>NC_062279.1:42515509-47515509 GCF_902655055.1 Lutra lutra | reverse complement strand
AAAGAATGAGAATCTGATTTCTAAACAACTATTATTATGTCCAAGGATTTATGGGGAAGAAGTCACACAATGAGAGGAGAGATGGAGAATCTCAGTATAAAAAAACAATTAAAAAACCAAGCAGGGATTTTAGAATTGCAAAATACAATATCTGAAATGGAAATTTTGCTGATGGACTTAGCAGAAATTTAGAAGCTTGCTGAGGAAAATTTTAGTAAAGGCGGTAGAATTTGAAGCACAGAGAGAAAAATAAAAGTGAACTGAACCAACATCAAGAGAGACATCAGCTGGCATAACATTTATAATTTTAATCTCAAAAGGAGAGAAGATAGAAAAAATAATTAGAAAATAATGACTTTAAAACTTCCAAATTTAATGAAAAATATCAAACCTAAGTAGCATATACACAAAAAAAGGCCACAACAAGGTACATCATAGTAAAATATCTAAAAATCGACGATAGAATCTCAAAAGCCATATTTCTTATAGAGGAACAATGGTCAAAATTACCACCAACTTCTCACCAGAAACAATGCAATGGAAAGCTATAGAATAATATTTTTAAGTTGTTTGAAAGAAGAAATAAAAAACCCTGTCACCGTTGAGTTCTCTATTCATTGAATTTTTTTTTTAAGTGAAATTAAGGTAGACACTTCCAGATAAACAAAAGCTTAGAGAATCTATCACCATAGGCTTACACTACAAGAAATATTAAGAGAATTGCTCTTCAGGATGAAGGAAATTGTACCAGAAGGTACTTGGACCTGCCTGAGAGAATGAAGAGTAACCAAAATAGTAAATATGTAAGCAAATATGAATGATTTTTAAATTTATTAATTTATTTAAGGGATGCTTGACTGTTTGGAGCAAATAAATATTAACTGTATTGTAGGGTTTCCAACATATGGAGAAATAAAATGTATGGCATTTTGGGGTCTAATAATAGTGTAATCTAAAATTTGTAATTACCATTTATTGCTTCTTACTTTTTATTTTTATTTTTTTAAAGATTTTGTTTATTTATTTGACAGAGAGAGAGTTCACAAGTAGGCAGAGATGCAGGCACAGAGAGAGGGGGAAGCAGGTTCCCTGCTGAGCAGAGAGCCAGATGTGGGCCTTGATCCCAGGACCCTGGGATCATGACCTGAGCCGAAGGCAGAGGCTTAACCCACTCAGCAACCCAGGCCCCCTAAACACACTTTTAAAAAAGATTTTATTTATTTACTTGACAGAGAAAGAGAGAGAGTGCCAGAGAACACAAGTGGGGGGAATAGCAGAAGGAGCAGCAGAAGCAGGCTCCCCACTGAGCAGGGAGCCCAAAGTGGGGCTTGATCCCAGGACCTGAGCCGAAGGCAGATGCTTAACTGACTGAGCCACCCAGGCTCCCCTACTCTATTTAACTTTTAGTTAAAGAATTAAATTCTCTTTACTTTTTTAAAAAAAAGATTTTACTTATTTGACAGAGAGAGAGCACAAGTAAGGGGAGCAGCAGGCAGAGGGTGAGAGAGAGGGAGAAGCAGCTCCTCACTGAGTGAGGAGTTTGATGTGAGGCTCAAAGCCAGGACCCTGGGATTATGACCTGAGCTGAAGGCAGACACTTAACAATTTGAGCCATCCAGGTGCCTCAATTCTCTTTTCTTTTTAATTGAAGTTTTTTAGTTCTCTAAAAAAATTTGAATATCTTCAAATATTGACTGAAGAAGAAGTGGTTGGATGACATGATTTACAAAAGCTCAATGATGTTTATTTTTTCTACTTTTTAGTCTTTTTTCCTCTAATTTGAATTATCATTTGAGAAGAATTTCTACCTGTCCTTTCTCCAGTGAGAAGCACATAATCTGGTGTAACCCATGTTGTCTATATGCAACCAAATTTATGTGGGCCCAAGAAAATAGGGATGCTTGAGGTTTCACTCGCAGCCTCATATTGACGAAAGTCTGCTTTCACCTGACTTAATGGTTTCCCTAATTGAGCCACAGAGTGCAGAAATGATAGTTTTCCTCTTCTGAGAGCATCTTATGATCTCAGTGGCATTTGTGGCTTCCTGAATGATTAAGCTGGGACTAGGATTACATTTCTTACTGTAACCTGTAATTCCCTTGCGTTACCATTTGGTGGTCACAAAATAGGTTATACTTCCTTTTCATATTTCTTTTTCCATCATGAGCCCCCAACAACTTTCTGAAATTGGCCTCTACTTGAACCTGGTGATTCCTGCAACTCAGGGTACACCCTGGGTCCATCCTCAGATGTCTTTTTTGGTAACTTTCACTTTGTCAACTCCCTGTTTCTGAAGATTTTAACATGGTTGATCTGGTTCTCTCTCTCTCTTTCTCACTCTCATTCTGTTTTTGTCTGATTCTTGCTCTCTCACTCTTGCTTTCTCCCGGCCATGAAGGGGGCATAATACTATTCCTAATTCCCCTCAGCATGGGTGAGACAATGACTACGATTTTTAAGAAGGCTTTACTGAAGTCTTGGGCAATAGAAATGCAATATGAAGGTGCTTTAAGTGAACAATAGGACACAAGAGCAAATCTGACATGAAGTTCTTATCAGCCTCTTATTTAGCCCTAGGCCTGCTTTCACTTGGAAGGGGCACAGTTACCTCCATACTTGGGAATGCCCCAAACATTTGTATTCCTTGGAGTCCTGCTCTCCTCTTCTCTGGAGTAGATGATGATGATGATGATGATTATTATTATCATTATTATTATGTTCAGATTATTATTTATGTTTTCATTGTGCATCAAAACTTATTTAGACTTAACTAGGAGTCATGTGTTTATTTTCGACCATTTTTTCTCCCTCAAGACCAATTATCCTCTTTTTAAATAATTTTTTTTCCTTTCTGCTTTTGTTTTTGCTGGAATATTTGCTAAGTCATTCTTTTAAGGATGGTATATGAATGGTCAATTTCCAAATCTATATAAATCTGAAACCATCATTATTTCTCCCTGCTTGAATGTTAATTTGACTGAGTCTAAGATTTTAGCTTCATGTAATTTTCCTTAAGAAATAAGACAGTCGCTCCAGTGTCTTCTGGCATTCAGTGTTACCATATGGATACCACACGATAGCCTGTTTCTTACTGGCATATTTGTTTGCTTTTTTTCTTTGTTTTTTTTTTTTTTTTTTTTTTTTTTCCCCTCTGTATCTTTTAGGTTTAGAAATTTTATTTCTATGTATCTAATTATGAGGCATCAGCCCTTCTAAATTAATTGCTTGGCATCCTTTGAAATATTCTCTTTGGCTTTGAGAAATTTTATTCTAGAAGATGTTTAATTATCTCTTCTCTTCCAACATTTCTATTCTTCTATTTTGAGATTCCTTTTAGGTGAAATCTGGAACTTCATCTCTCTTTTATGTCATTTAACTTTACCTATGTTAGCTGTTTTTGCTTTGCTCTTGGAATATTCCTCAACTCAGTCATTCAGCTTACTAATTTATTCTTCAGCTGTGTGTCTGTTATGCTATTCAGCCCCTTTGTACATGTTTTAATACTTTTTTTTTGCCACCAATACATTTTTTAAAGTTTGAAAATCATATTTTTCATTTCCAAGATCTCTAGTTTCTTTTCTCGGGTTTGTTCTCCCAAATATGAAGTTGTCAATCATACTTACCAAGAGTATTTTATCTGCTGAATTAACTTTCCTCTAGTTCTGCAAGTTGTTGAAGCAGGTGACTCTAGTTCATAGTGCTGTTTTTGGTCAAGATGGTGGTGAATGCTGGTTGTATGTTTATCTTTTTGTTTGCGAACACTTGTTTGCTCATCCAAGGATGCAATTTGGGTTATAGGATGTTATTTATAGTGATTATTTCAGAAGGGTGTTATTATTCTAGTGGATTTCATTAGTATCTTGCTTTTCTAATGCAGGGGCTTGCATGTCCTTTATATGTTGTGCATTAAGGCACTGCCCAGATTTTCCAACCACATTTTAGTTGCTGCTTTGGTGAGAGAATCAATACCTTTGCTACCAGGTGCTCAGCACAAGCCCAGGTCAAGGTAGGAATCACACTGCTTGCTAACCCTCCTCTGGAACTTTCTGTCTCCAATTGCTCCCATCTCTACACTTGCCTCTGGTATATGTTTTTAGCAATAGTTTTCTTTGTCAGTATGGTCCTATGTCTGATTTCTTTTTTTTTCCCCAAAGAAATTTACATGATTTCTACTTCACTGATGGCATTCTTTTCTCCTGGTATTATAAGTTTCTTATTTTTATAGGTATACATTTTATTCTATGTCTAAGAATTTAAGATTGGGGGGAATTTGGGTTTTGTGTTCAGTGTAGTTCACTATGTTACTCTATCGCTCAAACCCCTCCAAAGGTTTCTCATCTCTGAATAGTAAACATTTCAAGTCCTATCCATAGTCTATTTGATCTTTCATGATGGGTCCCTCACCTATATTTCTGACCTCATTTTCTACCAATCTTTCATCAGTTCATTCTGTTCTAGCCTTTTTGTCCTTGTTGCTGGTTTACCAAAAAACCTATCCTCCTTTGTAGAACTTTTACTGAGCATTTGCTGCTTCCTCTCTGCCTAGAATGCTCTCTCCCTGGAGCTGCATGTGTCCTTCAGAATTTTGACAGGTGCCTCCCAAACATCACTTTATCAGAGAGGACAGTCCTTACTACCTCCTAAAATATAGCACTCCTTTCTTCTCACATCCATAATTTTATTTCCTTCTTATCCTCCTTACTTTTCTTTATAGCACTATCACCTTCAGTCACATTATTCTATTATTATTATTATTTTTTTCATCTCCACCACTAGAATGATAGCTCCAAAAGGGCACTCACTTCTGTGGCCCAGCACCCACTAAGGCCTGTCATACACAAACTCTCAATAAATATTTGCTGGATGAATAAATAAAAGCTATCTTGATCTAACCTTCCTGACTCACAGGCAAAGGAAGCATCAATTCCTTTCCTGAGAATATTTCCATCCCATTCCGTAGGACACAGCTTGATTATCACAGTAGCTTGTCTTATTCTGATCTGAGTATTACCTATCATGGAGATCTAGTTTGTTTTTTGCCCAGCCAGTGACTTTTCATGCTCTTTTTCTGCTCTGAGAGGAGGAAAACAGCCCTGGTTGGCCCTCCTTTGTAGCTCAGCTTTAGCTCCAAATCTCTTGTTAGTCATGGCCTGGATAAGGACACACATGGATCTTTTATAGACAAAAATATAATTTTTGTACCAAGTCTAAACCAGGTTTATAGATCAGAAAGTATCTAATCAGTAGGGGAAATCACTAATGTAATCAATTTACTTTACTAAAGAGAAAACTTTGTGTATCGATATGAGATTTCTGTTTTGAGACTGTTTTTCTGCATTCAGGAAATCTTCCTTGAAACAATGGTGTAGCACCTTTCTCATACCTTCTCAACTAAATCAGATTCTCATGGCAGTTGTTTCCTGTTCCAGGGGAGTATATCCCAGGGACAAATCTTAATCCTATAAGGCAGAAACTATTTACAAACCTTCCAAATGGCAGTTGCACCCATTAAAGAAAAAAAAAAAGACAATGGAAATGAAAATTCTTAACATCTATAGCATATTGGGTACTTTATTAAATTAGGTAATAAATACTTATTGGTAAATTGTTTTCTAGTTAGCTGCTTCTATAGCTCTTTTGAGGTTTTCAACTCAAAATATCTATAAAGACATGGCTGGAAATGAAAACACAGAGTGCTCAAAATAAGTGTAATATACTAATTTCATAGACTAGAAGACTGATAGAACTGGATTAAAAAAAAAAAAAAGAACCACAAACCAAAACAGCAACTTGGGATCTTCATCATGAAACAGAGAGTCTGGGCTAATGCAGAGGTACTTCCTACCCTCATCCCCACTGTCTGTCCTCTCATTTAGCCTTAATGGCTTGTACCAGGGATAAAATAGTTATTATGCTATTCCTACATTCTGATCCCAGAGTCTCAGACAATGGGGATAGATGACACCTTAGTTTATAAAAGGTGTACCTAAGTAAAAGCCCATCGGAAATGAGAAACTTGACTTGGAATGAAACATATCCATTTGCCCTCCAGGGATGATTGATGAATGTACTCACAGTTGGTGAATTGAGGGATAAAGAACACAAAGACCAATTCAAATAGTGTCTCTGTAGTCAGCAGTAAATAGGAAGAGATTTCTCTCTATTTGAGGGAGAACATAAAAAAAAAGATCCGAACAACTTTAATGCCTATTAAATATATTTCAATTAGCAATAATCGCGCTTCAGATAAACCTCATTGGCTACGATACTGCCACTGCGCAAAGCTTAAATATATTTCAAATAAATGATTGTAAATAGCACCGAGAAGAGAAAGAATATAACTTTGAAAATAATTTGCTCTCTGATTTTTAAAAATATCCAAAAATCATCACCCTCAATAGAATATAATTTGGAATGGCCTCTATTGGAAAGGAGAAATACACAGTGTTGATCTCATATATGACCTTCATCCCTGCTCCTGTGACCTTTGTTCATAAGCACTGAAGGCCTGGAACATGGCTAATATCCACAAAACATGCTAACTTGTTCACCTGAGTCTTGAGAACCTTTTCAGCATTAGATGTTCTTTATTAAGCATTCATATACTTTCATATTCTGTGCTCACTCCAAGAAGTACATCCACATACCTCTTCCCCACACCTCCTTGTCACTAGTTCTCAATTCTTTTTTTCTTTTCAAGTGCACTGCCCATGAATTTATATAGATCCACACATGAAGACCTTCCCCATTTTCGCAGGCAAAGGAGACTACAATGTGCTCGATTCGAATTTCTTTCCTATTTTATGTTTTCCCTTCTTTTCTCTATCTATAATATCTTAGTAGTCTATTTCTGGCTGGTGCCACATATTAAATAGAGTTAAATATAAACCATCTTTGAATCTTCTTTCTTTTCACTCAGTTGGTCATAGGATACTCCTAATAGGTCATGGGTGTGGATTCAGGGAAATAACAAAAATATGACAAGAGTTAGCACATCCAAAGTATAAGCTTATTCTCCATACAAAATCAGAACCTACTTAAGATTAATTTCATATAAACTTTCCATGTAATTATCATGTGCTGCTGGCCATGCTTGATATTATAACTTGGTTGAAACATTTTCAGATGTATTCAATCCAACTATGCACCCAACACATTGAGAAACAAAAATAGGATGGGCCAAGGATCAAATAAATCCACCATGAAATGGAGTAAGGTCAAAACTCCATTTTGGGGTGTCTGGGTGGTTCAATTGTTGAGCATCTGCCTTTGGTTGGGTCATGATCCCAGGGTCCTGGGATCAAGCCCCACAATGGGCTTTCTGCTCAGCAGGAAGCCTGCTTCTCCCTCTTCCTCTACTGGTCCCCTGCTTGTGCTCCCTTTCTTGCTGTGTCTCTCTTTGCCTAAGAAATAAATAAATAAAAATCTTTTAAAAACCCAAAAACTCCATTTAGCACCCGATTCTTAAAAGCCCTCACTAAAACTGATGGATCACAGTGGCATTTTGAGTACCTGGGTTAGGATAAATGGTATCTCAGAACCATTATTTATTAATTTCTTCAGGGTCTGTATAATTCCATTTTCCTAAAGCAGTTTCCATAGCAATTGAGTTCATATCTTTGGGGAAGGTTTAGAGGAAAATTTAAAATATATAATTGTTTTAAGATTGCAAATTTCTTCTTCAAGAGTATAAGATATCTTTTTAATTTTGGATATTCTGGTTTATGAACTAACTCAGGTGTCAGAAATGGGTTTTGGCTATGGCTGCCTAACATGGTGATGCAGGATAGGCCTCTGATCAACTGACCTAAGGTTCTTTTGGTCTAATTGATCAAGTAAGACCTTGACAGGTGACTCATCTACTTTAGTTCTAAGAGCCCTAGAATAATTAGTCATCATTAATTACCAATTTAGCCCTTCTGTTATTAACAATGATTCTCACTGCCTCCACAATTAAATGTTTCTACTTAGCTTCTGCTTTTCTGTGGTATCATTATTTCCATTAAAATTACGGATTCCCATTTCAGTGGCAGATCTCCCATCTTAATTCCCGTCCCTGGAACTGTACTTTCGAAGGAAAGTTATTTTTCAGTGTCTTGGTAAAAGAACATTCTCTGAGCCGTCCCAGGAGCAGTTTTAATGGATGGTGTGCTGCTAAGTGGATGGTGTGATGATAAGTCCACTACAACATTCCCTTTTTAATTATTTTTTTATATTCAAGTTTAAGTTTTTCTTTTTTCTTTCATTACAATATAAGTTTTTAAATTTTTAAACATTTTATTTATTTTTATATATTTTATTATTTATTTCATTTTTTATTGACATATAATGTATTATTTGTTTCAAGGTACAGGTTTGTGATTCATCAGTCTTATATAATTCACAGCACTCAACATAGCATATACCCTCCCCAATGTCCATCACCCAGCTATCCCATCCCCCAACGTCCCTCCACTCCAGCAACCCTCAGTTTGTTTCCTGAGATTAAGAGTCTTTTATGTTTGTCTTCCTCTCTGGTTTCATCTTGTTTCATTTTTCCTCTCTTCCTCTATAATCCTCTGCCTTGTTTCTCAAATTCCACTTGTCAGTGAGATTATATGATAATTGTCTTTCTCTGATTGACTTATTTCGCTTAGCATAATAACCTCTAGTTCTACCCATGTCATTGTAAATGGCAAGATTACATTTTTGATGGTTGCATAATATTCCACAGTATGTATCTTAATCTATACATTTGTTGATGGATACCTAGGTTCTTTCCATAGTTTGGCTATTGTGGACATTGCTGCTATAAACATTCGGGTGCATGTGCCCCTTCGGATCACTACGTTTGTATCTTTAGGGTAAATACCCAGTAGTGCAATTGCTGGATTGTAGGTAGCTCTATTTTCAACTTTTTGAGGAAACTCCATGCTGTTTTCCAGAGTGGTTGCACCAGCTTGCTTCCTACCAACAGTGTAGGAGGGTTCCCCTTTCTCCACAACCTTGCCAGCATCTGTCATTTCCTGACTTATTAATTTTAGCCATTCTGACTGGTGTGAGGTGGTATCTCATTGTGGTTTTGATTTGTATTTCCCTGATGCCAAGTGATGTGGAGCACTTTTTCATGTGTCTGTTGGCCATTTGGATGTCCATGGACTGTTCATGTCCTCTGTCCATTTCTTGATTGTATTATTTGTTCTTTGGGTGTTGAGTTTGATAAGTTCTTTATAGATTTTGGATACTAGCCCTTTATCTGTTATGTCATTTGTGAATATCTTCTCCCATTCTGTCAGTTGTTTTTTGGTTTTGTTGACTTTCCTTTACTGTGCAAAAGCTTTTGATCTTGATGAAGTTCCGATAATTCATTTTTGCCCTTGCTTCCCTTGCTTTTGGCGATGTTTCTAGGAAGAAGTTGCTGTGGCTGAGGTTGAAGAGGTTGCTGCCTGTGTTCTTCTCTAGGATTTTGATGGATTCCTGTCTCACACTGAGGTCTTTCATCCATTTTGAGTCTATTTTTGTGTGTGGTGTAAGGAAATGGTCCAGTTTCATTCTTCTGCATGTGGCTGGCCAATTTTCCCAACACCATTTGTTGAAGAGACTTTTTTTTTTTTTCTCCCATTGGACACTATTTCCTGCTTTGTCAAAGATTAGATGATCATAGAGTTGAGGGTCCATTTCCGAGTTCTGTATTCTGTTCCATTGATCTATGTGTCTGTTTTTGTGCCAGTACCATACTGTCTTGATGATGACAGCTGTGTAATAGAGCTTGAAGTCCAGAATTGTGATGCCATCAGCTGTGATTTTCTTTTTCAACAATGGTCTGGCTATTGGGGGTCTTTTCTGGTTCCATACAAATTTTAGGATTTTTGTTCCATCTCTGTGAAAAAAGTTGATGGTATTTTGATAGGGATTGCGTTGGATGTGTAGATGGTTGTAGGTAGCATAGACATTTTAACAATACTGTTCTTCCAATCCATAAACATGGAACATTTTTCCATTTCTTTGTGTCTTCCTCAGTTTCTTCCAGGAGAGTTCTATAGTTCTCTGAGTACAGATCCCTTGCTTCTTTAGATAGGTTTATTCCTAGGTATCTTATGGTTTTGGGTGCAATTGTAAGTGGAATCAATCCTCAATTTCTCCTTCTTCTGTCTTGTTGTTAGTGTATAGAAATGCAACTAATTTCTGTACATTCATTTTATATCTTTCCACATTGCTGAATTCCTGTATGAATTTTAACAATTTCGAGGTGGAGTCTTTTGGGTTTTCCACATAGAGAATCATGTCATCTGCAAAGAGTGAGAATCTGAGTTCTTCTTTGCTGATATGGATGCTTTTATTTCCTTTTGTTGTCTGATGGCTGAGGCTAGAACTTCTAGTACTATGTTGAGTAGCAGTGGTGACGGGACATCCCTGCTGTGTTCCTGACTTTAGGGGAAAAACTGTTTTTCTCATTGAAAATAATATTTGCTGTGGGTTTTCATAGTTGGTTTTTATGATATTGAGGTATGTACCCTCTATCCCTACACTGTGAAGAGTTTTAATCAAGAAAAGATGCTGTACTTTGTCAAGCGGTTTTTCTGCATCTATTGAGATTATCATATGGTTCTTGTTCTTTCTTTTACCAATGTATTGTATCATATAGATTGATTTGTGGATGTTGAACCACTCTTGCAGCCCTGGAATAAATCCCACTTGGTCGTGGTGAATAATCCTTTTAATGTACTGTTGGATCCTATTGGCTAGTATTTTGGTGAGAATTTTCACATCTGTGTTCATCCAGGATATTGGTCTATAATTCTCCTTTTTGGTGGGGTCTTTGCCTTGTTTTGGGATCAAAGTAATGCTGACCTCATAAAATGAGTTTGGAAATTTTCCTTCCACTTCTATTCTTTGGAACAGTTTCAGGGTAGGTATTAACTTTTCTTTAAATGTTTGGTAGAATTCTGCTAGCAGAATTCTGACCCAGGGCTCTTGTTTGTTGGGATATTTTTGATTATTGCTTCAATTTCCTTGCTGGTTATGAGTCTGTTCAGGTTTTCTATTTCTTCCTGGTTCAGTTGTGGTAGTTTATATGTCTTTAAGAATGCATTCATTTCATCCAGATTGTCTAATTTGTTGGCATATAGTTGCTCATAATATGTTCATATAATTGTTTGTATTTCTTTGGTGTTGGTTGTGATCTCTCTTCTTTCATTCACAATTTTACTTATTTGGGTCCTTTCTCTTTTCTTTTTGTTAAGTCTGGCTAGGAGTTTATCAATATTATTAATTCTTTCAAAGAACCAGCTCCTAGTTTCACTAATCTGTTCTTCTGTTCTTTGGTTTCTATTTCATTGATTTCTGCTCTGATCTTTATTATTTCTCTTCTCCTTCTGGGTTTAGACTATATTTGCTGCTCTTTCTCCAGCTCCTGTAGGTGTAGGGTTAAGGTCATGTATTTGAGACCTCTCTTGTTTCTTGAGAAAGGCTTGTAGTGCTATATAATTCCCTCTTAGGACTACATTTGCTGCATGCCAAAGATTTGGAATAGTTGTGTTTTCATTTTCATTTGTTTCCATGAATTTTTTTTAAAGTCTCTTAATTTCCTGGTTGCCCATTCATTCTTTAGTAGGATGCTCTTTAGCCTCCATGTATTTGGGTTCTTTCCAACTTTCCTCTTGTGATTGAGTTCCAGTTTCAAAGCATCCTCATCCAAAAATATGCAGGAAATGATCCCAATCTTTTGGTATCAGTTGAGAGCTGATTTGTGACCCAGGATGTGATGTAATCTGGAGAATATTCCATGTTCACTAAAGAAGAATGTGTATTCTGTTGCTTTGGGATGGAATCTTTGGATATGTCTGTGAAGTGCATCTTGTCCAGTGTGTTATTTAAAGGCCTTATTTCCTTGTTGATCTTGTGCTTAGATGATCTGTCTATTGTAGTGGGGGGGTGTTAACATCCTGTATTATTGTTGTATTATTATCAACGTGTTTCTTTGATTTTGTTATTAATTGACTTATATAATTGGCTGCTCCCATGTTAGGGGCATAAACATTTACAATTGTTAGATCTTCTTGTTGGATAGACACTTTAAATATGATATAGAGTCCTTCCTCATCTCTTATTACAGTCTTTCATTTAAATCTAATTTGTCTCATATAAGGACTGGCACCCCAGATTTGTTTTGATTTCCTTTAACATGGTAAATGATTTTCCACCCCCTCACTTTAAATTTGGAGGTGTCTTTGGGTCTAAAATGAGTCTCTTGCAGACAACATATTGATGGGTCTTTTTTTTTTTTTTTTAAATCCCATCTGATACCCTGTGTCTTTTGAATGGGACATTTAGCCCATTTACATTCAGGGTAACTATTGAAAGATATGAATTTAGTACCATTGTGTTGTCTTCAAGGTGGCTGTTACTGTATATTGTCTCTATTCCTTTCTGGTCTATGCTACTTTTAGGCTCTCTCTTTGCTTAGAGGATGTCTTTCAATATTTCCCATAGGCCTGGTTTGGTAATTGAAAATTCTTTTTTTTTTTTTTAATGTTTCAAAACAACAGAGATTTATTAACTTACAAGTCTTGAGGTATCAACAGGACTGCATTCCTTCTGGAAGCTCTGAGAGATGAGGTTTTTTTCTTTGCCAAAATTTTCCAGCTACTAGATGCAACCTGTGTTTCTTGTCTCCTGGCTAGCTTCCTCCACCTTCAAAGGCAGCAACTGAAGGTCAAGACTTTCTCACCTCACTTCTCTCTGCCCCTGGCTTTTCCACTTTCCTCCTTTACTTTTAAGAATGCTTGTAAAGCAACAGAATACATATTCTTCTCTAGTGCACATGAATAGATCACATCCAGAATAGAACACATCCTCAGTCCTAAATCAGGTCTCAACTGGTATCAAAAGATTGGGATCATTCCCCGCATATTTTCAGACCACAATGCTCTGAAGCTAGAACTCAGTCACAAGAGGAAATTTGGAAAGAACCCAAATACATGGAGACTAAACGGCATCCTTCTAAAGAATGAATGGGTCAACCAGGAAATTAAAGAAGAATTGAAAAAATTCATGGAAACAAATGATAATTAAAACACAATGGTTCAAAATCTGTGGGACACAACAAAGGCAGTCCTGAGAGGAAAATATATAGTGGTACAAGCCTTTCTCAAGAAACAAGAGAGGTCTCAGGTACACAACCTAACCCTACACCTAAAGGAACTGGAGAAAGAACAAGAAAGAAACCCTAAACCCAGCAGGAGAAGAGAAATTATAAAGATCAGAGCAGAAATCAATGAAATAGAAACCAAAAAACAATAGAACAAATCAACAAAACTAGAAGCTGGTTGTTTGAAAGAATTAATAAGATTGATAAACCCCTGGGCAGACTTATCAAAAAGAAAAGAGAAAGGACCCAAATAAATAAAATCATGAATGAATGAGGTAATTGAAAATTCTTTTAGTTTTTGTTTGTTTTGGAAGCTTTTTTTTTTTAACCTTTTCTTCTATATTCAATGACAGTCTAGCTCGATATTGTATTCTTGGCTGCATATATTTCCCATTTGCCGCACTGAATATATCATGCCAGTCCTTTCTGGTCTCTGCGGATAAGTCTGCTGCCAATCTAATGTTTCTATCATTGTAGATTACAGGTATCTTGTCCCAATCTTCTTTCAGGAGTTTCTCTTTGTCTTTGACATTTGTAAGTTTTACTATTAGATGTTGGGGTGTTGATCTAGGTTTATTGATTTTTGAGGAGGGTTCTCTGTGCCTCCCAGAATTTGATGACTGTTTCTTTCCCCAAATCATGGAAGTTCTCCAGTATAATTTGCTCCAATATACCTTCTGCCTCTCTCTCTCTTTCTTATTCTTCTTGGATCCCAATTATTCTAATATTGTTTTGTCTTATGGTATCACTTATCTCTTGAATTCTCCCCTCATGGTCCAGTAGTTGTTTATCTCTCTTTTTCTCAGCTCCTTTATTCTCCATCATTTGGTGATGGAGAATAAAAATATCACTAATTCTCTCTTCTGCTTCATTTGTCTTAGCATTTAGAGCCTCAATTTTTGATTGCACCTCATTAATAGCCTTTTTGATTTCCACTTGAAGATATTTAATTTTTCCAGAAAAGGATTCTCTAGTATCATCTGTGCTTTTTTTAATCCCACTTAGTATCTTTATAATCATCATTCTGAACTCTAGTTCTGACATCTTAGAAATGTCCATGTTGATTAGGTACCTGGCAGTTGGTACTATCACTCGTTCTTTTTTTTTGAGATGAGTTTTTCTGTTTTATCATTTTGTCCAGAGAAGAATAGATGAATGAGGGAATAAAATGCTAAAAGTGTAGCAATGACCCCAGAAAAATATACACTAAACAAATCAGAAGAGACCCAAAACTGGGAAGAAAAGAAAAAAAAAAAAAAGCAGATAGAATATGAAGAATTTGGTCAGACAGGTGAATAGAGCAGAGCCAAACACTTGATTTTGGGTATATTTTGGTTTGTTAGAAGGAACTGCCTCTTGGGGCACCTGGGTGGCTCAGTCAGTTAAGCATCTGCCTTTGGCTCAGGTCATGATCCCAGGGTCCTGGGATCAAGCCCCATATTGGGCTCTCTGCTCATCAGAGAGCTTGTTTCTTCCTCTCTGGTCCCTCTGCTTGTGTGCGCACGCTCTCTCTCTCTCTCTCTCTCTCTCTCTCTGTGTTAAATAAATAAATAAAATATTTAAAAAAAGAAGAAGAAACTGCCTTCCAAAATTTTAAAGGAAAAAAAAAGTTATATGTATACAAAACTAAGGGTAAATACAATGAAGGGATGGTATATGGGTGTAAAAATGAAACTTAAAAAAGATTTTAAAAGAGGAATTGATAAGAAGTTGGTTAAAAAAGGAAAGAAGAAAAAATTTTAAAAATAGAAAAATAAAAAATAAAGAAGATTAAAAAAATTAACTTTGAAAAACAAAAAATCATGGGAAATAAATTATGAATTCTATGTGCTATCTTCCCCTAGTGCTGGATTTTTGCAATTCTCATTGGTCTGTAAACTTGGTCATGGCTGGATGTTCTTGCTGGTCTTCTGGGGGATGGGCCTGTTGCAGTGATTCCCTAATGTCGGAATTAATGTTGGAATTGCACTGCCTTTGCCAGGGTCCAGGATAAGCAATCTGCTTGGATTTGCTCTCCATAGCTTTTGTTCCCTGAATGCTTTCCGTAGAGCTTTGGAGGACCGAAATGAAAATGGCAGCCTCCCTATCTCCAGGCTGGAGGAACTGAGAGCTCAGGGGCCCACTCCTCAGTGCGCCCTCAGAGAAAAGCAGTCAGTTCCTCCCATCTCCCTGGTCTCCAGCTGCACTCTGTGCTCACCCGGCCTGTGACCAAGCATTTCAATCTCTGGCGCATGGCCCCATTTGGAGTCCCCAAACCCAGCAGATTCTTACAGCATGCTCCCACGCCACTCCTCCCAGACGAGGAAGGTGAGTCTCCCTGGATCTGCCACTTATTGGACCCTTACAGAGCAGTGGCTTGACTGCCACAGATCACAGTTTATGGCAACCCCAAGCTGAAAGCCCACTCCTGGGCTCACTCTTGCTTGCATCCGTCTTCCTGGCTCTGGTAGCAGCCAGCTATCAGAGCTGATAGGAACTCTGATAGCTCTGAAGCAGCTAGCTTCCTGGCTCCTCTGCTCTGATACCTGGGAACTCTGCTACACTCAGGCACCCTCAGTCTTTCTTTGACCTGAGGGTCCTGAGAACACACTGTTCCAGCAAGGGTTCCACCTACTGCTTAGCCACTGTAGTGATGCCCCTCACTGGAGCAGACTTCTAAAAGTTTCAATTTTGTGAACTTTCAATTGAACTTTTCAATTTCAATTTTGTGCTCTGCTGTTCTGTCACTTGCTGGTAGCTGGCTGAGGGAGACCTTCCCCCTCATTCTATCTTCCCAAATATTGCCTCAGATTCACTTCTTCAGAGGTCCTACCTTCCAGAAAGTGTGCTTTTTTGTTTATAGAGTTGCTGCTATTCTTTTCTTCCATCTCCTGTTGAGTTTGTACGTGTTCAGAATGGTTTAATAACTATCTAGCTGAATTCCTGGGACCAGATGGAATTTAGTCCTCCTACTCCTCTGCTGTCTTGCTCCAAGTTTTTTAAAATTTTAATTCCAATATAGTTAACATAATGTTTTATATTAGTTTCAGGTATACAATATAGTGATTCAACATTTCATACAACACCTGGTGTGCATCACAAGTGCACTCTTTAATCCCCATCACTTATTTCACCCATCCCCTACCCCTCTCCCTGCTGATAACCATCAGTTTGTTCTCTATAGTTAAGAGTCTGTTTCTTGGTTTGTTTTCCTCTGTCTCTTGTTTTTAATTTGTTCATTTATTTTGTTTCGTAAATTCCGCATATGAATGAAGTGATATAGTATTTGTCTTTCTCTGACTGGCTTATTTGCTTAGCATTGTACTCTCTAGTTTCATCCATGCCATTGCAAATGGCAAGATTTCTTTCTTTCATCTATATCTATATCTATATCTATATACCTATTATCTGTCTCTCTCTCTATATATCACTCACTTCTTTATCCATTCATCTATTGATGGACACTTGGGCTGCTTCCATAATTTGGCTATTGTAAATAATGCTGCTATAAACATAGGAGTGCATGTATACCTGTAAATTAATTTTTTTTGTAGTAGTGTGATTACTGGATCATAAGGTAGTTCTATTTTTAACTTTTTGAGGAAACTCCATACTGTTTTCCACAGTGACTATACCAGTTTGCATTCCCACCAATAGTGCAAGAGGGTTCCTTTTTCTCCACATCCTCTCCAACACTTGTTGTTTCTTGTGTTTTTTATTTTAGCCATTCCAACAGGTGTGATGTGATCACTCATTGTAGTTTCGATTCGCATTTTCCTGTTGATGAGTGAATTTGAGCATCTTTTTGTGTGTCTTTTGACCATCTGGATGTCTTCTTTGAAGATATGTTTATTCATGTCTTCTGATCATTTTTTAATTGGATTATTTGTTTGTTGGGTGTTGAGTTGTATAAATTCTTTATATATTCTGCATACTAACCCTTTATCTGATATGTCATTTGCAAATATTTTCTCCCATTTTGTAGGTTGGCTTTTAGTTCTATTGATCATTTCCTTCATGTGCATAAGTTTTTTATTTTGATGTAGTCCTAATAATTTATTTTTGCTTTTATTTCCCTTGCCTCAGGAGACTTAGCTAGAAAAAAGTGGCTATGGCTGATGTCAGAGACATTACTGCCTGTGTTCTTCTCTAGGATATTTATGGTTTCAGGTCTCTGATCCATTTTGAGTTTATTTTTGTGTATGGTATAAGAGAGTTGTCTAATTTCATTTTTCTGCATGTTGCTGTCTCGTTTTCATAACATCATTTATTGAAGAGACTGTCTTTTTCCCATTGGATATTCTTTCCGATTTTGTCAAAGATTAATGACCAAATAATTGTGGTTTTACTCCTGGGTTTTCTATTCTACTCCACTGATCTATGTGTCTGTTTTTGTTCCAGTACCTTAATGTTTTGCAAATTTTAGGATTATTTGTTCTACTATGAAAGTTGTTGTTGGTATTTTAATAGGCATTTCTTTAAGTGTGTAGATTACTTTGGATAGTATAGACATTTTAACAATAGTTGTCCTTCCAATCCAAAACCAATGGAAACAACATTGCTATTTTCATAAATATTGAGATAGCTTAGGGCATTTCACCTTTATTTAGTGTGGGTCACTCTTGATTTCAAATTACCGTCAGCCAACGGAATATAATGAAACAATTAGAACTACATTTGACCCATGAACAATGTAGGAGTTTGGGGTGCTGATCTCCTGTGTAGTTAGAAATTTGGATATAACTTTTGACTCTCTAAAAACTTAACTACTAATAGCCTACTGTTAACTGTAAGCCTTACTGCTAACATAAATAGTCAACACATATTTTGTATGTTAAACTCATCAAATACTGTACTCTAACAATAAAGTTAGCTAGAGAAAATAAATGCAATTAAGAAAATCATAAGGAGGGGAGCCTGGGTAGCTCAGTCAGTTAAGCATCTGACTCTTAGTTTTGGCTTAGGTGATCTCGGGGTTGCAAGAGTGAGCCCCCATCAGGCTCCACACTTAGCCTGGAGTCTGCTTGAGACTCTTTTTCCCTCTTCCTCTGCCACTCCCACTCCCACTCATGCTCTCTCTCTCTTTATTAAGAAATAAATAAATCTTAAAAAAAGGAAAATCATGAGGAAAATATATTTACAGTACTATACTGTATTTATTTAAAAAAATCTGTATGTAGGTGGACTCATGCAGTTCAGACCCATGTTGTTCAAGGGTCAACAGTGTTCTTGGTTCCTCAAGCCCAAACATTGCATCCAGAATCTCTGATGAGTACATCTATGATAATAAATTCTTGAAGTGAAATTTTGTTTCTCCACCCCTGAGCTAGAACCCTTAGTCTGTTCCCACAAGAATTCCCTGAGTTGTTTTTCAATATAAATTTTCAAAATTTTGTAATTATTTTAGGGCATAAGACTTTTTCTCCTAGGAGAAGAACCACAAAAACCACAAGAAAAAAGCACAAAAGGCCAAAGCAACTTTGCAAAATAAAAGCAATGCTGCAGGCATCACAATTCCAGTTCCAGTTGTTATGAGGTTTCTAAGCAAGTCATGAACAGACAGGGGAACCATGGCTTTTTTTTTGTTGTTGTTGTTTTGTTTTCTCTTTGGAAGGTTATTGTTCTTAAAACAAACAAATAAAAAACCCAAACCAACCCTATACTTTCTACATTTTACATTCACCTGTCAGAACATTTAATGATACCAGTTAATGGTGATATATAAAAAGTCCACCAGATGTTTGAAATGGCTGCAAATTTTTCACATGTACTGGTACTACATTGGTTTGAACTATTTGGAAAAACTTGGTGTAACATTAAGTACCAAGATTTCAAATTCCCAGATTAGAAACAAGATTTTTAAGTCAGGAGGAAATTTACTAAAAATTCAAGGCTAAAAGGAAATTTTAGTAGAAAAACAAAAACAAAAATACGGTAAAAAATAGGATTTCCCCCACCCCCAAGTTAGGTTAAAAAAAAATGCAACTAACCCTACCCCACCCCCAATATTTATTTCTCTTAGAAAAGTCACCCAGTCCTAAACACAAGGTCTCACACATAAATAAAAGTAGCTCGATTTGCAGAGCAACCTCTGGGATCTTACACTGGCCCCAGTTTGAAGTTTAAGAAAAATTAAGTTAGGTCATTAGATATCCATAAATACTGGTATCTACACAAATGAAAACATCCTGGCTTTGGTATGGCTATGGAAATCTGTTCAAGAGGAAATTGTTCAAGAAGACATTGGCTTTGGAAGAGAGGAAGTCAGAGCGTGGGGAAGGCAGCACGATGTCCCAAGCAGAGGTAAAATAAATATTGGGACACATCCATAGCAAACACTGTATATAATACTGAGACAGGTGCCTCAAACAAATCTCACATATAGGTTCTTGATCAGAATAACCCAAGTGCAAATTCTTGATCAGATTAACACATGTACAGGTTCTTCATAAGAGTTCTCTAGACAAACACTTTTTCCAAGTATTATCTGCAAGAAACTTTGGATTTGGGGATGCACGTAGTGCCCTACGGTCTGGTGAGAGAGAAATAGCTTCTGGAATAAGAATGGCCACCTGGGCTAAAAGCCAGCCCCTTGTTAGTCTAGGAATATCAAAATCTGTTTTTGCCCATCACAAACACACCTACAACCCCTAACAAGGGGGCTCTGCCACCCCTGGTCACCAAAGAGGTCTGCCAGAGGGCTTGAACTGCTGGCTTTTCATCTCTGGGGTGATAAAATTTAAAAAATCAGTCTTCTGGGATTAAGAGTACAATTTACTGTGTGTCTCAAGTCTACTTCCCACTTCCCCCATTCCCACAGTCATGGTTAAGGATTGTGAAGATCCTGAGGAGAAGAAGGCAATGATGTGGTTGAGGCCAGAGCATGGCCTCATCACCCTAAAATTTATAGAAGAGAAGAGGTCAAAGTGCCCATACCTTGGTCTGCAGATGAACAGTTGCTTCACAAAGGCCCAAAGGTGCCCCTAGAGAAGGCAAGAAGGCACAGTTTTTAAGCAGGTCATGACCAGACAGGGGAGCAGTGGCTACTTTCATAGGTAAGGAAGAATTGGTGCGCTTCAGATTGGGGTACTTCTCTCTGTCCCCCTTCTAATTCTCAGTATTGATCTTTCCCAGTCACAGCCTTAACTGAGGCTGTGAATTCTCCCTATGTTATTACTCAGCAACTGCAGAATGATACTCTGTCAGATACATCAGCTAGATAGAGTTTCAAGTGTTTATTTTAAGGAAATCATAGAAAGTGTCTGGTTTTCTTACTGTGTCTCAATCAGAATCTTTAAACCACCAAATCTATCATTTTATTTAAACTTTTTGGTGTGGTTAGAAATAGCCAGCCCACCCCTATAATCTTAATATTCTTAACTATTTCTCTGTGCTATGGTAGCTCACATTTGGTTTAAGTCACGACATCAAAGAGCCTGAAATTCAGGTGGCCAATGTGGGTAATTATTTAGGTTACTCTCAGATGCCTGTTTGAAATCCAAACTAAAACCTCCAATTCAAGAAGGATGGTAGATAGTTCTAGATTCCTGTCCTTGTTCTGTTGATGGTCATTTTCTCTGGTAGCAAATTCTTTCTCAGGCTGGGTTCTCTTGCAGATAATAGAAACCACTATTTTAATTATAAATAAGGCACTTAATTTATTAGGTACTTTAAAAACTGTGGGACAGGCTGGAGGAGCAGGCCTTATAAAGAGCTTCCAAGAATGAATTCTAGAACAGCACTAGGAAAGCAGCTAACTAAGAGAGCTATTGCCTCTTCCATGTTCAGGATACAAGCTGGGCCTCAGGGGGTTGTTAACCCAACTGCTGGTTCCAAGAAACAGGAGGAAGACATCTCCAGAATGGTTGATTCCTTGATCACACCATCATAACTGTAACCCATTTTAGCAAAGTGGATGGTGTATAGTATGTGTTCTCCACATGCATGAATTTAGGGCCTTGACATTCTGAGCTTTGCCACCACTGCCATAGGAAAGCTAAGGAGTCTCACAGCTGAGCTTTTCAAAAGAAACAACAGAAATAGAAGTGCTGCCTCTGCCTCACTTTTTCTTCCAAATCTCATAAATATGTAAATGTTTAGTGATAACTAGGTTGTGTATCAAACCCAGATTGTACAGGAGATTGGAAAATGTAATTTCGGCTTTCCTGTCTGTAACGTGACTAAGGGACTCTAAAGGACTGTAATGAAGTTGAGTGAGCTAATCTATAATACCATCACACTGGTTCTTTTCTTTGTTACATTTTGTTACCAAACTGGCTTGTTCTTATCCTACTCCATACCGTTTGCCAAAAACCAAACAGTATTTGATGGCAAGCAGGTAATTTATTTAATGGCCAGAGAATGGAGAAGGGGAACTCATGCTCTAAAGGCACCTTTTCTCTGATTAGGTCTCATAGTCAGGGTTTTATGGGGTTAGTGTAATTAAAGGGCTGATAAGCAAGCTGATATAGAGGGGTTTTTTGGGCAGTGGGAGGATGTTTCTCAGAATCAGACAGCTCTTCTCTTCCCTTCAATGGGTACAGTTGGAACTGTCAAGGCGCTGGCAGGTATGTTTTTTGTTATTATAATTACATGATTACAATTAGATTGATCCTGAGGTCATCTGGAGGGTGAGTACATCTGAACTGGATCAAACTGGGTCTTGGGGGCTTGTTTGGAGCTTGTGGCTTCTGGCATCTGACTTAGTTTCTGGTGATAACCAGGGTTAGAAAACTGGATTCTTGTAGCTTGTTTAGAACTTGTTAGCCAATCCCTAGTGACAAGTTGCTGAAAATTCTTTATGTACATTTTATGTCTTTTTTTATAAAGTTATTTACGATGATATTTGAATTTTCATGTGGGCAAGGTTAGCAACTTTAATCTATAAATTCTGTTTATCTCTTGTTTAGGAAGACATTTCTCTTTTACTAGGAAACAATATATTCTGTATTTTCCTCTAATTCTTTCAGTTTTTTTGTTTTAAGATTTTATTTATTTATTTGACAGAGAGAGATCACAAGTAGGCAGAGAGGCAGGCAGAGGGTGGGGGGGGAAGCAGACTCCCCGCTGAGAAGAGAGCCCGATGTGGGGCTCGATCCCAGGACCCCGAGATCATGACCTGAGTCGAAGGCAGAGGCTTTAACCCACTGAGCCACCCAGGCGCCCCAGTTTTTTTGTTTTATGTATGACATG
This sequence comes from Lutra lutra, assembly GCF_902655055.1. NCBI lineage: Eukaryota > Metazoa > Chordata > Mammalia > Carnivora > Mustelidae > Lutra > Lutra lutra. The sequence goes on along the minus strand of NC_062279.1, from coordinate 47,493,209 downwards.
AGTTGGGACCCAACTTTATTTTTTAAAGAAGATAATCACTGTACCACTACTACTTATTAATTCTTTCCTGGTAACTGGAAATGTCACTTTTATAATGTACTAATGTTCCGTATACTTGTGAGCTTATGTCTGGACTCTTTATTCTATTTCAAAGATTTATTTGTCTAGTTCTATGCATTAACTACCATAATATTATAATTCATCTTAATATTTGGTAGGGCAAATCATCGCTCCTTGTTCTCCTTCATAATTATCTTGGCTGTTCTTACACATTTACTTTTCCATATTAATTTTAGAATTAGCTTATCAAGTTATATTAAAAAATTCCCTTGAGACTTTTATTAGAATTGAATTAACTTTACAGATTAGTTTGGTAAGTTTGATGTCTTTGCAATGTTTAATCTTCCTACCCAATTGCATATCATATCTCTCCATTTATTCTGTACTCCTTTTATGTCCTTCAATAAAGTTTTATAGTATTTTCCATAAAGGTCCTACATACTTCTTATAAAGTTCATTCCTAGAAACTTTATAGTGTATCCTTCTTTTATGACAAATAGGATACTTTTATAGGAAATATATTGATTGTGGTATATGCTCTTATACCTGGTTTTCTTGCTGAAATCTTTCTTACTGGTTTAATAGAGTTTATATGATTCTGAGGTGAGGAAAGCCTTCTATTAAGACAGTGAGGCAGAAATCATGCATGAAAATTTTTGCTGGTTTTGTCTGTGTAAAAAAAAGTAACCAAAGTTAAAAATCATAAACATAATAGAAAAAGTTATCTAAGACAATATTTGAAACACTAAGAAAAAATATTATTATTACTTATATGCAAAAGGCTTTATAAGTAAAAGATGACCACTGTAATAGAAAAATAAACAAAGGTAATGGAAATAAGCTGTTTGCACAAATGAAAGGAAATATACATCTTTAATAAATGTGGAATAAAGGTGAAGCTCATTAATGAATAGGAAATGCCAATTAAAACACAATTACCGGGGCGCCTGGGTGGCTCAGTGGCTTAAGCCTCTGCCTTTGGCTCAGGTCATGATCTCAGGGTCCTGGGATCGAGTCCCGCATCAGGCTTTCTGCTCGGCAGGGAGCCTGCTTCCTCCTCTCTGTCTCTCTGCCTACTTATGATCTCTCTCTGTCAAATAAATAAATAAAAAATCTTAAAAAACACACACACACACACAATTAACCACCTGTCAAATTGACAAAGGCACAAATGATGATCCTCATTGCTGTCTTTGGTTTGGAGAAGACTGTCTCTAACATGGCAGATTCCTTAAAGAAGACTCTTTGGCAATAGATATCACGAGCTTTAAGATGGTCCCACACTTTAAATGAGCAATTTTACTTTTAAGAATTGTAAGATACACATATCCAAGGCATATTAACAGGTGTACATCAATATGAAGGATTTTCTATGGTTTAAAAAACTTGGAAAAATGTCGACTTAAAAAAAGCTTTTAGACAAGAGAATTGCTCAGAATTTTAAATCTGCTAATATATACTAACTTCAAGAGAATATCAAAAAAAGTTCTTGTCTAAACTTATTTGATCATAGAACCATTTTGGGGGAGTAAGAACGCCAGGGGAATAGATCCCCACACAATATGATTCAATAGATATTGGCTTAATGACATTATTATGGAAGTTTAAAACTGAGCTATAGGGATATAACATTGTATAGAGTGGGAAAAGTAGTAGTTCTCTATGTGTAAATGTTTAAGAATAGGTACTGTTTAAGTAAAGCAAATGCTACCTCCAATCAAATAGTTACTCATAAAATATGCTTTAGAAGAATAATTAATACAGAAAAATATCTGTGGTATTTTAAAATGTAAAAAATTAGGCTGTAAAGCATTAAGTATAGTATGTGAGCTACTTTGGGGGATTATGTGCATAAAAATATGTGTGGAAGGAGAATTATCAAAATGTTAAGAGGTATAATTGCTATCTCCCCTGATACTTTGTTACTCTAATTCCCTTCTTTTTCTCTTTTGTTTTTCTTATAATGAACATAAATTACCTCTATTCTAAGAAAAATGGTATTTTTCCATGTTACTGCAAAAAGAAGTGTATTTTATATCTCCATAAATTAGTGTTGATTGTGCCTCCTCCAACCCCCCCATTATCTTTTTGTTATTTTTAGTCTTTGTTGAATTCTGTTCACAGTGCAAATTGTTTTTACTTGTGACTGCATATAATAGTGTGTGCAGCTTTACACTTTCAAGCTGACATTTAATCCATGAATTTTAAAGTCAGATTTAATCTTTGGTGCAGGAAACAATACCCTTTTAAAGCATCTCTTGCATTTTAAAATGTGTATTCAGATAATATCTTTCCTATTAATTATTAACTTCATAACTGAATAGGTTACATGAAATTTGAACACTTTCTAGTTCCGAGGACATTATGTCACATGAAGAGCAAGCCAACAAGGGCTTTCACTCTTGGGCAATAGATCTATCTTGTCGTTCTTTCTACTTTCTAGCACTGTTCACAAAAATGTGGACATTACTGCGCAACTCTTTGAAGGAATCGCCAAATTCTTTTTTCCTTCCTGAACTAGACTCATTCTTGTAAAGCCTGTCTACCTTGTGACTTCTGGTTTCAGCTTTTTTGCCCTCCCTCTCAATCCCGTATATTGTTCCCATGCCCTCATTCAGTAGCAACTTGAGTTTCAGACCTTTCCCACCAGACTTCTCTACATGCAATGTTGTTCTTTCTCTCACTATTGTGAAGAGTTTCCCTCAGTTCTCCCACCCTTTGGGAGTCAATCTCAGAAACTTTTATGTATTCTAGTATTCATAATTTATAATGTGTAGTCTTAATAACTGATAGCCCTCAGGGAAACAGTGAGATTTACCTGTTAGTGTCAGGGCGAAAGGACTTTTTCTGCAGGCATAGGGGATTCAGGGCTCCTTGCTCTTCTTAGTGACCACTGTAACTAGGGTGTCTTCACTCCTCGAAACTGAGATTCGGGAGGTAGAGAGGATTTTCCAAACTCAAAGAGAGGCACAGAAGAGAGAAGTAGCATGCCATAAAAACATTCGGTTATGACTGAAGGGTGATACTAATTTCATTAGTGGTAGGATATTACAATCAAGGGCACCAATCCGGAAGAATCCTGTGGCTCCCTATAGAGAAGTTTGGATTTTAACTAGAGGGATCCAGTGACATTTTAAATGATCAAATAACTTGATTATATTTATATATCTTGAAGATCTAGTGAGAGATAATGAAATAAAGGAGATTGAACCCTGAGTGTGGATGGTGTGAAATGGGAGGAAATTGATTAGAAGGATAATGCAGACTCCATGTTTGGACAGAGTGTTATAGATAAAAATGTTGACAGAAGGCTTGAAAAATGAGTTGACAAGAGACAAAAACCCAACTCAACGTTGCCTAGGCCAAAAAAATATTTCACTGGTTCATGGAAATTAATAGTTTTTGTGTCCCCATGAGTGATTACTGTGACCTTATGTATGATCATTCCATAATATTACATGAGTACTTTCTTAGGACTCAGAAAGTTGTCTCAACTTATAAATTTAAAATTATACAAAGTTATAAATGTTTCAGACTTCTATTATTCAAGTTTAGAAATTATATCATCCTCACCTTCTATATATTAATACTTATGGTTACTCCCTTAATTTGATTTAGGGGCAGATGGGTATGTGTTAAAAGACTCCCACTGCTCTGGTGCTATTCTGTTTCACCTTGTTTTTGCTTAGTATATTTTGGTATTGTTATTCAACTTGCAATATTTCAGCAGTTTTAGGTTTCATCAAACAGAAAAGGAAGACAAATCATAAAAAAGAGTTTTTTCCTTTATTTCTCCTCATTAGCAGTTCTGCATCCTAAAGGCAACCCATGTTTAATGATTTCTTTTTGTTTTGTTTTGATTTTTGTTTCTTAAACCAGTCTTCTTTCCAATTTGCAAATGCCTCAAGCTTGTTCTTGCTCCAAATATCTGTGTTTGTTGACCCTCTGGCAGGAACTCAGATCTGTTGGCTGCCTCTTGATTTTAGTGTCACTCATTTCTTTAAATATGCCTCTTTGGACCACTCCTTCTGAAACAGTCCTTGCTTCCAACCTCCCTTTCTCATTCTCCCATGCTTTATTTTCCTTATAGAACACGCCATGATCTAAAGTCACCTTGTTTATCTCTTTCTTTACATGGCCACTTGATGTTTATCCCATGAGCCTGTGAGCTTCCAGGGAACACATACCTTGTCTCCTATTGTGATATTGTGGACCCTCAGATCTGGAAGAATAATAAGGACATGATTGGTTCTCCCTATAGATTTGTTGAATGAATGAAATGTTTCCTACATTTACCTCTCTAATATGCTAAAGCTGAATGATCATTTTTAGGTTCCATATTCTGTTCCTCAGGCATCTTCCCATCATTGGATGTTTGTACTGGCTGCTCCTGCTCTTTGGAATACTTTTGTACTAAATATCCATAAGACTCATTCCTGCCCCTTTTCAAGTATTTGCTGAAAGATGATCTTCTCAATGAGATGTATCTGAGCACCTCTGTTTACTTAAAATTATGGGCCCCTTCCTATACCCTGTTGTTTCGGATTCATTTCACCACATTTGCCTTTCCCTCAGAGTTTGTATCATCTTCAAACAACTTAAACAATGTACTTGTTATGTTATCCTGGATGTCCTCTGTTTGTTCCTCCAGATGCACTCCTTACCCTACACCTCTCTGCTCTGTACCCTAACCACTGACTTGCAAGGATCTGAGCTCTTGGTAGGATCATCACACACTGGCCAAGTGCCTTGACCCAGTTCAGTGCTCCTATAAGGTGACCCTCTCCTGTCTCTAGGTTTCTGTAATAGCTTCCTTCATTCATTAGTGTCTGTTTCTCTACTATATCATGGAGGCTCCATGATGGTAAACAGTCTGGTATTCATTGATGGATCTAGTGTGTTTAGAACAGTGCTTGACATATAATAGATGTTCAATGAATGCTTGCTGAATGTTTAATGATTTTTGACTCTGGGCTTAGAGAAATAAAGATTTAGCCCATGTATGGTACTCCTACTGTTACTTAATTACGCTCATGGTTGCCTTTATAAATTAAATAGCATGCTTAAAGCTTTATTTTTGTTCTATAAAATTTAGATAATGTCCTTTGATTTCCCACTCTCTGAAGTGAGATCAGAACTGCTACCATCCCTTCCACCTCTCCTTCCACTGTTTCATCTCTTTGTAATTGTAAGTTCAGTAATACATCCCTCTGTTTTAAGCCTTGTATTAGTTTGCTAGGGCTGCTGTAGTAAAATACCACAGGCTGCAGGTGGTGTGGGGCAGGTGGGGGGCTTAAACAACATAAATTTATTCTTTCATGGTGCTAGAGGTTAGAAATCCAAGATTAGGGTCTCTGCAGGCTTGGTTTCCTCTGAGGCTTCTCTCCTTGACTTGTTGCTGGTCATCTTCTCAATGTCACATGGTTTTCCTTCTGTGTTTGTGCATCCCTAGTGTTTGTCTCCTGCATCTGAATCACTTCATCTTACAACAACAGCAGTTATATCGGATTAAGACCCACCCCAAGGGCCTCATTCTAACTTAATCCTCTCTTTAAAGGCCCTATCTCAAATACAGTCACATTCTGAGGTGTTAGGGGTTAAGGTTTCAACATATGAATGGGGGGGATGCAATTCAGTCTATAATAAGCTCTAATTAACTCCTCTGTATTTTGTGTCTACCTTGGATCTAACAGCTTAAGGCCAACATACATTGAATTAGATTATAGATTACGTATTGAATATTTAAATCTGTTCAAGGCTTTGTCAAGTTGCGTGTTGGAATTACATTTCTTTTATCTAACATCTATATTAATGGAAAGGTAATATTTCTAGAGTCAGTAAAAATGGATGATTTTCTCCCATTCCAAAATTGTGCCACATTTTTGTTTGCTTCATATTTGAAATGATTTTCCTTTTTAGTTTTGTGATTTATGTGGCATATGGGATATATTATATTCAAATGTTTTTCTTTTAGCTCCTTGTGAGCACTATCCATTGTTTGCTAGTATCCAAACCTTAAATTCTGGTGGGTTTACCTTTTGCTGTGAGTGACTGCTTTCTTTTCTCTCTGGAGCATTAGGGCAGTTTGTTCATCTTTACAGTCCCGAAATTTCCCAGTTCTTTTTTTCATTCTTCCTTAAGTCCTGTGTCTTTCTTTAGGAAATTTTATTCCATTCTATTCTCTCTTTTTTCTTGTTAGACATATATTGCCTTAATGGATTTTGGCCTTTCCATTTCTTTTAGCTTTCTCTCATATTTTATAGCTCTGTGTTTTCACTTTATATTTTAGTGGATTTTCTTGACCTTATTTTCCAATCTTTGTCCTGAATTTTCTATGTTAGGTACAGTAGTTTAAATTTTAAAGAGCCCTTTCATATATGGCTATATTACTTTTGTAGTTATCTTTTTTAAAAGAAAAATATAATTTATGTTGCACTTCTCCAGTAAAATCAAAACCAAATTCCTATTATCACAAAAATCAGTTAGTAAACTACTACCTCCATGTTTTCTTTTCACATTTATTCTTTTTGATAGAAAAATTTGGAAATTTGGACTGATTTATTCATATTGCTTTAAAATAGTTTTTTTTTTTTTAAAAGATTTTGCTTATTTATTTGACAGACAGAAATCACAAGTAGGCAGAGAGGCAGGCAGAGAGAGAGAGGGGGAAGCAGGCTCCCTGCTGAGCAGAGAGCCCAATGTGGGGCTCGATCCCAGGACCCTGAGATCACGACCCGAGCTGAAAGCAAAAGCCTAACCCACTGAGCCACCCAGGCGCTCCTAAAATAGTTTTTTAAAAAAGATTTTAGTTATTTATTTGAGTGAGAGGGCATGAGCAGGGGGAGGGGCAGAGAGAGAAGCAGACTCTGAGCTGAGCAGGGAGCCTGATGTGGGGCTCGATCCCAGGACACTGGGATCATGACCTGAGCCGCAGGCAGACACTTAACCAACTGAACCACCCAGGTGTCCCTTCCTTCCTTCCCCACTTCCTCCCTCCCATCCCCCCCCTTTCTTTCCTTTCCTTTCCTTCCTTCCTTCCTTCCTTCCTTCTTTCATTCTTTCTCTTTTCCTTCCTTCTTTCCTCTTTCTTTCTTTCTTTCTTTGTTTCTTCTTTTTCTTCCTTTCTTCTTTCTTTCTTTCTTTCTTTCTTCCTTTCTTTTCCTTCTGTCCTTTCCTTCCTCCCTCCCTTTCTTTCTTTCTCTCTCTTTTCCTTCTATCCTTCTTCCTTCCTTTTCTTTTCTTTTTTTTAAGGAAAGTTGTATGTAGACATTATTTCCTTAGTACTTGCATATGTAAGTGCCTTTCTGTTGTTTGTACATGTAAATAAGGTGGCTGACTTTAGAATTCTTGGTAATGGTATTTTTCACTCACAACTCTAAAGACATTAGTATCTTGTTGTTTGGCAATTAGAAACTCCATCTCTCTCTTTCTTTCTCTCTCTCATAGCTGCCTGGATGCTTATACTATTATTTCTTCATCCTTGAATAAAAAAAAAATCACTGGAATAAATCTATATGTTAGTTTTTTTAATGAACATTACTTTTTAGTGATCTGCCTTATAAATTTGTAGGTGTAGGTCATAAGCATAAGAAATTTTTTATACAGTGATTATTGCTTTTGTGATATTGATTCTGATCTCACTGAAACACTGACTGTCCATATTTTAAATTATGAACATTTTTCATAATCTATATTTTTCTTCCTGATTGTTTTTTTTGTTTTTTGAAGATTTTATTTATTTATTTTAGAGATAGAGTGAGTGAGTGAGAGAGAGAGAGAGAGAGAGAGCATGAACAGGGGCAGAGGAAGAGAAAGAAGAAAAATCCCCTGTTGAGCTGGGTACACTATGTGGGACTTGATCACATCGTGGGATCATGACCTGAGCTGAAGGCCGGTGCGCTTAAATGATTGAGCCACCCAGGTTCCCCATCTGATTGTTTTTATGACATATTTTTCTTTGCATGTTGAAAGATTTTCTCAAGCTTGTAAGTGTTTAAGTCCATTTAGGCTGTTATAACAAAATATAAACTGGATGGTTTATATTTACATTTATGTTTATAAACAACAGAAGTTAGTTTCTCAGATTCTTGAAGTCTGGGAATTCCAAGATCAAGGTAGATCTTGGCAGGACGGTGTCTGGTGTCTGGTGGGAAAGTGCTTCCAAAATGGCCATCCTTTTCTGTAACCTCACATGGCAGAAGGAATGAGCTCTGAGGTATCTTTTATAAGAAAATTAATTCCAATCATAAGGGCTCTGCTCTGCCTCTCTGACTTGATCACCTCCCAAAGGCCCCACCTCCTAATATCATTGCCTTGGGGGTTAGGATTTTAACATATGAATTTGGGAGGGACATACACATTCAGATCATAGCAGTATATTTATAATCTACAACAGATTATAGGCATATCTTGGAAATGCTTGGTCAGTTCCAGAATACCAAAATAAATGAATATCACAAAAAAGCTAAATAAATTGTTTTGGTTTCCCAATGCATATTAAAGTTATACTTTATACTATACTGTAGTCTAATGAGTGTGATTTAGCATTATGTTAAAAAGACAATGTGCATACCTTAATTAAAAAAAACATTTTATTGCTAAAAGATGCTAACCATTATCTGGGCTTTTGGCCAATCATAATCACTGATCACAGATTAACATAACAAATATAACAACAGTGAAAAAGTTGGAAATATAGTGAGAATTACCAAATGTGACAAAGACACTAAGTGAGCAAATGCTATTGGAAAAATGATGCTGATAGATTTGTTTGATGCAGGTTTGCCACAAACCTTCAATTTGTAAAAAAAAAATCCCAGTACTGCGAAGCACAACATAGCAAAACACAATAGAAGGAGGTATGCCTGTACAGATTATGTTCCTTATTGATTCCAATGTCACCTTAAATCTTATTACATGATAGTTTCCCTATGTTCTTTCCTTACAGTGATGTCTCAGTTTTCATTTCAAGATCTTAGCTTTTCATCTCTTTCATCTTTTGTTTTATGTTTGGTCATTCTTTACTATCATTGTCAGGATGAAACAGATGTTTACTAGAGTAAATGATTTTAAAAAATATGTCCTTTCTCTGCCTTGTGTGTTGTATCTTTCTCTTTTATTCTGCTCCTTTTAGTTTTCAGGCTTCATTGATATTTCTAGCTTATTCATCTTCTACTGAGAAAAGGTCTGTTCTTTTCTGATATTTGTGTTAGTGTACATGTATGTCTTTGGATTCTAGAACTGGTCTTGTCGCAGCTGGCGCGACAAATCGACGAGGAAAACGTGAGTGTAAGAGGATGGTGAAAAGAAATTAAGAGACAAAGAGATGGGGGCAGGAGGAGCACTGAGGAGGATGTCCAACAGTACCGATTTTATTCCACATCTTACAATCATTTATAAGGCAGATCACAATAGGAGGAGTAATACATATCAGTACCTAGTCAGATGACCGCAAGTTTCTATAACAAGTTTACATTAACTACAAGCAAACCTCTTGATGCCAGGTAGTCTCGGCTAAAGCCATTAGCAAGACAATCAACCAGGGAGTGGGTTATGGGAAGTACAAGAACAACAAGGACCAACCAGGGTCATGACCCTGACCACATTGTTCCCTTCTGTAGGGAGAGTGTGTGGGAAGTCACGTAGGCGAGCCCGCGTCACATAGCACAGACCCTTTCTCAGTGTTACTCAACTTTTCTGTCCTTAACCCCTTATCAAGGTGTCCAGACTTTAAAGGAGACACAAGTCAGGGCCTGGTTCGATCCTCGACTCCAACCGTGCCGTGGCCTCCAATATGGTCTAATAGAAATTGTAATATTATTCTATGATTTTCTATGCTGTAAAGCTGTGGCTCATCTTCTGTAGGAGTTTTGAGGAAGGACCTGGGCTTTTGACTGACCAGCATAGATCTCCATCTTTGCAAATATTCTGCTCCAGAGTGTGAAACTGTTCTGCTTCTGCTTACAGTTAATCCTGGAGGCAGTTGATTCTGAAATTTTTGAGGCAAATTTTGAAGGTTCCTCCCCATCTCCCTTCAATCCAGGGGATGTAGAAGGGAATCTTTTTTTTTCCTCTTTTTGACTGCTTTCTAGACAGTGTAAGTGTTCCTCAGGAAAAGAAATTGCAAACTACCCCCTTGGTAATGTCTATAAGTTTTGCTGCAAGGGGACTAGAGCTCTTCCCATGCCCTCCATCCCTTGTTTCTGGGACTCATGCCTGTTTTTCTTAATGCTACGTTTCTTGTGCAAGTGACTATGGATAAGTTTCCAAGCTCCTGTAAGTCTTTGTATAAGTCCATCAGTAAAATGTCACCTCTTCAAGGTGGGACTGATTTAGGGATAGGCTACAACCTAGGAGAAATGAACAATTTATTTATAGCTGGGAAAATAACAGGTTGCTTTAAAGGTTTATTGCGAGAATCAAATGCAATTAGTCCAGTGTTGCACTTCATAACTCCCAGGAAATTCTAGCTCTTATCCATAGTGCGTATGGTTAATGTTTATTTTTATATCATTTTCATCAACTTCTGTCTGTTCCATCACCACTATTCCTAAAAATCCATATTTAGGATGTCTGTGTGACATGCTGTGGTGTTGCCTGTGTTGTGGATGGACCTCTTCTAAATTTATATGTTCTCTAACTAAGGCTTCAAAAACATTGAAATGTTATTTTACAATGCATGGCCTCCATGAAGGAAGACAGTATACTCTTCATCCACAACTATCCTTTCCTATCTATCTCACAACAATAACTAATCATTTAAGATAGCTGATGACTACATGTTCATTAAATTATATGCAGTCAACCTCAAGGGCAACAGGAGAGATTTGGAATCTAAAATAAAACTGCTCTCATGCAACATGGTGATATTATATTTTAGTCTTTTTGTTTTCCTTTATTAGCTGAAAATATTTTTATGAATAGATCTTTCTCTTATCAACTATTTAGTTACCCAGTGTTTTCATGGAAAAAACAGGATCAATGCTTGCTTTTTTCCCTTTACCCGTTTTTAAGGTAATGAGTTAGTTCCCTGCCTTCTTCCAAGGATGACCAATTGATTTTTTCGAATTGATTTTTTTATATCATTATAAACTCTTGGTTTTAAATATAATTTTATGGGCTTAAATGCACTGTATTTTTTATTTTTATTGATATCCAAATGGGAAGAACATACCATGTACCTGGAAATATAGATCCAGAATGGTATAACACCAAGACTTAGTCTACTAAAATTATTGGACTTTAGAGCTAAACAAACAAACAAAAAAATGTTTTGGAATCTAAGCAGAAGAACATATGATACTTAAGGAGACTTTTTAGACTTCATCAGACTTTTCAATAGTAATCATATTTTATACCAGAAGAAAATGGAGTAACGTATTTAAGATATTAAAAAAAGGAAAATGTGAGTTAAGAATTTTATATCCAGGGAAACTGACTTTCAGTTATAAAGGACACACTGTAATTAACATGCAAAAACTAAAAGAATATTGTTTCCAGGAGCTTTTTCCAGGGAACCTGCTGGAAATGTTCTGGATGAAAACAAATAGGGAGATGAAAACACTAGGACGGATAATAAACATAAAACTTACAATTGCCTTTGGAAATAAGACTAAATGAGGGTATATAATGGCTTTGATAAGGTTGATAAATTACAACTTTGAAAAATGAGGGTATCAAGTAGGGAAAGCATATGCATGAAAAATTTAATCGGTTCAAATAATCAGAATTGGTTATATTAGTATCATCTTTTTGAGATTGTCATTTATATAATGTGGGATGGAGCAAATAAGAATTCTAGAATATTCCAATTCTATCATGTTCTGCGTGCATCCTCAAGATACAGATTCTTAGTGTAGAAGAAAGAAAATACAGAAGAAATATGGGACAAGGTAAGGAAAGTCTCTGTTAAAATTCATTTGAAAAGGAAATATCAGTATGAACTTATAGGCCATCTTAAACAAACAAAAAACACAAACAAACAAACAAACAAACCAACCACCCCTCTCCCTCTGCCTCTTCCTCCACTCTCCACCCTCTACTTACCTCTGTCTTAGCTCTGTCCTCTGAAAAGACCCATATAAAAATGTTTGGGCCAATCAAATCAAGTGTCCCTAGTGCCAAGATTGTTATCTTGAAATATTGTTTCCCACTAAATTGTCCGTGTCTAGGTTGGGATGAGAAATAAAGAAGATGAGCCTGGAACATCTGGTCATAACAAATAGCAAGCAAGCTATTGCCGACACTGAGTTCATGTCAAAATGACTGATTTGCAGTTGAGCAGACCCCCATAGGCCAAAGCTGGACCAGTATACTTACAGTGTTTTCAATATGTTATTTACTAATAAAATACAGCAGAGTATACACACCCACCCACCTACCCTTGAATTCTCCTATTAACATTGGGCTGTACTGGCTTTATCACATATCTATCCGGCTATCCATCCCTCCATCCATACATTAATCTGCTTCATATTTTGGATGCATTTCAGGGTATATTGGATCCATTAGTACCCTGACTCTTACATACATCAGCCTGAAAATATCCACTTTTAACATGTAAAACTGGGAATGAAACACAAAAGTGCCCCTAGTAAAGTTCTGAAAACACCAAGGTAGAGCTGTGGTAGCAACGAAAAAGGAAATCTTACAAAGGTAGAGGTTAAAGGCAGCTGGAAACAAATTTTTTAACTTTGACAGTTTTGCCTGGGGCCCTTCATGGGTGGATTTTTTTCCCTTCCCCAATCTCAGACATTTATCTTCATACACACATTTCTTTCTCTCTGTTACCTCTGACTTTATTGCTATTGGATCCTTTGCATAACCGAGTAGGAAATTTTCAATATTTCATTTTTATCTAGGGTAAAGTAGCTGCTCTTATATTAGGCTTTGAGATTATAACAATAGAAGTAAAAATAAACAGCAAGATATTCACTGAAACCCATTATGTTCACATAGCTATTTAGAAGTCATCAACTTTGTCTTCCTTGTTTCAGAAGCTCAGCACCACTTGGAGCTTCCTCCACTGATTGTGCTCATTGCTTTTTTACATAAGGAACTTGGAGCATGCTGCTACCCTTGCCTGGAAAGCCCCCTCTCTCAGAATGCCCTTCGGCCTGCTGACTACCACTGTGAGTATATATATTTATACACAGCTATGTGTGTCAGTTATATACATTATGCATTTTTTATATATACATAAAATGTTCTCTCTTCTGTTTAATATTATACACATACATATTTTAAAAATATTTTATTTATTTTATTATTTATTTAATTTTATTTTATTATTTGAGAGAGAGAGAGCATGAGTGGGGTAAGGAGTAGAGGGAGGGGAGAAACAGACACCCTCTGAGCAAGATGCCCCATGTGGGTCTTATTACCTGAGCCAAAAGTAGATGCTTAACCAACTGAGCAACCCAGGTACCCCTATGCACACACATATATATGTACACATATATACTCATCATGTGTATCGACTGTCAATCTACCTAAGCCATTTTCCACAGCAGCCACAGCTGAAGGGAGATAGCATTGAACTATTCCTTATGTATCTTCTTGTTTTTGCTGTTGTTTTGCTCAAGTATATGAAGTGATGCCTTTTCAATAATTCAGTATAAAGCCATGGAACTATTGAGACACTAGCCTACTATGTATTATTATAAATTATTATAAATTATTATAAATTAACTGCAATTTAGGGGATGATTTTACTTTATTATTACATAATTATATATATGTTATTTTATTCTATTTTAATTTTTTAATTAACATATAATGTATTATTTGTTTCAGGGCTACAGGTCTGATTCATGAATCTTAAACGGTTCCCGGCACTCACCATATCACATACCCTCTCCAGGTCCATCACCCAGCCACCCCATCCCTCCTACGCCCCTCCACTCCAGCAAGCCTTACTTTGTTTCCTAAGATTAAGATTCTCTTATGGTTTGTCTCCCTCTCTGGTTTCATCTTTTTTCATTTTTTCCTCTCATCCCCCATGATCCTCTGCCTTGTTTCTCAAATTCTGCATATCAGCGAGATCATATGATAATTATCTTTCTCTGATTGACTTATTTCGCTTAGTGTAATACTGTCTAGTTTCATCTATGTTGTTGCAAATGGCAAGATTTATTTTTGATAGTTGTATAATATTCCATTGTATATAGATATGTGTGTGTGTGTGTGTGTGTGTGTATATCTATCTATCTATCTATCTATATATATATATATAAATCACCTCTTCTTTATCCATTCATCTGCCAATGGACATCTAGGCTCTTTCCATGCTTTGGCTATCGTGGACATTGCTGCTATAAACATTGAGGTGCATGTGCCCCTTCAGATCACTACATTTGTACCTACAGGGTAAATACCCAGTGGTGCAATTACTGGGTTGTAGGGTAGCTCTGTTTTCAACTTTTTGAGGAACCTCCATAATGTTTTCCAGAGTGGCTGCACCAGCTTGCATTCCCACCAACAGGCAGGTTCTTCTTTCTCCACATCCTTGCCAAGACCTGTTGTTTCCTGACTTGTTAATTTTAGCCATTCTGACTGCTGTGAGGTGGTATCTCATTGTGGTTTTGATTCGTATTTCCCTGAGTGATGTTGAGCACTTTTTCATGTGTCTGTTGGCCATCTGGATGTCTTCTTTGCAGAAATGTCTGTTCGTGTCTTCTGCCCATTTCTTGATTGCATTATTTGTTTATTGGCTGTTGAGTTTGCTAAGTTCTTTATAGATTCTGGATACTAGCCCTTTATCTGGTAAGACATTTTCAAATATCTTCTCCCATTCTGTTGGTTGTCTTTTGGTTTTGTTGACTGTTTCCTTTGCTGTGCAAAAGCTTTTTATTTTGATGAAGTCCCAATAGTTCATTATTTATTAATTAATTAATTATTATTATTATTTCCAATAGTTCATTTTTCCCCTTGCTTCCCCTGCCTTTGGTGATGTGGCTGAGGTTGAAGGGGTGGCTGCACTTGTTCTCTTCAAGGATTTTGATGGATTCCTTTCTCACATTGAGGCCTTTCATCCATTTTGAGTCTATTTTTGTGTGTGGTGTAAGGAAATGGTCCAGTTTCATTCTTCTGCATGTGGCTGTCCAATTTTCCCAACACCATTTGTTGAAGAGACTGTCTTTTTTCCATTGGACATTCTTTCCTGCTTTGTAGAAGATTAATTGACCAAAGAGTTGAGGGTCCATTTCTGGTTCTGTGTTCTGTTCCATTGATCTATGTGTCTGTTTTTGTGCCAGTACCATACTGTCTTGATGATGACAGCTGTGTAATAGAGCTTGAAGTCTGGAATTGTGATGCCACCAGCTTTGTTTTTCCTTTTCAATATTCCTTCACTATTGGGGGTCTTTTCTGGTTCATACAAATTTTAGGATTATTTGTTCCATTTCTGTGAAAAAAGTTGATAGTATTTTGATAAGGATTGCATTGGATATATAGTTTGCTCTAGGTAGCATAGACATTTTAACAATATTTGTTCTTCTGATCCATAAGCATGGAATGTTTTTCCATTTTTTTGTGTCTTCCTCAATTTCTTCCAGGAGTGTTCTATAGTTTTCTGAGTACAGATCCCTTGCCTCTTTGGTTAGATGTAGCCCTATGCATCTAATTGTTTTGGGTGCAATTATAAAGGGCATCAACTCCTTAAATTCTCTTTCTTCTGTCTTATTGTTGGTGTATAGAAATGCAACTAATTTCTGTGCATTGATTTTATATCCTGCCACATTGCTGAATTCCTGTATGAGTTCTAGCAGTTTTGGGGTGGAGTCTTTGGGTTTTCCACATAAAGTATCATATCATCTGCAAAGCATGGGAGTTTGACTTCTTCTTTGCCACTTTGGATGCTTTTTATTTCTTCCTGAACTTAGGGGAAGAGCTCTCAGTTTTTCGCCATTGAGAATGATATTCTCTGTGGGTTTTTCACAGATGGCTTTTATGTTATATATAATATATATAACATATATATATAATATATATTAGTATATAATAATTATACATTTTACTTTATAAAGGACATACAAGATTCATAAAACTGAATTATATATGGCAATCTGTGGCCCTGCTTGTATATCTCAATCATAATTGAAATCTTACATTTAGAGGTGGGCACCAGTTCCTGGAGCATAGCATACATATAGTATTTTTTTTTAAGTCTGAATATGCTTATTATTGAAGGTAAGGTTATTATGTGCCTCCACAGGAATAAAACTGTGGGGTTACTATTATCATTATTGTATTATATATATTATGATATATATATATCATAATATATATATTATCATATAACTATCATTGGCAGTTATTCATGGGGTACAGAATATTTTGACTTAGCTATTTTATGGCAAGCATTTCAATCACAATTATGCCACAGATAAAATTTTAAGACAATTATATTAAATCAATTTAATTCTGTGGCTGATTTTTTAAAAAAGAGCAGTGACATCATTTTCAATGTTCTCATTTTCATAAACTAATTTTTAAAGATCTATTCTTTCCAATTTAACTATTAGACTAATATTTGACTCATCAATCAAATGTTATTCATCCTGGCCTCCTGACACTAGAGTGTTTTCTTTGATGGCAATCAATTTCTTTAAATCCCATACTCCTTGGTCAGGTTTTGTGGATAGAAGTTCACCAGGAATATATGATTCTTTGATTAACTTTTCTCAATTTCCAATATTCAAGTTTTAACCGTTAATACTACTACTTTGGATTAATTTCTGCAGTAATGCTCACAACGGATTAGTGATGAGACTGACTTGTAGAGCTATATGTTAGCCAATTTAAGACAAAATTGGGGGTAATTTTGAAATAGAAAGGGAGAGAAACCCATCCAAAAAGGTGTGGGGAAGTCTAGGGGAGAGAAGAAGATGGGAAATGGGGAGAGAGGAAGATGGGAATTGAGAAACGAGAAAGTGGCAATGAGGGGAAAGGGAGAGGAAGAAGTGTGAGAGAAATTAATTTTGATGTATTGAGTGCTAGGCAATGAATGTATGTAGCGTGAGGTACTCCAAGTACCCTTGGGGGCAAGTGTTTTATAGCTGAACCAGTCAATGCAAATGATTTTTGTAAATATCATCTTTTGACAAAGCTCCTTTATCTCCAGAAGCATGGAATCAGGGAAGGGAGAACTGGGTTTGTCCACCTCGGTTTGTCAGCAAATGTATTTCCATAGAATAGAATACTTTAATTCTTTAGAGTCATGAGAAAGAACAGTATTGCACAAGGCATAATAAATCATTCAGAAAAAAAGGTTCGCATAGTAATCACTTGGAAACTACTACAAATAAATCTTCATATGAGGTTGCTTGCAATTCTTTCTTTTTGGGGGTGGATAGAAGGAATCTTTAAGTTCCATAGCCTATTTTATAGATAATGCACTTTCAAATGACCCCATCCTGGGCCGAGGCTGCATTTTTGCTACAAAGTATCTGAAATGGCATGGTGTTATGGAAAAAGTCATGCCACAGTCTGGACTTAGAGCAAATGGTCTCTCCTCTCTAGGCCCCAACTTCCTCATGCATGTAAAAGGAAGTTGAACTTCTGAGGTTTTTCTAGCTCTGGTATGAAAAATTTGCTGTCTTTGGGATGTGTACATATGTCCCTCTGGACATTCTGTGAGTGACAAGAGCAGTGTCAACATAGGTTTGCCTTTCTACATTCATTCTGATGACTGGGACACTGTCATTATTGAGCAGCTGCCATTGTTCTTCCATTATCGACCCCAGCCTGTGGTAGGTTGGAGCCTGACCCAGCCAGCCCAGGATGACCCCTGGTTAATGGGAACTGAGCGTAATCACATTAGCTCAGTTGGGAGTTTTGAAAATTACATTAGCTCATCCAGCAAAAGTGAGTCTGCCAATAATTTATGTGATGGATTTGCAATTAGAATATAGAGTTCTTTTTCCCCCTCTTCTTTGTGTCTCTTTGATAAAGAAACAAAAATAAAACCACCCAAAAGAAACTAAAATTTCAAACAGCATATAGGTTATGTTTTAATAGAATTTGATCTTCTAGCTATTGGTTTGGTCCTTTAGGTGATTTTTGGTCATTTTACATAATCTACTGAGGGTTCTTGGTAAAGGTCATAGATAAGTAAGACAAACATGTTTGAATAGTTAGTAAAAATATTTATCAGAGCTGGGGCACCTGGGTGGCTCAGTGGGTTAAAGCCCCTGCCTTCGGCTCAGGTCATGATCCCAGGGTCCTGGGATCTAGCCTCGCATCGGGCTCTCTGCTCAGCAGGGAGCCTGCTTCCCCTCTCTCTCTCTCTGCCTGCCTCTCTGCCTACTTGTGATCTCTGTCAAATGAATAAATAAAATCTTTAAAAAATATATTTATCAGAGCTAAAAATTTCAGGACTACTGGCTTGACTTAAAATTCTCAAAGGAATATTTATTCACCAGGTCTTTATAATGTGATTATAGGAAGAGTATGATAACTGAGAGAATATGAGGTACTATTAGTACTTACATTTGGGAAGCTTGAAGGCTGTCTTTGAGGGGGGAAGTGTTTAAGTTAGAATAGATAGCATAAGTAGGCATTTATTTGCAATGGCAGAAATTTGCTGAGAGGCGCTACCGTGAATCAAATATTAATTTTACATCAAACATGGTATTAAATATTTTACATAGCTCACATTTTAATTAATGTTATTGCATTCATTTCATAGGTGAGAAACTGAAGCTCCCGTTGCTTAAGCAACTGCCCATATCTCACTACTAACTGATGGTTGAGCAAGACTTCAGAGCCTTGAGGATTGTTTTCAATCCAGGCCTTAGATAAAAAAAAAAAAAAATCACCAGTGAGCTCAAAAACATCTACATCCACAACAGCAATAACAATAAAGACTTAATGACTCAGAATGTGGGGAGAGGGACCATCTCTAATTTTAAGAAATTCCACAGGTAATTCTTATGTATAGCCAGGATTTTTGGGTGTCGGTGAGGCACTTTTAGGGAGGTTCTAATTTTGGAAAAACGCTAGAATGTAGCTGGTCATTTAAAAAAAACA
Source organism: Lutra lutra (assembly GCF_902655055.1). NCBI lineage: Eukaryota > Metazoa > Chordata > Mammalia > Carnivora > Mustelidae > Lutra > Lutra lutra. Next base: position 47,474,120 of record NC_062279.1, on the reverse strand, counting down.
ACAAAAAAGGAACTTTCAGTGGCCTTCAGGAAATATGCTATACTTATCTTCTGTGATAATTCTCAGCTGTATAGGCATGAAGAGCAAGTTAGTCCCTGCACTCAGAAGGCTAGGGAAATGCTGCTTAATTGAGGTTTACTGGAAGAATTGGAGTTACCCTTTTTCTTCCACAAAGAAGAAAGATAGGGAGCAGAAACTGGAACACTGGAGTTTCGTGAGGGAAAGATGCTCATCCTAAGTTGGGTGAGTTGCAGCCCCATGGGAAAGAGAGAGCATTTCAGGCATTGGGAAAGGATGAAGATGTGAATGGAGCAAGATGCAGGAGGCAGCGTGAGGCAAAAGGAGAGTGGAGCACAGGCTGAGATGCTGCCTCTGAAACACGGGCAATCTCATGCCTGCTCCTCACAGCAGCGGTAGAAAATACCTGGACAGGGTTGTATCTCGTCCTAAAAATCACACTTGAAGAAGAGCATGGAAGAACTGGACAGTGTTTTGAAAGAGTGACAGGGGCATTAAGGGATTCAAAAAAGTCACTTTATGCATTTCTGAAGAAATCTGAAGAAATCTGAAGAAATCCCGTGTTTTAGAATGGGGGACAGCAAATTTCGAGGGAGGACTCGTAACAATCTTTAAGAATATTTGAAGGGATCATGTGGAAGATGGAACAGATAAATACTGTTTTACTCCAAGTGACATAACTAAAGCCAGTGGAATAGAAGTCAGGAAATGCAGGTTATTTAAATGTGAGAAAATATTCTTGAACAGCTAGAAATAGCCAGTCTAGTTACAAGATACAGACAGGCAGGCGGGGCTGGGATATTACATTATTATTGATAATATGGCGTAAATGTTATATTTTAAAATTAGGTCATCTTTAGTGTGTCTCCCAACATTTTCAGCAACCTCTGACAGCCCTGGAAGAGGTTTGTTCAGTCCCAGATAATCCAAGCATGTGTTGCCTCTTATCTATGTGGCCCACAAGTTTATAGAACAAATAACACAATCACATTATGGGACATGAGTGGGGTGGAGAATGATATGCTACGATAAAAGCCAGGAATTGGTAGTTAATCACAGATACTAGATGACCAAGCTGTGGAGCCAACATGGGGGAGGGGATTGATTAATCGGAAAACCAGGAGCAAGGAGCAGTTAGTCAGAGAGACTAGATGAATTCTGAGATAGTGCTTATGGCTGTGACAGCCTTTGCTCTGACCCAAGATGCTTTCATGGATGGGCCTGGGTGCTTTGAAATTCAGTGGAGTTTAATTTTAATTAATTTTAATTTAAATGTCATTCAGCATTTTCAAGTTACAGATTTGATGTTGTCCAATGACTATACAGTGCTTAACTCTCAAAAATGTCAATTTATTGCACCTGGATTAATAAAAATTAGATCAGTGTGGTAAGGTAGAGGAGCTTCTGAATTAAAAGTCAGGAAACATGGTTCTGATAGAAATAACTATTTGACCTTAAACAGATGATGAATATTTGGCTGTACTTCTGCTTAATCACTGACAAAATGTCCAGACTAAATATAACTGCTACAGCCAGTTCTTCAAGATTAAAATCACATAGTTATGTTATATACTTATATCCTTTAAACTTTATTACAATGGCCATTGTTCTTTTTACTGTTTTTGGTGTCATCTCTCAAATAGCTTATGATTCAGTCTTTGTTTCATGAAAGTGTCATCAACTAGGATTATAAATATTGGGCAGAGATAAATTGTCTGAACCAATTATATTTGTGACCATCTAAAAAAATAGAGCAGTAACCCCAATGACCCCAGTATTTCTTAGAAGCACTGCCATAAGATACTTTGCCATTGGTTTTAAGAGCATGATGCCTGGCAGAATTTATCATCCTCTTCAACAGATTGCATCTATTATCATTACTCTGCTATGTGTTTTCCTTTGTGATCAGTTTTATTATTGTGGTTAAATGCAGCTAACAAAATATGTATCATTTTAACCATTCATATTGTACAATTCAATACTTTCAAAATGCTGCATAACCCTCAACACTATACTCACACTTTATTAATTTTTTTTATTTTTGTTTTTAATTACAGCCATCGTAAGCCCATGAAGTTGGTATCTCACTGTAGGTTTGACTTGATTCTAATGACTAATGCTGTGAACATCATTTTGTGTGTTTATTGGGCATTTGTATATATTCTTTGAAGAAATGCCTATTTGAATTTTGGCCAGTTTTGAATTGTGTTGTTTGTTTTTTATTGTTGAATTTTAGTTCTTTATTTACTCTGGATACTAGTCCCTTATCAGATCGATGAAATGCAAACATTTTCACCCTTTCAGTAAGTTGTCTTTTTTGCCTTATCAGTGTCCTTTGATGAATGCAAGTTCTTAATCTCAATAAAGTCCAATCTCTATTTTTATTAGAGTTTAATTTATTTACATTCATATACTTGTAAGGAGGGACTTATTTCTGCCATCTTCTATTCATTTTCTGTATACTTTATAACTTTTTTAGTCCCTTATTTTATCCATTTTTGTCTTTTGTATTTAGTTGATCCTTTTTCTGTAGTGAAACATTTTGATTCCCTTCTCATTTTTTTCTGCATATATTCTAGATATTGTGTGTGTGTGTGTGTGTTACCATGGAGATTAAATTTAAGGTCTTTTATGATTTGAATTATGTCCCCCCTCAATTTTCACATTGAAGCCCTGTCTCTAGAATACTGTATTTGGAGATAAGGCCCTTAGGAAGGAAATTAAGGCTAAATAAAGTCATTAAATTGGGACTCTAATCTGATAGAATTGATGTTTTTATAAGAGGAGGAAGAGACATCAGAGATCTCTCTCACCCTATCCATGCATAAAGAAGAGGCCACGTGAAAACTCAGCAAGGATGTAGCCCTCTATAAACCAGAAAGAGAGGCCTCCCCAAAAATGAACCCTGATGACACCTTGATTTTGGACTTCTAGACTCCAGAACTCATCCTAAGCAAGCTAATATAACAGCTTAAAGTTGTAATTTGAATTTATAGCAACTTAACTTGTATAAATCCACTCCTCCTTTTGTTAATGATGTCACAGAATTTATCTGTATACATTGTGTACCCACTAAAATAAATTAATAAAGATTTTTAATGCATTTGTTTTTTAAATAATATAGAAAATAAAAAGTGGAGTTACAGAGCAAAATTACAATAATATTGACTTTTATAGTTGCTCATATATTTACCTTTGCAGGAGATATTTATTCTTCCACACAACTTTGAGTTATGGTCCAACATTTTCATTATTTTAACTAACTAACTAATTAATTAATTAATTTTTAAGCAGGCTCCATGCCCAGTATAGAGCCCAAAATGGGGCTTGAATTCAGAACCCTAAGCTGAGCTAAAGTCAAGAGTCAGACACTTAAATGAGCCATCCAAGTGCCCCCGAACATTTTTATTTTTACTGGGAGGATTTCCTAATTAACGTTTCTTGCAGGGCAGTTCTAATGGTAACAAATGTCTTTAGCTTTTGGTTATCTGGGAATATTCTCATTTCTCCCTCATTTTTGAAAGTCAGTTCTCCAGATGTAAGATTCTTGGTTGACAGTTTTTTCTCTTAGCTTTTTAAATATATCAGTACACTACTTCTGGCCTCCAAGGTTTCTATTGAGGAATCAGCTACAACTCTTATAAAGGATCACTTATCTGCTGATTTGTTTCTTTCTAATTGCTTTCAAGATTCTCTTTGCCTTTCTTTTGACAATTAGACCTTGATGTAGGTCTCTGGATTTATTTTACTTGAACTTTAACTCCTTGGATTTGTACATTTATATCTTCTATCAAATTTTGGTATTTTTTCAGCCATTTTCTTTTTTTAATTTAATTTTTTTTAAAATATATTTTTAATTTATTTGACAGAGATCACAAGTAGGCAGAGAGGCAGATAGGCAGAGAGAGAGAGGGGGAAGCAGGCTCTCTGCTGAGCAGAGAGCCCAATGTGGGGCTCGATCCCAGGACCCTGAGATCATGACCTGAGCTGAAGACAGAGGCTTAACCCACTGAGCCACCCAGGTGCCCCTTTTCAGCCATTTTCTTGAAATATTCTTTCTGCTCATTTTCCTCTCTTCTTTTTCTTATATTCCTACAGTGCATATGTTAGTCGACTTATTGGTGTCTGAAGGTCCCTAAGCTCTGTTCACTTTTCTTCATTCTTTGCCCTTTTTGTTCCTCAAACTCAATAATTTCAATTGCCCTATCCTCATGTTGGCTGTTTCTTTCTTCTGCTTGCTCAAATTAACTTTTGAATACCTCTAGTGTATTTTTAATTTCAATTAATGTGCTTCCAGTACTATAATTTCTTCTTGGCTTTGTTTTATAATCTCTGTCTTTATAAATATTGTAATTTTGTTCATACATTATCTTCCTGTCTTTGTTCATACCTTTCTTTAGCAATTTGAACATCTTTAAGGCAATTGTTATGTAGTCTTTGTTGAGAAAGACTACCACCTTGTTTTCTTCAGGGACAGTTTTTGTTGATTTATCAATTTATTGATTTATCAATTTATTTATTTTATTTTGAATGGGCCATTATTTCCTTCATGCCTTTTGATTTTTTGGTTGAAAACTGGTCTTTAAGTTTTATAATGTGATAACTCTGTAAGTCAGATTAATGTAGATCTCCCAAAGATGCTGCCAGGTAACTCTGTGTTTGTTTATTTCTTGGTACAATACAAGAACTGCATTTCCTTTAATAAATTATTTTATTATTGAGAAATTTTACAGTGACTTTTTTCTCAAAAGGAAAATTTAATAAAATTATGCTTCCTAACCAGAGACAATATCTATTCTTAGGGAAAGTTACAGCCAGTGTGAATTTGAAATGATCATTAAATCATTGAACATCACTTTTGTATAAACTACTTTTCATTATATTAATTTGTAAATTTCTTCAGTAATGATGTGCATGGCTTACCTTCTATATATAGCATTTACATGCCCCTGGCTGATGTGCATCTCCATTCTGCAGCATCCCTATCCCTACTTCCCACAATCCAACCATGGAAGTAATGTGTCTGGTCCAGTTGATAGCACTGGGATCTTCTTTCCTTCCTATAAGAAATGTAAGCCTGGGTTGGTTGTTGCCTTACTCTTTTTTAAGTGGAATATTTAAAATATTACTCCTACACCTTAATTTATATGACTTAAAATTTTTAATACAAACAAAAGAGTGTATGTAGTATATATGTGTGATACAAAGTATATAAAATAACAGGCATGAACCCACCACTCAACTTAAGAAGTAGAATAATACTAGTAATTGAAGATTCTTGTTTGCTTGTTCTCTATTCTATCTCCATCATCTCTCAAAATAATCCTTATTACATATTTGTATTTATTGTTTCTTTGCTTATTGTAGATTAATTTAATTACATATATAACATATATAACACATATATGAGATTATAATGTAATCTATATATTATAATTAGATAATATATTATAAATTACACATAATAACATATATATTATATATATAATTTCTTTATATCATACATTGCTTAGTTTTGATTATCCTTAAATTTTGTAATAGTTTTAGAGACTTTTCTCATTAATACTGTTGACTCTTAGCTTTATACACATGATATATGGAGTCTGTGGACTGCCTTATCACACAGCATTGTGTGTCTGAGATTCAAGAGTCTTACTGACTATACCTATAGATCTGTATTTTCTAAACACCATAGTATTCCACTGTGTAAATATTGCACCATTTATTTATTTAATTCTTCCTTTCATAGTAGGAGTTTGTGTGGTTTCCTGGTTTTGCTATTACAAAGTGCTAAAACAAAAGTGTTGATTATTTCCTGTCATTAATAGAGGGAGCACGGGGTTTATAGGAGGCAATGAGAATTATTAGATGATACAATTTGTACATAATTCAGCTTTATAATGGTATGCCAAATAACTTTTCAAAAAACCTGGTTAATTTATGAGAATTGCCTCCTCATCAAGTTTTGGGACTCTCAGACTTCTTAATTTTTGCCTATAGAGAGATACAGAATGGTATCTTTTGTAATGCTAATTTTTCTTTTCTTGATTACTAACAGATTTGAGCATCTTTTCATATGATTCTTGGTAATTTTTATTTCCTTTGCTGTTAAATGCTTTTTCTTTCTTTCAGCACTTTACAAATGTGGTTCCAATGTGTTCTGGCCGTTGATATTTCTCATGAAAACTCTCATTCTTTCTTCCTTCCCAGGTTCCTATTATATGTATGTTTGCCTCTGATATTGTCCCACAAGTCTCTGAGGCTCTTCCCCCCCACCTTCAATCTCTTTTTTCCAATTTTTCAGACTCGCTAATCTCTATTGCTGTATCTTGAAGTGTACTAACTCTTCTGCCATTGCAAATCTATTAATAAATCAATCTAGTGAATTTCTCAATTCAGTTGTTGAATTTTAAAGTTATAAAATTTCAAATTTCAATTTATATATCAATTTATATTTTGAGATATCCTATGTCTTCTCTTATTGAGAGTATATTTTAAAATAATCCTTTGAAAATATTTTTCTTTAGTTTTTTAAACACATTTGAATATCTGCTTTAAAATGTTTCTCTGATAAATTCAACATCTGGGCTATTGTGGGGTTGGTTTATTGACTGTATTTTCTTTGACTTGGACCACATTATCCCTTTAAAAAATATTTTAAACCTATTTTTCACATGTCTAATAGTTTTTAATTAAGTATCATTGATTTTACCTTATAGAACTTCTAGATTCTTACTTTCTTCTGAAACATGTTGATTTTTATTGAGCTCATCACTCTAAAATTGTGTAAGCTTGGTTTTACACTTTATTAGGGCAGATCTATTCAATGCCAAAGGTATTTTCCAAGTCCCTCCAAACTTTATCTTTTCAATGGTTATGTAAACAATTGGTTTTTGATTTTGCAAAGGCAGGTTTGGCTTGTATTTATTGTAGGTGTGTAGTTGTGGTCTCTAGCTCCTCAGCTGGAATCCTGGGGTGTTATCAAGTATGAGTTAAACTTAGTGAGGTCTCTTCATTCTGCCAGAAGTGCTTCACTTTGTGTTCTATTTAAAACCCTGAAAAGCCACTCTCTGGCAAGATGTCTGTAGACTTAACTGTGCATAAGCAGTCGGACTTACAGGAACTCCAAACAGGGACTTCGTACATCTCATCTACACAGCTCCCTCCTCTTGCTCACACACTGCCTTGCCCTGCAAACACTGACCATGTCAGCTTCCCTGAATTCTGACCTTTGTTCAGTGAGACTGCCATGCTCTGCTTGGACTCCAGCTTACAGTGGCTAGCTTGAGAAATTGTTCCTAGGTAGGCCCAGTGAGATTCTGACACACACGTCACAAGTTTCCTTTCTCTCAGGGATAATAGCTCTTTATTACCTATTTATCCATGTTTGAAAAAAGTACCTCACATATATTGTTTATTTTTATGTTTTTTTTTTCTCTTGTGAGGTTAGTTCATTACTAGTTATTCCATCTGTTGAAAGCAAAACTCTCATTCCATATTTTTTATCCTTCTAACCACAGTGAAACCCTGATTCCCTGCAACATTAATATGTCTACTTCTCTGCTTTATTTGATAATATACAAAAAAAAAACAACGGTTCAGTATTGGCATACTAAATACTACCAATCAATACCGACCCTATCAGATAAATTTCAAGATTTCCTTAGAGTTCTTCTGCCTTTAGGAAATAGCCTATAAAAGTTATATGGAATACTGCATCTAAAAATCATTAATTTTTATGTGGTTTGTTATTAATTTTATATAGAACTACATTATATTTCTTTCTATTTATGGTCAAGTTTTAGATTTGCATATTTATTCTTTTTGATTTAATTTTTTGAGGAAATAAAATATTTATAGGTTTCATTCACATATGTATAAAGACTTAGAATATCTCACTCTCATATTTATTTGTTGCAAGGTGTTGGCTTAGTCAACCCTATAAATAACTTCCCCTTAATTTCTGATTTATCCTGTTTCCTTTTGCAAACGTAAGCAAATTCTTATTTTCTTTTCTTCTAGCATTAAACAGTAGATTACATTTACTTTCCCCTCCTCTATTTGGTCTATTTTCTTTTTTTTTTTTTTTTTTTTAAAGATTTTATTTATTTATTTGACAGAGAGAGATCACAAGTAGACGGAGAGGCAGGCAGAAAGAGAGAGAGAGGGAAGCAGGCTTCTTGCTGAGCAGAGAGCCCGATGTGGGACTCGATCCCAGGACCCTGAGATCATGACCCGAGCCGAAGGCAGCGGCTTAACCCACTGAGCCACCCAGGCGCCCTGGTCTATTTTCTTTTGTTAAATTTTTTTTTTCTGAATATTGGAAGGCTTTGTTTTTGTTCTAATCATTACTTTTCCATCATTATGTCGGTTCCTTTTTCTTTACTTAGGTCTCTACTATTTGGCTTTTCAGCTTTAGGTAATAAATACTAATTCTCACTGAAAATTTAGGGATAATAATTAAGTTGATTGTACTCTTTTCTTTCTTGTCTTCCTATTACATCAATTGCATTATTTCCACTGTTATAACATATAAGTTAAATGCTATTCTTTACTTGTGCTCACCTTTGTTTTAATCTTAAGATTAAAGATGTAATTTAAGATTTCCAGTTAAATATATTAAAACTCTTTTGCCAAAATTCCCTCAGTCAAACTCGTGGTTGAATGAAACTCTCATGTACAAAATTCTCCATGAAACATCTATAAACAAAATCTGAGTTCTTAAACCTACCAACTAAATATTTTTTGTCTTTTACCTTTGATATTTGAAGGACTATTTAACAACATCTAAAGCTATTTCACACTTTTTTCCCTTGACATTTAAAACTACTTTTTTTCTTTTTAGTCTTGATTTTTGTGGTGTTATCAAGTTGTCTAACAAAAAGCTAATTTTATTTCTTTTGTCAGTAACATGGTCTTTTACCTGCAGGCTTAGTATACTTACTACACTTTTATTTATCTTTGAGGTTTAGTAGTTTCTAGCACACACTTTGCTGTCAATCTTACTAGATCTACTTTTTCCAGGTATAGCCTTGGGTACCTTGTACTTTCATTTTATTTTCTGTTATGACTAATTTTTCTTCAGTTCACTATTTGGGTGATCACTTTTCGTTCTACCCCCTTCTCATTCATTTCAATTCTGAGATTTTTAATATTTGACTCAAAGAATTATAATTATTTTTTAAAGATTTTATTTATTTATTTGTCAGAGAGAGAAAGAGAGTGCACAAACAGGCAGAGTGGCAGGCAGAGGCGTAGAGAGGAGCAGGCTCCCTGCCGAGCAAGTAGCCTGATGTGGGAATCAATCCCAGGACCCTGGTATCATGACCTGAGCAGAAGGCAGCGGCTTAACCGACGGAGCCACCCAGGTGTCCCTCAAAGAATTATTTTATTTAAAACATTTTAAAAAAGTATTTCATTGATATGGGAGTGTTTATTACAGTTTTCCTCTGTTTTATGGTTGATTTTTAAGGGGACTTGACATTAGTGGCAGTATTTTATTCTCATTTAAAGTTTTCTTCCTGTACTGACTTTGTAAGTACTTTTGTATCATCTTTCTCTTCATCTTTAAATGTGTTGTATTTTTCTGAAACAACGTTAATAGGTGTTTGTAGACAGGCTTTAGGGGTTTCATTGTGTTCTACATTTCCTATGTCAGAAGAACAGTCTTCTGTTGGTATAGTAAAGTGCAGTTTCTTTAATCAGTGGATAATTATTGTGAATTGATGTGTTTTCTTCACTTGTGATTCTGATAATTATCAAAAATTTCAGCTATTATTCTCTCTTTTTTTCTCCACTCTGAAGCTTACAAGGTATGTTTCTTCATTTCAAGTCACCATTCTCTTCCCCGGAAACAATGTTTTCCCAAGCCTACTATAACTCCAATGCACCTCAAGCCCTTTCATTCCAAAGGTGATTAAAGAAACCTGGCAACTAAATGCAACACATAATCCTAAAACAGCTAGACATCGTCATGGGGGCCATTGGTGAAACCTGATTATGGGCTGTGGCTTATAGAATAATATTGTATGGTATATCAATGTTAAATCTTCTGAGTTTGGGGCGCCTGGGTGGCTCAGTCGTTAAGCGTCTGCCTTCGGCTCAGGTCATGATCCCAGGGTCCTGGAATCGAGGCCCACATCCGGCTCCCTGCTCAGCGGGAAGCCTGCTTCCCCCTCTCCCACTCCCCCTGCTTGTGTTCCCTCTCTCTGTGTCTCTCTGTGTCAAATAAATAAATAAATAAAATCTTTAAATCTCCTGAGTTTGAAAACCATAATGTGGTTATATAAGATAATTTTTTCTTGGGAGACATATAGTGAAGTATAAAATAAAAGACCATGATGTGTCCAACTTCCTCTCAAATGATTCAGAAAAAAATAGTATTTCTATATATCAACCCAAATGTTAACAATAGATTAATTTTGAATACTGTACGTGAGTATTCCTTTACCTTATCTGCAAAGTCTATGTAAGTTTTCACTTACTTATAGCAAACAAAAAGTTGAAATAAGAAAACCTCTTCCTTTCAGTTTTTAGTAGACAGATCCATCAGGCCTCAGACCTATCGTCAGTATGTCATTGCTCACAGTAGCATTCTTCATTCAAGGTTTACTGTATTTTTTTCCCAACACCACTGGGTCTCTGCTGTCTTTACCTCTTTTGCCTATAGAAGCTTCTGCAGCCACAAGCCAGTAGGACATTCAAGTGACTAGTATGATGAATTGCTGGAAGCTGAGTGTGGACTAACATGAGAGAGAGAGAGAGAGAGAGTACTGGGGGCAACATTCTCAGAGAGTCTCTCACACCTCTGTGGGTTTTATCTCCATGAGTCCCCACCAGGTTCTCCTCCTGAAGATCTGAGGAATACCCTCTTCAAGGTCTGGCTGGGGGAAGGGAAGAATAATCCTTATGAAATACACTCACAGCCTTCTTCATAAAAAATGCCTGCTCTCCAGAGTCAAAGCAAGAAACAGAATCTTAATTATAGAGAACAATCTGATGGTTACCAGAGGAGAGAGAGGAGGGAGATAAGTTAAATAAGTGATGAGGATTAAGGAGTGAACTGGTGATGAACACAGGGTGAAGCATAGAACTTTTAAATTACTATGTAGGACACCAGAACCTAATATAATGATATATGTTAACTAACATATTATTAATATAATTAAAATAAAAACTTGAAGGAAAAAAAGAAGTTTGCTTTCCAAAGGAAGACTATGCCAGAGCCTTACCTTAGTTTGTTAAGGGCATTTAACCACTTTAGCCACTCTAACATTCCTTTTCAGTTATAGGAAGGAAGAAAACCCAGACAAACATAGTAAACATGGATCAGAGTTTTAACGAAATATATTGGGAATGTTGTGGCCTAAAAACCAAATGGAGAACAGAGAGGAATAAAAACTGTATCACTGAAGAGCTACTTGTAAAGGCCACAAACTGGAAACACTGGCCAACTAAAAGACGGAGATCTAATTATAAGATTATAGAATGTTTCTCTTCTCCCACACTTTATCACCACAGTGACAGAGGTCTAGTACTGTTGGGTCCATGGTCAAAGGAACAAGACTGATACAAAGCGAAGGTCACGCAAAGCTTTATTTTGTGCCAAGCATCAATAATCAAACTGACCGGCCAGGGCTGTCTCTTGCAAAGAGGCGACCCCTCCCTGCCTTACAGACTAACTTTTATAGAGCAAAGGCCATGTGGTTGGGCCTGGCCACACACAGGTGGCCAATGAGATTGTAACACACAGAGAAAGCTGCACAGTCATGCTAGGTCCCACACGGGTGACCAACTGAATTACAATTCACCCCATAGTAGCTATTTGAACTAGTTTATCTCTTTGGTCAGAATTGGCGCCCAAAAGGCAGGGCCCACACTCCTTGGTAGCTAGGGAGACAATATCCGTACTCCACTGATTGATTGGATGTCTCCACCTGACCGGACTCATCCCTGCATTCGGGCTCTGTTAAGACTTAGATTCTCCCTGAAGAGAAGTACTTAGGGAAACCCAAAGTCAACAGGGGAGACAAAAACAAGGACACTAGAGGAAGTTGATGCCTCCGGCTATGAAAAACATTAAATACAACCAAGATTAGCCAAATTATTACAAATCTTCATAACAAAGGTCTATTTACTTTGGTTTCTATTACCTAATCTATCAAGTCCAGCTTTCAAGAGAAAATTACAATACATGTCAAAAGCAAGAAAAAGAGTCTCAAGAGACAAATCATAGGGGGTGCCTGGGTGGCTCAGTGGGTTAAGCCTCTGCCTTCAGCTCAGGTCATCATCTCAGGGTCCTGGGATCAAGCCCCACATTGGGCTTTCTGCTCATCGGGGAGCCTGCTTCTCTTTCTCTCTCTGCCTGCCTCTCTGCCTACTTGGGATCTCTGTCTGTCAAATAAGTAAATAAAATCTTAAAAAAAAAAAAAAAAGAGACAAATCATAGGAACCAGACTCAGGTCTGGTTGTTGTTGTAATGATTGGAAATGAAATCTAAAATAAGTATGATTAATATGTTAAGGATTCTAGTGGTAAAAGTAGACAATATTCTTTTATGTAATGTAAACAGAGGAAGCTCTAAGAAAAAAGCAAAAGAACATGTTAGATCAAAAGCATTGTAACAACTGTAGGAAGTCTTTGAAGGACTCATCAGTAGATTCAACACAACTACTGAAGGAATCAATGATCTTAAAGATAGGTCAATAGAAACTTCCCAAACTGAAATTCAAAAGATTAAAGAATAAAGGAAAAAAAGAATAGAACATTCAAGGAATGTGGGACAATTTCAAAAGGAGTAACTTATTCATGATTGGAATACTCAAAGGAAAAGAAAGAAAGAATGGAGCAGAGGAAATATTTGAAGTAATAATGGCTGCAAGCTTTCCAAAATATAGAAAACAAATCAAAGATCCAGGAAGTTCAGAGTACACTAAGAAGGATAAGTATCAAAAATAAATTCCACCTAGGCATGTCTTATTCAAACTTCAGGAAAGGAAAGACAAAGGGAAATTTTGAAAGAAACCAGAGGGAAAACATATAGAGGAGCAAGGATAAGAATTACACCAAACTTATCAGAAAACCATACAAGCTAGGATGGAGCAGTGTGAAATATTTTAAGGGCTGAAAGAGAAAAACCACCAACTTAGAATTCTATATCGAACAACATTATGCTTTAATAGTGAAGAAGAAATAGACTTTCAGAAAATTTAAAAAGCTAAGAGAATTCATCACCAGCAGACTTCCACTGCAAGAAATGTTAAAAGTTCTTCAACTAGAAGAAAAATGATATAGGTCAGAAAATTTTATCTACATGAAAAAGCATCAGAGAAGAAATAAAGGAAGGTAGAAGAAATCTTCTGTCTGTTGTATCCCCATTGATCTGAACGACAGTAATTTCAGAAAGGACAGAAAGGAGGAATTTGGGTTACTTCCTATATGTGAGATGGTATGTGGTATTCTGTTATTTGAAGGAAACTGTAGATAAGTTAAAATTTCATATTGATAACTTCACAGCATCACTAGAAACAGCTAAAAAGAGAAGTATAAATGACATACGAAGATAAGAGATGAAATGGAATCATAAAAAATTGCTTAATTAAGACCATAAAAGTCAGAAAAAGAGGCTAAAAAGGAAACAACAAATGCATGAGTAGAAAACAGTTACAAACATGGTAGATATTAATCCAATGATATCAATGATCACTTTAAATGTAAATGATCTAACCACACCTTTTAAAATACAGTGATAAAGGGAATTGAAGAGACCCAATCATATGTTGTTTACAATAAACTCACTTTTTAAAATTTAAAATCAATTGATTAATAGTGTATTATTAGTTTCAGAGATAGAGTTTAGTGATTCATCAGTTCCATGTAACACCCAGCGCTCATTACATCAAATGCCCTCCTTAATGCCCATTGTCCAGTTACCCCATCCCCCAACCCTCTTCTCTCCCACAACCTCTGTTTGTTTCCTATAGTTAAGAGTCTCTTATGTTTTGTCTCCCTCTCTGATTTCACCTGATTTTATTTTTCCTTCCCTTCCCTTATGTTCATCTGTTTTTTTCTTAAATTCTACATAGGGGTGAAATCACATATTTATCTTTCTTTAACTTATTTTGCTTACCACAATACCATCTAGTTCTATCCACGCTGTTGCAAATGGCAAGATTTCATTCTTTTTGATGACCAAGTAATATTCCATTATATATCTATATCTATCTATATCTACCTATATCTATCTATCTATATCTATATCTCTCTATATCTCACATCTTCTTTATCTGTTTGTCTGGCAATAGATATCTCAGCTCTTTCCATATTTTGGCTGTTGTAGACATTGCTGCTATAAACATTGGGGTGCATATACTTCTTCAAATCACAGTGTTTATATCCTTTGGATAAATACCTAATAGTGCAAGTATTGGGCAATAGGGTAGCTCTATTTTTATCTTTTTGAGGAACCTCCATACTGTTTTCCAGAGTGGCTACACTAGCTTGTATTCCCACCAACAGTGTAGGAGGGTTCTCCTTTCTTCATATCCTTGCCAGCATCTGTTTCCTGACTTGTTAGTTTTAGTCATTCTGACTGCTGTGAGGTGATATCTCATTGTGGTTTTGATTTGTATTTACTTGATGCCAAGTGATGTTGAGCAGTTTTTCATGTGTCTGTTGGCCATCTGGATGTCTTCTTTGCAGAAATGTCTGTTTATGTCTCCTGCCCATTTCTTGATTGGATTATTTGTTTTTTGGGTGTTGAATTTGATAAGTTCTTTATGGATTCTGGATACTACCCTTTATCTGATATGTCATTTGTAAATATCTTTTTCCATTTGGTTTTGTTGACTGTTTCCTTTGCTGTGCAAAAAAGCTTTTTATCTTGATGAAGTCCCAATAGTTTATTTGCTTCTGTTTACCTTGTCTTTGGAGGCCTTATGTTTATTAAATAATTGAATTGGTATTAATATTTCAACAAAGAAGTCCCCAGCCTTGATGATTTCAGTGGTAATTTCCTCCATAGATTAAAGGAAGAAATAAGAACAGTTCTCCACAATCCTTCCAGAAAATAGAAGCAAGGGAAAAGCTATAGGAATAGTATTGCATTGGGCAACACCAAAATCAGGTAAAGAAAAATACATCAACAGAAAACTACAAACGAATATCTCTCAGAAACATAGATGCAACAATCCTTAACAAACTATTAGCAAATTGAAATCAAAATGTAAAGAAAGAATTATATACTGTAACCCAGTGGAATTTATTATAGGTATTCATGGCTGTTTCAGCATTTGAAAATTGATGTAATCTATCTTATTAAAAAAAAAAAACTAAAAAAGATAAATAATATGATCAGTCATGCAAATAAAGATTAATGATGCAAAATGAAGCATTTCAATATTTCCAACACTTATTGATGATAAAAACTCTTACCAAACAAGGAGGGAGAATTCCTGAGCTTGAAAAAGAGGATCTGAAAAAATAAAAATCAATAGCTAACCTACTACTTACTAGTAGTGAGAGAGAGAGACAAGACTCTTGGCCTCTTAGATCAGGATCAAGACAAGGATATCTCTTTTTAGCACTCCTTTTCAACATCATGTTGGGAGTCCTAGGTATGGCAAAGTACAAGAAAATGAAATGAATGATTTAAAGATTGGAAAGGAAGAAATAGGCCAATCTTTATTCATAGATATAATTGTCTATATAGAAAATCCAAAAATTGCCAAAAAAGCTCTAAAACTAAGAAAGTATGTAAAATTTGCAGGATTCAAGGCTATATACAAAATCAGTTGCTTCCCTATATACTAGCAATGAATAATTATAAATTGTAATTAAATGTCTATAATACTTATAATTACATAAAAATGGAAATGCTTAGTTATAAATCTAAAAAATATGTATAGGACCTTAATGGGAGAACTAGAAAACATTGATAAAAGAAATTAAATAAATGGAAATATATTTTCTGTTCATGGATTGGAAGAACTGATAAAATTAGGATGTCAATTCTTCCTAGTTTGATCCATTAATTCAATACAGTTCTAATTGAAATCTCAACAAACTATTTTGTAGAGACCAAGAACTAATTCTAAAGTTCATGTGGAAATAAAAAGGTTTACATGGGAAAGTAACAGAATACTGGAGAACAATGTTAGACGATGCACACTACCCAATTTCAAGACTTAACATTAGGTTGCAAAATCAAATGATCTGGTCTTTCCATAGGATAGATTTCTTGAGGTGAAAGTATGACATAAAAAACATGTAAATCCAAATCTTGACACATTGTATTAACTTCTATTGCTGCTTTAAGCAGATTACCACCAATCAGTCAAATCACCAAATTTAAGGGTTTAAACAACACAAATTTAATATCTTACAGTTCTGGAGATCAGATATATTAAATAAATTTCACCATGCTAAAATCAGGGTTTTGGCAGGCATCCATTTCTTTTGGAAGCTCTTGGGGACAGCTCACTCCACCTTTTCTCAGCTTCAGGAGGCTTTGACCCCTTCCTCCCTCTTCAAAGTCAGAAATCTCCTCCTTACTCTTTGCTTCTGCCTTTACATATTCTCTCTCTGATTGTGATCTTCCTTTCTCTTTCTTATGTGAACACTTTTGATTACATTGGGTGAACTCAGATAATCCAGGATAATCCTCAGGTTATTTTTTTTTTTAAAGATTTTATTTATTTATTTATTTGACAGATAGAGATCACAAGCAGGCAGAGAGGCAGGCAGAGAGAGAGGAGGAAGCAGGCTCCCTGCTGAGCAGAGAGCCCGATGCAGGGCTCGATCCCAGGACCCTGAGATCATGACCCGAGCTGAAGGCAGCGGCTTAACCCACTGAGCCACCCAGGCGCCCCCCCAGGTTATTTTTGACATGTTTTTATGTACAAAGGATATAGTTATGAAAAAAACCAGATCCATCATGGAGCCTACAAACCAGCAGAGTTAAGGGTGGGATGCGTTAAAGAGAGGTAAGTAACAAATAAATGAACAAGATAACCATTTAAATTTATACATAGTATAAAAAGTTATGTGATAAAGAGTGATTACAATCTAGTTATTTTAGGTTACATGATCAGAGAAAATTCTATTGAGAAAGTAAGATGATGTTTAAGCTTAGAAATGAAAGAAAAAAACACCCCCCCCCCCAACCCCCTGTCAACCAGCAAACGAAGTACAATTCTGGAAGCAGAGTGAAAAAGGAACAGAATGACACACAGACAGTTCTAAGACATTTGGGATATCAAAGAGAGATAGATCTGTGCAGCTGGAGCCTACTGAAAATCATAAATTTGGAGATATAGGCTGGAGTCAGGTGAATGGAAGGCTTTTTCATTTTAAATCCAGTGGAAAGCCATGACAAGGTTTTTAGATATAGGTAGGTGAAGAGGGTATGTGTGTGTGAGGTGGGGGCAGGGAGAGATCTGATTTATGTTTCAGAAAGATATATGGCTGCTCTGTGAAGAATGAATTTCAAATGAGCAAGAGAAGAGGCCAGTAATCCACCAAACCCTACTGAAGAAAGGAGAGTAGCTTGACAAGGGTTTTAGCAGTGAAGTGCAAACATTAAATGGATTAGGAATATGTTTTAGAGTTGAAGGTGACAAAACTTGCTAATTAATTTTTGATATGATATGTAGGATAAATAAAGAGTAGTTAATGTGCTATTGCACAACTGGTTGGTTAGTGGTGCCATTTTCTAAAATGGGGAAGGTGAAAAAGTATAACCTTGGATTTGGTGAGGTGCATTAAGAATTTTTCTTTGGTGATATTAATTTTGTGATCATTATTAGGTTCTAATGAGGAGATGCAAGAAGGATCTTAGATATAGAAAGCTAGAGTTGAGTAAATGTGAGCACTGAAGATGCAAACTTGGAAGTCACCAACATATACATGGTATTTAAGGACACAGGAATATAGAGAGTATAGACAGAAGAGTGCAAGACACAGGAGAATCTTGAATCATTTCATATATAAATGTCAAGTGAAGAAAGAAAAATCAGCAGATAATGCAATAGGAAGGATGTAATAGTTTTGAGGTGACAGAATCCAAAAGTAGAAACTATTTTAAGTAGGCAGATGAGGTGAACTCTTTTGAATGCTCTGAGAGGTCAAATAAGATGAAGACAGAAAAGTAATTGGCTGCATGGAATTCATGGGTCACTTTAATTTTCAGTCTCAGTGGAGTGGTGGTGATGGAAGCCCAGTGCCTCAGGGTAGAGAAGATAGTGTGATTTGAGGAACTAGATAACTCATAGGAGGAATGGAAGTTTTGCTGAGTAAAGGAACAAAGAAATGGGGTGTTAATTGGCGGAGGATGTAGGTTTATGGTGTGTGTGTGTGTGTGTGTGTGTGTGTTAAGAAGGATGGTGATCAATTAGGTTGTTATGCTAATGAAATAGATCCAATAGAAGGAGAAATCAGTGATGAGAAATTCAGGATTAAGTCCTTAAAAACAAAGGAAAACAAGTGGTGGGATCCAAATTTGAGACTGGCCTTAGATGGGACTGGGGACACTTTATCCACAGGAACAAAAGGGAAAGAATATGGTATAGATGCAGATGCATGCAAATCAAGTGGTTAAAAAATAATTGCTCATTTTTTCTTAATGAAATATCAGACAAGATTAGCTGTAAGGGAAGTGGCTGTAAAAGAGGGTTGGAAAGATCAAAGTTCTGAGAGAAAAGGAACACAAAGCAAATGATGTTTTTGGAGTGTGGAAAGGGTGGTGAGATCATTTGGGCAGTGTTGTGTGACTGAGATTTATGACGATGAGTTTGAAGTTGAACTTTCAGGGTGATTATGTATTTTTCTCCAGATCTTTCCAGCTGCATATGAGCAGCCAGAGTAGGCAAAAAAAAGTTTAACCAGTAAAGACAGGGTGTATAAGAAATCCTTTTCTCCCCAACTTCAGTAAATCTAGCTATTATCAATCTTTAATTTTTTCATTATGCTAGCTAAAAACCAAAATCTCATTTTATTTTAGTTTGCATTTCTCTTACCTCTAGTGAGACTGAGTATCTTTTCATATGCTTATCATTGTATTTCCTCTTCTACAAATTTTTGGTTCATATTCTTTGTTTATTTTTTCTGCTAAGTTATTTCTTTCCTTCTTATTGATTATTAAGATTTATATACTGGATACTAACATTGGATACTAACATTTTGTTATATATCTATTTTCTCTCAGGTTATTATTTATTCTTGATTTACAGTGTCTTTCACTATATTGATTGTTTGAAGGCATTTATAGTGAAATATATTCATATTTTCCTTTGGAGTTTGTGGATTTATGGCTTGCTTACTCTTCTCCTCTTTTACCCCACTCAAAGTTTATAAAGTTAGTCTCCTGCATTTTCTTATAGTATTTTTCAAATTTTTAAAGTATTTGATCATTTAATAATTTGAGTTTAATTTTGCATACAGTGTGTGATGTTATTTAATGGATAGCCAATTGTCCAATAAATTTTCCCACTGATCTAAAATGTCACAAAAAAATAAAATGTCACCTTTTCATATTTTAAATTTATATACATATATATGTATGCAAATACATAGTCATGTATCTGGATTTTCTTTTCTGTCCCACTGATTTGCTTGTAGACACCAGTTACTGTTACAACTAATGCAGTTTTGTATCATGTTTTGGTATTTTGTAGGGCAAGTCCCTCCCTTATTATTCTTCCTTTAAAAACATTCATTGGTGATATACAGTTAGGGGGAGGAGTCAAGATGGTGGAGAAGTAGCAGGCTGAGACTACTTCGGGTAGTGGGAGATCAGCTAAATAGCTTATCTAAAGATTGCAAACACCTACAAATCCAACGGGAGATTGAAGAGAAGAAGAACAGCAATTCTAGAAACAGAAAATCAACCACTATCTGAAAGGTAGGACTGGCGGAGAAGTGAATCCAAAGCGACGGGAAGATAGACCGCGGGGGGAGGGGCCGGCTCCCGGCGAGCGGCGGAGCAACGGAGCACAAAATCGGGACTTTTAAAAGTCTGTTCCGCTGAGGGACATCGCTCCAGAGGCTTAACTGGGGTGAAGCCCGGGAGGGGTCAGCGCGGCCTCAGGTCCCGCAGGGTCGCAGAAGGATCAGGGGTGTCTGAGTGTCACAGAGCTTACCGGTATTAGAACGGGGAAGCCAGCTACAGAGACAGAGCTGAGGAGTGACTCTCAGCTCGGGGTTGCCTTGAACCGGTCGCAGGCTCGGTCAGCTCGGAGCGCGGCCGGAGTCCAGGGTGACGGGAGTCATTGGGCGCTGTTCTCTGAGGGCACACTGAGGAGTGGGGCCCCGGGCTCTCGGCTCCTCCGGGCCGGACACTGGGAGGCCGCCATCTTCATTCCCGTCTTCCGGAACTCTACGGAAAGCGCTCAGGGAACAAAAGCTCCCGAAAGCAAACCTAGCAAACCCGAGCGGATTACTCAGCCCGGCCCCAGGTAAGGGCGGTGCAACTCCGCCTGGGGCAAAGACGCTTGAGAATCACTACAACAGGCCCCTCCCCCAGAAGATCAACGGGAAACCCAGCCAGGACCAAGTTCACCTACCAAGGAGTGCAGTTTCAATACCAAGGAGAGCGGCAGAATTCCAGAGGAGAAGAAAGCAAAGCACGGAACTCATGGCTTTCTCCCCATGATTTTTTAGCTTTGCAGTTAATTTAATTTTTTTTTCTTTTTCAATTTTTTTTCTTTTTCTCTTCTTCTGCTAAATTTTTTTTAACTTTTACCGTTTTCTTTTTTAACGTTTTTTAAATAGTTTATCTAATATATATATATATTTTTCCTCTTTTTATATTTTTTCTTTATCGGCTTTCTTTTTTTAATAGTTTCTTTTTTTTTTTTTCTTTCTGAACCCCTTCTTATCCCCTTTCTCCCCCCTCACGATTTGGGATCTCTTCTGATTTGGCTAAAGCATATTTTCCTGGGGTTGTTGCCACCCTTTTAGTATTTTACTTGCTCCTTCATATACTCTTATCTGGACAAAATGACAAGGCGGAAAAATTCACCACAAAAAAAAGAACAAGAAGCAGTACCAAAGGCTAGGGACCTAATCAATACAGACATTGGTAATATGTCAGATCTAGAGTTCAGAATGACGATTCTCAAGGTTCTAGCTGGGCTTGAAAAAGGCATGGAAGATATTAAAGCAACCCTCTCAGGAGATATAAAAGCCCTTTCTGGAGAAATAAAAGAACTAAAATCTAACCAAGTTGAAATAAAAAAAGCTATTAATGAGGTGCACTCAAAAATGGAGGCTCTCACTGCTAGGATAAATGAGGCAGAAGAAAGAATTAGCGATATAGAAGACCAAATGACAGAGAATAAAGAAGCTGAGCAAAAGAGGGACAAACAGCTACTGGACCACGAGGGGAGAATTCGAGAGATAAGTGACACCATAAGATGAAACAACATTAGAATAATTGGGATTCCAGAAGAAGAGGAAACAGAGAGGGGAGCAGAAGGTATGTTGGAGAGAATTATTGGAGAGAATTTCCCCAATATGGCAAAGGGAACAAGCATCAAAATCCAGGAGGTTCAGAGAACCCCCCTCAAAATCAATAAGAATAGGTCCACACCCCGTCACCTAATAAGTAAAATTTACAAGTCTTAGTGACAAAGAGAAGATCCTGAAAGCAGCCCGGGAAAAGAAGTCTGTAACGTACAATGGTAAAAATATTAGATTGGCAGCAGACTTATCCACAGAGACCTGGTAGGCCAGAAAGAGCTGGCATGATATATTCAGAGTACTAAATGAGAAAAACATGCAGCCAAGAATACTATATCCAGCTAGGCTATCATTGAAAATAGAAGGAGAGATTAAAAGCTTCCAGGACAAACAAAAACTGAAAGAATTTGCAAACACCAAACCAGCTCTACAGGAAATATTGAAAGGGGTCCTCTAAGCAAAGAGAGACCCTCAAAGTAGTAGATCAGAAAGAAACAGAGACAATATACAATAACAGTCCCCTTACAGGCAATACAATGGCACTAAATTCATATCTCTCAATACTTACCCTGAATGTTAATGGGCTAAATGCCCCAATCAAAAGACACCGGGTATCAGAATGGATAAAAAAACAAAACCCATCTATATGTTGCCTACAAGAAACTCATCTTAAACCCGAAGACACCTCCAGGTTTAAAGTGAGGGGGTGGAAAAGAATTTACCATGCTAATGGACATCAGAAGAAAGCAAGAGTGGCAATCCTTATATCAGATCAATTAGATTTTTAGCCAAAGACTATAATAAGAAATGAGGAAGGACACTATATCATACTCAAAGGAACTGTCCAACAAGAAGATGTAACAATTTTAAATATCTATGCCCCTAACGTGGGAGCAGCCAACTATATAAACCAATTAATAACAAAATCAAAGAAACACATTGACAAGAATACAATAATAGTAGGGGATTTTAACACTCCCCTCACTGAAATGGACAGATCATCCAAGCAAAAGATCAACAAGGAAATCAAGGCCTTAAATGACACACTGGACCAGATGGACATCACAGATATATTCAGAACATTTCATCCCAAAGCAACAGAATACACATTCTTCTCTAGTGCACATGGAACATTCTCCAGAATAGATTACATTCTTGGTCCTAAATCAAGTCTCAACCGGTATCAAAAGATTGGGATCATTCCCTGCATATTTTCAGACCACAATGCTCTGAAGCTAGAACCCAATCACAAGAGGAAATTTGGAAAGAACCCAAATACATGGAGACTAAACAGCATCCTTCTAAAGAATGAATGGGTCAACCAGGAAATTAAAGAAGAATTGAAAAAATTCATGGAAACAAATGATAATGAAAACACAACGGTTCAGAATCTGTGGGACACAACAAAGGCAGTCCTGAGAGGAAAATATATAGCGGTACAAGCCTTTCTCAAGAAACAAGAAAGGTCTCAGGTACACAACCTAACCCTACACCTAAAGGAGCTGGAGAAAGAACAAGAAAGAAACCCTAAACGCAGCAGGAGAAGAGAAATCATAAAGATCAGAGCAGAAATCAATGAAATAGAAACCAAAAAAACAATAGAACAAATCAACGAAACTAGGAGCTGGTTCTTTGAAAGAATTAATAAGATTGATAAACCCCTGGCCAGACTTATCAAAAAGAAAAGAGAAAGGACCCAAATAAATAAAATCATGAATGAAAGAGGAGAGATCACAACGAACACCAAAGAAATACAGACAATTATAAGAACATACTATGAGCAACTCTACGCCAACAAATTTGACAATCTGGAAGAAATGGATGCATTCCTAGAGACATATAAACTACCACAACTGAACCAGGAAGAAATGGAAAGCCTGAACAGACCCATAACCAGTAAGGAGATTGAAACAGTCATCAAAAATCTCCAAACAAACAAAAGCCCAGGGCCAGACGCCTTCCCGGGGGAATTCTACCAAACATTTAAAGAAGAACTAATTCCTATTCTCCTGAAACTGTTCCAAAAAATAGCAATAGAAGGAAAACTTCCAAACTCATTTTATGAGGCCAGCATCACCTTGATCCCAAAACCAGACAAGGATCCCAACAAAAAAGAGAACTACAGACCAATATCCTTGATGAACACAGATGCAAAAATTCTCGCCAAAATACTAGCCAATAGGATTCAACAGTACGTTAAAAGGATTATTCACCACGACCAAGTGGGATTTATTCCAGGGCTGCAAGGCTGGTTCAACATCCGCAAATCAATCAATGTGATACAACACATTAATAAAAGAAAGAACAAGAACCATATGATACTCTCCATAGATGCTGAAAAAGCATTTGACAAAGTACAGCATCCCTTCCTGATCAAAACTCTTCAAAGTGTAGGGATAGACGGCACATACCTCAATATTATCAAAGCCATCTATGAAAAACCCACCGCAAATATCATTCTCAATGGAGAAAAACTGAAAGCTTTTCCGCTAAGGTCAGGAACACGGCAGGGATGTCCGTTATCACCACTGCTATTCAACATAGTACTAGAAGTCCTAGCCTCAGCAATCAGACAACAAAAGGAAATTAAAGGCATCCAAATCGGCAAAGAAGAAGTCAAACTATCACTCTTCGCAGATGATATGATACTCTATGTGGAAAACCCAAAAGACTCCACTCCAAAACTGCTAGAACTTGTACAGGAATTCAGTAAAGTGTCAGGATATAAAATCAATGCACAGAAATCAGTTGCATTTCTCTACACCAGCAACAAGACAGAAGAAAGAGAAATTAAGGAGTCCATCCCATTTACAATTGCACCCAAAACTATAAGATACCTAGGAATAAACCTAACCAAAGAGGCTAAGAATCTATACACAGAAAACTATAAAGTACTCATGAAAGAAATTGAGGAAGACACAAAGAAATGGAACAATGTTCCATGCTCCTGGATTGGAAGAATAAATATTGTGAAAATGTCTATGCTACCTAAAGCAATCTACACATTTAATGCAATTCCTATCAAAGTACCATCCATTTTTTTCAAAGAAATGGAACAAATAATCCTAAAATTTATACGGAACCAGAAAAGACCTCGAATAGCCAAAGGAATATTGAAAAAGAAAGCCAAAGTTGGTGGCATCACAATTCCGGACTTCAAGCTCTATTACAAAGCTGTCATCATCAAGACAGCATGGTACTGGCACAAAAACAGACACATAGATCAATGGAACAGAATAGAGAGCCCAGAAATAGACCCTCAACTCTATGGTCAACTCATCTTCGACAAAGCAGGAAAGAATGTCCAATGGAAAAAAGAAAGCCCCTTCAATAAATGGTGTTGGGAAAATTGGACAGCCACATGCAGAAAAATGAAATTGGATCATTTCCTTACGCCACACACGAAAATAGACTCAAAATGGATGAAGGATCTCAATGTGAGAAAGGAATCCATCAAAATCCTTGAGGAGAACACAGGCAGCAACCTCTTCGACGTCAGCCGCAGCAACATCTTCCTAGGAACATCACCAAAGGCAAGGGAAGCAAGGGCAAAAATGAACTTTTGGGATTTTATCAAGATCAAAAGCTTTTGCACAGCAAAGGAAACAGTGAACAAAACCAAAAGACAACTGACAGAATGGGAGAAGATATTTGCAAATGACATATCAGATAAAGGGCTAGTGTCCAAAATCTATAAAGAACTTAGCAAACTCAACACCCAAAGAACAAATAATCCAATCAAGAAATGGGCAGAGGACATGAACAGACATTTCTGCAAAGAAGACATCCAGATGGCCAACAGACACATGAAAAAGTGCTCCATATCACTCGGCATCAGGGAAATACAAATCAAAACCACAATGAGATATCACCTCACACCAGTCAGAATGGCTAAAATTAACAAGTCAGGAAATGACAGATGCTGGCGAGGATGCGGAGAAAGGGGAACCCTCCTACACTGTTGGTGGTAATGCAAGCTGGTGCAACCACTCTGGAAAACAGCATGGAGGTTCCTCAAAATGTTGAAAATAGAGCTACCCTATGACCCAGCAATTGCACTGCTGGGTATTTACCCTAAAGATACAAACGTAGTGATCCAAAGGGGCACGTGCACCCGAATGTTTATAGCAGCAATGTCTACAATAGCCAAACTATGGAAAGAACCTAGATGTCCATCAACAGACGAATGGATAAAGAAGATGTGGTATATATACACAATGGAATACTACGCAGCCATCAAAAGAAATGAAATCTTGCCATTTGCGACGACGTGGATGGAACTAGAGTGTATCATGCTTAGCGAGATAAGTCAATTGGAGAAAGACAACTATCATATGATCTCCCTGATATGAGGGAGAGGAGATGCAACATGGGGGGTTGAGGGGGTAGGAGAAGAATAAATGAAACAAGATGGGATTGGGAGGGAGAGAAACCATAAGTGACTCTTAATCTCACAAAACAAACTGAGGGTTGATGGGGGGAGGGGGGTTGGGAGAAGGGGGGGTGGGGTTATGGATATTGGGGAGGGTATGTGCTATTGTGAGTGCTGTGAAGTGTGTAAACCTGGCGATTCACAGACCTGTACCCCTGGGGATAAAAATATATGTTTATAAAATAAAATAAAAAAATAAAAATAAAATTAAAAAAAACATTCGTTGGTTATTCTTGCTTATCTCTAGATAAATTTTATAATTTGTTTATCAATCCCAATGGGACTTAACATGCATTGAATTTACATATTAGTTTGGGGAAACAGTTAAATTTTGCTTCAAAAGGGAAGAGAAAAGCAGGTAGGACACCCACGTGGGCTAAGGTGAGCTAAGCCAGTGGTCTTGAGACACGGTTACAGACCTTCTGGGTAGAAGAAATCCGAATGCAGGAAAGGGGGCCACAAGAGTCAGCTTCACTCTAACCATGTATTTATTAAAAGATTACTATTGAAGATTCTAAATGCAGCAATTTTGATTAAAACTGCTCACTAGAATGATGTCCAAGAAGTTGTATGACAGCCATTTTTTTCCCCAAAATAATGTTTACATCTGTTGAAATCAACCAATATTTTCAAACTACTCAATTACTTGGTAGGAATAAGTTAAAAAGAAAATAAAAACAAAAAATTGGGGAGAAGAGGCAATAATGGTGATATGTAGGAGCGGAAGTTTATAATTTATCAGTAAGAATACTGAAAAATTTTTTAAAAAGTTCTATTTTGTGAATGTCTTGGATAGAAGAAACTTTGTAAGGGAATTAGTTTATCCAATAAAAGGAAAGCTACTGAGTTACCATATACATTCCTTCACAGACACATGGGGAGCATGTATTAGATTCCACCTTTGAAAATATCACAACTGAACTTTTTCCTACCTAGTTTAACACAAGAGAGTCATATGCATTATTTTCATAGCTGCAGGAATTTAAGGAGTGCTTCTATGAAAAAGAAGCAATTGCAGTCTTGAGCTATATCCGTCTGTCAACTTTTCTTTCTTTTTCTTTCTTGTGATGTTTATTTTTCTTTTAGCAGAAAACAAAAGAAAGGAAGAAGAAAGGGAAGAAAGAAAGATAGGGTTAGATGAAATATTCAACAGCATGCAGAGCTGAGTGTTGCTGTAGGACCTCATTTCTGTTGGGGCTAATGGTAGGGCGCTATTTATAGACAGGATCTGAAATTTCTTTAGTAAAAAGGCTTGGGAAGAACTATTTTCCTGCTGCTGCTGGAGATATCCCCAGCCAGCCAGTGGTCTTGCCCCTGATTTCTGTAACTTTGGAGTTCTTCTTAAGCGTTTGAAACTTCAGGATTATTTTCATTCACATTAACACATATTTCGTGGTTGGAAAATTTTCATGAATATTTACCAATCCAATTGTGTATTATATTGTGTTTTGATGATAATGTGTTCCCTTGAAGGGGAGATATTTCATTTTGATGGCTAAGCTTTGTACTGTAGCAACTAATGTCTATGCTTAGGCTTCTCATGCTTTGAGATTTATAAGCTTTTTATTATATTTCACTCTTCTGGGTATTGGCCAGAAGCCTAACATTTTCTTCCTTCCCTTTATGTTTGTTCTCTTTTTCCTTCCCTCCAGCTTGACCATCTGTCTCCCTACTTTTGCTTCTGTAGAACCACAGACTATGTACCTAGAGGTTAAACAACACATGTCATCAAAGGATTCAGTTTTTGGAAGTCATCTCTGATCTACCTAAGTACAGAGTGACTTCTGCAAAGTGCTCTACATCTTGTTACCATCTGGGCCTATTACCTCACCTAGAGCACGGCTAACAAGGCCAAGGTCATGGATTTAGACCCTGTATGGTCCGGTTTACTTTACACAGGAAGGAACTCTCTTTTATGACCACAGTCATTAAGTGTTAGTGGTGGGTTCAACTTGAAAATGACCCCACAGTGGAAGTCCTAGGGAGAGTTGGGTTGGAGCCAGGCTATTACCATTATTCCAGAAAACTTCAAAACATACATTTTATGGCTGGACAGTCAGCAGGGCTCCTGTCTCAATGCACTGTTTTTATTAAGCTTTAGAATAGATAGGTCATGAGCAATCATCCATTTCCCACATCTAATGCCACATAGAGAAAGACCCAAACTTAGTCCAGTCCTCTATGTCTTCTGCCCTTCTATTCATTTTCCCCATCACATCCCTATAAAGTGGACCTCTGTGGAGTTACCAGTCTTGCCAATGGAGATTAAGGGACTGGCACCATTAAATCTGGGGAGCTGAGCTGCCATGTTTGTAACTGGGAAGAGAGTTGCCATTAGATACGTGTAATATTTGAGGACTTAAAGAGCAGAAATTTTGAGTGTCTTCTTCACTGGGTTTTGTAATACCAGTAAAATATTTGCAGGATAATTAAAATTACAAACCATTTCCATATCTTCCATTTTATATGGTCCATCACATGTGAGATTATTACATCATTTAGATCAGATTAACTATACACAGAAAGGTTGAATGACTTGCCCAAGGTCACATTATCTATAAGGTCTTTGGGTCCTGATTTAGGGGGCTTTCTAAGATATCACACTACATTTTATTTCTTAACTTGCACCTGTAGAAATATCTCAACAGAAATTGACTGTATTATTGAAACCATTTCTATTTTATTTTTGAGTTGATTAGGGAGGACAGATTTCATACAACTTCTACAGTCACGATTACATACCAAACCAGATTTATGAATATGACCTTAAAGGAGATTGAATAATAGTTCTGAAAATCATCATCCCTTTTTTAAGGAGACTATGTCACATGTAGGTTAATAAAGTTTCTAAAATTAGAAATACTTGCTTTCAAATCCTGGCTCTGCCTTAGTTTATTTTTCAAACAATCCTGCCCTCTGTGATTAGGAAATGACCTTGGCAACAGACTTTCTGAAACTAATTTGCCAAATTGTGTAATACTCCTGCTCAGAACTGAAATCCAAAAATAAGAAAATTATTAAAGGGATTTCAATTCAGAATCCTGGGAGTAGGAGGAAGCAAGATGTTTTTAGTCTTTATTCCCCCAAGACCAGTGTACTTCAACTGTGTGACATTTCTCTTCCAATTAAAGTCATGTCTTATATCCAAAGGGTCTCATTTACATTTTGCTACTTTGCAAGCCCTAGCATCATCTTACCTTATTTTTGTCACAATATTACATAATGCATTATGTCTTGATGCAATTTAATGCCTCCTGCTGACTACTTAAAATTACTAAACAGAAGGTCAGGCTAGATCAGTGAACAGCTATTAAAATGCACAGGCAGAACAAAACAGTAGATAATTAGTACTTAATGCAAACCAAAGCCATGAGAAATGTGGAGAAAAAATATAAACAAGGTGTTCTCTTACTCTTTTGACTGCATCTTTCTTCCATTCATATCTATGGCTGTGGATTTAGATCCATCATTGATTTGTCTTTTTGGAATTTGTTTTCATTCTTGTGAAATATTTTATACATACAGAAGAGTGCATAGCATATATGTGCAGCTTAAAAAGTAATTACAAAACGACATCTGTGAACCACTCAGGCCAAGCAGGGACTTGTCACGTGCCTCTCCATAGTCAGAACAGAATCTTCCTTCACCAGATAACATCAACAAAAGAAATGTGACCATCTGTCCATGCTTGTCTCTCTAGATTTATCTTCTTCTAGTTTAATCCCTGAGGACTTCAGTTTGAATTTGAAATTCATGCAGGTGAATTACACAGTTTTTTTCTTTTTGTGGCTGCTTCTTTCACGTAATAACATATTTGTAAGATTCACCCATGTTGATGTATATATAGTTTATATATTTCTATTGCTATATTGTACAATATCATATTCATAGTTAACAATTTTTATATTGATTCTACCCTGAAGCACCTTAGCTCATTCCAGTTTGGGGATTTTTTTATACAATGTTGCTATGAGTGCTACTGTATCAATCTCCTGGCTACGTACTATTGTTTCTTCAGAGTATATACCTAGGGGTAAGCCATCATAAGGAGGGCATGCATAATTCCAAGTTTATATGACAATGCTAAACTATTTCCAAAGTATCTGCATAATTTTTTTCTTTTTTACTCCTGAGAATGTTCCTATTCTACTTTCTACTAACATTTAAAATTATCATATACTATAATTTTTGCCAATCTTATAAATATGTAATGGTTTTTCCATTGTGGTCTTAATGTACATTTCCCTGGTTGCTGATGAGCTCATCACATCTTTTTTTTTTTTTTTTGGTACCCATTTGGATTTCCCATTTTATGAAGAATTTATTTAAATCATGTGACCATTGTCTTTCAGTTTGGTTCTTTGTCTTTCTTATTTGCCTTTTCTTGTGGGTTATACACTGTATGTATTATTTGAAGTAAGGACTTGAAGGAGATGAGGGAAATAGTCAGGGGATACCTCAGGGAAGAGCATTCCAGGTAATGGAAAAAGCTCAGTGCGAAGGTCCTATGCCAGATGTCTGCTTGGAGTAAAATCACGAGAGGGAAATTAGTAGCAGATGAAGTCATAGGGATGATGGTGGGAGGCCCTATATGCCTTGTAGACGTTGTTGGCTGGGACTCTGAAATGGGGAGTGACTGTAGTGTTTAAAGCAGAGGAGTGACATAATCTGACTCCTCCCTCTTTTAAAAAATTAATATCTTTTAACTTTTTGAACAGTTTTAGGTTTATAGAGAAGTTGAGGGGATCTAATGTACTATTGGGAGAGTCTGTTCTTCTCATCCCTGCAGCTACGGGCTCTGCAGGTTAGAGAATTTGGCCCCCAGAGGAACGTGCCATTACAAGGGGCACAATGAGAACTTATTGAACTATCTGCTGTACCTGCTGCCAGG
This sequence comes from Lutra lutra, assembly GCF_902655055.1. Taxonomy (NCBI): domain Eukaryota; kingdom Metazoa; phylum Chordata; class Mammalia; order Carnivora; family Mustelidae; genus Lutra; species Lutra lutra. The sequence goes on along the minus strand of NC_062279.1, from coordinate 47,443,323 downwards.
ACATTCTAGAGTCTTTTATCTAAGTACCAACAGGTGAGAAGAAGAGTAATCATATTGACAGGAGTAATTGACCCTGAGATTAGGGAGAGGCAGATCTGCTTTTATACAATGTGAGAAGAGAAGAACATCTGTGGTACCCCTGGATGCCTCTTAGTTCTCCCTTGCCCTGCTGTAACTATGAGTGAACACATGCAGCACCTCTGAGAATGGTGACCATGATGACCATGGACTTAGATCCTTCAGAAATGAAGGTTTGGTTTACACTACCAAATTAGATACCAAAACCTGCATAGGCATTACCTGGGAGTAGGAGAATTTAGAGTGCATGATAGAGGATGGAGGTGATCAGTCCCAGTGGTGGCCTTGAAACCACCTACCATAATGGGGCTATATAATAATGGGGCTACCAGGGATGGGGCATTTTTTATTCTAATGGGAAACCTTGGCTCGGTGAGCTTCCATCAGCCTGCTGTGACATTCTCACAACTGTGTGATAGTCTGGCGAGTGTCCTAGTCAATTCTCCTTTCTTCTTTGTGTTCCTTCACAGATGCCAGATCGATACTGTGGTTGCAAGGCTTTCCCAGCCTGCTCCAGGCATCTCTCTTTGCTCTTTCACAAGCATGTTTCCCAATAAGTCTCTTGCCCATTAAATCTCATTTTGTTATCTGTTTATTTGAAGACGAACTGAAATAGACTGTTTAATATCATTCTCAATATGGTTTGTTTTGAAGACTACCATTTTGGTATATTTTGGCAACTTCTATTTGCTCTATGTTCTTTTCCCTTCCTTCCTTTTGAGTTTTAAGAAATGATTATTTCGTATTGATATTTTCTATCTTGTTGTTTTTGTTTGCTTGTTTTGCATTGAACTTTAGTATCATTTGAAAGTTAGGGTTTAACTTTCAAGTGATACTTTACCACTTCACATATGGTATAAAAATGACAGCAGAAAACACTCTATTTCCCCCTCCTGTCCATTGAGCTATTTTCAGACATTTTACTTCTGTATATGTAAAAAATTTCACAACACATTGTCAGTATTTTTACTTTAAACAGTCAATATCTCTTACAGAGATAAAAATGATAAAAATGGCTTTTATACTGATCCACACATTTATCCCTTTCAGTGTTCTTCTTCATGTACAGCCAATGTCTAACCGTTAGCATTTTCTGTATTTCTTTAAAATTTCTTATAGTGCAGGTTTGCTGCTGATGAACTTTCTCATACTTCATGTGTCTGAAAAAGTGTTTATTTCTCCTTGACTTTTTATTGCAGTAAAATATACATAACTTAAAATTTCCCATTTTAGCCATTTTTAAGTCTACAGTTCTATGGCTTTAACTACATTCATGTTATTGTACACCCTTCACTCCTAAACATGTCCAGATTTTTTGGTCTTCCCCAATTGCAAATACATACCCATTTAAACACGAACTCCTCACTCTCCCCCACCCCCGCCAACTCCCTGGCAACCACCATTCTGCTTCCTGTCACTATGAATTTGATTGGTCTATGAACCTCATGTAATTTGGGATAAAACAATATTTGTCATGTAAGGAAATGATCCAGTTTCATTCTTCTGCATGTGGCTGTCCAATTTTTCTAACACCATTTCTTGAAGAGACTGTCTTTTTCCATTGGATTTTTTTTCCTGTTTTGTCAAAGATTAGTTGATCATAGAGTTGAGGGTCTATTTCTGGGCTCTGTATTCTGTTCCATTGATCTATGTTTGTTTTCTTGCCAGTACCATACTGTCTTGATGATTACAGCTTGGTAATGGAGCTTGAAGTCCAGAATTGTGATGCTACTAGCTTTGGTTTTCTTTTTCAACTAATCTTTGACAAAGCAGGAAAGAATGTCCAATGGAAAAAAGACAGCCTCTTCAACAAATGGTGTTGGGAAAATTGGACAGCCACATGCAGAAGAATGAAACTGGACCATTTCCTTACACCACACATGAAAATAGACTAAAAATGGATGAAAGACCTAAATGTGAGATAGGTATCTATCAAAATCCTTGAGTAGAACATAGGCAGCAACCTCTTCGACCTCAGGTATAGCAACTTCTTCCTAGACACATCATCAAAAGTAAGGGAAGCAAGGGCAAAAATGAACTATTGGGACTTCATCAAGATAAAAAGCTTTTGCACAGCAAAGGAAACAGTCAACAAAACCAAATGGGAAAAGATATTTACAAATGACATATCAGATAAAGGGTGATATCCAGAATCCATAAAGAACTTATCAAATTTAACACCCAAAAATCAAATAATCCAATCAAGAAATGGGCAGGAGACATAAACAGACATTTCTGCAAAGAAGACATCCAAATGGCCAACAGACACATGAAAAAGTACTCAACATCACTTGGCATTAAGCAAGTACAAATCAAAATCTCAGTGAGATATCACCTCCCATCAGTCAGAATGGCTAAATTAACAAGTCAGGAAATGACAGGTGTTATTGAGGATGCTGAGAAAGGGGAACCCTCCTCCTTTGTTGGTGGGAATGCAAGCTGGTGCAGCCACTCTGGAATGTTTTCCAGAGTTCCTCAAAAGGTGAAAATAGAGCTACCTTACAACCCAGTAATTGCATTACTGGGTATTCACTCCAAAGATACAAATGTAGGATCCAAAGGGGTACATGCATCCCAGTGTTTATAGCAACAATGTCCACAATAGCCAAACTATAGAAAGAGCCTAGATGTTCATCAAAAGATGAATGGATAGTTAAGAAGTGGTATTTTTACACAATGGAATACTATGCAGCCATCAAAATTGAAATCTTTCCATTTGCAACAATGTGGATGAAACTAGAGGGTATTATGCTAAGCAAAATAAGTCGATCAGAGAAAGACAATTATCATATAATCTCACTGATATGAGGAATTTGAGAAACAAGACAGGGGGTCATAGGGGAAGGGAGAGAAAAAGGGAACAAGATGAAACCAGGGAGGGAGACAAACCATAAGTGACTCTTAATCTCAGGAAACAAATCTCAGGAAGCAAACGATTGCTGGAGTGGAGGAGGGTGGGAGAGATGGGGTGGCTGGATGATGGACAGTGGGGAGGGTGTATGCTATGGTGAGTACTATGAATTATGTAAGACTGATGAATCACAGACCTGTACCCCTGAGGTAATAATACATTATATGTTAATAAAAATAAATAAAAATAATAAATAAAATAAAAATAAAAAAAAACAGTATTTGTCTTTTTGTGACTGGCTTAGTTCACTTAGCATAATGTCTTTAATGTTCATCCATGTTGTAGTATGTGTTGAAATCTCCTTCCTTTTTAAGACTTAATAATATTATCTGTGCATATCTGTGTATATCACATTTTGTTTATCCATTCACCCATCCACTTAAATTGTTTTTAACTTCTGGCTATTGTGAATAATGCTTCTATGATGAATATGGATATCCAAATATCTGTTCAAGTTCTTGTTTTCACTTCTTTTGGGTATATGTTCAGAAGTAGAATTGCTAGATCATATGGTATCTTAATTTTCTAGGGTGGCCATAACAAAGTACCACTGACTGGATGGCTTCAGCAATAGTTATTTTTCACAATCTTGGAGGCGGGAAGTCTAAAATCAAGGTGTTGGCAGTCTTGGTTTCTTCTGAGGATTCTCTCCTTGACCTGTAGACTGCTATTTTCCCTCTGTATCTTTCCTTTTTGCCTCTGCATGGCCAAAGTTCCTCTTCTTATAAAGTCAATGGTCATCCTAGATTAGGGCCTACCCTAATGACCTAATTTTAACAGAATTGTCTCTTTTAAAGATCCTATCTCCAAATATAGTCATACTGACATATTGACCATGAGATACTGGGAGTTAGGACTTCAACATGAATTTTGAGGGAGGACAAATTCAACCCATAATACAGTCCTCCATCTTCCCAAAATTTATATTCTTGCATACAAAATACATTCACTCCATCCCAACCACTCCTCCAAATCGTGAGCCATTCCTGCAGCAACTCTAAAGTCCAGAATCTCATCTAAATACCATATACTTGAGGTATGGGTGAGACTTGAAGTATGGTTCATCCTGATTTCCTCTCCAGTCATGGAACTGTGAAACCAGACAGCAGGTCATATACGTCACAGATACAATGATGGGATAGGCATAGGATAGACATTCCCATTCCAAAAGGAAAAAATTGTAAAAGGCAGAAGAGTTAGATGATCTAAAGAGAACCAGAGTATTTTTTTTTGTCAAATTCAGTGACATGAAGATTTCCCCCTATATTTTCTTTTAAGTATTTTATACTTTTAGCTCTTATGTTTAAGTCTTTGATCCACTTTGAGTTAATTTTTGTATATGATGTAAAATAAAGTAAGATTCCAACTTTATTCTTTGGTCTGTAGATAGTTCATGTCATCTGTGAACAGGGATACTTTTTTTTTTATCCTTCTTTTCAATTTGGATGTCTTTCGTTTATTTTTCTTGCCTAATTGTTCTGACTAAGATGTTCAATACTGTGTTGAGTAGTGAAAGCAGACATCTTTGTTTTGTTTCTGATCTTACAAGAAAAAATTTCAGTCTTTTACTATTGAATATGACATTGTGTGGGTTTTTTAAGATAAGGCCTTTTCATGTCTAAGTAATTTCTTTCTTCTTTTACTTTTCTGCGTGTTTTATCATGAAACGATTTTAAATTTTCTTGCATACTTTTCCTGCATTAGTTGAGATGAATAATGTGGTCTCATTTCCCTTTATTTGTTAATGTGGTTTATTACATTGATTTTTTTTTAATGTTGAACCATTTCCTTCATATTTTGAAAGATGTATTTGTAGGGAATTAAATGTAAGTTAACAATTTTTTTCCCCTTCTAGCACTTTAAGTATGCCATTCCATTTTTAGTCTTAATAGGTTTTTTTAAAAAATTGAAACATATTTGACATATAACATTATATAAATTTAAGTTGTGCATGTTGATTTCATATATTTATATATTGTCATATAATTGTTATTGTGTCAATAACTAGCACCTCTATCGCATCACATAATTATAATTTCCCTTTAGTTTTTGGAATAATTAAGATCTAGTCTCATGACAAGTTCAGTGATTATAATACAATATTGTTGTCTGTATTTACTATACTGTGCATTAAATCTCTAGGATTTATTTACTACATGTTGCAAGTTTGTACCCTTAAACATCTATCCCATCTTCCCACCATTTCTTGATAACTACTTCTTTACTCTCTGTTTTTAGGAGGTTTTTTGTTTGTTTGTTTGTTTTTAGATTTCATATATAGGTGATATCATAAAGTATTTGTCCTTCTCTTTCTGATCTATTTCACTTAGCATAAAGTCCTTAAGTTTCATCTGTGTTGTCACAAATGGAAGGATGTCCTTTCTCATGGCTGAATAATTCTTTATCCATTCATCCATTGACAAATATTTAGGTTGTTTCCATATCATGGCTGTTGTGAATAATGCTGCAAAGAATATGGGAGTGCAAATGTCTCTTCAAAATACTGACTTCATTTCTTTTTGATAGATATCCAGAAGTGGAACTGATGGGTCATAGGATAGGTCTAATTTTATGTTTTTGAGGAAACTTCCCATTTTTTTCTATAGTAGCTGAACCAATTTAGGTTCCCACCAGCAGTATACAAGTTTTCTCTTTTCTCCATATCCTTGCCAACACTTACCTTTTTTATCTTCTTGATGACAGCCATTCTAAAAGGTGTGAGGTGGTATCTCATACTAGTTTTGATTCACATTTCCTGATGATTAGCGATACTGAGCATCTTCCCATGTATGGGTTGGTCATTCAGATTTCTTCTTTGGAAAAATCTTTATTTAGTTCCTCTGCCCATTTTATTTTTATTTTTTTATTTTTTATTTATTTTTCTTTCTTTCTTTCTTTATTTACTTGACAGAGAGAGTTCAGAAGTAAGCAGACAGGTAGGCGGGGGGAGGGCGGGGGGGGGGGGGGAAACAGGCTCCCCGCTGAGCAGAGAACCCAATGCAGGGCTTGATTCCATGACCCTGAGATCATGACCTCAGCAGAGGCTTAACCTACTGAGCCACCCAGGCACCCCCTCTGCCCATTTTCTAAATAAAATTGCTTTTTTTAAAAAAAGTCATTGTTATGGAGTTAAATGAGTTCTTTACATATTTTGTGTATTAACTCCCTATCTGATACATAGTTTGTAATAATTTTTCCAATTCTGGAGGTTGCCTTTACGTTTTGTTAATTTTTTTTCTGTGCAGAAACTTTTAAGTTTGATGTAATTCTGTTTGATGATTTTTGCTTTTGTTGTTTTTAATAGTTTCTAATGAGAACTAAATGGTCGGTTTCATGTCCATTCCTCTGTACATAACATGTCTTTTTTTGTGGCTACTTTGAAGATTTTCTATTTATCACTGATTTTCAGAAATTTGTTTATCATCTACCCTTGTGTGTTTTTCCTTAAGCTTATTCTGAGGATTATTGGATCTGTGGATTTATGGTTTTTTATTAAACTTGGAAAATTTGGGGCCATTAGTTCTTCAAATACTTTTTATCTCTTGTGTTACTTCAATAATGTTAGACTGCTTAACACTGTCAGAGAGTATAGTGAAGTTCTGTTCTTTATTTCTTTGTATATTTCATTTGGATATTTTATATTGCTTTGTCTTCAAATTTACTATCTGGAAGCCTATCTGTTATTATTTTCATCCTGTGTATTTTGCATATGTGTGTATTCTCTACAGGTTCATTTTGGGTCTTTTAAAAAATTTTTATTTTTTTTTTTACCATCTTATGTTTTTTTTTTATCTTCTTTTGAAGATAGGTCAGGAATATTTTAATACTTATTTTCAAAGCAAATTCCTTTATACATGAGAGAGAAACATTGACAGGGTTGAAGACTCATTCGTTTGAAATCTGAGTTCCATCACGTAATTCTTTCTCTTATAGTATACTAGAAATTAAGTTTGAAAATAATATATCTTTTTTATTAGCCCATTATATTACATTTAATCTTATGTGTATTATATTGAACCACATGAAATTGCACTCACACACACATACTGTGTATATTATTTTTAGTTAATTGTAGATTCATTTAGTTGTGCAAATAGTACTATTTGTCCAGTTTCCTTCCATGGTTACATTTTATGCAACTATAGTACAATATAAAAACTGGGAAATTGACACTGATACAATGCGTATATCATTTTATTACATGTATATATTTATGTAACCACCACATTCAATATCCAGAACTATTCCGTTACTACAAAGATCTACCTTGTGCTATCCCTTTACACTCACACTTATGCCCCCCTCCCCGCTTTCCCTAATCAGTGGCAACTACTAATCTGTTCTATAATTTCACCATTTGAGATTATTAATATAAATGAAATCATATAGTATGTGATCTTTGTGTTGGCTTTTTTTTTTTTTCCACTCAGCAAATTACCATAAAGCCTCATCGAAGTTGTTGTATGCATCAATTTCCTTACTGAATAGTATTTCACAGTATGGTTGTACCGTGGTTTGTTTGATGATTCATCTATTGAGGTTGTTTCCAGTTTTTGGTTATTACGAATAAAGTTGCTATGAACTTTGTGTACAGATTTTTATGTAAAAGTAAATTTTCGTGGATCATGCGGTAAGTGTATTTTTACCATTTAAGAGAAATTTCATGTTGTTTATGAGAGTGACTGCCATTTTACATTAATACAGAAATGTATAAGAATATATGTATTCCCATTATCTCTCTGGAAACTTAATTTATGTTTCCTTAATGGCTAATGATACCAAACATCTTTCCATGTGCTTATTTTCCACTCTGTATATCCTTTTAGTAAAATGTCTGTATCTTTCCTGTATTTTCCAATTGGATTGATTGCTTTTTTTCCTGCTGAGTTTTGAGGATTTAAAAAATATTTCCAGATATAGATCGTTTGTCAGAAATGTGGTTTGCAAATATTTCCTCCAAGTCTCTAGAGTCTCTTTTCATCATATTAACAGGGTTTTTCCTCACATAACAAGTTAATTTCCGTGAAATCCATCTTACTGATTTTTTTTTTCTGTTATGGATCATGCTTTTGGTGTCATGTCTAAGAACTCTTCACCAAGCCCTACGTTCCCATGGCTTTTTTGCTATGTTTTCCTCTAAAAGCTTGATGTTTTATATTTGGATCCATGATTCATTTTCAGCTAATTTTGTATGATTTTTGAAATTTAGATTAATGTTCATTATTTTTTCCTATAGCTGTCCAATTGCTCTAGCACCATTTGTTGAAAATACTCTCCTTCCTTCATTGCTTTTTGACCCTTCACCAAAATTAATTGGTTATACTTGTGTAGGTGTATTCCTGATTTCTCTATTCGGTTTCATTTTCATGTCTCTATAAATATTACACAGTCTTTTTTTAAAAAGATTTTTAAAGATTTTATTTATTTATTTATTTATTTATTTATTTATTTGACAAAGATCACAAGTAGGCAGAGGCAGAGAGGCAGGCAGAGAGAGAGAGAGAGGAGGAAGCAGGCCCCCCGCTAAGCAGAGAGAGAGCCTGATGCAGGGCTTGATCCCAGGACCCTGGGATCATGACCTGAGCTGAAGGCAGAGGCTTTAACCTACTGAGCCACCCAGGCACCCCTAAATATTACACAGTCTTGATTATTATAGCTATAAAGTAAGTTTTAAAGTTGAGTAAAATGATTATTTCCACTTCTTTTTCAAAATTACTTTGGCTATTTTAGCTCCTTTGTGTTTCCATTTAAATTTTAGAATACTCTTGTCTATGTCTACAAATAAATGTTGTTGAGATTTCAATAACATAATACCTATTTTACTATGTTTTTCTCTTGTTCCATCATCTGTGTCATTCTGAGGAATTTTCTATGTATTTATTTTTTCTAGCATGGGTTCCCCTTTTTAATTTTTTCATATCTGATAATTTTTATTAATTTTTGAATATTGTGAGTTTTGCATTATTGCTTGCTAGATTTTATCATTTCTTTAAAAGTGTTTAATTTCCCTCTGTACCTTAGTTAAATTACTTGGAGATAGTTGGAACCTTCTGTGATTTAAGTTTACATTTTGTTAGGTCATGTCCAGAGAAGCATTTAGTGTAGGAATAATTTAGTCCCACTAGTAGGATGATGGGTTTGTACCTGATATTCTAGGTATTATGAAGCCTTTTCACTCTGGCTGATGGAAAAATCAAACGATTCCCTAGCTTGTATGAACTTCCAGAGGTGTTCTGCTTATTGCCTGCTTATTGTGATTTCCTCTCATCCACATGCTGAACAGTCCACAGCAAAGACCTGAGAGAGAAAGATCCTCTGCAGGTTTCCTGAGCTCTCTCTTCATGTAGCTTGTTCCTCTGTGGTGCTCTGCCTCACAAATTCCAGATGCCTTGGATGGCTTAAACCCCAGACTGTCTTGTAAATTTGGTGAGAATATCCGGCTGCTTAGGATACGCTTCTGTGTACTGAGGCTTGGAAACTCTCCTCAGATTCCAAGGTGGCACAGGCATAAACTTCACCTTGTTTTTTTCTCTCCTTCTCTCAGGGTTCACAGTCCTACACTGACTGTTTTCCAATTGTTTAAAACATTATTTCATATATATCTTTCAGTTTTCTAGTTGTCTTAAGATGGGTGGATATATATCATCTCCATTACTTCAACTGGTTAGAAGTAGAAGTCTTCCAAGTAAAAATGATTTGATCTTTTCTTATACAGTATCTAATTGGTTATTAATCTTTTCTAATGTTTCATTTTAGAGTTTATTTTTCATCAGCATAAATTTGATTTGGATATTTTCTACATCTTCCATATTTGCCTTATAATATTCATGTTTTTCTTTACATCCTTAAGTATATGGAACATACTTACAATTAGTAGTTTAATGTATTTCTCTGGGTCTATTTCTATTGAATACTTTTTTTTTTTCCTGTTTTCCATAGAGATAGTTATTTTTGCAGTCAAATGCTCTACCCCTGAGCTATACCCCCAAGATAGTTATTTTTGATTTACATTGTTTAGTGATGGATTTTGTTGTGTTCCTTTAAAGAAGATTGCCCTTTTATTTTGTCACAGGCAGTTAAATTACATGCATATTAAAAGGTTCAGTTTGAATATTTTGAACTTTGTTTTTGACCTCTTTAGGTAGGTTGGGAGCAGCCATTATTATAGAGATAAGTTAGCCTTCTTTTCTTTTCTTTTTTTTCTTTTCTTTCCTTTCTTTTTCTTCTTTTTTTTTGATTTGGGCCTTCATGGGTCTCTACTGAATAGTTCATATGTTCAACAAAATCTCTCCATCCCTGCTAGAGGGAATTCAAGTGATTCAGTCCCAGGTGACCTCTGGAAATTGTTAGTCTTCCGTTAATAGTTATTTCCTTGAAAGTTGTTCTCTTCCATCCTTGTTGGGTTTAACCATACACATGCGTATAATGATTTTTAATCAAAGACTCAAGGGGACCGCTATGGACATTTTTGGAGCTATTTATCTGTGTAACTTCCTCTTTTCAGGAATTTTCCTTTGCAATGATAGCTGACTCAGCCTCATCAAACTCCAATTTCATAATCTTAAGCAAGATTGTTGAATTCAGTTTTCTCTCTCCTTGGTCCACATCCAAGATTATCTTAGGCAGAAAATGTTTTTCTGCTTTTTTAGAATCACAGTCTTGTAATGCTTGTTGTTCAATATCTAAAAATTTCTATGATCACTTTCTATGTTTTCTACAGTTTTCCAATTGTTTTTAGCAGGAGGGAAATTCTTGATTATTATTTTTTTTTTTTTTTGAAACATAGCAACAAAAACCTGTTTTATTTTTTCCAAATACAGATACAGAAGTTTGCATGTTTTGCAAATATTGCTTCAAAGCAACATTTCTATATACAACGCCTTCTGTTCTAATAGCGCGTAAACATAGATATGTATCCACAGTGCAATGTTGGCTCATCAAGGGTCCACCTTGCATAACACTCATCGTTTAAAGAAACAAAATGATTAGTCAAACCAGAACTGTTTTTGTCAAGGCAATTTTTTATAGGTGTATAATTTTCCTCAAAAGAAAACTTAGGTAGTGTACACATTTCTATAAGGTAACAGCAAAATAATAATAATTATTTTATTCTCTTATATTTGGAAATGCAAGCCCCCTGAGTGTTTTTCATTTTTTTCTTCTCCTTCCTTCATCTGAATCACTAATTTGAACTTCCCTTATTCTGTTCATGGGCAGCTATGTTTTAAACTAACATTTAGGACTTTAAATATGTTTCTATGAATGCTTCTTTTGTTAGTTTTAAACCACTCTTCTAGCCTGTTGAGTTCTTTTTTATTTTATTATCCATGGTGTTAATTTTCTTTTACAGGTATGTTCATCCTCAAACTCTTCTATATGTCTTCTTTATAATAATTCAAATAGTTGCTAAAATGTTATTGAACAATTGCAAATATTACTGAATAATGAAGTTTATCAGTTAAACAAAATTGTTTAACTAATAGGTGAATAAAAAATTTTGTACCTGGTTTAGCTATAAATTATTCTGTGGTGAAGCAGTCCCTAAGCAGCAGGCAGTTGCTAGGTTTTCTTGCCACATTTCCATAAATTCCATTGGTAAGAAGAAAATGAGCCCTAATGGATTTTATATGGCTTATTACCCATGGCCCAGCAGACAACATGAGCTTTGCCTTCACATCAGTTCTCCTTGCTTCTCTAATCCCATTGGGAGTGACAACGAGTGGGGCAAGTGAAATGCTATATACAGTAGACCTGTATCACACCTGAGGAGCACTCAGTTTAGGAAATTAATAAGGTTATAAGAGAATTCTGCAAATCTGCATATTATCCCCTCCAGAGATATTATCTTTATTACCCTAGAATATTAAATAAATCTACATTAGGGAGAGGAGGAATGCCTTATTATCCTGGAATATCACCTTATACAAACATTATTAAATGGGCTATAAATACCTTTGCTTAAAAGACTTAGAACATTTAGTAATGACAGAGATGCAGAGAGAATTGTCTCCTAATAGAAACATATAAAACTTCTGTGATTTCACTACAGTTTATACTCATGTAATGTTAGGATAAAAATCATTTGTACTCAGAATTATTCTTGAATCGTCCTTAAATGATGCAAAAGCATTATATAGAGAGAATTGTATATAAAATTCCACATAGAAATGTGTAAGCCAAGTATGATGAATAATGAGACCATGAGGATGGATGCTATACATAGTTTGATAATTGGTATTCCTCCCCACCTTTTACTAGGAAATTTATTTTTCTCTTTAACCTGGCATTGAATTTGAATAAATTAATTATGCATATGATAAAACTTTAGTGTATTGCATATGTTTTCATTTATTCTGTAAAGATCTCAAAAAGGAATATGTCAATGCCTTTTCTAAAAATTATTTTCAACTATACTTATTAAATTTTCCTGACTTTACAGTTTGGAGGTCAGTTTGGAGGTTAGTAAATTACTGAGCACCTGGGTGACTCAGTTGGTTAAGTGTCTGCCTTTGGCTCACGACATGATCCCAGGGTCCTGGGATTGAGCTCTGTGTTGGTTTCCCTGCTCAGAAGGGAGTGAACTTCTCCCTCTCCCTCTACTGCTACTCTGCTTGTGCTTTCTCCCGCTCTCTTTGACAAGTAAATAAATAAAATGTTTTAAAAAATACTTAGTAAATGCAATCAGTTTTATATGACTTTTACTTAGTTAATTCACAATAATACCTAAGGATAGCTATTTTTTAAAAAATAAATACTTAGAAACTGTGAATATAAATTATTATCTTTTGTATTTTGTGGGGCATCTGATTTATCTTCTTTGGTATTTGATTACTGAAGTCAACTGTTTGTGCTGGTTAGCTTCAAAAGCAAAACCTTTAACCCTCTGTAAGGGGTCCTCTGTTTTCCTACTTCATGATGAACTAACAAAAATTGATAGTCATAGTATGAATTTATGAATAAGGACCAACTACCCTGGTGGTTTTTGAAAAGGTCTAGCCTTAGCATCAAATTTTCTTACTTGACTTTCTTCTCCAATTAACAATTTTGGAGACATCAAAGCTGATAATTAGTAAAAACTCAGGCAGAAAACTTATTTATGTGACGCTAATGCTGCTCAGTCAAGCAACTTACCTTTTAAGCAGTTATCATGGTGTTTGTATCATTGCCCATTTGGTCAAAGCCTACTATATTTAAGGCCTAAGTGCTGAGGCATTAAAAAAAAAAGGAAAATACGTGGCAAGTTAAACAACACTAAAGTGTTTGAATAACTCAAGACAACAATAAAAGAAATGTCACGATGTATAATAGTCAATGAATTGCTCAGCCAATAATTTCTGTCAAAGTTCAGATGCTTTAATGGCTCTGATTTCAGGCAGGAAGCGATGGTGGGCTTACCATTGTTAATGAAAGTATAAGAGGAGGAAGAACAATGGGGCCTTGACTGAAACCTTTTGAGGGGCACATGGCCTTAAGAGGAAAAACAAAATAAGGAAAAACAGGAGGAAAGCTTGTCAACTTGTTCAGGACCCTAAATACCATGCTGAGGAGCAGGAACAATCAGGTCAACACAGAAGTCTCCTTGGGCAGTGGGAAGAGGAGAAAGCTGTGGGTAATCAAGGTTAATGACTTTAGTCCTGTCACACAAGCAGCTGAAAAACCCAATGTTGTAAAGTGAATACTGTCAAAATGGAATCCCCAAGAGGACAGTGTTTATCTTCAAGCTTAGGGAGAGTTCTTTATTCTACACACTAACTATTGCTAAATTTCGTAAATACTAGACTCCTAAGAGCCTGGAGGGAAAGGCACACAGCTGGAAAACTTAGTCAATTATATAGTTTTAAGTCATCAAGATCTCCTTTTCCTTAATCTTCTGGGTGTCACGGCTCAGATTTAGAAAGCTGTATTGTAGTTGGAGGAAGGGAGTAAAAACCATGCATATTATGTTAGAGCGAAGTCTATGTTCAAAAATAGAGAAGAGAGGAGTTGTCATTTTGCAAAAGGCAGTTAGGAAAGATCTCACTGAGAAGGGGGCCCTCGAGGAAAGACAAGAACACGAGAGAACAGCTGCAAGTCATGTACAAGGCTTCAGTCCGAAAGAGGAAGGCCTAAAGCAAGAGAAGATCTGCTTTTTCTGGATGACAGCAAGAAGGTCAGTACTCAGTGGGTGAGTGAGGGAGTGGTTAGGAAGTGAGGTCAGGGTGACAGGGAACAAGGGGGAACTGGTAGGGCCCCAGCTGGAGGTCTCAATAATGACTTTACTCTGAAGGAGATGGAAGGCCCTGGAGAACATCAAGCAAGAAGTAGATATAATTTATCCTACTGTATTTCACTGCATCTAAGACCTTCAATTTTAGACCCATCATTATATTATGTATTACTTGAAGGGAAAAAAAGTAGCCATTTAAATGATGGCACAAAGCATCCTTTTTGTTGATTATAATCTTCACCCTCATTTCAGAAATCTTCAAAAGTAAAAAAAATGTTTTTTAAGATTTTTATTTATTTATTTCACAGACAGAGACCACAAGTAGGCAGAGAGGCAGGCAGAGAGAGAGAGAGAGAGAGAGAGAGGAGGAAGCAGGCTCCCCGCTGAGCAGAAAGCCTGATGCGGGGCTTAATCCCTGGGATCATGACCGGAGCCAAAGGCAGAGGCTTTAGCCCACTGAGCCACCCAGGTGCCCCCAGAACAACTTCTATCATCTATCTTAATCAAATCTTTATTGTTTTTGGATGAACATTCTGTCTCAGAGGATCCTGTATATGTTGCGGACAATTAAATTAAATTCAAATATACTTATTAAATAATAATACATGCCAGTGGCTTCATCTTTTAAAGTAGTGCCTCCTTCACAATGGTTTGGAAAATCAGAGTGTCTCTGTTAGCAGAATGGTCAAGTTGGATTTACTCAATGTGGCAGTGATTATCTTCATACGCTGCCAGGATTCTGGGAAGAGGGCAGGGGGGCACAAATACTCAGCTCCCACTTCTTCCCCTCCCACCAGAATTGGCTGAAATGGACAAAGAAATATAAGAATAGAAGAAAACCAGGATCAGTGATGTAAGCTAAGAAGGGGTATTCATTCATTACCACAAAAGGCAAAAAGAGTCTCTGCTGGTTCTCAGGCAAATGGAACCCGTATAAAAACAGTCAGACATTTAACTCATAAGCCTTCTCCATGGAAAATGCTGGGAAGTCTCAAGGAACTAAAATAGACATAAGACATGGAATTGTGTGGGAGAGAGAGAGGGAGGGGAGAAAGCAGAGAGGAGAGAGAGAGAGAGATTGCTCCACGTGAACACTTTTCACATCCAGAAATGGCTATACTTGGACATTTCAGGTGAGGCTGCCAAGCTAAACCGAGCTTGTAGAATTGCTCCTGACTCAGGTTCTTCCAGAATGTTTCAGGTCTCAACCTCATGCTGTAGGGATTGTTTTTGGATACCACATGTTATCTCCTGATGAGACAGATAGTGATACCACTCAAGCCACAGAGTGTGTCTCGGCTGGAGGCTTGGGTTGAAGAGAGACTAGATGCAGAAATACTCCCTGGTATAATATTTTCAGTAAACACAGGGAAGAAGCCATGCAGAGACAAAATTTACCTGCTGGACTGATCCTCAGCATCAGGTCCCTCTCTTTCTTGTACTGCTAGGTCATGGACCAGAAAAATTTGAGTAAGCTGACATCATCTGACCTCCAGACAAAGATATGGGAGAATTCTAATACAAGTTGGAGGAATAATATGGAGAGTCAGAAAGAAACTATGTACGCTCCTTTGAGATAAATGACAGAACAGGCCAGATCTAGTTTTACCCAATGATGAAAAGTAGATGCCCAAGTTAAAAATAATAATAGTACACAGTCTAATAATTCTAAATACGATTTTTAAAGAAGGGTGTCTGTGGGGCACCTGGGTGTCTCAGTCGGCTAAGTGTCGGATTCTTGGTTTCAGCTCAGGTCATGATCTCAAGGTCTTGATATCTGTGCTCAGTTTGGAGTCTATTTCAGATTCTCTCCCTCTCCTTTTGCCCCTTGCCCTGTTCATGTGCTCTTATTTTATCTATAAAATAAATAAATAAATCTTAAAAAAAAGAATAAAAATAAATAAAAGAGGTATCTGTGTATGTGTGTGCATGTGGTGAGATGTAGTGGAATATTGAAAATAGGAAGTGAAAGAATGAAGTAACAGGATAGGAACTGTAATTGAGATAAGAGAGAAGAAATTGGGAGAGCGAATTAATGGTCACAGAAATGTTGATGGAGTTTTTTTTTTTTTTTAAACATGAAATGATACCTGGAAGTAGACATAAAGTGAAAACATAATGACATCAACAACAGATTGAAAGAGAAGTTCTTCAGTGAGTCTGACTTCCCCTTGGCAAAAAAGTGTTTTGGAAGTGCTGGATTCCTCATAGATGGAGACGTGGTCAAGGCCAGTGTCATCACTCCTTATCTTGTGTGGGGAGGTGACTCCCTCTGTCAGCCTCTTAGGCAGCTTTATTGTGAAGCTTGCCTATTGAATAAGGGGCTGTATACCCTTAAGGCAAATGAACACCCCTAGAATTGGGGGATGGAAGCTGGGGATGAGAGAATGGGGAAGGGAGGGGGCAGTGATTCCAGGCTGGATGCTCTTTCCAGGTGAGAACACAAAAATAGAGATCCAGGGGCACCTGGGTGGCTCCGTCATTAAGCATATGCCTTTGGCTCAGGTCATGATCCCAGGGTCCTGTGATGGATCCCTGCATTGGGCTCCCTACTCCATGGGACACTTGCTTCTCCCTCTCCCACTCCCCCTGCTTGTGTTCCCTCTCTCACTGTGTCTCTCTTTGTCAAATATGTAAATAAAATCTTAAAAAAGAAAACAAAACAGAGATCCATCAAACAACAACAAAAACAAACCAAAAAGAAGGCCATCAAGCCGATAAACAAGAATGCTGGGTTTGCAAAACTAATTTGTCTTTAAATTATAAGAGACTAAAAACAAAGAAACCAAAGCAACTGTAACTTTTGGAGTATCAACCTGCTTAAGGAAACCCTGACTCTGCAGTTCTTTGACCTGGTTGCGCCTCACTATGAAACTCCTTTGTTAGAACAACCCATTACATCAAGAAGAGAAAGAAATATCGCTCCAATTTTAGTAAATGTGCTGCCAAAGCGAGCACAAGAAGAGAAAGAAATAAAGAAAATGCCTTGGTTTGGATGGTAAACTACAGGAAATTGATTACCGAGTGATTGCCTGTTTATATAATACAAGACTATAGAGTCATATATCATGGTTCGAAAGAATAGGTAATAAGGGAAATTACGATCTATTTTAAGAGAAGAAAGCACAATATAAAACAAGATGCAGTTTTGTGTGTGGAATCTTCACCCCCTCCCTCTCTACTGACTCCTATCTACCCACCTTCCTATTTTATCTTTCTCTATCAAAGTGCTATTATAATTATAGCATAATCAGAGAATGGCCCATAGAATCACATGTCTTTGGGTTTATCTTCTTTTATTAATTCAATTTATTTATTTATTAACTATTTGTTTATTTACTTATTTCTTTATTTTGGATTCCTGTGTTTTTTTTTTTTTTAAATTATATTATGTTAGTCTCCATATAGTACATCATTAATTTTTGATGTAGTGTTCCATGACTCCTCCTTGGCTTGTAACACTCATTGCTCCATGCAATCCTCCTTGGGTTTATATCCAATGTCTGTTTGAGAGAAATTTCTTAAGCTCTCTTTGCTTCTGTTGTTTCATTTTAACATGGAAATAGTAATAAGGTATATCGCATATGGCTGTTGTGAAATAGAAATTATTTAACCTATGTAAAACCCTTAGAGTACTTAGATACTATATATGCATATTAAATATTAATTTTAATTGTATATTACATAAAAATGTGTAGAAGAAGTGGAATATATATATATAGTTATTGTATCTTGGTGGTGATATTATCTGAATACAACGAATTGTGAATGTATGAATTCCTTAATTCTTTTCGTATTTTCTAAGCTTTTTTTTTTTTTTTAAGATTTTACTCATTTATTTGAGAAAGAGAGAGGGCACAGGGGGAGAATGAGAGGGAGAAGCACACTCCAGGCTGAGCAGAGAGCCTGATGTGGGACTCAATCTCAGGACCCTGAGATCACGACCTGAGCTGAAAGCAGACCGTAACCAACTGAGCCACCTAGGCCCTCCTATTTTCTAAGCTTTCTACAATAAATATGCATTTCTATATGCTAGCAAAAGTAGATAGGATACATATATAGAAAAGCGGAAAGATAACTCATAGATTATTAGATTGGGGGAGAAATGTTATTTATAAGAGCCAAAAATTGTTGACTCCAAGAAATTAAAAATAAAAAGTTGTAAAAGGACATATAAACCTAAGGTAGTAAAAAATTGCAGTGGTTGCCACATCAACATAAATTTCAAAGATAGGGACATACAGGAACTTTTTTTATTTTTAAATTTTAATTCTGGTATAGTCAACATACAGGGTTATATTAGTTTCACGTATACAATATAGTTATTTAACAATTCCGTACACTACCTGGTGCTCATCATCACAAGTGCAATCCTTAATCTCCATCACCCCACCACCTCCTCTCTGGTAACCATCAGTTTGTTCTCCATAGTTAGGAGTCTATTTCTTAGTTTCTCTCTCTTTTTGCCTTTGCTCATTTGTTTTGATTCTAAAATTCCACATATGAGTGAGATCATATGGTATTTGTCTTTCCCTAACTTATTTCACTTAGCATAATACTCAGCTCCATCCATATCCTTGCAAGATTTCTTTCTTTTTTATGGCTGAATAATATTCCATTGTATATATGTGTGTGTGTGTGTGTTGTGTGTGTGTATACACACACACAATATTCCATTATTCCATATATATATATCTCATTATGTATATAGATATACAATATATGGATAACATATATATGTATATGTACACAATATAGATGAATATACTGCTTCTTCTTTATCCATTCATCCATCCATGGACACTTGGGCTACTTCCATAATTTGGCTATTGTAAATAATGCTCTTATAAACATAGAGGTGCATGTATACCTTTGAATTAGTGTTTTTGTGTTTTAGGGGTAAATACCCAGTAACACAATTAGTGAACCATAAGGCAGTTCTATTTTTAACTTTTTGAGGAACTTCCATACTCTTTTCCACAGTGGCTGTACCAGTTTGCATTCCCGCTAATAGTGCTAGAGGGTTCCATTTTCTCCACATCCTTGCCAACACCCATTATTTCTTGTGTTTTTGTTTTAACTTTCTGACAGGTGTGAGGTGATATCTCAGGGCAGTTTTGATTTGCGTTTCCCTGATGATGAGTGAATTTGAACATCTTTTCATGTGTCTGTTGGCCATTTGGATTTCTTCTTTGGAGAAATGTCTGTTCATTTCTTCTGTCCACTTTTTAACTGGATTATTTGTTTTTTGGGTGTTGAGTTGTATAAGTTCTTTATATATTTTAGATATTAGCCTTTTACTGAATATGTCATTTGCAAATACCTTCTCCCATTCTATAGGTTGCCTTTTAGTTTTATTTATCATTTCCTTCACTGTGCATAAACTTCGTATTTTCATGCAGTCCCAATAGTTTATTTTTGCTTTTATTTCCCTTGCCTCAGGAGACATAGCTAGAAAAATGTGCCTACAGCAGATGTCAGAGACATTACTGCCTAAGCTGTCTTCCAGAATTTGTATGATTTCAGGTCTCACATTCAGCCCTTTAATCCATTTTGAATTTATTGTTGTGTCTGGTGTGAGAAAGTGGTCCACTTTCATTCTTCTGTATATTGTCCAGTTTTCCCAAC
Source organism: Lutra lutra (assembly GCF_902655055.1). Taxonomy (NCBI): domain Eukaryota; kingdom Metazoa; phylum Chordata; class Mammalia; order Carnivora; family Mustelidae; genus Lutra; species Lutra lutra. The sequence goes on along the minus strand of NC_062279.1, from coordinate 47,423,500 downwards.
ACTGTTTGTTGAAGAGACTATCTTTTCCTCATTGTATATTCTTTCTTGCTTTGTCAAGATTAACTGACCATATAATTGTAGGTTTATTTCTGGGTTTTCTATTCTGTTCCACTGATCTATGTGTCTATTTTTGTGCCAGAACCATGCTGTTTTGTTTACTATAATTTCGTAATGGAGATTGAAGTGTGGAATTGTGATGCCTCCAGCTTTTCATTTTCCTTTCCTTTCCTGTCTTTTTAAAAATTTGCTTTGGAAATTTGGGGTCTTTCTGGTTCCATATAAATTTTAAGATTGTTTATTCTAGTTCTATGAGAAATGCTGTTGGTATTTTGATAGGGATTGTATTAAATGTGTAGATTGCTTTGAGTAGTATAGATATTTTAACAGTATTTGTTCTTCCAATCCATGAGTAAATAATGACTTTCCAATTCTTTGTATCATCTTGAATATCTTTAATCAATGTTTTCAAGGTATGGCTCTTTCACTTCTTTGGTTAGGTTTATTCTTAGGTATTTTATTATTGCTGACACAATTGTAAATGGGATTGTTTTCTTAATTTCTCTTTCTGCTGCTTCATTAATGTATAGAAATGCAACAAATATCTACATATTGATTTTATATCCTGTGACTTTCCTGAATTCATTTATCAGTTCTAGTAGTTTTTTGGAGTCTTTAGTGTTTTCTATATAAACTATTATGTAATTTGTAAATTGTGAAAGTTTTACTTTTTCCTTACCAATTCGAATGTCATTTATTTCTTTTTGTTGTCTAATTGCTGTGGCTAGGACTTCACTGGACGTGAAATTGAATAGAAGTGGTGAGAGTAGACATCCTTGTCTTATTCTTGACCTTAGGGACAAAGCTCTGTTTTTCCCCACTGAATATGATGTTTGCTGTGGGTTTTTCTTTATTGTGCTGAGGTATTTTTCCTCTAAGCCTATTTTGTTAGGGCTTTTACCATGAGTGGATGTTGTACTTTGTCAAATGCTTTCTCTTCATTTTTAATGATCAAATGGGTTTTCATCCTTTTTCTTATTGATGTGATGTATCATGTTGATTGATTTGCAAATATTAAACCACCTTTGCATCTTGGGAATAAATCCCACTTGGTCATGGTGACTTTTTTTTTTTTTTTAATGCCCTGTTGAATTTGATTTGCTAATATTTTGTTGAGAATTTTTGCATTGATGTTCATCAAAGATACTGGCCTGTAGTTCTCCTTTTATGTGGTATTTTTATCTGGTTTTGGTATCAGGGTAATGCTGGCTCCATATAATGAATTTGGGAGCTTTTGTTCTTTTCCTATTTTTTGGAATACTTTGAGAAGAATGGATATTCCAGTGTTTGGTAGAATTTGCTTGTGAAGCTGTCTGGTTCTGGACTTTTGTTCTTTGAGAGTTTGTTGATCATTGAGTCAATCTCCTTTTTTGTAATCAGTCTATTCAAATTCTCTATTTCTTCCTGCTTCAGTTTTGATATGTTTTATGTTTCTAGGAATTTTTCCATTTCTTCTAGGTTATGCAATTTTTTGGCATTTGGTTTTTCATAATTTTTTTAAGTATTTGTTTGTATTTCTGTGGTGTTGGTTGTTATTTAATCTTCTTCATTTGTAATTTGATTTATTTTAGTAGTTCCTGGTTTCATTTATCTGTTCTACTGTTTTGATTTTTTTAGTTTCTATATAATTTATTTCTGCTCTAATCTTTTTTATTCTCTTACTTCTGCTGGTTTTTTTTTCTTTTTTTTTCTGGTTGTTGTTGATATTGTTGTTGGTCTTTTTCTAGCTTCTTTTGGTATAAGGTTTGTTTGTTTACCTGATTTTTTTTCTTAACCTCTTGACTTATGCATTTGCTGTAAACTTCCCTCTTAAAACTGCTTTTGTTACAGGAGAATTTTTTCTTTTAACCATCCCCAAATATGTCAAAATAGTCTTGAGGCTTTGTAGTTCAGATAACATATCATTAGACTATATATAGAGTAAATAATTTCTTTAAAAATTTTTTTTAAAAAAGACTTTATTTATTTGACAGAGAAAGAGAGAGAGAGAGCACAAACAGGGGGAGCTTCAGAGGGAGAGGGAGAAGGTTCCTTGCTGAACAGGGAGCCCAATGTGGGGCTCAACCCCAGGACTCTGGGATCATGACCTGAGCTGAAGGTAGAGGCTTAACTGACTGAGCCAACCAGGTGCCCCTAAAGTAAATAATTTCTATGTAGAAATAAATAATGAAATCAAATGGCAGGCAGGAGTGGCTGGAGATTTAACATATCTATCTCAGCCTTTGATAGAATGATTATACAAAATATGTTAATAAAGAGATTTTGGTCTTGGGTTTAGAGATCCAGGCACAAAATTTTGACACAACCACAAATTTGCTACTTTTAGTGGGTAATTAGCTTTTTAAAGCTTCAATTACCCTGCTTGTCAAATGAGATTAATATATGTCCTTACATTGCAAGGCTGTTTGTTATAAGGGTGTATGTTGGCAAATTGAAGAAAGGACCATCAGAGGATTTGCAGCTTGAAAGATACTTAGGATTATTCCATAAACATAAGGAGGAAGGAAGAAATTCCCTTTGTATAAGAAAGGATAGCATATGAGAGACACGGAAACTTGGATGATATTTGTTGCTGTTGTGTTTTCTTTATTATTAGTGTTTAGGGGAAAACCCAGCATGTTGTACATTTGGTATAGTTGGAACACACCTACTGGAGCGGGAGAAGAAAATGCTGGGGAGATTGATGGTAGTATCTATAGTGGCTCAGGTCCTAGACTTGAAGACACCTTCAGGTGTCAAGTCTTCTTTACCACCTAATACGTGTCTGCCTTTGAAGATACTATTCAACTCCTGCATACCTCAGTTTTCTAGCCTGCAAAATGGGGTACTAATGATTCCTAAAATGTGATGTGCTATAGGATCTTTAAAATGTTTGAGGAGGCAAAACCTCCAACAAGCTCAGAGCAGTCCTTGGTGTGTGTCATTTAGCTGTTGTTACTATTTATTGTTGTTGGGATTAGCCCAAATGAAGAGCTATAGGCTTATCCTGTAGGTTAAAGGAGCCGTTAAAGATGTTGCAAGGCAACACCAGATTGACTTTGTGATTCATGAATAAACTCTGGTAACTGTGATGAATGGGTCACAGGGATATAAGACTGGAGGACCACTTAGGAGTCAGTTGCATTTGTATTTCCTCATGATGGATAAATGAGAATTGGACCCATCTGAGATTTTATTTTGCTTCGTTAATTTTCCATCACAGATACACTGCTTCGGAGTGCCCAAGGGGTGGGTGGGGGCGCTAATGACTCGGGAGATCTCTAAAAGGCAGGGAAATACATTGCACCTGTGTTGAAGTGTTGATACCCCCTGTTTTTTCTTGTCATTACATTCTCTAGGGAGTGCCCCTGACGAATGCAAACCATCAACGTTATTTCTGGAAGCTTGGTAAACATTTTAATCTTTGTGGCCTGATCTTGATGGAGAGAGAGAAACCAAGTCTCCCAGTCTGCCTGCCAAAAATCAATACCACAGAAAGAAATGAAAAGCACTTAAGTCATGCTTCCTGAATGGATACTCCCAAGAAACACAGGAATGATTTTTTTCCCTCAGGTTATCTTGGGAATTTGAGTCTTTTATAAAGCCCCGACAAACGGTTCAGAAAGGGGGTTTAGCAGAGTCTCTGGGAATGATGAAGATTATAAGGTTACTGCTGAGGCTGGCAAAAATAAAAGTGTTTCCTTAGAAAGTGTAAGTCGGTAGAACTATTGTTATTTGTGAAATAGCCAGGCCAGTAGGATTGGGGCCATCCTCTTCGTGAGGCAGCAGAGGTAGTTCTTTATTTCATACATCTTTTTTTTTTTTTTTTTTTAAAGATTTTATTTATTTATTTGACAGAGAGATCACAAGCAGGCAGAGAGGCAGGCAGAGAGAGAGGAGGAAGCAGGCTCCCTGCTGAGCAGAGAGCCCGATGCGGGGCTCAATCCCAGGACTCTGAGATCATGACCTGAGCCGAAGGCAGCGGCTTAACCCACTGAGCCACCCAGGCGCCCCGTCTTTTTTTTGAGAGGCAGGCAGGGAGAGAGGGGGAAGCAGGCTCCCTGCTGAGCAGAGAGCCAGATGTGGGGCTTGATCTCAGGACCCTGGGATCATGACCTGAGCCAAAGACAAGGGCTTTAACCCACTGAGCCACCCAGGTACCCTGATACATGTTTTTGAATGCTCGACAGTGCCTCCTCACATCCTCCAAAATCAGGTATTAAGCAGGTTATGTGAACCCATAATAAGGCATTTCATTCCTTCAGTCAGAACACTGTGCCAGTGTCACTGATACCTCCTGTTACTAAAACCTACATGCACTTTTCTGTTTTCACCTTCCTTGACCTAGCCTTTAGCTTATTTTGACAACACATCACTATCTCCTGATAAGCATTCTTAATCCCACACTCCAAAGCTGGCCTAAAGGTCCTTATTATGTGCTCCCATAGAACTCTCTAGTGTCTGCTTTTGAAGCCTTTATTACATGGCATTGTAATGATCTATTAAAAAAAATTCTTCCAAAGCTCTGAATTCCTTAAAGACAGATCTTGTTGCTGTTGTATTTGCCACACCTAGAACAAAACCACATGTATATATGTGCTCAAAAAATATTCTGGAAGAGAGAGAGAGAGAGAGTGAGCCTGTGACGCTAAAAGGTTATTAAGTCCTGAGTAATTGAATTTTCAGAGAAGATGGCATTAAGTACCTTCCACTTGAGTCTCCAACTGTGCTTAATTTCTTCCATGCTATGTTTAGCACAGAATTAAACACATTAATTATATAAATAAGATTGTTTTAAAATATATGGATGAATTTGAATCTACTTTGTAGTCTGAAAGGGAAAAAACTTCATAAAACTTAATACATCTAAATCAAACTCATGATTTTTCCTCCCAGATCATTTCACTGCAGTGTCTTCTGGTCCAGAGCAGGCATTATCTACAGGCAGATACTGAAGACTCACACTTGATTGTCCTCTTCCTCTGTATTTATCTCCAACTCCAACTCCAACAGATCTTATCTTCTCAAAATCCACTTGCTACTACCTCCATGGCAGGATCTTTGGACACACTTTCCCTTTTGTTTGGAAAGTGTCCCATCCCCTTGAGCCAACTTCTACTTAACTCCCATGTTTCCTTCAATTCTTAGCTCAAGATCTCAGCCTCCCTAGGAGGTTTCATTGATTCTCTAGTTTTGGTCACATTCCTCTACCATATGCTCCTACATTTTTTCTGAGAATTTTTTAACTATAGAAATGTTAGCATGATTACTGGGTTAATATGTATCTCTTCCACTATGCTATAAGTTTGATAAAAGTAGAGACTGTCTACTTCCGTCCAACAATAGATTATGAGTGCCTAGAATACTGTCTGCTCCCTATATTTTTTGAATGGTGAATATAGGCTCAGAGAAGAATAATAGTATAATAGTGCTGTTATTATGATGCACAAGGACATTGCTATAGTAGTGTGTATACCTAACTGATTTAGAAGGATGTATCTGTGAATACCTCCCTGAGGATGTGATCCTTGATCAAAGCACCTCAGTCTGATTATATATAAGTATTACCCTTTCCTCCATAACTGAACTCCACTGTGCTATGTGGAATCCTACTTCCTATTGTGGTGACATGTCCCTTAACATCTAGCTGGACTCTAAGATTTTTCAGATATGTCCGATTATCGGAACAGTATCAATCCAATGTTTATGACTTAGTCTTGTTCATGAGAAAATGCAAGAGCAAACTTGATTCAAAGCTCAACTCTTCTTTTTTTTAATTTAATTTTTTTCAGTGTTCCAAGATTTATTATCTATGCACCACACCTAGTGCTCCATGCAATACATGCCCTCCTTAATGTCCACCACCAGGTTCACCTAACCACCCAGTCTTCTTCCCTGCCAAACCCTCAGTTTGTTTCCCTGAGAAACAAAGCTCAGTTCTTCTGATTCCTGCCCAAATCATGCTAGGCAGGCAAAGCCTATCTCTAACTCCATAGGTTTAGTTAGGAGTGCTGAAGCATGGTGTCTTCACACATGTGTTCCTCTTTTCTTCATTAGGTGTTTAGTTTGAGAGCACTGAGAGAGAGGAGGGAGATGAAAACTACCCTTCCACATTGTGCAGAAAAGAGGGCTGAAGTTAAGAGCCTATATACCAAGACTTTGCTGGGAATTCACACACAGGAAAGCAAAGTGAGGGAAAAGGATAAATGACACAAAGAAGAAAGGGAAGCAAATGTAAGATGATGTCTAAATGACCTGGCTACAGTGAGTGCAGCTGATTGCTTGTTTTCAAGAAAAGTTGAACAAACTACTGTATCTCAAGGTTGTCTAAATAAGGCAAGTGAGAGCACAGTTTGTTCTTCAGCTCCCTTCCAGGCTCTTCTCTCATTGATCCCAATTTGCTCCATGGGCATTAACTTCCCACACTATCTGGCTGCGTCAGTTGACTACTCCAGATGATCACTGAGAAGGTCAGAGTCCCTCTAATTTCACTGTGGTTCAGTGATCTCTTGACTCAGTGCAACTCCATGCAGAGCTCCTAGATCTGGGACCTATGGTGACAGCAACAGTGAACTAACTCCATGACCATCAGCAATACACATACAGTTGTTAGGTTTATTCTGGCCAGGAAACAAGGCAGGCCCAGGAACTAGGTGGCACATAAACTAAGTTGGGTACCGTCCATTTCTAGTGTCACTTAGAAACACACTCTATTGTGATGTCCACACATTACCTCACCACAAGATGCCCTCAATTCTTCCTTAAAAGAAAAGGTTCAGTTCTTCAAGGTGATGGTGGGTTTTAGTCTTAAAAAGGCTTAACGAGGATCAGTAAATCTAGCTGGTTTCAGGCCCAACTAGTCCTGGGATTTTAATTGATATTCCTCACTGTCATCTCTCTGACACTCATTATTCATTTCCCTTATTCTGGGATAATAATATAAATAGTCTGAGTTGCTGACCTGGAGGGATAACACAAATTTCCATTTCTGAAGAATCTGACCCCTTACTTATCTTGCCCTGTTTAGGCATGTTTCCTAAAGCTGTCAGTCTGTAATAGGCACAGAAGCACTAAGGATGTGCCAGTGACCCCTATGTCCTCGTGTGTATCAGCAGCCCAAATTTTTATAGTAATCAGAATCAATTATCCTAAGGACCACAGTGACATCTCTCTTTGCCTCTGGGTCTGCTGGCTTGGGAAGCCCAAAGTTGTCATGTTTAAAGGCATCTTCTAGTTCCATAGATCCCTTCTTGTATACTCTGACAAAAGCATAAGATTCATGGAGAGAAGCACAGACTCCATAGGTGGGTCTCTGGAATTATGGGGATAAGGACCAATCCAATTTCCACCATGTCTTTTTTGAACTTATTTACTCTAGACAGTGGGAACATAGTCCAGCATACTGGTTGTTGGTTCAGAGCATATACTGCAACCTGGACCATATGTCCTGTCCTTAGCCCTGTAGGGCATTTTCCCTGAACAGACACCTTAACTCAACTTTTTAAAAAAAATTAATTAATTTTTTTAATAAACATATACTGTATTTTTATCCCCAGGGGTACAGGTCTGTGAATCCCCAGGTTTACACATTTCACAGCACTCATCATAGCACATACCCTCCCTAATGTCCATATCCCCACCACCCTCTCCCTCCTCCACTACCCCCAGCAACCCTCAGTCTGTTTTTTGAGATTGAGTCTTTTATGGTTTGTCTCCCTCCCAATCTCTCCTTCTTTCATTTTTTCTTTTCCTACCCCTCAACCCCACCACATTGCATCTCTACTTCCTCATTTCAGGGAGATCATATGATGGAACTAGAGGGTATTATGCTTAGCGAAATAAGTCAATCGGAGAAAGTTAACCCAACTTTTAATAGGCCATTCCACTCTGCCATTGGGCTACTGCTTCTGATCAAGTACGGAGTCAGACCAGTGAATCCAATGGTTATGGGCCATTGTCACACACCACTCGTTACAAAATAGTTTCTTTGGCCTGAGGCAATTCTGTGTGGTATAGCATATTGACAAGATGTGGCATTCTCAAAAATTACTGAAAATGGTACTGGCAGAAGTACTATGTTCAGGGAAGGCAAACTCATATCTGGAGAACTATTGAATTTAGTAAGAAGAAACCACTGACATATCCAAGATGAGGGGGTCTAGTAACTATGATTGAGTGATTGATTGGTTTATCTAAGAAATGGTACTTTTCAGGACTTGGAAAAGACAAGCCATTTGCCACTCCCTCCCATCTTCCATAAGTTTCATGTGTTACAGGCATCTGTTCTCCTACATGAAATAAACTACCAAATATACTGATTGAAGTTCTGACCACAGGAATGATTTCCCTTTACCGCTATTATTTAGGATCACCTTTGAGTGGGGCTGAAATGTAGAAGTCCATTTCCTGTAAACATCAACACAGTTCATGAGTTCATCTGCAAATGAGGCCAAGTTCTTTCCTCCTTCATCATTTGGTCATAGGAACCCCCAAGAGGCCAAAGATCTGAGTTGAGGTGTAGTCATACTATGACAATGGTCAGTGACCTGAAAGTCCAGGCCACTTATTCATGTTTGCTTTTGTTTCCTGGATTGGTCCAGAGCTGGGACTGATGTGTGTCCATTATTAGAGAAGGTGTGTCCCAAATCCAAAAAGGTACTGCCAGAAACTAAAGACTTCACCAATGTGTCATGTCCCTAAATATTTGTGGAGTTTTTCTTCTCCCTTCTGGCACATGTATGTCTCATTAAGAGTTAGTGTACTCACCAATTCATGCTCATAGGTTCAATTAAAATGATGTCATCAATATAATGGACCAACGTTATGTTTTTCAAAATGTCAAGAATATCAAGATTCCTGCAGACCAATTAATTACAGAGAGCAAGAGAGTTAGCAGAGCCCTGAAGGAAAAGGGAAAATGGATATTGCTGCTTTTGCAAGAGAAAGCCAACTGCTATTGACCCTCCCTATTGATGGAGATTGAGAAGTAAGATTGTACCAGATCAGATCTCCAGACCAAGTGTCAGAGACTGCAGTGATTCAGTCTCGCAGCTTCAACTGGGTTTTCCCCTTGGTCAGGCTTGCCTTAGTCCATGCTATAGCCCCAGTCTATCTGGGTTTTGCAAAGCCTAAGTTATATGTAGTCTTCCTGGTCTTCTATATTACTTCTGATTTACTCCCTTTGCTGGAGGTGGGGAGTCTTTTGGGCTTCCACTTGGTCTTTCCCGCCATAATAACCCTCCTTCTCGAATCAGGGAATCAATTTAAAAGGTTCCAATGGCAATGTGTATTTATCCCAATTATTCAATTAGGATACTGGTGAAAAAAAAAAAAACCAAAAACCTAGGTGGGATCTTGAACCCAGTGGAGGCATTGTGAAACAAACTTAAGACAAAATAAAATTGAATTTTTACCACTCATGCATATTACCAAAAGCTCCTGATGACATTTTAGGCCTTCTGTTATGTGGCTGTTCAGACCCATAATACAGTACTCAAAAGGTCTGGGTAGACCACTTTTGCTGTGTTTACTTTCCCTAATTACTGGCTGCAGTGTTTCTTGGAGAATGGTATGAGGAACATTAAGTGTATACACTTACAATATGTTTCAGGAAGAATTTGTCAGCTAGTTTTGCCTCATCCCCTGTATTCCACTGACTAATTCATGCCTCATGAGATGTTAACCCCCCCATACTTCTGGGTTGTGTTGCCCAACCTTTGTAAGCAGTTATTGGGGGAAAGCTAGATACCTGGTAGGTTCAATCCATATTTCTAAGGTGGAACCATATTCAGAGTCCCTAGACTCAGACAAAGCCCATATTCAAAGTCCCTAGTCCCTACACTGAGTCTCTAGACTCAGATGGCTGAGGTAAGATCAGTGACCTGCCTCCAACAAACAGAAGCACATCACTAGTGTTTTCTAGGGCTGCCCTGGCCAGAAAACCATGCAAATACAGGCATCTGGGATAGATCATACACTGGATTTGGTATACCATTAACAGGGATCCTTGCTTTTCTGTCCAGCATTATCTGATTGTTCTACCTTCAGAAGAGCTGGTATTCAAATGCTAGCATATGCGAATGTCTTTCAGAGATTCATTGGGATCCCTTCATATATACTTCTGTAATGTGAGAGATTGAATTCTGGCTCAGCCCTTTATACAAAACTGTTAGCTCCTCCCACCACTAAAAGTAGACCTTCGCTGGTGGGGTATCCTTACCCAGAGAAAGGGTTCAAGCTCAGCTACTTTCTTGAGTGTCCACTCAACCCCCAAGATAGTGCTAGTGTTCTCTTCACATGAATGGTGGACTCACAGGCTGCTTCACTGCAGGCCCTTCTCCTACCCCCTTCATTTCTCTCCAATTCCTTTTTCATCTGTTTATGTAGCACAGGGGCATATTGAAAGGGTTGTTGGATACTTGAATATTTAAAGAAGAACCAAAATTCCAGTTACCATTCTTTCGGGAACTCCTAATCTTCTCCGTTTTCTAGAATGTTCTCTTCCTTGGCTTCTCAGGAAAAGGGAGGGAATAGCTTCTTTCAAAGGACAGTGCTCTTTCCCAAAAGGCTGAAAACATACTCCTTCTCCTAAATCCTCTTCTATTGGTTTGTGGTGGGAAGATCTTTCTGTACGGGTGCCTCTCAGTAAACATTGCTGGGAAGTGACTGAGTCCAGCTGCTGGTAGGTCCTGACCTCAAAGTATAAGGTCCTTAGTGTGTTCTTTTCCTTGGCTCTGGATCTTAGTCATAATTTTAGGACCATAGAAATCATTATCCTCAAAAACTTATATGCTCAACATAAATCTTCTTTGGACTGTTCAAGACAAGTCTTCAACATTAAGCTTTGTATTAATGAAGACACTTTCTGACTAGTGCAATGAATTCAAAAACTAAAAGAGATATATGTCATATTTGTATCTCAAGCTAATGAAGTTAATTATATCAGTTATAGATGACTTTCCAGAAGATAATGAAATAAAGGATGAATTTAAAGAGGAACAAAAATAAATGATTTGGCTTCGTAGATATGGCTTGCGTATCTACTTCTTTTTTTTTTTTTAAAGATTTTATTTATTTATTTGTCAGAGAGAGAGAGGGAGAGAGAGCAAGCACAGGCAGACAGAATGGCAGGCAGAGGCAGAGGCAGAGGGAGAAGCAGGCTCCCTGATGATCAAGGAGCCCGATGTGGGACTCGATCCCAGGACACTGGGACCATGACCTGAGCCGAAGGCAGCTGCTTAACCAACTGAGCCACCCAGGTGTCCCGCGTATCTACTTCTTATGGGAACTAAAGGAAAGCATGTGCACAGGGATTTATTTATCTGTGGCCAATGCCATTTCACTCTAGCTTCCCCTCCCAGTTAGCACTTTTTTTTTTTTTTGGCCCAAATGTTCAATCTTTCTTAATTTAAAAAAAGTTTATTTAAATTCCATTTAATTAGCATATACTGTATTATTAGTTTCAGAGGTAGAATTTAGAGATCCATCAGTTGCATATAACACCCAGTGCTCTTTCCATCTTTCTTAACTTTTAACTCAAAGTGTTCCAAAAACATCACCACTTATCACATTCTTAAATTTGCTAAGATATTTTATCAGGAAATCAAACTATTGTTGATTCAATGTTGAGCACTAAAATTTGAGACTAAAATCCCTCATGATTCCTAATTACTTCAAAAGCCTGATGGGCTTTGAGCAAAGACTTGATCCTCTTTAAGGATCTTTAAGTGCCAAGCACTCCTGTACTGTTGTCTGGGACAATCAAAAGGTACGATGCACTAATTTGATTTCTTCTTTTCCAGGAGGTCAGTCAAAATGGAAAGCAGGGACCTACACTAAAGAATAAATGTCCAATAGTATTAGACCAATTTCGAGTGACCTCTAACTTCAGTCTAGGTTTGGAGAACTGATCAGAACTTTACAACTTCCATCTTGTCCTAAGGGAATGATTTTATTCTATGTATCCTAATGACATTACCTCTTGTAATTCCTAATTGCCTCTCCGGAGGCATAGATATTCTAAGTAGGCTTCCATATTCTGGGCTGAATGTCAACAATGTATGCAGGTTAAATGCTCCAACTGTACTGGGGTTGTTGACCTAATATTGGAAAGAGATTGGGACATTCCTTTGTCCAAAGGGAAAAATTTACACTCTAACAATAGCAAACATATATTGATTTTGTACTGAACGCCAGGAACTGAACATTTATAAGCATTATATTGATTAATCTTTAGAGTCATCCCTCTGGGGTGGATTCTATTATTATCTCTATTTCATACATGGAAAAATTGAGAGCAAGAGATGCTGTTGCACAAAGTTACACAATGAGTAGATGTCAGAATGAGGACTGGATTTAGGTCTGTTTGCTGCTGACATTAATGCTCTTACCACTGGGCTACATTTTCTCCTGGAATGCTGATAAAGCTGTCTTTGGTGATAAAGCACCTCTTTTCTGGTGCCACATCTCTGTGTCAGGACCTCTAACAAGTCTGGGTATAAAATAACTCTTGGAGAACCTATTCATACCAGGAGGCTATCTGTTGGGGATAGTGAATTAACATCTGGACACCCAGGCTCCCCCAGCCTTCCTCTCACCTTTTGGAACATCATCCCTGCATCTAGAATACAGAGGAATATAGGTCAGGAGGAGGTTTCTTCTGTCAACTTTGTGGTTGACTTATCTTACTTTATCCTGATTCCAAAAGGAATTTTGTAGGCATTGAGAGGATTTTTAGCTTCAGCACTTGGAACTTCTGTGATCATGGCACTTGGACCATGAAAGAACTTCATTTTATGTGGAGTCAGAATCTCTATTTCCTGTTCTATCTTTCATATTTCAGAGTTCTCTGCAATTAGCATGTTGACCTCTTCCGACCTTCCTGATGGCACCAAAGTTCCAGTATTTTCATATGGTCTTTTTGTGGCCTGGCTACTACATGAGTTACTCGATGTAATACATTATACAATTTTCTTATAGTAACTGATTTTATTTTTCTTGTGTTGGATATGAATCAGATTGTCACAAACCAAACACACATAAAATTAAATCACCATTTTCCCTTTATTTCTAATTTCCTTTACTACCTCCATTCCTACTCAGAAAAAGAAATTTTATCTGTCATTACTTACTTTCAAGTTAGTAGTCTCTTATAGGTAGTATTCCAGTTCAAGTACTATCATCGCAAATACTATTTACAGCCCTTTTTATGAGTGTCCTTTTTTTTCTTACAGATCTTGTTTTTTATTTTCTTCTCCTTTTATTTTTAATTTAATGGAAGAATTAAGGGCTTTGTCCATTGGTACCGTGTTGTTGATACTTTTTTTTTAAAAGATATTATTTATTTATTTGACAGAGAGAGAGACCACAAGTAGACAGAGAGGCAGGCTGAGAGAGAGGGGGAAGCAGGCTCCCTGCTGAGCAGTGAGCCCGATGTGGGGCTTGATCCCAGGACCCTGAGATCATGACCTGAGCTGAAGGCAGAGGCTTAACCCACTGAGCCACCCAGGTGCCCCGATACCTTTGATACCTTCTATTGTTATGTTCTTATTGAGTCTCTATTCCAAAAATGCTTATATTTTACTGCCTCAGAGAAGTAAATATGACACAATTAGGCCACTTTCCAAAGTAAATATCTTAATGGGTCTAGCTTCCTCCTCCATGACATCAGTAAGGTTTTGCCTCAGACCTAGCATACAGCATATAATCTGTAGGAACTTGCCCCTGAGAAAGCTCCCCCTCCTTCCTTTTTCCCTTCACTCCGCTTCCCTCCTCCCACCGCCATAGGCATCCTCCACCTATTAGCTCAAAAATAAAAACGTGGGGGGAATTTTCCAGTAAGCAATTTGTAAATAGGGATAAAACGTTCAGCCTTATCATTTTGGTTATTGCTCATAGAAGCCTGCATGCTCCCCAGCAAACTGCCGAGCAGCCTATGTTTCACAGGGTGGGGCTTAGTGCATCCCACATTTCAGACATAAAATTCGAGCCCCGGATCACAGCCTTCATGAGGATTCTATCACTGTCTGTGCAGTCTCAGAGGCCGGAGGCAATATGGTCTGTAGGTGTTGGCATAAGCCAGGTCTTGCTGTGAAAAAGAAAAGCCAACAAGCAAAAAGAAAATTCAATGGTACGAAGCAATGCAGACTCGTTTCTTGTTAAGACTCCGTGGCCATTGCAGGCTGGTGGGGCTGTGTTTACTGCAGCCGCTTAGGGAACTAGGATAACAGAGCAGCCCCTGGACCGGTCCCAGACATGCCCCGGAGGGAAAGAGCAGGCAAATCAAGCACTGGCTCTTAAAGCTACTCGTCAACTGGGCTCTCACATTTCAAATTCAGCCACATGACCACTCTTAGTATGAGGATGGAGGAATGCTATTCTGTGCTCCCTGGAGAAGGGCCAGGAAAAGAGCACCCTTACATTCAGTATATCTTTTCTCTTAAGATTGTTGATTGAGCTTCTACTATAATGTCAGTTTCACAAGGAGGAGACACAGAGGGAAAATGGGCCTAAATTGTGGATTCAGATCCACTTATGGCTGAGAAGTAGGAGTAAATCATTTCCTATAAAAACTTCTTTTGGATCTCTGGCCTAGGGTCCTTCCCAGAAGGACTCTAGGGAGACTCATCCTTTCCTCCATCTCCCTGGCTTGTTCTGTCTTGCTTTATGGGGACAACAGAGAAGAAAATCTAAGCCCAGGTAAAATGCTGCAAGAGGATGTCTTTCTTCCTGCAGTCTGGCTAGAGCCAACAGAACCATCCATGGTTGGGCCTCTGCTTGGTAGCAAGCCAACCAACATTCCAGTTAACTGGATGCACGCAGAGAGAAGACAATCTGAAGACCAAACCAAGAGGATACAAGTCATGGTTTTAACACTCTTTGCTGCAACTCTAAAAGTGTCCAAATATGGCCTAAAGGACAAGATCTTTGCATCTCCCCTCCTCAAAGTCAGAGCAAACAGTGAGTGAGGGACTGGAATTCCTCTTTAGTGGCTTCCATGGAGAATCCAGTGTGACCCATTTCGTTTCTATGCAGAGCTTCTCCATAAGGGGAACCAGCTACTGCAGAACACTGGTTTCCCGTCTCCATCTCTGTTGACTCAAGAACAAGCCCCTACAGGGGCTCCATTTTCTCAGGACCCCTGAGGTCCCCTCCAGTGCTGTCTAGTGTGGCTTCGCCTTCGTAAGGGATTTACCACCAGATACCGCCTCCCACTCTTAATCTTTAGTCTCAGTGTCTTTTTCGTTATCAAGTTCTCGTGTCTGTCAAGATCTGATCTTTTAGACAGATTTTATCTACCAGGTGACACCAATTAAGCATAATCATCTGGTGACTTGATGACTAGTACTTGACTGTGGATAGTCCCATTCCTTATTAAAATAGCACTATATTCTGTCAGTGTTCGTAGCAGAAAATGTCACTTGAAGGGGGCTACTGGACCTCCAGCTTGGACCCTGAAACCCATGATTTCCTACTTACCTATTAGTTAATTAGGAAACCTACTTCATACTGATAATAGCTCCTCATTTAATGTTATGTTTAAGCCAAGTTTTTGGGACTGTTTAAAGTTTGCTCTTTGGTCTATTAGACTTCAGGGTCACACTTAGCTTCTGATTCTGTTCAATCTCATGGTATCCATGTTCCTTGGTAACCCTTCTACCCAACGAGTGAAGTTAATAAAATTTGGGGCTGGAGGGAAGGATGAGAACAATCTATGTTCTAGGAGGATTTGAAGAACATAATAACCATGTTATCCGACCTGCATTACCAGCTTTGTCCCTGGGTGGACAAACTGTGGTAGCCTCCTCATTCCCTATGTGTTTGGATTTGACCTGTGACTTGCTCTTAACCAACAGCATATGGCACAGGCGATCCATGTTTTTTTAAAATAAACTTTTGGCTTGCTAGCAGATTCAGGTTTCTAGCTCTCTCCCCCCCCTTGCTGGCTTTGAAGAAGCAAGGTGCCGTGAGCCCCATGGCTACAAGGAACTGAATGCTACAAATAACCACATGGGCAGGAAAGTGGCTGCTTCCTTAGGTGAGTCCCCAGATGAGAGCTTCCCTGGCAGACAACTTGCAGCTTTGTGAGAACCTAAGCCAAAGACCCAGTTAAGTCATATACAGATTCCTGACCCCCACAAATTGTTAGATAATATATAGGTATGGGTTTATGTTCCAATCTGTTATGCAGCAATCGAAAACTAATATGGTCCCTAGACATTCAAGAAAACTTTTAAGGGGGCACAAATGTATTTGGTCTGGAGCATCTGATCTCAGTAGGGTGACAGAGACTTCTTGTAAGGAAAGCAAACATTTAAGGAGCCATTCTGAGCCCTGAGGTATAGACACTTCTATAAACAACTTCCAAGCCCACATCAACTCCTCTTATTTCAATCTGGGTGAAGGATGTAAGAATTAGAGGGCACAGAGTTCAGTTTCAGTCTGAGAAGGCCTCAAGCAGCCCTTGTGTCTTCTGGGGGCACTAACATACTTTTGAGTATGATGCAGAGGGACTCTATGTCTGGAAACTTTCTCACCACAACACTGTGCTCCTTATTCTCAGATGAGTCCCCAATGGGGATGTCTGTGTAGATGTGTAGATGGCTATAGATGGCTGTCTGTGGTGACTGCTGGGGGACAGCTTTCTCTCCCACAAACCTCCTACCTGGACTTTCAGATCTCATGTACCTCTTCATGTCCCCTATTTATTCTGAATGGTGCTCTAATTTCCTTGCAATGAAGTCTTGTATTTCTTACGTTTTTCCATATATCACATATCCAATTTTGCTGTGGATTCCAAGGCTTCTCACATTATATGGCTTTTTCTTGCATCTATTTCACAAGTTCCTGTTTTTCCCCAGACAACACTTAGCACAAAATGAGAATGCAGTAGGTGCACTGAATGATCGACACATTTTTCTCCTTCCTTCACCTCACTGCTGCTGCCCAGCTGGTCAAGGCCGGAGAGGTCAGGATAGGGCAGGAAAGGAAGGGTATAGCAGGTAGAATGTGGAGGTGATTGAAGGAAGGGAAGCAGGATTGGGATTCAGAGAATTATTTTAGCTGCATGATATAGAATACCTAACTAAGAGTGGCTTGTTGATAAAAGATGAATTTTTCATTTTTCCAGGGTTAATTCAGTGGCATAACCATATACTCAAACACTCAGGTGTTTTCTAGTTTCCTACTCTGCCATTCTTCGTATATGGATGGCATTTCTCCTCATAGCTGTGGTATGGCTGCCGTAGCTCCAAACATTAATTATGTCCTGATAGAGAAGGTTCAAATACAAGGAGGGACAAATCCCCATCAGTGTTCTTTTTAATGAGTGAGGAAAATGTCCTCAGAGGTCTGCTGCAGTCTTACATCTCATTTGCCAGGTTTGACACATTCATGCATACACTAATCACAGTGAGGAGAATGGAAGTATGATAATTGATATTCATCCCTTGAGACTGGGAGGTAGCCATCTTCCTTGAGCTCAGGGGAGACTGACTAGCCAAACAAAATTGGGGTTCTGCCAGGAAGAAGTATGTGGAGAGAAAGATATGGCTTTTGATAAGTGACTCTTAATCTCACAAAACAAACTGAGGGTTGATGGGGGGAGAGGGGTTGGGAGAGGGGGGGTGGGGTTATGGATATTGGGGAGGGTATGAGCTATGGTGAGTGCTGTGAAGTGTGTAAACCTGGTGATTCGCAGACCTGTACCCCTGGGGATAAAAATATATATTTATAAAAAATAAAATTTAAAAAATTAAAAAAAAAAAAGATATGGCTTTTGGCAACCGATAATGTCTGCCTCAGAATTAAGACACAGAGAGGTGATGTGGTTCTTTTTGATTACATGGGATGTTTGTGGCAGAGCTAGATCTAGAACTGGCCTCCTATCCCCCGTCACCATGATTTTTTCCTGTGTCTTTGTCTCCTTCTGTAAAAGGGATTGGGGTGTGCTTGCTTGAGTCCTATGATGATATGCATTATAATAATAACCAAAAGAACACCTGCCTAAGAGATTACTTCCATATGGGGCAATGAAACAATAACCTAAAAGCCACAACTCGTTTCACAGATGCTGCTGCCTGGATACAGGGAACACTGCTGACTTATTGTAAAGCTTTGCTGGGGCTGTTTCCCTGCCCACCTCTGACCAGCTGGTACACCTCATCCCATCCCTTTCCTTGTGTTTGTTGGCTCTGATGTATGACTCTTGCAAGAAAGTGGAAAAAAAAAAAACCTCCTGGGGTTTGCACTGCAGACCAGCCATTCAGCCCTTTTGCTCCAACACTTCAGCAGAGCTGACGCATGCAGTCCTCCCCCTTGCCAGAAGATGCTGGCTCCAGGCGCCTCCTCATTGTGCTGAACTCCAGAGAAAGGGCCGGGCTGCTCTGGCCTCAAGAATCATCCATCAGAGCAGCTTGATATTCCCTTTGCCTTTTGCCTTCTAGAAGCTTGTGTGCATATTTTTTAAACTCCTTTGGGATTGCAAAAGAGAGAAGGTGAGATAGGCACCCACCCTTTGGTTGGCTCTGGGTAACATGACATCAGCCGACTGAGCAAATGGGCTGAGGAGGATTCACAAAGGAAAAGATGGTCTGCAGTTAAGGCAATCACTGCAGAGTTCTGAGTCAGCAGAGCTCTTTTTGGAGAGCACTCAGGTGATCCTGGCCAAGGACACTGCAGGAAGGGCAACACATGTGGTCGGGCATGGAAAATGGATGTGTTGGAAGCAGACCGACATTTGCTTTTTAATGATCTGCTCTTGGCTTCTGAAGATGAATTTTTTTTTTTTCATAGCAAAGAGCCAGGAAGAGAAGAAAATGTTCTTTCTCATTTCTACAGAGCTAACCATGTCTGTACATTAACCTTTAGGATTGATTGAGATAAATACAATTTCAACCCCTGATGCTTGTACGTGGGATTTGAATTCAGCCGCTCTGCCCTTGGCAAGCTTGCAGCCAGCTTCTCTGTTGCATCCCTCAGTTACCAGGTTGTCAGAGATGAGGTGGACAGATCCAGTCACCTAGCATTAGGGCGAGCAAGACAAATGAGGGCTCTGGGGCTCGGGTTCTTATCCCTCTCTCTTGGGTGGTTACTCAGGCTCTACCAGGGAGGGCCTGTGCTCCTAAGTGGCTGTAAGGCTGTCCATGCAGCAAACCATTGAGTGGGGCTGGTCATAAATGTGACAGCAATTCAGAGAAGAGATTTCTTTCTGCTGAGGTTATCATGAAAGAAATTGATTATTCTATTGGGGAAGGAATAATGTTTAAAATATAATCATATCCATATTTTGGGGGGAGGTGAAAAATGAATAATTCATATGGCTTATTTAATTTAAAAAATGTACAGGAAGTTCATCTTTTTCTCATTAAAAGCAGTACCAGCCTCCAAGTCAAGTCCATTGGCTGAGTTATTTGGAGTGGTGGTGGTGAGGTCCCTGTGTAGTGTATATGCAACACGGGGGTGTCCAGTGGTGTTCCTTTTGTCAAAAGGAAACATTTCCTCTTCAAAAGGATTTAAATCTAAAATCTGACATCTGCTGTCAGGAAACAAGGAAGCTGAATTGGATTTTTTTTTTTTTTTTAAGCATCCAACTCTCTGCCTTCCACTAGCCTGATAGATAGTCCTCTGGGTCCTGCCTGAAACAAATCCCCAGATGGGTTTTTACAAGCGTTTAGATTTGCAGAATTAAGATCCACCTCTCCACCTCCTTTTCCTTTTTCCTGTAAGCAGAGCCCCTGATGTAGCAATTAAGCAGCCTGTAACTAGAACAGTTTGTCCCACAGAAATGAAAGGTTTGAAAAAGCTGCCTCACCCACCTTGCAAAGATTTTCTGTTCTCAGAGAGTCAGTGCACTTGCTGTCCCCAAATGGGTGGCCCAGGCCAACTCTCCTTCAAAGGGGCAGGTGAACAGACAGGCCCACTGGGAAAGAGTTCATTCCTTCCAGACCCCGAGTTTATCTGCTACTTGGCAAAGTAGTTCTTTGCGGATATCAGTGACTTAAGTTTCTCAGGAGGGCATAAGAAAGGGCATGCTTGCTCATGCATTTAATTCTGTTGGGTGTTGGGGGCGTTATGTGTTGGTTATTGATGGTTTAGCTCATACCATGCATAACATACACTCCTGGATGAAAGCAACCGAACTAGAAAGGAACAGCACAGACTGAAGGAGAGAGGCAGAGGTCAATGAAGCTGGCTGCTCTGGAGCTCAGATCTCAGAGAGGCTCCCTCCCCCTCCTGCCTCAAAATGCAATCTGTACTCTTCGTCCTTTGCTTTCCAGCTTCCTGCTCCTACACTGCCTCCCGGGGGAAGTGTAGGGTTGCAGGCGGTTTCATTAAAGACTAGCATGCTGCCCCTAGCAATTGGCTGGGAGGGAGGAAGTGAGCAGGATGCTTTTTCACAGGAGCCTAGTGCTCGGAGGGACCTGGAGAGGTTGTGGCTCTTGAGTCCCCTTTGGGGTGGATCACGGGCAAATCAGGCCAGGTGACTGACCTCTCTTGGATTCTTAGAGGACTTTTATCAGGGACTAAGGGGCATCTTTGATGACACGTACAGAACCCAATTCATACTCTGAGGCCAGATGTATTTTATTGTTCATTCATGTTCTGAGGCCAGAGTAAAGCTGGTTCTCACAGACTGCAGCACTAGTCTCACCAGCCTTTTCCTTTCCAGAGGCTCCAAGGTCATTACAGAATAAACAGGAGAGGGAATCTTCAAGGGCCGAGGCTTGGATAAAAACTTATCCCCTTGAGAGCATGGGCCAAAGGTCCCTTCTCCTTCACTCTTCCTCACTATCACCTGGTTTCTTTCACTAGCTTAGCTCCCTCTCTGTGGACTCTTCTGTTTCCACAGATTCAAATAACCCATCACAGGGACTGAGTTGACTTTCATCCCTGGGGAGTGTGCCTTATTTTCCACTAGAAATGTGAAGGTATCCAATTTTTCTTCCTGCATCGGAATTGCTTCTAACATGACTTTGACTTGAGAAAGCCTTTTCCAGCCATTCACAAATTCAATCTTAGAGAATTCTGCTTAAACACACACACACACACACACACACACACACACACACACACACACACACAACACCACATCAAAACATTTTCTAATTAAGACAATACTGCCCTAATGCTATCCAAGTTGTGTTCAGAGAAAAATCCATCTGAGCATCAAAGATAATATTGCTTTGAATTATTTACACTAATTCAGTTACATAAACATTTACAAATGTAGCAGTGCCGAGGATTACTGATGGTAAATGAAACCGGAATTACCACAGAATCATGAAGGTCTTTTCCTCATGAATGTCTTCTTGTACTTGCACATGAACCTTTCTCCTGATGTTTATCTCTCTGTTACTCCTGCATCTTGGATCCATATGGTCTCTAGAATCAGAGGAAGAATGCTTGAATGTCTTCCAAAGCATTAGCATGATACTGCCTGTTGTATATAAGTTTACCTTTGCATGAGGCCCTCAGTTTGAAGACATGTTCCAGGGCTTCAATCTATAAAAGAAAGATCTTGTTGTTTTGTAAACTAATTTTTAAAAATGAAATTTCAGGAGTGCCTGCGTGGTTCAGTCGGTGAAGGGTCAGACTTGATTTCAGCTCCGGTCATGATCTCAGGGTCGTGAGATCGAGCCCTGCTTTGGGTTCCACACTGGGTCTAGAGCCTGCTTGAGATTCTCTCTCTCCCTTTCCCTTTGTCCCTCCCCTGTTTAAAAAAAGAAATAAAAAAAAAAAAGAACTGTCAGAGAGATTGGCATTTTAGATGTTACTATTTGTGTCTTCACAATGAAAGGAAACTAAAATAAAGAATAGAAAACCTGAGGAGCCTAGAGCAAGTTGGAAGAAGGCCCAGGTATCCTAGCACTCCAGATCCTTCTTCAGCTGCCCTGCTGTCCTCTCTCCTGGTTGCAGGAGAAGCCAATGCTTTCAGCCCAGTATAGCTTCCCAGAGACCTGGACCAGGGTGCCTTGACTATAGGTGCACACCCCAACATTTCTCGTCCTGTCACCCCACCAGGATATTTGGTGTGCATTCTGGTCCTTCTGAGCTAAGCACTAATTAATTTGTCTCATAGATAAATACCCTCAGGGTGATTGTTAGAAATGCTACAATGGGGCTTTATCTTTGACAGACCCGAGGAGGAAGAACGGAATGTGGAATTTGATAGATAGGAAAGAAAAAATAAATATGGGATATACTTTTACTCCTCAGAGTCCCTTTCTGCCTCCCAAGGCCTGGAGTTCTGCACACAAGTGGGAACTGGCTTTTCAGTCAGGTGGTGTCAAATTGCAAGAAAGGAGAGAAAAGGTGATTTGAAGGACCACTATATCTAGACGTTATGTTAACTTTGCCATTATGCTTAAGATCTTGTGATACTTAACCAGTCAGGTGTTAGAAATCCAAGTATAAATAGATTTGATCGTCAATCATAACTGAAAAATGGGCGGGTGGCAGAATTTCAATGCATAAGAAAG
Source organism: Lutra lutra (assembly GCF_902655055.1). Taxonomy (NCBI): domain Eukaryota; kingdom Metazoa; phylum Chordata; class Mammalia; order Carnivora; family Mustelidae; genus Lutra; species Lutra lutra. Next base: position 47,400,986 of record NC_062279.1, on the reverse strand, counting down.
ACATTACTCCGTAAGTAGAGATAATAGTCATATGACAAGTTCTGAAACAAGAAAAAGAAACAAAGAAATTATTATAAAAAATAGACAACCTTTAAGGAGAAGATAAAGATAAAAACCCTAATAGGAAAAACAGACAATAAGCATGAGCTGGCAATTCAAAACAGAAAGAATAAATGCCCAATAAGTGTAAAAAGTAATCAAAATACCATAGAATAAACAAAATGTGATTATTTTTCCCCAGCAATTTTGGCAAAGTTTTTTTTTTAAAGATGATCAGTATTGATGAGAATATGATAAAAAGATAAATCCCTTTTGTAGTAATAAGCAAATATATCTGCACACATTTCTTAGAGGGTAATTTGTTATTTTCATTAAAAATGTAAGTAATGCTCAGTTTCTACTTTTTAGCAGCATAATTCAACTTCCAAGAATAATTCCCACTGAACAATTAAAGTTTCATATAAAGATTTAATATAAATATGTTAATTGAAATCTAGAAAAGTGAAATATTGGAAACAAATATCTGTAAGAAGTTAGGTTCAAACTGTCAGGTTATTACTTTGCTATAAAAACAAAAGACCCCCCAAATAATAAATAAGTAATAATATAAAAGAAATAAAAGACCCAGGAATGAGTCAATATAGCTTGGTTCCATCACATCTTTTTTCCAAGAAGCCCAGAGGGAAATGTACTTCCACATATGTTAAAGGAAAAAATCTCAATGCAAGACACAATTATACTTTAGCTGGGGCTCTGATTCTGAATTTCAGATGGGAGACTGGGATGTATAGAGAAAACTTTTATTATGACAGGCTCATTTGAATGACCCAGAGGGGCAAAGCCATATTCTTTGCCTTTTTCCCTGGATTTTCTCAGAATTTACCATTTTAGTGAATCAAAAAAATCCATACCCACTACATTAGCTGAAATGAAGTTGCAAGAGAACAAAAATCAAGAGTGAATGTTTTCTTCCCAATAACTTGATGTTTGAAATTATCTCCTTCAGATATTCAGAGTCCTGTGTAACTTTCCTAGGCATGGACTCTACCTGGGAAAGACAGACTTACTTGCCTTGAAAGAGACATAGGATTGGATATTCCACTGTTCCAGAGTATCTGTGTGGGCCAATGTGGCTTCAAAGAAGACAATGAAAATAGCAATTCTTATGAACACAGAATTTCATGCCTTTGAAGCTTCACTGCTTGAACAATACAGACTTAATTTATGTTCTCAAATTTGAACATATCCCCTCCTCTAAGAGCCATTAACTCTCCTGTTTTATTTTCCTGAATCATTGAGAAGAATAGGATAAAGGAAACAGAGGGGCCTTGACATTACAGTGGACACAAATGTTCACAAATTACCTATGTCTTGGCACATGTATTTTATGATGTTATAAGATAAAGGCATTAAGAACTATGTGCAGGAAGAGTAGTATCATGAAAAAAAAGTGAAGTTGTGACAAAAGTTGGTTATAGCATGTATAGTCTGAATTGAATAGTGTAAGGATTATACGGATTTATGGGAAAAAATTATGCAGTAATGATAGTGGCTAACAAAGTAGTGAGCTTATGGATGAGTCACATTTCCTCCTTCCTATGCAAACTGCACCCCCACCACCACCAAGGGGGGGGGGACAACAACCCAGAAAAATCAATATTTAAATGGTAGTTATGGGTTTAAAAATCACAAAAATCATCCACTTCCAGCCCGATGACATAACTGGTATCAGTCTTTTCCTCCTGCCATAAACAACTAGGAGACTGAGTATGTATTCAAAACAACTGTTTAAAGATGTTGGAAGGCAAGCAGCACAGGACTGAGATTTTTAAGAGAAGAGTAAAAAGCAACATGAGCAAGAAAATCACCCCTGGGTTTCTTTTGGAAAGCCCCTTCTGCATTGCAGATAAAAGGAACCCAAACAGAGGAAGGTGATATTCCAGAGGGTAGAACACAGATTTGAGAGTTCAGGGAACCTGATGCAGCTGGAATATGTGGGAAAGAATGTGAGAAAGGTAGGAGTTACGCAAAGAAGGAACCCCAGAAATCTGTATAAGGATCCTATTGAGACATTATCTGAACACGAAGGTGTGCATGTGTGGACTGAGATTCCATGAGTTCTCGAAGTGGTAGGAAGGTTTTAAGTTCTGATAAGCCACAGTGCAGATACCTCAAGGAATACTCGAGACATTTTGTAGCTGTCTCAGAAGGATCGTGCCTTGGTAGTAGAGCTAGTCCATTGTGGAGTAAAGCCTGCTCCAGAAATACTCTAACAAACCTTAAAAACCCATCTCAAAAAGATCAAGTGGGCCCACATATGTCTTTACTATCTGCAAAAACAAAAGCTAACAGGGCGCCTGGGTGGCTCAGTTGGTTAAGCCTCTGCCTTCGGCTCAGGTCATGATCCCAGGGTCCTGGGATAGAGCCCCACATTAGGCTCTCTGCTCGGCAGGGAGCCTGCTTTCCTTCCTTTCTCTCTGCCTGCCTCTCTGCCTACTTGTGATCTCGGTCTGTCAAATAAATAGATAAAATCTTTAAAAACAAACAAACAACCCCCCCCAAAAAAAACCCCAAAAGCTAACATCTTTTAAATGGAGCCAATAAAATCCAGATGCTCAGTAAAGTAACCAGTTAAAAATTTTAGCATCCTAAAAAAGATACTAGATATGCAAAGTATTGTGCCAATAACCAGGAGAAAAATTAGGCAATAAAAGTAGACAAACATGATTGAATTGCTATATAAGAATATTTAAAACAGCTATCATAAATATTTTCAGGATTTAAAGAAAAATGACATAATGAGGAGATAAAGGAAAGGTATAAAACTATTTTTAGCATTGAAAAATGCAACATCTGAAGTTAAAATTTCACTAGGTTGGCTTAACGGATTAGGCACTGAAAAAGAAAAAGAAAATCAGCGAGTGTGAAGGCAGTGGAGTAAAATGATCCAAACTGCAATGTAGAAATGATAGAAGTCTGAAAAAAGTAGAAGACTCATTGATCTATGAAATGATATTAAAGTATCAGACAGGCAATGATAGGCTTAGAAAGGGTTGAGGTACAAGTCAAGGCATAAAGAAAAACTGAAGAAAGAGTAGCTTATCTTTTCAATGTGATGAAAACTATCAAGCAGAGATCCATGAATCTTGCTCTGTCATAAGCAGGACAAACACAGAGAAAACCACACCAACGCGCATGTAATCAAACTGCTGAAAATCAGTGACAAAGCAAAATCTGAAAAGCACCCAGAGAAACTACTTTCCATTTCATCCCATTCCACTCAGGATAACAAAGTCAAGAATGAGTTGGAGACATTGCAAGCCAGAAGACAATGAAACTTTCTCCAAGTGCTAAGAGAAAACTTGCTAACTTGAAGTTGTATATTAAGTGAAAATATTTTTCAAAAATGAAGGTAAAATGAAGGCAACTTTTTTTTTTTTTTTCTTTTCAGATGAAAACTGAGAGAATTTCATGCCAGGAGATTTGCACCAAAAAATTACAAGATGTTCTTTGGGATGACAGAATGTGAAACCAGATGGAAACTCAGGTCTACACAAAAAAGTGAAGACCACCACAAATGAGGAACATGTCAGTAAACATTAGTATATGTGATATGTGATAATAGATAATATGGAATAAATATAAAAATATAACCGGCAGCTTATAGTAAAAATTATAACAATGTATTATGAGTAATAGCTTCTATAAAATAAAATGTATAACAAAAATACAAAAGAAAGGAGAGGAGAAATGGAAGTATTTTATAGTTTGTTAATGTTTTTACATTATATGTGACGTTAATTTAGTGGAACGTAGGAAATGATAAATTAAAGATGCTTATTGTAGACTCTAGAGCAACCACTAAAAAAGAAAAGTGATATAGATAATAACCAGTAGAGGAGATAAAAAGAAACATTAAAGATACTCATTTAATTCAAAAGGTGGAAGAGAAAGAAGGAAAAAGAACACATCAGATGAATAGTAAACAAATAACAGTTTGGTGGCAAAAGCATAGGAAGAGCTATGCCATGCAAACAGTAATGTGAAACAGCTGGAGTGGATATATTAATTCAGACAATGTAGATTGCAGAACAAGGAATATTATCAGACAAAAGGCTAAGGAAACAGTAAGACATAAATATCTTAAAGGCATATTGGGAATCTGAAACTACTGAAGGCAAATAGACAAATACAAAGTCATAGGTGAAGATTTCATCACTTCTAAGTAATTGATATAATAATTGGATAGAAAACCCATAATTCTATAGAGGACTTGAACAGCCTGGACACAGATGACCTAATTGGCATATATAGAACACTACACTCAACAATAGAAAAATACATTTTCTTCATGATTGCACAAAAATTATTCACAAAGAAAAATCATATGCTGGTCCATAAAACATATTTCAATAATAAAAAAGATGACTTTTACAGGAAATGATCGCTCAATACAACAGAATTAAATTATGACTCGATAACAACAATATATGTAGAAACCACCAAATATTTAGAAATTAATATAGTTCAGAATAACCCACATGTCAAAATATTAGGAAATATTTTGTACTACATGACAGTGAAAACACAACATATCAAAATTTGTAGTATGCATTTTAAAAATGCTAAGAAATGGACCCATGTTTGTCCTCTGCTGGCAGGGAGCCTGCTTTTCCTACTCCCTTAGCCCTTCCCCCTTGCTCGTCCTTTTTCTGTCTCAAATAAATACATAAATAAAATCTTTAAAAAATACAAATAAAAAATAAAAGTTCTAAGAAGTGCTAGAAGAAGGAGAAACCCACATGCGAGAAAAAAAAAATTATAACACAGGAGAAAAATCCAGGTGACCATGGGCTTGGTGATGACTCTTTATATACAAAAGAATGCATGAAATGCACCCACTTGTTTCAGTGCAGGAAACACATTCATAAGTTGGACTTCATTAAAATTAGAATCTTCTTCTCTGTGAAGTTTATTATTTAGAGAGTGAAACAGGCTATAAACTGGGAGAAAATATTTGTAAAACACACAACTGATAAAGGATTGGTATCCAAAATATACAGAGAACTCTTAAAATGCAATAATATTTTGGGTATTCCCCAAAAGAAAATAAGAACACTTAATTTGAAAAGATTATATGCAACCCTGTGTTTATTGCAACATTATTCACAATAACCGAGATATGAAAGCAACCTAGGTAGTCATCAGTAGATACATACATACATACATAATGAAGATGTGGGGGTATACACACAGTGGAATACTACTCAGTCTTAAAAAATAACGAAATCTTGGGGCACCTGAAATCTTGGGTGGCTCAGTAGGTTAAGCCTCGGCCTTCAACCCAGGTCATGATCTTAGGATCCTGGGATCGAGCCCCAAGTCAGGCTCTCTGCTCAGCTGGGAGCCTGCTTCCCCGTCTCTCTGCCTACCTGTGATCTCTCTCTGTCAAATAAATAAATAAAATCTTAAAAAAAAATAACGAATTCTAGTCATTCATGACAACATGGCTGGATCTTGAGTATTATTTTAAGTGAAATAAGTCAGAGAAAGATAAAGAGCATATGATTTCACTTATATGGGGAATCTGAAAAAACAAATGAAAAAAAAATAAAAAGAAGAATAAATGAACAAACAAAACAGAAACAGACTCATAAACAGAGAACAAACTGGCATTGCCACAATATAAGGGGATTAAAAGTACAAACTGCCAGTTATAAAGAAGTCACAGGGATGGAAAATACAGAATGGTGAGTATAGTCAATAATATTGTAATCACTTTGTATGGTTACAGGTGGTAATTACGCACAACATGGTGAACATTGCATAATGTATATAATTGCCAAATTACTATGTTATACACCAGAAACAAATATAACATTATATAACAAAGAAATGCAACAATCAGAAAAAAAAAATTCAAAATTGGATAAAAGACCTGACCAGAACAGAAACCTCACCAAAGAAGATATACAGATAGCAAATAAGCATATTAAAAGTTACTCAATCTCACATGTCATTAGGGAATTTCAAATTAAAACAGCAATGAGGGGTGCCTGGGGGGCTCAGTCATTAAGCGTCTGCCTTTGGCTCAGGTCATGATCGTGGGGTCCTGGGATCGAGCCCCCCATCGGTTTTCCTGCTCCACAGGAAGACTGCTTCTACCTCTCCCACTCCCCCGGCTTGTACTCCCTCTCTCACTGTGTCTGTCAAATAAATAAATAAAATCTTCAAAAAAATAATAAAACAGCAATGAGATATGACTATATAACTATTAGAAAGACTAAAATCCAAAACACTGTCAGCATCAAGTGCTATGAAAGTGTGGAAGAAGAGGAACTCTCATTCGTTTCTGGTGGGAATCCAGTTACTTTGAAAGACATTTGGCAGTTCCTTACAAAACTAAGTGTACTGTTACCATATGATCTAGCAAAGACATTCCTAGACATTTACCCAAAAGAGTTGAAAACTTATGTCTACACAAAAACCTGCACATACAAGGGGTGACTGTGTGTCTCAGTTGGTTAAGCATGGGACTCTTGATTTCAACTCAGGTCATGTTTGCAGGGTCTTGAGATCTAGCCCTGCATTGGGCCTGTGCTGGATATGGAGCCTGTTTGAGATTCTCTCTCTTCCTCTGGCCCTCCCCACTGCACTCTTTTTTTTTTTTTGCTGTATGATTTTTACTCTTTTATTTGATGTAGGTTAATACTAAAATCTATTTACATTTCTTGTATATGCATCAGTTAATATTACAATAGTAGATGTAGATGACAAAGTCAAGGATTTTTGCAAAGATTTGTTAATGCCTCTTTTTTTTTTTTTCTTTGCCTTTGGGGGCATTCATTTCTCCCCTTTATGGACAATAGCCTATATTTCCTTTAGAGAATTACCTTTTCCCCATTGTTTATTTATTTATTTATTTTTTTAAATTTTATTTTTTATAAACATATATTTTTATCCCCAGGGATACAGGTCTGCGAATTGGCAGGTTTACACACTTCACAGCACTCACCATAGCACATACCCTCCCCAATATCCATAACCCCACACCCCCTCTCCCAAACCCCCTCCCCCCATCAACCCTCATTTTGTTTTGTGAGATTAAGAGTCACTTATGGTTTGTCTCCCTCCCAATCCCATCTTGTTTCATTTACTCTTCTCCTACCCCTTAACCCCCCATGTTACATCTTCTCTCCCTCATATCAGGGAGATCATATGATAGTTATCTTTCTCCGATGGACTTATTTCGCTAAGCGTGATAACCTCTAGTTCCATCCACGTCGTCGCAAATGGCAAGATTTCATTTCTTTTGATGGCTGCATAGTATTCCATTGTGTATATATACCACATCTTCTTTATCCATTCGTCTGTTGATGGACATCTAGGTTCTTTCCATAGTTTGGCTATTGTAGACATTGCTGCTATAAACATTAGGGTGCACGTGCCCCTTCGGATCACTACGTTTGTATCGTTAGCGTAAATACCCAGCAGTGCAATTGCTGGGTCATAGGGTAGTTCTATTTTCAACATTTTGAGGAACCTCCATGCTGTTTTCCAGAGTGGTTGCACCAGCTTGCATTCCCACCAACAGTGTAGGAGGGTTCCCCTTTCTCTGCATCCTCACCAGCATCTGTCATTTCCTGACTTGTTAATTTTAGCCATTCTGACTGGTGTGAGGTGATATCTCATTGTGGTTTTGATTTGTATTTCCCTGATGCCGAGTGATATGGAGCACTTTTTCATGTGTCTGTTGGCCATCTGGATGTCTTCTTTGCAGAAATGTCTGTTCATGTCCTCTGCCCATTTCTGGATTGGATTATTTGTTCTTTGGGTGTTGAGTTTGCTAAGTTCTTTATAGATTTTGGACACTAGCCCTTTATCTGATATGTCGTTTGCAAATATCTTCTCCCATTCTGTCAGTTGTCTTTTGGTTTTGTTCACTGTTTCCTTTGCTGTGCAAAAGCTTTTGATCTTGATAAAATCCCAAAAGTTCATTTTTGTCCTTGCTTCCCTTGCCTTTGGCGATGTTCCTAGGAAGATGTTGCTGCGGCTGAGGTCGAAGAGGTTGCTGCCTGTGTTCTCCTCAAGGATTTTGATGGATTCCTTTCTCACATTGAGGTCCTTCATCCATTTTGAGTCTATTTTCGTGTGTGGTGTAAGGAAATGATCCAATTTCATTTTTCTGCATGTGGCTGTCCAATTTTCCCAACACCATTTATTGAAGAGGCTGTCTTTTTTCCATTGGACATTCTTTCCTGCTTTGTCGAAGATGAGTTGACCATAGAGTTGAGGGTCTATTTCTGGGCTCTCTATTCTGTTCCATTGATCTATGTGTCTGTTTTTTGTGCCAGTACTATGCTGTCTTGATGATGACAGCTTTGTAATAGAGCTTGAAGTCCGGAATTGTGATGCCACCAACTTTGGCTTTCTTTTTCAATATTCCTTTGGCTATTCGAGGTCTTTTCTGGTTCCATATAAATTTTAGGATTATTTGTTCCATTTCTTTGAAAAAAATGGATGGTACTTTGATAGGAATTGCATTAAATGTGTAGATTGCTTTAGGTAGCATAGACATTTTCACAATATTTATTCTTCCAATCCAGGAGCATGGAACATTTTTCCATTTCTTTGTGTCTTCCTCAATTTCTTTCATGAGTACTTTATAGTTTTCTGTGTATAGATTCTTAGTCTCTTTGGTTAGGTTTATTCCTAAGTATCTTATAGTTTTGGGTGCAATTGTAAATGGGATGGACTCCTTAATTTCTCTTTCTTCTGTCTTGTTGTTGGTGTAGAGAAATGCAACTGATTTCTGTGCATTGATTTTATATCCTGACACTTTACTGAATTCCTGTACAAGTTTTAGCAGTTTTGGAGTGGAGTCCTTTGGGTTTTCCATATATAGTATCATATCATCTGCAAAGAGTGATAGTTTGACTTCTTCTTTGCCGATTTGGATGCCTTTAATTTCCTTTTGTGTCTGATTGCTAAGGCTAGGACTCCTAGTACTATGTTGAATAGCAGTGGTGATAACGGACATCCCTGCCGTGTTCCTGACTTTAGCAGAAAAGCTTTCAGTTTTTTTCCATTGAGACTGATATTTGCGGTGGGTTTTTCATAGATGGCTTTGATAATATTGAGGTATGTGCCATCTATCCCTACACTTTGAAGAGTTTTGATCAGGAAGGGATGCTGTACTTTGTCAAATGCTTTTTCAGCATCTATGGAGAGTATCATATGGTTCTTCTTTCTTTTATTAATGTGTTGTATCACATTGATTGATTTGCGGATGTTGAACCAACCTTGCAGCCCTGGAATAAATCCCACTTGGTCGTGGTGAATAATCCTTTTAATGTACTGTTGAATCCTATTGGCTAGTATTTTGGCGAGAATTTTTGCATCTGTGTTCATCAAGGATATTGGTCTGTAGTTCTCTTTTTTGATGGGATCCTTGTCTGGTTTTGGGATCAAGGTGATGCTGGCCTCATAAAATGAGTTTGGAAGTTTTCCTTCTATTTCTATTTTTTAAAAGTTTTTATTTATTTATTTGAGAGAGAGACAGTGAGAGAGAGCACGAGTGAGAAGGTCAGAGGGAGAAGCAGACTCCCCAGGGAGCTGGGAGCCTGATGCGGGACTCGACCCCGGAACTCCGGGATCATGACCTGAGCTGAAGGCAGTCGTCCAACCAACTGAGCCACCCAGGCGTCCCTATTTCTATTTTTTGGAACAGTTTCAGGAGAATAGGAATTAGTTCTTCTTTAAATGTTTGGTAGAATTCCCCCGGGAAGCCATCTGGCCCTGGGCTTTTGTTTGTTTGGAGATTTTTGATGACTGTTTCAATCTCCTTACTGGTTATGGGTCTGTTCAGGCTTTCTATTTCTTCCTGGTTCAGTTGTGGTAGTTTATATTTCTCTAGGAATGCATCCATTTCTTCCAGATTGTCAAATTTGTTGGCGTAGAGTTGCTCATAGTATGTTCTTATAATTGTCTGTATTTCTTTGGTGTTCGTTGTGATCTCTCCTCTTTCATTCATGATTTTATTTATTTGGGTCCTTTCTCTTTTCTTTTTGATAAGTCTGGCCAGGGGTTTATCAATCTTAGTAATTCTTTCAAAGAACCAGCTCCTAGTTTCGTTGATTTGTTCTATTGTTTTTTTGGTTTCTATTTCATTGATTTCTGCTCTGATCTTTATGATTTCTCTTCTCCTGCTGCGTTTAGGCTTTCTTTCTGTTCTTTCTCCAGCTCCTTTAGGTGTAGGGTTAGGTTGTGTACCTGAGACCTTTCTTGTTTCTTGAGAAAGGCTTGTACCGCTATATATTTTCCTCTCAGGACTGCCTTTGTTGTGTCCCACAGATTCTGAACCATTGTGTTTTCATTATCATTTGTTTCCATAAATTTTTTCAATTCTTCTTTAATTTCCTGGTTGACCCATTCATTCTTTAGAAGGATGCTGTTTAGTCTCCATGGATTTGGGTTCTTTCCCAATTTCCTCTTGTTATTGAGTTCTAGCTTCAGAGCATTGTGTTCTGAAAATATGCAGGGAATGATCCCAATCTTTTGATACTGGTTGAGACTTGATTTAGGACCAAGAATGTGATCTATTCTGGAGAGTGTTCCATGTGCACTAGAGAAGAATGTGTATTCTGTTACTTTGGGATGAAATGTTCTGAATATATCTGTGATGTCCATCTGGTCCAGTGTGTCATTTAAGGCCTTGATTTCCTTGTTGATCTTTTGCTTGGATGATCTGTCCATTTCAGTGAGGGGAGTGTTAAAGTCCCCTACTATTATTGTATTATTGTCGATGTGTTTCTTTGATTTTGTTATTAATTGGTTTATATAGTTGGCTGCTCCCACGTTAGGGGCATAGATATTTAAAATTTTTAGATCTTCTTGTTGGACTGTTCCTTTGAGTATGATATAGTGTCCTTCCTCATCTCTTATTATAGTGTTTGGCTAAAAATCTAATTGATCTGATATAAGGATTGCCACTCTTGCTTTCTTCTGATGTCCATTAGCATGGTAAATTCTTTTCCACCCCCTCACTTTAAACCTGGAGGTGTCTTCGGGTTTAAGATGAGTTTCTTGTAGGCAACATATAGATAGGTTTTGTTTTTTTATCCATTCTGATACCCGGTGTCTTTTGATTGGGGCATTTAGCCCATTAACATTCAGGGTAAGTATTGAGAGATATGAATTTAGTGCCATTGTATTGCCTGTAAGGTGACTGTTATTGTATATTGTCTCTGTTTCTTTCTGATCTACTACTTTTAGGGTCTCTCTTTGCTTAGAGGACCCCTTTCAATATTTCCTGTAGAGCTGGTTTGGTGTTTGCAAATTCTTTCAGTTTTTGTTTGTCCTGGAAGCTTTTAATCTCTCCTTCTATTTTCAATGATAGCCTAGCTGGATATAGTATTCTTGGCTGCATGTTTTTCTCATTTAGTACTCTGAATATATCATGCCAGCTCTTTCTGGCCTGCCAGGTCTCTGTGGATAAGTCTGCTGCCAATCTAATATTTTACCATTGTACGTTACAAACTTCTTTTCCCGGGCTGCTTTCAGGATCTTTTCTTTGTCACTAAGACTTGTCAATTTTACTATTAGGTGACGGGGTGTGGACCTATTCTTATTGATTTTGAGGGGGTTCTCTGAACCTCCTGGATTTTGATGCTTGTTCCCTTTGCCATATTGGGGAAATTCTCTCCAATAATTCTCTCCAACATACCTTCTGCTCCCCTCTCTGTTTCCTCTTCTGGAATCCCAATTATTCTAATGTTGTTTCATCTTATGGTGTCACTTATCTCTCGAATTCTCCCCTCGTGGTCCAGTAGCTGTTTGTCTCTCTTTTGCTCAGCTTCTTTATTCTCTGTCATTTGGTCTTCTATATCGCTAATTCTTTCTTCTGCCTCATTTATCCTAGCAGTGAGAGCCTCCATTTTTGAGTGTACCTCATTAATAGCTTTTTTGATTTCAACTTGGTTAGATTTTAGTTCTTTTATTTCTCCAGAAAGGCCTTTTATATCTCCCAAGAGGGTTGCTTTAATATCTTCCATGCCTTTTTCAAGCCCAGCTAGAACCTTGAGAATCGTCATTCTGAACTCTAGATCTGACATATTACCAATGTCTGTATTGATTAGGTCCCTAGCCTTTGGTACTGCTTCTTGTTGTTTTTTTTTGTGGTGAATTTTTCTGCCTTGTCATTTTGTCCAGATAAGAGTATATGAAGGAGCAAGTAAAATACTAAAAGGGTGGCAACAACCCCAGGAAAATATGCTTTAGCCAAATCAGAAGAGATCCCAAATTGTGAGGGGGGAGAAAGGGGATAAAAAGGGGTTCAGAAAGAAAAAAGAAAAAAAAAAAGAAACTATTAAAAAAAGAAAGCCGTTAAAGAAAAAATATAAAAAGAGGAAAAAAAAATATATATTAGATAAACTATTTAAAAAACGTTAAAAAAGAAAACGGTAAAAGTTAAAAAAATTTAGCAGAAGAAGAGAAAAAAAATTGAAAAAGAAAAAAAATTAAATTAACTGCAAGGCTAAAGAATCATGGAGAGAAAGCCATGAGTTCCGTGCTTTGCTTTCTTCTCCTCTGGAATTCTGCCGCTCTCCTTGGTATTGAAACTGCACTCCTTGGTAGGTGAACTTGGTCCTGGCTGGGTTTCCTGTTGATCTTCTTGGGGAGGGGCCTGTTGTAGTGATTCTCAAGCGTCTTTGCCCCAGGCGGAGTTGCACCGCCCTTACCTTGGGCCGCGCTGAGTAATCCGCTCGGGTTTGCTGGGTTTGCTTTCGGGAGCTTTTGTTCCCTGAGCGCTTTCCGTAGAGTTCTGGAAGACGGGAATGAAGATGGCGGCCTCCCGGTCTCCGGCCCGGGGGAGCCAAGAGCCCGGGGCCCCACTCCTCAGTGCGCCCTCAGAGAACAGCGCCCAATTACTCCCGTCACCCTGCCTCTGGCCGCGCTCCGAGCTGACCGAGGCTGCGACCGGTTCAAGGTAACCGCGAGCTGAGAGCTCACTCCTCGGCTCTGTCTCTGTAGCCGGCTTCCCCGTTCTAATACCTGTAAGCTCTGCGACACTCAGACACCCCCAATCCTTCTGTGACCCTGCGGGACCTGAGGCCACGCTGATCCCGCGCGGGCTTCACCCCAGTTAAGCCTCTGGAGCGATGTCCCTCAGCGGAACAGACTTTTAAAAGTCCTGATTTTGCTCTGTTGCTCCTCCGCTCGCCAGGAGCCGGTCCCTCCCCCCACGGTCTATCTTCCAGTTGCTTTGGATTCACTTCTCTGCCAGTCCTACCTTTCAAATAGTGGTTGATTTTCTGTTTCTAGAGTTGCTGTTCTTCTTCTCTTCAATCTCCCGTTGGATTTGTAGATGTTTACAATCTTTAGATAAGCTATTTAGCTGATCTCCTGCTACCTGAAGTAGTCTTAGCCTGCTACTTCTCCACCATCTTGACTCCTCCCTCTCTTTTTTTTTTTTAAAGTAAATAAATAAAACAATTTAAAATCCTGCACATATCTGTTTATGGAAGCTAATTCATTATAAACAAAACTTGAAATCACCCAAGATGTCCTTCAGCAGGTGAATGGATAAGTTTTAATATACCTACACAAAGGAATATTATTCAGTGATTTTTAAAAAAAGTTATCATGCTACAAAAGACATGGAGAAAACATCATGCATTTTTCTAAGTGAAAGAAGCCAATATAAAAATGCTACATACTGCATGATCTCAATTACACAGAATTCTGAAAAAGGCAAAACTACAGAGAGTAAAAACATCAGTGGTTACCAGGTGCTTTGAAAAAGGGAAGGGTCAGAGGTAAAGGTGGAGCACAGGGGATATTTAGGATGTTGGAATTATTTGCTATAATACTGTAATGGTGGATACATGTCATTACACATTTGTCAACAGCCATAGACTACAAAACACAAAAAGTGAACCCTCACGCAAACTATGGACTTTATTGTATATGAATAATATAATTAATATATAACAGATAATATAATAATCTGTTATTATATTAATTATATAACATATATAATAATATAGCATTACAATATATGATGTATAATATAATATTCCTATAGTATTTAATAATTAGATAGAATGATACATAACATAAGCATAATATATAATAATAATTATACAATTAATATTATAATATCAATATAATTAATATTAATGAATAATGGTTTATTAATATTCATTCCTTAATTTTAACATATGTACTTCACTAGTGCAAGATGCTAACAATTTCGGAAGTAGGGAGGGGGTGAGAGGGGAATATATGAGAACTGTCTGTATTTTCTGTTTATGTAAACTTATAAACAATTTAAAATCTGTCTATTGATTTTAAAAACTACTAAGAAAAAAATTAAATACTTATATTAGGAAAGGTCACAAAACAGTGATCTTCTATCTTGAGAACTCAGGAAGGGAAAGCAAAGTAAACCCAAAATAAATAGAGAAAAGGCAATAATAAAGAATAACAGCACATATCAGTGAACATATATGAATAAAATAAAGAAGATGAATGAAAGCAAAATGATTTCTTTTAAGACATTATTTTGATCTATAAACCTTTAGCTAGACTAATTAATAAAGGAAGAAAGAAATTATATATTATTATCATCAGAAATGATTGAGAGAGCATCATTTGATATAGAATTGAAATAAAAATAAAGAAATATTATTAATTACTTCATACCAACAAATCTGAAAGCTAGCTGAAGTTGGAAAATTCTTTGAAAGAGACAAATTGCCAAAACAAATACTTTGTAATCATAGCCTTCCCACAGAGTTCTTCAGATGACTTCACTCGTGAAAACTAGCAAGGTTTTACAGAAGAAATAATATAAGTTTTATGTACAATCTTTAAAGAAAAAGAGGGGGGAGAAAAAACTCTCCAACCAATTTTATAAAACTAGCATTTTTCTGATATCCAAATCAGACTAAGTACCTGCAAAAAATACCCATAAACAAACCATTAGCAAACCAAATCCAGAAATACATAAAAAGTAAGGTATATTATGAGTAGATAGTTTTCATCCCAGGAATGGAAGTTTGGTTTAAAATTCAAAAAGCAACTATGCTAATTCACCATACTAACAGAGTAAATGGACAAAAAGTAAAAGCATGTTAACAGATGTGGATAGAGTATTTGACAAAATTCAGCACCCATTCATCACCAAAATTCTTGCACAATTGGAGATAGATAAGAATTTTCTCATTCTGCTATAGGGCATCCATGAAAAAAACCTACAGCTGACATCATACTTCCCTTAAGATCTGGAATAAGGTTATTTTTTACCACTTTTATTTAAAATTGTACTGGAGGTCTAAGCCACTGCAATGAACCAAGAAAGAGAAATAAAAGGCACATAGATTATAAAAGAGCATTTAACAGTATCTATAGTCATTGTTATATAATATATTTTTAACACTGAAAACCCCAAGCTATCTAAAAACAATCACTAGATCTAATAAGTGACTTTATCAAGGTTGAAGAGTATAAGTTCAACAATCAATTGCTTTTCTATGTGCTAGCAGTACACAATTGGAAATCTTCTTACAATAGACTAAAATGTGCAATGACTAGGGATAAATTGAACATAAGATGTTCAAGACTGCTATGCTGAACTACATAATACTACTGAATGGAATTAAGCACAAGAAGTATTGCTGGCATGAATAAATGGAATGATATATAACGTTCAAGGATTGGGAATCTCAATGTTGTTAAGATGTTCATTATTCCAAAATTGATCTCTGGATTTCAGTGCAATTTCAATAAAATTCTGTGCAGGCTTATTTGTGAAAATGAATAAGCTGATTCTAAAATTTATATTAAAATGTAAAAATCTATTAGAGCTCCCAACTTTTGAAAGAGGAGTCTGTTATCCAAGCTAACTCTATGTAGTTCTATAACTATAAATTACAGTTTGACAGTGTGATATTAGCATATGCATAAATATATACATTGATGGAATAGAATAGTCTCTAAATAGGTCTTCATATATTTGGTCAGTAGATCTTCATCAAAGTTAATTTAATAGGGGCAGGGGAAAGGAATGGAAAGATTTTTCAAAAGTCGTAATAGAACAACTTGATATCTGTATGGAAAAAGAATAATCCTCAACCCATACCTCATACCATTTATAAAAAGTAACTTGAAAGTCATCGGAGAACTGGATGTAAGATCCAAAGTTATTTAACCTCTAGATGAACAAGCAACAAGTCTTCGTAACCTTAAGATAGTATTCTTGTTAGCTATTGCTGTGTAACAAACCAATTAAAAACAGTGGCTTAAAACATCAATTTTAAATTTTGCCCACAAATCTGCAATTTGGGCAAGATGGCTCAACTCTCCTTCATGCATCAGGTTGTGATCACTGAACTGGACTGGAGTATCTCATTTCAAAATGGCTGGCCAGTTGATGTTTACTATCAGTAGGGCGCTCAACCACAGTTGTCATCTAGTGGCCTCTGTCCCAATCTAGGGACTTCTCCAAGGGCTGCTTCAGCTTTCTTAGAACATGGTGAGTGGATTTTAAAAGGCAGTATTCAAAAAGACAGGAAGTGGGAACTGCTAGTCCCTTAAGACCTGAGCCTAGCATAGCTTCTGCCACACTGTATTGGCCAAGCAATAATATATCCCTTGCAGACTCAAGAGGAGGAAATCTAGGTTCTGTCTGTTGATCAAGAGAAAGTCAAAGAATTTGCTCATATTTAATCTGTCTCAAATGAGCAAAAAATGTTTCTGCACAGCAAAAAAGAAAGCAAAAAATTATCAATAAAGTGAACAGATGACCCATGGATTGGGAAAAAATATGGGCAAACCATTAAAGAACTCATACAACTGAAGAGGAAAAACCCCAGATAACCTGATTAAAAATGGGCAAAGGACCTGAATAGACATTTCTCCAAAGAAAATATATAAAAGGTGAACAAATAAATGAAAAGATGCCCAACATCACCAATCATCAGAGAAATGTAAATTAAAACCACAATGAGATATCACCTCATGCCTATTTAGAATGGCCATCATCAAAAACACAAAGAGAAGTGAGTTGCAGGAAATCAGAGGGGGAGACAAACCATGAGAGACTGTGGACTCTGAGAAACAAACTGAGGGTTTTGGAGGGGAGGGGGATGGGGAGT
This sequence comes from Lutra lutra, assembly GCF_902655055.1. NCBI lineage: Eukaryota > Metazoa > Chordata > Mammalia > Carnivora > Mustelidae > Lutra > Lutra lutra. The sequence goes on along the minus strand of NC_062279.1, from coordinate 47,383,827 downwards.
TGGGTGAGCCTGGTGCTGGGTATTATGGAGGACATGTATTGCATGGAGCACTGGGTGTGGTGCATAAACAATGAATTTTGGAACACTGAAAAGAAATAAAATAAGAGGAGATTTCATTAAATTACCCATTTTAAGATGAAAAAACAAAAAACAAAAAAACAAAAAACACACCCCACAAGAGATAACAAATGCCTGCACAGCTCTGGAGGAAAAAGGAGCCCTTGAGGACTGTTGGTAGGACTGTAAATGGTACAGCCACTGTGGGAAACAGTATGGAGGGTCCTCAAAAATTAAAAATAGAAATACCATATGACCTGGCAATCTCACTTCTGGGAATATATCTGAAGAAAATGAAAACACTTAGCTCAAGAAGATACCTGTTCCCCTATGTTCATAGCAGCATTGTTTGCAATAACCAAGACATGGTGAATTGATAAAGAAGTTGGTAGATATATATAAAATTGCTGAATACTATTTCATAGCATATTTTTCAGCCACAAAATAGAGTAAGATTTGTGATAACATGGATGGACCTTGAAGCCATTATTCTAAGTGAAAGAAGTCAGACAGAGAATGACAAATACTGTATGATATCACTTATATTTTCGATGGAGGAATAAAGCATGTAAAATTTATTTCCTGACAATTTACTTCTCAACCATTCCTAATAGCTTATGTGTTCACTCACTAGATAGTTACTGAATTTGAGAAAGATTGAAAGTTATAGTTTTTATAAAGTTAGAGTTTTTACATTGCCATCTGTGGGATTACATTATGTAGGACAAATAACTCGGTATTTGTGGGTCTTAGTTTTTTTCATTTTTCAATCACCAGGGCAGATATATTTTTAGCACACAGTGATTATAATTCAGCAGGTGGTGAAAATGGAATCTGTACCTATAGCTTTTTCAGGCTAAAAGAACAACAATAACAATAACAGTAACCATCTCATAACTATTTGAAACATCGTAAGCAACTAAGATGGAAACTGGAGAAGACTGACCCACTGATCTGGGGAAAAAAAACTAACCCTTAGAAATGATAACCCTTCCACTTAGGCAAGTCAAAATTAACTTCTCACTTATTCTCATAGAAGACCTGAATTCAATGAAATACTCCAAATATTAATGGTTCAGCCTGAAAAAGGGAGCATTTTGTAAAGTAACCTGAAATTGGTAACCCCTTTAACTGAGCCACATCTTTGTAGGTCATATTCATAACTGGTAAACTTTCCTCTACATTTAGTTTCGTATCTCCAAACCTCATTTCCTGTTCCCATGGAACTGTGGTTGTGGTGATCTTAGTGCTCTTTTGTTTCAAGCGATACACAAGCTGGGATGGAGAAAATTGTGAAAAGGATGTGAAAATGTTGATAAGAAAATAGGAGAAGGAAGACTTCAAAAAGGGAACTGATAGAGAATTTTCCCAGCATAATGTTGACTGCATTGTGAAATTACGGACTTGGTTTTGTTGGCAACTGAGTAACTACAACCTTGTAGCAGGGCTTCTGGTGCAGCTAGGGAAGCTTGGTGGAGGATGGATGGAGTAAGAGCTCAGGGCCAGAGGGGCGCGGCTGCAACGAAACTGGCTTAAGAAACATGCCAGTGGTCCCCAGCGATAAACTTTCCAGTTTGTCCAAAACATTACAGTAGCCTTCAGTGGTTCATTTTCATTCTTTAAATGAGAGAAAAGAATTTCTACTTACAAACTTAAACAATAACTAGTTTTGAAAGGATGAAATTGGTCAAACTCTGCATTAAAAATGCTTGGGGGCTTGGACCACAGTGACTTGGTTATTAAAGTGAAGTTAGACTCCATAGGCTGGCTTAATTGGTGCTGTTTTTATTATAGCTAATAATATATAAATACCAGATTATTATTTGATGCATAATATGCTGTGAACTATTGTTTTATATATGGTGATGACTTAATATTATTTTAATAATGATAAGGTAAAATTGGTTGAAACTTGGTGGAGAAATCTAATGTTATTGGCACAGACATTGGGTGTACTTTATTGTGTAAATCATTTTAATTTTTTATATTTGACAAAAATGATTTCATTTTGTGAAGATGAGCCAGATATTTTGCTTTAATCATCTAAAAGGCAAAGTATTTTCTCTTGACATTATCTCATTATTCATGAGATAAGTTAACCTCAATTCTAAAACAGTGAAGAAAGGGCAAAAGTACATGGAACCCTATTGAAATTCATGCTTAGTCTATTTATAAATTCAGTGCAAAATTCAGCATAGACACCTACTTAGATTTCAGATCCATTTATTTCATCCAACTTAGGCGTGGTTAGTAAGATAAAAATAAAAAGTGATATAATAATGTTAGCAACAGCTGTTGGTTCTGAGTTATATATCCAATTGACTTTGGATTGGATACCAGAAAGCATACATAACACTGAGATCATATAAAAATACACAGGATTAAGATTCTGAACCATCAAGTCCTGTTCCAAGTCCCTGTGGTGATGTGCTTTGTTGTCAGCTTTCATCTCTTCCTCTTCCTTTTCCATCATCACCTTAATATATAAGTGGGTAACATTATTTGCAGCAGCCTATGGCTTATAAATTGACACTAATAACAGCACTTTGCAGTTGTAAAGTAGCATTGAATCCTCAGCTTACGTACTTGGAAAGAGGAAAGGAATGAAACATTTAGCACTTATTAGGTGCCAGAATTTACAGCTTGTAAGAAACATATTTTCCCATCTTACACAAAAGTCTTCCAAGAGGTTAAATTGCTTAATGACACATAGCCGGTAAGTGCTGGTAAATCAGAGACTTAAAAAAATAAAAGTTATTCTGGATGCCTGGGTGGCTCGGTCAGTTGAGTATCTGACTCTAGGTTTTGGCTCAGGGCATGATGTCAGGGTCCTGAGTTTCTCTCTTCCTCTTCCTCTGCCACTCCTCTACATTTTGTTCCCTCTTAAAAAAAAAAAAAAAGTCATTTTGCCTAATTCTACAGCTTGGGTATTGCCTGTTGTATCATTCAGTTTTCCTTGTGATTTCAATGACTAGATAAACCTGCAAATCCTATCCTACAATCTATTGATAGTGGTGAATAACATTAGTCAGAATAAAATGACTGGTCGCCCCTTATCCATGATTTTGCTTTCTGTGGTTTTAGTTCCCCACAGTAAACCACGGTCTGAAAGCAGATGCTCCTTCTTCTGATGTACTGTTGGAAGGTCAGTCGTAGTCCAATACTATGTCATAGTGCGTATGTCATTCATGCCATCTTGTCGCATCACATAGATGTTTTATCATCTCACATCAACACAAGGAGAAAAAGGAAGAGTACAGTATAAAAAACTATTCTGAGAGAAAGACTACATTCACACAGCTTTTTAATAGTATTTTGTTATAATTGTATTTTATTACTAGTTATCGTTAATTTCTTACTATGCCTCATTTATAAATTAAACTTTATTGTAAGTATGTATATGTAAGAAAAAACATAGTATATGGAGGGTTGGGTGCTATTGGCATCCTCAGACATCCACTGGGGGTCTGGAAATGTATGCCCTATGGATAAGAGGTGGGGGAATGTCTGTATGGGAAAGAGATTCTGTGCCTGTTGCAAAGACATGCACCTGGAACTATGAAATGCAAGGAATGCAAGGAAGGACTATGCAGTGTTGGGAGTGGAGTATGAAGAGGACTCTGTAACGTTGTAGACTGACTCTAAGTGCAAGTTCAATACTGCAGATTACGACTCAGTGTAGCAGGTGGGTTTTCAGTATAGCATATGTAACTTTCCAAGGGACCTTCACCTATGTTATGTTTTAGTTCTCATAATAATCATGACACCTAAGTAGGGCAATTTATTCATTTCATTTCATCACTGAAAATACTATAATTGTCTGATTTGGATTTTAAGATAGTGCTGGCCTCATAAAATTGGTTGGAGAGTTCTTCTTCCCCTCCTTTTTTTTTTTTTTTAAAGAGTGTATGTAGAATTTATATTATTTCTTCTTTAAAACCTTGCTAGTTTTCACCAGTGAAGTCATGAACTGAGGAACTCTTTGAAATACAGAAAGTTAGACATCTAAATTAATTAGCTTTTCTAATGTTTCTGTACATATTCTTTTTTTTTTTAGATTTTATTTATTTATTTATTTGAGAGAGTAGGGGGAGGAGTAAAGGGAGAGGGACAAGCAGACTCTACACTGAGCATGGAGCATGGTGTGGAGCGTGATCTTACAACCTTGACACCATGACCTGAGCTGAAATGAAGACTCGGTTGCTTAATTGACTGAGCCACCCATGGGCCTCTGTATAGGTTACTTCTATTTACATTATGGAATTCTTATATTTCTGCTTTGCTTATCAAACAGGGGTAGAATTTCTTGTTCTTTGACCATCTTGTATGAGAAAGATAAGTTGACTAAGATATACTTTGAGCTAAATAAAACTTTTTAGTTAGAACAGAATGCCTTATCTTTTTTTTTTTTTAAATCCTCACAACCCAGAGAAGGTGACTGGTTGGCCCTGGGTATTTCTCTTAGCTAGTACTACCAGATCCCAATTTAATCAGGAAGCATATATACCACTCAACTACTTACCAAAGTGAATATGCAATGGAAGTATTACTGGAAGAAAGTACTAACATGTTGATGCATTTCTTTGTTAGGTGTTTTTCATATAGTGTTTTATTTCACCTTCATAGTTAGTGGTTCACAGATCAGTGATTAGGTTTATCATCTCCATTATACGAACATACAACGGAGGCTCTGAGGGATTAAATTGTCCAAAGCCATGTGGGTTGGTGTTGCAGGACGAGAAACCAGACCTATCTGCCTGTCATCAAAGCTCATGCATCAATCTTTCCTTAGTAGCTTGAAATTTTGAGTACTTAATTACTTTTCTATCCTTCTTCCCTACTCTCCCAGTCATGAATCTCACATTCATGAGTGACTTCTTAATGCTCTAAAACTGCTTTGGGCTTTCTCATCTTTCTATGGACATATTTTGTTGCTCTGAAATAAACTCCCTGCTTCTCACTGCCTGTTGAAATCCCATCTGTCCTTGAGGTCCAGCTGAAATTTCACCTTTCTGAGAAAAGTCTTGAGAAAACTGAAACTGGAAGCGAGTTTTGCCTCCTCTGGGCTGTAGTAGAACTTGGTTATATCATTTGATTGTCATTTGTTGCCTGTTACTGTTCATTATGTTTTCATTTTTAGTTCAAGGGTTTTGAGGGTAGGGACCACACCTATTAAATCTTGGGTCAATGATAAGCAGAGTGGCACAGAGTAGATCTTCAATAAACATTGTTTAAACTCTCGTTGAGAGTGATTAGTGAACAGCTAATTTGGCCCAGATATATACAAGACTAGACTTTATCGATAAGCAGTGCTACATCATTTTAAGCATTGACAGGAACACCAGCTGAACTAATGTTGTCGAATGAAAGTTCTTCCAGTCCTGCTTGAGTGCTATAATACTGGTGGTTTGCGTTAGTCCATTAATTGTATTCTACATGTGGATATTTATAAAACCTTTAAAATTTCTATTTTTAAAAAAGTAAACTTTTTCCTTTCTATTTTTGTTAACACTATTTCTTTGCTCACTATATTTTTATTTCTTTTCCATCAAGCACTAAAGCAATTGCCAATCCAGCTCCTGTCAAAACAATCACAAGTGGACTAGTCTGAACTGATGAGTTTTATGGGTTTTTTTGCAAATCGCTCCTGGTGCGAATTTAAGACATGAATATTTTAGGTTTTGTTACACAGAAAATTGAAAAACTTGTCTTATAAAAGTAAGGCTGAGAACTGAATTTTCTGCTATCAAATAAAGGTGAATTCTCTACCCTTGCCTTCTGGCCATCTCACAGAATGTGATATATATTGTGTGTTTAATATATGTTTGCTAGGGGCGCCCGGGTGGCTCAGTGGGTTAAAGCCTGTGCCTTTGGCTCGGGTCATGATCCCAGGGTCCTGGGATTGAGCCCCATGTAGGGCTCTCTGCTCAGCAGGGAGCCTGCTTCCCTTCCTCTCTATCTGCCTGCCTCTCTGCCTACTTGTGATCTCTGTCAAATAAATAAATAAAATCTTTAAAAAATATATATATATGTTTGCTAGATGAAGTGTAGAAACCTGAGTGTTTATAAGTAATCTACTGAATGTTACATCTGCAGAAGAACTGAAGTGCTCTCAAAATTCTTTTTCTCCTTTCTTATCTCTTTGTATGTAGGTCTTAATAATGAAGCTTAGGGCTGGAGGATAACAACTCACTTTTGAGAGTCCTCTCTAGGCATATGGAATGAAGCCAGTGGTTCAATTACCAAAGTGGAAATGTGTCTGATTAGACTCATTTGGCCTTTAAGGTCCTCAATCATCTTAGATGACTTATGATGTATTGCAGTTGGAACCTCAGAGTTTCCAAAGGTTAAAAGCACTGATGATGTTCAGTTAGAACTTCTCATGTCTTACAAATTGAATAATATGAAAATTAAGCTTGTTACAACAGTGCAGTGGCTCTAACTTAGGAACCAAGCTGAGAAAACTAATTTAAGCTTTCCAATAATCTTGAATCTGCTGCCTATTGGGAAAGAATCTGAAATTTACAAGTTGAGTTAACTAATTAATACAAAGAAAAAATTTAGAATTGTTTCTAATTCACCCTTGTTCTTAAGAAAAGTTCATTATTATGTGACACTTAGATGATATCTTTTTTGGGAAAGTATATTTATATCTATTATCCTATTCAATTCATTATAATTTAATGTTGGATATTATTTATTAAAGTGGAAATGAATCAAGAACAATTTCTTTAGATTTATAAGACTAAATTTTAAGCAAGAAATCAATTGAAAATGATCTAACACATTGCCGTGGTGAAATTCTATGTGGATCTTTAGCTTTCATAAAACAGAAGTTCATGTAGAAAATAGTCCAACACAAGGTTAATTCATCCAACACATGGTTAGGGGGATCTTCTTTTATCATTTATTTTAAGTAGGATTAATTAGTTTGCTGTAATGTAAACTCAAATGTTTTAGTGACTTGGCATATAGCAGTTCATGAGGTTGTTCCTGATCAACTGCTCTTCTTTTTGGTCAATCATTCAGGCACTCAGTTTCCTTCCATCTGTAGATTTGCTATCCTCTAGGACCTCAGAGCACTTTGCATTAAGCTGGCAGATGGGTGAAAAAGAAGGCAAAGGAGGTCCATCTACTTCTTAACCACATTGGCTGCATCATTTCCACTCCCAGCCCATTACCAAGAACTAGAACACATAGACTTTCCAGGTGTCCCAGAAGAGAAATTGGGCTTGGTAAACATCTAGCCCAACTATGCTGTATTTAATTTTTGTGTTACTAAAAAATATTTTCTTGTTCTCACCTCTTTTATATGCTGTCAGGTACCTGAAATTTTTACAACTAAAATCAATTTTTAAAAATTTGACTTGAAATTGTTGGTAGTGAGAGCTATGGATGCAGAGGAAGATCAAAGACAGACGTGATGCTAGGGACATGTTGATGTAACTAACTATAACAGTATGACTTTGGCTCAACAAGGCGGGCTGACTCCAAACGTGATCAAAATGAGTAAAGAATTAAGACAAACAAATAAATAGCAAACAGAGGCAAAAAAAAACAAAACAAAACTATTATCCCTAACATAGGGTTTAGATGGTGGACCGTTAATAAACAAGAGATTTTAGCAATTCTGTGGAAGACGGAAAGAAGGGAGAGAACAGATGGCTCATGAAGTAAGGTGAGGGAAATTGGGCTCTGAGATATATTCAATGGAAGCAGGAGTGGCTCTCCTTTGCAGAGCTGGTGCACTCCCAGTGGTTCTCAAAGTGAGGTTCTCAGATCATCAGCATCATTGTCATCAGAGCACTTGCTCCAGCAATACTAACTCTCAGGACCTATTCAGATCTATTGAATCAGAAGCTCCAGAGATGCCAGAAGTCAGAAGCTCTGACTTGCAGCACTGCTTAATAAAGACCTGCACATTCTGACACTCATGAGTCCCCAGCCACCTGCCAATGGCTCTAAAGTGAAGCTGGATGGTGAATTTTCTGCTTACATAAACATATCATTCAATCAGCATGAGAGAAATTGGGAATATTATAGGAAAAAGGTGAAGAAAAACTATAGAAAAAAAAAACTAATAGAAAAAAAACTAATAGAAAAAAAAGAAATTAAGATAACTATAGAACTGTGAAATAACTCAGTCTCTCAGAGAGATTTAGGAAAATATCATCTCTACTAACAAATCAGATGAGCCTTGAAAAATTAGTAAAAAAATTAGAGACTAAGAATTAGAGTTATGCAATTAAAAACAGTAAAAATATATACATTCCAACTTATAATTGGAGTATGAGTTTTATGAAATTTTACTAGCTACAGAAAAAAAGACAAGTAGAAAGAAAAGATAAATGAAATAATGAGAGACATAAAAGGCTGAAACTGGTGGTAAACATTTGACTAAGAGGAGGTACAGACAAAATACAGGGAAACTATAGGATAAATACTAAAAGAGAAATTTAAAGAGCTGAAGTATAAGGGCCATCAGACTAACAGGGTTCAGTGGGGGTAGGTAGAGCACCATGAATTACAAAAAAAGTTTACACCTAGACAAATCACTTTGAAATTTTAGAATGCCAAAATAAATGAAAGATTCCAAAAGCTCCCAGGGAGAATAAACCAGGACACATAAAAATGAATGAGAATTAAACTAATGTTAACCTCACATCTGTAATGCTGAATTCTAAAAGGAAGTAGAAAAGTGCTTTCAAAGTTCTGAGAAAAAAATTATTTGCAAAGATATTTTCAAGATACCAAGTCAAGCTCTCAATCTGGATGAGTAAAAAATAAAGTCATTTATAGAAACAAAGGAATTTACTTCCCAGACAAAATTTCTTAGGATATTACTTGAGGATTTACTTTAGCAAAATGAGGAAAGTACATAACAATTTGGAAGACGTGAAATCCAAGAAAAGACAGCTTTAGGGTAGGTGAGAAAGGCAGGAGTCCCAAACAGCAGTTGGCAGCAGAGCTGGAGAATGACAATCCAGACAAAAGTAAGAGAACAGAGGTTCTAGGAGGAAGGCATCTAGCAAAGAAATGGCACTTCATAGATTTGATATTATCCTCAAGAAGAGAGAACTACTGAAGAATGTAATAAAGACCAGCAATGTGAAAGAATAAGAAGACAATTAAAAACTCTGAAAAATTTAAAAAGTTACACAAATAAGCAAAATCAATCATAATCGACTACTTGGCTCTGCAGTAAACAGTACCTAGAGAGGAATAACAAAACATGATTAGCCAACTTTCTGCTTTTATAACCAAACTATAAACAAAGCACAGAAAACAGTTATGGCCTTGGAAGAATATATATATTATCAAATCTGACAATTTAAAGGCAAGTGATGTTGTTACAAAAATAAATATAATGGTGAACAGTTATTTAATGTTACAAAAACAATTTTAACAAAAAGTTAAAAAGGATGGAAAGAGTCATATTGTTAGGTAGGGGAAGGGAAGGCCTGGGATGATATAAGAGAATTAAATCTCATGTCAGAATAAGAAATCAGTAGATGCTATTTCTAATGAATTTATCAAGAAAAACAGTGAAAAAGCAGATTATTTAAAGACTGAAGGTGATCATCAGAAATACATTTTTAGAGGGGCACCTGGGTGGCTCAGTGGGTTAAGGCTTCTGCCTTTGGCTCGGGTCATGATCCTAGGGTCCTGGAATCAAGCCCCGCATTGGGCTCTCTCCTTAGCGGGGAGCCTGCTTCCCTTCCTCTCTCTCTGCCTACTTCTCTGCCTGCTTGTGATCTCTGTCTGTCATATAAATAAATATAATCTTTAAAAAAAAGAAATATATTTTTAGAAATAGTTTTAAAGTTTAGTGTGATCCTTGTAAGAAAAACTAGAGATTAAGTGGCATGGGGCAAGGGAGTTTTGTTTTTCATTTTAATCTCTATTTGACTTGGTTTTTCAGATCATATAAATGAATCCATTTGGTCAAATATTTAAAACATAAAAACACTTATTTTTTTCTTAAAGAGTGTAAGGGACACTGTTGGTTGTATACTCACCATTGAATACTCCTCCTTCTTCCTCTAGACAGAACTCCAGGTTTGTTTGGACAGCTGTTTTCTCCTTGCAGCTGTGGGTTTAGGAAGGATGACTTTAGCTCCAGTTATAAGGTACATTCTCATTCATCTAAGTTGTAGTAATTCTATTTCTCCAGTAGATAACTGCACTGAGGTTGTCCATGTGATTTAGTTCTAGCTAAAGAGATAAGAGGGGTATATGCTGGCAGTTTTGAAGAAAGATTCTTGTCTTAAAAAGGTACAAGGAAAAAAGTATTTTTATTCCTAGATCTGAATCCTGAAACCGTGCAAGTGGGATCTGGCAGCCCTGAGGGCAGCTAGCCCGAGAACAAAGCAGAAGTGCTGGAATGTTCAAGCAGAACGATGGAAAGAACCCGGGTCGTAGATGAGGTTGCCAAAATAATGAAACTATCTACTCAGCAACTCTCCTAAATTATGGAGTCACTCTTTCTAAGGACCTCTTACTCTATGTAATAATTTTCCTTGTGTTAAGTTGTTTTGAATTTGATAGTCTGATATCATTCCTGAGCTATGAAGTTTGGGGATTATATAAGGTGTAGGGATAAGAATTAGTGTATCTCTCGATTTTTTTAGGGTGGAAATAAGTGTAAATGTCAAAATGTCCATAAACTGAGAACATCATAGATTTAACACATCTACATTTACAAGAAACTACATATCCATTGTAATTTAAAATTTGCTCAACAAGAATCTTCAGAATTTAATGTCTGAAAGAAAGGCAATTTGATCAATCAATCATTGCTACCTTATATGACTGAAGCACCAGAAATTACTTTTGCACACATTATCTCATTGGAATCATCGTAACAGCCTTAAGAGTTGGAATTTTGGTTAAGACAACCAACTCCCTTTTATATCCTTGGCTGGGCTAATGTAATGAAACAGGTAACATTTGATAGCCAGATGTCAAATTTTGTAGGCCTGCCTGGGAATCAGGTAATGACTAAGCCACAGCTGATTTTGAGACAAGTTTTCTCAAAGATTTCACAAGCTCCCAATCTTTTAAGGTTGTCTTCTGATTCTTTCACCATCGCATGAAATAGGTGATCATCCACATTTGTATGCAAGGGTAGGAGTGGGTGACACAGAAGAACCTTGTCAGAAATAAGAGTTTGCTGCTGAAAAATTTTGCAGCAGTTCTGAGAAGTTTCGGACCTCTTCTTGTTCAATGGCCTTGTCTCATACTTCAATAGTCCCAGTAGGCCATGGCCAACATCTTTGGTGTCCTAGGGCAAACTTCAAGAACCCTAGGTATATGTAAATTAGCTGTTGAAAGAGTACAGCTGTTGTGGTCATTTGAAGCCATCCTGCGTTTAGTTAGAGGAAATTGGGGAATAATATTTTCCTGAATGCTCAACCCACTTATAATTATTATCAAACTTGTAACATATTAGGTGATAATAGCCTATTACTCTGTGGTTAAAATTGGGGGTAAATAATTAGCCCAAGTTTAAGAATCAAACCTGAGTTTCCCTGACACCAAAATCCATGTACTTTCTAGTGTCTTACTTCCTGCAAAGCTTCTTTATGATCAAGCCAAACCAAACAGTTTTTGAGGTTTTTGAGGGAGTGAGGAGGCGTGGAGGCTTTCAGGCATAGGCGTCAGGAACATTATTTTTCAAGATGTTTTGGAAGAGTTTCAAGAATAAGTGGATTGGAATTAGGGTCTGAGGTCTTTTCCAATGATGTCATTAGACTTTTTTTTTTTTTTTTTATGAGATCTCAAGGCCATGAAAAACACTCCCTAGGATTATCAAGGAGGTGACAAGCTCAAACTTGCCCTCCCTCTTACTGAAAAAACTCAACTTGAACCCAAGTTTTGTAGGTGACCCCCTTGAGTCTTCATAAGCTCAGGCTGTCTTCCTCAGCAGATTAACTCCTCCCAAGTACTTTGGTACTGATGGTTCTGTCACTGTAGGAACAGGGATACCTACCTTTTCTAATGAAGAGAAGAGATAGGTTCAAAACTGTTGATTCAGGAACTTTCAGAAATGATTTCTTTCTTGACTTTTTATTGCCTAAGCTGTCATAAAATATTCACATCTTTCCACATAGTGAACAGGAGCCTGACTAGGAGCCATCTTCCAGATGACAGCCAGAGGAGAGACTTGTAATTTGGCACTAGCATGGATGGAGATATTCTGTGATGTATGGTTTTGGCAAGTGGAGGCCAAGGAAAAATTAAGATATTTCAGTTTTGGGAACACAGATTTTTTGGTAAGTTTCCTTAGGCAGTTAATTTCTGTTTGACAGATTGTTCTCAAAGTAATGGAGATGAATAGAAATAACTTTACCCAGAATGGCCTTTTTTTGAAGCATATTCTTTTTAATGTCTTAGTTTATAGGGCCTGGAATCTTCAGCGTTTGGTAAAAGACCAAAGCAGAGATGTTCTGCTGAGTATTCAAGACTCTTTTTTTTTTTTTTTTTTGCAAAGGGTGTCATTTTTCTTTGAGTCAATGTGCCTTCAAATCTCTGTTCTAATGAGTTTTCATATGCAAGAAGTCAGTTCCTTGCATAAAGGTGAGAATATCAATATGTTCCTTAATGTGTGGATGGGTTAACTGAAGTACCATAACTCAGCATCTCATTAATTGTAGGATTTAAGGCCATGCATAAAATCCAAATCTCATGAATTCTGGCTCATACACAGTTACCCACGTTTGTTTGTATTTCCAGACTAGACGATGTGACTGAGCTACCATATCAACAGACAACTAAATGATTAAGGTCAGTCCTTCAGTATTCTTTGGAAGACAGGCTTCAGTTCCTTGCCATAATGTGTCAAGGAGGAACAGGTGGATCTGAGGAACCTCAGGGGCTTATGCTTCATGCTCAACCTACTCCTGAAGCTTTCTGCAAGAGTGAGTTCACCTAAGGGGATTCTTAGATGTTTTTCAACTTTCTAAGGGTATCTCTACATTTTCATTAATCTTCTGTTCTCCAGGTTACTTCCGGTATAGTGGTGGCTTCAAGATAGGAAAAATAATAGAGTCATGACTCTTGCTCTTGACAACTTTCTGTTTTTATGGAACTCTAGTCTGCTTATTTAATTGGAATTATCTTCTGTTTCTTAATATTTCTACCACCACTGGCTGCCATTATGTTCTCTGAATGACACACTATGGTACTAATAGAAAGGGTGAGATATTAATTTAAAAAGTCTTTAAAGCTTCTGTTTTTTTTTGGGGGGGGTTATGTTATTTTCCCTTATTCCTCATGTGGCTAGAAAGTTGAAAGGAAAGATGTCTTCAAGGATACAGAGAATTCACGTGATGACCCCAAAGTTCACAGCTAATAGTGAGGCTCACTCTCATATTAATTTTTTTCACTTTTGTAGAATGAATTAGTTGGCTTATAGCTTCTTTAAGAAAGTGATATCTAAGAAGGTAATGAATAAATTAAGAATGGTAGTGGTTATTTTTATTTGGTATGGGCTGATGGTATTCCCTCAAAATTCATATGTTGAAATTCTATTCCCCCAAGATGATGGTATTAGGATGTGGGGAGTTTGGATTAGGTCATGAGGGCAAAGCCCTTATGAGTGGGATTAGTAGTGCCCTTATAAAAGATGTGCCAGAGAGCTCTGTCATCCCTTCCACTACCTGAGGACATAGGGAGTGAGAATGTGCCATCTGTGAAACGGAAGTTGCTCTCACCAAACACAGAATCTGTTGGCACCTTGATCTTGGACTTCCCAGCTTCCAGAACTGTTGAAAAATAAATTTCTGTTGTTTAATAAGCAACTCAGTCTATGATATTTTTAAGTAATAGTCCAAAAGAGTTAAGCCAGTATTCTAAAAGACTAAATTCTTTATGACTAAGATTTGGGCAGAAACAGATTATGAATAAGTTTATTTTCCCAAGTGAAGTTGTGTCAGTTCTTAAGTCATTAAATATTTAGGAAGACAAGAGCAAGTGGATGATGAAGAATGGTAATAGGGCTAAAAAATATAGGCAAATGTGATAAATTAAGAAATATCATCCCTTTTAAGATAAAATACCTTTAAAAAGATAACATAGACTTCCAAAATGTTATTTTGATTAAAATGACACTTTTAAGTACACATTTCAACCAATGCATCAATTAAGTATGTTTGATAAATCAACCATGAGTTTACTTTGTGCTGTTCTATGTATTGAAAAGAACACAAAGTGAATGCAAGTTATCAAGCCTTTGAGAAGTTTCCATCCTAGCTGAGGAGGCATGATATTGTATAAGCAACAACTAATGCAAGACACAGGGAATAGCTGAAGTCCAGAGCTTCATTATGTAAAACAATTCCCAAGCACTGTTAGTGTTTCATACATGAAAAAATGAAATCAGTAAGAATCCTTTTGAGCATGACAGCCCCATGGAAAAGACAGGGATAATTATCCTTACAACCATGGAGCTTTCTAGTTCTTATATTTATTCTATGTTTTGATATATTAAGGTCCATCAAAGCAAGTGAATGGAAACTGTGGATTTCTATCATAGATGTTCAAATATTTGAAGTGAAATGATTTTGTAAAGTATCCTATTACTTTCAGTGTATGCTTATTTAGTATTAATTTAAATCTAGAGGAGAAAAAATAGGATGAAAGGAAGACCTCAGGAAATGGAGGACAAAAGACCTTTTAAACATCCTAGAGGAATTGTCTACTCACTTTCAATAATGATCGGATGGAATTTACTCTAACAGCAAGCAAAGAATAATTTTCACTCTGCCATTTCCATAAACTCTACTGTGTAATTATCCTGCATTCCCTTTGCATACTAAAGTCAAATTTGGTTAAAGAAGAGGTGTCAACTGGTTCAGAGAGGTTTCCCAAGGTATTTTTATGAAGGCTTTTCAGATCTTCCCTTGTACACCTCCTCCTATCACTATTGGATTTTCAAGGAGGGAAAGAAAAAGAAAGAAAGAAAGAAAGAGAGAGAGAGAGAGAGAGAGAAAGAGAGAAAGAAAGAAAGAAAGAAAGAGAAGGAAAGAAAAGGAAAAGGAGAGAAAGAAAGAAAAGAAAGAAGAGAAAGGGAGAGAGAATGAAAAGAAAAGAATGAAAAAAAGAAAGAAGAAAGAGAAAGAAAGAAAAAAGGAAGAAAGAAAAAAAGGAAGGAAGGAAGAAGGAAGGAAGTGGGGGGAGGGAGGAAGGAAGGAAAGAAAATCAGGCTTCTTTGTTTCTTTCTGTATCAAAGACAGAAAATGAAACATAAGGACTTTCTGGATGCTACTAACTTTAGAAGGCCTTTGTAAGAGGTCATTAAGGATTGAATTTCCCTTTTTTGTAGGTTAGGTTTTACACAAGCTCTTCTTTACTTCCCACCATCTTGTATTCCATATGTATTTCCATACACAGGTCTTATCTTCTCTACCAAATTATGAGTGCTTTGAAGGCAGGGACACTTTTCATACAGTTGTCTACCCCCTTTCCTCAGCATCTCAGGCCTGGCCTTGCTCATAATAGATACTTGGTGGAGCTTTGTTAAACTAATGGGTGATATGAAAGCCAACTCACATGCTTTCAGGGAGATGTCTAACTAAAATGTAATGGAGTGTAAATAATTCCTTAGAAATGAGACACAATTAGCCAGTATTCCTATCTAAAAATATCTTCCCAAGTCTTATTATTTTGTGATTAATTTTTAAGTCATGAGGCATGGCCCTACCGTTGTAAATGTAATGAGTTTTCCCATGAAGGAACGGGACATTCCCACTGGCAGTCATTCTAAAAATAAGGCAAAACATGAGGCATGCCTGAGAATTGAAAGAAGCAATGAGCTTCCTACACTTGTTGGTCCTGGCACTTAGGTGAAACGGTCTGGAGCTGGTCTTGTGGTAGGAGTTTGCTACCCCTTGCCAGAGGGAGAAGAGATGCATGACCAAGTCTCCACTAGCAGTGTGGTGGTAGTAGTAGCAGCTGTGTTAGATGTAGTAAATAAATCTTCTGGAAGCATCAAGAAGTAGGACTGGACCCTTTCATTGAAAAAGGGCAGTGTACTCTCTGGGGGAATGTAAAGACAGTGGGTTTCTGAACACAGCATTTAGATCTGGGTGTTGAAATTATTTCTTGGGGAAAAAGGCCCCGTGTGTTTTTGTTTATTTTAATAATGGAAAGCTATGATGATTAACTTTTGTGTTAATTCAGTGAGCTAAGGGATGGCAAAACATTATTTCTGGTGTGGCTGTGAGGATGTTTCCAGAAGAAATTAATGTTTGAATTTCTTAGTAGACTAAGTAGATCACCAATGTGAGTGGGCATCACTGAGGGCCCAATCAGAACAACAACAACAAAAAAAAATGGAAGGAGGGTGAGTTAACTGTCCTCCTGATTTGGGGAAGATCTTTCTCTCCTGCCCTTGGACATCATAGCTCCTGGTTTTCAGGCCTTCAGCCTGCATTGAGAGTTCTATCATCAGCTTCCCTGGTTCTCCAGCTTGCAAAACAGCATCTTGTGGTGGGTGTCAGCCTTCATAATTGTGTGAGCCGAATCCCACAATAAATCTCCTCTTATATATGTTCTATTGGTTCTGTTTCTTTGGAGAAGCCTGATTGCTACAGATTAATACGGATGTTAAGAGCTATATCTCTTAGTTTCCTTGCCATTTTTTTTAGAGTGAGAGAGAGAGAGAGACAGGGAAAGAGAGAGAAGGAGCAGAGGGAGAGGGAGAGAGAGAATCTTAAGCAGACTCCATATCCAACATGGAGCCCGACATGTTGCTGAGATTATGACCCGAAATGAAGTCAACAGTTGGACGTTTAACAAGCAGAGCTTCTGGGTGCCCTAATTCCCTGCCATTTTTCAACTGTGATACAACTCTAAAGATGGCACAGAAAAGGCACTCTTGTTCCCTGAGGGGCTAAGGCAGCGTTGGCAGATTGGGAGATGGTATACAGGCAGTTATAGGAGCAGTGAATGAGGCCCAGGAACAGCAGTTATGGTATTTACCTGGTAATGATCAGAATCTTTCAATCGGATATTTAGGACATTTTGGATTTCATAGGTTCTGTATCTTTACTAAATTTACGTTAGCTCTAGAATCTGTACTTCATTAAAGCTGTGTTGCTTCCACAGCTTTCACTTTATTAGGAGCAATTAATTTAAATACACCTGCTATTATTCTATCAGTCCCTAACTCCCTGAATGAAAAGATATTTTTGTCTCACATGATTAGGGATTCTGTGCATGCTGAGGATTACATTATGCTTTTTCTAAACATGCTATTTAGGGCCTTTGGCTGCCATGATTTTTCTTTAGGTAAAATGTTGAATGAGCTAGTAAGCATTTTACTCACAGGTTGAATTGCAATGGAACATGTCCCAATGGCATAGACAGCTCAGGTTCCATTTTGCAGATCCCAAGGTAATTCATTTAGAGCAGCGACTTACTCATGTGTGGAGCATTTGACTTTTAAAACCATCTGGCTTATAGTTGCAGAAATAATGCAGCAGCCTTTCGAGTCCCTCATCTCCCATTCTTGGAGAGGCCATGCCATTTAATTTCAGAAATGGAGCAATCTTGACTGACTGCCAAGTATCAGCTTTCAGTGTATTTTCTATAGTTCCATTTACACACCCTTCCAGAGATCAGGGTTGCATGGAAAGGTTTATGGTTTTTTTTTTGCTCTGGCTTTGGTGGTAAAACAAATGAAGCAGCAATAAAAACATATCTGCATAGCTTTGGTTGCTACAGTACTTTTTCTTTCAATTTTCAACACAAGGTGAAATATGGCATAGACCAGTAATTCTTCAGAGAACTTCTTGGCTTCTAGATCAATATTGATTTTTCTCTTTCTCTTTTTGTTGCTTATGTGTTTATTTTTCTTTTTTTTTTTTTAAGATTTTATTTATTTATTTGACAGAGAGAGATCACAAGTAGACAGAGAGGCAGGCAGAGAGGGGGGGGGGAAGCAGGCTCCCTGCTGAGCAGAGAGCCCGATGCGGGACTCAATCCCAGGTCCCTGAGATCATGACCTGAGCCGAAGGCAGCGGCTTAACCCACTGAGCCACCCAGGCGCCCCTGTGTTTATTTTTCTATTTAGCTTTTGCTATTTGCTCTAGCCTGGGATATGCATTTTCTAATGGGATTGGAAAATTATTTCAATTTATCATCTAAATATCCAGGCAAAGGAAAACCTTGGATTGCTCTTTAGGATTGTAAGTGGAAAAGTATCAGGGATACAGTAAAATATATTCTTATTTTTTTAAATGTTCTGGTGTTTGTTTAGTGATTGTTTTCACAATCTTAGCTAGTTTATGTAGAAAGTTTAGAATTAGTTACACTAAAAATTTAATAGGCAAGAGAAACACAATATCTGTTTAATTTAAAATTTGTTTGATGCTGGGTTTCCATGTAATTTTCCACCTCTGGAAAATTGCAAGTTGCCTTGAATTACATTACTAATCTTTGTTTCTTATATTTTCTGCATGTTCTCTGTGCTCCGACCAAATGGAACCACTTCTTTTTCCCTAGGTATTTTCACACTTTTCTGTTTTGCAAAATTTCCTGATTTTTGTACTCCATCTCACTCCCTCTAGCCACTAAAAGAGCAATTCTCACCACCTCATATCTATACTCTTCTTACCTCTTTTATGATCTTAAACCACCATTTTCCTCTGGTGGCCAAGGAAATTTCTCTCTTGATTACCCATAGCACTTACTTTCCATTGTTTAAATTTTCTTCTCTCTCTTCTTATATTATGTGGTCTCTCTCTGTCTCTGTTTTTCTTTATCACCTACCTATCTATCATATACTATCTATCCATTTATCTAGTTTCATTGTTTTATCTTCTTTAGTAGCTCTGAACTTTTTAGACACAGATCAGTCCTTTTATTGTCTTACTATATCTAGCATGCCTTACTCATAATAGCTATTCATTAAATATTTAGTGATAGGTCAATGAATGAAAATCCCTGCAGGTCATTGCTGCATAAATAGATTTTTTTAAATTTTGCAATAATTATGAGTTCCTCAACAAGATTCTTGTAACTACTTCAAGTTTTGCCTTTGGTTCATGTTTTTATTTAATCAGTCTCATTATATAAAACAGGTGGGTTTTATAGTTAATACTATATAGTTAATACCACACTGCTATGAGCAATGTGGAAGAGACCAGAAAGGGATAAGAAACTGTTGGATCCTTACAGAAATAGTTGGAAATAGTTAAGCATGGCAATATAAAAGTAGAAAGAGAAAACAAGGAAACATCTTTCCTTGTTCTCTCCATTTTCTTCCTTTTCATATTTATTTTATTTCTTTTACAGAAGTAAAGGCAGAAAATATGTAACATTTCTTGTGCATTATGAAATTCACATTTTCTTTCCAATGGGATGAGGTTTTTTTTGTTTGTTTGTTTTTGCTTTTGTTTTTTTAAATTCTAGGTGTTTCTTGAAATTTAAACATAAGACCAGTTCTCCTTGCTGCAGTTGATTTTTCTTTAAAGCAAAATGTAACTTTTCCAAATTGCCTTGAGACATAATTTACTATGTATCTTTTACCACATACCAATATATTTGGAAAGGAAATTAAAGGTTTCAAGAGTCATTATAAATTCTTTTGTCCTGGGAGTTGAGAGACATTTTGTATGACAGCAAGGTTGCACTTCAAAGCGGAGGGCAGCGTCATGAAATACTCATCATAAAGATATTATATATCAATCATTGGGAATGTCAATAGTCATCTCAAAATAAATTATATTTTCAGTCTGCATAATCTTAAAAGAAATGAGTGCTGTAATTTTAGGTTTCACAGCATAAGTCTGAGGAAAGTTGGTTTATGTTGGTTGCATCATTCCAGTTAAAGGTTCATGAACATCTTTAGGGTTTGTCTAAATATATGCACTAACATTAAACTTTGATTCCAACAGAGGCATGCGAGTCATTATAAGATAGTAATGCTCTTCATGCTGTGAGCAACATGGAAAAAACCAGAATGGAAGAAGAAAGTGTTAGAAACTCAGAGAAATAGTTAGGTCAGGAGCTAAGGCCCATCTGCAATCCCAAATAGACAAGTCTCAGTGAATGTAGCAAGACTCCAATCCATTATAGGCAAATGATCAGATTAATATAAAATGAGGTAGATCTTGTTATGTTGGAGAATGTTGCCTGCTTTGAAATTTCTAATGTTATTGTTGGTACAAACAAGATCTTTTTGTTAGTGAATTGTACTCATGGTAAAGTAGTTTGCAGTAGAAAGTTAAGATTCCTTGAAAAAAGTTGTTTGCCAGGATCTCCTAAGTGGAAAAATGTCCTGGTGGGAGGTGTATTATTAGCAACTCCCTAGATACCAAAGACTCAAATCTAAAGATGCGTTCTAGAGACCAAGAAGTCTGTCTTTCCATCTCTAAATGGTTGGCAAGTATATTGAAACACTGCTTGTCAATCATTCATTTATCCATTTATTCATTCAAACATTTAATGAGCACTTTGAACTTTTTGCACTTTAAGTTTTTGGGATATATGGCTGCATAAGACAAAATATCTCTCTTTGCTTTTAAGAAGTGTAAACTTTGGTGGGAGACTGTTAGACTGATTGTGTGAATGACCCCCAATTATTTATGTGCATATTCATTTATTCATTCATTTTTAAAATTATGTTCAATTAGTCATAAACTAAGGGTTACAGAAGGGGGGGATGGGATAACTAGGTGAAGGGTATTAAGGAGGGCATGTGTCGTGATGAATGACTCCAATTCTTGATCTTTATTTGTGTATATATGCTTTGCCTTGAGATTTTGAGTTCTTCTCCCTGAAAGCATAGCCTATTTGTATGCACCTTGATTCTGAGTTTGGCCATGTGACATTTTATTTTATTAAAAAATGTTTATTATTGAGGTATAGCTGACATACAATGTTATATTAGTTTTAGGTGCACAACATAGTGATTTGACAATTCTATACATTATACAATGCTCACTGTGATAAGTGTTGTTATCATCTGTTACCTTACAACATTATTATAATAATATTGACTATATTATCCATGCTGTACTTTTCATCTCCATGGTTATTTATTTTATAACTGGAAGTCTGTGCCTCTTAATGCCCTTCACTTATTATACCCTTCTCTTTTATTCCCCCTCTTCCTCCCACTGGCAACCATGAATTTGCTTTCTGTATTTATGCATTTTAGCTGATGTGAGGTACCTGAGATTTGAAAAAGGATTTGCAACTTTTGCTTCCATTTTTGCAACCTTTCCTTCAACTGTGAACCTGAATGAGGGTGAACCATCTAGAAGACTATGAAAACATGTGAAATAATCTGAGCTGACTGTAAGGGCCTGGTTAGCCAGAAGGAGCCAATCCAGTCAAACTTGGATTGACCCTGCCCCTCCCAGAGAAACTTATTTGCAAACCCAGGATACAGGGGCAGGCCAGGCTGGATGGAGACATCCAATCAGTGGGGCACGCATATATTTACTATGGCGAATTGGAATTCAATTGGCCGCCTGTATTGCCGACTAAGCATGACTGTACAGTTTTCCCTGTGTGTTGCAATCTCATTGGCCACCTGTGTGTGGGCCAGGCTCAACCACTTCTATAAAGGTTAGCCTGTGAGGCTGGGGGGGGGGGGAGTAGTAGTAGTTGTCGGGAGCGGCACTGCTGTCAGGGTCATCCTCCTCCTCGTTGTCGTTGCCTCTTTGTGAGAGACGGCCCCGTCTGGTCAGTTTGATTTTTGATGCTTGGCGCGAAATAAAGCTTTGCTTGACCTTCGCTTTGTATCAGTCTCATTCCTTTGATCACAGACCCTAACACTGACAAGTGGTCAATTATCAGGTGTGCAAATGAGATCAGCTAAGTGCAGAGGAACTGCCCATTCCATATCACCAACTCAAAGACTCATGAGCAAACAAAGGCATATAGTTTTTAATCATTGAGGTTTGTCCCACAGTAGTACTATGGCAATAAATACTTAATATGGAGGATATAAAAAAGTAAGCAATAACACTCTAGAGTGATAAAGAGTATGACAAAGTACATATAGGGGAGACTGCTTCCAGGAAGATGGTGTTAGTATTTTTCCATAATTCTTGTGCTAAGTACAACTAAAAATCCCAGACATTTAGTAGAAAACACAAGGAACCTTGGAAGGATATGGATATGAAGGCAGACAGGAAACAGATCTCATGTCCCAGGAATGATATGATGGTGAGTTGCCTGGGCTCCCTTTCTGCCTCATATATCCTGAACTTGGGGTTAAAGAAATGAGCAAACCAGAAATGTCAACAGGTACAGACAAAAACCCCCAACAAAAGCCCACTCTCCATCCAAAAGCACCCGGAGGCAAGCAGCTTAGCAAGACAGAACACATTTCAATAGCAACTGCTCTATTGAGACAATACTGTAGTCCCATCTCTACCACATCAACAAATTAAGAAGCTTAAACTTTAAAAAGATGCACATATGGTACTAGGAGAGCTTGCCACTACCCTTGAACTTCTTAGTTACTTCCCAGGTATCTTACTACTCGATGTTGGAACCTCAAGTGACTATTTCTGGGTGGATTTGGACCAACAAAGAGAGTAGTGAGAAAACATTCCAAGCAGATAGATGGCACAAGAATGTACATGGAAAGTTGGATATGAATGTATTTATTAGCTTTCATGCTTCTGGCTTGGTCATAATGTTGTTCCAGCTGCTCATGTATCTCAAGTCTTTCATTTAATCATTCATTTATTTTTTCCAGCTTTATTAAAAATAATTGACAAGGAGGGTACATGATGTGATGAGCCCTGGGTGTTATACACAACTGATGGATTGTGGAACACTACACCTGAAACTAATGATGTAATATATGATGGGAAATTGAAAAATTTTTAAAGATTTTATTTCTATCAAAATCCTAGAGGAGAACATAGGCAGTAACCGCTTTGACACTGGCCGCAGCAACTTCTTTCAAGACATGTCTCCAAAGGCAAAGGAAACAAAAGTGAAAATGAACTTTTGGGACTTCATCATGATCAAAATCTTCTGCACAGCAAAGGAAACAGTCAACAAAACAAAGAGGCAACCCATGGAATGAGAGAAGATATCTGCAAATGAAACTACAGACAAAGGGCTGATACCCAAGATCTGTAAAGAACTCCTCAAACTCAACACACACAAAACAGATAATCACATCAAAAAATGGGCAGAAGACAAGAAGAGACACATCACCAAAGAAGACATGCAAATGTAACAGACACATGAAAAAATGTTCATCATCATTAGTCATCAAGAAGATTCAAATCAGAACCACATTGAGATACCACCTTACACCAGTTAGAATGGCCAAAATTAACAAGACAGTAAACAAAGTGTGTTGGAGAGGATGTGGAGAAAGGGGAACCCTCTTATACTGTTGATGGGAATGCAAGTTGGTGCAGCCACTTTGGAAAATAGTGTGGAGATTCCTTAAGAAATTAAAAATAGAGCTTCCCTCTGACCCTGCAATTGCACTACTGGGTATTTGCCACAAAGATATTGATATAGTGAAAATAAGGGCCATCTGTGCCCTAATGTTCATAGCAGCAATGGCCACAGTCACCAAACTGTGGAAAGAACCAAGATGCTCTTCAATGGACTAATGACAAAGAAGATATGGTCCATAATATACAGTGGAGTATTATGCCTCCATCAGAAAGGATGAATACCCAACTTTTGTATCAGCATGGATGGGACTAGAAGAGATTATGCTGAGTGAAATAAGTCAAGCAGAGATATTCAATTATCATATGGTTTCACTTACTTGTGGAACCTTAGGAATAACATGGAGGACATTGAGAGATGGAGAGGAGAAGTGAGTTGGGTGAAATCGGAGGGGGAGACAAACCATGAGAGACTGTGGACTCTGAGAAATAAACTGAGGGTTTTGGAGGGGAGGGGGGGTGGCTGAGCCTGGAGGTGAGTATTATGGAGGGCACATATTGCATGGAGCACTGGGTGTGGTGCATAAACAATGAATTTTGGAACACTGAAAAAAATTAAATTAAATTAAAAAAAAGATTTTATTTGACAGAGAGAGACACAGTGAGAGAGGGAACACAAGCAGGGGAATTGAGAGAGGGAGAAGTAGGGTTACCACAGATCAGGAAGCTTGACATGGGGCCCCAAGCCCAGAACCCTGAGATCATGACCCAAGCTAAAGGCAGCACTTAACGACTGGGCCACCCAGGTGCCCTTGGTTAATTGATTTAAATAAAAAAGTAATTAATTAAAAATTAACATTTAAGAAAGAAAACAAATGAAGATGGGCTAAAAGGGAGAGGTAAACATAAAAAAGACAACTATAGAGAACAAACTGAGGGTTGCTAGAGGGGAGGTGGGTGGGGGGATGTGTAAAATGGGTTGATGGGTATTAAGGAGAGCACTGATTGTGATGAACACCAGGTGTTATATGTAAGTGAAGAATCACTAAATTCTACCCCTGGAACTAAAATTACATTGTATGTTAACTAACTAGAATTTAAGTAAAAACCTGAAACTAAAAAAAAAAAAAAAAATTGACATTTAACATTGTGTAAGTTTAAGATATACAACCTGATAACTGATAAGTTGATATGATTATATATTGTAAAATAATTATTACAATAGTTAGCACTTTCATCACTTTACTTGATTAGAATTCTTTTGTCATGAGAACATTTAAGATTTACTCTCATAGCAACTTTCAAGTGTACAATACTGTATTGTCAAATATAGTCACCATGCTGTACCTTAGATCCCCAGAATTTGTTTCTCTTATAACTGAAAGATTCTACCCTTTGACCAATATCTTTCCATTTCTCCCACCCCCTTGCTTGAGGAAACAACTCTGTTTTTATGAATTTGGCTTTTTTAGAGTCCACATATAAGTGAGATAATTTGGAATTACTCTGTCTAATTTATTTTATTTAGCATAAGGAACTCAAGTTCCATTCATGTTGTCATAAAAGACAAGATTTCCTTCTTTTTATCACTAAGTAGTATTCTATTGTATGTATATGTACACATCTTCTTTATCAATTCATCTATTGAAGGATACCTCCATTGCTTCCATGTCTTGGCTATTGTAAAAAAAAATGCTGCAATAAATATAGGGATGATTGTATCTTTTCAAATTAGCATTTTTATTAATTTTTTTGTAAAATAGTGCAATTACTGATCATAGGGTGGTTATATTTTTAATTTTTTGAGTAACTTCCATACTATTTTCCATAGTAGCTGCACCAGTTTACATGCCCAAGAGGAGTGCACAAAAATTTCCTTATTCTCCATTTTCACCAACACTTGTTATTTCTTGTCAGTTTGATCATAGCCATTCTAACAGATTTGAGGAGATATCCTATTGTGGTTTTGATTTGCATTTCCCTGATTATGAGTGGTGTTGAATACCTTTTCATGTACTTGTTGGCCATTTGTATGTCTTCTTTGGAAAAATGTCTATTCAGATCCTTTGTTCACTTTTAAATTGGAGCACTATTATTATTTTTATTTCTGCTATTGAGTTACACAAGTTCCTTATATATTTTGGATATTAATTCCTTTGAAGATATACAATTTGCAAATATTTTCTCCCATTCCAGAGTTTGCCTTTTCATTTTATCGATGCTTTTTCTGTGCAGAAGCTTTTATAGTTTGATATAGTACCACTTGTTTATTTTTGCCTTTGTTTCTTGTGCTTTTGTTGTCAAATGCAAAATAACATTGCCAATACCAATGTCAAGGAAACTTTTCGCTATCTTTTATTTTAGGATTTTTATGGTTTTAGATTTTACATTTAAGTCTTTAATCCATTTTGAGCTAATTTTCTTGAGTGTTGTAAGATAGGGTCCCAGTTTTATTCTATTCCATGTGACTATCCAGTTTTGTCAATGCCATTTATTGAAGAAATCAACTTTTCCTCATTGAGTATTCTTGGCTCTCTTGCCAAATATTAGTTGACCATATATGTATGGGTTTATTTCTGGGCTCTGGATTATGTTCCATTGATCTATGTGTCTATTTTGATGCCAGTACCATTCTGTTTTGGTTATATCACTTTGTAGTATAGTTTGAACAAGGAAGTGTGAGACCTCCAGCTTTGTTCTTTCTGAAGATTCTTTTGGTTATTTGGAGTTTTTGTGTTCTATATGAATTTTAGGATTATTTTTTCTATTTATGTGAAAAATGCCATTGGAATTTTGGTAGGGATTGCATTGAATCTATAGCTGGCTATGGACATTTTAGAAATATTAAGTCATCTAATCCGGAACACAAGATATCTTTTCATGTATTTGTGCCTTCAACTTTTTTGTTATGGTCTTATGGTTTTTGGTATAATGATCTTCATTTCTTTAGCTAACTTTTTTCCTAATAATTATATATATTTTATTATTAATTCCTATTCACTTCCTTCTCCCCTAACTTTGATTACCTCATTTACTGCCTAATACTAAAAATTCAGGAAGCCTACAAAGGCTTGGTCTACAGGGGTTGATACCTTAAAAAAGGCTCTGTGTCTAGAATGATATGGACTAGAAAAGTAAGCTAAAACTTATAAAGCCATTCACTCTGTATTTAAACATTTTTTCATTACAAAGCAAAATTTACATATATCATAATGCATAGACTATAAGTACACAATTTGGCGAGTTTGATAAATGTAGACATTGATGAAACCATCACCTCAATCAGAATATAGAATGATTTCATCAACCCAGAAAGTTCCCTTGTTACTCTTTCCAGTCAATTCTTAACTGATATATATAATCACTTTCCTGGTATCTCTAATGCTAGAGACTGGCATTACATTTTCTTATGTTTCATATAAAAGGAATCATTGAAAATATATTTTGTGTGTGTGTGTCTGAATAAAGGTTGTACAAATTTACTTTTCCATTGACAATGCTTTTTTTTTTAAGATTTTATTTATTTATTTGACAGCGAGAGAGAGTGAGAGGGCACAAGAAGAAGGAGTGGCAAAGGAAGAGGGAGAAACAGCGAGCCTGATGGGGGGCTTGATACCAGGACCCTGGGATCATGACTTCAGTGGAAGCCAGACCCTTAACTGACTGAGACTCCCCGTCCCTCCCCCACCCATTGACAATGTTTTGTTTTCATTCTATAGTAGAGAAAATAATGAATATTCAAGAGATTTGTCTTCTAGAAAAGGGGTTTATTCTTTGTAGTAGCTGATTTTTATATTTTCAGCAGACCATAATCTTTTGAATGTCCTTGTAAAAATTCCCATGTGTTAAACCCTCGCTCTCCAACATATAATTCACAACTCAAATTCCGGTTCCTTGGATGGTTCAGACACTGGCATTGACTTAGGCTCTACCAAACAAAAATTCTCTCAGGGAACTTTGATTCAGAAATGAGTAATGTGAATAGGATTAGAAACAAGCTCTCATTTTGTTGGCAAATATATCCATTTTTTGGCTTTGAAATCATGTTCTTGGAAATTTAGACTTGAGTCTGTTATTCCAGGTCATTTAGTGATTCTGTGAGCTATCCCATATCTTTTGATATTCAGCTTACACTATCCAGGAACTATGCAAGCTATTTGCAACGAAGAAGTCTGAGTTATGTACTCCATGTGCCATGGAATACACAGGTCTCAGCTTACCCCTTCCCACCACTTGGGCAAACTATTATTTATTGCAATTATGCTGAGCCATAAAAAATTTTAATTTGCCTTCCAAATTATTTCAGAAGAGACATTTGATTTGGTAGGTGCTTTGAGTTAGACATAGTTTGATACACTTTAATTCTTTGAAAGCTGTTTATTCTTAATATGGTTTGGAATATATCTGACTGATGTTCCATTTAAAAGAGAGTCAAGACAGTCTATCATAGTGCTTTCTAGTAGAGATGTAATGTAAGCCACACTTGTACTTAAAAAGTTTTTAGTAGCCACATTAAAAAAAACTTTAAAAATATAGACAAATTTATATTAATAGTATATTTTATTTAACCCAATAATATGAACTGTCTCAATAGCTAATCAACATAAAATGTATTAATGAGATAATTCACATTATTTTTTTGTACGAAGTCTTCAAAATTCAGTATGTATTTTATACTTATGGTACATTTCCAATTACTCTAGCCACATTTCAACTGTTCAGTAGCCTACAAAGGCCACTGGCTGCCATACTGGATAATTCAGGTTCATCATACTGAGCATGATCAGAGAGATTTACCAGAAGAACCTTTCAGAACAGAGTAGAACTGAAGAAGAACTGCATTTTATGAAAATATTAAGCCAAACTGGGTGGATTGGACATTAATAGAATCCAATGCTATATCCAGGATTAAAACTAAACTCCAAAATGAGGTTTATATCAGTAATAAGGAGTTGAGATTCTAGGGACGATAGTGTATATTCCTGACAGAATCATCCTGTAGGTAAGTCATTTATCATAGTGTTTTATTCTTCATTTTTATAACCCATCTCTTTGTTCAGATGGTACCTGTCTTACAATGACTGCAATCCTCTCTTTGATTGCCAACTAACAAATATTTAGATATTTTTATAATCAGAATATTTGAGTAACTGAAACCTACATTCTCTAGCTGTACTAAATAACAGTGTTGACATTACTTTTATTTGTTCCAATAAATGGTGTCTCACATAAAGCAGGCATTCAAAAAATCTTAGTTCCCTTTCTTTTTTTTTTTTAATTGCCCATGCCATTTGCCCAACCACAATAAAACTGCAACTCATGCCAGTTAGACTGGATTCTGCAAAATATTAACTATTGGAGGAGATAATTGCTTCTAGCTGGCTTTGTTCTATTTCTTTCAAAATAGGATGATATCTTTCTTATTTGTCTCCTGGGATTATTGATGAGATGAAATGAGACAGAATATGAGAAATTTTAAAAATTTATTGTGCAAGAATTAATTGAAAAAAATTGTACAGTAGTTATCAATGTCATAGTTCTGTGTTGTCATTCAGTATTTAAGAAAAGGTATTTACTTATTTAATTTGAGAGAGAGAATGAGCAAGAGAGACACAAGTGGAGGAGAGGGCCAGAGGAAGAGGGAGAAGCAGACTCCCTGCTGAGCAGGGAGCCAGATGCTGAGTTCCATCCTAGGAACCCAGGATCCTGACCTGAGCCAAAGGCAGATGCTTATCTAACTGACCACCCAGGTGCCCCAAGAAAATATATTTCTAACTGATAATAAATGAACTCTACCTTTGAAACTAATAATACACTATGTGTTAATTAAATTAAATTAAATTAAACTTAAAAATTACTTTAGGAAGCAAAAAAAAGAATTTTATATATATATATATATATTTTAAAAATAATTTAAAAATTTTATATACATATAATGTATTATTAGCCCCAGGGGTATGGATCTGCGAATCTCCAGGTTTACACACTTCATAGCACTCACCATAGCACATACCCTCCCCAATGTCCATAAACCCACCACCCTCTCCCCCTGCCCACCCCGGCAACCCTCAGTTTGTTTTGTGAGATTAAGAGTCTATTATGGTTTGTCCCCCTCCCAATCCCATCTTGTTTTATTTAAAAAGAATTATATTTTTACTTAAAATTTATTTTAAACTCAAATTCAGATTTAAAAGTTAATAAAAATATTTAAAGCATTATTAACTTTATCTTTTTAATAAATAATTAATCCAAATTCTAGTCTCTGGAATTTTATTTTATTATAAACATTTTTAAAAAGATTTTATTTATTCATTTGAGAGAGAGAGAGTATGAGAGAGTGGTAGAAGGAAAGGGAGCTGCTGCTGATCAGGGAGCCCAATGTTGGACTTAATTCCAGGACTCTGGGATCATGACCTGAGCTGAAGGCTGATGCCTAACAGGCTGAGCCAACCAGGTGCCCCTTACCTGAAACATTTTAAATTCAAAATTTAAATACTGTTACTATAGGTAAATACTTGCATGATCTTGTGTTAATTATGTGGCAATCTATAGAGGGAAATAACTATTCTTCACCCTCCCAAAATAGAAAGGGCTTATTGTGAATTCACTGAAAAAAAAAAAATGGTAATAGGCAATAAATAGTATAGTAGGTTGCATTGAACAGTTTTGTTTTAGTTGCAGAACTTTTTCCGGGGCCACATTGACACTGATGTGTAAGGAGAAGGGGAATGAAGTGTAGTGTCATTTAGCTCTGCTAACAAATACAGAGGTGATATGAACAAGCATGGTACTCACCAACCTGGAGAGAGAAAGGAGAGGTAAAGAGACCTCAGTGACATTCATATCATCATACTATAAACATAGCGTGTTTTCTGAAGTGGTGTTCTTTTATTCTCTGCCACCACCACTGCACCATTATTATTATTTTTTTTAAGAATAAAATACAATTTATTAAAGGGATATTGTATACATGAATATAGACATCTTTTCTCAAGTATTTCAACATCATAGCAATGCTAAACTGTGTTTAGTTACTTCATGTATAAAAAGATGTGCCAAAAGATGCATGCCTTACCAGTTTTTATTTTATTGGGTATGGCTATAGGTGACAGTGTATTTCTGATCTTGACTCTTTGTTGCTGGTGTGCCACTTTCAACTTTGCTATTTTTCTTTGCTTAGAGGCAAATGTAATAAACCTTACATTATTTAGATCCTTATTCCCTCTCTCCCTTTTCACACTTGAACACACACACACACATACACCCACACGCACACAAATACTTGATTAATCAAGTACGAGAAGTAAAAGTCTCAGCTTTTCCCTATTGAGGATGATATTTGCAAAATTAACAAGACAGTAAACAAGTGTTGGGGAGAATGCAGAGAAAGGGGAACCCTCTTACACTGTTGGTGGGAATGCAAGTTGGTGCAGTCACTTTGGAAAACAATGTGGAAATTCCTTAAGAAATTAAAAATAGAATTTCCCTATGACCCTGCAATTGCACTACTGGGTATTTAGCCCAAAGATACTGATGTAGTGAAAAGAAGGGCCATCTGTACCCCAATTTTCATAGCAGCAATGGCCACAGTCACCAAACTGTGGAAAGAACCAAGATGCCCTTCAACGGATGAATGGATAAAGAAGATGTGGTCCATATACAATATGGAGTATTATGCCTCCATCAGAAAGGATGAATACCCAACTTTTGTATCAACATGGATGGGACTGGAAGAGAGTATGCTGGGACTGGAAGAGATTTTGCTCAGTGAAATAAGTCAAGCAAAGAGAGTCAATTAAAATATGGTTTCACTTACTTGTGGAGCATAAGGAATAACACAGAAGGCCTTGGGAGAAGGAGAAGAGAAGTGAGTTGGGGGAAATAGGAGGGGGAAACAAACTATGAGAGACTGTGGACTCTGAGAAACAAGCTGAGGGTTCTGGAGGGGAGGGGAGTGGGGGGTTAGGTGAGCCTGGAGGTGGGTATTATGGAGCGCACGTATTGCATGGAGCACTGGGTGTGGTGCATAAACAATGAATTCTGGAACACTGAAAAGAAATAAAATAAAACAAAATAAAGTAAAATGAAAAATAAAAACAAAAAAAAATGAAAGAAGTTAATATCTCCCACTACTTATTTAGTTTCTTCTGTTGTTTCCATATGTTTCTAATAATTTTTGCTTTGATTTGATGCTCTGCTATGTGGTGCTTAAATGTCCATGGTTGATATATATTCTGACTTTGGATATAATCCAAAATGGATGGATGGATCCATTATCAAAAACATAATTGCAGTCTTTAATGCTTTTTTTGGTTTGAATTCTACTTTGTCTGACTTAATATTGCACCCCTGCTTCCATTACCTTTCCTGTTGCTTGGAATATCTTTGCTGTTTTTTTTTTTTTAATTCTTATAATCTTTGTCACTTTATCTTGGCTGTATCTCTTATGTACAAACATATATGCATTTATAATCCAACCTGAGAGACTTAAATTTTTAATGAGATTGGATGAGATAATTAATATATTGGTTTCATTTCTGTCACTATTTCTAATAGATTTTTTATTATTCCTGTTCTTCCATTAGGGAATAACATGTCATACTATCTTTTTTTAGTAACTTAGAAAGTAAATATCCATTTTAATCTATCAATTCCTTTAATACCTAATATTCCAATAGTGTGAAAAAAATGGTATAGTTTCATTTCCTAACAGCTTTCCCTCTCCTATTTCTTCATTTATAGTACTACAGTCTAGACTTTTGTACCATTTATATGTATTTATTAAGTCTTTTGGCTGTCAGGACTATGTTGTAGAGACTCTTTTTAATCTTTGTTTTTTACTTATATATATATTTTTGCATAGTTCCTCAAGTGGTATATTTTTTGATGGTTTGCATTTGTGAGAATGTCTTCTGTAAGCTTCCACATTTGATCAATCATTTTGAGTGCTTTAACTTTTCAGCCACACCTCTTCCTTGAAAAACTCTGTCACTGATAATACATTTGGTTTAATAAATAAATAATTAAGTATAGCTGAGAACTGGAGCAATGATGCTACCCACTTTTGTACAGTGAATTTCATAAAGTACTCTTTGCTACTTTATTTTGTTTGTTATCTCCTGTTCATTATTATAGACTTCACATTTTCTTGAAATTTCATTAATAGCACAAAACACTGTTAAAAAAT
This sequence comes from Lutra lutra, assembly GCF_902655055.1. Classification (NCBI taxonomy): domain Eukaryota; kingdom Metazoa; phylum Chordata; class Mammalia; order Carnivora; family Mustelidae; genus Lutra; species Lutra lutra. The sequence continues at coordinate 47,351,202 of NC_062279.1, read as the reverse complement.
GTCCTGTTTACCTTTCAAAAGTAGTTTATTTCTTATCTTCTTGGGTATGTTATTCTCTTTCTGTTCATGATGATTTTTCTTTTTCTATAAGCTCTGCTGGCTTTGCTGTGTTCACTTGCTTTTTGTGCGAGCTCTCCCACAGTCTGAAACCTGATCAAATGCAAGGTGGTTGGACTGGTGCCTTGTCATGCTCTTGGAATCCCCTCATATCCTGCTCCATAGAATGTTGCATTCAGCCATCCAGTGATCCTGCTGCCCAAGGGAGTAGAGAGTGAGTCAGCATCGTGGATGAACTGCAGAGTTTTTTTCTGTGATGATGAAGCTGTTGCATTAGGAGCCAACCTTTTGCTTCTAGGTTTAATTCTTCGTGGCCTATACAGTTCAGGTTCAATGGTTCTCAGAACTTGGTTGAACCAATTAAACAGAATCTCTGGGGAAAAGGATGCAGCCATCAATATTTCTTTTTTTTTTTCTTTCTTTTTTTTTTTTAGCCATCAATATTTCTTAAAGGTCCCAAATGATTTTACCATTCAGGTAGGCTTGAGAATCACTGGTTTTAGTGAGGCTGTGAATGGATTCCTTCTAGAAGCAACTGCATTAGAGGTTTTACCACATGCTGACTTCTCCTTACATCACCCAGAATAATTGCTTTTGTTTGTTCTTGTTCAGGAGTGAGAAAAATGGGATTAAGTAGAAGTCTCCCCATATCTCTCACAGCCCTCATTTGCCTTCAGTTTTTTTCCCCTTTGAATAAATGGATATTCATGACAGTTCGCAAATATCTTTTCTATTTACCACCTGCAGCATTGTACTACTTTCTGCATGATGACTTTGTGAGTGAGTTCTTTGCAACATAACTAGCAGGAATATCTGTCTACTGGATTGTACTTTTGTCTATTTTTTCATTGTTGATGTAGAATTCTCTATATTTTTATGCTCCTTTGAGTATTTTAATTATCAGCTAAGGGAGAGAAAGATGCTTATGTTTTGAATCATTATTATCATTTTGACTATTACAACTGCTGTATAATGAGTGCATAGTATTATTAAACACCATAACTCTAAACCATACATGAATTATCACATTTTTCTTTCACAACAATTTTTAGAGGTACATAAAGTATCTCCATTTTATAAATAATTCTCTAGTTGTCATTTTACATGAAAACATTCAGCTGAATTGTGAAAAATGACAAAAAGCTCATTGCTCTACCCATTGATTCACTAGTGATGGATCCCAGGGAAAAGAAGAGGGTAGAAAGATTGTTGCAAAGCATTCTACTACTGCTAATTCAGGCCTATCCAGGACCAGGCTCAGTGAGAATGAAGTCACTGGTGGTACAATTGGAAAATGCTCTCCAGCCAACATTATCTAGATCTACCCTAATGTACCCCATTCCCTTTATGCTTCCAGCAGTAATTCCCAGCATCCCTAGTGTCTTGGACCTAGTGACAAATTTGGAATTTGGAATCCATGTGGAAACCCTGAAAGTTAACTGAATGAATCTTTTCTTATCATGTATGGGTTACTTTGTTTGAATGGTCCTTAACTCAACTGCCTGGTGTCAGGCTCTCCTTTCATTCTCTTCAGGAAATGCAGCCTTAATTTGAATCCCTGAAAAGTGACTAAGAACCACAACCTTCTCCTTTTATATATACCAGTACTTTTCTGGGTGGCTGGATCCTGCTTCGGAGCTCTCTGGTTCCATCTTTTCAAAATATTTTAATTTTTAAAATTTTAATTTTTTAAAGATTTTTCTTATTTTTTATCTATTGATATAACTGACATACAATATTATATTAGTTTTAGGTGTACAACATAGTGATTTGACATTTGTATACACTGTTAAATGATCGCCACAATAAGTCTAGTTACCATTTGTCACCTTACAAATTTAATATAATGTTGTTGACTATATTCCTTATGCTGTACATCACCATGACTTTTTAAAAAATTTTTTATTTCTTAAATTTCTTTTCAGTGTACCAGAATTCATTGTTTATGCACCACACCCAGTGCTCCATGCAATACGTGCGCTCCATAATACCCACCACCAGGCTCATCCAACTTCCCACCCCCCGCACCTTCAAAACCCTCAGATTGTTCTTCAGAGTCCACAGTCTCTCATGGTTCATCTCCCCCTCCAATTTCCCTCAACTCCCTTCTCCTCTCCATCTCCCCATGTCCTCCGTGTTATTTCTTATGCTCCACAAATAAGTGAAACCATATGATAATTGACTCTCTCTGCTTGACTTATTTCACTCAGCAAAATATCTTCCAGTCCCGTCCATGTTGATACAAAAGTTGGGTATTCATCCTTTTTTTTTTTAAAGATTTTATTTATTTATTTGACAAACAGAGATAGGCAGAGAGGCAGGCAGAGAGAGAGGAGGAAGCAGGCTCCCCGCTGAGCAGAGAGCCCAACGCGGGGCTCGACCCTGGGATCATGACCCGAGCTGAAAGCAGAGACTTTAACCCACTGAGCCACCCAGGTACCCTGTATTCATCCTTTCTGATGGAGGCATAATACTCCATAGTGTATATGGACCACATCTTCCTTATCCATTCATCTGTTGAAGGGCATCTTGATTCTTTCCACAGTTTGGTGACTGTGGCGATTGCTGCTATGAACATTGGGGTACAGATGGCCCTTCTTTTTACTACATCTGTATCTTTGGGGTAAATACCCAGTAGTGCAATTGCAGGGTCATAGGGAAGCTCTATTTTTAATTTCTTAAGGAATCTCCACAATGTTTTCCAAAGTGGCTGCACCAAATTGCATTCCCACCAATAGTGTAAGAGGGTTCCCCTTTCTCCAAATCCTCTCCAACACACATAGTTTATTGTCTTGTTAATTTTGGCCTTTCTAACTGGCATCACCATGACTTTTTATTGTGTAATTGGAAGTTTGTATTTCTTAATCCCCTTCAACCCCCCATCCTCCACCCCTCTGGCAATTACCAAAATGTTTTCTCTATCTATGAGTCCAGGATATATTTTGTTTTGTTTGTTTTGTTTTTAGATTCCACATAGAGGTATTTGTTTTTCTGTGTTGCTTATTTTGCTTACCATAATACTTTGAAGTCCATCCATGTTGCCACAAAGGGTAAGAGCTCTTTTTTTTTTTTTTATGGCTGAGTAGTATTTCATTGTATATGTATACCAAATGTTCTTTATCCATTCATCTGTTGATGGGAGAGCTCATGTTTTCTTATAGGATCTTTAAAGTTTTGGAAGTTTTTGTATTTTTTTCAGAGGGAAATGATCCATATGTAGTTATAGAGTTGGTGTGTCCATGGAAAGAAGTGAGTTCAGGATCTTCCTCTGCTATGATCTTGAACTCCTCTTCAATTTTAATTTTTTTCCCCTAGCTTCATTGAGATATACTTAACAATTAAATTTTTTTTAATATTTAAGGTATACAACATGATGTTTTGATATATATGTACATTGTAAAATGTTCACCACAGTCAAACTAATGAGTATATTCTTCACCTCACATTGTTACCTTTTTTTGCTTTTGTGGTAAGAACAATTAAAATCAATTCTCTTAGCAAGTTTCAAGTATAATACAGTGGTATTAGCTATAGTCACCTTGTTGTACATTAAATCCTCAGAACTTATTCATACTGCATAAGTGAAAGTTTGGACCCTTTGGCCAACATCTCCCCATCTCCTTTATTCCCACCCCCTGGCAACTACCATTCTATTTTCTGCTTCTAAAAGTTTGACTTTTTTAGATTCTCCATATAATTGTGTCATGAAATATTTTTCTTTCTGTGTCTCACTTGTTTCACTTGGCATAATGTCTCCAGGTTTATCAATATTGTTGCAAATGATGGGATTTTCTTCTTTTTTAAAGATTGAATAATATTCCATTGTGTAATACACACATAAATATATATATATATAAAATATTGTGTATTGTATATATACTACTATGTATATGTGTATATATGTGTGTATTTGTTATATAGATATATATACACACAATATTGAGTATTGATTATATACATATATGCATTTGTGTGTATATACACAAAACAATTGAATATTACATTTACTTTATATATAATATTTTCTTTATTCATTTATTTGTTGATGGACAATTAATTTTATTTGCTGATGGACAATTGTTTTCCCATTTCCCTTGTTCCATCCTGAATGAGCTTATCTTACTTTTTGAAAATGCTACTCTCTCAAAGTCTAGATGTGACCTCACCACATTCTCTGTAATTGAACTCCATCTTTCTCATTGAATTTGCTTATATTGATTGCACCTTTTCATTACTTTCTTACTTATTTATATATGTATATGCTATATATACTGTTGTGCTCCTCAGGAAGAAAATGCTTCTGTTCTCTGATGAGTTTTCCTAGTTTCTTATCTTGTGTTGGGAGAAGCCTGCCAGCTTTTCCTCTGAAATAAGGCATTCCACATGCTATGTGAGCAGGAGAGAGAATTGCTTCTGATGCTTGTGTTTGTCTGACTTGACTTTCTCATCATTGTTTCTGCAAGGAAGCTCCTTTGATAATCATGTAACTGGGATTTCTGAAGTCCAGCCCTGTTGTTGTTGTTGTTGTTTCCCTCTTTGAGGTAGACGTGCACCTTTTGGGATTTTGATGATATAAAATTTGGAGCAACCCCCAAAATATTAGTCTGTCATTGAATATTTTCTATCTTGAAAAGGAGAAATCTCAATGGAGATTTCCATTGGAGATTCACCTATTTCCAATGGAGACTCACCTATCTCTGGTTATAAAAAGAGAAGAGCATGAAATCTTTGGAGACTGAAGAAGTTCTCCTTACCTGGGCATATCACATTAAGAGGAGTATATTTGGCCATCAGCTAGAAACCTTGACCAAAAGTATTAAGCTGTTACTCTTATTAATTATTGTGTGTCCTTCTCCTGAATACCAAAGGTTTGCAGTATATTGATGAGCCCACTCTATCATTTTTCTGTTTTGTCTCACCAGGAGCTTCTCACCCAGGTGTTCAGAAATGTCAGTCTTTGAAATTTCAATGGTGTTCTCAATTCCCGAGAGACAATATTTAACTGGGGAATTGATTGGAAGCTTTGAACCAGAAGGTCAGGTTATTGAAGAATAGAGCTCCCCAGCAGAGACAGTAATGAGAAAAACAGTGTTTGGAAAAGTTTGTTCTGAGTCATTGACTGACTTTATTCTCACAATGTGTGGAAATTGGTGTAAGAAAGAGCTTACAGCCTGATAATTTGGGATGTCAGCTCTTCCCAAAGACATTTCTCTTTTCAGGTGTTTGCTCAGCTCTGGCAGGAAAACAACCCCCCATGCTGTGACAGGCAAGACACAATCCAGCAACAAAGCAGTTTTTTTTTTTCTCCCCAGATAGATTTTAACAGAAAATTGCCCTTGCCCGAAGGCTTGGAGGTGGAGGCCCTTGGGAGTAAGTGACAAAAAGGAATTAAGCAGCAGGTCCTTTCAATTATTTAAGGTCAGTCAGGGGTGTAATTTTTTTTTTTAATTTCTATTTTTCACCCCTAGTAGTTAAAAATAAAACTCCTAATCTTCCTTCTAAAAACCTTGTGGTCAACTCAGTGATCCCCGTTAATTATTTCTATGTTAAGTACTTTCATTTGTCTCTTGGTTTTTGAGCAAGACAAATCTTTTCTGTCTTAGAGACTACTGTGTTTTTAATCAGGTCATGATGTAACCGATACACTCTATGTCTATAGTGAACAGAACTGGAAGAAAGAATTCTTTGTATTCACTTATAGATCTTGTTGGAGAAAATTGACTTCACACCTTTTTTTAAATTTATTTTTTATTCCTTGAAAAGAGATAAATCTCTTTGGGCACCAATGCAAGGGGGATATTTCTTTCCATTCCACTCTTACTTTTCCCTCTTGCCCTCTAAGCAAATCTTTGCTTTCAGCACATGGAATAGATATTTCTTTTATAATACCAAATTGTCTGCCTAAAATAAAATTAGCTCAAAATACACACACACACACACACACACACACACACACACACACACACACACAAACAGTTTTCAGAAATTTGGCAGAAAATAAGATATAGAAAACATTTACTGAGTACATAAAATATGTTGGGTCTAGCACTTAGTTCTTTTTCTGCAGTATGTTTTCAATTCTCACAAAAAGTTTATGAACTATAACTGCCCCCATTTTATAGATAAGGAGCTAAGGAAAGTTTCACTGTTAATAGGTAACTTAATCAAGGTTACATAGCTAATAAAAGGCAGAGCCTGGTTTTAAGCTTGGAATTACCTGATTTTAGAATTCTAATTCATATCCATCATGCAATATTTCCTCTAAGTATAGAAGTATCTTGTAATACTCATAGAAATATGTGTTTTATTCCATAATTAACTTTCAGGTATTACTCAAGAAGGCAGAGTGTTTATTTAGCATTTACAGATTTTTGTGACTACCACTGTATCAGGCATCTATTGTACTGTGCTAAAATGTAAGCGGACTATAAATTATGGAGTTTCTAAGATTTGAAGTCACCTAAAGCAATTAGTGGAATGAATATAGGCATATATCAGAGATATTATGGGTTTGGCACCAGACCAGTGTAAAAAGGTGATTATCACAATAAAATGAGTCAAATGCAGTTCTTTTGGTTTCCCAGTGCATATAAAAATTGTGTTTATACTCTAGTATAGTCTATTAAGTGTGCATTATATGTTAAAAAAATCAGTGTACACACCTCAATTAAAACTATTTTATTACAAAAAAATGCTAATCATTATCCGAACCTTCAGCAACTTGTACCTTTTTGCTGGTAAGGGGGTGCTTGCCTTGATCCTTATGTCTGCTGATTGATCAGATAGGTGGTTGCTGAAGGTTGGGTGGTTGTGGTAAATTCTTAAAATAAAGCAGTGAAGTATGCAAAATTGATTGACTCTTCCTTTTATGAATGAATTCTCTGTTGTAGTATGTAATGCTGTTTGATAGCATTTTACCCACAGTAGGACTTTCAAAATTGGAGTCAATACTCTCAAACTCTGATGCTGTTTTATCAACTAAATCTATATAATATTCTATATTTTTAATTGTCATTTCCACTATCTATGCAGTATCTTCACCGGGAGTAGATACATCTCAAGAGACTATTTCCTTTGCTCATCCATAAGAGGCAAGTCCTCATTCTCATAGTTTTATCATGAGATTGCAGCAATTCAATCCCATCTTTAGGATCCACTTCTAATTCTAGTTCTCTGGCTATTTCTGCCACATCTACAGTTACTTCCTCCACTGAAGTCTTGAACCCCTCAAAGTCACTATGGGGGTTGGAATCCACTTTTTCCAAGGTCCTGTTCATGTTGATATTTTGACCTCTTCCCATGAATCACAAGTGTGCTTAATGGCTTCTAGAATGATGAATCCTTGCCAGAGAGTTTTAGTTTACTTTGCCCAAATCCATCAGAAGAGTCACTATCTATGGTAAAATATATTTCTTAAATAATAAGACATGACATTTGAAATGACTCCTTGATCCATGGGCCACAAAATGGATATTGTATTAGCAGGCAAGAGAACCATGTTTATTTCACTGTATACCACCATCAGAACTTTTGTGTGCCCAGATGCATTGTCAATGAGCAGTAATATGTGGAAAAGAATCTTTTTTTTTTCCTGAGTAGTAAGTCTCAACAGTGGGCTTAAAATATTTAACAAACTATGTTGTAAACAGATGTGCTATCTTCTAGTCTTTGATTTTTCATTTAGAGAGCATAGGCAGAGTAGATTAGCATAATTCTTAAGGCCTTTGGTATTTCTGGAATAGTAAATGAACCTTGGCTTCCACTTAAAGTCACCAACTGCATTATCCCCTAAGAAGAGAGTCAGCCTGTCCTTTGAAACATTGAAGCCAGGCACTGACTTCTCCCACTCTCTGGCTATGAAAGTCCTATATGGCATCTTCTTCTATGGCTGTTTCATTGCATTAAAAATCTGTTATTCAGTGTAGCCTCCTTCATTAATTGTCCTAGCTAAATGTTGGAGAATTTACTGTAACTTCTACATTAGCACTTGCTACTTCCCCTTGCACTTTTATGTCATGGAGATGGCTTCTTTCCTTAAACCTCATGAACCAACCACTGCTAACTTCCAGTTTTTCTTCTGCACCTTCCTCACCTCTCTCAGCTTCATAAAATTAAAGACAGTTAGGGTTTTGCTCTGGAGTAGGCTTTGGCTTAACGGAATGTTGTGACTGGTTTGATCTTCTGTCTAAACCATGAAAACTTTCTGCATATCAGCATAATGTTAGTTTGTTTTCTTATCATTCATGTGTTCACTGGAAGGCACTTTTAATTTCCTTCAAGAATTTTTCCTTTGCGTTCACATAAAAGATAGCTACAAAAACTCAAGAGGAGAAGAATAGTGCATTTTATTTACTCCTACTTTTGCCCCTTTCATTGATCTTTCTTCCTTTTCAAATGTTCAAGTCTCTTCTGTTATGTTTCTTTTCTGTTTGGAGAACTTCCCATAGATATTTGTAGGTACTAATAAATTCTCTAAGCTTTTCTGCATCTAAGAATGCCTTTAATTCCTCTTTTTTCCTAAAAAATATTTTTACTGGATATAGAATTCAAAATTTGTGGTTCTGTTCTTTCAGCATTTGAAATATGTTTTGTCACTTTTTGGCTGCATAATTTCACATGAGATCTCCACCATCATTCAGATCAGTGTTCTCCTATATATGGCATTTCATTCTAGCTGGTTTCAAGATGTTTTCTTTCTTTGATTATTAGAAGTTTGATTATGATGTGTATGTCTGGCATAGATTTCTTTGAGTGTTTGGAATTTCCTCAACTTCGTGAATTTGTAGGTTTAGGTTTTTCAGAGACTGGGGAAATTTTTGGCTATTATTTGTGTGAATTTTTTTTATCTCCACATTTGTATTTGATGCAAGATGCCTAGCTTTTGGCCTGTCTTAATCATTTCTAGATTTTGACTTAAACTGAGAGGTGTGCAAGTCATTCTTCCACTTGAACACCTACAGGCTATTATAGGGTTATTAAATGGTCTAATTTCAATATTACTATATCTCAGGGAATAAGGAAGAGAGAGAAGGTGAAGAGAGTTGGGGAAACAGCTGTTATGTAAAGTAGCCAGAACATGCACATTTGCTGGTTAAGTCACCATCTCCAATGAGTGTGTAGTCTGTGGGGCTCCAAAACAATTACAATAGAAACATCAAAGATCACTGATCAAAGTTCTCCATAAAAAAACATAGTAATAATGAAAAAGTTTGAGATATGACAATTACCAAAATGTGACACAGAGACATGAACTGGAGGAAATGTTAAAAAATGGCACTGATAGACTTACTTAATGTGGGGTTGCCACAAAACTTAAATTTGTTTAAAAAAATGCAGATTTGTAGAAAAATCTGTGAAGTACAATGAAGTAAAGCACAATAAAATGAGATATGCATGTATCTCATCTTTGGTTATCTTTAGTAACAAAATATGCCAATGTCAGAATATACTAATGTCAGAGAACTTAATAGATGTGTAATGTTCAAGAATTCATTAAATCTTTTTTTTAGCTTACTCTTTTAGAGCATTTTGAGATTGCCAGCAAAATTGAGAGAAAGATAGAGAGATTTCCCAAATATTTCCTGCCCCCATACTTGTATATCTTCCCCCATTATCAACATCCTTCATCAGAGTGGTAACTTTTGTTACAGTTGATGATGCCTACTCTGACACATTGTAATCATTCCAAATCCATAGTTTACCTTAAGGTTCACTGCTGTGTTGTACATGTCATTAATCTTTACAGCTTATGTTTCCCACACACAAAATAATTACTTGTATTTGTAACATGATTTATTGTTGACCAAAAAATTCTCTTTAATACATTTTCTTATTTGAACCTTACCAGAACCAGGTAAAAAGGATGCAATTACCTTAATTTTACAGATGGAAAAACAAAGGGGCTAAGTGGCTTGCCTAAAGTCAAATACTATTAAGTTAGCAGTTAGGTAAATGCCAATTCTAATGTAAAACCAAGTGCCCATAGTTTTGACAAGATTGTGAGAAGTAAGTAACATAAAGTTTGTGAAAATGTTTTGCAGTTTATAAAATCCTATAAATATTGGCCATGATGATTATCCAGTTTTAACTATTTATTTTGGATTATTATTGGAGATCTAATTCTTCATGAATACTTATCCCTTCAGTACCCAAGATGTTTGTAATATGGGTAAAAGAATAGGACAGAAGATAACTTTTTTTTTTTTTTAGCTCAAACATCTTCCCAATCTACCTCAGAGATCTACACAGTACCCAGCACTCCTTGGAAGCATTTTATATTCAGAATAGGAGGATATTTCATTAATAGGAAGGAATTCCACAGTGTACACAATGCTTCTGAATTTATCACAGTGGCTTAGCTTTATGTAGCATTATTGACACTGTCTCTTCTAGGCATTTGAAAAGGGAAGTCTTGTTGACATTGGGGTGCCTATAGTTTGTACCATGGCCCTCTGATTGATGCTATGTGTCTAGAACTAGGTGAGCTGGGGACCATCCCTTGACTTTCCCAACAGACAATCTCAGTGCCTTCTTCATTATCCCAGGTACCCAGAGCAATTCTTGATTATCTCCTTCCCCTTAGTCCTCATAGCAAAACTCCTCCTCTCTAGAGATGCCATCTGTTTTTGTTAATTCATCTTGAAGACCAAATCCTGCAGTGGATGTGAAGAATAAATGAGTTCATAATAAAATGTGGAAAAGATCCATTCAAAGCATTTAGGTACAAAAACAACTTTGTGTGTGTAAAAGAAACAGAGGGAGGGAGAGAGGTCAAGAGAGAGAACTAACAAGGAGGAAAAAATCAAAATCATAGTTTGTAATCACAGCTGGAGAGAGACACAAGACTACAACAGAGACAGAAAAGGAACAAGTTCTTCATTTACTTGTGTGTGTCGCTAATTGCCTGGCAAATCTGTGTGAATGGTAATTTATTGGACTATAAGAGGAAGACAAACAAAGGATAAACCAGAAAATTTAGAGTATCAGAGGTTCCCAAAATATAGAGGGTGTGGGAAACCCTAGAATACATAGGCTCTGTTTTAACAATCCTAACACTTTGGGTTGGATAACTTTTTGTTGTGGGAGTCTGTCCTGTGCATTGTTGAGTGTTTATAAGCATTGCTGGTTGCTAACCCCTAGATGCATCCTTCTCCAAATTGTGGCAATCAAAAATGTCTCCAGATGTTGTCTGGAGATAACATTTGAGATAAGGGTGGAGGACAAGGTAGTAGTATAGCAAAATCACTCCTGGTTGAGAACAATTGGTTGAAATCTTTGACCTAAATGCATGCTAAGCTAGAAAAAAATGTAGACTCAATATAGAATACTATAGAATATTAACAGTGGAAATCTTTTGTGTTGAAGATAGATATAATCTTAAATTCTTCTTTGGTCAGCTTCTCTACAGTTTTAAACATTTTGTGAAGAACATGCACTAATTGTGTAATCATAGCAAAGGAATGTTAATCATGCTCTTAAGAGTAAAGGTACTCGAATTAACTTCGTGAGTACTCTGGTGAGTGAAGGTACATTTTGAGAAAAACAGCGACTCATGGGGTTCTAATGAGAAGAAATAAGGAATAAAATTATATTTGACTAGGAGAGGTAGAATATTCACCAAAAAGAAGGAAGTAGGAAGACAAAGAATCAGGAAAGAAGTAAAGCTTTCATGAAATAAAGACTCCTTTCATCTGCTTAGGCATGTGATTGAGCTCCCAAGCAATGAAGCATGGAATAGTGACATATGTTTATGGCATAACAAGTGTACAGTGTGTTTTTTTTTTTAAATTTTATTTTTTATATACATATAATATATTTTTATGCCCAGGGGTACAGTCTGTGAATCACCAGGTTTACACACTTCACAGCACTCACCATAGCACATACCCTCCCCAATGTCCATAACCCCATCCCCCCTCTCCCAACCCCCCTCCCCCCATCAACCCTCAGTTTGTTTTGTGAGATTAAGAGTCACTTATGGTTTGTTTCCCTCCCAATCCCATCTTGTTTCATTTACTCTTCTCCTACCCCCTTAACCCCCCATGTTACATCTTCTCTCCCTCATATCAGGGAGATCATATGATAGTTGTCTTTCTCTGATGGACTTATTTCGCTAAGCGTGATACCCTCTAGTTCCATCCACGTCATCGCAAATGGCAAGATTTCATTTCTTTTGATGGCTGCATAGTATTCCATTGTGTATATATACCACATCTTCTTTATCCATTCGTCTGTTGATGGACATCTAGGTTCTTTCCATAGTTTGGCTATTGTAGACATTGCTGCTATAAACATTTGGGTGCACGTGCCCCTTCAGATCACTACGTTTGTATCTTTAGGATAAATACCCAGTAGTGCAATTGCTGGGTCATAGGGTAGTTCTATTTTCAACATTTTGAGGAACCTCCATGCTGTTTTCCAGAGTGGTTGCACAGGCTTGCATTCCCACCAACAGTGTAGGAGGGTTCCCCTTTCTCCGCATCCTTGCCAGCATCTGTCATTTCCTGACTTGTTAATTTTAGCCATTCTGACTGGTGTGAGGTGATATCTCATTGTGGTTTTGATTTGTATTTCCCTGATGCTGAGTGATATGGAGCACTTTTTCATGTGTCTGTTGGCCATCTGGATGTCTTCTTTGCAGAAATGTCTGTTCATGTCCTCTGCCCATTTCTTTTCTTTTTTTTTTAATTTTTTAATTTTTTTCAGCATAACAGTATTCATTATTTTTGCACCACACCCAGTGCTCCATGCAATCCGTGCCCTCTACAATACCCACCACCTGGTGCCCCCAACCTCCCACCCCCCACCCCTTCAAAATTCTCAGATCGTTTTTCAGAGTCCATAGTCTCTCATGGTTCACCTCCCCTTCCAATTTCCCTCAACTCCCTTCTCCTCTCCATCTCCCCTTGTCCTCCATGCTATTAGTTATGCTCGACAAATAAGTGAAACCATATGATAATTGACTCTCTCTGCTTGACTTATTTCACTCAGCATAATCTCTTCCAGTCCCGTCTATGTTGCTACAAAACTTGGGAATTCATCCATTCTTTTTTCTTTTTTCTTTTTTTTTTTTTACAGCTTTATAAACATATATTTTTATCCCCAGGGGTACAGGTCTGCGAATCGCCAGGTTTACACACTTCACAGCACTCACCATAGCACATACCCTCCCCAATATCCATAACCCCACCCCCCTCTCCCAACCCCCTCGCCCCATCAACCCTCATTTTGTTTTGTGAGATTAAGAGTCACTTATGGTTTGTCTCCCTCCCAATCCCATCTTGTTTCATTTACTCTTCTCCTACCTCCTCAACCCCCCATGTTGCATCTCCTCTCCCTCATATCAGGGAGATCATATGATAGTTGTCTTTCTCCGATTGACTTATTTCGCTAAGCATGATACCCTCTAGTTCCATCCACGTCGTCGCAAATGGCAAGATTTCATTTCTTTTGATGGCTGCATAGTATTCCATTGTGTATATATACCACATCTTCTTTATCCATTCGTCTGTAGATGGACATCTAGGAAAAAAGACAGCCTCTTCAATAAGTGGTGTTGGGAAAATTGGACAGCCACATGCAGAAAAATGAAATTGGATCATTTCCTTACACCACACACGAAAATAGACTCAAAATGGATGAAGGATCTCAATGTGAGAAAGGAATCCATCAAAATCCTTGAGGAGAACACAGGCAGCAACCTCTTCGACCTCAGCCGCAGCAACATCTTCCTAGGAACATCACCAAAGGCAAGGGAAGCAAGGGCAAAAATGAACTTTTGGGATTTTATCAAGATCAAAAGCTTTTGCACAGCAAAGGAAACAGTGAACAAAACCAAAAGACAACTGACAGAATGGGAGAAGATATTTGCAAATGACATATCAGATAAAGGGCTAGTGTCCAAAATCTATAAAGAACTTAGCAAACTCAACACCCAAAGAACAAATAATCCAATCAAGAAATGGGCAGAGGACATGAACAGACATTTCTGCAAAGAAGACATCCAGATGGCCAACAGACACATGAAAAAGTGCTCCATATCACAAATCAAAAGCACGATGAGATATCACCCCACACCAGTCAGAATGGCTAAAATTAACAAGTCAGGAAATGACAGATGCTGGCGAGGATGCGGAGAAAGGGAACCCCTCCTACACTGTTGGTGGGAATGCAAGCTGGTGCAACCACTCTGGAAAACAGCATGGAGGTTCCTCAAAGTGTTGAAAACAGAACTACCCTATGACCCTGCAATTGCACTGCTGGGTATTTACCCTAAAGATACAAACGTAGTGATCCTAAGGGGCACGTGCACCCGAATGTTTATAGCAGCAATGTCTACAATAGCCAAACTATGGAAAGATCCTCTGCCCATTTCTTGATTGGATTATTTGTTCTTTGGGTGTTGAGTTTGCTAAGTTCTTTATAGATTTTGGACACTAGCCCTTTATCTGATATGTCGTTTGCAAATATCTTCTCCCATTCTGTCAGTTGTCTTTTGGTTTTGTTAACTGTTTCCTTTGCTGTGCAGAAGCTTTTGATCTTGATAAAATCCCAAAAGTTCATTTTTGCCCTTGCTTCCCTTGCCTTTGGCGATGTTCCTAGGAAGATGTTGCTGCGGCTGAGGTCGAAGAGGTTGCTGCCTGTGTTCTCCTCAAGGATTTTGATGGATTCCTTTCTCATATTGAGGTCCTTCATCCATTTTGAGTCTATTTTTGTGTGTGGTGTAAGGAAATGATCCAATTTCATTTTTCTGCATGTGGCTGTCCAATTTTCCCAACACCATTTATTGAAGAGGCTGTCTTTGTTCCATTGGACATTCTTTCCTGCTTTGTCGAAGATGAGTTGACCATAGAGTTGAGGGTCCATTTCTGGGCTCTCTATTCTGTTCCATTGATCTATGTGTCTGTTTTTGTGCCAGTACCATGCTGTCTTGATGATGACAGCTTTGTAATAGAGCTTGAAGTCCGGAATTGTGATGCCACCAACTTTGGCTTTCTTTTTCAATATTCCTTTGGCTATTCGAGGTCTTTTCTGGTTCCATATAAATTTTAGGATTATTTGTTCCATTTCTTTGAAAAAAATGGATGGTGCTTTGATAGGAATTGCATTAAATGTGTAGATTGCTTTAGGTAGCATAGACATTTTCACAATATTTATTCTTCCAATCCAGGAGCATGGAACATTTTTCCATTTCTTTGTGTCTTCCTCAATTTCTTTCATGAGTACTTTATAGTTTTCTGAGTATAGATTCTTAGTCTCTTTGGTTAGGTTTATTCCTAAGTATCTTATAGTTTTGGGTGCAATTGTAAATGGGATGGACTCCTTAATTTCTCTTTCTTCTGTCTTGTTGTTGGTGTAGAGAAATGCAACTGATTTCTGTGCATTGATTTTATATCCTGACACTTTACTGAATTCCTGTACAAGTTCTAGCAGTTTTGGAGTGGAGTCTTTTGGGTTTTCCATATATAGTATCATATCATCTGCAAAGAGTGATAGTTTGACTTCTTCTTTGCCGATTTGGATGCCTTTAATTTCCTTTTGTGTCTGATTGCTAAGGCTAGGACTCCTAGTACTATGTTGAATAGCAGTGGTGATAACGGACATCCCTGCCGTGTTCCTGACTTTAGCGGAAACGCTTTCAGTTTTTCTCCATTGAGACTGATATTTGCGGTGGGTTTTTCATAGATGGCTTTGATAATATTGAGGTATGTGCCATCTATCCCTACACTTTGAAGAGTTTTGATCAGGAAGGGATGCTGTACTTTGTCAAATGCTTTTTCAGCATCTATGGAGAGTATCATATGTTTCTTGTTCTTTCTTTTATTAATGTGTTGTATCACATTGATTGATTTGCGGATGTTGAACCAACCTTGCAGCCCTGGAATAAATCCCACTTGGTCGTGGTGAATAATCCTTTTAATGTACTGTTGAATCCTATTGGCTAGTATTTTGGCGAGAATTTTTGCATCTGTGTTCATCAAGGATATTGGTCTGTAGTTCTCTTTTTTGATGGGATCCTTGTCTGGTTTTGGGATCAAGGTGATGCTGGCCTCATAAAATGAGTTTGGAAGTTTTCCTTCCATTTCTATTTTTTGGAACAGTTTCAGGAGAATAGGAATTAGTTCTTCTTTAAATGTTTGGTAGAATTCCCCCGGGAAGCCATCTGGCCCTGGGCTTTTGTTTGTTTGGAGATTTAATGACTGTTTCAATCTCCTTACTGGTTATGGGTCTGTTGAGGCTTTCTATTTCTTCCTGGTTCAGTTGTGGTAGTTTATATGTCTCTAGGAATGCATCCATTTCTTCCAGATTGTCAAATTTGTTGGCATAGAGTTGCTCATAGTATGTTCTTTTAATTGTCTGTATTTCTTTGGTGTTCATTGTGATCTCTCCTCTTTCATTCATGATTTTATTTATTTTGGTCCTTTCTCTTTTCTTTTTGATAAGTCTGGCCAGGGGTTTATCAATCTTATTAATTCTTTCAAAGAACCAGCTCCTAGTTTCCTTGATTTGTTCTATTGTTTTTTTGGTTTCTATTTCATTGATTTCTGCTTTGATCTTTATGATTTCTCTTCCCCTGCTGGGTTTAGGCTTTCTTTCTTGTTCTTTCTCCAGCTCCTTTAGGTGTAGGGTTAGGTTGTGTACCTGAAACCTTTCTTGTTTCTTGGAAAGGCTTGTACCGCTATATATTTTCCTCTCAGGACTGCCTTTGTTGTGTCCCATAGATTTTGAATCGTTGTGTTTTCATTATCATTTGCTTCCATGAATTTAGTCAATTCTTCTTTAATATCCTGGTTGACCCATTCATTCTTTAGAAGGATGCTGTTTAGTCTCCATGTATTTGGGTTCTTTCCAAATTTCCTGTTATGATTGAGTTCTAGCTTCAGAGCATTGTGGTCTGAAAATATGCAGGGAATGATTCCAATCTTTTGATACCGGTTGAGACTTGATTTAGGACCGAGGATGTGATCTATTCTGGAGAATGTTCCATGTGCACTAGAGAAGAATGTGTATTCTGTTGCTTTGGGATGAAATGTTCTGAATATATCTGTGATGTCCATCTGGTCCAGTGTGTCATTTAAGGCCTTTATTTCCTTGTTGATCTTTTGCTTGGATGATCTGTCCATTTCAGTGAGGGGAGTGTTACAGTCCCCTATGATTATTGTGTTATTGTTGATGTGTTTCTTTGGTTTTGTTATTAATTGGTTTATATAGTTGGCTGCTCCCATGTTAGGGGCAGAGATATTTAAAATTGTTAGATCTTCTTGTTGGACAGATCCTTTGAGTATGATATAGTGTCCTTCCTCATCTCTTATTATAGTGTTTGGCTAAAAATCTAATTGATCTGATATAAGGATTGCCACTCCGGCTTTCTTCTGATGTCCATTAGCATGATAAATTGTTTTCCACCCCCTCACTTTAAATCTGGAGGTGTCTTCGTGTTTAAAATGAGTTCCTTGTAGGCAACATATAGATGGGTTTTGTTTTTTTATCCATTCTGATACCCTGTGTCTTTTGATTGGGGCATTTAGCCCATTAAGATTCAGGGTAACTATTGAGAGATATGAACTTAGTGCCATTGTATTGCCTGTAAGGTGACTGTTATTGTATATTGTCTCTGTTCCTTTCTGATCTACTTCTTTTAGGGTCTTTCTTTGCTTAGAGGACCCCTTTCAATATTTCCTGTAGAGCTGGTTTGGTGTTTGCAAATTCTTTCAGTTTTTGTTTGTCCTGGAAGCTTTTAATCTCTCCTTCTATTTTCAATGATAGCCTAGCTGGATATAGTATTCTTGGCTGCATGTTTTTCTCGTTTAGTGCTCTGAGTATATCATACCAGCTCTTTCTGGCCTGCCAGGTCTCTGTGGATAAGTCTGCTGCCAATCTAATATTTTTACCATTGTATGTTACAGACTTCTTTTCCCTGGCTGCTTTCAGGATTTTCTCTTTGTCACTAAGACTTGTCAATTTTACTATTAGGTGATGGGGTGTGGACCTATTCTTACTGATTTTGAGGGGGGTTCTCTGAACCTCCTGAATTTTGATGCTTGTTCCCTTTGCCATATTGGGGAAATTCTCTCAAATAATTCTCTCCAATATACCTTCTGCTCCCCTCTCTCTTTCTTCTTCTTCCGGAATCCCTATTATTCTAATGTTGTTTCATCTTATGGTGTCACTTATCTCTCGAATTCTCCCCTCGTGGTCCAGTAGCTGTTTGTCCCTCTTTTGCTCAGCTTCTTTATTCTCTGTCATTTGGTCTTCTATATCACTAATTCTTTCTTCTGCCTCATTTATCCTAGCCGTCAGAGCCTCCATTTTTGTTTGCACCTCATTAATAGCTTTTTTTAATTTCAACTTGGTTAGATTTTAGTTCTTTTATTTCTCCAGAAAGGGCTTTTATATCTCCCGAGAGGGTTTCTCTAATATCTTCCATGCCTTTTTCGAGCCCAGCTAGAACCTTGAGAATCATCATTCTGAACTCTAGTTCTGACATATTACCAATGTCTGTATTGATTAGGTCCCTAGCCTTTGGTACTGCCTCTTGTTCTTTTTTTTTGTGGTGAATTTTTCCGCCTTGTCATTTTGTCCAGATAAGAGTATATGAAGGAGCAAGTAAAATACTAAAAGGGTGGCAACAACCCCAGGAAAGTATGCTTTAGCCAAATCAGAAGAGATCCCAAATCGTGGGGGGGGGGGAGAAAGGGGTTAAAAAGAGGTTCAGAAAGAAAAAAAAAAAGGAAACAATTAAAAAAAGAAAACCAATAAAGAAAAAATATAGAAAGGAAAAAATATAAAAAGGAAAAAATATATATATTAGATAAACTAGTTTAAAAACGTTAAAAAAGATGAGGCGCCTGGGTGGCTCAGTGGGTTAAGCCACTGCCTTCGGCTCAGGTCATGATCTCAGAGTCCTGGGATCGAGCCCCGCATTGGGCTCTCTGCTCAGCAGGGAGCCTGCTTCCTCCTCTCTCTCTGCCTGCCTCTCTGCCTGCTTGTGATCTCTCTGTCAAATAAATAAATAAAATCTTTAAAAAAAAAACGTTAAAAAAGAAAAGGGTAAAAGTTAAAAAAAATTAGCAGAAGAAGAGAAAAAAAAATTGAAAAAGAAAAAAAAAATTAAATTAACTGCAAGGCTAAAGAATCATGGGGAAAAAGCCATGAGTTCATGCTTTGCTTTCTCCTCCTCTGGAATTCCGCTGCTCTCCTTGGTATTGGAACTGCAGTCCTTGGTAGGTGAACTTGGTCCTGGCTGGATTTCTTGTTGATCTTCTGGGGGAGGGGCCTGTTGTAGTGATTCTCAAGTGTCTTTGCCCCAGGCGGAGTTGCACCGCCCTTACCAGGGGCCGGGCTCAGTAATCCGCTCAGGTTTGCTTTCAGGGGCTTTTGTTCCCTGAGTGCTTTCCGTAGAGTTCTGGAGGATGGGAATGAAGATGGTGGCCTCCCGGTCTCCAGCCCAGAGGATCCGAGAGCCCGGGGCCCCACTTCTCAGTGCGCCCTCAGAGTACAGCGCCCAATTACTCCTGTCACCCTGCCTCTTGCCGCGCTCCGAGCTGACCGAGGCTGCGACCGGTTCAAGGTAACCCCGAGCTTAGAGCTCACTCCTCGGCTCTGTCTCTGTAGCTGGCTTCCCCGTTCTAATACCTGTAAGCTCTGCGACACTCAGACACCCCCGATCCTTCTGTGACCCTGTGGGACCTGAGGCCACGCTGACCCCGTGTGGGCTTCACCCTGGTTAAGCCTCTGGAGCGATGTCCCTCAGCGGAACAGACTTTTAAAAGTCCTGATTTTGTGCTCCGTTGCTCCGCCGCTTGCCGGGAGCCAGCCCCTCCCCCCGCGGTCTATCTTCCCGTTGCTTTGGATTCACTTCTCCGCCAGTCATACCTTTCAGAAAGTGGTTGATTTTCTGTTTCTAGAATTGCTGTTCTTCTTCTCTTCGATCTCCCGTTGGATTTGTAGGTGTTTGCAATCTTTAGATAAGCTATCTAGCTGACCTCCCGCTACCTGAAGTAGTCTCAGCCTGCTACTTCTCTGCCATCTTGACCTACAGTGTGCTCTTTTAAGGAAAGAGTGAACACCAGCAAATATGAATGTTTATATATATCGATGGTATCTCTAAATGACTATACATGTATTATCTTCTTGTTTATGACTCAAAAATATTGTCATCTGTTAGGCTATTTCACACTAATTGAGTCCTCAGCAGAGAGTCCCCTGACTGAAGAAAACTCCTAAGATCACAAGGTGATAGGAGGAACTCAAAGATCAAGCATTCCATTGAGGATGGTTTTAGATGAATGAATAAAGAAGACGTGGTCCATATATACAATGGAAAAATACTCAGCCATCAGAAAGGATGAATACCCAACTTTTGCATCAACATGAATAAAACTAGAGGAGATTATGCTAAGTGAAATAAGTCAAGCAGAGAAATTCAATAATCATATGGTTTCACTTATTTGTGGAACATAAGGAATAGCATGGAGGACATTTGGAGAAGGAAGGGAAAAATAAAAGGGGGGGAATTAGAGGGGGAGACAAACCATGAGAGTCTATGGACTCTGGGAAACAAACAGAAGGTTTTAGAGTAGAAGGGGATGAATGGATGTGTTAGCCCAGTGATGAGTATTAGGGAGGGCACTGATTGCATGGAGCACTGGGTGTTATATGCAAACAATGAATCATGGAACACTACATCAAAAACTAATGATGTACTGTATGGTGGCTAGCATAACATAATAAAAGAATAAAAATATATATTATATATATGGAGAGAGAGAGATGTTGTTCTAGGATACAGCTTTTTCCCCTTCATTTCCATTAAGGTTTTCACTGTAGCAAGATTAAATTCTTTGAATGCAAAATGTGGTTCCCTTAGCCAGAGGAATAATATTTGCCTTAGAATTTTTCCTCTAAAGAATGAATTTTAATGGCTAGACATTAGAATTTTTTTTCTTTCAACCATTTATTTGTTTCACAGACATATTCTGAATACCCACTCAGAACTAAGGCACTCTACTAGTATCTTAAACAAACAATGGCATCTTATGTCCTTTTACTGTCCTGTGGCTCCCACTGAGGTCTTCCACTTGGGTAACACCTCTCTCTCAAAATATTCAAATGTCTCAAATTACCTTAAATCTGTCTTTTGTCCCAGTCAAAATACATGTTGGCTCAGAGAGCAAGAAGATGAGCCAGGACATGAAAGATGAAAAATTCTGATTCTGACTCCATTTCCAGTAAGTATGCTTTTTTCACACCATGAAGCAATTAATTCAATTCTGACACTATCTGCCTGGAGTTAATCCTGGAGTTAATGTCAGGCTTCCCACGTTAAGGGGGTGGTCCTAAAGGACTGCACCCTCTTCAGACTCCATCTGCAAGTCCAGGTTGTCACCTGGGCTTCTGAACTACCATCTATAGATTGGATGTTCCACAACAAATTCCCTAAGGAGGGATTAATTTGCTAGAGTGGTTTACAGAACTCAGAGAAGCATTTTGCTCACTAGATTACGGGTTTATTATAAAAGAATATGACTTGGAAACAGCCAGATAGGAGATGTATTGGACAAATTATGGAGAAAGGATGTGAAGCCTCCATGCCTTCTCTGAGTTCATCACTCTCCCAGCACTTTCCACTAACCTAGAAACTCTCCAAATCCTGTGATTTGGGGTATTATGGAGGCTTTATTATATCACATAATTAATTAAATCATTGATCATTGGTAATTGAACTCAATTGCCAGCTTCTCTCCCCTCCCCAGGGGTGAAGAGTGAGACTGTAAATGCCAACTCTCTAATTAGGGGGTTGACTTCCTGGAAATCAACCCCCATCCTTAGGTTACTAGGAATTCCCCAAAGTCACCCTACTAACATAACAAAACATATATTTATCATCTCAACATTTAGGAAATTCCAAGCTTTGTGCCAGGAATGGGGATGAAGACAAAATATGTATTTCTTTTTTTTTTTTTAAGATTTTATTTATTTATTTGACAGACAGAGATCACAAGTAGGGAGAGAGGCAGGCAGAGAGAGAGGGGGAAGCAGGCTTCCTGATGAGCAGAGAGCCCAATGCAGGGCTTGATCCCAGAACTCTGAGTTCATGACCTGAGCTGAAGGCAGAGGCTTAACCCACTAAGCCACACATGCACCCCCAAATATATATTTATTATTATAAATCACAGTATCACAAAGGTACATGTACAGGATGGTGACAAGAAGGATACTGATTGACAAGAGAACGTATTGTGAACATAAGAAAATGCATAGGATGCTAGAGAAATTGTCAATTAAGGTCAACAACACTGAGTCTCTCTCTTGAAAGGTTTAAATGATGGGGTTGAATTCATCTGAGTGATTGCCACACAAATAGACTAAAGGAATTGTATAAAACTACCAGACTTTCCTTTTACTCTATCCAATTTACTGAGAGGAAGGCTGGAGTTCAAAGAAGATTGAAGATGAGTTCCAAGTCATCAGACTTGGCACTGGACCAGGGATCTTCTGAGCACAGATGGGTTGCAGGCATGGGCTTTGGAATCAAAGGGACGTAAGACTGAGTTTAGGCTCCAACACGACCCAGCTGAATGGCTTTGGAATGGTTTCCTAACATTTCAGTTCTTATATCCTTATTCTTAAAGAGGGAATAATAATGGTACTTCTCACCAATAGTGTGCTGGTAAATAATGACCAGCTCTTTGGAGGAAAACAAAAAATACCGAATTGTTGCATTTGCTGATTGTTCTTACACAGATAATCCCAGCATGGCTTAGTTTCAAGCTACCAGTGTGATGTCACTGAATGTGAACATGGGAAGTGATGCAAAGAGCAAAGAAATGCTCTCATAAACTGGTACAACCTAGCTCTAACACACTGCTGCCTATCACAAAGGGTACTGGCAGGATTGCTTAAATACTGTTGGTCAACCACTTAGCATAGCATCTGGAAATTAGTAGAGGCTCAGTACTGTTTTGTTTTGTTTTGTTTTTTAATTTAATTGTGTGTGTGTGTCTGTGTTCCAAAATTCATTGTTTATGTACCACACCCAGTGCTCCATGCAACAAGTGCCTTCCTTAATACCCCCGACTAGGCTTACCCACCCTCCACGCCCCTCCCCTCCAAAACCCTCAGTTTGTTTCTCAGAGTCCACAGTCTCTCATGGTTTGTATACCCCTCTGATTTCCCCAACTCACTTCTCCTCTCCATCTCCCAATGTCCTCCAAGTTATTCCTTATTGTCCACAAGTAAGTGAAACCATATGATA
This sequence comes from Lutra lutra, assembly GCF_902655055.1. NCBI lineage: Eukaryota > Metazoa > Chordata > Mammalia > Carnivora > Mustelidae > Lutra > Lutra lutra. Next base: position 47,327,888 of record NC_062279.1, on the reverse strand, counting down.
ATTGACTACTGTTTGAAGGTACTTCCTAGAGCTCCTGACTTCAAGTACAGTGCCCTTTTCATAGCATCTGGCTGCTTTTCTTGATGCAGCACACAATCTTATGAATCATGTCTCCTGTAGGAACAGGGATGGATTGATTAATGCAAGTACTGTGTTCCTTGTCTCTAGATGCTGCCAGCACCCATTTCATGCATTTCTGTTGTTTTGGGATCACAGTTAAAAATCATTTATCAATGTCTGGCTGCCTGAGAATTTTCTCCCCACTTAAACGGCATCGATCTGTTCTTTATCTTCAGAGCTACAAGGTCAGCCTCTGGGTTTACCCTGTTCTTAGAGGGTTTCAATAGTTTTGTCAAGGAGCATATCCCTTCTGTTTAGCCCAGGTGACTATTGAAACCTTGAGGGTTTCAATAGTTTTGGCAAGGAGCATTCCTCCTCTGTTCCCCCTTCAAACAGTCATCCAGATTCTGCAGCCCTTGCCTCCTATGGCTTGGAGGGCAGCCTGAGTGTGCTTGTGTTGGTCTGGCAGACCTGAGTTTATAGTCATATGACACCTCTTCTAGCTAAGGGGCTATCTCCTCTAATATATCTTAAATTATGATACAGAATCTTATCCAAATATCCACTCTGAGACAGCCTGTGATTTTCTGATCCCTTGTTCTCTAAATCATGCTGTATTTACCCAAATTAAAATGCCTTTAAATTTTAGTGAAGACTATAAAGCAAAATGAATTTGTTTGTCTGCTTCTACCCTTTCATTTTTTTCCCCACATCTTTTAGAATACTTGTCTTTTTCATATAAGATGCTGTAAGCCCTAATGCAGATTTTTCCACTCTCACCCCCTGCTGGGTCGTCTTCTCAATATTTCCAAGCTCCTATTTGTTAAGCGATAAAGATGGTTCTAAGTTTATCAAATACAATGATTTCTGCTGATTTTGGTTCCCAATATGAAATTCCTTCTAGATCTTGCAATTTAGATTATCAGAACTATTAATGTATGTGCCTACCAAACATCCCAGAGTAATACCAAAAGATTATCACTAACATTATAGCAGGGGTATACAGGATGAGAAGGGCTGTGCTCAGTTGGAGGACTGGAATTTGGAGCAAATATTTGGAAATAGTGCAGATAACACTAGCAAAGTAAGTTTTTTTCCTAACTCTAGTGAGATAACAATACAACTCAGGCAATAATTTTCTTAAAATCTCTCTCAAACTTTGAAATTTAAAATGATCAAATCTTTTTCTCCCTTAATATGTAGAGCTTAATGAACTGTGGTTCATTATAGCCATACATAGAGAGTGTGTTTTGCTGGAAAAATTTCCCAGACTCTATGTCTAATAAGTTTTTGTATAATGTTTTTTCTGGAAAAACCTGGACTAGTAGAACAATCCACCATATGCAAAATAGGTAGTAATTCCCGAGTTTGGGAGAGTTAGCTAACAGAGGAATTCCTTGTATGTGCTATCTGTTATGGAATTCTAGATTCTTCCCAATAAATGTAATTTTGTATTTCATAAATCTGTTAGTGTCACTACTTTTGGGGGGTACTTTATGTCACTGGATTTACATATTTTGCAGGGACTTCTTGGATTTTAGATATATTGTATCTTCGTAATTTTCTTTGTCCCTTCACTGTCTCTCACTTGGCTCAGAAGAGAGAAGGTATTTACATTTGCACACTTCAGAGATTCTGCCAAGTTCATTTTATTGGGGCTATTTCTGATTGTAGATTTCTCACATGGACATGTGCACTTCCTGAACCAATTTATCAACCAAAGGTATTGATTGAGTACCTCTGTTTACAAGGCACAGGCTGGGGTTGGTTCCAGAAACAATAATGTATTAAATATCTGTCAAAGACCTTTCAAAGGAAAACTCTGAGTACACAATCTGATTTTATTATTCTCTCTGAGAAAGATTAATGGAAAATAGATTTCATTCCATCTTTGCATCTCTTCACACAAGCCAAAAGATATTTCACGTCTTGCTCAAGGTCATGCAAAGAGTGAGAGTGAAAAACTGACATCTTATGTCACAATCAAAGACGTAAATTAAATGTTCACAGAGGACTTTCAAGTCATGGCCAGTGTAGTACCTGGGATTTCCTTTCTGCATTTTCTTAAGTATGGGTTTCAGCAAAAACCAATTTGTGCAGGAGGTAATCTGATTATTGACACTATCAATCTGCAGAATGCAGGGTCAGCATTGACTTTCCACTTGGCCATTCTCAACAGCTGGGCAAGGTAAGCATAATCACAGGCAAATTTCAACTGTTCCCCTTGTTCAATTTGTGCTTACCTACATAAGTTCTTCAAATACAACAAGCTGCTGTCTCAGAACCTCTCAAGCATATCATAATTTTCACTTCTCTGAGCTGAGATCTTCTGATTAGGACTTGACAAGAATAAGACTTTGACCTTCAATCCGCTGGTGGGGGGGAAATGCATGTTTGCATTTATTTTTAAAATGCTGAAATAGATGTTGAATTGATAGCAACCACTGACCTTGAGGAAGTGTTGGGATCTTGTCATCCTAAAGAGGAGATCTTAAATCACACAAACCCGAAACCAAACCAAACATTTCAATCATAACATAAATGCCAATTTAATTATTTCGTTTGGATAACAATAAATGCCAGTTGCCCCAGTTATGTGGGAGAGGCATGTGTGGTGAGATGAAGAGGATGGTATTCTTAGCCATCCCACTACGGGTTATAATTTTCTGCTTCCTTGCATGACTGATGATTTTAATTGGTTCTGGCATTAGGAATTTTACCTCATTGGGTGCTGGATGATTTTGTATCACTCTAAATACTCTTTACCTTTGTTTTGGCTTGCAATTAAGTTACTTGGAAACAGCTTAAATCTTTGTATTTTTGCTTTTAAAATTTTTTGATGGGATCAGAGTAGCACAATTCCCTGCTGAGGCAAAATTATTCCAAGCACTCTACCCAGGGCTCCATGAATGATGAGGTTTTCTAATCTGTCTGGTGATAACACAAACTATCATCTGACCTGTATCATCACTGGATGGTGCTTTCTCTAATCCTTCAAAGAGTTCTTCCTCTTGGCCCTGGGTAATTTCTTCATAGACATGCAATGGAATGATGAATAATCCAGTAAGGCTCTGCAGATCTCTGGGGTTCTTCTTGTGTAGTGTTTCCTCCTTGGTACTCTCTCCTGACAGTGCTAGTTGGCTTGTTTCCCCAGAGTTTTAGTTCTGCCTACTCAACTGAGGGAGTCCACTGGCCTCTGCCTTGATTTTTTGTTCCCGCCACTGTGGCCTAGAAACTCTTGAGACAATAAGCTGGGCCAGTCATAAGGCTTATCTCATTTGTTTTCCATCTCCCAGATCACTGTCTTTGTTGCCTGATGTATAGTGTCTTTAAATAGTTTTTATGTACTTTGTCCTTTAAAATTTTTGTTTGATTGTTTGAAATGGCAGGGTAAATCTGGTTCCTGTTATCACATCTTAGCCGAAGTAGAAGTTCTTTTTGATTATGTGAATGGTAGAAACTACAACTTATAAATCAAGTGATGCTATCATCAAAAGCCAATAAACAATGGGCCAGGAGAAATATCGTTTCACAATAGTTAGCTTCTGGTAACAGCCAGATCATATCTGGGATGAAGCAGAGCAATAGGAGTCCAGATGCTTGAGGGCTCCCTAAAAATGAACTGTGTGTGATGTTTCTTCCAAAGCCATGCCTTTTTCTTTTCCTTAAAGTAACAGTGCTCTTGAGTTACCCACCAATATTTATTGTACAATCATGTAAACAGTAATACAGTGTGATTCTTTGCAAAATACCAGTAGCTGATGTGAGAGGACATTTTTCTCCATCATGATAAACAAACAAACAAAAAAAACCCCCACCTTCTTCCCATTTTGGGGAACTGCTTTTTTTTTTTTTTTTTAATCTAATTCAGGAAAATGGCAGATCCTTAAAGTATATTTTGCATTCAATACAGAAGACTCCTGTCAAGGAGAAGTTCTTGAGAGATTGTTGTAGTTTTCCTTTACTCTTTCTGGGATTTGATCCTCACTCATCAGTCAGGAGCCTAAAATTTTTTTCCTTTACAGTGCTGTTAGTTTTTGCTTCAGGTATTTTGATGTTTTGTTGTTTGGTTCATACACATAGGATTGCTAAGTGAATTGACCTCTTTATTATTAGGTCATGATACTCTTTGTCTATAATAACTTTCTTTGCTCTGAATATATTAATGTAGTCTCCTCTGATTTTCTTTAATGCTTACATACTGTGTGTTTTTCCATCCCTTCACTTTCAACCTATTATCTCATGTTCATAGTGAATTTCTTGTAGACAGCATACAGTCAGGGCCATGCTTTCTTCTCCATTTTATTGATCTCTGATTGCCTATGCTTTCTTCTAGGATATTTATGGTTTTGGATATTACATTTAGGTCTTTAATCCATTTTGAGTTTATTTTTGTGTATGGTATAAGAAAGTGGTCTGACTTCATTCTTTTGCATGTAGCTGTCCAGTTTTTCCGAAATAATTTGTTGAAGAGACAGTCTTTTTCCCATTGCATATTTTTGTCTCATTTATTGAAGATTAATTGACAATATGATCATGGGTTTCTTTCTGGGCTTTCTATCCTGTTCTGTTGATCATGTATCTGTTTTTGTGCCAGTACCATGCTGTTTTCATTACTATAGCTTTGTAGTATAGCTTGAAATCTGAATTGTGATACTTCCAATTTATTTTTCTTTTTCAAGGTTGTTTTGGCTATTTGGAGTCTTTGTTCCATACAAATTATAGGATTATTTGTTCTAGTTCTATAAAAAATACTGTTTGTATTTTGATTGCAATTGTATTAAATATGTACATTGCTTTGAATAGTATAAATATTTTAACAATACTGTTTTTCTCATCCATGAGCATGGAATATCTTTCCATTTGTTTATGTTGTCTTCAATTTTTTTCATCAGTGTTTTATAGTTTACAGAGTAAAGTTCTTTCATCCCCTTGGTTACAACCCAATACCTGGAAAACAAATAACCCAATTAAAAATGGGCAGAAGACATGAACAGACATTTCTCCAAGGAAGACCTCCTGATGGCCAACAGATACTACAGATGCATGAAAACATGCTCAACATTACTATCATTAGGGAAATGCAAATCAAATTTACAATGAGATATCACCTCAAAACTGTCAGAGTGCTAAATTCAAAAGCACAAGAAACTATAGGTATTAGCAAGGATGTGTAGAAAAAGGAACTGTGCTGTTGGTGGGAATGCAAATTGTTGAATTCACTGTGGAAAACAAAGGTTCCTCAGAAATTTAAAAATAGAACTACCCTACAATCCAGTAATCATATCATGGGGTCTTTATCCCCAAAATACAAAAACACTAATCCAAAAGGATATATTCAATCCTATGAATATTATTTACAATAGCCAAATTATAGAGGCAGCCCAAGTAAACATCAGTAAATGAATGGCTAAGGAAGGTATGATATATATATATGAACATTATTTAGCCATAAAAAATAATGAAATCTTGCCATTTACAACATGAATGAATCTAGAGAGTATAATGCTAAGTGAAATAAGTCAGTCAAAGAAAGACAAATCCCATATGATTTTACTTATATGTGGAATTTAAGAAACAAAACAAATCAAACCCAACACCCAAAAATCAAACAATCCAGTCAAGAAATGGGCAGAAGATATGAATAGACACTTCTACAAAGAAAACAAAAAATGGCCAACAGACACATGAGAAAATGCTCCATATCATTGCCATCAGAGAAATACGAATCAAAACTCCAACGAGATGCCACCTTACACTAGCTAGAATGGCTAAAATTAACAAGACAAGGAACAACAAATGTTGGCAAGGATGTGGAGAAAGGGAATGCAACCTGGTACAGCCACTCTGGAAAACAGTATGGAGGTTCCTCAAGAATTTAAAAATAGAGCTACCCTACAACCCAGTAATTGCACTACTGGGTATTTACCTCAAAGATACAGATGTACTGGAAAAAGAGGGGGCACATGTACCCCAATGTTCATAGCAGCAGTGTCCACAGTAGCTAAATTATGGAAGGAAATAAGATATCCTTTAACAGGTGGATGGATAAAGAAGATGTGGTTCATATGTACAATGGAATATTACTCAGCCATCAGAAAGGATAGATACTACCACTTACATTGACATGGATGGAACTGGAGGGTGTTATGCTAAATGAAATAAATTAATCAATGAAAGACATTCTGTGGTTTCACTTGTATGTGGAATATAAGGAATAGTGCAGAGGATCACAGAGACAGGGAAGGAAAACTGAATGGGAAGAAATCAGAGAGGGAGATGAACCATGAGAAACTTTGACTCTGGGAAACAAATTTAGCATTGTGGAAAGGGAGGTAGGTTGGGGGATGAGGTAATTGGGTGATGGGCATTAAGGACATGTGATGTGATGAGTACTGGGTGTTATACACAGCTAATGAATCATTGAACATTACATCAAAAACTAATGATGTATTATTATATGTTTGTTAATTGAATTTAAATAAAAAATTTAAAAACAAAACAAATAAACAAAGGAAGAGAGAGAGGTAAACCAAGAAACAGACTCTCAACATAGAGAACAAACAGATGGTTAGTGGTGGTGGGGGGGAATGGATGTGATGAGGATTAAGGAGTGTTCTTACTGTGATGAGCACTGAATAATGTGTAGAATTGTTGAATCACTACATCGCACACCTTAAACTAATATAATACTCTATGTTAACTACACTGGAATTAAAATAAAAAACTTTAAAAAATAGGACTTAAAAATAATGTTTTAAGTATTTCCTCTACATACATCGAACATCACATTGGGTAGTATTATATTTTCATCAACCATAAAAGATAGCTCTAAAAACTCATGAAGAGCAGAATAGCCTATTTTATTTACTTCTAATTTTGCCCATTCCACTGATCTTTCTTTCTTTTCAAATGTTCAAGTCTTTCTGTTATGCTTCTTTTCTGTTTGGAGGACTTGTAGCCATTCTTATTTGCTGATAACGAATTCTCTAAGCTTTCCTGCATCTGAGAATGCCTTTATTTCCTCTTCATTGCTAAAGAATATTTTTGCTGGATATAAAATTCAAAGCTAGTGGTTCTGTTCTTTCAGCATTTGAAATATGCTTTGTCACTTCTTTATGGCTGCATACTTTCAGATGAAGTCTCCACCATCATTTGGATCAGTTTTCTCCTGTATATGGCATTTCATTCTAGCTGCTTTCAAGAGTTTTCTTTCTTTGATTATTGGAAGTTTGATTATGAAGCATGGATGTGTGGCATAGATTTCTTTGAGTGTTTGGAATTTCCTCAACTTCTTAAATTTGTAGGTATAGGTTTTTCACAGACTGGGGAAATTTTCGGCTATTATCTGTGTGAATATTGTTTAGCTCCACATTTTTTCCCTATCATTCTGGTACTCTGATAGCATAAATGTAAAATATCTTGTTACTGTTCTGAAGTTCTGTTCATTTCTTCTAGTCTACTTTCTCTCTATTGTTCCAGCTGGGTAAATGCTATTGATTGGTCCTCAAGTTCAGTGATTCTTTCCTTTGCTGTTTCTACTCTATTTTGAGTATACCTAGTGAAGTTTTATGAGGAAACCTATTATAATATTTTCATGTCTGCAGTTTCATTTGGTTCCCCTTTTTAATTTATTTTTATTTTTTTTCCTTTTTCATTGGTTTCAAGAGAATCTGTAATTTTTGTGGAGTATTTTTATAATGGATACTTTAATGTCTTTGCCTGTTAATTCTAATATTTAGTTATCTCTGCATTGACATTTCTAAACTGTCTTTTCTTATTCAAGTTGTGATTTTCCTGGTTCTTCTTATTTGTATCTTTTATTTTAGCAGAAAGTTAGCCTCTTTAGGTTTAGTACACACATTCTGTCTTGCTTCTGTGAGTTGTGATGCCAATAACATCTTAGTTTTCAGAGCCCTTGAGGTTCTGATTGGTTCATGTTTGTTCTCCTTAGAGGTCTGCCCAATTGATCTCAGCCTATTGATAAAGATACTAACTGGCTAGGAATGTCTGGGGCACCCACCTAGTCTTGTATTCCTTATAACGAGCCCCCACAGAAATTTTCCCCTGGGGTCAGTGTTGTGGCTGGACTAGCCTTTGTGGTTCTTATTATAATTGCAGGATGCATTTTAGCAAAAACCATCAGAGAACTTTAAGGAATAAGATTTATTATTCACAGGTCCTGGAGGGTGTCAAGCATGCCTGAGGGCCACACAGTGAGGTTGCAGATAGAGAGAGAAGGAGACAGAGAGAAAAGGAGAGAAAGAGGGAGAGAGTGAGGGAGAATGGACCAGGAACTCTGCCTTTATTAGGGTCCAAGGGTGGGTTTTTTTAAGTTTTGCAAGTTTACTTTTTATTGGCTAATTTAAAGCATAAGAGCAGGAATTAGGGTGTGGGAAGGAAGAAGTGAGATTATTCAAGCAGTTAGTTATCTAGGTCTAGTTGGTTATCTAGGTCTAGTTAGTTATCTAGGTCTAGTTAGTTATCTAGGCTTTCTGAAAGGGCATTTCAGGTGGGGAGGGGGCAGCCTTATTCCTTATCCATTTGTCTTGCCAGTAGCTGTGTCACATAGCTGGCAATATGGTCGGTCATTCAGGATTGATGTCTTCTGAGGTGGATGCCTCAGCAATTAAAATCTTAATGTCAGGTGCTTACACTATGAGGCCATTCTGAAAATCCGCATGGAATTTCAAGCTCTAGTTCAATTCTCGAACCTTCCTGTGTGTTGATTCTGGCCAGTTTCATGTCTGACTTGGTTAGACCTTCTTATGTAGTCTGTAGGAATCCCTTTCTCCATTTCTCTTCTCTCCTTGATCTTGCCCTCACTCTCTAGTTTGGAAGGCTTTGGGTGCTGGGAAGATCATACCTTCCCAATCTGTCTCTCCTATTAAGCTGGAATATTTGGGGGTGCTGCCTGGATGACTTGCTGTTGCTTGGTGGGAAATAGAATATCAAATTCTCTACCTGGTCTCTACTGGCACCACCAGTATGGGAGGAAGGTATTTACCCCTGGCCTGCCTGCTCTCGCCATGGCAACAGAAGATGGTACTCCCCACTCAGCTTCTGCTGGCTCACAAGTGGTGGGCAGTTCATGGTGTTTGGATAGCATAGGGCTGATAAACAAAAGATACTGTCCTGCCCACCTGCTCCTTTCCTCATCCCTCAGCTGGAGAAAACAGACTTTTCTTGGGCCTTTTGTTTATTTTGTCTATGCCTATTGGAAAATCTGGGTTAAAAGTCTCTTAAGCGGTCTGGAATATATATGGCAGATAGAAGGAAAATCCAGTATACTCACTACCATGTCATTCCTCAGGGCCTTAGTCCCTCACCATTCTTTCTCTTCTCTTTTTACAGTTCTTTTATGATTGACTGTTAGATTATTTCCAGGATTTTTAGTTGTACTTGGAGGAGAGGAACAGAGAAAAGTGAGTCTATACTTTCTTTTCCAGAACTGGAAGGCTCATTAAAGTCTTTTGACATTTACATTTGGGATAGATTGGTTTAGCTTGTTTGTTTGTTTAGCTTGGTTTAGCTCGGTTTAGCTCTATTCCTGGCTTGGACTGATGATTTAACAATTCATTTAAAGGCATATCCGGAGAATACAATATCTAATTTAGTTCAACAAACACTCATGGCACATGATATGTATGCACCAGACATTGTGCAAGGTATTAAGATTTCAGCTTTTAGTAGAAAAACAACCTCACATTCTAGCCAGGGAGACAGACATGACAACAAACAGCACCAGGTCATTGAGTTGACTGGACTTCAATTGAAGTTTGTATAAAACATGACAGGAAAATAAATGTGGGAGCAGGTAATAGTGCCTACTTAGGAAGGCAGGGAGCCAGAAAAAAGTCCAGAGAAGGGAAAATATGATGTGGTCCTTGATGGATATATAGGAATTCATTTGACAGTAAAATCAGGGGATAATATTCTGCACAGAGAACACAGCATGAGCCAAAACGTAGAATGTAATGGTAACTGACAGTGTGGAAACAGTTGAGTCGCCAATTTTTCCAAAAGTAAAGGGCTTACTGGCTTAAAATGGCTGAAGTGTGGAGAATATCAGTCACATTCCAAAAGTTTTTCCATTCTGAATTAGAGAGTTGGAAGTTGTTTCCTAGGAAATAGGAGCCATTGGAAGGCTTTTAAGTGGAAACATCAGAGGATGGCAGGAACATTTTAGAAAGGTTCCAATACCAATGTGGAAAATATATAATTGGAGATTAAATTGGAAGACAGGAATTAAGAAGTTAATTTTTTTTTCAAAAAACCAATTATTCAAATGGATGTCATACTGGCATAAGGTAAAAATTCAAATAATGCAGAAAGTATAAAATGAAAAGTCTCCCTTCTCCTTGTCCTGGTCAACCCCCAACCTCCCTCCAAATGTAACTATAACCATAATTGAAATTGTTGAATAACTTTAGAAAAAAACTTCTTCTATCAAAGCATGCATATGTGCACACATACACATAGACATGCTTGTGCATGCATAGATGTACACACAACTTTAAAATTCTATTTCTTTCTATTTTTGTTTTCTGAACTTCAAATGCAGAGTTGAGTTAATCATTCCCTTCAGTTTATGGCATACTGTCCTTATCACTAGTCTCTATAATGGACCTTTTAGATTTTTCTCCCCTTTACCATTAAGTCCCTGCTCCCATTTCCTCTCCATATGCCCCATGGTACATGACTGTAAATTTGTGTGTTCTCTTATAAAATATTTAGTCTTATTTTTCATGTGTATTCAATTTATATAAAGGATATCTAGAGGTTTCTTTTTCTTAAACTGTGTTTGTTCTATGTACACTTGTTTGTATCTTTTAATAGTTGCATAGAATTCCACAGAATATACCCACTCTGTTTTATTTATGATGGGCACTGGGGACGTTCAGCTTCCTATTATAATAAATGACACTGCAATAATTATTTTCCTTTTGCTTTCTTTATGGACTTACATAAGAATACCTCTGAGATGTATACCCAAGGTTGGGATATCTGGTTGCTATTCACATATATATATACACACATATATATGTATGTATATATATACACACACACACACATATATATTATATATATATATTCACATACACACACACACACACACACACACACACACACACACACACACACACATATATATATATATTAAGTTTCACAAAGATTGACAATGTTTTTCCAAATGGCTGCTCTTGTTTATTCTCTACCTCACAGTGTAGAAGTTTCCTGTTTAAGTCCTCTTTGCCAAAATTTGGTATTATATAATGGACATGAAAGATGTAATGTCCAAAATGTTGTATTTTGCATGTTTCTGATTGCTAAAGAATTTGAACATTTCTTCCCCTCCCTGTTAGACCAAACCCTAAAAAAGTTAAGAGAAAGCTAACTCATATTTATTGAATGTCTAATGCCCATGTCTTTTACATGTTTAATATTCACTATCAAATTTGTGCTGAAGGCATTACTGTTCTTCTCATTTTCAAGATGAAAAATGAGCTGATAATATCACTAGTCTAATTTCACACAGAGCCCCCTGTCTGACCCCAAAGCTCATGATTAATAAAATCCATGACACTGGGTGCTAGAATGTCTGTTGAAGAGGTTAAACTAGAGTTTTTTGCCTAAGCAGAAGGGAATTAGGTAGAGAAAACAAGTCTAACCCCATAGTTCTGCAATTTCCCTTAAGTAAAGCAGAAATCATCCTTGACATGGATGGTTATGACAAGGTCAGATAAGTCTGTTCAGGCTGACATCTCACTTCTGGGCTCGGAGTCATTAAAACTCGTTCACAAACACTCATTGCACTACTGTAAGCTTGATATTGTGGGGACTGCAAAGGCTGGTGATATGAATTAGAAGTGGATCTTGCTTTCAAGGCATTTTCTATCTAGTGGAGGATTAAATATAAATAAGCACAATTCTAAGTAGAATGCAGTAAGGTGGAGGCATTGACTTGATCCTTCAGTAGGCATCTGGTGTCAGACACCTGACATGTTTGGGCCAGTGCACGCAAGACCAGGTGGGAATCCACTACCTCTGTGTTGTTTTTAGTACGTCTGAGTAGAGGAACTTTCTGATGTTGTAAGAAACATATGCAGCAGATATTGGAGAGGGTAAAATTTTTATGACTATTTTCATGCAAATTTTAGAGCCCCAAATATGCCGAAAATGAATTTAGAAGATTGTCATGCATTTAAGGCAGCTTCATATTAAGGCATAACATTAATTTGAACCCTTCAAAAAAGTGTTTGGAGGCCAGCACATGTCAAATTAGCAAACTGCTCTGCTACTTGGTGTCCCACCTTCTTCCTCCTCCCTTCCCTAATGGCTCACAGAGATGTTAAATACAGTAGTCAGAGAGAAAAGAGAGACAGTTTCAGAAGTCCTTTGAGAACCACATGCTCTTAATGAACAGCTTTCATTTACAGAAAATTGCATATGTGCCCAACACAAACGAATTTTATACGTATCACCATTTAGTTGTCACACAACCTGGAAAAGCTGACATTATTATTATTTTATTTTACAGATGAGAAAACTAAGGCTTAGAGAGGTTGTTACCTGACTGAGTTCACCAAGAGACTTAGTGATACATCCAGCCTGAATCTAAAGCCCCTATCTTTAAACCCAACATTTTAATAGGAAGTATTCCCCCCAAAGAGGGAAATATTAGACTTTATTTCAAAGCCATGTTTGTGATGCCAGGAAAAATATAAAATGTAATAAAAACAGATCAGAAGAATGGAAGCAAGGGACATCACAAAGGAAAGCATACCCACTCTTTTTCTCTTAAACTTTTAATAAATTATTCTGGGTTGGTACAAATGGCTTTTCTATTCCAGGGAGATAAAGTAAGGCATTGGCTTTAAAAAAGACTATTAGATTAATGGATGAAATATAGAGCAGTCCCAAATAGCTCTCATCATTTCATTATTTACAAATACAGGGAGGCTCTGCATTGCCAGCTTCATGACACAGGTTCTATTGCTAGGAACTGTGGTCTCTTGGGTCAGCCCAGTAATGGCTTTGGGTGCCTCCAAACCAATCCATCTCAGGCACTGGGATGACATTTATAGGAAAGTTAAACCTTTGGGCCAGCTGAAAAAGGCAGAAAATGATGCTTAAATATACAGCTACAAGGCAAACCAGAAACAAGTTAAGAAGATACACAGGGACACCTGGCTGGCTCAGTGGGTTAAGCCTCTGCCTTTAGCTCAGGTCATGATCCCAGGGTCCTGGGATCGAGCCCTGCATAGGGCTCTCTGCTCGGCGGGAAGCCTGCTTCCCTTCCTCTTTCTCTGCCTGCCTCTCTACCTGCTCGTGATCTCTGTCTGTCAAATAAATAAGTAAAATCTTAAAAAAAAAAAAAAAAGAAGATGCACAGGTACCATTCCAGGTGGGGGGCAGCTGAAGAAGAAATTAAAGAATTTCCAGGCACCATTGGTTAAAATCCTTAGAAGTAGAGGTTGCCAGATTTGTTGTTGTTGTTGTTTTGGTTTTTGTGGGTTTGTTTTGTTTTGTTTTGTTTTTGAGAACAAATGATGATTCTAAGTTCAGAGAAGAATAGATCTTTAAGGCTAGATTGCATGATTTTGTTGATCAAGTTGGTGAAAGTTGGAAATGGGAAGGAAGGAGCAAGACAGGTGAAGGGCAGAGGGATCACAGCTGTCGTCAGCAAAAGGGTAAAATTAATTGCAGCTGAAGGCTGTCTCCAAGACATGAGGTATTTAAACAGGTGAAATGTTTGCATACCTCAATCTGTAGATGGGATAAAAGTTAATAAACAGAGAGTGATGCAGTCTTTGGAAGTGAACCAGTTCCTGTTTTAATCAGCTAAGTATCTCCTTGGACAGAGGGAGCTGGCTTTCTTTTCTGTGTCTAAGCAGTTTCAAAGTAACCTCAAGTATGCTTTGCTTCTTCCCTTATTTTATTCTTTTCTTTCTTCCAGATCTTTTGTTTCTACTTTAAAAAATATATTCATGCATTAGTGACAAATTTATAGCCCTGAGTCAGCCTTTTCACATCTAACTCATTTAAATGTAGAGGAGTCCTGAGTACTATGCATTTGAAAGAGCGACTCTGTTTAATACGGAGAAAAAAATCAAGTCCATCTCTCTTTCCCATCTTCTTTCCTTTCTTATCCTTCCCTCTTCCTGTCCCTCTTCTTTCCCTCCCCTCCTTCTTTCCTTTTTTCCTCCTTCCTTCCTCCCTTCCTCTACACTAGGCATTGGGAGCCCAAAGTCAAAGTTTCTGCAATAAAGAAGCTTATATTCAGTAGGGAGTGAAAGAGGTAAACCAAAATGATGCTCTGTTGTGTTAAGTGCTACAGTTAGAGAAATGTGCAAGGTACCTAAGAGGCAGTAGAGAGTAGTGGTGGAGAGGGTGCCTTGGTTCAGATCCTAGTTCCACTCCTTACTGGAGTGAGTTTTAGAAAACTTATTTAATCTCTTTGTGCCTTAGTTTTCTGACCCACGAAACGGAAGATAATAACGGTAACTACTTCACAGGATTAGGACTGTCAAAGTTAATAGAAGGTATATATGGAGCACTTAGGAATGGTAACTGGCACATGGTAAGCTATTGTTCTTGTAAGGGTTTAATCGATAAAGTCATTAATGAAGTATGTCCAATGCAGCCTTGATTAAATCTGATTATTATTTTTACTGTCTGGCTACTTGCTGGAATGAAATCTTATGCACTGCTATTAATCAGTCCTAATGTACCTGTCAAAGTCTTCAAGTTATTAAAATTAAGGATAGAATGCTAAAGAATTTGTGCCATCTTTTAAAAGCTAATGAATATGAATGCTATAGAGTTATAGTTATTGCCAAGGCTATTTGGCCTCAAGATATTACATCTCTTAATCCTGACATATATGACCAAGAGTGAGGAATTTCCATACCCTCACCAAACATGGAATTTGCAATCCACCCACACTAATGTCTTGGCCTCTGTTTCTCAGAAGGTGGATCAAATATAAAGGGATTTTCCTGTGATCATGACTTTGCAAGTTGGTAGTCTCTCCAAAACCAAGAACATCCTGTCCCAGCCTTTTATTTTATTTGGCTGCACTCAACCAATTCCTTATCACTTTATTTTTTTAGCTTTGTTTACTTAGGTTGTCTTTACTTGTATGGAAAGATTCCTTTTGCACTCATACTTTTTGCTTTGTCATCTTTATGAAAGCAGAAAATACAATATTCCCAAAGCACTTCTACATACGTAATGTCCTTAGGGTTTTTTTTTTTTTTTTTTTTTTTTAACCACAAACTGATGAAATGGCAAATTTTATGACTTACTTCTCTCTATCAGATGTTGAGAATCAGATGGCTTATGGGATTTTACTTTTTGGGTCCTTTTGTGGCAGGGATAGTTGAGCCAAATTTAACAACTAACAGACTTGTTTTTCATGACTAATTAAACTATTATTAGTGGAGACTCAGTAGAGTGAAGTGGTTAAGATAGCTGAAGAATTTGAACAGTGTCTAATGCATTTAGTGTTTAGTTATAGTCAATGAAAATTAGAAGTGACTTACAATAAAATCAAAATATAAAATGAGATTAAAATAAAACATAGTAAAAATAGAGAGTACCATATACCAGGTATTGGAAATAAAGTTTTTATATAGCTTTTCTTATTGAATCTTAACAAAACCCCATAAGGTATGTATTATTGTAAATTCCAACTTTACAAATAAAGAAACTGACAGGACATTTATGTAAATTGTCAAAGGTCATTGCTGTCAAGTGGAGGAGCTCCAATTTCAGATCAACCAGTGTGATTACATACATTCTTAGCCACTACCTTATATTGCTTTTCCAACTGAAAAAAGGTACATTGGTCAGAGTATTAACAATTATTTTTCAGTTTTATTGAGAAATAATTAACATACATCACTGTATAAATTTAAGGCATACAGTATGATGGTTTGATTTACGTATACTTTGAAGTGATTACCACAATAAGTGTAGTTACTCATATAGATAAAAGAAAGAAAAAATTTTTTTCTAGTGATAAAAAGTCTTAGGATCTACTCTGTAGATCCCATAGCAGTGTTGGCTATAGTCATTATGTTGTACGATGTCCCAAGGACTTATTTATCTTATAACTGGAGGTTTGTACGTTTTGTTTTTTTTTTTTTTTGATTTTTATTTATTTTACAGAGATCACAAGTAGTCAGAAAGGCAGGCAGAGAGAGAGAGGGGGAAGCAGGCTCCCTACCAAACAGAGAGCCCGATGCGGGGCTCGATCTCAGGACCCTGAGATCATGACCTAAGCCGAAGGCAGAGGCTTAACCACTGAGCCACCCAGGTGCCCCAGGTTTGTACCTTTTGATCCCTTCCCTCCAGTTTCCCTTCTTCCCACCCCTTGCCTCTGGTAACCAAGTCTGATCTCTTTTTCTATGAGGTTTGTTTATTTTTAGAATCCACATATAAGTGAGATCATACAATTTTTGTCTTTCTCTGACACATTTCACTTAGCATAATGCCTTCAAGGTCTGTGTTGTCACAAATGGTAGAAATTTCCATGTTTTTTTTTTTTTTTTTTTAAAGTGTTTGCTGTTGGGTTTTCGTTTGGCTGGTTGTGTGTAAATTTCCATGTTTTTAAATGGCTGAATAATATTCCATAATACATACATATATACCACAACTTCTTTATCTATTCATCTACTTGGGTGTTTCCATATCTTGGCTATTATAAATAATGCTGCTATAAACATAGGGGTGCATATATCTTTTCAAATTAGTGCTTTAATTTTCTTTGGGTAAATACCCAGTAGGGGGATTACTGAATCATATAATAGTTCTATTTTTAATTTTTGAGGAGTCTCCATACAGTTGTCTACAGTGGCTAACCAATTTACATGCCCATCAGCAGTGCATAAGGATTCCTGTTTCTTCATATCCTCACCAACACTGTTATTTCTTGTGTTTGTTATTTTTTTTAATTTCAGCCATTTTGACAGGTGTGAGGTGATATCTCATTGTGGTTTCGATTTCCATTTTCCTGATGACAAATGATGTTGAGCATCTTTTTATGTGTCTGTTGGTCATCTACATGTCTTCTTTGGAAAAATGTCCATTCAGGTCCTCTGCCTATTTATTAATTGAATTTGTTTATTTTTTGGTTGCTATTGTTACAGAGTTTATAAGTTCTTTAATTTGGGGGGGTATACTTCTTATCAGATATTTCATATGCAATATCTTCTTCCATTTTCACTTAACAGTTTGAATTTTCCTTTTGGTGATGTTTACCTTTGATTTGCAAAAACTTTTTGTTTTGATGCAGGCCAGTTGTTTGCTTTTGCTTTTGTTTCCCTTGCCCAAGAGACATATTGGTAAATATTTTGCTTAGTTGAGATCCAAGAGATTACTGACTATGTTTTCTTTTAAGAGTTTTATGGATTCAAGTCTCACATTTAGGTCTTTAATCCATTTGAGTCTATTTTTGTGTATGGTATAAAAAAAGAGTCCACAGGTTTTGGACCAATGTGTCTTCATTCTCATTGGTTTCCATGAATTGTTTTAAGTTCTTCTTTGATTTCCTGGTTGATCAAACATTCTTAAGCAGGATGGTCTTTAGCTTCCAAGTGTTTGAATTCCTTCCAAACTTTTTCTTGTGGTTGAGTCCCAGTTTCAAAACTTTGTGATCTGAGAACACGCAGGGAATAATCTCAATCTTTTGGTATTGGTTGGAGCTACTCTATGACCCTGCAATTGCACTACTGGGTATTTACCCCAAAGATACAGATGTAGTGAAAAGAAGGGCCATCTGTACCCCAGTGTTCATAGCAGCAATGGCCACAGTCATCAAACTGTGGAAAGAGCTAAGATGTCCTTCAACAGATGAATGATAAAGAAGATATGGTCCATATATACAATGGAGTATTATGCATCCATCAGAAAGGATGAATACCCAACTTTTGTATCAACATGGATGGGACTGGAAAAGATTATGCTGGGACTGGAAGAGATTATGCTAAGTGAAATAAGTCAAGCAGAGAGAGTTAATTATTATATGGTTTCACTTACTTGTGGAGCATAAGGAATAACATGGAGGACATTGGGAGAGGATGAGGAGAAGTGAGTTGGGGGAAATCGGAGGGGGAGACAAACCATGAGAGACTGTGGACTCTGAGAAATAAGCTGAGGGTTTTGGAGTGGAGCAGGGTAGAGGGTTGGGTGAATCTGGTAGTGGCTATTAAGGACACATATTACATGCAGTACTGGGTGTGGTACATAAATAACGAATCTTGGAACACTGAAAAAAAATTTTTTTTTAAAGATTTTATTTATTTATATGACAGACAGAGATCACAAGCAGGCAGAGAAGCAGGCAGAGAGAGAGGAGGAAGCAGGCTCCCTGCTGAGCAGAGAGCCCGATGCGGGGCTCGATCCCAGGACCCTGAGATCATGACCTGAGCCGAAGGCAGAGGCTTTAACCCACTGAGCCACCCAGGCGCCCCTGAAAAAATTTTTAAAAAATAAAATGTTAAAAAAAAAGTAAATGAGCACAGTAAGGGAGAATGTGTTTGGTGATTAGGATAAACTGTAATCAGCTGGTTATCATATTAATATAGTGAAAATAACTTCTGTCTGATCTCTTTGTATCAGTCCATTGCTTTTCTAACATCTGTAACTATTTTCTAAATTAACTTGTTTGGCCACAGTGTTTTATGGATTTTCATTAAAAAGCGTGCCAAAAAAAGGGAGTCCAGTTACATCTTTCTGCATGTAGCTGTTTGTTTTTCCCAACACTATTTACTGAAGAGACTGTCTCCCCCATTGTATATTCTTGCCTTTGTTGTCAGAGACTAATTGACCATATAGGTGTGGGTTTATTTATGGGCTCTCAAGACTGTTCTGTTGATCTATGTGTCTATTTTTGTGCCAGTATCATACTGCTTTGATTACTATCATTTTGTAGTATATCTTAGAATTTAGGATGTGATACCTCCAACTTTTTCTTCTTTCTCAAGATTACTTTAGTTATTCCAATCTTTTATGTTTCCACACAAATTTTACAATTGCTTTTTCTAGTTTTATGAAAAATGCTATTGGTATATTGAGAGGAATTGCACTAAATCTGTAGGTTGCTTTGGGTGATATGGACATTTTAATGATATTAATTCTCCTAATCCATGAGCATGGTATATCTTTCCATTTGTTTGTGTTGTCTTCAATTTCTTTCATTTCTGTCATAGTTTTCAGACTAGAGGTCTTTTACCTTATTGGTGAAATTTATTCCTAGGTATTTTATTATTTTTGATACAATTATAAATGGGATTGTTCTCTAATTTCTTTCTGCTACTTTGTTTCTGCTACTACAGATTTCTGTATATAATTAATATATAAAATTATTGTATCCTGAAGTTTACTGAATTCATTCATTTGTACTAATGTTTTTTTTTTTTAAAGATTTTATTTATTTATTTGACAGAGAGATCACAAGCAGGCAGAGAGGCAGGCAGAGAGAGGAGGAAGCAGGCTCCCTGCTGAGCAGAGAGCCCCATGCGGGGCTCGATCCCAGGACTCTGAGATCATGACCTGAGCCGAAGGCAGCAGCTTAACCCACTGAGCCACCCAGGCGCCCCTGTACTAATGTTTTTTGATGAAGTCTTTAGGGTTTTCTATATATAGTATATCATGTTGTATACATATAGTGATAGTTTTACTTCTTCTTTACCAATTTGGATGCCTTTTATTTCTTTTTCTTATCCGATGGCTGTTGCTGTGGCTGTGTCTTCCAGTACTATGTTGTTTAAAGGTGGTGAGAGTGGACAACATTATCTTGTTCATAATGTTAGAGGAAAAGCTCTCAGTTTTTCAGCAAGAAGTATTATGTTACCTCTGGGTATTTCATATATAAACTTTATTAAGACATGTTTTCTCTAAATTCACTTTGTTGAGAGTTTTAATCATGAAGGGTTGTTCTATTTTGTCAAAACTTTTCTGCATCTATTGAGAAGATTATATGGTTTTCATCATCCTCTTATTAACACGGTGTATCACAATGATTCATTTGCCCAGATTGAATTACCCTTGCATTCCTGGAATAGATCCCACTGGATTGTTGTGAATGATCCTTTTACTGTATTTGGCTTGCTAATATTTTGTTGAGGAGTTTTGCATCTATCTTCATCAAAGATAATGGCCTGTAGTTTCTCTTAGCTTAGCTTAGCTTAGCTTACCTTTCCTTTCCTTTTCTTTCCTTTCCTCTCTTTCCTCCCTCCTTCCCTCCCTCCTTCCCTTCTCCTTTCTTCCTCCCCCACTTCCTCTTTCTTTCTTTCTTTCTTTCTTTCTTTCTTTCTTTCTTTCTTTCTTTCTTTTTTTCTTTCTTTCTTTCTCTTTCTCTTTTTTCTCTTTATCTGAAAAAAAAGGTAATGCTGGCCTCATAGAATGAATTTGGAAGTTTCTCTTCCTCTTCTGTTTTTTTGGAACACTTTGAGAATAACAGGTATTAACTCTAATTTATTTATTTTTTTTCTAAAGATTTTATTTATTTATTTGACAGAGAGAGATCACAAGTAGGCAGAGAGGCAGGCAGAGAGAGAGGAAGGGAAGCAGGCTTCCTGCTGAGCATCGAACCCGATGCGGGACTCGATCCCAGGACTCTGGGATCATGACCCGAGCCGAAGGCAGCGGCTTAACCCACTGAGCCACCCAGGCGCCCCTAACTCTAATTTAAATGTTTGATAGAATCCATCTATGAGGCAAACCGGTCCTGAAATTTTGTTTATTGAGATTTTTTTGATTACTGACTGAATTTCATTACAAGTAATTGGTTTGTACAAATTTGGTTTATTTCTTTTTGGTTCAGTTTTAGAAATATGTATGGTTTTAAGAATTTGTTTCTTTTAGGTAGTCCAATTTGTTGGCATATAATTTTTTTAATAGTATCTTATAATTCTTTGTATTTTTGTGGTGTCCGTTGTTATTTCTCTTCCTTCATTTCTGTTTTTATTTATTTGAGGTCTTTCTTTTTTTCTTGATGAATCTGGCTATAGGTTTATTCATTTTGTTTATCTTTCAGAGAACCAGCTATTGATTTCATTGATCTTTTCTAGTAGTAGAAGTAGTAGTCTCTTTTTCAGTTCTTTGTGCTCTAATATTTATTATTTCATTTTCTTCTACTAACTTGGGCTTTGTTTTTCTCTTCCTAATACCTTTGATATAAGGTTAGGTTGTTTGCTTAGGCTTTTTCTTATTTTTTGAGACTGCCCCATAAGGCTATAAAAGCTGCTATTGCTGTATCCTGAAGATTTTAGGCCACTGTATTTGTATTTTCATTTGTCTCCATATATATCCCCTTTGATTTGTTGTTGACACATTGGTTGTTTAGTAGCATATTGTTTAGTTTTCATGTGTTTGTGTTTTTTTCCCAGTTTTTCATTATAATTGATTTCTGGTTTCATAGCATTGTGGTCAAAAAAGATGCTTGATATGATTTCAATTTTTGTAAATTTATTGAGACTTATTTTATGGTTTAATATGTGATCTATCCTGAGGAATGTTCCATGTGCAGTTGTAAAGAATGTGAATTCTGCTGTTTTGGGATCAAATGTTTTGTATATGTCTGTTATGTCCATATGATCTAATATGTCATTCAAAACCAGTTTCCTTGATTTTTCTGTCAGTATAATCTATCCATTAATGCAAATGTAGTTTGAAAGTCCCCTACTGTTATTGTATTGCCTCCAGTTTCTTCCTTTGTGTCTATTAATATTTGCTTTATGTATTTAGGTTGAGTGCATAGATAGTTACAGTTGATCTATCCTCTTTAAATAAAATGAAAAATATTTCATTTATTTATTTGACAGAGAGAGAGAGAGATCACAAGTAGGCAGAGACAGGCAGAGAGAGAGGAGGAAGCAGGCTCCCCACCAAGCAGAGAGCCCGATGTGGGGCTCCATCCCAGGATCCTGAGATCATGACCTGAGCCGAAGGGAGAGGCTTAACCCACTGAGCCACCCAGGCGCCCCTGATCTATCCTCTTTTGATTGCTCTCTTTATCATTATGTAATGCCCTTCTTTGTCTCTTCATAAAGTCTGTTTTAAAGTCTCCTTTATCTGATAAAAGTATTGTTACCTTGGTTTTTTTCCCCTTTCACTTTCATTTACATGGGATATCTTTTCCATTCCTTTACTTTTAGTCTGTATGTATCTTTAGGTCTGAAGTGAGTCATTTATAGGCAGTATAGAGATAGGTCTAGTTGTTTATCCATTCAGTTGCCCTATGTTTTTTGATTGGAGCATTTAGTCCATTTACATTCAAAGTAATTATTGATAGGTATGTACATATTGCCATTTTGTGAATTGTTTCTGGCTGTTCTCTTGCTCTTTTCCTTTTTGTAGTTTGATGGTTTTCTTTGGTATTATACTTGGATTCCTTTCTCTTTATTTTTGTGTATTTATTTATTTATTTTAAATGTTTTATTTATTTGACCTTATTATATTTATTTATTATTTATTTATAGAGAGAGATCACAAGTGGGCAGAGAGGCAGGCAGAGAGAAGCAGGGGTGGTATGGAGAGTAGGCTCCCTGCTGAGTGGAGACCCCGATGTGGGGCTCAATCCCAGGACCCAGAGATCATGACCTCAGTTGAAGGCAGAGGCTTAACCCACTGAGCCACCAGGTGCCTCAATTTTTGTGTATTTATTATAGGTTTTTTAATTTGTGGTTATTATTGGGGTCAAATATAACATCCTATGTGGATAGTAGGTTGAAAGTGGCTTAAATTTGAACACATTCCAAAAGCACTAAATTTTTACTCACTCCTCCACATTTTATGTTTATGATGTCATAGTTTTAATTTTTTATTTTGTGTATTCCTTGACTAAATTTTGTAGATGAAATTAATTTTACTACTTTTGTGTTTTAAACTCCATACTGACTTTATAAGTGATTGATCTATTATTTTTACTGTATGATTGATTTTACCTGTGAAATTTTTTGCTTTCATAATTTTCTTACTTCTGTTTATGGTTTGTTTTTTTTTTTTTTTTTTTTAAGAATTCCCTTTAAGGGCGCCTGGGTGGCTCAGTGGTTTAAGCCGCTGCCTTCGGCTCAGGTCATGATCTCAGGGTCCTGGGATCAAGTCCCGCATCGGGCTCTCTGCTCAGCAGGGAGCCTGCTTCCCTCTCTCTCTCTCTCTGCCTGCCTCTCCGTCTACTTGTGATCTCTCTCTGTCAAATAAATAAATAAAATCTTAAAAAAAAAAAAGAATTCCCTTTAATATCTCATGTAAGGCTGGTTTAGTGGTGATGAATGCCCTTAACTTTTATGTCTAAGGAATTCTTTATTTCTCTCTCAATTTTGAATGATAATACTGCTGGGTGCAGTATTTTGGATGTTGATTTTTTTCCTTTCCACACTTTGAATATATCATGCCACTGACTTTTGTCCTGCAATATTTCTGCTGAAAAATCAGCTGATGGCCTCATGGTGTTTCCATTGTATGTAACTCTTTTCTTTCCTCTCCTCTTGCTACTTTTTAAAATTCTCTGCTTATCATTATTTTTTGCCATTTTAATTATTATGTGTTTTGGTGTGGACATTGTTGAGTTAAGCTTGTTAGAGACTCTCTGTATCTTGGATCTGGACATCTATTTTCTTCTCCAGATAAGGGAAATTTTCAGGTATTATTTCTTAATACAAGTTTTCTGCTCCCTTCTTTCTCTCCTCCTCCTTCTGGGATTCCTATAATATGAACATTGCTATGATGTCACAGATTTCCCTTAGTCTTTTTTTAAATTATTCTCGTCCTCTTTCACTGCTCAGTTTAGTTGTTTTCCATTACCTTGTCTTTTAGACTGCTCATCCATTCTTCTATATCCTTGAATCTGCTGATTATTCCCTCTAGTGTATTTTTTTTTGAGGGGAGAGGGACATAGGGAGAGGTGGGGAGAGATAGGATCTTAAGCAGGGTCCATGGTCAATGCAGAGCCTGATATGGGGTTTTATTTCACGACCCTGAGATCATGACCTGAGCTGAAATCAAGAGTCAGACACTTAACTGACTAAGTCACCCAGACACCCCTACTCATGTGTTTTTCATCTCAGGTATTGAGTTCTTTAGCTCTGACTGGTCTTTTTTATTTCAAAAATCTATCTCTTTGTTGAAATAGTTACAGAATTCATTCACTCTACTTTCAGGTCCAGTGAGTGTCCTTCAAAGTGTCCTTTGAACTCTTCTCAGTCATATTGCTTATTTCTAATTAACTTATTTCTTTTGCTCTAATTTTGTCTTATTCTTTCATATGGGACATATTTCTCTGTTTCCTCATTTTTCCTAACTTTGTGTTTGTTTCTATGTATAGGTAGGTGAGCTATGTCTTCTGGTCTTGACAGTAGTGGCCTTGTGTAGAAGATGTCCTGTTGTGCCCTGTAGCACAATCCCCACAGGTCAGCAGAACCAAGTATTCCATGGGTGTCCCCATATGGACTGCATGCATTCTCCTATTGTGGCTGAGCCACAATTGCCTTCAGCTCAGCTGGCTACAATGACTGGCTTTACCTTCTGTGGGCATACCAGACAGGGTTTTCTCCCCAGCTCTAACTGCTATGGGTTCATGGGTAGGTGGGGCCAGCAGTCAGCCTAGCTGTGTATAGTATACACTGTTGCATGGGATTACCTCCCTTCTCCCCAGAGCAGAAGTCACTTTGGAGTGCCACTGGTCCTGACTGGTGCTGAATGTCATGTGTGGTAGGTAGGAGCCACTTTGGAGGAACACCTGCTGAGGTGTGTGGGTTGGTGGCATGGGTCTGTAGGGGAACATATGGGTGAAGCATGTAGTAGTGGCAAGGTGGGTGCAGAGTGTTAGCACTGGGTCCCACAAGCATCTGACTATCTAGGCTTGCAGAGGGAAAGAGAAATGGCTTCAACCAGCACTTTTATTCCCAGAGAAATCTGTGGCAGATACCTGTCCCTACAACACATGTTCTAAAATTAGTCAATAAATCTTCACATATATTTCAGGTGCTTTTCAAACTACTGCTTTAGGGCTACTTCTGGGCTAAGTTTTCCATTATGCTGCCTCTTTAAGGTGAGGACTCAGTTTCTCATCACTCTCCTTCTCTCCCAGACTTAAGCATTTGATTTTTAAAGCTCCCAGAATTAAGCCCTAGTGATTTTAAAAGCTCCTGGAGTTAAGGCCCTCTGGTTTTCAAAGCCAGATGTTATGGGGACTTGTCTTCTCACTGCAGATCCCCAGTGCTGGAGGTGCTTGGTATGGCATCTGTTCTTCTCATTCCTTTGTGCTTTGATATCTCTCCTGTTTGTAGTTAGCTATGCCAGGGATTTGGTTCCCAACTGTGTCTTCAGCTCTCCTCCCCTTTTCAATGTGGCCTTCTCTCTATGACCAGCTATGGAACACCTGTTCTGGCAGGCTTCAGATCATTTTCCCAAGGTAGTTATGTAGATGTAGTTGTTATTGCATTGTGTCCATGGGAGGACATGAGCACAGGATCCTCCTATTTCACTCTCTATACCATAGTCCTGCTTCTTCCTTATGATTATGTTTTTATGTACCTATAAGTTTACATATTCAAACATACCTGTATTTTTCTACTATCCTGAATTTTATTCAGTAGCTCATAAGGAAGTGGGGAATTTTCTAGAATCCCCCCTATTTTTTAATCTCATAAGTAATGATGAAGATAAACAGAAAAAAGCAGTTGTCTTTGGGGATGAGGTCTTATTCTAGGCCAAAGTAGGCACTGGGAAAGCACTAGGTTAGAAAGAATAAAGAGCAGAGTATGCTCCTCCCAGGAATGTTTGTGACTTTCCTTGGTTCTTGGGAGGCAGCAGGCAACAGGGGCAAATGGGCAGGCTCTATCATCAGAAACAATTGGGCTTGAATCTTCATACTGCTTTTTGTCTGATGTGGGTTTTGAGGAAACTATTTCTTTATGAACCACGGTAAGATAATTTGGAAGCTGGAGCTAATATGGAACTAGAACTAACCACTTCTCAGGTATGTGGGGAAATTAATTGAAATAACGTGTATAAATCACCAGGCACAGACCAGGCATCATAGGCATTATACGTCCTTGCCAAGCACTCACTTTCTTACATCAATTATATGCATTATCTGAGCAAATGTGATCTCAAAGATTATCTTAACTTATACATACCTCTAAAAATATTTTTTAAGAAATTATTTTCTTTTTAATATGACAGTGATATGCTGAACATGTAAATAAAGTTGATGTTCTTATTATGTCATTGTGAGTCTTTTATTGATAAATTATGAAGTTAGAATTATTTATCATTTCTAATTTTAGTTCAGACAATATAGTCATCGTATCTATGCTCCATTTCCTCTTTCCATTTTCCCTTTGCTATTCATTTGATATTTAGCTCAACTTTTAGAATATTCACAATGTAGCAAATGCTCAGAGACTTTCTTATATCTAATCTAAGTATCAGTGTTCTGATTGTGTTACTTAATTGTTAAGGATTTTTGCTGACTTTTACCACTAAAGTAGAAATCGTAAAAAATAGAGAACGTTTGTGAAAGTCAAAGGCTGCATTTGCTCAAACATCCAAAAAAGAAAAAAAAAAAAAGTAAAAAAAAAGGAAAAAAAAAAAGCAAAACAAAACTAGACCATTGGATCATTTATGAATTAGAAGTATTCAAAATCAAAATAAATAAAATATGTAGAAGCTAATTTTTTGTAATCAATTCTAAATGTTTAGATGACATAAAGAGGGAAAACACTGTTTCAGATGCTGAAGACAGATTTTCAATTAATTTTTATGGCTGCTGTGAAAAACACACATACAATGTATATTATCCACTCTTTGGGGCCATAAAGCTATGCTTTCTAATTAGATCTGTAAAATTTTGCTTGCTTAGAATCTATTTTGGCTCCAAAGCAACTCATCTATAGCAGCTGGAAGTTTCCAGTGCTCTGTGCTGTTGTTAGAACTACCAGTCTACTGCCCAGAACCAGGCCCTAGGGCATGTTCTCAATCTTTCCTGCTTTGATGGTTCTAGGTTGGATTGTTTGATGATTGTTGCAGAAAAATATAGGATGCTTGGGGAGATCCAAATGCAGTATTTACTGAGCACCTACTTGATGAGTGCTTTACAGGAGGTAACTCCTTGAATGCTCACAAAGGTTATTTAAGTCAGGTACTTTCAGAATCTCCACTGATAGATAATGAAACTGGTGCAATTTTTGCAAGGTTGCATGTGCAGATAGTTATGGAAATGAGATCTGACCTCAGGCAGTTTGGAACAAGTTCACATATATAACTGCTGATTTTAACAGACACAGGGTTGCTGCTTAACATCCCCCTACCCTTTATTGCCACTATACCTCAAAGGAGAAAATATATTCCTACATTGCAGAGATGTTTTTTAAGTTTATACATATGGAAAATAATCATAAGTGAGAAATGAGGGAGACATTCAGTAACCTGTAAATACAGGGCCTTTCTTATATTCTCATTCATGCGTCTAAGCCTTTGCTCTCAGCCAACATTTCTCCAACCCAGAGCTTCTCCTTCTTTCCTTTATCTGCTGAAGTTACAGGGCCAAGCTCACATTCCATATCCCTTCTGACAAACTTGTTTATGGGATTCTATGTAGTTTCTTCCATTTGTGGACATCCTTGACACTTGGAGTTTGTTTCATTTAAACACAGATGTAAGAAGGGCATTGAGCTTGGGGTTTGAAGAACTGTGTTTTAAGGTTCAGCTCAAAGACCTATTTGCTGGGTGACCTTCAGCGGACCACACTCAGAGACACATTTTTCTTGTCAGTGTTATCAGGAAAAGGTTTACCTATTTGTTTATTCTTTAAAAGATTTTACATATTTATTTGACAGAGAGAGACATAGCAAAAGAGGGAACACAAGCGGGGGAAGTGAGAGAGGGAGAAGCAGGCTTCCTGTCAAGCAGGGAGCCTGATGTTGGGCTCCATCCCAGGACCCTGGGATCGTGCCCTTATTAAGGACTGAGCCACCCCGGCATCCCAAAGATTTACCTATTTAAAAGGCAAACTTTATCTAAGGGTTAACCAAGAATATGAATTTAAAAATGACTTATAAATGACGGTATACTCGCAAATATACTGTGGTGTAATTCCAACCTCTTTTTCTTAGCTTGCAAAATAAATGATAAACTTTTTTTTTTTAAGATTTTATTTATTTATTTGACAGAGATTACAAGTAGGCAGAGAGGCAGGCAGAGAGAGAGAGAGAGAGAGAGAGGAAGCAGGCTCCCTGCTGAGCAGAGAGCCCGATGTGGGGCTCGATCCCAGGACCCTGGGATCATGACCTGAGCCGAAGGCAGAGGCTTTAACCCGTTGAGCCACCCAGGCGCCCAAATGATAAACTTTTAAGGAGAGAATTTCCAATTTCAATACATTTATATTTTCTTTAACTTCAAGCTTAGTGTCTTGAGTATAGTGGATGCTCAATAAATGTTGCTGATTTGTGTGCAAGATGAGGGTGATTTTTTTCCAGGAATTATTTTTTGGTTCTTTATACACAGTATATCTACATTGGTGGATTTTTTTTCCCCCAAGTTAAACTTTTAATATGTGTTTCTACTCTTTTCATTTTGCACTTCCTCTCTAGGAATATATATTTTCAAATGGAAGAGGTATGTGTATGCAAATTTCTCTGTTATTTGCAAAGTTGAAGATGTGACCAGAGGGAAAATGATAGGATAGCTATAGGGGAAAAAAAATCCAAGATTCATTTCATGTTTTTGTGGGTGAGAAGCAGCAAAAGAAGAGAAAAATTAAAGCTGAAAATTGTATTGATAGAGGTGGGTGAGATGGTAGTGACCATAGCTACCAAAATTCTTTATTTTCTGAGCAAAATGGTGTATTATAGGTGTTTCAGGACCTTTTATTTAGTTGAAATGGTGATTTCATGGACCTCTGTGGGGAGTTTATTTAATCCTGCCTATAGGATGAAGCCAACATATGGCTAGCTTCTCCTCCACGGTCTGGGGCAGATCCCTTTCCCTATTGTGGGGGAGGTACCTGATCTTGTTTTTGCAAAGCAAGGGGGGCATTTGGATCATATTCCCAAATACTGGCTGTGCTTTGTGACCTCTCTTAGAAGCTATTGCTAAGGTGTTTCCCATCCTTTCAATTCCCAGCTGCCACCCGGGTTCCTGTGAGACATCCCAGAGCAACAGAAGGATGGGCTGATGGGTGGGCAGCTAGATTAAGGCTCAGCCTCACCACCTGGCTCCATAACCTGCTCCATCTGTCAGTCGTTCCAGGTGGCTGAAGAGTCCAGCAGTTCAAAGCACTACTTCAGGCTGCTTCTGAGCATTTCTTTACTCTCCAAGGACCTGATATTTGGGCCAGGGTGAAGGGAATGGATCCAAGTGCTCCTTGCCCTAGCAGTCTAGGGTGTATGGTATTGGCAGCCACAAGGTTCCATGCTGTTCTGCTCCTTAGGAATTTGAATAAGAATTGTGCTTAGTTCTGCTCATTTACCATCTTTTTTCATGTTCCATCTGTGTGAAGTTTGGGATGATGTTTATAAATTTAAGACGCAGTCAGGCATGAAGTTGCACAGATAAGAAAGCTAAGTGTGTATCTAGTAAACCTGGCAAGAAAACACTATCAGTATGGGAGGATGATTAGCATAGCCAATCCTGGGGGCCCCCTTTCTGGAGGATTGTAAAATAGGGATTAACTCTTAATTCATCCATTGTCAAACCCATCTTGGACAATAAAGTTTTAAAGATTAAGATTACTGATTCATGTTGTAGCTGCATAACTCAGAGGAGCAAATGAGGTCTTTATATTAATTTTCAATTGGACAAACTACCACAAACTTAGCTACTTAAAACAACACAATTTATGATCTCACAAGTCCATGGCTTAGGCATCTTGGCTCAGCTTAGTGGGGTCCTAAGTTTAAGGTCTCATCAGGGGTGGTATTAGCTGGACTGGGTTTTCATCCAAAGTCTCAATTAGGGAAGGATCTGCTTTTGTGTTGCACTTGTGTTGTTGGCAGAACTTCTTGAAGTCTGGCAGCCAGAGGCTTATCCCAGCCCCTGGAGCCACCAGCAGTTCCTTGCCACTTGATCTTCCCCCTAGGCCCTCTCATAACAAAACTGAAAGGGAGAAAGAGTGAATTCAGTAATATGGCAGAGTTTTATATAATGCATGGTCATGGGAGTGACATTCTATCCCCTTTTTCATATTTTACTGATCAGATTAAGTCTTGCCCGTAGTCAAGGGGAGAGGATTCCACAAAGAGGGGAACACACAGGGCATGGTGATCATGGAGTTTTCCTTAGGGTCTGTGCTCACAATCCCTGTTGCAGAATCCATTCACACATGTGCC
This sequence comes from Lutra lutra, assembly GCF_902655055.1. Classification (NCBI taxonomy): domain Eukaryota; kingdom Metazoa; phylum Chordata; class Mammalia; order Carnivora; family Mustelidae; genus Lutra; species Lutra lutra. The sequence goes on along the minus strand of NC_062279.1, from coordinate 47,297,487 downwards.
AGTTAGTTCTGCTTTGTTTATATACAGAAATTAGGCTTTGGTTCCAAGGCAATCCTGGTATTAATGTGCAATTAGATGTGGCCATGAAACCAAGTTCTGGCTTATGGAACTGAACAGCATTGATGTTTATCTCTTGCCAGCCTAGCCTTTAAGTATCTCTACTATAAAGTCTTTCTACACTATTCCTGAATAGAGAGAACTGCAAGAAATTATGAGAAAGCAGAGACACAGAAGATGTAGAGAGGCCCATGAAAGACTGTACTGAACAGAGCAGTGCCTTGTCTATCTACATTGGACAGTGACTCGATCAAATAATGAACTATTGTTGTTAAAGAAGTGACTAAAAAAAATTCCAGTTTTCATGCCTTACATGGTTGTGTTTTACATGTTCTGTTTCGAAGGTTTCTGGGAAGACCCTCATCTCAAAAATGTTCTAATAGAAATGCCTAAAATTTCATCATTATGCATTCATTTCTCAGGTGTGGTCCATTAAATTTTCCCATACATCTTTCCGAACAAAATTACTGTTAGAAGAAGGAATAGATATATCTTTAAATATCTGTGTTTCTGACAAGCAAAATGTGGTAATAATACCTGAAAGAAAGGAAAGATAAAAGAGAAACAGAAGAGGGATAGATATGAATTTATTCTAGAAATGCTTGTGTGCATTTTACAAATGCACTGTGCTAGGCTTGAAGTATAAAGAATCCTGTTGCCTCAGGGTGTCATCCTTTTAATATTTCAGAAATGAACTTGCACCTTACATGGTGTTTTCAGGTAGGTGGTAATGTTTCTTTATTCTCCACAAACTATTGTTAAGTCAATGTGTCTTTTCATTCATACTATCTTAGAATCAAGGTAATATGCCATGGTCTGAAGCTTTTCATATGATATTTCAGTTATTCCTGTAACTGACACTGTGCTAAGATATTATCAACCCCATTTAACTCTTACTCACCCTTCAACACTCAGTTTAATTATCTGGAAAATTTATCTTATCGCCCACATTAGATCTTCTTTCCTTATTAATGACTCTTACAGTGATATGTGACTCATCTCTCTAGGACCTCAAAAAGTTGTAATTAGATTTGTAGGATTATTCAGTTTACTTTTATCTTCCTCACTATACTGTAAGATCCATAAGTACAAGGACTGTGGCTGTTTTTTCTCCCTTTTATAATTCATTACACACAGAGTACCATTGTCTTATAGTCCATATTTGTTGAATGGATGAATAAATGTGTATTTGAATGATCAATTTTCTAATACTGTGGGAAATGGAAGGTTGTTCCTCCATGACCCCTGAATCAGTTTCCCTCGCTACCACTTGATTGTGCTTCTTTGTCCTGTAGATCACTGTCTACCAACTCAAAGCATGGTGCGAACCACCCCAACACCATGAAGCTCCATGGAGATACTCATAGAAGGAGATCGTGCTTCCGTTCAGCTACCCATCCCTTTAATCACTGTTATATCTCCTGTAGACAAGTCAGGTTTTAGAGACGGTCTGGAGAGTCAGAAGGCATTTTCACATCAGCAGCAACACAAACTAGAATTGACTAGCAACTCAGGTCTTAAAATTTTATCACCATTCTTAATTTTCCCTGGTCATCTTTTCCCATTAGTGCCAACCTCTTGAAAAGTCACCTTGCCTCTTCCCTATATACTACTACCCTGTCTTGTTTATTTCTCTGGCATATCAACATACCTATCTCTTTATTTGTATTTATTTTTAAAAAGATTTTACTTATTTTTATTCGAGAGAGAAAGAGTGAGGGAGAGAAAGAGCATGAGAGGGTAGAAGGTCAGAGGGAGAAGCAGACTCCCCATGGAGCTGGGAGCCTGATGTAGGACTTGATCCAGGGACTCCGGGATCTTGACCTGAGCGGATGGCAGCTGCCTAAACACCTGAGCCACCCACGCGTCCATACCTATCTCTTTATTGCTTCATTCATTCTGTTTCCAGGTCTTAAGTCCTCCTTTGCTTTGCCTCCTGTTTCCTAGGGAGATAATTTTTTAAGAAAACTCTGTTGCCTACCAAGGGGACTCTCGTACTGGTAACACGTTGATTTTCTCCTCACACACATGCTTTCTCTCTTTCTGCTCCACCAGAACACTCACAGATTGCACCTCCAATGCCTGAGTGTGCTCCTCACACGGTCCATAACCATTTGTGCCAGAATCACTTGAGAGCATTACAGGTCCAAAGTCCTGGGCTCCATGGCATTACCACTGACTCCACATCTGGAAATGATCTTAGGCTCTTCCTTTTGAAGAAGGCCTCTGGTGATGATTACACACCGTGAAGTTTGAATTAAACAAACAAACAAACTGGCTGGAGAGTGCTGACTTGCGCTCACTCTGCTGAGATCTGCGGTCAGTCCCATGAGCGTTATCTAGCTTGTAATATTTTATTGATGATGTTTGTATCCATGTACGTGAGAGATTATGGTCTGTAGTTTTCCTTTTCCTTAATGTGTTTGTCTGTTTTGGTATTGGAGTGAGGCTGGCACCACAGAATGAGTCAGGAAATATTCCCTGTCCCTATTTTATGAGTTCATTGTGAAGAATTGGTGTGTAATTTCTTACTTAAACATTCAGTAGGATTCACCAGTGAATGGAAAGGTGGTTAATTGTTGATTCAATTTCTTTAACAAGTCTTATGCATTTTTTCTGGAAACCAGACTTTGAGTAATAGGGACTGAGATGAACAGTCCTTTAGTCTGAGGGTTTTACATCAGTCCGCATAGGACTTGGCTGTTTTAGGTCTGCTGTAGCTACAGGCGCCGGAGGCTTCAGTTTCCTCTAGTGTGTTTTTTCTTTGTTTCTCCTACTGTCTCAGTGTATCCTGAAGGACTTTTCTTTAAATAGAGTCTGTGCCTTGTAGCTTTCCCAGCTGTTATCAACTGTTACTGTGTTGGAGTCCTATTAATGTGGCGGTAAGGTGTGGGGGGAGGGAAGCATTCCATAACTTATGATTGAATCTCAGTTTTCTAGTGGGTCTGTATCCTCCAGGCTTTGATCTTTACAAGTGTTTCTTAGCCTCCCCAACCCCTTCCAGCCTTATCTGAGACAAGAAGGCTGGAGGTGGCTAGAATAGGGTATATGTCCTAGGTGGGATAAACTGCAGAGTAGGCCTCCCTTATGGAGAATTATCTTGGTATGCTTCAGAATGGTTACTTTTGCCTTTCTCTTTTTAGAGCCAAGAGGAGACTTTTTCTTTTTTTTTGGCTCTTTCGTGGAAGAATGTAGTAGGTAACCTACCTCTTTGCAAGAGGTAAAACCAATGACAGTGTGGCCCCCAGGAGTTTCTAGCTTTCATGCTAGACCACATTCAGCCACCAGCAATTTGTCAAAATTACCATTTAGTTGTTCCTACCAGTTTATGGCTCCATGACTTAGGGTAAGCCGATTTCAGCTATGCGTCTCCATTAGCCTGTGTCTGATTTTGGAGTAACAATTTGTTCTATGATCTCAAGTCTCTGATGGGTCCAGTGACTTCAGTTTGTCCAAATTCTCTTGTAAAGTTGGGAGTACTAATTTTTAAGCTCTTTGTATATGGGAAGATGCTCCTATGTTTTTATTATTTATTTGCCGATCAGATTCCATTTTATACCATAAGTTCTTACTTTTACTTCTTGAAAAAAAAGGCTTGCAGCAAATAAATATGCTAAATAATGTACATAATAATAGAAATTTAAATTAAAATTTTAATTGTATAAACCATTAATAGAGGCGTACTTAAATAAATCATGGATTACTCAAAGTAATGCCATGCAGCTGTGAAAATATGAGACAGATTTGCATGTTGATACGGAAAGATCACAAAGTGCATAGTTAAGTAAAAAAAAAGTACTAGAAGATCTGGTAGTATAATTTGCTCCTGCTTGTGTATTGTGAAGGGAAATGTATGCGTATGTCATTATAGTAGAATGAACCTTGTCTGAAAGAATAAGCAAATAGTAATGTAAGTTGCTTTTCAAAGAAAACTGAGGAAATAAGAATTTAAATTTGGATGAAGACCTGCTTTTCACAGTGTACAGTTTTGTGTCCTTTGATTTTAATACACTGCTTTTAAAAATACATTTAACAAAAATTAACAGAAATCAACTTGCCTAAAATTCCTCTAACATTCTTGTATGGTATGTTCATTTGGTTAAGAGATAAAATCAGGAAACCTTCTTTCTAGGAAGGAGAAAATGTTTGTAAAGTGATCAGAGAGAACGTGACCAGTGTTTGTAAATAAAGAGAGCAATACATAGGCAGTGAGACATTCAAACGTAGATACTGAGAAGTTTTAAATTTTATGTTTCTGTTTTACTAGAAAACATAAAAGAGTAATGCTTGCCAAAACAAAATTGATTATAGCAGTTGTAGGTAAAAGCTAACTTGATGTAGGTGTTAGATGTAGGTGTTAGATGACAAATATAATTAATTAGGAGGCCTTGTCTTCCAATGAAGTGTTTATTTGCCCGTAGTACATTGTAGTTGCCAGTTCTCATTGTCTGACAGCAACAGTTTATCCCTTCCATTTTCCCTTTTTTTTCCTTTTAGGTTTTATTTATTTATTTGAAAGAGAGAGCAAATAAGAGAGAACACGAGAGCGGAGAAGGTCAGAGGGAGAAGCAGACTTCCCAAGGAGCTGGGAGCCCGATGAGTAACTCGATCCCTGGACCCTGGGATCATGACCTGAGCCAAAGGCATTCGTTTAACCAACTGAGCCACCCACACACCCAATCCCTTCCATTTTTCAAAATGCTTCTTGAACTTGATTCTTTACTGACATCAGAGACAATATATGGTATTCTCGTTTTCAAAATACATCTGTAATAACGCTATCAAAACCTTAAAGGAAGCTTTAGAAATATCCTAAATCATACATGAATTGTCAAAACCTGCAACTTTGTAGCCAACTGCATCCAAATCTCTCCATACATAATCTCTCCTAAATATGAAGTTCAATGAGAAGTGTAACAAAACCACACATGACTCATGGTTTTAGCCTTACACTACTAGGAGACATACTATCCTATGAACTTCAGATAACCTGTGGAAAACTAAATTCCAAATTGCAACAGAGATGCACTGACCCTTTGAGCCTATGAGGGAAAAGTAGGAAATGGGAAGCCTTAAGAAATTGCATCTGAAGTTGGAGAAGAGAGAGGATTTAGATGAAACACTGACAAAAATCACCCCCAGAGAGAAAATTTTGATACTGAATGACAAAATGTATGTGGTACTAAAGATGTCCATGTCCTAATCACCAGGAATCTGAATATGCTACTTTTCTTGACAGGAGGGATTCTGCAGATGTGATTAAAGGTGATGAATATAGATGGGGATGTTGTCCTGGATTATCTGCCTGGGCCCAATGTGATCACAGGCCCGATGTAATCACTTCCTTAAAAGTGAAGAAACTTTTCCGGCTGATGTTTTATATATGGAGAGAGAGTCATGGGCAGAAAAAGGAAAAGACGTGTGATGTTGTTGGCTTTGAAAATGGAGGAAGAGGGTCATGCATGATCTAAAGAATTTAGGAGACATTTAAGAAGCTGGAAAAAGCATAGAACAGATATTTCCCCTAGAGCCTCCAGAAGGAATACCATCTTCCCTATACCTCAATTTTAGCCTGGTGAAGGTCAGTTTTGGACTTCTGATTTCCAGAAGTGTAAAATAATAATTAAGAGTGCTGATGAAGATGCAGGAAACAAGGCACTCGTCTGCATTGTTGGGGGGAATGCAAACTGGTAAACCCTTATGGACGGAATTTGGCAAAATTTAAGAAAAGGATATGCTCCATTTACATTGTTTTGACCAAGCAACACGGTTTGAGTTTAACCTCAACCTGTATCTCCAGCAATGTAAAATTACATTTGCTCAAGGATATTTACTGCAGCACTTTTCTATTGGAACATCCTGAATGGCCATATATGGAAGGTAGTTGAGCAGGCTGTAGTGTGTCTGTACAATAGGATGCTCTGCAGCCGATGAAGAGCTCTGTGACTGGACGTAGAGTGATTCCAGGAAACATGAGCAGAAAAGCAACCACAGTGCACTAACTTTTGGTTAAGCAAAAAGGGAAAATATAAGATTTTACTTGTGCCTGTGTATTTTATAAGAAAATGCATAAGAAAGGCAACTAGAAAATAACCAGACTGGCAGCACACCAGGGAGGATGGGAGTGAAGTGGAAGGGACTGTGTGGGGATGGCCCTTTCCTAAGTGTGCCCTTTAGAGAGTTTTGACTTCTTAGCGCCATAATGATGTTGTCCACACTCAAGAGAACTATAAAATAAAAAAAAATTAACCAAAAGAATTGACTATAACTATAATTCAAATGAGTAATAGTGTCACACTGCATGGAGAGGAAGTTTACTTAATCTGAGTAGCTTTCGAACTCAGTAATCTGACTTAATACCCGCAGATTAAAAATTTTGAAAAAGCTATAAATATTGTCAACAATGCTACAATAAACATAGGGGTGTATGTCTCCTTTCGGATTAGTGTATGTATTCTTTTAATAAATACCCAGTAGTGTAATTGCTGGATCATAGGGTAGTTCTATTTTTCACTTCGTGAGGAATGTCCATACTGTTTTCCAGAGTTGTTGTACCAGTTTGCGTTCCCACCGACAGTGTAAGAGGGCTCCTTTCTCTCCACATCCTCACCAACACCGGCTGCTTCTTGTGTCGTTCTTTTTAGCCATGCTGATAGGTGTGAGATGGTATCTCACTGTGTTATGTGTGGAATTCAGGAAACAAACAAATGAACAAAGGGGGGAAAAAAGAGACAACCAAAAAAGACTCTTAACAACAGAGCACAAACATATGGTTACCAGAGGAGAGGTGGATGGGGGATGGGTGAAATGGGTGATGGGAATTAAGGGTACACTTACCTTGATCAGCGTTGGGTGGTATATAGAATTGTCGAATCATTATATTATATTGTACACTGAAACACTGTATGTTAACTGTATGTTAAATGCCTTAAACATTTTTAAAAAGCTATAAATAAATATCGAGCTCTAGTTAGTAGCTTTTTTTGTTGTGTGCAGTGTTAACAATTGTGAACTAATTTCTGTGTATTTTATGATTAGGCAATCAAGTGCATATATTGAGTATAATGTGAACTACATGTCTCACTGTCAGAGAGGGGAGTCATGGATATAGAAAGGGGGAAGACTGAACCTTCTGTTGGTGATAGTTTGTCACTGGAAATTTTAGTAGGAATTCATTTTTGTACATGTGCATGTGTGTCTCTGTGTGTGAGATCCATTATATATGTAGACATATGTTTGTATATGCTTTATTTTAATAACTTACTTATTTCTATCAATCAACTTTTGATTATTTATACAGTTAGAATAAAGTAGCAAAAGGTATTCGTACATATGACATATAGATTATGTCTCTTATCCTAATTACATTTTTTTAAAGCCAAGATTCACGTTCATTTGTACTCCCTGATTAAGGTGATAAAATCTGAAGCATGTTTAGAGAAAGGAAGAAATAATTTTAGGATTAAAAACTATATACCATGATGATCTGAGTAATTGATAATTGATTTCATGCATTTGTGATAAACAATATGACAGAGAAGTCATCTTAGCTATAGTTTCCTATGGTCTATGATTTTAAAATGCCCAACAACATTCATAAAGTCCAGTTCTTCATAATTTCTTGGGGAAATTAATTACATCTGACCAAATATGATTACCCCCAAGTTGTACGACTAATAACTAAAAACCATTAAGAAAGATAATGTTTGCAAGGAGCCTGCATTTATGATAACCATTTGTGAGAACATATTTCCTTAGGAGGAGACAAGAGTCAGTGTTAGCTTTATGGATGCTGCCATGAAACAGAAAACGGGGAAGAGCTTTGGGCATGGAACCAGAAGTCACCTCGCAGCTCTTTGTGTCTTTTATGAAGCCATTTAATCTTTCTATACTTTAGGTTCTTCAAGACAGAAATACTTGTCTCAGGTGTTCTGTGATGATTTAAATATGGTAATACATATGAAAATGTGTCATAATGTAATGTATTACACAAATACTAATTGCTATGAATATGTTTGTAGGCTATATTTTAAATATTGCAGAGAGTTTGGCAGCTCGAATCCCCACAACTCTCTCAGACATTTTACTGCTTGCATAGTTGTCTCATAAAAAAACAGAACAGCCTTTCACTGCTGTGCTTGCTGATTCATTTCCTGAACATGCAAGGAGATAAAAGATAATTGATTCTACTTTTATTGATTGCTGGATGTCTCAGAGTTTTTTTAAAAATAAAAATTTAGAAAAGATTAATGCATGCTCCAATGCCTAGTAAATTCTATCTGATCTGCTTAAATTATGAGGCGTTAAATCTCAATATTGTAAGATTTAAAAACAAGACTCAGGAAAGAACCAAAGACTTTATGATATAATAAAGGTGGTTGAACATTCCAGGAGTCCCAATCAGTTATAGTTTTATTTCAAGCTTGTTTTAGAAATACAGCATTTGGAAACACCTAGCTGTTGAGTCATTCTAGAGGTCAATCAATATGTCAAAGTCAGCCCTCAAGATTTGATCATGGAAAAAGTCATGGGACTATTTTGCTCAGCAGATCTGTGAAAGTACTCCTCTTGTAGAGCTGTAACTTTATACCCATGGAAAAACTCCCCATTTCCCCTTCCCCCAATCCCCTGGTAACCACCTTTCTATTGTCTGATTACATACGTTTGACTATTTTAGACGCCCCATATAAGAGGAATCGTGTATTGTTTGTCCTTCTGTAACTGACTTAGTTCACTGAGCATTATGTCCTCCAGGTTCATCCATGTGGTCACAAATGACAGGATTTTCTTCCTTTTTAAGGCTGATTAATATTCCATTGTATGTACCACATCTCTTTATCACTCCACTGTGGATGGACATTTACATATCTTTCATGTCTTGGCCATTTACATTTCTTATAAATAATGTTGCAGTGAACATGAGAGTGCAGATATTCCTTCAAGATCCTAACTTCAGTTCTTTTGGATATTCATCCAGAAGCAGTATTGCTGAACCACATGGTAGCTCTGTTTTTAATTTTTTGGGAAACTTCTGTACAGTTTCTACTCACAGTGGGGATAGTTAACAATAAGGTATTGTGTCTTTAAAAATTTGATGAGAGATTAGATCTCATGTTAAGTGTTCTTATCACAAATAAACAAAAAACAAACAAAAAACCAGAGGAACATGAGGCAAAAGGTGATGAATATATTTAACATGGATTATGGTGATAGTAACATTGTGTCCAAACTCATGAAATTATGTACACTAATTATGTGCATTTTTTTGGTATACTAATTATAATTATCAATAAAACTGGAAAAAATGTCATGGGAGTCAACTTTTCAAATATTTGTATTCTCAATATTCAGATTTCCGTAAGAATAACATCATCCGTGAGACCAGAGTCTGCAGAAGCCATTATCCAAAGTGACCCGCCTCTGAAGAGAGATATAGTGAGGCCTCAACAGCCTCACACTCCATTATGTTAGGCTTTCAAGTAGCATTTAGAAACAGGTTTATTTTCTTATTTCTTTTTATTTACTTAAACCAGAGAAGAAGACTTTTGGGGTTCTAGGAAATGATTTTTATATGGCTTTGAATATATCAGTGTTTAAAAAAAAAAAAAACCAAGCTGCCTGAGTGAGATGAGAGATTGCTTTGTTATGTTGTCTTTCCAATATTCCTAGTAATGAATCTTTTACCATTAAAAGGATTACTAGAAGGATCATGAATAAGGAGACTTGGGCTCATCAGGTCGGGAATGTCAAGACCTTTAGCAGTAGTCTAAACTGCATCTCCTTTAGTAATTTTCAAGATGACTACCATTTTCGTCCTAAGAATATTGATGGCATAATTCCAATAAAAATGATTATAAACACCATGTTCTTGGGATATGTTTCTTGAAATGAGAAAGAATGTATATGCTTGCCCAGGAAGTAATTTATCCCCTCTGGGTTGTTTGGTTTAGTATCTTTTTTTAAAAAAAATTATTTATTTATTTTTGTGAGGGAGAGAGAGGGAGAGAGAGAGAGAGAGAAAGCAAGAGAGAGCACACATACAAAAGGGTGGGGAGGGGAGAGAAACAGAGAGAGAAGCACACTCCCCACTGAGCAGGAAGCCCGATATGGATTCAATCCCAAGACTTTGGGATCATGACTTGAGCTGAAGACAGATGCTTAACTGACTGAGCCACTCAGGTGCCCTGGTTTAGGTATTCTTAAGTCATACTGATGACACTGAAGCAATTTAGTAGCTCTTCAAGGGCTACCATTTCCTAAAAAAATTTCCCATATTCTCTCAGGGAACAATAAATAATTTTCTTCAACTTAAATAATCATATAATTATTTTGAAGATTAAATGGTATAATGCAGGAGTACCTGGGTGATTTAGTCAGCGAGGCATCAGCTTTTGGCTCAGGTCATGATGTCAAGGTCCTGAGATCCAGCCCTGCTTTGGGCTCCCTGCTCAGTGGGGAACCTGTTTCTCCCTCTCCCTCTGCCCTTCCCTCCTGTTCCTGTTGTCTCTCTCAAATAAATAAATAAAATCTTTTAAAAAAATTTTAAAAATGCTTAATGCAGATAAGACAGTGCAGGGCTTGTTAAATAATGTTTAGAAAATATTATTATTATCTAGCCCTTTTATAACGACGTTTCTTATTGTAAGTTAATACATTAGCACTCCTGTTTATGTTTCAGTTTCTATAAGCTTGATGTGATGCGTAGTCCTGGTATTCTGTCGTGGTCAAATTTGTGAGCTTGCAAATTTGAAGAACACTATTCCACTCCCAGACTCAGGAATTTAAGACAGAAAATGGGGATATTGCGAAACTTCATGGCAGCAAATAATTGAGTCATTCCTGGAGAACTCCTGAATTTGCTGTGTCAAATCCCTTTTAATTTCTACAATTATGTCAACCTTAAAAATAAAATAGCCAGTTATTTTACATGAAAATTAGTTTATTGAGGAATAGCAGAGCAATCTAGGAAAAGAAAACTATGGCAAACTATAGGCAAATCTGAAGAGAGATTTTATCAGGTGTTAGGAGGAAATTGGGGATGGTTGTTTTGAATAACAGTCTATTCAAGAGGAAGAGTTTGAGGCTGTGGTAGTTTTCTCGTTGTTTGGAAAGGTGGTTAATGCACTTTTGCTGGGGTAAGGAGGGATCTTCCTTTTCCTTGCTGGTTTGCAGTTTGCAAAGAGAGGTCCCTATGTGAGAACTCCCCCTCTGGGGCTTCCAGACACCATTTTAAATGAGGTTTTCTTTACTCATTTTCACAATAATAAAAATAAAGAATTAGATAATAATATGATTCTATTAACCAATGTTTAGCACATACAATGTGCCAGGCGCTTTTAAATGATTTCTTTTAACATGAGTTACAGTAACCTGCGTAAGAAAAATTTAGGAAATTCTTTGTATCTCAGTAGAAGAGACTGAAAACTCCATTAAAAGAAAAATCTAAAAAAAAAAAAAATCTCTAAAGACCAAAAAAAAAAAAAAAAAAGGATGATGAGCTGGAAAGAAAAACAAAGTAAAGAAAGATTGAAAGGAAACTAAAAACACAGCAGCTGAAGAATAATCCTATGAGAAAAGTTCTTGTGATCTCTAAGAGAATTGGGAACTATGTATTTCAGTTCAGTAAGTAATTCAGTTGAACACAAGTAAGTCAGGGTGCTGATGGTATAGGCAGAAAGGGGAAAATTTTCTAGAATAAGCAACATGAGGCTGATAAGGGCATCTTTTGTTGTTGTTTTTTAAATTTTTAAAAATTTATTTAGTGAGGTAAAAGCCATATAACATAAAACTTACTATGTTGACCATTTTAAAGTGTTTAATTCAGTGGTTTTTACTATATTCACAATGTATGTAACCATCGCCACTATCAAATTCCAGAATATTTTTGTAACCTATAAAGGAAACCACATACCTCCCAATTTGCCTTCCTCTCATCCTTGCCAACCACTAATCTATTTTCTGTTTCTGTGAATTCATCTCTTCTAGACTTTTTATGTAAAGAGTATCACAGAATACTTTTGTATTTTTTTTTATAATTTTGCATCTGGCTTCTTACACTTAGCATAATGTTTCAAGGTTCATGCATGTTGTAACAACTATCAGTATTCTGTTCTTTATGATTGAATAATATTCCATCATGTGGATAAACCACATCTTGTTTATCCATTCACAGTCGATGGGTATGTTGGTTTTTTCTGGTCTTTGGCTATTATGGATAATGTTGTTATGAACATTCCTGTATAAGTCACTGTGTGAACATACGTCTCAATTCTTTTAGGTATATACCTAAGAGTGGAGTTGCTGGGTCACATGGTAATTCTGTTCAATTTTTTGAGGGACGGTCAAACATCATTTTATAGTCCTATAGCTATAATATCCTGGTGGCTTTTTAATTGGAGAGCTTAACTCGTTTACATTGAATTCTGATAAGGATGAACTTAATTCTGTCATTTCAGTATTTGGTATGTTTCCTATATGTTATATCTTTCTCTTTTTCAATTCCTTCATTACTGTCTCCTTTGGCACTGAATAGATATTTTGCAGTGTATTATATTAGTTCCCTTGTTGTTTGTTTTACCATATGTATTTTAGTCATTTTCTTAGTGGTTGCCCTAATAATTATAATCAGCATCTTAATTTATGCCTATGTAGTTCAGATTAGTACCAACTTAACTTCCATGGTACACAAAAGTTTTGCTCCTATAACACCATTCCTCTCCCACCTCTTCATGCTATTATCATCACAAAGCATGTCCTTTAACACTGTGTTCTCCAACATAGATTTACTTTGTGCATTTGTCTTTTAAATCAGATATTGAAAAGAAGTTAAAAAAACAACACTGACACACACACACACACACACACACACACACACACACACCCTTTTTTTGGTGGTCTTGGCTTTGAATAGATTCATGTTACTTTCTGGTTTCATTTCATTTCAGCCTCAAAGACTTCCTTTAGCATTTCTTATAAGGCAGTTTTGTTGATAACAGAATCTTTTCTTTTATCTTGTAAGGTCTTAATTTCTCCTTCATTTTTGAAGGACAGTTTTGCTGGATATTATATTCTTAATTCACTACCTTCTGGTATCTGTAATATCTGATGAAAAATCAATTGTTAATTTCACTGAAGATTTCTTACAGATGATGTCACTTGTTTCTCACTGCTTTCAAGACTCTGTCTCCACCTTTTGTCACTTTGAATATGATGGGTCTCAGTGTGGATCTCTTTTGCGTTTTTTCCTACTTAGAGTTCTTTCTATCTAGTTCTAACTATCATTTCTTTTTTTAAAATTTTTAAAAAACTTTATTTTGTTTTTTGTGTTCCAAGATTCATTGTTTATGCACCACACCCAGTGCTCCATGTAAAATGTGCTCTCCTTAATATCCACCACTCTCCAAACTCCCAAACCCTTACCCCTCTCCCCTCCAAAACCCTCAGTTTGTTTCTCAGAGTCCACAGTCTCTCATGGTTTGTCTTTCCCTCCGATTTCTTCAAATATTCTTGGCCCCTTTCTGTCTTTCCTCTCCTTCTGAAAATCCCATTATGTGTAATCTAATACATTTTATAGCATCCTATAGTTCTCTCTAGTCGTGTTTATTTTTCTTTATTATTGTTTCTTTCTGTTTCTCAAAATGGGTAATCTCAATTGATCTGTCATCACTTTTACTGGTTCTTTCTTCTGCCTGCCTAAATATGCTCTTCAGCCTTTCTAGGGAAGTTTTTCACTTAAGTTATAATACTTTTCAACCCCCAAGTTTCTCGTTGATATCGTTTTATAATTTTTATCTCTTTATTTGTATTCTCTATTTGGTGAGACATTATTTTTAATGCTTTCCTTTAGTTCCTTAGATATCATTTCCTTCAGCTTTTTGGATATATTTAAGATACTGATTTAAAATACTTGTCTAGGGGCGCCTGGGTGGCTCAGCGGGTTAAGCCGCTGCCTTCGGCTCAGGTCATGATCTCAGGGTCCTGGGATCGAGCCCCGCATCGGGCTCTCTGCTCAGCAGAGAACCTGCTTCCTCCTCTCTCTCTGCCTGCCTCTCTGCCTGCTTGTGATCTCTCTCTGTCAAATAAATAAATAAAATCTTAAAAAAAAATAAATAAAATAAAATACTTGTCTAATGAGTCCAATGTGGGCTCCCTCAGGGACTGTTTGTACTGATCGCTTTTTTCCTCGGGTATAGGATGTATTTTTGTTGTTGTTGTTTTGTTTTCTGTTTTGAATGTCTTATAACATTTTGTTGCAAACCGGATATTTTGAATATTACAGTGTGACATCTATGAAAATCAGATTCTTTCTTCCCCCAGATTTGTTATTGCTGCTTGTGGTAGTAGTTTTTTTGTTTCATGACTTCTGAACTAATTTTGTAAAGTTTGTATTCTTTGTTATGTGTTGCCACCAAAGTCTCGGTTCCATTAACTTAGTGGTCATCTATTGATTGGATAGAAATTTCCTTTAACACCTGGAACAGGGTAAATCTCCAGGTTTCCCAAAGAAGCTCTGCATGTGGGTTGGGCATGCCTTCAAAACATAGCTAGGTGTTTCATAACTCCACCTTAGATTTCCTGCTCGTGCAGAGACTCAAGCTCAGCCAGATGTGTTAAGGCCTTTGATCTTCCGTTAGCATGCACACTGCCCTGGACATGTATGTTGCCTTCAAGATTCCTAGAACTATGTTAGAGCTTTTCAAAGTCCTTGTTCCCCAATGCATGTCGTTCCCTAGGCTTTCCTCCAAAATTTTCTTAATCTGTTTTTTTCTCTAAGTATTATCCGTTGCCTGTGTCAGCAGTAATAAAAATGTTTGCCTGTCAGTGTTTTCTACAAAGACACTCAGCATAGTGGCTTTAGGACTGAGTGAGTTTCAAGTTAGGAACACAAATCAAACCTTTGATCTAATTTTCCAGGGAGCCACAAGATAGGTACAAATGATTTTAAATCTTTGCAAATGAGGTCTAATCTGCTCCCTGTTACTGATAACTAGGAATGTGGGTTTTTATTTTCTATGTTACTGCTAAGCTGGAATGAGGGATGTGTTAGAGTAAATTAAAAAGCCACAGAACTTACTGTTCTTACCAAGATTTAGCTTTTTGTTTTTAAGCCTTTTCTGAGGTTTCCAAGATTTTAGTTAGTTTCTAGTATTAGGAAATGTTAATTCTGACAGCTTTTCCAATTTGTTAAATTGCTTTTTTGGAGGGGTGGACTTCAGAGTTCTTTACTCTGCCATTTTTGCTGACATCAGGTGATATATTTTTTTCATTTTGGCTATTTTTTTATTTTGTTGAACATGTCAAATAGTTTTCCTTCTTTTACCCACCAGTAATCAATAATAGATCATTTTCAGGATTATGCTTTTTTTTCCTATGCCATTTCAATTCATTTTTCTTCTTTTATAGTATGTCTTCTTAGGTACATTTGTTTTACTTTGGTATCATTTTGCCCATCATTTGATAAGTTGAGGTATGTCCAAATATAGGGTCTATCTGTTGGTAGGAACTGGAAATTTTCCTCCTCTTTGATTTTGCTTGTTTCTTATTTCTGTATACTTGCATGAAATAGAATGCAGGCTGATGGGCATTACTCCTTAAATAATACATCATCATTAATATTTAAGGGGAGATAGTGTGGTTTGAAAAATCCAAATCCGCCTGATCTATATGCAACTTAGATTTGTTGTGGGGAATTCATACTTGTGATACTTCAGTACTGATTTGTTTTATCGACCGCATCACACACATGCTACACACCGAGCTTGCTGTTGCCCAAAATTCCTATGTCTTTTTCTCCACGTGTGAGCACAGCTTTGCAGTTAGTTTGAGTCTGAGTATGGTCTTCAGGTAACTGTCTTAATCATGACCCAGAGAGATTATTATGGGTAGATTTGAAGTATGGGAACAGGATGAAATGAAACAACTGGGAGTGCACACTGGACTTGGGGACCCAGGACCAGCTGGAGGGGTTTTCCCTCTGCTGTATGAGTTTGATAGGCAACCTGATGTTCAACATTCACATGGATTGTCAAGGGGCTAAATTCATCTCTAGGTGACCCAGGTCACCTAATACACCTAATACACTAATACACTATCAATGGATGCTTTAAATTCCTTACTAGAGCACATTAAAAAGTTCCGAACTGGTAACAGATGTCGCGGCCGGCATGACAAATCGACCAGGAATGTGAGGGTAAAAGGATGGTGAAAAGAAATTAAGAGACAAAGAGATGGGGGCAGGAGGAGCACTGAGGAGGATGTTCAACAGTGCCGATTTTATTCCACATCTATTAAGCATTTATAAGGCAGACCACAATAGAAGGAGTAATACATCAGTATCTAGTCAGATAACCGCAAGTTCCTATAACAAGTTTACCTTAACTACAAACAAATCTCGTGATGCCAGGTAGTCACAGCTAATGCCATTAGCTACTATTGATACAAGAAGTTACAATCAACCAGGGAGTGGGTTATGGGAAGTACAGGAACAACAAGGACCAACTAAGAATTTATGACCCTGACCACATTGTTCCCTTCTGTAGGGAGAATGTGTGGGAAGTCACATAGGCAAGCGCACGACACATAGCACAGACCCTTTCTCAGTGTTACTCAACTTTCTTAACCCCTTATCAAGGTGTCTGGACTTTATTTATTTATTTATTTATTTATTTTTTTTATTTGACAGAGAGATCACAAGCAGGCAGAGAGGCAGGCAGAGAGAGAGGAGGAAGCAGGCTCCCCGAGAGAGCAGAGAGCCCGATGCGGGGCTCAATCCCAGGACTCCGAGATCATGACCTGAGCCGAAGACAGCGGCTTAACCCACTGAGCCACCCAGGCGCCCCAGGTGTCTGGACTTTAAAGGAGACACAAGTCAGGGCCTGGTTTGATCCACGACTCCAACCATGCCGTGGCCTCCAACAAACAGAAAAGCTGGAACTGCAGGTGGGCACATAAGGGGGAAATATTAGGAAGTGATATTATGCATTAGTCCAACATTGTTAAATCTAGTTATAATGCTTTTTTCTTTTTTTTTTCTGCAACTCTGGTACCACTGCTGATTTTCTTTTGAAAAAAGAGACTATCAATTATAAAATAATAAAAAAAAGCATATCTAAAATAAGAAAAAAACACAAGCGCTATCTCAGAAGAGTAAACCCTATTGTACTGAAGATCCCTTATGCTGAGAGAATCCTGATGGTATTTGTCCAGGAAAATGTAGGGGCAGAGCTGCACTGGGAAGTAGAGCCTGGAGAAAGGCAAACTGAGATGCATCTGGGGTAGGGAAAAGTAGAAAAGGAGAGAGGAACAGGAGCCAATAGTACATATTGGGGCACCATATGTGGTGATGTAGTCAATGAAATATGTCCAGTGGTTTAAAAAAAAAAAGAGAGAGAGAGAGAGAGAGAGAGAGCTAAAGGGTATATAAGAGAACAGGGTCAAATTTTCATTTGGAAGTGATTTGGATTTCTGTCAGATGGACCCCGTTTTGGCTTCCCAAGTCTACACTAAAGTCTATTTTGCCTTTTGTAAAAGGGACTTTTCTGTTTGTATTTCTATAAATCAAGGAATGTGCTGAGTACATTGTTTAGAAGATGTAACAGACATAATAAGAGTAGGTGGGAGACACTTCATAAACTGAAATTATTTGGCAGAAAGAGGATCTTGGAGTTACATGTGAGCATTAGAAGTCATATCTCACCTCCTTCCCTTTAAAAATTTTCAATTAGAGCACATCACACTGTCATATTCATTCCAATTTATCTCAATCCATGGCACTTTTTGTACACAGACCACCACTTTTCTTATGTTTCTTTATCAAAATTTTGCTAATCCCGGAGTAAAACGCAAGATTACTTTGTACAAGAAGTAATTTCTGCTACCCACTGTAGTGTGCTGATTGCAATAACTCTATACTTGTTAATATCTCCTTGTGTCCAAACCCTTGGGGAGTCCCATCCCATGCTCACTATGGGCTAGGACATGTGACTTGCTTGGCCAGTGGAACAGTTGCAAACTTGATGCAAATAGTAACTTGAAAGTGGCTTGTGTTTTGGGATTTGTTCTCTTGCTCCTTTTGAAGCCCTTGAGCTGCTCTGTGAACAAGCTTGGTCTTGCTTGCTGGAAGGTTAGAGGCCATGGGGACAAAGACCCCTGTGGACTTGACTATCCAGGAAGAGACAGTAGTAAAGAAGCCAGTAACCAGCTGACGGTAAAACATGAGCAAACCCAGCTGAAATTTATTGAGTCCCAGACCAGAAGAACTGCTTAGCTGAATGCAACTTAAATTGTCAATATGTAAAAATTTGTGCTAAACATGGTTATTGTTTTAAGTCACTATATTTGAGTGATGATTTGTTACATAGCGAAAAGTAATTGATGAAGTCCCATTAAGAACAAATTGCTCTTTCATTTGATTTTTATTTAAATTCATTCCTTGAGAATTAAAACTAAGTCATATTGATCTACTTTTTCAGCTCCTTCCTCAGTTCCGTGTACATTATAATTGTTATACATAACATTTTTATATACTTACTTTGTGTCATGTCTTTATATATAACAATAAACTGAATTTTCAGAAAAACTCAACAAGGTAGATGCTACATCTTCATTATGTAGATGAAAAAATTGAGGTCCAGAAAGGAGGAATACCTGCCAATTCCTTACATGCAGTCCCTTGTAGGGTGGGCATTTGCACCAGAGTTTTCCAGGTCCAAAGTGTGTACTTTTAATTCCTATAATAGACTATTTTGCTATATTAAATTGCACATTTTGGTGTTATGTGAGTATTTACCTTATGGTAAGTAAGTGTGATTCAGTTGGCTATGTTCTAATAAACTTTATTTTTCAGAAAACATCAACTTTGTGGAAAACATCTAATATTTTTTCCAGCAAACCTTTTACTCTGGAATGAGTTACTGGAATGAGTCATAGCTTTGTTCATTAAGAGTTAGCGCCTCAAGAATGCTGCTGAGACTAAGTGGCAGGCTTTGAGGGATGTAACCATTGTGAGGGAGAGGAAACAGAGAACACCGAGGCTCTGGAGATTTATCTCCCTGTGAATCTTCCCTTATGGTCTCCTCCTGATCAGCGTGTCCTCAGTTCACTCCCAACACAGCACACTATCCGGGAGAATTTGTTTCATAATCCTTTCCTGTTTGCTGCTTCTCTCAGCTTTAATCATCTCAGTCTCCTGTGAAGCACCAGGCACATGAGGACTATTTTGTATCAGATTCAAAAATACATGTCAATATCTAGTGCACATCCCTTGACCTCAAGGACTATGCCTATGGATGAGAAGAGATTGATTTGATTTAAGGGAAGGACCTATGACCTACTGATAGTTAGCAGGCTGGATTTTAACCAGGCTGGGCCATGACCTACCTGTATAACCTTAGGTAAATCTTTTTAGGGTGTCTTCAACCAGCAGCCTTTGCTAATGAACAACCTGTAAGTATTTGTCATTTGGATTTTATCAAAAGTTTGGTTAAGTGAAATAATTCTTAAAGAAAATAATTTGTGACATGCTTTCCCTTCACTGCTTGGATCCAAGTTTTACTGTTGGCTAAATCAGACCACTGGAAGAATACAGTTGGGACAGTTTGCCCACTTGCCTTTATATAATTGCATTTTAGTGTCTTATCCACAGAATTTAAGATGTCAAAGCTGGGCTTAAACCCAACTCTGTCAATTATTGACTGTGTGAGGTTGGAAGAGCTAATTAACCACTTTAAGCCTTTATTTCTTAATTTGGTTGGATAATGTAATAATAAATGCTTCATAGAATTTTTGCAAGACTTTAATGATACAACTCATGTAAAGACAATATAAGTCCCTATAGCTTTAAAATAATTTGTAGCCTTAAAAAGCCATATGAAATTCATTTTGGTGTATTTGCTATAAAATCTGTTGTAAAATCTGTTGTCAAGGTCATTGCCAATTTCCAATGTCTCTTATAAAGAATTCCATTTACGGTTTACTACCAGATTAAAAAAACTCTGCTTCTCTGAAAAAGTGGCATTTTCTCCCCTGCCCCAGCCCCCTGCTGTATTTAGAATGAGCTAATTTCCCATGGTTACCTTTTTGTCCTGGCTACAGAGAGACTCAGGGTGTATTTGCACTTTACAGCAAGCATATCAGCTTGCCTGATTGAATTATCTACTTCCTTCTCTTTTTTGTGGCTGTGATTTTAAAATTTCCATTTGACTGCCAATGTTGTTTGTCTTATTTTAAGCCATCTCGAATCCTTTTGGACAGAAGAGCCATCGGAATTAAGTCAAAATGTCCCTATGTCACTAGGACTCTCAAGGTCTCTATTTTCTCACCTGACAAAATGCTTATTTTGGAAAGTTAACAAAATCAGGTGATGTGGTTGAGTACATTTCAGAAAACCAGACACTACAAAAGTCAGCCATGTCCAACCAGCATGGGCCAGCAGCCACCAACATAACGTTAATGCCTTTCGAGTGTTCTGGAGCACAACCTTCATTCCTGAGCTCAGAATTCATTCTGTAATATTCTTTGAAAGGGAATTTGCACTTGGAATGATGCCAGTTTCGTGACTCAATGACCCTATATAAAAGGGAAAATCATTAGATTTGGAATTCTGGTGATGATCATTTGTATCCTTTTGAATCTAGTGGTGAGAGCATGAGGAAACAAGGAAGGCAAGAGAAGACGCTCCCTGGGACTATGGTGATGGTTGTGTCCATTTCCCCGGTGAATCTCAACTCCTCTCCCAGTAGGTGTTGCCCATGCCCATACTGTTTTCTTTCTCATTTCTTCTTTCCTTATTTACTTTGTTTTGTTTTCCCACATCTGCTTCAAGTCCCCAGAATGCTAAGTGGAGAAGTCTCAGGGCAGGCCATGTCTGCAGTGGGTGCTTCCCTGTGTCTATGCTCCTCACAGACGTTTGAGGCCTCGTGGAGAAGAGGGGAAAATTTTCCACTAGGAAGGCTAAGGTCATGGCTCAGAAGTTTACTACCAGTGCCCCCATGAGCAATGGTAGTCTCTGATTTTGTTGTTGTTGTTGCTTATTCTCTTTAAATATTGTTCATTATTTTAAAAAATAATACATGATCATTGCAGGTATTTAAATGGGGGCAGGAAAAAATAAAGGATAAATCTAGTAAGATTCATAATTCTATCATGCAGAAATAACTATAGTTATCTGTTTCTTTCTCATCGTACATATTTGTGGTTTTACCACATATATAATTTTGTTTTGTTTGCTCTTAAAAGTGTGTAATATTATACCATGTTAGAGCCTCAGTATTTTCATTTGTCAATTGAATAAGCTAATATCTATCTCATAACTTGTTTAAGGAATAAATGGAATATTTGGACAGTCTGAAGCATCTTGAATGCTAAGTAAATGTTAATTAATTTGAATTGAATCAGTATTTGGCATTAAAACTGCATCTTTCAGTCTTGTTCCATTAAATGCCCTATTTCTTCTACTAAAGTCATGACCCAGGTGAGTGGAAACAAACTACGCACTGGGAAACATGTGGGGCTAAGGACAACTAGAATCTGCTGCCTGATTAGACAAATGGGAGTGGAAAAAAATAAGAGCAATATAAGGTTTCCTTAAGACTTAAATACTGCTGTTTTGGCAGCTCAACCCAAAATGCAAACCCTTCAAATAAAGTGGCCTCACAATAAAACCAGGAATAGTGATTTTCCTCTGCAAAAGGAATTAATGATAGGAAATGCGAGAAGGTCACTGTTAGGCATGGAACATTATCATGCTCTTTACCTAGAAAATCTTATAAAGTTTAAAATGCTAGATGAGAGCATGTATTCATGCACAACTTCTCACCTTCCCCAGGGAACTTGTTTCCCAGGCCCCGTGCAGAGCACCTGCTCCCGGATTCAGTCTCCACATTGCCAGGTCTCAAAGTGGTTTTTTCAGTTCTAACCAAATCATGCTGCAAATGAACAGGGAGAAAATATAGAACAGCAAAGAGAACAAACCATACCCCAAAAGTCTTTTTCCTGAAGATAGAGCTAACAGTACTGACTGCAGAAACGTGGCTGAGAACATTGCATTTTAGTGGACATCAGTAGGGAACTTATCTAATGCCCATGAGAGAAACCCAGTATGTGTGGAGAACAGCCCCTTCACTTCAGAAGGGTAAGAGAAGGGCGGAGAATCCTTGGTTTTGGAAATGATACAGTGTGGTTAGAACAGGAGTCAGAGACAGCTCATCGTGACAGCCACCATAACTTCCTGAAACTCATTTGCTCATTCAAATCCTCTGTTCCTACTCCTCCACTACTAGGGTGACTCTTAACTCTTACAAGTAACTATCACTTACAGTGGTCTGATAAAACAGTGGATGAGTCCTGTTCTTTCACTCATTCATTTAGTCACTCACCATCCATTCATCCACACCCTTTTACGGAGAGCCAGTGACTGCAATAGCTTGTTTGGAGATTCTCATATGAATCAAATACGTGTTTCACCTTCTAAAAGTTCACAGGCTAGCAAGGGAGATAATGATTTGAATGTCAAGAATTACATAAAAAGAAACCTACTGATAAGTCTATCGAGGAAGCAAAGACAGCGGCCCTGAGCATCAGCAAGAATAGTTGGTCCACAGTAATCTGTTACTCATAGTAACGCAGGGCTAAGGGTAATATTTGCACTTCACAGCAAGCATATCAACTTGCCTGGTTGGATTATCTATTTCCTTCTCTTTTTTGTGGCTCTGATTTTAAAATTTCTCTTTGACTGCCAATGTTGTTTGTCTTATTGTTGCTTCTCTTTTTTGTGGCTGTGATTTTAGAATTTCTATTTGACTGCCAATGCTGTTTGAATTCTTTTGGACAGAAGAGCAATTGGAATTGAGTCAAAATGTTCCTATTCACTAGGACTCTCCAGGCCTCTATTTTCTCACCTGACAAAATGCTTATTTTGGAAAGCTAACAAAATCAGGTGATGTAATTGAATGCATTTTGGGAAAACTGGACACCACAAAAGTCAGCCATGTCCATCCATAATGGAACTAGTATGTCTTCCCTGTCCAACCACATGGTCCAAGATGCATTTTCCTTGAGTGAGTACTCCACAGTCCCAAACTTTCCTGGATCAACAGCCCTTTCAAGACCTACACATCTACCCAAAGTCCAATGAAGAGGTAGTGCCCAAGGAGCTAGCAAACTCTATGGGTGCATTCTGGATGAGAGGCCTGTGTTGATCAGAATTGACCTGCATAGCAGTAAGATTATTTATTCTTCTAATTTTATGAATTTATGATGAGTTTGGAATGATTTCTTCAGGAAGTAATGCAATTGTATATAGAACTACAATAGAAATGTCTTCTCTCTCTCTCTTTCTGTCTCCCTCTCCTCCTTGTATGACCTATAAATGACCTGCAGCTGGTAACTGGAGAGGATTTACACATCATGTCAGGCCAGGTGAGAGCTGCCTCAGCAGAGCATATGAATGGGCTAAATGGAGCAGGAGGCATCTGTGGCTGGGCCAGGAGGAGCAACAAGCTGACTCCAGGGTTGTTGATAGGGAAGGACGACTCAGGGAGAAGGCCCCTCCTGACCTAGGAGCTGAAGTCAGAAAGGGAACAAGGAGCTGAGAGCTGCCTCCCAGAGACGTTCTCTGCAGGACGATAGGGATTACATTTGCTGCCCGCCTCTGATGGGCTCATCTCCAAGAGGGAGGTCGGGGCTGAGGGCTCTTTGAATTCTAAGGAAGGAAAATCTCAACAGAACATTGCTATTTAGATGCATTTGGGTTTGGAGATCATTGGCTGCCTGTTGGAAATAACCAGGGAGTTTTAAAAAGTACTGATGGCCAACCCCCACCCCAGACAGTTTAAGTTAGAATTATTGAAGGTTGGACCTGGCATTGGTGATCCCTAAAAGCTCCCCATGAAATTCTAATGAGTGGAAAAGATGGAGAATACCTTAGCTATTGCAAAGCTATTCAAGCATAGAATAACCAGTAGGTGATAATCTGGAAATTACTAAAGCTGTCCTTGTTCATTTGCAAAACAAACACCTCACCTCACACCCACCTGTAGGATGCTTTGCTGTTTACAAGTCATCTGACACACATAATTTAACCAGTTCCACAGTCAGCAATTTAACCAGACCAGAGTCAGCAGGTGGTTTCCTGAGATCCCAACTAAATGATAAGACCAGCTATTGAACCCAGATGTTCTGGCTCCCAAGCCAGTGCTCCTTATCAATTACCACCCAGAACTTTGGGTGCCCTGATCCTTCTGTGGCTCTGACTTCTGCTCCAGTCTGCTTCTACCTCCTCTCAATTACTCCAACAACTGAAATATTATTGGGGAAAGGGAATACAGATCCATACAGTATGATGTGGTGGAGCCTGGGTTATCTCTTGGGTAAGTAAGCATCCTGAAACAATGTTATTTGCTTATTTATGCTGAAGTTTATAGAACAGTGCTCCTCAACCTTTCCTGTGTGTTAGAACCACCTTGGAAGCTTTTAAACTCTCAGCGCCATCTTTTGTAGAGGATGCATTAAATCATGATCCATAGGGATGGCTCAGGCCTGGGTATTTTGAAAGCCTCCCTGTGGTCCCAGTGTTCATCCATTGTAATAAAACCCTGTAAGACTTTGAGACTTAAGGGATGGGATGATCTGTTGATATGATATTTTCCTCTAGAAAGTTGTTCAGATGCTATTCTTGCACTGTGTATGTGTGTGTGTGTGTGTGTGTGTGTGTATGAGTAACACATGCTTCTAGAGGTGACTTCTTCATTTCCATACCGTTTTAATTATTCATAAGCTGACATGATGTTCTCTGCCCCCATGTTGGTTTGGCATTCCATCTATTGTATCTTCCACAATGCAGTTTATACTTTCATTTGCAAGTAACAGATAATCCAATTCTGAATGTCTTCAATAAAAATAAGCCTTTATTATCCTCCATTACAGGAGTCCCAGAAGATGGCAGTATTATGGCTGATCAATTCAGTAACTCAATGACTTTCAAGGACCCAGATTCTTTTCATCTTCTGATTTGATCTCCTTCATGTATTGGCTTTGCTTTTAGACTTGAGCTTCATGGTCAAAATATAGTTGCTACTGTTCCAGGCATTACAATAATATCTGATCAAACAATATTAATTTCTTTCACTTTTTAAGAGCATGAAACTTTTTTCTGGAAACCTCTCAGCAAACTTTTTCAAACACCCAACTGGCCAGAATTAGTTCATAGACACAGCCCTGAAATCCAACATTGACAAGGGAATTGGGATTTGACTAATTGGCAGAGATTCATCTAGAGTAATGCCTGAGCTGAGATAGAAGCATTTATTCCAAGTAATGGATCCCTGAATAAAACTGGAATTTTTTATGTCTGAAGTTTTAGGTCTGAAATTTTCATGTCTGAAGAAATGGAAGGGGCTGGATTTGGGCTTAGAAGTCAAATCTTAGCACTTGCCCCCACTATTTTTATGTGTTTGGGTAAGTTACAGTCTCTCTGATTCTCAGTTTTCTCAACTGCCAGAGGGAAACCATAATACATATAGGATAGGATACCAATGAGCATAAAATGTATAAATGTTCTCAGAAACCACCAGACAATACCTAAACATATCAGGTACACAATGTATTTTGCTACCCTCCTTCACTGTTTTTCCTTCTCCACTTCTTCCTAATACTTTTCATTCTGAATGTAGTTATGGCTGTTGTCAATTCCAAGTTAAAAAACGGGTTAAATATCAAGCCTATAGGTGGTAGAAATACTAGTTGGACAAGATACAGAGAGAATCAGGAAGGAAAGTAGACATTAAAAAATTACAAAGATATAATAAATTATTGGTTGGAGCCTTCTGACAAAAACTTCTCAAAACCATTTCTCACTTTCCTTGGGAAGTTTTATATCAGACAGTCTTGTTTTTAACCTTTTAAAGGGTATTTGGGACTTCTCTGCTTTTCAGATTATTATCAGGGTTCATTATATTTCTTTGCTAACTTAAATAAATAGACCATTATGTCTGAGAAAGATTTTTAGGAAAAAATTATCCAGAGAGAAATATTTTCTAAGACAAGGTAACCATAAAATGAAATTCAACAAAATTGCTTATATCCTACCCGGTCTCTGCAAAGGGGATGGTAGCCTATTTATACATAAATGCAGATAGAAATACTAGAATGATTCACCATGTTTTCTGTTGCGTACACTTCTTAGTGCCTGGGAGTATTCCTGGAAATCTGTGCAGCCTAATCCCAAGGCATTGGCGTATCTCCACATCCATTTTTCTAGGCTCTTCTTACAAGAGCTGAATCCAAATAAGATCTATTCACTGAAATACATTCTATGGGGAAATAATGTTCTACCTCTGTTAATCTCATTTGATTATTACCTTCAGTATTTATTAAAAGTGAATCCCTAAACTCTAAGAGATACTTATTAGCACAGGATTGGTCTGTAAGACAAGACTGGCAGGCAAATGTTTGTTTTCAAACATTTCATCTGCCCTCCTCAGATTCTTTATTATGAGTCCTTTCAGTTTCTCCTATATCCTTATTTTTCCATTCCCCTCTCTTGCTCATTTTCTCTAGAACCTGACAAAGGAAAAGATACATTAACGATTTATAACTCAGTGGAAAGTAAGTTTGTTTTGTTAATTCTTTTAGAAATTCTTACTTTATATTTGTTTCTATATCATTTTGTGCCTAGAGGAATCCCATTTAATATCTTTTAAGGGGAAGAAGCTGAAAGCTCATAACACATGTAGCCACTGTTTAAAATCTAAATTACAGCCTTGGTTTCTGTTAATCTGATATTGCACTCAAGAGAAGATTATTTTAGGGTGAAAATCTTTGTAACATGGTGGTAGAGGCTGGGCATATTGGAAGGAGTCCTGGATCAAGGGTGAAACAAGTGTAATAAGTGTATTATTCCCAAATACCAAACCAAAGTCAGCTGAAAGAGAGTTCTGGACGGTGCATATCATCTCAAGTGGGATCAGGAAAATCAAGGATTAAATAAAGCAGAAGTATGTACCCAAGTATATAGATCACAGTCTAGAGGCAAAGATAGACCCTTTATATTTCAGTCTATATATACCTTTTGTAAGGTCACATCTTGTCCATTTTTTAGTAGCCATGCTCAGCAAACACAGTCTGACATCTAGGCTCTTATCTCAATAATTCTTTTTTTTTTTATCATCCATAGACCTACATTGTTCTTTTAAATCGGTCTAGTACTATGACTACATAATTGGAAATTTTCTATGGTGCGTGGAGCCCTAAATCTAGAATTACTGCTAGGGAAACTGACAGATAAGAAAGAGATGCTAATAAGTAGATTGCAGGTCATGTCTATGCATGCAACTAGAACCTACTTACAGGATCCAATTTAACATTCACTTCTCTCATTAGTATCTCTCTTTTATAGATGATTTTCAGAAAAATAAGATCCCTGAGTGAGGTGAACAATGAAGTAGACCTCCATGGAAGCAAAGCCCATAATCTTTACTATCTCATGTTTTCCCTAAACCTGTCTGATCCTAAGAATCACAGATTACTTGGCTCCTCTCCAACAGACTGAATCAGAATCTCTAAGACACTAAGACATAGGCCTAGAAATCTGTATTTTAAATAGGATCCCTGATAATTCCCAGGACCAGGCAATTTGGGAACCTTCTTCTAAGCCTTGCTGTGGCCTAGAGGGTGCTTTCCAGCTTTCCTGGAACCCTGGTCAGTAAGGTACTTATTGACTTTTCTAGTTGTATTGGCAGAAAATCTTTTGTCACTAGGACTCCCCAGATAAAATTGTAATCTGGAAACACGGAACAGGGACACAGGGGATGGGGAATGTATGTTGGGTCCCCCTGGATCTCTGCCTAATCTCTGCTCTATATCCTTTCCCATTCCTATGGCCTCATCTCACTGATCATCTAGGAACCTGTAGCAGTTGAACTTGCCATGCTCTGCCTTGACCTATCTCTCCCTTGGTTTCCCTGGCTGCTCTTCTGAGTTTCTGGGTTACTTTGTGATGCTAAGAAAGGTGTCTGAAGGAAGTTATTCCTGACTACTTTTCTCAGAAGGAGTTTATCTCCCTTTTGTTTTCTGTTGGTAGATCAGAACTATCAGGATGCTATTACTTCTTTCAAGTTTTCCTCTGTTTCCTCATCAGAAAAATAAAGGAAGGTGGGAGAGGATTTGGGAAAATGTAGTAAACTAGATCAACTCTTAAGAAGTCTTCCCAATACAACATCCTGTAATTCTATGGAAGTACTTTAGTTCCAGTAGAGGTCATTTCTCATGAGAAAGGAACACAAACTGCTGCATTAAGCCTGAAGAAATGATGAGTTTGTTTTAAACATCTTGGTGTCTATGAAAGTACCTTTAAAACAAAAATTCAGGGGTGCCTGGGTGGCTCCATCAGTTAAGTGACTGGTTTGATTTCAGCTTGAGTCATGATTTGAGTCATGAGATTGAGCCCTACATCAGGCTCCATCCTGGGCATGGAGCCTACTTAAGATTCCTTCTCCCTCTCCTTCTGCCCCTCTTTGGGTTCTCTCTCTCTCTTAAAAAAATCAATTGGCATTATTCAAGTAATATTATCTTCAAGAACTCCATAGGTTTCCATACAATTGATAATGTGATGCCCTACAGTAATCAGGGAAAAGAGGAGATCTGAAGGCAAGAATATTAATAGCTGTGGTTTCCTTGGTTCTTTTTGCCTATACAGAGAGGGCTTGCCTTAATCATTAATGGGACCCATGTGGGGTGATTGGGAGAAGATGAAGACTCCCTCCATTCTTTTCTTCTCAGCCTTCTATTTTTGACTTGCCACAATGTCTGAAATTTCACTGTTTGAAATTCATGGCTTTGACTGAATTTAGGAATCCCATGCTAAATTGCAAACACAACAGCAGAAGAATATTCCTTCACAATTTTTAGTCATTAACATGAGTTTATTAAATTATAGGATATGAGTTAATAAGCTCTGAATATTAGTGGACATAAAATAGAAGCTTCTAGAATTAAGAGACTGGTCTGTTGGTGTACAGGGATGTAGAAAGAGATAGCAATAGAGATGTTGGCATGACTCCCAAACCTTATTTGCGATAATAATTTCCCGGTATCTCACACTTTCTCTCTGATGGGTATTTTCTTGAAATTAGAACAGTAATGTGTATTAAGGTTTGAAAACTTAACCAAGGTCCTCATAGAAAACAATTCTACTCCAATGGATTCTCCTTCTTTTGAACATTCTTTATGTGTTGCAGACATTACTCAATCTGATAATACTCTGGTCACTTTGCTTTTCATTAGCAGATTCAGATTAATATAAAAGCAATCTTCAAAAAACCTTGCAGAATGTCAATGACTCTATCAATACCAAAAATCATATTAAAGTAGCTAGCATATATTACTCTGAATTATGGACCAGATCTTAAATGTTAATGGAGATAGCAAGAAACATTTTGGCAAGGTTTTAAGCTACTAGCATAAATTAATTTTTTCTTGCAGCATGATTACTTTTCGTCCTGAGGAAAATGGGCAAGTGACTCCCTCTAGAGTGATTTCTCTGTTATTATGTCATCCAGCATCTGCAAAAGAGATGCTTTGGAATGGCAAAAATAATTTAAAAAAGAAGAAGAAGAAAGAAAGAAAATAAAAAAGGAAAGAAAAGATTAAGTATTTTGAATTTTAAGCCACGGTGTCTCCTTTGTGACTAGGTATTTACAAACGTATTTTATAAGAAATAACACTTTTGTTTGTTTTATTTTGTTATAAGAAATAACACTTTTGTTTGTTTTATTTTGTTCTGTTTTCACTTTCCTTCATTTGATTAGGGCTACTGGGTTACCCTCAAGGCAAGGCAAATGTATAATTATTTCCCTAAGTTACTAATTTTCATAACAAAGAATTGATGCTATAAGCACCTTCAAATGTTGGAGGCACACTGTACTGTGCAAGATATTCTTTTTTGAATTTTCTGAATTTTAACTCAGGAAAGTTGAAAGTTGGATTGTACTAAGGCGCTCTGGCTTTTTATTTCCTGAAACATGAACAGATATTCTCGGAGGACCTATAAACACAGACAATCATAGATCTGAAGACACAGATGTCTGTCATAGATGAAGACATCTCACATGTGTCTCTTACTGGATCTGTGCTCACGGACACAATACTTCATCTCACTATGGCTTGTTTCTTCTTCTTCTTTTTGGATCTGTTAAGTAGAGATGGTGATAGTATTATTTCAACTTCCCACTTAAGTACTGTAGGAAGTACTGCCCATAACCCTGGTCAGGAAGCAGTCCTCCACTGGGCCCCATCCTTTAGCGGTCCCATATCATAAGTAAATAAATAATATGATACCTGGTTTCCTTGTCACTCAGGAGCCAGTGTCAGCACTGCCACTTTGTACCCTGTACCTCTAAACAGCCATTATCATGACTAATCAGGCCTTAAGAAATTCAAAACAAAACTCCACTGTGTCCTAAAGCTGTTAGGATTTGTAGGTCATGCTGATGCTGACATCAGAAATGAATACTGTTTCAGAGCACAGGGAGAACTTGGAAAGTGAAGGGCTTAGGTAAGTGAAGAAATCAATCAATTTGTCAAAGCTTCTTTTCAAACAGCATGTGTGCAATATGTTTAATAACAAAATTTCATTTCTCATTAGTGCTGATCATCCATTTTCTTGCTCCTCTTCAGCTCTATTCCCAATATTAGAGGCTTAAGTGCTGCATTCAACACTTGCACATAGAAGCTAGGTCATATTTTGCAATATTAAACATTGCTCTGAAGTTTGTATGTACGTTGGTGTAGACATAATATTTCTGAAGCATGAAATTGATGGCAAGCAGATGGACACTGAATTCCACTTTTGCAAATAGTGTTATTTTTGTAAATATATTTAATAAGATGCAATTAAATTTTAAAAAGTAATGATGTAACAAGACGTAATTTTGATGGAAATGATTTACATGCATTATTATAATTTGTATTTTACAGTTTAATTTAAATAGATAATTCTGAATATTTTAGAAAACTTCTTGAGAAAATGAAAATAATTTTAATTTTATATTTTCACATTTATCTTACTTTACATTCTTTGATAAAAATACATGTATTTTATAAACTTGAATAAATGTTTTGTTATCTAATCTTTAGATCATTTAGAATGATTATATATTGGGATCATAATGGAAACAAAAGAGTAAAATGGAGTTCAACAAAACCCAGAAACATGAGTATAAAAATAGAAATGAATATATTCAAAAAGACATGTCCTTAAATACTTAAAAATTGGAAATAATAAGTGAGCCGATTTCATATGCCCATGAAAAAGCACTTATGCAATTACTAGGACTAATAAAACTCTGAACAAACAGTAATAATTGAGAATATTTAACAAACACCAATATAACTGTGGAGTGAATATGGCTTATAATTTATGATGTGTCTAATCATAATGATGCTTTCCATGGTGCAAAGAGCACAGTTTTTTTACCAAAATACAATAGTGGAAAATTTCTAGATTTAATTTCTAGATATGATTTTGAAATTTTATGCTAGAGTGACTGAATCCCTAAGATAGATTAAAAAAAAATAGAGCAAGAGGGGCGCCTGGGTGGCTCAGTGGGTTAAAGCCTTTGCCTTTGGCTCAGGTCATGATCCCAGGGTCCTGGGATCAAGCCCCACATCGGGGTCTCTGCTCCACGGAGAGCCTGCTTTCTCTTCTCTCTCTGCCTGCCTCTCTGCCTACTTGTGATCTCTGTCTGTCAAATAAACAAATAAAATCTTTTAAAAAATTAGTGAAAGAAGTGATTACTGTTTTAGGTGAAGAATTCAAAATGAACTTATTAATTAATAGGTAAGAGAAGAAGTTATGACTATAATAGAAAAGATAAATATTACTCAGTTCAACTAGAATATACCAGGAATATTGTGCAGTCACATTGAACTGATAGGATTTATTATATGAATTGTTCAATTACCAGCATTAAAAACCCAGATACCAAAATCAATGATTATTTTATTGATTTTTAGATCTCTTGCGAAAAGCATAGTTTTGACTTAAATTTAAGAACACCTCTTAATTGTCCTTATCCAAAGATGGTCTAGAGCAAGCATATAACAATAATACAAAGTTGGTAGGAAAAAAGGTACATGACAAAATTTAGCTCATAATTTAGAAGCATAGTATGTGTCTTTCATAAGTTATATTTTAACTTTTTTAGAGGGGACATGGCCTCAGTTTTTCTAGCATGTTTTCTAACAATTCAGAGATTATATATGATATTTTTCTCATTTACCCAAATAGGAAACTTCTTGATGAAACATATATATTTGGCTTTTGTGATATTGTGATTTATTATAAGGAATATATATTTGGTCTTGTCCTCTTTTCTGGCACAGAGCTCCCCAGACCGTGGAATTTCATAAGTATTAGGTGATAAAGGTGTCTTTTGTTATACTAATGAGGTGACTTTTGGAAAGCACCTAAAGATGGTGGGCTGGTTGCTAGTGGAACAAACCAAGTGACTTGAGGGTTGGAATTTTCAGGACACCCCTCTGACCTCAGGACAGGAGACTGGGGCTGAAGATGGAATTCAATCACGAATGGTCAATGATTTAATCAATTTTGTCTATGTAATGAAGGCTGCATAAAACCCCCAAAGGACATGGTTCAGAGAGCTTCCAGTTTTGTGGTCACGTAGACAGAATGCAGAATGGTGTGCATGGAGAAGGTATCGAGAGCTCCATGCTCTTTCCCCATAACATGGCCTATGCATCTCTTCCATCTGCCTATTCCTGAATTACATAATTTTATAATAAACTAGTAAAGTACTAATTAAAATGTTTTTCTGAGGTTTTTTGAGCCACTCTAGTAAATTAATCAAACCCAAGGAGGGGTTCCGAGGAGCTTCTGATTTACAGCCAGTATGTCAAGAAGCACAACTACCAATCTGGACTTTGTGGCCGGCATCTGAATTATGTGATGGTCGGGTGGGGACAGTCTTGTAGAACCAAATTCCTAACCTGTGGGATCTGATGTTGTCTCAGAACTGAGTTGAATTGAGTTGAATTGTAGGACACCCTACTGGTGTCCAGAGAATTGCTTGTTGGTGTGGGGAAATTCTCTTCCCCAAGCTGTAAACAGAATTTCCAGACACATTTAACTTATAACTACTTGTAAACACAATATAAATGTTGACAAAACACCTTTGAAGTAACTAGAATTAATTTAGGTAAGACAGAATTTATACTGAAGAGTTAAGCTAAACAACATCCACAAAGGTGAATTGTGTTTGAAGGAAAATTGAAATAAATTTTGAATGTGTGTTCTCTCCATAATTATCTTTTATCAACCATTTAAAAAAATTATAAGTGATGTTAGCAAAATTTATAAGAAACACAAACAGATCCAGGTTCTGCTATTTTACTTTTAAAAGAATTATAATATATATAGTGTGTGCATATATACATATATATTAAATTTAGAAAATTATACATTTTTTAATTTTTATATATTTTTAATTTAAAGAATTTCTTTGTCTAAATTAAAACAAACTATGTGAAATATGCAATATTATGTGACATTCCAATAAAATATAAATTCTTGTATATCTACATAGGAGAATGTTCCTGTGCACAAAATACTGATAATAAGTTCAATAGACACTTCTATGGCAATAATAATTCAAGGTATAGTCTCAATTAAGAAGAGATTTAGACAACCTGAATAAAGTATTGATAATTTTGTTTTTTCATTTGATTTCCTAAAATTTGTAATAAGAATAATTTTAAAAATAGATGTAGGCATTGTTTTAAGAGATGATAAATATGATGTGTGATAATTTATACGTTAAAATTAAAAATTTTTAAAAATATCTTGTAATGATAATAATTTATCACATATGGTTCCATTATTTAAACATGATATGTAAAGTACATTTGAATCTAGTGTTGTGTAAAAATTTTATTAAGACTTACATTTTCTATCGCCTTAGCAATGTTTCTCCAGACCAAAGCTACTAAAAAGAAAAAAATGTAGAAACAACAAGATTGTCTAATCTCACATTAGTTACTCTCAAGGTACACAGATTATGTTGAAACCCAGATTCTGGGGCACCTGGGTGACTCAGTGGGTTAAAGCCTCTGCCTTCGGCTTGGGTCGTGGTCCCAGGGCCCTGAGATCCAGCAGCATCGGGCTCTCTGCTCAGCAGGGAGCATTCTTCCCTTCCTCTCTGCCTACTTGTGATCTCTGCCTGTCAAACAAATAAATAAAATCTTAAAAAAAAAAAAAAAAGAAACCCAGATTCTGCTCATTGTAATCTGTGTCCAGGTGTTTTACGCAAACAATAGAATCATGGAATACTACATCAAAAACAAATGATGTACTGTATGGTGACTAACATAACACAATGAAAAAAAAATAAAACCTTGATTCTCTGTAAAAAATAAAATTCACCTAAATAAAGTAGTTAACGTTAATTAGCAAGTAGAAAGGAGCTTTGAAGGACTACAAAAAGGGAAAGGTTTTTAAAGGCAGGACAAGGAAGTCATTAATGAAAGAAGGGTTGTTTTGGGTGAGGTCACCTTCCTTTGGGGAACAAAAGGGTCTAATAGGGGGTTACCTCATCTTCCTTTGGGGATTGGTAAGGGTCTATGTGGCAGATTACCTCATTGGTGCTGGCCAGAAAATTCCAGACTGACTGGTTAGAATTACATTCCTGGGGAAAGTTGAAACTGCAATTAGGTCATGTATTAAATCTTGGTTTGGTGTCATGGGCTTAACTCAAGTGACTCCATTTTGTGTCTGCTGCTTCTTTTTAACAATCATAATGATATAAACAAGAGCTTTTTACAGGTATGATGTCACAAAAATAGTATGTAATAATCGATCAAATATACATGTCATTATTCAGTTATTCAACTGAACATTCACTGGCCCTTAAACAGAACATCCAGACATGTACAAGAATAACTGAATTGTCTTTGATAATTGCTTACTTCTAGTGGTTAAAAAAATGCTTGCATTACACATATTTTAAAGACAGAGCAAAGAGTTAGAAACTGCTGATAAATTTATCCAAAAGCAGTTTCCAAGGGATTGTGGAAGAGGCCAGTTTATAATGGATTGAGGAGTGATGGCATCTGAGGACTAGGGACTGGATCCTTTTATAAAAAGTATGGCTGAGAAGAAAGTTAGCTTGATCAATGGTGCGTGCAACTCTTACTGGACCTTGGGGTTATAAATTCGAGCCCCACATTGGGTGTGGATACTTAAAAATAAAATTTTAAAAAAGAAAAAAACAAGTATGACTGAGAAGTGAATGAGAGAGATAATGAAACATTGACAGAAAGAAGCAATAGAGGAAGAAATTTGAAGATAGAACTGGGTCAGGAGGAAGGAAAGAAACTGAGAGAAAGATAGGAGGTACCGCAGCTATGAAGGAAAACTGTCTGATCTTTATATTCTCCATAGAATGAAAGATATGGAAAGAGAACTGGTGTAATGATGAGTGCAGATGCTTCCCCAGTGGAAGGTCTTGTGGGATGTTGGGGCATCAGTGGGCGTGAGCATCAGTGGGCGTGAGCAGGTAAGGATGGGCAGGCACGTTGGTAGGTGGAGAAAGCATGATCAGGTAAATTGGGATGGGGGAGCTTTTCAGAAAAGGGTAGGTGTTCAAGAGATCAAGTCCTAAATGCAAATCTTTCCTGATGTCAGGGACATTTTCATGGTTTGTTTCTTATTTTTGAGAGGTGAAGAGGAGTCTGTGTAAAATCACTGAGACATGTAGAATCTCTCATTGAAATTCGTAGGTCAAGAGATTAGTGTCATGTCATCAAAGTCCTCTGTACAAACTAGTTGGGATGACTGTTTCCAAAAAGACTGATTCATACACATATATGATTATAAACACAACTGAATAAGAACTTAACAGTTCTTATAATAAGAACAATTACAACTAATGCATGAGTTAAGAAATGTTTTTTACTTTTTATTGATTTCTCAGAAGCCTATCAGGTGTTGAATAAAAAATGGCCAGATAGTCTTTTTTTTTTTTTTTTCAAGATTTGCTGCAAAATCTTTGAACTGTTGTGGTGGGTGATGATAATAGGGGTAAAAAAAAGGGGGGGGATAATTGTCATTCTATAATAATCTTATTTTTAAATGTACTTTGGCTTTCTACTAATGAAAGCATCAATGTGTGGACAGCCAAAGCATAGATACATTAAGTCCAATAGTCTAGATTTAAGGAAAATCAGAGGATGTAATAAAACGTCCTGGTAACTTCATATTTGAGTATTCAACAGTAATTGGCAGACTTGGTATAAGATAGGCATTAATTCTAAGTTTTAAAACACTTTCTGCTTCCTTTTTATTCATAGGAATGCTTTACTGGATCACCATTGTGGGGCCTGGCACATGCCACTTTACCATTTTCTCATGCTTTGGTTTCTCAAAACAGGTGTTCTTACATTCTTCATAGGGCTTCTGGGATGGTGTGTCTTACATTACACAATATCATAACACATGAATAAATATTAGACCCCTTTTTTAGTGCTTTATCTTTTTTTTCCAACTTGAATGCAGAGATGATGCAAGTCGCTTCTATATATCCGCCATGTTGCATATAGAAGAATAGAGCTTTGCAAAGCATTTAATATGGTATGTGTTTAGCAACCATTTTGAAACATCTCTGTTAGAAACAGAAGGGCTGTTGTTAAATCTCTCTCTTTTATGGATTAAAAAAATGGAGTGTCAGTATTACAGTAATTACATTTTTTTCTGAATTAAAAGTTAGTGTGACAGGCAATGTGAAACTGAGACATGCTATTTAATAATACTTTAATAATTCTCAGATATATGTGTACTCTCTCCTGAGATGTTATATGAGTTGACGAAGGGTGAAAATCCAGCTTTGCTGGTGCTGACAGTAAAGCCCAGAGCAAGGGATTTCTTGAAATGTACTCCAACTAGGTGGGGATAAGTGGGTAAGAGAAGGTCATGAAAATGATGTTGAATGCAAAACCTTTTAAGTAGCTTGGGAAAAAACAGGACAGCAATATAGAATAAGTGATATTTATATAATGGCTCTGAGCACACAAATTGTCATTTTTCTCATCATTCTAGCATCCTTAAATTATTAGTACTCTACAAGTGATAGTTACCCAGAATCAGCACTTTTTTTGAATGTGAGGACTCTACCACTGTTGTTCACTTCAAAGGAAAACTTTTGTGTGATTTACATATATCCATTAAGGAATAGCCATTGAATCTCAATTAAATTTGGGGAGAATATATGTTTGATTCTATAGAGAAGAGAGAGAAAGATGCTGGAAGAAAATAATGATTCTTTTTCCTTTAATTCACATTCATTTGTAGAAGAAAAGGTTTTAATGAAAGTATTAATTCAATGAAAATCATTACGTAAAACAATCTGTGGATTTAATTGTGGACTGTACTTGGAAGGTTATTTCAAAGTAAATGTTGGGATACAAACATTGGTGTTTAAAAATCTAGGTAGTAACTGGCAATTTGACTTAATTCAATCATGGTACTAATATTTTTTAACTGTCAATTAAAAGAGTTTTTTAATTTTTACAAATTTACTTTAAAAATAAGAAGCATTCAATCACCTTGAGGTAACTGCTATGATCATGTTTATCTCTAGCCCTCTAAATATATGTGTTGTGAAATATATAGACTTCTACTCAAATGCAAGTTCTATATTGCCATCAGGGAGTGACTGATTGCATAGGTGCATGTTAACTAAATCACAATTATATGCAACTTTTTAAATACGTAGTTTTGTCATAAAATATATTTTTGTTAACTGTTTATACTTTTTAATGACTACATGTAACTATATGACTTTTAGCAGTCCCTGATGTTGAACATTTAGATTATTTCTAGTTCCTTTGCAAATTTATTTTTTTTTAATTTTTCTACTTTATTGAAATATAGTTGGCATATAACATTATGTAAGTTTAAGGTGTACAACGTGATAATTTGATGTACGAATATATTACTCAACAATCACCAGAATGGGGTCAGTTAACACATCCAACACCTCACACAGTTTCTGTTTTTATTTGTGATCTCTTGCAATTTTAAACAGTGCTGCAATGACATCCTTTGGCTATATTTTTAAATATATTTGTACTTATTAGAATCCTTACCTAGTCATGTGGCTATTAGAAAAATGTGCCCATTTTAAAGATATACATCTCTCCCTCTCTCTCTCTACATATACTTATATATATATGTAAATATATATAATCTTTCAAACTAAAGATGAAGAAAGATTGTGCTAAAGAAAGATTGTGCCGATTTATATTCTCATAGCCCTAACACTGTCCATTTTTGACTCTTACCATTGATGAGTTATAATTTTTATGCAGTCTGTTTGGTATTTGGTATTTTTAAAAATCATATTGCATGGTTTTAATGTTAGTTGGTGTTAAACATTTTGTTAATATACTTGAGGCTCATTCCTGTTTTGTTGAAGATTTCAAAGACCTGGGGCACCTGGGTGGCTCAGTGGTTAAGCCTCTGCCTTCAGCTCAGGTCATGATCTCAGTGTCTGGGATCGAGCCCCACGTCGTCGGGCTCTCTGCTCAGCGGGGAGCCTGCTTCCTCCTCTCTCTCTGCCTGCCTCTCTGCCTACTTGTGATCTCTGTCTGTCAAATAAATAAATAAAACCTTTAAAAAAAAAAGATTTCAAAGACCTTATTTTTCTCATATTAACATGTTAGCATTCTTTTCTTTTTATATTAAGGATTTGTCATATAGATTTTAGTGTATCCCTCAATATTTTAATAGTGTTTAAATTTTTAATTTTACTTATTTATAGGAATTTTAATTATTTAATATTTTTATATTAAATGTATTTGTTTTCAAATTGTTCTTTTCCTTTAAGATATAGTCTTTGGGGTCATATTTTGAGAAGAATTAAAATATATTATATTTTATATGTAGATCAGTATTTCTATTTTCTTCTAACAGATTTTTAATATAAGCCACACTATATTTAATAGACTTTTAAAAAAAATTTTTCCTACCATTCAGTCTTGAATTTTCTGGAATTTACATGTTATTCTAAATGAGGTTTCTTCTCCTTTCACTGTATATTCTATATTGTCAACACTTAGGAAAGTGATGGATTTTGATTTTTTATTGTTTCTTCCCCTGGACCTTGGCTGAATTTTCTCTTTGATGGACTCTCAAGGCCTGCCTCCTTAGGCCCGTACTTAGCTTGGGGCCCTGCCACATGAAAGCCAAGAGGGGGCAGTGCTGCTCATTATTCTTCCTGGGTGTTAGCACTGAGGACATTTTCCAGAGACAGTGGCTGCATCATGGTATAATCTGCACTGATAGTCCCCAGGCTTCCCCTGCTGGGGCTCCCTGGCTCAATCATGGGCAGGTTTTCCTTTCATGCAGTGATCCCGGTGCTGGTCAAGTGGCCCCTCACCTTAGTCTTGCTAACATTGTTTCTTGCAGAAATCCCTTGAAATTTCATGCAAGTGAATGGCACTGTTTCCTTTTTTAGGCACCGGTGTAGATTTTGTTTTTTGACATTCCTTTTATTATATTAATGGGATTTGAGAGGCAGGGACAGTTAAATATGTAGGCTCCATTTTACCTTGAACCAGAATCTTCACGGTCATTTCTGTTCATTGGCTTTCCTGTGACTATCATAATTTAGAGATTCAAAAGAGCAGAAATAAAAACACTTAAAATAGAAATGGTTGTTTCTCGAAGCCACATTTGCCTTTGTCTCCATCCATTTCATCTCACAGCTCTAAGGTATGCTCTGCTATAATTGATGAGTACTATCTTTGACAAGTAGATGAAGAATCAATGCATATCATCTATTTCTTGATTGCATGGAGGAGGCTCACAGTCTGGGGGGAAGGGGATGTGTGATTTTTTTTTTTTTCTGCTATGAATGTAAGTCACTGAATTGTAGTCATCTATAATTCTGATCCTATTTCTAATTAAAGAATAAAATCAGTTTTTCACTTTTAGGAGCTTCAGGTAGGAAGGAACTATAATATTGAAGGAAGGCTTTTCAGTATCACAGAAATCACAGCTCACAGGTGCTTTAACTATGTTGGTTGCTTCTGTGCAGTGGGATTTCCAACACTTCTACCACCCACTTATGTATGAGCTTTAGAATAGCTCTTCATGTTTGAAAACATCAGTCTCTCAATAACCAACACTGCATTTCTGGAGAAGTGGCCACAAGTCTCAAGGACATGAAGAGGGGGAGCTCACTAGCTGAATGTTCTGCCATGTAAAGCTTGTGACCTATAGAGCTTGGCCATAGGGCATGGAGACCATTAGAATGGTTGGTTGGTGTAAGTGGCTGAGATTGGGGGTGGGATAGGCTAACTGACCTTCCTGCCCCTGAGAATAGTCATCAGGTCTGTGGAACACAAGGACTGCAGGAAGGTTGTTATGTTCTTGTCTCATTAGAGAGCAAGATGCTCACAAGCACTCCTGAAGCTTCTCGGAGTACCTAGATCTCAGGTAATGTTTAAGCCCAGCCAAGAGTTTCTTCTCCTTCTTTACCATAAATAGAAATACCAGCCCTGTGTGATAGAGTTTTCTGGGCTCCAGTCTTTGCCTGCTATTCTGCGCTGAGCTGCAGATATGCTGGGATATTCTCTGCTATGTGACAAACTCAGCTTCCATTCTGAATATTTAATACATTCTGTGTATGCTTGGCAGAGAAAGGGCTTTTGCCAGTGATGGATTCATAGTACACACACTGGCAGCTTTCCTGAACTGTTTACTTTAATGACATCATTAGAAATTAGCCCTTGAAGTCAAAATTTAAATGAAAGCCACAAACAAACAAGCCTTTGAATCAGCTAATAACTGCAGATAGGCCTAAAGAGGCCCTATATAATTAGACAGAACAGTAATTGGG
This sequence comes from Lutra lutra, assembly GCF_902655055.1. Taxonomy (NCBI): domain Eukaryota; kingdom Metazoa; phylum Chordata; class Mammalia; order Carnivora; family Mustelidae; genus Lutra; species Lutra lutra. The sequence continues at coordinate 47,256,523 of NC_062279.1, read as the reverse complement.
AGGAAATTAATCAAGAGAAGGAGCATAAAGAGCAGTGGATTCTTTCACTATAGCCTTGAAAAATTATGTAATGCCAAAGGGAATAGAAAAGATCAGAATATGAAATGGGTACAATCAATCAATACCTCTTTTTCTATTTATTGACACACTTATTTACCCAAGAGCTGTGCTGGCTATGGGAGATACAAAAGAAAGGAAGAGAAGAATTATTTATTTAACAGCTTCTGTGTGGTAGATGGGATACTTATTTTAAAAATATTTTATTACCTTTAATCTTGACAATATCTTGCAAGGTAGAGATTTTATAGGTGAAGATTTTACAGGTGAGGAATCACCCCAGAGATGGAACAATGATGCACAAAAGAACATGAATATGAATATTATTTTTTAAAGATTTTATTTATTTATTTATTTATTTATTTATTTATTTATTTGACAGAGAGAGAGAGAGATCACAAGTAGGCATAGAGGTAGACAAAGAGAGGATCCTGAGATCATGACTCAAGCTGAAGGCAGAGGCTTAACCCACGAGCCACCCAGGCACCCCAAATGTGAATGTTATTAAGGAGAAAGTCCTTCTGTTTGTGGAAATGCAGAACGTGGCCCCCACTGCTGCCAAAGTTCAAGGAAGGGAGGGGGCAACATAGGTTGGACCAATCAAGAAAGGCTGCACGGAAACTAAGAGAATAAATATGGCTCTTAATACATAAGTAGGATCTTAAGGGGAGCTCAGAGAGATTAGCATTTAGGAAAAATATTCCCTTTTGCTACTTTTTTGTCAAGTCATTATTTTCTCCTGAAAGGATGACCTGTAAATGAGGGAGAAGACTAGAAGGAGATTTTGTGTGTGTGTGTGTGTGTGTGTGTGTGTGTGTGTGTGTGTGAGAGAGAGAGAGAGAGAGAGAGAGAGAGGCAGAGAGAGAGACAGAGAAGGGAGATGGGGTAGAGGCTGTGGGGTAGTCAAGGGAAGCAAGCTTGTCTAAGCTGGAGGAGGTGGTGATGGTGGAGGGAGCACTAGAGAAACATCTAGAGACAAGTTCCTTCACAACCTCATTTTTCTATATGTGTTAGTGTGAGAGGCACTTGGTGGAGCCATTTCTAAGGCTCTTGAGCATGCTGGCGACTATGAGGGAACTGCTTAGCTGGCTAAAAAGTCTGAAATGGAGAGTCTCCATGTGGAGGAAAATTAAGTGTCTCCTTTAAGAATTTTTAACATGTTGAATTTGTTTCAGAGTCAAGCATTAGAAAATTCACAATGTTATTTAACTGTTATGAGGTAACTTTATGGTTCATGAAATCTTTCACTTCTTTTAGATTTTACCTTTGCAAAGTTTCTGATGATGGGAAAGCTTATAAATATAATGTTATATACAATTATGTATTTTATTGTATTTTAATATAATCTATATAATTTAAATAAAATATATTTAATGTACTTGAATATATTATCTATTTATTATATACAATTATGTATATAATTATGTATATATAGATGCCTGACATATAACATGTTCTTAATAAATGTTTGTTGAATGAACTGATGCATAGAGCTTTGTGAAAATCAGAGAGACTGTTCTATGAATTTGGTGAGTCTAAAGTGAAAAGGCTCCCCAATAGAAGGCTATCTTGTAATTTATACAAATAGGGGTGGCCATTCCAGAACCTTCACTTCTCTTTATGGCTGTCCTAGATCAGTCCACTTTGGCACAGGTGTGGTGTTAGAAACAAGCAAACAAGGTTCTATTTTCAAACTAAACAACAAGGTGCTTTCTACAGACAGAATGTGTCTCTTTCACTTTGGTCTGAAGAGACAGCCACAAGCTCAAGAGTCATGGCTTTAAAGCCAAAAGGGGGAGAGAAATTAGTGGCAAGAAAAACAAAAACAAAAACAAAAAATTGATGGCAGTGTGGTAAATTTTCATTGAGTGGATTTAATTACATCATTAATTCTCAGTCTTGTTGGTTAAGTTTGAAGCCCTGGGTGTCAGTTATGAGAAAAGTATTCAATTCTTGCCATCAATGCTAATTTACTTTAGCTGAACAGCTCACTTGATTATGCTTTTAATAGTTTTTATTAACATATGATGTATTATTTGTTTCAGCGGTACAGGTTTGTGAATCATCAGTCTTACACAATTCATAGCACTCACCATAGCACATATCCTCCCCAGTGTCCACCACGCAGGTCCTTCTAATATTTAAAATATTCTACACATACCAGAAGTCTTCCTACCTTGTTTAGGAAGCCAGTATCCTGAGGACAGCTATAAAAACACCAACGGTGTTTTGAGATTGGTCTTGGAATGTCAAGTCTGCAGCATACTGGGCAATATCACTACAGAATTATCATTAAGAGTCGCGACTCTGGAGTCTGATCCAGATTTTAAAAAATATATATGTCAATAATTTATTGAAGGGAAATTCAAATAACATAAAATTAACCACTTCAGCATGAACAATTCAGTAATATTTGGTACATTCACGTCCGATGGTCATATCTAATTCCAAAATATTTCACATTCCTTCACTTTTTTAATCAGTTTCTCCCCTCTCCTCCCCTCTTCTTAATGCCTGACAAGTACCCATCCATATTCTGTTTCTATGCACTTATCTATTTTTAATATGTCACATAAATGGAATCATACAGTATGTGACCTTTTGTATCTGGCTACTTTCACTTAGCATAATGCTTTGGGGGTTCATTCACACTGTAATAGATATCAGCACTTCATTACTTTTTATGATTACATAATATTCCATTGAATACATCTCTCACAATTTGTCCATTTGTCATTGTTATTGTGAGTAGTTACTATTAAGGTGTATACATGTACTTCTTTGAGTACCTATTTTTAATTACTTGGGGTATATACCTAGGAGTAGAGTTGTAGGGTCATAATTAGGTTAACATAGTTAATTCCATAATTAACTTTTTGAGGACCCATCAAGCTATTTTCCACTGTGGCCACAGTGGCCAAACTATTTCACATTCCCATTTGCAATATTCAGAATTTCAATTTCTCCACATCCTCATGAACACTTGTTATTTTGTGTTGAACTTGATTTAACTATCTTAGTGGGTGGGAAGTGGCACCTCATAGTGGTTTTGATTTACATTTCCTTAAAAGCTGTTTTGAGCATCTTTTTATGGGTTTAGAGGCCATTTGGAGAAATGTCTATTCAACTCCTTTTTTAATTTTGTAAACTAGATTGGATCTTTTTCTTGTAGAGTTGTTAAGAATTCTTTTATAGTCCAGACACAGGACCTTTATCAGTTACATGATTTGCAAATAGTTTCTTCCATTCTGTAGGTTATTCCACTTTCTTGATAAAGTCCTTTGTTATAGAAAAGTTTTCAAATTTGATGAAATCTATTTTTTCTTTTGTTTCTCATGTTTTTTGGTGTTATACCTAAGAATCCATTGCCAAATCCAAGGTCATAAAGATTTACACTGTGTTTTCTTGTAAGGATTTTTATGATTTTCATTCTTATATTTAGATTATTGAGCTATTCTGGGTTAATTTTTATATGTGGTGTGAGGTAGGGGTCCAAACTCATTCTTTTCCATGTGGATATCCCATTGTTCCAGTACCATTTGTTGAAGACACTATTCTTTGCCTATTGAATGGCCTTGACACCCTTAATGAAAACCAATTAGCAATAGATGTGTGAGTTTATTTGTGAATTCTCAGTTTTATTCTATTGATCTATATGTTTATCCTTATGCCAATATCATGTTGTTCAGCTTTGTCGTAAATTTTGAAATCAAAACTTTTTTCTTCTTTTTCAAGATTGTTTTGACTATTCGGGGACCCTTATAATTCTATATACATATAGGATCAACTTTTCCAATTCTGCGGGAAAAGTCCATGAGAATTTTGATAGAGGTTGCATTGAATCTGTAGATCACTCTAGGTATTATAGACATCTTAACAATGTTAGATCTTCCAATTCATGAACACAGCATGTCTTCCATTTACTTAAACCTTCTTTAATTTCATTCAGCAATGTTTTATATTGTTCAGTACATGCCTTTTATTTCCTTGGCCAAATTTATTGCTAAGTATTTTTATTTTCAGAGCTATTGTAATTGGAATTTTTCAAAATGTCTTTTTCTAATTGTTCATTGCTGATGTGTAAAAACACAACTAACTTTTGTGTGTTGATCCTGTGCCCTGCCATTTTGCTGAACATGTTTATCAAACTAGTAGTTTTCTTGTAGAGTTTTAGAGATTTTCTATGATAGGATTATGTTATCTGTGAATCTAGTTTTATTCCTTCTTTTCTAAATTGGATGCCTTTTATTTATTTTTAAGAATTTTTAAAAGTTAACTTAAATATGTATTTTTAATATATTTAAAAAGTTAAATATTTATTTACTTTTCTAGCTTAATTGTTCTGGCTAGAACTTCCAAATTTCAATACAATGTTGACTAGAAATGATGAAAGTGAGCATCTTTGTCTTGTTCCTGAATTTAAGGGGGAACATTTTAGTCTTCCATCACTGAGTACATTACTAGCAATGGGTTTTTCACAAATGCCCTTTATTTATGTTGGGGAATCCCTTATATTCCTAGTTTTATGTATATGTGTGTGTGTGTGTCTGTTTTCTATCATGAAAATGTGTTGGATTGTGTCAAAAGTCTTTCTGTATCAATTGAGGAAGTTGTGTGTTTTTTAAAAAAATCTTTTATTTTATTAATATAGTATGCTATACTGCTTGATTTTCTTATACCTTTATATTCCTGGGATAAATCCTACTTGATCATGGTATATATTCCTTTAAAATGCTATAGAAGTTGATTTTCTAATAATTTGTTGAGGATCTTTGCATCTATATTCATAATTGATATTTTTCTGTAATTTTCTTTTTTTTCTCCTGGAATGAACTAGAAAGTGTTCCCTTCTCATCATTTTTTTGGAAGTGCTTGAGAAGGGTTACTGTTAAATCTTCTTTACATGTTTGATAGAACTCACCAGTAAAGCTCTCTGGTTTTGAGATTTTCTTTGCCAGGGGGGTTTTGATTACTGATTCAATCTCTTTACTTGTATAGGTCTGTTTAAATTTCTTGAGTCAGTTTTGGTGTTTGTGTTTCTAGAAATTTGTCCATTTCATTAATGCTATCTAATTTGTTGGTATACAATTGTTCATAGTATTATTGTCTTTTAATTATTTTTATTTCTTAAAATCAGTAGTAATGCTACCACTTTTATTTTTTATTCTAGTGATTTGTGTCTTCCCTGTTTTCATCTTTGTCAGACAACACTGTCTCTCCTGCATCCCGTAGTTTTGGCATGTTGTGCCTCCATATTTGTTTGTCTCAAAGTATTTTTTTATTTCCCTTTTGATTTTTTCTTTCACCTATTAGTCATTTAAAAATGTGTTTGTTTAATTTCCACATATTTCTGTATTTTCAGTTTTCCTTTTGACATTTATTTCCAGGTTCATTCTATTATGTTTGGAGAAGATACTTTGTATGATTCCAATCTCTCAAAATATATTGAAGTTTTTTTCTGTGTGTGACCTACATATAGTCTAAATTGGAGAATCTTCCATGTACACTTGAGAAGAATGTGTGTTTTGCTGTTGTTGGGCAGTATTTATATAGGCCTACTAGGTCTAAGTGGCACATAGTGTAGTTTAGTTCTTGTATCTATTTGTTATCCTCTAAGTGTTTTATCCACTATTGGAAGTAAAGCCTTGAGCGTTTGGAATAAAAGCCTTCAGCTATTATTGTAGGACTACCTACTTCTCCATTCATCTATCAATATTTGTGTCAGATTTGGGGACTCTATGATTTGGTGAATATATGTTTATAATTGCTATATCTTCTTCATTAATTGGCCCTTTAATCTGTATATAATGTTATGTTTTCGTGTCTTGGATAGTCTTTGAATTAAAGTCTTTATTGTTTGTCATTACTGTAGCCACTGCAACCTCCCTTTTGGTTAGTGTTTGCATGGAATAACTTTTTTCTTTCTTTCACTTTCAATCTATGTGTCTCTTTGGATCCAAAGGGAATCTCTTGTGGACTGCATATAATTGTATCATGTCTTTTTAAGCCATCCTGCCAATCTCTGCATTTTTAGTCCTTTTACATTTAAAGTAATTACTGTGAAGGAAAGATTACCATCTTATTATTTGATTTCTGCATACTCTATACCTTTATTGCCCCTCATTTCCTCCATAACTGCCTTTTTTGTGTTTAGCTGATTGTTTTCTATTGTTCTATTTTGATCCCCTCTTCATTTTCTTTGTGTATATTTTCATATATTTCCTTAGCAGTTACCATGGAGATTACAATTAACATCCTAAAGTTATAATGTCCCAGTTTAAATTGATGCCTACTTAGCTTCAATGCATCTAAAAACTCTGCTTTTCTACAGCTCTGTCTCCCTTTCTTTATGTTATTATTGTCACATGTTACATGTTTATTTGTTGTGTGTCCAATGACACAGACATAAACTTTTATCCATACACCTTTTAAAATGTACAAAAATTTTAAAAAAGTGTTATAAACCAAAATGCAATGGTACTATCTTTTATATTTACCTTTACTGGAGATCTTTATTTTTTCACCTGGTTTCAAGTTATTGTCTAGTAACTTCATTTCATTCTTAGAAACTTCCTTTAATGTTTCTTGTAGGGTAGTTCTACTGGTTACTGACTTCTTCAGCTCTTTTTTATATGGGAAAGTCTTAATTTTTTCTTCAATTTTGAAAGGTAGTTTTTACCAGATATAGAATTCTTTGACAGTTTTTTCCTTTTAGCACTTTAAATATATCACTTATTTATATCACTGCCCTTTGGCCTCCTTGGTTTCTGAAGATACATTGTTAATTTTATTGAGGACCCCTGTATGTGACAGGTTGCTTCTCTCTTGCTGCTTTCAAGATTCTCTCTTTGTAATTGGTTTGTGATGGTTTAATTGTAATGTGTCTGTTTGGATCTCTTTGAGTTTACTCTTGGAGTTCATTTGGCTTTTTATAAGTGTAGATTCATGTCTTTCAACAAATTTGGGGGTTTTCAACTTTATTTCTTAAAATATTTAATTATTCCTCTTTCGTTCTTCTTCTTCTGGAACCCTATCAATGCATGTACTGCTCTTTTTGATGGTGTCCCACCATTCCCTTAGTCTGCTCACATGTCTTCATTCTTTTTTCTTTCTGCTTCACAGACTGATTCTTTTTTTTTTTTTTAGATTTTACTGATTCTTTTGTGTACTCCAGCCTTTTGTCGAATCCTGATAGTGAATTTTTCATTTCAGCTATTGTTCTTGTCAGCCCTATATGTAAAATTTCTTTTTATTTACATTCTCACTTCACTCATACATCATTTTCCTATTTTTCTTTAACTGCTTGTTTATGATTTATTTCATCAATTTGGGCCTATTAAAACAATCTATTAAAAATCTTTATCTAGTAAGCCCAGTGTCTGGGATCCTCAAGTAGTTGTTGTTGAGTAATATTTTTCCCTTCAATGAGCTATACTTTCCTATTTGTTTGTATGGCTTGTGATTTTGTTGCTGAAAATTGGACATTTGAATATTAAAATGTGATAACTCTGATAATCAGACTTCCTGTTCTTGATTGTTGAAGGCTGAAGTTGTTTAGTGATGTTTACAAAATATTTTTGCAAAGACTGTATTATGTTTCATGTGTGGTCCTTAAAATCTCTATTCTTTTCACTTGGATTTAGCTAGTGTTTTGACAGATTTCCATGAATGATAGGGGTGTTTTATGTTTAATTCTTTTTTCAGGTTTTTATTTAAATTCCAGTTAGTTAAAATATAGTATAATGCAGAATTTAGTGCTTCATCACATACATACAACCCCCAATGCTCACAAGTGCCCTCCTTAATACCATCATTTATTTAACTCATGCTCCCAGTCATCTCCCCTCCAGTAACCCTTAGTTTATTCTCTACAGTTAAGAGTCTGTTCCAAGGTTTGCCTCTCTCTTCATCCCCCCCCCATGTCCATCTGTTTTGTTTCTTAAATTCCACATATGAGTGAAATCATATGGTATTTATCTTTCTCAGACTGACTTACTTTGTTTTGCATAATACTCTAGCTCTGTCCACATCATGGTAAATGATAAGTTTTCATTTTTTTTATGGTTGAGTAATATTCCATTGTTTATATGGACTACATATCCATATCTTCTTTATCCATTCACCAGTTAGTAGACATTTGGGTTCTTTCCATAATTTGGCTATTATTGATAATGTTGCTATGAAAATTGGGTACATATAATCCCTTAAATCAGTATTTCATATCCTTTGGGTTAATAACTAGTAGTGCAAATGCTGTCTTGTGGGGTAGCTCTATGTTTAACTTTTTGAGGAAACTCCATACTGTTTTTCAGGGTGGCTGCACTAGTTTGAATTCCCACCAACAGAGCAAGAGTGTACCCCTTTTTCTGTGTCCTTGCCAAGACTTGTTGTTTCCTGTGTTGTTAATTTCAGCCATTCTGATAGGTGTGAGGTACTATCTCATGGTAGTTTTAATTTGTATTTCCCTGATGGTGAGTGACATTCAGCATCTTTTCATGTGTCTGTTGGCCATCTATATGTCTTTAGAAAAATGTCTATTCATGTCTTCTGCCCACTTTTTATCTGGATTATTTGTTTTTAGGGTGTTCAGTTTTATAAGTTCTTTATGGATTTTGGACACTAACCCTTTATCAGATATGTCATTTATAAATATCTTCTCCAGTCCATAGTTTGCCTTTGAGTTCTGTCGATCATTTCCTTCACTCTGCAGAAGCTTTGTATTTTGATGAAGTCCCCAATAGTTTATTTTTACTTTTATTTCCCTTGCCTCGGGAGACATATTTAGTAAGAAGTTGCTTATGGCCAATGTCAAAGAGGTTACTTCCTGTATTCTATTTTATGATTTTAATGGTTTCCTGTCTCACATTTAGGTCTTTAATCCATTTTGAGTTTATTTTTGTGTTGGTGTAAGAAAGTGGCCCAGTTTCATTCATCTTCATGTTGCTGTCCAGTTTTCCCAACACCATTTGTTGAAGAGACTATCTTTTCCCATTGGATATTCTTTCCACTTTGTCAAAGATTAGTTGACCATATAGTTACGGGTCCATTTCTGGGTTTTCTGTTGTGTCCCATTGATCTGTGTGTCTGTTTTTATGCCAGTACTATACTGTCTTGATGACTATAGATTTGTAATATAGCTTGAAGTCTGGATTGTGATGTTTCCCACTTCACTATTCTTTTTCAGAATTGCTTTGTCTATTCAGGGTCTTTTGTGGTTCCATACATATTTTTGGATTGTTCATTCTAGCTCTGTGTAAAATGGTGTTGGTATTTTGATGGGGATTGCATTACATGTGTAGATTGCTTTGGGTAGTATAGACATTTTAACAATATTTGTTATTTCAACCCATGAGCTTGGAATATTTTTCCATTTCTTTGTCTCATCTTCAATTTCTTTCATCAGTGTTTTATACTGTTCAGAGTACAGTTCTTTTACTTCTTTGGTTAGGTTTATTACTTGGTGTCTTATGGTTTATGGTGCAATTGTAGATGGATTGATTCCTTGATTTCTCTTTCTGCTGCTTCATTATTGATGTGTAGAAATACAACAGATTTCTGTGAGTTGATTTTATATCCTGTGACTTTACTGAATTTGTGTATCAGTTCTAGCAACTTTTTGGTGAAGTCTTTTGGTTTTTTTATAGAGAGTATCATGTCATCTGCAAATCGTGAAAGGTTGACTTCTTCCTTGCCAATTTGGATGCTTTTTATTTCTTTTCTTTTCTTTTTTTTCTTCTTATTGCTGAGGCTAAGACTTCTAATACTATGTTAAATAACAGTGGTGAGAGTGGCCATCCCTGACAGGAACATTTCAAAGTTTTCTTTTTTGTCCATTCAGTGTTCGCTTGAATTTTTGTAAATCTACGACTATTTTTCAGGTTTCTGAAAAAAAAGTTATTTTAACACTTTCTTCCTTTTTTTAAATGTTTCTGTAAAAGGATAAGTGTTTGGAGCTACCTGCTATTGCATAGTGTTGATATCCCTTGGTGGTCTGTTTTTTCCTAGATTTTAATCTAAGTTCTCTCACTTATTAGCTGAAGGATAGTAGGTAAAGTATTTAACTTTCCTTGAACTTCAATTTTCATGTTTATTAAAAGTAGATAATAATAGAACTTTCCTCTAAAGTGTGGTGGGAATTGAAGAAGATAATGCATTTTAAGTACTTATGTCTGACTTATAACATGTGCTTAAATATGGTATCCATTATTATTCATAATGATTAACCTAATAATGAGTTAGAATAGAGTGTTGGATTGATTTAAGATCACACATAGCAAATGATTATAAAAAGAGATATTCTTAGATGTTCCACTGAAATAGCTGTTTTTATTCCTGACATCATCTTGGATTTCATATTCCTATATTCAACTTTTTATTTGTCATATCCAGATAAAACCCTGAGACTTCTATTGTTTAACATGTTCAAATCTGAGCACTCATTCCAAACCTTCCCCATTAAATCTACTCTTGTTCCAGCCTTTCAGCGTCAACAGTAGTACCTCATTCCATCCAGTTACTCAGGCCACCAAGCTTGGAGTCTTTCTTGCTATTTCTCTTTCTTTGATATCAAATTTGTCACTATCATGACTCATCTGAACCACCGAGACAGCTACCTAACTCCTCTCTTAGCTTTCATTCTTAGCCTATACTTTAAAGCTGATTCTTCTCACAGGAGCCAAGATAATCCTTTTCAAAAGGAAACAAGATCATGCAACTCCTGTACTTTCAACCATCTAATGACTTCTCATCACATTTAGAATAAAATCCCCATTTCTCACTATAGTCAATAAGAACCTGTAGGTTTGGTCCCTGCTGCTCCTCTGTTCTGACTTTCTACTCTTTCCTTGCCTACTTGGCTCCAGCAGTTCCCACCTTGCCATTTCTTCACTATAAGATAGAGAATTCTCTCTCAGGACATTTGTGCTTTCTTTCTTCTTTACCTGGAAAAATCTTCCTTCAGATAAAGATCTATATTTCTCCCTTTTCTTCTCTATATTCAGCTCAATATTATGTCTTTGGGGAGATCTTTCCTGACCAGGAAGAAGAGACTTTATTTATAATAATATTCCATTAGTCCCATCCCTTTTCCTACTTTGAGTTTCTTTATAGAATGATTACTAGAATGTAAGATCCATGTGAGTAGGGACTTTGTTTCATTCACTGCTATGATGCTAACATCTGGAGAAGTGTCTAATACATATTGGGCATTGACTAATTTCTAAATGAAGGAAAAAATGAATGTCTCCTTCAGAGAAAAAGAAGTTGAAGTAGAATAATGAACATAAATAAAATAGAATTTGGAATGAGGTGGAATTTGATTTTCAACATCAGTTCTGTAATTTATTGGGAAGTTATTTAATGAGTCCAGATCTCAATTTGGAGGACTAAAAATCGACTTGTAATATTTACTTTGCAAAGTTGTGTGGGAGCTTGGCCATTAGGCATATGAACCCCTGGTATAGTGATTGGCAAAAGGAAGTACTTAAATAATTGCAACTGTTGCTATGGAGATTGTTCCTTACCCTCAGTTAGACTAAAACTCATGAAACTCTTGTTTCTTTAAAGAGAGTTTTATATTTTGGCCTCTGGACTCATAGCTGCAGTATTGAAATTACATGGTATCTTACTATAAAGAAGACTGGGTTTTCCTAAAAATTCTTGGCTAGTTTAGATGGGTTATTTTCTCTTGTTTACTGTCTTTCCCTCTCCAAGAAGGTGCATTTTGGTTCCTTTGTCTATGAGGAATTTCAAAAGAGATACCCGATATATTGATAAACAGAACCAAGCTTGCTGTTATGAACACTATTTTGAACTTTCAACTTATGAAACCAATTTCAATCATAGTTAATTCCCTCTTGAAACTCACTATTTTTTTAGTGAGTTGTTGAAAATTTAGTACAATTGTATAGCCAATCTTAAACTGTAGTGTGGATGACTTTGTCACACTGCAGCCAGAAAGAAAACAGATTACATAAACCATACCATCCACTCAACCCCATTACTTTATATTCACAGACTAGTCCTTTGCCAGGGATTATATTTTATTGTGTCTAATTCCAGGGTTGGGAAATAGAGTTGCAGTGATGATCAGAGGACTGGCTTGGTACACAGCCAGGTCCAAATGGCTAAAGCTTAGCGTTTGATTCTGCTGATGCTCTTTTTGCTCAGATACTGGAACATCATCCCTACTGTTTCCCTTGGCTGCCGTCTCTGCTGCAGGCCCTCACATGATGTTAAAGAAGCCTCAGGAATCAGGCTTTTAGATAAACATGAGCTAAGGATTCTGACATAACTTCCCAAGGGATTGGCTTCAAGAGACTAAATTTGTACTGGGGAAAAAAAAAGGCAAAATAAACCAGATTTGAGAAACCAAAGCACCAGAGGGTGGATGGGCACCTGGAGGATAAATGTTCTTAATTTTTTTTAAAACAATAATTATGCGTTATCTATAATGCTGAGTGGTAAAGCTGAAATCTATGCAATAACTCTGTGATTTGACAGCTGTACTGTGCTTGCTGATACAGCTTTACATAGTACATTATGCACAATTTGTACTCAGTAAATATTTTCCCTGCACAATGGCTCTCATATGCTTCTTTGTCCTCTGCCTTTGAATCAGCAGCCATGATACCTAAGGAGTCTTCATCTTGTTAGCGTGATGCATTATCTTGTTGGCCACCAAGAGATAGAAACAGGAGAACAGCTGGGAACCAGCAGGGATGGGTGCGGGGGGGAAGCTGTTCTGTAATGATTTCATTCCTCTTCTGTGACAGCTTCCTCCTATTCTAAGAAGTGGATTCAACGTGACTGAGTGCTCCCTTCCTATCCTGTGGCAAGACAAGCCTTGTAAAAGGGAGCTGCAGAAGCTGCATCATTTCACAGTGAAATAATGTGCTAAAGCTCCCAACCTGACACAGAGAAAAATCAGATCTTGAATGTAACTGCAACAATCCTCACATCTTTCTTTATTTTTCTTTGCAACCTAAATGGAGATGCACTGTGGTCCTTAGCTTTGAGCAGTACTTTCCAGGGACATGGGATTTATTTAAAAAAGAGCTACTTTTACAATTTGCAGTCCAGTTTTTCACTGTGTTTTAATCAGAGGACTAAAGATATTTTGAAGAAAGTTACTAAGTTTGGGTGAAAACTCAGTTTATGTCTTATATTAATTGTATTTCTTATTGCCTTCTTGTTCCCACAACCCGTTTAGACTGAAACAAACCAAAATAAAGGGGCCGGACATAAATAAATATAATGACTGATTTGGCCACATGTGGATACAATGAATTTAGTGACTGGAAGCATTAAAAAAAAATGCATGCACAGACAGTGATAAGGCAAGATTAATTATAATGAACATGTGAACATGTGTTTCATTTCAACTCTGTACTAATCACTTTGCATATATTATTTCATTTATTATCCAAAACAACTCTGGAGATAGAAATAGCAAAGTAGAAATATGGTTAATAATACCTATTTTGCCAAATTTTAGAAGTGCTTTAATAGGACATTAGGGTACATGAACGGCAAAATGTCTTGTACATAATATAATTTAAATTTAATTTATTATTTATATATAATTTAAATAATAATTTATAATAATTATTTATCATAATTTATAATAATAATTTATTTCCTTTTTCATTTGATAATTTAAAAATCCTGGAGCTTAGTGACGTCAGGTCACTTTTTTCTAGGTTTTATTATTGGCAAATAATGCATGACAGTTCCAGAATCCAGTACGCAATTCCCTTGGTAAAGAAAGGGTTTTAAGACCTTGAATTCCTCCAACCTTGTGATCGAAAATATTTTTCCATCCCACAGAAAGCAGGCAGGACAAACAGACTAGTAAGGCAACAGGGATTTGCGCATTCCTCTTCAGGAATGCAGTAAAAGAAAAAAAAAATGTACAAGATATAAAAGTTCCCTTTGTTTTTTTTAAACTTCATTTTATTTTTTTCAGTGTTCCAAAATTCACTGTTTATGAAAGTTCCCTTTAGAAGTCTCCTTTGGCTTTTTGACTTGTTCATTTTTGTATGTCTGTTAGTGACATTTAGCATGAATAGAGATATATATAAAAATATTCTCAATAAGGTTATTCATAATGGTCCCAATTAGAAAAAACCCATACATTCATCAACAGGAATGGATGCAATTTAATATTTTATGGAAGGGAACACTGCATACCAATGAGCATGAGTGGATGTCTGCTATACTTTCATGAGATAAGCACATGGGAACATCTCAAAAATATAACAATGAGCAAAAGAATATCAAAGATACATACTGTATAATTCTGTCTACAGAAAGGTGAAAAAATAAGCAAAACTAAACTACATGATTTCAAGGCTCACACTAAGTATTAAAACTAGAACAAAAAGCAAAAAAAAAAAAAAAAAAAAAAAAAAGACCATAAAGGCCAGATCAGGGTTATTTCAGGTAAAGTTGAGAGTTTTGATTAAAAACAGTATGCTGAATGCTTTTAGGATGCCATATGTGTTGTTTGGTTTTGTCTGTTTGTTTTGTCCTTGGAGGTCATTTTAAAAACGTTTACAAAAATTTATTAAACTGTGCATTTATATTTTATAAATCTTTTTGTACATACGCTGTATTTTACATTTCACAATTTTAAAAAGTTTAAAAAAGAACAGAAATATACTTCCCGTTGGGAAGACATATTTCTTTGATGAGGGAAGTCATAGAAGGGGTTAGAATACTTGACTCACTTCCTCCTTGTGTGCCTTATCACCTGATGGAATGGATGCTAATAGGGCCAGCAAGGGCAGCTGTCTGCCCTGTCACCTTGTGATCAGTGGAGTATAGAAGGGCTGGGCCACCGGGAAAATGCCTGGATCTTTCTTTCATGCAGAAGATGGGAGAAGAGCTGGAAATGATTTGGATAATGTTTGACATTGCTTTTATGAAGAAATAAAGAGATAGTGAATCACTGTAGCAGGTTTGTCTCTTGGGATTCTGCAATTTCTCTCTCATGGCAATAGAAAGAACCATTCTCTACTCAGACCATGAAAAGAAAACATCCTTATTTTCAGCCAGTCCCAAAACATCAAGTCAATTTCACTCCAAAATCCGTTACATCATTATTAGCGATCATTTTGCATGGTTGCCGAGCTTAGTTCAGGGCCTGCTCATCTGTGAAATTAGGTGGGTCTGCCCCCAATTCTCTGAGTGCAAGCATTCCAGGGAGGACATGCTGTTGAAGTAAGTCAGCTTGGGGATGGAATGCTGGGACAAAAGAAAACACTGCCCTCAAATGGGGAATACCTTGAGTGGAAGCAGCCAAAGGGACTCGGACAAGAGTCAGGCTCAGGAGCCCAGGTTGGGAAGCTGTCCATGGTAGGGATGTAGGATTGGCTCCAAAGTCAGGGCTGGGACTGCTTGTCTTGGGGAAACATGATGTTTGCATTGAGGTCCAGAAAGAAGATTGAGTATGAGTAGAGTACAAGGGATTCAAGTGATGCTGACTTTAAAAAGAGAGAAAACCTCAGCTTGAGAGTCTATACAATTTCCTCGGCTTTGCTGGTCAGTTAGTTCGTGTAGGCAGGGCAGGTCCCTACCCCACCGCCTTATTTCAGGTCAAGTCTGTATCCAAACAGGATAGGAAACAAAGTGGGCCTTGGAGGGCTGTAACGTTCAGTCCAGGAGGGCTGTGTTCCTACTGCCTGGAAGAACCTGGAACAGAATTCTAAGAAGGTAAATAAGGTTAAAGAATTAGATTTTCCCTCACTCACTCCATCTGTTGATTTGAGTCTGAGATATTTTTATTATTTATTTATTTATATTTTTAAGATAAAGAAGGTATCTCCACTGGTTTGTAAACGGTTTGTGGCATTTTGGTGATTAATAGATTATTTTCTTTGTTAAAGATCACATAGAAAATTACAGAGCCACTTTCTCCTTTTAACTTACTGAGCTCCTTACATCGAAGGAGAAAGATTGAGTCCTCTGCCTTCTATAATTGTCTGCAGATGCTGCACAATCTGACTAGTGGAAATACACATAATTGCAATCTAAATCTAATTTAATGGGGGGTCATGGAAAGCACATCCACCAGCTGTGTGATGTTAAATAATTCCAATACTTCTTGATGCCAGGACTCCCTCATCTCTACACTGGAGATAACCACTTTTTAAAGACTGTTATGAGGGTTACACACACATACACACGGATATGTATAATCTCTTTAATTTCTTTTAATCCTATATGTATATTTAATAAGGCACATCATACCATGCTCAAAACCAAAAGGTATGGTGCCATGCTTTTCCCCAAATGTTGGTGTTCAATTAAAAATTTTCCTAGTTTTTAGTAGCAAAGTAATTGAATAGCAAAGTAATATTAATTTTTAATTGAAGTTTGAATATTTTGGAATATTTTGTGATCCATGGTGTATGATATATGAGTAAGTCTGAAAATAATTTAGTGAAGATGCATGAAAATAATTTAAACCTCTTTAATCAAAATCTTTCTTTTTTATTATTTAATTTATTTAAAGCAAAAAATCCCTCCAAAAAACAGTTTACCCATTCTTCTAACCCCTACGCCAGCCTCTTACGTCCACCAATCTGTTCTCTGTATCTACCAGTTTGGTTTTTTGGTTTTGTTTTTATTTTTGTTTTTTTTTTTTTAGATTCCACACAGAAGAGAGATCATATAGTTGCCTTTCTCTATCTGACTTCACTTAGTATAATTGCCCTTGAGGTTTATCCATGTTGCTGCAAATGGCAAGATTTCAGGTGATATTTTTATAATTTATAAAGAGAAAACATTGTTAATTTCAGTGGTTCTGAGAATATCAGTTTGGGCAGACTGAGCAGGTCAGTGCTCTTCTGAAAATTTAACTTTTATTTTTATTATTAGAAATATGTCTGTTTCGAGGACCCAGTTGTCCTACAGGGTTTGTAGAGGAAGCTCACAGCAGCATTCTCTGCTCTCTCAGCCATCTCATCTTCCATATCTCTCAATATCATGCTTAGGTTACATTTCTTGGTTTTATTAATGCCTGGCTAGGGCATTAGTTACTAAACTTCTCTGCCTACCTTCCTCACATGCATGCAAAGAGCCCGTTACACTCTCTAGTAGAGGTGCTGTAATTTTGGTGTGATCACTGTTTCTCAGACTTTAGTATGCAGAGATCACTTTAATACCTTGCTGAAATACAGATTTTTTGGTCTTGCCCTTTTCTAGTTCAGTAGGGGAGGATCCAGAAAATTTGTATTTTGGTTTTCCAAGTGATTTTGATGATGCTGTTTGACTGGCCTATGGACCACACTTTAGGAGCCATTGCGGGAGATAAACATTTTATCTTCACATTATCAATATGCTTTAGAGCTGAGTTCTGTCTGTATACCAGAGTTGCTTTCTTTTTCTCACCAACTTTCTTTTTTTGTTCTCCCTGAAGTTAGCTATTATCCTTTTCCCATTTGATTAGCTTCTGTATACCTATGACTAATTTATAGCTATCCTTAATTTATAATTGAACTCTCTGTTAATGGTGTAAATCTCCTGATATGTTCAGATTCATGAGGCATTTTCCAATATCATCATCTTTTTTTTTTTTAAAGATTTTATTTATTTATCTGACAGAGAGAAATCACAAGTAGGCAGAGAGGCAGGCAGAGAGAGAGAGGAGGAAGCAGGCTCCCTGCTGAGCAGAGAGCCCGATGCGGGGCTCGATCCCAGGACCCCGAGATCATGACCTGAGCCGAAGGCAGCGGCTTAACCCGCTGAGCCACCCAGGCGCCCCCCAATATCATCATCTTTAAAAATAAATATCCCAGAGGTTTTTGACATGCTCCAGTGTGAACTAACTCTTTTTTCTTTAACATACAGTGTTGTACTCCAGTGCACAATACAGTGATTCTGTTCCATGTATTACTCAGTGCTCATCAAGAATAATATAGTCTTAGGACTAACTCCTCTGTTTGACTGTCACACACAGCTGCCAAGTTATATCCCCTAATTTCTAGTTCTTATACCTTTCAAAATTTTTGTTTGGTAGTACAAGTATCCATAATATCCTTCATACCTGATTTAATGTTGGCTGAATAAAATTCTACCTTGAGAATAATTTATTTTTGAAAACATTATTCCACAGTTTTTGACTTCCAGTGTTGTTATTGGGTCATCTGTCACCATCTGATTCTTGATTCTTTTTAAGAGACAATTTACTGTCTGGAAGTTTTAGAATCTTTTCCTAATCCCTAGTGTTCTGGAATTTTAAGGGGTGCCAGCCTAAATCTCTTTTCCATTTTGCTGAACATGAAGTTGGCTCTTCCAAAATGGAAACTCATATCCTACAATTCTGAGAAACTTCCTCAAGTTATCTTATGGATAATTTCTTATCTTCAGATTCCTATGCCCTGTTTTTCTGGGACTTTCATTATATGCGTATTAGGCATTCTGAAAGATTGCCCAATTTTCTTCTTTCTCTGTTTTCCAACTGATTATATTTAGGTCCCACTTTCTGAAAGATATTACTTCTTCTATTATTTTTTATTCTTAATTCTTAACATCTTTTTTTGAGTGTTCACTTACTAGTTTTTTTTGAAGTACCCTCTTTTGCTTTATAGATTTATCTTTTATCTCTTTGAGAATATTACTATAGATTTTAAAAGTTTTTCCCCCCATACTATCTCTGCATCCTTCCTGTTGCTTTCTCTTTAAGTTTTGTTTTTTTCTTTTATAGTGAGTTTTCCCTCAAATATGTGGTAATTATTGATTATTAATTATTGATTACTTAAATGGAAATAGGTGGTCAATTCCTATTTAAGAGTGGGTCACTAAAAAGCTGACTGGATCCTTTATATCAACAAATGGAGAGTTTGTTTCTCACTTAACCCCACACTGCCCAGGACCAGGGAGCCCTGTCTTCTGTTTTTGCAGAAACAGGGTAAGTGATGTGGTATAAAGTACGTAGGATTTAATATCTGAAGACCTGTATGTGGAGTCCTGAATCTCCCCCTTAGAGGATATAGGAACTGAAGCAGATGTCCTTTTTTCCCAGTGTCAATTTGAATACCTAGAACAGTGCTTAGCACATGCTGAGTGAACAAATATCTTCAACTGAGAAATGTAGACCATAACACCTGCCTCCTCACTTGGTGGAGATACATAATTAAGAGAGTATGTAAAAGTCCCTACAAATTGTAAAGTTCTAGTACAATTTCAGAGACTATTCTTTTTTTTTTAAAGATTTAATTAATTTATTTATTTGACAGAGATCACAAGAAGGCAGAGAGGCAGGCAGAGAGAGAGAGGAGGAGGAAGCAGGCTCCATGCGGAGAAGAGAGCCCAATGTGGGGCTCAGTCCCAGGACCCTGAGATCATGACCTGAGCCAAAAGCAGAGGCTTTAACCCACAGAGCCACACAGGCACCTCTCAGAGACTATTCTTAAAGGGACATTAACACTTACCGGACAAGCGCAATATCACAGGGCAAGCACGATCTTGGTCAATTTCACAGCATGACACATCCTTCGTGATACATGTGCTGATATGGATGCAGTGTTTCTGCAAAATCAGAAGCATTTTTGGATTATATAAAAGCTATCATGGAAAAGAGCAGGTGGGATTCAGTGGAGTGACAGTGGGGGCAGGGAAGATATGTGATGTACACTTGGGCTTTCTATCAGGAGGAATTTTCTGTTAATTAGAACTATGAATCAAAGAGATGAGCTGTCTGAAAGTTGGTGGGTTTCCTGTTCCCAGACAGCTAAAGCAGAATTGTCCCAAAATATCGCAAAGGAAATTTCCTGCTGGAATATTACAAAGGAAATTTCCTGCTAGGAAGGAATTATGCTGTTAGACTAAATGCTCTCTAAAATCATTTCTGTCTTTAAGACCTTAGTTATTACAGAATTACAAATTTTAAAGCTGCAATCGATATTCCGAATGCCAGAAAACAGACATAAATGTTCTGAGTCAGATTTACTTGGGATGATTTAGAAACGTCTTTTGAAATGAATCAGTGAAGGAACAAAATTTCCCATCACAGGAGCGCCTGGGTGGCTCAGTAGGTTAAGCCTCTGTCTGCATTCAGTTTAGGTCATGACCTTGGGGTCCTGGAATCAAGACTAATGTCAGGCCCTCTGCTCTACAGGGTGTCTGCTTCTCCCTTTCACTCCCCCTCTGTGCTCTCCCCACCTCCCTCTCAAATAAATAAATAAAATCTTTTAAAAATTCCCATCACATCCAAATCCTTGGAGCTGACTCTGCCGTTAGAAAAGGTAATCCGATAATAACTTTGAAAGGTCGAAGTCCCCCTCTCTACATCGTGGCTTCTTCACTGAGCCTAGTCCTTTACTTGATAGTCTCTTGAAGAAATTACAAGCATTTGGGAAATGCAGACAAGAAGGGTGGTACGCTTCCTGTAAAGAGCAAGGTTTCGGTCTTGCCTGGGCTTGCTGCCCAGAAGGCAGGTTGATTTGCATTTTATCTGCAGTGTATCACTCACTGATGTGCAACACTGTAGCAATGCCTGCCTCTGCCTGGATATAGCCTTGTCCCTGGAGAAGGACTGCATTCATTTGTTACCAGTCGATGCCAGTTGAGTTGACAAGCCAGCATTTTCATTCTCTTTTACTGAGACTAAGACTAGAAACTTTACTGTAACATCTTCTTTAGCCTTTCAAGGTCACTTAACAAGGGAGTGAAATGAGAAAATATCACTGTATTTTTGTGTGAGCGAGGATTGAAAGGATAAGGTGAGCAAGAACAAAAAAGCAGAGGCTTTAAAAACCAAGTTATATTTGTAGGAGGTATAAATCAAGTGAGATCATGACACCTTTCCCATGAACTCTCTTGTTGAAATCCAAGTGGAATTGATAGATTAAAAAATAATGTTACCTGGCTGTGACGGCTTTGCAGTGTCGTTGTCGGACTAATCCATTTCAATACCTCAAGAACCGGTATTGCGGTGAAGGGTTGTCTATTGTTTTAAAGCTATGCTTCTATTGATAACTTCTGCTCACTCTAGGATAAGGTGAGAGAGACCACATCGCTGCAGGTGGCTGATGGACAGTGCTAGAATACTCCAAGAACAATGGGCAATACACCTGTCATTGGGAGGCTGCCTAGAATATGGCCTCAGTCCTCATCCACCATCCACCCAGATGATCTCATCCAATACCAGGTTTGAAATTATTATATGATGATTTCCAAACCTCTATCTCATGCCCAGACATTTCTTTTGAATTTCTGAAACATGCTTCAACTGTGTCATGAGCTCTCATATATTAATAGATTAAGTGAACTAAAACTTAATCTTTCTTTTGGGGACTAGGTAGGGGATTGACCTATACTGGTATTCCTTATACACAAGGTATAAATATATTATACTCATGAGATGAAAAGTCAAATAGCTATCAATATACTCTTCTATTACAGATTGTCTACCACCTAACAGCCTTAACAACACTCTTGAAACTTTTTTTTTCTTTTCTTTTCTTTTCTTCCTTTTTTTTTTAGAGAGAGAAAGATGGGAGAGGCGCAGAGGAAGAGAGAGAATATTAAGCAGACTTCACGCCCAGGGAAGTGCCTGACCTGGGGCTCATCTCACGACCCCGAGATCGACCTGACCCAAAATCAAGAACCAGATGCTTATCTGACTGAACCACCCAGGTGCTCCTCAACTCTTGAAACTCTGAGATAAAAACCCAGCTCTTAAAACTGGTATGGAGAGTGCAGCTTAAGCCTGGAGCTCCCAGAGGGATTTCCTGCACCCTCTCTGTCTTGAACCTAAAATGGCTAAATCTTCAGATTACATCTCAGATCAATTACTGGGTCCCTGCCCTCTTGTGATTACACCCAGCCCATATTAGTTTTCCACATGGGAGATCAAAAGCATAGAAGTAGAGGAAAGGAAGACTGCAAAGGCTTCTGAACTTGACTCTACACATGTTTTTCTCACCCACTGAGAGAACTTTCCTCCACTGCTTTATGATTTTCTACTCATTCATTTAGATAAAAAATAAATGTCAACTTCTCTGTGGAAATATCCTGATTTATCCAGCTTAATATAGCCAGTGTATTCCCATAGTGTGCTATCCCTGAGCCTGTGGCCCTCAATATATTCTTCCTCCTTCCTGGCTCTGCCCTCTATGGAGGGGGGTGGGGGCCTTTCCAGCCTACATTCCCCAGTCTTCTGTGTTGGCTGACTTACGGCTGGTGTCAGCCAAGGAGAGGCACTGGCAGGAGATGGGGTCTAGGAGGGCAGAAGCCAAGGTCCTCCCCTTCTTGTCTGCATTGAGTGGCTTTTCTAGCAGTAGTTATGTTCCCTCTGAAATTCCAGCTCCCTCTGGACAGGGTTCATGAGGGAACTCCAGCTCTGGTAACATCGTGGTATTAGTCTTCTGGGACTACTGTGATAATTTGCTACAAACTACACACTTAAAACAATGGAAATGTATTCTCTCCTGGTGGACAGAAGTCTGAAATTCAGGTGTCAGCAGGGATGTGCTCCCTTGGACAGTTCTAGAAGAGAATTCCTTCCATGTCTCTTCTAGCTTCTGGTGTTTCCAGGGTCCCTGGCTTGTGTGGCAACATCACTCCCATCTCTGTCTCTGTCTTCACATGATCTCTCCTCTTCTTTCTCTGTATCTTCTACTTTTTTTTTGGTGATTTATAAGAGCAACTGTATTGGGTTTAGGGTCCACCTGAGCAATCCAGGATAATCTCATCTCAAGATCCTTAATTTAATTACATCTGTGAGACCCTTTTTCTAAATAAGGTAATATCCACTGCACCTAAGTATCAGGATGTGAACATATCTTTTTAGTGACCATTCAACCCACTACAACTATGTCTTCTCTCTTTCTCCAGTCTCTGGCTGGTAGAGGCTATCTGCTATGGGATAATTTCTATGTCATCTCACTGTCTACTCTGTAGCTTCTCAGATCCTGCCTTTTCTGGGTAACCAACTACTTATATTAAATTTTTTCTGTTATAATTACTTGAGATGGTTACGGTGAGATCCTAATGGATATGAAATACTGATCTTTATATGCTTCTCTTATAGATTCATCATTTAACATATTATCATGCTTTGTTTACATGTGGACATCCCCTGACATGCTGTGTAACCTTTGTTATTTTTCTTTTTTCTTTCTAATTTTATTTACTCATTTGAGAGAGAGAATGTACACAGGCAGGGGAGGGGGGAAGGGAGAAGCAGACTCCCTGCTGAGCAGGGAGTAGTCCAACTCGGGGGCTCCATCCCAGGACTCCAGGATCATGACCTGAGCTGAAGGCAAACGCCCAACTGACTAAGCGACCCAGGAGCTCCTGACCTTTATTATTTTTCTTTTTGTGTCCAGGGCCCAGCACAGTGCATGGTTTGGAAAGTAGTTTGATGAAGAATGGGTTATGAATATTGGTCTGAAAATGAATGAGGAAACATATGTTTAATGGATCTACAATCAGGGATGAATGTGTAAAGTGTCTATGGAACTATTAAAAGAAAAATGTTCATGTGCGTCTACCAAACACGTACTTCTACCAAAAATGTTCATGTACTTCTCACTTGTAGAGAAAAAAAAAACATACACGTGAGACAGCGAACATAGTAGCTCTTATTAGTCCAATACAGATAAATAGCACAAGGCAGAGTGCATCCAATAGAATTTTATAAATATTTCTTAGCACATTCTCATCTCAGTTTCACTTGATAAAATGTTCAACATAATTATTTCATGCCAAATACTTCCCAAACTTCCCCTCTTGTTACCCATAGTCAACCTTTCTAGCCGGATTGCTCAGTCTGCTTCTAATTGCCAGGAAGGATTTCAGTTTGAGGATATGTGTTCTGGGTGGATATTCATGGTTATTGCTCAACAAGTCATCTCTTTTATAGACTATTTTCTGGACAATATTCTAAAAGTAGAGCTTTGGTTATTTTATTTCCTTTTTGCAAAGTCTTCAGTGATTTTGCATTTTTTTTTAATCAAAAAATTATAAAATGGCGTTAAATCTTTCTTTCCCCTTGTGCACTCAAATCTTCTGTCCTCTGCTGGCATGCCTTTGGATTACTGACAACACTTCATCACCTCTATGGTCTTTTGTGTATATATCTTTGCACTTTAATCCTCTACATCTGACAACAGTTCTGGTTGTCAAAACTTTCCACGGTTTTAAAGCCATCGTATTAACCTGGCTAAACCTTTGGAACTAGACAGATTTGGGTTTGAACACAGGTTTTATTATTTATTGACTACACATGAACTTGAGAAATTCATTAATCTTTTGGAATTTTTGGTTTTCTCCTCTGTAAAATGGAGATATTCATACCTATATCAGACTGTTATTTCTAGAATGAAAAAAGAAAACAGATGTGATGTGCTCATCACACAAATAACTTAAAAATCTACAAAGCTGTCCAGTCATCACAACAATATATTTTAGGATGTTTAAATTGCCCATCTCCCAAAATAACCCAAAATGGGGCAATGATGCCCCATTTTGCTCAATCTCCCCTATTCCTAGGCAAATATTAATCTACTTTCTATTTCTATGGATTTGTCAATTCTGGACATTCATATAAATGGAGTCCTGCAATATTGGTCTTTCATGATTGGGTTCTTTTATTTTTCATGATGTTTTCAGTGCTCATTCTTATTATAGCATGTATCAGTATTTTTTTTCCTTTTTGTTGCCAAATAACATGCCATTATATGGATATACCACATTTTGTTTATGCATTCATTAATCGACGGGCCTTTGGGGTGTTTCCATCCTTGCTTATCACGAATAATGCTGCTATGAACATCTGTGTACAAATCTTTGTTTGGACATATGTTTTCTCTCTAGATAGACGCCTAGGGGTGGGATTGCTTGTTCATAAGGTGTTTAACATGATGAGAAACATCAAAGTATTTTCCAAAGAGAATTCATCAATGAATTTTTATATTCTGTGTTAATATTGATCTTTTATTTGTTGTTAATCATTGACTGCACTGCACCATTTTGCACTGATGACTCTTCATTTTACTTATAACTTCCTCTCATTTGGCTTTGTGATGCTTTAACATTCTGATTTCTCCAGCATTGTTTCTGTAACTCTCCCCGCTCACCCTCAACATGCAATTTTTGTTCCTGATTCTTTTCTTTCTCTACCTTGACAATTTCTTTCTGCAAAGCATGACTCACTTCCTAGCCTTGTGTTGATTCAAATTGGTCACCTTGACCTAATCTCTTTCCTGAGCTGTGGTCACACGAGCTCTCTCTTGGCAACTCCATGAGGCTTTTTGGTTTGGAACACAGTGTGTCTACAAGAGGGTTCATCTCCTGCTCTGCAATGGTGGTCTTTCCAATTTCCCTCTCTTTTTAGTGCCTCTACTGTCCTCTCAACTCACTTGCAATTTCTGTCATTTTTTTCCTTTCCTCTCCCTTGTGCCTAATTAGTTTGCCAGCTCCTTCCACTATATGTGTCTATCATTCTCAGAGACAATGCTTTTCTCTGTGTCACCCTCCCATTCTGCTCATGCACCATAATTGCACATTTTGATTTCCATACATTCTCTTTGCAGTTAAAGACAGGATTCTTATTTTTCCTTTTCTTTTTTTTCCTACATTTTGCATTTCTATTTTACTTACCTGGTTCAAATCACATTCTTGTGACTCCTCTCTTCAAAATCTTCAGCGGTTCTATATTATCCTTTACTAAAGAATAGATTCCTTAGTGGTACATTCAAGTCTCTGATATACTCTCCCATTATTCCTATAAAGAGCATATGTTTAAATCAATCTCAGTCTTCTTTGTTTATTTCTCTGCCTCCAGCTTTGTTCAAGCCTC
Source organism: Lutra lutra (assembly GCF_902655055.1). Classification (NCBI taxonomy): domain Eukaryota; kingdom Metazoa; phylum Chordata; class Mammalia; order Carnivora; family Mustelidae; genus Lutra; species Lutra lutra. The sequence goes on along the minus strand of NC_062279.1, from coordinate 47,230,656 downwards.
TCCTTGGGATGCCCTGTCACTGCATCTGCATAAGGCAATTCCTCAAGTCCCTAATAAAATGAGTCCTCCTCCACACTGATACCCATGATCTCCCTAGACTGAATTTATCACTCTTTCCTCTCAACAATGTCATTTTCAGTTATGTATTACAGTCACTTAGTGCATATCTAATCTTTCCCCTTAAATCTGCAGTCTTTGAGGGCAGAGGCCATGGCATATTTATCACAATTATAGCAACTACCATTTCCTGAATACTTACTATGACCTAGGCACTGAACGGAGTATTTTGTATTATGATATCTTCTTTAATTATCAAAACAATCTTCTGAAATAGGTGTATTTTGAATCCTCATTTTATAGATTAGCAATTAATGCTTAGAGAAGATAAGTAACTTCCCCAAGGCTAAACGCTTCTAAATGGCAAAGCTGGAATTTTATCCTTGATTGACTCTAAACCCCATGCAAATAACTATGTCCTTATCACTTTCTTTACAACACCTGATTTAATAAATGCCAGCTAAATGAATAAAAAAAAAAGTGGTCAGTGTGTGCTGCTGAAAAGACACATGAGGTTTGGTTCAAATTGAAGTTGTAACACTTTCTTGGAGTGAATTATTTACCATGCCCGAGCTGTTTACTCATTTATAAACTGTTGGACAGAGATAATCACCTCTGTTGTTATTTCAACATTCAGGCTGTTGTGAAGATAAAATGAAACAGTGCACATGATGGCGTCTACTAGTATGCTCTCAGTAAACATTAGTTGATCATAAGAGAAATAAAATTCCATTTTTACTATTTCTCCTTCATAAGTTTGATTGGACTTGGAGAGAGCCACATGACAGGAAAGGTATGCAACCAAGGTAGCTGTAACAATTTCACAAACTCCATCCCAACAGGACATACACTTTATTATTTACTGTGAAAAGTCACTCAATCATCTTTGACCTAAAATAAAACTAAATAGAACCTTAAAAACTCTAAGGTACTTCATAATTAAGTGCTATTTTACCTCATTTATCTATCATGTAAGTATGTATGTATGTATCTATCTATTTATCTGTCATCCATCCATCCATCCATCCATCCATCCATCTCTCTCTCCCTCTCTGCTTCTCATCTTCATGTCTAATTATAATATTCTTGAATTGGCCAGGTAACCCTGTCGCTGGGTTTCTAGGAGTAACTTGTGCATGGTTCTTTGCCCTTCTTACTTGAGCATCAACTCTATTCTTCTTCATATCCTTCAGGTAGGTTCAAATATGCAAATAGAACTTGATCCTCTTCTTTCTTATATTTTTTCTCTAGGTAAGTTCCTCATCTTCCTCTTGCTAACCACAGGGATTCACCATAACATTTCAAATATTTCCAAACATTGGTGTCCATAATAATTTTGTTCCTTCTAACAAAGCCTTTTATTAAATTAAAATTTTAAGTTATAATAGTATGTGAGTACATACTTTCACTAAATTGTACTACTCTTTACTATTGTTCTTATTTTCATTTCATTTCATAAGTGCCCTTTGACATTTTATAAGATCTCACCAATAATCCGTGGTTGAAGAAATATTAGCTTTGAATTGAAGAAACAAGACAGAGGATCATAGGGAAAGGGAGGGAAAAGGAAAATAAGACAAAAACAGAGAGGGAGACAAACCGTAAGAGACTCTTAACTATATGAAAGAAACTGAGGGTTGCTGGAGGGAAGATGTTTAGGAGGATAGGATAACCAGGTGAAGGGCATTAAGAAGGGTATTTGATATAATGAGCGCTGGGTGTTATATGTAACTGAAGAATTACTAAACTCTACCTCTGAAACTAATACACTATATGTTACTTAATCGAATTTAAATTTAAAAAAAGAAATATTAGCTTCATTTGTTGGGTGAATTCTATACCAGTCTTTTAGCCATTAAAAAAAAAAAAAAGAAAGAAAGAAAGAAAGAAAGAAAGAAAGAAAGCAAAGAAAAGAAAAAGAAAAACCAGAAACCAAAAACACGTGTTTAAGGGACCTGGAGAAAGATTGACAGTTCTCAAGCAGGGGTCCGCAGGAAAAAAAGGGGTGTATGTGATATGGAAATACAGTTAATTTTCTCATCACTCTGGACCATTCAAATATGGGTAGGATGCATCCAGATATCATAATAAAGATGTACTTACCAATATGTTCTCAAGTCTATGGTTGGTAAATTGTAGCTGAAGACTTTTCTAATGCAATTCTTGGTTGGTTGACATTCAGGAAAAATGTAGTCTTTTAAAATTACAGTGGCATATGAAACTAGTGTCCTGCTTTATTGATTTGCTTTGGATTTTCTCTAATGGGAGGTCGAAGAGTCAATCTTCATAACCTGGAGGGATTTCATAAATGTAAGGTGCAATTTGGAAAACTGAATGATTTTCGAAAACTCTGTGTTTTAAATGCCTTAGAAAAAAAATACAATAAACGTTCAAATCATTTCTATTTCAATATTAGTAAGATGTAAAGATTACATCTCATATTAATGATATTAATTACATTAAATGTAATATAATTTCAAGGAAGTCTTTGATACTACAAAAGGACATTTTCTGTGCTTGTAATTGCCTATAGAAAGAAAGCTTCATTGATCTAGAGACAATAACTTTTTGTAAGGAACAACAGTGCAGAGTTGCTTGCTCTGTCCTTGCTAGTCTTTGTAAGGTGTCTGTTGAAAGATCTTTCCACTGATTGTGTTGTAGGTAGGAGAAAGATGAACTGGGTAATGCTAGTAATGCTGCTGGTCTCCATAGTTTTTTGGTCCTGATATTAAGGCACAACTTTCCCATCTATGCTCATTAAATTCCTCCAAGCTAAACACCCTCATCAGAAAATAATGAGCTTCAGTAGCACTCGCCAAAATAACATAACCTAAAGGCAAACTGCAGACTCTGGAAGAGGACTCTTCCAACTCAAACTACTTATTTTTATTTTATGACTTAACCACTATAAAGCTTATTGTTTCATCTAATGTCTGTTCTTGGAGAACAATTTCTCTCCATATCATTAATTTGGATAAAATGTGATAAAAAAGTAAATATTTTGCAAATTTCCTCTAAAATTTGAGATGAAATGAGATTTCACTAATACTTATATTTTTATTAACAGCAAAAAAGACAGAAGGTGATATCAGGATAGTAGATGCCATGCATATGAGGAAAATCTGAACAAATAATAATAACTAGGACTAATCCTAGAAGCACATTCATAATAATGTGTGCACTACTAGGGATATTGTGTAAGACTACAAAGGGATGTCGCCTAAGAAATTTGGAATATTAGTGGGTTTTATAAATAAAAATTTGAAGAAAAAATTGCATTTTTATTGAGAATAATTCTATATTTAGGTTTTTATGGCTCAAATAGACATGGAAAGTTATCTATTCTAATAAATACTAGACTAGAACAGTGGATAATATGATTTCTTTAAAGTTCTATTTGATTGTATTTTTTTTAAAGATTTTATTTATTTATTTGACAGAGATCACAAGTAGGCAGAGTGGCAGGCAGAGAGGGGGTGGGGAAGCAGGCTCCCTGCTCAGCAGAGAGCCAGATGTGTGGCTTGATCCCAGGACCCTGAGATCATGACTTGAGCCAAAGGCAGAGGCTTTAACCCACTGAGCCACCCAGGCGCCCCTATTTGATTGTATTTTGATAAAACTTAGAAGGCTATATTAGTCATAGTTTTCTCAAGAAAATGGAAATTTAGAAAATTCAATTCCAGAAATATTTATTGCTTGCTCTATGCCTTTTTATAAACTATTTTTAAAAAAGATTTTATTTATTTATTTGACAGAGAGAGATACAGCGGGAGAGGGAACACAAGCAGGGGAAGCGGGAGAGGGACCCTGTTGTGGGGCTCCATCCCAGGGTCCTGGGATCATGACCTGAGACAGACATTTAACTGAGCCACCCAAGGGCCCTTATACACTATTTTTATACCTATTTTTTAATACAAGGTGAGGAAATGAAATGGCATGCTGATTGTTCTCAAGAGGCTCAATCTTAAAAGAGATGAAGGCATGCGATGTATGAATTCTGATATAATTTAGATGACATGGTAAGGCAATAATAGATGTATGTAGGAAGGAGAGAGTAACAGTATCCTGAAATATCAAGAATAGCTTTCCAAAGGAGATGACAACTACCTAGATTTTTTTTTTAAGATTTTATTTATTTATTTGAGAGAGAGAGGAAAGAGAGAGCAAGCGCAGGGGGAGAGTGAGAGGGATAAAGAGACTCCCTGCCGAGCAGAGAGCCTGACATGAGGCTCAATTCCAGGACCTTGAGATCACAACCCCAGCCAAAGGCAGACACTTAATTGACTGAGCCATCCGTGCCCCAACAACTACATGTTTTTTTTTTTAATAAGATTTTTATTTATTTATTTGACAGACAGATCACGAGTAGGCAGAGAGGCAGGTAGAGAGAGAGAGGAAGAAGCAGGCTCCCCACTGAGCAGAGAGCCTGATGCGGGGCTCAATCCCAGGACCCTGGGATCATGACCCGAGCCGAAGGCAGGGCTTTAACCCACTGAGCCACCCAGGTGCCCCAACTACATGGGTTTTAAAGAAAGAATAGGGCGTTCATCAGAAGACCATGGTCATTCCAGCCAAGGAATAATAGGACCTGGGACAACTGTTTTTTCTTCCCAGAGATTTATATTACAGCAATAAATAACCTTTGCATTTTGTAGTAAGATCAGAGGGCTTGGCATTATTAGTACATTAGATTTCTAGTCCAAACTCTGACCTTGACACACTGGAAAAATAAACCCATTTTTTCGGGCCTCAGAGTAGACTAGATTAAGTCTCAGGTTTCTTCCATGTCTGATTGAAATCAACTTTATTGACAAAGCATGACATTTAGGAGCAAGGCTCTAGAGCAAGCTAGAGGTGTGTATAAATTCTAATTTGACCACTTTCTTGCCATGTTAATTTAGGGAAATTCATTAATGTATGTGAGCCTTTGTGTCCTTATCAGTAAAGAAAAATTATATCAATCTCAGAGAGTAATTATAAGACTTATGTAAGATAATGTATATAAAGTGAAGTAATGGGACACCTGGGTGGCTCAGTTGGTTGAGCAGCTGTCTTTGGCTCAGATCATGATCCTGGGGTCCTGGGATTGAGTCCCACATTGGGGTCCTTACTCAGTGGGGAGCCTGCTTCTCTCTCTGCCTCTGCCTGTCACTCTGCCTGCTTGTGCTCTCTCTCTCTCTGACAAATAAACAAATAAAAATCATTTTAAAAATAATAATAAAGTGAAGTAATAAAGATCCTGACTTATGGAGCCATTACACTTTCAGCTATAGCATTTAGGAGAGAATTGGATACTTTGGGGGCAGGTGATGAATACTTAAATAGATAATACTAAAATAAACTTTTTTGCTTCCTCAAATATGCACTTGTTGGTTTTACCCAATTCACAGGTGAAATAGCCTTCATGCTGAGGCTACTGTGGAGCTAGTCTCTTGGACACTGATGATAGGTGAGCTCTATTAACAAAGGGAAGAGGTGAGGGCAAAGTTTTTGGCTTGATCTTCATTGAAACACTTAAGTTCAGAATATTCCATTTTTAACTATTGGCTCCTGGGTGCTGGTTGTTAGTTGGGTGCTGACATGTAACTGGGTCTGCTCAAATTTACCTCCTTCTTTCTAGGCCGTAAGTCCTGTAAGTTAGATCTTCCTGGCTAGAGGTCTATAAAATCCTATTTTATTCAAGTCAAAGAATATGTCTTTATAAAAGCACATGTAAGGTGTAAAAACAAAAGGATCACAGGAGAAAAGAAGCCACAGCACAACTCATGGCTTTTGAATTAAATCATTTACATGGATCTGTGAAAATTGCTAAAGACAGAAAAAATAAAACAATGTAAGTAGAATTGATAATGTAGAAAAAAAAATGCTGTTCAACTGTTGTGTGCCTGGCTTGACCTACCCTTGTGGTTATTATAATCACAAGATACTCTTTGACAATAACCGTTGAGAAACTTTGGGAGGAAAAAGGTTTTTACTTATAGAAAGTGGATATTAACACACTTGGGGTTATCTAGCAAGGTTACAGATAGTGGGTGAGAGCATGAGAGTGCACAGACCTAGTGTTCTGCTTTATTGGGGTTAAGAGTAGAAAACTAGGGTCTTATCAGTTCACTTTTTATTGGTGAATTTAAAACATAAGAATGGGAATTTAAAACACAGCATGAGAAACAACAGCAATAACAACAACAACAACAGTTGTCCAAATGGTCTGTTATAGAAATCAAACAAGATCTCTAAAACAAAGGATCCTTAAGGGTGGGAGTGGACTGGTCTTTCATCTCATCATGTGGCTGGCAATGTGTTTGTTTGAGAGAACTTTCCTTGAAGTGGAGGCCTGGAAAATCAAAGCTCAAATCAGGCTCTTGCATTACCAAAAGAAAAGCCAACTGTCAGGACCTACAACAATGAAGACTATAATTATAAAATTTACAGGTGGAGAAACAGATTATTTAGGCAAGCATAGAACAATAGGGGTCACAGAAGACTTAAAAATCTTTATTTTTTAATATTTAATGATAATTTTAATTTTTCCCTCTGGCATTTTATAAATTTGATCTTGGAAGAATTCTTTTCAGTTTGTCCCTTTAAACATCCTTCTTATTGATCACTTTTTAATCCTATGTAGCTTGAAATGACTCAGCTCCTTTTTTTAGAGCAGTTATAAGTTTACAGTAGAAGGTACAGTGATTTATCATATACTCCTGTTCCCACATATTCATAAGGTCTCCCTATATTGATGTATCATAATCACCCAAATCGGTATTGTGCTCCATCTACTCATCTGTCCTCCATCCTCAGACCCCTGGCAACCAATGCTGCTTTTATTGTGTCCATAGCTTTGCCTTTCCCAGAATATCATACTGTTGGAATCATATGGTACATAGCCATTTCAGTTTGGTTTCTTTCATTTAGTAATATGAAATTAATTTCCTCTATGCCTTTCATGCTTGATAGTTCATTTGTTTTTAGAACTGAGTAGTATTCCATTGTCTGGATATATCACAATTCATCCATCCACTCATCTCTTGAAGAACATCTTGGATGCTTCCGAGTTTTTGGCGATTATAAATAAAGCTGCTATAAACATCTTTGTGCGAGTTTTTGTGTGGATATGATTTCAGCTTCTTTGGATATGCATCAAAGAGTATGATTTACTGGATCATATAGTATGAGTATTTTTAATTTTGTAAGAAACTGCCAAAGTGTCTTCCAGAGTGGCTGTAACAATTTACATTCCTACCAGTGATGAATAAAGTTCCCGCTGCTCTACATCCTTGCCAGCATTTAGTGATGTCCATGATCCGGATTTTGTCCATTCTAATAGGTGTGTGGGGCACCTCATTGTTATTTTAATTTGCATTTCCCCAAGGACATATTATGTGGAGCATCTTATATGCTTATTTTCCATCTGAGTACCTAGTTTAGTGAGGTATCTTTTAAAGTGGTTGGCCCATTTTTCAGTTGGGTTTTTGGTCTTCTTATTGTTGGGCTTTAAATGTTCTTTGTATACCTTAGGTAACGCTCCTTTATCAGAGATGTCTTGTGCACATTTTTTCTGTGACTTATCTTCTCATTCTTTTGACATTGTCTTTCAAAGAGCAGAAAGTTTTAATTTTAATGAAGTTATTAGTCATATTTCTTTCACGGACTATGCTTTAGTTTTGTATGTAAAAAGTCATTGTCATACCCAAAGTAATGTAGATTTTCTCTTGTTATCTTCTAGGAGTTTTAAGGTTTTGTGTTTTACATTTAGCTCTATAATCCATTTTGAGGTAATTTCTGTGAAAGATATAAAGAGCTATGTTTAGTTTTTTTGTTTTTGTTTTTTTTTTTTTTTTGCATATTGATGTCCAGTTGTTCTAGAACCATTTGTTAAAAAGATCATTCTTGCTCTATTGTATTGCCTTTGGTCCTTTGTGAATGATCAGCTGAGTATATTTGTGTGGGTCTATTTCTGGACTCTATTCTGTTTCATTAATTTGTCTATTCTCTCACTAATACCATCCTGTCTCAATTGTTGTAGCTTCATAGCAAGTCTTGCAGTCAAGTGGCATTAGTATCTCAACTTTCTTCTTCTTCTTTTTCTTCTTCTTCTTCTTCTTCAGTATAGCATTCAGAATCTTTTGTCTCTTCATTACAAATATCTGAATCAGTTGCTGGGGTTTTGACTGGGATTATACTGAACCTATAGGTTCAATTGGTTCAACTGGGGAAGAACTGACATCTTGACAATATTGAGTCTTCTTATTCATGAACATGGAATATCTCTCCATTTGTTTAGTTCTTTGATTTAATTCATCAGAGTTTTACAGTTTTCCTTATACAGATCTTATATGTATATTTTTTTAATTTTTTTAAGACTTTATTTATTTATTTGACAGACAGAGATTATAAGTAGGCAGAGAGGCAGGCAGAGAGAGGCAGAGAGAGACAGAGAGGGAAGCAGGGTCCCTGCTGAGCAGAGAGCCCGATGTGGGGCTCGATCCCAGGACCCTGAGACCATGACCTGAGCCGAAGGCAGAGGCTTAAACCCACTGAGCCACCCAGGCGCCCCAGATCTTATATGTATTTTGTTAAATCTATACACAAGTATTTTTTTTTAAGATTTATTTATTTATTTATTTGACAGACAGAGATCACAAGTAGGCAGAGAGGCAGGCAGAGAGAGAGAGAGGAGGAAGCAGGCTCCCTGCTGAGCAATTAGCCTGATGCAAGGCTTGATCCCAGGATCCCAGGATCCCAGGACCCGAGCCAAAGGCAGAGGTTTTAACCCACTGAGCCACCTATACCCAAGGTGCCCCTATACGCAAGTATTTATTTATTTTTTGTTGCTTAAATAAATGGCACTGTATTTCTAATTTCAAATTTTACTTGTTCATTGCCAGAATATAGGAAGTCAATTGAATTTTGTATGTTACTCTTGTATCCTGCAACCTTGTTATAATTGTTTATTAGTTTTAGCAGTTTTGTTGTTATTGTTTATTCTTTTGGATTTTCTAGATAGGCAATAATGTCATCTGCGAACAAAGATAGTTTTATTTCTTCCTAACCGATCTGTATACATTTTACCATTTACTTCCTTTTCTTATCTTATTTTTACTAGCTATAACTTCCAGCATGATGATGAAAAGGATTGGTAAAAGGGAATATCATTGACTTGTACCTGATTTTAATGGAAAAGCTTTAATTTAAGCAGATTTGAGTAATTCTGTATATTGGTGGAGTCATAAGATAGAAATGGTTAATATAGAGAGTGTAAAGAATATCTAAATTTTTATTAAATTGGTGTAGGTTTTACTAACCAAAGTCAGTAATACATGAGTCTGTGTATTCCATATTTTTCTTTTTCTTTTTTTTTTTGACATTTTACAATTTTTTTTTTTTTTACAGCTTTATAAACATATATTTTTATCCCCAGGGGTACAGGTCTGCGAATCGCCAGGTTTACACACTTCACAACACTCACCATAGCACATACCCTCCGCGATATCCATAACCCCACCCCCTCTCCCAACCCCCTCCCCCCATCAACCCTCAGTTTGTTTTGTGAGATTAAGAGTCACTTATGGTTTGTCTCCCTCCCAATCCCATCTTGTTTCATTTACTCTTCTCCTACCCCCTCGACCCCCCATGTTGCATCTCCTCTCCCTCATATCAGGGAGATCATATGATAGTTGTCTTTCTCCGATTGACTTATTTCGCTAAGCATGATACCCTCTAGTTCCATCCACGTCGTCGCAAATGGCAAGATTTCATTTCTTTTGATGGCTGCATAGTATTCCATTGTGTATATATACCACATCTTCTTTATCCATTCGTCTGTAGATGGACATCTAGGTTCTTTCCATAGTTTGGCTATTGTAGACATTGCTGCTATAAACATTCGGGTGCACGTGCCCCTTCGGATCACTATGTTTGTATCTTTAGGGTAAATACCCAGCAGTGCAATTGCTGGGTCATAGGGTAGTTCTATTTTCAACATTTTGAGGAACCTCCATGCTGTTTTCCAGAGTGGTTGCACCAGCTTGCATTCCCACCAAGAGTGTAGGAGGGTTCCCCTTTCTCCGCATCCTCGCCAGCATCTGTCATTTCCTGACTTGTTAATTTTAGCCATTCTGACTGGTGTGAGGTGATATCTCATGGTGGTTTTGATTTGTATTTCCCTGATGCCGAGGGATATGGAGCACTTTTTCATGTGTCTGTTGGCCATCTGGATGTCTTCTTTGCAGAAATGTCTGTTCATGTCCTCTGCCCATTTCTTGATTGGATTATTTGTTCTTTGGGTGTTGAGTTTGCTAAGTTCTTTATAGATTTTGGACACTAGCCCTTTATCTGATATGTCATTTGCAAATATCTTCTCCCATTCTGTCAGTTGTCTTTTGTTTTTTTTAACTGTTTCCTTTGCTGTGCAAAAGCTTTTGATCTTGATAAAATCCCAAAAGTTCATTTTTACCCTTGCTTCCCTTGCCTTTGGTGATGTTCCTAGGAAGATGTTGCTGCGGCTGACGTCGAAGAGGTTGCTGCCTGTGTTCTCCTCGAGGATTTTGATGGATTCCTTTCTCACATTGAGATCCTTCATCCATTTTGAGTCTATTTTCGTGTGTGGTGTAAGGAAATGATCCAATTTCATTTTTCTGCATGTGGCTGTCCAATTTTCCCAACACCATTTATTGAAGAGGCTGTCTTTGTTCCATTGGACATTCTTTCCTGCTTTGTCGAAGATGAGTTGACCATAGAGTTGAGGGTCCATTTCTGGGCTCTCTATTCTGTTCCATTGATCTCTGTGTCTGTTTTTGTGCCAGTACCATGCTGTCTTGATGATGACAGCTTTGTAATAGAGCTTGAAGTCCGGAATTGTGATGCCACCAACTTTGGCTTTCTTTTTCAATATTCCTTTGGCTATTCGAGGTCTTTTCTGGTTCCGTATAAATTTTAGGATTATTTGTTCCATTTCTTTGAAAAAAATGGATGGTACTTTGATAGGAATTGCATTAAATGTGTAGATTGCTTTAGGTAGCATAGACATTTTCACAATATTTATTCTTCCAATCCAGGAGCATGGAACATTTTTCCATTTCTTTGTGTCTTCCTCAATTTCTTTCATGAGTACTTTATAGTTTTCTGAGTATAGATTCTTAGTCTCTTTGGTTATGTTTATTCCTAGGTATCTTATAGTTTTGGGTGCAATTGTAAATGGGATGGACTCCTTAATTTCTCTTTCTTCTGTCTTGTTGTTGGTGTAGAGAAATGCAACTGATTTCTGTGCATTGATTTTATATCCTGACACTTTACTGAATTCCTGTACAAGTTCTAGCAGTTTTGGAGTGGAGTCTTTTGGGTTTTCCACATAGAGTATCATATCATCTGCGAAGAGTGATAGTTTGACTTCTTCTTTGCCGATTTGGATGCCTTTAATTTCCTTTTGTTGTCTGATTGCTGAGGCTAGGACTTCTAGTACTATGTTGAATAGCAGTGGTGATAACGAACATCCCTGCCGTGTTCCTGACTTTAGCGGAAAAGCTTTCAGTTATTCTCCATTGAGAATGATATTTGCGGTGGGTTTTTCATAGATGGCTTTGATAATATTGAGGTATGTGCCCTCTATCCCTACCCTTTGAAGAGTTTTGATCAGGAAGGGATGCTGTACTTTGTCAAATGCTTTTTCAGCATCTATGGAGAGTATCATATGGTTCTTGTTCTTTCTTTTATTAATGTGTTGTATCACATTGATTGATTTGCGGATGTTGAACCAGCCTTGCAGCCCTGGAATAAATCCCACTTGGTCGTGGTGAATAATCCTTTTAACGTACTGTTGAATCCTATTGGCTAGTATTTTGGCGAGAATTTTTGCATCTGTGTTCATCAAGGATATTGGTCTGTAGTTCTCTTTTTTGTTGGGATCCTTGTCTGGTTTTGGGATCAAGGTGATGCTGGCCTCATAAAATGAGTTTGCAAGTTTTCCTTCCCTTTCTATTTTTTGGAACAGTTTCAGGAGAATAGGAATTAGTTCTTCTTTAAATGTTTGGTAGAATTCCCCCGGGAAGCCATCTGGCCCTGGGCTTTTGTTTGTTTGGAGATTTTTGATGACTGTTTCAATCTCCTTACTGGTTATGGTTCTGTTCAGGCTTTCCATTTCTTCCTGGTTCAGTTGTGGTAGTTTATATGTCTCTAGGAATGCATCCATTTCTTCCAGATTGTCAAATTTGTTGGCGTAGAGTTGCTCATAGTATGTTCTTATAATTGTCTGTATTTCTTTGGTGTTCGTTGTGATCTCTCCTCTTTCATTCATGATTTTATTTATTTGGGTCCTCTCTCTTTTCTTTTTGATAAGTCTGGCCAGGGGTTTATCAATCTTATTAATTCTTTCAAAGAACCAGCTCCTAGTTTCGTTGATTTGTTCTATTGTTTTTTTGGTTTCTATTTCATTGATTTCTGCTCTGATCTTTATGATTTCTCTTCTCCTGCTGGGTTTAGGGTTTCTTTCTTGTTCTTTCTCAAGCTCCTTTAGGTGTAGGGTTAGGTTGTGTACCTGAGACCTTTCTTGTTTCTTGAGAAAGGCTTGTACCGCTATATATTTTCCTCTCAGGACTGCCTTTGTTATGTCCCACAGATTCTGAACTGTTGTGTTTTCATTATCATTTGTTTCCATAAATTTTTTCAATTCTTCTTTGATTTCCTGGTTGACCCATTCATTCTTTAGAAGGATGCTGTTTAGTCTCCATGTATTTGGGTTCTTTCCAAATTTCCTCTTGTTATTGAGTTCTAGCTTTAGAGCATTGTGGTCTGAAAATATGCAGGGAATGATCCCAATCTTTTGATACCGGTTGAGACTTGATTTAGGACCAAGAATGTGATCTATTCTGGAGAATGTTCCATGTGCACTAGAGAAGAATGTGTATTCTGTTGCTTTGGGATGAAATGTTCTGAATATATCTGTGATGTCCATCTGGTCCAGTGTGTCATTTAAGGCCTTGATTTCCTTGTTGATCTTTTGCTTGGATGATCTGTCCATTTCAGTGAGGGGAGTGTTAAAACCCCCTACTATTATTGTATTCTTGTCGATGTGTTTCTTTGATTTTGTTATTAATTGGTTTATATAGTTGGCTGCTCCCACGTTAGGGGCATAGATATTTAAAATTGTTAGATCTTCTTGTTGGACAGTTCCTTTGAGTATGATATAGTGTCCTTCCTCATCTCTTATTATAATCTTTGGCTTAAAATCTAATTGATCTGATATAAGGATTGCTACTCCTGCTTTCTTCTGATGTCCATTAGCATGGTAAATTCTTTTCCACCCCCTCACTTTAAACCTGGAGGTGTCTTCGGGTGTAAGATGAGTTTCTTGTAGGCAACATATAGATGGGTTTTGTTTTTTTATCCATTCTGATACCCTGTGTCTTTTGATTGGGGCATTTAGCCCATTAACATTCAGGGTAAGTATTGAGAGATATGAATTTAGTGCCATTGTATTGCCTGTAAGGTGACTGTTATTGTATATTGTCTCTGTTTCTTTCTGATCTACTACTTTGAGGGTCTCTCTTTGCTTAGAGGACCCCTTTCAATATTTCTTGTAGAGCTGGTTTGGTATTTGCAAATTCTTTCAGTTTTTGTTTGTCCTGGAAGCTTTTAATCTCTCCTTCTATTTTCAATGATAGCCTAGCTGGATATAGTATTCTTGGCTGCAAATTTTTCTCCTTTAGTACTCTGAATATATCATGCCAGCTCTTTCTGGCCTGCCAGGTCTCTGTGGATAAGTCTGCTGCCAATCTAATATTTTTACCATTGTACGTTACAGACTTCTTTTCCCGGGCTGCTTTCAGGATCTTTTCTTTGTCACTAAGACTTGTCAATTTTACTATTAGGTGACGGGGTGTAGACCTATTCTTATTGATTTTGAGGGGGGTTCTCTGAACCTCCTGGATTTTGATGCTTGTTCCCTTTGCCATATTGGGGAAATTATCTCCAATAATTCTCTCCAATATACCTTCTGCTCCCCTCTCTGTTTCCTCTTCTTCTGGAATCCCAATTATTCTAATGTTGTTTCGTCTTATGGTGTCACTTATCTCTCGAATTCTCCCCTCGTGGTCCAGTAGCTGTTTGTCCCTCTTTTGCTCAGCTTCTTTATTCTCTGTCATTTGGTCTTCTATATCGCTAATTCTTTCTTCTGCCTCATTTATCCTAGCAGTGAGAGCCTCCATTTTTGATTGCACCTCATTAATAGCTTTTTTTATTTCAACTTGGTTAGATTTTAGTTCTTTTATTTTCCAGAAAGGGCTTTTATATCTCCCGAGAGGGTTGCTTTAATATCTTCCATGCCTTTTTCAAGCCCGGCTAGAACCTTGAGAATCATCATTCTGAACTCTATATCTGACATATTACCAATGTCTGTATTGATTAGGTCCCTAGCCTTTGGTATTGCCTCTTGTTCTTTTTTTTGTTGTGAATTTTTCTGCCTTGTCATTTTGTCCAGATAAGAGTTTATGAAGGAGCAAGTAAAATACTAAAAGGGTGGCAACAACCCCAGGAAAATATGCTTTAGCCAAATCAGAAGAGATCCCGAATTGTGAGGGGGGGAAAGGGGATAAAAAGGGGTTCAGAAAGAAAGAAAAAAAAAAAACTATTAAAAAAAAGAAAGCCGATAAAGAAAAAATATAAAAAGAGGGAAAAATATATATATATTAGATAAACTATTTAAAAAACGTTAAAAAAAGAAAACGGTAAAAGTTAAAAAAAATTTAGCAGAAGAAGAGAAAAAGAAAAAAAATTGAAAAAGAAAAAAAAATTAAATTAACTGCAAGGCTAAGAAATCATGGGGAGAAAGCCATGAGTTCCGTGCTTTGCTTTCTTCTCCTCTGGAATTCCGCCGTTCTCCTTGGTAGGTGAACTTGGTCCTGGCTGGTTTTCCCGTAGATCTTCTGGGGGAGGGGCCCGTTGTAGTGATTCTCAAGCGTCTTTGCCCCAGGCGGAGTTGCACCGCCCTTACCCGGGGCCGCACTGAGTCATCCGCTCGGGTTCGCTTTCGGGAGCTTTTGTTCCTTGAGCGCTTTCCGTAGAGTCCAGAGGACGGGAATAAAGATGGCGGCCTCCCGGTCTCCGGCCCAGAGGACCCGAGAGCCTGGGGCCCCACTCCTCAGTGCGCCCTCAGAGAACAGCGCCAAATGACTCCCGTCACCCTGGCCTCCGGCCGCGCTCCGAGCTGACCGAGCCTGCGACCGGTTCAAGGCAACCCTGAGCTGAGAGTCACTCCTCGGCTCTGTCTCTGCTGCCGGCTTCCCCGTTCTAATACCGGTAAGCTCTGCGACACTGAGACACCCCCGATCCTTCTGCGACCCTGCGGGACCTGAGGCCGCTCTTACCCCACCTGGGCTTCACCCCAGTTAAGCCTCTGGAGCGATGTCCCTCAGCGGAACAGACTTTTAAAAGTCCTGATTTTGCTCCGTTGCTCCTCCGCTCGCCGGGAGCCGGCCCCTCCCCCCGCGGTCTATCTTCCCGTCGCTTTGGATTCACTTCTCCGCCAGTCCTACCTTGCAGAAAGTGGTTGATTTTCTGTTTCTGGAATTGTTGTTCTTCTTCTCTTCAATCTCCCGTTGGATTTGTAGGTGTTTGCAATCTTTAGATAAGCTATTTAGCTGATCTCCCGCTACCCGAAGTAGTCTCAGCCTGCTACTTCTCCGCCATCTTGACTCCGAACGTATTCCATATTTTTCAAATTGAACCTTTGCAGTGTTGATAGGACTTATGTTGATGAAAAAATTCTTAGAAGACATGGAAAAATAAAGAACAAATGCTACCTCTGTTTTCTATCTGGAGACAATGTAACTGGAAATAGTCAAACTGTTATGAATTATATTTCCCAAAGCCTTTGCTTAAGTCATCAATTTAAAGTTCTATTTTTTTTTGCAATTAATCAAATATACTGAGAAATATAAAGTTTTATCTCTTGGGGTGGGAGGGGAACCATAAAGGGAGGTACCAAGATAGTTGTAAACCTCTGTGCAGGGGAATTGTAGTTAAGTAGTGTCAGTCTTAATTCTGGTAGCAAGAATTATTTCCTAGCATACCTGATGGCCTGTGAGGATAGGATGAAAGATACAGAGTAAAACAGAAACACCATATTTAATGAAATTGTATTTTAATGAGTTCTAATCAGCTTGACTGCATGTTGCTCATGTCCTCTGATTAAAAATCATTGATTTAGAGGCTACTAATTTAAAATGGAACCTAGCTATAAGCCTCTGGTGAATCTTCTCCAATTTCCCACTAAATACCTATGAACACTATATATGAAACCCCAGAAGAATATAAATGTAAGACTGACAGGTAACCTACAAGAATCTGTAAGGAGAGGTGCCTGGGTGGCTAGGTGGGTTAGGGCTCTCTCCCCCACGGGGAGCCTGCTTCCTTCTCTCTATCTGCCTGCCTCTCTGCCTACTTGTGATCTCTGTCTGTCAAGTAAATGAATAAAAATTCTTAAAAAAAAAAAAGAATCTGTAAGGAATTCACTGGGAACAAACTAAGCTAAGATAATGAAAATATTATGCAAAAGAAAGAACATTAAAACTTTCTTATAAAAACACTTGCCCATCTCTGTATTCCTCCTCTCCCCCTTGTCAGACACACTCAAACACTCAAGGTCTATTCCTGCTAGAAAATGGCCCCTCTGCAATATGGGTGCTACATTTTAAGCATCCAGGTTATTTTTGTCCCTTCCTCTTTAAATATGTATATTTATTTGGGGAACCTAGAAAACAACTAGCATTTAGGATGACAATCAAGGCTGATAGCATCTCAGAAGATATAGTTCCCACAAGTAAGTTGCTAATGCACTCTACTAATGGTGTATTTAAGAATTTAACTTTACATATGTATATTACCCCAGCTTAAAATAATGAGAATCAAGAAGCAAGAATAAGAAAAGGAAGTCACCTGAGGGTTTCCGCCTGTCATTCTGCCCTCCAGCTGTTAAACAGAAAAGAGAAATTGTCCAGTAAGTCTGTGGCAAAAGAACAGGGAGAAAGACAATCAACAAATCCCATCTTGTCTATTAGTAAATAAGCAAGCTGAAAAAGAAATCTCACTTTTTTTTTTTTAATTGAGCCAAGATTAGTGAGACCATATCTCCTAGTTCTTCTGGGAAAGTCCCAGTTTACCACTGTTATTTTAATATCTTACCTGGTTTCCTATTTATCCTAGACTTTTTTTGTTTTTTGCTTTTCTAAAGATTTTATTTATATGAGAGAGAAAGAGAGGGAGAGAGCATAAGCAGGGGGAGGGGCAGAGGGAGAAACAGACGCCCCACTGATCAGGAAGCCCAATGCAGGGCTTGATCCCAGGACCCCAAGATAAAGACCTGAGCCAAAGGCAGATGCTTAATTGAGCTACTCAGGTTCCCTGACTTTTTCATTTTTTAATAAAGTACTGTTATCAATAGCAGCATAATAAGCTTGTGAATTATGCTTTTATATTCTGGTCGTAGTCTTGTCTACTAGGATGTAGGATCAATAGGCAGTGAAAAGAGATCTCACTTTAACATATGAATAAATATAAAGGGTCATCAGCAGTAATACTTTTCTCCAAATCCAATGTAACTAACATCTTCCTTTCAAAGAGTATGCAGAGAATTCACTAATAAAACAAATGAGCTTGGCTTGATGGAGTTAGGGACAACTAACTCTTTCTGGTCTGGGAGGTGGTATGAGCATTCAAGATGAAGACCCTGTTGGCTAATTGGTGCCTAGCCTGTTGTGCCATAGTAACTGCTCCTTAGTTTTTAAAGGGATTCTTTGCTAACCTTTCTTTAATGGCTTAACATTTATTCAATGTTATATCTGCCTCTAAAATATATATAAACTTTTAAGTTATTTGGCATAACATTTTATATATATCAATCAGTTCATATTTAACTTTGTTGTTTGGATTTCAATATATTTACTGCTTCCTGGGTTTTGTCTTTTCTATCATTATTAGAAGAGTTCTGATACTATGATTGTGGATTTGTCTCTTTTCCATTTATTTCAGTCAATTTTTGCTTTATGTATTTTGAAGCTAAGTTATTTGGTGCATAGAAATTAAGACTGTGATATCTTTTGGTAGTTTGAACTTTTTATCATTATAAAATATCCTTTCTTTGAATTAATCTTTTTTCCTTAAAGTTTACATTGTCTGATATTTGTGTAGGTAAAATAACTCCATTTTTATTTATATACATATATATCAACCTGTTCAAATATAACAATGTATAACATATATAAATTCTATATGTTTATATACACTATATATAATATAAAAGGATATCCACTTATTTTCACTTTTCTTTGTTTTTAAAGTTAACAAATACTCTCTTTTAATGAGAATATAATTACTTGTATTATTTTTATATTGATGTTTGATCTGTTTTTTAATCTTACCCTTTTACTTAGTGTATTTAGTCCATTTGCATTTAGCGTAATTATTGATGTAGTTGGATTATATCTTTCTACTTTGTATTTTCTATTTTACCCTTCTATTTAACATTATATTTACTTTTATAATTTTGGGGATTTGGGGGGCAATTATCCATCTTTTTAAATATTCTATTTCCCTTTATTAACATGAAATTATTTCTTTATTCTTTCAGTTGCTACCTTAAAGAAGACGACATGATTTATGGCTTATCATCAAATGCAAATTCTTACTTTTAACACTTCTCTGGTAATGCTGAGATGCACAGAATACTTTAATTGCCTTTACCTGTGTGTTATTAATGTCCTACATTTTGATTAGATGTACTTCAAACTCAAAAAGCATTATACTATTATTTTTGTGAATCTGGTATTTATTTACATTTACTCTTTCCAGTGCTTTTCACTCATTCCTAAATATATAAGATAAAGAATAATACAATGAATATTGATAAACTCACTTCTCAGAAATAATTACATTAATATTTGTCATACCTATTTGCAAACATGTATGTATATGTATGTAAGTTGAACTATTTCAAAGAAGTTACAGACTTTATTACCTGAGCACTGCATGAATATTTTTAAGAAAATTACTATTTTTATACAGTACTATGATACACTGATCTCCACCTAAAAATCAGTAATATTTACATTATTCCATCTTAAAACTGATAAATCTTCAAAGTTCTTTAATTGTTCCAAAATAACTTCTATTGTTGTATTTTTCAAACCAAATATAGGATTTATAAATTATAGTTGATTTTATGGCCTTGTATTCTAAAATAGTTCTTGTTCCAATTGAATGGCATTTATTTTGAAGCAATGAGATTGTTGCATTATAGGGTGGTCTATATTCTACATCAATCTGATTGTGATATTATTATCTTGTTTTTCTTTCCCATATATTCCTAGATAAAATGGAAGTTGGGTCAAAGGTTTGATTAGATTCAGGCTCAACAGGTTTTGTAAGAAGTATTAATAAATAGTATTATGTTTTTTATATTGCCTCTCATCAGGAAGCACATAATCCCATGCTGTCACAATTAGTGAAGCTGAGTTGGATTGCTTGATTATAGTAGTGATCTTTAAAAAAAAGGAAAGCATTTTGTCTAATGTTCTTCAATCATATTATCTTAATTGAATGCAACCAATGTACTGCTATTGTGCTTTTTCTCGTTACTTTTCTTTGATACACCCTTTTCCTTAGGAAGAATAGCATGTGTTTTCGATCTCTATTATCTTTCCCCATCTAGCATTTTCATTTTCATCTACTGTATTGCATCCTGAGATCACCGTTTATGTTTATCTTATGTATAACTGATCTTTTTTCTGGAGTGTCCCTTCTGCACTTAACTGTTCTTATTGTCATTTTAAGTTCTGCTTTACAATTATCAAGTACCCCATATTGGGTGTAGAGAGCACTTAAAAATACAGTCTTTAAAAATAATAAAAAAAATCTCTTAGTCTGTTTGCACTGCTATAACAAAATACCATATTGACTTATGAACAACAACCTTTTATCTTTCACAGTACTGGAGGATGAGAGCCTAACCTAAGATCAGGTGAAAACCCTTTACTGAGTTTCAGACCTCTCATTGTATCTTTAAGTAACCAGAGGGGCTAAGGAAACTCTCTGAAGCTTCCTTTAAAAGGCACTAATCTCATTCATGAGATGTCCACTCTCCTGACTTAAACATGTCAAAATGGCTCCACCTCATAATACCATAAACTTTGGGGTTTGGGATTTCAGCATATCAATTTTGGGAGGAGGGCACAGACATTCAGATCATGGTGATTATTTTCATTTTTTCTTCTTATTTCTGCTTATCCCTTCCTTCCATTTTCCCCTTACAGTTTCATATTTATTTCTGCATTTTTCCAGATATTTTTTAATTTTGCTTATACCACAGAGAGGACTTTCTTTTTTCCATCTTTTTTTTTTTTTTTTTGCATTAATCGTTTTTCCAAGAATGTTCTTGTATGTTTTTAAAGTGCTACCTTATAACCTTGCCTTTTCTTGAAAAATAATGTCAAAGACTTTTTTGGTTTCCTATTGCTTTTGTAACAAATTACCACAAAATTAGTAGCTTAAAACAACACAAACTTATTATCTTACAGTTCTGGAATTCAAAAAAAAATCTGTTTCCTTGCCTTTTCCAGCTTCTAGAGGCTGCTTGCATTCCTTGGCTGGTGACCCTCTCTGTGCACCATTCTAACCTCTTGCTTCCATTGCCATATCTCTTTGACTTAACTGATGTCTTGTCTCCCTCTTAAAAGGACTCTTGTGATTACATTGGGCTCACTTGGATAATCTGGGATAATTTCCTTATCTGAAGATTCTTAATTAAATCACACCTACAAATTCCCTTTTACAATATAAGATAACATATTTAAAAGTTCTGAGGATTAGGATGTGTCCATCTTGGTGGGGGTGAGAGTGCATTCTTCAGCCTACCACAGGTTCCATATTGATTTTTGTTCTTTGATATTTAGATAGGATGAGAATTCCCTTCCGGAAGTATGTTCTAAAATAGACTTCTTACTTGAGTGATTTTAGAATCCTTTTCTCAGATTTTAAGTTAAAGGGCTGGTAGATACATATTTATACCACCAGCTCTTTGATCTCAACATTCTGAGAAAAATGGTTTGGGATCTGAGGTACAGTTATAGCATAGGGAACTTAGTTTCCATGCTATTTTGTTGCATAAATCTACCACCAGGAACAAGCTTTCTGGTGCTAATTTTCTGTCCTGTCCTATTTCCACATAGGAGAGCTTGTCCTTTTTCCTTGCACTGTTATAAAGAGGGAAGAAGGTCCACACCTCTTTAGGTGGTGAAAATCATGATTATGATATCAGGTCATGATGATATTATGATGATAATGCTTAATAGTAGTAGTGGCTGCCACATATTGAGTGCTTATTTTTAAGCCAACCACCATGATTAAAGCTTTGTATATATTGTTTTATCTCTCCCTTTCCACAAACCTATGAGAAAAGTACCATTGTTTTACATTTGAGGAAATGAAAATTACAAAAAGAGTGATTAATGGAGGTCACATGAAGAGGAAATAGTAGAGCTGGGACAGAGGCTTCATTTTCACAGTTTGCGGTAGCAAAACTCCCTCTAGGTTTTTCTAGCACAGTTGGTTCAGAATGCTTGCTATGTATGCATCAATATCTTACCTCTGCCTTTGCAAACTGGGATTTGTTAGCAGTGTTCTCCTCACATATCTTTTGTTAGTTCATTTGAAATTGTATTGTGTTCCAGAGGAGAGGGGTCATGAGTTAATTCTTACTGTTACTACTCAGTATATTCCTATTTGTAGCAAAATGTGACTTCCTGTGTTACAAGATATTGACAGCATTCTATTTTAGTTTCCAGGGATGGAACATATTTTCTCCCAGCTTTATATGCCTCTTGTCATTTCAGCAAATTTTAAGTAAGAAAGTGGCTGAGATGTTTTTATTCAAGAAGCCATCATTCTAGAAAGTGCCCTAATCTCTCATTTAAGAAAAAAATCATTTTTAGATAATTAATGAGCTGTTCACCATGTCCATCATTTATTTCAAACTCTCAAGTTAATGATGATTTACTATTTGGAACCATTTTGGATCTTTTCTTTTCTGTCATAATTTACTTCATTATCCTGCTGCTCTCAGATGGATTCATTTTATCTTAATTTGGATTAGTAGGTACCCAATATTGATTTGATTTGACACATTACTTAGTGAGAGATTTTTTTAATCAAATAAGCAAAACACTTTCTTTGTTAGGCTTCTGAATGTTTTCTTCTCAATCTTCTTTTCTTTCTTTGAAGATCCCATTGTAATTTAAATAGGCAAGTAGGCTTTCTACTTATACTTCAACATTTAAGGAAGATCAAATGTATCTCTGTGTGTTATTTTGAAAGGTACTTGGGAGACCTGCAGTTTAGCTGCAGCTCTGTCATTATCTGGTTGTGTGGCATTAACTTCCCTTTATTTTATCTATAAAAGAAATTGCTAAAACAGTGTCTTTCTCCTTTAAAATTACATAATTTTTTAGTGGCAAGAGATGAACTATGCTATATCTTGCCTCTAGCAAATGGAAATAAAATGAACATAGTCTGCCTGGGATACTGGAATTCATATGGTAATAATCAAGGACTAATCTTACTGTTTAAGAAGGTAACCCAACATTTCACTTGAATGTCATAGAATTTGGTCATAGGGAAAACCTCTGTTCAAAAGCCCATGACCTTTCAAGGATAAGGGAGGAAAAAAGTGGCATTCAGACAAACAAAATTCATTAGCACTTCACAAGTTCTTATTAATACAGGTTTTCATTTTCCCTAAGAGCCTTTAAAATCTTTGCAGCAGAAGATATTTGATTAGTCATAAAAGCATTTCACAGCACACAGATCTAATATAAGGGGACAGAGAGTCTAGGTGGAATTAAACTTAGGTCGGAAAGCTGAAATTTGTTGTCAGCTGTTCTTGAAGCTTAACACATTATAAATTTATGCACTGCATATGGCAAGTGATGGTGAATTGGAGACTCTAGCAAGACAGACTTTCTGTATATAAGTATATTTTTCCTCGCAGAAGAGAGGAAAATGTAAAGGAATAGTACTGAAGGGAGGTTCTCTTGGTGAGGAAAAAAATGTAGTTATTTAAAAAATTTTTTATGATGTAAAAGAACATGAAACAAGGTAGTCTCTCTTTAGTTATTACAGTTTTCTTTGTATTAAATTCCTGAAACATTCTAAGGGCCAATATGGTAATTTCATGAATCAAATTAAAAAGAAGGTTGCTAGAATATATTTGAATCTCTGCCAAAATCTAAAGAGTATAAGGCCTGAATCTGGAAATCAAAAAAGTTGTGCATTAATTTAGACAAAGATATATAAAGGAGCAATGAAAAAAAAAATCCATGGGCTGGAAATAACTTTCAGGTAAAGAAAGAGATATTTGTCATTAGTGTCTTGTGTTAATGAAAATGGGTAGTTGAGAGCTCCTGGGTGCATTTGATACCTTGAGGTCTTGCTGAGAATGCAGCTGCTGGCTCTATATATAGACTTAATTCTGATGCTGAGGGAATAAAAGCATACATACCATAGTAATGAGATTACTGGGACAGCTCCCAAATCGAGACAGCTGAGCCAAATCAATAAATGCATTTTTCTTTCCCTTGAAATTGCTGAGCTCATTAGAAAGGCCAATATACTTCATGGTTAGACCTCTGGAACTTAGAGACTCTATGTCCAGCTCCCTCAAGCATTTTGCAGATTAAAAATTTAACTGCAAGGATGATTCCAAAATATGACCACACCATCAAAATTACAATTTTCCTGGGATAAGCATTCCTATTTCTCTTTTTAAAATTCCCTTATGGATTTTGGGTATGTAGCTTGTACGTAGACTAGTATGCTGTGACAGGGGACCATATGGTACAGTGGAACTTGCAGAGAATTTAAGTCATATATAAGGAAAACTATAATCCAAGCCACTCTGTGCGTTAAGCTATATCGCCTTCCTATAGACAGTTTACTGCAAACTTTGTCCCCTCTGTGTAAAATTACAAATTTGGAGATGACAAAAATCTAGAAGTAATTTAAAGGAACTCATTAATGATGTGAATAAATATTTAGCTACATGATAAGGCTTGCAACTTTGTGTTTACAATAGGAATTAAAGTACTTAATTATAGAGAATTGCTTAAATAATGTGATATGTTTATATTAGGCATTACTATGTAAGCACTTAAATAATCATTTGAAAGGCTCTTTTATGTAATGGAAAGAGGCTCAAGATATATTATTAAGTTAGAAAACAGAATTCACCTAATGGGTATGGTTTGTGTGGTATGATAGTGTGTATGGTTATGTATATACCCACACGTTCATTATTTATAAAAGCATACACATACATATCATAACATAGGAAAGAACATCTACTAAATTGTGGACAGTAAGGGTTCCTGGGTGGCTCAGTCGGTTAAGCATCTGCCTTTGGCTCAGGTCATGATCCCAAGGTCCTGGGGCTGAGTCCCATGTCAGGCTCTCTGCTCAGCTTCTCCCTCTCCCTTTGCCCTACACCCCTGCTCATGCTCTCTCTGTTTATTTATTTATTAAATAAATAAATAAAATCTTAAAAAAATAAACTGTGGACAGCAGTAAATAATGTAGTTATGGGTAAGTCTTTTTTCTCCTTGTTGCTTCTTTGTATTACTAAGTTCTCTATAATAAATATATTTTATTAAACGATAATATTTCATAAAGTAACACAAAGCTGAGATTGTTCATCTGAACAAAGAAATATCATAGCATACACATTGGTAAGCATCATAAGCTACTAACACAGAAAGTCAGCCTGTGAGAAATGCACATATGAACAAAGGCCAGAATGAGCAGGTACGATGAGGAGAAAACCATCTGAAACGGGATCTTATTAAGGAGACACACAATGAGTTGTCCACACTATTCACAGATTTTTTTTAAAGGTATTGTCAAATCATAGAGAGGCATAAGTAATTTTGTAATAAGAGACAAACATGCTACATTAGTCTGGGGCAACCTTTCAGTATCATACCCACCTCTTGTTTGGAGAGGCAGTAGAGGAAAATGGCTAAGCACAAGGTCTACCATCAGATAGATCCTTGTGCAAGTCTTTGCTTTAACATATATTGACCCTGCGACCTTGGTCAGCTTCACATTTCTGAAACCTAGTTTCCTCATCCGTTAAAGGGAAATAGCGAGAATGATCGTTAATTCAATCACAGCACTTACTAAGGACTTACCATATTCTAAGCTTTGTTTATATCATCCCCTTAGAAATTGAGATTTGTCTGTAACACAGTGACCAAGCACTTTGTATGTGCTCAATAAATGCTGGTTAGCAAAATAGCTACACACATAGAAATGATAATTATTTATTTAACAAATTATCATTTGTGTCTACAATTCACACAACTCTATCTTACAAAAGAGGGAGGGATAATAAGAGGAATGAGATACTTTCTCTGCTCCCAAGGAATCTACAATTTTGGAAGGAAGCAGGGCTCCATATGAAAGTGGCCAACCTCATGGTGTCTGATTGAACCCAGCCTGTTTATTTTAGAATTCTATCCCAGGGAGTTTTTGATAATGTCATCCTCCCTGGGATCCGGGAATAGGTGCCTACCTAGACCATGAGGGGCCACCTTCCGGCCCTATTTTCATATAGGAAAAAACTATAGCAAACATTCGACTTCTTCTTTGAAGTTTATCATAGAGTTGATATACTCCATTTGACTAACAAAAAAATGTTACTATCTACTGATAAGAAAGTTACTCTGTTGTTTTGATTCCAAAAGATGTAATGTCTCAGATCACACTGCTTAAAAAGGCACTTTCTTTTTCCAAACATGTAAAAAAAAAATCTATAAAAAAGTAACTCTGAAGTTTTAAAAAAATCACATTAGCCTCATATTTGCATTTTTTTCTTATGCTGTTCAAAGTATATTTCTGATCTTTAGGTCTTTCAACAGTCCTGTGAGGTAGCACAAGCAGTGTTCATCTCATTTTGTTGGTGATGAAAACAAGATACCCGAAGGTCAATTGACTTTCAGAGTCATATGTTGCAGAACTGGGCTCGAGATCCAGGACTTTTGATTCTCAACCTTAAACGGTTCTATCTCTATCACACTCAAAATATGGTATAAGACATTTTATAAGGATGATTTATATAATTTATTTATTTGAAGATACAGCATTAAAAGAGTGCCTCTGATTTTCAGGCTGCTTGACAGAGGCTTTGTGCAAAAGCCATTCTGATATTTCCCAAGTCTGCATTGCGGTCCATCCCTGACACGGACTGTCTGCCGGACTGCACGTACCACGGGACCATTCACCTCCCAAGGCATTCTGCAATGCACAAGGAGAATTTGAACAACCCATAATCTCGCCAGACCGAAGATTCAGAACCAGAAGCTCCTAAGAGCCCTGGTTCCAATAATACACCATAGGGCTCTCTTAACACAGTGGAGAAGCATGATACTGTAATTTGGTATTTAATACAATATCCTTTCTTATTTAACACCTATGCATAGGGCTTCTGAATAAAACTAAAGTTGCTTCTCCTAAGAGGGGTGCAAAGCACATGTTGAAAAACTTTGCATAGTTAATAATGAATAAAACTGTGCAACATTTGGCACCTCTATTTGGATACAGAGAGACTAAAGTATTATTTCTCAGATACTCGTCACATGGGGGGAAATATAGTTTCCAGTGGCAGGATTTAATATATCCACATAATTAAAAAACAGAATAATAAACTTTTCCATTCCCCAATTTTCAACTACCTCAGGAAAGTTAAATAATTTATTCCAGGGGAACCCTGTTAATAACCCAAGAAACCTCATTTAATCTAATGTTAATTCTTTTATTATTTAATATAGCCAGGCTATCATTTTATTAAATTTGGAATTAGTGTTTCTCCCTCTTCCTCTCTCCACACCCCCACACTAGGAAAAAGAAATGCATGTACATTGTACATTGTGTACTTGCCTTAATGCCAGACGTTTTATATGGATGGCTTTAATTAATTCTCACACTGGCACTGTGAGCAGATAACTTGTTGCCCTTCGTAAATGAGGAAACTAAAAACATGAAAGATTGTAAACTGGCTCAGGGTGGCAGAAGCTGGCTTTGAGCTCATCTGTCTGACTTTGAAGATTGTTCTTCCCACTACTGGTGGTGCTATTTTGTTGCTGTTGATCCTTAAAATAGAAAAAACCCAGTTGTAACAGCATAATCAGCTGCACTACTGTTCTGGTACCCAGCAAGGAGTAGAATGCAGTAGAAAAAAAGCCTGTCAAGAAATTTAAAGTCTCAGCATGGTCATTCAGAGGCTTGTTGTTTGGGGCCAGTCATTTTGTCTCATTTTTGTTTTACTTAGAATTTTTTTTTTTTAGAATGTTTTTTATTTAGAATTAGAGAGCTAAACGATTCATTAGGTCTCATTTTAATTATAACACTCTTTGCTTCTAATATTCCTCTTAGGGAAACACTGAACATTTCTTTGTTCATACAAAAAAGTCTTTTAAAACGGTAAGCAGATGTTCCTAACCCCAGAATAGTCGAAGAATTGGAAAATGTTGGCTGCCCTTTAGAGATAAAAGACTGATTGCATTTTGTCCCAAATTATGTTAGAACAGCGTTTTATCATTGGCATCTTGCTTTGATGGATCTGAGGCAGCTGTCTGCACGAGCCAGTGTATTTCCCCTTGACTGAAAGCAGACCACATGAGTGTATCATTTAAAACGTTCAAAGAGGAAGGAATTGTGGTTTTCACTATGGATGGTCAAAAGGTCAGGATGGTGATGGGGCTGTGCCTTCTGAGGATTATCACCATGGTTACCAGGGCTTCACAGGACGCATTTAATGGCGAGCCAGGCGCCTCCTGGTGCGGAGCAGCTGGAACGCCCTGACAAGGGCATGACCTGAAGCTGGAAACCGAGCCTAGAATGATCAGCCAGTTTTGAAATAAGGGTTGCCTCTAAAGCTGCAGAGTCAAATGCTGTCTCTTAGAATTCTACAAGGATCAATTAATCAAAGAAGCAAGACAGGTCGCCCAGGGTAAGATCAACAACCAGAGATTCTGCTGCAGGTCATTAATACTAAACGTAAAAAAAAAAAAAAAAAAAAAAAAAAAAAAAAAAAAAAAAAAAAAAAAAAAATTTAAAAGCCTGTGCTCTGTAAAATAGTTTTTATCTCTGTCATAGGAATTATATTTTCTTCCACTCATTGAATCATGGATTCTCACCAAGTATAGCGTGTTAATCGCCTCGGTGGCATTCTGATACAATGCCCAGTCAGAAAATTCAGAGATTTTCTTAAGTGTTTACCCATCCTATAGGAAGTTAAATTTATGGACTTTTAACTTCGTAGTTGGCAGTGCACTATGTGCTTTGTATGTATTAAGTGTGGTCTTCATAACAAGCTTACTAGCTATTTATTGTTATTTTTTCTATTTTACCAATGAGGAAATTGAGCCACAGTTTAAATGACATGTCCAACTAGTCTTAAGCAGTAAGTGGTGGAACCAGTATTTCTACTCACATCTACCTGACTCTCTGGCACGTGCTCTCTTCCAGTGTCCCAGTCCATGACCAAATACAATTACTTCCACCTATTATTTTTTGGTTCATTCCATTCTCCATTTCTCCATGGCCATTGCCTTAGCACAGACCCTCATCAGCCCACACCTGGATTATTGCAAAAAGTCCACTAAAGGTATATTATACCCACAGATTACCCTGCCAGTAGAGGGCTCAGTTATAAATGCATAAAATCCTTCCATCCAGGACTATTACAGATACTATACTACAGATACTATAAAGGCCAAATTCCTGAGCCTACCAACAGTATTCTTTACAATCTAACTAAGACTTGTCTTTGTGGCCTCTTACATTTCCTGCCACTTTTCCTAAGAACTTGCCCCGTGTTTACTAATGTCTTGTGCATTCCTGAACAGAGCGGACACATCTACTGTTTCATTTGTTTAGGAGTCTATGCTTAAAAGGGGTTAGGAAGTAGTAAGCCATCTGCCCTACTTTGTTAGAGACCGGGTGAAAAGGGTGTTTATAGCGGAGCATGGGAAGAAACAAAACAAAGCACTTTGTTGTTAATTATTATTTGTTCACGTGTCTAAAATTAAAGGAAAGCTTTTGAGTTGTTATCTTCTGTCGAAGGTCAGGCTGGCTATAACCCACCCCTTGTAGCGCTAGCAATCAGAAGCTGTCTCCATGTTATCGGGGAGCCCAGCAAGCGTTTTGCAGACCACACTCTGGAAGGATGCACCGTGATGAAGCTTAAGCTCTGGGGTAGGGGGTCCGTGCAGGGGCATTCAAGAATCAAATGCAAAAAAGAAAGGAAGGAAGGAAGGAAAGTAGGAAGGAAGGAAGGGAGGGAGGGAGGAGGGAAGGAAGGAAAAGAATCAATGGTTAAATCCATACAGCTACATACACGTGTTTATAAAACAACACGGAAAGCTATTCACTAACCCATTTCTACTTTGAGTAAAATAAAAAGCTTTATCATAACACCTAGTCAAATTCAAATGTAAATTGTAAGCTAAAATGCTTAAATTTATTTCCAGAAATTTCATGTTTCTCAAATTGTATATTCTAACAGGAAAACACAATTTTGGGTATTACTCAAAAGTATTTGCTCAATGATATTTCCTTAATGAACACTGGGGTGCGGAGCCCCTTCTGATCACTATATCTGTATCTTTGGGGTAAATACTTAGTAGTACAATTGTTCTGATAAATTACTGAACACTACATCTGAAACTAATGATGAACTATATGTTGGCTGGCTGAATTGGAATAAAAAATGAAATAAAATAAATAAAATAAAACATTTTAAACATGCTTGATTCATTATTATCATTCATTCATTATTATTATCACTGGTATCATATACCAGTAAACTTAATATTATTTATTAATATATTAAATCATATTAAACTAATTATTATTATGCTAACAATAAACTTCTCTACGGTTAATAACAAAAACATCAATACTGCCAAGGTATGCTAACCCTGCACTCTGTTATATCATCCTTTTCAGATAGCAGATAGCATCTACAGATATGCTAATATGTTTAAATTGGATTAAATATATTCCGGATAAAATTATGTAGATTTCTTTCCATTAATGACTTGTAGAGAAGCATATTATCTACCTGATCATCTTCTGCAAGCACAAGTAATTATTATGTTAATATTGTCCTAAATGAAGCTGTCTGATTCTAATAGAAGATGATACTGTATATGTTAATTTATTTATTCACTGATCCTGCCACCCCCACATCTTTAAAATCAGAAACAAAGACTTAAAGGCTTATGATAGTTTGAAGCAAATCCATTCTGTCCTTTGCCCTCCAAAAGTGAGAAAGCCAGACTAAATTCATTTTGTGGACATTTTGATTGTTCCTATACGACTGCCCTGCCTGTTAAAAGAGCGAATAGAGACCCTGCTGTTCTCCCAGGCCTTCAGTTCATCAGAGAGGGTAGTTCAGTTTCAGGTGCCCTGTCAAAACTAGGGAAGATGTTCACACATTATTTTGCTAAATATATCAGTTAAAAATAGTTTTGAAAGCAACCAAGGCCAAAACATTCATATGCAATGGAAACCTTTTATACAGTCGGTGTTGGGAGTAGAAATAGCATCACTGCTGTTGATACATAAATCGTCCCTGCCTGGTTTTTTTCTTTCTATTTTGAGATAGGATTCCAACATTGGTGCATCTAAATCAGTAGGATTCAGCAGTAGGACTCCCCCAGCTGTGAGTTTTGTATATTGCAAGAGCATGAGTATTTTTAAGCCGGAAGTGGGCAATTCTTCACTGAACTTAAATGTTTGGCAATTCTTAGGACCGAAGCACTTTTCCCAAATCAGTGTTTCTAGTTGTATGTCTTTTTTATTTTTTTTTCTCCCCAACCTAGAAAGATGTTTCTACCAATGTACTCCCTGGAGACATTTTGGAATTCTTGATTCTGATACAAATAGATTACTCCTTAAGAGGGAATTCAGTACTTAGTAGGAAATAGGAGTTTCTTTAAACATTTTTTCTGGGGTGTTTTTAAGACACTGGGACATTCTTTTTGCTTTTGTGGGTTCCAGTCCCCACCCACCTGGCCCCAGTTGGCCACTTGATTGCTGAGTGAGAGAACAGCTCTGAGCCTCTAAGAACTTGCTGATTTCACTGTAATTTATCACACTTGATTCACAAACACCAGATCTCAGTTCGGAGCTATTTTTTCTAGCACTTATTTTTCGAGGTTTGATCCCACTGCCAGCTCTACACCTAGGGAGAGGAGACAACTGTTTGTACTCTGTAGTATTAAAAGTTTTACCTACTCCTAAGGGAATTTGTTATTAATAGTGCAGATACAAAGAATAAGAGTTAACACTCCATTAGCACTTATTACATGCCAGGCATCTGTCTAACTGCTTCATAGATATTAACTATTTAATCTCTACCAAAACCTCATGAGGCAGGTATGTCATTATTACTCTACTTACCCATGAGGAAACTGCAGCACAGAGAGGTTAAAAGTTATGCCGAATTTCAACAGCTTGTATTAGCAAGTGATAGAGTAGGATTTGAACTCAGGCAACCTGGGTTCAAGCAAAATTTTAAACCTATGTTCTACTGCCTCTCTTCATTTGAGAAATATGTATTGAGTGCTTACTAGATGCTCAACTCAGTGTTAAATTCTGAAGTGAACAAAATAGTTTTAGAGTTTTCTTTTGCTTTCTTAATGGCTATGGATCAAAAATTATTATATTTTATCTAGTGATCATATATGCTTGATTTAGAAAAGAAAACTCTAAAACTCAGCCATGATGGGGGCGCTTAAGTGGTTCAGGTCATGATCTCAGAGTCGTGAGATCGAGCCTGGTGTCAGGCTCCGTGCTCAGCATGGTCTGCTTGAGAGCAGGGAGCCTGACATGGGGCTCCATCCGAGGACCCTGAGATCATGACCTGAGCTTAACTGACTGAACCACCCAGGTGCCCCAAACAAATAAAATCTTAAAAAAAAAAAAAAGTCAGCTATGATGAATAATCTCTAACAGCAATAACCAAGAATCATGGCTGAAGGATGCATGTGTATATATGAACTTGACCTGTACTTTAATGTTTAGGGCATGAGGTTCGGGCCTCCATGCAGAGCATGGTATCCAGGCTTCATGCTCTGTGTACTTGGGGAGCTGGTATTGAGTCTCCTGTGTAAAGTTTAGAACACTTCTACCCTATCATAAGATAAATGGGAACTTGACGAATTTCTCCCCCTGGACTACAGAAATGGTAAGGAAGATTGTTGTGGTTGGAAAAAATGAGGTTTCTGCAAGAAATAAGCATCTTTGGTCTGTGCCACACTTAGACTGTGTTCCTAATTCATATTTAATCACGTAAAGCAGCCCCCCCCTTACCCCAGCCCATAAATTAAATAGCCTGGAACCAGTCAACTCCCTCTGGTCTCAGAAGAGAGAATATATGAAATAGAGAAGTTAAAATTAAATATTCAATGGGAGTTTGAACCCTGACTAGTCAGAGCTAAAGATGATATTCTTGCTGAGAACATATGATATAAGTCATCTTGTTGGTATGAGATAAAAACGAGTGGAGAAGGGGCCAACGAAAACAAAAAGCAGAACCAGGGAATAGGGAGTAAACTACAAAGTCGTGAAGATATCTGGGGACATCCGGAATACCGCCAATTCTGGACTTTTTAGTAGGTAAACCAATAGTTCCTTTAAAAAACACTTGAAGTTACTTTGATTTGGGTTTCTGCTATTTGCCACCAGAAGCATTCAGTAATATTCTAATTCTTAGAATATTAGTACCGAAATTCTATCTTCTAGAAAATTAGTAATAACCCTAGAGTTTGTTCAAATTCCTTTTATCAAATGAAGAAAGGGATTATAACTGATAAGATCTCCTATTTTGGTCCAGGTAAATTAAGCTGTGTAACAAACAGCCCCTAAAATCTTAAAGGCTTTGTCAATAAAATTGTAATTCTCATTCACATTCCTGTTCATTAGGAATTGGTTCTGATGTAGCTTTGCTCTCTCTTTATTCTGCTTGAAAAAAAAAGCTTCTCTCTGGAACAATTCTTGTCCTGTGGCAAAAGACAAGGAAAAAAATGGCAGAGCCAGAAGATAACTCTTGAAGGTTCTACCGGAAGGTGTTGTGCATTACTCATATTTCATTGGCCAAAGCGAGTGATGTGGTCAAACCTGATATCAAAATGGTAGGAAAGTGTATTCCTCCTATAAGAAGGGAAAAACAGGAACAATAATAAAATCAGTTAGTGCTCATATGCTAAATATATAAAATCACATGTTTCAAAATTGCTACATTATTCACATGACTTATGAGAATTAGTGTGATATTCAGGATCTGTTCCAGGAGACCCACCACTCTGTGCAGCCCTGGGCAGCTTTTTCTCAGATTTTCCTAGAAATGTAGCAGTCTGACTATTGCCAAAGGGACCACTCCTACTTGAAACACTGGGTGAAAAGTGAATGGCGGGCCTTGGATTTCATCTGCCATTGTTTTGATCTCGGTTGCCTATTCAGGGAATTCCTACCCAATACTGTGACAATTGTCTTGCTAGCCCAGCTCCCTGGGCAGCTCTCAGTGACCTTTTAGCAAGGACAATGTCTTCCATGTTTTGCATGACAACAATCACTCTACTTTGGTCTCCTGAGACTTCTGCTCTTTGGATGTATACTCACAGGCGATGTCTCTGTGACAAGACACAGAGGTTTGACATGGACTTACAATATACCCGAACTAACCTTTTTCCCAGTAACTTCCTATATTGTTAAACCAGTTCCCTGGTTGAAATAACTCTACCTTTACTGAAAGTTCTTCTTGAGGACTACTGGTATTTTCAGTGTTGATGAGTCTCAGCGGGGACTGTCTTAGTCCATTAGAGACTCCACAAAACAAAGGAATGGGGTTCTCAATCACTTTCCTTATAGGATGCTCTGCCATAATTTTACCAATATCTCTCTGCAAGCAAGGTCCACTTACAAGGTTATTGAAAGAAGTTGTCTTTGTCAGACTAATCAGTGAAGGCCCTGTCACATTTTATTCTCAAGGTAATAACTGTCAGCTTACTGCACAGTAATAAAACTAGAAAGAGCTTCACAAGTGACTCTTTCCTGAAAATCAAAATGTGGTCCAAGGTGACTTGTCTCCACTCACAGAGGAAGATGACCAGAAGCTTTTACAGTTCTGCTCAATCACGATTTTCTCTGCAGGTACCAATTCCTGCTGGAAAAAACGTTTGGGTAAAGTACAGGGAAAGATTATTTTCATCAAATAATATGAAACCTGTTATGGGTTGCATTTTATTCCCATCCTCCGTCCATGTGTCCGAGTCCTAATGCCCAGTAGTTCAGAATGTGACCTTATTTGGAAATAATATATTTTTTAGATTAGTTAAGATGAGCCTATACTGGAGTAGAGTAAGCCAGTACAATTGGTGTCCTTATGAATGGGAAAATTTGGGCAGAGCATGCCCACAGGCAGAATGCCACATAAGCTGGAAAATGGTGATCCAGACCCAAGGAGAGAAGACTGGAACAGAATCTCCCCTCAAAGCTATCAGAAGGAACGAATGGTATTAGGAGCTCGATCTTAGACTTCCAGACTCCAGAACTATGAGAAAATAAATATCTGCTATTTAAGACACTCAATTTGTGTTGCTTTGTTTTGGCAACCCTAAAAAGCTAATAGAAACTCTTAGCACAGAAGGAAAGGTTTCTTCGACCTTGTTACATTTGTGTTGGATATTTATCCTAGATTTTATGTAATAAGCCTAAATTTCTTCTTTTTATTACATACCATAAAAATACTCAAAGAGTCACAATATTTCATTATTGAACTTACATATTCCAAGTTGTCCCACCTAGCTGAAAGTAGTACAAAATTCATCTGTGTACACAAGCTCACTTGTTTGGGGGTAAAAAGTGTTCAAATGTTTATTTAGTGGCTCAGATGGTTCCTCAGCTCCTGGGTTGGAATAGCTGTGGAGTTTGTGATCAAGATACAGGGTTCCAGCAGGAGAGAAAGAGTTTTTAAAATGAGCCTCTGGTCTTTATATGTTCCTGCTAATAATTTAATTCACTCTGGTACTCCTGTAATCAGACAGTGTTATAGGTGTTCTCCTCAGGGTTTCTATTTTAACTTCAACTTTTCCCACACGGAAAAAAGGTTGCTGAATTCTGTTGCGTTTCCTCCGATTTTTAAAAGCAAGGTGGGTGGAATATATTGTTTTCCAAAATAAACACTGTCAAGGTTCATAAATGTTAAGCTCATTTGCCTGAAAGTACGAATATTAAAAAAAAAAAAAAGTGAAGTCTCTGTAGTTGGATCTGTGCAGTTGTTTCCTATGGGAAATGAGGTCACGTACCGCAGGAATTACCTTCTTTTGAAAATAAATTCAATAGTCTTTTTTTTAAACACTGCTGAGTTACTTGAAAGTCATTTCTGGACTTAAAACCATATTTTAAAATGACAAACACTTTATAATCAAGATGTTTTTACCCAGGAATTGTTTTTCTACATATTATCCCCTTTACACAATGCCATATACATCACTCCGAAACATGCAAAACATTATTGCTTTTTTTTTTTAAATTTTCAGGAAGACTGCTTTTTTTCATTAATAAAAGACTGTTTCAAAAAGATACATCTTACATGTTTCATGTGTATAACATTTGTGAGATAACATAATTATAAAGATGGCGAACAAATTAATGGTTGCCCTGAGCTAGGGACAAGAGAGGAGTTAGGAGGGGTTTTAAAGGGGTAACACACAGAAATCTTGCAGTAAGAGTACAGCAGAATATTTTGATTTTGGTGGTTGTTAAGAAGATATAGTTGA
The DNA here is from genome assembly GCF_902655055.1 of Lutra lutra. Classification (NCBI taxonomy): domain Eukaryota; kingdom Metazoa; phylum Chordata; class Mammalia; order Carnivora; family Mustelidae; genus Lutra; species Lutra lutra. The sequence goes on along the minus strand of NC_062279.1, from coordinate 47,194,720 downwards.
AAAAATTGTGAAGATACACACACATACATACATACAAACACACAAATGAACACGTGTGTAACTGGTGACATATGAATGAACTCTGGATTCTACCAATGTCTGGATTTTAATATTATACTACAGTTGTGTTTGAAGTTGATTTTGCTTGGGGAAATACATAGGGTCTCCTTATACATTTTTTGTGCAACCTCTTGTGAATCTACAAATTTTCAAAATAAAAAATGTTGAGCTGATAAAAGGAAAAACAAATACCATATCTGTCCTGGGAACCAATTAATGTCCTATCTTAGGTCCAGGATTGTGTATAAAGAAGGCTCTGGTTCCTCACTACACCTCGGGTTCTCTCTACTGCCTTCATGTCCCCATCCACCTGAAGTGGCTGCTATTCCTAGCTTGCATAAGAGTCTTGGGAATTATGTCATTTATTTCATTGAGCCAAAAGACCATTTAGACCACAATTAATTGGACTCTTTATGAAGAAGGGGTAGACTTCTCTTTCAAGAAGATGTGCTCAGTTTTGGATATATAATGAGGACCATTGGAGATGTCTATTCTTGCTGACCTTTAGTCATGGTTATAGGATAGAGAAATCACTTCAGTTTTTTCAAAAACTAGGATTGGATTTAATGTAGGGAACTGGGTACATGCAAAATCATTTGAAGGACAGAAGAAGCAGAAATAAGGGAATATTACTAAATGTGTAGATCCAAGTATTAGAAAAACTGCTGATGATACTACCATTCCTGCCACTGCCCCTAACAGCAGAGTGTGACTGGGCAATAGAATGTATGACCCAACACTTAGAAATGTTGATGTCTATGGGAAATTGCTGTCCCCCACCACAGATGCAGGTATGTGGTCTCTGGCTCCCCTCTGCCTTCCAGACTTCCTGAAGTGCATCTCATTATTGGACCTAGTTCCCATTGAGAGTCCAAGCTCCTAGGGACTCAGAGAGATAGTGTTTGAGCTTCCCTTGAAACAAGCACAAACACAGAAACAGATGAGAATGGATGTCAAAGGCAGTAATAATATCATAACCTTAGGACAATTTTCCTCCAAGAGCATAGTCTATTCAAGTAAGACTCTGAGAATACTTGCTTTGGAGACCTAGTGTTTTAGTAGTTTTTGCTCATTATGAAAACAAAAGTCCTCTATTATCCATCCTTTCTTTAATTTCACATATTGCTCTGTGTTCTCTTTTCTTGCCCAAGTCTCATTTTTCTCCTTTCTCTCTAAATCATCCATTCTGCCTCCTGCATTTAAACTTTACCCCATTCCATTGTAATTGAATTTTATTATAATTTTATCTACTCCTGCTAATCTGAACTTTGAGCCTTATTCATGTTGGTTCTTCTAATTTGTATTTATACTCTTGACTATAGCTCACTTCCTGAATACCTCTTTTTTTTTTTTAAGATTTTGTTTATTTATTTATTTGACAGACAGAGAGCACAAGTAGGCAGAGGCAGGCAGAGAGAGAGGAGGAAGCAGCTCCCTGCTGAGCAGAGAGCCTGATGCGGGGCTCAATCCCAGGATCATGACCTGAGCCGAAGGCAAAGGCTTTAACCCACTGAGCCACCCAGGCACCCCTCCTGAATACCTCTTATTGACTGAAAAATTTGTTACAGGTACCAAAATTCTATTCTATTAGAATATGCTATTAGAGATTCTTAGTTCCTTCTACATTGACTTAGTTATCCAGTATCCTGATATCCCTTACTGACTCAACTTAAAATCTTAAATTCAACATTTGGCTTAAACATTATAACATCTAATTAAGTTATTTTTAGGAATATTTACTAAGTATTCTTTTTTCTGTAATATTTATTTCTCTGGTTCCTAGACTTTATCTTCTTCACCTATTAGTCCATTTTGTCTTTATCTTACACTCTATTCAACTTAGAACTCATGACCCATCACTGAAAATATATTTATAACAAAAATCCCCAACTCACTTGTCTTATTCTTTTTCCGTTGTATTCATTTAACGAAGCCCAAACTGAGAATTATTCTGTAGGTCCATAGATTTGGGATTGTTCAGTACTGAAACATGTTAATTAGTGCCTTTAGGAAATCATAGTCTACAACTTCAAATGCCTCCCCATTGCTTAGCAATTACTCATGCTTTCCAAGTCTGCCTTCATTTCCAATTTTCTCAGAAGCTATTTCAAGCATTCTTTCCTCTTCTCAAACCTCCCACACCATTTTATTGTGTACCTTTGGTTTATTTTTAGAATAAGGTATAAAAGTCACTAGATGGGAAGTTTCTTAACTTTTTAACATCTATCTTCATACTTACCTATCTTCTCATTCTTTCTCGTTTGCAACATTCCTGAACTCCAGATTCTTTCTTTTTCAACTGACTCAGGGGACATCAATTTAATAATTTCTCTCTCTGAAAAAGTATTTTCAGCATCTACTTTTATCCTAGAACCTTGGTCTGATCAAGTCTATTCAGTGATTAAAGAAAAAAAAAAAGAACAAATCTCTCCTTATCCCATTTTCTTCTCCAAACATTGTTTTCTTCTCTCATTTACAGCCTTCTTTTTAAAAATATATGTATAAATAATCTTAACTTTTACTAAATAAATATCTTAATCAGGAAATGTATTTCTCAGAGAATCTCTAAAAGGAATAAGTAGAGTTTATTTACTTCTGGGTTCCCAACAGTTTGCTCTGCTAGCTGCTTTGGAAGACTTGATGCTTATTATTGTCTGAGAGACAATAGAGCTCAGTGACTTTTTGTCCACTGTGAATCTCCCTATAGCAAGTCAACCCCCGACAGGTCTTACTGTGGTCTACTATGGGAAGAAGCTCAACAGGGACCTCATTCCATCTTATTCTTCCTCAAACATAAATCATCAAAAGAAGACCTAACTCAAGTTCCTACTTATAAAATATTTATTATTACCCAATTCATACTACTATTAAAAGCTTTAACTATAACATGGCATTGACAGCATTTTTAATTTTTTTCCCTGTTGGGAAAAAATAACCAAAGCATTAAAAAAAAGTGAGTGACAGAAAGGGAGAGAAAGGGAGTACCTGGAATAAGAAAAGAGAGTGTGACCCTAGATGGAATCTGTTTAATTGTAAATGTGGTATATTCCCATAATTTATGACATAGCAGTTGATTCTCAGAGAGTCAACAATTTTACAAAAACTGGAAAACCACTTCTCATTAAGAAAAATAAATTAGTAAAAGCTACCTCAAAGGTAATTGGTGAGTTTATTTGGGAGAGCAAAAACATGTCTATAATCAAAAAAGGATGCTCTCAACCAATTAGTTTTATTTTGTTTATTTCTTTATTTGAGAAAGAGAGTGAGAGTACACAAGTTGGGGAGAAGGGTAGCAGGAGAGGGAGAAGCAGACTCCTGCTGAGCAAGGAGCATGATGGGGCACTCCATCCCAGGACCTCAAGATCATATCCTGAGCCGAAGGCAGACACCTAAACGACTGAGCTATCTAGGCTCTCCTCAACCAATTAGTTTTACTAAAAATGCTTTTGTAGTGTTTCTTTAAACACTGTACATGTTTTCATTGTATATGGAACCACCTTTATGTTTTATCTCTGCGCAGCAACAATGATTGCTGGTCAGAGCCTCCTTCAGCATCTACAATTCTGTACTTTCCTCTATTATTACATTTTGGCACATTGAGAATTATTGGAGTTATTATAAAACACATACCTGCTTCTTAAAGACAGGCTACATTTTATTGATTATTCTTGTTCATGGGTTGATCTTTGATCATCTCTAAACCTGCAGCCTCTGACCCGGAGCACAGAACTAAGTAGACAGTCTTCACGTATACATCAAATTCAATTAAATTGCTCAATACCCAATTCCCACTCATTTGGGAATTACTACTCACATAGCTTTCAGGCTCTTTTCGTACTACCCACTTCCATCTAAACTATTCTTGCCCAACAAAGATTAGTGAGGAATATCTTCATTTAAACCTTTAAAGTAATTGAATATTCAAGAATTTTCAGAGCATACCTTCAAATATTTTGGATAGGGTGACCAACCCATCTTGGTTTATCCAGGATTTTCCTGGTTTTAAAGATTTTATTTATTTTGTCAGAGAGAGAGATTGAGAGAGAGAGCACAAGCAGGAGGAGCAGCAGGCAGAGCAAGAAACAGGCTCCCCACTGAGCAAGGAGCCTGATGCAGGACCTGATCCCAGGACTCTGAGATCATGACCTGAGCCCAAGGCAGATGCTTAACTGAGTCACCCAGGCATCCCACTTTCCTGGTTTTAACACTAAAAATCCCACCCTCCAGGAACCACTCGGTCTTAGGTAAACTGTAGAGTTGGTCTGCCTACCTTGGAACATCCTACATTTTTAAAATCTTGAAAAATCCATGTTCCATATATTTATTTCATATGTGCATGTGGAAATGAATGATCAAATCTTAATAAAACTAGACTGATTATTTTATCATTGCAGTTGACTACTGTCATTTATCATAAAACAATTCAGTAAAATCTGGTAAGATGTTACATAGTCCAGAAAATGGGCTTCCTATGGATGACTCCTTGGTGTTTCCCTCAATCAAGATATTTTTAGTTGTTTAGCCTGGTTAATTATGCCAAATATGTGATGGATAGCACTTCTATCAGTGAAGTAATGAGATATTTGATGCTTGTTTTTGTGAGTCAGGAAGAAATATGATATGATCATAGTGATGTGACTAATTTACATCTAGCTCCATATTCATGCTAATCTTCCTTTTTCTCTAAGTGGATTAATGTTGTATTAGTGCCTTCGTGGTGAATAAAATTGCTACAAACAAATATTCTTTGTTCATTATTAAAAAGATGATTTGATTAGACATTTTGGTCAAGATAGTTGAATTGGTTGTGTATAAAAATAAATGCAACTTTGATAAAATTTTTTGTTATGTGCAAACAAATTAAACATGACTAAAATATGAGATTTCCTCAATGCCATCATGTGGATTAAGACTTGCCATAAATAACTGGGCAGGTAATTTCAGATTCCAGCTGCTCTAACAGATGCCTGTTACAAACTGGAATGACTGCCTACAATTGCTTCTGATTCAATATGTGCAACTCTCTGCTTTTGAAATATTTTTAATAAGTAACACATTGCCCTGAGACCTCCAGAAAGCTACTACAATTAGTCGCCTTAGTAAGACCTTTCTCTGTAGGATACTTTCCCTAATTGACCCAATTTTACTCTGACAATTTCTCGATTTCTTCTATTGCTCTAGAGTTACATCATGAATGAATTTGACAAGCAACTTTGTGTTCTTTTCTAGGTGTTGTTCTGTCTCTTTCATTAGTACACATTGTATATGACATCCAGCTTGAACTGAATCAGAAAATATTTACTGAATGTTCACTAAATGCATGATAATATTGGTTTCCAAACAACTGGATACCTGCTTTGCCCTCAAAGAATTTATAATCTGGTTGGAAAGAGAAAATAAACATGTGACTAAAGATATAGCAAGGTAGTATCGATATGGTAAAATCTAGAGTTCAGAAAATCATATTTTGGCCTGAGTTTGTGATTAATTTACCATGTAACACTGTGAGAGTCTTCAGCCTGTCTGGACTCTCTTGCAAACAAGGCAGAAACGGAGGCTTGTTAAACTAAAGCAATCTGTTTCTTTAATTAGAGCTCTGAGGATAAAGAGATCAATGTGTACTAGTTAATCCAAGATGACTGCCATAAAAAGATTTTTATTGGGATCCTGAAGTGGAAGGAAGGGTAAAGAAAGAGAGAAGGAAACTAACATCTACCAAGTACAATATTAACTTGACTTCTTCATATACTTTATCTACCACTTCTTATAATAATTCTGTGAGTTTGTTATTAGATCGAACCATATAAATATGAGCAATTTCATATGGTCTAAGTAAACCTTGTCATACTTATTAAATAGAAAAATTTAGTCCAGAAAATGTAAAGTTTTCTCAGGGTCAGATAATTGCATCTGACTCCAAAGTCCCTACTGAATCACATCCTTCCATGTTTCCTATGTGTAGTCCCTGAGCCAGGTCCTGTAAGCTCTACTCATAAGATATCCAGAATCTACTGATGTCTCTCAATTTCCACTATGGTCACCTTAGGCCAAGTACAATAATTTCTCCCAAATAATATAGTAGCTACCCTACTTCTATGCGGCTTTCTGAGAATCCACTCTCCACAGTGTCCAGAGTGACCCTTTAAAGACTCAAAGCAGAAGTAGATCATGTCAGTCCCTATTTAAAAATACAATGAAATAAAACTGAAAACAAACTAAAACCTCTGAAGCATGGCTTCTTGCCATGCTCTGAAAAAAAAATCCAATTATTTTTTAACATAGTTGTTTTTTTTTTCTTACCATGGCTCCAACCTACAATTTAAACAGTCCTTGGCACACGAGCATTTATATTTTTTGTATGGTGAGTGAAAAGTAAGATTATTTGTTAAATAGAGTTTGGAAAATGAAGTAGGAGTGATAAGGTGGGAAGCAACTGCAATAGTTTTTGAACTTTATTCTTTGATCACTGGAATCCTTTACAAGTCTATAACTAGGGAGGTAAAGAAAAAAAAAGTAGTGTCATAAGAAGATTAGTTTGAAAGCAGAGAATAAAGAGAGAGTGAGAGAGAGAGAGAGAGAAAAGAAGAAGAGGCAAGAAAACCAGATGAAAAATTATTTCAGTAGTCTCCACTGGTTAATGATGGTTTGAACAGAAAAGAAGCCTGCTTGGAAAGAATAGGTAAAATAGGACTTTGAGTTTCTAGGCAACTAATAAGGAAGAAAGGACACAAAGGACAAAGGACACTGTGTACTCAAGAAGATTTTAATTTTTTTTTTTTTTTTTTTTACCTCTGAGTGATCAGATGATGATCCTACTCATGATGAATCAAGTCAGGAAGGGAAAATACATTTTTCTGGAAAAAAGTATTTTAATTTTAGATGTTTTGAGTATACAGTAAAATGTAAAAGTAAAAAAAAAAGTACATTAAAGATACAGAATCAAATCCTCTATCTCTTAAAAAGAACTAGAATATACCCCATCCTCTTCTTCATCCTCCATGCCGGTATCAGGATAGCCCACACTTCCATTACTTTCATTCTCTTGCCTGGGTTAAAGAATGATCTCTGGGGGGCGCCTGGGTGGCTCAGTGGGTTAAGCCGCTGCCTTCGGCTCAGGTCATGATCTCAGGGTCCTGGGATCGAGTCCCGCATCGGGCTCTCTGCTCAGCAGGGAGCCTGCTTCCCTCTCTCTCTCTCTCTCTGTCTCTCTGCCTGCCTCTCTGTCTACTTGTGATCTCTCTCTGTCAAATAAATAAATAAAATCTTTAAAAAAAAATGATCTCTGGGTCTTTACACTGACTCCAGAGTACTTTCTTAAATGCACATATGTTCCCACATTTCCTGACTTAAAACTTCCAGTGGCCTCTCTTGTGACCCCCACCTGCTTGTCCGCAATTCCTGTAGCATCGTGTCCAAAACCCTTAGCATGACATCTTTCTCTGTCTCTAGTTTACTTCTCTAGGTGTCTCCATCTTACACTGCTCCATGCCCTACCCGCTCCCATGCCCAGGAAAAGTGACCAGCAATTAGTCTGAGTAGGTTCTCTGCTCTTTACCTCCATCCCTGACTCTCTAAGAGACACTGGACAGTACTTTTCCCCCAACAAGGCAAGAGATGTTGTGGCCACTCTCCTTGTATCAACTGCAGAGTCAGAAACGAAGTTATTCAGATAGAAAGAAAGATTCTTACAGAGCTTCTAAGAAAGAGCATAAATGCAAGAATCAAGAAATGTGATATTAAAGACGTTAGAATATTTTGGAACATGAATGCGTCATCCCTGTTGCATGTTCCTATTCTACCCAGGAAGCCTCATAATGTCCGAACCCTTCTTGCTCCCCAGGGGCAGGGTGGGGGTGGGATTAGGTAAGACTTGAGTTGCCCTAGAACAGTGGCTTTCATCTTTTTTTTTTATCTTGATAAAGAGTAAAAAAGAATATTAGCCAGTATTCTTGTAAATGCATACACACATGATATATATGTTGTATATACATATATAGGTACATACTGTATACATATATATGCATATATAAAACTAAAAGTGGAGTTTCACAGGATACTAATTCTTATTGTTTGTAGCATACACAAATATTTTCCTTTCCCCTTGAGTCCCTTCAATTTAAAACATAATTATTGACACCCACAACTCACCAGTGCATTGAGACCAGCATAGTGAAAATCAGTACTTAGAGATTGGTTAACCAACAAATGGAAAGGTTTAATTTGCATCGTTTGGTCAATGCTAACTGTGGAAATCATGACTGCCCTTATTTTCAGCATCATCTTGATAAGCACATTTTCCAGCCTTGTGTGTAAAACGGAGAGCCAATACGAGGAAATTATTTTGCTATTTCTAGGTTATTTGTACTCAATTCACAAGGATTACATGGTAAAGGGGGGTTTTATTTCTAAAGCACTGTGTCGCTTTTGCAATAAAGAGGACTAGCTTACATTTTAAAAATCACACTTTTGGGGGCACCTGTGTGGCTCAGTCTGTTAAGCTTCTGCCTTCGGCTCAGGTAATGATCCTAGGGTGCTAGGATCAAGTCCAGCTTTGGGCTCTGTGCTCAGCAGGGAGCCTACTTCTCCCTCTCCAGCTCCCCAGATGTTGAAATACAAACACTAAAGGTTAAATGACTTGCCCCAAGTTATAGATTGTTTGTATCAAGGACAGTTCTAGAATCCCAGTCTTTTGCTGGAATATCTTGCTGCACTATGTTTACATCAGGTGATATTGCTTCTCCTTGTGTTATTAAAATATGTGAGTTAACTGAATTGCCAATGAGCGGAAAGGGAACACATAAAGGGAAATATTTCCATTCTCGTTTGTCATCTGTTTTTCTCTAAGGAACTCAAAGTGCTAAATGACTCACAGGTTTTGTTTAAAAATATTTATTATTTGGGGCACCTGAGTGGCTTAGCCAGTTAAGTGTTTGCCTTCAGCTCAGGTCACAACCCCAGGGTCCTGGGATCCAGCTCTGCTTTGGGCTCCTTGCTCAGAGGGGAGTCTGCTTCTCCTGCTCTTCCTGCTCTTCCTTCCCCTCCCCACCATTTGTGTTCTCTGGCTCTCCCCCGGCCCCGTCTCTGTCAAATAAAAAAATTAAATCTTTAATAAATAAGTAAATAATATCTCTCTACCCACATATTACTTGTATAAATAAGGTAAACCGAGGCAGGTGGCCTGGAAAACATTTACATATTAAGTCTCTTACATATTAACATTTACATATTAAGTCTCTGCTGAAGCTTTTATGTTCTCTGAGCTTCCATGATTACTGTTTATCTTTGGGCTGCCTTATTTTAAGGCTTGAATTTCTAATTTCTCCTACTAGATTTTCGCAGTTTGAAATGAGAAGGGAGAAAGAACATCTTCGAAGAGAGAAAATGTTTGTTAAACATTAGGATTAACTTTTTCTGCTCTTCCCCTCATTTGGGGGAAAAAAAAAAAGGCATTTCACCCCCCCTCCCCATCTCTTCCACCCTGCACAGAGTTCACATAAACTTTGGGGAATAATGTGAGAAAATGTGGAATCTCTTTCCTCAACTTTCTTCTGAGGCCTGGTACCTATAGACTCACCCTGCTGCTACCAAAACATATCTTAAGAAACTTGAGGAGATAGTCACTGGTAAAAGGACACAAGTCTGTATCTCCTGTTTACCCAGGACACAAGGTTAATTGGAATGGTGGAGATTTCTAGGCTGGAGGCAGCGGTCACTGGCCACTTCCTTACCCCATCAAGGAACTAATCACTGGAGGAGAGGAACAGATCAGTGGGAGGGCTGGAGAGTGTCTCCTGGTGACAAAGAGTAGAGGGAAGGAAAGAGCCCTGTCTCTATAGAAAACCTGAACTCAAGGGCTGCTGGAGAACCCTATAGCACCATGATGGTAAGAGAGTCACCATTTAGATCCTAGGCACTCGGTGTGAACAAGAAGCTGCTACTCTTCATGGGTGCTGGTATGGATGAAGAGAAAGAAAATCTTTTACTACTGAGGTATTATTGAGGTAAACAGAAACACTTCCAGCCTTCAGTGAAAGCACAGGACAAGGAAAGTGAGGGAAACAAGAGGGGGAGAGAAAGAGACAGAGAGAGAGAGAGAGAGAGAGAGAGAATAGTTCTCACATCTCTTAACTGCAAACTGTTTCCTACACGCTTCCAGTAAGGGTAGTGTTATGGAATAAATTATGTCCTCTTTCCCCCCAAAACTATATGTTTTAAAGTTCTAAACTGCCAGTGTATCAGAATTTGGCTATATTTAGAGACAAGGTCTTTAAAGAAATAGTTAAAATGCAGTCATTTGGATGGACCCTAATTCAGGAAGAATGGTGCCCTAATTTGGACACAGATATGTCCAGAGGGAAGACCATGTGAACACAGGAGAGCATGACTATCTACAAGCTATGGAGAGAGGCTTCAGAAGAAACTGATACTGTCAATACCTTGATCCAGTCTCCAGAACTGAGAGAATATAAAGTTTTGTTTTTTTAAGGCAGTTAGTCTGTGTACTTTGCAATGGCAATAAAACAAATGGCCTGACCTGAAACAAGGGTAGACTGCTAACTGGCCTTTGTCATTATGGTCATACATAATATTTGGGGAAGATATTTGGGACAGTTGAGCTAGGTGAAGACTTTTAGGGCTCCTCTATCACATCCTCCCTACTAAGTTATAAGGAAAGTAAACCTCAGACCAAATTCTCTTATAGTTCAAGAACTCATGAGAAAATACCACAAAACAATCTTCCAACTTGTTCTATGATCCCTCTGTCTTTTAGGAAAGTCATCGCTATTGTGGATGGACAGGTCAGTCAGGGAAGCACTATTCTAGAAACAGTATTCAGTGAACTTGTTCTCTTCGTTAGGCAACCAGAATCTTATGATTCAAGCTCTATTCCAAGAGAGAGGTAATAAAAAGGTCAAACAATATTACACACTGTTCGCTTTAGGTCAGGGACCATTTCTGCAAATTTTAGCAAGGATATTTACATGTCTTGAATATTTGTCATTTCTCCAATGCAGTGCAATTCTAGAAAATAAAGAAAATAATTTTCTTATGGATCCACATTGAACAGCTTTTCTCTGTCAACATTAGCTCTCCATAAAAAACGAGAAACAAGAATGGGGGGAGCTCTCCATAAAAAACGAGAACAACAAGAAATAAGAGAATCTCTTATTCAGAGATTCATAGGAAAAAAATCTTTTATAACCGTAGACATACTGCAGCAATGGATTTCAAATTTAGAATGTAAAAGCGATTGTAAATGATAATGGCTTCTCAATTTCCCTGACAGTCACCAACGTACTTCAACACATTGATTTTTCAATGTAATTTCATAGGCCATCAATATCAAAGGCATTAAAGCAAACCTAAATGTATTTTTTTTTCTGATAGAGTTAATGTCAAATATGTAATTGCTAATGCAAAACGTGTAAATCATCACTTTGGCATTCCACCATTTTCTTTTAGCATATTTTCAAAAGGAAAAGCTGGAGAAAATAAATCCATGGTTCACTTGGAAACTGACTCTTCTTTAAATCAGTGCTATCAGGGGGTGCAGGAAATTTTATGTCTCTTGACGTTCTATGAACGGGACAGCTCCAGACATTACATGAATTTTATTTTTTAAACTACTTTGTTTCCTAGCATAAATCTGTGAAACTTATTTTTTTGCCAAAGGGTGAAGTTGAGCTTTGTCATCTAATGGCTGAAAAACGGAAGTAATTATGTTCTGCCATGGCCCTTTTGTCTGATTTTACAAGTTACCAACACAGCAGACAGGAAAGTAGGTGGTATGTATACCCTGTACTCACTCAGCACGTTTTCTTCCACAGAGAAATGTCTTATAATGGAAGTGTTTCCATGATTGGGTGATTACAGATATAGATATTTGAACTAAATTTTATTAGGAAGATAATCATGTCTAACCAGGTCATTTGGGGCCTCAGTTTTTCTATCCACCAATATGGATGATAACATCTTTATTTACTTCAACATTATATTCAGAGCCAGAGGCTTCTTAAATTTAATTTATGTCTCATAGCTTGCTCTGTATCTGTCTAGAGACAAAGTACTTCAGAGTAATCTTGAAAGCCAAAGTGTCTTGGGAACATTTCTACATAAAAGTACAACTAAAATATTATTAATTCTCTAAATTTGAAATTAACAACAAGCAAAAATTTATATTTTTGCACAAGTAAAAGTAGAAATTATTAGTGAATCAAATTGCAAATTGAGTCAAATTACTTCTTACTTGGCATATCCTTCTCACTTTTTACTATGTACCATGCTGTTTTATTTTGTCTATTTATATTTGTCTATTTTGTCTATTAAGACCCAACTCCAAAAATGCTATCTACTCTATGAATTCCCCTTCTTCTCTCTGCCCTTCTTCTCTCTTCTCTCTGGGGGAGGGCTTCAGCTACCTCAGGCAGACCTGACAGCTGAGCTTTCTGGATTTCTTCAGTATCTTGTCATTCCTCAGTTATAGCATATGCAATCTATACCATCTGTCCATCAATATTATATGAAGTCCTTGAAGACAGCAGTTGCCTCATAATTCTCTTTTTGGCCAAGAATTGACCAAGAATCTTGGTCTGCTGTAAAGTCTCCATAAGGGAATGAAAGTTTAATGTAGCACTTGGAAAGTTAAATAATAATATCAGCGAGGTTCTATAAGTTTACAAAGGGTTGGGCTAGAAAGACCAGAGAAAGCTTTATTGAGAAATTGTGGAGGAGTGAATGACATGGAATTAGAACACTAGAGAAGAAGGGAGATTTTTCCAATCCAGAATTATTCAGAATTTCACAGTACCACCTTTCTTTTTTTTGTTTTTTTTTGTTTTTTTTTTTTAGATTTTATTTGTTTATTTGACAGACAGAGATCACAAATAGACAGAGAGGCAGGCAGAGAGAGAGAGAGAGGGAAGCAGGCTCCCTGCCGAGCAGAGAGCCCGATGCGGGACCTGATCCCAGGACCCTGAGATCATGACCTGAGCCGAAGGCAGTGGCTTAACCCACTGAGCCACCCAGGCGCCCCGCAGTACCACCTTTCTTAAGCCAAATAAAATATCTTTCTCAGAATAGTTGGAAATTACAGAGTACTTCTTAACTTTTACAAAGTTGACATGATGTATTTCAATCATGGGGGTATTTGGGAACTTTGCAATCCAGGAATTCAATCAAAAGAATTCACTGATTTTTCTGATCTATATTTTGAACATCTTTTATTTCAGCTTTTCCTTTGCAGAATGGGAAAAAAAAACACATACACATTTTTTTTTCCCCATCATTGAATTGTTATGGTGGTGTTCAATGTGTGTCCTTTACTGAGGGAGGGCTTCAGGCATTTACATACATTTACATACATATAGATAGTACAATGTGATTTGTGCTGGAGTTTTGCAGTATGTCTGCTCTGGGTCCCTGCCTCACCTGGTGCCAACAAATTTGGTAGATCATCACTTAATTAATTGCCTTTGCAAATCTCCTTTCCCCTTAAAAGCAGGCACGTGGTGATACAGAAGAGGCACAAATCAATGAGCTAATTAGGTAAACTTATGTTGAATGTGAGAAGGAAAACAACAATTTGGAAAATAAAAAGAATACAGATCACTACAAAATCTGTTTTCATGCTTCAGTGCCATGGGAGATCTACTAAAGTAATCAGGAATAAGTGGTATCTTGAAAGCTTTCACTAATGCTTGAATCCAGAGGTGAAGAAATGATTAATTTACCCAATTATGCATTGGTATTGATATTGATATTGATATTGACATTATCTATGGCAGAAATTCCATTTGCCTTGGGCACCACACTGCTAAAATGTAATTGTCCTGAGTCCTTCTGAATGAAGAAAATCTTGAAAAGCTAGCATATTTTTTATTTGCTGTTAGCCAATTTTAAGTCTTGACTGGCTAGTAAAGTTGAAAAATGGTAAAGCTTTTAAATTTTTAAATTTTTAAAATTTTGAATTTATCCTTTCCCCTATTGGTAGTACTTCTTATACATTTCAACCAAAAACCTCCATAGAGAAATATGCTCTATACTTCTAATAATTGTCAATATCTATTGAGCCCTTAATATGTGCCTGCCATAAGTAGATATCTAGTTTATATTTATAAAATATGTAAGTATATATTTTTTCCACAATAATGCTCATAATCACTCTTATCATCTCTTTATACAAGTAAGAGGACTTAAGACCCAGGGAAGTCAACTAACTAGCTGAGATTACAGTTGACCCTTGAATTTATATGCAAATATTTTTTGGTAAATACAGAATAGTACCATAAATGTATTTTCTCTTCCATATGATTTTCTTAATAATGTTTTCCTTCCTCTAATTTACTTTTTTTAAAAAAAGATTTTATTTATTTATTTGACAGACAGAGACCACAAGTAGGCAGAGAGGCAGGCAGAGAGAGAGGAGGAAGCAGGCTCCCCACTGAGCAGAGAGCCTGATGTGGGGCTCGATCCCAGGACCCTGAGATCATGACCTGAGCTGAAGGCAGAGGCTTCAACCCACTGAGCCACCCAAGCGCCCCTCTAGTTTACTTTATTATAAGAATACAGTACTTAATGCATATATAAAGTATGCCTTAATTGGCCTTGTATGTTATTGGTAAGTGTTCCTTCCATTCAACAGTAGCCTATCAGTAATGAAGTTTTTGGGGAGTCAAAAGTTATAAATGGCTTTCCACCTGCATGGGGGTTCAAATTTCTTCAAAGGATGTTGCTCCAGGGTCAGCTGTAGTCTGGAATGGAATACCCTGCATGAATACTCCCACCTGAGCTCTGTGATAAAATATATTCAGAGAAAATAATTTGCATAAGAAGGTCTCTAAAACAATAATTCTACATTGGTTGGTATTGGGGTGGTTCAAGGGGATATTTTTTTATTTTCTTTTTTATTTCTTCTTTCACTTATTAGTTATTTAGGAGTATGTTGTTTAATTTCTATATATTTTGCCTCTTGTTATTGATTTCCAGTAGTTCGAAAGGATGCTTGATATGATCTCAATTTTCTTAAATTTGCTAAGACATGTTTTGTAGTCTCATATATGATTTGTCCTAGAGAATGTTCAAGTGAGCTTGAGAAGAATATCCTGCTGCTGTTGGATGGAATGCCCTGTATATGTCTGTTAGTTCCATTTGGTCTAAAGTGGGTTCCAGTCCAATGTTTTGTTTTGTTTTTATCTTCTGTTTGGGTGACCTATTTATTGTTGAAAGTGAGGTGTGCAGTCCTCTGCTGTTATTGTATTGCTGTCTCTTTCTCCCTTCAGGTCAGTTAATATTTGCTTTTTATGTTTAAGTGCTCTAATGTTAGGTGCATTTATATTTGTAATTTTTTATCCTTTTATGAATTGACCTTTTTGTCATTACATAATGACCTTCTTTGTCTTTTGTTACAGTGTCTGACTTAAAGTCTACTTTTTTTGATGTAAGTATACCTATTCTTTCTTTCTTCTGATTTCCATTTGCATGGACTATTTTTTTCTATCCCAGCACCTTTATCCTATGTGTACTCTTAAATCTATCGTGGATCTCTTGTAGGTAGTATGTAGCTAGGTCTTACTTTTTAATTCATTTAGTCACTATGTCTTTGGAGAATTTAATTCATTTACACTTAAAATAGTCCTTTCTAAGATCCCTGTTCCTTGTGGGGTTCTTGGAGGAGAAGTCCAGGAAAGTGTGTTTCCATTAAGATTGTGGCCCCAGGAGTTTCTTATTTTCATGGTTGTTTAAACATAGCTTCCAACAATTCATCAAAATTGTGAATTTCCTGCCTATTAATGGCTCCAGTTTCTTCTCTACTAGTAAGAAAATCTCAGCTGCTGCACCTGGGTCTGAATACTCTTTTCTTCCCTCATTGGGGATTAGTGTTTGCCCAATGTCTTCAGTTCTCTAATATAGCGCCCCCCCCCGTCAAAAAAAAGGCATTGCTTTTTAGGTAGTCTAGCTTTTTCTGTTACAAGGATAGCATTAAAAACTCTGAGCTAAGGGCGCCTGGGTGGCTCAGTGGGTTAAGCCGCTGCCTTCAGCTCAGGTCATGATCTCGGAGTCCTGGGATCGAGCCCCGCATCGGGCTCTCTGCTCTCTCGGGGAGCCTGCTTCCTCCTCTCTCTCTGCCTGCCTCTCTGCCTGCTTGTGATCTCTCTGTCAAAAAAAACAAAACAAAACAAAACAAAACAAAACCTCTGAGCTATGTGTGCCAGATGAAACAAGAAGTTTGTGGACTTCTACTTTAAATAGAAGGAAATTGAATAGGGGTCTGAGGCTAGGCATGACTAAGACCTACTGAAGTCATGATACTGTCTAACCTGACACAGGCATTTGTGCTGTAGCAGATGCAATAGAACATAGCCATATTCTACCCCTTGCTCAGAAATTTCTTCAAAGGATGTTTTAAGAATCTCATCCAAAAGGAAGGAGGTTCTGGATCAATATTCTTTCTATGACAACTAATATTAGTGATATGTGGGGAAAAATGACAAAATGAAATCTTTCATTGTCAATCAATTTCCTACTGCATACCCTAATTTCTGCTCAAAACCTATAGTGATATGGTTGTAGTAGAGAGTGATTGAGAGTTTAAAAGTGCTATTTCACTAACAGCTCTGTTGATCCTGGTAACACAGGAAAGCGCTTCTTTGGGTCATTCTTATAACTGGGAGGAGAGATGGGCCCAGATACAAAAAGACCTTGAAAACAGATGGAATAATGTAGAAGTAAGGTAGGGATAAAAAACAAACATGCCACTGACACTTTTGAGTTAGAGACTGATATAATATTCACATTTGAATCAACTTCTGAGTCTGGTTGCATAACAGGTCATAAGGATGTCTTTGTTCAGAGGTTATACAGCATAAAGGAGATCCTGTCCTTGGAGCCAGACATTAAAGAGGTTGAATTTTGGTTCTAATACTTAATAGCTGAGCCATTTGGCAAATTTCTTTGCAGGCAATTTTGTAAATTACCTCTCTGGACCATATTTTCCTCTCCTGTAAAATGAGGATAATGATATCTATTCAAAGAGTTTTGAGGATTATATCAGATAACACACAGATGTAGAACAAACATTTAAGACAAGGATATAGAACATTCTCAATTAATAATAGTTATCTTAATGTCAAAATTATTATATTAATGTGTTTGAGCTTCATTTTAATAAGCTAGGGCTAGTGGATAACAAAGGGAGCGTCTCTTTGGTCTCCAGATTAAACAAAATAAGTATCAATCTCTTTGAATGTATTGAAAATGGGCCGTCAACCTTTGCATGGGGAATGGACAAAGGATAGGAACAAGAGAAGTCCATTTCCATATTAAAGAAAAAAAAAAGAAAAGCAAAGTTAAAAAAAAAGAAAAGAAAAGAAAAACTGGGGAATGACAGAAAGAGCAGAGAAATCAGAGAACTACAGCAATGCTCAGCCTGGGAAGGCTCTAGAATTTTCCAGGAGGAATGTAAAACTCTCAAAAGTCATGGGATGGTAGTTTTTCTGGATTCTTCTTTAGAAATATCCTGGTATTGGGAAAGAAAAAGCAAAATTTATCATGATGAAAACAGAGTGGAAGGTGGAAAGGGAGTATAGAACAATTTGAATAAAGCAATTTATCAAGTTTTCTCAAGTCGCTATTTCTTAAAGGTCTTAGTTAAAATTATGGCTTAACCTTGCCCTTCAATTTTAGAGTCACAGACAAACCAGGCAGGGGACATTGGGGCAGTAGGAAGGAAGGGAGAAGGCACTGGAATTAGGTTAAGGTTCAACTTCCAACTTTCGCTAGGGTCATGTGTGACTTTTGGCAAGTTATTTGGACCTCAAGAAACCCCTCTTCAAAAGCATTTCTTATTGCACAGCCAAACAAAATGAATACTGTGCCTTAAAATAAATCAAAATTAACAGGATCATCCTGTCTGATATATGGTTCCAGTACCCTAAATATAAAACTTTGACTAATTCCCAGAATCTTGAACTTTCTAGTAGGCACAATGTTATCCTGGATTTTTGCTCTTGATCTCTTAAGCTGTGTTGTAACCTTTAGGAATATGATAAACATGTGAAAAATGATTTTTGTCTATTTACGAACATATTAGCATAAATCTGGTAACCATGATATTCTGTATTTATTTTCTAAGAGCTCTGTTGAGATATAATTGACACAGATTAAAAAATACAATTTAATAAATTTTGACATATTTATACACCTGTTAAACTACTGCCACAATCAATACAGTGAACATATCTATCACCTACAAAAGTTTCTTCATACTTGTTTGAATTTCCTCACCCACCTCTACCCATGCCACCTCTCCCATCACCACCACTGATCTGCTGTTGAGATTGGTTTGTATTTTCTAGAATTCATCTGAATGAAATCATACAGTATATAGTTCTTTTTCTTCTGGCTTTCTTTGACTTAGCACAATTGTTCTGAATTTTATCCATACTGTTACATAGATAAATTTTTTATTCTCTCAAATTGTTAGGTAACATTTCAGCATATGGGTATACCAGATTTGTTTATATATTCTTTGTTGATACACATTTTGGTTCTTTGTTTCTTTTTTTATTTTTTAATTTCAAATAAAGTCTTTGTATAGATGTGTGCTTTCATTTCTTTTGGGTAAATACCTATGAGTGGAATGGAAGAATCATATGGTAGGTTTATGTAATTTTAAAGAAAATACCAAAGTGTTTCAAAAGTGCTTGTGCTATGCAATAGTTTTCTGTCACTACTGTAAAAAGTATCACAAACTTAGCTGCTGAAAATGACACAAATATATTATCTTTTAATTAATCAGTTAGAGCCATTTAGTCTTATCTTCCACAGATTGTTTCTGGTTTTAGGTTACTTTTAAGTTACACTTACCTAAAGGATTCTAATATGATCTAAAGATTCAAATGTAATTTGGTGAGAGGGAATTTTAATAAAATTCAATAAAGAACATATTACATTGTCCTGACTATTAATACTGCAGGAAATATTTTCATGGGTAGAGTTTACATCAACATCATGGACATACATTTTTAGACTAAACTAAGAAAGAAAGTGAGAATCTCCAAAGCTATTTCTGTTCAGAAGATGACTTTTTAGATGTCAATTACTTAATCCAAGTTCAACAACAGCTAGCCATTTTGGACTACAACAATTAATTGGAAGTTTACATGGCAAAATTCCGGATTATCTAACAAAAGCAATTTTTTCCTTGAGTTTGACCATGGTGATATTCAAAGTTTGAATTTTGAATATGATGAAAATTTGTCTATCATGAAAAGACTAAAGCAAACATGGTAACCTTGGTTATTGAGTGTGTGTCCATGTGTGTATGTTCTTTCCTTTAAATATTTATTGAATGTATTTATTTATTTAGGCAGCTAGTCCTTCAAAAATCTCATTTCCTTTATACCCTTTGCAAGTATACTTCCCTTCTAAATATTTTTGGCCCTAACTCTTTCTTTATGCCTCTCCCCTGAGCCTGTTCTGTTTTTTTGTTTGGCTGGCTGGCTTTTTGTTTTTGTTTTTTTATTGTTAAACAAGGATGAAAATACCCAGGATAAGCAGCATTGTTCTGAGAAAAAAGTTATATTCATATAATTTGGTAGTTGTATACAATGGCATTATGCAGTGAAAATGAAACAAGCATTATTCAGCTCTGTCTTCCTTGGCACCTAACACAGAGCCTAGTACATAGGAGCTCGACCACTTGGTGGAACTGAAGAAATACAATACATTTAATCTCATATAATAGCATTGCTGGGCTTCAGCCATAGTGCATTAAGAATTAAAATTAAAAACTGTGAGGACTGCAGAGAACTTTGTAAAGAAGCCGATCATGCTGAAAAAAGAGCAGAGAGTGAAGCCAAAAGACCTGTTCGTGAGTGCTGCTATTTGCCAGCTAGTAAATCCCTGTAATTGGAGAAACACAGTTTCCCCGCTAGCCCTTATCATTAACGTAAGATAGTAATTTCAACCCAGCCCAGCCTTTCACATAAAGTTTTTGTTAAAAACCAAGTTAGAAAACACTTGAAGGGATTTGGAGATTGTTTAATGGCATACACACATGATGTGATATTTTCTCGTCTGACCTTCTTTTACAGATGAAGACTTTGCAGCTCTAACAAGTTAAGTGATTTATCTAAGGCTATAAAATCTATCCGTGGTGTCTGAATGGGTGCCTATCTTCTATTTCCTCAGCCCTTGAATCAAGCACTAAATTTTAACCCTCAAGAAGCCTGGGCTCCAGTTTGAAATTAAGAGTGTGGTCTTATTTGGAACCCACCTAGGGAAGTTGGAAGAGAGGCTGTGTGGGAGAATCCAAGGAGGCCCCGAGGAATGGCTCCTCAAAAATTGGGCCCAGGGGACTTGTAAGGCATTTGGGTTATTCCAGTATTTGCGTGATGAACAACACTATTCACACAGTGATGATTTTTGCTTAAAACGCAAATTACAACTTATCCTGTCTTCCAAAAATAAAATATAAAATCCATTAAATAAGACAG
Source organism: Lutra lutra (assembly GCF_902655055.1). Lineage (NCBI taxonomy): Eukaryota > Metazoa > Chordata > Mammalia > Carnivora > Mustelidae > Lutra > Lutra lutra. The sequence continues at coordinate 47,174,165 of NC_062279.1, read as the reverse complement.
GTATCAAATATATCTATAATTTTGTTCGCTTATTGCTTTTGCAATTTATGTAATGTACTTTCAGGTGATCTGATTCAGCAAGAAAACTACCTTATATTTCCTTTTATCAAGAGCTTTCTGGATCACCAGTGCTTGGTCGGGTCGATATCTGAATCTGAAGTGTTGTTGCTTTGGTCTTTAAGGGATGCTGGTCGTCCTTGAAATAGCACTGAGTTCCCTCAGACCCTTTTTCCATGAAGTTACTGACAGGAGAATTCTACATCTGAGCTGTCATGGCGGGTCTCCCAGACTACAGGAGTTCCTAGGAATCTATATTTAGAGTTCAGGAAATGTAATAAGGAGGGTAGAAAGTCAAATTGCCTTTTTTTTTTTTTTTTTTTTTTTCGATTAGCTCTGTCTGCAAATATGGGTGTATTAGGCTGAAGTTTACTTCTACACTATTGGAGATGAAAGTGTTTGCTATGTATTTATATAATCTAAAGAGAGTAAAGATTAAACAATATAGAAAGAAGGGGGTAGGGAATAATTTGAAAGAATTGAGAAAACTGGGATCAGGAAAAATCTGTGGAAAAATGAAACAAGTGAAGCAGCTATTTTGGCTGTTCCATTTGTCAGTTCATGATCTAATGAACCCCTGCTTTCTCACTCGGGGGCCTGTCGCATTACTCTCAGAGATTCAGCACCCACATTAAGGTAAATGACTTACTACATCTATGGGATGTCAGGTGCTGCCATGGAAATTAAAACTTTGAGGGCGAACCAGAGCTATGAATTTGGAAGGGAGTCTCAGAGAGTGGAGTTTCTGCTCATGGAGAAGGAGGGATTTTGCTACAAATCAACCCCTCTCTCTCCTTTCAGGGATGTAACAAATACACCCACAGAGTATTGGGAATGGTATTAAACGTTGGACGGGGAAGCAAGTAAAAACACAAGGATGTAGTCTGGGACTCACAGCCTTTGTTAGGTCATAGTTCCTAGGCGGCTCCTGACTTTGGTGTCGGAATAAAGGACAGAGCAATGTTAGTATGTAGGTGACACTGTGGTATTTCATTTAGTGGCCTGACAAACTTAGATGGGCATGAATTTTAAGAGGCCAAAGAGATAGACATAAACAATTATAAGTGTGAAATAGTGATAAGTAGGTGCGAAGAACACAGTTGTTCTGGGAACCTACTAGAGAGGCACATAAAAGACATCGAAGGTGAGGGTACCATTGAGATGAGAGTTAAAGGATGCAAAAGGGGTCGGCCTTCTGAGTAATGGACCCTAACGCTATTCCTAGTGAAGGAACAGGCAAGAAAACACGGAGAAGTGAGCAATGTTTGTGGCATCTAGGGGACTCCAGCCACTAGGTGGCCAAAGGTACGCTAGGTAAGGTGAATGAGTTGGAGAGGACCATCAGGAAGACTTGATCAAGAGGGCTTAAAAAAGGGGGGGTAGGCTTTTAAGTTTTGCCAAATGGGTACTTGATTTTTATCTTCAAGGGAAAGGATTTTTAAGAAAACTAGTATGAATATTGAATTTGAATATAAGAATATGACCCCAACAGAATTGTTGTGTATTGATTCTTCACCTAAAATGCCAGAGATAAGGAGTAGTAAGGCCCCTCTTGTAGCAATGCAAGAGGGTCATCAGGGCCCCATAATGAAAACAGTGAGAATGGAGAGGAAAGTGGTTTGAGTTGTATTTGGGAGATAGGCTTGCTTGCACTTGAGGATTAGTAGATGGAGGGGTAAGGAAGAGGAGGAGTGGGAGAGAGGAGCGGGTCTTGGGGATGGAAGCTCACTTTGAACATACTGAAACGCAAATCATACACTTTTATTTCCAGTGAGTATTCTGGAGCTCTGGTCTGATTCAGTATTTTCTGGGTAAATTTCCTCATCCACAATACACATAACCTCCACCATTATTTCAAGCAATTATAGGGGTCCTGGGAAAGTCTTAGAATATTTATCATCTTTCAAAAATTTCCTAGTACATGTTGAATGCACACATCTTGTATTAGTTGACATGCCTTATCTATTTCCCTAATTTTACTTTTTGTTTTATTGCATATACTACAGCAAACACTGTTGTTGGCTAATCCAGTCACTGTTCCCTATCTCTATTTCCCTTGCTGCCTCCACAGAGGATGAAAAAGCTAACTGCTTTTTTGGTGTGTGTTTATTGTGTTCCTGGACAGTGGCGACTACGTGGTATAATCCTAGTCAATTGCACAAACAAAATCTTCTGGGAGCTTATTTTTAATTAAAAAAAAAAATCAAACCTCTGGTATTATCTTTCCACCTCTCCTTCCTGCCCTGATAAAATACTTGGAGCTGAGACCATTATCTTGGGTTCATAAGAATCCCAGACATTGTGGGATTGATACTGTTGAGTCAGGAAGCCAGTTCCAGTGACTCCAGAATTTTCATTGTATGAGTGGGGATAAAAGTTCTTATTTGTTGAAGTCATGGTAATTAGGTTTTCTGTTGATTATAGCCACATGATTTCCTAACTGATACACAGCCCCATGCAAAGCCATCAACTCCATCTTACCATAAAAAGGGAATATAAAATAGAATGAGTGTTCAAAAATCGGGGGTGCCAAATGGTTTCTGGGTCAGTCATGTTAAAATAATAAGAGCCAGGGCTAGCTGTGGGAAGAGCAACGGTACTAGGATCCTGGGGTTAGATGCCCAAATTGTGAATGAATGGCACTACTCAAAAACAGAGTGTTCTTATTTGGTATGAAAATGGTACTGAATACCTCTCCAGCCGGGGTTTTCTACTCTCTGCATACCAAACATGAAAATCAGGTCTTCCCTACTATTGATGCTGTGCTCTCTGCAATGTCTCTCATGTACTCACCACCAACAAAACACCCATATTTCAAGGTCCTGTCCAAGTCCCCACCTCCATGGCCACTCTAACAGCAAACTCTCCCTCCAAACACCTAAGGAATATAATCTGTCTGCCATTGAATGGATTTATACTCTTATAATATGAGTTAGATTGCCATGTCATTTAGAATTTAGGTTGAGGGCAAGACGGTGAACTATTGTTTAGACCACCAGCTTTTGTAATTTCTCTTTCCTTATTGTGTTGGGCATTATGGAAAGAGAAAGGGAGCTGGGTAGAAGTCACCCTGCAATAAAGATACACTTAGTCAAAAGAGTATATGTATGTGATATAGGGATAGGAAGGTAAAGGTTACTTGGTGTCATGAGAATTCCAAATCTTCAGACCATGTGTACCTACAGATACAGTCTGTGGACCAGTTTTTTTTTTTTTGGACCAGTTTTTGTTGCAATAACACTATAGAAGGAGGATCTATGGATTTTGGCAGCTGGTAGGTCTTCCTTCCCTAAAATTCCTTACTTTCACATTCCTTTTGAGTCTATCTCAGACTTTGACAGCTCTCCATCCTCCTTCTCATCATATTGGTTGGATGGTTGTGAGAGCCTCCTAACTGACCTCCCTGCTTTCACTCCTTCCAATGCATTCTTTATCAGCATCCAGAGTCATTTTATAAAATCATAAATAAGATTATGCCATTTCTCTATGTGAAACTATAGTTGGTTAGAAGTCTGAAAACATTCTATCCCACATATTTTGCATGTGATTTTCTTTCTCTTGGAAACTTTCCAAATTTTCTTCATGTGTTGTGTAGTGACTCGGTGGTTCTTTTAAATCTGGAAGCTCATTACTTCAGATCTGGAAATTGTATTGTTTTTTATAAGATTCTTTTCCTTTTCTTTGTTCTTAAATTCTTCCAGCTTGAGCCTCTAGGTTTTTTTTTTTTGTTTAATCCTGATTTCTATCTTGCAATATCTTCACTAGAAGATAGAAATAATTCATTAAAATGTGACTCCCCAAACTTGCTTATGAGGATTATGGTCTATGTCGATATACTTAACCTTACAGTTAAGTGACAAACTATGATAAGTTGTAAATTTTTTTCTCTTGTTATCTTTTTAGTGGTTTCACATGTCTCATCTCGAACTTATGGGCTTGCTAAGAGTTTAACTTAAAAATTCACCAAGAAATATGTTCACATCATTTTTCTTTCCTTCAAAGCAGTGAGATAAATTGGGTTGTTGGATGTGAGGGTAAAGTGCAATGTAATATAAATTTAGAAAGTAGGTCAGGTCCTACTTCTGTGTCAGGGATAAGAAATGAAGCTAAGATTCAGAAAGGGAATATTCAGTAATTGACACAAAGAGGGAGCTCCCTAAAGTCAAAGTCATTTGTCATTTGGTTATGGAATTCAGAAACCCTAATCAACAGCATAAACTCCAGGGAAGGTAACACTTCTTTCACTTTGGAATTTACAAAGTATGATAAGATTTTGGAGTATATTCAGTAAAAGGCAAAGAGAGAGAGAGAGAGGAGGAGGGGAATACTAGTGAGTCAGGCAGCATGGCGTAATGGGAAAACCACCGGATTAGAAACTGATTTTAATTCTGGTTCAGCACTTGAGACCAAGTGCCAGGCAGACACTGTGGTTCAGGATCTGTCATAAAACGTAAGAATAAAACAAACTATGTGACATCTTTGAGAAGTACATGTTTTTACAAAAGCTTAACAATTCTTATGACTGAAAAACTATTTCAGTTTATACTTGGATCTCTTTTAAGATAAAAAATGACAATTATACTATTCTACTTTTCTTTCAGATTAGGAAACTATCACCAAATGAAAGTACAAGAAGATAAAATAAAAGCTTGTCCATGTTGTTCCATTGACTATAACATACATTTAGCTGAAAATTTATGATGACCTGTTCTAAGTGGAGAGAAATTGGTGTCCTCAAAGAATGCAGTGACTTTTTCAGAAATAGTTGGTAAAATACATGGTGAGTTTAACAAACTGAAACATTGGTATGTTATTCTTTGTGCTCTCCTTGTCTCTGATGATTTAGGGATAATGTTACCCAAGGTAGTATATGAACTCTGAAGCTCATTTCCTGAAATAATTCAGAAAGAATAGAAGAGTTGTGAGTACATGGAGGATATATTAGAGCGGTTGTAAAGGTTTCTTATATGGACTGATGCCCACTTGGCTGCTATCAAAAAGATGCTATGTGACTGCTTAACAAGTAGATTGGCTAGACAGACTCTGGGGAACAATTCGAGCTCTAAGAATCTTTAATGGACCATAGGTTAATCATTACCTTCTGAACCATTCCCCAAGTGAAATATTATATTTAGAATATTAGAGCGTTTCTGATTTACACCTCTATGCCTTTCCACTTACTGTTGCCTCTGAAACATGTTCTTTATTTTTCACCCAGTCTTTGCACCTTGAAAACCCAGCACAAGTGTCATTTCTCAGATAAGCCTTTAGTAATCTGCATTTCAATGCAAGCCTGTATGCCCCCATGCCATCATCTGCATAATATATTATTTACCATCTAACAGTTGAGGGTCATTAGTTTACATTTTCCCATGGACTGTGTAGACATCTGGGCAGGACCTGATACGATCATGTTTTCCTAGTTCCTAGCACAATACTTGTTAAGACAATGCTAGCTAAAACAATAAAGTAAAGGGATGGAGCATGGATTTTATAATTGAAACACCTGGATTTAAGCCCCTGTTCAGCTCACTTACAGCAATCTTACTTTGGGGAATCAAAGTCTCAGATTTTTAGTTTTTGCAGTTTTCAGATGGAGAAAATAATGGCTTTGTTACATGCTTATTGAGATGTAAATGTGATATTATGGAAAGCTACCTTGCAAGCAGAAAATGCTATACTAACGTTGCCATTGTTATTGTTTTACAGAAGCAAAGAGGTATCAGAACTTCTTGATGGCACCATACTGGGCAAATGCTGATACAAAATGCCTGTTTTTGTTATTTTTAATTTTTTTAAGAGATTTTATTGATTTATTTGTGAGAGAGAGAGAGAACATGAGGGAGAGAAGGTCAGAGGGAGAAGCAGACTCCCCATGGAGATGGAAGCCTGATGTGGGAATTGATCCCAGGACTCTGGATCATGACCTGAGCTAAAGGCAGTCTTTTAACCAACTGAGCCACCCAGGTGCCCTGCTTGTATATTTTCAAAGACGCAAATCCTTCACAAAGATGTTTCCCAATTAAAATTACATTACAAAACACAAAAGTATCAAGATTCCTTGTGAACAACACTGAAGGACAAGGACATGCTTAGATGTGTGGAGTAGAAGTGTGGCGCAAGAGCAGTTAATCTGGGACCCATGTCACTGAAGGGAGGACAAGAGACAGAAAAGACATGAGTGTGGGGCCTGATTTTACCAATCCGTGGATGTGTAATTAGAAAATGCTCTCCTATAAAAGTTTTGAGTAAAGAAATTCCTATTCAGAAATCATAAATACAGATATATCATGTTATCAAAAAGTTGGTATTTATAGAAAAACTAGTTTTGGTGGCTTCTCTTATTTTAGGTTGTAGATTAAAACCAATCAGCAACTTTTGGAAGAGATGAAATAAATTATGTGTATGGATTTTCCTTTCCTTTGAAATAAAATTATTTTGTCAGCCTTCATTTATGTGCCTAGAAACTGTGAGTAAAAGCCACTGGATACATATTCAGATGGTCTGAAAGCAACTCCCATGTAGAAGGAAAAAGATGAAAAATGACATTTATTTTTTTTAAGATTTTATTTATTTATTTGACAGAGAGAGAGATCACAAGAAGGCAGAGAGACAGGCAGAGAGGGGGAAGCAAGTTCTGTGCTGAGCAGAGAGCCTGATGAGGGCTCGATCCCAGGACCCTGAGATCATGACCTGAGCCAAAGGCAGAGGCTTAACCCACTGAGCCACCCAGGTGCCCCGACATTTATTTTTTTATATAAAAAAACAAGTCAGGACTTCTGCTTTGGGGTAGGACGGAGAATTTCATAGTAGACCAACATTATTACTGAAAAAGATAAAATATAATTTAAAAGTTTATTAACAAGTGTCAGAGGACCATAAAACTATGAGGACTACATAGTAAAGAGAAGAAAGCTTTTAAATTAAAAGGTGTGGAGTGCCTGGATGTTTCATTTGGTTGAATGTCCCACTCTTGATTCCAGTTCAACTCATGATCTCAGGGTCCTGAGACTGAGCCTAGTGCGTTGGGCTCTGGGCTCATCAGGGAATCTGTTTGAGATTCTCTCCCTTTGCCTTGCCCCCCACTCTTTCTCTCCCTCTCTCAAATAAATAAATCTTTAAATAAATAAATCAATGATAGATAGATGATAGATAAAAAGGTGAAATCGGGCTTTCAGCTCTCCCTGTGGACATTATCTGATTCTGGGCACAGGCTGAGAGACTGGGCTCAGCCCAGACTTGCCCTACTTCTGGGGTGCAGAATAAGCAGCAGTGATTGCAGCAGTCATGAAGGGTTTGAGTGACAGACTTAGAGATGGGAATGTCCTCAAATGATAGCCAATTCCCCTTTTAATACATTTCCTGATCTCTAATTCGGCATAGGATAGGAGACTGAAGAACTATAGCCCAATCTCAGGAAAGCTGAGTGGAATTTTCCACAGCCTCCTGCTGCATAGAAAATAAAAACTTACCAGAGACAGGAAACCTGAAAGCAAGATGAGAAATGAAAATTCCCTCAAGCAATGGGACAGGGCTGCAGAGTTCCAGTCTCTTTTTTCCTGGAGGCCCTTGCAGACCTGGAAACAGCTGTAATCCAAGAGTGCCATTGCTGTAAACAGAGAGACAAGCAGAGCCTTTGTCACTTTCTTAGAACTGGAGTGATAAAATTGGAAACTTGAGGGACTTTAAACACGGCTGGTCTCCTCCTCAAGACTATTGTCAAACTGTGATGTTGTGTGGGATGGGGAGTTAAAGACCTAGGCTGAAAACTCAAAATCAGAGCAGAAATTCCTGCAGTCTTTCATTTCTGAGAATGCAGAGACTCACGATGATCTCACCTGGAAGCCCTGAAGGGCCATACCTCCATCCGAGGAACCAGTACAAAAAAGTTGACAGAGCCTTAATAGAACTGCCACACAGTGTGAGCACAGAGAAGTCTTGACTGGATTAAAGTATCAGTCTCCCTATTATTTGGCAATAAAAAAGGGGGAGCCCTCCTAACCTGAATTTAAAACAATTCAAAACACCTATAATTCTTTTTCCCCAATAGGTGTCATTCAATAAAAAATGAGTAGGCATGTAAAGAGAGAGAATCATGGGACCACACCCTAAAACACAACGTAGATGCTAGAAGCTCACCAGCAAATCATACAGGTATCAGAGTTGTCAGGCAAGTTCTTAAGAATGAATTGGATTAGGACGTTCAAGAAAATAGAGGAAAAGAGGAAAAATAGAAAGCATGCAGAATTTCAACATGGAATTGAAATTTATATTCCAAGGAAATCAAATATTATTGGGCTAGAATATATACTCTCTGAATTAGTGATTTTAACAGCAAACTGTTCACAGACAGAATAGTGAGTAAGAAGAACAGTCAATAAAAATATTCAAAATAAAGCACAGAGAGAAAAATGAGTTTATAAAAACAGATTAGAGTATAGGAGACATACTAGTCATGCTCAAACAATGTAACATATATGTAATTGGAGATCAAGAGGGAGAGGAAAGAAAATAGCAATTAAGCATTTTTAAGAGATGACAGCTGAACATTTTCCTAAAGAGATGAAAGACAACAGCCCATGGTTTCAGATAGCTCAAGCAAAGCCAGATGAATAACATAATTTTAGAAATATCTAGGCACATCATGGTCAAATTGAAAGAGAACTTCAAAGAGAAAAAGGAAATCTTAAAAGATGTTAGAGAAAAAGAAGCATAATACCTTTACAGAATCAACTGGCAGTTCACTTTTCTATAGAACTTGGGGAGGTCTGAAGAAGTCCTAATGATACCGTCAAAGTGCCAACACAAAAGTAACCGCTAACATGGCATTCTATATCCAGCAGATAGATGAAGGTAAAAATAAAAGCACATTCACAATAAAACTGAGCGGATTCTTTACCAGTAGGCCTATATTTTTTAGAAATACAAAAGAGATCTCTAGCAAGAATTACTCATTCCAGTGAAATCATGGAAGCACGTGAAAGAATAAAAATCACTGGGAGGAGTAAATATTTGGATAAATGTGAAGGCATATGGGCTGCAGGAAAGTCTATCTGTAATGTCTTATGGATTTCCCAAAATATATGTAGAATTGAAATGTGTGACAAAAATAACCTGAAAGGCATGAGGGATAAATGGAGTTAAATTGTTGTAAGCTTGAGCATTACTGGGAGATGATATAAGTAATATTTATGCTGTACTAATTCAGGAATGCCAGCTATAGTGTATGGAGTAACCACTAAAAGTAATAAAAACTGTGAAAAATGAATAAGTAAATAGTGTGAAAGTGAATAATAAAAATCATATTTAAAAAACAAAAGGTATAAAAATAAAAAAAGAAAACGTTTGTCAAATAGAAAACAAATCGTCAATATAAATACAACTAAATAATAAACATTAAAAAAACACTTATAGTTAAATACATAAAACAAAATGGCAATTAATAAATTAAACAACCATATTCGGTGAAAATATTTAGTAAAAAAGCTGTCATAGTTTTGTTACTATGAAAAAATAGACTGTAAGGTAAATATTGCTAAAAATAGTTATATTTTATAATGATAACAGGGAAAATTCTGTGAGAAAGATATAAAAATGTTTAATCTGTATGCTCCAATCACATATCTTTCTAAAATATAAAGCAAAGCAAAAATTAACATAATTTAAAGGCAAAATAGACAAATCCAAAGTGCTAAGTGGAGACCTTAACAAACCTCTCTTTATAGCTTATGGAACAATTAGAACCCCATCAGGATATAGATGGTCTGAACAGCACAATGAATACACTGTTCTGACTGACCTATATAGAATTATCCCACCCAATAACAGCAGACTTCACATTACTTTCCAGTACACACAAAGAATTTACTAAAATGATCAAATTCTGGGCCATGAAGAAAGCTTGAATAGATCTCAAAGAACTAATAGTATTGACAATGTGATGTCTCATCTCCAGTGGAATTAAGCCAGAAATAAATAAAGAATATAATTTAAAAAATCTTCAATTTTTGGAAATTCAGGCGTGCACTCCCAAGGAATGTGTGAGTCAAAGAAGAAATTACAACTAAAATTGGAAAATAGTTTGAACTGAATTAGAGCAAAGATGTATTTTTTCCTTTTTCTTTATTTCTTTTTTCTTTTCTTAAAGTTTTTATTTAGATTCTAGTTAGTTAACACACAGTGCAATATTGATTGGTTTCAGGAGTAGAATTCAGGGATTCATCACTTACATACAGTCCCCAGTGCTCCTCATAACAAGTGCCCTCCTTAATACCCATCACCCATTCAGCCCATCCCACACCAACCTCCCCTCCATCAACCCTCAGTTTCTTCTCTATCCTGAAGATTCTCTTGTGGTTTTCCTCCCTTTCATGGGCCTCAGGTAAAGTAGAACTCAGATGCAAATGTTCAGTTTTATGGGCAGATACTGACAAAGAAAGAAGCCAGACAAAAACACCAGCAAAACTAAATTAAATAAAGTAGAATAAAATAGTAAACAGTGCATAGTAATAAAATATACCTAAGAGTTCAATAGACAGAAACAACAAAGAGGACAGTTGGTTCTTTTAAAAAAATTATTATTGATGGGGCACCTGGGTGGTTCAATTGGTTAAGTCCCCAACTCATGGTTTCAGCTCAGGTCATGATGACAGGGCTGTGCGATGGACCCCCACCTCAGACTCCATGCTCAGCAGGGAGTCTGCTTGAAGATTCTCTCCCCGCCGCCCCTCCCCCTCATACATGCTATCTCTCTCTCTCTTTCAAATAAATAAATAAATAAATAAATCTTTAAAAAAGATTATCATTGATACAAACCTAGGAAGACTGATCGACAAAAAGGAAGGAAGAACAAAGCAAAGGAGAAAAGAAGAAAGGGAAGCAAGGGAGAGGAAAGGAAAATTACCCACAGAAAGAATGATCATCGCCACATATCCTACACACATGAAAGTGACAAGAAAATATTAGGAATAATTTTTTGCTGAAAAATTTTGACAGTTTGGACAAAATCAGTTCCTTATGAAAAAACTTACTCGGGGTATCTGGGTGGCTTAGTCAGTTATGCGTCTGACTCTTGATTTCGTCTCACTCAGGTCATGATCTCAGGGTTGTGAGATCCGGCAACAAGTTGGGCTCTGCACTCAGGGTGGAGTCTGCTTCAGATTCCTCTCTCCTTCTCCCTCTGCCCCTCCCCCAGCTTGTTCTCTCTCTCTCTCTCTGAAATCAATCAATAATATAAACAAAATCTTAAAAATAAAAGAAAAACTTAAACTGAGACAGACAAAAAAATCTCTAGCATAGTATTTAGTAAAGAAATTAAATCTGTTCCTAAGTAACTTGCATACACAAAAAAACAAAAATAACCACAAAAAGAAAAATCCAAAACCATACTTGTATAGCATCACCAATAAATTGTTTCCATATATCTGAGGGAAAAAGTAACACAAACCTTACGAAATTTCTTCCAAGGAATAGAAACAAAAGGAAAACTACCCTGCTCTTTTTATGAGGCCGATATAACCTTGATCCCAAAACTTGCTAAGCAAAGGGAATTTTGAAGAAAATTTTAGCTCAGTAAGTCCAGCAAAATATATATAAAAGATAATATATCTTGGCTAAACTAATATTACTCCAGAAATGTAAGAGTAAACTAATATTTGAAAATCAATCAATATAATTCTCATAGGAAAAAGAAGTGGGGAGTGAGGACAGTGGGGACAAATTGTATTATCTCTTTCCTAGATGCAGAAAAACATTTGAGAAAATTCAACACCATTCACGGTAAAAGAAAAAAATATAAACTCATATAGAAACAGAAATGGAAAAAAACATTTCTTTATTCTAGTAAATATGGATGAATTTCTCATTATATTGAGGTAAAGAAGTCAAACAAAGAAGGCACACAGTGTAGTTCTAGTTATATAAAATTCAGAACCAAGGGAAAATAATCTGTGCCGTTCGAAGTCAGAACAATGCTTACTATTTGTCTTAGTCTGCTCAGGCTGTCGCAACAAATACTGTCAACTGCGTGGCTTAAACCACAGCAATGTATTTTGTTCTGGAGCCTGAGAGGTCCAAGATCAAGGTATCATCAAAATGTGTTTCATTCGAATGTTCTTCTCATGGTTTGTAGATGGCCACCATCTCACAGTGCGCTCACTCGACCTATTCTTTATGCACGTATGGGGAGAGAGAGCAAGGAATCTGGTGTCTCTTCTTCTAAGGACACTAATCATGAGGGCCCCACACTTACCATCTCATGAAACCTAATTACATCCCAAGGGCCTTCTCCAAATACAATCACATTGGAGGTTAAGACTTCAATACATGAATTTGGGAGGTCCCATCATTGCTCAGAAGTAGTAACAAAAAGTGGATATAAGAGAGCTTCTGGAATGTTGGCCAAGTTCTGATTCTTGAACTGGTCACTAGTTACATGGAAGGAAACAATGTAAAAACACATCAGTTTATATACTTAAAATCTGTGCACATTTTTGTGTATATGTTACATTTAAAAATAACCCACAAATTTCTCCAAAAACTCTGAATGATGTCCTTCATATATATATTATAACTTCATTACTTTTTGCTTCTTTACAGATTTAGGAAATATGCCAAGATAATCTACATGAGCTTTGATTACTTCCCATTCTAAGAAGGTTTGTTTTGCATTTCTCAAAAAGTTATTCAGCCTTTCAAATAGGAAGGTTTCATCTGAACATGATTTATGAAAATTCAACACAAGCAGTAAATCTATTTACAGATTACATTAAAAAAATAATTAAAAAAAGGACTATGTAAGAACTTCCTAGTAGCCTTTCTGCAAAATACTGCATCATTCTATTTCATGCCCTGAATCCTGACAGTGTTGCTTACATTGTTAATGGGGAAAGATACTCTGGAGTCAGGTGATCTGAGTTCAAGTTCTGACACTTCTCTGGTCTTCCTCTCTCTGGAAAATTGGAAGAAGCTATTGCTTTCATTTTCCTTTCAGAGGGAAAGCCATGACTAGAGTAAATTGTCCTTGACCCATTTTCATGAACATATGAGAGAGAGAGAGAGGGAACTGTATCTGAGGCTGCTAACCAAATGTTTTTTAAAACTGAACTCCCCATAGCAATGTGTTTGTCACTTTCATTTTCTCCTAAAAGCAGGAACCAAGAGGTGAAGACAGAGACTAGGCCTTCATCTGTAGAAGCTGTCAGTCCAGGGCTGTAGAAATGTGTCCTATTTTGTAGAGGCTGACTCATGCACTGTCAGAATGATATTCTGTTTATATTGTCCGATTTTTCAAACTGTTGTTTACAAGCTTTGTAACAAAGGCTGCTATATAAATCTTCCTGCTTCGAATTAAAATATAATGCACCGAGAGGCAGTTTTCTTTTTCTTAATGACGTGGCCCATGAGTTTAAAATAACTTGGTCTATTAATCACTATTCAGATCTTCCAGATTGCCAAGTAAATATTTACCATGGTATAAATCCTGTTTAATTGTGCAGATCCCCATCATCCCTTGGGGAATATAAAATAATAAGACATTGTTAATATGTGCTTTAGTTCATTGCTTTAACTCTTGAATTGCCTATGATGGTCCACTGTGCTTTGTTTGCACCTGTAAGAAGGGAGTTTCTCACCAGCCTCCCATAAATGCCTCAATATTTACTCCTGATATTGGCTAAATCTTTTTAATTGGGCCTAGATGTCTTTCGTCTTCCTACAGTCCCCCCTTTCCTCCTCCACCCCCAGCTGCAAGTCTATCTTTACAAATATAGATGGGATCATTCCACTTTTTAGTTAAAAATCCATCCACATTTCCTCACTGATTTCGGGGGGCTGGGGTGGAATTCAAAGTCTGGTTTGTAATATAAGACCCTTCGTTGCTTGGCCTTTGCCCAGTTACTGAACCGAATGAGTCTGGCCAATCCATCGTAATCTCTGCATCTCTGTTCCCTCCTTTGCAAAACTGGGATAATGAAGTTCCTACCTCATGAGGCCCTGATGAGGATTAAAGGACATAAGGCTTAACTCCGTGCCCAGCTTGGAATAAGTGAATAGAACGCTGGCTTTATGATTGTTATTCTTAACTCCTGCCACCTCCAACACATACTGTCCCTACAGTCTCACTGAACCTGACCGCTGCCAGGTCAAGGTGCCTTTCATTCTCCCATACCTCTCTTCCAATAGCCCATTTACTAGGATGATTCTGACACTAATTCCAATGTGTGTTTTTTCTTGAACACACCAAGCAATTAACTCGATTCCCTGAAGACACTGATGACGTGTCCCAAGAATTTAACTCAGTCTGGACATATCTACCTGGAGATAGTATCAAGTTCCACCGGTTAAGGGTCATGATCTCAGGGTGAGATCCAGTCCCAGGAGACCGCCCCACTTCCGATGCAAATCCCAAGTCCAACTTGCTACCAGTGCTTCTGACGGACTGCTATAAATCAGAGGTTTCTATGACCTTCTCTTTGGGTTTAACCAATGTGCTAGAATGACTCACAGAACTCACAGAAAATGAGACAGATTACCAGTTTATTATAGAGGATATAAAAGGCAACAGCCAGATGAAAAGCTACCAAGGTCTAGGTCTGGGAGGATCCCCAGGAAAGAGTTTCTGTCTCTGTGGAGGGCATCCCACTCCAAACCTTGTCCTTTCGGGCATTTTTATTGAGCCTTCATTACACAGGCATGACTCATTAAATCATTGGTCACTGATGATTAAGACCCTCTCTTCTCTCCAGAGGTCAAGGATTGGAACTTTCAGCTCCAATACTCTAATTACCCATGGTTGGGGGCCCACAACCAACCCCCCATCTTTAGGTGCTTTTCAAAAGCAACCTCACTTAACAAAACAAAAGGCTGCTTTATCTCTAGCTCCCCTTACAGGAAATTCCAAGGGTTCCTAGAAGCTTTGTTCCAGGGACAGTAGGATGAAGACCAAATGTAAATTTCCTACTATAAACTGCAGTGTCACACCTGGCTAACTCCTTTGAGTTTTATCTGAAGAATGATCTGCTCCAGCACCGCAGTGCAAAGCCTGGCTGTTCTGCCTGAGTCTTTCATTTGGCTTCCTTTGTCTTTCTGCACCATTCCTGTGTGTCTGCGGTCGTCAGTGAGACAAAGCATTATCTTAGTTTAAAAGTCTGCAGATTTCTTAAACAGAATTCTGGCATCACTGCCTTCTTTTTGTGTGTGCATAAGAAGTTTTTTGTTTTTTGCTTTTTGTTTTTTTGTTTTTGTTTTTTGGTTTTTTTTTTTTTTGTTTGAAGTGTCTGTGTTTTGCAATTTTTAGGTGCATAAAATATTCCAAGATGGTTCTTTTCTCCAGTGCCCTATGGAGCTCTACTCCCCCGCTACTCCTCTGGGGAACAGACATCGACAAGCACACCCTAAGATGGAGTCATCACTCTGTCTGGATACAAACACAGGGATGAGAGTAGGATCCGGTTTGGATTCTAATGGATGGATATGAGCTGCACCTCGTTGTAGCTGAAGAGCTCTTTCCCACAGCTGGCGGGTGGGAATTTGAAATGGCCACAGCAGGGGTTAAGATGCACCTGAAGTTGTCCCTGGGTAACCCAACAGTGACAATATCTTCCATGGGGCCCAGAGTACCTGACATTTTTAAGTCATTGCTGCAAAGAAAGGCAACTTTAATTACTGCAGATGAAATAAATCAGAAGGATCTCATTGGGAATGCAGGCATGCCAGACAGCCAGCCTTAGCCGAGTAGTCTCAGCCATCTGCCAATAAGGGTTATTTGCTTTAGCTTCTGAAGAAAGATGCTGCGTAGTCTCAGGGGAAGCAAGAACTAAGGACAGACACGCCAAATGCCTGTATATTCTCCACCTTTAAGAAAGCAACTGAGAAAGCGCTGATGAGCTCACGGGGAAGCATACTCCGTTCTAGTAGCTGGATGTCCATTCTGACCTGCCTCATGTCCACTCACAGCTTAGTTTCCAGCTGCTGGAAACATTAATTTTTACTGGGCCTAAACATGCTCATCACACCTTCACACAAACTGCCGAGAATAGGACTGACTTTACCCTCTACCTGGAATGCCCTTCCCCAACGTACTTGTCACCTCTGTAGTCTCCACTGGGCAGGAGAAGGTCCTTCTGTCTCTGCTGCATTATACCGTTCTCTGTGGTGGTCTCTTTACTGAACTCTAAGCTATTTGACACACATTTTATTTATTTATTTATTTTTAAAGATTTTATTTATTTATCTGACAGAGAGATCACAAGGAGGCAGAGAGGCAGGCAGAGAGAGGAGTGGGGGAAGCAGGCTCCCTGCTGAGCAGAGAGCCTGACATGGGCTCCATCCCAGGACACTGGGATCATGACCTGAGCCGACAGCAGTGGCTTAACCCACTGAGCCACCCAAGCACCCCTTTATTTATTTATTTTTGACACACATTTATTTTATTTTCATTCTCATGTACCTACATTTAACCCTACCTAAATATTTGTGAAATCCTTGTATCACTACACTTAGCCTGGTGTAGAATGAAAACAAATAGTAACAAAACTAATAGACTTTTGGAGTATCTACTGCTGGGGTTGATTCTATGCAGTTTCTCATTTAATCCTCCCCAAATCCAAATGATCTTGATATTTTTATCACTGGAATAGAAAGAGGAGGTAAGTGACACCCAGGAACTGAGGTGACGAGTGCCATGTCACAGAGCTTGTGGGTGGCAGGGGTGGCTGGTGAACCCAAATCAAATGATTCCAGGACCATAAAGCTTAACTGTTGTGTATTCTGCTTGGCTGGCACTGAATAGTGGTGTGTGACTTGTTATAAAACCATATGGCTCTAAACAGTGCAATCATAAAAACCTTGACATCCCTTACAACAGAAATGTCATCCCCAGGAATATAGACAATGGGAACAATTTTAGAGGAGAAAGAAGCCACATGGTAAATAACAAAAACTCAACCCAGTGAATTTTTAAGATCTAATTGGCTTTATTGAAAAATTGATGAATTGGGCAGCACCCCATCTAGCAGAGAGACAGGTCCAAAGGATTGCAGAAAGGGAAAGATTTTTAAAGACAGAACTGAGGGGATGCCTGGGTGGCTCAGTTGATTAAGCATCCAACTGTTGATTTCAGCTCAGGTCATGATTTCAGGGTTGTGAGACTGAGCCCCATGTAGGGTTTTTTTTTTTTTTTTTTTTTTTTTTTTTTTTTTTTTTTTTACAGACAATATATAGAGTCCACAGCAGAAACTCACAGTTAGTCTCTTACCTGGAGCCATCAAAGCTGGTGGCAAAGGTGGATCACAGGTTTAACAGTGGACACACTACTTGCCCTTATTAACTAACACAAATCAGTTTTGTTGGAAAGCTGGCCGCCATGAAGTTACTTTGTTCGTATAGTGCCTATAAATGGAAAGACATGGGATAATAGAAGTTTTTTGGGTCACCTACCAAAAAAACATGGATAGGACCTTGATATCTTTTATATCTCCCCCTCAATGTGAAGGAGTAAAGGTTAGGGTTAATGGAAGATTTTGCAGAAGACTGGAAGCATGTCAGTTGACTTCATTTCACATCTATAAATCCAAAGCACTGAAAAGCAGGTTACTAGGACCCTGCCACTCAAAATGGAGGCCATAAGAAAGCAATAGCAGGATTCTGAGAGCTCATTAGAAATGCAGAATCTCAGGAGGCCTGAGTGGCTCAAGTGGTTAAGCGTCTGCCTTCAGCTCAGGTCATGATCCCGGGATCCTGGGATCAAGTCTGCCATCGGCTTTCCTGCTCAGTGGGGAACCTGTCTCTCCCTTCACCCGACACTCCCCCTGCTTGTGCATGTGCTCTCTCTCTCTCTCTAATAAATAAAATCTTAAAAAACAAACAAACAAAGAAATGCAGAATCTCAGGCTCCACCTACTATACTGAATTATAATCTGCCTTTTCAAGGTCCCTAGTGATTCATACCTATGTTAAACTTTGAGAAACACTACACTAGAAGTCCCTAAATTAAAGAATAGGAGTCAAGTAGTACCCAGTAAGCTGAGAGAAGAACCAAGGAGTTCTTACCTACCCTCTTATAGACAAACTCATTTGAAGGGAGCTTTACTCATCTGGGACTAGGCAAACGAAACCAAAACAAATAAAAACAAACACAGCCCCGAAGATGAATGATTCTGCAATAATTCTGTGCCTTTAAAGAAAGAATATATTTTTGAGAGGCACCTGGGTGGCTCTGTTAGTTAAGGTCTGCCTTCGGCTCAGGTCATGATCCCAGGGTCCTGGGATCAAGTCCTATATTGGGCTCTCTGCTCAGCCAGGAGTCTGCTTCTCCCTCTCCCTCTGCCCCTCCCCTGCTTGTGCGCTCGCTCGCGCTCTCTCTCTCTCTCACAAAAATGAATATATCATTAAAAAAAAAAGAATATGTTTTTGAGAACAACTGATTACTGAAAACAGGACATAAAATAAAGCAAAAGAAAATAAACACATCTCAATGAATTCTAAAAAAAAGTGTAGGCAAATCAAAAAGAATAAAGGAAGTTAATTATGAATTAAAATCATCAGATTCAGGGGAACAAATCATGAGGCAGAAATTCAAATCACTTATATATGGCCATGGTGAATGCAAACTTTCACAGTTAAAAGTGAAAACATTCAAAATGGCTAAAAGGTGAAAGTTTGATACACTGAGGATTCGACCTACAGATAATTAGCATACATACTGAAGAATGAAAAGAAAAGCAAATGTAGCAGTAATAATAGAAAGATAACGTAGGAAAGACTCTTGAATTGAATAAAATTGCAGTTTCAAGAGAAAAGGATCCATTAAGTAAAAACATTGAAAGAAAGCTATCTCCTTAAAAAAAAAAAAAAACAAAAACAAACAAACAAAAAACTCAAAAGCACCACTCAAGTACGTTTTGAAAATTCCCAGGCCCATTCCCGCATAGTATGATTCAGTAAGTACAATGGAACCAAGAAAACCAGGTTTGCAGCCCAAGCCTAAAGTGATCACTACCATGAGGTAAGCTTGGGAAACTCTAATCTAGTAGCAGAGAGAAGGCCAGCAAGCAACCAGCAAATGCAGTAGGTCCAAAAAACAAGAAAAAAGCAACATAAGCAGATAAGTATGGGAAACAGAAAAAGAAAATTATTCTCCTTTTCATGGAAGATAGTTAAAATTCTCCTAGTCCTCACACCACTTATTAAAGACATAAATTTCTAGTAGAGTTTTAAAACTTAGAGCTAACCACATATAAAATATAAAAATGGACTTAAGTTCTTGGAGAAAACCAAAGCTGAATAAGAAAACTTAGCTCAAGTTCAAAGAGCAAAGAGTAAAAACAACTGGGAAAAGAAAGGACCAAACAGGAGTGATGGTAAAACATTTAATCAAGCTCAATACTCTGATTACCCCTTATAGACTGGATAGTAAATCAAAGAGCAACTCTGTTCTCTTCTAAAATAAGGTGAAGCCTTATTTAATTTAATTTAATTTATTTATTTTAAAGATTTTATTTATTTATTTGACAGAGAGAGAGATTACAAGTAGGCAGAGAGAGATAGGGGAAGCAGGCTCCCTGCAGAGCAGAGAGCCTGATACGGAGCTCCATCCCAGGACCCTGAGATCATGACCTGAGCGGAAGGCAGAGGTTTAACCCACTGAGTTACCCAGGCGCCCCGTGAAACCTTATTTTAGAATAAGGTAAAACACCTTCTAAAGTAAGGTGAGATAAAATTACAATCAGTAAAATGATAGAATATTTTAGACCAATAATAATTTATGAAATACTAACACAAAATGCTATGTATACACAACACGTTTACACAATATACAAATGATGTATACACAACATCAGCTAATAGATGCAGGAGTCTGGAGCAAAAACTTTAAATGGAAAAAAAGAAGACTATTTATAAATAAGGAAATGACAACCACCCAGAAAATGAAGTACAGGTCTTTTGGAAAGGCCAATTTAATAGATTAAACTTTTATAATCTATTTTATTTTTTTAATTATTATTATTTTTTAAGATTTTATTTATTTATTTGACAGACAGAGATCACAAGTAGGCAGAGAGGCAGGCAGAGAGAGAGAGGAGGAAGCAGGCTCCCTGCAGAGCAGAGAGCCCGATGTGGGGCTCGATCCCAGGACCCTGGGATCATGACCTGAGCCAAAGGCAGAGGCTTTAACGCACTGAGCCACCCAGGCGCCCCTATAATCTATTTTAAAAAGAGATTGAAAAATATCTACAAAGTTATGAATAAAAAAGTATATATAACTAATGAAACAAAAGGAATTTTTAATAGTCTAATATGTAGAACTCTCTTACAATAAATTTTATTTCCTTTGAAATCTTGAAAGAAGAAATGTCCAGTTGTCTCAGATAATTTTATGACTTCAACTGGCTTAAGAAAAAATGAAAGATATGAATTGACCATGGATATGGCAGAAATGGAATTTTAAAAATATATCTGAAAAGTGCTATAGTCCAAACTAATAATTCTAAGTCCATTTTTACTTTGTACTCCCAAGAAGATTGAATATCCATAAAAAAAGTTATGTCAGTTATAAGAAAAAGATGAAAAGTTTTCCAATTCATTTAACTAAATTTGCATATTCATAGAACCTATACTTTTAATAATAAGGAAGGTGGGAAGGACAGCTAGAGAGACAGAGACTTACTTAAGAATAGAGATCCATAAATTTTAAATTAATGCTATAGAAACTGGCTTTAGCACTATTAAAAGGCCAAGGATATAATATAACCATTACCAAAATATAGAAAAAGAAAAAGAAGAAAGGAAGAAAGGAAGGAAAGGGGAAGAAATAATCATGAAGAAAAAAAGTCTGCTTTTCTTAGCAATCAGAAAATGCAGATTAAGGTTTTTTGCTGTTGGGGTGCCTGGGTAGCTCAGAGGGTTGAGTCTTTGCCTTTTGCTCAGGTCATGGTCTCAGGGTCCTAGTATTGGGCCCCATATTGGGCTCTCTACCAGTGGAGAGCTTGCTTCCCCTTCTCTCTCTCTTTGCCTGCCTCTTTGCTTGCTTGTGATCTTTGTTTGTCAAATAAATAAGTAAAATCTTAAAAATTTTTTTTAAAAGTAAAGTTTTTTGCTACGATGATCAAGATCATAATCACCATTATTGCTAATGCAGTATGTGGGGAAATAAATATCCATTTATGACCAAAAGTTCTAGTAAATTTTCCAACAGTTTATGAAAGTTCTCTTGGCTAATTCTAATCAAGAATTTTATTCATAGGAAATCATCTGAGATGTTCACAAAGACTTATGTGCAAGAGTGTTCATTATATTTTTATTTATGATGCCAAAAATTGGAAACTATTTAATATCCAATGATTAAAGTTCGTTTAAATATATGATAGTATATCGTTAATGTGGAATTTTGAGATCCTGCCTAAGGATTTGGTAAAATGATCTTGGTATACCATGAAAAGAAATAACAGTATATAATAAGATATCAGTGTTTTTAAATATATACATTTAAAAATATTGTGCCAGGATAGCTCACCCAATATTAAAAGAGAAGAACAAAGTTGGACGACTGATACTACCTGACTTCAAGACTTATGATAAACCTGCACTAATCAAGACAGTGTGATATTGGCAAAAGAATAAACAAATAGATCAATAGAGCAAAATAGAGATCCCAGAAATAGATACTTATAAATATACTCAACCTATCTTTGACAAAGGAGCATAGGTAATATAACAGGACAAAGAATATTCTGCAAATGGTAGCAGAACAACTGTACATTCATCTATAAAAGAAAGAATCTAGACACAGAACTTATACTCTTCACAAAAATTTACTCCAAATAAGGGTCAGGGAAGGGATGTGATAGCCATTCTGTAAGGTACATGGAGAAGTGCTTAAAGACACATGTAATAAAGATGGCTATAAAAGAACAATTAACTTAAAATGGAGCACAAAGCTTATTGTAAAATGTGAAACTACAAAACTCTTGAATATAACATAGAAGAAAACCTAGATGACTTCGGGCATGTGGTGATTTTTTAGGTACAACACAAAAGAAACAACCCATATAAGAAATCATTAATAAACTGGACTTCGTTAAAATTAAAAACTCCCACTATGGCAAAAACAAAGTCCGAACAGTAAGAATAGTCACAGTCTAGGAAGAAATGCGTGCAAGAAACACATCTGATAGAGGACTCTTACCAAAAATTTATAGAGAACTCTTTAAATAAGAAAGCAATTTAACAATTTTAAAAATTGGCCAAAGATCTCTAAAGACACCTCACAAAAGAAGATATACAGATGGAAAATGAACATATGAGAAGATGTTCCATGTCATATCTTATTAAGGAAATGCAGATTAAAACCACAATGGGATACCACTACACATCTTTTAGAATAGCCAAAGTCTGGAATGCTGATAACACCAAATGCCGGTGAGATGTGGAGCAACAGGAACTCTTACTCATTGCTGGTGGGAATGCAACATGGTACAGCCATTCTATAAAACAGTCTGGTTGTTGCTTGTAAAACTAAACATACTCTCACCATATGATCCAGCAATCACACTTCTTGGTATTTACCCAAGATTTGAAACTTATGTCCACATAAAACCTACACACAGATGTTTATAGCAGCTTTATTCACAACTGCCAAAACTTCGTGGCAACCAAGATGTTCTTCAGTAGGTAAATGGATAAGTGAACGATCCAGACAATGGAATATTATTCAGTACTAAAAAGAAATTAGGCATCAAGGGTGAAAAGATGTGGAGTAACCTTAGATGCATAGGTATGATGCTAACTCTATGGCATTCAGGACTTCTGAATCTACTATGTAGATGTAAAAAGATCTGTGTTGTCGGGGTGGGGTGGAGGATATATCTGTGACAAATAATAGTCTATTGTATTAACAGTATTTCTAATTTTGAATTGGGGATTTAAAGCATTTTGTCTTTCTTTACACAGCTTTGAATTTTTCCCAATTTGTACAAAGATCAGCTCATGATTGGGGGGGAAATGACACTTTAGGTCAAAATAACTACTACGTAAAGTAAGTTTGAGGCCATCTAAGTTTTGGAACTCTCCCTAGGGCTCTAGAAATATCCAATTATAGACACTATTTTAAGAAAGAATGTGATTCCGTTATTTTGTAGCTGTCTGAATTGTGTTGCTTGTTTCTTACGAAGTCATTTCAAGTCACGTGCCCCCATAACTCAGAGGAGGCTGATCAGAGGATTTGTTCTATGGGTCAATAAGGTTTGGCAGTGAGGGGCTGTATGCTTTCATTTTCAAAAAAGTCAGCATCCTTCTTTAAGTAATTATATCTGGTAAGCTCAAAATTTACTGTTGCTATTTTAACTGTTCTGAGAAAACCATTAGAAGGTTTTCGCTAGAGTGTGTCTATGAATATTCATAGAGAGTCTGCTTCTGTATTAGAAACCACACCCACATCTCTGCAGTATCTGCAGCATGGATAAGGGCTCTCCTCCGGCCACATGAAAACTTGACACCAGGCTGCCTGCAGAATCGAATGCACGTAAGGTCTGCTTGGCTGGTGTGACTTTGTATTTTATAGAAAAGCCTTTCTGCTTTACCTTTTTGTATCATGGAAGCATTTTTAAGCTTCTCTTATCCGTCTTGCAGGTTTTGCCTCATCACAAAACCTTCAAAAAATTAAACTTGTCATTTTCTAAAATCAGAGATTGATATGTAGCTTTAAAAGGAGTGCATATACTATTCTTGTATTATTTTGGGATGTACAATGAAACAACATTTTGCATATATACATAATAATGAATGTGGAAAGGTGGTTAAATATATAGACAAATATAATGGTTCAAGCTAAGCATCCCAATAAGGTTATCATTTTGAATTTGAATTTGAAATATGAATATAGGGGACATATATAAATGAGTTACCATATAGGTAAATATTAGCACCTTGCCTAAGATCACATAGCCAGCTAGCTAAACCATTAAAATACATTTCATTCATATGCATTATTTATATACTTCTAAACTATGTGACACAAAGGTCACCTGGAAACTTCCTGTCTCTGCGGGAAACAGGGAGCCCTCCACACATTTCTTTTTTTTGTCAGTTCTAATTGTCTAGTCTCCTATGGCCTCCTCTATCTTGTACATTATCTTTTAATTGCACTAAGTAGGCAAAGTGGAAATCAATAGATCTTTGAGAATTGACTACCCCCTCTCCCCCCACTCTCTCCCCTCCTGCCCCCTATGCCACTGAATCCACAGGCATAAAGATATCAGTGAACTGTGGACTTACTGAAGTTTTCATAGAAGCTGAGCATAGAAGTTCAAATCTCTTTATGGCAAATTTCTCTCCTAATGTTCCTGCCTGGGTATCTCTGATCTTGCTAAGCATCTAGCCTTTCTTTTTTGTTCTCTTTCTCCCCATTTTTTTCTTTTCTTTTCTTTTCTTTTTTTAAAAGATTTTATTTATTTATTTGACAGAGAGACAGAGATCACAAGTAGGCAGAAAGGCACTCAGAGAGAGAGGGGGAAGTAGGCTCCCCGCTGAGCAGAGAGCCTGATGCTGGGCGGGATCTCAGGACCTCGTCGGGATCATGACCTGAGCTGAAGGCAGAGGCTTAACCCACTGAACCACCCAGGTGCCCCTCCCCCCATTTTTTTCTCTAAAGAATTTCAGTTCTTCTCCTTTCAATTTGCCGAGTAATTCAGCAAATTTGCATATCCCAAATTTGCTTGTCCAAACCTATCAATGTGTTCTCAACATAAGGCTTTTCTCATTAACATAATGCACATCAGAATAGCTGGGTTTATATATAATATAAACCTTGTTTTTTTATTGGACACACAATACTTTTTCTTTCTTTTTTTTTTTTTTAAAGATTTTATTTATTTATTTGACAGAGAGAGAGACCACAAGTAGGCAGAGGCAGGCAGAGAGAGAGGGGGAAGCAGGCTCCCTGCTGAGCAGAGAGCCCCCAGGACCCTGAGATCATGACCTGAGCCGAAGGCAGAGGCTTAACCCACTGAGCCACCCAGGTGCCCCTCACAATACTTTTTCTTAAATATTAGTGCATCCAGGGTTACATTTTTGATTGCCCCCTACAATGCTCTTCCTATATACCCTTTCCTTCTCCAGTGTATAATGCCCATTTCTGCCACAGTCGTCTGCAAATTCTTGTCTCAGCTTCTCCCTCATCTGCTGCAGACACACACACAGAGATCTGCATACTGGATATCTAGATATGAGAGCTCTCAAGCACCAGAAGTTCAACGTAGTCAAAGCAAATCTCACTATATCCCAGAAAACTCCTGCTATTTCTTTTTGTGCTCCTTATATTAGTTAATTCCACTGCTGTCTTCACCAACACCAGAGCCAGGAATCTAGGAGCCATTATTAAGTACTACCTTTTCCTTGTAATGAACATTGTGTTCATAATGGAACTCTGCCTCCTCTAAAAGCTGTTTCCTGTCCAGACTCATTAGCCCACCCTGAAACCTTCATCATTTTTTTTTCTCAACTCTGGAGACAACCAAATTAATCGACTCGCATTTGGTCTGTCCCAATTCCAGTCCACACTCTTCTACCTGTGCCAGAGAGAATTCTCTAAACTACACATCTGACGCTCATTCCACCCCCTCACTCAAAGGTCAAGCCCAAGTACATGGAAGATTAAATATTAAAGCACAATGTCCTTCACAATCTGGCTCTAGGTGACTAGGGTCTCGTGTATTTCCATTCCCCTCCAGACTGCCAGGGTTGTGCTATGTTTCTCAGGAAACCATAATATTTGATGTTTTATTTCTGTAACCTGTTTAAGTGTTGTTGCTTTTGCCTTGAAAGACCTTCCCATATCTTTTTTTTTAAACTTGTAAATCCTTACTTTTCCTTCAAGACCAAACCAAAAAATAAATAAATAGATAGATAGATTAAAAAAATTCCTCTGAGAAGCCCTACTTGACTCCTGCTCTTTTCTCTCTTACTTAGCATGAATTCCATCTCTACCCCTGTGTTCCACAGCACGTTCTCTATCACTTTATGAAAGCGTTTTTTGTTTTACATTATAATTATTAACTTAACATCTTGGTCTCCCATTAGAGTAGAGACTCCCAAATCAGGATGGAATCATATTCCAATTGATTTCCTCCATATTTAGCGCAGTGCCTACAGCAAGGTCAGTGGATGCATATTGTCACATTAAATAATGGGTGATTCTTACTGAACTATTGATGACAAAGGGAATTCAGATGGGTTCTTAAGGTGATCCTTTATATGACAAAAACTCTCCCCTTGACCATACTTTAGCCAGGCTCCTCTGAAAGTCCTCTTCTCTCCTCCCCCATCCCCCCAGTAGAACTTATCTCTGGCCTTGTCCTTGGCCTGCCTACTTCAGTTTTAGCAAGAATCCTGCTAAGTCCGTTTAGCAATAATCTCCCTACTCTTGATATTTGATCCCCCACCATATCTGATCAAATTCCTTATCCCCCATGTTTGATGTATAAGCCCTTGGCCTGCCTTCAACAGGAATCCTGCTAAGTCATTTAGCAAGAGTTTCCTTACCCTTTATGTCTCCTCTTAGCACTTTGTCATTGCCTGACCTCTGCCTCACTCTTCTCTTGGGCTGAAGTCCCTCCCTGTCTTTTTTGTATTCAGAGTTGAGTCTGATCTCTCTCCCCTATGGCCATAGTCTGGACACCTACTGCAACAGTCTTCTTTCTCTTTAACATATGCCATGTGGGCTCTTCTACCATCTGCACATAAATGAAGATTTCTGAGAGGTATGCTGATCCTTCCAGACCGTGTTTTTCTACATAAATGAGTTTAACTAAATACGTTCTTCTCAGCCACAGGATGGTTAACTTATGTCCAGAGAATAACTAACTCATATGTCCGAATTTGTCCATATTTAGGATCATAGATAACATTTTTAATTATCTCATCAGCACATACATATATTCACACTTAAACATGTGAAGGACTGGTTTTATAAAGAATGCTGAAGGGGGGCACCTGGGCAGCTCAGTGGGTTAAAGCCTCTGCCTTAGGCTCAGGTCATGATCCCAGGGTCCTGGGATTGAGCTCCTTCGCTCAGCAGGAAGCCTGCTTCCCTTCTTCTCTCTCTGCCTGCCTCTCTGCCTACTTGTGATCTCTGTCTGTCAAATAAATAAATAAATAAATAAAATCTTTAAAAAAATGCTGAAGAGTAAGTACGTTTAAATGATTTTTGACCACTGAAATTCTCTAATTGAGATACAAATGCTAAAGAAAGAAAATCACCCATATCCAAGTAATGTAAGCATTCATTGTATGCTGCTTTCTCTTATTTCCCTAACCAACATGATGTCCTTAAGCAGCTGCATACTTATTGTAATGATTTTCTTTTTTAAGATTTTATTTATTTATTTGACAGAGAGATAGCGAGAAAGGGAACATAAGCAGGGGGAATGGAAGAGGGAGAAAGAGGCTTCCCACAGAGCAGTGAACCTGATGCGGGGTTCAATCCAGGACCCTGGGATCATGACCCAAACCAAAGGCAAATGCTTAACCACTGAGCTACCCAGGCACCGTTGTAATGATTTTGACACTGACTGAATGTCAGGAGTCTCTTCTGGGAATATACAAATTACAATATTTTTTAGAATCAGTCTTAACCTTTCATAATTATACTTTGTTTTTCTTTAAATATTAAAATACTTCGTGCGTACATCAAATCAGATATTAAAACAGCACCTTTCATAGATTTGGTTAAATATTTTTTAACACCTATGACTAGATGCTGAGAATACAGGAGAAAAATTCAGACCAGGTTCTTGTCCTCTCATGAAGTTTATTTTGTAGTGCAAGAGAATGACAGACAATAAATAAGAAAATATAAAGTCTACCACATAATGATAAGAAATGTAGAGAAAAATACAGCGATTAAAAGAGACACAGTTTATATAGAAGATGCTATTTTATATGGAGTAGTCTGAGAAGGCTTCTCAAAAGGTAATCATAGGGGGAAAATCTGAAGAAAGACACACACACTGAGAGAGAGAGAGAGATGGACAGACAGAAAGAGAAAGAAAGACAGGAAGAAAAAGAGAGAGAAAGGATTAGTTGGAGGGGAATCCCATATAGAAGAACCCCCCAGTGCAAAGGTGAGGTGGGAAGGTTGAATGAATTAAAACAGTAGAAGGAGGCAATAGTAAGAGAAGAGGCAGGTAGACAGGTGGTGGTGAGTCCAGCTCATTGTAAAGTCTCTAGCTTTTATTTTCATGGGACCACTGGAGGGTTTGGAGCAGAATGACATAGCTGACTTAATATTTTAAAAGAATCCTTCAGATTGTGTGTGGACAATATACTGTATGAGCAAAGGTATGAGCAGGGAGAGTAGTTAAGAGTTTCTTGTTATGATTTGGGGGAAGATGACAGCAAATTCAACTGGAGTTGTAGCAAAAGAAGCAATACAAGGGGGCTGAGGTGTTGACATATTTTGACAGTAGGCCTAGAGGGTTTGTTGGTAGATTCATGACTGAGTGGAAAGAGAAAAAAGGAAACAAGGACGACTCCTTGGTGTTTTGTCTGAGCAACACAAAGAATGAGACTACCATTAACTAAGATGGCAGCAGAGTTGATTATGGAAGGTGGGAACTGGGTTGTAAAGCTTCCAAGAGTTGTGCCTTTAAATACACCACCTATAATTAGCACTATCTCCTAGAAAAGGAATGTATTGCACCTTTTTTCTTTCCAAGATAGCGGAGGACTGAAAGCTGTAGGTGTGCCTATGGAGTGGTTTGTATGCCTGGATGGTTGACCTGGTAACATAAAGTGGGCTGCTTTCATCAAAGCCTAGTGGCTTTGGAGAGGGAAATTACATTTCCCAATGTCATGATGACCTATCTATATTTCACAAAGATAAGAACAATATTCTAATTAATTAAACCTCATGGCAGTTTGGCTTGTATAGAACTTGTGCCCAAAGAAAGCCTGTGTCTTTCTCCCAAGCATTAAAGCACAAACTACTTTCTTAGCCTCTGAGATTCTCCAGCATACGGAAGTACCACGTCTAGCCAACGTGCTTCCTGTGCCTGCTTATAAAGAGTAACATGGCCTCAAAAAGAGGAAACTTGTCAGTGTTGTCTTTCTTAAAATAATAGGCAACTTTGGAGTTTGAGGTACACATTGGCATTGCATGGGCAGTATCTCATCAGATGTCATTGCTCACAAAAATTCTATGAAATAGGTTGGACTACCACAATTACCATGGCTGGCTAAGAAATCCAAAGTTAAAAAAAAAAAAAAGAAAAGAAAGAAAGAAGAAGAAGAAGAAACTGAATTCTGGAAGTAGTAAGTAGCATCACAAAGTTGCAAAGGTGATTGCGCCAGAGCCAGGATGAAGAACTCTCCAAACTTCAAGTGCAATATTCTTTACACCATAGCACACAGACATAGCCACTGATCATTTAACTCTGTATTTATTAATCTCTTTATGTAGGTTTTCTTTTGGAACCAGCAGCAACTCCTGCAGTCTACTTTGTATATGAGTGTTGTTGGGAAATAAGTCAGAGGAGGCTATTGGCAAGATGAGGAGGGACCTGCTTTTATTGAGTGATCATAAAATATCTTACATAAGCAACTGGAGACTATCCAGTTCTTTCTGGTTGCAGAGAAACTTGTCCTCCAACTCCTGGAAACAGGAATTTTAGATTCAACCAATGAAGCTCAAGCAAATGGCATTACCTCATCAGAAGAGTATTTCATTGGCTCTTCACTTTCCAAGTAGCTTTAGAATTGTTTCCAATACTTTAACCCTTGTGTTTATAAATCCGACATAGTGCAGTGTTGCAGCTAACTCTTATACTAAAGATATTCTATGGTTATAAAATATGGTTAAATTGAAGAAGCAAATGCTTCTTCTTTCCATTCAAAAATGTATAACTATACTAACAGTCAAATTGATTTAAAAAAATTGTAATTTTGTTTTTGCTGAATCATAATATCTCTATTTGCATGCTAGAAAAATATCAGTCCTTGAAAAAAAAAAAAAAAGAGCAAAGAGAACCATAAATCGACACTCTGCTGTATGTGCTGTGGATTCTGAAATAGCCAATATTTTCCATGGACCTCCTCACCAATTCATCTTTGTCAATTTGGGAGTTAGTGTTGGATTTAAGTGCTGGAGAGGGGAGTCAAAATATAAGTATGTGGAAGAAAATGATGAGCACAGCTAAGGGATTGGAACACAGCATTAAAGGGATTGAGAGATAGAGGATCCGTATAGTTTTCCATGAGCACATGCTCTTCTTCTTACAGGAATACCTTCCCCATCACCTCTCTTCCTAATCTCATGGATCCTTTAGGCAAAAGTAAAATCTCATTTCTTCTATTTAAAGCAGTTCTAGTAAGTCTGAGCTCTCACATTTGTTCTTCTGTCCTATTCCATGACAGTTCTGTACTAGGACCCAATATATTGTTATCTAATATTTATTTATGTTGTCTATTATATTGTAAATTCTATGAAGTCAAGATTTAGGAGTTATTGTGTTTTGCCAATCCCTCAGATCCTGGCACAATATATATCTGAAGATTGGTTAATATGGTGGTGATTTGAGTTAGATCTCGAGAGTAAGAATCCAAAAAGGACTACACATCTTAATAGTTAACAGAATGAGGACATTTCACTCTAGAAAAGAAGACCTGGATCTTCTTCTTCTCCTTCCCCTTCCATTTTCCTCCCTTTCCCCCTCCTCCCTCTCCCCCTCCTCCCACTTCCCTTCCTCCCCTGCCTCTCCTTCCTCCTCCTCCTCCTTCTTCTTCTTCTGTTCACAGACCTATTTGCTCAGTCTTAAGGTTGCCAAAGGTGTAATGAGCTTAGAAAAGATCCAGATTTGACACCCAGCTCCGTCACTTTCTATATTGTAATTTTGGATAAGCTATTTAAATGCCATGAGCTTCAGCTTCCTTATCTGTAAAACTGGGAGAAATGGAGCCTAGTTCACAAAATAGTTGTAGGGATTAAAGGAAGGTGCATAGAGCCACCCACTTTGCCATCTTCTTTACCATCTCTCCTTTACTTTGGGTGAGATTTATTCTTTCTGGATGGTGAGAAAGTAAATTTTGTACTTAACAGGAGCTTTCTGGGATCACTTCCTACTTTACTTCTTCCTGCTTAGCTATGAGATATTGAAGGTCTTAACTTGTGGCTTAATTTCCTTCTAAGTCTCTAGCCAATCCCTATTAAGACAGAAAGAAGTACATTGGTGTCATCTGACTTGAGAATTAATGGATTTTGAATGACATTTGTTTTCACTGATCTGCTTCAACTCTGATGACCCTTGAGCATCTGAATGTCATGAGGGGTAGAGCCTTCAGCTTTACCTCTGAAATGTAGACCTCTCTGTTCCATATGGCTGTGTCTTGTCTTCCTGCTCAACTCCTCGGCTTCATGATGAGGTGAGGGTCTTGACCTCAGGCGTAGGTCACTTTATAAGGATCTAGACATTGTTGTTGACATCTGCCTTTCCTTCAGACTGAGCTGTGCTATCTTCTCAGACTATGAGAACTATGTCATAAGTCCCACGCTTGACCTAGATTCTGTGTTATCACTAGTCAGAACTATTTGTCATGATCTCCTTGGGCATTACATTTAATTTCTGGACAACCGGTAGCAAATATATCCTTCAAGATCAGTTAATTCATTCACTTTTCATTCTTCCATCCATTCTTTGATCCATTTCCTGAGAACATTAACTCTATTTCACTCTTGCCTAAGTGCTAGGATGCAGAGTTAATGTACTAGTGTTAGTTCCACTGGTTTTGATCTGACCACGTCTCAACTTTACCGCATGCTGCACTTACCCCAACATGACTCATAGCCAAGTCTGAATTATCCTTAAATGCTACCTTATTCTGTTTATAGGAAAAGATATTCAAATGGGAAATGAAGAAAATGTCATTAACATATCCAAATGCATATTGAATAATTTGGAAATTTCCTGAAATCTAATTCACCTCTAAGCCATGGCCAATGGTCTTTTCTAAGTAGATCCACTTAACATTATAACCAAAGAGTTAAAAAAAATATTAAGCTAGAACAGAGAAATTTTTAGAAGTATAGTCAAGTAGTATATTGCACTTGCCTAGTGAGAGGCAGACCAGGGACCAAAACAAAGTTAATGTAGGACTCTATCTTCTCTACACAATTGTTCTAGCTTTAATAGATGGCTAATTTGTTATAGTCTTAATAAAGTTAATGGAAGTGATCAAAATCTTTCCAAGTACTTCTTGCTTTTATTTTAAAAATCAATATCCCACTTTCCATCAAATACCATACAGCATGAAGTCAATATGTAGACTTTCCTGAGACTGTCAGCGGTGTCTATTTAAAATGACCTAATGCAAGGACAATTACCCCAAAGTCTTGGTGACTCTCCAGTGCTAGACCCACTGGCTGCCAGCCTATGTTCCTTGAGCCAGCTCTAACAAGAACTGGGGCCATAAATGGCAGTTGGTCCCCTCTGGTCTGACTTGAGATTGAGTCATATGCTTTAGTCCACATTTCAGTGGTCCCATGGAGTCTCCTTTTCTGCTAGGTTGACCTTGGATCTTGTAAGAGGAAGTGAGTCCCACCACAGCCAGGATTTCAGTCTGGCCCATAGGATCCCAACTTGATTTCCATTTTAGAGATTTCTCTGCCTGGTTCATTAGCTCCCCCAGGAGTGTTTACTTCTTTTTTCTTATATCCTACCAAATCTCCATGATTAAGATCCTATTGTTCTGTATAGGTTGTCCATTCATTTATTTTTGCAACAAATATTTATTGAACAACTGCAATGTGCCCCTAGGTGCTGGATCAGAAAAGGAACAGGATGAGATCCCCTTTCCTTCATGGAGTTTACAGTTGATTGAGGTGATAGATCTTTAATACGATATTACTACAAGTGTAATGAGTATTACCAGAAGGATAGCTCCTGTCACCTTTAGGGGCTCCATCTTGAATTTGCCCCAAAGAGGAAATTTCCTAGAATTAGTAACAATAGTTTACCTGATGGCCAAGAACTGTGCAATCAGGATTTCCTTCCCCTTTGATTTCCCCACACTTTGTCCTCCCTTCCTGAATCTGTTCCTCAGCACTGACCACTCTGAAACTCATCATTGAGGCCCATTTCTCTATTTTGCTGTGCTTGGAGCTGCCTGGCCATGTCTTTTGCTGACCTCTGTAGCAAAGTCAGTTCTTCGAGCAGGGCTCTGGCTTGTGTGCCTCACGCTATCACTGTGTTTTAGTCTCCCTCAGTCCATGTGGCAAAAGCCCCAGGATCCTGCACATAACAGCTTATTAGGCTACAAAGATCTCTGCAAATATATTTTCATGCAAGCTTTGACTTGGAACTGATTTTCTCTGTGGCTAAACCATGTGGATGCCTTCCTAAGATACAATGCAATGTTTCATTAAAAAACCTGATTCGCCTAAAGCTCTCTGCTCTATGTCAACCTTCCTGAATGGGGTATGCACTATTTTCTCATGACCGAAATGAAAATAGTGTTGATTTGAGGTACGTGTTGGTGAGAGATAATGAATGGGAAAATGCTTCTGACTGCAATGCATCATGCACATGTGTCAAATATTTTTACAGTTGCTTTCTAAGAGATGCCTTATTGAGATTAAAGAAATGTGACCATCATGATGGGCATGCTTATGTTCAAGAGAGTAAAATCCATTCTTCCTTAACTGTTGATGTTTTCTTCTATGAAATGAAGGGATTGAGCTGGCTGCCTTTTGAGCATTAACATGGATGATACTATTGTGTTTTGTGGGTGCTTATGTATTTCAGTAAGATCAAATAATAGACAAATCTACTATCAATAAATATTTATTACACAAAGAGCAAATACAAGGAAGCACATTGAGTGCTTGGGATATCCAGTGATTTCACATCTGATCTAGACCACTGAGGGACTTTTTTAATTTGGAAGAGAAGTAGCATATATGGAAAGGTATAACTGTCAGCACACAGTTCAATATTATGTAAATAATACTAGAGACAGAGATATAGGCATCCCATTAGGGAACAATTAAGTCACGGAACTAAATGTCAAGCATAAAGAATATAGTCAACAATATTGTAATAACAATGTAATGGACAGATGGAAGCTACCCTTGTGGTGAGCACAACATAAGGTAGAAACTTGTCAAATCACTAAGCTGTACACATAAAACTAATGTAAAATTGCATGTCCACTGTGCTCAAATTAAAAAAAAGAAATAAATAAGTGATACTAGAAGCACAGAATGGGAACAAACTTTTATTGAGAGTCAATGTTTTTGTATCACTTAATCCTCTTAATAAATGTGCAGGATTTATTTTGGTATTCCTGTTTTGCAAATGAAAGGTATGGCCCTGAGATGACTTCCATCATTTAAGCAAACTAAAACAGCTGATAACAAACTACACTCAAGTCAATTTTATAACAGATATAGTAGAAGTCACAGATTTTAGAAGTTCACAAACTAAGAGTTCCTTACCACATAATCTGCTACCCAGATGGGGAGGGTTTGAGAGTGGAAGCAGTACTGTCAATAATTATGCTGGAACCACAGACATAATACATCAATGACTTGGGCAAACCTAGATATGTGATCACCCTTGCCATGTTTTATTTAAATAGTCACTAGAAAAGAAAAGGATGGAGGATTAAGTTAGAGCTGGATGGAAGACAAGTGTCCCAATCAACAGTTTGGTGAAGAGCGCTCTCTCTGCTCTCCCACTGTCTGCAGCTCTGTTCTCAGACCTCCAGTCTTGGGTCTCATTATTTAGCTTCATGGTCTTGATAGTTTCCAATGCTGCTTCTTGCATAGGCCCAGAAGTTCTCTGTTGGAAATTTGCAGTGAGTTAATACTGTGGTGATGAAGTTGGGAGTCACAGGATGGGTCCCCAAATGAACTTTTGAGTTTGCAGAGTTACCACCATACCTAGAGATAGCTGCCTTATACCTGTTACCTGAAATGCAGGGGTATTCATGAGTCACCAAGCATCCCAGGTTTGTATCTTCAGTTCCCCTCTCAAGTGAGATATCTGGCAAGTTCCTTAACTTATCTGTGCCTGAGTTTTCTCATCAGTAAAAAGGGGATGATTGTAGTGCCCACAGGATAGAGCATTGCTTCCAAAAGCATTAGCTACTTCTGGTATTAGTATCAGATAATTAAATTATTATTTTTTTCTACCAAGTACAGGATGGGATAAATAGCTCAATAAGCATGAATTCTGGACACCTGACAAAGAGAGTTATTGGTGGCAGAGTAGTGGAGTTGATGTTACAAGTCTTGGGTTCAGGGGCTGGCTTCTCTGTGGAATGCTTTTGGGAAGTCAGGTTACTTCTCTGAGTCTCAGTTCCTCATCTGCATAAAAACTGGAGAAATGCTGACAGCACACAGTGATGGCCACCTCACAGGGGCATTATAAACATCAAAGTCAAGCATTTTAGATTCTGAAAAGCACTACATTAAAACGAATGATTGTAAGTTGTAATTCTAACATGTTTTATTACAAATGATTTAAGCAAATCACACAAAAGAACTATATTGACAGAGTGGTGTCTCAGTAAAATGTGTATGGCACTTGGCAACATGCAGATATTTTTAAGCACAGCAACACTCACAGCTCATGTATCGCCTATAATGTAACAGGTGAATCATTCATAAGATTGGATTAAGATCTTAAAAAAACCAGTAACTATCAGTTCTTAGTGAGGTAAACTGTATCTGAAATTTGCTTATGAGACAAAAGAGTTGTCAGGAGAGCAACTGGATACAATCTGCTGATCATATCAGGCCTTTGAAGTGAACAGACTGCTCCCTCTCAAATACATGCTCCATATTCCAAAATGAAATATCGTACCTTCAGAAATACAGGCATGAAAGCATTACCAGGATTAGGGCTAGCTCTGCTTGGAAAAGGTTTGTGGTGCATTGCAGAGAAATACGAGCAGCAATGCTGAATCCAGTTATAGAAGTCAGCTTTGGTTCCCATTTGCAACTTCTGTCAAGCAGCCGAAGAAACCAAGAGAAGCAGAGTTCAGCAGTTGGCCAGAAAGAACCCCCAGGACCACTTTTTTCAGGGAGAAGTGACAGATCAGGTGAGAGAGAAAGGCCTCTATGCTATTTCAAGTTACTATAAAAATCAGATTAGGTGCAGAAGTTCCCAAGTGAAAAACCTGCTAAAGCAAACAATCCAAAAATGTAATTTTGTGTAAATTCGGTACTGTAAAAGGACATACGGAGATTAATATCCACTGCCCTTAAAAGACATGCGAGTGTTTCAATCATCATTACCGGGGCTTGTGTGGGCTCTGCTTCTTTGATGCCCTAACGCCATTATCCTGCTCATTATTCCCAGCAGGCAGAACAGTACCATTTTCCAGTTGGAGAAATGGATTGGGTTAGCTGCCCCAAGCTCGCCACTAGCCATTTTCAGGCTTGTTCTTTCCCGCTGGTAAACCCCACTATCATTCAAGTATGTCAAGCAGAGAAATTTTATAAGATGCTTTTAAACTTAAGTGGTTGAAAGGGCTCATAGTTGCCTAGCAACAGAGCTCCCTGGAGTACACAGTGTGACACACTGAAGAGGTCTCTAGAGAAGAGAGGAAACCTTCCTTCTAGCTGTAACTTTCTCACCATATTAAGTGGGAAAAGCATTTCAGCACTGGGGAGAGCTCCCCCATAAAATGATGTGCTTGAACTAGATGATAAGCGGAATTCTATTTGCCATTTTATCTGTGATTGGATGAGCCATCAAGGTATTATTGTCTTAGTCTCTAAGACATGCCACTTGGATTTAGATCCTGATGTTATCATTGATTAGAGCATCTTTGGTTATTCTCAATCAAATTCCTTACTCACTGTCCACTATGTTAAGACACCACTCTGTCAATATAGTTCTTTTGTGTGATTTGCTTACAAAACAAATATTTCCTAAGCAAGCATATCATGTAAGGCGCTGTCCTTATGCTAAAGGAGTAAACACCAGTAAATCAAAAGCTCTATATTCCAAGAGGTTGCTGTCCTGGAGAGGGTGGACAAATTGTCTATAAATATCTTTAAAACATGGAGATGTTCATGAAACTTGAAGTGATGTTAGAGGTCACCTCACAGAGACTTTTGTTTGGCTCCAAAGCTCCCTCGAGACCTGGAAGGCTTTTTATTTTATGATGAGGTTTACATTGCTATGAGTCCTAGAAAGTCTTATGCCTCTCCCATATTTTGACAAAAGAGAAAATTGAGGCTCAAATTAAAGGACTTGCCCCAAATCACTTAGCTGGTAAGTGGCAAAGGTGGAATTTAAACTCATTCTTTGGGGGTGCTGGGTGGCTCATTTGGTTAAGCATCTGCCTTCAGCTCACGTCATGATCCCAGGGTTTTTGGATTGAGCACCACAATGTCAGACTCCCTGCTCAGCAAGGAGCCTGCTTCTCACTCTCCCTCCGCCTGCCACTCACCCTGCTTGTGCTCTTTCTCTCTCTCTGTCAGATAAATAAAATCTTTTAAAAATAAACTCATTATTTGATTACACATTTAACATTTTGACGTAAGTTAGGCCCTTGGTGTAAGGTAAAAATTGATAGATGAATGCAAGAGATATAAAAGTAAAGTGATGGTCTTTGAAAGGAGCGAAGAGTTGCAACAGGAAGGAAATACAAAAAAAAATCATGAAGAATGGTGTTTGATTGGACACTGTAGGACGCACAGACTTAGGTCTCTGAAAATGGTAGGAAAGACATTTTTGGCAGAGGGAATGTTATGAGCAAAGAAAGCAAAATATGCATAGTGAGACCATACAGCTCAGGAACTTTGATTTCATTTAGTAGGGAATTAAGAGAGAGTTCTTTAAAGCAAAAGAGTGGCACCATTATTTGTATGGTCTTGGAGAAGATTTACAATGGTATAAAATGCCTTTGTAAAGACCAATAGGGCGACTGCTGCAACTGTCCAGGAAAAGTCATGAGGGTGTCAAGCAGAATGGGAATGGTCAGGGCAGGAGGAGAGAATGGTCTCAAGTGATTGTAGAGGCACAGAAAATCATATTGTGGGATGCGGTGAGAAAGTGTTAAAGTGATCACATTGTATGGAGTCTGGTTGGCAGAAGAGTAGTAATGTTGGGGCTACAACGATAGATTCTGGCCTCATCTGCCCATGGGAAAGTATTACTAGGATGAAGGTGGGTAAGTGGGTCAGGGAAAGAACATGTCGTATTTATAACTTTGTAGTCTCCACATTAAGTAGCAGGGACCTTAATTGCAGAGACCATGTTTTTATCTTTTAATAATACCTAACTAAATATATAGTATACATATATAATACATATACATATATATAAAATATAGTATACATTCAGAAATTCAGTATACATTCAGTATACACTCTTTGTGTTTCTTTTCCTTTTACAAGCCTTAATGTACCAGCTAAGACTTCTGATACAATGTTGAATAGAAGTAGCAGTTGGATGGGTCCTTGTCTCATTTCTCATTGCAGAGGCAAAGCTTCATATTCTCAACCATTAAGTATAAATTTTGCTGTAGGTGTTTTAGCTGCTTTAAACCAGGTTAAGTAAGCATCCTTATGTTACTACGTTACTAAGAATTTTTGTCAAAGATGGATGTTACATTTTATCCAATGACATTCTTTATATATCAAAATGGTTGTATAATTTTTCTTCTTTAGTCTGTTAGTGTGGTGATTTGTATTGATTAAATTTTAATGTAAAACCAACCTTTTCTTTCTGAAATAAACCCAACTTGATTGTGATGTATTATCCTCTTTATACCTGAATTCATTTTCTTTGAACCTATTTTCCTTTTGACTTTTTCAACCATATTCTCGATTGACCTGTAATTTTCCATCTGGAAATGTTCTTTTTCTGGTTTTGGCATCAGGGTCATTCTCATTTCATAAAACATAATGGGAGAAAGTCTTCATCTTGCTACTCACTGGAAGAATTAGTGTAGAGTTGAAACAGTTACTTAAACATTTGGGAGACTTCATTGGTTTGGCAGTTGGCCCTAGGGCTTATTTGGTGGGAACTTCTAAATTTTTATAAACTGTAGCTTTGATATTTTAAGACATAAAATTATTCAAAATTTCCTTTTCTTCTTGTATTGGACCATGTCTCCTTAATCTTTGATTCTTCCCCTGTTTTCCAATGTTTGGCATATTGTAGTTGCTCAAGTAATTTTTACTGAACAAGTAAATGGACAAATGACTTATAAGTGGATTGAGTATATGAATACATGAGAAAATATCTCCTAATAACCTAGATTGTATATGTGCTTACAAATATCTATACCTGTACTTACATATATATGTGTACATGTGTGATTCTAATATGTGTGTGTGCGTGTGTGTGTGTGTGTGTGTAAATTCTAATTTTTAATGAAGCATGGCTACAAGAGGGCCTGCTATGGGGCATGATAAAGCATCTTTAGCTTCTCAGTGAGGGAGTTGCAGAGTAAGTACACACAGGTTAGGTCAGAACTAACAAAACCAAATGTAGCCCTAATCTCTGAGAACACAAATAAGCCTTAATGAGATTATCCACAAGCAACATTAATTATTTCTTGATCTGCGCCACCATTTATACACAAGGGAGTCTGCTTTCATGGATGGGCTTCACCTGCAATTTCCAATGCTGTCGGGAGCTGGAATGCCAATCAGCAAATAGAGAGAGAAGCCCACACCAAGGTCTGGAAACTGATGGTTGAGGTTGGTGAAAAAGGACTGCTCAGTTGATGATTGAATGTGAATAATTACAGATAGAAGAGTTCATGGGCTTGAGGAAGTAAGACCAATTCTTGATCCTATCTAAAAGAGGCAGTCATTTCCTCTAGACTTCTTTGGTTTTATCTGATTCGGTCCAGAGCTGAGCTATAGCAAAGCCTGATGGCTACGGCAGGAATGGGCTCATAATTATAATATCAGAAAGTGTTCCAAGCCTATGTGTTCAGGGAGGTTTAATTCTAAGGAGATTACCCATTTTAGAGACAAAATTAGGAATCGTATTGCCTTATTCTTTTGGAAACAATTTTCTTTTCTCAGTGGAATGTGAAATTAAGACAGGTAAACCTCTAAGTTATATGTAAGATATGGAATCAGAAATAGCGCTTCCCCAACGGGACTCTAATGAGTGTGCATGAGCAGAAAGTGCAAGCAAATTAATTGCAGTGGGTATGCATGGGGGAAGTACCAGCAAATTAATGGCCTCAAAAACAGAGCTTATAATAAACATCTAATGATGAGGGTATTCTAGCCAAAAAAGAATGCAAACTGCAACATGGATTCAAACAAGGGAATTAGGTAGCACACCTGCCCTCTGGTTCTCTTTCACAGTTATGAGATGATGCCTTTCATTTTCAAATTCCTGAGTTAATGAATAATGTCTTGTATCGTATGAAAGAGCTTCCTTAAAATGCTTTGATTTGTTTGTACTCTGGGACATGAGAGCAACCTGGGGGAGCTGGGGATGTGTCAAATATTTATTCCTGCTCTTTGATTATTAATCTTTGCCTTCAGTTCTCCCTGCCCTTCACTGGGTATTTCAGTATTCATAAAAATATTTAACAGAATATTGTGGAAGAGAATAAAAATCGGGAATCATAGAGTTCATGAAGTTATTTTTAACATCGCAGTGTTTGCTGACATGTACTCATATTTTCTATGTGCAGGTGCTGTCTTGATTGCTTTATAAATATTAACTCAATTAAGTATTACAATAACCTTATGGGGTGGGTACTATTATCATATTGGTTAACATGTGTAAGTGGTGTAAAGTTCAGATATAGACTTTCTAGCCCAATCTATACATTTAACCACCACATATTTTGTCTCATAATGATGTATGAATGCCACAGACAATTGGTAGATCAAATTCTAATCTATTCAATAAACCTAACTTTACTATCTTCTGTGCCACTGAACTGTGCTCTAGATGTGATAAATAAAAGCAAGACAAGTTGTTAGTAGGATATAGAGACATACCCCCCAAGTTACAGTTACAGAAATGGACCCAAGTTCAGATTTTGATTCTAAGACTGCTCAAAAAAGTCAGTGCTCATCTAGGGGCTAATTCAGATTTTTCTAAGCCCCTGGCTTAGATTTAGTTGTAATCCAGTGGATTTCAGCCACAGCGTTTCATAGAAGAATTTGTTCCTGCAATTTTTTCCAGCCTGCTGGTGGAAGTCCTTCATTGCTATTCCATTTCTTATTTTGTTTTCTGCTTCTGATCTAAGTAGACTTTTGCAGTCTATCTATTTCTATAGCTGGAGGGAGCTGAGAAGAAAAACTCCCACATCTTAGTTCAACCTTGCAGCACCTCCGTGTTGCTTAAATATATCCTTAGCAAGTATTCAGTTCTGGGAATGAAGAGAGTAGAGTCTCCCGAGAATTGGTGTTGCCAACCCGGTGCCCCCGCTGTATAAACCAGACTAGTAGTGTCTATGCTGTGTGTGAGTAAATTCACACCAGCATAATCACGACAGCCAAAGGTAAAGGATGTGAAAGCAGCCCGTGTGTTGGCTATTGCATAGAAAGGTTGTAACACAACGACACCGTCTCCTGCTCTCCCACCCCAGTGGATTTTTTAGTACATTATACAATGTTAGGAGGCTTAAGGCTGATGGCTATTAGGTTGTATGGAATCACTGAAATTTCAGTGGCGGTAATGAGAATTCCCCACATCACAAATATTAGGTCCCGTGACTCCCAGGTCTATATTTGTAACATTTTTCCTTTTGCAAATAGCAGAGAGACCTGGTATTTTAGAGACTAGTTCTCAATGCCTTGGCAATTCTATATCGATTTTATACTTGAGACTGATAGGCTGATGAACCTAGGATATTGATAAAACCCAGGAACCTTTAAACACTGTAATCCTTCCCTGCTTCTGAGACCATACAATGCCAGAGCTATCACCTCTCAGGGCCCCTGCGCCTTGACTTTTTTTTTTTTTTTTTTAAACCAGTATGACTTGCAAAAATTGCTTATGAAGCTTTTCTTCACCCACCAAGCAATAAAATAGGAGGTGAAACATTTGGGAAATGCATAATGCTATATAAATTTAAGCACAGTTCTGTTCATTCCAAACCCAGAACTATACACATATGATTACCTGGCATGAAAGCAAGGAATTGTTACTGTTTAATTTAGGAGCAGAGCTGATGCATTTGAGAGTACATTGGTGCAGTGTAAAGAGCATGGATTTGGGTTCAGAAGGATCAAAATTTATTTTCAGTTTTGCCATTTACTAATATAGGGCCTGGACAGATTACCTTTCAGAGCTCAGTTTTCTAATCTACATAATAA
Source organism: Lutra lutra (assembly GCF_902655055.1). NCBI lineage: Eukaryota > Metazoa > Chordata > Mammalia > Carnivora > Mustelidae > Lutra > Lutra lutra. The sequence continues at coordinate 47,131,804 of NC_062279.1, read as the reverse complement.
AGATGACCACACACACACACACACACACACACACCACACACACACTCACACCCCTCAGGGATTGGAGAGAGCCGAGTAAGATGACATAGACAAAGTGTCTAGCAGCATTTCCATCTTAGTTTTCCTTAAGTTTTAAAGGCTAAATCATTAGAATGGGCAGTGCTCGGTAGAAGGCACAGGCTAACAAGAGAAACATCCCAGCAAAGTTGTCACAAAGGAAGAGGAAACCCTATGAAGGTCATTCTTTCTCATCATAGCTGTTTCTCTTGGAATAAAAATCTACATGGCCCCAGAATCGTGTTGAGTGAGTAGATGGAACGCTTCTTGAGCCTGTTCCATATTGGGTCATTGTAAGTTCATTCATAATGGGACAATTACATTGGAGAAGGTATCAAAGAAACATGGTGCAGTGGACACAATGCTGGACAAGCCCCAAGTGCCCAGGGATCTGGTAGCATCTGCTTGCTAGATAGCAGATCACCGAGGCTTTGGGACTGTCACTTTCTTCCCCTGAAAACATGAGGGAAATGGCCCAATGACCTTGATAGCCTTGAGCCAGTCTTTGAATTTGGGAAATGAAATTCCTTCATGAAAGATGGATTTTCTGCAGGTTAGCAAATAGGCCAGCTGCTAAGGAAGAGCTCCGAGCTTTCAGAGCAGGCAAGAAAACATCTCAGTCATTTCCTGAATGTGAGTTTAGTTTCAGCGGTCCCTGCAGCACTGGCTGCTGGCAGAGCAGGGGACTCTGTCCCTGAGGAGTAAAGCACCCATGACCTTCTTCCAGTTGGGAGTGTTGCCTGGCCCTTTCATTAATGGAGTTATTCTAGACCTTGAGGATTTTTACAACAAAGTCACCTGTATTTAATAGGCATTTCACATGGAATGTTTTTATGCAATTTGAAAAGCTGGTTGGGTACTAAGATACTGCAATACATTTCTGTTCTCTCCCAACACCCTGTGAATCCAAATGTATCAGCAAATATCTTCCTTCCCATTTCAGCCGCCTCCACGTTCATGGAGTTCTTCAGGGGCCGGCCCTGCTATTGCTTTTCTCATTATGCATGGAACATAGCATGGGCACTCAGCTGTTTACTCAGCCTATATGGTAATGAATCAGTGGTCAAAAGATCCTGTGAAATACAGATTTGTGAGTTAAATAAGTGGACATTCCATTCAATATCTACTAAGATATTTAAATTTAGAAAGAAGTCCTACATCCTACACAGACCCTCTCAGACTCAATTAAGTAATTTTCACCTCCCTGAACTTGAACATCCTCCTTGACAAATGACAGAATGGAGCAAGGTGATTTTCAAAATATATTCCAGTTCTAAATTCAATGTTTTTATTCTACATATATATTCGAATTTTTGATAATCTCACAATTGTATTTGGAAAGGACACAGATTTAAGGGATACTAAAAACTCTAAAATGACTCCCCAGTGCTCAGGTCAATTTCAAGTACCTTACACTTGGCATTAAAATCCTTCACAACATACAGTTTATCACTTCAACATGATACATTTCCCAGGGTTACTTTTAACATACAATATTCAATAGACACACAATAGTAGAGTTACAGGTCACAGCCTAATTGTCCATTCCCTAGCTTTCTAAAAACTCCTTGAGTAAAGGATTGCAATTTTATTTTTCTTTAAGTTCTTGTTAATACCTTGCCTATAGGAGGTGCTAAACCATATAAAAATAATAAATGAATAAATGACATCCTATCTTATTTTCTTTCAAACACAGACAAATGAAGGAACACAAATAAGTAAATAAGGAAACCACATGAAAGTGTCAGGAAAGAAATAAGGAGTGGATCTCCTTTAACTAGAGTCTTGATTTAGATCAGAGAGATATAGGACTGATTGCAAGCAGGCAGGAACTTAGCTCTGCAGCACATCGGTTGAAATTCTTGGAAGAAAACTCAGATCTATTGGGTTGAGCATATACACATTCAAACAGACTATTTATTTCTGCACACTTATGCTAGGTGAGTAGCATATGAAAGGCATTAATTGTTGAAGATGGAACATCCTACTTTAAACCTTTTGCTGTATGTTCCTGAACAAACCACCAAACACCTCTGGCATTAATAAAACTGTTATTAAATGAGGAAATGCAAAGCATACAGCACAGAGTTTGACCCCTCTTAAATGTTCAAACGTATATTAATTTCCCCCTCCACTAATTTTGTATTTCTATGAGATAAAAAGAAAAAAGTCATATGCAGACCCTTTAGATGACCAAAAAGCTTGGACCACATTATGACCTGTGATCTTATTGGAGTCAGTGCCAAATGGATTTTGTTTGCAGCCAATTCTGGTCATTTCTATCTCTTTGCCCTTCTCTACATTAGTGGTTCTTCTAGACTGCAAATCAAGCAATGTGTTGTAACAGATGTAGCATGGGCCTGAAGAAGTATTATGGACTCATTTTTTAAGAAATGGAAATTAAATGAATTTTCTTGTGTAGCAACTGCTTCTGCATGAGTTTCTGGATGCTTTGACAGCTTTGCAGTTTCCAAGTGCAGAATTGTGTTAAAGGCCTATTTATCTGTCATCTCTCCTCTGCTGAACAAAGATTAAGAAAAGCATCATAACTCTCTATAAGATACCTTAACTAAAGATTTCAGTATTTCCTCATGAGCCCTACTGGAAAAATTAGCTTGGCTTCTACTGGTTTCCACATCTTCCTGGAGGTCTACTATGGTCATTCTGAGGTTAGCACCGCCACAGCTCCAAAATCTAGTTAAATCAGTTGAAATTGCTAAATCAGAATTTCTCCCATGGTATAGCTTATAACCTCAATATTTTCCTATTGCTGGCTACATCTAATTTACAGCTTTCTACTTAGTTCTTCTGTCGAGTAGCTTCCTCCTCTCATTCAACCCCATCTTGCCTTGCTCCCCAGCACGAGATGCCCACAGTCTATTACTATTCTACTTTGTTAGTCTTATGTAAATGTTACCTTTCTCTGAAGTGTACTCTAATCTCCTTAATGTATCCCCATTTTTTTCTTCTCTCAAGTTCAAATTGGTTCTCACCTTGTTCATAAAAACTTTTCTGATCAGTCCAACCCTTGTAATTCTGAGTTTCTTGCCCTACCTCCATACCCTCCACCTCCTGCAAACACATGCATTTTTACGATTGGTTCTGAGAATGTTCTGTTTGGATAAAGTAGTGCCCTCTAAGCCAAGCCTTCCCTTATTCCAGGTCTAGCCATGTGTCTTTGTGTCTATATTTTACGCCTAGAAGGGTTGCTATGAATAGGAGTAGGGCCTAATGAGAAAGATGGAGGGAATGCTTTTCCTTCCTTCCTTCCTTTCTTCCTTTTTCTTCCTTTCCCCTTCCCTTCCCCCTCATTCCCTCCCTCCCTCTCTCTTTTTTCTTTTTTCTTTTCCTTCCCTTTCCTTCCCTTTCCTTTCTGTTCCTTTCCTCTCCTCTCCTTCTTTCCTTTTTTTCTTTTTTTCTTCCTTCCTTCCTTCCTTCCTTTTCTTCTTCTTTCTTTCTTTTCCTGCTTGTTTTCTAAGATTGTGGGGAACTGGGTTTCATGAGATGTGGCTTCCCTTCTTTCCTTCCTGCCTGCTTTCTTTCCTTCCTTCTCTCCTTCCTTATGCTTTTTTTCTAAGACCGTGGGGAACTCAGTTTCATGAGATGTGGCATAACAGTTTGATGTAACTGGCTATAAGCTGATCTGCTTTAGGGCCCATGTAATTGCACTGGGATAAAGAGGACAGGGAGAATGAATATTCTCTCTACTTCTGCATGAAACTAAGCAGAATTGTGACATGGTAGCTATCAGGGTCTGGGCAGATCACAGAAGCTGTATGTGGGGTAACTGGCGAGTGCTAATGAAAGGAGTAACAGGAAGAAACATTGCTGTTCTTTAAAAAGGTGTGGTTAGGGTTTCAGGAGGCTCAAAAAGGATGGTAAAGCATCCCAAGACTGTCAGAGTAGCCATAGCCTTACCACCCTTAGTCTGAAGGGGCATGGGGGTGGGGGGGCAGGGAGGGATTTCTATAAGAGAGGGCTACACTTTGGTAGCAAACTAGCAAACAGCAACTTCTACCCCACCAGCCAAAGTAGAAGGATTGGGGAATATAAGGATTGCTGCTCGCCGTTCTCCCTAAATTCCTGCCTGCTGTCTCCGATTGGACAAACCCAAAAGGAAGGCAGAGGTAGAAAGCAAGTCAGAGGGGCACATGGAGAGCACATGGCGCAAGCACCCTGATTGCTGGAAGCTTCAAATGACCTAGAAAAGAGGTGTGGACAGTGCGGGTAATAGGATCAAGACAGCAGATAGGAGCAAGCCGGCACTGGAGCAGGCAGATGTGCGTGGTTGAAGCCTGTGGCTTGTTGACCTCATGTGAAAAACCCCTGCAGACCTCGCAGAAGGAACTGGAGGACATTTTGAGGTGAAGATAATATCTTCAAGGGAAGCTTAAGGGGAGCATGGAGAGGTCCACTCATGCCCAAGAATGTACCACTTGGCATATTGTCGGCCCCAGAAGTCCAATCAGGTGGCGTTTCTGCAGAGTCTGTACTCAGGGTACACCTCTAATTGGAGTCACGGTATGGAGACATTTGGGATATTTGGGTTCCATAATACTTCCTAGTCTGTGCCCTACCACCCAGGTTTGAATGACATACAGTTCTGTATTATTTATTAGTGGGTATTTTCACAATCTAAATAGGAGGGTAAGAACTATCTTTTCCCACATTTATCGTATATATTTAATACTATCTTTAAGGGCTGGGCACAGAGCAGATCCCAACTATAAATTTGCTGATGATTTAACATCCTTTAAAAATGAGAATTTAATAAAATCAGCTGATTACATAGATAGATAGATAGATAGATAGATAGATGATAGATTAAAACAACTGTCTGGTTCTGGTTATCTTAACCACAAAAACTTTCTAGTGAATGACACATTAAAGATGCAGATGAGTATCTGTAAATGAGTTGCTCTAAGCTGCTTTCTACATATCTCCATTCTCAAGTGCTCATACACTTAACAGGGGAAGAAAAGCTATTGCATTTTCTATACCTGGTGTACACTGTGGCTGACAAGAACAAAGGATGTTAGATCACGGATGGGACTTAGTGAGAATGATTTTCGCCCTGTCTATGGAAAATTAATTCAAGAGAAATATCATCCAAAGCTAGAGTTAATGCTTTGCTGTATGAATAAATCAGGTCAACTGTGTTCTACAAATGACTGTTGCTATGTAGTTCATTGGTATAGCAGGGAAACTGGCTATTCTCATTTAAAAGCAAATAATGAAAAACTGAGAAAACAAGATAGGCCAAACATTTCACATCAGCTGGATGTAAAAACCTCCCTATTTAGTCTACTTAGTATCCTTCCAAGGTTTTTTTGTTTGTCTGTTTTTTTAACTAAGATGTTCCTCTCATGCTATTCATTACAGAAGCCACCGTTAGGTAAACAGTGACCAAGTATCTTCATCCTAAGGGCATCTCCTCCAGTAACAGTCAGGGCAGAACTCAGTCACTGTCTGCTTAGGAGAAAGGTGGATAGTGGGGCTGAAAATGTCCTAACCTACCTTCTGTCCTAGCAGAGAATGAGGATGTGATGCCTTTGTTGTAGGACAAGATAATTTGTTCTGATTCTGACTGTTCTAGAACTCAGACTGCCATTTGCTGTGCTAATGGAGGAGGCAAATCAGGCATCAGTCCTTTTTCTATCTAAAAACATACATTATTTCTTTTTACATTATAAAAAGTAATCTCCATCAGTTTTTAACTAGTAAATTATGCAGAATAACAAAGAGAAATTTAATAGTCACCTTGTCTCCTTTATTTCCTGTTCCCCATAAAAATGAATGTGTTTCAGGGCACCTGGTGGTTCAGTGGGTTAAACTTCTGCCTTCGGCTCAGGTCATGATCTCAGGTTCCTGGGATCAAGCCCCACATCAGGCTCTCTGTGGGGGACCTGCTTTCCCCGCTCTCTCTGCCTACCTGTCTGCCTACTTATGACCTCTCTCTGTCAAATAAATAAATAAAATCTTTAAAAACTAATTAATGTGTTTCTTTTTAAAGATTCATTTATTTATTTTAGAGTGGGGGTGGGAGAGAGGGGCAGTGGAAGAGGGAGAGAATCTCAAGCAGACCCCCGCTGAGCAAGGAGCCCAAAGATCATGACCTGAGCTGAAATCAAGAGCCAGATGCTCAACTGACTGAGCCCACGGAGGCGTCCCCATAATGATTAATGTTTAGAGCCTGAAAGACAGTCTTTCTCAAGGTCATTCAGGTTCAAACCCCTATATCTTCACAAGTGGGTTAGTTCACTCTATGTTCCTGATCTATTTAAGGTTAGTGCTTGCCCCTTAACATGGGATTTTTTTCTTTATGTATTAATTTTAATTCTCAAGCTGGTATAAGTGCCTTGAGAACCAAGGTGATTTAAAATATTTTCTGTGCTTTCTATCAAATATATTCCCACTTCCCAAACCCACCCTAGTCCACCCAGCACCAAGATGCATTGCTGACCTTATCTTGGCCTTGCCAACCCTATTCTGGTTACCATTAGAAATATTGAAATTTCCTTGACTGTGATTGGCTTTCTAAAAAACAAACTAACTAAAATGAAAATTATATTTCTTTTATTTCTAATGTCTTGCAATAATGCAACTGCCCTGAGGAACAACTTTGTACCTCTACTAACCAAGGGAAAAATTATATACTTAACATATGCATAGAAGGAAAAATTTGAGTGTGAAAAAGGGAAGGGTTTTAACCACATGAATGCAAATATTAACATCATTAGCTTATTGGATTTAAAAATTTTCTGTGTAATACAGCTATTCCTTTTCTCAAAACCATTGCAACTTGTCTTTTTTTTTTAATTTATTTATTTGACAGACGGAGATCACAAGTAGGCAGAGAGAGAGAGAGAGTAAAGCAGGCTCCCTGCTGAGCAGAAAGCCCCATGTGAGGCTCGACCCCAGGACCCTGGGATCATGACCTGAGCAGAAGGCAGAGGCTTTAACCCACTGAGCCACCCAGGTGCCCCATTGCAACTTGTCTTTTACATGGTGTATATTCTCTGAATCCACTAATACAAATTATTCTTAGTGATAAGAGGAAAATTACACTGTCATCTTCAAAATATTATGAAGTAATGCAGAAGATTTTAATCGTGACCACACCTAATTAAAATAGTAAATCACTTTTAAAAATCCTCATGTTATTATTAAAGCCTTGATTAGAAACAGTTCTGTATTAATAGTGCTTCTAAAAGCAAAAAGATAGCAAGCCCATTACCCAGAAGAAGCAGGCAGTCAGTGCTGGACTTCTTAGTTGGAAGCAGGATACCTGGTTAAGTCCATCAGATTTCTAGTGATGCTGTCATACAATGATGCTGTTTAGGCATAGCAGCAAAGCAGGGTTTTATCTTGATTACTTTCAGACTGGTAGTCTCATCTATTTCATTGATTTGAGTGGCTCCCAGAGGCTATGAATTGAATTTCAAAATCAGAGACGGGGGCACCCAGGTGGCTCAGTTGGTTAAGCAACTGACTCTTGGTTTCAGCTCAGGTAATGATCTCATGGATTCTGAGATGGAGCCCTGTGTCTGGTTCTGTGCTCAGCAGGGAGTCTGCTTGAAGATCCATGCCCTTCCACTCGTGCGCACACTCTCCCTCTCTCTCAAATAAATGAAATCTTTGGGGGGAAAATGAGAATAATTTATGTGTGTGTGAGTGCATGTGTATTTGTTTAATTTTTGCGTCCTCCCTTCATGTGATCATCTGATGTTCTTTAACACCCCATCCCCCTTAATGGACTAACTCTCAAATGCTAACATATGGAGAATTCATACATGCCTAGTGGCAGGACGAGAGCTCCCATCTCTGGAATTATTCTAGACCACGTCCTATTTCCCTCACTCCAACCATTTCTTTTCAAATTACTGCACTCTTCAGTTCCAGTTGATCTCAATAGGGAGACTCTCGACGTTTCCTTTATCACAGGGTGAAGGACCTGCTTTGCCCATCTCTCTTTGGAGCAGCCTCAATTTTGTCCCCCAGTTGCAATTTTACATCGTCCTTCTGGTGCCGTGTTAGGATGATGATGGAACCATTTTGCTGCTTGCTGATTCAAACGCGGAACACACTGCTTCAGCCTGCCTGCCTGAGCTTTCCGCTAGGGGAAACCAATTTGTAATAATGGAGAAAATTACAGTGAAGATCAGAAAATTAAAAAAAAATGCGTCTCTTGGCATATCCATCAGAAAATAAAGATATTAAATTTTCATCAAAATTGTCTAAGTAGCTTACTCATTTATATGAACGAGAACTCTAATTTCTTGATTAGATTACTGAATTTCATGATGGATGGTGGTCGTACCTGCTTTAAAATTTTTTCATCAAAAAAAATTTTTTTGGGGGGTGCCTGGGTGGCTCAGTGGGTTAAGCCTCTGCCTTCAGCTCAGGTCATGATCTCCAGGTCCTGGGATCGAGCCCCGCATCAGGCTTTCTGCTCGGCAGGGAGCCTGCTTCCTCCTCTCTCTCTCTGCCTGCCTCCCTGCCTACTTGTGATCTCTGTCTGTCAAATAAATAAAATCTTTAAAAAAAAAAAGAAATTTTTTTTTCATCAAAACATGGTTTCAGATATCAAATAATATTTAAAGATTTATAGTGAAAGATAAGAGCCTCTGCCTCATTCTTTCCCATTCTTGGTTTCCATTTGCTACATACTGAACATTCAATTCTGTAGGTTATTTCCACTCTCAGCTACCTACATGTTTCTAAATAGGTTACTTATACTTCTGTTTATACATATGTTGGTTTCAGGAACTATCTGCTGCCTTCCAACTAAGAGGGATTCATCTCTCTTTTACCTGCTTTCTCTCACCACTTCTGTTTCCTAATCTGGTCCAAATAGTTATAGCACAATTATTTTAAATATTGTTCGTATTTGACCAGCATAGTATATATAATTACATTTTTTTTCCTTGGCCTTTTTTCTCCCCCATGGAATTAAAATAGCCTCCTTTAAAATTTTTGTCTTAAACTATCCAGGACAGGGTTTTTTGACCTTGGAACTATTGAAATTTTGGTCTTAGATTTGGCCTTTGATGGGATGGCGAAGGGCAGGAGGCTGCCCTGTGCTTTGTAAGTAGTTCAGCCGTATTGCTGGCCTCATCCTACTTGAAACTAACAGTACCTCCATCTCATTGCAACAACCAAAAATGTCTCCATTGTCAAAATTTCCTAAGGGGGAAAAAAAAATCACCCTCTTTGAGAACCACTGCTCCAGAAGAACCAGAAACACATTTCAGAATGATAAAGACACCTTGTTCTCAACCAGGTCCTCTTTTGTTGATTTCCTCTTGGAGACAGCTCTTTTGGAGCTGTCTGTGGTCTCCTTGTGATCTGAGAACTGCTCCCTGGGGGCTCGCTAGCACAACTGACTTCCCTTCACCCATGTCTGGGAAACTCCCTTTGCTTTTCCACTATGTTGACTCCTTTGTGTACCAAATCTTTGTCTCCTTTATTCCTTTACTCTCTAAAATTTTGAAGCACATCCTCTACCACCTTCTTATAAGTGAGCGACAGGGAAATTTGGATAACTTATGTGGTGAAAATGTCTATTCTATGTTCATCTCAATTATTAAGTTTGGCTGAGTTTAGATTTCTAGGTTTGAAAAACTTTCCCCCTCAACGTGTGAAGATCTTGATCATTTTTTTTCTCCTAACCCCCTACACTGCACTGAGAATTATAATGCCTCCTTGATTCTTCCATCTTTCTTGATAGCCTGTATTTTCCCTCTGGAGGTTTTGCATTCTCCCCTTTACACTTGATGATTTGAAATTTCACTCTAACTTCTAGGATGGGTACTTCACATCTGAGCAGTCACACATTCTAGTTTTGATTCCCCCCCCCCCCCCCCCGCTTTTTCCCTTTCCATCTCCTTCTTTCTTCTCCTACTGGAAAATATTTAGCCATAATTTTATGAGTAATGGTCCCTCTGTTTTCTCAGTTTTCTACTTTGGGACTATGCTAGATACAGGTTAAATCTTTTCACTTCATCCTATGTCTTCACACTATTCTTTTATTTTTTTCCTCCAATCCTATCTCATTATGCTGTATTCTGGAAAATTTCTTTAGAACTATCATAAAGTTCACTGATTTTTTGGTTATATCCAATATGCTGCTGAACACAACCAATGAATTTTTAATTTTAATTATCTTATGTATATATTTAAATCTACGGGTTACTTTTGTTTCTTATTTCTTATTTTGTTTCTTGTTTTCTGGTCTTTAACTCTTTAAATACATGTGCTTATTTTATATTTTGAATCTGATAATTCTAACATAAATTATATTTGGTTATTTTAATCTGCTGTTTTTTTTCTACTGACTCTTGCTTCTGATGCCCTAATTCCAACCTTTTTTGTAATTTTCTAAAATGTCACATCCTATTCATTGGACCCTGACTGTGAGATAAAAATTGAGCTTGTCATTAAAGTGGCTTTTATCTAGCTTACATCTCTGAATTCACATTGCTCATTGTTCCTGGACTCAAAATTTCCTTTGTTTGCTTGCTTGCTTTCTGTCTTTCTTTCTTTTCTTTCTTTTTTTTTTTTAAGATTTTATTTATTTATTTGACAGACAGAGATCACAAGTAGGCAGAGAGGCAGGCAGAGAACGGGGTTGGGGGAGAAGCAGGTTCCCTGTTGAGCAGAGAGCTTGATGCAGGGCTTGATCCCAGGACCTTTTCTAGAACATGTTGCATCCAGGATAGCTCAGATCATGACCTGAGCCGAAGACAGAGGCTTAACCCACTGAGTCACCCAGGTGCCCCTCCTTTGATTTCTTATCAATACAACAATGAATTAGGAAAAAAAATAAAGTTTTCTGAAACTTTTTTGGTATTCTGCTCCAGGTACATTTCTTTAGTTTTCTAGTTCACCACATTGCCAGAAAGAGAAGTTGCAGTTCTAATTCTATTTCATTCTTCTCTTATATCGAACCAAGGATTAACTGGGGCAAACTGGCCAGATTCACCCTCCCACCTGTAACATCCACTAAAACATAAAGCTTAAAATTTATGAAACAACAGTTTTCAAGACACAAGATGGCAAACAATGAAGTATGGTTGAGAAACTTGGAACAAAACAGGCTCACTCACTTGAGAGTTTCTAGATTGCACCAAAAAGAAAGAGGAACCCAGGGGACCCTGGGTGGCTCAGTTGTTAACAGTGTTTCTTCGGCTCAGGTCATGATCCCAGGGTTCTGGAATCAAGTCCTGCTTCCGGGTCCTTACTCAGTGGGGAGTCTGCTTCTTTCTCTGTCTCTCCCCTCTCTGGTTTTTGCTCTTTCTTTCTCTCAAATAAATAAATAAAATCTTTAAAAAAATAAAGGGGTGGGTGGCAGGAGGTTGGCAGGCTGAGGAGATGGAGTGGTGGTAGGGCTGTTGCATAGGAGACAGTACCAGAGGGGAGAGGGCTGCACAGAAATGGAACTCTGCAGATATATAGTTTCCCTAGAGTGTCTAGCAGGGCACTGGGCAGCACATATATGACAGGATACTACCTAAGGTTATATTAGTTTGCTGGGCTGCTGTCCCAATACCACAACCTGAGTGGCTTGAAAAACAGAAATTTATTTTCTCACAGGTCTGGAGGCTGGAGGTCTAAGATTAAGGTGTCATCAGGGTTATTTTCTGAGGCCTCCTTCCTTCTCTGATCTTCTCCTGATCTCTCCTCATGGTCTTCCCTCTGTGCCTATCTGTGCTCTCATCTCCTCTTTTCCTGTTATGTTGGATTAGAACCCACCTTAATGACTTCATTTTCACTTAACTGCTACTTTAGAAGGCTTATCTCTAAATCCAGTCAAATTCTGTGGCACTATAGATTAAGGCTTCAATATGTGAATTTTCAGGAGATTCAGCCTATAACCCTCCACCCTCTGCCCAACCCCCATCCCCAAATTCATGTTCTTCTTTCATACAGAATACATCTACTCCATCCCAACAGTCCCAAATGTCTTAACTCATTCCCACATATACTCTATATTCAAAATTTCATCTAAATATCATCTAAATCTGGTATGGGTGAAACTAAAGGTATCATTCATCCTGAGATAAAATTCCTCTCCAGCTGTGAATTTGTGCAACCAGAAAGTTAGCTGCTTCCCAAATACAATGATGGGACAAGTATAACATAGACATCCCAGCTCTAAAAGGGAGAAATTAGAAAAACAAAAAGGATGATGGATTCCAAGCAAGTCTGAAACTTAGCAGAGAAAATTCCATAAGATTTTAAGGTTCAGTGATAATCCTTTTTGGTTCCATAGTCCATCCTCTTGGCCCAACTGGTTAGTAGCTCTGCCTTGTAGAACCACCAACCCGAGTGTTGTAGCCCCATTCCTTTGACTGTGGACAGTGACATTGACCCCTCAGGACTTGGCCTTCTGGTCCTTGATGAAATGACTATCCCTGCCAACTTCTGAAACACCTTCAGGATTATTCTTCCCTTTTCTAGAACATGTTGCATCCAGGATAGCTCTACTGGTCCATCCTATAGAATCTCAGAAGGCCAATGGCCTGCCTTCCTTTCATCCCATCTCTGTCCCCTTCAGTGTTTCTGAAGCTAGAACCTATGGCTATTCCTGGCTTCTGCTGAGATGGCTGGTTGGATCCATAAGTCACGCATTGGTAATCTTTTAGCAAGTTATTGTGTAGTCATATTCTCAGTGTTCCCTCTGGAATATTCTTTCTTAGTTTTGCAATATGGATGGGCTTAGAATTTTCCAAATCTTCAAGTTCTGGTTCCCTTATGCTTAACAATTTCTTCTTCAATTTTTCTCTCTCTCTTCTTGCATATTACTATAAGCAACAAGGAGAAATCAGGTGCCTCCTTCAACACTTTGTGTAACCAAATAACCAAATTCATTGCTTGCAAATTCTACCTTCCATAAAGTACTATGACACAATTCAGCCAAGTACTACAACTGTATAACAACAATCGCCTTTCATCCAGTTTCCAATCACATATATGTCATTTCCCTCTGAGGCCTCACCAGAAGCACCTTTAACTAAATTCATACTTCTAACAACATCCTGTTGGTAATAAGATCTGTGTCCCTAATAGAAACTTTCTTCACAGCTCTCCGCTTCTTTCTTGGTCTTCACCAGAATATCTTTACCTGTCATATTTCTGCCAATAGTCTCTCGAAGGCAATCGATGCTGCTTCTAACATGCATCTTAAGGCTTCCAACCTCTCCTCATTGTCTATTCCCAAAGCTTCTTACACATTTTAGGTTTTTGTTACAGCAGTGCCCCACTTCCTTGAATCAAAATCTGTATTACTTTCTTTGAACCACAATAACATCATGGTTATTGTTTAAACAACAGAAATTTATTTCTTTGCAATTCTGGAGGCTTGGGGTACAAGACCGTTATGGGGACATGATTTGGCCCATAACACAAATCAAAGGGAAAATTACATGGTACACTTCTGAGTCTGGGAATATGCCTGCTCCCACTAGCTCCATCAGATGCCTCATAATTCAGAGGGCATCTGGTATAGTACTCGGTATTTCTCAGAAGGGAGGAATCAGAAGTCCTAGACTAAACACTGCTCTGGGCCTGCCTAACAATCTTAAAATCAAGACCTGAAAATTGTCTCCAAATAGTTAACAGCTGTTCAGAATAAAGTTCAAGAATATGTATAGGAATACAAAAAACCCCCCCAAAAATCCAGAACCAATAAAGGTGGCATTCACTGTGGGTGGCATGTAACTAACAATGACCGGGCATTAAAGAGGCAGGAGAATATGACCCTTACGAGTAGGAAACACAATCAAAACCAAACCAGAACTGACACAGATTCTGAAGGACCAGACAAGGTCATTGCAACAGTTACTATACCTCATATATCTAAAGATTTCAGGGGAAACATAAAATATACAAAAGGTATTAAATGTTTGCATTGGTTTAAGACAGAGACAGGGATGATTTTGTTGAATAGAAATGGTTTAAAGAAACTTTCAAGGAGAATGCCTCTTCTCCCTTGCCTTTTCTCCCTTGTAGGGCTTTTACTGGGTCTCAGAGTGAGTTGTGTCCCGAGCTCAACAGAGAAAGTCACAGAATCTGTGGAGTTTGGGGGAGAGCTCTGATGCAGGAGTGTGTCTGAGGATGGACGGGGGTGAGCAGCTAGGGGAATCCAGTGTCCTACTCCCAGAATTACTGACATTTTCACTCTTTTCCACTAGTTACCTAAACTCATTGTGCTTTCTTTACATTACTTAAGAAAATGTAACATTTCATTTAAAATAAACCACTATTCGATGAACTTATTTTATATTCTACCCTGTGCTACTGATACAGGATTCTTCTATAGACAATCAGCTTCTAGCATAACAGTTGAGTAATTTGAATAGGTAGTTTTAAATCACTTTTTAAAAAAGACTTATTTATTTATTTGAGAGAGAGAGAGAGTGTGTGTGTGCATGTGTGCATACGAGTGGGGGAGGGGCAGAGGCGGAGAAATCCTTGAGCGGACACTCTTTTGATCATGGAGTCCAATGCAGGGCTCCGTTCCAGGACTCTGAGATCATGCATGACCTGAGCCGAAATCCAGAGTCAGACATTCAACTGACTAAGCCACCCAGGTGTCCCCAAATCATTTTTTTTAAAGGAAAACTTTAATGAGTAATTTTTCCCAGTTTGCTCTTATTATCGTATTACTTCACTATATTTACATAAGAGTCAGTTACAATGTCTCAAACTTATCTCATTATCACCCCAGGGCCACCTGGTTCTCCTTACATTCTTTCTGGATGAAAGAAGCCATGGAGCTTCATCTACATGGAATAGAAACCTACTGGACAACATCAACTTTCCCATCTACTTCAGCTCTGGTCCCTCACTTCGTAAGAAAGAAGCTATGGGAAGCCAGCCTCTCCTCTTTGTTTCTACCATTCCTGGTCTCAATGAAGTTTGGTGTCTTCTAATCTGGTTCAGTCCACTAGTTCCTCTTTAATCCAACTTTCATAATTATGACCATCTTTTTCCCCTTCAAATACAAGTTTGATCATGTCACTCATTTAAATCCCTTAAATAATTCCCACTACCTTTAAGATAAACACAGCACAGTATATCCCACACATGACCTTATAATTCTCACCACTCAGTACGATGTGGTGCTTGGACTTGCTGGTGTGCTTGGACTGGCTGATTCTCCCTAGAATCCTAATTCTCTTCTTGGCAACCTGTACATTTGTTAAGTTCTTGATAAACATTTGCCTTTCTGAAGGAGTCTCCATTCTACCAAATAATATACACCTCCTCTTCCTTTCGCCGGTGGGTCCCATCCTCTGCCTTCCTCCTCTCTGCCTTCATCATGTTATTTTAGGACCATCCATTCAGAAGCCTGTGTGTTTTCCCATGAGGCTTGGGCTTCTTAGGGCAGAGCTTTCTACAACATATACCTTCCTGTGCCTAGAACAGTAGCTCAAATATAGCAAATGTGCCAGTGAGTACACGTTGAGGGATGGAGTAAATGAATAATTAAACAAGCAGAGCCCAAACTGTATCAATCCATATGTGTTACTTATTTTTTTATTTTTATACCATTTTTTCCCCTCTGAAATCTACAAGGACTATTGGTCTCTGTTTCTAAGTTTTTGTTTGTTTGCTTTTAGAAGAGTCATGGAGGAGTCCTAGTGAAGAGCACTATAGCTTCGGCTGGAAATGATGTTGTGTGGATTTACCGTTTTATCGTGCTTCTTCCTGAGCATTCTCTCACTTGAAAATGCAAGTGAGGGATGCCTGGGTGACTCAGTCATTAAGTAGCTGCCTTCAGCTCAAGTCATGATCCCAGGGTCCTGGCATCTCGAGCCCCACATCGGGCTCCCTGCTCAGCGGGAAGCCTGCTTCTCCCTCTCCCACTCCCCCTGCTTGTGTTCCCTCTCTCTCTGCGTCCTTCTCTGTCAAATAAATAAATACAATCTAAAAAAATTAAAAAAGAAAAAAAAAAAGAAAATGTGAGTGAACTCAGGAAGTCGTATGACACTGGATTGGGCTTGTGTCTGATTATTCATTTCTGAAGGTGGCATAATGAGTCGAACGGTGTCCAGCTGGTGCTATTTTCAGCATGGAAACCTGTTAAGCTACCAGGCAGCATGAACAAGATGGAATGGATTGATTTCTTTCTCTTCTGAATTGGTTGGCAGTGCCTCAATATCGAGGTATCAAATTTGCTCAATGAGCTATTTGGGAGATTATTTTTTCCTTTTCTCCACCAGCCTAAAGACTGCAGTAGATAATGATATATTAAATTATGTCCTCCTTCAGAGAAAGCATCAGACACATTTCTAAGCTCAAATTAATATCCAGCCACTTTCCCTGGTAGACTTGAAGAGGCATGACCTGAACCAGAACTTCAATTTTCTGGGTTTGTTTGTTTTTAAATTTCATCATTGCTGGGTAATGAACATCAACCTGCATATCCAGAGGCTGATGCTGATAATATGAAAGAAAGGAACAGTTTAAATATGGGGTGGGAATGACTTTAAATGCCAGAAAATTTACTCAAAGTTTTTGTATTTTTCTATCCAGCGAATCCTCTTTGTTGGAATGAAAGTAGACCTTTGAACACTTTTTTCCTCCTGTAATCATCATTTTGAAAACCTAGAGACTATAGGAAAATGAGAATAATACCTTCCTTTTTATCACAAAAACCTAGGTCTGCCACTGCATTTTGTCAGCCAGTTCCTTTTCTAGATCAAAGGTGCCTCTCCCGGGAATAAACTCCTAGGTCATTCATTCAGCGGCCACCTGTGATGTCCCTGTCACACTGGTGTGCGAGAGGTCAGTTTTGAAACTGGAGTGAGATCAGACTGTGGCTTTGGTCTGAGGCTTACATTCAGATTTCAGGTTAAGCATTTACAGCTGTGTGTCTGGGCACCTCTTATCTTTAGTTTCCTTGTCTGTAAAATAAAAAAAAAAAGTAATTCTTTTCTGTGAGAAAGTACACAGAGCTTTGCAGCGGGTATCTGATGAGAAATGTATAAAGGTCTAGCAGGTGCCTGGAGTCTGACAGGTGTAGCATAGATACTCTCTCTTTCCCTATGTGTTAAAGGTGACCATTCATTAGGTGTGCTTTTCAGTTTATTAAAACAAGGAAGAAGTCTTCATCAGAGGGTGGTGCTGCCTCTTCATTGACTCTTGCCATCCCTTGATCCACCAGCTGCTGCCCAGAGTCAATAATTTTGTTGGTTTTCTTTCCCTGGGTACAGACACTGGAGGCAGCAACAGATGTCTTTCCCAGGCATGCTAAATTGAAAACATCACCCTGGTTGAGAAAAGTCTTCTAGAACCTTCTAGAAGTGGTAAGACACAGAAAACATTCTTTATCACAAGCACCCCCTTGGGAGTGGCCAAGAGAATGATAAAAGGTGCTAACATCTTGGGTGCATCCCCAAATACAGTTCTACCACAGACAACAACATTGCAACCAGGCAGGGTCTGCTAAATCAGGAGATGTCTGTGTCCTGGCTTCCCTTGCAGTGTAAACCCATGCACCGTTGTTGCTGTCACTGCAAAGGTTGGGAAGTTTGTGGATGGCAAATGTGAATGGGAGCGAGATATATTAATTTCCCTTACACACTGTGAGTGTTGGATGGGCCTGGCTTTTTCCTGATCTAAATTATATTTACACCAAACAACATGCCAGTGATTGAAAGCATGCTCTCTGGAGATGGAATTCCTTGGCTGATATATCCTGAGTATGCTATTTCTTACCCTCTCTCTCTTTTGGCAAATTATTTTACTTTTGACCTTGGTTTTCTCAAAGTACAAAATGATGATACTGATAATTAACTCATGGAGTTATTTTAAGTCAAAAACATAATATGTATGAAGTGCTTAGAATAATGCCTTACAAATAATATGTACTCAGTATATGCTATTTTTGCTCTCCTTGCAACAAATCACTGATATACTTGAGCAAGAAGCACTGGCTTTTGAATTGACTTACCTAAGCTCCAAAACAGCTCTGGTACTGTTTCTTTCCGCCTAGCACTCCTATGATCCTATGAAGGCCTCCTTTTCCATATCTTTTGTTCCTGGAGACCCCTGAGGTTTAAGATTATATGTATCTTCTTTTCTTAGCAATCAATATCCATTAGGTATAGCTCACAATTACAGCTTTTCCTGGAGAAAGATATTAATGGATTCTGTCAAGACCAGGAGACAGCCACTTCCCTACATAATGGCTCTTGAGTTTCCTAAAAGCCTGAGCTTCCGCTAGAAAGTGATCAGGAAGCTTCCAATAAGCTCAGGAGTCTAATCAATATTTCTCACTCTTGGGTGGTGTTTAGTAGGGGGACATCAATTGTCATGAATGACCCACCACAAAATCGTATGCATCTCACTGGCTGCGGCTTTTCCTGACATTTACTATCCATTACCATTATGTATCCCTGGAGAAAGGGGGAACTCTATCCTATTCCATGGCCACAGCGGCTAATTTGCTGGCCTCCAAAAAACTGAATAAATAAATGAACAGAACATATAAAATTAAAAAACAAAAGCAGAAGTAGACCCCGACAGTGGTTTTCAGGAAATTGGGTTTTTGAGGGGTTGTTGAAATGTTAACTTCAAGACGACTGGACTTCAGAACTGAGCAAATAGGATTTATCTTTCCAATTTAAAACCCCATTCAAACTACACAGGCTGTCCACCCAGCTTCCTTTGGTTCAGGGGCTCTGTCTCTGGTTTTCTACCCCAACCCACAACCCTGGCGAGAAAAAAGTGGCATCTGGCAAAATTCTCCCAGGGTTACGTCTTTAATAACCAGGAACAGAGTTTAACAAACTTCTTGGTAAGTTTATTTCAAGTCAGGATTTTGAGGGTCTAGAGTGTGAAATCCTTGAGCCAGTTTCCAGCTCACAGATTTAGTTTGCTCTGTGGCCACCTAGTGGTCATTCTAGGAACTTCATCGATGGGTTGTGGGGTGCGGACTGCCCCGCTGCACATTTGCGCCCGATTAGGGACGTGATCACCACTTTTTTTTTTTTTTTTTTTTTAAAGAATGTGACTTCCCAATTTTAGCACATCCCAAGCGCATTTTTAAATTCTATGATCATTTGGCAGCACAAATGCCTTAAGAAAAAGGCAACGAACGGTCTGGTTGTGAGGGGCTGGTTGGTATTTAGAATAATGGATGCTGTATGGGGGAGTGCTGGTTAGGTTTGGTTTGGTTCTGGATTGCCATCATTGCTCTTCCTGACAGAACTGATGTGAACATATACTTGAGATTCCTTCGCACAGTAGTACTTAAGTAATATACTGCAACAAATATGAATTCTGATTTATTTTTCTGAGTGTTTTTTAAAAGGAAAACACTTTTATTGTCCACCCTCTATCCCTGTGATGTACAGCCACTAATGTCTCTGCTCAGGTTTTAATTCTTATTTTTGCATTTTACACTATTTTTCTATGGGTTACCCTGGGTCTACTTCACTCAGTGGCCAGTGTTTTGGGAAGAGGTTTTGCTCAGATTCTGTGAACCCGTAAAACTTGGGCCCTCAGTCATGATCTGTGGGTGGGTTGGGGAACGTAGTCAAAAGTTCTGTCCGTTTTCACTCGTTTCTTGGATTTTGGATTTTCCTCTCAGAGGTGCTCTCTGGGGACTCAACCCCATGCCAGCCTTTCTCCAGTCAGCCAAAGGTTGTGGAGAGCTCCTCACACCTGCCATGCTGCTTTCATTCCAAGGTGCCCCCACCCCCACCCCGATCCCATTTTTGGCTGTTCCTCTCCTTGCCCGTGCTGAGACCACCATCTCAACCCAAAACAGGGGCATGTTCGTCCTAATTGTCCTTTAGGTATCATCACTATTGCTGATAAATCATCTGAGGTCTCATTTCTCAGCCCAAACCAACCCACTATCCTTAAAAAACGTTAATACAAAATTAGATAAAAGGCCTTAGAAGGGGCAGTAAGATAAGATAGTCCCTGAAGCTCAAGCTTCTGAGGCTTCCAGATGAATCCACCTCTGTCCACGGCAGAGGGTAGAGTGACCCAGCTGCAGAGAGTAACTCACTAGCCCCAAGCATAGCATCCCAGAACTGTAACAAGCTCAGTCTTAATTGAGGCAATTTCCAGCATCACAAAAGGTTCTTTGTCCATGTATGGGGTGGGACAGCAAGAAGGTCATGGGGCTGAGGAGGAAGACAGAAGTCCTCAGATTGTAGGTCCAGCAGGTCTGTGCATTCACAACAGAAGTTCTGTCTGCAACTGTTCATTCAAGGGAAAAGACTCAAACTCTCAGAGGTGACAAGAGCCAGAAATATTAGGGCTATGAAATCATAATTGGCTCCATAACAAGGATGGCAATGGACCTACAAGGGAGCCACTAGTAGAGAGAAGCCATGAAGATGCTTCCTAATCTGCAGACAATATTGGAAGGAGAAGATCCCTAAATAGAACACATAGTAATGACATCTGAAAGAAGTGTAGGTCAAGTCTCTGGGGGCTTGGATAAGTAAAAGGGACAAGCATGGAGAATACTCCCTAAAATAAAAAAGGAGCTTAACTGTCAGAAAGCTTCTGGATTTATTTGAAGAACAGGGGAGAAGATTAGAAATCCAGAGTGATTATCTAGGCAGGAGGCAATGAAGCAGGAGGACTCAGGTGGTACCAGACATAATTGGAGAGAGAGAAGAAATTAAAAAAAAAAAAATCAAATCACTAGAAATTAGTCGTTGGCTGAATGTGGAACCCAAGGCAAAGGGGGTGGTGAGTTTTTTGGAAGAAATATGACAATAAGAAAAACAGTGAATCATGAAGGTGATCCTTTTATAGGGGGAATAACATATCACCAAAATACATATTGTTCATCAACATATCGCTCGTTGGAGCAAAATACAAATACGTGATTGTCCCTTCATTTTGGACATCAAAGGATTATTGTTTGCTTTAATGAAGCCAGTATATATGACACAGAATTTCTTCTTTTCACAAATTTGCATAAAACATTTAAATTAGCTTCTTTTACTTGTAATATGCAATTGCCAATATTCTTTCTTTAAAGATTTTATTTATTTGACAAATCACAAGGAGGCAGAGAGGCAGGCAGAGAGAGAGAGAGGGGGAAGCAGGCTCCCTGCTGAGCAGAGAGCCCGATGTAGGGCTGGATCTCAGGACCCTGAGATCATGACCTGAGCTGAAGGCAGAGGCTTAACCCACTGAGCCACCCAGGCACCCCACCAATATTCTTTCTTAAATGAATGTTTTTAATTAGAAGAAGGAATGTTTATAAAAGCTCATTAGGGGCACCTGGGTGGCTCAGTCCGTTAAGCGTTCAACTCTTGATTCCAGCTCAGGTCATGATCTCAAGGTTGTGAGACTGAGCCCCATGTTGGGCTCCATGTTGGGCATAGAGCCTGCTTGAGATTCTCTCTTTTCCTCTACCTCTGCCTCTCTCTATTCATGCACACTCTCTCAATCTCTCTCTCAAATAAATAAATAAATGCTCGCCAGGGACAAAGTACTGAGTCCCTGCTGTCTTTTGCTGATCTCATGCTGTCCTCCCATCAAGTAGTCAATATAGCAAGAAGAGTTTCATCAAGAACAACCAGCTTTCTTCCTTGATTTGCAGCCTTTATTTATTGAACTAGAAAATTCTCATTTCATACTTGAAAGCTTCATTTTAGTAAACGAAAAAACAATTGCATAGAGCTTTAAGAGGTAACAAAAAGAAAATAAAGAACACAAGAGAACATGTTGGGAAACACTGGTGTAAGAAACAGCTGAAATAATTCCTGGGACAGTCCCACATACCATCATCAGGGAGGGTTAGAGAAGGCACAGAAATTACAGGGTAAATCCTCGAATCTGTGTATTATAAAGATCTCACAAACACTTCACGGGAACTGTGAGTATTTCTTCTCAGATAGAGTTAATTTTCTGAAATTCTTATAACTCCGTGACTTCTGTCAGGTTCATAAGGAATTCTAGAACTTTGGGAGTTTAGAATTAGATTCCAGGAATTTAACCAGGAGCACTTCATGTCTTCCTTTGCTGCTCCCATAATTTTAAGAACTACTCTGTAGTTGAGATGATTATTCTTCTACCTCCTTCACTGACAGGACCTAAGCCAGAAAGCCATCTACCTTTTAAATATTCGGTGGAATCAGATGACTTCTGCACTGAATTTCTTGGCATTTCTGCAGGAGAGAATTTCTTTTAAACCAAAAGTAGTGGTAATCATGTCAGATTCCAATTAAGGTAAGTAGTTTTATGTTCCCAAAGAAATAACCTTTCATAAGCCGTGTTTTGCTTCTTAGACTCAGGGGTGTAATTTCATATTCTCAAGGTTTTGAGTCTTTTTTAAGTAGCTAGATTGACATTTTTTAGGAAAACACTAGATCAAGGAGACTATTTTTACATTAGGCTAAAAAGCACTGGAAAAACTTTAAAGAATTTTTTTGTAGCATATGTCTACACTAAAGGTTGTAAATTCTATAGGTAAATATTACTGAAAGAAGTTGTTTCTTGTTAACATTTTCTTTCTTGATAAGAACTTTTGAAAAACTGCCAGAAGTTTGTGTAGCAAATACCTAGGGAAAGTTGCGAAGATCTCTCAGCCAGAATTCTCAACCTAGCCTTGCACAGCCAGTTTGGATATCCAATTTCAAGCTCTAAATGGAAACACATGGTTAAAAAGAAGTTATTTTCTCCAAAGTCTATAAGCATGTTATGTTTCAGTTACTTATTTTTATCTGCTAATTACAGTAACTTTTCTGGATTATGTTGTACTACATTTATTCATAATTTTCCATATCTCCTTAGCCATGGCTAATTAAACAGTCATTATAAGATGAACAAGCCTATCAAGAAAATGGTTTTGTTTTTCATTACACGAAATCAAACAGTTTGCTTGCACTAAGGAGCAACTTTCTCCACTCTTCAGTATGAGAC
Source organism: Lutra lutra (assembly GCF_902655055.1). Taxonomy (NCBI): domain Eukaryota; kingdom Metazoa; phylum Chordata; class Mammalia; order Carnivora; family Mustelidae; genus Lutra; species Lutra lutra. The sequence continues at coordinate 47,108,839 of NC_062279.1, read as the reverse complement.
AGGTCCATCCTTATGAGTTGGAAGGACCATTAGAAATGTTCTTCCTTCCCCATCTCAACAGAGAAAGTGTATTGGGCAAGAGCCCTTGTAAGAATATTTTGTGGGGGAAAGCTTCCTATTAACCAGTACATTGGAGGAACCCAACAGAAATCAATGAATAGATGAATGAACTCTGAAATGTAGCCAAACAATGTTCATTTTTGTCTCTCTTTTATAAAAATCACAATTTTTTGATAAATTTTCTAACATATCCATAGCAATTTAAAAGTGAAATCATCCCTCAGATATAGTCAGTTATTGATTGGGTAAGTGACATGTTGATGAAACTATCATGAAATAGCTGTTCAGGAAGAATGGACCTTCTCTTTACCAGTGCTACTATGACCTTTAGAATCCTTCATGAAAACCCATCAGTGCGCATACTCTGGGCAAGAAAAGTTTGCGAAAGAAGTCTTGTTTTTGTTGTGTCTAATGTGTGTTGAGACTGACAATGTCAAATTCTAGCTTGCTCCTGTGGTCAGGTCAGAAACTCTTGGACTGAAACCTGCTTGGTGGAATCACTGTTAGAAATCTTAGCATATCAGAGAAAACATTTCCAACCATCTTATTCTTTTGGTAAGGACAAAAGGTGTTCCTACTCAGTCAATGCATAGGTAAAGAACACAAAGAATGCTAACATTTGACAAGTTAAAAAATGTGTGTGGGGGTGTAGTACCATCTGTCACAGGAGCCTACCATTTTGGCACTTTGTTTTGGATCAGCGATTCCTCTTGGATCTTTATTTGCAGGTTTCTGTAATAAATAAATTTTGTTGTGTCAGATCTCACTCATAGACATATACACACAAACACATACACATGCAGACTATCTCTTCCTGATAGATGAAAAATCTAAGAAAGTTTGTAATTGCTATGGAGAGGACGGGAGGATGGTTCTGGCCAGTGAAGTCTTAGCAGAAACCATTTTTCTTTATGAACTTTGTGGTGGGTCTCTCCAACAGTGTATTTAGTAAGAGATTTCCAAACATTTTTCAAGAACTAGGGCTTTCATTGAGAAAACATTTCTGTTGAAATCCCAGTAAAAACAATATATAAAAATGGATTGGACTGGTTTTAAGTGGGGATTGGGGAGAAATGCTCATTAAGCTCCACCCCAACTGTAGGGCATACTCTGAGATCCTTCTGTGTTATGGGAAAATTCTGTGGAACCACAGACTGAAAACTATCTTAATCACACTCTTTAGCCATTAATAATGAAAGCATAATAAAAAATGTTGATTTGAAAAGAAATACATTGTCGAAAATCTTGGTGATTTCAGTGCCCAGCTCTGAATAATTGTTTTACTGTGGACCTTGAAGATACAGAGACTCTAGCAGTTCAAGAGATCCTAGAGATCCTGTAATAACTCATTTTTGACTCAGTTTCTCAGGCATCTGCATGCTAATTTGGCTAATGTGTTTCCCTTTCATTAATATTTATCAGGGAGTACACCTCAGTCAGTGGAAAGTCCTCAGGCTGATATGGCCCCATTGGAAGCCATCACTGGGTTTTGACCCTTGAAAACCTGGGCGGGGAATAAGGTAGGGTTTGTGAGACAGTTATCCCCAAATCACCATTTGAGGGCCAAAGAAACTCAGTAATTGTAATAAATAATGAGTTAATGCATTGTTTTTAAAAAGTCAAAACTAATTCCCAAGGGTTCAAGATGAACACAATGCCAATATTTTACCTAAAAGACCATGCATGACCAAGCATGATTTCCTCATGAACTTCTCAAACTAATTCCAGTCCTCCTGATAAGTGGGGCCTGTTCTATTTCTTCCTCAAATCAGACAGCGATATTATATTATTGGACTTATTCAAGGAACCAGCAAATGGTTAAGGGCACCAAAATTTTTATTGAAATGGCCACAGATCAGTACAAGCAACAGAAAGGAGATAAGGGACCATACCAGTGTGATATAGTGTGGACTTGAAAAACTGGTTGGAAGCTGCTCCAAGGACTCTGCAGTTATTTGCTAGTGAAAAGAGATACTATTAACCAGCAATTAGTATTCAAGCAAGTATGACTATTTCCTAAGTGCTCAATATAAATTTTTTAACTATCTCTGGGATGCAACCTAGTAAATGTACAAATACTAAAGCACATGGGAACAATATTCTTCCCTAGGTTATTCTCTTATAATGAAGGAATCTAAGAACTTATAAAACAAACTTATATTCGAGAAGAGTATGAGTTTCTTTATGAGTTATGATGAAAATTGCACAAGGCAAGTCTTTCAGCCTCCAAATCTTAATCAAATTGTCTGAATGTCTGAACTTCCATAACAAGCTCCATCCTTTTTGGACTTGGAAGGTCTTTGAGGACCTCCAGAACTTACTGTTGTAATACAGATAGGCTTGGATGAGATTATCCTCTCTAAAGTATTTTCTGTTTACCTCCAGTGGACATTAATATAACTAGAAAGCATGATCTGGTGGAAATAGGACCTGCCTAGGAGAGGTACTGGGTGGCAGAAGAAAAAAAAAAATTAAGCATTATTAATGTAAGAGGGAAAGGACATCAAAAGACCTTTCCCAAAGCACAATTTTGCTGAAAACTGGCCGTTGAGGGGTAACTAATGTATCAAATAAGCATCAGTTAAATTGCTGTTATACAATTTTCTAACAAATAATACAAAAAGCCTAAATGTGAGATTTGACACTATAATTCTCCTATACAATCTGTGTTTATAAACATATTAGGCACATATACCATTAATAGTGAATTTACTTTATTCATATATCAAAATATATTTATTAAGCTCTTCTTCTGTGTTCCCTCATTTAACTAAAATGCCAAAGCATTTAAGGAACTTGCAATCTAGAAATGGAAACAAATATGCCCCAAGCTCCATGTGAACCTCTGGTTGACTTCTGTGAATACTCATTATTGATCCCATACTCAGGGCACTTTTCTCCTGACTCTTCTTCTGGAGCACAACTGTTTTTCATATTAATTCATGAAGCATGTTAACACACATTAAGCACTAAATATTTAGAAAACACTGTGATAAGTACCTTTACATAGTTTCTTAATTAAAACTCAAGGCAAATATACAAGATTTATATCAGCATCATGTTGTTCATATCACGAAATCTATGTGTAAGCTTAAAAAATTATCACACAATATTTTCTATCTATTCCAGTGGACAATTAAGACTTGCTTTATCATCTTGGTGTCATCATTGGCACAATAAAAAATATAAACAAATAAAAATAATAAACCATCTCACAACCAGAGAAAGATTACCTAACCATCCTTAAATAATTGAGTACCAGCATTTCTGATATACTCTCATCTGTGTATTTCTGGGGGTCGAGTGGGACCATGTTCTGCATTATTGTGAAGAAACACAGGGCTTATGGGACATGTGGAGTTAGGGCAAAGCATTCAAAACCTTTGGAGCTGTGTAACCAGACCACCACTAACAACAACAACAACAAATCCTAATTTAAAATACTAGTATTATCATATTCTCATTGGCATTTTCATGTAATAATGGTCAGCTAATACTTAACCTCTGAATTTAAGGCTTATAGTCCCTCCTTCAAGATAGTCATATTGGGTAATTTCATCAGCATTGTCTTATCAATAATGATTTCCTCAATGGTTAATTTTTTTTTAAGGGAATGAATTTGTAGCTTCTTAATTTGGACACTCACAGTGTTTTTCAATGAGCTGAAAGCACCAGAAATCATAGCTGTTGTTAAAGGCAGTTAACAAGCCACTAACTATGGGGACTTCTGCAAGATTGTTGGTTTTTCTCTTACATCTTCATATATTGCTAAAACGGTTATTTCAACCAACTTTTTCCTTTCCTGTAAAATATGCACAAAGAAATGCACAAGTACTAAGTGTAGAGGATGGATTTTCACAAATGAGCAATGAAAGTTGCCAAAGTTGCCCAGAATCAAAAAATAAAACTTTATCTTTCTCAGAAGATTCTCTCTTCCCTGTGGTAATCACTACCCTGTCTTCTAATACCATAGATGAGCTTTGACAGTTCTTCAACTTGATATAAATATAAATATTTGGATTTGACATCTTCTGAAGAGTGTGTTTGTGAGATTTATTCATGTGGTAAAGATCAGTAGTTCATTTATTACTCTTTCTCTGTAATTTCCATTGTATGAATCTGTAGCATTTTGTTCATGCCTTTTACTATTATTAGACATTTTTATTGTGTTCACTTTTTGCAAATATGCTATTGGAACACAATTGTAAATGTTTTCCCAAGGTGCTGCTGGGTCATAGGGTATATGTATGATCATTTTTAATACTTTGTACCAATTTCCCCAACGGTTGTGCTGTTTAAATTCTTATTAACTGTGTATGAGAGTTTTCATTGTCCATATCCCCTCTAGTAATTGGTATTGTTGTCTTTTATTTTTAATCATTTCATAGGAAAATATAATACAAATAAAATACATACAGAAAATAGGTTCCTGGATAAATGAACCATTTAAGGTAAATATCCTTGAAATCACTGCCTTATTTAAGAAATAAACCTTTGCAATACCTGGAGGAGTCAAGATGGCGGAGAAGTAGCAGGCTGAAACTACTTCAGGTAGCGGGAGATCAGCTAGATAGCTTATCTAAAGATTGCAAACACCTACAAATCCAATGGGAGATCGAAGAGAAGAAGAACAGCAATTCTAGAAACAGAAAATCAACCACTTTCTGAAAGGTAGGACTAGCGGAGAAGTGAATCCAAAGGGACGGGAAGATAGACCACGGGGGGAGGGGCCGGATCCCGGCAAGCGGCAGAGCAACAGAGTGCAAAATCAGGACTTTTAAAAGTCTGTTCCTCTGAGAGACATCGCTCCAGAGGTTTAACCGGGGTGAAGCCCACACAGGGTCAGCGTGGCCTCAGGTCCCACAGGGTGACAGAAGGATCAGGGGTGTCTGAGTGTTGCAGAGCTTACAGGTATTAGAACGGGGAAGCCGGCTACAGAGACAGAGCCAAGGAGTGAGCTCACAGCTCAGGGTTGGTTACCTTGATCCGGGCGCAGGCTCAGACAGTTCAGAGCGCAGCCGGAGGCCAGGGTGATGGGAATAATTGGGTGCTGTTCTCTGAGAGGACACTGAGGAGTGGGGCCCCAGGTTCTCGGCTCCTCTGGGCCGGAGACTGGGAGGCCACCATCTACATTCCCATCCTCCAGAACTCTACGGAAAGTGCTCAGGGAACAAAAGCTCCCAAACACAAACCCGAGCGGATTACACAGCCCGGCCCCTGGTAAGGGCAGTGCAACTCCGCCTGGGGCAAAGACACTTGAGAATCACTACAACAGGCCCCTCCCCCAAAAGATCAACAAGAAACCCAGCCAGGACCAAGTTCACCTACCAAGGAGTCCAGTTTCAATACCAAGGAGAGCAGAGGAATTCCAGAGGGGAAGAAAGAAAAGCACGGAACTCATGGCTTTCTCCCCATGATACTTTAGCCTTGCAGTTAATTTAATTTTTTTTCCTTTTCAATTTTTTTTCTCTACTATTGCTAAAATTTTTTAACTTTTACCCTTTTCTTTTTTAACGTTTTTTAACTAGTTTATCTAATATATATATATTTTTTCCTTTTTATATTTTTCTTTATTCGTTTTCTTTTTTTAATTGTTTCCTTTTTTTTTTTTTCTTTCTGAACCTCTTTTTATCCCTTTTCTCCCTCCTCACGATTTGGGATCTCTTCTGATTTGGTTAAAGCATATTTTCCTGGGGTTGTTGCCACCCTTTTAGTATTTTACTTACTCCTTCATATACTCTTATCTGGACAAAATGACAAGGCAGAAAAATTCACCACAAAAATAAGAACAAGAGGCAGTACCAAAAGGCTATGGGCCTAATCAATAGAGACATTGGTAATATGTCAGATCTAGAGTTCAGAATGACGATTCTCAAGGTTCTAGCCGGGCTCGAAAAAGGCATGGAAGATATTAGAGAAACCCTCTCGGGAGATATAAAAGCCCTTTCTGGAGAAATAAAAGAACTAAAATCTAACCAAGTTGAAATCAAAAAAGCTATTAATGAGGTGCAATCAAAAATGGAGGCTCTCACTGCTAGGATAAATGAGGCAGAAGAAAGAATTAGCGATATAGAAGACCAAATGACAGAGAATAAAGAAGCTGAGCAAAGAGGGACAAACAGCTACTGGACCACGAGGGGAGAATTCGAGAGATAAGTGACACCATAAGACGAAACCACATTAGAATAATTGGGATTCCAGAAGAAGAAGAAAGAGAGAGGGGAGCAGAAGGTATATTGGAGAGAATTATTGGAGAGAATTTCCCCAACATGGCAAAGGGAACAAGCATCAAAATCCAGGAGGTTCAGAGAACCCCCCTCAAAATCAGTAAGAATAGGTCCACACCCCATCACCTAATAGTAAAATTTACAAGTCTTAGTGACAAAGAGAAGATCCTGAAAGCAGCCCGAGAAAAGAAGTCTGTAACGTACAATGGTAAAAATATTAGATTGGCAGCAGACTTATCCACAGAGACCTGGCAGGCCAGAAAGAGCTGGCATGATATACTCAGAGCACTAAACGAGAAAAACATGCAGCCAAGAATACTATATCCAGCTAGGCTATCATTGAAAATAGAAGGAGAGATTAAAAGCTTCCAGGACAAACAAAAACTGAAAGAATTTGCAAACACCAAACCAGCTCTACAGGAAATAATGAAAGGGGTCCTCTAAGCAAAGAGAGACCCTAAAAGTAGTAGATCAGAAAGGAACAGAGACAATATACAATAACAGTCACCTTACAGGCAATACAATGACACTAAATTCATATCTCTCGATAGTTACCCTGAATGTTAATGGGTAAATGTCCCAATCAAAAGACAGAGGGTATCAGAATGGATAAAAAAAAACAAAACCCATCTATATGTTGCCTACAAGATACTCATTTTAAACCCGAAGACATCTCCAGATTTAAAGTGAGGGGGTGGAAAAGAATTTATCATGCTAATGGACATCAGAAGAAAGCAGGAGTGGCAATCCTTATATCAGATCAATTAGATTTTTAGCCAAACACTATATTAAGAGATGAGGAAGGACACTATATCATACTCAAAAGATCTGTCCAACAAGAAGATCTAACAATTTAAAATATCTATGCCCCTAATGTGGGAGCAGCCAACTATATAAACCAATTAATAACAAAATCAAAGAAACAGGGGAGGAGTCAAGATGGCGGAGAAGTAGCAGCTGAGACTACTTCGGGTAGCGGGAGATCAGCTAAATAGCTTATCTAAAGATTGCAAACACCTACAAATCCAACGGGAGATTGAAGAGAAGAAGAACAGCAATTCCAGAAACAGAAAATCAACCACTTTCTGCAAGGTAGGACTGGCGGAGAAGTGAATCCAAAGCGACGGGAAGATAGACCGCGGGGGGAGGGGCCGGCTCCCGGCGAGCGGCAGAGCAACGGAGCAAAATCAGGACTTTTAAAAGTCTGTTCCGCTGAGGGACATCGCTCCAGAGGCTTAACTGGGGTGAAGCCCAGGCGGGGTCAGCGCGGCCTCAGGTCCCGCAGGGTCGCAGAAGGATCGGGGGTGTCTCAGTGTCGCAGAGCTTACCGGTATTAGAACGGGGAAGCCGGCTGCAGAGACAGAGCCGAGGAGTGACTCTCAGCTCAGGGTTGCCTTGAACCGGTCGCAGGCTCGGTCAGCTCGGAGCGCGGTCGGAGGCCAGGGTGACGGGAGTCATTTGGCGCTGTTCTCTGAGGGCGCACTGAGGAGTGGGGCCCCGGGCTCTCGGGTCCTCTGGGCCGGAGACCGGGAGGCCGCCATCTTTATTCCCGTCCTGCGGACTCTACGGAAAGCGCTCAGGGAACAAAAGCTCCCGAAAGCGAACCCGAGCAGATGACTCAGCGCGGCCCCGGGTAAGGGCGGTGCAACTCCGCCTGGGGCAAAGACGCTTGAGAATCACTGCAACGGGCCCCTCCCCCAGAAGATCTACGGGAAACCCAGCCAGGACCAAGTTCACCTACCAAGGAGAACGGCGGAATTCCAGAGGAGAAGAAAGCAAAGCACGGAACTCATGGCTTTCTCCCCATGATTTTTTAGCCTTGCAGTTAATTTAATTTTTTTTCTTTTTCAATTTTTTTTTTCTTTTTCTCTTTTCTGCTAAATTTTTTTTAACTTTTACCGTTTTCTTTTTTTTAACGTTTTTTAAATAGTTTATCTAATATATATATATTTTTTCCTCTTTTTATATTTTTTCTTTATTGGCTTTCTTTTTTTTAATAGTTTTTTTTTCTTTCTTTCTGAACCCCTTTTTATCCCCTTTCTCCCCCCTCACAATTCAGGGTCTCTTCTGATTTGGCTAAAGCATATTTTCCTGGGGTTGTTGCCACCCCTTTAGTATTTTACTTGCTCCTTCATAAACTCTTATCTGGACAAAATGACAAGGCGGAAAAATTCACAACAAAAAAAAGAACAAGAGGCAATACCAAAGGCTAGGGACCTAATCAATACAGACATTGGTAATATGTCAGATATAGAGTTCAGAATGACGATTCTCAAGGTTCTAGCCGGGCTTGAAAAAGGCATGGAAGATATTAGAGAAACCCTCTTGGGAGATATAAAAGGCCTTTCTGGAGAAATAAAAGAACTAAAATCTAACCAAGTTGAAATCAAAAAAGCTATTAATGAGGTGCAATCAAAAATGGAGGCTCTCACTGCTAGGATAAATGAGGCAGAAGAAAGAATTAGCGATATAGAAGACCAAATGACAGAGAATAAAGAAGCTGAGCAAAAGAGGGACAAACAGCTACTGGACCACGAGGGGAGAATTCGAGAGATAAGTGACACCATAAGATGAAACAACATTAGAATAATTGGGATTCCAGAAGAAGAGGAAACAGAGAGGGGAGCAGAAGGTATATTGGAGAGAATTATTGGAGAGAATTTCCCCAATATGGCAAAGGGAACAAGCATCAAAATCCAGGAGGTTCAGAGAACCCCCCTCAAAATCAATAAGAATAGGTCCACACCCCGTCACCTAATAGTAAAATTGACAAGTCTTAGTGACAAAGAAAAGATCCTGAAAGCAGCCCGGGAAAAGAAGTCTGTAACGTACAATGGTAAAAATATTAGATTGGCAGCAGACTTATCCACAGAGACCTGGCAGGCCAGAAAGAGCTGGCATGATATATTCAGAGTACTAAATGAGAAAAACATGCAGCCAAGAATACTATATCCAGCTAGGCTATCATTGAAAATAGATGGAGAGATTAAAAGCTCCCAGGACAAACAAAAACTGAAAGAATTTGCAAATACCAAACCAGCTCTACAGGAAATATTGAAAGGGGTCCTCTAAGCAAAGAGAGACCCTCAAAGTAGTAGATCAGAAAGAAACAGAGACAATATACAATAACAGTCACCTTACAGGCAATACAATGGCACTAAATTCATATCTCTCAATACTTACCCTGAATGTGAATGGGGTAAATGCCCCAATCAAAAGACACAGGGTATCAGAATGGATAAAAAAACAAAAACCATCTATATGTTGCCTACAAGAAACTCATCTTAAACCCGAAGACACCTCCAGGTTTAAAGTGAGGGGGTGGAAAAGAATTTACCACGCTAATGGACATCAGAAGAAAGCAGGAGTGGCAATCCTTATATCAGATCAATTAGATTTTAAGCCAAACACTATAATAAGAGATGAGGAAGGACACTATATCATACTCAAAAGATCTGTCCAACAAGAAGATGTAACAATTTTAAATATCTATGCCCCTAACGTGGGAGCAGCCAACTATATAAACCAATTAATAACAAAATCAAAGAAACACATCGACAATCATACAATCATAGTAGGGGATTTTAACACTCCCCTCACTGAAATGGACAGATCATCCAAGCAAAAGATCAACAAGGAAATCAAGGCCTTAAATGACACACTGGACCAGATGGACATCACAGATATATTCAGAACATTTCATCCCAAAGCAACAGAATACACATTCTTCTCTAGTGCACATGGAACGTTCTCCAGAATAGATCACATTCTTGGTCCTAAATCAAGTCTCAACCGGTATCAAAAGATTGGGATCATTCCCTGCATATTTTCAGACCACAATGCTCTAAAGCTAGAACTCAATAACAAGAGGAAATTTGGAAAGAACCCAAATACATGGAGACTAAACAGCATCCTTCTAAAGAATGAATGGGTCAACCAGGAAATCAAAGAAGAATTGAAAAAATTTATGGAAACAAATGATAATGAAAACACAACAGTTCAGAATCTGTGGGACACAACAAAGGCAGTCCTGAGAGGAAAATATATAGCGGTACAAGCCTTTCTCAAGAAACAAGAAAGGTCTCAGGTACACAACCTAACCCTACACCTAAAGGAGCTGGAGAAAGAACAAGAAAGAAACCCTAAACCCAGCAGGAGAAGAGAAATCATAAAGATCAGAGCAGAAATCAATGAAATAGAAACCAAAAAAACAATAGAACAAATCAACGAAACTAGGAGCTGGTTCTTTGAAAGAATTAATAAGATTGATAAACCCCTGGCCAGACTTATCAAAAAGAAAAGAGAGAGGACCCAAATAAATAAAATCATGAATGAAAGAGGAGAGATCACAACGAACACCAAAGAAATACAGACAATTATAAGAACATACTATGAGCAACTCTACGCCAACAAATTGGACAATCTGGAAGAAATGGATGCATTCCTAGAGACATATAAACTACCACAACTGAACCAGGAAGAAATAGAAAGCCTGAACAGACCCATAAGCAGTAAGGAGATTGAAACAGTCATCAAAAATCTCCAAACAAACAAAAGCCCAGGGCCAGACGGCTTCCCGGGGGAATTCTACCAAACATTTAAAGAAGAACTAATTCCTATTCTCCTGAAACTGTTCCAAAAAATAGCAATAGAAGGAAAACTTCCAAACTCATTTTATGAGGCCAGCATCACCTTGATCCCAAAACCAGACAAGGATCCCAACAAAAAAGAGAACTACAGACCAATATCCTTGATGAACACAGATGCAAAAATTCTCGCCAAAATACTAGCCAATAGGATTCAACAGTACGTTAAAAGGATTATTCACCACGACCAAGTGGGATTTATTCCAGGGCTGCAAGGCTGGTTCAACATCCGCAAATCAATCAATGTGATACAACACATTAATAAAAGAAAGAACAAGAACCATATGATACTCTCCATAGATGCTGAAAAAGCATTTGACAAAGTACAGCATCCCTTCCTGATCAAAACTCTTAAAAAGTGTAGGGATAGACGGCACATATCTCAATATTATCAAAGCCATCTATGAAAAACCCACCGCAAATATCATTCTCAATGGAGAAAAACTGAAAGCTTTTCCGCTAAGGTCAGGAACACGGCAGGGATGTCCGTTATCACCACTGCTATTCAACATAGTACTAGAAGTCCTAGCCTCAGCAATCAGACAACAAAAGGAAATTAAAGGCATCCAAATCGGCAAAGAAGAAGTCAAACTATCACTCTTCGCAGATGATATGATACTCTATGTGGAAAACCCAAAAGACTCCACTCCAAAACTGCTAGAACTTGTACAGGAATTCAGTAAAGTGTCAGGATATAAAATCAATGCACAGAAATCAGTTGCATTTCTCTACACCAACAACAAGACAGAAGAAAGAGAAATTAAGGAGTCCATCCCATTTACAATTGCACCCAAAACTATAAGATACCTAGGAATAAACCTAACCAAAGAGACTAAGAATCTATACTCAGAAAACTATAAAGTACTCATGAAAGAAATTGAGGAAGACACAAAGAAATGGAAAAATGTTCCATGCTCCTGGATTGGAAGAATAAATATTGTGAAAATGTCTATGCTACCTAAAGCAATCTACACATTTAATGCAATTCCTATCAAAGTACCATCCATTTTTTTTCAAAGAAATGAAACAAATAATCCTAAAATTTATATGGAACCAGAAAAGACCTCGAATAGCCAAAGGAATATTGAAAAAGAAAGCCAAAGTTGGTGGCATCACAATTCCGTACTTCAAGCTCTATTACAAAGCTGTCATCATCAAGACAGCATGGTACTGGCACAGAAACAGACACATAGATCAATGGAACAGAATAGAGAGCCCAGAAATGGACCCTCAACTCTATGGTCAACTCATCTTCGACAAAGCAGGAAAGATTATCCAATGGAACAAAGACAGCCTCTTCAATAAATGGTGTTGGGAAAATTGGACAGCCACATGCAGAAAAATGAAATTGGATCATTTCCTTACACCACACACGAAAATAGACTCAAAATGGATGAAGGATCTCAATGTGAGAAAGGAATCCATCAAAATCCTCGAGGAAAACACAGGCAGCAACCTCTTCGACGTCAGCCGCAGCAACATCTTCCTAGGAACATCACCAAAGGCAAGGGAAGCAAGGGCAAAAATGAACTTTTGGGATTTTATCAAGATCAAAAGCTTTTGCACAGCAAAGGAAACAGTGAACAAAACCAAAAGACAACTGACAGAATGGGAGAAGATATTTGCAAATGACATATCAGATAAAGGGCTAGTGTCCAAAATCTATAAAGAACTTAGCAAACTCAACACCCAAAGAACAAATAATCCAATCAAGAAATGGGCAGAGGACATGAACAGACATTTCTGCAAAGAAGACATCCAGATGGCCAACAGACACATGAAAAAGTGCTCCATATCACTCGGCATCAGGGAAATACTAATCAAAACCACAATGAGATATCACCTCACACCAGTCAGAATGGCTAAAATTAACAAGTCAGGAAATGACAGATGCTGGCGAGGATGCGGAGAAAGGGGAACCCTCCTACACTGTTGGTGGGAATGCAAGCTGGTGCAACCACTCTGGAAAACAGCATGGAGGTTCCTCAAAATGTTGAAAATAGAACTACCCTATGACCCAGCAATTGCACTGCTGGGTATTTACCCTAAAGATATAAACATAGTGATCCGAAGGGGCACGTGCACCCGAATGTTTATAGCAGCAATGTCTACAATAGCCAAACTATGGAAAGAACCTAGATGTCCATCTACAGACGAATGGATAAAGAAGATGTGGTATATATACACAATGGAATACTATGCAGCCATCAAAAGAAATGAAATCTTGCCATTTGCGACGACGTGGATGGAACTAGAGGGTATCATGCTTAGCGAAATCAGTCAATCGGAGAAAGACAACTATCATATGATCTCCCTGATATGAGGGAGAGGAGATGCAACATGGGGGGTCGAGGGGGTAGGAGATGAGTAAATGAAACAAGATGGGATTGGGAGGGAGACAAACCATAAGTGACTCTTAATCTCACAAAACAAACTGAGGGTTGATGGGGGGAGGGGGTTGGGAGAGGGGGTGGGGCTATGGATATCGGGGAGGGTATGTGCTATGGTGAGTGTTGTGAAGTGTGTAAACCTGGCGATTCGCAGACCTGTACCCCTGGGGATAAAAATATATGTTTATAAAGCTGTAAAAAAAAAAAAAAAAGAAAGAAAGGATGAATCCCCAAGTTTTGTAGCAACATGGACGGGACTGGAAGAGATTATGCTGAGTGAAATAAGTCAAGCAGAGAGAGTCAATTATCATATGGTTTCACTTATTTGTGGAGCATAACAAATAGCATGGAGGACAAGGGGAGATGTTGAGGAGAAGGGAGTTGAGGGAAATTGGAAGGGGAGGTGAACCATGAGAGACTATGGACTCTGAAAAACGATCTGAGAATTTTGAAGGGGTGGGGGGTGGGAGGTTGGGGGCACCAGGTGGTGGGCATTGTAGAGGGCACGGATTGCATGGAGCACTGGGTGTGGTGCAAAAATAATGAATACTGTTATGCTGAAAAAAATTAAAAAATTAAAAAAAAAATAAAATCAATGCACAGAAATCAGTTGCATTTCTCTACACCAACAACAAGACAGAAGAAAGAGAAATTAAGGAGTCCATCCCATTTACAATTGCACCCAAAACTATAAGATACCTAGGAATAAACCTAATCAAAGAGACTAAGAATCTATACACAGAAAACTATAAAGTACTCATGAAAGAAATTGAGGAAGACACAAAGAAATGGAAAAATGTTCCATGCTCCTGGATTGGAAGAATAAATATTGTGAAAATGTCTATGCTATCAAAAGCAATCTACACATTTAATGCATTTCCTATCAAAGTACCATCCATTTTTTTCAAAGAAATGGAACAAATCATCCTAAAATTTATATGGAACCAGAAAAGACCTCGAATAGCCAAAGGAATATTGAAAAAGAAAGCCAAAGTCGGTGGCATCACAATTCTGGACTTCAAGCTCTATTACAAAGCTGTCATCATCAAGACAGCATGGTACTGGCACAGAAACAGACACATAGATCAATGGAACAGAATAGAGAGCCCAGAAATGGACCCTCAACTCTATGGTCAACTCATCTTCGACAAAGCAGGAAAGATTATCCAATGGAACAAAGACAGCCTCTTCAATAAATGGTGTTGGGAAAATTGGACAGCCACATGCAGAAAAATGAAATTGGATCATTTCCTTACACCACACACGAAAATAGACTCAAAATGGATGAAGGATCTCAATGTGAGAAAGGAATCCATCAAATCCTCGAGGAGAAACACAGGCAGCAACCTCTTCGACGTCAGCCGCAGCAACATCTTCCTAGGAACATCACCAAAGGCAAGGGAAGCAAGGGCAAAAATGAACTATTGGGATTTTATCAAGATCAAAAGCTTTTGCACAGCAAAGGAAACAGTTAACAAAACCAAAAGACAACTGACAGAATGGGAGAAGATATTTGCAAATGACATATCAGATAAAGGGCTAGTGTCCAAAATCTATAAAGAACTTAGCAAACTCAACACCCAAAGAACAAATAATCCAGTCAAGAAATAGGCAGAAGAAATGAACAGACATTTCTGCAAAGAAGACATCCAGATGGCCAACAGACACACGAAAAAGTGCTCCATATCACTCGGCATCAGGGAAATACTAATCAAAACCACAATGAGATATCACCTCACACCAGTCAGAATGGGTAAAATGAACAAGTCAAGAAATGACAGATGCTGGCAAGGATGCGGAGAAAGGGGAACCCTCCTACACTGTTGGTGGGAATGCAAGTTGGTGCAACCACTCTGGAAAACAGCATGGAGGTTCCTCAAAATGTTGAAAATAGAACTACCCTATGACCCAGCAATTGCACTGCTGGGTATTTACCCTAAAGATACAAACGTAGTGATCCGAAGGGGCACGTGCACCCGAATGTTTATAGCAGCAATGTTTACAATAGCCAAACTATGGAAAGAACCTAGATGTCCATCAACAGATGAATGGATAAAGAAGAAGTGGTATATATACACAATGGAATACTATGCAGGCATCAAAAGAAATGAAATCTTGCCATTTGCGACGATGTGGATGGAACTAGAGGGTATCATGCTTAGCTAAATAAGTCAATCAGAGTAAGACAACTATCATATGATCTCCCTGATATGAGGAAGTGGAGATGCAACATGGGGGGTTAAGGGGGTAGGAGAAGAATAAATGAAACAAGATGGGATTGGGAGGGAAACAAGCCATAAATGACTCTTAATCTCACAAAACAAACTGAGGGTTGCTGGGGGGAGGGGGGTTGGGAGAAGGGGGGTGGGGTTATGGACATTGGGGAGGGTATGTGCTATGGTGAGTGCTGTGAAGTGTGTAAACCTGGTGATTCACAGACCTGTACCCCTGGGGATAAAAATATATGTTTATAAAAAATAAAATAAAAAAAAAAAGAAAACCTTTGCCATTTCAAGTTTCCTATCACTATTGCCACCTACCTCCTTCCCTCAAATTAGCCACATTCCTGACTTAAAATAATGAACTGACTCTTGCATGTCATTGTACTTTTTTTCCCCAAATAGTTACCTCTCAGCACTACAGTTTGTACATTTTTAAATTTAAATTTTTTACTAGGAAAAAAATACATGTATTTCTGTGTGTATTGCAGTTGGAGTTAATTTGTTACTGGTTTGAGGAACGGATCACAGTTAGTCTTTGTACATATTTATATCCAGTTGTTTCATCACCATCTGTGACAAGACTGTTCTTTCTCCCCTGGAGTGCCTTTGCACCTCTGTAAAAAATCATTTGGCAAATCAACTGGCAATCAATAAATATAGTAATAAACATGTGACTCTCTATACCCCTTTTTACTTAGGTCTTTTACTTAGGTCTTTTAAAGTTTTTCTCAGCAGAATATTACCATTTTCCTTATATACTTCTGGTTCATATTTTGTCAGAAGTACCCTTGAATATTTCACATTTTTGGTGCTATTTCAAATTGATTTAATTTATTTATTTTAAAGATTTTTAATTATTTATTTGACAGAAAGAGAGAGAGAGAGAGATCACAAGCAGGAAGAAAGAGAGGGGAAGCAGGCTCCCCGCCGAGCAGAGAGCCCGATGCCAGGCTCGATCCCAGGACCCTGAGATCATGACCTGAGCTGAAGGCAGAGGTTTACCCCACTGAACAACCCCTCAAATTTTATTTTTGATTTTATTTCTACATTATTTGTTACTAGTATATGGAATATAATTAGTTTTCATTTATTGTTTTTATATTCTTAAATTTATTTGTTTTACAAAAACTCCTGTGATACTTTAAGATTGTTTTGAATTTATAGATCCATTTACAGAGAACTGACCCAACAATAGTGTATTTCCTGAATTTATTTTGGTCTTTTAAAATTTTTCTCATCTAAGTTTTATAGTTTTCTACCTCCATATTTTGTACATACTTTTCAGCTTTATCTCTAAGTATTTTATATTTTTGATGCTGCTGTAAATGTTATTTCGTGGCTTCATTTTGTTTTTTGGATTGTTCATTGTTTGTATATGGAAACACAGTAAGTTTTTGCATATGAATTTGTATCCTAAAGTTTTACTAAATCACTTTTTTTTTTAAAGATTTTATTTATTTATTTGACAGAGATCACAAGCAGGCAGAGAGAGAAAGAGAGAGAGAAGTAGGCTTCCCACTGAGCAAAGAGCCTGGTATGGGGCTTGATCCTAGGACCCTGAGATCGTGACCTGAGTTGCAGGCAGAGGCTTAACCCACTGAGCCACCCAGGTGGCCCCTTACTAAATCTCTTTTATTTACTATAGGTAAACGATAAATGATTGTGTCTTCAGCAAATCAAAACAGTTTACTTCCTCCTTTCTTTCTTTCTTTCTTTCTTTCTTTCTTTCTTTCTTCTTTCTTTCTTTCTTTCTTTCTTTCTTTCTTTCTTTCACCCTTATGGTAATGGCTATAATTTCAAGTAAAAGTAGAAGTCGTGGCAGTGGACATCATTGTTTTGTTCCTGATATTTAGGAAAGGTATTCAGTTTTTTAACCACAAATATGACATTAGCTGTAGGTTTTTTGGTAGATACTTCCATCAACTTCAGAAAGTTTCCTTATGTTCCTACTTTCCTGAGTTTTATCAGGAATATATATCAGATTTTTTTCAAATACTTTCCCTGCATTTATCTAGGTGATCATATGATTTTATTTTTAGTCAAATAATACAGTGGATTAGCCTGATTAATTTTTTTTTAAAGATTTAATTTATTTATTTGACAGAGAGAGAGACAGAGAGATCACAAGCAGGCAGAGAGGCAGGCAGAGAGAGCGAGAGGGGGAAGCAGGCTCCCTGCCGAGCAGAGAGCCCAATGTGGGGCTCGATCCCAGGACTCTGGGATCATGACCTGAGCCGAAGGCAGAGGCTTAACCCACTGAGCCACCCAGGTGCCCCCTGATTAATTTTTTTAATATTAAATTTGCCTTACAATCCTAGGATAAACCTCGTTTGGTCACAATGCATTATTCTTATGCATTGTAAAATTCAGTTGACTAAAATTTAATATTTATGCATTTATATTTATTAGAATTATTGACAAATAGTTTTTGTTGTTGTTGTTGTAATGTCTTTCTCTAGGTGGATAACAGAAAAATGCTGTCCTTATAAAAGGAGTTGGGAAGTGTCCATATTCCCCCATTTTTTGGAAAAGTTTATATAGAACTAATATTATTTCATCATTATATGTTTGTAGAATTCACCATTTTTTTGTGGAAAGGTTTTTACTACAAAGTCAGTTTTCTCTGTTATATACAGAGCTATTCAGTTTATCTATTTCTTCATGAAAAAGCTTTGGTGATTGGCAACCTTCAAAAAATTTACTATTTAATTACACTGTCAAATATATTAAAATAAAAATTTTCCAAATTAATCTCCATATGCAAAATATTGTCAATTTAATAAGATATACTCTCCTGAGATTTCACCTTTATGATTCCTGATAGTCATGCTGACTCACTTACATTCTTCTGCTCAGTCTGACTGGATGTTTATAAGATCTATTAATTTCTAGAAAATAGCTTTTGCTTTTATTGTTTTCTTCTGTGATTTTTGTTTTGTTTCATTTTCAATTTCATTGGTACCCAGTACTTGTTATTTTCCTGTCCTCTACTTGCATGGAGCTTTGCTATTTTTCTTCTTTTTTTTTCTTCTTTTTTGGCTTCTTAAAATGAAAACTGATATCATTGCTCTCATACCTTACTTCTTTTCTAACATAAGCATTTAGTGCTATAAACTTTCCTTTAATTACTGACTTCACTACTTCCCACAAATTCTGGTAGGTTTTGTTTCCTTTTCCTTTAAAGTATTTTCTGTTCTCCTTTTTGAGTTTTTATTTGACCCAAGTGTTTTTAGAATTTGTTATTAAATTTTCAATTGGGGATTTTCCCAATATATTTCTTACTGATTTTTTTTTTAAAGATTTTATTTATTCATCTGACAGACAGAGATCACAAATAGGCAGATAGGCAGGCAGAGAGAGAGGAAGGGAAGCAGGCTCCCTGCTGAGCAGAGAGCCCGATCCGATCCGGGGATGTGGGGCTTGATCTTTGAGATCATGACCTGAGCCAAAGGCAGAGGCTTAACTCACTGAGCCACCCAGGCGCCCCTTGTTATTGATTTTTAATAAAATTTTATTTTGAGAGCATATTTTGTATGACCCCAACTCTTTTAAATTTGTTAAGACTTGTTTTATGTCCCCAGGTTCCTGGGTGGCTCAGTCATTTAAGGGTCTGCTTTCAGCTCAGGTCATGATCCCCGGGTCCTGGAATTGAGCCTGGCATCTGGCTTCCTGCTCAGTGGGGGGTCTGCTTCTCCCTCTCCCTTTGCCCCTTCTCCCTGCTGGTGCTGTCTCTCAAATAGATAAATAAAATCTTAAAAAAAAAAATAGACTTGTTTTATGTCCCAAAATAAATTTGTGTATGTGAATTTTTCCAATAGTGCACAAATCAATATTTTGTTTAACTAATATATGCTGCTCTGAAATAGAGTCTTGGTTTGCTTGTGTCCTGTCATCCTTTCTTTCCCCACATGTAGACTGAAGGCCCCATTGGTGTGGAATTATGTTAAACTGTTGTTTTCTTGTCACTTAGCTTAGGGCTAGTTCCACTTCAAATACACATGCAACTGCTTTTTAAGTCAATTCATTAACTATTGCAAATGACACTTGCTTACATGAAGGGGATGAATATCAGGGAAAATTGGCTCAGTTCTTGTCTGCTGCTCATCACCAAAGTATCCTTTATTCTCCACTCCCAATGTATCTCTAAGTGGGCTGTCAAGAAGGAAATTGGATATTGACATAAGGGATAGGATAAGTCTGTGGTTAATATTTAATCATCTATGAGATTTCTAAAAGATTGATACTCAGGTTACACTCTGTAACAAATCTGAGGTAGGAACTAAAATTAGCATTCTTTTCAGAAATCTTTGATTCCAATGTGCAGTGAAATTTGGGTGGGACCCATTGGGATAAGCATTTGGAGATGAGAACATAAAAATGTTAATTTTTCAATTTACTGTTACTCTTACTTTGTCCTTAGTAAGAGGCTTATACTTCTACCCTCTAGAGTTTCATCATCTGTGGTGACAAAGCTTATATCTTTCCAGTAATGGTCCCATTACAACATATAGAAAATACATACCTCTGAATTCGCTTCAACTTAATACATTTTTGGTGATGAATTAATAATACAACTACCCCAACACCAATAATAACCAGGACAAGCACAACAACCAGGATGGATATATCTGCAATATTAAAAAAAAAAAAAAACAAGTTTTAGCCAGGACATCAACTTTAGGACAGTGGAATATTAACTGAGCTGTTATAATCCAGCTTCTCCCTTCCTTAAGGACTTTAATTCCTCCCAACTCCATTTTTTTTAAAAAATGTAAAGCAAAAGACAAAGGCATTACAGAAATTATTATCTGTATTAGCTATTGACAGTCCACCCAAGAGTCCATTATGTTTAAGAACCACAATCAGCAGGAAATGTTTTGACTGTCAGTTATTATTAACTGACTATAGAAAAGGCCTTGTTGTGTTATGGGTTCTTAGAAGACCTAACCCAAATTTAACTAGAAGAAGATATATTAATTCTAAAAGGTAATTGTTGTAAATTCAAATTTGGGTATTTAAATATGTGAAATAACTAAAATACCATGCAAATCCACACAGAAATACAACATATACATATTAGATTTCAGAAATAAGGTGGAAAGCTGTCTTACTGTCTAAGCTTTTGATATATGCAAGATATTATATTATAGGATGCTCACAGGTAACATTTAAGTTTTTTCCCCAATCCACATGTTTCTGTTCTTCCTCGCATTGGCACTCAAGTTCATGGTCATCCACCTGGAAGAGCAATCAGTCATAATTTTATCAAATTATGTGTGTGTGTTGCACCTCACTTTGCTTAGTTTTATATCACACACACAGATGCACTCACACATACATTCATTCTTTTACTGATTAACTAAACTGCATATCAGAATCAACCTTTGATAAAAAATAAGCAAACAAAACTAAAAGATGCAACCACTTTTGAAAATGGCCTTTGGGCATGAAAATGATTCCAACAAATTAAAAACCAGATAAACAAGACGGTTTGACTTCTCTTTCTAGAAGGCCTCAATCTTATTAAAGGAACAGCCCTGCTAGAGTTACACATAGTATTGGGCAGTGTTAATTGAGGATACACACACACACACACACATATATAATTGAGAAGAGAGAGAGATATGTATATAAATACATATAAATATATATGTATATTTGTATATATATTTTATATGTATATATATTACATGTAATTATATGTGCATTTATGTGTGTGTATGTGTGTGTATATATATCCTATAGGAAATATAGGATAGGAAAAAGGAAATTCTTTTCCAACTCTCTCTCGCTCTCTCTCTCTATATATTATATGTCTATATATTTTAAATATATATGTATATATAAATATATATAATGTACATATATATATATAATTTTTTGTTGTTTTGTGAAAAGCTTTAGGTTAATGTTGACATTGGTATAATTTAACTATAAGCGACATGATAAACCCAACTTTAAACATTAGGTTTAAACTTCATAGGTACAGAAGTTACTGGATTTCTAGATTACCAGTCCAATGATAAAATATATACATACAATATAGGCAATATCTATGTGTAATACTGGTTTGGGTCTTTAGATCAATTTTATGGAAGATACATGAAAAAATGGATCCCAAATATATATTTGATTTAAAACTCACCACACACACGCACGCACACACAAACACCATGCCCAGAAATGAAGTCCTATGTAAATAAACAACTGTCAAGACATTAATTTTAAAAAGAGTCAAATCTTACAGCATTTTCATCACATTGAGAAGAGCAATTGGTTGAGTTGTAGACCTTTTCAAGTTCCACACATTCACCATTGCTGCACACCTGGAAATGAAGTTACCCATATGAATTAATAACTTGCTCTTAGAATTTACATGATTTTTTCTGCTGTAAATGACCACATATAGAATCTTTGTAGAAGAAGAAATCTTCCATATATGTTTGACGGATATTTGAAATGAATATAGTATACATTCAAATACTGTTCTATGCAAACTCCTAATTAAAATGTCTATATCCTTCCTAATTTTTCAAATATTAATCTATCAAAGATTCTATAACCATAAGTACAATTTCTTTTATCATTTGTATTGTTTTATTTTGATTTGATAGTGTTCCATGCTTGCTGTATCAATTAATCTTATTTATGCTTTATTAACTCTGTTTTAAATTTTGCTTTTTATTTTTTGTACATTTTATAACCAAATTATTGTTGTTTTTGTTGCTTATAATTATTACCTGGCTTATCTTCATTCATTTATTTAATTTCTACCTGATTTTTTTATTTTTACCCACTTTTTTTAAAAAGCACATAAAAGGAAATGCTTTTCCAACTCTATTGAGGTATAATAGACAAATAAAAATTGTATACTTTAGAGTACATATTATGATGGTTTGTTATACTTACACATTGTAAAATATGAAACAACCTAATGAACACATCCATTACCTTAAACAGTTACTTTTTTGTGGTTGGAATACTTAAAGTTTACTCTCTTAGAAAGTTTTAAGTATATATTACAGTATCTAACTATAGCCACCAAGATCTACACTAGCTCCTCAGAATTTACTGAGAACATAGTTTATACTCGTTGACCAACATCTCCCCATTTCCCCCACCTGGTAACCATCATTCAACTCTCCGTTTGTGACTTTTACTTCTTTTTTTTTAGTTTCCACATATAAGTGAGATCATACAGTATTTGCTTTTGTGACTTGTTTATTTTTGTTAGCATGCATGAAATGTCCTCCAAGTTCGTCCACATTATTGCCACTGACATAATTTCCTTCTTTTTTAAAACTAAATAATATTATATATTACATATTTTCATTATCTTTTTACCTGTCAAAGGACATTTAGATTGTTCCCATATCTTGGCTCTTGTAAATATTGTAAATAATGGTGCAATGAGCATGGAAGTACAGATACCTCTTCAAAATCTGATTTCAACTTCTTTAGGTTCTGTGTCCAAAAGTGAGATTCCTGGAGCATAGGGTAGTTCTATCTTTAATTTTTTAAAGAACCACCATACAGTTTCTATAATGGCTATGCCAATTTATATTCCCACCAACAGTGCACAAGGGTACTCAAAAAAGAGTACCCCACATCCTCTCCAACATTTTTTATTTGTTGTTTTTTGATAACAACCAAACTAAAAGGTGTGGGGTAATACCTCATAGTGGCTTTGATTTTCATTCCCTTGGATATTAATGATGTTGAACTCCTTTTCATTTACTTGTGGGTCATTTGTATAAATATCCAAACAAGTCCTTTGCTCATTTTTTTTTTTTAATTGGACTATTTGGGGTTTTATTGCTATTGGTTGTATGAACTACTTTTAACTTTTATCTATGAACCCTTTATCAGATATGTGGCCTGCAAATATTTTTCACATTCCATTGATTACTTTTTCATTTTCTTAATTGTAGCCGTTGCTGAAGAAATCTTTACTTTGATATAGTCTCACTTATTTATTTTTGCCTTTTGGCCTTTGCTTTTTTTGTCACATACAAAACATCCAATCCTGGGCTTTTCTTTGTTGGAAAGTTATTAATTATTGTTCTGATTTCCTATTTGTTCAGATGTTCTATTTCTTCATCATTTAGTCTTGGTACATTGTATGCTTCTCAGAATTTATCCATTTCTTTTAAATACTCAGCTTGTATAATTATTTATAGTATTCTCTTATAATCCTTTTATTTCTGTGATATCAGTTGTAATTCTCCTGTCATTTATAATCTTTTTGTTTTTGTTGTTAATCATCCCCCTTTGTTTCTTGGTTAGTCTACTTAAAAGTTTGTCAACTCTGTTTACCTTCTAAAAATTAAAACAATTTCCTTAATCTTTCCTGTTTTTCTTGTTTCATTTATTTCTGCCCTAAAAATCTTTTTTTCCTTATTTCTCCTAACTTTGGGCTTAGTTTTCTTCTTCTTTTTCTAGTTCCTTGAAGCATAACATTATGTTGTTTACTTGAAATTTTTCTTTTTTCTTAATGTAGGCTTTATTGTTATATACTTCCCTCTTCGAACTGGTTTTGCTGCATTTTTAAGTTTGCTATGTAGTGTTTCCACTTTCCTTTGTCTTGGATATTTTTTGGCTGCCCTGTCAATCTCTTCTTTATTCCTTTGTTTTTCAGGAATCTATTTTTCAATTTCTAAATATTTGTGAATTTTCCAAAGTTCTTCCTGTTTTGATATCTAATTTTCTACCACTGTGGTCAGAAAAAATATTTGATATTATTTCAGTCTTCTTAAATATGTTGAGACTGTTTTGTCGGCCAACATATGATCTATCCCAGAGAATATTCCAAGTACACTTGAAAAAAATGTGTTTTCTATGATTGCTGAATGAAATATTCTGTATGTATCTGTTAGGTCCATTTGGTCTATAGAGTTATTCAAGCACATTGTATTCTTTTTGACTTTATGTGTAGATAATTTATCCATTGTTGAAAGTGGGGCATTAAAGTCCCATACTATTGTATTGTATTTCTCCTTCCTGATTATATTTTCTGTGTATATTTTCTTTATATATTTAGATCCTCCAATGTTAGGTGCATTTCATATGTACTTAGAATTATTATATCCTCTTGATGAATTGAGCCCATTATCATCATATAGTGATCATTTTTGTTTCTTGTGACAGTTATGATTGAAAATGTTTTTTTTCTGATATAAATATGGCCACACTGTTCTCTGTTGCCATTTTCATGCAATATTTTTTATCCTTTACTTTAAGCTTGTGTCCTTAAACGTACCATGAGTGTTTTGTAGGCCATATATTGTTGGATACTGGTTGTTGATGTTGTTTTTTAAACCAACACCCAGTCTGTGTCTTTTGAATAGATAAATCTAGATTTAATGCAATTATTTATAGTTAAAAACTTACTGTTTTCATTGTTAGTTGCTTTCTGAATGCTTTATAGCATCTTTGATCCTTTTTTCCTCTCCTCCTCTCTTCTTTTGTTCTTTGCTAATTTTTTGTAGTGGTACATTTTGATGTTTTTTTCTCTTTATCTTTTGTGTATCTACTAGAGATTTTTTTTTTGATCATTGGCATAATTTTACTTCTCTTCCCTCCATATTTCATGCTGTTGATATCACATTTTGCTTGTCTTTATATTGTGTACCCAGTATCAAATTATTGTAGCTAGTTATTTTTAATATTCTTGTCTTTTAACTTTTATATTAGAGTTAAAATACATTTATACACTATCTTCACAGTATTAAAGCATTTTGAATTTGACTATTTACCTTTACTAATGACTATTATAGTACAAATGTTTCATGCTGTTACTTAGCATCCTCCCTTTCAACTTTAGCATTATTTATAAGGCAGGTATAGTGGTGTTGAACTCCTTCAGCTTTTATTTAAGGATGTCTTTAATTCTTTCATTTCTGAAACATAGCTGTGTTAGATATAGCACTGTTAGCAGGGCTTTCTTTGTTTTGTATGTTTATATGTTTTGTTTTGTACTTTGAGTACATCATCACACTCTCTCTTGGCCTGCGAGACTTCTACTGAGAAGTTTATTAATAGTTTTATAATATTCCTTCTTATATGATGAGTTGCTTTTCTCTTGTTTTCTAAGTTCTCTTCCTGTCTTTGATTTTTGATGGTTGGTTTATAATGTATCTCTGGATACTCTTTGGACTGGTCTCACATGGGGTCTTTTGAGCTTTCAGAATCTAAATGTAGATATCCTTCCTGGTATTTGGCAAATTTTCAGCCATTATTTTTAAAATAATCTTTATTCCCTTCTCTTTCTCTTTCTTTTCTCCTTCTGGGACACACATAATGCATACATTTATTTTTTGTCATTGGTGTCATATAGGTTCCATATGCTTTCTTCACTAGTTTTTAATCTTTTTTCTTTTGTTTCTCCAACTTTCTAATTTCAAGTGACTTATTTTTAAGATTGCTAACTTTTTTCTTCAGAATGATCCAGTCTGCTATTGAAGCTTTCCATTGACTTTTTCATTTCTATAATGTATTTTTCAGCTCCAATATTTCTGTTTCACTTTTTTTATGGTTTTTATTTCTTTGTTAAACTTATGTTTTTCACGCTTTGCTTTCTTGATTCCATTTAGTCATCTATTTGTGTTCCCTTGCATCCTTTTGAACTTCTTTAAAATGGTTACTTTGAATTTGTTGTCATCTCCATTTCTTTGGGATCAGTTGCTAGAGCTTTATGAGTTTTCTTCAGATGATATTATGTTTGCCTGAATCTTTGTGGTCTATGTACTGTTGCATTGGTGTCTGTGCATTTCAAGGAGCAGACATCATTTCCAGGCTTTACAGATTGATTTTATCGGGTAAAAGCCTCCTGTTGTATCCCTTGGGCTGGCGTGATTGCTTCCAGGATTACAGTTGAGTGAGACTAGGACTAGGTTATGTGGCTGTCATCTGGTCTGTAGTAGGATCTGCAGTTTACTGGTCTGTGAATAGGGATTTGGGTACATGTGGATTCTGCATGGTACCTGGGGACTGAGACAGGACTGTCTCTGTGACCTTGGTCAAGTGGACTGGCACTGTAACAAGGGTCTACCATAGCATCCGAATCAGATGGCTGGCTTGTTTCTAGGTGCATGAATGGGTGTATCTCTTATTGGGTCCTTGGCTTCGGTTGGGACATTGAGCAAGGTGCCTCTGGGTGCATAGACCGACATGTTTCCTGGAAATTCTGTGGGCAGGAAGATTGTCTAGAGCTGCACTTGGGAAGGAAGGAATAGAATGAAGTTTCACAGCCTCTTCAGGATCTGTGTTTGGACCAAGATCTGCAGGTCTGCCTCCAGGGATATGGATAGATGTGTCTTCCAGTAGGTGACTAGGCAGATGTTCTTGTTGGTGATACCAAAGCCAAATGGGGCTGTTTCCAAGCAACAGGAGATGTGGGTGTTTATGGGTCTATAGCCAGGACTATGGTCAATAAGCTCATCACCTAGGCATGGGCCTGCTTTCTCAAAACAAATCTTTGGTCTTTGACACCACCAATGTTTTGCAAGATCCTCCCTGGATTTTAAAGTTCTGACAAAGGTACTTTTTCCATGGCTTGCTACCAAATTATTGTTGCTGTGGGGAGATATTACTGGAACACCTCTCATTCCATTACTTTAACATTTTAAATAGGGAAATTTTAATCCATTTATATTTATTATGATAAGATGTGTTTAATTTTACTCTTTTCATCTTTTTATATGATTTTAAATGTTAGACATTTTGGTTTATCTTTTTTATCTTTATTATTTTTTCTCCAATTATTTGAAAGCTATATGTTTTGTTTTTTAACATTGATTCAGCTTACATTAAAATATTTAAATCTAAATTATTTCATCATTTTTAAGATCAAATAAGCATTAACTTTTCATTATGTAAGATAAGACATTTGTCACATTTTTTATTTTTCTTCTTCTTCTTCTTAATTCGTATATTTGAGAAAATTGAAATTTATAAAGATCATTATTATTCAGTATTCAATATTTTAAAATTCATAATAAACACATTAATAATATAAATTACTAGAATTTACTCAAAATTAGTATAGATTTTCTTGCTTGCAACTATTTCCTTAATATTCTATCTTCTCATTTAACTTTTTAGTTTAATTCATTTCCCAGTTGACCAGAGTACTTTCTTAACTACTTTTTTTTCATATTTATTTATTTATTTTGTTAAACTATAATGTATTATTTGTTTCAGGGGTACAGGTCTGTGATTCATGAGTCTTACACAATTCACAGCACTCACCATAGTATATATCCTCCCCAATGTCCATCACCCAGCCACCCCATCCTTCCCACTTCCCTCCCCTCCAGCAACCCTCAGTTTGTTTCCTGAGATTAACAGTCTCTTAAGGTTTGTCTCCCTCTCTGGTTTCATCTTGTTTCATTTTTCCCTCCCTTCCCCTATGATCCTCTGTCTTGTTTCTCAAGTTCTTCATATCAGTGAGATCATATGATAATTGTCTTTCTCTGATTGACTTGTTTCACTTAGCATAGTACCATCTAGTTCCATCCACATCATTGCAAATAAATGCTGTCTAATTTACTGTAGTTTTTTTTTTTTTTAAGTTATAAAGTGTGTGAGGATGTCATTCTATTGCTTTACTATATGAATAATAATTTGGATATATGTACAGTTTTGGGGTCCCAATACTTCCATTCTCTAAAGGTCCATAGATTTTGATATATTATCTTATGGCATTTCTTTCTGAAGATAAATAAAATGATAACCTGAAAACTTTGTTGTCATTGTTGTTGAAAACTTATACTTGCCTTCTTTGGTGCTTATAGAACATTTTCTTTATTGTTGACTTCATGCTGTAAAGGTTAGTCTTATGCTCATCTTTCTATGAATTTTTCTTACTAAGTTGAGTTTTTATTTTATACATTCTTCAATTCAGAGGTTTTTTTTTAAATTATACCTTTAATTACACTTTTACCTATATTTATGTTTTTTTTTTATCTGGGATTCCTATTAAAACTGTATCAGATTGGGCACCTGGGTGGCTCAGTTGGTTAAGCGACTGCCTTCAGCTCAGGTCATGAACCCAGGGTCCCAGAATCGAATCCCACATCAGGCTCCCAGCTCCACAGGGAGTCTGCTTCTCCCTCTAACCTTCTACCCTCCCGTGTTCTCCCTTACTTGCTCTCTCTCTCAAATAAATAAATAAATAAATAAACAAACAAATAAAACCTTAAAAAATTGTATCAAATTTATTAGGACTATTTTCCTTTTTTTATTCATTTTCTTCTTTAGAATTCCTTTATCTCATTCTCATGTGTTAAGAAGTTTAGCTTCTAATTTACTATATTTTGTGGCTTACTACACTTCATGGTTTACTGCTCAAATTATATGTAAATATAATTTTTTAGTAATTATTCAGTAATTATTATTTATTTTGTAATTTGAAGGCAGCACTTGTGATTTTCAAATAATACCATTTTTATATATTTAAAATCCTTTTAAATCTGACTAAAATATAAACTTTTTTCCTAAATGATTTCTCTCTTATTTAATGTATGTCTGTTTCATAGGGGACTATTGTCTATGAGTCCTCAGATTAATCTCCATTGTTCACACTGTTAAATTCTTTTGTCTGTTGCTATTTGTTCTCTTTGATTATTCTTAGAGAATGGATTTTCAAATATACATGATCAAATGAACACTGGAATTATGCTGTTTTCATATACTTCAATCTCAACTAAAGGAAACATTGAAATGTTTCTTATTTTGATTTTGCCATTTTTATGTGTTTAATAAAGGTAAAACTACAGAGACAGGTTGCATCAATTCTTTTGTGCCTGAGAGGACTAACTAGTATTCTCCCTTCCTTCCCCCTTCACCTCTACTCTTGTTCTTTCCAATGTATTATCCTTCCCTTTTCATCTTTTCTCACTGTTTTCCTTTTGCTTTATTTTTCCTATTTATGTTGCTAAGGAAAAAGTCATTCAAGGGCAATGGGATATGTTTGCCCTCATTTTCTATGCCAAATCAAAATTTACCGGAAAGAAAAACAATTATGAGAAACTAGAATGTTTTTATTCATTTTAATTTACTCATATCTAAAAATAGTATCATTATAAAAATGAGATGAAAAGTCTATAAGTTTCTCATTGTAAAAATGAGATGAAAAGTCCATACCAAAAGAGGTATCTTTGTGATACCTCTATAAACTGGCATCTGTTTTCATGAATTCCCTCATTATGAATTGACCCAATAACTGGCACCATTGTGATTGGTACACTTCTATATTAAGATTACTTTTGCGGGTGCCTGGGTGGCTCAGTGGGTTAAACCTCTGCCTTCAGCTCAGGTCATGATCTCAGGGTCCTGGGATCAAGCCCCGCATTGGGCTCTCTCTTCAGTGGGGAGCCTGCTTCCCCCTTTCTCTTGCTGCCTGCCTCTCTGCCTGCTTGTGATCTCTGTCTGTCCAATAAATAAATAAAATCTTAAAAAAAAAAAAGATTACTCTTGAAAGAATAGGCACTCTATGTGGTGGTATATGGTTACAACATGCTTATAAGATCAAGATGCAGAACAACTGCTTCCCTATAAATTCCTTTGTTTAACCCCTACCACTCATTATGGGGTTCTATGAAGGGTTAGTCATACTTCTGCTTGTATTTTTGGATGATTTTCCTTACCTGGAGGGAATAGAAAATTGTTTGGTATTTTCTTTAACCTGATGTCTCATACACTTTCACTGAAAGTCCTTGAACTTTCTAGTATGTGGTTGTACACATACCTAAAATTTCACAAACATAGATTCTTCATCATTTTAATATTTAGCTATTTTAATGGGAAACTGATAGTTAAGTGTATGGATTTGAAATATAGATATCCATTAAATAATTAAATTCTAATTCCTTTTTTTCATTCTGAATTTTGTTTTTCAGTTCATTTCTCTATCACGTTATATGAATGAAACTGTAATGTTTGTGGGTGATGGTATGGGAGGAGAGGAGCTATATCACAGACAGAAACTATACTATTTCACAATAACTGATTTTTGAAAAGTATTATGTTTTCCATATATTCTTGTTTTTATAAACCTTGATGAATTGGCTGTTATTTTTAGTACATGTCCTGAAGTTTTCATCTTGGAATGATAAACTTCTGATCTGGCCTTATTTTAGAAAACTTTATTTTCTGACATTTTACCCAAAGCTCCAATCACACTGAAATTGTGTTTCCTGACTATGCCATAAATTTTGTACCTTTGCATGTTATATAGGTATTTCTTTCTAAAAAGTCTTTCATTATTTTTTCTGCGTTGAAAAATGTTTGTCATGTCAAAGCTGAAATGTCATTAATTTAATGGCATCATAAGATGCCATTCATGTTCTCCAACTAAAGGCAATCACTTTTTCCTTTGGACTCAAAAGTTCATTGGTCACCAATGAACTATGAAAGCACTTGTGTTAGAACATAATATATGTAATTTAATTTATGAATTCTCAAGTACACTCATATTTACATCACTTGTTTCCCTTATGGCCACTGGCATCATAGTATGTGCCCAAAAAATATGGCTGAATAAATAAAATAATTGAAGAACATATGGCTATTTCATAGTCAATTTTAAAAATTATGTCTATAATTTCACTGTAAGATACTAATTAAGAACACTTATAGCATTCACATATCATTTTGTATAACAGAGGTTAAACAAAATGAATATTCATTATAGTGTTATTACTACTTTGCTCGGTTAAAAAAAAAAGGTTGCCCGTTTGTTTCTGCTTATATAGGCCATATATAGGCCCTCAGGAACCAATTATAGAAAATAATGCTTTAAAGTGGCTGTACCAAGAAGTTTTAATATAACAAAGGACTTTCATCTTACCATTCCATCTCCACATTTTGTTCCAGGAGCAACCAGGCCCCAATCTTTAGAATTTTGGTATAAAATAAAAGTTTTGCACTCAGTGGTAACATTCAGCTTTGAAGTCTTCTTAAGGTGATTAATAATTTCTTTACCAGGCAGAGATGAATGCTGCCCTCTGCTGCAGTGTATCTTTCCACATTTGACATTTCTGAAGGAAAGGGAGAATATTCTCAGGTTTGGGACCAGGAAATAGAACTTTATAGAGATGAGGCTGTCAGTGAAGTGGCCTGGTTGCTTTTCTCTAGACCAGGTTCATCAACTGGCTGCAGAAGCACCAGGTGAAGCAGGGTGAAAGATTAGACAAAGTCCTGACTCTGGGACATGTAAAATGATTGCATTTTTTTATAGTTTTGTGATTCCCACAAATCAATATTAGCTCAAATTTACAGGAGAATATTTCTTATTAGTAATTTCAATTCATCTAACTTTCATCAAGATGTTAAGATTTCTTTCTTCTTCTTTCTTACACAGAGCACATAAGTTAATTCTCACAAAAAACCCGTGAGTTTGATATTATTATAATACCCATTTTACAGATTAGGCAACAACTGGAAGTAAGAGGAAGTTAACTGACTTCCCAGTTTCACCTAGGGTATTTAGGAACAAAGTTGAACTTGACCAAAGGTTTCTGTTGTTGTTTTTAGTCCAAATCCTGTTTTGTGGCACAGGGAAAAAAAAAAAACCACAAAAAAAAAGCTTTTCTGAGTATAACAAATCTGGAAGAATGACACAGATAATACTTTCTAAAATCAGATCGAATTTCCACTTCTCCCTTCCAATTTCAACTTCTACTTTTCTTTCTTTTTATGGCTTCACTTATTTCCTTCTCTCTGTTCTTTTCTTTCTTTCCACTCTATTTTCCTCCTCCTGTCTTCTCTTTCCTATTTTTTGTAGCTTCTCTTCCTCCCTTTCTTTCCTAAGGATTTTAACTCTTTCCCATTTTTCCTCCTTATATCTCATGGCCTTCAACTCATAAATGTGCCAGTTACACAATCAGGGATGTGTGCTTACTCCCTTACTCCCCCTTCTCCTAACCTCCTCAGTAAAAAGAGGTTAGCAGCTGTCAGAACAAGAGAGTTCTGATTTTGCAAAAACACTCTTAGGAAGGCACTTACTTTTCTTTACATGGCACTTACTTCTCTTCACAGGGAATTAATCTGTTTTCCTTGTTTTTGCAGTATCCAAATCTATTTCCTTTTTTATTCATCTCATAGCAGAGATCAGAACTGTCTTTCACCTCTAGGATCCAAAATGGAATGATTGAAGTAAAATAATAAAAACTTGAATGTTATAAATCATAACATTTTTTATATTTCTAATTGAAATTTTATTTTCATGTGGTGGTAAGGCAGAATGAGATAAGTAAATCACTTTAAACTTACCCTATTGTATTAGAAAGATATTTTACAGAGGTGTATGGATATAAAAATGTAACAAACATACTTTAACCCACATATTGAGCTAGTTAATTAATATTAGAGGTAATAGCAACTAATATTAAAGGTAATATTCAGAGAGATTCTAGGTAAAATATGGGAAGAATGCCACAAATGACATTATCTTCAATCTTGCCCCAAATTTTTACAGGATAATAACAGAAATTATAGCTCTTATGTTTATCAGCCATTCACTGTAATTGTCTCTCACCATTATCAAAAAATTGAGAGCACTGATCATCCCGGGTGGGACATTTCCCCATGAAGCAGTAGCCTTTTGTGTTCTTGCAAGGAAATCCATTTACTTGGAATTTGTCGTTAGGACATGCAGAAGAGTAGCCAGTACATACTTCAGGAAAATCACATTCATCTTTTGCTGGTCTGCATATGGACCCTGATTTTTTCATCTGTTGAAGAAAAGTAAAAAGACTAATAAATCTTGAGCATATTTCGGTAGGTTAAGTTTCAGTTAAGTAGGAGGAAGATTGACCCATTTAATTTATCTTAAAAAAAAAGGTTTTAAGGTTGGATCAGGAGTTTCTAATCCATTCCACTGAGAATTATAATCATTTCTAAATGTGTTGACTTTTATGTAATTTTAGGAATGACACGACAGTGTTTTTGAAAATCTGTATTAGAACAGCATTGGACAGAGCTGAAAGGACATAAAATGGAGAAAAGAGCAAGAGTTCTGTTTATCTTGGAGGTGGTACATACCATCTCCAGCACACTCATATCACTGGGAATCCCTCTCCAACTATAATGAGGAATCTCCACTCCCAAGAAATCACATCTCTCCAAATGAACTGGAAAAATACCCTGACTCATTGCTGGAGGAAAGTGCATGGAAATACTTTCTTATTCAGCCACTCGATATGCATTTAACTGTAATGAGTCCTAGAAAGATTTGAAAATGAATAAGACATACTTCCTTTCCTTTGTGAGTTTACAATATAGTATGCTGAAAGAAAAGTCATTATAACTTTGGACAGAGTCATTTGGATTTCTGATCGCCTTTCCTAGGAATATATCTCCATGTACTAGTTAGTCACTCTCACTCTCCAATACCAGTATAATCCTTTCCCCTTCTAGTTCACTATTGTTGGAATGCCACCTCTTCCACCATCACCACACATGAGCTGAGGTTAAATAGGTTAGCAGTTATTTACAAAGAAACAAGAATAATGTTTATCATATAACTAGTCCTAAAAGACCAAGTGATACCTGCTTCTCTACTCCCTAGGCCACAGCATGGCCCAGTCAGAAGTCAGAACAACTCAGAAGAAGCTTTATTGGGGACAAGCATGCCTAACCCTAACCTGGGATTAGTAATGTAGGGTCATTCAGTGGACAGACAATTCTGTCGCTCTATGTACACTTAATAAACTGAAAATGGAGAACCCAGTCCTGGCACAGGTCCTTACCTGACAAGCTTCACAGCATTCTCCTTCTGCACAACTAAATCCTGGCTTCAACACACATTTGTTTGCATCACAGCAAGGATTGGTGCACTCCTGGCAATAATCAAAAATTAAAGATCAGAAATTGGTTTGTAGTTAAGGTCTTGTTTAATAAGTTATGGTTCTGTATAATTTATCATTACTTGTCTTTCAGAGTTAAATCCAAATGCATGATCCTTGGCTATGACATGCATATGAAGACTACTGCTTGTAACTGGTCTTTGGGACATTTATTTATTTATTAAATATTTATTTATTTATTTGAGAGAGCGAGACAAAAAAAGCACGTGTGCCTGTGAGCAGGGAGAGGGGTCGAGGGAGAGGGAGACAATCTCAAGCATACTTACTGCTGAGCATGGAGCCCAATGCAGGGCTCTGTCCCAGAACCTTGAGATCATGATCTGAGTCAAAATCAAGAGTTGGAGGCTTAACCGACTGAGGTACCCAGATACCCCTATTTTGTTTTCTTCCCAGTTGGCTGTTCAGTACTCCACACTAATGAATTTTCATCAGCAGCTTACAAGGTCCAAGTTTCTGACCTTCCATTTTCTTGATGACTTCCATTCTTTGGAAGGGCCCTGCTACTTCTCTATACTAAGGGTTTAATAGAGATAATACAACTTCTGAAGATCTAATTTTACATTTTCCTCAAGAATCTGAGTATTTCAAGTTGAACTTTGTTGTTGTTTTTAATACATCATTAAATAATAACAGCAGGTTGGACACATAGGCCCTATATGCTTAAACAAAACTAAAATTGCAAAAGAAACTGTCTGCAAATTATAACATAAGGTATTTTATGTGTTAGAATGAGACTGTAAAAACATTCTCTAAAGAATGTGCATAAGCTAAAGCCTCAATTTCCAAAGTTAAGAGCCTCTTTGCATTCAATATAAGACATTTGAAAACTAGGTGTTGCAACCTCGTTACATGTCACTGTTCCCACTTTGATCATGGAATCTCTGATTCACTTACTATTAGAGTTGTTTTGAATTTTGTAGTGTCTACAGTGTACATACTACATATGTGGTTTTCCGACCAACAGTATCAACATATCCTTTCAGGTTGCTGGAAATAAAGGATCTCAGCCTCACTTCAGGCCTACAGAATCAGAATTCACATTTTAACATCCCCTGGTGATGTATGTACACATGAAAATTTGAGAAGTGATTGTCTAAGACTCATACCTGTAGGATAAGCTCTTAACAGAAATAGCTTCGATGTTGGAGGAAAGCAGATTAAGAATTACTCTAAAAATTTTCTTAAAGGCATATTCTAAATGTTCCAGAGACCAAAGCTCCAATAAATATGTAGAAGGTTAGAATGGTTCAGGCTCAATTAAGACAAGAGTTTTCTAATAAGATGAACTGTCCAGCTGGGGATACAGACCAGCCTCATAAGGCACTGAGTAAGCTCGATTAACTGTGGAAAACAAATTCCTACTGTGCATGAGATCAGACTTAAAGGCACCTACGGGTCTTTCTTACAAGAAGGGCTGATTACTATAGAAACCAGGCAAATGTGATACGGTGGGTCTCCAACAAGATCATTATACACTATTCATGACTTGGTAAGATGTCTTGCACTGAGGCTACACCAATGACCTGCTTTGAAATGAAACAAAAAACACATTATTTAAAACTTTACAAGGACTATCTTGGTTGATTAATGGTCACCTAGGTTCTAGCTGCCTAGGTTCTAGCTGAGTTGAAACTTTGTAATTTAAAGACATTATTTGCAAATACCTGAACAGGGCCACAATCGCACTCTTCTCCTTCATCCAACTTCTTGTTTCCACAATATGGGTAATTATTTAATTTATCAGAAAATGGAATGTTGAACATGCATGTTGGATTATAATCCTTCAGGTGTCGAAGGTACTGAATTCTGTTGCATTTACTGAATTTTAGTGCAGGAATGCTAGAGTTTAAATGAATTAAAAATAAAGATTAATTTTATCAATGCAAAGTGGTGGAACAGCTATGAAACTTTAATGAAGGATTCAGAAAGAATAAATATAAATGATGAACTCTAAAAGTCCATTTACTTCTCCTAGTTTGCTTTACTGTTATAGGAGAGTAGCAAGTGGGCTTTTATTATAGAAAATGTTTTATTAAAACAGCCAACACACGATATCCTGTGAGCATACTACAACTATACATCGTCCAGAAAGTCCTTCCTGAAGCCCACAGTTTAGACTGAATGTGTTTGCTGCTCCTAGATCACTTTCTATTTGTTCCTCTTGACATAATCTATGCATTTGTTTATCATTTATGCAAGATTACAAGCTTCTCAATGCAGGGACTGCATTTTTTTTTTTTAAATAAGCACTAATTAACACAGGGCCTGGCACAAAGTCATACTCTATAAACATTGTTGAAACAAATGATTTATTTAGTAATACCTTACACATCCTAGGAATGAATTATCCTTCTGAAAAGTGCAAATACTAAAAGGACTGAAATTTACCTCCCTTCTGTCTTTCTTTTGTTTTGACTCCCTTGCCATTATTGGTACATAACGGACACGGATAGAATTTTAGAGGCTTAAAAACATTACTTTGGAATGAGGGGCCCTGAAAAATAATACTAATTGTATAGATGATGATATAAAATTAAATATCAGTTATTAGTTATTACTTTATGGCAGGCACTGTACTTGGGTACTTTCACTATTTTACCTCATTTAATTAATATATAGAAGTGCTGATCATCATCATAAACACTTTTCTTATATGAAATACATGATATGCTCTCTGTGAAGGACTTCAAAAAATGTGTAAAGTTTAGGAGCTGGCTGTGGTAATTCACAGTATGATGGGAGGATATAGGACATTCATTCATTCTACAATTTTTTATACAGTACCTAGTATGTGTCTGGGACTTTTCTAGACAGTTTGATAAAACAGTGTAGAATGCAGACAAAACCTGACCTCATGAAGTTTATATTTTGTTGGAGGAATAACATAATAAGCAAGCTAAGTAGGTAATGCACAGACTATATTAGGTAGAGATTAATACTAAGAATGGGGAAAAAAAACAAAGAAGAAAGGATTAGAGACAGGATTGAAAAATTAGATCAAGTGGCTGGGGAAGGCTTGGCTGAGAAAGACATCTGAGTAAAGATTTGAAGGAATAAATTAGAATTTATAGCAAAGATGATAAAACAAGGCACATAGAGTGTATTCTTCTCCTAGGCACCTTAGTATAATTTACCAATTAATTGTTGTATATTCTATATTGTATATTGTATGTTGTATATTAATTGTTGTATATATAGATGGAATTTTAGAGTGACTAGGACCAACACTACCAACTGTTAAGATTTAGCCCCGAAGGGAAACAGCCTATCATGGCTGGTTTTGTAATAGACCTTATGGAATATATTAGAAATTGTTTACATAATATCTATATATCCCTACAATATGGAGTTCTAACTAAGAGTGACACACAAAATATTTAAATGTACTTTCTACATTGTTTGAACCTTACCTTCCACCACGATCCATCACACATCTCTCAAAATTACAGGTACATGGGTAATCATCATGCTTCATCCCAAGGTTATGACCCAGCTGATGTGCAATTCTGCTTGCAACTACATGTAGGTCAGGCAAAAGATCCTGGGGCCAAAAAAAGATGTGTATTACAAATTTCTATAGGTTAATGCACTTTAGCACATAGTGTTTTGAACTATTTGTTGAGACCTGGTTTCTAGCTTCGGTTAACCAGTACTTGTTTTAGAGGCCATGGCCTTTGTTACCTCCCTGTCCTGCCCTCAGTTCCTTTAATTATATAATGAGGATGGAAAAATGACCTTTGAGTGTCTCTAACGTTTTGATATTCTTTTTTGTGGCACAGTAATAATCATTGCTGGATTTCTATAAGCTCATTCTTACAAATAGCTAAAAATTATAATTAAAAATTATAAACTAATGTCCTAATAAATAAACATTATTGATTTGCCTTTTATATGCCAGATATCCAAAGATGGTAAAAATAAAAAATGTGTGAGGTTCATGTTTTCAGACTACAGTCTCACACTGCCCAACAGTATGTAATGTAATCATGAGGAGGAAGTTTCTATTACTAAGAAAACCAGAAGTTTGGTGATTTGAAATCCAAGGCAGAGTTGATTGTTCCCACTGTCTGTAGTTCTATTTCATGTTTTAGCCCCTATAGTAAGTATAAAAAATTAATTTCCAAAAAGGGGTGGGATACTAGATTACAATGAAGGTAAAATTCCCCTAACTTGGTTATTTCATCTTACTCATTTGAAGTTTAAAATGTGTTCTGGATGGGTTGTAATGTCATAATTGGAGTGGCAATAGCCTATACTAGATTAGATAGACTCCGCTATGCAAAATTTGTGTTAGTAAAATACCATGATCAAAGGCATAATCATAAAAGGAACAATGTAATGAATAGATGATTTACAAGCTTTTAATTTCAAGGTCTTAATAAGACTTAGATAAGACTACTTGGACAGCATCTACTAGAAGCTTAGTGATTTGGGAAAGATACCAGATAAAATAGATAAGTCAGCAGTTTGAACATCTTACTCTTACTGAAAATGAATCGCAAGGTTGTTTTGATATGATCATGATAATGATAATAGTGAATATATATAGTATGCAAAAAACTTTTCTAATCTTTGTATGTCAATTTGTATATGATTTTTAAAGCTCTGAACAGACTGGTTTATCTTCATTTTTCATCTATAGTTTTTATAAAACTGTTATTTTCCTATTTAATAAAGGAAACAACAATTTCATCATAGTATATATTGGTGGGGATATATGGCAGAATTCATACATGATCTTTCCTTTTCTCTCTCTTTCTTCCTTTCTTTCCTTCTTCCTATCTTTCTTTCTTTCTCTTTTTGCAGGCTCCACCCCCACAGCAGAGCCCAACATGCAGCTTGAACTCATGACCCTGAAATCAAGACCTGAACTGAGATCAAGAGTTGGATGCTGAACCAACTGAACCACCCAGGTGACCTTAGTCCCCTTCAATAGGACACAAAATTTATGGAAATTAACTTCAAACTTTGTGATTAAGTTACATAACAAATACAACCCAGCCTACCTTAACAACACTGGAGGAATAATAGGGCAGGCATATACCCTCTGAATAAGAAGTTCCTTGTGCATGTATGTAGAGCCATTTCCCACTATAAACAAGATGCAAATACACTCTTCAGTCTGAGGCAGTGGTTTAATTAACACAAAGATTGAATCGCAATGAATTCTCACAATGCTAGTGCCTTTGCACATAAAAGTGCCTTTTTTTCCTTAGAGTTCTAGAATTGAGGATGATCTTAGTTGTTATTAAGCTTATTTAAAATTTGTAGTATATTAGAGGTATTGAAAAAGTCAGTACAATCTAAAGTTGAAATCATAAAAAATGTACTTTCAAAAAAAATAATAAAATGGGAGTTCAATTTTACAGGGCTTATCCTACACTCAGCTTTGGATAAAACCACTTAAAAGATCAAATAATTAAGTTAAAAAAGTGTTTGGAGAAAAAAATACAACATAGTAAATGACTCATATTATGATTAATTAGCTATAGTTAAAAATTTTTAAAAAATTTTAATCAAACATAGAAACTCACAGAGGATTAGATAACAATAATCAAACATTTAAAAGAGTTGTCATATGGAATATTCTTGGATTACCTAAAAAGACAGATGTAGATATGTATATTAAGGGAATCCAGACTTGATATGCTTTCAAGAACATTTAGAGTTGGACCACTTTTTTTTTTTTTTTAAAGATTTTATTTGTTTATTTGACAGAGAGAGATCACAAGTAGACAGAGAGGCAGGCAGAGAGAGAGAGAGGGAAGCAGGCTCCCTGCTGAGCAGAGAGCCCGACGCGGGACTCGATCCCAGGACCCTGAGATCATGACCTGAGCTGAAGGCAGCGGCTTAACCCACTGAGCCACCCAGGCGCCCTAGAGTTGGACCACTTTAAAGAGTGATTATGAGTTGGAAGACCACACTTGGAACATGTATAATTAAGAATATTCAAATATGAGAAAAGTGGTCGGGCTACATGACCCCTTTCAATCTTTAGCTTTTTTGATCAAAAAGGTATGTTCTATTTCTTTCTTTACTATTGAAATGTCCTACATTTTTAGTCTCAGTGTTTGGCTATGTATCTTGGAAGTATTTTTTTTTAAAGATTTTTATTTCTTTATTTGACAGAGAGAGATCACAAGCAGGCAGAGAGGCCCACAGAGAGAAAGAGGAGGAAGCAGACTCTCTGCTGAGCAGAGAGCCCGATGCAGGGCTCGATCCCAGGACCCTGAGATCATGACCTGAGCTGAAGGCAGTGGCTTAACCCACTGAGCCACCCAGGCGCCCTGTATCTTGGAAGTATTTAGACCTCTGGTCTTCCTAGTCTCTGGAGATCTTAGAAAAATACCACGCTTCATCTGAGATGAGGCATCAGAGCAAACACAATCTAGATTCTGAACTTGCTCATGGTTACTTAGAAACAAAAATCACAACATGAGAATGCCATATATATTATCACTTCTAGTGCTATGTGAATATAGATGAGAAGACATTCAAGGAACTCAATGCATAAGTCCCAAATATGATGTGCAATTAGATATTTAGGAGCACTTTTCTCATTTCCTTATTTGCAGACATACTATTGCTGTGAGAAGCTATTGCTCAGAATAAGAGACGTTCATGAAAGTAAAAAGTTTTTTGCTTATAACCATGTGATATTTCCAGACTAATTTATTATTTTAAAACACAGGTCCAAGAAATAGGCAAAGAGGTTAATCTCGTGCACAATGAATGCTATGGTGATAGGTACAAGTATCTCCCTGGAGATAAGTGCTGTGGGCCATCTCAGTGATAAAAATCAGAAGTGATATTACTTTAGAGGTGTGGTTCACTCTCATCAATCTGCCAGAGAGCTGGACCTGACTTCCAGCTGTAGGCTTTGGAAGGTTCACAGTTCTGAGTTCAAATTGAAAGTTAACATTTAGATAATGTTAAGAAGCACATTTGTAGGCCATGTTTGCAGACCGTAGGAGAAGCACCACTATTACAGGAAGATGAAGTAGATAGGGTGGGTAACATTGTTATATAGTAGCCTTAAGGGCACCAGAAGAAATGCTCAAAAGCTCAATTACTCCAAAGTTGTGCTTTCATACTTTTATTAGGATAACAGGACAATGGTTAACACAAAGTTAAGGTCAGTTCAGCTGCACAATTATTTATCATTTCCTAATAGGCTGAGTAGTGTGGTAGCTATTTTGAATTAGAAAAATGATAAAAATGGGCCCCCTTTCTTAGGAATGACCTAATATTGTAGATAAATCCAAAACTTTATTTACTAGGAATATTAAAGCTGTGGCAGTTTAGTTATCCACCCTCATGAATAGTAGAGGAGATGCTCTTGAAGCACTATTCATTGGATAGGGACACTTTACTGAGGGAAAATTTCCAGAGAGTAAGGTGCTTTCCCAGTAATACAGGTTTTAGGGAGTATTGGAATGGCACAGCATGGAAGAATTAAGGGTGTTAGTGCTAAATGCTGGTTAAATAAATTGATTCTAAAAGTACATTCTCATCTAGTCACATTTTAAAACCTGACCAGAAATGTAAGTGTATCATATGTTTACTTTCTAGTGTTAATCAATATTGGAAAGAAAGATTATTTAAAAGTTGATTTGGAAATTTTATGTATAGCTGGACATAACATTTTGTCACTGTATACTATGCAAAAATAAATTGTTTTAAAAAGTAGTTTGTTGCTATTCATTTGTTTGTTTGTTTATTTATTATCTATTTATAATTCACCTAAAGTATGCAGAAAAATAGAGCACTTACATACCTGAGTAATATAACATGATCATAATTTTTCCTCTTTTTCAGGATTACTTCTTGCCAAGTTGAAAAACGTAATAAGGTATTTTCTATATTTGAATCTATGTCTATTTTATCTCCATTTGTCCACATTTCAAGGCCAACCAATGTCACATGAATGTCCAAGGTTTTATAAATCTGTTCAAAGGAGAAATAAATTTTCATAGACTCAAGCTACATACAGAAGGATCCTTCACCATTATTATATTCCTCTATATTAAAAAAAAAGTAATTTTAACATGTGAGGTACATAAACAAAAAAATGCAGGTCTTATTTTACAAATGGTTATACTGAAACAGAATATAGTGTAACTTGCCCAGAATACTGGGCAAATTGCCATAACCAACAAAAAAATTTAACTTAAAAAATATTTGATTTTCTTTGAATATGATGAACCTTACAGACACTGGGCTCAAGATGTGTCTAGCATAAATAATTTAGTAAAACTCAGTTTATAACTGACCAGAAGACGTGAATTTATTAGTAGTGGCACGCAGAGGGATGAATGTTCTTTATTTATCTCTCTATTTTAGTCATTACTTGGTTCTATGGCAGATTAGAATGTTGATATGGGTTTTCAAAAACCAATAGCCTAGC
Source organism: Lutra lutra (assembly GCF_902655055.1). Taxonomy (NCBI): domain Eukaryota; kingdom Metazoa; phylum Chordata; class Mammalia; order Carnivora; family Mustelidae; genus Lutra; species Lutra lutra. Next base: position 47,066,018 of record NC_062279.1, on the reverse strand, counting down.
TGCCATATTTTGTTGGACTTTTTAGAACTACTTTGCTGTCTGAGAAATCTTTTTGGAGATAGCTCAAAACAGGTGCAAATAGCTATAGCTCATAAACCTTCTCACTTCATTCCCATTTTGTAAACACTGAATTGGTAGATACCTTGATGCCAGCACAAAAGAAGACAGAGTTGAAGCAAATATTATATGAAGATTTTGAGGCAAAAGATGTTATATAAATTTTATAATTCCTAACAGCCAGTACAAAGTGGGTTGAAAGAATGAATGAACACTGAGTTAAGGTCAGAAATGATGAGGTCATTCACACAATAATAGTAGAGGATGCAATCAGTTATTAAGAAGTGTGATACATCATGGCTATAAAAACATTGTGTTAATTTTCTACTTTTCTTAACCTGCATAATATGAATATACTGAATTTCATGTGTCAACATAATAACCCAACAAAGTCATTTCGTAAACCTGAGAACTAGGTTTCCTTTAAAGAATCATGAAGTTAGACCTTTAGTTAAACCATGATCTCAAATTCATACTGGAGCCTGTAATGTCCATTCCTTTTAACCCTGACCTTAGCATGCAATAGACCTTATATGTCAGGTACCACAGAACAATATATTTGTTTTAACCTGGTCTCCTTGGAGTCTCTACCATTCATGGGTGGCCTTTAGGTCCATAAAACTGGAGAAAGTACAAATGGAAACAATAGTTATCATTTATCATCCTATGAATGTGCTCTCTTCTAGTGAAAACATACCCTATAAAATAAAACCATGCTGCATCTATGGAATGCTTGGAAGGGTTTGTATATACATATTTGGGAGATTGTGAAGAGTTGGTTCACTCTTCACAGTAGAGAAAAAACTGAACTTTCCGAGATAAAGGGGTAAAGACATTGTGAAAGTAAATGAGAGAGGATGAACTAAAATAATGAGTGTGGGCACTGTGGAGGATAAAGGATTGGTATGACTTCCCAATCTAAACTGAATATCTTTAGTAAAAGTTCAGTAATTTGTACCAGTTTTGTATTTATGCTTACTTTGGTGATGGGAACCCAAAGAGAAAGACTGAGTCTTATATTTGTATCAGTGTTAGGGTAGTGGTAAAGACAATCACAAAATATAGGAAACAGGATAAAAGGAGCTTGGGCTGAGAGGCAGAGGAGCAGAGCAGATCACTCTCAGAGCAAAGCCATTACCAGGCATGAGCCCTTCCATGCTACACACAGGTAGGGAGATTAATTCACACACAAAGCCCAGAGTAGCTCCTGGTCCTTTCTGATTGGAGACAGAGTAGTCCAGGCAAGAGAACTGAGACATAGCACCACCCATTGTGGGGAGAATCTTCTGGTTCTATCTGACCAGAAGAGCTAATGACATTCCTGAAAGCTGTGTGAACCAATGGTGGCTTGAGCCAAGAGTTGAGTGGATAGAGCTGATTACTCTCAGAAAAAGCCAATACAGGTATTCCTTAATTTTTCAGTTTGTGTTATGCCATTTGCTTTCACAAAAGGCCAACATTAGAATCTATTTTCACTGAACAAAAGAAATCTGAAGAGAATTTTTGCTTTTATGAGAGAGGGCAAAAAGCAAAACTAATGCTCAATGTTTGCTTTGTGGTGAGCCATTGTAGAGCCATTGTAGTGTCACCCCAGGTAGGTGACACTGTCAAGCACCAAGCCACTGTAGTTTTGAAGTGTGTCTGTGAGCATCAGTGCTTTATCTCAGTTTCTTTTGTGCATTTGTTAGGAAGATGTGTTCCAAGGTACCAGAAAAGCCTAAGAGAAGTTGTGTTGTTTTTTTGTGTTTTTTGTTTGTTTGTTTGTTTGTTTTTTGGCTCAAAAACATTCCCATAGGGGCGCCTGGGTGGCTCAGTGGGTTAAGCCGCTGCCTTCGGCTCAGGTCATGATCTTAGGGTCCTGGGATCGAGTCCCGCATCGGGCTCTCTGCTCGACAGGGAGCCTGCTTCCCTCTCTCTCTCTCTCTGCCTGCCTCTCTGTCTACTTGTGATCTCTCTCTGTCAAATAAATAATAAATAAAATCTTAAAAAAAAAAAAGAACAAAATAATCTTTAAAAAAAAATTCCCATATAAATTAATAGTAATTGCTTCTCAGCTTTATGTTATTTGGCCAATGAAATATTTAACAGGAATACTCCATGTCCAGATAGAGGGAGAAACCTATTCCAGGGTGAAGGCTTTCTGAGATACACAGAGGCAGGGGGGCTAATTTTTAGCCAAGGCTGAGGGTAGATTCTGGTCCCTTCTAACTGGAGAGCCTGGTTTGGGAAATTGAGAGTTGCCTGGAGTAGCCACCCAGGCAAGGAAGATGAGATATAACCTACCCACTGTGAAGAGTGGGTGCTTGTCCCAACTGACTGAAGGTTGGTAAAACACCTGAAAGCTGTGCAGACCAGAAAATTCAAGAAAGGCACAAGAGAAAGGCAGACATCACCCATAATTTGCAGACCAGAGCCAGCTATGCTGTTTGGCTGAGGACCTTGGGGTGCATTTCAGCTTAAGTTAAGACAACAAAGATATGTTCCAGTTTTAGAACTGCTTCTCCCACTGCACAAGGGCAGAGAATCTAATTCATAATCAAGGATCATGAAAAATTAGGTAAATTTGACTCCACGAAAGGAAACTGATAAAGCTCCAATAACTGACCATAAAAAAACAGAGATCTATAAACTGTCAGGGACACCATTTTGAATAATCCTCTAAGGAAGTTTAGCAGACTATAAGAAAACACAGACAACTAAATAAAATTGGGAATATAATTCATGAACAAAAAGAGAAGTTTGACCATGTGGGAGAAAGAATTAGACAGTAGACATTACCCAGTGAGAGGTGCAAAATGAAAAAAAGAATGAAAAAGAGTGAAGAAAGCCTACTGGAATTATGAGACACAGTGTAAAAATACCATGAGGATTCTAGAAGGAGAAGAGAAAAAGAAAGTGACAGAAAGTATATTTAAAGCAATAATGGCTAAAAACTTCCTGAACTTGGGGAAAGAAATAGACATCTAGATCCATGAAGTCTGAAAGACAAATAGATTAAACCTAATAGGGCTACATTAAGATACATTGTAATTAAATTGTCAAAAATCAAAGATGAAAGAATTTTAAGAGCAGCAGAGAAAAGAGAGGCATTACATATAAGAGATTGTTGGATTTTGCTTTTTTAATCCCTTCACCCTATAGACAGATTTCTCAACAGAAAGTTTTTAGGCAAAGAGATAATGTAATATCAAAATAACTGCCAACCAAGAATACAATGGCTGGTAAAGCTGTCCTTCAGAAATGAAAGAGAGATAAAAATTTTCTTGAACAACCAAAAGCTGAGGAAGGGAGTTCATTACCACTAGACCTGCCTTAGGAGAAATGTTAAATCCCCTCTTTGAATAGAAGTAAAAATTGCTCATTAACATCATTAAAAAAACACAAAATGGTAATATTAATCTCACTTGTAATGGTAAATATATAGTGATCATTAGATTCTGCAATTTGGTAATAGTCGTGTATAACTCACAACTCTAATTTAAAAGTTCAAAAATGAACATAGTGGGGCGCCTGCGTGGCTCAGTGGGTTAAACCTCTGCCTTAGGTTCAGGTCATGATCTCAGGGTTCTGGGATGGAGCCCTGCATCAGGCTCTCTGCTCAGCAGGGAGCCTGCTTTTCCTTCTCTCTCTGCCTGCCTCTCTGCCTACTTGTCATCTCTCTCTCTGTCAAATAAATAAATAAAATCCTTTAAAAAGATGAACATAGGGGAAAAAACCCATAAATATAATATGTACAATGTTATTAGTTACAAAATATTAAAGAATGTAAATTTTAACTGCAATAATGTAAAAAATGTAAATAATGTAAAATTTTAACTGCATGTAATAATGCAATAGTAAGGAAAAAAGAAAGTGTCAAATATATGAATTCTATTAAAGTTAAAAATTGTTATCAGTTTAAGTTAGGATCTGATAAGTTTGACATTTTATGTAAACCTCATGATAACTTCAAGGGAAAATTTTCTGATAATTAGATGTAGGAATACAATAAAGAAGTCAAAGAATACCAATATCAGAGACATCAAAATACAAAAAAAAAAAAAAAAAAGGAGAGCAGGATAAGAAATAGGGAACAATGGATCTGTAAAACAACCAGAAAACAATTCAGAAAATGGCAATAGTAAGTCTTTACCTACCAATAATTACTTTTAATGTGAACAAATTAAACCATCCAATCAAAAGACACAGGGTGGGTGAAGGGATTAAAAAAGCAAAATCTAACAATGCAAAGCATACAAAAAATATGTAAGCCCTGAAGACACACATAGACTGAAAGTAAAGGGATGGAAAAAATCATTTCTACCAAATGATAACCCCATTCCTCCCCACCAAAAAAGCAAGGGTAATTATACATATATCAAAATAGATTTTAAACGAAAAATGGTAAAAAGAGACAGAGACCATTACATAATGATAAAAGTGTCAATACATCAAGAAGACTTAACTGTAAATATTTATGCGCTCAATACTGGAAAACACAAATATACAAATCAAAAACTAGAGAGCTGAAAGGAGAAATTTTAAAAAAAGTAATACTTTACCCCGAACAATGGATAGATCATCCAGACAGAGAATCAATAAATAAACAGTGCATTTGAACAATACTCTAGACCCAAAGGACCTAACAAATGTATAGAACTTTCTATCCAACAATAGCAGAATACATATTCTTATTTACACATAGAATATTTTTTTAGAGTAGGCCATATGTTAGGTTTTAAAACAAGTCTTAGCAAATTCAAAAATGATAAAAAATCATACCAAATTTCTTTTCTGAACATAATGGCATGAAACTAGAAACCAGGAACAAGATGAAAACTGGAAAATTCATGAACACATGGAAACTATATAACACTCTCCTGATCAATGGATCAAAGAAAAAATTAAAGAGGAAATAAATAAAAGACTCATGTGTGTTTCCATTTTCATTTGTCTTAAGGTCAGGTCTGAACAAACCAATTACTAGTAAGGAGATTGAATCAGTGATCCACAATATCCTAATGATAAGGAAAAGTACAGGACCAGATAGATTTACTGGTGAATTATACCAAACATTTAAGGAATTGCTATCAATCATTCTCAAACCTTCCCAAAAAACTCAGAGGTGCAAACATTCCCAAACTAATTTTACAAGGCCATGATTACCCTGATATCAAAACCAGGAAAGGGTATTATTAGAAAATAATACTGCAGGCTAATACCCTTGATGAGAATAAGTGAAAAATGGATCAAAGTGGAATGAAGAGTTAAACTGAGTTTTACCATAAAATCCCAGAAGAAAACATAGAAATAAAGTTCCTTGACATGGGCCTTGGTAATGAACATTCGGATATGATGCCTAAAGCACAAGCAATAAAATAAGAAACAATCAAGTGGGATTGCATCAAACAAAAACTTCTGCATAGCAAAAGAAGCCAATAAAAAAGTGTAAAGAGAACTTATGGAATAGGGAAAAATATTCACAAGCCATTATCTGATAAGGGGTTAATATTCAATATACATAAACAACTCATTAACTCAATGGCAAAAAAAAAATTCAAATTAAAAAATGGGTAAAGTAACTGAATAGACATTTCTTCAAAAAAGATACATGAAAGGCCAACAAGTGCATGATAAGATTTTCAACATCACTAGTCATTAAGATAATGTGAATTAAAATAACAATAAGACATCATCTGTGCTTGTTAGAATGGCCATCACTAAAAAGACAAGAGACAACAAATGCTGGTATGGATGTAGAGAAAAGAGAACCCTTGTGCACTGTTGGTGGGACTGTAAATTGGTAAAGCCACTATGGAAAAAAATATGGAAGATCTTCAAAAATTTTTAAAAAGAACTATTTATATGATCCAGCAATTCCACTTCTGGGAACATATCAAATGAAATAAAAGCACTAATTAAAAAAGATATCTACTCTCCTATATTTATGCAAGCATCATTACATAAGCAAACCATGAATACAGCCAAGGTGTCCATTAATGGATGAATGGAAGAAGTTGTAGTAGGTATATATGATGGAATATTATTTGGCCATAAAAAATCAAGGATATCCTACCATTTTTTTTTTAAGATTTTATTTATTTATTTGACAGAGAGAAATCACAAGTAGGCAGAGAGGCAGGCAGAGAGAGAGAGGAGGAAGCAGGCTTCCTGCTGAGCAGAAAGCCCTACGCGGGGCTTGAACCCAGGACCTGGGATCATGACCTGAGCCGAAGGCAACGGCTTAACCCACTGAGCCACCCAGGCGCCCCTATCCTACCATTTTTGATAACATAGAATACCCTAGAGGATATTACATTAAGTGAAATAAGTCAGACAGATAAAGACAAACACTATATGATCTCACTTATATATGGAATTTTTAAAAAACAAATTCATAGGAAAAATTATCAGACTTGTGGTTACCACAGATTGAGTGTGGAGAGGGGGAAATTGGATGAAGGTGGTCAAAAGGTACAAACTTCCAGTGATAAGATAAATAAGTACTAGAGATATACAACTGATGACTACAGCTAACAGTACTGTATGATGGGTAGGAAAGTTGTTAATAAGAGTTGGTATTGAGAATTTTCATCACAAGGGGAATTATTTTTTCTTTATTCTTTTGGGTTTTTCTTTTCATAGTATCTGAGAAGATAGATGTTAGCTGAACCTACTGTTGTAGTCATTTCACAATTTATGTAAATCAAACCATTATGCTGTATGCCTTATACCTACACAGCAGTGTATGTCCATTATATGTCCCAATAAAACAGGAAAAAAATGCCTAAAAACCTTGATAGGAGGAAAGATGGTTACAAACACTGCAAGAATTATTGGAAAAATAGGATCAGACTCAAGTCATGAATAAACTTACAAACACTTTTATCAATCAATCAATCAATAAAAAGAAACAGGAGAAAACAGAGATGACTATGAGATATAATCATTCCACTCCACATTGTTCCTACTTTTTAGAATAATATGGGGAGGGTTTTTAATTTCCATAGACACAAATTTAAAGTTCAGAGAATTTTACTTCTGGCTAAGATGTGTAAAGTTGGAAAGAATGTTTTTGCTACCCTGACAAAAAGAAAAAGCCAGAGAATCTACAAAGTTGTATCATATCAAATCGTAAATTAGCTGAGGTAACAGGGCCAATAGTAGCTTGAAATCTAAGGAAAGAGCGCCTCCTTTGGGGAGAAATGGTACTAGAGCATCTCCCAGTGGCAAAGCATGAGAAAAAGAGATGTTGATCATCATATAAAACAAAAGAGGAATTCACCAGACATTTGTAAGGAATTGTTAAAGGGTAAGTGTGGGATAAAATGAGAGTGTAGGACCTTCTGAAAGACACAGACATAAGGAATTTTACAAAGGGAGGTTATCTCCAATCTCCCATTCTGGATGCGCATGATACCATGGAGAGCAGAGTGGGAGATTGGAGATAACCTCCCTTGGTGGTATAGGCCTGAAGGATGGGAGAAACTGTTGCTTTGGGAACATCTTTAAATCTACCAGACTCTTGTTCTCCGGAGATACAAAAGCGTTAAGCTTCTATATGGCCTTCAGCAAATTTTTTTTTTTCTGTTCCAATCTCATTATTACTTCTTTCCTTGTACTAACTGTGGCTTAGTTTATTTTTCTTTTTGTAGTTCCTTAAGGTATAACGTTAGTTGTTTATTTGCTATTTTTTTTAACCATAAACTTTAACCATAAACTTTCCTCCTGGAACTGCTTTTGTGGCATCTCCTAACTTTTGATATGTTTTGTTTCCATTTTTGTTAGTATCAAGATTTTTTTTTTTTTATTTTACCTTTCATTTATTTCTTGATCCATTTGTTGTTTGGGAATGTGTTCTTTAATTTCCACATATTTATAAATTTTCCAGTATTCTTGCTGTCATTGTACTTGATATAATTTCCATCTTTTTTAATTTGTTGTGATTTGTTTTGTGGTCTATATAACATATACTATGAAATATTCCTTCTGCTCTTGAAAATAAATGGTGTATTCTGTTGCTCTTGGGTGGAATACTCTGTATATACCTGTTGGCTTCATTTTGTTTATAGTGTTGCTCAAAACCACTGTTTATTGATCAGCTGTCTAGATGACATATCAATTGTTGAGAGCGGGGCATTTTTTTTAATGCTCCCAGAACTCAAATGAAAACTGATTGTTGCTGAAAGAAGGGAAAGCAAAAGCAAAACAAAACAAAACAAAAAAACAACCTTCTGGCCCTGGAGGAGAGGCAGGAAGCTATCCTAAGGCCAGAACATTCAATGTCTCCTACCAATGAAGGAAGAACACAGTGAGAATAATCTACCCAAAGACCCATTCATGACAGAACTTTCATAATACAGGATAGATCAGGGCAACAAAATACTCCGGGTCCCATAACTAGGCTAGCAATCACTGAGTAACAAACAAGAGTAGATTACTACTGAAGAAGAGATAAGAATGTGAGTGAGGACCATTGAGCAGGCACCCTTGATAAAGGCCTGAAGTTTCACGGTGAAGCAGAAACAAGTTCTCCAACAATGCTAGATTATGGAACAGTGATTTTAAATGTATTAGTGGATTTGATTTATGCATGGTAAATAGTCAAGTCTTTATAAATTTTTAATACATTTTTATAAATTTTGTGATTAGTAACCATTATTTGAAACCTCCTTAAATATTAAATGTCATTTACTTAGAAAACCAAACCTCAGTGCTGTGGTTCATTTATTGCTGTGAATTTTTAATTGGATTTGGCTAATTAGTCCACATGGCGAATTTCTGTATTTTGGACTGTCTCAATATTGAAATTATCACAAGATCCAGCAGCTATCTATCTTAAAAGTAATTCTTCCATTTGCATTTTTAGCTTCATTCAAACTGTATCAGATCTTACCATGTTGACAAAATTGGCCATTCCCCAAATTCTGTTCCTCAGTTTACTATGAGGATGATTATTCCTGTGATACTGGAAAATAAAACATCAGGTTAACATTCATTAATAATAGGAGATGAATAAAAACTCAAGAAAATACTTCACTCACTATGAGATATTTCCAAGGGAAAAAAAAAACTTTTTGGCATTCTTTCTGGTCAGCTAAAAATCTGGACAAATTATACAGAATTATATTTTTGATATAAAATAATAGTATATTGATAATAGTAATTTGATATAAAATTTTAAAAAATAGATACAGCATTTCTAAGGACATGCTTCAGCTTTGCACTACTTTAAGGTTTTCTTCATTACCTTATCCCCTTTTCACATTACAATATATTACAGTACATTGACATATTAAACCAACTGATAAGTGTTCTTTAGTCCATATTTATCATGCTGATGAAAGAAAACTTATTAAAGCTCCACAGAAACTATTATATTGCAAGTAAAGCAACACTTTATCAGCTCTTCTATGTTCATGGTTGTCACAACCATGTATGCATTGAATGTAATCAAGGACCACCCTAGAGCCAGAGATGTGATGGAGAAGGAAATTTTGTCTCTCCCTTCTCTCTAGGGAAAGGCTGAGAAGACAAAGTGGATTTCCCTACTCTGGCATATTGTCTTTTTTTCCTTTTAACAAATGGATTTTCCATTTGTGCCATCAGGACCTTGTTCTTAAGATGATCAATTTAGACCTGATAAAATATACTTTATAAAAATAACAAAAGTATCTTGTAGAGATAAATGCAAATGATCAAGCTTGTTTCATAATAAAAAGTAAGAGAGACATGGCTTTTCTGAATCCTACAATTATCCTCCAGTTACTTGCTCTTTTGTTCTCCTGTTATCTCAAAAATCTAAATACCTCAAAGATTCAACATTAGACTCTCTTCACTTCTCATTTACCATTCATTTCTCAACCTACTACTCATTGGTTTACCTGTCTCTAGCCCATTAAAACTATTCTTGACAGGAATATAAATATCCTCCTGCTTATCCAATCTGTTGAACACCTTTTCTTCATCTTCCTGGTCATCTTGTCTACCTTTACTATTGAACATTCTGTCTTTCAAGAAATTTCTTATCACTTTAGTTGCTAATACCTATCACTCTTCGTGTTTTATTGTACAGAAGTTTCTTTTTTTCCACCATCTCCTTAAATTCTAGATGGCAAATATAGTTTCACACTAGGATTCTTGGTGACCAATTGGTAGTGCTCACCTGAAATACACAGTTGAGAAAGATTCTGAGCCTATCTTAGAGATCACAGGGATAGGGTACTATATCATTTAGTGGTATTCATCCATGGGGATAAGGGAGAGAAAGGGGAATGGGGTTTTGCATTCTCTTTTTTTTGTTGTTGTTTTTATAATTCTTATATTATAGAATTTTATTTCTATACATCTAAATTTTTTTTTATTTCTTTTCAGCATAACAGTATTCATTGTTTTTGCACTACACCCAGTGCTCTATGCAATCCATGACCTCTCCAATACCCACCACCTGGTTCCCCCAACCTCCCACTCCCCCCCACTTCAAAACCCTCAAATTGTTTTTCAGAGTCCATAGTCTCTCATGGTTCATCTCCCCTTCCAATTTCCCTCAACTCCCTTCTCCTCTCCATCTCCCCTTGTCCTCCATGCTATTTGTTATGCTCATCTTGACAAGTCTTTATTATATGGCTAGTCTTCCCCAGTGTATAGACACTTGTGTTATGCTTATTCTTTCAACTTGCAATGTCTGGGTGTATACATCCATATCCTTACTCTATTTAGCTGCTTAAAATTCATCATACTGTCTTCAAGCTATGTAAATCTCTTGAAATATTTTCTAAAAGTTGTCTTTGTTTTTCTATTTTATCTTACCAGAATACACTAAGTCTACATTGTTCTTTCTGTTGCCCTTTTATGCAGCTAACATATACATGTATGTATGTGTGCATATATTACTCAGATAAGTGTGTATATATATATATATATAGCTAATACTCAGAATCTAGCATATTAGACACTCATTAACTATTTTTTAATTGACAATAGATGATTTACTATAGGAACTTCTCTAAAAACCACCACTTAAAAATTTAAAGACCGTATTAAGGGAACATATGTAAGATCTATGTATGTAAAAGTCCAGATAATGCCCCCCAAATCATATCAAGCAAAGCTTTACCTGGCTTCTGGAGTAAATACTAAATTTAATTCATTGTTCTTATTTCTTACTAATAAATTATTATAAAGAAAGCTTATTTTAGCACTCTTTTAAAGGTGAGTTAACATGTTCTCATAAACTTTTTAATGTAAGCCTATCTAGTGCCTAAGTTTTACCACTTTTTTAAATTGATAGCTGTAGTTTCTCCTTGTTTAAAAAATTGAAAAAATGTGTCTTTTTAAACAATTAATATAGATCTCATTTATTTTGTCTTATTGTGGTGGCTAAAAATTTCAGTTAATCTGTCAAAAGTAAATTTATCGACCGTGAAAACAAATCTATCTTATTCTCACTTTTGAAGAAAAAATACCCAACATTCCCAGTAGAGGGAAATGAAAAAAACCCTACTCTCCCTGTAACTCTGTTACTTCTTGTTGCATATCTTTTCCTACTTTATTGTTAGGTGTATAATCTGAAATATAAGTGGATAATTTTCAGTCCTTGGAGAGCTTATCCTGCTTTCCATTATGTTGGTGGACTCTTCCTCACGTAATTACTTTTCTCTTGGATTATGAAAATGTCTTTTTAGGGCATTAACAGTTTGAGCTTTAACAGTATTGAGCTTTAACAGTTTATCAAGTTTTCAATCAGTTTTTATGTTGAAAACTTTGCTTGGCATTTCTGTATCTAAAGAAAAATATATCATGCTTTATATAATTGCACGACACAAATTTCAGATTTCTACTTTCTCACGCATAATGTTTCCTACCCATTGTTAAGGACAGACAGAACATTCCCTTTCTCTTTGCAGTTTCAGTGGAAAGAGATTCTCCAGTTCCCTTTTCAGAGATGGGGCAGCTCTTTATGGCTCTGGGCATTATGCAATATATTCTATATATTACATGTCACCAAAGCCTTTGAATTTTACTTACTGTTCTGACAAAGGTTCTCTTCTCCTTTGTAGGACTTGGAGATTTCCTGTATGTGCGTGTGCGTGCGTGCGTGTGTGTGTGTGTGTGTGCCTTCCTCAGGTAAACTACAGATTGTACACATATTTTCAATTTTGTATACGTTGCTCATCATTTCCACATGTTCGTAATAGGGAGGAGAATTCTATTTTGGCTTAGTCAGCTATACTGCCAAAGGACCTTATCACCTCTTATATAAATCTGTTTGGGAAGCTAAAAACAACATTGAGCCCAAATAGAATTCTGATTAAAATACTTTTTTCCTCTTTTTAAGAATCACAACTATTTAGAATCACAACTAGTTTTATAAGCATGAATGAAAAGGAAATGTTCATCTGAAAACTTACCACATTATAATCAGCAACAATGAACAGTTCAACATACTTTTCTTTATGGACATTCTGGAAATTTATGAAAAATTTAATGAAATATGGTTAATGTTCCTCACTTTAATGTTTTAAGTTAAAATTTTTATGGTAAGAAATGTTAATATTATTGATATGGAAAGGTGAGGTGCAGAAGTATAACTAATAATTCCAGGAATTTATCTAAGTAAAACCCAATATATTCTTAAAACATATGCACCTGTGTATCAGGTTTTAGTAAACCTGCAACAATATTCTATATTTGAATATCCTTCCCTTTTTTGTTTAGTCTTTCAGGTAAAATAAAAGTTATATTTATTGCAGCATTATTTATAATAACCAAGATAAGGGAGCAACCTAAGTGTCTATTGGTAGATAAAAGGATAAAGAAAATATAGTACACACACACACACACACACACACACACGAATATTATGCAGCCATATAAAAGGATGGAATCTTGTCATTTGCAACAGTATGAGTAGATCTGGAAGGTGTTATGGTAAGTGAAATAAGTCAGACTGGGAAGACAAATAGTATATGATCTCACACACATATGGAATCTAAAATTCAAAACAAATGAAAAAACAAACAAAAACTAGAATCAGACCTATAAATACAGAGAACAAACTGGTGGTTACCAGGCGGGGGGGGGGGGGGGGGGCGTGTAAGGATGGGCAAAATGGGTGAAGGGGAGTGGAAGACACAGGCTTCTAGTTATGGAATAAATAAGTCATGGAATAAAAGGCATAGCATAGGAAATATAGTCAGTGGCATTGTGGTAGGATTGTATGGTGACAGATGGTAGCTACACTTGAGTGTGCATGATGTATGGAGATGTTGAATCATTATTCTGTATACTTGAGACTAATGTAACAATGTGTGTTAGTTATACTCTAAGCAAATGAATAGTTATAAATAAGGAATAATGAATATAGTTTTTAATTTTTAATTTTTTTCATATATAAAGTAAATATTAAGTAAGCTCATATAAAAAGGACTTATCAATAGCGGCAAGCAAAACATAGGACTGACTGGTTAATAGGACTGACTTTATCCCTTCTACTCCTCTCCTATCTCCCAATCTCATACTTTGCAGTAGTATCATTTCCAAAGAAATGTATAAAATTTGCTAATTTTAACCTTTGTTTTATAAATAACCAATACTGGAAAATTCTGTTTTCAACTCTTAGTGTTGTTATGCATTGAGGTGCATGCATATTATCTTGAGTATAAACCAGAGGCATATTGTACAAAGATTTAGCTAAGTTGTTTTGTGTGTGTACTAAATAATTATATATTAGTTGATTGAATCTATCAGAAACATCTGTTAAGGACCTAGTAATTTTCCGACACAATCTGGACCATGGATATGTGAATATGGGTATTCATGGATCTTAAAGGCTAAAACCTAGTGGGGATTTGAGGTGATATGAACTAGTTGTACAGGAAAGGCTAAAACACAGAGGATTCTCATTGTGCAGTCATCCCACCAGAAATTGAAGTTGCTATTACTTACTTATCTTTAATAATTAACAATTAGAATATTTGGACTGATGAAAGGAGGAGACCCTGACTTATCATCAACCTCTTCCCCAACCAAAAAAAAAAAAAAAAAGGCAGTGAAGATGAGGGAAAGGAGAGTTTTCAAGACATTGTAAATTTCATTCTTTCCAACAACTTATAACCCTAATGCTATAAATCTATACATACAGTTGTAAATATTCCCTTTCCTTATAATTGATGGGACAAACTTAGATTTACTGTAGAAAATGAATATTTTCTTTTTCATTTTTTTTTAAGATTTTATTTACTTATTTGAGAGAGAGAGGCATGAGCACAAGCAGGGGAAGGGACAGAGGGAGAGGAAAAGGAAGACTCCCTCTTGAGCAGGGAGCCTGATGTAGGGGTCGATGCCAGGACTCTGGGATCATGACCTGATCTGAAGGCAGATACTTAACCAACTGAGCCACCCAGGTGCCCTGGGAATAAACATTTTCTATGTTGATTAAAAAAAAAATGTTTGACATTTTAGTTTTCAAACAAGAGTCAGACTCAGGTAACACATATTCTTCATTAATTGGGCTCATCTTTTTGTTTTGAAATAAAAAAAAAAGAAATAAGAGACATTTTCCCTGGCATTAAGGTGATTTAAAAATAAAGCACTTACTTTTATTTTGAGGTCTTTCATGATTTTAATATCATCCTTTGAATCATTTGTCCTGGTAAAATTGAATTCTGTACAAGAATAATTGGCAGCATACTGCATCCTTGGATTATACCTGAACACCAAATGTTGTCCCTCATCTGAATATTTCACTGGTTCAATGAGGTATCTTTGGTCATACACCCTGAAGAATCCCCTATGGAAAATGAGAATGTGATATATGTTCAAAATCTATTCAATTTTACCTCTATATTTCTCACAATATTCTTCTTTTCCATTTTATTGACTTGCCTACTTATAAATGGAAGCTATATAGAGACCAAGTCTTCATGAGCATGCAGTCAGGCCTTTAATTAATAAATTTTGTAAGAGTCAACTCATCTAGATTTTCAGAAACTTAACAGTTCAGTCTTTACTTTGAAGTCTCAGAGGTCTAGCAAACATTTTGTGAATTTTTTATGTCCGTCATGCATTAGTTGTAGAGAAAATATATGACAGTAAAATAACTATTATCTGGAAATTTTGCCATTAAAGTTTTCTTATTCTTGAATATATTGGGATCTATTCACGTAAAGTGTACATACATGAAGGTGGAAGTTTCTTGTTTTTCTATCCTCTACCCTACATTCCCTCCTTCACTCTTAAGTCCAAGATCTACAGAGAACTAAAATAGGCTTTACTTCTAACTTCAATTTCTAAGGACTCTAACTCCTGATTATTAAAAAGGTCTGAAATGTGTGGTGAGAATTCACAGGACTAGAAGCCAAGAAGCCTGGTTTTTGGTTTAAATTCTATCACCGGCAAATTGGATGTTCAGAGGCAAGTCTCTGATTTCAGTGTCTCTAACATGAGAGGACAGACTAGATGATTCCCAGCAGTCTTGTAACTCTGAATCCCTTGATCATATACTGAAAAACTTGTCTTGCTTACGGCTGTGCATTAGACATCTTTTTGTCAAA
This sequence comes from Lutra lutra, assembly GCF_902655055.1. Lineage (NCBI taxonomy): Eukaryota > Metazoa > Chordata > Mammalia > Carnivora > Mustelidae > Lutra > Lutra lutra. Next base: position 47,050,428 of record NC_062279.1, on the reverse strand, counting down.
AATGAATATAAACAATGGCTAGAATAGATACTCAGGGTGAAAAAAAAAGTAGCTTTTTCCCATTAATTTTTTTATTTATAGGGTTGTTGGAAAGATGAGTATAAAATGCCTCTGAAAATCCATTAAGGAAACTGAAAAACAAAAGAGATACTTGTGTAATACCTCAGACCATTACACGTGCTGATACTGGCAGCAGAATCAAATTCATGTATGATGGATCCTTGGTAAAAGCAGTGATCCTAAAATAGATGAAGAGGCTATTGATATAAATACATATATTCATATTACATAAATATTAACATATACATATTTCATGTTCACAATATATTAGCATTTCATTGTCACAATTTGTATACATACTCATTCATGTTTTCATTCATTGCATCCTGTCATTTGTAAAATTTTGAAACTCTTTTAGAATCCTTTTAATTGCATGATTACATTGTGTTAAACAGTATATGTATTCTTCCCTCACAAATTTAGCAGCTTATTAGTTGACGAATCCAGCCTCAGAAGTGTGACCATTTTCCCTATAAATATTTCTCCTTTAATCCACCCTAAAAATCCTACCAAACTACCATTCTTGGGTTGTTATTATAGTTTTCCTCCATTTGCCTATGAGATCATGCCAATGTTTTTGATGATTGCCAAAATTAGGTCTCACTCCCCAACCAGGCCTCCTCAAGCCCTTCTCTCCTGCGGATGTGTTTCAGTCAGGTTGGTATCCTTGTCACTCCCTACTTCGTGCTCTGCCTACAGAGGTTCTGTCAGGCGATCATCTTTTCCATTATATCCATCCATTCAAATCCTGCCTATGTGTGACACTTCCCATGCAACCTCAGACTCTCACAGGCCAAGAACGACCCCTCTCATAAAAGAACGTTATTCAGTTTTCTTCCATTTCTATTTTACAAAGATTGTAGGATTACTTTTCATAGCTGCCTCATGCCTTATGTAGAGGAAATAAGTTTCAGAAAGTATACTTTTGATAAAAGGATAATGTCATCTTTGGTTAGAAGGATACAGAGGGCATGTTTTGGAAACGGAAAGACGACTGTAAAAGTAAAACCTGTATCCACTGGAATAATATTAATGATAATTGAACAAAAATTCACTTGGAAATTGAAAAGACTTCATGTTGGTGCCTCAGAAGTCCTAGGCCAGGGAATATGACTCACATAAGGGTCAGTTAGATGGAGGTTTTAAAACTATTTCATGTCTTTAGGTTTTATCCATTTAGCTTGATGACAATCTCATCAGGGTGTCTTATCCTGCTTTTGTATGCTGCCTTCTCCTTCCTCCAAGTTTAATACTATTTTGGGTACATAGAAGCCAGTTTAGTAAAGAAAAATACATTAACAGTCATTGATTTGCTTGTTAGGCAGTAATCAGCTTCCTTTACAGTTTGGAGGGGCATGTTTTCTATTCCAGGATAATTCAGCTGCAGTACTCAATATAAGATTCATTTCTGACATAACATTTTCTGAAGCTTCTTATAAAGCTAGATTGGGTTTTAAAATCACATGAGGAAATTTCGGAAAAGAGACATAGGAAGGTTCTATAAGATACCATGGTGGGAGGGTAGCTGGTGATCACCTCCCCTCTTGCGGAGTAGTAGGTTTCACTGTAATTTGAGGCTAGGAACTCCCTGGAAAAGATGGCAGAGACGTAGTGAGATTTACTCATTTATGAAGACAGCAAATAAAACCAATTATGGCAGAGAGAAATCTCCAGGTTACTTCCAAATCTCAGCAAATTCCTCTCATACTAAAACCACATAAGCAGAATCAATTCCACTCACATGAAAAGGCATTCTACCCAGATTTCATGATTTGGTAAACCCTAGAAGAGACTGAAAAAGATTCTGGCAGTTTTAGCCAAGGCAACAATTGGAGAAGAACTTAGAGAAAATATTACTTAGGTAAAAAAAAAAAAAAAAAAAAAATATATATATATATATATATATATATAAATATATTGATACAAAATATATTTGATGTATAAGGCATATATTCATACACTACATATATCTTAACACATATTTACCCAACAGGTACCCAACAGGTATATATTTAGATAAAGGCAATATGTGTTAATAATAGTAAAATTAGAAAACATGGAAAAGTACAAATGAAATTGTCCTGAATTCTCACCATAGAAAGACAACCCATGTTAATATTTTCGTGTAATTCTTTATAGTTTTATCCTCTACACAGGTAAAGGAATGGCATTCTGAATGTTCAGTAGAGTAATCAGTTCTCTCCCACATCTCCTGTATCAAACCTATGGGTATCTTCAGACTGAGAACTAAGACTGTATATCTCCACTCTCTCAGTACATGCTATAGCAGGACAGTAGAACAAAAGAGGAAATTATATTGGATCTTATTTTATCCTGAAAAACAGACTTTTGAAACTCATAACAGAAACATTAGTCCTGAAAGTCAAGGCTTTTGAAATATAAAAGCTAAGCTTTATGTTTCCAAAGCATAAAAATGAAGAGCTCAGGGCAGTCTTCCTATAAATAAGAAACCAATAACATAAAGGAGAAGCCAGGCTACACCACTGTCAGTTTAGACCAGGAAAAAAGTCTGGTGAAAGGAAGTGGATGGAGGAAATATGGTGACAGAAGGAGATTGTGTTATCTGGAGTAAATGTAACTGCACAAGGAGATAACACATAAGCAGGTAGGTCAGCATCAAAGCCTTCCTAATGTGCCCCAAACCTGTTCCTAGAACCAGGAAATGGGTGGATATGGAATTATATTCCCCCCAAGACTGTCAGCTTTTCATTCAATGGCACATTCATTATAAGTTGCTAAGGAAGAGAAGTTTAATTGCTTATAGTCCTGCTGTCTGGAGGGATCCCTTGGCAACAGCCAATAGGTTGCCTATTTCTTGCTCAGTAAGAAGACAGTGTTCTGTGCTGTGAAATTCACTTATTTCAATCTGAATTACCCCATGTGGAAAATAGCCATTCCATTTTAACATTGATGAGTCCGCAAGAAGAAAAGTGGAATATTAACTCTATTAGAGATGAAATGGTGACAGAGTAGAGAAAGCCCTAGTATCAGTACCATTACTTGGGTTGACTAAATGAAATTAGCTCAGAATCACTTTTGAGAGGTAAAATATATACTGTGTTATATGAACGTGAAAAACAAACAGACATTTATGTAGTTATAAGTATATAAACACGTTCATTATTAAAATTGACATCACTCTCTACATAACTGTTTATCCAACAGTCTTACTTTAATTATCTCATAAATATGCATTTAAAAATAGATTTTTGCAAAAACAAAATCAAGGAAATATTTAATCTGAATTATAAATATCCACCTGTGCCTTCTTATTTGTCTTTTCAAAAAGAGCTGGCAGAACAATCAGAATTTGCTCAACTAGAGCAGAACTGCTAGATTTCCATTCATGCCCATGTTCCATGAACATAACCTGCCTCATTCCCATTAAGTCCCAATAGGTAGGATTATGTGTTCAGCTTGCAACCAGGATGTACATTTTAGCTCAAGGGCAGAATCATAGTGGACATTACTTCCTTTTTTCCCTCCAAAACTATAATTAAAAACGTTATTTTCTTATAAAACAAAGGATCCTGTATTTTTTCAATTCATGAATACAAAGCACTAGTATCTCATTTTTAAACTTAATGGAATTATATGGTATGTGATTTTTTCAGATTTTTTTTCCCCATTCAGCATAATGCCATAGTGATCCACCCAATTTGTTCCATTTCATTGCAAAGTGGCATTCCATGATATGGATGGCCTAGTGTGTTTAACCATTTATTTGTTGAAGGAGATCTGAGTTGTTTCCAGTTTAAGGCTATCATGAATAGAGCTACAAATATTTGTGTATAGCTTTCTGTGTGAATGTAAGTTTTCATTTTTCTGAAATAATACCTAGAAGTACAATTGTTTTATCTCACGGAGATTGCATGTTGGTTTCTTTTTTAAATTGCAATTGTTTTCCAGAACGCTATATCATTTTATATTCCCGTATTATTATAAAATTATAAAAACTTAATTTTATTATTATATTATATTATATATTATGTATAGTATTATATATAATATATTATATTATAAAAAATTAATTTTATATTCCCATATTATTAATGATGCAGTTTCTTTACATCCCTTGCCAGCATTTGGTAATGTAATTACTATTTTTTTTTCTTTTAGTTTTAGCCATTTTGATTGAATGAAATATTTCATTGCAGTTTAATTTACATTTCTTGAATGATTAATGATGCCATATATCTTTTCAAGGGCTTATTTGTCATCCGTATATTCTCTTTGGTGAGAAGTATCTCCCTATCTTGGCCTATTTCCCAGTTGAACTGTTTACTTTTTATGGATGAGTTTTGAGAACTCTATTTTTCAGACTATTGTCCCTTGTTGGTTGTGGTTTGCAAATGTCTGCTCCCAATCTGTAGCTTGTCTTTCATCCTCATGACAGAACTTTTGTAGAGTAAGCACTTTCAATTTTAATGAAGACCAGTTTATCAACTTTATCTTTCATTATTCATGTCAAATGATCTGGTGTCAAGTCTAAGAATTTTTTGCCTTAGTTCTAGATTCTGAAAATAGTACCTTGTTTATCTAAAAGTATTAAGGTTTTGTGTTCTATGTTGAAATCCATGATCTATTTTGAGTTAATTTTGGTATAAATTTGGCATAAGCTTTGAGATTTAGGTTGAGGTTTTCTTTCTTTTTCTTTCTTTCTTTCTTTCTTTTCCTTCTTTCCTTCCTCCCTCCCTCCCTTCCTTCTTCCCTCCCTTCCTCCCTCCCTTCCTCCCTTTTTCCCTCCCTCCCTCCCTATAGTGATAACTCTATATATCAACTGGAGAATCAACATCTTTACCATGTCAAATCTTCTACTTCTAGTACATTATCACAAATTAGGTCCCATCTATTTACATCTTTTTGATGATTTTCATCAGAATTTTGTCATTTTCAGAGAACAAGGTTTGTATATATTTCTCATATTTGTAACTTTTATTTATTTTTGAACAATTGCAAATGGTGTTGTATTTTATTTTATTTTATTTTATTTATTTTTTTTTAAGATTTTATTTATTTATTTGACAGAGAGAGATCACAAGTAGACGGAGAGGCAGGCAGAGAGAGAGAGAGAGGGAAGCAGGCTTCTTGCTGAGCAGAGAGCCCGATGTAGGACTCGATCCCAGGACCCTGAGATCATGACCTGAGCCGAAGGCAGCGGCTTAACCCACTGAGCCACCCAGGCGCCCCTGGTGTTGTATTTTAAATTTCAGTTTTCACATCTTCATTTTGACTGTACAGCAATACAATTGATTTTTTATGATGAAATATTCTGTGACTTTGTTGAACCCATTTATTCTTTCTAGGAGATATTTTTGTTTGTTTGCTAATTTGTTTATTAGCTTCCATAGAATTTTCTAAGCAAAACACTATTGTGTCATCAGCAAATAAGGACTTTTTTCTTCTACTTTTCAATCTCTATGCCTTTCATTTCCTTTTCTTCCTGAGTTGCACTGACTAGAACTTCTGGGAATATGTTGAATAGCTATGGTGAGAGTACACGTATTTGTATATGTTCAGTCTTTCACCAATAAGTATGATGCTTGCTGTAGGGTTCTATAAATACTCTTTTCCAAGTCATATGACCATTTAAAGCCAAAATTATAGCTATGCATTATGGAGTTACTAATGTATAGAGGTATATATATGACAAGGTAATATAAAAGAGTTTAGTTGTAAATGGGCTTATAGGATAGTGAAGACTTTACATTTTACATAAAATGATACAATAAGTAAAACTGTAATAAAATATTGTATTTTATGTACTGTAAATAAATTAAATAAATAAAAAATATTTAAAACTATAAATAAATATTATAATTCCTAGACCAAAAGCTTAAACCTAAAACAGAGAGATATTGCTAAAAAGCCAATAAATAAATAAAAAGCCAGTAGGTAAAGTAAAAACAAAACAAACCAAATGAAAACCAAATAATCCAAAGAGCCAAAGAAGGGAAAAAAGACCAGAGAACAAACAAACAAAAAACCCAGACAAACAGAAATAAATATTAAATTTTTTTGTATATTATATATATATGTTTTGTTTTCTTTACACTTTTGAGATTTAGTGTTTTCTTACAGACCAATATATACCCAGGACCAAGTGGGTAACTCTGCTTTATTCACCTGAGAGATTATGTTCTCTCTTTACCTCCCCCTTTTTTTCTTTTTTCTTTTCCTTTTTCTGTTGTTTTTTGGTTTCTGACCTCTTAGGGTTTGTCCAGTGTGTATTTTCCTTGGGTCATGGTTGATATTTTTTATTTTTATTTTGTTTTTTCACTCATCCATTTGTCTCTGGACAAAATGACTAGAAGGAGGAATTCACAACAAAAGAAAGAGCCAGAGCTAATTCTGTCTGTCACAGATCTAATCAACATGGATATAAGTAAAGTGTCAGAGCTGAAACTCAGGATAACAATTTTAAAATTACTAATGGGGCTTGGAAAAAGCATGAAAGACACCAAAGAATCTCTTAGTACAGAAATAAAATCTAATCAGGCTGAAATTAAAAATACTTTAACTGAGATGCAATCTAAATTGAATGCTCTAACAGCGAGGGTAAATTATGCAGAAAAGAGAATCAGTGACACAGAAGACAAGTTGATGGAAAGGAAGGAAACTGAGGAAAAGAGAGACAAACAACCAATGGACCATGAAGGGGAGGCTTCAAGATATCAGCGATGTCATAAAGTGAAAACAATATTAGAATTATTGGGGTCCCAGAAAAGGAAAAAAGAAAGAGAGGGACAGAAAGTATATTTGAGCAAATTGTAGCTAAGAAATTCTCTAATCTGGGGAAAGAAACTGGCATTCAATTCTAAGAAGTAGAGAAAACCACCGTCAAAATCAGTAAGAATAGATCAACACCCCCAAAATAGTGAAGCTTGCAAATTTCAGATAAAGATAAAATCCTGAAAATGGCTTGAGACAAGAGGTTTTAAACTGACAGGGATAGGAACATTAGGCTGGCAACAGAGACCCAGCAGGCCAATAAGAGCTGGCATGATGTATTCAGGGTAATAAATGAGAAAAATGTGCATCCAGGAACACTTAATCCAGCAAGGTTGTGATTAAGAATGGAAGGAGAGATAAAGTGCTTAAGGACAAACAGAAACTAAAAGAATTTATAATCACAAAACCAGCCCTGCAAGAAATATTAAATGAGATCCTGTAAGTGAGGAGAGAGCCCCAAGGTAACATAGACCAGAAAGAAAGAGACAATCTACAGTAATAGGGATTTTACAGGTAATACAATGGCACAAAATTAATATCTGTCAATAGTTACTCTGAGTGTAAATGAGCTAAAACCTCAGGGATTATCAGGGATTTTTTATCTAATCTGATACACAGGGGTATCAGATTAGATAAAAAAAAGTAAGACCCATTCATATGCTGCCTACAAGAGACTCACTTTTGACCTAAAGACACCTCCAGATTGAAAGGTATGGGGTAGCGAATGATTTGTTATGCTAACAGACAAAAAAAAGAAAGTGAGGCTAACAATTTTCACATCAGACAAATTAGATTTTAAACCAAAGTCTGTAGTAAGGGATGAAGAGGGACACTTAAATATCTATCCAATGAGGAGATCTAAAAATTATAAATTATAAATATTTGTGCTCCTAACTTGGGAGCAGCAAATTATATAAACAAATTAAAAAGCAAATTAAAGAAACATATTGATAATAATACTAGTATGGGACTTCAACACCCCATTCACAGCAATGGACAGGTCACCTAAGCTGAAGATCAACAAGGAAACAAGGGCTTTGAATGAAATGCTGGACCAGATCGACACAGATATATACAGAACCTTGCACCTAAAGCAACAGAATACACAGTCTTCTCTAGTGCACATGGAACATTCTCCATAACAGATCACATACTGGGTCACAAATCAAGTCTCAAACAGTACCAAAAGACTGGGATTATTTCATGCATATTTTCAGACCACAGTGCTTTGAAACTGGAACTCAATCACAAGAAGAAATGGGGAAAGAACTCAAATATGTGGAGGTAAAAGAGAATCCTAATAAAGAATTAGTGGTCAACCAGGAAATTAAAGAATTTTTAAAAATTCAAGAAAACAAATGAGAATGGAAACACAACTGTTCAAAACTTTGGGATACAGCAAAGGTGGTCTTAAGAGGGAAGTACATAACAATACAAGTTTTTCTCAAAAAATTAGAAAATCTCAAATACACAAGCTAAACTTACACCTAAAGGAGCTGAAGAAAGGAAAGAAAAAAAGGCCTAAACCAAGCAGGAGAAGAGAAATAATCATAAAGGTAAGAGCAGAAATTAATGAAATAGGAATGAAAAGAAGAGTTAAGCAGATCAATGAAATTAGAAGCTGGATCTTTGCAAGAATTAATAAGATTGATAAACCCCCAGCCAGACTTATCAAAAAGAAAAGAAAAAGGGCCCAAATTAATAAAATCATGAAAGAAAGAGGAATGATCATGATCAACACCAAGGAATTATAAACAATTTTAAGAATAAATTATGAGCAAATATATGCCAACAAATTAGGCAATCTGGAAGAAATGGATGTATTCCTAGAAACTTATAAACTACCAAAATTGAACCAGGAACAAATAGAAAACCTGAACAGACCCATAACTAGCAATGAAATTAAAGATAATAAAAAATCTCCCCCAAAACAAGAGTCCAGGGCCAAATGTCTTCCCGGGAGAATTCTACCAAACATTTAAAGAAGAATTAATACCTATTCTTCTGAAGCTGTCTCAAAAAATGGAAATGGAAGGAAAATTTCTAAGCTCATTCTGTAAGTCCAGCATTACCTTGACCCCCAAAACCAGACAAAAACCCCATCAAAAAGGAATATTACACACCAATATCCCTGATGAACATGGATGCCAAATTCTCACCACGATACTAACCAGTAGGATCCAACTGTACATTAAAAGGATTACTCACCACAACCAAGAGGGATTTATTCCTGAGATGCAAGAGTGGTTCAACATTTGCAAATTAATCAACATGATACATCACGTTAATAAAAGAAAGGACAAGAACCATATAATCCTCTCAATTGATACTGAAAAAGCACTTGACAAAATACAGAATCTTTTCACAGGTAAAACTCTCCAAAGTGTAGATATAGAGGGAACACACCTCAATATCACAAAAGCCTTCTAAGATAAGCCCACAAGGAATATCATTATTACTGAGGAAAACCTGAGAGCATTTCCCCTAAGGTCAGGAACATGACAAGGATGCCCACTCTCACCACCATTGTTCAACATAGTACTAGAAGTCCTAGCTTCAGTAATCAGAAAACAAAAAGAAATAAAAGGCATTCAAATTGGCCAAGAAGTCAAACTCTCACTCTTTGCAGATGACATGATACACTATGGGGAAAACCCAAAAGTCTCTACCAAAAAATTGCTAGAACTCATAAAGGAATTCAACAACATGATAGGATATAAAATCAATGCACAGAAAATCAGTTGCATTTCTGTACACTAACAATGAGAAGAAAGAGAAATTAAGGAATTATCCCATTCATAATTGCACCAAAAAACATAAGATACCTAGGAATCAGCCAAACTAAAGAGGTACAGGATCTGTACTCTAAAAACTACAGTACACTTATGAAAGACATCAAGGAAGACACAAAGATATGGAAAAAAACTCCATGCTCATGGATTGGAAGAATAAAAATTGTTAAAATGTCTATGCTACCTAGAGCAATCTACACATTCAATGAAATCTCTACCAAAATACCATCAACATTTTTCACAGAGCTAGAACAAATAATCCTAAACTTTTATGGAACCAGAAAAGACTACAAATAGAGGAATGTTGAAAAAGAACACCAAAGCTGATGCCATCACAATGCTGGAGTTCAGGCTCTTATTACAAAGCTGTAATCATCAAGACAGTATGGTACTGCTACAAAAACAGACACATAGATCAGTGGGACAGAATAGAGAACCCAGAAATGGACCCTCAACTCTGTGGTCAACTAATCTTCAATAAAGCAGGAAAGAATATCTAATGGAAAAAGGACAGTCTCTTCAATAAACGGTGCTGGCAAAAATGGACAACCATATGCAGAAGGATCAAACTGGACCATTTCCTTGCACCATGAACAAAGAAAAACTCAAAATGGATGAAAGATCTAAATGTGAAATAGGAATCCATCAAAATCCTAAAGGAGAACACAAGGAGCAACATCTTCAACCTTGGCTGCAGCAACTTCTTGTTAAACATGTCTCCAAAGGCAAGGGAAACAAAAGCAAAATTGAAGTATTGAGACTTCACCAGATAAAAAGCTTCTGCACAGCAAGAAAACAGTCAACAAAACTAAAAGGCAACCTACAGAATGGGAGAAGATATTTGCAAATGACATATCAGCTAAAGGGTAAGTATCCAAGATCTATAAATAACTTATCAAACTCAACACCCCAAAAACAAATAATCCAGTCAAGAAATGGGCAGAAAACATGATCAGATATTTCTCCAAAGAAGACATCCAAATGGCCAAAACACAAGAAAAATAATTCACATCACTTGGCATCAGGGAAATACAAATCAAAACTACAATGAGTTACCAACTTACACTAGAATGGCTAAAATTAACAAGACAGGAAACAACAAATGTTGGTAAGGGTGAGGAGAAAAGGGAACCTTTTTACACTGTTGGTGAAATGCAAGCTGGTATAGCCACTCTGGAAAACAGTATGGAGGTTTCTCAAAAAGTTAAAAATAGGGCTACCTACAACCCAGAAATTGCACTACTAGGAATTTACCCCTCCCCAAAGATACAAAGGTAGTGATCCAGAGGGCCACCCTCACCCAAATATCATAGTAGCAATGTCCACAATAGCCAAACTGTGGAAACAGTGGAGATGTCCATTGACAGATGCATATGAATGGATAAGGAAGATGTGGTGGAGATAGATATAGATAGATCGATCGATAGATATAGATAGATAATATAGATTAGATATAACTATAGATATAGATAGATATAGATGGAACTGGATAGTATTATCCTGAGTGAAATAAGTCAATCAGAGGAAGACAACTATCATATTACTCATGTGCTAAACATAAGGAATAGTGCAGAGGACAATAGGGGAAGGCAGGGAAAACTGAATGGGAAGAAATCAGAGAGGGAGACAGACCTCAAGAGACTCTTGACTCCGAGAAACAAATTGAGGGTTGGGGATATGGAAGTGGGTGGGAGGATGGGGTAACTGGGTGATAGGCATTAAAGAGGGCACGTGATATGATGAACACTTGGTGATATACTTAGCTAATGAATCATTGAAACTTTCTGTTTGTTAACCATATGATATGAAAACATCTGAATAAATAATATTCACAGATTTGGGAGGCTCCACGGCATGCACTAAATTCACTTACTTCATGTTGCTAGGAGACAAAGGTAATATTGCCCATGAGAGGTATCAATGTCAGATCAAACTGCTTTGTATGTCTATAATTCTATAATATATAACTCCCAGCTGATTAACAGGATTAAACAACAGCTAATATAATAAGATTGGCTACTTGAGGCATAAGCAGCATGGGGTAATTTCAAGAGCAGGTAGATCTGAGTTATAGTGAGTCAGCACCATTGTGATCCATTGTGACAGTTTTTACTTCAGTGAACCTATGATTCTTCCTAAGTAAAACAACATCCACTTTGTGTAGGTATTGTGGGAATTGAGAGAGAACTTTGAGGAAAGGCACATAGAAATTATTCAATAGATGTTAGCCTTATTCCATCCTGAGAATGTACGCAGTCTGAATAAGTTACCTAATGATCTATTATCTATTAATAGATAATAATAATTATCTAGTATCTAACATTCGATAATATAATAATAATAATCTATCATCTATAATCTAATAATTATGTTATTAGATTAATTGTATTTCTGCACCTTTGTCCAACAGGCAACTCCAGAGTAGAAGAAAGGATGTTTGTTTCTTTGTTTTATATTTTTTGGTTGCTGTTTTTAGCTAATAGGCCAGAGTCTCAATTCTTCAATAGTTATTCTTCCACTTTTCTTAGTATTTGACAATTCTTCTCCATTTTAATGTTCAGGGCTGGGATTCAGGACTATTGTGTGTAGGAATGGCCCAAAGAAAAGCAATGGAAATTCAGCAAAAACAAAACAGAGGTTGTGGAGAAAGCTAATGAAGAAATTAAAGCCATTAGAATTATCCAGCTGACACAAGGTAGCTTGATGAGGTAAATTCTTCCTCATTTTTAGTTTATTCTCCAACAGAACTTGGTTTGATATCTATTTTAAACAACTTAGCAGTCACCCTAAAAGCGGTATTTCCTTTGTTCTACTGACTCAGAAGTAACATATTAACTTTCTTCTTAGAGTGAGTACATGAAGTCAAAGGCTCTAAGTACCCCAAGCAGAGGGTAACTCAGGACTGAAGGGTAGTGTCTGTAATTGTTGTTAAGATACTGATATGTAATTTTTAAATATTTTCATTATTAACATTTAATATATTGGAGGGAGGAGTCAAGATGGTGGAGAAGTAGCAGGCTGAGACGACATCAGGTAGCAGGAGGTCAGCTAGATAGCTTATCAAACCATTCTGAACACCTACAAATCCAACAGGAGATTGAAGAGAAGAAGAGCAGCAATTCTAGAAACAGAAAACCAATCACTTTCTGAAATGTAGGACCAGTGGAGAAGTAAATCCAAAGCGATGCAAAGATAGACCGCAACAGGAGGGGCTAGCTGCCGGCAAGCAGCAGAGCAATGGAGCACGAAATCAGAACTTTTAAAAGTCTGCTCCACTGAAGGACATCGTTCCAGAGGCTAAGCCAGGGTGAACCCCATGAGGGGACAGAGTGGCCTCAGGTCCCACAGGGTCACAGAAGGATCAGGGGTGTCTGAGTGTCACAGAGCTCACAGATATTAGAGTGGTGAAGCCGGTTACAGAGGCAGAGCCAAGGAGTGAGCTCTCAACTCAGGGTTACCTTAAGTTGTGATCCATGGCACAGGCCACCACTCTGTGAGCAGGGACCCCACAAGATTTGGGGAGACCCCCTTGGAAGAGCACAGTGATCTACGGGATTTGGAGACTCCAGGCGGGGCTGCATGCCAGAGATAGCGATGCTTGGTCACAGGCTGGGTGAGCTCGGAGCACAGCAAGAGGCCAGGGAGATGGGAGTGATTGAGCGCTTTTCTCCTAGGGTACACAGAGGAGTGGGGCCCTGAGCTCTCTGCTCCTCCAGGCCAGAGATTGGGAGGCTGCCATTTTCATTCCTGTCCTCCGGAACTCTACAGAAAGTGTTCAGGGAACAAAAGCTCCTAAAAGCGAACCCGAGCGGGTTACTTAGCATGACCCCTGGTAAGGGTGGTGCAATCACGCCTCGGGCAAAGACACTTGAGAATCACTACAACAGGCCACTCCTGCAGAAGATCAACAAGAAATCTAGCCAAGACCAATTTCACTTACGAGGGAGAACACCGGAATTCCAGAGGAGGAGAAAGCAAAGCATGGAATTCATGGCTTTCTCCCCATGACTCTTTAGTCTTGCAAAGTTAATTAATTCTTTTTAATTTTATTTTTTTCTTCTGCTAAATTTTTTTTGACTTTTACCTTCTTCTGTTAACATTTTTAACTAGTTTATCTTAACAATACCTTTCATTAAAAAAAAACTTTTTTGAACTATCATTATTATAGTCATATTTTATCCTCCATTGTATCTAACTTTATTTTTTGTATACACGTAGGGTTTTTTCTTCTAAAAAAATTTGGGATACAACTCTAATACATCAAAATATACCCTAAATCTAGCACAGGACTTTGCTCTAGTCTCCAGCCTGAGCAAATTCTCTCTACTTTCTTTTTCTTTATTCTCCCAACCAACTTACCTTATCAACACTTTTTTTAGAAATTGAAAAAAAATAATTTCATCTTTATAGTCATATTCCATCCCTTCATTATGTTTACCCTTATATGTGTTTTTCATTCTTTAAAATTTTGGGAGGTAGTTTCTTCTAATAGACCAAAATACTCCCCAAATTAAGTGGGTGACCCTGTTCTATTCACCAGTCTAATATATATATATTTTTTTTCTTTTTTATATTTTTTCTTTCTTTTTTTCTTTTTTTCTTTCTTTCTTTTTTTTTTTTTTTTTTTGAATTTCTTTTTACCCCTTCTCTTTCCCCCATGATTTGGGGTCTCTTCTGATTTGGTTAAAGCACATTCTTCTGGGGTCTTTGCCACCCTTTTAGTATTTTATTCACTCCTTCATATACTCCTATCTGGATAAAATGAGAAGGCGGAAAAATTCACCACAAAAAAAAAGAACAAGAGGCAGTACCAAAGGCTAGGGACCTAATCAATATAGACATTGGTAAAACGTCAGATCTAGAGTTCAGAATGATGATTCTCAAGGTGCTAGCAGGGCTCAAAAAAGGCATGGAAGATGTTAGAGAAACCCTGTCTGGAGAAATAAAAGCCCTTTCTGGAGAAATAAAAGAACTAAAATCTAACCAAGTTGAAATAAAAAAAGCTATTAATGAGGTGCAATAAAAAAAAATGGAGACTCTTACTGCTAGGATAAATGAGGCAGAAGAGAGAATTAGTGATATAGAAGACCAAATGACAGAGAATAAAGAAGCTGAGCAAAAGAGAGACAAACAACTACTGGACCATGAGGGAAGAATTCAAGAGATAAGTGATACTGTAAGATGAAACAACATTAGAATAATTGGGATTCCAGAAAAAGAAGAAAGAGAGGGGAGCAGAAAGTATACTGGAGCAAATTATTGTAGAGAATTTCCCTAATATGGCAAAGGGAACAAGCATCAAAATCCAGGAGGTGCTGAGAACGCCCTCAAAATCAACAAGAATAGGTCCACACCCCATCATCTAATAGTAAAATTTACAAGTCTTAGCAACAAAGAGAAAATCCTGAAAGCAGCCCAGGACCAGAAGTCTGTAACATACAAGGGTAAAAATATTATATTGGCAGCAGACTTATCCACAGAGACCTGGCAGGCCAGAAAGAGCTGGCATGATATATTCAGAACACTAAACGAGAAAAACAAGCAGCCAAGAATACTACATCCAGCTAGGCTATCATTGAAAATAGAAGGAGAGATAAAAAGCCTCCAGGACAAACAAAAACTAAAAGAATTTGTAAACACCAAACCAGCTCTACAAGAAATATTGAAAGTGGTCCTCTAAGCAGAGATCCTAAAAATAGTAGATCAGAAAGGATCAGAGACAATATACAGTAGTAGTCACCTTACAGGCAATATGGTGGCACTAAATTCATATCTCTCAGTAGTTACCTTGAATGTAAATGGCCTAATGCTCCAATCAAAAGACACAGGGTATCAGAATAGATTAAAAAAAAACCATTAATATGCTGTCTGCAAGAAACTCATTTTAGACCCAAAGACACTTCCAGATTTAAAGTGAGGGGGTGGAAAACAATTTACCATGCTAATCGACATCAAAAGAAAGCTGGGATGGCAATCTTTATATCAGATCAATTAGATTTCAAGCCAAAGACTATAATAAGAGATGAGGAAGGACACTATATCATACCCAAAGGGTCTGTCCAACAAGAAAATCTAACAATTTTAAATATCTATGCCCCTAACATGGGAGCAGCCAACTATATAAACCAATTAATAACAAAATCAAAGAAACACATCGACAATAATATAATAATAGTAGGGGACTTTAACACTGAAATGGACAGATCAAACAAGCAAAAGATCAACAGGAAAAAAAGGTCCTAAATGACAGACTGGACCAGATGGACATCACAGATATATTCAGAACATTCCATCCCAAAGCAACAAAATACACATTCTTCTCTAGTGCACATGGAACATTCTCCAGAATAAATCACATCCTGGGTCATAAATCAGGTCTCAGCTGGTATCAAAAGACTGGGATGATTCCCTGCATATTTTCATACAACAATGCTCTGAAGCTAGAACTCAATCACAAGAGGAAATTTGGAAAGAACCCAAATACATGGAGACTAAAGAGTATCCTTCTAAAGAATGAATGGGTCAACCAGGAGATTAAAGAAGAATTGAAAAAAATTCATGGAAACAAATGATTCAGAAATCATTTTTAAAATTTTTTTGAACCAAAAATGGTTCAAAATCTGTGGGACACAGCAAAGGCAGTCCTGAGAGGAAAATATACAGCTATACAACCTTTTCTCAAGAAACAAAAAAGGTCTCAAATACACAACCTAGCCCTACACCTAAAGGAGCTGGAGAAAGAACAACAAAGAAAGCCTAAACCCAGCTGGAGAAGAGAAATAATAAAGATCAGAGCAGAAACCAATGAAATAGAAACAAAAAAACAAAACCAAAACCAAAACATACAAACAAACAAACAAAAAACCAATAGAACAAATCAACGAAACTAGGAGCTGGTTCTTTGAAAGAATTGATAAGATTGATAAACCCCTGGCCAGACTTACCAAAAAGAAAAGAGAAAAGACCCAAATAAATAAAATCATTAATGAAAGAGGAGAGATCACAAACAACACCAAAGAAATACAAACAATTCTAGGAAACCATATGAGACTCTTATCTCACAGAACAAACTGAGGGTTGCTGGGGGGAGGGGGGAGGGAGAGGGTGGTGGGTTATGGACATTGGGGAGGGTATGTGCTATGGTGAATGCTGTGAAGTGTGTAAACCTGGCAATTCACAGACCTGTACCCCTGGGGCTAATAATATATTATATGTTAATAAAAAATTTAAAAAATTTAAAAAAACATATAATGTATTATTTGTTTCAGGAGTACAGGTCTGTGATTCATCAGTCTTACACAATTCATAGTGCTCACCATAGCACATACCCTCCCCAGT
Organism: Lutra lutra; assembly: GCF_902655055.1. Lineage (NCBI taxonomy): Eukaryota > Metazoa > Chordata > Mammalia > Carnivora > Mustelidae > Lutra > Lutra lutra. The sequence goes on along the minus strand of NC_062279.1, from coordinate 47,033,485 downwards.
GTTCAGCACCCAGCCACCACATCCCTCCCACCCTCCACCCTCCTATACTTCAGCAACCCTCAGTTTGTTTAATGAGATTAAGAGTCTCTTATGGTTTCTCTCCCTCTCTGGTTTCATCTTGTTTCTTTTTCTTGTTTCATTTTCTCCCCTCTTCCCCTTTGATTCTCTGCCTTGTCTCCAAATTCCACATATCGGTGAAATCATATGATAATTGTCCTTCCCTGATTGACTTATTTCACTTAGCATAATACCCTCTAGTTCCATCTATGTCATTGTAAATGCAAGTTTTTATTTTTAATGGCTGCATAATATTCCATTGTATAGATGAGTAGGAATTCAGCTATATATAGGTAACAATAACATGATGAATTCATTTCACTGACAATTTTTACAAAAACTGGAATACTACAGACCAATAAATCTATAAGATATTGAATTATAATAGAACTTACCTTGATCTTAAAAGGTTAAGTATTAAGGTTTTTCTAGTTAACTTTAGTTCATACAACAATTCTTCTTCATCTGTTTCCTGCAAAACAGTATTCATCATGTGACTTAAATGTGTGCTCATTTAGTGTGTATTGGTGTGGGGAGTGGAGTGGGTGCAGGGGGAAATTAGACTATCAGTCTACCCAGCAGTCCAGTGGTCTGGCTAGGCAAAATGATAAATATAGATTAGGCTGAATTTATGAGGGCAATATATGGAGGATTTTGCTTGTAAGCTATTTTTTAATTAAATTTTTTGATGGGAATTTTTTCTAGTTATAAAAAGAAATTAAAATATATATATTCTCTCCTCGCCCAGAGATAACAAGTCATATGTCCTTGCCATTCCACCCCTACCCACAGATCCTTTGTTTATGTATCTTTAACAGTTTGTGGTGTACCATTTTATAGTCTACTTTCTCACACAGAAGTAAGTTATGACCATGGCCATTTTCCTATTCTAATAAATGTTCCTTTGTAGTATGTATTTTATGACTGAAAATCACAATGTGAATTTATTTAACCAATATCCAGATCAGAAATTTCAATTGGGGTATTTGATATAGTTAGACATCATTTCTTGGTTGGCAACATGGAAAAAATGTTTAATAAATGCTGCAAGATAACCCTGAAGAAGGGAAGCACAAAATTAGAATTTCACTAGAAATTTATAGTGGTTCTTATTTTCTTGCCTTAAATATTAACATTAATGAAATGATAACTTATTGTTACAAACTTTTCTTTAATGACCATCAGAAGTGATATTTTTCTTCTGTTTAGCTTATTTTGTTTACATATTTGTATATGAATTCCTAACATATCCTTTAAATATTTTCTTTTGTTATATTTTATTTCCTTCTGATTATGAATTATTTATAATTTAAATATTCACAGTTACTAGTCATTTTTCTAGCACATTTCTTCAGTTTATTGTTCACCCATGTATTCAATAGCTGTTATTCAGGCACAGTGATAATATGGAAAATACAATTATGCACAATATAGAGGTCACTGCCCTTATGAAAACCACAGCTTGGCAAAGAAGAAAATCAAACAAATGTAATTGAGTATTATAAACATCATAATAGGGGCTCCTGGGTGGCTCAGATGGTTAAGTGTCTGCTTTCAGCTCAGGTCATGATCCTGGGGTCTTGGAATTGAGTCCTGCATCATGCTCCCTGCTAAGTGGGGAGCCTGCTTCTCGCTCTGTCTCTCTCTCTCTCTCTGTGTCTCATGAATAAAAAAATTAAATCTTTAAAAAAATAAACATCATAACAGGAGAAATGCAATGACTGTGAAGGAGGAATAGGAGGCAGAGAACAGAGCAAGCAAAGGTCCTGAGGTAGGAAGGAGCTTGACATATTGAGATGCCCAGAAAAATTCAAGGAGGCTGGAGAATCAAGTGTAAATTGAATAAATATGAGAAATGAAAAGGTAGGAAGGAGCCAAATCATGTACAGACCAGTTAGTCACTCAAGAAGATTTGGACTTCATCCTAAGAGCAAAGAGAAGAAAAAGGTTTAGGCAAAAAATACAGAAGTAGGTACAGTATTTTTAGATGGCTTACCTATTACAGATAATGTATCAGCAAAAATCACAACTATAGGCAGGAAAAACATTTAAAGTCTGTTGATGGGATATAAATCACTTGGGCAAGGGAGTGGAAGCAGGGAAAAGGGAGAGTAGAAAATTTCAAAGGATATTTACATGTTAGAATTCACAAAATTTAATGATTTTTTTTGATTGGGGAGACAAAAGAGAGGAGTAAAGACTTCCCTTAGGTGGTACCTGAGAGTTTCAGTTGGATCCGTGTCCCACTCTTGACTTCGCTTAGGTCATGATCTCAACTTGTGAGACTGAGCCCCATGTGTGGCTCTGCACCAGACGTGGAGCCTGCTTAGGATTCTCTCTCTCCCTCTCTACCCCCCCACCATTCTCTTCCCCCCTCCAAGAATAATAATAATAACAGTAATAATTTGCTCAGTCTTCTGGTTTGTTTAAACTATGCTATTGAAAGGAGGGTCTTCTGTAGAGAGGCAACTTTGAGGGAGGGAAAGGGAGTTTTGTGTTTGTTGAATGTGAGTTGTGCATTGATTTGGGCAATTTTTGGACTGAAAGTTTAACATAAAATTGGGACTTCATTATAAACACATAAATCACAGTGGGAAGGCAAGAACCTAGGTGCTTACTTAGATAAAAAGGGTTGAATCCTGTTTACAACATGATGAACTATACTTGCTGTTGTGTGTGAATAACAGTGGTATAATGGGACTGTAAAATTTGAATGTGTGATTACGGGTTTTCTATTTGTTATTCAGACACAGTTGTTAATATTGTCAAATGTGACATTCTTGTTAATCTTGTCATTAATATTATTTGTACATAAACAGAATTTTTAACTTTTTGTTTTATTTTAGAATTTTATTTATTTTATTTAATTTTAAAATTGTTTTTATTTAGAATCATTTTAGAGTTAAAGAAAAGTTGGAAAGATAATACAGAGCATTCCCATGTATTCCACAACTCAGGGTTCCATATTGTTAACATCATACATTACTATAGTGTACTTATCACAACTCATGATTCAAGACTGACATTACCAATTAAATTATACAATTATCCAGATTTTCTTTGTTTTTGTCTAATGTCCTTTCACTGTCTTAGGATCCCATCCAGGACACCACATCACATTCAGTTGTCATGCCTCCTGTCATGACTCTCTACACTATGGCAGCTTCTCTGACTTTCCTTATTTTTTGACAACCTTGACAGTTTTGAGGAGTACTGATCAAGTATTTTATAGATTGCTCCTTAATTAAGTTTTTTTTTCCCAATATGTTTCTCATTCCCAGCCTGGAATTATGGGGATTTGAGAGAAAATAACAAAATAAGGTGCCATTTTCACACATCATATTAAGAGTACATACTATCAATATGACTTATTACTGAATATGATTACTGATTACCTTGATCACCTGGCTGAGGTAGCATTTGTCAGCCTTTCTCCACTGTAAGTTTACACTCTTCTCCATTTTACTGGTCCCCTCTTCCCCATTCTAATCATTGGAAGGGTCTATGCACAGGCCATGCTTAAAGGGTGGGGAGTTATTCTCCACCTCCTAGGAAGGAGACTGTCTACATCAATTTTTTTAATTCTTATGTGTGGAGGATTTGTCTATTCTTCCCCATTTATTTATTCAATTATTTATTTATACCACTATGACTTCGTAGGTATTAACTTATATTTTATTATAGCCCAAAACTACACTAATAATTTTGTCCTCAAATTGTCTCTTCTTTGGCTATTGGGAGCTCCTTCATTTGGCTCCTATGTTCTTTTGACATCCTCCCATCAATGCAAGTTTGGGTTATTTGTTTGTTTGCTTGAGAACTTCCTTACTTTCTGGTATAGAAGATACTCCAAAGACATCTTGTATATTTCCTTCCTCAGTCCAGTATCCTTTTGTATATTCATAATGAGATTGATGTCTTGATTTACACAATGGTGACAGAGGGCTGGTTTGGCCCTCTTCAATGAGTACCAAACTTCAACCAATAAAAGTTTTTTTTTTTTTTTAAATTGAAGTATAGTTGACATGCAATGTTATGTGAATACAAGGCTTAAGAAGTAGTTAAGGATAAAGGAATTGGAGATCAAGAGAAAACATTTTTTGCAAGGAGATTATTATAGAAAAATAGACATTATCTCCAAATGATAGCAGATAAAGAGTTGCTTTTTCATTATCTTAAGCTATGGGAAAGGCATCTCAGTGGCAACATTTGGAAAGCTGAAATGTGTCTTGCTGTGACTGAGGAACCTAACAAATGAGAACCTGGAAGTCTTGTCTCTTTTAGTGGTGGAGGAAAGAAAAGTAGTTGCATTGGGAAAAGTTTGCCCTCTCAAAGAGTGTTGGGGCAAAGTGGCAGTCGGTATTCTCCATGGATGAAGTTAGAAAGCTCAGGCCCACAAAGCAAGTGCCTGGTAATAAATATCGAAGAACAGTCCTTGAATGTCTTCTATAGTAGTGGAATTGAAAATTACCTTACTTTGAAGCTTGTTTCTCATTATATGTATTACATATTGTCTGCATAAACATTTGTTTCTTTTGAATATTTGCATTTTAACACCTGAATAAACACTATTCTAAGTGACAGGCCAGATATGTTCCCATGAAAGTTGTCCAACTTTGCTGCCGAATCTGTAAGGCAAGTAAACCTGCATATTACATCACTGGGAAAGAAAAATACTCAGAGATTATATTCCATAGGCACCAGCTCAGAACAAATAAGGTTGCCTTAAATCAGCCCAGAAAGCTGTTAGTGGAAATCCTCACATAAACTGGAAAATTTTATATGGCACACTCTAAAATCCAAATTTTACTCCATCTTGTTTCCTAATCCATCAAAAGTTTGCTTCCTCCCCAACCTCCCCACTGCCCTACCCCAAGCGCATGCTGTAAACTGAGTGAGAGTTCTCAGAAAATTCTGAGATTCTCCTCTCTTGTTTGCTTCTGATTGGAGCCAGATGTTGCTTTCTGCATATCCTGTGAAAGTAATAAATCATATTTATTAAATCAAAGTGTGTACCTGTATGTCATAATCATGGATGTGCCAAACATCTCGCTTCTGCCTCAGAGGAAGCCTTTTAGGATAGACCACTTCTTGACCTTCTGCTCCAAGGATTGCCTTTTCTACAAGGAAACATTTAAGGGGGAAAATATATCAGGCATTAACATTCACACACAGTAACTGGATAAAAATTATTCTCATAGAGTTGACTTGCTCCCAATTAGCAGCCATGTACAACATCACTATGAAGGAGCAACCCCACATAACAGGTAAGGAAAATGAGACTGATATTTCCAAATTAGGAAAATGTAAGCAAAATTGGAAAACAAGCCAAAAAAAATTAGGTCTTAAAGCTTCTTCCATCTTTCCACTTTGTTCTGCAGTTACCACCTTCAACATCTTAATCTCCTCATGCCTGTCTCTGGATTCTGCCATCTGTCAAAGCCTTCACTGGAAGGAATTGTTTCAGTGTAAATTACCCATTTTATCTCCAGATACATTTGTATTTGAAATCTTAATTCTCCTAGCTAACTACAAGTCTCTCCCTTGTTATTAGAATTTAGGTACTCTTGAATCAGTGCTATGTAGTATTCACAGGTGGTGGTCGTCTGGGCATGAGGCCTGACTACCTCACTGGAGAGTGATATAGAAGAAAGACCACATGATTTTAGAATCTGCTATTATTTGAGTCAAAGTTTTACCAGTTTATTAGCAGTATGTCCATAAATACCATATCTATTCTCTCTGATCTATAGATATTATTCTCAGTTGCTTTATCTATAAAGTAGAGATAATAACTTATGCTTGTACACATGTACACAGTGGTTAATGGCTAGCGCAGTGTTTCTACTCTGCAGATATTCAGAAATGCCCACTCCTTCCTCCTTCTCACTGTAAATCAGAGTAAGACCGCTAAAGTATTTCATAGAATCATAGAATCTCAATCTTAGCCATAACTAGTCCAAGTCCTATGCTGTGTCCTCAGCAAAATCATCAATGGGTTTTAACATTGTTTTTTTTTAAATAATTTATCACTTAAACTTTGTGACTAAAGAGACATTACCTCATAGCCTAGTAAGAAAACCTTGATAAAAAGATTAACACATACCTTTAATCTGAGAAATGAGTATGATCATGAAAAGCAAACTCCTGGGAAACATTCTGCACAATTCTGGTGGAAGAAGGGGCACAGGTGCTTGAGAAAAGATGTGTGTGACTCCCTGCCCTTGCTTCCATAGCAGGGTCAAAGAACCCAACAGACAGGTAGGCAGTTTTGATCCAGCATGAGGAAGTGTTCCTTGCTTGTGTTGCATCATTTGTGAGGTGCTTGAGGCTAAAACCTGGAGGGTGGACATCGTGTACTTATTAAAGGCATCACTGATGTGCTGTGGTGGAGGTGGGTAGGCAGAGATTCCCTACTTCGTGCCTGATACGAATATAATCCTTAGGTGCACTAAAAATTCAGGAGTGAAAAAATCATGTGTGTCTTAGAAAAAATATTGAAGAAGTTTATAGAATCTTTGGTTGAGGAAAGTGCATGTGAAGAACGCCATGTGTAGAGACAATAAAAGAAAATTTGGTAAAAAGTAGATAGAAATACTGAGAACTTACTTTTTTCTAGCCTGTGCCCTGTGGGGCAGAGACATAATGGCCTTTCAAAAGCCATAAAAACACACAATAGTCATCCATATTCCATCTGCACCCTCCACACCCACCCTGATAAAAGAACCCAGAGTCCTGAGCCAAGGGAAAATAACTTGATTTCCTCCCAAAGTTTTACTGAGATCTAACTGACATAATGCGCTAAGTTTAAGGTGAGTGGCATGGTGACTTAACTTACTCATATCATTAAGTCATATCACAGTAAGTTTAGTTAAAAATCCATCATCTCCTACAGATACAAAAAAAGAAGAAAAAGAAAATGATCTTCTTTGTGATGAGAACTCTTAGGATCTACTCTCTTAATTTTCAAATATACCATACAGCCGTGTTCACTATAATTATCATGTTTTACATTATATCCCTAGTACGTATTTATCTTATCTTTATCTTATAAACTGTAAGTTTGCATCTTCTGGCCACCTTCATCCAAACTTATTTATGAAAACATATTTATGCCATAAATCACATATAAATTTAAATTAAAAGACAAACTCCAGAAATGTATGCAACATATATAATAAAAGGGAAAGGTAACTATTCCTATAATATAGAACTCTTTCAAATCAACACAAAAAATAAAACATTAATAGGCAAATGTGAAAAGGACCTGTAAAATCCCATCTGTATGTCTGGGATCTCTTTTTATTTTAGAAGAGCTTTCCCTTTGCCAATATAATCCCTTCTCTGTGTTGGTATTCTCTCTTCGCCCCCTACCTTACATCATTGTTTATCCCTCTAGTAGTCTCATAAACTGAAAAAAAAAAAAAAACTATGATAACTAGAAGCTTTCTTTTGATATTTAAATAAATTCAAGTGTCCCCCTTTCAAAAAAATCCTACCCTCAATACTACGTTCCACAGGCCCTTGCCATCACCTTATTTTTCATTTCCTTCTCAGTTAAACTTTCCACAAAGTTCATCTTTACTTCTTGTAGCAATTTTCTCCCCTCCAGCTCATTCTGACACGTTGTACTCTGGCATCTGCCTCCATTGTTCTGCTGATATAACTGACTAATGTTGCCAATAATTTCACAATTTCTACATCCAATTGATATTTTGGTTCTTTATGTTGTTTGCTCTCTTAACAACATTTGGCACTGTTGACCATAACTTCCCCCTTGAAATATCCTATTTATCTCCCTTGACAGTCTTCCTAACATCTTCCTAGCTCTCTGGCTACTTGTGGGCATATATTCTTTTATCCAGCCTTTAAATTTTGAAGTTCCTCAAGATATTATCCTATACCTATGCTTGTTGCAAATCCATCTCATCTTCAGTTATGGGTTCATTACATCTCTCTACTATGCCTCACATTTATACTTCTAGCCACCTGAGTTATGGACCTTTACAGCCAACTCTCTACTCAATATCCTCATTGGGAGGGCTCAAAGCCCCTGCAAACTCAAGAAGTTGCAAAACTTGTTCTATGTCTTTATTAATGATGTCAATATCCATTCCACATTGCAAGCCTGAAACCCAGTAGTCATCATCAATATCCCTCATAATCAACCCATCACTATGTTTATATTACCCTCTAAAAAATACCCTGACCTCTTTTCTCCAGATTTTATGCCTCCATATTACTAAGTCCAAGTTCCTATCAACTTTCTTTGGCTACACTCCAACAAGTCTGATCTTTTCAAAGTAAAAATCTGATCATGTCATGTACCTATTGAAAATGCTTCAACAGTTTGTCATTGGTGTTAGGATTAAGATTCACTTGGCTTTAAAACCTCAAAAGATAAATTGCCTGCTGGTTTTTAACTCTGTGACTTTGGGCAAAGTATCAAATATTTCTGTACTTCTGTTTCCTCATCTATAAAATGACATTGGGCATGAAAACATGTATTACATAGGGATAGTATGAGTATTAAATTACTCTGTGCTGAAAGGCAATCTCACATTACATGGTTCATTTACTCATCAATTCTCTTAGTTGACTATTTCATATTCTCTTTTCTTTCCTCAAATCTCAAATCTCCCTTTATTTACTCAACTGATCACCATGCTTTCTACTTCATGAAGAAACAGAGAAATCACCAAAAGAAAGAAATCTCACCTTCTCCCATGATCACATCTACCACACTACCAAGATGTGTGCCAATACACACTAGTTCTTTCCTGTTTCTATAGGTGGACTGCCCATGCCTATAAGGTCTAGCCACCATTAATATACTGGATTCCATTCCTTATTCGCCCTCTAATGTCATCACTCTGGTAATTGTTCTCTTTTGTTACTCTATCATCTGAATTGCATATTTGCAAACATGCTGTCATTTTTGTCCACCTTTTAAAAAAGTACCTCTCCTTTTACATCACAGTCTCCTCCATCCAGCTACTGTCCCATTCTTGACTTCTTTTAATAGCACACTTCTTGAGAGATGAGTGTACAGTTTGTCTGCAGTTCCTCTCTCCCCATTTGCTCTTGAAACTGCCTCAATCAGACTTTTTATCCTTCACTCAACAAAATACTTCCCCTCAATGCTACCGATGAGCTGCACCTTGCCAAATCCAGTGGTCAATTTTCATTTCCTACTAACTTAAACTTTTAGTAGCATTTGACACAATCACATCTATCTTTTGAAGAGTTTAATCCATAGTAAACCATGGATCAACTCTGTGTTTATTCAGTGCTGCTTCTTAGTTGCTTTTGTTGGATTCTTATTCTGTTTCCAGTGTTTAAATATTGCAGATTCCCAGCACTCAACTCTTAGCACTTGCCTCTGTAGATAATCACTAACTCCAAAGCTCTACAGAAAGCGTTCAGGGAACAAAAGCTCTCAAGAGCTAAACCCCTCAGATTACTTAGCTAGGCCCCTGGCAAGTGTGGTGCAATTCTGCCTCGGGCAAAGACATTTGAGAATCACAGTAATAGGCAACAGGCCCCTACTCCAGAAGATCAGCAAGAACATCCAGCCAAGACCAAGTTCACCCATCAGTGAGAACTGCAGAACTCCAGAGCTAGGGACAAGCAACACATAGAGTTCATGGATTTTCCCCCATGATCCTTTAGTCTTTCAAAGCTAAATGTTCTTAATTTTATTTTTTTCTTATTCTATTTTTTAAATTTTTCTCTTTCCTATTTTAATGCTTTTTAACTATTTTATCTTGTCAATACCTTTTTAAAAAATCTTTTTAAATTTTCATTATTATAGTCATATTTTATCCCTTCAATGTATTTAACTTTATTTCTTGTATACATATAAGTTATTTTTTCTTTAAAATTTTGGGATACAATTTCTTCTAATAGATCAAAATGTACCCTAAATCTAGTGCATAGCTTTGTTTTAGTCTCCAGCATGATCACATTCCTTACTCTTTTTTTCCTTTTTTTCCAACCAACTTCTTATCTATTCCTTTTTCAGAATCTTTTTAAATTTTCATCTTTACAGTCATATTCCATCCCTTCATCATGTTTACCCTTATTTTTGTATATATATATGTTTTTCTTTCTTTAAAATTTTGGGAGGTAGTTTCTTCTAACAGACCAAAATACACCCCAAATCAAGTGTGTATCTCTGTTTTATTCACCATTCTAATATATATATGTGTGTGTGTGTATATATATAAAAAAATACATATAATATATATAATATATATATATGTTTTTCATTTTTCTTTTTTTTCCCCCCTCTTATTCTCCCCCTGGTTTTGGGTCTCTTCTGATTTGGTTAGTGTATATTTTTTCTGGGGTTGTTGCTACCCTTTTAGTATTTTGTTCTCTGATTCATCTATTCTTACCTGGATAAAATGACAAGGCAGAAAAACTCTCCACAATGAAAAGAACAAGAGGCAGTACTGATGGCTAGGGACCTAATCAATACAGATATTCTATATGAAGAAGGAGAAGATGTGGACTATCCATTCATCTGTTGATGGATATCTAGGTTCTTTCCATACTTTGTCCATGGGATACTGTGCAGCCATCAAAAGAAACAAAATCTTGCCATTTACAACAATGTGAATGGAACTAGAGGGTATCATGATAAGTGAAATAAGTCAGTCAGAGAAAGACAATTATCATATGATCTCCCTGATATGAGGAATTTCAGATGCAGCACAGGAGTCGTAGGGGATAGGGAGGGAAAAAATGAAACAAGATGGGATCAGGAGGGAAACAAACAATAAGAGACCGTTAATCTCACAAAACAAACTGAGGGTTGCTAGGGGGTGGGAGGGTAGGGATAGGGTGGCTGGGTTATGGACATTGGGGAGGGTATGTGCTATGGTGAGTGCTATGAAATGTGTAAGCCTGATGATTCACAGACCTGTACCCCTAGGGCAAATAATACATTATATGTTAATAAAAAAAATAGTTCTCACCTAAATAAATATCCTAAATTAAATATCACCTAAATTAATATCACCTAAATTAAATATCCTCTGTGACATGATGGCTGCCAAATTTTTTATCTAATCCAAATGTCTTTGAATTTCATAGAGATTTGAATTCTCATAGAAACAACTCTCTTTCAACATCTTCACCTGAATATTTCATGGGTATCTTAAACACAATCACAAAGATAGATTTCTTATCTTCCTTCTCAAACCTGGTATTTCCAGTCTCTTATTTTAGGATATTACAGCTCCCTCTTTTCAGTTACTGAGGAGTCATCTTTCATTCCTCTCTTTCCCCCACTTTGCATTTTATCCCTCAACAAATCCAGCTGTCTGTTTTCAGAAGACATCAGGAATCTGACCACCTTTGACCACATTTACTGCTGCTTTGGTTATCCAGCATGCTATCATCTCTAGCCTAGTTTATTAAAATAGCCTCTTACTTGAACTTGCTGGTTTTTTCTTGGTCCCTCACAGTGTATTGTCTACACATCATCCAGAATGATCTCACTAATACACATCACATTATGTAATTCTTCGCTGAAACCTTTCCAGTAGCTTCCTATGTGAGAGTAGTAGCTGAAGAACAGTGATGGCTCTAGGATCTATAGGCTACAGCTTGATGCTCTCTGGCTTCATACTTTCTACTCACCTGTCACCCACTCAGATCCTGTCACCATGTGTCCTTGCTCTTTATTGAAAATGCCAAGCATATTCTGTTTTGCTTGTTGTTTGTTCCTTCTCCTTTCAGCCACATGTCTCTCTTCCTCTCTTCCTTCAGGTCCCTGTTCAAATATTATCATGTTTTTGAGGTCTTCCCCAAAAACTCAAGGCAAAGTAGACATACTCACTTCCATCCTGGTACCCATGTTGTCATTTGTTGCCTTGAATTAGATGTCATCTGGAACGTGATTTACTTATTCATTCATTCACTCATTCATTTATTTACTTATTTATTTATATTTCTTTTTTATATAAATTCAATTAGCCAACATATAGCACATCATTAGGTTTTGATATAAAGTTCATGATACATCAGTTGCGTAGAACATCCACTATTCATCACATCATGTGCCCTCCTTAATGCCCATCACCCAGTTATCCCATCCCCCCACCTATCTTCCTGTCTGCAACCCTCAGTTTGTTTCCTGGAGTCAAAAGTCTCTCATCATGTTTGTCTCCCTCTCTGATTTCCTCCTAGTCATTTTTTTCTCTCTTTCTCTATTGTCCTCTGCACTATTCCTATATTCCACATATAAGTGAAACTATATGATAAATTATCCTTCTCTGATTGATTTATTTTATTTAGCAATATGCTAAGTGAAATTGTAAGAGTGGGTTAGCATAAGTACAGGCATCTTAGCTTGGGCAGCCATCTCAGGCCCAAGGGCTGAACTTTCCCCTCCCTGCTTTAGTTCTAGGGACCCCCTCCCTGCTTTAGTTCCACAGACCCCCTCCCTGCTTTAGTCCCAGGGACCCCCTCCCTGCTTTAGTTCCAAGAAAGTACACCACCCTGCAACACCCCAGCTGCAGCTAATCAGCTTAAACCACCAGGATGGCTAGGCAGCTAGGCGGTTGCACCAGGGGGACCAGATGTTAGAAAAGAGCTTATCTTACTAAACCACGGGGGGGGGGGGAGGGGGCAAGCCAAAAATATGTATGGTCTCTGAAGTGATGGAAAGTTACTGTGAGTTGGATGTTTTTTAAAAAAATGCTATATAAACCCTTGGCTTTGAGTGTTCAGGGTCCCTGTTGAAACCCACTGCCCCTGGCAGATACTTGGACCCCAGCTAGCTGGAAATAAACCTCGCTGTGTGACTTGCATTACTGAGAGTGTTCTCTAATTGAGGGGTGGTCGACTCCATACCCTAACAAAATATGTATTTATATCTCAATTGCCTGCCTCTCTTCCTTGAAATGTATCCTTTTATGAAGTTCTAGAACGTAGGTGAGGTTCGGTGGGGTGAGGTCTGGAGCCAATGACCAAGAAAGAATTCTTGAGACATCTTTGGTGCAAAATGGTGGTTTGTTAAAGCATGGGGACAGGACCCATGGGCAGGAGGAGATGCTGCCCTTGGGATGTGAGGAGTGGTTTATTATATACTTGTAAATTGGGGAGGGGATTAGGGATGAAGTAAGTCTCTAAGGAATTTTGGAAGCAAGGTTTCTAGGACCTTAAGGGGCTAGCTATTGTCTGGGGAAAAGTTTATTCATTACCAGTAATAAAACCTTCTAGTGAGACCCTTTAGATGTGTATCAGTGGGTCATAGGCTTGGGAATGATTGTCCACACTATCTTGGAGGTTTAGAGATAAAGTTTCCAAAGGAATTGTTAAAGTAGACTTACAGGATCCTGGTTGGGGGTAGGGGGCTGGTCAGGATAGGATTGTCCTTTGCCCTTAGCAAAGCCTTAAGGTGGGGGTAATTGAGTCCCTAGAGGAGAGTCACTCTGCCTGTTTTAAGGGCTTGTCAGTAGGTAAGGAAATTTAATAATTTTTCTTTCTTTTTTTTTTAAAGATTTTATTTATTTATTTGTCAGAGAGAGAGAGGGAGAGAGAGCAAGCACAGGTAGACAGAATGGCAGGCAGAGGCAGAGGGAGAAGCAGGCTCCCTGAAGAGCAAGGAGCCTGATGTGGGACTCGATCCCAGGACGCTGGGATCATGACCTGAGCCGAAGGCAGCAGCTTAACCAACTGAGCCACCCAGGCGTCCCTAATAATTTTTCTTTTGACTGTGTTTCCCACATCACTCCATGAGGATTTTTTGGCAGTTTTGTTCTCCGCTGTATTTTCAGGGTCTAGAATAATAGGTTGGTAAATGATTTTTATTAAATGAATATATTAATACATTTAAGAAATTGGACAATATCTGGGAATAGTAAGACCTAATTAAGCTATAATTATTTTAACTTTTAATTATGAGGAGGTTATAGTAGAGTAAATGAAAGTATACATTCAAATCCAGACCACCTGGGTTCAGTTCTCAGCACTTAAGATTTCTACCTACAGACCTGGGGTGATATCTTATCTCACTGTGCTTCAATTTTCTCATTTTCCAAAGTGAGACTAAACTCATAGCATTTGTAGTGAGGACTAAAAGAGGTAATTTATCTAAGTAATCTGAAAGCAGTGCCTATTGCTTATTAAAAGCTGGGTAAGTATTGATTTTTTAAGAACTATGTAAGTGTTGATTTTTGTTTTTATTACTTTTCTGTGCCATTTTCGTCCACTTTTCATTTTCCTTTTTTCTCCGAGCTTCAGGGTCTTTGGCTTCCTTTCTTTGCCCCAACACGCCATATTTTCTCCCATCAAAGGGTCTCAGGACAAACTTGGTTCTTCACTTGGCATCTTCTCCTTTCCTCTTTGTAGCCACATAAATTCCTCATTCTTCAGTTTTCAGTTCAAGGGTCATTCTCTCAGGAAAGCCTTCCCTAACCCCAGAGTCTAGAGCAAGTTTCATTCTGAAACTCTCTCTCTCTCTTCTTTTTTTTAATTGAAAATAATTTAATTGACAAAGATGAAAGAAAACAAGTTGATAGAATTAGGAATAAAGGATATAATAGTTACCTTTTTAAAAAAGATTTTATTTATTTGACAGACAGATCACAAGCAGGCAGAGAGGCAGGCAGAGAGAGAGAGGAGGAGGCAGGCTCCCTGCTGAGCAGAGAGCCTGATTGGGGCTTGATCCTAGGACCCTGGAATCATGACCTGAGCTGAAGGCGGAGGCTTTAACCCACGGAGCCACCCAGGCGCCCCTATAATAGTTATCTTTTATATCATAAAAGAATATCATGAATAACCGTACATCAATAATTTTGAAAACTACATTAAACACATTAGTTTTTGGAAAGAATGTAAAAAGTCATTATTGACACAAGAAGAAAGAGAAACCTTGAATATGTTAATCTATTAAAAGTAATGACATTGTACGCAGGAAATCCTTTCTCTTCCTTCCAAAATAAAGACCTAGCTCAAATAACTTTATGTCAAACTTCATTTTTTTTTTCTGAAAACTTGTGTTAGTTTATCACACACTTACCAGTTCAGTTATTTGATTATCTGTCTCCTCTAGCAGTCTATAATCTCCAGAAAGCAAAGATTCTGTTTGTTTTTGCTTACTCTGGTACCACAAACCTAGTAGTGTCTTGCATATAGATACTGCATTTAATACAAATTTGTTGAATGCAAAAAAAAAATAATAATAATTTGCAGCATGATCATTGCCTGGTTACATCCTCATGTGCTTCCAGAAATTTAGAATGTAATTTAAAGAACGTTAATCCAAATGGTCATTTACCAGTAGAATTTCTGTCACTCTTTCAGGGCAATTGCAAGAGAGAATTGAAGACTAATGAGTGTCCTCAGGGTATTTGATCCATTACCAAATCAAACAAACACTCATCAACACCTCAAATGGAATTTGCCAGCTTTATTCACTGTGACAGTTGAAAAGAACAATTTAACCCACTGAGCCACCCAGGTGCCCTGAAAGGAACATTTTAAATTGGGTGACAGGAACTATATTGAACTTGCCTTTGTTATAGCCAAAATTGTGGGAAATAGAATCAACAATTTTTAAAATACCAATTGTACAATCTCAATTATTTATAGTGCATGGTAAATGATAAGGTTTTGAGGCTTTTGTCTGATGTCTTTGTGCATTAGTTACAGCTAGGCTAGCTTTCTAGCATAACTAAAATATTACAGATACAACATTATCTATGGTTAAGCCAGGTGAAACAATGAAGCATTTTCAAAGAACAATTTTTGTAAATTACTCAAGCCACATAATCAATAAATGGAAAGCAAAAATTAAAAGAAAATTTCTGCCTAACTCTATGTTTTCTTTTTCTTTAATTTTAGTTTTTTCAGTGTTCCAAGATTTATTTTTTATGCACCACACCCAGTGCTCCATGCAATACATGCCCTCCTGAATACCCACCACCAGGTCCTCCCAACCCCCCAACCCCCTCCCCTCCAAACCCCTCAGTTTGTTTCTCAGAGTCCACAGTCTCTCATGGTTCATCTCCCCCTCTGATTTCCCCCAACTCACTTCTATCATATATTGGTGTCCCTTTTGAGAGGAAAAATAAAAGGCTTTATTCTTTCTCATAATCACACTAAAATCAATCTTTCAAACCTGGAGAATGTTATATTCAATTCCAAACTCTAACAAGTGGCTAGCGTAATATAGTGCAATAGTATAGTCTATATGTTATTCTCACTCTCCAGTCAGTTTTCTGGCTAAATTAACATGATCACTAAAGTATACAAAACTTTTTTTTTTTTTTTTTCAAAAAACAATGAATCCTGGAACAGATTTCAATATCAAAGGGACTCCATGGAGTCCAAATATCAGACAAAAGCAGATTTAAAGAAGATTAGATATGTATGAGAATGTTCTGTTCTCTTCTTATTTTTTTTTGCTACAATTTAGTGAAGCAACCTCTCATAGGAGGTTCTCTAATCTGCTCTCATTGTGGTTTCCATGAGAGATTTTGAGGCTATAGATTCTTGTGTTCATTCCAAATCACCACTAGGATCAGCTCTAGTGCAAAATATCTTGGAGGCCCCCAGCTTTGTGCAGAGCTTGCCCACTTTCTACTTTTGACAGTCCAGATACTCTTCAGGCTTGCCCCCTTGAGCTTCCTCTGTCTCTCTTTCCTTAATGTTTTTATTTCCAATCCCCTAGACCCACTTAAAAACTTAGAGTGTATTAAGTGTTGGAGACCCCAGGAAGGATGACAGATGATGCAGAGTGTATTCTAAATCAGAACTAAGAAGCAGCCCACCCTGTAGACCCAAAATGTTTATTCTTATACCACCTTTGTGAAGAGAAACATGAAGAAAAGGGCAATAAATCCAAGAGAATGAAGAGAATAAGGTGAATAAAAACATACTTAAATTATATAATAAAATGGGAAAAACATCACATAGAAAGATGGAATAAAAATAAGCATTTTCTGTCTGGTTTAAAAAAAAATTATTGGGATGCCTGTGTGGCTCAGTCAGTTGAGCATCTGCCTTTGGCTTAGGTTATGGTCCCGGGGTCCTGGGATTGAGCCCCAGAGGGGATCCTGCTTCTTCCTCTAGCCTTCCCCTTCCCCTGTTCATGCTATGTCTCTCTCTCTCTCCCTCTCTCTCTCATAAATAAATAACATCTTTAAAAAAAGAAATATTAACAAGTACTCCCAAACTACATTATCAAAAGAAACTTGAAATTCTCTTTATAGAAACTAATTTCAACCTATTAATGGTGTTTTAAATGCATCAGGAAGAATAGTAGATTCAAAATCAGGAACTCTATGTTCTCCTGTGACTAATTCAACTTCCTTAGGCAAATCACTTATTTTCTGGGCCCCTGTCTAATTTATAAATTGAGATTGTTAGATTGTTTGAACTCCAAGATTTTTTTCACATCAAAATGGTGTTTCCAGGTTTACTAATTTTTCTTTCCTTTTCTAAGTCCTACATTGTAAGTAGGAATTTTGACTTGGCAGAATAATGACAAATTTGGGATTTTTTTTTATCACTGTCATATTTTTTATTTCTAATTACAGTTTTATCAGTTAACATGCATAGAAACATCGTGATGAAAGCAACAGGAATCATTAACGAATTGCCTAGCTCTCCCACTCAAAGGGACAAAGTAATTCCTAGGGGCCACCAGCTAATAAGATTCTTAAGGAATCTGATATCCACATTACTTAGACAGTGACATGGAACAAATTACTTAATATTTCTAGAGTTTTGGTTTCTTCATGATAAACTAAAAATGAGAGAGGTTTTTTTTTTAATACGGGATTGCTGTATAGATTGAGATAATTAATGAATTATGCATAATACATATAACTGAATTTCATTGAAGGCTTGATATTATTTCTCAGCTTCAGCTCAACTCTGATTTGTAACAGCTTTAAGAAATGCACTATGGGGCACCTGGGTGGCTCAGAGGGTTAAAGCCTCTGCCTTGGGCTCAGGTCATGATCCCGGGGTCCTGGGATCGAGCCCCGAGTCGGGCTCTCTGGTCAGCAGAGAGCCTGCTTCCTCCTCTCTCTCTGCCTGCCTCTCTGCCTGCTTGTGATCTCTTTCTGTCCAATAAATAAATAAAATCTTAAAAAAAAAAAAGAAATGCACTAAATTTAGCAAGGTCAAAATTGTTTATAAAACATAAACTTAAAAGCTAAATGGAAACAGGATATAAAATGAAATGCAATGTAATTAGATTTTCTCCTGGCCCAAGAAGACAGCACTCTTCATTCAACTCATAAGTCCTATATTCCTATAAGACTATGTCATACTTTCTCCTCACTCCTCAACAAACTGTAACGTTCTTCATCTTTAAACAAATTGTAGTAAGTCTCCTGATCTCACATGCCCATCCAGCAGCTTCAATACTTTTTTTTCTGATCCCTTTACAACAAAATGTTCTTGAAGAATTATCTATAATCATTTTCCCTAGTTTCATTCTTTCTTTGAGCCACTCCAATCAAAAGATAATCTCTTTTGTCCCCACTACTCTGCTGAAATTACTCATCAATGTCACCAGTGACTTCCAGATTTTAAATTCAGTCATCAAGTCGCAGTTTTAATTTCACTTCTTGGTCATGTTTGGCTTGCTATTTGAGCTTTTTTTCTTTCTCTTCCTCTCTCTTTCTTACTTTCTTTTTTTTCCCCCTTCCTTTCTTTCTTGAAACACTTTCCTTACTTGCCTCCTAGCCCTGTGTTTTCTCTCTCAAATAACTGCTTCTTCTTGCTTTTCTGCTCTAATTTCTCCTCACACCACAGACCTTTAAACATTGGACAGTCCCAGGGCTCACTCTTTCAACTTACTCTCTTTTCTGTCTACATTTATTCCCTTGGCAGTCTCAACAAATCACGTCTTAAAAACTCTTGCTATGCCATTGATTGCAAATTCATATGTTCCAGAAATATTTCCATAGCTTCAGTTGTCTATTTGGCATATTCATTTTCATAACTAGTGGGCCTCAAATATTTAACTTATACCAAACTCTTGATCTGCATCCCCAAAAGTGTTCCTTCAAATTTCTTGCTCATCTCAGGAAATAATAATGCTATAGATCAATATAGCTACTCAAGCCAAAGGCCATGGTGTTGTCCTTGCCACCTCTCTTTCTCTAAGATTGCATATACAATCTGTCAGAACATCCTGTTGGCCCTTCCTTCAGCATGGAGTCAAAATCTAACCTGTTCTCTTCTCCTCTACTGATACCATTCTGAGCCAATCCAGAATTATCTCTCTCTCGCACAGATGACTGCCACAATCTCCTGATCAGTGGTTTCATTGTTTCTATCCTTGCCTCTCTCATAGTCTATCTTCCAAAGTAGTTGGAAATCTTTTTTAAAATGGAAGTGATGGCATGTCTTTCCTCTGTGTAAAATCCTTCAATGGTTTACCGTCTAACTGAGAAGAAGATAAATTCCTTGAAATGCTCTTAAAGGCCTTATATCATCTGATGCCTTGTTTCTCTCAAACCTCATCACTTACTCTTCTCCCTGGCCTTCTTCAGCTACTCTGCCCTTCTTGCTCTACTGAGAGACAATATAACAAGATGTCATTTCAGGGTTCCCTCCTTCAGTTCTGTTAGTTCTTTCCTCAAATACACCTTTTCAGCAAGTCCTTCTTTGCCTGCCCTATTTTAAATAAATACCCTGAATATAATACATTTAAGCTCTCCTCCAATGAGGCCAATGCCTTCCCACTTGGTCTTTGTGGACTAAGTACCTGATCAGTGGAGACTTTAATTATGTACTTGTCTTTCATCTACCTACCTCTGCTAGAATAATATAGAAAATTTTATCTGTTGTTTAGTGCTATATCCTCAAGGTTTAGAATTGTATCTCACACAGGGTAGACTCTAAAGAAATATGTTTAGGGTAAGTTTACTTAAAGATATTGTCTTTAAAGCTTATATTTTCTGTTTAAGAAACTGAGTATTCCTAGTGAACAACTGGGACTCTGTCCCCTTTTGCCTTTCTGATGGGAATTTCCCAGTAGCGTGGATGGCCAAATGTAAGGAGACCTAAGTTGTCACATCCAGACACTTTTTGCAAAATATTTTAAGACCACCAACTAAGGAAGACTAGGGACTTTACTTTTAGCTAATAGGTCATTTGGTTGGTTGGCCTGCTCACGTCTGGCTGCCCCTGCTCCTTTTTTCAGCACACCTGCGGAGCTCTCCTTTTATCTTCCTACAGGTTCAACTGAACCATCTCTTTTAGGGTTGATTGAACAGAACTCAGTATAGTTATCAGCCTTTGTGACTTAATCATATTCTTCATTCCAGGCCACCCTCTCTGATTTGACAAATGGGGTGAGGGGTCATCCTCTGCCCATCCTTCCTGAATCCACACATCTAATACTGCATTCTTCATGATAACTTCTATTACCACCATAGCACACACTGCTCCCTCTTTTCCTTGACTCTTAACACTACCTCCTTCTGCCCTACCATCTGTAGGGCAGGTGTGTGAGTACCTTTGAGGAGTTTTGTTTCTTTACTCTACTTGTTTTTGTAGACTAAATGTAGTGAACCCTGAGGTATTTAGTAAGCTTGTCTAGATCTTAATAAAGTGACATATCTAAAGCTGATTGTTGTCTGCCTATTAATGCTCTCAAACATTTGCAAAGTCAGCAATTATTAGTAAAATTTTCATTTTATCTTCTGAAATATGTGCAAGTCCTTTGAAGACAGAGACCATGGCCAATATGCATGTGTCTCCTACAGTGTCTAACAACTCCAGACCTGGCACATTGTTGGGATTCAGTAAATAGTAAAGAAGTTGAATAATTTATCATAAATTTATTGCTGTACTCAGTTCATAGAATAGATGATAAAATTATATATTTATTGTGGCTGAAAGCAAATTTCACAACTCTTATTTTCCTGAAAATTGAACTTCTCTGGGTCTCTGGATAGCTAGTCCAAAGCTGCTTAAAAGCTCCCGACTCACCTGTGACCTAGAGTTATTCAGAGACAATCAAAAACTAGGATTTGAGGTTACATTAATATTTCTAATAGCTTGGGCATCTACCATGCCTTTCTTCTGAAAGTAGGAATAATGTGATAGCATCTCTACAGTCTGTCTATTCAAATTCTGTAGATTGTTCTCACCCACAACTGTACCTTCCAGCACAGCTTGATCACTGTACCAGAAGTACTCCATTAATCATGAGGAAGAGGCTCAGTATGGCCCTCGAACCTGTGCCAGAAACTCCCCACATCCTGGCTGTCTTCTCACAAAGGGAAAGTTAAGGGAAGAAATGTTGGCACCCAGATATCCCTTAACTCAGAACATACAATGTTGATTCAGACTTAAAATAAACCCTACTACCTTGTGATGAAGTAAAACTTATAACCTGAGCACTGACTCTGTCAGGGACCTGCTCACTCAGTTTTGACAATATGTGGTAGTTATTATTTAGCCATTATACAAGTGAAAAAAGTGAGTCTCAAAAGAGAAATTTGCCTGCTTAGAGATAACCAGTGACTGGTGGAGCTTTGTGTGAGCCCAGTTATCTTAAACTATTAATTCATGAGGTTCCCAGTATTCTATTCTATTTCTGAGTATCACAGAGAAATGCTGTATTAGTGGTAGTCACATATAGAAAAACATTTTAATCTCTCAAAGTAACTAGCATCTGCACAAGGTTTGAAATTAAGGAATACATTTCCTTTCAATTCTAAATTTCACCACAGAGTTGGAACCTTTATTTTCCACTGTGCTTTGTGGGTGTTCCTGTGGCCTGTTTGCCCCTGGTTAGAAACAGAAATACAAATTCAAGAGTTTTAAAATTTTATTTCATCAGAGTTTCTTCTTTTAAGAATCATACTCATTTATCCCTAATTGTTAAGAAGGATTCACAAGAAAACTATTTGCTCTGTCTCTCTCTCCTGAAGTCGGGAAGCATGCCCGTGTTGTGTTGTGTTGCTCTCTTTTGTTGTTGATACTCTTTGAGACTCTCCCATCTTTGCTCAACCATTTCCTTTGCTGAACTTTCTCAGTTACTTCAACTTAGTAATACACATTTAGAGCAATTCTAATACACCTTTAAGAAGGGCCAAAAAAGAGGAGACAAGATGGCGGAGAAGTATCAGGCTGAGACTACTTCGGGTAGCGGGAGATCAGCTAAATAGCTTATCTAAAGATTGCAAACACCTACAAATCCAATGGGAGATTGAAGAGAAGAAGAACAGCAATTCTAGAAACAGAAAATCAACCACTATCTGAAAGGTAGGACTGGCGGAGAAGTGAATCCAAAGCGACGGGAAGATAGACCGCGGGGGGAGGGGCCGGCTCCCGGCTCCCGGCGGAGCAACGGAGCAAAATCAGGACTTTTAAAAGTCTGTTCAGCTGAGGGACATCGCTCCAGAGGCTTAACTGGGGTGAAGCCCAGGTGGGGTCAGTGCGGCCTCAGGTCCCGCAGGGTCGCAGAAGGATCAGGGGTGTCTGAGTGTTGCAGAGCTTACCGGTATTAGAACGGGGAAGCCGGCTACAGAGACAGAGCCGAGGAGTGACTCTCAGCTCAGGGTTGCCTTGAACCGGTCGCAGGATCGGTCAGCTCGGAGAGCGGCCGGAGGCCAGGGTGACGGGAGTCATTGGGCGCTGTTCTCTGAGGGCGCACTGAGGAGTGGGGCCCTGGGCTCTCGGCTCCTCCGGGCCAGAGACCGGGAGGCCACCATCTTCATTCCCGTCCTCCGGAACTCTACGGAAAGCGCTCAGAGAACAAAAGCTCCCGAAAGCAAACCCAGCAAACCCGAGCGGATTACTGAGCCCGGCCCCGGGTAAGGGCAGTGCAACTCCGCCTGGGACAAAGACGCTTGAGAATCACTACAACAGGCCCCTCCCCCAGAAGATCAACGGGAAACCCAGCCAGGACCAAGTTCACCTACCAAGGAGTGCAGTTTCAATACCAAGGAGAGCGGCGGAATTCCAGAGGAGAAGAAAGCAAAGCACAGAACTCATGGCTTTCTCCCCATGATTTTTTAGCCTTGCAGTTAATTTAATTTTTTTTTCTTTTTCAATTTTTTTTCTTTTTCTCTTCTTCTGTAAATTTTTTTTTCTTTTTCTCTTCTTCTGCTAAATTTTTTTTAACTTTTACTGTTTTCTTTTTTAACGTTTTAAAAATAGTTTATCTAATATATATATATTTTTTTCCTCTTTTTATATTTTTTTCTTATCAGCTTTCTTTTTTTTTTAATAGTTTCTTTTTTTTTTTTTTCTTTCTGAACCCCTTTTTATCCCCTTTCTCCCCCCTCACAATTCGGGATCTCTTCTGATTTGGCTAAAGCATATTTTCCTGGGGTTGTTGCCACCCTTTTAGTATTTTACTTGCTCCTTCATAAACTCTTATCTGGACAAAATAACAAGGTGGAAAAATTCACAACAACAAAAAAAAAAGAACAAGAGGCAGTACCAAAGGCTAGGGACCTAATCAATACAGACATTGGTAATATGTCAGATCTAGAGTTCAGAATGAAGATTCTCAAGGTTCTAGCTGGGCTTGAAAAAGGCATGGAAGATATTAGAGAAACCCTCTCGGGAGATATAAAAGCCCTTTCTGGAGAAATAAAAGAACTAAAATCTAACCAAGTTGAAATCAAAAAAGCTATTAATGAGGTGCAATCAAAAATGGAGGCTCTCACTGCTAGGATAAATGAGGCAGAAGAAAGAATTAGCGATATAGAAGACCAAATGACACAGAATAAAGAAGCTGAGCAAAAGAGGGACAAACAGCTACTGGACCACGAGGGGAGAATTCGAGAGATAAGTGACACCATAAGACGAAACAACATTAGAATAATCGGGATTCCAGAAGAAGAGGAAACAGAGAGGGGAGCAGAAGGTATGTTGGAGAGAATTATTGGAGAGAATTTCCCCAATATGGCAAAGGTAACAAGCATCAAAATCCAGGAGGTTCAGAGAACCCCCCTCAAAATCAATAAGAATAGGTCCACACCCCGTCACCTAATAGTAAAATTTACAAGTCTTAGTGACAAAGAAAAGATCCTGAAAGCAGCCCGGGAAAAGAAGTCTGTAACGTACAATGGTAAAAATATTAGATTGGCAGCAGACTTATCCACAGAGACCTGGCAGGCCAGAAAGAGCTGGCATGATATATTCAGAGTACTAAATGAGAAAAACATGCAGCCAAGAATACTGTATCCAGCTAGGCTATCATTGAAAATAGAAGGAGAGATTAAAAGCTTCCAGGACAAACAAAAACTGAAAGAATTTGCAAATACCAAACCAGCTCTACAGGAAATATTGAAAGGGGTCCACTAAGCAAAGAGAGACCCTAAAAGTAGTAGATCAGAAAGAAACAGAGACAATATACAATAACAGTCACCTTACAGGCAATACAATGGCACTAAATTCATATCTCTCAATACTTACCCTGAATGTTAATGGGCTAAATGCCCCAATCAAAAGACACAGGGTATCAGAATGGATAAAAAAACAAAACCCATCTATATGTTCCCTCAAGAAACTCATCTTAAACCCGAAGACACCTCCAGGTTTAAAGTGAGGGGGTGGAAAAGAATTTACCATGCTAATGGACATCAGAAGAAAGCAGGAGTGGCAATCCTTATATCAGATCAATTAGATTTTAAGCCAAAGAGATGAGGAAGGACACTATATCATACTTAAAGGAACTGTCCAACAAGAAGATGTAACAATTTTAAATATCTATGCCCCTAACGTGGGAGCAGCCAACTATATAAACCAATTAATAACAAAATCAAAGAAACACATCGACAAGAATACAATCATAGTAGGGGATTTTAACACTCCCCTCACTGAAATGGACAGATCATCCAAGCAAAAGATCAACAAGGAAATCAAGGCCTTAAGTGACACACTGGACCAGATGGACATCACAGATATAGTCAGAACATTTCATCCCAAAGCAACAGAATACACATTCTTCTCTAGTGCACATGGAACATTCTCCAGAATAGATCACATTCTTGGTCCTAAATCAAGTCTCAACTGGTATCAAAAGATTGGGATCATTCCCTGCATATTTTCAGACCACAATGCTCTGAAGCTAAAACTCAATAACAAGAGGAAATTTGGAAAGAACCCAAATACATGGAGACTAAACAGCATCCTTCTAAAGAATGAATGGGTCAACCAGGAAATTAAAGAAGAATTGAAAAAATTTATGGAAACAAATGATAATGAAAACACAACGGTTCAGAATCTGTGGGACACAACAAAGGCAGTCCTGAGAGGAAAATATATAGCGGTACAAGCCTTTCTCAAGAAACAAGAAAGGTCTCAGGTACACAACCTAACCCTACACCTAAAGGAGCTGGAGAAAGAACAAGAAAGAAACCCTAAACCCAGCAGGAGAAGAGAAATCATAAAGATCAGAGCAGAAATCAATGAAATAGAAACCAAAAAAACAATAGAACAAATCAACGAAACTAGGAGCTGGTTCTTTGAAAGAATTAATAAGATTGATAAACCCCTGGCCAGACTTATCAAAAAGAAAAGAGAAAGGACCCAAATAAATAAAATCATGAATGAAAGAGGAGAGATCACAACGAACACCAAAGAAATACAGACAATTATAAGAACGTACTATGAGCAACTCTATGCCAACAAATTTGACAATCTGGAAGAAATGGATGCATTCCTAGAGACATATAAACTACCACAACTGAACCAGGAAGAAATAGAAAGCCTGAACAGACCCATAACCAGTAAGGAGATTGAAACAGTCATCAAAAATCTCCAAACAAACAAAAGCCCAGGGCCAGACGGCTTCCCAGGGGAATTCTACCAAACATTTAAAGAAGAAATAACTCCTATTCTCCTGAAACTGTTCCAAAAAATACAAATAAAAGGAAAACTTCCAAACTCATTTTATGAGGCCAGCATCACCTTGATCCCAAAACCAGACAAGGATCCCAACAAAAAAGAGAACTACAGACCAATATCCTTGATGAACACAGGTGCAAAAATTCTTGCCAAAATACTAGCCAGTAGGATTCAACAGTACATTAAAAGGATTATTCACCACGACCAAGTGGGATTTATTCCAGGGCTGCAAGGTTGGTTCAACATCCGCAAATCAATCAATGTGATACAACACATTAATAAAAGAAAGAACAAGAACCATATGATACTCTCCATAGATGCTGAAAAAGCATTTGACAAAGTACAGCATCCCTTCCTGATCAAAACTCTTCAAAGTGTAGGGATAGACGGCACATACCTCAATATTATCAAAGCCATCTATGAAAAACCCACCGCAAATATCATTCTCAATGGAGAAAAACTGAAAGCTTTTCCGCTAAGGTCAGGAACACGGCAGGGATGTCCGTTATCACCACTGCTATTCAACATAGTACTAGAAGTCCTAGCCTCAGCAATCAGACAACAAAAGGAAATTAAAGGCATCCAAATTGGCAAAGAAGAAGTCAAACTATCACTCTTTGCAGATGATAGGATACTATATGTGGAAAACCCAAAAGACTCCACTCCAAAACTGCTAGAACTTGTACAGGAATTCAGTAAAGTGTCAGGATATAAAATCAATGCACCGAAATCAGTTGCATTTCTCTACACCAACAACAAGACAGAAGAAAGAGAAATTAAGGAGTCCATCCCATTTACAATTGCACCCAAAACTATAAGATACCTAGGAATAAACCTAACCAAAGAGACTAAGAATCTATACACAGAAAACTATAAAGTACTCATGAAAGAAATTGAGGAAGACACAAAGAAATGGAAAAATGTTCCATGCTCCTGGATTGGAAGAATAAATATTGTGAAAATGTCTATGCTACCTAAAGCAATCTACACATTTAATGCAATTCCTATCAAAGTACCATCCATTTTTTTCAAAGAAATGAAACAAATAATCCTAAAATTTATATGGAACCAGAAAAGACCTCGAATAGCCAAAGGAATATTGAAAAAGAAAGCCAAAGTTGGTGGCATCACAATTCCGGACTTCAAGCTCTAATACAAAGCTGTCATCATCAAGACAGCATGGTACTGGCACAAAAACAGACACAGAGATCAATGGAACAGAATAGAGAGCCCAGAAATAGACCCTCAACTCTATGGTCAACTCATCTTCGACAAAGCAGGAAAGAATGTCCAGTGGAAAAAAGACAGCCTCTTCAATAAATGGTGTTGGGAAAATTGGACAGCCACATGCAGAAAAATGAAGTTGGATCATTTCCTTACACCACACACGAAAATAGACTCAAAATGGATGAAGGATCTCAATGTGAGAAAGGAATCCATCAAAATCCTTGAGGAGAACACAGGCAGCAACCTCTTCGACCTCTGCCGCAACAACATCTTCCTAGGAACATCGCCAAAGGCAAGGGAAGCAAGGGAAAAAATGAACTTTTGGGATTTTATCAAGATTAAAAGCTTTTGCACAGCAAAGGAAACAGTTAACAAAACCAAAAGACAACTGACAGAATGGGAGAAGATATTTGCAAATGACATATCAGATAAAGGGCTAGTGTCCAAAATCTATAAAGAACTTAGCAAACTCAACACCCAAAGAACAAATAATCCAATCAAGAAATGGGCAGAGGACATGAACAGACATTTCTGCAAAGAAGACATCCAGATGGCCAACAGACACATGAAAAAGTGCTCCATATCACTCGGCATCAGGGAAATACAAATCAAAACCACCATGAGATATCACCTCACACCAGTCAGAATGGCTAAAATTAACAAGTCAGGAAATGACAGATGCTGGCGAGGATGCGGAGAAAGGGGAACCCTCCTACACTGTTGGTGGGAATGCAAGTTGGTGCAACCACTCTGGAAAACAGCATGGAGGTTCCTCAAAATGTTGAAAATAGAACTACCCTATGACCCAGCAATTGCACTGCTGGGTATTTACCCTAAAGATACAAACGTAGTGATCCGAAGGGGCACGTGCACCTGAATGTTTATAGCAGCAATGTCTACAATAGCCAAACTATGGAAAGAACCTAGATGTCCATCTACAGACGAATGGATAAAGAAGATGTGGTATATATACACAATGGAATACTATGCAGCCATCAAAAGAAATGAAATCTTGCCATTTGCGACGACGTGGATGGAACTAGAGGGTATCATGCTTAGCGAAATAAGTCAATCGGAGAAAGACAACTATCATATGATCTCCCTGATATGAGGGAGAGTTGATATGGGGGGTTGAGGGGAAGGAGAAGAGTAAATGAAACAAGATGGGATTGGGAGGGAGACAAACCATAAGTGACTCTTAATCTCACAAAACAAACTGAGGGTTGATGGGGGAGGGGGTTGGGAGAGGGGGGTGGGGTTATGGATATTGGGGAGGGTATGTGCTATGGTGAGTGCTGTGAAGTGTGTAAAGCTGGCGATTCGCAGACCTGTACCCCTGGGGATAAAAATATATGTTTATAAAGCTGTAAAAAAAAAAAAAAAAGAAAGGATGAATACCTAAGTTTTGTAGCAACATGGACGGGACTGGAAGAGATTATGCTGAGTGAAATAAGTCAAGCAGAGAGAGTCAATTATCATATGGTTTCACTTATTTGTGGAGCATAACAAATAGCATGGAGGACAAGGGGAGATGGAGAGGAGAAGGGAGTTGAGGGAAATTGGAAGGGGAGGTGAACCATGAGAGACTATGGACTCTGAACAACGATCTGAGAATTTTGAAGGGGTGGGGAGTGGGAGGTTGGGGGCACCAGGTGGTGGGTATTGTAGAGGGCACGGATTGCATGGAGCACTGGGTGTGGTGCAAAAATAATGAATACTGTTATGCTGAAAAAATAAAAAAACTAAATATAAAAAAATAAAAAAAAAAGAAGGGCCAAAAAAGTTAGATATTAATGGAATACTGAGATTTAATCTCTAGTTGAGTATTGCTATAAATTGGAATGAAATTGTTTAAAAACAGTTTAGATGAAGTCAATTCACATTTGAAACCTGACAGATTCCTGGAACTGGGTGCTCAGTGGAGATGTGTTTAACAATGGGCCCGGTTAAATGGGACTGGGAAGGTGGACTGTACCATGAGATGAATCTATCCACTAGGTTAGAGTTGATTGAGAACAGGTCTGTTTGCCACAGTAAGAAGGTACCAATTTATCTTGATGGTAATAGTTGCAAAAATTTTAAACATAGAAATAGTATTGTTGGTTCTATTTTTATATGATAAAGATTTTAAAGATCATGAGTTAGAATAGAGTAAGGAGAAAACAGTTTTGATTGTGCCAGACCTTCTGTCCAGGAAGAATAATTTTAGTTTCACTCACATTGGTAAGAGTTATTCTTCTACCTCAGACTGAGGAATTTCATCCCTGGGAGTTTTCCTTAAGGAAAGACTATCCCAGCTGTATTTAGCATGAGATACCAAGTGCAATAATTTCTAACACACTGTTGGGAAGATTGTTTGTGATTTTCTACAAAATTAAGAAATAAAATAATATTCATTGCATTTTTTAAGCAAGGAGTCAAAATACTGTGGTCTATGGGCCACAGCCAGTTTTACAAATAAAGTTTTGTTGGGACACAGCCACTCACATTTGTTTATGTATTTTCTATGCCTGCTTTTCATGCTGCAATGGCTGAGTAATTGTTGCATCAGATACCATATGGCCCATGAAGTACTTATATGTAAGCTAGACCCTTACAGAAAATATATACCAACTCCTGTTTAAAGCAATATTGTTTTTATATGTCATTGTTCTTTTTTTTTAATTTGGAAGAGTTTTGAATCATTGAAAAGATAAATATTCAACAGTATTTATGTTGCTGAGATTTTGGGCTAGCATTTGCAAAACCATTTTAGACCAGGGACATACAGACATAATGCAAGAGTGTTAATTGATACTGGATCTCTGATGGAAATAATTATATTTGCTTCCCAATCTCTACTAACTCTATATAGGAGACTAAAAAAAAAATAGAATTAAATTTCATTATGCATATAAAATGCACAGTACAGTGATTGTGATATAAGAGAAGGCTAAAACTTGTTTTTATGACTTATATTGACTTTTAAATCAAGGCAATTACTTGATGTAAAAACAAATGTGAATTTTTTTCATCAGAAAATCTCTAGCTAACCTCAAATTCAAACGTACATGACAACTGCAGTCACAAAAGTCATTCTTTTCCCCAAACTTTCAGGATGTGAGGAAAGAGCAAAGTATTATAATTTTAAATGACCATGGACCACCACAGAGAGGCTGGCTATACTGGAGGGTCAAAACAGTGAAATTAGAAGGTCAGTTGACCTCCTGGCAACTCATTCGGGAGGCTCATTCTTAGATGATTTAATTCAACCCATTCCTTCAGAGTTCTCTGTATTAGGTCACTTGCCTATACTGGAATCAAAGACTTATAGATTAACACATTTCTAGACTAAGACTTATAACACCTCAAACACAAGAAAGCAGTTAATATTCTTGTTTTGGGGGCTAGAGAGGAAAGGTAGTGACACAAATCGTGAAAATCATCACCTAAGCTAATGATATAAGCAATCTGTAATAAAATGACTTGAGAAATGTATGGTTGAAATGAGGATGTGACCCTTAGATGCTAAACATACTATAGCAGCAAAGGTTGTATAAGATGTCTCTGATATTAAACACACAAAGAAGAGGTAGGCAGAGATAGCCGCAAAGGCCTGATGGAATCCAGAAGTTTAAAACCCTAACTTTGGGGACGCCTGGGTGGCTCAGTTGGTTAAGCAGCTGCCTTCGGCTCAGGTCGTGATCCCAGCCTCTGGGATCGAGTCCCACATCGGGCTCCTTGCTCAGCAGGGAGCCTGCTTCTCCCTCTGCC
Organism: Lutra lutra; assembly: GCF_902655055.1. Classification (NCBI taxonomy): domain Eukaryota; kingdom Metazoa; phylum Chordata; class Mammalia; order Carnivora; family Mustelidae; genus Lutra; species Lutra lutra. The sequence continues at coordinate 47,002,600 of NC_062279.1, read as the reverse complement.
TCTGCCTGCCACTCTATCTGCCTCTGCTCACTCTCTCTGTCAAATAAATAAATAAAATCTTTAAAAAAAAAATAAATAAAACCCTAACTTTGGTCAGGAATGTGATGACTGGTACATACTAATCTTAGAGTCAGACCATCTATCAAGCCAAGAGCGATATCTCAGACCTGGCAAGAACAAGTCAGTAGCTCAATACTTTAAGAGGCTAATCAAGCTGGAAGGGATTGTGGCCTCTGTGGTAAGATATTCCAAAGTCCACACAACAAAAGCAGAGAGTAGTCAATGGATGTTATGAATAAAGTTTTTTTGAAGCTGCTGTTTGCTGAAGTTTTTTGTGTACCAGGAACTGCGTCAGCTTTGTGTATACCAGTATTTAATCCTAATATCAACACTTGGTGAAAGGTAAAATTACAATCCCCATTTTGTGGATGAAATTGAAATGTTTGTGTAACATAAGATGCTTATGTAACCCTATCAAGTGAGCAGCAAACCAGTATTTATACCTATAACCAGTTTCAAGAGCCCATGTTTGGAAACATGGCATGATCCTGGATCCTGGTAAGAGAGCAGTGTTTCTATTTATGGGAAGCGAAGAAAGGCATTTAGGCTCCCTGCCCCTCCAACCGTTCCCAAGACATCACTTGCATTCAGCAACCAAATGATTTTCTTTTCTTAAAATATAAGCCATATCAGTTTATTTTTATGGCTTAAAACCTTCTAATGGCTTTTCAACAAACTGAAAAGAAAATCCAAATGTCTTATCCTGATTCACAAGGTCTTGCTTTTCTGACCCCTGTTTACTTCCCTGACTATCAGCTAAAAATAATTTTGTCCCCTTGACCGCTGTTCTATTTCCAGTGCTTGGAAAACTGTCTGACATACAGTAGTCACTCTATTTGTTGGTTAAATGAAAATCAGAGATGACCAGGTAAATTAGGGACTATGGGTATGTATTTTAATCCTAGAGCAGATGTTATGTGCTGTATAGACCTTACTCTAGAGAGGCAAGAGAAAGATCGGTGTGTTTGATGACAAGGCTAGAGTATAATCCTTTAGGTTAATTCCAATAAAAGCAGACTTATGAAGGATTTTAAACTAAGAGAAGGAGGTATCACTTTTCTAAAGATATGTTTTGTTTCAAGTATTTACTCTACTTAGATGTTCCCTACATTGCCTTTTGCTGACCAGGGCTCTTAAGAAGAGCTTAAATGGACCACTGAAGAAAAACCCTCTCAAACAGTTAGAGTACCGCACAGATGCACATAGACATGTGCACATACACATAGAAAAAAAGAAAAGAAAGAAAGAAAAGACAAGAAAAAAGAAAGCACGAAGAAACCAGGTTGGAACAATTTATTTTGTCCACTGGGTCAACTAATATATCTTTTTTGTTAGAAAAAAAGCTTGTGTCTTAGAATATCTAATAAATTTCCTAGGCATTCTTTCCATGGACTCTGGGGCACCATTTTTTGTTGAATTTGTATAAATGATTGTGTCAGTATAAGTGATGCAGAAGAATGTAGTTTTCCAAAAGATGCAGTTAAGGAAATTTTCTAAGGAAACAGGAGGTGTCCTGAGTGACCCACCTGTTGATGTGGGAGATAGTGACGGTATGGAAAATAAACACTGCTTAGATATTCCATCTAAGATTGACAAAGAGAAAACAATTTTTATTATTGTTATATACTAATATCATTTTCATCTGTTGAATGTTTACTGGTTTACTGCTCACACACACTACTAAAGCAATTTATACATCTCTATTAAATTTCCAAAGACAGCAACATGTAACTAGACTTCCTCTAGTATGTGTATATTTGTGTCCTCATCTGTAAATGTGTACGTGTGTGTGTGTGTGTGATTTCATAAATGACTAACCCAATTTTACACCCCTGTATAGAATTCTAATTCCATACAGGTAGTAACTGGCAGAGTAAAGATTCCAAACCAAGATTATCTTCTACAAAGTCAATACTTCTCAGGATACCACATCGATTCTAATAAAGGTGAGTCTCGGCCGTCTACCTCCTGTCAAGAATTATAATTCAAGGTTTTAGAAATCTCATTTGGGTGGATAGGAAAATGGAAAAATAACTGGAAGTACATATTTCTGAAGAAACACAAACTTCATCAGTACTGCAAATCAATATGTGTGCCAGACATATCTTTTTCTAAAATTAGCTCTGAATCCATTAGGGTTGTTAGATATTGAAAGTCTCTGCTAGCTCTAAAATGCTCTGTTCCTAATAAAGAAATCTGACTTCAACCACATGCCCTGGGCAAAAGCACTTAATCTGAAAGAGTAAAATCACCAAAAGAACATTTAAATCAACCTAATGAGTTTTCACCCATTTTACAATAAAATATTTTGGGTCTATAATTCTGTGAAGCCTATTTTAATTTCCCAAGTGGAAGTAAAACAAAACAAAAACAAAAAACAGTCACTTTTTTTTTGGAATAAAAATAATGGGTTTGTTCTGCTTATTCATTTTATGAGTGTGTACATGCATAGGACTATTTCTATATGTCTTTTACTCTAAAGAGAGTCAATTAACTCAGAAACTAGTTGAGATCTCTGGAGTTTACTTAAAAAGGCAGTTTCAAGGACTTTACCTAGCACTAATTTCTTTTACATTTCTGGTTAATACACATTTTATGACCTTAATATTATATTTCTGAGGAATGTAACTATTTTGTGTTTCTGCAGATCTGTAGTTTTCTGAACAAATTTTGCAGAAATTTCATACTCTGGCTTAAGAACAAATCTTGAGAAGTTAATTTACACCATATATATGAATTTATATTTCAAGGGAAAATGAGGCCTGGAAACTGGGAGAGGTTCCTATAGGTCACTAAAGCCTGAAAGTCTGGAGGCATATTTGGATTTTGGAGGGATGTATTTACATTCCAAAGGATTAGAGTGAGAACCCAGAATCCTTTCCATTCTGTCTCTAAGGAGCAAGGGATTTTCTCTGGAATGGAGAGAAAGACACCTGTATCTTTCTCCTGTACATAGGCAGAAAAAAAAATCCATTTTTTTCTGGCCCTTGCATAGCCAGACCCATGTCTGGCTCCCCTAATACATTTTCCCATTTGGCTCTCACTGTGTTGTCTCAGGGTAGGAGTTGAAACAAAGGAAGCAATACAGTTATTATTCTGCAAATAGTAATAAATAATCTCTCACTGATCCAGAGTGCCTCTTATTCATATTGAGGACAAAATTAAAAAGAGGAATATCAAAAAATTCAAAAGTTTACTTTTTTCTTCTCTTCTACTTCAAATTTTTTTTTTGTTTTGTACATTATGTTTCATGAGTTACCTTAAAAATTATTTTAACTATGTAGTATAAGAGAAAGTAAGTTGGTGTAGATAGAATGATAGATGAGAGAGAGACATGAACACAACAAGCATTAACTGATATTTATATTTACTGGTACGTGCCTATCAATGATTACTCTAAATGTAAAGGGACTAAATTCTCAATCAAAAGACACAGAGTGGCTGAATGTGTTCAAAAACAAGACCCATCCATAGGCTGTCTACAAGAGACTCACTTCATATATAAGGACACCTAAAGACTGAAGATGAAGGGATGGGAAAAGATAGGCCATGCAAATGAAACCCAACAGAACCTGGGGTAGTTATAATTATATCAAACAAAATAGACTTTAAAACCAAGACCTTTTGGATTGACCCCTTATTGGTATGTAATGCCCTTCTTTGTCTCTAGAAGAGACAAAAAAGCATATAATATCCAAAAAAGCATATAATGTTTGTAAATATTTATGTACTCAACATAGAAGCACCTAAATCTATAAACCAAATGTTAACAGACCTAAAGGGAGAAAATGACAGGAATAAAATACCAATAGAGAACTTAAATACCCACTTATATCAATGGATAGATGATCCAGACAGAAAATCAATAAGGAAACTGTGACCTTAAATGACACATTAGACCAGATAGATTTAGTAGAGATACACAGAACATTTCACCCAGAAGCAACAGAATACACATTCTTCTCAAGTTTATATGGAGCATTCTCTAGGATAGATAATGTCTTGCCACAAAACAAGTCTTACAAACCTTAGAGGATCATTCTATTGAGGGGACTCTGGATGGTCTCCTACAAGGAAACTGGTCACCAGAAAGACCAAACCATGATGACAAGTTGGCATTTTCAGCTCCACCTCTCCCCGACTTCCCAGAAGAAGGGACAGGGGCTGGAAACAGAATTAATAACTGATTATGCCTATATGAGGAAGCCTCCATACAACCCCAATTGTAGGGGGTTTGAAGAGCTTTCACCTTGGTGAACATACCCATATACCAGGAGGTTGATTCACCCCAATTCCATGAGAACAGAAGCTCCTGTGCTCGGGACCCTCTCCAGCCATGCTGTCTCCACTGCACCCTGTTGAAATGCTGACCCACAGAGTCAGTGAACATACTAACATGTTTTTTGCCACTAAATTTTGAAACTAATTGTTATGCATTAATAAGGACTGGAACAGAAGATAAATCTTCCAAATAGGCTGAGTGAAAGATATTGAACATAGACAATACACACTGTATGATTCCCTTTATTTGACATTTGAAAACAGACATATAATTTATAGTGGTAGAAAGCAGATCAGTGATGGCCTGGGATCTGGGGTGAGCTGGAGGTTGACCCAAGAGGGACATAAACGAATGGAAGTGTTCGCTATCTTGATTGTGGTACTAGTGACATTGGTCGAAACTTAAAGTAAATACATTTTACATAAATCATACTTCAATAAAATTGTACTTAAAAAAATAGAAACAAACCTAGAGGGAATTAGAACCTGAAGAACAGTGCTTACCTACATGTCAAAGACTGGGTAGATGTCAGCAAATATTTGTCCATCTAGTGGTCACTAAATCACTCAACACCAAATCCTTAGGAAAACAATGGGGAAGGACAAAGATAGGCCTTCTTGGGTTGCTTACAATGTTTCAACACAAATGCCACCTGCTTATAACTGTCATTTTAATGGTCAGGAATAATTATTATAGTTTTAATAAAGGCAAAAATAAAAACCGGTATTTGCCCATTTTCTCCCAGAAATTTTCATATTCTAGCAATACGTATTCAGTTGGCAAGGGGAGAGTAAGTTCTTTATTTCTGACAGCAGGTGTCACAATTGCCTAATAAAAGAGAAGCTGTCTGTTTTCTTAATGCAAAAGAGAAAGACACTAATCACCTTAAAATAGGCCTTTAAAATATTCAGTTGGTTCCATTAGCGTGTTAGAATTGACATGGTAATGAGCACATTTCCTCTGTTGACAGGTTACATGCTGGTAAGCTACAACATCGATTTAATAATAGTTTTTAAGGGGGGAAGAAAAGGGACTGCTACCTCATCAAATGCATGTGCACACGTGTGTATAAAAACATATATCCAAGTATACTACAAACAGTATCTCAACTTTATAAATGTCAAAATGTGAAAGAATGTCACTGTTAGCACCAGGGAAATATAGTAATGAACCACATGCTGTTTGCAGGTGACTCACACCTCGTTGCCAGTGCTTCCCAGTTTCCCAGATATCCGCCCAGTTCAGTTTTCTTTGCACATATTCTAATTCTGGAGGATGCCAGCTGAGTGCCAATCCCCCTGCTGGCCGATGCCTCCAGAAAACAATAGGGAATTTTGAGGCCAGTGGGGCCTGGGCTAGTGAAGGATGGTAGTGGTCACTGGGTATTTGCAGAGGGACACAGGAGCTAGTACTCTCATTTTCATCAGCATTTGTGGTGTGGTTAGGAGAGAAATAAGGAACTCTCTTTGCATTCTAAAATACGAGCCTACCGCAAGCGCCTGCTATTTTGGTACTTGGCCAATAATGCAATAAATGCAAGGGAAATAAACCACTGGACAATATCCATCCCAATCACGGCAGGAGACCATGAGAAACTTCACCTCTCAGTTCAGCAGAAGCTTTTATCTTCCTTCGCTCCCATTCTTAAAGAAGCTTTTACTGTTGTTTGTATTTTTTAAAAAGTAAATTAGCCCTCAGCCTCTCATACAATGTATCTCTGCACTCAGTCCTGGGTCCCTCCTTTTAGCTAAGACTATCATCCTTGTTGATGGTTGTTCCTTTGTAAGACAGAGATGTAGGGGTACCGTGTCAAAAAAATATCTTCCAGTACCTGAGCTCTGAGAAATATCTTGGCATGTTCCAGACACAGATACATCTTCAAAAATAATTTTCCTTTCTATTTCTATTTATTCCACAAGGATAAGAAATAACTGTCATAACTAGTCAAATACATGAACAATAATAAAATAAGGCAAAAAGTACAAATCTTTTAAAAGACCAATTACCAATGAATATGGGATCTTTCCTCTCATGGAGATACAACCCTCTCCAGGGCAAAAGCTGAAAGATCCAGTCTCTACACTGAATTACTGGGCTAATGCTATTGCCTTAAGCAAAATATAGATACCACTGGCTTGGAGGATGGGGAGGGGAGAGTGATGATCATATTATCCTGGTTGCGGGTGAGAGGATATTGGGTGTGGGATGGCGAAGTCATCACATAGCAGAATTAGGAAAGACTGAAGTATCAGGACACGGAACAGCACACACGTGCCAGACCCAGACTAAATAAGAACTGGCAGTCACTGAACTGGCTGCACAAACTAATTTAGGAAGGACCATTGGTGTCCAAATAATGTGACAAGTTGATGAAGAACATTGGCATTTGCAGCCCTGTAGACAACATACAACCAAGGAAAAGCAGTATAGAATCAGGAGAAAAAAAGCTAATGGAACTAATATGTAAGGTTAGCAAGGTCACAGATCAGATACATAGATACAGAGACCAGAAATTGACTCTCACATACATACTCATTGACAGTTGCCTTTATAATTGCATCCAGATATCTCAATGGGAAGGACACTTTTCCAACAAATGGTGCTAGAACAACGGACTTTATATATGGTGAAAATGAGCATTAGATCTTACCTGGTACCAGACATGAAAATTAACTTAAAAAAAAAAAAAAAAAAAAAGACTGGTAAGGTAGAAAACTGGTCAGATCTTTAATGAATAAGGAAAAGGATTATTCTAAGCTCGAAAAGCCCCAAATTCAGTCTCAAATGAAAAGTAGAACCAAGACATTGGGGTGAAGATAGAGGTCAACTACTTACTGATTTAATCGTTAACCAGAGGGGCGCCTGGGTGGCTCAGTCGTCCAGTGGCTGCCTTTGGCTCAGGCCATGATCCCAGCGTCCTGGGATCAAGCCCTTCATCAGGCTCCCTGCTTAGCGGGAAGCCTGCTCCTCCCTCTCCCACTCCCCCCTGCTTGTGTTTCCTCTCTTGCTGTGTCTCTCTCTGTCAAATAAATAAATGAAATCTTAAAAAAAAAATGTGGTTAGCAAGAGAGTTGCTGGTTCTATCAGGCTGAATGGATAAGGCTAAGAATGCAGCTTTCAGCCTGAAAGGATCAACTTTGTTAAAATGCCCTGAAGGAAACGCAGATTAGGCGGATGGTAGAAGCCACAGGTCTGACTTGGTTCAGACACAGGCCCCAAATAATCTCTCTGTGGAGCTGGGTTTCTCTGAGGGTTGTGTGAACGCAGGATTTCGGAGGTGAGCGCAATAAGAAAAGGGCTCCTCCGCCTTCCACAGGAGGGCGCCCAAGGCTCAAGATTCCGTCGGCAGAGGTTTGCGTCTGCTCTGAGTCCGCCAAACACACGCGGCCCCTCCTGAGCTCCTCTCTAAGGTTGGAAACTTTACATTAAAGCTCACTTGCTCCCACCCTGGAATCCTCCTACTTGGCTGGACAACAGCTCATGGACCACAGCCCCTCATACGCGGGAGAAAAGTAGAGCAGACTGAGATGCAAAGACGGGAAGGCAAGAAGTCCTTGCTCCAGGAGGGTCTGGGATCAGCTTGACCTTGGAGAAGCCCCCAACCCCGCTCTGTGGGCTGCGGGTCCGCTGGGCGGAGGCAATCCGCTTCGTGCTTTGTGTCAGCAGTTAACTGGTTTCCTAGTGGGAAGCATTCCCCGAAGAGAGCCCCCAGCAGGGAAATAAGTGCCTTTCCTGTAAACTTATGGGGAGGCGCCTTGTATGGTTCCCGAAGGGGATTTTTTTTTTTTTTTTAAGTGAAGAGTGGGTCTTCTTCTTCTTCTTCTTCTTCTTCTTCTTCTTCTTCTTCTTCTTCTTCTTCTTCTTCTTCTTCTTCTTTCTTCTTCTAAGATTTTATTTATTTATTTGACAGAGTTCACAAGTAGGCAGAGAGGCAGGCAGAGAGAGAGGAGGAAGCAGGCTTGGAGCAGAGAGCCCGATGTGGGGCTCGATCCCACGACCCTGGGATCATAACCTGAGCTGAAGGCAGAGGCTTTAACACACTGAGCCACCCAGGTGCGCCCCCCCCCCCACCCAGGGGGATTTTTTAGGGCTGAACAGGAATCAGAAATTGAGGGAGATATTACTAGGTAATAAAATGGAATCTTCTACATAGAAATAAGTAAGACGATTAACGGAAATGGGTAAAGTGCACAAAAATGTGCCAGTTCGTTGGGCTGGAGCTTATTGAAGAACTTTAGGAAGCTGGCCGTATTTATGTTTGCATCGCACAAATCCTATATGATGGATTTATACTGCTATTTATTTCCTGCTCTTATTAAGTATACAGTAAAGTTAGTTTGGGGGGAAAGCACTTTAGTAAGCTCTGTTAAGGGAAATCCAAGAAAGAAGCTTTTAGTTTTCATTATTTAAGATCCGTTTGTTGTAGGGAAAGAGTAACTACATCAGGCATTGGCATGTGGATCCGCAGAGGCAAAGTGATTGGGGAGAACTCGGGAGGAGCCAGGGCCTCCCCTAGAATATTCTGGAAGTTCGGGATGTTTTCTGAATGACAGACTCAGTTACTTGTCAGTGTAAAGTTTATCTAACAGCCCAGCTCTAACTTGATTCAACAGAGCTGATCTTTCAAACCTGGTTCTCCCTCTCATCTTCCTCCTGTCTGTCCACGGAAATCTTATTACCTCACTTTACCTGATTTCTCACTCTTTCTTATACCCCACGGACTGAATTCGACCTGAAGAAATAGCACTTCTTTAACTCCCAAGACTGATTTGTGTTGGGGGCGGATCTCTTGTTCTTATGGGTTTATCTGTTCTTCATTATCGTCATTTGTCTATAAAGATACCAATATCCAAGTTATGTATTTTCAGAAATGAAGAAGTCTGTCAGTTTTAGGCCATCACTAGGTGATGGTTCAAGGCATTCAAGACATGCCAAAGGCTTGCTCCAAGGGCTGGGGTGAAGTTGCATCCCACTGGTCTTTTTTTTTTTTTTTTTTAAAGATTTCATTTATTTATTTTGGGAGGATACCTGTGTAGGGAGAGGAGGGGAGAGAGGTACCGAGACACCCAGGTGCCCCAGTGCATCCTACTGGTCTTTAAGGAAGTCTGAAGTGTATCAACTAAAAATGTCCGAGCAATTATCTATGTTGCTTTAAAAAAGTATTATCATGTTGAGGCACCTGGGTGGCTCAGTCACTTAAGTGTCTGACTCTTGATTTCAGCTCAGGTCATGATCTCTGCATTGGGTGTGAAGCCTGGTTAAGATTCTCTCTCTCCCTCTCCCTCTTCCTGTCCCCATCTCTGCTTGCTCTCTCTCCCTCTCTCTAAAAAAGAAGGAGGAGGAGGAGGAGGAGAAGGAGGAGAAAAAGAATATTAGCTTGTAAATGTTAAGGAAGTGGAAACATAAGGCAATCTCATCCCCTCACACAAATGGAAGGGGGTCAAACATGTTTACAGAGCATCAAGAGGTACCCTCAGTGATGCTGTAAACAACAGAGAAGAGGAAATAGATCAAGACATGAGAGAAGGCTGAGGGAAAGCTATTCTCTTCCCTCCCATGGATAGAACATGACCGGAAAAATGAGGCCTTCTTTGAAGAAGACTGTAAGAGATGAAGTAGGGTAAGATCCCCTCACTTGGCCATTACCCAAGGTTGGCTTTTTGTTTATTTTTACTTCCCTTGATATATGAGGGATATTTGGATGCTGAGGCATTAATGGACCCCAAATATGGTATTCTACAGAAAAACCTCTGGAGAAGAGAAATCCTGGCCTCTTGTCATACTCTTGTGTCCAGAGTTGATGGTGACAAGTTTCGCTCAGGGTTCCTCAGAGTTCTCTCCACCTACTGCTCATTATCTCTTTCTACTTCCTTTATTTCTAGTTTTTTCTCACTTCTCAGGAACTGTTGAAACTTCAACACTAGTATGACCAAATAGAGCATGTTGGGTCATGGCGTCTGGTGCTTACCTTGGCTAATTCCCTGGCTAAATGCTGGCTTTCCACAGGAGCCCTCTTACAGACTGGGATGCACACTTCTGTAGACGTATAACTTAGTTCATTTACATGGATCATTGCACTTCTTTGCAAAGTTTCAAAACTACTGGTGTTACATTTGCTAATATGAACATGGTTTTATTGTGCTTTGTTCTTACTCTTAAAGTTTGCCTGTATCATAACATAATTCATCCCCCCTCTCGCTAAAACAAAATGCAGATTTAGACCATAGGGAGTTGCATTACTTAATCTGTTCTCCCACTTTAACTTTATTTCTTTGAGAATTCTACCCCATTCTCAGTAGAGGTCAAAATCATGTTTTATATATATATATTTTTCCTATACATTGCTTCAGAGTTTGAGGGACTTATTAATGCCCCTTTAAGCAATCTTTCTTTTTGAACCATAACTTCTCCTCAGACATTGTGTGCAACTCTCTTTCCCATTCACTCATGACTTCTTCTCCCTCCCCTTCTCTCCTTTTCTCTTCCTTTCTTTCTCCCTTTCCTTTCCTCTCTCTCTCTTTTCCTCTCTCTGTTTTTGTGTCTAGCTGGTACCAAGCTATATGATAGGTAGTAAGGTAAGTGTTGGGTTTTAAGGTGCTTGGCTTATGCACATCCTTCTATTCTTTCCTCAAACCCTCGTTCTAAAGAAACCTCTCATAAGAAAATCCAATCCAGAGATACCTTCTAGTACAAAATTTCAGAATGTTGACTTGTAAATACCTCCCTTAAAACATAATGTTTTTTTGACATGTTTTCAGGATCTATCCCACTATGTCAATGGCATGCTTAGTCAAGGCATCTCTTGTTTGGTTTTGACTCTCTTAAAACTGACCCTACAATTAAGGAGGGCAAGTATTTCATGGAGCAGTGGGTGAGGTGCATAAACAATGAATTTTGGAACACTGAAAAAAAAATTAAATTAAATTAAATTTAAAAAAATCGACCCTACAAAATTGTCTTGTAAGCCATATTTTTTTCCAAACATTGGCTTCTTAAGAACTGAAAATATTTCAGTCTGCCTTTTTAAGTGCTCATAGTCCTGTTTCTCTCTTCCTTCTCCAAAAAATATATTTTACGAGTACAACTTCCCTCACAAAGGTCGTTTGTCTTGTCTTGGACTTTGTTTCCTCATCTGCCATGTGGCATCATTTTGAGTCCTCAAGCTCTCTTTAAGCTCTCCTGTCTTTGTACTTCAGAGTCTCTCCATTCATCACCATCCACAGAAAATCATTTTGATCGGTAAGATAACACTTGTTATGCCTGTCTCTTAATGCTTTCATTAAGACTCAAACTAGGTAAAAGATGTAAAAATACCTTGAAAAACTGATAACACTGAGCAGATATATGGTAGTGTTTTGATTTTGCTTTGGTTGGAAACAGAATTATGCTTTTAAAAGAATTTCTAGGTGATAAAAACACTCATTTTACTGTTAGACTATATGCATACTGCCAAACATCAGAAGGAAACTATTCAGATGTTTGGTCATGTCAACCATCTGGAGGTTTCCAAAAAGAGTATTTAAATCTTTATCATGGCAATGCTTTTTTTCTTTTTCATGTGAATAGTTCTATGACACCTGATAATTCAGTGGAAAAAGTTTCATTTAAATTGGTTTTTGGTGTTATGCCAGATACACACTGCTTTTAAAGTTGCCCAGATCTTTAGGTCCCTTTTTGGAAGATGCATATCTTTCCATGATAAATGAAGAATCATTAAGAAATTGAAAATCATGTAATAGGTCTCTTTCACTAAACTAAGGTTTGGAACTTAAACACTGAAGCCATGGAGTTAGGTGTTGCCCCTCCTTGCCATGAGATACTCCAGTGTTTGAAGCTTGGATGTTACTAAGTAGAATTTGGAAGGACCTCTGTACCTCATTGCTCTCAGCCCATATATCTATATGTTGCTTCAAGTAACTGAAGTAGAACATTCTTTGAAGGTGGAAAAGAACCATTATCCTGATTACTTTCCTTTGAAGTTTATGGATGTAATTCCATATTGGCTAGGCTGGAGTAGCCCTGATCAAGGCAAATTTCAAGAAGACACAAGGGATCTTTTAGGTAAAACAAAACAAAACTAAATAAAAAACACTGAAAGGTAGATAAAAAGACCAGATTATATACCTGGATTTACTGAATGAAGAGCATGGAGATGGGTTCATGATCATAGTTCTGGGTTAATAGAATCCATCCTATTCTGAATACTCTAATATGCCTTGGAGAAATGGCTGCATGTATATGACTTAAAAAACTTTACATTTAATGTGCTATAGTCAGCAGTATGCTGGTAAAGTTTTAACAATTGACTCTCTGGAAAAACAAATGCGTGTATGCACATAAATACATATTTTTATTGTAAATTTTACTGATAGATGTGTGACATATAATTTTAAAATAATAAAATATGGATATTCTTTATTGTAAATTCCATACAGCCACTAGGTTTTCACAGAATGCTTTCACTGATTTCTTTTGAACATTTATGTCTGAGGCCAAATATGGTTGCATGTGATGTGTGAGTGTACTTATGATATGAATATTAGTCATATCTTTGTTTATGCAAATGAGTGAAATCGAAACAACAGAACTACATATTGGAATTTCACTCATTTGTCAAAGAGGTGAGTAACTTCTTTGTTGAACTGGACAAGAGTTTTCAAATACTGAAGGAGTAGTATCTCAGGGTTTTATTGTATTCACATCATAATTGCTATCAAAACTCATTTTTTAAATTTAATCTGCCTTATAAAATTGTTTTCCATCACTTTCTTCAGCATCACTTTCTTGAGTATAGGCAATAAGCAAATCAATGATTGATTAATAGAATTTGCTTATTTCTGCAATATAATTTTCCCACCATGGTCCATTTCAAGCTACCAGTGTGACATTACTGGACGTGCGGTAGGGGCTACCATTGCTGTGTGCCCCGTGTAGGGGTGTAGCCCTGCCAGCACACAGCTATGGCAGAACTAGACAGTCCGAAGAGCATCGGTTAAAGTGTAGTGTAACAGAAAGTCATAAGTTTTGAGTATGCCCTTTGCTTTTGTGATGGTTAATCATACGTGTCAACTTGCCTGCATTGGGAGGTGCCCAGATTGAGCATTATTTCTGGTGTGTCTGTATGGGTATTTCTGGATGAGCCCAATATTTGAGTCTGTGGCTCACTAAAGCAGATCACCCTCCTCCATGTGGGTGCATGACATCCATCTGTTGAGGCACTGAGGAGAACAAAGGGCAGAAAAAAGAGGAAGTCACTCCTTTTATTTCCTGCATGCCTGCTTGAGCTGGGACATTCCATCTTCATTCTCTCCTGCCCTTGAACTAAATTATACTGCCAGTTCTTCTGGTTTTCCAGCTTGCAGATGGCAGATTCCAGGACTTCTCAGCATTCATAATCAGGTGAGCAAATTGCTTATCATAAGAAGTTCTTCATAATAAATCTCAAAATCTCTATAAATATGTATATGCATATATGATATATAATAAATAATGTATATAATAAAATAAATATATACATATCCATGGTTAAATACATAAATATTGTGCGTGCTTTCTCTCTCTCTCTCTCTCTCTATATATATATATATTTTTTTTTTTTCTGTTTGTCTGAAGAACTCTGAGAAGATTCTGAGAACTCTATAAGGTTTAATTACAAATTTATACAGGTTGATTTTGAATAATGGTTGTGTTTCATAACCAGCTCATATTCCTGAAAATCTAACAATTGACACTCACATGCTCACTGTCTATAATTTTTGCAGCTCAGGCAGTTTTACTCTAAGAAACCTTTACCTGAGCATGAAGTCGGGGAGGGAAATATGCCCAAAGAAACTTTTTGTCTTGGAGGAATTAGCTGAAAGTCTATATCCGACCAGTGGACAGTAAAAACATTGACAGTTCATGCCTGTGAGCTGTAGCATGAGTGACACTGGACATGCAGCTTCAGCTTCAACTTCAGCCCTGGTAGTGCCAAACCCAGCAATTATAGTGAGGCAGTGAAGGGGGAGACAGGCGACAACCATAAGCAGGGTTTTCTGGAAGACTGTTCTTTTCAGAGCCCAATCTTTAGAAGTATGTCTCAGTTCCTGTTCTCCCAGTATAAGCACCGATGGGATTTTGAGTCATTTTTTTAAGTAATTGTTGAAAAGTATTTAAAGAAAGAAACCTCAGGAAAAATCCTCATCTTCTTATGTGACTGGCCTCAGGAAATTTCATTTTAGGCATTAAAAGATGATGGGACCTTCTTTTTTCATCTCCCTAATGTGATGCCTGGTTATCTGTGGCAATACGGTTGGAGGACCACGGGGAAAATAGTAAAATTATGATGTGCAACCTTAACACCTAATGAAAACCTAAAATGAAGCCCCAAAATATTCATTTTTGAAAATGACCACACACAAGAGGCTCAAAAAGCTGTAGTTTTACTCATTGACATTATAGGGTACATTAAGTCAACAGATAAATGAAGCATGCCTCAATGTTAAGCTAAATTGTGAGCATGAAGACTTCTCAAAATTAACACTATGGGATGGTGAGAAGGCTATACATGACAAAATGAAAAATGTTTATGTTTAATTAATCTTGACATGATACAGACAACTACCACACTTCTAAGAGCAAGGTGAGTGGAATACTGAGGCTCAGTACATGACACATGAATTCTGTTCTACTTTCTTCCATCAAAGGCTTTGCTTATCAAGGGGTCTTACTTTGTCATGAGCTATACTAGTAAAATGAGGGTGGGGTAAAAACAGAAGCCACTTGCAATTTTACAGTTCTGACTTGAGCTTGCATAATGTGAGGGGTTTTGGTCAAAGGGTTAATTTCTTTCGTTCTCCGAAGAGCAGAGCTAAGCAACAACCTTCACCATCCTTAAAAATAAATCAAGGATCAGTCTTTAGAAAACAGGCAATTTCACTGAGTATGTTTACCTGTCGGCTGGACTGATAAAAATGTAAGAAGTATAATGCATGCCAAGTGAAAACCAAAATATGTCCAAGTACAAGATTCCTGGTATGCTTAGATTTCTTGTTTCTTGTCCTAGTGGATTTTTTGATTCATTGTCTGATTAAAAGAAAAAAAATGGAAGCCATGGTTATTACAAATTATAAAATATTCTGTAACATTGATAACATTTATAAAATTTAAATAATACTAAGAAACCTACTGAGTGACAACATCACTAACTCCATTTTATAGGTGAGAACACTAATTAAATAACTTGGGTTAAAGTCCCATAGTGAGTTTCAGGCAGAACTAAGAAAAGAACCAAAGGTTCCTGAGTCCAAGACCAATCTCCTTTCCATGATACTAGATTGCCAGTCTTGCCCAGTAATGGGACATGCCCACCTATTATTCCAAGCCCCTGAGAGGTTGAATGGATATCTTTTGAGATGCTGTTTTTTGTCTCTCTAACCAAATAAGAAGATGGGCATAATTTCCAGAACTCCCTGCAGAGTGGACCACATGTGGGGTTCAGCAGGCTATATCAAGTGGGGCTTGCTGAAGGAATGAGTGCTGCTTTGGTTTTAGGACCTGGCTGGTTCTTTCTTAAGGAAGTGATAGTTGATGAATTAGTCCCTTTATAATGTCTCTGCAGGTTCAATTCCAAAAAAGATTCGGAAAGGGGGTGGGGAGTAATAACACTTTCCATATATTTTATCCTGAGTTTTTCCCCATTCATGATTTTTTGTTGTTCAGAGACTAATTTCACTGGAACAAATACTATATTCAGTCACAGCACTTGGGTTCCCTAGCCCAACTGATGTAAGATTCTATAAAATACAAAAGCAATATGTGGATTACTACTTATTGAAACACTTTAAAAAGAAGTAAAACCGCCAAATCATACAGTATATGTTCTTAAATGTTATTGTTTTTCTGACTACCTTGTAAATCACAATTATCAATTCTTAATCAAGAGTAAAATGTGCTCATCAACAGAGGGTTTTTTTAAAGGAACTTTTCTTTCTCTCATCTCAATTTATATTAAACTCATCACAACCTAAGAGAAATGTATAGTTTTCAGCATAGATTTAAGCAGTCTTAATCTCACATCTCACAGATGACCATGTAGTTACTTTTCTCATTAGTATATTAGTACACACACAACCCTGAGTTGTTTTTGTTTAGTATGGTGGCTACTTTTTTCCTTTCCAAAACTGAATTATTTTAAAAATGTGAAGTAAAAAAAATTAAAAAATAAATTAAAAATTTCAAAAAATCAATAAATAAAAATGTGAAGTGAATAGTGTTTTAGTGTATTGCAGAACTCGGTAGCATATCATTCTCCAACCTGAAATAAAAGTGAGAAAATATTTGCGAACAAAAAGAAAAAGAAGGTATTACGTGATATTGTTCAGAGTGTCTCCTTTACAACCAGCTTCAGGTTTTAATGTACACGTCACAGCTTCACAGCAACGATTGGAACATTCCTATAAAACACACACACAATAGGAAAGGGGTCAGGATTTTTTCTATAGACAAGGTGCATACAATTTTAGTACAAGATGACAAAGAAATTTTACTTTTTCAACTAAGTTATGCCACTACATAGATTCCAGAGGAAATGACCAAGGAAGCTTAATAATAGAAAACAATGTTAAGCGCAATGAAAACTACCTCTTAAAAGGACAAAAATAGAATTACCCAAGAATAACCACAAATAAGTTTGGCCTAGATGATATTACATGTTAATTAATTTGTAACTTCAACAGAGAATATTTCTATACCATTTAAACTATTTGAAGGTAGGGAAAAAATTTAAAATTCTCAATTCATTTTACTAAGCCTGTATAATTCGTATAATGAGAGCTGGTAATGACACACACACACACACACCTGCACACATATGCATACATACACACATACGCACACACACATATGCACATACATACATACACACATGCATATACACATAATATAAATACATAATTTTCATTTTAATATAGATGCAAAAGCTTGAATAAAATATTAACAAAACAACAGTTTATTAATATAATAACTCTCCATTACAACTATACAGGGTTTTTTTTCCACCAAAAATATAAGGGTGTCTCCACAGAACAGAATAAAGTAATATCCATCACATTAAGAGACTGAGGGTAGAAAATAACTACTATTATTGTGATAGATGGCAAAGATTAGAAAATAAAGATAATCTATAAAGAAGGAAAATCTGTCTGATAAATAGAAAAATATATCTAATAAATTAAACAGTAAGACATGGATTATTTATAGTCTATATTTTTATGAAAACTCTGACAAACTCTGTTATGAGAGAAAGAAAAGGTATGAAAGTAAAATAATTGGAAAGTATAAATCACATTTTCATCCTTCATATGTAATAAAATATTTGACATCAGGAAAAAATAGAGAATCTACTCTAAAAACAATGGATGAGTTACTAAGATTGCTAATAGCAAAAAGAAAAATAGAAAATACTTCAGAATAAGCTTCATCATATGCAATAACTACATGAAGAACTTTATATTTAACTTTCCTGAGAAACTCAAAAGGCAACTAGTTTTTAAAACAATCAAACTTTGGGGGCGCCTGGGTGGCTCAGTCAGTTAAGCATCTGCCTTTGGCTTGGGTCATGATCCTGGGTCCTGGGATCAAGACCCACATCAGACTCCCTGCTCAGTAGGGAGTCTGCTTCTCCCTCTGCCCCTTACCCTACTTGTGTTCTCTATCTTTGTTGCTCTCTCTCTCTTTCTCTTTCTCTCTCTCTCTCAAATAGATAAATAAAATCTTAAAAAAAGATAAAACAATAAAACAAAATAATATATGAAAATCCAGGATTTTCAAATTAAATTAATTTAATTTTAATTAATTTAATTAATTAATTAATTATGAATTAAATTCATAAATATGAATTTAATATACTTCAGTCAGAATCTCAATTGTATTTGTGAGCAAACTGATAAAAAAAAAATACCAAGAGCTACATGGGAGAATGAACACTGAGGAATGATGATGCAAATTCCACCTCAAAAAACGAACACACTTGCCACTGCAGATATTAAAATGCATTGCATGGTTAAAGTCACTAAAATAGTGTGTGATGCTCGTGTGATAATATCTAGGTCGATTGGTAGAATGGTGGTTTTAAGATCTGGAAAAAGACTTAAATGGGTATATAAAAATAGTAAATAGCATATGAGATCATGGAACCTTGGATTATTCACTAAAAGATACTATATAAAGTTTATATACTACTTTTTAGGTACAAAAACATCTATTTAAAATTCAGCTGTTCATAAGCCTGAACTCTATTTTTATTCAACTCCTTAAGAAGAAAATCAGCACAAAATGGAAGCAATATGGGGGCTGGCTGATGTACTTAGGGAATTTTAGACCCTACCCATGACATAGACAGGGTTCCATTCTCTCTGTCTCTCTTTGTCAGTGTGCACTGTCTACAGGCCCTGGACCTGATGAAATCAGAAGTACCCCGGAGTGTGAACTGTAGTTGTCTTCCACCCAAGAAGCTATATGGGAATGCAAGCAAGTAGGAATGAGATACGCTTATATCTAATTTATTATAAAGTACCAAATCATTTCCATTATTTCTTATTTCATTATACATAAAAGAATCCTTTGCAATACTCTTTACAAATGATTGTTACACCATGAAATCTCCTAATGTAGTTCGACAGCTTAAAATGTCTGAATAAGTAACTGAAGCATAAAGAGATTATATGCCCTCCCTCTTGTCATGAAGCCTCTTAAAGTAATGAATTAATCTTGGGTTGCGACAGGCTTCATTCATTATTGGCTTTGGATCTTTGGAACTAGTTACTTAACTTTTGTGAGTCTCACTTCTCTAAATTGGGATAATAACAAAACCCATTATGAAGGTTTGTGAGTAATAAAGGAGATATGGTGTACATAAAAATTCATTTTGCAGATTGACATAAAAAATCTCTTCAAATAGTAGCTCATTTTTTCATTCTTAAAAGTAAAAGAAAATTGCTGGGAACGTAGAATGTTCTCTTAGAAACTAGTGTGGGATTGCTGACAAATATTTGTCAGAGACCTTCTTTACAGTACATTGATACCTTGCAAGAATCAGATTTTTATAAAGATTAGCAGAATTATAGTAATTATCTTAGATGTTTTTTATTAATAGCCTATTTTCCATAGGTTTATGTGATTTTTCTTTCTCTCCTTCTCTGTTTCATTTATGGCTTAGTTTATACACTGGCTTGGTGAGGGAAGGCCAGCTCTCTCTATGGAGAGAACTTGCTTCTAAATCTGTAATTGTTTTTGCTCAACAAATGATCAGCTGTGACTTTAGGTGATTTAAGAATTTCTGACCAATATGTCTAGGAAGGATCATAAATGACATGTTATAGTTAATGATTTACTTCTTTCCATTGAACTTTAGATAATCACGTCATAAGTGTATCCTGGCTTTTGAAATGCCTTTCAAAATATGTCTAAAATAAGTATTAAAAACACAAGTGCAGGGCACCTGGGTGGTTCAATCTGTTAAGCTTCCAACTCTTGGTTTCAGCTTAGGTCATGATCTCAGGGTTGTGAGATAAAGCCCCACATAGGGCTCTGTGATCAGTATGGGGTCTGCTTAGGATTCTCTCCTTCACCCACTTCCTCCCCTCTGTGTCTTCCCTAGTTTGCACTCTAAATAAATAAATAAATGAAGAAACAAATAACAAAGAAATAAAATCTTTTTTTTTTAAATGAAGAAAACCACAAGTCTAAACCTATTTTTTTTTTTTTTTTGCTACGATGCTATGTTTGTCTTTAAAAAGAATTTCCAAAAACCATTCCTTGAAGAAGGAAAAGAAAAAGAGAACACCATAATTCCCATGAGGGTGTAACTCTTTAATAAACTTTTAAACTGTGGATATTTTCATACCTCAGGAGAACCACAATCACAGTCTTCTCCTGCTTCCAGAAGTTTGTTCCCGCACACTGAGTTTGTTATTATATTTTTAGGAGTTGGTGCTTGCAGGAGGCACTTTGGTTTTTGAGATAAAATGTATTTCTCAAAATGTGAACGGCAGGATATACTGAAATCCTTTGGGAATTTTGAACTGTAAACAGAAGAAAAATCATGATATCTAGTGATAGATTAACATGAGAATCTGACTTGGCTAACTATATCACCTGGTTCGGTGGAAATTCCAAATTCATTATCCATTTAGGACTGTACTATGTTATATGTGGAGCGTGAAGGAGCATAAATACTACACTAGTTGGAAAATTGTTTCCCTAGATACTGAGCTTGTAGAACTGGAAGAATTTAAATTCTTGTGTGGATTCAGTATTGTCCTACATGGCAGGAACGAAGAATGAGCCTTACCATTTGTGATCACCATCGAGGGCTGAGAGGTAAGAGATAATAATTATAAATTAGTGAAAGGAAATAATTGCAGACTTAGGATATATTTCTTCCTATTCATGAGCACTTTAAGGGCAAAGTATTCTTTTTTATTTTTCTATCCCAAGTCCTTGCAAAGTGACTGGCATTAGAAGTGAATTAATATTAATATAAAAATGGATTGAGTGATTAGTGATGGAAAATATAAGAAAGTTGTCATGATCTTAATTAGATACATATTTTTAGAAAACATATTATTATTTAATAGAAGTTTGTACCTCTTTATCCCCTTCATCTGTTCTGCCCATCCTCCTACCCCACTGTCAACCACCAGTTAGTTCTCTGTATTTATGAGCATATTTCTGTTTTTGTCGTTTATTAGCTTGTTCATTTGTTTGTTCATTAGTTTTATCTTTTAGATTGCCTTTATAAGTAAAATAATGTGATATTTCTTTTTCTGTTTGATTTATTTCACTTAGCATAATACCTTCTAGGACCATCCATGTTGACATGAATGGCACTATTTCATTCTTCTTTATGGCTGAGTAATATTCGTGTGTGTGTGTGTGTGTGTATGTGTAGCATTTTCTTAATCCATTCATTTATTGATGGACACTTAAGTTGTTTTTGTATCTTGGTTATTGTTTAAAACTATGTTGCTTAATGTTAAAATTATTTTGAGTTAAGATAACATGGTTAACATTCTCATAATCTCTAACTTGGCATATTTGGAAATCTTAAACAATGAGCCCTGATGAGCTGGTAAAACCTGTGCATCAAGAGGCTATAGGGTGAATTAATGGGATTCACAGCTCTTGTTAAAAAAAAAAAAAAAAAACCCATTCACTATATAGACTGCATCTGAATTCTTTAAGTTTTAAGAAATATATATTTTTTCTCAAGGGTGACAAGGTCTCACCTCAGATATCCATTCATCACACAACTCCCTGAGGGACACTTGGTATAATATGGAACATCAGGCATACCAAGGACATGACCCAACTCATGTGACATCACTCCTACAAGAGCCACATTATTCTTTTTGCTAGCCTGGAAAAAAGAGGAACATTTATTACTTATGTTCATATATTTCCTAGTTTAATAAATTAGTTCGACAGGTGAAAAATAATGTCATTTAGCTACTTTTCCCGGCATTGGCTATTGTAAAATGTCGAATTAACATTTGAAATGGCTGACTCCTGTGCATTAGACCATTGAATCAGTGCTTAATAAATATTTTCTGAGCTAATGAGGAGTTCTTGGTAAACGATGAGTAAATTAAGGTAATTACATTCTTTTTAGGAAGTACCATACTACATATTCAAAGGCCTCCAAAACCTATTGTCATAATTCTTGACATTGGTAGTACTTGGTTGTATGACACCAAAATGCACCTTCTCTGACCTCTTTAACCTCTCTCACCATTGATACGGAAGATCATTAATTTGAAGTTGGCTCAGGCCACAGAGGGCATCTGGGTTCCCTTTCTGTTCCAATCTTCCTGTTCTTATTCCCTAATACCAAATAAAGAATGAAGACTCTGGGAGGGCCAATGTAAGGAGATATTCTGTTTCATAATCCAAGGTATCTTCAGTGCAACTATTTACCAGTAGGTTCATTTCTACTTTTATTTACTGACTCAGCAAATGTTCTTTGTGATAACTCTGTACAAGGCATCATTCTGAGCTTCACAGAGGACACAGGACCACAGAGAGTCTTATTATGAGTTTACAAACCTCAATGACAGCAACCGAAGCTGAGGAACACAAGGAATTAGAGGCTGCCATTCCTACACGTTGATTGCTGAAGCCAATTCCACTGCATGAAAATTACAGGTATACTGTCACAATCTGAGTCTTTGGAACCATTAGATTTTGTCAGTTATGTTTTAGATTTCCCGTGTTGCTCCACCCTTTTTATATTTGCTAGGCTCCAGAAAAGCTTTTGCTCTTCCACAGCATTATATGATCACAGAAGATCACCACAACCAGGAGTCCATTTTAGTAAACATGACATGGGTCTTCACATTCTTATAGGTGAATTCCTAATGGTAGAACTTCAGGCTCTCTGACAACTGATTAGGGAGATACAATTGAGCAGAAATCTCTGCCAAGAACCCTTTGGGATAACTCTCCTCTCTTGCCTACATACACCCGACCCTGGCCAGCATATGCTCACCTGAGTAACTGTGCATGGTCGTGTCTCTTCATTTTCCCCAGGTTAGAACGATGCCAGTTCAGAAAGTTGTTAAAGGTATCACCGATGTTGGGTACTATCTTGATCTTATCACCATCTGACCAGATTTCCATACCTACCAATGCCACTTGAACATCTATGGTATTATAAATCTGTCGGAAGAGCATTGTTCTTCATGAAAATGTTTGAGGTTTCTTTATTGTCTTAGATCTTTTGTTGACATAAGTGATGGATAGGTGTATCATGTTTTGAAAATAGAAATCCTAGAAGTAACATGTGATTTTCCCTTGATATTGAACCTGGCCTGCTAAATTTACCAAAATTGCTGACATTAATCCCTTGTGACTCTCCCAGCTCCTTACTTGGTGAAACCATAGGGAAGCCCCAAGCTTCTATGTAGAAATACATGTTTACGGGACAAATATCTTACCACATTGAGTAGGTTCATCACATCAAACACAAAGCTTCTTATCAAAGTTAGATTCCCCTTATACATGTTATACTGTAAAATACAAAATACAAACATAATTTTTAAAAAGTTGACATGGTACAGGATTTAACATTTTAAGAAAAATTACATATTTCAACATAAATAAATGTTTATTTATTCATGTCTGACTTATATAACACTGTTTCAACAAATTCTTTTTAAAGGTAAGAATTTTTTGGTAAGAAAAGAAGTAGGCATTCTTATATATTTCAGTGTTTTTCATTTTTAAGTTAAAGAAATCAAATTAATAATTTCAGTATTTCTAACCAATTAAATATTATTAAAATTTGATTATAAAGCAATATTTGCTAATTTGGACCACAGATTATAGTGTTTTTATAGATACAAATATAATTTGTAAAATATATATAGTTTTGCATCTACTTTTTAATAGAGTGAGAATTTTAAAAATATTTTAATAACCCATTTTTTATCATTATAGTTGATTTCTTATAGCTACCTGGTATTAAGTGTACTTCCAATATCTGAATATATTGGCAGCAGATGGACATTAAAGGGTCAGTGAGTGAATAAGAATAGCAAGGCATGTAGAAAAGACATGACAGGTGACCAGAGTCTGCATTTTCAGCCATTTGATAAGAAAACTTAAAAGTCAACTTAACCACCCAAGAAGCATACATATTTCATACTCACAAAGGCATTATCCAGCACCAACAAGAGATCAATGTATTTCTCAGCCTGAAGATAGTTTTTTTCCTTTTCAAAGGGTAAAATGACATCATTAATAATCATTTTTATCTTAAAAAATTGAAAAAATTCCAATGAGATTTTTTTTCCAGAGGGAAATTAAGTTAAAGAATAAATAAATGAATAATAGGTTTTGCCTATATGAGTAACTGTTGAACACAATGGTATACCATATGTCATTGTAGAGATAATTGGAAGAAATGATGACATGGGAAATCTACACTTACTTCTGGGCTATTGAGTGACCTGGAGGTTCGAATATGGCCTTGTTTCCTGCCAACACTTCTTACACCACAAGTATAATTAGCCAGGTCTGGCTCCTCCTGGTTATACGTGAGGACAGCATGTTCTTCTTGGTCTGTGCTTTTCAAAGGCTTTATCATGTATCTTTGGTCATGATGTGTAAAATATCCCCTGTGATATACAGAGACTCATATTTCAAGATTATCTGTCACAATACCGACCAGAACAGAACAGAGCACACCTCTCCCTAAATCCTAAACTCATGCATGCAGTTTTCATTCATAGGTCTTCCAGCTAACTTTTGCTAATTTAAGTTATAATCAGTACTTGTCAATAGTAAAATAAAATTTATATTATTTACTAGAAAACTCTGAACAAGAATTGTTAAGATGAAGCTATCCCAAAGAATTTAGAATTTATATCATAAGTTCAGTAATATTTTCCATGGCTTATTTATATGCTTAGCAAACATTTCTTGGCAGGTCCTAGGAATATCGTGGAGGACAGAGTAAAGAAATATTTAGATGCTGAGAACCCTATGGGAGAGAAAGAATCATTAGCAAATCAGCCAGAGGAACAGGTTGGAACTAGTAGTAGCTTAAAGAATTCTTCTTTTTAAAAATGAAAGCTTGCCATTTTCAACGATGTAGATGGAACTAGAGGCTGTTATTCTAAGCGAAATAAGTCAATCAGAGAAAGACAACAATCATATGATCTCACTGATACGAAGAACTTGAGAAAAAGGACAAAAGGGTCATAGGGGAAGGAAGGGAAAAATGAAATGAGATGAAACCAGAGAGGGAGACAAACCATAAGAGACTCTTAATCTCAGGAAACAAACTGAGGGTTGCTGGAGGAGAAAGAGGTGGATGGTTGGGGTGGCTGTTTGATGGACATTGGGGAGGGTATGTGCTATGGTGAAAGCTGTGAATTGTGTAAGACTGACGAATCACAGACCTGTACCCCTGAAGCAAATAATACTCTATATGTTAATTAAAAAAATAATTCTTCTTTTTAGTAAGAAAATAAGTTCAGAAATACAAAGTGAATTCATATGATGTAGGATTACAAATACAGGATAGATAGCCATTAAAAATTATATCTGTGAAGGCATTTCATGATATAAGAATAAGCTTATGATATACTGTGGCATGAACTATCTAGAAGAACTATATATATTTTATTTCATATTGCAACCATGTAAAAGATATATATCTATATGCAAAAGGGCTGCAAATATGACAAAATGTTAGTGATAGTAGTCACTCCTAAGCACAATTTTGTGGTTGTTATTTTCTTATTTGCACTTCTTCTTACTTTCCAAATTTTCCCTAATTGGCAAGAATTATTTTTGTAAACAGAAATATCACATACATGCATGTGTCTGTGAACACATACATTGTTAAAAATTATGTTAAACACAATTATAAAATGCTAGCAAGGGTGATACATTAATCTTCATTTTGACAGCATTTTATCTATGCAGAAGATTTTAACAAGGTAATAAGAAGACATGACATCCAGGAAGACTCAGTTCTGTGTAAAGAACAGTACTTAATGTTTAACATTTTTGCAGGTGACTCACCTCAACCCATTACAAGTACTGATGCTGGCAACAGAACCCTTTTCATTTAGTATGTGTCCTTTATAGAAGCAATGTTCCTAAAGATGGAAAAAAGAAATATATTTTTTAACTACAAGAATAAACATATCACAGCTGTGGTGAAAGCTGTTATTTTGAGTATGTAGGAAGATTCTTCAAATAGTGGTAACAGCCAGACCAGTTCCCAGAAACGAAAATAGTGAGAACTTTAGAGATTTTACAACTTCTTCTCTATTGACCCTGGAAATTCCATCTTTGATAGTTGAATTGACTTTCTGGTGCTGATTGTACGAAAGAAAAGTCCAAGGAGTGTGAACTTAAGAGGGCTCATGGTTAAAGGAGAGTCCCTAAGACATTGTGCATCACATATCAATAATATGAGGTAACCATTTTTCTAGATTCCAGAATTCTCAAGGAGTCACACTACCACTACTAAGCCCTTCATGGGGCTGGTCCAACTTGTCGTTTTAATTGGTATGTTAGTGCAATTCCTTTACCAGCATCAAAACCACAGAAACTTTGTTCACAACTAGAGATTTGGACATGGTTGGTGCTTTATATAAACGAAGTAGGGGGTCACTTATGTATACTTACGTATGATCCAATAAATTGAATAAATTTATTCAAGCCATTGAATAAACTCTTGTTCAAAATAAACTGACTTGTTTTAGGGTCTGAAATTCCATCTACATTTTTCTTGATTTGGAAAAAACCTCATCATCGTAAAGATTTTCTTGTAGAGGGCTTGGAAAAAGTACCAAATTAAGATATCATCAACCATTCAAACAACAGCACGAGTTAATTTAAATGTTAGCAAAATCTAGAAATTTTAGGTGGGAAGGGAACAAAGAGCCATTCTGTGACAGAAGTTTTGTCTTTTTATAGAGATATACATGTTTGGGAGTGCCTAAGGAGAAGGACTCTGAGAAATTCACTTAGCTTGGTAAACACTCCATGATTATCTTTTTGTATTCTCTTCCTGTTCTTACCTTGGCATTGATTTTCTATGTCTGACATCTAGGCCTTGACATTATCTATGGCATGGTGGTTTGATGAGATATAAAATTATATTAATTAAGTGATTAATATTCCATTTCTGACCTCAGGATATATGCATGTATTATTCAAAAATAGTAAATAGCTATATGATGTTTCAAGAAGCTACTGGGCAGAGTATTTCTAACTTTTGACAAGATCATTTAGAGGGAGGTGAACTTGTGGTTGCTTCTACAAATGCAATACTTGGAAACCACCTCCTATCTTTACCTTAAAAAAAAAAGATGACTATGATTTTTTTTTCATCTTTTCATCTGTTGTCTCATTGGTCAGAGACCAGCACTTTCTTTCCAAGTCCTTTGATTTCTTTTTTAATTGTCCTCACAACTATGCATCTTGCAACATAAGTGCCAGATCCCAGAAAGAATCCTAGAAAGCATTCAGAACCTACCATGTTCTGAGGGTCTGTAGTGATTTCCTCTCCTCTGGGTGAGTAATATGTTTCAGAGTAGTCTGGACTCAGGATGTGTCTGCAAATTTCAGAAAATTGCAAGGTACACTTAGGGTGGTAATAAGGGATAATGTTCCTGAGACAGTGAGAAACAACAGACATTCTGACTCATTGACCCTTTTCCAACACTGAAACTCTGTTGCTGAAGCAAATCAAAGCATTAATTATGCCCATTAGATTCAAGGGAATAAATGCTTCCAGATACTTTTCAGCTGCAAATTCTCTATTCTCAAAAGGGTTATTCTGGGATTCTTTGCATCAAAACCCCAGCCTCCAGAGGGTCTCTGAAGGGTGCTGGGTTACAAACATGCATAAAAGACCATTGTATCAGGGAAAAGTGTACTAAGAGATGTAGAATTTGGTGGAGCCATATCCCCAGGGATCTATCTCAAGGCTCTATGCCCTGAATGACCCTTACAAATGTTCTTAGAAAAATAGTGGGAAGCTATGTCAAAAATTTGAGTTCAATGGGTAGAAAAGATTTTCAATAAATTAGGAGAAGTATTAAGGAAGAAAAATTATCTGTGTGCTCTTTGTTTATATTTGCATGTAATTTCCTTAGAAAGCAACAACCATCTTAGCTAACATTACTGCAATCTAATAACATCTAAAACTCAACGTTTCATGTCTTCTATCTCAAATCACACTAAATAGAGTCTCAAGAAGATTTATTTTTCTATATTTTGTTAATATAATCTAGCGATTAGACTTTCAGGAAGTACAACTTACTTGCTTTTTTGCAGGTAAAGAACAACTTCTTCTCCATTTAATGTTATCTGATACTGAAGTTCAGGTTCATATCTTTCCTAAAAATATTTAATAATCTACTGATATCAATTCATATTTCTGAGTCTATCTGAAATAATTATAATATGATACTGTCATACATATAGAAGAATAATTACAAGTGCCTATAGTATAAAACAGTTCTCATATATAGTTAAAATATATAAAATAAAACACAAATCATACATTAAGATGGATTTCCAAAAAATACAATAATGCAACAAAAATACTCACAGATTAAACTAACTTTACTGTGCAAGATAGGGGCTTATTACTTGCCTAACTATACAATATACTGTCCTGTGTTTCCTAAAGGATCACTAAAGATATAATAATAAGGCACATATTTTTATTACTTTAAAACCAAACAAAATATACTAAAGAAAATAAACTAAGAACTACTAAGAACTAAGGTAAAAATTATAAATATTGACAACAATGTAACAGAGAGTTAATATCTTTAATAAATTTTATAAATCTTGCTAATTAATGATATAATATTAAATTCTCTGTTATAGACAAAATGCCCAAGGAAAAAGACAGGAAGTGGGACAGGAAGTGAGGGTATGGTTTGGTGAACTTAGCAAGAAACATTTCTTTCTAGAAACATTCTAGAAATGCTTCCTTTCCTATGCTCTCCCCTTAGCCTCCAAACTTGGAGAAATGTCTAAGCAGCTTTATTCTTTCTGATCAATTGAAACAGTTAACTCTCTTCCTACTGTTTAAATGTGTTTCCTGGACAAAGAGGAGCTATGGATATGGGCTTCAAAATTAAACCGTTAGGCATTACCTCTATTAGTAAAAAGGCTCTTTATTGGCTCTACCATTGTGAAATCCCACTATCATTTACATTACTTACCTCTTTGCCATTCTCTGTTTGGTTGTTCCGTATTTCCCTTTTGTGTAAAATGTGTAGTTTTTTAGGATGAACTACTTCATAGAGCTCTAATTCAGATGTTTGATTTATGGCTATTGCTAGAGAAAAAGAGATAATATTAATATAACACATTTAAAGGTCTTGGGTTTTGTTTTGGTTTGGGTTGGTTGGTTGGCTTTGTCGAAATGGCATGGAAGACTGAATTCTCATCCAGAAAGTAAGTATTAAGAAAAGCAAGGTCCTGGGGTGCCTGGTGGCTCAGTGGGTTAAGGCCTCTGCCTTCGCTCAGTTCATGATCCCAGGGTCTTGCGATCGGGCCCCACATAGGGCTCTCTCTGCTTAACAGGGAGCCTGCTTCCCCCTCTCTCTCTGCCTGCCTCTCTGCCTACTTGTGATCTCTGTCTGTCAAATAAATAAATAAAATCTTGAAAATAAAAGAAAAGCAAGTTTCTCCTTCTTCCTTTTCCTATCAGCTATGATAACAAAGACATCTTCTTTTGCTCTATCTACTTATTCTGGAAAGACAGGGAGATGATGAAATAATTCTCCAGATGATTTCTCAGTGCATGGAAGATTATAGAAGCCAGGAGTCTGCCCTGTAGTCCATTTCCCTCTTCCACTGTAGTCCCCTTCAAAATTGTAGATTTTTCTCTCAGTGTTCTCAGAGATCTGTTTTTCCTTTCTATGTCTTTTTGTCTTTGTGGTGTAACCCCTGACTAACCCTTCCAAAAATAAAATTGTCATAAGCAGGTAATACCTCATTATTAGGGAAGACTCTACTAACCACTATTTTATTTCTAAGTGTAACAATAAACCATTATGTTCTTTCTTTCATTAGCCTTTGCCTCAAGACTTCAGATTTCATATGAACAAAGTTTTGTTATCCCCTGCTGGAGCAATTTCAAAGCATTGAATAGCAAGTAGGAAAATTAGATAGCAAGTAGGCTAAATGTCTTTCTTGATATACTTGGTATGATATTACATAGACAATTTTGTATTTTACTTGTGTATAGTAGGAAAAAAACTGATATCAGAGCCAAAATATATGGTCTTAAGTCCTACCTAAATCACCTTATAAAAGTTATTTTGCTTTCCTATCAGTTTACTTACCTAAAATGGAGGTTACTATAAAAATTAAATAACATAAAATATGTATAATTATGTAGCACCAGTCTAGGAAGATGGCAGGTGCAGCTTATCTACTTTTTCTTTTAATTGTTCAATCACTTATGTAAGGTCAGTTTTATTTTTAAATGCTCCCATTTTCAAAGATAAATGTCTGTGCTTAGAGCCAATTTCCCACTGAAAGACAGGGTGACCTTGGGAACACCAAACAGTTTAATACCTGGCTGACATGGAGAACCTAAAGGAAAATTATCAATCAAAATTTACCTCCTCCTCAGCCCCCAGAGTTCTGTTATGATATTATCCCAAGAAGGACTCATTACACAGGAGAACAGGAAATTTATAAATATATTACTGTAAGTTTTTCTTTTAATCAGTGGAGAATATAAATCCAATTAATGGAAAGAGTTGCTGGGGTTGAGATTAGAATAAATTTTAGGAGATTTTAGTCTTTAACTCTTCAGTTGGTCAATTAAGTTTTAATTTTGCTTAATACTATATTTATGTCTAATTTAATGCTAATTTTAGTTAAATGTCTCCCTTGTCATCCATCCTGACACAGTTTTCGGTCAAACTGTGTCTTGATAGATGATTTTCTCCTTATGGAGTAGAAAATAATCAATGTTATTCAAGATAACATTGGAGATGGCAAGGAAATTCTCGATTTCTGGTCTGGAAGTTAATCCTCTGGTGTTATTTGGTCTGTGTGTTTTAGAAAATACAATTATAGATCTAGTAGCATTATTGAATGAGAAGTAAAATTTCAGGTATATCCTAACTAAATTATTATACCAATTACAACACCTTGACTATGAGCATGGAGTTTATGTAAATTGAGTAAATATACCAAAATGCAAACTGTAGTGATCCTTAGGTAATATAAGAATACTACTTTCTCAAGGTTACTTTAAAAATGCATTAAATAATTTGACTTTTGTATAAAATTTCAGTATTTTAGTGCTTACCTTGAGTTTGAATGATGAGCCAGAGGACAGAAAGTAGTGCCAAAAACATGTTGCCTACTGCAGATAGCTGAGAAGTCCCACACAGCATGAAACTGGTCTCTCCAGAGGTCCAGTTTTATCTTCCCCTAGTTCTCTTTACAAACTGGAAGGAAAAAAAAAAAAAAACAACACCACCACCACCAACAAAAAAAGCAAGAAAAACATCAAGCATTCTTTGTGAAATTAGGGAATGTTTGTTAATGATGTTGGGAAATTGCTGCGTCAAGATCATGAGAATGTTCCTTATTTAAGAGAGGTGTTTATATCTGTGGTTACAGCTTGTTAAAGAATTTATATCTGGACAGCTGCTTGGACCTGGTGTTCCTATAGTGGTGGGAAAACATCAACTGAGACTGAGATCTCTGTGTACATATTTGCCTACTCACCAAAATGAACTACCACAACTGCCATTCAGTAATCTTATAAAAATTGATCTATAAATTAAAAAAAAATATTAGTAGTCCATATATATTTTGAGAAATTGGCACAAAGAACACAGAATCTACAAAACAACTATTAGGTAAAGTCTTAAAAACTTGCATATTATAATCTCTCTGACCTTTAGTCTCCTTATCTGTAAAAACCGGTAATAACAACACCTACCTCAAGCTTTTTATAAAGTTTGTACAAGATAATACACACACATGCATGACACATACACATGTAAGACTGTAGAAGAAATGTGTAATGTAAATTCTCTTGGCAGTATGAGCCTCAACCAAATTATCCTGTATATGAAGTACATTTGAAGAACACTACTGCAAAAAATTACAGTATTTTTCTGATTACAAAAATAATGCATTTTCACAGTCATAAATATCAAGAGGAAATTGAAGGAAAAAAGTTAATTACCCAACAGCCCATCAGCAGGAAAGAACTTCCTTTAACATTATGACATTTTTATATCTTTCTTATTTACTAATAAAAGAAATAAAAGAAAATTAAAATTTATAAACTTTAGTTCTTACTGTATAGAGGGTTTTGAGAGCGTATTTTTTTGCACAGCATGAAGCATTTTTGTGTTTTATGCATGTCTCAGTATGTGTATATTTCTTCAATTGCCACTTCTAATTACCTCTTATGGATAAATTACTAAGTGCTAAAAATGGTATTAGTTTAAAGAGGTAAATTGATGTGAGATTCTTCATATACATTGACATAATACTTCTCAGAGAGTTATCACCAAATTACATTTCACTTTATAGTTCTCCCAATCTAGAAATCTATGCTCTTTAACTGCTGAGGCTACTTTTCCCAATATATTTGGGGACTTACTGGGACATAATTGTACGTTTTATAGTTACTTCTCTATGTCTAGCCTGTTTTCTGTCCTCTTAGATTCTTTTAAATCATTTAAGTTTTCTTTATAATTTTATACTTATTTTGCTGATCCAGAAAGCCAACATTCTATAGGGGCTGCCATTAAAATTTAACAGAATATAATATTAATAAACATCTCTAGTATCAAATAATAAAGACTTTGGCACAGTTTAACTCTTACCATAACCCACTCCTTGCCACCTTACATGTTGTTGTCAAATATTTCTTTCTATCATGATTCTCATGCCCAAGTTAGTCATTATCATTAGTTGTGTGTTTTATACAGATGAGGCTAATTGAAATCATTACATATATACCACCTTCCTTGCTCACAGGTTCTTTTAACATTAGTTCTTTAAAAAAAAAAAAAAACAGAAATTCCCAGTGAATTTTTAAGAAACTAGAAATCCTAGTGAAGCATATAGTTGATCCTTGAACAATGTGGTGATTAGGGTGCTGACCCTCTGTGCAGTTGAAAATCGAGGTAAAACTTTTGACTTTAGTCTACTGTTGACCAGAAACCTACCAATAACATAGTCAATTAACACTTATACATATAAATACGATATACATATACTCATGATATTTTGTATATCAGATGTAGTATGTACTGTATACTTAAAGTAAGACAAAGAAAAGAAAATGTTAAGAAAATCATAAGGAAGAGAAAATAGACCTACAGTATTATACTATATTTTTCTCCAAAAAAAAAAAAAAATCTAGTTATAAGTGGACCTGTACAATTTAAACCTGTGTCGTTCTGGGTTAATCGTTTTCTTTGATAAACACTTCATTAAACTTTTCTTAGATAAGCACTTTCATGTTTTTTCTTTAATTTTTGCTGATAGTATTTTACCTTATTCTTTAGTGGTAGTTTAGCTAGAAATAGTTTCAGAGTGATAAGTAATGTCTTTCAGTATTCGGGAGCTGTTTTATTACCTTTTGGCAACTATTGTTGCAGTTGAAAATTCTACTTTCACTCTATTAAGTGGAATTTCATTTTGCTTATTAACTATCCAACAGTATTGCAAGGTAAGTTATCTTAACTTTGAGTTTATACTAAGTCAATACTACATTTCTGGGCATTCCAAGATGACCTTGATACTATCCTTACTATTGAGGTATTCCTGCAACAAAATCTAATTAAGGTAAATCTATAAACAGATACAATTTATATAAATGCTACATATGACAATTGAAGTTTGTGCATTGTGTTGGAGTAGATTTTAGAAGCCCATCATTTGGTGAATAGAGAAAACTAGATAAAATTAGATGAAATCAAATAGGAAGGAGGAGTTAAGATGGTGGAGTAAGGGGACCCAAAGCTTGCCTCATCCCTTGAACACAGCCAGATAACTATCAAAGAGCGAGAGAGAGAGAGGGAGAGAAAACACATGGAAGGAATTGCATAAGAGAAACTTTTACAAAACCATTGACTGGGAAAAGGAGAGAAACCAATTACCACAAGTTTTTTGTCTTTGTTTTTAAGTTTTATCGATTTATTTTAGAGTGAAGGAGAGCATGAATGGGGGAGGGCAGAGGGAGAGGGTGAGAATCCCAAGTAGGCTCCCTACAGAACATGGAGCCCAAGGCAGGGCTTGTTCCCATGATCCTAAGATCATGACCTGATTCGAAATAAAGAGTCAGATGCCTAACTAGATGAGACACCCAGGCACCCCTAAATACTGTAAGTTTTATAAACAGAGCACAGAGTCTGAAGTTTTGGAGGTCTGCACAATGGCCAGGGTTGTGCCTGGCTGAATCAGTGGTACACCAGCGGGGAAGGAGGGTGGAGACCCAGGAGTGGGCAGTGTGGTCTGAGGACCCCCTGGGTCACAGGGAAGCTCCTTGGAGTACATTTGGGAGTGGTGGCACAGGCTTTCCACGGGCAAAAGAACCAGTAGCACCAGCATGCTTCCCTGTGCCCTGCCATAGGAACAAAGACACCACCTGAGGGCAGCAGACTTTCATGTCAGCTTTTAGCTGCACTTTATCATAAATTCTGAATTGCTTCATGGTTATACAACTGATTTCTGAGACAAGAAGCCACTGGTAACAGTGCAAGAAGACCCTCCCCCAAATGATCAACATAGGTCCAGACCATGTAGGTCCCTAATATTTGGAGTTTTGAAACCCAGCCACTTGTGCCAGAGATAAAACACAGAAGTGGGGTATGCCTCCTGGCAGGTAGACAGCTCAGAAACAAGCAAGGTGAAAGCAGGAATGTGGCAGAAGCCTGGGATATAAGAGAGCTAATTGTTTGCTCTTCTGAGAGGGCTTCCTGAAGAGCAGTGGGAATGAGGTCCCAGCTCTAAGGATGAGAAAGTGGGGCAATGCCATATTCTACACCCATCAGCACTGATTGACTTAGGGAGCAAAACAGCATCACACAGTGGAGGCCAGATCTGTTTGCATGAAGTCCTACGTGATCTCCCCACCCCATGCCCTGCAGGTGCATCTTCATTAGGGCAAATTCATCTGAGAATCAGAGCAGCAGTTCCCTCCCCCAGGAGGCTAGCACAAATTCCTCACACACACTGTCTACTGATCATAGAGTGCCACAAAGCTTCAACTCTAGGGGAAATAGGATCTTGCTCCCCCTCCTCTTTTTTAAATCTAACTTCTTTTAATGAACAGACCAACACACACCTAGAATCTAGCATACTTTTTGAAAGAATTTTTTTTTAGTTTTTAAAAATTTATTCCCCCCCCCCCCCCGCCCAGGTCTATCTTCTTTTAACAAGCAGGCCAAAACACACCTAGGATCTAGCTTCTTTTTTGTTTTTTTTTTTTGTTTGTTTGTTTTTTTGCTTTGTTTTGTCTTGGACCTCTTTATAACATAGTCATTACTCTCAGGAGCAGGAATAAAACAGTCTTTCCTAACAATACCACACACCCAAAAACAGTGAAATGATAAGATGGGGGAATTCTCCCAAAAGAAAGAATAGGAAGAAGTTATGGCCAGGAATTTAATCACTACAAATACAAGTAAGATGTTTGAACCAGAATTTTAAAAAATAATTATAAGTGTATTAGCTTTGCTTGAGAAAAGCATAGAAGACACTAGAGAATCCCTTACTGCAGCGATAAAAGAACAAAAACTAGTTGGGCTGAAATTAAAAGTGCTATAACCAAGATACAAAACCAAATGGATGCAAAGACAATGAGGATGGATGAAGCAAAGGAACAAATCAGTGGTATAGAAGACAAAATTATGGAAAATAATGAAGCTGAAAAAATGAAGTCAAGAAAGGTATTGGATCACGAAATGTAGACTTGGGGAAATCAGCAACTCAATAAAGCATAATAACATTTGTATGAAAGGAATCCCAGAAGAAGATAAAGAAAAAGGAGCAGAAGGATTATTTGAGCAAATTATACTGGAAAACTTCCCTAATATGGGGGAGGGTAGAGATATTGAAAAGAATGTTTATTCTACTACTATAAGATGAAATCTTCTGAATATATCTGTTACGTCCATCCAGTCTAGTGTGTCATTCAAAACCATTGTTTCTTTGTTGATTTTCTGCTTAGATGATCTGAGCATTGCTGTAAGTGGTGTTAAAGTCCCCTACTATTATTGTATTATTATCAATGTGCTTTTTATGCTTGTTATTACTTGATTTATATATTTGGGTGCTCCCAAGTTTGGGGCATAAATATTTATATAGAAGCAAATGAAAATGAAAACACAACAGTCCAAAATCTTTGGGCTACAGCAAATATGGTTCTAAGAGGAAAGTATATTGCAATACAGGCCTACCTGAAGAAGCAAGAAAAGTTTCAAATACACAACCTAACCTTACACCATAAGTACCTAGAAAAGTAATAGGAAATAAAGCCTAAAGCCTGCACAAGAAGAGAAATAATAAAGATTAGAGAAGAAATAAATCATATAGAAACAAACAAAAAAGAACCAATAGAACAGATCAACAAAACGAGGAGTTGGTTCTTTGAAAGAATTAATAAAATTGATAACCCCCTAGCCAGACTTATCAAAAAGAAAAGAGAAAGGACCCAAATAATTAAAATTATGAATGAAAGGGGAGCAATCACCATCTACCACAGAAATACAATTATAAAAGAATATTATGAAAAATTATGTCAACAAACTGGGCAATCTGGAAGAAATGGATAAATTCCTAAAAACATGCAAACTACCAAAACTGAAACAAGAAGAAATAGAATATTTGAACAGACCTATAATCAGCAAAGAAATTGAATCAGTAATCAAAAATCTCTCAACAAACTGAAGTCCAGGATGAGATGGCTTCCCAGGGAAATTCTATCAGACATTTAAAGAAGAGCTAATATCCTATTCTTCTCAAACTGTTCCAAAAACTATAAGTGGAAGGAAAACTACCAAACGCACTCTATGAGGCCTGCATTACCTTATTCCAAAACCAGACAAAACCACACTAAAAAGAATTAGAAGTCATTATCTCTGGTGAACATGGATGCAAAAAGTCTCAAGAAGATGCTAGCAAATCAAATGCAACAGTACATTAAAGGAATTATTTATCATTATCAAGTGGGATTTATTCCTGAGATGCAGGGGTGGTTCAACATTCACAAAGCAATCAACATGATATACCACATTAATAAAAGAAAGGATAAGAACCTTATAGTCCCCTCAATAGATACAGAAAAATTACTTGACAAAATACAGCATCCATTCTTTTTTAAGAATTTATTTATTTATTTGACAGAGAGAGATCACAAGTAGGCAGAGAGGCAGGCAGAGAGAGAGACGAGGAAGCAGACTCCCTGCTGAGCAGAGAGCCCGATGTGGGACTTGATCCCAGGATCCTGGGATCATGACCTGAGCCAAAGGCAGAGGCTTAATCCGCTGAGCCACCCAGGAATGCCTACAGCATCCATTCTTGATAAAAACCCTCAACAAAGTAGGGATAGATGGAACATATTTCAACCTCATAAGTGCCATGTATGAAAGACCCACAGCTAGTATCATGCATTCTCAGTAGGGAAAAACTGAGAACATTTCCCCTATGGTGAGAAACAAGATAGGGATGTTCATTATCACCACTGTTTTTTTAATGTAGTATGGGAAGTCCTAGCCTCAGCAATCAGGCAAAGAGAAGA
Source organism: Lutra lutra (assembly GCF_902655055.1). Lineage (NCBI taxonomy): Eukaryota > Metazoa > Chordata > Mammalia > Carnivora > Mustelidae > Lutra > Lutra lutra. The sequence continues at coordinate 46,964,948 of NC_062279.1, read as the reverse complement.
AATAGAAAACATTCAAATTGACAAGGAAAAAGTCAACCTTTCTCTATTCTCAGACGACATGATACTCTCTGTAGAAATCCCAAAAGACTCCACCAAAAAATTACTAAGTATTCATACATGAATTTAGCAAAGCTTCAGGATATAGAACTAGTGTAAGGAAATCTGTTACACTTCTATTCACCAATAATGAAGCAGCAGAAAGAGAAATCAAGGAATCAATCCCATTTACAATTGCACCAAAAGCCATAAGATGCCTAGGAGTAAACCTAACAGAGAGGTAAAAGGTCCATACTCTGAAAACTATAGAACACTTATGAAAGAAATTGAAGAGGATGCAAAAAAATGGGAAAAAATTCTATGTTCATGTATTGGAAGAACAAATATTTTGAAATGTTTATACTACCCAACACAACCTACACATTTTATGCAATCCCTATCAAAATACCAACAGCATTTTTTGCAGAGTTGGAACAAAAAAGTCCTGAAATTTTTGTGGAACCACAAAAGAACCCAAATAATGAAAGCAATCCCCAAAAAGAAAAGCAAAGTGGGTGGCATCACAATTCCAGACTTCAAGATACATTATAAAACTGTAGTCATCAAGACAATATGGTAATGCCACAAAAATAGACACATAGATCAATGGAACAGAATACAAAACCCAGAAATGGGTGCGCAACAATATGGTCAACTAATCTTCAACAAAGCAGGAAAGAATATCCAATGGGAAAAAACACAGTCCCTTCAAAAAATGGTGTTGGGAAAACTGGACAACATGCAGAAGAATGAAACTGGACCACTTTCTTATACTGTACACAAAAATAAACTCAAAATGGATGAAAGACCTAAATGTGAGACAGGAAACTATCAAAATCGTAGAGGAGAACAAAGGCTGAAACCTCTTTGAGCCTGGCCATAGCAAATTCTTACTAGACACATCACTGGAGGAAAGGGAAACAAACGCAAAAATGAACTATTAGGGCTTCATTAAGATAAAAAGATTCTGTACAGGAAAGGAAACAATCAACAAAACTAAAAGGCAGCTTATACAATGGGAGAAGATATTTGCAAATGACATATCTGATGAAGGATTAGTATTCACAATCTATAAAGAACTTAACAAACTCTAACTGGTGTAAGGTGATATCTCAATGTGGTTTTAATTTGAATCTCCCTGATGGCTAGTGATGATGAACGAATGGATAAGGAAGATGTGGTCCATATACACTATGGAGTATTATGCCTCCATCAGAAAGGATGAATACCCAACTTTTGTAGCAACATGGACGGGACTGGAAGAGATTATGCTGAGTGAAATAAGTCAAGCAGAGAGAGTCAATTATCATATGGTTTCACTTATTTGTGGAGCATAACAAATAGCATGGAGGACATGGGGAGTTAGGAAAAGGGAGTTGGGGGAAATTGGAAGGGGAGGTGAACAATGAGAGACTATGGACTCTGAAAAACAATCTGAAGGGTTTGAAGAGGTGGGGGGGTGGGAGGTTGGGGGAACGAGGTGGTGGGTATTAGACAGGGCACAGATTGCATGGAGCACTGGGTGTGGTACAAAAACAAAGAATACTGTTATGCTGAAAATAAATTTTAAAATGATTAAAAAATAATAAATAAAATCTTTAAAAAAAACAAATTAAAAAAAAAAGAACTTAACAAACTCAACACTCAAAAAACAAATAATCTAGTTAAGAAATGGACAGAAGACATGAATAGACATTTTTCCAGAGAAGAGATCCAGATGGCTGACAGACGCATGAAAAGATGCTCAACGTTGCTCATCACCAAAGAAATACAAATCAAAACCATGATGAGATAACAAGACACACCTGTCCAAATGGCTGAAATTAACAACAGAAGAAACAACTAACTAGAAATGAAAATGGTATAGCATCATGGAAAAAAATTGCAATAATCCCTTAAAAAGTAAAGATTGTTGGGGTGCCTGGGTGGCTCAGTGGGTTAAGCCACTGCCTTCGGCTCAGGTCATGATCTCAGAGTCCTGGGATCGAGCCCCACATCAGGCTCTCTGCTCAGCAGGGAGCCTGCTTCCTCCTCTCTCTGCCTGCCTCTCTGCCTGCTTGTAATATCTCTGTCAAATAAATAAATAAAATCGTAAAAAAAAAAGGTAAAGATTGTTATATATATAACTTTATTTGGCCATCATAATAGATCTAAGTAGTCAGTTCAAAGATTTTAATTCCCATTTTACATATGACTCAAAGAGTTTAAATGACTTACTTCAAATGATCTTCAGGATCTGCAATATATTCCCTAAGTCACTGAGGTAGAAGAGGGTTTGGTATGAGAAATAAAAAAATTCAAATATTTTATTGTGGGAGAAATCTATGATGGCTTCAACTGTCTCAAAGAAGAAGCCTGTTCTAAAAATATGAGAGGATAGGAATTAGGTACCATCCAAAGAATGCTTCCAGCTTTGGTGGATGAGCATGTAGCAGACCAGTCCTCCACTAGTGATATCTTAATAAGCTAGAGAGGGAAAAAAAAAACAAACACAAAACAAAGGGTAGAAACATGTCAATTTCAAATCTCAGAGGTTACAAACATATTGTAGTTTATTTGAAATCCAGTCAGCAACAAGGGGCTCTGCTCCACACAGCCATTCAGAGACACAAGATGAAGGGGGGTCTGCCATTTTCTATATTAAGTTGCAGTGTTACTATGGAAACCAACATCCTGCTAGAAGAGGGAGGAAGAGAAACAGCGGAGAATTTATGGGGCCAAACTGGAAATGATAACATCACATCCTTGGAACTCCATTGGCCAAATTCAGTCACATGGTCCCATGTAGCAGTAAGGGAGGCTGGGACAAGAATCTAGCTATAAGACCCAGACAAAAGGAAAATGGGTTTGAGGAAGAACTATGCTATGCAGCTTTAACGTGTTTGTTAGGTCAAAAGTCATTAGATATCAAAGATGAGTAAGACTAGAAGGTGATAGCTGAGCAGCAATGAAGTCAAAAGAAATAGAAGTGAAAAAAGCAATAGTTTTAAAACTGTCTTTGGTGAACTAGCAGTTTTCCCACTTATGTGTGAAATACATGGAGTATATGAAACATATCCTTGAAATAGGTGGAAGGTAACAAGGTCATTTCATGGAGAGTGAGATTTCACTTACTATAGATGGTTAAGAGATTGAAGATGGAGGGTAAGTGCAGTGAACAAAGGTTTCTTGATATTTCAGTAAAAGGAGTGAGAGAGGGTTCAGGAGAGTTTGCCCGTTTATTCAACAAATATTTAGAATTGTTTATGCTCTAGGCTTTGTACAAGTTTTCAGGGGATGGGAGATTGACTAGTAGAATTGTGGAGAAAATTACTCTGAACATTAAGTGGAACAACGCAAAAGGGGAGAATATAGAGTTGGGTATTATATGTATATACACACATGGAAATAATATATACATATTATAGTATATACACATAATATATACACAAAGAGCATGCACACATACAAATATATGTATATAATAGATGCTGTTCTATTTTCATCATATCTGTCTATTTAAATATGATCTATTAAATAGATTTGAGAATAGCTGAAGCAACAAGAACTAGAGTAGAGGTCCAGCATCCCAGAGAGAAAGGGAGGACACAGAGGGGAGCTTGGCATTTCCCTCAACATTCTCCTCCAGGCACTCGGCAATTCTTAAGTTTCAACTGACTTTAAGAAGCCGAGCAGTGTTCTCAGTAGTTTCACAAGTACTAAAGGTAAAAATTGGAATTAAGTGTCCCCCAAGAAGGAGGGGAGTCTAATAAACTCCCAAGTATTAGTTGGGACCTGTGTAAGAATGCACTGTGTTAGGCAAAGCAAACAAAAAATACTTCGGCCTTTAGAGATTGAAAACTAGCTTCTGACCGACTTAGTCCCAGATTGTACAAAGATTATCTACCTTGATAATAACTGCCTGCCAGAGGAAAGCTGCAGTTTGATATGTCCACTCAGTGAAATACTAGACAGCAATGAAAGTGTACCATCCGCCACATGCAGATTCATGCAAAAGTATCACCAACATATTTTGTAAAAAAGTCAGGCTCTATGATTCTACTGAAATGCATTCCCAAACATGCAAAACTCAGTTATGCTTTTAGATATCATATCATGGTTTCCTTTTGGAAGGAAGAAATTTGTAAGGACATATGACTGAGTCTTCCAGAGTAATGTTAGGGTTACATTTTTAATGGAGATGGTATCGTATGGGATATATGCCTTGGGTATGTGTATTGGGGATGGTATTGTGTGGGATATATGCTTATGCATATTATACTGCTATAAAATTTTAAAGTATGTATTTAAAAATACATAAAAATATCAACAATTTAAAACAGTTTGTTGGGAGCTTTCTTAAAATTTTTTTTAAACTGTTACTGCTACAGTCTTATTTGTACAATAAAAGCTGCGTTTGAAAAATATGCTGTTATGAAATCTGCATTCTTTAAAAAGAAAAACATTTCTAGGAACCACAACACAATTTAGTCTGTTATGATAAAGGTTTTCACTACAGTAAATTGTTATAAGTATATGTCACTGCAAATTTGTATACTTCATCTGGATTTATTCCTGGAAGGAACTTAATGATTTAACCTGTCCTTAAGATTAACATCTCTATAAAACAAATAATAACTACAAGAAAGAGTTATATTAAATTCTGTCAGCATTTTCCATCTGTTGAAATTCCTATAAATCATTTTGCAACTGCAGTATAAGGAAGTTAAATGTGTATTTTATTTTTCTTGGAAAAGCACTTTTAAGCCTGAAGCAAGGTAATAAAAGATAAGAGAAAGAGTAAGAAAAAAAAAAGACTAAAAATTCTAGCAGCTCATAATAATATTTGAGACTTGAAATTTTATAAAATCTACTATACTATTTCCATAGATAGTGTTTTTTTTATTGGATATCATGGGATGAAAACTGGAATAATTACAATAATTGGTTTATAACACATTCTTATTAGCCCACACATAACACAATTAAAATAAATGAAGGTTAAGATTCAGTTAGTTATTCATTTTTAATAATTTGTCAGTACCTGAAAAACCACCACCCAAAACAAAATCTACGACCTTTAATAATAACCTGTATCTCACCAGTATCCAACTAATGGGCACATCTGCCTTGCTGCCCAATCTAAATTGAGCTTTGTATTGAATTCTGTGTTCATCATTACTTACCTTTTCTTTTTGTAATAATCTTACTGTATTTTCATATGGTTCTATGTACATATTGTTATATAACAAACTACCCTAAAACCTTAATGGTTTAAAACAGCAATAATAATAATAATAATAATAATAATAACTATTATTATTATTATTAGTTATTTCTCACCACTCTGTAGATTAGGAATTTAGACAGGGTACAGTTGGCCTCTATCCCTTGATGTCTCTGGAGTTTCTGCTGAACTAACTCAAATGGTTAGGGGCTGACCAGAAGTAATCGAGTGACATCTGTCTGTCTGCCTCTCTCTCTCTCTCATTAGTTTCGCCTTCTTCACAGCATGGGAGACTAGCGTGCGCAGACTTCTATCATGGTGGCTCAGAACTCCAGGGGGCCAGTCCAAAAGCTTTGAGTTCTCTTAAAGGCTAGGCCTACAAACTGCTTAACATCAGTCCATTGGTCAGGCCACCAAAATACAAGAGAAAGGGAAATAGGCCTCCCTCTTGATCGAAAGAGTGTATACAATTTTGTATCACTCTTATTGTGCTGCATATTTCCACACATATTCTAGAATCATTTTGAAATTAAAAAAGAACTCTGGGGATTTTATTGAAACTTTACAGATCAATTTTTGGATAACTGATATGTTTAAAATATTATTTTCCTACCTAAGGTTAAATCTATCTCTTAATTTGTTTAGTAATTATTTTATTATATCTAAAAAATATACTTTTTTTCTGTAGACATTTCCCATATCTTTTGGATTAATTTCTAATTTCTTGGCACTGTTGTAAATTACCCTATTTTAAGTATTTTAGTTCCTTTTTTCAATATTTCTTGCTTTTTCTAAATGTTTATGCAGTTGTTTCAGCAACATTATTATTTTCTATTTTTTTTTAATTTTATTATGTTATGTTAGTCACCATAAAATACATCATTAGTTTTTGATATCATTAAATATATTTTTAAAATCTGGCTTTGAATGATATTGTAATGAATTTTTTTAATTTTCTCTTTATTTGTTAGTTTTTCATGTCTGCCCTCTCTCTCCTCACTTTCTGAAATGCCAATGAAAAGGATGTTATTATTTTTCTCTTTTTGTTCTACTCCCACAGGGGCTGAGGTTCTAAGTGTTAGTGTATTTTCTCAGGATTATTTTGCCTGAATAATTTCAATGATCTGTCTTCAAATGTATGGGCTCTTTCCTCTGTTTTCTTCATTCCGCTCTTCCAAAGAGCTTCTGCTATTCATCTTTTAGTTTTTTTTTTTTCTTTTTTAATTTCAGTTACATATTTTTCAGTTCTAAAATTGTCATTTGTTCTTCTTTGTGTCTTCTATTTCTTTACTGGGACTTGCTTCTATTGCTAAGAATCTATTTTTGTTTGTTTGTTTGTTTGTTTCAAGCTTGTTAATAATTACTTGTTTATGCATTTTTTTTTTAATTTTATTTTTTATAAACATATATTTTTATCCCCAGGGGTACAGGTCTGTGAATCGCCAGCTTTACACACTTCACAGCACTCACCATAGCACATACCCTCCCCAATATCCATACCCCACCCTCCCAACCCCCCCCCATCAACCCTCAGTTTGTTTTGTGAGATTAAGAGTCATTTATGGTTTGTCTCCCTCCCAATCACATCTTGTTTCATTTACTCTTCTCCTACCCCCTTAAACCCCATGTTGCATCTCCTCTCCCTTATATCAGGGAGATCATATGATAGTTGTCTTTCCCCGATTGACTTATTTCGTTAAGCATGATACCCTCTAGTTCCATCCACGTCGTCGCAAATGGCAAGATTTCATTTCTTTTGATGGCTGCATAGTATTCCATTGTGTATATATACCACTTCTTCTTTATCCATTCATCTGTTGATGGACATCTAGGTTCTTTCCATAGTTTGGCTATTGTAGACATTGCTGCTATAAACATTCGGGTGCACGTGCCCCTTCGGATCACTATGTTTGTATCTTTAGGATAAATACCCAGTAGTGCAATTGCTGGGTCATAGGGTAGTTCTATTTTCAACATTTTGAGGAACCTCATGCTGTTTTCCAGAGTGGTAGCACCAGCTTGCATTCCCACCAACAGTGTAGGAGGGTTCCCCTTTCTCCGCATCCTCACCAGCATCTGTCGTTTCCTGACTTGTTAATTTTAGCCATTCTGACTGGTGTGAGGTGATATCTCATTGGGGTTTTGATTTGTATTTCCGTGATGCCGAGTGATATGGAGCACTTTTTCATGTGTCTGTTGGCCATCTGGATGTCTTCTTTGCAGAAATGTCTGTTCATGTCCTCTGCCCATTTCTTGATTGGATTATTTGTTCTTTGGGTGTTGAGTTTGCTAAGTTCTTTATAGATTTTGGACACTAGCCCTTTATCTGATATGTCGTTTGCAAATATCTTCTCCCATTCTGTCAGTTGTCTTTTGATTTTGTTAACTGTTTCCTTTGCTGTGTCAAAGCTTTTGATCTTGATAAAATCCCAATAGTTCATTTTTGCCCTTGCTTCCCTTGCCTTTGGCGATGTTCCTAGGAAGATGTTGTTGCGGCAGAGGTCAAAGAGGTTGCTGCCTGTGTTCTCCTCAAGGATTTTGATGGATTCCTTTCTCACATTGAGGTCCTTCATCCATTTTGAGTCTATTTTCGTGTGTGGTGTAAGGAAATGATCCAATTTCATTTTTCTGCATGTGGCTGTCCAATTTTCCCAACACCATTTATTGAAGAGGCTGTCTTTTTTCCACTGGACATTCTTTCCTGCTTTGTCGAAGATGAGTTGACCATAGAGTTGAGGGTCTATTTCTGGGCTCTCTATTCTGTTCCATTGACCTATGTGTCTGTTTTTGTGCCAGTACCATGCTGTCTTGATGATGACAGCTTTGTAATAGAGCTTGAAGTCCGGAATTGTGATGCCACCAACTTTGGCTTTCTTTTTCAATATTCCTTTGGCTATTCAAGGTCTTTTCTGGTTCCATATAAATTTTAGGATTATTTGTTCCATTTCTTTGAAAAAAATGGATGGGATTTTGATAGAGATTGCATTAAATGTGTAGATTGCTTTAGGTAGCATAGACATTTTCACAATATTTATTCTTCCAATCCAGGAGCATGGAACATTTTTCCATTTCTTTGTGTCTTCCTCAATTTCTTTCATGAGTATTTTATAGTTTTCTGTGTATAGATTCTTAGTCTCTTTGGTTAGGTTTATTCCTAGGTATCTTATAGTTTTGGGTGCAATTGTAAATGAGATTGACTCCTTAATTTCTCTTTCTTCTGTCTTGTTGTTGGTGTAGAGAAATGCAACTGATTTCTGTGCATTGATTTTATATCCTGACACTTTACTGAATTCCTGTACAAGTTCTAGCAGTTTTGGAGTGGAGTCTTTTGGGTTTTCTACATATAGTATCATATCATCTGTGAAGAGTGATAGTTTGACTTCTTCTTTGCTGATTTGGATGCCTTTAATTTCCTTTTGTTGTCTGATAGCTGAGGCTAGGACTTCTAGCACTATGTTGAATAGCAGTGGTGATAACAGACATCCCTGCCGTGTTCCTGACCTTAGCGGAAAAGCTTTCAGTTTTTCTCCATTGAGAATGATATTTGCGGTGGGTTTTTCATAGATGGCTTTGATAATATTGAGGTATGTGCCGTCTATCCCTACACTTTGAAGAGTTTTGATCAGGAAGGGATGCTGTACTTTGTCAAATGCTTTCAGCATCTATGGAGAGTATCATATGGTTCTTGTTCTTCTTTATTAATGTGTTGTATCACATTGATTGATTTGCGGATGTTGAACCAACCTTGCAGCCCTGGAATAAATCCCACTTGGTCGTGGTGAATAATCCTTTTAATGTACTGTTGAATCCTATTGGCTAGTATTTTGGTGAGAATTTTCACATCTGTGTTCATCAAGGATATTGTTCTGTAGTTCTCTTTTTTGATGGGATCCTTGTCTGGTTTTGGGATCAAGGTGATGCTGGCCTCATAAAATGAGTTTGCAAGTTTTCCTTCCCTTTCTATTTTTTGGAACAGTTTCAGGAGAATAGGAATTAGTTCTTTAAATGTTTGGTAGAATTCCCCTGGGAAGCCGTCTGGCCCTGGGCTTTTGTTTGTTTGGAGATTTTTGATGACTGTTTCAATCTCCTTACTGGTTATGGGTCTGTTCAGGCTTTCTATTTCTTCCTGGTTCAGTTGTGGTAGTTTATATGTCTCTAGGAATGCATCCATTTCTTCCAGATTGTCAAATTTGTTGGCATAGAGTTGCTCATAGTATGTTCTTATAATTGTCTGGATTTCTTTGGTGTTCGTTGTGATCTCTCCTCTTTCATTCATGATTTTATTTATTTGGGTCCTTTCTCTTTTCTTTTTGATAAGTCTGGCCAGGGGTTTATCGATCTTATTAATTCTTTCAAAGAACCAGCTCCTAGTTTCGTTGATTTGTTCTATTGTTTTTTTGGTTTCTATTTCATTGATTTCTGCTCTGATCTTTATGATTTCTCTTCTCCTGCTGGGTTTAGGGTTTCTTTCTTGTTCTTTCTCCAGCTCCTTTAGGTGTAGGGTTAGGTTGTGTACCTGAGACCTTTCTTGTTTCTTAAGAAAGGCTTGTACCGCTATATATTTTCCTCTCAGGACTGCCTTTGTTGTGTCCCACAGATTTTGAACCATTGTGTTTTCATTATCATTTGTTTCCATGAATTTTTTCAATTCTTCTTCAATTTCCTGGTTGACCCATTCATTCTTTAGAAGGATGCTATTTAGTGTCCATGTATTTGGGTTCTTTCCTATTTCCTCTTGTGATTGGGTTCTAGCTTCAGAGCATTGTGGTCTGAAAATATGCAGGGAATGATTCCAATCTTTTGATAACGGTTGAGACCTGATTTAGGACCGAGGATGTGATCTATTCTGGAGAATGTTCCATGTGCACTAGAGAAGAATGTGTATTCTGTTGTTTTGGGATGAAATGTTCTGAATATATCTGTGATGTCCATCTGGTCCAGTGGACATTTAAGGCCTTTATTTCCTTGTTGATCTTTTGCTTGGATGATCTTTCCATTTCAGTGAGGGGAGCGTTAAAGTCCCCTACTATTATTGTATTATTGTTGATGTGTTTCTTTGATTTTGTTATTAATTGGTTATATAATTGGCTGCTCCCACATTAGGGGCATAGATATTTAAAATTGTTAGATCTTCTTGTTGGACAGTTCCTTTGAGTATGATATAGTGTCCTTCCTCATCTCTTATTATAGTCTTTGGCTTAAAATCTAATTGATCTGATATAAGGATTGCCACTCCTGCTTTCTTCTGATGTCCATTAGCATGGTAAGTTCTTTTCCACCCCCTCACTTTAAACCTGGAGGTGTCTTCGGGTTTAAGATGAGTTTCTTGTAGGCAACATATAGATGGGTTTTGTTTTTTTATCCATTCTGATAACCTGTGTCTTTTTTTTTTAAAGATTTTATTTATTTATTTGACAGAGGGATCACAAGTAGACGGAGAGGAAGGCAGAGAGAGAGAGAGAGAGAGAGAGGGAAGCAGGCTTCTTGCTGAGCAGAGAGCCTGATGTGGGACTCGATCCCAGGACCCTGAGATCATGACCTGAGCCGAAGGCAGCAGCTTAACCCACTGAGCCACCCAGGCGCCCCATCCTGTGTCTTTTGATTGGCGCATTTAGCCCATTAAGATTCAGGGTAACTATTGAGAGATATAAATTTAGTGCCTTTGTCTTGCCTGTAAGGTGACTATTATTGTATATTGTCTCTGTTCCTTTCTGATCTACTACTTTTAGGGTCTCTCTTTGCTTAGTGGACCCCTTTCAATATTTCCTGTAGAGCTGGCTTGGTGTTTGCAAATTCTTTCAGTTTTTGTTTGTCCTGGAAGCTTTTAATCTCTCCTTCTATTTCAAGGATAGCCGAGCTGGATATAGTATTCTTGGCTGCATGTTTTTCTCGTTTAGGGCTCTGAATATATCATGCCAGCTCTTTCTGGCCTGCCAGGTCTCTGTGGATAAGTCTGCTGCCAATCTAATATTTTTACCATTGTATGTTACAGACTTCTTTTCCTGGGCTGCTTTCAGGATTTTCTCTTTGTCACTAAGACTTGTAAATTTTACTATTAGGTGATGGGGTGTGGACCTATTCTTATTAATTTTGAGGGGGGTTCTCTGAACCTCCTGGATTTTGATCCTTGTTCCCTTTGCCATGTTGGGGAAATTCTCTCCAATAATTCTCTCCAATATACCTTCTGTACCCCTCTCTCTTTCTTCTTCTTCTGGAATCCCAATTATTCTAATGTTGTTTCGTCTTATGGTGTCACTTATCTCTCGAATTCTCCCCTCATGGTCCAGTAGCTGTTTGTCCCTCTTTTGCTCAGCTTCTTTATTCTGTGTCATTTGGTCTTCTATATTGCTAATTCTTTCTTCTGCCTCATTTATCCTAGCAGTGATAGCCTCCATTTTTTATTGCACCGCATTAATAGCTTTTTTTATTTCAACTTGGTTAGATTTTAGTTCTTTTATTTCTCCAGATAGGGTTTTTATATCTCCTGAGAGGGTTTCTCTAATAACTTCCAGGCCTTTTTTGAGCCTGGCTAGAACCTTGAGAATCATCATTCTGAACTCTACATCTGACATATTACCAATGTCTGTATTGATTAGGTCCCTAGCCTTTGGTACTGCCTCTTGTTCTTTTTTTTGTGGTGAATTTTTCTGCCTTGTCATTTGTCCAGTTAAGAGTATATGAAGGAGGAAGTAAAATACTAAAAGGGTGGCAACAACCCCAGGAAAATATGCTTTAACCAAATCAGAAGAGATCCCAAATCGTGAGGGGGGAGAAAGGGGATAAAAAGAGGTTCAGAAAAAAAAAAAAAGAAACAATTAGAAAAATAAAATGAATAAAGAAAAAATATAAAAAGGAATATATATATATATATATATATATATATATATATATATACACACACACATTAGATTAACTAGTTTAAACTAGTTTAAAAACGTTAAAAAAGAAAAGGGTGAAAGTTAAAAAAATTTTTAGCAGAAGAAGAGAAAAAAAATTGAAAAAGAAAAAAAAATTAAATTAACTGTAAGGCTAAAGAATCATGGGGAGAAAGCCATGAGTTCTGTGCTTTGCTTTCTCCTCCTCTGGAATTCCGCTGTTCTCCTTGGGTTGAAACTGCACTCCTTGGTAGCTGAACTTGATCCTGGCTGGGTTTCTTGTTGATCTTCTGGGGGAGGGGCCTATTGTAGTGATTCTCAAGTGTCTTTGCCCCCCGCAGAGTTGCACCGCCCTTACCAGGGGCCAGGCTCAGTAATTCGCTCAGGTTTGCTTTTGGGAGCTTTTGTTCCCTGAGCGCTTTCTGTAGAGTTCTGGAGGATGGAAATGAAGATGGCGGCCTCCCAATCTCCGGCCTGGAAGAGCCGAGAGCCCGGGGCCCCACTCCTCAGTGCGCCCTCAGAGAACAGCGCCCAATTACTCCCATCTCCCTGGCCTCCCTGGCCTCAGCGCTCTCAGCTGACCGAGCCTGCGACCGGTTCAAGGTAACCCTGAGCTTAGAGCTCACTCTCGGCTCTGTCTCTGTAGCTGGCTTCCACATTCTAATACCTGTAAGCTCTGCAACACTCAGACACCCCCGATCCTTCTGTGATCCTGTGGGACCTGAGGCCACGCTGACCCCGTGTGGGCTTCACCCTGGTTAAGCCTCTGGAGCGATGTCCCTCTGCAGAACAGACTTTTAAAAGTCCTGATTTTGTGCTCTGTTGCTCCGCCTCTGGCCGGGAGTTGGCCCCTCCCCCTGCGGTCTATCTTCCGGTCGCTTTGGATTCACTTCTCCGCCAGTCCTACCTTTCAGAAAGTGGTTGATTTTCTGTTTCTAGAATTGCTGTTCTTCTCTTTGATCTCCTGTTGGATTTGTAGGTGTTTGCAATCTTTAGATAAGCTATCTAGCTGATCTCCTGCTACCTGAAGTAGTCTCAGCCTGCTACTTCTCCACCATCCTGACTCCTCCTGTTTATGCATTTTTTTAAGATGTTATTTATTTATTTGACAGACAGAGATCTCAAGTAGGCAGAGAGGCAGGCAGAGAGAGAGAGGAGGAAGCAGGCTCACCCACCCAGCAGGGAGCCTGAACACGGGTCCCCATTTTGGGACCCCGGGACCAGAACCCGAGCCAAAGGCAGAGGCCCCTAACCCACTGAGCCACCCAGGCGCCCCTGTTTATGCATCTTTATAATGACTCTTTTAAAACATTTGTCAGATAATTCTATAATCCCTGTCATCCCAATTCTGTCATCAATATTGTGGTTTGTTTTTGTTTGTTTGCTTTTTGGCTTGAGGGGTTTTGTTTTGTTTTGTTTATTCAGCTCAAGATATCCTTCATTCTTGGTATTATAGGTGATTTCTTATTAAAACTTGGGCTTTGTGATTTTTTTGTTTGTTTGTTTTCTTCTTCTTCTTCTATTTTAAATTGTGTTGACTTTCTCTGCTTGACTTATTTTGAAATGACATATTACTTAAGCTTTCTGTTTTAGCTGGCTTCTTCTGATACCACCCAGACAGCAGAAGGGGGACATTGCTTCATTACCTCCTAGCGCAGGCAGAAATCTACATTCTCTACTCAGTCTTCACTGACTCCTAAAAGTCAGCCTGTTTCATTGACACCTAAAGGTCCTAGAAGTTGTGTTTTCTTTCCACCATTCAGACTTCTATTGTATTTATTATATATATTCCATATAGAGTTTTTAGTTGTATTTCATGAGGGGAATTGGGGAAAGTACATCCATTCCATTTTCCTGATTAAATTACTTTTAAAGTTTTTTTTTTCTATTTTATCTAAGCTATTGATTTTTTTTTAAGATTGTATTTATTTATTTGACACAGAGAGAAAGCACAAGCAGGGGGAGCAGTAGACAGAGGCAGAAGCAGCTTCCCTTGCTCCGCAGGGAGCTCCATGCTGGGCTCCATCTCAGGACTCTGGGAAGGCTGTTGAATTTTTTTTGAAATAATGTTTTCCTACTACTTCACTGTTATCCTTTTAATAGTCAAATGATCTGCTGTGATGTCATTTCTCTCATTCCTAATATTGGCAATTTCTAGTTTCTTTTTATACTTGATGTATTTTGGTGAACTTTTATCATTTTAATTTTTCCTTTCAAATAATCAAATTATGGCTTTGTCAATTCCTTTATTGGTTTTCTATGTGTCACTTCATTTTTCCTTGTATTTACAAATTTAAATTTAATTTATTTTTAAATTTAAATCATTAATTTCTCATTATTCAAATACATCATTGATTTCAAACTTCTAACATAAGCACTGGGAAGCTGTATATTTCCTAGTCCTGTCCAACAAATTTTTATCTCTTATATTTATTTATCCTTCAGTTAAAAATATCTCCAAATTTCAAGGCTGCTTTCATTAATTCATGAGATTTTGAATTTTGCTCCTTAATGTCCAAATATTTCAAGCTTTCCAAGATATTAAAAATTTTAAAGATTTTATTTATTTATTTAAGAAAGAGAGTGAGAGCATGAGGAGAAGAGGCAGGCAGAGGGAATGGGAGAAGCAGATTCCCTGCTGAGCATGGAGCTAGATGCAGGGTTAGATTCCAGGATCCTGAGATCATGCCCTAAGCTAAAGGCAGATGCTTAACTGAGCCATGCAGTTGCCACAAGAGATCACATTTTCATGCAATCTTAATATGTTTCTCCTGTGTGCTGGGAAATATTTTGTAATATTTCAACCTTTTGAAATATATGAAACACATTGATCAGCATATTATCCACCTTGGTGAAAGATCCAAGTACTCTTAAAAATTATATCTTTTCTGTGGTTATGAACATAGTATTCTTTATTAATTAGGCCACACCAGCTGTCTTGTTGATGGTGTTGTTAAATCTTCTGTAACTATACTGTTAACCTTTTCCTTGGTTATTCTATCAATGACTGTGTATTTACCTATGTCTCCCTTAATGTATACCAGTCTCTGTTTCAAATTGTATTACTAGGTGTATAACATTTGAGATGATTATGTCTTCAGGATGAATATCCCTCTTTATTTCCAGCTGTATATCCCACTGTAAAAAAATCAACTTTTCTCTGGTATTTATACAGCCATATTAACTTTTAAAATAAAGAGTGTTTATGTGGTATGTCTTTTTACATTCAATTTTATCTTTATGTAACATTTAACATACATTTTGAAGGATATAAACTGGATATTTCAGAATCTTTCTGGAAAGTTTTCTCTATTTGATCTTTGCAATTTATGGATTTGTTTTTCAATTCATTCCTCATGGGGTGCCTGGTTGGCTCAGCTGGGTCCTGGGATCAAGCCCCACATAGGGCTCCCTGTTCAGTGGGGTGGTTGCTTCTCCCTCACCCTCCGCCTGCCGCTCCCCACGCTTGTGCTATCTCTTTCTCTTTGTCAAATAAATAAATAAAATCTTTAAAAAAATTTTTGTTCCTTAATACTATTCATATTTTATTCTGTATTTCAACTATCACATTTTTTTATACTTAGTATATTTTCTTGGTTCCTATTTTTAAACATTTCCTTTTTCTGGTTTCATATTTGGAATATCTTCCCTTATACCATTGGTTTATTTGTAACTATCAATATTATTATGTTTAGCCCCTCTTTTCTAATATTTCTACCTAGGTTGGAAACTGTAATCCAGTATATTGGTTTTGTTTGGAAATATTTGTGTTCCCTAATGTGTTGTTTTTGGTTTCATTTTTACATGACACAATTGTTTACACTATTAAACAATGTGTATGGAGAAGGGCAGCTCTATGTTGTCAGCTGGAAGAAGTTAGGGGGTGGGAAGTTGATGAATCTTCCACCAGGTGGGAAATGGAAGATACCAGAAAACCAGTCAGTTAGTCCCCACCCACAGCAGCTCTCGGGTCAGATCTTCACCTTTTGTCCCCAGAAAAGCTATATCAGAAAGATAAACTTCTTAGATACTACTTCCTTTGTGGGTTTTAAGGGGAGAGCATGAAGTAGCCACAGCCAGAGATTAGTCTCAATTCCCTGCCTTTACACTGTACAGGGGTTCTTTCTTGTCCTGATTTTATTCCTGAGGCCACCAGGACTAGTCCCACTTCCTGTAGTTATGCTGACAACACTGTGTTCGAGAGATAAGGAGCCAGAGAAGTAAAATAACACATTCCACATCTCTTTCGCCCTCTCACAGACTAATCAAATTGCCTCTTATTTGTTCCAAACAACAGCCCCACACTGAAGTATGGAAGAGAACGCACCCCCACTTGCACATTCTCCAGGGGATCCTGCCCATTTTCTGAAGTTCTTCCGGGACTAAGGAAAAAGACAGCTGTGCCACATCAACAATTTGTTTGAAATCACTGGATTTTGTTTTAATGTAAGCAAGATATACATGTATTCTTTTTTCATTAAATTTACTTGGAATTAGATGATTCCATTGAATGGATTCTTCAAAACCTCTTTTTAGTATAAAACCTATTTGTATCAGCCTAGTTTCATTTCTTCCTCTTGGCTTTTCCATTTCATGTTTTAAGGAGAAAGCAGAGGTGTAAACCAAATCCTTCATGTGCTTTTAGTTGCAAGACATTGTTGCACAAAGTTGCTGATAGGGGGTTATCTGAAGTCATTTGAGTCAATGGGAAATTCACCATCTGAATTTAGAGGACTCAAATGGAAGTTTTACAGTGGTATCATCTCCAGTTGCAACAAAGTAAAGAAGTGCTTGGATCAGTTCAAAAGGCTATGTCTGGCAAATAACAGTATAGAAAGTGTTTAAAATCATTTATCAGTAGGAACTTCAAATTAAAATAGTGAGATACTACTACACCTATAGGGATAGCCAGAATGCTGACAGCACTAAACGTTGGCAAGGATGTGGAACAACAGGAACTCTCATTCACTGCTGGCAAAATGCTGGGAAAGCAAAATGGTACAGTCACTTTGAAAAGAATTTTGACATATCATACTCTTAACATACGATCCAGCAAGTGTACTCCTTGATTCTTACCCAAAGGAGTGAAAACTTGTGTTCACACCAAAACCGGAACATGGGTATTTATGTCAGTTTTATTCATAATTGTCAAAACTTCAAAGCAAACAAGATGTACTTTAGTGAGGGGATAGATAAACAAACTGGTAAACATAGAAAATAGAATTTTATTTAGTGCTAAAAAGAAATGCACGATCAAGCATGAAAAGATATGGAAGATCCTTAAATGCATATTACCAAGGAAAAAAAAAGCTTATATGAGAAAGGTTATATACTATAGGATTCCAACTACATGACATTCTGGGAAGGGGCTAACTTTGGAGACAGTAAAGGGATCAACGATTGCTGGGGTTGGGAAAGTGAGGACTGAATCCATGGTGCAAAGAGGATTTTTAGGCAGTGAAATACACTGTATGGTATATAATGGAGGGCATATGCCACTACACATTTGTCCAACCTAGAGAATGGGTAACACTAAGAGTGAACCCTAAGACAAACTTTGAACTTTGAGTTATAATGGTGCAAAAATGTAGGTTCATGAAGTATACAAATGTACCACTCTGGTGGGGGATATTGATAGTGGGGAGACTAGGCATGTGAAGGGAGGCCATATTTGGGAAATCTCTGTACCTTCTATACTCAAATTCTCTATGAACCTAAAACCACTGTAGAGAATACAAACTATATTTAAAAAAAAAAAAGAGTTATGTATCTCTGACCATGGGAATGGACCACAAAGAAACAAGGGAATGACAGGTATTCATTGCAGCTAAGCAGATTATCCCAAATGCTTTGTCTTCCCCTCTAATTGCATGCATTTTCTTGCGTATAATTGATATCTTTATACAATTTTTTGTTATATATAGACAATTAAGAGAGAAAAAGATAGTCTCAAGTCTAAATATTGCTTGTAATTGATTATTTACAAGCTGATTTTTCAATATTATCTTTAACTTTAGCTTCTAATACTTAACTTTGCTTTCCTTCTATTCCAGTTAAAGACCAAAGGTTTTATCAAGAGCACCAATGAAATATCCCATGTTCAGAATTTAATTATAATACTTTGGATAAGAAGTTGAGATTACTGAAAAACATATTTTTAAAGTTTTTAGTCCAATTGTTTTTTACTATTCTTGACACTAATTTGCAATGAAAAATCAAGATCAAGATTAATAATAGTCATAAGATATAGTTTGCAAAGAGTAGCTAAAATATTCCATTAAACATTTGGTTTTTAACCAGGAACACACAGGAGTATTTTTTAAAGCCACCCACTGAATAGAAGATATTTGCCAATGATATAATGATAAGGAGTTAATATCCAAAATTAAAGAATTCATACAAGTCAATGAAAAACAAACTGCTCCATTAAAAAATGGGCAGAGGACCTGAATGGACACTTATTTGAACAACACATACAGATGACCAACAGACTCATGAAAAGATGTTAAACATCAGATCCCCTGATCTGGGGATCAGGGTAATGCTGGCTTCATAAAATGAATCTGGAAGTTTTCCTTCTGCTTCAATTTTTTGAAACAGCTTCAGGAGAATAGGTGTTATTTCTTCTTTGAAAGTTTGGTAGAATTCCCCAGGGAATCTGTCAGGTCCTGGGCTCTTGTTTTTTGAGAGGTTTTTGGTCACTGCTTCAATCTCGTTACTAGATATTGGTCTATTCAGGTTGTCAATTTCTTCCTGGTTCAATTTTGGGAGTTTATAGTTTTCCAGGAATGCATCTATTTCATCTAGATTGCTTAACTTATTGGCATATAACTATTGATAATAACTTCTGATGATTGTTTCTATTTCCTTGGTGTTAGTTGTGATCACTCCCTTTTCATTCATAATTTTATTAATTTGAGCTTTCTCTCTTTTCTTTTGGATTAGTGTGGCCAATGGTTTATCAGTCTTATTGATTCTTTCAAAAAACCAGCTTCTGGTTTCATTGATATGTTCTACTGTATCTCTGGTTTCTATCTCATTAATCTCTGCTCTAATCTTGATTGTTTCCCTTCTTGTGTGTGGAGTTGGATAAATTTGTTGTTGATTCTCCAGTTCTTTAAGGTGTAGAGACAGCTGGTGTATTCTGGATTTTTCAATTTTTTTGAGGGAGGCTTGGATGGCTATGTATTTCCCCCTTAGGACCGCCTTTGCTGTATCCCATAGTTTTGGACCAAAGTGTCTTCATTCTCATTGGTTTCCATGAACTGTTTTTCTTCTTTGATCTCCTGGTTGATCCAAGCATTCTTAAGGCAAGGTGGTCTTTAGCTTCCAGGTGTTTGAGTTCCTTCTGAACTTTTCCTTGTGATTGAGCTCCAGTTTCAAAGCATTGTGATCTGAGAATATGCAGGGAATAATCTCAACCTTTTGGTATCAGTTGAGCCCTGATTTGTGACCCAGTATGTGGTCTATTCTTGAGAAGGTTCCATGTGAACTTGAGAAGAATTAGTATTCTGTTGTTTTAGGGTGGAATGTTCTGTATATATCTATGAGGTCCATCTGGTCCAATGTGTCATTCAATGCTCTTGTTTTTTTATTGATTTTCTGCTTGGATGATCTCTCTATTACTGAGAGAGGTGTGTTAAGATCTCCTACTATTAATGTATTCATATCAATATGACTCTTTATCTTGATTAATAGTTTTCTTATGTAATTAGCTGCTCCCATATTGGGGACATAGATTTACAATTGTTAAATCATCTTGATGGATAGTCCCTTTAAGAATTATGTAGTGTCCTTCTGTATCTCTGACTACAGTCTTTAGTTTAAAATCTAATTTATCTGATATGAGAATCACTACCCCGATCTTCTTTTGAGGCCCATTGGCATGAAAGATGCTTCTCCAACCCTTTCTTCTCCATCACTTTCAGTCTGGGTATATCCTTAGGTTTGAAATGGGTCTCTTGTAGACAACATATGGATGGGTCCTGTTGTTTTATAAAAAAAAAAAAAAAAAATCACTGATCTCCAGGGAAATGCAAATCAAAATGACAGTGAGACAAAACCTTACAGCTGTCACAATGACTATTATAAAAAAGACAAGAAATAACAAGGGTCTGCAAGGATGTGGAGAAGAGTGCACTGGTTTTGGGAATGCAAACCAGTGCAGCCACTGTGGAAACAGTAGGAAGCTTCTTCAAAAAGTTAAAGAGAGAAATAACAAACTGAGGGTTTGGGAGGGGACGGGGGTGTGGGGTTGGTTGAGCCTGGTGGTGGGTAGTATGGAGGGCATGTATTGCATGGAGATCTGGGTGTGGTGCATAAACCATGAATGCTGATTTCATTCACTGAAAAGAAATAAAATAAAATAGATTGGAAAAAGAGAGAGAGAGAGAAAGAGAACTATCCTACAACCTAGCAATTCCACTTTAAGATATTTATCTGAGAAATGAAAACACAAATTTGAAAAGATATGTGTATCCCTATATTCATTACAGCATTCTTTACCACTGCCAAGATATGGAAGCAACCTAAATGTTCATCTGTAGATGGATAGATACAGATGTGGTATACATCAATGTTGCTCAGCCATTCAAAGAAAGAAGAATGCCGTCTAACATTTGTGTCAACATGGGTGACCTGAAGGGTGTATGCCAAGAGATGTAAGTCAGACAAAGACAAATACTGAATGTTTCACTTATGTCTAGAATCTAAAACACACAACAAATGAACAAACAAAACAAAACAAAACACAAACAGATTTATAGACACAGAGAACAAACTGGCAGTTGCCACAGAGAAGAGGAGGTTGGGGAGGGGTGAAATAATGAGGTAAAGGGGATTAAAAGGGACAAACTCCTACTTATAAAATAAATAAGTCATGGGGATTGATGGACAGCATAGGGAATATAGTCAACAATAATCACTTTGGATTGTGACAGGTGGTATAAAAATTTTGAGTCACTATGTTGTAGACCTAAAAGTAATATAACATGCCAATTATAATTCAATAAAAATTATATATGAAAAACACTCTCATTATTGAGTTTTAGGAAATGAGAAAAAAATGTTCTACATAACTTTGTTGTTATTTATTTCACTCCAAGCAGAACTGATTACAAATAAAATCATTATAGGGGTAAGAGAGTAAATATTGTGATAATTTATATGTACCATAGTGAACTTTTATGTAAAAGATCAATTCAGTGAGCTTAGAAGTGATTCTATTGGGAAAAAAATAGATTCAGATTCTCAAATAATCAATTGAGATAGAAACATTTATAACTAATGGCTCTGCAGTGATATAAAATGTAAGCAATGGCAGTTAGTGTAAAAGCTTTGTTGCTTCCAGATTTAAATTCCCTCAGCAGAAAATTTAGATGTTGTGATGTACATTTAAAAAATCCTTTAGGTAATGTTAAAACAGATGAAAATACCTATTTTATTTGTTCAGTGTTGATATAAGGTCTTAGCTTGAGAAGGGGCTATTACTTGGTTTCTCAATTAATGATGTACAGCTCACTTAAAAATAACTACTCCATTACGTGACACGTGATAAAGTTAGGGGGGAAAAAAAGTGGGGCAGATGCCCTGATTTGAACATATGCATCGTTCCCTGCTGGGGTTTGTTTCTTACTGGGTGTGACCAGAGCATGGATTAGGGCAAGGAGCCAAGGGTCTAGGTATGTGAGATACCTTGGGAGTAGCAGCGTGAGAGCCCAGGAGAAAGGCAGAGACATATTCCCAGATTTAATCTGAGAGCAATACCGGCATGAAAACTTCTTTCAAGATTTCAGAAGCAGAAGAACTGTACTCCTTCTGAGCCACTGACTTTTATTTATTTGGTTGGTTGGCTTGGCTCTGTTTACGTGGTTTTATTATCCTTCTAGACAGTAAATGTGTGCTTATTTTATGGACACTATAAATCTAGAATCAATCCTGTTTACTTCTCATTTGTTTACTTTTTTGGTTGTTTGTAGTTTGGAACGAAGCTTGGAGCTCATACTTACCATAGTTTTATATCTCACTGGCCTCATCTAACCCATGGCTTTACAACTTCTAGAACTTTCTTGCTTTTCTGTTTACTGGTCTTTACTGTTTCTTTTTCTTTTGTAATATGTTTCTAAATCTCTTCAATTTGTATATGCATACGTGTGTGCATGTTTAATGAAAGGTGGTACATATAAACATATAAAAAGGCTCATTAAAAAAAATGCTTTACTTCAGTCTAGCCTCAATAAGCCTAAGAATCAGACTTCATACATGCTGTTGTTGAACCTCATGTCTCCCTACAATGCCTTTGTCCCCTTTTTCTTTCTTTCTTTTTTTTTTTTAAAGATTGTATTTACTTATTTGACAGAGAGAGAGATCAGAAGTAGGCAGAGAGGCAGGCAGAGAGAGAGGGGGAAGCAGGCTCCCTGCTGAGCACAGAGCCGGATGCTGGTCTCGATCCCAGGACACTGAGATCATGACCTGAGCTGAAGGCAGAGGCTTAACCCACTGAGCCAACCAGGTGCCCCTCTTTTATAGTCTTGATAAACCACCTATAGTTTAAGATTCGAATGGCACCTCTTTGAGAAACTTCTCATACCCTCCCTTGACAATAATTTCCTCTGCTCCCTTGAGCTGGTGTTTTAGCAACACACCTCTATTTTGGCAACTACTTTATATTGGTATTTATTGATTTTAGTCTTTAAAAGCTGTGAGTCCTTGGAGAGCAGGGAGTTTAATCTTTCCATTCCCAGTGGCAACACAGTAAATGAGGGGTTTATATATGTTTGAATTAAAGAACAAAAGAAAGGAACTAGGTAAGTGTAGACAGTACAATGAATAAATCCAGAATTTTGATGGAAGAACTTTGTTAAACAAAGACTTTTTGAGGACTTTCATTTTCTAGGCTCTATGGCAATGACTAGTCACAAGAATGGGGATAAAAATCCAAAGTGATTTTCAGAAGGAGTGGGCAGTCAGGGGGCCTATTTTTCTGACTATAACATTAGATAAATTTCCATTGGAAATACTGTATAAAAGAAATTGTCAACTATATTCAAATAAATTATGATAAAAATAAACAGTAAACTAAGAACAAACAAAAATATATTGTAGTTGGAAATAAAATGGAATTTCTATACTAACACTGTGATATTTAATGTGCCTTTTTGTGCAAAATAGTTTTTCTGCAAGCAATGTGGTTTTGTAGAAGGAATTAAAAACTTGGATTCAGAACAGTTGGGTTTGAGTCCCTATTCCAACACTTACAGACGTGTGAGGTAGAGAAAAATCACTTCTTTTCATTTTTGTCTTGGTTTCTCATCTGTGAAATGAGGATGATGATTCTTCACATGGATTTGTTATAAGGACTAAGTGAAAATGAAGTCTTGCATACACACACACACACACACACACTTGTATAAATCATATCGTGTGCTACAAATGTAAACTTTTATTATTATCCTATGATATTCTCATTTTTAAAAATCATCAAATGGCCAATCAGCTGTAATTTCATAGTTTCTAATAGGTTTGTGGATTCAGTGCATATTGATTTCCCCAAATCATCAATTCAGGATCATTGCACAGGGCAGCCTCAGATCGAAGACAGTGTTTGATTCAACCCAGAAGTTCTGCTTGAGATTCAGACTTAATGTAAGAGGAGAAATCTAATAGAAATATGGAGCCAAGTTCTGAAACCACTTTTAGAGGCTGAGGGAAGACCACCCCAAAATGGGCCACCTTAGCATGAAGTTTATTCTGTGCTGAAGGCAACTGACAATCCCTATAAGGCTCAAGAGAAAGTTATGCTTTTCCCTTAACTACATAGAAAAAAAATTTTTTTTTAAGATTTTGTTTTATTTATTTGACAGAGATCATAAGTAGGCAGAGAGGCAGGCAGTGAGAGAGGAAGGGAAGCAGGCTCCCTGCTGAGCAGAGAGCCCGATGTGGGGCTCGATCCCAGGACCCTGGGATCATGACCTCAGCCGAAGGCAGAGGCTTTAACCCGCTGAGCCACCCAGGCACCCCTACATAGAAAAATTTTAATTGGGGGTGGGGGCTCTTTCCCAGAATAAGAGTTATTAGCAGAGGTAAATTTATTTGAGTGGCCCATTTGTATGGCAGAGCAAACATCTAGCTACCAAACATCTGCTCTTTTTCTAAACACCCTGTGAAGTGCATTCTTTTCTCTGATGTCTCACATCCTTTCCTCCTTGTTTCAGACTGAAATTTATACCTCACTTTGCCTGACTGTCTTTGCAATTTCCTGTGTTGGATTCCATGTACATATGCTATTAAATTTGATTTTCTCATGTTAATCTGTCTCATGTCAATTTGATTCTAAGTCCAGCTAGAAGGACCCTTGAAGGGTATTGGAATTCTTGCTCCCTGACGCATTTCAGAGGAAGAATAAAAAATACAAGAAAAACACAAGAAAAATGCAGTCTCCTCAATGAAATATGTACAAATAATGAGTAATTTTTCTCAGGTTCCTACTCAAAGCTGTGTGAAACAGTGGCCCACACAGAGAGGGCCTCACCTCTGACAAATCCAAGGACAGAGTCATCGTTTTAAACAATGGGTATCTCTTTTTGTTGTTGTTTTTGTTTTATATTTTCATACTGCCTTTACATGTTTCCTAGAAAACCCTCTTTGGAAACCAGCAAGTCAAGAATTGTTAATTCCATTGCATGGATGAGGAAATTTAAAGATGTCCAAAGAGTTGAAATTACTTGCTAAGTCTAAAAACCAGCTATTGGTAGAGTTAGGGGTCTGTCTCTGCTTTTATCCCTTTATGTTTTCTACTTCCCTCATGTAATATTATTTTAGAAAAAATTTCTTATTCTCTCCTGTACATTTCTATTGAGTTTTCACTTGATTTCCCAGGTTTCCCATTTGATACTTCAGCTCTCCACTGGATCTGTTCAGTTCCACCATTAACAAGTGGAGCTAAAGGAGTCTCTGCCTAGAATTGACTTCTGTAGACTTCATTCCAATTATAGCTACATATCCCAAGAGACACACAAATCTCTGTGAGCTATTTCACAGAGTTTAGAAAGCCAAATTGGTGACACAAATTGACTTACAGGGGAAAAATGCTATGTGCTGAGTCCCAACAGTTGGCCTGTAATTCAGGAGTCTTTGCTATGAAAAATACAATAATCTTTGCAATTCAGAGGCTGAGACCATTTTCCCTCAAGAGTTACTAGGACATCAGGAGACCGTTATCTACAGTCAGAGTGTCACCACTATGTTTTTCACTTAGATTTATTCCTGAACTTCCTTGTTACTTCCCCCAGCAGGATTGAACACCATGGATTTCAACACTGAACTGATGCAGAGGGTTGATAAAGCTAAGAAAGCAACTTCAGATACGGTTCTTTGCTAAGATGAAGATAGAAATAACTAATTTAAAACAAGGTTCTAAAATGCTAGGAATAAAGTAGATAAAATTATCAACTTAAAAATATGTTCACCATCAAAGAAGTACAGTGAAACAAAGGGTCAAAGCATTATTTGTCTGGAGAATGAGCAAGGATAAAAGCAATCTTAATGTGAATGAGTATGTGGAGCCCCAGGTATTATCTGCAACTGTTTCAAACAGAAAATAAATATAGTAAAATGGTAATAGGCTATTCAACCCTAAAAAGAGTGAAATTCTGATCCATTCTACAACATGGATGAACCTTAGAAACAATATGTTATATGAAATAAGCCAATTACATAACAGAAAAAATATCGTATGATCTCATTTACATCAAGTACCGAGAATAGGCAAGTGTATATGGACAGAAGGTTAGAGGTTGTCAGGGGCTGGGGCAAGACATAATGAAAAGATATTTAATGGGGACAAAATTTCTGGTTAGGGTGATAAACAAGTTCTGAAAATGGATAGTAATGATGATTGTATAGCATTATGATCGTACTTAAAGCCACTGAACTTTAAACTTGAAAATGGTTAAGATGGTAGTTTTTTTGTTATGTATATTTCCCCCACAAACACACCACACTCACAAATAACCAGATTTTTTTCTTTTTTTTTAAAATTTTATTGTGTTATGTTGATCACCATAAAATACATCATTAGTTTTTTTTTTAATTAAGATATAATGTATTATTTGCCCCAGGGTACAGGTCTGTGAATCATCAGGCTTACACACTTCACAGCACTCACCATAGCACATACCCTTCCCAGTGTCCATAACCCAGCCATTTTATCCCCACCCCCCAGCAACCCTCAGTTTGTTTTGTGAGATATGAGTCTCTTATGATCTATCTCCCTCTCGATCCCATCTTGTAAATAACCAGATTTTTTTTAATAACCAGATTTTTTTTAAGATATTTATTTATTTATTTTTCAGAGACAGAATGCATGCACAGGCAGGGGGTAGTGGCAGGCAGAGGGAGAGGCAAGGAATCCGCAGAGCAAGGAGCTTAGCCTGGGACTCGATCCCAGGACGCTGGGATCATAATTTGAGCCAAAGGCAGATGCTTAACTGACTGAGCCACCCAGAAGTCCCAACTAGATTTTAAAAATAAGTAAAGGATCTCAATAGACATATTTTCCAAAGAAGACATTTAAACGCCTATACCTGTTGGTATATGAAAAAGTGCTCAACTTCACTAGTCATCAGGGAAACACAAATCAAAACCACAATGAAATATCACTTCACACCTGTTAGGATGGTTATTATAAAAAAAGACCAGAGATGACAAGAGTTTAGGGATGGTGTTGAGAAAGGGAACACTTGTGCTCTGTTGGTGGGAATTTAATGTGATACAGTCACTATGGAAAATGGCATGGAAATTCTTCAAAAAATTAAAAATTGAATTACCATCTGACCCAGCAATTCCACTTCTGGATATTTATCCAAAATAATTGAAATCAGAGTCTGGAAGAATTATCTGTAATCCCATATACATTGCAGCACTATTCACAATACCAAAAATGTAGAAACAATATAAATGTCATTTTCATTTGAAAGATTTTTTTATAAGATTTATTTATTTTGGAGAGAGAGAGAGAGAGAGTGTGTGTGTGTGTGTGCACCATGGGGGTTGGGGACAGAGGGAAAGAATCTTCAAGCAGGCTCTCCTCTCAGTGCGGAGCCCCATGTGGGGCTGATCTCAAGACATTTGGATGGTGACCTGAACTGAAATCAAGGGTCAGATGCTTAAACTGACTGAACCATCCAGGCACCCTTGGATGATGGATTTTTTAAAATTTGATGTATATCCATATAATGTAGTGTTACTCAATCTTAAAGAAGGAGGAATATCCTGTCATACATAACAACTTGTGTGAACTTGCAAGACATTTTGCTAAATGAAATAAGCCAGTCACAGAAGGACAAATATTGCATGAATCCATCTATATGAAGTATCTGAAGTAAGCAAACTCACAGAAGCAAAGCACAGAATTAGAACTGTGGTTTCCAGGGACTAGGAAGGAGAAGTGCAGTGTTGCTAATCAATGGACATACAATTTCAATTATGCAAGATAAACAACCTTTGGAGATCTGCTATACAACATTGTGTTTATAGGTAACAATGTTGCATTTATACTTTAAAACCTGTTAGGAGGTACGTTTCAAGTCAAGTGATCTCACCATAATAGCTTTTTTTTTAAATTAAAAAAAAAAAGTTTGAATTTCAACATTAGGTATGAGAAAGAAAAGAGTTAAATTTCATCAAGAAGATGCCTTCACAATAAATAACATACCATAATTTTTTTCTGCTTGGGGATTTAGCTCCTATTACAGTCTTACTTACTTAGCATGATAATAATAGTAATATTTTACTACTGATGAGCCGCAAAGCAGACGGCCTGGGGCTAGTTGCTAAGCAGTGTCTAAAGTTGTCATTGGCAAGGGAAGCAGCAGAAAAGACAAGGCAAATTCAAGAGCAGATATGCCAAGACGGTTGCAGGTTTTGCTGGTGGAGGCCTTCGCATAATGAATCAGGAAGCTCTGATGAGATAGATCTCAATATCACCAACAAGGTGCTCCACTCCTGATGTGGCCTTGGTAGACAGTTTTAGCTTAAAAGAAAAGAGAATCTTGGGCAGAGAAGAATATGCAAGGTTTACCCATGGCACAAGCTATTTGCAAATTACACTCAGAATGCTAGTTGTACTTCAGCTCTTTAGCTGAAGAGATAGATTCTTTCATCAAAGATATAAAATGTAAGAATATCACAGGTCAGTATACAACTTTTTAAAAAGATTTTATTTACTTATTTGATAGAGAGAGATCACAAGTAGGCAGAGAGACAGGCGGGGGGTGGTAAGCAGGTTCCCCATTGAGCAGAAAGTCTGATGTGGGGCTTGATCCCAGGACCCTGAGATCATGACCTGAACTGAAGGCAGAGGCTCAACCCACTGAGCCACCCAGGTGCCCCAGGATACAACTTTTAAAACACAAGGGTGAGTTAACTAGAAAATAGCAACGCATCACCTATGAAAATAATTGTGTCTGTGAAAAATGGGAAGCATAATGTTCAAGCGGCTGAGGAAGGATGCACTTTTGAAAAATAGTTACTTTGAGAAGCACTGGTGAAGTTTAGACAGAAGTTGCTTTGCTAATTGAATTTTAAAAGTAAAATTCTGGAAACAAAAGGCAAAAATAGCTCATTAGCTGGCCTTTATAAAACAGAAGTGAGATAAGAAAGAAGAGATTCTTATTAAGCAAATATGAGGAATAATTATAAAATTCCTTAAAATTAGCAAAAAGGAGCATTTGAAGTATAAAAGATAAAATAAGTCTAAAAGATGCACTTCAGGAATTCTTCAAAAAGACCAAGGAAACAGGCAAATGGATGTGAGAGAAAACACGATATATGAGAAGACTGGATATCAGAAATCTCAAGCAGATAACTGATACTTTTAAAAAAGAAAGATACAGAAAGAATATAAAGAGAGAAAAAGGAAAAAAGTTTTGAAATGATGGAATTCCTGTTAAAGATAGTGGTTAATACTACCTAAACCTATCTGGAATATTCAAAACATTTGAACTCTACTTCTTTATAGCGGTTATCTATTGCTGCATAACAAATTTCCCCAAACCATAGCAGCTTAAAAGAACATATATTTAGTTTCTCATAGTTTCTCTGTTTTTGTAGAATCTGGGCAAATCTTAGCTGAGTCTTCTGCTTCAGTTTCTCTCATGAAGTAGCAATCAAAGCCCAAGTGGGTTGGAAGCTGCTTCCCAGGTCATTCAGTGGTTGTTGGCAGAAATAGTCCCTTGAGTATTGTCGGGCTGAGAGGCTCAGGTCTCCGCGGCCGTCAACCAGAGGCCACCCTCGATTCCTTACCATATTGGTGTCATTATAACTCATGTAAATCATATAGCCCCACCCTTTCCACAATTTCTGATTACAGCTAAAACTTGCTTTCTTTTCCAGTCAGACTTCACACAACTTTGTCATTTCATGGAACGTTAAAAGCATTTTCAAATGTCATAAAAAGCAGTAACTTGGTGAGGTGTTAAGGAGTATGTACAGAAATCGTATGGCTTACCACTCACTCATAGAGTACCTGAATAAGACCATAAGTTAATCTATTATTCTAAAGCAGAGAAAGTAAAAATAACTAATTTTAAGAGCAAGCTTGGTGGCATATCTGAGGTAGTTAAGTATCATATTGTGGAATTCCTACAAAGTGGGTAAGTGGTGGATCTAATTTGGAAACAGGACTGTGAAATCAAAGTCTCTTTGCTTTAAATTGTCTAAATTGTTCTACAGTTCAACTCAGTAGAAAACTCTGTAGGGTTTGGGTTCAAAGTCTTAGGATAAGAGAATCATTTCCCCATCATTGTCCTCCAGTTGTCTCTCCTTATAAGGGGCTGTGCAGCCTCCACATCAGACACCTAGTGCCATCATTTCAAAATTTACAGAAATGTTCTTCTTAATAGCCTATGTTTTATTTCTAGCTCGGGTCATGTGGCTAGTTGAAGATTCATAGGTTAAAGATTTCCATTTTACCAATATTAAAAATGAGACAGGGACAGGAATTAAAACAAAAACCATGAAACAAAGGAAGAAGACAACATAGGAAAGATCTATAGGTTTGTCATAAGAAAAATCATGGCCTCATGGAAAATAGGGATTTATTTCTGGGTTAGTGCAAGATTGTCCAAAACCTAACCTCATAGATAAAGCTAGAGTTTTTAATGTATTCTTGAGTAAACTCCTACATGGAAAGAAAGACTGCTATAACAGGAGAGATTTGGCAGATGGACCCTGGGTGTGCTGGGGATTGAGCTTATACAGAAATTCACACTGCAAGGGGAAAAGAACTCCTTGTGGATAAAGTTTCCCCAAGGAGGGGTGCCTAGGTGGCTCAGTGGGTTAAACCCTCTGCCTTCGGCTCAGGTCATGATCCCAGAGCCCTGGGATCAAGTCCCAGGTCAGGCTCTCTGTTCAGCAGGGAGCCTGTTTCCCTTCCTCTCTCTGTCTGCCTCTCTGCCTACTTGTGATCTCTGTTTGTCAAATAAATAAATAAAATCTAAAAAAAAAAAAAGTTTCCCCAAGGAAAGGAAGGGGTGTGGGCCAGGTCCATGGTGTAAACGGGTAAAGCAGGCCAAGTATAAAAAACAAACGGAAATCATGGTGCTGATGAAGTGGCCCTATAATTGCACACAAGGAAATCATGTGCCCTAATCATGGAAGCAGCAACTTTATTAGTTGAGATGATTTCTGTAGCAAATAAGAAAATCCAACTTGAAATGGCTTGAACAATAAGGAAATTTTATTGACCAAATAATAGGAAATCCCAGCAAAGTTTAGGGTAACTCCCACAGTTATTAATCTATCAATTCAATGACATCATTAAGAGATCAGGTTTTATTCTTTTTATCTCTTTGATCTATTTTATTCAGTATATCAGCCTTGACCTCATAATCACAACATGGTTGCAACACTACCAGAGAGGCTATTCAGATCCCAACATCCAGAAGAAGGGGCAGGATATCTTTTGTGAAAATTTCTCAACATATCTCTTCTCTTGTCTCATTGGCAAAAAAAAAAAAAGAAAAAAGAAAAAAAAAGAAAAAGAAAAGGAAAGAAGGGAAAGAAGGAAGGAAGAAAGAAAGAAGAAAGGTGGGGTTGGGGGTAGTAAGGAAAATAAGATTATTACGATTGACTTAAAATGATAGAGATTTATCCTGGAGATGGAATCAGGATCGCCTTTTCTAAAATATCTACAACAGAATAAAACTGGGATTCTGAAAACAAGGAGGAAGAAGGTTATTTGGAAGGCAACCAACAATGTTTATTCCGACATCAGTCAACTAAGCTAATGGTTGCTATGGGTGATGTGATTCCAGGGCTGCCAGATCATTTGATTACTTTTACAAAGCTGGAAATCTGGATGTTTATGCAAGATCTCCCAATTTTTAAATATTGGCAATCAACAAACATTTAAATTCAAAACATTTAAAAATACTTTATGACCAAAATCACCCCAGCCAAATAAAATCAATCTGTAGTCCAGATATGTCCTGCAAGCTACCAGTTGTCAACATCTGGTTTATGCTATCAGTTTATGTAATTAGAACTTTCTCTACTTAGAAAGTGAAGTTTGCTTTAAGCTTGCCAGTAACTGAATTATACAAATTTATGTGTAAAAATTTTAATTAATAAAGTTTTATTCACTTGTAGCAAACTTCAAATGACTCAGTTAATAAAGATTGCAAAAGATAATGTAGGAAAAAGATGTTATTGAAATCAGAGGGTTTTTTTTATTTAAGAAATTTTATTTATTTATCTGATAGACAGAGGTTACAAGTAGGCAGAGAGGCAGGCAGAGAGAGAGGAAGCAAAGCAGGCTCCCTGCCGAGCAGAGAGCCCAATGCGGGCTCGATCCCAGGACCCTGGGATCATGACCTCAGCCGAAGGTAGAGGCTTTAACCCACTGAGCCACCCAGGTGCTCCTAAATCAGAGGTTATTTATATAATTTTGTTCTTACAGTTCTAATTTGACAGGTTTATGGTTAAAACAGTCAAGATGCTGCTAGTCATCTAATGATGAACGTAAAACTTTCTTCCATCCCTCCCAGTTTCCTGTGATTTCCCGGGGACTTTTTCATTTGCTTGCTTTAATTAGAGGGTAACTTATTTCTTACTAAATGAGAAAATCAAGATGTTCAAAATACCTGAGGAAATATTAGTCAACATCACAATAAGAAAAGGGGGAGTGGTTAAGAAAGGTACCTAATTAAAGATTTTAGATGTACAGCTGTTTGTTTAGAGTCCTCTCCTCTCCCATGAGTATGGAAGATAGAAATGGTGAATTCATGCAGATTCTTTCTTGAAAATTTTTGTTGAGTCGCCTCAAAGCACAACATGTATCAAGAAATGTTAACATCCTTGAGTAATCAAGAGCTAATAATAAGGAGAAAGTATCTTTCTCTTCCACCCGGATTATCCAGTCTTCCAGGTTGATCATTACCCCACCCATCCTTGCTTAGCTGCTGCTTCAGACATTTGGATTGGAACCCTGAAAAAGACAAAGTTCTTTAGCCATCTACGTAATTCTAAAAAGTTAGATATTCTATAACTTGGAACTATTAGGAAATTAAAATGAATTCTTTGTAGTCGCACTTCCTATTTTACAGATCATTGGATATACCACAGTGAAGGAGTGCAAACATGGGAAGGCAGAGAAAGAACGGGAGAAAAATCGCATTAAGATCCAAATATCCATATGACTAATGGACGTAATATGGAGAAGGTGAGGGATCAAGAGAAGAGTGGTGAGACACTGGGCGATCATCCAATGGAACATGTCCTCTATCTAGCTAAAACCTTTCCGTCTTCTTCCTCTTGGTTTTGACCACACTAGGAAGGTAGACATGTCTTAGCTCCCATCCTATGATCATATAGATACTCTTCTTAGTGAACATCTTCTAGGAAGACACAATTAGAACTTCTCTCCTTGACAGTAGGAGTGTGACAAGATTACATTTTCCTGTGGATCTCTTACCTTAGGTGTTGACATTATTTTGTCTTTAAAAACAGTAGAGGGAAGTACCTTCGTGGCATTATGCTATATGAGAGACAAAAATAATAGTAAGTCATTAGAAATGTTATTCTTTCCCAATCCTAGGCATATTTATTTCCTTATTTAAGTCATCTCTTACCTCCCCATCACTCTAGTTCCGATTTCAACCACTTAGCCAGTGGATCTTTCTCTTACTTTAACTACTATGAGTCCATTCATTTTCCCCTTTACCACATTCTTTTCATTAGTTATCACTTGCTTTGGCACCAAAAAATATGTGAAAGATTAAGCGCTCTATATACATATGACTTGTTTTCACCCTAAAAATGTAAACATTCTTGAAAAAATGACTTTAATTTTAGTTCTTTCTCATTTATCAACAACAGAGTACCAAGTAGGAACATGTTCAGTAATTACTTGAGTGAATGAATTTTACCTTTTACTTCTTAAGTTCCTAACTTTTATTCCAGGTTTGCCTACATATGTCTGTTTTTGTACCCCAACTTCTATACAAAACTGTAGCTAATATAGGCCTTATATAATAAAGTCTCCTTTCTAGAGACTTACTTTGGAGAATATAAAATTTTATTATTATATTCTCCAAAATAAGTCTCTAGAAAGGAGACTGTTTACTTCCTAGAGCAAAACTATTTATCATTTTTTGATGATGAGATAACGGTAGAACTATTTTTAATAATAAAAAACTAATATTCATATTAATTTATAGATAGAAAGTAGGCCTTGCTTTCTCAGATATACTTGTGTGCTACAGTAGTTCAGGTTGACCTAGAGAGTGTGTCTCCTGAGAAAGAATCTGTAGATTTAGAGACACTATCCACATGGGGCCCAAAAGACATTAAAAAAATCATCAGTGACTTCCTGGTACTTACAAGGAAAGAAGTTGACACAGATGTAGGAATCGGTGGTGGTGGAAAATCTGGCTTTGTAATTAGCTAATGAAAAGGTAAAATAAAGTTAATTCAAAGATGGGGCCTTGAAAATAGATGTGCTTAATAGAAAGGCTTAAATCATTTTCAGAAAGGGAAAACTCATGCTCCTACCCATGAAAATAGTTTAAATTGGTAAGTTCAAGTGTTTTCATTTAGGTATATATATATATATATATATATATATATATATATATATATATATTTTTTTTTTTTCCCAGAAATTCAAGAAGTAAGGCCATTCAGAAATAAGCCAGTGCCAACAGATGGATGATGAAGATGCCACTCTAGGGAGCAGATTGGTTCTCTTCTTATAACAAGTTACCAGCACACTGGGGAGGGTATGTGCTATGGCAAGAGCTGTGAAGTGTGTAAACCTGGCAATTCACAGACCTGTACCCCTGGGGCTAATAATACATTATATGTTTATAAAAAAATAAAAAAATTATAAAAAAAAATAAAATAGCAAAAAAAAAAAAAAAGTTACCAGCATTGCAGACCCAGTAATTCAGATTAAGGGGTTAAACATAGGAATAGGGCGCCTGGGTGGCTCAGTGGGTTAAGCCACTGCCTTCGGCTCAGGTCATGATCTCAGGGTCCTGGGATCGAGCCCCGCGTCAGGCTCTCTGCTCAGCAGGGAGCCTGCTTCCCTTCCTCTCTCTCTGCTTGCCTCTCTGCCTACTTGTGATCTCTGTCTGTCAAATAAATAAATAAAATCTTTAAAAAAAATAATAAAAAAAATAAATAAACATAGGAATATAACCTTCTCACATTTTGCATTTCAAAAAGTTTTGTGGGAAAATCTATATTTTATATTAATACTCAAAAAATTTTAACATTCTTCTAAGGAAATAATTGGGCATCATGGGTCATGTCTCTTAATAGTATTTCCTTGAGATTAGTTTGGAAGTGATACTTTTTTTTTGTTTTTTTTTAACTCTGACCTTCTAATTGGAAGGAATACTTAAGAGAAAGTGTTAACTCACAAAAGAAGCTGGAGGCTCATTGCCCTCTACTGGCAGATCAGGTGCATGGAGCTTCATCTGACTCATCTAATAAACAAACAAACAGACCGACAGACAAAACTTTTAAACAAAATGATAAGTTCCCTAAGTTTAACTTCCAAAAAACCAGTCCTTTCAAGACATGGGAGATCAGAACTGAGATCATACCAAGAGATGGGATGGGAAATCATAGTGGTCCAGCTCATGCATTCTGCTATATCCAGAGCTGTCAGAGACAGGTACATTTCCATCAAAAATATCATTGCCATTGCCAATGACATTACCAATAACCAACCTCTGCTAAAATTTCTAAACTTCCAGGACATAGCCAGGGCCTTGAGGGTTATACATATCAAATGTTTTGTCATACAAATAAACACATTATTATCTTTATTGGGACATTTGCAAAAGGAAAAAGAAATCCACTTAGAGTCAGAAAGAAAGAGAGAGAGGACAGAGAAGAGACAGGAGGGAGGGAGGGGGACAGAGAGGGGGAAAGAGATGGTGGACGGGCTGGGGAGGGAGAGAGAGAAAGAAAGAGAAAGAAAGACATCTGGAGTCTGCTCTCCTGTTCTCTTTATTTTCTCTGCATTTGTGAACCTCAACAAAGCAGCCTCTGAATTTTAGGAACTCTTTTTCACTTAAAAAAAAAAGGCAAAGGAGAATTTTCCAAATGTGTAGTTAGAGAGCCCCAAATTCTTGCTACATACTAACTAGCGGACTGGATTTGTAAAACACTGCTGAGTAGGAATGACAGATAGGTAGGTGGTCAGAACAAGATGATCAAAGAATCACAAACTGGTGCACGAGGCAAGCACACGACAAAACTATGGTTCACCTCTTGGGTCTGAACATCCTTCACCGTCTGTGGGTTCCTCTTCTGTCTGCGAGGCCTGTTGTGAGTAGTAGACAGTGGCCTGTGTGTGAAGCATACATTTAAATGGACTTAACAGTTTCTTCACCATGGTGAGGACACTCAAAAGAAGTTTGCCAATTTTCTTTGCCCATTGAGTCATCTTTGGACATTGACTGGGCTTTCTTCTGCTCTCTAGGACATTCTTAAGGCCTCCTTGTCCTGGAATTCATAATCACCACCACTAATTTTCTTCTAGATTCTCTACAGAGCATTATTATTATTATTATTAATTATTATTCCTAATAATGATGGTGTTGAATCAGTGTTTATCTAAACTATTATGTCCTTTAATTAATGATTTATTTTATTCATTCAATATTGAGGAAACTCATTATATATGAATAAGGCAGTCTTTATAAATGGTTAGAAAGATACTGTAGTGTCAAGACCATGTTTGAAAGACTAACAAATGTAGGTGCAAATCAAGATTCCATCAGCTTAGGTATAAGACTTGGAACATATTTGTTAACCTCTCTGAGCCTTTGTTTTCACTTAAGAAAAAGTGTGAAGTGCTTGATTTTATAAGACTGTTCTAAGGATTAATATACAATTAATAAATATACATTTATTAACAATAAATGTATAAAATGGAAATAATAGTTACTACCTCACAACATTCTTGTGAAGATTAGAGATAATGAAGGTAAAAAAACTCAGCATAGCCCTTGTCATAAGGATAGTGACCAATAAACGCTACATAGTGTATTCTTATAATGGGTATAAAATCTTTATTGAGCGTTTATAATTTTTATTATTTATAAATACAGTGATTAACATAAAAACAATACATGTATTGCTGTGAAGGATTTCTCAGTAAAACTGATACCCAGCCTCTGGTCCAAGAGAAATATATCTGTACATCTTTTTGAGTATTTGAAGTAAACCACTTAAATTTGAGAATTTGGGCCCTATCCTTGAATTTAAATAAATTAGAGGTCAAAAAGTTCCCAAAGCAAGATAGAAGGCTACCTCTGGACTTTCTTCTGCTTTCTTCTGGTACTTTGGTGCCAGATTACTATAGCAACCACCACTGATATGACAGCCATAGGAAACAGCACCCCAACCACAATGGAGAAATCTGCAACAAAGAGAACCCAGACCTGATAAGGGTATGAGAAATTCACAAATATGCATCACTCTGGTCCTTATTTCTTCATTTATCACAAACTCCATTTACCCTTTCCTCCACAGAACAGATTCCCTGGAAAATCTGTCATAGTTGGTAAAACGAAACTGCATTTTGATCATGAATGTTGTAGTATTATGTAGATAGGGGAAGCAAGGGGGAAATCCATATAAAATATTGGATATGAAGTAGGTAAAGCAGCGTGCTACTGAGAATCCTTTGAAGGGAGGATGTTTGTTGTTATGCCCCAATAATGGGTCCGTGATTAAAGGAGCAAGACTGATACAAAGCGAAGGTCAAGCAAAGCTTTATTTCGTGCCAAGCATCAAGAATCTAACCGAACGTTCGGGGCTGCACCTCTTACAAGAGAGGGCGACCCTTCTCTGTTTCACAGACTAGCTTTTAAGGGCAAAGGCCATGCGGTCAGGCCTGGCCATGCACAGGTGGCCAATGAGATTGTAACACACACAGGAAACTCCACAGTGATGCTAGGTGACCAACTGAATTACAATTTACCCTAGTAGATGTTGGGCTGGCAGAAAGGGCTAAAGATGGCGAAAGTTCCCGCCACAAGACCTGAGCTCCGACAGGAGAACAAAGGCCCAAGTAGGAATCTGAGACCCCCGCCCCGGGCTCCAGTGGACCAATGGGACCCCGACGAGCAGGTGAAATATCCAAATAAGGGAAACTTGCCAAAAGACCCCTGTACTCCCCTCGAGACCCCTTAAAAGCCCCCTTCTCCCTGCCTTGGGCGCAACTTCTGCCACTCTGCTTTCCAGAGTCGCGGAACCTCGCCCGAGGGTGCCCACCTCCTTCCGGAGCAACTTTCCTGGCTCCCCTTCTCCGGAGCCCTGAAACTTCACCAGAGAGTGCCTTTAATACATCTTGCCTTGCACCCACTTTGCCTGGTGTTGTGTTTATCTCTCCAGAAAAAACTTTACATTTGGTGCCGAAACCTGGGAAGGAGATTGAGCGCCCACTCCAGTGGGAAAGCTCTCTCCTTTCCCTAGCCAGACCCAGACCCGCCTTTCCGAACGCCACTTCTGAAGCCATGGTGAGTTTCCCCCGATTCCACGCCTCCTTCTGGAAAGCCCTGCCCTAATTGCGGCCGCGTCAGGGTGGACCCCGCCGGTCACCAGGTGACCTCTGTGACTCTGAGAGGCTAGGAGACATCCTAACCTCTACCGCAGTCAACACAGTTTTTCCACAACCCAGTGGTGGACGAGGGGACGCCTTCCTCCAGCCCTCGGGTTGCCCGGCAACAAATCGTGGGGACCTCCCAATCCAAATTCGACCCTAAAACATCCCCGGGGGTGTTTTAGGCCTGTTGGCCAATCTTAAATCAGTCCCAATGGACTCCAGAAGGCACGTTTAATTATCGGATTCTCATGGACCTAAATAACCTGAGCAGACACCAAGGCAGATGGGCCAAGGTCCCTTATGTTCAGGATTTCTGAACTGGCACCCTTGTCTACCCCTACTCCTCCCCCTATCCTGCCACCCACTGCTCCCAAAGACCTGTCTCCCCTCTCTGAACCTCTGGAGAGCTTCACCCACCCACCGACAAGAGGGCCCCCGGTTCCTCCTCCTCCTCCTCCTTACCGCTATCCCCTACCCCAAGGTCCCTCTCTCCCTATGCCCCCTAACCCCCCTGCTCCAACCACCCCCATTTTGGTCCCATCCACCCCGACCCCGTCTCATCCCCTCAACCCCCAAAACCTGAGTTCGCTCCTGATGCGGCCCCCCCAAACCTCCCCTCCCATCCCCTCCAGCCTCCCCTCCCATCTCCACCCGCACTAGGGCTCGAAAACCCTCCCCTGATTTAGTCTGCCCCCCAAGGGAGGTTGCTGGAGTTGAGGGAGTTGTTCCAGTTCATGTGCCCTTCTCTCTACAAGACCTTTCCCCAATTGAGAAACATTTGGGCTCCTTTTCAGCCAATCCTGATAACTGTATCAAAGAATTCCAATATCTGGCCAAAGCCTATGACCTCACCTGGCATGATTTACATGTGGTCCAGACTACCACCCTCACCACAAAGGAGAGGGAATGCATCCAGGCTGCTGCCCGGGAGCACGCAGATCAGGTCCATCTCACTGATGCTGCCATGCCACTTGGAGCCCAGGTGGTCCCAGCTGTAGAACCAGGTTGGGATTATCAGAATGGCCAAAATGGCCGCCGGTGCCGCGACCACATGGTCCAAAGTCTCATAGCCGGCATGCGGGCAGCCTCTAATAAGGCCGTTAATTACAAGATTAGGGAGATTGTCCAGGCCCCTGACGAAAACCCCGCCATGTTTCTTAACCGATTGACTGAGGCTTTAACCCAGTACACTCGCTTGGACCCTGCCTCTCCTGCAGGGGCCACGGTACTGGCTACTCGTTTTATCTCTCAATCGGCACCGGATATACGGAGAAAGTTAAAAAAGGCTGAGGAGGGCCCTCAGACCCCCATTTCTGACTTGGTGAAAATGGCATTTAAGGTTTTTAATTCCCGTGAGGAGGCGGCTGAGCTTAAACAACAAGTCAGACTCCAGCAAAAGGTTCAGTTGCAGACCCAAGCCTTGGTAGCCGCCCTGCGGCCGGCAGGCTCCGGGAGCCAACAGAGAGGGGCAACCCATCGCACCCCCCCGGGGGCCTGTTTCAAATGTGGGGCCGAGGGACATTGGGCTCGCCAGTGCCCCAATCCAAAGCCACCAACTCGGCCTTGCCCTCAACGCCATTTGATGGGCCACTGGAAATCTGACTGCCCTAACCTCAGGGTATCTTTGGCGCCTCAACGTGGGTGACCCCCCGAGACAGTAAGTCCGGCCTTTCAACTGCTTGGATTGGAGGACAACTGACGAAGCCCAGACACGGCCACCCCTCTCACCCAGGCCGAGCCCAGGGTTACGCTCCAGGTAGCGGGTAAGTCCATCTCCTTTCTGCTGGACATGGGGGCTACCTACTCTGTTCTGCCTTCCTATTCTGGACTTACTCGAACCTCACCAATTACTGTTATGGGGATCGATGGGACCTCCTCCAATCCTAGGGTGACCCTTCCCCTTACCTGTAGCCTGGATGGGTTCCCCTTCTCCCACTCGTTCCTAGTGATTCCTTCCTGCCCGCTCCCTCTACTGGGGAGGGACATTCTCCAGAAACTAAGGGCAACTATCTGCCTCTCTCCTTCCTCCCCTCCCTCCACCTCATCCCGTCTCATCCTACACCTTTCCACTCTCTCGACCCCCACTCCAGATGACCTACCCACTGTAGATCCTCCGGTGTGGGACACCTTGGAGCCCATCATCGCTTCCCACCTTACCCCGGTTAAAGTACAGCTTAAGGATAACTCCAAGTTTCCCTCTCGAGCTCAGTTTCCTATTTCCTTAGCCTACCGCTGGGGCCTGAAACCTATCATAGAACGGCTTAAACATCAGGGACTCCTGATCCCCATCAGTTCCCCCTGTAACACCCCTATCCTCCCAGTACACAAGCCCTCAGGGGCTTATCGACTGGTACAAGACCTTAGGCTTATCAACGAGGCCGTGGTCCCCCTCCATCCAGTCATTCCTAACCCCTACACCCTATTGTCTCGCATTCCCCCAAACACCTCTCATTTTACAGTACTGGACCTAAAGGACGCCTTTTTCACCGTCCCCTTGCACCCTGATTCCTATTTTCTTTTTGCCTTCACCTGGGAGGATCCCGACACGCACGCTTCTAAACAACTAACTTGGACTGTCCTACCCCAGGGGTTCAGGGACAGCCCCCACATTTTCGGCCAGGCCTTAACTACAGACTTACAGCAGTGCGTCCTTAAGGCCAGTACTCTACAATATGTGGATGACCTCCTCCTCTGTAGCCCCTCCCTCTCGGTCTCCCAGGACACCTCTGCCCTACTTAACTTTCTGGCGGCCAAGGGATATTGAGTCACCCCCTCTAAGTCCCAATTGTGTGTCCCTTCAGTTACCTATCTGGGCATACTTCTGACTCCCACTTATAAGTCTCTTACCGGGGACCGCATACGACTCCTCCAAGAACTCCAACCTCTGCAAACAGCGGATGAAATACTCTCTTTTCTTGGATTGGTTGGGTTCTTCAGACATTGGATTCCAAATTTCTCTATCCTGGCCCGTCCTCTGTACCAGGTGGCTAAAGACACCCCCCAGGGTCCCCTAACTGATCCCACTTCGATCCACCACTCATTCTCTAAACTAAGGGACCGCCTTACCACCAGGCCAGTCTTAGCACTACCCGATATCTCTAAACCATTCCATCTCTACACTGATGAGCACTCTGGCTTGGCCACTGGCCTCCTAACACAACTGGTGGGGCCTATGCATAGGGCTATAGCCTACCTGTCCAAGCAACTGGATGTCACCACCCAGGGATGGCAGCCCTGCCTCAGGGCCCTAGTGGCAGCTGCTTCTATTACAGAGGAGGCCCTCAAACTGGCCTTAGGGCAGCCCCTCATGGTCTACTCTCCCCACTGACTCACAGACCTCCTTAGCCACCGATCCCTGGACCATCTGACTCCTTCTCGTCTCTAGCTACTCCAGCTATTCCATCTGCTATTCCTAGAAAACCCTCATCTCTCTCTCTCTACCTCCCCCTGCTTAAACCCCGCAACTTTACTGCCTATACCCTCGCCCACCCCGGAACCCGTTCATTCCTGCCTACAACTTATAGAGGACCTCACTCCTCTCCATCCCGGTCTCTCTGATCAACTGCTATCCAACCCTGACCGCGTACTCTTCGTAGTTCCCTCCTGGCCTCAGATGGCCAAAGACATGCTGCTTACGCTGTGGTCACCACGGATGCGGTATTAGAGACGGTTCCCCTCCCAATTGGAACCACCTCCCAGAAGGCTGAACTCGTAGCTCTCACCAGGGCATTACACCTGTCGCAGGGACAACGAGTCACCATTTACACTGACTCAAAATATGCCTACCTCATAACTCACACACACTCTGCTCTTTGGCAAGAACGGGGGTTCCTAACAACCAAGGGCACCCCTATAGCCAATGGACCCTCATCTCCAAGTTGCTTGAGGCCCTTAGTCTGCCCGCTGAGGTAGCAGTTGTTCTCTGTCAAGGCCACCAAATGGCCAAGGATCTGGTCTCCGTAGGCAACAACAGGGCAGACTCAATGGCCAGACAAACGGCCCTAAATACCCCTGCGTCTCCTATCCTCTTTCTTAACACCCCTCACCAGCCTTCCTACTCTGCAAAGGAAACACAAGCCCTCCAGGCACGGGGAGCAAAGATTGGAGATAAGGGGTGGATCTACATTCAGGACAGCATTGCCCTGCCTGACAATCTGGCGCACACCTTAATTACTGACATCCACCGATCCCTCCATATTGGCCCAAAGGCTCTCCACCAATTTCTTCAGCCATTGTTCTATTATCCTTCCTTATCTAAGGTAATTGAAGTTGTCCACAGGGCTTGTAAAACCTGTTCGGCCTTGAATTCACAAGGAGGAATCCACAGACCAGGGCCTAACCATCAGCTCCGAGGTCATCAGCCGGGGGAAGACTGGCAACTGGACTTCACTCACATGCCTTGCCATAAAACATTTTGCTACCTATTAACCTTGGTTGATACATTCACAGGCTGGATCAAGGCATACCCCATGGCTTGGGAGACAGTAGACATGGTGGCTACAATACTCATCGAGCACATTATCCCGAGGTTCGGATTGCCTGGACCCTCCAGTCAGACAACGGACCTGCCTTCATCTCCAGTGTAACCCAACAGGTTGCTGAGAGCCTCAACATAACCTGGAAACTTCACATCCCATACCACCCACAGTCATCGGATAAGGTAAAAAAGGCCAACGGGCTGCTCAAAGCCCAACTCACCAAACTACCCTAGAAACCCGCCTTTCCTGGCCCACACTTCTGCCCCTGGCTCTCACCAGACTCCGGCTACGCCCCGCGGGCCTTCGGGCTTAAGCCCATTTGAATTACTATACGGCCGGCCCTTTCTTATAAATCATAGCCTTCCGGCCATTTCCCCGCCTCTTTTATCCTATCTACCTTACCTCACTCTCCTCAGAGCTCTCTTAAGGGCCCACGCCGACACTGTCATCCCAGCCCCAAACAACCATGCTTCCGAAGGGGGGACCTGCCTATACTTAAATGAAGAATGTTGTTGCTTTGTTAACCAATCAGGTATAGTTACCGCCAGGATCAAATAACTCAGGTATTGGATTCAAGCACGGTGGCGAGACACGTCTTTCTGGGGCCTGGACCCCTACACCTGGCTAACCTGACTGCTCCCTTTGGGGGGACCTGTATGCATAATCCTCCTTCTAGTCTCAGTTACTCCCTGTCTTCTCTGATGCTTGCAGGGTCGTCTACAAGAACTTGCCCGAGTGTCCGTCAATCAACCCCTCCTCAGCCCTACTCTCGCCTGCCTACTTCCGACTACCCCTACGACGATGCCCCCC
This sequence comes from Lutra lutra, assembly GCF_902655055.1. Taxonomy (NCBI): domain Eukaryota; kingdom Metazoa; phylum Chordata; class Mammalia; order Carnivora; family Mustelidae; genus Lutra; species Lutra lutra. The sequence continues at coordinate 46,921,421 of NC_062279.1, read as the reverse complement.
ATCAGCAGGAAGTAGCCAGAACTGAGTCAATGCCCCTGGCACCATTATATTAAGCAAAAGGTTGGAATGTTGGGCTGTCAGAAAGGGCTACTTAAGATGGCGAAAGTTCCCACCACAAGACCTAAGCTCGGACAGGAGAACAAAGGCCCAAATAGGAATCTGAGACCCCCGCCCCGGGCTCCAGTGGACCAATGGGACCCCGACGAGCAGGCGAAATATCCAAATAAGGGAAACTTGCCAAAAGACCCCTGAACTCCCCTCGAGACCCCTTAAAAGCCCCCTTCTCCCTGCCTTGGGCGCAACTTCTGCCACTCTGCTTTCCAGAGTCGTGGAACCTCGCCCGAGGGTGCCCACCTCCTTCCGGCGCAACTTTCCTGGCTCCCCTTCTCCTGAGCCCTGAAACTTCACCGGAGAGTGTCTTTAATATATCTTGCCTTGCACCCACTTTGCCTGGTGTTGTTGCCGGAAAAAACTTTACAGTAGACATTTGAACCAGCCTATCACACCTTGATTAGGATTGGCACCAAAAAGGCTCCCAAAGGGTGGGGGCCCATACTCCTTGGTAGCTAGGGAGACCGTATGCAACACCCCCACTGGTCGGATGTCTCCACCTGGCCTGACCCACCCTTGTATCTGGGCTTTGTTACCTGGAGCTGGTTTCCGGGACTTGTTTTTAAGTAAATCCCCTGGGGGAAGGGGAGCAGGGACAGTTTGACTTTAATGAAAGCCTCTTGCTAAATAGGTCCTTACATTAGTAACAACTGGAAAGTGCTGGGGCTGGGAGATTAGAGAGAATAGGAAGTGAGGGGGATGGAAGAAAAGGATTGAAACATTTTTAAAATTCAGCATTGGCGTCAAACAAAGAAAAAGAAACTGAAGACTTGGGATCATATCCCTGTCAGCAGCAAATGAGGAGTGGAGACTGGAAGAAGAGAACTGATTGAGGCACAGGTGAATGTCTTACTGATGTTTGCTCCATCTTGGAATTATTGCAGACAGAAAAGAAATTACATCACCCTGTGAACTGCAGAACAGATTGTAAGGACCTATTTAGAAACTGTCCCTGCTCCCCTCCCCCAGGGGATTTACTTGGAGACAAGTCCCGGAAACCAGCTTCAGGTAACAAAGTCCAGATACAAAGGTGGGTCAGGCCAGGTGGAGACATCTGATCAGTGGGGGAATGCGTACTGTCTCCCTGGTTACCAAGGAGTATGGGCCCCGCCCTTTGGGAGCCTTTTGGGCTCCAATCCCAACCAAGGTCTAATAGGCTGGTTCAAATGTCTACTAGGGTAAATTGTAACTCAATTGGTCACCTAGCATCACTGTGGAGTTTCCTGTGTGCGTAGCAATCTCATTGGCCACCTGTGCGTGGCCAGGCCTGACCGCATGGCCTTTTCCCTTAAAAGCTAGTCTGTGAAACAGAGAAGTGTCGCCCTCTCTTGTAAGAGATGCAGCCCCGAACGTTTGGTTAGATCTTGATGCTTGGCGTGAAATAAAGCTTTGCTTGACCTTCGCTTTGTATCAGTCTCGCTCCTTTAATCACGGACCCATTATTTGGGCATAACATATGGGGGCTCGTCCGGGATTAAATGACGAGAACTGAGCCAGCATCAGAATTTCTGGAAAAAGCCTAGAGGTAAGATCTCACAGATTTTACTCTGTGGGATCCGCTGATCTCCAGGTGCTCTGTGAGATTGGTTGGTCTGTCTGGGTGGAGCTCCGGGCATAACCCACCAGGGTGAAGCCGGACGCGGCCATGCTCCCCAGGGCTGGAGAGGATGCGGGGACGCCCCTTCCCTCCACTGGTAGATCGCCAGGGGGTTCGAGTCCCCCTAGGCAATCAGGGCGTTTGAGTCCCCCTAGGCGGTCACCTAGGCGGTCAGGGGGTTCGAGTCCTCCTAGGCAGCCAGGGGGTTCGAGACCCCCCAGGTGTCACTGGGGGTTCGAGTCCCCCCAGGTGGCCAGGGAGTTTGAGTCCCACTGGACAGCCAGAAGATCAAAAAGTCCCCACCGGTGGCAGGTTCTGGGTAAGAACTGCTTGACCAGTGGTTGTCTTTGTCTTGTCTTTTTGTTGTCTGCTGTGCTGTTGTGTTTGAAGGAATGGGGCAAACAGAGTAAAGGGACTCTGACTCTTAATGGCTATAACTGGAGCCAACTGGGGTTAGTCTAACTCAAGACAGAGACTTTAAGGAATATTCCCAAGCAGGTGCCGAAACAACTTTGTTTCAGGGACATTCCTTGCCCTCTCTGGCCCGACGGAGACTTCCTAGCCCCTCCCCCCTGCTGGTGGGAAAGCATGGTATCTGCTCCTCTCTTGGAGCTGATGAGCCCTAGAACTGGGAACCTTTTCTCTGCCTTCTGATTGTTGGGCTGGCAGAAAGAAAGGGCTACTTAAGATGGCGAAAGTTCCCACCACAAAACCTGTGCTCAGACAGGAAAACAAAGACCCAAGCAGGAATCAGAGACCCCCGCCCCGGGCTCCAGTGGACCAATGGGATCCTGATGAGCAGGCAAAATATCCAAATAAGGGAAATTTGCCAAAAGACCCCTGAACTCCCCTCAAGACCTCTTAAAAGCCCCCTTCTCCCTGCCTTGGGCGTGACTTCTGCCACTCTGCTTTCCAGAGTCGTGGAACCTCGCCCGAGGGTGCCCACCTCCTTCCGGAGCAACTTTCCTGGCTCCCCTTCTCCTGAGCCCTGAAACTTTGCCAGAGAGTGCCTTTAATAAATCTTGCCTTGCACCCACTTTGCCTGGTGTTGTGTTTATCTCGCCGGAAGAACTTTACACTGGTGGCACCTTGTTCTGTTCTTCACTGTCAGGAAACAAGAAGAGCTGCCCCGAGACCTAACACCCCCACTCCTGATCTTCCCACCCAGGTCTCAGGTAAACATTCGAAGTGGAGTGGGCCCAGGTGGAATGTAAATCAGTAATTGAACTAAGTTAAGCTTGTTGGGTTAATTAGGATAAACATGTCTTTTGAGTTAACAGTAGTAAATGTGTTACTTAAGGTCAAAAAAATCTGTTAAAATCTGTTGAAATCTGTTAGCAAAGAGATTACTAGAACTGATGGTTAATTGTCTGTCTCAGAGTTTTAATGGGTAATTGTTAAAGTAGCTTTCAAAGTCTTTGCTAACCTGAAACTTCAAACAAATGGGATAAAATGCTAGAGCGCTGATTACTGGAACTAGGTTTGTGGTTTTGAAATCTGTTGGTAAACATGTTTTGTTCTTAACTGATAAATTTGCCATCTAAAGAATTCTGTTGTAACAGTTCACAATTGGTTTATATTTAATCTTCAGTAGAGGTTAAGGTATTTCTAAGAGTACAAAATTCTGCTAAGTGTAATTAAGGCTGATGGAAATAAGGGAAACAACTCTGTAGAAAAATAAGAAATAGGTAAAAAGGAGAGAAAAATACCAAATGCCTGATCCTGTTTGAGTAAGAAAGAAAAACAGGCCTGGGGCCACTTTCTGAGCTAGATCCATTCCTAAAGAATGGAAGGGGAGACCAGGTGGGGGGAGGTGTCCAACCCGTTTGAATCTGAAGAGTGCCTGACTGTGTGAATGTGTCTGTAAGGCTCCATCGCTTAGGCTGTGGAGTCTGAGTGGGCTGCACACTGAGTCTCGTGGGGCCTCATATGGCATAACGGTCATCTACTCCACGGAGTAGCCTGGTCTGGGGTTTATACGGACAGACCTTAGCTAAGACGCTCCTAAGTTCCCGCGAGGGACGCGAGCAGGACAGCATCTGAAAGATCCGCCTCCCTTTGTCTGTGACATCATTCATGATGGGAGGGAAACCCAGAAAACTATCTTAAGACTGCACGCTTAAAAATAAAAAAAAGGAAAGACTGGTATAGAAAAGCTGGTTTTCTCTCTGTTTAAAAGAGCAAAGTTTTCTTCGGTCAATTGAAATGTAAATGGTTTTCTCCTTGCCTGCCCAGAGTTGTAAATGAGATCTCTTTGGCTCATAAGGCTTCCTTGTTATGCTAAATTACTGATAAACCTTGGGTCACCTTTGGTAGCTACTCTAGAGGTTCTCTACAGTTCCTAGAGTTTAATGTTCTGATAAGGGTCATCACTTGATATTTAACTATATCTGTTCTGAGTTTTTGTCATTTGTAATTGTTTTAATTCTCTTGTAAGATGAATCCCACCTTAAAGGAAATTCATGGGAAGACTTTGATATGTTAAAATACTGGGAACTGAAATGGGTAAAGATTTACAGAAGTAAGGGCTACATTTGGACTAAACCAGAATTAGTAACATGGGAACTAGATGAATTGAAAGGTTGTAATGTTGTGTCTCTTAATGTGTTAAACATGACTGGTTCTGTAATGTTTGCTCCTCTAGACTAGGGAAACTTTTTCTTAAGTTACCTGTAACTTATAGAGAAGTAAAGGTGTTCATTTGTAAACGAATCAAGGCATTCAACTTTTCTCTCTATCTGAACCCTCTGAAACCAAAAGGGCTCAATAAGTATTCTTTCTTCCTTGGCAATCAGTCATTTGCATAAGTTCAATAAGAATCTGTTCTCCTTGTAACAGGACAGCATTGGACACTGGTTATTTTACCAAGGCTTTAACTAGAACGTCATATTTGAAAAGACTCAGATATGACCAGCTTAAAGGAACTAAGGTTAACCTTGTAAAACCTGGAGCCGTAAAGCCCTTTGGAACTGTTGGCCTGATACCTTGCTTAGAGAGTTCCCAGCAGCCTCACCAGGTGAGTAAAGAATGTCACTCCTTGGTAGGTGCAGAGCCTCAGAAAGAAGAATTCGCCCAAGTCGACAAGTATTGCAGGAATGTCTGATGGCAAGTATGTGGCTTGGCTTCTGGCCCAGAGAGACTACTAAAAGTTCAACCTAGAGATTCCTTATAAAAAGTTCCAGCAAAGCAGATTCTAAAAGATCTATATGATTACTCACTGTTCTTGCTGAGCTTATGTAAATAATAGGCCAAGTTTGTTAAAAACTGGACTAGTTTCTCAAGTGAAGTAGTCCTGATTTGGCTATCTCTGGAAATGGTTATTTTAGAGAGAAAAAATTGTTCTAATAACATGCCTTTATGGGTGTCAAATTCTAGATTAGATTGTTATTAAATGTTTGTTTACCTAAGCTAGACAACTTAAGGTAAACTTCAGAGAAGTTGCACAATAACTCGTGTAAATGATCTTGCTTTTGCCAGCCAGTCAGCCCCAGATATAAGGAGGAAACTTCAGAAAATTGAAGGATTTGAAAGGAAGAATCTGACTGAGTTAGTGGGAATAGTAGAAAATTAATAAGCCAAATACATCAGGGCACACATCTGGGGACACACAAGCTTAAGGAGCTTATGGGCAAGCAGTTCTAGGTTTCTAAATTAGGGCGTATGGCTCAGGATGTGGTTGATAGGTGTGTTCAGTGTCAGGCGGTAAATGCGGAAAGAACTAGAATGGGAAGAGGGAAAAGAGAAAGAGGTTGCTATAGCAGAAATGACTGCTCAGTCTGTACTCCAGTCACTGCAGGCATGACAGTCTGTCTTAAAAGAGCCCATACAGGGATCCGGACTGCCCACACTGGGACAGAATCGGAGGTGGAGCCACATCCTCGCCAACCCAGGGACTTAGTTTGGATGCGCTGCCGCCAAGTGGGGGGCTTGGAGCCTCGCTGGAAGGGACCATTTACTGTCATCCTGACCACCCCCACAGCAATAAAAGTAGAAGGCATCAGGGCCTGGATTCACACAGGTCACGTCAAACGAGCCGAGGATGAGAACGCCCCCCAGAGGTGGATGCCGCTGCCAATGGGCCCCGCCGATCATGGACTAAAACTAAAGACTCAAAAAAAAAAAAAAAAACAACCCAATGAGTTCATTAAATCCATTGTTGGCCCTGTTGTTAAGATATAGGTGGGAGGTATGAGCAATTGCGAATAAAAAAAGGCGGGGGGGGGGGTTAACGTTCTGTTTCTGATAAAAGGAGGAGAGGGGCTCTGCATAACCTTAGGAGAGAAATACTGTTTCTGGGTAAATCACACTGGAGTCATTAAAACAGTCTAGCTGCGGTTAAAAGGAGGGTATAGAACTGGCTAAAAAGTCAAAGATTTGACTAGTCTCCAAAGAAAAGGGGGGAATGTAAGGACCTATTTAGAAACTGTCCCTGCTCCCCTTCCCCCAGGGGATTTACTTGGAGACAAGTCCCGGAAACCAGCTTCAGGTAACAAAGTCCAGATACAAAGGTGGGTCAGGCCAGGTGGAGACATCCAATCAATGGGGGAATGCGTACTGTCTCCCTGGTTACCAAGGAGTATGGGCCCCGCCCTTTGGGAGCCTTTTGGGCTCCAATCCCAACCAAGGTCTAATAGGCTGGTTCAAATATCTACTAGGGTAAATTGTAACTCAATTGGTCACCTAGCATCACTGTGGAGTTTTCTGTGTGCGTAGGAATCTCATTGGCCACCTGTGCGTGGCCAGGCCTGACCGCATGGCCTTTTCCCTTAAAAGCTAGTCTGTGAAACAGAGAAGGGTCGCCCTCTCTTGTAAGAGGTGCGGCCCCAAACATTCGGTTAGATCTTGATGCTTGGCGCGAAATAAAGCTTTGCTTGACCTTCACTTTGAATCAGTCTCGCTCCTTTAATCACGGACCCATTATTGGGGCATAACACAGATCGAACAAATTTCCTGGATGTATATGGCATTTTCTCTTCTAACTGCTAATTGAAGTAATGACTGTAACTTCCATCGTTTGCTATGTCAAATATTAATTTCTCTTATAATAATCTGAAACTTTAGAGACAAGGAGGTATAAGTTTGAAGAGCAATGAGAACTACCGCTTTCTTAGTAGAGATCAGCAAGGCAATAATAAGATTAATTTTGGTATATTTATAAGAGATGCAGTTATAGTGTAATAGAAAGTATATAGGTTTGAGGGCAGATTACAGAGTCATGTGAAATCCTACCAAAAAATGGGGGGGGGGGGCACCTGGGTGGCTCAGTGGGTTAAAGCCTCTGCCTTCGGCTCAGGTCATAGTCTCAGGGTCCTGGGATCGAGCCCCGCATTGGGCTCTCTGCTCTGCGGACAGCCTGCTTCCTCCTCTCTCTCTGCCTGCCTCTCTACCTACTCGTGATCTCTGTCTATCAAATAAATAAATAAAATCTTAAAAAAAAAGATTAATTTTGGTATAAATGCAAGAAAAGCTCCCAAGTGGGAACATGCATACTTGCAGATAGAGGCAGATATGTCAAAAGTAGAATTCTAAGATAATGGCAAGTATCTAAACTTTCCACCCCTCCATAACAATTCCTATCTAAAAGCCAAAAGAAATAAAATTCTGAGGTATTTTGGTTGAATATAGCATAGATAGATTCAGAGTGGGAAAAAAATGTACTGGTGATAACCTCAGAATTGTAACTATTTTCAGAAGAGCAACGTGGTATCAGAGGAAATAAAAAGGAAATTGACTGGATTTCACAAACTCCCCTACTTTGAAAGTACAAGGTCTGCAGAGAAAGGTGGATTATAAGACAGATGGGAAATATTACGACAGGAAGAAGGTATGCAGTTGGACATGGAAATAATTGAAGAGAAAGTAATGCTCTTCTGTTTCTGGTTTGGGAAATTCGGATCAACTCTCCCACAAAAAGAAACTAAGACATTTTTGTCCCACCCCCACCCCTCTCCCCCAAAAAGACAAGGAGAAACTAATTTGGAAAGATTAGTGAGAGGACAGGAATGCAGAAAGACAGAATGGAAAATGATCCTGGATGCAAGTTCAGAAATGCAGGAAGGAATGAAAAATAAATAAACCAAGTGTGAACCCTAATGTAAACTGTGGCCTTTGGGTGATAATCATGTATCAGTGCAGGTTCATTTGTGACAATGCACCACCCTGGTGGGAGATGTTGATAGTGAGGGAGGCTCTGTGTATTGGGGAGGAGAGGACAGAAGAGATGTGGAGATTCTCTGTACTTTCTGCTCAGTTTTGCTGTGAACCCAAAACTTCTCTAAAAACAAATATCTATTAAAATAAATAAATAAATAAATAAAATAAAATGAACATTTTTATGATGACCACTTAAATAATGTAAAATAAATGTATAACTTCCAAATTAATAAAAAGAAAAATGGAATGATTAAAATCCTCAGTATGTCCATAAGAAAGGAAAGAAGAAGAGAAAGGGGAACATAGAATAAGCTTCTGGGGCTCCTGGCTGACTCAGTCAGTTAAGCGCCTTCAGCTCAGGTCATGATCTCAAGGTCCTGGGATTGAGTCCCGCATTGGGCTCCTTGCTCAGCAGGAAGTCTACTTCTCCCTTTCCCTCTGTCTCTCCTCCTGCTTAAGCTTTCTGTCAAATAAATAAATAAAATCTTAAAAAAAAAACTAGGCAGAATAAATAAAAACAATAGGATATGATTGTAGATTACACCCAAGAATATCTGTAATTACCTTTAATTTAAATGGTGTAAACACCCTGGTTTAAAAAAAAAAAAAGATTGTACGACTAAAATTTAAAAATATATATGTCCAAAAAATATATATATACATATATGTGTGTGTGTGTATATATATATATATATGTATATATATATATATATATATATATCCTTGCTTTTTAAAAATAAGATATATACAAAATATTGGGCTTCAGAAAGAATGAAAATGGAAGCATGGGAAAATGTTATAACAATGCAAAGGAGACCAACAGAAATTTGGTACAGCTATTTTCCTCTCCAGGAACTAAAGACTTTAAAAAGTGAGAAGACTGGAGCTATACACAAGCATTGTGTTGTGATTAGAGTGTTGAGTCACTGCAAAGACATAACAATTCTAAACTTTTATGTAATAATAGCATGGTCATAAAGTATATAAGCACTGGTAGAACCAGAAGTAATAGCCAGATTCATAGTTATAGTGAGGGATTTTAATACTCCTGGCTCAGTAACTGACAGCACAAACAAAATATCAGTAGGGTTTAACAGATGTACACATAGCGAACAAACTTGGCATAACAAATATAGAAAACACATCACGTAACAACTGTAGAATACATATTTTTGTGTACACAGACAATATTTACAAATACAGGTGTATGTTGAACCATAAAGCAAGTTTCAACAAATTTCAACATATTCTTAACACAGTAGTTTCTCTGATCTTTATGTAATTACATTAAGTATTAATTTAACAATGACTGGAAAATCTGCATATGCCTGTATGTTAAAAAATATACATCTAGGCATGCCTGGGTGGCTCAGCCTGTTAATCGTCTGCCTTCAGCTCAGGTCATGATCCTAGGGTCCTGGGATTAAGCCCCGTGTAGGGTTCCCTGCTCAGCGGGGAATCTGTTTCTCTCTCTGCTCCTCCCCTCTGCTTGCTGCTCTCTCTCTCTCAAATAAATAAATCTTCAAAAATATATATACATCTAGGGGTGCCTGTGTGGCTCAGTGGGCTAAGCATCTGCCTTCAGCTCACGTTGTGATCTAAGGGTCCTGGGATGGAGCCCCGCATCTGACTCTCTGCTCAGCAGGTAGCCTGCTTCCTCCTCTCTCTGCCTGCCTCTGCCTACTTGTGAGCTCTCTCTCTGTCAAATAAATAAATAAAATCTTTAAAATATATATGTGTGTGTATATATACATCTAAACGTTTAAAAGGCCAAAGAAGGAAGCAAATGGAAAATAGAATATATTTTGAATCAAATGATAATGAAAATATCATTTACCAAATGGGTTACAACCAAGAGTTCTTAGAGGAAAATGTATAAATTTATAATCTTAAAAAATACAATTATAATCTTAAGAAAGTATTTAAAAAGAGGGCTGAAAATTAATGAGCCAAATAGTCCTTTCAAAAATTGTTTTAAGATAAAATAAACTTAAGAAAAGGGAATTGAATAGCATAAATTAAAGTATAAATGAAATAGCAAACAAATGTAAAAAAAGAAAGCCAAGCAAATCACCGAAAAATACAAATTTAAAAATTGTTTGGAAGATATAAAAAGAGAAAAAACAATTCTACAGATCCTATTGATAAAAACATAAGTGAATATTATGAACAATTTTAGAACAAAAAATTAAATTTAGATGAAGCAAAAAAATGTCTAAGAAACCATAACATACCAAAACTTATATTAGAAGAAATTAAAAATCTGAAGGGTCTTATAACTACTGAAGAATGGAATCTTCCATTTTTATACAAACTCTTCCAGAGAATATAAATAAGTGAACACACTCCAATTTATTTTCCATGATTAACATAACCCTAATACTCAAATGGAACAAGAAATTACAGGCCAATATCACTCATGGACATACAATAAGAGCAAACATCATCCATCAGTATATGGAAGAGATACTGTTTCTACATTGAGTTCATCTAAAGATTGCAAAGTTAAATAAATATTCAAATACCCACCAATTTATTTTGCAATATTAACAAAGTAAAGAGTTAAAAACCTTAACCAATAAAAAGAAAAGGTATTTGATTTAATTCTTAACAAACTAGGTTTAGAAGTGAACTTCCTTGATCTTATGGAGAATATCTAAATATGTACAGAATACCTTCACATAACAGGGCAAAACACAAAGTCTTTGAGAGTGAGAAAGAAACAAAGAAGCTAGTTATTACCATTTCTATTCTGCATTGCTCGGGGGGTACTATTTAGTGAAGGAAAACAAGTACAAGAAATTAAAATCGTGAAAATTAGAAAGAAATTAATCATTTTCTGAAACAATATGACTGAATATGTAGGAAATCTAAAGGATTGATAGATAAATTACAAGAATTTTTTTTTAAAGATTTTATTTATTTGTTTGACAGAGAGAGAGAGAGCGAGAGCAGAAACATAAGCAGGGGGAGTGGGAGAGGGAAAGCAGGCTTCCTGCTGAGCAGGGAGCCCGATGTGGGGTTCAATCCCAGGGGATCATGATCTGAGCTGAAGGCAGAAGCTTAATGAATGAGTAACCCAGGCACCACAGTTACTAGAATTACTAAGAGAGGTTAGCATATGTGCTAGACATAAAAATAAATATACAAAAATTAGTTGAATTTCTAGATTCTAGTAATAGTTGAAAAATAATTTTTCAAAAGACATCACTTAAAATATACAATGAAATTTAAATTCCTATAAACAAATTTAACAAAATAAATGCAAAATTTCTATGGTGAAAACCATTAAGCATTAGTTGCCAAAAATTAAGAAAGACTAAATAAATGGATAGATATTTCATGTCAATGATTAGGAAATCGATATTTATCTTATTTTATTTATTTATTTTTAAACTTTTATCTATTTGTCAGAGAGAGAGAGAGCACAACCAGGGGGAACAGCAGGCAGGGGAAGAAGCAATCTCTCTGCTGAGCAAGAAGCCCAATGTGGGGCTTAATCTTAGGACCTTGAGATCATGACCTGAGCGGAAGGCAGAGGCTTAACCAACTGAGCCACCAAGGCATCTTTTTTTTTTTTTTTAAGATTTTATCTTAAAAAGATAAAACATATCTATAAAAGATAAAAGATTTTTTATCTACAAAAGATAAAAAGAGAGAGAGAGGGAAATCAATTTTTTAAAAAGATTTATTTATTTGACAAAGAGAGCAGGCAGGGAGAGGAGCAGAGGGAGAGAGAGAGAGAGAATCTCAAGCAGACTCTGTGAATAGTGCAGAGCCCAACAGAGGACTCCATCTCATGACCCTGAGATCATGACCTGAGCTGAAATCAAGTTAGACGCTTCACTACCTAAGCCACCCAGATGCCCCAGGAATTCAATATTTTTTTATATATGTTCATTCTCACAAGTAAATCATAGATGTGATTTATGTTAAAATGTTGGTCCCCACAAGAATTATGTGTTTAAGTTGAGAATCTGATTATAAGATAAACATAAAAGTACAAAAAGCTAATAACCAAGTCATTCTTAAAGAAGAACAAAGTTAAAGGACAGCCTATATCAAAATTGTTTTAAAGACACAGTTAAAACAAGTGTCATACTGGCACAAAGGACAGTCAAATAGGACCACCAGAAAAGAACAGATATCCCAAAAAGACACATGTGCAAACACTTGCTGTATCAGGTAAGTGGCCCTGGAGAGCATTTGGGAAGGATGATCTATTGTATGAATGATGATGTGACAACTGGGCATCTATCTGGGATGAAAATGAAATTAAACATTTGCATCATACACAAAAGACTTTCAGATAGATTATAGATTTAAATTTGAAAATATAATATAATAATGCTTTTTAGAAGACAATACACAGATGTATATTCATAACTTCAGGGCAGGGAATATTTCCTTAGGAAAGGACACACAAAAGAAAAAAAAAACATCAAGAAAATGATTTAAAAATTAACTACATGGAATTTAGAATCTTCCATTAATCACATGGCACCACAAAGAGAGTGAGAAAACACGGAAAGGAAGTTCCTTCAACATATATAACTGAAAATAGCTTATATCAAAAATATATTAAAACATATATAAGTTAATGAAGGAGTCAGGGGAAACTCAATAGAAATATAAACAAAAGGGATTGAACAAATGCTTCACAGAAAAGAAAATCCAAGTGGCCCCCAAATAAGGAAAGATTCCTTTATTATAATTATTATTAGCAATATTAGATATAAAAAGTAAATTAAGGGACACCTGGGTGGTTCAGTGGGTTAAGCATCTGCCTTCAGCTACTCAGGTCATGATCCAGGGTCCTGGGATCAAGTCCCACATCAGGCTCCCTGCTCAGCGGGGAGCCTGCTCCTCTGCCTGCTGCTGCTCCCACCCCCTCTTGTGCTCTTGCTCTCTCTCTCTCTCTGGTAAACAAATAAATAAAATCTTTTTTAAAAAGTACGCAAATTAAACCCTCAATGTGCTACCACTACTGACCTACCAGAAGGAATAAAATTTGCTGTCTCCAAGTGTCAAATGGCTGAAAGGTTGTATAGCCATAGGAACTGGTATTCACTGCTGCTAGGAGTGTGAATTTGTACAGCCACTCTGGAAACAGTTTGTTTCCAATAACATATATTCCATAACATATTCCATAACAGTATGATCTAGTTAAATTAGAGTTGAATGGCAATATCTATAGAAACTTTTTCTCAAAATTGCCCTGAAAAATCTATAAAAGCAGTTAAAAAAAAGGAAAATGTCATATGTATAATACAAAAACTGTAATACAATATTACACCAAAACATGACAAAATTGTGATATTATGCACAATAACAAAAATAAACTAATTCTAGCCATATATAGGAATATGGATAATTTTGAAAACATAATGTGGGGGAAAGAAGACTATGAGTACCAATAATTTATATATTTTATATATAATATATATGTTATACACATACAGACATATAAATACACACACACATAGTTTAAAAACAGAGAGCATACTGCATAAGAATGTTTATTTGGAAAGGAAGACCATGAAGAAAAGTAACAAAATGTTTATAATAAAAGATACATTAATGATTAACCCTTAGAGAGAGGACATTAGGACAGGAGCGGAGCCAAGGGATAAAATGCCTGGGCTGCTAGCTATGCTCTGTTTTTTGGCCAGGACTATAGTGTATGGATGCTTATATGCTCATTTTATAACTATATATATATAGTATATGCATATATACTATACACACATATATGTATATATATGTTATATTATAAATGTAAGCAAACAATACATGTAATATATCTATTTATATGTTTTTCTGTATAAATTTTACAAAAAAGATGGTTTTAATCAAGGAAGCTTGCAAGGCCATGGTTATGTATGGCATACTAAAGAGCAGGGACCTTAACCTTGTATGTGCCACAGATCATTTTGGAAATCTGAGAAAGCCTATAAACCCTTTCTCTGAATGTTTTTAAATTCATTAATAAATGAGTAGGACTAAAAAGAAAGCCAATTATGTTAAGATATAGTTGTCAAATATTATAAATTTATTGATGATATAGTTACATATATGTTTCTTTTTTAAACCCTAAATTACAAGACCCAACAGTGGATTAATAGCCACCAAAATCTCAAACTAGAAACATATATATAGGATATTGAGGGATTTATGTAGCAACTGCAATGTGATGTAAAAATGTGTAATTTCTATTGGTGACACAGTCATGAGAACTAATACCACTGTGGTTTGTTTCCTTACATCTCTGTTAATTGTAGAAAATTCTAAATTTTAGTTAGAGTTTAATGAAAATAGAAATGTAATTTTTCTCATCCGGGTTTTGATTAGAAGCCTGGATTTCATGAAAACTACGCATTGCAATCTGTCCTTTTGGTGACAGGACGCCTTCCTGCATTAGAGGATTTTCTCCAGTCTGGTGGAGGCTTTCCTGGATGTCTGTGTCAGAAGTAGTGCCAGAAATGGAATCACACTACCCACAGTGTTCCACAACCAAAAGAAATCCTGATGGATGAAGTTGAATTTGACACAGTATTTTTTTTTAAGATTTTATTTATTTATTTGACAGAGATCACAAGTAGGCAGAGAGGCAGGAAGAGAGAGAGAGAGAGAGAGGAGGAAGTAGGCTCCCTGCTGAGCAGGGAGCCCGATGTGGGGCTCGATCCCAGGACCCTGGGATCATGACCTGAGCTGAAGGCAGAGGCTTTAACCCACTGAGCCATCCAGGTGCCCCTTGACACAGTATTTTAATGAGTAGAATAAGTGATTAAGAGGAAAAGCGTCCCCTATCTGTATCTTGAACAACTCCAATCACCTCCTTAATTCCCTCGAGATATAAATCTGATGTCCCATAATGCATATTTCTATCACCAGTCCTTTGATTTAAAGTTTTCAATAAACACTCTAACAATTTGCAATGGAATTGATTCTTCTTTATTGGATGATAAGTAATTAAGGGAGAAAAAGCATAAAAATATAAAGAGATTAGGTTTAAAGTACTATGTGGATGTAGAATAGATAAAGAATATACTCTTTCAAAAAAGGTTATAAGGAACACGGAAAAGAAATTTAAAAAAATAAAATGTTATAAAGAATCAAAGTAAATTTAGGGTGTCATCTGCTTAGTACTCTCAATAAAATGAAAATAAATCTATCTAAAGTAGATGCAAAATAAGAGAAGACAACAGAGTGGTATGGAAGATGTTTAAAGAAACACAAAATTGCCACTGACCATTTTAGAATGTCATTATAACTAATAAATAGGAGTGTTGACATTGCGAACAATTCACTCTATGATACACAAAATAAGTTTGAAAGGCTTTCCCCAAAATAACAGGGGATAGACAATGACAAAAAAGGATAACAAGAAGGCCACACAGTTAAGATGTTTGATACAGATGATTTATATTTCTGAATTAGAAACCAGGGAAGTGTTGAGTTTGAGACAGTACAGACAAAAGGTTGATATCCAGGATCTATAAAGAACTTCTCAAACTCAACACACACAAAACAGATAATCATATCAAAAAATGGGCAGGAGACATGAACAGACACTTCTCCAATGAAGACATACAAATGGCTCTCAGACACGTGAAAAAACGTTCATCATCACTAGCCATCAGGGAGATTCAAATTAAAACCACATTGAGATACCACCTTACACCAGTTAGAATGGCCAAAATTAGCAAGACAGGAAACAACGTGTGTTGGAGAGGATGTGGAGAAAGGGGAACCTTCTTACACTGTTGGTGGGAATGCAAGTTGGAGCAGGCACTTTGGAGAACAGTGTGGAGATTCCTCAAGAAATTAAGAATAGAGCTTCCCTATGACCCTTCAATTGCACTACTGGGTATTTACCCCAAAGACACAGATGCAGTGAAAGAAGGGCCATCTGTACCCCAATGTTTATAGTAGCAATGGCCATGGTCGCCAAACTGTGGAAAGAACCAAGATGCCCTTCAACAGACGAATGGATAAGGAAGATGTGGTCCATATACACTATTATTATGCCTCCATCAGAAAGGATGAATACCCAACTTTTGTATCAACATGGACAGCACTGGAAGAGATTATGCCGAATGAAATAAGTCAAGCAGAAAGAGTCAATTATCATATGGTTTCACTTATTTGTGGAGTGTAACGAATAACATGGAGGACATGGGGAGATGGAGAGGAGAAGGGGGTTGAGGGAAATTGGAAGGGGAGCTGAACCATGAGAGACTATGGACTCTGAAAAACGACCTGAGGGTTTTGAAGGGGTGGGGGATGGGAGTTGGGGGATCCAGGTGGTGGGTATTAAGGAGGGCACGTATTGCATGGAGCACTGGGTGTGGTGCAAAAATAATGAATTCTGTTATGCTGAAAAGAAATTTAAAAAAATTAAAAAAAAAATAAACACCTGAAGAAAAAAAAAAAAGGAACCAGGGAAGTGGAACAGAATCAGTTTTGAAATCTGTAATAACAGAAACATTCCTTGTACTGAAGACAAAATCAAACCCTCAATTTGAAAGCCTTCACTGGGTAGCAATCAAAATAATTAAAAGAAAACAACACTCAGGTATGGCAAAATGATGTTTTCATTAAGTAGCAATTCTAAAAACATTTAAGCGAAAACAAACTAATGATTTTTAAAGGGTTATTTCACAACAAGCAAAATCAGGGTAGCCTCAGTTTTTGAACATTAAATATCAGGATCTACTTCTCGAGAGAGTCATGAAATTAAAACTCTGAGTCAAAAAATCTAGTCCAATCCAACCTATTCATGTTTTCTATTTAGCAAAGGAAATAAATTCTTGTAAATGCAACATAGAAAGTTTCATGCAAGAAGAAAGAAGAAATGACTAATGGTAGTGATTTACCAAATCAAGAGATAAATAAAATAGAATTTATGAAGAGGTAAGCCACAGTTTAAAAGGATTTTTTTTTTTTTTTTTAAAGATTTTATTTATTTATTTGACAGAGAGAGATCACAAGCAGACGGAGAGGCAGGCAGAGAGAGAGAGAGGGAAGCAGGCTTCCCGCCGAGCAGAGAGCCCGACGCGGGACTCGATCCCAGGACCCTGAGATCATGACCTGAGCCAAAGGCAGCGGCCCAACCCACTGAGCCACCCAGGCGCCCAACAGTTTAAAAGGATTTTTAGTGAGTGTTGAAACCATTAAAGAATTTTCTAATTAAAGATTGATGTTTATGTGTCTATTCCCCTACCATATCCAAATATTAGAGGACACATCATAAATAGAATACGTGCATATGTGTGCCTGTCTATATATATGTAATAACATATTTAATATTTAAATATATATAATAAAATCATAAAGCACTAGAAAAAATCATAAAGAATTTTCAGAAATTTCAGGAAGAAAGTAAAGGGATATAGGCAGACAGAAACATTAAATTATAATCCAATGTCAGACGTAAATGCTATTCTTTCTTGGGAAGTCTAGCAAAGAACCAAGAATTTTTTATTATTATTAGCATATAATGTAATATTCGTTTCAGGGGTACATGTCTATAATTCATCAGTCTTACATAATACACAACGTTCACCACAACACATACCCTCCCATGGGTCCATCACATTTTTAAAAAATAACCAGGTATTGTACGGAAGTGTTGAATCACCACATCATATACCTGAAATCAATATTATGCTGTATATTATCTAACTGGAATTAAAATAAAATCTTAAAAACAAAAACCAACCAAACAAAAAATAGCCCAGGGGAGCCTGAGTTGCTCAGTTAGTTAAGCATCTGACTCTTGATTTTGGCTCCAGTCATGATCTCAGGATTGTAAAATTGAGCCCCACGTCAAGCCCGCATTCAGCATAGAGTCTGATTGAAATTCTCTATATTTCCCTCTGCCCCTCCCCCATCTAAAAAAATATAAATAAAAATAAATAATTGTTTTTTAAATAGTCCAAACATCAGAAGCAAGTGCTATTCTTTCTTGGGAAACCAACAGAGAATCTGAACTGGAGACAGATGGTTTGGTCAGGTATGTCCCCATCTACATCCCCATTCACATCCCTTGTGTACATAGAACAAGAGAGAGGACAAAGACCCAAGAACTGCTCTCTAGAAGCAATGGGGGATACAAGGGCCTGAGAAGCAGAACAGAGACTAACTGCAGATACCCACAGGAGATGAAACAGAAGGGAGGATCAAGGAAAGAGTGTGGAGAGAAAGCCGTTCTCTCAGGATATAAATGCAATGAGGAGCTCTTGTCTGGTCAAAGTACTCCTCACCATAGTGACTGGGGATGAGGATCCCCACCCTGGCTGCTTTCTGCCCTGAGGGCCTGGAGGGAGGTCTCTCTACTGATAGAGCTCACCGCCAGATCTCCCATCTGGAGAAGTATTGGTTGGTATAACAAGCACACAAACATGCAAAGAGAACCCTTGAAAACCGATTGAAGTCAACCTATCTCACCTTCAACTAAGGTCCCATATCCTGAAGAGAAAAAGCACAATAAGAGACAGGGTGAAAAATAAATCAAACTCAAAAGAAATAGAGATGATTCAAAGAACAGAACTGAACCTACAAAAATAATCTAGGCTGTGTTCTTAGAGAGTTCTATGAGGATGTTATATCTATACATTAAGTCAAAGCTGCTACAAAAATAGAACAATCATAAAACAAGAAAATTTTAGAAATTAAAGATTGCAAATATAAAATTTGAGGAAATTTTTTGTATGTATAGTAAAAGCATAAGGATGTGGAAAATATGCTTCAAAAACAAAAAACTGTTAGAGAACTTGAAGATTAATATTGCAGATTCAGTATTTATGGAATGAACAAGAATTCCAAGAGGAGAGAGAAAAGGCAATGAAATCTAGTGTAATATGAAATAAAAGCTTAGAAGAGCAATTTTTTCAGGCTAGACATGTAATGTTACCTACGGAAGACCACTGAAGAGTCATCACAATCAGGAGGAGCCCATCCTTCTTTACACTGACACTGGAGATCATGGTCACACACCTAGAGAAGACAAGATCTTATTAGTTTCCACACTAGGCTGACCACCAACCCAGGGGCCCTATTCATCAGAAGCTAACCCTTACTCTGTAGCCTTTCAGCTATCTACATAATGTATGAATCCATCGTAGGGATGTCAATACCAAATTTTTAGAAGAAATTCTTTTCACTGAACCAAACTACTGAGCATTAAGGCAAACTTAATAATTTTAATTTAATGCTGAAACATTATTTCAGCATTATTGAAACTGATCTAAAATTACAAAAGATTCAGCAAGATTGGGGAAGCGTTGTCAAAACTTACAGCATGTCCTTTGCACTTGGAGGAGCAATTGGTTGATTTGTAGGCTCTTTCAATATCTACACATTCTGCATTAATGCAAACCTGAAAGTGATGTGAAAAACATCAAGCTGACATCAATACCTAATGGCTTCAGCTCTGCAAATTGCTGACTCTTTGGAATTTAGTCTTCTATTATTAGCCATGATTGTTGCCCTTTTATTAGGGAAATCACAGCATTCTTTTAGAAATAAGAAGATGAAGCTAGATAATTTTTGTTAAAAATTTTTTGGAAAGTCCTCTAAAGGATATTTCCTTACTTTACTTTATTCCTCCTGAGTCATTCCCTTAATCCACCTCTTCAGTCCATGCCTGAGACTGATATTTAGCACTGAGCTAAGCATTGCATATGATACAAAGCACCCATTCCAAAGAAAAACATTATGGAAAACATGTTAATATCACATCATCTTCAATATTGCAGTAACTATCATTTATATAAAAATAAATAGTATTGTTATTATTCTCTTAATTATTATTATCAAGGTGGTTATCATTTATTGAGAACCTACTGATTTGGGACAATACAATTTACCAAGTTTTAATAACCCAGTACTTAAGCACATAATAGTTACCTATTAAGCAGTATTGAAGGGATGAGTGGACGCATGCATAAATGAGTGGTGCTAAGTATTGCTTTGAAAACTGTGCCCCATAAAACATAAGGAGTCCTTGAGAAGCAAACAAACAAAACAAAACAAAAAACAGGACAAAAGAACACTTTGATTAAAAGTGTTTCAACTTTGATTAAAACTTTTCAACTTACCTTCTTGTTTCCACACTTGGTTCCATTGGCTACCATGCCTACTTCTTGACTGCTGTCTTCAGGTTCAAATGTTTTACATGTCAGGAAAGTTACAATATGTCCTCTCCAAGGCAAAGCATCTGACCCACCTTGACAGAACAACTTCCCACACATGGCATCACTGAGGAAAAGTCAAATTTGTTGCAGTTGAAATACCAGGATCCTAACTGCAGTTCTCTGCAGTTCTAAATCACCTCCCAGACCATCAATATTTAACTCATCATATTTCTCCCCATAGCAGAGACTCCTAGTTCTCCCTTTATGTCAAATTTCCCCTTGTTCTTCAGTAATAGAACCACCAAACATTAACAAGTCACATTGTTGCTTAAAAACAAAACCCACATTTCTCAGATTCCTAGGCAGCTAATTTTGGTCAATTGCCTAAGTTCTGACCAATGGGGAGGAAGCAAAATCTTATGTGTAAATTCTTGAAGGGGGCATTACATGAAGGAGTATGTCCTGCTCCTCACTTTTTTCTCTTTTTGTCTCATTGGAATGCAATGACTGCCGCTGCAGAAGCCATGACAGACCAAGAGAAATACCTGGAAATGAAGGTCATGTTTGAGCTATAAAGAGGAAAGACATCATGGAGGGCACGTGGATATTTCTATTTTGTTTCAACTAAAGTTACTTTATTTTCATGAATTGCAGCATATTAAGTCTCCCAACTATAGCTGTGTCTACATAAGGCTGAGCCTTGGGTGACACTTGAAGACATCATGTAGGGTTCCTAAAAGAACTGTCTCTCTGCAAATAATGATGAAACAGCTCAGCACTTAGTAAAGCCATTCATTCACTGCCAAGGTGAATAAAGTCAGGTCCAATAAAATTGGAGTCAATCACTTTATGCAGAATTCTGAGGAAGTCTGTGAAAAACTACTCTGAGAGGGACAGAATCAGATTCTCCTGATGTTTCTGGCAACTGTTAGCAAATATGACAGAGGAGTGGAGAAAGGCACACATTCTCTCCAAACTTGAAGAGGCATTTTTCTTGAGTCACTTAGGTAGAGCTTTTATAAGGAGGGCCTAGAGCACAGAGAATTTCAGGTCCTCTCTCCACTACAACCGATGACTATTCAGAAGTGACTAGTAGGTCAGCCTGTGGAAAGAATGACATGTTTGTGCCTCTAGTTGGAGGAATGATCCAGGGATCATACAGTCATTCAGGACAATGTGTGCACCTGCTACAGAGAGAAGTGGAACCACCTTACTCTCTTTCCTGCTCGCTGCCTCTTGAACTACATATTGGTTCCCAGAAAACACATGCATTGCTTTTTATAAAATTGTTTTCCCTTTTGAATCTGCCCTGATTTCTTATAAAGGAGATACCATGGAATATTTTTATCCTTTAGGCTCAGACTCTCCAAAGGAAGACTCTCTGTCTGAAATATAGCTTGGTAATATTTATCATCTGGAAAAATCACTGTTTAATAGAAAAACTTTGAGAAACATTAATCTTGTTCAGTTTCTTATTCCACATTATTTAGTATGTGTAAAATTTGGAGAAGATACTCAGTTTAATCCATTATAATTTGAATTTTAAAAGTCATCTTGAAATTATAGAATCAAAAAAACCTTATATAAAGATATCAAGGTCCATTGTTTACGATATTCAAGAAATTTATTTTACAGAATATCAATACAAAAAGTAAAACAAATTCTCCAGGTGAATTGTCCATCTTTTCTCTTACTGTTTTTTCTTAGATAATGCCATGGCAACCTTAAATAAAACCAAATGAGCATTGTATTGGTTATTCCTCTGAGTAGATAAATATTTACACTCCTAGAACCATAATGAAACACCTAGATGGAAAAGTTCCTAAGTTATATTGGAAAATCCATGTATAGACTTCCAGACATGCCCATTCACTGCTGCACGTTCCATCCACACATTCCCTTTATTTCACAATGACTGTACGTGTCATCCAAAGCACCCACCATGAGGCACTGGAAAAAGGAATTCTTTCTGATTTGTATTTTAACTTAGTGCCTAGTCTAAAACACAGCACATAATCATCACCCAATGAATGCTTACCAAATGAATGATGTCCAAATTAACTTTTGCTTTAACTGGAATAAATCAGAACATGTGTCTGGAAGTGAATGATTTCTCTAGTCTATGGGGCAGGAAGGTTTGAACAACAAGGCCACTTACGTTGATTTGCAGGGAATGTGTGTGTCATCCACTTTGCGACAGTACCCATACTTTGACCCACCTTCATTCCTGCTGTAACACGATTTGTCTGCAACCTTGGTCCCTTGAACCAGGCATGGTCAGTAGGGACATATTAGAAAAGAAAAGAGATAAGATATTCAATGCTACAAAGGATTAATGAAATATAAAATTAATGAAATATATAGCATGAGAATTACTTTTCTGGCATAATCCCATTGACCATTGTCAGAAATACAGGTTGGAATAGTTTTCTTATTAAGAAAGCTAGCTAGAATTTAAAATACTCTTTTGGGGGCATCTGGGTGGCTCAGTTGGTTAAGCATCAGACTCTTGATTTCAGTTCAGGTCAAAATCTCAGGGTTGGGAGATCGAGCCCTGGGACAGGCTCCCCCCCTCAGCTTGGAGTCTGCTTAAGATTCTTTCCCTCTCTCTCCCCATCTTCCTCCTCCACCTCACACACTCTCTCTCTCTAAATAAATAAAATATTTTTAAAAAAATAAAATAAATAAGCCTTCAAATTTTTAACTTTTGAATAATGGCTATCTAAATATTTAGAAATGTGGTTGATTTGCTGAAGATTCAAAAAAAAATCTAAATATGAAGACTGAGCTAGGAGAGCCACAATCATTAATCATATTAACAGCCCACAAGCAGACATTGGGAAGCTCTTCTGATAATACTTGCTACTGTCACAATTACTTGCTATGCTTGGTCAAACTTCTGCTTTGTGCAGGCACAGCAATAGGCATCACATATTTAATTACTCATGCAATCTTCTTTATATTCCCATCAGATGAGCAGTAGAATACAGTGGTTAAGAGCTCAGAAGCTAAATCACAGCTGTGTGACTCTGGCCAACTGCCTTAACCTCTAGGTTTATCTATAAGCTGGAATCATTTTAAATAAATTTCACGTTCCAAAGTCCAAGATGATAAAAAAAGTTTTATTATCATATTTTCTTAATTATTTGATCTTAGGAACATTTATAGGCTCCTTATTATTATAATAAAATATCTACATGAAAAATTTGGTTAGGCATGAATGATAAGGAAAAAGCATGCTCCTAATCCCAAACTTCAGAGTTATTGCTGCTAATATTGTGAAAAGCATCATTCATACACCTAGTACCACACTGCTTCCCAAATAACAAGTATACTTGTCCTTTTCCCTGGCACTAAATATTCAGCAGTATCATGGCTGTAAAAATTGCATTGCATAAATACTCTATCATTTATTTGACTAATGCTTATTCTTTGACTTTGAGATGTCTCACAATTATCCATTATCAATTTTAAAAGTGTTGGGTGATGGTGGTTCACAGACCTGTACCCCTAGGGCTAATAATACATTATATGTTAATTAAAATAAAATACTTAGGGGAAGGCAAAAAAAAAAAGTGTTGGGTGAAAATCCTTTGTGAAAAAATATTCCTAAAAACACTTGCTGGGGAAAGCAGTACCTTTTCTTTTTAGGTTTTACATACATTTTTCCAATTCATCCTGGAAAGACTGTGCTAATTCATGTTTTTACTGGAGTGTGTAAAAATAGGTGCTTTGCCACATCTTCACTGACACTGAGCATTAACTATATTAAAGTTTCACCAATCTGACAGGTGTTGAAGGAATCAACTTTTCAATTGTATTTCTTACTATATTTGCATATCCTGACACATCAATGTGTCAGTACTTCATACTTCTTGCTAGTGAGCTAAAATGATTTAAATGTTTTTTAGACATTTGTATTTCTTCATGACAAATTACCTGTTAATGCCTTGTTCACATTTCCAATATTTGGAACTACAAAGGGTTTATAGAAATGATTTGATATTGAAGAGGGTGATCTCCCTCTTTATATATGTTATTAGACTTTTCAAACCTTGAGGATTAATTTGAAATAAATTTGTGATCCCTTATAAATTACAAAATTTGAAACTTATTTATTTTCAGCGTAACAGAATGCATTGTTTATGCCACACCCAGTGCTCCATGCAATACGTGCCTTCCTTAATACCCACCACCTGGCTCCCCCAACCTCCCATCCCCCACCCCTTCAAAACCCTCAGGTTGTTTTTCAGAGTCCATAGTCTCTCATGGTTCAGCTCCCCTTCCAATTTCCCTCAACCCCCTTCTCCTCTCCATCTCCCCATGTCCTCCATGTTATTCGTTACACTCCACAAATAAGTGAAACCATATGATAATTGACTCTTTCTGCTTGACTTATTTCATTCGGCATAATCTCTTCCAGTGCTGTCCATGTTGATACAAAAGTTGGGTATTCATCCTTTCTGATGGAGGCATAATACTCCATAGTGTATATGGACCACATCTTCCTTATCCATTCGTCTGTTGAAGGGCATCTTGGTTCTTTCCACAGTTTGGCGACCATGGCCATTGCTACTATAAACATTGGGGTACAGATGGCCCTTCTTTCACTGCATCTGTGTCTTTGGGGTAAATACCCAGTAGTGCAATTGAAGGGTCATAGGGAAGCTCTATTTTTAATTTCTTGAGGAATCTCCACACTGTTCTCCAAAGTGCCTGCACCAACTTGCATTCCCACCAACAGTGTAAGAAGGTTCCCCTTTCTCCACATCCTCTCCAACACACGTTGTTTCCTGTCTTGCTAATTTTGGCCATTCTAACTGGTGTAAGGTGGTATCTCAATGTGGTTTTAATTTGAATCTCCCTGATGGCTAGTGATGATGAACGTTTTTTCACGTGTCTGAGAGCCATTTGTATGTCTTCATTGGAGAAGTGTCTGTTCATGTCTCCTGCCCATTTTTTGATATGATTATCTGTTTTGTGTGTGTTGAGTTTGAGAAGTTCTTTATAGATCCTGGATATAAACCTTTTGTCTCTATTGTCATTTGCAAATATCTTCTCCCATTCCGTGGGTTGCCTCTTTGTTTTGCTGTTTCCTTTGCTGTGCAGAAGCTTTTGATCTTGATGAAGTCCCAAAAGTTCATTTTTGCTTTTGTTTCCTTTACCTTTCGAACTTTTTTAAAGCTAATCTGAATCTCTGATCTTTTATATGGGCAACCTTTAAATGTGCGATTTAAAAGATCTTCCCTATTCCAGTATCAGATGAATGTGTTCAACATTAATTCAATAATTTTGAACATTTATGAAAGTCAGGCAATGTGCTGGAACACACTGGGAAGGCAGTAATGAACAAAATACATGGTGTCTAGGTACTGGGAAATCTACAGATTTGCAGGCATGGCAGATAGTGAAGGCTCAGGCAAAAGGAGAAGGCAATTGTGTTTACTGCAGTGATTTATTACTTGATAATAAAGAAATGCTCAGAACTTCAACTCTGTGCAGAGAATTTTTCTTTCCCTAGATTTCTGCTGTATACCAAAGTCAGTCAAGGAAGCACAGAATGTTTCTTTAACCCACAAAGCCATCTCTGTTTCCACCTGTAACTTAGCATGTGAGGCTGCATGATCTATCTGTAAGCGGGAGGATTGCTGAGGCCAGACTCCTGCCCGCCGGTGCACCTGCCCACGCACAAATGGTATCAAGCTTTGCTCCTCAGATTGTGTCTCAGCCCACCCTTGCCTGATACGAAGGATTTATTTTTATTCAGAAATTTTTCTAAATTCTAATCCATATATTTTTCAGGTTTCTTTGTTATTGGGTATATTGTGAAACAGTGATTTTTGTTATTTCCTTTATCTTATTTTATGTATATTTTCGAGAATTATGGAAGGTTCCTGGTATGTGCTAACCCTCTTCAAGTATTTTTAGGAATATGTATTTTCCCCTATTTAAACATCCCTTCAGTCATTTAAGGACAAATCTGAAAGTGTAGCTGAAAAGGGTATGAAAATTACAGATATGTGCACCATGGACATCATATCTAGGAAGTCCAAAGAACTGGTAGTTTTTAAATTGCCTTTCTGATCAAGGTTGTTCCGTACAATTTGTTTTAGTTTACAGTTTTGGAGATTGTTAAGTTTTATTTTTAATTTCTTTTTTATGGTATAATCAGAGATTATGGTTTCTAAAACTCTAGTAATATGGGCAAAATAAGCATTTAAGAGATTTCACTTTTCCAAATTGCTCATCTACATTCCCACAGTCCTTTTTTCCTCCCCCGTCCCTTATGCTCTGCTCATCTCCCAACACTCCTGCCATCCCTACACACACACAGACACATGGACACACACACCGAGACATACACAGACACACACACAGACACACACAGAGACTTCTAAGGATGTACTTATCTGAGAAGGATTTTGATTAGGGTTGCCAGATAAAGTATAGGATACCCAGTTAAATTGTTTTTTTTTTTTTTGTTAAGTTTTTATTTAAATTTCAGTAGTTAACATACAGTGTAGTATTAGTTTCAGGTGTACAATACTCAACATTCCATAATAAAGAGTCTGTTTTTTGGTTTGCCTTTTTTCCCCCTTCATTTGTTTTGTTTCTTAAATTCCACATATAAGTGAAATCATGGGGTAGGTCCTTCTC
This sequence comes from Lutra lutra, assembly GCF_902655055.1. Taxonomy (NCBI): domain Eukaryota; kingdom Metazoa; phylum Chordata; class Mammalia; order Carnivora; family Mustelidae; genus Lutra; species Lutra lutra. The sequence goes on along the minus strand of NC_062279.1, from coordinate 46,894,763 downwards.
TGACTGACTTATTCTACTTAACATATTACACTCTAGCTCCATCCATATCACTGCAGATGACAAGATTCATTCTTTTTATGGCTGAGTAATAATCATATATATATATACACACACACATATGCATATACATAAGTCTTTATGTATATATAATATAAACATACCTATATATATATTTATATAGAGATATTAATATGCCACAACCATATTGTGGCTATTGTAGATAATACCATTATAAACACCAGAGTTCATGTATTCTTTTGAATTAGTATTTTTGTATTCTTTGGGTATATACCTAGTAGTGCAATTGTTGGATTGTAGGGTAGTTGTATTTTGTTATTTTTTGAGGAACCTCCATACTGTTTTCCAGAGTGGCCACATCAGTTTGCATTCCCACCAAGAGTGCAAGAGAGTTCCTCTTTTTCTACATCCTCACCAGCACTTGTCATTTCTTGTGTTGCTAATTTTAGCAATCCTGACAGGTGTGAGGTGGTATCTCATTGTACTTTTGATTTATATTTCCCTGGTAATGAGTGATGTTGAGCATCATTTCACGTGTTTGCTGGCTATCTGGGTGTCTTCTTTGGAAAATGTCTGTTCATGTCTTCTGCCCATTTTATAACTGGATGATTTGTTTTGGAGATGTTAAGTTTTATAAATTCTTTATATATTTTGAATACTAACTCTTTCTCAGATATGTCATTTGCAAATATCTTCTCCCATTCCATAGATCGCCTTTTAGTTTTGTTGTTTCCTTCACTGTATGGAAACTTTTTATTTTAATGAAGTTCCAATAGTTTATTTTTCTTTTGTTTCCCTTGCCTCAGGAGACATGTCTAGAAATAAGTTGCTCTGGCCAATGTCAAAGAGGTTACTGCCTGTGTTCTCCTCTGGGATTTTTATGGTTTCAAGTCTCACATATAGGTCTTTCATCCATTTTTAATTTATTTTTGTGTATGGTGTTAGAAAGTGGTCCGTCTTCATTCTTCTGCATGTTGCTCTCCAGTTTTCCCAACACCATTTGTTGGAGACCTTTTCCCATTGGATATTCTTTCCTGCTTTACCCAGTTAAATTTGAATTTCAGATAAATAGAGTTTTCTTAGTATAAGCTTACCTCAAATATTTCATGAGACATACTGATACTAAAAAAAAATTGTTAATCTGGAATTCAAAGTCAAATTAACTGACCCATCCTTATTTGTATTTCTTAAAATGCACTTATCCAGGATTTTGAGCTGTAACACAGTTTCTAAGAAAGAAGATTGAGACAGAATACTACTTTGGCCATGATTAAACACTGTCACCTGTTACAACATCATTTTTCCTTTCATGTGTATGAGGCAGGAATGCCCTCAACACTGGGACTTGTTCTCTTACCTGGTCCCCACAGCTCAGTGCACTGTTCCTGCAGCGTGGGGCACATCCCCATCAAGCAGTAGCCCTCCCCGTTTTGGCAGGGGAAGCCATTGACTCGGAATCTATCATCAGGGCAAACACCGGATTTACCATCACACATTTCTGGCAGATCACACTCATCTTTTGCTGGTCTGCACACTGCACCAGCCTTCTTAAACTGCAGGGAAATAAAAATGAAGAAAAGGCTTTTTTTTCCACACGACTTACTCGAATATCTCAAGCTAACGTAAATAATATTTTTCCTTTGGCCGTTTTTTGGCAAGGTAGTTAGAGGCATCCTTCTATTTTAGCTTACATCTGTGTTGCATAAACTAAAGACATCTCCTATTATATAATTTCTATTGACTTCTGCCAATGGCCTGAGTCTTTAAGTAATCAATATTTCTGAATTTATAGTGCAAGCACTATAGAAATATCAAGGAGAAAGGTACAGAAGAAAACCAAACCTCATCTTAGTTGCAAAGAAGGGATTTATTCTTTCCTTTGTTGAATACATTTTTGTCAAGATTTTCAAGGAAATTTATATTTGCAACTTAAGAGATTTATTGGCCAAGTAAATCTTCTGTATTAAGGCAGGTAAGTTTATAAGCACCAGATCAGTGTGCCCTGAGACTTTCCCAGGCATCATGTTTCCTAATCCTTAATTCCTTTTATTGTATGCTCAAATATTTCTTTTCAACTCACTTCTTCCTATGAAATGATTTCTTATGGGAGAGAAACAACTGAATGTGTATTTGATGTATTTTTTATTTGATGTATTTTTGTTTGATGTATTAATTCCACTGCAAATCTTGCTCTTACTGCCTAAGGGAAAACTTAATCAAACAAATTCTGCCATTTATGCAGATCTGAAGAGTCCTGTGTGGACACTGGGAAGCATATCTTTCCCTAGATGAGGTGAGCAAACATGCTCCTCTATCATCAGAGAACTTTCAATATCTTTACATAATGACAGAGTGGAATCCAAAATTTAATTAGATCATACACAACCCTCCAAACTCAAACCTTGCTGCCCGGCCAGATGTGCTTACTTAGCAGCTCTCACATGAGCATGGTTATACTTCCTGTTCCATCTTTATTCTTTCCCTCAGTCTCCTCATTTAGGAATTTTTCCTCCTTCTGTTTACTTATTTAAAATCTGCGCTTGGGGCGCCTGGGTGGCTCAGTGGATTAAAGCCTCTGCCTTCAGCTCAGGTCATGATCCCAAGGTCCTGGGATCGAGCCCCGCATCGGGCTCTCTGCCCAGCAGGGAGCCTGCTTCCTCCTCTCTCTCTGCCTGCCTCTCTGCCTACTTGTGATCTCTGTCTGTCAAATAAATAAATAAAATCTTAAAAAAAATAAAATCTGCGCTTGACTTTAAGACTAGTGACAGCCTCATCTTCCATGAAGCCTCCTCTGATGTCTTCAGGGCACATGGTTGCCTCTCCTTTCTACACATGATGGGAAGATCCCTGAATTTAGATTTGGAAGATGCAGATTTGAATCTTGGCTCTAACAGAGGATAGCTTTATGATTTAGAAAAGGGACTTAATCTCTCTGAAAATCCATTTCCCCATCTAATATTTCCTTTACAGAGTCATTATGAAACTTAAGTGAAAATATAAGTGGAAAACATTACACAAAGGTCAAATAGCCTTAAAATGTCTACCTGGGCATTTAATCCTGTACTATATTTTCATCTGTTTCAGGTATTTATATCATTACCCTAAAGAAATAGCATGTTCTTTGAAGTCAAAGACTACCTTTTTTTTTTTTTTTTTGATCTCCCACAATCTCCAACAAATAGCACTTAATCAACACTTGTGGAATAAGACTTAAATTCTCAAATTTTCTTCCTTTTGGACTCTTTTATTTCTTTCCTCTCCTTCTGATATCAAAAAGAAAAAAAATCCTAAATCCTACCTATAATCTGGTATGCCATCTGTCCACACATCCTTTCTGCAAATAGGTCTTGAACATTTACAAACTGAGGGTTGATGGGGGGAGGGAGGTTGGAAAGGGGGGTGGGATTATGGACATTGGGGAGGGTATGTGCTATGGTGAGTGCTGTGAAGTATGTAAACCTGGCGATTCACAGACCTGTACCCCTGGGGATAAAAATATATTATATGTTTATAAAAAATAAAATTAAAAAAAATGTATGAAACTCTGTGCTAGGTGAGAATGAATCAGTCCCTTGCCCTCAGAAGTCAGTCTAACTAAGAAAATAGACACATAAACAAATAATAATAATAGAGAATTCTATGCAATGATAGAATGTAAAATTCTAAATTTGAACCTGAAAGGAAAGTCAACAAGCCCCACAGAGAAAATGACACAGAATGCTCACTTTATATTTAAGAAATTCACCCTGAAGTGACGTCAAAGTCTGAAGATAGGGAAGACCCCACATTATTAAAACAAAACAAAACAAAACAAAACGTTTCCACTTAACCCGTTATTAAAGGAATATGCAACCAATTATGAGGTTTGGTGCAAGAAGGCTCTGTGACATCAGAAGCAGCGGCAGGTAGAAGTCCCAGCACGGGGTTTGGAAGAGGTCATATTTGGAGTTTGCCTTTCAGTGGCTCTTTTATTTCACACATTTTCTATTCTGGGCTTATGTTCCTTCAAGAGCAAAATGAGATAATATTATCTAATTCATAAGGTTGTTGGGGGATCAAATAGCCCATGTTTGTAAACACTCATATGTAGGCAGCATTATTTTATAGACAGAAAGCTAGTGCTTTGCTATTTTATTTAACATAATCACTGAGATTTTTAATGTAGAAAAATAAACAGTAATTATAATTATTAAAATAGAATAAAATAATAATCTTACCTGGCATTTTTCACAGCATTCTCCTAATGCACATTGAAAACTTGCTTTGATTTTACAAGTTTTAGCATCACAGCAAATGTTGGTACATTCCTAAGAAATACCAGAGACAAAGATAAATGCCAGATTGGGTCTCAATTTTTTGCTCTTGTTTCACCACAATTCATAGTATAATTTTTTCATCACACAGACCCTACTGTGATATGGTCTAAAGATAATTTCCAGGAAAATAAAATATTGAACAAAGTTCAACATTAGAAAAACAGATTTTATTTTATTTTTTTTAAGATTTTATTTATTTATTTGACAGAGAGAGATCACAAGTAGGCAGAGAGGCAGGCAGAGAGAGAGAGAGGGAAGCAGGCTCCCTGCTGAGCAGAGAGCCCGATGCGGGACTCGATCCCAGGACCCTGAGATCATGACCTGAGCCGAAGGCAGCAGCTTAACCAACTGAGCCACCCAGGCGCCCAGAAAAACAGATTTTAAAACCACTGGTGACTTGTCACATATCTGAATTCTACTGACACATTTTTAAATTTGAGTATCTCCTTTAGATCACTCAGCCTCCTATAGGATACTGAAAATGATCTATTTTTGGTAAACCATGAAAGAAAACAAAAGGAAAATTATAATTTTTAAAAATAAAATTTATCTAAATAGTTAAAAACATAATTAGTTGAGCTCATCGGTTTTGTACCTACTCAGCAGCAGTAGATTTAATCTCTAAGACGTACTAAAAACCTAAAAGTATAGTTCTTTATGCAACTTTGACATTTAATTCAACTGCATTAAGCAATAGACTTTGTCTTGCTCTCCCCACCTTGTTTCTGAGAAATCAGGCATCTGCATGAGACTTTGGGGAAGCTCTCCCCTCAGAAACTTCCTCTTATAGCTGTTTAGGTTACCTAAGAGAGTTACAACTTTTTAGGATTAAAACTCTTGCCCTTATTTCAAATATAAACATCCTCTTGGAAAGATTCCTCTTTTCTCATAGAATGAATGCATTTGTGGTCAAATTTTGAAATTACTGAAGAGCCAACCCCTTGAGGCCTTGACAGGTCACTCATATTAAATATTGATAAAAAGGGGGCAAAGGTCCCATTGGGAAACCTGGTGGCCCTACAAATAGGGTAGGATCAGGTGAGGACTCCTAATGGTAAAAACTCTTAAGTCACAAAGAGAAAAACTAAATCTCAGTGCAAGACAGCTTTGCGACTGCTCAAACACCTGAGTCTACATCTTGGCCTCTCTCTCTACCAGCTCTGTGACCTTGGGTGAACTATTACACTCTCCAAGAGCTATTGAGGTGCCACGCCTAAAGTAACTGCTCAGTAGGTCATAGTCACATAAAGAAAAGTGAAGTTATTTCTGCCAGAAAGAGAGGAACGAGGATACAAATCCCAGTTGTTGAGTGGTTCTTAAAAATCAGGAAATGGGGAAAGATCCCCAAGAAAGAAATTAGGAAGGTCTGTTAAGCAATGCAGTAGTCATTGTTAGCAAGGCTGGCCTGACAAATGTCTAACAGATGAATATATGCAAAGTTATTTAAAAATGTACAACTTCAGAGTAATAATATAGTTTTGTAGTTTATAGTCTTAGCAATTGAAAAACAAATTAGACCATTTTAGAAAGTTCTTCGGTGGTACCTCGGGAGTCCCACAATCACAGTCCTCTCCCATTTCTACCAGTTGATTCCCACAGATTGGGATGGATATGATATCTCTAGGCAATGGAGCGTTGAAAAGGCAATTTGATAATTTATCTTCAAAGAACTTGTCATAGCTGACACGGCTGCAGGAACTGAAGTCTGTGGGTATATAGAAGCTATGAAGATAAGGAAAGAGAAAATGGAACACAGTCATGCTGAGCATGAAGGGAGCAATATCACACATTGAGGATGATGCACCCAAAACCTGCCCTAAAAGATTAAACCCAATCCACTGCCCAACTGCTAAATCGTGAGCTCTTTTGTGTGCCTGAATTAGCCCTCCAGGATAGACACAAACACCTCGAGCTTAATGAAAAAAATATGTCAATTCTTAAAGTGTAGCATCTAGGCTGCTGTTTTAAAAAACAAAGATGCTCTAACTATTCCAGAGAACCTCAATCAGCCTTAGATCATTTTGGCTGCAAAGTCCTACAGGTAGTAAAGTCATACTTATTTACGTGTCTAAGAATTTACTTTCCTTCAGAAGAATTACTTTTGGCAGAAATTCTTCATTTCACAAACAAAGATGAGGTTTAAAAATGCAATAGTATCTGGGAGAGATAACAAATATATGTGACTGGCATTCCACCATAACAGTATTTTGGAGAAGGGTCTGGAAGACTAACCCTAGGTTGAGTGAGCTGGGACAGGGAAATAGAAGAGAGGAAATACATATATTAAAGGGATTTGGGTTGGGGGGCCTGGGTGGCTCAGTGGGTTAAAGCCTCTGCCCTCAGCTCAGGTCATGATCTCAGAGTCCTGGGATCGAGCCCTGCTTCCTCCTCTTTCTCTCTCTGCCTGCCTCTCTGCCTACTTGTGATCTCTGTCTGTCAAATAAATAAATAAAATCTTAAAAAAAAAATAAAAAGGATTTGGGGATTTTTAAAGATAAAATTGCCTGGAAACTTTGCTTAGGCAAGGCAGGGATGTATAATGTCTTTATCCTCCTGCAAGGATGCTCTTCTTTAATTAGCTTTTTATCCTAGAGCCACCCAGTCTGAATTCAATGAAAATTTGATATATACTAATGATTTTCTGAAACCAGGTCTTGTGTAGGTAAGATGAAGTTAAAAATGTCAATCATGCCAACAGCAAAGACACAATATGTTTAAATGATGTCTTAGTTAATGAAAAATATTGCATATAGAGGGATAAAGTGGTTTGGTATAGATATGCATTCATGATTATACTATTCAATATTTAAAAGCTTGAATGTGTGCTGAAGATGACATGAAAGATATAGCACAGATACAGCCCAGAGTGAACCAAAACCAGGAACAGAATGCATCTTCCCAGAGAGCCTCACCTTAGTGCTCTGTCCATCACACATATTGTAGAAGGGCACTTGCAAACATAGGAGTCATGAAACATTCCAAAGTTATGACCCATTTCATGGGCCATGGTCCCTGCTACTCTAAGCATGTTGTCACTGTGGTCCTAAGGGCAAGAATAGGGAAACAGATCCTCTGGTTTTCAAACTAAATTATCACTCGGGGTATAATTAGTTTTACTAACTGGGGCAGAGAGAGTGACATTACCTTCAGCTTTTCACTACTCACCATCTCTCTTCCTCTCCCTCCCCTTCTCCTTCTCTCCTTTATTCTCCTCCTGCCTCTGTCTGTCTCTCTCTCTCACCCTCTCTCACTCTCCCTCTCTCTCTCTCACACACACACATGCACAACTTTGGTACTGATTGCACAACACAGGGCACATTGCTTGCTCTTTATTCTTTTAAATGGGGAATATTTATAATGAGAAACGTTTCTGTGGTTTCCTGCCATGAAAGATAGTGGCAAAATATCTTCAACGATGATAAGGAATCAGAATTTTTAAAAAACTGATCTATCTGCCACTCCCACTGGCTTGTTTTTAATACCTTCTAATTTGATTGAAGGCCTTTGATATGTTTGGCTAATGGGCATCTGAAAATGTTAACTCAGGACTTTAGTACCATTGGTATCTTTTTTCAATTCTGTTACCACCAAGACTAGACATCAGTCCTTTCTCACTTGTCCCATTGCATGAAGTCCAGCTAGTAACCAACTTCATTCCCAGAGTGTTTCTGATTAGAAGTGTCACACTGGGGGGGGGGGGGCTCCAGGTTTTTCCAGGAGTGATAAAACAGCACTACAGAATCACCACAGGCTTTAATTTCCCAGTGGGGAGACAAGAATCTGCCAGTTACACCCACCCACAGAAACCTGATTTCCTTATTTACTTCAATTCGAAGAATCAAATAAAGAGATCCATACAGCAGAGTGCAAGACTGGTAAACAAGGAACAACTGTGTAAGATAGGAAGTGAATACTTACAATTCATAATATTGAGTCATTCTGTCAAGATGAACCTGGTAAACCTTCCTATTTAGTAAGATGGAGTTACTCAAGGGGGAACAAAAACAAACCAAAAAAATTAAGAAAAATGGAAGTATGCTTAGACTTTCCACATTGCCTTATGAGGTCCTTAAATTTATGGTATCTTCCTTTAAAAATTATTTTCATAACTTCAATGTTTCTTCCCTTTGGAATAAACCCCAAAAGTCTAATTTCTTTTCCAATTTTATGGTAAACTCTTTCAAGTTAGAAAATATGTATTTTACTTCTTCTGTTCACCTTATAAAGCTTATCACAAATTCAGACTCATAGGATATATTGGAGATATATATATATATATATATATATATATATATATATATATCCCTTCCACCTCAGATGTGTAGAGTTGGGAAGAACATTATTCTTGCACTAAACAAAAGGACTAGACAGAAAAACTTAACTATAATTTTCCTTGATTCTATCAGTCAATTGTGGTTGTAGGACATCCACAGATCTGAAAACTAAGAAGAGACAGGTCCTCCCAAGTACAGATTTGACATGAGAACTGGTTTATCTCCAGCAAGGCAAAGAGGAGGACCTGTCAGGTACCTGCAACTGGGGATGCAATTCATCTGAGTTCTTAAATGAATTGCTAAAGGCCTAGTATGGCCTACTGCAAGAGTATAGAATCAGCAGGACCTCAGAAACAAGGGTACTTTGCACATACTTACAGACATTTCTCGATAGACCTCCTCTCTATAGCTCATGATAAACATTGGGAGCTAGGTAATAGAACAGAAAGAACTTCTCTTGGTGGAATGAGCCATGAGGAGTGAAGAAAAAGAAAAAGAGCATAAGCCATATCCAGATCTTTCTCCTTCAAGGAACAGAAGCCTGAAGCCACTGGGAAGAGAAATAGCAATCTCTGACAACCTAGGGTAGAACCGAAGACCCAATATGGCTAGAGAATGGGTTTAATCTCACACACACACACACACACCCCCTCTACTCCTGAAACAGGAAGACAAAAATCTTGAGCCCAGAAGCCCATATTGATATTAATTGAGATTTTCTCCCACTGAGGGTGAGTCAGGAAACTCTTCCTCAAAAGACCTGCAAAAGATAGAAAGGAGAGTTTTGCTGCCATGGGAAAGATAGGCAGGATCCCTAAGAAAGTTTTTCCTCTGAGACCCATGACCTGCCTAAGACTAAAACCGGATAAAATCTAAAGAGAAACCCTTAACCCCTGCTCCTCACCACCAGATTGTAGCAGGCTGGAAAGAGTGTCACTCCCCAACTTACAATAAATAAAACATTTGGCATAGTAAGATTCATAACTTATAGAACTCATACACAGCTCAGGGCACAAGGCAACAAACAAACCTGAAATCCAAGGAAAGGTGGGTTAACATCTGCAGCGAAAGTCAGGGCATGAATATTTGTTTACACTACCAGATACCGGATACTACCAGATGCCAGTAATAACTCATACTAAAAACAAAAACAAAAACAAAACAAAAAAACCCTTAAAACTGATAAAGGCAGAGTATGTACAGTACAGAAAGAAAATATACAAAATGTGGGAGCTTCAGACATAGGGGAATTCTAACCTACTCACTGTCTTTTCTCCAAGTTTACCCAACAGTGTGGGCCTGTAGGAGGCGAACAGCAGCAGAAAAGGCACGAAACCCCTCCAGGATCATTCTCCTCTATCTCTGCCACAGAACAAACATGATCGTTCAGGGTGAAAGAAGGGGAATATCGTCAACAAATTTATGCCAACTTAAATAAAATGGACACTTGCCTTACTCTAGTCCTATCTCTAAACCTAGTTAAAGGGCTTTAAGCTTCTGAGAGAAATGGCAGAAAATCTTGTCCAACCTAGACCATTGGTGAATTCTCAAAGCAACTCTAAAAAAGGAACAGGAAGGGAAACACACACACACACACACAAAGCCTCTACCCCTGGAAGGAAGGGGAAGGAAAGGCATAAATACATGCTGGGCAGGGTCATGAGAGGTCTCCACCACCTGGCAATGGAACAGGAGCACTGTAAGGACTACCCCAGACACTAAGGGACACGAGACTGAGATTTAATAAGAACAAAGGAGAATGCTCTCTTCCCACCAGAAGTCTAATGATCATCCAGTAACAAGTAACAACAACCTACTAAGGGCTTAAAGAAACTCTGGGGAATCCAGTAAAGACCTAAAGATGAATGTGAAACACACACTCAGAAAAACCCTCTGGAAAACCAGCCCTCACTCTAAACACAAAATAATGTGAGAATAACTCAAAACCTATGATGTACTGAGAGTAGTCACAGCAACAACAACAAAATCCCAAACCCAACTCAATTCCTGCTGGATTGCTTCAAATCCTCATGCAAGAGTCCTTGCAGAAGGAAAGAATTGATCATTTCCAAGCCAAAACACACACACACACACACACACCTTGGACTAATGTCTTTCACAGGGTGTCTGACTTTCAACAAAAAATAGTAAGGTGTCTAAGAAAACAAAAAAGAAAAACAGAAAGAAAAGCAATACCCTGCCAATCAACAGATCCAGATTCATATCTGACCCAGATGTTAGAATGATCACACAATACTTTAAAATAACTATGATTAATAGGTTAAAAGCTCCAGGGGAAAAGATGAATAGCACACAAGTCTGGATGAGTAATTTCAGCAGAGCTGAACACCATAAGAAAGACTCAAATGGAAATACTAGAAATGAAAAAGACAATAACAGAGATGAATGATGTCTTCACAGGCTCAACAGTAGATTTGGAATAGCTCAGGAAATAATCACTGGTCTTAATAGTTCAACAAAAATTACTCAAATGGAAACACAAAGTGCAAAAAGAATAAAAAAGAAAACAAACAAACAGCAGAACAGAGCATAGAAGTTTTGAGGGGCAATATAGAATGGTCACAGATATATATAACTGGTATCCCTAGAAGAAAAAAGGAACAGAATGAATTAGAAGAAATATGTGAATAAGTAATGACCCAGAATTTTCCAAAATTCATCACAGATACAAGCCCCAGGGCCAAGAAATTCAGAGAACACTAAGTGGGATAAATTACCCATTTATCCCCAAATGCCCACTTAGTTATATCGCAATTATAATCAAACTGAAGAAAATTAAAAAGAAAGGAGAAATATTAAAGTAGAAAAAAAGGCACATTTTAGAGCAACAGAGATAGAGTTTACAGCACACTTCTCATCAGGAACCCTGCAATCCAGCAGACAGTGAAATGAAATCATTAGAAGTGCTAAAAGTAAAACATTATTAACTCAAAATTACAAACCCAGTGAAAATACATGCAAAAGTGAAAGAGAGAGAGAGTTATCTGAAGCAACTAAAAGAATTCATTACAGTTGACCTGTATTACAGGAAATATTTTTTAAAAATCTCTTGGAAGAAAAAAATATATATGTATACCAGATAGAAACTTGTAACTATACAAAGAAATGGAGAGCACTGGGAATGTGATAAAGGTGAGTGTAGGTAGAGATAAGACAAGCATAATAATTTTTTTCCTTATTTTAAATTGCATTTGAGAGATTACTAAGAAAAATTAGTAACAATATATTGTGTATTTTTAACATATGCAAAGTAAAGCACATGATAACAATAGCATAAGAAATGGAAAGGAGTATTTAGAGGTACACTCCTATAATATTCTTATACTACATGTGAAGTAGCTGAAGAATATTCCTTTTTTTTTAAAGATTTTATTTAATTTTAGAGAGAGAGAGAGTGTGTGTGCAGAGAGGAGGGGCAGAGAAGAGGGAGAGAGAGTCTTAAGCAGACTCCACACTGAGCATGGAGCCCAATGTGGGGCTCAATCTCACAACACTTAGATCATGACCTGAGCTGAAACAAAGTGTCTGATGCTTAACTGCCAGCACCACCCAGGCATCCTGAGGACAAGAGTAAAAATGTAAATGTAAATGTAAAAACAGACAAGCAGAGGTATATAATAAACCAGGGCAACCATTAAATAAAAAAGAGAGATAACAGTTAAAAGCTAATAATGGAAATAAATGAAATTATTTTCAAAAATCCTCAATCCCTAAAGAAGGTAGGAAAAATAGAAAAGATGGAAGAGCAAAGATCTAGCAAGATGGAAGCTTTTAGTTCAACAATATCAATAAGTATATTACATATAAATGATTTAAACACACCAAATAAAAGACAGATTGTCAGATTAGATAAAAAGTAAAACCTGAGTTTATACTGTCTACCAGAAACCTTTAAACATAGAGAAGAATATATGCTAAAAATAAAAGTAAGGAAAAGGTTGTATCAAGTAAACTATAGCTACTTTATAGTAACTATAATCATATCAGACAAGGTAGGCTTCAGAACAGGAATATTTTAGGAAAAAAGAGGAACATGAAATAATAAATGGATTAATTCTCCAAAAGATATGACAACTCTATTTGTGTATTTACTTAACAACTTCAAAATACATGAAGTGAAAACTTATAGATTTGAAAGAATAGACAAATCTACAATTATACTTGGATATTAACCATTCTCTCTATATAAATGATTCAAAAGAACTGAACAACACTGTAAGTTAACTTGACATAATTGATAATTAAAGAACGCTCTATCCAACAACAGCAGAAGACATTCTTTTTCAAGTTTCATATGCAGTATTGACCAAGAACAAACCTCAAAAAAGTTTAAAAATACCAAAATTCTACTAAGTATGTTCCTAGACTATCATGGATTGAATTATGGCACCCCAACACACATACTCCAATTCATATGTTGAAGCCTTAACCACCAATGTGACGGTCTTTGGAGATAGGTTTTCTAAGGAGATAATTAAGGTTAAATGAGACTATACTCCTGGGGCCTTAATCCAACAGGAGTAAAAAGGAAGGGATGCGTGCCAGAAGAAAAGCCACATGAGGACATACCAAGAAGGTGGGCATCTGCAAGCCAATGGGGAAGACCTCAAGAGAAACTAAACCTAACCTACCAACATCTGGATCTTGGATTTTCAGCCTCCACAACTCTGAGGAAACACATTTGTATTGTTTAAGCCATACACTCTGGGGTATTTTTTTATAACAGCCTTAGCAAATGGATACACAGATCATAACCAAATGAAACAAAAAATACACTTCTAAATAATATATGAATCAAAAAGGAGGTCAAAAGAAATTAGCGAATATTTTTAACTGAATGAAAATGAAAACATGCATATCTAAATATGATGGGTTCAGCTAAAGCAGTGCATGGCAGGAAATTTATGCATTAAATGTTTATATTTGAAAAGAAGAAGTCTCAAATGAATGATCTAAAATTCTTCCTTATGTAATAGAAAAAAAAAGACAAATTAAATGCAGAGAAAGCAAAAGAAATTCTATAATCAGGACAAGAGCAGAAATCAATGAAATGAAAGCAGGAAAGCCCAGAGCATCAATAAAGCAAAAGCAGTTTTTTAGGAATGAATAAAATTAATAAACTCTGTGAGACTGACCATGAGAAAAAGATGTAAATTACTAATATCGTGAACAAAAGAGGACATCACTACAGATATAAAAATTATATAGATTTTTAAAAAACAATATTATAGGAATATCATCAACAAATTTATGCCAACTTAAATAAAATGGACACTTTTCTTAAAGACACAAATTATCAAGTCTCACTCAAGAAAAGATAAATAACCTGTATTAGTAGTAGTCCTGTATCTATAGGACTTCTCTACCTACAGAAGAAATTATACTTGTAGTTAAAAACCTTTCCATAAAGAAAACACCAGACCCATATGGTTTTATTGATGAATTTTACCAAATATTTTAGGAAGGAATGATGCCAATTTTACTAAGACATTCCAGAAAATTGAGGGGTTGGGAATATATCATTTTATGTGGCCAGATATGCCCTAATAACAAAACCTGAAACACATAACAGGAAAAGACAACTACAGACTAATATCCCTCATGATTATATAGAATGTAGAAATCCTCGAGGTATGTTAGCTTGTTGAATCCAGCAAGATACAAAAAAGATAATGCATTATGACCTTGCTGGGTTTATACTGGATATGCAAGACTATTTCAACATTTGGAATTCAGTCCATGTTAGTTACCATATCAACAACAACAACAAAAACTACATGATCCAGAAAAAAGAGCAATTGTCACACTTGAACTGTAGAACCAACAATTTATCTTCCAACAAACCTGAATGATGCCAACAGAATGATAAGGAGAGCACATTGTAGACATGAAAGCAAGGCCCACGGTTGTCCCAGAAAGTTTTGTTGCTCTGCAAGAAAGAAAAAAAAAATTATATAACAACCTATGATTCTCAACTATATGTTCTATAAACAATCCAGAACTCTAAATGGTTAACAGAGAAACTCACATTGTGAATAATAACTTAAATATTTCCTTCAGTTTTTGAATTTGCATTAGGCTTTTTTTCCTATATGCAATGGTTTTCATATCACCTAACTACAAGCACCTGGATATAATCATTTTTAATATTTTATATATGTATATCTTATTTTTATATTACTATTATCACATATGCTTTGTTTTAATTTATCTTTTTCTCTCATATATTTTTATACCCATTTACTTTTGTTCTCTTTAAGCACTGTTTTAGCTATAGTGGGATTTGGAATTTGGGCCCGTTCTGAACATATTTGTGTTACTGAAGCATTTATGTTATTGAAATACTTGTTACTGAAAAGGAATTTGAGCCACTTGTATTTATTTGCATAGACAATTGGTTTTGTCTTTCATACTTTTATTTTTATTTTTTAGTTTTGTTCATTTTGTTTTTCTTACAATTCATAATGATTCCATGTGCTGCCTTTGTTATTATCCTGCTATCTGTTCAACATCCTAGCCCTGATTTGTCTTTAATAATTTCCAAAGAATGCATTATTTAAAAAATTCCCTTAGTAGAGGCATTTAAATTAAAAGTTGAACTTATATTTTCCCAGTTATCATCCTCAAGAATGGGGACTATTGATTTTGCCATGCAAAATAAGGAAAATTAGAGAACTTTTTCCCACTTTACATTTCCTCTGGAAAATTTTCAGATATGTTATTTTGAAATGGTATTTTGCATTGTACATGATATTTTAAAGATTTGTGGCATTTATATCCTCTTTAAAAATTATATTATAAAATTATTGATACTTAAGTCTGCATTTGTGTGGGTTTAATACTCAGTACCAGCTCGTTTATAATAAGTAAAATCTTCTCCCATTATGGAGTTAGCTATTTTGGTTCCTGTTTTCAGTGGTTCTTACCTGGTTATGCCTAGGTATAGATATATACCTTTTGTTAGTTTGTCAGGTAAAAGGCTAGGATTTTCAATTTAAAGACTTTCAGTGAAAGGACAGTTATTTCCTTCCATCATAACTTTTTAGTGCCTTTATTTTGTTTATTCTAGTCTAGTCAGGAAATCTACTCTTGATATTGGATTGCCACCTAATGCCCTCTTTAATGTCCATCATCCAGTTACCCCATGTTCTACCTACCTCCCCTCTAGTAACCCCCAATTTATTCCCTATACATAAGAGCCTCTTATGATATGCCTCCCTCTGTTTTCATCTTATTTTACTTTTCTTTCCTTTCCCCTATGTTCATCTATTTTGTTTCTTAAATTCCACATATGAGTGAAATCATATGGTATTTGTCTTTCTCTGACTGACTTATTTTGCTTAGCATAATACTCTCTAGTTCTATCCACATCGTTGCAAATGGCAAGATTTAATTCTTTCTGATGGCTGAGCAATAGTCCACTGTGTATGTACACCACATCTTCTTTATCCATTCACCTGTCAATGGACTTCTGGGCTCTTTCCATATTTTGGTTATTATGGACATTGTTGTTATAAACATTCAGGTGCAGGTGCCCCACTGAATCGCTATTTTTTATCCTTTGGATAAATACCTAGTAGACACTGTGATTTCTAAGTTTCAATCATGGAAGTCTTGAAGCTTTCTCTTGGTCCTCTTAGAATGCTTCTTCTGGGGGAAAATTAGTCCCCTTGCAAGATACCCAGAACCCTGAGACTGCCATGCTGGAGGCAGTCAAAGGTAGCCACATGAAAGCTGTAGAAACAGAGATGACCAACAAGGCCCTGTGCTCCAACTATACCAGGCAGGAAACCAAACACTCAAGAACATAAGAAGACTTTAATTTTAAGTCAGGAAGTTGTAGGCTGATATGTGTAGTAGATAATCAACACAGAATATTAATTCATTCTTATTTCTTTTAACAACTCCTGTTTTCTTAGGAAGTAAAACTTGAATACTTTTAAGTCACTTCTTGCTGCTTCCTTCTATCTGATTCCAGCTGCAAATTATCCAGCAGAATTTTCTCCAGTTCTTTTGAGGCATACCCTCAGCAGTCTTGTCTAAATTACAGTCACCAGATTTACTTCCTGTTTTTTTTAATTAGTCATTTCAGCAGGATGGTAGAGGTATGGGGTTAGAATATAATACACAGGGTGCCTGGGTGGCTCAGTGGGTTAAGCCGCTGCCTTCGGCTCAGGTCATGATCTCAGGGTCCTGGGATCGAGTCCCGCATCGGGCTCTCTGCTCAGCAGGGAGCCTGCTTCCCTCTCTCTCTCTCTGCCTGCCTCTCCGTCTACTTGTGATCTCTCTCTGTCAAATAAATAAATAAAATCTTAAAAAAAAAAAAAGAATATAATACACAATTTTCTTTCAATCCTAGAAGTTTGTCCTGACTAGTGCTTAAAGCTAATCAGGTCTTTTAAAACATTTGAATCGAAATTTCTCTTGCCATTATCTAAACCTGTCTTTCCTTTCTGTATACCTAATCAAAGCAGACAAAATTCTAATGAATCATTGCCAAATTGTTAGCTTTTCTTTAAAAATGAAAAAAAAAAGAAAGAAATACTTGTAACAAAGGTAAGAGCATATTCACCATCAGAGTCAAATGAGTATTTTTAAACTTTTAACTCCCTTTCCCTAAAGAGGAAGCCACTTCCTCTTATCCTGTGTCCTGAGATACCACTTGCTTTGCCAAGTTTTTGGAAAGTTTCTATGCTAAATACCATTTAACATACAAAGGGGGAAAATCTATACATACGTGATTAATTGTGCAATATCATGACGCTTTCTTCTTCGGAGGACACTTCCCCTCCATTTAGAAAAATTTTCCAAGGTGAAGCTTGCATTTGGACTTATTTTTATTTTATCCCCCTCATTCCAGATTTCCATACCGACTAAGGCCACTTGAGTATCGAGTTTTTTATAAAGCTGTTCAAAGAGAGTACATGTCAAAGGAATGTGTAATGGTGATACTATCTTCCAATATTTTCAGTGTACTTTAGATTTTTGAACTTATTAACAGCAACACTGTAAACACTTTCTTTCCAAACATACTTGTGTAATGGAAGTTACCACCCACCTCTTTTATTAAGGCAGACACCCTTAGATATTTCAGGTATGAAAACTCCTCTCTTTTTTTTTTCTTTTTGGAGAAAAGGTCTTATAGAAACAAAGTTCTTTTGCTTGCAATCTCAAGAAACATTATAATTTTCTGTTAGTAGTTTATTACTATGACTTCAACTTAAGTGTATCTACTCAAATGCTTTTCAATGTTCTCAGAGTGATAACATTTCAAAATTAGCAAGGTTGACCCAGTGCTGGTCTGGACACTGATAAAAAAAAATGTTCTATGAAAAAGTCCCTCACCTATGAGTCACAAATAAGTAAGTGATCCTCTAATTCTTAAACCTATACTGAACCAAATAATCTATAATGCACATAAGATAATCTCCAGAAATAATGAATTAATCTTATAAGACAATATGTTTACTCTAAAAACAAAAGTTTAAATTGCTACTATAGTTTACAAAACTACACAATGTTGGTCAGATGAACTTCCAGTCATTAGATGAATGAATTCTGGGGATCTAATATACAGCTTGTTAGTGATAGTTAATAATATCGTCTTAATTATTTTAACATTGGTGAGAATAATTTTCAAATGTTCGCATCACAAAAAAGCAACAGCAACTATGTGATGTGATGGAGGTGTTAGCTAACCTATGGTGGAAATTATTTTGCAAGTAAATATATCAAATCAATACACTGGACCCCTTAAATTCACATAATTTATAGGCCAATTATATCCCAATAAACCTAGAAAAAAAGCTGCACAGTGACAGGTTTTCTCATGGCCCAATTTCCTGCTGAGAAACACAAACATGGCTTTAAGTAGTTTGGAAAACAATAAAAGCATTGAGGAATGCAATTATCATCGAAAGAAAAGTCAGAATCTAACTAGATTAAAATCCTCCCCTTGATGATTCCCTCAACGTCCCTCTTCTGTTCTTGCTTTATTTGACCCACCTGACAAAACTCCAACCCTGGTTAAAACAATTCCTCCCTTGGTCTCTCCTTATCATGCCCTGGAACACAGGAGAAAGCACAGTATGCTGACCACTTTCACTTGGAAGCCATGACTACTAACCTCAAGTGGTGGTTACCAGTCTCAGCAAACCTACTGCATTTCCAAAATTCACTTATTCCCAGAGGCTTCTGCACATTTTTTTCATGCTCACTCTTCTCTTTTAGAAATTGTGACACTTTCTAGTAAAACCTCACTTTAAGTAGATGCCCCTGCTTCCAAATTCACTCAGAGTATAGAACCAACCAGAAGAGAACATCCACAAGCTCCCACCACTGTCTGCCTCCTATTTATTTATTTCTTTATTACATGAATGAACACTGTGAGCCCAACGCCACCTTCTCCACTCATGTACTAGATCTCCAATCTATTCCCAGGTCAAGGAGATTATTCCAGCAATTCTTCCAACTTCCTTGCAGTTCTATGCTTAACCTTCCACAGAATCATTCCCATCAGCATGGAATGACCAGATGAGATGACCTATCATGGTGGGGGGACAATTTTTATAACCCCCACTTATTCCCCATTTCTCTGATCCCACTTATAGCAAGAGTTCTGAAGGGAATTTTCTGTGTTGTCTCTAATTCTACTTCTTATTCTCACTGGACTCACTCTAATCACGCTTGTACTCTTACAGTCTTACAGAAACTTGCATCATCCAGGTGACCAATAACTTCTACCTTGTTAAATTCCATGGCCAATCCTCAGTCCTCAGAAGCACCTAACGTCATTGATCATTTCTTCCTTTGACAGTTTTTTGTTTCAAGTAGCTTCCAGATCAACACTGTCCCCTGGTTTTCCTCAAAGCTCACTGTCTACTCCTTATTGTTCTCTGTCAGTTTCTCCTACCTCTGATATTTCCTCAAAGAAGCACTTCATTGACCTATTCTCAGTCTTTGTCCTACTTATTTAGACCTACTCCTTTGGTTATCTTATACCTGGATTGGAAAGCTTCTTCCGTAAAGGTCCACAGAAAATGCTTCAGACTTTGAGTCTATGTGGTCTCTGTCCTAACTACTCACCACCATTGGCACTGTAACTGGAAAACAGCCATAGACAATGTATAAACAAATTGGTGTGGCTATGTTTCATTAAAACTGCTTTTAAAAAGGCAGCAAGCCAGATCTGGCCACAAGCTACACTTTGCTGATCCATGTTGTATGCCATCTGTATGTGTTAAACACTTACGGATTTATATCTCCACCCAGACCTTGCCCCTGAACTCCAAAGAATCTTGTATATCTAGCATTTTCACCTGGAAATCTTTTTTTTTTTTTTTTTTTTTTGCATCCATGAATCTTCTCTTCTATTTTAATGATCCAAAATTTTATAATGTTATAACCTGACACATGTTACTAGGTGCTGGACATGAAGAGGGATTTGTAGGCATATGGATATGTCTACCCCTCATCTTAGGAAAACTTCCTAGTATTGTTTCTCTGATTTTTGAAATGTAAAGTCTCTAATATTTTCATTTCTTAAATATAAAAATGAAACATGTACACATTTAAAAAAAATTAGTCATAGAACACTTTTAATAAAAATCAGCAATCCACTACCATTGCCACCCCCACTAAGAAGAAATATATATTTTCATTGAGATATAATTGACATATAACATTATATTCGTTTTAAGTATACAACATAATGAAATATTTATACAAAAAGAAATCTCAAAGTGAATGTGTTCAAAATGGAAATCATCATTTTCCCTCTGAGTCACTATCCCCCACGTTACCCATTCTTAATGTTGCTCAGGTCCGAATCCTTGATATCACTTGACTCTTCTCCTTTCCTTATACTTCTCATCTCTCATCTACCTCATCTACCCTGATGACTCAATCCAGAGATCAGCTATTCTCAATAGATCCACTACCACTGCTTTTTCTCAAGCCACCATCATCTCCTGCCCTGAATTAGGGAATTATTCCCCTATCTGGTCTTATTTCTGCCAGTGGCTTTCCATCAGTTTATTTCCAACACAATAGCCAAGATGATCTTTTAAGAATACACATCTGAACATGTTATACCTCAGTTCAGGCTCTCCAATGTCGTCCTTGCCTGTGAAGAATAATAAAGTCCTTACACAGTCCTACCAGGACTACAGGTTCCGACCACTACTACCTGTCTGATATCATCAACTCCTATCCTCCCACCCTTACTACATGCCAGCCACAATAGCCATCCCACTGTTCCTCAAATACGACAATCGAGGTTCTGACCTTAGAACTTCACTCTGCCTTGCACACCCTCTCTTAGAGTCAGATTCTTATCTACATTCCTTTCCCTGCTCAGATGTCACCTTGGACACCTTGGACTTGAGCTTTCCTATTTAACATACCATCCAAGATGAACCTCTCTCTTTTTTTTTAATACCACTTTTTTTTTTTTTTTTTTTTTAGCACTTATAATCTCCATCCTACATACTCTTTATTTGGTGTGTTTATGTTCATCTTGAACAAGAATGTAAACTCCTTGAAGGGACATTTGTCAGTTTTGTCTCTCACTCTATTTCTGTCACCTAGAAAAGTTCCTGTCACAAAGGTGTTCAATAAATATTGTCAGTTCTTGGGGTTCTTTAAGAAGAGTCACATGAGGGGCGCCTGGGTGGCTCAGCGGGTTAAAGCCTCTGCCTTCGGCTCAGGTCATGATCTCAGGGTCCTGGGATCGAGCCCCGCATCGGGCTCTCTGCTCAGCGGAGAGCCTGCTTCCCTTCCTCTCTCTGCCTGCCTCTCTGCCTGCCTGTGATCTCTGTCTGTCAAATAAATAAATAAAATCTTTAAAAAAAAAAAAGAAGAGTCAGATGATCTTTGTAGTGAGAAGACAAGATACAGATGATGCTGGTCATTGAACCCACCTTCATTTTCTTTCTATCCTTACAGAACTTGCAGGCTACCACAAAGTGACTCACCCATGTAAGTAGGCAGACTAACTCTACATTCAACTAACAAGGCACTAACAATTAAGGTTTAAACAGAAGAGATACAGAAATCATTTTTAAAAGATTTTGTTAATTAGATGACAAAATCATGTTTACAGACCAAAATCAACATCTTTCCCATTGAAACGGACTTTGAAATCCAACAAATCCAAGTTCAAATCTTATCGCCCCCATTTCCTAACTTTATGATTTTAGGCAAGTTACTTTGCTTCCCAGAATCTAATTTTTTAGTTATAAATTAGGTTTAGAAATATCTCAGAGTTGTTTTGAAGATTCAGTGAGATGATGTACTGAAAGATACTACTGTACTAGAGTTTGGTTGATTTTTTTTGTTTTCCCATGTTCTTCCATAGATTGGCTTTATGTTGGGAATTGCTGGTCTGTGATGTCTCCCCAGGCTTTAAAAAAACAAAAAAGCAATTCAAACAAAACCACCTCTTTCTTATATCTTCATCGACCTGAGAATAGTGTGGCAGGTAAGGGGGAAACATCTCTATCATGTAATATTAATATTTAATTAAATAGCAAAATTTCAAGAGCCAATCAGCAGTATTATTAATCTTAGGAGTATTGACTTTCTTTCCCTGCTTCACAAGCATTCATAGATACACCCAATGACACCGCCTCACAAATTGTTAATTTCCACTTGAAGTATACCATACCATGTTGACATAATTGGCCATTTCAAACACCCTCTTTCTTATTTCCTCTGGATCTTGATTGTACTTTTTAAACTGAAAAAAAAAAAAAAAACACAAACAAAAAAGCCAACTATGACAAAATATGGGCACTGTCAGAAACGAATATAATTGGAAGATAAAAAAAAAGGAAACTTCAGTTTATTTTACTTCTCAGTGATTATAATTAACAATCAGTTATAAAAATTAACAGTTAAAAGATAGAAGCAAAATGCTACCTTTGGCTAAATTAAAGTACTTTCAGAGTTGAGATGATGTTTTACCCCTGAAATAGTAGCTCAGTAAAGCTCTAAGGAATTATTAAATATATTTCCATTTAAATGCCATGGTTTCATAAGCTGTGCAGAATTGGTGCAAGCAATAGCTTATTCATATATATATACATATATATATGAATGACAAATGATAAGTACATGTAGTATAATGAGAGGCCAAGCTTTAGGGCCTGAACAAATTAACTTATTCATATTATCATAAAGCAAAGCTTTTCCTTTTGAGATCATATATGTGAACCTTAGATTTCCAATATTTGAAAATGCATTCTTGTAAAATAATATAAACAATGAATATTATCCCCCAAAAATACTTTTTCAGAAGATTCCATTCATCAGTCTTATACATTTACCATTTCCTGATGAGGGTAAATTCTAACTTACCAGTGATTTAACTGCTTAATAAAAGACAAAATGAGAAAGGAATTTAACTGGAAACTAAATTTGGAGAAAATAATAGAGGATAAAATGCAAAAAATTCACTTTATGCATAGGTATACATTTCTGAGAAGGAAAAATCCTGGCAGTCTAATTATATGTCAAATTTCCTAGGATCAGAACAATTTATAAAAAAGAATAGCTCATATTCATGATTTTTCAAAACTGAGCCATATATTTAATATTTCCCATAATAAATACATATAGAAGGGGATTTTGAAAGACACATTTATCTGTTATAGTTACCTCACTATTATCCAGGACCAAATAATATTCTACGTATTTCTTATGTTCCAGACCCATCTGGTCTTTTGATTTCTGTAATAAATATAAAAAAGAAAATCACTAAAACAGCATCATTCTCCTTGAGAGTCATTCTTTTATTTGAAAAGTGTAATTTTAGAAAAGATTAGTTGATATCTGGCAATAAAAGAAAACAACATTACCATTTTAACTCTTAACAAGCAGAATTAGCTATAGACAAGGTTCGGTATATCAGAGCTAGAGGGACATGAGCAATATTCTAGTCTGATTCTTTCATTTTGGTAGAACTTAAATGACTGCACACCTAACTAATAGGTGTGCTTGAACTAAAACCAAAAGCTTTCGGATTTTTTGAACAATGGGTTTTCTCCACTATGCTGCCCTAAAATAGAAAAACTCTGACTTCAGCAACCTCTTAGTGTTTTCTTGTTGTAGTTGTTGTTGTTGTTGGTAGTGGTGGTGGTGTGTTTAAGCAGCCTTCATCCCTCTCCTAGTGAGCGCCCCCTTCCTTAGCAATGGTGCAATGCCCAGAGCCATCATGGCACCCAGTCTGCTCTTTTCTCCTCAGGCAGAGCTGGATCTCTTTCCCACATTCCAAGCTTCCCTTTTTTCTGTTCCTTTTTCTCCACAAAACAAAACAAGACAACAACAACAACAACAAGAAAAGATACATTTTATAGTGGATTGTTCCATTGAAAAGTAGCAGATAGATTATTCATACTAAATAATAAACTATCAAAGTTTATTATGTTGCATTTCTGGAAGGGCTTGTCTTTTTTTTTTTTAATTTTATTTATTTATTTGCAAGATAGAGAAAGGGAGCATGAGTGGCGGGAGGGGTGGAGGGAGAGGAAGAGAAAGAATCTCAAGTTGACTCCGTGCTGAGCATGGAGCCCGAGTCAGGGCTCAATCACACAACCCAAGAAACCAAGTGTGATGCTTACCAGATTGAGCCACCCAGGCACTCAGAAGGGGTTGTCTTTTAACAGATAAATAAGCTTCCATTAGCAAGAACACATTACTGAAAGTAGACTTTAGGTGTAGTCCACTGGCTAAACACTTCCCTCCCAGCCTCCATTGGAGCAGCTATTCATTAGCACTTACTGGACACCAGGGGTGCTAAGAGTATGGAAGTGAAGCTAAGGCAGTGAAACAGACTTGGTCCATGGGCTTAAGGAGCTCCCACTGGGCAAACAGGCATAAGTAAATCAGGTGGTGATTAGTGCTGTGAAGAGGAGTAAATGGAGTCACGTGATACTGAGTGCCGAGGTAGTTATATCAGAATAGGTGGTCAGGGAAAGCTATAAGGGGTTGGTCATGCAGCAGACATATTAATGAGAATGAGAAATCAGGCAAGGGAAGATAAATTGGAAGATAACTCCAGCAGAGAAAAGAAATGAACAAAATGATTGTGAAGTGAATTGATATTGGCATGTTTAAAGCACAGAAAAATTGTCTGTGTTTGTCAGAACATAATGGGGGAAGTTGTCCATAGGAAGGGAGTTGAAGGAAAGGAGATTACAGAGGGAAGTGGGGCTCTAAGCTTATAGGGATTTGCAATTCACTGTTATCCCTCCTCTGTTTGACCTCCATATATTAGAGGCCCTCATAAAATCTCAGCCCTGGGTCCCATTCTTTATCTACACATTCTTCCTCAGTAATCTCCTCCTGTGTTATGTCTTCTTTAAATAGGAACTCTGCACTAATTACTATCAAATGCATATTTCCAGCCTTGGCCTCTCCTCTAAAGGCCAGACTGTTACAATTAATACCTATTTCATGCATCCATTCAAATGTCTAATACCATAAACCTAATGTGGTCAAAATAAAACTACTAGGGCGCCTGGGTGGCTCAGTGGTTTAAGCCTCTGCCTTCGGCTCAGGTCATGATCTCAGGATCCTGGGATGGAGCCCTGCATCGGGCTCTCTGCTCAGCGGGGAGCCTGCTTTCCCCTCTCTCTCTGCCTGCCTCTCTGCCTACTTGTGATCTCTGTCTGTCAAATAAATAAATACAATCTTTAAAAAAAAATAAAAAAATAAAACTACTGATTCTCAAACCTCAAACAAAACCAGCTTCTCCCTCATTCTCCCCAGCTCAGTTAACATCACTACCATTCATCATTTGCTCAGGCCCAAATCTAGAAATTATCCTTGATTATTTATCCTTCATCTCTAGGAGTGAGTTCTTAGTGCGCTCCTGGTATCATATCACTGGTGGAATTAAAATCCACAGCAAACTGAACCCAAAAGAGATTTTCTTTTGTTAAGACAAATTCTGCCCAGTACTTGTGGATGGTGAAAACATTTAGAAGAGATGACTGGATATAAAGCATCCCGTGAAGAAAATGAAAGCAATTATGGCAATGACTCCCTATGGTTTCAAAAAAGCCATATTCATTTTTCTTCTGTGACTCGAAGCTAAACTCGTATATCTAAGAATATCCTCAGTTCCTCTGCACGTATCCCGCCTTTATTTTTGCTCACTGTTACATCCCAAGCACCTATGGAAGTACTTCAAGAAAGAACTATTGAATGGGTTCATTCATAAAGACAGCAGGATATTTTATGTGAAAGTAATAATACTTCATACCTATGTTTTATGTTGTGGTATTGTCAAACTTGCCTGCTCCCAGAGGGCAAGCATTATATTTATATTCCTTTTTAACCCTGGCACATTGTTGTTAATAATAGTTAATCCACAAATACTTATTAAATAAATCATCAATGTACCACAAGGTTTTAGTGTCTCTATAGCCTACTATAGTCCTAGTAATTCAACCAAGACTATAAAGTTTCTGTTAATTGTAACTACTAAGACTGGAACCCAGGACAGCCAGGACAGGATACATAAAAGCACTGCAAATAAAATATGAAAGTATGCATACCACCAGACTGGTGGCAGGTAGAACCATACTCTGTTGAGATCCGCGTGCCCATAGTATGTCATCTGTCCCACAGGTGCTGTTAGTCTTTTCCTCTGGATCATAACTGAAGAGTGCATGTTCCTGTCCATCCTGATTTGTAGGGCTTAAAGGTTCAATGAAGTATTTTTGATCTCCCTGACTGAAGTAGCCCCTGAAAAACATGAGAATCCTGGCTTCTTAAAAAATATTCCTG
Source organism: Lutra lutra (assembly GCF_902655055.1). Classification (NCBI taxonomy): domain Eukaryota; kingdom Metazoa; phylum Chordata; class Mammalia; order Carnivora; family Mustelidae; genus Lutra; species Lutra lutra. The sequence goes on along the minus strand of NC_062279.1, from coordinate 46,868,341 downwards.
CTTTTGGGTGCTATAGACTTATAGACTTCAAAAAATTTCCAATACCAAATAATTTCAAGTTCATGGCAGTAGAATATAGTGTAACTTTGCAGCTAAAGATACACTTAGAGATTATCTAAACTTAGTTTTTCTATGAGAAATTGGATTTCTTGGGGAGAAGTGACTACTATAATGTTACATAGCTAACTTATGTCAGTGCTGATGCTAGAATGGAAACTTCCTCCTTCTCACCCAGTGTTCTTCCAATCTAATACCTCATCCGCTATAAAGGTGCACTGAAAATGAAGACCTTGGGGTCTTATAAATAAGACTTAAGATTCTGGGTCTATAACTTCTTAGATGTGATACCATGGGAAAAATACATAAACTCACACTGCCTTAGTTTCTCGAGACCTCTATAACACGAGAATAATACCTACCTAATAGAATGATTATAAAGATTGAATGACATGTAAAGCACATGATCAACAAATATTACCAGCTTCTTCTCAGTTATCTCTGCTGAAACACCAAGTTAAGATACATTTAACCAACAGTTAGGGGGCACCCATTATTCATTAGTCCTTGGATTAAGGGCAGACAATCAGAGAAAAAAGTCAAGGTTTCTCCTTTTATGGAGTTTATAGTAAAATGAGGAAGATGGATGTGGATCAAATAGTCACATTTGACCCCAAAACAATATAATTATATGACATATACGAAATATTCATAATTACAGATAACTGCTAGGATGAAAAAGCATAAAAGTATATAATCAGAGACTGGTTAAGTGTATACAGAACTAGAAGACAAGGATGCGTATGAGATCCTTTATGGTCTGCATAAAGGATCATGGTAGTTTGGACTAGGAAGTGGCAGTAGAGAAAGATTAGAGTGAATAATCCCAGTGAATATTTAACACATCTAATCAGTAGGGCTTGAAAATGGATCAAAAATGGGTAGCTGAGAGGCAAGATATCATCAAGGAATCTAGGTTTCTGAATTGGGCATGTGGTTAGTTGATCATATCATTCACTGAAATAACAAACACTGGAAAGACATGAAATTTGGGAGAAAAACATTATTGATGTGAGGTTTATTAAGATTGAGATTTCATTAATCTATCCATATATGGAAGAGATATGGATATATGGAAGACAAAATTAGATAGTCAAGTCTGGGCATCAGAAGAAATATCTTGGGGCGCCTGAGTGGCTCAGTGGGTTAAAGCCTCTGCCTTCGGCTCAGATCATGATCCCAGGGTCCTGGGATCGAGCCCTGCATCGGGCTGTCTGCTCAGCGGGGAGCCTGCTTTTCTTCCTCTCTCTCTGCCTGCATCTCTGCCTACTTGTGATCTCTGTCAAATAAATCTTAAAAAAAAAAAGAAGAAATATCTCACTGTAGACTGATGCCTGGGGAGTTATTAATATACAGAAGAAAAGCTGGGCATAGATAAGACAAGCCGAAGAGAGAGTTTAAAGAGGGAAGGTGGAGAAGAGCACCTATTCCTTTAAGAGTTGGACTCAAAAACCTGTATTTTGAAAATAAGCAGACAAACAAACAAACACACCTCTACAAGCAATTCAGATGTGTGAATTTCGAAACCACTATCAAGAGAAACTCTGTTTCCTCCAAATTTCAAAATCTTTGAACCCTTAGGATTTATATTTAACTACAGGATAATTCATTCTATTTGAGATTCCTCAGGTTTATTAAAAACACACACACTCACCCCATTACCACAGATATACACAAACCATTTATGAAGCCTTACCTTAGTCCCCTACATGTGCTGATGCTAGCATCTGAAACTTTTTCATTAATGATGTGTCCTTGGTAATAACAGTCATCCTAAAGAAAAGAAAAAGGGAGATTTGTAAGAGAAAGTACGTGTTTTTAGAGACACTGCTAAATTTGAATTTGAAAGCTTGAAATAAGATCAATGTTTTCAAATAATTTTATGCTGAACAATAGTCAACTTAGAGATGTAAAAAAATGGTTAAGAAGCTTTTTATGGTTAAAATCTTTAATATTTGGTTAATTAATCCAATGCTTAAAGAACATTTACTAAATAAATATTGGTATTGCAGAAAAAGGATAATGGGTGAATGCAGTCTGGAAGAAACAAACTTATAGATAGAAGTTTAAAATAGAGCCCCCAAAATATCAGACATTCATTCTTTCCCTTGGCTGATTACTCATCGTTTCCTTCCTTCCTTTCTTTCTTTCTTTCTTTTTATTATATTCATGGAAGTCATCCCTTTCTTTCTTTTCTTTAGCCACTGTATAGTTAGCCGCCATATAGTGAGTGCATCATTAGTTTTTGATGGAATGTTCAACAATTCATTAGTTTCTTGTAATACCCAGTACTCATCATATGTGCCCTCCTTAATACCCATCACCCAGTTACCCCATTTCTCCAACCTCCCCCTTTCTGTAACCCTCAGTTTGGTTCCTGGAGTCCAGAGTCTCTCATGATTTTTCTCCCTCTCTGGTTCCTTCCCATTCAGTGTTCCCTCCCTTCCCCTGTGGTCCTCCCCACTATTCCTTATGTTGCACATATGAGTAAAATTATATGATATGAGTGGATAAAAAAGATGTGGTTCATATATACAATGGAGTATTTATTACTCAGCCATCAGAACGGATGAATACCCACCATTTGCATCAATATGAATGGAGCTGGAGGAGATGATGCTAAGTGAAATTAGTTGAGTAGAGAAAGACATTTATCATATGATTTCACTCATCTGTGGATCATTATTTTTTTTTCTAACACCTACAAGCTCTTTCAAATGAGTGAGTTATCAGGATTATGTTTTTATGTCTTAATTTATTCTAAGAGTTTCAGCAGACTAAGTTAGTGTGACATCCCCTTCTCCATCTGGAGAAAAATGTCCAATCCCAGAACTTTTCCATGTGGATGTACTTTAATCAAGCACACCTTTCCGCTTTGAGACAGATGAGGTATTGACATAAATATCTGTGCCATCACTGTGAAGAGAATGTCTGAAGGCCTGCCAATAGAAAAATGGAGCTCAGAAAGATGGCAATGATAAAATACTCCTCACATGACTTCACACAGCCATCTTTCTAAATAAGAGTCAAGAGTAAAAAATATTTAAGGAAAACAGAATTCTATAATTCTGTTATTGAGGATATAATCTTGAGTTGGAGACACTATATAATCTAGAGAGGTGATCGGTGCTGACTAAGAACACTAGATGTATTCAATTCTTCACTCTTCAAATGAAAATGAGAAGCTCCTCCCACTCTCTTATAGGGACCCCCCTGAAGGGAAGCCCACATAACCAAGGGGTTACCATGGTTGTCAAGGAATGACTTTGTTCTTGTCAAAATGTACAAATATTAGGGGGTGTATTAAGAAATTACTACTTCTGGAAAAAGCAACAACGTTGTAAACGCTGTTTCATTTTCACTATTTGTCTGGCAATGACACTGCCCTTGGGTGTACTGGTCACACCCCAAATGACAGTGATTCTAGGATACTGTTTTACCATTATTTGTGGGCTTGTGGTGACCTCCTCTCCAGTGGAATTATAATGTGTTTCCATGTAACCTGGTGCAAGGAGATCCCTGGAGGAAAAAAAAAAAAGAAAAAATTTCATGGTTACTCATGCTAATTGAAAAGTGCATTGGTCAAAGTGAAAGCTTCCACTGGTAGTCTAGGAAAGCTTTTAACTCCTAAGCTCCTTCTCCTAAGCCCTCAAGTGGAGTCCAAGCATGAAGAGGATGCTTACAATGCAAAGATTGAGGGAGCTGAGTCTTTGGCATTCCTGAGTAGTGTGTACATTTCTAAGTAATGTGGAACAGTGTCTGCTTTCTCATCAGACTTTGATACTTCTCTGAGGGGACACTTGAAGTAGGAATGGGACTGAGAAGGGTAGAGTTGATTTAAAAAAATGACTGAAAAGAACAGCGTTCCTCATCAGTTTGCGATAACTACATTTTCACCCAGTCCTTTTCAGTTCCCAGAGACTGCTAACAACTGTAGCAGTGGCAAGTTTCGTGGTCATTGACTTGCATTTGGTAGGTAGGGCCCTTCTGCCATCTTCACTGAGCTTCTCAGAATTCTTTCAATTACCTGACAGCACATAGGAGTCTGGATATACCTTTTAAAGAGTCAGGGCAAGGAGAAAAGGAAGTAACTAGCGTATGTTAAATGCTATCTCTGTGCCAGCCACTGAGTTAGACACCTTACATGGATCATTTGTTTAATCACTTCTGCAGTCTGATAAGGTAAATATGACTTGCTTCATTTTTCAGATAAGATTACACAGTTTGAGGGGGAAAAGATCATATCTAAGTCTGCCTAAAGTCCACACCTGTACTATTTCTATTCTTCCACACCATTTCCAAAGTCCAGGCAGTTGTGATTTTTGCAAATGGCAATAGTTTATTTGAGGAAAAAAAAATCTTGCTGTACTATATAGAATGGTTTAGGGATTGAAAGAGCTTGAAAGCACAGAATTAGGGGAGAAAACTACTTTTGAAGTCATCGAGATATAGGATCATCAAGATCTGAGTCAGAATCGAGGCAGTGAAACTTGAAAGAAATGTTGAATGTAACTGACCTGAATGCGGAGAATGAAAGAACAAGAGGACAATATAATGCATGAGAAAGTGGGAGGGTTAGTGTGTAGCTAGATGGAAGGAGCACTGGTGTGGGCATCAGGAAAGCCCAGTCTGGTTTTACCACTAACTTGTTCTTTAGTCCTTGAATTTATTTAATTATACATGTCTTTTTTTGTTTTTCCTGATGGAAATAGTTGCAAATTGTTTTAAACCCTAATCTTTGAGTATTAGAATAATAAACCACAATAATATAGGGGGAGATTTAAAAATCTGTCTGCTTTTTCACAGAATTTGATACAATTATATCTCATGCATTATATTTTATTACTAGAAGGATCCAAACACTAGTAAACTGTTATTTTACTCAATGTGTTTCCACTACTTTGGTAGAAACAAATATTCACCAACCCTCCTCCCCCAGGCCAGTTGAGAGAAAAAAACTTATTAGCATAGGTTTTCGAGATCCTTAAGCAGAAAAAGCCTCAATTAGCACATTTTCCACATACTAACTTGCTGTCGGTAAGGATATATCAGAAATAAAAATACTTACTTGTTTTTTTTCAAGTAAAGCACTGCAATTTTCCCATTAACTGTAATTTTATACTTCAATTCAGTTTCAAATTTTTCCTGCAAAAATGCACAAACATTTACTGGTCATTATAAATACACACAAATATTCATTTGGCTGTGTTCATCTTTTAATCATTGGCAAACAATGCCTACTTTCTTTTTTTTAATTTTTTAAATTTTTTATAAACATATAATGTATTATTAGCCCCAGGTACAGGTCTGTGAATCGCCAGGTTTACACACTTCACAGCACTCACCATAGCACATACCCTCCCCAATGTCCATAACCCCACCACCCTCTCCATTCCCCCTCCCCCCAACCCCCCTTAGTTTGTTTTGTGACATTAAGAGTCTCTTATGGTTTGTCTCCCTCCCAATCCCATCTTGTTTCATTTATTCTTTTCCTACCCCCCAAACCCCTCACGTTGCATCTCCACTTCCTCATATCAGGGAGATCATATGATATTTGTCTTTCTCCGATTGACTTATTTCGCTAAGCATAATACCCTCTAGTTCCATCCATGTCATCGCAAATGGCAAGATTTCATTTCTTTTGATGGCTGCATAGTATTCCATTGTATATATATACCACATCTTCTTTATCCATTCATCTCTTTCTTTAATGGTAGTCTATATAGTTTATATACCAAATGTCTGCTTCTAGCCTATTTTAGCAAATCAAACAACTCTGCCATCAGAATAGACAAATTATATGAGACTTTTCTATCCATCCATCCATCCATCCACCCAGCTATTTTATAAATATTACTTGCATATAAATATTATATGCATGACTCTACTCAGTTCTGGAAATTCAACTCTAAGCAAGAAAAATTGACCCCTACTGTCAGAAAGCTTATAATCCTGTGGAAAGACAGACAATAAAAGTGATTTATGTTGCATGATAAGGGATATAAATATGAGTGCAATGTAAGCTGTCTAACATCTTAAGGTCTGGAAAGGCTTTCTTGAGGAAGTACCATGCAAGCTGAGATATGAATTAGCCAGGTGAAGCAGAGTGGGGAACTTATTTGAGAAGAAGGAATAGTATGTCCACAGACCCAAAGACCTCAAAGACTCCTACTGATGATTTTTGGTCTGAAGGTATTCTCATGGCTAACTGGAGGTCAGAATGTGGACAAAATAACAGGTGTATGTATTCAAAATCAGAAAGAAATTAAGATCTCAAGACTTCAGAAAGAGAAAATATCACCTCAAGCAAACCTCATGTGGAAAAGGAGAACCGTTTCGAGATTTAGATATACAAAAAGAGATACAAAAGACTGTATGTTAGAGAAGATGCTATTGAGCACTAAATTCTAATTTTGTTCTATAAAACAGAGTTATTAACCATTGTTACACTCAAAATCTAAAAATTCACTGGGGAGTGCCACAACATTGTTATTAAAGAGATCTAAGTATGGCCAACCAAATATGATGGAGTGCTATTTCCTCTGCTGGGCTGCACCTAAGGCCAAGCTTTTCTTCTCTTCTCCCTCTCCTAGCCAGAGCAATACCTGAGCTCAGCAAGGGACAATAGTGCATTAGACACTTCAGGTCAGGAGGATTGTGCAGGGATGCGCCATCTCCAAGGTCAGTTGGAATGGCCCCACTCCCTTAAATGGTTAGTTATTAGAGTCCTCTCTGATGTCAAAAGCTCCTGGGTATAAGTATCCTATACTGCGGGTCTAGATGAGGAGAGGATGCTGTAATTCACCTCATGTTGATGAATAACAGCAGCTGGGGGGAAAAAGGCCTGAGGTTTGAAAATCAGTTATGGAGAATCATTGTAACCACTTATCACTTAGATTTAAGAAAGGCCAGATGGAATTAAAATATTAGGAGGATAGCAGATATAATCTTCTTCCCAGAAAAGCCTTCCAGATACCTATTTTCTGTTAGCAATGGATTTTAGTGGATTTTCACCTAAAATGTTATTTGAAGATTATTTTAGAAAAGATTATTGCTTTTGGACTGGAAGTTTTAGCCAGCACTGGCATAGATTATAGATGAAAGGAAACAACAAGGAAGAAAACAAGTCTTTATGAAAGAGGTTGCACTGGGTGATGTGATAACTGCATGTCCCTAGTAGAAGTCCATGGTAGAGAGAAATGCCTACTAATAAATAAATAAATAAATAATAAAAAATCAATCTATCCTCCTTGTGTGCAACCTGAGTTCTGAACCATGAATGAGGAGAGGAAAGATGCATTTTGATTTGGAGAGTATCCACTAGAAGGCAATGATTAGGAGCCCAAAGAGTAGGGTTAGCTGGTCACAGGGACATAAAAATAAATGTCCTCCAGGAAAAATGCCATGAATAAGGTTGAATGGGTGGACTGGGAAGGTCACTATCCTGGATGTTCTGGGGATGGAAGAGAGAGTGTAAAGTCACAATGATGCCCATAGGCACACAGCAAATAGCAAATCACACTCTAGAAGTCCCAGGAAGGCTTAATGCCAATAGTACAACTGTTGTCATAACATACAGTAAGCTGAGGCCTCCAGGAACCCTGGCAGACCTAGCTCAGGCCTGAAATTGTTCCCAGTGTAAGGGAGGCATTGTGTTGCCGGATATTCTGTTTGGGGCATTGGCCAACAGCATGGCAGTTTTGGCCTCTAAGGAAGTGTGTGTGCTCTGGAGGCAGAATCCTGGGAAGATAGGGATTACCTTTGAAGTTAAGTTCCCAACATCAGGGACCTTGATTAAGTATTTGTCAAATATCCACCTATGCAAATATATGGACTACGTACTCCAGTAGTATCTATGCAGTTATGGACAATGTACTAATTCATTCATTCGAACATTTGTCCATTTACTTATTTATGCAACAAATACTTAGTTTTCCTTACGCCATGCATATAAAATATAATTAAAAATATGATAATGAATATGGCATTCACGTTTCTACTCTGGCCTTGAGTGTCCATTCCAGAAAATGTTTCAAAGGATCATTTCATTCTAGCTCAAATCTTAAGTAATTGGGCCAGGTGCGATGAAGTCAGAAGGATGAGGCCAGGCTCTTGGAATAGCAGACAAGAAAAGCCAGTGCTTCTGTTCTCTGGACCAGTAGAGGGCACAGTTGCTTAATAATAAGTACACAAGTCCTCCACATCTCCACTGCCTTGAGGAGTGAGTAGTCTAGACTAACTAGATCCCTTGTAACATCTATGGGATGCAGAGATCCCTTCAGTCACATGCAATCCAAAGTCTAGATGTTTCAAGTAATTGCTAATCAATTCCTTGCACAAGGAAGACCAATAGTCTCAACCAAAAAGCCTCGAGGATAACTTCTAAGAACTTGGCTTTTATCTATAGGACAGTGTTCTTATTGGTCATAAGCTGTACCTGAACAAAAAGAGAAGATTCTATGTCAAAAGAATGTGCCTTCTGTGTGGCAGATAAGGATGTCCTGGCTTCTCTAACCTATGCTTATGAGACAAGTGTGATGTGGCAGAATTCAGTCACCCTGACAGAGCAGAACTGAAATATCAGACATGCAGCAACATGGGACTTTACATGCATAACCAAAACGGTGGCTGGAATCATACAAAGGCTTAGCCCTAGATGATCAGAGGGAAGTGACAAAAGATACATGGGGTGACTGTCGCATAAAATACAGGACATCAGTTAAATCTGAATTCCACACAAAGTGAATAATTTTCTAAATATAAGCATGTCCCATACAATATTTGAGATTACTTACACTAAAAAAAAAAAAAAAAAGCATTCATTGCTTATCTCACATTCAAATTTAACTGAGTATCCTGTATTTTTACTTGCTAAATCTGGTTGTTCTACACACAGTAGAATCTATAGCAGGAGCTGTAAGAATGGAAACTAGACATCAGTGACCAGGGTAAGGAGGTGAAATTCTGAAATACCAGAACATGGAAACCACTGGCTGGGAAAAGCAGGTCAATACTTTTGGAATGTTTCTTTAATCAGGAATTACTTTTAATGGTTCAATCACATTCTTGCTGTGGGGTACTTCAAAGGCATCAGCAGCCCCTGAGAACATCAATGCCGCTTGAATACTAAAAGGCAAACATGTCTGAATTACACATATTTGTGAGATGGCTGAAATCACTCAGTGCTTCCCCCTTTCCATTCTTCATGGCTAACATGTTACCTTCTACTGTCTACAACTGAAGGCAGCAAAGAGAAGTTTGCAAATATATTACACAAAACACTAAAAATAAAAATGGAATTAAAGCATTCAAGTCATTTAGGCATATTTTCCTTCCAATCTCTATGGAATTTGGTGTAATGGTTTTATTTCTTTCAAAAGATAAAACTGACATGTTTTGTAGGATTTTTTTGAACCAAAAGGCATTTATGGAATGCTTTTCATAGGACATGGGTTGAGAGACGAGAGTGAAGGAGGGGAAGAGGCATGTTAAAGATGTAGAAAATACTTTTTTCTTTTTTTTTTAATTGAGCTTGGCCATTTTAAACCAGAAGAGATTAAACTTACACTCACAGACATGCGGGAACATGTATACACACACACACACACACACACACACACACACTATAGTAAAATCAATATTAAAAGAAAATCAAGGGGCGCCTGGGTGGCTCAGTGGGTTAAGCCGCTGCCTTCAGCTCAGGTCATGATCCCAGGTCCTGGGTTCGAGCCCCACATCGGGCTTTCTGCTCAGCAGGGAGCCTGCTTCCTCCTCTCTCTCTGCCTGCTTCTCTGCCTACTTGTGATTTCTCTCTGTCAAATAAATAAATAAAATCTTTAAAAAAAATAAAAAATAAAAAATAAAAAAAATAAAAGAAAATCAAGAGCCAAATGGTGTAACACTGACCATTCCTGAAGCATGGTCTGTTCTATGTTGACTTCACAAAGAATATAAGATGGACTGGGCATTACATAAACGGGAAACATGTTATGTAGGGAAAAAAATCCTTAAAGGGCAGATAGGTAGCAATAAGTATATTATTCATAAAGGTCTTGAGAATACCAAAGCTGACTAAAAAGGAGGTTGTACCAAGAAGCAGAAAGAAGACAAAATGGCTTAGTAAACCATAGCATCAAGCAAAAGAGCCAAGATGGTGAGTCCTAAGAAGTGAAGTGTGGTGAGTTATATAGGTAGTGTCATAATATAATTTTGAGCAGGGACTTAATAATTGTATTCTGCTTTGCTTTTCAGTAAGTTTTCTCAAAATAGCCATATAAGATAAGCATGACTATTATTATCTCAGTTTAAAGACACAGAATTTGAAGTTCACTTGCATCTAAATTTATAAAGAGAAAATTAACAATGTTAAGATGTTGAGTATAAACAAGGCTTTTCAATTCAGATCCTTTACCCTTCCACTAGGGATCAGGAAAACCTAAAGTTCATACAACCAGTTAATCGAGTTGTGGACTAGACAAATAATGTGTTTGGGATAAATATCAAGCACAATGTATCAACTACATCCATCCACTCAACTATTCCAAAAATTAAGATTGATAATCTAACTACTCTACGGTTTTTCATCAAATTAAGTTGTTCAAAAGCTTAAATTTGTTTTAGAAGGAAATCACTTTATAACTACGATAAAAACACTGGATGTGTATTCAAATTTTCCTCAAAATATTCAGTGACAAAATGTATCTGGCATTTAAAATTTTTTTTTATTTACTTATTTGTTAGAGATTGAGCACGCACACAAGCAGAGGGAGTGGCAGGCAGAGGAAGAGGGAGAAGCAGGCTCCCCACCGAGCAGAGAGCCCAACACAGGGCTTGATCCCAGGTCCTGGGACCTGAACCAAAGACAGACGCTTAACCAACTGAGCCACCAGGTGTTCTGATATTGACATTTTTAAGAGAATGCTGGAAAACATTTGAGGGGACCATACTGATAAGGAATCCAATGCATAAAGATCCCATTCAAATTTAACAGAAACATTTTGTTGAAAGAATTATTTTGATAAACAGGGTCTACTATGGGTTCTGCTATTATAAATGTTTGCTTTAGAAGAAATCATCTTTCAGGAACCTTATCCAGTGGTGGGGGGTATGTACTCCCAGGGAGTGGCATCTCACAATATTTCTGCAAGTTATTATCTATGTCTCATTTATCTATATTTTTCCTGGCTCCCAGCAGAAAACTTCTGGGTGCAGGTATTTAGAAAATTGCTGAATGAATCACTGTGTTATAGCTTTTATCATTTGACTGAGAATGTGTTTTTTCATTAAGTAATAAGAACTATACAAATTTTAATAAATTTCTCTTTAGAAAAGACAAAGGTAAATTTTATGTTTAAACATGGTAATTCATTCTAGCTTAATTTTCATCTACAATATTTTGTTTTCTACTTTAATATTTATGGTTTTGTTTGTATGTGTGTACATAGACACATAGATGATCAATCAATAATAGATAAAATAAGTTGTATCTAATCTCTTTGGAAGAATCATAAATTACCATAAATTAAAACTTTAAAGTATTAAAGTTTACTTTTTGTGTGACCATGGGCAGTTTATTTCAATTGTCAGAATCCTAATCTTCAAAATGAGACTGATAATAGAATACTGGGTTATTGTGAAGATTATTAAAAATAAAGTCGAACAACAAATGCAAATAAATGTCTATAATTAAATACATATATATATACGTTATAGTTATATATCTATGTGTATATCATATGTAAAATATGTATGTATATTTTTTCAAGATTCTTCATTAAGTCAAAAGCTGTACCTGTTGTTCTGCCTCCTTGACTTCTCTTTTATGTACTGGATGGAGTCTTCTGGGATAAACCACTTCATAGTTCTTTACTCCAGGGAGTTCTTTGATAGCATTTACTGAGGGGGAAAAAAAGTAAGAGAAGATTTAGCAGAGCAGAACAAGTAAACAAGATGGTTGGAAATAATCAGCCTTATTGCATTTCTGATGAATAATATTATATACAGAGGTTTACCTGAGTTATGTCAGAGAATTATTTAAGTGTAGACATAGACAAAATCAGAAGTCCACACTTCCTTTCAAATCTTGAACCTATATCTTCAAATATTTCCCCGCTGAAAGTGTTTCTCTATTTGGTAAAAATAGTTCTTCGGGATTTTTTCATCTCTCTTTGCTACCTTGAATCCTCTATAGAGGAATATAGCAATGAGTACAGGCAAAAAGCTAGTACAGCAAGGCAAAAGCCAAACTAATCTAAGATACTAATCAACGTAGGCATAATTGTGTAGAAGCACTCTGAAAACTAGTGTTACAAAAATGAAATAACTAATGCATGCCATTTCTGACTCTAATACTTTTTCTTATATTTTCCAATTGTAATGACTAAAACTAAGACAGTAAGAAAAGCTCCAGTATCAGCTCCATAGGATGCTTGGCTTTTGCAATACAGATAAACTTTCTTTTTTGCATACAAAGCATGAAAAAATGAAAATTAGAGAAGTAAAATCTAAAACATTTTTACTGGTCTGGAAGGAAAATTTTTGAGCCTGCAGTCATATTGAAAGAGAACTGAATAGTTATCTCACCCAACCTTCTATCTATATTTTGAATTGTTGTTACAAGTTATTTTAATTTTATTTTTTGAGAGAGAGAGAGAGAGCATGAAGGCACACACGAGCAAGCAAGGAGGGACAGAGGAAGAGGAGGAGAGAGAATACCAAGCAGATTCAATGCTCAGCACAAGCCCAACTAGGGGCTCCATCTCAAGACCCTGAGATCATGTTCTGAGCCAAAATAAAAAATCAGATGCTTAACCAACTGAGCCACAGAGGCACCCCTCCACAAGCTATTTTTCAGAGAAATTCAGAGTTTTCCCAACGCTAACACTTAATTTTCTATTTTCTCTTTTATTTGCTCACTTGATCAGTCCTTGCTCTGGGTAGAGTAATGGGTAAGGAAATGTCAATAAACCAGTTCTTTGGTTTTTCAAGGGGCTACTGGTCTACCCAGAATATAGATGCAGTAGGAACTAAACTGTGGCCCCAGCTTCGCAATTGACTAACACTATGGACTGGAAAGGCTTTAGATCTCTGTCTCATGACTAGTGTGCTCTCTAAAGATAATCCCAGCTCATTAAATTACTCAACCCTAAATTCTATAGTAATATAAATTTGCTATTATTGTTGATCTTTTAACAAATACAAGTATTTCTTTTGTTAGTCATCTTGGATGACTTGTACATTTATCCCAATGATGCTCCTGAGAATATTTATTTTAAAAACTAAAGCAGAATCTTTAAAAAAATTGTAGTTATGTCAATTTTTTTTTATCATTTTAGGATGGCTAAATGCACTTGACCTCTCAAGAGCTATTTACTTCTAACTTCGAAGAACAGGAAAAGTAATGAGCTAAAAACTCATTAGGTCAAAAATGAACAATTAAAGGGATGGAATAATTTCTCTTTCACTGGCTCAAGATTTACTTTTTTAACATTTAAATTCAATTTAATTAACATACAATGTATTATTAGTTTCAGAGATAGAATTTAGTGATTCATCAGTTGCATATAATATCCAGTGCTCATTCCATCAAGTATCCTCCTTAATGGCCATCACCCTCTTACCCCATCCCACAACCCACCTGCCCTTCTGCAACCCTCAGTTTGTTTCCTATAATAAGAGTTTTCTGTGGTTGTGATGCCTGGTTGGCACAGCCAGTTAAGCATCTGCCTTCTGACTCAGGTCATGATCCCAGGGTCCTGGGATTGAGCCCCACATCAGGATCCCTGCTTGGTGGGCACCTGCTTCTTCTCTATCTGCCATTCCCCTCGCTTGTGCTCTCTCTAGCAAATAAAAAAGTTTGTTATCATTTGTCTCCCTCTCTGTTTTCATCTTATTTTTCCTTTCCTTCCCCTATGTTCATGTTTTGTTTCTTAAATTTCACATACGAGTGAAATCATATATTTTTCTTTCTCTGATTGACTTATTTCACTTAGCATAATGCCCTCTAGTTCCATCTATATTGTTGCAAAGGGCAAGATTTCATTCTTTTTGATGACTGAGTAATATTCCTGTGTGTGTGTGTGTGTGTGTGTGTGTGTGTGTGTATGCATGTGTCTCAAGATTTACTCTTAAAAACATTTCAAAACACCTTAAAACCATGGATTCAACCCTAGAATACTTGAACCTTGGGTTTAGTTCTAATTTATTAACTGTTTGAACAGACATGGCAGATTAAATGATCTCTAAGGACAGTTCAAGCAGTCTATGATTTTATGCAAATAAATACAGAATTCCTCATAATCTTTTTGAGGAAGTGATGATCATTTGGATAAATTTTTAAGTGGGTGTGATAAAATAAGTCTTATTACATAGTCAAGACTTCAAAAAGTACATAAGTTACCTCAATGACTTCTTGTTGTTACAGAGATAATCACTGGGCATTTTTATTTCTATTTAATTAGTTTTTGGTAAAGGAAAATAATAACACTGTTTTATAAAAAATTATAACAAATTCAAAAATCTAGAGGAATATTATCAATCATTTTATTAACATCGAGTTGAAATGTTTATAATTATTATACTTATTTCAAAATAATAAGATGTCACAAGATAAGAAAATTACTCTTGCCAGAAATGAACTGATGGTATTGACACAATTCCCTGGAGCTTCTTGTAAACCCATAATACCAAACAAGCATACTGTAAGGCAACCACATGCTGTCTAGTGTATTGTGTCCAATCAATGCAATTAATCCCATTAATATAGAGTTCATAAAGCCATATTCACCAATGTTGCGACCAGAGTAACTCTTCTAAAAGTCCTGTATAAAAAGTGGTTTCATCCAATACACACATTATTCTGAGAGTAAATATTAGTCTAAGTTACCCTGAGGTCATAAAATAATAGCTAATCATAACTGATTCTTTTATAAAAGCAAAAAATGATAGCCCACACAATTTTCCCATTCAGAAGTGGTGAGGGAAAGAGGCCAATCCAACCACTGCAGGTTTTCTTAATATATACACTCATCTAACGAGGTACTGTATTGACTAACATAACATAATAAAAATTATATATATATACACCCATCTCCATGATTCTAGTTAGTATCCATATCTTAATGTTTTATGAAATCAGAAATTACCAATTGACTTAAATAAGGAGCCAAGTATGTAAATTAGTGGAGAAATTTATTCCCAACTCTTTGATAGCTGAGCACTTCCCAATGACAAACAAAATTAATCAACAAATGAACCAGAGTATTTTTTTTAAAGCCTCTGGGAACCTCTCCTTTTCTTCAGTTTCAAACCAACAGACTTTCAGCTCTTCTCAAACTCTTGCAACAGAGTACATTGTCTAAGAGAAACAGATAGAATTTCTTTTAATGGCTCCAATTTTTATGAAACCAAGAAAGCCCATGAAAGAACGAGACTTGAATTATAACAAATTAGACAGCCATTAGAAAAACAGACAGACCTAAATATTGTTTGGCTCATTCATCCTTAAGGTTGATGGAAATGACACAGCCTCCTCCCAGCTGAGTAACATCAGGCTAATTATTTTTGAAGCCTGTGGAATAAACACAACAACTGCCATCCAGGGATTATACAAATCTGAGATGTAACACAATATGTTTCTACTAATTCATGTAAATACTTGCTTTCTCTCTCCCACAGAACTCACATGTTGGATTACTTCTGACAAGAAAAACTAGATCAAGAAAAGTAAAACTATTATTTTGGCTTGGGTTAGGTAATTATTTTACTGTTTATTAGTTTTTAAAAAGTTAAAATGCATTGATAAGATTAATACAACAGGCCCTGGTGTGGGTTGCTACTTTATTTTTTAATAAATTTGGGGCAGTTTTGGAGTTTAGCCATAATGCATAATATTGGCATTTTCATTTTTGTTCAAATCTGTTCCAAACTCTTTAGAGAGTGTCTTTCCAGACTAAACACATGACATTCAGACCTGGATCAGGTTTATTCAATATTGACCTCAGATCTGGGCTTCTCTGTATCCCCCTCAAACTATCTGGTGCTTTTAAATTTAGTGTAGTAAAAGTGAGTGCAAACATTGAGGGAAAACACATCCTAATTAAGTCTATCATTTTGGCTAATAAGATTAAATTATAAATACTTCTGAGGGTCATCTAGTCACCTTATGAAGACAAGAAAGGATGGCTAATTTGAAACAAAATAATTTCCAAAAGTACTATATCCCCTAGATATCCTGCTGGAATATCTTGAAGACCTTTCTCTCTTGTCATTTCCCTTATATTCTCCCCTAAACAACTGTCACTTCCCTTTAACTATTTTGGTTTTTTTTCCTATGATGAAATCCTATTAATTATTTCTCTCAGGGGATTGTGAAGGACATACAAACAGCTGACCTAATTATGTTTTATTCTTTCATTTCATGTATACAGAAACTGAGCACAAGTCATGGTCTGAGTTGCATATTTTTTTCTTTGGATTATGGGGGCAGATAAAAAGGAAGAGAAATGCAAATTCCTTTATTTTTTACATTCTGACTGGGAAATAAATCCATGTGGTAATAATATCAATGGGAATAATACCAAGAAGATAGTTGAAAATACAAGATGGAAGGTAGAGAGTGGGGGTGGCTCTCTGTTCAAGGTGGAAGATAAGGGATATTTGCCTATATGAACCCCTATTCTCACAAAAGACACTGCAGAACCTCTGTTCCCACCACTAAGCCCTTGAAGATCTACAGTTTGAGGCATGATTTCTAAGGAAGCTGTCTCTTGGTGCCATGTTGTGAATGCAAAGAGAGGGGAAAATCAGCTCATATACCCATTTTTTCCCAAGATTTTATTTATTTATTTGACAGAGAGAGAGAGCACAAAAGAGCACAAGCAAGGGGAGGGGGAAAAAGAGGAATAGTCTCCCCACCAAGCAAGGAGCCCCATGCGGAACGCTGGGATCATGATCTGAGCCAAAGGCAGACACTTAACAGACTGAGCCACCCAGGTGCCCCCTTATAAGCCTAATTTTACTGAAAAAGCTGTCATGTGGGTGGACTTCAGGGTTATCTATGTGATTTTGTTAACAGAGCCTACTTGATCTTTATGCTGTTGGATAAAGCTAGTTCCCAAACAACTCTTATATTCCAACTAAGTAAAGGATCCCAAAGAATTTTTAGGGATAACACTTTTGGAGAACGTAAGGAAAGAAGATTTCTATTAAGTTTGACTCACAAAGTAGAAATTTTGAGTCAATAACTTAAATGCCTAGTACAGTTCCATATTTAATAATATTAAGTAAAACTTTCATAAGTCTGGAAAACAAATCAGGAAACAGGGATGGGGAAAATCACTTTTAGTCATAAAGTGTTGAGTGAGTGCAAGGGTGAGGAGAATCTTTCCCTCCCTAATCTTATACTTGTTGATAACCTGCTCCCATTACCAAGTCCCTGCAAGCATTCTAAAACCAAAGAGAAGGTTTGTTATTCCCAGGCACTGAAGCTACCGTGGTGACTTAACTAAGCTCTAGAAATAGAAATAAGCTAAGGAAGTGTTGCCCAATCTAATCTAACCAAAATCTAATTGGTAGATTTCTCAGAAATGGAGAGACATGCTAGAATTGATTTATTATTGAAAAGTAAAATTCCTCTAGATTTGAATTCTTAAATTCAAAATGGAAGTAACTTATCAGCTTAAGCTTAGCAGCAAAATTGTTTTAATCAAGTAATAGCACAATGCTTTGTAATTATTAAATCGGTCAATTATTTATTTCTAACTGACATATTTATTATCACCAGTTATGGAAGGATGAAACACAAAAATGTGCACTCAAAAGGAATAGGACCAGCCAAACTGGTCCAGATAATAACAGCAGATACTTCTGAGAGCCTTCTGCACCAATAGCTAGTCAAATCCATGGCATCTCTACTGCTTTAAAAATGATAAGGTGGGATTTGAGGAATTTCATGTTTTGACTCGAAGATCATATTTACTATTTAAATTAAATTGTATGAAGTTTCCCCTTTGATTTCTATGTACTCTCAGATCAGACATAACGATTCAAGACGTCTCCTTGCCTCTCCTTTACGTGAGAGTTTATATCAGTCACACTCCCCACAAAACAACAGATCCAAACCAGCCCAACTGGTTAGTAAAATTGGCTTTAAAAAAAAAATAAAACTACTGAGAGACGATGAAAAGCAAGCAGTTCACTGACATATTTACCAGAACCTGAAAAGGAATCAGACACTTACCTGGAACTGGAGAAAGGAGGAAAGTGGTGGTCAGAAGAAGCCCCAGCCACATACTGGGGGAGCTCAGGGGCGAAGCACCTGCCCTTCACGCTCTGAGAGCACTGCTCCGTCTCTCCCAGCCTCCTCTCAAGTGAGACAGAATGACTCCCAGGTTCATTCTTGTCTACTTTGAGGAAGTGTTTACTAAAGGTGTTGCACAACCTTGGAGCTGTGGTCCTGTGACAATGGCACCCGTGGGCAGAAATTCTGGCCGCCTCCAGGCTTTAGGACTCCTCCTATTTCTCTTTCCTGCTTCCCCACATTCCCCAGTCAGAGGTAGCATGTTTCCAGTATATTGCTATAGCCCAATAGGCTACCTTGACATAACTGGCTTTGATGAACCTTGGTAAATGTGTATATTTATTATGTATATTATAGATATATATAAATATTTATATATGTATTTGCTATGTTAGCAACAAGCTGTTACAAATGTTCTTCTTCCCTCACATACATATGCTGTCAGTAAAGCAATTTCTAATCCAATCCAGTTATTACATAATTAATAACTAATTAATTATTACATAATTAATTCTTTTCCAGTTATCTCGTATTCTAGTCTCACACAATGGCTGCTCCAGGGAGCTTGAACTATCCTGAAATAAGAATGTGTGACAATACAAGCTCAAGGTTTATCAGATCCCCAAGGGCATTTGTATCATCACTAACAACCAGGAGTTAGGGAAAGCCTTCAAATCTCAAAGGATATAATTTCCAGAAAAGCTTTAGGAGCTGTCATTGGTCATAGTGAGGCTAAGCCGACATGTCCAGATATCACATTGTGTAACCAATTAAATAGCTAAGGTTGAGTTGCTTTACTAAGTTCCAGATCCTTTAAACTTATTATCATATTAATTGTCATGATAAATGCCATCACCCCTATTTTGTAGAGTAAAATACTAGCATTTAAAAAGATAAAGGATTCAAAAGATTAAGACTCAGTTATCCTTCCTTTATACAGTAAATAAAATTAAGCAGTTTGCCCAAGATCATTTATCTAGTAAGTGGCAGGAGTGGAATTTGAATTCAGTATTGTGTGAGCTCTTAGTCACACATTCTAATAGCTGACTTATAAACCCAGTCTTACTTCTACTGAAAAATCATATATATATATGAAATACAAGTACTGTTCCTATGAAATACAAGTTCCGGAGGTTATGACTAACACCAATTCTTGGTCCACTAAAATTAATACTAAATACTAAAATTATTAGTTATTCTATGGATTCCAAAGGATATTTTTGTAATACAGTGATTTTGATGAAAAAGGATTTTTCAAAATGTCATACAGCATCAACTAACAATCACAAGGGAATGTTTAAATCTAGTTACTGAGCCTTTCAGCTAAAAGATTAGGAATATCACAGGTTTCTTTTCTTTTAATTAAAGTTCCACTGCTTTTTCTTCTTCAGAGAACAGAAAGCTTATACCCACTTTTTGATTGTCATGTGATTTCCCCCCATTAATTCTATGCACGTTCACTAGTACATATTACATGTAAGACCCTGAAATCACAGTTGAAAATAGTCATTCTCTTTGAGATGCTTATAGTCTGGTGAGGGAGATAGGCAAGGACAGTTACCATGAAGATGTGCAAAGAGAGTGCTACCTGTATATCATGAGACACTACCCATAGGGCTAGGAAAGATTTAGGCATGAAAGTCAGAGGCTACCCCTAGCCAGGTAAGGAAAGCTTTCTGGAGGCAGAAACAATGAGGTCAATGAAAAATTAACTATGAGAAAAAGTGAGGACATTATGTCATAGCATGCTAGTTTATGGTAAATACCTTAGTATTGTTGGAGCAAAGAGAGCCTGAAGGAATGGGAAAAGATCCTATGTCTGGTTTTGTCACTGTGCAAGTGCTGACAATACTGACTCCATATTTGGCCCTCCATCTTGTTCATGTTCATGGGATGACCTCCCTTGGTGCTACATGTTCTAGGCCCCTTGGAGGTTAATGTGTGCCCTGATCAAAATGCAGGGAGGCTTGTTCTGGTCTTCCTAAAGTTGTTTACATAATTGGTAGAGATAATTTTGATTCCCCCCTATTCCTTTGCCCAATGACACCACAAGCTCTGTTAAGTGTTAGCGGTCAAGTAACTGGATACAGATTCTTTGACCTCACCGCATGTCTTTTGCATATCTTCTCACTTCATAAAATCTGTAGACAAAAGTTTGGACTTTGTGGGGAATAGCTATGTCACTGTCTGGATTGTTCACCACCAGATTCCCCCATCAGTAAGTTACTCCGAATAGAACTCTGTGTAAACTCTATGGAGTATCCTGGTTTGTTTTTGGTCCTCAAGTGTCTTACTGGTTTGGAGGATACTCTAGTGCCCCTCCTCCATCTTCTCACAATGGACAAGCCATCCAGGAGATTTAAAAAAAAAAAAAAATCAAGCTTGGGTTAAGGGGCCCTGCCCCAGGGAAAACCCATTGTCTGTGGGGGAAATCCCAAGCTGGACAGCCACCTCCATGTGGGGAGACTTGGCCAGGTTTTTTGAGCACTTTAGACCAGTACATGATTACAAGGATGCCCTGAAAATGCCCAAGGTATTATTAGATATCCTATCAAAATTGGTGGGGGAAAGGAAATGGAAGACGGAAAGTGAACAAATTACTTCGTCAGTAGTTCAGCCATTGTTCTGTGCATTACAAGACACCACAGAAATGAATCATAAGAGACAGCACTTTGAACACTACCTCTCTGTCTCTTTGCTTGTAACAAGTAGTAAAAGGTTCTTTGCTTTCAACACTCCCTTGGGAAGTGTTTGATTTAATGCGCTCCAAGCAATGAATCTTTTGAGTTCAGTTACAAATTTGGAGACTCAGATGGGACCTTTGACCTGACCCCTTTAAATTCCCCCAGCTCCCAGCAAGTAATGTAGCAGGCAGCAGCAGCTCACCTGATCAGCTCATCTGTGTTGCGGGAGAACCTATGGGAGGGGTGCATAAGAGAATCCCTCTTGACACCGTGTTGGGTCTCTGCACGTCAACTAGCTGAACAGGCTCAGTGGCCAATCCAGACATTTTAAGCAGAGAGTCCTTTCAGAGAATTGAGTGGCTATTACCCTACAAATCAGCTTTAGGGCTCTGCTTCTATCTCAAGCAGCAGGAAAAAGGAACTGTCTGAGGAAGTATTTAAGAGATAGCCCTCTGGAAAAAAAAAAGAGAGAGAGAGAAAGCCCCCTTGGGTAAATGCACTGGTACATTGAATACATCTGTTCAAGTAGAGCCTAGAAATTCCCAGATGAAGGAAGTCAAAAGAAAATTTTAAGATTACACCGAGGATGATTTTAACACTCAAATGGCCTAAATGAGGTTCTTTTAAAAAATACCTAATGAGTGTATATGTATATCCAACTTGAGAAAGCTAGCTAGTAGACTAAACAAACTGAGTGGGATGCATACTTTGATTGGTACTTCGAAGTGTCTGAAAACACTGACAGGATAAAATGGAGCCAGATGGGTAGATCAACCTATAATGTCATTTGGGTTGCAACCCAGTTCCTTGAGGAATTGAAAGCAACTGTCCTTACCTTGCAAATCTTTACAAATACTAGGAATTGAGGCCCCAGAAACAAGCCAAGGCTTTTCAACATTTCTGGGAACATTTATTTAGTTCATTCCCATTCCTAAAATTGAAAATTTTAAAAAAGGGATAGAGAAGTCTTTTTAAGAAAAGTACCTCAAAATCTAGCCACAGCTTCCATGAGGTTACTTATCAAGGATAAATACAAATCTTCACTATAAGGTTTTTTATTTTATTATGTCTGTCTGTATGTGATATTTTCTTCCTCCGGATGGTATCGCTTTAATTAATTTGCAAAAGAGTTCTATTTCACTGGTTAAAAGGCAAGCAATTGTAAGAATTGAGCTTTCTAAAACTAAAAACAAACAAACAAAAAACCCCAGAGATTAAGTCAAATGTTTTTCATGTTCATGTGATCATGTGAAAAATATTCAGTAGTAAAGCTAGTTTAAGTTTGTTGGTTTAGTTAAAATAAGCATGCCTTTTAAGAGTTACAAACATCAAATACAATACAGATAATCAACTTTTAGTCTTCATGAATTTATTAGTTAAATTTTTGTCGTATCTGTTGCAATTTGTCAGCAAAAATGATTTAACATTATAGTTGATTTTGTTTCATGAAGCTTTCATAAGTAATCAGTAGGAACGGTAGGTTAGTTCAATAGAAAAAATGCTTTGTAGGTAAATTTCTAAATAGCTTTCAAAATTTCTGATAACCTAAATCTTCAAAGTTTGGCTAGGTTAAATGATAAATTTAGTTGAATTCATTGGATATCTAAGTCTTTTCCAAATAAGATAAAATACTAAAACATTGATTATTAAACAAACATCTATCAACTTATGTCTGATTACAGATAAAGTAAATTTGAGCCTGTTAGTAAACATATTTTATGCTTTATTGAAAAATGGTACAATGGAAAAACACATTTCTGAGATTATGAAATATATTCATAAATTTGCTGATCCAGAGAGTTCTGGTGAAATAGAAAGTTCACACTTGCTTACTACTTAGTTTTCACTGAAATGTAAATTTTTTAAAAGTGAAGAATTCTAATAAATGTCATTAAGACTACTGGAAACAATAAGAGAAACAACTCTGTATATAAGGAAAGTAAGGTATGTGTTTTTAGTAAGAAATGTATGAAGAATGGGAATACATTTTTGTTGAGGGAAAGGAAAAGTAAATTTGTCGTAAAATGAAATTGTTTGTTTGAAAGGGAAGACAGAACAAAATCTGAACGAAAGAGAAATCTGTAGAAAGTTTATTAGAAAAGATTCTTTGGGAAGCTCTATTTTTAATTTCTTAAGGAATCTCCACACTGTTCTCCAAAGTGACTGCACCAACTTGCATTCCCACTAACAGTGTAAGAGGGTTCCCCTTTCTCCACGTCCTCTCCAACACATATTGTTTCCTGTCTTGCTAATTTTGGCCATTCTAACTGGTGTAAGGTGGTTTTAATGTGATTTTAATTTGAATCTCCCTGATGGCTAGTGATGATGAACATTTTTTCATGTGTCTGAGAGCCATTTGTATGTCTTCACTGGAGAAGTGTCTGTTCAGATCTTCTGCCCATTTTTTGACATGATTATCTGTTTTGTGTGTGTTGAGTTTGAGAAGTTCTTTATAGATCCTGGATATCAACCTTTTGTCTGTACTATCATTTGCCCCTGACCCTGCACTTGCACTATTGGGTATTTACCCCAAAGATACAGATGTAATGAAAAGAAGGGCCATCGGTAGCCCAATGTTTATAGCAGCAATGGCCACGGTTGCCAAACTGTGGAAAGAACCAAGATGCCCTTCAACGGACAAATGGATAAGGAAGATGTGGTCCGTATATACTATGGATTACCATGTCTCCATCAGAAAGGATGAATATCCAACTTTTGTATCAACATGGATAGGACTAGAAGAGATTATGCTGAGTGAAATAAGTCAAGCAGAGAGAGTCAATTATCATATGGTTTCACTTATTTGTGGAGCATAACAAATAACATGGAGGACATAGGGAGAGGGAGAGGAGAAGAGAGTTGAGGGAAATTGGAAGGGGAGGTGAACCATGAGAGACTATGGACTCTGAAAAACAATCTAAGGGTTTCGAAGGGGCGGGGGGTGGTAGGTTGGGGGAGCCAGGTGGTGGGTATTAAGGACGGCACGAATTGCATGGAGCACTGGGTGTGGTGCAAAAACAATGAACTCTCTTACGCTGAAAAGAAATTTAAAGAAAAAAGAAAAGAAAAGACTCTTTGGAAGAGAATTTTTATGCATAATCAAGAATGACTAAGATTGGAGTAAATGAATTTTAGTATCAGAAGTATAGCATAAGATTGAAATTTATTTTTTCTCTCTGTTAAGATGACAAAGATTTTTTTGTTTTGTTTTTTGTTTCTTGTTTTATTGTTGGTCTGCTCTTGATAGAAAATTGTAAACAGGGGTGCCTGGGTGGTTCAGTGGGTTAAGCCTCTGCCTTCGGCTCAAGTCATGATCTCATGGGATCATGAGAGCGCGAGTCTGGGATCAAGCTCCAAATCGGGCTCTCTTCTCAGCAGGGAGCCTCCTTCCCCCTCTCTCTTTGCCTGCCTCTCTGCCTACTTGTAATCTCTGTCTGTCAAATAAATTATAAATAAAATCTTTAAAAAAATTGTAAACAAAAGTTTTTCTTTATCTGCCCAGAAAAAAACGAAGTTTCTTATGTTTTGTCTTTACTGGCTCTTTAATTACTTAGGAAACCTAAATCTTTTCAATATTAAAAGAGCCAATTTTTGCTGACAACTATGTAAACTTCTGTATTTTCCTTTAGAATCTCTTATTGCCACCTTGGTTAAACAGATAATTAAGTTTTAAGTTTTGTAATGATCCATAATCCTATTTAGGCATATGCTTTAAAAATCTTCTGATAATTTTAACAAAATTCAAATTCTAAACGAAGTCCTTTTGACTAATTAGGGTTGTTTATTTGATATGTTAAGTTATATTGGAAGTACTGCCAGAAAGGGGAGGATAAATCTTTTTAGGTTATATTGCATGAGTGACTGGAACAACTATTCTAGAAATTAATGAAATTCCTAAAGTTTCAGGTGCCTGGGTGGCTCAGTCGGTTAAGTGGTTGCCTTCAGCTCAGGTCATGATCTCAGGGTCCTGAGATCGATACCCACACTGGGCTTTCTGCTCAGCAGGGAGCTTGCTTGCCTCCCACCCCGCCTGCCTCTCTGCATACTTGTGATCTCTGTCAAATAAACAAAAATAAAATCTTTTTTAAAAGGAAGAAAGAAATTCCTGCAGTTTCATATGTTTTGCTATAACTTCATTATATGTACTTTCTTTTAAAGATTTTATTCATTTATTTGACAGACAGAGATCACAAGTAGGCAGAGAGAGAGAGAGAGGAAGAGAAGCAGGCCTCCCGCTGAGCAGAGAGCCCAATGCAGGGCTCGATCCCAGGACCCTGGGATCATGACCTGAGCCGAAAGCAGAGGCTTTAACCCACTGAGCCACCCAGGCGCCCCCATTATATGTAATTTTAATTATTGATATTGAACTCTCATCAGATCTTTAACCATGGTCATTTTTGAGTCTTGTTTACAGTTATTGTTCTGATGTTCTAACAAATGTTTTATCTTCAAAGAGATTTATGGGGAGGACTTTTGATGAGTGAAGGTTTCTCACACACTGAAGATCACAAAACTAAGTTGAGTAAGAATTTCCAAAACTAAAGGAAAAACCTCATTCAAACAGATCAAGAATTAGTAACATGGGACTGAATTAACCAAAAAAGATAATTATAGTTTTTCTGACTCCTGTGTAAAACATTGCTGACTCTTATATTTGCTCTAGTAGATTAAAAAACAAAACAAAAAAATTATCATTTTCTCCCTACCTGATCCTTCCAGAATTCAGAAACCCTCAGTGAGTATTCTTTTCTCAGGGCAATTACAGTTATCGCATAAGTTCAACAAGAATCTGTTCTTCTTATAACAACACCATGGGAAACACTGGTTATATTATCAAGGCTTTGCCTGGAATGCCATATTTGAGAAAGATGTTTAGACTCAGATATGAGCAGACAGCTTTGAGAAACTAAGGTTGACTTCATGCAGCCAATGAAGCCCCTTGGAAAAATTGGCCTGGTACCCTTTTTTTTTTTTTTTTTTTTTTTTTAAAATTTATTTGACAGACAGACCACAAGTAGGCAGAGAGGCAGGCAGAGAGAGACAGGAGGAGGAGGCAGGCTCCCCGCTGAGCAGAGAGCCCGATGCGGGACTCGATCCCAGGACCCTGAGATCACGACCCAAGCCAAAGGCAGAGGCTGTAACCACTGAGGCACCCAGGCACCACCCAGGCCTGGTACCTTTTTAATAGCATTCCTGGGGGACTTCACAACCAGTACTGAAGGTCACTTTGTGACAGGCTTAGGAACCTCAAGATATTTTGGGGATCTCAAGGAAAGATGAAGTAATCCAAATCTATAGGTACTACAGCCAAGTCTGATGGCAAGTATTTGGCTTAGACCTTAGTTTGAAGTAATGACATTTGTATTATAGGAGTCTCAGAAGAAGAAGAGAGAGAAAAGGAAGCAGAAGATTTATTTGAGCAAATTATAGCTGAAAACTTCCCTTATCTGTGGAAAGAAACAGACATTGAAATCCAAGAGTCACAGAGAACACCCATCAAAATCAACAAAAGTCCACAAACACCAAACATATCATAGTCAAACTTGTAAAATACACAGACAAGGAAAGAATCCTGAAAGTAGCAGGGGAAAAAAGTCTTTAGACTACAAGGGAAGATAAACAAGGTTCACAGCAGATCTGCTACAGAAACTTGGCAGGCCAGAAGAAAGTGGCATGATAATTCAGTGTGCTGAATGGGAAAAATATGCAGCCAAGAATACTTTATCCAGCAAATCTGTCATTCAGAATAGGAGAGAGACAGTTTCCCAGAAAAACAAAAATTAATGGAGTCCTGACCACTAAACCAGTTCTACAAGAAATATTATAGGACTCTTTGAGTGGGAAGGAAAGACCAAGAGCAACAAAGATTAGAAAGGAACAGAGAAAATCTCCAGAAACACCAATTTTATAGGTAACACAATGGCAATAAATTCATATCTATCAATAATTACTCTGAATGTAAATGAACTAAATGCTCCAATCAAAAGATATAGAATATTACAATGTATATTTAAAAAAAAAAAGACCCATGTATATGCTGTCTACAAAAGACTCATTTTACACTTAAAGTCACCTGCAGATTAAAAGTAAGGGAATACAGAAACATTTATCATGTTAATAGAAGTCAAAAGAAAGCTGGAGTAGCCATACTTATATCAAACAACTAGATTTTAAACCACAGACTGTAATGTAACAAGAGATGAAGAAGGGCATTATATCATAATTAAGGAGTCTATCCAACAAGAAGATCTAACAATTATAAATATTTATGTCCCCAACTTGTATATATAAATATATAAATATATAAATCAATTAATAACCAAAATAAACACATTGATAATAATACGGTAATAGTAGGGGACTTTAACACTGCACTTACAGCAATGGATGGATGTTCTATACCCATTCATAAAACTTCCAAAATAATGGCTCATGAAGGATGAGGGCTCAACCTAGTGCTAGATGGTATCTGCAATTTGATGCAAGGCAGTTTTACTATTCCAATCCTCATCCAGATGTCCCCAGCTTCACACAACTGATGTCCCTCTCTGTTGCCTCAGGAAGCCTTTCCCTGTCATGGCCCACAATCTGTACTGAAATTCATAATCACTCCAGTGTTGTATCTGCAGAATGCTGAACTTAATGCCTCATACACAGAAACTTATTAATAACGTAAAAAAGATCTCTTTTGCTGATGCCTTCACTAGGTAGCTCATCTCTTAACCAGGTCTCTGGGGGAACTCTAGTTCTAAGTTTTTTTTCTCTTATATGTATAATAATCTTATACTGATGTTTATATTGCTGCTGTGGCATAAAGATGCAAGTTACCTCCCAGTAATTTTCTGTAGGGTCATCATGGAAGAATGACACAAAATCCACCCAATCCCCCCATCAGTAAGTTACATGAATAGAATTCTCTGTAAACTGAATGAAGTCTCCTGATTCTTTTTTTTTTTTTTTGTCTCAAAGAGCTTTCTCAGTTTGAAGGATGCTTTACTGTCCTCCTTTCCAACAAATCTGTAAAATGTCTACTTTGTTTTCTATTCTACACAAACTTCTTTTAGTTAAATATTGCCTAAAAAAGAGAATACTAGCAAGGTGATCCATTTTTTAAACATATTTATTTATTTATTTATTTATTCACTCATTTATTTATTTATAGCATGCACGATCTGGGGGAGGAGCAGAAGGAGAGCAGACTCCCAGCTGAGTGTACGGCCCACTCAGGTCTGGATCTCATGACCTTGCAATCACAACCTGAGCTGAAACCAAAAGTTCAACACAACTGACAGAGCCACCCAGACATCCCTACAAGATGACCTATTTTTAACCATCTGATTAAAAATAATGGGCTATGATATCTGATTAGATGCAGTTAAGAGTGCTGCACTAGTACTGCTTTGTACCAGTGTTCCAAATTATGTAGTTCCTATATATTATAATTTATGGGAACTCAGGAAAGCCTCTTTCCTTTAATATATGTCTGTTACCATTTGAAATTCATTGTACTTAGTGTCCCTGATTCTTATAAAAACTTTTCAGCATAGATATCATCAACTCCAAATTCCATCTGAAGAAACTGAGGCCCAGAGGTGTTAAGGCAGTTGTCTCAAGGATGCCAGTGGTGTACAGCTTTTGATGATTGTTTGGTGGTGGCATTTACCAACAGGGTTTGTCCAGATCCTAGCCCCATCCCACAGGGGACACAACTCACTGGGTTATGATCGTTAGAAAGAGAACAACCTTCAGGGGTGCTAACTGGGGAGAGATTGACAGTAAAAGAGTCCTCTAGTACCAAGCAGAAGACATAATGAAGATTACTATCTCAAGGAGGATCTGGTCTTGAGCACTGCCTTTTTATTTGTGATTTGTTGTTGTGAGGTGTTTCTTAGAGCAGAGAATCTATATCAAATTATGATACCTTCTATTTCTTTCTAGTGCACATCTCAAGAAAGAAATTGCTGGAAAAAAACAGACACAGGAAAATGGAGAGGGGAGGTATTCAAAGTTTAAAATACCTTATCTTTATGATAGATGGCCTCTTCCTCTTAGGAGTGGATAGTCCTAAAACTTGGGAGAAGGAGGATGAGAAAATAGGACCTAATTAGAGATAGTTTCCTAAGACTCATACATTGGATCTGATTAAATAAATAAACGTAATCATTTTGCTCTGTTCTCTGTAAGTATATATCATTCAAGGGCTTCAAAATATCTTCAGAAATAATTCCTTAGACCCACCAAATTCTATGAATGAGAGATCATTCTATGTAAGGCAGGTTATTACTAAAGCACCAGGAAGACCTCATTGTAACTGTTTCACCCCTAGGACCATAATGACTCCGATACCACTTCCCTAAGGGCAGAAAATGAATCGCACATATGGAAGATTATGTCTTTTCTCACTTCAGAAAAATCTCTTTTCATCCCAGACTTCTTACTATCTTTTCTGCTTTCCAATTTAATTGTTTCAAAGACTGTCACACAGAAAGAAGAACAAATGGTGTCAGTACCGGAACTAAGAGAAAAAGATAATTCAGTCACTGCCAGTGTGGTCCCACTTAGGCCAAGGATGCAAGGTCCTCTTAAGGGGAAGAGAGAAGCCTTACTGGGTGATTAGAACATGCCAGGCTCTTTACATGAGCATGAACCCATCTTTACCACCACCTTGAGAAAGATATAGCATTGAAATATAAAAAATAGTTGATCCTTTCTAAACATGTGTGACAAATCTTGGTACTATTGGGGATAGGATCATTAATATAAGTTTTTATTCAATTAAAACCTTTTTAAATTGCTGTGCTGTTACAATTGCTTCTGGAACAGAAACAGGCATACCACTCCTTCAGACCAAAGACAAACTATAAGGTGACTGAATTCTGAGGCACTGCCTCCACTGTTTACCCTGTACCCAGAAATGAACTGCACAGAGTTGACACTGAGTCAATGGCTGTCAATGGAAGTCAATGGCTTCCAGTGATGCCATTAAAGGGTGTGGAAGGGCCTGAGGAGCTCAGGGTTTGACATGGCTGGATACAATTCTTCTCTCTGCTCTATATACACGTTGTACACATGTTGACATTTTATCTAATCACATCTCTTACCTCTACTTAGGGTAACAGAACAAACAAATATACAGAGTTTGAAAGTAATCTCCAAGAGAAGAGAGACTTGTCAAATTCAACATTTTCACATATTTTCTTATATATTTTAAACAAAGAATTCCTCCACTGCGAATCACTCTATGAAAATTGTCTAAACTATAAAATGGGTTTTATACATTAAGAAATTAATCACATTATTTATAAAGGAAAAAGTTAAAACTAAATATCCCCCAAATAAGGAGATGGCTCTGCAATCTAATACATACCTATTGAGTGAAATAGTAAACCATTATTTAAAATTATCTGTGCAGTGAATTTTAATATTAGGGTCAATCTCTACATTATAATATTAGAATAAAGGGAAAACAATAGACTTACATACAAAATGGTCAAAATTTTTTTTAAAAGATTTTATTTATTTATTTGACAGAGATCACAAGTATGCAGAAAGGCAGGCAGAGAGAGGAGGAAGCAGGCTCCGCACTGAGCAGAGAGCCCGATGCGGGGCTCAATCCCAGGACCCTGAGATCATGACCTGAGCTGAAGGCAGGGGCTTTAACCCACTGAGCCACCCAGGTGCCCCCAAAATGGTCAAAATTTTTCAAAAAGGTTCACAAACCTATTCAGAAGGAAACACAAAAACAGAAAAAAAAAATCGAAATATTTGGAGAAGCCTTTCTGTATTTGCTGGGAAGTTGAGGGTTTTTACCTCTTTTCTTTCTGTATTTCTTGATTTTTAAGTAGTGGTCAGTATTTTTTTATAATTTAAAAATTATATAATGAATACCAAAAAATCAAAATATTTTCCAAAATTATTGATGGGTCTTAAATTGAGCTCTCCTTTAGGATATATTCAGTCACCATTGTATCCCCAAAACCCCAATATAGTGCTTTAAAAATAGTAGCTACTAAATATGGGTTTGCATGCTGAATTAACGGTTGGAAGAGGATCACGCTTAAAAAAAAAATAAGCATATCTCTGGACCACAAACCATGAACAGCTGAGTTTTAGAATAAAAGGGAGAGAAATAGCTAGCAGTCTTTTAAAACCAAAACCACCTCAAAGCCTTCGGGCTCCCTATTCTAACTTATCATATTCCTACCTGTGGTAAGTAGATAGTGTGACACAAATGAAAGAAAGATATTTGCTTTCAAGCTTAGTAAATACATTTTTACATAAGAAAGCCAAGAGATTTTGTTATCACCTTTCAGGTACTATATTTACCTAAGAGTCTAGTTTCTTGCTTAGGTCTTAATATTATAATCAGCCAATAACCTGCTGGCACTAAATTATTAGCTCTGTGTTTAAGGCCTGCTACATTCCATTAGGTTCTTTGTACAGATATATCTCCTTTGCAGATATGTTTATTTACATTTATTGCACTTCACAAATTGAAGGTTTGTGCCAACCTTGCATCCACCAAACCTACTGGTGCCATTTTTCCAACAGCACTTGCTCACTTCCTGCCTCTTTGTTATGTTTCAGTAATTTTTGCAGTATTTCAAAATTTCTCACTATTATATTTGTCATTTGTCATTTGTCATTATATTTGTGATCTGTGATCAGTGATTATGACTGGCTGACAACTCAAATGATGGTTAGCATTTTTTAACAGTAAAATATTTTTTAATGAAGGTCTGTACATCATTTTTTCTAGACATACCACCATTATACACTTTATAGACTAGAGTGCAGTGTAAACATCATTGTTATTTTCACTGAAAAACCAGCAAATTTGTTTGACTCACTTTATTGAAATATTCACTGCATTACAGTATTCTGGAACTCAACCCTCAGTATCTTCAAGGTATGCCTACAATGTGAAGTGGTCTTTCCTCTTCATCATGCCAAATCTAAATCAAAAGGCAGTAGGTAATCAGCAGAGATTTATTGGATCCAATCAAACTGATTCATAATTTGCATAATCTAATGTACTTAATAAGCAGACAAGGGCTTACTAAATACAAAGGACAAGGAGAGCACTTTATCATCTAGAGAACGAGGATAGATATTGTCCCTCTTTGTGTCTGATCCTTGAATTTCTGTGTTCCATTGCTGACCCACGCTCTCCCCAGCCCTGCATCTGGTATAAGAACGGAAATTAAGATCCAGTATTATATGTTCCTTGACATTTGGGGAAAAACAAGGGTGTCTGGATTGGTCTAAACATGAGTTTCCCTTTCTACCCTATTTCCATGGGTCAGGGCCCCTAGTTAAGGGGCCTAGTTACAGGACAAGGCCGAGTTCCTGCTTATCTCCTGAATAACAGTCTTCAGTTCCTTGCCAACTTAAAGAAGAACTACTCAAGCCAATGATTTGCTTCCATGGAAACTGGAGAAGCATATCACCTCCTTGATACTACCATGTGTATCTCTCATAGACCCTGGTTCACTCTGTTCCAAAGTGCAACTTTTGGGTGTTTGGGTGTAGCATGCACGGCATGGGGAACCTCCAACCCTGGGCTGTTAGTATATGTGACATAAGCTGTTGTTGATCTCATCTGTCCAGTGTAGGGGGTTGTGTGTTGAGCCATCCCTGTAACTAGGGCAGGCATCATTCCTTCACCAGTGGGGTAAATAGTGGGCATTAAGCACCCCAACACAGTTACCTCCAAGAGCAATTACATGTCCTTTGCCATGAGAAGTATTCTGTTTATATCTGCTTTGATTCATTAGTTTTTATTTCACAGTTAAACTCCCTCAGGGAAATCTTATTCTTTCCTTTTATTTATAATCAGGGATAGAGAGAGTTTTCTTATGTTTACTCCTGGTCTGCCTACACATGAAAATACAGTGTGATTAAAAAATCTTCACCATCTCTATTAAACTCAATTCCATCCATTGCAGACTTTCAGGCTGAACAGGACCTGGAATCTCATACTCTGCATTCACTCCTCTGTCCCTTCTGATTTTTGACCTCATCTTCTTGTTTGCTCTAACCCAGCCACACTGGGTTATTTCATATTCCTTGACTATGTCAGACATACGCCTGCCTCAGCATTTGCTTTGACTGTCACTTCTTCCTGAAATGTGCTTCCCTCAGATACCTACCTGAATGATCACCTAGTTCAAATATTTTGTCTAACATCACCTTCTCCATGAAAGGTAACCCAATTGTAATTTCTATTTTTCTCTTCTTTACCACAACCTATCCTCTTGCTGTTTTATTTTTTTTTCCATTGCAATTATCAAACACTAGCACTCTACAGAATGCATTTGTATTTTTACAGTCTGTCTTTTGCCCAGTTGGCCCTTAAGTTCCATAAAGGCATGCATTTGTTCTGTAAGGTAGCCCCTGCACTTATAACTATGTATGTTTCAGAGTAGGAGCCCAGTAAATATTTGTGAATATTTGTTAAATGAGTATATTTAAATTAAGGATTTTTAAAGAAGTATTTGTAGGAAGAGTTCTTTCATTTATTAACATAGAATTCTGATATATATTTGTAACTTTAGAAAAGTTTTCAGTAACCCATTTGAGCCTCCTAATATACAGGAGCCTCCTAATATACTCCTAATATACATTTCCTAATATAGCAGGAAATCCATCATATTTCTCTTTTGCACCAATTCCTCCAAATAAGTTTTACAGTTTTATATAGTTGAAAGTATGGCATGCCCTTCCAAGATATTAGGCAAAGAATGAGGACTGGATTCTGACTGGTCTGTTACTGCAATTTTATTGTTACTGAACTGAAACTGGTCCATATTGTAGAAGTACTTTTACAGGCCTTGGACCCTCCCTAGGCAATTATGGTGCTCCCAAATAGGGCACTAAGGTTCTTAATTCACGTTGACTTAGCTACCGTTCACACTGGTTCATTATTCCAGAGTAGCTTAGATCTAAAGGGATAAGAGTTCTATACTGCTTCAAACTTACTCTTCTCAATTGAACATATATCTTTGTTTAAAGCCCAGTTTAAAGCTTAAGTTCCTTTTTAAAAATTTTTAAAATTTCTTTTATTATTATGTTCAATTAGCCACCGTATAGTACATCATTAGTTTTTTATGTGGTGTTCAACGTTTCATTAGTTGTGGCTTAAATTCCCCTTTCCCACATGTTATTTAATTCAGAGGACTGAAGCGTTCCTTGAGTTGCCTCACACAATTGTAGAGGATGGCGAGTCCACAATCTGAGGGTACACTGGCCAGCTGGAAAGCCAGAGGAGTTGATGTTAGTTCAAGTCTAAAGTCTGAAAGCAGTCTACTGACAAAATGTCCTTCCTCTCAGCCCTCTGTTGCTCTTTTTTTTCGATGAAGGCTTTTAACAAATCAAATGAGTTCCACACATATTATGGTGGGAAATCTGCTTTAGTTAAGTCTATTGATTTGAGTGCTAATCTCACCTAAAAAATGCCTTCACAGAAATAGAATATTGTTTGACCAACTATCTGGGTACTATGGCCTAACCAAGTTGACACATACAACTAATCATCACAGGGCATATAGATTGGGATTCGACTCTTTCTTTCTAGGAAAACCAGAGCTCTTTATTTAAATTGTCACTTTCACCACAGAGATCTATTGATACCAGAGGGGTATTGCAACTTTTTGACCATCAAAAAAGAAAGAGAGAAAAAAAGACCTTGCTATATACTAAGCCACTAATCCTAGAAAAATGTGTGCTGCGCATCTGCATACCAGAGAAGGTCCTCCAAGTGATCTTTTGTAGGACAAAGAAGATCGGTTTCTCTGGATTAGAAATCTTGAACCCATTCTATGACATCTGGGATACCCACATGAGCAATAACACCTGAAGATGTGACAGGTAAATAAAAATAAACTATAAACACCTAGAATTGAAATCAAGATGCTGATTGCAATTCGTGAATGAATGTTTTTGTGTAGGCTCTCAGACCCAAATGTTCATCTTTTCACCAACTGGGATCATGTAAGCCAGGACAAACAAAAACCCTGAGGCTAATGGTGGTGTTCTTACTTTCAGACAAACTAGAGGGAAGAACATTGTTTGACAAGAGCAACATTCAAACAATTTTTCTATGTATAACTAAGTCAGTTTACAAATTCCGTCCTTGTGTCACATGCTTCTGGGTTCATAAGAAGTCCTCATTAAGTCTGTTAGGATTAAAACATAGGATAAGCTTAGCAATCCTTTCTGATATCTCTCTCAACTTAACCAACCAAAGTTGTTACCCCATGCTGTTATCAATGTGTGATCCTTTATACAGTACATATATGAAAGAAAACCAGCTAATTATTCATATATTCAATTAATTTTGATCAAGTAAATGGAGATCTGCTTAACAGCTCAAGAATAAAGTTATATCTGAAAGTGGCTTAAGGAGAGAGAAGGTAAATGTAACTAAATGTCAAGAAACTGAGAGAAGAGTGCTTAAAGAAAGTAAAATTTAGAATATAACATATATGGTGGTTTAATTTTTTGTGTCAACTTGGCTGCCGTAATGCCCACATATTTGGTCAAATATTCTGGCTGTTTCTATGAAGGTGTTTTTGATGAGGTTTACATTTAAATCAGAGACTTATTTATGTACTGATTTATTTATTTAATAGAGAGAGAAAGAGAGAGAGCACAAGTAGGCCTAGGGGCAGGCAGAGGGAAAGGGAGAAGCAGGCTCCCCTGCTGAGCAGAAAGCCCCATGCAAGGCTCCATCCCAGAACCCTGAGACCATAACCTGTGCTGAAGGTAGCTGCTTAACTGACTGAACCACCCAGGCACCCATAAATCAGTAGACTTTTTTAAAAAGCACTTTATTGAGATATGACTGACCTGTGAAAAGCTGTACATATTTAATGTATACATGTGAAATCATCACCATAATAAAGCCCTTCGAAATATCTAACTCCTCCTAAAATTTCCTCCCACCCCCTTTATTAGTAGTAGTATTGTTTTTTGGCTTGGTTTTTGTTTGTTTGTTTGTTTGTTTTGTTTTGTTCTGTTTTGTTGTGTTTTGTTTTGTTTCCCCAACGAGTTTATTTGGACAGGGAGGCTCTACATCTGAAAGAAAGTGTTGGGATTCTTGGTGGTGAAACATGGCTGGTGCTGGCCGTGCAGGATTCAGTGGGGCCCCGGGAACTTGATCTTGGAGTCGTGGAACATATTGACTGATGCTCCGCGGCCCTTGCTGGCTGGAAAGTCCTCCGCCTCCCCCATCTGCATGGAGTGCACCCAGGATGTGGTGCAGGATGTCCAAGTCTGGGTAGCACTGCGGTTGGCCCCTGCCGTGGGCGGTTCCGGGCGCCCCCGGTCCGTGCGTGGGTGCCCCTGAGGGAGTCCTAGCGCAGCCAGGTGAGGTTCTTTGCCTGCAAGAGGGACTTCTGGAATATCTGTCCACAGTACACAATTTCCCCTGAAGACTTCATATTCTTCAGCTGAGACACAAAGTACCAGAAGCAGGACTTGGCGACATGATGAAGTGCAAAGATTCGCATTCGATGGAGGGGCGGAGTGTGGCATTTGGGAGGGGGCAGGCAGCACCCCACCACTTTGTACTCTTGCCCTGTGCTCCAGGCCTTCGGGGCTCACTCTCCACTCTCACCTCCACCAAAGAAAGGCCCCATTATTATTATCATCATTATTGCTATTATTATTTTATGTAGTAAGAACACAACGTAAGATCTAGCCTTTTAGTGAACTTTAAGTATACAATACAGCATTGTTAGTTGTGGGCACTGTTCTGTATAGTAGATTTCTAAAATTTATTTACCTTACATAATTTAAACTTGGCATCCTTTGGCCATCTACCCTTTGTTTTCCCTCCCCTCACTCCAGTACCAACATTCTACTCTCTGCTTCTGTAAGTCTGACTATTTTAGATTCTACATGTAAATAAATTATATTGTATTTGTCTTTCTGTGTCTAAATTATTTTATTTAAACTTTTCCAGGTCCATCTGTGTTGTCATAAATAGCAGAATTTCCTTCTTTTTTTTTTTTTTAAGGCTGATAACTACTATATTATATGAATATACAAAATTTTCTTTGTCCATTCATCTATCAGTGGACATTTAGGTTGTCTCCATACATTGGCTATTGTGAATAAGGTTTCAATGAACATGGGAGTACAGATGTCCCAAGATTCTGATTTTGATTCCTTCAAATAAATACCTAGAAGGAGTGGGATTGCTGGGATTGCTGGAGAGTTCTCTTTTTAATTTTCTGAGGAACCTCCATACTGTTTTCCTTAGCGGCTGCACCAGTTTACATTCCCACAGCTGCTGTACAGTCCACATATTCACTAGTACTTATTATCTCTTGTCTTTTTTATTTTTTTATTTATTATTTTAAAGGATTTTACTTATTTATTTGACAGACAGAGATCACAAGTAGGCAGAGAGGTAGGCAGAGAGAGAGGGGGAGGCAGGATTCCTGCTGAGCAGAAAGCCCGATGTGGGGCTCGATCCCAAGACCCTGGGATCATGAACCGAGCCAAAGGCAGAGGCTTAACCCACTGAGCCACCCAGGCGCCCCTTGTCTTTTTTATGATAGTCATTCTAACAAATGTGAGGTGATATCATGTTGTCCTTTGGATTTGCATTTCTTAATGATTAGTGATGCTGAGCATGTTTTCATGTACTTATTGGCCATTTCTTTGGAAAATGTCTACTCAGGCCCTTTGCCCATTTTAATTCTATTGTGTGGTTTTTGCTACTGAGTTGTATGAGTCCCTTATGTGTTTTGGCTATTAACCCCTTATATGATTTGTAATCATTTTCTCCCATTCTGTAGGTTGTCTTTTTGTGGTGTTGTTGTTAAGAGAGGTAAAGAGAGAGAAAGAATGGAGGAGCAGGGGGAGAATCATAAGAGAATATATTGGGGCTTAATCTCACAACCCTGAGATCATGACCTGAGCTGAAATCAAGAGTTGGATGCTTAATGAACTGAGCCACACAGGTGTCTCCTGCAGGTTTTATTTTGTTGAGGGGAGTCATCAAAATGATGCTGATGAAATTTGTAAATTCTTCTACAGTGGTCTGTATTTTAAGAGGTCTCACCGCCCCCTTCTTTTGCTTTAGTCTCTGTGGGCAGTGTTTTTGTTATATTCTGGGTTGTTTATACTTCAAAGACAAGAAAAGATTTACAACTTTAAAAGGCAGAGAAACAATGCAAGTTTTCTCCTATGAGTTTTGGGGTAATTACTATTTTAAAGACAAAAGGATGCACCTGCCCTCCAGTCTTAAAAGTTTATGAAGGGGCCCTAACTGGGGTCAGTCATATGTACCGTGCAGGTGTTCTCCACACCACATCACTATCTCATGGCTATGTACTTGGAGCAGTCTATGGGATCAGGAAAGGCAAGTGTAACCCATATTCTAAGGACAAGGGAGGGGGTTAGGAGCCTCCAAGTGTCTGGGTTCAGCTCACAGGTCAATCAGTGGCCACAATGATGAGGATAACAAAAGCAAGAGAAATATAACTTAAATTAAATCTCCCTGCAGCTTACAGCCCACTGACAGATACCTGAAACATGCATAACATAACTTTTGTCAAGGAACTTGTGGCTGCCTTAGTGCCTTAGATTGATTATATTGAACTCCTCTCCCTGAGTAAGGGTTTTAAATATGCCTTGGTTTGTATGGACACTATATCTAGCCCAACTTAAGCTTTCCCTATTAATGTGCAAACCAGACTGCCACCATTAGGTGGTTAAAATAATGAAATAAAACCTATAGATACCCTCATAGACAAGGCAGTCCTTAGGAAAGACATTTCAAAAGTCATGGCAGGCAAGACTGAGCAAAAAAACATGACGTTGAATGGTGGTTTCATCTCCCATATCAACCACAGCAAAAGGGTTGGTAGGAAAGAAAGATGGAAAGTTAAAGCAGCAGATTAAATTATTAACACGTAAAACCACCTTGGCCAGGTAGACTGAAGTACTGTCATAGGCTTTAATACATTTGAGTGATCAACAAGTAGGTCCTATTCTCCCATATGCCCGACAGAGGACCCATGCCGAGGCACCCAATACCGTGAAAGCATGGAAGTCATGGGAAACACACATTTTCCTTATTCTCACCATAGATCAACATGTTATACTACTGAGAGCACACCGGAATTTACAATGGGACATCTTGCTGTGATGGGTGAGTTACTTCACACCTAGGGTGAAAGGGAACTACTCGATCTCCACTAGGATCTCATTGTTCTTCTTCAAGATGGACCTATTTAAATGTTATACCTGAAATGGAGCATGCACCATTGAAAGAGGGGAGAGAGGTGGGGGTACTGGTCTGGCATATCCCACCCCAGTCCATCTCTTTACGCCAGATGATGCTGCCTCTTCCACCTAACATGTATGGTATGTAAAACCAGGTCAGGTTCCTAAAACTACCAACCTCCCTCTTTCCAAGGTCAGGTGGACACAATTTTCCACTTGTACAATAATCCAGCAGCTATCTTTGTATCCTCAATTGGCCTGAGGATGGTATAGCACACATTGAATCCTTTACTAAATTCTCCAAGCGAGCCTTAGCTGATAGCCAACAAAACCTGTCTTTAAAGAACACCAAAATGTCTCTCATGAGAAAAGCTGTCTTCCAAAATGAAGACCCTAAAACATTATTACTCCCTTCCAAGAAAACATCTGTACCATAATCCAGACAGAATGTTGTGTGTTCACACCTCATGAATCTGCTATTGTATCCTCTTTATTAAGTCACACAAGGACACAAGTAAACACCCTGAGTGCTACAACCCTCAGTTTAGGGAATTTGATAAAGCAATAGTCCAGGTCTTGGGGCTCTGAATGGAAAAAGTTGTCACTGATTTTGGGAATCGTAGCCTAATCTGTTTCCTCTGGCATGTGCCTGATTTGTGGCTATAACAACTGTCTCCTGTGCAGCCAGGTAGCCATCAAAAGAGACACTTCTATGTGAGTGAAACCCCTTGTTGACCACTCAGGGTCCATGGCAGAAGAGGAGGGCATGTGAGATTGTAAGAGCTGGTCGCAAGGGGTGGATTGTTGGGGGAAGTCATCGAAAAGATGACTTTCATGATTTTGGGGGGAGGTGCAAAGGTCCATTTGTCCTGTTGCTACCCCAGAGAAGACTTGTATGCAAGTTCGCTTTGCTTCTTAAAACTGCCACCGCCTACCAAAATGGAGGGGGCTGCCTCTTTCTTTGGTCTCTTCCTGCCCTCCATGTTCAGGGACCTGTTTCTGATTAGACCCAGGAAGCTCCTGAGGAGGTTACAAACCAACAATGTTGATTGTTTATTTTGTTATGCAGCAGTTTTTTAGTTTGTTGTAGTACAACTTATTTATTTTTGCTTTTGTTGATGGTGCTTTTGGTGTCACATCCACAAAGTCATCACCAGGACCAATGTTAATGAGCTTGCTCCTATGTTTTCTTCTAGAAGTTTTATGGTTTTAGGTCTTATATATGTCTTTAATCCTTTTTGAATTAATTTTTTGTGTCTGGTGTAGGATAAGTATTCAACTTCATTCTTCTGCATGTGATTATCCACTTTTCCCAACACTCTTTATTGAAGAAGATAAGCTTTTCCCATTGAGTATTCTTGGTTCTTTTGCCAAATAGTAGTTGACCACTTATGTGAGGACTTATAACTGAATTACACCAGAGTTACCGATTATAAGTAGTTACACATATAGAAACATCTGAAAAGGGGCCCCTGGGTAGCTCAGTCAATTAAGCATCTGACTCTTGATTTCAGTTCAGGTCATGATCTCAGTGTCATGAGATCGAGCCACACATCTGATTCCTACATTCAGTGCAGTGTCTGGTTGAGATTGTCTCTCTTTCTCTCCTTCTGACCCTCCCCCTGCTCTTTCTCTCTCTAAATAAATGAAGGAAGCAAGGAAGGAAGGAATAAAATCTTTAAAAAAAGAAACATCTAAAAAAAATTCAAATATTAAAGAAGTACACACACTCCGACAAGTATTTTCTCCAAGAAAAAAAAAGAACAAAGTAACCTGCTCTAGGTGAGGGACATGAGGACCATGTTGGATGTTGGGGTTCATAAATCTGCAGTGCAGTTCCATCAACTTGCATACTAGGAAACACCAGAACCAGAAGGACATCTTTCCATCCAAGCTGAATATAGATACAATAACCATCTTGGAGTAGATGAAAATATGTGCAGAATTAAGGCAATGGAATATTACTCTCAAGTTTAAGAAGCAAGCATGAATGTTAAGATAATTTTATGAGAAGTATATAAAACAATTTAGGAGGCATATGTTGCCCTCCAAAATGTATTTCTTTTGAATTTCTGTATAAAAGGAAGAGAAAGGCATGAGAGGAACAATACTTAAACATGCAAAGAGAGCTGCCTATAATGAGACAAAATGTAAGATGGCAATATGAGCATAGGGACCTAATCTTTCTGTTTCAGACACCCCAAGTCCCCAGTAG
Source organism: Lutra lutra (assembly GCF_902655055.1). Lineage (NCBI taxonomy): Eukaryota > Metazoa > Chordata > Mammalia > Carnivora > Mustelidae > Lutra > Lutra lutra. Next base: position 46,826,847 of record NC_062279.1, on the reverse strand, counting down.
ATCTGAAGAACACAGTGTAGCTTGGATATCCTTCAGGGCAGTTGCTGCACTGCTGCTGGTCACACTGTTGGGAATTACTAAAGAGCTATAGACAGTTAATGACGTCCCCTATTTAGACTATGAGAGCTAATATGTGTGAAATGTTGTGCTTTTTCTCAAGTTGGCTTGGAACATAACATTACAATTTTAGAAAATTCATCTACACAGTCGTTTTCCAGAGTACATGCTTATTCCTAGCAGGTTGGGCCAGAATGGGCCCCTACGTCCCTTCACATAGACATAGACAAAATTAGGTATGTATACCCATATATATACCATATGTATACCACACATATACTTATGTGTGTTGGTGTGTTAAAAGGAAGAGTTATAGATAGATAGCTACATCGCTCAATGATCGCTAGCCAGCCAGATATCGTACATATGATAGATAATAAACAGATGATAGATGGATGATTAGATATAGAAGTCCATATATAATATGCAAGTTACCAATATCATGAACTTAATGATAATTTGTATTTTCTTTATGTATTTGTGATTTCTTCAAATTTTCTAAAATGAATATTATTATTTTATAAAATAAGTAAGAAATCAAAACTTTTAAAAATTTTTCAAAGCTGAGGAATTTTAGAGTGATGAACAGGTCGAGAATGAAGCTATTTCTGGAAATGGCATAAGAAGAGAGATGATAAGTTCAACTGAATATCCAGAAACTGAGAGGTAAGTTACAGTTTTTGAACACTGTAATCATGTGGGATGATGGTGGAAACTAGGCTTTAAAAGAGGAAAACCTGTTAAATGTGTGCCAAATTCTAGGTGAATATGGAGAAATAGTTGGGAGGCTATGCAAATGTGGAGAGCTGCGTGACTACAAGGAAAAAGACATCCTTGCAGCATGTAGAATAGAGCATGCAAACAACAGTGGGAAACTTACAGAAACTAACCACTGCTTTCTCCACTCCTAGAAAGTGACAGAATGAGGATTGCCTACAAAAAAGCTACAGATGTATTCTATCCTTGGAGTAGTTGAATGAGGTGAAGAGATGTTAAAGTGATACAGGTTTTATAAATGATGAAACTCATTCTGGAAGGTACACAAGCCTGCCTGGAAGACAGAGCAGTGGCAAGATGACAAGTTAGCGTAGAAAGAATGAGGAATTTTTAAAGTAGAGACAAAAATTTACCGAAGTAGTTTCCATTTGCAAAGATAACCAAGCATGCCAGGACTTGAAAGAAAAATGTATAATTCTAGGAAAAAAGATACAGTTGTAGGAGAAAAATAAGGAGAATGCAGAAATGGGAGATGAAAGTTTTCATGTACCTATATTGTCTTGAATTATCTTCCTGTGTCACAGAAACTTCCAGAAGCAATCTCAAATATCTTAAAGCATGCTTTTCCTAATGAATCATTGCCAAAGTTGCTTGATATACCTTAGCTGCTGGGTACACACCTTAGAACATGTTTACTGTAGAAAAGGTATTTATCAGGAATAGTGATACCTTGTGAATGACACCAGAGCAGTAGAATAAATAAAATGAAACATGAACCACGAACCACAGAATCCAAGGAGCTCTATGAGGTTCTACATTGTTATTGCTTGTTCCTAGGAAATACGCTAAGTGGCAGGGAGTAAGGAAATTTATAGCAGAAAAGGTGATTAGGTGAATCACTGATCTGCAGATGAAAACTGTCTATGTGTGTAAACAAGTCATAATGAAATTACTGGCCCAGAGACCTAAGGATATATATCTTCGGTTTACCTGTCAAAACTTTGGAAATGGCCCCCAAACGGTCTTATTCATATTCTTGATCTTCTTGATTAATACTTCACTATTTACTTTAGTAAACAACCTTTATTAAAGTGAGAACAAGTGAGGGTCAATTTTCAGTAAATGTTAGAATCAGTCATGAAGCTACAATATTTCAAAGCCTTGTACTGGAGTAGAAATAGCCTGATAGAAAGTGGCAGTCTAAAGACATAAGCAACAGATCTAGTGATTGCTAACAACCTGGATACAGGATTGAGGGATGAGAGAGAAAGAAGCCAGTGAGGAAATGAGGAAAAGACATTAGATTTTAGAACTAACAAAGGGTAAAAGGGACAGGAAGTCTGGGGTTACCAACTGAAGCAAAGTTAGCTGATAATGTGTGTGGTGAGAAGCTAATTGGAAATCGGTGGAGGAGAGGGAAAAAATAGAACCAAGAAAGGGAAAAGTTGAGTTGTGAAAATCAAACCTGCTTTCCACAGCACACCCTTGTTAACCCCAACAGAGGTGCTGCTGAATGTATCAAGGATCTGAGCTACTGAACAATAGTTCTGTGGGAAGACTCTTTAGGAAGTCTTTGAGCCAAACCCACTTATTTTCCTAAGAAAGCTGAGGTCAGTGAGGCCAAGTTACTTTTAAAAAAAAAAATTCCACCATTGGTTAATGCCAAAAAAGGAAACAAACTCAGTTTTCGTACGTTTCAAGCAAGAGTTTTTATTTTTCCTTCAAATCTCTGCCCCAGTTATAGCATTTTTCATTTGTCAATTAGGCAGAAGTGGGCCAGGGCCAGGGAATGAGATTTGTCAGCAAAGACCGAGAAAAGTTGGCATCCCCTTACAGTGTGATAAATAAAGGATTTAGAGGTAAAGCTAGTGTAAGAAAGTGCATTAGACAATTCAGAAGCTCATATTACAAAACAAATTTCTCCAAAGCCATCTGTTCCCACCAGTTGTGTATGGAAGAAAGGGACAGGGCTTGCCATATTTCACATAAAAGGGTGCGGCCTGTACCAGATTACAAAGTGAGTCATGACTAATTTATACTTCTCTTTATCATTTCTTGTTAAAGCTTGATATTAGAGGGGCACCTGGGTGGCTGTTGTTTAAGTGCCTGACTTCAGCTTAGGTCATGATCTCAGGGTCCTGGGATCGAGCACCTGCATCCAGCTCCTCACTCAGCAGGAAGCCTGCTTGTTCCTCTGTCCCTCCCCATGCTTGCACTCTCTCCTTCTCTCTCTGAAATAAATAAATTAAAAAAAAAAAACCCTCATATCAGAGTGAATTGTGTACTGCTCACCGTCTTCTCCGAAGACCCTATGTACTGTACATATTAATCAGGGTTCTATTTTCCTAACTGTTGCTCTAGCATGTTTCAGTTCGCTAATCTTTACTTCTGATAAACTTCAGATGGCATTTTGAGATCAGAGATAGAGACTCAGGACACATCCGCGTAGATATTTTGAGTTTAGGCTACCCACAAATTTGAGTTTTGTCCTGTTTCACCTAATAATCTGTGTTATCAACTCTGGGTTCTGTCTAGCCTGTTTTTTGAAGATTTTATTTATTTATTTATTTAGAAGAGACAGAGAGAGCATGAGCGGGGGGAGGGGCAGAGGGAGAGAGAGAATCTCAAGCAGATTCTGTGCTGATTGCAGAGGCTGGTGCAGGGCTCAATCCCATGAACCTGAGATCCTGTCCTGAGCCCAAATCAAGAGCTGGATTCTTAATCAGTTGAGCCACCCAGGTGGCTAGCCCATTCTTGAAATGAAAATCTTTACTGGTAAACAGGTATTTGATGAATTGGAGCAAAAGCTTTTATTCAGTTGCATATATCTATTTTAGCAAAATTAGAAAGGTAACAATGCACATAAAAGCATGAATTTAGCCTTTAATGAGATATTTCAGTAACAGTCTACAATATCAAGTAGAAATATAGAGCTTTGCTAGGTTTTTCAATATTCTCTGTGAAAATCTTTTCAGATATTAAGAGCTGTTTCTACCAAAGAAGGTGAAGCAAAGTGGTCATTGAATGCACCTGTTATGATAGATAGGCTTTCTTTACTGAAAGACTTCTCAGGAACTTTAATGTTACTATACCTGCTTACATGCCAAGATAGTATCCAGAATTTCCGGAACATATTTGGTGGAAGAATGGTTACCCTCTGTTCCAGTGATCTCTGCTGCATAACATAGCACCTCACATACATCAGTCCTTATGAAACAATGTATATAAGTATTGTTACCCTCCACATTTCTGGGATTTGCCTGGGTTAGGCAGTTCTGGCTTGGAATCTTTCATACAATTGCAATGTGACAGTGCCTAGGGCTTGAAACACCTGAGGGATCATTTTCTCATGTCTGGAGGTTAGCACTGGCTGTTGCCTGGGACCCAAGCCAGGCATCAGCTGGACCACACACACAAGGTATCCCTACAGGGACTGGACATTCCCTCACAGCACTGCCTCTGAGACCTGGGTGGAAGTTGTATTTATAACTTCACCTGGGTCTGAAAAGTAAGAAAATAACACATATTTAGGTGATTTAACACCTGTGATCCCACATCATACAAAGGGTGAGTGAATGCAAAGTGCTACTTCCCTGTATGCTGGATTGGAATTTCCCAGGAGCTGAGCAAACCTGAGAATCCTTCTAGTACTTTCATCCTATACCCGGGGTGACCATACTTGTCTCACCTGGGACAAGCCTCCATTTACTCCTGTTGTCTTGGCCTGACTATTGGAATTACTACTTTTCATTGTCAGTATGATTTGATTTGGATGGTAAATTCTATAGTAACTCATTTATCCCCAAACTTTAGATTGGATACTTGCAAGACTTTCTATTCAATTGTAGTTTTTGCTATGTTCATCACCCTCCTCTCAATTTCTATTACTATGCCTGGACTTTTGTAATGTTCCAGGGTGTAAATTTAGCTTTTCTAAGCCTAAGCTTTCTCTCCTATAGAATATTTTGCATTTCTTATTTAGTCTGATCTTTCTAAAATATGCTTCTGTCTCTCTTTGTGGTCTTCACGAATTTTCCCTCCTTTTAGCCACCCCAGCTCTTCACAGTAATTTCGCTGGTGTTACTACTATAGAATCAATCTGCCTCATACTAGCATTTGTGTTAATCCTAAATAGTATAGGATGTAAGATGTAAGGTGTAGTCTCTATTCCTCTCCAGTAAAGCTTATTCATAGGAATTGTTGCCCCTTGTAGACTCAGGAATAAATGGTCTAGTCATACCTACTAGATTTCTATAATGTTTTCTGAGTCCCTCTTGCTGTCTAGACCTTTGTATCTCTAGAAAAACATTCTAGATGCAAGTTATGTGGCTGATAGGACTCCTCCAACTCAACCAAAAATTGGCCTAGTCCACTGTCTGGTGTTTTTGATTTGGGATTTTGTTAATTTTTTGGTAGAGAGAGATGTCCTGATGCCTTCACAGTCCCACCCTAAGACCTGAGCTCTACTTCAGACCCAAATCAGTGTGAGACAGTGCATCCATGGAAAGTTCTCACAAAGAGCAATTGCCTCCTTAATCTTGCAGAAATCTGAAAAATTACCTTTGCCTGAATTCTCTACTATTTTGTTCTGAATTGAATTTGTATCTGATTCATTGGCCACCTAAATTATTTGCCAAATCATATACTATCTTCTCCACCCACTTGTATCCCTGCAGTCAGTCTTGTACCCAAGTAACTTTCCTGAGCATCTTTTTTGTCAAAGTCCCCATAAATAGACCATATTCTGTATCTAAATATGCACAGATGACACTGCAAATTTATTACAGAACAGGAGACCCTACATAACTTACCTTCCTCTAGGGGTTCAGACTTCCTTCCTATAATCCCCAAAGCAAATCCCTTTTGCCCAGGTTAGTCTAGCAGTCCTTTTCTCACTTATACGTAGAATCTAAAAAAGATTTTTAAAAAGAAGTTGAACTCATAGTAACAGTAGAATGGTGATAACCAGAGCCTAGAGGGTGGGAGAAAAGGGGAGATATTGATCAAAAGGTACAAACTTTCAGTTATGAGTAAGTTCTGGAGATTAATGTATAGCATGGTGACAATAGTTAATGTGTTGTAAACTTGCAATTTGCTGAGGCAGTAGATCTCTAGTGTTCTTACTACAAGAAAGAAAAAGGTAACTATGGGAGGGATTAGTTTGATTATGGTAATTATTTCATAATGTATACATATATCAAAACATCATGTTGTGCACCTTAATATGTATACAATTTTTATTTGTCAAAAAACTAATAAAATCAAAATAAGTAAGAAAAATACTTTATACTTCATTACTCATATCTATCCTTTTACCTCCCCTACTTAGATATCATCAAAACACTGGTGGTCTCTGACTTACAGTGCAATGACTTACGGTTTTTTTGACTGATAATTGTGTGAAAGCGATACACATTCTGTAGAAACTCTACTTTGAATTTTGAATTTAGATATTTTCCTGGGCTACTAAGATGCAATACATTATTTTCTCATGATGTTGAGTAATGGTAGCAAGCCATAGCCCCTGGTCAGCCACCCAGGTCACAAGGGCAAACAATTGATCTTACAACCATTCTGTACCAATACAATTCTTCTATGGTTTACTTTCAGGACAGTACTCAATACATTACATGAGATATTTAATACTTTATTGTAAAATGGGCTTTGTGTTAGATGATTTTGCTTAACTGTGGACTCAAGTATGTGTTCTTAGAACATTTAAGGTACACTAGGTTAAGCTGTGATGTTGGGTAGGTTAGATGTATTAAATGCATTTTTTCATCATGGGCTATTTTCAGTTTACAGTGTGTTTATTGGGACATAACCCCCTTGTATGTCAAGGAAAATCTGTATTGTAAAATCTTCAGGGCTTCGTTTTCCTGTGATTCCCAAGCAATACCTTGTATCTAGTATGGTGCTCACAGTGACAGCACTCTCACCAGCAATAAAATTGTTCAATAATGTGGTAGTTCTATTTTTAATTTTTTTTGAGATCCTCTATACTGTTTTCCATAATGGTTGTACCAACATACAGTCTCAGCAACAGTGGACAAGGGTTCCCTTCTCTCCATATTTATGCCAGCATTTGTTATCTCTTGTCTTTTTGGTGATGGACATTCCAACAGGGGTGAGGGAATATCTCATGGTGGTTTTAATTTGCATTTCCCTAATGACTTAGTGACGTTGAGCATCTTTTCTTGTACCCATTGGCCTTTTATATGTCTTCTTTCAAGAAATTTCCATTAGAGTCCTTTTCCTATTCTTTAATTGGGTTACCGACTTTTTGCTGTTGAATTATATGAGTTTTTTCATGTTTTAGATATTAACCTCTTATCATAGCTACAACTTGGAAATATTTTTTTTCCATTCTGTAGGTTATTGTTTCACTTTGTTGATGGTTTCTTCTGCTATGCAGAAACTTTTTAGTTTTTTTTTTTTAATTAATTTTTTTTTTAAGAAACTTTTTAGTTTTATGCAGTCTTCTGCTTTTATTGCTGCTGTTATTGCCCCGTTTTAGGTGTCATTAAAAAAAACCATAACCAAAATCTATATCAAGCTTAATTTTTAAATTTTCATCTTTGAGTCACATGAATTCAGGTCTTCCACTTAAATCTTCAATCTTCTTCAAATTAGTTTTTGTGAATGGTATAAGATATGGGTCTAGCTTTATTCCTTTACATGTAAATATCTAATTATTACAGCACTATTGATTGCACAGATTGTCTTTTCTCCATTAAGTATACTTGGCTCCTTTGTAAAATATTAATTATCTCTATATATTTAGGTTTATTGCTGGGCTCTCCATTCTGTTCCATGGTCTGTTTGTCTGTTTTTATGCCAGGACTATACTATTTAACAACCATAGCTTAGCAGTATAGCTTGAAATCAGGAAATGTGATTCCTTCTGCTTTGTTCTTATTTCTCAGGATTTCCTTGTTATTTAGGCCCTTTTGTGGTTCTGTATAAATTTTAGAAATGTTTTCTCTATTTCTATGAAAAATGCCATAGAATCTTAATAGAGTTTGCACTGAAGCCATAGGAGGCTTATGGTTGGGAATTTAAAACTAGATTTTGAAACAAGATCAAATAAACACAAATCTTAAGGGAAATTAGGGAATTCTTAGAACTTAATGATAATAGAAATATTACTTAGCTCCCACAGACAAAACTCTATGTTCTCCAGGAGGTTAAATTGATAAACACAGGAAGGGAACTATATTCCATCTGGAATCATTAAGTTGGCCTAAAAGAGAGAATGGCAAAGATCCAAGGATCGTTGAAGACATCCTCTCATTATCAAAGCAGGAAGTAGGTGGACCTCCTCAAACCACTAGATCAACTAAACAGGAGAGAATAGATGGATGATTTCCTTATAAGTCTTATAATTGTTAGTAGGACACCCAGAGTTTGAGGCACTTTTTCTTTTCTTTTAAAAGAGAGAAAAAGACAATGAGAATATTGAGTACATAAAATAGTAAGGGATGATAGAAACAGAATATTGTTAATAAAGGCAAAATATTACAGAAAGGAGAGGCTGGAAATACTAAAGATGAGTACCAACATTATAGTTTTTACTTTAGCATTTACCTCCTTTGACAGTCTAGATCAGTGATTTTTAACTCTTATTTAGTCCACAAAATCCCTCAGAAAGTTTGAAGACATCCATGGATTTTATCCCAGATAAATGCAAAATGAAGAAGAAAGAAGAAGGAGGAGGAGGGGGAGGAGGAGGAGGAGGGGGAGAGGAGACCAAAAAGAAGAAAAAGAAAAAGAAGAAGTAGTAGTAGTAGTTGTTGTTCTGCCTAGATTTTTATGTAGGGAATACGGACTCCCTGAAGTCCATTTATAGATCTGGTTTCAAAATCAGTGTTCTAGAACATACACTGATTCCTGATATTAGAGGTAAACTATAATAATGTTAACCAGGAGGCTGTTTCCACCCTGTTGTAATTGCCATCATCACCCCCTCAAACTAACCAGCCAGGACAGAGGGAGGCCTTGCCTCTCTAACAGGCCTCCTACATCTATTTTCTTTGTCAGCAAGACCCACTTCCTGACAAGGTGGGGCGGCTGGTCCTGGAACATTTCATCCATTTTCTAGAACACCATCATTCTATATTGCATCTATTTAGTCATTTTCAAAGCCCGAGAAGTTCACTAGGGATGGTGAGGAAGCCAGGAAAATGAAGTAGACTGACTGGAATTTTTAGGTGCTGGTCTCAGAGCAACAGACTGTAACTTTAGGTAATTCACTTAAACTCAGTTTTCTCATGTGGAAAATAACATAGCATAACATAACAATAACATAAGATGATTTTTAATTTTCTTTTTTGCACTTTAGATGCCTCTAAGAGAAGGTGAGACAAGACTTGGGTTTGGAGGGTCTAGTAAGATCAGTGAAGAGGGAGAAAGTCAATTCTACATTTTTGGTAAACCTATATTAAGACTCCAGAATGTGTTAGGAATTGGCTTTAAAATTTTCTATGAAGAAACATACATATGAAGTTAATTTCATTTAAAGAGTATGGTGTATTACTTTGAAGCAGGAATGCCTTCCATTCTTAATACACTGTAGAACATCTATTGAAAATAGATAAGCCACCAAGATGTTTTCTTCTTTCTATTATCTCTATAGGACTATATGCTCAGGTAAGCCATATCAAGCCATAAACATTTCTGTTTTGTAGGAATATTCTCAGTGTGTCACATGGGAGAATTTTGGGCTCCTGCTTTATCTTATTTTTCTGAACTTAACTCTTTATGTTTCCACAGAACAATAGAAGCACACAGTTGTGACTATTAAGGTGATGAAAATACAAACTAGTTAAGGTGGTACTACTTTTTTGTAAATTTCATATATATATTTATATATTATTTATACATATATAAATATCATCATATGTAAATTATACACATTTATATAAAATTATATATTAATATGTTATATTAATATACTCACATTTATGTCTTCACTTAAAATAGACCAACTTCCTGAATAGATACAAAGAAAAAGCAAAACATCTTTCCTGACATTGAGGGGCTTATAGTCTGTCATAAAATTCAAACATTTTCTGTTCTTTATTGCCTAATATTATTTTAAGTGTTATTCCATTTATTCAGCCATTTATAATTTTAAAAATGTTTACACTAACACATCTTCATTTAATTTGACTTAAGTTCACAAAATAAATATTTGATAATGAATTTTGAACTTTGCTTTGCCTATATAGGCTAAAAAGACAGTAAAAGCCAAAGAAAGGATTTTTTTATGTTTTTCTTTTCACTTCCCCCACCCACTTCTTTACTGATAAATCTTTTACACATCTTGTGTGAGTCTAAGAAATCAAATATTGAACTGTTAATTTTAAAACTCTTCAAGACCTAAATCAAGTTTTCATATTTTTTTGTGTCTATTATCCTTGTTCTTAACATTTTTTTAATGGTGCTAAACACACATGACATAAAACTTACCATCTTAACTATTTGTAAATGTACAGTTCAGTAGTGTTAAGTATAATCCCATTGTTGTGGAATCCACCTGCAGAACTGTTCTCATCTTGTAAAACTCAGTCTCTGTACCCCAAAAAACTCCTCATTTCCCCCCTCCCTTAGCCCCCAACAACCACCATTCTACTTTCTGTTCCTACGAATTTGATGATTTTAGATACCTTATGTAAGTGGAATCACACAATATTTGTCCTTGTGTGGCTGGTTTATTTCACTTAGAATAATGTCCTCAAGATTCATCCATATTGCAGCATGTGACAGAATTTCCTTCTTTTTAAAGACTGAATTGTATTCTAATGTATGTATTAACACAATTTCTTTATCCATTCATCTGTTGATGAACATGTGTGTTGATGAACACCCATTGGCTATCGTGAATAATGTTGCTATGAATAAGGTGTATAAATAACTCTTTGAGACATATGTCTCAAAGTGTTATTTTATATATATATATATATATATATATATATATATATATATAATATATGTGTGTATATATATATATATATCACCAGAAGTGGGATTGCTGGATCATCTGGTAATTCCATTTTTAATTTTTGGATGAACTGCCATACTGTTTTCCACAGTAGCTGGACCATTTTTCATTTTTGCCATCCGAAGTGATCTACTGAATCAGTGCAATCCTCAAATTCCAAATGGCAATTTTTACAGAAAAGAAAAATCCATCCTAAAATTCATATGGAATCACAAGGGATCCTGAATAGCCAAAACAATCTTGAAAAAGAACAAAGATGGAGCTCTCACACTTCCTGTTTTCAAAAGTTACCACAAAGCTAAATAATCAAAACCCTGGTGCTAGCATAGAGACACATAGACCAATGGAATAGAATAGAGTGTCCAGAAATAAACCCTCATTTATATGGTCAAATGATCTTTGACAAAAGCTCAGGGGTAGAGCATTTGACTACAAATGATCTTTGACAAGAGTACTAAGACCATTCAATGGTGAAACATACTCTGTTCAATAAGTGGTGTTGGGACCTTACATCATATATGCAGATTAATTCAAAATGGATCAAAGACCTGCATGTAAAACCTGAAACTATAAATCTCTTAAAAGGAAATATAGGGGAAAACCTTCATGACTTTGGATTTAGCCATGATTTCTTGAATATGACACCAAAAGCATAAGGAACAAAAGTAAAAATAGATATATTAGAAAGATATATTAGACTACATCAAGATTAAAATCTTCTCTGTATCAAAAGATGCCATCAACAGAGTGAAAAGGCGATCTATGGAATGGGAAGAAATACTTGCAAATCATATATCTGATCAGGGATTAATATCAAGAATATATATAGTACTCCTATTCCAACAACAAAAAACAACCCAATCAAAAACAAAACAAAACAAAACAAACAAACAAACACAGGCAAATGACTTGAATAGAAGTTTCTCCAGAGAAGTTATACAAATAGCCTTATGTTCAACATCACTCAACATTAGAGAAATACAAATCAAGACCACAAGGAGATACCACCTCATACCCATTATGATAGTGACTATATTTTTTTAAAAGCATGAAAAAAGTCTTCATTTTCTAAGGTTTCTTATAATGTGTTTCTAATTTTATGCTCCGCTAGCATGAGCAGTAGCCTACACCAGCACATTAATTTTTAGCAAATGACTGTATTGAAAAATAATTTCTATTGCCACAATGTATGGAGACTATTCATTTGCCCACTAAGTTTTCTATGAGGGCATACATAACATGCTGACAATAAAAACAGAACAAAACAAAAAAACTGGATTTTCTTGACACTCCCACATTTTTAGGCATGCATCTAGAGCCAGCTCCAGTAAAACTAATGAAAAACAGTATGAAATCAACAATAAAAGTCAGAAAAAAATCAGTGGCTTGATTCTAAGGCAATCCAGTTCCAAAATGAAATAGAAAGTGCTGGAATTTTATGAAAATTTCTAAGGAAGTCACCCTGGAAATTTATGAGGAGATTTATAAAGTTGGAAGTTAGTTCCCCTGAGGTTTGTTACCACAAGTTTTGGCTCAGACTGCTTTAAAATGTCAACACTCTGGTCCCTGGTTCTTCAGGCACCGCCTCCAATCATGTTTCAAACAGTAAATGCTTCCATAGAGCTCTGTTGGTTCTGAATCAATGTTTCTCTCTATTAACTAATTATTGCTATTACTAGTAATAATCATGTAGTAAAATTGCTCAAGTTTCATAAGTGAGCTAATCTCATGATATTTCTGGAGGAATTCCCAGAACTAATAGTTAAGCTAAATATGTAGGGCTTGCCAATCACAAAGGAAATCAGTGGAATATAAGAAACACATGGCGGTAATGTAGGACAGAACTGTATGCACTTCTTGTATAAATTTCCTGTTTCTTGCTGAAGATGCATGGCTATTTCTGGGCCTAGGAGATAATGTATAAGTAAGCAAAGTTGCTTTTTGTAATCTTTACTCTGTTATCAACAATTTTCCCATCACCATTCCATTTTTGGGGTGGCTTTTTCCATAGCAGCTCAAGAACTGAGTGTCTCTGTGAATTTAGTGACTATTTATTGATTACCCATTATATATGGGCAATATTCTAGGGACTAGAGATAAAACAAAGATAGGGGTACTAAGGGTACTTGTTTGGTCAGTCGGTGGACTATGGGACTCTGAATCTCAGGGTTGTGAGTTCAAGCCCCACATTGGGTATAGAGATTACTTAAAAGTAAAATCTTAAAAAACAAAACAAAACAAAACAAAACAAAAACAAACAAACAAAAAAACCACACAGAGACTAACGGGACATAATCCCTACTGTCATTTAACATTACAACCTAAGACATAAAATAAGACAAATTTGAAAAAACCCTAAAGGCAGAATGCAATAATTATTGTAAAAGAGATTCATGCCAGACTAGGTATCAGATTTGCTTCGTTCCTGGACAACAGCTGCATGTCAGATTACCATAAAGCCTTTCCTTTCTTCTTCAATACAGTTCCATCAAAGCAAACTGCTTATAATAATCCATTGTATATTAATAATATTTACTAAATATTCATATTATTCCCAAAAATAAATGATAATAAAGAAAACATAAGGAGTGTATATTTGGGAGACTTACTTTAATAAATGCCTAGAGTCATAAATGCTTTTTAAATATGAATCTAATTTCATTTAGATTAAGTATGGTTGAGTTCAGTGTGTGGAGGCAAGAAAAACAAGGCTGTACCCACCTCGAGTCTAGCCCAATTTCCAGAGACAAATAATTCTGTTCCTTTAAGCCCTAATGTCACCCTCCCCTCCATAAACAAAACTGAAGGAGGCTAAGGTAGAAGGAAAAGTAAATAAAGTTAAATTTCTTCTAAACCCAAATCTCACTAACAAGGACGCTTGATAGCAAGAATGTGACATTCCACCAGGAAACTCCCAATTGTCTTCATGCTAGTGCCTCATTAAAGGGAAAAACGGCCTTGGCTTGATAGTAGCCAGGCCTTCAATATCCTGACAGTCTTCTTTACCCTGATAGCCCTTCTGAACACCCCCTTTGTCCTCACCCACTGCTGAGTCCACCCCTATTCTGCTTTTAAAAACTCCGACTGTAATCTGGCTCGGGGTCCAAGTCCCTACTCTGCTGTGTCGGGTATACTTGGGCCCAAGCTTAAGCCTGTCAAATAAACCCTCATGCGATTGCATCGGTGCTTGGCTCCTTGGTGGTCTCTCAGATGTGAAAACTTGGGTACAACAAGTGAAATCAAAGTGCTAACATTACATAGCTGGTAATACCATTAACAGAAATAAGAAGTACTGGGAAACACATGCCTGAGGGAAACATAATGAGTTCAGTTTTATATATGAGTTTGGTGAGGGAGACCATCAAACAATTGAAAATGCATGAATTGGACTCAAGGATAGGACTGGCATTGAACAAATCTGAACATTACGTACATGTAAGAATTTGTGAGAATGGATGATAATCTTAAGTGAGAAATTGTAAAAAGAGAAGATAGTTGTAGAATGCGTTTAGTGTAAAAACTGAACTTGGAAGACTAGAAAGAAAAATGAATTCAATTAAATAGTGTGAGATATGAGACAAAACTGAGGACATTCTCACAGATACCAAAGAGGGTGCTAACACCATAAAGATAGGAATGATGAATTGTAGGAAATGCAACTGAGAAGCCACAGAAGATGAAGTTTGAAAATAGAAGGTAGATAGACCCAACCATTCTTCTTAATAGAGAGAACGCATCTATTCACAGGAGCCGAAATGGGGGAGAAGTGGAGATTTGAGGTTAGTGGATAGGGTGTGCAATAGCCATGTTAGATAATGCAACAGGAAGACAGCAAAAGTTCAATTCACAAATTGTGGAACAGCAAGGAAGAACAGACTGGCATTGAATACTTCAGTGGGTAATAGTCAAATCTGGAACTACATTCTGCAGTTATCCACTTCTGTTTTAGGAACATATTTTAAATACTGGGGGTATTACAGAAATAAGACTCACAATTCAATATATTTATTTGTATTTTTAAAATATAACCTCAGCTCAGTGGAGGAATGCAGTATCATGTGGGTTTGTGTCAATTTCGTAACATTAAAATGGTCTGGTTTTCTCAATTTCTTACAGTTATAATCAGCAAGTGGTCTAGCTATTTAAGGCAGTCATCGCTTACAAGTAAAATGAGGCTCTGCAGGCATTTAAATGTTCAACAACTTTCAGGGTCTGTTTTTATGTAATTATTCACTTATGCCGCAATAGTCAGATACATCTCTGAAAACAAATGCTTTTAAATTTTAATTTAAAAAGAAAAGAGCAGGTGCAGGCCACAGAAGAGTTTTAAAATATGCCTTTTTAACCAGCAATAGTTCATTTTAAAATAAGCCAGATTTTTGCCAAGATCAGTGTTTCTTCAAGATGAAGGTAGAAATAGATTTATATGTGTGCTCTTGTACCTCTACATAGGTTCTTAAATAATTTTGTATTTATGTTATGTTATGTTATGTATTTATCCAGGGAAATGAATCACCTGTGAATAAATGCATGTTTCCAAAGTGGTTGTTTCACAGTACATTTAGTTCTGATATTTTTAAAATTAGTATTTCACAGATTTTAGAATAGTTTGGAATTCCATGTAGTTTAGATATCAGATAAACATACAGACAAAGTGAAAATGTGCAATATTTTTTATGTAGGTGAACACAATGTACCTAACTGCAGAATTAATTATCTGATTAATTTGTAATAGATAAATTGTATAACATTTTCATATCTTAAAATGGTTTTAGATTAATATTTTGGTGAAATTTAGATTAAATATTTGGTGAAATAAAATTTTCCAAATAAAATTCTACAGAAAAAAATTAATACTTCAGTGAGACTGGTATATTTACAATACTTCCCACAGTGATATTTGACAGTAAAAACAAAGAAAGTTCGCAATGTGAATTTTTCTAGGTTAAGCTCTCATAAGGTTGAGTGGCATAAGTTTATAGTATACTCTTCCAAAAATTAGTATGACTTTTGTTCTGATAAAAACCATAAGACAAGTAATATCACTTCCACTTTACACTCTGATGTTGCCAAGATCACTCAAGTATTAATTGGATGAGCCAGAAATTTGATGGGATTTTTGATAGGCACCCTGACAATTGCTGAGAACAATTCAGATATGGAAAGAGAGGAAGGAGGGATTACAAACTCACATAGCAATAGCAGATCTGAAGAGTAGGAGGTTGGAGGTCCTCTCATGTTAATCAATCCCTGGGAAAGAGAAAGCTATGTGGAAAGAATTGGATGTCAATCTCCACCAAGGCTTCTAATATATTGGTGCAAGCAGTGATTTGCCTGGACTCTGCTACCTAGTCAATGCTCCATTCATATTTAGTGCTGACTTCTATCTAACCCTCAGAGTATGTTAAATTAATAAGATCATTTAATAAAATTAAGTGATGAAGAGTTAATAAAAGAAACATTTGCATGTTTTGAGTAGGGACACCATGCCTCCTCCTTCATCATGCTGAATTCTGCAGCTCTATTCCTACCTATCAAATTGCTTCTCAATGGTGGAGCTTGTGGACATCTCCCCCAGGATCGTCAAGCACACTCAGCCTCATCACTTCAAACTATAGCAGTTTTCCCAGTGTGGAGGAAATTCTGATGCGGGCTGCATCCCACCCCACATTCGTACTTGTATTCTTCATGTGTTGTCCCTTTCACATCCAAGAAGGAGTGTGTAAAAGAACACTGGACAGCCCCTTCTAAAGCATTTCTCCAATTTATGTGTACATTACTGTAGTTAAGAGCTTTGGTTAATGTTTAATCTTCAGAGCACAAACTGTGCAGTTCTATTTTTATTAAAGACCAGTGATTATTACTGTGATAGCTATTGCCAGCTGGAGAGTTTGAGCAATAGTAGTTAAAGACCATATTAAAGGGAAGCTTGGGTGATTGCGTTTGTTAAGCATCACACTGTTGATTTCAGCTCAGGTCGAGCCCCACGTAGGGTTCCAGGCTCATTGGGGAGTCTGCTTGGGGATTCTCTCCCACTCCCTTACCCCCTCTCCCTGCCCTCTCCCCCTCCCAAAAATAAATATTAAAAAAAAAAGTAAAAAGGCCATGTTAAAGACCATGCCTCTCTGTTGCCCCAAAGATGTGACCCAGTATGGTGTCTTATTATGCCTATGTGTGTTTAACTTCTAACTTTGTTTCCCGAAAGTGAAAAAATATTAAAGATCAATTAAGTTTCACACTTTGAGTAGAAATACCATTAAAATACACTTCTGATTATGTTGTCTATATATTTCTAATGGGCAGTTGAGACAGTTTCTAGACTAATGGTTCTCAACCCTGCCAATGCCCAGATGTCACCCCAAGCTAATTAAATCATATACTCTAGGGGGTAAGGCCCAGCCTTTGTTGTCTGATTAAAGCTCCCTAGATGATTCTAATGCCCAACCAATCTTGAGGAACCATTGATCTCAGCCATTTGGCCCATAATTCTGCTTAGTTAAAAAAGCAAAGTAGGGTAAGAAAGAGTTTTCCTTTTGGATGATTGTCTTACTTCTCTGTTATACCTTTCCCTTTGTAAAAATGTCTTTTCCTTCAATAAATTGTTCTTATTTTCCTATTTTACCATTATGACTCCCTTCATGGGTATTGTTAAAGAATTCTATAATAGGAAGTGATTCAATTTTTTATTTTACTTTATGTAAGATTTTATATATTTATTTATTTTAGAGGGATAGAGAGAGCAGGGGAGGAGGAGCGAAGGCTCAGGGAGAGAAAAAATCTCACGCAGACTACAAGCTGAGCTTGAAGCCCACTTGGGTTCACTCAGCCCACCTGAGATCATGACCTGAGCTGGAACCAAGAGTCAAACACTTTACCGGACTGAGCCACCCAGGTGCCCCAGGAAGTGATCAAATTTTGATAAATGTTCAAACAATGAAAAAACCCATCCTTTAAGCCCTTAATATTTCTTAAAACACTCTTCAGAAACAGAAAACGAAAATGTAAGAACATCAGGTTTAAAGTAGAAAAAGCTGCTAAACACTTGAACATAAGACCTGAAACCATACAACTCCTAGAAGAAAACATAGAAAATAAGCTTCTTTAACATAGGTCTTGGCAATGATTTTTGGAATTTGACAACAAAAGCAAAGACAACAAAAACAAAAATAAACAAGTGGGACTGCATCAAATAAAAAGCTTCTGCACCTAAAAGGAAACATACCAAAAAGGCAACCTACTGAATGGGAGAAAATATTTGCAAATCATATATCTGATAGTTAATATCTAAAAAATATAAAGAACATATATAACTCAGTAGGAAAAATAAAAAACAATCTTATTAAGAATAGGGAGAGGATTTGAATAGACCTTGTTTTTTCAAACAAGACACACAGAGGGCCAACAGGTACGTATGAAGGTGCTCAACATCACTATAGTCATCAGGGAAATGTAAATCAAAACCATAATGACATATCAACTTACACCTGTTGTAATAGCTGTTATCAAAAAGGTAAGAAATAGGGGTGCCTGGGTGGCTCAGTGGGTTAAGGCCTCTGCCTTTGGCTCAGGTCATGATCCCAGGTTCCTGGGATTGAGCCCCGCATCAGGCTCTCTGCTCAGCAGGGAGCCTGCTTCCTCCTCTCTCTCTGCCTGCCTCTCTGCCTACTTGTAATCTCTGTCTGTCAAATAAATAAATAAATAAATCTTTATTTTAAAAAAAAAGGTAAGAAATAATAAGTGTTGGTGAGGATGTGGAGAAAAGGAATCCTGTGCATCTTCCACTGTGGAAAACTCTATGTAGTTTCCACAAAAAATCAAAAATAAAACTACCATGTGGTCCAGCAGTTTCACTTTGGGGAATTTATCTCACATAAATTAAAACACTGACTCAAAAAGATATCTGCATTTCTCTGTTCATTGCATCATTATTTGTTAATAGCTAAGACATGGAAACAACCTGTGTCCATTGAAGGGTGAATAGATAAAGAAAATGTGGTATACACACACACACACAGAGGAATTTTTTTTTTAAGATTTTATTCATTTATTTGACAGAGAGAGAGAGAGATCACAAGTAGGCAGAGAGGCAGGCAGAGAGAGAGAGGAGGAAGCAGGCTCCCCACTGAGAAGAGAACCCGATGCCGGGCTCAATCCCCAGACCTGAGATCATGACCTGAGCCGAAGGCAGAGGCTTAACCCACTGAGCCACCCAGGTGCCCCCACACAAAGGAATATTATTCAGCCATATAAAACACAAATAGAAGGAACTCTTGCTGTTTCCAATAACATGGATGGACCTTAAGGGGATTATGCTAAGTGAAAAGTCAGACAGAGAAAGACAAATACCATGTGATAATTTTTATGTGGAATTTAAAAAGAGAAAAAAATAGACACAGAGTCAGTAAGTATTGGGGATAAAATGTAAAGCTTGGTGACTGTATTTAGTAATACTGTATTGTGTATTTGAAAATTGGGAGAGTAGATCTTAAAACTTCTCACTCAAGAAAAAAACTGTAATTATATGTGGTAATGGATTTTAACTAAACTTATTATGATGATCATTTCACAATATGTGCATGTATTAAATTGCTATGCCATATAGCTGAAACTACTATAATGTTATACTTCAGTTATATCTCAATAAATAAAAAACTAAGGAGTCTTATAGGAAAAGTTTACCAAAACTTTGAGGAGAAGGATTTGGGAAGATTTAAGTATTCCCTTCTCTAACACTGTCCAATTAATAGTCTACAATATCAAGATCTAATATTATACTTCATCCTACTAGATAATAAATATTTATTTAACATCTGCAATGTACATTCTAGTGTGGACTTAGTCACTTTTCTCTGAGGAGAAATCTCAGGTAGTCATTAAGGGCACAGAGAAGTTATTTCAGATTTATTTAGCGCCTTCCCAGAGAATGAAGGGAAACAAAACTTAAATGATACTTACACACCATACATACCATGTTCCCATATTCAAACCTACTCTATTTCACCTTGATTTCTGTTTAAGACTGGTGTTTTCTTCATCAAAATCGCAGAACAGAGCATGATCTCCCAAAAAAAGCAGAGTAAATAGGAAGTACAGGCAGTGGCCAGGTGCCCTCAATGGACACCCCACCCTCGCCCATCTTTGAATTCACAATGTAAGTGAGTGGTTTGGTTAAAAATAATTGAGCTTGACATTGTCTTAATCAACTATGCTTCAATAAATTTACAGTGTACTTTAAAGACATTGTTTTATCTACTGACATCCTGTACTCACCAAGAAACATTCCCTAACCATATAAGCCCACACTGATTTCTTCCTCTAATGAATACCTAAAGTACTTACTGCCTCCAACACTCATTTGGCGTTTAGAGCAACTTGTTTCTTAATCAATGATCTTCCCAAGGGTGTGTCTTACTATAGCTAGCTCCATCACATACTGGTTATAGTTACAGAACTTCCCTTTGCTTCAGTTTCCTCATGGATGTAATGATGACACTGGTCTCATCAGTTTATTGTAAAAATAAAATGAATTGCTGTATGTCAGGCTCTTAGAACAGAGCCTGGCACACAGGGCCTCACATAAGCCATCACTGTAGTAATAGTAGAGGTAGCAAATTAGACTGAAGACTCTTTAAGAGCTTATGGTACCCTATAGTGCTTATCACAGTGTAGATAACTGGTTTGTCTTTTTTGATTTACACTGGAGATGAATCCTTAGACCTAGCTTCTGGGGAACTAAGAAGGATTAACACATTTGTGTCATTTTAAAAACTGTTTTTTTTAATTAATTTTATTTTTTTTAAACATATAATATATTTTTATCCCCAGGGGTACAGGTCTGTGAATCGCAAGGTTTACACATTTCACAGCACTCACCATAGCACATACCCTCCCCAATGTCCATAACCCCACCCCTCCCTCTACCAACCCCCCTCCCCCCATCAACCCTCAGTTTGTTTTGTGAGATTAAGAGTCACTTATGGTTTGTCTCCCTCCCAATCCCATCTTGTTTCATTTACTCTTCTCCTACCCCTTTAACCCCCCATGTTGTATCTCCTCTCCCTCATATCAGGGAGATCATATGATAGTTATCTTTCTCCAATTGACTTATGTCACTAAGCATGATACCCTCTAGTTCCATCCATGTCGTCGCAAATGGCAAGATTTCATTTCTTTTGATGGCTGCATAGTATTCCATTGTGTATATATACCACATCTTCTTTATCCATTCGTCTGTTGATGGACATCTAGGTTCTTTCCATAGTTTGGCTATTGTAGACATTGCTGCTATAAACATTCAGGTGCACATGCCCCTTCGGATCACTACGTTTGTATCTTTAGGATAAATACCCAGTAGTGCAATTGCTGGGTCATAGTAGTTCTATTTTCAACATTGGTAGTTCTATTTTCAACATTTTGAGGAACCTCATGCTGTTTTCCAGAGTGGTTGCACCAGCTTGCATTCCCACCAGCAGTGTAGGAGGGTTCCCCTTTCTCCG
This sequence comes from Lutra lutra, assembly GCF_902655055.1. Taxonomy (NCBI): domain Eukaryota; kingdom Metazoa; phylum Chordata; class Mammalia; order Carnivora; family Mustelidae; genus Lutra; species Lutra lutra. Next base: position 46,805,574 of record NC_062279.1, on the reverse strand, counting down.
CATCCTCACCAGCATCTGTCATTTCCTGACTGTTAATTTTAGCCATTCTGACTGGTGTGAGGTGATATCTCATGGTGGTTTTGATTTGTATTTCCCTGATGCCGAGTGATATGGAGCACTTTTTTCATGTGTCTGTTGGCCATCTGGATGTCTTCTTTGCAGAAATGTCTGTTCATGTCCTCTGCCCATTTCTTGATTGGATTATTTGTTCTTTGGGTGTTGAGTTTGCTAAGTTCTTTATAGATTTTGGACACTAGCCCTTTATCTGATATGTCGTTTGCAAATATCTTTTCCCATTCTGTCAGTTGTCTTTTGGTTTTGTTAACTGTTTCCTTTGCTGTGCAAAAGCTATTGATCTTGATAAAATCCCAATAGTTCATTTTTGCCCTTGCTTCCCTTGCCTTTGGCGATGTTCCTAGGAAGATGTTGCTGCGGCTGAGGTTGAAGAGGTTGCTGCCTGTGTTCTCCTCAAGGATTTTGATGGATTCCTTTCTCACATTGAGGCCCTTCATCCATTTTGAGTCTATTTTCATGTGTGGTGTAAGGAAATGGTCCAATTTTATTTTTCTGCATGTGGCTGTCCAATTTTCCCAACACCATTTATTGAAGAGGCTGTCTTTTTTCCAGTGGACATTCTTTCCTGCTTTGTTGAAGATGAGTTGACCATAGAGTTGAGGGTCTATTTCTGGACTCTCTATTCTGTTCCATTGATCTATGTGTCTGTTTTTGTGCCAGTACCATTCTGTCTTGATGATGACAGCTTTGTAATAGAGCTTGTGTGTGGTATCACAATCCCGGACTTCAAACTCTAAAAACTGATTTTTTAATTGCAAAAGAAATACATGTTTGAGAGGCTTAGCCTCAAGTAAATGAATAGCTGTCTCGCATCAGAATCCAGCTGTAATTAACACTGATAACACTGAAAATTTTATGTACCTTGACCTCTGGCTAGAAGACTTGCACCCAGGCAAAAGAGTAATATGGAGATGACACAGCAATTAATACAGTTAGTACAGATAAGCCTAGAGTTCATTTATTGATCTATGACACTATCACTATTGCTCTGTCACCTGTCATCAGCTTAGGATCAGAAACAGATTAAACTTCTGCCAATAACCCAATATATATTTAGAAAAATCACATAAAATAAAACTTTCCTTTGCAAGTTCTTCTTTGCCTGTGCATGGCCCCTCTCTCCCTTTAGCTTTTCAGAATACAATTCATGCTATAAAAGAGGAAAAGGCAAAATAGGAAAAGCTCAGTGTTGAAACATAAAAATTTAATGAGATATAATTATATATAAAGAGAAAATCTCAAGTGTGTTCTTTATAAAATATTTATGTGTTAAATAGCATTAATTAAAGATTCAGATATCCTTTTAAACTTTTGCAACATTTAAATAATGGAGTCTCCAAATTTTCTGTGCCAATGCTTGATATATATGTATGTACACATGTTTATATAGTCCCCCCCCATTCCTCATGGTATCTCTGCCCTATAGGGATTATCCCCTCCTCTCCTATTTTAAGATGAGAAAATAGGCTAGAGAGATTAAGTAACACATCACAAAAGATGTGATGAATATTTGAAGACCATTGTAACCTCATATTTATTTTCAGCAGACCACATTGCCTTTTTATAAAATGTTTTTCCTTCTGCAGGTGGGATACTTAAGTATATAATCTTTTTGCCATTCATTGAAAACAATTTAGGACAGAGGAGGTAAAAAAGTTTTTATTTTGATTCCAGTGAGCGTATAGTGTTATATTAGTTAACGATATAGTGATTCAACACTTCCATACAACACCTGGTGCACATTACCAAGCTCCCTCCTTAATCCCCATCACCTACTTCCCCCATCCCCCTCTCCCTTCCCTTTGGTAACAATCACTTTATTCTCTAGAGTTAAGAGTCTGTTTTTTAATTTGTCTCTTTCTCTCTTTTTCTCTTTGCTTGTTTGTTTTGCTTCTTAAATTCCACATGAGTGAAGTCGTATGGTATTCATCTTTCTCTGACTGACTTATTTCACTTAGCATTATAGTCCCTAGCTCCATTTATTTCCTTGCAAATGGCAAGATTTCATTTTTTTTAAAGATTTTATCTATTTATTTGACAGACAGAGATCACAAGTAGGCAGAGAGGCAGGCAGAGAGAGAGAGGAAGGGAAGCAGGCTTCCCGCCGAGCAGAGAGCCCAATGCGGGGCTCGATCCTGAGACCCTGAGATCATGACCCAAGCTGAAGGCAGAGGCTTAACCCACTGAGCCACCCAGGTGCCCCAAGATTTCCTTTTTTTATGGGAGAATAATATTCCATTGTGTGTGTCTGTGTGTACACACACATATATATATTTATGTCTCCTCTTAAGTGATGTCTATTCAGGTCTTTTGGCCATTAGTGATTAAGTGAACCTCTAGCCCTTGTCCCCACCCCAGAAGTCAGAGAGTAGCACTGAAAGTTCCAACCCTCCAGTCACATGGTTCATTATCCTGGCAACCAGATCCCCACCCTGAGAGTTTTCCAAAAGTCACTTCATTAGCATAAATGCAGGTGTGGTTGAAAAAGGCTTGTTGTGCATAGGAAAAGATGCTTTTTCACCTTTGTAATTCCAAAGCAATTTCAGGCTCTGAAGACAAAAAACAAATATTATAACCAAAAATATTCCTTTTGCTCACTTAGTAGATTATAGGGGTTTTAGGAGCTCTTGGCCAGAAGCTGAGGACAAAGATCAAGATAAGTTTATTATATCACAATATTACAGTAAGATGGAGAGAAAATATAACTTTTTCTCAAATGAGGTTTAATAAAAATAGGAAAGATTTTTGTTTGTTGTTGGTAAGCCATAAATTATTACTAGCTATCCAGAGCCTAAGCTCTGGATAATATCCTCTTCAGTTGTCTGAGTCAATTTGCCTTCCCCTAAAGGTTATAATTCAGTGAATATGATTTCTCCGTTGTTGTGAGTATGATTGCTCCATTGTTTTTCTTTAAACTGCCTGCCAAATCATTTCCTGTTCTCTTCATTCACTTTTCGATGCTACCATTCCAATGATTTCAATGTAACAACATGTCTCTCATTGACTGTCTCTACTAGAGCTTAACAATGTTCACATCTCTCTTCCTTTTACTCCCTCCTATGTGTGTGCAAGCACGCATACACTCATACACACACACACATTCACGGCCCCCCTCCCCTCAAAACAGAAAAAAACTTCAGAAATTTGAAGCTAATGATAAATAATCATTAATAGAGGTTTTTGTGGGTTTTTTCTCTATGCCTAAAGTTATAAATAAAACAAAACTGTCTTGAGATTCAAATAAGATGGTCCTAAAACTGGCAAAAAAAAATATCCTAACAAAATAGAATAGATTTCTTGCTTTTTTTCTATGAGAAGCTTTTGCCTCTTGGACACTGTTTGTGATATTGTATTCATAAGACGTGTTAATAAGAGATTTCACAGAATTTGTTGGCATAATTAGTAATAGGCATTAATAATCATTATTTCTCTTATTTACCTTAGTGATCATGTCACCTGCTAGACCCCAAGACCTGGCCTTTACTGCCCACCTGCTCGTACTAAAAACCTTTGTCTTATATTTGCCCTCAAGTCCTTCTTTCTGGCTTTCCTCTTGACTCAAACAAATGAAACCTGAAACCACCCCCTAGGTGATGGCAGGACTGCCCTGACAAGACCTCCCACCAGCCCAGATCACCCAGACCCTTTGAGCTAAACCCGACTCACGCCTGTGCAGATAGACCATTGAGTGACCTCTGGAATGATCTATAATTACCTTTACTCATTATAATACTAAAATCTCCACCCAAGAAAGAGGTAAAGGCATGTTTCCTTAAGGCACATTCCTGACTTAAGCCCGCTTCTACACAGGAGGACAAGGCTTCCCTATGTATTCATCCCAACCTTAAACAAAAGGAACCCCTTCACCCTCTCTTGGGGAGTCATGGCTTTGGAAGCCATTGCCCATGGTCTCCTTACTTGCTGCAAATAAGTTTTCTTTGTGGGACAACTCAACCTGGTGCAAATTCTAACTCACCAAGGAACAAACTCATGTTGGTTCAGTTGGAATCTCATGCATAAATTAACTTCAATCCTGTACATTTTTTAATAAAAAAAATTAGTGTCAGAAAACTATTTGATAGACAGTGTCCATATCTAAAGAGCATACTTGCCAGATGCTCCCAAAATTGTGACATTTAGGGTAGAACTTTTAGTAGGCTCTTTGTCACCCAGAAAGAGCATTAAAATATTTTTCAGAGCCCATGTCTAAGTTTTAGCTTATTACATGAGATAATTGGGTTGGGAGGGGGTTGGGATTATCTACAAATGAAAAGACTGAGTTATTAAAAAAAAAAAAAGAATTGAGCTGAGGTATCAACAAATAGCCCTAAGGAAACAGTTATATTGTAAGATGGAAGAAAGTGGGAACAGACATTTAAATTTTATCAATTTATCTGAGAAAATGTTACATCCTGAAATTAGACCAGCCCTTTCTGAGAGGGGGAAAAATGCTCAAATAAAGAAAATTCTGGAGATAAAAAAAATATAATCCCTGCTAAAATGTGTTGAGAAGCAGGAAACATTAGAATGGATATTAGAGGGAATTAAAAAGCAAGCTTGAGAAATTCTCCTGAATTCAGAATAAAAGTGTGTGTCCAGGAAAGATATAATAATGAAGAAGAACAAAGAACTTATCTTTATGATGCAATATGAATATAACAGGAAGTTAACATAAATGTAGCAAAAAAAAAAGAGAGAGAGAGATTTGCTGCGGAAGTATTTGTAATACCTGCAAGTGGGAACATAAATATTCATTATTAAAATATTATTTGAGGTGCCTGGATGACTCAGTCAGTTAAACATCCAACTCTTGATTTCAGCTCAGGTCATGATCTCAGGGTCATGGGATTCCCCCCTTCCCCTTTGCAGGCCCCGCACTCAGCAGAGAGTCTGCTTGAGATTCTCTCCCTCTGCCTCTTTCCCTGCTCATGCTCTCTCTCTCTCTCAAATAAATAAATAGATCTTTAAAAAATAAATTAGTTAAAATGTAGAAAGTGAGATAATGAAATACTACAAAGATATTGACATGGCATTAGAGAAGACATGGAATAAAAATATGGTATAGTACATTGTATTATGAAATTAAAAAGAAAATTACAAAATAGTATTGCGTGATTCAAATTATATAAAAGTATTTTATATATTCCAAGAAAAAATGGAAAAACAAAAAAATTAACAGTAGATATAGAAGGAGAGAAATATGAGAAACTTTTTTTTCCTTTGCCCTTCTTTATTTACCTTTTCTTCCTTCCAAATTATCTATTATAAGTGTGTATTCCATTTTTAATTGAAATCATGTTGGTTTTTTTTTTTCTTTTGTGGATAGAATTCAGAGAGTGAAGCAAATAAATGCCAAATTACTCTTTGAAGACTGTGAATGGGAAAGCCATGTCCCCTTATTTCTGTCTGGTTCTCTCAGAGTACTTAGGTTACTACAAACTGTTGGAAAATACCACCTCAGTAACTGTTAGGGTATTAAATTAGAAACGTACCTCAGTAACTGTTAGGGTATTAAATTAGAAATGTATGTAATGGCCTCATACTTGTAACTGACTCTGGGTACAGAATGTACTAGGGTAAGTAGCTCTAATATAGTATGTTACTGAACAATCCTGGAAATGTATAGCTTTTTACTGTCCAATTGGTAATGGGCTATTACAGAGCAGACGCCTATTTGCTGTGGGAACACATAATTATAGTTGGGTGTAAAGAAATGTAGAATAAATGACCACAATTACACTCTATTTTCATTCCCTCAGCCCCCCAATTCCTGTCCCTTTCATCTGGAAACTTCCAAAAGACTTAGCAACAGATTTATCCTGGGATCATTTAAATCCATAATTTGTCATGCCACTAACTTGCCAAACATATGTTCCTCCAAATTGTTGGCTTCTGGGCAAATAAACTTAACTGTGCTATAACGTCTTCACAATTTTGGAAATATTTATTGTGTTTCCAACAAGAAGCTCTAGGAAAAACACTGAATTTCTTGTTTCCAAAGTTTAGTACAAAGAACAGAGCCATTCAGTGAGGCTATTTTTAGTCAGAATTGCCATTTAACATCTTTTAAAATTGTGCTTTCAAATTTAAAGTTAGGGATTATTGAATCAATTGAAAAGAGAAGCTCAGATGTTATCTAAAGATGTTATAAAAATGAAAAAAAAAACTTGGAATGAAAACACTAGTATTCTATACTAGTGTTTTCCTCTATGTTTTAAAAAATCACTAATATAAATAAGCAGTTAAAAATTCAATTGTAGGGGCACCCAGGTGGCTCAGTGGGTTAAAGCCTCTGCCTTCTGCTCAGGTCATGATCCCAGGGTTCTGGGATCGAGCCCCACATCAGGCTCTCTGCTCAGCAGGGAGCCTGCTTCCTCCTCTCTCTGTCTCTGCCTGCCTCTCTGCCTACTTGTGATCTCTGTCTGTCAAATAAAAAAATTTTTTTGATTCTATATACACTATATCTACTTCTGTGGGGTACTAATCGGTTAAATACACATTCAAGTGTTGTGTGAGAGGCACTAGTTGTGTGCTAAGGGAGAATACAGAGAGGAAACCCATATTTCTACACTTAGGGATTTTCACCATAGCTGAGCTGACAAGATATAAACATAGAAATAAAGGTGTCTGACAATGCAGACAGTGTATGCTTAGGGCCAAGAGAATGAAAGGGCCTTTAACGCTATAGAAATTCTGGGAAAGAACATTTTGGTCTTGGGGGTCAAGAAAGGCTTTTTGGTGCAGGTCCAATGTAAACTGGGTGTTAGATCGTAAGTAGGACACAGATATATGAAAAAAAATGTTTGGTTGCCCTTTCTGAAGAGTGGAAAATCCTTAGCAAAGGTATTTTCCTTGGCAATGAGGTCATTGTGTAGTCTGGGTGAAGCAGACAGTTCAGAGAACAGTTGGGATGAAAATGAGGCTTGAAAGATTAATTCCAGGCAGATCATGAAAGTTAACTGAGAATATCAAACTAAATAATTATAATTTTTGGTATGGATGATGAGTACTTAGGACAGTATTATAGTGAGGACATGATATAATAAATTCAATAGGTACCAGGTATTAACCATTATAACAAGTGCCTTACTCCATTCTGGCTGCTAGACAGACTGTGTGACTAACAAATAGAAAGTTTGTCTCCTAGTTCTGGAGGCTGGAAATCTGAGATTGGGGCACCAGGATGGTTAGGTAATGGCCTTATTCCAATTACAGTCTTCTTGTTCTATCCTCACATGGCAGAAGGAGAAAGCAAGCTCTCTTGGACCTCTTTCACAAAGGCACTAATTCCCAGGTATAAACTACTATTGGGAGGAAGTAGTTCAAGATAACAGCATAGGACGTTTCCAAACTCACGTCCTCCTGTGAACATACAAAAACCACAGTTGCATACAAAACAGTTCCCTCTGAAAAAGACCAGAGAGCTAGCTGAATTGATCCTTCACAACAAAGAACAAAGGCCACATTGAGACAGGTGGGAGAGGCAGAGACACTGTTTCAGCAGAAGCCCTACCCCCAGCACAGTGACCCACAATCAGGAGGGATCTCACAAATACGAGCTTCTCACTGAGATGTGAGGGTTTTGTGCCCAAAATCAGGTACCCACAATGCTTAGGACATGCCCAGGAAAGATGATCCTCCAAGATATCTGGCTTTGAAAATCTATGGGTCTTACATCCAAGAGATCTATAGGGCTATAGGAATCACTAAGAGTCCACTCTTAAACGCCTTGTGTATAGACTCACTAGCCCCAGGACACAGTGTAGAAGCAGCAGTTTGAAAAGCACCTGGACTATGTATGGAGACTCATTTCCTAATCTTAGAGCATCTGCAGGAGGGAAAGAAGACTGTTGGGACTAGCTGAGGAAGGAGGCTCAGTGGATACCATTTTGCCTTCTCCTTCTACCTTGTCAGTGCCAGCACTGATGGCTATATTTTTGCAACTTCTCTCTACTTTTCTAGGGATGATGAGAATGCCCTGCCATCACACCCATGGCCCTGCTACAGGTGACAGGGGTGCCCCACTCCTGAGGTCATGTGTAGCCTCACTAATACTGGTAGGCACATGGAGACCACACTACAGATGCCCCTGGAACACCTTGCTCTGGTGTATAGGGAGGCTTGCATTTCTGAGCCTGCTAGGCCTGAAACAATCAGATAGACAATTCTTGGCAGGCTACCATCCTCAAGGCATTGCAGATGCAGCAGACTAAAACACATCACCATTACTCCCATGAAAAAGGCCTATTTACTTACCCTGAAGCTTCAGCCTGAGGAATAGGCTTCAGGTTTACCTTATCTAGAGGCTATAGAAATAGCCTCTGAGACTCTCAGGGAACATAGGCTGGAGGACATCATCTTTGTATTCTCCCTTGGCCTTGCTCACCAGTCTCTTCCAGAAAGGAGCTCATACACTCATTTGAAGACATGAATTTTTTCCAGTTGTTGCCAAGGAGACACCCCTGGACACCTGGTCTGGAGGCTGGCAGAGTTTACGATTTCGGTCTCACAGTACAGTACATAGGCTTCCAATCAGCCTAAAACAGGTGCTGCCTGACATCCCTCCTTTGGAACACTGACAGGTCTTCACACACCCTGAATAACTTATCAAAAATTAATCAGGTTTGAGAGATAACCAAGAGCAAGAGCAATGTTGAACAATAAGGTTCATCTCCTACACATGGCCAGTCCTTCACAATTGGAGAAATAGATGCTTCGTCTAACACATAGAGAGCCACACAAAATGAGGAAACAGAGAAATGTGTTCCAAATGAAAGAACATTGTGAAACTCCAGGAAAAGACATAATGAAATAAAGATGTCATTTAACCGATAGAGAGTTCAAAGTTATGGCCATAGAGATGCTCACTGAACTAGGGAGAAGAATGGATAAACACAGTGAGAACATCAACAAGGACATAAAAAATATAAGAAAGTACCAAACAGAAATCATAGAACCAAATAATATAGTAACGGAACTGAAAAATACGCTAGAGAGGTTCAACAGTAGATAAATGAAGCAAAAGAAAGGAATAGTGATCTGGAAGATAGTGGAGCAGAACTCACCAAAAAAGAGCAGCAAAAAGAAAAAATAATTTTTTAAAAATGAAGATAGCTCAAGGGACTTATTAGAACAACATCGAGTGGAATAATACTCATGTTAGAGTGGTCCTAGAAAGAGAAGAGGGAGTCAAAGGGGGCAGAAACCTTATTTGAAGAAATAATGACTTGAAAACTTCCCTAAAATGAGGAAGGAAACAAACCCCCAGATTCAGGAAGCCCAAAAAGTTCTAACGAAGGTAAACCCGAGCAAAGCAAAACATTAATCACTAAAATGTCAAATGTTAAAGATAGAGAATATTAAAAGCAGCAAGAGAAAAATAACCTGTTACATATAAGGGAACCCCCATATGATTATTATCAGACTACTCAGCAGATTCCCTGCAGGCTGGAAGGGAGCAGCATCATATATTCAAAGTGCTACGAAGAAAAACAACAACAAAAAAAAAAAAAAAAAAAAAGAAAGAAAAACAACAACAAACACTTCAAGAATGATTTATCCAGCAAGCTTACTCAGACTTGAAGGGAAGAGAAAGAGTTTTCAGACAGGCAAAAGCTAAAGGAGTTTGTTACCATTGAACCAGTCTTACAAGAAACGTCAAAGGAACTTTGTTAAACTGAAAAGAAAGGGCCCTGATTAGTAACAAGAAAACATAGGAAAATAAATGATAAAACAAACTCACTAGTAAAGGTAAATACAGAGTAAAGGATTATTAAGTTTATTAAGTTGGTATGAACATTAAAAGACAAAAAGTAGAAAATAAAACTACAGGGATGCTTGGGTGGCTCAGTGGCTTAAAGCCTCTGCCTTTGGCTCAGGTCGTGATCCCAGGGTCCTGGGATCGAGCCCTGCATCGGGCTCTCTGCTCAGTAGGGAGCCTACTTCCTCCTCTATCTCTGCCTGCCTCTCTGTCTACTTGTGATCTCTGCCTATCAAATAAATTTAAAAAAATTAAAAAAAAATTTTAATTTTTAATTTTTTATAAACATATATTTTTAACCCCAGGGGTACAGGTCTGTGAATCAACAGGTTTACACACGTCACAGCACGCACCATAGCACATACCCTCCCCAATGTCCATAACCCCACCCCCCCCTCCCAACCCCACTTCCCCCAGCAACCCTCAGTTTGTTTTGTGAGATTAAGAGTCACTTATGGTTTGTCTCCCTCCCAATCCCATCTTGTTTCATTTATTCTTCTCCTACCCCCTTAAACCCCCATGTTGCATCTCCACTTCCTCATATCAGGGAGATCATATAATAGTTGTCTTTCTCTGATTGACTTATTTAGCTAAGCATGATACCCTCTAGTTCCATTCACGTCGTCGCAAATGGCAAGATTTCATTTCTTTTGATGGCTGCATAGTATTCCATTGTGTATATATACCACATCTTCTTTATCCATTAGTCTGTTGATGGACATCTAGGTTCTTTCCATAGTTTGGCTATTGTAAACATTGCTGCTATAAACATTCGGGTGCACGTGCCCCTTCGCATCACTATGTTTGTATCTTTAGGATAAATACCCAGTAGTGCAATTGCTGGGTCATAGGGTAGTTCTATTTTCAACATTTTGAGGAACCTCCATGCTGTTTTCCAGAGTGGTTGCACCAGCTTGCATTCCCACCAACAGTGTAGGAGGGTTCCCCTTTCTCCGCATCCTCGCCAGCATCTGTCATTTCCTGACTGTTAATTTTAGCCATTCTGACTGGTGTGAGGTGATATCTCATGGTGGTTTTGATTTGTATTTCCCTGATGCCGAGTGATATGGAGCACTTTTTCATGTGTCTGTTGGCCATCTGGATGTCTTCTTTGCAGAAATGTCTGTTCATGTCCTCTGCCCATTACTTGATTGAATTCTTTGTTCTTTGGGTGTTGAGTTTGCTAAGTTCTTTATAGATTTTGGACACTAGCCCTTTATCTGATATGTCATTTGCAAATATCTTCTCCCATTCTGTCAGTTGTCTTTTGGTTTTGTTTACTGTTTCCTTTGCTGTGCATAAGCTTTTGATCTTGATGAAATCCCAATAGCTCATTTTTGCCCTTGCTTCCCTTGCCTTTGGCGATGTTCCTAGGAAGATGTTGCTGCGGCTGAGGTTGAAGAGGTTGCTGCCTGTGTTCTCCTCAAGGATTTTGATGGTTTCCCTAATCACATTGAGGTCCTTCATCCATTTTGAGTCTATTTTCGTGTGTGGTGTAAGGAAATGATCCAATTTCATTTTTCTGCATGTGGCTGTCCAATTTTCCCAACACCATTTATTGAAGAGGCTGTCTTTTCTCCATTGGACATTCTTTCCTGCTTTGTCGAAGATGAGTTGACCATAGAGTTGAGGGTCTATTTCTGGGCTCTCTATTCTGTTCCATTGATCTATGTGTCTGTTTTTGTGCCAGTACCATGCTGTCTTGATGATGACAGCTTTGTAATAGAGCTTGAAGTCTGGAATTGTGATGCCACCAACTTTGGCTTTCTTTTTCAATATTCCTTTGGCTATTTGAGGTCTTTTCTGGTTCCATATAAATTTTAGGATTATTTGTTCCATTTCTTTGAAAAAACTGGATGGGATTTTGATAGAGATTGCATTAAATGTGTAGATTGCTTTAGGTAGCATAGACATTTTCACCATATTTATTCTTCCAATCCAGGAGCATGGAACATTTTTCCATTTCTTTGTTGTCTTCCTCAATTTCTTTCATGAGTACTTTATAGTTTTCTGTGTAAAGATTTTTAGTCTCTTTGGTTACGTTTATTCCTAGGTATCTTATGATTTTGGGTGCAATTGTAAATGGGACGGACTCTTTAATTTCTCTTTCTTCTGTCTTGTTGTTGGTGTAGAGAAATGCAACTGATTTCTGTGCATTGATTTTATATCCTGACACTTTACTGAATTCCTGTACAAGTTCTAGCAGTTTTGGAGTGGAGTCTTTTGGGTTTTCCACATATAGTATCATATCATCTGCAAAGAGTGATAGTTTGACTTCTTCTTTGCCGATTTGGATGCCTTTAATTTCCTTTTGTTGTCTGATTGCTGAGGCTAGGACTTCTAGTACTATGTTGAATAGCAGTGGTGATAATGGACATCCCTGCTGTATTCCTGACTTTAGCGGAAAAGTTTTCAGTTTTTCTTCATTGAGAATGATATTTGCAGTGGGTTTTTCATAGATGGCTTTGATAATATTGAGGTATGTGCCCTCTATCCCTACACTTTGAAGAGTTCTGATCAGGAAGGAATGCTGTACTTTGTCAAATGCTTTTTCAGCATCTATGGAGAGTATCCTATGGTTCTTGTTCTTTCTTTTATTAATGTGTTGTATCACATTGATTGATTTGCAGATGTTGAACCAACCTTGCAGCACTGGAATAAATCCCACTTGGTCGTGGTGAATAATCCTTTTAATGTACTGTTGAATCCTATTGGCTCGTATTTTGGTGAGAATTTTCACATCTGTGTTCATCAAGGATATTGGTCTGTAGTTCTCTTTTTTGATGGGAACCTTGTCTGGTTTTGGGATCAAGGTGATGCTGGCCTCATAAAATGAGTTTGGAAGTTTTCCTTCCCTTTCTATTTTTTGGAACAGTTTCAGGAGAATAGGAATTAATTCTTTAAATGTTCGGTAGAATTCCCCTGGGAAGCCATCTGGCCCTGGGCTTTTGTTTGTTTGGAGATTTTTGATGACTGTTTTAAGATCCTTACTGGTTATGGGTCTGTTCAGGTTTTCTATTTCTTCCTGGTTCAGTTGTGGTAGTTTATATGTTCTAGGAATGCATCCATTTCTTCCAGATTGTCAAATTTGTTGGCATAGAGTTGCTCATAGTATGTTCTTATATTTGTCTGGATTTCTTTGGTGTTGGTTGTGATCTCTCCTCTTTCATTCATGATTTTATTTATTTGGGTCCTTTCTCCTTTCTTTTTGATAAGTCTGGCCAGGGGTTTATCAATCTTATTAATTCTTTCAAAGAACCAGCTCCTAGTTTTGTTGATTTGTTCTATTGTTTTTTTGGTTTCTATTGCATTGATTTCTGCTCTGATCTTTATGATTTCTCTTCTCCTGCTGCGTTTAGGCTTTCTTTCTTGTTCTTTCCCCAGCTCCTTTAGGAGTAGGGTTAGGTTGTGTACCTGAGAACTTTCTTGTTTCTTGAGAAAGGCTTGTACCGCTATATATTTTCCTCTCAGGACTGCCTTTGTTGTGTCCCACAGATTTTGAACCGTTGTGTTTTCATTATCATTTGTTTCCATGAATTTTTTCAATTCTCCTTTAATTTCCTGGTTGACCCATTCATTCTTTAGAAGGATGCTGTTTAGTCTCCATGGATTTGGGTTCTTTCCGAATTTCACTTGTGATTGAGTTCTAGCTTCAGAGCATTGTCATCTGAAAATATGCAGGGAATGATCCCAATCTTTTGATACCAGTTGAGACCTCTTTTATGACCCAGGATGTGATCTATTCTGGAGAATGTTCCATGTGCACTAGAGAAGAATGTGTATTCTGTTGCTTTGGGATGAAATGTTCTGAATATATCTGTGATGTCCGTCTGGTCCAATGTGTCATTTAAGGCCTTTATTTCCTTGTTGATCTTTTGCTTGGATGATCTGTCCATTTCAGTGAGGGGGAGTGTTAAAGTCCCCTACTATTATTGTATTATTGTATTATTGTTGATGTGTTTCTTTGTATTTGTTATTAATTGGTTTATATAGTTGGCTGCTCCCACTTTAGGGGCATAGATATTTAAAATTGTTAGATCTTCTTGTTGGACAAACCCTCTGAGTATGATATAGTGTCCTTCCTCCTCTCTTATTATAGTCTTTGGCTTAAAATCTAATTGATCTGATATAAGGATTGCCACCCCTGCTTTCTTCTGATGTCCATTAGCATGGTAAATTATTTCCCACCCCCTCACTTTAAATCTGGAAGTGTCTTCGGGTTTAAAATGAATTTCTTGTAGGCAACATATAGATGGGTTTTGGTTTTTTTTTTTTTTTTCCATTCTGATACCCTGTGTCTTTTGATTGGAGCATTTAGCCCATTAACATTCAGGGTAAGTATTGAGAGATATGAATTTAGTGTCATTGTATTGCCTGTAAGGTGAACTGTTACTGTATATTGTCTCTGTTCCTTTCTGATCTACTACTTTTAGGCTCTCTCTTTGCTTAGAGGACCCCTTTCAATATTTCCTGTAGAGCTGGCTTGGTGTTTGCAAATTCTTTCAGTTTTTGTTTGTCCTGGAAGCTTTTAATCCCTCCTTCTATTTTCAATGATAGCCTAGCTGGATATAGTATTCTTGACTGCATGTTTTTCTCGTTTAGTGCTCTGAATATATCATGCCAGCTCTTTCTGGCCTGCCAGGTCTCTGTGGATAAGTCTGCTGCCAATTTAATATTTTTACCATTGTATGTTACAGACTTCTTTTCCCGGGCTGCTTTCAGGATTTTCTCTTTGTCACTAAGACTTGTAAATTTTACTATTAGGTGACGGGGTATGGACCTATTCTTACTAATTTTGAGGGGGGTTTTCTGTGCCTCCTGGATTTTGATGCTTGTTCCCTTTGTCATATTGGGGAAATTCTCTCCAATAATTCTCTCTAATATACCTTCTGTTCCCCTCTTCCTTTCTTCTTCTTCTGGAATCCCAATTATTCTAATGTTGTTTCGTCTTATGGTGTCACTTATCTCTCGAATTCTCCCCTCATGGTCCAGTAGCTGTTTGTCCCTCTTTTGCTCAGCTTCTTTATTCTCTGTCATTTGGTCCTCTATATCACTAATTCTTTCTTCTGCCTCATTTATCCTAGCAGTGAGAGCCTCCATTTTTTATTGCACCTCATTAATAGCTTTTTTTTTATTTCAACTTGGTTAGATTTTAGTTCTTTTATTTCTCCAGATAGGGCTTTTATATCTCCTGAGAGGGTTTCTCTAATATCTTCCATGCCTTTCTCGAGCCTGGCTAGAACCTTGAGAATCGACATTCTGAACTCTAGATCTGACATATTACCAATGTCTGTTTTGATTAGGTCCCTAGCCTTTGGTACTGCCTCTTGTTCCTTTTATTGTGGTGAATTTTCTGCCTTGTCATTTTGTCCAGATAAGAATATATGAAGGAGCAAGTAAAATACTAAAAGGGTGGCAACAACCCCAGGAAAATATGCTTTAACCAAATCAGAAGAGATCCCAAATCGTGGGGGGGGGGGGGGATAAGGGGATAAAAAGAGGTTCAGAAAAAAAAAGAAAAAAATTTAAAAAGAAAACAAATAAAGAAAAAAAAATATATATATATATTAGATAAACTAGTTAAAAAACGTTTAAAAAGAAAAGGGTAAAAGTTAAAAAAAATTTTAGCAGAAGAAGAGAAAAAAAATTGAAAAAGAAAAAAAAATTAAATTAACTGCAAGACTAAAGAATCATAGGCAGAAAGCCATGAGTTCCGTGCTTTGCTTTCTCCTCCTCTGGAATTCCACTGCTCTCCTTGGTATTGAAACTGCACTCCTTGGTAGGTGAACTTGGTCCTGGTTGGATTTCTTGTTGATCTTCTGGGTGTGAGACCAGTTATAGTGATACTCAAGTGTCTTTGCCCCAGGTGGAATTGCACCGCCCTTACCAGGGGCCGGGTTGAGTAATCCAGTAGGGTTTGCTTTCGGGAGCTTTTGTTCCCTGAGCACTTTCCGTAGAGTTCTGGAGGATGGGAATGAAGATGGCGGCCTCCCAGTCTCCGGCCCAGAGTAGCCGAGAGCCCGGGGCCCCACTCCTCAGTGCGCCCTCAGAGTACAGCGCCCAATTACTCCCATCTCCCTGGCCTCCCTGGCCTCAGCGCTCTGAGCTGACCGAGCCTGCGACCAGTTCAAGGTAACCCTGAGCTTAGAGCTCACTCCTTGGCTCTGTTTCTGTAGCCGGCTTCCCTATTCTAATACCTGTAAGCTCTGCGACACTCAGACACCCCCGATCCTGCTGTGACCCTGTGGGACCTGAGGCCACGCTGACCCCGTGTGGCCTTCACCCCAGTTAAGCCTCTGGAGCAATGTCCCTCTGCAGAACAGACTTTTAAAAGTCCTGATTTTGTCCTCCGTTGCTCTGCCGCTTGCCGGGAGCCGGCCCCTCCCCCACGGTCTATCTTCCCGTCACTTTGGATTCACTTCTCCGCCAGTCCTACCTTTCAGAAAGTGGTTGATTTTCTGTTTCTAGAATTGCTGTTCTTCTTCTCTTCGATCTCCCGTTGGATTTGTAGGTGTTTGCAATCCTTAGATAAGCTATCTAACTAATCTCCTGCTACCTGAAGTAGTCTCAGCCTGCTACTTCTCCACCATCTTGACTCCTCCTCCAAAAAATTTTTAAAAAGGAAAATAGAACGACAATAATGAGTTAAAGGATTCCAAGATAAAAGACATAAAATGTGACATCAAAAATATCCCTTTTACAATTGTATCAAAAATAATAAAATCCCAAGGGAGGGTGCCTTGGTGACTCAGTCAGTTAAGAATCTGACTCTTGATTTTAAGAATTTGATTCTTGACTCTTTCCCTTTATCCCTGTCTCTCCCCCTCTCATCTCTCTCTCTCCCTCCTCTAAAAAAATTTTAATTAATTAAATAATTAATTATACTATGAGTAAATTTAATCAAGAAGGTAAAAAATCTATACCCTAAAAACTATGCAATCTTGATGAAATAAATTGAAGAAGACACAAATAAATGGAAGAATACCCCATGATCATAGATTAGAATAATTAATATTATTAAATGTCTACATTATCCAAAGCAAACTATAAATTCAATGTAATTCTTATCAAAATTCTAATGGTATTTTTCACAGAAATAGAACAAAAAAATCCTAAATTTTGCATGAAACCTCAAAAGACTCCAAAGAACCAAAACAATTTTAAGGAAGAAGAACAAACCTAAAGGCATTATGCACCCTGATTTCAAACTATATTACTATATTATAGTTTCAAACTATATTACAAGCTATAGTAATCAAATGGTATGGTATTGTCTTAAAAAGAGAGACATAGATCCATGAAACAAAATAGATTGCTTAGAAATAAACACCTGCATATATGGTCAATTAGTTTATGACAAAGGAGGCAAGAACATAGAATGGAGAAAAGACCATCTCTTCAATTAAATTTTTTTTAAGATTTTATTTATTTATTTGACAGAGAGAGATCACAAGTAGAGAGGCAGGCAGAGAGAGAGGAAGGGAAGCAGTCTCACTGCTGAGCAGAGAGCCCGATGCGGGACTCGATCCCAGGACCCTGAGATCATGACCTGAGCCGAAGGCAGCGGCTTAACCCACTGAGCCACCCAGGTGCCCCCATCTCTTCAATTAATGGTGTTAGGAAAACTGTACAGCCACAGGCAAAAGAATAGAACTAGACCACTGTCTTACACCATATGCAAAAATTAACACAAATGGATTAAAGATTTGAACATAAGGCCTGAAACAAACAAACAAAGAAAAACTCCTTAGAGAAAACATAAGTGGTGAGATCCTTGGCCTCTGTGCTGGTGATGGTTTTTTGGATCTGCAAAGGCAAGGGCAACAAAACAAATATAAATAGGTGGGACGGCATCAAACAAAAAGATCTGCACAGTGATGGAAACCATCAACAAGTGAAAAGGCAACCCACTGAATGGGAGAAGATATTTGCAAGTTATATATCCAATACCAAGTGGTAGACATCTGAAACACATAAAGAACCCATACAACTCGGTGACAAACAATCTGATTAAACATGGGTAAACAAACATGAAAAGATCCTCAGCATCACTCATCATCAGGGAGATGCACATAAAAACCACAATGCGACATCATTCACACCTGTTAGATGGGCTTTGTTGAAACACACTAGCAATAACAGTGTTGGCGAGGATGTGGAGAAAATAATCTGAACCTCTATTATCATTGCCACATTAGTTACTATAGTCAAGGTATGTCAACAACCTAAATGTACACTGATGGATAGATAGAGATAAATGGTATACAATGGAATACTACTCAGACATAAAAAAGAATGGAATCTTGCCATTTGTGACAACATGGATGCACCCTGACAGTATTATACTAAATGAAATAAGCCTGACAAAGAAAAATATTGTATAATTTCACTTACACATGGTATCTAAAAACCAACTAAATAAATAAAACAAAACTCATAGATACAGAGAACAGATTGGTAGTTTTGAGTGGTGAGGGGGTTTGGAGGATTTGTGAAACAGGTGAAAGGTGTCAAAAAATACAAAATTCCATAATGAAATAAATGTCATGGTACAGCAGAGTGACTATCGTCAATTTTATTATTTGCATACTTAAAAGTTGCTAAGAAAATAAATCTTAGAAGTTCTCATCACAAGAAAAAAGAAAAATTTTGTAACTTTACATGGTGACAGATGGTAACTAGACTTATTGTGGCAATCATTTCACAAGGTAAAAATACCACATTATTATATTTTACACATGAAACTAATATAATATTGTATGTCAATTATACTTCAATTAAAATTAAAATTCCAAAGAGCACTGTTGGAACCCCTGGAGTTTCATTGTAATCTCACATAGTCTTTATTGTTTATACCAAACTCAAAAAACATGCATCTGAGATGCTGTGGGAAAGCTCATCTTTCTGTTCAGTGACTCATATAATTAGTATATGAGTGTCATCTCAGAATCAACCTAATGATTCACATTCCAAGCCTACTTTTTATCATGTTAGCTTTCATTTTTATGTGTTCAAATAATGCACTCATGTTTATATTATTTAAATATATGTCCACATACATTTAATACACAGCAGCGTCTCAAACTAAGAACACTAAATATTTTGAAATCAGGAAAGACTGTTGGAAGACTGGTACTTTTATGTCCTCTAAGAGTGATTTTTTTTTAATAAAATGGAAATTTTTAAAAATAAGAATGTGTTAAATAGAAAAACAAAGAAGTTTAAGTTTTTAGAAGAAATCATGAATGGAAGACACATTACAAATAGATAGAGGGTAAGATCATTTTTAAATTGTGAGTTCCCATTGTGTGTAATTATGCCAATTTCCTGAAAATAATACCACAAATATCTTTTTTGTTTTGTTTTGTTTTGTTTTTATTTTTATTTTTTTTTACTTTATTTTTTATAAACATATATTTTTATCCCCAGGGGTACAGGTCTGTGAATCGCCAGCTTTACACACTTCACAGCACTCACCATAGCACATACCCTCCCCAATGTCCATAATCCCACCCCCCTCTCCCAACCCCCTCCCCCCATCAACCCTCAGTTTGTTTTGTGAGATTAAGAGTCATTTATGGTTTGTCTTCCTCCCAATCCCATCTTGTTTCATTTACTCTTCTCCTACCCCCTTAAACCCCCATGTTGCATCTCCTCTCCCTCATATCAGGGAGATCATATGATAGTTGTCTTTCTCCAATTGACTTATGTCACTAAGCATGATACCCTCTAGTTCCATCCATGTCGTCGCAAATGGCAAGATTTCATTTCTTTTGATGGCTGTATAGTATTCCATTGTGTATATATACCACATCTTCTTTATCCATTAGTCTGTTGATGGACATCTAGGTTCTTTCCATAGTTTGGCTATTGTAGACATTGCTGCTATAAACATTCGGGTGCATGTGCCCCTTCGGATCACTACGTTTGTATCTTTAGGGTAAATACCCAGCAGTGCAATTGCAGGGTCATAGGGTAGTTCTATTTTCAACATTTTGAGGAACCTCCATGCTGTTTTCCAGAGTGGTTGCACCAGCTTGCATTCCCACCAACAGTGTAGGAGGGTTCCCCTTTCTCCGCATCCTCGCCAGCATCTGTCATTTCCTGACTTGTTAATTTTAGCCATTCTGACTGGTGTGAGGTGATATCTCATGGTGGTTTTGATTTGTATTTCCCTGATGCCGAGTGATATGGAGCACTTTTTCATGTGTCTGTTGGCCATCTGGATGTCTTCTTTGCAGAAATGTCTGTTCATGTCCTCTGCCCATTTCTTGATTGGATTATTTGTTCTTTGGGTGTCAAGTTTGCTAAGTTCTTTATAGATTTTGGACACTAGCCCTTTATCTGATATGTCGTTTGCAAATATCTTCTCCCATTCTGTCAGTTGTCTTTTGGTTTTGTTAACTGTTTCCTTTGCTGTGCAAAAGCTTTTGATCTTGATGAAGAAGTCCCAATAGTTTATTTTTGCCCTTCCTTCTGTTGTCTTTGGTGATGTTCCTAGGAAGATGTTGCTGTGGTTGAGGTCAAAGAGGTTGCTGCCTGTGTTCTCTTCAAGGATTTGGATGGATTCCTTTCTCACATTGAGGTCCTTCATCCATTTTGAGTCTATTTTTGTGTGTGGTGTAAGGAAATAGTCCAATTTCATTTTTCTGCATGTGGCCGTCTAATTTTCCCAGCACCATTTGTTGAAAAGGCTGTCTTTTTTCCATTGGACATCCCTTCCTGCTTTGTCAAAGATTAGTTGACATTGGAGTTGAGGGTCTATTTCTGGGCTCTCTATTCTGTTCCATTGATCTATGTGTCTGTTTTTGTGCCAGTACCATGCTGTCTTGATGATGACAGCTTTATAATAGAGCTTGAAGTCTGGAATTGTGATGCCACCTACTTTGGCTTTCTTTTTCAATATTGCTTTGGCTATTCGAGGTCTTTTCTGGTTCCATATAAATTTTAGGATTATTTGTTCCATTTCTTTGAAAAAAATGGATGGTACTTTGATAGGAATTGCATTAAATGTGTAGATTGCTTTAGGTAGCATAGACATTTTCACAATATTTATTCTTCCAATCCAGGAGCATGGAACATTTTTCCATTTCTTTGTGTCTTCCTCAATTTCTTTCATGAGTACTTTATAGTTTTTTGAGTATAGATTCTTAGTCTCTTTGTTTAGGTTTATTCCTAGGTATCTTATAGTTTTGGGTGCAATTGTAAATGGGATTGACTCCTTAATTTCTCTTTCTTCTGATACCACAAATATCTTAACAGCTTAAAAATCTCTAGCAACAAATGATGAGATGACTTAAGCCACTCAAGAGAGGCAATTCAGTACCCAACCCACTTATGCCAATTGTTAGAGGCTTCCCAGGCTTGGACACTACTCCTTCTTTATGGCACAAATGTTATGGAAAAAATACATATGGTATTGTAGCAAGTTTAAAAGAATTAATCTCTTCTCTCTTTGTTCCACTGGCATGAGCCAAGGGAAATACAGTAGGGTCCAATCCAAATTGATGAGATCTATGCATTAGGTCAACACTCTATCTAAAGCCAGAACACAAGCAATAAGGACCTGGCCCCAGGGTGAAGGACAGGAGGGCACATGGATAGGGATCTGGCTGGGCCCAAACAGAACTCAGGAGCCTATTAATACAATCTGCATCTCACAACCTGGGTAACCCTATCCCCAGATATGGCAGGACCTGTAAATGCAGTCATCTGTGCAAACCAGCTTTTCACTAGACATCCCCAGAGTCCAGTATCTTAAACTTGACTGATCATCAGAATCACCTGGTATGTTTTTGGAAAACACAGATTCTTGGCTCCCAATCTGGATGGTTTTCTTTGAGTAAAGTCTGTGACAGTGCCATAGCATCTATAGTTTATAAATGCCTACAGGTGATGGGATGACCAGCCAGATGTGAGAGCATACTGCCTGAAGCTATTCCAACCCAGGTTTGTTCTTTGAATTGAAATATTTTTGGTTTCCTCTCTTCTAACACCTGTCAGACCTCCATAAGCACACATTTTCCAGGCAGACATTATCCTCAACTCCACTTCTTAGACTTGGATCAATTTGGAATGTAATTACCACGTTCTCCCTTATACCAACCACACAAGTCCAGGCAAGACTCTACTTCTACTTTTGTCCATGTCTCAAGGGGTAACATGAGCAGTGGCTAGATGAATAACCTGGAAAGTCAGCCCTGAAACTAAAGTCAAGGACTTTATGAAGATTGGATAAAATGCCAGAACAAAGAAGTCAAACACACCTGAAGGAAGAAGCACAACATCCAATACTCAGGCAAGAGAATAAATAAGGAGTTTTGCTGGAAATGGAGATTATAAACATACATGGATATGATATATATAATTCATTTCACCTTCATTTTGGGAATCGCCATTTCACCCACAATACATCTCCCTTCCTTAAGAAGTACATTTTTCCCTGTCTGAACTTTATTAGGAAATGCTTGAGTGGCAGAGCTAAGGGACAGTGTTGTGGTGGTGGGAATTTCCAACCTTTTCTACAGAAGGACTTAAAGAAGGCAATGGCATTGCAAATCCAAATCCTTCCAAATCTCACCTGGGCAATTTGCAGATATATTTCTTTTTTTTAAGATTTATTTATTTATTTATTTATTTATTATTTATTTATTTGAGAGAGAGAGTGAGAGAGCACACAAGTGGGAGGGGCAAAAGGAGAGGGAGAGATAGAATCCCAAGCAGACTCCAGGCTTAGTGCAGAGCTTGACACAGGGCTCGATATCACCACCCTGAGATCTCACAGAAACCAAGAGTCGGACACTTAACTGACTATGCCACACAGGTGCCACTACAGATATATTTCTTTGTTCTCCTAATTATTCAGCAGGTAACTGTTCATTGAAGTACATGCATGCACACACACATATCCACATCCCTCCTGAAGACTACACATCAAATCTCATAGACTACAGAATATGAACTCCTAAGAAGGGAAAAAAATTTTTCCCCCTGTCCCATAATCTATGATGATGCTCCTGAGTGGACATGGATAATATCTTGTCAGGGTTTCCCTGAGCATTGTAGAATGTTTAGCAGCACCTCTGGCCTCCACCCAGCATGTGCCAATACCACCACCCTTTTCCCTTGAAGACCACCAAAAATGACTCTGAACATTGCCAAATGTCGCCGGTGGGGCAAAATTGTACTCAACTGAGAACAACTCCCCTAGTTTATATAATAAGATGTAGGGTAAACCCAACTCTATCAATAATTACATTAAATTTAAATAAGTTAAATACTTCATTAAAAGACTTTTAGAATAGAAGAAAAGGTGAGACCAACTGTATGCTATCTTTAAGAAATTAAATTTTAATGTAATGAAAAAATAAGTTTAAAAGTAAAAAACTAGGAAGAAAGATGCCTTATACAAACATAAATAATAAAATAGCTATAGTGTACAGACCTATTTCTCCTTTCCTATCAGGGTTTCTTAAAAAAAAAAAAAACTTACCAGTTCAGTCTTGTTCAAAATATTCCAAATTTGGAGTTAGTAATTATTGAATCCTTACTCTCTGTCAACTGTATGAGGAATAGTGCTAGCAACCAGGGTTACAGAGGGAGGTAAAATACTCTCACCAGTAGAATGTACAGGAATTCTTTGTCCTATTTTTACAACTTTTCTGTAAACCTGCAATTATTTCAGAATACAAAAGTTAAAAAACAAAAAAAAAAACAAATAGCCAGTTCTGTGTTCTGCATTCTGATTGGTTTAAAAAAAAAGTCCTTTTTAAATTTAATTTAATTTAATTTTTTCAGTGTTTCAAGATTCATGGTTTATGCACCACACCCAGTGCTCCATGCAATACGTACCCTTCTTAATGCCCACCACCAGATATGGATGGAACTGGAGGAAATTATGCTGAGTGAGATAAGTCAATCAGAGAAAGATAATTATCACATGGCTTCACTTACTTGTGGAGCATAAGGAATAACATGGAAGACATTAGGAGAAGGAAAGGAGAAGTGAATTGGGGGAAAACAGAGGGGGAGACGAATCATGAGAGACTGTGGACTCTGAAAAAAATATGTCCTATAAACAACTATAAATAAATTTGGAGAATGATGATAGTATATAAATTTTTAAAAATGCCAAAGGTGAAAAAAATCCTCACCAGGAGCTAATAATACAGTTAGAGATACAGGTAGAAGACAGGCCCATCTGAGCTGAGGCAGAGGTAGCCCCAAGTGCAATGGAAGCATTTTGAAGTCTATTGCTCATTCAGTATTATTTTTCACAAAAAGCACTTGAAGTTTTTAAATATCATTCTAAGAATCTCATCAGAGTGTTTGAGGGAGAAAGCTATTGCTTTGCTTCATCAGTTCTAGCCTTAAAACGCATTCCTAGTGAAAATTAGCAAGTAACTCAGCTTACCAACTACTGGGAGACTGACAAAGTGGTTGTGCTTCTGTTGAACAGTTAACTTCCTACAAGAGTCACAACTGTGTCCTCCCTTATATATTGCTGCCACCTAGTGATCAAATCTTTCCATAAAATGCTGAAAATCAATAATTATAAAATAATAATCTAGATCTCCATCCTAAGAAGCTAGAAAAACAAGGATGAATGATACCCAAAATAAGTAGGAGAAATACTAAATAATAAACAGATGTCAATAAAATTAAAAATAGACAAATCAACAGGGAGATCCCCTAAGGCAAAATCTGGGGCTTTGATCAATAAAAAAGATCAATAAAATTGATAAACTATGGTTACACTGATCAAGAAAAAGGAGAGGAGATACAAATTATCAACATCAGGAATCAAATAAATGTCAGCACTACAGATGTTATAAACATACAAAAGGAATTGGGGAATATGACAAAAATTTTATGCCAATAAACCTGAAAACCCAGATGAAATGGACAAATTCCATGAAAGATAAAAATGACCAAAGTTGATGTTGATACAAGAAGAAAAAGCAAATCTCAAATACTCTTATATCTATTAGAGAAATTGAAATCATTTTATATATAAATGTGTGTGTGTATGGGTGTGTGTACACTTTTCCTCAGACTTTTAGGTGACCCAGATGATATCACTGATTAATTCTACTGAACAGTTAAAGAAGAAATAAGACCAACCCTAAACAAACTCTTTCAGAAAATGGATAAGAGGCAAACACTGCCCAACTCATTTTGTGAGAACAGGATTATTTTTTATCTAAAGCCAGACAAAGTTACCTCAGAAAAAGAAAACTCAGACTAACATTTGTCACACAATGGACACAATGGAAAATAACACAATGGACACAAATGGAAAAATAAAATTATCAGCAATCTATCCTAGCAATAGTATAATATAACCTAGTATAAAAAGAATAATACATTATGACCAATCCCAGTTTGTTTAAGGAAGGCAATGTTGGTTTAACAATCTAATATCAGTCAGTATAATTCATCACATTAATGAAGATGAAAACACATGTAATTTTTTTAATAGATGCAGAAAAAGAACATTTGACAAAATGCAATGCCCATGATTAAGGACATTTCCGAAAACCTTACAGTTAACATACTTCCCTAAAATAAGAAATAAACCAAGAATATCTGCTTACATTTATTGGCAGTATAGTAAAAGCTTTAAGCAGCACAGTAAGGCAAAAAATAAAAGGCTTGCAAATAAGAAGTAAATTTATCTTTATTTATAGAAGACAAATAATGCCTTAAGTGATCTGCAATAAAAGTAATATGACTAACATTAAGCTCAGCAAAGAGGCAGATAATACAAAATATATACTAATATACTATCAACAAATAATTCAAAATGAAATTTTAAAGACACAATATATAATAGCAACAAATATCGTGAAATAATTAGGGCAAATTTTTTCAAATATGTATGAAATTGGTACACTGGATATTATAAAACTTTGGTAAGAGAAATTAAAGGGAGCTAAATAAATTGAGAAATAAACCATGTTTATGTATTGGAAGATGCAAAGTTGTTACGGCATCAGTTCTCCTGATATACAGTAAGACTGAGGATTAGCTACTGTTGTTGCTAATAACGGATTTTTATGATTGTCATGTATACTTACATAACGTGTGACAAAAAATTAAATGGCTCAGACAAATGTTAAAAATTATTCTTACAGCAGGCATAACTCTGAGGTTTATACTTTTTTATGATAAATCAACTCTTCCTAAAGTTCTCGAACTGTGTGCCAGGGCATAAAAGTTTGCCACAACAAATTCACAGTATATTTTACTTTTTCTAGGCAAGGCAGTGATACTCTGTATCTACCTGACCTGAAATATACTAGTTAGAGGTAGTTTACAATTTCAACAGTGGATTATGCTACGTTCCTTTGATGACATCTCTGTGGAGATGTTTTTTCAGTGGATGATATTTTAAAAACGGTGTGAAAATCACTGTAGATGAGGAAAAGAGAATGATTGTATCTAATTTTATTTCAGGCTTTAAGATGTTTATCTAGGCCTAACAGTCACACACACATTAATAAGTAATTATGGTTATTTAAAATGAAACAAAGCACCATTTTTTTCTTTTAATTTACATGTATCATGCTTTTCAAATTACTATTAAATTGTTAGCACATAATATGTATCATGTTGTTTGTACCTAACTACTCAATAAGCAGAACTTTCAGGTATTTCTTTAGTCATAAGGACTAATCACGGAAATGATCAGATTACAAAGGATACAGTAAATCAAGAATATCTGAGAACTTTGGAACTAATCATTTAAGAAAAATACCTATTAGTGATAAGTACAATCCAATCTGTACTACTTTAGAATAGAAGTCGGCACATTTTAGTGCTCAACATCACTAGGCATCAGGGAAATACAAATCAAAACCACAATGAGATATCACCTCACACCAGTCAGAATGGTTGAAATTAACAAGTCAGGAAATGACAGATGCTGGCGAGGATGTGGAGAAAGGGGAACCCTCCTACACTGTTGGTGGGAATGCAAGCTGGTGCAGCCACTCTGGAAAACAGTATGGAAGTTCCTCAAGATGTTGAAAATAGAGCTACCCTATGACCCAGCAAAGATAAAAATGTAGTGATCTGAAGGGGCACATGCACCCAAATGTTTATAGCAGCAATGTCCACAATAGCCAAACTATGGAAAGAACCTAGATGTCCATCAACAGATGAATGGATAAAGAAGATGTGATATATATATACAATGGAATACTATGCAGTCATCAAAGTAAATGAAATCTGGCCATTTGCAATGACATGGACAGAACTAGAGGATATTATGCTGAGCAAAATGAGTCAATCAGAGAAAGACAATTATCATATGATCTCTCTAATAGGAATTTGAGAGGCAGGATAGGGATTTGGAGGGTAGGGAAAGAAAAAATGAAACAAGATTGGATCAGGAGAAAGAAAAACTATGAGAGACTCTTAATCTCACAAAATAAACTGAGGGTTGTTGGGGGGTGGGGGAGTAGGGAGAGGGTGGTTGGGTTATGGACATTGGGTAGGGTATGTGCTATGGTGAGAACTGTGAAATGTGTAAGACTGATGATTCACAGACCTTTACCCTGGGACAAATAATACATTATATGTCAATAAAAATAATTAAAAAAAAAATATATAAAGCTTTGATGAACAACACAAAAAAAGAAGTCTGCACATTTTCTATGGAGGACCACATTAAATATTTAGACTTTGCAGTCTGTATTTGGTCTCTATTACATAGTATTCTTTATTTGTTTGCTTTTTGTTTTTGCAGCCCTTTAAAAAGTAAAAATAATTCTTATCTCACAGGTCATTCAAGAAACAGGCCATGGGCTAGTTAGGGGACCACAGGTGACCCTTATCCAGTCCCTGTTTTGGAACTTTGAGAAACATAGCTAATTTTATGGCTATAGTTTCGTACCAACTTACTGATCAACATAATAAAAATATTAATATTTACCAAAAGTTGCAAAGCACGTTTGGTATTACCAAGCTCTGAGACATTATTTTTTTTACATTTTAACGTCTCAGATACTGCTTATTGTCCTTCTCCCAGTTGCTTCTGCCTAGGTGGGGGTCACAGGGAAGTTACCATTGCCTTTGACAGCATGAACTTGATCACAGACGTCTGTGTTACTTCCACCTCATTTGTGTTCTATTGTTTGCTTTGCACATGCTAATTTTAATTACTCTTTAAAACAGCTTCAAAAAAGAAACAAGAGTGCGGTGTGAATATGGGGAAAAAGAAAGCAAGAAAGTATATGACCATGAAGTAAATGTTTAGTCACTGAGGTCAGAGGCTTAAAGAGAAGGAGAGATTAAAATCTAAAAAGAAAGAAAATATCCCAGTGCACTCAAGGAAAGAGAAGACCCCCAACATCCTTCCTGTTTACTCTTCCAAGATATCACACAGCTGAACCCACCTTACCACATCCTAGCAGAAACCAACTTTATCAACTTTTCCATTTAGGCCAGGCTTGACTTAGTACAGTTAATGATGGACTGTCTGTATGCCAAGTGTATCCCTTGAATAACTGACTTCGCAATGGTTAAAAAATGAGAAATTGGAGCAAAAGTATCCAGTGGCCCTAAGGATTGCCAAAGACCCAAGATTTGAGCAACCATGCCACACAAAGAAACCTATGCAGATGACAGCTTAGTACAGAGAGTAACTCAACACAAGTGTTATACTTGGCCACAACTGGTCTGGATTTTAAAAGAAGGATGGGGAAGATCCCTAGAGTTCCCATAATATACATTTCTTTTCTTTCTTTTTTTTTAAAGATTTTATTTATTTATTTGACAGAGATAGAGAGATCACAACTAGGCAATGAGGCAGGCAGAGAGAGAGAGGGAAGCAGGCTCCCTGCTGAGCAGAGAGCCCAACACGGGACTCTGGGATCACGACCTGAGCTGAAGGTAGAGGCTTAACCCACTGAGCCACCCAGGTGCCCCCATCATGTAGATTTCTAACCATGGGTACAACACTGAGTGGATGGCAAATGATTATGGAACCTCTTAGTTCTAATTCTTAAAGATAGAGTTGATTATCCTTTATGTACCTTTACCAACTTTTTCTGTTGCCAGTTCATATAGCAATACTTTATAGCATGAATTATTTCACTTACCCATTTGCTCTGTTATGAGCTGAGTATGGTTAAATACAGTCATTTTTTCATGTTATTTTGAAATTGATATTTTGTATCATTTTAAATTTAGTTGCATCTTTTTATGAATCAGTTGATTGCTCACATAAAAACTCATCAGAAAAGTGCATAATAGTTTGTCATTTGGAAACAAAACCTTATATACAGAAGTATTTTACTGGCCTCCTCTTCACCCAATTCATTTCTACCAGAGGGCTAGGGGGATGAGCAAACACATGTCACGCGACACTGGACAGATGAAGTCAACAGCAGTGTATTAGTGTATTAGTCATACATACACGAAGCCTAGGGGAGGAGGGTACTGTGCCATGCACAGGTTGCATTTAGGAACAAAGTGAACAACCAGGGACTATTGGAACTAGACTTTAGTATCAAGAAAATATTATGCTCCCTGATTCCTGTGGGAAGATGTGATTGGCTTGTTTGAATAACTCCATGGGCTGGCAGGGACCTCAAGGACAGGAGGGAACTGTGCCTGGTCTCTGTAATAGGAAGGCTTCTTGGCTAGGGGTCCATCTGTACAGGAACAGAGTGAAAAGTGAAGCTTGCAGATAAGCCATTCAAGTTCCTCCCTCTTATCTCCAAATATCAGGGTACATATAATATTGGGCCTTACTTTTAGGCTTTAAGCCACAAGAGGCAAATAATATAACAACATGGTTATGATCATTATATTTTTCTATGTAAATATAAAATATAAAAAGATACACCTTGGGGTGCCTGGGTGGCTCAGTCAGTTAATCGAAAGTTAAGCTTTTGATTTTTTATTTCAGCTCAGGTCCTTATCTCAGGGTCATGAGCTTTAGCCCTGTGCCTGGCTCCCAGCTGAGCTCTCTGTCCCTTCCCATTCCTTACCTCGAAAAAAAGAGAAGAAAAAAAGAAAAAGAAAATTTCAAACAAAACATGTCAGTTATAAAAATAAAGATAAGTAAGTCAAATTCTCTAATAACATAAAGGAGAAGGAAATTAATAAAGTGATTCTGAAATTTGTTTTTTGTTTGTTTGTTTGTTTTAAAGATTTTATTTATTTATTTATTTGACAGACAGAGATCACAAGCAGGCAGAGAGGCAGGCAGAGAGAGAAGAGGAAGCAGGCTCCCTGCTGAGCAGAGAGCCCAATGTGGGGCTCCATCCCAGGACCCTGAGATCATGACCTGAGCCAAAGGCAGAGGCCTTAACCCACTGAGCCACCCAGGCGCTCCTTTAATTTGCTTTATAAAATCTAAACTTAAGCCCTGGAAAAAAAAAAAAAAGCACAAAATGATACAGATAGCAGTAAACTGCTAGTCAAACTCACAAAGGAGAAAATAAAGACTTTAAAATATCAATAATGTCAGTATGTAACTTTGGTACAATGCTAAAAGAATATATACCATAATCAAATAGGGTATCGCCCATCTCAGGAATAAAAGTATGGTTCAATTTTTATTGACAATATGTTTATTAAAGTACCAGGTCCAAAGAGAAAATTATTTTACAACAAAATTGGCCATAGTCGTTTTAAAGTGTCACACTCACATGTCTGTTATAAAAATCAGGAAACCAGGGGCACCTGGGTGGCTCAGTGGGTTAAGCCTCTGCCTTTGGCTCAGGTCATGATCTCAGGGTCCTGGGATTGAGCCCCACATCAGGTTCTCTGTTCAGCAGGGAGCCTGCTTCCCCCTCTCTCTCTGCCTGCCTATTTGTGATCTTTCTGTCAAATAAGTAAAATCTTAAAAAAATAAAATAAAAACCAGGAAACTAGGTCTAGAAGAATATTTTCTAAGCAGAATTTTTTTGGTGGAAGGAAATAAAACTTAAGGTAAAGACATGGAATTCAATTCAATTCATGGAATTTTTTGTGGAAGGAAATAAAATTTAAGGTAAAGACATGGAATTCACATGTCATATTCACATTTTCTAGAATCTCTAGCAATTCAAGAAAACAAGCAAAAAGAAACATGATTGAAACACTGGAAAGAAACCACTGAAACTGATGGAAGAAATGTGAAACCATAGTAAAATACCACTGGCCATCCACTAGAAGGGCTGGCTTCAAGAAGACAGGTACTCTCTCTTGGGGCGCCTGGGTGGCTCAGTGGGTTAAGCCGCTGCCTTCGGCTCGGGTCGTGATCTCAGAGTCCTGGGATCGAGCCCCGCATCGGGCTCTCTGCTCAGCAGGGAGCCTGCTTCCTCCTTTCTCTCTGCCTGCCTCTCTGCCTACTTGTGATCTCTCTCTGTCAAATAAATAAATAAAATCTTTAAAAAAAAAAAGAAGACAGGTACTCTCAAATGTTAACAAGGATGTGGATAAATTGGAAGATTCGGGGCAACTGGGTGGCTCAGTTGGTTAAACGTCAGACTCTTGCTTTCGGTTTAGGTCACGATCTCAGGGTCCTGGGATGGAGCCCTGCATCAGGCTTTGTGTTGGGCATGGAGCCTGCTTGAGATTCTCTCTCTCCCTCTGCTTCTGTCCCTCCCCACCCACAGAGGAAAAAATAAATAAATAAAACCTGAAAGCCTCATACACTTCTTATGGGAACATAAGATTTACAGACATTTAGAAGACCTAAAAATAAGCATAGAGTTATCACGTAATCTAGGAACTCCACTCCCAGGTATGTATATACCTGAGTGAAATGAAAATATATGTCCGCACAAAAACTTGTATAGAAATGTGTACAACAGCATTATCATAATCACCAGAAAGTGGAAACAAAAACAACCCAATGTCTATCAACAGATGAATGGATAAATAAATATGGTGTATCTGTATATTGAAATATTAGCTAGCCCTAAAGTGGAATGAAGCTCTGACACATACTGCTACATGCATGATCCTTGAAAACATTCTAAATGAAAGAAATTGAACACAAAAGTCCACACTGTATGATTTCACTCATATAAAATATTTAGAATGGACAAATGTACAGAGACAGAATACAGATTCAAGGGTGCCAAGGGATGGGGTGAGGGTCAGGAACAGCGAATGATTTATCATGGTGTCCTTTGGGGGTGATGAAATATTCTGGAATTAATGACCTGAATACATAACTCTGTGAATATCTTAAAGCCCATTGAACTGCACTCTTTAAAACAGTGAATTTTTCAGTATGTGAATTATCTCTCAATAAAGCTATCATTAAAAAATATCCAGGACTGGAGTGCCTGGGTGCCTCTGTCAACTGAGCATCTGACTCTTGATTTTGGCTCAGGTCATGATCTCAGGGACCTGAGATCAAGCCTGTGTTGGACTCTACGCTCAGCGGGGAGTCTGCTTGACAATTCTCTCCTCTCCCTCTGCCCCTCCCCCAACTTGCGTGCTCTCTCTCTCTCATTCTCTTTCTCTCTCTGGAATAAATAAATAAATCTTAAAAAAAAAAAAAAAAAAAGAAAAGAAAAGGAAAAGAAAGCCCAGGCCAAGATGGAGTGACAGAGACTGAATTTACCCTCATAGCAGACACTAACAACTTGAAAATATTTGTTAAACAGTCTTCAAGAATTTAGATATTTGGCAACTGAGGACACTGATTCCAGCATAAAAATCGTGATGGTGAGCCCTACATTTGTTCCAACCTGGAGAGATTTTCCATGACAGAGCATAAGAGGGAAGACTCAGGCATTGTCCTGTAGTTTCCCTGAGTTATAATGACGGTGGAAATTTTGAGGAGACCAAAACAGCCAGAGTTCTTAGGCCAGAGTTTCTATCCTAAAGCATATGTCCGTACATAACTTATGCATAATGCTCATAGCAGCTTCATATGTAATAGTCAAAAACTGGAAATAACTCAAATGTCCATCAACAGGTGAGTGAACAAATATAATGTAATATATTGTGAACTACTCCTCAGCCTTAAAAGAAATTAATTATTGGTACATACAAACAATACGGATAAATCTCAGGATAATTATGCTTAAGATTGTGTTTTTGGTGTTGTGTTTTGGTAATATTTTGTTTTTTGATTTGGTTGCTGATTATCAGGGTATATTTGGTTGATGAAAATTCACATGATATATATACTTTTCTAAATGCATATTATATTTCAATAAGACAAATTTACAAATCAATGACTTTTATAGTTTTGGCAATATCTAGTTTAAAAATAATATGAGGGGCGCCTGGGTGGCTCAGTGGGTTAAGCCACTGCTTCGGCTCAGGTCATGATCCCAGGTCCTGGGTTCGAGCCCCACATCGGGCTTTCTGCTCAGCAGGGAGCCTGCTTCCTCCTCTCTCTCTGCCTGCCTCTCTGCTTACTTGTGATTTCTCTCTGTCAAATAAATAAATAAAAATCTTTAAAAAAAATAATAATAATATGAAATAGGAAATTGAAGTTGAAATAGGAAATTGAAAATAGGAAAAAAGTTATCCTTGGAAAAAATTTAGTAAATTTATCCTTATGTGAAAATATATGCAAACTTTGCTATAAAACATTATTGAATATGTGAATCAATTGAACTCTTACCTAATACGTTCAAATGTACTAGGTCATCCTAAGATTCCTCTGGAAACAAAAACCATGAGATAGAAATGTTGAGAAAAAATGTTTTTCAGAGAGAAAATAGAGGAGAGAAAAGTTGCCCTACTCACTGATATTTGTCTTTGTTTTTGCAGCAGAAGAACCCCTTCCTAGTTCCTATGCTTAGAAACTCACTCTCCTGAAGAAGCCAAGGACTTCCTGAAAGATTTATAAATGCAAAATCTTTTCATTCCCAACCCCGTAGCTCAAGTTTGGGTCATATGGTTAACACCATGTTGATCAGACATGCCATTCCTCAGGTTGTAATTGGAAATTAATATTGTGTTGACAGGTAGTAGTAAAGGCAGCTACTCCTTCTGATTTCTAACAGCAGCAGGGACAACGATTCCAGTGGGACTGTCCAGTATCAGGAATAGGTCCTACATGGTCCCGGCAGTAGCCAAAGAGGCTGGAGAATGAGTGGAAGCATTCTTCCTGTCTAGGTAAATTTATGCCTATTTCTCCCGCACCCTCAAGAGATTGTGCCAGCTACCACTATCTTAAACAGTCCTTTCTTGTCTGTATAAACCTATCATTCTTTTTGCTTATAACAATGTTTTGTTGGACTCTTTACATTATAAATTAAACTCTCATGTTTACCACTAAACTAACACAAAGGTTAGCACTGGGAATGATTGCCATCAACAACCATTCCACCAGGCAAGTTAATGAAATGTAGGATTTATCTGTCTTTGTTCATGCTGACAGCAGTGAAAAATCCTGCAGTTAAGGGCTGGAACTCTAGCAACTAGGGGCATGCATTGGCTGTCTGCAGTCACATGTAATAAAAGGCCCATGGAAAGCAAAGCTTGGGAGTTTATGTGGCCTGTGCAATGAAGAGTATATAGGGTTTGAGAATTTCAAGGGACTGGAGGTGAACCAGTTGCTTCTAATAGTGGTGGACAAACTAAGCACAGACTAACAACTTGAAAGTCTAAGATCCTTAGCTCAAGGTATAGATTTAAAAGCAGAAACTTTTAGTAACTCTAGTACAGTTACAGTCTCATCCCTTGTACCCCAAAGCTGGGATAGCCAATGAAATAAACCTTATGGGGCACCTGGGTGACTCAGTCACTGCCTTCAGTTCAGATCGTGATCCCAGGGTCCTGGGATTGAGAGCCCCATGTTGGGCTCTCTGCTGAGTGGGAAGCCTGCTTCTCCCTCTCCCACTACCCCTCCCCCACCACCACTCATGCTTCTCTTGAATGCTCTCTCTTATAAGTAACTAAAATCTTAAAAAAAAAAAAAAATGAACCTTTCAAGTTTCAGTAAGACAATAGATCATATGCCCATTAAATTTTTTTCTATTATTATATCTTCCAAATTTTTTCTAAAATATTTGTTATTATGTTTTATTCATGATGGCTTCATTTTTTTATCTCATAAGTGGAATATTTCACATTCACATTATAATTTGTTATTACAGGTAATATCTAAAAATTTTCATATATTATAATCATTCACTTAAATCTCGTGGTTCTAAACGGTTGTCAAATAATTTATTCATTTTCCTGGTAGGTACATCATCTATATGCAATAATAATTCTCAGTTTTTCTTTCCAATATTTATAAATTCTTTCCCCCTAGAAAGCATATTGCCTTATTTATTTGTATACATCTTTTAATCTCAAGTGTACTAAAGTATTTCCCATTTTTTAATAAATACTGAGTTTTTATTTTCAAATATTTTTCCAACAATATGGTGAAATATGTCAACTGATTTTCTATCACTGTTCTGTCTTAGCCTGGGTCACAACATTTTATTATTCTCAGGGGACAAGCCTAAGTGATTTAGGAAGATTTCAGGAACTGACTTGAGTCCACACCTCCAGGTCTTTAACACTTCCTAGAGCTGACCTGGCAAGAAACAGAGTAGGAGAAATGATATTTTCCTGTTTTCACTTCAACCTGTCCCAGGGCCAGAAAACACACGAGCCAGGGTGTGAAATGAAAAAGAAGAAGAATAGCAATTTAAGAGAAGAAAAACCACCAACTTTGTTAGGGAGCGGTGGATTTTTTTATTGTTCTTCACCAAATAGGATCTATGGTGATTTTATAAGGATCAACTAACTTCCATGTTACCTCTTACCTTCTCTATGTGAGTTTTTTCCTTGAAGATAGTACTTGACCTTTAATGTTAGTCATGTTCCAACTTTTTGTTCTTTTGTTCCAACTCTTATATTAGGTTTCCAATACAACATATTCCACTTCTTGGAAGAGCTAATAACTGATGGCTTGTACTATCTGTGTGAGCAGCACTGACCCAGCAGTCAGAGTTCCCTAGGCATGCTACTTAACGGTAGGAAATTTTTCATGTAACTATGTGCACTCAGGTTTCAAAATTATAGCGATTCTTAAAATCACCAGTCTACGTATTAGAAATGAATGATCTGCTTAGAGTAAAGGTTAAAACTTGAATATATGTCAAAGTGTAAATTGTGCTCTCATACCTTAAATATGTTGTAATCTTCCAATATTTTCCATAGCAAAGATAATGTATGCAGGGGAACAGAGTGGATAATTTTTTTTTGTAGTATCACCCTTTAAGAGAGGAGAAGAAATTAATGGTTTTTAAAGCTAGATATTGTTTGTGTCTTTATTAACATTCTTTCACTGACTAAGGAATAAAGCCAGGGTCGAGCCACAGAGCTACTGATTCCACCTGTCGGTCCTCCTTCATACTACACAGCCTCGCAAAGCTAGGCTCAGTGGATTCAATTCAGCTCCCAGACTTATAAAGACCTCATCAACATCGAATCCTTTCTGTCTATCCCATGTCACCTATTCTTCTAGGTTCAACTCATCTCACTGTCCTTTGCTCTGATTGCTGCAAAATGGACTGTTCTCCCTTCCCCCTGACCAGCAATAAAATTCAGACTATCATATAAATTTTGGCACTCATGTTTTTAATATTATCCATATATTCTGATCTAGTACTTTATTGCTCTCAAAGTTTTGTCAATTAGATTTTGCCTCAATCTAATTTTTTTTTTGCCTCAGCTTCCTTACACTGACAAAATCCAACATCAAGTTGAGTATCTGATACCCAACATTATATATGATTAAATAGAATTATGTGTAGATTCAGAAAGTCCCCAAAGCATGAGGACAGAGAAGAACCTTGAAAATTCTTCTTCTCCTACTTCATTGCCTCTGTGTCCACGTTGATGATTGAAGTGAATAAAAGTTTTATTACAGAACATAAGAAAAATTAAATTATAAGAAACTATAAAGAAATTAACTAAATAATATTTTTAAATTGAAGCCTAAATAAACCATAATTATAACTAGTACAGTGACTTTAATACTATGTTCCTTGGAGTTCTGGGATTCTCTAAGATATATCAAGGACTTTGGGGAGATGAAAAGGAAAGAAGACTAAAAGTCATCCTCCTCAACACAGCCTGAGTCAGAATAGTTCCACTATCATTTATTTTATATTTTGGGTTGTATGGACTATTTCTTCCATTAAAAAGAGGCTCAACTGATTAAATTAATTAATAACTTTAAAAACCACTCATTGGATTAAATGTTTTTCTTTTAGGTATAAAAAAAAAAAAAAACAAGTCAGCTAGAAGAAGTAACTATCTGACCTTGCCCAGCTTGACAATGTCAGACTTGAAACAAGAGCCAGATTTAGGAAACACGTATAAGAAAGGCTGTTTGTTCAGTACCTCTAAATATCTTCATGCACTCATCATGCAGCCTCCAGTTTAGGGACAGAAAGATTTGCCCTAACAACTGGTCGGGGGATTAGATTACAAAAAAAAAAAAAAAATATATATATATATATATATATATATATACACACACACACACACAGACAGACATATATATATATTTTATGGTATCTGTCCTTTCTCATTCAGAAAGATGCTGATGCTATTTTTAAAAATTTAAAAATGTTATTTCTTGAAATGTTATTTTGACTGTGGACTCTGAGGAACTAACTGAGGGTTTTGGAGTGGAGTGGGGTCGGAGGTTGTGTGATCCTGGTGGTGAGTATTGTGGAGGGCACGTATTGCAAGGAACACGGGGTGTGGTACATAAATAATGAATTCTGGAACACTGAAAAGAAATTTAAAAAATAAATAAAAATTTAAAAAAAACATTTGTTAAGTTACAAAGAGAAAATAAACTACACATTTCATGATAAATATATTTTAAAAAACAGTAAAGACTACTTGGCGTTTTATAAATAGAAATAATTTTGTTTAAAAAATATTAATCTAAGAAGCCACATATGCTTTAGTTGTACATCTTTCCCCCTTTAAATTGACATGTTAAAGGGAATAGTTTTTTTGTCAGGGGTTTAAGCTTCACGGCAAAGTGATTTCTACCTAAGGAAGCCACTTGAGGGCACCAAAGGCATTTCTCTCAAAGTCTGCATCCGTTTAGAGGAGGCTGCTTTCCACCTCATTGTAAATTTAGAGGAAGTGGGTGGAGAAGACCAAGGTCTGGGAAAATGACCATAATAATAGTACCTTGTGTTTATATAGCACCTTTCTTCAATTAGCTCAGCATGTTTGGATATGATTATTCAGCTGGGAGCTTCCAGTTGTGGGAAATGAGGCACAAGGCAAACACGTGGCCTAGGTGGGACAGAGGGTGAGACTAATTCTTATTCATTTCAAATGCTCATTCATTATTTTTACACTAAAAAGCTGATGTGTGACCTTTCCTGGCCATTTCCTTAGAAACAATAAGTTGAGAAGTCAGAGTCCCAAACTCAAACACGTCTAATGGAAAGCCTCATGAGTTCTACTAGGAAAAGAAATCATACTCCTCACAGCCAACAAGGGAACTATAATAGAATTCTTTTCCTCTATATAAGTATAGTTATAGACAATTCCAAAGCTAGTCGTGAAAATAACATAGCTTAAATAATCTTTAGTTGCATTTTACTTTTATTCCTCAAGCAAATTCACTCAAATTTGTATTCTAAATTATTCATTTTCTATCCATTCTCTGCTAAAAAATTACCAAAATATGATAAGAAAAAAGTTGAACTTGTATTGGAAAAACCTAAACTCTTTGTTCCACATAAGAAAATACTATTCTGGAGTTTAATGTGTTAGCGAAATGCTCCAACATGATTTAATAGAGAAACACCTAGATAAAAGACCATTTAATTACCAGACAATTAGATCTGGTTTAGTCATTGACTGAAAGGATGGTTATAGAGAAATTTTCCATCGAGAGCATTTGCAATGACTGATGTGTAATACATGATTAAGACATTTTCTTCTGCCGCGTCATTTAGGGTCTTATCTGCTTATGAAAGCCTCACATTTTCTCTAAGTACTAAACATGTGCCTTTAACCTCTGATTAAGATTTGGGCATTTACTCACATGTGGGTTTGAGGCTGACTGTCCCTTTACAGGTCTGAATGGATTTTTGTTTAAATTTCAGATGATGCTTGAATTTGGCTTTCTTAATAGTTCAAATGATTTTAATAGATGTCTGTTATATAAAGAGTTTCTCCAAGGTGTTGGGGGACTAAAATAATTGCAAGTAACTGGTTTTCATGTAATGAAAATATCCAACTCAGAGACTCTGCATATCCTGAAATGAAAAGCAATAAAATCATGCTTCTTTCTCTCTCTTATCTCTTTCCCTCCTCCACATTATACCAGTTATTTATTGAGTTTTATGGAAAATCTATTTATTTGTACCTTAGTTATTTGGATAACTGCCTCAGATGTCTTCTTTTCTAGAATGGGTACAGATTGACTTCTATAAACTACCTATAACAATTATACATTATATTTCAACATAATATAAATGTGCAGGATGTGGCATTGGAGACAAGGGGTTTTAAGGGTGCTTGACTACATAAATAGCTCAAAAATACATAAATCTAAAGGTACAAAAAAATAAAATAGTACTTCCTTAGACTTGTGCTTATCACCAACAAATTCTTATTTTAAGTTATTGATTCCTCAAATTTGAAAGCTGGAAAGCCAAGCCACAGCAAGGTAAGGTTACCTGCTCATGCATACTCAGTGGCAGCTTTAAGTTTTTAAAGCTAGATCTTCTATAGTAGCCTTTATTGTGTTGGTTTAATTAATCTTTATATTCCATCTGGATTTTTTAACTTCTAGTAAGAAGTAGGATGAAAGCCAAATTTTCTTAAGATAGAGGATAAATCAATTTTATTCCGTAACTATTTTAGGGGCACTACTCTGTCTGGTGTTCTGCTTAACAGAGATGAAGACATAAGATTTGACTTCCAAGATTTCAGAATTACTTCTTATATTTTCTAATCAATTTAGTGAAAATAAACCCCAGTATCTGCAGTTTTAAATTTCCCAATTAGAAGTGTTTTCACAACCAGAAAAAAAAACATGTGCAATATTAAATAAAATAGGGATACCTCTTAAAACCTTTTTCATGGTAGTTTTTCTCTACAGTTCTCTCACGTAAACATTCAAAATGCAAATTTTACCTGACAGTAACTAAGTACCAGATTTCATTCAAAATTTGAGAGCTTTAATCATTATTATTCATACATACATAATCTGTGACTTCCTGAAGGTAGGGATTTTATCTTGATCATCTCAATGTCTTCTGGCATGGGTAAGACCGACAATAAATGTCTGGTAAATAAATGATGGAAGATTGGGTCAATATATGGATGTTTAAACCATTACTAAAGAGTCACTAAAGGACAGAGAAAGGGGATAAAAAGGAAAATGAACAAGGATCAAAGTTTAAGGATCAACTACACTTAGGTCACTGCAAAAAGGAAAGAAGTTGGAGAAAAATATGATAAACAATCATAAGTTTGGGTTGGCAGTAGTGTTAAAGGTTAAAAATGATAGGAAATGTGGTAGTTATTAGAACTCTCCATAACTATTTCAGCTCTCTTTTCTTTGTGGCACATTAAAGAGTGTGTCTCCTTGACTTGTTTTGACTAATGAAATATGGTTGAAAGTGTGTGTGTTATTTTCCATTTTTGAGAGCCAATGAGAACTTCCCCATGCTTCCTTTTGTTTCCTTTTGGTGACTAAAGATTTAGTCAAAGCTGCTTCATAAGCTTAAGATGAAGCATGAGAACATAATGAGCATCAGTGTTCCCTGCCAACTCAAAAAGAGCAAGTAGCATGAGAGAATCATCTTACTTGTTAAAA
Organism: Lutra lutra; assembly: GCF_902655055.1. Lineage (NCBI taxonomy): Eukaryota > Metazoa > Chordata > Mammalia > Carnivora > Mustelidae > Lutra > Lutra lutra. The sequence goes on along the minus strand of NC_062279.1, from coordinate 46,764,964 downwards.
GACATAGAATGTGGGGTTGTTTGTTACTGCAGCATAACCTAAGCTATCCTGACTGATAAATAGAGTAAGAAGTAAGAACTTTATTATTTATTAGATAGGATTGGTTAAAATAGCCAGAGTTTTCGGTTTTACATTTTTAGGCAGGAAGTAGATTGAAAACTTAAAAAATGAGTTATTGACTAGAAATTATGGACAAAAGTGCCAATTATCCATTTTAAAGATTTACTATAAGAGGAAGAGAATTAGTTCTCATGTATTCCTATAAAAATTTCTTTAAAATATCATAAGAAATACAGTAATGACAGAAAATGTGTATTGATATTGGAACCAAGGGAATAATAGTTCAGTAACATGCCAACACTTTGAATAGTATTAAAGAAGAATATCTGAAATAAACACTCAAGAAAGATGGGATTGAAGGAATCACTGAGTGATCTCCTGTTTATCATAGTTGAAAAAGTCTGTGTTTGGAGGACACAGATCTCATCGCCTAGCAGAACTATAACATCTTCTGGTGTAGAAAACAAGACTACTTGAAGTGAAGAAGTTTCTCTGAGGACAATTATCAAAGCCTAATTTCCATTTTACTGATTTTTGGTTGGGGGAAGTAGAAACTCTCCTTTTGAAGTCACACCCTCAAGTTGCAAAGTAAATTACGAACAAAATAAATAAGATGGGGGTAATATTCCGTGGGCCACTGATGAGGTTAGCTAGAGAGAGGTGTTACTGGCTAAGTTATATTTAGGCTGCCATAACAGCCTCATAAAAGAAATATTTTAGAACAGGAACAAACCTTCCTACATGGGATATAGTCCTCTATTTTTACCAATGGTGTCAGATATATGAATTGGCAAAGTTAAACTCTAATAAATATAAAATTTTTCCATCTCCTGTAGGGTAACTGTGACTTAACTAGGGGCCTAAATGATATCCAAAAGCACCCATTTCACCCTTCTAAAATAGAAAAATATGACCTCTCTCTATAAGATTAGTAAACAGAAATATCATTATAAAGAAGAAATCAGCAAGTAAATATATCTTATGGGACATAGCAACTGAAAGAAGCAGAAGAAAACTTTAGACCATCTCTAAACCTTCAAAGAAATCTGAGAGGATATTGCATCTATGAAATTTAAAAGAGAGGACAAAACTCATAACAGAGAAAAAGCTAAAGATGTGATTGCTAAACAAAAATAAATGTACAATGGAAACAGTGAACTGCTTAAAATTTAAAAATTAGAGGACATTTTAATAAGTTACTTAGAAAAATCAGAGCAAAATGATAAAGACATAAAAGACAAATGATCAGAAATACACATAACAGAATAGGGAGGCCAAATGTAGTCATTATAGGAATTTCAGGAGAAATGAATTGAGGATAAGATATAATACCAAGATGGGAAGAAAATTGCCCTAGACAAAGAAAACTTTGATATTTAGCTGCAGAGGACTCCCAATTAAACACCAGGTAATTTTAATTAAAAAAATATGTGGCAATATTTTAATTAAAAAAATACTCCAGCAATATTTTGTCAGGAGACATATTAGAGGACATATTAGGAAAAATTTTTTAAATTATTTCTAGAATAAAAAATATTCCATAAGTATTGTCAGAAATGATACAAACATTGTCATAGGAAAAACAGGAATTCATATTAATAGTTTATGAAAGAAGAAATATAGTCACTAACATATGGAAAAACAAGGATTTAAACAAGAGTGACAATTTCTTACTTAATCACATTAGAGTGAATTAAAATACTGTAATGCTTGGGGTAATCAAATGTACGTGGAAATGTGCACTCTAGAATATTTTGGGAGTATAAATTAGAATAAATTTTTGTATGACAATTGAGAACATGTAGTTAATACTTTCTTGTGAATTTTTTGACAAAATTTCTATTTCCTTGAATATACGTAAATAATAAAATCATGTATTCATGCAAACTATAAGACTATTCAGCAAAAAAATAACAAAAGTATATCATCAGAAATAAATAAAATTTGGCCTTTGTACAATCACAAATAATATACTACAGATGAATATGCTGAAGTGAATAAAAAATATTCACAAAATTAGAATTAAAAAATATTCACATTTGTTATTTGGATAAGCTCTACTAACTAAGTGGCTCTCCTTATTATGGGGACCAAGTAGAGTCTCTTCATCCCTAAGTAACAGATTTCAGTTCCCTACTAGCCCACAGAAGTATTATTCAAACAAATTACACACTTCTTTGGGAACCAATGTTTGCCCCATCCCCTTGATACTTACAGTCTGTCTCCTACAACTCCTAGTTGTTCACTCTGCTCCAATGGCAACCCCTGTGTAACTATATGTTGAGAGTGGTATCCTCCTCTGGGCTATGAGTGTATGTGACTAGTAAACTGTTGTCATACATATCTGTACATGATCAGTTGTCATGTGTTTGACTATTCCCATAACCTTAGAGTGGGGTTAACCAATAGGGTGAAGAGGAGGCAAATAAAACAAAAAGATTAAAGGTTTACATGAAATGGATGGAGCAACTTACTGGAGCAGGGGCAAGTTGGGGGACACCAACCGATAGGTAAATGAGTTAATTTTGTTAAGAAAGACACCTCATAAAAATAGAGCTACTCTATGACCCAGCAATTGCACTATTTTGTATTTACTCCAAAGATACAGATGTAGTGAAAAGAAGGGGCACATGCACCCCAATGGTCATAGCAACAATGTCCATATTAGTCAAACTGTGAAGAAGACTAGATTCCCTTCAACAGATGAATGGATAAAGAAGATGTGATACATATATACAATGGAATATTATCCAGCCATCAAAAAGGATGAATACCCACAATTTGCATCAACATGGATGGAACTTGAGGGGATTATGCTAAGTGAAGTAAGTCAAGCAGAGAAACGCAATTATCATATGGTTTCACTCATATGTGGAACATAAGCAATAGCATGGAGGACGAGAGGGGAAGGGAGGGAAATCTGAATGAGGAGAAATCAGAGAGGCAGATGAAACATGAGAGACTATGGACCTCAGGAAACAAACTGAGGGTTTCAGAGAGGAGGGGGGCAGAGGGAGGAGGTAACAGGGTGATGGGTAATGAGGAGGGCACATGTTTTGATGAGCACTGGGTGTTATATGTAACTAATGAATCATCAAACACTGCATCAAAAACTAATGATGTGCTATACAGTGGCTAACTGAACATAATCAATTAAAAAAAAGAAAAAGCACTTCACCCTATTATATAGAAGAAAGGGGGGATAAAATGAGCGATGACCCAGCTGTACCCTTGCAGGATAGTTTGGGTATTGTTAATAAAGAAGGAGGCAATGTCATCTGCTGAAATCAAAAAGCAGTAATAAGGACTGGGTTTAAAAAGTGGATCCATTAGGATATTTTAGCTCTCAAAGTGTGTAATTAACAACTAACAGTAATTTCAAGATAATTAATTATCTTACATAATAAGAAGACTGAAAGCATGCAATTCCAGGATGAGTTCAAGAGCTCAACAAATATCAGCATACAGGTTTGTCCTTTTTTTGTTTTTTAAGATTTTATTTTTAAGTAATCTCTACCCCCAGCATGGGGCTTCAACTCACAACCCTGAGATCAAGAGTTGCATGCTCTACTGATTGAGCCCACCAGGTACCCACAGGTTCATCATCTTTTAAAACTTTTTCTACCTTCTCCTCAAAGTGGTAGGATGGCTTCTGCAGATCTAAGCATCAGAATTTCACATGACTTTCCCAAAGAAGGGACAATGGTAGTAGAAAAGAAACCACCAGAAGCCACCAACTAATATCCTCTTAATATCATTGGTCTAAACTGGTCAGGGTCTATCAGAAGACCAGCAACTGGTAAAGGAAATGTAATTAGCATGCCTGGCTTCAACCAATCATTATTTTTACTCTAGGACTGAACATTTTGCTTCCTGAATAAAAGTGGGGTTCTGTTAGCAAATAACAAAGGGAGACATAATTTAAAGTAAGCAACTTATAGACATTGTTCAAGAGAGTCTGAACAAGTTTTGTAAGAGCAGTTGTGGATGATGCCATAATAAATACATAAAACATGAATGAAAAGATTACCCGGCAGCTGTCAATGCAACATTGAAGGTGGAAAATCATGAATTAATAAAGAACATGATATCCTAGATTTGAGATTTTCTTTGGAAAACAGAACTCTAGGAATCAGAAATAAATCAGTATGTAGAGTATCAAAAGAAAAAAAAAAGAATGCTAGAATGTTCATGAAAACAGGGCTGAGTGGCTCACCATGGGATCCAGAATAACAGAAGATAATGGACCTAGCTATGAGATACCAGAATTCAAAGAAAAAAGGTATGACTTTGGGCATTTGGAGATCAGGATGAAAAAATGGAATGAGCAGGTGGGATAAAGGAAATAGAATTTAGTAAATAAACTAGGATCGAAATTCATTGACATTAGGAACCATGATACTTCAAAGTGTAGACATGCAGGGGGGGGGGTCTGAAAATTTTTGATATAAATACAGTGGGTGTAGGGAGGTAAAGACCATCAGAAGGATGTCTTTGGTGCAGTGGAGAAAATAGCAGGAATAATTTTTACATTGTTTACATTGTTCTGTATTCCCAATTAGATTGAGTTTTCTTTCAGGCCAGGAAGTGTATCTTCTATTCTTTCTTATCCTCTTCTAGGGACAGATGGTAGTGGCTGTGGTGGTGTTAAAGGCAATCCCCTAGGATCCCAAGATTTTACAAGGGCTTTAAATGCCAGTGATCACATTAGACTTGCACAGTTAGACTTCAAGTACTTTTGTAAAATTGAGAAATAATTTCATATTATTAATTAGGCTGGATATATTATATCTGGATGCAATTCTTTTTCTTATAGCATCCAATCACACTCTCATTTTATCTACCAATGACTCATTTCCTCCAAATACAATCAACGGCTGTGCCTAGATTATTCAAGTGCTCATAGATTCAAGGCTCCCAACTCCAGCAACATACTTAGTATCAGAAAGACATTTAGTTTAAAAAGGAGGTAAAAAAAAAAATCAAACAATAGTCAAGAAATTAAATAAAATGTGATATTTATACTAAGAAATATACTCTATACCCATAAATGGCATTTTTTAAAATCTATATTAACATAAGAAGAAAGCACAATGTAATTTTTAAAATTAATCCTTTGATGCATGTGAAATGTCCAAAAGATTTGTTTATGATGAGAATATGGGTGATTTTTACAGCAATTTTTATAGCTTTAACATCTTTCCAAAATAAATATATATCACTTAAAATTATTATACAGTGAATAACAATAATAACAGACCTAAGGCAAACTTTGTCCTATAAAAAAAGAGGGTCAACCAGGACGGAAAGAATGAGAATTCTTCAGGTTTCTCCTTTCAGAACACCAGAGGCTTTTTTTTGAGAAATAAGAGAGACACTCCCACCCTTTCCTCCACCGGCACTAGTCCCAGCTTTCCCTCCCCCACTCCCCTCCCCTCTCCCTTTTCCTGCCAGGTAGGTGGTGAGATTAGCTTCTGACTCACCATAATTCATATAGTTTCATTTCCTGTTTGGGACTCAAGCCAGAAGATCTGAGCAGAGTGTGATTCACCCACTGTTTTAAATAAATATCACCCAAGGCTTTTCCCAGTCCCTCAGGCAATTTCCCTTTGCCCCTTCAGAACAGTGTGCTTTATTATCCTATTGATGCCTTCTAGATTGCCTAATTAAAAACACTCCACACTTGGTCAAGAAGACTTTGAACTTTCAGAAGGCTGCGCATGAGTCTATCCCAGCTGTGAGGGTCATTTAGTTTTAGTTGGGCCTCTGTGGAAAGTAGGCAGGGAAGCCGAAGGGTGCTCCTCAGGCTCATGACCGGACTTCCCCAGGAGAGACATCCGTACCACTCTCCCCTGTGTTCTCCACTGTAACCACACTACTGGCTCTTAGAAAACAGCAGTATGAGGATGTGAATAATCATAAAACAAACAAGCACAAGCCCACAATGATTACGCCCAGGATATGTCCAGGTTCTGCCACTCCTCCAGTTTTTCTCGATGTTTTCTTCAATTTTTCAGACTTCTATGCAGGCTTCTTTCTCTTTGAAACGTCATTGATTGTCAAGGATCATTTCTTTTTAACTTCTAAGCACTCTGCCTCTAGGGCCCCAACCTCCTCTTGTCCTAACTTCCACCAACAGGCTGATGAATTCTAAACTTGGATCTCTCTCTCTCGGCCCTTCCATGTTCTGAGTAAACCCTCTCAGTTGTCTTTCGTTTGTCATGTGCACACCTCCAGGTTCTGCAGCTTTGTTTCTGAAGTCTTGACTGCCCACCTGCCCCCCAACCTGCTGTAGAAGACAATTCTTGGGCTACCAGGGCCACTTTGCAAGGACATGGCAAGTTTGTCCCTTGGGGCGGACCATTGCTAATGATCGCCACAACAGATTAAAAGCCCAGCTCCCTCTTCCAGCAGAACAAGTTTCATGGCCCAATTTATTCCTTAGATTTCCCCTTGAAATTGGAGGAGGCTGGGATTTCACCTGAGACTGCACCCTTGATTGACTTCCCCTTGCTTCCCTGTAACTTCCACTGCTCCTGGAAGAACTTCTTTAGTAAACCACTCACACATAAATTTTTATCTGAGAATCTGATGGTAAACTTGACCTAATCAGTTGACTGGACTTAAAATTCATCTGTCTAGCTCCCTATTTAAACAGGGTCACCCGGATGACTCACATGGACCTTAAATTCTAATTTGCCAATAACTGAATTTATCCCTTTTCTCCTGATTTTGCTTCCCCTTCCCTAAATTATAAATACATCCAGTCTTCCAAGATAGAAACCTAGGACTTATTCTAGATGTTTCTCTTCTCTTTGATCCTTACATTCACTTAGTCACAATTTCCACTCATTTTAACTCATTAGCCTTTCTTAAATATTTTTCTTGTCTTCTTGTCTCCATTACCACTGCCATTATGCATTCAAGCCTTTACTTCTTTCTAGTCCTTCAATCCCCACTTAATGCTTAATCCCCCCAGGCTTGGTTCCTCAGGGTAGTCATCTAACTACCCTTCTCCCAGACCTCAGTTCCTTTCCATCCCTCTTCTTCTGCCACATCCTCAAATTCACTACCACTCTAAATAATCTCCACAATGGTTCATCTCCTCTTTCACATATCTGAGTACTGCTAGAAAAATATCACTCCAGACCTGTACCCCTGAAGCAAATAATACGTTATATGTTAATAAAAAAAGAAAAATATCAGTAAACCATATATACGTGAGCCACAAAATTGTAGTTTCCAATCCAAACAATTCGTTTTAGAATGTAAGAGGTCTTCTATTCTACAACCAATCCAATCCCAGTCCCCAAACTTGTTGCCTATGTTCTTCATTTTCCCCCCATGTATTTTTGTTTCCTCATTTTTCCCAAATCCCATTTTTTTTTCTTTCAGCATTTATTTTCCTCTTAAGAAATGGTCTATCTTATCCTAAAACCCACAGACACACACACATGCATGCACATGCACACTCATATGCCCACAGACAGCAAACACATAAACCAATCATTCTCTGAACTCTCCATTGCACTTTAGCTACTGTCCTATTGCTCTTCACTATGAATCATCTAGCAATTTAAAAAGCTATTGACTGTCTCCACTAGAAAACCTCCAACAATCTGTGATTTTTGCTTTGGAAGTTTAAGCATAGTTTCATCTTTTGTGTTTGAATCATTGATCCATTTGAATTTCTTTTGGTGTAAAGCTATGTCAATAGCATCCACTTCTTTAAAATGTGAACCAATTATTCACTCACAATTTATTAAATTCATCTTTCCCATATTCATTCAAACTTTTGCCTAATTTTTCTCTATAAAATGGGAAAAATAGCACCTACCTTATATATTTCATTTAAGACTTAAATAACAGTATCTGTAAAGTGCTTAGAAGCATCTCTAGCATATAGAAAGTACACAATATATTTAGCAACTATTATACAAAACATAAATTGTGGGGCACCTGGGTGGCTCGGTGGTGCCTCAGGTCATGATCTCAGGGATGGAGTCCCGTATCGGGTTCTCTGCTCAGTGGGGAGCCTGCTTCCTCCTCTCTCTCTCTCTCTGCCTGCCTCTCTGCCTACTTGTGATCTCTCTCTGTCAAATAAATAAATAATTTCTTAAAAAAAAAATAATTTGTATTTTATTTCTGAATTATATTCTTTTTTAACATTTTTCTAACATTTTATTTTTAAGTAATCTCTATACCTAATGTGGGGCTCAAACTCAACCCCAGGATCAAGAGTCACATGCTCCACAGACTGAGTCATCCAGGCACCCCTGAATTACATTCTTATCTATCAATAGACAATAACCCCTTACTAACACCCTTCATTTTTGGCTATTCTTGTGTGATGATTTTCTTATTAAAATCATCTTTCCTTGGGGTGCCTGGGTGGCTAAGTCAATTAAGTATCCTACTCTTGATCTCAGGGTCCTGGGATCCAGCCCTGCATAAGACTTCAAGCTCAGTGGGCAGTCTGCTTCTCCCTCTCTCTCTGCCCATCCCTCCATTCTCTCTTTCTCTCTCAAATAATCTTAAAAAAAAAAAAAAAGACATTTTTCCTTGCTAAAAACCAAACTTATAAAACTTGAAGTATTTTTAACATACAACTAACTTTAGGAAGATCTGATTTTTAAAATATTTTTGAGGGACACCTGGGTGGCTCAGTTGGTTAAGACGCTGCCTTCAGCTCAGGTCATGATCCCAGGGTCCTGGGATCAAGTCCCACATTGGGCTCCTTGCTAGGCAGGGAGCCTGCTTTTCTCTCTGCCTTTCCTGCCACTCTGCCTGCTTGTGTGTGCTCTCTCTCTCTCTGACAAATAAATAAATAAATAAAATATTTTAAAAAACTAAATGAAATAAAACATTTTTGAGTTCCTTACAAGAAATATTTAAAATATTTGTTAATTCTTTTAAAGATTAATTTCATTAATTCTAAGCATCCATTAAAACACTATTTCTCCACTTATTTCTTTTCCATTGGTTTATTTTTCTAGTGATTGAGAAGCATTTTCTAATATTTAACAATTCAGGTTATTCTTAAATCTGTATTTGTGTACACATAAATTCTTGGTATACCAATGATTTACATTATTGTATAGCTCTAGGTATCACTTTATGAGATGGTAAAACTCATTACATGAGAGCAATTAATTTGATTTAATTAAAATATTTTCATTATCCATGACAATAATTTATTAAAGTTAATTCTAACAATATTAATTTAATATTAAATTTAACAATAATTTATACATTTCTATTAAAAAATCTAGGTGTGTTATAAAGTTCTTAGGACATTCCCAAATCTAATAATTATTTAAAATAAGATGAATTTAAAATATATAAGAACAAAAAAAAGAAAAAAGAAAAATAAAATAAAATATATAAGAACTATGGAAACTCAAGGACAGTTTTTTAATTTGACATAATTGTGACTGAAAAAAGTTATATAAGAATATTGTTTTTAATAATATAATATTGGCCTTTTGAAATGAAAAAAATAATTTTAAAATTTAATGTAATGATTTATAAATTGTGTATGTTTTTGTATATTATTCATCCAAATATCACTGGTCCATCACCATAAAACCCAAAAATGCACAACAATAATTTGTTAGTCACCTTTGATAATCTGATCATTTTTAGTTCTATAAAAGTCATAACTTAGCACATTTTTATAGTTAGGAAGGTATATTTGTCAAGGGAGGAAGATATAAATTATTTAATAATTTGTTAGTTTGAATTCTCTCAAATATTTACATAGGTTTAATGTATATCTGCATTTGTACTGACCAGGGCCCCACAAATACCTACCAGATATGGTAATTATTTCCATCTCTCCATATCAATTTTTTAAGCTTCTTTAATGGACACAGGGAAAAAATATTCTGAATATATGGTAAAAACCTTCATATTCTCCTTTATGACTCTTTACCTCTTTCATATTTTCCATCTTTCTCTCTTTCTCTTTTGGTAATTCCAAGAACAATTTTTAATAGCTTTATTGAGAAATAATTGATATACAAAAACTACACATATTTAATGGACATGATTTGATGGATTTGAACATATTTATACACCTGTGAAGCCAACACAACAATTAGGTAATAGATATATCCATTACCTCCAAAAGTTTTCTTATCTCCCTTTGTTCTTTTGTGTGTGTGTAGTAACAACACTTAACCTAAGATCTACCCTCTTAAATGTTTAAGTGTACAATACAGTAATGTTAACAATGGGCACTATGGTGTACAAAAATCTCTAGAATTTACTGATTTCCATAATTGAAACTTTATACTGAGATATCTCTTAGAGATCCTGATTTCAATACTTTTGAACATACACTAGGAAGTGGGATTGCTGCGTTATATTGTACATCTACTTTTTTTTCCTTTTTTATTTCTTTTCAGCGTAACAGAATTCATTGTTTATGCACCACCCCGGTGCTCCATGCAATACGTGCCCTCCATAATACCCACCACATGGCTCCCCCAACCTCCCACCACCCCCTTTAAAACCCTCAGATTGTTTTTCAGAGTCTATAGTCTCTCATGGTTCATCTCCCCTTCCAATTTCCCTCAACTCCCTTCTCCTCTCCATCTCCTTATGCCCTCTGTATTATTTATGCTCCACAAATAAGTGAAACCATATGATAATTGACTCTCTCTGCTTGACTTATTTCACTCAGCATAATCTCTTCCAGTCCCATCCATGTTGCTACAAAAGTTGGGTATTCATCCTTTCTGACGGAGGCATAATACTCCATAGTGTATATGGACCACATCTTCCTTATTCATTTGTCCATTGAAGGGCATCTTGGTTCTTTCCACAGTTTGGCGACCATAGCCATTGCTGCTATTAACATTGGGATACAGATGGCCCTTCTTTTCACTACATCTGTATCTTTGAGGTAAATACCCAGTAGTGCAATTGCAGGGTCTAGGGAAGCTCTATTTTTAATTTCTTGAGGAATCTCCACACTGTTCTCCAAAGTGGCTGTACCAAGTTGCATTCCCACAACCAGTGTAAGAGGGTTCCCCTTTCTCCACATCCTCTCCAACACACGTTGTTTCCTGTCTTACTAATTTTGGCCATTCTAACTGGTGTAAGGTGATATCTCAATGTGGTTTTAATTTGAATCTCCCTGATGGCTACTAAAATTATCTGATTGGGGCACCTGGGTAGCTCTTGATTTCAGCTCAGGTCATGATCTCGGGGTTGTGAGATTGAGTCCTATGTCTGGCTCTGCACAGGGCATGGAGCCTGCTGGGGTTTCTCTCTCTCCCTCTTCCTTGACCCTACTCCCCCTCTCTCTCTTAAAAAAATTTATCTGATTATCTTACCATATTTTCACTGGGCTGAGAACTTATTGTCAAGGAGTCTATTCTATTAATCTTTGAATTCCTAGAATGTAGCATGTATGCATCAATAGTACTTATTAAATAAATGAATGTACCCACCAAATAAACTAGCCTAACCCTCCCCAGGAATTGAGAATTAGAAAAAGTGTGGGAGGACAAAATGGATGCAACAGTGTACTCTTCTTCCTGACCACTCCCTGCCTTTCACCAAACACACTTCAGGCAGATGTATTAGTTTTGAGTGTGATTATACCAAGAAGCAGTAGAGATACTATGGCTAAAAAGGAAAATGCATACACGTGTGTGTATGTGTGTGTGTTTTCAGAAGGTCTTGAGATAGTAGAACACACACATAAATTAAATACCTCTAATTTTAAAGTGCATACAAATGAATTGTTTCAGAATGTGAAAAAGTATTATCAGAGCCTGGGAGGGTTCATGCCTCTCAAGAAATAAAGAATATTTTCATCTGAGATGAACTAGTATAATTAGTATAGGTTAACAATCAGGATCATCATGGTAACATAATTGATATTTTGAGGAGTATTTTTTTTAAGTTTATTCCTACTATTGAGATGACTCAGGTGTTTCAGAAAACAAAACCAAATAAAAAGGGCAAATGACTTCCGTGTTATTCCTTACGCTCCATAAGTAAGTGAAACCACATGTTAATTGACTCTCTCTGCTTGGACGATATTGGGAGATGGAGAGGAGAAGTGAGTTGGGGGAAGTTGGGGTCGAGGGGTCGAACCATGAGAGACTGTGGATTCTGAGAAGCAAACTGAGGCTTTTGAGGGGAGGCAGGGTGGGGGGATGGGTGAGCCTGGTGGTGGATATTATGGAGGGCATGTATTGCATGGAGCACTGGGTGTGTGCATAAACAATGAATTCTGAAACACTAAAAAAAATTAAATTAAAATTAAATAACATAATTTTTTAAAAATGCAAATGAGTGGATGAGTATGCTATGAAGGCCGTTCTAGATGATCAAAGCCCTATTTTAGTTACTGCCAGTATTACACACGTCCTGTTCATAAGTGCTACTCTAAGCAGTTAACTAGCACAACATTGGAGGTCTGCCTGGGCTCTTTACTTGGGCTGAAGGTCTCAGAAAATTGGAAGAATTCTGAGAATGAGTATGTTCTTTTTTCACCATACTGTTATTGTCATGGTTACAAGAGAAGGAGATATTTAATTCAAAATACTGGGCCTGAATCTTTTGTTTAGGTTATCTGATCTCACTGAACTCCTGCTGAAAGTAGATTAGAGAAAAAAGAAAGGAGAGGTTCCCCAGGCTCATACTAATGGCCAGTTTCCTGCATTGTGGACAAAATACATTTCTAAATCCATCAATCATTTTACATAGGGCACCAAATTATAAGAGACAGATAAAATAGACTTAAGGGGAAGAAAGAATAATGGGGAAGAGAAAGAGCTGTTTTGTTATATTTGTTTTGTTATAGATTACTAGGGGATTCCATACTCAAAGAGTTAAACAAACAGCCTCAGAAACTAAGAACTAAGGCAATTCCGGCCTTCAGGCAATGAAAACCAGGGATACATTGTCAGCTGTCTCTCTCTCCCTCTCTCTCTCTCTTTCTTTCTTTCTTTCTCATTTCGGCTTCTCTTGGCCAGTTGGTTTCACTCCTTCTTATAAGCCAGTGACTTTACATGGTGGGAAATACTGATTCTAACAGCAATGAGTTCAGAACCTCAGTTTCAGAGTAGAGAATATAGAGATCTTACTGCACAGTTCCTGGAATGGAATATTCCTGGAACAGAATGCAATAAGCCAGGCTCAGCTTGAACCACGCAATCACCACTTCGCTAAGTCACTATGACTTGTGGCGGCTGGGGCTTAGGGTAGTATGATGGGTCCAACTTGGATTGTGTCTACTCCTTTGCCTAATTATTGCATTTGACTAGGGCCGGTGTCAAGGGGTGTGGAGGTGCTCTATGAAAACCACAGGGTGGGAGGTAGCAAAGAGGGGATTATCAATAGCAGAAAAAGAGAGGAATTGGGGCAGAAAAAAGAAAAAGACATCAACCTCAGCAACAACCAGAATAACATTGATTTTATGGGACATTATGTTCTGTTTCAACAGTGCTCCTAACAAGTGAACTTTGTGAACTTACAAATTGGGGACCGCCTATATCTGAAAAATTACTCAAGGGAAAAAAAGACAATGGTTGTGGGAGAAAGTGCATCATGTCATTTATCATCTGTTTTCCCCTTGAAGAACAGGCGTGGCTTTCCTTTGGGTTTCTGGTCGTTCCAATGAGGTTGCTTCCTTAGTTGATAGGCGAAAGCCATTGCCATTTGGGTCAAAGCCCAAAGTCAGTCTGATTGTAAGCAGTAAAATCTATCCTATCCTCTGATGAGTGAATCAGGAAATTCTTTAGAGTGTCAAACATATAGATTATCTTGTCAATATTTACTACATATGATATCAAAGTATAAATTAATATATTAGTAGTATATAGTCTCTATATACTATATATATATATATACACACATATATATATTCTAAAATAAGTTCATTCTAAAATAAGTGCCTTAAGGTTCACGTTAGAGTGTTCTCCATGATGAAAGTTTTGTAGTAATTATCCTTATACTATATAGCCATATTTTTGTTAGATAATTACTGCATGGAAACAATATGGTGTGTAGTGTATTTGTTTTTTATAGAAATGCCAAAAAACATAAATGAATACACTCCAAAAGCCACACTGTTTTTTTTAATATATAGCCCTGTCCTAGGGCACCTGAGTAACTCATCTGTTCTGAAGAAAGACCTATAGGAATACAATGTAGGAAAGTTACTCACATTTTTGGCAGATAACTCTGGAAAGATTTTTTTAAAGTCATTTCATGCAATTGTTTTACAAATGTTAAAAAAAAAAAAAAGGAACAAGAACACGGGAAGTTTCCCAAAATGCAAAATGTAAAATCCAAAAATCACAACTGAAATACAGTTCATAACAGCTACCAGATTCTCAACAACTTCCTAAGGAAAAGCTCCGAGAAAAAAAGTAACTTTTTTTTTGTTTGCAAAGTTAAAATACCCTCCTCCCATGCTGTATTTTCTTTCTTTCTCTTAACCGTGAAAGAATGTAAGATTTCATAACAGCAGACATTCCGCTTCCTTTTGATTGAGTCACTTTATGCAGATAATTTAACCATGTTGAAAAGAGAATTGAGAAAGAAAATGTTTTTCCTATCACTGGCATTCTTTAAACACTCACTGGAGCATCTGAGGTGACAGCGTGGTCATAGAGGCAATCACCCTCTGTGATTTGGTTGTAACCATTCACTGTCAGAGCCATTGAATTAAAGAATTTTGTATATTGGAAACACTGTATATACCCAGTGTGAAACAGCTCAGATTTCAAGGAACCCTCAGCTTGTATGGGGTCTGATCTTAGTCTTGCTGTTGAGAAAAAAAATAGGTTATAAACCTTGTCCTGTCTTCAACATTTAAAATGCTTCTGTGTTCTGTGGGGCACAAATGTTTTATTACTTCCTTAGCTCATGGTAAGAAACCCACTGACATTTAAATCTGCTCTCTTACAAAGCTAAACTTAGCCTCATTTTGACAGTTTACTTTGGCCCCAAAGTATTTCCTTTAGTCAGATACCTTCAATAGTCTATCTCATCCACTGGCATGGATGGAGTGTTAAATGGAATTAAAGAGGGCGCCTGGGTGGCTCAGTCAGTTAAGTGGATGCTTTTGGCTCAGGTCATGATCCTAGGGTCCTGGGATGGAGTTCCGTGTCGAGTTCCCTGCTCATCAGAGAACCTGCTTCTCCCCTCCTTCTGTCTGCTGCTCTGCCTACTTGTGCTCTCTCTCTCTACCTCTCTGTCAAATAAATAAAATCTTTAAAAAAAAATGGAATTAAGGATTCACAAGCTCATGTGATCATCATTTCAATTCAAAGGAAAATTTGACCTCTGGGAACAAAAATGGACTTATTTCATACAATTTGTGGTGATTCTTGTGATTTAATTTCAACTAATTGTATAATGACCATGTCTATCTCCCCCAACTTTTAGCCAGACCTCTTGAAATTCAATTTTAGAAATTCTGTTGGGAGAAGCAATGGCAAGTACCCAAGGCATTGAATGTCTTGAAATTCAGTATTTTTTTTTTTTAATGCAGAGAGGCAGAGGCAGTACTTCAACGTTGATTTCTTATGTTTTGATATTTTTTCTTTTTTTTAATAACTGCTGAGATTGAACAGTGAAAGAAGTAAAAAGAAAATGGTATCAAATTCAAGGTGGACTTTTAATTCCAGCCCTGACACAAAATGATATGTCATCTAGAACAACTTATTTCAATTATCTGAAATTCAATTCTCTGTGTATCATTTAATGACAACTGCTGTAACAACTATAAAACATCTTTATTCATTATTAACACATAATAAAATATATTTTCTGATCACAAAATCCCAGAGAATTTTCTTAGATGACTCTTGGGATAGCACCCTTTCAAGTAGTAGTTTAAAGACCGGGCATATTTCATACTGTGGCTCTGTTTTTTAGAGTTTTCCATTTTTGGTTCCAAAGACAGGGAGAGAGAGAGAGAACAAGGAAGACCCTGTAGGATGATTCAGTAGCCAGACTTAGAAATGGCTTATATGATATCATGGCTTATATAATTCTACAGATAAGAACTCCATCACATCCAGAAAGTGGATAACCTGCATCAATTTTGAATATTATCAAATAAATTTTCATATCAAATGAATTCCCTAGATGTAAAATAAGTGGAAATGATGAGCCTGTAGCATTACCTTTGCCACAAAAAGCAAAATGAATGAGGTTAAATGAGCTCTACATCCTCCTCCAAAAGTCTATAGTTTAGTGAATAAAGAGAAAATACAGGGTAAGATTCAAGGAAGGCAGAACTCATCAAAGTTGCAAAGAGCAGCATACAACACCGGATTGCGAATTTTTAGGGGGCCAGAACCAGGTGTGATGTTTCTCATAATTTCCCACATATTTGAATGTGACTTATGGGCATTTATTAATGTATATCATTGAAGATGCTTAAAGCTGGGAGGCTTGAAGGTGGGATAAAACTGGTGAAAAGAGCAAAATAAGAACTGGGTACTCTTGAAGACAAACTTTTTTTTTTAACCTCAATATGTGAGCATTAGCCAGTCTTGTCATGGAGAAAAAAGGCCATATGGAATTAAACAATCAGCTCCAAAGACAACCCCGCCTACCCTCCTTTACACGAACATCTCCATTCCTGTTGAGGGATGTGGGTCACATCCCCAGTTATGGCAATACAATCACATATATCATAACAATGGGGTTCTTTCTAGGGAGAAGAACAGGCCTTTAAAGCTTCTATAAAACTTTTATTTTAGATTTTTATTTTGGGTTTATTTGTTGTTGGTGGTAGTTTTCTGTTATTGTTGGGTTTGTTTTTTGTTTTGTTGTTTTGTTTTGTGTTTTCTTTTTCTTTTTTTTTTTTAAATGAAAAGCAAACACTTATAGATCAAAGAGTCTTGCTTTTGTAGGAAGTTTTCCAGAATCCATAAACTATCCATGAGGACAATTCTTCAAACACAGGATGATTTCAACAAAATAAAACAAAGCTGTTGGACTTCTGCCCTACGTCGTCAGGGACAAAGGCGTGTCTCTCAATTAGAAAACTCTTTGCTATAGCCTATCTTCTTTATTTGAAGCTGCCTGCTGATTTCTATCAGTTCTGATGCCAATCTGAGCTGGTTTTTAAATTCTAAAGGGACAGTGGATACAATGTCTTAAAAACAATCCCACTCTCTGACACCAATAGAAAAACAGATGAACTTTGGGGAAATTTAATAATAGCCAATATTTATTAAGTACTTATTTTGTGCCAGGCACTGCTCTAAGATGTTTGTGTGTATTAGCACAATTATTCCTTTCTTTGAGAGAAAATTACTATTTCAGGCTTCATTTCTTTAGATGAAGAAATAAAGAACAAGGTGAAGTATCTTTCTCAGAGTAGCACACTTGGAAAAGAAGTAGAGCCAGAATTCAAGCTCTCATATTTTGGTTTCAGAATCAAGTTCTTAACTGTGTGACATATTGCCTGTGGTGACATAAAATACCACAATCAGTCACCTTCAACCAAAAAAAAAAAAAAAAAAAAAAAGAAAAGTCTGTCCTGAGAGGAAATTTTTTTTTAAATAGGATGATGCATCCACATTGGAAACTGAGGGTAAAGGATATATTCTAGGAATCCATGCTCTAAGATATGTCTTCCAGTATCCCTGACATGTAAAGAGCTTGGAAGTCAACACTTTCATCCTTATAACAAGAAAAAACTGAATGTACTACAAATCAACTCTTCTGGGACCTATCAGAGAACTGAAGTTGTAGGGAAAACTACCACTCACATATGGACACAAAGGGGACTCCAAAGACTCACAGCTGAGATCTGCTTACCTGAAGAGCAGAAACCACAGGAACTATAAACCTGTAGGAATGGCTAAGTGGTAATTTTGATAAATTTCTGGAAACTGAGTCGGATTAGCCTATAGGAAAGAAACTCTTGGTAGCCACAGTCTTATAGGACCCCTCAATTTTCTGGGCTTTACTTCTAGGAAACCTGCCAGGTTCTCATGGTGAAATTTTGAGAAAGATCCCCTCCAGCCTCTGGCAGGAAAAGGGGAAGAGTAACAATGGTGAAATGTGCCTAAAACATTCTCCGTAGCAAAGGTCTACTCTCTAGGAAAAAGTAAAATGTTACTAGGGCCTAATCCCACCTGCCATAAGGGTATTTCTATTACTTCATCACTCTGTAGCTTTCACGATTCACCTAAGTGGGTGAAGGGATCTCAGAAACACGTGAGAAGGCATGCACTTTTGAGCCTATTTGGTACCAGGTCATCATGAAATTTAATTCCTTTGTGACCTAGGGCTGCAGCGAAACCCACAAACACTGCTTTAGGTTCCTCTTGCATATGCTCAAGAAGATCATGTCTGTCAGCTCTCCAAGCAGTTGTGGCAGAAGGACAAAGGACAAAGTCTGCTCTATGCCTGTTCACAAAGATGATGAGGTCCAGGTGGTTCAGGGACACTGCAACGATCCTCAAGGTGGCATGGTAGTCCAGGCATAGAGAAAGGATATATCATCTACATCAAATGGATGAAGCCTAAGAAGGCCAACAGCATAACTATTCTCGTGGGCATTAACCTGAGCAGGGTGGTTATCATCAGGCCAAAACTGAACAAAGAGAAAAAAAATTCTTGAGTGCAGAGCCAAATCTTGACAAATTGGAAAAGGGAAAGGCAAATATAAAGAATTTACTGAGCAAATGCAGGATTGAATATAATCTGTTGTGTAACCACAGTTTAATGTAACTTTTTAGCTAGTATAGGTTCCTTTGGAACATTTCAAAATGTCTCTGGAATATTTCGTTTCCCTCCTGTTTGGCTACTGATCTGTAGCCCTATAAATCTGCTTATGCAATTTTGATTAATAATTCCATGAATGAAAGTTAAAAATGCCACACACTCCCATACCCTTAAAGTTCACAGCTCAAGGACACAGGATTACTAAAAGAAAGGTTCAGTCATAAGACTACAGAATGGTTTTTCGCCCCAACCTTAGATTAGTACTACACTAACAGCTGCAGTGGAATAACAGTGGATTTTGATTGTTAGTTTTGCAAGACACAGACTCTCTCTAAGGAGTAGTGCTTAGGAAAGTCCAAGGTCAACAGGGGAAAAAAACCAAGAACATTAGATGCATTTGAAGCCTCTGGCACCTACAGCTACAATAAACGTTAGACATAATCCAGTCCTACCTAGATTAACACAAACGTCACACTAAAGGATTATTTAGTTTACTTCCTGTTCTCCAATACATAATGACAGGCTTTCAACAAAACTGACCAGGCATGCTACAAGACAAGAAAAAATAGTCAGAAGGGACAAAGAAAGAGTCAGAATTAGACTCAGATATGGCAGAGCTGTTGGAATTATCATACTGGGAATTTAAAACAAATATGATTAACATGCTAAAGACTCTAATGGAAAAAGTGGACAAGTTGTAAGAACAAATGAGTAATGTAAGCAGAGAGGTGGAAACTCTAAGAAGCAAGAGGAAATGCAAGAAATCAAAACCAGAATGCCTTTCATAGGCTCATCAGTGGACTGGACATGGCTGAGAAAAGAATCAGTGAGCTTAAAGATAGATCAAGAAAAACTTCACAAACCATCAAGAAGGTGAAAAGACAAGGTAGAAAATGAAAGAAAAGTTTTCCAAATCATGTATCTGGTAAGACACTTGTATCTAGCAAGGAGTCTTGACTCATGGTTAAAAACCTATGTGTGGTTTTTCAGGTCTGAGCATGGGCAGTTACAAATGATTTGTCAGGCAGACCTCATGGTGGAAAGCTGTACTCTGCACACCAGACTGGCTGCATGGCTGGTACATTGCAGTTTCTGAAGGGAATTGTTCTTAAGGACTCAACTCTCTATGGCTGGTCAAGATCATGCTTTGCTTATTTATGTTCCTAGCCCCAGTGCTTTCATTCTTACTCATTTAATCTGAGACCTTGGACAGATCTTTCGAAACACCTCTGCTGAGAAGTCCTTCTACTGGGGAGAGGGCAGCTTTCACAAAATTCTACTTACTCCAACTCATTACCCAGTGTTTTCACACTCTTAGTCTTTCCCTCTCTTCCTTACCCCACTCCCACCATCCACAACACTGCCAGAGAGTTTTGTTTGGGCCTCCTCAACGTTGAGGCCACTCTATCCATGCTGAACCGCCTGACTCTCAACTGGCACGTCATACCGTGGAGAAAAATGGAAACGGAGAGTGCTTTCTCTGATTTTAGCCTCTTGCTTATACCTTCTCAGTAAGTAAGTAAGGGCTTAACTCTTTCATTTGTGGCTTGTTGCTTTAAATAGCTACTCTGACACTTGGCAGCTTCCTCTTTCTTCCGGTTCAGCTGCACTCCTGACCGCTAAAATACATTTAAAAAATTTTGTAACTCCAGTGCCTGGGTGGCTCAGTCAGTTCAGCGTCTGCCTTAGGCTCAGGTCATGATCCCCGGCTCCTGCTCAGCAAGGAGTCTTTGTTCCTTTCCCTCTGCTCTGCCCCTCCCCCAGCTTTTTTTTTTCCTCTCTCTCTCAAATAAATAAATAAAATATTAGTTGCCTGCGTGGCTCAGTGAGTGACACAGCTTCCTTTGGCTCAGGTTGTGATCCCAGAGTCCAGGGGTCAAGCCCCACATCGGGCTCCCTGATCAGCAGAGAGTCTGCTTCTCCCTCTCCCTCTGCCTGCCGCTCTGTCTACTTGTGCTCTCTTTCTCTCTGTCAAATAAACTTAAAAAAAAAAATCTTTTTAAAAAACAAGTAAACAAAATCTTTAAAAAAGTTTTTTATAACTCAATAATAAAAGATAATCCAATTTAAAGATGGGCAAAAGATCTGGACAAATATTTCTCTAAAGATATACGCAATGGACAAAAAAAAAACGTGTAAAAACTCAGCATCACTACATATCAGGGAAATGCACAAGAAATGAGATAACACTTGTATCCACTAAGATAGCTGCAATAAACAAGATGGATAAGAATGTGTTGGCAAAGGTGTAGAGGAGTTGGAACACTCATACATTGCTAGGGTGAATGTAATATTGTGCAGTTGCTTTAAAAAACTATCTAGCAATTCCTGAAAAGGTTAAAATAGAGTTACCATATGATCTAGAAATTCTGCTCCTAGCTATGTATGCAAAAAAGATGGAATGAAATGCAGTGAAATAGAATTAAAAACATGTACCCTTATAAGAACATGTACACAAATGATCATAGCAGCTTTATTCATAATAGTCAAAAGGTAAGAATAACTCAATGTTTATCAACTGATGAATGGATAAACAAAATGTGGTATATCCAAACAATGGAATATTATTCAGCAATAAAAAAGAAATGAAGTACCTGTACTTGCTACAACATAGATAAACCTTAAAAACATAATGTTAAGTGGAAAGACAGTCACAAAGGACTATATTTGTGATTCCATTTATAGGAAATGTGATTCCATTTATAGGAAATGCCAAGAATAGGCAAATCTATATAGACAGAAAGCAGGCTAGTGGTGGTCTACACCTGGAAGGATAACAGAAGAATTGAAGAGTGATGTTTAAGGCATGTAGGGTCTCATTTGCGGGCAATGAAAATATTCTAAAACTGATTGCCATGATGGATGCATAACTCTGTGAATGTACCAAAAGCCATTGAATTTTATACTTTAAAGGGGTGAACTGTAAGTTATATGAATTATATCTCAATAGACCTATAAAAAGATATTCTTAAAGTGTTAAACATTAATGTAATTTCTGAATGAACAAAGGTGAAATTAATTGAAAATGTAACAACCATATCTCTATACAGTTTAAAATCCGTTTAATATTTTTTTTTAAGATTTTTTATTTATTTGTCAGAGAGAGAGGGAGAGAGAGCGAGCACAGGCGGACAGAATGGCAGGCAGAGGCAGAGGGAGAAGCAGGCTCCCTGCCAAGCAAGGAGCCCGATGTGGGACTCGATACCAGGACGCTGGGATCATGACCTGAGCCGAAGGCAGCTGCTTAACCAACTGAGCCACCCAGGCGTCCCCATTTAATATTTTTTAAATCTTTTTTGAACACAGGTATATTTCTAGTTCTTAGGATAATATTTGACATACAGTGATATTCAGTAAATATTTATTTAATTAATCAAAAGTTACATAAGTGTGGGGCACCTGGGTAGATCATTGGGTTAAGTGTCTGACTTTGGCTCAGATTGTAATCTCAGGGTTCTGGGATTAAGTCAGACTCCCCACTCAGAGGGTGGTATGTTTGTCCCTCTGTCCCTCCCCTGCTTGTGCACACACCTCTGTCTCTCTCTCTAAAATAAATAAATAAAATCTTAAAAAGAAAAAGTTACATAACTGTAATTAGAATACCAGGAAAAGAGGGGCACCTGGGTGGCTCAGTGGGTTAAGCCTCTGCCTTTGGCTCAGGTCATGATCTCAGGGTGCTGGGATCAAGCCCCACGTTGGGCTCTCTGCTCGGTGGGAGCCTGCTTCCCCCCTCTCTCTGCTTGCCTCTCTGCCTACTTGTGATCTCTCTCTCTCTCTGTCAAATAAATGAATAGATAAATCTTTAAAAAAAAAAAAAAAAGAATACCAGGAAAAGAAAGTGAGAATAGAAAAGAAGAAATATATAAAGTAATAATGTCCTGAGCTTTCCAAAATGAATGACAGATATAGATCCAGGGACTTCAAAGAACACCAAACAGGATAAATAACAAAAAACAAAACAAAAAAAAACACAGAAAATAAAAAAATAAAAATACACCTTGGTCACCATATCCAAATTGTAGAAAATCAAAGACAGCTGGAGAGTAGGAGGATTAGAATTACAATATACATCTTGTCAAAAACCATCCAAGTAAGAAGAAAATGGGGTAAAAATTTAAAGTTTGAAAGGAAAAAGCAATTACCTAAAATTTTTATTCTTTGAAAGTGAAGGAAACGAAGACTTTCAGATAAACAAAAGCTGAGAGAATTCCAGACATATTAAAATAACTTGCGGCACCTGGGTGACTCAGTGGGTTAAGCCTCTGCCTTTGGCTCAGGTCATGTTCTCAGGGTCCTGGGATTGAGCCCCGCATTGGGCTCTCTGCTCAGCAGGGAGCCTGCTTCTCCTCTCTCTCTCTCTGCCTGCTTGTGATCTCTCTCTCTGTCAAATAAATAAATAAAATCTTTAAAAAAAAAAACTTATTCGGGGCGCCTGGGTGGCTCGGTGGGTTAAGCCGCTGCCTTCGGCTCGGGTCATGATCTCAGGGTCCTGGGATCGAGTCCCACATCGGGCTCTCTGCTCAGCGGGAAGCCTGCTTCCCTCTCTCTCTCTCTCTGCCTGCCTCTCCGTCTACTTGTGATCTCTCTCTGTCAAATAAATAAATAAAAAAAATCTTAAAAAAAAAAAAACGTATTCAAGGAGAAGACAAATAATACAGATCATTTTATGGGTTAAAAAATATATATATTTTGAACTCCTAATATTCATTACCACAGAAAATGACCTTATTTGAAAATGAATGCTATCAAGTAAAAATGATGTTATCATGGCATAAATCCATATTAAAACTGGGAAGGAGATTTGAACACAGAGGCAGACATGCCTAAAGATGAGAGAAAGTAACATATCTTTCTCTAAAGAAACACAGAGAGAATGTCATCTACAAGATGAGAAATGCCTGAAGCTACCAGAAGCTGGGAGAGATGTGTAGACTCATACCCCAAGCCTCATCCATCACTGATTTGGTCAACTTAGATGAAAACGTTTTAGACTCAGAGGTAACACTGAAATAATTCAGATTTGGGGAAATGGGGATAAATAGCTCTCAGAAGGAACTAAGCTGCCAACATTTTGATTTTGGACTTTCAGCCCTCAAAACTGTGAGACAGATTTCTGTTGTTAAATCCGGCCAGTGTGGAATATTTCATTATGACTGTCCAAGACAGTAATACAGATCATAGTAACAGTAAGTGGGGTGCTGTTGTGACAAATATCTAAAAATTTGAAAGTGGCTTTGGAAATTGGTAATGTGTAGAGTCTGGAAGAATTTTGAGGAGTTTGATGGGAAAAACCAAGGTTGCCTTGAAGAAGAGACTGTTGTAGAAAACTGAATGTTTAACATTCTTCTGGTAAAATCTCAGATAGAAATGAGGGATAAGTTATTTATAACTGGAGGGAAGGCAATCCTTATAAAGTGGGAAAGAACTTGTCTGAATTGTGTCCTGTTGGGCAGTAAGTAGAATTTATAAACAATGAAATCAGATATGTAGTTGAGGTTGTTTCTGTGCTGAAAGCATGGTCTGGTTTCTCCTTGCTGCTTATTGTAAAATGCAAAAGGAAGGAATTGCTAGCGAGAATTCAAAGAGGTAGATTGATCCTGTCAGCAGAAACACCTGCAGCTTGGACTGAAGGAGACAGAGACCAGACAAAATGAAGGAAGACTTTCAGACTTCTAGGATTCTACAGGTGGGAAACAGGTGAATAAAGCAAATTCAGCTGTGAGCATGTGTTACTCTTCAAAAAAAAACAGAAGAATTACCTCATAGGAAGTTCAGAGGCCAATGGGTCTGTCACTGACATTAGGGCTCTGAGGTCAAAGGCTCAGGACACTGGGCCACAGCCTCCTTTGTTCCAAAAGCAAGGGCCACATCATGAGTTCCAAAGGGTGGGGTTACTTCCCAGGCAGAAAAGGATGAGCCACCACCCAGAGCAGCCACCCTAGTAGGCCCAAATGGCATTGAACCAAAGAAGGTTAGTCTCAAGACTTAAATTTAGTAGAATTTGTCCCGCTAATTTTTTTACTTCTTTAGGACCCATGGCTTCCTTTTTCCTTCCTGTTTCTTCATCTTAGAATGGAAATGTCTATCCTAAACCTGTCCCACCACTGTATTTTTGAAGCAGGTAACTTGTCTGGTTTCACAGGCTTGCAGGTGAAGAGGAATTTTGCCCCAGAGTGAATCACACCCCAAGTTCTATCCATAATGCTTTAAGTGATTTAGATGATGGGATTTTAGAGCTAGAGTTGATATTGAAGTGATAAAAGATTTCGGGGATGTTGAAATAGGGTGAACAGATTTTGCATGTAAGCAGGACACAAATTTAGGAGGCCTGGAGACAGACTATTATGAATCGAATTGTGTCCCCCACACAATGATATGTTCAAGTCCTAACCCTAGCAACTGAGAATGTCACTTGATTTTTGAAACAGAATCTGGAATAATCAGGAATAATTAAGTTCAGGAATAATCAAGTTCAAATAAATTCAGATTTCAAGTTCAACTACAAGCCAAAGAATGCATGAGACTATCAAAAGCTAGGAGAGGGCACGGGATAGACTCTCACTTGCAGCCCTCGGGGGGAACCAATTTTGCTGACACCTTGATTTCAAACTTCTCGCCTACAGGATCAAAAGACAATAAATTCAGGTTGTTTAAGCCACCCATTTCATGGCAATTTGTTATGGAATTCTGAGAATTCTCAGAAATGTGGTTCCACATAAAGAAAGGAATAGCAATATCAATAACCACTTTCATATAGCAATTAAAAACAAAAATTGTCAGAGGAGATTTAAAAACACTACACAACTGTATTGTCTATAAAAAACTTACTTTAAATGTAAGGACTCAAATAGATTGAAAGTAAAGGGATAGAGAAAGATATGCCAGCTAACTCTAATCAAAAGAAAGTTGAAGTGGCTATATTAACTTCAGACAAAGCAAACTTCAGAACAAGAAAGATTATCAGGGATAAAGAGAGATTACATAATGATTGATAAAGGGTCAATTCTACAAGAAGATACAACAATCTTAAACATGTATGCACCTAACATTAGAGTGTCAAACTACTTGAAGCAAAACCTGCTAGATCTGTGAGGAGAAATAGATGAATCCGCTATCACTTGGTGGACATCGGGGTCCACGAAGTCACCTCTAAATTGACATTATCATCTGTTTGCCAAGTATTCTTTATTTTTATGATTGCCCTCAATCCACAAAAACATGGATTATATGCATTAGGACCTAATACCATGACAAATTAAACATTCAAGAAATATATTCATTATACCTAGGCATCTTCCTCAAAAGATCATCACTTCTTTTAATAAGTACACAGTGACATTGTTTTTTTCCTGCAAGTTTCCTCTCAACAGCTATCTTCTATAGGGTGTGGTTAATGTCATCAAGACACCATCATACAGATGGACACCCAACTGAATGCTTCTTTTATTCTCTGGAGCACATCCTGGTACCTTTAGATTCAAACAAAATAGTTAATTTCTATAGGCTAATATCTTCACCCTTATGGGGCATCTGTAAATCTATCTAAGAGAAAGTATCATTCTCTTTTGATTTTTTTAAAGACTTTATTTATTTATTTGACACAGAGAGATTGAGATCACAAGTAGGCAGAGAGGCAGGCAGAGGGAGAGGAGGAAGCAGGATCCCCACTGAGCAGAGAGCCTGATGCGGGGCTTGATCCCAGGACCCTGAGACCATGACCTGAGCTGAGGGCAGAGGCTTAACCCACTGAGCCGCCCAGGCACCCAAAAGTATCACTCTCTTGTTCTAGTCTTTTTTTTTCACCATTATTCATTTTCAGTCCCTTTTAGATCAGCAAATACCTTTCCTTCTTTTAATTCATTATTGGTTTTCATTCAAATCATTCTTCCATCCCCAGAGTACAAATGTAAGGTTCAGTAGAGGATTAACCCATATGGGTGGCAGTAATGAGTCTTGTTAATGCCCTTTGTCTATTTCAGTCAAATAGAGTAGGACTGGATAAGCACAAGCTTATGAGTCTCATCCACTGGGCAGAAAATCAGAAATGGATCCAGCTTAGCAAGGTGAGGAGAAACGCAGCCCCATGTCCCCTTAGGAAATTGTACTGTGACACTCAAGGATATCATTACGGCCGCATGTTAAGCAATTCTTTTTCCTGAAACTCTTAAATGAAATCCAACTCCTGGTACTAAAGAATTGGGTAGAGATAAAGAACAGAAAATTAGAAGTAGAGAAAAATTTTATGTAGGTTCCCATGTCTCACCCCTCTTCCTTACCTTCCATGATATCTCAATAACCTGACCAGTGGAAAATTCCCTTTACTTTCATGCATATTAAATTTTGACACACATTTATTCAACCAGAGAGACCATCACTTCAGTCCACTATCACTCTCACTTTTGTAAGCATGTGTTTCTATAGCTCATTCCAATGGTCAGTTAGCTCACTACTTTGTAGAAGTGAACTTTCTTGCATATGATGTTGTTTTAGTCCATGTTGCAGTGTATCTGCAATAAAATGAGGTGATATGTAAGCAAGAAGCCCAAACTGAAATAATGTCCTCTGTAGTATTAGGGGAGTTTGCTTCAGCTATCAGATATGCAAATCCAAACCCAGAATGCGTATCTAGCACCAGGAAGGCCCTTTGGTATCCACCACAGAACCATGGATTACCTGCCAGCTATGGGTCGGCCCTGATCATGGTACAAGGCCCATGACTATATTTAGTCTCTGATGTTCCTGTTAACAGAGCAATTTTTAGTCACCTTTCAAGTTTCTCTGTGAGATAGTTGGACATGTCTTCCTGCCTATTGTTGCATTGCCCAAATGTCTATAGCCACTATCTCCTTACCCAAAAGTCCACCTTTCAAGTGCAAACGGGCATTCACTTTTGGGTTCAAGTCACTTTAGAAATCAGAAGGGGGGTTTTGATGGGTATCAGCATGTCCCATTTTAGTTCCCTCCTTCAAATCCAGGTCTTCTATAACAGAGCACCCCACCAGGGTTTCCTTTATTTTTCCATTCATCTAGAGGATCCTTTTCCAAATCACATTACCAGTCCATTAGTCCCAATCCAAAAATCCTGGCTGTTGCCACAGGGTGGCAGTAAGAGACTTTTGCCAGAAGCTACAGTCAGCACACTGGCCAGTAGCAGAAACTTCCACAATCACCATCTTGTTCAGTCCTCTTATCATTTACAGTTAACCTTATTTATAAGCCATATTGAACTATGACATAAGAAATTTTGGGGCACTAATATCACTGTTTCTCACAGGTCCGTGATTAAAGCCAAAATTGCTCTCCAGTGTATCTCATATGGTTTTAAATTAGGTACATGAGTGGGCTCAGGTAATTCTAATTTTCCTATTTAGCATGCCTTCTTAAAATGGAGGGGAGGAGCAGAATTGCACAATACCCCTTTCCCAGTGATTTGGATAAGGGAAGAGCCCATTCAGACATCACATCCTTTGCAATGATATATTCTGGTAGGAGTGAGACAGTAACCATATACAATTTGTATCCATAAATCCCCACTTTGAGCCATACTTTCACTTGCTAGACTTCCACCCACACATCATCACATTCCCCTAATGTAATTACAGTGCCCGTTAACACTACATTAGCACGTCTGGGTACCAGTGTCTAGCAATCCCAGTAACATTTCTTCATCACCCATAGGCCTCTTTACCTAGACCAATGCAAATGGCTGTGGGCCCCTAGTGGGGTTTTACTCTAAGAGATTTGGGCTTTTGCATCACGCACAATCATAATTGTCTCTTTGCTTTGCACTTTTTACATTGGCATAGCTCTGAAGAGGTTTTGGACTCTTCTTTTGTGTAATACTCAGTTTTTTAATCTGCCAAAACTAGGGTAGATTGAACGAATCTGTCTCAGTCATTTTTCAATCTGAGGAGTTGGTGCTGGAGTGTTTACAATCTTTTATAGCGATTCATTAACATTTAATGACTACTCCAGCTATCTCCTCCCTTTCCATGCCATTTTTAAAACCTCAGGACACTGAGGGGTTTTTGTTTTGTTTTGTTTTGTTTTGTTTTTATTTATTTATTTGACAGACAGAGATCACAAGTAGGCAGAGAGGCAGGCAGAGAGAGGGGCGGGGGGAAGCAGGCTCCCCGCTGAGCAGAGAGCCCGATGTGGGGCTCGATCTCAGGACTCTGAGATCATGACCTGGGCTGAAGGCAGAGGCTTAATCCACTGAGTCACCCGGGCGCCCCTTTTCATCCCATTTTTAATCAACCATTAAATTGTCCCAATTTCCTCATCCCTTTTAGCCTTCTTGCCCCATTTCTTCTGAATAATTCTACTTTTCCCCTACTATTAAACCCCATTCAGAAGAGCTGAGCAAAGAGATCTGGGAAATCTCCCTCAAATTATCTTGCCCCCCGCCCCCAACATAGTAGGCACTGAGATGTCCACAGACTTGTACCTCTTTCGTCTCAGCATTAACCATCACCTGACACAAAATCACAATGTTGGGTTATGCATCATCATATGGCCAATCCAAAGATGTTAGCATTCCCAGCATTTCAGTAGCCTTGGAGTATTCCATTTACTGTCCAAGAGAGGGAGATGGGTAATTCCCCTCTCAGGACTTGTATAACACACTGTTGCCATTATAAAGCTTAACCAAGTGGGAGTTTGCCCTTCTAGCCACCTATCTGTGAAAGCTGCAAACCAGGTTAGGATCCTGAGTACAACTGTACATGATACCACCTCTAATTCCCCAAACTCAATTTCTATTTCAATAACAATTCCCAGAAGAGCTGCAAAATGGATCTAAAAGATAGCTTAACTCTATAATCGACTAAATTCCAAGCAAATCAAGTATCTTCCCAAACTGCTCCCGGATACTCCATTCCTCCCCTTTACAGAGAGTCGCGGGCCCTGAATGGTGGTGCCAGCAGCTTCAGTGTGCTCTTGGTCACTTTACCTAGAAAATAGATAGGAGCAGCAAGGCTCCAATTCTTGGCTGAACTTCCCTCAATTTGATTCTCCTTTGCTTCTCCCCTTTTGGCCCTGGGGCCTACAAGTGCTTTTCTGCCTGTCAGTGAAAGGAGTAATTCTGTGAACTCAGCCTAGAATGAGCAGGGAGAAACCACCTAGAAACAATGTTTTCATCCCCCTCACCTCCCTGTATCTCATCTTTCTTTCTCCTGAACAATGCTTTAGCCTTTATTATCTAAATTAGAGTGGAGGAGGCATTCATTTCAAATGTCCCATCTGGGTCACTAATGGTGTGATATTCAGCGAACAGTAGAGAATTCCCCCGTTCAGGTATTTTGAAAAGGACTCACCACCAGACTCTATAGAGTATCTCACACAAGCCTTTTATTTAAAGATAAAGGAATCAAAAGGGGATTAAGAGGTACAAACTTTCAGGCTCAAAATAAAAAATAAGTCAGAGAGATAAAAAGCACGGTATAGGAAATATAGTAAATTAAGACTGTAATTAACATAGTTTGGTGACAGATGGTGTGACAAAACTTACCATGGTAAACACTGAATAATGTATAAAACTGTTAAATCATTATGTTGTATACCTGAAACTAACATAACACTATATGTAATGATATATCAATTAAAAAAATAAAAGTAAAGGATACAGGACAGCAGGAGAAAGAGAATGCAGGCTAGCATTAAGGATACCCCAGAGACAGCACAAGCCCCAACTCCCCAGGGCCCTTTCTCTGAGCACCATGACTGACTGAACCTCTTGCTTGAACCAGGAGATCAGTGCAAGGAATCTTAGGTAGAAACACTACCAGAAAGCTCTCAGTGGCCCCTTAAGCAGTATAGACAGGTCATCAAACTGGTTAGGCCCGTTGCAAAGCACAGTGAAGAAACTGACACTCAGAGTCACTGGGGAGGGTTTGGGTCTTAAGCAGCACATCATAAATACTACTGCCACTATCTTGGCCAAAATAAAACCAGACATCCAGGGGTCTGCAGAGATAAAGATGGAGCAGCTCCAATCTACAGGTAAATCAGCTTTCTCTCCACATTTCACTTCACCAGAAAATTTAAAGCATTTATTGCCTACATTATTATTTAATTATTACACTACTGTTGAATATTAAATAAAAATTGTTTAAGTTATATCTATCTATATCTATATCATCTATGTTTTACCTCTCCAGTTATATCGTGTTTTGATGATTTAGTCCACTTATTAGTTGCTAAATTAACATTTTGGGAAAAAAAAGGACGACAGTGATATAATGAATACATGAAGAGAATTAATATTGAGATTAATTAGAAATAGATTACTACTAGCCCAAGGCACTAATAGAGATTCTGTAATCACCACACAAGAGATGCCAATAGCCAGTTACTGTCTGGAGGAATCTAGTATCTCAAAATTTCTATTTGGATTTCATATCACTGAAATATGGCACTGTTTGAACAATCCAAATTGCTAGTCAAGATAATACTCTGGGTTCTATGCAGCTCTACAAAATAAGAAAAAATGATAAAATAAGGGGAAAGGAAAAAAAGTTTTATTATGAACAACTTGATTTTCTTTTTGCTTTCATCTTTCTTTTTAAATTTTTTAAATTTTTTAAAAGATTTCATTTACTTATTTCACACAGAGAGAGGGGTAGGGAGAGAGCAAGCACAAGCAGGGGAAGCTGCAGGCAGAAGGAGAAGCAGACTCTCTCCTGAGCATGGAGCCCTATTTGGGACTTGATCCGAGGATCCTAGGATCATGACCTGAGCCAAAAGCAGCCACTTAACTGACTGAGCAACCCAGGTGCCCTATCTTTCTTTATTTTAAAGAAAATTCTGGAGAATCACATATGAAGAGCTTCTGAGGTACTGGCAATATTTTTTTCTTACTTGTGTGAAGTTATACAGTTATTTATTTTAGTTTTTCATTGTACTGGACATTTATGCTTTATTCACTTTTTGATGTGTGTTATATTTAACAATTTAAACACAGATTTTTAAAATTTATGAGACTTGACAAAATTACTGAGAATAAAATACTTCATAATGTCAATAAACGAAAATAAATAATGATCCTATATAACAGCA
Source organism: Lutra lutra (assembly GCF_902655055.1). Lineage (NCBI taxonomy): Eukaryota > Metazoa > Chordata > Mammalia > Carnivora > Mustelidae > Lutra > Lutra lutra. Next base: position 46,733,131 of record NC_062279.1, on the reverse strand, counting down.
ATAATAAATCAAGAGATTTATTATTTAATTAAAAGAAATAAAATGAATCTTCATTTATAAAAAAGTATTCCAGGGATTGTGAATTGGTGTTGGAAAAGTCTGGAAGTGAGGACTCCTTATGTGTCCAAATGATAAATTAAGACCCATCTGAGTTGGAAGTCATATCTAGCTATGTTTTTTCTAGGAACATGAAGAATTACCTGAGCCATTTTTTTTCCACTAAAGCTTCTCATTTCTCAATACCAAGGTCAGACTTCCTCTCCAAAGTATTCCTGACTGTTCTAGGAAAATCCCCTTTCCTTACATTATCCAGTGCACTAAATGGCTCGTATTTTACGAAAAGTGACTTTTTTCTCTACACAAATAAGATCAAGAAATATATTTGTTTAAATATATCATTTCCTCCCAGGCTTCTTACAGCCTTTCTAACAAATGCCTCCAACAGAGCTATACTTTTGTTTGTCTGCTATTTTCCTTCTCTTTAATCAAGATAGCAAGCTTCAGCTTAATTGTCCATTTGAAAAATGTTAGTTTAATTTCAGTAAATGTGGTAACAAAAGTATGAAATCATATAAAAATGCCCTTTATGAGGAAGAAATGATGTGATTGTCTAAACTGAGATTTCCTCTGGATGCTGACATTCATTTTCAATGGAAAATGAATGATAATAATTCCTTAATAATTAATTAATTAACATTTATTAATTAATAAAGAATAATAATTCACAATAGTGAATTACACTTATTTGTATATGCAGCATGACTGATTCTCACCATGAGGTGTCTAACTCTTTAGGGACAGATTCCACTGAATTCATTTTTTGTGTTCCTGACACACCTAGGTATGTATTTCAACCATTCTAAGCACTGAATAAATGAATAGTAAGTTTATTTTTTAGTGCTAGCATTCAGTTATTCATTTATTCAAAATATGCACCTATGATATAAAATAAGTATAATTGAGAAAATTGGTTTCTTTCCTCTCCACATATTCCAAATGGTTAAATAATTAATAAACACAATATGTTACATTACTCTCATTTTGCAGAATAAGAGCAAGACTAGATTCCCTTTGGACTTTATGTTTCTCAAGTCATCTCCATGAAGTGGAAAATAAATAGTGCTGCTATTTGGCTGAACAGAGGCAGAACAATTCACATTAGACTTTCACAAGAACATGTGCAGTAATGATAACACCATCCTACATCAACAGCAGTTGGACATTACCAAAGCTCTCTCACATTTAACTTCCCAACAACCCTTCAAGTCCATAGGAAGATGTGACCTTCATTTCACGGATAAGAAAGCAGAATTTGGCAATGCTGTGATATTTGCTCAAATCACGTGCCAGAAGCAGGGAAGTCAAGTTGTATCCAGACTTTCGAGTCCCCTGGCTTTTCAGTATACACCATTGTCATACACATTCTTAGGACATACAAATAAGTATTCTGTTTCAGAATTCAAAGGAGCTAAAGCATTTTAAATAATGAACAATAAATAAAAAATCAAATTAGAGCTTAAAAAAAACAAAATGGAAGTGCAAGCAATTTACTTTTTTGTCACTGAAATTGTTATTTTTATTTTTCCCCCCTTCTTTTAGGTGACTAATTCACAGCTGAGTTATTAAAGAAGATTTTAGAATTATTATCTTGGCAACCTGTGTCAATTCAAAATGCAGTAAAACTGAAAATCTGTACTTACAGTTTCTCAAAGTACCATTTGTTGAGTACCAAGCACTGTATCAAGTATTCTATAAACGTAATTTTCTTAAATCATCATAATGATCTTATGAAGGGGTAAATATTATTATTTCTCTGTTACCGACAAGAAATCTGAATTCAATGATTCAATTCAATCTGAAGTTCAGTGAGGTTGAAAACTTGTCTAAAAACACATGAGCTAAGATTTGTGTTAACCTACCTTACAAAGTTTGGGTTCCCAACCATTCTGCTATTTGAGCCCCCCATATGTTTGGGGGAAAAGCGGGAAAGAATTTTAGAAATTATGACACAAGATGTTAATTCCTAAGTTAGTCACTGTTCAATCCCAGAAGCAGAATCATTAGTATATACATGGATTGGTTATAAGAGCTCGTTCTTGCAGTGGTGGGTCTGGTTTAACTGTGGGTCTCTGTAAGAAGGTTGTCTTTGTGCTCAGTTCTGGAATCTATAGTCACAGGACAGGTAGATGAGCATGGAAGGAGGGAAAGAAAGATCAAGCAGGAACCCACAGACACAAGCTGAAAATGATGTGAAAGCCTGTATCAGTGCTTGCCACCTGTGAACTTGTGAGGAGGCTCTCCTGCAGAAGCCAGAGACTTTGGTCACAGAGGATCCCAGACAAGGTAGAGCAACCAGCAAGGTAAGTAGGCAGATTAGTGACAGTGCGTATCATCAACAAAATGACTGCTGTTTCACATCTGTTCTCCAAATCTCCCTCAAGAAATTTTCTTCTGGCCAATGCTAACTGGAAACAGATAAGAAAGGAAATCTAACCAAACATAGAGTTTAGTAGTGTGAACTACTGGGTTGTGAAGGATTCTGAGACTCAAGAGTTCTGTTACTGATTAGTAATGTCTGCTGTGGGCACAAGAGAGGAAAGTCATGATAAATGTGACATAAATGTGCCACTCTACCCTTCACTGTTATGCTTTTCTTCAGATATTAAGATTGCAAGGAATGTTGATAAGTAAATCGATAATAGAACCATATATATTTATTAAAAGTATTTCACATTGAGGTCAAGGAGCTCCCCAAATTTATAGAATAGGTATCAAGAAGATAATCACATGTTCTTACAAAACACCCCTGTTAAAGACAAAATACAAGGCTAAATGGACATTTCTAAATTCATTGGGAACCTAGGGACAAATGGACTTATGTAATAATCACTTTCTCATTAACGTCTTGCTCAGAAATGCATACAAATACACACTTATAAACATTCTTTCTATCATGCAAATTATAAATATAAAACACTTGATAGTCACTGTCAATTACACATATTAAGTGAATCAATCATGTTTTACTTTGTGCTGATCTTGAAAATTGGGTTCCTCATTGCAGCAGACTAAAACAGTGAGTAATTGCAGAAATATTCCTCACTTGCACACTGGTATATTTTGATATGATTACATAGAACTTTCTGATTTAGAGTTACAAAAAACATTTATCTTTTTTATGCATATTCATTATCACACTGTGAAGCAAGTAAAGTTCCAATTTTCAAAGACAAAGAAATTCAGGCTCACAGATGTGAAATTGCTTATGACCATATAAGTGACAATATAATAATTCTAATCCAGTTTTATTGACTGCAAAGCCTGCTATATAAATTTTCCTGATGACTATATCAAATACACATGTTGGCACCAGCAAGAGGGAAATACTATCATTCTGGGATAGACTTAGTAAGCATGCACAAGGATTCTGCTTTCTATCCAGGTCCTCTATTCATTGACTCCCTCACCATCTGTTCTCATGAATGTTTGCTTGAAGCAGGCACCCATGAGGGTGATATTGTCCCCCCCCCCTTTTTTTTGATAGGAGACATACACACATGGAAAGGTGGGAACAAAAGTATAATAGGGGATGCTGGAAAATTTTAAGTTTCTAGCAAAATTCCATTCTCAAGTATTTATATCTATATATTTGCTTAGTTACACTAGAATAGATGCTCCATTAAAGCAGAATGTGGAAATAGGTTCTTTTTGTGCTGAATGTGTGGTATCTTGAGGACAGGTGGAAAATTGAGATTTGTTCCTTTCAGATAAGCCAAAGGAAAGGAAAATCACAGGAATTTGTAAAGGGAGCAAATATTCTCCAAGCATGGCACTCTGAATCTCATTTGGTCTTCACAACCATGCTTAAGATAGGTCTCAACATTCCCATTTTATAAATGACAAAGCTAAGTTTCAAACAGTTTGAGGGAACTGCTGAAGGCTCCAAAACTAGTAAGATTATTCTATTCTATTCAATTATGCTTATTCTCACAGAGCTTTTCCTTATTGTGAAGAAAAATTTCCTTCTTGTTCCATCTTTTAGGGTCATAGAAGAAGTCTAAATTTCTGTGTAACACATAAATTGTTAAGGTCAAGTAATGGGTCTAACCTAAAGGTATAAATTACTCTTTAGGATGACCAAATACAAATAAGCAATGAACAGCAATAAGGAATTTGAGTAGACTTGTCTATATAATAGACCCATTTCCCCAAGGCCATCCAATGCTTCTTCTTCAGTGGCAACGTCCATATTAACAATAGGTAGCATAAACTGAAAATTGTCAGAATGCTTCGCAACAACTGAAAGTATTTATTTTTCCCTGAAATTGTGTATCTGAGAAGTATAAGGTATAGAGTACATAAGTAAATTTCCTTAAGTCATACAGCAAGTAAGGGGTGGAGCCTAGCATTGAATGCCAATCAGTCTGACACCACCAGGGCACTCTAAAGTACTACATTCTGTATTCTACCAGTTAAAAAAAAAAAAAAGTTCAGGCAACAACAACAACAACAAAAAGAGGAGGAGGAAAGAGAAAGGAAGAACAAAGCCTTCATCAAAAACTCAATGGTATTTTTATCTTCCTATTCTGGGATGTTTTCAGCAGCTGGCAATAAGAAGCAATTAACTACTGCAACTACTACTAACACTACTAAATACATTGACCACAGCTTCCTTATCCATTCATCTGTTGAAGGGCATGTTGGTTCTTTCCACAGTTTGGCAACCGTGGCCATTGCTGCTATAAACATTGGGGTACAGATGGCCCTTCTTTTCACTACATCTGTATCTTTGGGGTAAATACCCAGTAGTGCAATTGCAGGGTCCTAGGGAAGCTCTATTTTTAATTTCTTGAGGAATCTCCACACTGTTCTCCAAAGTGGCTGCACCAACTTGCATTCCCACCAACAGTGTAAAAGGGTTCCCCTTTCTCCACAGCCCCTCCAACACATGTTGTTTCCTGTCTTGCTAATTTTGGCCATTCTAACTGGTGTAAGGTGATATCTCAATGTGGTTTTAATTTGAATCTCCCTGATGGCTAGTGATGATGAACGTTTTTTTCATATGTCTGATAGCCATTTGTATGTCTTCATTGGAGAAGTGTCTATCATGTCTTCTGCCCATTTTTTGATATGATTATTTGCTTTGTGTGTGTTGAGTTTGGGGAGTTCTTTATAGATCCTGGATATCAACCTTATTATGCCTCCATCAGAAAGGATGAATGCCCAATTTTTGTAGCAACATGGATGGGACTGGAAGAGATTATGCTGAGTGAAGTAAGTCAAGCAGAGAGAGTCAATTATCATATGGTTTCACTTATTTGTGGAGCATAACAAATAACATGGAGGACAAGGGGAGTTAGAGAGGAGAAGGGAGTTGGGGGAAATTGGAAGGAGAGGTGAACCATGAGAGACTATGGACTCTGAAAAACAATCTGAGGGTTTTGAAGGGGCGGGGGGTGGGAGGTTGGAGGAACCAGCTGGTGGGTATTAGAGAGGGCACGGATTGCATGGAGCACTGGGTGTGGTGCAAAAACAAGGAATACTGTTATGCTGAAAATTAAAAAAAAATCAAAAAGTGTCTTGAAAAATATATTGACAATTGACTATACAGATTTTTAAAATAGACTTTATTTTTATAGCAGTTTAAGGTTCCTAGCAAAATTGATCAGAAGCTATAAAAAGTTCTCTTTTATACCCTGCAACCATGTGCCATCCAGAATCCCCTCCACTATTATAGTAGTATGTTTGTTACTACTGTGTACTGATAGTTGAAAAACCTACATTGACACATCATTATCACCCAAGGTCTATGGTTTATATTAGGGTTCACACTTGGTGTTGTATATTATTTGGGTTTTGACAAAAGTAATGACATGTGCCTACCACCACAGTATCAGACAGAATAGTTTCACTGACCTAAAAAATCCTCTGTGTTCAGCCTATTCATTCCCACCCCCAATCCTTGACCACCACTGATCTCACAGTCTCCATATTTTTGTCCATTTCAGAATGTCATATAATTGGAATCCATACAATATGTAGCCTTTTCAGTTTGGCTCCTTTCACTTAGTAATACATACTTAAAGTTCCTCCATGTCTTTTCATGACTTGATAGTCATGAAAAGTGTTGGAATTCAATTGTCTGGATGTACCACAATTTATTTATCCATTTTCCTACTGAAGGACATCTTGGCTGCTGCCAAGTGTTGACAATAAACCTGCTGTAAACACATGCATGCATGTTTTTGTGTAGACATACACTGTTAATTCATTTGGGTACATACCAATGAGGAAAATCATTGGATTATATGGTTAAGAGTATGTTTAGTTTTTAAGAAACTACCAAATTGACTTCCAAAATGGCTGTACCATTTTGCATTGTTACCAACAATTAGTAAGTATCGCTGTAGCATCCCACATCCTCACCAGCATCTGATGTTAGTGTTTTGGACTTTGGTCATTCTAACAGATCGGCAATAGTATTTCATTGGTGTTTCAATTTTTAATTCCCAAAGAACATAACATATTGAACATCTTTTCATGTGTTTATTTTTCATTTGTATATCTTCTTTGAAGAGGTATCTTTCGCCTATTTTTTAATCAGGTGGTTCATTTTCTTATTATTGAGTTTTCAGGGTTTTTAAAATACTTGGATAACAGTCATTTATCATACATACATTTTGCAAATATTTATTTCCAGTGTGTGGCTTGTCTTTTCATTCCATTAATATTGTCTTTCACAGAGCATAAGTTTTTAATTTTAATGAAGTCCATCTTATAAATTATTTTTGTTGTGGATTGTGTCTTTGTTGTTGTATCTAAAAAGTCATTTCCATAGCAAGCTCAGGTACATTTTCTTTTATATTATTTTCTATGTATTTTATAGTTTTGCATTTTATCTTTAGGTCCATTATCCATTTTGAGTTAATTTTTGTGAAGAGCATAAAGTCTGTGTCTAGATGCACTTTTTGTTTGTTTATTTTGGCATATGAAGGTCCAGATGTTGAAAAAAGTATCTTTGCTCCATTGCATTGCCTTTGCTCCACTGTTAGAAAAGTGGTAATATTTATGGAGGTATATTTCTGGGCTGTAAGTTCTGTTCCACTGATCTATTTGTCTATTCTTTCACCAATAAACACAATGTCTTGAGTACTGTTGATTCATAGTAAGTCTTGAAGTTGAGTATTGTCAGTCCTCCAACTTCGTTTTTCTCCTTCTATATTGAGTAGACTATTTTGAATCTTTTGTCTTTACAGATAAAAATTAGAATTTATTGATGTCCAGAAATCAGATTTTGACTGGGATTCCTGTGAGTCTATTGATCAAGTTGAGAGCTGACATATTGACAATATTGAGTCTCCCAATGCATATAATATGTACTATCTTTCTATTTTTTTAGCTCTTCTTTGATTTCTTTCATCAGAGATTATAGTTTTCCTTATACAAAACTTGAATATATATTTTTGGATTTGTCTCTAAGTATTTCATGGGGGGAGCAGTAAATGGTAAAATCAAATTCCACTTGTTCATTGCTGGCATATAGGAAGGGGGTCAAATTTATGTATTAAACTTGTATCCTGCAACCTTGTTATAACTTCTCATTAGTGCCAAGAATTTTTATAAATTCTTTACTATTTTTATTATTATGTTTTATTTCACCTCCACTTTGAAGGATAATTCCATAGGGTATAGAATTCTAGGTTGATTTTTTTTTCCTCAACACTTCAATCTACTTTTCCTTCTCTCATGGTTTCAGAGAAGTCTCCTCTTCAGAGGAGATTTAATTTTTACCTTTGTTACTCTATGGATAAGGTATTTTTTTTTTCCTTTGTCTTCTTTCAAGATTTTTTTGTCTTTGATTTTCTGTAGTTTGAGTATGATGTACCAAGATGTAGCTTTGGAGGAACATTTATCCTGCTCAGCATTCTCTGAGCTTCCTGGATCTGTGATTTGGTGTCTGACATTAACTGGGGGAAATTCTTAATCACTATATCTTCAAATACTGCTTATGTTCCTTTCTTCTCTTTCTTCTTTTGGTATTTGCATTAATTGTATATTATACCTTTTGTAGTTGTCCTACAGTTCTTAGATATTCTGTTCCATGTTTTTTAGTCTTTTTTTCTCTTCACTTTTTAATTTTAGAAGTTTCTATTGATATATCCTGAAGCTCAGGGACACTCTCTTCAGACATGTCTAGTCTACTAGTGAAATCATCAAGATAATTCTTCATTTCTTTTACAGCATTTTTGGTCTCTAGCTTCTCTTTTTTATTATTTTTCAGAATTTCCATCTCTCTGCTTAGATTACCTGTGTGTTCTTGCATATTGTCTACTTTTTCCATTGCAGCCCTTACTTAGCACATTAACCTTGATTTTTCTAAAGTCACAGTCTGAAAATTCCAGCATCCCTGGCATATCTAACAATGGTTTTGATGTTTGTTCAGTCTTTTCAAACTGTTTTTGTCTTTTAGTATGCCTTATGATTTTTATTGATAAGCAGACATGATGTGCTATGTAAACAGAACTGTCAGGGATATATACGCCTTCAGTAATGTAGTGGAAAGATGTAGGAGAGGAGATGTCTCCCTCTGCCCTTCTACCTGCTCCCACACTCTCTAAAATAAATACATAAATCTTTACCTAAAAATGCAAAACATTGCTATCTATTAGCTTAATTAATACATGTAATTATATTAAAATATAAGAACTACAAGGTAAGCGGTAACTAAATTTGATCAAGTAACACTTAAACAGTTATGTATAGTTGGACCCCATTGTATTTTTTTTTTAAGTTTTGGCATATTCTTTTTATGTGTGTGTGTGTTTTTTTATTTTTATTTTTTTATAAGCATATAATGTATTATTAGCCCCAGGGGACCCCATTCTAATCAATCTTTAAATGTTATTATCTTGACCTCATCCCCCTACCTCTATTCTTTACTTCAAAGTAAAACTCATTAGCTCCTATATCAGCACAGTTTGTCTGGTGTCAAAAATACACCTCTTTGCCTCTGTGACAGCCACATAAAGTTCACTTCATAGCTATAAACTGTGAGAAACATCCACCGTCACCTCTTTGAAGAATTATTATTTAGACATTTTGTTTTGTTGTTCTTCGTGTTGTTAAAATTGAGGTTCGGGGATTCAATATATTGTAAAAGCCCTTGTAAATTAAAATTATAAAGTGTTATAATCATTTTTAGTTATTCAAATATGTCTCTTGAATTACTCAAATATAACAAGTATGATCAGACCTCAGGCTTTTTTTTTTTTTGTATGCTGTTCTCTCTGCTTAGAACATTCTTTCTCCAGACATCCATAAAATCATGTCTTCATATTATTTAATCCTCAGAGAGATCTTCCCTGACCAAACTAAGATAGAAGCTACTATCACTTTCTCTTTCTTTAAGTAATAATAATTGCTCACAGAAACAAATCACACTGTTGAAAACATCAGTGTGTGTGTGTGTGTGTGTGTGCATATGTGTGTGTTGTCTCTCTATACTGGTGTGTGGTCTTGGTCCCTTTTCTGTAGTGCTCTATGCTCATTGCCTAACAGAATTTGTCTGACAGAGAAGATGCTCAGTAAACTCTATAGAATGAATGGATGCTTCTTCCAGCTGTCTCTTCCTCTATGTACACTGAGATAATGTCACATCAACTTCCTACTTTGATGAATTCTAGGTAAAATAAAATTATGCCTATTCATTCATTCTTAGTTCATCATCTGATTATTGGGGTGCACAGCAGCCCAGCTTCAGCTATGGAATTCTGCCAATATCTGTTGTACAGCTTAGGGCATTCTCTTTGGGAGGCTGAAAGTTTACACCAGAGTTATTGCTGGTATTTCTGAATTTGTACACAATCATGAGGCACTGATACCATTATCTCTAATCAGTGTAATAATTTTAATATATTATCTAAATATCAAATGAAGGTAAATATTCCAGATATAATAGGGTGAAAGTTTTCTTATATGCTTTATATTTTAAAAATCTATCAGTGGTTAAAATATAAATATATGTATGTATTATTGCAGGAAGAAAAGACTTTAATGATTGTGGGGGCACTTGTGTGGCTCAGTTAAGTGTCTGCCTTCAGCTCAAGTCATTCCACTTCCTCTGCCTGCCACTCCCCCTGATTGTTCTCCCTTTTTCTCTCTCTGTCAAATAAATAGATAAAATCTTTTTAAAAATTAATGATTGTGAAAACTGTTAACCTTATATATAAGAATAATTATTTACAAACTTCTAAGTATATTTCAAGAACGAATAGAATAATATATTTACAGCTAATTTAAGAGTGCTAGGTAACTCATGCAGAAATAGCTAACATTATGGAAAACATGTTCTACACTGAACAATATTTATGAGAAATCTAAATAATAGTAATTGGCAGAAAAACAGAGATAAGTTCTTGTCATAATTCTAATAATTTGAGCACTTCTCACATTAATCAAAATAACCTTTAAGAATTTTTTTAGTCCATTTAGGCTCTAAAACTTATTTTAAAGACATCCCATTTATGAATTTTCACACCTATGAAGATGGATCAAATGCCAAAATTTCATGAGAAGGGAAATTTTCAAAAATCTTGTCCAAAACTCTTAGTAAATTACTTTGATCCAAAGCAACAAAGAATATGAAGAGCATAAAGAAGAAAAATATTAGAAGAAAATAAAGTTACCTCAATACCATTATTTTCCATTAATCAAATTTTAAAACAACAAATATTACAAAATTCATTGAAAAAGATATTCTCTTATGGTTCTGATTCTAGGAAAGGAAAAGCTAACAAAATAGTCAACAAGCCTGAGATAGATACCATTTTCAAACTGAAAGTTTTATAGCTCATTGGAATAACAATGAATTTTGGTAGGCCTCTGCTCTGCTTGCTTACTGAGAGATTTTTGGATTCCGTGTAGTTAACAGTGTGAATTTCCCCAAAGAAATATTCATAGAATAGAAAATAAATTTTAGACTAATATAATGGGGTTGATGTTTACAAGAAAACAAATGGGATGTAGGCTTTAAGTAATTAAGAAGTTTCAAGTACACATTGCTTTGTTACCACCCATCACCTGCATATTCAGAAAGCAATTATGGCACAGGATGAAGGAAAGAAAGAAAGAAAGAAAGGAAGGAAGGAAGGAAGGAATGAGGAAGAAAGAAAGAAATCTGTGGCTTTAGCAAAACATATTGGGGACATTTACAACCTCTTTTTTCTAGCCAAAGACAAACTGTATGACACATAATAGATTTGAGTCCTGCTCCATCATGTATCCATGAAAAATAATCAAACAAAATGAACCACAACAATTATAGGCCTGAAAGACATCTTGAATAAAAGAAAGGCTTAATAATTTATTTACAGATAATTACAACCTAGAGGGACCTATTAAATCAGTTTCTTACAGAAAATGTAGTGAGCTCAATGAAAACTGCTAAAGAAGTAACCAAACGGAAGTGTCTGAAAAGTGCATGAATTTTTTACATTCCATCTGCTGCAAAGATTGTACTATTATTCTACTCAGGTAACACGCTAAAATTAATATTAAATAAAATCTGATATACATTGCTTTTATCTCTGTGTTTCTGGATCTATGGTTTAGAGTAGGTTTTTTTTCCCATGATTGTGCAAAACAGCAAGTAAATGCAAAAATGTTGAAAATAAAATATATGAGTGATGGTAAGAATCTTAAGCCTGCTTTTGGAAAATATTCAGAACATGTTTTCAAATATTATATAAAGCTTGATTTATGACATTGCTTCAAAGAAATTACATCACATAATGCAACTTAAGTTCAGAAAATAAAGGATGAAAGTCTTAATAATTTGGTGATGGCATCACCATCAGGTGGACATTCTAGCAGCAGAAAGAGTAAAAAATAATCTTGCTTAACAACCAGTTTCAGTTAAAAATAACCGTGTATCGAGTATAGCAATTGTGCAATAGAGTGACAGCAGCAACTTTATAGATTAAGATACTGGGAAATAATTGTTCTCTCCACCAATGTGAACCTTATAAAATTTGACTATTCTACATTAATGTAAAAATTGTAAAAATAATCATTAATTTTGGGTAAAATGCTAAATTCTTATATCATGAATTCCCTTCTATGAAAGTAATATTTGCCTTTGGTTGCCTTTGGTTGATTCTTAGCATCGGTGCATTCAATCTCAAAAGATAGGTTCAGAGCTCTTGTCATATATCAGACTTTCTAGAAACAATGGATAAAGCTGAGGCCATGCTCCTATCCCTGTAATGCTTACATTTCAATGAGAGATAGGAAAGAAACAGAAGTATGCTATATTCCCAAAGTGTTGTGACAAAAATGGAGCAAGGTAAGGAGTGGGTAAGAGAAAAGTTGTTTTATTTTATTTATTTTTTAAATTATTGTATTTTTTTATTATGTGATGTTTGTCATCATACAGTACCTCATTAGTTTTTAATGTAGTGTTCCAAAATTCATTGTTTATGTATAACATCCAGCGCTCCATGCAATATGAAAAGTTATTTTATGTAGGGTAGCTTAGAGAAGGCTACATAAATAACTGGGAAAGGAGTATTCTTAGCAATATGTACAATCAATGCAAGACCTAAGGCAAGAGCATGAGTAATGTTTTTAGAAAGCAAAGAGGAATAGAATACCAAACGAGAGAATAAAGAACTAATGGTAGGAGACAGAGTGGGAGGAAAAAAATGTAAGGACTTTGTAACTTTTACCAAGGGTCATGAACAATCTTCACAGAGATTAACAGGAATGTGAAACTATTTGACTTATATTGTCATGTGGAATATAGGCATTCCAGTGGGATATTGGAGATGCAAAGGAGAACACTAGGACTACTGAAAAAAACTAAGACTACTGAAAAAAAAAAAAAAAAAACAACCCACTGGAAAAAACCCACCAAGACTACCAAGAAAAAAAAAAAGAAAAAAAAGATTGTGGTGGTTAGTCCAGAGAGGCAGCAGAACAAGTGGTGGTAAGTGATCAGATGCAGAATGTATTTTGAACATAATGAAAAAATTGAACTTAAAAAGCATGACTCATGGTGTGTTATAAAAAACAATTACATTTTATCTTCCATCATCTATTTAAAATGGAGGAAAACTTGGACATCCCCATAACTTTCCTATAATCTGTCTCACAATTCACTTTTGTGATTCCAACACTTTAAAGTCTTAGCACACCCCTTATCTTTCATTTTGTGTCTTATGAATGTAAAACAGTGGAGGCACATTGATTGATTTAATATGATAGGGAAGATAAAGAATACAAAATCAAACATTGCTCCTAGGTACTTTTAACTTTTAAAAGTGGGTGAAAACTGCCCCAAATGGGAAAGGCTTAGGGAGGAGCAGGTTGGTAGGGAGGTGAGTCTAAAGCAAAAGTTTAGGACTTCTACTTTCACTGAAGATGTAAAAACCTGCAAAGAATGTTACTCTCAAGCCATCAGTGATAAAAGCTGAATACTACCATTTTCTTGAGCCCATCAGTGAGCTGAAGTCTCACGGCAACAGAATAACTTATATGTCAAAAAGAAACCTGCTTATGGAGAGACAAGATACAAATCTATCACCTCTAACAGCATCGGAGAAAGAGGGGGCCACCATACAAGTGAATAAGATGAAATTAGTTAAATTGTTAATGAATTGCCAAGGTCTAAGTATGGGCTAAGTAAGTTTGGAATAACTGGAGGCCCCAGACACAAAAAGAGTTCATATTCATCCTGAGTCCCTGCACACAGACCTCCCCTGGGTGCTCATGAGAAAGAGGTTAAATTGTGTCTCCAAGAGAAATACGTTGAAATCTTCATTCTCAGTACCTTAGAAATGAGACCCTGTTTGGATCTGGGGGTTATTACAGATGTAATTCGTTAGGATGAGATCAGACTGGGATGGATGGGCCCTCAATCCAATGGCTAGTTTCCTCAGGAAGAGAGGGAAGATGAACAGAGAACACCAGGTAACAGGAGAGGCAGGAATCACTGCAAGTGAAGGAAGGCTTAGGACGGACAGCAATGACCAGATGCCCGAAAGAGGCAAGGAAGGATTCCAGCCAGTCTCAGAGGGAGCATAGCTCTGCTGACACCTTGGGTTACCCTTCTCATGTTTTAAGCCACTTGATTTGCGGTACATGACTACAGAAGCCCTAGGAAACCAATAGACGGGCAGGGCAGGGAACCAAAGAATCCCTGGTGACACAGGCATGCAGAGATGATAGGTGCCTGCTGGGGAGGAAGGAGCGTAGAAATTTCTGTTTCCCCAGACCTTCCTCTCTTCTTATGAGTTCAGGGAGTTGGGGTTTGATTAAGGAAAAACACAACCATGAGGTGATAGCATAAGTTAGTATGAGGAGGGAACTTCCCTTGTAGCATGAGACCTTCCAGAGACAATGAATGGCATGGGATCACCCCTCAGAAGGAGAACTGGGGAGACAGGGAGGGAGATTGCATCTAGGATGATGAGGAATCTCTGGGTCAGAGAATTCCACAGCTTGGGGAGTTTTATAGTTCCAAGGTCTGTTTTATCTGTGTCTAGCAGATGTTGGTTGCAGTTTCATGGAATATGCAAAAGCAGGTTCTAAATGGCTAAAAATATGCTTATTTGGGTTATAGGTAAAGCAATTGGATCAGTAAAAATTTGAGTTTAGCTCTGGCAGGTTTTTGAGATAGTGATCCCAGCCTGGCATGAAGTAATCATGGGAACAGTATATAGAGACCACTTGGGGGCACATTTATATAACAAACAATCCCTTAATACCACGTTGTTTTATAGTTCACGTTGTATTTTATTTCATAAAGCCTGAGTTTGGAGCCAGCCATGAAGTATTTTAATGATCCAGAATTCTGTAAGTCCACAAATTAGGATTTCAAAGTCTGTTTGCAGCTGGTCTGCCCATTCAGTGATGGAAATCTGAAGAGTAGATTGGAAAAAAAGACTTTGATTTGTTTAATCATCTAGCAATAGAGTAACATTATGGCCCTTTTGGTACATGTCTCTGGCTCTCTGTAAAATGTGGCAAGAGTTATCTACAGGCAGATATATTATCAAGTGCACAAAATATCCCTCTCCATCTTTATCAGTAAGTAATGTAAGGCTACGTTGTTATTTAACACCATGGGCCCTAAAGTATGATAAGATTCAGCCATGAGTTCCAGTTCTTGGCCAATTTGTTTAATTTGTGTGGACAGCAGATGGGACATGGCTATCTGAACTTCTTTTCTTCTTTCAAGTCCAGGGTGTCTATCTCCTTTTAATGTTTTAGCATTAGCCATCATTGCCTATAAAATAATTTGTTTCTTAGAAGCCCCCTTAGAATAAATGACTAGATGGATGCAGGACTCACTTTAGCCTTCTCGGATATGCCCAGTCATCATGCTACAACACCATCTGTTGCCTGATAAGCTCACTCCAAAATCCTCAACTGGTGGGGAATATCTTTAGTCTCAGTTAACATATTCCTTTGACTATCTGTCCAGGTCATTATGAGACCTAATGTAGGCTGAGTGGATTTCAAAGCCATAAAAATTCATATCAGCAAGATAGATGGACCTGCGTCCAAAGTCATCTTTGTGGGTCAGCCCACCTTCTGAACTAATTGTGCAAGATTCTTTAGTAAGAACACCACATTTTTTTTACACCCAATACTATAACATCTGATTGTTAAAATTCAGACCCTGTTAGATGGAGCTTACTCTCCACCAGATACAGTCTACATAGCCAGGTAGCCCCCCCTTATTTTATTTATTTCCTGATTCAGCTCCTTAAGGAGAGATTGGGTACCAGGGTAAGAGACAGAGGCTGTGTGTCCTCCTCCAAGCTAGAACATTCCCCTCCATCTTGGCCCTTTACTTTTGTCTTTCCAGTCTTTAGTATGCTGTGCATGGTTACTGACATAGCAGAGGGTAAATTATCCCCAGACACTGTCAGGGTGACACTGTGCTGCCTTTTCATCTAAAGATCACCAGTCCTTTTTCGAACAGTCTTGCCACCCTTTATCATCTCTGCTAGGACTTTGGGCTCCTACCTCTTCTGAATGGCTTCCTGTGACAAGCTGCCACAAGCAAGGTGTAGTACATGTCTTATGGTTGGAACCATTCAGCAGAACAACTATCCCTTTGGAGTCCTGGGATAGACAGGGATATAAATTTCCCTGTCTATATTCGCTTACACTTAAAGTAACACTTTAGCTAGCTCAGCCCAAGTGTTAGGGTCAGGTGTCCACATCCTTGTGCAGAGAAGCTATAATGATGACATCATGACAGCATAACTAAATATCACAGAGGCTTGCAAAGGCTACTCTTCCAACCATATTTAGGAGACTGGCTTCAGCTTCTATCTGTACCTTATTGACTTGTTTACCTACATATGAGTCCCCAGGAATGAGAACATCCTCTCATTTCAGAGTACCCCAAATCTCTGACTTGGCTATGAGGAATTCCTGCCACCATAGTCTATAATGGGGTGATTGATGGTCCATCCTTGCTCTACTGGCCTGCAATCTCCCCTTTCCTATTCAATGCTGACAAGTCTTAGAACATCTAGCACCTGCCCAGTGGGGAACCTATGCAGGAGGCCTGACCACTTTCCCTAGACAATTCACTGCTTCTGTTACCATCCCCAGTCAGTTTTTATAATGTGGGTTCACTCAAATACTGGTGTTACTGCTTGGTCAAGCTAATAAGGCACAAGAGGAGACCATGAACAATATAGAGTATAACACACCAGACTAACACGTAAGGATCCCAAATTTGGAGCCCTAATAGCTTAAGGATCTCCAGGATCAGCTTGCCAAGTGGTTGTTTTACTGATTTGTCATATACCATATGAATTCCTTGATCATCACTAAAAATGACTTGGTCCTCATTCCCACTTGTAGTGAGTTTATCAGGGGCTGATTAAGGAGAAGTATATGATTACAAGGTAACTGACAAACAATTAGCTTTATTTAGTTGGCTTCTTGACAGATCTTAATGTGGTAAGGTTGGGTTAGGACCTCACAGTGTGAGAGCTTCCAGAGACAATGGCCTAGGACCACCACCTAGAAGAGGAAAAGGGCAAGGGAATTCTTGAGAGAGGGGAAAATTAGTGAGGAGACCTATGGATGATATCATTGAGCAGCACACTGGAGAGTCTGTGGGTCAAAGAATTCCAAAGGGCAGCAGTGGCTTGGCATCTTTTATAATCCCAGTGTTTGTCTTATCCATGGCTAGAAGATTTTGAATGTAATTTTGCAGGGTATGTAAAGCAGACAGGTTTTAAATCACTAAAAATATGCTGATTTGGACTGTATTTTTTAGCAACTTCTGTAAAAATTTGAGTTTGGTCCTAGCAGACTTTTGAGCTAATGGTACCAGATTGCTGTAATGAAATAAATGACATAGAAACAATGTACAGAGGACGTCTTTTGGGGAGAAGCTAGAAACCTTTCTAACCATAGGACACATTGAAATCCTTAGAGAAAGATTGGAGAGAAATGCTAGGAGAAAGCATTGCTGCTTGGAGAAATATATAATATATAAGATATATCTTATCTTATATCATATATATATATATATATATATATATATATATATATATATCTTATATATATAAGATAAATCCTCTACCTCTGAAGGAAGGTCAGCAAATCATTCCTGGCTTAGGATCCTACACCAATACTATGCAGAGGTCTTTTGCCAGTGGGGCAGTAACAATACATTCTCTCCATTCCAAAGTCAACTACAAGTAAAGGCAGAGACTTTCTACCATAGAGAAGATTGGCAGAGACACTGAGAAATCCTTAAACTGAGATCCAAGTACAGCAAGACTAAAGTTGAGGTAAGCCTGAGATTGGACCAGGATGACAGAGGACAGACCTGTACCTAGCATGAACCTAGTACTGAGTAACAAGCAATATATGTCTACTGCTAAGAGAAGAGAAGGAGCTTGAGAAGAACCCTATGTGGTTCAGACATGCAAGGATGATTGAAAACTGATGGTGAAGAAGGAGTGCTGATAAAAAATAAACAAACATACAAACAAACAAAAAAAACCTCCCTGGTATTTTAGCCTCTGACCCAACCACAAGACAATAGAAAACCACTGTTAGAAAACTTTGAACTCAGTGGTACACTAGAGATAAAAATAGCAACAATAATACCCAAAGATAGGTCAATTCCTGACCAAAATAAATCATGCCTCCACACAAACAGTATGATAGCTAGAGTTATGCCCACTTCCAGGCATGGATACAAGTTACCTCAGTATTTACTATATCATTTTCAGGAGTCAACAAAAAATTATGAGACACAAAATAAAGTAAAAGAAAAAAAATTTTTTTTAATTAAATAAAAACAAACCTCCCCCACCCAACCTCATTGTCAAGAACTAAAGCAATCAATACAACTAGATTCAAAGATGAATCAAATGCTGGGATGCTCAATCAGAGAATTTAAAAATAATTTCAATTAATATGTTGGAGGCTTAGTGGAAAATGTGGAAAACATATAAACATATGGAAAAAATCAGGAGAGAAATGACAGTCGAATGAAAATATTATAAAGACACACACACACACACACACACAATAACAGAGATAAAGAATTCTTTAGATGAGTTCCTCAGTAGATTTACTATAGGTGATAAAAGAATCAGTGACCTAGGAAGTAAGTAAATATACATTCTTTTTTTTTTTAAGATTTTATTTATTTATTTGACAGAGAGAAATCACAAGTAGGCAGAGAGGCAGGCAGAGAGGCAGGAGGAAGCAGGCTCCCTGCTGAGCAGAAAGCCCCATGTGGGGCTTGAACCCAGGACCCGGGATCATGACCTGAGCCAAAGGCAGCGGCTTAACCCACTGAGCCACCCAGGCGCCCCAATATACATTCTTTTTAAATATTCAAACTGAAACACAAAGGGAAAAAAGTGAAAAAAGACAGATCACCCAAGAGCTCTTGGATAATATTTAATGAGCAAATATACATGGAATTAATTATTTTTAATTTTATTTAATTTAATTTTAATTATTTTTTTAAGATTTTATTTATTTATTTGACAGAGAGAGAGATCACAAGAAGACAGGGAGACAGGCAGAGAGAGGAGGAAGCAGGCTCTCCACAGAGCAGAAAGCCTGATGCGGGGCTCGATCCCAGGACTCTGGGATCATGACCTGAGCCAAAGGCAGAGGCTTTAACCTACTGAACCACCCAGGCGCTCCATCCTGAGTTTATTATAGGAAAGAATGAGTAAACATAATAGATATAATACTGCAGTTGGTGAACACAATTTTCATTTGAAGAAAAGGGAGACACACATATGGAATGGGAAGAAAGATGTAAAAAACTTGCAGTGTGTGATGTGAATTAGAACACCCTATGATTTAAAACAAATACATGATTTGCTCACTGGAAAGACACAGAAGCATCAACATTCCAGAAGTAATAAGCACACCTAGTACTTGTTTTCTAAATACCATTTTCACTAAAAGGAATCCAGCCTTCCTTGGAGAAATACCTTGTCTGAGATTTGGATAAGATGGACCCAGAATATTTTACTTTGCCAGAAAACAGGGTGGCATGTTTTTAAAAACACAGGAGCAGCCACTGGAAGGGATGAATAAAAAAGCACTTAAGTCCATAATAATACTGTTAAAAGGGGGAGTGAAATGTAACAATTTGAAGATCTCTATTTTGCGACACTAGTGTAGTTAACTGATATGGGCAAAGATCACCAATGGATGTTAAAACCATTCCTTGAAAGGTTGTTAAAGAACAGTACATTCTTAGGTATTACCCCACAGATTACTTAATATAAAAAAGAAAGGTACCTTTTTTAAAATTTTTTTTATTTTTTATTTATTTATTTGGCAGAGAGAGAGATCACAAGGAGGCAGAGATGCAGGCAGAGAGAGAAAGAGGAGGAAGCAGGCTCTCTGCCGAAAAGAGAGCCCGACGTGGGGCTTGATCCCAGGACCCTGGGATCATGACCTGAGCTGAAAGCAGAGGCTTTAACCCACTGAGCCACCCAGGTGCCCCAGAAAGGTACCTTTTATGAGGGAGACATCTGGCAGTAACTAACAGTAACCACTGGAATCTGAATCTTATTTAATCCTTAAACCAAGCCTAAGGAAATGATGACCTGGTGTATTCTAGACTACATGCCACTGGTCTCACTCACCTTGCCCAGGGCAGTCAGTAGATGAAAGTCAATGGTCTCTCTGTACCGGAGAATTTGCAGGATCCCATCCAAGTATACCTGGTCTTTACTAAAGCAGCCTGGTTGAGAAGTATCAGTCCATCCCCTCTTGGCTTGTACACAATAATCCCATCTTGTATTGGGGTCCTTGACAAACTTTCCAATATCTTTGAAGAGTTCGCAAAAAGACATTTGGCTGGCTCGATAAACAGTGTAGTAGAGGAGGGCCGCCCTCCATAAAAAGGGGTCTTTTCTAAAAAGGACGCTGTGAATACTTGCCAGTCCTTCCTCTGTGGGATTGTTTGGCTTTAGCTCATGTTTTTTATGGCCAGTCCAACTGTTCCATGGCTGCTGAAGGTTGTTAATACTCGAAAATAATGTGTGCCTATTTCATGCCTCAGCATTCCCTCCAGCCAGTGCTCATGTGCTGTGGAAACATTAATGGTCAGTGTTGGGCACCCTTTACCATTGTCATTGAAGCTCAGGAAAGCAGATCTTCAGTGAGATGAACTACAGTCTCACCCAGGCAGCCTTCTTTCATCATGTACTTCCGAACATGACTCCAGATTCGAGTTTTAGATAGCAGGCTGCCACCAGTGGCCTGCTCAAACTTTTCATAACTTCCATATTTCTGTAAAGTCAGTTCCATAATATTGATGGACTGTTTAAGAAATCGGTCTGAGGCATTGCTGTGTTTGGCTAACACACTTGGCAGAGATGGGTTTGCATATTCAAACTGAGGACTGTAGGTATAATCAGATTTGAAGAATCTCAGTTTCTCTTTCTCCAAGTTGGTGGAGAATCTTATAAGATTTTTATAAGGTAAAGATAAAATGGGCAGAAGAAATATTTGAAGAGAAAATGATCAAGAATTTTCCAAAATTAACAAAATACATTAAACAAGAATCAAAGAAGCTCAAAAAAAATGATAAATATCAAAGAGATGGACAAATAGTAAAACTGCTAAAAATCAAAGATAAATACAAAATCTTTAAATCTGTCACTGGGAAAAAGTTATATACAAAGGAACAAATATAAGAGCAACAGCAGAAAATAGGCCATTCAAAAAGACAATGGAGTAACATTTTCCAGTACTAAAAAAATATAGCAATACAGGATCCTATAAAATATAAATAAAATATCCTTCAAAAATGAAAATGAAATAGAAAACCACTTCAGACAAGCAAAATTTTATTCTTTGTTAGCTTTATCTGAGCTATATAATATGTTTAAGAAAATTCTTCAGGCAAGGGTATGAAAACAGACAGGAATGTATAAGTGTTGGAAACAGTAAGAATGAAGTAAAAATACATCTTTTTCTTATTTTTAGTGACTAAGATGGATAATCATCTTAGTTTCATTTCATTATGTCAATTTTGAGTTTTATTAGTTACCCACATGTATGAATCAAAAAGTTAATTAGATAAACAAGCCTGAAGTTCAGGAGATAAGCCAAAACTGGAAATAATATTGTGAGATAATAGAAAATACATATATTGGTCTCTGTCCCCAATTCCTGACACAAAACTCCTAGAACCCTTATAATATTCTAAGTCATATGAGCTCTAGGAGTATCTTTTTTTCTGATATTTGATCATTGGCCCCAGTTCCTGACACAGGGTTCTTAAATTTCTTGGTAACAGTGTCTTTTGTTCGAATGAGATTATTCTAGGTGGGCTCCTGGATGGGAGCTGGTCACCAGAAAGACCAAGCTGTAATTAGAAGCCTGAAATTTTCAGCCTCCCCCGCACTCTTCAGAGGAGAGAAGGGCTAGAAATGATCGGTCATGCCTGAATGATGAAGTTTCCATAAAAATCCCAAAAGTATGGGGTTAGGAGAGCTTTCTGGTTGGTGAACACATGGAAATGCTGGGAGAGTGGCACACTGTAGAGACCATGGAAGCTCCACACCCGTTCCCAAATACCTTATCCTATGCATCTCTTCCATTTGAATATTCATCTGTAGCCCTTATCATATCCTTCTATAATAAACCGATAAATAGTAGGTAAACTGTTTTCCTGGGTTCTTTGGGCCTCTCTAACAAATTAATCAAACCTGAGGAGAGGGTCATTGGAACCTCCAATTTATAAACAGTCAGTACAGGTAACAACCTGGATGGCAATTGGCATTTGAAGTGCATGGGGGTGGAGCACAGTCTGTGGCACTGAGCCCTTAACTGGTGGGATCTGACACTATCTCCAGAAAGATAATTTCAGAATTGATTTGAGTTGTAGAACACCCAGATGGTATTACAGAATTGCTTGGTGTGGAAAATCCCACACATACCCATATCTGATGTTAGAAATGTGAGTATGGTAATCACGTGTGAGTAGAGGGGAAACCCAGGAAAAGAACCAAGTTTTACCTGCACAGATATCATTAGCATGTAGATGACATTTAAAGCCACAAGACTAGATAAGATCATCTAGAAAGAGTATAATTTTAGAGTCCAAGCACTGAATCTTAGAGAAGTTTAACATTTGGACATAAGAAAGGGAAAATAATCCAGAAAACAAACAAACAAACAAAAAACAAGAGAAAGGGACAGACTGTAATGAAGAAGGAAAACTTGGTAGCAACTCAAAGGTTGCTGAAAGAGACTGAGACTTGACAATTAAATTTGACAGGTAGCATGGAGGTCGCTGACAATATTGACAAATCCAGTTTAATTTGACTGATGTAGTAAAAAGAGCAGATTGCAGTGTGACTAGAGAATCTGAGGTGAGAAAACTAAGATCATCAGTGTAAATATATTTTAATTCTTGTTTCTAAAATAAATGCAGAGGAAGCATATATGTATATAATGTAATATAAAGAAGTGCTACCAAGTTGATTCCATACTACATAGAAAGCAGTTGGATGGCCAATTGCAGGAATTTAAGGAAAAAAACTAATAGAAATTTAATTACTATAGTTCATTATAATAGGAAGTCAAAGGAGACAAAGGTATAACTGCCCATAAATTCCTCAAAAGGAAAGAGTACAGAATATTATTTCAGATCAGGTATCTGAAACTCAGTAGCACTCTCAAACATTGTACTTGAAAGTTTTTTTTTTTAACTTCCAAAATATTATTTCCTAATCTGCATAATTGTGATTATAGTACCTGATTTACAGAGTTGTGAGGATTCAGTGGGATCAGACACATGAAGCAATTAGTATAGGGCTCACTGTAAATACTGAACAGTAATTTTTAATAACGATGAGTGAACTCCAATTCCTGATTTTTTTAAAGATTTTATTCATTTATTTGACAGACAGAGATCACAAGTAGGCAGAGAGGCAAGCAGAGAGAGAGGAGAAAGCAGGCTTGATCCCAGGACTCTGGGATCATGACCTGAGCCCAAGGCAGAGGCTTTAACCTACTGAGCCACCCAGGTGCCCCTCCAATTCCTGATTTTTTAAAAAAGACTTTTTGCTTTAATATAATAAAAAATATTTTCCAGCTTTATTGAGATATAACTAACAAATAAAATTATATATGTTTAAAGTGTACAAATTGACAATTTGACATACTTAACCTTTGCTAAGTGATTACCACAATCAGGTTATGAACACATCCATCACCTCCCATAGTGACTTCTTTTGTTTGTGTATGGTGAGGAGGTCTACTCTCTTAGAAAATGTCAAGTACATTCTGTATGCATGTACAGAAATGTTTTAAGAACACTTGTGAAAAAAGATGTTTCTAAGAATGCTATTCCCTTGCTACATTAAGAGTGTTATGTCAGTGAATGGCTATGACTGCCAATTTGTAATACATGCAGAGAAGTGTTTAAAAAACACTTATAAGCAATGTTTTTGAGAATGTATTATTACCTGTAGTCACTATATAGCACATTAGATCCCCAGAATTTATTCAATATCTTATAACTGAAGGCTTGTACCCTTTGACCAGCATTTCCCCATTTTCCCCATCTCCCAGCCCTTTGTAATTATTTTACTCTTTGTTTATATGAACTTGATTTCTTTTTCCCCTGGATCCTACATATAAGTAAGATCTTACAGTATTTGTCTTTATCTCTCTGGCTAATTTCACTTGTCTTGTGACCTAATATTTGATCTATCTTGGAGAATGATCTGCATACAGTTGAGAAGAATGTATATTCTACTGCTATTAGATGGAATATTCTACAAGTCTGTTATATACATAGGGTCTTAACTATAGTTCAAGTTCTATGTTTTCTGTCTGGATCATCTATCCATTGTTGGAAGTGGGGCACTGAAATATATTATTATTATTTCATTGTTGTCTATTTCTCTGTTCAGATCTATTAGTATTTGCTTTATATAATTGGGTGTTCCAATGTTGGT
Source organism: Lutra lutra (assembly GCF_902655055.1). Classification (NCBI taxonomy): domain Eukaryota; kingdom Metazoa; phylum Chordata; class Mammalia; order Carnivora; family Mustelidae; genus Lutra; species Lutra lutra. The sequence continues at coordinate 46,708,637 of NC_062279.1, read as the reverse complement.
ACACATAATTTACAAATTTTATATCCTTTTGATGCATTGGCTCCTTTATTATTGTATAATGACCTGCTTTGTGTCTGTTATAGCTTTTGAGTTAAGTCTATTTGACTAATATAAGTATATCTATCCCTGTTCTCTCTTGGTTTCCATTTGCACAGAATACATTTTTCCATCCCTTGATTTTGAGCCTATATGTGTTCTTAAAGCAGAAATGAGTCTGTTGCAGGCAGCATATAACTGGGTCTTATTTCATTTTGTTTTACTTTGTTTTTATTTGTCTTTTTTTTTTTTTAAGATTTTATTTATTTATTTGACAGAGAGAAATCACAAGTAGGCAGAGAGGCAGGCAGAGAGAGAGGAGGAAGCAGGCTCCCTGCTGAGCAGAAAGCCCGATGTGGGGCTCGAACCCAGGACCTGGGATCATGACCTGAGCCGAAGGCAGCGGCTTAACCCACTGAGCCACCCAGGCGCCCCTGTTTTTATTTGTCTTTTTAATCCTTTTAGCTACTCTGTCTTTTGACTAGAGAATTTAATCTATTTAAATTTAAATTTAAAGTAATTATTGATAGGTAAGGACTTCCTAATACAATCATTTTTTGGCTTGTTTGCAGTTTCTTTCTTCCTTTGTTCCTCCTTTGCTGTATTCCTTTTGAATTGATAATTTTCAGTAGTAATAGGCATTGATTCCCTTCTTTTTATCTTTTGTGTAACTACTATAAGGTTTTGTTTTGTGGTTACTACAGGCTTCTATAAAACATGCTATGCTTAAACAGTCCATTTTAAGCCAATAACAACTTAACTTAGGCCATATACAAAAACGCTACCCTTTTATTTTCCCCATATTATGTTTTTAATGTCACAATTTACATTTTTCTCTATGTGTCCATTAACAAATTCTTGTAGCTATAGTTATTTTTAATGCCTTTGTCCTTTAATTTTTATACTAAAGTTAAGTGATTAACATACTATAATATTATAGTATTAGAGTGTTCTGAATTTAAATCTTTATTTACATTTACCATTGTGTTTTATATTTTCATATGTTTTCATATTACTAAATAACATCCTTTCATTTCTGCTTGAAGAACTCCTTTCAGCATTTCTTGTAAGGCAAATCAAAAGGTGATGAGGTCCCTCAGCTTTTGTTTGTTTGAGGTCTTTAGCTTGCTTTCATTTCTGAAGGACCACTTTGCCAGGTAAAGTATTCTTGGTTGGCAGTTCTTTTTTTTTTTTTTTTCTTTTGACACCTAAATGTATCATCCCATTCTCTCCTGTCCTGCAAGATTTATGGTGAAAATTCTGCTAATTACCATATGCGTGTTCCCTTGCATGTGAGGAATTTTTTTTTTCTTTTATTGTTTTTGAAATTCTCTCTTTGATTTTAAACAGTTTTATTATAATGTGTCTTAAAGATCTTTTTGTGTTGAAACTTTCTGGGGATGAATGTCCAAGTCTCTTCCCAGATCTGCGAAGTTCTCAGTCATTATTTCCTTGAATAAGCTTTGTGCCACTTTCTGTCTCTTTCTCCCTCTCTTCTCATTTTGGGACTCCAATGTTACCTACATTATTCACATATTATTCACATTCTTCACATAGGCCTTTTTCACTCATCTTCATTCTTTTTCTTTGTTTTTTTCTTACTGGATAATTTCAAATGACTTGTTTTCTACCTCACAGATTCTTTTCCCTGCTTGATCAAATCTGCTGCTGATGTTCTTTTTTTTTTTTTTTTTTTTTGCATTTTTAAAAAAATTCTATTCATTGCGTTCTTCAGCTCCAGAATTTTGTTTGGTTCTTTTTTATGATTTCTATTTCATTATTAAACTCATTTTGTTCTTGTGTTGTTTTCCTGAAGCTCACTGAGCCTTTTTAAAGTAATCATTTTGATTTTTTTAAACCCACTGAGCCACCCAGGAGCGCTTCATTTTGATTTTTTTATTAAGAAAATCACAGATCACCTTTCCTTTGGGCTTGGCTACTGGAAAATTACAGTTTTCCTTTGATGGAGTCATGTTTCCTTAATTTTTCACATTACTTGAAATCTTGCATTGTCTTCACATTTAAAGAAACAGTTTCCACCTCCACTCTTTACTGACTGTTAGGGGAATCTGCAGATGGAGCATCCCTAGAGGCTCATGGGTGGACTTCCTGATGGAATCCACAAAAGGATTAGTATTATCCAAGTCTGTTTGATGCTCACTGACAACCCTGGCTGATCATCTCCCAGCCCCTCCCTGTTCCACTTATGCAGAACACCTCAGTTCCAGATAGAGCAAGAAAAAAGTGGGCCTCTTTGGGCAGTGTCATGTACTACTGGAGAAGCTGGCTTCTCAATCACATGTTCACTTTATTCCCTGGGAAAAGTCGTGGCCAAGAACATCTCTCTTGGCAGTGCTGTGTGGCCTTGGGGTGGAGCAAGGCAGGCAAAGTGAAATTGTTCCTCTTATCCCCTTTAATGTGTCCAAACTTGTAACTTAATTTTTTTCAGAGAATTTATTGATTGATTGATTTGTTCCAACAGTGTGCTAGAACTTCTCTGCTGGATTTCTGGACTTCCACAAAGGCACCCTCATCCCTAGATCATTGTCAAATTAGGTGTTCTTTGGAAACAAGATAGTAGAAAATTCTTTTTCTGCCATTTTGCTGAGAAATATCTTAAAATAGAGAAAACACCAAAACTTTAAGATTTAATAATTTGACTACAGTTATTTACATTATCTTAAAAGTGCCTGATAAGTGAGTGAAAGAGAAAAACAAAGTACTCTCTAGTGGGAAAGAATAGCATCACATATCTGTAGATGACATGATTATCTATGAAGATAATGATATACAACTAAAACCAGGATAATTTACTAGGATATTCAGAAGAAAGAAAATATCTGACAAATAGTAGTCTTGTTATTTACCACCAATTCACTAAAGGAATATATGAGGAAACATTATTTCACTGACAATTCAAATTTTAAAATATTAAACATCCAAAAATAATAACTAAAATTATAGCCATGCCTTAAATATGCAAAAAAGTACAGTATTTAGTATATAGTATGACGTTTTAGGGACATGAAATAGAATCATATATATACGACTCCCAGATGGGAAAATGCTATAAACATAGCATTCTTCACCAAATTTACACATAATTTTTTTAAAATAGGAAAAAAAATCCATGTGGAATAGATTTAATTTTTTTTTCTCTTGAGAAATTCTACACTTCTTTGGGAAAAATAAAGAGAAGATATCAGCCAGAAATATGTTAAAGAACAAGAGTCAGAAAGAAGACACTTAATATCCTCTCAGAGAGTAAAACATACTATAAACCCATGATAATAAATATATTTTAATTAGCATAGTAGCAAATAGATCAACTTGTGTATGAATTTAAACATTACAAATATCATCTTCTAAAGCCATGCTGAAATGATGAATTTTAAATTAATGGAACTGGAGAAATTAGTCAATCATTGAAAGTAAATTAAATAAGAACCTTATTTTCCATGAGTGCTAATACACACCAGATGAACTTAAGACAACCATATAAATGATGGAACTATTAATTTTTAGGATGAATATAGTTATAAATCTTTCTTTCATCTTGGCTTTAGAAATTACTTTTCTTTGAGTAAACTAAAAACTAGTTTTCTAAGTTCCAAAAATGGATCTAGGAGATAATTTTTCTTCCAAATAAGTGGCATTTGATACTGGAAACATATATTCACAAGATATGAAACAATTAAATCAAGTTTTAATCTTCCCTCCTAGACTATTCTGTGGATAATAAAATGAAGGGAGATAGTAGCTTAAGATAGAGAAGAATAGAGATCTTCATGATTCCAGCCTAAGTTGGTACACACTAATGGAGAATGATTGGACTTTATTCTGGCTGCCTGTGTGTCACCAGCATAACTGGGTCTTGTGTTTCTAAGGAGAGAACTGCACTTCCACATGTGGATCTTAACAAATCAAACTATTTTGGCTTTGATGAAGTGCCTATCTTGTTTCCTAAAACTACTCCAGAGATCTGACCAGCTGGAGATCTCCATTCACAGGATTAACTGGAATGGTCCCAGATCTTCTCAAGAATTACTGAGAGGACTCCCCTCTTTCTCTCTCTCTCTCTCTCACTCACTTACATTCTAATCAAAATATATTCCTAAATATTCTTTTATTTAAAAAAAGATTGAATTCTAAATTCAAGTTTTTGCTTTATTACTAACTTGGATCTATGAACTTTACATTTCATCCCTATAATGCCTATAATTTTATAATTTAATGGACTGGATTTATTTATTTATTTAATGGACTATAATTTATGGACTGGATTGATGATGATAGACAGTTTCATTATTTAAAAAAAAAAGTATTATACCACAATTTCTCCCCCCCACAATAAGGTATGCATTTGATTACATAAATATTAGGTCAAACCACATATATAAATTAAAAGGCAAACAACTGAAAGGAGATAATTTTATCATTTAAAGTATATGAGTTAATATGAATACATTTAAAAATTTTGTTAATAAAGAGAAACAAATTTCTCAATAGAAATTTTGGAAAATGGGGTGCCTGGATGGCTCAGTGGGTTAAGCCGCTGCCTTCGGCTCAGGTCATGATCTCAGGGTCCTGGGATTGAGTCCCACATCGGGCTCTCTGCTCAGCAAGAAGCCTGCTTCCCTCTCTCTCTCTCTCTGCCTGCCTCTCCGTCTACTTGTGATCTCTCTCTGTCAAATAAATAAATAAATAAATAAATAATTTTGGAAAATGTCTAAGCAGGTATTCAGTAGTGATGAAATATATATATATATATATATATATATAGCTATAGAAATATATATAACAGTTAACATATGAATTATAAAGTTTCATTCTTGCTAGAAATTTAAATATAAATTAAAATAATACTAATTATGAGATTTTTAAATAAAATAACAAACCTGTATAAATGGGAATTTTTAATGTAATGTGAAAACTATAAACAGGCACAATATTTACAAGGATAATTTGGCAGTACAGAATAATTAAAAGCACCTACTGATTGATACTATGCACCCTTTTAAGCTAGTAACTGTATTAGTTTTATAATCTGCATAATTCTGGGGGGATACTAGTACAGATGAAATACAAATGAGAAAAATGAGAGTTAGAGACATAGCAAGGGACAGAGCCAGAGCTAGAATTCTAACTGAGACAGCCTACTTGCCAGTCCAATTTAAAATTACTATCTTATTGCCCTGATGGAAGACTTTAAAATAGACATAACCCTGACATACAAACTTATGCTAAAAATAGATCCTAAGGAAATAATCATCAATGTCCACAAAAATTTAATTATTAAGTTATCCTAGCAACATTGTCTGCAATTGCAGAAAATTAAAAATGTAAAAAAAAAAAAAAGGATTATCTGAATAAACTAAGGCCAATAAATATAAATTATGGAGTTATAAAAATAATTTTATGGAAGACCATGAGATGATGTAAAAATGTACAATATACATTATTTAGTAAAAACAGAAGGTCAAAAAATAGTGTACATTATAGTACTGTTGAAAAATCTGGGTTCATAAATATCAAAGCAATGATAATTATTGCCTTTGATTAACATAATTTCTTTACTTTTGTCTGTATCTACATTTCTGTAACATCATGATAAAGAAACAAATCTTTTACAACAAAAAATATGTGTGAATATATTTAATCTCTATGTTGATTAAAGTTACCGTTTCTAAGAAAAAAATGAAAAGATTCAAAATGATATCTTTATATTTGATTATATAAAAATGTAAAATATCTGAATGCTGAAGTCACCGTTAAGATGATTAAAGACATCTGCAAAGAGTGATAGTATGATCTCCCTGATATGAGGGAGAAGAGATGCAACATGGGGGGTTAAGGGGGTAGGAGAAGAGTAAATGAAACAAGATGGGATTGGGAGGGAGACAAACCATAAGTGACTCTTAATCTCACAAAACAAACTGAGGGTTGATGGAGGGAGGGGGGTTAGGAGAGGGAGGGTGGGGTTATGGACATTGGGGAGGGTATGTGTTATGGTGAGTGCTGTGAAGTGTGTAAACCTGGTGATTCACAGACCTGTACCCCTGGGGATAAAAATATATTATATGTGGGGCGCCTGGGTGGCTCAGTGGTTAAAGCCTCTGCCTTCGGCTCAGGTCATGATCTCAGGGTCCTGGGATCGAGTCCCACATCGGGCTCTCTGCTCAGCAGGGAGCCTGCCTCTCTCTCTGCCTGCCTCTCTGCCCACTTGTGATCTGTCAAAAAAAAAAAAAATCTAAAAAAAAAATATATATATATATATTATATGTTTATAAAAAATAAAATTTAAAAAAAAAGATGATTAAAGACAAATGAAAAATGTGAAAAATAAATCATTTTCATCACTTGTTGACCAAAATATTTAATGTTTTTTAATATTTAATATTTTTAATATATTAAAAGTTCCTGTAAATCACTAAGAAAAAAGTAGAGCAACAGGCTGGCAAGAGATTAATTAAAACAAAAGAGACATACGAATAATCAAAAACACATTAATGTATGTTCAAGTTCAGTGATGATAGTAATAATTCATTCCAGTTGGATATTGAGTATGTGTTACTTGTGGCTGAAATAATTCTAACTGATAAAACTATATAGTGTGAGGTGGGTCTATGTGTGTTTATATGGGGGTAGAAATGGAGTGAAAGAACAGTAGGTTCTATCAGCCCTTTCTCCAAAATACATTCTCAACATCTGTATTTGAGCTCATTTCTAATGTTAGTCTGATATTGCTCTGCTTTGTTTCTTCTGAAGCACTTATCCATAATCGGGAAAAACAGTATTTCGAAGGAGGTGAATTATTTATTTGTTTATTGTCTATATTTAGCAGAAAGATTGTGTAGTCTCAGGTCTTGTTTGTCTTATTCACAGCTATATGCCCATCACCTTGAAATCTGCCTAAAACAGTAGAAGTTGTGTAGAGATTTTAGAATTTATGACTAAATTAGTAAATGAGTTATGAATAGAGGAAAAATGTTGTCATTAAAGTGAAATTTAAGAGAAAAAGAAATCAGAACACATCTCCATTTTACTTCACTGACAATTTGTATCTGATCTATCTAAAGGTCTTTCCAAAGTACTATAATTTTCAAAGTAGAATCAAGTATAGTTTTTTTTTTTTAAAGATTTTATTTATTTATTTGACAGACGGAGATCACAGAGAAGCAGGCAGAGAGAGAGGAGGAAGCAGGCTCCCCGCTGAGCAGAGGGCCCGATGCGGGGCTCGATCCCAGGACCCTGGGACCATGACCCGAGCCGAAGGCAGAGGCCTTAACCCACCGAGCCACCCAGGCGCCCCTCAAGTATAGTTTTGATTAAGCTTTAAGAATCAGAGGTCTAGTGGCACGTGGGTGGCTCAGTCAGTTAAGGCTTTGGCTCAGGTCATGACCCAGAGGTCATAGGATCAAGCCTAGTGTCTGGTTCCCTTCTCAATAGGGAGTCTGCTTCTCCCACTCCTTCTGCTACCCTTTCACTTGTGCTTGCTCAATTTCTCTCTTTATTCATTCAAGTAAATGAATAAAAATCTTAAAAGAAAAGAATCAGAGTTCTAAGTCAATCTCATATAATTCAATCCATATCTTTTCTTGTTCATGAGTTAAACGCTTGAGAAAAGTCAATATCAGGCCAATATACCTTATGTGAGTCTAACAGGAATTCTTTACAAGGTAATTGAGGATTTAACATTGATCATTCAAAGAATAGCTCCTGTATGAATTACACTCAGAATTTTTAAGAAAAAAATTGAGCACCTATTTTAGATTGTCTCAAAAATTACTTCTACTCCAATTTAAAGGAAATAAAATTTCTTTTTAAAAGAGAGATACTGGGGCGCCTGGGAGGCTCAGTGGGTTAAGCCTCTGCCATCAGCTCAGGTCATGATCTTAGGGTTCTGGGATCAAGCCTCACATCGGGCTTTCTGCTCAGCAGGGAGCCTGCTTCCCCCCCGCCCCCGCCCGACTCTCTCTCTGCCTGCCTCTCTGCCTCCTTGTGATCTCTATCTCTCTGTCAAATAAATAAATAAAATCTTAAAAGAGAGATACTATTGAAGAGATTTGTACGCTCATGTTCATGTCAACATTAGTTACCATAACCAAAATGTGGAAACAATTCAAGTGTCAATTAACAGATGAATAGATAACAAATTGTGGTTTATACATACAATGGCATATTATTCAGCTTTTAAAAAGTAAGGGAATTCTGACACATGCAACAGCATGGGTAAACTTTGGAGACATGGTGCTAAGTGAAATGAGTCAAACACAAAAATCAATACTACATTATTCCACTTATATGAAGTACCTAAAGTAGTCAAATCCATGAGACAGCAGAACGGTTGTTCCCATGGGCTAGGGAGACAGGGGATGAGGAGCTATTATTTAATGGGAAATAGTTTCAGTTTTGCAAGATGAAAAGTGTTCTGGAGATTGGTTGCACAGCAATGTGAATGTACTTTAACTCTACTGAACTATACATTTAAAAATGTTATGATGGTAAACTTTATGTTATGTGTATTTTACCACAATTAAATTTTTTTAATGAGATTGGCTATACTTCCAATTGAACTAAGTAAGTTTCTTCCTGAAGACGAGATAATAAAAAGTAAGCAAATTGTTGAGAATCAAAGCTCAATCTTTAGAGAGATCTTTGAACAATTCTTAAGATATGAACCTTTCCAAATTGTCTTATACGGTGAACTACAATGAGGGATTGTTACATGGATCCAATTAAAAAGTAATTTGGAACCTTCAAAATACAGAAGTCAATGTCAATTCACAAAGTTTGGGAAATAGCCTTCCAGGAGCACCTCTAATCCAAACTTTAAGTCACTCACCAATTATCTCTTATATATATCAAAGACTACCCTAAGCACGTATTTTTGTGACAAAACTTAGATCTTCTAAATGAAATTATTACATTTGAGCTTTTCTTTTAATCAACAGGAAGCATATTTCAAAAACTAAACTTTAAAAAATGCCAAGTAGCTTCTTTTGACTTTTGCATATACACAGACGTTTATTTTGACTGGCTCTGGTTATTGTTTTTGGTTTTGGCTTTTTGTGTCATAAAAGTCTTTGTCAAACTAGGGGGTGGTAGGGCAGATTAGATATATTTGTATTTTATATTTATCAGTTATATTGTGGATGGAATCAGTTTTAAAGTATCAGCAATTCAGTATTAGGAAGTCATATCACACAGATAGAAAAGAGAGCTTTATATACCCAAATGAAATTACAACTCACTTCTAACTCAAATTTACTTTTTACTTTTTTTAAAGATTTTATTTATTTTTTTGTTTAGATAGCAGGGGGAGGGGCAGAGAGCAAGGGTGAGAAAGAGAATCTTTTTTTTTTTTTAAAGATTTTATTTATTTATTTGACAGAGAGATCACAATTAGGCAGAGAGGCAGGCAGAGAGAGAGGGGGAAGCAGGCTTCCTACTGAGCAGAGAGCCCGATGTGGGACTCGATCCCAGGACCCTGGGATTATGACCTGAGCTGAAAGCAGAGGCTTTAACCCACTGAGCCACCCAGGCACCCTGAGAAAGACCATCTTAAGCAGGCTCCAAAGAGGGCTCAATCTCACCACCCTTAGATCATGACCTGAGCTGAAATCAAGAGTCAGAAGTTTAACCAACTGAGCCACCCAGGTGCCCCTCAAATTTATTATTTAAATGGCATTATTTACCATGTGCTCTTTCCCAAAGCACTTTTTAAATGCTTTTTTTTTTTAATTCAAATCAAATGTGGATTGGATGATTTGAGGTGTCAATGAAGTCTAGAGTATTTTCCAATTGTGGCCAAATTTAGAAAATAAACCTACATCACAGGTACACCTCAGGGCTGGCACCCTTTCAGCTTACCCACTAGTTTGTCTGTTTAGTCACTTTTATCTGGATATGTATTAAGCCAGGGCTTTACTTTAATATGAAAGCTATTTGTCCTTTCCATTTATAAAGACTTCTGCATTCCTTCTAGCAAAATACTGAGGTTATACTAAAAATAATCCTGTTCACCAGTTTTAGATTAAGACCATCACAAGCAGCATTGTGGAGAATTACTGTAAATGTGTGTGTAATGATTGCTCCAAGTCATACCAGTAAATTACCATGGACATAATTTGAAGTATTATAGTTAAATGAAAAAATGAGTTTCTTTTGGATGCAAAAACAACAGCATCTACTTCCAAAAAAAAAGAACACAGAAAATTGAGGAAATCATCTGGGTGATTTACAACTAAATTTCCAAATAATCAAGGCTAGAGCAAATCAGAATGTTCTATCTCCCTTCCCCAGTTCCCAAAGCATGTATGGAACCAAGCGGAATGGATTTTAAAATTTATGCATTTCCTGAGTCATGGCATTTCACAAGTGATAATACACAATGAGAATGCTTCCTGTTCCAGTGGCATAGAATGTTCAACGGAGCTTAATCACATACATAAAAATCTCTCTTAAAACAAAACGTATTGCTTATAAATGACGTTTATTGCTGTCCGATGTTTCTTACAGGTGGTAACTTCACAGATGGAAGATGACTAATGCACAATACCCAAAATAAATTATATCTTCTCCATACCCATTTCCCACACACACTTGCTTTAAGTGAATGGAAAGAAAGCCAAAACAATCTGGACTGCCAAATTCCATTGTGCACATAGTAGTCATTTTCATCCTAGGATGACATCCCAACCTCCTTGCCCTTGTCCCTTGCTAATGCCCCTGTCCTTTTAATTACAGAAAACATTCTTCTTGGACTTCTGCCCCAAAGAACTCAGAAGCACTTTTAAGTAGTCTTTTCATTACCACCATTTTCTGGCTAGAGATTATTGAAAGATAACACCACACATACGGGTGTTTCCATGTACTTGAGTCCTCTCTACGCATAAAGATTAAACAACTCTCATCATGACTCTTTCATCATGTAGAGCTGAGAAGGATGTAGGAGACCATGTAGTTCACACTTCCTGTGTCAGAGACCAGGAAAGAGGTGTAGACAAGCCAGTAACTTCTCATACCATGTGCTAGCTCTAGCCAAGTCTTAATCTAATGTCATTTCCATTCTGCCAATCTACAAAGTTGATAACATAGCACAGAATCAGGATCAGAGAAGGTGCCCGAACCCATGTAGTTCTTTAGACCTCAAGCTAAATTTTTTTAAAGATTTTATTTATTTATTTGACACAGAAAGACATAGCAAGAGAGGGAACAAAAGCAGGGGGAGTGGGAGAGGGAGAAGCAGGCTTCCTGCTGAGCAGGGACCCTGATGCAGAACTCAATCCCACGACCCTGAGTTCATGTCCTGGGATGAAGGCAGACGCTTAACAACTGAACCACCCATATGCCCCTCAAGTTAAATATTTTAAGCAAGAAGAACTAAGTACTGATTAAAATTGAGTTTTTTTAAGGAATCAGGTAAACAAAAATACAGGGAAAAAATAAACTTGAATTTTATTTCTTCTCATGTAATTCTTATTTCCTTTCCAGGAGATACTGATAGAAATGGGGGAATAAAGAGGTTGAAGGGACAAACAAAGACCCTAATGACTCAAAACAAAACAAAACACCAGATTGGATAAATCGTAGACTGTATCAACCCCAGTGTTGCCTGCTAACATTAATAGACATGACTCTTTCAGCCACTTCGTAGCACCAAATTTTTTGAAAATTGTATTAAGTAATTATGAAGGATAAAATAAAATCAGACTAAGATCTCCAGTGTATTTATTTCAAGAGGACTCTTGTCAGATGGAATAAGATTCATTTCTATAAATCAAATGGTTTATATGTTCCTCCTTGCTTTATGGGTTAGGAAGCCCAGAACCAACTTCTTTACATCTCTGTAACAACAACATAGTTCCCATTGCATGTATTTTTTATACTAATCTTAACCCTGCCACCACCTTGTTTTTCTCTTTTCACCTTCTCTTATTGGTACGTTATTTCAAATCCTTTCTGGAATGAGCTATAATATAAATCAATCATATAATCTATAAACCATACATATTCTCCATTTTTCTTGACTAATGGATAAAATACATATAGGCATCAACTGAAAAGAAACATTCACAGTAAAATACATTCTGTGGTGAGAAAGCTGCTCATAAAGCTTAACCAAGAAACAAGATTCTCCTTTATTCTCTGTCTATAAATAACTCCATTAGGACCTGATATAAGTTACAAGATAATATGCAAAAATAGACAGGACTACCCTCAAGGGAGCAGAATTTGGCAAATCAAAATATGTTTCCTCCTCCAAGCTCAAAATTGGTTTCCAAGCGATAGCTTATTAAAATGAACACCAAGCAAAGCCTTTCAGGTAAGGGACATGTTTTGGGAAATGGTTACAGAATTTTCATCTGAGGGGGTTGGGGCAAGAAACATGTGTGCATGCATATACACAGTCTTCTCATAGGTATTACCAAATCCTTCTCATCCAGCAGTTGGACTCCATAGAGCCAGAGGACAAAACCCTGAGGATTATAGACTTTATGTATACTTGATATTACTCTGGTCAAACAGTATTGCAATAAAAGGCCCTTGTTGTCTTTAAAATAGTAATAAAACACATGTAACATAAAATTTAACATCTTGATCACTTTTGAGCATACAGCTTAGTGGCATTCAGTACATTAACATTATTATTCAACATTCCATCTCCAGAATTCTTTGCATCTTGCAAAACTGAAACTCTGTACCCATTTAAGATACCACTCTTCACTCTCTCTTCCTCGCCAGCTCTGGCAACCACTATTCTACTTCCTGTCTTTAGGAATTTGACTACTCTACACCCTTCATGTAAATCAAATCATACAGTATTTCTTTGTGGCTGGTTTATTTCACTTAGCATCTTATCCTCAGGGTTCATCCATGGTGCATAATGTCTCAGAATTCCCTTCCTGTTTAAGATTGCATAATATTCCAATGGAACATATATACTACAATTTGTTCATTAATCTGTCAATTGACACTTGAGTTGCTTCCATTTTCTGGTTAGTATGAATAATGTTGCTATGGACAAAGGTGTACCAATATATCTTCAAGTCCCTTCTTTCACTTCTTTGAGAAATACATCCAAAACTGGAATTATTGGATCATATGGTAATTCTACTTTAAAATTTCTGAGGAACTGCTGTACTGTTTTCCATAGCAGCTGTACCATTTTGCATTCCAGCAAACAGTGCACAAGGGGTCCAATCTCTCTACATCTTTTCTGACCCTTGTTATCTGTTTTTGTAAAGTAGCCATCTTAACATGTGTGAGGTAAGATCCCAGAGTAGTTCCATTAGTTATTGAAATAGAATTTCCAGAAAACTGCTCTGTATTTCAGCCAGTAACATTTAAGAAGACAACAAAGAATTCAGTCAAAGGTGAGTAGATTTACAAATTGTTCATTAGAGACAAACCAGATCCTTACCAGGTAGTCTGAATTGAACTCTGTTTTTTTTTTTAAATAATTTATTTATTTGAGAGAGAGAGAGGATGAAAGAGAGAGAGCATGAGAGGGGAGAGGTCAGAGGGTGAAGCAGACCCCTCGTTGAGCAGAAGCCAGATGTGGGGCTTGACTGTGGGACTCCAGGATCATCACCTGAGCAGAAGGCATTTGCTTAACCAACTAAGCCAAGCAGGAGCCCCTTGAACTCTGTTAATAACATGAAAACAAGACATATTCTTTCTTAAGCCTTAACTGACAACTATGTAATAGTGTAAATTATTAGGCCTGGCTGGTTGTGTTTGGTCATGTCTGTTGAATTTCTGAACAACAATAGGTGGCAGTAAATAATATTGTAAATGGGTCTATTTAAAGACAAGGCAAAGGTTCCAATTTATTCTTTTTGCTCCTTACCCCCCCCCAAGCATTTTGCATTTGATAAAACCCAAAACACATTTAGCCCTGAGCAGCAACTGCCCCCTCTTTAAACACATGTGTGTCTCAAGAGAATGAATCCATATGTTTCTGATTCATTTACAATTAATTCATCAAAATGTTGTTTTGATCCAAGAAGCTTTACTGAAGCTCTCTCATGAGTCTTTTTTCTTAGAAACAGGAAATTACGCCTTGCCAAGAGCCAAACTCAAAACACACCAAAGGTTTTTGAGCTAAGTTTGAAACACTGGGACTTCAACATCTAAGTGACTGCCAAAGTTGGGACAAGAACATCTCTTCATCTCTACATGCATGCCAAACCCAGATTTAATGTCAGATTAATCTCTGGCTCTTGAGATGCCCAGCATGACTTGAGCCTTTTTGTACAAGCACTACAAGATTCCAGGTGAGCAGCAAAGCAGTAAGAAGATGAGAAAGAAGATCAACAGATTTTTTTAAAATTTACGCTAGCAAGACACAGTGAGTTTATAAAAATGCCTGTAGATAGCATATCCACTGATAACCTCCTGAATAGTCTCCTTTCATCCACTCTGCATTGTTTCCTGTTTGTAAGGATAGCTTAATACCAGGTGATCTTAAACACCACAGAGTTCAAGCTATTCTTACCCACATGCTCTCCCACATACAAAACTTAAACTTTTACAAAGATCAATGCCATTCAGTCTTCAGTGCTCCAAGTATTCTTTAACCATCTCTAGGATTCTGTTCCTTTTCCACTGGAACTCTTATAGGTTTCTATCTTATGTGAATCCTTCTCAGATGTTCCAATCTAGCCAAATAGGTCAGCTTTCTCCAGATCTTACTTACTGCTCTCAGATCTTTAAGTCTGCTCACACAGCTCAAAATTTCTGCCTCTCTAAATGTAACCATCCTTCCTGCTTGCATCTCACTACTCTCTAAGGCCAGATATCAACCTCAGCCTAATATCATCTCACCTCCACCTGAATAGACATTCACTTTTAGCACTTATTTTCAGTGCACATGATCATTACCATACATTCCTCTGTAAAAAATCTATACTATCTTACTATAAATATCTATACTATCTATAGTATAACTAATATAGTAAAATATCTATACTACCTTACTATAATTAGATATACATTAAAAGGTGAACCACTCTGAATGTTTCAAATATTTTTCAACATATTTTTCAGATATCTTGCTTCATAACTAGCAGTTACCTTTGTGCACTAGGGAGAACAAATAGTGGATGAGAATTTTTGAAATGACATAAAATTGATTGCATTTAAAGGATCCCACACATGATAAAATATATAGAAAAATGATTTAGTTTATGTATGACTTTAGTTTTTTAAGTATAGAAGATATAGATGATGATGATGTAGGAATTTCTAAAACAAAATTTAATATTCATATAATGAATATGGAGGGGGGAGATCAACTTGAGATATAATTCTGCTAAAATTGGATATATCAGGTTTATTGCTGAGTTGCCTTAAAGTTAACTGTAATTATCAGAAAGAAAAGGAAACAAAAAACAAAATACTTCTTTCACTTTAGATCAGATCAATAAGAATAGCTGGTCAAAAAAAAAAAAAAAAGAATAGCTGGTCAATGATATGAGAATGTATTATCTAGGGTTTTCCAACAGAAACACAGAACCAACATCACATATATGAGAAGATTTATTATAGGAATTGACTCACGTGATTATGGAGGCTGAGCAGTCCCACAGTCTGCTCCCCAAAAGAGAGGGCAAAGTACTTGTGTGATGTTTATTACTCTCCTTGTATCCTGTGACTTAAATAGTAAGATGTAAAATTAACAATACTTAAATACTGATATAAAGTTAGTTATATAACTTTATGTAAAGTTATATAAAGATATAAAGTTAGTCTTATAAAAAGAAGAAAAGAAAAAAAATTTACCAAGAAATTTACAGAGACGATCTATAAAAACGAGTACTTCACAGGCAACATGATGTCAATAAAAACGTATCTTTCAATAATTACTCTCAACATGAATGGCCTAAACATTCCCATAAAATGCCACAGGGTTGCAGATTGGATAAAACGACAAGACCCATCCATATGCCATCTATAAGAGACCCATTTGGAACCTAAAGGCACATCCAGACTGAAAGTGAAGGGATGAAGAAGCATCTTTCATGCCAATGAGCCTCAAAAGAAAGCTGGGGTGGCAATTCTTATATCAAATAAATTAGATTTTAAACTAAAAACTGCAGTCAGAGATAAAGAAGGACACTACATCATTCTTAAAGGGTTTATCCAACAAGAAGATCTAACAATTGTAAATATTCATGCAGAAGCAGCCAACTACATAAGACAACTGTTAAGATAAAGAGTTATATTGATATGAATACATTAATAGTGGAGGATCTTAATATGCCACTCTCAGTAATAGAAAGATCATCCAAACAGAAAATCAATAAAGACACAAGAGCATTGAATGACACATTGGACCATATGGACCTCATAGATATATACAGAACATTCCACCCTAAAATAACAGAATACTCATTCTTCTCAAGTGCACATGGAACTTTCTCCAGAATAGACCCACATACTTGGTCACAAATCAGGACTCAACTGATACCAAAAGATTGAGATTATTCCCTGCATATTCTCAGATTACAATGCTTTGAAACTGGAACTCAACCACAAGAAAAAGTATGGAAGGAATTCAAACACTTGGAAGCTAAAGACCACCCTACTTAAGAATGTTTGGATCAACCAGGAAACCAAAGAAGAATTTAAACAATTCATGGAAACCAATGAGAATGAAGACACTTTGGTCAAAACCTATGGAATACTGGAAAGGGGAGTTCTCAGGGGGCAATACATAGCCATCCAAGCCTCACTCAAAAAAAAAAAAAAAAAGAAAAAAGAAAAATCCAGAATACACCAGCTCTCTTTACATCTTAAATAACTGGAGAATCAACAACAAATTAAGCCAACCCCACACACAAAAAGGAAAATAATCAAGATTAGAGCAGAGATCAATGAGATAGAAACTAGAGATATAGTAGAACATATCAACAAGACTAGAAGCTGTTTTTTTTTTTTAAAGAATCAATAAGATTGATAAACCACTGGCCAAACTAATCCAAAAGAAAAGAGAAAAGACCCAAATTAATAAACTTATGAATGAAAAGGGAGAGATCACGACTAACACCAAGGAAATAGAAACAATCATTGAAACTATTATCAAGAGTTATAAGTTAAGCAACCAGGATGAAATGGATGCATTCCTGGAAATGTATAAACTTCCAAAACTGAAACAGGAAGAAACTGACAATCCGAATAGACCAATATCTAATAACGAGAGTGAAGCAGTGATCAAAAACCTCCCAAAAAACAAGAGCTCAGGACCTGATGGATTCCCTGGAGAATTCTATAAAGCATTCAAAGAAGAAATAATACCTATTCTCCTGAAGCTGTTTCAAAAGATAGAAAAAGAAGGAAAACTTCCAGACTCTTTTTATGAAGCCAGCATTACCCTGATCCCCAAACCAGGCAAAGACCCCACCAAAAAAAAGAATTTCAGACCTATATCCCTGATGAATATGGATGCCAAGATTCTAAACAAGATTTTAGCTAATAGGATCCAACAGTACATTAAAAAGATTATCCACCATGACCAGGTGGGATTTATCCATGGGATACAGGGATGGTTCAACATTTGCAAATCAATCAATGTGATAGAACAAATCAGTAAGAGAAGAGAGTAGAACCACATGGTCCTCTCAATTGATGCAGAAAAAGCATTTGATAAGATACAGCATCTGTTCCTGATTAAAACCTTCAGAGTATAGGGATAGAGGGAACATTCCTCAACTTCATAAAATCTGTCTATGAAAAACCCACAACGAATATCATCCTCAATGGGAAAAAGCTGACTGCCTTAACTTTGAGATCAGGAACATGACAAGGATGTTCACTCTCATCACTGTTGTTCAACATAGTACTAGAAGCCTTAGCAACAGCAATCAGACAACAAAAAGAAATCAAAAGTATTCAAATTGGCAATGAAGAAGTCAAACTCTCTCTTCACAGTTGACATGACACTTTATATGGAAAACCCAAAAGATTCACCCTCAAACTATAGAACTCATACAGTTATTCAGTAATGTGGCAGGATACAAAATCAATGTACAGAAATCAGTTGCTTTCTTATACACTAACAATGAAAATATAGAAAGGGAAATTAGAGAATCAATTCCATTTACTATAACACCAAGAACCATAAGATACCTGGAAATAAACCTAACCAAAGAGGTAAAAGATCTGTACTTGAAGAAATACAGAGTACTCATGAAAGAATTGAAGAAGACACAAAAAGATGGAAGAGCATTCCATGCTCATGGATCAGAAGAATAAACATTGTTAAAATGTCTATACTGCCTAGAATTGTCTATACTTTCAATGCCATCCCAATCAAAATTCCACTGGTATTTTTCAAAGAGCTGGAACAAACAATCTTAAAATTTGTATGGAACCAGAAGAGACCCTGAATTGCTAAAGAAATGTTGAAAAAGAAAAACAAATTTGGGGCATCATGTTGCCTGATTTCAAGCTTTACTACAATGCTGTGATCACCAAGATAGCATGGTACTGGCATAAAAACAGACACATAGATGAGCGCAACAGTGTAGAGAGTCCAGATATGGACCCTCAGCTCTATGGTCAAATAATCTTTGACAAAGTAGGAAAAAAATATACAGTGGAAAGAAGACAGTCTCTTTAATAAATGGTGCTGGCAAAATTAGACAGCAATGTGTAGAAGAATGAAACTCAACCATTCTCTTACACCATACATAAAGATAAACTTGAAATGGATAAAAGACCTCAATGTGAGGCAGGAATCTATCAAAATCCTAGAGGAGAACATAGACAGTAACCTCTTAGACATCGGCCACAGCAAATTCTTTCAAGACATGTCTCCAAAGGCAAAGGAAATAAAAGCAAAAATGAATTTTTGGGACTTCATCAAGATCAAAAGCTTCTGCACAGCAAAGGAAACAGTCAGCAAAACAGAGGCAACCCACAGAATGGGAGGAGATATTCACAAATGACACTACAGAAAAAGGGCTGATATCCAGGATCTATAAAGAACTCCTCAAACTCAACACACACAAAACAGATAATCACGTCAAAAAATGGGCAGAAGACATGAACAGACACTTCTCCAAAGAAGACATACAAATGCCTAACAGACACATGAAAAAATATTCATCATCACTAACCATCAGGGAGATTCAAATCAAAACCACATGGAGATATCACCTTACACCAGTTAGAATAGGCAAAATTAAGGAAACAACAAGTGTTGGAGAGGATGTGGAGAAAGGGAACCCTCTTCCACTGTTGGTAGGAATGCAAGTTGGTGCAGCCACTTTGGAAAATAGTGTGGAGATTCCTTAAGAAATTAAAAATAGAGCTATGCTATGACCCTGCAATTGCACTATTGAGTATTTACCCCAAAGATATAGATGAAGTGAAAAGAAGGGCCATCTGTGTCCCTGTGTTCATAGCAGCAATGGCCACAATTGCCAAACTGTGGAAAGAACCAAGATGCACTTCAACAGACGAATGGGTAAAGAAGATGTAGTCCGTATATACAATGGAGTGTTGTGTCTCCATCAGAAGGATGAATACCTAACTTTTATGTCAACATGGATGGGACTAGAGGAGATTACATTGAGTGAAATAAGTCAAGCAGAGAGAGTCAATTATCATATGGTTTCACTTACTTGTGGAGCATAAGGAATAACATGGAGGACATTGGGAGATGGAGAGGAGAAGGGAGGTGGGGAAATCGGAGGGGGAGACAAACCATGAGAGACTGTGGACTCGGAGAAACAAACTGAGGGTTTTGGAGCGGATAGGGGGGTGGGAGGTTGGATGAGCCTGGTGGTGGGTATTAAGGAAGGCAAATATTGCATGGAGCACTGGGGGTGGTGCATAAACAATGAATTTTGGAACACATGCACAAAAAATTAAATTAAATTAAATTTTTTAAAAAAGACATTAACAGAACATATGTATGTACACACACAGTCACACCAAAATATGGAGGAAATACAACTACAGTCTTCCTTTCTATCATTGATCACATGGTCATATCTAGTCTTTCTACCTACCTTTTTTTTACCTACATATTGTATATTCCCTTTGCCTTTAGAAAACACCTCTGTGGTTTATTATTCTTTAGCTGGTAGGGTCACCCAAACCTTCATTCCTGAAGGACATGGGGCATTATTAGTTCTGCCTAGATTGAGTTATAGTTTTTCATTGACCTTAATCACAGGGTTTTATAATACTGAGAGATTCCCTAAGGGATCTCCTGTATCCCAGTCATACTGTTCCTTACTTCCATTATATAGTAGAAATCCAATTTTCTCCTTGTATTTAGGACTAATCACCCCAGCCAGCACCATAACTCTTTGCTTTGCCTTTTGATTCAAAGGCACGAGAAACCCAAAATGGCCTGGTGACAATCTTAAAGTTCAATAAAATCATTGTGTGTCCTGGTAAAAACATCCCTCCCTCTGGAACTAGGACTTCTAGATCAGCAGAGCATAAAGTCATGCAAACAGGAAACGTAAGTTTTGCTTGCTGGTCATTACAGTAATAGAGAGAGGTGCCACTCCCATATCCACCTTTTGATCTCTTGACCCATGAATCCCAGCAATGGAAGAAATAGTATAATATATTGAATGCTGACTCAGAACATATACAGCCTTCTGAAGAACCTTTTTCCTGCCTTGCAAAGTATTGTCACCTACCCAGCACTGTAACTGAGTCTTCCAAAGGCCATTCCATTGTTCTATCCCAAAGCCAGCTGCTTTGGGATAGTGGGCAACATGGTAAGACCAGTGAATTTCATCAGCCACACTTGCTCATCTTCTTTTGCTGTGAAGTTCCTTGATCAGAAACAATACTGTGTGGAGTAGTATGACAGAAGATAAGGCATCCTGTAACTCCACAGATGGCCATTTTGGCAGAAGCACTGTGTGTAAGGAAGGCAAATCTATATCAATAGCCTCTATTACAGGAAGGACAAACTATGCCCCTTCTTTGTTGGAAGTACTCCAGTATAATCAACTTGCCACCAGGTAGTTGTCAGTTCACCCCAGAAATGGTGCCATAAAGGAAGCTGAGTTTTGGTGTCTCCTACTTATAAATTGGGTGCTCAGCCATGGCTACAGCTAGATCAACCTTGATGAGTGGAAGTCACTGTTTCTAAGTCTATGCATGATCTCTGTTCTTGCCACCATGACCACTATCTTCAAGAGCCCAGTGGAAGATGACAGGGATGCTGGAGAAACAGGATGACTGGAGCCCACAGAATGGGTATCATCTTAATTATTAAAATACTTGTCTGGGGACACCTGGGTGGCTCAGTTGAATAAGCACCTGCCTTTGGCTCTGGTCATGATCCCAGAGTCCTGGGATTAAGTCCCACATCAGGCTCTTTGCTCAGTGAGGAGCCTGCTTCTCCCTCTGCCTACCCACCTCCACTGCACTTGCAGTCTCTCTCTCTCTCTCTCTGACAAATAAATAAATAAATAAATAAATAAATAAATAAATAAAACCTTTAAAAAAAATCCAGGGGAGGAGAAATATGGTGGAGGAATAAGAGACCTAAATATCACTGGGTCCCAAGAGTTCACCTAGATAGTTATTAAGCCATTCTGTACACCTACAAACTCAAGAGGAGAACAAAGAGACCAAGACCAGCAATTCTAAGATTCTCTCAAAAAAGAAAAAAGCGACCACCTTCTGGAAGGTAGGACATGTGAAGAAGTGCATCTGAGGCAATATATGGGAAAAGAGACCACCAGGGAGGGGCAAGCTCCTGCCAAGTGGTAGAGCAGTGGAGTACAAAATCAGAAATTTTAGAAGTCTGCTACACTGAGGGACATCACTCCATTGGCTAAGCAGGGAGTGGAGACCTCACAGGAACAGTGTGGTCTCAGGATTCACAGGGGTCACAAAAAGACCAGGGGTGTCTGAGTGTGGCAGAGCTCACAGGTATTGGAGGAGGGAAGCTGGCTGCAGAAATGGAGCTGAGGAGCAGACTCTAAGCTCAGGGTTATCTTAAACCCTGATCCGAGGCACAGGCAGGCCACTGCTCTTTGAGCAGGGGCACCACAACTGGAAGTTCTGGGGAGATTCCCACTTTCCCCTTCCAGGAGGCATGGCACAGGAGCACACTACAGGAATCTGCTGGGCTTGAAGACTCCAAAAGGGGCCATGTACCAGAGACAGAAATGGTCAGCCACGGGCTGGGTGAGCATGGAGTGTAACAGGAGACCAGGGAGATGGGTGTGATTGACTGCTTTTCCCTGAGGGTGCACTGGGAGTGGGGCCCTGAGCTCTTGGCTCCTCAGGGCCTGGAGATTGGGAGGCCATCATTTTCATTCCTGTCCTCCAAAGCTCTATGGAAAGCATTCAGGGAACAAAATCCACCAAGAGCAAACCCGAGCAGATCACTTAGCCTGGTCCCTGGCAACAGCGGTGCAATTCTGCTTTAGGCAAAGACATTTGAGAATCACTGCAACAGGCCCAGAAGATCAACAAGAACATCCAGCCAAGACCAAGTTCACCAGTCAATGAGAACTGCAGAATTTCAGAGCTATGGGAGTACAACACACAGAATTCATGGCTTTTTCCCCATGATTCTTTAGTCTTTCAAAGTTTTAAAAAATTATTTTTCTTATTCTATTTTTAAAATTTTTCCTCTTTCCTATTTTAACATTTTAAAACTATTTTATCAATACTTTTAAAAAATCTGTTTTAATTTTCATTGTTATAGTCATATTCTATCCCATCATTGTATTTGCCTTATTTTTTGTATACATATAGGTTTTTCTTTCTTTAAAATTTTGGGATACAATTTCGTCTAACAGATCAAAATATACCCTAAATCTAGTGCATGGCTTTATTCTAGACTCCAGCTTGATCACATTCTTTCCTCATTTTTTTTTCTTTTTTCAACCAACTTCTTATCTTATCAATTCCTTTTTTAGAATCTTTTTTAAATTTTCATCTTCACATTCATATTCCATCCCTTCACTGTGTTTAATTTACCTTTTTTTTGGGGGGGAGGGATATATATACACACACACACATACATATATATATATTTTTTTTTCTTCCTTTAAAATTTTGGGAGGCAGTTTCTTCTAACAGATCAAAATACACCCAAAATCAAGTATGTTGCTCTGTTCTAGTCACTATATATTTACATATATGTACATATACATTTTTTCCCTTTCTTCTCCCCCTGGTTTCTGGTCTCTTCCAATTTGGTTAGTGTATATTTTTCTGGGGTCGTATTTAGTATTTTGGCTCTCATTCATCTATTCTTATCTAGATAAAATGACAAGGTGGAAAAATTCACCTCAAAAAACAACAACAACAACAACAACAACAACAAAAAACAAGAGACAGTACTTGTGGCTAGGGACCTAATCAATATGGACAGTAGTAAGATGTCAAAAATATAGTTCAGAATGACGATTATCAAGGTGCTACCTGGGCTTGAAAAAAAGCATGGAAAATACTAGAGAAACCCTTCTCAGAGAAATGAAATCTCTTTCTGGAGAAATAAAAGAATTAAAATCTAACCAAGTTGAAATCAAAAAAGTTACTAATGAGGCACAATTAAAAATGGAGGCTCTTACTGCTAGGATAAATGAGACAGAAAAGAGAATTAGTGATATAGAAGACCAAATGATGGAGAATAAAGAAGCTGAGAAAAAGTGAGATAAAGAACTACTGGACCATGAGGGGAGAATTCGAGAGATAGGTGATACCATAAGATGCAACAGTATTGGAATAATTGGGATTCCGAAAGAAGAAGAAAGAGGCAGAGGGGCAGTAGGTATATTGGAGCAAATTATAGCAGAGAATATCCCTAATTTGGCAAAGTGAACAAGCATCAAAATTCAGGAGGCACAGAGAACCCCCCTCAAAATCAATAAAAATAGGTCAACACCTCATCATCTAAGAATAAAACCTAAAAGTCTCAGTGACAAAGAGAAAATCCTGAAAGCAGCTTGGGACAAGAAGTCTGTAACATACAATGGTAGAAATATTAGATTGGCAGCAGGCTTATCCACAGAAATTTGGCAGGCCAGAAAGAACTGACATATTATATTCAGAGCACTAAATGAGAAAAACATGCAGCCAAGAATACTATATCCAGCTCAGCTGTCATTGAAAATAGAAGGAGAGATAAAAAGCTTCCAGGACAAATAAAAATTAAAAGAATTTGTGAACACCAAACCAGCACTACAGGAAATATTGAAAGGGGCCCTCTAAGCAAAGAAAGAGCCTAAAAGTAGCAGACCAGACAGGAACAGACAATATACAGTAACCGTCACCTTACAGGTAATACAATAGCATGAACTTCATATCTGAATAGTTACCCTGAATATAAGTGGGCTAAATGTCCCAGTCAAAAGATACCAGGTATCAAAATGGATTAAAAAAAAGAAAGACCCATCAATATGCTGTCAGCAAGAAACTCATTTTAGACACAAAGACACCTCCAGATTAAAAGGGGGGGCATTTACCATGCTAATGGATATCAAAAGAAAGCTGGGGTGGCAATCTTAACATCAGATCAATTAGATTTTAAACCAAAGACTATAAGAGATGAGGAAGGACACTATATCATACTTAAAGATTCGTCAAACAGGAAGATCTAACAATTTTAAATATCTATGTCCCTAACACGGGAACAGCCAACTATATAAACCAATTAATAACAAAATCAGACACACAACGACAATAATACAATAGTAGGGGGCTTTAACACTGCCTTCACTGAAATGGACAGATCATCTAATCAAAAGATCAACAAGGAAATAAAGGCTTTAAATGGCAAACTGGACCAGATGAGCATCACAGATATATTCAGAATATTCCATACTAAAACAACAGAATACACGCTCTTCTCTAGTGCACATGGAGCATTCTCCAGAGTAGATCACATCCTGGGTCACAAATCAGATCTCAACTTGTACCAAAAGATTGGAATCATTCCCTGCATATTTTCAGACCACAATGCTCTGAAGCTAGAACTCAACCACAAGAGGAAAGTTAGAAAGAACTCAAATACATGGGGGCTAAACAGCATCCTATTCAAGAATGAATGGGTCAAACAGGAAATTAAAGAAGAATTTTTAAAAATCATGGAAATAAATGAAAATGAAAAAACAACTGTTCAAAATCTTTGGGGCACAGCAAAGGCGGTCCTGAGAAGGAAGTCTATAGTGACACAAGCCTTTCTCAAGAAACAAGAGAGATCTCAAGTACACAGTCTAAGCCTACACCTAAAGGAGCTGAAGAAAGAAGAGCAAAGAAAACCTAAACCCAGCAGGAGAAGAGAAATCATAAAGATCAGAGCAGAAATCAATGAAATAGAAACCAAAATAGCAGTAGAACAAATCAACAAAACTAGGAGCTTGTTTTTTGAAAGAATTAATAAGATTGATAAACCCTTGGCCAGACTTATCTAAAAGAAAAGAGAAAGGACCCAAGTTAATAAAATCATGAGGAAAGAGGAGAGATCACAACCAACACCAAAGAAATACAATTATAAGAACATATTATGAGCAACTATACACCAGCAAATTTGACAATCTGCAAAAGATGAATGCATTCCTAGAGATGTATAAATGACCAAAACTGAACCAGGAGGAAACAGAAAACCTGAGCAGACCCATAACCAGTAAAGAGCTTGAAGCAGTCATCAAAAATCTCCCAAAAAACAAGAGCCCAGGGCCAGACAGCTTCCCAGGAGAATTCTACCAAATATTTAAAGAAGAATTAATACCTATTCTCCTGAAACTGTTCCAAAAAATAGTTGGAAGGAAAACTTCCAAACTCATTTTATGAGGGGCCAGCATTACCTTGATCTCAAAACCAGACAAAGACCCCATCAAAAAGGAGAATTATAGACCAATATCCTTGGTGAACATGGATGCAAAAATTGTCACCAAAATACTAGCCAATAGGATCCAACATTATATTAAAAGGATTATTTACCATGACTAAGTGAGATTTATTTCTGGACTGCATGGTTGGTTCAACATCCACAGATCACTCAATGTGATACAATACATTAATGAAAGAAAGAACAAGAACCATATGATACTCAATAGATGCTGAAAAAGCATTTTACAAAGCACAGCACTCTTTCTTGATCAAAACTCCACACCAGGGGGTGGGAGGTTGGGAGAGGGTGGTTTGGTTATGGACATTGGAAAAGGTAAGTGCTATGGTGAGTGCTGTGAGGTGTGTAAACCTGGCAACTCACAGACCTGTACCCCTGGAGCTAATAATACATTATATGTTAATAAAAAAATAAAAAATTAAAAAAAAAACTCCACAGTGTAGGTATAGAGGGTACCTACTTCAATATCATCTATGAAAAACCTGCAGCAAATATCATTCTCAATGGGGAAAAACTGAGAGCTTTTCTGCTAAGATCAGGAACACGGCAGGGATGTCCACTATCACCACTGCTATTAAAACATAGTACTAGAAGTCCTAGCCTCAGCAATCAGAAAACAAAAAGAAATTAAAGGCATCCAAATTGGCAAAGAAGAAGTCAAACTATCACTTTTTGCAGATGATATGATACTTTATGTGGAAAACCCAAAAGACTCCACTCCAAAACTGCTAGAACTCATCAGGAATTCAGTAAAGTGTCAGTATATAAAATCAATGCGCAGAAATCAGTTGCATTTCTACACACCAACAGCAAGACAGAAGAAAGAGAAATTAAGAAGTCAATTCCATTTACAATTGCACTGAAAACTATAAGATACGTAGGAATAAACCTAACCAAAGAGGTAAAGAATCTGTACTCAGAAAACTATAATGTATTCATGAAAGAAATTGAGGAAGGCACAAAGAAATGGGAAAACATTCCATGCTCATGGATTGGAAGAACAAATATTGTGGAAATCTCTATGCTACCTAGAGCAATCTACATGTTTAATGCAATCCCTATCAAAATACCATTGATTTTATTCTAAGAAATGGAACAAATAATCCTATAATTTGTAAAGAACTAGAAAAGCCCCCAAATAGCCAAAGGAATGTTGAGAAAGAAAACCGAAGTTGGCAGCATTAGAATTCCAGACTTTAAGCTCTATTACAAAGCTGTCATCATCAAGATAGTATGGTACTGGCACAAAAACAGACACATAGATCAATGGAACAGAATAGAGAGCCCAGAAATGGACCCTCAAGTCTATGGTCAACTAATCTTGACAAAGCAGAAAAGAATGTCCAACAGAAAAAAGACAGTCTCTTCAACAAATGGTGTTGGGAAAATTGGATAGCCACATGCAGAAGAATGAAACTGGACCATTTTCTTACACCACACACAAAAATAGACTCAAAATGGATGAAAGAACTCAATGTGAGACAGGAACCCATAAAAATCCTTGAGGAGAGGACAGACAGCAACCTTTCCAACCTCAGCCGCAGCTACTTCTTCCTAGAAATATCGCCAAAGGCAAGGGAAGCAAGGGCAAAAATGAACTATTGGGACTTCATCAAGATCAAAGGCTTTTGCACAGCAAAGGAAACAGTCAACAAAATCAACAAAACCAAAAGACAACTGACAATGGGAGAAGATACTTGCAAATGACATATAAGATAAAGGGCTAGTATCCAAAATCTATAAAGAACTTATGAAACTCAACATCCAAATAACAAATACTCCAATCAAGAAATGGACAGAAGACATCAACAGACATTTCTGCAAAGAAGACCTCCAGACGGCCAACAGACACATGAAAAAGTACTCAACATCCCTCAGCATCAGGGAAATACAAATCAAAATCACAGTGAGATACCACCTCATACCAGTCAGAATGGCTAAAATTAACAAGTCAGGAATTGACAGATATTGGAGAGGATGCAGAGAAAGGGGAACCCTCCTACAGTGTTGGTGGGAATAAAAGCTGGTGCAGCCACTCTGGAAAACAGTATGGAGGTTGCTCAGGATCTTGAAAATAGATCTACCCTATGACCCAGAAATCACACTACTGGGTATTTACCCTAAAGATACAAATGTAGTGATCTGAAGGGGCGCGTGCCCCTGAATGTTTTTAGCAGTAATGTTCACAACAAACTATGGAAAGAACCTAGATGTCCATCAACAGATGAGTGTGGATATAGAAGTGGTGTGTGTGTGTGTGTGTGTGTGTGTGTGTGTGTATACATATACTATGCCTCCATCAAAAAACCCAAAATCTTGGCATTTGCAATTATGTGGATGGAAGTAGAGGGTATTAGGCTAAGCGAAATAAATCAATCAGAGAAAGATAATTATATGATCTCTCTGATATGAAGAATTAGAGAGGCAGGGCAATGGCTCATGGGGGTTAGGGAGGGAAAAAAATGGAACAAGATGGGACTGGGGAGGAGACAAACCATAAGGGATTCTTAATATCAGGAAACAAACAGAGGGTTGCTGGGGGGTGGGGGGATGGGTAGGGTAGCTGGGTTATGGACCTTGGGGAGGGTATGTGCTATGGTGAGTACTGTGAATTGTGTAAGACTGATGATTCACAGACCTATACCCCTGAAGCAAATAACACACTATATGTTAATTCAAAAAACCCTTGTCTGCTGAGGTTACTCTTTGTTTTGTTTTGTTTCTTTCTAATATAAATGCATAGAAAGCACATATTCACATTTTATTTAACTTCTAGTGAAGAACCCACTAGTAGGGGCACCTGGGTGGCTCAGTGGGTTAAAGCCTCTGCCTTCCATTCAGGTCATGATCCCAGAGTCCTGGGATTGAGCCCCGCATCGCATCGGGCTCTCTGCTCAGCAGGGAGCTTGCTTCCTCCTTTCTCTCTGCCTGCCTCTCTGCCTACTTGTGATCTCTCTCTGTCAAATAAATAAATAAAATCTTAAAAGAAAAAAGAACCCACTAGTATGACAAAGTTGTTTTGAAAGAGAATATGAAAGTTGAAAATTGTAGTCAATAGATAGAGAGTAATTCTGAAATAAAATTGTTAATTTTGGTACAAAACTGGCTAATTGCCTACAAGGTAAAAATATTTTTGAGGTTTTCTTCTTTCTGACAGATGAAATAATCACCTCCATTGTCAGTTTTAGAGAGTTGTAAAATGTCAGGGCTTTAATCACTGCAAAGTTACATTCCCCAGGAAGAGTTTTTGCTAACATTAACAATGCTAAAATACTCTTTTATATTCATTTTTGTGTGAGCATACCTTAAATGTTAATTCCTAGAAGTGAAATTTCTGACTATATTAATTCTCTATATTAATTTTTACTTTTGAGAGAGGTTACTAAATTGCCCCTTACAGAAATTGCACTAATTAATCTTACTGTGAACGACATGTGAATGGCTATTTCTTCATATATCATCTTTTTTTTCCCAAAAAAATCCAAAGAGGGCCTCTAAATGTACACTCTTCTTGGTTGTAAGAGTGGTCAGATGCAATGACTTGTCTGTCCTTCACCTTAGAAGGGGGATGTCTTTACATGTTCAACACCACTGGACTCTAGAAATTTCACTGACATATTAAAACCCCCAAATTTTAGTCCAATTCATTTCCCACTCTCTGACAAGCAAATGTCTTACCAATAAGTCTTAAGTAGCTGCCACTTCTCACTCACTGAGTTCAATCAACATAATGTTATCTGTGCAGTGGACCAATATAACATCTTGTAAAAGAGAAAGGTGACCGAGATCCCTGCAAACTAAATTCTGACATAGGTCAGAGCTGGTATATTCCTGAGGTAGGACAGTGAAGGTGCATTCCTGGCCTTTCCAGCTCAGAGCAAACTGCTTCGTTGGATGTCATGGACAGATGCAGAAAAAAAGACACTTGGCAGATCAATAGCTACACATCAGGTGCCAGAGGATGTACTGATTTACTAAAGAAAGAAAAACACATCTGGTACAGCAACTGCAATTGTAGACACCACCTGGTATAGCTTATAATAATCCATTCTCATTCTTCAAGACCCATCTGTCTTCTTCACAGCCAAATAATATGGTCAAATGGGGATGTATTGGGAATCAGGACACCTGCATCTTTCAAGTCCTTCATGGTAGCACTAATTTGTGCAATCCCTCCATGAAGTATTGTTTTTGATTTAGTATTTCCCTAGGTAAAGGCATTTCTAGTGGCTTCTACTTGGCTTTCCCCACCATGATATTCATCACTTCCATAGACTAGGAAACCAATGTGGAGATTCTTCCACATATCTATGCATTCTGGAACTGGGGAAATAACCACAGAATAGGTTCAGGGACCTTTACTTTGACCAGAGGACCATGGTGACAATTTGAATCTCCTAGAATCAGTGTCAGTTCAGAACCAGTCTCCAGTTGGTCTGATTATTTCCTCTTCCCCAACATACAGTGTAACTTGATAAAGGATCATAGACCCTTTGGGGAAAGCTGAGAGTTTGATTAACAATATAAATTTTTGCCATTATACCAGGGTTCTTCCTCAAGGGGACCTGACCTGCCCTTCATTCAAGGGGTTCTGGGAATTGACTAAAGAGTCATGACTGTTTTTATAATTCAGGTTAGACTTTTGTTCACTGATCTATAACTTTTCTGCTTACACAGAGAAGTAAGAAGTTAGTAGACTTCCCATCTATTTCATTTCTAGGAAAGCTGTGATTAACTAGTCAGAGTCATAGGTCTGTGCATATCTGACTATTCCAATTGTTCTTTGACTCTGCTGTCCATTACTGTAACTATACCCACCTTGCCTTCAGTGGTTGAGTGCCCCAACTTCACCTCGGCCAACATAAACCTGGATTCATCTACTCCTATTGCATTTAGGTTTTCTAATCGAGTGGCTGTTGTTCCCACTGTAAGGTCTGGCTTACAGAGAAGAGTGATCATAAAGCTTTTCAAGGATGCTGGTATTCCCCTCACAAATTTATTTCTCAAAGTATTAGTGAAACACGTGTCTTTCTGGACCATCTCAGGGGGAGTATGTCTTAAATGACAAATACACTCCAACATTC
Source organism: Lutra lutra (assembly GCF_902655055.1). NCBI lineage: Eukaryota > Metazoa > Chordata > Mammalia > Carnivora > Mustelidae > Lutra > Lutra lutra. The sequence goes on along the minus strand of NC_062279.1, from coordinate 46,677,665 downwards.
CAATCCCTTTAAGCTTCTGAATCTCTTACTATGCATTAAACCAGGGGAGGCTAGGCATTTCCAACTTCCTCAAAGGGTCTGTTGGTTCAACCAATAAATGAAAGTGTTAGAATCCTTTCTAATTCCCTGAGATGCAATATTAAATGCAGAAACTTGGTTCTGAGTCCATATCAGTAAATTATGCCTGATCCAACTTCATACCCTTTTCCACCATTATCCCATGCCTTAGGCTCCAAGCAAAGATGCGGCTCACTTTCCTTTTCTTTCTGAGTGTGCTGGATGCTCTGTCTGTATCTACACTCTCTCTATATCTTTAGTAAACTCCCCTATCACTTCCTCTCAGCTCATATTTGATTTCTATCTTTCACAAAGCCAAGCACCCTCTTAGGTGGGCCTGCAGGAACCCTTTTAAGCCCTCAGATCCAGCCTTCCTGCAACACTATGATCTAACATCAGCAAGCTGGGGAATCAGGTGAAACAGTTGTGTAATTCAGTCAAAATCAAAGGTCTGAGGATCACAGGGGATCTATGGTCAAAATCCCAGTCAGAATCTGGAGGCCTGAAAACCAGGACTGGTGGTCTGAGGGCAGGAAAGATGGATGTTCAGGGTTCAAGAAAAGACCCAATTCTCCCTTGCTTGGCCTTTTCGTTCTATTCAGGCTCTCAACAAATTGAATGGTGCTCACCTACATTGGTGAGGAGATTTCTTTATGCATTCTATTGATTTAAATGCTAATCTTTTCTAAAAACACCTTCACAGATACATCAAGAAATAATGTTTTACCAGTTTTCTGGACATCCTTTAGTCCAGTCAAACTGACACATAAAATTAACCATCACAGAGGGTAAACAAATAATTTATGCTCAATTCCATAAGCAATTCATTTCAATTTGAGTTGGGTGAGGACAACATATCTGAGAAAATCTCTGACAACAATTGTTTGAAAGAGTGGCACATAGTCCATTTCCATCCCTTAATTGTGAGTAGAATTATAAAATTGTGACCCTAAAAAAATAGGCATTTGGTATTTAGATGCATTATAGAGAGAATGTGACTGATGGGTCTTAAGATTCCAAATTTACACTACATACTTTAAAAACTGATATTTTAAGTTTTAAAATCTTATAAAGTTAATATGCAGTTATAAATTGAGATCTTTAGAGAAAATTAATTTATTAAATTAGAAAATTTTCTTAAGAATTTGGGAATTGTCAGAAAATTAAGGTACTTAAAACATATTAAAATCATCAAAATAGTTTAGAATATTTTTTAAAACTTTAACCAAGTTTATATATGGTACCAAATGGTATCAAATGTTTCTTAAAATTTGCTAAACTTGTAAAAAGCAAAAGAAGAGGTGATATTACCTACTGGAATGGAAGCCCCATATCCTCCTTTCCCCAAGAAGACACCAACTGAACAACAATACCTGGACCAGTTCCCTTTTTGAGAAATGCAAAAACAAGTTAAGAGGCATTTGCTCCCCAGGTGAGTGTGAAACCAGTCACATAAAAGCTGGCAGGAAAATTCATGGCATTTGCTCATCACAGTCCCTCCCACCAACACATTGCAATGAGGTTGAGAGGAAACTCCCAGCTCCTGGCTTCTCCTGAGGAGGAAAAAAGAATGCTTGTCTGTATATCCAAAGTGCACATATTTTGAAGGGCTGCCTCAGAGACTGACTTCTATCTTCCCGAATCTCAGTGGTGAAAGGAGAGGGTTCCAGGTTGGGAGCCTCTGAAAACAAATGTGGCTTTCTGGACTAGTACATACTCACTCACCATAGTACCTCCTCCTAGTTCAATTCAGAATATGCAAGAGAAAACCCCTAACTCCCAACTTCTCTCTGGAGTGAGAAAAAGTTGAAGCATATGTCCAACACTCTGGCTTTTCAAAGGGCTGCCTGAGGAACTAGTTTCTGCCCCACAAATTTGGAACAATGACAGAAACACAAATTACTGAAGCCTTGGGGCTGCTAAGAGAAAAAGAGCAGGGAGGTTTTCAGCAGCTCCAGAGAACCTGTGGTACCACAGACAGATATGAGAAGGAGAAAAAGATTACAAATTCCTGAAACAAGGCCCCAGCAAATTCTTTAAGCTGGCAATTTACACACACACACACACACACACACACACACACATCCAAAGGTGCAGCCACAGAAAAGTTTCAAGAGGTCTCCATAATCTCTAGACAAGCTGATTGGTGAAGGTCTTTCCCTATATGAAGTCAGTCCACAGATTGAGAGGTGGTATTTTTTTCAAATAAGCTGATCCCAACACTGTTACAAGACACATGAAAAAAACAGGAAAACATGGCGCATATATATATAATATGTATATGTATATATTATATATATAATCTTCAAAATTTAATTCTAAAAAACTGAAATATATGAATAATCTGACAGATAATTCAAAATAACTTTTGTAAAGATGTTCAATAAGCTCAGGAAAAAACTGCATAAACAAAATAAGAATATAAGCAAAGAGATAGGTAATATAATAAAGAATCAAACAAAAAGCAACTTGTCATACAAAGGACTTGTCATAAGATATCAGTAGATTTCTCAGCAAAAATCTTGCAGGCCAGAAGGGAGTAAGAGGATGTATTTAAAATGTTGAGAGAAAAAAAAAAGCTGCCAACCAAGATTATAATACCTGACAAAACCATCCTTCAGAGATGAAGGAGAAATAAAATCTTTCATGGATAAAATAAAACTAAGGAAATACAATACTACTGGACCTGCTTTTTAAAAATGGTGCTGGGGAAACTGGATATTCACATTCAAAAAATGAAACTGGACCCTTAACTTATACAAACACGCAAATCAACTCAAAATTGATTTAAAACTTAAATGCAAAAACTGAATTCATAAAACTCCTATAGTAAGACATAGATGAAAAGGTATTTTTTTAAAGATTTTATTTATTTGAAAGAAAGAGAGAAAGAGAAAGCAGAGAAAGACGGAAGGGTAGGGGGAAAAACAGACTCCCTGCTGAGCAGGGAGCCCAATGAGGGACTCAATTCCAGGACCCTGGGCTCTGATTAATCACCCTGTGATCGTGACCCAAATCAAAGGCAGACACTTAACTGACTGAGCCACCTGAGCACCCAGATCAGTCTGCCAAGACAGGCCTCAACAAGGTCAACAATGGCTTCAGTGTCACTGAATCTAAAGGACATTGCTCAGTTCTCATCTTCCTGGACACCTCAGCATTATTTACATGGTTAACCACACCCTCCTTTTTGGAACAACTCATGTTTCTTCACTGGCTTCTTCTTCCTTCCTTTTTACGATCATCTCCCTCTATAGGGCCACTGAATATTGTGGTCCCTGAGCCTCCATTCTAGACTTCCTTGTATCTTATTCTCTCCCTAGAGATCCTACTAGAACCAGTGGCTTCATTTACCTGTTTGCCTATTTATCTCACAAATTCTATCTCCTATTAACTGCCTTTCCTGCAGTCCAAGCATATACATCCAAAGTCCTCTTGATACCTCTGCTTAGAGGTTTCAGGGACACTTAAGATTCAGCATAATAGCTGTATCTTACTGAAAACTTACTATGTGCCAATATAATGAGTTCCATTAATGATAAACGGGAAGCTGCTCTCAAGCAGAGCCTCTAGAAAAAGGTTCAAGATTTCTGACTTAGTCCAAAGAAGGCTTCCTTAGAAGAATAACCTTTATCTGAGAGCTGAGAGATGAGTTGAGTGAACCAAGTAAAACTGTGGGAGTGATGAGAGCCTGTCATAAGCACGTGCAGAAAGTCACAGATAAGAACTCCCGGGCAATTTGCTCAATTCTTTAACATAGATACACAAACTTTCCCCAGTTTTCCTCTCTGTCCAGGTGCTAACATAATTCCTTCTTCTTTTTTAACCATCTGTCTTTTGAAGAAATTTTTCTGGCTCTTCTTTTTCACTCTTGAGTCATTACAAGTTGACATACCAAGTTTTGAAAATATCTGCACACTTGATAATGCTGACCTTCATAGTTCAGTAGGTATACCTCACTGACTTGTCATTCCTGATACTGTTTCTTCAATTATCTTCTTGCTTCTCTGCAGTGTCTTTCTCAGTCTTTTATACCAACTCATCCTTCCTTTCCTGCCCTTAAGTATGGGTTTTCCTTAGGTTATTTTCCAGAATATCATTTCTCACTTTATACATGCTCTTGGAGGATCCCATCCTTGTCTGTGGTCTTGTCATCGATATACAACTGGATTTCAAATATATAGCTCTAAATTCATTGTTTTACAGAATCTCAGACCTTTCACTCCAATTATTTTTTTCACTCTCACTCTGCTCTACAATAAAACTTAAAGTTAAAATGTCCCCAACTCAATTCATTGTTACCCCTGGAAACATGCTTCTCTTTTATTATATAATAATATGATCATTCATCTCCACATATGCTCAAAGGAGAAGCTTGAAAGCAACTGCAACTATTTCTTTTTCTCACTGATAAGATCCAATTATTACCAAATCTTGGTTATGCTCCAAATATTTAATTTCTTTATTTTCTCCTCCCCCAACTTCTTTTACCACAAATCTAACAGTCATCATTTTGGCTTCAGATCTTCTATAAACTTCCTGAAATTTCATAAACTATATTTAAATGTGTATGCTTTCTTGCTTTCTAATTTATTATGTTGTATTTCAAACATATAACAATGCATAAAATGTGCAATATTTTGGCAAAGGATTTAGAGACATTATCAGATTCTAAAACAGGTCAGTGATCTCAAATAGGGTAAGAACCACTCACCCAGAGCAATCCTATCTCCAAACTTCATTTTCACATAACCTTCAAGGAAAAAGAATTTGAGTATATGCTCCAATATGTCTATTTATTCATAAAGTATGCACACACTACATTTCATTGTATATCCAATATTACAAAAGCTTGATTTATTATTTTAAAAATAAAACAATAAAAGGGTCAGTTTTGATATTTTCTTTTCTCACACCAGCAGACCAGGGTTGAACATACTCAAGTATAGACTGTAACCTAGATAAAACATTTAAATCCAATTATCCCATTCAAGAGTTCCCTTTTTGCTACCTTCAGTGTTTGCTTGAACCATTGTCTACTCACAGTCTATGAGATAAATTAATACTCCTTATCGTGGCATATAAAACTGCCCAAACTCTCTCTAAACCAGCTTCCTACATTGACCCCCCCTCCCATTTTCCCTTTGTCCTTTTTTTCTTTTACCCATCCATTCACTAAATATACCAGAAACTTTGACCCAGCTATGATTTTGCTTGTGCTGCTCTCTGCTTAAAAATGTTCTTCTTGCCTTCCCAAAGGGGCCAGTGTATTAAGGTGTTCAAGGACAAAGCAGACCACAGAAACTCCAACCCAGCTTTACAAATTACTAGCTAGTGACCTTGGGGAAGTTTTTAACCCCTTGTTGTCTCTTCTATAAAATGGAGATAGAAGCATCACTTTATTATAGAATTAATTAGAACAGTGGTTAGAATAGAGTCATTAGCATATTAAAATATTAGGATATTAGAATTTGTACATTAGCATATTAAAATATTAGGATATTAGAATTTGTACATTATAGCTTTGTAGTTAGCAGTTCTCTTTAAGGTGCAGTTAAATGTGCTTTCTTCTGAGAAGTCTCTGACTGCTCTAGCTGAGTTAGCATCCCTCAAGCCCTCTAATCTTTCATGGGACTTGTTTTCACTTATGCCTTCTATTAGACTACACTCTACTTAGTTGTTATTTAATTATTTTCCTTCAGTAATCTGTAAGGTTCTTGAGGGCAACAACCATATCTTGCTTATTATGTTTGTGTTTTGGGATCCATCAGAGTGGACAGCAGAGAATTTATTACTTGCTTGTCATTACCAACTGAGACTGCCATCCTGAGAGACACAAGAGGCACATGGTTTCCCCAACTCCACAGCTCTGCCTATGGTTATGTGTACTTCTCTGGGGTGTGATTAAGACTTAACTCAAGGAGACGTGTCAGACTTCTCTTAAGTGAAAGTGGTGTTACCTAAAGACAACCTTGAGGTCATTTCAGTTTATCAAAAGATGTTTATACTTAATGAGCTGTAAAAGAAGGGAAGGAGGGAGGGAAGAAGGGAGGGAAGGAGGGCCAAGAAAGTAACAAAGAAAGGAGGGAGGAAGGAAGAAAGAAAGGACTGAAGGAAGGAAGGAAAAAAGGAAGAAAGGAAGGAAAATGTTATTTGCATGAGAAGAAACTGAGATTCAGAGAAGTGATATACCCAGGTTTATAGAGAGCTAGAAAGAAATAATCAAGATTCAAACCAACACCTGACCACTAAACTAATGTTCATTTGATTACAGCACTCTGCCTCAGAAGTAAATGATCTCTGTTGATGAATCTCGGTGATGGTTGGCTTTCAGTAAGTTCTTACCTAAAGAAGAAAAAAAAAATCATGTTTCATGCTTCAATCTATTTATATACATATTTTGAATCCTTCAACAATGCTGTATATTAGATATTACTATCTTCATTTAATAAATGAAAAAGCTGTAGCCTGCAGAAGTCAAGTTACTGCTCTAAAGTTAGACAACTGGAGGGTACAGGGCTGGGTTTGGGGTGTTCTGAGCCTAGTCCTCACTCCCCCACACTCCTGCTGCCACTAACCCTTCCTATTTAGTTGTTGGCCTATTTGACATGGTTACTTGCTCTCTTAGTCTACTTGGACTGTTATAACAAAATACTACAGACAGGTGGCTTAAACAAAAGACATTTATTTCTCATAGTTCTGGAGTCTGGGAGGCCCAAGATCAAAGTGTTGACAGATTCCCACTATTGGTGAGGGCAGGCTTCCTGGCTTGTAGACAACCACATGCTCATGACAGTCCTCCATGGCTTTTCCTCCTCCTGCAAGTGAAGAGAGGGAGCTCTAGTCTTTCTTCATCTTCTCATGAGGCCAGGAATCCTATCATGAAGGTCCCACTCTCATGATCTCATCTAAACCTATCTACCTCTCAAAGACCCCACCCCCAAATGCCATCACATCAGGGAACAGGGCTTTATAAATGAGTTAGGAGGGGCATGCACATTCATTCCATATCATCTGGTCTCTATCAACTTGTCAAACCTTGGCCAGCTTATGCTAACCATCTCTGTGTTTCCAGCATCATCTCAAACCCAGGGAGCAGAAGTGGTGTCAGTTATCAGCCCACAAGCACTTTTCAGTGATTGTCCATCTTCCTCCCCTTTGCCTGCACCTAATGTACTAATGATGATTGTATGCCTCTCTTAATTTGTATGTGGTTATGTATTTTACTGATACACATATCCAACAGATACATGTCAAAGCTGGAAGTGCACTTAAAGAACAGGTAAATCAACACTTCCATTTCTACAGAGGAGGAGGCTGAAGCTCAGGGAGATAAAATAATCTACTTGACAGCCGAGTTGATTTATTCCACATCATGCCTCACCAAATAAAATCATTTCATTTTTGGACGTTTTTATTACTAATTAAGCTCATAAAATAAGCTTCATGAAAACAAAACTTTTTCTCTCTTGTCTTCTCTGTTGAGAAGATTAAATTCATGACGACAAGCACTTGGTCATTGTTATATCTCAGAGTTTACATCAAATATTAATTTTTTTAAATGTACCCTCAATTTAAAGGACAACTTTTTTGGAAAGTAGAAACACTGTGTTAAATATAGACATAAATTTGAGCCCAGCAATAACAAACACAAGTTCATATAAGTAAACAGGACTATTTTCTTTTCATGTCCAAAAGCTTGTGTCTAAACCTTCTTCACATTCAGAGATTAAAGTCTCTTAATACTTTTTGCCTTTCAGTGAGTATGTGGATCATCAGACCTATAATCATGACCTTGATGTTTTAATTACTTTTGACCAACAATGTAATTCCATAATGTACAAAGAATTCTAGAATTTCTTCTCTATATTTTCTTATATTTATATATTTCTTTTCTAGCTCCCCAAGTTCATTCAGAAACACCTGACAGAAAGATTGTTAATATTTTAAATCTCATGTCATCCTCCCTAGTTTTGTTTGTTTGTGTTTTTTTGGTGTTGTTTTTGTTGTTGTTGTTGTTGTTGTTGTTGTTGTTGGGTTTTTTTGGCATGTCCCACAGTTCATGCAAGACTAAGAGACTTGACAGTTTCTCCATGACTCTTCAGTATATATAATAACTTGCTCCAAGTTACTGCCACAGAGGTCTATCGTTTCATCAAACATTTTTGAATGTGTGGATAGAGGCAAAAAGAATCAAGCTGTAACTCCTAATTCCACTTCTTTCTCCATCGGATCAGGTTGAAGTACATCTGTTTGCATAAGCTCATATAACACTGATGGGTCTTATTAAATTGCAGTATGCTCTCTGCTTTACATATGAAAATACCTCAGGTAAGACTATAATAAAGATTTTATTGATACCTATAAGGAAACCTAAAAGGTAAGCTAATTGCTAAAGCCCTAAAGAATCCAAATGCCAGTTAATGACACTAATGAAAAGTCATACATCCCCACCACGTACACTTATCTTCATTCTTTCACTCTGAATAAGTGTACAAAAATAATGGCATATCTTAGGTTCTTGTAGCATCAATACCCCCACCATACACACACACAAAATGTAGAACCAATACCTGTTTAAAGAAGGAGAGAAGAAAAGAAAAGAAATGAAGTCAGGAGTGAAATTTATTTAAGCTTTCATGTTTATTTTATTGAAATTTATCATTGCCCATAATTGATTACTTCTAAGGTTTCTGGTGTTTGTACGTTTCCAAATCATAAGACTTACAGAAAGATTACACATTTCAGTATGATCTGAATAAAGAATATAAGAACAGTGGGAGGCAGAGTGAGACATGTGAACAGGCAAAAGACCAGGAAAATGTGATGGTGGACTCATGGGGCATAACAGTAACCCATGCCATCTTTCAAAAAGTTTGGCTTAAATCAAGTTGTTTTGGAAATGCATTCCTTAGAGTTATTTGTCTTCAGTTATTAACTGCCCCACGTGAGCACTGTCAGGCCATCAGTGACTTCTAAAGCTTTAATTTCAGATGAGCAAGCAAAGAGAAATTATTTCAGTGTCACCCAATTTCGAAATGGAACGTGGTTTCCCAGATCTTGCATACAAGCACAAGAGTGCCTTCTGTGAACTGGAATCAGACTAGGGATAACAAAAGATGCAAAATGCTGCACAACATAGATCATATAAGCAGAGATTGTGATAGTTTTTAAGTGCACATTATTAAAATCGTATTCCCCTCTGTAGAGGATTTAAAGTACAGAGGCATATTTCCTCTCTTTACATCATTTTGGGGCAGAAATCATCTCTGTCTAAGTAACCAGCCAATCTGCCAGGATAAAAGTAAAAAATACCTAACATCCAAAAATAAAAATATAACGAATATTATAAATTAAGTGGAAGGACGCTATTAGGAAGGAACTCAGAAGGCTGTAGCCAGGCTGTGACAGTAAGAAGACAAATACACCAGCCTCTGTCATTTTGACATCAATTGACTAATTTGCTCCAGGTTTTCTTGAGGTTTCTTTTAGTGTATTTATAACCACAAAAGCATTTATTTTGGTCCCAAGATAAAAAGCCTTTTACGCAATGGTGCATATTTCTAAGGTAACAATGTTTCCATTGTCAAAACTGCCATCAAAGCAGGTAGGGAGGGAATACTACCTACCCCATTTATTTTTTGGGCATCAGCTTTACCAAAGTACTGGTTTGGAACTTAACCTAATTTCTATTGCACAGTTGCTAGTTGAAAGAAGGAAAAAATGCTTCTCAAATGATTTCATCTTTCCTGATATCATGAAGAAGGAAAATATTTTAGACACCAATGTCCTAGGACATTCTATTCTCTAACCTGGTACCCAGAACTCGTGCATGCTGGATTAGACACTAGGGAAGAGGCAGATGTCCAAAAGATAAATTAATCCAGATGTTTTTCCTGCTTTTTATTAATGCTTCACTCCAGCTGTTCCATCTTCATACTGGTAAAGTCCCAATCAACACACAGGATGAAAAAGCAGAAGGTAGAGAGGTGTTCCAGAATACTGAAGGGTCAAAATAATATTCTCTACAAAATTGAAGATAACACCCAAAAACTGGGACTAGAATTTTCTACATATTGACAGTTGTTAGGAGGAAGCAGTTGCTGAGACTTATCCTCCTATTGGAAAACAAGACAACAGTCTCATGACTCAACGGGCCAATGGGCATATCTCCAATTGTCCTCAATTAAGACTGTCCCCAAGAAAATACCAAAAGAGAGATAGAGTGCAAATATGTGGGGTTTTGTTTAAGCCTTTCTCACACACAAATGAAATAGACCACAAGAATGAAGACAGTTTAACAATAGCAAAACAAATTAAAAGTAGTACCAGCCTTCACTTTGCTAGAAGCTACACGCGGCTCAATGATGACAAGTAAGATGTTCATTCTTAGTCTAAAAAATGTTTCCCTGGGACAGCTGTAGGGCATGGCTCAGTGGTTTGAACATCTGGTTTGATGTACCTAGACTCCTTGGAGCCATGGGCTGGAATCCTTGTGTGATTCAGTTAACTCTTTATCTTTAGCAGAACTAAACAGAATTCCCAACTCTTTACTGTGTGGTTCTTGGGAAGTTTGGGGAAAGATGTACCCACCCTGGCTCTGCTTAGAGATAAAAGAATTCAAAGAATTAAACTTGACAATTTAGCCCCAAGTTACCCGCTTTCTATTGTTTACTGACACTGGAATACCATCTTTGTTGTTTATGTAGGGTCTTTCATTTAAGAATTTCAAAGTACACTCTGACATGGTCTGATGGCAGAAATGAGCAATGTTCATGTTTTAAGGACAAGAAAAATGAGACACAAGAATCCCACAATATGTCAAAGAAAAGGCAATAATGAAATCTTGTCCTCGCACTGGAGTGCATAGTCATTTTATATGAGAGTTTTCCGGGGGGGGATGAAGGTTAGATGAGTATGCATCTTGAACCATAAATAAAGAATTTAGTCCAAATGATACCTATAAAATGACTGACCGATCTGAAACAAAAGAAATTTAATAACTTCTTTGAACCTTAGTTGTTTAATCTTCAAACAATGGAATAATGCCCACCTGAGTCCATGCAAGGAGAATGTGCATAATATATAATGGGCAATGCAAAAATGCTACTCTTTCTTTCCCTCTGACTCACAAGGATAGCACTATACCGTAGCCTTTAAGAACTTTCTATTCCCACAACAAGAGGTATAGAAGAGAATATTTAAGAGTCTGATGTCTGATCCAAATAATTTGGAAATGGCAAGCCAGCAGAACTTCCTTCACTTGTGTTACTGTCTTTAACACAGCACACCCTCTACCCACTTACCCATTCCTATACAATTCAACACACACTGAAAGACTTATTATGTGGTAAGCACTAGGGATACCAAAGCAAGAAGTCAGACCTTCACAAGTGGTTTAAGGGTCTAGTGGAAAGAGACAGGCATGTAAACAGATAGTTACAATGCAAAAGGATGAATGACACAATAAATCATTTCAACAACTATCTAAAGACAGCCAGAGTGTGATGTAATTCCTTTCATTTTCCAGAGTATTGTGCCCATATCAATTGTTTAGGAAGATTTTTCTTTTCTGTAATCAGGTGTTAATAAATGATAACCATTAGCATAATCTTTCCTACCTGCTACACAGTCATCCTCAACCACAGAAGGTTGCTAGAAAGATTAAGTACGTTATTTTTTATAAAACACGCAGCAGTTGCTTGCACATACAAAGCACTCATTAGTGTCGTTGCTATTGTTGTAATTATCATGATATCATAACCAGACCATCATGTCATTATTAAGTATAGGACAGGTTTATGTCTCAAAAATCCTAAAAATGGAGGAAGGACACTGGAGATGAGGATGGGGGCCAGGTGTAGTGCCATATATAAAATCAGAGAGTCCTTAGCCCATAGAGGCTTGATTTACTCAATTTCCACCCTAGGCCAAAGAGCACGGATTATGAAGTAGAGCTGTTCTAACAGGTCAATTCAACAGTGACCTTAAAAGCATTCCAAAGGAGTTCCTAACAAGTGCCTTCCTACTACGTCTATTACAGGTTCTTGAAAATTCCTTTAGTAGGAAACACCTTGAATGTCCTTGGAGAAACCAAACATTTCTCTAAATCCGTTGTCTTTAGCTAGGAGGCTATTTTGCTTCCTCTCCCCAGGAGATCTTTGTAATGTCTGGAGATATTCTGAAATATCACAACAGGGTAAGAAGGCATGGGGAGCATGGAAGTGCTGCTGGTGTCTGGTAGGTAAAGGCCAGCGATGGAGCTAAATATCCTACTATGCACAGGACAGACTCCGTAACATTTTTCAGGTCCAAAATGTCAGTTGTGCCAAAGCTGAGAAATTTTGCCGTAAAGAAATACCTACTTATTTAGATCTACTTAGGTAGACATTCCTATTCATTATCCTTTTTACTTAATTTCAAACTATGATGTGAATAAGTGAGCTGTATCTTCTTTAAGCAAGGTTAAACAAGGCAAAGAGAGCTAGAGAAAGGGTAATGAGCCAAGGGCATTTATTCTGAAAAGAAGCAAAAGAAAGTAATCTAAGAGATGGGAAATTTTTTTATTCCATATTTTTTAACCCAAGGACCATCTTGATGCCTTTCCTGGCTACATTTTTTTTTTTTAATATAGTGTGGAATGCACACATATAAGGTGCTTCATAAATTCCCACTGTATGAATAATTTCAATTGTAAATCTAGATTGCATTTTATCATGCCCTTGAAGAAAATCAAACTAGATTTCTGAAGATTCAAGAATTTAGGGAATGAGGGGCGCCTGGGTGGCTCAGTGGATTAAAGCCTCTGCCTTTGGCTCAGGTCATGATCCCAGGGTCCTGGGATCGAGCCCCACATCGGGCTCTCTGCTCAGCGGGGAGCCTGCTTCCTCCTCTCTCTCTGCCTGCCTCTCTGCCTCCTTGTGATTTCTGTCTGTCAAATAAATAAATAAATCTTAAAAAAAAAAAAGAAAAAAATTTTAAAAAAAAAAGAATTTAGGGAATGAGTTAACAGAATTTTTTGAAAACCTATTCCATGTCAGTCAAGGTTCTAGATGTTTGAGATACATCAATGAACAAAACATCCTTGGGGGGCTCATATTCAATGAAATTCTGAGGGAAGTTCGATCAATTCTTGAACCGGAATGCCTCTACATCATGGCATTATAGTTTTCCAACATATTTATCTCTATCAATTCAAAAAGAGAAATTAGTTTTAAGAGAAATTTTACCTACATGAGAAATTAATCCACTTCCAAGGCAGCGAAGCAAAATAGATTGCAGTAGAATTCCAACTTTTTGTAGATTCTCGTTTAAGAAATTAAGGCTTGGATTGTGTAAGAAACCAGTTGAAGAAGACAACCAAGTCTGAGTTCATTTCTCTTGTCCAGGTAAAAATGGAGATGAAGGACTGAAAGATCTATTTATTTTATGAATCACTGTGTTTTAAGAAGAAGCTTTCCACAACAAAACAACTGATAGCTTTTGAAATAGCCTGAGTGATTGTGTGAATATAAAATTAGCTTAGCTTGGGTCTGCATTACACTTGAAAGCACAGGACTATTTACCCTGAATTCTCCCTGATTAGATTCAGTGATAGCATTTAATCACTCTCCCAATTGTCCCAGTCTGAGAAGACTAAAAACAGCTTGGATTTGTCCTATCCCTGCACTCTACAAGCCTAGAAATAGTACTGGCTGATAAATGTTACCTCTTTGACAGCTCTGCTGAAGATGTGTCTCCCTACAGGGAGCAAATCTCTGGGAAGTTTCCTGGGTCCTCCTTTCCCTATATTTTTTCTTATAGGTTTTGACTTATTCAAGTACTACTTTCAATAGTGAATTTATTTTCATGCCTCCTAGACTCTACATCACTTACAGAAAGACACTGTATTCAAAACATCTTTTCTAGGCAGCTCTAGCATAATATCTAGTATCCAAAAGTATTAGGTGAATAAAATTAATAATGGATTCATAAGTACTTGGATGGACTGAAGGGATGGCAGCTTAGGAAATCTTGAGAACTCCAGGAAAATAGAGAAAGGTATTAGTGAGCTTTTTCAGACATTTACTTTAGGAAGAAACTTAAGGAAAGCAACTCTTGACTCATACCTCACCTTTTCCTATTAAACATTAATTAGAACTAAGACCATTTTCTTTCCTCTGCTTCTAAAAGCTAAATCCTTAATATATTTATAAATACATATTTATTTGTTGAACTCATAAGATGCATGCAATTCCATGAAAAGAAGCAAAAAGACTGATAAGACCCTTACAGCTGAGGTATATGGCATCTCTGCTTCTTCTTGCTGGCTTTCCAAAGAGCTGCCACTAAATAGTAGCTCCAGTGACCCCTGAAGCCACCACCGCTAGCAAGCCTTTAAATTTCTTTGGTTCCAGAACTTGTTCTGAGACACAAGTTGAGCAAAGAATACCACATATTTATAATAACATTATACAAGATAATTTCTGTCTTACAGTTCACCTCTGTACTTAATTATTTATCTGCAAACTAAATAAATAGAATAGTGAGGCCAGTGCTGAAGACTGCTAATGAAGTAAGTTACTAGTTTCTGTTCCATCTTCAGGCCTGCCCACCAATGCAGAGCATTTATCAGGTCTTTTCCAGTTTAAATTCCATGACATCCTCACGCAAGAAATCAGAGCGTGCTATGTAGTTTAAGACCTGAGATGAGGAATCCACAAAGTTAAAACAAATCAATTGCCTGTATTATTTTTTAAGATTTTATTTATTTATTTGAGGAGGGGAGGGGCAGAGGGAGAGAGACTTTTTTTTTTTTTTTTTTTTTACTTGACAGAGAGAGATCACAAGTAGATGGAGAGGCAGGCAGAGAGAGAGAAAGGGAAGCAGGATCTCTGCCGAGCAGAGAACCTGATGCGGGACTCGATCCCAGGACCCTGAGATCATGACCTGAGCCGAAGGCAGCGGCCCAACCCACTGAGCCACCCAGGCGCCCAGGAGAGAGACTCTTAAGCAGACTCTGCATTGAGCATGGAGTCTCAGTGCAGGCCCCAACTCAGGGCTCAATCCCTTGACCCTGAGCTCATGACTTGACCTGAAACCAAGAGTTGGATCTTTAACTAACTGAGTCACCCAGGTGCTCTGCCTGTACTTTTTATTAAGATTTAATATATGGCTCTGAGAGGTCAAGCCCAAATCTTTCTTTAGGGAAGTCCAAGACTTAAATTTTACCAAGTATACCTATGATGGTCAGAAGTCTCCAATAAGCAGAGTAGTCTGAAGGAAAAAGTAGATTGAGCAGTTAGATATTGAAATGAGAATTACCAGGAGGTTAGAAAAAGTTGGAGGAGTAATTTAAAATATTGGATGAGCATAGGGGTTGAATTTTTTTTTTCAGTTTTGAGATTTAAGGGGTGATTTTTTGGATTGCGAGGCATCGCATAAGTGATCATGAAATTGACCAACCAGCATTTTCTAATGGAATAAACTTGGAAATTACTAATGGAATAACTTTGAAAAACAGTACGCATAGCCTGTAGTTATTATAGTTACAATATAAAATGTGTTTCTATAAAACATCTGAAGCCCATTGGTCTATAGGAATGTTTACTCTGTGCTTTATAAAGTGGGAGAGGTTTAAAACTTATCTTGAATGATTTTTGGAACAAGTGAACATTATCATCACCTGGTCTGAATGAGTTCGGCACTTCCTCCTTCCAAAGGAGTCAACCAGTTAGATGACCAAGTTCACTGTTCTGTAGCACAGGGTTGTTGCTATAGGCAAAGAGTCTGCCACGTGCCTTAGAAAGAACTGTATCTTAAATTTCTTGAGCCTCAGTTTCTTCATCTATAAAACTGGGAATACAATCACCTACTTTATAGAACATCGGAAAACTAATGACAAATAAAAGCATTTAATATAGCTCCTGATAGTAAGAGATAAATAAGCATTTCCTTTCCTTCCAGCTTTTGTTCAGGAAAAAGGACACCTTCTTTTATTCCCTGTTCTCCTGTAAAGAGACAGGGTCACCTTTCACATACTGCCCAGAGTTGGGACGTTGTGACATTGTCAAGTGCTTTTCTGCTGTCAAGTTAATGAAGGATTACACCCGCCCTCTCTCCCTGGTCAACACAGACTGCTTACAGAAAAATCAAAAAATATCCAAGAGCACTAGCAGGAATTATCTCTGTATAAAAGCAATTTTCTCCAGCTTTATGAGTGAGGGCAGCTGTAAATCACTCAGCCCATTTGCATTTATACTGCTTTAAAAAGGGGGGTGGAGATGGGGTGGTGGGAGGGATATCTACCCACTGAGAAATGTTACCCTAGGACAGAAGAGAAAATGTTTCCAAGATCACCTCCCTGTTTGGCCAGTGACAGGCTATTTGTGCCAGGAGAGTAGGAGGTGAGGGGTAAGAAGAAGTTATATCAAACTCTGTCTCATGGAGTAAACCTCAAAACTGGAATACCTATTCTTGGAATTACTAGCTCCATTTGGTTTTTCTTTGCAAATGGAGAAAAAAAAAGTTTACTTAAGATAGCTTAATCGTTTTGTAATGCCTGATACATAAAACGAAATAGAACACTCACAGTGTTACTGATGGACCTCTTGGCTTGTACCATCTCAATGACATTTACTCTATCCCTGAGCAATTTTAGATAAGCTAAGCCAGCAGCTGGGGAGACCCCAGCTGTAACTAAGCCTGATGTCCTTGCTTCATCTAAGAGAAAGCCCATGGGGCCGAATCCAAGCATCCAAATAGAGAGAAAATATTTTCCACTACCAAGGACAGATAATCTGAGCTATGTTCAACCCAGTCTCTGTGGAATTCTTACTTGAAATTTCTCACTTGGAGGTAAACCGAGGTCGCTTGAAGAGTGTCATAGGAAATTTATTGAGAAGAGTCTTCCATTTTCAGTGATTATTTTATTCTAGAAATAAATGCATGTGACCTGTAGAAAGAGCAAAGGAGGCCTGTGTCAGTGGTCAATCTTATGTTACCACTGTAATTGGTGCTCCAGTCAGGAATATTTCCCAAATCGTAGAATTTATATGTGGAAAACACAGAAAATCACCAGATAAATACAAAATAAAATCATATTTTAAGTTTAGATCAAGAGAAGGAACAACAGATTGGGAAAGTAGGTAGAGTACAATGTTAGATCTCTTCATACTCCCAGACTCAACTTCTGCATATGAGGAAAAGGACCATCATACCATTTCACCATTTCTGTGTGAAGATTAATAGTAAACTGCTAGTTTACTAGCGACCTCTTTTCCCTTTAAATCAATTTCCTCAAATAAACATTCTATAGCTGTCATGTTCACTATCTTCTTTGAACCACCAATTAATTCTTGAAAGCCAAATTCAAATCTTATCTAGCCTCTATCATCTATCCATCTATCTCTCTTTATAGGTTTAAATCTTTCTCATTCTTTTTTTGATCTCTTGAACTCCTTTTTGTGCTTCTCTTTGATCCTGGCTTCTTATTTATATAATTTTGGCTTATTATTATTATTATTATTTTAAAGATTTTATTTATTTATTTGCCAGAGAGAGAGAGCACAAGCAGGGGGAGGGGCAGGTAGAGGGCAAGCAGGTTTCTTGCTGAGCAAGGAGCCCAATGCCAGACACTATCTCAGGACCTTGGGATCATGACCTGAGCTGAAGGCAGATGCTTAACTGACTGAGCCATCCAGGCATCCTATTGGCTTATTATTATAAGATCTTACTGATTCTACCAATTTCCTCAAGTGTAAAATGATATCATAAAATATTACATTTATGGTTTTTCTTCCACTTCCTGAACCACTCCATTTGTTTTCTTCCTTAGCTACATCTTTATTTTCAATATATTTCTCTTCTTCATGCTTCATATCCAAAGACAAAACTAATGAAAATTAGTGGCCTAAAATTTCTCCAAATGCCATTTCCTCCATCTGGAATGTCCCCTTCTTTCTCCATTGACTTGGAGACTGGAATTCAAACTTTTTCCTCACCACTCAGTGCAAAGATTGTGACATTTAAAAGCTATAAACAGGAAAATTTGATTCTTTGGCCATGTGAGGGAAAAATAAAGATATTTTTAGATATATAAAAACTCAAAAGAACATTATCTAAATACATTTCTGGGAAAAATCCTTGAAGAAGTGTACCAAACAAGCAAAACTGAATCTGAGCAATACTCCAAGAAGAGAGAAAACATGCCATAGCAGAAAGAGTGATGTTACAAACAGGCAAAACTTAGAGTCAGTCTAAACAAATGTTGATGATATCTGCAAAGATAAATGCTCTTATTAGAAAACAATATATAACAAATAGAAGTGGGGCATATAAAACACAGTTAATAATAATAATAATAATAAATAGCAATCTAAAGCTTAAATTTCAGATTATTTCAGCAAAACCCGTATTTTTTTTAAAAGAGTGGGCAATAAGCCAAGAAAGGAAGTTAAAACAAGCTAAGATCATATCTTGTTCAAAAGAGAAAGGCTGTGAATACTAAAATTCTTAATTTTGATAGATAATTTAAATGGATCTATTAAAATTTAAGTATAACTAGTACTAGAATATAATATATGAGATATATAGCTCCTAAACCACTTACGGAACAAAGAAGAGACAGAAAATGTATTTAACTTACTAATAATAAAATGGCAGTGGGAGAGGACATTTAATTCAAAAATTTCAATATACAGAAGTAAAATGAAGTAAAATAGTATGCCCTGAAAAGGGCCAAGCAGATCAGAAGTTAAAATAAATATGATTAAATTCAATTTATCTACTAAAAATAAAGAATATTATATTAAGTTAACTAGTTCATTATTTCCAAAGGAAATACATAAAACAGAATGACACAGAAAAGTTAAAAATAAAATGGGGGGGGAAATATATCACTGAAATGAAATAAAACGATATTTTGAAAGGCATTATCAACATTAGCTTAATATTCAGCTCAAAGAACAGGCAATCTTTCTTTATACAGATGACCAGCAAATTTGAAAATATTCTCAGCCTCTCGTGTTTAAGAAATTCTAAATAAAAAGACAGAGATGCAGTTTTCCATATATCAGACTGGGAAGATGTGATTGAGGCTATTCAGTGTTTGATAATAGGGAAACAGGTCTACTCAAACATTGTCCTGGTGACTATAAACTGAAATAAAATTTGCAATTTGAAAGTAGCTTCAAATATTTTTATGCACACTTCGATCTAGCAGATTTAATTCTATGAATTCATCCTGCAGATAAAATTATGCAATGGCATAAAGATACATATGCAAGGATTTTCTTTGCTGCATTTTTTATAAGA
Organism: Lutra lutra; assembly: GCF_902655055.1. Classification (NCBI taxonomy): domain Eukaryota; kingdom Metazoa; phylum Chordata; class Mammalia; order Carnivora; family Mustelidae; genus Lutra; species Lutra lutra. Next base: position 46,658,315 of record NC_062279.1, on the reverse strand, counting down.
GCAAAAATCTATAAAAAATTTCATGTTAATTAATAGTAGGCAAAAAGATACATTTTCGCATATCCCTACAATAAGATCTTAGAAAACACTTGGAATAGACTGGAATAGATTCGGGGTGCCTGGTTGGCTCAGTTGGTTAAGCATCTACCTTTGGCTCAGGTCATGATCCCAGGGTGCTGGGATGGAGTCCCATGCTGGGTTCCCTGCTCAGCGGAGAGTCTGCTTTTCCATCTGCCCCTTCCCCCACACCCAACTTGTGCTCTCTCTCACACAAAAACAAATAAAATCTTAAAGAAAAAAAAAAGACTAGATTGGGGTGCCTGGGTGGCTCACTCAGTTAAGCACCTAATTCTTGGTTTTGGCTCAGGTCACGATCTCAGGGTTCTGAGATGGAGCCCAGAGTGGGACTCTGCCCTCAGTGTAGAATCTGCTTGCCCCTCTGCTTGCTCTCTCTCTCTCTCTCTCTCTGGAATAAAGAAATAAAATCTTTAAACAAAAAATAGATTATATCTGTGTGTACTGATATAGAAAAAGTCTAACATATATAGAGTGAAAAACAATTAAATTTTATAACAATACATGTATACTGTAATTCCACTTGCAACTTTAAGAAGAAAATACAGATTTCACCCATTGCACCATTGTAAATATCTTCATTAATTAGGAAAACATATAGTCATGTCTGATTTATTTCTCTTATCATTATACATTAATGTTCTTCAAGTAAAAAATCCAGTATGTTGCTAGAAAACATTTCACCTTCCTAACTTTAAATTCTGTAACAAAACCTGGGGTTGGGAGAAAGGTTGGTCTTCCTCAAGCCCACTTCCAAAGAAGAGGCACAGTAAGAGCAGTGGAAAGGCTGATCAATTCACCAGCACCATCACTTTTGTCCCTGTCCTGGGACATTGCTTTTGGACATCAACCCCTTCAGAGTCTGGTAATCACTATTCCATTGCCGTATTTGTACCCTCACTGATTCAATGTCTCGAAGGCTGCAGTACAGCTGCCTTGTTTCTAAGCTTGCCAATCTGTTAGTACCTACACACATGCTCACCTCTCACCCCCAAATCACAGTACTTCATCAGAGTAGTAGGTCTTGAAGAGGGCTTCAGGCCAAGACACAATTGATTTGAGAAAGAGCTCCCCACCCCTTTGCCATTCCAGGCTATGGTATGGAGATCTAGTAGCCAATCCAGAGCACCACTTTGCCCACCCTTCCACCTGCACCCACCCCACCCAGACAAAAATCCACCTCCTTACTGGTGAGCATCCTCTAAGGTTCTTGGTGTCTCTTGATTCTAGTAGATTGGAGTGGCACAATCTCAAGTTATCAGAGAGTTATCTGTCTATTAGTTGTCTATCTATCCAGTTATCTATTTCCTAGCTCCATTCAGTTTGTTGATTTATTACTATGACAATTCCATATTGTTTTCATTATTATAGTATTATTATATGCTTCCATTTGATAGCATATATTCATTCATATTTGGATGTTGTGTTCAAATATACTTACCTGTTCTATCCATCTTGCTTTTTTGTGGTCCATCTGATGGTCCATTGACTTTTCCAAACAGTTTTGCAATAATTGATATCTGTACAGTATTAAGTTATTCTATCCAAGAACATGGATAGACTCTCTGTCTTCATTTTGTCTTTTAGTACAGTGTTACTGTTCCCTTCATGTAGATCCTGTACTTTTCCCATTAAGTGCTTTAGGATTTTGCTACTATTGTGAATGGGACTGTTTACTCCATTATATCTTCCTATCGATTGTGAATGTGGATTAGGAAAGCTATTGATCATTATATGTTGATATTGTAACCAGCCACTTTATTATTCTCCTTGATTCTAATAGTTTTTAATTTGACTTACTTGATTTTCCTAGGTAGATATGTTGCCTGTTAATGATAAAAAATTGTCTTATTGCCATTGTCTATAGTTTTTATTTAATTACTCTCATCTCCCTATATTGGCTGTAAGTTCCAATACACAACTAAATAATGCTGGTTATAGGGGGCATTCTTGTCTTATTTTTAGCTGCTTCATCAAGAAATTTGGTCAGCCATAAATAATTCAACTAACATTTCTCTCTCCCTCAATAGTAAAGAATTCACAGGCTGCTGGTATGGTACAACTGCTCAAGAAAAGTGCCAACGCTGGGGCGCCTGGGTGGTTCAGTGGATTGAGTCTCTACCTTCAGCTCAGGTCATGATATCAGGGTCCTGGGATTGAGCCCTGCATCGGGCTCTCTGCTTCCTGCATGGGGAGCCTGCTTTCCTCTCTCTCTCTGCTTGCCTCTCTGCCTATTTGTGATCTCTCTCTCTTTGTTAAATAAATGGATAAAATCTTTAGATTTTATGTTTCAGAAATTATTAGGCTGTGTACTGCAATTTTTTATAGAGCATTTTATGGGCCTGAGGAAGCTGTTTTCTATTCTTAGCTTAATGAGGCCTTTTAAAATCAGGAAAGACTGTTGAATGTTATCAAAACTCTTTGTGGCATCTATTGAGAAGATAATATAATGTGTTTGTTTTTCCAATTAATATGTTAATTTAGAGTAATAGATTCCAACCCTTGACTCATTCTTGCAATCTTAGGATAAACAATGCTTGGAATGTGGTTATTCTGTTATTCCATTGTTGTATTTAATTTGAAAATACCATACTCTAGGGGCACCTGGGTGGCTCAGTGGGTTAAAGCCTCTGCCTTCAGCTCAGGTCATGATCCCAGAGTCCTGGGACTGAGCCCCGCATCGGGCTCTCTGCTCAGCCGGGATCCTGCTTCCTCCTCTCTCTCTGCCTGCCTCTCTGCCTGCTTGTGATCTCTGTCTGTCAAAAAAAGAAAAAAAAAGATTAAAAAGAAAATACCATACTCTACTCATATTTTTTGCATTAATGCTCATAAGTGAAATTGATATATAGTTTTCTTTATGCTGTCCCTGTCCAGTTACTTTCATGAGGATTCTGTAGCCACATAAAATGAAATTCTTATCGTTTTATATTTGAACAGTTCAAATAGAAATTACCTATCACTTCAAAATTAGGTAGGATTCTTTTTAAGAATGGAGGCCTGTCGTTTTTTTTCCCCCTTTTATTTCCTTCTTTTATTTAAATTCAATTTAATTAACATATACCATATTATTAGTTTCAGAGGTAGAATTTAGTGATTCATCAGTTGCTTACAACACTCAGTGTTCATTACTTCAAGTGCCCTCCTTAATGCCCACCCAGTTACCCCATCCCCTCATCCACTTCTCCTCCAGCAATCCTCAATTTGTTTCCTATAGTTCAGTCTATTCTGATTTGCATCCCTGTTTTTGTTTTATTTTTGCTTCCCTTCCCCTATGTTCATCTGTTGTTTCTCAAATTCCACATATGAGTGAAATTATATCATATTTGCCTTTCTCTGACTGACTTATTTCACTTAGCATAATACCCTCCAATTCCATCCATGTTGTTGCAAATGGCAAGATTCCATTCATTTTGATGGCTGAATTATTTATTAAGGGTTATGTTTTCTGTTTTACTTTGATTATAATAACTTCAGGTTTTTGTCCTTAATGAAACAGTTTTTGTCCTTAATTTTGCTACCATATTGAATGAAATGCTTTATCTTCATTTTTTTCCTAATATGAACATTGTTAAAAACTTGTCTATTACTTTGGCAATTTTGATGTTTTTTTCACATTTTCATTCCTTCTCAAATAGATTATCAATTCTACATTGATTTCTTCTTTTTTTTCTTTTAAGATTTTATTAAATTATTGGAGTGGAGGGAGTAAGGATGGGAGGAGAGACAGAGGAAGAGGAAGAAGCAGGCTTCCCCCTGAGCAGGGAGCCAAACAAGGGCCTTGATCCCAGGACCCCTAGATCATGACCTGAGCTGAAGACAGACACTGAACCAACTGTGTTACCCAGGAGCCCCTGATTTCTTCTTTAGCTTGAGTTATTTTAAGAATTTTTGAGAAAATTTTAATGTGAATACTAGGAAGCATTTCTTTTTATTTTTCTTTGTTGTTGTTATCCCCAACAGTGGATGTCTGTTGTTTTGTGCTACCTGGCATTCAGTAACCCCTCTAAGTTAGCAGTAAGCCTCCACTGGGTGAGAGTCTCAAAAGAGACTTCATGGATAAGTATAGCAGCAAGAATTCAGTGGCAGCAAAAAATCAGTTCACAAGATGGCACCTAAACTAGACCTTCAGCATGATTTCTGGGGTCTGTCCTGTCCTTCCTTGTTTCTTGCCTGTTCTCCTACTTGTAGGCAATTCTATAGGTTCCCTATTATCCTTTTAATAGATTTCTTTGCTGCTTAAAGGAATCATAGTAAGTCCTGTTGATTCCAACCAAGAAATGCTTTTATTGGTAATTTATGATTTTCCTACTTGAGAACTAGAAAAGGTCCATAAAATTTCTGTGCTATGGAAATTTGTGGAGGTTTTATCCCCCTCAGGGTCTAATAGAGAGTTACATTTTATTAATAGTCTATTTTTGCTACTTCCCACTTTGTTAAGTACATTTCATGTATCAAAGTTGTTTCTTACATAATTCAAGTATCTCTCTTTTTTCCCTATTTGGTTCATAAGCTTCTGAGATAAGTGGGTTTAAGTCTTACATTGTTGTTATAAACCTGGCCAGGTCACGGCCATTTCATTGGTGGACTCCCAAATGTTAGTTTCTGTAGGCGTTTTTCTTGGGCCAGTTTCTCCACAGAAGAATCTTCCAGTCCTTTAGCCAAGAGAGATATAAGGCTAGCTGCCAGGGTGCTAGCTAAAGAGTATCAAAAGAGATCCAAGAATATCCCCATAAGACATCTATTTTCTCTTGAAATACACTCTCCTCAACTGTTTTTTATACAATGCCTAACCTCTGATTTAAGACATGGTATTCCAACTTCCCCATGAAAATAACCTCCTGTCCTCTGAAGTGTTGGGGAAGGTAGGCAATTAGTTGTTTAGGACAGTGGGGGCTGCTAGGGCTTAACTAATCCTCATACAGACTTCCAACATCCTGATTTTTGGTTCGTCTCTGGTTCCTTCCTGTCCAGGTAACTTATTGCTTTTCTAAGATTCTCTGATCCAAATAACCTTGCTTCTTATTTGCATTTCTTCTACAAGCCTTTAGGTTTCAGGCTGTTTCCAATATGCTAAACAGATCACACCCATCCAGCTGCTTTCCTTTGTTGTAAATCTGCTGACATCTCTGGCCCACAGTCTCTTCCTCAGCTTTTTTTCTTTATGGAGATTTTATATATAAATATATTTTATATGTATATGTGTATGTTCATAATATATTTAAATTAATATCTATGTATATATAATAAGTTTCTTAAAGTAGGTTTTCATTTCAGAATGGAGATGTTTCTTTGATTTCTTTCTCTCTCCTTTATTACCTTACCTTTAGTGATAGAAATAATATTTTCCCTCTCCATTTCTTAAAATCTTTTTTAAATTTATAAAGCATTTTTCCTGAAGTTCGGGTAGGTCAAGGAATGGAATGAGAAAGAGAGGAGCCTGGGGTGCCTCGGTCGCTCAGTTGGTTAAGTACCTGCCTTGGGCTCAGGTCATGATTCTGGAGTCCTGGGATTGAGACCAGCAAGCCCGGAATCAAGCTGCTCATAGGGCTCCTGCTCCACAGGGAGTCTGCTTCTCCCTCTGCTTCTCTCCCTACTCATGCTCTCTCTCACTCACTCTCTCTCAAATAAATAAATAAATAAAATGTTTAAGAGAGAGAGAGAGAAAGGTGCTTGGGATAAAAAAAAAATGTAAGGAGTCACTTGTTCCCATGTCCTAACCCTGCATTTGCATGACCCTGAGAGTGAAAGCCTCCTCTAATATTGTTCCCAAGATGCTTCTCTTGACTTATCCTAGTCCTTAACCTAGTGCTGAAGGCATTCTTTGTCTGCACTGCACTCAAAGAATAGAGCTGAAACAGAACGTCATTATCTGACTTCATTGGCCTTAGGAGTCAGCAGACAGAATTTGGAGCTGCCAGAGTGACTGGAAATCAATGGAGGAAATCCCAGAAAGAAAGGAATCACTTTGTGTACACACTTCTCTCAAATTTTTTGCTGATTCTTGAACAATACATGCAAGAGACTCCAAGGAGCCTAGTACAAGACTCAAAATCCCTCAGAATGATAACAGAATTTAAATTCTCTACAGTGTTCTACAGAATCTAATATCATTTACTATCTTTAAGGTAAAGTATTTTCAGATTTGTAAAAAAGCTTAAAAATATGACCTATAATGAAGAAAAAATAGTTAATAGGAAAAAAACCTACAAATATCCAAATACCTCAGAATGAATAAACAAACAAGAACTTTAAAGTAGCAATGATAAATATGTTATAGAACTTATATGGAAAAATGTGTTTAATGGCAAAACAGTGGAGAATTGCACATTTTGACACTGTATTTCACATATTGAAACTATGAATGAGAACCAGTGGAAATCCTAACACGAAAAAATACAATACTAAAACGAAATATTTACTGGACCATAGTAACAGCAAATTAGACCCAACAGAAGAGATTACCAGTGACCTTGAAAACAAGTCAATAAAGAATATAAATTACGGTAATTCTTTTTTAAAGAACCAAGAGCAAAGTGTATACATTAATGACAAGTTGACAGAGTTATCTAATACATATGTAACTGTAATCTCAGGAGAGGGGATAGGTAATGGGGAGTAAAAAATACTTGAAGATACATGGCTGAAATTTCTCCTAAACTGATCAAAAACAGTATCACACAGATATAAAAAATTCAAGCAGAATAAACACAAGCACACATAAGAATTCACACTTAGGTATATCACAAACAGCTAAAAAAACAAAAATGAAGGGAAAATCTTAAAGATTTCCTGAAGGAACAAAGCACATTACTTTCAGTGAAACAGTGACAGCATTGAACTGACTTCTCCTCGGAATCTATGGAAACTGTTAAACAGTGGAACAGTATGTTTAAAGTGCTAGAACAAGAGGTCGGTCAACCCAGAATCCTATAGCCAGCTGACAAGTATCTCAAAAATGAAGACAAAATAGTTATTTTCAGATAAACAAAAGTTAGAAATTTTATCTTCTCCAATTCTTACTCTGTAAAAATGTTAAAGGGAGTTTTCTAGAAAAAGGTTAAACAATATCAGATGGAAATTTAAATCTATAAGAAGGAATAAAAAGGAGTAGAAGTGGTAGGTTTGTGAAAAAACATAAAAGACTAGTTTTCTTTTTTCTTAAAATTTTAAAAGGAAATTGACTTTTTGAAGCAAATAGTAATAACAATATATCATGGGGTTTATAACAAATAGTAAAATACATGTTAATAATAGCACAAAAGATGGGAGGGCTATAAATGAAAAAATAGCACTATAAAACTCACACATTATAAGTGAAAGAATGTTATTAATTCAAGGTAGTAATAAGTTAAGATGTATATACAATCTCTAGTACAAACTCTAAAAATTAAATCTGTGGAGGTCCTGGGGTTATCATAAAATCACCCTGGAACCCAATATGTCAGCCAGTAAGCAATGGTTTCCTCCAAAACTCCTCATCTGGGATCCTCTTATCAAAGTTGTAGGCTATGTAGCACCTTTCTCCCCATGTTAACAAGTCTGCAGAAAAAAGTGTAAATATGTAAAGAAACATGTAAATAACTTTCTTATTTCAATCATTCTATGAATGATATCTAGCTCATGTTTTGACTGCCCTCTGTGATCCACATAATTGCAGTGAGCATGTAAATTCTGGAAGCAACTAGAAGAATCAAAGTAGTTTTGGACACTGGTGCAATGGTGTGTATAGACCTGTCAAGTCCACCCTGAATCAGTTTGCTTATTGGGACCACCAGCATGCATATCTCTTGGCCCTCAACCCACTGTATACAACCATAAGCATGGGAGCAGTATGTAAACACATTTTGCACATATGCTTTGTGCCCCAGTACAGAGAAATAAGTAAAGGTATTATGATAAACTTCTAAAATGCTTCAGTCAACCAGTTCAAAATAAAAAGGACCAGGGAAGCAAGCAAACACAGTTTTTAGTTTAGGGATTCTAATACATGCAAAGAGAGTTTACAATAGAAGGAAGACAAGCTACGATCCAGGAAAAAAAATGTTCCTTGTTGTAGAATGGAGTGGCACTAAAAGTAATTATAGGTACCTCAGGCTAACCTTAGGAAGCATTCCAGATGCACAATCTATCAGAGACCTATAACTTAAGGGATACTATTAAGGAATTTTAACAATTGCAGGTCCATAATTATATGTGCAAATTTAATATGTATGGATTAAAACATGAAAATATGGGTCAAGGAAGGAAAAGACATTTCATCAATTTCAAATTGTTCCCTTGGTGATTAAAACCAGAAAAGGAAAGTGATTTTCTCCTCTCTCCCTCTGACCTACAAGGCATTGTTTGGCCCTAGCTCAGGACAGAGCACTCCTGCTTGCCCATGATGGATTAGAGTAGACACTGGGATGCTTGTCACTTGTAGCTGTCATTCATAGTTATCATCCCTAAAATAACAAACTACTTCCAAACTGTATTCCTTACCTGGAAATTCTGATTTAGGCCTTTTCAGGAAGAGTACTAGTTTGTCTGTAAACCAGAACCCTAACTTGAATTTGTATGTCATCTTACTTGAGAAAAATTTTATAGAACCTCCTTTTATATGTGACATTAGCTCAGTAGTGTATCTTAGAAAGAGCATCAGAGTGAGAGACTGAAAATGTGGATTATAGCTGTGCTCCACCCCTCTGCCTCTACCTGTATGAGTTTAGGCAACTCCCTCCACTTCCCTGAACATCAGTTTTCTTATGAGTAAAATGATAATTTCCATTTAAAAGTGACTCTTAAATCCTTTTGTTATATATTTTTTGATAATTATATTAAAGTGATAGATAAACCTCCTCAACAGAATAATGCACAGAGTTAGACAAATGTTTGTCTCCCATTTTCTGTTTTCCATTTGGCACCTTCCAAGACCAAACTAACAATAAATATAAATAGATTATAGACAGATATAGCTATAGATAGATATGATAGATATAGACCTATAGATATGGATATATAATTTAGTCTCTGTCTGCTAAGGAAACTTAGTACCCGATGTTTTCAGATATTTTACCATAGGCCAGGCTTCCTGATATCTTCCCTCTCACACTCTTCTACACACAGCACTTGGAATCTCCCCCTGTCCTCTTCAGCATGTGAAATGCCAAAACACATGGAGGCAAGAACTTTGCAGAAAGAACAGTGGTTAAAGGACTGAATGGCTGTTTGAAAGGGGAGATGGAAAACAAGTAAGGAGATCACAATCGGCAGAGATGTGTCGATATGGGCTTCCCCACATATCAGAAAGAGAGACTTTTTCTTTCCAGATAAGAAACAGATTGACAAATTTCTCCCCACTCTTTGGACGCTGTATGGATTAGACTACATTGTTTGAACATGAATGAAAGCCTTAGTCTTTAAGTGTGTGTGCGTGTGCACGCGTGTGTGTGCATGTGTGCGTGCGTGTGTGTGTGTTATGTGTGAAAGAGAGAGAGACTTAAATCTGCCCTTCTGCTCTCCAGGAGACCTTGAATTCCTATGTATAAGATGGGTATTCAAAGAGAGCTACCCATGAGAAAAAGCTTTTTATGGCTTTTTTACTACCTTCCCCAACATGACACACATTATAAAATTTCAGTTTTAATTTCAGGGTTTCACAAATCCCTAATGCCCATCCATGGCATCCAAGATGAGAAGCTTTAAATCATATAACTAAGTTCCTTTTCTTTTTTTTTATTTGACACAGAGAGAGAGATCACAAGTAGGCAGACAGGCAGGCAGAGGTGGGGGGGGGGGGGGAGCAGACTCCCTGCTGAGCAGAGAGCCCGATGTGAGGCTCAATCCCAGGACCCTGGGATCATGACCTGAGCCGAAGGCAGAGGCTTTAACCCACTGAGCCACCTAGGCGCCCCTGGAGAACCATTCTTAATGGTCAGGTCTCCCTCAGGCTTATTAGAGAATCACATTCACCTTCACCACTTGAAATAATCCTGCCAGTCCTAGAAGAAAATGAAGAAAATAAATGGAGATTCATGCTGGGCAGAATTTACCCAATCAGAGTTCAACCAAAGAGAGTAATGAATTAATTATTCAGCAAAGTCCCAGATGACAGTCAAGGTTTTTTTCCAAGTAGATCAACAACTGTCATCACTAGAGCCCTTGATAGAGTGTCCAGCCTTTCTCCCTACACAACCCTGCACATTTATTTGGTGCCCATGTGTTCCAAGGTCAATATTCTCCTCATGCATTAACTAAATTTCATTCTGAAGGATTTCAAATGCAACAGAATTTGATCCACTACAAAGATGAAAGAGCTGCTTAACAGCTGTGATAAAGGAAATTAAAACAATTGGACACTCTTTCTATTGGGAATTAAACTATTTTCACTAAGACTCACACATACCAGAGCACTGGAAGAGCTGACAACAAACAAATTGAAATGAAAGATGACAAAGCAAATTTACTCTTACATTTGGAACTTATGAAAAAGGTAAAATACTTTCAAAAAGGAGCTAATTTTTATCTTTACAAGTCTTCTTTCTTCTAGGAAATCTATCCCTCTAAAAATGCCTATAAAACCCCTCAGTAGATTTTTTTTTTTGGTAGAGAAACACAATAATTTTGTAACGTCAGTGATATCAATTCATATAGGTTTACAGAAAATTTTTTCATAAAATATAATCAAAAGTCAAAATAAGAGTTAGGGGTTAATGGATTAGTCATCATAGCTCACTGGATTAGGTATCATGCCAGGTCCTGGCTCACCAAAAATGGTAACTGAAGAGAGTTTAATAAAGGGGTAATTTACAATATACATCATACCCTAGTCAGGGTTCTCTAAAGGAACAGAACCAGTAGGATGTATATGTACAGAGGCCAGGGGGGGTGGGAGGGAAGAAATTTATTCAAAGGGTTTGATTCATGCAGTTATGGAGGCTGAGAACTCTCAAGACCTGTAGTCAACAAGATGGGGACTCAGGAGAGTCAATGTGTACTTCCAGGTCTAATAAAAAAATCTCAAAATCCGGGAGGGTCGATGATAAAAGTTCCTGTCTGAAGGATAAAAGGAATGCAAGAAGAGCTTCTGTTTCAGTATGAGTCTGAAGGCCACAAAGGACTGATGTCCCAGATCAGATAGTCATGCAGGAGAAGTCCCCTCTTACTCAGCCTTTTTTGTTCTATGCAGGCCTTCGACTGATCAGATGAGGCCCACCCACATTAGAGTGAGCAATCTGTTTTACTCAATCTACTGATTCAAATGTTAATCTTACCCAGAAACATCTTCACAGAATACACAGACAGACGCACAGAATACATCCTCATAGACACACCCAGTATAATTTTTTTTTTAAGATTTTATTTATTTTTTTGTCAGAGAGAGAGAGAGAGAGCGAGCACAGGCAGACAGAGCGGCAGGCAGAGGCAGAGGGAGAAGCAGGCTCCCCACAGAACAAGGAGCCCGATGTGGGACTCGATCCCAGGACTCTGGGATCATGACCTGAGCCGAAGGCAGCGGCTTAACCAACTGAGCCACCCAGGCGTCCCCCAGTATAATGTTTTGACTAAACATATGGGCACTCCTTTAGCCCACTCAGGTTGACACAAATGATTAACCATCACACAAGGGATTGACTGAGTTTGAGAAAACCAAATGCCTGAGGCTAAAAACAGTATCCCTATCCTGGCTGTCAGCACCCAAAAGCTACAACCTCTAGGTCTGGAAGAGGAAGTCCTTAGTACATCCCATAGAGTATAGAAGTTGCTCAAGGACTGAAAGTTTTGGCAGGGAGGGAGCGATGCAATAAATATCCTGAAGATCAGCTTCCTCCATCATAGTTCAGTATAGAAAAGAGTAGATATCGAAAATGGATGAGTAAAAGGAAAGTATCCTTTAAAGTCAGGGGAAATGACAAAAGTTTTAAAATTGTGGCTGAAAGCTATAGCCATGCATGCATGATGGAATCCACTTGGTAGCTTCTATGGTCTGTGAATTTTATCAACATAGTATCTATATAACAAAATAGAGATACTGATGCACCATCCACACCTATCAAAAAGAACCTCAGAGTTCTGATGTCAGGCATGAATACACTTTTATGTTTCTACATATGATTCTTTCCCATAGTGTAGGGCACTATCCTTCAGGATGGTTGTTTTTGGGGCGCCTGGGTGGCTCAGTGGGTTAAGCCTCTGCCCTCGGCTCAGGTCGTGATCTCAGGGTCCTAGGATCGAGTCCCACATCGGGCTCTCTGCTCAGCAAGGAGCCTGCTTCCCCCTCTCTCTGTGCCTGCCTCTCTGCCTATTTGTGATCTCTCTCTGTCAAATAAATAAAATCTTTAAAAAAAAAAAAGGATGGTTGTTTCCATCTGTCATCTAGTTATTTTGAGATCATATCTCTGTTTCAAAAATAAGCTATAATAATTGTTTTTTTCAAAGGTAATATGTTTATATGATGCCAAAAAATCATCTTTTATTTTCATCGAGGTGATTTCATTGATTACTTATGAGTTATCTATCCCATACATCCACGCAGGTCTCATTATATCAGCCTGAAACACATGATGGGAAACACAGCCCCTCTGCACCTTCTCTATTACAACAATGCTCCCAGAACAACAGAGAAGAACTTCCTTCTCTAAAGGAGAAAAACAGGGTCACAAGTCAATGGTCAGATTCAAGGAAAATTTCTCAGTCCCCTTATTTACCTTAGAGTCTTTTAGCCTGGATTAACACCTGTTAGTACTTTCCTTGGTCCTGTTTTCTTTGTTGACTCCATTTGAAGGCTGCAGCTTTATCATAGACCTTCTGAGAAATGAAACATGTTGAGAATATGCTCTGCACATATATGTGACAGAGACAGTCATAATGGAAGGATACAGGGAAAAGTACTTTCACTATATAGACACAGACCTGTGTGCTTTATGTATATTATCCCACTAAAATCCTGCAACTGTTCTATATCATTATTAGCATCATTATACTAGGGTTAAGATGAGAAGTTTATATGTCAAAGAAATTAAATAATATGCTAAGGTCACATGTTATTAAGTGACCCAAATAATGGTTTTGATGCCTCCAAAGACCACAATCTTCTGGGTATTTTTTATACCTCTGACGTCAAGTTAGAAGGCTAGAGAGAAGGTTAAATCAAGCAGTGAGACAAACATTAGGCTCTGCAAACTATTTTTCAAGATATGCACAAATAGATTTGCTTTAAAATATGTGTAAAGGATGACAGGAAATGTCTGTGTTTGGGGCACAAGTGATTTCAAAATGGGTTTCATTAATTACTCACACTGGGGAACATAGTATCATGGCACAGAAAACTCTATCGTGATGATGCCTCAGTGCATCCCTCCATCTGAAAAGGTCACAAAGATCTCAACTGCCAGAAGGAATAGCAGATCCTTGCAACATGGCAGGGACAATAGGTGAGGCAAAACTGTGAAGGGAGAATTATCAAAAAGCACATCATTTCAGATGTACATATCTACATAATACCAGTAATCCTTTTAAATGCACAGTCATTTGTCATTTTTATCATTAAGAAGTAAACAACCATTTTGAAGAATACATTGTTCATTGCCTCCTTGAAATCCTGCAGCTCATGCAGTTACAATACAAATATAGGTTTGTAGTATTTATCTTGAGGAATAGTAACTGACACAAGAAAGATAAGGAATCTAAAGACAGATAAATTTGGTCTCAGTCTTGGAGCTCCCATTTATTTGCTGTATGACCTTGAAAAAATCACTTGATATACTTACATATTTATGTATTACATGCTGGAAGCTCTTTTAGGACCTTTCTGTGGATTAACTCACATAATTCCATAATAATTTCATAAAGTTGATCCCATTATTGTTCTTTTAAGTAGCAGAGCCAGGGTTAAAATATAACCAGTCTCCTCTAAAGCCCAGCTCCTAACTACTCTATTTTACTATCTACATGACTATACTATTTGGTTTGTGTAATTATTAATATGTTTTATTGAAGATATTTTTTGGAGAGGATGTGGCAAAAGGGGAACCCTCTTACATTGTTGGTGGGAATGCAAGTTGGTGCAGCTACTTTGGAAAACAGTCTGGAGATTCCTCAAAAAATTAAAAATAGAGCTACCCTATGACCCTACAATTGCACTACTAGGTATCTACCTCAAAGATACAGATGTAGTGGAAAGAAGGGCCATATGTACCCCAGTGTTCTTAGCAGCAACGGCCACAATCGCCAAACTGTGGAAAGAGCCAAGATGCCCTTCAACAGACAAATGGATAAAGAAGATGTGGTCCATATATATAATGGAATATTATGCAGCAATCAGAAATGATGTATACCCAACTTTTGTATCATCATGGACGGGACTGGAGGCAATTATGTTGAGTGAAATCAGTCAAGCAGAGAAAGTTAATTATCATTCAGTTTCACTTACTTGTAAGCATAAGGAATAACATGAAGGACATTAGGAGAAGGAAAGGAAAAGTGAGTTGGGGGAAGTTAGAGGGGGAGACAAACTATGAGAGACTGTGGACTCTGAGAAACAAACTGAGGGTTTTGGAGGGGGGGGATGGGTGAGCCTGGTGGTGGGTATTAAGGAGGGCACACATTGCATGGAGCACTGGGTATGGTATATAAAAAATGAGTCTGGAACACTGAAAAAAATAGAATAAATAAATAAATCAAAAGATAGTATGTTTTAAATACCTAACAATGATTAATAAAGATGAGTTCTTTTTGGTAAACTAATCTCATTGTTGTCTTTCTTGGCCCACCTCCACCTTACCCCATACTCAAAGGGGAGTAGAGTTGCTGTGGATTGATTAATTTTAAGGATAATCACTGGCTTTCATTTTCTAAAAGGAGGATCATAGTAAAGGATGTATAAGTAAGTCTATTTTAGGAGAAAAATCACACTTTTTCTTGCTGGATGATACATTCTGAGTAGTCTCTCTTTCTCTCTCACTCTCTTTTTTTTTCATTGTGTTATGTTAGTCACCATACAATACATCATTAGTTTTTGATATAGTGTTCCAAGATTCATTGGTTCACCTCCTCCACTTTGATTCCCCCCCTCACTTTTCCTTTCCTTCTCCTAATGTCCTCCATGTTATTCCTTATGATCCACAAGTAAGCTGAAACCATATGATAATTGACTTTCTCTGCCTGACCTATTTCACTCAGCATAATCTCCTCCAGTCCCATCCGTGTTGATCCAAAGGCTGGGTATTCATCCTTTTTGATGGCTGAGTAGCATTCCATTGTATATATGGACCATATCTTTATCCATTCGTCTGTTGAAGGGCACCTCAGCTCTTTCCATAGTTTGGCTATTGTTGAGTAGTCTCTTTTTTATCATTAAACAAGTTGAATGAAGAGAACATCTTTGCGTCTGCATATCACTATGGTATCCTATGCCTAATAACACATCAAACAACTAAAAACAAAACCAAAATAATCTGCAGATTTCAAATTCAAAAATGGCATCTCTTTAGTAAGCTCTGGTAAGATTTCTGACTCTTCATACCAAAAGACAGAAAGATACAAACAGATGAAAAGTCACAGAAATAACGACACAGAAGAGCAATAATCCTCATAAGAAGCAGTAAAAAGAAGATTTAATGCTGTAGAAAAACTGAACCAATGGTGTGGAGCCAAATTTTCAAAACTCTCAAAGAGACAAAAAGGTTAAAAAAAAAAAAGGAAAGAAAGAAAATTGGTAAAAAGAGGAATGAAAGAAAATGGTAGAGAGAATTTATTCAGTGGTCCAAATATCAATGTCTCTGAAAGATGTACAGTCAATTCTCATTATATGTAGTAATTATTTTCTGTAAAATTGTTCCAAACACTGAACTAGTGAGTCCTGAACCACTGTTGATAGGAGAAAAATAAGGTCAAGTTCCTGCAAGACTCTGGTCACATTTCATCAACTAATCAATACATAACTTTTTAAATGTGTATCTGTATTTAGATATATTTTATTTCATATATATGTGTGTGTATGTGTGTATTTTTATAATTATATATATATTTATTTAATTATATATTTATTATATAAAAATAATTATATATATAACTATTTTAATGTTTAACTAACATTGAACTCAAAGCCAACAGCCCTGTGACTCATATCTAAAGGGAGCTTATCTACTACACATTTTCTTTATAAGGCTTATCACAGCCTTCCTGCACTTAGAACACTAGACAGCACTGTAGCACTACACTTGGGAGACAATTTAAACAGAAAAACCACCAACAAAAAGAATGAAATGTGAAAAAACATGACACTAAATACAACATATATATGTGGGTGTGCACACACATACACACACACACACACACATGTGTGTGTGTATAGATATACATATATATGTGTAATCAAATAGACTTATGCATGTAAACATCATTTCATATAGTGAACATATACCAGAAATACATGTATCAAAATAACAACGATTGCTTCTAAAATTTGTGCCAAAATGACTTTTATTTTCTTCTTGATGTTTTACTGTATTCTCCAAATGTTCCAAAGTAAATATGTTTTACTTTTTTAAAAAAAGACTTATTCTTTTATTTGAGAGAGAGAGCATGAACAGGGTTTAGGGGGAGAGGCAGTGGGAGAGGAAGAGAGAATCCTCCAGCGGACTGCACAATGAGTGTGGGGCTCAACTTGGGACTCAATCTCACAACCCTGAGACTGAGCTGAGCTGAAACCAAGAGTCAGACACTTAACCTACTGAGACACCCAGGTGCCCTTGTGTTTTGCTTTTGAAATCAAGATTAGATTTTCAAAAGAGGGTCAGTCATAAATATAAATAATTCAGACTTTTTAAAAAAGATTTATCTGAAAGAGAGAGTGCTAGTGAGTCAAGGGAGGGGCAGAGGGAAAGGATCTCTCACAGCTTGGAGCCCTACATGAGATCATGACCTGCGCAGAAACCAAGAGGCAGAGGCTCAACTGACTGAACCACCCAGGTGTCCCTAAATAATTCAGATTTTTAAGAAAAAAATTGGACTGAGAGGACACTCCTCAAACTTTGGCTTCCTATGTGAGATTGTCAGTTTTGTTTTTATTTTTTCCCTCAACCTTCCCTTGTGCTCTTAAAAGCATGAAGCCCAACTCTCCCAAGGCAAAGGCCAAGTACTGAACCATTATTAAATGGCTCAGATTTGCCTGGGTTCCATAGAAATAGTCCTACTAGAGCTATTCATGCATTTAGATCTGGTTTTTTTTTCCCCTATGTTACTGGTTTATTATAAAACTACATAATTCAGGAACAGCCAGATGGAAGAGATGTATAGGGAAAGATATATGGGAAAGGGTGTCGAGGTGCTGTACTCTCTCCAGGTGTGCCTCTCTCCCCAAATTTCCATGTCCTCATTGACCCAGAAATTCCTCTCCTACCATTTTTAATTGATTTTAGACTCCAAAATAAGTTGTTCATTGTGATATTACATTGATGTGTAATAAGCCATAGCCTGCAGCATCTATAAACCTAGCCAAATCCAAATTGTGCAGCTTCTGCTCAGGCCTATGTGGAGCCAGGGGAAGGAAGCATTTCCTTGGAGGTAAGTAGGAAGAAGGTGCATTGGGAAAAAGAGAAGGGTGTGCAAAGTCAAGAAAATGGATGCTTTGAGTAACAAGTCATTATCCCTTCTAAGAATTGCTTAGAAAATTAAAAGAAAAATTGAGCTTGAACCCTGATTTGTAACCACAAGCAACAATGAGTTAGATGTGCATGTGTGCTGTATTATATCTTAACTTTCCTATTGTGGAGCAGTATAGACTAAAAGAGTGTGGCTGGGCACTTGTCCCTAGGAAGTCACAAAGAGGTGAAAAGCAGCTCTGTTTCTGCTGGAAGAGTAAAGAAGGAAGGGGCTAATAGCCAGGGAAATAGGCCAGATTGTGGATATTAAACCCAAAAAAAGCACAAACACATGTTGCCCTGAAAATAGTACTGGCTGGACAAAGGGAGGACTGGAAGAAGCTCTTGAGAAAAAAGTGCTGAGAGCATTTTAATTCTCTTCAACCATTTGACTTTTGCCATGATTGCAAAACCCACAACAAATGGATAAAGGCTTACTCATTGTGGAGGGAGGCTGTGCAAAGGTCATCCCCAATGAAAGTTATGCTACTGAACATACAGTGGCCTTAATCTATTATTCTTCCATAGTTCTAATAAGGAACCCCTGCCACCTAATTCTATAGTTCAGATTTTTATAAAGACCTCTTAGGTTGTTCAGTTGTGAACATAAACAGATTCCCCGGTTTACTGTTCTGTGGGCCATATCACTATTTTCCCTACGTCCAGTGATGTAGAAACTAAACCATCCATCAGTTCTGGCTTAGGAGGTCATGGGGTCTTGTCTAAGGATCCTGTGACTGATTTCATTCTTAACAGTTCTCTGTGCCCATTTTATTCAGCATGGTGCTCTCATTCTTCCTTTTACCTACTTTACTGCAGGTGAATGACTTGTGACATGGAAACCTTGAAAAGGCTGGGAAAGCTGGGAAAGAGGACAGACAAGCCCCATAGAAGATGCCTTTGATCTGATGGTTCCTGATAAGTGTTTATCGGTAATCTCTAATAGTGAAGAAAGACATGAATATTTTACATCACCACCTTTATATTAAGGTGCATAGTGTTTATCAAGAAGACATCGAGCTTTTAATTCAAAGTAGATGAAAATTTATCTCTAAGACAACAAAGAGAGATCAATAAAATGCAAAATCCTTGATCACTATAAGCTTTTAACTTGTTTTTTTTTTTCATTCGGATATTTTTAAAGCAACTTTCCCAGCAAATCAAATTTTCACATGGGGAGAAAATAGAGTACATAGGCAAGTACTCTTATTTAGAGGGGGAAAATCATTTTAAGCAATCACATAGCATTACAAAGATAAATGGTGCATTTATCAGCAAGATATAAGTATATCACAGGGAACAAAGTAGAAGGAGCCATTTACCTGGGATTAAGAGCATCAGTTATGCCTATGTGACCCAGAGTGTGGGCTGCCATTTGAATGCATTTTGGAATCAGTCAGGATGGTTTCATTTCTTCTTCAATTCACTCTCCTATTATACCAGTAAGTTGCAATTTAGCCTTCCATAACTTTTTTTTGTACATTTACAGGTGTTATGTTCTCACAAAAGATTTTGGATTAGACAGTTTATGTTTAAATCCAAAAAAAGCATCTTTGCATTTTTCATGGACACGACACACACAAAGAAGGGGGTTAATGTTCTCAACTCTACTTCCAATTGCTAATGGTTTTCCAATGGCATAACTGCTATACTGCCCCAGATTTTTAGAAATCACCATATATTAAGCAGTTTTTAGAATATCGATCTTTCTAATCAACTTTGGGAAAAATATATGTCTTCAAATTCTTGCCTTACCTATACCCACATAGGCCCTTAATTTAAATAGTTATCACTGCCATGATGAATTCACAGCAACAGATCTCTCTCTGGTTTCAGACATTCTTTTTCCTAACCAGCATTATCATGACTGTCTTCCAGAAGGGCACTGTGACAAAAACATGGGCACATGGATGTGTATGTTGGAGAAGGCAATGGTAAATCCCTCCATAGGTTTACATGGCTGATTCATGGACAATCATGATTTACTGGTTAACATACTTCCCCCAAATTACAATTTCAAAATATGGAAGGAAATAAGGATTGGGAACGGTGTACTGGCAAATGAAGACAGACTATATCCTTAGTCTTTCTTATACAATAATTGTGCTCACTTGTAATTTCTCCAAAACAACTTTATTCATGTGGACTTCTAAACAACAACCTATAGTATATCTAATGTTAGTTAATTCCTATTAAATTCCACCACTTCTTAATTTGTTTTGCAAAGATAACTATAATATAGTGGGGAAAATCAGTTTTTAGGCATCATTCACAGTCTGATCTTCCCAATTAAATTACTTTTTTATACCATCTTCCAGCTTTGCACCAAACTATGCCACATGTATACATATACCAACATGCACAAACACACACACTCTGAGTATTCTAAGAGTGAATAAAATTATATACCTATATGATTTACGTGCAAGTATTATGTATATATTATGAACATATACATATATAATTTATATTTCTTGATTACTGGAAACATAAACATTACTATGCACTCATTTGGTACTTGATGTACATATATTTATCTACCAATATTCCTCTCATTACTGTGACTGCAATGGCCACCATTTTGGCTTCAAATTACTCAAACTTTCTAAACCTCAATTTCTTCTCTGAGGTGCAAAAATCTGAATAATATCTACCCTACTGCTTCACTGGAATATCAGGGAGCCTTTAGAGACTCAGTGTGGAAATGTCCTGTGAGAAGATAAACGTAAGGTTCTATGGCCATTGTTGTTATGTCTGTCTTTCACCACTCCTCTCTGGGTGGGATGTTTCTGCCATGTCCTCACTTTCCATCAGGCCATATCTCTTCCTTAAAGATGCAGGTAAAAATTCAAATTCCATTGGGAAGGCTTCTAAAATGTATTCTACTCTATACCATATAAAAGTTCTGAGTATGTGTTCTTAGTGCCTCTCTTGGGGAAGGGCCTGATGAAAAAGGCTAAATTCTCATCTTTTATAGTGAAAAGCCAAATACAATGCCTAAAACAAAAAGAAAATTAATTAAATTAATAAGTAACATTATAGGGGCGCCTGGGTGGCTCAGTGGGTTAAAGCCTCTGCCTTCGGCTCAGGTCATGATCCCAGGGTTCTGGGATCGAGCCCCGCATCGGGCTCTCTGCTCAGCAGGGAGCCTGCTTCCTCCTCTCTCTCTGCCTGCCTCTCTGCCTACTTGTGATCTCTGTCTTCAAATAAATAAATAAAATATTTTTAAAAAAAAGTAACATTATAAACATACTATTCAAAACATATATGTTAATATCAAGGGAAATAAACTAACAATTTAAAGCTGTTGCCTATGAATAATAGGAGATGGAAAGAGGTAGGGCAGAGGAAACTGTTGTTTTATAATTTTTGTAGAATCAACTCTTTAAGGCATATATCTATCTAATTTTTACAAAAATACAAACTTTTTAAAAAAGTTGACATAGGTGGGTCACCTGGGTGGCTCAGTAGGTTAAAGCCTCTGCCTTCCGCTCAGGTCAAGATCTCAGGGTCCTCAGATTGAGCCCCACATTGGGCTCTCTGCTTGACGGGGAGCCTGCTTCCCCCTCTCTCTCTGCCTGCCTCTCCGCCTACTTGTGATCTCTCTCTCTCTCTCTCTGTCAAAGAAGAAGAAGAACACAGCCAGAGTGCTGCTGTTTAAAAAAACAAATGTTGAAATAGGAAAAGATTTTATAAAATGCCTTGCACAGTATTTGTTACACTGTTCATGCTTAATCAGAATTTTATCATCCTTTTTATATCAGGGAGCTGCTTTCAAAAACAAGCAAACAGTAGCACCTGGGTAGCTCAGTGAGTTAAGCCTCTGCCTTTGGTTCAGGTCATGATCTCAGGGTCCTGGGATCAAGCCCCACATCAGGCTCTCTGCTCAACAAGGATCTTGCTTCCCCCTCCCTCTCTGCCTGCCTCTCTGCCTACTTGTGATCTCTCTGTCAAGTAAATAAATAAGATCTTTAGAAACAAACAAACAAAAACACAGGAAACAGGAGACAGTGCCTGACTTCTAACTGCTCTCATTGCTTAGTGATCAATGTGAACTTGATCATGACCTGTCTCAGTAACCTGATCTCATCTACTAATCTTAACATACTAGCTCAGAAAGAAGTAACTGTCCATGTTTCTTTTAATGGCAGTGCTCTGGAATCCCATCATTCCATGGCTTTCAAGACTACCTGTACTCTAATGAATTTCAAGACTATCTATACAGTAATTTATAAATCCAACCCCGAATTTTGCTGAACCCCTAAGTGTATGTAATATGCATTCCACTTAGAAAACTTGTAAGTTCAAATTCAACGTGGCCAAACCCAAGCCATAGCTCTTTGCTCAAAACTGCCTCTTTCAGTGTTAACTGAGTTGGCAAATGACCTCACCATAAACCCAGCTAGTGTTCAAGCTGGAAACCTGAGACTCAACCTTGACCACTCCCTCTTCCTCACTCCTCACATTCAATTCAGAACCAACTCATGCACTCCTGAATTTTAAAATACATCTCAAAATTGTACACACTCTGTCATCAAATTATTCTACCTCAAAAACAAGAGCTCTCTAACTAGTCTCTTTGTTTGCATGGTTTGCTCTTTTTCAGTGGATTTTCACACAGTAGGCAAAGTGATTTTCCTAAACAGAATCTGATCAGATTATTCCCTTGATTGAACGCTTCAGTGGGTTCCCACTATACTGAGGTCCATGAGGGCTATAATATCTGGGAATATCTGGAAACAGACTATTTCTCATCATTATGTACATTTCTCCCTCAAATTCATTATGCCTTATCATACTGGCCTCCTTTCAGCTTCTCAAATACACTAAGCTGTTTCCCCACTTCAAGGATTTTGCAAATAAGACTACCACTGACTGAAATATCCATCTATGCACCTGACAGCTAACCAGTACCTAACTTACATTTTAGGTTCAGGTTCAAATGTCCTTTCCTTAAAGAGTTTTTCTCTGATGCACTAATATAAACCAACATTTATCACAGTTTTTACCTTTATATTTATCTATATGAACACTTATAGATAGACTCCTCTCTTATGTTCTGGCAAGTCAGGGACCATATCTATTTTGCTATTCACTTTACCCCAGGGCTGGCACATCATAGGAGCACCAAGCACTATTTTAAAGAATCATCTATGAATGGTTAGTCCATTCCAAAATTATGAAGTTAAATAGACTATAAGAAACTAGCTAATGGACAATCTGTAGGGTTCTTGCTGGGAAAAAGCCCTTAGATAACAAACCCTTTTCACCCAAACTCACAGGTCAAAACTCCAAACTCCACAGGTCAAAAGCATAGCAGGTTTCTTGACAACTTCTCCAAACTTAGCTCAGAAGAACCAGACCTTCTTCTTCCTTTGGCTCCATTCTCAGATAATATGAACATTTTCTTATTAAAAAGGAAAAGAGCATCTAAGGTATTTTATTATGAGTATTTGTTCAGTGCGGAGAAGTTTACACAGCTTGTGGAGAATTATTCAGCAGGAAATTAAACCTCCGTAATTCTGAATTTTCACTTTGCTTTCAATTGGCAATGCTTCCTGGCAAACGACTCTCCCCTCTAGAACATTTGTAATACCACATCCGCCACCAAAATGTGCTTTCTGAGCCAAATCACAAAACAGGTTAAACAGAACGACTTTCTGGAGGTCTAAGATAATAGGTATAGGTAGATAGGCTGTAAGCATCCATGAGGGCATTCAAATATGACCAGCAAATAACACCGAAGTTCTGCATAGTAATTTGAAGCTTATGAGGTACTCACGTAAGATAACAGATCACAAAAGAAAGCTCTCTTATATCATCTTTTTTTTTATGTCTTTCCTTTCCTTTTTTTTTTTTAACAATTCTATTTATTTATTTGACAGAGAAAGACACAGCAAGAGAGGGAGCACAA
Source organism: Lutra lutra (assembly GCF_902655055.1). NCBI lineage: Eukaryota > Metazoa > Chordata > Mammalia > Carnivora > Mustelidae > Lutra > Lutra lutra. Next base: position 46,634,705 of record NC_062279.1, on the reverse strand, counting down.
GCAGGGGGAATGGGAGAGGGAGAAGTGGGCTTCCCACTGAGCAGGGAGCATGATGCGGGGCTCAGATCCCAGGACCCTGGGATCATGACCTGAGCCAAAGGTAAAAGCTTAAGGACTGAGCCACCCAGGTGACCCTCTCTTACATCATCTTTGTGAATATACTTTCTGATTTGAGTTCCCCATCAATATTATGAGACTGATCTTATAACTGTTTTACTGGTAAGACAACTGACTAGCTTGAGAAGTTTAAATAACTTGCCTAAGGTCACAGAACTAGTGCCCCAAATGCAGGACTCAAAATTAGAAAATTGATATATTTTTTTCTCATAGACCTTCTCTTCAACAGGGATCTGATCATTTGACTGCTTCATTTAATGAAGAGGATTGACTTAAAAAAATAGCTACAATAGTGGATTTATGTGTTAAAGAAACAATTGATCATGTACTAAGGAAAGCCAATTGATTTTTCTTTTTACTTTTCTCCATTTAACAAAGAAAATGAAATACTTTTTCTGTTGTTGCTTGTTCTGTATTACATTTTTAATCTCAATTAGACTAGAAGACTTTAGGAGGTGTATGTGAAATAATTAACAATTATTTACTTTATTTCATTATATGTAAAACAGCAGATTGTTTCACTCACTGTTTTTTCTGTGTATTTAGCAAGAAAAGAAAATACTATGTCAATTAAATCAGGATAAACCAAGACTAAGATGAATCCCAATAAAAATGCTTTCAAATACTCTAAATAATGCAATTATAATCTACCAAGTATACAGAGAGTTTAGATCAGTATGATAGAGAAAATATTGTCCCTCTGATATCTCATTAGAAATTCATTTCTCCCTTCTGTTCCTTCCACTGAAATCTTAATTTAAGCCCTCATCATCTTTTGCCTGGGTTATTACTATGCAAAATCCCTTGTTTTTTCCATCTCACTTCTCGTCCCTCCAATCTATCCTCAGTATTCCTATCAGAGTGATCTTTCTGAAAAACAGTTCTGGCATTGGCTTCCACAAATTAAAACACTCATGGATCTCCTACATGCAGGATTAAATTCAAACTCCTTAAATTGACATCTAAGGTACTTTACAACTGACCCCCAAACTATTTCTGGAATTTCATGTCTTTCCACATCTCAGTGTGCACTTGACCCACATACTTAGCTTCTCACACTGTTCTCCAAGCACATCTATCACAGTGTGCACACAGAGGCTAATATTCTGTTTTCTCTCACAGCAAAGTCATTATTCTCCCTCTTTGTTGGTAAACTCTTACATTTACATAAAAACTCAGGCCAAGCAAAACATCCATAAAGCATTCTCCCCACCTATTTTCAGGCAACCTGGGAGAGCTATATGGGAGAACTAGGAAATACTGAGCCCAATTCACTCCTTTACAGATGAGTAAAGAGACCCAAACAAGCTAAGTATTTTACCTAACATTATGCAGCAAAGTAAAGACCATGTTAGGAAAATAATTCATAGTTTCTCATTCCCAATTCACTTTTTCCTGCACTTACATGGGCATAAATAAAAGACAGAGTGAAGGTAAAATCTAGGGCCATCCCTGGTCAGGAGACCTCTATGGTTCCCCTCTAGCTGGTGAACCTCCATCTGGAGTCACCTAGATTCCCAAGAGGCAAAATAATGTTCTGAGAAGTCAATCACAAGTGAATTCAAATCTCTTTGCCCTTCCTTAGATTGCCCTACTTCTCAGAACAATTATCTCACAAAACATTGTGAAGATTGAACAAAATGTGCCTATTTCAAATGCCTACCTACCACAATGTCTAACATAATTAAGTTTCAATAAAGCTTAGCTCCTTTACTCATTTCTTACTAGATGAGGCCTAAGTATGGTTGCTTTTAGGTTAAATCCTTGTTAAACCACCAACGTAGTTAAGGAACATTTCACTTAATACATCTGAATAAACATATAGTTTTGGCAAAAATTTCCCAGTAAGAGTAACGCTGCCCTGTTTATTTAATACACACGTGTGTTCACTTACAGAATGGAGTTCTGTAAATTGCCACCAAATGTCATAGCTTTGGCTTATTGATCCCTTAGCTGAAAAATGGATCAACTGGGCAAACAGAAGGAAGCAAACAAATCTACAACTATAAATGTCAACACACACACACACACACACACAGAAACAGGGAGAGAGATCAAAGGCAGATTATAGCTACTCAGGAGAGACACCAAGAAGATTCGCATTGGGGCAGCAAGATCAAGGCACCCAGAAGACCTTTTCAGGACTTCCAGCCATATCTGGAGAGAAATCAAAGGCTGAATCCTTGGCTATTGCATTTCAAAATAAATAAAGACTCCTCTACTTCCTTCACAAAAGATCTGCCAAGCTAAATTTATGCTCTAGAATATTACCCTGGGAGCTGTCCCTGGAAGAAATCATTTTAACCCTAATAGTGCTCTTTGTTTTTAATCCAAGTCTTCTGCCTTTGCCCACACAGCCATTAGCAGATGAATTAGCAAAGCTCCAATCAAAAAATATTTACTGAGCAAAATGATGCAAAGTGCTATATTAGGGGAAGTGCCAGTCCCCAGAAATTACTGAAATATCTCAAAGAATTCTAAACTTCCTTTATTATTAGTTCCTTCTTAAGGGTTAAGCACTGCCTTCTTTCTTCTGAAGGTCCTCCTTTATGTGTCAAAATCATTGATCTGAGAATAAAACATTAGATTAACAATATCTTCCCAATGGAGAAGAACTGCTAACATCTGAGAGGATAAGACTGGGAAGAAGTCATAAAATATATTAAAAGAAAGGAGGAAAGAAAGGTAGAAGGAGAACTACGAAACAAATAGTCCTACTTCTGTGTAGTTATATTTTGTGTGCTATAGAGCCAAATTAAAAATAGATGTTATCTATATGCTAATTCCTACCAATTCATAATGCTTTCTGGAGCTTTATGCTAAGGGTTGTGAACTCATTTCTGGATGCAGGAGGAGAGTTGAGTGGTATTCCACAAAATGTGTATTTTCTAATCTTGCTGTAGGTGAAGAGCACAGCATTTGAAGCCAATGTATCTAAATTTGAATCTGGGCTCTGTCACTTACAAGTCATATGATCCTATGTACATCACTCCATCTCTATGACACTTCTTATCTACAAAGCAAAAGACAACAAAATTATTATAATTGTTTCAGGATACAGTTGTAAAATATTTAGCCTCTGGCTAAATTAAAAAGAAATACATTATAAGGTATTAAGTGGCTTAAAGAACCATAGAAAAGCTAGAAGATCCAGCTCTAAGCTGACTTCCTGGAGCACTTCCCACTCCCTAGAATCACATTGCCTTCACTAGGATGGCAGGAGAGCTGTCCCTATCAGAGCAAGAAGGTCCCACATTAGGAAGCCATGGACTGAAAAAATCACCATGCCTGTGCCACGCCTTTATTCAGAAAAAATGAATGTTTACTGTCTGCTTTTTCCCCTGATTAACTCAGTTCTGAATCAAAACCCACAGATGTACCTCTATTGCTAGAACCAAAATCACATACAGCTCTCTAATGGCAAGGGAGTTTAAGACCCTGAGGTTTGGATTTCTGGCATATCTAGCTTAGAAGGGCAATGCTGACCATGTTGTCTGGGTGGGTCAACCAGATGTCCCTCCAGGACTGGCACCATGTTACTCTAGCTGCTGAGTTATGCTGAGCTGAGATTATTGGTGGCTGACATCTCTCAGCTAAGTCTTCTCTCAGAATTACCATCTGTTGAGAGCCACATCACTCAAAACCAGGCCCACTCCCCAGGACACAAAATTTAATTACTGATCCACATGAGAGTATGAAGAACCAGAAGTTTTACCTCAAGGCAGGATATTTCTGAAGGTCTTCTCAGAGATCCTCATGGAGTTGACTGAGTCCTTCATTGTGACTACATTACACTTCAACCCCTTTCTTGGCTCAATCCTATGCCCTTCATTTCCCACAGCTATTGATCTCATGGTCAATACAGACTTCCTGTAAATAAGTATTCACCTCAGAATCTGTTCCCTGTGAAGCCTGGTGTAAACAGACACATTAGAAATAGTAGGTAGAATAGAGGTTGAATAAGCCAATCCTCGATATTCACAACTTTTGAGTATGAAATGATATAATTCATGTGAAAAAAATCCCCAGTGCCTGGGGGGGTGAGCCTGACCTAAGGTGAGCCAATAGATATTAACTTAGTAATAATAAGGTATATATTTTTTGAGTTCCTATTGTATCTCAACACTATTTTAAGTTATTTGTATAAACTAATTCATTTAATCTCCATAATAAGCCTGTGAAGTAGGTACAATCATTATCCATTTTACAAGTGAGGTAAATAAGATGCAAAGAGGTTCATTCCATTGTTAAACAGGCAAGATAGGGAGGTAGGAGAGAGACAGAAGAAGAGAGGGGATCTTCCATCCAAGTACTAACCAGGCCCGACCCTGCTTAGCTTCCGAGATCAGACGAGATCGGGCGCGTTCAGGGTGGTATGGCCGTAGACGAAGAGAGGGGATCTTAAGCAGGCTTCAAACCCAGCAAGGAGCCCATCATGGGGCTTGATCACACGACCCTGATATTATGATGGATCCAAAATCAAGAGTCAGACACTTAACGGACTGAGCTACCCAGACATGCCATAAGTGCTTAGGATTTTAAACCACATGGTCTAATTCTAGAGTATGTAGTCTTAACCACTTTTCTACCTCAGTATTAAATTTGTAGCCAATAAAATCACACACACACACGCACACACACACATGCACACACATGTCCTTAAAAGAGAGTAGAGGGAGATACTACTACAGAAGGGAAGGCTATGTAATGATAAGCAGAGATTGGAATGTTGCTGCCACAAGTCAAAGAATGATGGCAGCCACCAAAGTCTGGAAAAAACAAAGATAAGAGTCTTTCTTGGAGCCTCCAGAAGGAAAGATCCTTGCTGACACCTTAATTTTTAGCCTCATAAAACTCGTTTCAGATTACAGATAACAAATTATATTTATTTTAAGCCAGTAAATCTGTGGCAATTTGTTTCAATAACAAGAACTGCTATAGTGCCATAAAAAGTGTAATATTTGCAGTGTTATGTGGAAGCATCTCTTGAAGAATTAGGAGCTAAATCTATCTGCCCAACCATTGCAGGTTAATGAGAAACATTGAACGAATGCTGAAAATACCAGTCTTGATCTTGGACTCCCTACCACCACCTACTTCATCTACATAGGACAGCTGCTAGATGAGGAATGACATTCAGACACAATGAATATGTGTTTTCTATCAGTATTAATAGGTGAAGTTTCTTTCCCAAAATTTAATATCTTAGGGTTATAAATTGCAAATAGACCAGGAAAACTAGTAAATAATACATAATGAGATTCACACTTAAATCTTTGAGTAGCTTTTTCTGTGTTCCACCTGACAAGTGGACTTATACATAACCAAAACAAGAACCCACAAGAATTGAGACCCATATGGACCCAAACATGAGACAAGCAGGACCAGCTCCCATCTGCTAAACATCTGCAGAGGGTGGGAGAAAAACTCACTCTGCATCAACATTCTTCATTCCTGAGCCAGCCTCTTTAAATCCTTTCTGGAAAAAAAAAGTGGTTATATAGATAGTGCATATAATCAATAGCTCCCCTTATCTTTCCTACTTAGTTATAAACAGGTTGGCCACAGCTATGGTGTGAGTCAAGAATGAGAAAAATGGTCATTTTCTGAGCAATCTCCAGGAAAACTATAAATAAAGAGGACCTACAAATGAGGTAATCTTGACCACTGCTTCTCAAACTACCTGTGGCCAAAGGACAAATTTTTATTTTCTTTTTAATTTTAATATTTTTTTTTTACTGAGGTAAATTGGTATATGACATTATACTGGTTTCAGGAATACAAAAGAACAATTCAACATTACTAAACACATGATTGCCACAAGTATAGTTACGTGCCATCACCACACAACTCACTCATTTTCCCCATCCCCCAACACCATCCCATCTGATAATGACCAATCTGTTTTCTGTATCTATGAGTTTCAATTTTTTTTGTTTTTTTGTTGATTTGTTTTGTTTTTTAGATTCCATATATAAGTGAAATCATACAATATGTCTTTCTCTGACTTATTTCACTTAGCATAATACCCTCAAGGTCTATGCAGGTTGTTGCAAATAGCAATATTTCCTTCTTTTCTGTGGCTGAATAGTTTTTAATTGAGTATAGTTTTTAATTGAGTAATCTGATATAACTACACTAGCTTTCTTTTTTATCCATTCATTCCTTGATGGAGACTTCGGTTGTTTCCATATCCTGGCTATTGTCATAATGTGGCAATAAACATAAGGGTCTAAGTATCTTTTCAAACTAGTATTTTTGTTTTCTTTGGATAAATACCCAGAAGTGAAAGAGCTCGATCATACAGTAATTCTATTTTTAATTTTTTGAGGAACCTCCATAGTGTTTTCCATAGCCAGCTGTGCCAATTTACATTCCCATCAACAGTTTGTTAAGTGTTCCCTTTTCTCCACACCCTCCTCAACACTTGTTATTTCTTGTTTCTCTCTTTTTTAAAGATTTACTTATTTATTTTAGAGGTGGGGAGGGGCAGAAAGAGAATCTTTAAGCAAACTCCCTGCTGAGAGCAGAGTCTGTCTTGCAGCTCTACCTCAGGAGGCATAAGATCATGACCTGAGCCTAAACTGAGTCAAACATTCAACTGAGCCACCCCAGTGCCTCACTTGTCTTTTTTGATAATAACCATTCTAACTGGTGTGAAATGATAGTTCATTATGTTTTTAATTTGCATTTCCCTGATAATTAGTGATGCTGAACATCTTTTCATGTGCTCTTTGGCCATATGTATATTTCTTTGGAAAAATGTCTATTCTATATCTTCCACCCATTTTTAATTGGGTTATTTGTTTTTTGCCCCTTCTTTTCACTACATCTGTATCTTTGGGGTAAATACCCAGTAGTGCAATTGCTGGGTCATAGGGTAGCTCTGTTTTTAATTTTTGGGGGAACCTCCACACTGTTTTCCAAAGTGGCTGCACCAACTTGCATTCCCATCAACAGTATAAGAGGGTCCCCTTTTCTCCACATCCTCTCCAACATTTGTTGTTTCTTGCCTTGTTAATTTTTTGGCATTCGAACTGGTGTAAGGTGGTATCTCAATGTGGTTTTGATTTGAATTTCCCTAATGGCTAGTGATGATGAACATTTTTTCATGTGTCTGTTAGCCATTTATATGTCTTCATTGGAGAAGTGTCTGTTCATGTCTTCTACTCATTTTTTTATTTGATTATCTGTTTTTTGGATGTTGAGTTTGAGGAGTTCTTTATAGATCTTGGATATCAGCCCTTTGTCTGTAGTGTCATTTGCAAATATCTTCTCTCACTCCATGGGTTGCCCTTTGTTTTGTCATATGTCTTCCTTTCTAATTCAGGTGCCTTTTTATTCCTTGCCTACTTGTTGTGGCTAAGAATTCCAATACTATGCTGAATAAAAGTGGCAAACAGGAGCATCCTTGTCTTGTTCCTTATGTTAGAGGATAACCTATTGGTTTTTTGCCATTGACTATGATTTTAGCAGTGGATTTGTCATATAGGCCTTTATTATGCTGAGGTATGTTTCCTCAGTGCCTACTTTGTTGGGAATTTTTAATCATAAAATTATATTGAATTTTAATTTTTCTGCATCTATTGAGATGATCATATAATTTTTATTATTTGTAATGTTAAGATGGTGTATCACACTGACTGGTTTTGCAGATGTTGAACTAGCCTTCCATCCCTGAAATAAATCCCACTTAATAGTGGTGTGTACAATCTTTTTAACATGGTGGTTCAATTTGCTTTTTTCTAATATTTTGTGGAGAATGTTCACAGCTATGTTCATCAGAGATATTGACCTGTGATTATGTGTGTGTGTGTGTGTGTGTGTGTGTGTGTGTGTGTGGTGTCCTTGTCTGGTTTTGGTGTCAAGGTAATGCTAGCCTTGTAAAATAGATTTGGAAACATTGTCTTCTTCAGTTTTTTGGAAGAGTTTTAGAAGGATAGGTATTAAATCTTTGAATGTTTGGTAGAATTTGAAGTTCTCTGGCCCTGGACTTTTATTTGTTGGGAGGTTTTTGGTTACTGATTCATGCCCTTACTAGTAATCTGTCTATTCAGTTTTTCCATTTCTTCATGATTCAGTCATGAAAGATTATAAGTTTCTAGGTATTTATCCACTTCTTCCATATTGTCTAATTCATTGGAAAACAATTGTTCATAGTAGTCTCTTACAATATTCTGCATTTCTGTGTTATCAGTTTTAACTTCTACACTATTTTTTATTTTATTGATTTGAGTCCTCTCTTATTCTTGATAAGTCTGGCCAAAGTTTGCTAATTTTGTTTATTTTTTCAAAGACCAGCTCTTAGTTTCATTGATCTTTTTGTTTATTTAATCTCTATTTCATTTATTTCTGCTCTGATCATTATTATTTCCTTTTTTCTATTAACTTTGGCATCATTTATTCTTCTTTTTCTAGTTCCTTTAGATGTGAAATTTGGTTGTTTGATATATTTCTTGTTTCTTAAGGTAGACCTTTATCTCTACAAACCTTCCTCTTAGAACTACTTTTGCTGCATCCCAAGGTTTTAGATTGTTGTATTTTCATTTTAATTTGTCTCCAGATAATTTTTAATTTCCCCTTGCTTTCTTTATTGACCCACTGGTTGTCAGTATCGTGTTGCTTAATGTCCATATACTTTGATTTGTCCAGTTTCCTTCTTTTAACTGAGTTTTAGTTTTTTACCATTGTGGCTAGAGAAGATACTTGATATAACCTCAGTCTTCTTAAATTTATAAGACTTGTTTTGTGGCCTAACATGTGATCTATCCTGGAGAATGTTACATATTTATTTGAGAAGAATATGTGTTCTGATGTTTTTGGATGGACTGTTTTGTGTCTATCTATTAGGTCCATCAGGTCTAATGTTTTATTTAAGACTGATGTTTCCTTATTAATTTTCTATCTAGATGATCTATGTGCACTGATGTAACTGGTATATTAAAGACCCCTACCTTGTATTGTTGCCAATTCCTCCCCCATGTCTATTAATATTTGCTTTACATATTAGATACTCTTATATTAGGCACATAAATATTTACAAATATAGTTTTTTGTTGATGTCCTTTATTAGTCTTTCTTTAAAAGTCTTTTTCGTCTGATATAACTACACTAGCTTTCTTTTTGTTTCCATTTGTATGGAGTATCTCTTTCTATCTCTTCACTTTCAGTCTGCGTGTATCCTTAGATCTGTAGTGAGCCTCTTGTAGGCAACATACAGATGATTCTTGTATTTTTTATTCATTCAGCCACTTTATGTCTTTTCATTAGAGGATTTAGTCCATTTACATTTTTTAAGTATTGAAATTGGCAATGAAGAAGTCAAACTCTCTCTTCTCAGATGACATGATACTTTATATGGAAAACCCAAAAGACTCCACCCCCAAACTACTAGAACTCATACAGCAATTCAGTAATGTGGCAGGATACAAAATCAATGTACAGAAATCAGTTGCTTTCTTACACACTAACAACGAAAATACAGAAAGGGAAATTAGAGAATTGATTCCATTTACTATAGCACCAAGAACCATAAGATACCTGGGAAGTCCATTTACATTTAAAATAATTATTGATAAGCATTTACTTTTTCCATCTTGTTAATTGTTTTCTGGCTGCTTTGAGGAGCTCCTCTCTGTTCCTTTATTCTTATGTTTCTCTTTTCTCTTGTAGTTTGATAGCTTTCTTTAGAGTTATATCTAGATGACTTTCTAACTATCTTTTGGGGATCTACTATAGGATTTTGCTTTGTGGTTATCATGAAGTTCACATATAACATCATATATGTGATTTTTAAGATATATATATATTTATATATATATATACACTTATATATATATATATATATATTAAGTTGATAGCAATTAAATTTGAACACCATTCAAAAAAACTCTGTATTTTATTCCCCCATTTTATGTTATAATGCTCTATTTTACATATTTTTATGTGTGCATCCATTAACGAATTATTTTGGATATAGTTAATTTTATTAGTTTGTCCTTAACCTTCATACTAGTTTTATGTTGTTAATCCACTCACTACCTTTACAATATATTCACCCATGAAAGAGTAATTTTATTTAAAATTTCCAAGTCATCTAGGTCTAACACCCTTGTAAAATACAGTCAAAATGAATCACTAAAAAAGTGAAATTTGAGTAAAAGAATACAAAATGCAAGCCCCATATATTTTACTTATTAGATACAAGAAACACAAATTTACTCTTTCAAAATGCTATTAAAGTTTCTGAAAAATTACTCTTAACTTCTTTATTGTCACTAGTAACAAAAACAGCTCAAGGATGGCATCAGTCCACAGAACACCCTCTGAGGAGTACTGGTCTATATCACTACTCTCTAGCTTGAAAATTTAAGTAAAGTAACCACTAGATTCAATATGCAAGATGCCATTTTCTAGTATCAGCTACACTTCTAAGTAATTTTAGTCAAATATTTGGGTCATGTACTCATTCTGCTAGTTCTGAGGAGTCTCTATAGTCTTGTACACAGTATTTTTAAAATAACTGAAACATTCCCACACACTTTAAATAAGGATATTTACTATTTCTAGAATTTTAAAATTACCTTGGCTTCAATCTTAAGTTGATAGTGTCCTGAACTCCTTGGAATATGGGAATTATGAAAGGCTAAAGTAATAATGATAGAAACAATTCAGAATTGTAAGCAAGTGGAACTGTATTTATCAAATATATTCATATAATAAAATTCCATTCTCCAATTGTTTCATAAAATACTATACAAAGAAAATCTGCCTGAGATTCACTTGCATGTTTGCCTGAAGTCATATTGCAGGGGCACCATCCCAGCACCACTGAGTCAAAATCCTTGTTAGTGAAACCTAAGAATTCACATTTTAAATTAAGAAACTCATTTAATCTTTAGACATACAAGTGATTAAGAACTAGTGAATTCATTTTTTAAAAAGTGCACTTAGAGCACAAAGTTTCTCTTACCTCTAATAAAAGGCAATTAAACAAATTATTTTTACATCATTTTAGAGCTTTTAACTACATCGTATTGATGTTAGTGTGAGCTTAGATCAGATGTTTTTATATCTCATCTTCTTTTAATTAAAATAGCTTGAAATATTTTGAAAATAAACCTTATTTTTCATTTTTTGTAATCTTTATTACAGAAATTGTCTGGCAGGAAAATGTGAAATACACATCAGGGGAAGAAATGTAATGACTGGCTTTAAGGAAAATGACACTTGTCCTAAAATAGCTGAAAGTCATTTGGGATTCATTTAGTTCTGGCTTATTGGGAAAACTGATCAAATGAATCTAGAAAGTGAGTCATTGACACTAGTATCTATAGAGTGACTGGCTCTGGAAATTCAGTTTGATGGGAGCACAAGCTTCAATGTAATTTTACCCTATCTTTCTGAGTTTTCATGATTCAAAAGGGCATGTCTTTATATTGACATCCAAAACTCTCATTTCTCTTGACTGTATTGGAAAACACTGAGAGGTTTTTGATTTTGGTTTTTTACCCTTTCCTAGCTTCAAAACAAAATGATTGCATAAGAATTTTCTCTTTGGGATCATGGTGGCATGATTTTCAGGGAATAAGCAGAACCAAACAGGAGAATAAATCATCCATTTTGAATGACCGTTCTGTATCAAATATTTTAGATGCATGATATCATTTAATCTTCACAAACATTTTAAGAAGAATATTAGTATCCCCTTTTTATAAATAAGGAAATGGAAGATCAGTGAGTTGAGGAACAAGCCTGAAATCCCACAGCAAGTAAATGACAGAGTCAGACTGAATCCAGCTTTACCTTATTCCAAAGCCAGTGCTGGGTCTACAGTGAGGCCTCCTCACCAAGATCGGTTTTACAGGTATGCCTTTGCCTCAACAGTGCTTACTCATTCTTGGGTTCAGAAGTCTATTGTTTACTCTCTATACTCTACCCAAAATTATACTAGATCTAAAAAAGCTTAGATGTAATCACAAGGGATGAGGCACCAGAGAAATCCGCATAATGATTTGTACACGTGATTTGTTACAGGCACCAGAGAGTCCAGTAAACACATCTGACATTCAACCACTTGGCCTGATTCCAAAAAACAATTTTCTATGGTTCTCACTAATTGAAAGAATCTTGGTTTAAAATAAATAAAATTAAATAAAATTAAATAAATAAAATAATAAAATAAAATAGGGCTTTCTAAGTTAATGAGCTTGACTAGATTTTTCCAGTTGAATCCTCTATTTCATGAAGCCAGATAAATCCTGAGATAGAGGAGATTAAAGGCATTATCCCAAAGCATAGAGCATTAGAGTTGGGCAACAAGAGATGAACTAATACATTTTATTTTTTTATTATTGAATAAATTCAATGAAAGCCTACAGGAATGAGTTTCTTGGGTACCACATGCATTAGTAACATAGCTCTTTGATATGTAAAACCTGAATCACCCTTAAAACTTTACTCTTAAGAGTCCTATACTGGCTACCTTACAAAGATATTCCTCTTGTTTCTCAGGGCAATCAGCAAGAGAAATGGAATAGACGAACACAGTTCAATTACCTTTAGACAAAACTTGGCCAAAATACTTTTCAGGCCATAAATAGTCATAAATATTTGACTACTACCAAATCTCTTTTCTTATTTTCCCCCACAGAACATAGAAATCTACCAAGCTACATTTAATAAACCAGTTTTCAATTCCTTATGCATAAGATATGACAGCCAATCAGAATTTCTGAGCAAAATTAAAGTATATTTGGTTGATATAATTTAAACCAGAGTAAAGATCTGTTGCTATGGATACCCTTCACATAGGGAAATAACATCTTTCTATTGGAATCCTTGGAATAGTGGTGTGGATATCTTCCCTCAACTCCTTTACCACCATCTGTTACCTGCCTCAAGGATGCAGGGGGAACACAGTTCCAGATGGTGAATCATTATGTTCCCTATCATCTTTCCCTCTTTTTCTTGGCCAATAGAAAGCCTAGAAAAAGCCCATTTTGTGCTCAAATGCCATAGGTTTCCTCAATTATGTTGTTGTTCCTCAATTATTCTGTTCCTCAATTTGTGTTATTATTATTTGTCAATGAGTTTTGGAAGCTTTTTCTTTTTAGAAAAGTAATACACTAAATGCAATGTGGTATCCTGGCTGAAATCCTGGAATAGAATAGTTATGAATTAGTTCATAAACTCATAAAATCCAAAAAGCATCTGTAGTTTAGTTAATAGTAATGCACTAATGTTAACATTTTGTTTTAACAATTGCACCAAAGTTACATAATATGTTAACATCAAGACAAACCTTGTGGGGGCGCCTGGGTGGCTCAGTGGGTTAAGCCGCTGCCTTTGGCTCAGGTCATGATCCCAGGTCCTGGGTTCGAGCCCCACATGGGGCTTTCTGCTCAGCGGGGAGCCTGCTTCCTCCTCTCTCTCTGCCTGCCTCTCTGCCTACTTGTGATTTCTCTCTGTCAAAATAAATAAATAAAATCTTTAAAAAAAAAAAAAAGACAAACCTTGTGAACAGTAGATGGGAACTCTACTATTGTCACAACTTTTTGTAAATCTAAAATTATTCCAAACTAAAAGTTTTTTCCAAAAAATTACATATTTATTATAGAAATTAAAGATAAGCAGAAATATGAAGAAATAATAAATAATTAAAATGTTGGCACTTCTAGATTTTTTTCTGTAGAGATAATTTTATTTTATGCTACATATGTTATCTTCACATATGTTTTCTGCCGACTATATGTAGTAAGTATATTTTCATGTCAAATATTAACATAGAATATTTATCCTTTCAACATTCCATCATTTGTCCTACAAAATGTTTACATGGTGTTATACTCCTCAAATCTATCTTAAATAATTGGAACATTAAGTAATTATAGAATTTTAAGTTTTTTTACTATTTAAGACATATGTTGTAAAAATATATCAGGGATCAAATTTTTGTTTACAGCCATGATTATTATCTTTAAAAATTTCCATAGAATTATCATCTGAATTAATGGTATACCCATTTCAAAAAGAACTATGTGACAATGCCCATTTTGCTATATCCTTTCCCAAATCAAGTATCACTATTTCAATATGAGATAATTTTATAATATTTTTAATTCAATTCAACAGGATGATAAATCATGTTTTTAACATAAATTTCTGGAAACTATAGTGATGTTTAACATGTGTCAATGTGTTTATTATCCATTTGCATTTCTTCTTTTAAATTTTTTGGGCTAACTTTTATACATTGTATTATTAAAGTGTTTATCATTTTGATTATTAACTTGTATAATATATGTTATAATATATATGTATATGTATGTTAACCCTTTGTCTAACACATATGTAACAAATATTTCCCCCAGAATCTTATTTGTGTTTTCATTTACCAAGGCTGCTTTTGTCTAAGGAAATTTATTTTCTCTTTTATGGTTTCTGTCTGTATCATGCTTAAAAAAATACTAGCCTACATCAAAAACATGCTTACACATACATAGTCATAATTCTTTTGGCTGTATTTTGTGGGAATTTTTTTACATATATGTCTTTAATTTTTCCAACTGGAACTTATCCTAATGTATAAGAGACAGACATCCTAAAGGGTAATCCCAACCCCAAACATCCAAAGCAATCCTGAAAAAGAAAAGCAAAGCTGGAGACACCACAATTCCAGACTTCAAGCTATATTACAAAGGTGTAATCATCAAGACAATATGGTCCTGGCACAAAAACAGACATATAGATCAATGGAACAGAATAGAAAACACAGAAATGGATCCACAGCTATATAGCCAACAAAGCAGGAAAGACTATCAAATGTATAAAAGTCTCCCAAAGGGTAATACCAAAGGGACCATCCAAGCATTAATTCAAAATATCACTTTTCTAATATCTATCTATATATATACATACACATACATATACATATACCTATCACTTTTTAAAATATTCAATTCTTATATATACTTATATCTCTTCCTCAACTTTCTACTGTACCTCCACTGATATATTTGTTGAAATAACTACTGAAGGTTAATAGGTTTTAAAACCTCTCAAACTACTTTCTCTGTTTCATTCTTTATCAAAATGTAAGTCCCTATTTTCATACTTATTAAGTTTCTAGATGAATATTAGAAGCATTTTACCAAATTTCAACAAAATCTTATGGCAGCTTGATGAAAATTGTATAAAATGAATATATTAATGAATAAAGTGAATATATCACTGAGAACAGAAAAGACATCTTTACAATCTGAAGTTTCCTAAGAGAATAATATGGATCTCCCTTCTATTCTTTGTCTAAATCTTTATTAATGTCTTCATATAATTCTTAACAAACTTAAAAATCTTGTCCTTATACAGTCTTTTCTTAACACAACAGCAAGAATGATCTTTTGTAATAGAAAATCATATTGTGTTACCCGGAATAGCCATGCTCAACCCTTACCTCACATTAGAATCACTAGGAGCATTTAGAAATTCCAATGGTCAGGACTTAGACTCAACCAATTAAATTAGTATCTCTTGTTATGGGATTAAGGCATCATTATTTCTTAAAGCCCCCTTACATTCTACCAATGTGCAGCCAATCATTGTCCCTGGGCAAAAAAGCCAGAGTCTTACATTGGACAGTTCTTCTTAAACTTTAACATGTCTAAGAATTGCCTGGGGACCTTATTAAAATGCAGATTGTAACTCACTAGGTCAAGGTAGGACCTCAGATTTTGCATTTCTAGCATCCTGTCAGTGGATACTGATGTTGCTGGTCCTAACATCAAGCTTGAATGGCACAAAGTCCCCTGAGTTCTGGTTGCCTCTCATTTAACTTCCCTTCTGCTCTCCCCCTTACTCTCCACTTACATAGCTCCTTACCAGCCCACAAGCCAGCCATCATCACACAACTTTAGCATTTGCATTGGTTGTTCCCCTACCAAAGGAAAAAAAATCTCTTTCTCTAGCTGCCACTGTTCACCAAGCACCACTAGGGAGGGGAAGGGATGCCAGGCCCTTTCAACTTTCACTCTCAGTAATCTGTGCCAGATAATTCTGGTACTTACTATGAAACATTGACTGTATTTTCATTAGTGAACTTCACCTGCATTTCTCTTCATATATACAACTTACTTATGCCAAAGGTATTATTCGTATTATAATGATTTTGTAAAATAAACAGATCAAATAACATTATGTTTTACTTAATGTTTTGGTAAAAAAATCAAAAATTTCTGGGCCCAACACACTGCTTGAACATTTTCAGTTTCTTCTATAAATTTCTTTTCCTTGTCTACTTGTGTAGTGGTTGCACTATTCACTTTTCAGTTAAATATTACATTTTAGTTAAAATGACCTATAATCTCATCTGTGAATTTTAATCATAAGCATAAACACCTGTGGTAACAATCTAACCTTGAACACAAGAAGGTAATTAACCATCACTTGAGTTTAATAGGGAAAGCTAAATTCCCTATTGGTTAACTTGAAGCTCAGAGCTGTTTATTTCTCTAACTTGATTGAGAAATCTGGCTCTCAGAAGCCACACCTGGGTTGTAAGCAGTAAAGCTTCAGAGATAGGTTTTGTGTAAGTCTAACCATACTGATTCTCCCTAGGAGCCCATAGCATAAAATAATTTAGAAATTCTCTTTTTTGCTCTCAAGGTTCACACTGCCCCTAGCCCTGCCCCCTTCCCCTGCCAACAGACCAAGCATTTTTTCTTTCCACCAAAAGATCTGTAAACATTGAGTCATCTGTATGGATAACTTTCCTTACATGTTGTTTTATTTTTTTAACCAGGAGAAAGTAAAACCACAATTTAAACTAGTAGCAGTAGCCCAGAATTAATGAAAAACTAAAGAAGAAAAAAATTAGAATATGAGAAAATCTGCAGTGACAAATCACCCCACACAGAGTGGAGATGAAGGGGAAAGGATGTTATGAAGAATTACAAACAGAAGTAAGAATTATTTTTTAAAAGAATCTTATGAAACACCTTATAATTCATTTCAATTACCTCTAATTTTAGATAAGAAGTCAATATGAGATCTGTGACATTTGGTCAGAAAATTGTGTGGGAATTAAGTCCAATGAATCTGGACATTTTCCATCCTTAATTTAGAAGATGATTAAAGATACCAATACCCACACACATATTTGATCATACAACTGCCATTGTAATAGAACATCATAGCTATATAAATAAAAGCATTTATTCTGATCCACTGGGTTTCTGGAGAATGTGATAGATGTTGCAGGGACCCGTGTCTCAAGATAAAAATAGAAAGTAGCAAAGAAAGTGTTTCCACATACTGGCAATAAGAGAGATCAGTGTCTGATTTGCAACCCACTCCCCCAACAACATACTAGGAAGGAATTACTCAGCCTTTTTTTTATTCCGCAAGATTTTCTTAGAATTTTTCAATCCTGGATATAAATTTTCTTTGATGTCATGTGATTATATCAGGTTGCATCTCATGAAACTATTTTGGAATTTCAATGTTATTGATTTTTAGATGACAAGGCAGTAAGATTCAAACTAGTAAATTGGGGTAGAAAAGGTAGAAGATGAAATACCATATGGTATTTGTGGTCATCATCTCCCCATGCCCCCCCTCAAGAGAAACATATAGTACACCAAACCTGTTTGGCTTGGGTCAACAGCCTACCATTTCCTGCAAAATACAAACAAACAAAACAAAGCCAAAGACATCTCAACCAGCTAACAGGGACCAATCTAATAATATAGAAATTAGACTTATAGTACAATAATGTAATTAGGGCTAGTTGTAAGTAAAATTATATAAGTAGTCAGTATAAGTTAAAAATAAAGGGTCAGCAGGGAGGAGGGAGTGGGAATGGGAAAAGAAAGAAAAGAAAGGGAGAGAAAAAAGAAAGAAGAAAGAAAGAAAGAGGAAGGAAGGAAGGGAGGGAGGGAAGAGGAAGGGAAGGAGAGGATGGAAAACTTCAGAGAGCAAGAAAGTTGCTCACATTTCTCATGAGCCAAGAAATCAAAAGTCATAATCTTGGTGATGGAAACTTGCCCTGATTTTGATCACCAACTTCACTTCTTTTGGTATACTACTGGTAGATGAATGTAATCTAGTCCTCTTTTCCTGTCTTGTATTTTAAAAATTGTATTTTTATTTTCTATTCCAATTAATAAGGATAATCTCTAGACAGTTTTCTCATCTTTAAAATGAAATAGTGATGCTCAAAACCATCAATCTAGCCTTATAGGGTGGGCCTGCTGAATCTCAGCACTGTTAATGCTATAATTTATAAAATTAAGGGAAATTTAAATGAGAGAATTATACAAACAAAATTTCTAGAAGGGTAGAATTGTGTAGTAAATTCAGACCATTGTTATTGTACTGTTAAAGGTATACATGAAAGTCTGATATTCTACAAGCAAGGATAAAACAAAAGTAAAATTCTTGTAACCAGAAAGAATACAGCATATTGTTCAGGTCTACTCTTGCTAAGCTAGATGATAAGCTGGTAAAACTGCTATTTGTTGAAACAGTGCTAATGTTACTAATGGTGTTTCCAGAGATGGAGAAGTAAATTACATAGAGCCATATTGGTGGGTCATTTTCCTGAGACATGCAGAGGAGGAAGGAAATATCAATGCCTTCCAATTGCTTTGGATTTTTATCAAAATTGGCAAGGAATTCTTATTGGAAAAGAAAAAAGAAATAATATCAAGTAAATTTGTGGCTTTAAAGAGACAGAATAAGAGCAAAGACAATCTTGTTCATTTTTCTGGAAGCTTAATAACTAATTTGGCTCTTGGCTTGTATTAGAAAAAAAGTACCAGTTAAACACAAGGTAGTTCATATCTGTGAGTCATAGGAAGTTCTGTAGTACGGGGAAATTATATCATGTAATTTTATGATCTGCTGAACAGTAATTCCATTTAATAAAGACACAGATGTATGCTTCGCCACATAGAAAAACCTGTCAAGTGTTCCCATCATAACTTTGATCAGTTTTTAGATTTTAGTCTTTCTGGCCTCTTTCTTCTTTATTCCTACAGTACATTTAACTTTTATAGAACAAAAATAAATAAATAAATAAACTGTATGAGAAAACCACTTTACCTAGTTACCAAAATTTGCAGCCACTTCCCAGAGCTATAATTCAAGCCAGAGAAGCCTATTAAGGGGTAAAGATTTTGACATCTTGGATATAAGTAGTACTTCAGTTCAAAGAAGTGTAATGGCTAAACATAACATTTGGGAAGGAAGCAGTATCCTTTTCACTAAAAATCAGAAAACCAAATAAAACATCTAGAAAAAAACATATGCCATATAGTGACTCTAATTCCTTAACGATAGAAAGAATGTGAAAGAGAGAGATAATATATCCCCTAAGGAATGGTTATTCATTCCTCTGAATGGATATATCCATTCAAAAAAATATATGCTCTATAGTGACTCTAATTCCTTAAAGATAGAAAGAGTGTGAAAGAGAGAGATAATATATCCCCTAAGGAATGGTTATTCAACATTACTTTGTAATTTCAAATATAAAAGCATGAGCAATTAAACCAATGACTACAACTTCTGGTTTCACCTATGGCATGTAAAGAGCTTGGAAGTTATGCCCATCCTTATAACAGTTAAAAGGTAAACAAACAAAGCCAAAGTCTCTTCCTGGATGCATAAGACAAGTTTCAGTGAACTGCCCTCACAAAATCTGGAGAGATAGGCAACTATAGACAATTGTGACTGGTATCTGCTTACTGTAAACAAGAGCTTCTGGAGGCATAAACTGGTAGGAACACTGAAATGGCAACTTTGATGAATGCCTGGAAGCTAAAGGTAGACTAGGATGAAACTCTTGGAAGCCACAACCTTTTTTTTTTTCTTTTTAAGATTTTATTTATTTATTTGACAGAGAGAGATCACAAGTAGGCAGAGAGGCAGGCAGAGAGAGAGAGAGGAGGAAGCAGGCTCCCTGTTGAGCAGAGAGTCTGATGCGGGGCTCAATCCCAGGACCCCGAGATCATGACCTGGGCCGAAGGCAGAGGCTTAACCCACTGAGCCACCCAGGCGCCCCGGAAGCCACAGTCTTATAGGGGTGCCACACTTTCCTGGGCTTTAGGTTCCTATTCACTGTGAACATCCAAGTTGTGGATGATAAGAAACATCCAAGAAACCTAAGTAAGCTGGCATCTGGTCTGATATGTGAGCATCCATGAAAGAAGACTCTGCCAGAGTTCAAGAAAGAATAAATATGGTAAAATACACCCAGGGTCTTCTCCATAGAAAAGTCTACTATCCAGAAAAAAGATTTATCAGAGCCTGTATCATATAGAGTAAGGCCATTTCTTTGACTCAAGCCCCCTCTAAAATTACTGTCTAATCTAAAACAAGGGAAGCTAAGAAACAGTTGTGAAGATCATAGCCAAAGGAGACAGGCCCATTAAAAGACTGAGATTAATTAGAAGATTGTAGATTGATTCCCCTCCCCCACACTTCATACCACACCATATTTTACACAATAGTTATCTATTATAAATAGCAGTAGATTACAGCTCAGAGAGCACTGAGAGATAAGCTCTACTTAAAATAGAGTTCTTCAAGAAACCCAAAGAAAACAAAGAAGATATAAACAAAAATGCTGTAAGAATTTGAAGCCTCTGGTACCAACATCTAGAGAAAATATTAAACACAACCTAATGCCTATATAAATTAACATATTAGACCAGATGCCAACTTACTTCAGTTTCTATGATTGTATAAATTGTCTGGCCTTCAACTAAAATTAAAAAGCAAGCTGAAAGGCAAGTAAAAACACAGTTTGAAGAGACATGCATGCATCAGAATTAGATTCAGATACAATTCATATTTTGGAACTATGTGACAGAGAATTTAAAATAACTATGATATAAATGGACAATATATAAGAACAGATAGGCAATGGAGATCGGAAACTTTAAGAATCAAAGGAAATACTAGATTTCACAAAAATATTATCTAAATGAATGACTTTGACAAGCTTACTAGTAGATCAAACACAGTAGAGAAAGGAATCAGTGGGCTTAAAGGTAGGTCACTAGAAGCTTCCCAAATTGAAATGTAAAGAGAAAGAAATGAACAACAAAAGAATAGAATATCCAAGAAGATGTAAATAAATGGAGATATATTTCAAGTTCATGGACTGACAGACTCAATAGTATTAAAATGTCAATTCTTCTCAACTTGATCTATAGACTGAACACAATCCCAATTTTAGCAAACTATATTTTAGTTATCAACAGACTGATTTTAAAGCCTATATGGAAAGGCAAGATCCACAGAATAACCAACACCATTCTGAAGAACAAAGGTGAAGGACACACATGACCCTATTTCAAAAGTTACCACAGCACTACAATGATAGTGTTATATTGGCAAAAAGAAAAAAAGATGAATGAAAAGACTATGGAGAGCAGAAATATGTTCACATAAATACAGTTAAGTAGTCTTGAGCAAAGTTGCAAAGGCAACAAAATGAAGAAAAGATTGCAACAAAGGCTGATGGAATATTTGGACATCCATATGGAAAGGAAGAAAGAAAGAAAGAAAGAAAGAAAGAAAGAAAGAAAGAAAGAAAGAAAGAAAGAAAGAAAGAAAGAAAGAAGAAAGAAAGGAAGAAAGAAAGGAAGAAAGGGAGAGAAAGGAAGAAAGGGAGAGAAAGAAAGAAAGAAAGAAAGAAGACCTTACAACTTTCCCAAAAATTAACCCCAATGCATCATAGACTTAAATGTAAAATTTAAAACTATAAAATGTCTAATAAAAAAAAATTTAAAAATAAAAAATAAATAAAACTATAAAATGTCTAAAAGAAAATCTAAGTGGTCTTTGAGTTTGTGACATTTTTATGTACAAAACAAGAAAATATGGTCCGTGAAAGAAAAAATTGATATGCTGGAGTTTATGAAAATTAAAATCATCTGCTGTATGAAGTACAATTTTTAAAGAATGAAAAGATAAACCACCAAATGAGAGAAAAAATATTTTCAAAACGCTAATCAGATAAAGTACTTGTAGCCAAAATATGCAAAGAACTGTTAAAATCAACAATAAGAATATAAACAACACAATTATAAAATGGAAAAAAGATTATAAACAGGGACCTCACCAAAAAATATATACAAATGACAAATAAATATATTAGAGATGTTGTCACTTTTCATTAGGAAATGCAAATTAAAACAACACACTTACTAGAATGGCTACGTTTTTAAAAATAATAAAAATATCAATTCTGGCAAAATGTGAGCAACAGGAACTCTCATTCATTCCTGGTGGGAATGCAAAATGACAAAATGGTGCAGCCAATTTGGAAGCCAGTTTAGTAGTTTCTTACAAAGCAAAACATGGTCTCACCATAAAATCCAGCAACTGCACTCAAAGATATTTACCCAACTGATTTTAAAACATGCCCACACAAAAACCTCCACATGAATGTTAATAGCAGCTTTATTCATTATTTCCCCAAACTAGAACCAATAATATGTTCTTCTGTAGGTGAATGAATAAACTGTAGTGGATCTACACAATGGAATACTATTCAATAATAAAATAGAGCGAATATGTGTTTTAAAATGCAAGTTTAACCATTATTCAGGTACAGCAAGGCCAAAAGATTAGGAAATAATTGCTGCTGAAAAGAGAGCTTATTATTCAGATCTCAAGAGGAGGGGTCATGTCAGGCTATGGTGGACCACATGGGAAAACACCAAGATCAGAGGCAGAAGGAACATGGAGAAAATGTGGGCAAAAGTTTTACTGTAATTTTCACAGGAAGGAATGAACAAGGAAGAGTAAGAAGGCTAAAAAGGTTTAGGATTAGCTACTTTGAATATTTCAGTGGAGTCAAGGTTATAAGAGTTGTCCCTCATTTTCTGGTGCTTGTCCCCAAGTCATTAGGGCAGGGAGATAGTTCTCACTGAAATATGAGAGGCTGACAAAGAAGATGGTTGGTGGTATGGGCTCTGGATTGGTTAGTTTGCTCATAGGTATGCTCAAAGGTGATTTGCTATCTAGAAATCAACTAACCGTGGTAGGGGCACTCCCTCCAGGGTCAGCAAGACCCCACAATGTAAAAGCATCAAAAAGAGAAACTAGGAAACATGGTTATTACACAGAAGCCCTGCAAAATCATGGACAACTCTTAAGTGCATACTGCTAAGTGAAAGAAATCAGGCTGAAAAGGCTCTGTGATTCAATGTATATTATGTTCTGGAAAAGGCAAGCTATAGAGACAGTAAAAAGATCAGCGGTTACCAGAAGTTTATGAATAGGTGAGGCACAGGAGAGGTTTTTTTTTCATGGCAATGAAATTGTTCTGCCTGATAACCATAAGTGTTGATACAGGATACTACACATGTGTCAAAATCCATTGAACTTCACAGTAGAAAGAGCAAACCTTGATGTATGTAAATATGTAAAAATCATTAGCATGTTGAGGAATCCTAAGATAGAACGTAGACTATAACAAAAGGATCTAAGTGTATTACAAATGTATGGAGTAACTTCTTCCTTCATTGAAAGGAGTAGGAGAGAAAAGTACTGACCTAAGCAACTGTGAGACTAAAGCAAAGGAAAGTGGATATAAGCATTGCACTTTGGTTGATGAAGTTGTCCCAGTGGGAATATGGGTTAACTCTGAACCCACCATACATATATTTGTCTGTTCCAGCTTCCATGACAAAATACCACAGACTGGGTGTCTTCAACAAAAGGAAGTTATTTCTTCATAGCTTTGGAGGCTGAAAGTCCCAAATCAAGGTGCCATCAGGGCTGGTTTCTGTTGAGATCTTTCTGGCTACCATCTCACTGTACCCTCACCTGGCTTCTTCTCTGTATGTGTGCAGAAACAGAGAGCGATCTCATATCTCTCCCTCTTCTTACAAAGACACCATTTCTATAAGATTAGAGCACAGTACTTATGATTTCACTTAACCTTAATTATCTCCTTAAAGGCCCTACCTCCATATATAATCACATTGGGGATTATAGTTTCTATATGTGATTTGGGGGGAAACAAAAACATTCAATCTATAACACATGTTTGCTAGAACAGAATAATTAGGCAAATGTATGACAGCATGTAGAAATCAGATTTCTCATATTTGGAATGAGAGTTAACAGAAAACAAAGAGAAGACTAAAATGATCCATGTGGTAATGGATTAGAGTTCGTTAGTATGAACTCATACTTATATAGATGCAGATGGTTATATATAGAAATATTTACAAACATACACATACAGACACTTTAGTATACACACATTTATTTTCTTGCTCTGTCACTTGGGAGGTCTTAGAAACAATGGCACCACAGAAGTACTGAGTACACCTAGCAACCAGATCTTCAGTTCTAATACCATTCACCAGTAAAAGGAACCTAGTCTCCTTGGAGAAATGTCTGATTCCAGGGCCAAGTCAGGAAATACACAAGATGTGCCTGGAGCCTCTTCTAGTGGCAGAAAGTAAAGAAGTACTCAGAAAACCCATGATGATCATGATACAGCAAAGGAAAAAGGAGGCCAGCTGAAAGAGCTCCTAATGGCCAAAGATGAAACAATATGAACAACAAAATATAGTATTGGATATAACCCAAAGTCTAAAATAAATAATCACGAACACATATCAGTTTCAATAAAACACTGCAAATAATAAGTGAGGGAGAAGAGATAAGACTCCCACTCAAGAGAATTCCAATTTATATAAATATTCCACCCTCAAAGGAAGGAGTATAAGTCTCTACACCTTAAGCGTGGGCTTTGTATAGAACTTCCTTCCCAAGAGTACAATATGGGAAGGGGGTGAAAGAGTAACTATATAATGAAGAAACTTAACACTACCTGAGTCAGATGATCAAGGTGAATGTTGACAGTGACAAGTCATATTGATAGTATGTATCCTTGAGATAATGTTATGAGAATGGCATTTTACTTCTATCGTCTTCTCCTCCACCAAAATAACCCCAATACACTCAAAGGAAAGTTAACAGACAAGTTCCAGTTACAGAATATTGTACCAATTACCTAAGCCTCAAAAACTGTCAAGGTCATTAAAAACAAACTCTGAGAAACAATCACAGCCAAGAGAAGCCTAAGTAGACATGATAATTAAATGTAATGTGGTACATATAATATCTAGTATATTATACAAAATATTACATATATTCACATCCATTCTGTATAAGGGAATACAAATTACAATTTAAAGAAAAACTGAATAATTTCTTTGGGTACCCAAGAGTATCAGTGGTTTTATAAATAACCATATACATTTAAACCACATCTTCTACCTCTTCATATAGAATGCACATTTGCCCCACTTACATTTATTTTCTCTTTCTTTGTTCAAATATTAGTTCCACAAATTTATGGAATTGACCATATGCCCAAGGTTTAAGAGACATATACAGACCCAACTGCTCTATAAAAATGCATCTGAAAAAACACTCTAAGGATTTTAGTTGATAAGAAACTCAAAAAACAGAAAATAACTTCAAAACCTCTTGAAGTGATCAGGAAAAGCAATATGAGTGTGTCATTGGCAAGGAAAAAGGTGACTCATTATTTTTCCCAAGACTTCATGGGTATCCATAACCTGCTGAATTTTTAAAATCTAATTTGGTCCATCAGCCTAAAGCTCAGAAGATTTTTTTTGTCAGAATACTGAATAGGATACAGAATTTTTTAAAAGGCTGCGCAATATGTCCATGCTTTCAAACAAGCTCTTCTGTCAGTCAGGTTGTAGGATCCAGCATACACAACAGTGCTTTAAATGTCTCAGGCAGATAGTCATGCTGTAAGGAGACTTTGCCAGGAATCTCTAGGTGAATCACAGTGCAGATCTCTAGGATTCTGGAGCAATTATGCCACTGTCTATCAATATTTTTTTAGAAACAACTTCTGCCTTTACTACTGGAGTTTGGTTGAACCTAACTGCTAATCATGGGACATTAAGTTACCGGGTGACTTGAGTAGTCTATCTTTTATTGGGATTGTTTGATCAACAAAGCCAAAAAGTTAGAACTGTATAGTGGCATTCCATAATCAAATGAAAGTGTCATAAAAGAGTAAATTTAAGCAAATCCTGAAGTTCTAAGAAGAGATGGCCAGAGTTTTCTGATCCGTGGACAGTGACTAAGGACTTAGCTGGACCATCAGGGAGGAGCAAGGTTAGAAAACTATCCATAGAGATCTTAGGAAGAGGTACATGGACAGAACACCTCCCAAATGGAAAGACTGTAAAGATATTTTCCCTATATGAAAAGAATGTCTTATCAAAGAATGTCTTCAGCAGAGAAGGACCATAATAATGAGGTGGATAAAACTATTCTTTTTTGTGGCTACTAATTATCTACGACCATTTTCCTTGCCCACGGGGCTGATAAAGTACTTAAGGCAACATGATGTAGATTGTGCATGTGCTTAGCAATATGGACTTGCTCCCTGCAATGTAATAGTTAATTTTGTGTCAACCTGATTGGATCACAGAATGCCAAGATATTTGGATAAACATTATTTTGGGGTATGTCTATTTCCCACAGATGAAATTAACATTTTAACTGGTGACTGAGTAAAGTAGATAGCCCTCCTCAGTGTGGGTGAACATTATTTGACTCACTGATCACATGAATAGTACAAAAAAGGTGGAGGAAAAAAGAATTTGGCCCCTTCTACCTGATTGCCAAGCAAGGACATCAACCTTCTCCTGTTGTCTTTGCTCCTGGCTCTCAGGTATTCAGACTCAGACTGAATTATACCACCAGCTTTCCTGGATCTCCAAACTGGGGATAGCAGACAGTAGGATTTCTCAGTATCCCCACTGTATGACCAATTCTTAATAAGAAAGCTCTTCTTAATAGATATACTACTGGTTGTGTTTCTCTAGCGAACTCTAATACACCCGTTATGGCTGATCTACTGTCTGTGACCAACCTGCCAACAGTAGAGACCAATAATATCCTCCAGTATTGCATTCCCAGAAAGGATTAGCCAGCTACCTGGTAGCCAGCTTCTAAGCTGATTATGTTGGACCACTTCCATCATAGAAGAGCAGCACTTTGTTCTCACTAGAAAGCAGACACTTATTCTGAATATGGATTTGCCTTCCTGACTGCAGCACTTCTGCCAAAACCACCATCCATGGACTTATAAAAAGCCTTATTCACAGTCATGATATTCTAGATAGCATAGCTTCTGACCAAATAAATCATTTTATAGTAAATAAAGTGTAGCAATGGCCCATACACATGTAATTCACTGAATTTACAATGTTCCTATCACTGTGAAAATCTGATAAAATAGTAGAATGGCCTTTTGAAAACTTAGTCATGGTGTTAGCTGGATGCAACACCTTGTAGAGCTGGAGTAATGTCACTAGAATATGACATGTGCTCTAAATTAGTGGCCAATGTATGGTGCTATTTCTCTTATTGCCAGGATTCATGGATCTGGAAGTCAAGAGGTGGAAAGGAGTATAGCTTCTCAAACTATTACCTCTAAGGATCTATACATGAACAAAATATTTGCTTCTGATCCTTATAATCTTGTGTTTTGCTGGACTAGAATTCTTCATTGCCATAGATAGAGTGCTCCCAGCAGGAGGTATAGCAATAACTCTATTAAACAGAAAATCAAAACTACCCACCTGGCCACTTTGGGATCCTCATTCCAGTGAGTAGACAGACAAAGAGAAGGTTACTGGCTGGGGTTATCGATTTTAACACAAGGTGAAATTGAGTCACTACAACATTACAGAAAGAATGAAGATTATGTCTGTAAAGGAGGAGATCCCCTGGGATGACTTGATTGTACTATCGTACTATGATTAAAATCAATGGAAACTGCAGCAGTCTAATACAGGCAAGACTTCTGACCCAGACACTTAAACAATAAAGGCTAGGGTCACTATACAAGTAAGGAACTACAACCAATTGAGTTTCTTGCTGAGAGTAAAATAGCTAGAAGAAAAGAAATTTATGGAAACCAGCTATAACTACATGATCCATTGCAGAAATGAAGACTGCAATAATTATAATTGTTCCTTTTTTATTTTCATGTGAATTTAATTGTGTCTATAAACAATACTTTTTTTTTCTCTCCCCCACTTCCCTACCTCCAGACATATGATATGTAAATAGTAGTTAATCTATACATCAGGATGAAAACTATAGAATATCAAAATGTGAATAGAACTCAGAAAAGGAATAAATATCAAAGATGGAGAAAATAATTTTGCATCCTATCTTGGGGACAGGATTAGTGTGTTTCCAGTTGTGTGGGAGATAGTTGCATCATATTAAGTGAAAGCATAATTTTGATACCGTATTTCAAAGTTAAACATGATTAAAATAAGTGTACGTGGGTACCAATTTGACAGGTGGTAGATTGTTGTGGTTTTGTTCTCTGTCAACTTAGTTACGTTTCCAAGAATTCTCTCTTTATATGGCTCTAAACAAGAGTTGGCCAATATCTGCATAAGATTTGGAAAGTGGAAGTGGAGCAACAGTCATTTTGTTACCACTCTCTGAAGGTCAGTGAGAGGTCAAGTGCTGCTTGCAGTACATTTACTTTACCAACGATATACACTGTCATTGATCACCTTTTTGGTATGTGGCAGCACCTGAATCCACAGCAAATCTTAATCCTGCCTGATCTTCTTTTGTTGCTCTGAGACTTGTAACAAGAACATGCACAGCCTAAGGCACCAGGTGCAGAATTTTCTGAAGGTCATCCATAGGAACAACTCCAAGTAATGACAGCCAAACAGCCTTCAGTTTGTTCTGATGGGTTCAACCTTTCTGGTTCCAGTTTTCCTTGCTCCTACACATGTCCAAATTTCCAACCTACATTTCAGTCTAGTTGAACCATAATGGTTTCAAGATCAACCGAGGTTCATACCAGCATTGTAAAAATTTCCCCATCAGTTCCCACCATTGCGTAAGGTTTAAATCTTGTAACAAATCTCTTACTTTTTATCACTCATAACTCTACTTCTTTTAATGAACCCAAACTGACACATTATGTCTTAGTCTTCAAACTGAAAAGAGGAAGGTAATAATCAAATACCAAAAAAAGAAATAATATGTATGAATGAAAATGAGTTTAGCCATTGTAAAATGACATGTTCCTTCTCCTTTCATAGCCTAGAAATAAAATTTTATCTTTTTTTAAATTAATATAGCTCTTACTAAAAACCACATGGCATGGTGGGTACTTCCAGCCAAAAGGAGAGAGCAAGCTGGGACTAGTTTTAGGTGAAACCAGGACACATTGAATAGAAAAGAAGGCTTGTCCTCATCCAGGAAAAGATCATCTGTCCAAATCAACCAAACATGAATCTTATCTGGAATAAGCATCTACTGGGCTTATTGAAAGGACTAGCCCAGGATTAGGCAACAAAGGCTGCTGGTTGTCTGGCAACATTGGTAACATCAGCAGATGCTTTAATTATAGATTAAGGAGGTCCATCTGGTGTAGACACAGAGACAAGTCAAACGTTTGTGTCTATTAGTTGTAAGACTTCAATCATGACCATATCTTATTTCTCTTTGCATTCCAGAGCCTGGTTCTGTGCTGACAATGTAGTAGGTACTTAGTCACATTGTTGAATGAAAAAAATAAATGAATGACATTGACCAGCTAGGCTAGGGATGGACAAATTGACAATGTTAATGTTTGCTGACATAAATACCTACTATGGAGTAAGATGATTTAAAATACATTTTTTAAATAATGTAATCATTCTCTTTCCATATGTATTTTTCACACATATATATTAATGTATAAAGATATATATAACTTTTTTGAAATATATTTATGAAATTAACAGATATCAGTAGATCAGTAAGAGTTCTCCTAGTTCTAGATCTAATTCTAGATCTCTCTCACTCTCTCTCTATATATAATATAGACATATATATATATATATATATATATATATATATATATAATGTATGCAGTACAACATCTCCTCTGACTCTTTCTATATATGTACACATATGTGCATCTATGGGACGTACGTATACAGTGAGAGAGAGATCCCAGATCATAGATGTTTAGAACTAGAAGACATTTGCTGATATTTATTAATTTAACTCTTCTGTAATGTAGATAAAAAGAAGTTTTACTTTTCACAGGAAATCGTTGCCAAAAAAATGTAATCAAAGCAGAAAGTAGTAAATATAAAGATTTAAAGGGAATGAGGATAGTAAATATGACCAAAATCAGAGATGCAGTAGGACCCCTTTTTTTTTCTTTTGGCATGAGCACTAAGAGTCCATTTCTGGCTGTTTCACTTCCTCATTTGCCGGCCCAGCCCTGGTTAGTTTCTAAGCCTATCACAGAATGGAGAGAGAATATATCAGCAGTAGCCACTGAAAGTTGTCTCACTCTCATAAAATAATATCTAATATGTCTGAGGATTTCTAGTCATATTTGTGTATTCTTTCCTTCCCTCAGTCCCACTGATACACAAAGAGCCTTCCCCTATCCTTAGTCCATACTGCATTGATCCAATCTTAGATATTTAGCTTGAGATTCTTTTACTCCCTTCAAAGGGAGTTACAGACCATCCAACTTCAGATACTCCCTGTCCCCTGGACTTTAATGCTAGTCCCGGATTAAGCTTTCTTAAATATGGATGTCTGCTGATACTGTTTAAAGTATGCCTGGCCACTTAACATTGGATTTCCTGACTGCTCATGTGGTGCCAGCAGCATGGTTTTTTCTGTTGCTTCTTTCATTGGTCTGACTGTACACTCCCTAGCATGCATACCATCTGAACATGCTGTGAGGAATGACATCACAGGATGCATTTCAGGAGGTTATTAAAGAACAAATGTCAGGATGGATAAATGAGAAATCTGATTTATAGCAGCAATTCATGTGTTCTTTTGGTAAAATAGACTCCATCTCACAAAGTGATTTTTAATTCAGATGCTGTTGTTCTACACCCTACAACTACCACTCTAGAAGAAATGTGAGCTTATTCTTTTGCCCACAAATTTATACTATAACGGAGTTCCAAAGACATCTTCAAACATAAGCTTCTTGATGTATTATTCTCTGTTAGAAACTATTCTCAAATATCCTAATGCTCTCATATAAATTCTATCATAAGACTCATACAATTAGCTTTCTCATTACTGTGCCTTGGAAGACAGATCTACTTAATCTAATGTGCCCAAAAGAAGAAAAAGAAAAGAGGGGAAGGAAAAAGGGTTCATATGAGTTCATAAGTTGACAACAGAAAAAACTGCCTGAAACTAGTCCTGAAATTACCTGGTGATCTTTTCTTACAAAGTCAACATATGTCTGTTTTAGATGACTAGTAATTAAATATGGGAAATCTCTCTCATTCCACAAAGGTGCTAAAAATGACAGTCCTCCATTGCTAAGTATAACTGGAAATATTTTTCCTGGCTACTCAAAAAGTAAGATATTAAAATTTATATTTAAAAAGTGCTACTTCTAAAATGTATTTAGATCAAAGTGAAGGAAAAACAAAATAATGATTTACTCCATAATGTTGAATAATAAAAAGGATGAAGAAAATTGGTAGTCCATGGAAGAAATTAGCACTGTGTCATTTTCTGTTAGTAAAATACAAATAATGAGTAATCAGTCAAAATCGGAGTATTATGGTACATTGTGTGATAAAGACTTCTAGCATTACAGTCAATGTATTCTCTAGGGATTGCTAATTGCCCTACTGGATTCCTGGCCAATTTACATATACCCCTAGTACTAGCGATAATAATACAGTTAATTATTAACATGTCTATATTCCCAATGAGAAACTGACATTCACAAAGATAGTGGATATGTAATATTCATCCATATATATATATATATATATATATATATATATATATATATCCTTATATCCTTATAAGGATGAATATATTCATCCTCATCCTTATATTCATCATCCTTATATTTAGTGCAGTGCCTATCAAATAACAAGTACTCAGTACATATTGGTTGACAATGTTTAATTGACACAGCAGCTGAAATATCTTATACTATGTAACCCCATAAGGTTTTGAATTGGATCAGAATTGCTCTTTCTATTTTTCCCTTGAGGTGCAGACCCTACCCACACTCTTCCTTTTAGCTCTAGATATGACTTTCATATCTAGGCTAAAATAAACAAAGGGATGAAAAAATAAGGACAAGGCCATCAGAACTGTGAACATCAAATTATAATCCCTATTCACAATTATCAATGTCCTACTAGATATAGTACAAAAAGGATCGGACTGAAACCAACAGCCCAGTCACAACTTTTTTCTGCTCTCCAGCCAAGGACATCTTGTTATTTATTTGCCCACACTCTCTAATTACTTTCATCCCTGTGTGCAACCCCACTTTACAATGTCAACCTGGCTTGCCTTCTTGTCTGTCTCTTAAGTACCTACCCATTGCCACTCTTTTATTTTAATTTTGAAGTTATATTACAAGGTCTAAGTTGTGCCAAAATCCTCTCAAGATCCCTCCCTCTTAGCCTAAAGCTAGGAATTGACAAGAAACTACTTCTTGTGAAAATCAGGGTGGATATAACAGGATAGATTGCAATCAAAATCCATTAATATGAATATAAAAGGGTTGGTATCAAGAGTAGTTTTAGCAGAATAACTTTTAAGATATGCTTGTGAGAAAAATTGAGAGGTGGAAACAAGGCAAATTTCCACTTACATTCAAAAGTTTTTATGAGCTTAGAGAAAATAATGTTGAGAGATTCATAAACTTTAATAAATGCTTGCCATAGTGCATAATGACTCCCCATATTTCAACTTGTAAGTAAAATTGTACATAAAGAAAATAAAATGAGCAAATCCTATTTTTTTAAGATTTTATTTATTTATTTGACAGAGAGAGAGGGAACACAAGCAGAGGGAGTGGGAGAGGAAGAAGCAGGCTTCCCACCGAGAGGAGAGCCTGATGAGGGGGTTGATGTGGGGTTCCATGTGGGGCTCGATGAGGGACTTGATCCCAGGACCCTGGGATCATGACCTGAGCTGAAGACAGATGCTTAATGACTGAGTCACTGAGGCACCCCTAGCAAAACTTATTTTTTAAAGGTTAGAATCCTTTCCTTTGGAATCTGATATAAAGAGAATATGTAAACTGTTGAGACTTTGTAAGTAAAAAGTACTTAAGGAAATGACTTCTGCTCCCTGTTATGATGGAGTAATAGGAACCAGATTTATACATTTGACTTACAAAACAGACAAAATATAGGAAACAGTGGCCTTTAGATATTGGACAACAAGTGAAATCACAAAAATGATTCAAAAAAGAGTCAAACTGCTGAACCAAACTAAAAGAGCACTCTGATCACCCCAGCTTACACCTGGAAAAATTTGCAGCATAACATGAGTAAGTCCAAGCCAAACCTGGCAGTTGCCTGAGTTTGAAGAAGAGGTCTGAATTCAAGGAGTTCATGCATTCTCAAATTTATGAGGCAGACACCAGAGAGGAGAGAGTAAGCATCACAGACCATCAGAAGTTTTCCCTCAAGACTTGTTTGCTGAGTACTGATCTTGCATGCATTTAAAATAACTGCTAGAGCTAAAGAGGAAATCACTAGAACAGAGCAGGGGGAATATTTTGTAGAGCTCACAAAATGATGGGAGTAGTTCAAGTTCTCAATAGCCATAACAGAAAGATTTCTTGACATTAACTATAGGAGGAGCCAGTAAAATACAGAAACAAGCCAAATTTGGCCTGCCATCTTGTTTTGGGTTTTTTGGTGGCTTTTTTTTTTTTTTGGTAAAATTTTATTAGCACACAGCCATGCTAACTTATTTACATATTATCTATGGCTATTGCATGTTATCTATTCTACAATGATAGAATTAAGTATTTGAAACAAAGACCACTTGTTCCATGTGGTATAAAATATTTATATCTGGCCCTTGAGAAGAAAGTGTTTGCCAACTTTTGGAGTAGAATCCTAAAAAGTGTATTGCCTTAGTAGTTGGATCAAATTAGCACTAAACTAATAGCTGTTCTTAATGCACATAAGAAAGCTTAAAAACAAACTTCTAAGTAACTTACCTATGTCTCAGATTATAGACCAAAAACATTTTAAGAAATAAAAGAAAACCTAGAATCCAAGAACATAAGATCTACAATACCAGGAACTTAACTATGCTTAGCTAGCTATGAAAAGAAACAAAAAATTTAAAAAATCAGTATTAACAAGGAGACTTAATCAAGAGGGGCAGACCCAGAAAGAATACATGATAGAATTAGTGGATAAGGTTGTTAAAATAGCTATTATATATATATAACTTAATGTGTTCAAGAAGGTGGAAGAAAGAATGAACATGATAAAAAGATTAATAGAATATTTTAAAAGGCACAAATTGAACTTCTAAAAATTAAAATGTAAATTCTGACATGAAAAGCATCCTGAATGATAAACTGAACTTTACAGAAGGAAAACACACACACACACACACATACCCCTTAGAGACATAGCCTGAGAAACTTTCCAAAATGAAACACAAAGACCAAAAAAAAAAAAAAAAAAAAAGAAGAAGACTTAAAAATAAACAAAGCAACACTGAGCTTTGGGCAATTTCAAACAATGTAAAAATATATAATTGGAATCCTAGAAGAAAAGGACTAAGAATGGAACAAAAGATTTTTGAAGAAATAATTGCTGAAAGTTCAAAATTTAAAGGACTCTCTAATCCCATATATTCCAAAAGCTCAAAAAAAAAAAAAAAACCAACTAAAAGAAATATGAATAAAACCACAAGAAGACACATCATAACCCAAGTGTTGCCAAACAGTGATAGAAAGAAAATCTTAAAAGCAGTCACTGAAAGAAGATGCATTTCACACAAAACAACAGGGTAAGAATGATGGCAGACTTCTAAGAAGAAACAACACATGTGAGTAAACAACACAAGTAAGCAAAGTAAGCAAGGCAACACTGTTAAAGTACTAGAAAACTAGAACAGAGTTAATATAAAATTCTATACCCAGCAAAATATCTCATTATCTTAGGATACACATGAAGTGGTATACTACAAATAGAATGTAGACTGTTACAAGTTAGACTATACATATAGTTAAGCCCCGACAAAGAAAGCAATGAAGGAAATAAAATTCAAGTCATGAAAAAATATTCAATTGATCTGAAAGAAAGCAGAAAAGGAGAAAGACAAAAGACTAAAGAACACATGGAACAAATGGAAAACAAATAACAAGATGATAGATTTTTTTAAAATTTACTTTTATTTTTTATTTATTTCTTTTCAGTGTAACAGAATTCATTGTTTATGCACCACACCCCGTGCTCCATGCAATACATGCCCTCCATAATACCCACCACCTGGCTCCCCCAACCTCCCACCCCCCGCCCCACCAAAACCCTCAGATTGTTTTTCAGAGTCCATAGTCTCTCATAGTTAAGATGATAGATTTAAACCCATGCATACAATCACATTAATTGCAAATGGTATAAAAATATCAATTAAAGGGACCCCTGGGTGGCTCAGTTGGTTAAGCCGCTGCCTTCGGCTCAGGTCGTGATCCCAGGGTCCTGGGATCGAGTCCTGCATCGGGCTCCTTGCTCAGTGGGGAGCCTGCTTCTCTCTCTGCCTCTGCCTGTAGCTCTGCCTGCTTGTGTTCTCCCGCTTGCTCACTCTCTCTCTGACAAATAAATAAAAAAAATATATATATCAATTAAAAAGAGTTAGATTAGATGAAAATATATGACCAAACTATATTCTATCTGTAAGAAATAGAGGACCAAACTATATTCTATCTATAGATTCTATCTATAAGAATGGTATTAAATATAAAAACACATATAGGTAAGAAATATAAAATATACCATGCATATATACACATACATACACACACAAACAGAAGTAGCTACAATAATATCAAAGTATGGTCAGAGAAAAAAAATTACACGTTATTGCATAGTGATAAAAAGAAAATTATCAAAAAGAAATAAACACCTTAAAAATGTATTCACTTTTTTTAAAGATTTTATTTATTTATTTGACAGAGAGAGAGAGATCACAAGTAGGCAGAGAGGCAGACAGAGAGAGGGGGAAGCAGGCTCCCCGCCAAGCAGAGAGCCCAATGTAGGGCTCGATCCCAGGACCCTGGGATCATGACCTGAGCTGAAGGCAGAGGCTTTAACCCACTGAGCCACCCAGGCGCCCCAAAAATGTATTCACTTATTAACATGGCTTTGAAATATGTCAAACCTGAATGTACTAAAAGGAAAAAATTTCTTTAAATCCACAATAACTGTTAGAGATTTCAAATTCTTCCTGTTGATAATTGATAGGAAGAAGAAAAGGAAAAGCCAGGAAGGTTACAGAAAAACTGGACAATACTATCAAGCAGCTTGACTTAATTGATGTTTATAGATCATTCTACTTCCACAATCTGAAGAATATACATTCTTTTAAAACACACACACACACAACCACCTGAAATAATTTCCAAGACAGACCACATTCTGGGTTACAAAGTAAGCCTCAATAAATGTAAAATTTTATTATTAAAATATTACAAATATAATTGAACACAAATTGAAACCCACAGCATAAAGAAAGCTAAACTAGTTACATATTTGGATACTTAATACTTCAGTTACCACAAGGAAAATTAGAAAATACTGCAAACTCAATGAAAAGAAACATGAAACATTAAAAATATGTGGAATTAAGGAAAAACAATGTTTAGAGAGAAATCCAAAGCAACAAATTCATATGTTAGAAAAGTTGTACAAAGTTGTACAAACCTACAATGATGTAGGTTTACATATAATAAATTGGAATAAGAATAACAAATTAACCCAGTGCAGGCAGAAGGAAAGAAATAAAGATTAAGCAGAAATCAATAAAATTGTACAGGTAAAAACAACAAAGAAAATTCACAAAACTAAGACCTGGTTTGTTGTTGTTGTTGTTTTAATATCAGCAAAATTGCTAAACTTCTAATCAGACTGATGAAAGAAAAAAGAGAGAGAGAGAAATAAAAAAGAAAGAAAGAAAGAAAGAAATGCATTACTAGTATAATAAGAAAAAAAGAACATAACTACTGATCCCACAGATATTACAAAGATAATAAAGGATTTTCTAACAACTTTATGACCATAAATTCCAAAACATAAGTGAAATGGATCAATTCCTTGAAAAGAAAAACTACCAAACCTCACTAAAGAAGGAATAGATAACTTATATAGCCCATGAATCTGTAGTGTCTATTAAAACCATTGAACCATGTGTAGTTAAAAACATTCCATGTAAGAAAACCATAGAGCCAAATCTTTTCACTGGCAAATTCTACCAAGCAATTAAAAGATACAATGCCAATTGTACACACTCAGAAAATAAAGGAAAAGAACATTTCTCAACTCATTTTTTACCAGAATTACTTTAATGCCAAAACAAGACAGATACTCCAAAAAAGAAGAGAAAAACTACAAATCAATAGCCTACATGAAAATATTTGCAAAAATCCAAAATAAATATTAGCAAATTAATCCAGCAATATATAAAAATGAACAATAAATCACAACCAAGTGAGGTACATTTCAGAAATACACAACTAATTCAACATTCAAAAGTCAACCAATGTAATTCACCATATTAAGATGGAATAAATAAACCCATATAACTGGCTCTATAAATGGAAAAAAATTCAACAAATTCAATATCTATCCACAGTAAAAATTATCAGTAAACTCAAAATAGAAGGAAACTTCCTCAAACTAATGTAGTGAACTTTGAAAAACCTACAATTAGGATGATACTTCATAATAAGACTTGAATGGCTTCCTTCTAAGATCATGAATAAGGCAAGTATATCTACTTACTCTCACATTTCAATTAATCACTGCATTGTAGATCCTAACCAGTGCAAAAGTCAAGAAAAATAAGTAAAAACCATGCAACTTAAAAAGGAAGAAGTAAAAATATCTTTATTTGCACATGACATAATTGCATAGGTAGAAATGCATAAGAAATTCATTAAAAAAACAAAGTTGGAGGGTATAAGGCCATTTTAAAACCCTAATTTGTTTCTATGCACTAATAAAAACTGGCAATTTAAGTTTCAAAACTAATATTATTAGGATACAAGTAATAATTAAAGTATTAAATAGTAATAGATAATTAGTTGCCTCAGTCCCAGTGCAGCAGGACCCCACTCCCAGAGGACTGACCCAAACCCCTGCCAACACCACATCCTCCAACCCCAGGTTTCTTCTTCTGTTCTATCCTCAAGAACAGAAGTAACTGACTTTCCTAACATAGAGAAGTAGACACAAGACTTAGACAAAATAAGAAGACAGATGAATTTGTCCCAAATGAAATAACAGGAAAGGCTAAGGCCAGACATCTAAGTGAAACAGATATAAGTAGCGTGCCTGATAGAGAATTTAAAATAATGATCATAAAGATACTCACTGGACTTAAAAAAAGAGTGGAAGACATGAGTGAGACCTTTAAGACAGAGATAAGAAATAATAAAGCACAGATAAAGGGCTCAATAAATGAAGTAAGAAACACACTTGATGGAATGAACAAAGGGTTGAAAAAAGCAGAGGAACAAATTAATGACCTATAAAACAGAGTAATGGAAAATAATCAAAGTGAACAAACGAGAGAAAAAAGAATTATGAAAAACTAGGATAGACTTAGGGAAGTCAGTGACTTCATCAAACATAATAACACTTATAGTACAGGAGACCTAGAAAAAAAAGAGAGAGGAAAAGGGACAGAAAATTTATTTGAAGGAATAATAGCTGAAAACTTCCCTAATCCAGGGAAGGAAACAGATATCCAAATCCAGTAGGCACAGAGAACCCCCAACAAAATCAACAAAAGCAAATCCACACCAAGACATATTATAATTAGAATGGCAAAATATAATGAGAAAGAAAAATTTTTAAAAGCAGCAAGACTAAATAAGACAATTACATAAAAGGGAAACCCAGAGGCTATCTGGGGATTTTTCAGCAGAAGCTTTCCAAGTCAGAAGTGAGTGACATGATATACTCACAGGCAAGAATAGTCTATCTAGCTAGTCAAGCATTCAGAAGAGGAGAGATAAAGAGCTTCCCAAACAAACAATAACTAAAGAGTTCATAACTCCTAAACCAACCCAGCAAGAAATATTAAATGGGGGGGCGCCTGGGTGACTCAGTAGGTTAAAGCCTCTGCCTTCAGCTCGGGTCATGATTCCAGGGTCCTGGGATCGAGCCCCACATCGGGCTCCCTGCCCATCAGGGAGCCTGCTTCTTCCTCTTTCTCTCTCCCTGCCTCTCTGCCTACTTGTGATCTGTATTTGTCAAATAAATAAATAAAATCTTTGAAAAAAAGAAAGAAATATTAAATGGGATACTTTGAGTGGAAAGGAAAAAACAAAATATGATATATGAAGGTAAGTAACACAAAAGCAGTAAAAATAAGTATTTTTGTAAAAGACCAGTTAAAGAACTCACAAAATAAACAGATGTAAAATATGGGGAGGAGACGTGTAAAAAATGGGTTCAAATTTAAACAACCATCAACTTAATATAGACTGCTTTATGCAGAAGATGTTACATGCAAACCTAAAGACAACCACAAATCAAAAATCACTAATAAATATGCAAAGAATAAACAAAAAGAATCAAATATACCACTAAAAGAAACCATCAAATCGTAAAAGAGAAAAAGACAAGTATCAGAGAAAATCTCCAGAAACAACTACAAAACAAGTAATAAAATGACAATAAATAGGGGGGAGGAGTCAAGATGGTGGAGAAGTAGCAGGCTAAGACGACATCAGGTAGTAGGAGATCAGCTAGATAGCTCATCTAACCATTGTGAACACCTACAAATCCAACGGGAAATCAAAGAGAAGAGCAACAATTCTAGAAACAGAAAATTGATCGTTTTCTGAAAGGTAGGACCTATGGAGAAGTGAATCCAAAGTGACAGGAAGATAGACCATGGTGGGAGGGGCTGGCTCCCAGCAAGCGGAGGAGCAATGGAGCACTAAATCAGAACTTTTAAAAGTCTGCTCCACGGAGGGTCATCGCTCCAGAGGCTAAATCAGGGAAAAGCCCACATGGGGTAAGCGTAACCCCAGGTCCCACGGGGACACAGAAGGACCAGGGGTGTCTGAGTGTCGCAGAGCTCACAGGTATTAGAGCGGGAAAGCCGGCTACAGAGACAAAGCCGAGCAGTGAGCTCTCAACTTGGGCTTACCTTGAACCTGTCACAGGCTGGGTGAGCTCAGAGCGTGGCCAGAAGCCACGGAGATGGAAGCGACTGGGAGCATTCCTCCAAGCGCAACCAGAAGCCAGGGAGACGGGAGCGACTGGGCGCTTTTCTCTGAGGGTGCATGGAGGAGTGGGACCCCGAGCTCTTGGCTCCTCCAGGCCAGAGATTGGGAGGCCGCCATCTTCATTCCCATTCTCCAGAACTCTATGGAAAGCTTTCAGGGAACAAAAAGCTCCCAAAAGCAAACCCAAGCGGATTACTTAGCCCAGCCCCTGGTAAGGGTGGTGCAATTCCGCCTGGGGCAAAGACACTTGAGAATCACTACAACAGGCCCCTCCCCCAGAAGATCAACAAGAAACCCAGCCAAGACCAACTTCACTCACCAAGGAGAACAGTGGAATTCCAGAGGAAGAGAAAGCAAATCTTATTTGGACAAAATGACAAGGCGGAAAAACTCACCACAAAAAAAAGAGCAAGAGGCAGTACTGAAGACTGGGGACCTAATCAATACAGACATTGGTAATATGACAGATCTAGAGTTCAGAATGATGATTCTCAAGGTTCTAGCCGGGCTCAAAAAAGGCATAGAAGATATTAGAGAAACCTTCTCTGGAGAGATAAAAGCCCTTTCTGGAGAAATAAAAGAACTAATAT
This sequence comes from Lutra lutra, assembly GCF_902655055.1. Classification (NCBI taxonomy): domain Eukaryota; kingdom Metazoa; phylum Chordata; class Mammalia; order Carnivora; family Mustelidae; genus Lutra; species Lutra lutra. The sequence goes on along the minus strand of NC_062279.1, from coordinate 46,593,665 downwards.
CTAACCAAGTTGAAATTAAAAAAGCTATTAATGAGGTGCAATCAAAAATGGAAGCTCTTACTGCTAGGATAAATGAGGCAGAAGAAAGAATTAGTGACATAGAAGACCAAATGACAGAGAATAAAGAAGCTGAACAAAAGAGAGACAAACAAATACTGGACCACGAGGAGAGAATTCGAGAGATAAGTGACACCATAAGATGACAAAACATTAGAATAATTAGGATTCCTGGGGCACCTGGGTGGCTCAGTGGGTTGGGGCCTCTGCCTTCGGCTCGGGTCATGGTCCCAGGGTCCTGGGATTGAGCCCCGCAATGGGTTTTCTGCTCGGCAGGGAGCCTGCCTCACCCTCTCTCCGTGCCTGCTTCTCTGCCTACTTGTGATTTCTGTCCGTGAAGTGGCTAGATAAAATCTTTACAAGAAAGAAAAAAAAAAAGAATAATTAGGATTCCAGAAGAAGAAAGAGGGGAGCAGAAGGTATATTGGAGAGAATTATTGTAGAGAATTTCTCTAATATGGCAAAGGGAACAAAAGACTCCACTCCAAAACTGCTAGAACTTGTACAGGAATTCAGCAAAGTGTCAGGATATAAAGTCAATGCACAGAAATCAGTTGCATTTCTCTACACTAACAACAAGACAGAAGAAAGAGAAATTAAGGAGTCCGTCCCATTTACAATTGCACCCAAAACCATAAGATACCTAGGAATAAACCTAACCAAAGAGGCAAAGAATCTATACTCAGAAAACTATAAAGTACTCATGAAAGAAACTGAGGAAGACACAAAGAAATGGAAAAATGTTCCATGCTCATGGATTGGAAGAATAAATATGGTGAAAATGTCTATGCTACCTAAAGCAATCTACACATTTAATGCCATCTCTATCAAAATCCCATCCATTTTTTTCAAAGAAATAGAAAAACAATCCTAAAATTTATATGGAACCAGAAAAGACCTCAAATAGCCAAAGGAATATTGAAAAAGAAAGCCAAGGTTGGTGGCATCACAATTCAGGACTTCAAACTCTATTACAAAGCTGTCATCATCAAGACAGCATGGTACTGGCACAAAAACAGACACATAGATCAATGGAACAGAATAGAGATCCCAGAAATAGACCCTCAACTCCAATGTCAACTAATCTTTGACAAAGCAGGAAGGGATGTCCAATGGAAAAAAGGCAGCCTTTTCAACAAATGGTGCTGGGAAAATTAGACAGCCACATGCAGAAAAATGAAATTGGACTATTTCCTTACACCACACACAAAAATAGAATCAAAATGGATGAAGGACCTCAATGTGAGAAAGGAATCCATCCAAATCCTTGAAGAGAACACAGGCAGCAACCTCTTTGACCTCAACCGCAGCAACATCTTCCTAGGAACATCATCAAAGACAACAGAAGGAAGGGCAAAAATGAACTATTGGGACTTCTTCATCAAGATCAAAAGCTTTTGCACAGCAAAGGAAACAGTTAACAAAACCAAAAGACAACTGACAGAATGGGAGAAGATATTTGCAAATGACATATCAGATAAAGGGCTAGTATCCAAAATCTATAAAGAACTTAGCAAACTCAACACCAAAAGAACAAATAATCCAATCAAGAAATGGGCAGAGGACATGAACAGACATTTCTGCAAAGAAGACATCCAGATGGCCAACAGACACATGAAAAAGTGCTCCATATCACTCGGCATCAGGGAAATACAAATCAAAACCACAATGAGATATCACCTCACACCAGTCAGAATGGCTAAAATTAACAAGTCAGGAAATGACAGATGCTGGCGAGGATGCGGAGAAAGGGGAACCCTCCTACACTGTTGGTGGGAATGCAAGCTGGTGCAACCACTCTGGAAAACAGCATGGAGGTTCCTCAAAATGTTGAAAATAGAACTACCCTATGACCCAGCAATTGCACTGCTGGGTATTTACCCTAAAGATACAAACGTAGTGATCCGAAGGGGCACGTGCACCTGAATGTTTATAGCAGCAATGTCTACAATAGCCAAACTATGGAAAGAACCTAGATGTCCATCAACAGACGAATGGATAAAGAAGATGTGGTATATATACACAATGGAATACTATGCAGCCATCAAAAGAAATGAAATCTTGCCATTTGCGACGACGTGGATGGAACTAGAGGGTATCATGCTTAGCAAAATAAGTCAATCGGAGAAAGACAACTATCATATGATCTCCCTGATATGAGGGAGAGGAGATGCAACATGGGGGGTTAAGGGGGTAGGAGAAGAGTAAATGAAACAAGATGGGATTGGGAGGAAGACAAACCATAAGTGACTCTTAATCTCACAAAACAAACTGAGGGTTGATGGGGGAAGGCGGGTTGGGGGGGGTGGGATTATGGACATTGGGGAGGGTATGTGCTATGGTGAGTGCTGTGAAGTGTGTAAACCTGGTGATTCACAGACCTTTACTCCTGGGGATAAAAATATATTATATGTTTATAAAAAATTAAAAATTTTTTAAAAAGATATAATGACGGTAAGTGGGTGAATGTTAGGGGATGGGGTGATGGAAGAGTTGAACTATAAAGGAGCACCAGGAAACTTTCGGACTTCATAGAAATGCTTTTTTTATTAACTGTGCTGATAGTTTTGTAGGTATATAAACATGCTGAAAATCATCAAATTACAATATAGTTTATTAGATATTAGTTATACCTCAATCAAGATGTTTTTTTAAAGGTACATAAGGGAATCAAAGTAGGTTTAAAAAAAAAAATACCCTTTTTAAAGTTTGAAACTCATTCCTAGGAAATTCAAGTAGAGAGAAAACCAAGCAATGAGAATGTGGCAGAGCTATACATCTCTGCAAGTGGTCATTGCTTCTTAGTTATTCAGGATATTAACGGTGATTGGAAACAGCATTCTTCAAGTTTGTTCAAGTTGGTCCCTCCCATCAAAGTTTACCTTGCTCCATATTTATCCAATGGAACTAAGAAAAAGGTGTTTTTTAAAATTAAAGATCCTTATTAACCCTTCCAAAGACTTTTGGCCAACCTAACCTGAACCATAGTCTCTGACTAGGATCTACTGTGTCATGGAATGGAGTTCTGAACTTATTCATGAGGGTAATTTCTTGAAGAACAGAAATAACAGACTGTAAATTATCTGAATTCATTTGTCACTGAATTACAGCTATAAGATAAGTCTAAGATCTTTCCTACAGGTAAGTACCATGAGTCTGAGTCCAACTGGATACTTTGCTAACAATTCATTACATGTTTGTGAATATCAGTAAAACATATAAAGCAGAGAAATAGAGTAATGTATAAACCAGGTATATGGAACCACAGCTCCCTGGACTAGAGATAATTGTTGACAAAATGTCCTTCTTAAATCTCTAATCCAGAAGTCAACTAAATGCTAATGTAAATTATCACCCTTTTCAAAACAATGGAAACTACAACAGAGATAACAACTTCCAAGAATCCACTCCTACTTCTAGGGTTAGGGAAACAAAAAAGAAGCTGGTAATCTAAGGATGTGCTGAGATGGTACCCTGACATCAGTGGACTAGGAAGGGTGCAGCCAAACTGCTGAGGGTATCTCTGGAGAGTTTCACTGATGCTTGTTCTGGAAATTCCTAAAGATGCTGATGGTTGAAGCCCAGGCCTACTGCTGAGTAGATGTGCCACTATTAGGGCTACAGTCATGAGATTAGCAGAAATAAAGAAAGATAGTCCCTTTCCCTAGTTCTACTTAACATCTTCCTCTACTGTGTTTTATTGGCAGGAACTAACAAGTTAGCTAAAAAAGTAATAAAAGGAATGTAATTTGCTGCAACAACAACAACATCAATAGAGCATATTAGAGAAGGGTAAATTTGGAGTTAAGAAATAATAGATACATAATTATCACAGAAATCTTAAGTATTGACAGGTAAGTACTAAATGAGGAGTATTGATAATGAGACTCTTGTATTAAAATTTGAAGACATTTCCAAATTAATTAGCATCATGGGATCCTAGAATAGCCATAGAAGCTCCTGATTTGAGGGGGTAGATGGTCTTACTCTATTAGCACTTGTTTTGCTCAGTCTTATTCATCTTACTAGTGATTCTCAAACTATGTATGACCTCTGACTCAATGGCAGATGACAAGGGACAGTCTAGAGGATCACAAACTAACACAAAAATACAATTTATTCCTTTGGATTTTATACTGAATGATTTACATTTCTATACCTTTTTGTCTATCTATAAAATAAGGATAATTTAAATAATTTACTGAGGGAATTATTTAAAATGACCAAGAGATTGCAGACTTCAGCAAGATAGCAAAATAGGTGGTACTAACATTAGTCTCCCTCACAGAAAGAACTAGCAACTATCCACAGAGAAAATGCATTTATGAAGATTCTAAAACCCAGAGGTGAAGCAGAAGACCTCCATGGAACACAAAAACCAAGAAAACAAACTAAGAAGGAAAAGAGGAACAGGTTCATTTTGACCATATCACCCTTCCCCCAGGCCAGCATACTACCACGCTTGATTGTTTGTACTGCTCAATTTGGGGCTCTGGCTGACAGGCCATCCTGGCCATACATAGTCCATTCTAGAGCCCCACCTGGATAGGGAAACAAATCAGTGGCTCCACTCAGTACTGAATATATCCTCCAGCTTTGCCAAACCAGGAAGCCTAGCCAGAGGCAATAGGAGACACAAGTCAGCAACCCCAACCAGCCACTGAAAAACCCTAGAAGACAAAACCCCTTCCTCAAGTGTGCAGATACTAAAGATACAAGGATCACAAAGAATCAAGTAAATGTGACATCACTAAAGAAAACTCAAAGCTCCAGTAACTGGGTCTATGAACTATCAGACAAAAAATAATTATCTTAAAGAAATTCAGGAAATACATTAAAAACAGATTGACTACTGAACAAAATTAGGAAAACAATGCATGAATAGTATGAGTTCAAAAAAGAAAGAAAAACCATTAAATAAATTTTTAAAAAAGCCAATCTCAGAGCTAAGGGATACAATGACAGAACCGAAGAATTCAATAGAAAATTTCAACAAGAGATTTGAACAAACAAAAGGAAAAAAAATCAACAAATTTAAAGATAAGTTATTTGAAATTATCCAGAGAGGAGAGGAAAAAGAAATTTTAAAAATGTGAATAACGCCTATATAAATTATGGATAATATTAAGAGAAATAATCTCCACAGTATCAGAGTGCCAGAAGGAAAAGAAAATGACAAGGGGTGTGGGGATGAGCTTATTTAAGTATAGAATGGCTAAGAATGTCCCAAAGTGAGGAAAATTCTAGATATCCACATTCATGACTCACTGATTCACAGATCCCTAAAAATTTCAACAGCAAAAGATCTTTTTCAAGTCACATTTTAATAAAAGTCTAAAATCAAAGACACAGAAAGAATTTTTAAAACAGGAAGAGAAAAAAAAATCCTCACATACAGGAAACCCCCATAAACAATCAGAATTCTCAGCAGAAGTCTTGCAACTGAAGAGAGATTAGAATGATATATTCAAAGTGCTTAAAAGAAACAACAACAACCCTACCAACCAAGAATACTTACTTCACCCGGCAAAACTTCCCTTGAAAAATGAAGGAGAGATAAGGTTTTCCAAAACAAAAAGTGAGGGAGTTTAGACCTGCCTTATAAGAAACGCTAAAAGGAGTTCTTCATGTTAAAATTAAAGGATGCTATAGTAACACGAAAGCATATGAAAATATGAAACATCCTAATAAAGGTAAGTATGTGGTCGAATTCAGAATATTCCAATACTGTAATATGATGGTATGTTAGTCACTTAACTCTAGTATAAAGAACAAAAATATTAAAAATAGCTATAACTCTGGACACCTGGGTGGCTTAGTCAGTTAGGTGGCTGACTCTTGGGTTCAGGTCAGGTCATGATCTCACAATTGTGGATCGAGCCCCACATCAGGCTCTGTGCTCAGTGCAGAGTCTGTTTCAGATTCTCTCTTCCTCTCTCTACTGCTCTCTCTCTCAAATGAACAAATAAAATATTTTTTTTAAAAATAGCTATAGCCTCAATAATTTGTTTATTACATGTACAATATTAAAAGATATAAATTATTACATCAAAACAAAATGTCAATGGAGGAGTAAAAGAGTATAATTTTGGGGGTGCCTGGGTGGCTCAGTGGGTTAAAGCCTCTGCCTTCGGCTCAGGTCATGATCCCAAGGGCCTGGGATTAAACCCCACATCGGGCTCTCTGCTCCGCAGGGAGACTGCTTCCTCCTCTCTCTCTCTGCCTGCCTCTCTGCCTACTTGTGATCTCTGTCTGTCGAATAAATAAATAAAATCTTAAAAAAAAAAGAGTAGAATTTTTGTATGCAATCAAAGTTAAGTGGTTACCAGTTTAAAATAAACTAGTATAACTATAAATTGTTTATGTAAGTTCCATGACAACAAAGCAAAAAACCATGGTAGATTTACAAAAGGTAGAAAAAGAAATCAAAGTATATCACTGAGAAAATCAAATCACTAAGAAAGGCAACAGGAGAGAAAGAAAGGAACAAAGAAATTATAAAACAGAAAACAATCAGTAAGAGGGTATTAATAAGTCCCTACTATCAATACTTACTTTAAATGTGAATGGATTAAGTTCTCCAATCAAAGGATATAGACTGGCTGGATAAATTTTTAAAAATTTTATATCCAGCCTACAAGAAACCCACTTCAGCTTTTGGGGTCCACATAGGCTCAAAGGGAAGGGATGAAAAAAAGATGATCCATGCAAACAGAACTAAAAAGAAAGTAGGGGCAACTATATTTATATTAAGCAAAATAGACTTTAGGTTAAAAAAAATGCAACAAGAGACCAATAAGATTATTATAACATAAAGAGTTCTTTAATTTTAAGTTATTATAGCATAATTAATTATGAAGATATAACAATTATAAATATATAAGCATCCAACATCAGAGAACTTAAATATATTAAGCAAAAAGTAACAGATCTGCAGGGAGAAATAGACAACAATACAAAAGGAGTAGGAAACTTCAAAACCCCATTTTCAACAATGGATAGATCATCCACACAGAAAATCAATATGGAAATGAAAATCTTGAACTATACTTTAAACCAAACGGATCTAACAGACATATGTAGAACATTCCATTCAATAGCAGCAGAATACATATTCCTCTTAGGCACATATTTCCCCAGGATAGATGATATGTTAATTCATGAAACAAACCTTCACAAGTTTAAGAAAACTGAGGTCATGCCAAGTATCTTTTACAATCACAATGGTATGAAACTAAAAATTAATAACAGGAAGAAAGCTGGAAAATTCACAAATATGTAGAGATTAACAAGCAAACTCCTGAACAAGTAATGAGCCAACAAAGAAATCAAAAGGAAATTTTTTAAAAATTACAAAACAAATGAAAATGGAAACACACATACCAAAACAAATGTGACGCAACAAGATCAGATTTACAGGGAAGTTGATAAGTATAGATGCCTGCATTCAAAAAAGAAAAAAAAAAGTTAAAAAAAAAAAAACCCTAACTTTATATCTCAAGGAAGTGGAGGGGAAAAAAAGAACAAACTGCCTAAAGTTAGCAGAAGAAAGGAAATAATAAAGAGTAGAGCAGAAATAAATGAAATAGAGACAAGGAAAACAATAGAAAACATCAACAAAACTAAGAGCTTGTGGGGTTTTTTTGGTGGGGAGAATAACGAACTAGACCAATGTTTAGCTAAGACTAACCAAACTGAGAGAGAGAGAGAGGGCACACATCAGAAATGAAAGAGAAGACATTGTGACTAATACCACAGAAAAACAAAGGATCAGAGGAGACACTATGATCAATTTTACACCAACAAATTGGAGAACCAGGAAGGACTGGATAAAGTCCTAGAACATAAAACCCACCAACACTGAATCAGAAAGAAACATAATACTAAACAGAACCATCATGAGAAAGGAGATTGAATCAATGATCAAAAATCTCCCAACAAAGAAAAACCCAGAAACAGATAATTTCCTCGGTGAATTCTACCAAGCATATAAAGAACTATAAACCTTCTCAAACTCTTCCAAAAAATTGAAAAGGAGGGATACTCCCAAACTTACTTTATGAGACCAACATTACCTTGATATCAAATCCAGATAAGGGCACTACAAAAAAGAAGAAGAAGAAGAAAGAAGAAGAAAGGAAGAAGAAGAAGAAGGAGGAAGAGGAGGAGGAGGAGGAGGAAAAGAAAGAAAGAAAACTAAAAGCCAATAACCCTGATAAATATAAATGCAAAAATTTTCAACAAAATACTAACAAATTGAATTTAATAGCACATTAAAGTGTTCATACACCATGATCAGGCTGGATTTATCACTGGAATGCAAGGATAATTTAACATACACAGATCAATGTGATACATCACATTAATAGAAGGAAGATGAAAATCATATGATTCACAGTAGTTTGCCCCTCAAATTTTATAAAATACATTTTTTCATATAAAACCTCTCAAAAAATTGAGTATAGAAGGAATCACCTCTCTATAATAAAGTGTGCATATGACAAGACTACCGCTAACATTACACTCAATTATAAAACTTTGAAAACTTTTTTTCTAAGATCAGGAGCAAGGCAAGAGTGTCCACTCTCACCATTCCTATTGAACATAGTATTGGAAATACTAACCTGGGCAATTAATCAAGAAAAATAACTAAAAATTTCTTTCCAAACCAGAAAGAAGTAAAATCATCTTTGTTTGTAGATACAATCTTATTTATAGAAAAATACTAAAGACTCCACCAAAAAACTAAAAAGTTGTTAGAACTACAATAAATTTAACAAACTAGCAGTATGCAAAATCACCATACAGAAATCAGTTGCATTTCTACAGACTAACAATAAAGTATCTAAAAAAAAAAAAAGAAAAGAATTCTATTCACAATAATGTCAAAAACAATAAAATAATTAGGAATATATATACCAAGGAGGTGAAAGATCTGTACACCAAAAACTGTAAACTTTGATGAAAAAAATTAAAGAAGATACTAATTAATGAAGAAGTACCTCCTGTTCATGGATCAGAAGAATTAATATTTTTTACATGTACATAACACACAAAGCCATCTACAGGTTCAAAGAAATCCCTGTCAAAATTCCAATGACACTTTTTTTAAAAAATAGAAAAACAATCCTAGAGTTTCCATGGAACCCTAAAAGAGCCTGAATAAACAAAGCAATGCTAAGAAAGAAGTACAAAGCCAGAGGTGTTATACATCCTGATTTCAAACTATACTACAAAGCTACAGTAACCAAAATAGTGTGGTACTGACATAAAAAGAGACAGCGATTTAACAGAATCAAGATCCCAAAAATAAACCCTCACGTATATACAGTCAACTAATATTTGATAAGAGAGCCAAGACTACTCAGTGGTGAAAGGATAATCTCTTTTACAAATGATGCTGGGATAAATGGATAATCACACACAGAAGAAAGAAACTGAAACCTTATCTTATACCATGCACAAAAGGTAACTCAAAATAGATTAAGCTTCAACATACAACTTAGAACTATAAAACCTCTACAAGAAAATATAGGGAAGAAGCCCCTTTGTTTTTTTATTTATTTTTGGGAGGGGAGAATAAGCTCCTTTAGAAAGTAGGAAGAGAAGGTGAATAGGAGACAATGGTAGAGGACCTTTTAAAATAAATTTTGAAAGACATTAATTTCAAGTCCTAAAACCTTTCACAAACAAGACTTCTTTCAGGCCCAGGAGTCTTAAAAACTTGAGCCTCAGCAGCAAGGGAAATTCAAGAATTCATTGTGTTCCTACTGTACTGGATAGTTTCTCTAGTTGTGGAAGTTTTTTCTCTTCCTTGGTTCAATGCTTCTAACTAGATTTTGGCTTTATGGTTCCTACCTGGCACTTATGATCACTGCTGAGCCTGGAGATCTACCTTCATTTCCAGCTGGGTTGAATATTACACTTAGACTCTCTACTAAGGTGTCTTAAAGGTACGTCTCTCCAGAAAATGGGTACCTGCTTCCCAAACTTTTGGTTTCTCTCTGATGCTACTCCAAGCATTCTAAGCACCTGGAAACCAATGCTGCCATATAGTCAAATACAAGTATTACTAATATCATAAATGTCTTTTTTTTTAAGATTTTATTTATTTATTTGACAGAGAGAGATCACAAGTAGACAGAGAGGCAGGCAGAGAGAGAGAGAGAGAGAGAGAGGAAAGCAGGCTCCCTGCCAAGCAGAGAGCCCGATGCGGGACTCGATCCCAGGACCCTGAGATCATGACCTGAGCCGAAGGCAGCGGCTTAACCCACTGAGCCACCCAGGCGCCCCTATCATAAATGTCTTATAGTCATATATCTACTTTTAGATTGTGCCGCCTTGGATACCTACTCCGGCTAGAATAAAAGTACCCATTTGTCATGATGCTGAGTTGACTCTATATTGGACAAAGATGAATAACTTTAGAGGCCATTACTATAACCTTATAAATGTCCCTGCCCTTTCTCTACCTATTTTATTTTTCTTTTCCTTCCAGTGATCAACAGCAAGCTTCTAGAATAGCTTGAGTTTAAGATGATTTATGTATGTAACATTCTATTAACCCTTCCTTTCCCTCATCTCAGATATTTATCCACTGTCTTCTAACATCATTACAACTTTTCAATTATGATTGTGATGGGGAAAATATTCCCAGGCTATAAAGTAATCATTTAACTCCCCCGTTTAAAAAAAAAAAAAATCTGTCACTGGGAGCTCTGAATAGCATAATATATTCAACACACTGCTTCCAGAGTTTAGAAATTATAAAACCAAGTCTTGCAGTTCAGAGACATTTTTTAAAGATCCGACCTACTCCATGACCCTTTTACATTACCACACAGTTCTGGCTCATTATTCTAATCTTGAAGGAGCTATTTTTCTAAGTAGGAGAAAAATACAGTCCAAGAATAAAGACATGTTAGTGTACTGATTAAGTTCCTTTGCTGCTTACTATTAAACACCCCAAATTACTGACTGGAGGCAAACAGCTTCTGATGGAGCTTGACAACAGAGCTATTAGTGTTTGAAATTTTCCATTGAGTTCCTCCCTCATTACATGAGTGACATTATGATGCAGTACAATTTGTTGCACAGGGGTGCATATTGTAATCTAGCAATTTTCATCCATCAACACGTTAGGCATCCTGACAAAATTATTTTCAGCTCAAGAGAAAAAGAAATCTACCAAGAAAAAAAAAATTTGACATTTGTGACATTCAGTCCCCTGATAATATGACTATGAAGAAATGGGCAGATGGATGAGAAAACCTCAAGATTTTCATAATCTCTCTGTCTTCCAAATGTTTCAATTCTGCTATTCAAGTTTTTATAATTTTCCAAAGGATCAGGCCATAGACCAACCAAAAACTTTGTTCACTGCATAGATTTATTCTAAGGAACAACCCATATTCATCTCTTAATACCCAATTTTTAGGATAGAGAATGTAAGGGAGTCGTGAATTCTTGGTCTCATCCCCAGTCTATGTTAATCTTAACTATGATCAAGCAGATAACCCCATCATTGAGTTCAAACACTAGCTTTTAGTAAACCAAACATTTGAGTGTATGGGCATCCTCCCAGAGCCAACACATGTAAAGCGTTTGATCTTGGAGCTAAGGCTAGCATAGCAACAGCTCATTGAACAAAAATCTTCTCTGGCATAGTGTTAAAGAAAAACTACTTCCAAGCATCAGATAGTGACTGGGCTGGATTTTTTCTTCTAAGAATGCTGGTTACTTATGAAATCTCGGAAAGATAGTGACAGTATTTATATCTAAAATGATCAGGGAAGAAAGGAAACTGTTGCCTCATCACATGTTACTTTAACATAGCACTTTCTGGCTGAAATCAAGAATCCCAAACTGTGGTTTTTTTCATCTGAAAGAATGGGGGCAACAGCATCATCTGTAATTGTTCTGAGGATCAAGCAAAGTAAAATATTCATAAATGTCCCTGCCCCTGCATCTAGCATCTAATTTAAGCTTCAAAACATTTCAATTAGGAGTTAGAGAGACAAAGTTTATTTCAATGAAGGTAGTAATTTTGCCTGATTTCATTCTCTGCTGTTTCCCGTTTCTCACTGCACTGGATATGTACCTTCCACCAAAAAGTTCAGCCTCTTCCTGGTTCCCAGAGTATCCTCGGGTCCCTTGCCATTTACCATGACAGCATGCTCCAGTTCACTTCATTAGGCTTTAGTCTTAGCCATCCCTGCAAGTCCCTGTTCCAATACCCATCTATTCATCTCTTTTCTTTTTTTTTTTTAAAGATTTTTTTATTCATTTATTTGACAGAGAGAGATCACAAGCAGGCAGAGAGGCAGGCAGAGAGAGAGAGGAGGAAGCAGGCTCCCTGCGGAGCAGAGAGCCCGATGCGGGGCTCGATCCCAGGACCCTGAGATCATGACCTGAGCCGAAGGCAGCGGCTTAACCCACTGAGCCACCCAGGCGCCCCTATTCATCTCTTTTCTACTTGAGGACCATGGTCCTTTCTTGTCCCTACCAGGTTCTGCCCCTCTCTCCTTATGAACTTGAGTTCTCCCTCACTCTTCATGCCAGTCTAGTGGAATTACACCTTCACCTTCTGTCCATTTTACATGGTTTTTATAAAAGTGAAAGAAAGACAAGATACCTTAAGGAGTTCTGATGCTTGATTCTGGCCCTGATCAAGGGGGTTTGTTTTTCTTCATACCCTTATTCAGCCTCATTGATCTGAGGGCACGAAGGCCTCAGGTCAAGAAGCAAAGAGGCTCAATTTAGACCTGGGAGGGAATGAGGATAGAAAGAAACAGACGGCTTGGAGGAAGGGAATCCCACAGATTAGAGGCTTCACTTCTGGAAAGAAGAGTGAACTGCTAGTAGGAAAGGTATGGAAGGAGGTGATGAGATAGAGAAACACTATCAATTCCCCATCCAAAATGTCCTCGGTATGTACTGCTAAAGGTAAATTGAGTCATTAAACATGAATGCAGTATGTCACCCTTCTGGATTCCTTATGGAGATGAATTTCCCCTGAAGTTGATGAAAAAAAGCCTCACTTGCATGGCCCTTTCCAAGACTGGCTTTCTTTTATTTCATGGACATGGGGAGGAAGCAGCAATCACAGCTTGGCACCAAAGCCTGCTGGGGGTTACTCTCTGTGCCTTGATAGTGTACCTAGTTGGTCAGTACCAATTCCACATCCTCTCTACTTCCACCCACAAGCTCTCTCTGTTGGACATCAGCCAAGTGACCAGATCATCTATATTACCCCTCAAAGTAATTGCTGAAGGAATCAGTAGGAATCACTGAACAGCAACCTCACACTATCTTGACAACAGAAGAGACTTTGAACAGGCAGAGGGAAGGGAAAGGGACCTGAATAGTGTGAACCAGCTTCTGTGGCAGGAATCATGCACAGGGATACAAATAAGCTGGGCTGCTAGAGGGGAGAAGGGTAGGGGATTGGTTAACTGGGTGATGGATATTAAGGAGGGTATGTGATGTAATGAACACTGGGTAGTACATAAGACTGATGAATCACTGAACTTTACCTCTGAAACCAATAATACATTATATGTTAATTGAATTTAAGTAAAACTAAATAATTTTTTTTAAAAAAAGCTGAAGTGCTGCCAGGATTTGTCTCTAAGTAAGAAAATGTGAAGGAAGTTGCACAGGTGGCTGTGCCAATAATGAGTTATATAGCTAATGTGAACTTTCTAAACTACCAATTATAAAAAATGAATTTTGATCAACCATGCCAGAGGAAACACTAAATGATTTTTCTTTCTTCTTTTTAAGGCTTTTATTTATTCATTTGGCACAGAGAGAGAGAGAGAGAGATGACAAGTAGGCAGGCAGAGAGAGAGGGGGAAGCAGGCTCCCTGTTGAGCAGAGGGCCTGACCAGGGCTAGATCCCAAGAGCCTGAGATCATGACCTGAGCCAAAGGCAGAGACTTAACCCACTGAGCTACCCAGGCTCCCCCACTAAATGATTTTTCTATCTTTCTATAGAAAAAAAATTATAAAACCATTTTCTTCCCTTTTTTAAAGATTTTTATTCATTTTGAGAGAGAGAAAGAGCAGAGGGAAGGGCAGAGGGAAAAAGAAAATCTCAAGCAGTCTCCATGCTGAGCATAGAGCCCAACACAAGGCTCAACCTCGTGACTGAGACCATGATCTGAGCCAAAATCAAGAGTTGGATGCTTAGTTAACTGAGCCACCCAGGCACCCCCAAAACCATTTTCTAATAGCCAATGGTATTCACAGATATGGCTACAGAGGCATATAATTGAGTACAGATAGTGCTGAAGAAATAATTCTACAGACCCTGTGAAAATTAAATTCTAAACCAATGTCAATTTAGAGTTCCTATAATCTTTCTTTAAAAGTACCAAAAGTATAAAGAGAGAGACAGAGACAGAGAGACAGAAAGAGATGGAGACAGATGGAGAAACAGAAAATGAAAGGAAATATAACTGGAATAGGTTTAGGGTTAATAATCTAAGTCCTAGCTTCCCTACAAAGCTACATGACCTACAGCAAATATTTTGACTTCTCCGAGCCTCAATTTTAACAATTTCAAAATCAGAAAATAATCATCTCACATACATCTTGTCATAAAAAAAAATGGCAATTATCACTGTTTGGCACAGCCCATGTGATATATTAAACAAAACAATATTTTTTCCCAATTTGCTAGCTCATATGCATTGTCTACCCATGTCTACAAGGAAGGTTTAAATATGGACTTTATAAATGTCATGCTGCCCCCACGCAATAAAACTCTGATCTCTATTAATAAAGGTGAGGGTAGAAATGATATTAAGTCAGAAATTAATAGCTGCTGCCTCATATACAAACTGAGGGAAATACAAGATAAATAAATCAGTTCTGTTGTATTAGTGGAGTGAAAAAGAAAATGTTCATGAAGCTAATGCTTCTCCATATAATTTTTGTATCCATTAAACTATATGGAGACAAATTTACCTAAACAAACATGTAGAAAACTTAGTGGAAAAAATAAACCTGTCCAAGAATGTGGGCATCTGGATTATCTGTCAATTACTGTGTGATCTTGGACATCTAACTTCTGACCTATGTTTTGCTTATATATAAGATGTGAATAGGGCCATCAACCATACTAATTATACACACTGGTTAGTCTATGAAATCAAGTATGTGAAAGTGATTTATAAACTGTGAAAATTGACAGACATAGTAAAGAATGTCGTGGGAATTCAGAATAGGAAAATTACCAGGAAGAGCCAAGTTGTGGTGTTGAGCTGATAAATGACTGCATTGATGGAAGCCATATTACACAGTGTTTAAGAGCAGTTTCAGACCTCCATTTCAATTCCAGCTTTGCCATTTATCAGCTGTGATCTTGAGGAAGCTACTTAATCTCTGTAATGTGTCATTTTTTAATCTATAATATTACATAAAACAGGGACTATCTCATACTGTTCAAATTAAGTGAAATAAGACAGATAAACTTGTAGCAAAGAAACTGGCATATTGCAGGTGCTTAGAAAATGAAAGCAGTGGTGACGATGATAATGGTAGTGGTGGTGATAATGAAGGTGATGATGGTGATATGATGGTGATGTGATGATAGAAATGATGGTGATGATAAAAGGAGGCACATATACGTAAATTCACGCAGAAGAGAAAAGGCGCACGTTTCCTGTTGTAATTCCCAGAGAAATAACAGTTCTCAGGAGTAAAATATTAATATTTAGCACCATGGACAGAAGAATATATGCTCTGACTGGTCAACCGAAAATCTTGCGAATTTTAATCTATATAAGGAAGAACATATCCAGGTAACTTGTAAAAAAATTTTTTTTTGCTATTAGCATCTTTAACCTTTCATATGTGGCATACATACACACACACATTTATTCCACACATAGTTTTAAAGTAACCTCTGTGAACCAAGCACTGTGCTAGGGGCACATGATTCAAAAAGACAGACACTGTTTCTGCTCCCACAGAACTTACAGTCTAACTGGAAAGGCACACAGTGAAACAACTAATTACAATAAAATGCAATAAGCATCAGAGCAGAAGTTCATGATGCTATAGGGACATATAAAAGGGGGATTTTAGCAGAGGATAAAAAACCCTCCCTAAAGTAATACAGTTTACACATATTCTTGAAATTGGTCAAGTTAGAAGACAGAGGAAGCATTTTCCTGGCAGAGAAAATAGCCTAAGTGAAGTTGTCTTGAGTGAGAGAGCCAGGAATCTTGGAATAAGTAAAGAGCATGTGGAAAGGTAGCAAAGATGAAGAACACGGAATCGTCCCAGGAATGCTAAGAAGTCTTTACTTTTTAGCAAAGATCATAGAAAACCATTGAAACACATAAGAAGCATTATCAGAATCATAATTATGATCACTCAGATTGATACCTCTTCCACTCTTTATAAAAGTCAAAAATTTACAAATTACAGCTCCCAATTTGATGCTCTCTTAACCAAAATTCTCCAGTAGCTCCTCACTGTACACACCGAACAAAATCTACCTCCATACTTGATGTGCATGGCCTTTCACTATCTGGCCTCAAATACTTTGTAAGACCTATTTCGCTCTATTCCTTTTAATACATTCCATAATCCAACCAATCATTTCTGAAACTCGGCCTGGGCTTTCCTATTTTGCCTTTGATCTTATTGTTTAATGAGATTAAAAGATTCTTCTACTTTGTTTTCACTTGCCTGTATCATTCAGGTCCCATCCCAAAACCTTCTCTCCCCTGAAGTCTTTCTTAATTCCCTGAGGCAGTATTACTGATTTCCCCCAAAACTTCAATACTTCTTTAGCATTTAACCTTTTCTTACTAAATACTTGTATTATATATGTTTATGTCATATATATTTTAATTTCAAATATAAAACACTGGAAAGCAAACAAGCTTTGTCAGTTTTCATGTCTTCTCTATGGTCTGTAATCTGTTCCTGAACTATGGAAGAAATACAATTAATTAGAGAATGGTTGGATGGATGATAGCTTTACCACCAGAATGTCTCTGTCTCTAAGCTATAAATGGCATTAGAATTTATGGTGTCAAGTTCTCAGAACCTTGCAATCAAGTTTCTGTATTAGGAAATGTCATGAAATACTTGAATTTATGTCTATTTTTAGAATATTTATGAGTTAATTAAATAATGAGGAAAGAATAAGCCTGAGAGTTTAGATTATTGTGAGAAGTAGTTGAAAAATTGAAGTACTTTAAAAGTACTAAGTGTTTCCAGTTATAAAATAAATAAGTCACAGAGATGAAAAGTACAGCATAGGAAATAGAGTCAATAAAAAAGTACTCAGTGCTATATAACTATGAAAATTCTGATATAATGTTTAAAAATTATTTTAACACTACTTCTTGTATTGATTTTTGGTTGCCTGGTAAGGGTACATGTAATTAGATATATGCAGTAAGTCTGTTCCCATTAAATCACATGTACATATTTCTATTGTTATTAATTGGATAACTTACTAATTGAGCCATAGAAAATGAAAAGAACATGAGACCTTGAGTCAGTAAAATTGATTTGAACCTATGAATTGCTTCTTACTTATGTGACGTTGGGCAAGTAATTAAACTCTCTGTGCTTCAACTTTCCCATAATGAGGATGATAAACTCACTACCTTATATGGTAAAAAGAACTAAGTGAATTAATGACTATAACAGTGTTTTTGTAAACAGCAGCATTTTTTGAGAAAGTTAAGTTTATTATTTACATTGATCTAAATAATAATGGTCATAATATAAATAAACTATGTTACAAATACTCTATTAAAAATAGAAAACATCTCTCTCTAAGTTATCTGTTGTGTAAAACAAGGTCTTCATATCCTAGCTCTGCTTTTTGAAAAGCACTGCTGGCATGCCTGAAATGGTTCCTAAGTTTGGGATGGGCTGAAATGCTTCTCAGTAAGAAAGATAGAAAGTACGATTATATCAGAGACACCAAATAAATACCACTTATAGTAGATTTCAGTCTAACCATGAAATTTCCACCAATATTACATTGGTCAAAACTCTATTATATACTCCAACTTGTATTTAACATTCTGATTTTTAGAGACTTGACATAAGCAAATTAGCTGTGATATGTTTTATTCTATAAATATTAATTGAAAGCCAACTTGGGTCCTCTCTACTATACTAGAAACCTGAGAAACTGATAAGGTGTAGTACTTAATCTTAAGAATCTCACAAATACAGGGGCACCTGGGTGGCTGAGTGGGTTAAAGCTCTGCCTTCGGCTCAGGTCATGATCTCAGGGTCCTGGGATCGAGCCCCACATCGGGCTCTCTGCTCGGTGGGGAGCCTGCTTCCTCCTCTCTCTCTCTCTGCCTGCCTCTCTGCCTACTTGTGATCTATCTGTCAAATAAATAAAATCTTAAAAAAAAAAAGAATCTCACAAATACAAAATGTATAATACATTCTGCCAAGTGACAATTTAAGGTCTGCATGGAGCATTATGAGTATGAAGCAAGACCAAAAATGTAAAATGAGAAAAGCTTCAAAATATGGCAAAACATTTGCTATATCTTAAAAAATAAATAGCAATTTTCTAGGCAAATGGACAAAAAAGTAGGTGGAAGGGATTCCAGGCCAAAGAAATAGCATGTGGTATTAAATCCCAACATAATGAAGGACACGGAAATCCTTTCCAGCTACCTTCTTCTCTAACAAGAGTGGGAAGATATTAGGTTGGTGTTTATGGCATAGTAGACATAGTTCTCTTTCATCTTTCATTTTATTTAACGTCCAGCTCTTAAATCTTCCCACTACCCTTAAAAAGGAGAATGACTCAGTATGACAGATGCTGACACATCTGATTTGCTTTAATAACAAGATAATTACTACACCACTTATTAATTAACCATATTACTTGTAAACTTTACATGTGCAACAGGATATCAAATGGGATGTTTTCCCATCATGTTAATTTGGACTGCTGCCAGAAGTCTGAAACCAGATGGTGATGTTAGCAAGAGCATCTCAAGATGTTATATCTTCCTTTCCCTGACTCCATTCAAGTAAACTAGGTTTCAGAAATCTTGACATGTATCCTCTAACGTTTGGGGGAGACTTTGGTCTGGTATCTAACTTACATCCACCACCACCCCCAAAAATCTGAAGGTTAGATGTTGTCTGAAACAGCACAGCATGACAGAGAAAAGATGACGTTATGTTAAGAACATCTTGCATTCTGATAATTTCTAGCATTTCAAGGACAAGGAAAAATGTAGGCACTAAGGAGAGGACCCACACAAGAGTCAATTTGAATGGAATCCTGTCCAAAGGTAAGCTTGGAGGCATAAAAATGTCTGCAAAAAAGGTGTTTGGAGTAGACAGAAATGGGCTGAGAGAGCTCCTTATGAGCCAGCTATGAAGACTCAGGGAATAGCAGATGGAAGATATCAAGAAACAAGATCCCCTGAAAAACAAAAAACAAACAAAAAAAAACCAAAAAAGAAAAGGCCAATATTTTCTTCTACCACGTCAGCAAGGCACCAATATTAGATAAACCATGCTAGTAAGAAAGCACTCTTCTTTCACTGTCTTCCCTTGCCCAGGCTCCACCCTGCAAAAGCAGAAGCAGTGTGGTCAATGAGGGCAAGGGGAGGAAAAGATAAACACGGGACAATACTAGGCAAGTTCACCAGAACCTCCTCCTGACCATGGTCTTCTAACCTGCGGCAACCTTAAGCTGGGCAAAGGAAAAGCTCAGGATTAAATGAGAAATGCAAGTGTTGAAATTAAAATGGACTGGACTTTTTAATACCTGAATACTAAGACTATATATTAACACTTAAGAATGCTCAGAAAACCTGTGGTTATGCCTTGAGAGTTCATCCAGGGGAAATGAAGGACTCAACAGAACAATTTTATTCTTATTTTATTTTATTAGTCACCATACAGTACATCGTTAATTTTTGATGTAGTGTTCCATGACACAATTTTAAAGGAATTGTGAAAGAAAAAGAGAAATTAAGTGGCTTTCCGTTCATGCACTACTGAGCCTACGATGTTCAGTAAATCAATTACACATAAGGCATTTCATGAAATTGTCATGAAATCCCATGAGTTATGCGTTATCATTCTGACTTTATAGAGGATGAAACAAAGTCTTGCATAGATAAGGTAAATTCCTGAGAATCACCACCTGTAAGGGTAGATTTAAAGACAGATTCATCTACCTCCAAATCTGACACTTAACATTGACATTATTTTGCCTTTTCATCGTATACATTATAAACTTAAGCTAACAATACCAATAAGCAGACCTGTCTGTGAAGGTCCTTAACCTTTTACTTAAAACCCACATTTCAGAACAAGATGTACTAGAGTTGTGGGAAGAAAGGAGTAAGAATAGCTAAGGGGCAAATGAAACTTTGGCCCAGCATTACCCCCACAAACTCTTCCTGTTTATTCTTTGAAATATGGATCAAGTGCATTGATTTAACAAAACATTTATTGAGTTTCTCCTATGTTAAGATGCTATTTTTGGCAACAAAGACACAAAAATGAACATGCCATTAGCACACTATGAAAACGCATACACATGTGTACACACACGAGTTGTGTCTTTCTGCAATGTCAGCTTTATTCAGTCATAAAGCAAAGTTAAATCACAATTACAAAGCAGGTTGAGGATTCCAAACTCAATGACATTTCACCATGTGATTACACTTGGCTTTTTCCACAGTACACAGAGCAGGACAGAAGACAAGCCTCACAACAAAGATAACAGAAGGGGGCAGGAAGTTAAGGAAGCAAATGCAAAGTCATCCTGTGGCTTTACAGTTGAGTTAAGGCCTCGGTCTGGTCCAGGTAAGCTCTGGGTACTTCTTATGTTCCAGCTGTGAAGGATTTTGTTTCTGGTCAGAGATCAGTCAGGCAGTGTTGGGTGGTGGTTGCCTTTTTCTTTCTTTCTTTTTCTTTTTTTTTTTTTGGTGGTTGCCTTTTTTAAGTGGTCAGACATAGAGGGGGACAGGTCTGAAGCGCCTAACAGATTGTTGCCAAAATAACTTCCCTTTTAAAGGGTTTTAATCAGTTTCAGGTCCCCACAGATCTCCTCTGGTTCTGCTCATTATCAGTTCTGGGAGGTCAACTGATGCTGGTCCCCGGGATATCACCAGCTACAGTACCTTTAACTGCTTGCCTCATTGCTTGACACAGGCTCCTACTTGACATGAGAGATTTATTTTGCTCACTACCTAAGGACAACAAATAGCAGCCCAGTCTGTTATGTTTTATAATGTAATTGTGTGCACACAGGGAAGAGGATCTGATCCTGACTTGATGGTTAGAGAAAGCTTCCTGGAGGAAGTGACTAGTAAGCTGAAGCCAGAAAGATGAGTGGCCAAGGTAAGCCAAGAAGATGGAGAAATGTTTTCCCAGCAGAGGGAAGAGCATGTGCCTAGATGGGGGAGAGGATATAACAGGTTCAAAGAACTGAAAGAAGTTGAGAAGTGCCTAGTCACATGGCTCCAGGGGGAAGATGGTGAGTGATGCCACTACAAACAGAGAAGAGGCCTGATGGGCCACATTAAAAGGACTTGGACTTTCGTCTAAAAGGAGTGTGAATAAAAGGAGGCTGCAGCAAACAGCGCATGGGTTTACACAAATTCCTGAAATCATATAAACAATACAACTTCTGAAAAACCTCTCCCTCTGAACTCAATCCAAACTACAGCTCTGATCCAAAAAATGGAGAAAATGGGTGGAATGCAATGAACCAAATCCAATGACCAGCTTTGCAAAAGCTGGCCTCTTTCTTTAGCCTGCACCTCATGCTGGCACGTGCTCAGAAAAAGGTTCAGTCCTATTAAAAAGGACCGTGCTGTAGCTGATGCGTGCATTCAGGCACCCACATAGATAAAGATCCACCACCACCACCATCACCATGATGACAACAAAGAATGAAAAGAAATCTGGCCTTCAAAATTTCTAAAATTATTGGAATTAAAATTAAGATGCCCTTTCCATTTGGAATCATGGAAATTTATTTTATCGTGTCGACTATGACACAAATTTACTGGTTATTACCATTGACTATTCTGGCATGCTACAAAGCTGTTTCTGTGTATTTCTGTTTGTTGGTTTGTTTGCTGTGGTTTGCTTTGTTTTGTGTAGAAACAAAAAATTGCTTAACGGAGACACAGATCCAGGATTCTCTGCCTTTTCATCAGTCTAAAGTTAAAACAGCCAGTCTCTTGTTATTCCTAAACTTTTTCCTTTCTTTTCACTTGTTTCTTCTTGTTACATTTTTGGGCACTAAAGGAATAATAATGGGGTAAAGGAAGTTGTATTTATTAATAAATATGATAAACACAGTAAAAACTGTCATTTATTGAGCTACCACTCAGTAAATAGAACAATATTGGGTGTTTTGCTTATATTATCTCATGTAAACTTCTCAAAAATCCTAGAATTAAGTAATATTATCTTCATTTTAGAGATGAGGAGCTGGAGCTCAGAGAGATTTACTTAGTGCTCTCCCGGACCCTAGAGGCATTATATGCCTTAGTAGAGGAGTTGAAAACAACTTTCAGCCACTTCACAGTTTCATTATCCAAGGGCCAGTCTTGGATAGGCTGGACTCCTTTTCAAGACATAGAATGTGTTGGCTTCAGAGAAAATATATATGCAAACGGCAGCCTTATCCTTTATCTATATCCTTAATTTTGATCAAAGGAAAAATTGAAATTTTCTTTTGTTTCACAAATCTATTTTTCATTAAAAGCAGACATCCTCTCAAGTAATATTAAGTATTGGGCAGGCAACCAAAATATATTGCCAAATTCCATTCTTAATTTGGTCTGTGAAGCTATTTCTAATTTTTTCTGATAACAAGTTTTCCAGGCTGACAATGGGTCAGCCTGGAAAAACATAAAATGTATAATTTTAGGTATAAACTCTCTAACCTTAAGAGCTTTTGAAATAGCAGAATTTGAAATTTCAGAGCTGTGTGTCATGAAAGATTTCATTTTAAGGTGAGATTACATGCAAAGGACTACTGTAAAGTTTGACACATGGAGAACACTCTACCACATTTGCATTTCTAATCATGATTATCAAATATTCAGGTTCTTCTTGACAGACTGTCTCAGTGTATGTAATGGTCACAAAACACAGAACTTTTCATAAGATACATGTCAATTTGCAGGTAAGAAGACAAGCAGATGTAGACAAACTGAAATTCACTGCTTTGCTCTAACTAATACTGATGGGGCTGCTTTGTTAATTCCTAAAATTTTGAAATACACTTAAAGTATAATATTCATCAAGTAACTTGAAAAGACCCAAACCTGGGATTTAGTTTAGGGACTGGGAGAAAAAAGAGAAGACTTAAGGATCAAGATGGGAATCAGTGCCCACAGGATTAAAAACCATCACTTACTCTATTCACTTTCTATTTTTCTACCAAAGATAAAAGGAAATATAATAATGAATAATAAATTATAATGGGAATCTATATGCTTACAGAACATAAGGAGTGTAGACCAAACAAGAGCAGAGTTGGAGGGTTAACCAACCTCAGATTAATCATGGGTGAAGGTTGAACATCCATAGGGAAAATAAATGGGGTAATCTCCCAACATAATGTCTTGGCTATCCTAATTTAGAGTGCTGAATTTATAGGGTGTTGTTTGAGAGAAATGTATTTCTAAGATCTTAGAGAAGTCTCAGGGAAATTAGAGTTTTGACAAAGCAAATTTCCTACTCTAGGGATGACTTCTAGTTTATCCTAGATATGGGTGGACTGCCTGCTGAATATGAGAGGGATCTAACATGGCTATCTCATCACAAGAGCAAACCTGGCAATTAAAGGAAGTTGACATCACAAACACATTAAAGAAATACTCTTCCCCAAACACAAAATTTTTGACTTAGATATTGCTAATTATAGCACCCCCTTTATTCCATAACCATAGTTGAAACTATATTCCAGCAAAAGCAAAGTTTATCTGACAGATTCCAATAATAAATCACATAATCTCTGACAAAACTCTCTCAATATGTGACTGGACCAACTTTGACCCCTTTGTCAGGAGTCAAAGAAAAATATGTTATATTTTCAACTAAGGGGCCACTCTAAAAAATTAGAACTATTTCTTTTACTAAATAGTTGCTTTTAAAGAAAGAGAACTTGTAGAATACCCTTAATTTTTATTTTTAATGAAATTCAATAAAGTATTAAAGTTCTTAGTAGACAGAAAAAATGGTTAAAATAAAAAATTATGAGATCAAGAAGTATATTTTTTGGAAATTAAAAAAATTAAGAGCAATTTTGAATGTAAGATTGAGACAATTAAAAACTATTACAGGAATTATACTATGAATTAAAGGAAAATTTGTGATTATCTTTAACAGGAAAAGGATAAACATAAAAATTATATGAGTCACTCAAGAAAAAGGAAATCTCATCCCCCTCTTCATCTATGTTAAGCAGTGGAACCATTTGCTCACAGTATCGATGGTCCAATTTCCATAAGTAAAGACCTTAAAATTCATCACTCCTATTTGTACAATAAGAACACGTTGGGCAAAATAAAAACTGATGACTTTTCTTGAACTCATCTGAGATTTGAAGTTGCAGGGAAAATCATCACCTCAAAATTTTGAGAGAGAAGTGCATCAAGAGAATCATATCTGAGATCAGCTTACCTATAGAAGAAAATGATGGAGCCATATACTAGCAGGAACACTTAATAGTAATTTTGACAAATTTCTGGAGTCTGAATGTGGGCTAGTGTGAGAGTAAGGAAACTACTGGAGAATGAAGTATTAGGAGATCTCTCAGTATCTCATGGGTTGCACTATGAGGAAGAGCACCAGAAGGATTTCCTTGTGGTTCTAACAAGGAGAAGGGAAGACCTTTCTACATAACATAGTTTTACTCTCCAGGTGAAAAGACTTTTTCAGAGCCTTTTCCCAGATGGAAGAGAGGCATTCCTCCTGCTCTAGCCCCTCAGGAATTCCTGTCTCACATAAGTGGAAAAAACAGAGTTAACCTGCAACAGGGCTTCAAGGAAATAGATCTGAATGTCGCATCTAAGAAGGGAAAATAATGGCTGAGAGTTTCCCAAAATTAATGACAGACACCAAACAACTTATCTATAGAGGAAGAGGGAGAATTAAAGTGGGCTTCTTATCAGAAACCATGCAAGAAGAAAATGGAATTTTTTAATTTAAATATTAAAAAACAAAAAACACTTCTATATCCAGCAAAATTACCCATCAAAAGTAGAAGGAAAAAATTTTTTTTCAGACAAACAAAATCTGAGGTAATTCATCACTCTCACATCTGTCCTGCCAGAAATACTAACAAATCTGGGGTCCAGAAGGAAAAGAATAAAGGCCAAATATTGGGGCTTCAGAAAGAAAGGAAGAGCATTGCAGAAAGAATAAATGAGAGTAAAATAAAAATTTCATTTGTCTTGTTGTTAACCTATCTAAAAGATAATTAAAGTAACAATCAGATTCTCAGCAATGTCAGTGACGTGATGGAGTAAGCTATCCTTCCTTATTGTTCCCATTTGTAACAACTAATTAGGCATTCTTTCATGAATAGAAGGGTCTCTCTAGGAGTTGTATAATCCAACATCATATACCAAGGGACCTGAGAAGACTCTTGCACACCTGTGCATCCAATAATTGGCAGACAGACCTTGAATTGTCTATCTATGTGCTATGGAACCAGCAGGAACAGACGAACCTTTCCCAACCCCTCTCAGCCATAGTTAAAGAAAACGTGGAGAACAGTGACTTAGGAAGACACCCACAGTAAGAGAGACTTTATAGAAATCCAGCCTTCTTGAGGGAAAATTTCACCATGTTGTTGGGGGGTGGGGGGCGGGGAATACATACCCATGCGCACACACATACACACACATTGGATAGGATAAGATGAATTTTGCCATCACTGCTTCTCCCCTCAAGGTGACACAGAGAGGACGAACTGGCCAGCAGCAACCTCTCCAGAAGGGGAAAGAAGAGTGGTGAGTGAGGGTCTTGCTACCTGACCTGTGCAGGACACAGCTAAAGAAACCCACTTCTCTCCAACAACACCCAGAGTACTGAGGTGGGAACTCTGTGACTGGGAAGATGGAGGAGACTGGAAAAGAGGCAGATAAGAACATTAAAAAGGGGGGAAGAGCAAGATGGCAAAGGAGTAAGAGACTTAAATATCATTGGATCCCAGGAGTTCAACTAGGTAGTTATCAAACCATTCTGAATAGCTGCAAACTCAACAAGAGATGGAAGAGAAGAAGAGCAGCAATCCTAAGAACAGAAATGTGACCACTTTCTGGAAGGTAGGACATGTGGAGAAATGAATCTAAGGCAACATACTGGAAGAGACACTGTGGGGGGAGGGGCTGGCTCCCAGCAAGTGGTAGAGCAGCAGAGCACAAAATTGGAACTTTTAGAAGTCTCCTCCACTGAGGGACGTTGTTCCAGAGTGGAGGGTAGGGGGGTGGGGTGGGGGGAATGTGCAGTCTTTGTAGGGACAGTGTGGTATCAGGACCAGTGGGGACACAGAAAGACCAGGGTGCCTAAGTGTGGCAGAGCTCCCATGTATCAGAGCGGGAAAGCCAGCTGTAGAGACAGAGCTGAGCAGTGGGCTCTCAGCTTGGGGTTACCTTAAACCCTGATCTGAGGCACATTTGGACCACCGCTCTTTGAGCAGGGACCCCACAAGTGGCAGATCCTTCCTCCTCTGGAAGGAGTGGTGGGAACACACGGCAGGAATCTACTGGGTTTGGAGACTCCAAACAGGGCATGCACCAGAGATACAAATGCTCAGTCACAGGCCCAGTGAGCACAGAGTATGGCCCGAGACCAGGAAATTGGGAGGGATTGACAGCTTTTCTCTGAGGGCACATTGAGGAGTGGGGCCCTAAGCTCTCAGCCCCTATGGGTTGGAGACTGGGAGGCCGCCATTTTCATTCCCATTCTCCAAAGTTCTATGGAAAGCATTTGGGGAACAAAAGCTCCTGAGACCAAAACTGCACAGATTACTTACCCTGGCCCCTGGCAAGGGGGGTGCAATTCCACCTTGGGCAAAGACACTTGTGAATCACTGCAACAGGCCCCAACCGCAGAAGATCAGCAAGAACATCTAGCCAAGACCAAGTTCACTGATCAAAGAGAACTGCAGAACTCCAAAGGTAGGAGAATACAACACATAGAATTCATGGATTTTTCCCATGATTCTTTAGTCTTTCAAAGTTAAATTTTTTAATTTTATTTTTTTCTTATTCTATTTTAAAATTTTTTCCTCTTTCCTATTTTAGCATTTTTAACTATTTTATCTTATCAATACCTTTTTTAAAAATCTTTTTTTAAATTCTCATTGTTATATTCTATCCCTTCATTGTACATAACCTTATTTTTTGTATACATATAGGTTTTCCTTTCTTTAAAATTTTAGGATATTGTTTCTTCTAACAGATCAAAATATACCCTGAATCTAGCACATGGCTTTGTTCTAGTCTCCAGCCTGATCACATTCTCTCCTCTTTTTTTTTTCTTTTTTCAATTAACTTCTTATTTTATCAATTCCTTTTTTAGACTCTTTTTAAATTTTCATCTTTACAGTCATATTCCATCTCTCCATCATGTTTACCCTGATTTATATATATATATATATGTTTTTTTTTTTCATTAAAATTTTGGGAGGCAGTTTCTTCTAATGGACCAAAATACACCCAAAATCAAGTGTGTGGCTCTGTTCTATTCATTAGCCTAATATATATAGATGATAGATAGATAGATAGATAGATAGATTATAGGTGATATAGATATATAGATATAGATAGAAATATAGATATATAAATATATTTTTTCCTTCTTTCTACTCCCCCTAGTTTCAGGTCTCTTCAAATTTGGTTACTGTATATTTTTTCTAAGGTTGTTGCCACCCTTTTAGCATTTTGTTCTCTCAATTATCTGCACTTAATCTGGATAAAATGATAATGTGGGAAAACTCACCTCAAAAAAAAAAAAAAAAAAAAGAACAAGAGACGGTACTGACAACTAGGGACCTAATCAAATCTTACAAGATGTCAGAAGTAGAGTTCAGAAGAATTCAATGAAACTAGATGCTTGTTCTTTGAAAGAATTAATAAGATTGATAAACTCCTGGCCAGACTTACCAAAAACAAAAGAGAAAGGACCCGAATTAATAAAATCATGAATGAAAAAGGAGAGATCACAACCAACACCAAAGAAATACAAACAGTTAGAAGAACATATTATGAGCAACTATACACCAGCAAATTTGACAATCTGCAAGAGATGGATGCATTCCTAGAGACTATAAACTACCAAAACTGAACCAGGAAGAAATAGAAAACCTGAACAGACCCACAACCAGTAAGGAGATTGAAGCAGTCACCAAAAATCTCCCAACGAACAAGAGCCCAGGGCCAGATGGCTTCCCAGGGGAATTATACCACACATTTAAAGAAGAATTAATACCTATTCTTCTGAAACTGTTCCAAAAAAATAGATAGGAAGGAAAACTTCCAAACGCATTTTATGAGGCCAGCATTACCTTGATCCTAAAACCAGAAAAAGACCCCATCAAAAAGGGAATTACAGACCAATATCCTTGAGGAACACAGATGTGAAAATTCTCACCAAAATACTAGCCAATAGGACCCAACAGTACATTAAAAGGATCATTCACCATGACCAAGTGGGATTTATTCCTGGACTGCAAGTTTGGTTCAACATCTGCAAATCAATCAATATGATACAATACAGTAATAAAAGAAAGAACAAGAACCATATGACTCAATAGATGCTGAAAAAGCATTTGACAAAGTACAGCCCCCTGCCTTGATCAAAACTCTTCACAGTTTATGGATAGAGGGTACATACCTCAATATCATAAAAACCATCTATGAGACACCCATAGTGAATGTCATCCTCAATGGGGAAAAATTGAGAGCTTTTCCCATAAGGTCAGGAAGATGGCAGGGATGTCCACTATCACCACTACTATTCAACATAATACTAGAAGTCCTAGCCTCAGTGATCAGAAAACAAAAAGAAACAAAAGATATTTGAATTGGCAAAGAAGTCAAACTCTCACTCATTGCAGATGATAGGATACTTTATGCAGAAAACCCAAAAGAGTCCACTCCAAAACTGCTAGAACTCATACAGGAATTCAGTAAAGTGTCAGGATATAAAATCAATGCACAAAAACAGTTGCATTTCTATACACCATAGCAAGGCAGAGGAAAGAGAAATTAAGGAGTTGATCCCATTTTCAACTGCACCAAAACCATAAGATACCTAGGAATAAACCTAACCAAAGAGGTTAGGTTTTCTGAGTATAGATTCTTTGCCTATACTCAGAATCTATACTCAGAAAACTATAAAGTACTCATGAAAGAAATCGAGGAAGACACAAAAAAATGGAAAAATGTTCCATGTTCATGGATTAGAAGAACAAATATTGTGAAAGTGTCTGTTCTACCTAAAGTAATCTGTGCATTTAATGCCATCCCTATCAAAGTACATAAATTTTTTTCAAAGAAATGGAACAAATAATCCTAAAATTTATATAGAATGAGAAAAGACCCCAAATAGCCAGAGGAATGTTGAAAAAGAAAACCAAAGTTGGCAGTATCACAATTCCAGACTTCAAGCTCTATTACAAAGCTGTAATCATCAAGACAGTACAGTACAGGGGCACCTGGGTGGCTCAGTAGATTAAGCATCTGCCTTCAGCTCAGGTCATGATCTCAGTCCTGGGGTCCTGGGATCCAGCCCTATGTCAGGCTCTCTGCTCAGCAGGGAGCCTGCGTCCCCCCACCCCGCCTGCCTCTCTCCCTACTTGTGATCTCTGTCTGTCAAGTAAATAAATAAAATTTAAAAAAAAAAAGACATTATGGTACTCACACAAAAACAGACACATAGATCAATGGAACAGAATAGAGAGCCCAGAAATAGAACCTCAACTCTATGGTCAACTAATCTTTGACAAAGCAGGAAAGAATGTCCAACAGAAAAAAGACAGTCTCTTCAACAAATGGTGTTGGGAAAATTGGATAGCCACATGCAGAAGAATGAAACTGGACCATTTTCTTACACCACACACAAAAATAGACTCAAAATGTATGAAAGAACTCAATGTGAGACAGGGACCCATTAAATCCTTGAGGAGAGCACAGACAGCAACCTCTCCAACCTCAGCCACAGCTACTTCTTCCTAGAAATATCACCAAAGGCAAGGAAAGCAAGGGCAAAAGTGAACTATTGGGACTTCATCAAGATCAAAAGCTTTTGTACAGCAAAGGAAACAGTCAACAAAACCAAAAGACAACCGACAGAAAGGGAGAAGATATTTGCAAATGACATATCAGATGAAGGGCTAGTGTCCAAAATCTATAAAGAATTTATCAAACTCAACATCCAAATAACAAATAATCCAATCAAGAAGTGGGCAGAAGACATCAACAGACATTTCTGCGAAAAAGACATCCAGATGGCCAACAGACACAGGAAAAAGTGCTCCACATCACTCAGCATCAGGGAAATACAAATCAAAACCACAATGAGATACCACCTCACACCAGTCAGAATGACTAAAATTAACCAGTCATGAAACAGCAGATGTTGGCAAGGATGCAGAGAAAGGGAAACCCTCCTACACTGCTAGTGGGAATGCAAACTGGTGCAGCTACTCTAGAAAACAGTATGGAAGTTCCTCAAAAAAGTTGAAAATAGAGCTACCCTACAACCCAGCAATTGCACTACTGAGTATTTACCCTAAAGATAAAAATGTCGTGATCTGAAGGGGCACGTACACCTGAATGTTTATAACAGCAATAGCCAAACTATGGAAAGAGCCTAGATGTTCAACAGATGAATGGAAAAGGAAGATGTGGTATCTGTGTACAATAGAATACTATGCAGCCATCAAAAAAAAAAAAAAGAAATTTGCCATTTGCAATGATGTGGATGGAACTAGAGGGTATTATGCTAATCCAAATAAGTCAGTCAGAGAAACACAATTATTATATATCTCTCTGATATGAGGAATTTGAGAAGCAGGGTGGGAGGCGTTGGGGGGTAGGGAGGTAAAAATGAAACAAGATGGGACCATGGGATGAGACAAACTATAAGAGACTCTTAATCTCAGGAAAGAAACTTAGGGGGTGGGAAGGGAGGGATGGGGTGCCTGGGTTATGGACACAGGGGAGGGTATGTGCTATTGAATGTGTTGTGAGTTGTATAAGACTGATGATTCACAGACCTGTACCCCTGAAGCAAATAATACATTATATGTTAATTTTAAATTAAAATTTATTAAAATTAATTTTAAAAATCATATGGTAATATGATCCAGCAATCCCACCTCCATGTATATATCATGAAAATGAAACCAGGTTATCAAAAAAAAAATCTGCAGTCCCATGTTTATTGCAGATTATTCACAATAGATAAGATCATATATGTATATATATGATCGTATACGTATATACACACATATGGTATACACACATATGGTAATATGATCCAGCAATCCCACTTCCATGTATATATCATGAAAATGAAACCAGGTTATCAAAAAAAAATCTGCAGTCCCATGTTTATTGCAGATTATTCACAATAAATAAGATCATATATGTATATATATGATCGTATACGTATATACACACATATGGTATACACACATATGGTAATATGATCCAGCAATCCCACTTCCATGTATATATCATGAAAATGAAACCAGGTTATCAAAAAAAAATCTGCAGTCCCATGTTTATTGCAGATTATTCACAATAAATAAGTTCATATATATATATATATATATGAATATGAAATATTCATGAAATATATATGAAATAAGTTCATATATATATGAATATGAAATATTCATGAAATATATATGAAATAAGGTCATATATATATATGATCTTATATGTATACACACACACACGTGTGTGTGCATAGATGATATAGATATAGATATAGATATAGATATAGATATAGATATAGATATATAAAATCACCAACCTGAGTGCCCATGAACAGATAAATAGATAAAGAGGATATATATATATGTATATATGCAGACACACACGTACACACATGCACACATACACAATGGAATATTATTCAGCCATGAGGGGAAAAAAAAAGAAATCTTGCCATTTGCAGTAACATAGATAGAACTTGAGGCCATTATGCTCAGTGAGATAAGCCAGACAGAAGACGACATATTGTATCACTTATATGTTGAAGTTAAAAAAGCCAAACTCAAAGAAGCAGAGAATAGAATGATGGTTACTGGGGGCTAAGAGGTGGGAGGAATTGGGGAGATTTATTTAAAGGAGATAAATTTACAACTAGAGAATGAATAAATTTTGAAGATCTAATGTTCAGCATTGTAATTATAGTCTAAAACATTGTATTATTTACTTCAAAATTGCTAGGAAACTATTTCTTAAATATTTTCACCACAAAAAAGAAATGATTATTATGTGATGTGACAGAGGTGTTATATAAAGCTATGTTGGTAATCATATTATAATATATAAATGTATCAAATCAATATCTTGCACACCTTAAACTTATACAATGTTATACATAAATTATATCTCAAAAACTAATAAGTCAATGATTGTAATAATGCACTGGGTGATTACAACATATAGATAGATGATAGATGAAATACATGACAGTAATATCATAAAGGATAGAAGGAACTGTGACTACTCTGTTATAAGGTACCTATACTACAAATGAAACAATACAATATTTTCTAAAAAAGAAGTTAGATTAGTTAAAGATACAGATTGTAAACTCTAAAGAAAAAACATCCCTAGGGTATGGGTAAAAAAAAATTTAAGAACTATAAATGATATACTAAGAAAAAACATAAAATGAAATCACAAAGTATTCAATTAGTAGCAGAGAAGGCAGAAAGAAATAGGAACGAATAAAGAACAAATGCAGTAAATAAAAACATTACAAACATGGTAGATACAAAGTAAACTACATGAATGTGAATGTGAATAATCTAAAATACATCAATTAAAATACAGAGACTGTCAGAGTGGATTAAAAAGACAACTGTTGTCTACAATAAAAATTTTTTGACATAAAAACTCAGATAAATTAAAGGTAAAGGGATTAAGAAAGATATACCAAGTAATAGTAATGAATAGAACTCTGGGGTAGCTGTATTAATTTTAGACAAAGCATGCTTCACCACAAGTAGGATTGTCAGAGACGAACAAAAGTTATATAACGATAAAAAGTTCAATTTTCAAAGACATTGTAACAATCTTAAATATGTGAGTACCTAACACTAACAACTTAGCATCAAAATACATTAGGCCAAACCTGAAAGAACTGAAAGACCTATCAATCAACTTGTTCTAATTTGACATTTGTAGAATATTCTATCCAACAACAACAGAATAGACATTTTTATTAGGCTTCACCTGCACAAACAGACCACATTCTGGGCCAGGAAGCATACCTTCACAAATTTAAAACAAGAATAAATAAAACAAAATCATACAGACTATGTTCTCAGACTACAGTAGATAAAACTAGAAATCTCTAAGAAAAAGATAGCTGGAAATTCCCCAGATATTTGGAAACTAAACCACATAATTCTTTTTTTTCTTTTTGAATTTTATTTTATTTTTTTCAGTGTTCCCAGATTCATTGTTTATGCACCACACCCAGTGCTCCATGCACATACTTCTAAATAACAGATGTGTGGAATAAATCTCAAGAGAAATCTTAAAATTTTAGAGCAAAATTAAAAAGCAACTAGCAAAACATGTAATTCAGTAAAGCAGTGCTTAGAGAGAAATTTGTATCATTGAATGCATATATTAACCATGAAGAAAAAACTAAAATAAATGAAATAAGCTTCCACCATAAGAAACAGGAAAAAGAAGAAAATAACAAGCTAAGGCAAGCAGAATAATACAAATAAAAAAAATAGAGCAGAGACCAGTTAAATTAAAAACAGAAAGAATAGAGAAAATCATTGAAATAAAAAAACAGTTCTTTGAAAACATCAGTAAAATTGATAAACTCTACATTGATTGAAAGTAAAAAAAAAATAAAAAGATATTTCATAAAATTAGGAATACTAGAAATAAAAGGAATCACTACTGAACTTATATCCTATAAAAGATGATAAAGTAATATTAAGAAAAACTTTTTGCCATTTATTGAGTAAGATAAAATGGGAAAATTCCCTGAGACAAGAAATAGAAAATATAGGGACACCTAGGTGGCTCAGTCATTAAGTGTCTGTCTTTGGCTCAGATCCTGATGCCAGGGTCCTGGGATCGGAGCCCCACATCAGGCTCCCTGCTCTGCGGGATGTCTGCTTCTCCCTCTCCCATACCTCTTACTTGTGTTCCTGCTCTCACTGTCTTTCTCTCTGTCAAATAAACAAACAAAATCTTAAAAAAATATATGAAGAGTCTTATAATCTTAAAAAAAAGAAAGAAAAGAAATAGAAAATTGAAGATCTTATAATTAACTTGAATTTTTAATTAAAACTTTTCTATAATAAAATCCAGGCCTAAATATCTTCACCATTGAATTGTGTTCAAGGATTTTGCAGGGGGAGGGGGTGAGTTAATACCAATTCGTTTCTACACAAACTCTTTAAGAAACCCTAATTATTTTATGAAGAATATTACCCTAATTTAATAAAATTAAACATGGAACTAGAGTGTATTATGCTAAGCAAAATAAATCAATCAGAAAAAGACAGTTATCGTATGATTTCACACCTATGTGGAATTTAAGAAACAAAACTGAGAATCATAGGAAAAAGGAGGAAAAATAAAACAATACAAAATCAGAGAGGGCAACAAGCTAAAAGTCTTAATCATAGGAAAGAAACTGAGGGTTGCTGGAGGATATAGGGTAAGGAGATGGGGTAACTGAGTGATAGGCATTAAGGAGGGCATGTGATGTAATGTGCAGTGAGTGTTATATAAGACTGCTGAATCACTGAACTCTACCTCTGAAATTAATAATACACTATATGTTAACCGAGTTTAAACCTAAATAAATAAATAAATAAAAAGGGTAGCAGAGAGTTTTCATAGTTAGAAGATGCTCTTAATGGGTTAATGTGATATTAATAATAGATATAAGATTTCTTCTTCTACACTTGGAGTTAAGTTTTCTACATGTTTGACCTCTTTCAGTTTCATAATACATGAATATTATTTCAAAAATAAATAAATAAATACATAAAATGAAACAAACCAGATAAGACGATAGATAATCTAAGAAAAAGAAAACAATAGACCAATAATATCACTTGTAAACATAAACATAATAATCTTTGTCAAAACATTAGCAAACTAAAGCCATAAATAGAAAGATAATACAACATGAGCAAGTGAGGCTTATCAAGAATGTAAAGTTGGTTTAACATTCAATGCTTAATCATTATAATTCATCACATAGAATTATAATACACATATGTAATCATATATGTAAGATATATAGTCATATATATCAACCACTTTTAAAACAAAAAAAGTGTGTGATAAAGTTCAACAACCATTCATGGCTAAAACTTTCAGCAATATAGCAATAAAAGTGAACTTGCTCACTTTGGTAAAGGACATATCCAAAAAAAAAGAAAAAAGAAAAGAAAAAACAGCTAACTGAATGGCAAAATATTGATTTTCTCCTAAAATCAGTAAAAAGGAGGAATGGTCACTCTTGCTATTATTACTTAGTAATTAACTAAGAGTCTGAACCTTGCAATAAGGCAAGAAAAACTATGTGAGAGCATACAGAGGTAAAAGAAAGAAGCAAGGTGCCTTTATTTGTGGAAGACATAATTACATGCACA
This sequence comes from Lutra lutra, assembly GCF_902655055.1. Lineage (NCBI taxonomy): Eukaryota > Metazoa > Chordata > Mammalia > Carnivora > Mustelidae > Lutra > Lutra lutra. Next base: position 46,557,727 of record NC_062279.1, on the reverse strand, counting down.
GGAAGTCCCAAAGAATTTATTCTAAAAATTCTACTAGAATTAATAAATGAAGTTAGGAAGATCCCAGGATGTAAAATCAATGAAAATTCAGTTGTATTTCTAAGCTGACAGTGAACTGGAAATTGAAAGTTTAAACAGTATCTTTCATAACAGCATAAAAGGTATGAAACAGTTATAAATTTAACAAAATAAGCACAAAACCTATATACTAAAAATTATAAAATGTTTATAAAAGAAATTAAAGACCTAAATGAAAGGAGATACCCTATGCCCATGGTTCATAAAGCACAGTATCTTTAAGACACAGATGTATCCAAATTAATAATCTCAATCAAAATTCCTGCAAATTTTTTATAGTGATAAATAGATTCTAAGATTTACTTGGAAATGTAAACAACTTAGAATGTATAAATAAATTTTGAAAAAGAACAAAGAGGGAAGACTTATGCTACCTGATTTTAAGACTTACTATAAAGTTAGGTGATGAAGACAGTGTGATAATAGAAAAGGATAGATACTTAAATCAAGGGAATAGGTTAGGTGGTGCAGATACAAATCCATGTATATTTGGGCACGTTATTTATGGCAAAAAAGCCAATTCAACCTGGAAAGAAAAGAATTTTTAACAAATGTATGCTGGAACAAATGAATATGTAAATGAAAACAAAATGGATGAAAAACTTTGACCCTTCCTTTACTCCATATCTAGAAATTAGCTTGAAATGGATCACAGTGTCATATGTAAATAATAAAATTATAGAATTTCTAGGAGAAAATATAGATGAAAATCTTTGCAACACTAGAACTAGACAAAGATTTTATATAGGTTATGAAAAGGCCATATTTCAAATGAAGAAAGTGATTAAATGAATTTATCAAAATTTAAAATATCTGCATTTTCAAACATATTGTTAAGAAAATGAAACAAACCAGAGATTTGTACAAAAATTTGGTAATGCATGTATCTGACAAAAAAAGAAAAAAGAAAAAACTTTGTCCAGAAATAAAAAAAGGTCTTACAGATCAATAAAAAGAAAATAAAGTCCCAATATTTTAAACGGGCAAAGATTTGAACAGATGGTTTACAAAAGGTGTATAAATTGCTAATAATCACACAAAAATTATTAGACATCAGGGAAGATTAAGTTGAAACCATAATGTGATAGAAGTTACTAAAACTCTCATTCATTGTTGATAGGATAATAAAAGTATAACCACTTCAGGAAACACAGTGGTTGACAATCTCTTATCAAGTTCATGATACACTTTCTATATGACCCAACATGTCTACTCCTAGATAATCACCCAAGAATAATGAAAACACATATCCACACAAAGACTTATACATGGCTATCCATCATAGCTTTATTTAAAATGGCCCAAAACTGGAATAGATGAATAGACAAATGTTGATTTATCTATACAATGGAATCCTACTAAGCAGTGAAATGTAACCAGACCAAATGCAAAAGAGTAATACTGTATTATTCCATTTATATAAATCTCTTAGAACAACAAATCAGATCAATATTGGTATAAACTGGATCATTGGTTACCTGGAGCCAGAGATGTCAAAGAACTTTCTGGGAATAGGCACAAGGCTCCTTTTGACATGTGGGAAATGTTCTGTATGTTGATGGTGGTCATGGTTACAGCTATCAAATTTTACAAAATATATCTATTCTTAGTATGTAATTATACATCAACAAGGCTTATTAAAAAGTCAACCAATCAACAAGTATGAAAGGCACTAGTCCCATGAATTCAACAAGTAAGTATTGCCAAAATTTCAATGAAAGCTAAGGCTTATCATATAGAGGTACTTCATAAGGATTGGTATAGGAGGATAATAGGAATTATCACCTCACTTGGTATATGATGGAACTTTCTGCACTGTGGAAGTATTCTGTACTTTAATTTGGAGGATAGTTACCAGATATACCTAAAACATCAGTTATCTGTACACTTGCAAGTTTGTGTACTTTATATACTGTATGGTATGCATGTTAGACTCTAACATAAAAGTCAATAATAAAATAATACTTCTTATTTTCACTCTAAAATGTACACAGTGTAATACTTTTTAAATTATTCTTTAGAAAAATAAACTGCAGAGGAGTAGCAGACTGAGATGACATCAGGTCGCAGGAGTTCAGCTAGATAGTTAGCAAACCACTCAAACACCTACAAACCCAAGAGGAGATCAAAGAGAGGAAGAGCAGCAATTCTAGAAACAGAAAATCTACCACTTTCTGAAAGGTAGGACATGCGAAGATGTGAATCCAAAATGATGGGAAGATAGAACATGGGGGGGTGGGGAGGGGCCAGCTCCTGACAAGCGGTGGAGTAATGGAGCACAAAATCCGAACTTTTAGAAGTCTGCTCCATTGAGGGACATCACTCCAGAAGCTAAGCAGGGGTGGAGCCCTCGTGGGGACAGCATAGTCTCAGGTCCCACAGGGTCACAGAAGGATCAGAGGTGTCTGAGTGTAGCAGACCTCGCAGGTATCAGAGCAGGGAAGCCAGGTACAGAGACAGAGCTGAGGAGTGAATGCTCAGCTCAGGGTTACCTTAAACTGTGATCAGTGGCACAATTGGACCACTGCTCTTTGAGCAGGGACCCCACAAGTGGCAGATCTGGGGAGACCCAACTTCATCCACCAGAAAAGCAGAGCAGCAGAAATCTGCTGGGTTTGGAGACTCCAAATGGGACTGTGTGGCAGAGAGAGAAACACTCAGTCACAGGCCAGGTGAGCTCGGAGCATGGCGAGAGACCAGGGAGATGGGAGTGATTGAGAGCTTTTCTCTGAGGGCGCACTGAGGAGTGGGGCCCCAAGCTCTTGGCTGCTCTAGGCTGGAGATTGGGAGGCAGCCATTTTCATTCCCATCCTGCAGAGATCTACAAAAGCTCCTGAGAGCAAACCCGAGCAGATTAGTCAGTGGGGCCCCTGGCAAGAGCAGTGCAATTCTGCCTCAGGCAAAAACATTTGAGAATCACAACAGGCCCCTCCCCCAGAAGATGAGCAAAAACATCCAGCCAAGACCAAGCTCACTGAACAAGGAGAATAGCAGAATTCCAAAGGAGGGAAAAGTAAAGCATGGAATTATGAGTTTCTCCCCATGATTCTTTAGTCTTGCAGAGTTAATTAATTTTTTTAATTTTATTTTTTCTTATTCTAATTTGTATAACTTTTCCTCTTTCCTCTTTTAACATTTTTTAACTAGTTTATCTTAACAATACCTTTCTTTAAAAAAAAATATTTCTAAACCTTCATTATTATAGTCATATATTATCCTTCATTATATCTAACTTTATTTTTTGTACACATATAGGGTTTATTCTTCTAAAAAAATTTTGGGATACAACTTCTTCTAATAGATCAAAATATACCCTAAATCTACACAAGGCCTTGTTCTAGTCCCCAACCTGAGCAAATTCTCTCCACTTTCTATTTCTTTCTTTTTCCAATTTATCGATTCCTTTTTAAGAATTTTTTTAAAATTTTCATCTTTACAGTTATATTCCAGCCCTTCATCATGTTTACCCATATATATATATATATATATATATATATATATATATATTCCTTTTTTAAAGTTTTGGGAGGTAGTTTCTTTAAGAGACCAAAATACACCCAAAATCAGGTGGGTGGCTCTGTTCTATTCACCAATCTAATATATTTTTCTTTATTTTTTTTTAATTTCTTTTACCTTCTCCCCCTGATTTGTGGTCTCTTCTGATCTGGTTAGTGTACATTTTTCAGGGGTCTTTACCACCCTTTTAATGTTTTATATTCTCGTTTATATATTCTTATCTGGATAAAATGACAACATGGAAAAAATTGCAAAAAAAAAAAAAAAAAGAACAAGATGCAGTACTGAAGGCTAGGGACCTAATAAATATGGACATTGGTAATATGACAGATCTAGAGTTCAGAATGACGTGATTCTCAAGGTGCTAGCTGGGCTTGAAAAAGGCATGGAAGATATTAGAGAAAACTTGTTTGGAGAAATAAAAGCCCTTTCTGGAGAAATAAAAGAACTAAAATTTAACCAAGCTGAAATCAAAAAAGCTATTAATCAAGTGCAATAAAAAAATGGAGGCTCTTACTACTAAGATAAATGGGGCAGAAGGGAGAATTAGTGGTATAGAAGACCAAATGATGGAGAATAAAGAAGCTGAGCAAAAGAGAGACAAGCGACTACTGGACCATGAGGGGAGAACTTGAGAGGTAAGTGATACCATAAGATGAAACAATATTAGAATAATTGGGATTCCAGAAGAAGAAGAAAGAGAGAGGGGAGCAGAAGGTATACTGGAGTACATTATTGTAGAGAATTTCCCTAATACAGCAAAGGGAACAAGTATCAAAATCCAGGAGGCACAGAGAACCCCACTCAAAATCAAGAAAAATAGGTCCAAACCCCAAAATCTAATAGTAAAATTTACAAGTCTTAATGACAAAGAGAAAATCCTGAAAGCAGCCTAGGACAAGAAGTCTGTAACATACAATGGTAGAAATATTAGATTGGCAGCAGGCTTATCCACAAAATTTGGCAGGCCAGAAAGAACTGGCATATTATATTCAGAGTACTAAATGAGAAAAATATGCAGCCAAGAATACTATATCCAGCTCAGCTGTCATTGAAATTAGAAGGAGAGATTAAAAGCTTCCAGGACAAACAAAAACTAAAAGAATTTGCAAACACCAAACCAGCCCTACAGGAAATATTGAAAGGGGTCCTCTAAGCAAAGAGAGACCCTAAAAGTAGTAGACCAGAAAGGAACAGAGACAATCTACAGTAGCAGTCACCTTACAGGCAATACAATGGCACTAAATTCATCTCTCTTGATAGTTACCCTGAATGTAAATGGGCTAAATGCCCCAATCAAAAGACACAGGGTATCAGAATGGATAAAAAAACAAAACCCATCAATATGTTGTCTACATGAAACTCATTTAGACACAAAGACACCTCCAAATTTAAAGTGAGGGGGTGGAAAACAATTTACCATGCTAATGGACATCAAAAGAAAGCTGGGGTGGCAATCCTTATATCAGATCAATTAGATTTTAAGCCAAAGACTATAAGACGAGATGAGGAAGGACACTATATCATACTTAAAGTTTCATCAAACAGGAAGATCTAACAATTTTAAATATCTATGCCCCTTACATGGGAGCAGCCAACTATATAAACCAATTAATAACAAAATCAAAGAAACACATCAACAATAATACAATAGTAGGGGACTTTAACACTCCCCTCACTGAAATAGACAGATAATCCAAGCAAAAGATCAGCAAGGAAATAAAGGCCTGAAATGACACCTTGGACCAGATGGACATCATAGATATATTCAGAACATTCCATTCCAAAGCAACTGAATACACATTCTTCTCTACTGCACATAGAATACTCTCCAGAATAGATCACATCCTGGGTCACAAATCAGGTCTCAACTGGTACTGAAAGATTGGGATCATTCTCTGCATATTTTCAGACTCAATGCTCTGAAGGTAGAACTCAATCACAAGAGGAGAGTTGGACAGAATTCAAATACACGGAGGCTAAAGAATGAATGGGTCAACCAGGAAATTAAAGAAGAATTCAAAAAATTCATGAAAACAAATGATAATGAAAACACGAATGTTCAAAATCATTGGGGAACAGCAAAGGCAGTTCTGAGAGGAAAGTATATAATGGTACAAGCCTTTATCAGGAAACAAGAAAGGTCTCAAATACACACCTACCCCTACACCTAAAGGAGCTGGAGAATGAACAGCAAAGAAAGCCTAAACCCAGCAGGAGAAGAGATATCATAAAAATCAGAGCAGAAATCAATGAAATACAAACCAAAAGAATAGTAGAAGAAATCAATGAAATTAAGAGCTGTTTCTTTGGAAGAATTAATGAGATTGACAAGTTCCTGGCCAGACTTATCAAAAAGAAAAGAGAAAGGACCCAAATAAATAAAATCATGAATGAAAGAGGAGAGATCACAACCAACACCAAAGAAATACAAACAGTGAGAAGAACATATTATGAGCAACTATACACCAGCAAATTTGACAATCTGCAAGAGATGGATGCATTCCTAGAGACTATAAACTACCAAAACTGAACCAGGAAGAAATAGAAAACCTGAACAGACCCATAACCAGTAAGAAGATTGAAACAGTCATCAAAAATCTCCCAAAAAAACAGAGCCCAGGGCCAGATGGCTTCCCAGGGGAATTCTACCAAACATTTAAGGAAAAATTAATTCCTATTCTCCTGAACTGTTCCAAAAAATAGAAATGGAAGGAAAACTTCCAAGTTCATTTTATGAGGCCAGCATTACCTTGATCCCAAAACCAGACAAAGAACCCATCAAAAAGGGAATTACAGACCAATATCCTTGAGGAACACAGATGCGAAAATTCTCACCAAAATACTAGCCAATAGGACCAAAGAGTACATTAAAAGGATCATTCACCACGACCAAGTAGGATTTATTCCAGGGCTGCAAAGTTGGTTCAACATCCTCAAATCAATCAATGTGATACAATACAGTAATAAGAGAAAGAACAAGAAATATATGATCCTTTCTACAGATTCTTAAAAGGTATTTGACAAAGTACAGCATCCTTTCTTGATCAAAACTCTTCAAAGTGTAGGGAGAGAGGGTACATACCTCAATATCATCAAAGTCATCTATGAAAACCCACAGCAAATATCATTCTCAATGGAGAAAACCAGAGAGCTTTACCGGTAAGGTGAGGAACACTGCAGGGATGTCCATTATCACCACTGCTATTCAACACAGTACTAGAAGTCCTAGCCTCAGCAATCAGACAACAAAAAGAAATTAAAGGCATCCAAATCAGCAAAGAAGAAGTCAAACTATCACTCATTGTGGATGATATGATACTTATGTGGAAAACCCAAAAGACTCCACTCCAAAACTCCTAGAACTCATCAGGAATTCAGTAAAGTGTCAGGATATAAAATAAATGCACAGAAATCAGTTGCATTTCTTTACACCAACAACAAGACAGAAAAGAGAAATTAAGGAGTCAATCCCATTTACAATTGCACCCCAAAACATAAGATACCTAGGAATAAACCTAACTAATGGGCAAAGAATCTATACTCAGAAACTCTAAAATAATCATGAAAGAAATTGAGGAAGACACAAAGAAATGGAAAAATATTCCATGCTCCTAGATTGGAAGAACAAATATTGTGAAAATGTCTATGCTACCTAAAGCAATCTACACATTTAATGCAATCCCTATCAAAATACCATCAATTTTTTTCAAAGAAATGGAACAAATAACCCTAAAATTTATATGGAACCAGAAAAGACCTCGAATAGCCAGAGGAATATTGGAAAAGAAAGCGAAAGTTGGTGCCATCACAATTCCAGACTTCAAGCTCTATTACAAAGCTGTCCTCATCAAGACAGTATGGTACTGGTGCAGAAACAGACATAAAGATCAATGGAACAGAAACAGACCCTCAAATCTATGGTCAACTAATCTTTGACAAAGCAGGAAAGATTATCTAATGGAAAAAAGACAGTCTCTTCAACAAATGGTATTGGGAAAATTGGACAGCCACATGCAGAAAAATGAGACTGTACTACTTCCTTACACCACATGCAAAAACAGACTCAAGTGGACAAAAGAACTCAATGTGAGAAAGGAATCCATCAAAATCCTTGAGGAGAGCACAGACAGCAACCTCTTTGACCTCAGCTACAGCAACTTCTTCCTAAATATTTTGCCAAAGGCAAGGGAAGCAAGGGCAAAAGTGAACTATTGGGACTTCATCAAGATCAAAAGCTTTTGCACAGCAAAGGAAACAGTCAACAAAACCAAAAGGCAACTGACAGAATGGGAGAAGATATTTATTTGCAAATGACATATCAGATAAAGGGCTAGTATCCAAAATCTATAAAGAACTTATCAAACTCAACACCCAAAGAATGAATAATCCAATCAAGAAATGGGCAGAAGACATGAACAGACATTCCTGCAAAGAAGAAATCCAAATGACCAACAGACACTTGAAAAAGTGCTCCACATCACTCAGCATCAGGGAAATACAAATCAAAATCACAATGAGATACCACCTCACACCAGTCAGAATGGCTAAAATTAACAAGTCAGGAATCAACAAGTGCTGGTGAGGATGTGGAGAAAGGGGAACTGTCCTACACTGTTGGCGGGAATGCAAGCTGGTGCAGCCACTCTGGAAAATAGCATGGAGGTTCCTCCAAAAGTTGAAAATAGAGCTACCCTATGACCCAGCAATTTCACTGCTGGGTATTTACCCTAAAGATACAAATGTAGTGATCTGAAGGGGCATTTGCACCTGAATGTTTATAGCAGCAATGTCCACAATAGCCAAACTATGGAAAAAACACAGATGTCCATCAACAGTTGAATGGATAAAGAAGATGTGGTATATATATACAATGGATACTATGCAGCCATCAAAAGAAATGAAATCTTGCCATTTGCGATGATGTGGATGGAACTAGAGAGTATTATGCTGAGAAAAATAAGTCAATCAGAGAAAGACAATTATCATATGATCTCCCCGATATGAGGAATTTGAGAAGCAAAGTAGGGGGCTTGGGGGGTAGGGAAGGAAAAAATGAAACAAGATGGGATCGGGAGGGAGACAAACCATAAGAGACTCTTAATCTCACAAAACAAACTGAGGGTTGCTGGGGGTAGAGGGGTAAGTAGAGGGTGGTTGGGTTATGGACATTGGGGAGGGTATGTGCTATGGTGAGTGCTGTGAAGTGTGTAAGCTTGACGATTCACAGACCTCACAGACCTGTACTCCTGGGGCTAATAATACAATATATGTTAATTTAAAATTTTTTTTAAAAAGTAATTAGAATACCGTAAAAATGTGTTTAAGAATAGGATAACTCATGGCCAATCTGGAGAAAATATATCAGTTAAGCTACACTTAGGTGCAAGCAACCAGTGAAAAGTTCCAGAAGTAATAGAGTAACTTCTTTCAAATTAAATATATTAAAATGGATTAAAAAAAAAAGAAAAGAAAAAGAAAGAAAAATAAACTATACACACAGTTCCAGGAGGCAGTGGATATTACAGAAAGAAGAGCATTCATGGTCCAAAGAGACTCTACAGCTAGTTTTTACTGGCAAAGTGACTTTAAGAAAACCACTAAATTTCTTTGTCTCAATTTCTGTGTCCATGCAATGACATAGTAAATTCTACCCTGACGTTGTGCAAATCAGGCAGGATAATGCACGTAGTCGTATTTTGTATATTCTAAAACCTTGTTAATGTACATTTTTGTTGTTGCATATGTTTTAAATCCATAATTGACCAAAGGAGAACTGGAGAACAGATTTTCATTTTAATCAACAAATATTATCTTAATCTTTCCTTAAATGAATTATGACAGAGGATCTCTAATACTTCTCTGTAATTAAATGTTATAAAGTGGAAAATAAGTTCCATAGAAAGTTATGTTATTACCACCATAAATTCTGTCTATATTTCAATAAAGTGTGACTATTTTAAGAAAGGAACTATATTTTACTAATATCATGTTTCTACATAGTACCTAAGTGCCTGGAATTCACTTAGATCTTAGTAATTGTTTGATGATGAATAAAGGAATGAAAAAAATAAATAAATAAAGGATGTCTGGGTGGATCAGTCGGTTAAACATGAGATTCTTGATTTCACCTCAGTCCATGATCTCAGGGCTGCATTGGCTCTGTGCTGGGCTTGGAGCCTGCTTGAGATTTTCACTCCCTCCGCCCCTCCCTTCTCTCTTTCTCTCAAAAGTAAATAAACAAATAAACAAATTCTTCTAAAAAATAAATGAACCACTTCAGTCGCCTTTCACTCTCTTAATCTACAAATTCTCAGGTATCTTTCTAACTCCACCTTTTTCAAAAATCACTCTCCATTCTGCCTTTTTCTTTTAAGTCATTCCTGCCCTTACCATTTTCACAATTAACTTAAAACTGGTTAGAACTATTTAGGATTTTGTCTGTTTTGATTTTCTTAGGACTGCTCAGTAATATCACTAAGAATTCAAGATCTTCTTTCAAAATATCACCAAGAAAATATTGACTTAGAAAGTGAGCATCAATTTAAAAGAAAACAGACATCCTTTTGCCATAAAATATATTTCATCTATGTCATGAAGTCAAATACTGACCTTATGGACAATGAAGTCTGGTCAAGGCAGATTAGGACAAGGATTTAGCACCTGATATGCTGTGTTCATCAAAGTAGACACTTGAGGTTTACTTGAATATCTCTTGAAGTAAATACCTATGAAATTCAAACACTCGTTGATGAGCTGGTGTCCTTCCAAGTAACCTTGTTGGTTTCCGGGTTCCAACAAAACTAAATTTATAGCTTTGATTTCTCATTCATTCTACACACACACACACACACACACACACTGCCCATGCATCATCTATACATATGATGGTAAACACATGTTGGGGGAATGCTTCTTGACACTTTTGCTATGTTCTCATTTAATTCTGTACAGTTCAACTTAATTTTTTATTACTTACAAAACCATCTCCTTATTAAAAATTCTTATGACTCTGTGGCACATGTTTATTTTGGTAAAACATGCCTTGAGATGAAAATCTTTGCAGCTCCCGTTGACATTAACAAAAAGGTAGATATTTTCTATGCCCAAATTTTAGATGTACCCATATGAACTTAAAGTTGGAATTTTGTGGACACCTATTCATTAATGTGTTTGGAAATGCCCCCAGCAACAAGAAACAAAAGTTGCATTTAGATATAGTCGTATGTTAAAGGAAAAGCTTAGATTACATGATCTCCAAGCAACAATCTAGCTTCAATAATGTAGTAATCTAGATAGCCTATCTCTGAACTGATGACTTATTTTACTATGGGAGAGGAAAGGATAGAAGGGAAGGATATGTTTATTGATGCAAGCAAGTCTTTTTACAAGCATGGGCAAGGGAAAGACTAAAGATTGTCCATGTTAGATGTTGTGCCAACTCATTGCATATGAAAAAAAATCAACTTTTCATTGGTTAAAAAGGAGACTTGTTCTGTAACAATAGGAAATGCCTTTGAAGTATATTCCTTACTTTTGTACTAGAAAGTTAAAAATAATCTTTCCAGTATTTCTTAATTGAACGGATTTATTCACTTCAGTAGTTCAAAACTCATTGTGTTAGACATGAGTAACAGAAAATAAGTGTCAAACATCATTCTCTAAGTAAAAACATAACTATTCTACAGAAGGTGGAGATTTATGCGATCTTTAAAAAAGCATATCACACAATTTGCAAAATGACTAACTACATCCATAGTTATTTTATCCCATTAACAGGGAGCACCGGCTGCGAAAGAAATCAAGATGCTTTTGAGCACTGTGAAACGGTACTGATGATACTGCATCTTACAATTGAAGGTGATTAAACTTGCAAAAACTGCCATAAACTTCCTGAAGATTAATGGAAAATTAACAGCCACTTTGTCTTCCTGCTTGTGTGCTGGAACTCACGGGAAAGTCTAGGATCCCTTTAAACTCCAGCTAGTAATTTTCTAGGAAGGGCTATGGATGCTTGAACCCCACCTCCACCCCCAAGCCAGCCTTTGATGTACTCTCCGCGATAAAGATTTACAAGTTCTGCGGAGGCTCCACACCACCCCTCCCCCTGAGCATCTGACTTGTTTGTGCCTTTCTTTCCCTGCGATTTCCCTGTGTGTTTAGCCCTCCCCCGAGCAGCAGTTTCCTTAGCAACAAGCTTGCCCTTTTAGAGGCTCAAACTATGACAGAAGTTTACCCCCATGGCTCTCCCAGGCTTCCTCGCTGCCTCTCTCCTCCGTCTCCCTCATGAATGCTCAAAGGGCAAAAAGTAAAGTCCTGTTGTTTCACTCTTTTCAAACAAAGGGCAGGTGGTTATAACAGGTTTGGGAAACATTTTAGCTGGACTAACTCGTATAAAAGTCCTAATCTAAAGTTTATATGGTAAAGAACTATTTTCCTTGACCATTAAGCAGGAGAGGTGGAAGCAGAGAGTACAAAGGATGGAATCGGAAGGACTGGCTAGGTGGGAAAACAGAGCAGAAACTCAGGATGAGTTTGTGGGAAAACAACATAATCTGTTTTCCCCTTCACTAGATCTTATCATCACGGAAGGGATGCTGAGGACCAGTGCGAACAAGATTTGATATAAGAATCGGCTCTGCAATTTAGGGTTCTGTGCCTTAGGCTTTGAAACTTTTATTAAAATTCAGGTTTTTTTTAATTTTTTATAAACATATAATGTATTATTAGCCCCAGGGGTACAGGTCTGTGAATCATCAGGTTTACACACTTCACAGCACTCACCATAGCACATACCCTCCCCAATGTCCATAACCCCACCACCCTCTCCCTACCCCCCTCCCCCCACCACCCTCAGTTTGTTTTGTGACATTAAGAGTCTCTCATGGTTTGTCTCCCTCCATAGCCCATCTTGTTTCATTTATTCTTTTCCTACCCCCCAAGCCCCCCATGTTGCATCTCCACTTCCTCATATCAGGGAGATCATATGATAGTTGTCTTTCTCCCATTGACTTATAAAATTCACTTTTTAGATATAAATTTTAGACATTTTTAAATTTTAATAAATACTCAGTAAGTCATTTACTGAATTTTAATAACATTAAAAGCCTGAAGATCATTCTGTGCTGATACAATACTATATTTCTTTGGGTAGAAACTGGAAACATTCATTTAGTCATGAAATATTCATTAAGGGCCTACTATATGCCAGGCAGTCTTCTAGTTTTGGGGACTGTCACTGGACAAAACAGATTTTTAAAAATTTTTTCTTTCCTTAACAATATATTTAAATTTATATTTTTGCAAATACGTCATGGAGCAAAAGGACCGCAGCTTTGCACTTGTCTGTTAAAAATTCACAGGTGAAATTGTTCAGGTGGGAATGCCACTAAACCAGCCATGCTTCAGAACCAAACACACAGTTGGCAAGGCTTAGTTCCATTTGCTTGGGGTCTTTCCTGACCTCCATAGTGGACATAATCAGTTGTACAATAACACATAACCTCAGTTATTTCCATGATGCCATTCTCCACTCATACACTGCTGATCCCTGAATCTCCACTTAGGTCCTTAAGTTCAGGATCCACCCAACCTATTCTACAGACAGCTCTACTTGGTGTCCCACCATGTCAGATTTAATCTGCCCAAACTCACCACCTTCTTCCTGGAGCGCATCACCACATCAGTAAACTGCACCATTATTCACTCATTGTCTCAATGCTGAAAATGAAGTCATCCAAAGTTTTTCCCATCTCCAGTGTGTCACCATGCTCTTTTGAATGTGTCCACTTCCCTTTATTTGGCCATGCAGAAATCCTAATAAAGTGCCTCCTGACTTGCCTCTCTTCTTGTCTTGTCACCGTGCCTCCCTTCTTGCCTTCCCTCTCCAATGTATTCTTCAGCTGGATCTACATGAGATTTGTAAAAAGAAAATCTGATTGTGTCTTCCCCTGTGGTTATAACCCTTCAGTGGCTCCATACTACCCTCAGGACAAATGTTTTATTTGACTTACAGGGTTTCATGCTCATCATGCTATCTCATCAAACCATACTCACTACCTTCAGCTTCATCATCCTCTCTCTCCAAGATGTACTCACTACTTGAAGTTTTCTCTTAATACCCCAGGAGCTTTCTTATGGGGCCTTAATAGGTGCTGGGTTTTGTGTGTGTGTGTGTGTTTTTTTTGTGTTTTTTTGTGTTTTTTTTTTTTTGGTCAGAATGTGCGTATCCCACTCATCATTACTTTGTCCTTCAGATTTCCAGGCAAGCTTCTCCTGAAACAAAATTCCCTGATATATCAAAACTAGATATGGGGCACCTGGGTGGCTCAGTCGGTTAAGTGGGTCATGAGCCTTCGGCTCAGGTCATGATTCCAAATGTTGTGAGATCAAGTCCCACATCGGACTCCCTGCTCAGTAGAAAGCCTGCTTCTCCCTCTCCCTCTGCCTGCCACTCTATCTACTTGCGCTCTCTCTCTCTATCTCTCTGTCAAATAAATAAATAAATTTTAAAAAAAAATAGATAAACTGTGCTTTGCATGTGTGTGTGTAAGTAACAATCACTAATTACTCGCATCACACTGATAATGTGCTGTGTGTCCCACCAGACCAGAAATTACTTGAAGGCAAGGACCATATATACCTAATTCACTCTTGAATTCCTAGACCTGACTGATAATTTTAGCATAAAAGTCATTGATTGACTTGTTAATTGAGAGAATTAATGCATTCTAGATGTTTAAAGTTGTTAATTTGAGTTGACTGATAATGAGTTCATGGATTACTCCCATGGATTACTTTAGCATTGAAATCTTTATATAAAAGGCAAGCTAAACAAACTTCTACTCACTTATATATTTGTAAAAATTGCCTCTCTCTAAGTTTTCAAAGCATGCCCTATGGCGAAAGTGGTATCTTAAAAGACGTAGTTACTTGGGTGCCTGGATGGCTCAGTGGGTTAAAGCCTCTGCCTTCAGCTCAGGTCATGATCCCAGGGTTCTGGGATTGAGGTCAGCATCAGGGTCTCTGCTCCCCAGGGAACCTGCTTCCTCCTCTCTCTGCCTGCCTCTCTGCCTACTTGTGATCTTTGTCTGTCAAATAAATAAATAAAATCTTAAAAAAAAAGACTTAGTTACTGCTAATATTTGTGTCCCTCAAATTTAGTTCATTTGAGGGATGTTTGCAGATTAATCATAACAACTAAGAATAACCTGAACCAAGTCTTTCTTAAAGAAACAGAAGGAATATTTTTTAGGCTTCTAAAGGGAGAGACTTAAATATTTAGATGTCAGATAATATAGAGCTAAATATGTTCATTTTCTGATCAAATAATATACCATACTACATGATTTCTATATCCTGAAATAGATTCCAGAAAAGAATCCATTCCAATCAATCTCCAGAAAATATCATTAGATACATAAACATTTAATTACATTCAAGAAAATACTTGATAACTACTAATATGATTTATATATAATATCTTCAGCTAGTCTTCCTAAAGATATAAAAACCATTCCATAAAATATTCTTCTGACATTTAATAAACGTCAACCTTAGGGAACTTACATAAAGAAATGTGATCCAAATGTACAGTAGTAGACCAAGAATAGAGTGTGGATAGGTAATTTTAACTCACTCTTTGATGGGGGGGGTGTTATTCTCTATCTCACTCCATCTAACCTAAAATATTCTAGATGTGTCAAAGATTAAACTAAAAGAAAGCAAAAAAGAGATTAAGGAATAGAGAAAGAAAAAGGGGAAAAAAAACCCTGTTAAATGAATACATACTCTCATTGTTTTTTAGATTGATGACATAAAATAACATGGTTTATTTACATATTTAAAACTTAAAAACTTCAGAAGATCAAAAAATATGAACAAGGAATAAAAAGTCAACAACACCTTGAAAAAAATATTTGCATCATGTATAATGGACAAAAGATTAATATCAGGTATCGCCATTTAACAAACTCTAGCAATCAATGAGGAAACACTTTGAAAAACCCAAACTAGGCAAAACCACATAAAGAAATCTTCTTATTGTCTTAAATCTACTCTAATAAGGTTTTTGCTCCCAAATCAACACTGAAACAAACTAACTATTCATGGCTTTTAATGCTACCATGGTCCAATAAAGAAATAGAAGCCACCCTAGGTATTTCAAACTGAGAGCATTTAATATGGGAAACTGGTTACACGGTGTTGAAAAAGCTTAAAAGCCAAAGGAGGGATGATGCCACAATCTGGACATTTAACTACAGTCAGAAGTTATTCAGAAGTTATACTACTTCAAGGGCTGGAGGCATTCAAGGGCAGAGAAAGTATTGTCAGAACCCATAAGCCAAGGCTGTCGGGGGAAGCTGGAAACACAAGAAAAGAGTCTAGTGGTAGTTCACACCACAGCAATAGAGAAGACATTCCTCTCCTTCCTATGGCACTTATTTCAAGTCCTCAGAAGTGTTATGATCTCTCTTCTCTGGACTAATTTCTATGCCTAATAAGTCTTCTACTCTGATTAATCTAGCTATCTCACAATCAATATCCAGGAGACTGCTTAAACTGCAATCTTTCCAAGACAACTTCCCTGCTTCTGTAACCTAAATAAACTCTCTCTATAAATATACCATATTAATCCTCTATTACAAAACTCACCCAATTTTACTGTAATTATAATGGAATTGTCTGCCTTCCTGGACAGACTATAAGCTTCATAAGAACACTAACTTAGGGCTGTGGTTTGGCTTGTTCCCTGCTCTATGCTTAGTGCATAAAACAATCCGGCACACAGCATGGGGATTAACAATGATGGTTGTATGGATGAATTTCAAATAACAGAGATTTGATACATCCTAATTTTCCTTTGAAAACCCACCCTTCCCTCAATCCACATAGATCAAGTTAGATATGGCTGCAACGTCTCTACACTCCACCATTGAAGCAATGAGTACATGTTTCTGGTCTGGCCAATAAATTCCATTCATCAATACCATGACCAATATAGGAATAGTTAAATAATCACATGGGTCAGATAGACTCAATCTGGGGACTTTTTCTGAGTTCACACTTAGGTGTGCTTCTTCTGCTGCTAAGACGGCTAAGGTCTTCTTCTGCTAAGACTGCTGAGGTGAATGGTGCAAGCCTAGAGCTTCTAGTAACCATTTTGTCACCAAGAAGGTAGAATCTGTACCAAATAGGAAATTGAACTTTAATCTAGAGTGAGAAAAGTGGATGACCGAGTTCTAATAGTGACATCTTTTGAGCCTATGAATCCATTTATGCTTAAATCCAAATACACACCTGAATTTTTAGCTATGTGATCCAACAAAATCTCCAGGTTCAGCCTATTTGGTTTCTATCACTCAGAACTGAAGAGCCTTCACTGATTTCTTTATCAAGCACCACTAATAATTCTGACCCTCTTTTCATGTATCCTGATCTGATTTCTTAACCTTATTACTTAGAAAAAAGCTTTGCTCATCTCTATCACTTAGGTGGTAAGATCAAGGAACTTATTTCTTCAATATTTATTGGCACCTACAGGCACCATAATGGGCTTTGGAGATGCACAGGGACTGTGAACTACACAGATCCTAGCACTCCAGGTGTTGCTGACAGGGGCAGAGGTTTTCCAACTTGCAAGGCATAAGCAGCACCTGGAGAGCTAGCTAAAAATGGTATTTCACCTTCTCCATTCCCAGAGATTCTGGTGGAGTACTTCTAGAGCTAAGATTCCAAAATCCGATTTTTTAAAATAAAAATCCCAAATGATCCAGGATGTCTTCAGATTATACCTAATGAAATTCATGAGGAAAGAACAGACACTAAATACTGATTGTGAAGAAATCACTAATGTTATGGGAGTCTATTCTGGGAGGGAGCTTACACCAGACTGCAGAATCACAAACCTCTCTCTGAGAAAGGAACATTCAAGCTGAAGCAGAGCACGCCCAGGAAGAGAGCTCAGTAGCAAGATGGGGCGGGTGGGGGGGGGAGTGAATGGGCAGAGGGCATGTATGTGTAAAGGCTCTGAGCAAGAGTGATGAGGGCACAATGATACATAGTTATACTGTCCTATCCTTCAGTCCTAAAGACATCACTCCTTTCCTACCTCTTGACCTTTCCATTTGTGGTTTCCTCTCCCAGGAATGCCTCTCTCCTAGTTCTTTCAGTGATGGCATCATTCTCATCCTTTGTCTTCTAGAAGCTTTGGCAGACTCCATCATTCTCCCCTATAGTCCCCCACCCTTGCCCCAGCCCTTCCTACCTTGTTGGCTTGACTTCCAACTGCTTACATCTACATTTCTTTACCTGAGGTTTTCTTCTCTAGTCACATGTGCAGTAGAAATGCCAAAGAATGCCCTCCTTAATGCCCCCCATCCCTAGGAACTCTCAACCAATAACTGACCGTGTTTTATAATTACCAGAGTTCCTGCTTCCCTCAGATGAAATAACTCAGAGGCCATGTTCAACACCATTTCCAAGAGTTCCCCAGGAGGATTCACCTACAGTTGCCCAAGTGACAGCATGGTTGATAAAGCACCCTTGATTGATCTTTAACCTCCTGCTTCACTTACCCACCACTCTTCTTGTGATTCCTGGGATTCCCTTTTAAATAAATTAATGTGCTGGAATTCTTGCATTAGAATATATTTCTGGAGTAACCAATCTAAGAGAGGGGCCTTTCATGGCCACTCTCTCTATGGAGGACAACACCTCAGTTACTCAAATTTATTACTATTTTATTTCCTTCAGGAAACTTATCACAATCCCTAAAAGTCATGTTTATTTATTGTCTTTTTTATTTGTTTTTGTGGGACTTTGTCTATCTTCTTAACTTCTGTGCCCCTTATCTACTAGCCCAGTGTCTGGTAGATAATAGGCACTCAATAAATAGTTGTTAAATGAATAAAATGAATGAACCAGGATGACTACATCTTCTTTGTCATGCCACAATTGTAGAGTGACTGTATTTTTTTTTATTAAAAGACAGAGTAGATTATCTTAATGAGGATTTTTATGTGACTTCCAGCTATATAAGATAATCACAACACTGACATATTCTGAAATGTTCTAGTAATATAAGGGAAATAAGTGACAGAGGATGCAATCCAAGTTTTCTAATACAAGTCTAGTGGGATTGTTAATGCACTTTACCAGTGCTAGTTCTCTGGTGTATAAGTCCAAGTTTCCTTTTCAGGTGTTGAGATGGGTCTGCATCAAGACATTCATAGAATTTGCTGGCCTCAATTTCCTTGTGCCAGAAATTATGTGATTATTAAATGGTTGCCCAAGGTCAGAGGTGCAGCTGTGTCCAAAAAAACAAGCATTCATTATATAAGACTAACTGGCCTGGATGACAACTGAACCCTTGACCATGGCCTTGTTAACAATATCCTCCAAACAGGCCACAACCAGAATCTGCAATCTTAATTTTTTTTACTTTCTCCTTCTATTTTGCTTAAACACACTTTGTGGTCATAGCTTAAAAAACCCTTCCCAGAATATCCTGTCCCTCTTTTAGCTGTGAGATCTATTTCCTTTCATAAATTCATATATTCTTTGTTTCTAGGACTCACAATGCACACTGATAGGTCTGTGTTTTTCATCTCTACTGGAATGGCTGCCCCCAAAATCATTCATTCATCCCAAATTAAAGTATCTTTCCACATTGAATTACCTGTCTTCCCCTGCATTCTTTATGTTTCTTTTTCTATTACACTACCAGGGTGAGCACATTGTAGGCCTTCAGTAAGTACCTGTGGTCTGCCTCTCAGGGTACCCCTGCCTCTGAGGCTCCTTCTCTTTCTCCTTCACTTTCTCCATCCTTACTGAAACATTGTCCAAGGTCATCCCGTGGTCAGAACCCTTAAAACTCCAGGTGTGATCAAAGAACCACCCACATAACATGTGTTATATGAAGGGCATTGATAGGATATGTAGATTAAATGATTGATGAGCTAATAGAGAACCTGAAATACTAGGTCAACAAATGTGGTCTTGATTGTACAAGCAAGAGGGGCTATGGATGCTTCTTCATGTATATAATACTCTACTGAATGTGACAGGTTTTGTTTTTTTTTAAGATTTTGTTTGAGAGAGAGAATGAGCAGTGGGGAAGGGCAGAAGGAGAGAGGGAGAGAGAGAGAAAGAGAGAAGCAGACTCCCTGTTAAGCAGAAAACCCTATGTGAGGCTTGATCCCAGGACCCAGAGATCATGACCTGAGCCAAAGGCAGACACTGAATCAACTGAGCCACCCAGGCACCCCTGAATGTGATAGGAGTTTAAAAACAGATACAAGCCCACATTTCACAACCCAGGCATGCAGACACCCTTGCCAATATCTAGTTAGAAATCTTTATTATAGAGTCTTTTAAATTTTTTTAACTTTTTGAGTCAAACTCTCATTATGAATGTGGAAAAGAATGTGGAACAGAGAATGTAAATCATATAGGCAAGGAAAATGAAAACCTAGGTTTTTTAAAAATAGACTTGATTTATAATTATATCAATTTCCTTTAATTATTAGCATAATATGTGATAGATACCAAAAGCTCTTTCTAAACCATCTAGTGTTTTGCAATTCTGGATGAAATGATTATTTATCTCCATTAGGTAAGATCTTTTCACCTATGTAAAGATCTAGGTAGAGTTAAGAGCACAAATTCCAAAGTTAGGCAGATTTAGTCTCTGGTCTGAATCTGCCATATCCTGTATATGGAATATTGAATAAGCCATTTAATTTCACAAAGGTTCACTATACACATAAAAAGAGGAATTGAGATTCTAGGTCATTTTTTTAGGGTTTTTTTTGAAATATATTTCATATACTATAAAATTTACCCACTTAAAGTATACAGTTGAGTAGTTTTTAGTATATTGACAGAGTTATGCAACCATAACCACATTCTTACTCTGGAACTTTTTCAGCAGTACAAAAAGAAACCACATACACATTAATACTCACACCTTATTCCTACTCCCGACCCTACTCCAACCCTAGGCAACCATATATCCACTTTCTGTCTCTATGTATTTGCCAATTCTAGACATTTTATGTTAATGAAATCATACAATGGGTGATTTTTTGTAATTGTCTTCTTTCACTTAGGAAGATGTTTTCGAGGTTCAGCATGTTGTAACATGTATCACTATTTTATTCTTTTTTTATTGCAGAAAATAACTCCATTATGCAAATATGCATATTTTGTTTATCCATTCATCTGTGGATGGATATTTAGGTGTTTCTGCTTTTTGGTTATCTAGAATAAATCTGCTGTGAATATTCACATATAAGGTTTTTTTAAATATTTTATTTATTTAGTTGACAGAGAGAGAGCAAGAGTGCATAAGCAGGGGAAGTGGGAGAGGGAGAGGGAGAAGCAGGCTCCCGTTGAGCAGGGAGCCTGATGTGGGACTTTATCCCAGGATCCTGGAATCATGACCTGAGCCAAAGGCAGTTGCTTAACCAATGGAGCCACCAAGCCACCCCTCACATATAAGTTTTGTTTTTTTTTTAAAGATTTTATTTATTTACTTGACAGAGAGAGATCACAAGTAGGCAGTTGGGGCTGGGGGGAAGCAGGCTCCCTGCCGAGCAGAACACCTGATGCGGGACTTGATCCCAGGACCCTGAGATCATGACCTGAGCCGAAGGCAGAGGCTTAACCCACTGAGCCACCCAGGCACCCCACATATAAGTTTTTATGAGCATATACTTTCATTCCTGGAATTCCCGGAATATGTAAAAAAACCTTTTGCTTAGTATTTTGGAGAAGAGTAAAGTTGTTTTCCAAAGTGGCTTCACGGTTTTACATTCCCACCAGTAGTGTGTGATATTCTGATTCCTTCACTCTTATCAACACATTGTTTTCCATTTTTTTTTAAATTTCATTTTGGAAATCATAAGTATGAAATGATATCTCATCATGATTTGGTTTACATTCTCCTAACAATTAAAGGTGTGACTATTTTTTTGACAATTTACAAAACTTCTTTGGAGAAGTGTTTATTTAAATCTTTTGTCCATTTTTTAATTTGGTGGTATGTTTTCTTACTGTTGAGTTATGGGTTCTTTGTGTATTTGGATACAAATGCCTTATCAGATACATGATTTATACTGATTTATACATGATTTATAATGTATACAGGTATACATGATTTATACATGTATAATGATTATACATGATTATAGAGAGTTTCTCCCATTTTGTGTATTATCTCTTCACTTTCTTAATAGTATCTGAATCCCAAAAGTTTCCATCTTGGTGAAGTCAAATTTATAATTTTTTTCATATCTGCCTTCAGTATCATATCTACAAAACTATTATCAGAAAGTCACATAGATTTGTGATTGTTTTTTTCTTCTAGTAGGCCTTAGCTCCTAATTTACATTTATAATATATTTTGAATAATATCTGTGAATACAATGTGAAACAGGGAACAAAAGTCATTCCTTTGTATGTGCATATCCAGTTGTCTAAACACCATTTGTTGAAGAGTATTCTGCCTCACACAACCCACACAATGGGAGAAATTATTTGCAAATGACACTACAAAGGGCTGATATCCAAGATATCAGATATCTATAAAGAACTTCTCAAATGCAACACCCCAAAACAAATAACCAAGTCAAAAAATGGGCAGAAGACATGAACAGACACTTCTCCAGAGAATATATACAAATGCCTAACAGACTCATGAAAAAATGTTCATCATCATTAGCCATAGGAAAATTCAAATCAAAACCACATTGAGATTCCACCTTACACTAATTAGAATGGCAAAAAATTGACAAGGCTTGAAACAACAAAAGTTGGAGAAGTTGTGGAGGAAGGGGAACCCTCTTACACTGTTGGTGGGAGTGCAAGTTGGTGCAGCCATTTTAAAAAACAGTGTGGAGGTTCCTCAAAAAATTAAAAATAGAGCTACTCTATGACCCAGTAATTGCACTAGTGGGTATTTACCCCAAAGATACAGAAAAGAAGGGCCATATGCACCCCGATGTTCATAGCAGCAATGTCCACAATAGCCAAAGGGTGGAAAGAGCCAAGTTGCCCTCCAACAGGTGAATGGATAAAGAAGATGTGGTCCATATATACAATGGAATACTTACTCAGCCATCAGAAAGGATGAATACCCAACTTTTGCACCAACATGGATGGGACTGGAGGAGATTATGCTAAGTGAAATAAGACAAGCAGAGAAAGTCAATGATGATATGGTTTCACTTATTTGTGGAACAAAAGGAGAAGGAAGGGAAAAATGAAGGGGGAAAATCAGAGTGGGAGATAAACCATGAGAGACTATGGACTCCAGGAAACAACTGAGGGTTTTAGAAGGGAGGGGGATGGGGGGATAGGTGAGCCTGGGCACATATTAAGGAAGGCACATATTGCATTTGGTTTGCTAGTATTTTATTTAGGATTTTTGCATTTTGGGGTATTAAGGAGGGCACATATTGCATGGAGCACTGAGTGTTATATGTAAACAATGGATCATGGAACACTACATCAAAAACTAATGATGTACTGTATGGTAACCTAACATACTAAAAAAAATAATAATAAATTAATAATAAAATGATATGTGGTGGGAAAAAAGAGTATTCTGCCTCTCAATTTCCTGGTGCCCTTGTCAAAAATAAATTTTCTGTAAGTGTAAGGACTTATCTATGGACCTTCAATACTATTTCACTGATGAATAGTTCTATCCTTATGCTAGTACCATACTGTCTTGATTACTATAAGTTTTTGTTGTAGGTTTTGAAGTAGCAAAGCATGAGTTCTCCAAATTTGTTCTTTTTCAAGATTGCTTTGACTATTCTAGGTCCCTTGCATTTCCATATGAACTTTAGGATCAGCTTGTCAACTTCTGGGAAAAAAAAAAAAAAACCCTGGGATTTTAACAAGGTTTTGTTGAATCTATAGGTCAGTTGGGGAGTGTTGTCTTAACTATGTTAAATCTTTAAGTACATGAACACAGATATCTCCATTAACTTAGTTCTTCCTTAATTATTGCAGACAATGTAGTTTTCAGGATACAAGTCTTGAACTTTTTTCTATTAAATTTCTTGCTAGATATTTTCTCTTTCTTTTTGATGGTCCTGTAAATGGAATTATTTTTAAATTTGTTTTTAAATTGTTCTTCATTAATGTGTATAAACAAATTTGTGTATATTGATCATGTATCCTGACACATTGTTTATAAAACTTTATTAGTTCAAGTACTTTTAGTGGATTTCTTATGAATTTCTATATATGAAACTATATAAAGAATCATTTTCCAATGCAAATCATTGTACTTCCTTTCCAGATTGGATGCTTGTTATTTCTTTTTCTTGCCTTATTGCCCGCTCAAAACATCCAGTACGTGGTTTAATAGAAATGGCAAGAGCAGCATTTTTTTGTGTCTCTCTTTTTAAAAAATTATTATTATTATTGAAGAATAAGTTACATACAATATTGAATTCCTTTTGGGTGTGCAAAATAGTGATTCAATATTTTGTACATTACCAAATGGTGAACACAATAAGCCCAGTTATCATCTATTACCATACAAAACTATTACAATATAATTAACTATTTTCCCCATGTGGTATGTTGGATCTTGATATCTTATTTATTTTGTAACTGGAAGACTGTGCCTCTTAATCTTATTTTGTCCATTTACCTATTTCATCCATCCTTCCATACCCCTCTCCTCTGGCACCATCATCTTGTTCACTATATCTATGAGTCTGTTTCTGTTTTTGTGTTGCTTTGTTCTTATTTTTTAGATTCCACAATAAGTGGAATCACATGGTTTTTGTCTGTCTCTGTCTGACTTATTTCACTTGGCATAATATCCTGTAGGTCCATCCATGTTGTTGGAAATGACATTTCATTCTTTTTTTATAGTTTACTTATATTCCTTTGTGTATATATACTATATCTTCTTTATCCATTCATCTACCAATGGATATTTAGTTGCTTCTATATCTTGGCTACACATGCACTTATGTTCTAGGTTCCTCTCAGAGGAAATTTTGTATGTAGTTGGAGATTTGTTGTGTCTGTAGGAGGAGATGAGTTCAGGATCGTCCTATACCATCATCTAGAACCCTCTCCATCTAAGCTTCCTTTGTGTCTTGTTCTTGATCTTAGAAGAAAGGTATTGCATTTTTCACCAATAAGTATGTTAGTTGTGGGTCTTCTATAGATATCTATCAGGTCGAAGTTCTTCTATTCCTGGCTTTTTTTTTAATATATTTTATTTATTTTGGAGAGAAAGAGAGAGAGAGGGAAAGGACAGAGGGAGAGCAAGAAGGAGAAGTTGACTCCCTGCTGAACAGAGAGCCCAACGTAGGGCTCCATCCCAGGACACCAAGATCATGACCTGAGCCAAAGGCAGACGCTTAACCAATTTAGCCACCCAGGCATCCCAATTCCTAGTTTTTTTAGTTTTGTTTTTTTTTTAAATCATGAAAAAGTTTTGGATTGTATCAAATGCTCTTTCTGCATTTATTAAGATGACCTTTGTCCTATTTTCTATGAATTCAGTCTATTCACTGATTGGTTTTCAAATGTTGAAAATCTCCTGCATTTCTAGAATAAATACTCTTTGGTCTTGGTATATACTTTCCATATGTTGTTGAGTTTGGTTTGCTAGTATTTTATTTAGGATTTTTGCATTGACATTCATAATGGATATTAGTATATAGTTTTAATGTGATTGTCTAGCTCTAGTGAAACAGTAATGCTGGTCTTTTAGAATGATTGAAAAGCATTACCTCCTTTTATTATTCTTATCATTTTTTGGAAATGTTTGCAAATGATTGGCATTAATTATTCTTTAAATGTTTGAGGAAATTCACAATTTAAGTCATTTGGTGCCTGGCCTTTTCTTTGTTGCAACTGCTTTTAATTACCAAGTGAACTCTTTTTTGTTACAGGTCTACTCAGAGTTTTATTTATCCTTGAATCAGTTTTCAACAGTTTGTGTCATTTTAAAAATGTATCCCTTTTACGGCACCTGGGTGGCTCAGTGGATTAAACCTCTGCCTTCAGCTCAGGTCATGATCTCAGGGTCCTGGGATTGGGTCCCACATCAGGCTCTCTACTCGGCAAGGAACCTGCTTCCTCCTCCTCTCTCTCTCTCTCTGCCTGCCTCTCTGCCTACTTGTGATCTTCTCTGTCAAATAAATAAATAAAATCTTTTAAAAATTATCTCCTTTACCTAAATTCTACAATTTGTTGGCACACAGCTACTTATAGCATTTTCTTATAGTCTTTTTTATTTCTGAAAGGTCAGTAGTAATGGCTTCTCTTTCATTCCTGATTTAATAATTTCAATCTTTTTTCTCTTTTTTTGTTCAGTCTTTTTAGAAGTTTGTCAATTATATTGGCCTTTACAAAGAACCAACTTTTGATTTCTTTTATTTTCTTTATTGTTTTTCTAGTCTCTTTCTATTTCTTTTTTTTAAAGATTTTATTTATTTATTTGATAGAGAGATAGCACAAATAGACAGAGCAGCAGGTAGAGGGAGAGGGAGAAGCAGGCTCCCCGCCAGGCAGGAAGCTCAATCCCAGGACCCTGGGATCATGACCCAAACCAAAGGCAGCTGCTTAACTAACTGAGCCACCCAGGTACCCTTCTATCTCTCTATTTCTATTCTCTATCTCTCTATTTCTGTTCTACTATTTATTATTTCTTTCTGTTTCCTTTGAGTTGGTGGTTTTGTTGTTCTACTTAAGATGAATGGTTTAGTTTTTGTTTTGAGATCTTTCTTTTTTAAAAATATATTTGTTAACAACTACAAATTTTTTCCAAGCACTGTTTAACTGCTATCCATATGCTTTGGTATTTTGTTTTCATTTGTCTCAAAGTGTTTTTCTAATATCCATTGGAATTTCTTCTTTGATCCATTAATTATTTAGAAGGGTGTTGTTGAATTTCCACTATGTTTAAATTTTCCAAATGCTTTTCTGTTATTTCTACTTTAATTCTATTTAGTTGGTAAAGATATTTTCTATGATTTCAAATCTTTTGAGGCTTGTTTTATGGCCTAAAATAGGATCTATCCTAAAGAATGTTCTGTGCACACTTGAAAAGAAAGTGATTCTGCCATTGTAAGGTGACATTTTCTATAGACATCTGTTAGATCTAATTGTTCAGATCTTTGATTTCCATGTTGATCTTCTCTCTTCTATGTTTCCCTTTAATTCTGCCAGCTTTTGCTCCCTGTATTTAGAGGCTTTTGGTGAGGGGGAGGATGCACATTTATAGCCATTATCATTACATCTTCCTCAAGGATTGCACTCATCATAAAACTGTTCATTTTTGTCTCTAATAACACTTTTTGTCTTAAAGTCTACCTTGAATGGTATTATTATAAATGTTCCAACTCCTTTTTGACTGCTATTTACATGGCATGTCTTTTTCTATCCTTTTACTTGCAGCCAATTTCTGTCTTTGAATATAAAGTGTGGTGCTTGTATACAGCATATTGTTGGATCATATTTTCTTTCTTAAATCCATTCTGGCAGTTTCTATTAACCTTTCTTGAAGTTCATTGCTTCTCTTCTGCCAGCTCAAATATATTACTCCTATAACATTTGTTATACTCCTATAGTTAATTTTTCTCTTCTGTTTTTGTAGTTTTCAACTTTAGAATTTCTCTCTGTTCTTTTTTATACTAACTCTTTAATAACTTTTGCTATTTAATGAGACATTATTGTCATCATTTCCTTTAATACTTTAGACATAGTTTCCTTTAGTTCTTGAGTTTATTTAAAATAGCTCATTCAAAATCTTTGTCTAGTAAGTCAAACATCTGGTTTCCTCAGGGAGTTTCTAGAAAAAGACTTAGTTTCTTATTGTAAATTCAGCTTTCTAAATAATATAACATCTGTGAAATCAGTTTTCTCCACCCACCCTCAAGTTTTCTTGTTATTCTTGTTTTTTTTGCCACTGAATATTTGTTTAGCAGTTGTGTATCCTCTGAAATGTGTGGCCTCTGAATTCTCTGCTAGCCTTTTTTAAGTTATTGTTTTTTATTTTTAAACCTTACTTCCTGAAAGTGTTACCTGGTTCAGTATAATTTAGCAGTCAGCAAATAGTTGGTTCAAAAATTTCATTACATGCTTTGTTTTTAAAACTTCCATCCTTTGCCACGGGGGTTCTGTGTAGGAAAAAAAGCGCTAAAACTTCAGGGAGTTTATTAGACAGTATTAGCTTTTACTTTCTACTTGTTCAAGGCCTCAGCTTCACCCAGAGGTAAGCAACTTGTGTCTTTTCTTTTCTCAGGTCTTTCCTGGGCATTTGCACATGTGCAGTCATTTAGATCCCCAGCAATATGTCTGAGTTTGCTCTGATTCTCCAGCTCTCCAGAATTTCCCTTTAAATTCTTCAGCCATTTTCTTGCTTGCCCAACTGAGATCACAGCCTTAGGCAACTGACATTTTGCCAGCAGTTTGCTATTATTATGTTGGTAATGTCCAGGGTATGCTTCCTCTACACACACACAGACACACACACACTGAGCTGGGTTCTAGTCAAATCAAATAGCTACTACACTCTGAAAATAGAGATTTCCCACAGTATTTCACATTGAATGGTATTGACTGTGCTCTGGGAATAGTACTTTTAAACAATCCCAAAAAGCAGTCAGATTTTTCCATTATCTGCAACACTGCCAGCTTTTGGCTACTAGGCAATCGAACTAGGGAGGGAGAAGGAAAGAAAATGGGTCCAAGTTAAAATGTCAGAGACATCACTGTCTTACTGAGTTTCAATAGTTTCTCTTCAATAGATGGTCTTCAGTTTGTTCTATGGCTTGGATTATTGACAAATTTTTCTTTTTTTTCTTTTTTTTTTTTAGTTTATTGATTTTGGTTGTTTTGCCCATAATTGTGTTATTTTACAGGAAGAGGAAAGAGAGAGCAGGTAACTTTTCTCTTTCTCCCTCATTTTAATCCCTCACACACTAGCTGTTAATTCTGAACCCCTCTGCTGAAGAAAAAAGAGAAAAGAAGTGAACAAAAACATTGTTACTTGACTTGCACTGTCATAAACTACCTTTGGCCAGCAGATAATTGAATCTGAATCTTTTTCCTGTGAGACTTGGGGTTTCCTGTTTGCTTGGGGTTTTCTGTGATACCTTCACTCCAATGCTTATACTCAATTACTGGCTATTCCTAGGACCTATTGCTACAGACCAGATTTTTTAAAAAGCTCCCTGAGAGGCCACCTTCACTTCTATAGCTGCATCATCCCAAATGCTCCCATTTGCCTAAATTTGCAAGCCGGCTATTATGGATAGACAGCTTATATTACTAACTTTTACTACTAATTGGGTATTCAGGCATCATTCCTTGACTTCTGAATCAGACCATAACCTTCTTATAGTCAGAAATGATATCACGTGATCTTTTAACCTTGAATCATCTTTCCTGTTATCAACATTGGAGTAAATATGAAATGTTAGCTGCTGTAATGATAACTAATAGTAGCTAATGTTTACTGAGCACTTACTAGGTATTGCCTAAGCATATGCTTATTTACTTCACATATATAGATAACTTTATATACCTTATGAGACATAATCACCTCACAAGGTAGATAAGGCATATATTTTTTTATATCACATATACAGATAACTTTACATACATTCTGATATATAATCACCTTACATGGTAGATAAAACAAACCCATGCAGCAGGTAATATCTCCATGTTATATATATGAAGGATGAGGCCCAGGGAAATTAGGCAACTTATGTAAGGATATATAGCTAGTGAGTGGCAGAACCATGGTTTTAGCTCCAAGAGTTCAGTTCCGAAACCAACACATCCACACCCACTGGTATTTGATCTCCCTAATATCCTAGTGACTCTGACACTAAATTTTTATATGGTCTTAAACAAATCATTGCATCTTTTTCATCTTCAATTTTTTTGTCTATAAAAGGAAAAAGATAGCCCACACTCCTGCTCCATCATGCTGTGGTTCAATGAACACACCTCCAATTACATCTTCTCTACAAAACTCTGTTCACTCAAATTGTCATGCTAATTGGTTTGAACAGCAATAATAAGAACAGTCTCTCTCTCTCTCTCTCTCTCTCTCTCTCTCCTCTCTACCCCACCACCTCACATCATCTTTACAAACACCTAGTGTTTCTAAGTGAAACTGAGTATCCAGAAAAAGAGCCTCAAACACAGTACAACCACAGGTGCAAAAGTAACAACAAAGACAAAAACCCTGCACTCTGAATCTCAAGAATGTCTATATTTTAGTGTTTCCTTGACCTTGAGATACTTGAATTCAACACATGAACTTATCTGGCCTTGTACACCAAAGAGCAGGACCAGAATAAATAAGAAATGTTAAAAAGTATAGGACATCATTATCTATTAATACTTAAAAAGACAATTCCTCCCTCTCACTTTATGCAGGACAAATTTTCATAATAGTTACATCTGTTCTGACTTTTCCCTGTCTTTCATTCTGCTCTCTCCCCCTTGGTTTTCTAATTCTCCCCTTTCTTGGTAAGTGAGCAGGTTTGGATTATCCTTTAAAATAGACATCCTATTGTGCTGGTCTGAACTTGACATGAAAACTTTTGTTTGGGAGCTGTCTAAAGGAAATCAATGGAGGCTTTGTCAATAAATAATAAAGGCTTAGCATATGCAGGTTTGATTTTTATGTGAGGTGTCCAGAATACAAGTGTGACATAAAAATTTCTCAAGTGTGGCAATAGAGGCTTACTTCTCTAGAAAACATAATTTAATCTCATCAAATTATCATTTGACAATAGGTTATAAATCAACTATGGAAAAGCAGGGCAGACAGCTTGGATCTGTTGCCATCTTCAAAGTCAGCATTTAACCTAGAAAGGGCATGCAGCATGTAATCAGCTCTATAGCTCACCATCAATAGCAGATTTATTCATTAATGGTATTTATGCTTTTGTTCAGTATCTTGCAACCATCTCAACAATTTCTGGCACGGATTCCCATAACAAGTAGATACACAACAAGGCCAATAAACACAGCTGGTGGAGGTTTAGGGATAACAAGTACAATGTCATGTGTCCATGTGAGACAAAAAGATTTACTTAACTCCAGGGATCCAGACCATATCTTGATTATCTATGACTGTGTAATATTAGCAATGAAGGTCAAGGGCCTTTACAATCTATGGTGAGAAAATAGTACCAGATTTGCACAATATAGTAGGCAAGACAAGTTTGAGTTTACAGTCAACTCTCAGTGATTCATTATTACCAGAGGATGCTGTGTTTCTCACAAAATCAGTTCAATTTGGCTTTGGGTTATGTCATTTGGAAAACAGATAAAGAAAATTTACCTAACATGTCTACAATTATCTGATTAGTCAATGATGACCCTGAATCTAGCACCTAGATCTTCTTTTTTTTTTTTTAAAGATTTTTTTTTTTATTTGACAGAGAGAAATCACAAGTAGGCAGAGAGGCAGGCAGAGAGAGAGGAGGAAGCAGGCTCCCTGCTGAGCAGAAAGCCCGATGCGGGGCTCGAACCCAGGACCTGGGATCATGACCTGAGCCGAAGGCAGCGGCTTAACCCACTGAGCCACCCAGGCGCCCCTAGCACCTAGATCTTCTGATTTCCATTAAGATGATCTTGTATATTTTTGCCAGATTATTTAACAAAAAGAGAAGGAAGTTACAGACCCAGAGTTCTTGAGAAAGTTTGATCCTGAAGACAATACTAGAGAACAAAAGGAGTGGCTGGTATGTTCCCTTAAAAAAGGATAAAATTTGTCTATTAATGATTTTAGTTATTGACTATTATTATCATTTAATGTCAGTTTATTTATTTCTTAAAATTCTGTAAGTCAGTGACATATATCCCGTTCTTATTATCTCCAAAATAACTTCAATCTAAATGTGGAATTTTGTCACCAAGGTTTGTATAATCAATGTTTTAACTGTGCCTCTTACGATGACTTCCTTTGAAAAAGCAGATAAAGCTGAGTTGATGTGGTTAAGTTGATGTGCTTGTAGTCTAAAGTACTTCACAGAAAAAGAAAACTTTATCACCAGTTTTCCTTCTAGAAATTTCTATACTCATGAGAATAAAGACCAGAATAATTAAATCACACTCAATAGTAATGAATGCATTAGAACCTCAGCCTAGTGAGAACAACAACAAAAAGACTGCTGATATTTGATACTAATTACTATGAAATAGTTTTTCCACCTCTTCCCATTTAAGGAACCTCTTCCTCACTTATCTATAGGTTTTTCAATCTCTGACAAGTGCTGCTATGGAAAACGAAAAAATAAAAAAACTGACCACTTCTCAAAGTTTGGTAGCTTAATAACACCAACAAATTTCACACCTGGCATTATTGTCTCATATTAAGTATTAAAGTTCAGCTTTGAAATTTATTATTCAGTAGCTCAAAAATGTTACTGTGGAGCACCAGTTCTTCCCAGCTTGCAGCATTACATCCTCGATTTGCTTCCTTTCAGCCTTATACTTGTTCCTTATCATCACAAGATGGCTGCTCCATGCATCACAGAAGTCACCAAAATATTGGGGGTTGGAAGAAAAAGGAAGAGTTTTTTTTTTTTAATATTTTTTTTATTTTTTCAGCATAACAGTATTCATTATTTTTGCACCACACCCAGTGCTCCATGCAATCCGTGCCCTCTACAATACCCACCACCTGGTGCCCCCAACCTCCCACCCCCCACCCCTTCAAAATTCTCAGATCTTTTTTCAGAGTCCATAGTCGCTCATGGTTCACCTCCCCTTCCAATTTCCCTCAACTCCCTTCTCCTCTCCATCTCCCCTTGTCCTCCATGCTATTTGTTATGCTCCACAAATAAGTGAAACCATATGATAATTGACTCTCTCTGCTTGACTTATTTCACTCAGCATAATCTCTTCCAGTCCCGTCCATGTTGCTACAAAACTTGGGTATTCATCCTTTCTTTTTTTTTCTTTTTTCTTTTTTTTTTTTTTTTTTTTACAGCTTTATAAACATATATTTTTATCCCCAGGGGTACAGATCTGCGAATCGCCAGGTTTACACACTTCACAACACTCACCATAGCACATACCCTCCCCAATATCCATAACCCCACCCCCTCTCCCAACCCCCTCCCCGCGTCAACCCTCAGTTTGTTTTGTGAGATTAAGAGTCATTTATGGTTTGTCTCCCTCCCAATCCCATCTTGTTTCATTTACTCTTCTCCTACCCCCTCAACCCCCCATGTTGCATCTCCTCTCCCTCATATCAGGGAGATCATATGATAGTTGTCTTTCTCCGATTGACTTATTTCGCTAAGCATGATACCCTCTAGTTCCATCCACGTCGTCGCAAATGGCAAGATTTCATTTCTTTTGATGGCTGCATAGTATTCCATTGTGTATATATACCACATCTTCTTTATCCATTCGTCTGTAGATGGACATCTAGGTTCTTTCCATAGTTTGGCTATTGTAGATATTGCTGCTATAAACATTCGGGAAAAAAAGACAGTCTCTTCAATAAATGGTGTTGGGAAAATTGGACAGCCACATGCAGAAAAATGAAATTGGATCATTTCCTTACACCACACATGAAAATAGACTCAAAATGGATGAAGGATCTCAATGTGAGAAAGGAATCCATCAAAATCCTCGAGGAGAACACAGGCAGCAACCTCTTCGACGTCAGCCGCAGCAACATCTTCCTAGGAACATCACCAAAGGCAAGGGAAGCAAGGGCAAAAATGAACTTTTGGGATTTTATCAAGATCAAAAGCTTTTGCACAGCAAAGGAAACAGTGAACAAAACCAAAAGACAACTGACAGAATGGGAGAAGATATTTGCAAATGACATATCAGATAAAGGGCTAGTGTCCAAAATCTATAAAGAACTTAGCAAACTCAACACCCAAAGAACAAATAATCCAATCAAGAAATGGGCAGAGGACATGAACAGACATTTCTGCAAAGAAGACATCCAGATGGCCAACAGACACATGAAAAAGTGCTCCATATCACTCGGCATCAGGGAAATACAAATCAAAACCACCATGAGATATCACCTCACACCAGTCAGAATGGCTAAAATTAACAAGTCAGGAAATGACAGATGCTGGCGAGGATGCGGAGAAAGGGGAACCCTCCTACACTGTTGGTGGGAATGCAAGCTGGTGCAACCACTCTGGAAAACAGCATGGAGGTTCCTCAAAATGTTGAAAATAGAACTACCCTATGACCCTGCAATTGCACTGCTGGGTATTTACCCTAAAGATACAAACGTAGTGATCCGAAGGGGCATGTGCACCCGAAAAAGGAAGAGTTTTAGTCTGAATACTTACCAATGAGAAAAAGCTTGCCAAAAAATCCTTCAAAGGCCTCCCCTCATGTCTCATTAGCCAAAACAATATTCAATGTTGATGCTTAAATCATTCACTATCAAGGACAATGAAATTATCAATGATTGGTTAAAATTAATCAAGATTCATCCCCTCCCCACTGGGATAAAGTCAAGCTTGCAGCCCTGCCTATAAAAACTAACAGTATCTGTTTGTTTGATGGAGGTGGAATAAAAATTTTAAACATAGCAAAATAAGATGGAAATCCAAGAGGTTAGAAACAATGGAAAATAAATATTAAAATAAATAAATGGAGTAGGAGCCATGGTGGCAAAGCATGCAATAATTAAAGAGAGCGGCAGCAGTATTTATTTTTAAGATTTTATTTATTTGACAGAGAGAGAGAGAGCACAAGCAGGTGGAGTGGCAGGCAGAGGGAGAATCAGGCTCTCCACTGAGCAGGGAGCCTGACACAGGGACCCTGATCCCAGGACTGTGGGATCATGACCTGAGCTGGAGGTAGACGCTTAACTGACTGAGCCACCCAGGTGCCCCAGCTGCAGCAGTTTTTATGTTTCATAAGGAACACAGAAATGACATAACCCGAGAGCAGACACTGTTGGGAATTTATTGGTCAGGGAATGTTTCTGTGTAATTGTATTTAAAATAAATTAGCAATCTATACTGTCATGAACCATCACCACCTCCCTTTCCACAAAAAAAAAAAAGGCTCAAACTAGATTTGCCAAATATCAAGTTCTAAGAATATTAAGCTATTTAGATGCCAGATTTTATTATTAGAATATGATCTCACATTGAATATGGTATTAAACAGCACCTAAAAATATTTGTGTAGGGGGTTACAGAGAGAGAATCTCAATCAAGCTCCATGCCCAGTGTGAAGCCAAATGCGGGCCTTGATCTCATGACCCTGAGATCATGACCTGGGCCAAAACGAAGAGCCAGACACTTAACCAACTGAGCCACCCAAGCACCCCTAAAAGGCATTTTTAAACAAAATTAATGTTCACTGGAGTGATCACCAACAGCCACAGAGGCTCCAAATCGTGGATTGGACATTTAACTTGGAGTGTAAGGGAAGAAACAAAAAAAAAAAAAGAAGAAAGAAAGAAAGGAAATAAATAAAAACAGTAAAAAAAAAAGTTAAGGCATTCAGAAAGACATTTGCAAACATATCAACAATAGGCTTTTAGGCACAGGCTGTGGGTATCCAGTGCAGGCTCTGCAAAATGAATTGTTAAATAGAGGGTGCTTGATAGACTATTTCTGATGGTTGAAAAAACTTTAGCTTTAGACTCAGACAACCTAGGTTTAATTCCTGGCTTTACTGATCACAACTTTGGACTTAATCTTTTTGATAACCAGCATACTCTTGTAGCATAAGGACAACAATGCAGGAATCTTGGATGATTGGAGATGAGCTAGAGACAATGCCTAGCCTAGGGCTGAGTGTAACAGCCAACAGTGATAGTGGTAATGGTGACCACAGCAGTATCGGTGATGGTAGCGCTTTGTGACAACAGCTGTATACTGCCAGAGGTGATGGTAGGAGCAGGAGGTATCACCAGGCCATGTTAGTACTCATTAAAAAAATATGTTTACATATAATTGACTATAGAGAAGTAATACACTACTGACTGAAAAACAGTCCTTATGTATCAATAAGAATGATCCTTTGGGTAACATGTTGTCTTTGAGAAGTGCCACGAAATAGTGAAGGAAGACTGGAACACCTGCACAGCCACTCAGGTGACCCCATCAGAGAGGGGGCAGACCACCCCCACTCTGGTTTCAGGTAACAACTCTGAAATGATGTCACTTAGTAGGTCACTGAAGTATTAATTAAGGTGTGAGAAGCAGTATAAGTTGTGACATGAGAAAATAATTAGATAGATGTTTGAAAGAGAGGTAAATCTCACTAACATGTGGTAAAGCAGGGGGACTGAGGTAAGAGAGAATGAACCTAAGAATATTCTGTCCTCCATATTCAAGCAAATTTTTCTCAAGACTTAAAGTGATGGTCTCTGCTAGACTCATTATTGCCTTCTCCATCACTTAAATTCTATGCCTCTTACTTTTCTCACTTTGGTAACTCATTAACAAACAGTTATTAGACACAAGGTTTATGAAAGTAAAGCTGCTTTTGGAAAGCTGTATAACAAACCGCCATTATCTGTCAAAAAGGAGTGGGACAGAATGGCATAAAGGGACAAAGCTATAGAAATACAATTTGTAAAATGATAAAACAACATTCCGCAAGAAATATTGTGCTTAACTTCACAAAATGCCATCCTCTCCAGATTCATATTCTATGGTTTGCAGCTTGAATTCCTCATTCCAGTCAAGCTATTTTCACCTGACTACTTTTCCCAAATCACAGAGTCACCATCTTGTTCATTCTTGTTCAATTAATAAAATTCTTCTTTTGGTAAATCCTTGTTTTGAGTTCCATCCTCTTGATGGGGCTTTTCTCGGCCACTTCAATCCATGCTGATCTTCCCTTAGTTCATTTTGTACTAGGTAACTATTCTGGTCATCAGACTTTTACCACATATATTTCTTTGCCCCATTATAATTACTTGCCATTTAAATATGTTCCATATTTTCAAGTAAGTGCCTGGGGGATGAAGCCTATGTCTTAGTATCCTTGGAATTCATCATAGAAGACCTTTCCAATTGGTGTAGTGGAAATGGCCCTGAACTAAGGAATAACTCCTGATTTAAACTTTGTAAAAGTCAAAGGAAGAATGAAGAAAATGGAAATATATGTTGAAAGAGTCTTAAGTTACACATGGAAAAAAAAAAAAAACAGATTGTGGTAAGGTAAAGATTCATAGCATAAACCCTAAAAAAATCACTCAAAAATAAAACAAGAAATAAGACTAAAAAGTCAATATCATAAAGGAAATAAAATCATACAAAATACTGAATTAGTCCTGGGCATCTGGTGGTTCAGTCAGTTGAGTGTCCAGCTCTTGGTTTCAGCTCACTTGATCTCAGAGTCATGAGATCAAACCCCATATCAGGCTCCATGCTCAACAG
The DNA here is from genome assembly GCF_902655055.1 of Lutra lutra. NCBI lineage: Eukaryota > Metazoa > Chordata > Mammalia > Carnivora > Mustelidae > Lutra > Lutra lutra. Next base: position 46,520,735 of record NC_062279.1, on the reverse strand, counting down.
GGAGTCTGCTTAAGATTCTCTTTCTCCCTCTCCCTCTGCCTCCTCCCTTGGCTCACATGCATGTGCTCACTCTCTCTCTCTCTCTCCCTTTATCTAAAATAATAAACAAATAAATAAGTGATATATTTATTTTTAAAATACTGAATTAGTCTGAAGGAAGGGAAGGAAGGAGGACCTGGGCAAGAAACAGATGAAACAAATAGAAAAAAAGAGTAAGATGCTAAATATAAACCAAATATATCAACAATCACATTAATATAAATGTCCTCAACACTCCAATTTAAACACAGTGATATTTCAGACCAAATAAAAAAGGATAATCCAACTTTATGTTGTCTGAAAGAATCTCACTCTTTTGAAAAAGATTTATTTACTCATTTTAAAGACAGAGAGCATGAGCAGGGACGAAGGCAAAGGGAGAGGGAGAGAATCCCAAGCGGACTCTCCACTGAGCGCAGAGCCCAACTAAGGGTTTGGTCCCAGGACCCTGAGATCATGACCTGAGCTGAAACCAAGAGTCAGATGCTCAACCAACTGAGCCACCCTGGTGCCCCAAGATTCTCACTTTAAATATAAAAATGTGACCAGATTAAGAGTAAAAGAAGAGAAAAGGGATGCAAATACTAATAAAAGAAATCTGGGATCAATATTTTAGTACCAGAAAAGTAGCCTTCAAACAGGATATATTATCAGATATGTCAATAATCATTAATTGAATAATTGATATGAATCTTCATAGATTCTATAATTCCCATCAAAAATATCAACAGGTTGGTGGTGGTGGTCAAAATTGACAGCTGTTTTGAAATTTTAGATGGAAACCACTGGATTGTGAGATGTCAATCTTAGATTGGAGGAGACACAGGTTTTCAACTAAAACAAAAAGACAATATTAGGACATATGTCTGAAAATACACTGAGGAGTGTGAAAAAAATAGTCACAAATCCCACTGGATGGCTGTGTCCCTTTGTTCAATAGGCAATGAGGTCATCAGCTCAATGAGCATTTGGACAGTAGCCTGAAATTTTTAAAGAGGGAGGTGATATTTTTGGAATATTCTCTGAGTTTAATAGGAGAATGAGCAGGCTAGAGCCACAAAAAAAAAAAAAAAGATTCTGAGGGGAGGTCTGAAACCTGAGGTCAGGTTTGAAATCATGTACTTGTAGAGGCACCATTTTGGTGACTCATACTCAGCAGAGACTAGGGTATTGGATGACTTGGATGATTCCATGGCCCCAGTGAACATACTATACTGATCGGGAAGTTGGTGGATGATGACAGCAAAAATAAGGGAGTGAGAAAGGTATGCCTGAAGGAATGGGCATCCAAAAGTATTTTCTTTTTCATGATCTCGGGGAGGACAGAAAATGTTAACTCCTATATACCACCATCATTTTCTCTCTCTCTCTCTCCCTTCTCTCTCTCTCCTCGCTCTCCCCTCTTTCTCTCTCTTGCACACGCATACACAAAGGAGACTAATTTAAAACTAATATTTGTTAGATGTAAGGAAACTGTAGCCAGGAGATATAAAGCCTCTCTTTATAGGATGTACATGCAGATGGTATTAAAAATACATGAGAACCTGGAGTCCATGTAGATTAACCCTTCATGTTTACAGAAGAGAAAATTGCATTTGAAGAAATTTTCCACATGCATGTAAACCCAAGCCACCAACAATATTGGAAGTTAACCGCATCCATTTTCAGAATCATTTGGATCTATTCCAAACCATTGTTTATATTTGGGATTATGTTTTTTAAGTGGGCAAATAGAATTCTAGCTTGGGATTAGTTTCAGCTTAAGATGTGAAAAGCTGCAATTTAAACTAACAACAAAAATGCCAAACAAAATGAAAATTCACAACTTTTCATGAGCCTATCAGAGGGTTGAGGTTTTAGGGTAACCAGCTAGCCAGCAATCTAAGAAAATACAGACACTTGAAAGGCATTGGCAAGGAGAGAATGAACTGTAGCCCTACTTCCCCTGAGGCAGATGCATCCAGACATGTTTAAGATGAATTCAAAATTGTCAGTGTTAAGGTCAGGTGTGGGCTAACAAGAAAATATAGAATCTCTGGGAGCTAAAGATGTAAGGGGCTTTGCATTTACTTCCAGGCTTTTCTCCACTGTATAGCAATCCCACTCAAAATAAGTGAAAACTTCTATTTACTCCCAAACCTGTATGCGATTGTTCATAGCAGCTTTATTTACAATCAGCAAAAAATGAGAAACAACCTGTATGTGTTCCAAGTGTAATGTTAGGACGGCATTCCATCTAGCAGTAAAAAGAAACAAACTGTTCATACACACAAAATGGTGAATCTCAAATGCATTTAGCTAAGAAAGAAGGAGAGATAAACCAAAAGGCTACATATTACATGATTCTATTTATATGACATCTGGAAAAGGCACACCTTAAGGAACAGAGAAGAGAGCAATGGTTGACAGGGGTCGCGGGAGAGAGAGGAGTTCACTACAAAAGAGCAGTGCTGAGATCGTTGTGTAATTTGATTGACCTTTTACAGAGAATACGCATTATTGTTCCACTGAACTCGTGTCCCATGGAATCTTTTTGGAAAAACCTGGTGTGATATAGAGGAAATTGGCTTTAGGGGTCCAAAATACTCAAGGCAGAATCTCTAGTCCTTGTGGAACTATGACCTTGGGTGAGTTATTAAACCTCTCTGAGTCTCAGTTTCCTCGTCTGTTAAATAAGACTTGTTGTCAAGATGAACTGAACAATGAATCTAAAATACTTTTTAAAATATTGATCCTTGTCCTTTCTTTCCCTCGCTCATTCGGTAAGGTCACTCTTAATGTCAGCAAATCCTGGCATTATCAGCACTCTCTCTCCTTTCAGAAATCTAATTTGCTGTTTCCATGCGGTGTGCAAGGCCAGGTGATAATGTGTTATTAGAATGTGTCTAATACATTATCACCTATGTTTTGATTGAAGATCCTACGAATAAATTATGCATTCCTTTCTGGGATTTATGTTTTGTGGAAGCTATCGATGGATTTAGCTGTGAGCAGGGGAAATGAGCAGGAACGGAAAAATCTTGGCTATTAAAAATAACCCCCCAGAAGGCAAGATGACCTCCATTTGTTTATGTTCTCAAGCCCACGCTGAACAAGCTGCTACAGAGAGCTTTATTATACAACTGCAGAACAAGATGATTTTCCCCACATATTTAACAATGATTTGGGGATTTGAAAATGAGAAAGAAAAAGCTAAGGGCAATTTCTTGCAGTCTCCTGGTCTCTTGCGCAGAGGGAAAGACGGGGAAGAGGCTATTGCGGTAGCCTAGTGGAGAGGTGGGGAAAGGCTAACATAAGCAGGCAGTGAGCAAACAAGGGGCAAAAATTAGAGGGAACCCCCTTGGGGAATATCCCAGCATGCACACTCCTTAATTCTGCCTTCACCTGGATCCCGCACATTACAGATGAGGCTGACATTTCAAGTGTGACTCTGAGGATGATGGCACCCGGAACAGAAATAGAGAATTTGGGAGGAAGTGTCCGACGGTGAAAGAAATTGAGTGGTTGGGTTCAGACAGGTGAAGTTTAAGTCACCGGCAGGATGTCCATGTGGACATTACAGTTAGAAAGAGAGGTCTGGTGCTCTGCTGAAGGCCTGTGCTCTAAAGGATACATTTGGGAGAAATTCCCTTAGAAACAATAATTGGAGCCATGGAAGTGGTTGAAATAATCCAAACAAAGAGAAAAGAGGGAGAGTCCCGGACAGAAGAAGGTTGTAAAAGATAGTGAGCAAGAGGTCAGGGAGGAAACTAAGAGGGGAAGTTCTAAAGAGGAGACATTAACCCACAGGTTCAAATACTGATATGTGACCGGGAAGAAAGTCTAAACCAAGCAAGAGTGCTCCTCTCTCAGATTCCACACAAGACCTAGAGATTGAAGAAGGAGCTAACAGCTACCCCATGATTCTCTTTCTTTTTTTACCCTGTGTTATTCTGTAGCTTAACAAGCAGAGGGCACAGCTATCCCCGAACTCGAACCTGGATCTCACACGGAATAACAATTTAATTTAACAGCTGCTGAGGATAAGAAATAAAGGAAAATCAGGCCAGGCAAGGAAGGGACAAATCTGGGTTTCTTCCGCTTTCCATGAGAACCTTAGACAGTATTTCACCCTGGAAGCCGGTTATCACCTCTTGCATAGATGTGGGGAAAAAGCATCAGATATTAACTTGATTCAACAATTGTTATTGATTATCCACTAAATGCAACGCTCCATGCTAGGAACCTACAGCAACAGTCAAACTTCAGCTGATCTCAAAATCACTCAGATGACTTGGAAAACTTGGATGATGGATGGCTGGTCTCTGCCTCCACAACTTCTCTTTCAGTAGGGCTGGGGTAGGACCTGAGAATAAGCATTCCTATTGTCAGGTGCTACTGCTGCTGTACAGGTCCACAGATGGTACTTGGAGAGTGACAGATCTAACGGTTCATCATCAGAGAAAAATAAAGGAGTTGGGACTATTAATTCAGGAAGAAAAGCAAGGTACACAATTCTGCAATGTATTATGATCATGAGATGGATCATTTCAACATTCTTCAAATGAAAATCACAATTACCTTCTGTCGTCACAGGCCACACATTTCTCACCTTCACAAGCAAGTCTGGAACAAAATCCACTCGTCTCACCCATGGATGAAAATCCTTTCATATAACCTATTCCCTAGAGATGATAAATAAGTAAATGCACCTAAATCTTATCTACTACTTCCCAGATCCTCAGGAAGAGAAGAAAAGACTTCTACTTTGCCAGTTAGTTCTTTCTTTCTCAGTTCCGCATAACGAGACCTCATTTTTTGAACCCACTCCTCAAATTTGTATCAACCTTTTTTCTAACTCACTTTGGATAATAAATTTCTTGAGAACAGGGATCTCATTTGTTTAAGTTTACATGCCCAGTACCAGGCACAGAACCTAGCCCACTCTAACTGAGGAAGGAAAGAAGGGAGGAAGGGGGGAAGAAAAGCAAGAGGGAAGGGAAGGCAGAAAAGAAGAAAAGAGGACAGGGAGGAAGGAGTCTGATTTAATGCTTGAGATTCTCTGCTCCAGTTAACAGCCCACCAGGCAGGGCGGCCTTGGCACTATTCCTCCACTGGCCAGGAGGTCTTGCTATAGAGCAGCTCTTCTCCAGACTATTCTGTTTCTATGCCTCAACTTTTCCTTGACCCTCCCCATCCTCCTTTCCCTAGTGTAACCCCTGTTCTAACCACGGGCTCCCTCCACATCCCGTTCCTTCCAGCTGAACTGTCCTTTAACAACATGAGTCAAAACCAGTCCCATGGTACTGGAGGCACCCAGGCCAAACCCCCGTGGTCTCTAAGCTCCCCATCGCCTTTAGGGCATGTTCCCAGGCAGTCTCTAAGGCCTCTTACCTCTCTCTGCAGGTGGTTTCTCCTGGGCCCCTGCTTTCCCACCCTCATTAGTACCATATTTATGCCTAGACTGTTAAAACAACCTTGTAAACTGGGCTCCCTATTCCACTATTTCCCTCCTCCAACTAATCCCACACACTGTTGCCACATTAATCATCCTTAAACATCACTTTAATTATCAAAGCAGCAGTTACTTTTTATGAAGCACTTAATATGTGTACAATGTAATGCTAGACATCTTACATGCACTATGTCATCTCATTCTCAACCCATGAGATGTGTATTATTATCCCCATTTTAGAGATGAGGTAACTAAGGCTTACTCATCTGTAAAGACTTGCTTACAGCACTGTATTTCAGGCCCTCCACAATTTAACCTGCATTCCGAATACTTGCTCTCATCCTTCTCTTCAAAACCTCTATTCCTGTCAAACTGGTTTACTATACCTCCAGATATGTCCTTACCTCCCCACCTTTCTGTTGGATGCATCTCTCAGACCCAGAACAAATTGCCAACCACACAAGTGCAGGGCCCACTGAAGAGCTTGCAGGTCTGACTAGCAAACCCAGTGCTACTGTGTAAAGTATATATTCTGTTTCCAGTAGAGCTGTGAGCTCCACCAACCCACTGAACTTGCGCACCTTAGCCATTCAAACCATTCCAGCTCTGGCTCAGAGAGTAATTTTCCTCTCTCCCTTGGTTGCTGAAGCTTCTCAGGGCCTGGTTCCTGCTTCAGATCATTCCTGAGTCTCTGGAGTATGATCTAATAAATCCTAGGAATATATATGCACCATCATGTGCTGAATGGTCATCTAGGTCACCAGGCATTCAAACAAACAGAAAACAGAAACTCAAACAAGTATGGCAATATACTTTTGGTAGAGTGATAGATGGTAGATAGAGGGATAGATAATAAATATAGAGGTATGTAGATGATAGATAAATACATGGATACATCTGATGGATAATAGGGAGAGAGAGAGAGAGAGAGAAAGAAAGCAATAAGTAGAGAGATAGTGAGATGGATAAACTATTAGTCAGGGTTTTCCAGAGAAACAGAACATTCATATGTGCATTTATAAATGTGAATTTGATATGTATGTATGTATTATAATACATATGTATGCATTTATCCATGTGCATTTAATATATATTATATATAACATGTATAATACTATGTATATATATATATATATATATATATATATATATATATATATGTGTGTGTGTGTGTATCATAGAGATTAATTATGAGGAACTAGCTCATGTAATTATAAAAACTGAGAAGTCCCAAGATCTGCCTTCTGCAAGCTGGAGACCCAGGACAGCTGGTGGTGTACTTCAGTCTGAGTCCGAAAGCCTGAGAATGAGGGAAGTCAATGGTGTAAACCCCAATCCGAGGCCTGGAGAAGATAAGACATCCTGACTCAAGAGTGAGGCAGAAAGTGGAAGGAGCACTTCCTCCTTCCTCCACATCTTGTTCTATTCAGACCCTCAACAGATTGGGTGATGTGTACCCACCTACCACTTGGGAAAGGCTAACTCATTAACTGAATCTACCCATTCAAATGTTGTCATCTGGAAACACCCTGACAAACATGCAGAAATATTTAATCTGGGCACCCCATGGCCAGTCAGGTTGACATATTAAATGAACCTTCACAGATGATATAAAGTATATAATCTACATATGCACTTTTACCACTTGCTTTTACTGGGCAACCGTATGTATCCACACACAGATTGTAGAGTTCACTTTGTGCAATGTTCCTTCCTCAGGTGGTCTCATGGCTCACTCCCTCACATCACTCAGCTCTCCCCTCAAAGTTTTCTCTTCTGAGAGGCCATCTCTGACTAGCTGAAGTGCTCCCTTCATACTGCTTCACTCTTCTTTATAGACCTCATTTCTACCAGCTACTCTACCTGCATGCACTTCTGTCTCAATAAAATACAAGCTCTACAAATTCAAGTACTTTGCCTGCTCTTCCCTCTTATAATCTCAGAATCTAAAATCATACTTGGCACTTAAAAGGCCCTCAATAAGAGGGCCCAAGATGGTGGAGGAGTGGGAGGACTTCTTTTCATCCAGTTCCCTGAATTTAGCTAGAAATATACCAAGCCAATATGAACACCGATGAAATCAGCCTGAGATGTAAGATTATACACATCTGGATCTCTACGGGGGCAGAGGATCATCAGTGGAGAGGTACAAAGGATGGGGTTGTGATTGCACACACAGATATGGGAGGATAAATGGAAGGAGGAGTGAGCCACCAGAAGCAACCCACTGGAAGGTAATACCCCAATCCAAAACTGCCCTGCATTTGAGGACCAGCAATAGCTTGGAGACCAGTGGCTATAAGATGGGAAGAGACTGATAACAATGCTCAAACAGAACAAAGGGACTTAAGGAGCAAATGCTGGGACCAAGCAGCTGCAGGGGTGGATCTAAGCCCACAGTCCCAGTACAGCCACAGCTACTCTCTGCCCATGCCTGAAAGGACCCAGTGCAGATTTGAGTCAGTGGTCTCTGGGGCTGGAGGCTGTCACACAAGCCCCCTACTGCCACCAGTGTCCACACCCAAGAGAACCCCACTTGGACTGGAGCCCAAGATCCCGGGAATGGCAGCCACTGGGGCCCAGGCTCACCTGGACCAGGATCACTTGTAGTTTTTGTGGCCCAGGAGTACAGAGACAAATGGGGGCCTGGGTTGACCATTGAAAGGAGCACTGGGGTGAACACTGCCTATGGGAGGCTACAGTTTTCAGCTGCACTTACAGAGGGGGAGTCTGTGCATTCAGAGGGAGATTCAGAGAGGAGCAGACTGTGCCTTCTTTCCAAGGAGGATCTTCAGGTATAGACAGTTTACTTTGCTCTGACCCCCCAGAAAGGTGCAAAAAGCCACCAGAGAACAAAAGTCTCCGGAGAAAAAGAGCCCAAAATGCCAGTTACCACGGAGCCCAGCCCATTGATAGGAGGCAGGGCAACTCTGTCCAAGCAAGATTGACTGGAAAACAACGTGGCAGTCCCGGTCCTTAGAAGACAAGCTGAAAGAACAAGAGGACAACAACCACAGGGTCCCCATAAAGCTGTAAAACTCCAACACCAGGAGAAAACAGTATATTAAGCTCCTGGGGGTGCCTCATGGTCTGTATTTTTCTTAGCTATGACTTTTCTCTTTCTTTCTTCTTTTTTTAATTCTTTCTCATATTTCTTGTTTTTTTTCTTTTACCTACTTATCACTTCAACTGGATGTTTAATGCAACATATTCCATAGTAACTTTTTAACTTGAATTTTTTCATAAATATACTTTTTTTCTTTTTCATTTTTTTATATATAGAGATATAAAGTCTCAACATAGGCCTTTTTTCCGTATTCAATACTACCTTTATATATATACCAGTTTCAATTTCCCTGTATCTCTGGGAAGTAGAAGTCTCTAACAAAGAGAACAAAATACACCAAGGAAGAACTGAAATACCCTACCTCACCCACATCTAGGGGTTATAGCCACCTTCCTCTCACAAGTCCCTTTTATTTTGGGTTCCTTTTTTGTTTTGTTTTGGTTTTGTCAGTATTTTTGTTTGTTTTTGTTTTTGTGCTTTATAAATCTTACTCTTGGGTCTCATTTTGGTGGCTTTTCTTTTCTTTTTTTTTCTTTTTTGGTGTTGACTTCCCATTGCTCTGAAACTTCCCAGGGTGCACCTTGTCCAGATTGTGGTTGATATTTTTAGCTGTACATCCCCTCAACCACAATGCAACATAATGACTATGAGGACAAACTCCCAACAAAGAAAAGACCCAGAAACAATGGCATCTCCTACAGATCTAAAGGATATAGATCTAAGCAAGATGTCAGAAATAGGCTTCAGGGTAGCAGTTATGAAGACAACAGTCAGGCTAGAGAAAACTATTAATGGCAACATAGATTTGCTAAGGGCAGAAATGAGAGTGTATCTGGCAGAACTTAAAAATGCTATCAATGAGATACAATCTAATCTAGATACTCTAACAGTTAAGGTAAATGAAGCAGAAGAACGAATTAGCAATCTTGAAGACAAACTGATAGAAAAGAAGGAATAGGAGGAATCTTGGAACAAACAGCTTAAAATCCATGAAAACAGAATTAGAGAAATAAATGACACCATGAAACTTTCCAATGTCAGAATTATTGGGATCCCTGAGGGGATGGAGAGAAAGGACTAGAAGATATATTTGAGCAAATTATAGTGAGAATGTCCCTAATTCAGCATTCGTGTCCTAGAAGCAGAGAGGACCCTTCCCAAGATCAAGGATATCATACCAACTCCATGGCATGTGATAGTAAAATTCACAAATCTTAGAACCAAGGAAACCATCTTAAGGGCAGTTAAGGGGAAGAGATTCCTCATCTACAGAGGGAGGAATATCAGAATAATGTCAGACCTGTCCACAGAGACCCAGCAAGCCAGCACGGGTGGGCAAGTAATCTTCAGAGTACTAAAATGAGAAGAATATGCAGCCAAGAATTCTTTATCTGGCCAAGCTGTCACTCAGAATAAATGGAGAGATAAGGAGCTTCCAGGACTGGCAGAGACTGAAAAAATACGCAACCACTAAGCCAGCCCTGTAAGAAATACTAAGGAAGGTTCTATAAAAGGAGAAAGACCCCAAGAGTGATATAGAACAGAAATTTACATTACAGAAACAATCTATAAGTGCAAGGACTTCATAGGCAACATGATGACAATAAAATCCTATCTTTCAATAATTACTCTCCATGTGAATGGCCTAAATGTTCGTATAAAACAGCACAGGGTTACAGATTGGATAAAAAGACAGGATCCATCCATATGCTATCTACAAGAGACTCATTTTGAACCTGAAGACACATCCAGACTGAAAGTAAAGGGATGGAGAATTATCTTTCATTCCAGTGGACCACAAAAGAAAGCTGGGGTAGCAATTCTCCTATCAGACAAATCCAAATTTAAGCTAAAGACTGTAGTTAAAGATACAGAAAGACACTATATCATTCTTTTTTTTTTTAATAACATATGATGTATTATTTGCTTCAGGGGTACTTTAGCACATACCCTTCCCAATGTCTATAACCCAGCTACTCCATCCCTTCCACCCACCTCCCCACCAACAACCTTCAGTTTGTTTCCTGAGATTAAGAGTCTCTTATGGTTTTTCTCCCTCCCCAGTCCCATCTCATTTCATGTTTTCAATTCCTTCCCCCATGACCCTCTGCCCTCTCTCTCAATATCATTCTTAAAGGGTCTATCCAAGAAGAAGATACAACAATTGTAAATCTATACCCCCAAAATGGGAACAGCCAACTACATAAGCCAACTGTTAATCAAAATGAGCAGACATATTGATAATAATACATTAATAGTAGGAGAACTCAACACTCCATTATCAGCAATAGACAGATCATCTAAGCAGAAAATCAAGAAATAAAAAGATCTTTGAATGACACACTGGACCAGATGGACCTCACAGATATATACAGAACATTCTATCCTAAAACAATAGAATGCTCATTCTTCTCAAGTGCACATGGAACTTTCTCTAGAATAGATCACATACTGGGTCACAAATCAGGTTTCAACTGATACCAAAAGATTGAGATTATTCCCTGCATATTCTCAGACCACAATTCTCTGAAAGTGGAACTCAATCACAAGAAAAAGTTTGGAAGAAATTCAATCACTTGGAAGCTAAAGATCATCCTGCTCAAGAATGTTTGGGTCAACCATGAAATCAAAGAAGAACTTAAACAACTCATGGAAACCAATGAGAATGAAGATACATCAATCCAAAACTTTTGGGATGTGCCACGGTCCTAAGAGGGAAATACATAGCCATCCAAGCCTCACTCAAAAAAACGTAAAATCCCCAATACACAAACTATCTTTACACATTAAAGATCTGGAAAATCAACAACAAATTAAACCTAACCCATGCAAGAGAAGGGAAATAATAAAGATTAAAGCATAGATCAATGAATTAGGAACCAGAAATACAGTGGAACACATTAATGAAACTAGAAGCTGGTTCTTTGAAAGGATTAATAGGATCCATAAGCCACTGGCCAGACTTATCCAAAAGAAAGGAGAAAGGACCCGAATTAATAAAATTATGAACAAAAGAGGAGAGATCACAACTAACACCAAGGAAATAAATACAATTATCAGAAATTATTATTGGGGACCTGGGTGGCTCAGTGGGTTAAGCCTCTGCCTTCAGCTTGGGTCATGATCTCAGGGTCCTGAGATTGAACCCCGCATCTGGCTTTCTGCTCACCAGGGAGCCTGCTTCCCCTCTCTCTCTGCCTGCCTTTCTGCCTACTTGTGATCTCTATCCATTAAATAAATAAATAAAATCTTTTTAAAAAATTATTATCAACAGTATACGACAAGCAACCTGGAATAAATGGATGCATTTCTGGAAATCATGAACGACCAAGACTGAATCAGGAAGAAACTGACAACCTGAATAGACCAATAACGAGCAATGAGATTGAAGCAATGATCAAAAAACCTCCCAAAAAACAAGATTCCAGGGCCTTATGGGTTCCCTGGGGAATTCTACCAAACTTTCAAAGAAGAAACAATTCCTATTCTCCTGAAGCTGTTTCAAAAAACAGAAACAGAAGGAAAACCTCCAGACTCTATTTATCCAGCATTATCTTCATCCCAAAACCAGGCAAAGACCCCATCAAAAAGGACAATTTCAGAGAAATATCCCTGATGAATATGGATGACAAAATTCTCAACAAGATCCTAGCTAATAGGATCCAACAGAATATTAAAAGGATTATCCACCACGACCAGGTGGGATTTACCCCCGGGGATGCAAGGGTAGTTCAGCATCCTCAAATCAATCAGTGTGATAGAACACATAAGTAAGAGAAAAGACAAGAACCACATGATCCTCTCAATTGATACAGAAAAAGCATTTGACAAAATACAGCATCTTTTCCTGATTAAAACTCTTCAGAGTATAGGGATAGAGGGAACATTCCTCAACTTCATAAAATCCATCTATGAAAACCCCACAGCGAATATCATTCTCAGTGGGGAAAAGCTGAAAGCCTTTCCCCTGAGATCAGGAACAAGACAAGAATGCCCACGCCTACCACTATTGTTCAACATAGTACTAGAAGTCCTAGCAACAGCAATCAGACACCAAAAAGAAATAAAAGGTATTCAAATTAACAAAGAAGAAGTCAAACGCTCTCTCTTTGCAGGTGACATGATACTTTATGTGGGAAACCCAGAAGACTCCATCCCCAAATTACTGGAACTCAAACAGCAATTTAGTAATGTGGCAGGATACAAAATCAATATGCAGAAATCAGTTGCTTTCTTATATACTAACGATGTAACTGTAGAAAGAGAAATTAGAGAATCAACTCCATTTACAATAGCACCAAACACCATAAGATACCTTGGAATAAACCTAACCAAATAGGTAAAAGATCTATACTCTAGGAATTACAGAACACTTGTGAAAAAAATTGAAGAAGACACAAGAAGATGGAAAAACATTCCATGCTCATGGATTGGAAGAATAAACATTGTTAATATGTCTATGCTGGACTCCTGGTTAAGTGTCAGATGGTTAAGTGTCTGCCTTCAGCTCAGGTCATGATCTTAGGGTCCTGGGATCAACTCTCTCATTGGGGTCACTGCTCAGTAGGAAGCCTGCTTCTCCCTCTGCTTCTCTCTCTCTCTGTCTCTCACGAATAAATAAATAAAATCTTTTTAAAAATGTCTATGTTGCCCAGAGCAATCAATACTTTCTTTCAATGCCATCCCAATGAAAATACTAATGGCATTTTTCAAAGTGTGGAATAAACAACCCTAAAATAAGTATAGAATCAAAAAAGACCTCAAATCACGAAGAAAAAGTTGAAAAAGGAAAACAAGTCTGAGGGCATCACATTGCCCGATTTCAAGCTATACTATAAAGCTGTAATCACCAAGACAGCACGGTACTGACACAAAAACAGACACATAGATAAATGGAACAGAATAGAGAGCCCAGACATGGACTCTCAACTCTATGGTCAACTAATCTTCAACAAAGTAGGAAAAAAATATCCAATGGACAAAAGACAGTTTCTTCAATAAATGGCACTGGGAAAATTGAACAACTGCATACAGAAGAATGAAACTAGACCATTCTTATACCATACACAAAGATAAACTCAAAAGGGATGAAAGACCTTAATGTGAGAAAAGAATCCATCAAAATCCTAGAGGAGAACACAGGCAGTAACTTCTCTGACATCAGCCACAGCAACTTCTTTGAAGACATGTCTCCAAAGGCAAAGGAAACAAAAGTGAAAATGAATTTTTGGGACTTCATCAAGATAAAAAGCTTCTGCACAGCAAAGAAACAGTCAACAAAACAAAGAGGCAACCCACAGAATGGAAGAAGATATTTGCAAATGACACTACAAAGGGCTGATATCCAAGATCTATAAAGCACTCCTCAAACTCAACACCTAAAAAACAGATAACCAAATCAAAAATTGGATAGAAGACATGAACAGAAACTTCTCCAAAGAAAACATACAAATGCCTAACAACACATGAAAAAATGTTCATCATCATTAGCCATCAGGGACATTCAAATCAAAACCACATTGAGATACCACCTTACACCAGTTAGGATGGCAAAAATTGACAAGGCAAGAAACAACAAATGTTGGAGAAGTTGTGGAGAAAGGGGAACCCTCTTACACTGTTGGTAGGAGTGCAAGTTGGTGCAGCCACTTTGGAAAACAGTGTAGAGATTCCTCAAAAAATTAACAATAGAGCTACCCTATGACCCAGCAATTGCACTACTGGGTATTTACCCCAAAGATACAGATGTAATGAAAAGAAGGGCCATATGCAACCCAGTGTTCATAGCAGCAATGTCCACAATAGCCAAACTGTGGAAAGACCCAAGATGCCCTTCAACAGATGAATGGATAAAGAAGATGTAGTCCATATATACAATGAAATACTTACTCAGCCATCAGAAAGGATGAATACCCAACTTTTGCATCAACATGGATGGGACTGGAGGAGATTATGCTGAGTGAAATAAGTCAAGCAGAGAAAGTCAATTATCATATGGTTTCATTTATTTGTGGAACACAAAGAATAGCATGGAGAACATTAGAAAAAGGAAGAGAAAAATGAAGGGGGGTGGGGAATCAGAGTGGGAGACGAACCATGAGAGATTATGGACCCTGGGAAACAAACTGAGGATTTTAGAAGGGAAGGGGCTGGTGGGATGGGCAAGCCTGGTGATTAAGGAGGGTGCAGATTGCATGGAGCATTTGGGTGTTGTACGCAAACAATGAATCATGCAACACTGCATCAAAAACTAATGATTAAAAACTAATGATTAAAATTAATCATTAGTTTTTACTAATGATGCACTGTATGGTGACTAACAAAACATTTTTTAAAAAACCCTCAATAAATATTTGTGGGGAGAATAAACATAGGGGAAATGCCTACAAAGTAATAAAGAATGAAAGTCTCATTTGAAAATAGTCTTATTTTAATTCAAATGTATATGCAATATCCAGTGTTTAATTACATGGAAATGAGTGATACTAATAACAAAACTATTCCTGCCTTTTTCAATTTTCCAGTCGGTGTGCATTTAACCTGATTCCAGCTCCATTTTTCCGCTGGTGGCATATAACCACAGAGTAGGTATAATTTCTTATAACAGTGAAAAGCTTCTGTAGGATTGCCTGTTCATTTGAAACTGAACCTATAAACTGGAACATATGTCCAGACATCAAATGATGGTGACCAGACATGTACCTGTCCTATTTTATGCCTGATGACAGGAGACATTTTTCTAAAGGATTCCAATTGTTTATAAAGAATTAGAAAAGGAAATAGAAAGTTGAATGGGAAAACAGAGTCTGAAAAGTAAACACAAATGATTCCGATTTCCTCAGAAGACAATGGCGTTTTCTTAAAAATCTGCCTGATTTCAAGATAAAGCTGAGATTTGCATGTCACCCTCTCTCCAGTCCATGACCATTAGTGTGTTTCCATATTTCCTTTATATGCCCAAGTGGCAAAATGTTACCATTTTAGGACATAATGATGACAAAATAATTGGTGATGATCCACCCTAACCCGAACGTAAGACAGCTGTGCAAACCTTCAGACAGTCCCAAGGGAGACTTGGGGCTTCGGTACTTCTGAGAAAGCCAGGACAGTCTTTGATCAACCCCAGGAAGCAAACCCCCACCCTCTTCAACATCACACTCCCAGGAAAGCCACAGATATATCAATTTCAGGAATATGCTAGTCAGGATACGTGCTGGATAAATGGGGGAAAACAAGAGAAAGCCCTGATGAAAGAGCAGTGGGGGGCCAGTCGCCAAATGTAACTGCACCCTCTCTGAAAGGGTGTTTGTGCAGGTGTGGGGGCAGCCAATTCTGAAAGGACCTTTGGCCCTTTGGCCTGGCCAGGCCATATACAGTTTGGCCATGATGTACCATAGCTTAGCCAAAGTCAGGCATAGAGGGGAAAATCATTTCCTTCTTTTAAAATTAATCTTTCTCTACAATGTGTAACATCATTCCATGGTTTGTTTGTTTTGACGTTGTGCTACTTGGAGAAAACATCCTGAATATTTTTGTTTTTGCTTTTTCTCTCACCTTTGTTTTTTATGGAATGAAGCCTCTGAAAATTACCAGGCAACAGAAACACAAGCCAACAGAGAATGAATGATGTGTAGTAAAACTAACACAAATTCAATCAATCATTTATTTTGTACCTACTATGCTCAAGACACATAGTAAATGGGCACTTTGAGCAATGGAACAGAGAACGGTAGAAATCAATAATAATTTTTTGAAATTCATTCTATTGTCTAGGAGCAAATTAGTGATGACTTAAAATCTTAAAAGGACACTTCTTATTTAAAATTGGGGTTCTAATGAAAATCAAACTACCAATGTTCCCCCCAAAAAATGTCATCCCATACAATATTTCTATCTTCTGTTTGCCCCGTCTAGATCCACTTTCTACCCTTCTCCACCCTGTTCTGTGCCCTAGGGGGCTGGTCTCTATGTGGTATAATTATATACTTTCATCCTCTGGCTCCTGGTTGTGTTTGGCCAATGGGAGGCTCTGGCAGGAAACTGGAGAAAGGAGAATAAAGTTGGAGTATTTATTTCTCAGAAATCTTCCTATAGTCAATTAAAACAAGTTCTGTCATTTGACCAACTCCTCTTAAGTTGGCCCTACCCACCTAACTCTCTTACTGGGCTAGAGTACCTGTTCAATTCTCTTGCCCCTCAGTCCTGCATGTCTACTGGGCTTGTAGTTTCCCTGCAGTCTGCTTAGAGCTTTGCAAATACTCTCTTTATTAAATACTCTCTTCAAATGTCCTGTGTTCTGTGAGGACCATGGCTAAGGCATAGATGTAGCCTGCTAATGGAGGATATGGACCAAAGTGAGGACAAAGAGCCAAGGAAGATAGGGAGACAGAAAGCACAGAAAAAAGGGCAAGAAATGGGAATGGGCGTTATGATCCTTATCTTGGACTAGGTGGAAGAGTGTGAGACCCAGAGTCAACAAACATAAGGATTAGTCTTGAACACAGGCATCATCTTCTTGTAGTGCAGGAAAAGAGACTAGAGTCAGTGCAGATGTAAAGACCTTGTCAGTGTGTGGGCTGGAAATAAAGGTACTTTATACCAGATAGTCACAATTTTCTTAGTAAGGTAGGAATCAAAGTCAATTGCTAAGAATGAATGAGATGTGAGGAAGGTTAATAAGGATGAGGATTGTGTTGAAACTTTAGACTAGCCACTGCCAGAAGGGAAAGAGTTTTCTCACCTAATGTAGGTAAACTGGACTCAAAGAAAAGTCCAAGTGATTCTGGAAACTATGATTTGTCATGGTTCTAATCCATGTAGAGTTGGTGATTTTTCTCCAGAAGTTCTTAGAAGCCCTGATATAAGAATAGAAAAGTGGATGACAAAAATGACCCAATGGGCAATTTCAAGACAAGAAAAATGAAACTACTGAGGTACCAGTACAATGATTTAAAACAGTAAGGGTTCTGAACTAGACAGAAACTCAGTACAACTCTTTTCAGCCACATCACCTGAACCAAGATATCAAACCTTTCATGCTCATATTTTCTTGATCTGTCAATTAGCAATAATAATAGTATCTAATCATGGAACTTTTTTAGAATTAAATGTTACATATGTGAAGTGGTTAATAATATACCAAATGTCTAGAACATGCCTAATAAACATTATCTTTTGTTATTACTCATAAAGTGTTGAGAGTGGTGAGGGAAAGTAATAGTTAAATAATGCAGTGGAGGTCTAGGCTAGAATGGGGAAGAAATCAAGCCAAGTAGGAGTCTTGTGGACTGGGGGAAAGGATAGAAATGAGAGACTGGAGATCACAGTGAGATCCAAGCTGAGAGTACTGGGGACGAAAGGAAGGACAAAAGACCTAGAGAGTTGGTTATTAAAGTTTATGATTTCAGAGGCAATGCAGAGAATTGGTCTAGGCTAGTATTGTCAGACAAGTGTGATACGATGTTCTCCTCCGCAGCCCAAAGACAGCGCTCCTCCCATCATGACATAGAGTCCGGTTGAAGATGGAAGAGGACTGAGTCAGATGTGAATACCCTTGAGTAACGGAGGAGAGTGCTTTGAAAGTCAGACAACAATGGTCAGATTGGCAAAGGGAGGGGAGAAATTGTGGTTAGCATGTTTGTGCCCTGTGAGCTGAGAGAACAACTATCTCTACTCAAGACAGCTCTAAGAAGAAGAGAGAGAACTTAAGAAGAAGACATCCCTAGGAGAAGAGCTAGCTTTTAGTTAAGATGCAAAGTGAGGTAATCTCAAACATCAGGCCATAAACTGCTTTCTTGATGAAGTAGTATACAATTAAATTTCAATTTAGTTTCTTTAAAAAGTTTTAATTTACAGTAAAATCAAGAGTATGCTTCATTTTTTAAATGGGAAATGTTAAAATGCAATATGATAAAAATGTTTAAATATGTATATGTAAGTGTAAATAATCTTTATTGTATAAAAAAATTTTAATTTTTCCCTTTTTTGGTTTGAGAATCCAATATAAAAGTTATATTTTAGTGAAATTTGTAATACGAACTTTAATAGTATACTGACACAAGCAAAACATTTTATTTGAAAGCACTTATCAAATACCACTCAAAAATAATTAAATGAGGGAAGCCTGGGTGGCTCAGCTGGCTTAGGTCATGATCCTGGGGTCCTGGGATGAGTCCCACATTGGGAATCCCTGCTCCACAGGGAGCCTTCTTCTCTTCCTTCCCACTGCTCCCCCTGCTTGTGTGTGTACACTCTCTCTCTCTCTCTCTCTCTCTGTCAAATAAATAAAATCTCTAAAAAAAAGTATTCAATGAATACTAAACTCCAAAAAGGGTCAAAAGAATTACATAATATTGCAAAGGAGGGTCATAAGTCTAAAAATATGGTTAAGTAAAGTGAGGTGAAGAAAAAGTGTTGGAAAAGATTCTGTGAAGAGACAAAGGATAAAGAGGAGCTTGTTGCTGGTATCCTGATGTCCAGGACAAGGCTGGCGAGCAGAGGGAAGAGTGGCAGAGGAGTGAGCTTAAAAAGGGACTGGCTGGACAAGGTTTCACTGCTGGCAGGCAGTCTTCCAGAGGGCCAGGGGCATAACGACCTTGCAGAGTGTGACCTGGTCAATAGACCCCAAATGTTCTAAAATCCAGACAGAACCCTGGTGAGGGGCCATGTTGGGACCATGTAGAGGAGATCCCAGTAAGAGGGAGAAACCACCATGTCTGCAAGCAGACCCTTCACAGAGAGGAGAGGTCACTTCAGGGACCATCGCCTTCTAGTAGCATCCCCTGTGGCTGTAATGATATGAGGATCTGAGGTTCACATACCCCAGGGGAGTGCTGGAGGTACTGAAGGCACTGGGCTTCTAAGAAGATGCCCGTGGCTACAGGTTAAATATGGGAGATTAAAAACAGATTATTCAACAGAGGTTGAATGCCTCTCACATCTCAGTTGTTGAAAGCAAATCATCACAATATTCTGATCACAATAATTGTTCCCTCTTTTCTTTTCTTCTTTCTTTTCTGTTTATTGTACCTATATGGGAAGATAGATATCAGCTGAACCTATTGTGATGGTCATTTCACAACAGTGTAAACAAAACTATCACGTTGCATGCCTTAAACATATATGGTGAGGTTTGTCAATAATTTCTCAATAAAACTAGAAAAATAAACAAGGTAAAGAGTTTGTTAAAGGCATAAATCTGTAAGGAGAAAGAATATAGAAATACATAATTCTCCCCACTCCCCCCACCCACTAGGAGAAGACTAGATGTTTGTTTCCTAGACAGTCTAGTAAGGCTGGCTTCAAGGAAAGCCAGGAGCAGCAGAGGGCCAGTCCCACACGGGGATTACAGAAGAGTTTGTACACTGAACAGTGAGACACACAACTCCATCCTCTTTCTGATTCCTAGAATAGAAACAGCCACATTCATAAGCCCCCAACAGAAAATTAAAAGACCCCTTTCTGGATAAACTGACTGGCCCAGTGAAACAACCTGGTCCAGTCACCCTACAGTGAGCCCTTCAGTCCACAAGCCTTGCACAGAGGCTACCTTTTCCAAATTTCACTCTCAAATATTAAATGCTGCCATAGATCACTAGATATCTGAGGAAAGCCTGAAAAATGATGGACAGGGACCAAAACAAATAAACAGAAAGGCCTTGAAGGAGAGAGAAGGAAAAAAATGTTTTAATTATCATTAATGTCCTCATAGAGATAAGAAAAGATATTGAATCCATGAAACAGAACACGAAGCTATTTTTAAAGAGGAACATTCCAAGAATAAGAAAAATTCTTGGAAATTAAAAATATGAGAGCATAAATAAAACATTCAATACAAGGAAGCTGGAAAAGGAGATAAAATATTTTAAAGAGTAAAGCAAGAGATTTAAAAAATAAGAAGAAATTGAGTCCTAGAGATTTGGGGAATTAGACTAGTGTGTTCAATGTCCAAAGATTTTGAAGCCCAAAAAGGAGAGTTAATTAATATAGTAGTAATACAAAATATTTTACAAAACTGTAGATTAGTAGTTTCTAGATTAAAAGGGTGTTGAATAAATAAATACGTTTTTTTTAATTAAAATTAAAATTTTTTAAAAAAGGGTCTACCAAGTCATCAATATAATACCTTCAAAAAAAAAAATAACCAGAACACTTTCCAAGAAAAAATACAAATCACATCAAGGGATAGAAATCAAAATAACAGTGGCCTTCTCGGTGGCAGATCTGGAAGTTAATGAGGCAGTCAATTAATTCCTTCAAAATTCTGAGAGAAAATAATTTTTACTTAGAATTCTCTACTCAGTGGGTTAAGCCTCTGCCTTTGGCTCAGGTCATGATCCCAGGGTCCTGGGATCGAGCCCCGCATTGGGCTCTCTGCTCAGCAGGGAGCCTGCTTCCTCCTCTCTCTCTGCCTGCCTCTCTGCCTACTTGTGATCTCTGTCAAATAAGTAAATAAAATCTTTAAAAAAAAAAAGAATTCTATACCTGGCTAAAATACAAACTAGAAACTAAAATGAAGATTTCTTTAGACACATAATATGTTACCTCCCAATCTACTGAGCAATAAAACTCTCCGCCAAAACAAAAGAAATACCCAAAAAAGGTAACTCGGGATCCAGAAAACTTGGTAGCATCAGAGACAAACAGAAGATTCTAAGCCAACTAAAGACTTAAAACTTATCATACAAAAAGAAATCAGGACTCAAAAGATCAGACTTTATTTTTTAAGAGATTTTATTTATTTATTTGAGTAAGGGAGAGAGAAAACATGAGTCAGGGGAGGAGCAAAGGGAGAAACAGACTCTCTGCTGAGAGGGGAACCCCACAAGGGTCTCCATTCCAGGACCCTAGGGTCATCACCTAAGCCCAAGGCAGACGCTAAACCCACTGAACCATCCAGGCACCTCAATATCAGCCTTTTAAATAGTAATAATGCATGTTGGAAGAAAATAGAACACAGCCTTTATAATTCTTAGAGAAAATAACTTTCAACCTCGAAACCTTTATCCAATCAATGTATCAAGTGTGGGAGTAAGTAAATGTTGGTTTGTTCCCATGCTGTATAGGGTCAGATGTTGGGACTTTCACCTCCTCCTGTGGCTATGGGGAAGCTAATTGTCTCTATCGTAAGGCCACAGACCAGGCATCACCTTTACCTGCTACGCCATTCACAAGCAGCCTTACTATATATGGCATAGGCTGTGCACTGCACAAGTAAGAAAGGTAAAAGGGGGGATTTACATAAAGCATATTGGTGCTTTCTGGAGCTGTTCAGTTTTGGAACAGGTCACAGTCAGAGCAGGCATGAAGAGATAATCTTCTAGCAGTTTAGGTTTGAAGATTATAAACCCGTGAAATAATACTCAGTATCATGTGTTTGGGAAAAAGCCAGACAGCAATCTGCCACTTAATAAATAAGTTCGATGTTCATAAAAATAATGCTGTGGAACTGTGCCTGCTAGCTATTTCAACATATATGTGCTGATCATATTTTTTCTTTTTTACAGTCTTTCAATTCTAAATAAATGTGCAAAGAGTGCAAGCAAATGTTTTAGGTTCTTCAAAGAATTACTCATTCTGGAGTCTGAAGCATTACCAAACAAAATTTTATCTATAATTCATTAGTAAAAGCACAGGCTATGATTGCTTGGGGTGGGGTAGAGATAAAAGAATATTGCATTTCAGAGGAAACCTCTCTGGGCTTGATGTCTGCGTTAGCCAATCTGAAATTTAAAACCACAAAGGAAAGCACACACCAATTAAATTCAAAAGAGAAGCAAATAATGGGGCGCCTGGGTGGCTCAGTGGGTTAAGCCGCTACCTTCGGCTCAGGTCATGATCTCAGAGTCCTGGGATCGAGCCCCGCATGGGGCTCTCTGCTCAGCAGGGAGCCTGCTTCCTCCTCTCTCTGCCTGCCTCTCTGCCTGCTTGTGATCTCTCTGTCAAATAAATAAATAAAATCTTTAAAAAAAAAAAAAAAAGAGAAGCAAATAAAAAATACTTCATCAGAAAATTTCAGACCCTCAAAAGATATTGCAAACCAAATATCAGACTATTTAAAGGCTGTAAAATAGGTAAGAATTTAGAATATGATAATTATTTTAAATAACATTAAGTACTGCCACATTTATGCATTTTTCAATTGTTAAAAATCTTAAATATATCTCATATATATCACCCTCTCCACCTTTTTGAAAATCCTATCCTTCACCACAAGTATTTTCCCTACCATCCAGACCTTACAACATTCAGAACCAAGTGAAAACTTCAGTATCTCCTCCTATGCCTTTCCTGACATTCCTATTCCATTATTTTTGCTCTCAGCTGCCACATCATAGTACCATTATCTTGGTTCTTACCTAATGAAGTAGCAGGTCATGTTTCTTTAATTAGATTTTAAGCTTCTTGAGAGCAAAATCCTTGCTGTGGACTCCGTGTATCCAATAGCACTTAGCTGAGTGTTGGAACATAGTAGGCACTCAGTAGATCTCTCCAATTACGTTACTATGTCATGTAATAGAAAGGGAATGTTTCCTTTTTTGAACCAGCATAAAGTGTTTCTTTAATTAGGAGGAGGATGTACAACCACACATTCAAAACTTTGCATAAAATAGCCCTTGCCTAAAAAGGAAGGTAGAAACACTGTACCATATTTTCACAAACATTTTCATTTTCCAGGCCATCTTTTATCTAAGACCATGATCTCAAATACCATGACAGTTCTAAAATGTATACCCACAGCCTAGACATCTTTTCTGGACTCTAGAATTATATACCTACTACCTTCTCTGTTTGAACATCTCACAAACACCTCAATTTAACTTACCTAAATTAAACTCAAGATCTGTTCATTTTCTCAAAATAGAAGAAATCCAATGAATGCCCTCTCACCATCTATCCTGTCCTATGGACCAGGAACTCTGTGACTATACTTGAACCTCTCCATCATTAATCTCCCCCAACCCATCTGTTGTCAACCCCCTTTCCCATAACAGACCTACTGTGACTCAAATATATGCACCCCTCCATCTCCTTTGCCATCATCCAGTCCGCCCTACTGTTATCTGAAGCTGCCTGAGACATGCCACAGTCTCATAACAAGTCTCTCTGGAGCCAATCTTGTCAACCTTCCAATCCATCCTCCATGCAACAACCAATACAATCTTTTTACACAAATGTGATAACACTTCCAGGCTGAAAACCTTCCACTGGTTTCTTACTAGACTTAGAATATTATCTGTAGTAGATGCCATGATGTGCACTCAGGTCTCCCCCTTCAGAACCAAGGCGCACATTCCCGCAGCTGCTGGGCATGAAGAGCTCAGCTGAATCTATCTCTCTGGCTTGGCCTCAGATAAGAGCCACCTCAACCTAGATCACACTCTCCTCCTCAGGGAAGTTCCCACTCAACCAGTAGTCAACTGGCTCTTGAAAAACAAGACTCAGGGGCGCCTGGGTGGCTCAGTGGGTTGAGCCGCTGCCTTCGGCTCAGGTCATGATCCCAGGTCCTGGGTTCGAGCCCCACATCGGGCTCTCTGCTCAGCGGGGAGCCTGCTACCTCCTCTCTCTCTGCTTGCCTCTCTGCCTACTTGTGATTTCTCTCTGTCAAATAAATAAATAAAATCTTAAAAAAAAAAAAGAAAAAAAAAAGAAAAACAAGACTCAGCTCTGTCACCTAAACTTATGATAACTCTGAAGGGCCTTCCCAATTCCTTATAGGATGAAATGACAAGTCTCTTGAGACTATCTTATAATCCAACTTATCTCTCTGCCCAGTCCTACTTTATCCACTCTCCCTAGGTATTGGTCCTACAGTGCTCACCAATAAACTTTCTGCAGGCTAATCCGTGTCTCACAGTCTGCTTCTTGAGGATCTTGACTTGTGATAACATCCTTAACATAATCTAGAAGGTCATACATGACCTGACCTCTCCTGACCCCATACCATGCTTCCCCAAAGCGTCAATACCCCTGCCACTCAGTTCCTTGAATATGGAATTTTTCTTTCTGCCTCAGGACATATCTTGGACTCTACCTGGACCATTTAGTTCCATTTAGCCAGCTCACCTCTACTGCCCAATCCCTTCATTGTCATCATTTCATCTCTTTGTCTAATTTTTTTAAAGATTTTGTTTATTTGTTTGAGAGAGAGAGAATGAGAGAGAAGAGCATGAGAGGAGAGAGCTGGTCAGCGGGAGAAGCAGACTCTCTGCTGAGCAGGGACCCTGATGTGAGACTCCACCCTGGGACTCTAGGATCATGACCTGAGCTGAAGGCAGTTGCTTAACCAGTTGAGCCACCTAGGTGCCCCTCTTTCTGTCTAATTAATCCTTACCCTATATTCAAATCTTTAATCCAGCTCAAGGAAATCTTCCCTTGCTCCCAAGATTAGCTAGTTCCCTTCTATCAGTTCTTACAGGCTATTATACTTCTCTTTGGAGGTACTTTAAAAGTACCATAATGAGATATTTTGTATTTAATTGTAGCATTTGCCTCCTTTGATAGAACATCTGATCCACATCTCTCTTTTTTGTTACTATAGTTCTAATACAGAACTTTGCACTTAATAGGCACTCAAAAAGTACCAAAGTACTTTATGTAACATGTTTAATGACCAGTGATTTCACTGGAGTTATACAGTCCAATCTTCCTAGGGTAACAGTAAATAAATAAAAGGATATAAAGTACTTGCCAAAGTCATATATATCTGCCAAGGAAGGATATGATGATAGCTTGGTTTAACCCTGGTCGTCCTGATAATGAAATAACCCATCGCTCCCAGCCTTCCAACAAAGAATTCCAGAAGTTACCTGAGAAACTACAACTACTCTGCGAAATCGCCGAAGCCTATCAGCAAAGAAATCCAGTAAGAGAAATCTGCCCAGAAATATATTTGGGGCAAAAAGAGGAAGGGACAGGATCCAGTATGTGTTAGGAAGAAGACTGACTAACTCAAAATAGAATAGACTCTGAATAGTAGGGTATGTTCCAGTTTGAGGACAACTGAGAAAACTAGGGATAGAGATGCCTCCATGTATTGGGGTGATGTGGAAGAAAGCAATGTGGGCATATATAACCCACTTTATGTTTTTACAATATGGTACATGACCAGCTTAAATGCAGCTCTTCACCAATATTTAGAGTGTAGACACAGAAGACAGTAATAAATAGGATAATTATAGCAAGTGTGATCTTAAAATTCTTGAAATCACTAACCATGCCTGTTTTTAGACTCTTTTAAAATCTAATTTTGGATATTGGGGTTGAGGAGAGAGTGATTTACATGGACAAGTCTTTTATCCACATTCTCACACAGCACTGCTCTAGTGCATTGTGTGGCTGATTAACTCCAATGGAAGCATAATTATATCTTTGGGATTCCAGGATGAGTCAGCAAATAGATGTGTGGTGGTAACGGCTTCATCACCTGCCCTGTAGTCAAGTTTCACAGTGAATAACCTTGAAAGATGGAGTCAGGAGCCAACTTAGGGTAGAAAATCAAGGGGGAATTCTGAATCTAACAAGAATGCCTGTGGGATAGTATATGTAAGGCAAGTATAAAATGATACATCAGTATTCAGGGGAAAAAAGGGATGGGTAAGGTTTTGAAAGTAATTAGGAAGTCAGTGACAAAAGATGGATGGAGAGAAATATATGAAATCCAAAGTTTCACATTAAGGACAGAAACTAGAAATGAGCTATAGATAATTCCAGAATAGACTTTAGAGTCAGAAGTTAGGAATTCAATAAGTAATTTGTGGGTGCTGTACTTAGAAGCCAGTGGATTTGGGGGCCATGAAGTCTCAGAGGCATTGCTATGGGGTGCTCCTGGAACTACACTTCCAGCCCTTTCTAGCACTGTGTTTTTGTTTGTTTGGTTGGTTGATTGGTTGGTTCTGGGTTTTTCTTTTTTGTTTTTGGTTTTTTGGGGTTTTGCCAGAGAACAATGTGGGCAGCTGATAAAAGCAAATATATGTCTTCAGCTTCGATTATACCCATTCATTGAAACAGACACCTTGGCTTATTTACAACCAAAATCACCTTCTTCTTTGAAAGGGAAGTTGAGTACAAGGATTTTTTTTTTAACCCAAATAACCTGCATAATGGCCTCAACTATTCTCTCCCTCTGTGCCAAAGGCAGACTGAATGCAAGAAAAGCATCTGTGACTAATCAAAACAGGTTCACCACCACCCCCACTCCTCCAGGCCCAAACACTTAACTGGAAGTTTCCTTGGCTGTGATGGAGCCTAAACCTCATTACAGAGAGTTTATCCAAGGCCTCCAGGAACAGGAAAATGACCCATGGCCATTTCAGGAGAGCATAAGTGAACACAGAGTAACCCCCAAAGAAACAGCACTCTTTCTTTTTTTTTTTTTTTTTAATTTATTTATTTGACAGAGAGAGATCACAAGTAGGCAGAGAGGCAGACAGAGAGAGAGAGAGAGAGAGGAGAAAGCAGGCTCCCTGCCAAGCAGAGAGCCTAATGCAGGACTCGATCCCAGGACCCTGAGATCATGACCTGAGCCGAAGGCAGAGGCTTATTAACCCACTGAGCCACCCAGGCACCCCAGAAACAGCACTCTTTCGAGGCATTCATCTGTAATGCTGTGTACAGGTACGTTGAAAAGGCAGAGAAGCTGACGGCTGAGTACACATACTATTTGGAGAGTAAGTCCCCAGTGCATTTATTTTAAACTTAATGAAATAAAAGTAGACTGTACAGTGATGCAGGCATAGGAATGACAGAGAGAATTAAGAAATCTAGGATTTGAAAGAAAAGACTAGATGGGAAGATAGAAGAACAATAATGGCCTTTCTCCTTCAAAGTCTAAGGCCCTATAAACACTCTTACAGAATGTTCTCCATGCATCTTACATTTTTAACAGAGTGCCAAGCAAAGTTTACTCTCCCATCCAAATCCAAAGTCTGAGTCTGAGAGCCAAGCTTCCCCCTCAGTAACTATACCACAAGGATGGGAAGAATACCAGAAGGAACAAGTTCCTGGTTCTGTGCCAGCTGCTTTATTACTTATTAACTTATTTTATATAGCCTTCAGCATGGCAAGAAAAGCTTCCTTTAATTATCAACAGGAATGAAGAAGCCACAAGGGGAAATCAGAGCCAGAAAACTGCAGCCACACTGATTACAGCCAGGCTCTTATCAAAGCTGACACAGGGTCCAGGCTGGGCAGATAGGGGGCTGGAAGCCTGAGGCATGCGTGGGAGAGAACCTGGAAGGCACCACTCTGTGCTGGGGAATTCTGTTGGAATGAATTCTCAATGAGGAGGGGCTTTTTCTTCTTCTCTTTCCTCTTCTTCCAGTTCAGGGAAGTTGAAAGCCAAGGTTGCAAGAGAAAAAAACATGCAGACAAGGTACCCAACCTTTGTATGCAGGTGGCCAACATGGCAGAGCCTTGTGGAGCCTGGGGGTGGTGCTGAGGGTAAGGGAAGACATCATTAAACAGAAGCACTGGCTCAAAGGCAGCCTTCAAGCCTGTGCATAAATACAAACATTACCATCAAACTATCTTGTGAGCAAGTAGAGAAGTTGAGAATGAACTAGAAAGGCTGGAGAACACCTGGGAGCCCCTTTCCAGCCCAAATATACCTCCCTTTCTGGCTTCCATTGTGTCCAAGAAATCATCATTGGAAGATCATATCCCTAAAGATACTAATACCTTCTCCTGACTATGTTTGTCCCAGTTTTACCAGTAAAAGCACTTTGGCGAGAGAAGTGGAAGGAGACACAACAGAATCTTGAGAAAAAAGCTATTGGGAGAACTGAAAACAAATTACCCACTTCCCTAACTTCCAAGGCCTGTGGAATTTCCAGAATGTACTATCTAAGGGATCTTCTGGTTTTGTGCTACAGTACAATTCTGTTGTGGAGAAATTTCTTATGTCATGCCTTTGGTTAGCATCCGAGAAGACATATCTGTGCAAGACAAAGGGTAGACAAGAATGAGCAAATGCATGGAAATGTTTCCATGGCACACCTACAGAAAGAAATTCAGCTCTCTTGTCTTCAGAAAATCCTGGCACACCTGAAAAGTTCACTGGAACCTAGAAAACTCCCACCACACAAAAAACTAAGATGTTCTAGTGGTAGAAAAAGCACTCTGCCAAGAGCCAAGTCAGCCTGTCCTGTCCTGAATGATGGCTATCATAATGAAATGCTAGACAGCAGGCCAAGTGTCCTGTGCATCGACAGCAGATGAAAATTTGCAGCACTGTGAAGGAGGAGAAAAGTGCCTACCTAAAGTACACTTACAGAAAAGAGGTGAACTGTAGAATTTTGATGGTGAAAAGCTTAGTGGAGCAGAGTAAGAATGTAGGATAGAACAACTTTGTGGACAAGGTCAGAAACAAACAAAAAAGTTAAATGAAAGAAAGTGGTAGACAGGTCAGGGGGATGACCCTTTATGATCTCTGGCAGGAAATGCCCAAACAAACAGGCATGTGTGGAGGGGTGGCTATAAGAGGAGAGCGTATTAAGGAAAAGCAAGCAAGCAAGAAAGAGAGAGAGAAACAGAGAAAAGGGAAAGAAAGGATGAAGAAAATTTTTTTATCTTTATAAGAAGCTAAAATGTTCTTGTAAAAATGTTTGGCTTACTGGACAGAGAAAAATAACTTCAAATCTGTATGGCATATACATGTTTTTATGATAGGAAAGATAAAGTGAGATAAAGTACTTTGACAAAATAATGTTATAGTTATTATTATTGCACTGACTTTGTCCCCCTTATCCAAGACTGACTTCTCTCCCACAATTTGAGGGCAAGCATCTTGGCCAGTGTCCAGGGAAACCCTTATGTTTTTATGTTGCTGTAGTTTGCCTTAGTGTTTCTAGAATAGATATGGTTTATGATAACCCAGAATATATGTTTATTCTTGAGTATTCTCTTCTATCTCAACTTTCATTTCCCAAAATGGTGTGGCTTTGTAGATAGTATAGCAGATGACTAGGAGGGAGGCTTGATGCTGGGGTTTTTTTGTTTATGGCGCCTGACTATTCTCTGATTTGGAGGAAAAAACAAGCCCTGAAGTTCACTCACCATCATCAATACCAAATGCATGGCAGCCCTCAAGTATACAAGTATAAAACAAATCGAAACCAACAAGCAAACAAAAAACTTTCGACAGTGGGTACCTCTAGGGAGGAAAATTGGGTGGTTTAATGCAAAGGGGTGGGAGAGAGATTGACTTTTCAGTGGAGACTTCATCCCTTAAAATGCCAACCATGTATTTAGCTCATAATTTGGCAGAGTGGCAACTTGGGAAGGGCTCAGCAGAGTGGTTCTTCTAGTCTCACTTGGGCTCACTTATGTGCCTGGGGCCAGCTACGTCTCTGTCAGCTAAGGTGTCTCTGCTTCCGGGCCTTGGCTGGCTATCAGCTCAAAGAGCATGGCTCTCATGTGGTCAGCCAGCCTACATTTGTTCACATGAGGGCTTGGGATTGCCAGAGTAGCAAGGGGGCCAAGTCCCACTGAAAAAACACTTTTCTTTTTATTTTATATTATTTTATTTATTTGTTTGTTTGTTTGTTTTTAGAGGTCAGGGAGAGAGAGAATCTCCAGCAGGCTCCCTGCGGGGCATGGAGCACTATGTGGAGCTCAATCTCATGACCCTGAGATTACCACCTGAGCTGAAATCGAGAGTCAGATATTTAACCAGCTGTGACACACAGGGGCCCTAAGAACACCTCTTTTCAAGTCCCATTGACAACATCAAGTCCAGGCCAGATGGAAGGAGTGTAAAAAGATACTCCAAACTATGCAGTCAATTGCAAGGTGCTATGCTATGGAAGAGAGAGAAGAAGAATCTGTGGCCATTTTTTAAATCTACCACAAGCGTCTTTGTTATGCCAAGTCCTTACCTTCATGGAGCATACATTTTTATCCTTCCTGCCACTGAGTTTCTACTGCAAGCAGATAATAGTTATGAAAATTTGGGGTGAGATGGATCATAGGGCAAATTTCAGAAAAGAAATTATTAAGTCTATCCAATTATTAACATTAGTTAAACAAAACCTTCTTCGGAGAGACTATTCTGACCAGACTTCCCAAAATGTTTATTCAGATTTGTGTTAAATTTTTGCCTTAAAAAAAAAAAAACTATTGGCAAACCCTCATGACAGCATTACTGTGTTTGAATTCCTGAAGAGTTAAGAGAAGCAGTTGATTGTTAACTGATTTCCCTTATTGTGGCCTGTGAATTTTTTTTTAATTACTGCTTACAGAGCAATAAGATATATGATCACAGGGAATGGCAGAAATCAGTCAGTTAACAATGGGTTCCAAACACATACACAGTTCCTAGCACTGGCCAGACATTGAAGGGATAAAATGAGGCCAAATATCATTGCTTCCCTCTGGAAGTTGAGCATGTCATTGGGGGATAAACAAAACAAAACAGAAACAGAAAACTAACACGTTCAAATAGAGATAACAAACAATAATACCAGGTAGCAAACGAAATGAAGATGTTGCATCCACAGTCCTGTGCAAGTATAACATTTCTCCAGGTGTTCCAGCTGTTCTTACACTATGTACTCCCCCATTTCCTGCTGTGTCAAGTGTCCCGTAGTAAATTACCCTGTGGAGAGGAAATGTTACTCAGTCTGACATCACTGGACTCTATCACACCCTCTCACACACCTGCTCACAACCTCACATCCCTCACACACCTGTCATCACCAACAAAACACTCCCTTCCTCTAAACTATACATCAGCCTATAAATACACAACTGAATTTTCCCACTTACGTAGGCCACCCCTCCCAAACATGCAAACCCAGAATGAGGAGATGTCACTCTTTAAAAAATCACGGAAAATATGCAGCAGCAAGAAATTTCCAACTTTTCCTCTTTTATCATAACTCTGAAGACAAATCAAAGTCCGCGTAGATAATGACCCAAAGGGCAGAACAACCTTGAGAAGGGAGAGTTACCTACTAAGAGGGTACCTTCCTGGGCATCAGAGGGCATCAGAGGGCCCGAGTTTGAAACATGATGTTAATATTTTCTAATGGTATATATTTGGGACATCTGCAACTTTGAGTTTTCTTATCTTTCTTATCTTTCCAATGAAAGCAAAGAATATTACATCTCCCTCATCTAACTTATAAGGTTATTATAATTTTGCCATATAATATGTGATACTTCGAATCATTCTATAAAATGCCAATAATCGGGGCACCTGGGTGGCTCAGTGGGTTAAAGCCTCTGCCTTCGGCTCAGGTCATGATCCCAGGGTCCTGAGATCGAGCCCCGCATCAGGCGCTCTGCTCAGCAGGGAACCTGCTTCCTCCTCTCTCTCCCTGACTGCCTCTTTGACTACTTGTGATCTCTGTCTATCAAATTAAAAAATAAATAAAATAAAATAAAATGAAATGCCAATAATCAATGGGTTAATAGCTATATACAACCAGGGGTGATACTCAAAATACTTACTGACTAATGTGTGTTGGTATGGACTAATCAAAGAGGACACCTGGCCCCGAAAATAAACACTGGTGCTTACCATCAGAATGCCAGTCAGTCTCAGCAGATTTCCATACAGTCTGGGGACGAAGAGAATGGTATAACCAGCAAAGTAGGCACACAAAGTCTTCTATGGGAACGGCCACTGTTTAAAAATAAGTACTTACTAAGGTACCCATAAATTCCTAATAGTAATATGATTTCTAAAAACTGAAACTTTAAATTTAGAGAAAGCATGATCATAATAAAACACTAGAATAATAAAACAATAGAATGACGTCAAACCTGACTGGAATAGTCCCATTTTCGCACACTCTGAAGCATTTAGAA
Organism: Lutra lutra; assembly: GCF_902655055.1. Lineage (NCBI taxonomy): Eukaryota > Metazoa > Chordata > Mammalia > Carnivora > Mustelidae > Lutra > Lutra lutra. Next base: position 46,488,384 of record NC_062279.1, on the reverse strand, counting down.
GACTTCTGAGTACTTTCACCTCTAAACTGACTCAAGAGCAAATGACTGTCAACCACCACAAAAGTGCCTTGTCTTTGCTCATGCCAACTGAAGTTTGCTTCCTTCAGGTTAATGATCAAAGAGGCTACAGAAGAGATACTCGCACATCAAAAGATACCATTTTCTGCACGTTACAATACATCGGTTATACCACACTGGACTTCCGTGTAACTAATGGGTCACATGTGTTCTCAAATGATGCTTAAAAAGTGAATTTAGGTCCTGTAAATTCCTAAAAGCCCCACTGCTAGGACCGATGCATACATATCTAGACTCGTCTGGCAAACCAGTGCACTAGATTTGCCAAATGCCTATTTGAATGAGGGATGGAGAAACCTCCCAGAGGAGAATTCATTCCAAGGGAAGAGAAGGTCAAACAGATAAGCATGCCCTATGGGGTCGGGGAAGGGACAATCCTAAGGTCTGCCTGGTGTTTGCCACTAGAATTTGAATCCTGTGGTTGTAGTGGGGGTAGGTGGCTACAGGAGGAAGAATTTGGAGTTTTTAGCTATTAAATTTGGGGCCATAAGCTGCACTGCTCTGGTCAACCTCTAAACCCCCACTTACCCACCACCATCGTTTCACACACCCCTGGGACCTCCTGCACCCAGCATATCAACAGCTGCAGGACACAGGACTGTGTCATCCAGCGGGTGCAGCTGTACTTAGGAGAAGCCCCGTAAGTGCCCAGCAGATGGCAGTGGTGCCTGGCCCAGAGTTTGTGAATGTCCTGCAGAAGAAAATTGTTCAGTGCCCAGCAGACACCACATGGCAGCTACTGGACTCCAGAGCCTGGGTTGAAGGTGCCGGGAGGGGAGGGAAGCTCAAGGTTCTAGAATACATATAGATTATGGAGAATGCTGGATTGCCTCCTTCACCCAGGGCTCCATAGCCTGGGACCGTGCCTTTTCTTTGTCTCCTCCCATTTTCTAGGTGGGTTGAAAACCAATGACTTCAATTTTGTGTCACCATCCCAAACCTTTTTACTCCACTCCAGAGTCACATAACTGTCTACTGGGTTTAATCTCCATTTGAATTACAAATTCAAATGTGTCTGAAACGGAACTCCTAATCTTTTCCCCTCAAAAACAGCTTCAACCTACAGCCTTCCTTATCCCAGTTGATGGGACTTTCATCCTTCCAACTGATCAGGCAAAAATTTTTGCCATCATCTTCACCTCCTTTCTTTCCCTTACATTCACATCCAATTCATCAGCAAATACCAAAATCCAGTAACTTCTCTACTGTCTTGGTAGCTTCTGCTTTGGTCTAAAGAACCACATCTCTTTTGTCTGGGTCACTTCAATACATCAAAGCATGGACTTGGAGCTCAAATGCTTATCTTTCTAGTGCCAGATGCCTGGGGCAGGGGGAACTAGTAAGTTGGTTTCCATTAAAACCCAAAATGAGAAAACTCATGAAATGACCTCTATCAGGACGTGTGTGTCAAACATCCCTCAAATAGAATTAATGTGACACAGAGTCCTGCCTATGAAAATCCTACCATTGCTCCAAGGTTCAATAAACTTCTCCTTACACTCAGTCTTTCTCAACAACACTGTAGGGGGATCTTCTGGCCTAGAAGCCCTACAGAACTTATAGTACATATAGCTGATCTAGCATTTGATTTCATTCTGTCTCGTATTTCCTGCTAATCTTTTCATGAATTTTAATCTTGTTGTTCCAGCTAGATAATGAGGCAGAGTTCTTGGCTGGAGCCAAAAGTAGGATTTGGATATGTCTGAGGTCTGGCCTATGTGATTACTGAAAGGTGTGACCACCATAAGTTATTTGCATATAAAGTTTTTGCGTCAGAATATTTTGAGCATGTGGAGGTGACTTCCAGGGTGGGTGAGGGAAAGATCAGGGACTGGGGAGGGTGTGGTGTCTGACTTCAGATATTAATTCCCTGCTCAACCTGTGGATTCAGGTCTGAGCTCAATAGAGAGGATATCTGAGGAATTTGGGGGTGGGGGGCAAGTCTTAAATCCAGGGAGCTAAGCTGTTCTGCTTTAATGTCTCCATGCTGAAAAGAAGCAGAGAACAGGTGAAACTAGCATGTGGCCTGCTCCTTAGGATCTCAAGTCTAGCAGGGAGGCTCAGGGCAGATAAAGGTTACCAAAAGCAAATTTGGATCCCATGAAAAAAAGTTCCAGACCCCCTTCAATGACAAAATATTGTTATTCATGTAGTAATGTACCCATACACATAACCCTAGATTGAGGATTAAGACAACTACTGGAATGATTTAAATTTTTTTCTGAATTTACCTCATTAGCTAAATATTTGTAACCAAATGTAATTGATGGATTTTCCTATTCATCTTGCATCACTGAATATTTAAGTCCCGTTATTCATTATTGAGATGTCCCACACAGCATGAGCGTCTCAGCAAACACAGGAGAAAAATCACAGTTTGTAGGTTATCTCCTTACTTATGAAATAAAAGATATCCCAGGTAAATCATCTTGTTCCTTTATCCTCTTCAGTGTTTTAATTCCAGACAATGCTGTATATCCTATAAATATTTCCATATCACTTGATCTCTCGGTCTGCTCTCATTTGTCACTCTCCCAATTACAAAAGCTAAAGGACTTCGCTCAGTGCCCTCCTTCCCTGACACTGATGTCTTTCCAGGAGTGGAGACAGCACTTCTTAGACTTTGGTTTCTTGGGGAAGAGATGGCCCAGTGGTTTTTGCTAATATTGCTATTATCACATTTTCCCATCTTGGGAAATTAACAACATCTCACACTTTGGTCTGGCAGAATATAAGCAACAGACTAATACTCTGTTCCCATCAGGATTTTTCTTTCACTCAATTTGTGGCATAATCTCAGAGACATCACAAAGATCTGGAAAAAAATGTCATTCTACCTTACATTGATTCTTTTATTTTTATTTCTTTTTTATTAATATCTGATTAGCGTACACTGAGACATGTACATCTTCAGAATGTTCAGTTTGAACAATTGAATGTACCAGCTGAAGCAAGATATAAAAGTATGGGCCTCAGACACCCCCATCAGCAGCACTACGGACAAAATGGTAAATCTGGTTTTTATACAGCTTCTCCTTGGGCTGGCCTTAATGGCACACACAGTAGATTTCCTGAGTAAATGTGATTCCAGTGCGATTTGTAGAGACAAGAATCTCATTTTGGAGCCTGTCCAAATCTAGTGCTTATTTGCATGTCAAATATTTCATACATTTTTATGCATTCTTAGATATTTTCTCATTACAAAGGTAATTCATGTTTGTTGCAAAAACAAAAAAATCAGAAAACACCAAAAAAATCCTAAAAAGAAAATACCAAAGGCTACTTTACAAATATAAAAGCACTCTGCCTTTGCAATAAAAGGAAAAGATCACCTATAATCTCACTACACAGACAAAATCAATACTTTTGATTGATTTGATTTGATTGATTTTTATATCTTACAATTTTCTTCCAAATTCATGGTTGACAGATATAAATATCTGTGTACTTTTTTTTTAAGTGGGCTCTTACTATGCATACAGTTTTATGTTGGTGGGTAAAAAAGGGGTTTCTGACTTGAAGTTCAGCACCCACTGTGCCCACTATACATCTCTCTTTGCAGAGACTGTCGCTTCCTAGAGAAGACAGGCTTATGGTGGATCTCAAGGCCACCTGGACCCAGCCTCACCTGAGAAGTCCGCCAGAAGAACCCCTTGTGAGCCTGTTCAGCATTTTGCAAATTGTCTGGAAAACTGACAGGAACCTTCCAAATGTCGAATTCAAAACTTGTAAAACGTTGCAGGAAATTTAGATATCAATATGCATAAGCCTCCGTCTTCTGGCCAGTTACCGAGCTCCCTGTGTGAACAAATGCTTCGCAGCAGCTCCTGGCATCAGCTTCCTGCTGCTGGTGCCATAATGGTTTGCCTGCGAAGATCAGGGTGGAGGTGAGTGAGTGTTTCTAATCCTGTCATCAAAACTCAGTACGGCTCTGAGATTATGCGCTGAGGAATTGGATTTCCAAGACAAATGACTCCAGTAGAAACCAACAAGATCAATTTCCAAGGGGAAATTTATTCAAAGTCCTTATTTTCTCAAATGCTTTCTTAGTATTTTCACAGACCTTCAAAGCCCCATGTTTCTAATTTGTGGCACCTTCAGTATGAAATCTCTTTATTTTTCGCAAAGAAACACTGGCTTTTTAATTTTCAAGTAACATCCCCCCAAAATGTGTGTGTGTGTGTGTGTGTGTATACACATATATATGTATGTATGTATGTATGTATGTATGTATATATGTGTATATATATACATATATATATATATTTCCCCTCTTGAATAGGTAGATCCCAAGAAGAATGAAGTAGCAAGAGATCCTCTCCAGGCAATCTGTAAAACAGGGGTTGTGTTAACAAAGGGAGGGGACTGGAGAAGAGGAAAAAAAAAAAAAAAAAAAAAAAAACAAGAAGAAATTGATTCCCAGTAAATTCAGCCAAAGAAAGCCTGTGATTCAGCAAAAGAAAGCCATGGACGATTTTGTTCAGCTCCCGGGCGTGCATATCACTGCCGCTGGGAAAAGGCTGCTCCCCTAATCTCAGCCTCCACAGCCTGCCAGAAGTAAGGAACATCACTCAGAGCTATCCTTCCTTTCTTTTTAGGAAATCCGGCTCCAAGGGAAGATCCCAGGCTGTCTCAAAGAAGCTACCTATGATGAAAAATGAGAACAATTAAGCCCTAAATCTGTACACGAAACTTTAACAGCTGAGACTCGAAAATGAAAATGGAGATAATGCTAATGATTATGTTTTATAGCCTCAACACGCCTTACATCTGGAAGCGTTCCAAAGCCCTCAGCAGGTTGTCACATTGATAGAAAGGGCCCCTGCTGAGACGCAGCTGCTTCTGGGGAAGAGCGGGCATCTGGAGAACAGCTGCACAGCAATCCCAGGAACACATGGAGCAGGAAGGCAAGAGCAGCCGGCTACAAGGCTGCCCCTTCCACCTAGAGCCTCCCTCCTTGGCTCCAAGGACTCGGAAGGGCCGAGGCATCACATTTGCTAACTAACGGTAACGCAATGAAAGCTTAACTCTCTGTAAACTTTGGGGAAGGAGACGGTCTAGACAGTCCCACTTTTCCCATTTAGCTGAAGGGTTTTGACACACCGAAGCACCAACTTTTGTTTAACCCTTACGGGCGAAAACTTACCTAACATATCATTGGATTCTCTGACTTTCTCCATTCAAATCGGCCAGAAATTCCTAATGTTACGCTTTGAATTCATCTAGCATCCATCGACATGAAAAGATTTATAATGTATCAGCCGTCTGTTGTTATAAAGAAGCTTCCAAAGCATTCTCCATGTATATCACTGTGTGTGCACACACATAGACACACACACACATACACACACGCATGCACCCACTCATTCATACACAGGCTTAGGGAGAGGGAGGGGGAGAGGGAGAGAGAGGGAAAAGTGACATTGTGACAGGAATTAGCAGACTGCATTGCTACTTCCACCCTTCCATTAACGAGCAGTGTGACCTTGAATTAGTCACCTCAACTCAGTGCTAAAATGAGAGAGGATCATTAGATGTTCTTTAAGGTCAAATATCAGTGTCAGTGATTAAGAATTTTATTACTCCAAATTCCTTTCTCCTCCCTCTTTTTCTTTCTATTTTTTTTCTTTCTTTCCTTCTTTCATTCTTTCTTCCTTTCCTTTCCTTTCCTTTCCTTTCCTTTCTTTTTTTCTCTTTCTTTTCCTTCCCTTCCCTTTTCTTTCTTTCTTTTCTTTCTTCCATCCTCCCTCCCTCCCTCACTTCCTTCCCTTCTTTCTCTCCCTTTTTCTCAATCCCTGGTTGTTCATTATTTTAAGTGTTAAAACACATGAGCCAAGTAAGCCAGAAATCCAGTGCAGCCCAAATGAACCCCAAGGTGCACAAACTGAGCTTGACATGAGGGGTGCATTTCTGGCATGGTACCTGCCCTCCTGGATCTTACCTCTTCTAATAGCATTGTTAGAACACCTTCTGATGATCACATTTCCTCAGTAGCCCACCCCCATATTTGTGAATTACATGTGTTGGGAAGATAGGAAAGAGAGAGGTCAGTATGGACCACAATAGCTTGAAACGGCTTCTCAAAAGCATTGTCTAGAAATAATGTAGGATTTGGATTGAAAGTAAGGATTAAGGAAGATATGTTAGTTGGGACTACAGTATGTACAAAGGCCAGGACCTACCATACACATGGTCTGCACGGGCCCAGGAAGACTCAGAGCAAGAGTCACACACCCCAATGGCACCCTGGGGGCAGCTGAAGAAGACCCACAGTAAGGAGTGGTGCAGACTATAGTGAACCAGGGAGCCTGGGCTCAGCCTAAGGACTTTGCTGGGAATTTTATAAAATATTGAATGAGCAAAACAAAGAGATCTCCAAGCAAGATAAGCCCACAGGACCACAGTTTGTGACCTGGCATAATTATTTTAAATGGCTTGTGGTTTTATTTTTTAAAAAAGAAGTAAAAGGAATCAAAATTGCCTGGCCTTCATAAAAAAAAAAAAGTCAACTTAAGGTCTTGATGAATAAAACATGATGAGGTTAATTTTAAATCCCTTTTATGCTATCTGTCTTCTGGAGAATTTTCCATTGTCCTTGTACAATAATGTAAGTTATCACATTGGGGATTTTTTTGCTCATCTATAAATAGCTCCTTCACCCATAACCCATGGCTGACAGCCTACTTTTATTATTTAAACACATCTCTAACTATGAAAAAGCTATTTCCAGGAAGTCCAAATCTCTCAGCAATATTGCTGTCAGTTAGTCTGGGATGCATATGTTGGGCAAATGTTGCAACAGAGAAAGTCTCTGTACTGAGCCTTATTCTGATTCAGCAGAAGAAGGAAAAATGAGAAAGAAAACTGGCACCACAGGACTAGAAAGAAATCTTGGCAGCCAGGGCTAAGGGTAATTATCAAAACCAGAAGCTGGGAGAGTTCCTGTTTGTTCTTCAAAAGGTCCCCAGGACTCAAGACAGGCCAAGAGATAAACCAAACTGTATTACAAAGATCCGTATTGATAAACTGTGTTTATAGTTAAAGTTATTGGTTACTGTTAATTCAATTATCCCTTCTATGAGAAACCTGGTCTAGGAAAGAGGAAGCTTTAGCCATAAGAATGTTAAGATTTCCATTCTGGAGGGAAGTTATGACTAAGCTGGAGCCAGAAGCAGAGCTCTGTAGGCTGAAAGGATTGTATTTCCGGTAGTTTTGGCAAGACCGAGCCCGCTGCACGCTCTGAGGCTCGTACATCCACCGAGCACCCCACTGCTGGCTATATACCCGAGCCACATATGACTATGCAAGACCCCAACAGACTACGTTCAAGGTTGGGTCCACCACTGAGAAAGGCTTGTGACTGACAATAAATGTGGATTTGAACAAATCCTGGCTTGAGTTGTGCACTTAGGTCAGCCTTGAGAAACTAGGTATCTGACCACCGAGGTGCTATCGGGGACTGCCTTTGCCCACAAGACCAGTGCCCTTGCCCTGTCTTGAGAATCTCCTTGCCAGCAACAGGCCTCTTCCCGGGGGGCCTGTCCCAAAATAAAAAATAAACTAAAACCAAGAACAAGATAATTAATCCAGAACAAAGTTACCACGCTCCAGAGACACTGGTGTCCCGTCATCCTCCAGAGACAAGGAATAGCTCATAAATGGGATTCACCCTGGTCTTCACCAGTCCTCTGCCCTAGTTTGGCTTTTGAGAACTCAGGCTCTAGAGTCACCTGGCCAGTGATAAAGTCCTGGTTCGGCTGCTAGTTATGAATTTATTCCCTTCTGTCTCTGTTTCCCCATCTACAAAAAGTTGCTACAGTACCACCACCTCCTTGCAGAGCTGTTGTGAGGGTGAACTGAGATAAGGCCTGGGAAGCCCTGGAACATGGCTGGGCAGATAGAAAGTGCTCCCAACAACTGGCTATTCCTATTTGCATCATCTTTCAGGAGGCCACTGGGACGTACTCTTTTAACGAGACCGAGTCCCACTGTACTCAGCTCTGTTCCCGTCATCTTTGATGACAGCCCCAGAGACATCCTTGATTTCTGTCCTCTCCAGCATTTCATCCTCATAGGGCCAAGAGCTTCTGCTCCTCTGACCTCTCTGCTAAGTCTCGCTCCCCTTCCAGACCTTTCCGTCCTGCCCTCTGAACCCCTCTTCTACGGGATAATTGGTCTACCCATCCTACATCTGCCTTCATCTGGGCGATTTAAGCATTTACATGAATGATGGTGCATACAAACATCAAATCTAGGATTGCAAACTTCAGTGTCAAGATGAGCAAAGCAGGGAATAGGGGTGAACAAAACAAGCCAACCTCACAGTGTAATGAGATAGCACACAGCAGCAATGGCATCACCATTAAAGGAGAGGAGGGCAGGGAGGGGCAAGCTAGAGACTGAAGCCCCATCTCAGCACCAGCAGGATATGCCACATGAGAATGCAAATTTCTAGAGAAAATAGAAATCCTAGATTCTTCAATGTTGGCAACTATTTCAGCTTTAAAAAAAAGAAAAAAAAAAACAGATTGCAGGCCAAATAAAATAAGTCTATGGGCCAGATTCTGCTCCTGGGCATCCACGTTGAAAACAATGCCTCAGCTCCCTCTGTCTCCTCTGCAGCATCCTTTTCTCCCGAGCTCCACATCCTCTCTGCACTGTCCTCTAGGTCTCTCTTCCAACTCCTGCTTTCATCCTGGAGGTTCTTACACATCCCCCAGACCTAATTGCAAACATCACCCCCTCAGCTCCCCATTTCCTATTGCTACAGTATAATAATTTCCTCTTTTTAACTTCCTATTGACTTATCTGGATACTCCTCTAGGCTGTAAGTATGAGAAAGCCTGGCAAGTTCTTGTCCTATTCCCCACAATAGTCCCCTCGCTCGGCAAAGTGCCTGGCACATTGGGGATTCTCGAAAAATCATGTTAAAAAGAATAAAAAAAATGATGCATCAACCCTTGCTTTGCCTTCTAATCTCAACGATGAGATCCATGTGCATATTTCCGAAGTTCTGTCTTCACCTGGATAGACTCTCAGAAGCTAAAATTTACCACATCGGCGGTGGTTTTAAAAATATGTCCATAAATCCTCCCTTCAAAAGAGGAGGAGCTTAATTTTCCTTCCTTTGAATAAAGGCTGGATTTAGCTGCTGCTTCTAACAACAGAATGCAGCAGGAGTGTTGGATGCCACTTCCAAGATTAGATTATGGAAAGACTGCCTTAGTGCATTTGGGCTGCTACAACAGAATCCTACAGACTGGGTATCTTACAAACAACAGAATTAATTGCTCACAGTTCTAGAGCCTCTAAGTTCAAGATCAAGGTGAAAGCATGGTCTGGTGAGGGCCCTCTCCTAGGTCACAGACTTGTATCTTCACAGAGTGGAAGGGGTGAGGGAACTCTCTGAAGCCTCTTCTATAAGGGCATCAGTTAACCCCATTCACGAAGGCTTCATCCCGTGGCTTAATCTTACTTCCTAATCTCTTGGAGGTTAAGTTTCAATATGTGAATTTTGAGGGGACAGCTTCAGGCCACACCAAAGACTATGACTTCTTATGGGCTCAGTCTCTACCTTCCTCCCTCCTTCCTTCTCCCTCTCTTATCTCCTCTTGCCCACCATTCTGCCTGCCTCTGGCATCGCTGGCTTCAAAGGAACCCATGTTGTGACAGTTTTGTGGAAAAGTCTACGTGACAAGCAACCACAACTGCCAATAGCCACGTGAGTGAGTTTGGAAGGAGATCCTCCAGACCCAGTCAAATCTCTAGATAGCAGCCCCCTGCACTGGCAGCTTGACTGAAACCCAGGAGACATCCTGTGTCGGAAACTCCCACCTAAGCCACTCCCTGGTTCCTCACCTAAGAAACTATGTGATATAACAAAGCTTTTTGTTTTAAGACTAAGTAGGGTTTGAGATACTTTACTACACAACAAGTGATAACTAATAAAACACCTTAAAACTGAAATAATTATCATCCTTCCTTCTCCCCCTCTTTCCTCACTTCCAAACTGAATCCACCTCTGAAATACCCTGATTCTATTAATGGCTCAAGCCTTTCAAGTCACTGAGGCTCTTTGGAGCTCCTCTGTGCTTCCTTGCATTCCCTATTGAGTTGATAGTACAGACCTGAGACCAATACCACAACATACACTGCTCATTCCCTCCTCTCCATTCCCTTTGCTGTCTTCCCACTTCACACCCTACCTACTCTGCTCCTGAGCCTCCTAACTCAGTCCTCCAGCTCTGACTTTTTTCCTCATCGGCCAGACTTCTAGATAAATTTTTATTCAAATAGGTCATTTTCATAATCAGAAACTTTAATAGATCTCCATTATTAATGGAAAAAATGAAAATATCTTAGAATGATACAACCTGGCCTGAATCCTCTTTCCAACGTTACTCCTTAACACCATTTTTCAGATATCCCAAGCTCATGCAACAAATATTTCTGGAATAGTATTTTGGTTTGCTGCTACTTGTTCCAGCTATCCACTGCCACTTAAATACTGTGTCCCATACTTAGTGACTTAAACAACCACTTGGCTTTGGGTCAGAAATTTCAGCAAGATTTTGTTGGTTTATCTCTGATCCACACAGCATCAACCAGGCTGGAGAAATCTACTTCCAAGGTGGCTTCTTCACCTATTCGCCAGTCATCTTGGTGCCTCCACATGACATGTCACCTTCTCAAGATGACTTTGGGAACTTACTGATGGCCTCAGTGGCTAGTTTCCCTCAGGGAGTTTTCTAAGACTGAACATTCTAAGTGACTCAGGCTTCTTATGACTTATTCTTGGGAGTCAAGCAGCATCACTTCCCTACTGAATAAATTTCAGGGACAGTCAAGATTCAAGAACAGAAGGCTTTACAAGAGTGTGATTAAGTTTAGTTGTCATTTGGGTCACCCGGGTGGCAGAGTTGGTTAGAGTCTGACTCTTGGTTTCAGTGCAGGTCCTGATCTCAGGGTGGTGAGACCGAGCACTGCATTGGGGTCCTCACTCAGCAGGAAGTCAGCTTGAGATTCTCTCCCTCCCCTCTGCCTGTCCTGCTCATGCTCACTCATGCTTTCCCTCTCAAATAAATAAATAAATCTTTTTAAAAAAAAAAAAAAGAGTTTAGGTGTCATTCTTTGACACCAAAGAATCGGGGATGGGTCACCTTTGAAAACTAATTGTCATTGTACTCTTTTTACCTGGGGGAACCCCTAGGATAATTTGAAGATATTGCTAAGGAGATTTGAAAAACAAGACAGACAATGGACAGTCATTATACATACATAAACTTTTCTTGTCCTTAGGATTCAGGAGCAAGAAGTAGTGAAATGTATAAAAAAATGTGCTGCTACTCCTTTTTTAGGTAAGAGGGCAAGAAAGAAGCACAAGAAATTCAACTAAGTTTTAGGAGAACAAATTGGGGACAGAAATATAACAAATTCATCCAAGGTTCATATCTGATGAACCCATCCACATACCACCTCTGCTGACTAAAATTTCCCTCTAGATAGTAACTTCTCAATCCATTTATAGCCTCAGTAGAAATGGACAAAATTCTTCTTTTTATTGCTAATCTAAACCTAATTATTCTTCAATACCTAAGGAGAACCCTCTCATCCATGAAGTCTTCCCAGGGACCCCCTTACCTCACTATGATTCTTCTTTTTCTTGCAACATATACATATAGTCCATCTCTTAATTTCAGGGTATGTTACAGATTGTTTAGCATTGTTGTCATATGTTTTAATGGGGTCCAAAAAAAAAAAAAAGAAAAAAAAAGCAGAGCAGGAATGGCAATGAGGTATCTTCTAAGCCAATTCTTTTGTTTCCAGATGAGGATATGAAGGCTCAACAGGAGGCTGAGCATGGTCACACTAGGGTGAAAGGGCTGAGCTGATCTCCAAGCACCTTCTCTCCTTCTTCAATGCTCTGTCCCCATCAAAGACCATGTGTTCATCAGTCTCGTTTCTTGTTTCTTCTGGGGGAGGGGGCGTGACAAAAACCTCTTTGAAAGTTAAAAATACTTTCTCTTTTTGTCTCTGACGTCACCCAGCAGGATAAACAGTAAGAGCTCAATGTGTACCATGATACACATGGTATCATGTGAAATTCTCCTTCAGGCCAGCTATAAAATTGGTCAAAGGGAACAGTACTAGGGTTAAACCATGTTCTTAGCATTCTCCCAAAGAGTAAAGAAAGAATAAGTATCCCTGAAAATTGAATAAAATAGAATTTAAACATCTAAATGATTTGTGAGAAGAACTACAACTAAGATGGCAGGGGGTGGGGGTCTATTGCAGGTGAAGAAAGAGTAGCAGTGCCTCTGTGGAGTCCATGGTGGGGAGAAGTTGGGACAGTCACCAAAATACAGCTGTGCCTACCAGACTAGGAGTCCAGAGAACAAGACCCTATGGAACTCTCAGAAGTATTTGGGGGACACTTGGGGTAGAATGGGGAGCTAAGTTCTCATACTAATGCCGTGGATGTTTGTCAAATTGTAATTGGAGTTACAAAAGGTTTAACTTATATTGTAGATGTGGCCTCATAACCATGATTCACCTTATCACTCTTTGACTATTGATAGTGAACATGGCTTTCAAACCATTTATTCAATAATATGAGGATTATTTATCAGCCCGTACTCACTGGTATAGAAGGACAATTGTTTCATGCCAGACCTGTTCTGATTTATCAGCCACCAATTGTTACAATCTGGTGAATATGACCCATCCCTTAGACACCTACCCTGTTGAGTCTTATGTCTGGCCATTTGTGTTCCCTGCTTATCTTACTGGATGAAAAGTCCACTGAAGGCAGAAAGTTAGACAGCACAGCATCTTCAATGGTGCCCTGCGAATTGAGGAATTATCATAACAAATCTTTGTCTACTTCAGACAATACAGTCAACTATAGCCAGACATGAGTTCGAATCCTAGTTCTAACATCTCTCTAGCACTGTGTGACTTTGGGCTAGTTATGTCACATCTGTCAGCACTAGTTTTTCTCCTCTGAAAAAATGGGGTAAAATCTCCCTCATAAATTTGTTGTGATGATTAATTAAGAAAAGAAATAGGGGTGCCTGGGTGGCTCAGTGGTTTAAAGCCTCTGCCTTTGGCTCAGGTCATGATCCCAGAGTCCTGGGATTGAGCCCCACATTGGGCTCTCTGCTCCACAGGAAGCCTGCTTCCTCCTCTCTCTCTGCCTGCCTCTCTGCCTACTTGTGGTCTCTGTCTGTCAGATAAATAAATAAAATCTTTAAAAAAGAAAAGAAAAGAAATACAGACAAAACACAGTGAGTAAAGCACAGAATCCAATGAATAAATGAGATGAATAAATCAAGCTATTATTATTTTGGACGTGTTATCTCTTCACCATGAGCCAGTCACCCCCTTCCTCTTGCTCCAAGAAGTAGGCCTAATCTTAAAGAATTTTGAGGACTGAGAACACTTCTTGGCTCCCCCAACACTGAAGCCCAGGCTAGGAACCATTATGAGCTTAACAACTCATGTTAGCATTCATCCTTCAACTGGGCACACTAAGAAAGACATACCTCATTGTCCTAACATAAATCCACCACCATCATGTAATGAACGAAAACCACTCAAAATGTGTTTCCTACATGAGCCCATGTGTTGGCTGAAATCTTTCAAGAGCTCTATTAGTGAGACAAATTCTGCATATCCTGCCAAGAAGGAGATCAAGGAAAAGAGTCAGGGGAGGGACACATTTGATTTTTCCATGTCTCCTGCTGGATTCTTCTTGTTTCTGCAGTTCAGGCAGAGTCTTGAAAATTCTAACTTTCCAACTGCTTCTATTCATGAAAAATTTTTTTTTCTTTTTCCCCACTGCACCAGAAAGGCCCTAAGCAAGCTTGAGCAAATTAACTTTCTCCTCAGGCTTTTTGGGACTGAACACAGAAAATTTAGTTTCTCTAGCCCCTCTCTCTCGTTGAAAATAGCTGATATCTCCATGGTGTCTGCAGCAGACCTTGGGGGCACCAGGCCACAGGGCCCTTCACAAAGGCCCTCCTTGGTGGCTTCACGTTCTCAGCCACTCCAACCCTGTAATTTTCCAAATGACTTGAGGTTTTGAAACCAAATGAAGCAGTGAAACTGCTTCAGCTGCTTAATTCTTCCTGGATCCATTTGGAAATGACAAAAAGCTGCCATACATGGCAATTTCAGTTTTGCAGACACTTTTCTTTACTTTTCCATATGAAGTCATTAGCTGATCCCAATTTCCTTGGAGACCAAGATCAGCTTGGACTCTGAGTATATATAAACAGATGTGAAGCCCATTTTTGTTGAGCCATAACAAGATAGTAATACTTATGTGGCCTTTTGTATTTTACAGGGCATCTTTACAGACATTAAACTCATTTGATTATCACAACCAAGTCTGTCAGGTAGAATACATATTGTTATCCCCATATCTGGTGAGGACCTAAGACTCAAGTTTTGCCCCATGTCAGAACACCACTACGATGCAGAGCTGAAACACAACTCAAGATCATTTCCAGTGTAGTAGAACACACTTGCCCAGAAGTTAAGATTGAAATTCATATGCCTGCAGACGACATGACCATTTCACTGATAGTTCTTCATTTGTTTGGCTAGAACCCTCCATCTTCTCCACTGGTCCCAATTTTTGATAGTTGGATGCCTTGTGTTTTGTCCAAACTAATTTCCTAAGGAAGATATTAAAACAGGCGCTCCTTTAACCTTAGATATGCTCAGATCCAGCATGCTTAATAGCACACCAGTTGTGTACTTTCCTTTAGGCACAGAGAGATACTAACTATAATTCCTCCCAGATGAGAAGGGAAATAGTGCCTTCATTTATCAGGAAGATACAGAGAGAGAGGGCAGGAGACCAAGCAGCATCTAAAATGGCTGCAGAAAAAATGGATGTGATTGCTGCAGGGCAGAGACACTGTCTCTCCCCGAGGGGACAGACCACATAATGAGATGCCACCATTATTTTAATATAAACTCCTCTTCTCAGTCATCTCTGAGACGTCCCCTGTAAGGTGAGGGCCCTTTGGGGCTGGAGCAACTCAACCAGGTGTACAATAACCCATGAAGAGGACACCCTTCACTGCCTCTTCCTACTTCCCCTACATAGTCCCTGCACTAGGACACCTGAGGCTGGCCAGTTTCCCAAAAGCCTTGAGAAAGTTCAGACACGTTAATAAGCAAATGAACCAGCCAAAACGTGGCTGAAGGTGACTCAAAAAACATTTTATCTCTTAAATAAATTAATAAGCCTAAGGGAGGTTTCTTCTATTTCAGATTTCAGGGTGATCCAGGCTGCGCACAAAAATACACAAATGATCATAGTAACTTAAAAAATAAAAAGGATAGTTCCCAGTTATGAAGCACTTATTCTTTGCCAAGAGCTGCTTTATGTATCTTATCTCTAGTCCTCATAATAATCCTGAGAAATGGAGAGCGTGATCACCATTTTACAAATGAGGAAACCAAAGCAAGAGAGTTTGGTTTACTTTCCCAAAGTGACCTCTGACAAGTAGTCATGCCACTCAGAAGCCTGTCCTGTGGTTGGAGGTGAGAATGGCCACTTCTGGCTGCTGGGAAATAGTTGGCCTATTCTTTATTTTTTCCCCCAAAGATTTTATTTATTTATTTGACAAAGAGACAAACAGCAAGAGAAGGAACACAAGCAGGGGAAGTAGGAGAGAGAGAAGCTGGTTTCCCGGGTGAGCAGGGAGCACAATGCGGGGCTCAATCCCAGGACCCTGGGATCATGACCTGAGCCAAAGGCAGACACTTAACTACTGAGCCACCTGGGCGCCCCTGGTTGGCTTATTCTTTATTCAACAGAGTGATATGGATGCTCAGGTTGTAAAACAAAAGTATGGTAGGTGGCTGGTCTGGCCTTTTAACAATCCTGGGTTCTCTTCTAGAACAAAGTTCATGATCAGTCATATTTGGGAGAGAGAAGGGAGAGTAGGGATCATTCAGGCCTGCTTTTTTTTTTTTTTTTAACTAAATTAACCTACTTTTTTCTTTCCAAATGGTCTACCCAGTAGTCCCCATGGATGAGAAAAATGAATAGATTAAAAAGATATGTTTACCCCTACATGTGTCCCAGGGGGCTACTGGAGGGACATTCAATCCCCTCAATAATTTCCAAGCTTCTTTGGAAACATTTTTCCCTGTGGAAGTGAAACCAAGGTCATTAAATTTTGGAGTGAATGGAGAAACTGAAATACAATCTGCAATTCACCATCTGGCATCTACTTAATAACGAGGCTGGGGAAAGGAAAGAGAAGTAGAATTCTTAAAATCTTCCCAGAGAAGCCAACCTGATCAAGAAATCCTTCTTGCTGGCATCTATGCCACTGGAATCTGTGGAATAACAGCCAGTCCATCCCTGCCTGACACAGTGGGGAGGGGAACACAAGGATCTTTTGTTCCATCTCCACTCTGGCATTGATCAGTTATGAGATATTGGACAAACCACCAACACTCACCTCAACTGCTGTACTAATATGATAAAAAAATGTAATTACATTTACTTCTCCCAACAAGAACATTCTTACATTTCTAAGTACAACCAGAAGGCTATAGGGCTAAAATTTTCATTGATTCACACAGCCATTACCTTCTTACTAGATTTTGTTAACAAGATAAGGCCAGGAATCACAGCTGGACCATGAGTTAGCAGGTCCATGTGGTTAGGTACTAACTAGTGTTATAAGGAACTAAGACTTTTCTAGAAAATATGTTGGAGCTAGCTCAAGTGGGGGAAATCAGCAGGTAAGAATGGAGAGGAAGATGACCACAGCGAAGGAAAATGACTAGTACTGAGGTGTTAAGAACCAGCCAGAATAACTTGATCAGAAGATACCAAAGTATGAGGCAAAGAAGTAACCACGGGAGCTTTTGCATTGCTGATCTGTCTCATGACCAGTTCTCCCTTTTATCAGTAGCCATCGGTTTCCCAACATCAAGAGGAACATTGCATGTGATGTTTAGTAGATTCAAGCACAAAAGAAGGAAATGAACAACAACACGCAGTTTCTAGAAAGCAACTCTACCGCTCTCCTTGGGCTGCCATGAAAACCCACCACAAACTGGGTGCTTTAAAGGAACAGAAAATTGTGCTTTCACAGTTCTAAAGGCCACAAATCTGAATTCAGGGCTGATTCCTTCTGGCGGCTCAGGGGGACAATTTGTTCCATGCCTTTCTCTTAACTTCTGGTAGCTGCCAGCAATCTCCGGTGTCCATTGGCTTGTGGACATATCATTCCCATCTCTGCTCCATCTTCACATGTCCTTCTTCCCTGTGTGTCTCTGTGTACCCTTTCCCCTTTTCATGAGGACACCAGGCACTGGACTTAAGGCCTTCTCTAATCCTGTGTAACCTCATCTTACCCTAATTAAACCTACAAAGACCCTATTTCCATGTAATATCACATTCTGAGATTCTAGGAGAACAGGAGTGTAAGGAGGGCACTCTGCAATCCACTAGAGCAAGTAAATTGTTAAGTTCTTCTTGTTAAATTCTACTCAGTAGAGCCAGATGAAGAACCACAGAACAAATCAGAGCAGTCTGTCCTTTAGTTTCATATTTTATAGCATTCCTTATTTGTGTCTTTTCTTAGAGAGAAAGAGCTCCTTAATGGGTAGGGCAATGTCTTCTCAGTCTCTGTGTCCCAGTGTTAACACGGTGCCTGGCACATAGGTAGGCATTCAGTGAACATTTGCTGAGTGAATGAATTTTCACAGGAACAGAATCTCTAAGGCCTGCATTATTTCACTGAAACTTCTGTGTGAACCTAAGATCCGTGAGTTCTTACTACTTTAATAGCTGGGATTGCTCAGCTCATCAGAATGGTTTTCTTTTCTTTTCTTCAGGAAGGAAACAAGGACCATGAGTCAGTTCGTGGGAACACCTCTCTTGATGGCAGAGACCAAAAATTCATGTGACTCAATTGTAGCAATAAAAGGTCCTGCGGGGTCCTGCAATTTTAAAGTAAGTTCTTTGTTGCCATTTCCTCTTTTCTTCCCGGATATCTATTTTGGGCCTTCCACTCCATTCCAGGAACCCTAGCACAGCCTGCTAAATTGTCTAAAATCTCATTGCTGTTCGTACGAAAGCTCTCTTCCTCTTCTTGAAGGATGTTTGGGTGGGAGGTGGAAGGAGGAACCGCAGACGTGTCACTGGGAGGAAAACATATCCCTTATTCATGTGGGCTGAGCCTTACAAAGGCAGAGTTAAATTCAGGAAATACAATAACCTGATTCATGCCTATTTCTTATGCTGCCAGCAAACATGAGATTCAGGTTCAAAACAGTTACCAGAGACGAAGAAAAGTTCCCACCAGCACAATCCACGGTAAGAGTACGTGCCCTAGTCCTCCTAGCATGTACCTGTAAGTGCAACCCAAACCCTGTCAGAACTTTCGGCAAAACCAAAAATTCGAGGAAAAAAAACCCAAGTGAATTTACTGATTCACTCCAGGCTTGAATTCTTGGGAATCAGCCCTGCTTTCTGTCCCCAGAATGTGATCCTTCCTCATGAAGCAAGGAACTAGCTTCAAGTCAACAAAGTCAGCAAAACTGGCCTTCAGCTATTCCCTACAGCGACTTTCCACCTCTCAAGTGACGTGACCTTGTGCTGACTCTCCTCCCTGGCTCTTTCACACCAGTCAAATCTGCACTCAGATTCCACAGTCAGCCTACGTACTAAATAACCACTTTAAAGCAATGGCTCTCCACCGTGCTGTGCACAGGAATCCTCCAAATTACTTGACTTTCAATGCGGATTCCCGGATGCTGCCCTCAGATACGTGGCGAGTCTGTGGTAGGCCTGAGCAGCTGCACGTTCCCTAGGCAAACCCCATGGACCACCCCCCCCAAAGCTCCAGACTGGGGAAAATAAAGCTTCCCATCATTCCTAAATGCAGGACCCCACCTATTTCACAAAATGGGGAGTGAAGGAAACAACACAAAACAACCACAAGAAAACATGACAAAACTTTTATTTTGACAGCACCTTGACCCAGAATTCTCCATACCAGTTTCACTTTCAGACAGGTAAGGGACATTTTAAGGAGATGCCAGAGCAGAGACACCCCAGTAAAGGCAACCCCTCCTCAGGAAAGGAACCCTATTAACTTCAAAAGTCCTGAAAGTTCGAATCACCCGCTGTGTGTCAAATGCTGGACTGGAATTGACTAAGACATTACTCCATCTAATTCTCACAAAAATGCCAATCTCACTGAAATGCCAATCCTGTGATATTGTTGTCCACATTTCAAGAGATAAAGAAACTAAGGTTCAGAGGGATTCACTGACTTGCCCACATCTACAGCATCAGGAAGTGGCAGCATCCCATTTTATCCCAGTCTCCTGACTTGAAGTGTCCAACGTGTTGTGCTATATCCCAGAGCTGCCTCTAATCTCTGGCCTGAGCATAGCTTAAAGGCAGTGACCTAGGGACCAAATCACTGAAGTGAATGACAGTTGAAACGAAACGGCTAGATGACTGATAGGCTAATCCCCAGAGATGGTGGCTTATTTTCCAAAGTACACCTCCCAGCACTGTTGCCTTTCACCTCCCTCCCCAGGACACAGGCATGTGACCATCTTCTTCCTCCCGCATACATCCCGCCCCAGTCTACACACAAGTTGCTAAGCAAAGATTGCAGGGTTCTGAAAACGATGGCTGAATTGTGCACTTGCAACAAGACAATAAACACTCCTTTATCCATCACTTGGGGAACATTCCAGCAGAATCCTTCAAGGATAGACTTTGGATAGTCTCTCAGCCGTCCTTGAGTCATGTCTGCTTCCACCTGTATGAAAGAAAAGAGCCAGGGGAGGGAGGAGCACATACTGTGATCTTTTCCCTGAACCCCACACCTTCCAGAAATAGCCCAGAAATAGCAATAAAAGTAAAGACAACATTTCCAAGGTCTGGAATGGGGAAATAAGCAAAAAATAGAGTGTTTAATCAATGCAAACGTTCTTGGAATCCGAAACATCTGGGAGAGCTGGGGTGGTGTGTGGGGAGCCCGGAACAGGGGGGAGGGGTGCGTAGGGACTTGACATTCTTATCCCATGTTTATCTAAAGCAGGAGCTGAGTAACCTGCTTTTAACTGCCCCCAGCAAGGCCACGTGGTCTCTGTTAACTTTTGTTACTAAATACAAGGATATCTCTCACTTTGAGAAAAGTCAAGCCTCGATCTTCTAACTTTACCAGATTAATATAAATTAGGGACTGATTACTTTTATGTGTTTAGAACTGCCCAAGCATATATAAAACCTACAATTGTCCTAGTGGGTTTAATGAGATTTTTTTTTTCTTCTTTTTCTCAATTTACACGTTACTTCTTAGGAAACCAGTGCTGTGCAAAATGAGACCTCTGTACACTGGAAGTTTATGCAGAGATACAGACCTCCCTGAAAGCTAATGGGATCTTATAGGATATCAGGGCCAACTAAACAGATATGTACAAGCTGACATAGTAGTTATTTCCTCCCTCCCTGTTTTATACTACTCATCCCAAAAATACTCTTGATGGTGAAGAAAGATATATGATGGAATACATAAGCCAACTTATGAGATTCGAATAGAGATAATTCTTGTGGTGGCCCTTATTTTTTAATCCAACACAGATCTGACCACAGGTCATCAAGGTGGAAAGTAGCTATAACCCAAGGCCCAGGAGAGCCACATGCCACCCCCACGTATACAACAGCAGACTTGACCTTCTCTGTGCTGCAGGGGGTTGTCCCAAGCTCTGCTGAATCACTGGGCCCTCACACAAAGCAAGTGAAAAAAGCAAATCACTGAGTAGTTGCTTAGTAAACGGATGTAGAATTATTATTTTTTCCTCAGTTTGTTTCTTGTTTTATTATTATTATTAATATATAATGTATTATTTGTTTCAGGGGTCCAGGCCTGTGATTCATCAGTTTTACACAATTCACAGCGCTTACAACAACACATACCCCCCACAATGTCCATTACCCAGCCACTCCATCCCTCCCATGCCCCTCAGTTTGCTTCCCAGCAACCCTCAGTTTGTTTCCTGAGATTAAGGTTCTCTTATGGTTTGTCTCCCTCTCTGGTTTTGTCTTGTTTCATTTTTCCTTCCCTTCCCCTATGATCCTCTGTCTTGTTCCTCAAATTCCTCATATCAATGAGATCATATGATAATTGTCTTTCTCTAACTGACTTATTTTGTTTACCATAGTAGCCTCTAGTTCCATCCATGTCATTGCAAATGGCAAGATTTTGGGGGTTTTGATGGCTGCATAATATAGAATTATTATTATGAGGGGTTTTTTTCCCTCTCTTTCAGCTTGCTCATGTATTACCTCATTAATCTTCCCTTCAGTCCTGGGAAGTAGGTATTACCATCTCCATTCTTCAAAAGAAGCTCCCAAGAGTGCAGGTAATTTGTCCAAGGTCACATACTAGTAAGGTAGAGAAGCGAGATTTAAACCCTAATCGACTGGTCACACTTCTGGGATTCCCCTATGCTGTGTTTCTTCCATCACACGTTCTTTCTCCTTGACTTTTGCCCACAGAGTCATGACCCAAAGCTCTTAAGCTCGGTTCTTCCATCTCCAGCCCAACAACTGGTCTCATGAAATCAGTCATCTTCATGGCAAAGAAGGAGCAGCAATAACATGGAAGTCGCCATGTTTTTCTCAGGTCTGTGTTACTCTACACGTAGCACAATGTCCCATGCAGAGCAAGTAGGATACCCACTGAGTGAATGAAGAATGCATGAATATAGCTAGTGAGCTAGGTACCGCTGCTATCATCAACTTGGAGGTGAGAACAGAAGTCCGGACAGATTAGGGCAATTGCTTACCCCACACTTAGTCACTGCCTCGCTGAGAGGTAGTTCTACCTCTTCATCCTGAGGGTCCTCACAGCCTCTGCTCAGAAGGAGCTCTGCCTCCCCTGCCTGTGGCTGCTCGCTCAGCTGGTCTGATGCCGCCCCAAATTCTCAGCAGCACAGAAGGCCACCTAAAGACTCTCCATTTCCGTCATGGTGTCTCTCCAGCGTTGTCTTTACCATGAAAAGAAGACATGGAGAAATAAAGGAATTTGGGGAGGAAAAGATCAGTTGCTTTTTTTTCACTGTAGTCATCTTCTGTATTATAGACTCAAATTGTAACCAAAGAATGGGCTGGGAAGCTATCTGTGTGAAGGAAATCTTATTTCTCTCTTCATTCTATTTTTAAAATGTGTTATGACCATGAACATTTCCCGTTTGCCAAAACTGACAATGTTTGGTGTGGACGGGGTTCGAATTTTGCCCATTCTGTGACATGTTAAGTGTGTATTACAGCAATAGAGCCACAATGACTAAAACTACAGCCTCAGAGAATTGTGGAAATCGGGTTCCTGCTCAACCGTTAACCTTCTTTTGTGCAATTCTTAGCAACTCCCAACTCTTTCCTGACTCCGGACATCTGAGGTTCATTCGCTTTCCCAGTCCCTCGAATTTGTTCCCAGGGTGGGAGATTCCCTGAGTCTGTACTCCAAATTCCCAGAATTTTGTTTCCTTCTTTCCTTTGTCTAGATATTTATAATGTTTGATAGAACTTCACTGAGGCTCACACTATGTTTAAAGTTTAAGGTTATGCAAAATGAATAATTTACCACTCTATTGCATTACAGTGGGTCTGACATTTACTTGGAAATGAAGGCTACCTCTAAGGGTATTACTATTTTATTCATATTTTTCTTTATGTGTCTTAAGATCCTCTCTGTGATTAAAAGTGTCATTCCATGATTAAAGGTGACAAAACATCTAGATTGTTTTTCTTACATGGAGGTGTCAATTAAGTCACTCCCAAAGCCTGATCGGTAGTTCCTAACAAATTGACTCACATTCAAAAGAACAAATAAGTAGACCTCAATGTATTTCTAAATCCCCAGAGCAAAAATATCATTTTAGATAGTCCTATTAATGACTAAAATTTTATTTAAGACAATATGAATACCAGATAGCTCAGGGCCCATCTCCCCAACAAGATGTCCAACAAGGATGTCCAACGAGTAGACCAACGAGGATGTCACGCCTCTCCCAATTCTAAATAACTTTTTTTAACTACTTGAGAACTACACTGTATGTTTTCTATACATTGTCTCATTGAAATTTCCCAGCAATCAGTATTAATTCTTTTGGTGATAGGGTGCCACTCAACCTTTTTTTAAAATATATAATAATGTTTCAGGGGTAGAACCTAGTTAGTGATAAATAAAACACTTTTTAAGAGGTGCCTGGGTGGCTCAGTCAGTTATGCGTCTGCCTTCAGATCAGGTCATGATCCCGGAGTCCTGGATTCAAGCCTCACATCGGGCTTTCACTCAGCGAGGAGCCTGCTTCTCCCTCTGCCTGCTGCTCCACTACTGGTGCTCTCTCTCTCTACCAAATAAATGAAAAAAATCTTTAAAAAATAAAAATAAAAAAATAAAGCAATTTTTAAAATTAAAATAAATAAAATATAAAATAATGTATTTGGTTGTGCTTATATACCGCTGGATTTCCCAGCAGGATATACAAGTAGGAATATCCTATGAGAAATATGGGACTGAATGTTGATTTATATAATAACAAGGATAAATATCTCAGATATTTTTTGAATAAAAGAAACCAGACCAAGAAAGGAATACAAACTCTATGTTTTATATATATATATATGGATATATATATATATATATATACCCACACACACATATACATACATATATATATTTAAGTATAAATATACAATATACATTGTATTATATATTTGTATTAAATTATGTTTTATATATTTTATTTATTTAAGTATTTAATATTTATTAAATATTAATTAAAATTAATATTGATAATAAATTATTTAAATGTTTTATATTATATATGAATATAATATATTTTATATTTTATAAAATGTATTAAAATGTATTTCTATGTTTTAAAATATTTAATTTATATTATATATATAATACATATATATATAATATATGTATATATATTCAAGGACAAGCCAAACTGATCCATGGTCAAAAAGTTTAAAAAATGTTTCCGTCTAAAGAATAGTACTAAGAAGGAGTCCAATGGGATCTTCTAGGGTGCTGGACGTGTTCTGTATCTTGACCTGGATAGAGAACATACATATGGAAATCCATTAACTGGACACTTAAGACTAGTGCCTGCTAAGGAGTGAACTTTTGTGTTTCCTCAAAATTCCTATGCTGGAACTCAACCTTGGTGTGATTCTATTCGGAGGTGGGGCCTTCAGGAGGTGATTAGGTCAGGAGGGTAGAGCCCTCATGATGGGATTAGTGCCCTTGTAAGAAGAGACATTTAAGAACTCGCTCTCCCTCTGTCTGTGTTTCTCTGTGTCTCTCTGTCTCTCTCCCCCTCTCCATTCTCTGCAGGCAAACAGGCAGCACAGCACCATCTGCATACCACCAAATTCAAGTTGGCCAGCACTTTGATCTCGGGCTGCCAAGCTTCCAGAACTGTGAGAAGTAAATTTCTGTTGTTTAAGCCACCCAGTCAATGGCATTTTTGTTACAACAGCCCAGAATGACTAAGAAAGCACCCTTGGCACACTTGAGCATAGGGATATGTTAACTCAATTAAAAGAAGAAAAATAAATCTAGGCCTGGGGTTCAACAGTAAAGTGGGTCTTGGAGATATAGATTCTGGGCTCACTGGCATAGAACCTGATGAGCCTTCTCGGGGAAAGCAGGACCAGTTGCTGTGGAACTCAGCCCCTTGTTGGTGTTCCCTGGAGTTGTGCAATTCACAACATTCACAGCCAAGCGCAGCAGCCCTTAGGAGAGCATGAGGAATATGGAGAACATTCTGTGAGCAAAAGAGGAGGAAGGATGCCAGGGGATCATCAACATGTAAGGGACAGGTGGGAAAAAAGGAATCATCAAAAGAGGCACATCTTACCTCACAAGCCTGGTCCTCTGTCTACCAAGCAGAGGTAGAAATGTTGAGTTAATGAATAGATAGATACAGGAATGAACAAATGAGACAAACCACCACGGATTTCACATCTGAGAGAAGAACATGGTAAAATTTTTACAAGATACCAATTTTAAGAAGCCAGTTTTAAAGATGAGAGAGAGTAAAAATGAGTCCAGGACCCGGTTTGATGATAGAATGACAGGAGGGGATGAGAAACAGGAAAAAGGGCTGGGGTGACCAGCCAGATGGCCAGGTCCTTAGGAAGAGCAACAGGCCTTGAAAAGAGAAAACAGGTGAGTATGAGAGATAGACTCCACTGTTCTCATATTTGTCCTGAAGACCAACTCAACTTGATAAAAAGAGAAAAAACAAACAAACAAAAAACAAAAAAATGTATTGAAAGTGAGGCAGGTAGGATAGGAAAATATTGTGTCTGTAGGAGGAAAAAGGACAGGAATCAGGGTGAACATGACACCTGACAGGGTGTTTCTGACAACTGAGTAAGTCCTATGATAGCTGTGGGGTTTCTCATGGCCATAAGCATCTTGTTGTTGCACAAATCCACAGTGCAAAGGCCCAGTGCCTTTGCCTAACAGTGCACAAAGGCCCAGTTAGCCTGCAAATGACAGAAAATAATGCTTCCATCCCTCCACTCAGGAAGCTTGAGGACCAATTGTACATTTAGAGTATATTTGGAGTATATACAAGAAAAGGCAGCTGGTGCTTGTCCATATAACTAGCACAGAACTTGTGCCATGATATGCACAGTTCTTGGAAGTCCCACCCATTCCCAGAACCCTGCAAAAATATTCCACCCCTGCATTATAACTGCCCATAAAAATCAGAGACCCACATATACCCACTGCAACTCAGGTCCTCTATCTGAGTGTGCCCACACTCCCTTCTCTCAAGTGTGTACTTCGCTTTGCAATAAAGCATCTTCTGTTATACTTTATACTGACTTGTCCTTGAATTCCTTCTCTGGGGGAAATCGAGAACCTGGCACCAGGGGTACCTGGGTGGCTCCGTGGGTTAAAGCCTCTGCCTTCAGCTCAGGTCATGATCCCAGAGTCCTGGGATAAAGCCCGACGTAGGGCTCTCTGCTCGGCAGCCTGCTTCCCCCTCTCTCTCTGCCTGCCTCTCTGCCTACTTGTGATCTCTATCAAATAAATAAATAAAATTAAAAAAAAAAAAGAAGAAGAAGAAGAAGAACCTGGCACCAGCCAGTAGTTGAGATCTCAGGACCTGAGAACTCACCCAAACTCTGGTATCATATTTTTGGCAAATCAGCCAGGAGATACTTAGGTGTTTTACTCGCCCTACTCTGATACTAACTGATCTCCCTTTCCCTTCCATTGTGTCTCCAAATGCCACCTGGCCTCCACACACAGGCTATTCTACTCAACAAATTGTCCTGATGGAAACCTTTGGATCTTTGCTACTGATAACCCTCCTAATTGTTCTTCTTGGAGTCCTACCTATTTTCTCCATCCTCCATAGGATTGGACATTTCTTCCGTCCCTTTCAGAAACACTTCAAACTTCTCTCCCAAATCCTAACACCCCAAAACCTTAAAAATTACACACTTTCTGTATCTTGACTTTGACTCTCTTATTCTTGACAGTCCTAGGGAATTGCCACTCCAAATGGCAGGCACAGGTCAAGCAGTTAAAAGCCATTAGAGCAATTGCCACCCTCTAGAAGTCTCCCATGTGAGGATAAGTTGATTATGGAATGAGCTAGATGGCTTTTAGATCACCCACTAACCTTAAGCATGTCCATGAACCAAGGCACGCTGAAATCATGCATATCCAGCCCTGTGGCAATCCTGAATAACCATTTCTTTTACCTTGAGGACTACTTTTTTACTCTGACTTGAGCCTAGGTTCTGGAAAATTTCTCCATTGCTATTGTGGTTAAGGGGACTATTGCTTGTCTTATTGGTTTCAGGTTTTTCATCAGACTGTTGAGCAATCAATAGAACCCTTGGCCCCTGCTACACCAGATTGTTGGGGACCACAATTCACTCTGCCTTTAATGCTATCTCTGGAGACTCTCTTTATAATCTCCACCCTCCCCCACTTTATTTGGTCTATGAAAGCCAGTATCAGTGGCTACTGGACAGAGGTTCTTGTGCCTATCTTTCAGCCAACCACTCCAAAACTAGTCTTCTGCCTTGCTGGCCTTCACCTGTCCCATCATACTGGACTCACTGTCTCTGTGTTGTTTCCTTGATTAGTCAAGGTCAATGGACTGACACTTCATGGATCCATGGGACTCATATTGCTCTTCTCTTTGCTTCTTAAAACATGGTCTTACTTGTAATCCTTCTTTTTTCCTTAATCAGGATCACTTTGCAAAACTGGGCCTCTCTTGGCATTGGTTCTGGCAACAGGCCAACTCCTCATCCAAGGGAAAGTTTCTATATAGGCTTTTTAGGGGTTATGGAAGGAAGTCTCTTTTTACCCATTCCCTTCAAGGCCTAACTTTACAGTTAGGTAAAGTTTGCTGGGTAGCACTCTGACTACTATCCAGCTGGATATGGCTGATATTAGGATCCTCATTTTGCCTGCTCTCATAGAATTCAGCCCACAATGTAGAATCCTTGGATCTGAAAGCCTTCCCCTTCTTTCCAAAGTCCCAAGGGCTGCAGACACTTGGACACACAGCTGGTTGAAGATCCACTCCCTGGAGTAGGCAGGGTGAATGCTTGGCTGTGGGCTACAGGTCTTCTGACTAGAGTGGACACCCTGGGAGCCTAGAGGATCCCAGGGATGCCTAGGTGTCAGGAATTAGCCAGAGGCCAGAGATGCCTGATTGCATCAGCAGGCCAAATGGGTCCTCTCCCTAAAGTGAACCTGGAGTTACTTAGTCTTTTTCCTTCTCCTCTTTCTTCCAGGATGAAGGACAGAATTATGGGTAACTCTTTCTCAGTGCCCAGTGACTCTCTCCTGGGCTACATTCCTAAAAGTTGGTAAACCTTTAAACTAGATGTCCTAAAGAAAAGGAAACTGATCTTCTTCTGCAATATCACCTGGCCTCGATATAAATCAGAGGGAAGAGAATTTTAGCCTAAGAATGGGGAACCCTAAATTACAATACTATACTACAATGAGGCCGACTTTTAAACAGCAACAATGGACAGAAATCCCTTATGTATAGACATTTATGGCATTACACAAAAATCCTAACCTCTGGGGGAAATGCCATATCTATTATGCACACATCCCTCCTGGTCCTCCTAGCCAAGAACCTGACATTGTAGACAAACCCCTATTGGGAGGTTCCCCTCCACCTAGGGTACCTACACCTCTGTCACCTGCACCTCCTCCTCCAGAGATAATATTGCTCAAAAAGCCTCTATCTCTTCAGCTCCTCCAACACCAGCACCTTGTCAACCCCGATATCTGCTCCTCCCTGGGAAGGGCAGTCTTGCCGGGCTGACACATAGGGGAACCTCTACCACCCAGACCCTTCTGAACTATGCCCACTGAGGGAAGTAACAAATGAAAGGCAGGCACTTTCAGGCCCATGGTCCCTGAGATAGGCCCTCCACAGACAGGTAAAACAACAACAACAACTCTGGACTTTCTTAGGATGGCAGGATTTTGCTACATCTGGATCCCAGATTTGGGGCTCATAACATAGCACCTTTATGAGGCCCTTAAAGAAAACAGAGAATGAGCTTGTCAAGTGCACAGGGGAACAGCAAAAGTCTGTTCAAGCCATCAAAGACCTTTTAGCCACTGCTCCTGCCCTCAGGATTCCAGACCTAGAAAAGACTTTCTCCTTATATGTAGCTGAAGAATGCAATAGCCCTGGGCATCCTCACTCAAAACTAGGAGAAATCCCCAGACCTGAGATCTGCTTCTCTAAACAACACCAGTGGATGGCCAGGCTGCCTCTATGTGGTAGCAGCCATGGCCATCCTAGTTGAGGAAGCTACTAACCTCACTTTCTCATCCCTGAAAGTCCTAATATCCTATCAGGTACAAGGAATTCCAGAAATAAAGGGAGGACACCAATAGTTGACAGGAAGATGCTTAAATAAGTACCAAGTCTTTCTGTTGGATTTCCCAGATATAACCCTTAAAGACACTAAACCCTAAAGCAAACAACTTGTTGGGGCAGAAAAAAAAAATCTGACCCACTCTTGCACTAAAACTATTGAACAAACCTATTCTAGTAGACCTGATTGAAAGGACAAACCCCTAGAAAATGCAGACAAGGTTTGGTTTACAGATGGGAGCAGCTTTGTAGACAATGGAATTAGGAGAACTGGATATGTCATTGTTAGCCTCCATCAAATTATAGAGGCCATATCGCTACCACCTAACACCTCAGCTCAAAAGCTGAAATAGTGACTCTCGATGGAGTTCTCCAACTGGGCAAAGACAAAAGGATTAACATTTATTATGACTCTAAATATCTTTTTGGTTCCACATGCCCATGTGACCATCTGGAGAGAAGGAGGACTTTTATATGCAAAAAAAAAATCTCTCCTATAAAACGTGATGGACCTGAGATAAGACAGCACCTAAAGGCAATTGAAAAATCTCTAGAAGTGGCCACACTCTAGAGGCAACAAAAACAAAAACAAACAAACAAACAAGCAACAACAACAAAAAAAGCAGCTGCTACAAAGACCATTAAAGCCAATACCTTGGCCTTATGACCCCAGGCCTCTCTGCCCCTAACTAACCCAAAATATACTCCAATAGAGACAGATTGGGCTAAACAAAAAGGATTTAATGAAGACCCTATTGGATGGTCGATAAGGGAAGACAAAGTACTACTCCCCCCACATAGTGCCAATGGAAAGTCATTAACCAAATACTTGACCCCACCCACAAAGGAAGTGACACTGTAACATCACAGGTTACCCATCTCCTTCTCAAAAAGTGGATCCAACAGTTAAAGATATTAGTAAGCTGTGTCCTCAGGCCACCATAATAAACCAGGAGGCAGAATGAAACCACCTCCACTTCCAAGAGCAGCCCAACATTGAGGAATGTATCCCAGTGAAAACTGAAAAATAGACTTTACCCAGATGCCACAGGCATGAAGTTATAAATAGCTCCTAGTACTAACTGATACCTTCACAGGATGAATAGAAGCATTCCCATGTAGGACAGAAGGGCTTCAGAGGTTCCAAAGTAATACTTAAGGAAGTTATCCCACAATTTGGTCTTCCCTGACCTCTACAGCCAAAGTCATGCAAAAATTAGTTAAAGCCCTTGGAATCAATTATCATTCTCTGCTTCCTGGAGACCTCAATCCTCTGGAAAAGGGAAAGAAGCTAGTCATTACCTCAAAAAGACAACAGCCAAACTATGCCAAGAAACTTGTGAATCATGGATAAAATTACTGTCCATTGCTCTCCTTCAGGTCAAAACTGTCCCCAAATCCAAACTTCAATTTAGTCCCTATGAGATGTTGTATGAAAGAACTGTACCTACCTCAACTTATCTAATTGAAACTGAGGTTCAAGAAAAAACCAGACATACCATAAACCTGAGACAATTTAAAAAAAAAAAAAAAAAAAAAAAGCCTTACAGAATATGGAAGTAAAATCCTCCTGGCTCCCAACCCCCAAAATTTAACCTCCTCATTCCTCCCAGGAGATATGGTCTTTCTCAAAGACCTGGAAAGAGGGCTCCTTCATAGATCAACTCCAGTGCAAATGGATGGGCCCATACCAGGTCATCTTGAGGACACCAACTGCAGTCCAACTCCAGGAAATAGCCCCCTGGGTTCACCTATCTAGGGTTAAATCCATTCCTTCTCAGTCAACACAGGACACAAAACAGGACACGTGTGAAACCCTGAAGGATCTCAAGCTATTGTTCTGCAAGCAAAGCTAAAAAATAAGTAATGTGACTATTTCTGCTGGGAATCCTAGTCGCCTTATTATTTCTTTCATGTTACTGTGCTATTACAGTCTTAGTGTGCCTTGG
Source organism: Lutra lutra (assembly GCF_902655055.1). Lineage (NCBI taxonomy): Eukaryota > Metazoa > Chordata > Mammalia > Carnivora > Mustelidae > Lutra > Lutra lutra. The sequence goes on along the minus strand of NC_062279.1, from coordinate 46,457,392 downwards.
GGAAAAGAACTCTCCTCTTTGCTGGGTATAGCCATACCCAATATGCTTACGCTCCTTATCATGCTTTCAGGGTGTCAACTTCTTTGGGCTCTGAATGGGAAAATAATATTTGGGTCCAGTTTACTCCAAACCTCATTTGGAACACCTCCTTAAATAACTGTTGGGTATGTCACCCTAAACTCTCCAGTGACATGAAACAAATCCCACTCATTGGACAACCAGCCCATGGGAAGCAATCCAAAATTACCCAGTTTACAGAAGACTTAAATGGGGACCAAATCCTATCCGAAAAATATCAGCCCACCTAGTTAATACACCCACCCACAAATGTCTGAGCCTGCACTCACTTGTCTGGTACACCAATTTAGATCCTCAGATGAATAAGCCACAAAATACTCTTTGTCCTCCCTATGGACTGCTCTGATGCTATTCACTGCTAGAGGAGACAGCATCCTGGGCCCTGTCCCATGCAAATGTAATTCCCCTGATTTCTGTCTACCAGGATGTGATCCTAGACAACTAAGATTGGCCTACAATAGATACTCAGGTGCAGACTGGAAGAAAATTCTAAAGTTAAATATGAAATTACAGTAGGGACATGACTACCCAGGATGTCGTCAGGTGACAGGATGACAAGGAGGATAATGACTATTGGGATTACAAGAATGGAGGTAAAGTCATACAAGAGGATCCCTTGACCTCTATAAAAAATGGATTCCTTCAGCTCATGTATGCACAACAATCAGGGATAAGCAGTTCAATGCTTGGACATACATTTTCAATGTTCAGACATAAATCACATATCATCAAACTGCTGGACAATTTGATATGTCTGTCCCCCCACATGAACACACTCAAATATCTACCAATAACCCATGAGTCATTAAATCCTCAAAAACATCTAAAACCAGAAAAAAGAGGGGGATAGTGTTAATAGTTCTGCAAGCAGTGGCACACACAGGAAGCCTCATTGCACAATGAGAAATAGTCTACAATAGTGTGACAGCCAAAAACATCACAAGATCTATGTCATTATTGCCCAACAGTCAGGACAAAATTTTAAACCTTTAGGGCAATCAATAGATTTCTTGGTAGCAATGGTGATGAACTACAGAATTGCCTCTGATTATTGGCTGCACAAGGAGGAGTATTAGCCAAAGCACATAATAGTATGTGCCAAATAGTATTAGCCAAAGCACATAATAGTATGTGCTTTGGCTAATATTTCTTGCTGTTTTTACATTAATGTCTCTGGATAGGTGGAAATGGGAGCAACTAAAATCTTGGAACAAACTACCTGGCTTCACAACTTCACCCCAAGCTCCACCATTTCTCAGAAAATCCTAGATACAGCCTAATCTGCTATTAAATACACTCAGGTGTTACTTACACAGCATCTTTGTTTACATCTTACCTTTTCTAGGACCCTTGACTATCTTAATACTGATGCATATTGATGCACATTTTCCCATGCATATTCAATCAGCTGTCAAAGTTTGTCCCTTCTAGATCACAACAGTTCCATGTTACGATGATGGTCATGCAAGAATGTCAACCCATCTCCACCACAGACCCTCCTGCAGACACACCAATGAAACCCTGAGAGAGATGGCCAGAAAATTTCATTCCCATATCAGGCGGGGCCAATGCCCCTAAGTCAGTAGGAAGCAGCTACAGGTGACAGATCTGTTCCTTTCTATACCTTTTAAAGAATTAAGGAATGGAATTCTCAGAAGGAGGAAGATGAGGCAGGTAGAACAGGGAAAGGTAGGGTAACTGCAAGAGGAAAAAGGACAGGAACAGGGTGAACCTGACAGGGTATTTGGGACAACTGAGTAAATCCTGTGATAGCCCTGTGATTTCTCATGGCTACAAAAACCCTGTTGCTCCAACCCATGCCACAGATGGGCACAAAGACCCAGTTAGCCTGCAAATGACCACCCTTCCATTCAGGGAGCCAGAGGACTAATTGTGCAATCAGAGTATATGCAAAAAAAAAAAAAAAAAAAAAAGACTGCACTTGGCATAGTAACTAGCATAGAGCATGCGTAATAACATCCACAGTTCTTGGAAGACCTGCCTGTTTTCACAACTCTGCAAAAAGATTCCACCCCTTTATTATAACTGCCCATAAAGATCAGAGACCCACACCTACCCGGGGCAACTAACATCCTCTATCTGAGTGTGCCCAGACTCCCTTCTCTCAAGTGTGTACTTTCATTTTGCAATGAAGCTTCTTCTGCTATACTTTACTCTGACTCATTCTTGAATTCTTTCTCACAGGGAAGTCAAGGACCTGGCACCAGCTGGTGATTGCGGTCTCGGGGTACAAGAATTCACCCAGTCTCCAGTATCAAGTGCAAATGAAATCACATAGCTATTTCTGACTCATCTACTACCAGAAGTGACTTCAGCTTGAGGAGAGGCAAGCTCAATTAGGCAGCATGTGAACAATTTCAGGGAAATGGAGTCTGCTTCTTAGAATCTACAACAATGCAAAAGATCACCTGGTGGGGCCTCAACACCCCTATTACATCTTTCCACAGGTGGAAGAGCTGCTAACTGCAGAAATGACGTCAGTCGGGCTTGTAATGGTGCTGACTGGGGATGGGCATGATCAGATGTTGCTCCGGGTGATGTTTGGCTCTCACTGGCCACCTTTCATCTGGAGCATCTCCTAGCTCTTTACAGGAGATAGTTAATTACACTTCCTGAGGCTTCGGGCAGGAACATGCATCACAGACTGCACTTACGTCCATGACTATGTCAGAAGAAATGCTCAAGGACTAATTACTTTGCATTTGTATGTATCATCTTCTTTCACACGGGATCTCAAAGTGATTTCCCAAGGTAAGCAGAAGAGTTAATTGCTTTGTTCCTGGGAGGTCTACAGCATCTCTGGGGCAGAAGGGTCTAGTCACAAATGATTCTTCCTGTTCAGGTTGACACTGGAGTCTTTCAGAGATGAGAACCCAAAAGAAAGATGGTTTAGAAAAAGGCAAAGCAGTCCAGGGGTGGCCTGTCATGGAATCATAGAATGTTAGAACTGGATAGACCCCCAGACATCATCTAAATTCATGCTGTCCAATATGGCAACCCTTGACCATATGGGATCACTATGCACTCAAACCATGCTGGTCCAATTGCAACCTGTCATAAGTGTAAACTACACACCAGACTTTGAAAAACTAATACATAATTGGATGTAAAATGTCTCACTAATAATGTTTACACTGATTACCTGTTGAAACAGTAATAATTTGGATATATGGGGTCAAAGTGATTATCAATTTACTTGTTTCTTTTGATTTTTAAATTGTGCCTGCTAGAAAATTTTTAATTCCATGTTTCTCACATTATATTTCTATGTGACAGTGCTGACCTAGATTACTTCCCTCCTTTCAAACATAACTAACCTACCACTTAAAGAGAGGAGAGTCTGATTTGTCTAAGGGGGACTGTTAGCAGAGCAAGGACTGAAACCCACATCTCCTAACTCCCTTGATCAATGTACTGTCCATTACACTTCAACAAGCAATTGCCCCTTCTCCATCCCATCATCTTGTAACAGTTCACACCATGAGAGTGCTGACAGAGCTGTGTGCCCTCCTGCATAATCAGAAAGAATATGATCTCCAAGCCATCCCAGTGAAATATACTCTCTGAAAGCAGTGTATCTACTCAACCTAACTCACCCCAAGCCCAGCCAAGGTAAGCTTCTGTCTTACCCTAAACCATGCTTGCAAGCAGGTTGCTACCCAAGGCCTCGCCAATGTAGAAATTCTAGAGTCAAGACTGCAGTCTTCAGGTGCCCTCTTGCTCTGCCAAAATTAAGGTCCAAGAGCACACCTGCAGCTGTAAAACCAATCACTACTTCAAAAGTCAATTGTGCATCATCTCAGAAACTAAACTTTCCAGAGTAATGTTACAGAGTACAACAAAACGTTTCCTTCTTGAAAACTCTGTCCAACAGCCTGATATGAAGAGAATTAACAGTTGGGCAATTCTTCTCTACTACTGGATTCTCTTCCTCTGGATGGTCCTAAAGAAGGGAAAGTGACAGCTCAACAAGTAACAGCTGTTGACCTGATATTCCTAGATGTGTCCAAAATTCCACCTGAGTAATCTCGAGGATGACCACATTTTCCTAAGTCTGCAGTTGGGACAGTCAGGCCATGTAATCTGCCATCTTCCAGGGGCCTGGAGGAAGACCCTACATTGCCTGAAAGGAAACAGCATGGTGCCCCTGTCCTTATCAGGGGGACTTTCGCAAGAAACCAGTCTTTACCTGATTTTTTCATTTGGAAAAATCAAGCATTTGTGTCATTGGAACAATCAGTGTCATCCACAGCCATCAAGCCCACTCAACTGACAAAAGAAGAACACTAAGGAAACTAGTCCACATTGAGAGTCTCCATTTCTCTGAGCCCCTGCGGGGCACCCTTGAAAAATCCACCAATTATGTGAGAGGGTTCACCAGCTATGTGGCTTCCCTTTTCACTACTTCCTCCCTTTCTGCCACTTCCCAGCTTCCCAGTGTCTCCAGGTTCTTTGTGCCTGGCACCATACCTAAGGCTTCCACACACTTGATCTTACCTATCTTCTCATTAAATACTATCAGACAGATTGACTTTACTCACCTCTCATCTAAATTACCCATTAATCCTGAATGCCAGACATCTCCATCTCCTGTCTTCTAGGCCACAGAGTTCTCTTACACTAAAGTACATCATGATCACCTTCCTCGGCTCCGACCAAATCAAAAGAGCTTGCACATCAGTTATTTTCATTCTAATCTGAGATATTATACTGTCTGCATTCTATAAGACAATTGGGGCTTGGGGGGTTTTTTAAAGATTTTATTTATTTATTTGAGAGAGAGATAGAGAGCACAAGTGGGGGTGATGGGAGGGGCAAAGGGAGAGGGAGAAGCAGACTCCCTGCTGAGCAGAGAGCCCCACACGGGTCTTGATCCCGGGACCCCAAGATCATGACCTGAGCCGAAGCACACATTTAACTGACTGAGCCACTGAGGCACCCTAATAAAACAATTGTTTTAAAGCAGTGTCCTTTACTTTGAAGTAAAGAGATTCATCCCCCCATGGACGGGAATGGGGCATAAGCAGAGCATAAAGAAATTGTCTGGCTCGGGATGGGCTGCACTCAAAGTAGTTTAATGTGGTAAGGAGTAGGGTGTGGTGGAGAGAGGGGTATCTCCCTGAGGTGACTTTACCAGACAGGGATAGCCAGCAAAGAGGAGGGGGGCCCCTGCCTGCCAATCCAGGTGAGCTCTGCAGCACAGGCTGAAGCACCTCAGTTCAGGCCCCAGGGTGGGCAGACACAGACAAGTTATACAAGTGTGCATAATTTTACTTTGTTTTCATTTTCCACATGACAAAAAAAAAAAAAACTTTGTACCTTTTACAAGGTCACCGAAAGACATGACAATTTATGAGCTGAGTTCATGTGTTACGAATCGTTCTGTCACATTTCCAATAGGTATGGATTCCATTCTCTGTAAGGGAGTGGGCGTGCACCCTTCTCCCAGGGCCCTCGCCTCTGCCTGATGGATGGTCATGAGCTCAGGCCTAGATCTAGTGCCCCTCTGAAACCCCAGGGCTTTGGCAAATGAGTGCTGTGCACCATCCTTGAAGGAAAGTTTCTGTTTTCCCCTAGGCAACGGTATAATTGCCTTCCTGCAAGTACTCCTCCTCGCTGGAGAAAGGGTTCTGCTCATTTTTCATTGTCAGTTACTTCCTTTGGCTTCTGTTGGATCTTAGTAATTGTACTGGCTTTGCAACAGCTCATGAACATTAGGAAGATGGTATCACTTACATGTGGAATCTAAAAAAAAAAAAAGAAGAAAGAAAATGTTCCACTCAGACATAGAGAGTAGAACGGTGGTTGCTGGGCGCTGGTGGGAGCAATAGGGAGAGATTGGTAAAAAGATCCAGATTTCAGTAATAGGATGAATAAGGCTGAGGATCTAGTGTGTAACATAGTGACTATAATTAATAACACTGTATTTTGTACTTGTAATTGAAATTTGCTCAGAGGGGCGCCTGGGTGACTCAGGTTGTTAAGTGACCAGCTCTTGGTTCGGCTCAGGTCATGCTTTCAGCATCATGGGATCGAGCCCTGGGTCAGTCTCTAGGATCAGCAGGGAGTCCCCTTGAGATTCTCTGTCTCCCCCTCCCACTGTCCCTGCCCCTGCTCAAGCTCACTCTCTCTCTCTCTAAAATAAATTAATAAATCCTTCAATAAAATTTACTTAGAGAGTAAAATCGAAATATTCTCACCAAAAAAATAATAAGTTAAATATGTGGGGTGATGGATGTGTTAAATAATTTGATGGGGGGGGGATTCTGTCACAATGTACATGTACCTCAAATCATCATTTTGTACACTTTAAATGTCTTCCAATTTTATTTGTCAATGATAACCTAATTATAGTTGGGGGGAGGGGCAGAAAGTATTAGAAAGGATTTCATCTGACTCTCAACTTTGGCCAGAAAGAATTTAATTGGCTCAAGCTTCAATTTGCTCATTTGTAAAGTGGGAATAATGATGACAATTTTATAAGATTATTTGGGGCATTCAGTAAGATTATATATGTGTGAAATCCTCAGATATAAACTTTTATGTATAATAAGCTTTTTTTTTTAAAGATTTTATTTTTTTATTTGACAGAGAGATCACAAGTAAATGGAGAGGCAGGCAGAGAGAGAGAGAGAGAGAGAGGGGGAAGCAGGCTCCCTGCTGAGCAGAGAGCCCGACGCGGGACTCGATCCCAGGACCCTGAGATCATGACCTGAACCGAAGGCAGCGGCTTAACCCACTGAGCCACCCAGGCGCCCGTATAATAAGCTTTTAATAAATACCAACTGAACCTTAATCTAAACTACTTGAATCTTTCCAAACTTGAATCAGTTTGTCTTATGAAAGATATATGTGTCAGTCATTCTGATTTGTTTAAAGATGTTCCTTATTCACTTTGTTTAAAAATCCCTCCCTCACTTGACAAAAAGGTGACATGTTTTGTTGGGACTTTTAGATAGCCTCACAGTATTAAAAAAACTTTCTTAAAACTGGTCATATTTTGTCCATATCCATCTTCTTCCATTGTCATCTTGAATTCCATCTTTTGTTTAAAAGTAATAAAATGAAAAAAATCTTTAAAAAAAATTTTTTTAAAGTAATGAAATGAAGTATGAGGAATTCATTTCCCAAACTCTGGGATGCCTTTCTAAATTCTCTCAGACTCATGTGCCCTCTCTCTCCTTCCCCTTTTCTCTGAGGAATTTGTGAAGTGCACAGATCGTCATTCTCAAAGTTCAGGCAGTAGATATTTGAAGGAAGGGTACCGGGAATCAGTCATGCATTGCTGTGCTCACTTACCTTTAGAGCTGAAGGAATCTGCTGATATGAATAGATTTATTTGTTGGGGATGTGTCAAAGTTACTCTGCACAAAAGGGTCAATATATCTTCTCAGCATGTGAAATCCCAAAAAATATACTGTCATAGGGAAGCCTGATGACCTAGAGTTGCTCATGAGAGAGACCACCACAATGTCACTGCAAGTTACTGCATGTATCTGGGTGGTGAGAATGGGGAGATAGGGCAGCTGGAGCCATAGAGCAAATTTACTGAAGGTGGAAGGGGAATTTTCCACCTAAGGCAGGTGGAGCTATTGGGGTAAAAGGAATGGGAAGAGAGGGTGGAAGAACACATGCTCCGGTGGTGGTAGCATATTATGGAGCTAGAGCCATAAGAGCATGAAGTCGGTTAGAGTCCTCCATTGAGATGTCTGGGAATGAGAAAGTGTACAGGACTTCAGCAAAGCTGCTGCATGGAAGGTTAGACTACTCAGTATGTCCCTTCTCATCCTGATATTAGAAAATTAGACCCTGTGTTTGATCCAGAGATCTTCTGCTTTCTGAGCCCTGAGAGGCACTGAATGGAAATGCTAACCAACAGAACTCATGTTTGTGAATGGAGGTCAGGTTGGTTTTGTTGGAAGAAGGTTGTGGGAAGAGGTACTGAAAGACTTACCTTTTCTGCCAGAGGGGAATCCAGAGTCCTGCCATATCTGAGAGACTAGAGTAGGGACAGAACAGAAGGGGGACAGTAACAGAAGAGCCCTGGCATATCAGCAGAGGGCCCAGAAACAGAGCACAGAGGACAGACAGTGGCTGGAGAGGGAGACTGGGCCCCAAAGATGGGTCAGGAGGAAAGTCAGGGAAGGAAAAACCCTGAGGAGTGGGGGGAAACGGCACATTGGGGAACCTACCAGCAGCAGGTGCTCCAACTGGCAGATTGCGGCCCTGATGCAAACAAAGTGTAGTATCGGGCCTGGCACAGATTGTGCCAGGGGGTGCAGGGGGACGGACAGCATGGGGGAAAGACCTGTAATCCCAGCAGGGTATGATTTGAAGAAGAAACAGTGGGGCACAGAAGGTGCTTTGGTGGTGTGTGCAGGGTTTTCTTATACTGATTTCTTCTATACAGTTAATTCTTCTTTATAGTCAGCACTTTGTTTTCCTCTAAAGGAATAGCTTAGCCTCTTTCTACTCTCCTTCCAGTCTCCTGTTAAATTTAAATTTAGTCATTCTAGCATCCTGGTGTCCTTTCAATATTTCCTCTATACTAAGGATTTAAAAGATCAATAGTATCAAGCTCTCTTATATTCAATTTAGAATCTTTCTCTTTTTTCTATCCTTGAATTTAAAATAGATTTTGCTTTATTATCAATGGTGTTTGATTCGTAATGCTATAACATGTTAGGGTGGTCCATCAGCTATGATGAAGTTTTAAAGAGACACCTACCACATGTGTCTGGGTATCTAGGGATTTTTTAATTGCAATCAACAGAAACAAACCTTGACCTAAGGAAGGGAAAAAGATGTTTACCATATGAACACAGTAAAATTCACAGCCTATGAAGGAAGAGCTGAACAGGCCCACATCTGTGAGGATGGGTGTGTAAGTACTATGATTAACTGCTTCTCTTGAACATGAAAAATGGAGGAGGAGATATTCCCCCAAATGAAAGGGGTATTTTTATTAGAAAATAAAGTAAAAGATGTTGGCAGACCAAAGCAACACGTAGACACAACCCAGTCAAATTCAAACCCTTCCTAGTGAGTAGCAATTTTTCTCTTTAAAAAGTGCCTTACCTATCCTTCTAGCTTCCTATGCTGGGTGATTTAGAAGGAAAACTCAAAGGGCCCATCTCTTATAAGCTATTTTCCAAGAAAATGTTAAATAGCCATCCCTCCTTTTCTTCTCCTTTGGGTTTTGTATTACCCTTATTCACTTTCCAGATGCACACAAATCCATACTGGGTATTTAGACAAAAAGAAAGAAGAAAAAGAAGGAAGGGAGGGAGGAAGGAAGGAAGGAAGGAAGGAAGAAGGGAAGTGGGAAGAAAGCAAGCAAGCAAGAAAGAAAGAAAGGAAGAGGGAGGGAGGGAGGAAGATGGAGAGGAGAGGAAGGAAGAAAAAAAGAGAGGAAGGAGGGAAGGAAGGAAGGGAGGGAGGGAGGGAGGAAAGGAAAGGAGAGGAGAGGAGAGAACAGGAGAGGAGAGGAGAGAAAAGGAAGGAAGAAAGAAAGAGTGAGGAAGGAAGGAAGGAAGGAAGGAAAGAAGGGAGGAAGGAAGGAAGGGAAGGAGGGAGGGAGGAATGAAGAAAGGAAAGGAGGGAGGATGGAAGGAAGATAAAGCATCCCAGTAGGAAAAGAAATAAAACTCTTTTCTATTCACATATAGCATGATCTTGTACACTAGGGAATCCACTAAAAACATGATTTGAATAAACAAGTTCAGCAAAGCTGCAGGATACAAATTAATATACAAAAATCAATTGTACTTCTGAACTAACATAAATAATCCAAAAATGAAATTTTTTTTAAATTCCCTATACGATAGAATAAAAAAATAGAACACTGGGGGGAAAGTTAACAAAAGAAATGGAAGTCTTTTACACTGAAAACTATAGAATAATATTGCTGGAAAAAAACTAGAAAAGTTCTAAACAAGTGGAAAGGCATCCCATGTTCATGGATCAGAAGACAATATTGTTACAGTGGCAGAACTCCCCAGACTGTTGTACAGATTCAATATAAATCTATCAAAATTCCAGGTGTTTCTTTGTAGAAAGTGACAAACTGATCCTAAAATTTATGTGGAAATACAAGGACCTAGAATAGCTAAAACCATATTAAAAAAAATAAGAACAGGGGCACCTGGGTGGCTCAGTGGGTTAAAGCCTCTGCCTTCGGCTCAGGTCGTGATCCTAGGGTCCTGGGATCGAGCCCCACATCGGGCTCTCTGCGCAGCGGGGAGCCTGCTTCCCCTTCTCTCTCTCTCTGCCTGCCTCTCTGCCTACTTGTGATCTCTGTCAGGTAAATAAATAAAATCTTTAAAAAAAAAAAAAAAGAACAAAGTTGGAGGACTTATACTTCCTTATTTCAAAATTTACTCTAATGTTGTAGTAATCAAAGGGCACCTCAGTGGCTCAGTCAGTTAAACATCCAGCTCTTGATTTCAGCTCAGGTTAGGATCTCAAGTGTTGTGAGATGGATCCCCATTTTGGGCTCTGTGCTCAGTGAAGAGTCTGCTTGAGATTCTCTCTCTCTCTCTCTCTCTGCCACTCCCCTCCACCCCCAAACCTGTGTGCACATACTCTTTCTCTACTTCTCTCTAAAATAAATACATAAATCTTTAAAAATAAAATAAAATTATAGTACTCAAGACAGCATGGTACTGGCATAAAGATAGATACTGGCATAAATATAGATCAACAGAATGGAAATGAGAACCCAGAAATAAATTTTTACACTAAATAGTCCATTTATTTTCAATAAGCATGCCAGAAAATTTCAATGGAGAAAGAAAAGTCTTTTCAACAAATGATTCTGGAATAGATAGATATCTAAAAGCAACAGAATGAAGTAGAACCCTTTGCCTAAAACCATACAGAAGTATCAACTCAAAATAAGTCATAAACCTAAATGTAAGATAAAACTATGAAATTCTTAGGAGAAATCATGGGAGTAAATCTTCATGATCTTGGATCAGACAATGGTTTCTTAGAAGACAGAACACCAAAAGCACATACACACACACACAAAACAAAAAAGAAAAAAAGAAAGAAAGAAAATAAGTAAGAAAATTTTTTCTCATTAAAATTAAAAACATTTGTACTGCAAGAGATACCATTAAGAAACTAAGAAAATCCACAAGATGGGAAAAAACATTTGTAAATCATGTATCTGATAAGGTACATATTTCCAGAATTTACAACAAAACTTTACTACTCAATAATAAAAAGACAAGCCCATTAAGAACTAAATAGACATTACCCCAAAGAAGATACAAAAATGGCTAATGAACATATGAAAAAATGTTCAAAATAAAATTAGCCATTAGGCAAATATAAAGCAAAACCCCAAGAGACATCACTTCATACCCACTAGGGCTATAGTGTCAGGCACATGGAGAAATTAGAAACCTCATTTGTGACTAATAAGAATGCAAAATAGTACGGCCACTTCAAGAAACAGTTTGGCTGTTTCTCAAAATGTTAAACATAAAGTTACCATATGACCCAGCATTTCTACCTCAACATATATTCAGAAGAAAAATTAAAACATATGTCCACATATAAGAAAAAATCTGTACATGAATGTTCTATAACAGATTTATTCACAGCCCCAAAGTGGAGGTAACCCAAATGCCTCTCAATTGATGAGTGGATACATAAGATACAGTATGTGTACCTATGGAATGTCATTCAGCAACAAAAAGAAATGAATATAGACACATGCTACAACATGGATAAATACTAAAAACTTTATGCTAAGTGAAAGAAGCCAGTTGTTTTAAAAACCACACAATGTACGGTTTTATTTATGTGAAATGTCCAGAATAGACAAATCTATAGGACAGAAAGTAGATCAGTGGTTACCTAGGCATAGGAGAGAGAGAGAAAAGTGAGGAATGGACAACACGGGGTATGTTTCCTTTTGGGGATGAGGAAAATATCCTAAACTTAAATATGGTTGTATTAGTCTTTTAGGGCTGCCATAACAAAATACACAGACTTGGGGCACTTAAGCAACACATTTATTGTTTTGCAGTTCTAAAGGCTGGAAGTCCAAGATCAAGGTGTCATCAGGTTTGGTTTATTCTGAGAACTTTCTTGGCCTCTGTGCCTACATTTGTTGGCCCCTCAGTGTGTGGGTGGTCTGTGTCTAATTTCCTCCTCCTATAAGGGCACCAGTCATATTGGATTATGGACCATCATATGAATTCATCTTTTCTTAATTAACTATTAAAAGACCTATCTCCAAATATAATCACTAAGGTTGAGACATCAACATATGAGTTTTTGGGGCACACAGTTGAGCCCATAATGGTGATGATGGATGCATCGAATATACTAAAAACCACTGAATTGTGTAATTTAAATGGGTGAATTTTTGGCATATGAATTATATCTCATTATAGCTTTTGCTTAAAAGGGGAAATGGGCTACACCCGGATCACGCAGTTGGTTAAGCATCTGACTCTTGGTTTCAGCTCAGGTCCTGATCTCAGGGTTGTGAGATCGAGCCCCATGCCAGCTGCACACTGAGCACAGAGTCCACTTGACTTTCTCTTCCTTTCCTTCTGCCCCTCCCCCACCCTGTGCTCACATTCGCTCTCTCTAAAATGAATAAATAAATCTTTAAAAAAATAAAAAGGGAAATGGGGAGGCATTTAAGATTTCCAAGAGGGAAAGTAAAATGATCCTATCTGTTTTACAATAAATTTTCTGGAAGCCACATCTAGGATAAAAGGACAAGGAGGCTGGAGATAAAATGCACAATACAGAGATTACAATAATCCAGACTGGATGTCCTGGAAGTCTTAACTAGACCAAGGGCACTAAAACAATTAAGAAAGGGGAAGACAAGAGTGGATTTTTGCCTGGTTAAATGCAGCCCCCTGCCAGAAAACATCTCTGTGGGCAGGCCACAGGCTGAGCCCATGGACAGGCCGCACAGACAGTTGGAGTGGTGTGCAGGATTCTGAGAAGTCTCCAGGAGCCTTGAAGTCCTGGCCAATATCTGCCCAAAATTTCCATATTGCTTTGTTTTAAACTGTGCATAATGCTTTGAATGAAATAAATTCTTCTTTTCTGTGTTACTCAGAAGGAGTGGCTCATTAAATCATTACCATTCACTAATGTATTTACCACAGATTATTCCAAAGGATCTGTTGGTCACTTGGTTGGCCCTGAGGGCTGTGACCGTCTGGCAGGTACTGCCAAGGTGTAGGCAAGAATGAGAAGTGCAGAGCACGTATGAGGAGGGGCTTACAACAGGCTCCCCATGGGGGCATTGGTAGGGAGGGACACAGACAGTTCAGGGAGAAGAATAGGGAAGGGCATGGGAAGCATGTTTCTGGGCCTGGCCCTGTACTGCACTGGGAAATTGGTACAGCCTTGATTTAACATGGAAGGAGCTTTTATCTGTTTATTTTCTTTTATTTCTTGTTTGAAACTTGATTTTTTGGTATATTTCACTGCTATGGTCAAAGTCCAGTACAACCAAGTTGGGTAAAAAGGTATCTACATAAGGTAATGCTTATTCTGTGTTCATGGATACATATGTAACTATGCTTCTCTCTCTCTCTTTCACACACACACACACACACACACACACACACACACACACATTCATTCCAAGAACACTTGTAGAAGCACATTTGTCTCTGGGCCCCTAGTCTTTCTTTATACCATCCTTTCTCTCCTCTATCAAGAGCTTGACCCCCTCCAGCCTTCTCTTCCTTCTCCCTTCTCCATTTACTTTTTTTAAAAAATTGGATTCCAATCATTTAAAGAGCGAATTCAGTCCAAAGAAGCAGAGATTCAACACTTAAAGATCTCCATTTTGTCCAGCAGCTCCATCACTAACCAAGTATATCATCTTGGGACTCTCATCTATCTCTGACCCTTTGGTTTCCTCATCTAAAAAATGACTATAGCATCACCTGCTTCACAGGGTTGTTGGGAAGTTCTAATGAAATCAGAGGTATGTTTGGACTAATACATCAAAATAAAAGGCTCTGCACAGCAAAGGAAACTATCAACAAAACTGAAAGGCAACCTACAGAATGAGAAAAAATATTTGCCAATGACATATCTGATAAAAGTTAGTATCCAAAGTATGTAAAGAACTTATACAACTCAACACCCAAAATACCACAAACAGTCCAGTTAAAAATGGGCAGAAGACATGAACAGACATGTCTCCAAAAAAGACATAAAGATGGCCACAGACTCATGAAAAGATGTTCATCATCACTGGTGATCAGGGAAATGCACATCAAAACCACAATGAGATGTCACCTCACACCTGGCAGAATGGCTAAAATCAATACCATAAGAAACAACAGTGATGGCAAGGATGTGGAAAAAATAGGAATCCTCATGTACTATTGGTGGGAATACAAACTGGTACCGCCACTGTGGAAAACAGTATGGAGATTCCTCAAAAATTTAGATTTTATTTATTTATTTGACAGAGATCACAAGTAGGCAGAGAGGCAGGCAGAGAGAGAGAAGGGGAAGCAGGCTCCCCACAGAGCAGAGAGCCCAATGTGGGGCTCTATCCCAGGACTCTGAAATCATGACCTGAGCTGAAGGCAGAGGCTTTAACCCACTGAGCCACCCAGGTGCCCCAATTCCTGAAAATTTTAAAAATAGAATTGCCATATGATCTGGTAATTCTACTACTGGGTATTTACCCAAAGAATATGAAAACACTAATTTGTAAAGATATATGCATTCCCTATGTTTATTATAACATTGTTTATAATAACCAAAATATGGACGCAACCCAACTGCCCATTGATAGATGAATGGATAAAGAAGATATGGTATACATATACAATGGAATATTACTCAGCCATTAAAAAATGAAATCTTGCCATTTGCAACAACATGGATGGATTTAGAGGATATAATGCTAAGCAAACTAAGTCAGTCAGAGAAAGACAAATAACATATGATTTCACTTATATGTGAAAGTTAAGAAATAAAACACACAAACAAAGGAAAATTTAAAATAAAAGAGAGACAAACCAGAAAATAGACTCTTAACTATAGAGATCAAACAGAGGCTTACCAAAAGGGGGGGTGGGTGAGGGATGGGTGAAATAGGTGATGGGGATTAAGGAATACACTTATCATGGTAAGCATTGAGTCATATGAATAATTACTGAATCATTATTCTATATACCTGAAATGAACATAACACTGTATGTTAACAACACTGGAATTAAAATTAAAAATAAGGAAGGAGGGCGCCTGGGTGGCTCAGTGGGTTGAGCCGCTGCCTTCGGCTCAGGTCATGATCTCAGGGTCCTGGGATCGAGTCCCGCGTCAGGCTCTCTGCTCAGCAGGGAGCCTGCTTCCCTTCCTCTCTCTCTGCCTGCCTCTCTACCTACTTGTGATCTCTGTCTGTCAAATAAATAAATAAAATCTTTAAAAAAAAAAAAAGGAAGGAAGGGAGGGAGGGAGGGAGGGAGGGAGAAAAAGGAAAGGAAGGGAGGGTGGGATGGAGGAAGGAAGAAAGGAAAGGAAGGATGGAGAGAAATTAGAAAGTACATGCAAGGCTTTAAATAATATAAGGCAGTATTATTTCTCCCTAGGGTATTACCAGTTAAACAGTTTTACAATTTTGCAACATTGAAGTTTAGCCCTGAGCCAGGAAGGGTAAGAAGAGTTGGGATGAGGACAAGAAGTTTCCTAGTCTCCTCATGCAGGGAAGTACTTTCTGCCTACATAGAAAACACACACACACACACATACACGAGTTTTTAATCCCTAAATCTACTCTAAACTTTCTATTCAGGCCTCAAGGGTGCATTTTCATACCATTCTGGATGAACTCAGAAGTGGAAAATTCCCAGAAAGTCCTCTCCACAGCTGTCCAATTTTGGGTCTGATAAGCTGAAGAGACCTCAACGACATCTGTTTCATTTGTTTTGCACCATCTGGTGGACTGTGCCTGGAGGTACACAGTCTGCTCTGGAATTGCCAAGCAGAGTGGCAGAACCTTCCTGTCACTGTCCCAGGGCACGAGGGGAAGGAACCATAAGGCCCAGGTGGCTGCGGGCTAGTCAGCGTCAGTGAGAAATGTTGTTCTACAGAAAGCAACACAAGAGATTCCAACTCATCTTTCTTGAACATGTCACTACCTACAAGTAGCTGAATTGGCCCCTTCTGCCCTTACACCCCAAAAGGCTGGCTGGCAATTCCTTTATAGATGATAGTTCTCACCCTGGTTCTTCTTACCAAAGTGTAAGCCTTTTGAGGGTAGGACTATGTCTTAATTGTTTTCGCACCTTCTTGCCCGTCCAGTCCTGCCTACACACACACACACACACACACACACACACGTGCATGCACACATGTACACACACACACACATACACACACACACACACCAAACTTGACTGAACTCACACTCAGGACTCAGACAAGACACTGACTTGAGCAGACAATCGAGAAAGAATTAGATTCTCAGTGAGGCTCCCTAGCTCTCTGACGCTGTACAGCCTTGGAGTGTGTCTTGATTCCCCTTCCTCCCTTTTCACCTCCAATGGAATGGGGACACCAACAGTCAGTGATGACCTAATGGAGTCACAGATATACATCTAAGCAACCAGTTTTATTCAGAATCCAGCTGGTCTACCGGCAGACACTTACCATGCATACTCTATGCTAAACATTGTGTGATATGCAGGTAGAAGGGAAAGGGGAAGCAGAGAATGAGATCATTTTGCTTATGCCTTCAAAGAGCTCATAGTCCCCCTCCCGGGAAACAAGATACGCTCACAGTACTTAAGAGCAAGCTAGTAAGTGGAAATAACAAATGGGCTACTTGGGCTTAACTGCCACACCAGAGAAGAGACAAGGGTGGTCACAGAGGAACTCGGGGAGACTCAGGGTATACTCAGCTCTACAGTCACCCCTATAACCGAATTAAAAATCCTGCTGAGTGTAGCACCCTTCAGAGTGGCCTGAGGCTTCCTGATGTGCTCGGTAATGTTGCCTCTAGACAAATCTTGTTTCTCCCAGGTTTTTCCCCTGCATGACTGCCTTCCCCTCTCTCTCTTCTCTACCTTCTCAAGTTCTATTCATTTCTCAGGATCTACTTCCTGCCCCACGGGTGAAGTCTTTCCTCATTACCCCAGGCTCACTGAGGTCCTCTTCTTCTCTAAATGCATACAATGCCTTAAAATCCGATCACACGACAAAGCACACAATCATAATCAGATATGTTCCGACACCTCATATGTATATAGGCCTCATGTCCTCAACCGGATTGTTGGTTTCGTAAGGGAACAGAGAAGTGGTCTCTTCCGCAGCCCCACCACACCTAGAAGAGTGCGGAACAGGTCGAATGGACTCAGCTCCTGCAGATTCCCGCTCTCTGGGCTTCCAGCGGAGAAGGGAGGCGCCCCCTCCTGGCTGAGGAAGCGGCTGCAACCACGCTCCTGGGCGGCGACTCAGGAAGTCAGCCAAGGAGAAGGGAAGAGAAAGCCCTCCAAGCTCTGCTAATACAAGGGCAGCTCCTGCCAACAGGCCATTAGTCTAACCTTCCTCATGGACAGGCCTCCCTTCCTACTCCAACGTGCGTGCTTTCAGGACTTTTCTCCTTCGAGGCACACAATAATATCCACTTGAGCTGGTATTCACCTGGACACCAACAAAGCAGAGGAGATACCACAGTTCTGTTTGCCTCAGGCACCAGAAGCCTATCCTGAGACCCAGGGGATTTCTGTGGAACTCACAGGCACTCTCCCAAAGTATGTTTCAAAAAATAGTGGTCTTGTTGGACTATTAAGACACAAAAAGCAGTTTCCAGTCAAATATGTTTAGAAACACTGAGTTCAAAGAATTGAGACAGAATTTTGTGTTTTCATTTTCCTGAAGAAAGTTCCAGAGCTCGTAATGGGCATTACAGGCCTCCAAGAAGAGGCTGGAGCACATCACTCCAAATGTATTTGGCCAGGGAATGGTTTTTCCAAGATTGCTTCCCACAGAACACGTTAGGAAATGCTCTTTAGGGTTTTCCTTTCAATCTTCTTGAAAATTCCCCCACAAGGGTTTCAGAGCTACACCCCCCAAGCATTTCCTCTTTTAGAAATTGTGATATACATATTGATACAAGCAGATAAAGTCAATTTCTCTGAATACCAAAGTAAGACATTCATGATTGAAAATTTGGAGAATGAAGAACTATACAAATAAAATCTAAAAGCACAGTAACATGAAAAGCGTTGCTGTCCTGCAGGTTTTTTCTGTTGAAAATGAGGTAATCCTACTGTCTTTCTGTTACTTAAAGGGGCCTTCCCAGATAAAATCTTGCCTTCTTGTCCCACAGGTCACAGTTGAACTTCCCCCTCCATTTCCCCTATTGAATCCTGCTGAGCAAAGATCACTGCCTCCCTGCATGGAGCCAACACGCTCTAGTCCTCACCAAAATCAACACCTTCAGAAATAAAAACAAATATAAGATCTGAATAGGTGTTGTCAATGTGGAGAAATCCCCAACGGACTGGAGGAGAGCTCCAGAGCGCATGATAAAAGTTGTCACACTTTACCAGGCACCTCCAAGTTTTCCCATTAGTATTTAATGGAGCTGATTCACAGAAACCAAATTTCCCATCTGAGGAGACCAAGGGGACAGAGAAAGGGGATGTGAGTTTTGTTTCCCTCGTGGGCAGAATAAAGAGACTGGATTACAATATCTAAAGTCACTTCCAAGGTGAGTAGTCAATACCAGTTAACATCGCTAAATTATTAGACCAAAGCTATTATCTTGGTAAATGCCTAAGAAAAAGTAGCACTAATGGGAAAGGAGGCTGAATCTACCACAAATCTCAAGCCAGCTTAATTCTCTCTCCCCTCCACTTTCTTATATGCTTTCCCCAGATGAAATCATATTTCCCAGGAAACCATTTTGAGGATAAAGAAGTTAGCAAAGGACAACACACAAGCAGACTTGTGTGTTGTCTGTAAGAGGAGAACACACATAGCTGCCCCACTTTGCTTGGAACAAGATCCCCGGCCCCCGTGGCCCACGTTTCCCCCTGTTCCAGGTTGCCTCCCGCTAGGATTTTCAACTGATCACGTGATGACATTTAGGCCAACCAGGAATAAAAATATTAAATGAGATAATATGTAAGTGCTAAGGAAAAAAAAAAGACATTAGTCATTTTGTTTTAAGTATACATTTTTAAGACACTAATATTCTAAGGCCTGGAAATCAAGCCAAAGAGAAAATACAGTAGTGTTTGGCTTTAGTAACAGGATAACTTTGCCACAGGCAGGATCCCCCTGCAAAGACCCCTATGGGGTGTCACTCTAGAAAGGCAGCAGCCAATATTATATACTAACAGTGCTAATATTCAGTTTTTTAAAATATCCATCCCCAAGATCAGTCCACTTTATTTGGAAATGGTTCTTAAATCAGTGATCCTTATCCTCTTTCGTGGTCAACACAATGCAGTGGGATCGCAGCTGTTCTAGCCGTCCCCACTGGACTCTGCCTGCCTTCAGCCCTCCTCTAGCCTGTCCAGTGCTGTCAAATTAACTGTCTTAATTTGCCACTTGGATCTGTAATCATCTTCCTCCCCCACTTAAAATCTTTTTCAGTCTCCCAGTAGGTATGGAATTCAATCCAAACTTCGACCTAGCACATGCTGCTCTCCGCAATCCATCATTCCAATTTCCCCTTCCTCCCTTTCACTGCTGCCCACTGGCTGGATCCAGCCAAAACCCAGAAGCCAGCAGCCCACTATGAGCTCTTTCTGGCAGCCTCTTGTGGTCCAGAGCAGCTGTAAAAGGAGAGGGAGTGGACCTGGAGGAGAAAATAGAAGTAGACAACACAGCCACTAACATAAGTTTTTAAATGTAGAAAATCACACCCAAAAGTCCCTGGGGGGGGGGGGGTTTAAAAAAAAAGGAGTTAATATTCTTGTAGTTTGGGGGTTGGCCTTTCTAAAACGGCAGAGTTTGGGCTAGACCCCAGGCAGCTTGTCTCCAGAGCCCACCCTTTATGTGTGTGTGTATATAAATTAAAACAAAGGAGTTTAAAAGGTTACAAAAGTGAAGGGTGCCTGGATGGCTCAGTGAGTTAAGCCTCTGCCTTAACTCAGTGAGTTAAGCCCCTGCCAGGGTCCTGGGATGAAGGCTCCTGTCTGGGCTCTCTGCTCAGCAGGGAGCCTACTTCCCCCCCTCTCTCTGCCTGCCTCTCTGCCTCTTGTGATCTCTCTCTGTCAAATAAGTAAATAAAATCTTTTTTTAAAAAGTTACAAAAATCAATAAGTATATTGTAAAATTCCAAAAACTACTTAATTTTAGTAATAAATTTAGATGCATATGTGACACTATTTCCATCTATCAAATTGGCAAAGTTATAAAATAATCTATCACCCTACTATTTGTCCCCAGTATGATTTAATGGTCAGAAGTGTACACTAATACAACTTCTTAGAGTTGGTTGGGCAAGAAATATCAAAACCCTTAAACTTTAATCCTAAAAAATGTTATGAATGTGCACAGAGACTTAGCAACAACAATGTTTAGGGCAGAAGAGTTAAAAATGACAGAATGTTGGAGATAAATTAATATCCCTAAAAAACAAAATAATTAAATAAATTGTGATATACCTTTACGACAAAATACTCTGCAACCATGAAATGTGATATTCTAGAAGATTGTTATGACGTGAAAAGATGCTTGAATATACTGCTGAAAGAAAAAGAAATTTAAAAAAATACTGTGAAGGGCACAATACTGCTTATCTTAAAATATGCATTTATAAAGCTAAAGAGTAACATCAAATGTTATCAGTGGGTATCTTTGGGTGACAAGATTCAAGTGGTTTTTATGTATTCCTTTGTTGCTTATCTATATTTTTCAAATTTTCTGCATGAAATACTTTTATAATAAGAAAAGCACAATAAAACATTGTGAATTAATAGAAAACTGCTTCCCTTATATGCAGAGTGATTTTGTACCTGTTTCTGAGCTGCTAAACTGTACCATCCAGGCTGTGTGCTATATGACTCCAATAGGCACATTATCTGGGATGCTGGGACTTATTTCCAGATAAAATGTAAAATAACAATCTACTACATTGCAAAATAATTTTTCCAAGAACAGGAAAGGGATGATATGCAACAGAAGTGACTCCGTCATATCAAAAACTATCAGTGGGATGTCAAGGACACTGACCTTTGGGGACATTCACCTTTCTGGGCTACAACCTTTAGACCAAACTGCTTTGTACTATAACTTCCAGTGCCTACAGAACCCTTTGTGAAACTAAACCACAGAAAGAAAGAACCCTTGTCTAGCAGCTAGAGGCAATCTGCCAGTTTATTTCCATCCTTCATCTAATTGTCAGTTGGCCAGCAAAGTGAAAAAGGTAACCAGAGACAGGAGGAGAAGGCTGATAAGAATGATACGTAAGTAAATAAAACATTCATAAGAGTAGGTTCTCTATGTGTCAGACCCATTTTTTGTGCCTCTCGGTGGTTGCAGTTTAAAGAATCAGTGGTGCATGAAAAAAATGGGCAATGGGACAAAATAATGACACACGATGCAGATATGCATATCATCAAACATGGAATAGGCTATAAGGAGAAAATACCTGGAGGAGGGTTGCCCCTTGGCTAGACTTGAGTCTTCCAGTCCTTCTAGGATATTGTCTACTGCTATTTGGAAATAGCTCCCAGATGGAGCTGACCACCCAGGGGGCAGGATCCTTGCATGGTATCCTTACTGGGACGTCCAGGGGCCAATCAATGCGTATTCACTTTACTTTTGCCTTCAGTCCGCTATTTCATAGGTTGTGGGCACACGGTATACCTACGTTAAATAGATACCTCTCCGAAACTTGAGAAAAGATCATTTGATGCTAAGGAAGTGATTTCTTCTTTTTGATACTCAAGTGCCTATGCTCCAGTAGAGGTCAGTCTCTCACAATTGATTCAAGACATGAAGAAGCCCCTCCCTCCCGACCTTATCATCCTCAAAATCCTCCCCTTCAACTTGATGGTACAGCAGAAAGAATCCCACAGATTAAAGCCATTACACGATAACTGAGGGCAAGTTATTTAGCCTTTCTAAACTTCAGAGTCTTTATCTATGAAACGGGGGAGCAGATAAGGGGAGCGTTTAATAAGTAAAGTTATGTGATAGGATCCAGCACGATATTGGGCACAAAATGCCAGTGAATGTAGTTTCCTTGCCTTTTTCTTTTCTTCTTAAAAATCTTCCATTCCATCTTCAGAGATAAGGCAAATATCTCTACAAAAGTTCCCGACTGGCTTGAGTTCACACTGAGTTATCAATCACCAATCTAGATCCTTTCTTGATGATCGATCGATTGATTGTAAAAGGAAGAGAGAACTGGGTGCTGGCAGGAGACAGAAGACAGAGAGAGCAGAACTGTGGAGGGGCTAGGATGACCCGGAAAGAAAACAGTATGTTGAAAGCTAAGGCAACGACATCACCTACTATTAGTTCTCAGAACACCAAAATCAGGCAGAAAGATTTGAGTTTTTAGGAACTAGACATACCTACTGAAGTCTAGTGATTTTATGAAATATCCCTAAGGTCAAAATCACAAAAGGTATTAGAGGATGGGCATTGGAAGCCCGGGGCCCTTGCCCCTGGCTACCCTCTCCATGTCCAGCGGAAGCTGAAGAACACACTTATTAAAAGCAACAAACATGGGCCTGTGGTTTTAATCACCCTGCCATGGAAGCTTCGAGACCTGAGACAAGTTGCCCAATCCCACCAGGCCTCATTTGCCTCCTCAGCAAAATGGGGATAACAATGACTTACCCATGAATTGCCGAACAGATAAATAAGGTAATAAATGTAGAACATTTAGCATGATGTCCGGCAGTTTAGGTCCTCAAAATTCTGTTCATTATATGTACACTTCTACAAAGGCACCTCCTCCCTGGACATCTGTTTCCCCATCTCTAGAAGGAGGAGCAAGGAATTGAGAGAGAACTTCTAGGGTCTTCCCAGAACAAAAGACTGGTCTGAGACCCGTGGAGAGGACCAGCCTCGCTCCGGTCAGCTCTTTCGTGGAGCCTGCCAGCTTGAACCCAGGGACAGGGCCACAACCTGAGCTCTGACAGCTGCTTCCGTCATGCAAATCAACAGGACACTGTGGCAAAAGAATCCGTGAGAGAAAAAGATTCAGTCCAGGCCAATTTGAAGAAAAGACTTTGTCAAGATCATTTTAAAAACGAAACGTGACTTCCTCTTTTTTTTGTTTAAGGTCAAGCAATGAGAAGGGATACCAAGCCAAGCTTAGTCTCGGGAGGCTTCCGAAGGATCACATGTCTCTTCAGAAATGCCATTTTAACTGATGTAAGTGTGAAGGAGTTAGAGCCCCAGGGATTAAGTTTCTGCTGAAATACACATGTTTCTTGGGGAAAAAAATGAGCTCTTGACCCAGGGAATGCAAAGCCTTTTGGAAAACTCTTCTAAGCCTGATATGGAGGGTATCAGATGCCACTGGCCTTTCAGGGCTCCCCCCATGTTGTAGGTTAGCATGAGATCACACCTGGCCATGGGGCCTCGGGAACAGGGATGGGGGGAGGGACACCTGTCTTAGCTTGTCTTACATATACACACACACATTCTTAGGCCTGGGAACTTTCTTCCCCCACAAAGACATGTTTTATGACTACACTTGTATTTTTATGACAAAACAATCCCACATTCGTCTGAGAGGAAGTGGGGTCTGAGTAGCCTGGGAGAATGGACACCTGGCCTCTGCCAGGCCAGCCCTGCCACACAGCTCTGCTCACTTACAGGGTAAGTGCTGCTGGGAAGGGGAGGTGGGCAAGACCCCTCCTCTGGGAGCAGGTCTGAGCATGCGCCACACCAGCCAGCCTTGCTGTGAAAGTCAGCTAGAGTGTGTCACTAAGATTACTGCACTCTCATTCTCATTCCCCCATCCCCCGCCACCTCGTGATGTCGTCACTCTGCACAAGTTTGCATTTCCACGAATTTTATGCAAGTGGAGCCCTAAGGTATGAGTTCTTTTTTGTTTGTTTGTTTTGGTCTGGCTTTTTGCCTTCGGCATAATTATTTTAATATTTTAGAACTCCCATTGTATGGATGGATATAGCACAACGTGCTGGTCCATTCACCTGGACATGGATGGATATTTTGGTCACTTCCAGTCTGGGTCTATTACAAATAAAGCTGCTATGAATATCTGTGTGCAAAATAAAGAGTATTTGACCTTCAGCAAGTAAGCCGCAAGTCCCACGCGCTTTCTTATCTCTCTCAGAGTCACTGCCCTCAGCTACCAAAAAGGAGCAACACGTCCCCCTCTCCAACAGTCGTGAAAATTAAGCGGCATAAAGTATGTGAAGGTGTTTTATAAATTATAAAGAACCCTCTACATGCAATATTAATATTCCCATCAATTGCATTCATCCACAATCCAAAGGTAAAGGTGAAAGGTCAGAGGTAAAGGGAGGAGCTTTGTTGGGTGTATGAGTGTGAGTGTGCATGCAAGTGTGTGTGCACAGAAAGACACTGCATGGTGCAGGGCAAAATGAACAAGCGTGATTCGGTGCCCCATCCCCACAGGACCCTTCACTTACATGGGGCAAAAGTGGTGAACACATTAAAAGATGAATAAATGACCACAGAGAACAAGGTGCAAAAACTTCTGCTGGACTGCATTTAGGACCAGAAAGCAAGACAGAATCATGCACTCCAACAGTCAGGAGGCCGTCCTGGAGGATGGAAAGTCGCCAGGTCTTTAAAGCAAGCCAGAGAGGACAAGGTAGGTAAATCATACTTGCTCAAGGATCGGGCCTGTCGTCCAGATTTGGTGAAAAAAGGGGAGCCAGGAAGGGGCCTCTGAAGTGCTTACAGCATAAATCCTTCACACTGCAACCACACCCCCGCCTCGCCCTCATTAACTCCCAGAAAGTGGCACCAAGGCTTACAGCCTAGGACTAACAAGCTCCTTTCTGAGGAACCTGACAGGCCCAAGGAGGGGGAGGACCAAAAATACCTACAGATACTGATGTTGTATGACCAATGAATTATCCAGATTCTTCTTTGTGTATCCTCTAGAAAGACCCAGCGATCAAAGAACAGAGTCCACACACGTCAATAGGTGGGCCGGAGGGAGATAGGAAGTCTGCACAAGAAACAAGCACACACTTGCTCCCGTTTCCTTCTAGACCTTTCCACATCATCTCTATCACAGCCCTTCCCCTAGCTGTGAGAGCAGATCAATCTCCAGGCTTTGAGAATTTTATTTTTCTAGAACATTCCAGAGCCAACCTCCAGCTGCCCTTCAGAGATCTCAGCACTGGCCGGTAACAGGTCTTCCTCTGAGGTCTGGCGCTCAGTAACACAAGGCTCCTCCTTGGAGTTTCTGGGTTCTAAGTCTCCTAAGCCCCTTCTCTCTCTTGGTCTCGTTAGCTTCTTAAGTTACTATCTTTGTGTTACCTCAGTGTCTGCCTTTCACTTTTTCAGCTGGCAACACCTGGATTTGGGCCCAGCAATATTGATTTTAGGCTCTTCGCCTGCCGAGGTATGGAAGAATCCATGTCTTCTGTTGTTCAAGCCACAAAGTTTGTGGTCATTTGTTACAGCACCCCCAGGAAACTAATACAGGGGGTATGCAGTGTAATAAAAGAGATGAAATAAGGATAAACTCCCACGTCCTAGAGTCGGAAGATTTAGTCTAAATGGATTTAGTCTAAAATGGAAAAAGCAGAAATAGATTTAGTTTAAAATGGAAAAATCAGGAAACTGTAATGAATGCAAGGGGTGTGCATCAGAAGACAGAGTTACTAAAGTTGATTTAGGGACTGGAAACGAGAGGCAGAGAGGACTGTTTGTTAGAAGACTTACAGTACTATCTGGCTCTGTGAACTATATGAAATGTAAACTGTATTAACTTATGAAACTTAAGGAGAAGAAACTTGATCAATTCATCCCATTTTCAAGAAGTTATTTTGTCAACCTCTCTTTCTGGACAGAGCAGAGAGGGATACTGTGAGGAGAGTAAAAATCAAGGAGGGGAAGAGAGAGGAAGCCATTTATTGTGGGCCATTCTAGGAGCAAATCTCTGTAGAAAGCATCACACGAAGACCCCTCTACTCCTCACGATGACCTATGAGACAGGTATGAATTGACAGATAAAGACAGTGAGTCTCAGAGAAATGAAATCACTTTCCCCAAGAGCACCCTGCTTGGTCTGTCTGCCCCCAGAGCCTTTGCTCTGCTCTCTACCTATCTACACTGTGCAGACAGAACAGATCTCTTGGCAAAGAACTCACGGCAGGAGGAGACTCTTTCTGCCTGATGGCACATAAAAGGCTTTATGGACGTTGTGGCGGAGTTTCATCCATATGGAGAGAATATCGGTTTCTTGGAATTTTCACTACTTGGTTCCATAGGAGTCTCTTAAATACTAAAGACCAACGTGCTGGATAAACATTTTTTTTCCTCATCTCCATTTTGCAAAAGAGAAAGGTAAGGCTGTGTGTGATCAAGTTATCCGGGTGATAAAAGCAGTTCTTGAACTCGGGTCTTCGATTACCACATCCACTTCTCCTCCCATCCCACGAGCACCTGAGCAACGGTGGCTGAATTTACCTACACTGAAAATAAACGTGCAGTAATGCCTGCTCTATACAATTCCGGGGGAGGAGCACAGAACAACACAGGAGGTAGTAGGGTGCCGGAGAATTCAGAGTCAAACAATGAAGGCTGCTTCTATTGCCATGGCCTCTCACTTACCCGAGTCCTTACAAAATCCAGAGCTACAAACTGACCAAAAAAAAAAAAAAAAAAAAAAAAAAAAAAAAGGCATTTCAAGGCAAGCAAAGTCCAGCTGGGAGCAAGACAGTCTGGCTATAAGCATTGAACCAAAGCCAAAAGAGAACAGAAAAAGTCTCCATCAGACAATCCACCCATTTAAACTTGATCTGCCAAGCCAGGGCTCCTTCTCTCTCCCCCATTCCCAATTAACAGCTATGCTCCCAGCAAGCGACATGCTGAATCACCCTCCAGAGCCACAGCTGACGGCTCATAAAGCTTTGTGCTCATCTCATCCTCTAATAGCCTGGAGCTGTATTGGTGTCACAGTAGCAAACTCGCTCCCAAATTGGAACTTTATTATTTGACTGTACAAAAGTCAGCAGGGTTCTTGAAGGAACTGCAAACTATCTGTTAACCCTTCCCGATCTCACCTCACATAGCTGCCATCAGAAAACACAGCTTCACATCAAAGAGGTACCTTTCGATCACACCCCCTGAAATGGCCAGCTCCAACGCAAGTGCGTATTCAGAGGGGATCAGTTGGCCAGCTGGTAGAATGTCAGGTGTGGGCAAACTTCTCAGTAAAGGCAAGTTCCTTCTAAAATTCCTGCTGTAGGGGGCGCCTGGGTGACACAGTGGGTTAAAGCCTCTGCTTTCGGCTCAGGTCATGATCCCAGGGTCCTGGGATCGAGCCCCACATCGGGTTCTCTGCTCAGCGGGGACCCTGCTTCCTCCTCTCTCTCTGCCTGCCTCTCTGCCTACTTGTGATCTCTGTCAAATAAATAAATAAAATCTTAAAAAAATATTTTAAAAAAATAAAATAAAATAAAATTCCTGCTGTAGCCCTCACTAGCTGGCCAACCTTGGACACGTCTCCGCATCTCTCTGAGTCTAGTCTACCTGACTGTAAAGCAATCAGATCACACTTCTCCCTGAGAAGACTTAAGGAGACCATGTAGGTGGCCTACCGAGCGCTTTGACCCTCCCACAGGGGGCACCTGCTGGATACCTGCTTTCCTTCTTTCTTTGGTCACTTTCCTGTTCAGATGAAGCATTACCATTTCCTTTCAATTTTGTGGAAATTTGGCCTGAAAAAGAAGAAGAGAAACCTGTTAACTCTCAGACGTAAATGATCCCACCACTCAGTTCCTCTCCTTGGCCAGGATACTGTCTACCTGGAGAAGCTTAGATGAACTTGAGAATACCCGCCAAAATAAATGTGTGTCCTTTTAATGACACTCATGTATTAGAAACTGTTCAGGAGAAATGTAGCAGGATAGAGGAAAATTCAGACAAAGGATCTGGAAAAGGATACATACAAGCTTTATCATCTCCATAATTTTGCCTGGATACGGCTCATTGCAAAAACCCTGGGGCAGGTAGCTAAAAGACAAGTCATTCAACAGAGACATGGACTGTTTGATTTTTAAAAATGAATAGTTGTTTGCAGACTGAACATAGCATGAAGCAGCAAGGAAACGAAATCCCACTACCTCATCCAAGCGGGAGTTTATGACGGTGCGATACGGAGTGGAAACAATGCGACTTATGGCAGTGTGAGGTCATGGGGCAGGGCAGGAGAGAAAGGATCTTTCTCATTTCCTACTCAACCCGGAAAATGTCTTCTTTCTACCAAAGCAAGAAGAATAAAAGAATTATCCTGCTGAGATGCCACAGAATGCAACACAATATAGAAAGAAGCTTCTCCTGGGTGTAGGCAGCCGGACCAGGTACTTGGCAGAGATTAGAGAAGGAATGAGCAGCTCTGAGTCTGCCATTGCCCAGAGCAAGGGAGATGCCTTAGCGTGGCCACAGCGTCTACAAGTCCTATTAGCATTATTAGTGTTAAGAGCCAACATTTATTGAGATCATACTGAGGGTGAACATGGGGTGGTCTTGTTGAATCTTCACTCTTACACCATCCTTATGGCCCTTTTAGAAATGAAGAAACTGATGTATCCAGAGAAACACGACCACTAGGGATATTTGTAAGTTTACCACACAGTACTGTTAGCTACAGACACTGAGCTATACCGTTGATCTATAGGACTTACTCATTGTCTATCACTAAAATTTGTACCCTTTGATTTGTACCTCCCCATTTCCACCTCCCCCAGCCCCGGCAGGAAACTTTCTACTAGATTATATGTTAATGTTGGTTGGAAAACTCAAACTCAAACTCAAACTTCTGGGGAGCTTCCCAGGTAAAATGTGAAACAGGCCCCCATACACCAAGAACGAGGAGAGACCGAAGACAGAAGCAGGCTACCTCAGATTCAGAGGTGGCAAGTTTAATAAACAAGGGAACTCACATACAAAGCTTGTCTTAGGCGGCTGCAAGACGAATGAATTTCCAGAATCTTAAATGTTAGTACAGAGGCCTTAACTGGGCACCACTTTACGCTTTCAAGGCTATGTCCTTGAAACAGCTCCCATTGTGGGAACAATGGGCAAAGTGTACATTCCAAGGACTGGGTAGATGATGAGGAGCCTCCCATTGCCCTGTTCTAGCTCAGGGGTCAACCAGTGGTAATGTCCTCTCAATGACTGCATTCAACAGTTAAGTGTTCTTATCACCAAGAAGAAGGAGAAGGAGGAGACAGAGACAGAGACGAAGACGAAGACGAAGACGAAGAAGAAGAATAGTAGAGTGGACAGCAAAAAACTTTTGGAACTGGTGAATATGTTTATGGGATAGACGGTGGTGATGGTTTCATGGATATGTATTTATCTCAAAACTCATTAAATTGTGTACATTAAATATGTTTAGCTTTTTGTATGTCAAGATAGAACATATCCGAGGTCATGGAGTTTGTATATGATAGAGTCCAAAATTCAAAGTCAGATTGTCTGTCAAAGTTGCAACTTAAATTATCTTTGCACTTAAATTTTGAATTTAGAACAACTGCATATCAGGAAGTGATCTGAATAAAAATTCTAATTTGGGGCACATGGGTGGTTCAGTCAGTTAAGTGTCTGCCTTTGGCTCGGGTCATGATCCCAGGCAGGGTTCTGGGATCAAGCCCCACATCAGGCTCCCTGCTCAGCAGGGAGTCTGCTTCTCCCTCTATCCCTCCCCCCATGCTCTCTCTCTTTCTCTCTCTGTCTCTCTCAAATTAATAAATAAAATCTTTTTTTAAAAATTCTAATTTAAAGCAACAAATATCCCCAGGTAAACCTGGGACCCAGACTATGATGGGCTCCAGAAAGGGAAAAGAGAATGTTCTAGAAGCAAAGGAAAAAAAGAAGATACATATAGAACCAGGATAAAGACCCTTTTTTTTTTTATTTTTGCCACACTTAAAGAAAAGTTTCTTCATTCTCATGTAGTACATTATTTGTGGTCGTATCTACATCTCTTTATGCTATTGTTAATATGTTAATTGTGTAGGGAATGTAGGTTCAGTCCATCTCAGTAAACCCTTTTATAATGTCATAATAACAGCCATAAGTTAAAAAATAAAAAGCATTCAGGTGTCATTAAGGAAATTATCAAACAATATCAAATACTGCTAAAGAAGCAAAGTACCTAACCCAGAATTCTGTCAAAATCCCACTGCACTCAGGGTGCCTGGGTGGCTCAGTGGGTTAAAGCCTCTGTCTTTGGCTCAGGTCATGATCTCGGGTCCTGGGATCAAGCCCCGCATCGGGCTATCTGGTCAACGGGGAGCCTACTTCCCCACCTCTCTCTGCCTACTTGTGATCTTTCTCTCTGTCAAATAAATAAATAAATAATCTTAAAAAAAGAAAAAAATCCCACTGCCCTGAGTCTGCAAGCCAGATGAGCCTTATCCCTTTTCCTATTGGGTGCCAGGTCATTACAAAAACCCACTCAGTAAATTACCCATTTTTAAATTAATTTCAGGACACATTATTTCTCTACCCTAACCAAACACCAGGTTGCTTTGGGCCATGTTCCCAATCAGATGTAATTGGAAGTGTGTAAATGGGACAAAATATGACCATTGCCCCTCAGGTCTGGGATGAATCAGCATCATTTAGAACAGAGTGTTGGTGGATAAGTATTACAAAATATGGCTAGAAATCATAGGATTCATATTTCTGCCCAGCTAGAATCCCCATGAAGTTATTCTTCCTGCCAAAGACAGTGAAATAAAAGGAATGGGGATGGTCACAAATACACACCCCAATACAAAGTGTTCAGTATGGAGTGTGTGGAGAGAAAATTAAAGGAGCTGCCCCCCAGTAATGAACAAGAAGCCGAGGTATATGGAGAGTGTTCTTGAAGGAGTCAATTAAAAAGACTTGGCAGTGAAAGTTAAATTTGATTGATTGTGCATATTAATTATTGATCATTTTCTTCACATTAATGAGGATTATCAAAATCTTGGCAATGCAAGATAAGAAACTGAATAGAACTAAAACAGAAACTATATTTTAGCCACTTATAATTAAAAGTTTCCTAATGAAAAGGAACAGAACCCATTCCCCTCATTGTTAGTATGTGTACAGTATTGTGATGTTTAAGCTACTTGTACACCAGAATATTTATAGTTCTCATTTCATGGTGTGGCTTGAATCATCTTGGTTAATCGCATGGCTTCCTTCATGATCTTCCAAATGAAAGCACTAGATAAAGACCTAGATGCAGCTGTAGATACAGAAATAAATGATACAGATCATGCAGATGTCTGACTCACCTCCTGTGGTCAACACCCTAACGTGGTAAACTAGAAAAGAAGAGTACCTTGTGCATTACTGACTTTAGAAAGCTTTTGGGGTCCGTGTGTGCTGTGAGTTTCAAAGGTATGGATATTACTAAGCCCCATCACCTAACAGAGGACTAAGGAAGAGGCAGTGAAGTCTGTAACACTTTAACCACCCCCAGAGACCTCACAATAATCCTTTCTCTACCCCTCATTATCCACCTCCAAACATTCAAAAGTTCTCAAAAAAAAAAAAAAAAATACATGCACAATCATACTCTTGGACTCAGATTGTTGAGTAACTCTAGTTTTCTCCATCTATGGTCACACCCATACTACTCTGACTTATGATCCCCAAACAGCATATCTAAATCACATTGTCCCAGCCTTTAAATTATGTCATGGAAGTTTTAAAAATTTATTTCTTACCCTATTTGGGCCCTTTTCTAAGGTCATGGACAATCAGAAGGGAAAAAATTCGAAAAAAAAAAAAGGGAATTCGATCAATGATGAGCTTGCAAAGTTCAGTTAAGGGTAAATACCTTTAGATGGGCTCCATATAGCTTACTTACTTAAAGTGCAGGCCCAACCTAAATTTACACTGCAAAGAGATCAAAGGAATTTATCTATTGATTCTTTTATAAATGTGTTAATAAAAGCAATTTGGATGCCAAATAAAAAAATAATTCAATAGCTATGTACAAAATGCAAAATTTTAGAAACATGTGCCATGGAACACTAGCTCAAAAAATATCCTACACGTAATGTAGATTTTTGAAGATCGACAATGAATATTAGTATAGTAAAGGTTCCAGAATGTCATAATAAAACGAAGACTACTTAATTTTGTTTAGCCCAGTGATTCCTTAACTTATTTGACCACAGAACACAATTTATGTGTTCCTTTGTTTATTTCATGATCTCATTTCCCATGAGGAGCATTCTATACAATAATCTCCTGGGAAACTCCGATATAGTGACCAATATTACAGCTATTGAAATATTGATTATAAAGACTATGCACCAACTTAGATGTATTAGTCAACTAGGGCTGCCATAACAAAATACCAGTGACGAGATGGCTTAAGTAACAGATATTTATTCTCTCATGGTTCTAGAGGTTAGAAGTCCAGTATCAGTTTTGGTTTATAATGAGGCCTCTCTTTCTAGCTTGCAGATGATCACTATGTTTTCACATGGCCATTCCCCTGTGAACATGCTAGAAACAGAGAGAAAGAAAGATAGATCTGGAGGTCTTCCTCTTCTATAAGGACACGAGGTTGATTGGATCAAGGGTCAGCCTTATAACCTCGTTTAGCCTTAATTGCTTCCTTTAAGGTCTTATTTCCAAATATAGTCACGTTGGGGTTTAGGGTTTCAACATACAAATTTGTGGGGAACACAACTACAACTGAGTCTATATTAATGAGATGACTCTAGGAAATTTTCTAAAGATGGGGTTGCTGGTTGTCAGGGAGATCAAACCTGAATAGATGGTTAGGGCTTTCCGTCCCACCCTCTGACTTCCAGGCAGAGGAGAGGGCCTGGAGGTTGAAACAATCACCAATGACCAACGATTTAATCAGTCATGCCTTTGTAACGAAGCCTCCATAAAAATCCAAAAGGAGGGGGTCCAGAGCTTCCAAGTTGCTGAACCAGAACTCTTCCATGTACCACAGCTGGGTCCCCACACGCGGTGGGGAATAGCATACTATTTCTTCATTCAGCTGTTGATGCATATCCCTTGATATCCTTTGTAATAAACCAATAATCTAGTGAGTAACCAATCTCCTGAGTTCTGTGAGCCACTCTAGCAAATTGGTCAAACCCAAGGAGGGGGCTGTGGGAAGCTCTGATTTATACCCAAGCTGTTAGATGCGTAAGTAACAACCTGGACTTGGGATTGGAATCCGATGCAGAGGGCAGTCTTGCAAGACTGAGCCCTCCACTTGTAGAATCTGATGCTCTTTCCAGGAAGATAGTATCAGAATCTAGTTGAATGGCAGGACACTCAGCTGGCGTCTGAGAATTTCTTGGTGGTATAGGGAAAAAAGCAACACATCCAAAGTGTGACCAGAATTTTACTTTGTTATCAGTCACATTAACTACACTATGCAGTTATATGAAAAATAGAGAGAAAAGGAAGAAAGAAGGCAGTACAATGAATATAAGGGAAAAGGGGAAATTGCAAAATAAGTTGGCTTGTTATTTTTCTCTTTTTGTAATAGAAAGTAATTAAAATATCATTTATATCCTTAAAGTATTCTTAAATAATTTACTTTCTAAGATGTACCATACACGGTGGCAGTTGGTTGTAGGTTGGGTGGCTTTACTAGTTAGGACAACCATCCAGTTTAACAAATTCAACGGCAGCACAAATATCTACAATGCAAACACCTGCATGGCCTGAGGAAAAGGACAGGAAATCCTGCAAGTCTCAGGAGCCGGCACTGACCGGAGCAGAGAGAGCCAATTCACTTCCTTCCACCCTGATTTGATAATAGGCCAGTCACTTACCTGTCTCTGGAATAAATCCATCCCACAGAAAAAAATGGGGAAAACAGCAGAATAAATGGAGAGTTTTTACTGCCAAAGGTTCTACTCTTCTATTGGAAGAAAACGACATAAGCTTCCTTCCTATTTTCTTAATCTCAACCATAAACTAAGAATTACAGGCATAAGGAATTGTAACGTTTTTCAGGGTGTCCCTTTGTAATTACAAAAACTTGTTGCCATAAGCCTAAGAAATAAAACAGAAACTGAAGAATTCATCAAATGCAAATTACAACGCAAAGCACATCCTTCCTTCTGTTCCCAAAGTCTCCCTAGAATAAACCTAAACAAAAGGCGTGAAAACCAAGTGCAATTTTAGAGCCAAGGTTGATTTGCATGTGAGAAGGACACATATGCAAAACCCAGCTAACTTCAAGAGTCCATTCAAATACAAAAGTCAAAGTGTAAATCTTTATCCATGCAATGATGTGGACAGAACTAGAGTGAAATAAGTGAAATAAGTCAGTCAGAGAAAGACAAATACCATATGATCCCACTCATATGCGGAATTTAGGAAAGAAAACAGATGAACATATGGGAAGGGGGAAAAGAAAAAAAGGAGAGAGGGAAACAAACCATAAGAGACTCTTAATGATAGAGAAAAAACTGAGGGTTGATAAAGGGAGGTGAGTGGGAGATGGGCTGAGTGGGTGATGGGTATTAAAGAGGGCATTTGGGGCACCTGCGTGGTTCAGTAGTTAAGCGTCTTCCTTCGGCTCAGGTAGTGATCCTGGGGTCCTGCGGTGGACCTCCCTTGTGCTCCTGGGATAGAGTCGCATTGGGCTCCCTGCTCAGCAGAAAGACTGCTTCTCCCTCTCCCTCTGACCTTGCTTGTGTTCCCTCTCTCTGTGTCATATAAATAAAATCTGTAAAAATAAATAAATAAATAAATAAATAAAGGGGTACTTGTGATGGGCATTGGGTTTTGTACCTAAGTGATGAATCACCGAATTCTACTCCAGAAAATAATACTGCACTATATGTTAACTAAGTAATTTTTTTTTATTTAAAGTGTAACTCTTTAACATCTGAAATCTGAAAAGACAGGCAAATTCAGACTCATGGCCGAGATCTACCTATCTGGAGGGGAAGCTGTTGGAGCCATATACTTGTAAGAACACTTACATGGTAATTTTGATGACTTGTGCAAGGCAGAGTATGCACCACCTTGAGAGTGAGAAACTCTTGGGAGTGTATGAACCTTTAAAGGGGTTCATACACTTGCATCTTTAGGGATTCCACTAGGTTCTTACTGTTAAGAGCCAAGAAAGATCCCCTCCAGTTTCCAGTGGGAAGAGAGGAAAAGTAACCATTATGAAATAGACCCTGACCAATCTTCATAACAAAGACCTACTCTCCAGGGGGAAATACTGTTTTACAGCTTTATCCCACCTGGGTAAACTGCATTTCTCAAACCTAACCCCTGCCTCACTTTCCTGTGTCACCTAAGGAGTGGGAAAAAAAAAAAAAAAAGGCTAAGAAACACTAGTGAAGGTGAAGTTCACAGCCCAGTCTCTTAGGTCCACTAAGAGACTGAAAGGCAGTCATAAGATTATAGAATGCTTCTCCTCCCCCATACCTTTCCACAATACCAGTAGGCCTCCATTAGAATAACAATGGAATATAGCTGTACAAACTTTGAGATGGAGATTATCTGAGGAGTTCTTAGGGAAGCCCACTGACAACTTGGGGTGGAGGGGACCAAAAATAAGGACATTAGAGGAGTTTAACCCTCCAGAACCTAGAGCCACAGTAAAGCTATATGTAGCCCAACTCTTGGTGAGATTAAAACAGAATATCACACTGACGGCCAACTTACCTCAGCTTCTATTACCCAATACATCATGTCTAGATTTCAACAAAATAATTAGAAGTCATGCTAAGCAGCAAGAAAAACAGTCTGAAGAGACAAAGTAAGCATCAGAATTAAACTCAGATGTGACATCAATCTCGGATTTACCAGGCAAGGAGTTTAAAAGAACTATGATTAATATGTTAAGGCCTCCAATGGGGGGAAAAAAATACAACAGCAGATGGATAATATAAACAGAGAGATGGAAACTCTAAAGTATCTAAAGAAAAATGCTAGAAATCAAAAATAACTGTAACAGAAACGAAGAATGCCTTCAGCGGGCTCATTGGTAGATGGACATCGCCAAGGAAAGAATCTATGAACCTGAAGATAGGTCAAATAGAAACCTTTCAAACTTTCTCTTTATCCAAGAGAAAAAAGTATTAAAAACATAAGACCAGAACATCCGAAACTGTGGGACAGTATCAAAAGTATAATATACAGATAATTAGAATACCAGAGGGAGAAAATAGACAGGAGCAGAAGAAATGCTTGAAATAATACTGGCTAAAAGTTTTCCAAAATGAATGATATATATCAAACCGCAGCTCCAGAAAGTTCAGAAAACATCAAGCAGGATAAATATCTGTAATATCTATACCTAGACATACTATATTCAAACTGCAGAAAACCAAAGACAAAACCAAAATCTTTAAAGAAGCAGAGTGAAGGAAAACACCTTACCTTATAAAGTAACAAGGATAAGAATTACAATGGACAGAATTCTCATCAGAAACCATGCAAGCAAGAAGAAGTTGGGTAAAATATATAAGTGTTGAAAGAAAAATCCGACCCACCTGACATTCTATACTCAGGAAAATTATCCTTGAAATGTGAAGGAGAAAGAAGGACCTTCTCAGATAAAAGCTGAAGAAATTTATTGCAAGCAGACTAGCACTGCAAGAAGTATTAAAGGAAGTTCTCTACATCATTTGTCATTGGGAAAATGTAAATTAAAGGAACAATAAGATGTCACTACACACCTATTAGAATAACCAAAACCAGAACCCTGACATCAAATACGGGCTAGGATGTGAGGCAACACAAATGTGTGGGAGTGCAAAATGGTACAGCAATTTGCGGAAGCAGTTTGACAGTTTGGCAGTTTCTTATAAAACTAAACATACTCTTACCTATGATCCAGCAATCACACTCTTTGCTATTTATCCAAAGAAGCTCAAAAGTTATGAACACACAAAACCTTGCACACAAATTCATATCTGCCAAAACTTCGAAGCAAACGAAATGTCCACCAGTGGGTGAAGAGATGAACTGTGGTATAACCAGACAATGGAATATTATTCAGTGCTGAAAAGAAATATACTATCAAGTCATGAAAAGACATGGAGAAATTTTAAATGCACATTTCTAAGAGAAAGAAGCCCATCTGAAAAGGTTACATACTGTATGATTCCAACCAGATGACATTCTGGAAAAAGCAAAACTATGGAGACCGTAAAAAGATCAGTGGGTGCCAGAGGCTAGATGCAGGGGGAAGGATCAACAGGTAAAGAGCACAGAGGATTTTTAAGGCAGTGAAACTATTCTGTGTGATACTGTAATAAGGGACACATAACATTATACATTTGTCCAAACCCACAAAACGTTCAACACCAACAGTAAACCCTAATCATGTAAACTATGGATTTTGTGTGATAAGGTTGTGTCAGTGTGGATTTATCAGTTCCAAAAATGGGCCCCTTTGTTGGGGAATGTTGATAGTGGGAAAGGCTATGCAGATGTGGGGGTGACCCTCCTTTCAATTTTGCTGTAACCCTAAATCTGCTCTAAAACAAAAACAGTTTTTAAAAAAAATTTTCAGAAAGACGAGAAATAACACTGGTGAGAAACTAAGATTGATGTAACTAAAAAGGAAGAGTGTGGAGAAGAAAGAAATGAGGAGTCTTCCCACCCTCGTTTGGATAATCTTTCAGTTTCACGAAACCTGTGTCTCTATGCCATACCACATTCATGGTAGACATTAAACTTAAGAGGGGTGTTTCCCTCTGAGTATTTAAAAGTGCAGATCCTATTTGTAGGGCTCCTGACAGAGGTCCAATTATCTCCCTTCCAGAGGTAATTATATTGGACATAGTATAATGAAATCTATATCCAAAGAGAAGCTAGAAACAGAAAATCCCCTTATTTAAAAAAAGAAGAAACATAGATAAACAAGAGAACCTGGACCTTATTAAGCTGAAAGGTACCTACTAGATAAACATGTGTGTTTATATCCAGTAACTACCAGATAAAGCATGTGTGATGTCAGGTACCTACTAGATAAACATGTGTGTTTATATCCAGTAACTACCAGATAAAGCATGTGTGATGTCACGTAACACTGACATAGTCACGATTAAAAGCAGAAACCTGTGGGGAGAAAAATGAGAAAGGACCAGAGAGATTGACTTTGCTAAGGTCATACAGCTGGCAACTGACAAAACCACAACTCAAATTCAGATCTTGCCTCACATCACCACAAATTACAAATAAATGATAGGAATCTGTGTTTTTCCCAAGTACGCAATTAATAAAGGGACCTTTTGTAATATGCAAGAATTAGGCAGCAGAATGGCACTTTTGTGACCTTAAGGGAATTTTTGCAGCTTCCCAAAGATCTAATTCATATCCAGGAGAAGCTTAAAAAAAAAAAAAAAAGACAATCTGTGACAGTTGTGTCAAGCTGCTGGTCGTTGAATTACAATAGAGAGTCCATTTGCCAACAGTTTTCTAGAAAAGCAGCAGCAGCCAGGCTGCGACTTTTTCACTGGAGTCAGTTTCCTTATTCCTGAAATGGCTAAATCAGCAGTAAAGGTCTCAGAAAACAGACCCAGCTACCATCCCCCTAGGCATCCTCATGCTGATTAATCACAACAGCTGGATCACACCAGCTGGAAAATATCCCTTGCTCCTCAGAATGGGCCCAGTACTTAATCTCTATACCGTTCATCTGGTATTTAATGTACACTCTATTAGACTGGCGGCCATATTTTAAGCATGTTGTTCTTAATCAAATTCTAAGCTATTTGAGGACAAGGCCCTACAGGTCACCTCCCAAAGCCCCCAAAAGTTGGCAAGGTGCCCAAAAGATGCTCCGTTAAACAGCGGTTGAACGATTTTCTGCTGAGGAAAAGAAAGTTCTCCCAGGATTCGGGGGTGAAACTGGTCTAGAATTAGTAGCTGGAAGCATCTTTCTGAGCTGTAATGAAGTGAGGCTCAGATTACAAAAACCAGAAGTGAAGTTCATTCGTTAAGAGGTCACCCATTCCCCTATCCAACAAATATCTCTGCACCCTCCCAGCATTGTACAAATGGTGGATTCAGATGTGGAAGGATGTGCCCATAAAAAAAAGAGCAGAATTAGACACTCATCAGTGGACTCCATCTTTTATTCATATTAATATGGCTTTATTGTTTTATCTGGTTGCCTATTTGTTACTTCCACCATCAATAATGAGAACTTCCTGTTGGCAGAAAGTTCACTCCAGAACTTTCTCCCTATATATTTCTCCCTAGTGTATATGTGGTTTATAACTTACCCATTTTATATGTAAATACATGTAACTTACATTTACATTTTGTTTAGTTTTAGTTCACAATTAGTGAGCATTGTCTGCCATCTGATAGAAACCACGCCTTTAACGCCATTCTAAGATTCCTAATCACTGGGGCGCCTGGGTGGCTCAGTCAGTTCAGCGTCTGACTCTTGATTTCAGCTCAGATCTGGTCTCGGGGGTGTGGGATTGAGCCTCATGTCCGTCTCTGCACTCAGTGCCGTCCGCTTGTCCCTCTCCCTCTGCTTCTCCCCTCCGCCACCACTCACTCGCATGCTCTCTCTCTCTTAAATTAATTAATTAATTACTTTTAATTTCCTAAATGTTTAACAGAGGTGCAGAAACTACTCCAAGAAAATCCTTAGTGCCCACATTTTACCTGAAAAATCTTCTCTAATTTTTGGTTCTGAATTGCCAATTCATCCAGTATCTAACTCCTTAGTCATGGCCCTAGTCATTACCATCCCAAGAGGCTCTGGTGAACAGTCTCTTCCCAACACCCTGATTTGTCAACCCACCAACCGGTTTTTGGTTCCA
This sequence comes from Lutra lutra, assembly GCF_902655055.1. Taxonomy (NCBI): domain Eukaryota; kingdom Metazoa; phylum Chordata; class Mammalia; order Carnivora; family Mustelidae; genus Lutra; species Lutra lutra. The sequence goes on along the minus strand of NC_062279.1, from coordinate 46,417,343 downwards.
CCTTTCACATACTGGCTTTGAATGTGCACATGAGCCTTATCACCATGATATGAGCCATGATAGGATGAGTGTTTTTTCCTTTTTTTTTTTTTAAGACTTTATTTGACAGAGAAGAAGGCAGAGAGGGGGTGAAGCAGGCTCCCTGCTGAGCAGAGAGCCCAACGCGGGGCTTGATTCCAGGACCCTGAGATCATGACCTGAGCAAAAGACAGAGGCTTAACACTCTGAGCCACCCAGGCACCCGTTTCTTCCCTTTTATTAAACAGTGACAACCCAGTGATACAAAGATGAGTATCTCTATTATCACTCATTGTCACTAGTACTATACTAATACTTAATGTCCATACCATTCATCTGATATTTAACTTGTACTCTATTAATTCGGCGGTAAGTTTTTAAGTGCATTATTATTCTTCAAATTCTAAGCTATTTCAGGACAAAGAACTATTCGTCTCTCTGCAATGATGAAATTCTGTATCTGTGTTATCCAATAAGGTAGCAACATGTGGCTACCAAATACCTGGAATGGCAGGTACAATTAATTAAATGAATTCTTAATCTCATTTCATTTTAGTTAACTTAAATTTAAGTAGATGTTTGTAGTGGTATTATCAACAATAGTCAAACTATGGAAAAGCCCAAATGTCCATCAACTGATAAGTGGATCAAGAAGATGTGGCACCCTCCCCTTTGTTGTGTGTGTGCTCTCTCTCTCTGTCAAATAAATAGATAAAATCTTTTTTTTTAAGATTTTATTTATTTGACAGAGAGAAACACAGTGAGAGAGGGAACACAAGCAGGGGGAGTGGGAGAGGGAGAAGCAGGCTTCCCGGCAAGCAGAGAGCCCAATGCAGGGTTCAATCCCAGGACCCTGGGATCATGACCTGAGCTGAAGGCAGACACTTAATGACTGAGCCACCCAGGTGCCCCAATAAAATCTTGAGGAGAAGAAGAAGAAAAAGGAAGAGGAGGCAAAGGAGAAGGAGAAGAGAAGGGAGGAGGAAGAGGAGAAGAGGAGGCACATACATTTAATGGAATATTATTCAGCTATCAAAAAGAATGAAATCTTTCCATTTGCAGTGATATGGATGGAGCTAGAGAATATTATGCTGAGGGAAATAAGTCACTCAAAGAAAGACAAATACTATATGATTTCACTCATATGTGGAACTTAAGAAACAAAACTGATGACCATAGAGGAAAGGAAAAAAAAAAGAGGGGGGGGGAGGCAAACCACAAGAGACTCTTTTTTTTTCCCCCATAAGAGACTCTTAACTACAGAGAACAAACAGGGTTGCTAGAGGAGAGGTGGGGGGGAATGAGCTAAACGGGTGATGGGCATTATGAGGAAAACTGTTGTGATGATCACGGGTGTTATATGTAAGTGATGAATCACTACATTCTACTGCTGAAACCAACATGACATTATATGTTAACTAACTAAAATTTAAATAAAAACTTGAAATATTAAAAAAATGTAAGTCGTCGCAAGTAGCCACTGACATCTGTAGTGGATATGTGGGAGAGAAACAAACACATTTCAACTGCAAAAAAAAGACAACTTAGCGGGTGTTATATTGGGAGCATGAACAAAATACTCTGTGAGGACAGAGTAAGGAACAACTAATTATGTCTCAAAAGGCTGGAGAAATTTAGCAAAATATATGGCATTAAAATTGTAATCTAAGCAACAAATAAGATTTCACCAAACAAAAAAGTTCAGAAAGGCATTTCAGATGGAGGACACAAGCTGAATAAATGCTAGAGGAAATATAAGTTATTTCTAAGATTCTAACACCCAATTACAATGTTTGTTTTGGGGGATGGGTTCCCATACCGTCAAGCAATTCTGCGACACGAGCTGGGTGTCCTACAACTCGAAACAATTCTGTGACTATCTATCTGGAGAGAGCATCAGATCTCATAGGCTAGGATCTCAGTCCCTCAAGACCACCCCTTCCACCACTGTGTTTCTGATCTACCGGCTACAGATTGGAGGTTCCCACCACTTCCTCCTTGGGTCAATTAATTTGCTAGAGTGGTCTACAGAACTCAGAAAAACATTTACCTACCAGATTACTGACTAATTATAAAAAGATATGACTCAAGAAAAGCCAGATGGAAGAGATGCATAGGACAAGGTGTGGAGAAAGGGCACAGAGCTTCCATGCCCTCTCTGAGGGCACAACTCTCCCTAAATCTCCATATGTTTACCAACCAGAAACTTCCCAAACCCAGGCCTTTGGGGTTTTTAGGGAAGCTTCATTACAAAGCCATGACTGATTAAATCATTGGCATTGGGAATTGAACTTAATCTCCTATCCCTCCCTCCTGAGAGATCAGGGGTAGATGTTGGGACTGAAAGTTCTACCCAATCTCTTAATAATATGGCTGGCTCTACTGACAATGAGTCCCATTTTTAGGTGCAGTCCTAAAGTCACTTCACTAACATAACAAGACACCTTTATCACTCAGGAAATGCCATGTGTTTTAAGAGCTATGTGTCAGAAACAGGAATAAAGCCTAAGTATGTATTTCTTATTATTGTTTTTAAAAAATTCAACTGGGTAAATTTGAATCTCTAATAGGCTTTATTCAACAATTCATGAATCAGACAGCATTCCGTCTAGTACACAGAAAGGACCTCCAAAGAGCTGTAGGCAGGAGAAGGCAGAGACAAAGAGCAGATTACCTCCTCTTTCTATGGGGGATAGAAGGGATCTGCCAGGTGGATTACCTCACCACTGCTGACCAGGAAATTCCAGACTGACTGGTTTAAGATTACAATCCTGGGAGGGGCAGCTGGGTGGCTCAGTCAGGTGAAACATCTGCCTCATGATTTCGGTTCAGGTCATGATGTCAGGGTCATAAGATCGAGCCCGGCTTTCGGCTCAGCACTCAGCAGGAAGACTGCTTGAGATTCTGTCCCCCCCCCCCTTCTTCCCCTTCCCCTATTTGCACTCTCGCTCTCTCTCTCTCTCTCAAATAAATAAATAAATCTAGAAAGACAGAAACAGAAGGAAAGAAAACATTACAATCCTGGAAGTTGAAACTATAATCAGGTTATATATTAAGTCAGTTTGAGGCCATGGGACTTAGCACAAGGGACTCTATTTGGGGACTGCTGTTTCTTTTTTTAACACTGTAAACCATAATTTCACAGTCTACCCCCTGGTCTTTGAACAGTCTTTTAGAGGAAAATCTCCTAAAAAAGAAAATATTGCCACATTATGAAAATCCCATTCAGTCATTAATAATTATTCATTCCATCCTCACACCCTCTAAAAATGTCTCCCAAGGCAAGATCACTCAGATTTGTAGGCTTCCATTCGGTCTTATCAAGTTCTAAAAACAGAAGTAATATCAGCAACATATGGTTTCACCCCTTCAGGCACCTGATAGACCCAGACTAAGACAATATCATCTCTTGTTCTGAGCCTCTTTCAAGGTGTTGATATAATACTGGATTTCCCTATTCCATAAGCCATTTATCCAGCTACTGTGTTTCCTTCTCTCCACTTACACGCAAATGTTTCTACCTTTAGAAGGACCATTAGGTTGGGGCACTGTGCTAGTCTAGATTGCAGGCAGGAATACTAGTCTAGCAAGTCCTTCCCCCTCAGTCCACTCCTGTTCACACAGGGTAAAGTTAAAGGGGTATAGAACTGGTGGGATATCTTTACTTCCAGGCTATATAGCTGCATTCATTGCTAATCCCAATTTTGTCAGATGAGGTAAATGTCCATCCTGCCCCATCACACCCTTAAGAATCATCCCTGCTACCAGACCCTTGAAGTTGCATCCCTGGTCATGTGACCACTGCATCAGGTAGGGGGTGGAAAAGTGAAGATGATGTGGGGAAGAAGTAATACCATCATGTTCCTCAACCCGATGGTAAATCACAATATCACAAAAACCAAGAAGCTTAGAAGTACAGAGATAAGAAATAAAACTGGAAAGACTGGTTGAGGCCAAAGGTTTCTAGAAATATGCTATCAGATATGTTAGGCATTCAGGACGTGTGGCTATTTAAGTCAAATTAAATTAAAATATTCAATTAATCAGTTGTGCTAGCCATTTCATGGAATCAATAGACACTGTGGCTAGTGGCTACCATATTGGACAATGCAGATACTGAACATTTCCATCATGGCAAAAATTTCTTTTTCTTTCTTTTTTTTTTAAGATTTTATTTATTTATTTGGCAGACAGAGATCACAAGTAAGCAGAGAGGCAGGCAGAGAGAGAGAGAGGGAAGCAGGCTCCCCACCGAGCAGAGAGCCCGATGCGGGGCTCGATCTTAGGACTCTGAGATCATGACCTGAGCTGAGGGCAGAGGCTTAACCCACTGAGCCACCCAGGTGCCCCATGGCAGAAATTTCTAATGAACTGTGCTGGCTGTAGAGTTTTATTGCTGTTTGTTCATATTTTTGTTTTGTTTTTAATTCATCTTAAATCTTCCAATGGAGGGGTACCTGGATGTCTCAGTTGGTTAAGCGTTTGCCTTCAGCTCAGGTCACAATCCTGGGATCCTGGGATCAAGCCCCAAATTGGAGTCCCTACTCATCAAGGAGCCTGCTTCTCCCTCTCCCCCACTGCTCCCCCTGCTTGTGCTTGCTTGCTTGCTTGCTTGCTCACTCACTCTGTCAAATAATTAAATAAAAAAAATTTTTTAAATCCTCTGATGGAATGAAGGGTGTAAAAAGAAAGAAGTAAAAAGCAGTGGAAACTGTGAATAGGTCAGTTAGAATTTGATGGGGTAAGAATGATTCAAAAAGGCACCTGCTCTTTCTAAACAATACCATTCCTTTCTGGGCAGTATCACTGCTGCTAAAGACTCAGCAGCACACCTAGCTATGGTCTGACTGCTGCGTGACCCCCAAAATGTACATATTGAAATATAATCCTCAATACGATGATATTAGGAGGCAGTCCCTAATATGGGATGTGATTAAGTCAGAGGGCAGAACTTTCATGGTTGGAATTAATACCCTAAAGTGCTGGCTTGCCCCTTCAACCACATAAAGACACAAAGAGAAGACAATCTAAAGCCCAAAAGGGGGTCTTCACCAGAACCCAGCCATGCAGGCATTCCAATCGTGAACTGTAGCCTCCATGACTGTGAGAAATCAGTGTTGGCTATTTATAAGCTAACCAGTGTAAGCAATAGCATTTTGTAATAGCATCTTAAAAGGACTAAGACAAAAAAAACTCGTGCTAAGAAATGAGGGTGCCACTGTGATAATAGTCTAAAAATTTGGAAGAGTTTTGGAACTCGCTAATGGGCATAGTCTGTAAGAATCCGGAGGTGCGCATTAAAAAAAGCCTGAATTGCCATGAACAGACTATGGAAGGCAAATCTGGAGAACTGTAGGGAGACCCTCAGTCTTCTTAAGGAATACCTCAGTAGTCATGAACAGAATGTTGGTAGACGTATGGATGTTAAAGGCTATTCTGAGAGGTCTTGGATGGAAATGAGGAATGTGTTATTGGAAACTAGAGGAAAGGCGATCCTTACTATAAAGTGGCAAAGAGCTTGGCTGAATTGTGTTCATGTCCTTGTGTTCTGTGAAAAGTACAACTTTTGAGCAATGAAATCGAGTATTTGGCTGAGGAATTTTCCAAGCAAAGTATTGAAGAAGCGGCTTGGTTTCTCATGAACACTCACAGTAAAAAACAGGCATAGAAAAATGCCTTAAAGATGTAACTGTTAACCAAAAGGGAAGCAGAATTAAAAATTGGAAAAATTCTCAGTTTATCTGTCTTGCAAAAAATTGGCAAGTTTATCTGGGAGACAGCACAAAGGATGTGGCCAAATTTAATAAAGTAATACAGACCGACCTCTTCAGCAGAAGCTAGAAGGTATTCGTCAAGACAGTGGGAACTTCGAAACAGAAACCAGGACCTAGTATTCAAGATACTAGAAGAATGACCCTGAAAGCATTTTACAGCTCTCCCGGAGCTGTTCCTCTCATCACCAGCCCAGAGTGCAAGAGCCCATGGGACAGAACAATTTCAAGGCTCTGCTCCCTACATTCTGGTGCCTTGCTCCCAGGCTGCCCCAGGATTCAGCAAGGACTGAGATGTCACCCCCTCTGGGGGCACACGTGGTAAACCATGGTAGCACCACTTTGATAAACCAAAGCAGCATCCTTAAGGAGTCATCTCCGCTGCACTAAGTTGACCGAAACCAGGGGGCATGACTCGTTCCACCGAGATTTCAAAGGATGGAAATCCTGGAGGCTGGAAGGCACCATCCAGGCGGGGAGTCCCCACTAAGGCAAGACCCAATGGAGCTGTGACAGCAGACTCCACCTCAATGGGTCTTAAGATTTTTGGACTTGCTCAGAACCTGTTATGCCTCCCTTCTTTACATTTCCTCCTTTTGGAATGAGAATGCCTATCATTCCTCTATTATATTTTGGAAGCACAGAAACATGTTCATAGTTGGACAGTAATTTGCCTCAGGATGAGTCATCTCATCCATATCTGATTTAGATGATATGTAGGTCAGACTGTGAACTTCAGCTTTCAAGTTGATGCCAGATCGAGTTAAGACTTTAGGGGCTATTGGGATAGAATGAATGCATTTTGTGTGTGAAAGGATATGGATTTGGGGGGACCAGGATGAAATGTTTTATGTCCCCAACCAAATTCATATGTTGAAATCCTACCCCCCAAAGTATTAGGAGTATTAGTATTAGGAGTATTAGAAGGTGGGGCCTTTGAGAAGGGGGTTAGGTCATGAGGGTGCAGCCTCAGGAATGGAATTAGTGCCCTTATAAAGGAAACCCCAGAGAGCTAGCTTGCCTCTTCTACCATATGAGGACACAGCAAAATGACTTCTTCACCAAACACCGAATATACTGGCTCCATGATCCTGGACTTCCTAGTGTCCAGAACCATGAGAAATATTTGTAAGTCACCCAATTTATGGCATTTTCTTATAGCAGCCCAAATGGCCTAAGATTCCCCTTACTGAACTTCAGGTCAGCATGGTTTCTGTGCCACTTGCCAATCCTATTCCAAACCCTAAACAATAAAATGGATATGTGGGGATGAGAACCAGAAACTATGATGAGAGAGCACTGGTAAGGAAATAAATAGTCAATTTTTAAAAAAATATTATTTCAAAAAGACAAGTCAGAACTAGAGATTTAAAGATCCTGGAGGGGGAAGACCATTCTCTTTCAAATGCAGGTTTTTTCCTATTTCTTTCTCCCCTTTTCACCTTTAACATAGGTTCTCATGCGAACTGATGACTGTCACAAGTTTCTGACACTCCACGAAACTCGTACTCAGGCCACCAATCTTCTACAAGACTCAGCTGAGAATCACGCAACAAACTATATTCCAGCTGAATTATCCTCTGTTCCTGACAGGACCACTGTATCCAAGTTCCTCTCTGCTTGCCAACTTGGGCCAACCATGTAGAAGTCCACGTCCCTTTAGATCACAAAAATTGTCCTAAATAATTAACCTTTTCTTTCTTTTCTCTGATCCTCGATGAGTTCCCTCTTATGTAGCTGTTCTCAAACAAGCAGCTGCCCCTGTTCTTTCTGGGGGTCCATAAGGTCAACGCTCTTTTTTTGTATCACTAAGAGGTTCTTCACCCTTTTCACTTTTATTCTGTCATGAACACATAGAGGTAACTCCTCCAGCCACACGGTGTATCCTGATGCCACTGCTCTGATGGCTCATGAATCTGTGTTTGTGTATTCTTCGGGTTTTCAGAATTTTTTAAAGTTGTAGTTTTAAGATATAAACATATGAGATTAGTTCAGTTGGTTCTCAAGACTTCTACTGAGATATTCCTAGCTGCCTTCAGGTACACCATCTAAAATCCATGTTACCTCCTTCCCATCCAATAAGTCATTATCTTAAAATCCCCAACTTTTCTTCACACCCATATGGAAGCACAACAACAAAAAGAATATCATTTTTGCCTTCCTCTGCATTAACTTTTAAAAAATTGTTTTAACTTTCTGAGTTTTATCAAAATATTATTTTGAAATTTAATAAAATTTATTCTAAAATAAAAATTTTTCTGAAACGTGTTTTCCTCATATTTTAGGATCAATTTTTGGCTTAAAAAGGGAGATTGAAGAACTACTTATTAACCCACAGCTGTGCATAAGGTCTACTCAAAAATGTTAAAAAAAGATAATACTTCAAGTCAGAAACTTCTTTGACTCAAGGAAGAAAAGAAACTACTCCAAAGAAACTGGGGAAAACTGTAAATAAAAAATAAAAATATAACAACAGCTATCTTTTCATCAGTTTGATAGATGATAGTAATTTACCACCTAAACTGTTGTGTCTTAAGCAGTAGAACATGTGGAGTACCATTTTGGTATTAGTTAAATTGTGATGTCATTTTAAGATTCAGTGTCTAAAGCCCTGGCTGGAGAAGGAAACATAATAACTAAGACCTTAATAAAGCTTCTACATTTGACACTTGCCGAATGCCTGCTGGATAAAAAGTTGGTTAACGAAATCACGACACTACCACTTTCCAAAAGTGCGGCAACTTGACAAACTGCTTAGCTGTAAACATGAAAATTGAGATAGTATCTCATTTGCAAAATTGCATTTTTGTTTTGTTATTGATGAACCTATAGGTGTGGCTAGATTTGTTTTGCTTGAATTCTTCTGATATTAGCATCCACTAATGATCAAAGATGTTTTATATGAGTGCTTGGCAGCAAACACAAGGGGTACTGAAATACTCAAAGTGTTGAATAATTTTTAAATGTCTCATGTTTTATTCTGAACCAATTATGTTGACATTTTCAGTCATGGCACAACAGCAATGGTGAAGAGAGCTGCTAATGACTAACATAAACCAAGGAAGCGGCACCGAACTCTGCTAGTAGTCTCATTCCTCACCCCACACACAAAAATGGCAGTTTCTCCTTAGGATGTCCTTGATAGAGCATGAAAAAAAGTAGTCATGTTATTAAATTTTGACTTCCAAGTGCCTGTCTTTTTTTTTTTTTTTTGAAGATTTATCCGTTTATTTTACAGGGGGAGAGAGAGAGAGAGAGAACTGGGGGAGGGGCAGAGGGAGAGAATCCTCAAGCAGAGTCCCCACTGAACGCAGAGCCATCGAGGGACTCAATCCCAAGACCCTGAGATCACGACCTGAGCTGAAACCATCCATCATCACATGTTGGTTTTTGCTGTTGTTGTTGTTGTTGTTTTGGTTAGAATTCAGTGTGACAAAATCAGGTATGTGTAAAGCCCTTCTGGCACAAACCAAAATGGCTGTCTCAGGAAAAACCACTTGTGTGATTGTTTGGGCTTGAGCTGAACTACCTGTTTGTTTCACAGAAAGAATGACTAGCCACAATACTAGGGTTGGTTAGATTTGCGTGTTTGGCAGACATTTTCTTGAACATGAACAAAGTGAGCCTGTCATTTGAAAAGAAACAGTCATCAGCATTTGTTGCCAATGGTAACATTTGAACTTTCAAGAAAAACTAAGAATATTGGAAAACTTGCATCTGCTACTATCAGCTTGATAGCTTTCCAGTACTTAGAGACTTTGCTGATGAGGTTAGTGATTAATTAATGTGATTTTTAAAAATGAAACCAATCAACATTTGTAAGATTTGTATGACTCAATGAGCTCATATCTTCCAAATAGTCAATGTAGGAAAATTACAAAATCATGCCTGAATAAAGATATATTGAGAGCGCAAGGTAGACCATAGATTTCAATTTCACTAAGCACAAAAAGTTCATTGATAAGCTTTCACATTCCACATTGCACTAACCTTTAAGAAACCACCACTTGTTAAGCTGTGGTGAAGTATCAAAGAATAGTAACAATTATCTGAAACAGCTATTAAAATATTCCTTTATTTTCCCAACTACATTATCTGTCTGAAGCTCCCACCAAGTGTACTTTATATACTTCAAGCATGTGGCAACAGACTGAATACAAGAGAAAATATGAGAATGCCACTATCTTCTAAGCTATACATGACAGAGATTTGCAAAAAGAAAAAAAAAAAGCCACTCTGAAAGACGCCCCATTGTTTTTTTAAATAGTCTTTTTTTATTACTATGTTATTTAAGTTAACATGTATTAGCTGTACTATTGTTACTAGTAAGTGAACTAGTAAATAGTGTAAACTTTTTTCAACTTTAATTTCTGCCTTAGTAAATATCCATGATGTAACCTGCATAAACAAACCCACGGAGGGTTCCTTCTAATTTTTATGAAGTAAGAGGACCTTGAGACCAAGAAGTTTGAGAACTACTATTCTTAGCTATCAACTGTCAAAAATGTCTTAGGAGCTGTAGGTACCCTGGGTTTAAGTCTTAATAAAAGATAAAGAAGAGAGAGGAGGACTCACTCCCTTTGACCTTCTCCCCAGAGTCTCAAATGTATCCTTCAACTGTCCTTCATTTGCTTCCCTTTTACTTCTGGCTGCAGACGTACCCCCTTCCACCACCCACACTCCACCTCTAATCCTGTGATAATGGAAAGACAAAATGGACAGGAAAGGAGTACCTCTCATTGCTCCTGTTCCCAGTGTTGAGCATTGTCTTTCCCAACGTTTTCACTTCTATAAGGGTCTTTTATTGTAATACCAGGGTGGAGAGGTAGTGTGGTTTACTGGAAAGCACTGGCAAACCGAGGTTCAAAGTCTGGCTCCACCCTTCACTACCGTTGAGCAAGCCATCCAGTATAAGAGAGACTCAGTTGCCTCTTCTACAGAACACAGAGAAGAATTATTGCTAGGGTTATTGCTAGGTTTTTACAAAGAAAGTATATTGTAGAACATAGAGGGCAACTCAACAAATTTTAGTTCCTCTCCTTCTTTCTCCCACTATCTATGTTCCTGAATCACATTCCCACTTTCCAGAGCACTGAGAAAGTCAAAGAGATTTGGGAAAAGATAGGGACATGGTCTACAGAAGACCCATAACCCCCATTTACAATGGGAAGTGTAATTCTTGCCACCATATCTAGCCTCTGTACAAGGGAGCCTGGGAAAAGATAAACTCTTTCCCTATGTCATACCTTTCATAATCATCAAGTAATTCTGTTTTTGTTTTTTGGTTTTTTGGAGGAAGAAGATGATAAAAGTGATGCCCCAAGAGATCTTCAGTCTTCAGGTCAACATTCATGCTATGGGAAAAAAGCCTCTGGCTTTCATTCAGCCTGGGGCCCAGAGTTAAATTGGTTCCTTGTTGAACAAAATAACAATTCTGAGATGGGCATGCGGTGACTCTGGCCGACATCCAGATGTGTTTCAAAATGACATGGATTTTCTACAAAGGACACCAAGAAAGGCATGTGCTAGTAACTTGTTTTGGTCTCTACATGTGAGCTGAGTGGCCAAGACAGTGATGGGGGTGTGATCCAAGTGCTTGGGTCCGGCAGAACAAATTGAAACTAGAGCTGTGCTGGAGACAGGATTCCAAAAGCCAAGCCCATGAAGCTATAGCAATAAATGGTTTTCCAGGAGAGTCTGCTTCAAAGACTTGTGTTTATGATTTCCTCTCTAAGAGCTCCTTGGGGAGAGGGCCATGTTTTCATGCGGCATTTTCCAACCTAACAAAGCAGCCCCTTCCTTTTGCGGTCATCCTGACCCTGTACTTCTCTCCAAGGCATTAGCAAACCATGCGTTAAGGAAGCCACTCTTGCCACAGCTCAGCTGAAAAGAGTCCAAAGGCCTGAGGACCAGGGAAGCCAAAGGTATAAATGCCAGTCCAAGGGCAGTAGACTGAAATCACAGCTCAGTCAGGCAGGTAGGAAGCAAAAGGGGTGAGTGCCTCATTCCTTTCCCTTTTGTTCGATTCATCTCCTCAGTGGAGAGGAGGATCCATCCACACCCAGGAGGGCCATCTACCTTCTGAGTCCACCGACTCGAGGGCCGCTCTCACAAACACACCCAAATAGAATATTTAATCTGGGCACCACCTCCACCAGTTAAACTGACCCATAAAATTAACTCTCACAAGCCTCCTTGGAAGCCATGCATTGTTAGAAGAGAAACACAATTTCTGTGATTTCCCACCACCATCATGCTAGAAGGAACGGTATATAAATCATCCTAACTGAGAATATCATGTTAACAAACTTTCCTCTCATCCAGCATCCCTAACCGATCAGTCTTGAATTTGCAAGATAACGGAAAGCTGTGTCAAAATTAAGGATCAGTCTAGGCTTCTGAATGTGGGACCGCGCAGGCACCAGAGGCTTCCAAATATTTAGACAATACTGAAAGCACTCTAAGCATTACAGGGCACCAGAGGGGTCAGATCACGTGGCTTGGAGACGCTCTCCAAACAGAGCCTGTCACACTTAGAATGCCTCTTCGAGGAAAAACAAATGGCAAACTGGGGGCAGTGAGGAGCTCTGGGAAAGTAGGAGCACCATCGAGAAAAAAAGAAAGGTAACTTGCATTTTACATGCTATGCATTACGTTAAGCTGTTTATGAGGTTATAGGGTGTTCTATCTTCTATAAAAGAAATATGAGAAAATAGGAATATATCTACATGTTCATTTACTTTTTATGAACAGGAAAAATTGGTATGAGAAATCAGAAACTAATGAAAATGCTTACCTGTAGAAGGTAGTGGGACTGGGGTAGAGGGAATACAGAATGAGATTTCTTGGAATCTGTCTTTTTATATAGCTTTGACTTTAGAACCATAATTAAGGTTTACATTGCCAAAAGATAAAGTTCACAAATGATGTAAAAAGCAAACTCTAAAATACAAATAGTAACAAAAGACCGTAACTATGTCAAATCCAAAACAAATGTGTAGGCAGAAAAATAATCATTTCAAGTAATTTAAACATAAGGGGATATAGTCTAAGAAGGATTGAAAAAAAAGGGTGAAATTTCCCATTAGACTTGCTTTTCTTAGTGGTATTGGCATTGTAGTTTGTCTTAAAGTTTAATTTTTTAGTAATCTCTACACCCAACGTGGAGCTCAAACCCACAGCCCCGAGATCCAGTTGCAGGCTCTTCCAACTGAGCCAGCCAGGTGCCCTGCATTGTAATTTTAAAACTATTTTGTTTGTGAAGTCATATAGAGTTAAATAGTAATAATTGATTCAAGCAAAGATCATCAATGTGTGTTAAAAAAAAAAATCCCAAGGTATCACCCCACAGGTGACTGATTCATTGGGAAGGTGGGGTGGAGAATAAATTTGCTTTTAAATGGAGAAATATGGTGGTCACCACCTTCCCCAAATAGTCAAGCTTCACAGCCTCAGTAGTGAGACAGCTGACATCTTACACCTCCTTATGGATACAATGAGTACTCACACCATCATGTGTGTGATGTTCTTGCCAGAATTGGTGGACCTGAAGATTCAGGTCATGAGGAAATGGTATAACCGATCTTATACCCTTCAAAAGCTTCAGTGTTATCCAGAACAGAGAAACACTTGAAGGTTGTTCTAAAATAGAAGAAACTAAAGGGACATATCATGCAATAAACAGCGAAAAGTTAGAGAGGGCACCATTGGGACAATTAAGAATGTTTGAGTATGGACAATAGGGCGATAATACTAAGTTTATGTTAATTTCCTTAGGTTTGTTAATAATGGGATTGTGCACGCGAGTTGTCTTTTTCCTGGGAGACACAGGCTGAAGTATTAAGGAGTAAAGTGAGATGATGTGTGTAGCCTAGTTATGGATGGTTTGAATGGTTTGGCACAAAGGCAGTGGGTTTATATAGAGAAAGTGACAACGGAGGTGGTGATAGCAGTTGGAAAATCTAGGTAAAAAGTACACAGTGTTCATTACAGTTTTCAAAACACTATCATGGTTCTTTCCCCCGCCCACTGCGGATTTCAAATTTTTCTAAAAGAAAAAAATTATTAAAAACAAGAGATTTGCCAAACCACCACTCAGAACTTTCCGTGACTTCCCTGGACCCCCTCCTCAAAAGGCAGAACTCCTTTGCCACAATCTGTGTGTGCTTTGGGGAAGAAATCATGAAGGTCATCAAACATCCCCCGGTCTAATGCCTCCTAGGATGCTGGGCAGAGGATGCAGTGTCTGCGTTCCTTGCAGTTAACACTAGCCAAATATTTTACTTTACTCTAGTAAAATGTATGTGCTGAAGTGTACACCCATCGCACCCTTGTCAAGCCCACCGCTCAATCGTGCACGTATGTAGGGTGTTTTGCAATAAAACCCTATTAACTAGAGCACCTGGTATATTGAATTTTCCAGGCAATTGATTTAGAACCCCTGGAAAACATTTTGAAACATTTCTCCCTCTTTCCTCTGTGTTCTCCAAATTTTATTTTCTTGTCTTGACAAAGTCAGGCTAGATCAGCTCAAGCTAACCCAGTGCTGCAAGGCCTTAGTATCATTTCTATCATATACCAAATTTTGCTCGTTGCTATGGGGGTCGGGTGGGGTGGGAGGATGGGAGTTTATACTGACCTCAGAAAATGGCACAATTAAATCCCTTCGTGAATTCCTTTTCCCTGCCACTATTATCTTTCCTGTTAACCAAGATGATAGCCGTTGCACTTACCCAGGGATACAATTAACCCAAGTTTCAGTTCTTTAATAATGGACTTGGGGGATGCCTGGGTGGCTCATTTGGTTAGGCGGCTACCTTCAGCTCAGGTCATGATCCCAGGGTCCTGGGATTGAGTCCTGCATCTAGCTCCTTGCTCAGCAGGAGCCTGCTTCTCCCTCTGCCTGCTGCTTCCCATGATTTTGCTTGCTCTCTCTTTCTCTGAAAACTAAATAAAATGCTTAGAAAATTTTAAAAGATAAGAGACTTGGGAGGACTGTTCTAGAACATGTTTTATCATTTCCCCAGGATCACAGAGTCATCTTCTAGACTCTTGTAAATCTTTACTAATAAGCTTAGGATTTGGATGTCTCAAATTCTTGGAATGTATGAGGATGATTTAATTAGATAATGGGATTGAGAAATCATTTATCTGAGGTATTTCCTACTATTTTAATATGATTTTGTCCATGCCATAACATTGTTTAAACATGTTCGTGGACTTTTATTTCTGAGAACTGGTTGTATTTTCCTCTTGTAGCTTTATACTGTACTTTACAGCAAGACATTTTGTGCCCAAACTCAGCAAAGTCCATGGCAGAAGGAAAACAGTCCAAGTACGGTCATCTTTAAATGAAGGACACATGCCAATATACTACCGGAATCCGGGGCTTCTCCACTGTGAGGGCTGCCCAGGGCACTGGGAGGGTCAACATTCCTGATCTCTAACTTCTAGATGCTAGTAGCACCTTTCAGTCCAATCGAAAAGGAGACAAAGAGACATGCCTGTAGACATTGCCATATATTCCCTGAGGGATTAAAATCACCCCAGGCTGAGAAGCACTGCTGCCATCCAAATGAGGAATCGAATCAGAAACGACAAAATAAAATTAAAACCCATGCCCTCCTCCCTGGTTCTGGTTCTGGTTCTGACATTACAGCCCCGTCATCATAGAGAAAGGCAGCATGGCATCGCTGAAGGATGCCGAATTAGACAGTAAGAGACGTGCGCTCTAATCCTGAATCAGATTCTTTCTTGTGAACATTGGGCTTCACGACTTTGCCAAGTTTTCTAGTTCCCCATCTATAAAGTAGGTATCGAGCCAACCCTACCCCCTCCCAGAATTGAAGGTTATACAAATGAAATACCATCGTGTGTGTTCATCAGCCCGGGATGCTATAACAAAATACCACAGACTGGGTGGTTTAAACAAGAGACATTTATTTCTCACAGTTCTGGAGGCTGTGAAGTCCAAGATTGAAACGCTAACTACTTCGGTTCCTGGTGAGAACTCTTTCCTTGCCTTGCAGATGGCTGCCTTCTTGCTGAATACTCACAGGACAGAGAGAGAGCTTTGGTATCCTTTTTTTTTTTTTAAAGATTTTATTTATTTGACAGACAGAAATCACAAGTAGGCAGAGAGGCAGGCAGAGAGGGGGGGAAGCAGGCTCCCCACCGTGCAAAAAGCCTGACGCCGGGCCCAATCCCAGGACTCCGGGATCATGACCCAAGCCAAAGGCAGAGGCCCAACCTACTGAGCCACCCAGGCGCCCCAGTATCTATTCTTGTAAGGACACTAATCTCATCGTGGAGGCCCAACTCTCATGACCTTATAGAAACCTAATTATATCCCAAGGCCAAGCCTCCAAATCCCATCACATGAGGACTTAGAGCTTCCACATATGAATTCTGGGGGGACAGAAGCATTCAGTTCATAATAACATGCAAGTGCTTTATAAACAGACAGGTTTATCAGATTACCAGGGCACTAAGATTTATTGAATGCTGGCCATGTACCAAGCAATTTAATATTCTGTCTCATTCTCACAATCATCTGAGATAGCAGCATTTCCCCTGATTTTAAAGAGCAGGAAACTGAGGCCCACAGGAAGTAATAGTCCCAGGTTGACAGGGCTGGTAAGCCAAACACTTGGCTTGAAGCTTTAGCAGGCAACCAGACTCTCGCGCAGGAGGCCGGGCTTCTTCCCTGAAGCACCTGGTCATTAGAGACCAGGGATCTCTGCCATAAAATGGATATAAATTCTGCTTTATTAGCTGATTTTTTAAATATGTGTATAGGTATATTTAATATATACATATATTTAATGTATATGTATACATTACATTACATTATGTATACATACATTACAAATATATACATAATATATTTAAGGTATATATATATTTAAATATGTGTATATGTTTGTTCATATTTGTGTTAGATACAATAAATATTTTATTTAGAAAAAGATAAAAAGTCCATCATGCTATCCTGGAAAATTATAACGTATATCTTCCTCCTTTACCCCCTTGCTAATACCTACTCCCCATCCTTGGCTCCTTTCTCGCATTATCTACACTCGGTAGTAGTGTAGACAGCATGATGGATAGAGACAGAGATATAGATATAGACAAATTCTTAGCCACAATTCTGGGATTTTTTTTAACATAAATATTTTATGACTTTAAACAACTTGAAAAACTTGCAGTCTACGTAGTCTGTGATCCAGACCTTCAGAACCCAGAGACTGCCGGACTCAGATGCCCATCCAGCTGTGGAACTTCATTGTTTTAATGTGTTCACAAATAGAGATTAAACCACACACATACACCACTGTCCCAGGAACTAGTATTCTGCACATAGAGCCAAAAAACAGCCAGGACTTAAGCAACAAAACACAGGCCCACAACATAAAGTGTTTGTCGAATACAGGGCAAGATAAAATATTATCGTTTCAAGACCAGAGTTCAGGGGAGTACGGTGAGACAACAGCAAGCTCACAGAATGAGGGATCCACACGGTCACACAGAGAGCCTGTGCCTCCAAATCTGGTTCTCGGGCACCATTCTCCCTGGCACCCAAGGGTGTCCGCACTGAGCCAGGGGCTGGGAAGAAGGAAGCGTCATTCCATCAGGCAGTGTGAGCACTGAGATCCCGTACCAGCTGCGACCTTGACATTCATTTCACATCTTAGGTCTTCTCCTGTAAACTACCAGTCAGTCCCCATCCTAGCTCCCCCTGTGAGCAACAGTGATGTCTTCTCTGCGTACTGGGCTGAGCTAAGGAGGGTTCTGACAACAGACAGGGTTCCCCACTCAACCCCCCAACAATTTCACTGCCCCTCAAGCTAAAATGGTGTTCGGTGAGGTGTGACTAAGAGGATCCAGGTGAACTCCCCTCCCGCCTACATATATCAGTAGTAAATTCCTGAATATCTACTATTAGCTACTCTTCCTGAGACCTTCTACTGAATGCTGTACTCTGAGAGGTTCCAAGATGAAATCGTTAACACACCTTGGAGTGCGTGATTCCTGGAGAGACCCTGACCACCAAAGCTCTGGTGGCCCAGGGGAGAGCTAAGAGTCCCGGCAGAGAATGGGGCCTGGAGGCTGCTGTTGGCCTTGAATCTTTGATTCTGCAAACAGGACAGAAGAGGAAGTGGGTCCCCACCAGTACAGTTCAGTGTCTGCCATCGTATGCTAGTCCCTTCCAGAGTTTGCAGGATATTGGCGGGGAGAAGAACAGTACTGCCTGGGAACTGAAAGGGGAGCTCCTCACCCCACCCCACACCGCACCAGGAACCTAGCAGCATGGCCTCGGGCAAGTCATCTCACCTCACAGCTGGAGGAATTTCTTTCATCTTTAAAATGAGTGGTAAGACTAAAGAAAATCTAAAGTCCCCTCAACCTGCAATATTTTACAATATTTTTGTCTTACTCTTCAAATGGCCCTATGCTCAACACAGCAGAACCGTCTCCTCCCTCCTCTCTCCCCTGCAGAGAGGCAAGGTACGGTAGCATGAACAGGGTTTCTTTCATCTGTTTACATCAGTGTTGCTCTCCTTCTATGAGGCCGCAAGCTCCTTGAGAGTAGGGACCTTGCTTTCTTTCTTTATTCCCCTAGCGCCTGGCCTAGCAGAGATGAGGTATGCAATCAACGATTTTTGAAAAGACGTTTAAAGTATAAAGCTTAACGTGACTGTAAGATATTATTTTTATCTTTTTCACCCTAAATAGCCCTTGCCAAGGCTTTTCATAGATAGTGTGGGAAACTCCGGAACCGAAAATCCAACCCTTGTAAAACCTGTTTTGTTGTTTTCTCTTTTAAAAGAACATATTGCCCTTTTTTTTTTTTTTAAGCCAAGAATGAAATAAAAGCTCCTTCTCAAGTCCTCAACTAGAATTCATTGTAGAGAGGACTAATTTGGGATGTACTAAAATCAAACTGTCCAATCAAAGCTAGCCCAGTGATGGGGGAGGTGGGCTGCACACCATAATCAGCTACCCTCCCCCACTGCTGCCCTGGCCATCTATCCC
Source organism: Lutra lutra (assembly GCF_902655055.1). Lineage (NCBI taxonomy): Eukaryota > Metazoa > Chordata > Mammalia > Carnivora > Mustelidae > Lutra > Lutra lutra. Next base: position 46,398,519 of record NC_062279.1, on the reverse strand, counting down.
CGTGCCTTCTAGTCCAGGGTTCTCATAAGGCTTTTGAGGCTCAGTCTGTACCATAAACAATTGTTAGGGAAAGCTGCTCTTCAGGTGAATTGCATTTGAGTTTATACAAAGCTTGGAGATTTGGGCCCTGATCCAGGGAAGGCTGAGCTGAATGCTATCAACCTTCTTCGTCTCACCCATCATCAGCCAGCCTCTGCCAGGCAGCTGGCTTTAAGCAATCCAGAGAATTTGTACAAGGTCAGTTCCCAGGCAAAAGGAAAATAACCAGGTGATTGACCAGCAGTGAACGGGAGCCATGATTAACAATAGCAGAGCCTTCAAGCATGAAGGTTTGGCTCAAGTTCAGATAATCACCCACAGGTTGAAAGACATTCTCAAAACTTTGTGAGGTTCCAAATTTAGACCATCACTTGGCTGAGAACAGGTTGAATGAAGTTTGCCTGGATGGAAGCCAGAGCTCTGATTCCAGGTTGGACCCAACGAGAGGCAAAAGGTAAAGAAAAAAAGGATAAACTCTAGCGGGTAGGAGTGGATGGATGGATTGAACAAAAGTCTGGAATGAGAGATGGAGAGGCGGATGGAGTATGGACAGACAGACAGAAGGAAACAGATACAATAGAGAGATGTGTGTCCATATTTGTGTGGCCAGCAGTCATTCTGGAGCATTCCTACTTTATGGCAATGAGTAAACTTAGCTTTTAGAGCAAAAAGAGGAATTTGGATCAAGAAACTCTGGCATGGTTAAAAAAAAAAGATGAGATGATACACAGACAAGCGGGCAGACAGATATGGATAGATGAGAGAGAGAAAGATCAATCCATGGCCAACAGGCACTGTCCCCCTCCCTGGCCCCAGAGCCGAGTCACAGTTCTATCAGAGGCAGAGGGAACAATCGAATGACCTACGGAGATCAGCTGCGGGTCAAGATCCACTTGTTGAGCAGGCCCTTCCTAACCCCGGTGCTGGCACAGTGACCCTAGAGCGGCATCTCCCCAGGAGGAGGAGTGGAGGTTATTCACACCTACTGTGCTTGGCAGCCCAGCTCCGGAGCAAACACTTACAACTAAATTTTTTTTTTTCAATTGAAAGACTTTGAAACTATTCTCATAATCTCTCGTATTTTATTGTATGATACGAGAGACAAAGCATCTTAGTATAGAGAATCTGTTTTGACCCAGCCACCCCGTGAAGCAAAGAAGGCTTCCGTTGCTGTGGGACTCATCAGTTCAGGGGTATTTCTTATTAGAAAGAAAAAAAAAAAAACCCGAAGGAAAGAAGGGCCTGGAGAAGGATCACACAGCTGGTTAAAGACAGGTGGCACCAGGACTCAACTGTCCTGTCTGGTCCATTGCTTTACCCATCACTACACATACGCATCTGAGGCTCAAAGGAAGGCTACATTTAGAAATGTCTGACCCGGGGGCGCCTGGGTGGCTCAGTGGGTTAAGCCTCTGCCTTCAGCTCAGGTCATGATCTCAGGGTCCTGGGATCGAGCCCCGCATCAGGCTCTCTGCTCCACAGGGAGCCTGCCTCCACCTCTCTCTCTGCCTGCCTCGCTGCCTACTTGTGATCTCTGTCTTTCAAATAAATAAATAAAATCTTCAAAAAAAAAAAAAAATGTCTGACCCGGAAGTCATGCACGGGAGAGTGAGAAGCATGTTTACGTGCATTTTGTTCGTTTGCCTGTTTTGTTTTTCATATACTGCGTAATCTTGATCAAATCATTTTCTTTGCTGTGAAAGTGAGGCTGCTTTTCCAGATTTCCTCAGGACTAACACAATGACACAACACTGCAAGAGTGAGACAAGATGTCTATTCGGCCCCCAGATTCTGACTCACAACCCCTCACGTCTAGTAAGTGTCAGCTGTGTGTCTGGTAGCACTGAGTAGCTTTTGTTATTTGAACCCTACAGTGCACATGAAATGGGGAGATTATTTCACCCATTTTACAGAGGAGGAAACAGAGATACAAAGTGGTGAAGTAACTTGATCGAGGCAACACAGCTGCCAGTTGCCTCATATGGTCAAATACAAGGATGAAATGAAGGGCATTGGTAATATGTCCTATAGAAACTGAGAAGGAGGTGAAACTGTGTCCCTTGGATTGTTATCCAGCCAATGTGTGCCCGATTCATCATTACAGAGCCATCTCCCAACAGCTGGAAAATAAGTGGGACAAGGATCATGTCACCATCCTTCCTTGTTTGTAGGGGAATGTGGCATGCCTGGGTGCCCTCTTGGGCTCTGTGTGTGTGTGTGTGTGTGTGTGTGTGTGTGTGTGCAAATGAGGACAAAGGGGCTTGTGTTACAGAGCTCAGGAAACCAGGATTCCAAACGGCTTTACACTGGACATGGCCAAGGAGGAAGAGACGCAGGACAAAAGGAAGACAAAAGGGGGAATCAACAAGTCAGTGTGGGTTGGGTTTTGGGAAGAAGTCTGGGGCAATTTTGAGAGTGAAACATGAGATTAAAGGCAGCTGCTGTGCCTATGAGACAGTTCAAGAGCGAGAAGCAAAGAAATGCCTAGTGCCTTGTGAGGTGGTACAGCATGGTCGTGTTCAGCCTCACGGCTGAGGTTCAAATCCTGCCTCCCACCCCACTTAATCTTCAGGAAATCATGAGCTAGTTGTATAACCTCACTCATCCTCTGTGAATAAGTAATACGAATACAAAGAAAATGAAGGAGACAATCTGTATACAGTGTTTGGCATTTAAGCACTTAAACTGGTGTGGGGAGCACTACCGCCACCCACCCTGAGGAGCTGTTCAACAGAACTGAGCAAGGATTCAAACGATACTTCAATGTTTTTTTAGGTTTGGGACTTGAGTTTCCCCAGAATGTGCCATCACACAGATAAGATCATAGGAGAGTTACTGTTTTCAACAGGATGGTCTGAGAAGGGTAAAGTCAAAGACACAAAGGAGGTGAAGGAGAAAGTTATGCCAATAACTCGGGGGAAAGGGTTCCAAGCAGACAGAACATCAAATCCAATGGTCCTTATTAGATGTTCGAGGAAGAGCAAGAAGCCATTGTTGGCAGAGACGTGAGCAAAAGGGAAAGGGGAGGAAATCAGGGTGAGCAATGGCTGAGTACAGGATCAAGTAACACCTTGTAAGCCATGGTCAGACTCAGGTCATTACCGTAAGTGCCGTGGGGAGCAGACACTAGAAGGTTCCGAGCAGAAGGGCACACCTATTTTATATCTTCAACTCCTCGCTCTGGCATCTATGTACGTAATAGACAGCCGTGTGGCAGAGGGTAGACAGTTGAGTCTGAGGGCAGAGACGGTAGGGCTTGGGACCAAGGGGTAGCCATGGAATGCCATGGAATGTTCATGGAATGAGAAGTGCATTCGGATTTGGAATCACTCTTAAGGGAGAGCAGACAGAATTTGTTGGTGAATTGGATATGGTACATACATAAAAACCAACACAAAAAATGATTCCAGGGATTTGAGCCTGGGAAATTAATTGGGTTTAATTATGTTTGTAATTCGTACAATCATCCCCCCTCTACTGAACATTCAGGTGGTTTCCAGAATGTTTGGTAATTTTAAGACAATGGTGAAATAAACATGCTTACTCACTTGTCTTTAAAAACTAGTAACTATTTATAAGAAATAGTTTCCTAGAATAGGCTTCTGGATCAATAGGTAAGCATATTTTGTATTTTTTTTTTTTAAGATTTTATTTTTGACAGAGAGATAGAGGAGCACAAGCAGATAGAGCAGCAGGCAGAGGGAGAAGCAGGCTCCCTGCTGAGCAGAGAGCCCGGTGTAGGACTCATCCCAGGACCCTGAGATCATGACCTGAGCCGAAGGAAGATGCTTAACCAACTGAGCCACTCAAGTGCCTCCACACTTTGCATTTTTAAAAAACACTGCCAAGTACTCTTTAGAGAGTATGTAATTGTCTATAATCCCAGCAGCTATGCATTAGAGTACTAGTCCCTTCCCTGTCAGCAAAGGACGTTTTAATAGTTTAGGTTAAGTCTTTCAGTTTGCCCGTCTGATGGCTGAAACAGAGTATTTCATTATTGTTTTGTTTTTCCCTGACCCCAAGTAGGGTTATGTATCATTCAGCTTATCATCGACACATTGTCTCTCCTTTTCTCCTGTTTGGCTCATAAATTCTACCTAATTTGTGACATGATTTTTTTCTTATTCATATTTGAGAGCCCTTGGCATACAAAGACTAGTAATTCCTTTTTTGCACATTTGCACATATTTCCTCTTCAATTAATAGTTTACTTGGAACTTCATTCTTAGCCTGTACCCTAATAAACTTTTGGGTTTTATAAGATCAAATCTATCCATTTCTTTTTAAGATTTTGTTTATTCATTTGACAGAGAGAGACACACAGAGGGAACACAAGCAGGGGGAGCAGGAGAGGGAGAAGCAGGCCCCGTTGAGCGGGGAGCCTGATGTGGGCCTCAATCCCAGGACCCTGAGATCACGACCTGAGCCCAAGGCAGCCACTTAATTGACCGAGCTACCCAGGCGTCCCTAAATCTGTCCATTTTTATTTTATAATTGCTAGGTTTCCTTAAACATTTGAAAAAAGAACGTAGTAGAACTATACATACGAGGACCTGTTTTTAGTAATAGTTCTTTAAATTTTTTTTTAATTATTTTATGGCCACTGTTCTGTTCTGGTTTTGTATTTTTTCTTGAATCAACTTGGTGATGTATATATAGGTATAAGGAAATCATTCATTTATGTAGTATTTTCTGAATGACTAACAAAGTAGTCTATAATATCTCTTTGATGGTTTCACTCGCCTTTTTCTTTAGGATATAAATCCCATTCTTATTTCTCATATTACATATTTGTATCTCTCCTACCTTTGTAACTTACATTAGCCAGAGTCTGTCCTATCTTGGTATATTTAAAGAGATATTATTAGATTTATTAATCCATTAGATTACCTTCAGGTATTCTCATTTAATAATATCAAATTCCCATTTTTTTCTCCGTGCTCTCCTTGGGTGTGTATTTTTCTCTAACTTCTTCATTTCTCAGTTTAATTCTTCTTTTAAGAATTCAGTGTCCTTTGAGAACAACACTGGGGTGCGTGTAACAGATAGTATTCTCCCTGTTAGTGCTTTCCTCAATGGTCTATTATTGCAGTTTTGATTTCTCTGTCAACCCAAGATGTATTTCAAAGGTCATATTTTAATGTAAAACTTTGGTTCATTTTAATTTACACCACATTATGGTTCACAAAAACTCCTCGTCTGGCTAAGTCCTGAAGAAGGAACATTAGCAGAAACCAAATATGTGAACAGCTGTGGATAAGACATATTGGAAGGAAAAAAAAATCGATCCATCTCTTAGAGTCTTGTCTCCCTGCAGCCCCAGAAAAGCATGGGAAAGACTGCTGAGGTGCTCTTGAAAAGGATCATTTGGAAGAATCAAAAAATTTCATCCCTTCATTATTTTTTTTCTTTTAAGATTTTATTTATTTGACAGAGAGAGATCACAAGTAGGCAGAGAGGCAGGCAGAAGGAGAGGGGGAAGCAGGCTCCCTGCTGAGCAGAGAGCCCGATGTGTTGCTCGATCCCAGGACTCTGAGATCATGACCTGAGCTGAAGTCAGAGGCTTAATCCTTTGAGCCACTCAGTCGCCCTCATCCCTTCATTCTTAAAATATACACACAGGTTTGACCATATTTCTCTTCTTTCTTTTTCTCTCTCTCTTTTTTTTAAGATCTTATTTATTTATTTGAGAGAGAGAAAGAATGAGAGCATGAGGGGGGGGGGGTCAGAAGGAGAAGAAGACTCCCTGCTGAGCTGGGAAACCCCACCACCACCCCGATGCAGGACTCCATCACAAGACTCCAGGATCATGATCTGAGCTGGAGGCAGTCACCCAACCAACTGAGCCACCCAAGTGCTCCACATTTCTCTTCCTGATCATGCAAGTAAGAAAATCGAGCAGCAACTCTAGGCTCTAGCGACTCCTTTTCCGGTTTGCACGATCTGTTGCCAGCCTCGATCCCCAGCTCTCCATGGAAGATGGGGTGGTGGGGTTCAGAAGCGAGACGAAGATCCGCCACCTGCCTGACACCCAGTGGTAGCTGCCGCCATATATACTGAAACAGAGGGCAGGAAGGAGAACAGCAGAGGTCCGTGACTCAAAGCGGCCTTCTGGTATCAACACTTTCCCCTTGAAATTCTGCCATATCCCTTTCTAAGGAAACAAAAACCCTGGCAGGATATCATTCTAAATGCATGACTTTGTGCCAGGCTTTACGTGAGTATAATCCAGAGGTCAACTGGGGGTCATCTGCCCCTTGTATTCTAGACTTCGATTACTTGGAATTCTTACACGCTACACACAGGGCATCGGACCTCCTTTTCTAAGGTCTAGAGACCACAGAGCTGTCCAGTCTTGAGGTCTGCCATCGCATCCACTCACAGGCAGAACCAGCCTCCTATTCCAGTTATTTGGGATCTGGGTAAAGGTCATGGTATCAAAGAACACAGCATTCTGCCGATCATGCCCATCCTGTCTGCTATATTCTCTCTCTCTTCGTTCCTCACCACCTCGTTCCTGAATGCCTCGTTCTCCAGCAGAGTCTCTTCTCCCTCTGTTATATAAATGTCTTTCTCCTTCAGAAACCTCAGCACCCACAGCTCCTCCAGACCCTGGAGCCTCAATTTCTATCCAAGTAGGCTAAGAAAGCATTCTCCTAGGAAGGGAGTCCAGAAGAATTCTGATGCCTGCTGCTATGGGGAAATATCTTTTAATTAAGGAGGAGCGTCAGGTTTAAGAAGCAGGAACCAAACAACTCTATTGCATTTTTTTTTTTTTAGATTTTTTAAAGATTTTATTTATTTATCTGAGAGAGAGTGAGCAAGAGAGAGCACAGGAGCAGAAGCAGAGGGAGAGGGGACAGCAGGCTCCCCGCTGAGCAAGGAGCCCTACCCATTTGCCCCATCCCAAGACCCTGAGATCAGGACCTGAGCCAAGGGCAGATACTTAACCCACTGAGCTCTATTGCATTTCTGCTAGATGCAAAGTGCTTTACGGGACAGGGAGATGGCAGTGGAATGGCGGGGGGGGGGGGGGGGGGGGGCGCGCCCAGCTATACAAGGCAGGCCCGGCCTAGATGCATCGAGTCTAGTTGGGCAAGGTCAAAGGAGGAAAAGCTCACTTCCTGCTGTGATCTTCAGGATGAGAAAGACTATGATTGCAAACACACCACGAATAAAGAGCCAAGGCCCAGGGAAGCATCCCAAGCCAGGCGCCATCCAGTGATTCTCAGTTCGGCACATATTACTCCACGCATAGGTAAGCAAACGGTATTCTTCTCCTTAATGAATCATCACCACCCTTCAAAACAAAGTGGGAGTGAGCTTGGCAGGGAAAGGATAAGAGACATCAGAGCTGAAAGTCAGTCACAAAAGACCAAAGGAAGTGATAAGTAAGGCTGGGTAAAGAAGCCAACCCAGCCTCCCTGGGAAAGAACCAATAATCGGAATATGTGACCCCATCAGCAGCTGAAAGATCTGGAAATCTGGGAGCTCAGGCCATTTCTGCTTTGAGAGTCTATTTGGATGAGAGTAGTGTGTAGGTGGGAGGGAGAGGGGGGGAGTGGATGGCTGGGGTTAATCAGGTACAGCTCCTTACCCACCCCCAAACCCCACCTGAAGGCAGCAAAGAAGGAGTTAGCACTAACCACAGCAGGTGAGTGACTTTACCCGGACCATTTCATTTTCCCCCTCTGCACGGCATTCACAATGGCTTCTCAATTTCCAGAGGCTTGGAGTGAAGACATCACTTGGTCAAGATCACAGGGCTCCCAAGTGACAACACTGGATTTCAGCAGTGGGGCTGCCCACCCCCAGAGCCCCAGGACCTCATGAAATGACAGAGAAGGTAGCTGCAGACAGGCATGACTCAAGAGCAGAGCTGACCCTTGTAGGAACCTAACCAAAGAATAAATGACATCAACGAGGGCCCCAGGGCAGGGAAATGTTAATCCTGCCCTTCCTCTGCCTCTTTAAAATCTCTGCGGGTCATGTCACTGGCAGCATTAAGAGAGAACATCGACAGGCAGACAGGCAGTAAGGAAGAAAAGCAGAGAGTGCATTGCCACTGTTAAGAAGAGAAGACAAAGGGCAGAGAACTGAAACACATTCCTAACAGAACTGCCAAGGAGACCTGTCTCCCTGCTGGCGTGTGTATTACTCAAAGTCCCAAGAACAAGGACAAAGCATACTCCAGGGCTTTAAGATGTAGGGAGAGGACGCTGGACCCGAAGCTGGGAGAATTGATCTTTCAAGTTCCTTCTCCATCAACACAGAGTGTGCTCCAGGGTGAGGTCCACACGGCAGGCCATCTCTGTAGGCCATTGTCTCCGTCTGCAGAAGGCTGGGTGATTTCCACGTGCCTTTGCCTGACACTGAGCACCCAGGGCTGGAGCCAGATGGCCTGGGCTCCAAGGACAGTCACACACAGAGCAGAAGATTGCCCCTGCACGTGTGCCCAGATAGAGGACCTTACAGACCATGAGCCTCCTCTATTTTTTTCCACCTGACCACGTCCTAATCGGCAGGGCGGTGCTATTGTCCAGCTGCCTATCAGATAGAACATTCCACCTCACAGGTCGATGCATTTCAGTGAGTCGCCAATAAACTGCAAAGAAATCCTTGCTTCCAGGATCAGATAGTCTGAAATAGCAGAAGTATTAACAGACTCTTATTTTTCACTCCCTTATGGAGCCAAAAGCAAGCCAGAATCTCCTGGCATGTTCAACTAAGAGTCCCAGGTTTGGTATTTCAACTCCAAGGTCTTCTGTGGCCCGAGTTAACATAATTAAATCTAGGTTTTCCCCTACTAGCCTTCATTATCATTCCCTCTGTGATGCCAATAATAATACTAATAATAAGTTCTTACGTCAGTACTTTTCAGCTTTTCAAATGGCTCTGACATGCTTTATCTCACTTGAGCTTAATAATAACCATGCAGTGTAAGTAGGGCAAGTATTATTACCTCCATTAATACTAATAATAGCTAACATTTAGGTAGCCCTTTGCATTTACAAAGTGCTTTCATACATATTTTCCCATTGTGCTAGAGGCTGAGTTCCTGGACACCAGAACTGTGTCTCATTCATTTCCTTACCCTGCAGTGGTTCGCAGAGACCCAGGCACAGAGAAGTCACTCAATACGCGTCTAGGACATTTTAAATTAGCTTCATCCTCGTGAAAACTGTATTAGGTCAGTAGGCAAATATTTTTTTTAAAGATTTTATTTATTTATTTGACAGAGATCATAAGTAGGCAGAGAGGCAGGCAGAGGGGGGGGGGGAAGCAGATGCCCCACTGAGCAGAGAGCCCGATGTGGGGCTCGATCCCAGGACCCTGAGATCACCACCCGAGCCGAAGGCAGAGGCCTAACCCACTGAGGCACCCAGGCACCTGGCAAATATTTTTATACCCAGTTTTCAGATAGGGAGGTCGAGGCTCAGATTTTCCGTGACGTGAACAAAGTCACATACAAGCGTCCAGACCGTGCAAACAGTAGTTTCTAGGTAAGCTGAACATGTTATGTTCTCTCCTCCACACCAGTGCTTGCCAAACTTTAAAATGTAAACAGATTATTTGGCAGCCTTATTAAAATGTAAACTTGTTTCAGTAGGTCTAGAATAGGGCATGAGATTCTAAATTTCTAACTACCTTTCAGGTGATGTGGAGGCTGCTGGGTTGAGGACTACTTTTTTTTTTTTTTTTTTTTTTGGCGCTTTTGTTCCTTTTCTTTTTCACTTTTCTTTTTTTCCCTCAAGACTTATTGAGATATAATTGACATATAACATCATGTAAGTTTAAGTTTAAGGTATAAACACGATGGTTAGAAAGACAACATATGCCATGAAATGACAACTACAATAAGGCTGTTAGAAGATGAATACGTTCAGGGCATCTAATGGACGGCATGGTGACAAGAGCCAACAACACTGTATTGTATACTGAAGAGCTGCTAAAAGGACCACTTCTTGAGAGGCAAGTGGGCATAAGAGACCAAGAGCAATTAAATGACTTTCCCAAGTTCAGCCACCAAGTTAAAAGTAGAACAGAATTAGGAACTCTTCCACTGACCCTCATTCTCCCATCGTCTTGGTCTCAATATGTACCCTCATGAGTCAGTAAAATGGCAACATGACACTATTTCCCCACTTATTCTCATCCCACTCACAGTGAGCAAAAGTTTCTGAAACTTTCACACTTAAAATACCAAGTCTTAGAGTCTAAAAACAGACAAACAAACAAACCAAACCCCCCCCCCCAAAAAAAAAAAACATTTTATTGTCTTTTAAGAACATACACCAAGAAGTGTACCTGGGTGAAAACTGCACTTCAGAAAATCTGGTTAGGCTCCTGTTACACCTGTTGTAGTGGTTCCCTTCAAATCCTGCTATTCTATTGGTTTTATCCTTACATGCCACATTGCAGGTCTTTTAGGCAAAGGCTCTCTCCAGCTCTTTCGTCAGAGAGACCCCCAATTCCCTGGTGGTCTAGGAAAATCCCCTTCTGGGCAACACAGACAGAGCAGGATCTGGCCCTATGCCAGGCCATGCTTGAGTGCCAGAAATTCTGATCTTGCCAAACTGGAAACACAAGACAGGAATTAGTAATCAGGCACCAGAAAGGGCCACAAGCGCTGGTTCAATAACCTCTCTGTGACCTTTATGTCTTTATCAGTCATGCTGGCCAATTCGCAGAGCTCAGGCAGAGCTCTGGGCTGTGTATCTGCCGGGGCTCTGCAGAGAAACAGAAGAAACAGGACATACATAGAGAGAGAGATTTATTGTGAGGAACTGGCTCACACGGTTTTGGAAGCTGGTTAAGTCCCAGAATCTGCAGGGTGAGTTGGCAAGCTGGAGACCAGGGAGAGTTAATGGTTAAGTTCTAATCTCAGTTAGAAAGCCTGAGAACCAGAAAAGCTGACGATGAAGTTCCAGTCAAAGGCCAGGAGGCTCACCATCCATGAGAGCTGATGTTTCAGTTAGAGTGCAAAGGCAGGAAAAAACTGCTCTCTCAGTTTGCAAGCAGTCAGACAGAATGGCTTCTCTCTTACTCAGAGGATGATCAGCCCTTTTGTTCTATGTAGGCCCTCAACTGATTGGATGAGACCATTAGGGAGGGCAAGCTCTTTTATTTCACTACCAATTTAAATGTTAGTTTAAACACTCTCACAGAAGCACCCAGAATCATGTTTGACCAAATATTGAGCCATCCCATGGCCTTGCCGAGTTGACAGGTAACCATCCGTCAGGGGTACCAACCACATTCACACACTGTCCCATTACAGAGAAAAAGTACCAAAACTCCAACACATTCTGATATATACCACAAATCCATTTTCTGTTTTGTAGGTTCCCCTCCTACCTGAAGAAATTTTCTCAGCGTGATCCAGCAACAGACTATGGGCCTGTTAGCTATCATTGCCCAAGACATATTCAGAAGATACTAGCTCTGAGTGGCCGGCAGGGAGGTGAGGTAGAATGGCACACACCCACCACCCAATGGCTGATTTCAGTGTGGAAGCCTTTCTGTTGTGTTCAAGGACTCATGCAAAGGATGAAGTTGACCTCATCCCCAATCCACTGTTATCCTTGAACACTAGTCCTTTATCCCTATACTCAACTCTGCCCTCTTCCTGTAGCTCAGAGAATGAGGTACAATTTCTCAAAAATCAGATGTGTATTTAAAAAATGAATGATATGGGCTCAGGAGTAGTGGAGCAGCCTCTGAATGGGAAAGGAACTCCAGAAGCAGGCTCAACCCCAGGTCAGGGGAATCTCCAATGTGGTAAGAGATCGCCAGTTCCTAAAGACTGATGGAAATATACGCTGGACGCGCTCCCAGTAGCCCTTCCCAACCACAGTTCACCCTGGTCTATCATCAGGCAGAGGCCTTGAGAAAAGAATTGCCAAGTTTCCTGCAACCAACAGGTAACAATAGAGGGTTCTAGAAAATAAGGTGTATATACTAATGTGCAAAAGGACAAAAGGAGGTCCCTGGGTTGAGTTGGTCATCAGAAGTGGAAAATATATACTCATTGGGAGAAGAGAAAAAAAGGTGGCTCAGGTATTCTGCTTGCAAATGTTAGTCCCCATTCAACCCTGAAGTGGCCTGCAGGAATCCCAATGAAGGCCACAAGCTGTGTACTGCATATGTGACATACGTGACATTTAAAAACTATGCCAGGTGCCTGTGGCTCAATCGGTTAAGCATCCAGCTCTTGGTTTTGGCTCAGGTCATGATCTCAAGGTTTGGGGATTGAGCCCCACGTCGGGCTCCGTACTCCGTGAGAAATCTGCTTCGGATTCTCTCTCCTTCTCCCTCTCATTCTCTCTCTCTTTAAAATACATAAATAAAATCTTTTTAAAATTTTTTAAATAAAAACTATACCTATTATATGCCAGGCATGGTACTAGGTTATACTAGGTTATTAGGGGGAAAAAAATACAAAATAACACGCTAATATGTTCCATTTGCAAAGAGTTGTATCATTTCTTTTATACATGATCCCATTTCCGAGTTGTATATTATAATCCCCGTTTATATATAAAGTGAGGTCTAAAAACTCTGTATGAAATTCTGTGAGCACAATGTAGCAGAGCTGGTATAACTAAGAAAAGTCAGCCCATATGTGCAAGGGGCTCTGAGATCTTTCCCCCAGCGATGGTGGAGTACCACAGAGGAGTTCGTAGCATGGCTGAATGAGGCCATCTTGGAATCTTACCCAAATCCTCAAGCATGCTACACCCCAGTTCCCTCACCATCATTCACCAGTCTCCTCTCTGAAGAGTTCTGGTATTAATCATACAACCATTCACGGTGAAAAAGAGTTAGTGACCTTTCCCGAGAGTAATTATATATTGTCTTCTTACAAGAGCAAACTGAAGGTCATTGCACACCCTCTCCTAAAGGAAAATATGATCTTCCATCAACGAAAAAAGAATCATAGGACAGCTGGAAAAAGTATATAGAAAATCAGAAAGACCTCCTTAAACTGTATCATATGAAATTTCACTTTATGCCCAAGACTCCAAAAACACGCCTATTCAACTATTTTAACTAGCATTCATTCTGCATTCATTCACCAAGAATTTATTATTTTTTATATGCCAAGGACTGGGAATTCAGAGATGAATAAGATACAGGTTCTGCCCTCGAGAACCTGATGTCCTACAGAGGGCTGGGACACAGAAATCCAAAGAAGCAGATAACCACAATTCAAGTTCAACAACAGAGTTATGAGCTACGAACCTCTAGAAAGAAGCAACTAACATAGCCTGAGTGAAAAGAGCCTCACAGAAGAGTGAAATTCAAGCTGAGCTTTGAAGGATATGATGCATTATGTGGACAGAGAAGAGAAAGAATAATGTTCCAGGAAAAGAAGCTATAGAAATAAAAGCATAAAGATATGAAATGGCAGAACACTGCAGCAAAGTGTGGGACATGTCCCCATACTCTTCATGCCACAGCTTGGTTGATGGAGGGCCTACTATGCATCAGACACTGCGGGGCATACTAAGTCCTTAACTCTGAAACATAAACTGATGAAATACCAAAGCACAGGATAAGCAAACAACACCTCAAAACAGAATTATACCAGGAATCTTCGCAAGGCAGTAAGTGGCAATTTATTAATGGGTGACAGGGACACTAGCTGCTAGAAAGCCATTATTCACATTGAAACCACATCGGAACAGGACCATTTCTTCTTTATAGAAAGTATGTGGCAGGCTGCAATCTAGCAATGTAGCTATGGGTCTAGAAAGCATAAGGTCAAGTTATATAACCCCAGGTGACATTGTCTCAGTCATCGATTATCAAGTACTATATGATGCCTTCATGTGCTGAGCACTCTAGGTGGCATCACGGGATGAACAGAATGAGTAAAATACTTCTTCCCAGGATCCCAGAGTTGAGTTAACACTACATACTTGTATCCAATATTGGAGAACAAAAGGGAGGCAGACATGAGATACAAGTGGAGCTGACAGACAGAAAAGGTCAGAAGAGATTGGAATTAGAGCTGTGCTTTGAAGGAATGGAAGGATTGAAGAAGAAAGACAGAAGAACAGCAAGCTGGAGACCCAGAGAAAAGCTAATGTTGCAACTATAATCCAAAGGCAATCAGGAAGGCTGAAGACTCTCTTCCTCAGGAGACCACAATCTTTTTTCCATTGAGACCTTCAACTAACTAGTCAAGGCCCACCCATATTATGGAGGATGATCTACTTTACTCAAGGTCTGTTAATTTAAATGCGAATCTTCTCTAAAAAATACCCTTCACAGTGACATTTAGTCTGGTACCCAAGTGGGTGGCCTAAGGAAGTTGACACATAAAATTAACCATCACAGTAGGGAAACCAGGAATCATTCTTATCCTTCCAACCCTGTCTTCTCTGCCTGCTGGCTCAGCTTCCTGGGGAGTCTGCAGCCCGCTTGGAGGGGATGATTGATCTCACTTGATGAAACATCAAAAAAACAAGCAGTCAGTGAAAAGGGGGGGCCAGATCTTCTGTCTCAGCAGGAAAATCTTCCATCTTCCTAAATGCATCCTTTTTTGAGGCTTGTATGGCTTCTCTTCTGTCTGGTTGAGCAGCCCCAAGGTTGACCCTGAGAATCCACCTCTTACAGACTCACGGCCAGTCTGCAGAAAACAACCTGGCAAAACATTTCACACGAAACTCATGCCGTTAGAGCTGTGTTTTGCTTTGGTTTGATTCAATGATTTCTAAACCCGCTCTCAAAACTTCATTTAGCTTATAATTCACTGTGGTTTGACATGTCTTATGTGGGGGAGAGGGATGACTTTCATTTAATATTAACCAAGCAGCTTTCCACCACTTCCTCTTTTCCATTGTTTCACTTTAATAAACAATGGATTTAACAATTTGTTTAAAGTCGGCTGGGCTCTGAAACATTCTTCTAAGTATTCTGCCTCACACATGACCTGAAGATTTTATTCAACATCTGTTTAGAAAAAACACACACATACCAAACACACAAGACCCAAACAAACTATGCATTGTTTCCAAGTAATGGTCATAATGTACTTGATGTTTCTTGAAAGGGAAATACTAAGCAAAAAAATAAAAAATAAATAAAAAAAATTGTTTTCTCCCAAATTATTCAAGCTGAACGGAAAAAAAAAATTGAAAACATTGAAGTCAGATACACTAACCCACAGCTGGTAACTCCCTTTCTAGTTGGGGAGGGATTCGTGATGAAAAACAACCCTTAGAACTTCTTAATTAAAATGGAGCCATCTCCACCAAATTTACACTAAAACATCACGGAGGGTACAGAGAACTATAAAAACTTACTACCCCAAAGCTTCAGATTTAAGGACAATGTAATATCACATTCTGTTAGTAATTTCCACTAAAGAAGGGTAGACTGGAAACACCCAGGCAAGACTTCTCCTCATGGCAAAACCAGGCTTCCCTCTTGGAAACAAGGAGGAAAAGATATCTTACAGAAATAAGTGAGCGGAAAGAAGGAAAGCAACAGTTCACTGCCTTCCAAGACTGAGCCTAAAGCACCATATGCTGGGGAAAGACCAAAGAAATGCTATAAACAATGTAAGCCGGGAAATGTCCTGCTTCCTCCCACCCTCTGTCAGTTTCTGGCACACACTTAAAATGGTATCCAGAAAGTTCTAAAATAAAAGAATAAAAAAATAAAATAAATAAAATAAAAGAATAAGCAAAGATATGTCAGGGAAGTGGCAAGCAATAAACTAGGGTTAGCTATGTTTATGAAAGACAAATTAGGATTTGTAGCCAAAAGCATAGAATATTGCAAAGAGGGCTATGTGACGGTGCTAAGGGCAGGGTTCACAATGAAGATGTAAATGGCATGTGAGGTGTTTGTATTAAACTGAACAGTAAAATATTTTAGCCTTTTGTCTTTAGCTTAAAAATAAAGCCTACTGGGGGGCGCCTGGGTGGCTCAGTGGGTTAAGCCACTGCCTTCGGCTCAGGTCATGATCTCAGGGTCCTGGGATCGAGTCCCACATCGGGCTCTCTGCTCGGCAAGAAGCCTGCTTCCCTCTCTCTTTCTCTCTGCCTGCCTCTCCGTCTACTTGTGATCTCTCTCTGTCAAATAAATAAATAAAAAATCTTTAAAAAAAAATTAAAAAAAAATAATAATAAAGCCTACTGGACAAAAATTTCTTTAATCACTCAAAGAAATCTTCCCAGCCTTATGCTGAAAAAGGATCTCAATGTTTCTCATCATTTAGTAGCAGGAAATAGGGACAAAGCGACTATCCTGAGACACCAAAAACCGTGCTTTCTGTGATCCTTTGTTTGAAAGGTTGGTGCTATAGAAAGATAAAGGGAAGACACTTTTGGTTCCAGGAGGTGCTCCTTCGTCATATAGATGTACTTTATTAAAGTGCTTTTTATTTAGTCAAGGAAGCTCCAGATGTTGGTGAAGTCACTGCAATTCAAATGCAGCAGAATGAGATCTCAGATATCCTCTTCAGGGCTGCAAGGAGCCCTCTGTTTCCATGAGGAATGGAGAATGTGCCTCAGGAGTGGGTCTATCACCTAAGAGCAGGAGTCACACCTGAATGTAACTTACATAAATTAGTGGGTGAGAAGGGACTGTTGAAGATGCAAAGCTCAAGCCTTCAAAAGGAGCAGCTAGTACTCAACTCCAGCCTCATTACTGTGAAATGACAATGCAGTCCCACTGATCTTAGACTGTCCGTGTATAGAGAAAGCCACAGATTTAGATTTTTACACTAATTCACTGATTCTAAGACACACCTTTTTTTCCCACATTTTACGTTTGTAAAATTGAGATATGTTTTACATATCTGATAATTTTAATCAGCAGGAATTTTTTTCTTCCTTGGTGCTATATAAAGTAATGGCACATATTAAAATCAATCTTGGCATCTTAGATTTTATAGAGTGTGGGATATACAATCTGTAGATGAGTAATTCAAGCTACATCAATCAATCAATCACACTGTGGAGGCCAATCAAAAAGAACTGTAGGCTGGATGGACAAGTTACCAGCTCACAGTCTTCTGTAGAAAGATATCTTGGTACAGTCCTGGAAGTTTTTGTAAGACAATTTGTACAAATTTTATTTGTGTCAAATAAAATTGTTGTAATTGATAGAAATGACCTGATTTGTCAAAGACTGAGAAACGTGAAACCCAAAAAGGCTAACATGACCTAAATTATATACAAATAAGATATGAGATCAAAATTTTATCATATATATAATATACCTTTATTTATATTTCTATTTAATTTATATAAATTATATTTTTATATATTTGTATATGTATAAATATACCTACTTATATGTGTATATATATATGTATATATATATAAAATACACCTTCTTGTCAAGAGATCAGAAAACATTGGTAAAATTTAATCTTAGGGGTGGCTGGGTGTCTGACTCGTGGTTTTGGCTCAGGTCCTGATCTCATGGGTTGTGGGATCGAGTCCCAAGTCCAGCTCTGCACTCTGCAGGGAGTCTGCTTGAGATTCTCTCTCTCTTTACCCCCACCCTGCCCGGATGTGCTCTCTCTCTCCCTCTCTAAAATAAATAAATAAATAATTGGTGGGGGGGAGGTTAATTTTACATTAAGATCTTTTTAAGTGACTAAATTGCAGAAATCAAAAGCTATCTAGATTAGGGGTCAGCAAACTATGACTGACAGGCAAAATTCAGCCCACCACCTGCCTTTGTAAGTAAAGTTTTACTGGAATATAACCAATTGGAACACAGCTTTTTTTTTTTTTTTAATATATCTATCACTACTTTCCAGCTACAATGACAGATGAGTAGACAGAGTTGAGTAGATGAAACAAACACTGTATATACCTATAAAGGATACTACCTGGCCTTTACAGAAATTTGCTGACTTCCGATCTAAACCAAAGTCTATTGTCACAATGGATTTCTAAAAAAGAAAGATAATCATACCAACCATTTTAATTCACTGAAGGAAACCAATTTACAAAGTAGAAAACAGACTTAAGCAATTTTTTAAATAAAATTGGAAATATAAACCATAGCCTCAAATTATTTGGAAAAATGATAAAATACAAGTACTATATAATGCAACAAAACTTGGGGGCCAGAGTTATTCTGAGGAGAATTCATACCATTAGAAGATTTTCTGTAAGGACCCAAATCAACAAAGTTATGAATGAAAGAGGTAACATTACAACTAATACCACAGAAATACAAAGGACCATGAGAGACTACTATGAACAATTAATTATTCACCAACAAACTGGACAACCTAGAAGAAATGAGTAAATTCTTAGAAACATACAACCTATCAAGACTGAATCATGAAGAAACTGAAAATCTGAACAGACCAGTTAATTGCCAGTAAGGAAACTGAATTGGTGATCAAAAATCTCCCAACAGGGGCGCCTGGGTGGCTCAGTGGGTTAAGCCTCTGCCTTCGGCTCAGGTCATGATCTTAGGGTCCTAGGATCGAGCCCCGCATTGGGCTCTCTGCCAGCAGGGAGCCTGCTTCCCCTCTCTCTCTGCCTAGCTCTCTGCCTACTTGTGATCTCTCTCTCTCTCTCTCTCTCTGTCAAATAAATGAATAAAATCTTAAAAAAAAAAATCTCCCAACAAAGAAAAGCCCATAACTAGATGGCTTCACCAGTGAATTTTATTAAATATTTAAAGGGGAATTAATGTCTATCCTTCTCAAACTCCAAAAAAAATCAAAGAAAAGAGAATACTCCCAAATTCATTTTGCAAAGCTAGCCTTACCCTGATACAAAAGCCAGATATGGATATTATAAGATGGGGAACCTGGGTGGCTCAGTTGGTTAAGCATCAGACTGTTGATTTCAGCTCAGATCATGATCTCGGGGTCATGAGATTGAGCCCGGTGTCAGGTAAGATTCTCTTTCCCTCTCTCCCTGTCTCTCTCTGCTACTCATGCTCACTCTCTCTCTCTCTAAAAAAAAAAAAAAAAAAAAAAAAAAAAAAACCACAAAGCAAAACTACAGGCCATATCCCTGATGAATATAGTTGCAAACATTCTTTGTAAAGTACTAGGAAACCAAATTCAACATCACATTACAAAGATCATTCACTATGATTAAGTGAGATTTATCCCTGGGATGCAAGGATAGTTCAATATTCATTCATGCTGGTTTCAGCCTATCAGTAGTGGGTAGTAGAAATGCCTAGGGGTACTTATCTGGGCCTACAGTAAGCCCATGCAGACATTTCTCCTTTCAGAACCAATGACATGATACTTACTGATTGTAAGATGCACTTCAGCAATAACCATAAGGGAAATTTGTGGGGGAAAATAAGGTCTATTACTCACATAGCTTGGAAGACACATGGCATGCCTGGGTCCCACACAGTGAGACTACACAGAGAGAGAGAATGTGCTTGGAGTTATGCTTTTATTGGGCCCAAGGGTGGGGTGTCTAGCTCATTGCAGGTTCACTGTTTATTGTTGAATTTGAAATAGAAAAGCAGGAATTAAAGTGCAGGAAGGGAAAAACAAGGAAAAACAAAAATCAAATGGTCAGTTATCTAAGCCAACCAGAAGTCTGTAAAACAAAGGAAACTTCAGGAGTGGGGCAGCCAGTGCTTTATCTAGTCTGGTGGCTGGAAACAGGCTTGTTGAAGGTAGTTAGCTATCTTTGAAAAGGATGCCTCGGGGCGCCTGGGTGGCTCAGTGGGTTAAAGCCTCTGCCTTTGGCTCAGGTCATGATCCCAGGGTCCTGGGATGGAGCCCGGCATCGGGCTCTCTGCACAGCAGGGAGCCTGCTTCCTCCTCTCTCTCTCTGCCTGCCTCTCTGCCTACTTATGATCTCTGTCAAATAAATAAATAAATAATCTTTAAAAAAAAAAAAAAAGAAAGAAAAGAAAAGGATGCCTCAAAGATCAAAAGCCTCAGGGGGGAGGATGGGGAATCGGAGGAAGGTAGTCAAAAGGGACAAACTTCTGGTTATAAGATCAGTGCTGGGGATGTACTGTATAACATGATGACTCTAGCTAACTGTGTTGTATGACATACAGATCTTCCTCCACTTGCGATGGGGTAAAATATCAACCAACCTAGCATAAATCCAAATGCATTTAATACACCTAACCTACCAAGCATCATAGCTTAGCCTAATCTACCATACACATGCTCAGAACACTTAAATTAGCCTAGAGCTGGGCAAAATCACGTAATACAAAGCCTATTGGATAATAAAGTGTTGAATATCTCATGTTGCTTATTGAATAACATTCCAAAAGTGAGCAACAGAACGGTTGGAAGCCTATGGGTTAGTCATGACTGGCTGACTGGGAGCTGCGGCTCACAGCCTTGCATCATGAGAGAGTGACAAACTGCATATTGCCAACTAGGAAAAGATCAAAATTCAAAAAGGTATCATTTCTATTGAGTGTGTATTTGTTTTGCACCATGGTAAGATCAAAAATTCCTAAGGTGAATCATCATAAGGCGGGGACTGTCTGTATAGAAAAGTTAAGAGAGTAAATGTCAAAAGTCCTCATCCCAAGGACACTTTTTTCCTTTTTTCTCTCTTTTTCTTTATTTTTATTATAACCAAATGAGAAGATGGATGTTAGCTAAACCTATTATGGTAATCATTTCACAATATATGCAAATCAAACCATCATGCTGTGCCTTAAACTTATACAGTGCTGTTTGTCAAGTATTTTTTAATAAAACTGGGGAAAGAAAAGGCTTTGTATTATGCCCTTGCATTACAATCAAGAAAGCCAACTGTCGACACTTACACTGCACAAACACAAATTAATAAATGGGATACATCACATTAATGGAATAAAATTTAGAAATCATATTACCATCTCAATAGAACAGAAAAAACATTTGGAAAAAATTCAACATCCGGTCATAAAAAGAAAAAGTTCTCAACAAATTAGATATAGAAAGAATGTGTACCTCAATATAATAAAGGCCATATAGGAGCCTACAGCTAACATCATCCTCCATGGTAAAAGGCTGAAAGCTCTTCCTGTAAGTTGAGAAACAGAACAAGGAGCCCACCCTCATCTCTCCTATTCAACAGAGTACTGAAAATCCTAACCAGCTCAGTCAAGCCAGAAAAAGAATAAAAGGCATCAGAACTGGAAAGGAAGAACTACAACAGTCTCTATGGTACATGACATGATTTTATACATTAAAAAAAATCCTAAATACTTCATTAGGAACTTTTCTTACTAAACAATAAAAAGCTTTCAAAATGTCAGAGAAAGATCACATCCGTACTGTTTAAAATTGACTAGACCATAGAGAACAATGAAGTGACTTGATGATTCATTTGGTCATGTCACACGCACCCTCTCTAACATCTGGCCCCTCAAAAACAGGGCTGCAAAACAACCTCTTCAGCAAAATACAAAAGCAGAAATCTGGAAGAGAGTAGCAGTAAATGAATCCACCAATTATCAAGAAAAAATCTGTTTTTAATAACGTAAGTTTATCCCACAAACTCAGGAATAATAATAATATTAGAAATCTATTAATAGGGACGCCTGGGTGGCTCTGCTGGTTAACCGTCTGCCTTCAGCTCAGGTCATGATCCCAGAGTCCTGGGATCGAGACCCACATCAGGCTCTCTGCTCAGCGGGGAGCCTGCTTCTCTCTCTCCCTCTGCTGCTCCCCCTGCATGTGTTCTCTCCCTCACTCTCTCTCTCTCTCTCTCTCACACACACACACACTGTCTCCTGTCCAATAAATAAATAAAATCTTTTCAAAAAAAGGCATACCTTCCTTTAAAAAAAAAAAGAAATCTATTCATAGAATTTAGACTATCAATGGAGAAAACTAGAGTCTGTACATGGTGGACAGAAGTCCACTAATTTTGACTTGGGGTATTTCTAAATAAAGCCCTCACTCTTAGGGCAATGGATTTAGATGAGACAGTATGAAAACAAGAGTGACCTGATAAACATCTCAGAAGGGGTAGAAGGAAGAAGACTACTTTAGATATTAATAATGCAATCTCTAAGTTAGGGTTGCAATCCAGGCCCTTCGGGCTCACCTTTCCAACTGCCTCGGTCACCACCTCCTGGTCACTGTATCTCCCCCTTCATCCTCATTTCCTCCATGTTGATCCAGCCCAAACTATTTGGCATGTCCTGAAAGTGTCCTTGCTCTTTCTAGAAGCACTCTGGATCTTCCTTTTCAAAACCTTCCTTTACTTGGCCACTTGGTACTACCCTTTACAACTGTTGAGATGTCAGTTCTGAGAAACCTTCCCTGCCCATCCTCCAAGGAGGTGTCAGATGCCCCTTCTAACTATCTCTTATGGATCCCCTACTTCTCACAGGTGTTGGAAATGTCTGTTGGCCTCTTCTTTAGCTCTTGACGGTGTATACTTACAGATTCTCGTTCAACATTGTTTCCCCAGCAGCTAACATTGTTCCTGGCCTAGAGGAATAGACTAAGTGAATCAGGTAACTTTAAGCTTTTTCTTACCCCTCTGCTTTCACTGTGACAGTTCTCTCATCAAAGCAGCTGGACGCTTCCATCCCACTCCCTACCCCAATATTCTCATCTGTGCTTGAAGGTTAAAATACAAATTTCTTACAGATATTCAAGATGCTCGCAAGCCAGATCAAATTTTAGACCTTCTGCCTATCATTCCCCAACACAAAGCAACAACTGGAAACATGCCAACGGAAACTGTTCTCCACACGCCCCTTACACTTCCCTGACTCTTCTCCTTAGCTCATTTTCCTTCCTCAAACTTCCTTTGGCATCGTAGTTGTCAATCCAATTCTTCCGCACACTCTGAGGACCAGCTGAGTGCTAATCCCTATAATGCCTTCTTGCACTATGACTTTTCTCAATTCTTCAATTAGTTTATATCGGTACCACTTGTTACTCACACACACACACACACACACGCACACACACACTCATTTAAAATAAAGGCAGTATGTCTAGTCTCTATTCTCTATATTACAAGCTCATTCATTCATCTCATGGGATGCTAGACCCCAGGGATACAGATTTCAAATAAGACATGGACTCTCTCCTCAAGGAATTCAGTCTGGTGTTTAAAGTTTTTTTTTTTTTTTTTTTTTTTAAATACATATAATGAGACAATTACAATACAATGTACAAAACAAGTAAACCTGCAAAAAATTTCCTGGCAACCCCAAGTGTGATACTAGATGATGGATAGACAGATAGGTAGATAGCTACATACATAAATTCTTCAGAAATGACCTCTGTTAAAGAGAGAGGAAAATTAAACCGACTTCTAGTATTCAAAGAAGAAAGAAGAAATAGTCATGGGGAAGAAAACAAGTCATGACTCCAACTTCTAGTTCTTTCTTAAGTTGCGGTCTCCGGAGATCTACTTCTTCCTTCCAGAGTATGCTTCCCCTCACCCGTCTTCTCAAGACAAGAGTCACTCTGAGATATTAGGTAAACAAATAACCTCTATCCCTTGCATACACGCCTGGCATCAAATTGTGGGCACTACCGCCCAGTTTCTCACATTTTCCATTAACAGCTCTCTTTTTACATAATTTGAGTCCACTTAGACCCAAGGTTGTCACTGCCAAAAGCTGTCACTATTACTGTGGTTCTATTTCAAGTTAATTCCACAAGTTCAAGAGAAACAAACTGCATGTAAGGAAGCTCACCAGCACCCTTTGTAACATTGTGTTTCCATTCCCAGAGGTTGGTCTCAGAAGAAAAAGCCCCACACTGGGGCTTTGTCCTCCACTGCCATGCGTGGGGAGGAAGCTGGAGTTTCACACTTCTGAGGGAGGCCATGACTATCATACAATGCAAGAGAAGAGATCTTGGTAAAGTCACTGTGAGATAAATAGAATCAGTTTCTAATATGAAATGACAGGATTGAACCCACTCAGTGTTCCCAACAGGACACTGTGAGGAATAAAAAGTAGAGAGTGACATTGATGCTCACCGTGTCCACCTGAGAATCAGATGGGGAAAGGAGTGGATAGGAGAGATAAAAACAAGCCTCACCAGCAAAGGGCTATCTAGAGTCACAGTAAACGCTTAGAGTCGTGAAATCTTTTTCCAATTAGGTCCATCCCAAGGCAAAATGTCGATTAAGAGACGATTGCCCCCTTCCTTCCACTATTCTCTTAGTTCCTTCTTAAACAGTGCCATGGTCTCAATGTTTTTCTGTCCCCCAAAATGGAAATGTTGAATTCCTAATACCCAAAGCGATGGTATTAATAGTGCAGCCTTTGGGAGGCACTCAAGTCATGAGCATGGAATCCTCATGAGTGGGTTTAGTGCTTCATAAAAGAGGCTCCAGATAGATGCCCAGCCCCTACCACATTGAGGACACAGTCCGAAGGAGCCAGTTAGGAACCAGAAATGGGGCCCTCACAAAAACATAGCTGTGCTGGCACCTTGATCTTGGACTTCCAGCCTCCAGACTTGTGAGAAATAAATTTCTCTTGTTGATAAGCCACCCACTCTGTGTTACAGTAACCCAAATGGACTAAGACAAGCACCTCATTGTTAGGATTAATAAATTCTAAATAAACCCTAAGCTTTCTTCTCCATCACTCTGCAGCTGGCCCCATGTTAATCTACTCGGATACCATGATGCAAAATTACTAGCTAATCTGATGCAACCTACAGATTCATTAGTGAATACTGGAGGGAATTAAAATTAAACTTTGGTCCCTCCAAGGAACATATTAGCATTTTCACTAGGACTGTCCAGAGACGATGTTTTTCTTCCACCATTTCTCACACTTGAATTCTGCACAAATCCTTTCAAAAGCACTGGGGAAAGAAAGCACCATTCCCAGTGGTGGGAGACTGTGGGGTGGCAATATGGAAGACCATAGGGTGGGATGGACTACTTGGCAGTGGCAGCAGAGAGGATGGCCCAAAGCACATGGAGAAGATCAGTGCACCCAGACCTGCAGCAGGATGACTTCCTCCCTTCGGGGACATGAATTACTCGAGGTCCTGAACCTACAGCCCAGCACCCACCATGTTCTCAGATCTGAAGACAAAAGAATGACAGTAATGGTATAGTAGTTAAAGAAGGTTATGTCACTGATATCATTAGCTTCAGAGAGGCTAGGGGACAAGGAGCTTGCTCCCTGGAATAATATTGCCACAGCCAACCACCCTCAGTGCTTACAGGAAAGCCTACCATCATCTCTTTTCTCTGCCCAATGGACTGTATAGAGACACAGGGCCCTAGAGAATTTCCCACAAAAGAAAGGAAGCTGAGATTCTAACCCTTTTTCCTCAGTATTTCCAGAAATGCTGGCAACCAGATCCTTAACCTTCCCTGGATAGAAATAAAAGTGGGGGGAGCCCCAGGAAACCAGACCTCAGAGGTGGGAGTGTAGGGAGCTCAACTATCATGGCCACTACTAAGCTGACCAGGTAGCTAGAGGAAATAGGAACTATCTGGGTCCAATTCCACTGAAGAGTAGGAAAGAGAGGATGAAAGCAAATAGGCCATTTCGCAGAGATCCAGATGTAGTTACGTGATGGAAGAAATACACCCACCATTCTGGATGCCCTCCATCTGCGCTCCATCTCTGGGCAGATCACCGTGATCTTGGAATGCTTGATGACCTATTCATGTGACTGGAGCTCCAAATAACAGGTTCTTGGTTTGAATCCCCTTAAAAGAATATTGTCCAGAAAGAAAAGGTGAAAAACCAAATGACAACAATCTCATCAACTGAGAAGTTTGGAGGAAAAGCATCCACAAATTCTGTGTCAAGAGCTAAGAAGGGATTTGTAGGTGGAGGGATTACATTATGATTAATATCATGTGTTATTGTTTTGGGATTTCCTTTTAATTTTTGCAAATGTGATATTGCTGGATTAAAAGGATAACATCTATAACATCACAGGGAGCTGTTAAAAAGTGGTTGAAAATGAGATACCAATACCCATATTTTAAAAGGTTTCTCTTTTTTTAACTGTATTTTATTGTGTTAAGAACTCTTAACATGAGATCTACCCTCTTAACACAATTTTAATTTTTTAATGTAATATTGGTGGCTATAGGTATAATGCCATACAGCGGGTCTCTAGAACTTACTCATCTTGCTTAACTGAAACTTCATACAAGTACTGGCAAGGATATGGACACATTGTAACCTTTGTGCATGGCTGATGGAAGTGCAAAATGGTACAGCCACCATAAAAAGCAGTGAGGTTCCTCAAAAAGTTTAAAATAAACTACTGTATAATCCGGAAATCCCACTTTTGGGTATTTATCCAAAAGAATTTAAAAAATCAGGACCTCAAAGAGATATTAGCACTCCCATGTTCACTGTAACACTATTCACTATAGCCAAGATGTGCAAATAATCTAAATATTCTTCAACATATGACCGGATAAAGAAGGTGATACATACAATGGGATTTTATTTAGCCAAAGGCTTTCATATAAACAAACAGCAACTGATTAGAAGGTACCTTGGAAAAAATGACTTATATTAAAAAAATAACAACAGGGGAGCTGTGTGGCTCAGTCAGTTAAACATCTGCTTTCAGCTCAGGTCACGATTCATGGGTCCTGGCATGAAGCCCCACATCAGGCTCCCTGCTCAGTGGGGAGCCTGCTTCTCCTACTCTCTTTGCCCCCCCTGCTTATGATCTCTCCCTCTCCCAAATAAATAAAATCTTTGAAAACAAACAAATACCAATAAAGATAAACAAACAGATTTTATTGTTAAAAGTAGAGAAACGGGGGGGGAGGAGTCAAGATGGCGGAGAAGTAGCAGGCTGAGACTACTTCAGGTAGCGGGAGATCAGCTAAATAGCTTATCTAAAGATTGCAAACACCTACAAATCCAACGGGAGATCGAAGAGAAGAAGAACAGCAACTCTAGAAACAGAAAATCAACCACTTTCTGCAAGGTAGGACTGGCGGAGAAGTGAATCCAAAGCGAGGGGAAGATAGACCGCGGGGGGAGGGGCCGGCTTCCGGCGAGCGGTGGAGCAACAGAGCACAAAATCAGGACTTTTAAAAGTCTGTTCCGCTGAGGGACATCACTCCAGAGGCTTAACTGGGGTGAAGACCAGGCGGGGTCAGTGCGGCCTCAGGTCCCACAAGGTCACAGAAGGATCGGGGGTGTCTGAGTGTCGCAGAGCTTACAGGTATTAGAACAGGGAAGCCAGCTACAGAGACAGAGCCGAGGAGTGAGGTCTCAGCTCGCGGTTACCTTGAACCGGTCGCAGGCTCGGTCAGCTTGGAGCGCAGCCGGAGGCCAGGGTGACGGGAGTAATTGGGCGCTGTTCTCTAAGGGCGCACTGAGGAGTGGGGCCCCCGGCTCTCGGCTCCTCCGGGCCGGAGACCGGGAGGCCGCCATCTTCATTCCGGTCTTCCAGAACTCTACAGAAAGTGCTCAGGGAACAAAAGCTCCCGAAAGCAAACCCAGCAAACCCGAGCAGATTACTCAGCCAGGCGCCGGGTAAGGGCGGTGCAACTCTGCCTGGGGCAAAGACGCTTGAGAATCACTACAACAGGCCCCTCCCCCAGAAGATCAACGAGAAACCCAGCCAGGACCAAGTTCACCTACCCAGGAGTGCAGTTTCAATACCAAGGAGAGCAGCGGAATTCCAGAGGAGAAGAAAGCAAAGCACGGAACTCATGGCTTTCTCCCCATGATTCTTTAGCCTTGCAGTTAATTTAATTTTTTTTTTCTTCTTCAATTTTTTTTCTCTTCTTCTGCTAAATTTTTTTAACTTTTACCGTTTTCTTTTTTAACGTTTTTTAAATAGTTTATCTAATATATATATTTTTTTTTTTCCTTTTTATATTTTTTCTTTATCGGCTTTCTTTTTTTAATAGTTTCTTTTTTTTTTCTTTTCTTTCTGAACCCCTTTTTATCCCCTTTCTCCCCCCTCACTATTTGGGATCTCTTCTGATTTGGCTAAAGCATATTTTCCTGGGGTTGTTGCCACACTTTTAGTATTTTACTTGCTCCTTCATATACTCTTATCTGGACAAAATGACAAGGCGGAAAAATTCACAACAAAAAAAAGAACAAGAAGCAGTACCAAAGGCTAGGGACCTAATCAATACAGACATTGGTAACATGTCTGATATAGAGTTCAGAATGACGATTCTCAAGGTTCTAGCCGGGCTTGAAAAAGGCATGGAAGATATTAAAGCAACCCTCTCGGGAGATATAAAAGCCCTTTCTGGAGAAATAAAAGAACTAAAATCGAACCAAGTTGAAATAAAAAAAGCTATTAATAAGGTGCAATCAAAAATGGAGGCTCTGACGGCTAGGATAAATGAGGCAGAAGAAAGAATTAGCGATATAGAAGACCAAATGACAGAGAATAAAGAAGCTGAGCAAAAGAGGGACAAACAGCTACTGGACCACGAGGGGAGAATTCGAGAGATAAGTGACACCATAAGACGAAACAACATTAGAATAATTGGGATTCCAGAAGAAGAGGAAACAGAGAGGGAAGCAGAAGGTATGTTGGAGAGAATTATTGGAGATAATTTCCCCAATATGGCAAAGGGAACAAGCATCAAAATCCAGGAGGTTCAGAGAACCCCCCTCAAAATCAATAAGAATAGGTCCACACCCCGTCACCTAATAGTAAAATTTACAAGTCTTAGTGACAAAGAAAAGATCCTGAAAGCAGCCCGGGAAAAGAAGTCTGTAACGTACAATGGTAAAAATATTAGATTGGCAGCAGACTTATCCACAGAGACCTGGCAGGCCAGAAAGAACTGGCATGATATATTCAGAGTACTAAATGAGAAAACCATGCAGCCAAGAATACTATATCCAGCTAGGCTATCATTGAAAATAGAAGGAGAGATTAAAAGCTTCCAGGACAAACAAAAACTGAAAGAATTTGCAAATACCAAACCAGCTCTACAGGAAATATTGAAAGGGGTCCTCTAAGCAGAGAGAGAGCCTAAAAGTAGTAGATCAGAAAGGAACAGAGACAATATACAGGAACAGTCACCTTACAGGCAATACAATGGCACTAAATTCATATCTCTCGATAGTTACCCTGAATGTTAATGGGCTAAATGCCCCAATCAAAAGACACAGTGTATCAGAATGGATAAAAAAACAAAACCCTTCTATATGTTGCCTACAAGAAACTCATCTTAAACCCGAAGACACCTCCAGGTTTAAAGTGAAGGGGTGGAAAAGAATTTACCATGCTAATGGACATCAGAAGAAAGCAGGAGTGGCAATCCTTATATCAGATCAATTAGATTTTAAGCCAAAGACTATAATAAGAGATGAGGAAGGACACTATATCATACTCAAAGGATCTGCCCAACAAGAAGATCTAACAATTTTTTTTTATTTTTTATTTATTTGACAGAGAGAGAGAGAGATCACAAGTAGGCAAAGAGGCAGACAGAGAGAGGAGGAAGCAGGCTCACTTCTGAGCAGAGAGCCCGAC
Source organism: Lutra lutra (assembly GCF_902655055.1). Lineage (NCBI taxonomy): Eukaryota > Metazoa > Chordata > Mammalia > Carnivora > Mustelidae > Lutra > Lutra lutra. The sequence continues at coordinate 46,369,070 of NC_062279.1, read as the reverse complement.
GCGGGGCTCAATCCCAGGACCCTGAGATCATGACCTGAGCCGAAGGCAGAGGCTCAACCCACTGAGCCACCCAGGTGCCCCAGATCTAACAATTTTAAATATTTATGCCCCTAACGTGGGAGCAGCCAACTATATAAACCAATTAATAACAAAATCAAAGAAACACATCAACAATAATACAATAATAGTAGGGGACTTTAACACTCCCCTCACTGAAATGGAAAGATCATTCAAGCAAAAGATCAACAAGGAAATAAAGGCCTTAAATGACACACTGGACCAGATGGACATCACAGATCTATTCAGAACATTTCATCCCAAAGCAACAGAATACACATTCTTCTCTAGTGCACATGGAACATTCTCCAGAATAGATCACATCCTCGGTCCTAAATCAGGTCTCAACCGGTATCAAAAGATTGGGATCATTCCCTGCATATTTTCAGACCACAATGCTCTGAAGCTAGAACTCAATCATAACAGGAAATTTGGAAAGAACCCAAATACATGGAGACTAAACAGCATCCTTCTAAAGAATGAATGGGTCAACCAGGAAATTAAAGAAGAATTGAAAAAAACTTATGGAAACAAATGATAATGAAAACACAACGGTTCAGAATCTGTGGGACACAAAAAAGGCAGTCCTGAGAGGAAAATATATAGCAGTACAAGCCTTTCTCAAGAAACAAGAAAGGTCTCAGGTACACAACCTAACCCTACACCTAAAGGAGCTGGAGAAAGAACAAGAAAGAACCCTAAACCCAGCACGAGAAGAGAAATCATAAAGATCAGAGCAGAAATCAATGAAATAGAAACCAAAAAAAACAATAGAACAAATCAACGAAACTAGGAGCTGGTTCTTTGAAAGAATTAATAAGATTGATAAACCCCTGGCCAGACTTATCAAAAAGAAAAGAGAAAGGACCTGAATAAATAAAATCATGAATGAAAGAGGAGAGATCACAACTAATCCCAAAGAAATACAGACAATTATAAGAACATACTATGAGCAACTCTACGCCAACAAATTTGACAATCTGGAAGAAATGGATGCATTCCTAGAGACATATAAACTACCACAACTGAACCAGGAAGAAATGGAAAGCCTGAACAGACCCATAACCAGTAAGGAGATTGAAACAGTCATCAAAAATCTCCAAACAAACAAAAGCCCAGGGCCAGATGGCTTCCCGGGGGAATTCTACCAAACATTTAAAGAAGAACTAATTCCTATTCTCCTGAAACTGTTCCAAAAAATAGCAATAGAAGGAAAACTTCCAAACTCATTTTATGAGACCAGCATCACCTTGATCCCAAAACCAGACAAGGATCCCATCAAAAAAGAGAACTACAGACCAATATCCTTGATGAACACAGATGCAAAAATTCTCGCCAAAATACTAGCCAATAGGATTCAACAGTACATTAAAAGGATTATTCACCACGACCAAGTGGGATTTATTCCAGGGCTGCAAGGTTGGTTCACCATCCACAAATCAATCAATGTGATACAACACATTAATAAAAGAAAGAACAAGAACCATATGATACTCTCCATAGATGCTGAAAAAGCATTTGACAAAGTACAGCATCCCTTCCTGATCAAAACTCTTCAAAGTGTAGGGATAGACGGCACATACCTCAATATTATCAAAGCCATCTATGAAAAACCCACCGCAAATATCATTCTCAATGGAGAAAAACTGAAAGCTTTTCTGCTAAGGTCAGGAACACGACAGGGATGTCCGTTATCACCACTGCTATTCAACATAGTACTAGAAGTCCTAGCCTCAGCAATCAGACAACAAAAGGAAATTAAAGGCACCCAAATCGGCAAAGAAGAAGTCAAACTATCACTCTTCGCAGATGATATGATACTATATGTGGAAAACCCAAAAGACTCCACTCCAAAACTGCTTGAACTTGTACAGGAATTCAGTAAAGTGTCAGGATATAAAATCAATGCACAGAAATCAGTTGCATTTCTCTACACCAACAACAAGACAGAAGAAAGAGAAATTAAGGAGTCAATCCCTTTTACAATTGCACCCAAAACTATAAGATACCTAGGAATAAACCTAACCAAAGAGACTAAGAATCTATACACAGAAAACTATAAAGTACTCATGAAAGAATTTGAGGAAGACACAAAGAAATGGAAAAATGTTCCATGCTCTTGCATTGGAAGAATAAATATTGTGAAAATGTCTATGCTACCTAAAGCAATCTACACATTTAATGCAATTCCTATCAAAGTACCATCCATTTTTTTCAAAGAAATGGAACAAATAATCCTAAAATTTATATGGAACCAGAAAAGATCTTGAATAGCCAAAGGAATATTGAAAAAGAAAGCCAAAGTTGGTGGCATCACAATTCCGGACTTCAAGCTCTATTACAAAGCTGTCATCATCAAGACAGCATGGTACTGGCACAGAAACAGACACATAGATCAATGGAACAGAATAGAGAGCCCAGAAATAGACCCTCAACTCTATGGTCAACTCATCTTCGACAAAGCAGGAAAGAATGTCCAATGGAAAAAAGACAGCCTCTTCAATAAATGGTGTTGGGAAAATTGGACAGCCACATGCAGAAAAATGAAATTGGATCATTTCCTTACATCACACACGAAAATAGACTCAAAATGGATGAAGGATCTCAATGTGAGAAAGGAATCCATCAAAATCCTCGAGGAGAACACAGGCAGCAACCTCTTCGACCTCAGCCACAGCAACATCTTCCTAGGAACATCACCAAAGGCAAGGGAAGCAAGGGCAAAAATGAACTACTGGGATTTTATCAAGATCAAAAGCTTTTGCACAGCAAAGGAAACAGTGAACAAAACCAAAAGACAACTGACAGAATGGGAGAAGATATTTGCAAACAACATATCAGATAAAGGGCTAGTGTCCAAAATCTATAAAGAACTTAGCAAATTCAACACCCAAAGAACAAAGAATCCAATCAAGTAATGGGCAGAGGACATGAACAGACATTTCTGCAATGAAGACATCCAGATGGCCAACACACACATGAAAAAGTGCTCCATATCACTCGGCATCAGGGAAATACAAATCAAAACCACAATGAGATATCACCTCACACCAGTCAGAATGGCTAAAATTAACAAGTCAGGAAATGACAGATGCTGGCGAGGATGCGGAGAAAGGGGAACCCTCCTACACTGTTGGTGGGAATGCAAGCTGGTGCAACCACTCTGGAAAACAGCATGGAGGTTCCTCAAAATGTTGAAAATAGAACTACCCTATGACCCAGCAATTGCACTACTGGGTATTTACCCAAAGATACAAATGTAGTGATGCGAAGGGGCACGTGCACCCGAATGTTTATAGCAGCAATGTCTACAATAGTCAAACTATGGAAAGAACCTAGATGTCCATCAACAGATGAATGGATAAAGAAGATGTGGTATATATACACAATGGAATACTATGCAGCCATCAAAAGAAATGAAATCTTGCCATTTGCGACGACGTGGATGGAACTAGAGGGTATCATGCTTAGCGAAATAAGTCAATTGGAGAAAGACAACTATCATATGATCTCCCTGATATGAGGGAGAGGAGATGCAACATGGGGGGTTAAGGGGGTAGGAGAAGAGTAAATGAAACAAGATGGGATTGGGAGGGAGACAAACCATAAGTGACTCTTAATATCACAAAACAAACTGAGGGTTGATGTGGGGAGGGGGTTGGGAGAGGGGGTGGGGTTATGGACATTGGGGAGGGTATGTGCTATGGTGAGTGCTGTGAAGTGTGTAAACCTGGCGATTCGCAGACCTGTACCCCTGGGGATAAAAATATATGTTTATAAAAAATAAAATTTAAAAAAAAAAAAGTAGAGAAACAAAAAAATACCAATAAAGATGTACCTAGACGTGAATTTAACAAGAAATGTCCTACTATGGGATACAAAGGAATACTTAACTAAATAAAACAGTGATATGCATTCTAGAATAAAATGACTACAAAATAACAACTGTCCCTAAATTAATTTACTAACTGAATGAACAAAATGAGACTTTTCAACAAAATAAGTTGATGCTAAAGTTGATATGAAAAAATAATCAAGAATTGGGGCGCCTGGGTGGCTCAGTGGGTTAAGCCGCTGCCTTCGGCTCAGGTCATGATCTCAGAGTCCTGGGATTGAGCCCCACATCGGGCTCCCTGCTCAGCAGGGAGCCTGCTTCCTCCTCTCTCTCTGCCTGCCTCTCTGCCTGCTTGTGATCTCTCTGTCAAATAAATAAATAAAATCTTAAAAAAAAAAAAAAGAAAAAATAATCAAGAAGAGTTACCACAATTGTGCAAAAGAAGATTAATGAGGAGGACATAGCTTTATCATACATTAAAATGCATCATAAAGTTACAATTAAACAGTGATATACCAGTCTGTGAACAGAGAGTCCTATATAACAAGACCAGAAAATCAAGAAGCATACCGCAAGAAGAATTAAAATACATCAAATTATATAAGAAGCATTTCAAGTAAGTGGTTAAAAATTAAGGATTTCTTTAAATAATGGTTTTGAGACTACCATCTTGAGGGTAAAAATGAAATTGGCTCTATATTTCATAACATACATCATCAAAATAAATCTTAGATCAGGGATTAATATCTTTAAAAATTAAAACCATAAATAGTACTAGAAAAAAAATGACAGGATTTTTTATTGCAATCTCAAAACACAGTTTTTCTAACTATAACTTAAAACTGAGAAGTCATAAATAAGAAGATGGGTAAAACCTCTGCTTCTGGCCATGATAGAGTAACGGGTACCACATTAGCCTCTTTACTAGGAACAACTACAAACCTGAACAACATAGACAAAGCAAGCCTTTCATAACGTCTTCAGATAACAGGCAGGACAAGGCTGCCATTTCTAAGACAAGGGAAACTCAGAAGGTGAGCAGACTTCAGTCGGTCCTGCCAAGGTGGAGAGGCAGATATCAGTTAAGAGCAGCTGGAATGACAGATTCTTCAGGGAAAAACACAGGAGAGAGGGGAAGATATGCAGAGGGAGGAACTCTAAAAATCTGTGTTGGGTACCTCCATGATGAGCCCTAGCCTGTACCTGTACCAGGACAATTCCATTCAAGACTTACCAGATAGCAAGTACTACAAAGTTGAGAATGGAACCAAGATTCTAGAGTTTGGGCTGTGCTCAGTTAAGAGCAGTACCAGAAAGTTCTGACCCTGATGGGGTGGAGAGTCCTAATTCATACCCCAACATCAGGCTGAATAAGCACAAAAGCTTGCCTTAGAAGTTAGGATGACACCCTAGAGTAAGACTCCAGAACTTCTGGGGCACCTGGGTGGCTCAGTGGGTTAAGCCTCTGCCTTTGGCTCAGGTCATGGTTCCGGGGTCCTGGGATGGAGCCCCGCATCAGGCTCTCTGTTCCACGAGGAGCCTGCTTCCTCCTCTCTCTCTGCCTGACTCTCTGCCTACTTGTGATCTCTCTCTGTAAAATAAATAAATAAAATATTTGGAAAAAAAAAAACAAAAACTCTGTGACCAACAGAATGCAGTAGAAGTAACATCATGGGACTTCCTGGGCAAGGTTATAAGAAGCCCTACAGCTTCCATCTGTGTCTGTGGGAACACTCGTGTAGCTGCTATGGTAGGAGTTCAACATACATAGAGAGATCACATGTAGGTGCTGTGTTTGACAACTCCAAGTGAGTTTCCAGCTGACAACCAGCATCAACTATTAGTCATAAGAATGTGTCATATTGGAAAATGGTTAGCCTAGTCTGTCTGAAGACTGAGTACTAGAAATTAGTCAATCTATGGGACTGAAGGACAAAAAGATTGAAGAAAAGTGAACACATCCTTAGGGACCTGTAGATAAACATAAAATGTTCTAACATATGTGTAGTAAGAATTTCAGGAGGAAAATAGAATCAGAGGAGGCCAAAAAAAAAATTTTTTTCGAAGAAGTAACAGCTGAAATTTTCCCAAATTTGAGGAAGAACACTGACTTTCAGATTCAAAAAGCTCAGTAAACTCTGAACAGGATAAGAACCAATCTTAGGAAGATCATTATAAAATTGTATCAAAGATAGTGCCTTAAAATCATCCAGAGAAAAAGGATCATTTTTATGCAGAGGAACGTGGTTAAGAGTGAATGCTATATATATTCTAATATGTTGTTCTCCAGGGTGTTAAATGAAAGAAGGAAAAAACCATGGAACAATGTGTATAATATGTTACCTACTGGGTGGGGGACGGAGGGGGAAACTCTGGAAGGATACACAAGATATTGATTATATCAGTTGCTTCCAGAAAGGAAAGGGGAAGGAATGGAAAAAAAGAAATGGAATGGAAGGGACACTTTTTACCAAATAGCCCTCAATATCTTTTAAATTTTTACTCATGCTAATGTTTTATCTTTACAAAAAAATTAAACTCAAAATAAATCAAAACAAAAAACTGACAACTGGACAAATTTAACGAAATTTCATATCTCTTAAAAAAATGAAAAAGCTGAAATTTGCAGAAAGTGGGAAAAAAGTAGCTTATAATCATTGGACTGAAAATCAAATAGGCATCAAAATTCTCACCTGCAACACAAGATACTAAAAAGGAGTAGAGATATATCTCCATGATATAAGAAAAAAATTACTTAGAATTACTTCAGATTTTGTTACAAAAGAAAAACAAAACTGGGGACATCACGTTGCCTTATTTCAAGCTTTACTACAAAGCTGTGATCACCAAGACTGCATGGTACTGGCATAAAAACAGACACATAGACCAGTGGAACAGAGTAGAGAGCCCAGATATGCATCCGCAACTCTATGGTCAAATAATCTTCAACAAGGCAGGAAAAAATATCCAGTGCAAGTGTACTAGATGACAAAATTTTTACAATATGGTCAAAATATCTTTCAGGAAAAATATGCATGCCTAATGTATTATCTAACAAGAAATTTTTTAAATAGATTAAACTTCCAATCCAAAAAGTGATAAAACCAACAGCAAAATAAAAGTAGAAAGAATAAGTTGATAAAACTAAAAATGGAAATTAATTATCTAGAATAAAATACTAGAAGACTTCATAAAATGAAAAAAAATGGTGCTTTGAAAACAATATAATAAACAAATCTTTACCAAGTCGGATTAAAAAAAAAAAACAAAACAGAAAAAAGGTATAAATAACATTAAAAGCCAACAAGAAGTCTTTTTTTTTTTTTCCAACAAGAAGTCTTAATCACAGGTACAGAAGAGCTTTTACCAATTCAATGGGAATACCATTCATTACCAAAGTAATGAAAACATTGTTGCATAATTTTTTTCTTGGAAAAACATAAATTGCCATATATACTCAAAAAAGAGAGAAAATCCAAATAGAACACTAAAATGAAAATAAATGAAAAAATAGAGAAGAGGATCCACTTTGAAAGACATATTAATCTAGGAAATAAATTAAAATGACAATTTGATTTCACCAAGTATTTCCCAATTACTGGTATTCAGCATTGGTAAGTGTACGGATGAAATACTCATTCTCATAGACTACTCAAAAAAGTAGTATAAAAGAGGATGCTTTTCAGCTCTATAAAGTGTTACATGCTTAGCTTTTGGCCCAGAAATTTCACTGCAAGGAATGTATTCTACAGAAAGGCTTATCTGTGCCCCAAAAGGCATTTACAAATGACATAGAATCATTTGTAATATTGAAAATATTGGAACAAGCTCAATGTCCCCCGTTATGGGGTTGCCTGTCTATTTTGCACATTAACAGCTTTAAAATAATGTCTATCTTTGTTACGCTTCAGTGAAAGTTTCATTTAAAAATATTTTTAAAGGAAAAAAAGCAAAATACGGAGCAATGTGCGTGACATAATCCCATTTGAATTTTAAAAGAATGAGAACATCATATAGGATGTCGTATCTAGCAGACCATTCACCAAACTCTTAACAGTTCTCAGCTCTTGCTTATGTTAACGTAGTGGTCTTTTCTGGTTGCCCAACCTCCTCTTCTTTATCATTCTCTTCTTGATCATGCCCAAAACAACTCCGGTTTTGTGCCTCAAGAGAAGACAACTCCATCCATATTTCCTGCAGTGAATCTCATTGGTCTATTTATCCCCATGCTCTCCGCAGTAATGGTGTCAGCAAATCACATTTAAGTCATTAAATGCAAGGTGGTTTTCAGGTCAGGGGTTAGTTCAGGAATAAGCCTGTGACTGGGTTCAGTGCAACAAGCCAGAAGGAGCGTGGTGAGGGCTTCTATAAAATAAGTTGATCCGCTCTCAACGGAGAGCAAGAGGAAGTCAAACGATCACTTCAGAACACCAGGAAGTACTGATGTGAAGCCAGAAGCAAAGGCAACCATCTTGGCTGCATGAGGGAAGTAGTCTAAAGAGGGAAGCCACAAAGGAGGGTGCACACCTAAGGGGATCCAGAGTGATGAAGGCAAACCCATTAGACCAAGATGAACCTGAAGGCTTGCAAATTTCTTACATTAAGGTAGAAGAGTCAATACATACCCCAGTTGTTTAAGCAAGTTTGAGTCAGATTCTATTATTTGCAGGTGAAGATATCTTACTTTATACCCTCGATGCCTCAACAGCAGGTAACACTTCACTATTTCCTTCTTTGTGGAACATCATCTTCCCCTAATTGGGGGATTGCACCCTCTTATCTCATTGGACCTGCATTTTAGGTTTCCTTGCAACCTCCCCTTCCTCTACCCAGCCACGTAATATTTGGTTTCCATAAACCTCTTCAGTGGTGGGCGCTTCCTTAATTCTAACCCAATACATTCTCCTAAACAATCTCAACTTCCATGTTTTCTAAATCCTGACAACTACCACCCAATTTGTAACCTTAGCTCTAATTCCCCTCTTGACCAACACATCCATATACCCAACCACTTACTCAAAATCTCTATGAAGCAGCTTAGCATCTTAACTCAGTTCAAAAGTGGGGTCATCATTTTGCATTTAAACACATGAGAAACTCTCTCCTCATGGTGTTCTATAGCTCAGTAAATATTAGCCCATCCATCCAGTTCAAGAGAGAAACCCAGAAATTATCTTTGAATCTACCCTCTTTTTCTCTCTTCACTGTTCCCCATCCCATACGTTATCACCTGATTCCATCGATCCAATATCCCATGTGTCTCTTGGATCCTCTCACTTTTCTCCAAACCCACTATCCCTGCAGTCCAAACACCATTCATCATCACTCATCTCCTATTAGTGCACCTGTCCAACCTTAGTGCTCGACCAATCCATTCTTTATCCTGTGATATGAAATACATACTTTTATTTTTTTTTTAGATTTTTTATTTATTTATTTGACGGAGAGATATCACAAGTAGATGGAGAGGCAGGCAGAGAGAGAGAGAGGGAAGCAGGATCTCTGCCGAGCAGAGAACCCGATGCGGGACTCGATCCCAGGACCCTGAGATCATGACCCGAGCCGAAGGCAGCGGCTTAACCCACTGAGCCACCCAGGTGCCCTGAAATACATACTTTTAAAACGCAAATCTTATCAATGATGATTGCTTAAACCCCTTTAATGGTCTTTCACTGCCTATAGGCAAGAGTTGACAAATCTTAACACAAACTATAAAATTGTGCTTGATCTAGCCCCATCCAGTCACTTTGGTCCCATCAAATATTGCTCTTCCTCTCCCTCCATCTTTCAGGTCCTTGAATGCACCCTGAATGCATCTCAGGATGGCCATGCATCTTGTTACAAGAAGCCTCTCCACCTCTCCAATGTCATACACTTCCACTTCAGGGTTGAATAACTAGAGGGCATCATATTCAGAGTAGGTAGGCTGTAGTTGGTGATCCCTAGGATTGAGCAACCCAACCCCCTGGTCCCCACCATTGCCTAACTACATCTTGTTATTATCCAGATTTCAGTTCAAACACCTCCTCTTCTAGGAAACTTCCCTGACCACTCACCCAGGTTCAGTCTGATTACTGCCTCGAATGTTTGAACTAGAAGGCTCAGCACATTCGTGACTATTTGTTTATGTTAGCCCATAGCTGCCACTTAGCCAAACTAGTAATATTAATAAAGGACTGAACATAATGTTATACATAAGAACATGATTGGATTTTTCCCCTCATAACACGTCAAATGCCTAAGTAATATTTAACAACACATATTTTCTTTCTATTCCTGCTGATGTTCTTGGCTTAGAAATAGTGGGAAAGAAAAAATAAAATAACACAGATAATGCTTTCTATGCCAATAAATTGCCTTTTAAATTTGTCATTTTCATACAGTTATGAAGCCTAGAGAATAGATATGTACAAACATCTGTCCCCTCTATACTCATTCCTCCCAAAGAGGCATGGACAAAAGACCTCGCCAATGGAAAATCAACTCTTTGGATGGCCCCTCTACCGAAGGGGTGCTTTAAAAAGACTTTGGAAACTTTACCAGGCATACACCCACTCTACTACATATGAATGGGGTAAGGTGTAAGCTTAGAGTTTCCCCAGCAGTTTCGAGGAGTGAGAGCTTGGAACCCCTCAAGCAGTAATGGCTGTAACTCTGAAGGTCTTTAAGTAGAGAGCAAGCCGAGAAACCACTGCCCTCTCCCAAACTCATCAAAGCAGCCATTGTGTTCCTCCTCCCCTTTTCTCAAGACAAGAAAATAACCCTCAATCAGACTGAGCCATTCCCCAGCAAGAGGCAAGAGCAGTTTCACTGGGACAGTGAAAGAAACAGACAAGCGTAGCCCAGAGAGTTTTGTCTTGCTGCAGCATTTCGGGTAGCCAGCAGCAAACTCAGCGGTGATCACTAGAAGAAGCAGAGTAGGGAGACAGCCAGTGAGGAGCAAGACCCAGCAGAGAAATTCCACAAGGAGCAGGACTCCTAAACATCTGGGTACAGCCTGGCCTGACGCCCCGGACTCCCTGGTAAAAGCAGATGACTTTTTAAGATGAAAGAGAAAGATCATTCTGGAGTGCCTGTGCTCGTTCCTTCTCTGCTCTGCTCCAACAGGCGGTCGGGAAGAGTTTTGTTCAGCTGCACGTACAGTGTTCAGGGCCCTAAAGGGAAATGCACTCACCATCTTCCTAAACACACTTCTAGCTGTTTGTTTTAGTTTTCCCCTGTAGCATACCATTGGTTAGAATCATGTACTCTCAAGTCAGACCCAATGTTGAATCAAGACACTACTTCTTAATAACTGTGCTTCTTTGAGCTTCACTTTCCCTGTAGGTAATGCATAATAACACCTGCGTTCTGCCATTTTTTGAAGATAAAATGAGATCTTGAAGCCCTGTAGACCCTCAAGGAGAGATAGGTCTAATTAAGAGTATAGCTGTAAAGGAGGAGCTTGAGGCTGCAAGGATCAAAGCTGGTCCAGAGCAGGACCAAGGGAAACTCAGAGGAGATGAATGGGAGCTGGTTGGCTTACAACCAACATTCCCCAAAGTTGGTTCCAAGGAACACCAGTCCTGCCAGTTGTTAGTAAGTCTTACTCACTAGTAAAAACTTTCTGAATAATACCTTTGGGGTACATTGGACTAAACAGTGTAGAAGCTTTCTTACTGCAGGATTTCTGGGTGACTGCAACATGCTGACTCTCATGGCAAACCCCTGGTGCATTCCATAGGAACATTACCTCTGGGAACACATTCTAGAAATGTCAGTTTACACTAATGAGTGTCTGGGTCCTGTCTGATAACTTCTTCTTAAACCAAAGGCTTAGAAGCAACTTTTTCATTAGGAACTAGAGGATGGTACCTTGTGTCTATGAGCTCTTCAAAGCTTACAGATCACTAACTACTGAAGAGAAAATCTGCTGGTTCCAAAGGAAAAAAAAATACAATAAGAAAATTGCAGGAGGGCGCCTGGGTGGCTCATTCGGTTAAGCACCTGCCTTCAGCTCAGGGGGGAGCCTGCTTCTCCCTCCACCTGCTGCTCCCTCTGCTTGTGCATTTTTCCTCTCTTTCTCTCTCTCTCTCTCCCTCTCTGTTGATGAATAAATAAAATCTTTAAAAAAAAATTTTTTTAAATAAAATCTTTAAAAAAACTACAAAAATTTGAAACAGATTTTTAAGTAAACATCTATAAAATACAATATCTCACCACTAGTCAGTTGCTATTTAACACATCATATGTAATATAAACCGACTTTTGATGGAATAGAGGTACATTATAGCACACATGCCATGTTGTGATTCAGGGGCTCTGTTCAAACAAGAGCCTGGAGTTTAAAAGGCCATTAGTTACATTAATAAGACCCACACCTTTAAAACATGTATTATAGTGTCTGTTGTACACACACACACACACACATACACACAGGAGTTGGAGAAGTTCCAACCAATTAAGAACCAAAATTATAAGCCAAGCTCCTAGCATGACAACAGGAGCTGGATTCAGTCACTTCATGGCGAGGTAGGTGGCAGGCTCCCGCCCCACACCTTCTACCAGCCCACAATGCCCAAGCATACTCAGTAGGGTTTGGGTTCTTAACTGGGGAGCAAAGCCTTTTTGGCACAAGCCACAGAACCCTGCAGCGAGGCACAGCTCTTTCCCAGGAAACCAGCCCCTCCCCATGAAAAGCACTTTGGGGCACCTATGTTACAGCGGAGGGCTTTGCACTCACTGCTTCTAAAGCGACATGGAGCTTTCCAGTGGCTCCTTCCAATTCATGGCAAAGGGCAACATTTTAAGGAGTGAGTTGGGGAGGAGGTCGGAGAGGAGCTGAAAGACAAACATGGTTTCTAAATCTTTGCTAAAGAGACTGCATTTGTTTGAAAGGAGACACACAAGAAGAAGCACAAATTCTGAGTCTTGTTAGCAGGAGTGATGACGTCTCCTCACAATCCGTTCAGTCAGCCTGGGTTAACATGAGGAGTTCATGCCCGAGAGAAGTCACTCCACAGCCATGCATTGTGATCTGGAAAGACATCCGGAGTCAAGGGATAAATCTAAACTATCCATCCATTCCTCTACCTTTTTTGGAGGCAAAAAAAAAAAAAAAAAGAGAGAGAGAGAGAGAAGTAAGGACTTAAAAATCCCAAAATACTGACTTTTCCATTGAATCAATCTGTTTTTCAAGGTCTGTTTAATATCATGTTAGGATATTTTCTCATTTCCAAAGTTTTTTCTAACAGTGTAGCTCATTCTCCTTATTTTCTGTATTCTAAATTCTGCTGTGAGTGGTTTAAACACCAAATGGAGGATAAAGTGCCCCCCCCACACACAGGAAACTTCCCTTCCTTTGTTAATCTACAAAGAGACCAATACAGACAAGAGTCACAACTATGTGAAGAAATCATTATAAATACAAATATGAGAACAAGCAGTGAGAATATAATTAAAATTTGCTGTATGAAAAGAATAATATTCCATTGCTCCATGCTATTTTGAGCTGAATTTCCCTGTCTTAGCACGGGGACTCCCCTGATGACATTTTTGCCCTTAAGAATTTCACCACTTCCTCCGAAGCTGTAACTTTTTTCCTCTCTCTCTTTCTCCCCCCTTCCTATTATTGTCACTAGAGAGTGGGGAATGACAAGTTCAAGAAAATGCTTGCCTTGAGGCCAGAGTGTGTTTCCTTTGCACTTGGATTTCCATTTATTCCACTAAATTTCCTTACAATTAATTTTTAAATGGGCTGAGAGAGTTCATTTCCCAAACAGCTGACAAAAACCATGTTCCATGAAAGCCAACGAAATGGCGCTTAGTGACCATTTTTGCTACCATTATAAAACCCTTACAGTATAAATTCTCACTCTGCATTCTGCACTTTATTACCCTGATAGAGTAGTCGGAATATGTTGATACTCCCATGACACCCACCCAGAGCCAGGAACTGGCTTATCTTAATTGTGCCTTAGCTGAAAGCATATTAAATGCAACTTGATTATAAAATGCATTTGAATTGCCACAATAAATTTCTTGGCAAGGTTTCCAAACATCAAGTAAAGAAATCTATAATCTCCTAGTCTGGCCCCTTTGCTGACTTGCCAGGTAACTTTGTATAAAGGCTGCTCCCTCCCCACATCCCCTTTTTTCAGCCAATAAACTAGTAATGATAGATTTGTCTAGCACTCAGGAATGACTGCAAGACACTTCTTTATACAAGGATGGCATTTGGCGAATGGCAAGCTGGCTTTAGGCTAAATATGTCAGAATGATGCTTCAGCACAGGTTGTGGAAGAGGATTTTTTAAAATTTATACTTCACAAACTCATTGGCGTCCTCTAACAATCTCACTCTGGAGCTCAGGGTTTAACACCATGTATTTACTGCCATGTGTCCAGGTCCGTGCCTCCATGCCTTGCCCCGTACTGCACTGTCTGTTCTTTCACGGTGCTAACACTGTTCCAGACACACAGACCTTAAAGAACATGCACCGACAGCCGGATTGGTTGGCTGGAAGTGATAAGACCTCTAATTGGAGGGGTCTGCGTTAAGCTCCTGGCAGAAAGCTTTCTCAGACATATGTGGTGGGACAGGTCTGCCCCAATCCCTGCAGGTAACAGACTGCAAACGTCTTCTTTACCAAGGCGCCTGGGGACAGGACCAAGAAGCAGGAGAGCACTCAGACCCCCACATCAACCTCTCATAGTTCCCCTAGAAGATTTCCGCTGTAGGCTAGGCACCAAAAACGTGAAGTTATTCAGCCTTGACCTTTGTCTAAAGACCACTGGAAGAAAGAAGACTAAGTAGAAAAATGGGTCAAAGTAGAAAAATGGGTCAAAGAAGTTACATTTTCTTCAGTGACAAGGAGCAATGCTCACTACCACCTGGAAACAGAATTCTTTTTTTTTTTTTTTCCTTTTTTAAAGCAAAGAATTCAAAGTAACTCATGTGTGTTACCACCTGCCCTTAACAGTTAGCTACAGGCATTATCCTTTCCTTAGCACTGGGGCAGAACACTTTTTAAAAACTTCCCTGCAACCTATTTCCGTGCTAGGCAATGAAAGGATTGTATTCAGAACAGTGTAAACTGCAAAACTTCCAAATATGTACAACCATGCCAGTCTGCAAGCTCATTAACTAAATTACAGGAGAGTGAGCTTTTCTTATTGACCAAAAAAATAAACTTATGTCCCTTAAAAACATCCCGATGGTCTGAAACAATGGCCAATCTAACAGAACCAAGATTCACAACTTCTTTTTTTTTTTTTTTAATTTTAAAAGAACAATCTCATTGTTGGTTGGTTCGAGCGCCCTCGTGTGTCTCAACAGAGTAATGTCACTTTAGGCTTTCCCAAAGGCTACAGGTAACAGATTCAAGGACACGTATACCCTCTCCGTCCTTGTTTCACCTTGTTTCGGGTGCCTCTTGTGAAACTGCAGATTTGCAGGTTGCCCCTAAGACTATGAACCTGTCCTCTCGGATATAAAGTGACATCGTAACTTACACCTGAAAGAATGGGGAGCCAATGTTCACAGAAGTGGAGACTAATTTCAACTTGCCTGCTCTAGTTTAAACAGGTTAGATCATCCTGCCTATTTCTTTTTCCTCTCCCCACCCAGTCTGGGGGGCGCTCTAAGCCTGCACAAACCCCTCCTCCAAGCTGGTGCTGACATATCTGAAGAACCCAGAGCTACCCCTACAATGAGCAAATCTCAGAAGACCTAGCTCCATCGTCCTATGACCATGGGCAAGCCATTCTTCTCTCTGGGTCCTGGGCCCTTTCTCTGGGAAGAGAGGAGAGTGAGTGGCTCTTTTCTCACAGATAAGAAGCGTCTGCAGAAATGCCTGGCAGAGAGTAGATAGGCGCCCAGTAAATGTTAATTGAATGCAAACTTATAAACTCTATTCCAACCCACTTGACGTATTACATTTCCAGAAAACAGATATTCTTCTTCAAATACAACGTTCATGCGTTAAGAACTAGCTTGGGAATTCATGAAGAACAGAAAAAGGTCAAACATTTCTCTGCATTTCCCACAGCACCTGACCTAGTGCCAGGCACTCAGTAACCCTCCATAAACTGGGGGGTTGGGGGTAGAAGAGTTTGACCTCTTCATGTATTTTCTTTCTCTCTCTCCGTTTGGCAGAGTTTAAAGCAATCAAAGACAAATAAAGAGGCAAAGATTCACTCAGGAATTAGAGACTGTCCACACAGAAAACCTGGTATCTTTCTATAGGACGAAAATAACCCCCCCACACACCCAAACATACTTTTTCCTCCTTTTCTTTCTCCTTCTTTTTCTTGAGGTTCCGAAGGCATGACTCAACAGATCAACAGTTGAGTCAGGCCCAGAACCCCCAAAGAAGAGTATCAGTGACACTCCAACCTTGGTCACTATGGCAGACCAGCCTTGATGGGCCTTGTACTCTGTTAACAAAAGAAACATTTATCAAGAAACCATTCTCCCCGGGCTCCTCTCAACAAAAAGCCAAGGAGCCATTCACTGCTTAGCTTTAAGCTAGCCAAATCCAACAAAGCTCCAGAGATTTTGGCTTAATCTTCTCACTGAACGCATGCCAGCCTTGCACGGGCATGGCCAGGGCACCATCGCCCAGCCTTAGGTGTTGGCAGATTCTCCCACCCACTTCTTTGCACTTTCCCTGCTCAGGGCAGTGGCCAAGCCTCTCCTCCCCTCCCACCCACTACACCTGGGACACCTCCAACTCACACAGTTAGGCTGGGGAAGGTGCTTCCTCTACTGGAAGTACAGTCAAGTCCTTTCGCGAAGTAAGCCTACTACTTTCACAGAAGCCAGAAAGTGCCTGCCCAACGGACATGCCAGTTAATCTTGTCAACCATAAAAGTCATATACATGGGGCGAGAAAAGCTCTGATATGTATGTCTCCATTATCATTAAACTAGGAGAAAGAGGGGGGCACCTGGGTGGCTCAGTGGTTTAAGCCTCTGCCTTTGGCTCGGGTCGTGATCTCAGGGTCCTGGGATCGAGCCCCACATCGGGCTCTCTGCTCAGCGGGGAGCCTGCTTCCCCCCCTCTCTCTGCCTGCTTCTCTGCCTGCTTGTGATCTCTGTCTGTCAAATAAATAAATAAAATTTTAAAAAAAAAAAAACTAGAAGAAAGAGGTTTTTTTGTTTTTGTTGTTTTTTTTCCCAAGGTAGTTCTTAGAATACTTGATAATTTCCATTGTATTTAAATAGCTCTCATATTTTTCTTCTCTTCCTTTCCTACTGCTACCATCATTGTCCAGGACCTTATCGTCACAAACCGATGTTACTAGTCTTAAAACCTCATTCTGTTCTTTTTTTTTTTTAACCTCCATTCTTTTCTTCCTCTAAACCAGCATAAGTCTGAACAAAAGATCTTCTCCAAACACTAACTTCAATGAGTCCTTTAAGAATTCTTATTCAAGAGTGCTTAATGACTCCCTGTTGCTTGCAGGATACAATTCGAATTTGGAAATCTGCTATTCGGACTCCTCCATATTCTCTTATACCACCCAGGGGAGTTGCAAAAGAACCAGACATCACCTCCAGAGTTCCCAAGACTCCTCCATCATTGCTATATCAAAGGCCAAGCTAAGAGCACAGTGACCGTGAACATTCAGATAGCATTGCCTTGCGGTCTAGGTACAAGCGCCCAGCGTAAACTTTACAAGTTTTCTCCTTTCAGAAGAAAGGTTTCATCGGGCATTTCTCCTTAGAACGCAGTTCCCTTCTTTGATGTTCCCAAGTGCACCGAGGCTCATGCTAATTATGTTCACACTGAAGTGGCTGGCCGGTGTTGGATTTCTTCAGAGGACAGTTTATCTGTCTCTGTGAAACACTTCGCACACCCGGCAATGAGCCTGCAGGCACGTGATAGTCAATGAGTGAAATAAGAAGGAACAATAATAAATCAACATCAGAGAAAATGCAAAACACATCCGGGCACTTGTCGGACATTGTGTTCTGGTGGGAGCACCAGATAATGGGGGAAAGAATGTAGATGGGAGAAATCATCACTCTACAGCCTACAAAGCCAGTAGGCCAACATGGGGGAAA
Source organism: Lutra lutra (assembly GCF_902655055.1). Taxonomy (NCBI): domain Eukaryota; kingdom Metazoa; phylum Chordata; class Mammalia; order Carnivora; family Mustelidae; genus Lutra; species Lutra lutra. Next base: position 46,351,130 of record NC_062279.1, on the reverse strand, counting down.
GCCAACAAGGGAAACAAACTGCACTGCCTTTAACAGGGGGAAATGCCTAAGGAGGTAGAGAATGCTGAGGAAGAGAAAGCAAGATCCTCAGGAAGGAAATACACACATCTGTTCTCTTGTTCTCCTTCTAGAACACAACACTGAACTATCACATTGCATTTCCATCCATCTACCTCTCCTGCTTAAAGCAAAAAAAGACAATCTCTGAGCTTCACAGATGTGAGCTTTTTTAAAAAATGAAACAGTCATAGCTTTTCCCTAAATTCTTATAAAGAGAGAACAGCAGTTCACATCTTTACCAGACAGACCCTTCCTTGAAGCCCCTTTCATGAAGCCTTCCCCACATCTCTACCCAGTCTTGACCAGGCCCTTCTCTTACTGTGTAAGGTCCTGACATCCTGACCCTTCAGGAAACATGATGAGGTTGACCCCCTTTCCAACTGCAAGGTCAACAACAAGAATCCTTATTTTTCCTTCTCGTGTATCTCTTCTCTGTTACCTTCCCCCGCTCAGTCCCCAGCACCCAGCCGGGAAGGGACTTGAGAAATGCCGATACTGTCAGTTAATCTAAATTGAAATGTACTTATTTCTTAATGAAAATGTAAAAATTCCCTCCCTTGCCTTTAGTATTTCCTTTATCCTTTATTTCCTCCATCCCTTTTCTAACAAATTTCATGCTTCCCAAACAATCCTTTTGTGCAAGCAGGGCGGGGCTAGACTCACTCGGCACGCCCACTCCCCTCACACATACAGAGCTGAGTCTTGGTTTGTGGTTAGTAGAGTTGGCACCCTTTCTTCAACCTTTGAAGATTTTAGGATCTAAACTCAAACCACTGGCTCTATTTCTTTGCAAGATCATCTTGACTCTGTCTCTATGACTCTCCAGGGGCCCTTTCTCATTTATGTCCTAAAATTTTGTGAAGGTTTTCTTGCTTAATCCCTTCACTTCACCCCAGCCCTTAATCCAATGCCCACGTTTTAGGGGTTTTTTTGTTTGTTTTTGGGGGGGTGTTTTGTTTTGTTTTTACCCCAATAAATCCTCTCCTGGATCATCATCCTTCTTCACAAGCTGGGGATATGTCTCAGTGTTGCTAGCTTATAAGGAAATATGAGCTTCTACACTGGGCATGATTTCTGATGCCACTGTAATTTCCCCATTAAGCCTAGAGCTTATCAGTCTTCTCTCCTACACATTCTGGTCTTTTCCTACGCCTTCCCTGTCCTACCTGCCCCCAAGAAATGAACTGGTTTACCTAACAGGTTTAGTCTTGCTTTGGCCAGCTTATTGTTTCAATGTGATTATGAAGTCCCCGGGCTTGAAAACACAGTTTGTTAATTTCCAGGCATTCCCCAGGTCTCCCTGTTGAGCCGTGGAGGTGTGCATGTGTGTACCTAGGGTTACCAACACTCCCGCTGTTTGCAGTCATGCTGGTGACTTAAAAGATGGACTCGAGGTTAATATGGGTTACTGGAGAATCATAGTTTTAGAGATATAAGTAATGCCAGACTCCAGTGTGGGGATTTCACAGATTTGAAAACAGAGGCAGAACAAGGTAAAAGGACTTGACCACGGTCATAGAGCTAGTCAAGAGAGCGATTGGGACCACAGCTCAGAGCCGTCTTATCCCAGTCCATCAGAGCCCTTCCACTCACATCTGTCCCTCCTCGGGGACTCGTATATGTGAGTGAGAGCTCCGGACACCCAGATGCATCCAGAGAGCATCACAGACCTACATATATGTACCAGCGAGATGGGGACAACACTGTTCATGTAGCTTACAACAGAGACTACGAGCTGGTAAAATCAGACCAAAACTGCTATCAAGAGGTTAAATTAGAATCCAAAGAGACCACATTCCCCATCCTGCTGATGATGCCCACTCCTCCCTTCCCCACCCCCACCAGTAGCTCATTAAAAAAAAAAAAAAAAAAAGATGGATTTCCAAAAGCACCTTGTTGAGATTTTCATATGATTTTCCCCTAGTTCAATCAATACACCGTCATCCCTTAATTCCACAAAAATAGCTTTTCACACATCTATGCACACATTGTCACACACACGTACAACACTGGCAGCAGGTACTTTTAATTTGCTGGAAAATATTTCTAAGAAGTCAAACAGCTCCAGCCCAATGAGCGTGCCCTCGGATTGGCTAGCCAGACCAGTTGAGGGACCTGATTGGTCCCTGATCCTAAGGACCGATAAGAACGGCTATAAAATCCCTGGGTGCAGCTCTTGGGCCCCCAGTTTGCAAAAGCCAGAGGTGCAAGGAGCCGCCACTGCAGCAGCAGCAGCCAGCAAGCAGCAGCAGCAGCAAAGCGTCAGCAGGAACAGCATCAGCAGCAACAAAAAAATCCTGATCAAATCCTCACCTAGGCCCTCAGTGTATCCAGATCCACATCTTCACTCAAGCCAGGAGAGGGAAAGAGGAAAGGGGGGGGGGAGGAGAGGAAAAAAAAAAAAAAAAAAACCAGCAACTTAGCGGAAACTTCTCAGAGAATGCTCCAAAACTCAGCAGTGCTTCTGGTGCTGGTGATCAGTGCTTCTGCAACCCATGAGGTGGAGCAGAATGATTCTGTGAGTCCCAGGAAATCCCGGGTGGCAGCTCAGAACTCAGGTAAGCGGCAAACCCAGGACCGGTTTCTCCCCCAAAGAGCTGTCCTCATTTGCCTCTCGCTTTTGCAACTGTGTCTGTGACGGCTGATCTTGATAATAAATGTGCTTCATGCCTGATGGCAATAAACTGCCAGTGTAATCCAATAGCCTTAGGAAGTGGAGCTCCTTTGTTTAATAAATTGCATGCAACTAACGAAGAAGCTGGGCGCTCTGCTGAGGGTATTTCATTGCATAAGCCTAGCCTGATTGCCTGAAATCTGGCACGTACCCTCTTGGGGGAGGGGGGGAAAGGGGGCGGGGAAAGGCTTGAATGTTGGCATGCTTCAAAGAGCTCTCTATACTTTCCAGAGGCCGAAGCTGATCTTAAGGTGAGACATGATTTGTCCCATGCCCCCCACCCGTTCCTTCACCCTTTAGACCCCATAACTGGACTTCCTTGCCCCTTCAGAGAGCACACGGGAAGCTCCCTCTGCAGACAGATTTATGGAACCGAAGCCCTCAAGTCTGACAAATCCCGGGCAGATGCAGAGAAAACCCTACACTCCCACCCCTGACACTGCTCCTTCTCTTCCTCCCGGCTTTCTTGTGCTTCATTGAGCTGCCGGTGCAGCCCAGGGCCAGAGGGCGAGTATTTGTGAAACATAGCAGCAGTTTCTTAAAGGGGGAAGGTCTCACTCTGGTTCTGACGCCCAGAGCAGTTAATTGTGTATTATCTTGGCTCTAGAGGACAAGAATCCTTTGGAAGCCGGTACTAACACCTCTGCCTTTTGACTTCACTTGTCCAGCTTCCTCCTCCAACATTGCCGGCCCCTCTCCCCCAACTGTCAGCAGAGATGGGCTCGCAGGTGTCCAAATGCTGCAGACAACGCTCCCCTCCGAAGAGCACAGGTCCCTGCCTAGAGGAGGGCTTTGCTTCACTTCCTTTTGTACTTAGTTGCTATAGAAATGCAGTGATTCACAATTCAAGCTTGCCTAAAACAATAGCAACCCTAATGCATATTAAAACTGCTTAAAGCAAAGTTATAATTTGAACCCGTGGAAATATATAATTAGGGAAATGACTTGTAACATCCCAGAGGCTGCGGGTGGTGGGAGGGGGAGGGGAAGCCTAACCGAACCATGCTTTTGATCTCAGAGGAGAATCCTATGGTATGAAGGCTGCAGATCATTTCTTGCCGAGCTGCTTGCCAGAACACCCCCCTTCTGTAGGAGAGAAATTACTTTTATGGGAGATCTTATCCAAAATGTAGAAAGCCTCATGCAAGTTCTTTGCGGTTTTTCTTCCAGTCTTGCACAAGGGGTGCCTTGGCCTTGTTATTCCACACCTGTGTTTCTCTTTTAAAAAAGAAATGGCTTTTAATATGAGAGAGATTATGCATACCTCTAAGCACTGTCCTGGGTGGGGGTTGGGATCAAACATGAATGGGCCAGATCCCTTTCTGCCAATAGGAAGGTAAATTAAAAGCCCTCGATGGGAAGGGTCTCCAGATGAACTCCTGGCAAATTCTTCTCTGCCACTTAGGCTAAAATTCCATTCTCATTACTCTGGAGTGCATTTTTCGGGAGCCGAATGGACTCCCTGGCCCTTCCACTTCGTAAACCTGACCGCCAGCCATCGCCTCCTGCCTTCCAGTGCTTTCGGGCTCTGAGGGGATGCCCTTTGATGCTGCAGAGCTCTTCAAGCACCTGCATTCCGCAGACTCTGACCTTACTTCTCCAGCTACCCAAACTGTATGTAATGATGAGACCAAGAGGGAACACTCACGCCCTCCCTCTCCTTCCACGTGGTCTTGGTCTCCTAAGCCAAAGGATCTGTCCGCCCCACTCTTCCCACTCCTACCCCCCTCTGAAGGGGGCCCTCCACTGGCCCCATCGCAGACGTCTAAGAGGCGTTCTTCCGACCCCTCGTCCTTGAATCTTGCCACCTCGACCCCTCTGAGTCACCGTCACGTTTGACCCAGATTGGGTGGATTTGTCTCTTTCAGCTGAAGTGGTTCGCTGCCTCAACAGTGCTCTGCAGGTCGGCTGCGGGGCCTTTGCCTGCCTGGAAAACTCCACCTGTGATACAGATGGGATGTATGACATCTGTAAATCCTTCTTGTACAGCGCTGCCAAATTTGACACTCAGGTAATAAGACCTTGACCCATGCCTCCCGCGGGCTGCTTGTCTTTAACACCGTGTTCAACTTGCTCGGCTTCTCAGCCTCCTCAGCCTAAATTCTCAACTCCAGCGTGCGCACACACACGCACGCGCGTTTTTGGCCAGAAAGTCGGTTCTGTACATGACACTCCCCACCCACTCTAATGCACGAATGTACCTCGCTGAGAGAGGCTGTCTTATAAGGGACAGGTGAGGAGCAGAAAAACCTTTGCCTCTTCAAGAGGAAATAAAAACGTTCTTCGAACAAAGAAGTTCTCTTCACTGTAGGACCTGGCATACCAGTTTGTGGGTTATCAAAGTCTCAATCCCAAGAAGACAAAGCCATTTTATGGCTATTGTTAAGCTGCAGGGTGGTGGATTAGGGCTCATCTCTTTTTCTCCCCTGTCTCATTATTTCTGTGGAGCCCAATTCTGTCGGTAGGCAAAGAGAATGGGGACATTTTTTTTTTATCCTGGTCACGGTGTACAGTTTTCTCACTGCGAGGACATATTGATGGCTACAAGACGCGGCCATGGCAAACCCCCTTAAGTTCCACATTGGTATGCCCTGTCTTCTCTGGCCAGCTTGAGCTAAACTTCTCCCTCTATCCCTTGCCTGGCAGGGAAAAGCATTTGTCAAAGAGAGCTTAAAGTGCATCGCCAATGGGGTCACCTCCAAGGTCTTCCTTGCCATTCGGAGGTGCTCCACTTTCCAGAGGATGATTGCTGAGGTGCAAGAGGAATGCTACAGCAAGCTAAACGTGTGCAGCATCGCCAAGCGGAACCCTGAAGCCATCACCGAGGTCGTCCAGCTTCCCCAACCACTTCTCCAATAGGTACTGAATGAGTCCGCTTTTTTGCAATGGGGCAGGGGGAGCCTGGGGGAGGGGGAGGCGGGGCGTTGGCAGAACCAGACATAGAAGGGGGTTAATTGCCACAGTCAGGATCTTATTTTAGCTTGCAGCCTTCCCAGCTTTTGCAGGAAAAAATATGTTTGCGATTGGTTGTGACAGCTTAAGCAGCCTGGATTTTTTTTTTTCCTCACTATTATAGGAAAAGTCTTTCCATGCAGCTAATAGAAAGCTTCATCTGCATCCTCCCTGGGTACATTTTCCTTGTCAGTTTCTCACCATAAGCAGGAAGGGATTTGGGAAGTTCATGGAAACAAGCTTGTGAGACCTCAAATTTGACTGAAATTATGGCTATGCACCATAAAATTGACCATTATTAAGACCCTGATCAAATGTCATAATGCAGACTTTTAAATCTGCCTGTGTTCTGAGTCGGCCCCAAGCCCAAGCTGGTATTTCAGCAGATGGCCCAGAGTAAGCCATGTCACTTCACTGGGATTCAGATTTCCTTTGTGAAAAGTGAAATGGCTGGACAAGATGACTCCCATGTTCCCTCCTAGGTCTATATTATTCCTTTCTGTAGTCCAAGATTTCCTGGAATGGTGTTCAGGTGAATACTCAGTCACATTCTCATCTCAATATTGTCCCATGACCCAAAGCCACTGAACTAGACACATCTGAGCACCTGCCTCTCTGTGCCGCTGGCTCTCTGTCTTTACCAGCTGGGAGAAGCTGACATCCTCATTCCATGGCCTACAAGGTTTCCCAGCAAGACCTGGGCGTTCCCATCTGTGATGAAGTTGAGAGAGGTGTCCATAGGGCTGGCATGGAGGCAGGACAAGGACAGTGAGGGCAGGACAAGTTCAGCCTACTATGATGCCTTGCAGCCTAAAACTTGACTCCCAGTCTTGACGCACTAGGATCCTTTGACACTCCAGGCAAATCTGCACAGACTGACAAAAATGAGTCCTACTGCATGTTACCTGGACCACCTGAGGGCTAACACAGACTTCCCTGATTGCTTTCCTAGCCGGGTGCTGCCACCCTTCTTCTGACAGTGGCAACAGCCTACTGCTCCCGGGGCTGACCAGTGATTGAGTCAGGCACGTATATGCAACTGGAGGACGGGAAAAGTAGCTCTTCCTCAGGGAAACGCTAAGGCTCCTGACATTAAAACTTTGTAAAATTTCTGACCCACACTTACCTACACATTAAGTGCTCTTCAGAACCTCATGTCAATTTATAAGTTTGTTGGTTCGGTACTTGGAAGTGACAACGGGCCCTACCTGATTTTCTCAGAACAAGAAAATCAAATCCAACATTTATCTCAAATGACCTATCTCTTGATATTGACCTTGGTCTTAATATTCTCCTAAGAAGAATCAAGTTACATCTGAAGACTGAAAAAAAAAAAAAAAAAAAAAAAACCAACAAACAAAAAAAAAACCAACCCTGGCTAATTGTTGGAGACTCCCTTCACCATGGGGGGTGGGGGGGAATTTTTAGTAGACAGGGGCTAGGATCAGTATGTATTTGTGTGACAACTGGGGGGCAGGCGAATGTTGGCAACGCCACTGTGATGAGTTTAGAACTTTAAGGATCCCGTGACAATTTGTGACTTATAATACAGCATATAATCAATCTGAAGGCATTATGAACCTCTCTGTTTCAACTGAGGTCGTATCTTCCATTACGAAGGGAGAGGTCTTACAGAAAAGACGATATAGATCTGCCCTATGTGATCCTAAGTATCTAAGAAGAGGTCAGTAATAGGAGTTTTGAATCCAGGCCACTATCCCTTTTAAGGAGGGTCTCCTTTTTACCTCTTTGAGCAAATGGTCGCATGGAGTCTTGTTATCTTCCTTTTCCGTCACAGGGAAATCACACTTATTAGGAAAGTGGGAGAAAGTGGCCATCGCTTGAAGACCAGAATCTTCCATGCAGCTCTTTACTCAAGTATTTCACTCCCACTGGCTAATATTATTCCTGCTCAGAACTGTAGAGATTTCCGGTTCCCTGCTGGGCTTGATTTGCTCTATTTAAGCTCCTCACTCTTCTGAAACATCCTGCTTTCCCAGCCTCTGCCCCACCACAGATACACACTAAGTTGTGCCAGTTGGCACAGAACTGTGAAGGGAAGTAGTTACAGGTTCATTCCACCTTCCTGTGACTTATCTAGCATGAGATTTGGCCTGGGAGAATCCAAAAGCCTGTGACTGGACCAGGAGCCAGAACAGGGATGTTTTCCGTGAGAGAAGCGCGCTCGAAAGAGAAGGGTGAGCTGGAGGTCCCCCCGGCTGAATTTGCAAACCGCTCTCTCAACCATGAGGGAGAGCAGGCAAAAATGGATCAGGCAAGCGGAGCAGTGTGAAGCCTGGGAAGAAATCAGACCAATCCAGATCCAGAGTGGGAAAACTGACGAAGCTTCCAGCTCTCTAGGGCATGGATAGGGAACAGGAAACAGAAGAATAATATTGATCAAGGGAAACAAAGGACTATTTATAAACCCTCACACAGAACGTTCCTAAGCAGTATGTGTGTATTTGGGTAGGCATGGCTGAAGCAGTAGCTATGGAGAATATCTGATTGTATTCTTTACCAGGAAAAAAAAAGTCCGTGAGGGAATTTTCAAAGTGGGAAAAAGAAACGTGCTTTAAAAGGTCCTTTCAGGCTGGGTGGTCAGAACACTTAACCTACTGAGTCCCGCGCCGCACATCCCGCCATCCCCTGTAAAGGTGAAGGAAAGAACCTCCTTAACTAGTCCTAAGTCTTCCTCCAGAAGATGGTCCTGAAGCAACCCGCCCCATCTTTGTTAAATTAAGAGAGAAAATAGATATCAAATCCCTAGAAACAGAGAATGTCATAGCTGGAGATGATCACAGAGGTTATCTAGACTAAATGCCTCCTTGTGCTGATTTAAAGAACAGAGGCCCAGAGAGGAAAGTGACACGCTAAAGGTCACGCAGCTATTGAATGACAGAGATGGGCCTAGAACACAGGTGGCCTTGAGCCAAGCCATTTGACTTCTACTTCAAAAGTGGCGACAAGTAGAACCTATAGGAAATATGCACAGTCCAAGTAGACTACAAATAGAAAAAAAAAAAAAAAAGAATACCAAGGAGAACCGAGTAAATGTGCCCCTTAGTGATCAAAGATTACATCTGTGTACGTTCTCTTCTCAAAGAGAAGGCACATCTTACCAACAGCTACAGTGACATTAACAGTTGGTACAAGATGGTTCTCAATTAAATATGTGACAACTGCCAAGTCAACTTCTGCTGGAGACACAGTCTCTTAAATAATCTCACTTGGTGACTTCTAGATAGGAAAGGTCTGTTTCATTTTTAATCTACACAATCCAGGAGGTCGGCGCTCTTCCTGTGTATTCCAGCCCTTAATGGAGAGGTGGAGGATTAAACTGTCACTCGCTCTGGCCAATGAGGCAGACATCAAGGCAGCTGGACAGGCTGACAGGTTTCCCAGACTTGGAGGAGCTGCTAATGGAGCTATGGTCATCTTCTATTCCAACAAGCACTCTTAGCCTGCCATTGCCGGGTTCACAAAGCTCCACGAGAGAAGCTAAGGGTAGATTTGGGGAGAGTCACTAGGGTGCTCAGGCTGGCAAGACCATCATCCAGAAATACCAAGAACAGGTGTTCTATCTGGGCTAGCAGAGAAAGCAATAGGGAAGATAGAAGCCTTCAGACAGGGAGAGCAGGCACTTTGACAAAGTGGGGCCCAAGGGACACATGTGGCCTTAAAGAGTCAAGGCTTAGTATCGTGACTAGTATTAGACGTCTTCATCCAGGCAAGAACTTTCAATGTTGAGCGAAGGAGAGACCATCTTCTGCAGTTCACCTCGGGGAGCAGGGAGCGGTGTAATCTGTTGTGGATGGTTCTTTCTAGAAGTGGAAGGGTTAACTTCTAAGTTCTAAAGTCCTGGTTGGGGGTCAGGAGGGTGAGAGATCAGAAACCTTATTCTGTAAGATCTAATCATCCTGTGAAATAGACACAGAGATCAAGGGGACCCATATCCTCGCAGAGCCAAGAGGAAAGAGGTGCCTGGGGATCTATGTGGGTGTGTGGATATCTGAAGCTGTTGGTACAAAGTAGTTTATTCTCAGTTTTTCCAAAACCATTTTTCTCCCCATTTGCCCATCCAAGTGAGATCTGCTTTGACTCATGTGCTTTATAATTCCAAAGGGTTGGAAAATGTGTTTCTGTGCCAGAGAATCCCAATTTTAACAACAGCTGGATATAATCCTCCCTCGTGGGAGGGGTAGGGCCAGGACTGTGTCCGAGACCCAGACAACAGCTCTTCGCTTGTGGCCCCCACCTTCCTTCTGCTCACTCACGGGAGGGTGGCGGCTTTGCCTCATTACCCGTGTTCCACTCTGTTTACCGTACATCCTTGAAAGGACCTCTCTGGGGGGTTAAGTTATTCTGGAAGGATGTTTGATCCTGGGCTCTGTGAGGTGAGTTAAAAATAAACAGGCTTCTTTTCATGCAAGAGCTTGTGGCCCCAGCGACCCGCAAGCTCCTCTGGGGAGAGAGTCTCTCCACATAAATACGTAGGTCACTGTCATCGGAGGAGTCTCTTATTAGTGAACACGGAGCTAATGGGTTTTTACAAATGCCACCTCAAAATGGAGCAAACACATCCCAGCTCAAATTGGAAAATTACCTGAACCATCCCCCCGATGAGCAGGACAAGTAATGCGTAAGCTGTCGGACAGTCTGTGCCCGAGCCATAATGCTTAGCCATAGCATTCTGTGTGCCTAAAGCACTTGCCCCTTGGATGAATGTGATTGATACCAAACACAAGGCTTTTGGGTAAAGCTTAAGCACACCTACCTCTAATTTCTCTTCCTGGAATCCTGACTTAGTGAAGAGGATTATTATTTCTCAAACTCCCCATTTCCTTCGTGGCCACAAAATAAATCATCAGATGGACAGTGAGCAGGCAACAGAACCCTGGGATGTCGGCATATGTGGGTTACAAAGAATAAGGACACAAATCCCGCCTTCAGTAAGTTAACAGTCAAGCAGGGAATCCTAACCAGTTGTCCGCAAAATGCTCAAAAGAGGAAGAGGCCAGCAAAAGCTAGAGCAGTGGGCTTTGGAATTATTGAAGAAGAAACCTCCCAGTCCTTCCATTTCAGGGTTCTCATTGCCTGGCATCTGGCCTTCTGACTACAGTGTCCCTTGGAAGAAAGACTGAGAATGGGTCAATGACCATTAGCAAGGCTAACGGAGTGTACGGCAGGGAAGTTAAATTGAATAGAAAAATGCACTAGACACTGAAGGCAGAAGCCTCCTTTAAAAATAGAAGTTTGATCCAAAACCTTCGTGTGCCCGTACCCCTGCACACACACCACCGAGCAAAAGACAGATTGCAAAGATCCATCAAAATACCTGCAAATGCACGCGAGTGACTGCTCATCTAACAGTCCCGCCAGGGCTGGGCTCACCTCCTGGTATATTTAACTAAGTCCTGTTTCTACCACTAACCCTTCGTATGACCTTAGACAAGTCACTGCAGCTCTCCCACCTTCGTCTCTTCTCTATAAAATGAGGTGATGCAATGTAGCCACTGAATGATCTCTGCGATCCCCTCCAGCTCTGTGACTGGGGTGTTTCTAGAACTGTTAGAAATCCCTGGCAGCCAGTTCTTCTCCAAGTGTGACCTAAGTGTCCTGAGCATTAAACGCATATACACTCAAACTAAGAAGTCCCTGCACAGAAGTTAGAGGTGAGGGCCATCTTCAGCTGATGACTGGTCCAGATTTGCATGGTCGGGCCGTTTGGGATGGGTGTTGGCTGCGGCCCAGATGAAAGGCCCGGCCTTGCCTTGCCCTCCCTGATGAACTGTGGCATGTGCTCTCCTTCCCCAATGCAGATACTATAACAGGCTTGTCCGAAGCCTCCTGGAATGTGACGAAGACACAGTCAGCACCATCAGAGACAGCCTGATGGAGAAAATTGGGCCCAACATGGCCAGCCTCTTTCACATCCTGCAGACAGATCACTGTGCCCAAACACACCAGCGAGCTGACTTCAACAGGAGGCGCACCAGCGAGCCACAGAAGCTGAAAGTCCTCCTCCGGAACCTCCGAGGTGAGGCGGCCTCTCCCTCCCACATCAAGCGCACCTCCCATGAGAGCGCGTGAGCAGGGAGAGGCCTTCACAGCCTCTCCAGACTAGCTTCGTTTGAAAGGTGTTCACACACCGACTTGGAGTGTACTGTGCCTGGTTTGATTTTTTTTTAAGTAGTTCCTATTTTCTATTCCCCTTCCAGAAAATTGCATGAAACGAGGCTTCTGTAATCAATATCCCAACATTCTGCGATGGCAGCATTCCCACAGACAGAACACGTGTGCTCTTTCTGCCCCTTGGCAGGAGAAAGTACCCTCTTTGATCACGTTCCTTCCCCAGGCCCCCCTCAAACTCCTCTCAAATACAAAGCATTCACGTAAGGTCCAGTCATTGTCATTGGAAGCTGTGGAGCCCTTTGAGGATGGTTGCCCCAGTAGAGTTAGCTGATGAGAAGCGACTTAATTTAAATGCATGTCTTAAATGCCCATAAAGGTGTTCAACGGAATTCGTGTGATGAATCTGTGCTGGCCACGGACGAATATGAATGTCGTGTTTGAATTCTTGATCTCTCATGAGCTAGTGTCTTATGGTCTTGACCCTTCAGTGTGTAATTTCCTTTCCAACACATTTACCAAATGGCTCAAGCCTGGCTCTTCAACCGGGGTGTGAGCCTGCATCTTCTTGCATCTAATGAAAAACAAAAAGCTAACATCTTTATGTACTGTAACTGCTCAGAGCTTTAAAAGTATCTTTAACAATTGTCTTAAAAACCAGAGAATCTTAAGGTCTAACTGTGGAATATAAATAGCTGAAAACTAATGTACTGTACATAAATTCCAGAGGACTCTGCTTAAACAAAGCAGTATATAATAACTTTATTGCATATAGATTTAGTTTTGTAACTTAGCTTTATTTTTCTTTTCCTGGGAATGGAATAACTATCTCACTTCCAGATATCCACATAAATGCTCCTTGTGGCCTTTTTTATAACTAAGGGGGTAGAAGTAGTTTTATTCAACATCAAAACTTAAGATGGGCCTGTATGAGATAGGAAAAACCAACAGGTTTGTCTGAAGGACCCCAGGTAAAATGTTAATCTCCTAGCCCACCTCAACCCAGAGGCTACTCTTGACTTTGATCTCTCCTGAAACGGCTCTGTCACGTCCAACCGAGAGTTACAGGAACCCAAAAGAGCATCCCTTTGGGCTCGGACCACTTACAGTTCGATAAGTCCTTACTCTACCTTGGGAAGTGGCAGTTCCTGACTCGCCCGCCATCTTTCATCGGTGAACCAATGATGGTGTGGGAGACTTTCCCTTAAATCAGTCAGGAACGAGTCAGTCAGCCTTTGGGTCTTCAGTTCCGGGGACTTGGGGCTGAGGTGGTGTAAAGAACCCTGGGCTGTCCAGCCTTAATAGACTCCTCTTACATTTTCGTCCTGTAGCACACTGTCTGCCAAAGTAGTCCTGGCAGCTGGGCCATCTCTGTAGGATCACAAAAAAAAAATAAAATAAAATAAATAAAAATAAAAAACAAAAAAAAAATAAAAAATAAAAAAAATGGGGGAAAAAAAACGAAAAAAGAAAAAAAAGAAAAAAAAAAAAGAAAGAAAGAGGGAAACAGAGCTGGTGGTTTGATTATTTCTGCCGTGATGTTTACAAGATGGCAACCACCAAAGCCAAATGATTAACCTATCTATGAACAACAGTAGTTTCTCAGGGTCACTGTCCTTGAACCCAACAGTCCCTTAAGAGTGTCACTGCCCACCAAAGGTCAATGTCGAGGGAGGAGAAGGGGGGAGGGGTAGGACTGCAGGGGCCACTCCAAACTCGCTTAGGTAGAAACTATTGGTGCTTGACTCTCACTAGGTTAAACTCAAGATTTGACCAAACCGAATGATAGGGATCCTGGTGGGAGGAGGGAGGGCACATCTCCAGAAAAAATGAAAAGCAATACAACTTTACCATAAAGCCTTTAAAAGCAGTAATGTGCTGCTCAAGGACCAACAGCAATCACAGCAGACCCAGCGGCAGCACACGCGCTGCTGCCTTTGTCCCCACACAGCCTCTAAGCGTGCTGACATCAGATTGTTACGAGCATTTTTATACTCAGAACTGTCCCATCCCCAGGTCCCCAAACATACGGACACTGCCTTAGCCTCTTGGAAATCAGGTAGATCATACGCTAAGTTGACCCTTCCCCCTCCCTCCCCTTCCCAGCCCCCCACCCCCAGGCAAGGCTGACTTCTCGAACCAGAAAAGCTATTCAAGTTTGTGTGTCGTGTCCATTTCGCAAACCCACGAAGCCAGGACCCCAATGCGACAAGTAGTTCACGAGTATTCCTAGCAAAATTCTCTCTTACTTCAGTCCAGTAGAATCTCTTTTTTTGCTGTGACCTCTTCAAACCGTGGTACCCCCCTTTTTTCCCCCACAATGATACTTCTAAATGTATCTATAATACATATATCTACACATATGGAAAGAAGCAGTTCTCACGATGTTGCTAGTTTTTTGCTTCTCTTTTCCCCATCCCATCTCACTCCCTCCAACTCCCCGCTAAACTTCCAAAGCTTCGTCTTGTGTTTGCTGCACAGAGTGATTCGGGGGCTGACCTAGACCAGTTTGCATGATTCTTCTATTGTGATTTGGTTGCACTTTAGACATTTTTGTGCCATTATATTTGCATTATGTATTTATAATTTAAATGATATTTAGGTTTTTGGCTGAGTACTGGAATAAACAGTGAGCATATCTGGTATATGTCATTATTTATTGTTAAATTACATTTTTAAGCTCCATGTGCATATAAAGGTTATGAAACATATCATGGTAATGACAGATGCAAGTTATTTTATTTGCTTATTTTTATAATTAAAGATGCCATAGCATAATATGAAGCCTTTGGTGAATTCCTTCTAAGATAAAAATAATAATAATAATAATAAAAATAAAGTGTTACATTTTATTGGTTTTTTTTTTTCTCCCCAATGTCTTTCATTGTTATTCTTTGAAAACTTCTTGAATGAGACTTTCTGAACATGAAGTTAGCGGCGGATCAATTTCTTGAATGTCACAGATTAAGTGCTGATATGCAAACAAAGGTAGTTTAAGTCAACACTTTCCAAATTTCCTTTCAAGACCATTTGGTGGCTCCCGTTAGCCTCACGATAAAATCACAACCCAAACTCCTCACAAAGTTCAAAGAAGCTGTACAGTTGGGACACCACTCGGCTGTCCCGCCTCAGGACTCCCCTTTCCTTCCAAGCAGTGAACCCCATGCTCTAGAAGCAGGGGTTCTGCTAAGGCCTGCGCCCTCTCTCCCTCGCAGGCCTTTACTTCCACTGTTCTCACTTTCTAGCAGACCTTGCCCCCAACCCTGGGCTCAGACCGGAAGCACCCATGTTCAGTCACCGATGTGCTCTCAGCACTGCAAAAGCACCCAGACGCAGGGTATCCTTGATACTTTAAATTAATGCATGATTTAGAAGGAGTTCAAGAGAGGGGAAAAAAGGCAATCAGTGTGACAAGGGAGGCAGAGGGCTCTGGTGATGAGAACCTGGATCCAGGGTCGGACTTCTGGGATTTGAGATCTGGCCCGGCCACTTATTAACCGCATGATGTCAGATGACTTCATCTCGTGAGGCAGCCGTTTCTTCCTCTGTTCAAGAGGATAGTGATAACTATCCATAGGGCTATTCCCAAGAAGATAAAATAAGTGCTTACGTGTCCAGCAAACTGGATTGCTTGCTAAGTGACCCCTATTGTCACCCAGGAGACAGGGTGAGGGGATGAGATCAAAAGGAAGAAACGTCCCTGCTCGAAAAAACGAGGAGAGGATTCACAACAGAGTGACGTTTATCGGAGTCTCGAAGGATGGTTACAAGTGCAATCACAGAAAAGCAGGGAAGGGCTTCAGGGTGTAGTTTTCTCAAGGAGAGTTCTTATATAGTTTTTGTTTCTATTTTAATTAGTGGATTTTCTCTACATTGTAAATTCACATGGGGACCTTTTTCTCAGTATCATTATTTCTGCCTCCAGACTGCATTTTCCCATGTTCAGAGGGGTCCAGGACAACTAACAAATATTTAGAACTTGTATTGCACTTGCTTTTCTCTGACCAGGCCCAGGATAAAGAATACATTGAATTCATTCTGGGCCTTCATCCTCAGTCTTCTGTCAACGTCCATGTATACAGAGACTCTGATTACTATCCATTGGTGTTTAAGAACTGAGACCTGAGGGGCGCCTGGGTGGCTCAGTGGGTTAAAGCCTCTGCCTTCGGCTCAGGTCATGATCCCAGAGTCCTGGGATAAAGCCCGGCGTAGGGCTCTCTGCTCAGCAGCCTGCTTCCCCCTCTCTCTCTGCCTGCCTCTCTGCCTACTTGTGATCTCTGTCTGTCAAATCAATAAATAAAATCTTTAAAAAAAAAAAAGAAAGAAAGAAAGAACTGAGACCTGAGATTCCCTTAATCCAAGTGCAAACCCAAGTTCCCCGACTATCTCTGTGCCCTTGTGTCTGACAGCTTCACACCTGGGTTTTTTCAGCTATGAAAATCTCCCTATGAAATAGAGATAAGTAGTAGGCCTTACCTCCTAGAGTCATCCATGAGCATTAAATGAGTTATATATAAAGTACTTAAAGTGTCGAGCACATAGCAAGCTCCCCTACAAACACTATTTATTGCTCACACAACAAATGGACTATCACTGTTTACGTGCATACTCTCACCATCATTTAGACTCTACACCCACCCCTGACATGAGTCTTGACGTACCACTTGGGTTTCTTACTCTTTTTCTTTTGTAGATCACTAAACATTACTGTTTAATCAAGATCTTAACCCAAAATGGCAGATTATACACGAACATCTGTATCCCATCACCAAGCTTAAGAAACAGAATAGTATAGATAGGATATTCTCTTATGTGGGCCCCCCTGAACCCATTCACACATAAAGAGCCCAAGCGGTGCCCAGCTGCCTCGGTCGGCAGAGCAGACAACTCTTGTTCTCGGGATTGTGAGTTCAAGTCCCATGATGGATGTGGAGATTACTTTAAAAAATAAAATCTTTAAAAGGAAAAAAAAATTTTAAAAAAAAAAGAAAGAAAAGAGTCCATGACTAAAATGCTTTGAGAAGCCATGGCTTAAAGCAATAGAGTTTCTCCAATCATTGAAGTACACTTAAAATTTTTGTTGAATTCCAAAAAAAAAAAAAAAATTTTTTTTTTCTTGAATTCCAATCAGCCTTTTAAAAATGGAGTTGAAAAGATCATGGAACTGTCTGGAAATTTGTGGAATAAGAGAAAGAACAGAGCCAGTTGTCCTCCCAGGGCACCTGCATGAGCACCGAGAGAGCCATAAGCGTTGGTCTTGAAACAGTGTTTCTCCGACTTATGGTGCATACCAGTCACCTGGGAATCTCATTAAGATGATTCAGTCCCACCGAGTGATGCCCTAGAGCCTGCATTTCTTACATGCTCCCAGGTGACACTGATGTTCCCAGAAGGATGCCTTGAACGGCAAGTTTCCCAGCTGTCCCAATATACCGGAGTCGTTCCTCAGTCCGAGAAACCTCCACACGGCTGCTACAGGGAAGTCACCAAAGTGCAAGCGGGACCATTTCCCATCCTTGCTTTCGCAGCTCCCCATTGCCTAGAGGACAACTGAACATCGTGACTTCAAACGAAAGCCCCTCAAAATCTGGGCCCCTCTTTTCAACATGCACCCTAGAGTCTCCTAGTGCTAACTTCTCATTCTTCCCCCAGAGACACCATTACCTTTTCTACCTCATCACCTTCACATATTACTTCACATGTATCATTCCCTCTAAGAAATATTCCTCTCCCCGAACTCCTTTGCATCGGCCAAAGCCCGTGTCACCTGGGAAGTCTTCCCCAGCATGGCCAAGCTTGTAGCCAACTGCACTGCAGAGTGCTTGCAAAAGTTATCCTTGTGTTCTGGTGCTTAACACAAAGCAGGCATGAGCTAAGCATCTGTGACTAGAAGAAGGAAGGAAGGAAGGAAGGAAGGAAGGAAGGAAGGAAGGAAGGAAGGAAGGAGCGAAAGAGAGAGAGGAAGGAAGGAAAGGATCCCATTACCCACCAACTAATCTATGACTTTTCCTCCAGTAGAATGCTGAGCCTTAGCAGCAATAGTAGGATATGCTAGAGTACACAAGGCACGTTGCCATGGTGAGTAGAGAAATTAATTCCAGGTGCCATTTGGGTATCTTTAAGTCTGCCAGCTTATAACAACATTGTGTAACCCTTCTTTCTTTCCAGCACTAACCCTGATAAAAGTTTACACTTACTGTTACTTTCTCCCAGTAACCTGGGCACCAAAAGATGCGTCAACAAACGTGTTTAGGTATTTGCTAACTTTGTGCAAGGCATCATACTAAAGAACTAGAACACAGGAGGAATATGACCATTGGCAAGGCAAACTACACCATGTTTTCTTATATCTTTAGTTATTTTGTCATACAGTTATTCTCATCATATCCCTCAGTTCACTAATTCTTTTTTTTAAAGATTTTATTTATTTATTTGACAGACAGAGATCACAAGTAGGCAGAGAGAGAGAGAAGAGGAAGCAGGCTCCCCACAGAGCAGACAGCCCGATGTGGGGCTTGATCCCTGGACCCTGGGATCATGACCTGGGCCGAAGGCAGAGGCTTTAACCCACTGAGCCACCCAGGCACCCCTCAGTTCACTAATTCTTCTGCCCTATACTCAAACTCTACCAGGAACTGAATTCCCCATGTCCCTGTGATATCTTACCCCAAGAAGAACTTGACCATCAGAGTGAGACATTGGCTAAGGCCACCCTACCACTCTACTATAAAGTCTGAAGAGCAGTGCGCATCACTCTACTTTTCAAATAACTAACTGATGCCCAATTATTGAATAAGTAATCAGTTCTGTGCTACTTGATGTTGTACCTAGAGGCAGCATGCAGTGGACTAAGCTGAGAACTCACTAATTCAGACCCCTGCTTGCCAATGAAATGCATCTCTGCTCCACACTCTGTAATAAGGGGTTTGTGGCTTCCAGTTGAGGACAGGATGCTGTTCTCAACTCTACCACAGATAAGTCACACTGCAAGTGTACTCCGCTTTAGTTAAGCCAGATACAGTATATGTCCACAGAGACCATCAGGGTTTCCAACATTTGGTCAAAGTCTTGGAACCAATTCCAGTGACAATCTGCTCATTTGTCTTGGGATTTCCTAGAAAAACAATCACTCCAGGCCATGGCTCACTCCCTCCACACAGGCCTGAGTTCGTCTCTTCACCATCCCCTATCCATTAGGAGACTTCTAGGACTATTTGAAAAGACTGTACCTTGCTAATCCCTTCATGCCTTATACCTGGTCATCCAAAGTCACCACTCAAGATCTAACCTCCCCAGTGTTTAGCACCCCTGTCCACATGTTTTCTTTTTTTTTTTCAAATTGCTTAATAGTATAGGATACAGATGAATTTCAGTTTTAAAAAAATGCTCAAATCAACTTTTAAAAAATACATATAACTTCCCATTGAATATCTGCATGTTTTTTAATGCTTTATTCCCCTTCTCCTGAATCAACCTCCTACTACTGTCCTCCTTCTAAAATCTCCCCTTTCCAGGGTAACTATTCTTCACCTTCTCTTTTAATATCACCTTCATTTTCTCATCTGAAACCTGGTTCCTCAAAAACCACTGTCCCTTGTCATCTTCCCAAATAGTTATTCTTCCAAATCTCAAGACAGATGAGTAGGACCCAAAGGCCACTTTGTCCCAATGTGGTTCCAGACTGATTTTGCCACTGTTCCATAAAACTGCTGACAGACTGCTGAATATTTGTGTCTCCCTGAAAATTCATAGCTGAAATCTTAACCCCTAAGGTGATGGTATTAGGAGGCAGAGCCTTTGAGAGATAACTAGGGTAGAACCCCATGAATGGGATCAGTATCCTGATAAAAGAGACCTGAAAGAGTTTGCTCAGCCCTTCCACCATGTAAGCACACAGTGGGAAGACAGTCATCCATGCACAGGAAGTGACCCCTTACCAGACATTACATCTGCCATTGCCTCAATCTTGGACCTCCAGCCTCTAGAACTATGAGAAATAAATATCTGGTGTTTGAAAGTCACCCAGTCCATGGGATTCTGTTATAGCAGTCCCAAAGAACTGAGATAGGCTATCTGGGTAACCCACTTTCCTCCTCTCTTTGTCACTATTACCCAAGCCAAGTATACCCTGGAATGATATTGAGAGGAACGGCCTCTGATTTATGGATGATATTGGTAACAGGCTCCTGATTGTCTTTTTCACTCTCAAGGCGCATCATCAGTCTGAACAAATTCAATAATCTTGAGAATACTTCATCCAGTGCTCAAATTCTTAGTGCTTCCTCAGCTCCACCTCATATCCAAACTCTGGAATCAGGAGGTTCACCCAAGTATCACTGTGGTTTACTTGGATTGGTCTTATCATACCAAAATTAATTAATTATTGAATATTACCCTTTCCTGACAATGGTATAATTCAGAAATCTTAAATCCAGATTCTCTCCCTCCTGACTGCAACAACATTCCCTTCATTCATTTGCACCATATCAATTCTTTAACCTTGCTCTGACCTCAGGTCCTTTCCCTTTCTACATTCTCCGGATCCCTTAACCCCTGTCCTATCCCCATCTGCTTCCTGCTCAGCCTTCTACACATGGTTAATCACTTCAACCACACTATAGTATTGCCCTCCAATAGCTTGCCCCACCGATCTCTGCCACACTCAACTGGAAAAATCCCAACCCTGGCTAGAGAAGATCATAAAGCCATGCACAGATTTGATGTCACTTAAAACTGATCAGCTTCCAGCTTAACAGGGCCCTCAGGGCTGCCTGGGAATCTTCTTATCCATCCTTGTTCAGCTCCCTTTTCCACTCTCCATAGCAATGATTGAAACCTTCTCCAGTCCCTCCCAGCCACCTCTCTACTAATGCCTAGCAGAAAATCTTGCCTTCCACTGAACAGACAAAACAGAAACCACCACAGAAGTCCCTCAATTCCCTGCCACCATAGCCATCCACATCTATCCTTTCATATATTTCCTGACATGAAAGGTACCGAATCTCTCTTCCTGTCCCAGAATAATGAATCCACCTGAGGTCTAGATCCCAACCCCATTTCCCTGTTATGCAAGATCCCCCTTCAGGTACCGCTCTCCCTTTATGCGTCCTTCCACTCAGTGCTGTCTTTTCTTTCAGCTGCCTCTCTCTCCTCCTCCTCCTCCTCCCTCTCTCTCTGTCTCTCATAACCACACCATTCATTTCCATTTCCTCACCTATTCGCTCTTTGATTCTTTAGAATCTGGCATCATACGTCCCCTGAAATGACTCTAAACTAGGTCAAAATATCTCCTGTTGCTAAATCCAAAACCCTTATCTTACGTGATTCATCTGCTCCTTCTGGAACTGATAAACATTCTGTCCTCCGTAAAAGGCCCTCCATGACAACACTTCTCAGTCTCTACTTCCTCTTCCCATTTCTGAGATGATGGAGTTGTTCAGACTTCTGTACGGGCCCTTCTTCTCTTTTCATCCTACATATGCTCCTTTGGTACTATATCTACTCATATATTTCAGTTCCTGTTTATATGTTAATAACTCCAAAACAGTATTTCCCTTGAACATGATCCAATATCCAACACATATCCAACCGGATATTTCCTCTCTGACATACAATAGGCACTCAAAACATAACATATCCAAAACTGAATTCTCCAAACTTCCTTCATTGTGAGAGACTTGCTCCTTATCTGTTTTCCCAAACTGACTGAATGGCATCTCCATCCACCTGAATACTGTCTTGGACTCTTGTCCCCTTCCCACCTTAGCAAATAGATTTCCCTCTAATTGTCTTTCTAATCTGTCCACATATCCACATTCACATTGCTACTATCTTGACTTAGGCTTCATCCTCAGAAGCCTCCTAAATTCTCTCTCAGCTTTCAGGAATGCCCTGCCTTTGCCCCCAAATGCATTTCCTCCTTCGGGGACAGCAGACTCTTTGCAGGGAATCAATCTGGGTCTGTCACTCCACTGCTTAGAAACCATCCATGACAACTCTAAAACATCAGAAAAAGATGCACACTGCACCCACTGACTGTAACATAAAATGGTACATAATTGGGCCACTTCTTGCTTTTCAGACTATCTCTTGCCAATCAGTTCAAACCCACTGTACTTTTCTCGTTGTGAGTTCCAGCCATGTATGTAGTATGCGCAGTTTCATGAGTTCACCTTGATCTTTGTTAATACCATTGTATTAACAATACAATGTTAATGTTAATTAGTACTATTCCATCTTACACACACACACAGCGCGCACGCACACGCACACACACACACACACACACACACACACATTTCCATACCAAGCTAACTGCTATTCATCCTCTGGAATTCAGTGAAATCATCCTTCACTCCAAGAAAACTTATGTATGACTACCAAGACAGAGTCAGCTACTCTTTCTGTTCCTTCCAAAGCTTCTTATGCTTACTTCCTTATTGGAGAATTTTTTTTTTTAAAGATTTTATTTATTTATTTGACAGAGAGAGATCACAAGTAGGCAGAGAGGCAGGCAGAGAGAGAGAGAGGGAAGCAGGCTCTCTGCTCATCAGGGAGCCCGATGCGGGACTCGATCCCAGGACCCTGAGATCATGACCTGAGCCGAAGGCAGCGGCTTAACCCACTGAGCCACCCAGGCGCCCCTTATTGGAGAATTTAAATTGCCTATGGACTTGTTTTGCCTCCCTCATTAGCTATATGTTATTTGAGAACCAGGTCTGTATCTTTTTTTCAAAATTGTATGCCTATGTCCAGCACAGTATCTGGCATATAACAGGTACTCTTGTTGAATTTACTGAAATGAGACTGTGGCATAATTAAATTAATTAAAAAATGATCATTCTCTTTCCAGAAGATTTTGTTCTTGGACAATAGCAAGACACATATGAGACATACAAATTGCTTTTAGCATCTATAATCATAAACACTCTGATAGGAAAAGTGGCAAAAAAATGAAAGCAAATTCCAAAAGAACAAAGACAGTTAGCCTTTAAAGATGAAAAAGTTCAAGATCTGTAACTTAGCACCTATATACCTAGAAAAGATTATTTTTTTAATTTATTATTTGACAGAGAGAGACACAGTGAGAGAGGGAACACAAGCAGAGGGAGTGGAAGATGGAGAAGCAGCCTTTCCACAGCAGGGTGCCCAACGAGGGGTTGGAACCCGATTCGGGGCTCGATCCCAGGACCCTGGGATCATGACCTGAGCCGAAGGCTGACGCCCAACGACTGAGCCACCCAGGTGCCCCTAGAAAAGATTTTTTTAATAATAAGTTCCAATGCTGTTAGTGTTTGAAGAAAACAAAACTCTCAAATACTACTGATGGGAATGCAAAATACATTACCTTTTGGGGTATATTTTTTCAATAACTGTACAGTGTCTTAAAAAAGTTTATACCTTTAATCTAGAAACTCCACAGATAGAAATGTAGTAAAAGAAAATGTATCATGAGAAAATATACATATGTAGCACTTTACTATGGAGATAATAACCACAAAAACTTTTCTGTCACCAAATAAAAATAATCTCTATATGCAATAATAGACTAAGAGAACTGTAATGAAATAATATTTAGTCATTGAAAAGGATAAAAAGCATATTTACAGATATAGAAAAAGGTTCAAAATATATAAATGATAAAAAGCTTAGCAAATGTAATCCATTTGTAATCTCATGTATCCAAGATGTAATCTCATTTTTGTATGAGTATATGTATGTGTATATATACATATATACATACATATACATACATATACATATATATGTATAGAAGATTAAATAATAAAATGTTGACAGTAATTGTTTTTGTTTAAAGAGTTGCTTGCCATTTTGGCTTTGTCTCTTGCAGTGTGGGGTTTTTATTTACTTATTTATTTATCTTATTTCTACAATGTGTTATTTTTATAATAAGACAAAAATAAAGTTTTAAAGAATCAAAATCAAAAAGCAGACCTCCAATAAATCAGTCACTTACTGCTGTAAAACTAATTTATTTTGATCTTAAGGCATCCAAAATATTAACAACATGGTCTCACCATATATATTTATATAAATGTCCTCTTCAAAGTAGCAAATGCCCTTGTCATATTTAACTGACAGCTGTTCGTATATACATCCAATGATTTTGTATTTAAGAGATACATGTCTGTTCCAAGAAAACTGCTGAATCACACAACTCAAGGTCAAGGCAATTCATATATCCTGCAACATCATTACCCAGCTCCTACTAAGTGCCAGGCTCTGTATTCATCATGGTCCAGGGCTAATATTCCCCTTCACTCCTATAAAATAATAACTCAAAATTTGTTCCAGTGTGTTTTTTTTAAGTTTATTAAAGACTTTATGTATTTGAGAGAGAGAGAAAGCAGGGGAGGGGGGCTGAGGGAGAGGACGAGCAGACTCCCCGCTGAGCAGGGAGCCCAATTCAGGGCTCCGTCCCAGGACCCTGGGATCATGACCTTAGCCAAAGGCAGATGCTTGACCAACTGAGTCACCCAGATGCCCCATTTCCGGTATTTTTAATGAGTAAAAAACACTTCCTACCAGCTTACAAATTTGTGGTTCCTTTCTATACAGTGATGAAGCCATTGGGGTGACAAATAGTTTGAGCTGTTTTCCCAAGTGGAAAAATAAATTCATACCCGATCTTTGCCCCCTCCTCACTCTCTTGGCTGTGTGACCAAAGGCAACCATTTGCAACATAGCTTGCTGTAGGGGAGAGCTTCTACCTGTGTTCAGGAACCAGAGCAAAATCAACTGTCTCATTTTTTATCAAACCCATACCTCAGTCCTCATTATTCTATTGAATAACAAAATATCTTACTATTCTAATGAACTAAGATCACTTGTCCCGTTGGTCTCTAGAACGGAAGTAGTAGACCAGAAGTAAAGTTTTACAGGACGCACAATCACTCAGTGACAGACTGTCAGAGAAGCAAATATGGAGGTCTTCAACCCCCAAAGCAGAACATATGCTTTGACAATCGACGTAAGAGGTCCATGAAGAAAGACGTTGGGAGGCTGCGGGTCTCATAAAATCTGGACTAGAAGTTCACCACACCCAAAAAGACCACTCCTACTCCAACCACCCCCACTCCATCCACCTTTTAGGAACATTTCATCTCCAACAACAAGAAATAAGAAGCCTGGGGCTCAGTGCAAAGAAATGGAATTAGAGACAGTGCCTTGCTCCAAAGCTTCTGCCCGCTGCAGTCAAGCCAGCATTCCCAGCTCCCCCTCACCTCACCTTGCCAGCAAGAGCCCAGCATTGCCAGCACATGCCCTTGGCCTCGGGCTCAATGGCTGTGGCATTAGTGTATAATCCTCAGTTCAGCTTCTCTTGAACCCTCTGACCCTTCTCAGCAAGTCTCCCTGGGCTCCAAAGGAAGCCAGTCCGCACCATCTCCACTGTCTAGTCCCTTCCCTAACGTTCTGCCCCTTTCTTTGTTCTCCTGCAGATCAGCTCGTTATATAACTTAACTGGGTCCTGAATCTTATCTGGACCATGGCAGACTCAGATAGTAGAAATGATCTCCCCGTAAAATAAATTCATGGGGCCATTTAACAAAGTCGCTGCAGGGGCCCGGCTGAGAGCTGGCATCTCCTGCTGCCAAAACCTAGTTTCCCTTTATCTTTCCTTTTGTTCCACTTTCTTTTCATTTAAGGTTAATGTGGCTGGGCTTTTCAAAACAGGTGACTCTAGCTATGTTAATAAAGCAAGGTGTGATAGCATCTTCCATGACTTCAGATGTCAAACACTGAGGAGAAGAGGGAAAAGTACTCTTAAATGACCACATCCTCTTAATAACATTCCAAGGGAGAGACCGCTTATCTTGATTTTAATTTTTCAGTCTCCTTTCATCTCGTCCTCCAAAAATATGGCTGAGAGCAAGATCACCCATGAAGCACTTATAGGAAAGACATTAACTAACATCGGGGGGAGCCAGCTGGAGTATGGGGCAGATTGAGGGCAAGGACTAGAGGGGGGAAGTGACAATGGTACTTGATGAGAATACATTGTCTACTTTGTAAGGCCAGGCAACATTTATAAGCACAGACTTGAAGACATTCAAATATTAAAGTTATTTGAACAAAGCGTGGCCTGAAATTCACCGCTGAATTTCTTCTGAAGAAAGAGCTAATCAAGCAAAATGCTTACGACAGACAAACTTAGGGAGAGAGTGTTTAACTTATTTAGAAATTTAAATTGTTTTCAGTCCCCAAAGAAGCTTTGATTTAAAAAACAATTGTACCTGTGTTTAAACTGTGGCTTTAAGCCTCTGTTGGCCAACGTGACAACATCTCCCTTTATGTGAAAGCCAGACTTCCAGAAACTTCAACATTGGTCAGTGTTGCTCAGAGTGAATGATCCATGAACCACCTGTATAGAAAAGAAACACCTGGAGTCCTAGGCAGGTCTAGGCCCCATTCTCCCTTAGTCTCCATCATCCCCACTCCTTTCCTGACCCCCAGAACCAGAATCTCTTCTAAGATTTAGTCTGGAGTCTAGAAGCCCTTCCAGGAAGGCATTTCTGGCAGCATGGATGGATAAATGTCATCAGACTGAATTTGGCCTATAAAAGACTTCTATCCAAGGATATCCACTACTAGCTATTGATACCTGGATATGACCATCAGCACTTCCACTTCCTAAAGAGAAACTATGGAGCCCAACAAGCCTTTTAGATCAAATGTAAGGGAAGAAGTTAGGAATTAAAGACCAGAGACAATGACTGCCTCTTCTTAGCAAAGGTTCAAGTCCAAAGACAGAAATCCTGAAACAAAGATCAAAACCCAGGCAAAAAAGAAAAAATATATAGAAAGAACTGTACTTAGCGTCAAGATGGACACGGTGATGTGCCAAGGTCTTCTGAGGAAGGGGCTTGTCCGAGGCAGCTTGTCCTTGAGCTGTGTCAAGATGTGCTCGTATAAGCTCACAAGCACATCTGATTAACAAGAACAGACGAATACACGCTAAGAGCCCAAGCTACTCCCAACATCACTTCTCCCTGAACTCAGCGTCATACGGGAGTTCCATAACAAGGCTTTGTGTTCAATGTGCAATGCCACCAATGGTCACAATTCATCATCCCAGGGGAAGAGGACAGGGACACAGACATTTGGGAGGGGAAGGAGCTGACATCACATTATATCCCCAGGCCGAGTTTTAACAAGGGCAAGGTAACTCATCATTAGCCCGGTGTGTGAAAGTTCCGGCAACCAGAATACTCAAGCCTGAGCCCAGGAGAACAGACGCATCAGTAGAGGAAGTACTCTCATGGCTCAGTGCTGAGCAAATGGCCAGGCAAGAGGTGAGAGGAGACGCCGGAGCTCTTCCCTCTCTGTGGCTTTCTCCAGCCCGTTATTAAGTAAACCAGCATTGCAGGTAGCATGAAATGACATAAAATCCACATTCTCTGAGACCCTAGCAGGGCACCACACTACCATACTACTTAATAGACCCCATTACACTAGGAAATAAGTCATGTTATCTCCATTTTACAGATAAGAAAGCCAAGAGAAGATGAAGGATTTGTTCAAGAACATTTGTGACAAGTTTTTTCTTTCTTTCTTTTTTTCTTTCTTTCTCTCTCTCTTTTTTTTTTCTTTTTCTTTTTTTTTTTTTTTTTTTGCCTTTGAAAAAATATGGAACACTTCACGAATTTGTGTGTCACTCTTGCACAGGGGCCATGCTCATCTCCGTATCGTTCCAGTTTTAGTATACATGCTGCCAAAGCAAGCGCTCTGACAAATTCTCATGCTCAACATTTTCAGAAGCTGCTTCTCTCATAGTAAAAAACAAATCACATGGCAATTCCATTACTTTGATCACGAAAAGGGGCTTTAGAAGTTGGACACATACGTACATATATAAACATGCACCACCACAACCTCCACCTTGTATTGAGTTTGGGGAAAGAGAAAAGAATTTCCTGTGGATTTTCTTAAGTGCCCATCTCTTGTTCAACCCAAATTCTACAAGAAAACCCCCGGGATTACAACATGCATAAAGCCTGCATCCATGTTCCAGAAGTACCAGAGTCCACTCACACTTTGAACCCAGTTCTGTCCAACACCCAACAATGCTTTTTCCTATAACACCATGCTGCATCGTTACACTCCTTGTTCCTTCTGCCCCCTCCCCAACTCTGCCCACTTATGGGGATGTGACCCAAACTTCAAGACCCAGTTTGAGTTCCTACCTTCTACAGAAGACCTTGTATGGGCCATCAGCCTGTGCTACCCCCTTTCTGGTCACTTTATGGCCAGAAGGGACAGACTAAGCAGTCAGCACCAAGACAGGTGTTTAAGGGCAAAATCAGAGATGGCACAAGGCTAGGAAACTAGAAAAAGGGAATTAAAACAGAGTGAAAGCAGCCAAAACAGAGCTATGGCTGGTTCTAAGTCTAAGTAGCAGGCAAGGCAACAAAAGTCATAAAGCTTTGCAGAAAACATTGAGGAGGAAAAGTCCATGAGTCAACCCCAGGGTTTGAGATGGCCAGTGCTAGCAGGGAGACCAAGTATGGGAGCAGTGATGACCTGGTCATTACAGAGTCAATCTCAAAGTTGCCTTGAGCGCCAGACCTCTTTTGCTACAGTGAGGCAGAGGGGATTGTGTCCACCTTCAGACCAAGGCAACGGAAACCCAGAATCTGACACCACAGTTTCAACCCACACCCCTCAACCAGAGATAGAGTGTTTCCCTGGCTCACAGCATGATTTTAAGGACACAGGAAATGGCACTGATGGTCTCCGTATTAACCACCACACGAATGCCTGAAACGTCATTGGTTGTGAAACAGAACTTAATGGCTTTTATGAAGGAGGAGCCTTGAAGTGCTATCAACTGGAAGGGAGGAATCGAGAACTCCTTCCGCAGAATCAGAGTGTGAAAAGGAAGAACTTGGCTCCAGAAAGGCAGAAAACTCAGACATTGTAGACGGCAAAGTGGGAAAAAAAGAAGTCAGGCACTTCATAGTCTCCATTAGACCTTCATCAGCACAGATCCAGATGCCCCCTCCTTCTCACATGAGTAAAACTGGCCCGGGGGTGGGTGGCAGGAATGGTCAGGGGCCGGCATCTGACAGACGCTCCCTGTCCACCTGCACCCCCCACATGCAGCTACAGACAACGGGAGACACGCATAACTGAGAGTAAGCTGGCCCCGAGTTTGCAGCCTAGAGATGTCCACATTATTCCTGCTGTCACTGATTTCCCTCTGTGGTGTTGGACAAGTGCCAAAACTTCTCTGTCCTTTCATTAATTCATGAGCAATATGTCTAATCCCTGTCTCATAAGAATGCTGTGAGAATTAATGAGCTTATAAAAAACTGAACAAAACTGATATAAAAGTCCTTTGTATGCCCTAGAGATGCTATAAACGCCAGGTGATCTAATTTAAAATACAGATGTGTATTTCCATTTATATGAGCCAATATAAGAACACTCAACTTTACAGAGCAATGGTTAGTTGGTGATTCCAAAAAATGGTTAGGGGATAGGGGGCAGGGAGGTCCATGCGCAGAAAATGGAATATCCTGTAAGTGGAAGAAAATTGATGTTGGGTACTCAGTTTAACATTTTTAATATCAACAAACTTCACTGAAGGCTTATGATGTGCTGGGTGCCATCTTAAGCATATATTATCTCAATTAATCCTCATAGTAATCCATTGGATACGTTCTTAGTATCTCCCATTTCACAGATAAGAAAACAGAAATTCCTCCAGATTAAGTAACCGGCAAGCAATCACAGATCTAATCAGTGGTGGAGACAAGATTCGAACCCCAGAACTGCTCTGCTTCTTACTTGTCTTTCCATTAAACCAGCTGCATCCCCGACACATATAGAGACCCCTAGAGCATGTAAAGTTTGTAGAATATTAACTGGTAAAAACACAAAACATAAATGAAACCTGGCAGAGCTGCTACGTGGCAAAGCTTAGAAATCTAAATGCTCTTTAGTGCTAAAGACAATACCTATGATAAATTATCCCTAAAATTAGATAAATCCAGAGGAGAATAAATAACACAAAATGTAGGAAATTCTTATTGGCACTTGCCCTTCCACTCAGTTAATTCTGGTAATCAGATTTATGCCGGTTTTTAGGGGTCCCAAATACCATCGCCCTTGGAAAAGGGCAACTCTTGCCTGGGAATCCAGCCTCCTCCAGCCCCATGTCCCTACAGCTTTGGGCAGGTCAGATTTGCTCTCAGGAAAACCCAGTACAATTCAGACAACACTGACAGGGCCAGTCAAGCACCAGGCACTGGCCCAACGGCCCCTTCCAGCTAGCAGGGCCCCTCGGAAGCGTGCATTAATAGTGCATTTGCCCGCAGAAATGACAGTGTTCAATCCTTTCCCATGCCTCACTGCTGGCTGGGAAGAAGTGAAAGCGGCTCTAGGTGATGCTCAAAGGGCTCCTCATCACAAACCCAGCAAGCCCGACTCTGACTTCCCTCTCTCTGCAGCCTGACATCTCAGCCATCCGATGATTAACACGCCATCCTGCGAAGGGAGCAATCACCTCCTGGCCCCAAGGGGAGTTGGTGACCCTGGGCTTCCTCCAGCCCACATGGTGTCCACCTGTTTCCTCTCTCCGTCATGCAGTTCTCAAGACATTGCCTAAAGCCCAGAAACAGAGAAGAACGCAACCCTGAGCCCTACGAGTGGAGCTGAGTTTAGTCAGCCATTCAGGACGGCGCTGGACTCTTCCATTCCCAGTCTCAAGAGCCAAGCCCAGAGCCACTGGGGCTCCTCCACACCACCTGTGGACTCCATATTCCGCCTCAGCCAGGAAGCATATAATGATGGGGAGGGAATGGGAGGGAAGCCATACCATTCTCCCCAGAACGGAACTGAAGAAAAGGGAAAAGCCAAATGTGAGCATCCACGGGGCCAGGAGCACCTACATAACTCTCTGAGGCCAGCCCCAAGCTGATGGAAAATAGGCAGATGCCTACCAGGCGGCAGGATTTTAGCGATGCTGAGACATCACCTCCTGAAGGAAAAAGACTGCCTTCCCCCACAAACCTGTGAATGCCTAAAACCTCCGGCTGCCAGCTCAGCTCCTGGGCTTACAAGTCTTTGGTCCCATTTTGTCTGACCACGTTGCACCGGCTGAGATAAGCCATGGGCTGCCGGCTGAGGCTGGCGTACTGTCCTGGGAGCCGGAGCAGACGTGGTCACTATGAGCAGAACAGGTCCGAGAGTAAGGGTCAAAGCATAGCTGAGGGGTGCCCATGCACACCCCTTCCGTAAACCACAAGACCCAGGGCCAATACATAAAACACTTCAGGCACTCCAGCTTCACTCACTGTGATTGTCTCACTTTCTAGTTCTTTCCTCACCCTTGCTGGGGTTTTTCTCTGGCTTCTCTATTTCAATGCCCACTCAATGCCCTTTTAGTTTTCATCTCGTTTCTAGTACCTTCCTTGCAGCCTTGGATCGACAGTGGGCTTCTGCTTTCATGGCACTAGGACAAGGAACTATCACCAAGAGGTTTTGCAGATAGAGCCTGTCAGACAGACAAGGGCTGAGCTCCCGCTCTGCCTTTCACGAGCCAAATGTGCATGAGCGAGTTATTTTAAACTTCCCTAATCTTCGGTTTCTTCATCTGTCAGATGAGGTCACTAATACCAGCCACATAGGATTATTGAGAAGATTAAATAAGATAAAGGATGTGAAGGCCAGAGGCTGGTAGGACGTCAGGAATGGTCACACTCAACCCCTGGCTGTTCCCAGTCCCGAGCAGCTGTCCAAGCCCAGCCCAGCTGCCTTCCCAACCAGCCAGCCTCGTCCAGACCCAGCTGAGAGCGGAGGCACAGGAGAGCAGCCAGGCAGTGCTGGTAGTGGGGTGGCAAGGAGGTAAATACTGTCATCAGATCCAAAAGGAGTAGGGGCATGAAAAGGAGGAAAAGTCAGAGGCCAGTGCTGGTGAGGCTCCACACTCGGGCTGAGACTAAGGCAGGAGTGTTTGGGGCTTAGTGGTCGTGGTGCTGACTACACGGCTCTTCAGGAAGGCCTAGGGCTTCAAGGTGAGCAGCTAGACAGAACAAGCTTAAAAGGACGTCCATGAAAGGTAATAGTTTATGCCCGCCCAGGCGATGGGCACCTCAGGCTGAAAGTGTTTCCCTTTCCTAGGACGAGGGCACCAGACCCTGGAGGAGAGAAAGGAGAATGGTATCAAGGGGCAGGACAGACTCAGAAAGGAAAGAACTACAAGTTTCTTCAACACCAGGCAGTAGATGTATCTTGGGTCCCCAGTACCAGGCACAGGGCATACGTGGATGAATAAATATCATAACATGAGTTGCTTTCACACTCTCAAGAGATTGTGCCTGCCCCACTGCCGCCAGCATCCCCACACCGGGTCACACAAAAGCCAGCCATGGGCAGCAGCTCCTGATGGAGGCATCTCTCAGTCTCCCCCATGTACACCTGCCCTTCCTCGCTCTTCATTCCCGGGCGCTACACCCCAACTCTTACGAGGCAATTGTTGAGATAGTGGCTGAGATAGTGACCGGAAATGCCAACCCTGGGACAGGACTATGTCAGCTCGAATCTTCGTTCTGGTTTGGGATTTGGGCAAATTATGTGTCCTCTCTGAACCTTGAGTTCTTCATTTGCATGACTGGACACTGCAATTCCTCCCTCCCAAGGTCGTGTGAAGGTTATGTAGCTTAACACATGCAAAGTGCTCTATTAATATAATAGAAAATATAGAAACTATTAATATCTGCTTTCAACCCTTCTGCATGGTCTGACAACTCATTTCGACTCTTTGCTTTGAGTTTCTCAACCCGTCTCTCCAACAGATTGCTTAATCGACACGTCACTTCCATGTAAGCTTCAGTGTTGCTATTTTGTAAGAACCACGGCTCCCACCAGCTCCCCACTCCCACCCAACCAGGAACCCCAGCCCAGCAGGGCAAGCTCCCCCGGCTCCCTGCAGAAGAAAAGATACAGACAGTCAATGTGGTGTCACTTACCTTCAGTAAGATTAATAATAATGGTGCCTTCAATAAGGGAACTTAGGGGCGGGGCACCTGGGTGGCTCAGTCATTAAACGGCTGCCTTCGACTCAGGTCATGATCCTGGAACCTGAGGAATGGAGCTCTGCATCAGGCTCCCTGCTCATCGGGGAGTCTGCTTCTCTCTCCCCTGCCCCACGTGGCCCCTTGTGTTTTCTCTCTCTCTCTAATAAATAAATAAAAGTCTTTAAAAAAAGAAAATAAGGGAACTTAAATTGGATAGTAAGGGGGCACCTGGGTGGCTCAGTGGGTTAAACCTCTGCCTTCAGCTCGGGTCATGATCTCAGGATCCTGGGATCGAGCCCCGCATCAGGCTGTCTCCTCGGCAGGGAAACTGCTTCCCTCTCTCTCTCTGTGCCTGCCTTTCTGCCTACTTGTGATCTCTCTCTGTCAAACAAATAAATAAAAATCTTTAAAAAATATATGAAAAAAAAATTGGATAGTAAGCAGCAAACATTCCCCCTGAAAACTTGCATGCCGAGCATTTACATTCAACCTCACTTGGCTATAGTTTCTTGCTGTATAAATGTGAGCGTTGGTGAAAACCTTTCTGGTTCCTAACCTTTCCATGTTATGTGACTGTTAAAAATCTGGTGAAAGCGGGGCGCCTGGGTGGCTCAGTGGGTTAAACCTCTGCCTTCGGCTCAGGTCATGATCCCAGGGTCCTGCGATCGAGCCCCACATCGGGTTCTCTGCTCGGTGGGGAGCCTGCTTCCCCTTCTCTCTCTGCCTGCCTACTGTGATCTCTCTCTCTCTGTCAAATAAATAAAATCTTTAAAAAAAAAAAAATCTGGTGAAAGCTATCAGCTCCCTTTGAATCTAGAGTACAGGCCCCAGATTAAGAATCCCTGAACTAGATGATTTCTGACCCATATAAAGCAGGTTAAGAAAATAAGCTAATAGAGAGAGAAATGACTTTCATCTGATAGGCATTGTTACGTGTATCCCGACCATTAAAATCTTGAATTACTTCTATTCTGAGTGGTAAGTGGCATCTGTCCCAAAGCCCTCCTATCTCTGTGCCACTGCTACTCAGGCCACTCTGATTTCTGTCCCAGACCCTAAAGTGTTCTCATGATCTAACAATTAAACGGACAAAAGGGAACTAAATCTTCAAAGAATGGTACAGACAAAAATGGCTTAGGAGATCAGAAAATGTCAGAAAAGTTTCATAGAGAAGGTGATACCTGAACTAGGCCTTGATGTGGTACAGAATATAGATAACATGGAGGCAAGAGCCCATTTCAGAAACAAGGATAGACTCAGAGGAGGCAAAGCATGGAGAGGATTCAGTGGACAACAAGGAAGCCAGTTTGGGTAAGTAAATGATGATTTATCAGGAACAAAAATGGAAAAGCAGGTGAAGACCAACTGTGGAGGACCTTACATGGAGTGTGGACTTGGCCTTACAACGTACAACCACCCCTATCCTAGATGGGATAAAGAGCTAGAGTCTTAACTAGGCTATCCCCCACTAATATAACCACACCACATTATTTTGAAATATCTCAAGTTCATAGTGAAATGAAAAATTCAGAAAATAAAGGGAAATACATGATAACAGCAGAATATCATAAAGCCCAGAGGCTATGAATTTTGTCCTTATTCTACCTCATTCAACATCTCAGAGTTTCCAATTCCCTTGCCAACTCTAAAGTTATTTGATATTAAGATAGGGAATTTGGGCTCCTGCATATCAATTTCCCCTAAAATTTTTAGATTTGGAGGTCAACACACTGAGTTCTTTGACTAGTATGCAAATGATCAACCGTGATTACCCATTTGTTACATTTTTTCCCTTAGTGTTAAGGTTAATAAAATTTCCAATTTTAGCAGCCACATCATGCAATTCTTAGCTCAAAACAGTTGACAAGAATGCACTGCTACTGGGGACACCCCATGGCTTGGCTTAGTACTGGTTTTTGGTACATCAACATGAACTAGAAAAGAGTAAAAGATATGACTGGATGGAGCTGTGCCTTCATATATCCCTTATTTCCATTCATTAAAGAGTATACTTATTTATTTAAGAGAGAGTGAGAGAGAGCATGAGAGGGGAAAGGATTAGAGGGAAAAGCAGACTGTCTGCTGAGCAGGGAGCCCAACATGGGACTCAATCCCGGGACTCAATCCTGGGATTTTGGGATCATAACCTGAGGTAAAGGTGGTCACTTAACCAACTGAGCCACCCAGGCGCCCCTTTATTTCCATTCAAATGGCTCAAGATTGGAAAGAGAGGCAAAGATAGGGAATGAGGGTGGTTAGGGAAAGGGAGGGCAAAAAAGAATAAGAGAAAGAGAAGGAAAGCAAAACAAAATCAAGTGTTGAATAAATACTTGTTGGCAACTAAAGATATAAATAGACTTTGGGGGTCTTATGTTCATGAACCTGGGTTAAGTCAACACTTAGAGCCAGTCACCATGAAGGCTCTTGCCTACAAGGGCGTGGACTGTGTCATAGCACTCCAGGCAGAGAGGTAGGTGAACCAGTAGCATAGTGGAATGCCGGAGGAGTGAGGGGGAGACAATCATGAATCTCAGAAATGGCCAAGAGAACAGCATGCAGAGGATATTTAGCTAATCCGCTACTGCCAAAGCACTCCCTTCATCCCCCTACCTCAACACACACACACAGAGTTCAAGATTACTAGGCAACTGTTTTTTTCAAAAACCCTACCTTGGCTAGAACATCAGCTCACCAAGTCAACCAACAGTAGGCTGGGGTCCTGGAGGCTAGACCTCAATCAAGATGGCAGGAACAGGAAGTTCCGGAGGATAAGAGCAATTCCAGTTGCATCTACAGGATAATGAAAGTCAAGAACCTGAAATCTGTCTTCATGGATCCAGATACAGGTGATAAACCCAAGAGCTCAGAGGCGAAGAGACGCAGTAAGAGAGGGAGAAGCTAAAAACAGAAGTGAAATATGCATCACCAAAAGAGCTGCTCCCACCAGAGCTGTGACTGTCCAGGATGCTTGTGATCCAGTTTCAGCTATGAAATGGGGGTGGGGGGGTGGTGGGAAGAGGGGCCCAGTTCAGTTTCACAGGCTTAGGCACACAGTGAGCAAATTAACCTCTTCCTCCCTTGCTAGGAATGTCAACACACTTAACAACTATTTGTCCATAAACACACACACACACACACACACACACACACACACACACAGAGTCTGAACCTTGGCACCTCTATTTTAAGATTGTCAACTCCTCATCTAGAGATGACTCTGGGCTACAAGTAGGAAAAAATAAATCCTAGGTCTTAATTTAATACCAACCCATTTGGGGATTTTTTTTTTTTTTTAAGCTAAACTTGTGGTGGTTTGGAGAATAAAGTGAGAGAATGCATTGTGAAAGTGCTTTGGAAAAGCATATGTGTTATATCAATGTAAGAGATCATGTTATTAAAACAGCTTTGTGGGCTGCTTAGTTTTCAGTTTTCTTTCAAAGCCAGACTAATCCCAAGACCTAAGCCAGTGGCAACTCATTTATGATTATAGTCAAGACGTGACTTTTGATTCCTAGATCGGCTCACCCTGACTTGCTTCAGGTACTTCTCCCAATTTCACTAAGTAGTTTTATCTTACAGTTGCCAGAAAAGAAAGCAAGACAACCAGTTAAATTTGAATTTAAGATAAACACCAAATAATTTTTTTAGTGTATCCTAAATCATGCATGGGACATACTTACACTAAAAATGTACCCCATGTTTATCTTAAATTCAAATTTAAATGCAATCCATATTTTTATTTGCTGGATCTGGCAACCCTACTTTATTCACATACTGACATTTTATCTCCTCCTGAACCTAATAGTGTTCAACATAGTAATGATGTTGGCCAACCTTACCACAGAAAGTGAGGCATTAGTTGCCAATTTCATTCTTCTTAAAAACATAGAACTTTTTTTAATTAAGGTATTTATTATATAAGTGTTTCAACCTTTTTTTCATAAAAAGACTACAAATGCAAAAAGCTGAGAGATTACAATGCCTAGCTCCCATGCCCCATTCTCATCTTCATATCCATGTTCCAGCCCAGCCTCTCCAAATGACAAAGACTAATCTCAAAATAAAAGGAAAACAGAGAAAACTCTCCCCTGTCACCAGCACCAACTTCAGTCCTGGCCTTCCATTAGATCAGGGAGATATAAAGGCCAATGCACTGATTCTCAACCTCAGATGCACATTAGAATCATGGAAACACTAAGAAATTCAAATGCTAAAGTCAGACCTCAGATCAATTATATATTTTTTTATTTAATGCATAAACATATAAGTCCCTTTATTAGAGAAATTGTACATATGGGTGAATATGGTCAATGGTCACATCTATGGGTTAATTGTTTAAAAATCAAAAACAATAATTAGGATAGATTCTATGCTCTCTCCATTACATTGTGAAGTGTCTTGTGTAGTCATATTCTATTGTTGGAATGACAGCTTGTACAAACTTCAAGAAAATTAGAAGACACATATGAACACCAAGTTCTCCTCCTCCTTCTGCAACAGTCTCAATGATTTTCTTCATCACCTCAGCATGCCTGCATGGGTGAACTGAACACATAGGAGGTGGTGGGAGATGAGGGTGATTTTCAATGGTCACTGTTTTCTTCACATGATCTTGACTGATGTCTTCATACATGTGCTCAACTGTTAAAGGCTGCCTTTGCTCATCATAGCCAAACAACCATAATCATGGTGTCTGGTAATATTTATCATAAGTGATATAAAGGTCATAAGTTCTTGTTTGCAAAATAGCATCTTCACCTCCAGCATCAGTTTTAGTTTTATAAGCTTCTACTATTTTCCTTGTGTCTAGGGTAGCCTCATCTGTTTCCAACAATCCACTTTTTTCATATTCTTCCATATCTGCAGCTTCTCCTTCATCTTCTTCTTCCTCCTCCTCACATATTGCTGCGCAATCTTGAAGTTTTATACTGTCCTTGCTTTCCAATGTATACCAGAATCACTTGGGGTGGTACTCAGACATCAGTATTTTTTAAAGCTCCTCATATGATTCTAATGGGCATCTAGCATTGAAAACCTCTGCCTTAGCCTTTACATCTCAGTTTTATATCCAGTCCATGACCCTTAGGAAGATATAGGAATCGGGTGACTGGGGAAAGAGAATAAGGCAGCAAAAAGAAACAAGATCTGGTTACACTTTGTCTGTCATAAAGTTCTGAATCTGGACTTGGTCTTGCTTCTATTTTACTTTGGCTACAGCCGTCTTTTCCATGGAGCAAATATATCACCCAAAGTTTATTACCAAATCTCCCCAATATTAGCAAATAGATTTAAAAGACAAGATAAGAATTTGAGTAATAATTAACACTTTTAGAATTTATAATGTGTTTTATCCTCATAGTCAGCCCTGTAAGATCACACCCACAGTACAAACAAAAATGCTAAGGGTCACCAAGGTCACCCACTGTGTTAGAGCCAAGGTCAGGCTGTTTCTATGACACAACAATGTACCACTACATACAGCTGCTTAGGGTGTGCACTGTCTAATTCCAAGGAACTTCATCATCGTTCACTGTACTATGATATAAATGGTGGCTCTGAGTATAACTGAAGACAATCTTCATAATCTAATGTATCAGCCAGAAACTGCTGCTTCCCCTCAGTTATCAGAGACTATTGATGAAAGTACCAATGATCAGAGTTCTACAAAAAGGAACCTGATTCGGGAACAAAGTCTCCTTGAACCAGGTAGCAGATCCACATGCTTTCCCCCCCACCAAAGGTGGGGACTGAATGGGGGACAAGGGGAGGGAGTGAGAGCAAGGGTCAAAGACAAAGAGCATCCTCTCACAACCACCTCATGCTCAGCATTTCCCAAATTATCCCTACCCAAGAACTGTTCCTCCCCCATAATAACTCCTAACAGCTCATCTCAGCATTTTTCATGTGGCAATTCTAGCCAAAGGCCTGAAACTTATTTTATATCCACACCCATTCCCTCACTTCCTCACACATAGTAAGTCAAGATGTCCTGACATTTTACATCCTAAATAATTCTCCTTTCTCTCCCTGAATGTCCAACCCTGACCACACATCATAGCTCAGGCCCCACTCTCTGTTCCCTGAACTAATGTAATGATCTCCCAAATGGTCTCCCTGAAGTCAGTCTTCTCACTTGAACTTCATACTCTACGTGGCCATCACCATGACTGCTCTAAGGTTCTAATATGACATATCCCTCCCCAGCTTAAAATTCTTCAGTGGTTCTCCCATGGCTGACAAATGCTTGCATGACATAGGAAGCTTTCTACGAGCTGCTTACCTATTTCTCCAGTCTCACTCTACTACTTCCTACCTTGCCTATTATACTTTGGTAAAATCAAACTACTTGTAGTTATGTGTCATATGATTTCACGCCAATATAGCTTTACTCATGGTGACCTCTAACCTGAACTCTCCTCTCCTTCCTACCATGCCTTCTTTATTGGATAACATCTTCCCAGTCTTCAGGGCTCATTCAAGTGTCATTTCCTCCAAGAAGGTTTAATTCAATACCCAGCATGGGTGAAGAACCTCACATTTTAGTTCCCATAGCAACTTCTATTATGATTCTTGTTACATTGTATAAAGTGCCATTTTTGCCTATCTATGTGATCTTCTCCTTTAGAGACCACAAACTGATAACCTAATGGCTAAAAGCAATCCCAGATGTCTTCTGTTTGCCTGCAGTATATATTTTTAAATTCTGTAGTATGTGCCAATATTTAACAAATGAGCAAAATGATGTTCAACTTTAATCCAAGAGAGAGTAACAAAGACCAGATTTAACCTCCTTGCCTGAAACAATCAAACTAAACCAAAAAAAAAAAAAAAAAAAGGCAAAATATAAGAGAAAACATTTTTAAGAAACTGGACATCAGGTAATGAAGGACAGTGATCCCTATAAGAGGAAAATAAAGGAGGTAAGCCCTACCACTGCCTCAGTATACTGCCTTGAGAGAATTTCCAGGTCATGACATAGGAAAAGAAGAACTTCTGCAGATCCTAGAAAACTCCTGGAACTGAGGAAATTGAGCTCACTAGGGTACTTAGAATTCACAGGACAGAATTTCAGAAAAGACAGCTATACTGGCTAAGAACCCTGGACACCTGTAGATGGTCTGTGATGGAGCATTCAGCAGAATACTGACCAACAGCTGCTTGTGGAAAGACTACCTTGAGTCCAGGGAAAGAAGAGTCCAAAAAGATTAGGGGGAAAAGTTCCTGGTACTCACATAAGACCAGGAATATTGCCTATTTCCAAAAGCCAGGCTGAAAAACCTCAAATTTTCAGGGCACTGAGTACAGTACTCAGAAAGATCTTAGCTCAGTAATGTGAAATAATAAGCTCTAGATCAAACATTGCTCTAGTGTCACTTTATAAATCTTAAAAGCAAGGCCCCCCAATGAGTCAAAGTTGTTCCAAGTATCTCAACTGTGTGCACGAATAAAGGTTAAAAAGATTTGTAAGAATACAAAGATATCCGGAGTGCCTGGGTGGCTCCGTGGGTTAAACACCCAATTCTTTATTTCAGCTCAGGTCATATCAGGGTTGTGAGACTGAGCCCTGAGTCAAGCTGGGCATGCAGCCTGCTTAAGATTCTCTCTCCCTCCCTCTGCTCCTCCCCACCTCTAAAAAAACAAACAAACAAAATACAAAGATATCCAACATGATAGAAATCACAATGTCGAAATACCAAAAAAAAATTACCAGGCACACAAAGACACTAAAAGTATCATGGCTTGTAAGAAGGAAAAACAATCAATAAAAACCAATCCAGAGGGGCACTTGGGTGGCTCAGTGGGTTAAGCCTCAGCCTTCAGCTCAGTTCATGATCTCAGGGTTCTGGGATTGAGCCCCACATCAGGCTCTCTGTTCAGTGGGGGCCTGCTCCCCCACTTCTGCCTGCTGTCTGCCTACTTTTAATCTCTGTCTGTCAAATAAATAAACAAAATCTTAAAAAAAGAAAATCCAAAACTAATACAGATGTTTGAATCATTAGACAAGGACATTAAACAAACATAAAATATAACAGTATTCCATATGTTCAAAAGTTAAGTAAAGATATGTAAGCTATAAAAATGACACAAATATAGTGTTTAGAGATTAAAACTACAATGTCGGAGATGGTAAAATATGATATATGGGATTAATGCAGATCAGACATTACAAAAGAATAGAGAATTTAAAGATATAGTAAAAGGAACTATATAAAAAGAAATACAGAGAGGAAAAGGGAAAAGATCATCAGTGAGACAAATTTAATGGGACTAATATACCTATTGTAGGAATTCCCAAAGGAGAGGGGAGATTTGAAAAAATAATAGCTAAAAAAAATGTTTTTCATTATTTTGAGCCACAAAATAAATTAAGAGGCAATGAGTTATAACTCAAAATATAAAATGAATATGCATGAATCCATGCTGATATTAATAAACAACTGAATGACTAGACAAATGGGAGATAACAGATAAATCACACATACAAAAAAAATTCCAGATAATTTATGGAAATACTCTGCTCTGAAAGGGTGGAGAGGCACCTAACTTTACAGTGGAGAAAACTGACAAATGCCACTCACCAAGGTGAGCAAGGTTAACATGACTGGTGAGAAGTTGTGTTGATAGTATATCCTTGACATGATGTGACTGACATGATTATCCCTGTGGTATTCCTTCCAAACACACATAACCTCAGTCTAACCATAAGAACAACATCATACAAATCTCAACTGAGGGACATTCTACTAAATACCTCACTAGTACTCCTCAAAACTGACCAGGTCATTAAAAACAAAGAATGCCTGGGAAATTGTCACACTCAAAAGGAGACTAAGGAAACAATACAACTAAATATAATGTGGTATCCTAAATGAGATCTTGGAAGAGAAAAATATTAGGTAAAAAGTAAGAAAATGTGAATTAAATATGGATTTTAGTTAGTAATATATCAATATTAGCTCCTTAATTATGGTAAATGTACAATATTTTTAGAAGTTAATAATAGGGAAACCTGAGTGTGGCATAAATGGGAACTTTGTTTTATATGTGTGATTTTTCTGTATATCTAAAACTACTCTAAAGCAAAAAGATAGCAAATTTCACTTGGGAAAAAAAACAGAAAAGAAGACAGCAGAACAACCTCTTTAAAGAAATGAAGTAAGGGCACCTGGCTGGCTCAATCAACTCTCGATTTTGAGATTGTAGTTTCAGGCCCTGTGTTGGGTGTAGAGATTACTTAAAATAAATAAATATTTTTTTTAAAGTCGTCTTGAGGCACCTTTGTGGGTCAGTCAGTTATGCATCTGACTTTTAACTTTGGCTCAGATCATGATCTCAGGGTCTTGAGATCAAGCCTGATGTCAATCCCACACGGGATTTTCTCTCTTCCTCTGCCTCTCCCCCACAAAAACGTCCTGAAAGAAAGAAAGAAAGAAAGAAAGAAAGAAAGAAAGAAAGAAAGAAAAGAGAAAGAAGAGAGAAAAGAAAAGAAGGACAAACAGACATGAAGTAAAGGTTGGCTTGGAAGATGGCAGAGTAGAAGGACCCTAAGCTGGCCTTATCCCATGGATGCAGCTAGATAACACTCATATCAGTGTAAATAATCCAGAAAACAACCTAAAGACTGGCAGAACAAACTCCATGACTAAAGGTAGAGAAGAAACCACACAGAAGAAAATAAGAAAGGTGAAGACATGGTCTGGGAGCAAACCA
Source organism: Lutra lutra (assembly GCF_902655055.1). Classification (NCBI taxonomy): domain Eukaryota; kingdom Metazoa; phylum Chordata; class Mammalia; order Carnivora; family Mustelidae; genus Lutra; species Lutra lutra. The sequence goes on along the minus strand of NC_062279.1, from coordinate 46,308,560 downwards.
GACCAGGGACATTCACAGTGGGGAGGGAGCTGGTGGCACAAAGAAGCATGAAAAACAGACTTTCACACCAGGGAGCCCACAAACAGGGAGGACAAATCCCAATAACATTTGCCCTTGAAAGTGAGAGGGCCCAAATTTCATGAGTTCTTACAACCAGTGGGCCTAAAAGCCTGGAATTTTAAAAATTGGCAGCTCTGCTCTGAGAGAGCCCAGAGGGTACTAGGAGGCTGCATCACTGCCCTTAAAGAGACAGGATGACAAATATCTTTTGTAGTTATAACATAGAACCAGCAGTTTGAAAAACACTGGGGACAGACAGAAGGGAGAGTGGTTTGCTCATCTCAGAGCATAACCCGGAGAGACAGGGATCACTGAGAGACCACTTCTAGGAACAAAGGAGCTAGAAGGCACCATTTCCCTCCCCCATTCACCAGTATAAATAATGGTCACCTGTGGGAACCATCACAACACCAGTATTTCACCTAGCTTGCTTACACCAAACCTCACACCCCTGTGCTGAAGTGGAACCACCTTTCCCAGCCACACTCACCTGAGTCCCTGCACTACTGACCCCTCCCACAGAAAACCAGCACAAACTCTACCAACAACACATCTCCTGACCCACACAGTTTGCAGGACCTCCATTCCTTTAGTGGTGGGGGCAAAGGGCAAGTCTTGTATGGCAAGCAGACCACTGCACAACTTATTAAAATGCACCTCAACCCTGCTGGGCACCAAACACTGCCCACAATAGGCACGGAGAGACTTTGCTCTCCAGACTGAAGAAAAAAAGAGGCCAAGACTCAACAATAGAGCACACACAACACACATAGGAGACACTTGCTGAAGCACCAGACCCTAGGAAACAGGGTGCACTGCACTTCAGGGCATTATAGGACCCCTTCTTTCTAAGGCTGTTATTATTAAGAGCAAGAGAAGAAGCTGACATTTCTAATACACAGAAATACACATGGGAAGTCAAACAAAATGATGAGACAGAGAAATATCTCCAAATGAAAGAACAGGACCAAACCACAGCAAGAGATCAAAGTGAAATGGATACAAGTAATATGCCTGATGGAGAATTTAAAATAATGATCATAAAGATATTCACTGGACTGGGGAAAAGAGTAGAGATTTAAAAAAAAAAAAAACAGTCAGAGACCAAGAACAAAATAAATGAAATTAAATATACATGTGATGGAATAAATAGCAGGCCAGACGAAGCAGAGGAATGAATTAATGACCTGGAAGATAGAGTAATGAAAAGTAACCAAGCTGATCAAAAGAGAGGAAAGAAAATTAGGCAAATTGAAAATAGTCTTAAGGAACTCAGTGATGTCATCAAGCATAATAACATTTGCAATATAGGGATCTCAGAAGAAGAGAAAGAAAAAGAGACAGAAAATTTATTTGAAAATTTATTTGAAAAAAAGCAAAATATTTATTTGAAAATTTCCCTAATCTGGGGGAAGAAAGAGATATTTAGATCCAGTAGGCACAGAATCCACCCAAAAATTCAACACATGGAAGTCCACACCAAGACACAGTAATTAACATGGCAAAAGTAGTGATAAAGAAAAAAATTTTAAAAGCAGCAAGAGAAAAGGAGTCAGTTACACACAAAGAAAACCCCATAAAACTAACAGAGGACTTTTCAGCAGAAACTTTGCAGGGAGTGACATGGTATATTCAAAGTGCTGAAAGGGATAATTCTGCAGCCAAGACTACTTTACCCAGCAAAGCTATAATTCAGAAGAGAAAGAAAGATAAAGAGTTTCTCAAACAAAAACTACAGGAATTCATGACCACTAAAACAACCTTAAAGGAAATAGTAAAAGGGTCTCTTTGAGTGGAAAGAAAAGACTATAAGTGAGAGTATGAAAAATAAAAAACATAAAAGAAATAGAAATATTTCTTTTAATCAGTCAAAGGATTCATAAAAGAAAGGATGACACTGTTACCTAAAATGAAAAGGGTAGAGGAGTACAAAATGGGTTTAAACTTAAGGATCATCAACTTAACATAGGCTGCTTTATGCAGAAGATGTTACATACAATCTAATAGTAATCACAAATTAAAAACAAATGAAAATGAAAACAGTCCAAAATCTTTGGGATACAGCAGAACTGGTTCTAAGAGGGAAATTTATACCTTAAGAAACAAGAAAAGTCTTAAATAAACAACCTAACCTTACATGTGAAGTAGCTAGAAAAAGAAGAACAAATAAAATCCAATCCAAGCAAAAGGAAGGATATAATAAAGGTTAGAGCAGAAATAAATAATATAGAAACTTAAAAAAAAAAGATCAATGTAACTAAGAGCTAGTTCTTTGAAAAAATCAACACAATTTATAAAACTCCAGCAAGACTCATCAAAAATAAAAAAGGGTGGGAGGTCCCAAAGAAACAAAATCACTAACAAAAGGGGAGAAATAAAAACCAACATTGCAGAAATACAACCAATTGTAATAATATTATGAAAACCTGTATGCCAACAAATTGGACAACTTAGAAGAAATGGATAAATTCCTAGAAACATATAACCTACCTAATCTAAAGCAAGAAGAAATGGAGCACTTGAACAGATAAATTACCCAGCAATGAAATTGAATTGTAAAAACTCCCAAAAAAAGAAAACAAAAGTCCAGAACCAGAAGGTTTCACAGGTGAATTCTACCAACCAAGCATTTAAAGAAGAGTTAATACTTATTTTTCCTAAACTATTCCAAAAAATACAAGAGGAGGGAAAACTTTCAATTCATTTTATGAGGCCAGTATCATCCGGATAACAAAACCAGATATAGTCACCACAAAAAAAAAGAGAACTACAGGCCAATATCTCTCATGAATATAGATTCAAAAACCCTCAATAAAATATTAGCAAACTGAATCCAAGAATACATTATAAAAAATCATACACCATAATCGAATGAAATTTATTCCTAGGAAGTAAGAGTGCTTCAGTATTCAGGAAACAATCAATGTGATATGTCACATCAACAAGAGTAAGGATAAAAACTGTACAATCATCTCAACAGATTTGTCAAGCATTTGACAATGCACGATATTCATTCATGATAAAAACCCTCTGCAAAGTAGATCAAAGGGAACATACTTCAACATAATAAAGGCCATATATGAATAGCCCACAGCCATCATCATACTAAATGATGAAAAACCATCTAGAGCTTTTCCCCTGAGGTCAGGAATAAGACAAGGATGTTTACTTTCAACACTTTTATTCAACATAGTACTGGAAGTCTATGCCACAACAATTAGGTAAAGAAGAAGCAAAACTCTATTTGCACATGACTTGATACCATATATAGAAAACCCAAAAGACTCCATTAAAAAACTACTAGAACTGATCAATGAATTCAGTAAAGTCGCAGGATACAAAAACAATGTACAGAAATCAGTTACATTCCCATATGCTAGCAATGAACGAGCAGGAAGTGAAATTACGAAAATAGTCCCATTTGGTGCAATCCCTAGATGAAATATCCAGGAATAAACTTAACCAAAAAAGCGAAAGACCTGTATTCTGTAAACTATAAAACATTGATGAAAGAAACTGAAAATGACACAAAGAAATGGAAAGACATTCCATGCTCATGGTTTAGAAGAATAAATTGTTAAATTGTCTATACAACCCAAAGCAATCTACACATTTAATGCAATCCCTATCAAATTACCAACAGCATTTTTCACAGAACTAGAAAAAACAGTCTTAAAATTTGTATGGAACCACAAAAGACCTCAAATATCCAAAGCAATCATGAAAAAGAAAAACAAAACTGCAGATATCACAATTCCAGATTTCAAATTATATTACAAGTTGTACTAATTGAAAGAGTATGGTAATAGCATAAAAAAATAGTTCAACAGAACAGAAAACCCAGAAATAAACCTACAATTATATGTTCAATTAATCTTTGACAAAGGAGGAATGAATATACAATGGGAAAAAGACAGTCTCTTCAACAAATGGTGTTGGGAAAACTGGACGTCCACATGCAAAAGAATGAAACTGAACTTCCTTCTTATACCATATACAAAAATAAACTCAAAATGGATTAGAGACCTTAATATGAGACCTGAAACCATAAAAACCCTTGAGGAGAGCTCAGGAAGTAATCTCTCTGACATTGGCCATAGCAATAGTTTTCTAGGTATTTCTTATGAGGTGGGGGAAATACAAGCAAAAATAAACTATTGAGACTACAGCAAAGTAAACAACTTCGCACAGTTAAGGAAACTATGAACAAAACTAAAAGGCAACCTACAGAATGGGAGAAGATATTTGCAAATGACACCCAATAAAGAGTACCCAAAACATATAAAGAACTTACACAACTCAACACTCAAAAAACAAATAATCCAATTAAAAACTGATGGTTACCAGAGGGTAGGAGGGTGAGGGCATAATAGGGGATGGGGATTAAAGAGTACATGTATTTTGATTTTTAAAAAAAGTAAATTCCTTATTAAAACAAAAAGAACTGGAGGAAAAATATTGTCCAGTTAGAATTCTACACCCAGCAAAAACTCTTTCAAAAGCAAAAGTGAACTAAAGATGTTTTCAGACACTGTAAAGTTGAAGTAATTCCAATTTCTTCTAATAGATCAAAATATACCATAAATCTAGCACAGGGCTTTGTTCTAGTCTCCAGCCTGAACAAATACTATCCACGTTCTTTTTCTTTCTTTTTCCAACCAGCTTATCTTATCAATTCCTTTGTTAGAATTTTTTTTAATTTTCATCTTTATAGACATATTCCATCCCTTTATCATGTTCACCATTATTTTTGTGTACATATATAAGTATTTCTTTCTTTAAAATTTGGGGGGTAGTTTCTTCTAAGAGACCAAAATACATCCAAAATCAAGTGGGTGGCTCTGTTCTACTCACCAGTGTAATATATATATATATATTTTTTTTCTTAATTTCTTTTTACCCCCTTTCTTCTCCCTCTGGTTTGGGGTCTCTTTGATTTGGTTAGCATGCATTTTTCTGGGATGTTTGCCACCCTGTTAATATTTTATACTCTCGTTCATATATTCTTCTCTGGATAAAATGACAAGGTGGAAAACTCAACTCAAAAAAAAAGAACAAGAGGCAGTACCAAAGGCTAGGGACCTAATCAATATGGACATTGGTATTATGTCAGATCTAGAGTTCAGAATGATGATTCTCAAGGTGCTAGCTGGGTTCAAAAAAGGCATGGAAGATATTAGAGAAACCCTGTCTGAGAAATAAAAGCCATTTCTGAAGAAATAAAAGAACTAAAATCTAGCCAAGCTGAAATAAAAAAAGATATTAATAAGGTGCAATCAAAAACGGAGGCTCTTACTGCTAGGATAAATGAGGCAGAAGAGAGAATTAGTGATATAGAAGACCAAAGGATGGAGAATAAAAAAGCTGAGCAAAAGAGAGACAACTACTGGACCACAAGGGTAGAATCTGAGAGACGAGTGATACCATAATGATGACGTTCTAGAACCTAGGTGAGGTTCGGTGGGCTGAGGTCTGGAGCCAATGACCAAGAAAGAATTCTTGAGACATCTTTGGTGCAAAATGATGGTTTATTAAAGCACGGGGACAGGACCCATGGGCAGAAAGAGCTGCTGCCCCAGGTTGTGAGACATGGCAGGTTATGTACCTTGCGGTTGGGGGAAGGTGAAGGGAAGGGAGGTTTCAATGGAACTTTCATATGCTAAAGAGGGCCTACAAGGTGCCAGGATACCCAAGGCCTTGCGGCTTGATCAATGTTGTCTTTTGGCAAGCCATTCACATTTCTGCTATCAAGCATCTTTGTTAGTGAGATTTGGGTTTAGAAGAAATTTAACTTTATTTAGGGCTTGAGGAACTGAGTTATTTGCCTCTGGAAATAGTGCTACTGATAAGGTAACTTCTTTGTAGATCTCTAGGACATTTGTAAACCAAGGGAGATTCTGTCTTGCAGGATTGTGATCTCTGCAAGTTAACTATTTGTTTCTCAATTATGGCAGTCAGGGGTCCCTGAGGAATGTCACACACATTACCGAGGGGAGCGGGTGGAGAGGGGGTGCAGGGTGCCAGCTTTTGCTTTGTCCTCAGCCAGCCTCCTGCTCCCTCATCAATAAGACAAAAAATTACTAGAATAATTGGGATTCCAGAAGAAGAAGAAATAGAGAGGGGGGGCAGAGGGTATATTGGAGTGAATTATAGTAGAGAATTTCCCTAATATGGCAAAAGGAACAATCATCAAAGTCGAGGAGGCACAGAGAATCCTCCTCAAAATCAATAAAAATAGGTCCACACCCTGTCATCTAATAGTAAAACTTACAAGTCTTAGTGACAAAGACAAAATCCTGAAAGCAGCTCAGGACAAAAAGGCTGTAACATACAATGGTAAAAATATTAGATTGGCAGAAGACTTATCCACAGAGACCTGGCAGGCCAGAAAGAACTGGCATGATATATTCAGAGCACTAAATGAGAAAAACATGCAGCCAAGAATACTATATCCAGCTAGACTATCATTGAAAATAGAAGGAGGGATAAAAAGCTTCCAGGACAAACAAAAACTAAAAGAACTTGCAAACACCAAACCAGCCCTACAGGAAATATTGAAAGGGGTCCTCTAAGCAAAGAGAGAGCCTAAAAGTAGTAGACCAGAAAGGAACAGAGACAATATACAGTAACAGTCACCTTATAGGTAATACAATGGCACTAAATTCATATCTCTCAATAGTTACCCTGAATGTAAATGGGCTAAATGCCCCAATCAAAAGACACAGGGTATCAGAATGGATAAAAAAACAAAACCCATCAATATGTTGTCTACAAGAAACTCATTTTAGACCCAAAGACACTTCCAGATTTAAAGTGAGGGGGTGGAAAACAATTTACCATGCTAATGGACATCAAAAGAAAGCTAGGGTGTTAATCCTTATATCAGATCAATTAGATTTTAAGCCAAAGACTATAAGAAGAGATGAGGAAGGACACTACATCATACTCAAAGGATCTGTACAACAAGAAGATCTAACAATTTTAAATTATACGCTCCATATAGTTGGGAGCAGCCAACTATATAAACCAATTAATAACAAAATCAAAGAAACACATTGACAATAATACAATAATAGTAGGGGACTTTGACAACCCCTCACTGAAATGGATAGATCATCCAAGCAAAAGATCAACAGGGAAATAAAGGCCTGAAATGACACACTGGACCAGATGGACATCACAGATATACTCAGAACATTCCACCACAAAGCAACAGAATACACATTCTTCTCTAGTGCACATGGAACATTTCCAGAATAGATCATATCCTGGGTCACAAATCAGGTCTCAACCAGTACCAAAAGATTGGGATCACTTCCTGCATATTTTCAGACCACAATGCTCTGAACTCAATCACAAGATGAAAGTTTGAAAGAACTCAATACATGGAGGCTAAAGAGCATCCTATTAAAGAATGAATGGGTGACCATGAGATTAAAGAATAATTGAAAAAATTCATGGAAACAAATGATAATGAAAACACAAGTGTTCAAAATCATTGGGACACAGCAAAGGTGTTCCCGAGAGGAAAGTATATAGTGATACAAGCCTTTCTCAAGAAACAAAAATGGTCTCAAATACACAACTTAACCCTACAACTAAAGGACCTGGAGAAAGAACAGCAAAGAAAGCCTAAACCCAGCAGGAGAAGAGAAATCATGAAGATCAGAGCAGAAATCAATGAAATAGAAACCAAAAGAACAGTAGAACAAATCAATGAAAGTAGGAGTTGGTTCTTTGAAAGACTTAATAAGATTGATAAACCCCTGGCCAGACTTATCAAAAAGAAAAGAGAAAGGATCCAAATTAATAAAATCATGAATAAAAAAGGAGAGATCACAACCAACACCAAAGAAATACAATTAGAAGAAAATATTATGAGCAAGTATACGCCAGCAAATTTGACAATCTGGAAGAAATGGATGCATTCCTAGAGGCATATAAACTACCAAAACTGAACCCAGAAGAAACAGAAAACTGAACAGACCCATAACCAGTAAGAAGATTGAAGCAGTAATCAAAAATCTCCCAACAAACAAGAGCCCAGGGCCAGAAGGCTTCCCAGGGGAATTCTACCAAACATTTAGTGAAAAATGAATACCTATTCTCCTGAAACTGTTCCAAAAAATAGAAATGGAAGAAAAACTTCCAAACTCATTTTATGAGGCCAACATTACCTTGATCCCAAAACCAGACAAAGACCCCATCAAAAAAGAGAATTATAGAACAATATCCTTGATGAACACAGATGTGAAAATTCTCACCAAAATACTAGCCAATAGGATCCAACAGTACATTAAAAAGATTATTCACCATGACCAAGTGGGATTCATTCCAGGGATGCAAGGTTGGTTCAACATCTGCAAATCAATCAATGTGATACAATACATTAATAAAAGAAAGAACAAGAACCAAATGATACTCTCAATAGATGCTGAAATAGCATTTGACAAAGTACAACATCCTTTCTTGATCAAAACTCTTCAAAGTGTAGGGATAGAGGGTACATACCTCAATATCATCAAAGCCATCTATGAAAAACCCACAGAGGGGGTATCTGGGTGGCTCAGTGGGTTAGGGCCTCTGCCTTCAGCTCAGGTCATGATCCTGGGGTCCTAGGATCGAGCCCCACATCAGCCTCTCTGCTCAGCAAGGAGCCTGCTTCCCCCCTCTCTCTCTCTGCCTGCCTTTCTGCCTACTTGTGATCTCTGTCATAAATAAATAATAAATAAATAAATAAATCTTATATAAATATATAAATAAATAAAATCTTTAAAAAAAGAAAGAAAGAAAGACCCACAGCAAATATCATTCTCAATGGAGAAGAACTGAGAGAGTTTCCACTAAGGTCAGGAACATGGGAGGGATGTCCATTATCACCACTGCTATTCAACATAGTACTAGAAGTCCTAGCCGCAGCAGACAACAAAAAGAAATTAAATTCATCCAAATAGGCAAAGAAGAATTCAAACTATCACTCTTTGAAGATGATAGGATACTTTATGTGGAAAACCCAAAAGACTCCACTCCAAATCTGCTAGAACTTGAACAGAAATTCAGTAAAGTGTCAGGATATAAAATCAATGCACAGAAGTCAGTTGCATTTCTATACACCAACAACAAGAGAGAATAAAGAGAAATTAAGGAGTTGATCCCATTTACAATTGCACCCAAAACCATGGGGTATCGAGGAATAAACTTAACCAGAGAGGCAAAGAATCTGTACTCAGAAAACTATAAATTACTCATGAAAGAAATTGAGGAAGACACAAAGAAGTGGAAAAATGTTCCATGCTCATGGATTAAAAGAACAAATATTGTGAAAATGTCTATGTTACCTAAAGCAATCTACATGTTTAATGTAATCCCTATCAAAATACCACCAACTTTTTTTCAAAGAAATGGAACAAATTACCCTAAAATTTATATGGAACCAGAAAAGACCTCAAACAGCCAGAAGAATGTTGAAAAAGGAAGCCAAAGTTGGTGGCATCACAATTCCAGACTTCAAGCTCTATTACAAAGTTGTCATCATCAAGACAGTATGGTACTGGCACAAAAACAGACATATAGATCAATGGAACAGAATAGAGAGCCCAGAAATAGACCCTCAACTCTATGTTCAACTACTCTTCAACAAAGCAGGAAAGAATGTCCAATGGGAAAAAGACAGTCTCTTCAACAAGTGGTGTTGGGGAAATTGGACAGCCACGTGCAGAAGAATAAAACTGGATCTTTTCCTTACACCACACACAAAAATAGGCTCAAAATGGATGAAAGACCTCAATGTGAGATAGGAATCCATCAAAATTCTTGAGGAGAGCACAGCCAGCAACCTCTTTGACCTCAGCCACAGCAACTTCTTCTTAGAAACATTGCCAAAGGCAAGAGAAGCAAGGGCAAAACTGAACTATTGGGACTTCATCAAGATCAAAATCTTTTGCACAGCAAAGGAAACAGTCAATAAAACCAAAAGACAACCGACAGAATGGGAGAAGATATTTGCAAATGACATATCAGATGAAGGGCTAGGATCCAAAATCTATAAAGAACTTATCAAACTCAACACCCGAAGAACAAATAATCCAATCAAGAAATGGGCAGAAGACATGAACAGACATTTCTGCAAAGAAGACATACAGATGGCCAATAGACACATGAAAAAATGCTCCACATCACCCAGCATCAGGGAAATACAAATCAAAACCATGAGATACTACTTTAAACCCATCAGAATGACTAAAATTAACAAGTCAGGAATCGACAAATGCTGTCAAGGATGTGGAGAAAGGGGAACCCTCCTACATTTTTGGTGGGAATGCAAGCTGGTGCAGCCACTCTGGAAAACAACATGGAGGTTCCTCAAAAAGTTGAAAATAGAGCTACCCTATGACCCAGCAATTGCACTATACTGGGTATTTACCCTAAAGATACTAATGTAGTGATCTGAAGGGGCACATGCACCCAAATGTTTATAGCAGTAGTGTCCGTAATAGCCAGAATGTGGAAAGAACCTAGATGTCCATTGACAGATGAATAGATAAAGAAGAAATGGTATATATATACATATATATACATATATATATATGTATATATATATATATATATATATATATACATATATATATATATGTATATATATATATATATATATATAGTGGAATACTATGCAGCCATCAAAAGAAATGAAATCTTGCCATTTGCAATGACGTGGATGGAACTAGAGGGTATTATGCTGAGTGAAATAAGTCAATCAGAGAAGGACAATTATCATATGATCTCTTTGATATGAGGAATTTGAGAGGCAGGGCAGGGAGTTGTGGGGGGCAGAGAGCAAAATAATGAGACAAGATGGGATCAGGAAGGAGACAAACCATAAGAGACTCTTAATCTCAGAAAACAAACTGAGGGTTGCTGGGAGTTGGGAGGGGAGGGATAGGGTGGCTGGGTTATGGCCATTGGGAAGGGTATGTGCTATGGTGAGTGCTGTGAAGTGTGTAAGACTGATGATTCACAGACCTATATCCCTGAAGCAAATAATACATTATATCTTAATTTAAAAAAAGAAAAGAAAAGAAACTGTGGTACATCTAACTGTACCAGTAACGAAAAGGGACAAACTGAAAGCTAAGTGAGCAAAATGGTGGATTATGAAGTTCCATGTCTTCATTACCCACTAAATATCAATAAACAAAAACCTCCAGACCAAAGTAGCTTTGTCTAGAAACAGTTAAGAAGCTCCATCAATTGAGCAAATCCTTAGAGATGTTGAACGGCAACAAGGAAAGTGGACATTCTTGTCTTGTTTCTGACATTAAGGGAAAAGGTTTCAGTCTTTCACTTTTGAATATCATGTTAACTATAGGCTACTTATAAATATCCTTTATTATCATGAGGAAGTTTTTATTTTTAATTTTCTGAGAGCTTTTATCACAAAATGGTGTTGGATTTTGTCAAATGCCTTTTCTGTGTGAGGTGAGATGGTAATGTAGATTTTTTTCTTTATCCAGTTAATTGTTTTTATGAACCACCCTTGCATTCCTGAGATAAATCACACTTGGTCATGGTGAATAATCCCTTTGAAATGCTGTTGGATTCAATATGTAATATTTTCTTGAGGATTTTTACATCTATATTCATAATGAATATGGGTCTATAGTTTGTTTTCTTATGAAAAAAGTAATGTTTGCCATATAGAATGAATCAGGAAATATTCTTTCTTCAGTTTTTTGGAAGAGTTTCAGAACAATTGGTGTTAAGACTTACAATGTTTAGGCAAAGGATCACTGAGGAAGAGACAAAAAAATGAAACAAGATGAAACCAGAGAAGGACACAAACCATAAGACCCTCTTAATCTCCGGAAACAAACTGAAGGTTGCTGGAGCAGAGTGTGGTGGGGTGATGGGGTGGCTGATTGATGGACATTGGGGAGGGTATGTGTTGTGGTGAGCACTGTGTATTATGTAAGACTGATGAATCACAGACCTGTACCCTTGAAATAAATAATACATTATATGTTAATAATAAAACAAATACTTCAAATGTTTGGTAGAATTCACTACCAAACAGCAAAGCCATCTGGCCCAGAACTTTTCTTTCTTGGGAGGTTTTTGATTATTGCTTGAATCTCTTTAACTGTTAGACATCTGAAGAAATCTGCTACTTCCTCTTGAGTTAGTTAATTTATGCATCTCAAGGAATTTGTCCACGTTTCTTCCAGGTTCTCTAATTTGTTCATACTATTCTCTTATCATTTTTTAACTTCTGTCAGATCAGTAGTAATGTTTCTAGTTTCATTTTTACTTGGGTTATTTTTGCCTTCTCTTTTTTCATGGTTATTCTAGATGAAAGTTCACAAATTTGGTTGAACTTTTCAGAGGACCACCTTTTGGGTTTATTGATTTTCTCTATAATCTTTCTATTTATTTATCTCTGCCCTATTTTTTAAATTATCTTCTTTATTCTGCCAGACTTACATTTAGCTTGTTCTTCTTTTTCTAGTTCTTTAAGTTATAAAGTTAGGTTACTGATTTGAGATCTTTCTTCTTCTTTAACACAGGCACTTACACATATAACTTTCCCTGTGAGCACTGTTTTACCACATGGCATATGTGTTTGTATGCAATGTTTTCACGTTAATTCACCTTTAAGTATTTTCTAATTTCCTTTTGATTTCTTCCTTGAACCACTGGTTGCTTAAGAGTGTGTCATTTAATTTCCTCATATTGGAATTTTCCATTTCTCTTTCTGTTATTGATTTCTAACTTCATCCCACTGTGATTGGAGAAGATACTTTGTATGCTATCTACCTTTTTAAATCTGTTGAGACTCGTTTTGTGGCCTTATACATGGTCTATCCTGGAGAAAATTCTCTGTTCACTTGAGAAGAATATGCATTTTACTGTGGTTGAGTGGAGTGTTCTGTACATGTCTGTTAGGTCTAGTTGTTTCATTGTGTAGTTCAGTTCTGCTTTCTTATCTTATGTCTGGTGGATCTATCCATTATTAACAGTGGGGAATTAAAGCTTCCAAATATTATTGCAGAATTGTCTATTTCTCCTTTCAATTCTGTAGATTTTTCCCCTCCAGGAAATATTTCTGTTAAGAGGTGTTGTTAATATTTATAGTTGTTATATTTATAGTTGTTATATTGTTATACTGAAACTTTTAATATATAATATCTTTCTTTGTCTCTTGAACCCTTTTGGATTTAAGATATATTTTATCTGATATTAGTATAACCACTCCAGCCCTCTTTTGGTTACTGTTTATATACAATATGTTTTCCACCCTTTCAATTTGAGTCTATTTTTTAATTTAAATAAAAAGTGAGTCTCTCAAACCATACTAATCTCTTAATCATAGGAAACAAACTGAGGGCTGCTGGAGGGGAAGGAGGTTGGAGAATAGGATATCTGGTTGATGGGCATTAAGGAGGGACATGATGTAATGAAAACTAGGTATTATATAAGACAAATGAATCACTAACTCTACCTATGAAACTAATAAAACATTGTATGTTAATTAATTGAATTTAAATTATAAAAAGAAAATAAAGTGAATCTCTTGTAGATAGTATACAGTCAAATCATATTTTTTATCCTTTCTGCCACTGTATTTTTATTGGAGGATTTAATACATTTACACTTATATTACTGATAAGAAGATACTTCTGCCACTTTGCTCTATGTTTTCTATATGACTCATGGCTTTTTGTTCTTTGTTGCTTCCCACACTGCCTTCTTTTGCGTTTAATTTTTTGTAGTAAAAGCAAAATTTTGTTCCCTCCTCATTTTCTTATGTATATTCTATAGATATTTTCCTTGTAGTAACCATGGTGGTTACATTTAACATCTTAAAATTATGACAATCTAATTTAGAATTTGACCGATTTAACTTCAATACTATACAAAAACTGTGCTCCTGTACACTCCTATCTCCATCTTTCTATTACTGATGTCAGAGATTGCATCTGTATACATTGTGTGCCAATAACATCAATTAATAATTTTATGCATTTGTCTTTTAAATCATATTCAAAATGAAAAGTGGGATTATAAGACAAAATTGTAATAATACTAGCTTTTATAATTTCCCATGTATTTACCTTTACCATAGATCTTTATTTCTTCATATAGATTCAAGTTACTTTTTACTTTCCTTTCATTTCAACCTGAAGAATGCCCTTTAACATTTTTTGCAAGGTAGTGTGGTGGTAATGAACTCCAGATTTTGTTTACCTAGGAAAGTCTTTATCTGGAAATTTATCCCTCATTTTTTAAGAAGTCTTGCCAGATACAGATTTCTCAGTTGAGTTTTTTACTTTCAGTATTTAGAACATAAAAACACCTTGCCTTCTGGCTTCCAACATTTTGAGGAGAATTTGGCCGATAATCTTATTGAGGATCCATCATATTTGTTGAATCACTTTCCTCTTGGTGATGTTAAGATTCTCTCCTTATCTTTGAATTTTGACAGTTTGATTATAATATTTCTAACAGTGTGTCTCTTTTAGTGTATTCTACTTGGTGTTAATGAGCTTCTTGGATTTGTAGACTATGTCTTGCATCAAATTTAGGGAGTTTTCAGATATTAGTTCTTCAAATATTGTTTCTGCCACTCTCTTTCTTCTCCTCCTGGGATTCCCATAATGTGCTTCTTGATCCATTTGACGATGTTCCACAGGACCCTTAGTCTCTGTCCACTTTCCTTCATTCCCTTTTCTTTTTGTTCCTCAGAACTTAGTAATTTCAATTGTTCTATATTTAAATTCATTGATACTTTCTTTTGCCTGCTCATCTCTCTTTTTTACCCCCTCCATTGTACTTTTCATTTCAGCTACTGTCCTTTTCAGCTCCAGAATTTCTTTTGGTTCCTCTTCTATAATTTCTATCTCTTAATTAATATTCTCATTTTATTCATTCACTGTTTTCCTATCTCTATCTATGCCTGCCTTTAGCTCTTTGAACATCTATAGGAGTTGTTTTAAAAGTTTTTATCTAGTAAGTTCTGACATCTGGGCTTTTTAGGTACATTTTTTGTCAATTGTTTTGTTCCTGTGAAGGGACGATCCTTTCCTCTGTCTTTGTATGCTTTATGATTTCTTTGTATGCCTTATGATTTTTTATGCCTTATGATTTGAATCTTATAATGTGGTAACTATGATAATCAGATTCTCCTCTCCCAGGATTTGCTGTTTTTCTATTTCTTATAAGATGTCTCTCTGGGCCAGGATAAGCCTGAGGTGAAAGCTTAAGTTCTTCTCAGGTCTTTTCTGAGCTCATGTATTCCCATGAGCATGTGTGATGACTTCTAAGTTTCCCTAAATATATAGATGTTTTTGAATGTCCAAAAGAATAGGTGGAGCCCTTTAAATATCCTAGAAGTCACTGCAACCCATGGGGTTGGAACAATGGCAGCCAGCATCCATGCTCATGCTTCACTGATAAGAGCAGCAATCCACGACAAGAATACAGAACTCCAATATTTGGAAGACAAGATCCTTATTACCTACCCTCACTATAGCAAGCAGCATTACAAGCACAGCTTGCCATTCCCATAGCTACCTGCCACGGAGTTGGGGGTAAGCAATAGTTGCCACACTGTGCTGATGGCTAAAATTGACTAAAATTAACTGAAATTAACCCACCTAGCTGTTTCCTAAAAAGTTGCAAGCATCAAACAAATTCTAAAGTTCTGAAATATTTCCTTCAGACAGATCCTGCCAGTTCTATCATCATTCAGGTGAAGACACAGATTCCTGGTGATTCCTACTCTATTGTCTTCCCCCACATCACTCATAGAGGGAAATTTCTATCACTAACTGCCTTGATTAGAAAAGAAAAATGTCTCAAATCAATGACCTCAGCTTCCACCTTAAGAAGAAACTAAAAAGAAAAAAAAAGGACAAATTAAATTGAAAGGCAGAACACAATAAATCATAAAGATCAAAGCAAACAACAATCAAAGAGAGCATTATACTAAGTCGATAAAAGAAAAAGCTGGTTCTTTGAAAGGATCAATGCAAATTATAAAACTCTAGCCATACTAGGAGGAAAAAGTGGAGGCAATATGAAATCACCAATATCAGGTATGAGTGGTTCATTCTATACATGTTAAGTTTGACAACTTGAATGAAATGGGCATATCTTCGAAAAATTAAAACTATTAAAGCTTAGTTAAGAAAAAATATTTAATCTGATTAGCTCTATGTCTAACAAAAAAATTTTTTTTTATTTAAAAACTTTCTCAAAAAGAAAACACTAGGCCCAAGTAACTACACTGGTTAATTATCCCAAATATTTATAAAAGAAATAATACCAATTTTACAAGCTCTACCAAAAAGTGGAAGAAAAGGGAATACTTCCCAATGTACTCTAAGAGGCCACATAATCCTAATACCAAAGCCAGAAAAAAAAATCACACACACACAAAAAAAAAAAAAAAGGAAAGAAAAAGAAAGAAAGAAAAGAAAAGAAATCTACAGGAGTGCCTGGGTAGCTCAGTCAGTATAAGCACCTGCCTTCCGCCTAGGTCATGATCTCAGGCTCCTGAGATCAAACCCTGTGTCAGGCTTCCTGCTCAGCAGGAAGTCTGCTTCTCTCTCTCCTTCTGCCCCTCCCCAACCCCACTCATGCATGTGCACTCTATCTCTCTCTGTGTCAAATAAATAAATCTTTAAAAAAAAAAAAAAGAAAGAAAGAAAGAAAAAGAAATCTGCAGGCCAGCATTCTTCAGGAAAACAGATGTAAAATACTAATATAAAGTTTAACTAATCAAATTCAAAAATCAAACTACTCAATTCACTTATTTACAAAATAAAAAATAAAAA
This sequence comes from Lutra lutra, assembly GCF_902655055.1. Lineage (NCBI taxonomy): Eukaryota > Metazoa > Chordata > Mammalia > Carnivora > Mustelidae > Lutra > Lutra lutra. Next base: position 46,291,668 of record NC_062279.1, on the reverse strand, counting down.
TCATGTGATTTTCTCAAAGGACACAGAAAAGGCATTTGTCAAAATCTAACATCAATTCCTAAAAAAAAGAAAAAACTTCTTAAAACACTAGGTTTAGGGATGCCTGGGTGGCTTAGTGGATTAAGCCTCTGCCTTCAGCTCAGGTCATGATTCCAGGGTCCTGGGATTGAGCCCCACATCAGGCTCTCTGCCCAGCGGGGAGTCTACTTCTCCTCCTCTCTCTGCCTGCCTCTCTGCCTACTTCTGCCTACTTGCAATTTCTCTGTCAAATTAATTAATTAATTAATTTTTTAAAAAAACACTAGGTTTAAAAGGAAACTGATAAAAAGAACCCAAAAAATCCTATAGTTGACATCTAACTTAATGATAAAAGATTTTATACTTCATATCTAAAGGTCAAAAACAAGGCAAAACAAGGCATTCTCCTAGTTTCCACTCTCACCACTTCTATTCAACATTATATAGAAGGTTCTAGCCACTGCAATCAGCAAGGAAAAAGAAATAAAAGGCATCTAGATTGAGAGGGGGAAAAAAAGTATAGCTGTATAAAATCCTATGGAATCTTAAAAAAAAAAGTAACTAAAATTAATAAATGAGTTTCATAAGGAATAAGATACTTATCAATATAGAAAAATCAATTGCAGGGTGCCTGCGTGGCTCAGTGGATTAAAGCCTCTGCCTTCGGCTCAGGTCATGATCCCCGGATCCTGGGATCGAGCCCCGCATCGGGCTCTCTGCTTGGCAGGGAGCCTGCTTCCTCCTCTCTCTCTCTCTCTCTGCCTGCCTCTCTGCCTACTTGTGATCTCTATCTGTCAAATAAAATAAATAAAATCTTTAAAAAAAAAAAAGAAAAAGAAAAATCAATTGCAAGGCAGCTGGGTGGCTCAGTTGGTTAAGCATTTGACTCTTGATTTGGGCACAGGCCATGATCTCGGGATTGAGAGACTGACCCCCACATCAGGCTCTTTGTTGGGCATGGAACCTGCTTAAGATTCTCTCCTCCCTCTCCATCTCCCTCTGCCCTGACCCCCCCCACCACACTCCCTCTCTTAAAAAAAAATTGGGGTGCCTGGGTGGCTCAGTGGGTCTCAGGTTGTGGTCTCAGGGTCCTGGGTCCAGGGTCCTGGGTCCAGCCCCTGCTGAGCTCTCTGCTCAGCAGGGAGCCTGCTTCCTCCTCTCTCTCTGCCTGCCTCTCTGCCTACTTGTGATCTCTCTCTGTGTCAAATAAATAAATAAAATCTTTTTAAAAAAACTAAATCAATTGTGTCTTTCTATATATAGTAAGGAATAATTAGAAATTTAAAAATATGAAATGTCACTTACAATAGCATCAAAATTATTGGGGGCACCTGGGTAGCTCAGTAGTGCAACATGAACCTCTTGACATGGATTCTAAGTTTGAGCCCCATGTTGGGTGGAGAGTTTACTTAAAAAAAATAAATAAGTAAAATCTTCTAAAAAAAAATGCATCAAGATGACATGATTCTTTATATGGAAAACCCAAAAGCCTCCACCCCCAAACTACTAGAACTCATACAGCAATTCAGTAACGTGACAGGATACAAAGTCAATGTACAGAAATCAGTGGCTTTCTTATACACTAACAATGAAAATACAGAAAGGGAAATTAGAGAATCGATTCCATTTACTATAGCACCAAGAACCATAAGATACCTGGGAATAAACCTAACCAAAGAGGTAAAGGATCTGTACTCGAGGAACTACAGAACACTCATGAAAGAAATTGAAGAAGACACAAAAAGATGGAAGACCATTCCATGCTCTTGGATCAGAAGAATAAACATTGTTAAAATGTCTAAATTGCCTAGAGTAATCTATACTTTTAATGCCATTCCGATCAAAATTCCACCAGTATTTTTCAAAGAGCTGGAGCAAATAATCCTAAAATTTGTATGGAATCAGAAGAGACCCCGAATCACTAAGGAAATGTTGAAAAACAAAAATAAAACTGGCGGCATCACGTTACCTGATTTCAAGCTTTACTACAAAGCTGTGATCACCAAGACAGCATGGTACTGGCATAAATACAGACACATAGACCAGTGGAACAGAGCAGAGAGCCCAGATATGGACCCTCAACTCTATGGTCAAATAATCTTCGACCAAACAGGAAAAAATATACAGTGGAAAAAAGTCTCTTCAATAAATGGTGCTGGGAAAACTGGACAGGTATATGTAGAAGAATGAAACTCAACCATTCTCTTACACCGTACACAAAGATAAACTCGAAATGGATAAAAGACCTCAACGTGAGACAGGAATCCATCAGAATCCTAGAGGAGGACATAGGCAGTAACCACTTCAATATCAGCCACAGCAACTTCTTTCAAGATATGTCTCCAAAGGCAAAGGAAACAAAAGCAAAAATGAACTTTTGGGATTTCATCAAGATCAAAAGCTTCCGCACAGCAAAGGAAACAGTCAAGAAAACAAAGAGGCAACCCACGGAATGGGAGAAGATATTTGCAAATGACAGTACAGACAAAAGGCTGATATCCAGGATCTATAAAGAACTCCTCAAACTCAACACACACAAAACAGATAATCATATCAAAAAATAGGCAGAAGATATGAACAGACACTTCTCCAATGAAAACATACAAATGGCTATCAGACACATGAAAAAATGTTCATCACTAGCCATCAGGGAGATTCAAATTAAAACCACATTGAGGTACCACCTTACACCAGTTAGAATGGCCAAAATTAGCAAGACAGGAAACAACATGTGTTGGAGAGGATGTGGAGAAAGGGGAAGCCTCTTACACTGTTGATGGGAATGCAAGTTGGTGCAGCCACTTTAGAGAACAGTGTGGAGATTCCTCAAGAAATTAAAAATAGAGCTTCCCTAGGACCCTGCAATTGCACTACTGGGTATTTACCCCAAAGATACAGATGTAGTGAAAAGAAGGGCCATCTGTACCCCAATGTTTTTAGCAGCAATGGCCACGGTCGCCAAACTGTGGAAAGAACCAAGATGCCCTTCAACGGACGAATGGATAAGGAAGATGTGGTCCATATACACTATGGAGTATTATGCCTCCATCAGAAAGGATGAATACCCAACTTTTGTAGCAACATGGACAGGACTGGAAGAGATTATGCTGAGTGAAATAAGTCAAGCAAAGAGAGTCAATTATCATATGGTTTCACTTATTTGTGGAGCATAACAAATAACATGAAAGACAAGGGGAGATGGAGAGGAGAAGGGAGTTGAGGGAAATTGGAAGGGGAGGTGAACCATGAGAGACTATGGACTCTGAAAAACAACCTGAGGGTTTTGAAGGGGCAGGGGGTGGGAGGTTGGGGGAACTAGGTGGTGGGTATTAGGGAGGGCACAGATTCATGGAGCACTGGGTGTGGTGCAAAAACAATGAATACTGTTATGCCCAAAAGAAATAAAAAATTTAAATAAATAAATAAATAAAAAGAAGTATTAAAAAATGCATCAAAATTATTAAAATACTTAGGGAAAATCTGACAAAAGATATGTAAGACCTGTACCCTAAAAACTACAAACCACTGATGAGAGATAATGAAAAAGACCTAAATAAATGCAGAGTTACACTTTGTCCATGGGTCACAAGACTCGATATTGTTAAGATGTGACTTCTCCCCCAAATTTATCTATTGAATCAATGAGATTCAAATCAAAATTTTAGTTGATTTTTGTTGAAATTCATGGATGACTCAAAAATTCTTATGGAAATGCAAAGGACCTAGAATAGTCAAAACAAAAGCCTGGGGTTTTCTTTTTGAAGAGGTTTTAATTACAAATTTTGTTTGTTAGGCACAGAGTCTTTCAAGTTAACTATTTCTTCTTGAATAAGTTTGATAGTGTGTGTCTTTTAAGGAATGTGTCCATTTCATCTAGGTTGTAGAATTTATGACCAGTAGAACCAATTTTCTCACAAATGATATTGGTAATTTTGTACCTCTTCCATTTTTCCCTCATCAGTTCAACTAAAGGTTTATCAATTTTATCCTTTTGTAGAACCAATTTTGGAAATTAAGAATAAAGTTGAAGGACTATAACTGAATAATTTCAAGACTTGGTATAAGGGAAATAAGATGATGCAAGGACAGACAAATGTATCAACAGAATAGTGTCTAGAAATAGACCCACATTATCTTCAGATAATTAAATTTTTGACAAAGGAACAAACAACAGTTCAGTCAGGAGAAGAATATTATTTTCATCAAATGGTGCTAAAATAATTACATACCCATAAGCAAAAAAAATAATAAAAAGAGAGAGAGAGAAAGAAAGAAAAGAAGAGAAGAGAAGAGAAAAAAAACATCAATATGTAATCTCAAACCACTTACAAAAGATGAATCATAGATTTAAAATGTAAAACCTAAAGTTATAACACTTCCAAAAAAAACCATAAGAGAGTATCTTTGTCACATTAAATCAGGTTTCTTATCTACAGCAAGATTATACATAAAAGGAAAAAAATGATAAATTATATGTAAAAAAAATTGAAAACTTCATCTAAATTTTAAAAATCCATGTATCAATACGTTTTTACATTTTATAATGTTTTGACATTTTGGGGAGTCTTGCTGGTTGAGAAGAGACCGCCCCTTCCAGGGCAAGCTATATCCTAAGACAACAGACAACTGGTCAGTGAACTTCCCTTTCATATACAAACCAATCCATCCCAAGCCCTATATTTAATACCAAGCCAATATTTCTCCTGCCTGACTCAACCTATAGTCAGGTACCAGATCACTAAGGACATTTCCCATGCCCCAAAGCCTGCCAGAATTATTCAAACTACCCAAGTGAAAGCTGTTTGCCCTGCGTTGGCTTTCCCATAGAAACCCCAATAAAAGCTGTAGTTTGTCTCCCCCTTACTTCCTACTGCTCCCCCAACCGATACCAGTGCTTCCACATATGGCCCTGCATGGTGTGTTGTCCCTCTCATTTCTAGGAGGACTATAACATTAAATTTCTATCTCAAGAGCATTGACTTCTCCATGTTGTCACTCTGTCTTTATAAATTGAGACCTGGACATTAATCAATCTGCTTCTCAAAAGACCCTGTTAAGGGGCACCTGGGTGGCTCAGTCATTAAGTGTCTGCCTTTGGCTCACGTCCTGGGATTGAGACCTGCATCAGGCTCCCTGCTCAGCGGGAAGCCTGCTTCTCCCTCTTCCACTCCCACTGCTTGTGTTCTCTCTCTCCCTGTCTCTCTTTCAAATATATAATTTTTTTAAAAAAATCCTGTTAAGAAAATGAAAAGAATAACGCAGACAGTGAGGAAATATTTGCAAAGCATATATCTGACAAAGAACTTGCATCTAAAATAGATAAACAGACAAAAAATATAAAAATATATAATATATATTACCATATTACCAAATATATACAGTCTTATAACTCTCCAAACTCAATAAGCAAATAATTCAATAAAATAATGGACAAAAGATTTGAATAAGCATTTCACCAAAGTAGATACATAGAGGGCAAAGGAACACACGAAAAGGTGCTCAATGTCCATGATTAAGGAAGTGCAAATTAAAACTACATAAGGTATCACTACACACCCACTAGATGAGCTAAAATTAGAAAGCCTAACCATACTGAGCACTGCAAAGTTCTCACAGTGAATATCCAGAAAAAAAATCCCCTCAAGTTTCCAGCAGGGGGAAAGGGAAAAGAACCATTTCAACATGCCAGAATGTTCTTCCTAACAAGCTCTGCCCTCAGGAAAAATCAGTTAACTAGAACCTGAACTGCTGGAGTATTATCAGAGCTTAACTGACCCACGGGAGGGGAAATCTCCAACTCTAGCCAACAGTAGCCATCCCTTCCCACCTAAGTGGGGAGAGAAAACTAAGAAACACTTGTGAAGTTCACAGGCAGGAAATAGGCTCACTAGAAAGCTGAGCACTGATCATGGGACTAAAGACTGCTTCCCCATCCTCAGTAACTCACCACCACATTACCAAAAGCTTATCTAGAGCTGTCCCTTTGTCCTGGAATATCACAGCCAACTATCAAGAAAAATTTACAAGCCATATAAAAAGACAAAAAACACAATTTGAGGAGACAGAAAACACAATCTGAAGAGAGGAAACAGGCATCAGGACCAGACATGAGAGGGATGTTGGAATTATCAGACTGGGAATTTAAACCAACAATGATGAATACGCTAAGGGTTCTAATGGAGAGTTAGACATCATGCAATGCAAGCAGAGAGACAGAAATCCTTAAAAAGAACAAAGTATGGTATACCCATGCAATGGAATACTTGACAGCTATAAAAATGGGTAAACCATTGATCTCTCACAACATGGAAATTCTCAAAATAATTATGTTGTGAGAAAGAAGGCAGACCAAAATAAGGAATACATAATGTATGGTTCCATTAATATAAAATTCTAGAAAAGGCAAACTAATGTATAGTGACAAAAGGTAATCCATGGTTGCCCAGAGAGGTAAGGCAGGGAGGAGGAGGAAGCAGGACTTGCCAAGAGAAATGACAAAATTCTTTGGAGTGATGGTTATGTTCATTACCTGATTCATGGGGTGATGGTTTTACTGGTGCAAATACAGGTCAAAACTTATCAAATTATATGCCATGAATATATGCAAATCTTTGTATATCCAAAAAATGGAAGAGTTTTTGTAAGAATCTAGATTTCTAGCTTCTCTTGAAAAATTAGAGTACTCAGAAACCCTGGACGCAGGTTCCTGCATGGCAACAAGTAGCTACAGCCAGAGAGCAGCTAGCCTTACACTTTGGGTCACTACAGACCAAATCACTCCTTTTTTCCCCAGATATATGCTATTGTCTTCATTTGCTATCTTCTGGGTCTCTGAAGACATTCTAGTGTTTTAACTCTGTACTGTCTTTGTATTTTTAGCATTGCCGTAGTGTCCAAAACATTGTAAAAACTCAACTGAAGTTGCTTTTCCCCCAAGCTCATGAGAGGAAACTGTTAACTTCCAAGAAAAATCAGAAATCTTCATTTTTAAATCTCTTCCATCAATTAAAAAGTACTGTTCATCTACTTTATCGCTCAAGGGAATGCAAAATGAGACAGCCACTTTGGAAGACAGTTCAGCAGTCCCTTACTCTGGGTTATAGCAACTGTGCTCCTGTGTATTTACCCAAGTGATACGAAAACATACTCCCACACAAAACCTGCAAGTGAATATTTACAGCAGCTTTGTTCATAATCGCCAAAAACTGGAGACAACTAAGATTTCCCTCCATAGATGAGTGAACAAACTCTTGTACATCCACATCATGGAATATTCAGTGATTTTTTTTTTAAATGGGCTATCAAGCTACAAAAAAAAAAAAAAGAGGAATCTCAAATGCTGGGTGGAAGAAGCCAGTCTGTATGATTCTAATTATATGATATTCTTGAAAAGGTAAAACAATGGAGACAGTAAAAAATATCAGTGTTTTTCAGGATTCAGAGAGAAAGAGAGAAGGCTGAAGAGGGGGAGCACAGGATTTTTTAGAGGTAAAATTAGTGAATACGGAACAGTGACGTATGCAAACTAAAAAAAATCATTTAGGAATTTGGGGGATCGTAGAATGGAATGCACAATACGACAAGACACTCTAAATGCATTACAAATCTATGAAACAACTTCTTCAAAGGGACTCGGGGAAAAGATGTTGACATTAACAGACTTTGGAAGTGGAGTCTGCAATCCCAAAGACAAAAGAAACCACATCTAAGACAAAAGAAACCACATCTAAGCACTGTACCCTAGTTGATAAAGTTATCTCCCATGGGATATAATTTAACGATCTTGATGTCACTAAAAATGGATACTAGATTCAAACAAGGAAATAAATAGATGGCAAGATGGTAGGAGCCAGGTTCTCACTGCTGGTGTGGCAAGTTAAGGATAATCAAGGGGAGGTGGCTAGAATGATTCATCTGGAAATAGAAGTGGAGATGTCAGTATGAACTTATGTTTAGCTTAACATAGACACAAATGGTTATATACAAAAATATTTATAGAGATGTGTATATAATGAGTCAGCACAACACACATATACTCTCTTGCTTTGTCAGCTGGCAAGGCTTAGAAGCAGCAACACTTGAGTAGCAACAAATACACTGGGCTCCCAGACCCTTTCTCTTGATGACCCTTTCTACTTCCTTTGGACCCTACGTATCTCTCCTAAAGTGGGTCTCTGAGATAATCTATTCCAATTTCTTCTGGTTTTAGATAAGAACATAGGATCCTGGAAAGAGGACTTTTCCAAAGTCATACAGCCAAGTAATAGGGGGGAGAACACAGAAACCCTTTCCTTCTATTCCACTGATTTTCATGTACAAGGTAATTCCAAACTATGGGGAGGAGACTTACTGCATTTTATAAGAGGACAAGATCTTCTGCCTAAACATTCCCCAGGACCTTCTTGGAGCTAAGAATCAGTGCTGGAGGGTAATGTGCCCCAGTTCCTTTTGTATTCATTATAGTAAGAATCAATCACAAGATTGTCTTCGACAGGTGTTGCATTTTCTTATAAGCATAAAAGAAGAACAAATGGATTCGTTGGTTAACATTAGGCTCTTTAAAACAAGCAAACAGAACAGAAAACATTTCAACTTGGCCCCAAATCAAAAGAAACTGATTGACTGATGCTCTTATCTACTTTTTTAAAAGTTTCATTACATAACAAGGGAAAAATCATCTCAAATTTTCCTGGCCCTCACCCTTCCTGCTTCTCTTTGCTTTCTTTATAGTTAAGCAAAGACACTCAAAAAGTTGGCTCTTAAAAATGTCTTTAGTAAAAGAGCCTGGTTGTGAAGTTCATAATGCACTTTGCTTCCTGCTTTCTCTGGAGCTCTCCAGACATTAAAAGTCAAATTTCATATAAATGGGCACTGTCTCAATCATTCCCTTCTGTTTGGCTTGATTGGAAGTAATTACAATAGTTCAGAGTTACCCATAAATCACCTTTTTCCAAAGGCACCACCATCCTCTCTGTTCCACATGTTCATAATGTAACCTGAGAACAATGTTTTTTCCCCAGCATCTTGCATCAGCTAGGGCTCTCTTTCACCCCATCTCATTCCCCTCTTCCCATCACACTCTCCAGTCTCCAGTTCATCCAAGCTAAAATCTCTCTCAGTCTCTCAATCTCGCTCTCTCTCCTCCCCCTCATCCCCACCACACCTCTCTCACACATGCGTATATATACACATGGACACACACGTCCACCTTTGTACCACGCTCACCAATGCATTCCCAGCCTAGATGCTTCCAACACTCAGTGTATTGCAAATTCCACCCATCCTCCAGGCCTTGCAAATTTTTCAGCTTTTCCAAAAACACTCTCTAATTTGCACAGTACTCTGCGAGGCACTGTCAATGAGAAAGATTAGTTTCACATCACCTATATCCCCAAAAAGCTAGTAAGTTTCGTTGATCCCATCCCAAAGATTCTAGAATATTTCATCTCACCTCAAGAAACTGAAGATATAGAGAGTGTCCTGTATCATTCCAACCTCAACAAATCATTGTTAGAACATAAATTACACGTTACACTTCCATAGTCTCTGTCTCTGTATTCCAGGTTAGAGGAGGGGTGGACAAATGAAGGAAGATGGGAAGACAAGAGCCCAGATAACAAGCTCGACACGCTTCAGTTTTAGACCCAAACCTAAGAGAATAACTAGGACCCTGAGTCCCCGCAAATAAAAGGGCCTGGGGCAGAAGTACAAACGAAGCCCCATATACCATATGTTTAACAATATTTTAAAATTCTAAATCAAGCTAACGAACTGTTAAATAAAATATGTTCCTTCCTCTCATCTTGATAAGTATACCATCACAATAAAAAAAAATTGAAAAATAGACATAAAAGTAGAGTTTAAAACATCAACAATAACTGAGTATAATTATTATTGTTCCTGCTTATGGTGTTCTGATGCTGAACTAGCACTGATCAGTAATAAAGTCATATGTGATTCATAATTATTATTTATTTATTCCACAAACTTTACCTTTCTTTCCTTCACTTCAGTAAAATCACTATTGGTATAGAGATTTTTTACATGTTTTGGATTCTATTGACAGTAATGATGTTTTTAAATAAAAGGTAATTGTTTTAAAGTTTACAAAATTCTAATAGACTTTCAGTAAAAGTGTAAAGTAAATGTCAGAAAGAAACTTTTAGAGGTTTATAAAATATTTTTCAAAAAGTCATTTCTTCTAAAGCATTCAAAATGATCTGTCACAATTAAGAGATGAAAATCAAATTATATAAAAATATCAAAGTTTAAATCAAAATTAGTTCAGTAAAGCTGGATTTTATTTAATTTTTTAATGTAGTTACATCTTACTATGACATATTTTATAAAAATAAACCTATTCCCAGTTCAAAGTCCCTCTAGTTGCCAATGAATAATTAGTATCACATTTCACAATGTTACGTCTCGACCCACACATACACAAATTTAAGAGTATTTTTGTTTAAAATTGCAAAATGTTCTTCAGCTGTTATGAGCAAATGTTTTCAAATATTACGCTAATCCGTGAATAACTCTAAAACCACAATTTAAACCTGAAGAGGAGCAAGAAATGGATATGGGGTACTACTGGAAAGTGATACTGTATTATGCAAGAATCTATTGCATTCAAATTATCTGAGAAAAGGATTTGACAAATTCATTAATTCTGGTTTTTAACATTTACGTAAGTGCTCCTGTCATTCACATCCCTCCCGTTCACCTAAGCAGTGTCCTTCTCTAAATCCTAGTGACCCTGCCCACAGACCCTTTCAGCATTTAAACAATTCCCGCCAGCTTTGAGACTTTAGGCAAGAGACATAAAGAAATACTTTCCTGGGGTCAGTCATGAGAACGAATATTTAAGTTACATCTCATGCCCAACATTAAAACTAAATCCCAAGCGTGGAAGCCTTCATGTTTACTTTAGCAAAGTTGTTTTTGTTTGTTCAAATGTCCCACCCAGGACTAAGAGCCATATTTTTTCATTGGTAGCGTGCAAAAAAAAAAAAAAGAAAAGAAAGAAATACCGGCCCCACAAAACAAGAACATGATCCTATAAAGAGGGGGACCATTCAGAATGTAAGAAAGAGCTCTTGAAAAGTAAAAGCTGATAGCAAGAATTTTAAATTCAGTGAAAATATTGGGAAATAATCCAGAAAGTAGATCAAATAGAAAAAGAGAGAGAAAATTGGTGAGGTAAGTAAGGAACTGAGAAGATTAACCCAGGATACACAATGGCCAACTAATAGGCGTTTTGGAAGAAGACAATAGGGAAGAGAGCAACAATCATATGGTAATATAACAAGAATATAATAATTGATTTTCAGAACTGAAAAATATTAGTTTTCAGACTGAAAAGATGACTTAACAAGCAGTGCAATGAGTGAAAATAAAACAAAACAAAAATCCCATACAGAGGTATTTCATGTGGCATTTCTGAATACCAGGAACAAAATGAGAACTTAAAATTATGCAGAGAGCAAACATATGCTCATTTACAAAAAATATTACCAGTGCCATTAAAATCCTTACTAGCAACACTGGTAGCTAGAAAACAGTATAGCAATACCATCAAAATGTGAGAGAAAATTGATGCTAATCTAGAATTATGTACACAGCCAAACTATCGATCAGGTACATGGGTGAAATAAAGGTATTTTAGACTTTCAGCATACCCCAAAAACTCTCTCTAGGTACCTTTCCCAGGAAGCTACTTGCTGACCCAACTCTTCCACAGTGAAGACTTAAGGGAGAAAGAAGATGGGGGTCCAAGCAACAGGGCTCCAACACAGGAGAGATGAAAAGGAAGCCATGGAATGATGGTGCAAAGAAGCCCCAGGATGGCGATTTCGCAGGAGACTAGAAGCTAATCAGCCAAAGCAGAACAGGGGAAGTTTCCTGGAAGGAGATCCTCAAGAAGAACATCTGGCATATTCAGAGGAGATTTGATTATTTATTTCGGAGGGAAAATCTGGGAGATTTCGCGATTGCAACCAAGAAAACTTAGCGAATAAAAAAGTGGCATAATCAATTCCAGAGAAAAAAATTAAAGCTATTTTTTAAAAAAGAAGAATGATTTCCTTGAATTCTATGTAGCTCAGCTGCAAATATTAGTTATACGGTAAATACAACGTAAACACTGAGGAATGACTTAACCAAGCATTTTGAGAAATCCATGCTGGAAAAACGGGAGAGTAACGGGAGAGGAAATGTGGGTGCATTATGTGTGCATACATGTATGTGTGTGTGTAAAGGCAATATAAAATTGAAAAAAATTAGAAATACTAATATAGTGCTATATAATCACAGTACTTGGTGAGGGAAACCATAGAAACAGTGTAAAGAGTTGAAAGTATTACCTGAAGAATGTGAGAACTGGAAATGAAGGGAAACGTGGCAAAGAACTGTTGTTTTTTCATTATATATCTAATACTATTTGTTGCTTTTTAAACTCTGTACATGTTTTACTGCAATAAAATTCAATTAAGAACTAGGTTCCATGGGAGGGAGTGCGTGGGATGAGATTGTGACAGATTGTGAAATGACCAGCAGTGATGAGTAAGAATGTCTCTCAGCAATAAAAAAATCCACTTCAGATTCAAGGTCACAATTTTTTAATGAGATTAGCCAGTGTGATGACACGTTTTCCTCCAGCTACATTTCTCCAAGCTTACAGATACTAAACAGAAAAATAGTGGGATTTAATCAGGGTTGTGATTTGGCCAAACGAGTATGATAAAATAAGAGTGGAAAGGGAATCAAGGGTATTTGCAAGGATTATAATAATTGAATGTGGAATTTAAGACAGGTGAAGAGGGAATGAGGATTAAGAGGATGAGATTCTTGGTGTTGGGCTGCTAGAAAGAGTGAAACAGGAGAACAGCGGTGTTGGTCAGAGAGGGGGCAGGGCATGAGACTGAGATTATGAAGATGTTGTTGTTCTTGTTGATGAGGAGGAGGAACTATAACCAGGGGAGTGAATGACTGAGGATGGGTGAGGGGCAAGATAAAGAGAAGAGCTCAAGGAAGTGAGGGGATGGGACTCACTTTGGGTAAGTGACCACAAGTAAGAGGAGGAAAACCTGAGGGGACAGTCGTTGATTCCCACAATGACAGGCGTCATCTTCATATTTCACGTCTGTGATAGTTAGGCTCCCGAGTTTATAAATTCAGGATGAAACAAGTTGTTCTACTCAGTCTACAATAAGCTCTGTACACAGCAAAGGGAAAGAGGTGGGGAATAGAGAACATCCTTGCAGATGGTAGCAACAGTGCCTTCGGTTCGGAGGTTCTTTGTTGGTTTTTAATGTCCTAAAATATAAGGTGTTCATTAGTTTTTATTCATTTCAGGGATGTTTGTTGAGTTCTACTGTGTGTCTACTCCATGCTGTAGCCAAAATGGATCAAACCCACCCAGGGTGTGTACATGAAAGCCTCGTGCCAAGTCCTGTCTTCCATACTCAGCTCTCCTATCCCTTAACTCGATACTTTAGAACCTTGTTGCCATTTCGTGTTTCCCTACCCAGGCCACCGTCTTGTAATTCTTCAGTGTACTTCATCCAGTTATCTTATTTTTGAACCTGAGCAGTGACCATTTCCTATTTTGGAACCTACTCAGCTTCAGATAATACGTTCTTACAGGCCATCCAAGTCCCACAGCGGGGCCAGGGCATTTGGCACATGAGTCGCGGGGAGGGTGCACACACATGCTCTTCCAGACACTAGTATCTCTTTCCATTCTCATTAAACAAGGCACAAGTGCTAAAAAAATAACAAAGGGGCATATACAGTTTCACTGGCTTTTGATCCTATGACAGTATCTTTGCTTCTGCGGATTGAGATGAAAATGAATGGGGACACCTAGGTAGCTCAGTCAGTTAAGCGTCCGCATTCTGCTCAAGTCATAATCTCAGGGTCTTGGGAGCAAGATTCACGTAGGGCTCCCTGCTCAGCAGGGAATCTGCTTATCTCTCTCCCTCTGTGCCATGCACCTCCCCCCCCCCCCCCCCGCTTGTGTGCTCTCTCTCTGCTTTCTCTCACAAATAAATAATCTTAAGAAAAAATTATGGACGATCCAAAACCCCTGTCACCAAGGTATGTATTCGTGTACTCTGTCCCCAGCTCCAAAGATAGTCCTTTGCTTTTCACCAAAAAACATGTATCCAGCATCTAGTATGTGCCTGGCACTGTGCTAGGGAGGGGGAGAGTTACAAAAATAAACAGGACACAGTCAAGTTTCCCACTAATCCTGTAATACCTCAATATTACAAGTGAGTTTTAGTACCAATTTCCTTTGCTTTTGGAATTATAGTCTTTGTCTACTAGAACAGAAAACGGTTTTTCTGCTGTCTACCCTCATTTGGTTAAAGTAATAAAAAATTCAAAGCAATCTAACCTTTACTGTCAATTTTTTCAAAATCTTTCTACAATCTTACAATTGGCTAAGGAATTTATGCAGCTTAAAAATAAATTTTAAGGCAGTGCCTGGGTGGCTCAGTAGGTTAAATCCTCTGCCTTCATCTCAGGTCATGATCTCAGGGTTGTGGGATCGAGCCCCGAATCAGAGCCCACATTAAGCTCTCTGCTCAGCAGGGAGCCTGCTTCCTTTCCTCTCTCTCTGCCTGCCTCTCTGCCTACTTCTGATCTCTGTCAAATAAATAAATAAAATCTTTAAAAAATAATAATAAATTTTAAGCAATTATTTTAATTTTGAATTTACAGTTTTTCTGATGGTTCTTCCAAGGGTATTTTAAATTATTTTCTCCAAAGAAACCGGCCTTAACCAATTAATATGTTATTTTTAAATCTGCCCTTTAGCTCCTCCCCAAATTAAAATTTATGTTCAGGGGTGGCCGGGTGGCTCAGTCGGTAAAGCATCTCCCTTCGGTTCAGGTCATGATCTGAGGTTACTGGGATCCAGCCCCACATCAGCATCCCTGCTCAGTGAGGAGTCTGCTTCTCCTTCTGCCTCTGACCTTCCCACCCCACCCCCACTTGTGTGCTCTCTCTCTGCCAAATAAATAAATAAAATATTTTTAGAATAAATAAATAAAAGTAAAATTTATGTTCATGAAAAATCTATATATGGATGTTCATAGCAGTTTTTTGTATTAGCCAAAAGCTAGAAACAACCTAGATACACTTGAACTGGTGAATGGTTAAACTGTGGTACAACCAGACCAGACGAACACTACTTAGCAATTAAAAAAAAAAAAAGAACTACTGATACACACAAAAACCTGGATGAATGTCTAAAGAATTATGCCAAGTGAAAAAAGCCAATCCCCGAAGGTTGTGTACTGTTTGATTCCATTTATATAACATCCCTCAAATGTCACAATTATAGAAACGTAGAACAGATTAATGGTTGCCAAGGCTTAAAGAGTGGATGTCGTAGGAGGGACACGGGTGTGGCTAAAAAAGTGCAATGTGAGAAATGCTTGTGATGATGGAAATATTGTGTGTCTTGACCATATCAACTTCAGTATCCTGTCATATGGTACTACAGATTTGCAAGACGTTACCATCGGGGAAGCTAGCTAAGGGGGTCACGGCATCGCTCTGTATTCTTACAATTGTATGTCAATCAACAGTTATCTCAAGAAGTTTAATTTTTTAAAAAAATCTACTTGAGAGAATATATAGAACTTCAACTTTCACCATATACTTCAGAGAGCTCTTTGTTGGGGGCAGGGGGAGCATAACACAAAAATAAAAATAATGTATTACCTTAAAAAATTAAGAATAAAAATAAATAGGGATACCTGGGTGGCTCACTTGGTTAGGTGGCTGCCTTTGGCTCAGGTCATGATCCCAGAGTCCTGGGATTGAGTCCCGCATCCGGCTCCTTGTTCGGCAGAGAGCCTGCTTCTCCCTCTCCCTCTGCCTGCCACTCTGCCTGCCTCGCTCTCTCTCTCTCTCTCTCTCACTCTCACTCTGACAAATAAATAAATAAAACCTTTTTTAAAAAAGAATAAAAAATATGGGGCGCCTGGGTGGCTCAGTGGGTTAAGCCTCTGCCTTCGGCTCAGGTCATGATCTCAGGGTCCTGGGATCAAGCCCTGCGTCGGGCTCTCTGCTCAGCCGGGAGCCCGCTTCCCCCTCTCTCTCTGCCTGCCTCTCTGCCTTCTTGTAATCTCTCTCTCTCTGTCAAATAAATAAATAAAATCTTTTTTAAAAAAAAGAATAAAAATAAATTTGCCTTGATTTTTAACTTTTCACATATCTTATATCCCCAACTAGGACAGGAACTTTTTTTTAATTCCAGTGTAGTTCATGTAGAGTGCTCTATTAGTTTCAGGCACACAATATAGTTATTCAACAATTCTTTACATTACTCAGTGCTCATCAAGATGTGCTCTTAATCCTCCTATTCCACCCACCCCCCACCTGCCTCCCTTCTGCTAACTATCTGTTTGTTCTCTTTAGTTAAGAATCTGTTTTCTGGTTTGTCTTTTTTTTTTTCCTTCGTTCATTCATTTTGTTTCTTAAATACCACATATGAGTGAAATTATATGGCATTTGTCTCTCTCTGACTGGCTTACACATTCTACTTTCTAGATCCATCCATGCTGTTGCAAATGGCAAGAGTTCATTCTTTGTATGACTAATAATGGTCTATTGTGTATATATACCACAGCTTCTTCATTCACTCATTTGCGATGAAATTCACTCATCTATTGATAACACGTGGGCGGCTTCCATAATTTGGCTATTGTATATAATATTGCAATAAACATCAGAGTGCATGGATCTCTTTGAATTAGTGTTCTTATATTCTCTGGGTAAATACCCAGTAGTGTGATCGCTGGATCATCGAGTAGTTCTATTTTTAATTTTTGGAGGAAACTCCATATGGACAGGGACTGTTTCTTAAACTTTCCTCATATCGTTCACAATACCCAGCATCATGATGGATACACTGTATAGCCTTAGTATATGTGTTTATGGAGTTGGGTGGAAGAGGGGTTGTTTTAGCTTGCAGTAAAATACTCTTCAAGAAAGCTATAGAGAATATATTTGTTTTCTTAAAAAGCTTTATACATTCTCTAGTAACTGCACTAGAGTTATATGTAAGAGAGCATTCTTACTCTTAGAATATACGCAGAGAAATATTTAGGGGTGAAAGTCATAATTTGTCCAATTTACTCTCAAAAGTACATGAAAAAAATAGGGAGAGAAAGCAAGAAAGCAAAAAAGCAAATGGGAAAATTTTTCAATAGTTGGTGAAGTGGTAAAGAAGGGTGTATAAAGGGGCACCTGGGTGGCTCAGTCACTTAAGCATCTGCCTTCGGCTCAGGTCATGATCTTGGGCTCCTGGGATTGAGCCCCGCATCAGGCTCTCTGCTCAGCAGGAAGCCTGCTTCTCCCTCTCCCACTCCCCCTGCTTGTGTTCCCTGTCTTGTTGTGTCTTTCTCTATCAAACAAATAAATAAAATCTTTAAAAAAAAAAGAGGGGGTGTATAAAAAGTCTCTTGTACTATTCTTGGAACTTTGCTGGAGTTTTGAAATTATATAAAAATAAAAAGTAACCCCAGAAAGTCAATATCTAGAAAGAAGTATACTCTAGAGTGAAAAGACCTGTACTGGTATGCACCAGAGAGCACAAGGGAAAACTGTTTTGAGTGCTGAGTTCCAGATGATGGATGAGGTGGTGAGCTATCCGTTGTTTCAGTAGGGAAAGAGCCCCGATGGTAAATGCATTTTCTCTCTGGGTAGGCTGGTTTGGCTCTCAGACAAACTCATCAGCCAGGCTTTAAGGAGCTCTGGGAAAAACTCAGTGCACATGTTTGAGCACTCTCTAGGACTGCTTCTGGAAGCCCTGCCCTAAGACAGGTCCACCCTTGAGACACTGTCCTATGGAAAAGGAAGTCAGTGGAACAATGAGTTATAATTACAAGGGAGACGAGATGGCTGAAGGGCTGGGAAACAGCTGACATCTCTTTGCTTCTGAAAGCAATCCAAGGTTGGCTCCTAAAACCTCAGACTCTGCCTTCTCTCCCCCCAGAAGTCATCAGCAAATGCCAAAACGGATCAACTCAGGTGCTCCAGCTCCCTTATGTTGATGGGAACGTACAAGTTGGAGACTAGCATCTGGGCACGTTCTGCAAGGATCTGGCGTTTCAGCTCCCCGCTGATGCAACCCACTGAACTCTTCCGCAGTGATCTGTGAAGCCCAGGGTGGGTTTACTGTAAGCTGGAGAGGAATTAAAGTCCAGAAGCTGCAAGGGAATGAACAGATGCTCAGAGAAAGCAGGGGAATGCCGAGGCCTGACCACAATTGAAAATGTCTGAGTCAAAAGTCAAGAAGTCATTCACATGCCAAGGGCCATTTCCTCCACCTCACCCCCACCCCGCTATGCTGGAAGTCAATTCTCCACAGCGCATGGTGAGTCAGGCGTGAGTACTTTGATTACGGCTCAGCTGATGTCATTCAAGAAAGCAGGGGGGTCACCCACTGCATCAGAGGAAGAGACATTTGACTGAGACAGGTCCACCCTTCAACCCTCTGGGGAGCCTGACATTTCCAGGACACGGAAAACAAACTTCCTCTTAAGAAGGAATATGCTTTCAGTGTGGGAAAAAAAAGAGAGCGAGAGAAGCAGGGAGGGTCAAGACACGCTCACCCTTGGCTGAAAGCCCACAATCAGGGAAATTTCTGTCCTTTCAGAAAAGGTGAAAGCATCAAAATGTCCTGTGGTTCAGCAGCAGATCCAAGATGCTGCACGTACGCAGAGAGAAACTCGGTCTTGGCTCAACAGGACGGGCCGTGCCAAGTAACCTTCTAACTCCCTTTCAATTGAGCTCTTTGTTCTCCCAAGAGTTAACGCTTTGTACATGGAATGAGTATCCACTGAGAGGCTACCTAGTGCTTGGGAGACAGGATTCAGATAACCAAGAGGGCCAATAATACAAACCACTGTTGTTGATCCAGATAACACCGAGTTCTCTCTCTCTGTTCTGCCACTCGTTTTACATGGATTATTTCTTTGAACCTCCAGTCTCCTGAGGTCTGTACTATTATGTTTTCCACTTTATAAATGAGGAAACTGAGACACCAAAACTCTAAGTAATTTATCCAAAATCACACAGCAAGTGAGTGGAGGAGCCAGGGTTTGAACCCAGACTGTCTAGACCAAGGCTATCCAGTAGAACTTTCTACAATGATCGAAATGTTCTTTATCACACTCATCCAGAATGGTAGCCACTAGCCGTAGGTGGTAACTGAGCACTTGTGATGCGACTGGTGCTACTGAAAAACTGAATTTTAAGTTTGCATTTAATTTTAATTAGCAAATTTAAATAGCTCCCTGTCGCCACTATATTGTATAGCACCAATCTAGACTTCTCAGAACCAATGTGCTTAAACCATGTGCTAAATGACAATATGTAGAATCAACCTTCACCTTCTCTTGACTAATAGGAAGTCAAATTACAATAAACATCAACACTGTCCTTGACGGGGGAGAGGGCCATCATGTGCCCAAGAGAGTGTGTGAAGGAAAAGCATGGGTGGCAGTTGCCAGGACGAGATTGCGGCACACCCAACACTCTCCTGCAGTCACTGAAGGCACGTGTCTTTGGACATACTAGAGGCAAGTGTCTCACCTTGTCAGCAATGTCCTCCTGCCACCCCTGCTCCCATCCAGCCCCCAACAGCCTCCCTACAACTTGACCTCTGGTCTTGTAGCTGGGTCAGCTGGTCCTAAGAGGACAGGCCCCCAGGATGTTCCTCCTTCCGACACCAAGGAGGATGCCAGAGAAAGATCTGGCCCTGGCCACCTGCCCTCTAGTAGCTCATGCTCTTAAAGTCAGGGATGTGCGTGCCTTGACTCCACAAGATACATCACAAGGCAGTGTGAATAGATGTGGGATGAACCTGGGGTGGGGGACATAAGGACAATACATTTGGGCTCAGTGAACAGAGATAGTATTTTGGAGGAGCTGGACTTGTGCTGAGTTGCAAAAAAATGGATGAAATTAGAAAGAGGAGGATGAAATCAGAAAGGGACAATGAGCTTGACCTTGAAGGTAGAGTGGAAAGCATGAACACAGACTGGAGTGAGTGAGCAGAGGGGTGCTGAGGGGCCCATGAAGCCAAACTAAAGAGAGCAGCAGTGTGGGGTAAGCTTGCGAGGTCCAGTGGTGGTCAACATTCTGGTTAAGCCCTCCTCGTTTCAACTCCGGGAGCTCTGGTCATAACAGCTTTGTTCTCAAAAAGCCAGAAAAGAACCTGAGCGATAACTTCAGCTGTCAGTGGGTCCCAACCTAAGAAATGTATTTAAATGCCTAGGTTTCAGAGAACGACCCTAGGGATTCCAAGGCACAAGGGTGTGGACGTGGGGTGGGTCTCCTTCGGTTTTGCCTTATTTTGTGAACCAGGGAATGGGATCATTCTCATGCTTCCGAACCCTCACAGATGTTTGGGAACCACAGATTTCAAGGAAGGACACACTCATCTGTCAGAGGTGATGGAAAACTTACCCCATTTCCGAAGGTGTCCCGGCAGAATGACCCAGACTCCCTGGGGAAGCCATTGTGAGAGGTTACAAGCTTGCCCGATGGGAGAGTCATGAGACGCACGGAAAGGAGAGTCTGTCCAAAAGCAGCAGCTACTTCAAGGGGCCACACTGGAAGTAAAGATTTCTTCACAGGAAATTAAAAGTTTCTGATTCCTTTGTTTTGCAGTTGAGTAAGGGGAGGCGTAGGGAGGACCAGTGACTTATCCAAGTTCAAACCACCCTCAGTCTACAAATAGCACATGAAAACAGGTGCCCAGCCTTCTGACCAGTGACCTTGACCCAGCATTGTCACCTCTCTTCAGCCCCACCCGGGACAGGGCAGACCTCTTCCCTGGGCACCGACTCCAGAGTGCCACCCAAAGCAAAACACAAACCCCCACCTTTTTTTTTTTTTTTTTTGAGTCTTTTTAAGCCATTCTCTTTAAACCATTTTACTTGACAGCAGTTCTCATTAAAAAGCAGGCACTTACCTTTTGAGGGCCGTGTCCTTTGTTATATTATCCCTATATTTTCCAAGGTCTCCATGAGATCCAGGGGAAGATAAACCTCTGCCAACAAGATAAATGTTAGCATCTATTAAAGGCGGCGGGGGGGATGAAGTTTCCTTGGGGTTTGCTGCCCCTGTGGGAAGAGAGTAGAAGCAAATCTTTTTTTCACTCTGAATTTCCTCCTGGTGAACACAGGTCCTGTTCATCTTTGGCCTCTAGGCCGAGTCGCCATATTTCCCTCTCTCTTTTTAAACACTCCTTACTCCTGAAGGCACCGATCGCTCAGCCAGCTCTGGAGTCCCAGTGGTGCGTCAGATTCAGAGATAGGTAAGATGAAAGGACGTTACTCTTCTTTCCACTTGTGGTCGACACGCCTGGCATGCTGGGCCCTTCCCCAAGGCCAAGTTCCTTGGAAAGAGAGAGAAGGCCGACCCCAGACATCTGCAGGCATGATCACCAAGGCTTCCATTCACCTGGGAGGCGCCACGCGCCATTCCCCAGGAGTGTCCCCTCTCCCTACATGTAGTCCTCCCTTGTGACCCTTTTATAGAGCGGAAAGTACTGTGGAAGGGTTGAAATCATAAAGGCCTTTCAGCTAACCCCCTTATTGTGTGAATAAGAACTACGGGGCAAGGATTTTAAGTACTCTGTTAAAGATCTCACTCCCATGTAGTGGCAGATAAGAAATCAACCTTGGGTCTCCCAAGGTTGTACAAAGAGCTATTTGTTCCCTATTATCACTTGGGAACACTGCATCAGGTTTTGGTCCTGACTTTGAGATTGATTTCCTGTGTTCCTGAGGCTCTCTGCACTTCACTTCCTTTGTCTGGGAAATCAGGACTAAAATGTGTACTCAACACACCTCACAGAGATGCTGGGAAAATCAGACGGCACCATGAAAACGAAAGTGTCCTGAAAAGTGGAAAGCACGATTTTTTTTTTTTTTTAATGATACTTTTCCCACCTAGGGCTTATCTTCTCATAACCTCCAAAAAAGAGGGGAGTGATTTTTTTTTTTTGCCATTTGGGGAAAGAAAAAAAAAATAGCCTCTCAGAAAAAAACTGAGACAGGAAGACACATGCAGAGCTCATCTCAGAGACAGGTTTTTTGTTTTATTTGTTTTTTTTTTTTAATCTGATGGTAATCCCCCAGTTGTGAATATTTTTGACAACAAGTTGGCTCATGGGACAGAGGATATGGAGGGGTAGAATGGGGAGGGGTTACCCCACGTGGATCATGAGTCACAACAGGGCCTCTTATAAAATCGTCCAACATACAAGAGTATGTAGAATGTAGGAAGCTCGTTCCTCCTTTCAAGCTGCTTTTAAGTTTGTGACAGAACACAACAGAAATGAAGGAAAGTGCTTTGCCAGTCATAATCTCCATCCCAGAAATTAAGGCCCAGGGTATTTCTGATGATGTTTTGTTTCCTTCCCTTTCAGTCTAGAAAATAACTGACATCAAAAGTAAAAATTCCTGGGTGCCTGGGTGGCTCAGTGGATTAAGCCTCTGCCTTTGGCTCAGGTCATGATCTCAGGGTCCTGGGATCAAGTCCCACATCAGATTCTCTGCTCAGCGGGGAGCCTGCTTCCCCCTCTCTCTGCCTGCCTCTCTGCCTACTTGAGATTTCTCTCTCTCTCTCTCTCTCTGTCAAATAAATAAATAAAATCTTAAAAAAAAAAAATAAAGATTCCTAAGAGGCATTCTGATAGGAATGTGGGAGGGGATCACTGCTAGAAGATAGCGCATAACCCCAAATGACATGCGGGGTACATAGTCCTAAACCCTGCATCCCCACTCCATCCCAGACCAACGCCAGCCTCACAGTAGTAGAACAGTTGATGTTTTTAAATAAATTACTATTTCTCTAGGCGTTTAGTAGAGCCAGAGTATGCAACCCCTTTCTTTGGAACCAGAGTTTTATGTAGTGTTTTATTATTTTTTCCCTCATAAGTTTTTCTTCCCCAGAGAAGAGGACTCATTAATTTCAGCCATAGCCCTTAGGTATTTTGAAATCTTGTACTTGCACTGGCTGTCACATAACCTCAGTTCAAACACCAATCTTTTTCTAAAAACAAATATCCATAAATACTAAAATTGAGTTGGTTCCTCTGTGAGGCATATTCCAACAGCATCTGAGAGACTCCGGGTCCTTGGGTGACAATGTCACAGGAAGAGGTGAACTCGGGACTTTGCAGAGTTGGTCTCTGTGTAGATCGGGATAAGTTTGGTTATGCCACGATGACCAAAAAATACCTCCAAAATCTCATTGGCTTAACAGAACCAAAGTTTGTTTCTTGTTAACTTTTGTTCCATTCTGCTGAGAGCCCCTTGGCCAGATCTCCTTATGAAGCCCCTACCTCATACTTGGTGAGCTAGGACTGTGACTGTCTCTGGGAATAGCTTTCTAAAGTCTCCAGAGACTTAGTAGGAAGAACACTGCTCTCAAGGCTGGGGTTCCACTCCCACATCTCGGGAGGGTCCCTGGAGCAATTCTTTCAAGTGCATTACCCAGAGCACCCATATTTTCCACACCTGTAAATTGGGATTTGTGTCACATGGCTATGCACCTTGCTGCTGGGTTGCTGGCTGGTGAGACATGACAAGTACTTTGAACAAGTTCCATCGACCCACATGTGACTTGGGCTGATGTCTCCCTTTCTGAGTGGCCGTTTCCTCGTGTCTCAAATGACACGATCACACTATTGTCCTTCAAGGCCACCCCAGCTTGTGTTATGAATCCACCAGTGGTGTCTCTTACCAAAGACAGGTACCAAGACGACACTGGCACCCTCGGGCGGATATGGAAACATCTCTCAGGGTGAGACAGAGCTGCTCTGTGGCACAGGGCAAGCTCACCGTTTTCCTTGGATGGCGGGCTTTCGGAGACCGTTTGCCAACCTAACGGAATGGGGTCAGCGGTTCATGGCAACTCCCAATCATTTGGAGATGTTGGGAGATTTTTTTTGTTGGTCTTGACACCTAATAAAAAGCAATTTCCTCTTTTTAAAAGGTACCTTTTTACCCCTGTTTTGGAAGGTTAGTGAGTTTTGGTTTACATTTAGTTTTCATTTTTCAAATTAAAAGGGCATCATCTCTTAAAGCTGAAGATATGGGTAATAACACAAAGACCAGCCCACATCACACTGCAAGGCAAGGCAGAGGAAGGGGTGAAACCCACTGCTCTGGGATGGGCCTCATCCCCAGGCAGGAAATCATTCTTGGATCAAAACTCTTGCCAAATGGTTGGTGATGAATGAGTGTTAATAGGTCCCAAACATGGATTTCATATCCTTTTGAACACATGAAGAAAAAGGAGACTTGGTAGAGTAGATTTTGGCCCAATCTAGCCCATTTAAAAAAAAAAAAAAAGATGCTAGTTGAGACACAACCCAGAACCAGCCCAGGGGACAGCTCCTCTCTGGCACCTACTGGGAGGAGAACAATTTTGTCTTTTCTGGAAATGGGATTAAGGGCCAGGATACAGAGTGGGCAGTGAACACTGGCCAGCTCCCCTTCCTTAAAAACCATCTGCTACTGGCTATCTCTAGACTGGACAGAGAACATTTCATACACCACGCTGTGTCCGCGTTGTGTTCTCCCCACCGCCCTATCACACGGCCCCTAAAGAAACATTTGTGCACCAACAAAGCCCGCCTGGAATGGGAGAGAGGAAATCAGCAAGAGTCTCGTCCCCTTGCCTGGCAATCTGAATACCCCCCAGGTGTGTCTAAAGGGCAAGCTGCTTAAGCCACTTCCTTCTCTGTCGCCTCAAGCAACAGCTTGACATCCAGAACATCTCCCATCCAGCACAGCTCCCAGAGGTTCGAAGGGACAGCCAAGTTGACACAGTTGTACCTTGACAATATCCCAAAAGTTGCACAATAGCAGTAACTGAGTGATCAGAGTTCCTCCTTTGCCCAAAGAGCCCTGATGCAGCAGTAAAGAAGAGATCTTACCTTGTACCACGCTTGGTGATTTAAAATCATTTCCTCAAACAGATCTCATTTGATCTTCACAACAAACCTTGAGGGCTAGGGACACAGAACCCCCTAAGACACAGAACCACAGCTCATAATGTTTTGAGTGACCCAACCAGCCTTTCCCAGTGCTCCCAGCACCCTCCCAGCATGCTCCCAGCTGTTGAGTGCTTCATCTAGGTCTTCAGTTGGGACGTTCTAGTTACAGATCCAAGTTCCTCTGTCATTTGTTTGGTATTCATAAAGACCTTGGGTGGGGGGGTCATGAACCTGACTGCCCTACTTAGAAAGTAGGGCCCCAAAATCAAGGTTTGCCCACAAGTTCCATAAATAGAGGCCAGTCCTCCGCACATCAGGGAGAAGGGCTGCCTGGAAATAATTACGAGAGTGAAGGAAACTGAAGACAGGACAATCCAAGTCCTCAGCTCACATCCACCCCTTGGCCAAGAGGATATTCTGGCACCTCAGTGACTCTAACCTAGTGGGAGGCCCAGCTGATTTCCAACCCACCACCTGGACCATCCTGGTTGTGGGGGACCATATGAGTGGGGGCAACAGGGCTCCCCATCAGGGTCAGATGCTCCAGAACTCTCCGGTCTGCAGTCTGTTTTCCCAGATCTCCCCAATAGTGAAACCCCAGAGGACATTATCTCATAGTATTTGACTGGTGGCAACTGCCCAAGAAGCCCCCTTGGGCCTTGGAGCTCCCCTCCTAACAATGGTCCATCAGCCTCAATAGCACAAAAATACAGAACTAGCCAAAAGTACATAGACACCCACTTAACTGCTCTTACATGGGAGGAAAGACCCACTTGAGGGAAAATAGGCAACCCCACTGACTGGAAGTGAATTAGCTGGTTATCTGGAAAAAACACACAAGCTTCTGTGGAAAGAAACGAAGAATGCTTCTTTTTGCATGAAGCTTCAGTGCTCACAAGGACACACACAGGTATCATCACGTTGGATGCCACAGTAGTCTGTGGAGTGCGGGGTCATGAGTTCCAGAAAGATGAGGGCGCCTAGGTGGCTCAGTCAGTTAAGCATCTGCCTTTGGCTCAGTTCCTGATCCCAGGGTCCTAAGATCGAGTCCCACATCAAGCTCCCTGCTCAGCAGGGAGTCTGCTTCTCTCCCTGCTTGTGCACTTGCTCACTCGCTTGCTCTCTCTCTCTCAAATAAATAAATAATACCTTGAAAAAGAAAAAGATGGATTTGCCCCTAGTTCCACCCCTGGCTCACCATCAAGCTAGAGCTAGAAACTGAGAGTCATAACTCTCCCTTCAACCCCTTTTCTTGTTTCACTCACTCACATCCGTGTATCCACTCAACGGCAAGGTGCTGAGACCCCTCAGAGAAGTCTTCATTGGCACAAATGCCTCCTGAGGATGGCCCCTGGACCGACTGGACTCCCCCTCCTTTGCCATCAGGTGTGGACAGAGAATACACGGTTACACTCCTGCCTGAAATATTCTTTCTTCTTTCCCTATCTGCTCCCCTCCCTCATTCTCATCGAACTTTTTCTAAAAAAGGTCTGAAATTGAGCAAATCTTTGACCAGAATAAAAACAGGAGCTCTCAACCCAGGGATAAATCTCATACAGAATGATTTTTTTTTTCTTGTTGTATGATACAGAACACATCATTGAGCCTCTGCATTACCTGCTTTCAGCTAAGCAATGCGGTGGAAAACGTACCATCAAGAACTAAAGATCAACGAAGAGCTGATATCCAGTCAGGTCTCTCTAGTATAGTTGCACTAGCTGCTAAGATATTGAAATGTTTCCCTGAAGGTAGTTTCTGGTTTTGTTTTGCTTTTTCCAAAGGTTTCTTGATTGATTTCAGTAATCGCTACACCCAATGTGGAGCTCAAACTCACACCCCAAGATCAAGAGTCACATGCTCCACCCATCAAGCCATCTAGGCGCACTCCATCCAACAAAGGTACTTTTTTAAAAGCCTGGTAAATTGGCACTTCTCTGACCTCCTCCGAAAATTCCCCCAGCATCACCCACACCTCCCAGGATCCAACCAGTCAAGGTCTAGCTGCTGAACTAGAGGAGGCCCAGGAACCTGCTCAGCACAAGGCCACGTCCTTTCTTATGGGTTGATGTGAGGACATTGGACAGGGCTGCAAAAATCATCATCACCATCATCATTACCATCAACAACATCATCATCATCACTTGATAAATCAGAAAAATAAAAAGAAGCATCAGCACTTTGAGCCAAATCACAGTGAGCCAGAACCCAGCAAGGTAGTTGCTACATTGTTGAATTACAGTGAAACCCTGGGTCACAAAGTCATTTCCACACAACCACAAAAGCTTTTCTTTAAACATGTAACCGCCCCCCCCCCCCCACTCAGGAACATTCGACTACCCCCTATTTCCTGTTGCGTTTTGTTTTTAGCTTCTTCTCCTGCTCCCTCCACCTATTCCCCTGTGGGTCTTAGACTGAACCCCTGCTGTTGCTCCCACACTGGCCCCCCTCAGCCCCATCCCTGAGCCTTGCTCTGTCCTTCTTGGGTCTCCAGTGTCCTCCCAAAGCCTTCAAAGTAAAGTTCATGTGTAGCTTCTCCAAGAAGCTTTGCCCTGTCACTCAGTGTTCCCTGGGTCCTTTCTCTTTTGAGTCCCTACAGCACCTACAATTTGGCTAATATAAGCTTACCCTCCCTTGTACTGTGTTTCTCTCATTTCGTGCATGTTGATCACTTTTCTTCAATTACACCAAAAGGTCAAGAACCAATCCTTGGCCACCTTCTAGAACCCCTGCCCCTCCTCCCCAAGCCCTGGTAAAAAGCTAACAACTTAGAAATGACATGGTAACTGCTGTCTTCCGAGGCAATGCTTAAAAATCCAACTTCATCAGTCTGCAGACGGCCCCTGGCTGAAATGCTTCCATGGCATTGGGGCCAATTTTGCAAGACACAGTAAGACACAGTGGGCATTTTCCACATCCGCGAACATACTCATTCACGTTGCTTAATCCTCGCCCCAACATCATGAACTGCTGAAAGATCCTAAAACCCGCTTTTAAAACCCCAGAGGCTACAGAAACCACCAGCTCTGGTGAGTCTTTGCCTAAAGCAGAAAAAATATGTGCATAAACTCACTGGCTGCATAACTGGTTCGGGGGAGAAAGACAAGATCTGCCTTTTCCATTCCTGACAAAATAATTAGTACCTCATTCCCACCTTCCCATCAAGAAGGGGGAAGGGAGCAAAGGAGGCTGACTTTCTTGCCTTCTTTTTTTTAAGCCACAAGCCTCAGAAGAGGAAAGGTTTCCCCCCTGTAGCCAAGAAAATGAGACCAAAGACTGCCTGTGTGTCTCCCCCTTAGGGAAGGGCTTGAAAAGGATGACTGACCCGGTTAAGTTCAAGTTGATGACCTCAAAATGTCCCACAATAATAAAAAGAGCCTACCTTCAAGACAACAAATCATTAAAGGAAAGGTGGGGGAGGCGTAAGGACAGCAGGAAGTAAATGCGGTCCCATTACAGGGGTCCTTAGAAATGGAGAAAGTCACTAGGGGAGATCCTAGTACATCCGTGAGCTGCATCTGAGGAATCTGAGAAGCTTGCTAAAAGTCAGACACCAGGCCCCACCCCGGGGATTCTGACCGAACGGGTCTGAAGGAGGCTCAGAAACCAGCATTTTCCACAAGTTCTCCAGAACACAGCTCCCAGAAATACTATGCTAACAAAAGGAAAAATACAAAGATCTGGAAGTTCGGTGTTACAGAAACCCTGAGGTAGTCAGGGAATTTAGGTGACCTGCAGGGAGGTATGAACAAAATGATTAACATATTCACAGACACATCGGGCGGATTTCCGGCGTGAAGGCACCTGCGTGAACACACGGCCAAACCCAGCATTCCAATGCTTTTTCTCCAGAAGCTGTCACAATCGGCAGCAGAGCCCTGCTGTGCCAGCTGCTGGACACCGCGCTTGTCACCATTGCACGGATACGTGAAACCAACCGAGTATCAGCCAAAAGAGATCTCAAAAACATTTCAGAGTCTCTCTTTGTAAAAATGACAGCTATGCGGAGCAGAATTTACATGACTTTCAAAGGAGCTTTTGTTTCTTTTCATCCTTGCTTTGGCTGAAACATTGGGTGATTTATGAGAAGTCAGAGAGAACAACGTATGTGACAATGTTTCCGTCTGAAAACCGGGAGTAGATCTCTTGGCATATGGGCTGCTCTCCTCCGTTCTCCATGTTTGAAGTGAATCCAGCCCCCCGGGGCCGTGCTATTTCGTTCACTAAGAAATCAGAAATTGTTCTTTGACTCGCCCCACAACCTGGCCCTCCTCATGATGGAGCGGTCCCAGTGCATGCCGTCCTTCCCACACTCCTCAGTTATGTCCTCCCCCGGCTCTTCGGCCCCTACTTTGATCTGACCCACCCTTAATCACCATGGGTCTGGTTATCTAAACATCCCTAGGCTTTGGAGAAATTACACGACAGAAGCCAAATAGATAAATAAACTCTGATCTTAGACCTCAACTAGATGATGCTTATGACTCCCATGGGGATGTTTATCTTGGAGAAGTGCAACTTCAGATCTGGGTTCATTATTTGTGGAGGCGGCCAGATCAGTCCATGGTAAGGCTATGGGGAAAAGGACGAGTAGGGACAGTTCTAGTCCAGTGCTCAGGTTGGACAGGCCCAATAAATAGCATCTCCCCTACCTGCCTGAGTTCTGGTCCAACTGAGAAATGAGACAAAAACCTGTCCTTGGTGGGACACTAAATTATCACCTTGATCACTATTATTACTGATAACCTGATGGTAAAGGAGGTGACTTTTAAAGATTTTATGTATTTGTATTTATTTGTCAGAGAGAAAGAGAGCACAAGCTGAGGGTGGGGGGTAGCAGAGAGAAGGAGAAGCTAAGCAAGAAACCTGATGTGGGACTCAATCCCAGGACCCGGGGATCATGACCTGAACCAAAGGCAGACACTTAACCAACTGAGTCACCCAGGCATCCAGAGGATGTGACTTTTGAAAGGAACAAATGGGCTTCCCCAGCCCAGATCCTAGAGTTATCCAGGTTTGACTAGTCATTCACTGAAAGAGACTCTCCTAGTTTTAGCACTGAAAGTCCCACATCCCAGGAAACCTCACAGCCTGAGCAAACTGGGATGATGGGTCACCCCAGAAGGGGCAGGGTGCTGTTGGCAGACTGCTCCCAACAACATGGCGGAGAAGATCAGTTGGCACTTCCCATGGGCAGTTCCTTCTCCTGAGGAAGGAAAAAGGAAGGCCAAGGCTATGGTGCCCAATTTCTCCTTCCAACCTCACCAATCAAATTAAGTCACCAGAGGAAAAGAATGTTCAATTAAATGGTCCCTCAAATCATAGAAGGAAACATCTGGAGTAAGAAAAATACATGCTTTCTAACACCAGATATAATAAATAAGACCAAGGCAAATTAACACTCAGCAATCTAAGAAGACCTAATTGAAAGTGAACTATTGGGGTGCCTGGGTGGCTCAGTGGGTTAAGCCTCTGCCTTCGGCTCGGGTCATGATCTCAGGGTCCTGGGATCGAGTCCCACATCAGGCTCTCTGCTCAGCGGGGAGCCTGATTCCCCCTCTTTCTCTGCCTGCTCTTCTGCCTACTTGCTCTCTCTCTCTCTCTCTCTGTCAAATAAATAAATAAATAATTTTTTTTAAAAAGTGAACTATGAACTCAAATGAAGAGAAACACAACTCTGAGTTTCATACAATTAAACTTCAGCTCTAAAAGGTACTGCTGACTAATAATGGTAATGTTTAATAAAGCTTACATGATGTAAAGATGGCTTGTGGTTGATAAGACCATGGAACTGACTCCTGCCATTGATTTGTGAGCAGAATATATGAGATTTTCTGCGCAAGCATTCAGTGTCCACTGTGTGGCCAGAGCACTCTTTCCATCCTGCCGTGGTTACCAGAAATGCTCCCTATTGTCGTGATCGCTCTGAATGAGGACAGCCATGATGTGGGGGTAAGATCCTCAACAGACCTGGGATGGACAAGCGGCGTGCATGAGAAACACCTATCTCAGTTTTATACAATCACAGCTGGGATGTGCTTATTATCATACCATAACCAAGCCTATCCTGACTGATACAACTTGTCCTGGCAGCTACCTAAATCATGACTAGAAACAAGGCTGGAGGGAGATGTGAATGCGGATTGCTTCTCTGACCTAGGATTTCAGGCCTTTAATTTCTGTCCCTTTATACTTTTTTTATACTTCCAAGTTTGTTTTATGGAGCTTTTTAAATTTGTGATTTAAAAATTTCAACAAAAACAGATGCCTTTAGACTACCTGCTTTTAAAAAAATACAGTGGAAAGCTTTAAGAGCATTCTATCCTTGTTTATATGCAAACCATATGTCACGATGCTACTTTGAATCTGAATTTTCATTCTTATTTAAATTCAGTTCAAAATTCTGTTCTGTGTCTCTCATATGAAGAAATACCTTCCAAAAAACTTCCTGAGAGCTCTATAAAACATAAAATGCTTTGGTTGCTAAGGAATGCTAAAGCTACTTAGCTAGTTAAGTGTACTGTCCAAAATATTTCCATCAATTCCCAACTTGAAAAGGAATTCAGACATGTTTTACTTTCTTTTTTTTTTTTAAGATTTTATTTATTTATTCGACAGACAGAGATCATAAGTAGGCAGAGAGGCAAGCAGAGAAAGAGAGGAAGAAGCAGGTTCCCTGCTGAGCAGAAAGCCGGATGCGGGACTAGATCCCAGGACCCTGGGATCATGACATGAGCCGAAGGCAGAGGCCTTAACCCACTGAGCCACCCAGGCACCCCTGTTTTACTTTCTTATAAGGACACCAAGAAATCTACATTTTAAAAGAATAAGTGACATGAAGTACATGCTTCCCATCATTAGACACCTTCTATCCACTGTTCTCTTTCTCCTTTTTTTTTTTTTGGAGAGAGTGAGTGCGAGCCGTGGGGAGGAGCAGAGGGAGAAAGAGAGAGAAAGAATCTTAAGCAGGCTCCACACTCAGCACAGAGCCTGATTCAGAGTTCAGTCTCACGACGCTGAGCTCATGACCTGAGCCAAACCAAGAGTCAGATGCTTAACTGACTGAACCACCCAGGCACTCCATTTTTTCTCTTCTTTTTTTTTTTTTTTTTACTCTATATGGGAAGATTGATGTTAGCTGAACCTATTGTGGTAATCATTTCATACTGTGTAAGGTTCCCCAACTTAGGATGGCTTAACTTAAAATTTTTTTATTTCACGATGTTGCATTCAGTCTAAACTGCACTTTGAATTTTGAATTTGGATCTTCTCCCAGGCTAATGATATACCTTCAGTAGGACCCTCTCTCCTGCTGTTGGGCAGTGGCAGTGAGCCACATCTCCCAGGCAGCCACACAATCACAATGGCCAACAACCGATATAGTGACAACCATTCGGTACTCAGACAACCACTCTGCTTCTTACTTGCAGTCCAGTATTCAATAAGTTACATGAGCCATTCAGCATTGTATTCCAAAATAGACTTTGTGTGAGATGATTTTACCCAAATGTAGACTAATGTGAGTGTTCTGAGCACTTTTAAGGTGGCTTTGGCTGATCTATATAACATAAGGCAGGTTAGGTGTATTACATGGATTTCTGATTTACAATATTTTCTTTTTTTTTAAGTTTTGATTTTTTTTTTAAGATTTTATTTATTTATTTGACAGACAGAGATCACAGTAGGCAGAGAGGCAGGCAGAGAGAGAGAGAGGAGGAAGCAGGCTCCCTGCTGAGAAGAGAGCCTGATGTGGGGCTCCATCCCAGGACCCTGGGATCATGACCTGAGCTGAAGGCAGAGGCTTTAACCCACTGAGCCACCCAGGCACCCCTGATTTACAATATTTTCAATTTACAATGGGTTCATCGGGGCATAAACCCATCATAAACCGAGGAAAATCTGTACATGTAAATCCAACCATCATGCTGAGCATCTCCCTCTTTTTGTCGTGTGATATGTACGAGGACAGAGGAGGAGAAAGAGACGTAGCTCTGAAGAGCGGAAACTACAATTTTGGGTAGTTGCTCAAGAGCAGACTGCTCAAAAAGGTGGCGACCAGGGTCGTTACAAAGATCTCAACAAAGCCACATGGCGAGTAAGAGGGAAGCTGCTGAAAGTATCCTACTACCGACCACTGTACACGTATCTTTCTTAAGAAGAGTATTGAGTCTTCGATGCTCCGTGGCCATATTAATTTATTTTCCTAATTGAGCTATAACCGACATGTAACATGGTATTAATTTTAGGTGTACAACCTAATGATTGTATATACATGCAAATATATCAAATAATGACCACATGATCATAGTAAATTAACATCTATCTTTTAAGATCTACTTTCTGAACAACTTCCAAATGTAGGATACCGCTGTGTTCCTGCCAGGGCCACGCTGTCTGTTAGGGCCCCAGGACTCATTCAAGCGGATACTAGAAGGCATTTTGTTTTCTAAGTCTCAGTCGTTTCTCTCCCTTCTCTCCCTCAGATCCTCTGCAGTCGTTCTCTCAAATCCACTCTACCCTCTAGAACCTGGGAGCCAACATTCCTTCCTCAAGGGTGAGAGCAGCTTTTGCTTCCAAGAGCAGATAACTCGGTGGAGGTGCATAATTAGAAAAAGGTGATCAGAGAAAGCTTTGATGAGGAAGCCCCCGTTCACCTTCAAGGAAGCAGACAGTGCAGGCCACGAGGGATGCCTGCTTTAAAATCCCAGAGAACTAGATTTAGCTCTATGGCTAATAGATGAATGTGTGATGCATTTCAGGCCAGCGAGAAACCATACTGAGCCTCATTTTTCCCACCTGTAAAAATAACACAGTACCCACCCCATTTTTAGACTGTGTAGATGAAAAACAATAATGCAGGGGCACCTGTGTGGCTCAATCAGTTAAGCGTCTGCCTTTGGCTCCAGCCCTGATCTCAGGGTCCTGGGATCGAGCCCCACATCAGAGGCTCCCTGCTCAGCAGGAGTCTGATTCTCTCTCTGCCCCTCCCCCTTCTTGTGCTTGCGTGCACATTCCCTCTTTCTCTGACAAATAAATAAAATCTTTATTAAAAAAATTAAAAATAAAAATAAAAACAGTAATGCACATAAAATGCTTAGCACAATGCCTGGAACACAATTAAGTGTCTAGTATACATTAACAGCTACCGCCTATCTTTTCAAAAGCTGTCCCATAACATTAATGTTTAACTACAGGTGTCCATGAGACATTATCTGCGAAGATTGTTGTCGCCACACTGTGTATGCCTTTTTTAAGTTTTTTTGCTTGATTGTTTAAGAGGAAAAATGAGTCTGCCATTTTCTCAAATCATTCTGTGACTGTTTTTCAGTTTGAATCCCATAGGTATGTCTGAGAACCACTGTTTCTGGGTGGCAGAATCCAAAACTACAACCTGCCTTCCTTCCATGCTCTCTTCCAGCCTTCCTCCTTTCTCTTTTCCCTTTTGTTCTTTTGTTTGCACAGTGACAAACACCATACTTCTTGAAAAACTGAAAATGAAATCGCAGAGAAAGCAAGCTTCCAAGTGTTTGAACGCATCTGAGAGCAATTTGGGGTGGAGGGGGCGGCTTGGATGTTGTAAGCATTCTTTTTTTCTTTTTTAAAGTTTTTTTCATTCTATGTATCTGGATTCTTCCTAAAGAATAGATTTGCTACAAAACTAACATGGCGGCCTAGCTCCCTCTAACTCTCACAACTTTCCAGTGATTCAGGCAGAACTGACTAGCTTGGACACACAATGCAAACTGCACCTTCACCGTTTATTTCAACACATTTTTATTGAGCACTCGGGTGATCCATGCAAAGAAGATTTGTGAAGTGTTGGTCCTCCTGACAGAGACACAGCTCCCTCTAGTACATAGTGACTTAAGAAGCCTGTTGTTACCTGACAGAGAAGAGGGAAAATGTCCCAGGACCGGGTGAGCTGAGGGAGAGGTTTCACTCCTGGAACGTGGGACATGCCAATTTATCTCTGGACCAAAAAGCCTTACCACTTAAAAACATCAAATAAGGAGCAGAGAAACACTGTGTGGCTGGAGGCAAGCTTTCCTAACTTATACTTAGACAATCCATACAGCCATAATCATTCGAGAAGATTCTCTTTCCAGTTTCATCTTCCTCTCTCCTACCTAGAAATTCATAAAACACCAGAGCTACAAGGCACTTCAGAGCTTGACCACCGAAAACACCATTATCCGTGGTAGTAGGAGCACTGGTGATAGGGTCTTATACCATGATAACCTGACTGATGACTTTGGTTTGACTGACCAAGTGTTCTCCAGAAAGGATGTTCTTCACAGCCAAACATGGCCTCTGGGCAGCACACAATAGTGTGCATGGTTGTGACCAGATTTAGCCAACAGCAAGAGCCTTTTGCTTTCTTTAACTTGTGTGGCCATACCAGAGGTAAATTGTGATTTCTAGGAGTCATTTTTAAATACTTAACAAATCTCATGGATCTGTGAGCATCTTAGAGCCCACAGCAAACATCGTTTACTAGTAGAAGTCTGTCGTTTGATGGATAAGCCAATTACCTAAGGTCACACAGCTAGTAAGAAAGTCCGGCCCTCGTCCCTCATCTAGTGACCTTTCTGCTATACCACATCCACACAGGAAAGAATGAATACTCAAACAAAACACCAAACTGAAGAAGCAGCCAATTTCAAATGGATACACAGAGGTGTTCCAACACCCATCAGTCAATCCTTGGAGAATTTTCTGAATAGCAAAATAACCCTAGAGAAACAGACCATCAGTGAAGGCTTGCCTGGAGGCATGCCAGAAATTTCTGAGGAAACAGACCTAGCACAGCTCACCTTTAACTGGCCTGACCCCTGTCAGTCCGGGATGGTGGACTCCGGAACTCTGCTTCGCTGTTACCAAACCTAACACAGCATGTTGGCCAGAGCGCCTACAGATGTTCGGACAACTCCAGCCACCTCTACGTTCTCTGTGTCCTTGCCCCTGTTGTGACCCTCCTCAAAGGACCGATGCTCCAATACCCAGCCAAGCCTGCAGGAAGCAGTTAGTCCGGTCCAAAACAAACTTTGTAGCAGCTCATTAACCTTTCCGTATCAGTCCAGGGTAATCTGGACTCACCCAAAGTGAGATATGGGGGTGGACAGGGGAATACTCCATATTTTCAAACTCAATACTTTCATCCTCTGGATACGTTTTCAAAGCCTACCACCAGTCAGACCCCCTCGACAGGAAGCTCTTTAGAAAGCAGTTGCAAATTTATATGTAAGTACTTCTTTTGTGTGGGGGGGAGGAGCATGCCTTCTATATTTATAGGGTCTTTTGGGTTTGGGTTTTTGACAGAAGGGAAGGGAGAGAAGCAGAAAGGAAATGGAGAAAGTCCTTGAAGGAGCCCAGAAACATAAACATGGTTGGTTGTGTCTTAAGATAAACAGGAACTGACTTCTATGATGCTTGTAAACAGTGACCCAGGCTGGGATCAGTCTGTGTCTGTGATTATGATTAAATGAGGTGTCAACTTTGGCCTCAGTCTGGATATTGAAAAGTGATTCTTCATACAACTCAGTAGCAAGAAAACAAACAATCCGATTCAAAAATGGACAGAGGAACCGAATGGGTATTTTTCTGAAGAAGACATACACATGGCCAACAGACGATTGCACTGATACTCTGCTTCACTCATCAGCAGGGCAAGGAAATCAAAACACAATGAGCTATCGTCTCACACCTGGTAGAATGGCTGTCGTCAGAAAGACAAGAGAAATTGTTGGCCAGCATGTGGGGAAAAGAGAGCCCTGTGCCTTGCTGGTGGGAAGGTACATTGGTGCAGCCACGATGGAAAATATGGAAGGGCTTAAAAAATATTTAAATACATTTCCATATAATCCGACAATCCCACTTCTGGATATATATCCAAAGAAAATGAAAACAGGATATTGAAAATCTATCTGCACTCCCATGTCCACTGCAGCATTAATCCCAACAGCCAAGATATAGAAACCGCCTAGGTATCCATCAACAGACGAATGGGTAAGGATGTGAAATATACCTACACACACGATGGGACATATTCAGCCATGAAAAGGAGATATCTAATCCACCCTATTGATTCTGTTTCTCTGAAGAACCCTCTACTCCTTCCCAAAGCAAAATCAAAAACACTACATTTCCAAGACTGCCTTGCAACACGGCTACAGGCCTGTGACCAGTCAGAGCCACACGAGACTGGGACGCAGAGGGGTAGGATTATGAGCAATACTACATATAGAGAGATGATAGATTATAGATATAGATATAGATATAGATATAGATATCTTTATACATTTACTTCCCCAAATATATGCATAGTGCCTTTGTAACATGATTTTTAAGTAGTATTTAATAATAGGTTGCTCTAAGTCTTGTTACACTCCAAGGAATTGGCTGTGAACTGCTTTGACCCAGGAAAGAGCTTTGGGATCAATTAGCCTTACTCCGTGCAGACAGGAGCCCCCCTCCCAGGCCGCACTTCCAGGACCAGCCCCCACCCTCACCCACAGAGACTCTTCCTCACCCCGAGTTCCCTGAGACAGAGGACAAACCGCCACCTCCTCTCCCCAACACTCTGCTTCAGATGGTCTTGAAAACAGCTTTCATTCGGGTCTGGAGATTTCTCTCCAACTTAAACGTCCTTGGTTCCTTCAGCAATTTCTTAAGTGTCTTCCCACAAGCCAGTTCCCCTCAGATTCACCAAAGTCCTTCCTAAATTGTGGCATCCATGAATGGCTCAAATATTCAAGAGCAGGATAGAGCATCTCATTCTTGATCTTACATTGACCATCAAACATATCTTTCTTTTCTTTTCTTTTCTCTTCTTTCTTACCTTTTCTTCCTGCCCTTTCTGCCCTTTTCTTTCTTTTTTTTTTTAAGATTGTATTTATTTATTTAACAGAGAGAGAAAGAGATCACAAGTAGGCAGAGAGGCGGACAGAGAGAGAGGGGGGAAGCAGGCTCCCTGCTGAGCAGAGAACCTGATGTGGGGCTCCATCCCAGGACCCCGGGATCATGACCTGAGCTGAAGGCAGAGGCTTTAACCCACTGAGCCACCCAGGCGCCCCTGCCCTTTTCTTTCTATGAGGAACTCAAACAATCTAAAACATAAAAATATAGATGATGGATGGGTGGATAGATAGGGAGAAAGACAGACAGACAGCTGGACAGACAGGTATAAAATTCAAAGATAAGGCACTGATCCTACCAACTGTGAAGAGGTATGACAGCAAGCTTCATTTTCCCATCCCAAACTCTAGCACCTTCTGCTTAGGTGTAGTCCTTACTTCAGAACAATCTCTGGCTCGCATCCATAAAAAAACTCATCCTCTCTTCTCAACAAACATATCTACCAGGAGATGCCTTTCCTGGAGTTTGGCTCTATTTTCCAAGGTGACCGCTCTTATTAAGTAAATCCCGAATTCAACCAACATGCCTATGTCAACAATAGTTTTCTATGCCCTAATCCAAGAGAATTTGCATTTTAACAGAGAATAATACCTTCACCCATGAGTCACACAGATCTGGCAGACTGTGGAGGTGAAAAGGAAATTAGCAATAACTCTGAAAAAAGTTGAGTATTGTAATCTTCATGTGACAGATTTTTACAAGTTAGACCATGAGAATTTTAGAGATGTTGTTGGCGGTCAAGCCACTTGTGAGTGGAGAACGGAGGTCCGGATGACTGACTCTACACTGCATCGCCCTGCCCTCCTGGTCAGTCACAGGCCCAGCCTCCAGATCCTTCTGCCTCTGCCTGCCCTCATTAGCAGACTCCCCTTTCTCCAAACATAGTGGCCAAGTTGCTTCCCTGCCTTCCCTCCTCCCAAACTGAAGGCTGCTCTCAATTCCTCTTTTCAGACAAAAGGGGTAAATACCAGTAGATATTATCTGTCCAGGAGGGTGTCCATAAAAGAGACTGAAATGATCAATAATACGCCTCCAAAGTCCATTTTGAATATCAGGCTGGCTCAAGGGAGAATTCCTCTGAAATCACATCACAAGTTTTCCCCCTTCCACTGAAGCGTGCTTGTCAAATTGCCTAACAATTAAGA
This sequence comes from Lutra lutra, assembly GCF_902655055.1. Lineage (NCBI taxonomy): Eukaryota > Metazoa > Chordata > Mammalia > Carnivora > Mustelidae > Lutra > Lutra lutra. The sequence continues at coordinate 46,252,563 of NC_062279.1, read as the reverse complement.
ATGGAGAACAATGTTAAGTTCTACAAGGGCTGTCTCTCTGTCAGTTCCTGGAGTCCCAGCACTTACCACACTGGCAAGCACATAGTAAGACCTCACTAAGCACTTGCTGAACAATAAATGAACATCCAATGCCAACCACACTGTGAAATGTTCTAGAGGCCAGCCATGGAATGCCAAAGCTCCCCTGTATCATGACACTGAACTTCCCAGGAAGGACAGAACTGAGGCAAAGGAAAATCCATGTAAATCTCTGCTCCAAACTTGACTTACACCACTGATGATAGAAAAGAAAGGTTAGAAAATCCTCGTTAAGCACTGGGACTCATTCACACGACCTTGCACAAGACTGGCCCTGTGAGGAGACAGAGGGTCCCAGGATGCATAACATACAGACTCTATACCCAAGAAGCTCACGCTCTACTCTGTGACACAGACATGTTAAAAGATCATCATATGTGTCAAAGTCAAGTGGAACTCCTCCTCCCCCATTCCATGGAGAGAGCATTCTGAAACGAAGGAAAATCTAATGAAACCCACAGCCAACTGGTCGACACTTAAGGGCACTGGTAGCTACCACGGTAGAATATTGCTTAACACACTAATGGTAGGTTTTGTTGTTTGGCAACAGAGTGGAGAAGGAAGAGACCTTCCTCAAAAAAGCTCAACTGTGTTGCTGACCTTGGCAGGGTGAGCCCAACTGGGGCAGGGAGATTACACTGAAATGTGAACACCAGCTTCCGTTCTTATTTTGAGAATAAGAGCCTCCCTCCACTCCAACCAGAGGTAGCAATGAAAAACTGGGACAACTTCATCCCCATCCAGCCCAAGCAAGAAGCATAGATGTGCAAAGCTTGGGAAGGGGGGACAACACTCCCTGTTGGGGGGCAAGACCTTGAGAGAGGATGGGAACATAGCTGAGGGAACATTAATAGGGCAAAGGAGGAAAAAATTGGCTGGCAAACAGGCAGCAGCCACACAGAACATCCTCTTTGCAAAGGCCTCCATTTTTAACACCCTTCCCAGGCATGTGCAAGGAAGCACACGAACTAGACACAGACACCATCTCCATTCAGTTTGCCCTGTCCTGTTCCTTTCGACAGCTATGCTATCCCTCAGTAAAGGCTTTCCCTTCTTCTGCAGTGTCGGGCCTGAAGAAGACGGAAGAAGCTCTGGGAAGATGCAGGAAGTGCTCCCCAGCTCTGCCTTTTCAATGTTTGGGTCCCCTGGAGCCTATCCGAAGGCAGAGGCTTAACCCACTGAGCCACCCAGGCGCCCCAGTTCATGGGCATTTTTGAAAGTTCCTCCCATCTGACTCACATTTCCTGGTTCTCCCTCTCTCTGCCTCTCCTCATGGTGCTCCAGTCCTGACCTCCTTTTGCCCACTACATCCAACAGACTTGGCAACTGGCTCACTAACTTCTCCCCACCTTTAAGCACTGCCCTCATCCCAGAGATAACCCTCTTGGCATCCTGGCTTTGTGGTCCCCAGGTTGATCCCCCACTGGAACTGCTCCACTGCGTGAATCTTAGCCTCTTAGACTCCGGGGCCCCCTCACTGCACTCCTTGCTCTCTTTCCCTTCTCTGGTCTCTTACGACATTCTCGAAGTGATGCGTAAGCATAGCTTTGAAGTCAAACAATGCTATTAAGGGCTTAACAAACATTTAAGCCATTTTTCAAAATAGCCCAGGTATACCCTATTTTAGCTTTTTATATCTTGACATTACCTTTTATTTGACAGACTGTCATCCACTTCTCGCCATCACCGTTGGCTCCTTCTTCCTGCCCTTAGGGTAAGCTCATCCGGCAAACCCCCAACATCCCAACCAGGCACGTTCCCCAAGATTGCAGAGATAACTAACAATTCACAACCAGGAACATATGCCATTCCAAACGTATGGTTTCCAGTCTCAGCTGAACTGCTGGGTCTGCTCAGATATGCGGTTACCTGCCCCCCACCACCACCCATCCCCCCACCCCCAGCCAGCTTTCAGGCCCCAGTCTGCCCTAAGGATCCTAGCTTTAGCACTCTGCTCAAACTGTCTCCCCAGCCATCTTCACTCTAACAACCTGCCTTGGACCCTTAGTTCACAGAGAAAACAGATGTCTTCTGGTGGGAGATCTCTCAGTTTCCCTAATGTGTCTGTGCCTACACCCACCCTTCCTTCTCTGGACCATTCTCCTCAGAAGAATCCATCCATGCACCTCTGCTTTAGATCCTACCCATGCAACACTCATTCCCTCTCTTTTCTCTGGATCTTCCATCTCTCACTCCTTCACTTCAGATTTTGGCTTATAAATGAGTCTCTGCCATCTTTAAAAAAAAAGTCTCCATGACTCAAGATCCCACTTCCCAGTGATGGTCTTCACAACCTATTGTGTGACAAATACTCCTCCATTTCTATTCTTTTTTTTTAGTCAAAAAAAAGCATAACTTTAAGGTATCAAACAAGGCTACAAAGCTTAACAAAATTTTTGAATATTTTTCTGTATTCCCCATTTTTCTTTCTTCTTTTTTTTTTTAAGATTTATTTATTTGAGAAGGGATGGGCAGAGGGAAAGGGAAAGAAAGAGTTTCGAGCAGACTCTCCACTGAGCATGGAGCCTTACTCAGGGCTCGATCTCACCACCTTGAGATCATGACCTCAGCTGAAATCCAGGCTCGGGTGCTTACCTGACTGAGCCACCCAGGCACCCCAGCAATCCCCATTTTTCTAAATAGCGTGGTACACTCTCATTTAACTTTTTTTTTTAAGATTTTATTTATTTATTTGAAAGACAGAGATCACAAGCAGGCAGAGAGGCAGGCAGAGAGGAAGCAGGCTCCCTGCTGAGCAGAAAGCCCAATGTGGGGCTCGATCCCAGGACCCCAAGATCATGACCTGAGCCGAAGGCAGAGGCTTTAACCCACTGAACCACCCAGGTGCCCCATCTCTCATTTAACTTTAATATTTTGATATTATCTTTGACCTTCCTACTGTGGAAGAGGAAGATTCAGTCCCCTTTACCAACCCCGCCCCGTCTCCCACCAGGCACACAAATGCAACTTCCCTTCCTTCCATGGTCCCCATATGTGACATCATGATTAGTGGGGAAATTATTATGCAACATTTACATTAATATGTCTATAAGTTTTTCCACACATTTGTAAACTATGATTATGTTTTTCATTTTTCTTCAACCTTTGTATGTATCTATCTCTAATTCAGCCCTACGCTTCCCAAGAGAAAGTAAAATTCCTCTCAATCCAGTGAAACACATTGGGAAATCTACACCTTGCTATTTACTCTAAGAGAATCCTGGATGGAAGGATCGCACTCCAGGCCACTGTCTGGGCCTCCCTTCATCATTATCCCAACTAATTTCCTTGCCTTTCCTCAGTTTTATCATCCCTGACTCCTAGACTTGACGTCTTCCTATTTCTTGTTTACATCCTAGTTTGGGTGGAGCACATCCTACAGTAACACTATCAAAAAGGCTGCAGAAAGGAACATTTTTTGAGACCTGTCTTTACTCTTGAGAGTGATGTTCTCAGGACTATGGTTCTAGATTCGAAATCATTTTCCCTCAGGTTGTTGAAGGCACTGCTACACCATCTAAACTCTTGAGAAGTCTTATGCCCTCTGTATGAGACAGGCTTTCTTCCTCTCTGAGAGCCTCTGCAAACTTCTGTGACCCATAGAGTCCCGACATTTCACAGTCGTGTGCCTTGGGTGACAACTGCTTTACATCAGTTATGCTCATGGGACCCCTTTAAACTAGAAATGCAAAACTTCAGAAGCTTCGGAAATTTTGTTCCCACTTTTTTTTCCTATAATGAAAACCCCTCTATTTTTTTGTCACTTTCCGTAGCTCCTAATAGTCAGGTCCAAAGACCTGTGGACTGATCTTTAATTTCCCCCATCTCTTCTATTTTCCACAATTTTCTCCATTAGTTCTACGTTCTGGAAGCTGTCCTCAACATTGTCTACAGACTTTTATAAGTTCTGCAATATACTGTAATTGTCAAAGGCCTTTTTCCATTCTCTGAATGTTTATCTAACTCTCCATTCTTTTTTCATAGATCTATTTCCCCTTATGTCTTGACAGTACTGATCATTGTACTTTGAATTTTTATTATGTCCCTTACATTGTTTCTATTTTTTTTTTTCATGTTCTTGTCAGGGTCTCCATCTTATACACTTTAATCTTGCCTCAAACCATTGGTGACTCTTGTCTTCTTCTTTTCATACCTAATGGTGAGGAACTCCATATTAGAGGTTTTTCATGCATGGGCAGGGCTAACGGCCTGATTTTGAGGAGGGACTTGGATCTCTCCTGTTTGATCTATTCTGTCTGGGGCAGACCAACTTTCCCAGAACACAATCTCTGTCTCCTTAGCTGCCTACCTGCATTGACTGGGCTCGGGGGCAGATGGACTATGAGAACCTCACAGTTCAGTGTGCAGAGTTTCACTTCGTGCCCACTTTCAGCACATCACCTAAACGCCAGAATACATCTCTGATCCTGGGGAAGAGTGAGAGGAAGCAGGTAGAGGGGAAGTTGCCCGGCTGCCCGAAGACAGAGTGAATATGAGTGTCTATGCTTTCTTCATGCAAACTTACCCCAAGACTTTCTGCGTAGGCCCCTTCCTGGCGCCTCAGCTTTTAGAAGGACCTGTTGCCTCTGATTCCTAAGCTTTTCAGGACTTGTACAGCAAGAAAAGGTGCGTTCCTTATTGATTTCAGCCCTACGGACAGTAAAGTGTTAGCTTTCTCTGAAAGAGAGGAAGGCGAGGCAGGAGAGAAGAAGAGGGAATGGAAGGAGGAAAGAAGGGAGAGAGGGAAGTAAGGAAACATTTACTGAACAACTATTATACACTAGAACCTGTCTGAGCGGTTTACATAAAGAAACATACTTTAATCCCAACCACAATGATCTCAAGAGGGCGCTGGTATCATCATTCACATGGTACCATTGAGGAAACCCGGTTCAGAGGTATGAGCTAACCAGGCCAAGGGCCAACCATTAGTAAACACCAGCATTCAAACTCAAGGATCTGCGGTCTGCACGATCTGCGCTCCCTTCCCCTACCTCCTGCTAAGACATATCCAAGAACTGGGGTCTACAGGCCACCTCCCCAGTCACACAGTGTAGGCACGTCCCTCTCTCCCTTCCATCCTCTGGGTCCCCTAAAGCCCTGTGCCTTCTAGGGCAGTGGGCAGAGTATTTTACATTCTCACTGGATGGGGCCCAAGGCGCTGTGTTCTCAGCTGCTTGGGCTGAGATCTGAAGCCCAGACCCAGCCACTGACGTCACTCAGCATGCCCTCCACTTCCACCGGGCCGTTTATGCTGGCACGGCCCGAGAGCAAGGTTGGCGGGAAGGGGATCAGCCCAAACAGGATTAATAAGAGGCAGCTGGGCTTTAAAAGCCTTCTTGACAATGTAAAGAAACTAAGTCAGATGTTTTTGGAAAAGATTTCTGAATAACTGTGGCCAGCTCCCCATCTCTTTCTAGTGCCACTCTCCGCTTCCTCCCCTCACACCTGAACCAAGGGGCTCAGTTGCTTTTTCCAGCATCATAGGTGATAACCCCATGGGCTCAGGTCAGACGTGGGCCTACGGGAGTTGGTGTCGAGGGCTCTGTCGCACCCAGGGTGAAACATTTAGGCAGACCTTCACCCAGCTCAGCCCTCCAGTGCCCTGGGTGCTTCACTCACTGTGCCCTAGTCCCGGCCCTGCTCAGGAAAGAGTTGGTTAAAGGTCTGGGGAAAGTGGGCACAGAGGGTGGGCAGGGATCAGCCCCTTTGTGGATTGGCCTAAAAGCCACACTGGTACCACAGCAGAGGCGTGCGTTACTGAGACAAACCGTAACCTCTGAGTACTAGGAGAATCATAACTAAAAGCTAAGATTGACCAGGCACCTACTAGGCAACATGTTAGCTTCTTCCATATGCTTTTCTCCTCATAGTTCATCAAGCCTTGCCTAGGCTATCTTCTCCTCAAGCCTTTTCAAATCTTTCCCATCGACAAAGGAAAGGTCTTACCTACCTCCTTTGTGAAGCCTTCCCTGGCCAAGTCCTTCCTCAGGACTGGGACCTACTAGTATTTCTGCCCATCCAGTCTACCCTTAATCATTTGATTGACATTGAGGGCAATCTGCCATTTACATTAGTCCATCACTCCCATGGAAGACGCCATGAAGGAAAGTTCCTGCTGAATTCCGAGCCAAGACACCTTCCCTCATGAAGAACTAGCATTTTCTTTCTTTTCTGATAATGAGATCGTTGTAACTGCTCATGTTTTCTTCTTTGCCCACTGAGAAGCTCCAAGCACAAGGATGGTTTAACTTGGGTTAGGAAATCTGGGGGAGGTCTCTGCTCTAAAAGGAAGTGACATGTAAGCTGAGACCTACAGGAAGAAAAAAAATTAGCCAGATGAAGACTGAGGGGAACATCATTCCATTCTGAAAAAGCAGCATGTGCTAAGGTCCTGAGGCAGAAAAGAACCCAAAGTTCAGAGTGACTAGAACCTGCTAAGGAAAGAAGAGGATGGTACTAGTGAAAGTATAATGAGTTGTAGACCCTCCAAAACAGCTGAGCCCATTTTTGCAGGCCCGTTGGGTATGTCAAGAAGTCCAGATTTTAGTCCAACCACACTGGGAAACACAGGAAGGGTTCTATGAGCAGCCATGACATGACTAATTCATCTTTTAGAATTATTTCTGTAGCGGAGCTGTGGAAAATTCACAGGAAAGAGACCAAAGCAGAAACAGAACACCAGTAAAAAAGCTACTGCAGGTTGGAGGGTGGGAGATGATGGTGCCCTGGCCTGGATGTATGAGCGAGCATGAAAGTAGGTGCACGGAATCAGGACACATTTTGGAGCCAGAATCAACAGAATGTTTAGGATATATAATGCACCATAAGGAATGGCTTTGGAGCCAGGAAGAACTGGAGCTAAGAAGCAGCTTTTCCACTTAACCCCATGTGATCTTACAGCACACCACTTAGCCTCTCCAAGCCTCACACTACTCACCTGTAAAATGGGCATAAACCTACCTCAACGGACAGAAGAGAGCCTAAGAAAGAAGATGTGGTAGAAGAGCTTCTGGCCTCCTCAGTGATCTGCAGAGGATCTGTCTCTAGATCTTGCAGTCGACCACACCCAAGGACGGGAGGTTTGCCTCTGCTCTGAGAAAGTGGGAGCACAGGCCATCACCCCACTGGCTCAAAAGGCACGTCTCCTTGTCACTCTTCCCTTCCCCTGCTTCATTATCTCAGAATCTCTGCTGTCTGAACTTAGACTTTCAGAAGCTACAGTGCCCCCAAAAGGGCCCGGGGTGGGGGAGGAGCTGAATAACGGTAAGAAGGGAAAGTTTGGGAAGGCAGCTTGGGAAGGCAGGGGCATCCGAAGCAAAAGAAGGCACATACATTTGGTAATTTTTCTTGCTCCCAACTCCACCCCCCAACCCCATTCTCCTTCCCTTTCGTTCTTTTCCCTCCTCTGCCCCTCTCCTCTCTTCTTCTCTCATCTCCCTTACAGTCAGTGGCCTCTGAAGCCCCCTGTCCCCAGCACAGGGACTCAGGACCAAGAAAGTCCGGCACTGACTAGTCTCCTTCACCCTACTTTCCTCATCACTGGGCTCACAGCCAAGGTCAGTCAATATATGAGTATCTGGAGAGAAGGGAGCCTCCAAGCTCTCTTTCACTCTCCCCTCTGGGAACCTAAGAAGCTCAATTTCCCCGGCTTTCCCAGCACATTTTCCACCAGCTTAGGGCCACTGGCCGTAGGAGGCAGCAGCTTCAGTGCACCAGGCCCAAGTGGTTGCATAACTCCCGGCCAGGCTCCCAGAAGCCTCACAAAGCCATGCTTCCAAAATAACCCCAGTGAATGAGCCCAAATAATAACGTTGAAATTGTATCGGGCCTGCCGTGCCCAGAAGACTCACACAGGACGGGAGGGGAGCTCACCGGACCAGGCTGCTGACACTCGATATCTTCTCACCACCACGGGGCGATTAGAAAGGGATTAGGATTAGGCGGACAGGGGGCAACTCCAGTGCACGAGGCTGGAGCGTGACCCCGCAATGGCCAGAGGGTCCCTCGAAGCTCTGTGCCCTGCCACACGGCCCCGCAGCTCACAGTCTGGATGCCTGGGTTGGCCTGCCTCTGTGTCACACAACCTTAGGCCACAGCTCCTCCAATTGCCTCTACTCGGAGCGTGAAGACACCGAGGCTCAGAGCTGTCCCGCAGCCTGTGAGTGTCCACCCGGCGCTGGGACCTGACTAGTCGTTGATCTCCAGGCCCAAGCCGCGGGCGGGGGCGGCATTTTCCATGCACGAATTTTCAAGTTCCTTCATTCTAGTCCGAACCATAATTTCAGAGCCGGAAGAGCAGGGAAAACACACCAGGAAGGGAGTGGCAAGCCCCAAGGAGCACTGGAAGGAAATCACATGCTCTAAAGGGGGGTCTCCCAGCAAATCAGGAAGGTCCGCTCTGCCCTTTGCCCTTCTGACCGCAGGTGCTCTGTGCACATCCACCTCCCTTCCTGTTTCTGTTGAGAACATTGAGGGCATTGGCTAGGAACGCTCTTGGGGGTCTGTTACAAACTCACCTAGGTCATCCCAACACCACCACTGGCTTTCTTGCCGTCCGCCAGTGCCCAGTGCACGCCCCTGCTTAATCCAGGCTCACCCAGCAAAAGGGCACTCCAGATCCTGGTCTCCTTTCATTTTTCTAGTTTCCAACCCCACATCACCCTCTCAGCCTCTAACCTTGCCTGTGAGTTATTTAAAAGACCATTTCAAGGGGCACCTAGGTGGCTCAGTGGTTTAAGCATCTGCCGTCAGCTCAGGTCATGATGCCAGGGTCCCGGGATCCAGCCCAGTTGGGACTCCCTGCTCAGCGGGAAGCCTGCTTCTCCCTCTGCCTCTGCGGCTCTCTCATGCTCTCTCTCTTTCTCAAATAAAATTTAAAACATCATTTCACAACCTCAGGGTTCATCCGCAGATGAATGGATAAATAAAATGTCTCCAGTAACAGGGAGATTCCTAAAGGCCAGAGCCTTACCAGTCTCTGAGCCTGGTGCCTAGCAGAGTCGTAGATACTCACTAGGAAAGCAATGGTCCCACTAGTCACCTCCCTCCTGCGAAAATCAGAGAGAAAGAGGAAAAACAGAGAGCAAGTGTGGTACAGGATTTATGAAGGAAGGAAGGAGGAAGGAAAAAAGGGAAGGAGAGAAGGAAGAAGAAAAGGAAAGAGAGAAAGGACTAGAAAGGAAGGGAGGAGGGAAACGAGTGAAAGTGGGGGAAGACTGCAGTGAGGGCTTGTCTATGGAGCTAGCTGCTTGAAGATTTGCTTCCGTTGAGTCTAACAAATCCTTCCAGTGCCAGCCCGTGCCTCCTGGGCTATCTGATTCCAGCAGTTTGATTCATTCCTTATTTTGAGGGGCAGCCAAATACCTCCCCACTTCTCTTAGTAGGCAAGAACTGGGACAGATCTTGTTGCAGAAAGAGAGGCACTCAAGAGTCATCTTCGTCTGTAATTAACTATCCAATTAAATCCAGGCACTCAGCCATCCATCCAAACCGGGGCTGAAGGTTGTAATCCACCAGGCATTTTGTGAACTTGCAGCAGCTCAGACCGGCAGCTGTACTGCGTTTAGGGTTTTGTTTTGGTTTTTTTTTTTTTTTTTCCTTTCTCTTTTTCCTTTTTTGGGGGTGGGGGGTGGTGGTTGTTTTTAAAGAGGGGAGAGAAGAAGGGGAAACCGGGTAGGTAGATGCTGAGTGATCAGAGTGTCCCTGAGGATGCTAAGCATCGGGGGGAAATTACCTTCCTGATGACTCAGAAACAGGAAGCGGTGACCCAGAGGCGTCCCACGAAGGGGAGGCATGCACATATGCGATGACATCGCTTCCTATTTTTATGAGTGTGGGGTACAGGAGAGTGGAAAAAGGAGGGGGACGAAGAACAATCCAGGGCTCGGACAGTGGGTCTCCTGCGTGTCTTTGCTCACATCCTCACATTCCTGCACTTGGGACACGGGTCGGCGCCCAGGACAGCTTCCTCTCTTTCACCCTCGGGCTCTGACCGAGAAGAAAGAAGCTAACAAAATTCATTTCAAGCTCTTCTGACCAAGGACGGACCAGATTAGCAGGCAGGTACCCTCAATCCCGCAGGTGGCGCCACACTGATGATGGAAATTGTCTTAGCAGCAGAAGGAACCGTGATCTGAAAACCCCGTGCCCACACTCTACCACTTGGGCAAGAGGGGTGCTGCAATAAACATCCAGCAACCTGGTGCCCAGTGAAGACGGGGCGGGGGGGACGCCAGAATGTGCAGGAAAGCATTCAGAACTTCACCAGAAAGTCCAGCAGGTTTGCGGGGTGGGGAGCAGTGAAGCATGACTGTACAGCTAAGTCTAATGAGACTTTGGGACTAGGAGAAAACTGAGGGCCAGAAGCCCCTTCTTGGTCTTCTTTCCCCAAAGAGGGAAACAAAGATCACAGACCTGGTCCACGTAAATGGGCCAGTCCTTTCCCCCCATAAGACCAAGCAAAGGAACAGCCCTGCCTCTCAGTCTTTGCCAGGGTGCCTCCCTCCTTGCTTTGCTGACACAGAGGACACTGTCCCAAGAATGCCCTCCCTCTGTAGAGAAGCTGCTCTGTTCATGCCGTCTTATCCCGCACCCCAGGAAGCCCTGTGTGGGGAGCCTCAGCAGAAAGCAGATGGGCAGATGACCCAGCTGGAAGTTAGTGGAATGTAATTGACCGTCATGCAGGACAATGGACATTCACCCCCCTTCCAGTTCTTTCTGCGGGAGTTTGGGCTGCAACCTGCAGCAGGGGAGGGGAACAAGTGTAAATTTTGTGAAAGTTGATAGACCAAGAGAACAGAGCACATCAAGTCTGCCAGCACGTTCAGAGGAGCCTGACCCTGGGTTTGCCCACATCTGTCTTTCTCTCCTGCCTCTTCTAGGGGAAACCAACCCACCATAATGCTTAGCCAGCCTCCTGTGTGAGCAAATCTGTGTCAACCAACTGTATAGATAGACCAGTAATCTACAACTAAATGGCTGTGTACACATGTGTATCCCCAAAAGCCACTGTAGAGGGAAGTGGAAAAGGAAGAGTCATAGTCCAAAGTCTTATCTTTGGAAGGGATTGAAGAAAGCCTGTCCAATGAGTCCTCTGTCTAGGAAAGTCTTGTCCTAGGGAATCATATTGTCCCCCTAGCAGCTGGGGTCCAGGACTCCCTGTGCAGTGGAAAGCACTCAACAGGACAAACGTCAGAAGAAGGGAAATAATTCCTTGGGTACAATCAGAGGTGTCACCTCTTCTGGTCCCCACATTAACTCCATGCAGAAACTGAAGTTCAGAGAAGCTGGGTAACTAGCCCCAGACCTCAGAACTAGTCGCCAGCAGACACAAGGCTTGACCTAAGATCCCACCATGCCACTTCTCCAGTGTACTCTGTTATCTCTGAAGACAAAGTGACAGAGCTGAAGTTCCCGGGGTAATATACGAGGTGCCATGGCAACCTTCCGTGACAAACGCCTCTCTCTGCTCCTGTCAGAGAACCTGAAATTGGAACTCTGCATAGTCATTGCCGGTGGTCTTAGAAAAAGGTTTTCTAGGTTTCACTCAGTTGGTCATCACAGAGCAATAGCGCTTCGGCCACTTGACCCCAAAAAAAAAAAAAAAAAATTGTTTTAATCCTTAATCTGTAGAGACCAAAAAGTAGATTAGTGGTTGCCTCGGGCTGGGGATGGGTGGAGTGGGGAGTGACTGCTAATGGGTATAGGATAGGGTTTCTTTGGGAGTCCGGAGAGTATTCCAGACTTAGACTGTGGGAATAGTTGCTCAACTCTGCACACATAATAAATCCTACTGACTTATATGCTTCCAATGTGAACTATATCTCAATAATGGGTATATATCTCAAAAAGATAGAACCTGTCTTTAGCAGGAGTTTAAAAGGTAATTGTAGTAAGAAGACATCTAGAGATTTTTCTAGAGAAAAATCCACTTTTCCAAGTTGGATTTCCACGTTGGGGGAACATGAGCATGGGGGTGTGGAAGGTGTGAACGTGGGAAGGAAGCATGTCTAGGAAATCGTGAGCCAACTAATGACACCCTCTTCGGCACACACACACAGTGGTGACTTACAATGCTGTGTTAGCTACCTATTGCTGGGTAAGAAATACCTCTGAACTTGGTAGCTTAGGACAATAGCAACCATTTCATTGTTCACAAGTGTGCAATCTATTCCAGGTTTCAGAGGATGGCTTATCACCACTCCACAATCAGCTCATGGTTCTACCAGGCCTGGAAAATCCAAGATGGCCTCATGCCTAGTCTGTCACTTCAGCCAGGATGACAGCCGCTATCCAGAAGCTAGATATCCCTCTCCCCCTCCTCATACTTCATACTCCAGGGTTCCTCTTCACCTAGAGAAAGCTGGCGCAGGCCTTCTTGTATGGCATTCAAGACAGCAAGAGAGTGGAAGAAAATGCTACAAGGACTCTCATGGCCCAGGCCCAGAACCTGCCCAACATTGCAGCCACAGAATTTTATTTGTGCAAGCAAGTCATATGGTCCATCTAGACTCAGTGAGGGAAGGGCCCACACCAGGTGTGCATTCATGGAAGCCCTCACTGGGTATCTATCCCAAATACCAAATAGAAAGCCATACACATTTGCTTTGGAAGAGCTTACTGTCCTAGGACCTGACAAGGCTGAAAGGTATTTAAAGGGGAAATATGTCTAGGAATGGAAGCCTGGGGACAGAGCATAGAGACCATTGATTATGAAGCTGAGGAGTCCGGATTTCATCCAAGAGTCCTTAATTAAAGTGCAAAAATTCCCAAGGAGAAGTGATATTTCAAGCCTTTATGAGCCAGCATCTTAGAAGAAATTGATTCATGTGTGTGAGCTAGACAGATTAGAACCCTAGGTCTATCTAAGAAGTCAGATAAATTGCAAGGACTGTGTGCTCCCATCACCTAGGTCAGACACCACCACCACTTTAGAGAGGAATATGGTTTCCATGTAGGTGAGGTTTCCATGCCTGCATCCCAGGGCAGGACACATGTCACAGATGCTAAGGAGGGGTTCTATTCGCCCTTCAGCTTTCTTTCCCTCTTCAGTTGTCCTACCCATCCTTCCTCAAGGTCTGTGTGCATGGCCACATCAGTGGGCTATAAAATGCTAAGGCTGGAACCACAGCTTTGAGACTGAAATAAAGAAAAACAAAGGCAATCAGCAGAGAATTCTTTGGACTAGAACATGGAAATTAACAGCAAAGAGAAAACTAAAACCACTGATCCAGCTCAACTGATGACTTGGGTGACTACTGCTCTCTTCTGCCCATCTCTCTTGCCACTTCACAGTTCACTTCTCTAAAACCCAGGGTGATGCTCGGGCCCCACAGTTCTCCTGAGGACTGACTTCCCCTGTAGATGACTACTTACAGCCCAGGGGGTTGAACAAAGCCATAAAACGCCACCAATAACACCTGACAAATTGCACCGAGACCTGCAGCCCACCCATTTTTCCCTCTGGGCTGCCGAACTTTGCCCCTCCAGAGATGCTGAGGTCACTCTACAGAGATTTCCTCAATGTCAAGCAATTCCTGAGGACAATTAAGCTGCCAGTAAGTTGGCTGGAGTACACATGAATGTGTATCAGCAAAGTACGGTGAACCTCTTCTCTACTAAGAGATTGCTCCCAGATCTCCATGTTGGATCAAGAGTGTCCTGTTCAGATAGGCGGCCAGCGGTCCTCAGCACTTCTGACCAAGCGTGCCTTCCCTTCCCTACCACTTCTCACCTCGGTGCTTCCCTCCACCAACTGGCATCCCCCCAAGTCTTCACCAACCCCCCAAGATGTCCATAGTTTTCCACCAGAACAGCCCACCGTTGACATTTTCTGCCCCTATTACACAAAGTTTACCTACATTCTGAAATCATCTTCTCACCTCCACTATTAAAATTCTGATTCCCAGATCCATGTGCTTTCAGCTAGCCCTGGGTGTGAATGAACACATTTGTGAGGAGAAGACTCCCAAAAATACAAAGACATGAATATGAGCTGGGGGCATGCCAGACACTTTGGAGGACAGACAACAGAGGCATTTGGAGGCTTGTAATGGATTGTGACCTCCAGAGACTTCTCTTATCCAAAGAAAAGTTGAAACAGGGAGAAGAAGGGGTGAGGAAGGGTTATGGACCCCTCCCAAGCCACCCCCGCCATTCCTCTGTAAATATCAACCACCTTCCGTGCACATGGGATTACCGACCATATAGTCATGCGACCAAGAATGGGAGCCACGTGCCCCACGCATAAACAAGTCGTGCAGTGCATTCTTATTCTAAACCATTTTGAAATACACAGAGGTGAGGATTATTTCCAGTCGAAATCATCTCCGACGTCACTTACCAAGTCTGGCAACCGTAACTTTCCACTGAGACAACGGGTGCTAACTTGGGCCTGGGGGGCCACAGTGAAATGCCAGCAGCTTCAAAAGAAGGAAAAAAGGGGAAAGCAAAAAAAGGAAGAAAGAAAGAAAAGAAACACTCACACTTGACAAGGAGCACCATCTAGAGGAAATTCAAGGGAAAGCTCATCTTCCAGCAAATAGAGCCCCAGGTGTTCTGTAGCGGGAGCTGGCTGCCGAGCCCTCCTTGGGCCACGATAACCAGCTCTGAGGTGCTTGTGAGCACCTGTGACCCGTGCTGGGCAGCTACCCTTGAAGTCCCACACCCAGGGGTAGGCATCCAGGCAGCAAGTTGGAACAACCCCAGAGTCCAGAAAACTGCCAATAAGACACAGTCGAAAACAGGACAAAGACTGCAGGATTCCACCTACATGAGATACCTACATAGTCAAAAGCCTAGAATCAGAGTAGAATGGCGGCAGCCAGAGGCTAGGGAGAGCAGGGGGAAAGGCGGTGGTTGTTCAGCGGGTATAAAGTTTCAATTATGCAAGACGACTGAGTTCTAGAGATCTGCAGTGCGACACTGGGCCTGTAGCAAACAAGACTGGATTCTACTTAAAAATTTGTTAAGGGGCGCCTGGGGGGCTTAGTCAGCTGAGCATCTGCTTTCTGCTCGAGTCATGATGCCAGGGTCCTGGAATCAAGTCCCGTCGTGGGCTCTGTGCTCAGCCGGAAGCCTGGTTCTCCCTTTCCCTCTGCCTCTCCCCCTACTTGTGCTCTCTGGCTCTCTCTATCTCTCTGTCAAATAAATAAATAAAATCATTAAGAAAAAATCTAAGAAGGAAGATCTCATGTTAAGTATTCCTACCAGAAAAAAAGAAAAAGAGGCCAGATTTGTTCTTGGGGTTGGGGGTGTGGGTAGGAAAATGGGACAACAATGCCCCTAAGGGCACTTCTATGATCTGGGAAAGCAGAAAATTGAAAATCTGCGTTTCCAAGTCTTAACATGAAGATTTTTAATTTGGGTAATTAATATCTCCACATTTAAGCAGTTGAATTCAGTGTTTTCTTTTGAACTGTAACCTTTTAGTTTTAAGAGGATATTAATTAGCATTATCTGACCTTTAGTCAGGATTCCAATCCCTACCTTTCAATTTGGAATTGTGAGGAAGTGTGCCCACCAGTAGTGACCCAGAAGATGGGCCCCCTGACCTGGCCTCCTTCAGCCCCCGAGTGGCACAGGGAGAGGGGAGGATCCGCAGGCTTGGCATCCTGAAGGAGTCAGGGAGTAAGAACGAGCCCACTACCTCCCAAGCCTATCTTGTCACTAAAAGGAGTCTCAAAGAAGTCCATTTAATCTAACCGCTGGTTTTAGTGATAAAATAAAAAACTGACTTCTTCAGGTTGTTTAAAGTAGGTTTTATTCCTCAGACATGGTGAGGCCAACAGACCAGAGACACGTGCTGTCGAAAAGATGGTTTATTAGCCATCGTTCCCAAGAGAAGGGAGCTCGCTGTGCCCTGAGGGGGTCACACAGGGAAGCAAGCACCAGGGAAGGCAGGGGGAAAGAGGGTAACTGCAGGCAAAAGCCTTTATTGCGGTTTCCCAAAAAAGAAACGACATGACAGGGTGAGCAGCTTTAGGACTGGCATGTTTGGAAAGTTTTGGCAGGCTCTGGGGCGTAGGAGCTGCCCCTGGCAGTGAGGTAATTAGGGCAAGGGGAGAGTGGCCTGGATACAAGAGCCTAGCAGAGTTGGCGGTGGGAAAGGTGACTCTAGATTGGTTGCTTTGCATATGAACTGTGGGCTCTCCAGGGAGTCCTTTACTGTCTCTGGGATTGGCTAGCGCTAGGAGGGCACTCACTCCAGGACCAGCAAGCCGTCTGAAGCCTCAGGCATTCCTTCCTACAAAAGCATCTAATGTGCTGTCAAAATGTAAAGGTGCATTCAAAAAGGGATCGCAGGAAGTCCATATTTGCAACCGAGAGGTCAACTTATCTGATGCCAGGCGTCGCCCGCTCCCTAGCTTCCCATCTCACTGCGCATGCGTGATTTTAGCTACCCAAACGCTTTCGTTATTTTCCTGTATTAAGCAATCCGAATCCTGTTAGACCAGAACTAAACACAGGGCTTCTTCCTGCCGCTGACCGAGGGAATGAGCCTGACTCAAAAGGAAAAAGACGATAGTAAAGGTTAAAAGGGAGAATTTCTTAGAAGGCTCCTCTTTTCCTCCAAAGATCCCGGTGAGGCGGGTCAGGGCCTGGAAGCCCCCATGACGCAAGCTAGCTTGGGTGGGATCTGCTTTGAAAGCCTCATCATTTACATTCCTTACAGTCTCTGTTTAATTCCCTGTGCTCTCTGTCATAAAATCCTCCCTTCCTTCAAAACCCTGGCTTCGCCCAGGTCTGGGAAGGGAGAGTTAGACGTGCAGGAGCAAACTGTTGAGGCTGAAGGTCCTACCTTAAGATGACTGGAAAATATAAGAAGCAATGTTGAGATTGCTTCCTCGGTAACGCCTCCTCACCAGGACCTTCTCCCTCCATGTAGGAACCCTGGAGAATCCAGATTTTGTCTTGTGGGGGAGGTGCCCTTCCTTTGCAGGTATGGGACAAAGAATGACCGTGGAGGGACAGTGACTCGTTAATAGGGAAGGGGGACAAACGGAAAGGCAATGGGGTGCCACTCTCCGTGAGCTTCACCAGGAAGAGGAGCCTACAAGGACCCCCAAAAGGAAGGGAGGCTGGGCATACCAGAAGATTCACTGCCCTTTCTTTGCATTTTTTCAAGGACCAACCACAACTCACTATTGGTTCGTTTTTTGTGTTGTTTTTTTTTTTTAAGATTTTATTTATTCATTTGATATAGAGAGAGAGACAGCGAGAGAGGGAACACAAGCAGGGGGAGTGAGAGAGGGAGAAGCAGGCTTCCCAGCAGAGCAGGGAGCCCCATGTGGGGCTTGATCTCAGAACCCTAGGACCATGACCTGAGCCGAAGGCAGACGCTTAACAACTGAGCCTCCCAGGCGCCCCCTCACTATTGTTTTGAGTTTAGATTCCAACAGTTCCATAGAAGTGAACAACTGAAGTCAAAGATAACTTTCGAAATTACTTTGGAGGCTAAGAAAATGAAGCTTCTTCATTATTCATTCTTCATTCTTCAAAGCTGGGGAAGCATTGAAATCAGCAGTCTATCTCTGTGAAGCCCCAGCCCAGCCCTGGCACACCTGCTCTCAGCTCCTCTTACCCTCTTGTGTCTCCAGGCGCTCTCCCTGCCCTGAGTCCCTGGGCCCTAGAACATCCAATTCCCCAGCACGGACACCTCCCCACCTCACCCTGGGTTTCCCTGAACACTAGTTGTCCCATAACCAACACCCCACCCCTCCCACGCAACCAGAATGAATCCCGCTCCAGCACCTAGACTTGAAATATCCCGTGATTAGGTGCCGCAAAGAGGTTTGGGGAAGCACTGCAATACTTTTGATATTTTAATGCTCATTGGAGATCTAAAGTTACTTTGTTTTTTTGTCTGTTTGTTTTTATTTTTTTAAGATTTATTTATTTATTTGACAGAGAGAGAGAGAGATCACAAGTAGGCAGTGAGGCAGGCAGAGAGAGAGGGGGAAGCAGCCCCCCACTGGGCAGAGAGCCAGACTAGGGGCTTGATCCCAGGACCCTGGGATATGACCTGAGCCGAAGGTAGAGGCTTAACCCACTGAGCCACCCAGAGGCCCCATAAAGGTACTTGGTTAATTTAGAAATGCACTGGGCACAAATTACTTCCCTCACAAAATGCTTGCAGAGGACAGGCTAATTTCTGATGTGAAGACACAGGGAAAACAGGCAAGACTTTTATAGAAAAAAAAATGCTGTAACTCTGTAAATACAAAGTAGCTTTGTTTTCTGGAATTTTGAGTGCCTTCATTCCTGGCTTCTGCAGGAAGCTTTGTCAGGATTGAATAGCCACTCACCAGGGCAACTCTGAAATGACCGGGGTCCATGTGTGGCAATGCCACCACTGCTCCTCAGGGCTTTAACTGTCACTTTGCCTTCCAGCCACCCTCCATGCTGCCATGTCACATTAGAAAAGGAAGAGCAGACATGTGTCAGAGGCCAGGCTCTGAGGCTAGACACTGTGCACAGCTTCTCTCGTTTGATCCTTTAATCCCCATCAGAGGGACAGTACCAGTATTTGTTGCCATTTTACAGTTGGGGAAACTGAGGCTTAAAGATCTGCTGTAACCTGCCTGAGATCTCATAGCTGATGAGTAGTGGAGTCTAATTCTGACCAAGCCTGACCCCAATTCTGGGGTCTGTGTTTTGGGTAAATGGGCTAGGCTTCTACCTTCTTGGCTTCAGACTTCCAGGACCTGCTTATGACTGAACCGAAGAGATGAGTGAGAGAAGGAAGCCCAGGAAACTTGCAGGCGGCCCCCATGATAGAAGGAGCCACAGCATATGGGCAAGTTCATTGCTGGTGAAACGTGGTTTCTGAGCACAAAATAGGATGCTACTGCTGTCAAGTGTCAATGGACGTGGAGGGGGAGAATTAAGAATGTTCTAAGTGATGTCACCAAGATGGCAACATAGGTCCCTCCTGACCTGCTCTCCTCACAAGAACAACTAACAATGATTCAAGGACAAGACACCACTGAGAGAATCCTAGAGCACAGGGCTGATGCTGAAACACCACCTTGTACCACAGAGACCAAGTCGGTGGGGAAGAGACCAGCTCAATGCCAAAGGCTTGGCCCTCCAGTGGCCAGCACAGCACCGCGTGGTGCCTAGAGATGTCCCAGGGCCTCCAGTTCCTTCAGCGGGAAAAGAGACCCAGGGAGGACAGCTAGTCCACCACCGCCCCCCCAGCATTGTGGGTCGCTTTGTGGAAGTCCCTACTCTGATCTCACACCCCAGGAATTTTGGGGAATCTGGGGGGGGTAATCCACTGGGAATCTGACTATGGCAGAGGAGGAAGGGGCTTGTGACAACCAGCACGGGGATCTTGGCGGACAGAGTTCATACATGCAGTGCCCAAGTAGTGGTCCCAGCCAGCGGATTTCCTCCTCCGCAAACCAGATCAGGGACACACTCCGACTGGGGAACTTAGCGAGATGCGGACCTGCCTGATTCAGATCCTCACACAGAGAGTGTGCAGGCTGGAGAGCCCCGTAGGCCCACCCCCAGCCCAGAAGCAGAGTGGGGTTGTCACTACCCTGCTGTGCAGTGTCTTCTGGCCCCCTGTCTGGTCAGAAAGGCAGGTGACTCCTGGAAACTGTGTGGCCCGGCCCCACGCCAGCCTAGAGGTGAACAGACGGTGGTGATCCCCCCTCCCCTGCCCTCTCCCCAGCGATGCCACTGTAGGGCATGGAGGCTTCCCTGTCTACACGTGGGCAAGGGGATTAACTCATAGCCAAGGATGTCAGTGGCTCCCAGCGGCCCCCAACCAGAGAGCGGGTTTGGGAAACTGAGAGTACCCCGGAGTGGCCTTCCCCCTCCTGCCCAGCCACACACCACACGGACTGTACCCCAACCCCATCTGAGCATAAGGGCTGGAGACAACTCTTGGAAGCCGGGTGGCCCAGTGGTGCTCAAACTTGCCAAAGGGTTCACAGTCTGCAAAGCAAATCCAGTGGCCCTATTTGGCCGGGGAACCGGCTTGAGTAACCCTACTTGTCACTGAACGAACCCTTCAGCCTGTCCGACCAGGGAACCTAGCCAGAGCTCCCAGGGCCACAGCCCAGTGCCCTGTGGCATCTGAACAGAGAGCACGGGCTTCCCCTATCTATAAAATCAGCAGCCTCCCCTGACCAGGGAATTCACTGCCCATTCTAGCCTGAGTCAGGTCCCCAGACAAGGAGGTGTATAGGCCCTGGTTGGTATCAGGCTTCCCTGTCCTAGCAAGGAAATTCATAGCCCCCAATATTACGGAATATAATGCCCAGTCCTGTCTGACCAGAGAATCCAGACAACCCCAGAGCCCACCCTACAGCCTCACTCTGAGAGGCAGCCAAGCCAGCCGTCCTACCTGACTGTTCTCAGCCAAGGGCACACCCCCTGTCCCTCTCCTCAGAGCTTCCACGGTTGCCTCACTCAAAAATAGACTGTGATAGTAGGTCCCACCTGCCCAAAGCCAGAGCAGACACACCCAGAAACCCAAACTGAGCTGACTGGTAAAGGACGCTGTCTGTGAAATCAAACCGGCGAAGTCTGGAAAAGAAGCCAGATTATCCAAAGAGATACCAGCATGAGGAATTGAGTAAACATGACCCCAGCAAAGGAAACTAGTAAGGCCTCAATAACTGACCTTAAAAAAAATGGAGTTCTACCAACTGTCAGAATTGTAGGAAGTTGGTCAAAATGTACAAGCTTCAGTTATAAGATAAATAAGTACTAGGGATGTGATGGGCCCCCATGGAGACTACAGTTCACACTGCTCTGTGATCTATGGGAAAGGTGTTAAGAGAGTAAATCCTAAGAGTTCTCATCAGAAGGAGAAATTTTTCTTTTCTTCTCCTTTTTTTGATTGTACTATATGAAAAGCTGGATGTGGAGCACCTGGGTAGCTCAGATATTAAGCATCTGCCTTCGGCTCAGGTCGTGATCCCAGGGTCCTGAGATCGAGCCCGCATCGGCTCCCCACTCAGCCCGAAGCCTGCTTCTCCTTCTCCCATTCCACCTGCTTGTGCTTTCTCTCTCTCGCTATGTCTCTGTCAAATAAATAAATAAAATCTTAAAAAAAAATTGTTTGAAAAGATGGATGTTAGCTGACCTGAACCTACTGTGGTGGTCATTACACAATAATGTAAATCAAACCATCGTGCCCCTACCTTAAACGTATACATTGAGGTCTATATGTTAACTAACTGGAATTTAAATTTAAATGAAAACTTAAAACATATACAGGGATGTGTCTCAATTATTTCTCAATAAAACTGGAAAAAACAAGCATATGTTAATTATTTCCGTTTTTTGTGGATATGCTTTATTAGATTAGGAAATTCCTTTCTATTGTTAGTTTTCTATGAGTTTTTATTATTATTGAATGTTGAAGTTTATCCAATCCTCCTCCTATATGAACTGAGATGATCAAATAATCTTTTTTCCTTAATTGTGCTTATATAATAAGTTTCATTATGTAATACGTTTCATTCATTGATTTAAAATAAATAATTTTCTAGACTAGGAATCAAGGGATCTGGGTCTTGGTCCTGACTCTGCTAAAAATTAGATAGATAGATAGATAGATAGATAGATAATAGATAGATAATAAGAATTTTTTTAAAGTCCTATGTAACCCTACACAGGTAACTTCAGCATAGAAGGACAGAGACAAGAACCTGCATCTGACTTGTCAGCACCATCTGGGAGTGGGGTTTCATGAACACAGATTCCGGCTCATTTCTCTCTGTGTGTAGCCCCAGAAATTCTGGAATGCAGCACAGGTTTGAAGTGACTCGGTATCTCTCCTGCTTCTTCCCTGGAGTTTCGCAATGTTCTGCCCCTTCCCTCCTGGGACAAGCCGCAAACCAAGCGGGTGCATGACATGACACCATTTTCCCACCAGAGGGCAGTGTTGGCTCAAAGTTTCCCCACACACCACTCCTTGGCTTTCAGGTTTGCATCCTGACATAGAGTATTGCTTTAGGACATTTATACATCTATAATAACTGATTTAAAAAGTTTCTAAAAACTACCCATATTTTCACTACTTGTTAGAATTGTATGAAGTACACAGCCACCCATCCATCCCACCTCCCAAAGTCAAGAACTCTTAATATCTGTATCCTCCCTAACTTGCTCCTAAATGTAAATACACAAATCCACGTGAATTTATACACAAGCACATCACACAAACCTCTTTTTTTCCAATTGTGGAATCATTTATCCTTTTATCTGCAACTCACATTTTCACATCTATATGAGAGATATCACATATATATGATATAGCATACACATCTTTCTTCTATACATACGTATTTTAAGTGGCTTTGTACTATCCCCCCAGATGGTCATCAAAATGCCTATTAAAGAATATCTAGGCCTTCTTGGTTTTTCAGTTACAAGTAGCACTCCAGTAGCCATTCTGGATGATATATCTTTATATAATCTGGGCATTCTTTCTGTAGAATACAAATGGAGGATTGCCAAGTGAAAAGATATATTCATCTGTATACCAAATACCCAGAAGCAATTGTCTTTTTTTTTTTATTTAACCTGATTTTACTGTTATTGTTGCTGTTGTTGTTCTAAAGTTGGCTTAACATTTAAAAAAAAATGAAATCTTGCCATTTGCAACGACATAGATGGAACTAGAGGGTATTAGGCTAAGCTAAATAAGCCAATCAGAGAAAGACAATTAACATATGATTTCACTAATATGTGGAATTTAAGAAATAAAACAGAGGGTCATGGGGAAGGGAGGAAAAAATAAAACAAGACAAAATCAGACAGGGAGACAAACTGTAAGAGACTCTTAATCATAGGAAACAAACTGAGGGTTGCTGGTGGGAAGAGGGTGGGGGATGTGGTAACTGGGTGAAGGACATTAAGGGGGACATGTGATATAATGAGCACTGGGGTTATGTACAACTGATGAATCACTAAATTCTACCTCTGAAACTAATAACATACTATATGTTAACTAAATTGAATTTAAATTTAAAAAATAAAACATTTAAAAACAAAATAAAATATATCAAAACCTCAAAAAATAATAAAGTTGGCTTAATTAAGTTATTTTCCCAATTCTAAGCATTTTTGAGTCGGGGATTTTTTTTTCTCTAAAGATTTTATTTATTTTTTTGACAGACAGAGATCACAAGCAGGCAGAGAGGCAGGCAGAGGTGGGGGCGGGGGGGGGGAGGGGGCAGGGGGGGCGGGAAGCAGGCTCCCTGCTGAGCAGAGAGTCCGATAGCAGGCTCCATCTCGAGGTTCCATCCCAGAACCCTGAGATCATGACCTGAGCAGAATCAGAGGCTTTAACCCACTGAGCCACCCAGGAGCCCCGAGTTGGGGATTTTTTAACGGCCACTAAACCACTCCATAAGTATGAAAAAAAATCTTGTTTAAAATATACTACACATCTAAAAAAAAAAAAAAAAAGTGTTCGCCACTTTAAAAAAAAGAAAGTGTTCGTGTTGCTTGTTCTATGTTACCAGTGATATTTTTAAAAATTTTTAAATAACATTCTTTTTTTTTTAAGATTTTACTTATTTATTTGGCAGAGAGAGAAACAGCGAGAGAGGGAACACAAGCAGGGGGAGTGGGAGAGGGAGAAGAGGCTTCCCGCATAGCAGGGAGCCCAATCCTGGTCCAATCCCAGGACCGTGGGATCATGACCTGAGCCAAAGGCAGACACTTAATGACTGACTCACCCAGGCACCCCAATATTTAAAAATTTTAAAAGTTTACATCTCTGTTACTCATACTCCTTATACACAAAATCAGAAAACCAAATACACAAACCCCTGGTCCCACAGTGGTGCTGGGAATTACTTCTGTTAAAAATTGTCGGATGAAGATTTCATCTTGCTTGCCAAGGGCCAGCCTTTGTGGGTTCCTCTGAGCCCTTCTGTTCTAACTGGCCAAAAAATGGGTCATTTCGTTCAATTGCACCTGCTTCTTACGGCATCTCACGGCATCTCACATTGAAGCTGGGTCACTGCCAAATCAGAGCCAGGGTCTAGGCTCTGGTCAGGTTCCAATTTGAGACAAAAAGCTAGTTGTGAGTGCCAGTGGGGAGGACCCTCTGTTTAAAGAGCTATTTGGGAGATTTTCTTCAAAAAAAAAAAAAAAAAGCCTTTGAATATCATGCCACTGCCTCAAAGAAAGGGCAGGTTGCTCACTCTGGAGCAAGGAGCACGTGAGTCTGTGGCAAGATGAAGGGGACTCCAGCTAGCAGCATGACTGTCCCTCCGGATGAGGACAGAATGGTTATTCGAGTGTGGATCTGAGAGATGGCTTTGCCGACCTGTCTTGAAGCCGCCTGAAGAGCCAGTGTGGCTTTCGTGGCCAAGTCTGGAGAAGCAAGGTGTCTCGTAGGCAGCAGAAGATCTCCAGAAGTAGCCAGGGTCTCTATGGGTGGGGCGGGGCGGGGCGGGGCTGGGGAGTGCTGAGAATTTATTTAAGCCAGCCCACAGCCTCCTGCCCCCAAAAGGGGTCGGTCTGGATGGCAGAGTGCTAAGACACACTTTGCAGAGAGAAGTCATCCGATGAGCAGTCTGGTACAATGCCTGGATTTTTGTTACCCAGAATTCACTCACCTCAAGGTAAAAAGACCCATTTCCACTCCGTCCTCTTTCCACTCCGTCCTCCAATGGGCTTTCCCCATTACTTAAAAGTAAGTAGGAGTTTCTAAGCTACAAAATAGCAAACAGTTTCAATCTGGGCACTTTCTTAGTAAATCTCACCCTTGAAAGGATCTTGCACCCACAGACTTTGCAAGACCAGGACAAACCACCGCCCCCCCCTCACCCCGCCAAGGAAGTCACACAGAGGGGTCTGCTGTGGCCTGAAAAGGGACTAGGGAAGAAAATGTTGATGTGACTCAGGATAGATCTGTGAGGTTGTTGAGGACATGGAGGGGAAGCAAAGAGAAACAAAAAGGGGAAAACCCTTCCCACAGCATAGAGCTGCTTGTAATTCTCTCATTTCATACAGTCACCAAGACTTTGCCATCATTACCTTCATGTAAGTTTGCTGTACACGTTCATCTTTTTATCAGAGAAAATGAGTTCTCTTTGAAACATAATATTGATGAAATTTCTGGTTTTTTAGGATGAATCTTGGTACTTTGTCAAGTAACTACTTTTCTAGGATGATGGAAGCTGGCTACAGGTGTGCAACCGTTTCCGGCTAAGTCTGACCATGAGGCCTTTGGTCACCCAGGATATTCTCAGCGGGCCACCCAGAGGCTGACTGCGCATGGGAAGATATCACCTCCAGGCCAGAGCGCTGGCTTTCCAGAAGAATGGGAATCCTGTGATGTCCTCCATTTTTAAAAGGTAAAATCTTGAGGTCTTTCTTTTTTCTTTTTTTTTTTTTTCTTGAGATCTTTCTAAGATCAAACACAGGATGTTGAAAAGGTGCAGGCTTGCAAATGATGAAACGTTCTGGAAACTTTCATATTCTGGGTTTTTGAAACAATAAAGGGGAGAGCTTCTGTAGTCTTTAGTCAGATCCTAGTTCTCTCAGCCTTCTTGAGAAAGCAAGCAACTCTCTGATGCTTAAAAGTGGTGATTTGCTGGATTTCCCGTGAAACTTTGGGCCACAGCAGGTAACTCTCATGGCAACCATCTTGTGCCAGGGCTCGCTCGCTCTCTCTCTCTCCCCCCCCTTTTTTTTTAAAGATTTTATTTATTTATTTGACAGAGAGTGAGAGAGCACAAGCAGGGGGAGCAGCAGGAAGAGGGAGAGGGAGAAAGCAGACTCCCTGCCAGGAAGGGAGCCTGATGTAGGACTCGATCCCATGACCTGGGATCATGACCTGAGCCAAAGGCAGCCATTTAACCAACTGGACCACCCAGGTGCCTCTACACAGTTTATTTTTACTTAATTTTTGTTTGGTGGCTAGTAAATACAAACGTAATTGGGTTTTTTTACATCAACTTTTACCCAGAAAGCTTGCAATTTCTCTTAACAATTCTAATAATTTATCTGTGTAATCATTTGAATTTTTTAATGGGCGTAATCACATAATCTGTGGGTCATGAGGATTTCATTCTTCCCTTCCAGTCTTTGTATTTTGTGTGCCTTTTCTCTCCATTCCTACACAGGTTAGGGCCTCTAGCACGATGGTGAAAAGAAGTACTGGCAGCAAGCCTCCTTGTTTTACGCTCAATAGCAGAGGGAAAACTTCCTACATCTTATCTTTTAGCTTTACATTGTAAGTTTCTCATGCATACACTTTATTAGGTTATGAAATTTTCCTTCTATTCCAAGTGCACTAAGGATTTTATTATGAATGTTGAATTATAATCAAATATATTTCTGATAGTGAAATGATTCCATTAAATGATAAATTACATTCATAGGTATTCTCTTTTTTTTTTTTTTTAGAAAGAGTGAGCAGGGATGGTGAGGGGGAGACGATGGTGAGATATGGCAGAGAGAGAGAAAATCTCAAGCAGACTCCAAACTCAGCATGGAGCCCATCGCAGGGCTAATCTGATGACCCTGAGATTGTGACCTGAGCCAAAATCAAGAGTCAGCCAACCAACCGACTGAGCCACCCAGGTGCCCCCATTGATATTCTAAAATTAAACCAACCTTGCATTCTTTGGGTAAATGCAAGATTCAGTGTTAACTGTTTGTATGCTCTGGAATATTTTCTATGGGACTGGAATTATTTTTTCCCTAAATTTTTGGAAGAACCCAGTTGTAGTTGGGACTGCTGTTTTCTTGGAGGAAAGATTATTTTAACTACTGATTAAGGATCATTTATGGATTAAGAGCATAGACCTGAAGTTTACCTGCCCCCAAGTAATTTCCAGCTTTGCCTCCTACTTGTCTTACAGCCTTAGGCAAGTTACATGATCTGTGACTTGGTACCCTCATCAATAAATAACAATGTCCCTACCTTAGATATTCAAATATATCTAAAATATAAAGAGTACTGCCTAGACCACAGCAAGTGCTGTGCATTTGCTATTATTATCACTGACTTGATATCTTTAATAATTATAAAATTACTCAAGGGTTACTTTATTCTTTTTTTTTAATTTTAGTAGAAAACACATAACAAAATCTGCCATCCAGACCATCTTTAAGTTCAATAGTATTAAGCATACTCATAGTGTGCAACCATCACCACCATCCATCTCTAGAACTTTTGTCATCTTGCAAAACTAAAATCACTGACAATAATTCCCCATTCCCTCCTCCCCTCCCCCTACCCAGTGGCTGTCAACCACCGTTCGACTTCCCGTCTCTATGAATTTGACTACTCTATGTTCCCCACATAAGTGACATCTTACAGTATTTATGATTTTGTGACT
Source organism: Lutra lutra (assembly GCF_902655055.1). NCBI lineage: Eukaryota > Metazoa > Chordata > Mammalia > Carnivora > Mustelidae > Lutra > Lutra lutra. The sequence continues at coordinate 46,225,153 of NC_062279.1, read as the reverse complement.
GGCTTATTTCAGATGGCACCGTGTCTTCATGGTCCATCCATGTCCTAGTATGTGTTAGAACCCTCCTTCCTTTTTAAGACTCAGTAATATTGCATTGTGTGTCTACATCACATTTTGTTTGCCTGTTCATCAATCCATCGATGGGCATTTGAGTTGTTTCCACCTTTGGGCTATTGTGAATAACACTCCTATGAATATAGATGTACAAATACCTCTTTAAGTCTCTGCTTCCCACTCTTTGGGTTATAAACCCAAAAGTGGGATTGCTGGATCATATGTTCTACCTTTAATTTTTTGAGGAACCACAGTACTGTGGTGTGCTGCACCGTTTTACATTTATACCGATGGTGGACAAGGCTTCCAGTTTCTCTATATGTTGTTCTCTACATACATACAGTTCTCTACATGTTGGAAAGCAACAGGGGTTATTCCATTTTTTTCCATTTTTTGATAGTAGCCATTCTAATGAGTATGAGATGGTATCTCATTGTGGTTTTGACTTTGTTTCCCTAACAATGAGTGATGAGGTACCCATGTGCCTATAGGCTGTTTGTGTATCTTCTTTGGAGAAATGTCTATCAAGTCCTTAGCCCATTGTTTAATCAGGTTGTTTGTGTGCTTTGTTCTCAAGTTTGGGTTTGGTTTATATTCTGAAACAAAATTTTTTCTGGAACAAAAAAAATTGTCCCATTTTCACAAAGTCCAAGTTGTCCAAATTTTTTTCATTTGTTGACTATGCTTTTGGTGTCATAGTTTTCCTTTTAATTCTGAATCAGTTTGGATACACTTCATTGTCTAGGCATTCAACCACTTTATCTGTCTCCAAATTTATGGTATCTTCTTCTTATCCGATTAATCTCTGCAGCATTAAATGCTTAGGGTCCCGTTTTTCATGCCTAATATTATTTCCTCTGCCTTCTCTTTTTCTCTTAGTCAATTTGGCCATGGGATTTTCAGTGGTATTAATATTTACATGTAATACCTGACTTTGCCGATGCTATCCTTGTACGTTTTTTTTTTCTGTTTCCGCCTGCTCAACTCTTCCATTTCTTCTCTTCTTTCTTTGGAATTGTCCTCTGTCCTTTCTCTAATTTCATCTAATTAAGATGAATGCTTAGCTCATTTATTGTCAGCCTTTCTTCTTTTTGATTATAAACCCTTAGGACCAGAGATTTTCTTCTAAGTTCCACAAATTCCAAAAGTGGCATTTTATGATAGTTCAGTTGCGATTATATTCCAATTTTTATTTTGATATTTTCTTCAGCCTAAGAGTGTACAAGTTATTATTTATAACATTATAAATCATATGAGTGGCTGAGACTACACTAGAAATAATAGTGATAGAGAAATACATCTGTGGACTTAATTCAGTTCTCTGTGGCTCCAGTTTTGAAAGCAAGCTACCCGGTGAATTAACAGTCGGGCAGCATTTTTTTAAATAATTAAGCCAAATCTAGTGAGGGCTGCCTTATTTTGACATCAAGAATAATCATTCTTTGGTGTGTCTGGCTGGCTCAGTCAGTAGAGCATGTGACTTGATCTCAGGGTCATGAGTTTGAGCCGTATGTCAGGTGTAGAGATTACTTAAATAAATAAATACATCTTTTTTTTAAAAAAAGAATAATCTTTCTTGAGATTATTATGATCACAATAGAACACAAAATGAACAATTTTGAAAAATTTTTCAATGTGAAGAAAAAAGATTACTGATTGCTCTGTCCAGGATATCTTTCTAGGTACTCTGCTTTGTCTTTGAATTATTTATAGTTCCATAAATTAAAGAAATTTGATAATAATGCAAAAGATTGGGGTGCCTGGGTGGCTCAGTTCATGGTCCTAGGGTCCTGGGATCGAGCCCCTCATCAGTCTCTCTGCTTGGCAGGGAGCCTGCTTCCTCCTCTCTCTCTGCCTGCCTCTCTGCCTACTTCTGATTTCTGTCTGTCAAATAAATAAATAAACAAAATCTTAAAAAAATAAAATAAAATAATGCAAAATATTTTATCCACAGAAATGCAAATTAGTTAGAACCATTTGCATAAAATTGCGTATTAACCCATTTCACATTTATTTTAAATTCATTTCAGCCTTCCCTAACTGCTTCTGTGTGTGAGTGTGTGTATGAGTGTGTTTGTGCACACACGTGTGATAAACCACTCGGAATTGTCCTTTGAATCGACTATAACTTCTTACTAGTTCCTTCACTAATTTAATAAAGAAATCAACTACTAAAAGAAATACGTTAAAAAATTTTTTTTACTCTGAACATTTATCCATCTCCCATTATAAATATGATAATTTTTATTTCAGACGTTTTAAAACTATATTATTAGCTCTTATATATAAGTCTAGAATATTGTCTCTTCCTGGGAGAATTTAATCTTCTTTCTTTATGAAATCCTCTTTTTCACACTCATAATAGTGCTCCTTGACTCAAACTTTATTTTCTTTGTAGTAAATGATAGCTTTAGTTTTTTTTAAGATTTTGTTTATTTATTTGACACAGAGAGAGAGAGCACAAGCAGGCAGAGTGGCAGGCAGCGGTAGAAAGAGAAGCAGGCTCCCTGCTGAGCAAGAAGCCCAATGTGGAACTCGATCCCAGGACCCTGGGATCATGACCTGAGCCAAAGGCAGAGGCTTAAACAACTGAGCCACCCAGGCATTGCTAAATGATAGCTTTAAATTAGTATATGCTCACTTCTTCTTTTCCATCCCTTTAATTTCAAGTATTTCTGTGCATTTGTTTTAGATATATCTCTTGGGGGAAAAAATACACACACATATATATAAATACATATATATATTATAATGAGATTTTTTGTTTTCATTTAGTTTAAAAATCTGTCCTGTAACTATAGAATTTAGTCCACTTAAAATTATAGTAATTTGGGTATGTTTGCATTTATAGCTATGATCTTATTTTATTTTCTTTTTTTTAAAGATTTTTATTTATTTATTTATTTATTTGACAGAGAGAGAGAGAGATCACAAGTAGGCAGAGCAGAAAGTAGAGAGAGAGGGGGAAGCAGGCTCCCTGCTGAGCCGAGAGGCCGATGCAGGGCTGGATCCCAGGACTCCGAGATCATGACCTGATTCGAAGGCAGAGGCTTAACCCACTGAGCCACCCAGGCGCCCCTTCTTTTAGGTTTTCTAACTTTCTTGCCTTTTTTCCCCCCCTTCTTTCTTTTCTTGCTTCTCTTGTGAAGATTTTTTTTTTTTTTTGCTCATTCCAGTTTCTCCCCCTCCACTACTTCTGTTCTCTAATTAGCTCCCTGTTATGAGCTGCACTGTGTCCCTCAAAAAAGACATGTTAAAATTCCAACCCTCAGTACCTCGGAATGTGACCTTATTTAAATAACGTCATTGTAGATTTATAATTTGTTAAGTTAAAATGAGGTCATACTAGAGTAGGGTGGGTGCTTAATCTAATATGACTGATGTCGCTATAAGACGGAGACACACAAAAAGAACAGCGTGGAGGCCCAAATTGGAGAAACGCATCCACAAAACAAAGAACACCGTGGACTTCTGGCTTTCATCAGAAGATAGAACAGAGGCATGAACAGAGTCTCCTGAGAGCATTCAGAAGGAACCAACCATGTGGGTACCTTCATTTTAGACTTTCAGCCTCCAGAACTATGAGCAAATAAATTTCTGTTGTTCGTGGCACTTTATGATGGCAAATCAAGGAAACAATTATACTACTCAAGAAATTGTAACATGCATACCCAGCTGAACAAAGTCAATAGTTAACCCTTGTCTTTGCCATTCTCCTGAACAATACAAGGACCATAGGATATTTTAACAATGTTTATTCTTCCTCTTAACATAAATTACTATTCTTTCCTCTTTTCTATTTTTTCCCCATAACACATTATTTTTGTGATAGTTATATACATTCACGATTTGCTTCGTTTAACCACTATTGACCATTTTTGTTATTGTTTAGATTCCTTTCTCGCATCTCAAAATTCCTCTCTGGGATTACTTTCCTTGCTTCTGAAGTGCATTCATTAAGATTTGCTGATGAAAAATGCTCTTAGTCTTCATTAGTCTGATAATGTCTTTCTTAGACACACAGTTCTCGGTTGACAGGTGTTCACTCTTAGCACACGACATATATTATTCCGTCCTGTTCTGGCTTTCATTTTTGCGGATGAGAACCCTCTTGAGAAGTCAGCCATTCGTCAATTATTGTCCCCCTTTGGGTTAATATATCTTTCCCATATGGCTGCTTTTAAGGTTTTCTCAAATTTTGTGGTTTTCAGCTCCCTGTGTTGTATCCAAGTGTGGACTTCTATTTATGTTTCATGATTGGAATTCACTGAAACTCTGGAATCTGAGAATTTGTGTCTTTATCATTTGAGTAAAAGGGTCAGCCCTAGTTCCTCAAATGTTGCCATGACCTCATTCTCCCTCTCCTCTCTTTTTAGAACTTCTAGAACTTAGATAAGATGTATGTTACACCTTCCACTCTATTCTCCCTTTCATGTTTTCTCTCTGTAATTCCATGTGCAAAAGCGGTCGGTTCTTGGGATGTGTCTTCCTGCTTACTACTTCTTTCTCTAGTGTCCAAGCTGCTGTGTTAAACCCATCCACTGGGTTTCTTTCTTTCTTTCTTTCTTTTTAAGATTTTATTTCTTTATTTGAGAGAGAGAGAATGAGAGAGAGAGAGAGCATGAGAAGGGGGAGTGTCAGAGGGAGAAGCAGACTCCCTGCCAAGTAGGGAGCCTGATGTAGGACTCGATCCTGGGACTCCAGGATCATGACCTGAACTGAAGGCAGCCACTTAACCAACTGAGCCACCCAGATGCCCCTCCATCCACTGGGTTTCTATATCTATATTTGTATTTCCACAAGTCATATTTGGTTATTTTTCAAATTGGCTTGATTTTTATATTATTTATGCTCTCCAGGACAAAACTGCCAAGAACGTACCTATAGTTGAACAATTTAGGTTTATTACCCATTGCAGCAAAAGAAAATGCACACCATGGGGAACCATGAGGCATCTCAATAAAAGGGTGGTTTTAAAAAAAAGACCTAATATAAGATGTGGGCTGTGGTTGGGTGGCTTGGGATGCGGGTAAGGAGGCTGAGGGTGTTATCAAGAAGTAGATAGTTCTAGGTATCAGTAAATCTTATCCAGAATGAAGATAGATGAGAGACCAAGACTAAAGTTATAAGAGCAGTCACTCATATTAGCCAAGATGGGGGACGTTTGGCCATTTTTCTATTAGGACAATGTCATGTTTTGTCATACTTGGTTATGGCGGGGTCTTGGTTTTGTCTGGATCCATCCTGGTCATTTATCTGATGCTGTTGTTCTGTGAAATTGTTTATGTTCAACAGGACCGCATGGCCCAGCAGTGAGCACCAGGCCAGCTCTTAGATGAAGGGGCTGCTTGTCACTTGCCCTATGGTCTCTTAACTCCTTAAATTGTCATCCTTCCTTTTACGTCTTTGTACACGTTAAACATGTTCACTTTATATTCTGAGTCAGATCATTTCAAGATCTAAAATTTCTATAGACCTAATTTTGCTAACTGTTATTTCAACTGGCTCTTGTTTATGGTGGTATGTGTGTTTGACTTCTGCCTGTGTCTCCATAGTTCTTGGAACTTTACCTGTGTGAATTCTGAGTCTTAAAGGTGGGTTCCTCCAGGGGACATCTGTGTTTGCTTCCATCAGGAACCTGAAAGCTCTACATAGAATCTATAAACTTTTTTAAAATCTTTTTAAAAGATTTTATTTATTTATTTGAGAGAGAAAGAGCATAAGCAGGGGGAGCAGCAGGCAGAGAGGGAAGCAGGCTCCCTGCTCAGCAGGGAGCCTGATGGGGGACTTGATCCCAGGACCCCAGGATTATAACCTGAGCCAAAGGCAGACACCCAACGGACTAAGCCACCCAGGCACCGCATAGGATCTACAAATATTTTTTCAATTTTTTTAAAGATTTTATTTATTTATCTGAGAGAGAAAGCACACATAAGCAGGGGGAGCAGCAGGTCAAGGGAGAAGCAGGCGCCCTACTGAGCAGGGAACCCGATGCGGGACTCAATCCCAGGACACTGGGATCATAACCTGAGCCGAAGACAGACCCTTAACTGACTGAGCCACCCAGGCATCCCTATAAACATTCATGTACACTTCACCAAGACTCCTCAAACATTAAAATTTTTACCACATTTGCTTTATTCTTTTCTCTACCTGTATGTGTGTGGGGGGAGTGGGAGGGGTATATAGATAAATAGAGAGGTAGGTAGGTAGGTAGATTGATTATTTTTTCTAAACTGAGAAGTTGAAGACATGATTCCCTTTTCTATGTAAATACTTGAGTATATATTTTCCAAGTACATTCTTTTATAAAACCACAGTGAAACTATCAAAACCAGGAAATTAGCATTGATATTTTATTCAGATTTCATCAACTTCAACTTTCCCCATAATACCTTTTACAACAAAAGAAAACCCTGGATCGTGTTTACATTCAGTTTTCATGCTTTTTTAGTCTCCTTTATTGTTTGCTTGTTTTTTTTGTTTGTTTGTTTGTTTGTTTGTTTGTTTTTGAAGATTGTATTTATTTTAGAGAGAGAACAAGCAGGGAGAAGGACGGAGGGACAAGCAGACTCCCCACTGAGCACGGGGCCTTTCACAGGGCTCTATCCCAGGACCCTGAGGTCATGATCTGATCTGAAGTCAAACATTTAACCAAATGACCCACCCAGGGGCCCCTAGCCTTTTTTTTTTTTTTTAAGATTTTATTTATTTATTTGACAGAGAGAGAGAGATCACAATTAGGCAGAGAGGCAGACAGAGAGAGAGGGGGAAGCAGGCTCCCCGCTGAGCAGAGAGCCCGATGCAGGGCTTGATCCCAGGACCCTGAGACCATGGACTTGCCTGAGGTGAAAGCCGAGGCTTAACCCACTGAGCCACCCAGGCGCAACCCCCACCAAGCCTTCTTTAATCTAGAACAATTATCCAATCTTTCCTTGACATTCACAGTCTTGACAGTTTTGAAGACTATAGGTCTGCAGTTGATTATGGTTTCCAAAAATGATGACAACAATATTCCTAGTCCCACATGCTCTTCCAGAACCTTCTTACTACTTTCCATCGAGAGGTGGAGTCTATTTCCCCTCTCCTTGAACCTGAATGTGGTTGTTCCTTCTTGAGTCACTAGAGTATAACAGAAATTATGCCATGTAACCTCTGAGGCTAAGTCGTAAAAGGATATGGTTTTTCCCTGTTTCTCTGTATATATGTATATATATATATATTTTTTTCCTTTCTATCTCCCCAATTACCCTTGGAACCCAGCCAAGAGGCTGCATGGGAAGACCACATACAAGTGTTTCTGCCAGCACCCCCAGTCAGAGTCTCAGCTAACGGTCAGCATCTACACCAGGCAGGAAAATGAAGGAGCGTCTAGAAATTTCCAGCCCTGAGGCTTGGAGAATTCTGAGACCTGCACATCATGGAAGAAAAATAAACCATCCCTTTTGTGCCCTTTGTGAATTCCTAGCCCACAGAAACCATGAGCATAATAAAGGATTATTTTACACCACTGAGTGTTGGGGTTATTTGCAACCACTGTAACCAGAACAAAACCTGTGATTTTTTTTTTATCCTTTAATTTCTAGTTATCCAGTGTCAGATCTGTTTTTTAATATTTCTATTCTTCAGGTCATGAGCTCAGGGTCCTGGGATGCAGCCCACCACCATCAGTCTGTAGGGCTCTGCACTCAGTGGGGAGTCTGCTTCTCCCTCTGCCTCTACCCCAGCCCCCACTTGTGCATGCATGCACTTTCTCTGAAATATATAAATAAAATCTTTTTAATTAATTAATTAAATGTCCGCTCAGATTCAAACACTTTAAAATACAGTGTGGACCACACAATGACTTTTTAGATAGACCACCAAAAACACAATCCATGAAAGAAAAACTCATTCAGTTGGAAAGGACTTCATTAAAATTAAAGTTGTTGTGTGAAAGACGCTGTTAGGAGAATGAGAAGACTAGCCATGGACTAGGAGAAAATATTTGCAAAAGACACATCTGATAAGGGGCTTGTATCCAAAATACACAGAGAACTCTTAAACCCCCACAATAGGAAAACAAACAATCCAGGGGAGGTGGGGGGATGGGGTAACTGGGTGATGGACAGTAAGAAGGGTTCAGGATGCAATGAGCACTGGGTGTTACATACAACGGGTGAATTACTGAACTCTACCTCTGAAACTAATAAGGCAGTATATGTTCATTAATTGAATTTAAATAAAATAAGTTTTTAAAAAAAACCAACCTAAAAATGGACAAAAGATCTGATCAGATGCCTTACCAACAAGAATAAACAGATGGCAAAGTATATGAAAAGATGCTCCACGTCCTCTCCCATTTGTGAATTGCAAGTTAAACCAATAATGATAATACCAGTAGACTGGCTAATTGATGAGAATAAGATACTGTCAGAATGGATAAAATCCAAACTATTGACAACCCCAAAGTCTGGTGAGGATGTGGAGAAAACAGGAAATCTCATTCACTGCTGGGGGGAATGCAGAATGGTACGCCATTTTGGAAGACAGTTTAGGAGTTTCTTTTTTGTTTTTTTAAAGATCTTATGTATTTGAGAGAAAGAGTGAGAGAGAGAGAGAGAGAGCAGAGAGGGAAGCAGACTCCTTTGCAATGCAGGGAGCCCAGCTGGAGGCTTGATCTCAGGTCCTGGGATCATGACCTGAGCCACAGGCAGATGCTTAACCGACTGAGCCAATTGTGCTCCTAGGTATTTACCCAGATGAGCTGAAAATTTGTGTGTGTTCAAAAACCCACACAAAGATGTTTATAGGTGCTTTATTCATAACTGCCCCAAACCAGCGGCAACCAAAGTAGACATCAATAGATGAATAGATAAACTGTGGTACCTACAGACAATGGATTAATATTCAGCAATTTAAAAAAATGAGTTATCAAGCCGTGAAAAGGCATGGACGAAACTTAAGTGTATATCACTGTAAAAGGAGCCAACCTGAGGGACTCCTGGGTGGCTCAGTTAAGCCTCTGCCTATGGCTCAGGTCATGATCCCAGGGTCCTGGGATGGAGCCGCCCATTGGGGGGAGGGGCGTCCCTGCTCAGCAAGAAGCCTGCTTCTCCCTCTCCCCCTGCTTGTGTTCCCTCTCTCGCTTTCTGTCAAATAAATAAATAAAATCTTTTTTTTTTTTTTTAAAGGAAGCCAACTTGAAAAGGCTACCTACTATATGATTCCAGCCATATGACATCCTAGGAAAGGAAAAACTGTGGAGACAGTAAAAAGATGAGTGGTTGCCAGGGATTCAGGAAGGGAGGGATGACGGGTGAACCACAGAGATTTTTAGGACAGTGAAACTATTCCGTACGATCCTATATGAGTGGATCCATGTCCTTATACATTTGTCCCAATCTATAGAATACGCTACACAAAGATGAACCTGAATGTAAATAATATACTTTGTTAATAATCATTCATCCATACTGGTTCATAAATTACAAAGGTACCACACTAATGCAAGACGTTGATAACAGAGGAAACTTTGGGGGAGTAATAATTAATACAGGAACTCTGTACTTTCTGCCCCATTTTTCTGTAAACCTAAAATTTCTCATTTAAAAGAAGTCTATCTAAAACAAACAAACAGTGTGCATCAAATATGCCATCTCTGAAGGATCAACATTTAGTAAACTTTGTTTAAGAAAAAATGAAGGAGGAGTGCATGGGTGGCTCAGTGGGTTAAGCCTCTGCCTTCCGCTCAGGTCCTGATCTCAGGGTCCTGGGATCCAGCGCTGCATGGGGCTCTCTGCTCAGTAGGGAGCCTGCTTCCTCCTCTCTCTCTGCCTGCCTCTCTGCCTACTTGTGATCTCTGTCAAATAAGTAAATAAAATCTTTTTTAAAAAATGAAAGAAAGAAATGAAGGAACTACTATGTGCAGATGACACCCATTTTCAGAAAAAAAAAATATATATATATATAATAAGTGGCCATTACAGTAGTTAATGGTTGAGTTAAGACTAGAATTTAGGCCTCTTTGTCCATTTCCAAGTTCCTTCCAACCCACCTTGCTGCAACATTTGGGTCCTCACCCGAAGGTAAGGCTTAAATAAAATCGGATTTGCTCTGAGCTGTATGTTATTACAGGAAAAACTCCCACTAAAAGAATGAGCACCATTTCCAAAAATGAACTGTTACAAAAAAAAAAAAAAAAAAAAAAAAAAAAACGGCAAGCAGGCCAGGAACCGCTTCCTAAATTTGTCTAAAAAACACTAGATTCTGTCTTTTGTGTGCGATCGGATGGCAGGTAGATGGACGGCCTCCTACTTGTCCTTCCTATCCACCCACCCCCGCCAAAGGCTGGTGGAGCAGGATGCTCAGTCCGCACCCCCGGACGAACTAGTACGCCAGAACCGAGCACTTCAGCGGCCACCGCAAGATCGGAACTTCCCGGCGCGCCTGGGCGGAGCGGGGCAGCCGGAGCTGCGGACAGAGCAGCCGGTGCGCGTTTCTATCCCTGAGAAGGTATCTGCGCGCCTCCACTGTGAAATGCGGCTGTTTTTAGATTGGCGGGCGGGATGGGTAACGTAAATGGTGTCTCTTCTAGAACGCGATGTGCAAATCTCAGATGGTGTAAAATGAGAAATCGTACAGGGACAGACTTTTTTTAAATTGATTATATATTTGGCTAATATAGAGATAGCCCTTCAAACCTTGCTTTAACGGATACTACCATCTAGAATCGGGTTAAAATAAATATTTACGTTTACGGGAAGTGGGTCTAATTAACATAAACTCTTAAGTAAATAGGGAAATCGGATATGTAGGGGGTAAAAAGGACGGGATCGGAGAAGGAAGCTTCGCCCACCGTGCCTTTAAGTGCCCCGGGAGGGAGCGCGCTGCTGGCCAGCTTCTCTCCTTCTGGAGTCTGGAAAGGGTCCCCGGTGGTTTTGCGGCTCTGAGGCTCCAGTCGGAAAGACAAGGCGCGGGAGGTTGGGTCGGCTCCTCGCGTCCCCCGCCCGGCTCCCCCGCCGCCTCCCCGGGGCCCGAGCGCTCGCAGCCACCGCCCCGGCGCCGGCTGCCGTCAACGGCGCGAGGTGTCGGGTTGCGGCCGGGCTCAGGGCCACAACGGGAGGCTGCTGGAGTGACAGTGACGACCCCCAGGTCGAAGGACAACTGCCCCTCCCCCCCCCACACACACACCAGTCCCCAACCTGACGCGCGTCACGCAGCAGGAGGCGGGGCGCGGCGCTGGGACTCGGACCTCGACCCGGCTGTGGACAACGGGTCCAAAAGGAAGCGGTCCCCAGCGAAAGCGGGCGCCACGGTCTCGCCCTTCGAATTAATGCCGAGTGAGGTGGCCACCATTTCAAAGCGGCCCCTGAACTTTTTTTTGTACCATTCCTGACAGCATCCTATTGTTGGCCGCATCGCAGAACTTCGCCACCAGGCCACCAGCACCCTCCCCTCTGCGGGTCTAAGGCCAAAGCCCTGGCCTCCGGCTTTTCTCCGGGCCTCCTGTTTCTAGAAATCTACTTGGTTGCGATCTGAACTGGGAGGAGGGCATGGGCGAGAGCCGGCCGGTTTGTTTGGGCTTCTAATAGGTTCCTATTTTCTCCGGGGTCGGAGGAAGCTAATTAGTGCAAGCCCTGGCCTGGGAGTGGGGTGGGCGTCCCCGGTCACGGGAGGAAAGCTATAGGTGACGGGAGTAGACCTCGCAAACTCCATATGCTAGAGTCGGAAGCCACCCGCTCCGTGGACTTCTGGACGTCATTCTGGACCGCTCCAAGGTAGTGCACTGTGGCCTTCAAGAACTCAGCTCTGGAACTCTGCCCGACTGAATAGGCAAAGAACTTAGGCTCTCCGGCCTTAGTTTCCCCAACTGTAACGTGGAACGTCCAGCTCAAACGGTCCGGAGTGGGATTAAAAGAGTTAACGTTCACATCTATAAAGACACCAGAACAACACCAGGCACGTGTAAAAACTACTATTAGCAGGAGTTGAAGAGCAAGTTTCTCTAAGATTTATAAAGTAAATATGTCATTTTCTTACAGAGCATTTGTCGATGTTTGTGTGTATTTCAAAATATGTACTTTAAGGTATAGCTACTCTGTTAAAGTGATAATAAATGAAATTACATGTGAAAATGCAAGCTGTGGGTAAGTTTTATACAAATATTTTTGCTGCCACAACTACCGCTTATCTTTTTTAATTTTAAAAATCAAATCATCAGAGCGCCTGGGTGGCTCAGTGGGTTAAAGCCTCTGCCTTCCGCTCAGGTCATTATCCCAGGGTCCTGGGATTGAGCCCCACATCGGGCTCTCTGCTCAGGAGGGAGCCTGCCTCCTTCTCTCTCTCTCTCTCTCTCTCTCTCTCTGTCTGCCTCTCTGCCTAACTGTGATCTCTGTCAAATAAATAAATAAAATCTTTAAAAAAAATCAAGTCATCTAGTAAGTTCTGCCTTGCTGGGAGCCCACTTTCTACATTTTCTGATTCCCTGTCCTTTTGTAATTTTGCTACAGAATTCTCTCCTGGCAAATCGGTACATTCCTAGTAATAAGGCTGCTGTTAAGCAGTCCCCTTAGCTGAGGTTTCCCTTGGAAAGAGAGAGGAATGGCTTGGAGAGTCTCCATCTAGGGTTCTCCTGGGTCAGAGGCTGGAACCCAGACAGACAGCTGGCCTCCTAACTCAAAATACACATGAATAGGGACTCCGGGTGCCTGGGTGGCTCAGTGGGTTAAGCATCTGCCTTCAGCTCAAGTCATGATCTCAGGGTCTTGGGATTGACCCCTGCATGGGGCTCTCTGCTCAGAGGGGAGCCTGCCTGCTTCCCCCACCCTCATACCCCACACCCCCACAACCCCCCCTCCGCCTTCCTCTCTGCCTACTTGTGATTTCTGTGTCAAATAAATAAAAAAATAAAATCTTTAGAATAGGGACTTATACAGTCAATGCAAAGGAATAATTAACTTTTTTTACTCAGTGAGCTGCTTTAAAATAAAATTGAGGTGCTGGGTCACCTGGGTGGCTTAGTCCTTAAGCATCTGCCTTCAGCTCAGGTCATGGTCGCAGGGTCTTGGGTCCAGCTCCCTGCTCAACAGGAAGCCTGCTTCGCCCTCTCGCCCTCTCCCACTCCCCACTGCTTGTGTTCCCTCTTTCACTGTGTTTCTCTCTGTCAAATAAATAAATAAAATCTTTTTTTTTTAATTGAGGTGCTCGTTTAGGCCAAGGCTTGATAGGTTCATTGCAATCAAATTAAAGAGAAATTACTCTTCTTTCCTACAGAATTCAATTGAGACTTAAGGAATCTCCACTAGGAAATCATGTCATGTCCACAATGTGAGGATATTTTTGCTTTATTGTGCCTAGCTGAAAACAGCAAGACTTTATCTTCTCACTCCGCCATCCTTTCACAGAAATTAGGGAAGCTCCTCCCCAAATCCTGCCTCAGACAGTCTCTATCATTTTTACATTGCGGGGGTGGATATAAAAACATGCCCCCAAAAGTGTATTTTAAAACGTGTCAAGACTAATCAATTGTAAAACAAACACTAGGATAATAGCCAGCCAGGACAGACTCTCTCTCAGGAGCTCTTGCCAGTCACTTCGGGATCATAGACCTCTCCCATTCCCTCTCTCCTACCAGCAAATACTATCCTGACTTTATACAATGTTCATTTCTTTGCCATATGTATTTTTTTATTACCCAAGGAAGCGTGCCTAAACAATATACCATAGTTAAATTTGGCCTATTTTTTTTAAGGATTTTATTTATTTATTTGACAGAGAGAGATCACAGGTAGGCAGAGAGAGGAGGAAGCAGGCTCCCTGCTGAGCAGAGAGCGGGATGCGGGGCTCGATCCCAGGACCCTGAGATCACGACCTGAGCAGAAGGCAGAGGCTTTAACCCACTGAGCCACCCAGGCACCCCTAAATTTGGCCTATTCTTAAAACTTTGTACAAATGAAATCACTTAGTGTGTGTTCTGTTATATCTGGCTTCTTCTGTTCAATATCATGTCCGTAAGATTTATCGCTGTTGTATCTGTGGTTCGCCGATTTTCATTGTTATGTAGTGTTCCATACCTATCATTTACTTATTACTCCATACATAATCTTCTAGACCATTCCATACCGTGACTCTAACACTGTCTTCGGACGTTTGAATTATTTCCACTTCGGACCTACTACGAACAGAGTTGGTCTGAACATTGACAGGTTTCTTATGTTTATTGGCCCTTTAGATTTCTTCTTGGTTAAAAGAAAGTTATTATTGATCTGGAAAAGCTTGTCCTGGGAAAATGGCTCAAGATGGCTTGCCTTTTCACTAGATTACGGTTGGCTTTGAATGACCAAAACGAAGTCCACTTTCCCAGGCTTTCCTTATATAGATTGTTCATGCTATTATAAGAAACCTCTCCCCACCCCCAAGTCATCAAAATATTTTTCCATGTCATTTTTTTAAGTATTAACGCTTTGCTTTCCATGTTTAGGAACAGTGATGAGGTTTTTGAGTTAGTGCCTTAAAACTGTACTTGGCTGGATGTCCTTACGTGTGGCAAGACAAATACCCTCAGGATTCTGGTTGCGGCTGCTGTAACCATTGGTTTTCCTTGGCCCCAGACTGCCTTAAGTGGGAAAGGCCCCGGCGGCCGAGCACATCTCATTTTCGAAACTGCAGCGGGGGCCAAACAGTACTCTGCTCTCAAAGCCAAATGAAGCAGACTCTGGAGCTCCAGGATAGCCCCGGGCAAATCCCCGGCAATTCTCAGCCGCGGGGGGGGGGGGGGGGGGGGGGGGGGCGGGGGGAGGGGCCCGAGGTGGTGGGGGGCGGGGGCCCAGGGTGTGCTAGGGGTCGGGATGGGCCAGGAGGGTGGGGAGGGGGTGTGGCCATCCCTGCTGCAGGCTGCGCGCTCTGTTCCCAAAGGCAGCTTTCCTCCAGCCCCAGCAGCCCTTTGTAGGCCAGGGAACTCTTTGGGAACCAGGATTGTGACCCATCCAAAGCCCACCCTCTTCACTTCTTCATGCCTTTGCTTCTCTCCCACGGGATCATCTCCAAAACTGAAGTCTCCCAGGAGACAAGGAGGAGGAGGAGCCCCAGGAGAGAAGGAGCCTGGTGGTGAGGGGTCCCTAGAGGCAGGCGCGCACCCAGAACTTAGGGTTTTGGGACAAGCTCCAGGGGATGGGCGCGGCGGGTGAGTAGCGGGGAAAGCGGAGGTGGGCGCGGACTATGCTAAGGAAATCTCGTAGTGATTTCCATTTTTCTAGCAGGGTCTGCCACCACACGCCGCCTTTCTGAAGAACTAATGCCTTCCTCTCCCTCTCTTCCACAAACATACTTCTTTTGCCCAGAGAAGAGTTTGAGAGGCATGGAGCACACTTATTAGAGGAATATTTCTAGCAATAGCACTTAAAGGGAAAACTTGGAAGAAACCTATATATCCCACAAAAGATATGCAGCTTTAAAAACTTGTACATATCCAGAGAATAACATAAACAGTCATATTACAATTATACAGTATATACAGTCGATATAACAGGATAAACAGTCGCTCATATCACGTTATAGAAGAAGTTTATGATGTGAAAAACTTTTCATAATATAACGTTAAGAAAAAAGCAAGTTAGAATACCGCACATCCAATCCCTATTTCTTTAAAGGGAGTTTATTACACATATATGAAAAAGAGTAAATGGAGAAAAATTTTTCTGTGAGTAATTAGGAGATCCTAGGTTTTGTGCATACTTCTTTATTTTCCCTTGTTTTTGTTGACTGTATGCTACTTTAAGAATCTAGCTACGTTTGAAAAAAGGAGGGAGGGATTCAAGAAGTTTACAAACCTACCGTGGCTTGTTGAGTGTGGGGAGGGGTCTGTCATCAATGCTGGTATCCAAGTTATCAACAAGCGGAGGCCAGAGCTACATCCCTAGAAAACTAAGTTCAGGCAATTTCTGGTAAAAGCAAAACAAAATACTGCTGCTTCCTCTTTACAGAACATGGGAATTTGCCTTTCTAATCTTAATTGTCCAAATATCAAGCCCACATGGCACCAAGATCTGGTGCCGCCCAGAATGGTACAAACGAAGGAATCAAAGAAATGTCCTCCTTATTCTAGTTATTCTGTTTTTCCTGCTCAGCTTCATCCATCTGAATAAATGCACTCCCTACGAAATAAAAGCTAACCCCAGTATTTACTATACTCAAAGGTTGTTTGACACCCTGCCACCCTTGAGAGAAAAATACCTAATCTGCAGGGCTACAGTCTAGAGCCGGGAGCCTTCCCTTTCCTGACCTTCCTCCCCTTCCTGGAGACAGCCTCCTCCCCATAGCCTCTCCTCCAACTCTCCAAGGCTGGTCCAGGCATTCCAGATAAGCAGTCTCTCCTTCCCTTCCACCCTCCCCTCCCCCTCCTCCTCTACCCTCCTCTCTCCCTCCTCCCTCCCTCTCTTCTCTTTCTCCGTCCGGTCTCTGTCCCTCTCTCCTCCTGGAAGCCCAGTCGGAGGGCTTAGCCAGCAGAGGCAGCAGTCACCTTTGAGCTCTGCTCGGCTGTCCTGCCAAGGTCACCACTGATACCGGTTTTAGATCTAAAAGTCATTTTTGTCACTTTACCTGACAACAGAGTTGCATTTTACATTGTTTCTGTTCCTTCTTGCTTCATCCACTTCTTCCAGGTGGTTTCCAGGCCAAATGCCCAGTCTGGTGTTTATGCCTTTTCTCTCTGATCTCTCTCTTCTGGTTCCTTCACTTCCTCCAATCTGTTTTCCTGTGTCTTTTTTTATTTTGAAATTTTTCTAATTTACAGAAAAACTGAAAGAGCAGTACAGTGAATATACACATATCCTTCCTTTAACTATTCCACCAACCACTGGTAACCCTTACCATTCTGTCACATGTGAATGTTTATAGGCATGAATTCATTCCAAACACTTCGAACAAAACCACTCCCCCTGTGATCATGTCTAAGAAACACATTAATTCTGCCATAACATCAAATACCATGCAAACTCAAACCTTCCCCCATTGTTCCAAAAATGTCTTTTATAGCTTCTTTCTTACTCAGTATCCAGTGGAAGTGCTGAAATGTACTTGAAATGTACTTGCTGAAAAGTACTGAAATGTACACCAAATGTAATCTGGTGTTAATGTCTCTTTCTTGTCTTTTAATGGAGAACAGCCCAGCACATTCTTTTTTTTTTTTTTTTTTTTTTTTAATGACATTGACTTTTTTGTAGTCTTCAGATCAGGTGGTTTGTACATTTTTCCTGCTCTGAATTCCTGACCGCTTAACCTTTGGGTTGCCTGAGAATTTGGTTTTGGACTTCTTTTCTTCTCTATTTACATGCATGCCTTTGGCAATTTCATCCAGGACTGTGGTTTTGGATAGTCTATTTATCCCAAATGTATCTTCTCAGCCTGGGCCTGTCTCCTAAACTCCTGACCCCACCTGCTTCCTACTGGTCTCACAGACATTTTAAGTTTCGTAACTGAACTCCTGGTCTTCTCCTAAAAATTTCCTCTGGCTACAGTCCTTCTCTTTTGAATTGATGGCAACTCTACCTCTCCATTTATCCAAGCCGGAAAAAACTTAGAATCATCCTTGATTCTGTGTCTCACAGTGTCTTACACTCCACATCCAGTTGTCTGGAAACCCTGTTCACTCAACCTTCAGAATATACTGGGAACCTGACCAGTTTTCCCCACTTCCTTTGCTTCCTCCCGGTCCCCCATCTCCATCTGTGGTCTAGATTTCCAGCTAACAAGTCTTCCTAACATCTCTGCCGCAGCCTAGTCTGAACACAGAAACCACGCAGCTCCTTTACAAACTCAAGTCCCATTATATTACTCCTCTACTCAAAACCTTCCGATGTGCTCAGTTTCCCTCAAAAATAAAAGCCAAAGTCCTTCACTAGCCTCGAAAGGCCCTGTTACCTCTCTGACCTCATGTCTAGCGGCCACTCTGCCCCCTCCCTTTCATTCCTGCCTCTCCACCTGTTCCCAGCACACCAAGCCTGATCCTGACTCAAGGTCTTTGCACTAGTTGTGCATGCGCCCTCCAGATCCGTGGGACTTACTCCCTTGCCCGCCTTGGGCCCTTGCTCAAGTAGCATCTTCTCAAAGAAGCCTATTCCCAACACCCTTTCAAAATTGCAATGCCCCCCACCCCCGTGCGTGCCAGTTCGCGCACACTCAAGCACACTTCTGATCCTTTTACATATTTGTTTTCTTCACACCTATTTCCTGCATATTGTATATCACCTTCTTTTTAAAAAAAGATTTTATTTATTCATTTGAGAGAGAGAGAGAGAGCATGTGTGCACAAGCAGGGGGCAGGGACAGGGGGAAGCAGACTCCCTGCTGAGCAGAGAGCCCAATAAGGGATTCAATTCCAGGACCCTGAGATCCTGACCTGAGCCAAAGGCAGACACCTAAGGGACAGAGCCACACAGGTGCCCCTGTATATCACCTTCTAACATGTTCTACAATTTATCAGTGTATTATATTTCTTTATCTTCTCCACCCTTCCCTGAATGTTCGCTCCCTAGGAGAGGGAGTGGAGGTGACCTGAGGACCTGAGCAAAGACCTAAAGGAACCATGAAGACATCTAAAAGAGGACAAGGAGTGGGGGTAAGAAACCGTACACATATATAAGAAAAGCCCATATCAGGAAAAGTACCGGCAAGCACTGAGTATTTAGCTATTATTAGTATTTAGTCCATCCTTCATTCAAAGTAGAAAAATAATACTGAGAATATAGTGAATGGTTTATCATTAAGCCAGCTATAGTTCTTAAAGGCTACTTGGCAAGGAGGCACTGGATAAGGGGGTAAAGATCACAGGGTGAGAGTCCACGGACATCGAATCATGCCGAGTGGATTCAATCAGGTCTCTGGCTCTCCCAGGCTGAGCAGAAGTCCTGCCCTCTTGCTTCTAATGTGTGCTTGCAGCCACAGTTTTCCTGGGTTTATCTATAAAAATGAGGGAGGTGGTTGATAAAAAGAACAGCCTAGAGTTTACTAAATTAATGGTCAGTTAGCTTTGGAAGCAGGGACCCTCCTGGGAATTAGACAGAAAATAGCAATGACTGTTAGGACTGGCAGCTTCATTCTCTTGGTTAACTCAGTTTGACGCTGTCTGCTGTGTATTATAATAGGCACAATTTTGGCACCTCCCTCCTGTCTCTGATGCTGGACTCCCAGAGAGATCAAAAGGAAATACAAAGCAAAACTTTTCAAAGATTTGGATATCAGTCTCATTTTAAACATTTTTTTTAAATATTTTATTTATTTATTAATGAGGGGGAGAGAGAGGCAGAGGGAGAAGCAGGCTCCCCGCGGAGCAGGGACCCTGATGCAGGACTCAATCCCAGGAACCTGGAATCATGACCTGAGCTGAAGGCAGACACTCAACCGACTAAATCACCCAGGCACCCAACAGTCTCATTTTATATCCTTTTTAAAAAAAAATCTCTTGTTCTTCAATCTCTCCAAATTGCCTGGACTTGAGAAAGGAGAATGTATTACCAGCTTCTCGTGGGATAAATTTATTTCCCACACATCCCCTACTTTATTCCAAATAAGCCCAGAACCCTGTGGCTACAAATCTACTCCAGCCCTGCTCCAAGTAGGCAAGGAAGCCTACAGTATCCAGGTCCTGGAGAAAAACCCAAAAGACAGCAGAGGGCAAAAGGAACCCTGCCAAAGGACACTGGGTGAAGGGCTCTGGGCACAGTGACAGCCTTCTGGGCATATTGTCCTATGTAAAGTAGACCTGCTTAAAACATGAGACCTCTCCAAAGTCAGCTTTTAAATGAGCCATCCTACTCTCTAATGCATCGACCCAGCGTCAGACTGTCTGGGGGAGAGGCGGAAGGGGAAGACACACTTGGTTATCGGGATAATTTATCTACGTGGCACCAAATTTCAACATGCTGGCTGTGCCTGTGTGCTCTGTCTTTGTCCAGGCAGCTGTCCCTCAGCTGCCACGTATGTATGGAGAATGCCCACTGGGGAAAGGGTGATGGGCTGTGCTCCTGCAGCTCCAAAGACCCTGGGCTCTCCCTCCCAGCGCATGTACTCTTCTCCTAGGTTCTGAGGGAAGTATCCACAAGTTTCCTTGGGGGAGATCTCAAAATATTTTGCATTTTCTTTAGCATCCACTCTGGGCTAAGAAGCATGGAGAGCCGTAACTGTATTACAAATTAAGTTCCTTATATGCAAGGCACCCCGCAGGAGCAGGCGGCCCTACAGATATCTGAGGACAAGGCTGTTGCCTCAGCGGGAGTTAGACGATGAATGTCTTAGGACTCAATTCTAGAGAGGCAAAACATTCTGAATGACAGCATGGTGCCCATTCACATTTCCATTCCAGCAGAAGCCCGAGAATCTGGGACCGATGGTGTTTAACTATAAGCTCACACCACAACTATTTCCTTCTGGTCTAGTCCTTACCCCTCAAGACCTTAGCAGGTTCCTAGTTTTTCCAAAAGGAAGTACTTCAGGGTGCCTGGGTGGCTCATTTGGTTGAGAGACTGACTTTTGGTTTGGGCTCAGGTCATGATCTCAGGGTCCTGATCTCAGGGTGGTGAAATGGAGCCCTTCCTCCAGCTCTGAGCTCTGTGGAGAGTGTGCTTCTCCCCCCTGCCCCTCCCCCAGCTTTCTTTCTCTCTCTAAAATAAATAATTCTTTAAAAAGATGTGCTTAAATTGTCTTTTAAAAATTATACTCATAAACCTAATTGATTTATCTGGGCTGGCTCTTGCAGGCAATAGAACACTCCTGGAATAGGGTTGAGCAACCTGCAATTACTTAAGGAAATAACAGGTTTAGGGGTTTTGTGAAGGTAACTTTTTTGTAGAAAGATTCTGCTTGGAATATTTACCACTTTGGACACCCCACATACATACCTTCGGAGAACAGGTGGCCCTATATTCTGTCTGTGCACGTAGAAATGTTGACATCTTTCACATTTGCAGAGAATAACAATAATGAGTAGAACATCATTTATGGTTAATTTGCACGTTGGCAACCTCCTAAGTAAGGTACGACATGGAACCCTGGCCTCGGCCCCCAGAGTACTGAATGCAGGTCTGTCACTGTCCCCTCACTAGACGAATGACTATAAACAATTAGGGGACCCCTCTGCATCTCAACATCCCATCCCTGGAACTAAGATAATGACATCTGCTTACTTATCTCAAAGGGACATCAATGAGATCATGGATCCCCAAGCTGAGCAAGACACCAGACACTAAAAACTGCCGAAGCGGGTCTGTCTGACCCCCAAGGTCAGTGTGCGTGAAACTCCTCTGGGCAGGCTCTGGGGACGCTACGATGCATCTGATCCCAGCCCAGGTTGGAGGCTATCGCGAGGGCTCATCGAGACGACGGGCTGCCAGTTTCTGACAGAACAGCTGCGGTCTGGCGGTGCGCGTCTGGGCCGCCTGGGCTGCTCCCGGGCTACCCGGCTTCGCAGTACCGAGCCCCGAGCCCGCAGGAGCGGCCGCCCCACCGCGCCACAGCGAACCCCCGCAAAACCCGCTCCCGGGCGCGCTATTTCTTTGAGTCTGATACCGGCAGGCCCTACGCACACCCGCACGCACAGACGCGCGCGCGCGCGCACGCACGCAGAGTTGCCGGGGCCGAGCGCGTATTTTTCCGGCGGCAGGGGGGTGGGGGTGGGGCGCTGTCAGTCGGCCGGCGAAGGGGCGGTGCTGGGCAAAGGGGGCGCGCTGGCGGCGGGCGCCGGAATGTTGATTGAAACCGAGCTTGCAGCGCCGCGCTGATAACTGTCGCCTAGCAGCGCCGCGGCCCCGGAATCGGTGCGCCCGCCGTCCGGCCCCGCGAGGCCCGTACAGAGGAGCCCCGTCGACCCCGGCCCCAGGATTCGCTGCTTTACTCCGGACGTGTGGCCGGCGCACGGGGACGACTCTCGGGCCCCCGCGGTCTGGCGGGAAGACTAAACTGCCTCCGCCGCGGAAAGCCGGAGACGAGGGTGGTGGGGAGACCACCGGGAGAAATGGAGAAGCTGGCTGTTTTATATATGATCAGCAAAACACAGCTCTTCGCCCTCTCCCCTCTCCACTCCACGCAGGCTCTTCCCCTAACTCAGATTTTCGCGCGGGTGTTCTGGGGTTCGCGGAGAGCGTCTCTGAAAGTGCTCTCAGGCGGACCGTTAACGTGGCCCCAGGATAGCCGTTTGGGAAAAGATAGCGTTCGATCCTTAGCTCACACTGTACACTCGAAATACACACTCCAACTAGATCGAAATGTAAATGAAATTGCGCAAGTACTAGAAGAAAATATGGGTGAATTCCTCTTTAATCTTGGTGCAGGGAAAGGTTATCTCACTTTGTCTCAGATCCAGAGACAACAAGAGATAAATCGCAAGCGATTACACATTAAAATGCATGACAAAAAGCACTGTAGAAGAAGTCAGAAGACCGCTGTAAGCAGGAATAAAATATTTGCAGTATGTAGCACAGATACCCCAGATCCATGACACATAGAAAAGTCAAAATTTGATAGAATAGGGGCGCCTGGGCGGCTCAGTGGGTTAAAGCCTCGGCCTTCGGCTCAGGTCATGATCCCAGGATCCTGGAATCGAGGCCCTCATCTGGCTCTCTGCTCTGCAGGGAGCCTGCTTCCTCCTCTCTCTCTGCCTGCTTGTGATCTCTGTCAAATAAATAAAATCTTTTTTAAAAAATTGATAGAATTTGGAAGAAAGATAAAATTTAAATGGGGGTGTGTTTGTTATATTCGTATATCGTTCATGCATATGTATATCTACATACATAGACATATGTAAATATCTTTTAGAAGATAAATAGATGATCTGTCTCATATTTAGAGAGATGCAAATTAAAACAACACTGAAGGGTGCCTGGGTGGCTCAGTGGGTTAAAGCCTCTGCCTTGGGCTCAGGTCATGATCCAGGGTCCTGGGATCGAGCCCAGCATGGGGCTCTCTGCTCAGCAGGGAGCCTGTTTCCCTTCTTCTCTCTCTGCCTGCCTCTCTTCCTACTTGTGATCTCTGTGAAATAAATAAATAAAATCATTTTAAAAAAAACCAACACTGAGATATCATTTCTCACCTGTCAGATTGGTGAAAATTTAAAAGTATAATACATTCAGTTGTCCAGGCTGGTACCAGAGAGGTAAGCACTCTCATACACTGCTTGGGGAAGGCAAGCCTGTGCAACCATTCTGGAGAGGAATTTGACAATGCCTAAATAAATTATATATGCATTTACTTTTGACCCATAACCTACTTCTAGATATATCTCAGAAGATATACTTCTAGCAATATCAAAACGCATAGCAACAATGTCAACCATTACATCATTTGTAATGCAAACTATTGAGAAAATCTAAATATTCTCAGGAAACTGGTTGAATAAACTAAGGCACATTCACACACAATGAACGACTGTAAAAAAGAATAAGGACGATCTCTCTGAACCAGTAGGTTCAGGAGTGTGGTCTCCAGGATACACTGTTAAGCGAAAGGAGCAAATTCTGAGTATCTCTAAGAGGGGATGGAAGCTGGGAGCACCCCTGGGGAGGAGTCTGTGCTAGGAGGGATCTTCAGGTGTGTGGTTGCAGGTGAGGCTGTGGAAAAAAGGATGCACCCGTCATCAACCAGCCTCTTAAATATGACAATCAGATTCACATCATAGATCTTGAGGATGACACTATAATTAAAGTGAAAAATGTCCTCCTTCATCAGGCAGGTGAAATTAAGCCCATTAATGTCAGTCCATCAGATTAAATTGTGCTGGCAACATTCCATTATAAAAGCTCAACTTGTCTTCTCCCCTACTGGACCGGATACTCCTGGAGGATTCTGGCATGTGTGCTATGTATCTTTGTGTCCTAAAAGGTTGCAAACTGCCTTATATATAGGGTGACCATA
This sequence comes from Lutra lutra, assembly GCF_902655055.1. NCBI lineage: Eukaryota > Metazoa > Chordata > Mammalia > Carnivora > Mustelidae > Lutra > Lutra lutra. Next base: position 46,201,219 of record NC_062279.1, on the reverse strand, counting down.
TGTTGTGGTTTGTTTGGAACAATTGTGGTTTGTGCCTGTCATCCCATCCCATGAGTGTTTCCTTCTTTTTAAAAATGTCCTTGGTTTGGAGGATTGATTTTATGATTACCTTCTCTTATGTAATAGGCACTCAAAGAATATCTACTGAATCGAATAAAATGATTCAGAAAAAAATTGAAGTCACAGCTTCAGTGAAATTTTAAAATGTGTAGTGAATTTTTCTTAGAAACAAGGGTGCTAAGAAATCCTGAGTGAAGAAGTAGGGAGAAACATAAGAAAAGACGATTACCAAACAACTGCATCCGTCTTAGCACTTGTGCTCTAAGGGAAAAAGCTCCCTGCTGAAATGAGATATGTGTGGCCCCAAACAGATCTCTTAACCTTTCTTTGTCTTGGTTTTCTCTTTTGCAACCTGGGAATAATAACTGCTTTACACACCTCCCAGAGTTATTTTGAGAATAACCTGAGTTATTTTTCAAATCTTCATTCTACTCCGGGGGAATCCGAGTGTGCGCAAGGAGAGAAGAGGTAAAGGGCAATAGCTTTGTGTTTGTGATGCGGCCATGTGGTAAAAAGACCCAGGATCTCCCTCCAGAGAAATCTGGATCCTGCCCAGCTATCTGATAGCTGTGTGGTTTGGCACCACAGGTAACCTCTGTGTTCTTTATCTTGTAAAATAGAGACTATTAAGTTAAAAGAAAAAATGAGAAACCGTCATTTTTTTTTAATGAGAAAATTTAGGGGTTCCTGGGTGGCTCAGTGGGTTAAGCCTCTGCATTCAGCTCGGGTCAAGGACTCAGGGTCCTGGGACCAAGGCCAGCCTCGGGCTTTCTGCTCAGCAGAGAGCCTGCTTCCCCTCCCCCTGCCTGCCTCTCTGCCTACTTGTGATCTCTCTGTGTCAAATAAATAAATAAAATATTTTAAAAAATAATAATAAAAATGAGAAAATTCAACAAGTTGTTTTGAAAGGATTTGCCTTAAGACCATAGTTATGCAATCTGCTGGGGGGGGGGGAGGCTATGAAGATCTGTGCCAACAGTCAGGAATAGTGTGAGATTTTCAGTGTCGTGGGAATACGGTAGACATGGAACAGCTTATTTTGAGCAAAGGAAAGACAGGTAGAAAGGGCACAGACACTGATGTTACAACAAAGACATCCTGTATAGGGGCGCCTGGGTGGTTCAGTGGGTTAAAGCCTCTGCCTTCGGCTCGGGTCATGATCCCAGAGTCCTGGGATCAGGCCCCACATCGGGCTCTCTGCTCAGCGGGGAGCCTGCTTCCTCCTCTCTTTCTCTGCCTGCCTCTCTGCCTACTTGTGATCTCTGTCTGTCAAATAGATAAATAAAAATCTTAAAAAAAAAAAAAAGACATCCTGTGTATAAAGCAACAGCCACCCACGGGGAGCAATTAGAAGCATAATATCAAAACAAAAATCTTGTTAAGTGCCACTACCTCATAGCAACAAGGAGGACTACCCGTGTTATGCCACCTTGTCAGGTAAAGAAGGGAAAATTTTTTTAAAAAAGAAATACATGTATCTGATCATCTATGGAGGGAAACAAGCACAAAAAGAATATAGTGATGAGACTGCGAGTGTGTAGGAACCGGGGAAGGATGGGGAGTGGTCATGAGAATAAGACTAGAAAGGGTAAAGGTGCAGTGGTCACATCCTGGAATACACATTTTTGCATAACTTTGGCTTTTAGAATTATGTGAATGTTTCACATATTAAAAAAATAAAAAATATTATAATATTTTAAAATGCATCCCAGCGAAAGAGACAGCGGCAAAGCAGAAATTGCAACTGTGGGCGACTCAGTTTCCCCAGCCCTGGGTGGGCCTGATACCTCTGGACCAGTCCCCAGAGTATGCTAGAGACTATCCCCTACAAACAGGGCAGATTTCTTTATCCAACAAATGTTTATTGAAGACCTATTAAGTACACAGTTACTAGCCCAAGGCCTGGAAGGACCCTGTGGAGCAGACCCAGACCAGAGCCCCAGTCTAGTCTAGTCTAGTCTAGTCTGGTGGGGATCCAGCTACCCATGAAAAACCTCAGCTGATTTCCTGCAGGCCTTCAAGGCCCCCAGCACCTGACTTCACTTGGAGTTGCCTGTTTAAAATCCTGTTTAAAATAGGATTTTAAAAGAGGGAATCCCTTCATTTTAGGAAGGTCTGAAAGAAACTGGCGGCGGAGGGCTGGGCAGGGGGACTCTTTAACTGCGGATGGAAAGAGGTTCAATATACATCATACACAAATTTTCTATGATTGTGCTCAGGGTCACACTGCATGGAAATAATTTAAAAGTCTGGCTCCTGTGCAAGACTGGGATGAGAGAAAAGGGCTGAGGCTTCTCATTTCCTTAGTATGTTCACAGCTTGGACTGAGCTGGCCCAGGGTAAGTGCTTCACACATGTTTATGGACCTAGTTTGGTTTGCTAGCATTTTATTTATTGTGCCACCTAAGTGTACTAAGGCAGATCCACTCACACCCCTGGCATGGCTGGCTCCATATCATCTTATTTTATTTAAGATCTTATTTATTTATTTGACAGAAAGAGAGAGAGTACAAATAGAGGGAGTAGCAGTGGGAGGGGGAAAGCAGGCTTTCTGCTGAGCAGGGAGCCCAACTTGGGGCTCCACCCCAGGACCCCCACCCCATCATGACCAAGCCAAATGCAGACCCTTAATGGAGTGAGCCACCCAGGTTCCCCTCCATCTCCTTTCAAGAATAGAGATGAGGTGAGGCTCAGCCGGTTAAGCATCAGACACTTGATTTTAGCTCAGGTCTTAACCTCAGGATCTTGAGTTCAAGCCCCTACTTCCGCTCCCTGCGAGGCTTGGAGCCTACTTAACAAACAAACAAATAAAAAACAAAGAATAGAGATGACGACTTATCTGCCCTTGAGCTAGGAACGGGACACACACACACACACACACCACCCCCAGTGCACTCAGTTTCCGCTCTTGACTCAGGTCCTAGCTACTCTTTGCCCCTCCCGGATGCCCCCGCTTTGGCCTGTGGCCAGATCGCTCGCGTTCCCCTTTCGCCGCGGGGCAGTGGTTATTGGGGCTGCAAAGGACAGAGCACGTAAGATGAACGTTACAAGTTCCACTCTCCCGAGGGGGCGCTCCCAGTGCGCTGTAGCGGTAGAGGAGGACGAAGGGGTGAAGACGAGGCCCGGGCGGTTTACCGCAGCGTCCCGGTCCCGGTCCCGGGGCCGGGGACGTGGGGTGTCCTGGAGGTGACTTGGGGAGAGCGAGACCCGGGCGAGCCGAGAGCAAGAAAAGCGGAGAGCAGTACGTTTGCTCCGGCCGGGCTGCGCGGCGGGGACAGGCGAGGCAGAAGGATAGCCTCTCTCCCCTCCGCTGGTGGGCAAAAGCCGTCCGCACACCTCCGTCCGGTTTGCTTTGGGTATGAGGGAGCCTGAGCCCAAGCCGCCCTTTCCCTAAGGCAGACTCTGCACGAACTGCCAGGGGTCAGAAAGACTGTTCGTGCCCCAGATCTCTAACAAACCAGGAGAGGAGAACAAAGCTGGAACACGAGAGCAGGATTTGAACTCAGGGCTTTGATGCCAAGACCCTTTCAAGGTGTCTTTTTCTTTCCCCCCCTCCAGCGTCCTAGAGCGTGATAGTCCACCGGGAGAATTCCACCCCGGAATAAGTGCTGGCCGGCGGTCTACGCTTGATGTCTTTATCCCAGGTCGCCCCCAGCCCTAGCTTGCGAGGACACCACTGAGCAAAGCTGCTGGAGCGAGGGGGCGGTGAAATGTTGTGAACATGAAAATGTTCTAAATTCGCCCACTTTCGGGTGTCTGGGAAGTCCTAGTAAATCTCTGCAGAGAGGAGGATGCGATCATACTATTTTTCTAGGAAGTCGTGGGATATGTTTCATGAGCATTAAAACATTTGATTCATTAATATTTGTCCTAGGTATTTATCCTGAGGAGATAATCCAAAGCGTTGACAAAGTTGAAGGCACGACGTCCTTCTCTGAAGTTTTATTGAGTGACAGAAAAACAATAGGTACAATCTAAAACTATAAGCACAGCCTATTATGAATCGTCCGTAACATGGACTATTATATTGTAATTTTAAAACACATTTGTAGGGGCACCTGGGTGGCTCAGTGGGTTAAAGCCTCTGCCTTCGGCTCAGGTCATGATCCCAGGGTCCTGGGATCGAGCCCCACATCGGGCTCCTTGCTCAGCAGGGAGCCTGCTTCTCTCTCTGCTTCTGCCTGCTGCTCTGTCTGCTTGTGTTCTCCCTCTCTCTCTCTCTCTCTCTGACCAATAAATAAATAAATAAATAAATAAAATAAAATAAAAATTTAAAAAAAAAACACATTTGTAAAAAACTCTTTAATGAAGTCCTGGACACACTTATGATGTAAATTTAAAATATACAAATTCGTATAAAGCCTATGCAAAGATATAGAAAGAAGGAAGTAGGTCACCTCTGGATGACTCTTGTTTTCTTTTCAACTTTTCTTATATTCCCCCCCCAAAGGGTGAATAATAATTTTTGTAATCAGAAAAAAAAATTAAAGAAACGTATGTGTTATCACAAGATTTCGAGGTCTCTGGGGAGTAAAGCCTTATATCCTTCAGACAAAAAGTTGGGGGGTGTACTGTTTCCGCAAAACCAGATTCCTGGTGCGCCCTGTTGTTGGAGAGCTGGGCCACCTCAGAGCCGCTTAACCTCTCTGATGGTGACTCCTCACTGAAGAAGACAAGAAGGAAGAAAGGAAGAAGGGGAGGAAGGAGAAACTGGGAACACTTGGGGTATAGCTTTGATGTAAATGCTAAATGAAATGATGTATAAGAAATCATTAGTTCGTTGTGCTGCAATTTTGTGAGAAATTTTGTGCCCATAGCCTAGGGAGATGAGTTCGACTTATCTGGATTTTCAGGTAGTAATAAAGCCCAGACCGTTCTTGTAATATTGAATTCTCTCAAGAAGATCTATTTAAGAAATAGTTGATCTGAAATCCCAAAGAACTCTAGTGAGATCTCATTTTGATTAAAAGATATTTTTAAACTCCTTAGAGTCTGTGCTAAGTTGCCAACCTCAAATCATGTTTTCTTAATTGAACCTTATTCTTATCTCCATTTTAAAATTAAACCTAAGTTGACAGAGGTAAACTTTGGCGGAATCCCACGGTTGATGTGTTCCAGAGCAAGGGCTAGACATTTTGACTCCACCCCCTCGTTCATAGCCACTGTACACAGTTTCTCCCTCTCTCTCTCTCTTTTTAAAGATTTTATTTATTTATTTATTTATTTATTTGACAGAGAGATAGAGAGCCAGAGCACAAGCAGGGGAGCAGGGAGGTGGCAAAGGGAGAGGGAGAAGCAGGCTCCCTGCTGAGCAGGGAGCCCCAAGCCAGCTGGACCCTAGGACCTGAGATCGAGTTTGGAGCCAAAGGCTGATGCTTAGCCCACTGACCCACCAAGGCGCCCCCCACTCTCTCTTCACTGGGTGCCACCCTTGTGAGAGGAGGTTTTCTGAAGATCTAATGCTGGTCAAAACTTCCCACCCCTTGGAGGTGGAGGGAAGGGGACACGAGGACACATGCATGTTCGCATGTTCGCTGAAAACAATCAACTTTAGGGAGAATAAAGAGGAGGAAGAGAAGGAACTGGGGGACAAGAAGGGCAAGGTGAGCCCCTGTCTGGCACCTTCCAGAGGGCTGGGGTTATTACCTCTCCGCATCCACCTGTGGAGCTGGCAAAGAGGCGCCCCCAACCCAGTATAGCTTCCTAGCCGTTTCTTCACCCCGCAAGCTGAGAAGCTCTTCCTATGAAATGGCTGATCTGGGATCCCCAGACCCAGATTCTGCTCTAAGTGAGACGTTTTCCGCTTAATATAGGCATCGACGGGTGAAGACTAGCTTGTCCACCGCCCGGCCTCGGCTGCCTGGATCCGGCTCCCCACCGCGGGGGCCCCCACCCTGCGCCCACTAAGACTCCAGCGTGTTCCTTCAATCCCACGGGTGCCCAGCTGTCTCCACCTCAGTTTTCCTCGGTGGAAGATTGGAAAGTTGAGTTAACGCCGGCACGATGGGTAGGCTTCGGTTGTAGAGCAAGGGTTCCACCCCCCAAGCCCTTATGTCCTCTAGGAGAGCCCCCTTGGGCAGGGGATTGACCTCGGCGGCTTGGGCCTGAACCGTGTTCACCTAGAGACGGGCAGCGCGCAGCACTCTCTCCCGTTTCCCCTGCTTTTGAGAGCCGTCAACACAAACCAAACCTCTCCGAGGGTGGCTGGGGGTTGGAGTGGAATTAGTAGGGCGCGGCAAGAAAGCTCCTGGGGGAGGAAGGTGCGGGTTTGCACGTGGTTTCTGCCGGGACCAATGAGAGCGATCTCGTCACTTGGCCTCGGTCACCCCGTCGGCTGGGATGGCCCAGAGAAAGGCGCAGTGCTGGATACTGGGCGTCTGCCCCAGACCTCGGGTCTGTGGCGCCTGCAGCGCCAAGACGGGGAGCTCCGGGCTCTGGGCTCCTGGGGGACCGGGGCCACCCCACCCCCGCCTCCTCCGCCTTTGGAATGCTGCTGAACCCTGTCGCCTCCACCCCCTTCTCGGTCAATGACATCCTGAGGCTGGAGCGAGAGCAGATTGATTCCGAGTCCTTGCAACTCCGGGGGACACGGAGGATCCCTGAAAGCTTTCAGTGTCTGCGATTGGTTCCAGAACCGCGAAAGGCAGAGGTTCCCAGCATCTGCAGGGCCGGCGGCGGCGACAGCGGCAGAAGGCAGGACGAGTCGGGGTCTCCTGGTGGTCCCTGTGAGACAGTCACGGACATGGACGCAGAACGGGTCCGGGAGCCAGGTGAGTACGTGTGCTCAGGTCTTGGCTCCTACAAGGAGATCATGGCTGTTGGGGGCATCATCACTACCAGCCGACGCGTGCAGGTTACACGCATCTCCGGGTCTTTCCTGCTCCAAAGGCCTAGCCCCATTTTCTCTTATTAGAGGATTCCAAATGGCAGATCTCTCAGCCCCCCTTCCCATCTCCTCCAGACACCTAGTGTGCTTCCCGCGTCCCTAAGAAAATAAGTCCCGCATCTTAGGCGTTCATAATTTCCACAGCCTGTTCTCTGATTCCTAAAAACGCATCACGCCCTCTCGCAGCCAGCCACACTTCCCAGAAACTCCAGCTCCTCTTTCTTACAGAGAAGCCCTCTACAGTACCTTAGCTGTGCTCCACCACCACCAGACTTTCCTGCCAACGTCCGCGTCTCTCTACCCTAAAGCGTGTGCCAGAAGTGTAGCCATCACAGCAGCCTACCGCCGGGGAGTGGAAACTCGGCTGGCTCTGGGGTCAATCGCAGCCCTTTCTTGGGGCTTGCTAAGTGGCCTGGCCAGCGCGGTCAATCCTCCGTCCGGACTCCCAGTCCGGACAATGAGTGGCGACCGGATCAGTTAATATCTGAGTCCCTAGGCCTGGACGGCCAATCCTCCGCGGCCAATCCTCCGCGTCTGGGAGCATAGAAAGGGAGCTCCGGTTTCGCTGCTCTGGGAGAGGACTCCGGGGAGTCTGGGCGCCCGCTCTCCGAAAACACAACCCCGGCGGCGCGTACAGCGAGCTCCCGGCCCCTTCGTCCATCCGCAGGAAGGGAAGGAGCCGTCAGTGAGTTGTGTTGCCTTGTGTCCTGCGACCCAGGAAACTTCCGCAGAAGAGTCTCGACCTTCGGAGGGATGAAAAAGCCACTCTACCTCTGGACAAACCTTTGCACCTCCGTCTACAGTTTCCTGGTGCCGGTCGGGGAGCCCCACGGAGGCCTCGCAGATCGGCCTTCCCCTGCCAGGCTGTGCTGCCGCCCATCCATTCAAGGCGCAACGAATAAGTAAAGGGTTAGATTGCGGTTGTTCCTCGACGAGTAGCCTCGTTATTTATCTACTGCAGGAGGCTGGAGAACACTGGACTTGGCTGTGTTCACAGAGAACTCTGGGGGTGTTTTGCGTGGACTAATGCCTTCGGAGATGCTCAGCCAGCTCCGCATTCACTCTGACCTTGCTGAGAAAGGGTCACAGTCCTTGGCCCACAGCTGTCACCTAGCAGCTGAAGGCTCACACAGCGCCTTCCTCCTTTGGCGAACTTTGGGCAACATTTCTTAAGCGGCTGCCCTGGACACCCAGAAGGGACCCACGCCCAGCTCCAGGAACCAAGCCCAGGGCCACCGCAATAATCGAACCTTCCTGGTAAGCAATGCACTCATCTGTTCCCAGCCAAACCAACTTGCTTTCAAGGACACAGGGCGAGAGGGGCTCCAGACAGTGACCAGGAGGGCGCCCCGCAGCCGCATGGCCTGCCTGGTCAGCGACTCTCAAATGGGGTCCTGCTAGTTCCAAAGAATTGCTGAAGGTCAGCTGTAACTTTTTCATTTGCTAAGAATAAAACCCCAGTGCATATTTTTCTTCTTTGAGAGAAGAGATGGCCTCAGTTTCTCTGAGCACTGGCTTGTCTGAAGAAAGTTTTCATTTCCTCAAACTTCAAATACCAAAGAGCCCCATCTCCTGCTCATAGGAAATTGTGCCACTGGGGTTGGGGATTTGAAGTCAGTTTCCAACCCGCACCTTCTCTAATTAGGTGCGTCGCCTGGCCATGAACTTACAGCCACTCCAAGTTCCTGGTTTCTCCTGGCGTGCCTTCCCATGAAAACTCAGCGTTTCCTCTCTACCCACCCTTGGGTTAAAACACAGCTTAGCCAAGACAGAAGAGAGGTGGGAAGAAGGCAAGGAAAGGCTGTATTTCAGTGGGCTTCAGACACAGCCATCTCGGGGTGACCGGGTAGGACACCATCCCAGGGAAGAGGAAGTCAGAGCGAAACCAATGCCACCTGGTTACCAAAGACAACCCAAAGGAGAAAGAAGCCACTTTTTAAGAAGTCAAATGTGGATCTAAACTTTGTATATGCCTCCAAGGGGCACTCAGTTTCCGAGCCAAGAATTAAGAGTCAGAAAAATATTTGGTTCACCTTTATTTTGCTAACTTACAGAGCATCACATCTAAGAAAGATGGGACAGGTCCCTGGTGCCGGTGCACTTGACAACCAAAAAGACAAGGGTGTGTGCAAAGGTGGGGTGAAGGTGGAAGATACTCAGGACACCCGCCCCTGAGCTTGGATGAGAATACCCGGTGATGCGTGCAGGACCACCACAGATAACCAGGCAGACAGGAACCCACGGGCAAGCGCGTCGCCAAGTTTTAGCGCTTTCTCTTTCTATCTCGATCTCTCCCCCTTTCTACACCCCTTCTTTCCACCAAGGGCAGTCCAAAGTCAATTTCCATGTAATAGTCCCCCACATTTGCACTCGGTCCTTGCGGCAAAAACTCTCCCAAACTCGACCACACTTTAGAATCGAATCACAGCGAATCGCCCCACCCCACCTATACACATATATTCTAAGAAGAAAATGAAGTTGTCTTAGATCAGCTACCTTTTAGGAAACGGCCGCATACCGGAGACCCTAGAATGTCACAATTTACGTATGTGCCTGCAGGGACAATCGTGACAGGGCTTGGGGGAAAGGAACCTACAGACCTCCTGGGACGGGGGGGGGGGGGGGAGGAGTCAGCAGAGAGGACCGAAGGGGACGCGACGTGAAGGCTACCAGGGGAGAGGGGAGCCCCTGAAAAACAACGCAACATTTGCTCAGGTAAGCCTGAGGCTGGACGCTGACCGCTGTTCCTTCCTGTGCTTTTAGAGCCGGGCCTTAGCGCAGCCCCGCCCCTCCACGGCGGGACCAGGGGGCCGGAGCGCTGCGTTGGCGACGTTGGCATCGGCACGCGCGGGGACAGCACCGAGCAGCCCAAGGCGCGGCAGCGGCGGAAGCCGCGCGTGCTTTTTTCGCAGGCGCAGGTGCTGGCGCTGGAGCGGCGCTTCAAGCAGCAGCGGTACCTGTCAGCGCCTGAGCGCGAGCACCTGGCCGGCGCGCTGCAGCTCACGCCTACGCAGGTCAAGATCTGGTTCCAGAACCGGCGCTACAAGTGCAAGAGACAGCGCCAGGACAAGTCCCTAGAACTGGCGGGCCACCCCCTAGCGCCGCGCCGGGTGGCGGTGCCCGTGCTTGTGCGGGATGGCAAGCCCTGCCTGGGCCCCGGCGCGCCGGCCTTTTCCGGCCCCTACAGCGCGGCCGCGGCGCCCTATTCCTGTTACGGCGGCTACGCGGGCGCTCCTTTCGGCGCCGGCTACGGTGGTGGCTACGCGGGTGCGCCCCCGGGTCCCGTGCCGCCCGCACCTCTGGCCCGCGCAGGCTTCGCTGTGGGTGGCCCCAGCGCCAGCCGGCAGAGCCCTCTGCCCGCCGCGCTGCAGGGTGTCAGGGCCTGGTGAGGCGCCTGGGCTCCGTCCGCCCACCGTGTCCTGGGGCTCCGTCCCAGCCTCTCCGCATACCGGCTTCGGCCTGGATGAGCGGCGGCGGAGGGAATAGGCGACCAGATGGTACTACTCCCTTAGCAATCCCTGAACTTAGAATTGCCCCCCAACAGGCCATCCCGCTGAGGCACTGGGGACATTCCTCTCTCCAGGGACCTAAAGTGCACGGGGCAGCAGTGGGAGGAAGGAAAGTCTATAGGGTAGTTGGCAGTTTCGGGTGTCGGAGCAATATCCGAGGCTGGTGACTGTCGGGCCTCAAACCCAGGGTTTGCTAATAAACTCTTTAATTTGTGTGCAGCAGCCCGGGCGCCTGGCCCGGAGGAGGCGGGCTGTGAGTGGGGGTGGGGTGCCCTAGAGGCCCACGATCCTCCATTAGTCTAGAGGTTGGGGAATGAATGTAAAAAGTAGAGGAGTGAAGTGTGGGAACTCGCGTGAAGAGCGGGAGTGAGGGGTGGGGAGAGGATCCAGGAGGTCTGGGAGGGAGACTATTGTGTTAGCCGAGCCCTCCTGGGAAAGTAAACCGCCCCTCCCTCTTCCTCTTCCCCTTTCCCCCCCCTTCCTCCCCTTTCCTCTCCCCTTCCCGCCTTCCCCCTTTTCTCCTCCTCCCTACCCCCCGGGGGCCCCAGGCTGCTCTCCGAGGACTCCTCCTTCATTCTCCCGGGATGCGGTTGCTCTCTGGGAAGGTATCCTGTTCATTCTGGTTCTCCCCTTCAAGATCACTGCATTTTATCCCGTGTACACACCTCAGCACCTTGAGTAAATATCCTACATATATTTGTGTGTGTCCATGTGTGTAGGCCACTATAATATCTCCACCTCTACTTACCTCCTACATGACCGCGAATTAAAATAAAAAATGAAGCCCAGAAGTTCTGACTCCTCGGGACATATCGGAGTCCCTGGGGAAACGAAATGGCTGGAGCCCTGGAGATCCGTTAGCTGATTTCTTCTCTCACAGCCCCCTCTCCCTCTGCAGGGTTTCTTTCAGAACATAATCCTTGTCTTAATTGCGCATCAGGAAAGGAGGCCTCCCTATGTCCATATGTCAAACACCAGGAGTAGGAAGCCTGAATTTTAGGGGAAATTATGACTTCCCTCCCGAAATATGTTTGAAGTTATGCAAATTGAAGACTGAAAACAAGCTCATTTTATTAAGGGAAACAAGGGATCAAATACATTTGTCTTTGGCAGGCACTAGTAGGGGAACCAGGCTCTTTTTTTCTCCTGGACAATATTTTTAGATGATGAAAACTCTGGTTCTTTACCCCTCCACCACTAACTCACCAAAAGGTAAATTCTATTTAATAAATTTGAATATTTAATCAAAATGTACTCGTCCCTCATTTGCTCATTTCTGAGTATGTCCTGGTTGTTTTCACCAATGTGGGAAAACAGACTCCTTGGTTCTTTGTAAACTACACCTGACTATGGAAAGCTTTCATCTCTTAAATTTTATGTGCTTAAGCTAAAAACAAGAGTACCATTCTTCTTCTTTACTACCATTTCCTTACATTTCCTCTCCTTTTCATTCTCATCCTTTTCTCTATTTTTGCTGTTAATAAAAATACGGTTAGAAATACCCTTACAGTGTCTTGCAATTATAGTTAGTGCTGTGCTCCTGAGGTTAAAAAGGACAGTATGTAGACTTTATTATTTTTTAAAAAGATTTTATTTATTTATTTGACAGAGAGAGAGAGAGACCATGAGAGAGCGAACACAAGCAGGGGAAGTGGGAGAGGGAGAAGCAGGCTTCCCGCAGAGCAGGGAGCCTGATGCAGGGCTGGATCCAGGACCCTGGGATCATGACCTGAGCCGAAGGCGACTGAGCCACCCAGGCACTCCAGTATGTAGACTTTAAATCTGGAACTGTCAATAAATATTCCTTAGTCAATTAAGATAAGATTTAAAAAAAATAGGGGTTATAGGTAAAATCTCCATCATGAGAAAAAGACCATCCCTCTTTTGCTTTGAGATGGCATTCCTTTTTTTTTTTTTTTAAGATTTTATTTATTTGCGAGACAGAGAGTGAGCAAGTGAGAGAGAGAGTACAAGCTGGAAGAGGGGCAGAGAGAGGGAGAAGCAGGCTCCCCGCTGAGCAGGGAGTCAGATGCGGGACTCACAATTCCAAGACCCTGGGATCATGGCCTGAGCCGAAGGCAAAGCCTTAAGGACTGAGCCACCCAGGCGCCCTGGTGTGTGTGTGTGGGGGGGGGGAGGTATTCCTTACAAGAGGAAAGTGTCTGTGAACACCAGGCTTACATTTAGGACAGGTGACTCTTTGTTCAGTGCTTCTACTAAGTAACCATGTGCCTAGCTCTGTTGTTAAGTGAGTTGTGTTACATTTTTCCAAGATCAGATTTTTTAAAAAAGATTTTATTTATTGATTTATTTGACAGACAGAGACAGGGAGAGAGGGAATACAAGCAAGGAGAGTGGGAGAGGGAGAAGCAGGCTCCCCACCAAGCAGGGAGCCCGATGTGGGGCTCGATCCCAGGACCCCAGGATCATGACCCAAGGCAAAGGCAGAGGCTTAACCGACTGAGCCACCCACGCGCCCCAGATTCTTTTTTTTTTTTTTAAGATTTTATTTTTATTTATTTGACAGACACAGCGAGAGAGGAAACACAAGCTGGAGGAGTGGGGGAGGGAGAAGCAGGCTCCCCGCTGAGCAAGGAGCCCAATGTGGGGCTCGATCCAAGGACCCTAGGACTAAGACCTGAGCCCAAGGCAGACGCTTAACAACTGACCCACCCAGACCCCTCCCAAGATCAGATTCTAAAGTACTACATGGTAATTTTAAAAAATCCTTTGTTGCTGTTCTTTGGGTAAGGTCCTTACCCCCGAAGTGTAGCTCATCACCCACAGATCTGGCGAAGTCCCGGGTACAGAGTACAAAACTAATAAATGTTAGTTTCTTTACCCGTGTGCCCCTTTTAACATAGGAAAGTAACCCAAGAAGCAGTTGGCAGACACGTGATGTTCTGAGTAGGCCTTACTTCCCATACTCCCCTCGCACTTTGTACAGCATGGAAAAACACAGGAGGAAGAGCCAGGGCTTGGTTTTAGACTTTGAGTGAAGGGGAAGGGGACTTGGCTCAATCGTCAGGTCAGTAACTCAGTCATCGCCAAACATTTCTGGAAGGGCTACAAAAGGAAGTAAGATTTGCTGCTGCCCTGAAAAACCGTATTATCTAATTGGATACCGGAGACTAACATGAGAAATGTATCTAAAAATACACGGTGGTAGTTGCTGCGTGTCAAGTAGGACAGAAAATATGCCCCTCTAGAAAGATGGAGAAGGGGCGGGGGGGGGAGGAACTGGGTGCCCGCGGGAGGTGATTAGGCCTGGTGATTAGTGTGGGAATGACACTGTTTCCCGGGAGAGGTTCCGGAAAGGTCGAAGACTTAGGAACGGAGAAAAGTGAAGTGGGCACATGCCAAAGCCATGTTTCTATTTTACAGGAGTCTCAAATACAATTCAAGGCTAGCTTCTGGGAATTTGTAAACTGCATCCAGTTGGCTGAAGGCATGTGGGCGGCGGCTGGTGGGGGTGCGGGTTCCTCTCATTTAGGTCAAAATCCTTCAGAGGTTCTGTTGATTTGTGACATTTTCTATTCTGTTCTCCAGATATTTGTAGCATCCACACTTGCTGGTCTCAACGAATAAACAAACAAACAAAAAACCCCAAAAAACTAAACTAACAAAACGTTGTGCATATGCATGGATTTCTCTTCAGAGGAGAGCCTGGATGTTTGAGATTCTCGGGGCACCAACAATTTCTTTCCAAAAGGAGAGGGGAGGGGAGGGAAATGCTCTCCTCCCATCTCTCCACTTTCTGCCTGTCAAGATCACTTTAAAACGATCTGTCTCTCAGCTCATCATGCCCACCCCACCCCCCAAGCTGCCCATCTTCCATCGTGTAATCTCTCCTGCGCACTGAAAGCTGCCCCTTTGTGTGTACGTCTTAGGGTCCCGGGCTTATCCCAGGCCCGGCTTTCACCGGGGAGACGCTCAGTAAGTAATCAGCTCTTATCTGCATCATTCAGGCCCGTCACTCCAGTCACCTCTTAATGTTCACAAATTTCCCAAATGGGAAGTAATTGACCTCTAAACAAAACAAAAAAGCTCTCAGAGAGATAGCAGAGGTCCCTTTCCTGACTGTCCCAGGGCTAGGGGTCTCACCTAGCCCAGGTGGATAAGTCAATAAAATTGCAGACTTCCTGGCTCCCTGTCCTTCCTGTTCCCCCCTCCCCAGCCCCTTCCAGCCCTTCATCCTGATACCATCTGTAAATCAGATGGAGCCGGAGTGCAGCTCTGCATTTCAGAGTGGCCAGAGTTCTCTGGTATTTGTTTTTTTGCAGTGTTATCGCTACAATGATGTGCCTTTGGAAGGACATATTGGAATCTTTTAAAATTCCGTTTGGAAAAGTGTCTACAACTGCCGAGTTTGTATCAACTCTTCATTATATCAACCTACTAACTCACCTTTTTTTTTTTTTTTCTTTTTCCCCAAACAAGGGAACTTCCAGGCTTAAAAAGCCATCCCACAGAGAAGACTCTTGAGAGAAACAGAAGGCAGTGCAGGAATACTGAGTTAAAAGTTGTTGGACCTCATTCTAGTCCTGCTTCGAAGGGTGACACATTCTGTGACCTAGACCAAGCCTGTAACTCTTCTGGGCTTCGGTCTCCTTACTTATAAAATTGAGGCAGTGGATCTCCGAAGCTACTGTTTTAATTTTGGGTGGATTCCTGTGGATTTCAGAGACATTGACATTTTTTAAATTGTAGGATAGATCATATCCAGAAGACTACATGAAACGTACACGTACAATTTAAGGAAAGATTGTAAAGTGAACACAGATGGAACCCCCCTCTCTAGGCAAGAAACAGGGGGTGCCAGTTCCCCAGCAGCCCTTCTCCACAGGCCCCTTCCAGAACGCAGACCCCTCTCCTCCCTCTTTCCCTAAAGGTGGTACCAGCTATTCCTACTTTTGTGATGCTAATTTACAAGCTTCTTTTTGTGGATTTACCCACAGGGACGCATCCCTCAACGGTACGGTTTCATTTTGCCCGACTTTGAATGTCGCATAAATAGAATCAGACCGAGTGTATTCTTTTCTGACTTGTATTTAACTTGATGCTTGGGAGATTTATCTATGCTGTTGTGTAGAGCTTTAGTTTGCTCGTTTTCCTCTCCTCCTTCTTTCTCCTCCTCCTTCTAGTATTTTGAATTTAATTTTATTATTATTTTTTTAAGTAACCTCTACACCCAATGTGGGGCTCGAACTCCTGACTCCTAGATGCAGAGTCCCAGGCTCCTAGATGCAGAGTCCCAAGCCAGCCAGTCATCTGAGCTTTCATTGCTACATCGTATTCCATTGAACACATATACCTTGGTGCATGTATTTACTAAAAAAATAAATGCTTTCCAGCTGGGGATTGTAATGAATGCTGCTGATCGCACCTTTCCCACAGGTACGGCTGGTTTCCCTAGCTGGAGCTTGTCCTGATCTCTCTGGACTGACTTGCAGGGCAAGGATCTATCGGCTGACAGATTGCTATGTATGTTTCATAAGTCTACCAGCCTCGCACGGATACACCCCCTTTAATTTTTGTATAATTACATTGCCTACTCATTTGGGGCAAAGCACATTCCTGTTCCCATTCCACAGAAAGGCTCTAAAGGCCAGAAACTTAGACGGGACCCCAGACCTCCTGCCCTCTGCTCCTGGGTGATTCCTACTGAATATTCATCAGGAGTTCAGGTCCTTACACAAATCAAGTGACTGTTGAGGGACACTGTTTTCTTTATTCCCTAAGAGGAAAATGCGGAGGAGGGATGGAAGCCCTTTGGAAAGCTTCCTGAGGGGATAAAGAGGGAGCAAAATGCCAGAAAGAGTGGGAAGTGGACATGAGAGATACAACCCCTCAGTCACTTGTGGGCAAACAGATATTTTAAAGACTCTGGCTGTGACAGCCCCTTGCCCCCCCCCCCCCACATCTCCCACCTACACTTTGAATCCCCAGAGATGCAGATTGACACTTCCAGGCGGCCAGCGCTGGGGAGTGAAAATAATTCAGTCCTGAGCTATTATTCCTTAGGTCCACTTCCCTCGCTAAGGGGAGAGCTTTCTGGAAAGTCTCTGGAAAGTTCCTCTCTGACTCTCTGTTAAGACTCCAGCAAGTCTCCCCAGCCTTGGCCCAAGAGAAGCATGTGTTCTCAGTGACACAGTCCAGATTCCACTATGAGAAAAGCAGAAATACCCAGCAGCCTCGGCTGCAAATCTCAGAGAGTTTGCTGGTTCCTCTGGGGCTTTCCTTACAAGCTGGGCCCAGCCAGACCTGCTTGCTTCCTGTCCACGCCTCAGTGGTCCCCGCTTCCTCCTTAAGGGGATCCTTCCTCCTCCTTTCCTTCCTTCCACCGGCCCAGCTTAATCGCTTGAAACCCTAGGGCCCAGGAAATTGGAATCTGAAGTTAAGACTTCAGTGGGCCAGTGGTGAACGTTTCCTTTGATGGCTCCTGTCTTCAGTCCTTCCCTGGCCCCCTGCTGTCTCCCCTGGGCATTACCTGTGGCTCAGGCCCCCAGGTACCTGTTCCTAGGGCATCGAGGTCTTCCCCATCCTGATGCAGGTACTCTCTGGGTCTCTTGTCCCTTCCTAACAAAGAGCTTCATGTCTGTGACAGACCCCAGTCTGTTTCCAACACACACTGTTGCTGTCATGGAGGAGGGGGCCCAACGCCATTGGTGATGGACCAAATGAGTGAATGGTTGCTGTCTGCCTTCCTTGCACGACCCCACAAAGTCTGCAATAAAGACCCAGATTCTGACCTGGCTTCTTGGTAGTCAGAACCCTCTAGATGAAAATTCTCCAATGTGTGGGTAGGGATCTGGTTCCTGGCAGGGGTCATCTTGAGCCATGATAACAGGGACTCTCAGAATTTCTGTCAGCCAGAGGTTATGGCTGTCGTAGAAAAAAAAAAATTTTTTTTTTTAATTCTTCTAGCCATTCTCTCGTAGGTCAACTTACTTTTACCTGGCAAGTATTAAGTATCATTGATAACTAGGTTGAACATTGTGAGGGGGAATATAAGGCCCATATCATTAAAAGAATATATTTAGGACAGCTGGGTGGCTCAGTCAGTTAGGCAGCTTCTTTTGACTCGGGTCATGATCCCAGGGTCCTCCTTTGGAGTCCTGCCTCAGGCTCCCTGTTTAGCGGGGTGTCTGTTTCTCTCCCTCTAACCCTTCCCCCTGCTCGTGATCGCTCTCTCTCTCTCTCTCTCTCACTCTCTCTCTCAAATAAATAATAAAACTGAAGGAAGGAAGGAGGGTGGGAAGGAAGGACAGAAGGAAGGAAGGAAGGGAAAGGAAAGGAAGAAAGAAGGAAAATATTTACAGGATCAGAAACACAAAGGATTCAGAAGACAGAGTCCTTGCTTCAAGAGGGACATCAAACTCTGGGCCAGACAAGCACCTATAAAACCAAATATGCTGGGGCACCTGGGTGGCTCAGTGGGTTAAGTCTCTGCCTTTGGCTCAGGTCCTGATCTCAGCGTCCTGGGATTGAGCCCCGAAGCAGGGAGCCTGCTTCCCTCTCTCCCTACCTACCTCTCTGCCTACTTGTAATCTTTCCCTCTGTGTCAAATAAATAAATAAAATCTTAAAAAAAAACAAAAACAAATACACTACAGGAGAAGCCTAGAGTGGGTGCATTATACACATAAATTATTCATTGAATTATTGGACATTTACACTTAAAATTCCTACCCAAAGGATGCTGATAGTGGGGAGACATGTGGCAGAGACTTCTAGCTATCATCCAATATCTATTTACCTCTCTTTTCTTTATTCTTGCAGATAAAGACTCTATTTCCCAGACTCCTTTGCAGCTAGGAATGACCAAGTAAGTAAGTTGTGGCTAAAGGGATGTAAGAAGTGACGTGTGCCATTTCCAGGACACAGCCTCGCAGGGAAGGGACCTTCTCTTCTCTTCCCTTCTCTTTCTGCCTGTGGCTTATGCAGATGGAATGGTGGGCACAACAGCATGTATCTTAGATTATGACACAGCAACAAGATGGAGGAAGCGTAGGGCCCCAACATCTTATTGGCTCTGCTCTGCTTACACACCGGCTATTATAGAAAAGAAAATTCAGCACTGGTCTTGTTTAAAGCATTTTGTTGGCTTGTTATTTGGCTGCTGTTATCTGTAACAACTCAGTGGGCATCCCGTGTAGCAGAGGACATAGGACATGAGAAAGCTAGCTGACACAGGTACAAGAGATGTCTAGGAGAGAAATAAATCAAGCTAAAGTCATCGAAGAAAACTTGAGGAAAGAGAAGGATCATCAAACAGTCCTTCGCAAGATAAGCCCCCTGAAAGGGTGAACAAATTTGGGTGGGGTGGGTGTGGGGGTGGGAGGGGGCGGGGTGCGGGGGAGCTGAGGAATGTAGACAGGAATATACAACAGAGTGTGTGGGAACCAAGGGCCCTGTGAGGTGATGTGAAAGGCTCTCCTCTGGGTTGCCCATGGTCACGGTGTTCAACTCACCTGCCCTCCCCAGCTGCTGGCATCGACTTATCATGGCTTAGCGGCCATTTCTGTGCAGGGAACTACCAAATCTCACTTATACCACTCCAGCTCTACCCTTATCCAGAATTCCAGATCCAGGTTGCCTGTCCCTTCCTGGGCATCTCTAGCTGAGCATTTCCCTTCAGCTCAGGTCATGATCCCAGGATCCTGGGATCGAGCCCCACATCAGGCTCCCTGCTCAGTGGGGAGCCTGCTTTTCCCTCTGCCTGCCACTCCCCCAGCTTGTGCTCTCTCTCTCTCTATCAAATAAATAAATGAAATCTTTAAAAAAAAATACTGTGCATTCCTTGATGAAAAATTCACTTTTGAAACACAGTCTACACTCTATAACCTGACACATGAAAGCCTCCAGAATTTAACTTTTACCTACATTTCCAGCCCCACTTCCTGCTGGGTTCTTCCACACACCTTCTATTCCACTCAGCCAACCAGTCTGGCATTCCTAGGTATACTAGGCCGGGCTCCCCTTTTGGTCTCTGAGGTCTAGTTCAAAAGCCAACTCCTAGAGGAAGTCAGGGTCCCTGATCAGGATTTCCTAGCTCTCAGAGCTCATGGTGTATCCTGTTGGGTAACACTCAATTTGCAGCTGGTTGTTTCTTTAATTGTTCTCTGATGAGAGCATAAGCCTCTTGATTGAAGAAATAAATTTTACCCAGTTTATTTTTTTTTACAAATTTTTATTGAAGCATAACACAGAGAGAAAAGTGCATGAACGCCATATGTACACCTTAATGAAGTTTCACAGAGTGAATTTCCCATGTAATCAGTGCCCAGATCATCAAACAGAACATTAACATTCCCCATCTCTTGACCGAAGCTCTATTGTATCCCCTTGGTGTCACTGATCCCAAAGGAAATTACTAATTTTACTTCTAAATCTAAATGGAATCATACAGTGTATATTCTCTTGCCTGCTTTTTTTTTTAAAGATTTTATTTATTTATTTGACAGACAGAGATCACAAGTAGGCAGAGAAGCAGTCAGAGAGAGAGGAGGAAGCAGGCTCCCCACTGAGCAAAGAGCCCGATGTGGGGCTCGATCCCAGGACCCTGGGATCATGACCTGAGCTGAAGGCAGAGGCTTTAACCCACTGAGCCACCCAGGTGCCCCTTGCCTGCTTTTCTTCACTCAAAAGTATGCTTGTGAGATGCGTTCGTGTTGCTGTGGGTAGTGGCAGTTTGCACATTCATATTGTTGTTCGGTTTTCCGTGGTCTGGTTATATGGCATGGATTTCTTTAGTCTATTTTTCACGGACATTTGGGCTATTTCCAGTTTGGAACTACAGTTGACCCTTGAACAATGTGGGGGTTAGAGGCACTGACCCCTCTGCATAGTCAAAAACCTGAGTGTAACTTTTTAAAAATGGCTTATTTATTTATCTTAGAGAGGGAGAGATGAGGGGCAGAGCAGAGAGAGAATCCTAAGCAGGCTCCATGCCCAGTGTAGAGCCGGATATATGGCCTGATCCCACAACCCCAGGATCATGACTTGAGCAGAAACCAATAGTTTCTGTCTAACTTTTGACTCTCCCCAAAAGTGAACTACTAGTCAGAAGCTTTACCATTAACACAAATAGTCGGTTAACACGTGTTTTGTATGTTACATGTATTATACACTCTATTCTTATAATAAAGTAAGCTAAAGAAAAGAAAATGTTATAAACAAAATCCTAAGGCAGGGTGGGGGGAGGGGAGAAGTAGGCGAAGGGGATTAAGAACACACTTATCTTGATGAGCGCCGAGTAACGTAGAGAACTGTTGAATCACTGTCATCCATCTGAAACTAGCATAGTGCTATGTGTTAACTATACTGGATTTAAAATAAGAATTTAAAAGCAGAGAATCATAAGGCAGCAAAAGCAACTTGCATTACTGTACTGTAAAGAATCCATGTATTAGTGGGCCCGCCGCCCATTCAAACCCATGTTGTTCAAGAGTCAGCTGTTTCATAATTAGAGCTGCTTGTCTTGTACATGTCGTGTACATGTCTTTTGGTGAATATGCAGCACATTTCCGTTGGGTATGTTCCAGATGTGGGAATTCTAGATCAGGAAGTGTGGATGTGGGCACGTTTAGTAGAGTGTGCTATTTATCCAAAGTAGCTTTGTTAATTTACATTTCCACTAGGAGTGTTTGAACCTTCTGGTTCCTCCATCTCCTCAACACCTCTTGTCAGTTTTCCTCTTACTCTACTTTTTTCCTCTTGTCCTCTACTTCCTTGTCCAGAACATGGCTGTAGAAGCCGGGAAGCTGTGTTCTATGAATATTTATGTGGTGGTATGCTTGTGTGGAGCCACTGGGGAAGTGGAAGGCAAGTTGAAGAGGTGCGTGGTCGGTGGGCAGAAAAGCATAAAGATCGCCTATTAAGCCCACACTAAGTGCTCACCCTAAATGCTTGTCAAGCTTTATATCATTGAGCCACCATAATTGCTCCCTGAATTCTGGCTTCCCAGGAGTGCCGTAAGCTCACAAATTAATAAACCTCCAAATTAGGTTCAAAGTGATTTTAAAAACTTATCCAAAACACCACCACTAAAGAGAGCGGTAGAACTTGAAGACCTCCGAAGGTCATTTAATTTCTCTTTTATGTTGTTGCCATTTCAGCTGCATTTCTGGCCCCTGTGCCTCACTGTGACTGACCTACCTAAACAGACTGAGCGTCTAGGACATGCTCTCTGACCCATCATGGTGTCTCTCTGAGCCTGATACTTCCATCCCAACTTCACCCAGCGTCCCCAGAGGGAAGAGCACCTTCAGATGTTGGAGATGTACGAGATCACAGAGATTCCTTCCCATGGGGTCCTGCTTTCCACCGAGGGACCTTTGCATTTTGGAATCAGTCCTGTAAACACATTACATAGAAGCATTAAATACGACCCAAGAACATCTGGAGCTAAGGGCCCCGGTGGAGAAATCCACCGCCTTTGTTTGCAGCACTCAAACTGTCCACCAGGGGACACCATTGCCTCCAGTTTCCCCATCATGGGGGAAAAAGCGAATTCCCCAAATTCCTTGGGCCTCCACCCAAAGCCTTTGCTTTTGGCTCTAAGCAGTGTTTCAGATTTATTTTTCAGGTCCAGCCCTTTGCCTTCCTGTTTGGATATTGCCAATTGGGAGTGGACATGAGACCAAATCAGGATATTGAGGGCTCCAGAGACACCGGCTGTTGGCCATGGTTTCAGTGTGACAAATACGAACGCTAGTGATGCTGGTGGTTGTGAGACGTGTGGAGTGGTTTCCACGCACACGTCCTTCAGATGAGCCTACCACCCTGCCTTCCTTTCCTCCTCCCCAGGCTCTCACTCAGAGCACCCAGAGGGAAAGTGGTCTGATCGGTTCCTTCAAAGTGAGCTGTTCTGATTCCCAAGCAGAGGTTCTTAACTCTTCCTGAGTTGAGAACTGCTTCCAGAAGGCACGCAATTGTTCTACTAGACGCTGGCTTCGCTCTGCCACCGACCCACTCAGCAGTGGAGGGCGAGGTGCCTTTATCTCTCCCGGCTTCAACCTCATCTAGTGGAGTTCTGTGACTTTCTGGTGTATAAGTGATAGGAACTTGAGCATGAACAACAACAACAAAACAACAAAACACCAGATCAAGGCAGTTTCTTGGCCCATGTTGCCAAATGGCAGGAAGGCTTAAGGTGAAGCTGGCCAAACCCAGGCCCTCGAGCTCATCCACCACCCACCCCCCAACCCCCCAACCCCTGCCCTCTACCTCTCATCTCTGCTTCTGTTGGAAGCATGTTGGTCAGACTTGGGCTTTCTGAAACCGTGGGTTTCATGAAACAACTTGGGTTGTCTTCTTGGGCCGGCTGAAACCATGTCTGGCCACCCAGCCACCGGCACCTGAGAATGAGAGAGCACAAGCAGGGGGAATGGCAGAGGGAGAAGAAGCAGGCTTCCTACTGAGCAGGGAGCCTGATGCGGGGTTCGATCCCAGGACCCTGGGATCATGACCTGAGCTGAAGGCAGACACTTAATGAACTGAGCCAACCAGTTGCCCCACAAACATCTTCTTGAGGGTCATCCTACCCCAGGCAATTCCCTTGCTGGTAAGCCTCAAGGGCAGATGTCAACCATTCCTCGTGACAGTAGGGTCTGCAGGAGAGGGTAGACTGGCGGTGCAATGTGTTTGCCCCTCTCTTCCTAGGCCTCAGCCTGCAGCATGAGGAGGGTGCCTTTGTGGGTCCCTAAACACACTCCAGAAATCTAAAGAAAGTGACCTAGACGGATCCCTCTGCAAGGTGGGTATCACTTTGCCTCATTTCCTTCTGTCCTTCAGGGTCACATTATCACGTCTGAGGCAGCAAATGCAAAGCAGGGGCAATAGGGACACCCCCACCGCAGCCAGCTTCCCACTAACGCCACCTTGGTGTTGTGTGACCTCTGCTGGAGAAGAAGACTCACCTCTCCTCGGCTTCCTTCCAGACTATGGATCTCGTAACCTGTCACCCTCTCACGGGATCCTACCCACCACAGCCCTTTAAAGCAGTGGCTCTTACCCCGGGGGCAAAGAAATGGGGCAAAGCAACTCTTGGCACTTTTCTGCTTTCCCACCTAATAGGGAAATAGCGGCCTGACCTGGAAATAGACTTATCCAGGCAGCAGCTCCCCAGTGGGCCAGGCTGTGGTGCACCTGTAGTCTTGTCCCCCAGGCTGCAGGCAGTGGGAACTGAGCAGTGACATGGAGGGGTCCTAAGACCCTTTAGAAAAAGGACATGACTCCACCCAGGAAGATCAAAACTGTCAGAAGTTCAAGTGCATAAAGACCAGTAAGTAACTCCCGGCCTGGGCAAGTGCACACACCCGCTGTCCCTGGGGCAGTGGCAAACATCCTGATACCAACTACACCTCTGGGCCTGCAGTGGTCCTCTGCTGGCGGCTGTGGCCTCTGTTTGACCTGACGACCCCTCTGTGTCCAAGTGGCGGGGAAGCACACACACCAGCACTAGCTTCGGTCCATACCGCCTGCCCAAAGCTGCTCCGGGGCTGCCGGCTTCTCTTCCCCTTGGCAGCCCCTCCGAGCCCCAAAGGCTAAGTAAGCAACAGTCCCCCCACCCCACCCCAACTGAGTCAGGATGACTGCACATCCAGAGGCTGTATATTCACTACTCGTGCAACGATGCTATCCGGGTAGAAATTGACTTCTTCACACAGATTCCTTCTTGCTCCTTAACACTCTTGGCTTCAAGGTCAGATAGTGGAACTATTGACAAAGTTTTTCTTTTCCGGGCTGAGCTGGTAGAAGACCTAGCCTGCTGTCTCCTTTCTCTGTCCTGAAGGGAAATGTGACACGACCCACTAGAGCATCAGGGATGTTGCCCGGTGCTCTTCTTGGTCTGGACGCTGACCCGACTGCTTCATGTACACGTTTGATCTGCAGGATATTTCTGATGATACCCAGCTGGTAACCTCTCCTTTTTGCCAGAAGAAGTAACTTGGGCCAGGAGAGGCTAAGAACCTGCATCTCACAGGGGCGGAACTAGGATTTATACTGGGATTCTTGGAGCCCGGATCCCACCCTGCAGCCTCCCACCTGCTGTTCCTTTGCAGTTATCTCCTGCGTGGACCCCCTTCTCTTGCTTCCCTCTCGCTGGGTCAGCCCTGGAACTGGCTTCCTGACTCCCTTCTTGCATCTGTTACTGTTTCCATGAGCACTTTAAAAAAAAATTTTTTTTATTTAAATTCCTGTTAGTTAACATAGAGTGTAGTATTAGTTTCAGACATACAATACAGTGATTCAGCATTTCCACACGCCACCCAGCGCTCATCACAGCAAGGGCACTCCTTAATCCCCATTATCTATCTCACCCATCCCCCACCCACCTCCACTCCGATAACCATCAGTTCATTCTCTAGAGTTAGTGTATTTCTTGGTTGCCTCCCTCTCTCCTTTTTCCCCCTTTGCTCGTTTGTTTTGTTTCTCAAATTCCACGTGAGTGAAATCATATGGCATTTATCTTTCTCGGACGGACTTACTTCCCTTAGCGTTACAATCTCTAGCTCCATCCATGTGGTTGCAAATGGCACGATTTCATTCTTTTGGATGGCTAAGTAAATATATATATCTACTTAGCCATCAAAAAGAATATATGGGGGCGCCTAGGTGGCTCAGTGGGTTGGAGCCTCTGCCTTCGGCTCAGGTCATGATCCCAGGGTCCTGGGCTCTCTGCTCAGCAGGGAGTCTGCTTCCCCCCTCTCTCTCTCTGCCTGCCTCTCTGCCTATTTGTGATCTGTCTGTCAAATAAATAAATAAAATCTTTAAAAAAAAGAATATATGTGTGTGTGTGTGTGTGTGTGTGTGTGTATATATATATATATATATATATATATCTCACATTTTCTTTATCCATTCATCAGTTGATGGACTCTTGGTCTATTTTCATAGTTTGGCTATTGTAGATAATGCTGCTATAAACATCGAGATGCACGTATCCCTTTGATTTAGTATTTTTGTATTCTTTGGGGTAAATACCTAGTAGGAAACTGCTGGGTCATAGTGCAGTTCTATTTTTAACTTTTTGAGGAACCTCCATACTGTTCTCCAGAGTGGCTGCACCAGCTTGCATTCCCCTCAACAGTGTACGAGTGCTCCCCTTTCTCTGCAGCCTGGCCAACATCTGTTGTTTCCGGTGTTGTTGATTTGAGCCATTCTGACAAGTGTGAGGTGATATCTCATGGTAGTTTTGAGTTGCATTTCCCTGGTGATCAGCGATGTTGAGCATGGATTCACGGGTCCGCCGGCCATCTGAATGGCTTCTTTGAAGAAATGACTACACAGGTCTTCTGCCCATTTTTAATTAGCTTATTTGTTTTTTGGGTGTTGAGTTCAATAAGTTCTTTGTATATTTTGCATACGAACCCTCTATCAGACACGTCATTTGCAATCATCTTCTCCCATTCTATAGGTTGCGTTTTAGTTTTGTTGATGGCGCGGTCTTTCTGAAACACGAGTTCGATAATGACGTCCCTCGACTTTAACACCCTGTGCAGCTGCCAAGTGCCTTGTTGTGTACAGACCCTCCTGTGTGGTGGTCAAGAGTGCTTCCCTTACCAGCCAGACCCTTACTCCTCCGATCCACTTACTCTAAACCTCTGGATGTGTCCAGGCCCCTTTAAAGGCCTGCCTTCTCCATGAAGCCTTCCATCCTGAAGCTGCCAGTCTTTGAAAGAGAGTTGAAGAGGCCTAGTGGTTTACAAGCCAGGTTCTGAAACACCACAGGGGTTCTCAGGACAGCACTGAGACAAACGGATGCTGGGCCTGGGCTGGGGAGGGGTCATTGGCTCCCTGCCTCTGCCCAGCTGCTAGAGGTTCACTTTTATCTGTCATGTATTTGGGGTCCACAGGAAATGTCATTTGTAAAGGGTCCTACTGCTAATATACTAACATATATGTTATAATAATATAGCAGTAAAAGCATAATAAATACTATCCAGCCCAACTTTCTAATTTTACAGATATGGAACTCCTACTGTACCTGCTGGCCACTGTTGGTCTGACACCTTGTATGTACTATCCTTTGTAAATGTAACTGTCCTTTCCTGTATGTGTCTGTTTCCTCAAGTAGGGCATAAACTCCTCACAAGCCAGGAGCAGATCTTACATGTGGTTATTTCCAGGGACTAACATGGTTTAAGAAATGTTAATTTGTGGGTTCCTGGGTGGCTCAGTGGATTAAGTCTCTGCCTTTGACTCAGGTCATGATCTCAGGGTCCTGGGATTGAGCCCCACATCGGGCTCTCTGCTCAGCAGGGAGCCTGCTTCCTCCTCTCCCTCTGCCTGCTTCTCTGCCTGCTTGTGATCTCTGTCAAATAAAATCTTTTAAAAAAGAAAAGAAATGTTTATTTGTTATGACTGTTTTCTGCTTAAGATATTTCCCTAAAAACATAAAACTAAAGCCCCCCCATACCTCCCTTTTACTCCCTCCCCAGAGGTAACCACTCCCCAAGTTAGTGTGAATCATTTCTCTGAGTTTTTAAAATCACATATAAAAGCATTCTCATGCTATGTGATCTATCCTTTCCTGAGTTTCAAGGGTAATCTCAGAGACACGGGGGAGATGAAGGCTGTTTTCCCATGCTTACCCTGTTTCCCAGTTGGATTCGAAGTTTCTAAAGGGCACACAGTATGTTCTATAACTCCCTCCAACACACACTCCTCTCTTCCCAATTCATGGCACAGGCTAACTCCAAGGACAATTCTGACTCATCCCTGAGGAAGTGGCATTGTCTCCTCCGCAGGGACCCTGGCTGGGAGTGCTGCCAGCCAGAGTTAGTGTCCCCTGTTGGTTCACCACCCAAGATCCCAGGCCAGCCCATCTGGTATGTATCCTGGCTTTGTCAATTTTTAGCTGAGCATCGGCGGTGAAATTAGTCGACTTCACTGTGCCTTGACTTTTTCTTCTGAAAAGGGGGGTAGAGGAGGGTATAATAGTATCTATTCAGAAAACTAAGTGAGTTAATATGAGAAAAGTACTTCAAACAGCACACCTTAAGCGTCAGGTAAGTGTTAGCTACAACTGTTTTGGTGCCAAGCCAAGGATTTCTATACTGCTGAATGCCACTTGTTTAGAAAGATCTGCTTCACTCGGTCCCCTATGCAGTGCCAGGTCACGTTAAAATAGCTGGACATTGAATGGGCCGACCTCCCGCCTTAGCACTGAGCCCTCACTGGAGGGACTGGGTACTTCTGTCTATTGAGACCAGGTATCACCTGGCCTCCATCCTCTCTTGTTTTCTTTCCACACTTTGTCTCCTGCTTGGAACTCAGACAGCATCAAACGCTTCCATCCCTGTGTGAGGAGATGGCCATCAGGAATGTGCAGGACCCTCACTGGGCCAGAGAGCCTAGTTTCTCAGGGGCCTTAGAGAGACTGCAAGGAGAAGCCAGCCCCCCGAAACCCAGTCTCATCTCTCAGAACTCCTGGTTGAATGGGCTCCTTTGCCACCCCACTCCAATCCCTGCCTTCCCATGCCTCCTCACGCCCCGCCCTCGCTGCGCCTCCGCCAGCTGGGGTCAGTCCCTTCCAGAGGTCTCTGAGGAAGAAGCGGCGTCATGCTTGATTTCACCCATCAGTTTTTCTACTTACCAATCAGCTACCTTCCAGCTCCCAGAAGAGGATACATGAACAGGTTTTCTTTAAAGGCTTTAACATGTCCATTAACACGTCACAGAATTAAAACACTGGCAAGGGGGCTTGGGTTATACCTGTAATGTTTTATTTCTTTTTACAAAATATATGAAATAAATTAAGTTTTAGCAAGTCTCTCTGCATTTTTTTTGACTGTTTAAAACATTTTATAGTTTAAAAAAATCACATGTGTTAGGAGACAGAAATAAAACTGACCTACACATTGAGAGACATAACCAAGTTCTGACTTGGTCACTAATGTAGAATTTTAGATGAAGTTCAGATAAAAGCCATTTACATTCTCCACACCTCAGTTTCCCCACTTATAAAATGCTGGTTAAGATCTCTTAACACCCAATTCTGTGAATTTTTAAATAGGAATGCCACAGTGCCTCCTGGTTCTGGACGTTTCTCTCCCTAGCATACCCGTTCCCTTGCCTTCCAAATTGTTCTCATTTTGTCTCTTTCCTCTCCCTGTGCCTCTTCAGAGGAGATGGAAACCAGAATAAATACATAAATGGAAGAACAGCTTTCTGGATGCCCATAGGGGCACAGTGGGGTGGTCTGGAAGATTCTGCCTTCCTTCCCAGCACAACCCAGGTGGTCATTTCCCTTATGAACTGTGAAAACACTAGGATGGCTTTGCCTTCCCTGGGGGCAGGACTTGCCTCAGGACAAACAGGAACGCCTGGTTGAGTGATTTAATCTCTGCCCAGTGATCCTGGCTTAATTGTCCCAAATAATCTTTAAGAAGAATTTTCAAGAGAAGCTCTGGTCAGCATGTCTGGAAGAAATCAGACCCACCCTTTATGGGTCCCCAGGCCCTGTCCAGTCATGGGGGTCAGGAGACCCCTCTGGAGAGCTGAACAGAGTCTCATTCCCAGAAATCGGCTCTGCCTCCTTCTGCTTCCATCATTGGCCCGGGATACCATCACTTTGGGGCACCATCTGATGGCCCACTCAGTTTTATGGGGGGCACCGAGAGCTGAGGGAGCGGGAAAGAAGAGGTCTCAAATTGCTTCCGGCAGTGAGGGGTGTGGGAAGGTCAGAGCCTCCTTTCCTAGACAAACAGCCCCCGGCGTGTCTCCCCATGAGGGCCTCTGTTGAGCTGTTGAGCAGACCAGGCACAGAGGGACCACGGCCACCCAGTGAGTGGAAAGGGAAACTTCTGCAGACGCTGCTGGGCAGCCCCCGGCTCTCCAGAATCGGGCCACCACGCAGGGGGCACAGGGAAGGTGACTAGGGTCACCGTTAGCAAAATACTCCTGGCTTCCCATTGGCCAATAAATCTTCCCCGATGGCTTTGCCTGGGCTATAAGCCCTGATGAGGGGCCTAACAAGGTTGAGTTATTAGCTGCTAGCTGCGTTTCCCTGAACCCTAATCCCTTTTGCCATACAGAAAAGCCTGGGGGGAACACTGCCATACCTAGCCACAGAGTTGGGGGAACAGACCTTAAAAGGTCTGAGGATAGCCAGAGAGAGCCCTTTTGCAGGTCTGGGATTTGCAACCTGAGTGGGCTTGAGAGTGGGATAAAGGGCACCGGCATATGCAAGGTTTGGAGTCCCTCAAAGGAAAATGGAGCAGATCACCTGCGTTCATAGTGGCTCCCACCCCTCCTCAGAGAATCTCCCCCTCTCCTGCATGGAGCTGCTCAGAGACACCCCCACCTCTTTGCTACTCAAGGGATGACGATGGGGTTTGGATCGGTAGTGGCATGGCTTGGGAGTTTGTTAGAAATCCATTGTTGGAATGGCTGGGTGGCTCAGTGGGTTAAAGCCTCTGCCTTTGGCTCAGATCATGATCCCAGGGTCCTGGGCTCTCTGCTCAGCAGGGAGCCTGCTTCCCTTCCTCTCTCTCTGCCTGCCTCTCTGCCTACTTGTGATCTGTCTGTCAAATAAATAAATAAAAATCTTTAAAAAAAGAAAAAAAGAAAAAGAAAGAAAGAAATCCATTGTTACGGGACACCCAGACCTACAAGGCACACCTTGCATTTTAACAAGACCCAGGCTAATTTGTGTGCACTTCACAATCTGAGGAGCACGGGTCTGTCCACTCAGAGGACCAGCCCCTCCCCCTACCCATCCCCTCAGGGCGAGTTTTCCTGGGCTCCACACTGCTCTCCTTACCTCCTCCCTTACGCCACCTCTCTCACACCCTGTAGCTCTAGCTCTATACACTGACAGCCACCATTTGGAAAATTAGAGTCTGACCCATTCATGCCACGGTGTAACCTAGAGTAGCTTAGTATCTCACCAAACTCAGCTAGCATTTTCACATTAACACGTGAAATTCATCTTTTTTAGGGCACCTGGGTGGCTCAGTGGGTTAAAGCCTCTGCCTCTGGCTCAGGTCATGATCCTGGGGTCCTGGGATCGAGCTCCGCATCGGGCTCTCTGCTCAGCAGGGAGCCTGCTTCCTCCTCTCTCTCTCTGTCTGCCTCTCTCCCTACTTGTGATCTCTGTCTAATAAATAAATAAAATCTTAAAAAAAAAAGAAAATCATCTTTTTCAAAAAAGATTTTATTTATTTACTTATTTATTTGAGAAAGAGAATGTGAGAGAGAGACAGCAGAAGAAGGGGGAGGGCCGGAGGAGAGGGGAGCAGACTCCCTGCTGAGCAGCGAGCCCGATGTGGGACTCGATCCCGGGACTCCAGGATCATGGATCATGACCTGAGCCAAAGGCAGTCACTTAACTGACTGAGCCACCCAGGCGTTCCCCCATGAAAATAATCTTAATGCAAACACGACATAGAAAAATGTAGGGTGCCGAGTGCTATCAGTGAGATGTCAATGCCTTTGACTCTGGGGGCAGGTTCCTACGTCCAGCCTCACCTTATAGAGGGTGGTTTAATTCATCCCTTTGCCCCTCTTTTCAGTGCCTCTGCCTATAATACTCCCGCAAGAGCAGAGCGAGAGAAGCTGGGGAATAGGGTAGGAGGGTAAAGATTCTGGAAGAGGCCAGAGAAGATGCCGGAACCAGGGGCTACATGGTTATTAACACCTGCTATGTGCCTAAGGCATGGGCTGCTGTGGTGGCCCTGGCTTTGGAACTGGACGAAGCTGGGTTAGCTCTGAAACCTGAGCATATTACCTTGAGTCTCTGAGCTTCAGTCTCCTTATCTGTAAAAAATGGGGGGTTTGGTGCAGATTAAATATCTATAGTGAGCTAGCCCAGAGTGAGCAGTCAGTGTCTGCCCATTTGCTCCCCATTTCCCCCACTGTGTGCAGGAAAAGCAGAAGCTGAGACATGGTCCTGACCTTCAATAAGGCTAAGATAAAACCCATACACATGCAATGATTAAATACTCCAAGGCAATAGAGGGTTAAATGCTCAACTGAGCAGCAGAGCCACCGGGGCGAAGACTAGAAAGTCCTACACAAACTTTTGGGTGGAAATTGAGCCAGTGAAGATAAACAAGAGAAGAAAAACGTACACAGAGCATGCACAGGGGCTTGGAAACAGGGCTGGGCCGGACATGAGTGGAAACCCTGCCAGAAGGAGTCAGTAGAAGCAGAAGAGAGTGTTGGGGAGGAGGAGGAGGGGCAAGAGGAGGCAAGGAAGCTGGGCCTCCGTGGAAGGCTCTGGAAAGCCTGGATGAAGAGCTGGGGGATTGCGTTTGTGTGATGCGGAAGGTGAGGCGGAGAAGCGCCCCAGGATGGGACATGAAGAGGGATCATTGAGTCAACACACTCTCCTGCACCTCTCTTCACCAGCGTTATTAGCGACTCCTAGGTCCAGGGTGCCTCTGTGTTCAGCCTCTTTGCAGTGTGCCTGGAAAAAGCAAATTTGATATGTTGCAGAGGTGGGTCTAGGCCTGAACACGACTAGTAGAAATGAGCTATTCCTGGGCACTCTGTGCATGCCAACCTCTGAGTTTTTCATTATGAAAGGGCATCTTGGGGTGGATGAGTGGCTCAGTCAGGTCGTGATCCCGGGGTCCTGGGGTGTCCTGGGATCGAGCCCTGTGTCAGGCTCCCTGCTCAGCGGGAAGCTGCTTCTCCCTCTCCCACTCCCCCTGCTTGTATTCGGTCTCTCACTGTCTTTTTCTGTCAAATAAATAAATAAACAAAATCTTAAAAAAAAAAGAAAAAGAGAAGAAAGGCCATCTTATTCCTCTCACTAATCCTTAAGGGGGATGCTGTTTTTGCACCCAGCTTGCATGAGGAAACGAAGGCATGCTCCGAAAGGTTAGGAGACCCCTAACAGGCCCCACAGCTAGAGCCTACTCCATTAGCCACTGATCTCCTTCCAAAAAAGGCAGCCCCCCCCCCCCGCAAGCTGTTCTAGGGTCCTAAGACATGTTGGAAGCTGCTTCTAAACAATTCCTTTCCCCCGCAAAAAAAAAGTCTTTAGTTCTATTGCAGGGAGGACATGAGGATGGGAAACGAACAGGACCCTGTCCAGTAAAGATACGGACCCAGCATTTTCATGTTCCTGTCCAACCCGGAAGGATACCGAAGGGAAAAGTTTGAAACCAACTTCACTGAACTTCCAAGAAAGTGGACCAAAATGTTCTCCCACCCCCACACCCCCTTAGAGCCTATGGAAGAATGGCTGGCCCTGTACCAGGAAGGCCTGTTTTTTTTTTTTTTAAGATTTTATTTATTTATTTGACAGACAAAGATCACAAGTAGACAGGCAGATAGAGAGGAGGAAGCAGGCTCCCCGCTGAGCAGACAGCCCGATGCGGGGCTCAAAGGCAGATGCTTAACCCACTGTGTCATCCAGGCACCCCAAGAAGGCCTGTTTTGTAGTGAGGATGGTAGGAGTCTCTTTGTTGGCGTGGAGATTATGGTCCATTCCTTTTTTCTTTCTTTATCTTCTTGTCTTTCAGAATTAGCAAAACCAACGTGAAGTGTCTTCATGGAAGATACACGGCATTACGTGTTGAGATAAAGCATAAACTTGTGTGGCTATCCCCAGAATGCCTGGAAACATACATGTATTATTTTAAAGATTTTATTTGTTTGACACAGAGAGAGAAACAGCGAGAGAAGGAACACAGGCAGAGGGAGAGGGAGAAGCAGGCTTCCCACTGAACAGGGAGCCCGATGTGGGGCTCGATCCCAGGACCTGGGAT
Source organism: Lutra lutra (assembly GCF_902655055.1). Classification (NCBI taxonomy): domain Eukaryota; kingdom Metazoa; phylum Chordata; class Mammalia; order Carnivora; family Mustelidae; genus Lutra; species Lutra lutra. Next base: position 46,168,035 of record NC_062279.1, on the reverse strand, counting down.
CATGACCTGAGCCAAAGGCAGATGCCCAACTAACTGGGCCACCCAGGTGCCCTGAAACATATATATTTTTTAAGATTTTATTTATTTATTTGAGAGGGAAGAGAGAGAGAGCACGAGCAGGGGTGAGGGGCAGACATAGGAGGGACAGCCTCTCTCAGGGTTAGCTAATTCCTAGGAACTGAAAACAACTTGCCCATGAGCATGAAATGCAAACCAGCCAATCCTGAGCCCATACCCACAATCACCTCTGTTGTCCCGCTGTCACCCACCAAGCCAATATTCCCCCTGCCCAAATCACTCCAGGGCCAGGCACCAGACAATTCAAGACCACCCTTATAGCCCAGAGCCTGCTGAAATTATTGGAACTATCCAACCCTAAGCCTTTTCCATTCCTTCCCACAATAACCACATAAAGGCTGGAGTCCAGAACTTGCCCTTGCCCTTCCTGCCCCCAGATGCTGGTGCTTCCCCAGGTGTCTTGCCTCTGCTTCTAGGGATCCATGAGTATCAACTTGCTCCTTCACGACAGTCATTTCTGTGTCTGTGTGTGTTACCATCCATACTTGCTTGAAACAAATCCTGGGTGCATAAAAAAGGTTTTATTTATTTATTTGAGAGAGAGAGAGATCACAAGCAGGCAGAGAGACAGGCTGAGAGAGAGAGAGAGGGAAGCAGGCTCCCTGATGAGCAGAGAGCCTGATGCAGGGCTCAATCCCAGGACCCTGGGATCACGACCTGAGCCAAAGGCAGAGGTGTAACCCACTGAGCCACCCAGGTGTACCCTGGGTGCATTTTAAGACACATTTTGTGCAGGACAATTCTGTAAACCCTGCTCCCACTTTGCACTCAAGAGGGTAGGCGCGGTGGCAGGTTGGGGTGGGCAGAGGGATGGGAGGTGATGCAACAGAAGTGTTTGCACCAGAAGTTCGTGAGCCTGGACCCCCAGATATAGTCCCATCGTCTCTGGAAACCTCAGCTTCTTGCTGAGATCACCACAAAATTATGTTAGGTGATTCTAAACTCCCAACGTCTTTAGCTCTAAAAGGCTCCTAAATTAAAGGAGCAACATATGAATGCTTACGCTGTAACAAGAAGTTGGAAAGAAGAAACAGGATACAAAATTATACTTATCCTACAATAAACTATGGATGAAGACTGGAAGAAGTTTTTGTTGTTTTTTTTAATTTATTTATTTTCCTGTGAGAGAGAGAGAGAGAGCACACATACAGGGGGAGCAGCAGGCAGAGGAAGACGGAGAAGCAGGCTACGTGCTGAGCAGGGAGCCTGATGCAGGGCTCAATCCCATGGGATCATGTCCTGAGCGGAAGGCAGATGCTTAACTGACTGAGCCAACCAGGCTTCCCTGGAAGAAGAAAATTTTAATAAAGGGATGGAATTATGGGTCTAAATGCATGTTTCAATTTTTAAAAACGTCTCAAAGTTCATATTAAAGCAGATCTGGTAATCCTCTCTTCATTTCTGGATCCTTTCATAGATGCCTCTGGATTCATTTCTAGATGGTAGAAGTCCAGAATGGGTTTAATTGGGCTAAAACCAAAGTGTCAGCAGAGCTGTTTCTCTTCTAGGTGCTCTAGGGGAGAATCTGCTTCATGACTTTTTCCAGCTTCTAGAGGCTGCCTGTGTTCCTTGGCTCAGGCCCGCCCACTTCCATCTTCAAAGTCAACAAAGGTCAGGTGAGTCTTTCTCACTTCCCATCGCTTCTCTGGCTCTGTCTCTTCCCTCCTTCTTTAAGTTGTAAGAACTCTGAGATTACACTCGGTCCACCTGGATGATGCAGAGTGACCTTGCTGGTCCAAGGTCAGCTGATTAGCAACCTTAATTCCATCTGTGACCTTCACTCCCTTTTGTTATCCATCTAGCATGTTCGGAAGTTCCAAGGATTTGGAGGGGGACATCTGGGGAAGGGGTGTTATTTTTCTCTGAAATTCTGTCTCATCAAAAGAGGCCTCCTGCCCTTCCTTTGGGTCTTCCTGATTGCCTTTGCTCCTTGTCACCCAGTTTAAGCTGCACAGACATGGTGAAGAAGGGCAGACCTTGCACTGTGATTTGCCTTGGACCTTGTGGTCCCTTATGGATAGTGCTGCCAGCCTGGGAGATGTCTCCCGGTGCCTAAAGCTGGACTTCCAGCCAGCAAACATTTATCGAGCACCTTCTGTGTGTCAAAATCTAAGCCATCTTTTAGGGACAGTATAAATACGAGGATGACGTAGTCCCCGCACAGGGAGCTCACAGTCTAAGAAAGGAGAGTCCCCATCCACATAAACATCCCAGATACAAAGCATGAAAGGAAGGCAATGTGAAGTGAGGTGAGGAGAAGTGCTGTGAGCCGTGTCCCCATTCGGAAGGCACATCTGAGATCTGAGGTCCTGCTGGTGGAAGAGGTAAGCCCAAGCTCAGCTTCCGCTCTACGTTTTTAATTTTTTGAAATTATAAATTAGCACAAGAAATTGCTCCCCTGTTCCACTCCCCTGTCCTATGGACCTGCTGTTTCCTCCTCACTGGTCACAGGTAACTGCTCTAGTGAAATACTTATATCCTTTTAGATATATTCTATATGTGAACATGCTCACATGTAAAATATAGATAACTTGTCACTATTTTTATTCTATAACGTTATTTTACACCTTGAATCAGTCTCTGACCAAAGTGAGGATATTTTCCCAAGTAGTACAACATATATTTGTATATTTCTAGGTTAAGTCTCTAAGCATGTAGTAGCTGTGCCAAAAGACAGGCCCAGTTTTCATCTTGACAAGTTGTCCTCCAAATATACGAAGCCGATTTACTCTCTCTCCCACTTGGTATGGAAACCACTGTTCCTTCACACCTTTCACCAACACTGGACGTCATCCCTTTTCTTAACTTCTGCTAGTCCTATACGTGGAAAAGGGGTATCTCAATCTGGTTTTACAAATTTTTTTTTAAAGATTTTATTTATTTATTTGACAGAGAGAAATCACAAGTAGGCAGAGAGGCAGGCAGAGAGAGAGGAGGAAGCAGGCTCCCTGCTGAGCAGAGAGCCCGATGCGGCTCCATCCCAGGTCTCTGAGATCATGACCTGAGCTGAAGGCAGCGGCTTAACCCACTGAGCCACCCAGGCGCCCCTCAATCTGGTTTTAATTTGCATTTCTCTAATGATGAGTGTAAGCAAAACTTACTTGATTTTAAGATTTTATTTATTTACCTAACAGAGAGACACAGTGAGAGAGAGAACACAAGCAGGGGGAGTGGGAGAGGGAGAAGCAGGCCTCCCGCTGAGCAGGGAGCCCGATGCGGGCTCCATCCCAGAACCCTGGGATCATGACCTGAGCCAAAGGCAGCTGCTTAACGACTGAGCCACCCAGGCGCACCCCTCCTTTTTTTTAATGCCTGATCATGTTTTAAATCTTTGAGCCATCTGGGATTTATTTTGTTATAAGAATAGAACTTTCTTTTTTCCAAATGACAATACTAGTTATTAAATAATTCACATTTCCTCCACTGATTTGAAATCCCACCAAGCTCTAGATTTTAAAAAGTGAAAGGAGGCCACCTCCAACTCCACTTCATACCATATGCAAAAACAAATTCAAAATGGATCCTGCATCACCCCAGTGGGTTGGGCCTCTGCCTTCGGCTCGGGGTCATGGTGTCAGGGTCCTGGGATTGGGCAAGCCGCATCAGGCTCTCTGCTCAGTAGGGAGCCTGCTTCCCCCCCTCTCTCTGTCTGCCTCTCTGCCTACTTGTGATCTCTCTCTCTGTCAAATAAATGGATAAAATCTTTTAAAAATAATTTTTAAAAAAGTAACATATAAAACTTCTAGAAAACAACACAGGAGAGCCTCTTCAGGTAGTAGGGAGAAGCAAAGAATTTTCAGGCCTGACACCAAGAGCAAAATATGTAAAAATAAAAAATTAATTGGACTCTTCCAAAATTAAAAAGTTTGTGCTGTGAAATACTGTTTAAAAGATGACAAGACAAGTTGGGAGAAAAATCTTTGCAAACCACACATTAAACAAAGGCCCATATAGAGAATATATGAAGAATTACTAAAACCCTAAAGAATTGAACAAATATTTCACCAAAGAGGACATACGGATGGCATAGAAGCACATGAGATGCTCAATATCAGTAGCCATTTGGGAAGTGCAAACTGAAAATATAAGACCGCAGTGAGATATCACTATACACCTCCTACAATGACTAAAATGAAAGACAAGGATAATTCTAGATGTTAATGGGGATATGGACAAACTGAAACCCTCAAATATTGCTGATGTAAATCTAAAATGGCATAATCACTCTGGAAAACAGGTTAGCAGTCTCTTAAAAAACTAAACATTCAATTACCATATGGCCCAGTGATTGCACTCCTGGATATTTACCACAGAGAAATGAAAACTCATGTTCACACAAAAACTTTTATGTGAATATTCACAGGACTTCCTTTTTTTTTTTAAGATCTTATTTATTTATTTGGGAGAGAGAGAGAGTACACAAGCAGGGGGAGCTGCAGAGGGAAAGAGAGAAGCAGGCTCCTGGCTGAGCAGGAAGCATGACAGGGGCTCCATCCCAGGACCCTGGGATCATGACCTGAGCTGAAGGCAGACGCTTAACCTCTGAGCCACCCAGGCGCCCCAGCACTTTCATTCATAATAGCAAAAAGCTGGAAATGGATCAACTGTCCTTCAGTAGGTAGATAGCTGAACACACTCTAGTGGGTCCAAACAGTGGAATACTATTTGGCAATTAAAAGTATAACTATTCAGGGACGCCTGGGTGGCTCAGTTGGTTAAGCGGCTTACCATATGATGTTTGATTTCATTCTCTGAAACGGTAACATTCTCTGAATGGTAAACCTATAGAGATAAAGAAGAGATTAGTGGTTGCCAGGGTCAGAGATGGAGAGAAGGGGCTTGGATACACAAATACAAAGAGATAGCTGAAGAAGCTCTTTTTTTTTTTTTAAGATTTTATTTATTTATTTAACAGAGAGAGATACAGTGAAAGAGGAAACACAAGCAGAGGGAGAGGGAAAAGGAGGCTTCCCGCTGAGCAGGGAGCCCGATGTGGGGCTCGATCCCATAAACCTGTCATGCCCTGAGTGGAAGGCAGATGCTCATGGACTGAGCTACCCAGGTGCCCCTGAGGAAGTTCTTTTGTGGTGATAGACCAATTTTGTATCTTGATTGTGGCATTACAAGAATCTATGCATGTGATAAAATTGCATAGAACTATAAACACACATATAAATGAATGCAGGTTTTGAAAATAAACTCTGTAGTGTAGTTAACAGTAATGTACTGAGGTCGATGTCCTGGTTTTTACATTGTACTGCAGTTAGATAATATGTCATCATTGGGCGATATTGGGGGTACTAATTCCACAAACTCCCGACAATCTAGAAAATGTTTAAAATACTTTTTGAAATGAAAAAGAGAGAGAGAGAGAGAGAGAAGAAAACTCACCTTTGCCAAAGACCTTCCCACCGTACATGGCATGTCTCTGGTTGCTTTATCCACAAGAACCTACTCCCTCTCTCTCCTCCCCAGACACACAACATGACATCCTTTTGAAGTTTCCAGTGGAATGCAAGTTGCCTTAGACTAGGAGGTACAGAAAAGTTGCATATATAAAAATAGTTCAAAAGAACACCAGCATATCAGATTCACCAAGTTAATATTTAACCAGTTCATTTTATCACATGGGATCTATCTCTCCATCTCTATCACTGTTTCAGAATCATGTGATGGTAAGTTTCATCCATCATGAGCCTCTGCCCCTAAGTACTTTAATGTTTATTTCCTAAGAACATTCTCTTACACACTCACAGTACTGTTAACTTCAGTAAACTGAGTCAATACTTTAATCCATGGTTCCTATTCCACTTTTATCAATGGCCCCAGTGACATCCCGCCCAGAATGGAGCTTGTCGACCGTGTCTTTGAAAGCCTTGGTAGATCCCGTCTGCTACCAGTCTCTCCTCGTCACGGGGCCCTCGGAATTCGCATCTGTAAACTGGGATCTAGTCATCCCCCAACCCTTTCTGAGCAAAGGCGCTGTAACAATCTACTCGAGTATCTCTCTTCTGCATCATTATTCCCCAGAGGGTCTAAACTTCCGTCGTGGGTCGGAGCTGGAATTTAGGGAGGAATCCTTCAGAGAAGAGGTGACGGAGACCGTGCGAGGGACTCCCCTTTCCACCCCCCTCACCTGGAGCGCGGGCGGCCAATCGGCGGCGCGCCCCGGATCCGGCGGCCAATGGAAGAGCGGCGCGGCGCGCTCCCCCAGGGCTATAAGTGCGCCCGGGCGGCGGAAAGTGAAAGTGGTGCGGACGCCGAGGACGCCGCTGACGCCGCCGGCCTGCAGCCGAGCCGAGGGGATGCTCAGAGCTCCCGCGCCGTGGCCGGGTGAGGCGGGGGCGCCCACCCAGTCCAAGCCGCTCACCTCCTTCCTCATCCAGGACATCCTGCGGGACGGCGCGGAGAGGCGCGGCGGCCACACGAGCAGCCCGCAGCCCCCGCGCCAGCCGGACCCGCCGCGAGACCAGGAGCCGGAGCCGGAGCAAGGAAGAGGCGGCGCCGGGGCGCCCGAGGATGAGTGGAGCGCCCAGGCGGGCGCCGCGCAGGAGGCCGAAGCGCACGCAGAGGGCGAGCCAGGTGAGCAGGCGGCGAGGCTGCGGCGGCCGGGCTGGGCCAGGGTGCGGTCCCAGAGGAGGGGCGGGCCGGCCTGCGGGCTGCACCGGCGCGAGGTCGCGGAGCTCCGGCTGCAGGGATGCGGGGCCCCGCGGCGACAGGCCAAGGGACCTCACCTCCTCCGGCCGGGGGCGCGCCTCGGAAATCAACCCTGAGCCCCACCGTCAGGGTGGCGCAGGATTTGTACCTGGGCTGGACTCGCCGGGCACCGAGCTTATGCTCCGCGGGCTCTGGCTCCCGGGGCTCCAGAGTGAGCTCACACGCGGTGCCCCGAGCCCCAGCGTCCCAGGTGAAGACCGCGCCACGCGCTCCCAGCCCCCGCGGGACCCTCGATCCGCGCCCGCCCCGCGCAACCTCTTCGCAGTTACAGATATATATATATAACAAGTAACTGATCAGGGTTTGACAAGCGAAGACTCTCTTTGCTTCCCAACTCCATGGGCAGTAAAACTGCATTCTGAAGGTCCCTGCGGACTTCAGGAAATAGAACACCGTTAGAACGTTTAGAGCAGATTTCTTTCCTTGTCCTGTCACTTCGGATGAGGTGTCCTAACGGCCTGTTTAGAAAAAAAGGGGGCCTAAAGCCAGAGGAGGAACTTGCCCTTTGCCTGCACCGCCTTTCCTGTAACACAAACCCTCTCCCGACATCCAAAAGTTAATGCTCATGCCTTTGGGTCCTGCTTTACCAGCAGCCTGATTTCTGTGTCTTCCCTGCCTGGCTTCTCTTCTGGCTTCACTTCTCCCACTTCTTCTCAACGCACACACATCCAGGACCCTAGTGAATTCTCCTGGACGATATGGCAGAAAGCTCTATCACTAGAAGCTTCTAACTTTGGGTTCTTGATGACTGTTAGAAAACTAATACATAATATACATATTCACTCACTCCCCACTCAGGAGAGTTCCTTAGTCATGTGAAAAAAGTGAAATGTATCCAAGATGACAGTGGGCTGTTTGTTCACTCACCGAAGAGATAAGGGTGGCTTGAATTCTGTTCTCTTCCCTCTAACATGTAACCTTTTCCTTCCCATCCCTCCTCCTCCTCCTTTCCAGATAGACACTTGGAGACTTATCTGTTGGACTGTGAAAACAGCACAGACTCCTTACCAAGCCTTCCGCAAACCTCGAAACAGCCACAGAAGCGCTCCCGTGCTGCCTTCTCCCACACTCAGGTCATCGAGTTAGAGAGGAAGTTCAGCCACCAGAAGTATCTGTCAGCCCCTGAAAGGGCTCACCTGGCCAAGAACCTCAAGCTCACTGAGACCCAAGTGAAAATATGGTTCCAGAACAGACGCTATAAGACCAAGAGAAAGCAGCTCACCTCGGACCTGGGAGACCTGGAGAAGCACACCTCCCTGCCGGCCCTGAAAGAGGAGGGCTTACCCCAGGCCTCCCTCATATCCATGCATAACAGCTACCCTTACTACCCCTACCTGTACTGCTTGGGGGGCTGGAACCCACCTTTCTGGTAACGCCAGCGCAGATGACAATCCCAAGTGGTCAGACACTGCCTTCCCTGGGTCGCATCTCTGGAAAGCAAAAGGCCAGCCAGGCTCAGGGAGGCCTGAGGAGCAAGAGGCGTGCATACTGACCCCGCCGGAGGCTTGCATGGACACTCCTGATTCTTCCCTGGTGAGCCAATGAAAGATCTGCAATAGCGAATAATACCCAAATAGATCCCCCCAACACATGATATGGCACTTTGTTTGCTCTTAGAGACCTCCGCCAAGTGGGGAGGGATAAAATCAAGCACTGTTTCTAGCACTTCTGTGGTTTTGTGTGAGTTGTCCCCATCACCCCTAAGGATGCTGATTCCACTCCACCTCTTGCGTCACTGAACATCGACCCTGAGAGTGCAAACCTGAGGGGGAAAAGGATGGCCAAGACAAGGGTGTTCCCTCCCGAATTACACTTCACTTCACAAACCTCTCACGGGCCTTCGAATGCGATCGGGGTTCCTCTCTGTCCCCATAAGAGAGAAGAAGACAGAGGCTGTCCCAGGGAAGCCTGTCTGCTAGGCACAGACTGGCATGGGAGATGGGGATGGGTAGGAGATGAAAACGTGAGCTGCTGCTTCCTTTTTAAAGAATGCACCAACCTAAGTATTTACAGGGTGGCCCAAGCAGAACAAGAAGCACTCACTGCAATTCTGGGACAAGTTGTGTAAACAGAAGTTGTAGTGCATTAGGTGGGCCCGGGACAGAAGACTCTCTGGGTGTCAGAGAACGGCCTGAGGAACCTCTGCATTGCAGCTGGGCGGTTGGGGGGTGGCACATGAATTTTGTTAATAAAGGTAAAAAAGCTTCCTCTGGACCTTTTTGCCCTGGGCCTGAGAATTGGAATGAGTAGTTTGCTGGAGTTTTCAGGCTGTAATTCATACTAAACCGTGACAGATCACATGCTTCTTTCCTGTAAGCTCCTGCCTTCCGTCCTTTTATTTTTTTGTCCCTTTTCCACAACAGTCACCCACCGAAGGGCTTCTTTTCAACCCAGACTTTTAGTCTGGCTGCACCTAACATATGCCTTCCTTATTTAGCCTGAGATCTGGGGGGGGGGGGGGTTGTTTTGTTTTTTTCTTTTTTTTCCCCCGAAGCTTTATCTCTCCTGGGTTTAAGGGGGGAAAAAAAAAAGTAGGGTAGGGGGAAGATTCTGACTTGGCTAAAAGACTTTTTTTTTTTTCAAACTAGCAATTCTTATATATTTTTTTCCTTTAAAAACGTACATTAAATCCCAAATCCTATTTAAAGATTTGACAGCTCGAAAAGGTCACCGCTGCTTTTATAAGACTTTCGGTGGCTCTGTTGTTACAGTTCAAAGTCAGACAACCCTCTGGGATCCCTGCAGGCCGAGGAGTTTAAGAGGTATCGGGCTTTCACACACGGAGAACACAGGGCAAAAAAAAGAGTCGGGCACCACGAGCTGTCCAGTGGAAATGCGGGGTTCGTGGTCAGGGCGGAAAGAAAAGGCAGCCGGGGCCTTGGGGAGCTGGGTCCCTGGCTGCAAGCTGATGGGGGGCTGATAGCCCTTGGCCAGCAGGGGTTAGGGAAAAGGAAACCCTTTTCAAAACACATTACTGTGGCGTCCATCACCAAACAAATGAAAATACTTCGGGAGCTGTATTTAATGCTCATAAAAAAACGGGTCCCCCAAATGAGTCACCTCGCGACTTCAACGACAATGAGAGGAGGGCAAAGGAGAAATCTGGCCACACTTCTGTTTCTACCCGACTGTCTAAGGTGACCCAGCGGAGGGCAGACGTCAGAGCAGAAGAAGCCAGTTACTAATGAGGGTACCCCAAAGCCTGGAAATCTCTTGATCCCACTACTTAATTCTGTTTAGTGAGAAACCTTTCAATTTCCTCCTATTAAAAGGGGCGATTTACTGTTGGTGGCAGAACTGCCAGAGTTGATAGAAAGTTGGCCCGTTTCACCCCATTTTCTCCTGCTTGGGCTCTGCATGGAAATACTGTTAAGACACTCAGCTGCTGACAACACCAGGGACGCTGACGGCAGACTGGCCTAGATCGCTTGCTCCTGTCACAAGGCTTTGAAGAGAAGCATTCAGTGCCCATTCCCCCCTCAGTACCGTTTCTCACCCCACTCTCTCAATTTAAGTCTTTTCACCTGCCATTCTGCAAGTATTAAACATTTTACAGTGATGTGTGTATTGTGTTGCCAAAAAAAAAAAAAAAAAGTATTTGTTTAAAACTGCTTGGTCTATGAATCCATCTCGCTCTTCCTCCACTGGAGCTTGTTACTCCCCCATCTCCGAACTGGTAGAACAGCACTGGAAGAACTGGTGTCTGGGTATCTGATAGGTGAACTAGAGGGTGCCCCGACCGCCTCACCCCAGACAGCCTCTTTCCATTCTGTAATTCAGTCTGGGCTCTCCACCTGCCTAGCAAACTCTGCTCCAGTCTGTAACGTGAAAACCTGTGACTTGAAGTTTAGTAATGAACCCCAACCAAACTTTATTTTTCTAAGTATTTTTGGCAGTGTATGAGTGTTTTAAAAATAAAGCAGTGACTTTATTAGACATCTTTGCGTATGGGTTTTTGTTTCCTAAAAGCTGCGTGCTTTTGAGCTTACCTATTTCTGGTTACCATGTTCTCCCTCCCTTAGCCTGCCTGACTAGAATCTAAGGAGACCAGATAGTCAAAAGCAGTAGCTTACCCAGTGCCCAATGATGGTTATTCTTTTGTAAAAGCACCGCCCCTCCACCCCCCCATTCCTGATAAATCTGTGCAAGGGAAAGTACTTTCTGCCTTCAGTTTAAAAATCATCTCCAGCTCCTGCCCTTTCGTTTTTAAATAGAGAACATCAGGTATTTTCCTGTATTTCTGGAAGATCCTGACGGGAACATGGAGAGCACAGCAATACTTCTTCTAAAATTCCCCTTTCTGGGGCACCTGGGTGGCTCAGTTGGCTAAACTTCTGACTCTCCCTTTCTGCCCAGGTCATGATTTTGTGGGGGTCGTGAAATTGAGCCCCACGTGGGCCTCCGCACTCAGCAGGGAGTCTGCTTGAAGATTCTCTCCCTCTGCCCCACCCCCCACTTATAAGCGCTCTTTCTCTCAAATCTTTAAAAATATTTGAAAAAATAAAATTTTGTTCCATCTCCCACCAACCCCTCCCACTGCAACCCTCCCCTGGTCCTCTGGTGTGTGCATCTCCCTGGAAATGTCACCTTCATTCAGGGCGGAAAGACCTCTTGGAAGTAATACCTTTGAATTGGGTTCACCAATTATTGAAAATGGGTTTAAAATAAAATACATAGGGGAGCCTCAGTGGCTCAGTCGGTTAACCGTCTGCCTTCAGCTCAGGTCATTAACCCCCGGGGCTTGGGATCAGGCCCCACATCGGGCTCCCTGCTCAGCAGAGAGTCTGTTCCTCCCTTTCTCTCTCCTTCTGCCTCTCCCCCGGCTTATGCTCACACTCTCTTTCTCAAATAAATAAAATATTAAAATATATATATCTATAGGTATATATATATATACATATATCTATATAGAGAGATATATATCTATATATATATAACATATATAACATACATAGATCTATATATATATAACACATCCTTCATCTGCCTGCACTTAAACCCTCATTAAATCCCACGAGCAGGGTGTCTCATGCACCTGATTACCTGAGAGAATTGGTGCCCCCTCAATCCTTCAAGGAAATAGAAGCTTAAAGAGTAAGGTGCTTACTCGAGGTAAAACATATCATAATTTCAAAGTTTGCTCTAATCCTTTAAGTACATTGTACACACAGGTGGGGCCTCCCCTAGCATGTTCACATCATGAGATTTAACTCTTTGCACAAATCCATAACCATCCTCCCCTCCCCTGGAAGGCCATTAGCTCTCAAATTACAAAGGGCTCTTGCAGTAAATTAACAGATGTGGATTTCTTTTTTTAACCATTCAAAGTAACTAATCCAGGATATTAAACAAAAATGTCTCATCTCTAGAGACACTTCCCTGCCTCCTCTTCTTTGTCGCTTTTCCAACTTTCCCTCAGTATCTCTACTAATCTCACACCCGTCGGCTTCCAGAAACTCTCCTGAGCATGCCACATGTTTGTGGTAGCTGGAATTCCCAGGCCATCTCTCTCTCAAGTTCCTTCAGGTGCAGATTGCTAGCGTCACTAGCTTTGTCCCTGGTGGTCCCTTTGGTCCTCCCAGGGCCTCCTTAGGAAGGCCAGACCTGTCAGAAGGGGAAATGAACATGAGAGTTCTACACCTGACAAAAACGTGTTCCTTTAACGACAGAGCACGTCTTCCTTCCAGGCTGCTGCTCAGATCACACACCCTAAAGCTGGCCTCCGAGGGACCAGTAAAGAGAAAGTCATTTAGCTGGGGTCCTCGTGATGGAGAGCTGTAGGCAGAAGGTTCACTGAGAATGCACTCAGATTCCCCACCCCAGAGGAAGCGAGGACGGCGGAGAGAGGAAGCTGACCCCCAATGCAGGTGTGACTGAGGCCTCAGCCAATATGTATATTTTTTAATTTTAAAGAGTTTATTTATTTGAGAGAGAGCGCGAGAGAGTGCGTGAGAGAGTGCGTGAGAGCACGCACTGGCGCACGTGTGAGACGGGGGAGGGGCAGCGAGGGAGGGAAAGAATCCCGGACAGACTCGTTGCTGAGCTCAGAGCCCCATGCCTGGCTAGATCTCATGATCCTGAGATCATGACTTGGGCCACACCAAGAGTCGGTGGCTCAGCCAACTGAGCCACCCAGGTGCCCCTCATCCTTAAGAAGCTCCAAAGTCAATGTGTCCGGATTGAGGCAAGAGCATGGGCCCGTGGATCCCAGCATCAGCCACTTCCTGAACGTGGAGTAATCCTGGACAGTGCAATTCCTTACCGGGTATCGCGCTGGCCGCTGAGAGACACAATGTGTGTCACTGGCATCAATATTCCCAGCAGCTATGGGGGTGCATCTCGCGGAAATTGGGGGCTCGGCAGAGCACTCCAGAATTCACCGTGAGACACGGGAACCTTTTTTTGGTCACTCTCAGGGCCAGAGTGACCACCACTCTTTGCAATGAGGAAATCCCGGTCGAAAGGTTCAGACAAGGTCGAGAAGCACCGAGTTCTCCACGGAGATATCTGGACTCTGCTTCTCCCACAGCCATCACCAGTGTGTCACCAGGGCTTGTTTTTCAAAGCCGAGAGTTATTTACTACCCAAGAAGAGGGCAGGAACGATAGTGCCTGGACATGAAGAGCTCCTAGTTTAGTCACAGACTTGGCCTTCAGGCAAACTTTCCCAGAGAGACGACCCTATCAAAAGTCTGCGAGGAAAAGCAGAAGAATCTCAGTTTCCATACCGTGTCCTCCTCTTCACCACTGCAAAGGCTCCAGATGCCACCTTGATTTATTTCCTGAGCTTGCTCTGGGCCTGAGATGGGGTTCAGGAGAGGTTTGGGATAGATCCCTCCATGTCCCCTTCTAACTGGGCAGGTACCACCTGTTCCCAGCCAATCCAGGGACAGGCACAGCCCTTACTGGGGAGGTCATGGGGTACGAGGAGGGATGACACGGAGGAAAGTCACGTTTTCCCCTTGGAATAACTCAAGAAACTTCTAGAAGTTTTTTTAAAGGCGTAGAAATTCTTGGTGGCAACTGGGAAGTAAACGCTGATTTTGCTCCTCTGAAGGCAGCACTGAGTCTCAAACAGCAACATCCTCTGGGTCTCAGTCGCACCTGCTCCTGGGCCCGTGGCTGTCAGCATTGGCTGCATGATAGAACATTCTGGGAGTCTTTATAGAAATACCAATGGCCCAGCCCTACTTCACCCCAGTTGCACTGTAATCTCGGAAAGTAGGGCTCAGCATCAGTGTTTCTGAGCACCAGTGTCCGAGGTTACAAACCACTTACTTAGCTTCTTTTCAGCCGGATCTCCTCCTCGGCCTCACAGGTGCCGGGTGACAGAGAGCTGCCTGAAGGAGGCAGCCGGGAGGGGAAGAGTGGTTTGTTTGTTTGTTTGTTTTCTTGTTTTTTCTTTTTACAGAGAACAATGTTCAGCTTTTTCTTATTTTCTTCTGAAACTTCCTCCTCTTGGAATTTCTGACATCATCAAAAGGCCCTCGAAAATCCAGGAAAGCCCAGCTTGTTCCAGTTAATCCCTCACTCAAAGCCGAAGGTGTTTGGCTCACCTGGCAATCCGTGAGCACTTATCACCCATCTCGGCCCAGGTCCACCCAGCCTGACAGCAGGCTCTGACCTCGAATGGAAGACAGGAAAGAAAAATTCCAGCCTCACCTCTTGCCCAGGAGACTTCCCGTGTCCTGGAAGCACACAGCCTTATTTGTGCGCTGCGGGGAACTCTGGGTGTCATGTAACATCTGTCATTTGTCACTTCCCTGACAGCCCATCTATTAGGATTAAGTCGTGTCTTAACGCTGACATAACATTTACACTTCCTTCTGCCAAACTGGTAATATTAAGCTTTTTTTAAAAAAAGTGTGTGTGCCGAGATGGATAAGGTGGAGGATGGTTCGAGGTTGAGGGAAGGGACATGCCTTGAAACAACACGGCTTTTGACTTTGTGTGCCCTAAATGCACAGCTGGCGTCAGAACTCCAGCTCCAAGCCAGGAGAGCTTAAACTTGACCTAAACATCTGAAAATGGGAGATGGGAAATGAGCTCGCTCTGCCGGGTTCTTTTATGGAGAAGAATGCAGGGAATATGCAGAACATGGACTTGGGGGATGGGGAAGAGATGTCACTCCCTCATGGAAAAGTTTGGAATCTCTCCCTCACTCCATGCCGAGGGTTTGTTTATACTTCGATCCTTGATGATTTTTTTTCCCTTTCGAGGAAGATCTGACTCATCAAAGGCTCATCCATGCGGTTCCGTGACTCGCAAAGTGAGGTATGGAGTGGGTCCAGATGATTGCCATGGGCAAAGGAGAGGCACTCATT
This sequence comes from Lutra lutra, assembly GCF_902655055.1. NCBI lineage: Eukaryota > Metazoa > Chordata > Mammalia > Carnivora > Mustelidae > Lutra > Lutra lutra. Next base: position 46,152,917 of record NC_062279.1, on the reverse strand, counting down.
TGGCTGTCACAGAGCTGTCGTTGCAGGGACCACAGCTTCCTGCGACAAGACCTGGCCTCACCGAGATGGCAGCAGGAGAGGCTTCTGAGTGGGACACTCACGGAGGCTGCAGACTTGACTTTTGTCACTCCTTTGACAATAAAATTGGTTAAATTTTATTAATAGGTAGGTGAGACTTGTTGTCAATGTGTAAAATGCATCAAGAAATTCCACCGGAGGGGCGCCTGGGTGGCTCAGTGGGTTAAGCCGCTGCCTTCGGCTCAGGTCATGATCTCAGGGTCCTGGGATCGAGTCCCGCGTCAGGCTCTCTGCTCAGCAGGGAGCCTGCTTCCCTTCCTCTCTCTCTGCCTGCCTCTCTGACTACTTGTGATCTCTCTCTCTCTCTGTCAAATAAATAAATAAAATCTTTAAAAAAACAACAAAAAAAAAGAAATTCCACCGGAAGGAACCCTTGAGATAGAGAAGGGAACAGAAGCCGGGAAGGGCTGATGGCAAGCGTGAGCAAAGACACAAGACAGACTCCAGTGGTTCAGCTGTCAAAGTGCTGCAGCCTCTTATTTCCAGAATCCCAACTCCAGAAATGTCTTTTAGACCTTGACTTAAATTGTGTGCCCTGTTGCTGAGCCGTTGCCTTTTCTCCTTCTGAGCCAGGTCAATGGCGAGTGAAAAGCAAAGGCGAAGCGGGGAGGGAGGGATGGCAAAGAGTGGGAGGTGGCGGTGGGGGGAGGGGGTGGCTGGGCAGGTAGTTTTCCATGGCCTGTGGAAGCAACATCCTGCATGCGTGAGCTCCTCACCCCTCTCATTGGCTCCCGATTGACCCCAGAGTGGAGAGATGGCTCCATGTCCTAGAGATGAGATTTTATTGCAGAGACAGACTGGGAGCATGTCAACTTTGGCATCACGAAGGAACAAACCTGGACCCAGATCTGAAGAAAGGTGTTCTCATTATGACCCAAATAGGTTTTATAAAAGCTTGTGTAGGCACACACCCCAGAGTAACAGCATGGGTTTCCACACAAATAGGGCCAGCTTCCCACACAGAGGAGCAGCTTGGTGGAGAACGAGGCGCATGCTACAACAGGACACCATGGGAAAGGACTTGAGAAAGCTAGCTGACCGTAAGCCCTAAAAGCCAGAATGAATTGGATCTTGGGCAGCAACCAAAAATATATTGTATCCAGAGCACTGGAGCTCAGCATAGCTCCCTACTCTGTCCTGAGCTGAGAGAAGTTCGACATTGATCAAGGATATATCTGCTAAGTGGAGGAGCGAATGAATGAGTCCAGACTTCACCCCAAGTGCTAGGTGTGGTTCTGAGTCCCCTACTTTGAGGTAAACTGTACCCAGTTCAGAAAAGCATAATTGAAATGATGGAAGGGTTTGAAATGTCACAGGAAGTGGAGTGAAGGAAACTAAGAATATCTAACCCAGAAGAGGGAAGTCAGGGCCAGGTTGGTCAGAGAAGAGGGGAGAACGATTAGACGTCTTCTGTATTGTCCTAGGTGGAATCTTCAAAGTGACACAGAGCTCAGATCAGCGATTTCTGAAAGATCCCTGGGCTGACGTGGACTGTCCGTCACTGGGGAGGTGACAACCCTTTGGCAAGGAGGTCATAAGGAAGATGGATGTATGTGATGCAACGCTAAGATCCTTGCCAGCCCTCTGGTTCCGCAATTCTAGGGAGAAGTATTGGGTTCTAGTTCACCTACTAACTGTGAGGTAAGGGCCAATCTCCCAGCTCTTCTGAGTTTCAGCTGCTCCTTTACTGGATGGAGAAAATTAGTCAAATCTGGGCCCATCTCATAAGGGGAAAAAAAAACACTTGTGTGATTTCAGGGGCAATGGAAATCTACTGACTGATGCTTGAAATTGATATCTGAAATTCCACCCTCCAAGATTCATTCCTGAACCTCAAGAACCCATCTCCAGCTAAAATGTGAATCTTCCTGGGGCATCTGAGGGGCTCAGTCAGTAAAGGTCCAACTCTTGATTTCAGGTCAGGTCACGATCTCATGAGATCGAGCCCCACACCAAGCTCCAGGCTGGGCGTGGAGTCTGCTTAAGTACCTCTCTCCCTCTGCCCTTCACCCACCCCTCAAAAAAAAAAATATATGAATCTTCCTGAGAAAACTAACGAATTAAACCTGATGAATTCTCAACCCTCACATCTCAATATGTTTATTAATTTCAACCAAAAGAACTTGTGACACTGAAAAAGAGGTGAAAGCATAAGAAAGAATGCTAGAGGCTTGAGGAGAAAAAAATAAATCCTATTACCAAATTTCATCTAAGTTTAGCCTTGCCTATGCTGATTGCTTTATTGCTCTGTCCTACATCCAGGATTTAAACGACTGCATTCTTTTCATGGAAACCTTCTGACTTTGGACCTCAGAGCGTGTATATTGTTTCCTGGGAAGTGGATGTCCAGAGAAAGGTAACAGTGTTCTAGAAGCAAAAGGACAGAGGAGTGATGAGTTGTCTCTATCATAATATTCATGTTTCTCCTTCCCTGAAACTCAGCCATCAAGAATCCAGTGAATATGGAGGGAAACGAAAACATCTCCATATTTATTTCAATTTTAATTTTTAACCAAAAATGTCGTAGCCCTAAGCCCTTTACCTAAATCAATAATTGTTTATATTTCTCTAAATGCAGTGTGGTATAATAAATGTAGCATTTATTTTAGCCTTAGGACTGACCTGTACTCTGGTTGTATCTTTGTATTAGCTGTATGACCTTAGGCAAATTCTTTGATATTGGTATGAGTCAGATTCTTCATCTTTAAATGGAGATAATAATGCCTCATTGACAGGGCAGTTCTGGGATAAAGTGGAATAAATTCACCGTACATTATTAGGTTATCAAGAATTGTCAGCTTTCCTCTTTTTGAGAATACATCTAGTCTCCGATCGAACGTATGCATAAAATTTGCATACTATAATTAAGTATATGCAATGGTCACTTAACATATTTCTCTTTTTTATTTTTAAAGATTTTTATTTATTTATGAGACAGAGAGAGAGAGGGAGAAGCCAACCCCCTACTGAGTAGGGACCCTGGGATCATGACCATGACTCTCCAAGGTGTAGTCATTTCTCCTAGACTGAGCTATAACTCCAGGGATTCCACTCCATATGGGGTTTTTCCCACAGGGGAGGAACTATGGTTCCTGGGCTTATATCGTTAGAGGTGGAGGACTAGCAACCAGGGCTGTTCTCTTCCATGCCCAAAGCTGGATTGCACAAATACAAAGAAAATAAATCAACAAAAATAGCTAAGAGGCATTTCTAAACATGTCCAGCTGCAAAAATTTATGGCTATTGGCTCTTGGAATAGGTCGTTTCAGATAAGCCAACTATTTATACAGAAAACAAAAATGAAACTTATACTGATTGGTTTTCAGTTGACTATCCCTGGGCCTGGGAGAAGCAACGAGTGGGGAAAAAGCCAACCTCACCACCTTGCTCTTTGCCAGTGCCTCATTCACAAAAGCCTCCCCAAATCTGGACAAGAGAGAGAACCTCTGAGAAAGCTGAAGTTCAGTGTTTTATGGCCATGAAGGCTTTCCCCCACCCTATTTCTTTTCATTTCTTTTGAAGAGAGAAAAGAACTAGGTAAGTTCTATTGCATGCCAAAGTAGATCTCTGAGTACTGAAGGAGAGGTGGCCCACGGTAGTAACTCTGTTAGCAAGGAACATAAGACTTCCTATGTGAATTGACCCAATGAATGAATCTATTTCTCAAAGTCTAGGTGCCCTTAGGAAAGTCATTCTCTTCCCTTTACTTTGATGTCCCCCTCTGTACAGTGGTCTTTAAGGTCTGTCTACATTTAATGATTTCGCTTCCATTTTTGAAGCTTCCCATGACTGTAAGTTCAAATAAATTAAGGTGTCAAAATTAAGTTTGCCTATAAGATGTCATCCAAGCAGATTCCCAGTAATATGTCACAATGTCCAGCTTCATGTAGGTTGTGTTAAATTCTCACACACACACACACACAAAATTGTTTCACATGACTGTTGATAGAACCGAAGAAAACAATGCTGCTAGGGTCATTTGAGAACTATAAAGGAATCCTTCCTGTAATATGTGTAATGCAGATGTTAGCGTACCTGGGATCTCCTGGCCCCTTGAGAGCCGGATAAGCTGAGCTCAAAGTCCCATTCATGCCCTGTCAAAACCCAAACCTTCAGCAAGATGGTCGCTAATTCCTAGTGGGTTCATTTCATTCTCAGTTTCCACAGGTGCTAAGTCTATTCACTACAGACATGAAACGCAAGTTCATTCTTGAATCCCTAAACAAAACACAACTCTCACACAAAGCACTTCTAAGTGTGGTAGGATGCACTGAAAATGAGTCAAGGTGGTGGGGGACCAAATGTGAGTGTTATTCCATAACAAATGAAGATTTTTCAAGTAAACATCTGAAATCCCCGCAAAATTGTGGAATTTCTACTAGTTGTGTTATCAGATGTGGACAGCAATCTCATTTCACCTGCTAATTCCTCCTCTCTTTCTCTTTCCTTCCCTCTCTCTGGATCCACCCTCATGGAAACAGAGAGAATCTTCTTCTTTTTTTTTTTTTTTCTATTTTTTTATTTTTTATTTTTTTATTTTATTTTATTTTTTTTTAAAGATCTTTATTTATTTGACAGACAGATCACAAGTAGGCAGAGAGGCAGGCAGAGAGAGAGAGAGGAGGAGGAGGCAGGCTCCCTGCTGAGCAGAGAGCCCGATGTGAGGCTCGATCCCAGGACCCTGGGATCTTGACCCGAGCCGAAAGCAGAGGCTTTAACCACTGAGCCACCCAGGCGCCCCGAGAGAATCTTCTTCTTGTTTCAACGAGGACACACTGCCACAGTTTTTGTTGCCTTGTCTCATGCCTTCATGTATTTTTTTTTAAATGGCATATTTTTCCCTAAGAAGAATTTTGGTGCCTAGTAATGATAACTATCCATTTGCATTACATATATAATTCACAATGTTAGGAAAGTTTCAGACAGAAAAGTAGAATCAACTTAAAAGTAGGATCTTTTCAAGCAGTCTTAAAATGGCTTTAGCTGTACCCAGGGGTAGACAAACAAGGAACAATTAATTTAGAACCTCTGATTATATGAGTCTCTGAGCTCGGCCTTATTAGGCTTCAAACTTCAAAAAGTTTGAAATACAATATGAAGGCAAAAGACCCAGAATAGCCGACACAATCCTGAACAAGAGCAACATGGAAGGACTGATACTATCTGACCTCAAGATTTACCATAAATCTGCAAATAATCGAGATAGTGTGGCATTAGCAAAAGAATAGAGACCTAGATCAGTGGGACAGCACACACATCAGAGAACTAGACATACACAAACATAGTCAGCTGATCTGTGATGAAGGAGCAGCAAAGGAAAGCCAGGGGAGAGAGAACAGTCTTTTCAACAAGTGATACTGAAAAGATTAGATGTTCATATGCAGATAAGATAAAATAAAATAAAAGAAAGGAACCTAGTCACAGACCTTACACTTTTCACAAAACCTAACTCAAAACTGATCATAGATCTAAATACAAACGGCAATACTGTAAAACTTCTGAAAGAAACCATCGGAGAAAATCCATTTGACCTTGGGGTTGAGATAAGATTTTAGATACAACACCAAAAGAATGACCCCTAACAGAAAAAATTGATTAGTTAGATTTTATTTAAAAATGTGTGCTCTGTGAAAAATATTGCTAAGAGACTGAAAAGACAAGCTACAGACCTGGAGAAAATATTTGCAATCATATATTTGATAATGGACTTGTATCCAAAATACACAAAGAATCCTTAAAACTTACCAATAAGGAAACAACTTAAAAACGGACAAAATATTTGAACAGGCACCTCACCAAAGATATACAGATGGCAAATAAACATATAAAAAATGTAAGCATCATTTGTCATTAAGGAATTGCAAATTAAAATGAGATACCACTACACACCTATTAGAACTGCTAGCATCCAAAACACAGACATGCTGCCAGGGATGTGAAACAGTAGGTAGGAACTCTCATCCACTCTTGGTGGCAATGCAGAATGGCGCAGCTACTTTGGCAAACAGTACTGTAGTTTCTTGCAAGGATAAATGCAGTCTTACTCTGTGATCCAGCAACTGCACTCCTCAGTATTTACCCAATTGGTCTGAAAATGTATGTTCAGACAAACACCTGCACATTTACAGCAGCTTGGTTCCTAATTGTCAAAAAATGGCAGTAACCAAGTTGTCCTTGAGAAGGTGCATAAGTAAACTGTAGCATACTCATACTATACAATGGAATATTGTTTAATGATAAAAAGAAACAAGCTGGGGCGCCTGGGTGTCTCAGTGGGTTAAGCTTCTGCCTTCGGCTCAGGTCATGATCCCAGGGTCCTGGGATTGAGCCCTGCATCGGGCTCTCTGCTCGGTGGGGAGCCTGCTTCCTCCTCTTTCTCTCTGCCTGCCTCTCTGCCTGCTTGTGATCTCTGTCTGTTAAATATATAGATAAAATCTTTAAAAAAAAAAAAAAAGAAATAAGCTATCAAGCCACAAAAAGATATGGGAAAAACTTAAATACATATTGCTAAGTGAAAGAGACCAGTAGGAAAAGACTACACATGGTATGATTCCAATAATATGACATTCTGGAAAAAGCGAAATTATAGAAATATCAAAAAGTTCAGTAGTTTCAAGGGAATCAAAGGAAAAAAAGAAGAATGAATAGGTGGGAATTTTTAGGGCAGTGAGAGTTCTGTATGCTACTATACTGGTGGGGTATGACAGGGATTTATCAAAACCCATAGAACTTCACACTACAAAGAGAGATCCTTAATGTGTATGGGTAAAAAAAAAAAAATTACTTAGGAGGTCAGAGGACCCCAGGAAGGAATGCAGACTGCGATGAGAGACTCTAACTGTATTTTTTTTAGAAGGGAGTTGGGGGAAATTGGAGGGGGAGATGAACCATGAGGGACTATGGACTCTGAAAAACAATCTGAGGCTTTTGAAGGGGCGGGGGGTGGGAGGTTGGCTGAGCCTGGTGGTGGGTATTATGGAGGACACGAATTGCATGGAACACTGGGTGTGGTACATAAACAATGAGTTCTGGTACACTGAAAAGAAATTATAAAAAAAAGATTTTATTTATCTACCTGACAGAGAGAGAGATCACAAGTATGCAAAGAGGCAGGCAGAAGGAGAGGGGGAAGCAGGCTTCCTGCTGAGCAGAGAGTCCTATGTGGGTCACGATCCCAGGACCCTGAGATCATGACCTGAGCCAAAGGCAGAGGCATAACCCACTGAGCTACCCAGGCGCCCCAAGACTCTAACTGTATTACAAATGTATGAAACAACTCACTGAAGGAGGAGGGGTGGGGAAGGTGCTGACCTAAGTAGCTTGGAAATGAGCGGAGACTGCAACAATAAAGGCAGGGAGCAGACGACGTTGTAACGGACCAGAGTTTTGTTTTGTTGTTTTTTTAAAAAAGATTTTATTTATTTATTTAAGAGAGAGACAGAGAGAGAGCGCGCACATGAGAGGGGAAAGATCAGAGGGAGAAGCAGACTCCCCGCCGAGTAGGAGCCCCATGTGGGACTTGATCCTAGGACTCCAGGATCGTAACCTAAGCCGAAGGGAGTTGCCCAACCAACTGAACCACCCAGGTGCCCAGGACCAGAGTTTTTGTATGTCACTGAAGTTAAGCTAGTATAAATTCAAATTAGAATGTTATAGCTTTAGGTTGTTAAATGTAATTCCTCTGGTAAGCCACATACAAATATTTATAAAATATACACAAAAGGAAATAAGGGAATCATTATTTCACTACCCACACAAAAAAATCAACTAAACTCAGAAGAAGCAAGGCATAAAGCTACAAGGCATATAGAAAAGAAATAGTTAAATGAAAATGGGAAGTTGCTCTCTATTAGTAATTATTTTAAATTAAATTATTTAATTCTCCAATCAAAAGTGGAGATTGGTAGAATGGATTAAAAGACATAATCCAAGTATATTTTCTTCATAAGAAATTTGCTTTATAGCCAAAGGCACAATGGATTGAAAGTGAAGATATTCCATGTAAATAGTAACCATAAGATAGGAGCGTGGCTAAACTGATATCAGACAAAATACACAATAAATCCAAAAAGCAAACAAGAGACAAAGGACATTATATATTAATAAAAGTTTCAATAGAACAAGAAGAAAAGGTATAACAATTATAAACATTTATACACCTAATGACACACATGAAACAAAAATGGACAGAACTGAAAGGAGAAATATGCAGTTCTACAGTAATAGTTAGAGATTTTGATACTCCCCACTCAATAATGGATGGAACACTCAGACAGAAGATAAGTAAGGTAACAGAGGACGAAATACAATAAGCCAACTAGATTTAACAGACATACACAGAACAATCCATCCAGCAAGAATAAAGAGTCTTCTCAAATGCACATGGGACATTATCCAGAAGAGGCCATGTGCAGATCATAAATTAGTCTCAACAGATTTTTTTAAAGATTTCTTTATTTTAGAGACAGAGAGAGAGAGAGAGAGAGATTGCAAGCAGAGGGAGGGGCAGAGAGAGAGGGAGAGAAGCAGACCCCCTGCTGAGCACAGAGACAAAGGCAAGGCTCAGTCTCATGAGCCTGAGATCATGACCTGAGCAGAAAACAAAAGTCGGACTTTCAACCTACAGAGCCACCTAGGTGCCTCCCAACAGATTTTAAAAGATAGATAATACACAAAGTATATTCTCCGATCACAACTGGATGAAGTTGGAACTCAGTAACAGAAAAAAACTGGAAAATTTACAAATTTTTAGAAATTAAGCAACACACTCTTGAACAACCAGTGGATTACAAGAGAAATTAGAAAGTTTTTAGAGACAAATGAAAACAAGACAGAACATACCAAAGCTCATGGAAGGCAGTGAAAGCAGGTGCAAAGGAACTGTAGCTATAAATGCTTATATTTTTGATGTAAAAATCTCCAGTCAACAACCTTAAAGAACTAGAAAAAGAAGAAAAAATAAACTCAAACTTAGCAGAGGAGAGGAAATAATCAAGATCAAAACAGAAATAAATAAAAAGAGAATAGAAAAACAATTGGAAAAAAATCAATGAAATCAAAAGTTGGTTCCTCAAAAAGATCAAAAAAATTGACAAATCTTTACCTGAATTGACCAGAAGAGAGGAGACTTAAATTATTAAAGTCACAAATGAGAACAGGAATGCAACCACTGATTCTACAGAAATAAGAAGGATTATGAATTCTATAAACAATTGTATACTAACAAATCAGATAACCTAGATGAACAAATACACAGAAACACAAAACTTAATAAGACAAATCGTGAAGAAATAGAAAATCTGAAAAGACCTATAACTAGGAAGGAGACTGAATCAGTAAACATAAATCTGACAAAGAAAAGCTGTGGACGTGATGGCTTCATTTGTGAATTCCACCAAACATTTCGGTAAGGATTAATACTAATCCTTCTCAAAATTTCCCCAAAAACTGAAGAGGAGGGACACTTCATAACATTATTCTATGAGGCCATTATTGCATTAATATCAAAGCCAAAGACACCATAAGAAAAGAAAATTGTAGGCCAATATCCCTCATGAGCCCTGATGCAAAAACCCTCACAAAAGATCAGCCAACTGAATTCAGCAGCATATGAAAAGGATTATACATCATGACCAAGTAGGATTTATTCCTAGAATGCAAGAACCAGGCAACATAAAAAATCAACCAACTGTTACAGAGTGAAGGGGCAAAAACCACACATGATGATCTCAATTAATGCAGAAAAAGCATTTGACAAAATTCAATACCCTTTCATGATCCAAACACTCAAAAAACTAGAAATAGAAGAGCCATCTCAACATAATAAAGGCCATATAAGAAAAATTCACAGTGAACATTATACTCAGTGGAAAAAGACTGAAAGCTTTTCCTCTAATATCAGGAACAAGACAAGAATGCCTGCTTTTGCCAATTGTATTCAACATAGTAGTGGAAGTCTGAGCCAGAGCAATTAAGCAAGAAAAAGGGAAAGAAAGCATCCACACTGAATGAGAAGAAGTAAAATGTTCTCTCCTCAAATATGTAGAAAGCCTTTATATGTAGAAAACCCTAAAAGTTACACACTCACATACATAACCTTTTAGAACTAATAAATGAATTCAGCAAAGTAGCAGGATATAAAACCAATATACAAAAAGTTATATTTCTACACACTGACAGTAAGCAACCTGAAAAAGGAATCAAGAAAACCATCAATTTACAATAGCATCAAAAAGAATAAAATACTTAGGAATTCACTTAATCAAGGAAGGAAAAGACTTGTAAATGAAAACAAAAAAAAATGTTGAAAGAAATTAAAACAGACAGAGATAAATGGAAAGACATCTCCTGTTCATGAACTGGAGGACTTCATATTGTCAAAATGTATTTGATACTACTCAAACTGATCTATAGATTCAGTGCAATGCCAATCAAAATCCAAACAAAGATTTCTTCAAATATAAAAAAAATTAACCCCAAATTCCTGTGGAATCTCAAAGGGCACATAGCCAAAACAATCTTGAAAAAGAATAACAAAGTTGGAGGACACACACTTCCTGATTTCAAAATTTACTACAAAATTGAGTAATCAAAACAATGTAGTACTGTCATAAAAACAGACACACAAAGCAATGTAATACAATAGAGAGCTCAGAAATGAGCCCTTGCATATAAGATCATATTATTTTTTTTAATTTTATTTTTTATAAACATATAATATATTTTTATCCCCAGGGGTACAGGTCTGTGAATCGCCAGGTTTACACACTTCACAGCACTCACCATAGCACATACCCTCCCCAATGTCCATAATCCCACTCCCTTCTCCCAACCCCCCTCCCCCCACAACCCTCAGTTTGTTTTGTGAGATTAAGAGTCACTTATGGTTTGTCTCCCTCCCAATCCCATCTTGTTTCATTTACTCTTCTCCTAAGATCATATTATTTTTTTTTTGTTAAAGATTTTTATTTATTCATTTGACAGAGAGATCACAAGCAGGCAGAGAGAGGAGGAAGCAGGCTCCCTGCTGAGCAGAGAGCCCGATGCAGGGCTCGATCCCAGAACTCCGAGATCATGACCTGAGCCGAAGGCAGCGGCCCAACCCACTGAGCCACCCAGGCGCCCCGATCATATTATTTTTGACACGAGTTCCAATACTATTCAATAGGGAAAGCGTGGTCTTTTCAACAGATGATGCTGGGAGAACAAAATATTCATAGGGAAAATAATGAAGCTGGCCCTCACCTACCACTAAATACAAAAACCAACTCAATATGAATCAAAGACCTATATAGAAGAGCTAAAACTATAAAACTCTAAGAAGAAAACATAGGGCAAAATCTTCATGACATTGGATTTTGCCAGGATTTCTTGCATTTTAACCCTTCAGACTGAGCAACAAAAGAAAAAATAGACAAATCAGACTTCATGAAAATTAGTGCACTGAAGAATACTACAAACAGAGTGAAAAGGAAATCCACAGAATGGAAGAAAATATTTGTAAATGACCTATCTAGAGTATGTTAAAAAAAAACAACCAACCTCCTAAAACTCAACAACAACAAAAAAAATCAAACAACCCAACTAAAAAATGGGCAAAGGACTTGAATAGACATTTTTCCGAATAAAATATGCAAATGGCCAGCAAGCACATGCTCAACATCACTAGTTATTATGGAAATATAAATAAAAACCATAATGAGTACTGCCCATTAGAATGGCTACTATCAAAATAGCACTCTTCTCCCTAGCTAAAATATGGAAGCAACACAAGCGTCCAGCAATCGGTGAATAGATAAGCAAAATGTAGTATATGTATACAATGGAATATTATCCTGCCTTAAAAATGGAAGGAAGTTCTGGCACATGCTACAGGAGAGATGAAGCTTGAGAACACAATGCTAAGTGAAATAAGTGAGTCACAAAAAGACAAATGCTGTATGGTCCCACTTATACGAGGTACGAGGATGGTTAAAATCACAGAAACAGAAAATAGAATAGCGGGTTTCCAGGGGCTGGGGGAAGGAGGAATGGAGACTTACTGTTTAAGGGTATAGAGTTTCAGTTTTACAAGTTAACAAGGGTTATGGAGATGGATAGTTGTGATAGTTGCCCAAGAGTGTGAATACACTTAATACCTCCGAACTGACTGCTTAAAAATTATTAAGATGAGGGGTACCTGGGTGGCTCAGTCATTAAGCATCTGCCTTCAGCTTAGGTTCATGATCCCAGGGTGCTGGGATCAAACCTGCATCGGGCTCCCTGCTCTATGGGAAGCCTGCTTCTCCTACTCTCCCTGCTTGTGTTCCCTCTCTTGCTGTGTCTCTGTCAAATAAATAAATAATTTTTTAAAAATTTACTAAGGTGGTAAATACATTATCTGTATTTTACCACCATAAAGATGTTGAAAAAAATACATTTTAAAAATACTTAGGGCGCCTGGGTGGCTCAGTGGGTTAAGCCGCTGCCTTCGGCTCAGGTCATGATCTCAGGGTCCTTGGGATCAAGTCCCACATCGGGCTCTCTGCTCAGCAAGAAGCCTGCTTCCCTCTCTCTCTCTGCCTGCCTCTCCGTCTACTTGTGATCTCTCTCTGTCAAATAAATAAATAAAATCTTAAAAAAAAAAATAAAAAATAAATAAAAAATAAAAATACTTAAATGATGGGGCACCTGGGTGGCTCAGTGGGTTAAGCCTCTGCCTTTGGCTCGGGTCATGGTCTCGGGGTCCTGGGATCGAGCTCCATATTGGGCTTTCTGCTCAGCGAGAAGCCTGCTTCCCCTTCTCTCTCTGCCCGCTTCTCTGCCTACCTGTGATCTCTCTCTGTGTTAAATAAATAAGTAAAGTCTTTAAAAAAAAATACTTAAATGAACTGCACAAAGACACTACATTCTTATTGATAAAGTTGCTTCCATGGGGGTTAGTTAAAAAATTCTGATACTGCTCTACATGTGGGCAGGAACTGAACAATTAAGCGAATTAAGTAAGTGAATGGCACGTGGTGGGAGCCAGGTTTCTCACTGTTGGAATTAGGAATTCCCCATGGAAGAGCACCTGGGTGGCTCAGTCGTTAAGCGTCTGCCTTAGGTTCAGATCACGATCCCTGGGTCCTGATATCGAGTTCTGCATCAGGCTCCTTGTTCAGCGGGGAGCCTGCTTCTCCCTCTTCCACTCCCTCTGCTTGTGTTCCCTTTCTCTATTTGTCTCTGTGAAATTAAAAAAAAAAAAAAAAAAAGAGGGAGCCTGGGTGGCTCAGTGGGTTAAGCCGCTGCCTTTGGCTCAGGTCATGATCTCAGGGTCCTGGAATCGAGTCCCGCATCGGGCTCTCTGCTCAGCAGGGAGCCTGCTTCCCTCTCTCTCTCTCTCTCTCTCTCTGCCTGCCTCTCTGTCTACTTGAGATCTCTCTCTGTCAAATAAATAAATAAATAAAAATCTTAAAAAAAAAAAAAAAAAGAATTCCCCATGGACAGAGACACAGAGAAGAGGCTGAAATGTTTCAGGCACTAATTCACTGGAGTTGAAGATGTCAGTAAGATCCGTGTTTAGCTTCCTGCACATACACAAGGGTCTATATGGAAATATTTCTTGATGTGTATGGGTTAGTATACACATTTTTTTTTTTTGCTATGTCAGTTGAGAGGGCCTGAAGAAAATGACACAGCAGTAACGATGAGCACACCTCCATCCAGATCTTGGTTTCTAATGCCATTCTCCAATAAAAAGAGACCAGGGCCCTTGGAGAAATGGCTAATTCTAGGACAGGAACAGGAAAGATACCAGATGAGCCTGGAGACTCCTGTAGTGCCAGAAAGTAAAGAAGCCCTAAAACAAAGAGAAAACCCCCCACAATGATAGGGATACATCAATAGGACACAGGATCTGACTCAAAGAACTCCCAGTGGCCAAAGCTGGACCAATAAAGTAGTAGCATATTAGTGACTCAAAGTATGAAATAAAGATACAGGAGTTCATACCAATAACAATAAATGATTGAATAAATACATAACTTGAGCCCTGGGTCCTAGGCGTCTACCTCTGGCTCAGGTCATGATCCCAGGGTCCTGGGATTGAGGCCTGCCATCAGGCTCCTTCTCAGCGGGAAGCCTGCTTCTGCTCCTGCCTGCCTCTCTCTCTCCCTTTCTCACTGGCAAATAAATAAAATAATAAACAAACAAACAAACAAACAAACAAACTGGGGAGAAGAAAGAAATCTTCTGTGCGGAAGAATCCCACACAGGGTTGCCTGGGTGGCTCAGGGGTTAAGGCCTCTGCCTTCAGCTCAGGTCATGATCCCGGGGTTCTGGGATTGAGCCCCGCATCAGGCTCTCTGCTCAGCAGGGAGCCTGCTTCCTCCTCTCTCTCTGCCTGCCTCTCTGCCTGCTTGTGATCTCTGTCTGTCAAATAAATAAATAAAATCTTAAAAAAAAAAAAAGAATTCCACTCAGATATTTGACCCTCAAGGGGTGGGGGTGGAGCCTAACTCTGCCCTCCTTAAGTATGTAGCTGCAAATACTGACTTCTTTCCAAAAAACGTGCAGTTTGAAGAGGGGCAGGGGGTCACTCTGCACTGGAGAGACGTGACAGACCCTACCTCACACACATGATCTAGGTCAGCATCAACAGTTCTAAGTCATGTTGACAGTGGGTACCCTGGGTATGATATGAAGAAAATGGTACTTTACTACCTCCCTAAAACCGATCATCCCGCTCTCACAAGAACAAACACCAAATTTCCCTAGAAGGGCATCCTACAGTATACCTGGTCAGTTAACCTCTGAACTGGCAAGGTCATCAAAAGTAGGGAGAGTCTGAGAAACTCATGGCCAAGAGGAGTCTAAGGAGACATGGGGACTAAATGTAATGTATTATCCTGGATAGATCTGGAACAGAGAAAAGACATTAGGTAAATACTAAGGAAATCTGAAAAAAATAGATAGGCTTCAGTTAATGATACATCAATGTTGATACACTGATGGACTAGAGTAACATAAGATATTGATAATAGGGGGACAGAGGACCTCTACTATCTTTTCCATTTCCCCAAAATATAACACTGTTTCAAAAATTAAAGTCTATTTTAAAATACAGTTTGAAACACACCAAACATTTATTGAATGAATTAATGACAGAATACTCGACGTCAAGGAAATTATATTCTTTGGAAGGACAAGACATCACACATGAAATATCCGTCTGTGTGGCCTGGGTTTCACGTAATTGGTAATAAAAAGTAATCTTTGTAAACTGCTCATTATGTGTTTAATAACAGTTTGCATGTATCGTCCTATTTAATGCTCACAATACCCTCCTGAGGAGGCTTATTATTGCCATTATAATTTTTTGTTTTACACACAAGGAAGCCGAGACTCAGAGCTTAAGTGATTTCTCAAGTCATGCAGATAACAGCAGAGCCCGGATATGAACTCACCCATTCTGATGACGAAGCTGGGTACGTCCCTGCTTTGTGCTGCAAGGAGCAGAGATGGTTAGAAGCTCGCCGAGATGGCTAGAAGCTCTCTTCTGCAGTCTTTGCGGCGGCGTAGGGATAGGAGCTGAAATAAGCCAGGAGGTAGAAGGAGATCATTTAAAGCGGAGAGAAATCTGGGAGCAAACGCCAGCGGGCAGATACCGCCAAGCCTCCAGAACGCAGAGGCTGGCCTCCTGGATAGTGGGCTTCTCCTCCACTCTGCTAGGTCTCCTCCCAATTGCCGAGCACGGTGGCCTCGGCCACAGCGATGTCCAGCTGCTCGGGGAGTGAAACTCACATTTTTCTATCATACCAGTGGGGAAAGATATGCATCCTACCCGCAAACCCACAAATCCTTCCAAGAAATCAAGATCATGCGCACGCGCCCTCCTCTCCCCCGCCCCCCACGCGGTAACTGGAATTCCTAAAAGAGCTGTTGTAAAGAAAGGAGAACAACAAGTTTGGGCTGTCCTGGCTAGGGGCTTCCTGAGCAAGGTTCCTGCTAAGCGGGTAGACTCTTATTCAGCCTGGTGGATTAGAGTCCGTCGGGCCCTTCCATAGGATAGTGTCCTCGATCCCCAGCCTTCCCAGAACTTGCCTCTTCCTCTTCTGCATTAGAGAGAACAGGTTTTCCCCCTCTGACCCCATTCTGTGTCACTGGGATTCTGTCCCTTTTCCAAAGAAACAATCTGTTCTCTGTGTCCCGGAGACCACAGCCCTGTAGTCTAGTGTTTTTTACCTATTTGTGAGAGCAGTGCCAAGGGGCTGGAAACATTCTGGAAACATTCTCGGTTTAGTTTGTATTGCCCTATAAAGTCAACATTTCCATGAAATCAGATGGCCTTTCCCCCACAACTCACCCCAAGGAGTGCCATTCTACTACGCATCAGTTACTGTCCCTCAATCTCAAGCCTCAACAAAATCAGAAAAGTTGATCTTCAGTTCTGCCCTCTGGTAACTAACACCTTATAAAGATCAATGCTCTCATGTCACCTGGTGGCCCCAGGACGCTCACCAGCAGGGACCTTCCCAAGCCACAGGCCTCTTCTGAGCTCCAAAATGGCCACAATGCTATCTGGGAGCTCAATTCCCCGGGGAGGAAGGACCGCTGTGGGTGAATTCTTTCTTAGATTATAGGGTTCTCAACCCAATACCCTCTAATCTTGATAGCCTTTGTACCCAGTGCAGCAGCTGCAAAGGGAAACCATCGGGAAGGGCCACTCAGGGAGGAAGGTCACTGCGCACCACCCCTGAAGCTGCTGGGCCAGGCACGGGGAGCAGAGAAGGACAAGACCAAGAAGATGCCATCCCTGTCCTCCAACTGCCAAGTCCAACATTAACTGTAAATCATCAAATGAGACTCCGCATTGTGTTTTTCTTTAACAAATAATATTGTACAGGGATGCCACAGGCATTCTTATCATTAAAGTCATTCTTATCATTAACATTCTATGATTCTCTGATGGATCTGCGTTCCTTCACTGACCCAACATGGATTAGATACCTACTATAAATTGCGTACTATGTGAGGCATTTAACGTGCATTCATTTATCTGTGACAATTTACCAGATTGGAGCTAGATGTGCTGCTCATGGCCATGAAACAGAGCAAAGCCAAATGGCTCACAAGGATCCACACTTGTACTTTTTAAATGAATTCTTCCCACCAGCCAAGCTACCCAGGCAGAGCCAGAAGATTCTGGAACCACTTTGAATATATGCACTATTCCAAGAATCTTTACAGAACCTGAATGTTTGGAAAAGAAAATCAAGCAACCATCTCCAGTCTGGTCTATAAATCATGACAACCCAGAAATAGAAGCTAGGAGCCTTGGGCTCCCCAGAAATGTTACATTTGCAAGGTTCCACACCCCCTATGACCCAGAGACTGCCAACTCTCCCATCAGAGGGAAGTAGCAAAGTGCAGACAATGCAATCTCTCATCCCTGGCAAAGGACCCTGGCAGGGATGTGTTTGGCTTTCAACACACTTGTGCTCCCTTTTAATTACAGTGCCTGTGAAGAGCTCTCAGCTCCCACGTGCCAGGGTCCTTATAATACTGGACTGTTCTGCAGCTAGCTGGATAGCAACAGAGTAACAAACAAAACTGCTAACCTCAGCCCCTCAGGGGAACAAGGGTTCCAGCTGATAGGACCAGTACAGCAACTGTTACTGTCTTGCTATTTTCAAACCCAAGTCTGTCAAGAAGAAGGGCTCTCTGCTGCCCTCTTCTCCCCAGAAAAGTGATTTGCCAGGACAGGAAGCAGCTGCCCTAAAACTCCTTGGAACTCTGGGAGGGAAGAGTGGTTCTCAGCTCTTCAAGTTTGTCGGCCTCTGCTATTACCATTGAAATCTAGTACCTGGAAGAGGAAACCAAGTGAAGTCTAACAATAGTTTTGATCTGCCTGGAAGATTTTAGCTCACATATTTCCAGGCCTCCTCAGAAAAATGCCCAAGGTCTGAATCGGATGGGAGTATATGGGCCCTTAGATTTGGGATTCTTTCAAACAGAAGGGAAAAGATGATCGGAGAAACAAATGTCCTGGAGGTTTATGGTCTTGCTTGCTGAAATACAAGTATTTCGAAAACTCTCACTTTTCCTTCAGAGCAGATGTCAACACTGTAGCCCTCTAACCTACAGGAACGGGAGACCCAAAGCCTCTGGCGCTAGGAGGCTTCTTGGGAAGGTCAGTGCAGAAATAATCTCTCAGGTAAAGAACTACAAAGCTAGTCTTCAAAACCACTCTGTTAGTGTCCGATTGTTATTTATAACCTTCCTTCCAGACTTTAAATGTGGCAGCCAAAGTAATGTTGCCAATGTGAATGTTTTGTGGAGATGGTTTCTTTGTACTGATATTGGCACATGCTGACAGTGGGGGCTGCATGATGCCAATTTGAGCCTCTGCCCTGGAACAGAGTTGGGGGCTCTGTTCCACCACTCCTGTCTTATCCTTCCACTCTGCAGCTAACACCTTCTGGCGTGGCTCAGTCAGGTTTCAACTCCAACCCTAGTATCTCCTGAAATTTTCATACACGCCCACAGAAACGAAATCCTTCAGCTCTGCTCTTCAGGAACTAATATAAATAATGAGTGCCTACTCTGTTCAGGCATTAATTCCTGTTCCTTGAATTCGAAATAACACCAAGGTAGTCTGCTGTTAATAATTGGAATGGGGGGTGTGTGGGTGGCTCAGTCATTAGGCTGCCTCAAGTCATGAGCCCAGGGTCCTAGGATCCAGCTCTGCATCAGGCTCCCTGTTCAGCGGGACGCCTCCTCCTCCCTCTCCTGCTCCCCTTGCTTGTATTCCCTTCCCATTGTGTCTCTCTGTCAAATAAATTAAATCTTAAAAAAAATTTAAAAATGAATAATAAACCTTCTAAAAAAGTAATAGTTGGAATGGTATAAGACAATTTTATATTTTTTAACGGTCTTCATATAAACTATTTTTGAGCTCCTCAATATTGTGAAGAAGCTAGGACAGATACAGTTAACATCATTAAAATAAGATGTTATTATTGTTATTATTTTTGCCATTTAACAGAGGGGGCAAACTGAGGCACAGTGGAGCTGGAACCTGGCTAGGATTACACAGTAAATTAAGTCTGAGGTCAGGACTGAAACTCTGTCCTGACTCAGTCTAACCAGTAACTAGATATAGAAAACCAAGTCTGCATCTGAAAGTTTATAATAGAGTGACTCTGCTCCTTTTGCAGAAGGTCTGCTTTAATTCCAAAGAATGGGTTCCAAGCTGATGACCACCTGTTGGGACACTGTGGAGGAGGTTCCTGCATCAGACAGAAGACCAGATAACTTCAACAATTAAGTCTCTTCCAGCTCTAGAATTCTGCAATACCATGTAAACAGACATAGAACCCATTTCACAAAGTAAAACAGGGAGCACTCTACATTATCAGGTAGACAGCCAGTTGCTAGACCCATGATTCTGAACTTGTATTTACAAGATTGGGGGGTTTATGTCACGATTTCAAACTATCCAAGAATCTCATTGTGAACCAACCAGTATGCGCACTGAAGAAATAATGTTTCCTGAGCGTGTAAATGCCCTTGTAATTAGTAACAGAAACTCACTGAAAATTTCAGAGTGAAAAACAAAAATCACATGATAGTCTTAATAGACACAGGGATTAGACATCTCTTTTCTAGAACTCGATATAAATAGAAATAAATAGCATGTACTGTTTTGTGTCTGGCTTCTTTGGCTCAGCTTGATGTTTTCAAGATTCGTCCATGTTGTTTCCTGAATCAACAGTAGTTGTTTCCTTTCTAATATTGAATGTCCTTCCACTGGATGTCTATACTGCATTTCTTTACCCATCGACCTGTTGATGGACTTCTGGGTTTTTCCTCTTTTTTTCCCCTTATTATGAATATAGTTGCTATGAACTTTCATATACATGTTATAATATGTCTTGAGACAATGCCCAAGATTGAAACTACTACATCATATACTAAGTATACATTTGACTTGATAGGAAACTGCCAAGTTTTCCAAAGTGGTTATATAATTTTATACCCTCACCCGTGGTGTGTCTAATCCCTTAAGTGCCAAAAATTAGACAATTTCTTGTCTGAGGCTAGGGGTGGGGTTGGAACTGATGAAGAAGGGGCACAAGGGAATTTTACAGGGTGATGGAATATCTTCATTGTGGCAGTGGTCATATGAGTTTATTAATTATCAATACTTATGGAATTATACCTTGAAAATGGGTACACTTAGGGGGAAGGAGAGAAGAATAGGCGGGGCACAGTGGATTTTAGGGCAGTTAGACAATTCTGTATGATACTATCATGATGGATACATAGCAATTATATATTTGCCCAAACCCATAGAATGTATAACACCACGAGTAAACTTGAACATGAACTATGGACTTTGGATGACTATGATGTGTCAGTGTAGGTTCCTCAGATGTAGCAAATGTGCCCCTCCGGTGGGGGATGTTGACAGTGGCAGGGGCTGTGCATGTGTGAGGATAGGGATATTTGAGAAATGTCTGTACTTTCTACACAATTTTGTTGTGAACTTCAAACTGCTCTGAAAATTAGTCTATAAAAATGTTTAATGTGTACATTTTATTGTACATAAAGTATTCCTCAATACAGTTGACTTAAAATGTTTTTTTCTTACTCAAAAATATTTACTTTCAGGGCACCTGGGTGGCTCAGTGAGTTAAGCCTCTGCCTTCGGCTCAGGTCATGATCTCAGGGTCCTGGGTTTGAGCCCCGCATCAGGTTCTCTGCTCAGCAGGAAGCCTGCTTCGCACCCCCACCCCTCCACCTCTCTGCCTGCTTGTGATCTCTGTCTGTCAAATAAATAAATTTTTTAAAAATCTTTAAAAAAAATTTACTTTCCATTGATTGGAAGAACAAATATTGTTAAAATGTCTATAATACCCAAAACAATCTACACATTTAATCCAATCCCTTTAAAAAACCACCAGCATTTTTTCACAGGCTAGGACAAACATTCCTAAAATTTGTATGGAACCACAAAAGAACCTGAATAGCTAAAGCA
The DNA here is from genome assembly GCF_902655055.1 of Lutra lutra. Lineage (NCBI taxonomy): Eukaryota > Metazoa > Chordata > Mammalia > Carnivora > Mustelidae > Lutra > Lutra lutra. The sequence continues at coordinate 46,131,838 of NC_062279.1, read as the reverse complement.
ATCCTGGAAAAACAACAACAACAACAACAAAGTGGGAGACATCACAATTCCAGACCTCAAGTTATATTATAAAACTGTAGTAATCAAGACAGTATGGTACTGGTACAAAAACAGACACATAGATCAATGGAGCAGAAAAGAAAACCCAGAAATGGACCCACAACTATATGGCCAATGAATCTTCAACAAAGCAGGAATGACTATCCAATAGAAAAAAGTCTCTTCAACAAATGGTACCAGAAAAACTGTACAGCAACATACAGAAAAATGAAACTGGACCACCTTCTCACACCATACACAAAAATAAATTCAAAATAGATGAGAGACTTAAATGTGAGACAGAAATCCATCAAAATCCTAGAGGAGAACACAGGCAGTAACCTCTGACATTGGCCATAGCAACTTCTTACTAGACATGTCTCTGGAAGCCAGGGAAACGAAAGCAAAACTGAACTACTGGGACTTCATCAAGATAAAAAGCTTCTGCACAGTGAAGGAAGCAATCAACAAGACTAAAAGACAACCTACAGAATGGGAGAAGACATTTGCAAACAACATATCCGATAAAGGGTCAGTATCTGAAATCTATAAAGAACTTATCAAACACCCAACAAATAAATAATCCAGTTTTAAAAAAATGGACAGAAGACATGAATAGATATTTTTCTAAGGAAGCCATACAGATGGCCAACAGACACATGAAATGATGCTCAACATCACTTATCATCAGGGAAATGCAAATCAAAACCACAATGAGATACCACTTCATACCTCTCAGAGTGGCTCACATCAACAATGCGAGAATCAACAGACGTTGGTGAGGATGCAGAGAAAGGGGAGCCCTCTTGCACTGCTGGTGGGAATGCAGTCACTCTGGAAAACAATATAGAGTTTCCCCAAAAAGTTAAAAATAGAACTGCCCTATGACCCAGCAATTGCACTACTAGATATTTACCCAAAGAATACAGAAGTGCTGATCTGAAGGGACACATGCATCCCAATGTTTATAGCAGCATTATCAACAATAGCCAAATTATGGAAAAAGCCTGAATGTCCATATCCATCAACTGATGAATGGAAAAAGAAGTTGTGGGGAATAATGAAATATTACTCTGCCATAAAAAAGAATGAAATCTTGCCATTTGCAATGACGTGGATGGAGTTAGAGTGTATTATTCAAAGCAAAATAGTCTTTCGGAGAAAGATAAATACCATATGATTCCACTCCTATGTGGAATTTAAGAAACAAAACAAGAAAGAGGCAAATCATAAAACAGACTCAACTATAGAGAACAAATTGAGTGTTGCTGGAGGGGAGGTAGGTGAGGGGAATAGACTAAATGGGTGATGGGGATTAGGGAGGCACTGGCTGTGATGAACACTGGGTGTTGTGTGTAAGTGATGAATCACTATATTCTATACCTGAAACTAATATTACACTGTATGTTAACTAACTGGAATTTCAATAAAAACTTAAAATATATATATATATAATATATATATATTAATATATAATATATAATATATAAATAAAATATAGAAAATATATAATATATAAGGATCATTGGGCAAATCCAGACCACCATCTGTACGTGTATGGTCTTTTAGCTAAGAATGGTTTTTCTACCTTTTTTTTAAAAGATTTATTTATTTATTTGAGGGAGGAGGGGCAGAGGGAGAGGGAGAAAAAGAATCTCTGTGCTGAGCACAGAACCCTACCTGGGGCTCGATTCCATGACCCCAAGATCAGGACCTGATCTGAAACCTGGTATTGGGTGCTCAATCCACTGGGCCACCCAGGTGCCCCTGGTTTTTCTTATTTTAAATGGCTAAAAATAGTAAAAGAATCTAATTTCATTACATACAAAACTGGTGTGAAGTTCAAATAATAGTGTTTTACTGGAACACAGCCAGCCTCATTGCTTTCTCAACTACAAGTTGAAGGAGTTGAGTAGTTTCAAGTCACCGCATGGCCCACAAAGCCTGAAATATTTACTGTCTGGACCTTTCCAGAGAAAGTCTGCTGACCTCCTGTCTGAACAATAATCTCCTCCCAATGACACTATCCCTTTGTAGGCTACAAGGAAACAAGGATTGCTCCTGTATACACTTTTGCAACAAAAAAGAGGCAACATTACTGAGAAAAAAAATAAGGTAAACCGATAACAAAATTTATCTGCCAAAGGGCTTAGCTATTAGAAATTATGGCTGTTCTTGGGAGCTCTTTCACCTTTGTGAGAAATTGTGGTCAGGCTTTGAGTTCATACCCCAGACTGCAAAGTCAGCCTGAAGGGCAGCCAGCTGGCTGGGCCTGGGAGGGGACAAGGACCCCGGAAGTGACTACAGTTCCTCTCATGTCCTTTGCTTTCTGCCACTTTTTCTCTCAGACCAGCGTTCTTTGGATTCTCAGAGCACTTCCAAAACATAATCAGCCACAAGACGTCTTAATACGAGATGTCTGTGTCAGCAACTACGACGGAAGAGACTCCATTTTCCGGGTCGCTCTCCTGTCTTCATGGGTGGGGAGCAAGAGCAGGTCTACCTTCTTTCCCCTTTTCCCCATTCCACCTAGTCCCATGGCCCCAGGGCCCAAGCAGCCCGAGAGGTTTCAAGGGTCAGAAGCAAATTTACGTCATGTTGCTATCTGATTCTTCACCTCCACAGTACGTTTGCTTAAGGGTAACATGTCAAATGAGCTTCCAGAGAAGCTGGAAAGGGAAAAATAATCAAAACACACAGCCTGAGAGGACGCCCAACTTTACCTCTGACGTATTCAGGTGCTTACAAGTTCACATCAGAGTCTGAGATCTTTCCTTTTTTTTTTCCCCTGACGATGACTTTCTCACTTCAGTGGCCTCCTCTCTGAATCAGGCCTGAGGGCACTGATTGGGTTTTTCATCCCCTGAGGACCATGTCGGTAAATTTACCCAGTTTTACAGTCTGAGAAGTGCTACCTGTCCCAGCCTGGGAAGGTAAAACCAGAAGACTCCACTCACGAGTTTTCTTTGTAAGCAAAGGACCCGTCTCCGCCCCGCCCCCGGCCTCGGGCTCAGGACATCTTGCCTCCCATGAACCCACAGGAGGAAGAATTCAGGGAGGTGAGTGGATCGTTTCCATTGGCAAAGGAGGAGAAAACCAAAGGTCAGACGTCCTCGTGTGTATTCTGATGAAAAGGTGACTTACTGTTGTGTTTACCTAATAAAACCTCTCTCCAGGTGAACACACTGCGATGCAGTATCTTCTTGGAGCTCAGCCCTGGGGCACTGAAAACAGAAGCCACTGTACACAGAAGCCCCATTTCAGAGAAGCGCGGGAAAGGAGGACTTGAAGTGGGATAGAGCCAAACCCAAACACTGAACAGTAGGCTATTGGCTAAACTGTGAATTTGAACCCATAAATTGCACAGAAAATGCTCTTATTTCTAGGGATATACTTCCTCTGAGTACTTCATATCCAATAAGACAGGATGAGAATGGGACTGTCTGTGGCCCCCGGAAGCCCTACCAGACAGGCCAACTGAAGAAAGCCCCACCTCCCTCCTGCTATCGCAAGTCGGACTACAGGCTACATAGGGTGCAGGAAATATGCCGATGAAAGATCGATGTACATAAATCATTGCCATCTTCTTGACTTTCTTCTGACATGCTGAAGGGCAGGTGTTCGAGAAGGCCACGCCCATATCGCCATATGAATTTGCTCACCTCAGAGGCTTCCTGCAGACTTTTGGCTGATACCCTACTGGGGTCAACATCAGTTCAGGTTTTATGACTTGCTCTAGTCATCCCAGCAGAGGGGAAAGCCTTTGAAAAATGGAGAACCACACCCTACTTATTTTGACAGGTGGCATGGCTGGGGCGTCAGTGACTGGGAGTCACCCCACCGGGCTGTGGCTGAGCTGAGAGGCAGCTGGGCTCCAGGCACACAAGTGGGACCCTTTCCTCCATGCTAAGGCTACCCCTCTCCCATGTGGGCATTCCGTGCCAAGGCAAGTCTGAGCAAGACTCTGCACGATTTCTTTCATTTATTTATTTATTTATTTATTTATTTATTTATTTATTTGACAGAGAGAGATCACAAGCAGGCAGAGAGGGAGGAGGAAGCAGGTTCTCTGCTGAGCAGAGAGCCCGATGCGGGGCTCAATCCCAGGACCCTGAGATCATGACCTGAGCCGAAGGCAGCGGCTTAACCCGCTGAGTCACCCAGGCGCCCTCTCTGCACGATTTCTTTTGGAAGGCCAGTTCTACTGCTGTCCCTTCAAAAGCACTGGCAAGTTGACTAGATGGCGAGTCTTATCAAACATCCCTGTTGGTCAAAATCCCATGCCTGTTGACCACAGTGCAGGGATTCTTGTAAGTGGTTTCCCAACATGAAACAATTCATCCAATACTGGCGGGCTTTTCTGGAAGTGGGGAAGTGTGCACATAAATTGGGTGCCGTGTGTTTATGCTGTCCCTGGTCAGTGAAACAGTCATATGGGGTCTGAACTGCTTTTTACACTCTGTTGCGTTGGCAGGAGGTTTCTACTCACCTTTCTCATTAGGCTCTTGGCCAGAAACAAGGACACATGATCCACTGTGATTCATACTGATGGACAGATCCAGGCTGGTCAGCGCCTTCTCTGTTCCAGTTTCCTGTCTGCATATCGCAATGACTCCTTTCCAGAACCATCTTTAAAAATGATGATTATAGCAGCTTTATTCACAATTGCCAAAACTTGGAAGCAGCCAAGTTGTCCTTCAGTAGGTAAATGGATAAACAGGTACATCCAGACAATGGAATATTATTCAGCACTTAAAAGAAACTATCAAGAGCTATCAAGCCATGAAAAAGCAGAGAGAAACCTAAATGCATATTACTAAATGAAAGAAGCCCATCTGAAAAGGCTACTGAGATCCTATCCATGGGTTCCAGTATGTGGGGCTTTTTCTGTATACACTTCTCCAGAAGCAATTCTCCAGTACCAGCTGGGTGTTTCACAATTCAATTCTGACACTATTATCCTCCTGGAGATAGCATCAAATTCCACAGGTGGAGGGCTCAGTCCCACAAATAGCCCTCTGCTTCAGATGCAAATCACAAGTCTAGATTGTTACCTGTTCTTCTGACCGATCAGCTATACATCAGACCTGAAGCTCTCCATCACCCCTTCCTTAGGTTTGATTCATTGGCTAGCGCCATTTACAGGACTCAGGAAGCCAGCTTACTCACTAGATTACCTATTTATTATAAAGGATATTATTAGAGGACACAAATCGACAGCCAGATGAAGAGATGGGCAGGGTGAGGTTCTAAACCAAAGGAGCTTTTGTCCCCGTGGAGCTCAAAGCCAGGCACAGTGGCGTGTGGAAGGGTTGTGGATCACCAACCTGGAAACTCGTTGAATCCTCACCTTAAGGGTTTTCATGGAGGTTTTACCACATAGGCATGGTTGATTAAATCAATGGCTATTGGTGCCTGATTCACCCTCCAGCCCTCTGCTTTCTCCCGAAGTCAAGGGAGTAGAAAGGTCTAACTTTCTGGTCCAGGTTGGTTCCCTGGCCATCAGACCCCACCCTTAGGCACTTTGCCGAAATTTGCCTCATTAACCTAACAAAAGACAACATCCCTGCCCTTAGCACTTAGAAAATTCCAAGGATTTTAAGAGCTCTGTGACAGAAGTAAGACAAAGACCCAATTCATATTTCTTACTGTAAACCACAATATCACCACTATACACTGTAGGATTCTAACAACACGACATCCCAGAAAAGACAAAATTTTGGAGATGGTAAGATCAGTGGTTGCCAGCACAGAGTAGGGAGGGGGAATAAAAAAACAGAGCACAAAGGATTTTTAGGTCAGTGAAAATATTCTGTAAGCTACTGTGAGGGGGGTGCATGATATTATTACCCATTTGCCCAAAACTATTGATAATCTAACACCAAGAATAAAACCCTAATGTAAAGAGTGGACTTGGAGTGGTTATAAAGTGTCAGTGTAGGTTCATCAGTTGTAACAACAGTGTCATTCTGGTTGGGGTGTTGATAGTTGGAGAGGTTATGACATGTGTGGGGGGAGGGGCGGCATATTGGAAATTTCTATACTTTTCGCTCAATTTTGCTGTGGATCTAAAACTGTTATAAAAAATAGTCTGTTTTTTAAAAATGGTCAGGAGGGAAAATTTGTATACTTTGACTGGGCTGCCCCCTCCAACCCCATACTCTTCTCTTCTCCTTTCCATCCCCCCATAGCCAATTCCCTTAGCTGCCCAAGGCATAAGATGATGCTGTCTTTTGTTCTGCAAATGAATAATAGTATGGTGTCAGGACTTAATAGGTAAGTCTGCACACTTTCAAGGCATTTTTTAAAAAATTGCAGCTTGGTGAAGGCAATGGTAGACCAAAAGAATGAATCTTCAGTGTGGAATTCCAGGTATTGATGGAGGAGATACGCTGAGAACAAAAGTAAGGAGGAGCGTTCCCATGTCCTATAAGTCACTCCTGGTGCTTATCTAGGAGATAAATTGATAAGCTTCCTGGACTGTGCAGTTCAACTCAAATTCAAACACTGTTTATTGAATGCCTACTATATGCTAGACACCTTCTAATATCCTGCGTGGCTTCATTAGCAATAGGCACTTTAATTCAAATTTTACAGACATAAAGGTCAAGTAATTTGCCCAAAGTCACCTACCAAAAAAAAAAAAAAAAAAAGGAAACACCATGAATGGTCATGAAGTGAAAAGACCAGTGTTTGAAGGATATTTCCACCTTACTGTTTCTACTATTCTCTATTCCACTATACAGAGCTCTAAATTCCATGGATAGAATATGAATCTGTGCTGAGATATTGGTTGTAATGGCCATTGTCAAAGACTAAGTTGTAGGTGAGCGCCTTTAATACAGAAAATCAGTGCTTCTAGTACTGAAAATTCTGAGTTGATATTAATGCCTCAAATAAAAGGAAATTAACTCATTTCCTATATCTGCAGATCAAACAGAACTTCATGCATAGTCCCTAAACTCAGAACACAGCCCTCTCTGAGTCTCAAGAAGGGTGACAAACACTGATGGGACTCACTTTTAATCAACCAATATTTATATTTGTTTTTATGTTTATATAAATTAAATTTATATAAATTTAAGTATAAAATGTATTTATATAATATAATAGATATATATTTATATTTATGTTTATTAGGCAACTAGAATCTACTAAGTACTGGAAAGATTGTAACAAACCTAAGACTCAGTTTGTGTTTAGAGCCTGACACTACACTCAAAGAAGTAACAAGATGGTAAGGCAGAATACGGTAGGCATTAACATGGTGGAAGGTTGGGTGTATGTGAAAATAAACACCACAACAGTCCAAAAGAAACACGAATCTCTTAAAGTTGGAGCTTTTAAGAAAGTCTTTGGGGAGACATTTTAGGGCTAGATGATAAGCAGATAAAGGGAGAGAGGGACGAAAAATAACTCTGTTGGGAGGGTAGGCAATGATCTCAGCTGGACACAATGAGGCTGGGAGTGGGGAAGGGGATGAAAGAAGGCAGAATACCAGTGAGAAAGTGACCCCAAAAAATTGACTCACTGGATGTGGGCAACAGAGCAAAAGGCTCTAGACTGAAAACTAGCATCAGGGTTTCTTCTAAAATGAAGGAGAAGCTGGGAAGAGTTAGAAGCTTGATTTGGGATACAGAAGTCCCCCTTCTCTGTGGTTCTGGTTCTCTGGTTTCAGTGACGTGTGGCCAACCACAGATAAGACTCCCTGCGGTGTACTATTAGAAAGCTAATAGTAGCCTAACATTCCATCACAACACCTGTGCCAGTCCCCTACTTCATCTCGTCACGGAGGCATTTTATCATCTCACATCATCGCAAGAAGAAAGGTGAGTATAGTACAGTAAGATATTTTTGAGAGAGAGAGAGAGAGAGACCACATTCATGTAACGTTTATTATAGCATATTATGATAATTGCTCTATTTTATTATTAGTTATTGTTGTTAATCTCTTACTGGGCTTAACTTAGAAAGTAAACTGTATTATAGGTATGTATGCATCAGAAAATACCTAGTGTGTTTGGGTTTGGTCCTGTCCATAGTTTCAGGTATTCACTGGGGGTCTTGGAACGTGTCCCCCACAGATACGGGGGGACTACTGCATACTGAGTTAGAAGTTGGATTGGAATAGCCTACATGTCTGGTGGGCAGTTAGGAGAATAAAGTTTTCTGGAGGAAGGCTACAGTCAGATTTAAAGTCTTGGTGTCCTGTATCTAGACACATGGGAATAGATAAGTCTGCAGAGGAACAGAACACTCTTAACTAACACAAGATATATTCTATGTTCCAAACATGTACTTAGAAACATTTAATTTAATCATCACAACTCTATCACATACACAGAATGCCCTAGTACCCATTATTATTCATATTTTATAGATCAAGAAACTGACTCCGAGAGTTTTTCTAATTTTTCCATATTGCTCAGCAGATAAGCCAATGGTGAAGCCAGGATTAGAACTCCAAACTCATAGTCTTAAATGCAAAAGAAGGTAAGCTGGCTGACTGGTAACCACCAAGGAATTGACAGAGGTTAGGTGGGTTTGTTTGTTTGTCTTGGCACAGGACCTGGGAGACTGGCAAGGCCAGACAAGATGGAAGGGGAGGGAAGAAGCAGAGCCTTCCAACACCTGGCTAGAGCCTCCCTCCTGAGCTGAGCACCAGCAAGCCTTCTTTTGCTAAGAATGAGTGTCCAAGAGAGGGTTGTACCCACTGAATCAAAGTCATCTTGATCACTTCTTATTATCCTCTCTCTTAGCCACTTCCTGACAAACCTGGCTGAATTTACCCAATCCAGCCCAGTGCACTTTTGAGCCAATCTCCTCCCCGCAAATACCAAGATACTTCCTTCCTACACTCCCAGATTGGTTCTGCTGATGAACTGGGCTTGAGGTTTCTACTCTAAACCCTGTTCTTCCATGAGTAAACTGAGGCAGCAGAGTTTAACATGCAAGACAAGAAGATAGGTGTCTTGGACAAAATCCAACTCAAGCTTAACAAAATTGTGAGGTGGGGAAAATGTGCCTTTCTTCATCTCCCCTGTATGGCTCTTTTACAAAATTCCCTCAGGTTCATGCTTTTGATCCAATTTATGGGGTGAGGACACTTTTTTCAGAGTCCTATGCCCCCTTGTTCCTTCATAATCCTTTTTAGCAAAAGTCTCTTTCATGAAAAGATATGATAAACTCATTTACTATCATATATACAAGACTGATAATGGCTTTATGTATTATCTCTACCAACTATTTAACTCAACACAGAGCCATTTGATTTGTGCCCCTGCTCTGAAAGTCAAGTCAAAAGGAATATTAAAGAAGGAAAATCAAGCAACTTTCAAATCGCTGTGTCCCTGAATAGTTTCTTATTAGGCTGATCATAACCATTTGCAATTTTTGCTTTAGAAAAAAAAATACACTGAAATGTAAAAATCTAATCATCACGTTAGTCAACACAGTTTTACCATGTGGGTGATTTCCATCCATTGAAAAATATTAATCAGAGAATGGACTCAGTAAAGCATTGTTTTGAGAATATGCTGGCAAAAACCATGATCCTTAGCTTCAACTAACTTACCATCAAGTTAAGTAAGGTAGGAAGGTAAGACTGATGGGAAAGGCAATTAGCACCCAATGAATATACTAGAGATGTTAAGTATAATAGACTTTTTAAAAAAAGATTTTATTTATTTATTTTGACAGCCAGAAATCACAAGTAGGCAGAGACGCAGGTAGAGAGAGAGAGAGGAGGAAGCAGGCTCCCCGCTGAGCAGAGAGCCTGATGCGGGGCTTGATGCGGGACTCGATCCCAGGACCCTGAGATCATGACCTAAGCCAAAAGCAGAGGCTTAACCCTCTGAGCCACCCAGGCACCCGCCCCAAGTATAATAGACTTTTTTTTTTTTTTAAAGATTTTATTTATTTGACAGAGAGATCACAAGCAGTCAGAGAGGCAGGCAGAGAGAGAGGAGGAAGCAGGCTCCCCGCTGAGCAGAGAGCCCGATTCGGGGCTCGATCCCAGGACTCTGAGATCATGACCTGAGCCAAAGGCAGCGGCTTAACCCACTGAGCCACCCAGGCGCCCCAAGTATAATAGACTTTTAAGTGAAAGAGAAATCTCTAGAGTCTGCAGTGGACCTCACTTGGGAGCAGGACCTCCCCTGGCCCTTCTCATTGGACTTTCCCATCCTCACAGCCTCTCCCTATAAACATAAATAAAACGCCTTGATAAAATATTTTAAAACCTCCCCCTAAACTAATATAACATTATATTTGAAGTGTACTTCAATTAAAATGAATAAAATTTAAGAAATATTTTAAAATCTTTTCCTATAGATCTCTAGTATATTATGTTGAGTGAAAGAAGCCAGACTCAAGACTATATTTTGTCTGATTCCATTATATGACATTCTGGAAACAGCAAAACTATAGGGACAGAAAACAGCTCAGTCAGGGGCAGAGCTGACTATGAAGGACCAACATGAGGAAATTCTGGAAGGTGCTAGAACTCTTCTTTATACTCATTGTGGTGGTTTCTCAACTGTATATATTAGTCAAAACCCAGAATTGCACATCAACAGAGGTAAATTTTACTGTAAATAAATTATATCTCAGCTGAAAAAAAATAAAAACTAAACCTAAAAAACCCTTTTACCGAAGTGTATGGATGAGTTGTCAAGTGAGTAAGGAATACTAAGGTACCAAAAGCTAAATGAGAGTAGGGATCTGGTGAGTCAGGGATGCATTGAACCTGGACTCTGACATTTTCTGATCCTGGTTTGGTTGACTTTTGGTTGACAGGGCCCTGAAGCTATGCAAGACAGAAAAGAAAGCCCAATTTGGAAACTCTAAAAGGGTAACTCTTGATAAAACTAAGACCCTGATGAATTTCACTTTCAGTTAAGAGTGAGTTAGAAATAAACCTGTTTTTCCCAGCCCTCCCAGAGGGGACTACTTAAAAAGTTGTTTGTCTCAAAATCTGCTGTTGAGTGGAGGAGGAAAGAAAATTCCCCTTGGGAATTAGTAGCCACAAGAAAGATTTTATTTGTTTGTTTTGCACCCTAAATGCACACTATGAGGATAGACTAATATATCTCAAGCCAAACATTTTTTTTAGAATGTTTTTGAGCTGGTAGAGCTACCCAAATGCCTAGAAGAAACTAATTTGAATTTCCTCCTTGGAATTTACCTTATACCAATTCTCAAAGAATTCCCTAAGTTAAAGTTTCAAGGAATAAGACTCGGTTAAAAAAAAAATCATGTAATACACAAGAAAGCAAGGCACCATGAGTGAAATCAAGCACAAATGACAGACAGCTAAATCAGATCTGAGAGCATTAATCAATTTTGACAAAAAAACAAATACAACTTTGAGGAATGAAAACATTAATGATTTAAAATGAAAATTTAATGAATGAGTTGTAGGATAGTAAAGGCCAATGAAGAAAAATAAAAGCCACTGAACAGAGATATGGTGAACTTAGATTTTAAAAATTATCCAAATGCATCACAAACAGATAAAAGGACATGACGTCCAAAAGAGAGATTAAGAGACATGGAGAATGAGGTGTGAAGATCTAACAGATGTGTAATCAGTTCCAAAAGAAGAGGAGACAATATCTGAGGGAATAAATTCTGAGAATTTTTCAGAGCTTATAAAAAGACCCTAGCACAAAGACTTTAGGAAGCAAAAAAAAAAAAAAAAAAAAAAGTCACAATATACAAAAAGAAATCTACACCCACATGCAACATGAAGAAACTGCGGATACCAACGACAAAGAAGATCATAAAAAAAAATCCAGAAAGAAAACAAAATTTAATTTAAATATAGAAAACAGATTGCTATGATTTGAATGTTTCTGTCTACCTAGATTCCTGTATTGAAACCTATTGCCCAGCATGATGGTATTAGAAGGTGAGGTCTTAAGAGATTATTAGGTCATGAGGGCTCTTCTTCTTATGAGTGGAATTAGAGCCTTTATAAAACACCCTAGACAACTCCCTTATTCCTTCCACCACATGAGGACACAGTGAGAAAGCGCTATCTATGAACTTAAAAACTGGGATCTCATCGGACACTGAATCTGCCAGCACCTGATCTTGGACTTCCCACTTCCAGGATTGTGAGACATAAATTTCTGTTTCTTAAGCCACCTAATCCACAGTATTTTGTTACAGCAGCTTGAACATACTAAGACCCTAGTCCAGAGAATTCAGGAATATTACCTTCAAAGGAATAACAATATAGTTGACAGCTAACTTTCTTAACATGAGCCAAAAAGCCAATGAAGTAATATTTTTAATATGCCAAAGGGAAAACGACACTTAGAACGCAAATTCTAAAGAGGGTGATTTGGAAAAAAGAAATCATAAGCAAAGTTTTGAGATACCAAAGAAAGATGAGCAAAGAAAGCGATATGCAAGTAAATCTTAACATCGATTGAAACAATCATAATCATGCCAGTGAGCTAACAAAGATAATAGCTTGTAAGTCAAGAGAAAAGCTTGCTAAATTAGTGTTCTAAGGTTTTTATATAGATCTGGAAGATGGTTAATATTGATTAACTTTGGTTTTGCAAGTTAGGTTATACATCTTAATTTTATAGGGTTACATCTAAACAAATAGAAATAGCATATAACTTCCAAACAACTACAATAGTGGGACACTCTAACACACATCAGTAGAGAGATCAAGCAAAGAGTAATCTACTGAATGAAAAAACAACACTGCAGAAGGCATATTGATTTTAATCACATATAGAGTATTTATGAAAATTGCCCACAGACAGACTGTGATTATTTTCATGTGTCAATTTGATTGGTCAATAGGATGCCTCGATATTGGCCAAACATTACTCCAGATGGTTCTGTGAGTGTATTTTTGGATTGATTAACATTTAAATTGGTAGACTGAGAGGATGCCTGTATGGTTAAGCATCTACCTTAGGCTCAGGTCATGATCTCAGGATCTTGGGATGGAGCCCCACATCAGGCTCTCTGCTCAGACAACTCTGTTTCTCCCTCTCCCTCTGTGATCCCTTGGGCTTTTATTTCCTCTCAAACAAATAAATAAAATCTTTAAAAACAAACAAACAAACAAATAAATAAATTGGAAGACTGAGTAAAGCAGATTGTCTTCCCTAATGTGGATGGGCCTCGTGCAATCAGTTGAAGGCTCGGATAGAACAAAGAGGCTGATCTTCCCCCACGTAGATAGAATTCTTCCTGCCTGATAACCTTTGAACTAAAGGTTCATTGGCTTTTTTTCCTGCCTTTGGAGTTGAACTGAAATATTGGCTCTCCCTAGATCTGAAGCTTGTTGTTCTTTGAACTGAAACTGACCATGAACTCTCCTGGTTCTCAGGTCTTTGGACTCAGATTAGAACTAATCATTGGCTCTCCTGGGTCTCCAGCCATCCCACCCTGCAGATCTGGGGACTTGCCGGCCTTCATAATTGCATGAATCATTCCATATAATAAATCTCAATCTCTCTCTCAATGTGGATGTAGATGTACATAAAAGTAAGTCTCAACAAATTTCAAAAGATTTCCATCTTTGACAATAGTGTAATTAAGTGGAAAAACTTATAGAAGAAAACGAGCAACATTTGACAGACTTGAAAATTAGAAAATATGCTTTTAAATATTTCATGTATCAAAGAAGAAATGAGAAGAGAAATGAGAAAATATTGGAATTGTATTAATTAGCTGTGGACTACCATCATGAAATGCCACAGATCAAATGGCTTGAACCACAGAAATGTATTGTCTTACAATTCTGGAAACTGGAAAGTCTAAGGTCAAGGTGTGGCAGTATTGGGTTTCTGATGAGAGTTCTCTTCCTGGCTTGCTGATGGCTGCCTTCTTGCTGTGTCCTCACATGGCCAGGGGTGGAGGGGTGGTGAGGAAGGGAGCGTGATCTGGTGTCTCTCCTTATAAGGACACTAATTCTACCAGATCAGAGCCCCAATCTTAGGACTTCATTTAACCTTAACTACCTCCATGTAAGCCTTGTCTCAAAATACAGTCTCTTTGGGGGTGCACAATTCAGTCTACAGCAAGAAATGAACAATAAAAAATATTGAACATCAGATCTTATGAGTGAGCTATCGACTGATAATTGAAGTGTGTAGTTTTGTTTTATTTTATTGTTTTTTAATTTTTATTTAAATTCAAGTTAGTTAACAGTATTGGCAGTATTGGTTTCAGGAGTAGAATGTAGTGATTCACCACTTACATACAACAAACATCCAACGCTCATCCCAACAGTGTCCTCCTTAATGCCCATCACCCATTTACCCCATATCCCCCACCTCTCTTCCAGCCACCCTCAGTTTGTTCTCTATAGTAAAGAGTTTCTTATAGTTTGCCTCTCTCTCTGTTTTTACCTTATTTTACTTTCCCCTCCCTTCCCCTATGTTCTTCTGTTTGGTTTCTTAATTTCCACATATAAGTGAAATCCTATGATACTTGTCTTTCTCTGATGGACTTATTTTGCTTAGTATAATGCACTCTCATCACATCCATGTTATTGCAAATGGTAAGATTTCATTTGTTTTGATTGCCAAGTAATATTCCATTATATGGGGACGCCTGGGTGGCTCAGTTGGTTAAGCAGCTGCCTTCAGCTCAGGTCATGATCCCAGCGTCCTGGGATCGAGTCCCACATCGGGCTCCTTGCTTGGCGGGGAGCCTGCTTCTCCCTCTGCCTCTGCCTGTCATTCTGTCCGCCTGTGCTTGCTCTCTCTCCCTCTCTCTCTGACAAATAAATAAAATCTTTAAAAAAAAAATATTCCATTATATGCACTCCCCAACACACACACATCTTTATCTATTCATTAGTCAGTTGGTATTTGGGCTCTCTCCATAATTTGGCTATTGTTGATAATGTTGTTATAAACATCAGGATGCATGTATGCCTTTGAATCAGAAGTTTTGATCCTTTGGGTAAATACCTAGTAGTGTAATCTCTGGGTTGTGTTGTGGGACACGTATAGCTTTAAAAGTAAATATTGGGAAGGAGAAAAGGTTGAAATTGATTATCTAAGACTCCGTGTCTAGTCTAGAATATAGAAAAAGTAAAACAAAATACACCCAAAGGAAGTAGAAGAAAGATATATCCTCATAAAAATTAATGAGTACAAACATATCATAGAGAAGATCAACAATGCCAGAAGTTACTTTCTTGGAAAAACTAATGAAGTTGACAAACCACTGGCAGGATTAATCACCAAAAGAGAGAAAAAGGAAAAAAAATTAAGGTAAAAAGGGAGATGTAACTATAGAAACTACAAAAATCTAAAGAGACATTAAGGGAATATTAACAAATTAATTATGAATTATTAACTAGTTACACTTAATCAATTATTCCATCTGCACAAAAACCTGCATACAGGTGACCATTTGTGGCAGTTTTACTTATAATTGCCAAAACTCGGAGGCAACCAAGATGTCCTTCAGGAGGTGACTATGTAAATAAACCATGGCACATCCATACAATGGGATATTGTTCAGTGCTAAAAAGAAATGAGCTATCACATCATAAAAAGACATAGTGAAAACTTAAATACTTGCTACTAATTTAAACAAGTCAATCTCAAAAGGCTACATATGGTATGATTCCAACTATATGACATTCTGGAAAAGGCAAAATTATAAAGATAAGAAAATGGTCAGTGGGTGTCAGAGATTGGGGTGTGCAGTTGTGGAGGGTGGGAGGAGAGATGAACAGGCAGAGAAAAATGGACTTAAGAGCAGTAAAACTACCCTGTATGATACTAGAATAATGAGCACATGTCATTTTACATTGGCCAAAACCCATAGAATGTACAACACCAAGAGTGAACTTTCATGTAAACTATGGACCCTGGTGGTTATAATGGGTCAATGTTGGCTCATCAGCTGTAACCAATGTACCCTCTGGTGGGGGAGGCTGGCAGTGAGGGAGGCCATGCACGTGGGGGACAGTTGTGTGGGAACTCTATACCTTCCAGTAAATTTTGCTGTGAACCTAACACTGCTCTAAAAACCAGTCGAGGGGTGCCTGGGTGGCTCAGTGGGTTAAAGCCTCTGCCTTCGGCTCAGGTCATGATCCCAGGGTCCTGGGATCGAGCCCCACATTGGGCTGTCTGCTCAGCAGGGAGCCTGCTTCTTCCTCTCTCTGCCTGCTTCTCTGCCTACTTGTGAACTCTGTCTCTCAAATAAATAAATAAAATCTAAATAAATAAATAAATAAATAAATAAATAAATAAATACCAGTCGATTTAAAAAAGCAATTGGAACTCCAAAATCTTTGAGTTGAATTGTGACTCCAAGAAACAAGCTGTTGTTCTATACATCAGCCAATCAGATAAAAAATAACAAATTTTAAGAGATAACATTTATAATACCCTAAAAAAATATGAAGACATACCTAAAAGTAAATCTGCAAGTGATGTCCATCACTTTGTAAATATAAAAATCTTATTGAAAGACACTAAAGGATATTCATAGAGAGGCATACTATGTTTGTGGAAAGAAAGAATTCATACATTAGAAGTATTATCAAGTTTGACAAAATGATCCTAAGAGTTATCAGAAGAGCAAAGAACCCATATTAGCCAGTCGCTTGAAAGACGAACTACAAGGACTTGCCTATGAATATCAAGAATTAATATAAACCCATAATAATTAAGGCAATGGCTAGACAAACTGATTAAGAGAACAGAAGAATGGAAACTTGCTTCATGATGGAACCAGCCCTGCAGATTGATGGGAATAGATGGTACTGGGAAAATTGGATTTCCGTGTAGAAACATTGACCTTGGGCCCTACCTCACACCATTCACAAAAGTCAACTCCAGGTAGATTCAGGACTGAAATGTGAAGGACAAAACTAGAACTCTTCCAGAAGTCCATGTAGGAGAATAGATTTAATACATAGGGGTAGGAGAGGATTTCTTATCCCCAGAAAACCAAAACTGCAAGCTATAAAAGTCTATAATAAAACTAAGAATTTCCATTTGTCAAAAAAATCACTAAAAGACTGAAAAAGCAAATACAAATGGAGAATATATGTCAGTTTCAGCATCCACGTCATGAATATTTAAAGAATTCATTCGAATTAAAAAGAAAATTATAAATAATCCTCCCAAAATGGGCAAAAGACTCAAACAGACACCTCATGGAAGAGAAAAGCCAAGGGGCCAATAAAAGTGAGAAAAACAGATAATCAACCTCATAAGTAATCAGAGAAATTAACATTTAAACTGTAGTGAGGGGGCTCCTAGGTGGCTCAGTCGGTTACGTGTCAGACTCTGGATTTTTCGCTCAGGTCATGATCTCAGGGTTGTGAGATGAAGCCACACATCAGGCTCCTTGCCCAGCACAGAGTCTGCTTGTCCTTCTCCCCCTTCCTCTGCTTCTCTCTCTCTCTCTCTCAAATAAATAAATAAATAGATCTTTAAAAGATCTTATTTATTCATTTGTCAGTGAGGGAGAGAAAGAGAGTACAAGCAGGGGGAATAGCAGGGAGAGGGAGAAGCAGGCTCCCCACTGAGTAGGGAGCCTGCTGCGGGGCTCAATCCTAGGACCCCAAGATCATGACCTGAGCCGAAGGCAGATGCTCAACCAACTGAGCCACCCAGATAAAATCTTTTTTTTTTTTTTTTTTTTTTTAACTGCAGTGGGAGATATTTCTCACCTACAAGACTGGCAAAAATTTAAAATTCTTTCAACATCAAGTTTCTACAAAGGTGTGAGCAACCAGAACACTGGGAGGCAGGCAAATGGATACAGATACTTTGGGAAACAAATTGGCATCTTAGCGAGGCTAAAGACACACGCACAAACCAGGGGCGCCTGGATGGCTCAGTCGGTTGAGTGTTGGACTCTTGATCTCGGAGTTGTGAGTTCAAGCCCCACCTTGGACTCCACCAGCATGGAGCCTACCTTAAAAACAAAAAAAACCCTTAAAAGATAACAAACCTTGTGACCCAAAAGTTTCACTCCTGATCTGTACCCTAGAGAAACCGTCACAGCCCCAGGGGAGATAGATACACGAAAGAATGACTAGTGGTGTTTCTGCAACAGCAACAAAGTAGAAATAACTCAAGTTTTCATCAACAACATTATTATTAAAACATTGGGCATTCTCTTACAGTGATCCTCTGTATAGCAAAGTAAATGAACTACAGTTTGCATGCTACGACAAGGTTGAACTTTTAACATGATAGTAAGCAAGAACGCACGTCAGGAGTGAAATAGTTGAGGGGTGGAGGGGGAGGAAGTGGGGAGTTGCTAATCAATGGGCATAAAGTTGCTGTTAACCAAGTTGAGTAAGTTCTAGAGATCGGCTGTACAACATTGTGCTTGTGGTTAACAATACTGCATGAAACACTTAAAGATCTGTTAAAAGGGTAGATCTCATATTAAATGTTCTTACCACAATTTTAAAAAAAGAAAAATAGTGTAATAAATGTTAATGGAAAAAATAAAAGCAAGTCAAAAAAGAGTGCTTACAGTCTCATGTAATAATACATAGTATATATAATTACATATATAATGATTACACATATATAAATATAAATATATTTATATAAAATAAATAAAGATAAACCTGAACAATGTACTGCTTTGGAATGCTATCATATTTGGTAAAATTATAAAGACAAGTCAAGGAATAATGAAATAAAAATGCCAAGATTTCCTTCTGAGTGTAAGAAAACAGGATACGGTTCCAGGATGTGCATAGGAGAATTTCAAATATAAGGGTTATATAATTTTTATTATACTGAACGATGGGTCATATTTATTGTATCTATATACTATTTTGCATCTACTTTATGTTCAATTATAAGACTTTTTAAAAAAAGATTTTACTTACTTGACAAACAGAGATCACAATCAGGCAGAGAGAGAGGAAGGGAAGCAGGCTCCCTGCTGAGCAGAGAGCCCAGTGTGGGGCTCGATCCCTTGACCCTGGGTTCATGACCTGAGCTGAAGACAGAGGCTTTAACCCACTGAGCCACCCAGGTGCCCCAAATATAAGACTTTTAAAAATAAGTATTCATTCATTCAGCAAATACTATTGAATCACTACTGCATCACAGGCACTGTTCTAGGTGCTTAGGATACCTCCGTGAATAAAACATCCCTCCCTGCCTACCTATGCTTGCGAGGGGTCAGTCATAGCGTAAATCATAAATAATAAACATTATAAATAAGTAAACAAGGTGGCATGTTCCAAGATGACAAGTGTTATGAAGAAAAAAATTCTGAGTAAGATAAATGAGAAGGGGTGTTGGACGGGAAGTTTTGCCAAACAACTATCTTGAAGAATAATCTGGGTAAAAGGAAGAACCACATGAAGGCTCTAAGGCAGGAAAGCATCCAGCAGTTTGAAGAACAGCTGGGAGGCCCCTGTGGCTGAAGTGAAGTGAGCATAGAGGGGAAACAGTAGAACATGGGATCAGGGAGGTACTGGTTAGGGGTGGAAGTGAGGGGTGAATGATGACCACAGCTTATGTAGGGATTTTGAGCAAAAGAATGATGTATTAGCTTCCCGTTGCTGCTGTAACAAATTGCCACCCATTTAGTGCCCTCCCCCCCAAACAAAAACTTAGTATCTTACAGTTCTATAGTTCCCCTGGGATAAAGTGAGGGTTGGCTCTTTTTGGAGGTTGGAGGGAAGAATCTGTTTCTTTGCCTTTTTCATCTTCTAGAGGTGGTCCTCATTCCTTGGCTCTTTCCTCGATCTCCAAGGCCAGTGGTTTAGCAGCACCCAAGCTTCCACCATCAAACTGCCTTCTCTCTGACTCTAATTATACTGCCCCCCTCTTCTAAGTATCATTGTGATTGCACTGGACCCACCCTGATAGTCTCTCCATCTTGACAGCCCCAATCACAATTGCAAAAGTCTCCTGCCATACAAGGTAATACATTCACAGGTCCCAGGAATGAGGATGTGGATACAGTTGGGACGACAAAGAGACCACAAGAAACATGATTGAACATATTTTAAAGGGGATTTTGCAAGAGTCAAGGTAAGCACTTAGGAAGTTACTCTAATCATCCAACTGAGAATTAATGGTGGCTCACACCAGACTGGTTGGGGAGGGATGTGGGGTCAGATACTGGATATATGTCTAACAAAATGCAAACGTTATCTCATTAAGATAGGATGTGAGATGTGAAAGAAAGGGAGAAGTCAAGAGTGAATCCAATTGTTTTTTTCACTTGAGCAACCAGAAAACTCAAATTACCACCAGTGTATGTAGAGAAGACCATGGACCAGTACATTTTGGGGGGGGAAGATCTGTTCCATGTGTACACTAAGGGAGACCACAAAAAATAGGCACATCCTTATATATAATCCTCCTTGGTGATGTGACTCTGCCACTCGTGCTTTTGAGGGGTGAAGGTTACTTCTCCATCCCTTGAAACTGGAATGGCTTTGTAACCAACAGAATGGGGCAGAAGTGACACCATGTGACTTCCAATCCTAGCTTCAGGAGCCCTTGCTGCTTTTCACTCCCACTCCCTTGGAAAGCTGCCCTGAGACTGCCAAGAGACTCCCTCTCCCTGAGAGGGAGAAGCAGGCTCCCCACTGAGCAGGGATCCCCATTCAGAACTTGACCCCAGGACCCCGGGATCATGACTGGAGCAAGGAGTCTGGTCTAGCTTGCTTGAGGATGGCCAACCAAGGAGAGCAGGCATGATTACTCCTGTGAGGCCCTCCAGAGCAGCCAGCCAACCACAGGCACCAACCACCGGATATGTGACTGAGACATCTTACACCACGCAGGCCAGTTGAGTTTTTAATGGTATCACAATGTCTTTTTCCTTTGTCATTCTTTTTGTTCTCATTCAGTGTTGCTGCTGGGTATGGTGGTATGCAGAGATTGGATTCCCCTGCCTCCTGGTTTCTGATTAATTAAGGCCAACGGAGTGCACTGGCTGGAGATCCAAGGCCATTTTTTTTTTTAATATATTGCAGGATCATAGACTTAGGATGCTTTAACTCCTCACAGTGCCACTCAATCTTACACATGATTGTTGTCTAATATTTTAGTTTCTGATTGTTTTTATAGCCACTGTATTAATTGCAGGTATTCTAATGAAGTCAGTTCTTACAGATGTATACAATGTGGCCTGTCATTTTTCACCATTTCTTCTTCTTCTTTTTTTTTTTTTTAATTTTTTTATTTTTTTTCAGCATAACAGTATTCATTATTTTTGCACCACACCCAGTGCTCCATGCAATCTGTGCCCTCTACAATACCCACCACCTGGTGCCCCCAACCTCCCACCCCCCACCCCTTCAAAATTCTCAGATCGTTTTTTCAGAGTCCATAGTCTCTCATGGTTCACCTCCCCTTCCAATTTCCCTCAACTCCCTCCTCCTCTCCATCTCCCCTTGTCCTCCATGCTATTTGTTATGCTCCACAAATAAGTGAAACCATATGATAATTGACTCTCTCTGCTTGACTTATTTCACTCAGCATCATCTCTTCCAGTCCCGTCCATGTTGCTACAAAACTTGGGTATTCATCCTTTCTTTCTCTTTTTTTTTTTTTTTTTTTTTTACAGCTTTATAAACATATATTTCTATCCCCAGGGGCACAGGTCCGTGAATCGCCAGGTCCACACACCCCACAACACCCACCACAGCACACACCCTCCCCAACATCCACAACCCCACCCCCTCTCCCAACCCCCTCCCCCCATCAACCCCCAGCCTGCTCCGTGAGACCAAGAGTCACCCATGGTCCGTCTCCCTCCCAATTCACCATTTCTTCTTAAAGAACACTTCTTATCTCTCAGTTACATTTAATTTTTCCTGAATTCACTCCTTAATAATTCTTTCAGAGGGTTCTGTGAAGGGTAGACATTTTCGCTTTATTTTTCTGAAAACATCTTCATTTTACTCGGAACTTTGAACGTAGTTTGAATATAGAATTCTATGTTCACATATATTTTCCTTTGGCACTTTATTATTTATTTGTCTTTGGCCTTTATTTTTGAAAAGTCACACATTTAGTGGCTCTAAAAAACTCAAATTTATTATCTTCCAGTTCTGTAGTTCCTCTGGGATAAAGTCAACCTGTCAGTGTTGGTTGTTTTGGAGGCTGGAGGGGAAAATCTATTTCTTCTCTCTTGGTCTAATTGTCATTTCTTGGTAAAGGACATATGTTTTTCTCTGGATGCTTTTAAGATATTATCTCCATTAACCCTGACCCACACCTTTGCCTATGGTATGTCTTTGTGTGGCTTTATTTGCATTTATCCCACTCAAGACTAATTATACCACCTGGATCTGAGTATACTTGTTTTTTTCATAATTCTGTAAAAATTCTCATCAGTACCTCTTCTTATGTAGACTCTTAAGAGCAAACAGGGTGTTGTGGGTCCCTCTTCTACCTTCAAAGCATCCGAAACCACCCCTGTGTTACTCAAACAAGACTATTTCTAATGGCCTGTTCACCTGGCTTGTGCTATTTTGTAACCTCCAAAGGTTCAAAGTCATGCATCAGTTTAGTTTTATAGTTGGACCACAACCACCTTGGATAGTTTTGGTTTGGTTTTGGTTAGTTTTTCTCAAGTTTTTAAATCCTTTTCTATTTCTTAGCTGGGAGAGCAAGCCCACACCTTCTTCAATATGTGGCCTGTTTTTTGTTGTTGTTGTTGTTGTTGTTTTTAAGGTTTTATGGGAACCAGGGTCAGGATTAGAATGAGACAGGCTCATGCAAGGGCAGGGTTGGATCCTTCCTTTATTTGAAATTTTAAACTTTTGTTCATCATAGATTTTTTTCATGTCAATTTTTACAGCATATTGAATTAAATGTGATTTATATTGATGACCAAGGCTTTTGGTAAAGTTTGCACCCAAACTTTGCTCCACCTGCCTCACCCTAGTCCCAGCTCCACTAGAAGCCTTATAGCCCTTCAAGAAAAAATTTGCTGACCCCTGCTGTTATCTACTGCTTGGATTCCATTCATCTGGAAGACTTTCTTTTTTTAAGGCTCACTAACTTTGGTTTTAATTTGACTGATTTAATTTTAGGCTACTGCCCAGATACCATCCTGGAATTTCCTTATTGAGCTCCTGAGTGAGAGACACCAATTCTCAGATTCCATATCATGTCTTGACAGAAATTATCTCTGAAAATCTTATGTCTGAAAACGATTTTAGCTTTGTGCCTGCATTTACTGATAGTTTGACTAGGTATAAAATTCTAACAGCAAATTATTTTCCCCCTGAACTTTAAACACTTCAGCCCACCGTTTTCTAGCATCTATTATTACTAACAGGAAGTTGCAGATAAGAATTCTGATACTAGTCTGATTTTTCACTGACTTTTCTCGTGAGCAATACGTTGCCATCTTTGCATCATCCTTTGTGCTCTGAAATTGCCTGGTGATGCATCAGGTGAGGGTCTCTAGTCACATGTCTTACCTCCTTACCAAAGTAAGTCACCTTGGCTGGGTGGGGCATTGAATCCAGAATGTTAGCCTCAATAATTCGTATTCATCTCTTCATATTCTCTTCTCCCTCAATATTCAAATCTATCTTCTAGAGAGTTCTTATCTGCCATGCCTGCTACTGTAAAGAGAGCTGCTCGCTGTCTCTCTCTTTCTCTCCATCTGCCCTCTTTTTAATGCTCATGTACCTATTTGGGGGGGATGGGAGGAACCCCGAGTTTTGCCCCATGAGGGAAAGATCATGTAGAATGAGAGTCAGGAAATGTGGTGTTGCCCCTATTTCTGGCCACTTCTTTGCCTCATGTGGGAAATACAGACTCTTGCTAAACAAAGAGTGGGTCTTGACCAGCAGCCTGGGCATTATCTGGGGACTTGTTAGCAATGAAGATTCTCAGGCCCTGACTCAGACTTAATGAATCAGACTCTGCAACCTAACAAATCTGCAGGTGAGTTGTGTGCACCCTAAAATTTGGTTGACATTGATTTGGCCTCTCTGAGCCTAAATTTTCTGTGAAATGAAATTTTTTTTAAAAGATTTTATTTACTTATTTATTTGTCAGAGAGAGAAAGGGAGAACACAAGCAGGCAGAGTGGCAGGCAGAGGCAGAGAGAGAAGCAGGCTTCCCGCAGAGCAAGGAGCCCGATGTGGGACTCGATTCCAGGACCCTGGGATCATGACCCGAGCCGAAGGCAGCGGCTTAACCAACTGAGCCACCGAGGCATCCTTGTGAAATGAAGTTTTAACCCCTACATAATCTTATTGCTCTAAAATTGTACAGTTTTATCAGTGAAAGAAAGAGCCCCTCTTTCAGAAGGACCCAGTAACTATCTTTTGAGTCGTGTCTCACAATTAGATCCTGTGAGTGAAGCCATGAGGTGTATTGTTGAGGTAATGGAGAATGGTGAAAGCTGTTCACACGTGGATTCAGGGACATAGGTATAGTGAGAGAATGTTCTCTAAGAATTGAATGTCATCAGTTCCACTGGCGCCAGCCACATCTGGAGCCATTTGGGATCTCTGAATGCCACTTTCATCCTGGATGTTGTCTTTGAGGTTGTTACATCTGAAAGGCCAAGAGTCTTTGGAAAGTCTTTGCAGAAATGACAGAGGCTCTCTGAAGATCTGAGAAAAGCTGCATCAGAAGAGAATAAATGGGATTCTAATTAGAAAGACCACCACAAAGAAACATGGGCATTTGGCCTTGACTGTGACCTTCAGGGAGGCCTCTGTCCTTCTCACTTCTGCTCTCTAGCTCTCTTAACTAGTCCTGAGAGACACAGAGATTTCTGAAGCCCCCACGGGGGATAGAAAGGTCCCCTCCATGACATATCCACACAGAGTGGTTGTAGTTCTGAGGCCACGGGAGATCTATGACTACCAGCAATCCCCAGGGATGTCCCACTGGAGCCAGAAAAAGGGCTGCCCCATGCAGGAGCTACTGCAGAGGGATTTTCCAGGGCGGCAGATGATCAACCCCCTCTTTGTGGTTCCCGACACACCCATCACACTGTACGTATATCACACCTGTGATTACAAAGTAATTTGACGGCTATTTTGTTAGAACAACACAGAAAGCTATTATGATTCAAATGCATAGGAGCTCTTGTGTATTTATTAACAGTTTCAATCAGCCACAATCCTGTCTTAGATAAACCTTGGGAATACGATGCGGACCCCACCAGTGTAAACGGAAGATATGTTATAGGGGAAGCCATGTAGGGTAGATACGCAGAGCCAGCCTGGAATACCCAGACATGGGTTCAGGCCTTGGCTCGGGTTAGAGCCCTGGACTCCTCTGTAGATAGGAAAACCGAACTCGATGACTCCTCTCACTTCTCTGTGCCTGAATTTTTCACAAGTCAGCTTTCTAACCACATTTCACGAACTGCCTTGTTTTCTTTCTTTTGCCAGTGTGTTGATTACACTGATAGTTTGAAAACACATTGTGGGGCACCTGGGTGGCTCAGTGGGTTAAGCCTCTGCCTTCGGCTCAGGTCATGATCCCAGGGTCCTGGGATCGAGCCCCACATCGGCTCTTTGCTCAGCAGGGAGCCTGCTCCCCCTCCCCCACTGCCTGCCTCTCTTCCTACTGGTGATCTCTGTCAAATAAATAAAATCTTTAAAAAAAAAAAAAAAAGAAAGAAAAGAAAACACATTGTGGGCAGAGATCCTGTATGTTACTCCTTTTATATCCCCACTGAGATCTAATCAGACCTCATGGTATGACAGGGACCATGTAAATCTTTTCGCAGAACAGATGTGTGAACAAATGGCCTTGTTTCTGTCTAATCTCTACCCCATCGTTGCTGGACGAAAACAAAATATTTTCTTCAACTCTGTGCCATCTGGGTCGTAAAACTGACTTTGCTTCAGAAAGCTGTTTGCACCTGTCTCTTTCTCTTTCCCTCTAAAATGAATAAATAAATATTTAGTAAGGGGGGGGCACCTGGGTGGTGCAGTCAGTGAAGCGCCCAACTCTTGGTTTTGGCTCAGGTCATGATCTCGGGGTCACAGGATCTAGCTCCGCACTGGGCTCCACCCTCAGCATGGAGTCTGCGGGAGATTCTCTCTCCCTCTGCCTCCCCCAATTGTGCTCGCTCGCTCTCTCTCTCTCAAAAAAAAAAAAAAAAAAGAAAGAAAGAAAGAAAGAAAGAAGGAAAGAAAGAAACCTTGAAAAAAAGAAAAATGTTTGCACCAAAAATCTTCCAAACATTGGCGGCCATCTGTGGCTCTTTGCCTTATAAGCAGGCTTTTGCATCTGCCAGAGGCCAGGCAGGAAAGCTGAGGCACTCTCAGAACCAGTAATTTGAGAGTTTTGTAAAGGAACTGTTTTACAAGGGTGTGAGCAAGGTTTAGGAAAAGCCGGAGGGATGATGCACCAGGAGCCTGCCCTGAGGGGAGCAGCAGGGGGCCCTCACCAGCAGAGGCCTAAAGGGAAGGTGGAGAGAGCAGGTGCTGGAGGCCACAGGGAGAGCGGAGGGGAGAGGTCCCCAGAGGGGGCAATGAAAGGGATGCATCAGGGAGAGCAATGGGATGCTGCCTGGAGGCTTGGGGCGGCATGGGGGTGTGTGCTGAGATAGAGCCAGGAAAAGCAGCCCCAGAACCTCCTATCCCTCTGGCCACCTGTCTGGTGAAGCCTGGAAGTACGCAATTATTCCAGAAAAAATTCTGCAATAATAACCCTTTTCCCTCCCAAGGTTCTCGGAAAGGTCAGAAAATTTATTTTTGGAAGACCAATGACAGTGCTGGAAACAATTTTGTTTTAAATGAGATTGCGTGATCAGAAAAAGTGAAGCAAGGAAGTCACAGACCAAACCACTGGAAGCAAAAGCAATCCTTTCTAGGAGCATCTCAGAGAACCTCCAGGCTTGGGGCATATGAGAAAAGAAATGCTGGCCCAGGGGGACAGTTATCAGGGTTCATCACGAAAGGGAATGAACTCTTTTCTCCATGGCAGCTGACCCCCCAAAGTTAAGCATTTTGGCTCGCAGTTTCCTTGAAATATATTCCCCGTATTTCTATCAATAAGTTATGTTCTCATTAGACCTCTGCTCCTCTTGGACTAGCAAATCTAGCTCTGGAATAATCTAGATCTGGACCTCTTTCTGGACTGATGAGACCATTTAGGTCCTTCCCATCCCCACACCCACGTCCTCTCTGGGCATCCTTCTCCCTGGGGTAGAGCTGCAGTCCAACACAGCAAGGACAGTGCCTGCACAGAGGTGGGGGGGTGGGGTGGGTGTAGGGGTGTGGGGGGGTGTGGGTGTGGGGGGGTGTGGGGGGTGGCGGTGGGATGGGGGGGTAGGGGGTTTGGGGGTGCTTCTAAGTGTGGGTGGGAGAGACTAAGGGAGCAACGGATACATGTTTAAAAGGCTCCGGTCTAAACCACCTGCAGCAGACTCAGAGGGAAACACATTGTGTTGCACTCCAGAGCCTTCCACACCCCAGGGCCACATCCACATACCCTGAAGAAAAAAACCTGACAACGGTCACGCGCCCGCCCCCTGACCCCCATCCCCAGCAAGAAGCTCAAAGGGAAACAAGAATCTGACCGAAGAAAAAATCTATGCCAACTGTTTATGCAAACCAAACCATGGTAACTTACTTGCATGAACCATTCTGAACCTTGCTGTTTCTCCCTAGATTTTAACCACAAATTATAAGATACTGGAAAATTCTCCCTGTCAGCCCAGAAAGAGGCTGCCTTATTCTTTATTTTGTTTGTTTACAGCTCTATATTACTTCACAGTACTGATGTACATTATTTAAACAATTTAAAAACAATTATTTAAACAATTATTAAACATTATTTAAA
This sequence comes from Lutra lutra, assembly GCF_902655055.1. Taxonomy (NCBI): domain Eukaryota; kingdom Metazoa; phylum Chordata; class Mammalia; order Carnivora; family Mustelidae; genus Lutra; species Lutra lutra. The sequence goes on along the minus strand of NC_062279.1, from coordinate 46,104,026 downwards.
CAATTTAAAAATGATTTAAAAACAATTTTAAAAATTATTATTAAACATTTATTTTTGATTGTTTAGGTTGCATTGAAAACTTTCTGATCTTTGCCAATCAGATAGGAGATAAATGATAATTTGGAGTACTTTTAGTTGCCTATACCTAATTATGTGGGAAATTGAACATCTTTTCGTGTATTTAAGAGACATCTGCATTTTCTCTTCTGTAAGCAGCCTGTTTACATCCTTTCCCGTTCTTTCCATTGGCTGTTGGTCTTTTATTACAAATAGAAACCAATGTCCAAATTTGGGGGCTGAAAACAATGGAATTAAAACTTGTTTAACATTCCTGAAGTAAAAAAACAATGTAATTATATTTAGATGGCAAATCAATTTCACCATTTTAAAATGCAGCATTTTTTTAACTTCACAAATTTATCTTAACAGAAAAGAAATACACAGCTAAAGCCACCAAACTCTTATAATCTGAAGACTAGAAAGAATCTTCCACATTATTTAGCGCTATTGCTTCATTGTATGGGTATAACTGAGAGAAATCAAGGCAAGCAGTCTTAGTTAATAGAACTAGTTAATAGAATAGAACACCTCCCAGATTACTAGCCTGGGGATCTTTGTATTCTATTTTGTTGCTCCTTTTAATCTGCTATTTAGAGAAACCAAAATTTTCTGTCCTTGACTCAAAGTTTCTTTTCAAAAAGATATGGAAACAGCCAGCACCAAACCCTTTGAAGAAACCGGGGACATCTGAGCTCAATTTTGCTGGGGTGCTTCTCCTAACTTCTTCCCTGGCTCTCCCAACCTTGACCTTAAGCTTCTATAAAGGAAAGTGTTCAACAACACTGGGTAAATGAGCAAATATTTTGGGTTTCTCTCCAGCGATAGACAGGACAGACCAAGGTGGCCGGGGCAGAGGTGCGGCCCCGGAAAACTTGAGAGAGTCCAGCATTGTGCTGAATCCCTCCATCCAAGGTAAACATGCAGCTGAGTGAAATTTCAAGCCCTTGGCTCTTTGCCTCTATGTCTGATCCCTTATAAAAGGAAATAATATTTGATGAGAAACAAAAGATGTGAGCGAACCAGGTAATAATCACGTACTGAGAATAGATACAGGAGCTTAATTGTTTAGGTCCTGGATTAATAAATGACATGGGGTAGAAAACTCCAAATGAAAGGACTAGGCAGAAGCAGTGTGTTGGGAACAATATAGCCCCTCCTTAGAGCTCCAGGGTGAGGAAGGATACTTTGGAGGGTAACGAACCAGAGGCCAAGCTCTCTTCTTTGAGTACAGAAGAAATCAGTTCATGCCCACATGTTGTTTTGGTAGTCTCTGAGGAAAAAAGGCACTCCTATCCGAGAATGAAAGGGTGGGCTCGGCTGAGTTGTACCATGAGGGAGAGAGAGTAGCAGACTATCTCTGATGGATCACACAGAGGACTGTCTTAGCAGTAGTCCTGGAGAAAACTGCCTACACAGTCAGGACTGCCCTGTACAGTTGGGCAGCTTGGTCACTGCTCAAAGGCACCATTTGAAAGAATGCTTGGGCTGAAGTCCAGCCTGCCTATCAATACCCAAATTACATGGGGAAAAGGAGTCTTTTTGTAAACATAGCTTCAGGGCTGCATCTGCCTGGAGGGGAGCACTTTTTCCTAATTCAGGCAAAGGTGTCCCACAGACACCTGGCAGCCTGAGCTCTTATGATAAATGCAGACTCTTAAGTCCTCGCCCCACCCCAACGGCTCAATCAGAATCTTCCCCTTAACCACATCCCAGGTGACTTTGTACACTCATTAGTCTGAAAAGCACTGCCCTAAAGCCCAGGAGAACATATCTCACTTTGCAGAAGGGGAAACAAACATACAGGAAAGTATTTCCTTTAGAAAAGAGATGGGATTGCACTTAGGCCTCCTGACTTCCAGCCCATTACTGACTTTTCCAGTAACCTTTTATTAACTCTCATCTGTTTTATCCTAGCAGCACAGCCCAAGGACACATGGCCTGAATCCCTCATGACTTTTAGGGCTGTAAAGTCTCCGGGAATCCTCAAGACTTGGGTTTTGTTTGTTTGTTTGTTTGTTTTTCAAGTCTCCCTGTTCACTTTGGAATGGGGATCATCAGATTATACCCAACCCAGCACCGTGGAGCTGCTCCTGCCCTCTCCTGCTCAGAGTGCCAGTCCTCAGATTCCAGCCAGGCTCCAGGTCTGACGGCGTGGGAGAGGGCTGCAGCGCATGCATGCGTGTTGAGGTGCGTGGTGTCTCGCGCGCAAGCATGAAGAGAGTGTGTGGAAACAGGGCAGACAGAACCACTCTGCATGCACATCTTACTCTTCGACCTGTCTCTTTATTTAGGGTTTTCGTACTTTTCCGAGGGCCTCAGCCATCCCCTTAGCTGGTCATACAGTCCCGAAGAACCTGCGTTCAGTGTTCTTTGCGCTTCTCATATGTGCAAACAGATCGTATTTCTGCACTTGGGGTGTCTTTCAACTGAAGTTGTTCCATTATTGTTGGTATAGTTGCTCTTTCAGTTACTCCCTCCCTCACTCTCTCCCTCTGTTAAATTCAATCACCTTACTAGTACTGCTAGCTGATATCCAGCCTGTAGGAATAGGGAAGGAGCGCCTGGGTGTCTCAGTCGGTTAAGCGTCTGCCTTCCGCTCAGGTCATGATCCTGGGGTCCTGCAATCGAGCCCTGCATTGGGCTCCTTGCTCAGCAGGGAGCCTGCTTCTCCCTCTCCCTTTGCCGTTCCCCCCACCCCCCGCTTGTGCTCTCCCCTGCCTATCTGTGAAATAAATAAAATCTTAAGGGAAAAAAAAAAGGAATAGAGGAAAAGTATAGGGGAAAAGTCTTGAGGCAAAGGTATTGAGGAGGGAATTCAGAGTTCTTAAAAACGTTCAGGTGCCTTGTAAAATTCAATGCAAATTGAATTCTGCTTCCGAATTATCCATTTGGAGTAGGGAGCATCATTCCCAGTTAAATATCAGCTTGCCGCTTCTCAGAGAAAAGCTGTTATGTTTTTCTCCTTAGCATGTTCTCATTATCTTTCTTTCCCATCTCTTTCTCCTCTCCCCTCTTCCCTTGTCCACTCTCTCCTTTCCCTCTCTTTCTCTCCCCTCCCGGTTCCACCAGAGGGGACCACTTTCCTCTCAGCTGATTATCATTTCCCAAGCTTTCCCAGTGTGAGAGCCTGTTCCCAAACAGGGGCTCCTCCCCTGCCCCCTCCATCCCTCCATTCCTCATGGCTCCCGGGGCTGCAGCCTGGGGACCCTAGGCACTGGTGCACACAGAGGCTGCCAGGTGTCTCCAGCTGATGTACCTCCTTGCTGAGGAAACCACTGACTTCTGTCCCTGTTCACAGACCCTCCCCCACTCTCTTCCCCCTCCACTTCCATCCATTTGTCAGGCACGCCAAAAATTGCTGCAAGAGTTTCCACCAATACTTTCTATCAAAACAAACGCCAGAGGAAGAACCTTTGTCTTAGCTTGAGAAAGCAGGGGTTGGGGTCCAAAGTTTAAGAAAAGTGAAGACTTGACATTTTTGGGTGACCACTGATCCAGGACACAGCAGGAGGGCTGGGTGGCTTTGTGACCTCCTCCAGCCTGCTCATGCTCTTGAGAGGAGGCTTTGGACTCATACCCATTTTCTTCTCTCTCCTCTCACCCGCTTGGTGTTCAAAGCAAGAGGATGTTTCTTCCAGAGGGAGTCTCAGCTCACTGATAATCAAGTTATAGAGGATGTAGTGAGGAAGGAGACCTTTTTTCATCAAAGGTGCCAGGCCTGGCCCAAGCCACATATTTCCTTGATTTGGTCTGTCCCTTCAACTCTGTGAATCTGAATTCTATGGGACGCCAAATTAGGATCATATGGTGACCTAATCCACAATTTTGAAAGAATCATGTTAGGTAATGTACGTGAAAGAATTTTGGAAAGTATAAATTGCTCTAAGAGCTGAAGGAGCTGTTAATATCAAGTTATTGCTTAAGGGCTATGTGGTTATAAGTTTGGGTGCAAATTCCTTACTAATCCAAGCATTTGCAATAAAATCAGGGATTTAAGACCCAGAGCAGTCAATAACAGCTAATAATACAAGGAACAGGGGCATGTGGGACAGTACAAATGAGTAGCTATAGACCTACGAGGTGTAAAAAAAAAAAATACACCACAGACCGAAGAGTGATTTGGAAAGTTCCCATTGAAGAGATGGGAGCTTGTAGGGGTTGGATTGGGTCCCCCAAAAAGATATGTTGAAGTCCTAACACCCCAGACATCACATGTGATCTTATTTGGAAAGAGAGGCCTTGCAGATGTATGCGTTAAAATGAGGTCACACTGGATAAGGATGGGCCACTTAATCCAACCTGACCAATGTTCCCGTAAGAAGGGCAGACACAGACCCAAGGAGAACATTATGCAAACACACACACACACACACACACCCCAGCAGGGACACCACATGACAACAGAGGCAGAGCGTGGAGAAATGCAGTCACAAGCCTAGGAAGGCCGAGGGCTGCTGGCCACCACCAGAAGCTAGGAAGAGGCGAAGAAGGATTGTTCCCTACAGATTTCAGAGGGAGCACAGTCCCCCTGACACCTTAACTTCAGACTTCTGGCCTCCAGAACCGCGAGACCAATTTCTGTTGTTTCAATGCACCCCGTTCAAGCCCGGTGTTCAAGCAGACTTCGGAAATGGAACCAGGAGCTACCCAGGATCTCATGAGTGAGGCTCTATCCCCACAGGCAAAGCAGAGAAGAAGGAGATTCTCTGTGTGACATTAGATCACAGAGGAATGGCCCCCAGTCAAGTTAATCATTTCTCAATATGCTCTAATATCCTGGAAAAATATCTGTCTTCCATCTGGATAGGATCAGCAATTTCTATTTTACTATCTAGTAATCAGTATTATCTTAACTTTGCTACCCTGTGTATTTGATTTGGCCGTACAAACCCTTTTTAAACTCCTTCTCTTTGCCCATTACCTATTTATTGTCCCTGAAGAATCACCCTGACCCTGTTCTCATTTTTTTTTTTTTAATCAGGGTTTGGCTTTCACATGTGTTAGTGTTCAGATATTAGTGGTACTCAATTTCCTGGTAAATTCTGACATTTAGCTATGAGGAAAGCAGCATGAACATTGTAATAAGAAACTCCTGAAGCTCTATGAGCACTGTTGGACCCTCAACCGATTTTGCTTCCAGGAAATCCTGTTCTCTGAAGAAGCTGTTATGGTCTATTGGACCATTATCCTACCTTGAGAAAGATCTAAGAGTTGTATTTACATGTTCAGCTGTCATAGATCCAAAGTAGCCATTAGTAATGATTAGGTAAATAGAATAACTTCAAATGTCCCTAAATACATATTTGCAGGATAATAGGCTTTTGGGTGAGGTGTTCCTCTTTTAAATAAGCCCAGTTTTTGAAGGAAATTCTGGCTAGGCCACAAGCACGCTGGGTAAGGTTGCCCTTGGTTGTGTGTCTTACCAGTTAACATATCATGGCTTTATCTGATAATGTCTTGGCATTCTTTGGGTTTGTAAAGGATGATGTGGAGTATGCAAGATGGACTTAAGGCAAATCTCAGGATACAAACCAGTATTCTAAGTGTTAGAGCAGGGGCTTTTGCTGACGTGCCCCCAGAGTTAGTAACAGATGTCTACGTGTTCGTTTCCTTGTTTCATAAAGTTTAGCAGAAAACAGTCATTTATGCTCAAGTAACCAACGGTCTCGTTCAAGCCTCACCTATGCATTATAAAGATGAAGACTTTACAGTCTGGAGCCAGACTGCCTGAAATTTAACATGCTAAATATGAAACCTCGTCCAATGTCTTCAGTTTCTATCAGTAAAATAAGGATGACAACAACAGTATCCAATCGTATGATTGTTGCAAGGCTTACCTGAGTGGAAGCAAGGTAGGCATTTAAGGCAGGGCTGGATATACAGTAAGTTCTCAGTAAGGACTTCTTATGACTTTTTGCTTCTAGCTAAATTATATGAAGTCCAATCAAGTATTTTACACTCATCAGAAACTCTACTTGGCAAAGGTATATATCTCAAATTAATTTTTATGAATTATTAAATAATGTATTTCCAAGATGCCTCTTAAAACCTGTTTTATGCAAAGGAAAAAAATTGAAAGGGGTCATTGGTGAAAAAAATATTGGAAATCACCATGTTTGGGAGATTTTTAAGACTCTTTTGTTTACATTGTGTTGACATAGCATCCAAAACCAGAAGGGGAACCACAGAGCGAACACCTCCTCAGAAGAACCCAGTCCTTAGAAGCACTATAATCTTAATATAATAATAATAATTGTAACTTGGCCATTGGACACGGTGTCTCAACCTGGTTCTCTCGATTTCCCATTAAAATATCCAAGGACACTCAGAAAAGCACAAAATGAAAATGGAAATTGATTAACACTCTAATACAAAAATCCAGGAGGGGTCTCCTCTAGATAAGGAGCCAAAGAGAAGGAAAAACTGCTCAGGATCATACGAAACTTAAAACACAATGCACCAACATTAAAGCCCACGCTGGAGGGAGTAGCTACACGACAGTTGTCACCATCATCGAAGACTAGAAAGCCTTCCTGTCCACCCCCGAGCCAAGCCAGGTAGCTGCCTCTTTGTTCATTGTCTGAATTCCCAGGACGACTTCTGCATTCCTCTACCATATCACTTCCCACATCACGTTGATACTATCTGTTTGTAGGTCCAAATCTGAATCTAAATTGTGGGAACCGTGTACTAGTCGTATCTGCATCTCCAGTAACTGAAGGGACCTGAGCTAAGAGAGAGCAAAGTAGCTCTGGGATATGCAGAGGTGTTGACCGGAGCTATTGGCTGAACACCTAGCTGCCCATGTGTGAAGTGAGATTCCACGTGGATAGGAAAAGAATCACCAGAAAGCCATGGATGAAACAATTTCTGGAGCTCATGCAAAGCTGAAGATCATTCCCGCTTCAACCAGTCAGAGTGGAGAGCCCTCCTGATGCGTGGATATAGGTGGGGGTGTGGTGATGGTGAGCAGGCCTGTACGAACTTGACATAGCTGATTGTTAACTTTCGGGGATTGTTTGATGTCACATTGGTAGACTGAAACTGGCCAAAGTAGGAAGTAAACAGACACTGTAAATTGGGTTTTATTTTTTTCATTGAGAACCAGTTGTTAAATATGCAGCGGCACACCGCTGAGCATGGTGTAGGGTCTTTAGAAAGAACCGTGCTTCAGTAGTTCAATAGTTTCATCCTAGGACAAAATCTACCCTGAAAAGAAATAAAAACCAAAACTGAAAAAGCAAGCCTCAAAAGGATCAAGCTGATCTACAAGGAACTTAACCTTAACTTACCCTCAATTAAGATCAGACACTCTTGAAGGTAATACAACAAAATTCAGCTCTTAACACTATAACGTTCATAATCATATGAGTAGTCTTACATCCATTAAATAAATTTAATTCTTCTCACAATCCAGGCCCAGAGGATCTCACTGAATTCTATGAAACATTTAAAGAAGAAATAAGACCAAGTCTATACAGACTTCTCTAGAAAATGGAAGAGGGGGAAACACTTCCTAATTCAAAATGCTATGAGGCCAACACCACCCTGCTATCAAGACAAAGCAAGAACATTCCAAGACATTACATTACATTACAAGGAAACTGCAGACCAATATTCTTCATGAACATAGATCTAAAATACTTAACAAAATATTAACAGACCAAAACCATTAATAAGATACTAATAAATGATGAGCCAGTGTTGTTTACCCCGGGAATGGGATGTCAGTTTAACATCTGAAAAATCAGTGCATGTAAGTCACCGTATTAACACATTAGTGAAAGAAGTCAGACATGAGACTCTGTACTGTATGATTCTGTGTATATGAAACTAGAAAAGGCAAAACTGGAGTGGCAAGAAACCAATCAGTGATTGTCTGGGGCTGGGATGGAAGGAGGGGATGTACTGAAAATTTGCAGAAATAAACTTTGGGGTCTAATGGAAATGTTACTTTTTAAAAAAAAAAATTGAAGTATAATGAACATACAGTATTATATTAGTGTCTGGTGCAAAAAATAATGATTGGTCAAATGTTGCATTTCTTAATAGTGGAAGTAACTGTGTGATGTTTATCAAAATTTATCAAATGGTCCACTTAAAATGGGGGATCTCATTTAATATAAGTCATACCTCAGTGAAGCTGATTTAAACATTTTTTCAGCCCAAATCAGCAAATACCCTCATGACAAAAGCAGGTTCTATAATCCTTTCCTTTCTCTAGGTCTCCTCTTTCCCTTCTTTGTTTAGCCTAGTAACACCTTAGCACAATGTCAACTCTGCGTGGCGGGTCGAAAGGCCCTGGCCTGCCACCACCAGAAATGGGAGTCAGTCATGGATTTGCTCTGTGGAGAGTCTCTGAGAAAAGGTAAAGCGTGGACCTCCAGGCTCCTCCTTCCTTTCCTGCTTTTGTCAAGTGAGTGAAGGTTTAAGGCTGGGCCTCCTGATAAACTGTCTTCGGTTCAGTCAGAAACATTTACTCATTTATTGGGGACCATAAATATGTCAAGGACTGGACTTAGGAGTCAAGTGACCAGATTTTAGAACTGGTTCTTGTGTGAGCTTGAAGAAGCGAACAAGTTGCTTAACATTCTTGGCTTTACTATCATCCTTCAAAAAAAATGAAGATCGAGAATTCCTAAAGTATTTCCAATAAAATCTGAGTCCTCGTTTCCCTGAGGAAAGACTTCTACAGAATTACTACTCTTTTCTCACAGCATTGCTTTGACCCGTTCATCTGCTTTCTATGTATAGCTTCCAAAATCATGTCTATAATATTTTAATGCCCAATCACATTTAGTTAAGTAGATTTAATATACAATAACACCTCATCAATCTAGCACTCAGCTCTCTTGATTTCTCAATTCTCCTGAATAAAATCAAGGATCAGATAAACAGGGAAGAAGAGGGGGCTCTGAGTTGCCTAATGAAAGATTGGGGAATTTTTTCTGAAAGAAGAACCCCGTTGGCTTCCTTAGGGTTAACTCCCTGGGAACTTTACATCCAAGCCTAATAAGATTAGTTAATTGGTTCTCAAAGCCATACTAGGTAATCATCAGCAGATTAAAAGGTCCTGACAAACCAATGACAAGGGAAGAGCTAGAAAAATCATAGAATATGGGTACAATAAAAACAAATGATTCTATTGTAGAAAATAAACTGTTCTGTACACATACTTCCAATAGGTCCTGAGGGAACTGGTATTTTGGAGCTAAATGTGATTACTAATGCCATTAATACTACTTTCTTGTGTTCTAAGGGACAGCTCCCAGATTTCCAGAAAACTGGATGGATCCTCCAGAATGACTCAACCTTTGAGTTTTGGAAAGAAGATGTCGGCTGTAGTATATCTTATTTAGCAGCTGTTTCATATGTGTAAATGTTGTGATCTTCACCGTCCTGAAGCTCCCTGAGGGGAAGGCCAGATCATATAAGTCTTTGTGCCTCCCATACAACCATCTTTGTCTCTATTGTGGGACCACTGACACCACCTTCACACAGGTATAGTTTGGGGAAGGGACCCAAGTGCCTAGACAGAGGCTGACACATAATTGCTCCTCAATGAATGCTGGCAGAATGAATGACGTTAGTGTGTTGTGGAGTTCTAGAAGTGCTTGAATGGTTTATTGATTTAGGGATACTTGTGCTCTCTTCAAAGCTGTATCACATGCTTGGAGTGCCATCTTCTCTCTCTCCAAAATTTACTAATCTTCCCCCCACAATGTCTGAAATCCACAAATTTCCAAAGATTTTCCTGAGAAGGTCTGATGGTTACTTTTCAATCCCTTGAAGAGTAGACCACAGACTCCCATGGCCTTTGTCCCTATGCTCTTCCCAAAATGTTCTTGCTCGGGGTAAGAACTCAAAATTTCTCTGATCTCTACTAATATGTGACACAAATAGTTTACAGATTGGGCTTAAGATTTGTATTTTGACTTCTCTTTTTCTATATTCATTCACATCACATGGTTTTATTACACGTTTTTAGCGTCTTGGCGAAACATGCCTTTGTAATAATTTCTTTTTTACAGTTTCCTGTGGGCATTTGGGTGCTTAAAAAAATACCTTAAGAAATACAATTGAGGGAAAAAAAGAGAAATATGATTGAGAGAGTCAGGATTCAAGCACTTCCAAAAGAGTATCTTCATTGACAGCAAAATAGAATAGAATGAAAAAGAAGAGTATTCACTTGTGAGCGACACTTCTGCAAAATTCTGGGACAGGTCAATAAGTCTGCATGTAGCTCTTATACAGCTAATGCAGGGCTATGTGAGGGAGAGGATACCAAAGTGATCTAATCCAACGGAACAATTCTACATGAATATTTAATACATTTAATTTGTCTTTGTATAAATATAAAAATAAAACACATTTTAATCTTGGAAATTTCAAGAAAAAGAAAAAATGCCCTACGTTCTCACCCTGACAAGACTACTTGTATAGACTTGAGAAAGACTATGGGTACAGTACCTAGTAGAAAACCCAGTTCCTGCCCTGGAGGAGTTGTAGATCTCAGTGGAAGGAGGCAAGAGCTACACAGCTGACGCAGCTTCAAACTAGATGAAACTGTGTATAGTTTCCAAGCACTAAATGGAATTTATAAAGTATTTACAAAGTAGAAAAAAATAAAGCCTCTAGTATCTTGGCCTCTAAAAGTGCTTCAAGGTACTATACCCCAAGTATGAGAAACTACCCAAAAAACAAGACCCTCTCTTCCAGGGACCTGATGGTTGGGTAACAAGCATCGGGGAAATGTTCCTGCCACCAGTAACTCCCACTGAACATGTGGGAGACAAGGATTCTTGGCCCATCAGCTGTGATGCAACCAACCTTCAAATAGGTTGGGTTATGAGAGGTTTTGCAAAGCTTTATCCCAATTTACACCCCCTACTTCAGTACAGCTTGACACCTCTGTAGAGTCCTGGCCAAAACAAATTCCAAGTTAAGCCTCAACATTTGGGCACATACTGAAACACTCCGCAGCTAGAGGATACTAAGTCTGCCATTCTCCCAGAACAAATGTCCGCCTGAGATAAGCAAGCAGTAACGAATGTTTGTACTGGAAAATCCTTAAAATGTGCACTTAGATGTGCATATATGTGCCAAATTTCCCCACTCGATGAAAAGCCTGGCCTCCTTGATCCTGGGTGGGTGGCATTGTCTTTCCATGAAGTGGTGTCAGAGCTGCTCTCCACTCAAGGCACAAGAATTTGCTGTAGTTAGGATCTTTTGATTTATAACTGCAGTGTCTAGTTTTGAAATTCAAATTCCATGCAGCTAAAATATCATTTGCTTCTCTCAAATCAAGTTAAAAAAAAATAAACAAAGTAATAAATGTCCACTCGAATGTTGTTAATTCCCTGGCCTGCTAATATTTCTAAGATTCTTTCCAAATCACAAACATTATGACTTCACCCAGGGATTCCAGAAAATTGGGTAAACAGTGATTTAGGATAAGACAGAACAGGATCAGGAACTATCAGAGCTGTATGTGAGTCTTGGAGGTGACCGAGTTGCATTTGTCCATTTGACAGTGGAGACTTTGAGACATTAAAAGATTATCAAGGCAATGTCATAGCTAATTAGCTGGAGAAGCCCTATGCATGCTCCCACCTTAATGAAAATTCAATGAACCATTTGTTGAATGTCTTGCCTATGTTAAGAACTTGTATGTTCTTGCCTCTGGATTTATCAAGATGGAAACATTTCTCAAGGAGTTTACATTCAAATTTACATTCAAGATCGCTTATCATTTGATCTTGGAAAAATGTTAAATAGTTAATATTTAATACTTTCTTTGGTTAAAAAATCTTTCTTAACCATCTCCATTTAAGGAAGATGGCAGTACGGCACTTCAGATCCTAAAATCTAAAGGGGATCCTCATTATCCTAATATAAATGATCCAGGTGTCTAAGCTCTGATACCGTGTAAGGAAGAGAGAGCTATTTTAATAAGAAAATGTTCACTAAATAAATTTCCACTTAAAAACTAGTGACCAAACATCCCTTCTCACTCAGCACAGTGTTTATCTTACCCTTTGGGTCAACATTTTTGTTGAAAACATCCACATAATGCCAAGTGGTTGCAAAATAAAATTGAATCCCTTACCGAAAGAATTCATAAAGTAAATCAAGTTTACGTGGAAGAACTGTTCAACCTCATGCAAGGCCATTGGTAAACAAAGAACTGCTAGAAATGAAATAGTTAATGGAAAACCTTAAGAATGGCGACTAAAAATTTACTCCAGAAAAGAATGGTCCAGGAGCACCTGGGTGGCTCAGTGGGTTATACCACAGACTCTTGCTTTCTGCTCAGGACATGATCTCATGGGTGTTGAGATTGAGCCCTGCCTCGGGCTCCACACTGGGCGCTGGGTGTGGACCTTGCTTAGGATTCTCCCTCTCCCTCGCCTCCCCACGCCTACCCCACCCCCGCACTCATGTGCATGCAAGCTCTCTCTTTCTTAAAAAAATAAATAAATAAATAAAAGTCGGTATCCTTGAATTAAGAGAAGCCCTAGAAAAAAATTAATAAAGTTCTTGGATATTTTTGCAAAAATGTTCTGGTTTATAGGATGAAACTCAAACAAGAACTAGAGGCCATTGTATTCTGCCAGCCTATACATTTTTCAGAAAAATCACACACTCCAAGAGAGAATGAATACTTAGGTCACTCTTTTTGTTCGTGCTCAGAATACAACACAGTTTTAACTTAAATAACTGTGTTTTATATGCAAATTAAGATAAACTTATTTTTAAGATTTTTAGTTTGATTCTTAAAGATCTAGTTCCTGCCACTTGTTAATTTGAACATCTGTTCTCAATTTCAAGTGTACTTTATAGCCGTGATTTTCAGTAACAGAGATGACCCATAACTGGAGATATGAAGGAGTAGAAAGTGTAGCAACTTTTCTAGGGTCTCACATCTAGTACTGGCCGCACTGAGTCACCGAAAGCTCCTGTCTCCCAGAGACTGCTAATCTCTGAGCAACGATGTAAAGAATTCACCTTGTATTTAACAGTGTCTTTTCCCAATCACGGTAAGAATTTGATGGCAGGAGAAGTAAAAAGGTGCTGAGGAAAGATCTTATGGAAGATCAAATAAAATTTGTTTTCCCTTCACTTTAGCTAAAGAAATGACATGTCTAAAATTGATCCTAATCCTAAACGTACATTCCAGGGATAAGACTTGCCCATTTTAAAGTGTGTTCTGGTGCAATTAAGAGACACACTTAAGATAGGGATTAATCTTGATTATACTGTTTGGGGTTCTTTTTTTTTTTTTTTTAAAGAGAAACTACATAGAGGAAATGCTAACACTCCCCAGCACCATCACCACTGCTGTCTCGCAAAGCAGAAGAGTTCCAGGGTGTTATGGACTCAATGTTTGTGTCCTCCCAAATTCATAAGCTGAAGCCCTAACCTCCAGTGTGATAGTAGCTGGAGGTGGGACCTTTGGAAGGTAACGAGGGTTCAATGATGTCATGAGAGTGGAGCCCATTATCGGATTAGTGCCCTTGTAAGAAAAGGAAGACAAGCAGACTATCCTGTGCTAGCACTCTTTCTCCCACTCTCTCCTCTGCCACATGAGGACACAGAGGGAAGGTGGTCATCTGCAAGCCAAGAAGTGGGCCACTCCAGGAACTGAATCGGCTACCACCTTGATCTTGGACTTCCCGGCCTCCAGAACTGTGGGGAAATAAATGTTAACTGTTTATGCCACTTGTCTATGGTATTTGGTTATGACAGCCTGAGCTAAGACACAAGGTCTCCAGGCCAGGTTTTGATTCTAACTTGGGTTTTCCAGGAGGCCACAGTCTCCTCCTGTAAAGGAGGAGACATGAAGGAGACATCATTGTCTGGAGCCAGTAGGTTAGAGATGTGCTGTCTCACTCGGAAGGACAGGGACCCACTTACCTGTGCATCTCAGAAAACAAAACATCCACTGTATGACCTGTGAGCTGTGCCCTTGGCCCTAGACTCCACTAGTGATGTTACTTCACCCGCCCAATAGAACTTGGTTCAACTCAGAGACAGTCAGTCTACACTGCAAATATTGAGGCCTCTGCCTCGACCTTGGGAAACACCGAGGTCTCACCTTTCATCGTTTCAGGGACAAGCTGGGTCTGGGAGAGGAGGGCATCCCTAGGCTCTCCCGCCAGGCTCAGGCCTACATACTGCCCAGGCCTCCGATCCACCAGATTTACTTGATTCTTGGCACAGAGCATGAAGGAAGTCCAAAAATTTCTGCCCTTAATGCCGATGCCCGTGGCGATCCTGTCTTGGTGACGGAAGGAGCACAGATGGGGGTGGATGGAGGGTGAGTTTCCTCAGCAGCCCCCAGCAACAGCTTCACACGGAGTCGGGTCAGCTGTAGCCTGTCTATCACAGTGGCCCCGCCTCCTCTCTGCGCAGCCGCAGTAACTCCCAGCAGCGGGACCTGTCCTCGCGGTTTGTCTTTCCCTCTCATCCTCACACCGCTGGTTTCTGGAACCACCAGAAGGAAGGCTCTGGGGCTGGGCTGCACCGCTCTCTCTCGGCATGCCGCTAGAGGGTGGTTCCCAGCAGGGCCCCCTGTCCACCCCAGGATGGCAGTGGGGCAGGTGGTCTGTCTCTGCACAGACACCACCTGCGCCCCGGGGTTCAGCGTACCTAACCCAAGGCACAAGCTCACCCCTCCGCCCGCCTCTACACCAGGCTCCTCCGACGCTCACCGCCTCAACTAACGGCAGCACGAAGCTGATTCGGCAGTCCGGGGACCTCTCCGCTCTTTCCTCACAGTCAGCGAGCCCAGGCTTCTGGTCTGGGCCCGAATTCCATCCTCTTCCCATTCCCGGCCCTACACAACTGATGCTGTAAGAGAGGAGTCCCAACTGGCTTCTCAGACTCCAGCCTTCAGCTTCTCTAACTGATTTCTGACCCAACCTTACTGATCCGTTCCTGCTCGTGCTCTATTATCTCTGGCAGTTTCCTGTTGTTGACGATTTTAAATCCTGCAGGACTAGGCCCCCAGGACCTGGCTCGGTTTTCCTGAGCCACCTGTCGTGTACTCTACCTTACACCCTGCACTCAGGCGTCTGCGATATTCATTAGACGTGTTCCGGGAATTCACCCCAAATGTCCCTGCTGTGCCCCCTCCCCCGGAAAGGCCCAAGCTTGCTGCCAATTTTTTAGCCCAATTCCAGTATAAATGTTACAGTTCTTTAGTTGGCTTTCCTGCCATCTTCTTAATCTAAATTTATGCTCTGTTTCCCAAGTTTATGTGTCACTTTGTTAATTAATAGGATGACCCTGTGTTCCTATTTGCTTGGGACAGTCCTGGTTTATGTGTGATGTTCCTGTTTGTTTGTTTGTTTGTTTATGGAGAGTAGGGGACAGGGAGAGAGAGAATATTAAGCAGGCTCCACACCCAGCAAGGAGGCCGACACAGGGCTCCATCTCCCCACCCTGAGACAGGGGCTGAAACTGAGGGTTGGATGCTTAACTGACTGAGCCACCCAGATGCCCCCCTCCGACAATTTATTAATAATTTCCTCTTTTTGTTCTCCAGAAATGTCCAGATTAGGACAATACATGATATGGCCACTATATACGTCTCATTCTTGTATTCTAAAACATTATATTCTAATTCTTTATGTACTTCTTTACGTCCCTCCTGCCCTGTCCCTAGGTTTGAGGTCAGGAATGGCTACCTCTCTCCAGGTTGCCTTTCCCCAGGCCCAGCCAGTGCCACAGAGTAGATGTTCAGTATTATTTCTTTTAAGTACACTTTGGTTGGGCTCCGAGGGATGAATGTGACTTGAAGAAGCAGAGAGTAGAGACATTTGTAAGATTATTATGTTACAGTGATACTAGGGATAATGCTGAGATATTCCATTGCAGAAAATATACTTAATTCCAAGCACATCCCAGCCTTGACATGAGGATTTCCTGATCTGTTGAGCAAGAGCACACATGAGGCTTCAGAACATGAATTTAGGGCCTTACATACAGGTTAAACGTTTAAAGAATAATGGTTTAAAGGGATGTCAATTCCCTGGCCTGCTCTGGAGGCTCTAACCCTAAAGATGAGCAGTGAGGAGGAAAAAATGAGATCTTCTAGATGTTCGTGATATGTCATGCATTCATGCATGTAAATGCTATCGGAAACTGTGCGCGTTTTTGTAAATACGTAAGTGAGTATATAACTGGTACATTCATGCGTATGTTTGTGTCTGTGCATGCGCGCATGCTCACTGGGCACGTGGAGGGACGGTCTAAATCATGCTGTTGCTGTAAATCCGGTGATCTCCAGACACCCAGGGGCCGCTGGCAAATGACTCCCGAGTCTGATCCCAGCCCTCAGGACAAAGACTCTTAAACCTATAACAAGAACTGCCCGGTGACTCACCTAGAAGGCAAATCATCAGAGCAGGGGCATGGTGAGGCAAAGATTAGAGCACTGTCGGGGGAAGTGGCTGGTACCAGGGGAGGGCATAGTTAAGTACAGCAAGGCATGCGTTAGGATTATTCTCTTGATCATCTCTAGTGGTTGACGCTGGGGTCCTAGGGCTGTCTGTCTTAGCGCCGCGTGGAGCACAGAGCTTTGTAGTCCCGTCAAGTTCGAGGTTGTAAAGGTATGAGGCAGCTTCCACACTTGCATTCACCTGTTGGAGCACAGAATGCAAGTGCAGCAAGGCCACAAGAATGCAGAGATGATCGGGAGCCCCCCAGGGTTTGGGGACCCGGAATCATCATAGGACTCTGGGGAGGGGGTACTCTTGCAGAGACAAGGGAAGCTGCTTGATGAGGTCAGGGCCACCGAGGAGGAGGAAAAGATGAGCAAGGCCAGACTGGCCATTCTTGAGCTGTATAAGGCCCCAGGAACTCTGAAGGGCTAAACACAGGCATGAGGGGTTAGGAGAGTCTCGCCTTTGAAGAGATTAAATCAAAGACATACTGATTTGTTAGAAATAGCATGACTCTGCCGGACACTCTCAGCACCGCTGGTAGTTCTTGGGAAACACTGGTGCATGTGTGTATGACTGGATTTACTGAGTTTACAAAGAGGATATGTTCACATCTAGACAGCTGGAAGTCCCACTCCTGGCTGCTTATATCGCGAGTGGTTTCTTAGACAGTGGAGAGAGAAATAGACAGCTTGCTCATCGTGGGAGCACTCATCTGCTACATTTTGGAGAGGAATTTCATTGATATTCATCCTGATAGCATCTGGAATAATCAGCCTGATGCAGAAGTGAAAACAGAACCTTCTGGAAGGCAGAGTAAATGGGTGTTGATGTGATCAGAGGTTCTGAGTTCTAAGGGAGCGTCCCAGGACTTAAAAACCTTTCTTTCATGTATGCCCCTGACAGAGGCACCACAGGAGGTCTAAACCCTATCTATCATTAGGGCTATACTCTTTGGGTGTTTAACACTATTTGTGGCATTTTGATTTATTTTTCTGGCTAGAGGTTGTTTCTAATAGATACTGCATCCACATAGTTGGGATACTATGGATGTACCTTCTTAGTTGATACACGTTAGAGTCCCCCCACCTGCCTCCCCACCTGGCCCCCAGTTGTTGCCCATTCACACCACCCTTGTCCTTGGTATTCTGTGTATCCTTCTAGCATCTTTTTTTACAGAGACAAGCAATAGAAATATATATTCTCACCTCCCTCCTGTATTCAAAAGTAACACATTATATAATTGTTTTTGTTTATTTTACCTCTGCATTTTTTTAATTAAAAAATTTTTTACTTAAAAAGTGGGTGTCTGGGGGCGCCTGGGTGGCTCAGTGGGTTGTCTCTGCCTTCGGCTCAGGTCATGATCTCAGGGTCCTGGGATCAAGCCCTGCATGGGGGGGGGCGGTCTCTGCTCAGCAGGGAGCCTGCTTCCCCCCCTCTCTCGGCCTGCCCTCTGCCTGCTTGTGATCTCTCTCTCTCTCTCTCTCTCTCTCTCTGTCAAGTAAATAAAATCTTAAAAAAAAAAAAGTGGGTGTCTGACACCCTTCCATATCAGAAGTTTCCTTATTATTTTAAAATGGTTTCTCGTAATTGTCATGTAAATTGTATAAAATATCTTGCTATTACACATAACTTGGCAAGAATGGGTCCAGGAGAAGCTTGTCAGAATGGTCACTTTGCACAGGTACAAGTGTATCTGGAGAACAAATTCCCAGAGGTGGAAAAGGATATATGGGTTTATAATTCTGACAGATGTGTGAGTCCGTGTGTGACTTTTTATTTTGGAAACATTTTAGATTTATAGAAAAGTTGCAAAGATAATGTAGAGTTCCCAGACTCCTAACAACATCAACTCTATCCATCTTTTGCTTGTAATTTCAACTTTTGTAAAAAAAAAAAAAAAAAAAATTTCCATGGTGTTTGTTATGCTCTTTGTTTAGTTGTTTTTTGGTTTCATCTTTTACATTGAATTATTTAATTCATCTGATTTTATTTGGGTATATGATATGGAGAGTGATGCCTTATAATTTAAGAATTTATTTTTTCCCTTTCTATGAAAATTTCCAAGTATCCTAGGATCTCTCATTAGCTAATACTTCCCTTATGTCCTGGTGTGCAATTCTGCTATTATTATATATGAAATTTTTATTCAGACTTGGGTTTATTTGTGGGCTTCCTATTCTGTTATGTTGATCTGGCTTTTAAGAATTGTTGCTTTGGGAACAATTTCGTATTTTAATTGATTCATTTCTTCCATTGGTTTTTTTAGCTGATTTTCTTGAATTCATAGGGAAGCCATTATGTTTGCATTGTTTTTGTTAATATGATGATTTTGTCTTCTTTTAAAAGAATACTTATTGTTTTTTCTTTCATCCCCTGTTTTTTTCCATTAGCTAGAAATGAGGAGGTAGAAAAAAGATGGAATCAAGTGCACAGACAATGGAGCCTCACCTTAGAAGGAGAGAAGTCCTCTTTCCATCGGGCAATAGGGAAAGACAAATGGGTTCCAAGAAGTGGGAAGTGAGAAAACAGAGAGTTGAAGGCCTTCTCCTATGGTGGTTCATGTGTCTGTGGAGTGGGAGGCAAGATTGTCTTCTTAGAGACTGTAGATAGAGAGGTAGAGGAAGGAAATGAATGAATGAGCAACTTCCTCTGGGGAGGATGGCAGCGGCATAAGGTTCTCAGGTTCTCAGGTTAAGAACTGGCACCTGGGTGGCTCAGTGGGTTAAGCCTCTGCCTTCGGCTCAGGTCATGATCCTGGCGTCCTGGGATCGAGCCCCGCATCGGGTTCTCTGCTCATCGGGGAGTCTGCTTCCTCCTCCTCCTTCTCTCTCTCTCTCTCTCTGCCTACTTGTCATCTCTGTCTGTCAAATAAATAAATAAAATCTTAAAAAAAAAGATGAGAAGGTAAGAGGAACATTGTGAGAAGAGACTGGGGATGTAGAAGCATGTGTTCTAGAAGGGCACTGTGGAAATCTTCAGGAGTGAGAGATGCGGTAGAGGTTTGGGTCATGGAGATGAAGCTCCAAACAGTATAGGCATGAGAGTACCGGAGCAGAGAGGTGGTCAGAGAAGCCTCCAGCTGGGATCTGACCAAGCAACACAGGGCTGTGAGACAAGGATGCGTTAGTTGGTGTGCAAAGTTTCTAAAAGGAGCAGGGTTAGAGTCCCATGGTTTACAGGCAAGTATGGAACTGGAGAGGAGTTGCCACAACAGGAATTGATTAACCTTCGAAGGGCGTCCCAATCCAAGAGAGCAGAAAACAACAGAACAGAGAAATGCTCAAAAAGAATTGTCAACCAAGCTTGATATCCATTGAATATAGTCCTCAAGGCAAAACAGAGACATTCTCAAAGGAAGGAAAACGAAGAGTTTGTCACCAGAGGATCTGCTCTAGAAGAAATGTTCAAGAAAGTTCTCCGGCTGAAAGGAAGCAAGATTGAAGGGAAATCTAGAACTTTGGGAATGAAAAAAGATGAAGAGTGGCAGATAAAATCTAGATGAAAATAATAGACTATTTTTCTTGTCATAAGTTCTTAAAAATATGTACGATCACTGGTAGCAAGAATCATTTTATATCATTCAGTGCGAATGGAGTTAGTGGGGATAGAAATGACGCAGCTCCTTGGGAGAATGGGTCAACAGTTTCTTATAAAGTCAAACACACATATACTATATAACCCAGCAATCCTGCTCCTAAATATTTACCCTAGGAAATGAAAACTTATGACTATACAGAAATAAGGTTTCGAGTGGTTTTATTCATAATCACCAAAAACTAGAAGGCATCCAAATGTCCTTCAACAGGTGAGTGGATACATGAACTGTGCTACATCATTACAATAGAAATTAGTTTACAGTTTATATGACATTCTGGAAAAGGCAAAACTATAGAGATGAAGAACAGTGTGTCAAAGGTTAGGGGTGGAGGAAGTTGATGACAAAAGGGCAACACAAGGGAATCTGGGGGGAGCAAAGGAATGATTCTGTACCTTGATCGTGATGATTATTGCATGACTCTGCACATCTCAAAACTCAGAACTGAACACCAAGACATTTCACCATTCTTCTTTTTTCCTTAAAGATTTTATTTATTTATTTGTCATAGAGAGAGAGAGAGAGATCACAAGCAGGGGGAGCAGCAGGCAGAGGGAGAAGCAGGCTCCCTACTGAGCAAGGAGCTTGATGCGGGGCTCCATCTCAGGACCCTGGGATCATGACCTGAACTGAAGGCAGACACTTAACCAATTGAGCCACCCAGGTGTCCCCATTTCATCATTCTGTATGTAAATTTATAAACACATTTTTTAAAATTTAGCAGTCTGTTAATATCTTCAATTTCTAATGTTCCTCCCTTAAGTCAACACACATATTCCTAAAAGCTAAATGCAAACTGGACTCCTGTACATTTAAATATTTAAAAATTCACTAAAGAAGCTTGCTTTGAAAGAGAATCTTACTGTGAACTATTTTGCAAAATAAACTTGGTGCCTCTGATAGGCATTATGATCTATGTGAACCAGAGATTTGAATTTCATCATCTACTTAAAGGGAGGTGAATGTGTAACACAAGATTTTTC
This sequence comes from Lutra lutra, assembly GCF_902655055.1. Lineage (NCBI taxonomy): Eukaryota > Metazoa > Chordata > Mammalia > Carnivora > Mustelidae > Lutra > Lutra lutra. The sequence goes on along the minus strand of NC_062279.1, from coordinate 46,082,937 downwards.
AGGCTCTTCTTTCTTTTTCCATAGCTCTGACCAAGAGTGGGCTGGATGAGTTATTCTCACAGCCTTTCCCAAGGCAGTTCATGTCCCCCAGGACTTGCCACTGGAGAAAGCCATGTTGCCTAACTTAGGGAAGAGGACACTAGAAGGCTGGGGTGGGGGAGCCCAGGGCACCAGGACTCACCCTTTGTTAGATGGTGCTTCCAGCTGAAGGTCTCTGGGGCCTGAGCCCTGCTGAGCCAGATCATGGCCACATCCCTCCTCTCACCGTTCCAGCTTCCGAGCGCTCTGATGTGGAGAGCAAACAGCAACGCCGCGAGAAGGAGGAAGTTGCCTTTGTCTCAGCTTGGTGCTTAGTGATGTATGTCAGAGATGACACCTGTTCAACAATGCAGGTAAACTTTGTGCACGTCGTTCTGGCTGCCTCCAAGCCACACAGTTAGCTCAGCTGCTCTGCCCCACCGGTTTGCACATCCTGGTCACGTTTCCTTGGCTCTCACTTTCCCAAGCTGTGTTTCAGGTTCAGCGGTCTTTCAAAAAATCGGACGACTCTGCCTTTGCCCCCACAAGGAAAGTGTTCCTCTCTGGGCTCAACAACTTCCTGAAAAAACAACGGATGACAATGTCATGATTCTCAATCATGGAGCATAATAAAGGCCTAGGGGAGTTGCCTCCAGAGCTAGCCCAGTGTGGCTCCTTCTGCAAACTGAAGTCTCCTTTTGGAAAGGAGCTGATCCACTCCTCTACACACCAATTTCTCTAGCTCTAAGCTCCTGACAGCAGTGTTTCCTCTACAGTTTGCTGCATGGAACTGCTTCTGCTTCTCTCCTGGCCCCATCCAGTAGTCCCCACCTTTAAAAAAGAAGGCAGTGGCATAACTAGGGAGGTATACTTACATAAAGCACGCAGTTAGCAAATACGAAGAAAGACTACTATAAATGACCTCTCACTGAACCAAAATATGCCTGGAGTTTATTTTCCTTTTCTGGGAGTCTCACTCCAACTGGAAGGGTAAGTGAATATTGCTAAAGGTTTAAAGTTCAGTGTGAGTCAAATTTAAATTGCTTGTCACCTTGTTATTAAGAAGCCAAAGAGTATCCAATAAGAAGGAAGTCCACAGACCCCTGGTCCAATCCAGCCAATCCACTCCTCATCCTGGGCCGGGCTCCCCCTGTGTTACCTGATCTACCTGTTGCAGGAGGGTAACAAGTCAGGAGGACTGGTGAACCCCTCCAGACCCTGCTTTGCCCGGCTGCCAAGCCAGGTTCACCCTGAAGGGCTGCATGGCTGGACCAACCATAGGAGCAGAACTGTTTAAATGACTTTAGAGGCCTGACTTCCTACGTCCTCAAGCCACATCAAATCAAACATTTTAAATTTACCCACATCCCACATTAAATAGGATTTCCACATGGCTACATAAGAGCTAGAAGCAGTTGACTCGTTGATATAATGTTTTATACACATTTAATTATTTTCATTTAATTTTGATTTTGTGGTTTTCTTTTCATGTTTTGAAATTAACACATTTCTTTTTGGGTTCCAAATTATTCCTGCTGTCCCCTGTAAAGCTGGTCCTCCTAAGGCACCATATCTATAGTGTGGAATGCATACAATGGCCTTGCATAGAAGAATCCAGAAATGGCACCTTTGTACCAAATCTGTGGTAGGTCCAGCTCAAAATGTTTTCTTTCTTTCTTTTTTTTTTTTTTTAAGGATTTTATTTATTTACTTGTCAGAAAGAGAGAGAGCAAGAGCATCTGCACACACAGCAGTAGAGGAAGGCAGAGGGGGAAGCAGGCTCCCCACTGATCCAGGAGCCGGATGTGGGACTTGAGCCCAGGATCCCAGGATCATGACCTGAGCTGAAGGCAGCCACCTAACCAACTGAGCCACTCAGGCATCCCTCAAAATGTTTTCATCAACCGGGGGCCAATATGTTTGAATAGAGGAAGAACTCAGATTTCTAACCCCTAGTGGCAGTCAGTTTAACTTACATTATCCATTCAATCTTTACAGCACTCTTTTGTGTTTGGAATTATCATCCCCATGTAAAGAGGGAAAATAAAGCACAAGATTCTTAGTGACTTGTCCAAAACCCCCCGGCCAGAAAGCAGGCTTTTGAACCCAGGTCTCGTGGCCCTCAAATCCAGAGTTTTCAACTGAGTCTTGTTTCCAGCAAGGATAGCAGAAAGTCACAACTGTCCTTCCTGACACTTAAAATTAAACAAATTTTGCTACTTTCAGTGATTACTTGAAACTCTGTAATTCATAGATCGCTTATATTGTTTAGAAGCTATTCATTTTTTTCTCTTTATCTTTTTGTCCAAAGTGACCATGTTAAGTTGTAAAAGGTAATCCTGACATAAGTATTTGTTTTGTTGTTTTGAGGGGCTGGATTCCGATCACCTTCTCCTCTCTCTCTCAGCCTTACGTCTCATGAGGAATTTTTCCTCTGGACGCCGACATCACACACCGTCTGTCAAACTCACTTGGCACTTGGAACCCAGGCGCAATTGTTGATTCCTGCTTATCAGGTCTCTCTTAAATTATACTCTGGGACCCTCTAGGGAAAGATGGGATCTTATGCTTTTTACTCTCTCCCTTAGCAGTGGGGTTGAGTGGTAAATGATTCCTGGTTTCCAGTTCTGCTGTCCAGCTACCCAATTATGTCAACTTGGGCAAGTCACCCAACTTCTAAGTCTCTCCACTTATAACATGGAAACTATAGTTACCTCGTTTAGCTAAAGATAAGAAAGCAAGCTGAGGGGTGCCTGGGTGGCTGAGTCAGTGTTTGACTCTTGATTTTGATTCAGGTCATGATCTCAGGGTCGTGGGATCAAGTTCAACATCTGGTTCCGTATTGGGTGTGGAGCCAGCTTAAGATTCTCTCTCTCCCTCTCCTTCTGCCCCTCCCCACCTGTCTCTGCCCTCCCCCATCTCCCTGCCAGCTTATGCTCACTCACTTCCATGTAAGCTCTCTCTCTCAAAAAAAAGGAAGGCATCTGTGTGGCTCCATCCATTAAGCATTGGTCTTTGGTTCAGGTCATGAACACCCAGGTCTCCTTGCTTGAGGGGAGTCTGCTTCTCCCTCTACCTTTCCCTCCCTTCTGCTTGTGATCTCACTCTCTTTCTCTCTCAAATAAATAAAATGGAAAAAAAGAAAGAGAGAGAGAAAGAAAGAAAGAGGGACAGAGGGAGGGAGGAAGGAAGGAAGGAAGGAGGAGAGAGGGAGGAAGGGAAGGAGGAAATCTGATATATATGTAAGTGCTTTGCAATCTAGAAAATACTATGCACATTTGCAGGGTGATTAACCAACAGCATCGCTGACTGACACTGACAGGAGACGCAGGTTCCTGGAGTCTTTTGTCAAACTGAGAAAGCTCATAGACAGTAATGGTTTTACTGCTGTGGTGTTGGCTTCCCAAAACCAGGGCAAGTGAGTGAGCCAATGGATTGGCTACAATGTGACAGCCAGGTCAGCAACTGAGTCCCAGGAAAACAAGGAAAAATTGTCAGGCAATGGCACTCTTGTGAGACCCTTGTGAGCCTCCTGGCCCCCTCCAGAACTGAGACTGAAACTCAACCCCTGACTGGTACCATCTAATTGCTGAGCACCGGGAATGTTCTGAGAGGTACAGAGGTACAGGTGCGAGCGCAGACATCATTATGCCAGGAGGGCGCTTTGTCAAACCGTTTTCTTAAAGCCCTGAGTTGTCAGAGTGAAGACACTCTCTGTCGTGGTAGGATGAACTAACGCACAATGAAAACTGGAGGAAGCCGAGACAGGAGAGCATGACTGGGACAGAGGCTCCTGGCCAGCAGGATGGGAAAAATCAGAATCTTTGAGTCAGTCTGGGCTTACCAATTCACCAGGAAGATGTCCGCCATGGAAAAATAATTCCCTCCACTCCTGACCCCAAATGAAAGCAGAGCCACCACTTGTGATAGAATCCCAAGCAAAGAAAGCCACTCGGGCTCAAGGCCCAACACAGCCACACCTCAGCCTACCCCTCAATCTAAAACCCATCTCCTTCCCTCGCCAAGCAGCCGTCTTTGTTCATCTGGCTCTTTTCCAAACCTGCAGCTCCTGCTCACCATTATCCCAAGTCTCCTAGAATGGCCTTCCCTTGACACTCCCCACTCAAAGCTGGTGTGCTCCCAGCTGTATGCCCAGTGCACACAGCCAGCCCAGTCTCCTCACTCATAGCCTACTGCACCCACCCCAGCATCTACAGCGTCCCCTCCTCTGAGCTCATAGAAGACGTGACGCAGGCATGGCCTGGCTGCGCTTTCCTGTCTTGTAGAGCGAGCTTTTCTAGAAACACATGTAACCCACTTGGCATGTTTTTTGTTTAGCAGAGCCTGAGTCAAGGACCTCAGTGCAGCTAGTTTATTTGGAAGATAATACCAGAAAACAGAAGTAAGAGAGTGGGGTGCCTGGGTGGCTCAGTCATTAAGCGTCTGCCTTCGGCTCAGGTCATGATTCCGGGATCCTGGGATGGAGCCCCACATGAGCTCCCTGCTCAGCGGGAAGCCCGTTTCTCCCTCTCCCACTCCCCCTGCTTATGTTCCCTCTCTCACTGTGTCTCTCAGTCAAATAAACAAAACCTTAAAAAAAAAAAAAAAGTAAGAGCGTTCACAAAGTGAAAGGGGAAGAATGAAAACCAGCCAAGGATGCATTCTAAACCGGCTGCTGCCTTCATCAACGGGGCCTCATACCCACCAGGACCCCCTGCAGAACCATGGAGTGTGTGCTGGGCATCGTCCTAACTTGAGAGGGGAGGCTGGGGCCGATGGCCAAGGAGTCCTGTCTCCTTGGAGGCTTCGACTATCCCACCCTTCGTCCTTCAGGTTCTGCCTAGCACAGCTAGCTGAGTGACCTTCTTCAGCTTCAGAGGAGGCCCTGAGGTAGCTAAGGGCTGCCTCTTTTTTGGTACAATGCTCCACAGGTCACAAGATCTGCTACACTGAGCATGCGTGTGCTTTCTCCATGCAACTAGACTGCAAGCTCCTTGAGTGCAAAGACCTAAAAGGGGAATGAAAATGATGCAAATGGTTTCAGTTGTAAATGAATACGGTCTTGGCTAAAAAAACTTTGAGATCGTTTGCTTTTTGTTGTTTTTGCTTGATGGCATTTTACCAATGCATTTCCCCTATGCTCTCATCAAAAAAAAAATATATAAATCTCTGGCCCTTTATATGGCAAAGACATCAGATCAAGAAACAGTAGAAGAAAAGCAACCATTTCCTTTTGTTCAGTGAGGCGACGGCTGTGTTTGTAATAATACAGAAAGAGAAGTGGGGAAATCTTACTTCGGTCTATCAGATCCTTGTTAACTCTCAGTCTGCCCATCCTTCAATAAGCAGGGTCAGACCAGAGGGCCAGGTGACCTTGGACAAGTCACTTCACCTCGCTGAGCCTCAACTTGCCCACCTGTAATGCAGAGACAGTAACTGTGCTGACATCACAGGGATAGCGTTGGCATTTCAGATGCTGGTGTTTGAAAAGATGCTTGGTAAACTGTGAAAATGTAATTCAAATATCGGGTGTGATGGTAGCAGGCCTGCTAAGGGTAACCTCTCCCTGTAACAAGCCCTTGTGTACTTGGCCAAGGCGAGCACTTACTGCTCTGAAAGAGCCAACTCAGGTTTTATACCACCGAAGGTTAAGTGTCCCAGACTGCCTGCTATTATTAGCTACATAGGCACCATGTGTCTTTCTTGGGGTCCCGCGCTGTCCCCTGGTATACTTTGCACTTTGACAGCCCATTGAAAGGGTTTTCAACTTCCCTCTGGAGAAAGCTCAGCTCCTCAGCAGGCCCCCGACTCCTGAGGTTGCAACATGCCTCCCCACCTTGACTTTCTCCCTCTGACTCACACCCTAGTCCAGAATCAGCTTCGATCCACTCTTCCATGAAACACTTCTCAGTCTTCCGCATCCATGCATTTCATAAGGTTTGTAGTCGTTGTTTAGTTTTTCTGGTTTGGAGTACCTACTAAGTGCCAGGACCGTGTAAGGTATAAGGAGCCCGGTGGCAAACCTATCAGACTTGGACTGTCCCTTTGTGGATCCAGAGACCTTACTTATGATAATGGTCTGGAACTTAAACAGTTTGCCTTGTGAGTTTTTCCTTTATGGTTATTTCATGCACGTACCTTGTACAGACTCAGCGTGAAAACTAGATGGGAGTAGAGCTTTTTTGGGTACCTTCCCACTCAAGCAAAACAGTATGTGTGTAGCATATCTGTCAAAATACCTTGTGCCTCCTCTCTTGGCTGTAAGGCAAAGAAAGACACGGGGAAAGTCCCCAAACTATGGTACATGTTCAACACAATGATCAATTACAAAAATTTTAAAAGCATGAACATACCTTGATACAGATATGACTACCAGACGCCCCCCAGCCCCCCCCAAAAAAGTTTGGTTCCAAGCTCCTAGACAAACATAAGTTAATGCAATTTCCTTTAGAGATGTTCCCTTTTGAAAAATATTCTGGTACAATAAGCTTCTGGAAGCTGAGACACATGTGGGTTTCCAGTTTGAGGGGTGAGATGTGTGTGATTCTTGTATTAATGAAAATCAGATGCCATCTTGTGGCCAGAAATAAAAACTCAAGAACTCAGTTGGGCAAAAGAGTTGATTGCTCTGGGAATCGAATACAGAATTGCCTTCCCCAAGTAATCTGCTCCATCGCCATAGGGATAGTGTTTTCTCACGTTAAACTTCTTTGCTGTAATCTATGAGGTTCTACATCCACAATTCTTAATTCATACACACCTGACAATTACAATTCTCCTCAAGACCCCCTGTTCTAATCTATCGGGCTGGCTGTCACCTCACCCAAAATCCAGTGTTGATCAACCCTTGAAAAACTCCCAGGGAAATTTTGGCATCTGAAGAGTAAAAATAACATAGAAGTTATTTGCAAGGATGTTAAGTGAAAGAGTTTCCTTTTGTGAGAAAATAAAATTTCAATTACAAGGGAATGGATGCTTTGCTAAAAGTTGTCTACAAAGGAAGTAATTTTTAAGACATTTTATCATTTGTAACACTTATATTTTGCGGGCGCCTGGGTGGCTCAGTTGGTTAGGCGACTGCCTTCGGCTCAGGTCATGATCCTGGAGTCCCGGGATCGAGTCCCGCATCGGGCTCCCAACTCCACGGGGAGTCTGCTTCTCCCTCTGACCTTCTCCTCGCTCATGCTCTCTCTCACTGTCTCTCTCTCAAATAAATAAATAAAATGTTTAAAAAAAAAACACTTATATTTTGCATTACTTTATAAATCCAATATTTTTATTTTGTGGTACTATTTTAAATCGTTTTTCTTTTATAAAATTGATAATTTGTGATTTTTTTTTAGCCATGTATTAAGTGGCCAATTTTGACAGCATCGCAAAGTTCAGAATTCCCCTCAAACCAAGAGTTATTCAATAGAAAAAAAAAATCAAGATAAACATAATCATGTCTCATTGCAGATATTACCATTTGGATTATTTCTTTTTTTTAAGTTTAGAAATGCATCAATTATAAGACAGAGACTATCAGAGTAGATCAAAAAACAAGCCTCAGTGATATTTTGTCTACAAGAAACCCACTTTAACATATGAAGACATATATAGATTAAAAGTAAATGGATTGAGGGGCACCTGGGTGGCTCAGTTGTTTAAGTATCTGCCTTCAGCTTAGGTCGTGTTCCCGGGGTTCTGAGATCAAGCCCTGCATGGAGCTTGCTTCTCCCTCTCCCTCTGTCTTGCTTCTCCCACTCCCCCTGCTTGTGCATGCACGCTTTCTCTCTCTCTGTGTGTGTGTCAAATAAACAAATAAAATCTTTTTAAAAAAGTAAATGGATGAAGAAAATATTCTGTGCAAAGTTAATCAAAAGAATAAGGAAGTAGCTATATTAATCTCAGACAGGACTTCAGAACAAAGAAAGTTTTTAGTCATAAAGAGAGGCATTACATAATGATTAAGGGATCAATTTTCAAGAAGAGAAAAGGATCTCTAATGTATATGTACCTAACAACAGGACATCAAAGTACATAAGGCAGAAACTGATACACTGCAAGGAAAGATAGATGAATCCCCTATTATAGTTGAAGACTTCAATGCCCCTAGATCCAGCGGGGGCACCTGGGTAACTCATTTGGTTAAGCCTCTGCCTTTGCCTTGGGTCATGATCTCAGGGTCCTGTGATTGAGTCCTCAGGGGGCTCTCTGCTCGGCAGGGAGCCTGCTTCCTCCTCTCTCTCTCTCTCTCTCTGCCTGCCCCTCTCTCTCTCTGCCTACTTGTGATCTCTCTCTGTCAAATAAATAAATAGAATCTTTAAAAAAAGAAAGAAAGAAAGAAAGAAAGAAAGAAAGAAAGAAAGAAAGAAAGAAAGAAATAGATGCAGTAAGGAGAAAATCAGTAAGGACATAGTTGAACTCAACAGTACCATCAATCAACTGGATATAATGGACATCTATAGACTATTTCATCCAACACCAATAGAATACACATTCTTCTCAAGTTCACATAGAACATTTACCTAATGTAGAACACATTCTGGGCCATAAAATACACTTTCACAGAATTGTAAGAATAGAAATCATACAATGTCTGCTTTTAGACGACAGTGGAATTACACTAGAAATCGATGACAGAAAGATAGCTGGGAAAGACTTGGAGGTTAGACACACACCTCTAAATAACATATGGGCCAAAGAAGAAATCCAAGAGAAATTTTTAAATATTTTGAACTATATGAAAATTAAAACTAAAATAATTTATCAAAATTTGTGAGATGGAGTTAAAAGAGATCCCTAATGGGATCCAGCAAAAGAAGTGTTTAGAGGGAAATTTATAGCACTGAATGTATCTATTAGAAATGAAGAAAAATCTGAAATCAATCATTAAAGTTTCTACCTTAGAAAACTAGAAAAGTAAAAGGAAATTAAATCCAAAGTAAGCAAAAGAAAATAAATAATAAACATTAGAGCAGAATTCGATAAAATTGAGAACAAATTGAGAGATAAAAATCAAACTAAAGACTAGTTTTTTTTTTTAATTGTTAAGTCTCTAACCAGGCTAAGAAAAAACAGAGAGGACATAAATTACTAATATTATAAATGAAAGATGGACATCACTACAGATCCCATGGATATTAAAAGAACAACAAAGCATTACTATGAGAAACTAATGTCCATAAATTTGATAACCTAGATAAAATAGGCCACTTCCTTGAAAAACACAATCTGCCAAAACTCACACAAGAAGAAATAGACAATTCGAATAGGCCTATATCTATCAAATAAATTAAATCAATAATTAATAACCTTCCAAAACAGAAGACACCAGATCCAGATGGGTTTACTGGTGAATTCTCCCTAATTCATTCTGTGAGGCCAGTGTTACCCTAATACTAAAACCAGACAAAGATATCACAAGAAAAGGAAAACTACAGACTAATGTCTCTCATGAACATAGATGCAAAATTCTCAACAAAAGATTAGCAAATAAAATCCAACAATTTATAAAAGAATTATAAACCATGACAAGTTGGGATTTATCCCATGTATGCAAAGCTGGTCAACATTTGAAAATCAATTAACATAATGCATCACATCATCAGGCTAAAAAAGAAAAATCACATGATCACATCAATAGATGCAGAAAAACCATTTGACAAAATCCAGTACCTATTCATAATAAAAACTTTCAGTAAACAAAGAATAGAGGGGAATTTCCTCCACTTGATAAAGAATATCTACAAAAAACCTATGGCTAATATCATAATTAATGGTGAGAAATTTGAAGCTTTCCCAGTGAGGTAAGGATCAAGGCAAAGATATCCCCTACCACTACTCTTTTTCAACATTGTGTTGGTAGTTCTAGCTAATGCAATAAAACAAGAAAAATAAATAAAAACTACACTGATGGGGAAGGAAGGAATAAAACTGTCTCCCTTCACAGATGACATAATTGTCTTTGCAAAAAATCTGAAAGAATTTATTTTTTTAAATTCCTGGAACTAATAAATGATAGCAAGTTTTCAGGATATATGGATAGTATACAAAAGCCAATCACCTTCTTATATTACCAACAATGAACAAATGGAATTTGAAATTCAAAATACAGTATCATTTACACTAACAATTCAAAAAATGAAATACTTGGGTCTAAATCTAATAAAATATGTACAAGATCTATATGAGGAAAACTGCAAAACTCTGAGGAAAGATATCAGAGAAGAACTGAATAAATGCAAGGATATTCTATGTGCGTGGATAGGGTGATTCAATGCTGTCAAGATGTCAGCTCTTAAACTTGATCTATAAATTCAATACAATTTCAATCAAAATCCCAAGAAGTTATTTTGTGATATCAACAAACTTATTCTGAAGTTTATATGGAGAGGCAAAATCCCAGAATAGCCAATTCAATACTGAAGGAGAGGAAAGAACAAAGTCAAGTAACTGACACTACTTGACCTCAAGATTTACTATAAAGCTATAGTAAACAAGACGGTGTGGTATTGATGAAAGAATAGACAAATAGATCAATGGAATGGAATAGAGAGCCCAGAAATAGACCCACATAAATACAGTCAACTGATCTTCGACAAAAGAGCAAAGACAACACAATGAAGAAAAGATAGTCTTTTCAACAATAGTACTGGAACAACTGGACATCCCTATGTTAAAAAAATTTAATCTAGATACAGACTCTACACTCTTCACAAAAGTTAACTCAAAATGGACCACAGGTCTAAATGTAATATGCAGGAGAAAACATACATGACCTTGGGTTGATGATGAGTTTTTAGACAGGACACCAAAGGCATGATCCATGAAAGAAATAACTGATAAGCTGGACTTTATTAAAATTTAAAACGTCTGCTCTGCAAACGATGCTGTCATGAGAATGAAAAACTAGTCATTGACTGGGAGAAAATATTCCAAAAGACATCTGATACAGGACTGTTATTCAAAATATACAAAACACTCTTAAACTCAACAATAAGAAAACAAACAACCCAATTAACAAATGGGTCAAACACCTTAACAGACACCTCACCAAAAAAGATATACAGATGGCAAATAAGCATATGAAGACATGCTCCATATTATGTCATCAGAGAAATGGAAATTAGAACAATGATGAGATACAAATACTCACCTACTAAAATGGCCTAAATCCAGAACACCCACAAGGATGTAAAGCAGCAGGAACTCTCCTTCGTCAGTGGGAATGCAAAATGGTACAGCCACTTTGGAAGACAGTTTGACAGTTTCTTACAAAAAGAAACACACTCTTACCAAACCACCCAGCAATCATGTTCTTTTCAAACCAAAGGACCTAAAAACTTTCAGTGCAAAAACCTGCACACAGGTGTTTATAACAACTTTATTCTAGTTGCCAAAATTTGGAAGCAAACAAGATGTCCTTCAGTAGGTGAATGGATAAATAAACTGTGGTACGTCCAGGCGATTGAATATTATGCGACACTAAAAAGAATGAGCCAACAAGCCATGAAAAGACATAGAGGAACTTTAAATGTGTATTACCTAAGCAAAAGAAGCCTCTTTGAAAAGATTACATAATATATGATTCCAAGTATAGATGTTCTATAAAAGGTAAACTATGGAAATAGTAAATAGACCAGTAGTTGCCCAGGGTTGGGAGAAGGGAATATAAATAGGCAGAACACATTGATTTTTAGGCTAACAAAACTACCTGGTCTGATCCTAATAATAATGAACACATGTCATTATACATCTATCCAAACCCATAGAATGTACACCAAAAATGAACCTTAATGTAAACTATGGTCTTTGGGAGAAATCGATGAGTCAGTGTAGGTTCATCAGTTGTAACAAATGTACCACTCTGGTAGGATGTTAATAATGAGGGATGCTTGGGGCAGCTGAGTGGCTCAGTCCATTAACTGTCAGCGTCCTTGGATCGAGTGGTACATCGGGCTCCCTGCTCAACAGGGAGTCTGCTTCTCCCTCTGCTCCTCACCCCACCTCCACTTGTGCACTCGCTCTCTCTCTCTCTCTCTCTCTCTCAAATAAAGAAAATATTAAAAAAAAAATAATGAAGGGGGGCTATGCATATGTGGGGGAAGGAGGTATATGGGAACTTTCTACCTTCTTCACAATTTTACTGTGAACCCAAAACTATTCTAAAAAAATCAAGTGTATGTACATATGTGGGTGTGTGTGTATATATGTATATGCATGTATAATTTTAAGTTCAAACATATAGTCTCTACAATTAAAAAAAAAAAGCCACAGAAAAACCACATTCTGTCTTCCTACAGTCACATACTAGATGAAAATAAAGGCATTACTACTGTCACATTCCCTAAGCTGCAGGCACGAGATACATTATGACCTGTTTAGTTTCAGGTGTTGTGGGAGCCTAGAGTTCTACACAGACAAACAGGCTGCATTTGGAATTTAGATAGTCATATAGGCAAACCAATTATTGAATTATAATGGCACAGAGTTGTAGCAGTTAAAAGCATATTAAAGAGAAGGATATGAAATGCACTTATATCCATCATTTTCCTATTCCAATTTCCTGGATTTTTGTGGTTTATTGTATAGGAAATGAAAAGTGAATAGTAGTAAAGAAAAGTGATAGTGAATGATTCTTTATGGCAGGTGGGCTAAAAGGTCTGTAAATATTCTCTTTCCAATCTCATATTTAAAAAAAAGAAATTACACTGTAATTATAAACATAGAGAGGGGGTAGAGCCTATATTATATATGTAATATATAATATATGTGTAATATATACCATAGATACACACTTATAGAGAAGTTACTGCAGCTGAAGGAACTGTTGTAGGACATCTGGCCCACCCCTTTCATTCTGCAGATGAGGACATTGTAGACCAGAGAGATTAAATGATATGCCCAAGACCACTCAAAATTTCTTAACTACTTAATGAGCTCCAGAACTAGTGTCCAAGTCTTTGGACATGCTGACCCACCTGCTATGCACTCGATGGTTCAAATGGACCAGAGCAAATAAATTACTTCATTATAGCAACAAATAAAAGTATTCATGCATTAGTATTCACTATAAGATAATTGTATGCTTTTCAAACTTGGTTTTTAGAAACTTGCTGATCTTAAAAACAAAAGACTTGTAGAGGCCAAGGTGGACATTCAAGATAGCATCAAGAAACAAAGATTTTGATCTGAGTCAAACCAACAAAAACAATCTCCTCAAAATAAGGTGGTTCAGATGAAGCCCGACAGTAAGAATCCAAGAATACCCCAAGAATACCTGCATCAGTGTGCTCTTGGTGCCCTAGCTCATCAGAGCATCATGAGGCTCAGAACCTCAGGTTCCATTCTACATGATGGGTTTTTTTCTACCATGATGAATAATGGGCTTGAGGTCTGGTACCGTCTTTCCACCTAGAACATTCTTTTTTTCCTGGCTGCCCCTCTCAGTATGTTGCCTTCTCGGTACCATTAACCAAGACCTCCATATAATTTACCCAGATTTCATTCATGTCATGAGCCTGAGGGGAGGCCAGCAAGGGGGTCATATACTACACTTGGCTATCAGACCCAGGATCCTGCCTGAAGGCGGTGAACTGACCATGAAGTTTCACTATTGTGGACATAAACTGAACCATGAATAAGATCACTGGAAATGCTAGAGAATCAGGCAAGAACCAAAGGAAACTGTTAACACTTGGGTCTTACCAGCTTCTAGACCAATGTTTTTTTCAGTCTTGGACCCAAGGCAGGTGAAATTTGGACATTGCCTTGAATCTTCGAGTACTATTTTTTTTTTTTTTTTTTTTTTTTGCCTAGGACTCTTGTTATTGAAAGTACTTACCCATTAGCCTCATGAAGCGCAGTGCACCAGAAAAAGGGTTTTATGGGTTTTTCATTGAAGTTTGTGCATTGTCTTACTCCAGACTTTACACAGATACAATTAGGGAAAGGGAGAAAGTTACTGAAATATTTCACTCACATGGTTGCACTCTGCTCAAAATATGACTCTTGGAATATGTATTTGTCATCTGTCAAGCCCAAGGCATCCACCAAGAGGATGTTCTTATCATTCAGCAGAAAGCCAGAATCTACTTCCACAAATCCACAACCCGATGAGAGCAAATGTTCCCAGTACTACTCTTCATTTCTTCATTTTAAGCTCCCTCTTCCTTAAAGGCGGCCACCACAAGGGCCAGCGTGACGCTAATGGGGAACCCTGATGTGCACCATGCCTCCTTCTGTCACTCTGGGCTTCATGAAGCTTCCATTGGGTTCTGCTTTTTAGTCAGAGCTGTCGTCCATGAGTCCTTCACAGCCGCAGAAATTCACAAGGACTCCAAAGCACGGACAAGCTCCAATGGCTATAGGTCAAAGACAAAAACATTGCCAGTATCATCTGGAGCTGTATGTTTTCTTCCCACAGAGGAGTTTCGGGTAACAGTGACCATGGGTTGAGCTGTCCCTCTTAAGATGGCACTTTGTCCTCCCACCGGAGCTCCAGTGGTTCTCCCCAGGTGCCCCAGCTCAGTAGAAAATGAAAGATCATGGCTTCTGTGGGTAAATAACATAAGCAAAGAGCTTCCTAATGAGTCTGTATCAACAGAAAACTGGAATTCTAAAGTGTCCTCTCATAGCCACACATTCACCAAAGAAAGCTCAATGTTCCCCCAAATAATATTATTTTTAGGAGGCAAGGCTAGAGAAGTAAGTTTGGAAGTATTCTCAAATTGTATAAATGTAAAGGAGATTCTAAATTTTAAATATGGTATCCAGCTGAAGACCCCTCATGAAATTTCTTCCCTTCCCACTAAACTACTGGGATAGCCGAGATATTCTACAAATCCTTTACTTCTGGATAGATCTCCAGTTCGTTTCCAGCTTTTGGCTTTCACGAACAATCCTGGAACAATCCATTTCGAGTACTTTTCTAATTATCACCTAGGAGGCTATGGGAATATTACCTCCAATATACTAATAATGGCGCTGGGAGGGAAAGCAACTGAACGTGGCAAAGGTGGGATTTAGAAGGGACTTAGAAAAGACAAAAATCAGGAGTGAGGTAGGAAACAAGCCAGGGACAAAGAGGACAAGAGCAAGGAGAAAAATCTGGGAGTTTTAAAAATGGCTTATTTGTTTTTCCACTATGCATAAGCAGGTCGAACTGATGATGCCTCCTCCTTCAGAAAAGCCTCAGCTCTTGGCCAACTTTCATGGTTTTCCAACCACTGTGTCTCCCAGTTCCTATTTCTCTCATTATTAAATATGAGCAGTCCACGAGGTTCCTGTTGTCTCTTGGGGCTCTCATCTGCGAGCACAGCTTATGCCATCACACCCCTTCAGATAACGGTCAAATCCTGAGCCCCAGTTCCAGCTTTGCTCCAGCACAAACTGTGATTCCTTCTGGGTAGATCTCTCCCCCTCGGGTACCCCACAGGCATTCCAAATTCAACGGGACTTCAGAAGTTTGCAAAATACAATTAACAAGGATTGTTGCTTTTATGCAGAACGAGGGAACTGTTAGGTTGGTGGATGGGGGGCTGCGAAGAAAGAGTGAATGAACAGCAGTTTCTGTTCTCCTGGGGCACAGATCCTGGACAGATGGCATCAAAATGCAAACTGAGTTAGGCTCCAGTGGCTCTAGACCAGGGACTGATGAGGAGAGAGAGAGACCACATGTTAGATATGAGAGTCGGGAAGAACTTTGCAATGGAGTAGTATATGCCACCTTCAGGGCACCTTACAGATGGGACTTTGGGGGCACTTGGGTGGCTCAGTCAGTTAAGCAACTGCCTTCAGCTCGGGCCATGATTCTGGAGTCCTGGCATGGGGCCCCACATCGGGCTCCCTGCTCGTGGGGAGCCTGCTTCTCCCTCTCTCTCTCTGCCCCTCCCCCTGCTTGTGCATGTGTTTTCTCTCTCTCTCTCAAATAAATAAATAAATAAATAAATAAATAAAAGATGGGACTTCGGTGGGCAGAGAGGGGAGGTGGAGCAGAAGCAGGAGAGGGAGGAGGACATTCCAGTGGGAACAAAGATCTGGATAGCCAAACTAATGGAAAGAGCCCAGATGTCCATTGACAGATGACTGGATCAAGAAAATGTGGTGTATATACAATGGAATATTACTCAGCCATCAAAAACATGAAATCTTACCATTTTCAATGATGTGGATGGAACTAGAGGGTATTATGCTAAATGAAATAAGTCAATCAGGGAAAGACAATTATAAAGATTTCATTCATATGTGAAATTTAAGAAACAAAACAGAGGATCATAGGGGAAGGGAAAGAAAAATAAAACAAGATGAAATCAGAGAGGGAGACAAACATAAGAGACTCTTAACTGTAAGGAACAAACTGAGGGTTGTGGAGGGGAGAGGGTAAGGGTCTGGGGTAACTGGGTGATGGGTATTAAGGAGGACACCTGATGTAATGAGCACTGAGGGTTATATACAATTGATGAATCACTGAACTCTATCTCTGAAAGTAATAATACATTGTATGTTAATTAATTTAATTTAAATAAAATAAAAAAAAATTTAAAGACCTGGAAAGAAGACAGCACTACTATCCTATTTCTCTTTATTCCTTCACACAGGAAGCTAAATTGGGCACTGGCCTATGTAGGAGAGGCTATTAAGTTAAATGGGCAATGAGGAGGCCTTGAAGGTTTTGAGCAAGTGAGTAGCAAGGTAAGCCCCTGACAGCAGGGGGCAGGAGTCTCTTGGGACTAGGGGACAAGTGTTATTAAGATCTGGAGGGCGGGGAGGATCTCCAGCAGGCACCTGGACATTTGGATCTGGAGGTCAGGAGAGAAGTTGGGATGCTCTATCCCACATCTGGGAACCATCTTTCCGGAGAGGCCAACTGAAGCTGTGAAGGCTGACCAGCACCAAAAGCGGGTGTAGAGACGGGAAGTCCAAAGGCAGAAGCTTCCCGAGCAGCCATCCCTAGGGGAGCCAGAAAGAAACTGAAGCTGGTTGGGGGCAGCCAGGGATGGTAGTCGAGGTCGGCAGCCTGGAGGAGGTCAGGGATATGGAAGCCAAGAGAGGGGAGCCAAGGAGGCAGCTCTTAGCCAAAAGCTCAAAGTTCTGGTGGTGTGCATGCCCAAGGAGAATCCGGGCTAGAAGAGATGGGTGGATGTAGAGACAAGGTTCTTTCTCTGCCACCAGCTGCTGTTCCTCCCAGCCAGGTCTCCCCCTTGACACCGCCCCTGCTCTCACCTTGTCCTACACTCATGAACCCTCAATCCCTGCGGATGCCACTTTTACACTCTCAGCAGCTGCACGCCTTCTGTTCTGTCACCCTTCCAGCCCCCTCATTATCCCACTTCTGGGCAGTTTCACCAGGACACCAAAGCAACCATCTCCTGACTCCTTGGTATTCCTCTTCTCCATCCGGTCCACTCCGGCCAGATGACACTTCCTAAAGCTGCGCTCCCAGTGTCCTCTGCTCCAAGACCCTTGATGGCTCCCCACTACCTACTGAGTAAAGTAAGGGTCACACTCCTCCTGATGGCTGTCAAACTCTGATTTGCTGCTTACCACTAGGGCACTTCCTACAATGCTCAGAAGGCTGCAAACTGAGCTCTTCTCCCCGGTTGCACTCCTTACTCCTAGGCGCACCCCTGTGTTCTGCCTTAGACCAAAGACAATGCTTTTATTCCCCCGTGAGCTGTACTAGCTCAGCTGCAGTCCCTCTCTGTGCTGGGGTTTCCTCTTGTACAGCTCTGGGCTTGTTACATTCTTCTCTGAGATGTTTGTTCCTTAAGGCCACCCTTGTGGGGAGGATTGGAGTCTTGGGGAATTCAGACAGAAAGAAGAGCTGGGCCCCACAGGAAAGGGAGCCCCTGCCCTTCATAGCTCTCCTAGGGCTGGCATCTCAGGAGCGTGGTATGCCGGAGAGGGTCATCAGTGATGAAGATGGCCCCTGCTCCAGGAGGAACTGGGAGGGCCAGCACTCACTCGAAGAGGCACAGGCTGAAGCTTCTTTCAAGCCCTTCTCTCAGCACATGTGTTCCAGACACCTGCTGTGTACCAAGCACAGGGTTGTGTGTCCACAAGGGTGGACTGAAAAGCTGGTAAGTCAGAGCCCTGGCTTGCAGCCCTTGTCTGTTTCTGTGCTGTGAAGATTCCGACCATTGATTTCCAGCTAGCCACGGGACAGTCCCAAACATGGAGCCAGGAAGAAATGCACCCAGTCTGCTCCAGGGAGCGGGGCGCAGGCTGGCTCCATCGCATTGCAGCTGGGGATGGAGATGGGAGTAAGGGGGCCAAGTCAGTCATGGTTGCAGAGTTTGGTCTGATGGCATTATAACGGTCACTGTTTTACTTCCATGTCCTCTTTTTTTTTTTTCTTTTTAAGATTTATTTATTTGACAGAGAGAGACCCAGCGAGAGAGGGAACACAAGCAGGGGGAGTGGGAGAGGGAGAAGCAGGCTCCCCGCTGGGTGGGGCTTGATCCCAAGACCCCAAGGAACATGACCTGAGCCAAAGGCAGACGCTTAACGACTGAACCACCTGGCCGCCCCTCCAAGTCCTCTCTTGTATTCCCCTAGTGGGCTAAGGCCAGACAGGGCAGGAACCACAGCTTATACCTTTTCCCCCTCCCCAACGCCCACACCAGGCACAGTGCTCTGCTCATGGGATGCCCTCCAGCCTGCGGGGCAGGGAAAGGACGACTGTCTGCCAAATGGCTATATAGGCCCTGCAATCAGGCCCTCCCATACTTGCCACCCACCCCAGAGCAGTGGGAGCAGCCACAAGCCACAGGTCAGCTTTGCAAAGCACGGGTTTGGCCTTTAGTAAAATGACATAGCTGTGAGTTTACCTCAAGCCTTCCGTGCTCTCTCATCCCTCTACCCACTTCCCGCACCCTTGCTGGTGGCTAGTTCTCAGACTGGGCCTCAAGTCTGACTCTCCACCCTCGCTGAAGCTTTCTGTGGCGATGCTGCCAGTAGGTTCAACGACCTCCAAGCTGTGTGAAGTGTCAAGACTTGTCCCTGGTTTTTCAAAGGGGGGCTGAGACCTTCCTCCCTCCACCCCTCTCCTACCTCCAGAACAGTCTTAGTTATCTGGGAATTATGTGAGGATTCAATATTCCCGCCACAGAGCCCACAACGCTTCAAAGATCAAGGCTTTATTTTCTCTAGCTCCAGTGTCATGACTGGAGCAGCATATCTGAGATACCCCACACATAAACACACAGTTGTCCCTGTTCCAAAGAGCCGGCAAAAACTGGAGGCAGCTACCATGTGATTTGTTCCACGCACCTAGGAAACACACGCTTACCCTGAAAGACACTGAGCGTCTTACAGGCAGGAAGCAGCGACACATTTGCATTTAACAGACACGATCATCTTTAAATATAAAGTTAAGTAAGACCTTATGGGCGTAACAATGTGTTGGAGATGCAGCTTTAGGGGGACTTTGGAGGACGGCGCTTGAATAAGACATCATCATAAAAAAAAGATTAAAAAAAAAAAACAGAAATAGAAAACACACACAGAAGGACCGTAGGCCAGTCAACAGCTAGATTCAAGCCAAAGTTAAGAAAAAAGCAGTTGTGGATTGAAGCTGTATCACATCTGAGAAAAATCCATTTTTTATGCTAAAATAAAACTCTGACCTACAAGGGACTCCATCTCCCATCTTGGTCTGGGCATAAGAGTTCATGCCTGTGTGCACACGCTCTACACTCGAGAGGCATGCCTGACTGCAGAGGTCACCCCAAATATACGGAAGACCAAGCACGTGCCATGATTATGTCAAGCTGGTCATCACTGGGGGTGGTGAGAACGTTTGCTTATTCAGTTACTTTTCAATGTCAAAGTCACCATTGACAAATGGACTATAGCTGCAGAGAGCAACACAGATCAAGGGGGAAAATCAATTCCCAAAACATTGAGAACACTTACATTAGTTTAGTGCTTCACAACTTCCAAAACCCTGTTGGATACATGGCTCATCCAGCCTCATAAAGGTCCAGTGTGGAAGGCAGGACAGGGGGTGTCACCCCATTTCCCAACCAATCCTATCCATACAGTGAGGAAAGCCACGGGCAGACCTTCCAGCTCAGTCCACAGAGCTCTCACACCACCTTCCTGCCTCTCCTTCTTGCATCCCTTACCCAGAGGAGTTTTCCCAGAGAAGTTAAGTTTTCTGAATACCATCGAAAAAAAAAAATCCTGTAAGAAAGAATACTTTGTAGCAGTAGAGTGGTACTTTTTTTTTTTAAGATTTTATTTATTCATTTGACAGAGAGAGATCACAAGTAGGCATAGAGAGAGAGAGGAGGAAGCAGGCTTCCTGCTGAGCAGAGAGCCCGATGTGGGGCTCCATCCCAGGACCCTGGGATCATGACCTGAGCTGAAAGCAGAGGCTTGAACCCACTGAGCCACCCAGGACACCCCGTCCTTTAAGAGGACGAGAAAGGGTGGTTGGGTACCTATTTCAGAATTCTCTCTAGTTTTCTCCCTTTTGCAGAATCTAACAGTAATGGACAGAATATTTGAGTAGGGGATGTAAATACTCCCAGAGCACCACGGTTCCACCGGCGTTTTGCATCCCCACGTGGGACAGAAGCTTGCTGCACCTGGTTTCCAACTGGCAGCGGGCAGGGAGTAGTTAACCCAAAGTAAGCCAGCAGCACAGCCCTCCCAGCCCAGGAGCAAGGTCCTGCTTGTGGGGCACACGTGGGAGCTGCTTGATGGGGCATCCTTCTGTCTCTGACCTCAAAATGACTCCTGAAGGCAGCATGCAGGGTCCCAAGATGAAAACTGTCCCAGTGCCACCTCGAGTTCTTGGCTTCTCCAAAGGAGTGTGGGTCTGAGCCTCAGTCAGGGGCGCTACATTGACCATGGGGCAGGTCAGGGGCTAAGGGCAAAGGCTAAAGGTCAGGGCCAGGCCCACCAGATTGAATATACATGTTCTTCCTGCTCCTTTTTAAAGAGCTCCAGAAGGAAACCGTGAAGCTGCTTAGGCTTCCCTTGGAGATGCTTCACGGCCAATCAAAGGACATGGACAGGGAAAACAAGCTTTTCTTAGTGATCGTCTGGCTCAGATGCACCTTTTCAGAAAACAAGGCAGTTAGGCCTCGGGTTCTCAGCTGATGCAGACAAGTGAGGCTGAAGATAGCTCTGGAGAGGCGCCCTGACTTGGGCACGTGGGTCCGGGTCTCACTTCAGCAGCTGGGCTTGGCCGGAGGGCCTGGCCTCTGTCCCTGCGAGGTGAGAGGCTTCGTGCCCGGTGAACTAATGGTGGGCAGAGGGATGGACACACGCCAGAGGCATACTTGCTCTGTTTTTAAAAAATCCCTGAAACCGCACAGGGAAACAGATTTAGTACACACACACACACACACACACACACACACACACACACACGAACAGCTGGGATGCCAGAATTAAAGGTCGAAGCAGAAATAAGTCCTAGGGAGGCCTTATCCCAACTGCCTGCCCAACAAGTCATAAAACCTTGGCATTTCAAGAGCTAAGTGCTGGCCCAGGGAGGCAGACATCACACCACTCACAGCGCGGGAGTGTCAGCAGGAGTGAGGCTAGTCCTCCCAGTCCTGCTGGGGGCCACTGTCCTCCAACGTGACCGATCCTGCCACCATTAAGTGTGACAGCATCTGTGTCTATGGCAAGAGAAAATGCCCCAGGGCCGGATTTTTGGCCCTGGAATTTTCAGGAAAGACAGAAGGAAAAGGCACATGCAGGTGATTGATTGAATAAAAGGATAAAAAAAAGTAGCTGGGAGTAATATATCATTATTTTGATTTTGTTTGCAACATACCTCCCCACCCCCCACGAAAAGAGAAATTCAAAATATAAAGTTTATTATTTTACATTCAAGTGAAACTTCCATCTGGGGGCTCCACACAATATCAGGCCACATTCAGCAATTTATCACGTTGGTGCCTTTTCACTTAACCCAACGGAAGAAATCAGCCCTCCTTTTTTTTCTTTTTTTTTTAAAAACAGCTTGATATTCCCAGCTGTACCACTTATTTTCACGCGCGCATGCGCGCGCACGCACACACACACACACACACACACACCCCAAAAACTTCTACATAGAAAAATAAAGGATAAACATTATCCATCTATTTTGTACTGTGTACTAGAACTTTTATATACAGAATTCTCTTTTTCTCTTTAATGTTTTCAGTCGCTGTGTATTTTTCTCCCCTCCCGTGTGAGCTGCGATCTTAGGGCAGGCAACGGCTACAGGGAGGCAGAAAAGCTACATTCCTGTCAGGGGAGGGAGAGCAAAAGCCATCCCTTGCTCTCCATTCAAAGTCTTTCCCCACGTACCACCTCGGACATCCCTGCGGACGGCCTTCTGGTAAGCGGCTGTCCCATCGCCTCCCCCCTCACTCCCCCTGCTCTCTCAGGCGTCAGGGAGCAGAGGGCCCACCCTGCCAACACCCAAAATGACCTTGGTGTGAGGACAAGGGAATGGAAGCAGGCAAGCAAAGCCTTTGACAAATAAAAGATTCTGGAATCACTGCCCACGCCTGTTCCTTCAGTACGGAGTTCGACTCTCCAGCTTGTGCTTGGTGAGAAAGTACTTGAAGAACTCGTAGACAGACCAGGAAATGGCAGTGGAGGGCATCTGGTAGATGACTCGGGCCTGCATGCCTTTGAAGTAGCCGGGGAGGCCGTTGAGCTGGTATACCATTCTGAAGGCATTGGCCATGCCCGACAGCCGGCCGCTGATGTTGGCCAGGTTGAGGGCCATGTTCTCCTGAGTGTTGAGGAGGGTCTTACAGACGTCCAGGGGGGTGGTGGCAGCGGCGGCCAGGGCCCCGGCCAGCCCGCCCGAGAGGATGTGGGACTGTGGGTTGTAGCCCCGGTGGGGGTTGACCTGCTCCTGCAGGAACTCGTAGGTGATGAAGTGGATGGACTGGAAAGGAATGTTCATGGTCAGCTGCGTGGTGTAGCTCCGGTAGAAGGCCCCCAAGCCCTCGGTCCTCCAAACTGTCCAGACGCAGCGGAGGGCGGACCGGTGCGGCGAGTCGTACATCTGTAGGCGCTGCTTCACCACTGTGGTCAGGGCCGCCGGCAGGCAGGGAGGTGGTAGGTTGGGTTTGGCGCCACCCCGGGTCGGAGTGAAACAGGGCGGCCAAGCCATGAAGAGAAACAAGCAAGTTTAGACACACTGGCAACACAGGTCCCAGAGAACCAGCACGCGCGGGGCCCCAGCCCAAGGATCCAGAGCCTGCTCCGGGCTCTCCCGTTTCTAGATGTGACCCCAGGACCTGCGCTCGGCTTCTCCTGCCTGCAGCCCATATAAGGCCGGGGCAGGGGGGATCCCCAAACCAGCCAGCCACTTCAGACTAGATTCAAGGATCTGATCCCCGGATCCCGGAGGCTTTCAGCATCACACCTGCGGCCAAATTCAATCGCGCCCCCTGGTCTCTCTGCCCTCCCAGCTGCACGTGGGTCCCGCCTTTTGCTCCCTGTATGTGGATGGTACACAGGGCTGTTAGCTTCCGTATGTCACAGCACTCTTAGAAGACATCCGGGAATTCTGTGAGCCTAAATTCAGGGACAAACTCCAATGAAGATCCTGGCTTAAAAAGCAGAACTGCTGGTTCAAAGGCTATGAGGCAACGGGGTGGGGGGCCTCAGGCTTGAGTCCTCATAGCCCCCACACACCGCGAAATGAACACATGTGGTGTGCTTGCTTTTAGAGAAATGAAGCCTTTAAATCAATATGTCAAAGAGAAGAGAGGGAGCTCAACTTCACTTGTTTCTCTCTGAAAAGGAGCAAAACTCTTGCCTGCTTGACATGGGGTAATTAACTGGTCACTGACCAGGTTCCTGAATGCACTGCCTTCAACACACAAACACAAAGCCCACCTCTCCCAGTATGACCCATCAGACCCCTGAAGGTCGGAGCAGATCCCCTGTCTTGCTAGGGAATGGGAGGCAGCTGAGCACAAATAAGAAATGTTCGCAGTAAAAGACAAAACCAGACAAACTTGTAACACCAGACTTGAAATGCTGACATTTTACCTCTGATTTTCCCTTCTGGCAAGGGACCATTTTTCAGATGGGGAGAAAGGTTGAGAGAGTCCTACAGGTCACACCGAGAATAACCCAGCTGGGAGGACACCCAGGACCAGGCCCCAGAGTTCCTTGCTCTGCGGACCCGGGTTGGCTAAGGACTCACATCTGCACAGTTGACAACTGTTTTCCAGTGCTCCCCAAATTCCAAATAATAATAAAAAAAGATAATGTGGGAGGAGCTGGCTAAGCCAAGATGGCCCAAGGTTAAATCACAAGGAGAGTGAGGCACACATGGACATTCCTAACCCTCTTCTCTCTGTATCTGCGTATGTTCGAGATGGTCCATGCTAATTTCAGATTTTTTAAAAAGCCAATTGAACCCAAGCCCTAGTGAATGGCCTTTGATGGCTTCCCCCTAGATTTGTCTAGGATTGATAAAGGATAACTAGGGCCTGTGCATGTGTGAGTGTGTGTGTACGTGCCTGTGCGCACACGTACACGTACACACAGGTTTTATAGGAGTGCCAAGGACTAGCCAAGGGAGCTTGTTAAGACAGACTCACTGTCTCTACCCCCAGAGACTCCAATTTAGCAGGTCTGGGGTGGGACTTGAATTAGCATTCCTAACATGGTCCCAGGAGACACTGACGCTGCTGCTGGCCCAGGGATCATAGCCCCACTCTCTGTCCAAGAGAACAGCAGCACCGTAAGCTCCAATGCTCAGCCCCTTTTCGAGGCCTTCGCTACCGTGGTAAAGAATTCTGCTTATTCTGACCGGAGGCCGGAAGTCCCCTTACCCGACCTTCTGCCTCCCCACCACCACCATTTTTCCTGCCCCTTCGAACATCCCCTCCTGCCATTCCCTGGGGACCACGAAGCATTACCTTCTGCTGGATTCATTACCGCATCGTGGAGCAGAGTGGCCATACTTCCAGCTATCCCTGCAAAACAAACTCCAGAAAATTACCCTCTGTGACCGGGTGCTCTGAGGAAGTTCTTGGAACTTAAAATCAGATGGAACCCTGCACAGAGCTTTCTGAGAAGCCAAATCTATGCCCAGCTGCTCCCAGCTGAGCAGGTACTCTTCAAAACATAAGGTGACGATTGAGTTGTTGGGGGGAAAACGGCACCACTGGCCACATTTTCATCCTGCGGATGTGAAGTCAATGGTGGGAAAGGTTAGACCTGCCAATGGCCGAGGATACCCAGAGACCACACTTCGTGGCTTTTCCCAATGGAAAACTGTCCAGATTTCCATTCTCTCCTATCCCTCACCTTTGTCTACAAACCAACTTATTCTGCTCTGGAGCTGGGGCAAACAAAGGGGATGATATTATATATATAGCTAAGGGGAGAAAAAGAAAAGAAATTTAAAAAGAAATATCCTTAATAAAATCCAGGCATTTTCAAGAACACGGGCAGGAGAAGCAGACGTCAGGAAGCTCTGCATAGGCAGATTTCCAGGGTTGGTTTGCAAATCAATGACCTGTCTCAGAGATGGCAGACCCCATCTTGAGGCTCTCATCTGGCCTGGCCTCAAGAACCAGGAACTTCTAAAGGCTAATTCAGACCTGGAATTTTGCTTTCGGCTTTGGTTTCCCTCCCTGGGCAGGTGACACTGCCCAGCAATTAAGATTAGCACCAGAAGGTGGGAGGAATGAGCAACACCAGGATAAGGCTTCAGAAATGCGGATAACACCAGGATAACACCAGGATAAGGCTTCAGAAATGCGGATAAAGCCCCCTCCCTCCCCTTCTGCACACAACCAGAAACGTCAAACAAAATGCAACCAGAGCCTAAAAATCGTGGGGAAGCAGGAACAGCACTGGGCAGAACTGTGTTCCATCCAACCATCTCCAAGGGCATCGGTGACCAAGGGACTAAACCATTACACATGGCAGTTTCAGCAAGAGGCAAACCCCAAGGCCATGGACTCGGGGGACAGCATCAGAGTGCGATCCTTAGGGACTGTCTTGATAAATGCAACGAGGGCCCCCCCCTTTTTTTTAGTGGAAGAAATGTCTGCAAGCCAGCCAGGGTTTGCCGATGGAAGGGATGCTTTGGGGTTCTCTCTTAGTAGCACAAAAGGAAGGGGTGGGGGTGGGGAGGAAGCTGCCGCCGGTCACTCTATGTCTTCGGTGTTCAAAATGAGTTTTGTTAAAATAAGGACACCTTATTCCATGCGACACAAAAACCGTCAAAAGCAAAACCCACAGGAGAAGGCAAAGAAAGAACCACCGCTGAGCCCGCTGAGCCAGACCTAGGAGCCGTTCACCTGCCCCGCCCGCCCGCCGCCCAACCCAAGTCCCCTCCCCGCCACTCCCCTCAAAACAACAAAGGAAAACTACTCCAGCCCTTGCTCGCAGACAGATGCAATGGAGACCAACAGAAGAGAATGGGGGTGAGACCCCCAGATCCCCAGAGGCTTAAGGCGGGAAAGATGGCCTGTGCTGCAGCAAATCCTCTGTCAGCCATAAAACTTCTTGACCTTTTAAAGCTTAGTTAGATCTTGACGTTGCAGAGACCTGTTGAACCAGTTTTTAAATAGTCTCAGAGAAGCTGTCCAGATAATTTTTTTTTTGAATCCAGCATTGTAAAGTTTTGTTTCTATTCAGGGTTTTGTTTTTTTTTTTTCCTAGATCTGATCATTAATTGCTTTTCAATGTCTTAAAAAAAAAAATGAAAAAACCCACGCAACAATGTAAACTGAAACACCTCTGTCACCAACTTCCCCCAGGCTTTAGAAAGCGAAGGAGGGGAAGAGAAAAAGCGCATGTGTGTGTGCACGTGTGTGTGCGCGTGCGCGTGTGTTTGGGTGTGTGTGCACACACGACTCGAGAGTTCTTTATTCGTAAGCAAGCGCAGCGGAGATGAGGCGTCAGGCTGCTGGGTCACAGGGAGGAGAACCCTGGGGAAGGGTCTGTTGAAGGAGAGAGCTCTCTAACTCCAGACAAACGCTTTCAAAATACCGTTGGCTAGGTGGCTGTTTCCTTGGTGGTGGAAAACGGCATTTAAAGTCCTTTTCATGTTTTCATAGCAGGCAAAATACAAGGCGTGGGCCGGCCCTGCGCCCAGCATCATCACATTGAGGCCTCGCAGGGGCCTCCAGAAGCCTTCAGTCCGAATGATTTTCTTGAGGGCTCCGTAGACACTCGTGTACTGCGCTTTGGGATCTGGATTCAAACTCTGCATTCGTGTCTGGGGGAAGGCAAGGAAACAAAAAAGGTGGAAGTTAACAAGGATGGTAAAGAGGATAAAAACACACACACACACAAACAACCCAGGGAGACAGTGAGAGCCAACTGTCTATTTTCATTTTCACAGGATTCCTCGGTAAGGAAAACATTGATTCCCTCCTTCCTGGAGTACTCTCCCTGCCGTCCACCGCCCTCCCCCCACCCCACCCCCCACCAAGTAAGCACGTTCATTCGCAAGGATTCCATTATGGCCAGCAGGAGGGAAGAAGGTTGGGGGCAGGATATGAAATAGGAAGATGGACCCTGCCACCGTCAAGCTATGTGACCCCTGAGGAATCCCTTAACCTCTCTGGACCATGGGACCACCCCTCCCCCCCAATTAAAAAACCAGGATGGTCACAAATGTCACATGAAACAGTAAGTGAAACCCTTCATGAACTCAGAGGCCCAGTCAATGGGGAGTGTTCTTATCCTGTGGTTGCCCCTCTGGTCCTAAAGTCTATGTCCTCACTCATTGAAGACCTCCATGCCTGTTCAGCTGCCTCCAGGAATCTCCCAGGGGTCCTCCAGACCTCATCCCACAGCTCCTCTAAATGCATTTTACCTTTTGTCTTTAGAAGTTAGCACTTACAAGTAAATAGTCCTGTTCTTAATCTCTTCCTGTGTGCAGCCTTGTCTCCTTGAGGCAGAAGCCCGGCTTTCCCCATCTCTGTTACCCCTATCTGATGACCAAGGCTCTTAAGTGGGTATACAGTTAATCTGTGTGTCAACGTAGCAAGACCATGGTACCCACAATGGCTCCAACTACGGCCAAGCACTAGTCTCAATGTTGCTATGGAGGTATTTTCGTAGAGGAGATTTATACTTAAATCATTAAATTAGACTTTGAGTGAAACAGATTATCTCTTCCTGTCTCTCTCTGTCTCCTGGTTTGGTGTCTCTGGAGAACCCTGATTGGTCCAGGGATAATATCTGCCCCGTGAAAGACCCACCCAGGCCCAGTCCTGCAACATCATGCCTTCTTCCACTCCCCTCAACACACACAGTCTAGAGGAGAGGGTCTCCGACCGTGAGCAGGGATATCCTTTTACCACCAAACAAAATCGTACTCAAAGCTATTATGTAAAGTGGAAGAAGAATTTCTCTAATTGAGAAGGGGGCGGGGCTGGGCTCTCTTCACTTCCCGTCCTCCCAGCAACTCTGGGGCTCCGAGGAACAGCGTGAAAACCAATGATCTAAATTAACACTCATATGTGGAATTTCAGAAACAAAGGAAAAAAAAAACAAAGGAAAAAAGAGACAAACAAAAGGACAGCCTCTTAACTATAGAGAGTGAACTGGTGTTTGCCAGAGGGGAGGGGGTGGGGGATGGGGGAACTCGGTGACAGGGATTAAGAGCCCACTTATTGTGATGGGCACTGGGTGATGTATGAAAGTGTTGAATCACTATATTGTACTCTCCAAACGAATATAACACTCCATGTTAACTACACTTGAGTCCTAAAAAATAAATTTTTAAAATTAATGGTCATTTTCAGAAGTCACCGTCTGGTAAAAACCACAGAGAAAATGGGCACATCATTGGCAACTTGTCATTTTGCCAAGAAAGGGCATAAAAACTGTTACATTAAATTTAGCTTTATTAAAGAACTCATCACTTGCGGCGCCTGGGTGGCTCAGTTGGTTAAGTGTCTGACTCTTGGTTTCGGCTCAGGTCATGATCTCAGGGTCCTGAGAAAGAGCCCCACATGGGTCCTGTGCTGGGAGTGGAGCCCACTCCTCTCTCTCCCTCTGCCCCTCACCCCCTCAAAAAAAAACCCCACAACAAAACAACTCAGCACTTTACCCCTCATTTTCTGGTGAAAATGCCCCCTGCCCAGCCCTTGGCAGCTGCCCCATACCTGGGCCCACTTGTGGGGAGTGCAGCATGGGAATGGATGGGGTCAGTGGCCCTGTGCCTTTCTGTTGAACTGTTTTCTACTCTTAACATGATTCCAAAAGTATTCAAGATGGTTTCATAATGGGGGACACATTATAAGCAACCCAGAGCAAGGGAAGGAGAAGGTGGGAATCTGTCAACCTAGAGGGGCCTGACTTTGCTCTGTGGGTGCTCCTGGCAGGGGCGAACCAAGAACGGGAGCACAAAGTGTCCACAAGCGCAGCCTCAGGACGGCTGAGACTACCCAGGGCACTAAATCCTCAAAGACACTTGAAATCGCTCACATCTTACAGCAAAGAAAGCTCCATAGTCCCCCTACCCCCCACCCCCAACAGGGCTTTTCCCCTTAATTGCCCCTGATGAAAAGCAGGAGCACCAGGCAGGAGGCGGCAGAGGGACCAGGGATGGAATCCAGATCCCATCACTTCCACTGTGCCCCTGGGCTAGACAGTGACCCCTCCCCACTTTGTCTCCTCCGGTGACAGAATGGTTGAGAAAATTAAATCTCTGTGACCGTCGTCACACGTTACATGTTAATGACAATAAAGGATGTGGTTCTAGTTATCGAGCCCTGCAGAGGTCTAAGCATCTTGGGGGGTTGGGGGGGGCAGAGACTGTCTTATTTACAATGTATCTACTACGCCTATTACAGCGTCTAACTCACACCAGGCGGTCAATAAATGTCTGTCCAACGAAT
This sequence comes from Lutra lutra, assembly GCF_902655055.1. NCBI lineage: Eukaryota > Metazoa > Chordata > Mammalia > Carnivora > Mustelidae > Lutra > Lutra lutra. The sequence continues at coordinate 46,053,082 of NC_062279.1, read as the reverse complement.
GGATGGACAAATAAATGTGCGTGACTTAGGGTACCCACAGGGGTGAGGGGTACTAGATCTCTTATTTCACTCCTCCCTAAAATAGGAGTAGCTCTCCTGGAGTTACCCGTTCCTCCCACCACCCGTTCCCTATTGATTAAAAAAAAGTCCCCATTTTGCTGCATTGCTCAAGCTCAGCAGTGATCCGCTGAGCTACACACAGGGCTGAGGCAGCCTGTCCCTGGGGTTGGCTTCTGCCAGTTCTGTGCCCAGGGGAGAGGCCCCTGGGGATGGACACAGAAGCTAGCTGGCTGCCTTCTCCAGCCCCATGGCCCCAGTTTCTGGCCTCTGGCAGCAAGACCAGCCTGTGGTGAAGGCCTCCCTTGGGTCCCGGGGCGGGGGAAACAAAGGAGCCCCTTACAAGCAGTGTGAGAAGACACTTGGGACGTGGAATGAGGAGCTGAGAGGCTGGTTTCTGACCTGACCCTGGCACCTACAGGGCCAGTGGCCTTGGCCATGGCATCTCATCTCTCTGGTCTTCCGTGTCCTCAATAGAAAAATGAAGGAGAGGGCTGGAACAGTGGCTGATTACCAGAATCACGGGGAAATGCTTAAAAATGTCCCACCGGGCACCACTCCAACACATGTTGATTCTAAGTTTTTTTTTAAATTCCCCAGATGATTCTGATCATCACTCCCTTTGGAGAACCCCTTAAAAAGGGGGGCCCTCTAGCCCTAGCACTCTTTTTTTTTTTTTTTTTAAGATTTTATTTGACAGACAGAGATCACAAGTAAGCAGAGAGGCAGGCAGAGAGAGCAGAGGAAGCAGGCTCCCCACTGAGCAGAGCCCCCGATGTGGGGCTCGATCCCAGAACCCTGGGATCCTGACCTGAGCAGAAGGCAGAGGCTTCAGCCCACTGAGCCACCCAGGCGCCCTGCCCTAGCACTTTCAAGTAACATTCTGCATCCAGCCTTGGCAGAAGGGGGGGCACCTGGGTTAAGTGATAATGGGTGGTTGGGGAGGCAGTGAATACAGAAGGGGGGCAGAGGCAGGAAGCTTTAGAGCCAGCCATTCTGACCCTGTTGGTCTGATTCCAGCGCTGGGACCTAGAGCAGGTTCCTCAATGTTGGGTTGTGGAGTAATTACCCCACGAGCTCCCAGAGAGCTGGCAGCATTCGGGATTGAGGTCACCGTAAGAAAGGCCTGACTCGAGCTGGGAGGCAACGATGGCCCACCTACCCACCCTTTCCCTGACAAAGCTGTTTACACTGGCCAGCCCTCAGACTTACAAGGGAAAGCTGGGATTGATTCTCACCTCTTTATTTTTTAATTTTTTAAATTTATTTTATTTTATTTTTTTAAAGATTTTATTTATTTATTTGACAGAGATCACAAGTAGGCAGAGAGGCAGGCAGAGAGAGAGGAGGAAGCAGGCTCCCCGCTGAGCAGAGAGCCCAATGCGGGGCTCGATTCCAGGACCCTAAGATCATGATCTTAACTACTGAGCCACCCAGGAACCCCTCACTGCTTTCTTTTTAAATTAGGGGTGAGACAGCTGGAGTAAATTTTACTGAGCAAAAATGCGCCACCCCGGGGCACCTGGGTGGCTCAGTGGGTTAAGCCTCTGCCTTCGGCTCAGGTCATGATCTCAGGGTCCTGGGATCGAGCCCCGCATTGGGCTCTCTGCTCAGCGGGGAGCCTGCTTCCCTTCCTCTCTCTCTGCCTGCCTCTCTGCCTACTTGTGATCTCTGTCTCTCTAATAAATAAATGAAATCTTTAAAAAAAAAAATGTGCCACCCCCTGTGGCAAAGAAAAGAACAACTGGGTATCTCTCTGTGCCGGGGTCTACTCAAGGGAGGCTACATTTAATGACACAGGCTTGGGACAGAAGCCAGGGGCCCCTGAGCACAGAGGAGGACTCAGTCAAGGCCCCTTTGGGCCCACCGTGGCCAAGTTCGGGTCCAGATCCTCTCTGGTGAGACCTTCATTTCCCAACCTGCCCACAGAGAGCTCCCACCCTCGATCGGGCACCAGGATGCAGAAGGGAGAGTCACTGGGGAAGTAAGTAACAAGGAATGTGAGAGATAAGGGGAGAAGGACACAGACTGTCCATGTGCCTCAAAGGAGCTCGGAGGGAAGAGAGGAGAGGCCAATTGGTGAGCATGGTCGTGGGACAGGTTGAGAGAAGATGAGGGGGTCACACAGAGGCCACAGCGCAGAGACACCCCCTCCCCCAGTTTAGCCTCTTTTTTCTTTTTCAGTGACTCTGCTTGTAAAAGGTACAACTCAGGGCCAGGCATTTCTTAGTGACCTGTGGACCAGAGAAGAAGCTGGGATTGAGTGGAAACCACCCAAGGGGCCTGTGCCTGGCTTGATGAATGAATAAACAAAAAGGGATCCATACAGACTACGGAATATTCTTTGGCCTGAAAAAGGAATGACACTCTGGCACAGGCTACAGCTCGGGGGAACCTGGAGGCCATGACACAGAGTGAAATAAGCTCTCTCTCTCTCTCTCTCACACACACACACTGATTCCACGTAACATGAGGTACTGGAGTCACCCAAAAACCCATAGAAACAGAAAGCAGAATGGTGGTTGCCAGGGGCTGGGGGAGGGGAACGGGGTTGCTCTCCCTGCACGGGGAGTTTCGCTTTTGCAAGATGAACAGTGCTATACATGTGCTTGCGACCACAGAGCCTAAACACGGTTAGGATGGCAAGTTCGACGTTCGTATATTTTACCACGATGTTTTTTTGAAAAAAGCCCTGGTGTGAGGGTAGACAGAAGGAAAAAGACACAGAGAAAGGGCAGAGATTAAAAAGCACAACCAAAACAAACCAAGAAGACGGAGATGAAGAATTTCACAAACCGCCTTTCCTGTCCTGGGTTTCAGTTCCTGCTCAGGCCTAGAAAAGGCCTGCCCGCCTTTTCTTTATAATAAATTCCCATTCTTCGCCTTTTAATGCGCCACTCTTGGAAATCTGGAATGTCCATTAGCATATTAAAGGCTCTGGGAAGTCCTTCAGGAGAGCAGGCGAGAATTCTGGTTAACAAGGCACTTGTTACCTGTTTGTTTCCGGCAACAGAAACCCAGTCTCACGGATCCACGGATCCACCTCGCAGGACACACTTTGAGAAAGCAGGAAGCACAGAGAGCAGCTCCGGGCATCAGGAGGACCCCGGCACCCCAACCCGGGGCAGCCCAGGCCCGGAGCGGCAGGCAGGAGGAGCCTGGAAGACAGGCCCGCGAAGCAGCAAGGCCAAGGACCAGCGAGAGACCTGGGTCTCGGGCCTGGTTCTGCCACTCACTGTGTGACTGAGCAAATCTCCAGCTCCAGAAGGGCAGTTCTACGGGAGGGCTCCAGGCCCATAATACAAACGCTTTATTTGCGCTAAACGGGCTCCCTAAGCTCTCAGCGAGGCTGGAAGGGAGTGAGGGATAAGCCCCTTGGCGCAAACGTCCCCCTAAGAAGACAAATCAGGATGAGCCCGCCTCGTTGTGTGGTTCTCCTCTCGAGGGGAGGAGGGTGGCCCGAGAGTGGAAAATGCCTGCACTGCCTCCGGTGAGCTCGCAGGATCGAATGACAGGAGCGGCGGGGGCCCTGTGCAGAGGGCACACGGAGCTCAGAGCTGGCGCCTCTCTTTTCAGACAGGAAACTGGGGTGCCCCGCAAGAAAAGCAAAGGGAGCCAGCAGAGCCTGGCGGGGAGACCTATGACCTCCCTGCGTGTCCTGCCCTGCCCAAGGACCTAAAGCATCACGGGGCCGCTGGCCTCCCACCCGACCCAGATCCCAAGTCCTCCTTTCTCAGTATTTCTCATAAACAAAGAACAAGTGGCTGGCTCCGCCGGTAGAGTATGTGAGTCCTGATCTCAGGGTCGTGAGTTCAAGCCCCTCGTTGGGCACAGATCTTACTTTAAAAATAAATAAGTAAAGAAAAAACCAAATTCTTCCCGTGTCAAAAATACATGCACTTTACAGACCAGGAGAAGATAAAGTGAAATCTACTGATTCGTCCACTCAAAAGCATTTTGCCAAGCTCCCCTTTGAGGCAGGTGCAATGCGGGGACAGGGCAGCAATGGGTGTGTGCAGGGCTCCCGGGCCATGGTGTGGACAAACATCCCAGCACAACAGGTGGGCACAACGCCCACCCACTGAGGGGACTCCAAAAGGCTACCCAGAAGTCTCTCCCAGAGCAAGGAAATTCAGTTCAGGCACCCGCAGAGTGCTGGGAAAATATCGTATCCTATCAGTGTCTGCTGCCCAGTGTCCGCTGCAGAATTAGCAATCAAATCCGTATGTTTAATTCTATTCCATCTGCCAACTGTCCCCAAGAGACGCTGACAGTCAGTAAATGGAACCACAGCCTAAACCAGACTGCAGGTCCCAACCCCAGCCCCCTCCCTATTTTCTAAGGCCATGGCCAGCCGCTCACAGGCACACAGCCTCACCCTTCAGCCCTGTGGCCCAAAGCTCTTCCGCTTACATTCACAGCCCATCCACGGCCCTATGTGTCCCCAGTGCTGGGGTCTGCTGGTGATACTCCAGCTCTCACCCACCACCACGCAGCACAGACAGCATCAGGCCAAGGAGCCTGTTCCCACGCAGGGCTTGCTGGCAGAGACACGGGCACACAGACCCCTGTAGGCAGCCGGGGGAGAGAGGCATTTTGGCACAGGGCTTTGTGAGAAAAGAACTGTCTTCCGGAACGAAGCTGCAGACCTCACCAGGGGTTTAGAAAGTACTATCCTCGCCTTCCACAATCCTTAGGAGGCACACAGCATAGCAGAAAAGAAACCCAAACCACATCAAGGAGAACCACGCACACACAGTAAAGCCTTCAACTCTCCCGAGTTGAGGACTGCCAGCGTTCCAACTCAGAATGTCCCAGCCTGCAACCTCGTCCTTACTATGTATGATACGGAAGATGGGCGGTCACCCCCTGGCCGCTGAAAACATTTGCTGAAATCACCAAAATCAAGGCATGAGGATACAGCCCGGCAGCAAACCACCCCCCCCCAACCCCGCAATATTAACCAGGAACAGAGCACTGCAGGAAATGCTTTAAGGAGAACCACACAGTTCACGGCAAGCAGAGGCACATCGAAGTTTATTCCCAAGTTCAAAATTCCCAATCGTGTCTTCTTAAATCTCCCAAATTGGCAAAAGTATATAGACAAATCTTTATGTCTTTGTCTTTTTTAATCAAAAGGAAAACTTGATCCTCTTAAAGTTTAGGAACCAGCAAGAGAAAAAGAACTCCTTAAAAGAAGTCCTGGCCTCCCCACATCCCTCCAATCAAGGTGGGCACGAGGTAGGGGAATGAAGCATGTGGCGGAGTGGTGGGTGGAGATTCCTGGCACACACATTCTGAAGGGCCCTGGTGAGAACCACTGTTTCAGAGCAGGGCAGGAGGGCCGGTTCACTGTACCATCAGTGAGAGGAGCTGCGCCGAAGCAAAACAGAGAGATGAGAGTTGGTGGGAACACGCCTCCGGCTAAATCATGTCTGTGCCCATTTCCCTGCCTCACCTATCAGAAGGACTGGACTTCCCTCCGTCCCCCATCACCCGGCTGCTCAGGGGAGGGTGGGAGGCAGTGCACTCACACACATGAGAGCAAACAGCAAGGCCGCTCTCTTTCCATTCACGTCCCACAGGAGGCCTGATTTTCATGTGAACGGACCAGCCACGTTCCAACACTCCCGGTTATCTGCTGCCTCTAAGGTGTGGGGCCGGGCCTGTGAAGCTTCCGCACCATCTCTCACTCTTACTCTCCAGACGGTGTCCCAAAACCTCCAGGGCCCATTAGGGGTGTCCTTCAGGTCACTGCTGTTTCTAAGGATAAAATGCCAAAGTATTCGGTAGAAAATACGAATCCCACCAAGACAGCCAAAACCAAGTGTCTCAGCCTCCCAGGGAAGAAGCCACATGGCCCCAGACATGACTTGTCCTGGGAACAGATCACAGTGTGGGGAGTCAGACCCCAGGTTGAAAAAGGAACAGTACTGCAATTGCTAAGAAATGGAGCTCTCTTTACGATCCCTTCACCTGATGTGATTTCTTGACTATGTGCATGGGTTACCTTGATTGAAAAAAAAAAAAAAAAAGCCCAACAGGGCAGGGAGAGGAAGTGAACGATTCTGCCAAGGGGGAATGTGAATGTGCAGGTGGGTCTGGGAACCAGAGGAAGCTATGGCTGAAGGGTATGCTCCAGGGGAAATGCGGAGGTAAGGTGCGGTGGAGAGGGAGTCCTGGGCTCAGGAGAGCGCCTGATAATCAATCAATGTTTGCTGAGAGAAAGGCAAGTTGGGGCTGGACGATGGGAGGCCCTGACCAGCTCGTTCAGGCATTTGGAATTTCCTTTACAGTCCAGTGTCTTCCATGGTTACGTACCGCCCATGACAGGAGCTATGAAGCCACATGTAAGCAACACAGAGCGGACCTCCAGCGTCTTGGAGAAGGGATCAGGCCTAGGCAACAGAAGTCCCCCCTGCCGGGTCTGGTTACAGGCTAGCCACACTCTGCTCTCTCCAAAGCCGTGGCCACAACCAAGGCCACTGTGCCACCAACCCATACCCATGGGTAGCAGCTCACCGCCCTGCTATGGCTCAAAGCACATTCCCACTTACCTTTATCCTAGGAGCTAAGCCTGGTCACTCCACCCCTTCTCTGGAAGATTCTCCTGCAGGGATTAAAGAATCTGTGCCTGGCTCAGACGCAGTGTACCCAGGACATACTTAGAACATCCAGCTTGTGGTCGGCCCAAAGGATTAAATCATTGCTGCTCTACAAGTGGGAAAATTCCCAAGATGCCAGGTAACAGGACTCGGAGTGCACGGATGGGATTGGTGACCCCACCAGGAGCTGGCAGAGCGGAAGAACAACACTGGGCTGGAGGGGAAGCCTGAACCACCAGTCACTCCTACCCACCTTGTCTGGTTCTAGCAAGAGTCCCGCTTTCTAGTCCCACATCTGGTATTAAGGATTGTGTGCCCTAAAGCAAGTCAGCTTGCTTCTCTGAGCCCCCGGGCTGCTTTCACAAAATAATTATAATAATAATTATAATTGGGCAACAAAATTATAAATAAATAATTATAAATATATATAATTGGGCAACCAATGAACCCCATCTTACAAACAGGGAAACTGAGGCACAGAACAGCTAAGGAACTAGCTCCCCAGGTCACAGAGTACACGCAGAATGGAAGCCAGGCAGACTGGCTCCAGAGCCATGCTCTGAACCAGGAGGCCCCCCCAAACTCTCGCCAGGGGGTGGACAGTTAGGGATCACAGTCAGGGATCTCCAACTTCCTTCCTGTCTCTGAGGCCCTCTGCTTCTCCTACCAAGCTAAGCAATCACCCTGTGTGTGCCCGACCTTTTTGAAGAGGGAGTACCCCGACTACGTTCAAGTCACCAAAATCGCCACTAGTTGAGACCACAAAACTCCTGAGGGTCCTACATCGGGCTGCAAACTGGGTACTTGCAGAAAGTCATGAGCCCTGTCCCATGGGGGTCACAGAGCTTCGCTGTTTCGCACTGCTGGCCATTAGCTGGCCAATGGCCCCAAGCGGAACTGGGTAACGGCGCCTCATTCAGTAAAAACCCATTCTCTCCCCTCCAAAGGAGCTCGAGCCATTTGCTCGCTCAGGTCATGGGCAGGAGGGGCATGCTGATGGATGAAAGCCCGGCACTCCTACCCTATTCAAAGGGGAAGACTGAATATTCCAAAGTTCAGGCCGCTTTAGGGGAAGAATTTAATTCACTGCGAGTTCCTGGCCTGCAGAATTTAATTCACTGCAGGATCCTGGCCTGCCCAGGACAAGATGTCAGGGGCAGAAGTGAAGAGATACTCGCTCTCCAAAGTGCTTTCTTCTCCCTGCACGTCGGTAAACTCGCTGAGGCATCAGCAGGCCACATCAAAGAACAAATTTAATGCAAGAATCCACACGGAAATACCCTAAAAGCACATGACGCCACTCTGAAGGCACCAGGACTACCTGAGTGCAGAAGAACAGAGTCCGAGCACCGAGTCTCCATACGACCCTTCTGGGCCCTGTCCCCACCTTCAGCCCTGGTGGCTCTGCCATCACGGCTCAACATGGTGGGGCTCCCGATGGGCTTCTGTTTGACTTCCGAGTTCTGCCACCCATGGAGCCCCCCAACCTCCACTTTGTCTTCTCTAATGAGGAACTAGTATGTGACCTGCCCAAGCTCCCAGGGCTGGTCACCACGGTGCCAGCACTGGTCAGCACTCCAGCTCCCAGACCCTACCTTGCTGACCATCCTTCAACCTTTTGTTGAAAATCCCAGCTGTGGAATCTCAGACACACCTTGTTCAACTACCACCTGCCTGACACTCAGACGGTCCCCAGGGTTTGAAGCGTGTGTGTTCAACGGAAAATTACATGTTGGGCTTCGGCTCTAGGCCTGACTCTGTGATCGGGACCCAAGGACGCCAAGACGTCCCCTGTCCTCAACCACCTCACAGCTGAAGGCCTGTTCTATTTTGCAGCTGTACCCGCTTGAGGGAAGTTACTCAACTTCTCTGAATGGTGGTTCCCTCATCTGCGAAAACCCCTCCCTCACGTGTGTCCTTGCCACAAAGACACAAGGAACCTTTTCAGCACAGGGTCACCTGGCACAGTACTCGAGATGCTCAACACATGCTTATCGTCTGTGTCATTATTTTCGTAAAGGCTCCAGCATGTTCCCTAAACCACCGCCGATGTCAATAAAATGGCTTTGAAATCTTAGTAAGAACCACCAGCAAAAAACTAGCTTCATCTTGCCGGAAGGTGTGGGGCTTTCTCTCCTGCTTGCTGACAACTGGCTGTTCAGCACAAACGATCTCACTGCATGTCTGAGCTGAACATCAGACTACAGAGTAGGATAGGCCGTAAATCACACACGCAATAGACCCCCAGATCCCAGAAGGAAGTGGCCATCCATGGGGCCCAATTCCTGTAACCTCACAAGGTAGGGAGAGGCATGAAACCCAGCCCCCACCCCCTCTGGTCAGAAAGAGGCTGGAAAAGTGAGGTGGCCTCCTCGTTTCCACTGGATTCCAGACCCACAGGGGCCAGCACTGCAGGCCCGAGGGCCCTGCCTGAGTTGAAACACCACCACTCCCTGCTTCCTCCTCAGACCTCTGCACCTTTGGCAGGTTATTCAATCTCTCTGAGCCTGTTCTTTTATCTGTGAATGGGGGATCATAACAGTATCTACCTCCTCCCGGCTCTGTGAGGATTAAAGGAAATAATGAATGAGAAGCCCTTTGCCTAGGGTCTGGCATGTGTGTGTGTGGGGGGGGTTGTTTGTTTTTTGGATAAACTGCAAATTCCTAGGAAGATGTAACTTTCACTCTAATTCCTTCATAAAACTCATTCCCTCTGGAGGAGATCAGCCGCAGTGGGTAGCAACACCCTGCCCCCAACCATTATCACACACTGAGATCAGACTACCTGAGTCACCCTCACGACAGGCTGAGCAGCTTATAGTTCTGCTGTCTCCTCACAGAAGAGAAACTAAGGCCCAGAAAAGCCAGGGGACTTAACCAGAGCACCCACAAGGGCCTCTGTCGCTCTCATGGGCCCCGCTCCCGCATTCACCTCTCCTGGCTCTCAATTTCTAAACGAATGGACCTGGCTGCTTACATTAATCCTGATTATGTAACAAAGGGAACTTGGGTAGGCTGAAAGGTGGAGGGAAAATCACCAGTGTCAGTTTACACAGCCTCAGAGGGTCCAAGATGACAGTGCCTCACTCAGGAAGCTGGCTCGCCAGGCCTGGCTGCTTGGCGGCAAGGGTGGTTCTGGAAACCTTTCACCAGTGCTAAAGTCCCAAGGTTCCCTGACACTGCTGACTGCAGCCCATTCCCTCGAGGTCACCACCATGGAGAGGGCCCTCCCCGTGCTCAAGAATTGGTTCCTCTCTGAACTGTAGAGAAATAGCCAGATGGGGCCAAGAGGAGCTACAGCACTGGGCATGGGGAGTCCTCTATGGGTTCTGTCCCCTGTCCTGTGTTCCACGGTCACCCTGCAGCACCTGGGCTCTCACCGTGGGCGTGGGCATGCTCGAAGGTCCCTCGGATTCTGGGGGATCAATTCACACAGTGCTGCAGGATGTTTCCACCAAGTATGTCTCACTTCCCCAAACAGCGGCAATCCCCCCAAAATGTGCACCTAAACCTGAGTATGATCGAACAGACAGAGCCCTGTTCCAAGAGTAAGAAGACCCAGACTCCAAGCCAGCTCTGCCCTCAAATCCCTGAGGACCTCAAAGCAAGCCAGCCTAGCTAGGCACCAACATGGCTTTCCACCGGGAGGTAAATAACGGAAAAGATTTCTACTGTTTTTTTTTTTTTTTTTTAAGATTTTATTTATTTATTTGACAGAGAGAGATCACAAGTAGATGGAGAGGCAGGCAGAGAGAGAGAGAGAGAGAGAGAGAGAGAGAGAGAGGGAAGCAGGCTCCCTGCTGAGCAAAGAGCCCGATGCGGGACTCGATCCCAGGACCCTGAGATCATGACCTGAGCCGAAGGCAGCGGCTTAACCCACTGAGCCACCTAGGCGCCCTGATTTCTACTGTTTTGTTCACGATCTATTATAATTGCAAATATCTGTCCAGTGGATCAATGGAGTTAATACGATGTCTCTAAGGAAGTCCTTTTTGGCCTCGTACAGTCTAGACCTATGAAAGCGGCAAAAAATCCTTTGAAAAACAAATGTGTGTGCCATGAGGCACCTAGAATAGCCAAATTCAGGGGCTGAAAGCAGAATGGGGGTAGCCACGGGGTTGCAGGAGGTGGGGGAAGGGAGAGTGGTTGTTTAATGGGGACAGTTTCACTCTGAGAAGATGAAGAAGTTCTGGAGGATGGCTTCATAACGTGAATGTACTCAGCACTACTGAACTGCCCACTCTAAAATGTTAAGATGGGGGAGGGGGGCTCCTGGGTGGCTCAGTTAAGCAGCTCCGTTAGGCTCAGGTCATGATCCCAGGGTCCTGGGCTCCCTGTTTAGCGGGGAGCCTGTTTCTCTCTCTCACTCTTCCTCTGTGTTCTCCCTCTCTCTTTCTCCCCCGCTCTCTCAAAATAAATAACATCTTTTTAAAAAGTGTTAACATGGTCCTGTTCACCTGAAACGAACACGCACTGTATGTTAACTACCCTGGAATTAAAATTAAAAACTCAAGGAAAATGAGAAAAAAGAAAAACAAAATAGTCATGATGGTAAACTTTATGTGTATTTTACCACACGCTTTTAAAATCCTAAATTTAATCCATAGCTCGTTCCACAGGCTTTTTACCATCTGAAATCCTGTTACAATCAGATAATTCTCTAGACTTCCTCTAACACCAGAGAGAGCAGTTTTTTTATTTGTTTGTTTTTGGTGAAGGTTACCAGGGGTTTCGAACACAGCAGGATCCCCTAGACACAGCAGTATTCCTGGCTCCAGGGTCACCCTTGGAAGGAAGCCCCTGGAAGGTCAGCCCAGGGGTCCTCGGACAGCAGGTAAATGTTCCCAAGGAGGCAGAAATGGCGAAGATGCTGTTTGAAACTCCGCCCTTTCCCGTGGGCTGTCCCCCCAGCCTCGATTAGGCCGTGCTTCCCTGTCCAGGGCATGCTGGCCTGGGCCACCCCAAAAAGACATCATCCCAGGGATCAGTACCCCAGCTGCTCAGGCACGGAGGGAGCTGTCAAAAGCCAGCCGAGTGTTTGTATGTGACAGACTGGGTGACGACATGGGTGACAGGCCATCAGTGCCAGGGAGCGCCGTGAGGCACGGCCCTGCTGGAATCCATCCCAGACAGGCCCAGCGAGCTAGGCACCTCCGAAGCCCTGTGTACGCTTCTCGAGTCAAGTGTGGTCCTGTCAGCCTCTGCAGCAGCAGCTTCCACACCCTTCTCGGAGGCCAGGCCGTCTAACTGCACGCCCCACCGTGAGCCCATTATCCACAGGAAGAAAAGGCTTTTCAGAGCAGCCCTGTTGCCAGCCTGCTCTTGCTCCTTTCTCTACTTGTAATTATTAGCAGATGACGCGTCTGCATGCCTGTCTTCCAATAAAGTCTGAGGACACGAAGGAGGAGATGGCCTCATGCATTGGTGATCTCAGTGCCCCAGCATTGTGCTTTATACAGCAGACGCGATAACCGGCGGTCAAGGTCTCGGAGGTACACAAAATTCCACCCACGGGCATACACAAAGGAGGCCCTTAAAACCCCACATGCACGCCCCTTGCCGAATAGCTGTCTTCTTGCTGCCTGCTCCCCCAAAAGGCTACCCACTAGCTGTGTCCCCCAGCACCATGCATCTCACTGTTTTCTGGGGCCTCCTACACAGCAGAGTAGCCAGGGATGGAAGCCCCAATCAGAGCTGGGCTCCCGGGCTCAGTGCGTGCTAGAGGTATGAGGAGGGGTGTGGGGTAAATTTCCCAGGTGTTACTGAAGCCAGATTTCCCCAAAAATGCTCAGATCCCATTATCTCCATAACACTCACTGATTTATGTGCTGGTGGGGACAGGTTACAACTGGAAGGGACGTTCCCCTGCTTTCTTCACACACCTCGCACACCAGCCAGTAACAGAGAAAGAAACCAAAAATACCAGGAACAGCACGCTTGATGTTCTCAGGGTCTCTCTCGGGGGGGGGGGGGGGGAGACCAAAGGAAACGTCCCAGAGATCCCCCTCTCAGGCTCTGGAATCTACTTACATGCGAAAACGTCTCCATGTATAAATTGTCTCACAAGCTTTTGGGGGAGTCGTGTTTAAGTTTTACTGGATGCCCAAGGGTATGGCGGGGACCTACAATCATGGGTGAGCTTTGATGCTGACTAAAAACCCTCGTGGTGGAAACAAGAGCTTTAAAGGATTTGAAGGGATTCCAGAAGTGAGAGCAGGAGACCTGCATGGTCAGACAGCGGGGTTTTTCTCCCCACTGCACAAACATCATCAGTGTGTCCACGGGGGTGCTGTGGCCGAGTCCTTGCCTTCGAGAGGTCTGTCGTCTTAGTAAGGACAGCAAGAGTAAACCAAAAACCATACAAGTAATAAAACGACAGAGTCTAAGGGCCTTGAAGCAAAGTGGAAGGGGATGGCGCAAGGAGATCGAAGGCAGGAAGCCTCACTTCCATGTTGGGGGGGGGGGGTCCCAGAAGGGACTCTGAAGCCTGGAGGAGTTGGGCAAGTGGACCTCAGGATGCAGGGGCTACCTGGGGCACAGGTAGTGGCAGGTGGGAAGGAGCCAGCCGTCCCAAGAAGGGTATCACTGGGAGCTGAGCCCACGGTGAGCCCTGAAGTCCACGGCAGGAGCAAGGATCGGTTCACCCTTCAGTCTGTGCGGTTCTGACCTCTGGCCTTGGACGTGGGAACAGAGGAGGAGGAAGGAGGTAAGAAAGGAGATAAAGGACACAGGAGAAGACACATTTCTCACTGTGAAATCTAGACAGGAATGCAAGCCATGAGGAGAGGTGGTGCTCCCGTTACCGTGAGGGGACACCCCCAAAAGCCTCTCAAGGGAGGAGCCCCACCCACCCTGCTATTCCCAACAACGCTCCCCCAAAACCATCGGGTTGTCTGAGCTAACCTATCTGTGCTGCTGGCAACACTGCCTGACCTTGGCCATGCCAGCTGACCCCTCAATGACTCAGCTTCCTGGTAGTGAACTTGTAAAAGGTCCCCGGCAGGAAGGAGTCAGAGTTATAAACAGGGCCTTCCAGAAGCATCTGCTACACGGCTCCCCTTGATTCCAGGGTGGGGCTGTGGCCATTCAGCATTTCTGCAAATGCCTGAATGAATGGTCTGCCGTCTTAAAGCACTGTAGTTGGAGGTTTGAAGGAAATTAAACAGACTCTAATCTCCAGTAGTCTAGTTAGGACTAGCAGGCACTCTGGGATGCAGGGATCCCAAATGGTATTTGGGCAGCCGCTCTTCTCCCTGCTCCTTATCCCCCTGGTAGAAATTCCAGGACTGGGGTCTTCCAGTGTCCCACTCCAAACACAAGTGCCTCTAAGTCTATATATTCGAAGTTAGAAGAAGATGTCCCAAAGTTATAATGCCCCATGGAAATAAAGGGTGGAAATTTTAAAACTGGAAACTTCCAAAGAGATCATTTAGTTTGGATTCACTCTTGCCATTTTACAGATGAAGAAACTGAGACTTGCGGAAGTGAAGGGCTTCTCAGAGTCACTCAGTTGGTGGGCCTCCGGTTGTCTTAAGCTAATTAGAATTCACTCTAGAGGGTGACTGCTAAAAAACAATAAAATAAAATAAAGTAAAAGGTGAATGCGAACGTTACGTGCGCAGATGTACAGAAAGAATCAGCTTTTGCCTTGCTTTTCTTTAGTTTGTTCCCTGAGCCATGCTCAAGTTCTGGGTTGACGAAGGTTCTCCCTGTCCCTTAAACTGGCTGCTCAGGGATCAGAAATCTGTTTCCAATTTAAAGCAGTTTTCTGGTAAAAGTCCAGCTTTGCAGTGACTTTCGGTTCTTAGGGTCCGAAAGAGAATTTCAGAAACTTTCTTGTGCCTGTATTATCAGAAAATACAAATGACCCTTGAAAGAGACACTCGAGGGAAGTTCAAAACGAGACTCCTTAGCCAAGGTCAGGCAGAGCACCAGCGACTGGCCTCAAAAGCCTGTGGAGGAACAAGGCTGAGTCCAGGGAGAACGGGAACTCGCTTCCACCTGAAACTGTCCCGACGTGCACGCCCAAGAGGACAGACGCCAGCACCAGCAACTTCTCCGCTTCCTTCCAACACTCGAAAGATTCTTTTGAAAGCACAGAAGGCGCTGGGTGTCCTACCAACTTGTCAATATACTCCTTATTGCTATTACCTTGCTTTTATGAGGAAAAGTCACTTCTGAAGCACACATTCTTAAAGCTCTAGGTGCGAAATATAAATACGCAGTAATTTGCGAAGAAAGTTCACTGGACACCATCCTTCCTGGACTGCATAATACATGTACGTTAATTCAGTTTATTATCTGAGAAGCCGAGATTCAAGGGGAAAAAAAACACTGAAACACAATCACATTAAAAGCGAGCTCTCAAGTCTCACATACTACAATAGGATTTTAACCATTTCGCTGGCCGCTTCTTATCTGGGCTCTTTCGGTGGTAGAACTTCAACCAGATCAAATCTTGGCTTCTCCCCTGACCGTTTCTTCTGGGTAACAGCTCAGCTTTGTCTAACGACACTGAAAAGGCCCACACATGCCCTCCTTCAAAACACTCAGCAAACAGACTTGGTAACAAAGACCTCCTGTGCCAGGGGAATCCGCAGACACAGAAAGAGGGCTGGCCTTGGGGTCAGCCGATTCTTGCCCATGTCACCGCACTGGCCTTTTAGAGAAACAGGACTCGGCTTCCTAAAGCGGTGAGTTCCAGGAACTTCTGTCTAAACCCTGGACGAACACAGACACCAGGGGGAACATTCCTCAAGAGCCCGGTTTCAGGCTCTTTATCAAAACTGCCACAGACGGATGGGACAAGCCCAGGAAACTGTGCTCTCTGCATTTTCTAGAAGGCTCCACCGGAGCCGGATAGGCTAAAAGGGAAGAGGGGACGGGGAAACACGTTCGGCTCCAAAGTGGCCTTTAAAAAGCGAAAAGGAATGACATTCGCATCTGAATGTCAGGAAGGAGTACAGGCGCTATGGACTCTAGATAGGTCTCCACCCTCTGGAAAGCACACTGGTCACCTACACTGTTTGTCAGGTCTCTCCTCATAACCCTACAAATGGTGACCTGTGCTAGCAAAGGTCACTCAGGCAAACAAACCCTAAACCTCCGTAAGTCACATGATGGTATTTAATTTTTAGCCACTTCTCTGGCCGCTGCTGCAGCTGCATTTGCCACTAATGCCACCCATTAATTATGAGCCAATTAGGAGGAGAAATGCCTTTGAGATGACAGCCTTCATCCCTCCCTCCCTGTTCCCGCCTTCCTCTGGTCTCTGGCACTGCGGCAAAAAGTCCCACTCAGAGGGAAAGCCATCAGGCCGTCGTTTGGTAGCTGGATAGGGAATTAAAATCCCAGAACATGAGGAAGAAAAAGAAGAAATTTCAGAAAAGGGCGGGGCAGGGGGCAGAAAATTTCAGAACGGGGGCAGGTCCCAAGTGGAAGTGACCAAGTGACCTCAAGCTATGAAAATGGTCTCTGCGGATTCTGCAATCAGAAGGCTCAGAGCAGAACCCCACAACCAGAGTGTCAGAGGGGTATAGGTGTCCCGCTTATGGCCAGGCACCTTGGGGAACAGGATGGGACAGCCTAGCAGACAGAGAGAATGGCATGGCTTTGTTCTAACATCTGTATTCCCTTTGTTCTACATATAGATACTGAGCTAATTCCTGGAGGTGCCTTTTCCTGACCCCCTGGATGAGGTGCAGGTTCCCTGAGGACAGGCTCAACATCCACTACAGGAAGGAGTCGTCAATCTATCTGTCCTCCCAGCTGGACGGGGACTTCTGTCAGGAGCGACCTCCCAGGTGTCGAGCCTTTCAGCTCCCCTGGGGCCCGGCACACATCCTTACTCTCCATACGTCCTCACTCCTCACTTAATTTAGTCATTCAGTGAAACCCAGCAGATGAAGTTGCATTGTTGCAAAGGCCTTTCAACTCTTCCACCGTTCTATGAATCAGGCTAACACAAGCCTACGTTTAGCAAATAAGCCATGGAGACAGTGACTAAGGAAAGAGACTGACACGCCCTGGGCCCGCCCCTTCCAGCCTCACACACATGTATATACACACACCAACATCTCTCCTTTGGAAAGGCTTCCCGGCTCTGGTCTGACTTCTCTGAGTGGCTCATCAGCTAAGCCCTCCTGCTCCTTTAATCCAGGCTCGTGACAGCCCCGGGACATCCTTGGGACATCCCGTCTTCCAGGGGAGAGGGGGGCACTGCGAGTCAGAAGCAGTGCCTGGAGTGTTCCTGTCCCGAGCAGGTCCGGCTGGCAAGCTTCCTGCGGGCTGCCCGTGTCCACCCACCACCTTCCGCACCTACTGCCAGGCGGAGGGCCAGCCAGGCACCAGCCAGCAAAACCCTCAAAGCGGGCAGCATGCGGAAACAAGAACCGGAGGACCTCAAGACAAAGGCGTCTGTGTCCTACCTCCTTCCCCCCTTACTTCTCTGTGACAGCAGTCATTGAGAAAACAGGGAAAACAGACACAGGAGGGACCACAGTGGGAAAATCCCAGCCCCAGCTGCCTGGCATTCAAGGGGCAGGTTCACTTAAAAAGTAAAAGTGAGGCTATAAAAGGCTGACCCACAGAGAAGAACGGGACCCTCACTGCCCCGGGCAGCCCACTGCCCTCCTGCATGCAGCCCATCATTCACGAGCCTTCATCTCGGTGGCCACACGCAGCTCCTCTCAACATCAGCCCTCCGTGATCAATTTTAAATGTGTTTCAGAGCATGCCCTGAGTACAACCCAGCGAAGGCGGCGGGAGCAGGGGGGCCACCCGGGTCTTTACTCAACAGATGGGAGACACTGTGTAAGGAGAGAGGTGAAGCGCCTGAGGCCATGCTGCGAATCCCACAGTGGCTGGAAACAGAGCCTGGATTTTCCATTCCAATGAGCTAACCTTACCCCTTTAACAGGATCCCCGTTGGATAATAAATACCGTGACCTGGCACCTGCGGAGAGCTTTAGACTTTTTCAACAGTAGAAAGGTTTGTTTGCTGCAAGCCCGGCTCTATTTTCTTCCTAGAGGCAGTGAGCAGATGGAAAGGGAGGCGGGACGGTTGTTGCTACTCTTCCCTGTGGAAGGGAAGGAAACAGCTACCCTAGCCGACCGAGGAACGATGACGTAGTGCTCTTCCCAACAACAGGCCATCCTGATCCTGGGATTCAGAAAAGGATTCTCAGGCCAGTCCAAAGTCAAATCACAATACTGAGTTCCAAGTTTCAACTCCCTGCTGACATGAGAAGGGGCCACAGCGGCTGCAAGTCGATCCAGAGAGAGAAGCCAGACAGAGCCAGAGATTACCTACAGCCATAACCATATGTCATCATCCCCTTGCCCTCTGTGCTGGAGTATCTGACCAAAGACCTCCTACTTATATGTTAGAGCTCTGCGTTCCATGCTGGACTTTTGAGTCGCTGCTGGTGCTCCCTTCCCTCCAGTTCCTCCCTCCCAAGAATGCAGCTGGGGCCGTGTCATCTTGTCTCAGAACCCAGCTCAGGGGCCCCTGCTGCCATTAATGTGTGAGTCTACTCCCCGGTACCTCCTTAGCTTTCTCCTGCCTTTTCCCTTCCTCTTTGTCCCCGCTCTGCTCTTGAATAGCAGAAAATGCCTGACTTCCAGAGCGTCCTATTTTTTTGAAGTTCAGTTTTCTCAAAATGAGAAACAGCACATGTCTTTTCCCACCTTCACAGGAGAGCTAAGAGAATCCAGTGACAGAATGCAGGTGAGAACAATACAAAAACAGTGCAACATACAAGTGCAAAAGCAACATACAAGCATCGGTAGGCGTTCAAGCAATAACACCTTTAGAAACGACACAGGAACTAAAATTAACTGAATGCTTACCAAGTACCTGATGCTATTCTTAACACTCGTGGTATATTGTAATTAATTCTATAGCAACACTCTGAGTGTGATTACCTCATCTTACGGATGAGGAAAATGGGGGACAGAGAGGTCAGTAGTTTGTTTAGGCACCGTCCCAAGGCAGTCTGGCCCCAGAGCCTGCTCCGTGAACCTGAACCACTCTCCTCTTCATCATGAAGCATACTGCCTCCGATATTATCTAGGATTATCTGGGCATGTCCAGGTTTACAAAAGCCGCCCACAAACGTGATCCTCCCTGAGCTTTTCAAAGGCCCCGTCAAGTGAGGAAGCAAATGATGTTAGTCTAGGAGACTAGGATTAGCCTGTGAGAGCAGGAGACACCAGCCTCGCCTAGAGAAGTACCAAGGTTTCAAAGCTGGTCCATGGCAGGCCCAGAAATTAACGTCACAGAGCCTACTGGGGCCTTCTAGGGTCTTCCACACCAGCACATGCAGCTCTCTCCAGCCCCTGCCCACGGAAGGATCTCAGACGGAGCCTTTATGGCCATGCCAGGGAACCAAAGCTGTCACCCCAATGAGCGACCGTGGCAAGGGCGTTTGCCAATCAGACCTCGGCGTGCCACCGCTTTCTGGGTCTCTCGCTGGACACATCTGATGGATCCAGAGGCCCCAGAGGAAGTCCTCTCGGTGACACGAAGCTGCAGCCCCCCCACTTGACCCAACAATGGCCAGACGTTTCTTAAAGCTGTTACGCAACTCTTACTTCAGCCAAGCTGCTGCTGGGATTTCCATTTCGACACGTTTTGTTTTCTCTTCAGAGAGAAAGCGTGAATGTGAAACCGTAACACCTCTTAGTGACCAGACAACGGCCCTTCCCAAATGTCTGGGGTTACTGGTAGGGTGGAGAATGTTTTCAGAGGCACCTTCTGGGAGCCAAGTTCAGCTTCCAGAATGACTAACAATCTCAGGGGTGAGAAAGAGGATTGCGGGGCGGGGGGGCATATAAGACAACTAAGGGCCACTGTATTCTCCAGGGCAAGAAGCCAACTCAAGATTACACGGCAAAGAAGTCTGGAATGATGCTCCCCGGGCAGCCTCGGGACCTGCAAGATGGCAGAGCCTGGACACCCCAGACCTTTTGCCCCTTTGAAAGCAAACACCAAGTTGGGCCCTTCTTCCCCTCAAAGGGAGCCCATCCTGCCACGTTAGCTCAGGATCTAATTATAGCGAGCAATGCACTGGGGCCGGGGGCCAGCACTTATTTTTGCTGTCTGGTGTCTATAGCACAGAGACCAGCAGGGAAGGCGCTCAGGAAGTGTGGAATGAAGTGGGTGGCCAGAAGAATTAATAGCCTCATTGGGATAGAACGGTGGCTTGCAAATTCTACTGCAAAACAAAGGACAAACAAAGGGGCTGAGCATGTTTCAAAGAACTTTTCCCCACCACATCTCTTCTTTGTTTTAGAGATTTATGTATTTTAGAAAGCAAGAACGCACTAGGGGGGCATGGGGGGGCAGGGGGAGAGAAACTCAAGCAGACTCCCTGCTGAGCACGGAGCCTGATAGGTGGCTTGATCTCACAACCCTGAGGTCACCACCCAAGCCGAAGTCAAGAGTCAGACGTCCAACCAAATGAGCCACCCAGGTGCCCCCTCTTCCTCCCACGCCTCTTTATAACAACAACTATACCTACGTTCATTCAACCGCTATTCACAGAATACCTTTATCTGTCTTGCTCTGACGGACAAGTCAGAGGGAAGAAGGTCTAGGTGTCTGCACACTGCTCAAGGTTCGGGCTTTGTTCTGCAGGCAACAGGGACAGCTAGGGGCCTATGAAGCAGAGAGAGGGACGATCTGATATGAGATGCAGAAGATGGGGCTGGTCCTCAGCTCCTGGCATGGGTTCTGCTGCACGTGCAGAACAGGCTAGATTTTCCATTCCAATCAGCTAACCCTACCTTTTAGCAAGTTCCCAGTTTGATAAAACCATGGCCTGGCACCTGCAGAGAGCTATTTTATACTTCTTAGACTGCATTCACTGTTCAGAGTTCATTGCAAACCCGGCTGCATTTTCTTTCTAGATGTAGTAACAAGACCTGAAAGGCAGGCAGGGTAGGCATTGAGACTCTTCCCCATTTAAGAAGAGAAAGTTTCAAAATATATTATATGTTCATAAAAAATAAAATTAAAAAAAAAAAAAAAAAAGAAGAGAAAGTTTCTGAGGGAGGGGGCCCAGGCTGGAGGGGAGGCGGGGATGTCTACATGGCACATCCTGGACACCGAGGCAGCCACGTCTAAGACTGTCTGGGAGGCCACAGATGCCCAGCTTCCAGAAAGGCTGGACCAGAGACACCAGTCTTCCAACTGTGAGTGAGCAGGACGCAGGCAGAAACTGTGGGGAGCAGAGAGGGTGGCGGGCTGACCTCTAAGGAAGACCAGGCCGCTGCCCCCTCATCAGAGAGGCCAGGAAAACGATGACTGATTTTATTAGCCAGGAGATCACTAGCAGCGTCTCTGAGGTTTCCAGCAGAGCGGTGGGCACAAAGCCAAAGGCCTGGCCGGTGAGGGGTCAGAGGGATGGGGGGAGGAGGAGGTGAGGAAGCAGAGAGCAAGTGTCCAGGATCCTTTCCTAACCCTGGTTATTTTGAGGAGAAGAACCCCTGGGGCGCATGGGGTCAAGGTGAGATGTCCGGTATTTGTTATTTAAGATGGGATGAGTTTGGACTTTATAAATGCTTGTAAGAAGGAATCACAGGTCGGGGGAAGGCTAAAGATACCGAAACCGAGTTGCTCATGAGAGAGATGACCAAAATAACTGCCACCATGAGCATTTATAGCACACGGGCAGCAGACGCTACAGCAACAGCTTTCCGAGAGATGACTTGTTCAATTCTTCCAACAGTCCTATAAGGGAGGGCTCGGTATGAACATCCCCACTCTGCAGACAAGGACCCTGAGGTGACAGAGGTCACTCCCGCGGCCCAGGGTAGAGGCAGGACAAGACTGAAACGCAGGTGTACGCAAGTGGTTCCCACGCCCTGCCTTTCCCAGGCCTGGTGATTCCCCTCTGGCAGAGGGAAGACCCTTTTACCTTATGACAGGAGGAAGGCAGGGAACAGCAGGCTGGTTGGAAGGGCGGTGAGAGGAAGGTGATCTTCACTGGGGTCCTGGTTTCCCTATGAGCTACGGAGCAAGAGGCCACACAAGGGGCTGAGAAAGCAGAGGGATGGGAGTGTGAGGAGCTGCTGAGAAGGATGGGAACAGGCTGACCAGAACACACAAAAGGACAGGCTGAGGGCCCCAGAGGCACGTGCACACAGGGCACCAGTGGAGGCAAACGTGCGATTTTTTTTTTCCAGAAGGGCTCGACGGCCCGATGGGGCAATGGGTCACCCAGGACTGGGGTTTGGGCAGACCAGTGAGGCAGGGAAAGGGAGGTCCTGGGAGTGGCTGCAGTGGCCAGCCACAGGCTCTAGGCTGGAGGAGGAAAATAGGGCCAGGCGGAGGCCCAGCCCGGTGGGGCCAGGGTAACACAGCTAAATTCAGGACCTCAGAGGTGGAAAAGTTCCGTGTTAGGACGAGGCCCCGTGGAGTTACAGGCCATCAACCTGAGGGGCATAAAGAACACAGGGGTTTTGGGGCACCTGGGTGGCTCAGTGGGTTAAGCCTCTGCCTTCGGCTCAGGTCATGATCTCAGGGTCTTGGGATCGAGTCCCGCATCGGGCTCTCTGCTCAGCGGAGAACCTGCTTCCTCCTCTATCTCTCTCTCTGCCTGCCTCTCTGCCTACTTGTGATCTCTCTCTGTGAAATAAATAAATAAAATCTTAAAAAAAAAAAAAAAAGAACACAGGGATTTGGATGTTAGTTGGCTGGCAACCAGGAGGGGATGTTCTCAAGAGTGATAGCGGGATTCCTTCTGGGTGGAAACAGTCTTTGCGAGCCGGACGCCAACGTCCAGAGAGATCGGGGAAAGTAGGGGCACGACTATGTTGTTGACCATGACAGAGATGAAGATGAGCACTGAGCCCCAGAGAGCACTCAGGACACAGCAGGCTCCGTCATTCACTGCTTAAAGGACTTCACCCTCACCGCCACTCTCCCCTTTTCACCGACAGGAGACAGGGCACTGGGAAAGAGGTCCAAGGTCACGCTAAGCAGAGCCTGGACACCCTCCACACACTGGTGCTCCTCACCACTCCTCCTCCTGCCCTGAGGTGAGCAGATGAGAGAGAGAGAGAGAGAGAGAGAGAAAAGTGGAAGGACAGGAGCCTCAAAGGAAGACCGAGACTAAGAGGCTGGTGGGTCACGGTGAGAGGCCAGGAGCCCCAGAGATGCCTGGGCTTGAGCTGACAGGAATCTTAACACTTGAGAGGCTTCCGGGAAGGAGCGACCTCAGGCGAAGAGCTGTCTCCCTATCAGGACAGGGAGACGGAAGGAACATTCGGTGCAGATACAAGCGAGCATGTTCCAAGCAACTTCCGCGGGGTGTGATGAAAAATAAAGGAAGAAAGCAGTGGAAAGCTCAGTCGGGAGAGAGAAACCAGCAAGAAAATTAGTATCTGCGTTTTACGGACAAAACAATTACGATTCAGAAAAGCTAAGCCGGCTCTGCCCCAACCAGTACGTCAATGACTAGGGATCCGAATCTCCCCAAGATAGTTCTTGGAGGGTGAGACACGTGGCTCAGAAAGAGCTTGAGGGGAGGTTTAGAGTTAAAGACAAAGTGATTAGATACGTCTCCTCTATGCAAAATGTCAGCCAGAACATTCTAGGTGGAGGCGGGGAGGGGAAGGGCAGGCTCGGGGCTCCCGACGCCTGCCGAAGAGCTCGTGCAAACAGCCAGCCCGTATAGATGCATCTGCAGCCGGCACTGAGGAGGCCAGAGGACTGAGGATTAGAAAACGAAAAGGAAAATTCTCTGAGAAGGAAATGTTGGGTCCTAGGAGAAATATGAAGACAGCCAGAATGTTCTGGGGCTTGAGAGAAGCTACGTTCAACACAGAAGCTAGTTCATCCAGTGGGCTGGGGAAAGGCAGCCCTCCTGAAGTTGGAAGGGGGTCAAGAACCAACGCCCATCAAAAAGGGAAAGTGGGGGCACCTGGGTGGCTCAGTGGGTTAAGCCGCTGCCTTCGGCTCAGGTCATGATCTCAGGGTCCTGGGATCGAGCCCCACATCGGGCTCTCTGCTTGGCAAGCAGCCTGCTTCCTCCTCTCTCTCTCTGCCTGTCTCTCTGCCTACTTATGATCTCTCTCTGTCAAATAAATAAATAAATCTTAAAAAAAAAAAAAAAAAGGGAAAGTGGACCACAGTCGGTCACTGCGCCCAAGAGCAGATGGGATGAAAGCTCTCACGAATGAGATGGCCAAAGGTAGCTAAGACATGCCCAAAAGAAAACCAGGAAGGGATAAGGGACACACACACTCCACGAGCAATGCCCTCTCCCATGTTCCAGGCACACACCCCTGTGTGCTTTAAAGACCCAGTCAGGTAAATCCCCCATGCGGGCACAACTGCCTCTCCCTACTGAAGAGGTGAGGGTGCCTTCCTTGTCCACTAGACTCCTAGGGGCACCCCCTCAAGCCCTGACCCAGCCTGCCCCTCCCCCACTTCCAGGCGGTAGGGGGCTGGGTAAGGTCCATCCCCTCCTCCAGCAGCAGGCCTGCAAGCTGCAGATCCGGGCTGTGGGTGTCCTCAGGAGGCAAAGAAAAGGACACAAGTTCAAGAACACGCCTTTCTTGACTCCATGCCCCTTCCAAACGCACCTTTTAAAAAAGCATCACCCACTTAAGGACAGAAAAAAAGGGAGGGGAGGAACCTGAAGAAGACAGGAGAAGAGAGACAGAGAAATCACTATAATTTTCTTGCAAGAACTCGAGCAATTTGGGATTTCACGCCCTTTTGAAGCCGTGCGGCATCTACTGAACTGTACTTGGCTTTGAAAACACTGCAGTGGGCTCGGAGGGGGCTCCGGCTGCGGCCTTCCCCTTCCGGCTGAGCACCCTTCCTACCAGCCAGCCTGCACCACTGGGACCAGGAGGAGCAAACTCAGAAGTGGAGGAATGCTGAGCTGTCCTGGCACCTGCCTGGCTCGCCGTGGCTCAGAGCTCAGCAAGGCCAACTGCAGAAACCCCGGAGGCCAACCGACGTTTCCAACTGGCTCAGCACCCACCAGCTCCTCGAGAGAAGGCTGAGCCTCACCCCCTGGCTGCCCGCTCCTCCTCACGGACTGCGCCCGGCCCGGGAAGGGGGGCTTCTCCCCGCACAGTTACAGACAGCGCTTCCTTGAGAAGCCAAGGGAAGGGCCGAGAGAGGGTCAGCGGAAGTTCCCTCGCTTCAAATCTTTCCTGTTTCCTTTTGCCCCCCGCTTTCACCACCGTGGGATTCAGCATGGTCTAGAGTGGTGTGCCTAATCTGGTTGGAATTTCCTCCTCCACCCACCTGGCATTCTCCCCATGGTCTTGAGCACTCTCCCGACCCGGGCTTCCTACAGCCACCCCACGTGCTGGCCTCGGGGACCATGCCACTTGCACACTCTGGGGCACCGGCTACAGAATCACGGAAAACCCACTGCAAAGCCCCAGTTGGGAAGGAACAAGTAATCACTACTGGTTGGCGAAAGGGCTGTGGCGTCCCCGTGCTCCGGTCCTTGGTACCAGGCAGACCGTTCAGTTACTAGGAACTGACAGGAGATCTGGGTGGCCTGGCCCTTTAGGGACTCATTAAGTATTCACACTCCACCCCTGGGGACTAAGTGAGAGAAGGAGGCACAGGAAGGAGCAGAAATGTTGCTGAAGGTCTTCCAAATAACCCTTTAATAATCAGACTGCTGTAGCTTCAGAGACATTACCCATCATCAGGTTCAGTGCTCCTCATACTTTTTTGGCCATAACTGCCCATCAGAATGGAGTTGTACACAGCCATCCAGGGAACGCGTGCGCGCACACACACACACCCCCCAAACAATTTCACCAAGCAACACACGTCTTATAGCAGGCCACACCACACTCACTTGTATTTTGTACTTTCACCATTAGAGACACTAATCTTTTTTTTTAAAGATTTTATTTATTTATTTCACAGAGAGAGAGAAAGCGAAAGCGAGAGAGGGAACACAAGCAGGGCGAATGGGAGAGGGAGAAGCAGATCCCCCACTGAGCAGAGAGCCCGAAGTGGGGCTCCATCCCAGGACCCTGGGGTCCTGACCGGAGCAGAAGGCAGATGCTTAACCCACTGAGCCACCCAGGCGCCCCTAGAGAAACTAATCTTTCTTAAAATGTTGATTCCATTAATGGGTCACAACCCACAGTTTGAAAAAACACAGGTAATGAAAGTGACATTGTGGGGTGTTGGTTAGGATAGGACTTCATGGGAAAGCATATTTAACATAATAATTTTAAGCACTGATAAGGTTGGCTTTCTGCCCCTATGACCACAAAAGGAAGCAGCTCGTCTGGCTCTGTGGTCAAAGTGACCAGCACTGAGTTCCATGGTCCACACCACCTAGGACAGAAAAACTGGGAAAAGCGGGCCCACCTGCTACTCTCACCTAACCTCACGTACTCAAAGTTCAAAATGTGTGCCTTATAAAATCAGAGATGAATTTTTTTCCAACACACAATTCCCACTGCCATGGCTTCGACTGTAATAATTCTTTGGAATTTCAAGTATCATAAAAGAGGACAGTGGGTGTTCTGTGTATGTAGAAAGGGGGACAGGTTAAGAATGGGGAGAAATACTGAACTGGCCTTGTAGGCCCCATTTTACAGCCACAAAACTAAGGCGCAGAACAGTGCCTAAGGCATGAAGCAAGTTACAGGCAGGGCTGGAAACCCGATCCAGGCTCCTGGCTCCATTATTCATGGTCTCCATCACCCAAAATATTTAAGAAAAATACAGTCGAGGTTTCCCCAAGTGATGCATGGATGTGTCCCTGTTTTGTCATGCTGGGAACAGACAACCATGCCGATCTTGGTAGACCTTGCCACTTGGCTGCAGCTCCCCTGGGATCATGCAACGGGGCTCACACCACTTAACCCTCTCTCTGTGCCTTTTGTCTCAGCTGAAAAATGAAAAGAAGAATCCTTGCTACTCCCTCCCGAGAAACTGTAGTGAGAAACGAGGTGCTTTAAAACCAAACCTGCATGCTTAGAAACAGAAGCCCTTACTAATTACCTAACCAGGGCCTTCATTTTATAGTCAAGCCCTATAAGGTGGGTGACTCGTCTGGGACGGCTCTGTTTCCTATCCACAGGTGATTACTTCACTGCTATGTGCTAAGTACACAGTGACATCTGGATTAAAACATGCTATGTCTACGGGACAGAAAAGAAACTAAACACCAAACACACAATTTAAACATATGAGACAAATACCTCTTAGGCTGACACAGGGAGTTGAAAAGGCATGACTAATTACATCTAATCCTAAAGATAACCGATAGTGATGCTCCAAGCCACGCTCAGCAAAACCTCACATGTGGCACCGGTCCCCAATGGAATGTTCATCTCTGCCACCCTGTGAGTCGGGTGCCTGCTCAAATAACACCTTCCTGCCCCTAACTTTCCCCATAGTCTGTCCAGGGCATTGGACACAATAGCTTCGAATATGGGAAATTTTATTAAATGTGATGGATTCTTTCCTATACAAATGCCACCGGGTATCTGTCCAGGGTCTTTCCTGGAGAAGCTGTGAAAACCTACGAGGCAAGACTCTCTCCCATGCCCTCCATAACCCTGGCAGCAAAGACCATTCCTTCCCTAATCCCCCCTGGGGATGCTGGAGGGTCTGAAGAGATGATGCCTCCCGCAGGGTAGCATCATCAAAGCCTTGGGCCTCACCTTACTGCAAATGCCCATATTTTCTCTCACTGGATTCGTGTCTGTCCACTGACTACCAGCTCCCAGAGAGCTGCCCAGGGCAGAGAAAACCCTGACTTTGACATTCTGGTCTTCACATCTCACATGTGGGGCGAGCATCAACAAGAGACAGCTGCCAGTGGGGGAGCTCTGTGGGCCCTGCCTTTCAAGATAACTGCCACCCAGAGCCGTCCCCAAGTCTCAGAAAGCACTCTGGGGCTGGAGTCAGAGGAGACAGGTGGAGTATGAGCCTGGGCAGGTGAATCAGTTCATAGCCCTTTGCCTCCGTTTCTTCATCTGTTAATCCCTGGGTTTGCTGGATGAATTCGATGAGTTATGCCTACAGAAGCGCAAAATGTCAATACCAGCATTACCTTCCTGAACAGTCGGACAGAAGGCAGCTCTCACTCTAACAGGGAAAATCCGCCCGGCTAACGCTGCCTCCTTGCACAAATGCTCGTAAAACTACCTGGGGAGGTGACAGGCAAACCGAGTGCCTATTACACAACCCACAGTAAGAGTTGGATAGCCCACGCTCTTCTCGCCTGCCCTCCTCCCTGCAACAAAAAGAGAAGGCAAATGTCACTGCAGGGCTCCCTGCCTCTAGGCTGCTCGGCCGCCCGAACTTCTGGGGGAAGCGGTGCAGAAACCCTGAGAAAAGGGGATCACGTCGGGCGTCGCTGAACCGGTATTCCCAAGAGAGCTGCCAAGAACCAGCGGAACCCCTGCCATTCCTCCGCCTGCCCAGAGACCCGGGAAGCAGAAGCCACACACACCCGGGCCGGAGGGCGCGCGGCCGAGCCGGGGCCACGTTTCTCGGCGCCAGCTAGCGCGGTTAGCGCTTCCCGGCGGCACGCTCCCTCGGAAACTGCGCACGTGGGGGCAGCCGTGGCCACCCCGCACACACCGGAGGACGCCTCTCGCCCCGGCTCGGACACCGGGCGCGCCAGCGGGAGCCGCGGAGAGCTGGAAACCCGAAGCCCTCGGATCGCGTGGGCAGGCGTGGTAAGACTGTGCGGAGCTGCACCGATCGCCTCCCTCGGGCACCCCGCCGCCACCACCGAGACCAGGGGCGCTCGCCAATTCTTCTCCCCCGCCGCAGCGCCGCCAGCAGCCCGGGTCGGGAAGGCGGTGGGAGCGGCGGTGCGTGGCGCCGGCCGGAGCACCCTAGTGGGCTTAGGGGCGCCCCCGGGGCCCAGGCGCGCGGCGGAAGGAGCGGCGCGGCGCGCTCGCGGCAAGAGCCGGGGTGCCGCGCCCCACGCCCGCCGCAGACGGGAGGAGAGGCGCTTTGGGGGCGCTCCCCCAGGCTGCTCTTGCGCGGGATGCAAACGCACGCGCGCGCGCGCGCGCTCCCAGGTCCGCTCGCTCTGTCCCGCAAGACTCCTCGCGCCTCACCTTCACCGAGTCTACCGGGTACATGACCGAGTGCTCCAGGATCCCGGCCATCGCTCCGGCTGTCATGTGGGTGGATAAGGAGGCGCTGGTCGGCAGGTTCTCATAGTCCTCCGACCCGGCGTCCTTGCAGCCGCCGCCGCCGCCATCTCGGCTGTCCCCATCCATCCTGCGCCCCACAGCCTGGCTCCCTACGCCGCCGCAGCGCAGCTCCATCCGCCAGCTCCGCGGGGCGCGGGAGGCTGCAGGAGGTGGGCAGGGAGGGGGAGGGGGCGAAAAACTTCACTTCTTAAAGTGGGAACCACCTCCCCGGTTTTGCGGCGCCTGACGCCATGGCGGGCTGGGGTGGAGCGAAGGGGCCCGACACACCAATCGCTGGAAAAGAAGAGGCCGGCCGCGGCCCCACCATTGGTGTGTGGGACACTGGGGACCCGCCTTCCTGTGTGACGTCACTGTCCAGTGCAAATTTCCAAGCAACCGGACGGGGGCGAGAGGAGACGTTGGGGTGTCCCGGGAAGTTGTACAACCTCCAGGGTGCTGCTGCGGCGCTTGGGGCTGGCTGGGCGGAGGAGGGGGTCTGGTGGTAACTGGAGAGGGTCGTCCAGGCCCCCGGCGGGGACATGCCCATGTCCGGGGGTGGAGGGAGATCAGGAACCACGCATAATCTTTTCCCAGAGCCCGGGTTTTGCAAACAGTGCTGCTCAGCAAGCGTTGGCATTCCTAAGGCCTGGAGAGGGGACAGTTACTGCGAATGCCATTTATGGAGCAGTTATGATAGCCAGGTAGGGGGTGAGGGCACACGTGCGGGCGGAGTGGAGTTCTAGAATTGGAGACTCACTGCGTGGTATCAGTGGCTCATACCTCCTTTTGTGCAGCCCATGGGCATATACCGTGGAGGAGACAGAGTCAACGTCCTGTGCTAGGCTGCTTTGCTGGGAAGTACACTCGTTTAGCTGAAATTTTTTTCCCTCGCTGGAAACACACAGAGCTAAATGCGTTCCTCTTCTTATTCTCACAAAGAAGCTTAAATCCACTCTGTCCTGGACTGAGCAAGACATGACTAGTCATCAGAATGGAGCCTTTCAGCACCTTCAGCACATTTTTCTTGGGACTAATAAGCCTGGGAGGTCTTCAGAGGCCGGCCTCTCACTCAGGTGCTGAGTGGCTCCCAGCAAAATCTTAGAGCATTGCATCTACCTGCTTTCTCAGACTCTGGTCTCCTGGTTCTTAAACTCATCCTGAGCTGACCTCTTAAAGTGTAACCCAGGTTGCTTTATTTCAACCTAAACAGTATTGTCTTGTTGTATCTCGGGGATGGAGGAGAAATCAGAAAGCAGGGGAATGACCTGTCTATGGAAGTCTTCTCTGGGAAAGTAGGGCACCTGCACGTCTAAATGTCCATGTTCTGGGGCTTAAGACTTGGCACTTCTGAGATACCAGACACCTTATCCAGAGAAGCCTTCTGGTCAGGAGAGCTGGGCCTTGAGATAGGAAAGGGTGGAGGAGATCCCCAAGATGCTGCACCCACTCTACCCTCACCCTGCTCCCAAGCTTCAGGTCACAGCAACCCAGGCACCTTCCAGGGATTCGAGATATAGTGACGTGAGCATTGTCCTTCAAGGCCAAGGGCACCAACTCCCCTTTTTTGGTAGCGGCCAATAGTAAGTAGCTCCCAGAGGAAGTGCTGAGGTTGTTAGAGGTAGAAGCAAGCTCTTTGTTTAGTGGTTGGCAGAGAAAATTTTCCCCGCTTTTACCATAGGTGATTTTTAAGAAACATTCATCAAAAGCCACTGATATGCACTTGAAAATGGATACCTTTTAACCAGTACATATTCTTAAAACAGTTGTCCCACTTCTGGAAATGTGCCATGAAAGTGTAAATATGCGTAAGCCCCTCTTCAAAGCACTATTTATAGTACTAAAGAATTGGAAACAACTGAAATGTTCAACTAAAAGGGGATGGCTGAATAAATGATGACATGTACATTGGGGTCATCAAAAATTGTGGTTGTGTTATGCAATAAGATGAGAAATGATGATACAATGTTGGGTGAAGAAACAACATGAAACTCTATGACATTTACAAAGATGTAAACATTAGGCATGCAGGAAGAGGGAAGTGGTCATTGTGATAGTGATGTAGGATTAAAGGTATTTTTACTATATTTTTCAGACCTAAATAATACATGTGTCATTTCTATAACTTAATTCATTTTTAGGATGTAGTCTTCTAATGGATGAGGAGCCTTCTGGACTTTGCAGTGGTGATATTGGTGGAGAGAAGCCATCCTCTGGATGATTAAGGGGACTCCTGGCAAATGTAAACAGGCCCATAAACTTAAAAGATATCAGACTTTTTAAAAACTTCATTAAGGGGGTGCCTGGGTGGCTCAGCGGGTTAAAGCCTCTGCCTTCAGCTCAGGTCATGATCCCAGGGTCCTGGGATCAAGCCCCACATCGGGCTCTCTGCTCAGCAAGGAGCCTGCTTCCTTCTCTCTCTCTCTCTCTCTCTCTGCCTGCCTCTCCTCCTACTTGTGATCTCTCTCTCTCTGTGTGTCAAATAAATAAAATTTTAAAAAACTTCATTAAGTAAATATTAAGCCAGAGCAATTTAGAAAATATTTGGAATATTTATTATAAGCATTCAATATTTTTTTCTCATCCTATAAGGTAGACATGGTGTGTTGGCACTCAGCATCTATCTTAAACTCCTTCTTGTACTGCAGTGGCCAGAAATTTGTAAACCTCATTAATCAGATCCTTGCAGCTCATAGTCCAGATGTGATTATTGTGCCAGTTGGATGAACTGGAGAGATCTGGGAGGCAGAAAAGAGAAGAAGGTCACCTTCCTGCTGCTTTGATGTTTTCTGCTGCCTAGCAAAGCCATAGACACTTGGATAAGAGTGGGCAATGGCTTTCCTCTTGCAACAGTCCTGCAGTGTCTGGTCACCAGATTCATGGATGTCAAGAAGCAATATGGCAGCAGGAATGGTAGCAACCTCCTGATCCCTGTACCGTAGCTTCAGCAGATGGCCTTCCTCGCCTTCCAGGACATGCCAGAGGACCCCTTGGGATGCCAGTTTGGGAATGTGGATCTGAGAGTTTTTCCTGGAGGCCCAGCCTAGGTTTCAGCTCTAACAATACTGTATATGGTAGCAGGAGGGCATAATACAGAAGGAGCCATTCCTGGACATCAGAATACAGCCACTAGCCCTGGTCCTAGACTTCTGTGCAAGGCTACCAGCTGCCATCACCCAGTGCTTTGGCCACACTGTCAACAAAGAGGGCATAGGGGCTCAGGAGCAGAGCAGTGAGCAGAGCTCAGGAGCAGAGCAGTTCTCAGGGGCTCAGAACCTTTCCTATAGAGTGAACCTGGAGACTCAGAATGACTTGGCTTGGTTCCACTGGGGTCTCTATGTAAAGTTCCTGAATGTTGACGTTCTGAAGATGTCATCATACTGCTCTAGCCCATCTGGGAGCCAGCCTTCATTTTGAAAGAGGAGTGGGGAGCTGAAGAGGATAGAGGGTGAAGAGCACTTGACTTGGAGTTATGGACCTGTTCGAACCCTGGTTCCGCCACTTACTTGCTATGTGGTTCCTGCCCATTGGTTGGCATACTTCCTCATTTGTTGGTGAAGGAAGCACAAAAAATGAGAAAATACAAATCTCGTGGTGAAGCTTATATGATTTGGGAGTACTGAAAGGAAAGAAAACGTGAAGGAGTTAACAGTACAGAGGTAAGAGGTCTAAACTTTCTCCAAAATCTTACTTTTTTCCCCACAGTCATTGCTCCAACCCTGGCACCCACCTGCCCACCTCTGCAACACAGAGACATAGTAACACCTTGCCCAGATCTCAGCCAATGCTGTGGCTCCCACCAGGGACACCCTTGTCTGCCAGAGGGGAGGCTCTGTGCCTTGGAGCGAGGGCAGCTGGTATGATGTCTCCTAGATCAAATACGATGTGGTGTGGTTACCGCGGGGGTGGGGGGAGTGGGAAGGGGTGCATTTTGTCTTTGTTTTTCTCAATGTGCTCTCATCCACATATCCATTAATTTTAAGTGAGGTTTATCTGTTGGGAGGGCTGCAAGGTCCTCTTGATATGCTGGATCCCTTCCACTTATATATCTGGCCGTGTATTCCCAGAATCTCTCACTCTCCCAAGGACAGCATTGTGTTTCCTAAAAGCTCTGTGATTCATACTTTGGAATGAGTTTCTCCACAAGAGAGGCAGAAGAAGAAATGGAGGCAAAAAGCTAGTCTTACTCCAGAGCCCCATGTCAAATAAGGAAGTCGTGGGTGAGAGCCATCAAGCCCAGGGAACACAGAGCTGATTCACTTTACCATCTTTTCCAAGGACGCTGATGGGCAAGGGTCAAAGCTGGGGGTTTGATCAGCAGGCTGGGGGTCGAGTGTTGACCTACTGTGTCTCCTGAGAACTAGACCCTGTTCACACTTCTGCAGACTCTACTGTTTGAGTCCCCTGGTAATCGTCCATGTGACATGGCTGGGACCCACTGCTCGGGGACAGTCCCCTGACTCCTGTTCTATGGATGCCTGTCCCAACAGCCTTAGCAGCTGCCCCATGCACTTTCACTGATGAGACACAATGATGTCAGCTGCCCTCTCCCCACATCAGGGGCCACACTGTCACTGCACTGCTGTTATGCCCACTGTACTCAAGAGCCCATCCCCTAGTGAATGGCTCAGGGCTCCAGAATTGGACGGGCGTGTGGCAGAGGAATGCCAAGGTCCCAGTGGAGGCAAAGCATTGGCTAAATTCTGGGTGAGAGGCGCCATGTCTGTGTGTTTGCAGGGGTGGGCCTGGGCCCATCCAACTGCTCACACCCATAGTTCTTCCCTCTCCTCCCCTTTTCCCACAAATATACTCAATTCTCCAAAATCCCTCTTCTCTGCTCCACACCTTAAGGTGTTGCCCTGTTTCTCCCTCCATCCTGAAGTCCTTTGAAAGAGTATCTCCCCTTATCTTTCCATACTCACAATGCAGAGTCACTCCTGAAGCTTCTGCACGCCAGTTTCTAAGCCCTGTGCTTTTCTAAAGGAGCTCTGGGAAAGGTCACCGAGGGCCTCAGTGCCAAATCAGCATGGTCCAGTCCGGACCTCTTGACTGCCGCCGCCTCTGGAACTCCTCCCTCACTTCCGGTCTCTTCTTGCACTTCCGGCTGTGCCCTCTGCATCCTCCACCTAGTCTCTCCACGCCCTGTCCTCGGAGCTCCTTTCTTTCCCTCCCTTTGGTCCTTTCTTCTGTCCCCACATTCCCATCACCAGTCCTGGCTCTGTCTTACTCCCAACCGCTCCCCCGCACTCAAGCCCCACGTTTCCCTGTGCATCACAGACAGTGCCATCTCACCCCTGCACCTGAACCGAAAGCTCAGAAGACGCATCCGTGTCCCAGGACTGCCATAACTGAATACCACACACGGGGTGGCCTAAATTAACGGAACGATGCTGTCTCATGGTTCTGGAGGCGACAAGTCCAAGATCAAGATGTTGGCAAAGCCAGGCTCCCCCCAGGCCGCTAAGGGAGGACCCTCCTCATCTCTTCCTAGCTTCCGGTCGCTCTGGGTTATGCTTGATGGTCTTTGGCTTGTAGATGTACCGCTCCTATCTCTGCCTCCACTTCTCATCTTAGCTTCTCCCTGTGTGTCTCCATGTCTACCGTCCAGATTTTTCTTTTCTTTTCTTTTTTTTTAAAGATTTTATTTATTTGAGAGAGAGGGAGAGAGAGCAGGAGAGCGGGATGGGTAAGAGGGAGAAGCAGACTCCATACTGAGTGGGGATCCTCATGCGAGACTTGATCCTGGGACTCCAGGATCATGACCTGAGCCAAAGGCAGTCACCTAACCAACTGAACCACCCAGGCGCCCCCATATTTTCCTCCTCTTATAAAGATACCTGTCATGTTGGATTAGGGGCCCATACCACGTCAGCATGCCATCATCTTAACTTGATTATATCTGGCAAAGACCCTATTTCCAAATAAAGTCACATTTTCAGGTTTTCAGCAGACATGAATTTAGGAGGAACTCTATTCAACTCAGTACAGTGAGGTAGAGAGGCAAGAGGTGCAAGGAGATGGGGGCAGGTGACCTGGGTTTCCGTCCTGAATAATGTCCTTGATGCCATTTCCTTTACCTGTGAAAGGAGGGTTTGAAATCAGTGGTGGGCAGGGCCCCCTCCAGCTCTATCTTTCTGATCAAAAACTGAATTCATAGGGCACCTGGGCAGCTCAGTCACTTAAGCACCTGTCTTCGGCTCAGGTCATAATGCTCCGGTCCTGGGATAGAGCCCCACATTGGGCTCCCTGCTCAGCAGGGAGTCTGCTTCTCCCTCTCCCTCTGCTCCTTCCCCAGTTCTTGCTCCTCATTCTCAAATAAATTAAAAAAAATTTTTTTTCAGTTAAAAAAAGCTGAATTCATAATCTTTCCTTCTAAATGGCAACTCCTTCTAATGCCATTTTTACCTGTATTTTGCCAGGCAACCAAATGGCAAGCCTAGAGTCTTTCCTGACTCCTCTCTTTTTCCTCCTTGTTTTAGTTGAAGTCAAATGAACATATTAGCTAATTTCAGGTGTATGTTATAGTGATTTGATCATTTTATAGTTTATGAAATATCCTATTAGTTTCCTATTAGTTTCATGTGTATGTTGTAGTGATTTGATAACTTTGTACTTTATGAACTAATCCCCGCAATGTCTAGCTATCATCGGTCACCATATAAAGTTATTACAATATTACTGAGTATATTCCAAACGCTGTACATTATACCCCCATAACTTACTTATTTTATAACTGCAAGTTTGTACCTCTAATCCCCTTCACCAATTTGCCTTCTCCCCAGCCCCTTCCCACTCTGGTAGCCAGCAGTTTGTTTCTTGTATCTTTGAGTCTGTGTCTGTTTCTGTTTCTATTTTGTTTGTTTATTTTGCTTTTTATATTCCACATATAAGTGGCCTTTATTGTGTTGAGGTACATTGCTTCTCTACCCACTTTTTTGAGTTTGTAATCATCATAAAAGGATGTTGAATTTTGTCAGATGTTTTTTCTGCATCTATTGAGATGATTGTATGATGTTTATCCTTTGTTTTGTTAACGTGGTGCATCCTCTTGACAGATTTGTGGATGCTGAACCATCCTTGCATCCCTGGAATAAATCCCATTTGATCATGGTTATGCTCTTTTGATGTATTGTTGAATTCAGTTTCCTAATATTTTCTTGAGGATTTTTACATCTGTGTTCACCAAGAATATTGGCCTGTAATTTTCTTCTTTGTGTGTTAGCTTTGGTTTTGGTATCAGAGTAATACTTGCCTTGAAAAATTAGTTTGGGAGTATTCCCTCCTCTTTAATTTCTTGGAATAATTTGAGAAGGATATGTGCCAACTCTTCTGTAAATGTTTGGTAGAATTCACCTGGGAAGCCATCTGGTTTTGGATTTTTGTTTTGGTGGAGTTTTTAAATTCCTGATTCAATTTTATTACTTGTAATCAGTCTATTAAGATTTTCCATTTCTTTGTGATGCAGTATAAGAAACTTATATGTTTCCAGGAATTTATCCATTTTTTTTTTTTTTTTTTAGGTTTTCTAGTTAGTCAGCATATCATGGTTCATAGCAGGCTCTTATTTTTTGTATTTTTGTGGATTTCTTCGGGCCCTCTCTGTTTCTTGATGAGTCTGGCTAAACGTTTATCAATTTCTTTTTATCTTTTCAAAGAACCAGGTTTTAGTTTCATTGCTCTTTTTGATTTTTTTTTAGTCCATGTTTCATTTATTTCCTCTCTAATCTTTGTTATTTCCTTCCTTTTAATTTGGGGTTCTGTTTGTTCTTCTTTTTCTACTCTTTAGGTATAAAATTAGGATCTTTATTTGGAATTGTTCTTTCTTGAGGTAGGCCTATATAACTATGAATTTCCCTCTTAGAACTGGTTTTGCTGCATCCCAAAGATTTTGGAAAGTTGTGTTTCCATTTTCATTCATCTCAAGGTATTTTCTGGTTTCTTCTTTGCTTTCTTCACTGACCCACTGGTTGTTTAGTGTTTAGTGTTTGCTGCCTCCCAAAGATTTTGGAAAGTTGTGTTTCTATTTTCATTCATCTCAAGGTATTTTCTGGTTTCTTCTTTGCTTTCTTCACTGACCCACTGATTGTTTAGTAACACTCCTCTCCTTTTCTCCCTCAAAGATCCTGTTAACCCTGTGGAGTTTTGGCCTCTTAGAGAGCATCTCTTAGAGCTATGGTGACTATATAGTTTTTCATCCAAATTGGGACAATTTTTTAAAAGATTTTATTTATTTATATTAGAGAGAGAGAGCGCGCACCCAAGCAGGGGGAGTAGGAAAAGCAAACTCCTTGCTGAGCAGGGAGCCTCATGCGGGACTCAATCCCAGGACCTTGGGATCATGACCTGAGCCTAAGGTAGATGCTTAACAGACTGAGCCACCCAGGTGACCCCAAATTGGGTTGATTTTTGAGAGTAAAAAGGAGGTGCTATTAACAATTACACCAGGACAGAAAATATAAACTGAGACTGTTCTAGGAAAATTCGGACATATGGTCACCCTACATATAGCCAGACCTTGCTTTCCATCCCCAAACTTTCATTGACCTATAGCTCTGTCCCTTCCTTATATCCTCTTGTAAGAGAGGGCTCTCCATGTCTCCACTTGCTGAAATGGTACTCATTTCTCGCTCAGATAGCTTTGCTTTCATGAAGTCTTAACTGACCCGGAAGAAGGGAGCTGAACCCTGTCACACTTTCATGCTTCCTCCATGGTTATTGCTACCTCTCACTTTGCATTACGGTTCTAGTAGCCATGTCTTAGCTCTCCCACTATAATCTAAGTTCCTTGAGGACGTAAGCTGAGTAAGCAATCCATATTTGTTAAAGGAGTCAGAGTTTCTTTCAAAAGAGCCCCATATTCTCACACAACATTAAAACACTGCAGACTCATGATCTCCAGGAAATTAAAGCATGTCGCTCTTTAGATCCCAAGGCTCTGAATATAGTTTGTCAAAAAGAGAAAAAAGTGGCACTTTCTCTTCTTCTGAAGGACATGTCGCAAATGCTAACTTAGGTTGCTACTTTTCTTAGGAGCTTGGAGTTGCTATGCCCAGGAACTGAAGAGACCTAGAAAGTGATATAGTCTGTAAGTCCCATCTCACATATCACAAAAGAGATCCAAAAGTTAAAGCAACTTGTCCAAGGACACAAAGTGGTTAATGGCAGAACTGAGTTCAAACCCCAGGTGTTTCATTCAATACTCTTTCACTCCACACCTTTGAAATAAATGTGGAGGCTGATAAGACTCCTTTATTACTGCCATTAGTCATATCTCAGATGGCTGCTGTATAAAAATCAATAGTCATCAATCCTCCATTCTGGCCAGGTTTGCCTGACACAGCATATTAGCACATGGCCACACTTGCCAAATTCCACATGGGAGTTTTTTGGTTTTTTAAAAATATTTATTTGAGAGAGAGAGAGAGAGAAAGAGCACACAAGTAGGCAGAGCAGCAGGCAGAGGGAAAGGGAGAAACAGGCACTCCACTGAGCAGGAAGCCCAATGCGGGGCTCGATCCCAGGACCCTGGGATCATGACCTGAGCTGAAGGCAAATGCTTAAGGACTGAACACCCAGCCTCCCCCACCTCCACATGGGAGCTTTACACTGGGCTCTGGTCCTCATGAATGATGGATGGTGATCCTTCAGTGATACGGTGAGCATTTTCAAACATCTCAGATAGACTACTGAGCGTAAAAGAAGTGCTCCTTAAGGGAATATAGGAGAAATAGAAAGCATGTGCTTTGTGGGGCACCTGGGAGGTTCAGTCGGTTAGGCTTCTGCCTTCAGCTCGGGTCATGATCCCAGGGTCCCGGGATTGAGTCCCACATCCGGCTCCCTGCTCAGCGGGGAGTCTGCTTCTCCCTCTCCCTCTGCTGCTCCCTCCTACTCATTCTTCTCTCTCGCTCTCTCTCTCTCTCTCAAAAATGAATTTTAAAAATCTTAAAAAAAAAAGAAAGAAAGAAAGAAAGCATGTTCTTTGGAGACAGACCAGGATTAATTAAGCAAATACCTGCTGCTTCCAAGAATTGTGCTTGAGCAGAGCAGCTCATTTGCACATTGGGGCACCAACATTGTGATTTTTCATTTGGGTTTCATATTTGTTTTCTCTGTCCATAGTATCCTGTTATGCATGGTATGTCTCTCCGGACCTCTGGATATGTGGCCTTCTGGTGTGGGCTCAGCTTCAGCTGCTATTGAGGAATGACTGCAGAGCAATTGTTAACAGGTGAAAGACACCCAAAGATGCCTTGGTCACTAGTGAACAAAGCAGGGGTTGGTTAATGCTTGCCAGTCTCTCCAGTCAAGGAGAAGTATTAACCAAGGATCACCACTGGATTACCCAACTCCATAGTCCCCTTCAGAAATGGAGAGAAGGGAAGAGCCCCATGAGTGCCCTCAAGAACAGCCAGTCCAAACCCCTCAGCTACTATGTTGGAAGGTGAACACCGATATCCAAGGCTCCCAACTTGGCTTTCCTAGAATGGGCTGGAAGGCACCTTTCCCTAAAATATAGTTCCAGACTATGGGAAAATTCCATCACACACAAACTGTGAAGTCCATAATTCCAGGGGCGCCTCGGTGGCTCAGTCAGTTAAGCATCTGTCCTTTGCTCAAGTCCTGACCCCCAGGTCTTGGGATAGAGCCTCACGTCGGGCTCCCTGCTCAGCAGGGGAGTTGGTTTCTCCCTCACCCTCTGCTCCTGTGCTCTCTCGATCATTCTCTCTATCTCTCTCAAATAAATAAAATCTATTTTTAAAAATTCCTTAATTCTGTTTGTTAATGACGTCTCCCTTGCTAACATCCTTCTCAAGTTAGCCCAAATGTAGTAATCCACAAAATTTGTCTTGGTAGTTTTTCCCAAGAAATCTGCCTAACCAGGACAGGTTATCAAAAGCCAAGGTATTTGGTCAACATAATCAGAAGGAGCACTTTTAGTCTGGTTTTTAAAACTAGCTAAACTGATACAACCAACCTGGAAAACTGTCTGACAGTATGTACTAAACCTGAACATACATATGCATAACTTTTGACCCAGCAATTCTTCTCATAATATACACCCAGCAAAAACATATACTTGGTTCCCAAAATACCAACATACACTTGGTTACAGTTACCATGTATATTTTGTACATTTACAAAAATGCTTATGGCAGCACAATTCACAACAGTCCCCAAATGGAAAAAAACCCAGATGTCCATCAGTAGCAGAATGGGTAGATCAACTGTAGTATGTTCACACAAGGGACTGTGAGCAGCAGTAAGAATGGATGATGCCCAGCTGGAGGGGACAACATGGATGAACTTCAGACAGGTAATACTGAACAAAAGAAGCCAGACACAAAATATAGACAAAGTAGAAATCTTTTTAGATAAAGCTCAAAGCAGTCAAAGACAATCGTGAATGTTAGCAATCCACACAGTGGGGCGCCTGGGTGGCTCAGTCCCTTAGCTTTCTGTTCAGGTCGTGATCCAGGGTCCTGGGATCGAGCCCCACATTGGGCTCCCTGCTCAGTTGGGAACCTTCTCCCTTTCCCTCTGCCACTCCCCCTGCTTGTGTTTGCTCTCTCCCTCCTCCCCGTCTCTCTCCATGTCAAATAAATAAATAAAACCTTTTTAAAAAAGGAAGAAAAATCAGCACAGTGTTATCCTTCTAAGATTCTCGTTGTGTTCTGTTTCTCTAACTGGGGGCTAGTACACAGGTGTGTTTACTCTGCGGAAATTCGCTGAGCCGGGCTCTTGTGACTTCTGCACTCTTCCACATGTGTAAGTCCATACATAATTATAAATACGGAACTATTTCTATATTTTGGAGGAAAAATATAACCTCTCCTTTTGCATTGACAAAACTTGTAGATGATAGATCCAGAATGGAAATATCCTACTAATCCTCTTTCCGGCCCTCCATGCAGAGAAGTGTGAGGTAAATGGAGAACCAGGGGTGTAGAAAATTCAGTGAAGGGCTCCTCCTCCCACAACCCTTTAGAACTGAATCTAGGGTGACCACCGTTCTTGTCCCTCCATTGTTACTGCCCAGTTAGGAACAGGAACCCTCGAGTTTCCAACATGCCTCAGTATTTCTTTTTGTTTTTGCAAGCTCTTTGTACCTCAGGGAGCATGCCACCCCCTGGGAGTTCCCCAATGTCCTAGGACTGAAGCCAGAACCTGCAAAGCTGCTTCTCCAGGAGCCTTCCCCACTCTCTAAGTCTCTGGCACACCAGGTTCCAGCCACGTATCTTGTCTGGCTCCGTCCTCAGAGTTCTGTACTTGCTGTTCCCACTGCCAGCTCTTCCCATGGGCGGCTTCTCATCATTCAGTATTAATGTCTCATCCTCAGAGAAAACCATCTAACCCAGTCTCCAGTCACTTTTTTTTAAAGTTTATTTTTTTAAGTTATCTCTCCATCCAACATGGGGCTTGAACTCAAGACCCCGAGATCAAAGTTCACACACTGTTCTGACTGAGCCAGACAGGCACCCTGCCCCCCCCAATGTATAATACTTGTTGCTCTCTCAAATGATCTTATTTATTTATTCTCTCTCTCCCTCCCCCTCTCTCTCATTCACACACGCACACACACACACACACACACCAGAAGCTTCAAGAAAACAGTGCGTGTCACATCTTCATAACTGTGTCTCCAGTGCCTGAAACTATGACTGACACAGAGTCAGCTATCACTACATACAGCTGACTATATGTGAATGACTATAGTGAATGAATAAATATATAGAATGACTATATGTCATATAGGATGACACTCTATGTCACATATAGAATGACTATATATGAATGAATAAATGCAATGTCACTTCCTCTAGGAAGCCTTCCCTGACCCAACAGCCCACACACATCCCTCTCCACTGGACTTTTCTAGGATTTGTTTGCTACATCACCCACATGACATTCATCATTCACTATTTTGTAATGTGGCTCATTTCAGTACTTGCCTTGGTCCCCCTTGCACGCCCCTGGAAGGCAGAATTCCTGGTCTAAACTTCTTTCTATCCCCCAAACCTGGCTCACAGCAGGCTCCAAACCTCCTGCTCATAACAGGAAAGCAATAAACATGTGCTCAGTCCATTGAGGAGGACGCAGAGCCTAGTAGAAAAGGTGGACTTTGTAGTCTAAAGTTCTACTTACCACTAATTACCTAGCTGCATGTCCTTGGAAAATTTACTCAGCATCTCTGGGTCTGGATCCTCTGTTATAAAATGGGCACTGGAATTCCTACAGCATAGGACTTAAAAAGAAGTTACATTAAGCAATGTGTATGTGTGTGTTTAAAAATGTCAATTTCCCGGGTGCCTGGGTGGCTCAGTTGGTTGAGCAACGGCCTTCAGCTCAGGTCACGATCCCGGACTTCCAGGATTGAGTCCCGCATCGGGCTCCCAGCTCCTTGGGGAGTCTGCTTCTCCCTCTGACCTCCTCTCTCTCATGCTCTCTTCCTGTCTCTCTCTCAGATAAATAAAATCTTAAAAAAATATAAATTTAAAAAAATGTCAATTTCCCTTCAGTGTTTGACAAAAGTTTGTCATCTCTGACTAACCATGGACATATTTCATAGCATGCTTATGTTCACCAAAGATTTTCTCTTAAGCAGCAGTTAATTCTGTGGTTTTTTTTTTTAAAGATTTTATTTATTTGATAGAGACACAGCAAGAGAGGGAACACAGGCGGGAGGGGTGGGAGAGGGAGAAGGAGGATTCCCGCCAAGCAGAGAACCCTATGCAAGACTCAATCTAGGACCCTGGGATCATGACCTGAGCTGAAGGCAGACACTTAATGACTGAGCCACCCAGGCGCCCCTAATTCTGTTTCTTAAGTGTTCTCCTTTCTCCCCCCAAAAAAGCAAGTATATAAAATGTTGATCAGAGTGTTCTTGATAAATGCAAGTGTATAAAATCAGGGCATGAGCACAACTTGCTCGATTTAATAGGCTTCATATCAGTGTTCTAATAAACAGAACCCATTCAAAGTCTCACCATTGATTGCACACCCACAAACGTGACGTCAGAGCCATAGCAATCTCTTGAAACGGATCAGCTTGGTGCAAGTAAGGGATGCCTTACTGTACACATTTGCACAGGTAGGAATCCTCTCTTCATTGGCTGTGTGACAGCTTCATGCTCCCTCAGCCCCTGTGCATCTCCATTCCCAGAAGCTGGCAGCCGAGTCGTAGTAAACAATGACCACTTGTGTCCCTCTGGAGAACTTGCCAGCCACTTACATGTCTTATCTAATTCGATTCTGAGGGCTGTTATTAGGGAATAAGATGGAGAAGGGCAGGCTGTGTAATATTATCGTATGGTCGGGTCCATCTGTCGTTGTCCCTGAGGGCTGGTTAATGGGACCTGTATCAGCACAGAGGCAGGCGTGACTCATGACTCCGACCTTGACCAGGTTCAAGTCAACTTTTTTTTTTAATCTACTACCAGGAAAAGTCATGGAATATGGACTTATCAACCTCTTGGAAGACATAATACCAGGAGGAGTAGCTTCCTGGAATGCTGAAAGTCAAGGTTATTTTTAAAATCTCTAAAAACAGAAAATTGTACACTTGAACCATACCAAGCGTGGACAGGCTATAAGGCCAGAGTGCTCGAGGACTACTGAGTCTTCACATGACTGTAGTTGCCTGTAAGGTTAGCATAAGCTCCAGCTTTTAGAGCATTTTTCCTGGATCTCCTCACTTGGGAGGAGATTTACATTTACATTTACATGTCCCCTCCTCTGGGAATCCATCCTGATCCCACACCCTGACAGCTAGTTGCTCAGACCAAAAACCCTAGAGTCATCCCAAAGTCCTCATTGTTATTTACATAGAACACCCAGCCTATCAAGAATCATGCCAACCCTGCGTGCCAATAGACAAGATAAAGTTGTATCTGTCATTTATTAATGCATAACCTGACTTTTACTATTTATAGTTTTATTCATTATGCTTTTGTCTATCTCCCTCCAATACCACCTAGGCTTCTCAAGAGAGAGGTCTTTGTTTTGTTCCACTGATAATTCTCAGAGTCTACAACTATAGACTCTGTACATGATAGGAACCTAGTAAGTATTTACTTTTAAGAAATGTGTCAGAGTCAGGGTACCTGGGTGGCTCAGTTGGTTGGGTATTCAACTCTTGATTTCAGCTTAGGTCACAATCTCAGGGTCATGGGATCAAGCCCCATGTTGGGCTCTGTGTTCATTAGAGAGTCTGCTTGGGATTCTCTCTGTCCCTCTCCCTCTGCCCCTCCCCTACTGCTAGCTCACACACACTCTCTCTCTCTCAGAAAGAAAAAAAGAAAGAAAGAAAGAGGAAGGAAGAAGGAAGGAAAGGAGAAAGAGAAAGGGAGGGAGGAAGGGAGAGAGGAAGGAAGCAAGGAAGGGAGAGAGGAAGGAAGAAGGAAGGAAGGAAGGAAGGAAAAAAGAAATGAGTGAGTATAAATGGAGGTGAGTTAGGTATCCCACTTTTGGGCTCCCATATCACCCTGTAATTTTCTCATCAGAAGACTTAATACAGGGCGCCTGAGTGGCTCAGTGTGTTAGGGCCTCTGCCTTCGGCTCAGGTCATGATCCCAGGGTCCTGGGATCAAGCCCCGCATCAGGCTCTCTGCTCTGCAGGGAGCCTGCTTCCCCCTCTCCATCTGCCTGCCTCTCTGCCTACTTGTGATCTCTGTCAAATGAATAAATAAAATCTTTAAAAAAAAAAAAGACTTAATACACTCTGGGGCAACTGGGGCTTATTTCTACTTAAAAAAACATATATTTTAATTATATGTTGGCCCATGAATAAATCCTAGTTGTCATGTAATGGTTTACTTGTCTGGTCATTTCATTAGACTGCAAACCACAAAAAGCCCAGAGCTGGTCTGCCTGGGCCACTACTGTGCCCCCAGCACTGGGCACTGTGCCCCAGCAGAGAAATAGCACATTTATTGAGTGTCGGGCACACATCTAATATTTTACATGCACTAATTCATTCATCCACACAACAATCCAATGAGGTGCATTCTGTCATTACTCCTATTTTATAGATAAGGAAACAGGCTCTGAAGAGTTAAGAAATGTGCCCAATGGCATCTAGTAAGGGATGGATCTCAGAATCTGACCTACAAAGTCTGGCTCTGGAGCTCAAGCTCCAA
This sequence comes from Lutra lutra, assembly GCF_902655055.1. Lineage (NCBI taxonomy): Eukaryota > Metazoa > Chordata > Mammalia > Carnivora > Mustelidae > Lutra > Lutra lutra. Next base: position 46,008,129 of record NC_062279.1, on the reverse strand, counting down.
ATGACTGCCTGAGTTGCCTCACCTTTACAAGGTGCCCAATAAAACTCGTTCAATAAATGAATCGAGGAAATATGGCTGCCAAAAAGGGCTGTGTTAGTAAAGGGTTGAGATAAGAGAAGCTGTAGTCCCAGAAGAGAGTACAGGTCAACTCAGTTTAGGATAATTCCTGGTGGGTTTTTTTTTTTAAGATTTATTTATTTATATGACACAGAGAGAGTGAGCACAAGCAGGCAGAGCAGGGAGAGGGAGAAGCAGGCTCCCGGCTGGGCAAGGAGCACGGCGCGGGACTCGATTCTAGGACCCTGGGATCATGATCTGAGGTGAAAGCAAACGCCTAACAGACTGAGCCACCCAGGCACCTTTAGGATAATTCCTATTGAGAAGGAGATCAGAAAATTGAAGTGGGTCTAACAACCTACCCCACAGTGGCAAAGCATCAGGAAATTATGAAATAGAAACTACTTGGCCTTTGAGGAGTTGGCAGTGAGGGCTCAGGACCACTCTTCAAACCCAGGGATTCCTGTGAGAAGGGAACCAGTCTGAAGCTGTGGGCCCCAAAGGAAGAGCTGGGCAGACGGGTGTGAGTCACAGAAAGGCAGGTTCCAGATCACTGTGTGGAGCAATTGATGATAACTCCGAAACCCAAGGGCCCATCAACACATGAATGGATAAACAAAGTGTGGTGTGTACATACAGCAGAATATTATCAGCCTTAAAAAGGAAGGACGTTCTGATACAGGCCACAGCATGGATGAATCTAGAAGACATACTGAGTGAAATAAGCCAGTCACAAAAGGTCAAATACTGTAGGATTCCACTTATTTGAGATACCCAAGGTAATCAAAATCATACAGAGAGAAAGAACAGGGGTTACCAGGGCCTGGGGGGACAAGAATGGGGAGATATTGTTGAAAGAATATAGAGTATCTGGGACCATGAAAAATTCTGGAGATCGACAGTGGGAAGTTTGCACAAGAGTGTGAATATGCTTACTGCATTTAAAATATACTTAACGGAAATGTTTATGTTCTATATATTTTACCACCACAACAAAATAAATTAACAAACAAGGAGACAGTGAGGCAATAAGCCTCCACCATGGGATTGAACAAGCTGTGGCTCCATACTGGGGACAATCCCATGGCATTCTTGAGTTTGGGTGGGAGTTGGACGGTGTGGCCCTCTCAGCCCACCCCATAAGGCATGACTACCATAGCCCACATTTCTCAGGTGAGACAACTGAGGCCTGGAGATGTCCGGGAACTTGCCCAAGGCCTTGTGGGTGCTAAGTGTGAGAAGAAGGGCGGGAACTCCTGAGTGGGCGCTCTGCTTCTGTGTGTTGACTGCACTGCATCAAGGAGGACACCAAGAGAGTTCTGTGACTTACACAAGGTCACGCCAAGCCAGCAATAGGCTCACGTCTTCCCACACTCTGTCGCCCTCCTCCAGGAACTCCGTGCTGCCTCCTGCTCGTTCCTGGTCTGCTCTGGGCATCAAATGTCTGGCATAGGCGTTTCTGGTCAGTCACTGAGGGCACTAAGCTGCCCACTGGAAGGCACACCTTCACACAGCTTCTGAGGGGCTGCCATGGCCAGGATGTCCTATGACACACAGAAAGCATGGCCCAGCACTGGCTTGACCATTACTGCTGTTTCAGGGTCAAGATTCCTGGGCAATCAAGTTTCCTTGATATTTCCCTCACCATTTCTCATGTCACAACTTCTGTGTTCCCTTACTTAAAAGCTGACTGGAAATGATGACTTGTGAATAAAAGCTCTTGCATAGACTCAAAGCCCATTTTAATTTTATGAGCATTGTGCTTTATATTTGCCACGGTCTTTAAATGCTTTGAAGCAGAGTCTAGACCAGCACGGCCCAATAAAAATACAACGCATGCTGCATATATAATTTTAAATTTTCTGGTAGCCACATTGGGAATGTAAAAAGAGCACCAGGGCGGCTCAGCTGGTGGAGTGTCTGACTCTTGGTTTCGGCTCAGGTCATGATCTCAGGGTCATGGGATCGAGCCCCACATCAGGCTCTGCACTCAGCCTGGAGTCTGCTTGGGATTCTGACTCTCCCTCTGCCCCTCCCCCTGCTTGCGTGATTGCTGGCTCTCTGTCTCTTAAATAAATAAATCTTTTTTAAAAAGACTATAAAAGGAAACAGGTGAAACTAATGTTAGTGATATGTTTTATTCCTCTCAGTTGGTCCAAAGTAATTCTTGGTGAGGTATTTTACATTCTTTTCCATATTGTCTTTGAAATCGGTGCGTATATTATACTCAGAGCATGTCTCAATTTAGACCAGTCACCTTTCAAATGCTGGTAGGCTGGTGAAACTGGTGACGACCAGTGAACGGGGCAGGTCCAGTCTCTGCTTTTCAAGGAGTTTGATGGCAAAGAGGAAAGAGAAATAAGGCATGTTTAAAGGGGAGCCAGGTCTAGTGAGAGTTTTATTTAGTACAGAATGCGTGATTACACATTGACTGTGGGGACCAGGGGATGGTGCTTCTCACAGCTTTGGCACTAAAAAACATTTGGCTTTCTTCTGAGGGCTAAACTTGAAAATCTATACACAATACCCCGGAGGTAGGTGGTTTTCTGCAAGAGAGAAGAAAATGCCCAGGTCCCTAAACTCTGACTGATAATTGGTTGAAAACTGCAATATTTCAGTTAAAAGGAAAAAAAAAAAAAGAATGGACCTTGAAGTTGAAGCCATTAAGCTAAGTGAAGTAAGTCAGGTGGAGAAAGACAAATTCTGTGTGATCTCACTTATGGCAGAATTCATAGAAAAAGAGATCAGATTTGTGGTTTACCTGAGGCTGGGGTGGGGGAAGGAGGGATTGAAGCAAGATAGTCTGATGGTATAGACTTTGGGTTCTAAGAAAAATAAATACCCGGGATGGAATGTATGATGTGATTACCACAGGAACACCACTGAATGGTATGTTTGAAAGATATTGGTAGAGTAAATCCTGAAAGTTCTCATGGCAAGGAAAACAAAAACTTTTCGTAACTGTATGAAGTGATCAATGTTACCTTATCGTGGTACACATTTCATAATATATGTATACCAAGTCATCACGCTGTATACACTAAACTTTTACAATTATAACTCAATAAGCTGGGGGGAAAAAAAGAACAGGTTAATCAGAAAGGGTTTTAAAGTCTAGAAGTCAGAGGAGAGTCACGGATAGAAACCTCAGCAGCACTTGTCTGGGCAGAGATGAGGAAAGAGGCAAACTTTCATGTCCCATTGTTCGACAACCTCTCTGGTACCAGGACACATGGGGACATGACTGCTGATGGCATGCTGGGATCCTGTCCTTTGGCTTGACGATTACAGAAAGGCCTGATACTTAGGACATCAAGAAACGTCTAATTTAGGGCACCTTTACCCCAATGTTCATAGCAGCAGTGGCCACAGTCACCAAACTTTGGAAAGAACCAAGATGCCCTTCAACGGATGAATGGATAAGGAAGATGTGGTCCATATACACTATGGAGTATTATGCGTCCATCAGAAAGGATGAATACCCAACTTTTGTAGCAACATGGACAGGGACTGGAGGAGATTATGCTGAGTGAAATAAGTCAACCAGAGAGAGTCAATTTTCATATGGTTTCACTTATTTGTGGAGCATAACAAATAGCATGGAGGACAAGGGGAGTTAGAGAGGAGAAGGGAGTTGAGGGAAATTGGAAGGGGAGGTGAACCATGAGAGACTATGGACTCTGAAAAACAATCTGAGGGTTTTGAAGGGGCGGGGGGTGGGAGGTTGGGTCAGCCTGGTGGTGGGTATTATGGAGGGCACGGATTGCATGGAGCACTGGGTATGGTGCCTACACAATGAATTCTGGTACACTGAAAAAAAATTTTAAAAATTAAAAATTAAAAAAAAAATTTTAAAAAAAGAAACATCTAATTTATCCAAATGCCCTGGTTCTGGCTCTATGCTCACCCTGTCACCATTTGGGTCACCCTTTGGTTTCCAGGAAGCTTGCCCACCGAGAGGGAATGCACCAAGGCCCCCACTCATTTATGTTCCACGATAAATGTCTGGGTAACCTGGCATCCTAGTCCCACAGATTATTAATCTTGTGTGTTTGATAGATAAAAACAGCCACTTGAGGAATCAGAGTACCCTTAGGGTACCAACAAATGCGGGTTTCTGAGTCTGGAAGCCTGTGCTCCTTATCCCAGAATGTGAGGTCAGTCGCAACCACGTTAATGAACAGCATCCAGGAAGTGGCTGTGGCTTATTTATTTGACACATCATCTTTGAGTCCCTTCTTAATGCTAGACATGAGTTGGGTGTTGGGATCACCAAGCCCCGGCCCTCTTGGAGCCTCCGGTGTGGCTTCTACTGTGACTTTCAGAGAAATGAAAATGACAGCCTTTTCCTACAGTTCTCACGCCAAAAAACTAACTTTGAAAAAAAAGATAAAATTAATGCAGACTGAAGGAAACTTCTCTAGGCCTGTCCTACCATGCCCTCAGGTTTTGCTGACATGAAGTTTATCTTTTAATGAGTGGTTTCCCATTGCGGGCTCCTTCTTGAAACCAGGCTCCATGGTCCTGTGTGCTACCTGGACAGGCAAGCAGGGAAGAGCAGCCAAGGCCATCTGGAGTTAGGGGAGGACTGATGGCAGGCAGGGAGGGAGGGCAATCAGTTGTGTGGACACCCAAGAGACAAATCTTCCATAAGCTGTTACAAAGTACCCAGGGACCCAGCTGGGTCCCGCTGTTTTTCCGTTTCATTGTGTTTGGAAGTGTTGGCTTAGCTACGAAGTTGTACAAAGGGCCCTTAGAGGGCACTAAGTGGAAGTTGCCGGCCTGTCTGTCACTTGTTCCCATTCCATATTTAGCCTACAAGGGCTCCGAGAGGGGAGATCACAGCTGTATTTATCACCCATGAACTTGCCAGGTCCTTTTCGGTTGATTAGGAGATGGGTGGGTTGGGCCCTGTATCAGAAACCATCTGCTCTCAGGCCAGAGACACATGTATGAAGGGAGATGTCTCCCAGCAGTGGTGGGTAAGCTAAGATAAGCTGGGAGTGACCGACCAAGCAAGCACACCCATCCCAGAACCCGGGAGAAGAAAGGCTCTTAAAGATGCCACATGAGGGATGTGTGTTTCCCAAGCTGCTCTGATTGTCCAGAACATTCAACTGTATGATTATGGCTACAGGACACATAGCTAACTGTCATACATTTTAGCTAACAGAGGACACAGCAATGTCCAGTGACGTCTAGTAGCATATGTCCGTTTTATGTTCTCTAGGAGGTGGTTTATAAATGGTAGCTACTCTATGGAGATCATTTAGAAGCAACGGGTCAAGGTGTTGTTGGAACAGAGCCGGGCTGCCTAAGAATTGCTTGATGCTGAAATACAGTTTCTCAGGTCCCACTCCCAGAGATACCATTCAGGAGGTCTGGGGTAAGACTCAGGAATCTATGTTGTAGCAACCATCCTCTCTCCTGTGCCCTCATTTACACACTGGGTAATTTGGAAAAGAAATATCTGAGGACCTCACTTGGAGAAGGTCTGTGAAAAGGACACTGGGCCTATTAATTGAAGGCCTGGACTTGGCAGTAGCTGTGTGACCTTGGAGAAGTCCCTTCACCTCTCTGTGCTTCCATTTCTGGCTATAGAATGAGAGCACTGCTCTTTCAGGCCCTTTCCAGAACTGATATTCCAGAAGTTTTGGCCGACTCGCAATGGGCTTCCAAGGCTGTGGGTGTTCCAAATTTCCTGGAATGGGACCCTACCCTCAGACTGAGCTAGACTTTAGGCAGGGCAATGGGCAAAGCTCCCCGATGATAGAAGGAAGACGGAGAAAGAGGGTCAGGAGGAAGCCAAGAGACATAGGCAGCCCATCTAACCCAGACGTGCATGCTTTGTCCTGGAGTCTCTATCCTCATCATGCCCTGGTGCAACAGCATGGACCCTCTGCATGGGCCTGAGAGGAGGGTCACAGCCCCTGGATGAGACTTCCAAACCAGCCACCAAAGTAAGTACTCTTTCTGGAAGGCATGGGGCACTTTCTTCTACCTGTTTTTACTAGATCAGCTCACCACCACCACAGTTAACGTCTAACGAGCCATAACTTCCTGCAGTCAGAGGCTTGGGATCTAGCTGTGTGTCACCAGGCTTTTGGGTCCCGGCAGCATGAAGAAAAGTGAACAGTGACATACGAATAAGAAACGTCCTTATCTGTGACACTTTAGCATGGCAGCCCTGTTTTATACTCCCTTGCCTTCCCACCTCTGATGTTGCCAAGAGGAGGCCCGAGATTCTAGGCCTGGCCGGCAAAGCCCCACCCTCCCGGTTTTCTCAGCGGGATGGGTGGTGTCTGACAAAGACATCATTAGTGATCTCTTGCTGTATCTTGGAAATTCTCATATAAACCACGAAATCTTGTAGCAGGTACTGTATGCCTCCAGTTTCTGTCTCAGTTTAGGGTTATTCAGACATCTGTTGGCATCTCATTTCTGTGGCAAGAACCCTGCACCGAAAGCCAAACCTTTGACCTTGATGGAGATGGCACTGGCAATAAATGATGCCCTTTCCTCTCTCCCTGTTCTACCTTCCAGACTTGAAGCTGGGGCTTCAGAACACCGCCGGCCACCAGAAGGAAGTGAAAAATAAAATCATGAAGTTTGTGTGTTCTTTTCTTTTAGGGAAGCCTCCCAGGGTGAGCCTCTTACACTGAAGACTTTACAAACCCCTCCCAGAAGTTAACTTCGCAATCCCTGGTGGAATAGCAGGAAAGAGGGTGTTGTAGACGAATAATGGACAGTGTAACTTGGGGCAGCCTTCCAAATGGTAAATCAGGGAAAGGTGTAACTAGGTGTTCTGTGTTCTGTTTAAAAAGGCAGAGAAGTAAATAAAAAAATTATAGAAATAGTTCTACTCCAAATCATTATAATGAACAAAAATGTAAAAGACATTAAAAGGATAAGCAAGCCCTCAGCCCTCTGAGAAGACTCATTCCCGGAAAGTAGCTACGTTTAAGTCTAGTTAAATATTTATCGTCAGTAAGTTTTAAGTCAAGTCCTTGGGGTGTGCTGGGTAATAGAACATTGATGAGTAGACGGCAAAAGCCATTTTCTTAGAAACTCTTGACCAAGTCTTGGCTAAATGAATCCTGGAACCTTCTTCAATACTTCCAAACTTTGGGAAATTACCTAATTTTCAAAAAAACCTGCCACCCTTCCCCAACTCAGTGCTGTGTGTGTATCTAAGTTGGGGGGAAGGAGTTTATATTTAAAGGTAACCTAAAACCAACTTTTTCAGAATTTTTAAAACTTTCATCAGTCCTTGAAAAAACTGTGTTGGGAGTACCTGGCTGACTCAGTCGGGGAAGTATGAGACTCTTGATCTTGATTACTTTTAAAAACTTTTTCTTGGGGGAATGCTCCTACAGTGTTGGTGGGAACGCAAGCTGGTGCAGCCACTCTGGAAAACAGTATGGAGGTTCCTTAAAAAGTTGAAAATAGAGCTATCCTGTGACCCAGCAATTGCACTGCTGGGTATTTACCCTAAAGATACAAACGTAGGGATCCGAAGGGGCACCTGCACCCCAATGTTTATAGCAGCAATGTCCACAATAGCCAAACTATGGAAGGAGCCCAAATGTCCATCAACAGATGAATGGATAAAGAAGCAGTCATGTACAATGGAATACTTTGTAGCCATCAAAACCTGAAATCTTGCCATTTCCAACAATGTGGACAGAACTAGAGGGTACAATGCTAAGCAAAATAAGTCAATCAGAGAAAGACAATTATCATATGATCTCACTGATATGAGAAATTTGAGAAACAAGACAGAGGATCATAGGGGATGGGAAGGAAAAATGAAACGAGATTAAATAAGAGAGGGGAACAAACCATAAGAAGGTTAATCTCAAGAAACAAACTGAGGGTTGCTGGAGAGGTGCTGGAGAGGTTGCTGGCTGGGTGATGGACACTGGGGAGGGTGTGTGCTATGGTGAGCGCTGTGAATTATGTAATACTGATGATTCACAGATCTGTACCCCTGAAACAAATAATATATGTTAATAAAAAGAAAACTTGTTTCCTTAATTATAGAAAGAAAAAAATGACTAAAATGACTGTCTTCTTATCACAAATGTGATGGACCAACATTGTGAAAATTTTAGGAAATGTAGATAAGAAGAAAAAAAAAACAAAGTAAAAATCACTTACAATTATATTCTAAGAGTTAGGACCGCAAATGTATATCCTTCCAATCCTGTATCTTTTGTTTTTAATTAAACAAGAGATACATAAATCCATGCACCTTTTAAAGAAAATCAGCGCATCATATATAAAACCAAACTATCCATTGACCACTTCCTATAATCCCATGCCTTTCTCTCTACCCAAGTGACCAATCACTCTTGGGAGTTTGGTGTGTTTCCTTCCAGAGTTTTATAATTATATATAACATATTTTGTGGTTTGTGTTTTACATAAGAGGCATCATACTACAGATATGGTTTTGCAATTAGCAATGTTTTAGAAATGTAATCACATTAATATACAGACCAACTAATTTCTTTCAACTGCTGAATAGTATTCCACTGTATGAATATACATTGTTTTTGTCCTCTCCACTTTTACAGGACACTTAGGATTGTTAACAATTATTCTACCTCAAACAATGTTGTAGTAAATAGCTTACATAATTTTTTCCATGTCTCTCTATTTTAAATTCCTCCAAGAAGAAACTGTGGGTCCCAGGCTCTGTCCCAGGTTCCCCTCAAGTTGCTATTCAGAGTCTGAACATTCTTGTTTCCTGGCAGTCTCCATGACCCTTTAACTTCCAGACCTTTCACTGTGGCCAATGTAATGGGTATAAGCTGCTATCCCCTCATTCTTTTAATTAGTATTTGCCTAATAAAAACTATGTGAGTGTCTTCTTACAGGTTTGTGGCCATTTGTATTTTTCCTTCTGTAAATTGTGTATTCATATCCTTTGCTCATTTTTGTAAAGGGTGGCCTTTTTTTCCCTTTGTATATCTGTTACACTCATTCTTTGTTACATGTGTTGCAAAATTTGCTCAGTCTCTGCTTTACCTTTAATATTGTTTGGGGTATCTTTCGCTATGTCGTTGACCTTTGAATGATTCAGTGCTTAGGAGTGTGACCTTCTCCCATCCTCAGTGGGAAATCTGCATATAATCTGAATTCCCCAAAATCTAACTACTAACAGCCTGTGGCTGACCAGAAGTCTTACCGATAACATAAACAGTAGATCAACACGCATTTTATATGTTATATTGTTACATACTATATTCTTAAAGTAAACTAGGGAAAAGAAAAGTTTAAGAAAATCAGAAGTTTTCTTTTTAGAAAATACACTTACAGCTGTATCGTAAGACATCCACATATAAGCAGAACCATGCAGTTCACAGGACCAACTGTACAGCTCTTTTTCTTATTTACAGTTAAGATAACATTCATTCATGAACTTAATTTAAATAAAATTAAATTTAATTGGACTTTTACTATTTGAGTTTTGCATTCCATGACTTACTCACGGTCTCCTTTTCTCTTTGATCATACTGATATTTCCCCATACTTTTTTCCCCTAATACTTTGAAATTTTGGTTTTGAGGGTTTAGGTTTTTAATTCATTTAGAGTATAATTTTGTGTATCATGTAAGGTAGAGACTTGCTTTCATTTATTTTGTCTGCATATAAATACTGATTTTCTCCAGGTGCCTAGGTGGCTCAGTTAGTTAAGCATCCTACTTGATTTTGGCTCAGGTCATGATCTTGGGTCATGAGATCAAGCCCCCCCCAGGGGCTCTATGCTTAGCACAGAGCCTAATTGTCCCTCTCCCCCTGCTCAGGCTTGATCTCTCATTCTCCATCTCAAATAAATAAATAAAATCTGAAAAAAAAAAAAGATAAAATAAGATAACATATTGGTATTCTCTTAATACCATTAATTAAATAAACCATTTTCCCCCCACTGATTTGAAATGTATATATATTAGTTTCCCTAGTATTGTTTCTGGATTCTTCTTGAAATCATTTTTATTGACCTCATTCTATTCCAGTCTTACAAAAAAACAAAAACAAAAACAAAAAAAAACCCTATTTACTTACTCTGCAGTGTGTGTTTATTTTGTTTTACGCCCTGCTTTTTTTTCCCCCACAACCTACTTTTGTTTTACAACCTACTATTTTGCTGAAAAAATTGCAACAGGAGAATGGATAAGTTCTGATAATCACTGTATAGCAATTAATAGAAACTAAAGCCATGTATGTCAACATGGATACATTGCCCCAATATGATGTTGAATTAAAAAAAATAAAATAAGCAAAACAAGTGTCCATACAGGGAGGCCGGGGTGGCTCAGTCAGTTAAGCATCTGCCTTCAGCTCAGGTCGTGATCCCGGGTCCTGGGATCGAGTCTGGCATGGGGCTCCTGGCTAAGCAGGGAGCCTGCTTCTCCCTCTGCCTATTGCTCCCCATGCTTGTGCTCTCTCTCTCTCTCTCTCTCTCTCTGCCTGCTTCTCTGCCTACTTGGGATCTCTGTCTGTCAAATAAGTAAAACCCCCAAAAAAAAAATCTTTAAAAAAAAAGTTTCCATACAAATATCACAGAGAATCTCATTTACAGAAAGCTTAAAAATACATAAAACAACGCTTAATATCATTTAGGAATACATATGTAAAAAAAGAAAAAGGAAATTCATGAGGACAATGGCAACCAAAATGAAGATTAAAGGTGGATCTACCATGAAGCTTATGGAACTTTATGGAACTTACGCTTCTCACTCACATGAACCCCTTATGAGGTCCTATACTGAAATTTTATTTCCTAGTTTTGTACTTTTTTTTCCTTAAAGAGGCTGTTTTCTCCCAGATTGTATTAGCTTTAAGTTTATCTAGGGAGTAGGGGAGGGAAGAAAGAGGGGGAGAGAAGGGGAGGGGAAGGAAGAGGAAACCAAGGCTCTCTCCCAAAAGACCGCTCGCCCCTCAGGGCCTGCCCTGCCACCACTAGGCTGGCTTTGGGGCGCTCGGGCCTGGCTAGGCAGCATCTGGATAGGACTTGACCTGCGGTTCAACCCCTTGCAGGGCTCCAGGCAGGGAGGAGACCTCGCAGAAGCCGAGACGGCAAGGAGTTCCTGGGAGCACTGCCCACAGCTCACAGCAGGGATCAGTTCATTTTTCCAGGGACAAGTTCTCCAGGCCAGTGGCTGAGCGCCTTGGGGTTGTGTCCAGGAGGACGGTTTGAGGCACCAAAGCCCCCTAGAGGGGCAATTTTGCTCTAATTCTTTAAGCTTCTTTTAGCAAGACTAAATCTGGCTTCCTTCACTCCAAGTCTCTACCATTTTAGAAAACAAACCAACTGGAACAGAGTAAATGGCAGTTCTTACACCAACGGAAATCCGCCCTATGAACAACTTTCCATGTGGTGAAATATCCTTCTGTAACATCTTTCGTGGCTATGGAGGAAATGTCAAAATTGACTTAACCAATCACCTATTGTTAGATGTTTAGATTGCTTCCAGGCTCTGCTCCACGCCAGAACAAACATCCCTACAGCTCACCCCCGGCCTACGGCCTTATTATGTAATTATGTCTTTAGAAAAAAAATTCCCAGAAGTCAACTCCCTGGGCCAAAGAGGCTGATTATTTTCAAGGCTTTTGAGATGGATTGCCAAATAGACCTCCAAAAAGCTCGTATCGATTCACCCACACATCAGTATAGGAGAGATTCCCATCGGCAACTGAAACCAACACTAAATATTTACATTAAAAAATCGTTGCTCGGGGCGCCTGGGTGGCTCAGTGGGTTAAGCCTCTGCCTTCAGCTCAGGTCATGGTCTCAGGGTTCTGGGATTGAGCCCCGAATCGGACTCTCTGCTCACCAGGGAGTCTTCTTCCCCCTCTCCCTCTGCCTGCCTCTCTGCCTACTTGTGATCTCTCTCCATCTCTCTCTCTCTCTGTCAAATAAATAAATAAATAATCTTTTTTTAAAAAATCATTGTTGATTGGACTGACAAAAAATGAAATCTCATAGCTTTAATTTGCCATCAGCCACAAGGCTCAACTGTCTTATGGCTATCACTGTTTCTTCTGGGTCGATTGAGTATTCATGTGCCTTGTTCTGTCCTCTGTTAAGATGTTCCCCTTTTCCTTACTGATGACTCAGAACTTCTTATTTATTACGATATTAACTCCTTTTCATGTATGTTATTAATACTTGCCTTTTTGTTCCCTCACTTGCCTTTACATTTTACTTTTTGTGTCTTTTGACAGATATTTGTTAAATATATTATTGTTTTACTTCTGATTCTTTGTAGTTTTTTTTTAAATATATCCCCCCCCCCCCCGCCGGTTCTGTAAATATTCACTTATATTTCCCCCAGTCCTTCCTTGGCTTTATTTTTGGAATTTTTTTTCTAGGCTGAGATGGAACTCCCTTTTTAATCCAAAGAGTTAATCATTTCATTAATAAGTCATCTTTCTCTTCGTGATTTTAAATGAGATTTTAATTATATAGTGAAATGAGTCTGTTTCTGGACTTTCTTCTGTTTCCATTGATGTGTATGCTTTTGCCAGCATTATTTTAATTATTGTAATTATGGTATATGTCATTTCTAGTATTATGGAAACTCCTCATTTCTTTCTTTGTTTCAACATTAGTTTCTTTATACTTGCATGTATATTCTTCTAGAATCATTCTGGCAATTCTGCTTTTTTCCCCTTTACTTGTAATACAAAGAGTGTTAATGATTTTTCTTAAACTCAGTCAAGGTCACAACTAGATGTAGTTGGAAAAGAGAAGGAACATTTAAAGAGACACTTACAAATCTACGTGAGACATGAAAAGACTTTTGCTCTGATCATTTCACAAAGAACCAGACCTTAAACTCCTCCAGCATGTCCCAGAGCCCTACCACTCATGCCATAAATGAAAACCTTCTGTTGTAAAAGGGAACGAAAGAGAAACTATGATGACATAAGGGTAGAAGTAAAAGAAAGGAAACAAGATCTGAAATCAAGATGAACACAAAGGCCCATGAAACCAAAATGCTGAAAGTAACCTTAAAGAAATGATGCATGGTTTCCATTCGTTCCCCTTCATTCATTTTCCATTTTGGGAAAAGAAAAAAATAAAATAAAATAAAAGTCTAGATGTTTCTAGGAACCTACAGAAAGTGTTTCCTATATCCCCTCATTGAATTTATGAAGTATAGAACTTGCATTTCAAACAGCTCCACTTGGCTACCGCCTGACTAGGCCCTGACTCACTGCCTCTATGAGCTCCTTCCATGTTTAAAAAACATCTTTGAGTGAAAGTCCTGCCCAGGGGCGCCTGGGTGGCTCGGTGGGTTGGGCCTCTGCCTTTGGTTTGGGTCATGGTCTCAGGGTCCTGGGGTTGGGCCCCACATCGGGCTCTCTGCTCAGCGGGGAGCCTGCTTCCTCCTCTCTCTCTGCCTACTTGTGATCTCCGTCTGTCAAATGGGTAGATAAAATCTTTAAAAAAAAAAAAAAAAAAGAAAGAAAGTCCTGCCCAATGCCAGCATTCCCCACCAGTGCCTGTCAGGAATGGCCGTCCAGCCTCCACTTGGCTACCGCCTGACTAGGCCCTGACTCACTGCCTCTATGAGCTCCTTCCATGTTTAAAAAACCTATTATTAGAAGGTTCTTGCTGCTATGAAGTCAAAGCCTGCCTTCCAGTATTCCCTCCCCCTTAGCCCCTGGTTCTGCCTTTTCTTTTTTTTTTTAAAGATTTTATTTATTTGACAGAAATCACAAGTAAGCAGAGAGGCAGGCAGAGAGAGAGGAGGAAGCAGGCTCCCTGCTGAGCAGAAAGCCCGATGCGGGGCTCGAACCCAGGACCTGGGATCGTGACCTGAGCCGAAGGCAGCGGCTTAACCCACTGAGCCACCCAGGTGCCCCTGGTTCTGCCTTTTCGAGTCAACAGAGGCCTTGCTTCTTTGAAGGTGATTCTCGTGTCTCCTTCTGTTTTCTCTTCCCTACTCTGGTCATTCCTGATTCCTCAAACTAGTGCTTTTAGGACATGGTTCTAGATCTCTCAACATCTTTGTCTCTCCTCTGGCCATGTTGTAAAACAGCCAGCATTTCTTTTAAAGATGAAGTGTAGAACTTACCTTCATCCTGCAGATTCGATCTCACCGTGCAGTAAACTGGGAGAAGCTCATTCCTTACTTAGCTTTTAATTTTAAAAGGAATGCACCTGTGCTTACATTAATGCCTAAGCTAACAGACACAGGCTTTAGCCCTTTGGCTGTGTCATCAAGAAAATAGCTTGGGCCCTTTTCACATCAGCAAGTGAGCCAATTTCACAGGGCAAGATGACCAAGAATTTGGTCTTTGGTGAAATGTGGGAAAGCCAAGAAGGAGCCGAGGAAAGGCCTTACCATGAAAAAACCGAAAAGTCCAGGCGGTGGAATTAGGGGTGCTGTGAACGCTTCTGAACCCAGGAGAGATGGAAGCCTGCCCGCCAATGAACACACCCCCGGAGGAGTCACATAGAGTGCCTTGTTCAGGCGCCAGCCTCTGCACCAGCAAATAGATGATTAAAGGAGCAAGGCTTTGCCACATCTCAGTCTTGCTCCCTGTTTCTTGGGATCCCTTAGGAGCAGGGAGGGCTTACATTTACATCTTTTCCGTACCAGGGTGTTTGCCCAACCATGCGAAATGGAAATGAATACTCAGGACCCCAGTTACTGTATCTAGTCCCCTTGGGGTCCCAGGAACTTCTGTCGAGTTTCCTGGCAGCTTCTCACTAATCTACCTCGGGCTGGCCCTTCCGGCCATGCCATCAGCCCTCCCTCTCCTGAGGGCGAGCTTGAGGGCCTGGGAAGGCAGGCAGGCGGCAGCGGACAACTCTGCCACGAGCTGTGCAGTGGTAACACACCACACGGCAGAGGCAGATCAAGAAACCCGGGGACCACTCTCTGCTGTTGCCACCAGATGGGAAAAATCAAATATTCACAAACGGGCCCTGCCTGAAATCCAGGAGGAGATCTAATTACTGAGCTACGGATCTATGTTTTCTGTTACCCTAAATCCTGGCACAGACCATAGTGAGTAAGTCAGGAACTGAACACTGGCTTTCAAGGGCGGGGAGGAGGCCTGACGGGGAGGGTGGGGGAGGGAGGAAGTTCACTGCGCTTCCATTGGTAGGAGAGGAGCACGTGATCCCAGGAGCTCTGGGCTCTTTCTGAGCCCACGGACATTTCTTCAACTAGTTCATGGTCAGTGGGCCTGGCCTACCTCACCTTTTGGGGGCTTTGTTTGCTTATTAATTTGTCTCTTATAATGTAAAATCCATTCGGGAGTCCCTTAGGATTACATATATCCTCTTCTACTGCTATTCTTCCCGGCAAATTAAGTCATTGAGGAAATAAAAAGCAGCCTGGTGAGTCTTAGCTTTTGCCACCGTATAAGGCAGAGAGAAGGTGTTGAAGGAGAGATGTTTCCTCTCTCTTGGGTTCAGCCAGCTGGAAAGCAGGTCTCTCCTTGCAAAGTGTCCAGTGGAGCCGGGGGCCAGCAGTTATAAAATAGAAGGGGAAGAGAAAAGGTGGCAGTATCCTGCGTGTCCCCTCTGTCCCAGACTCCACCCTGAGCCCCGGTCATCTTAGATGTGAAGAGAGTGACCAGGGGACCAGGGACAAAGAGCCCCCCCACCCCACGCTCCCCACTCCCTGCACCCCCTCCCTCCCTCCCTGGGGAACTCTAAGCCCTAGGCAGAGGGATCCCACTCGTGTCCTCCCGTACCCACTGAGCTTCCTATAAGGTTTTTGGGGTATTTGCTGAACCGTTCGCTTGTGTTGTTAACTTTCATTTGTATATCATGTCTCCCAAACTCAGCCGTGCCCCTCACAGCTCATCGCTGGGCGCAAGATGAAAACACCTCTTGAATGAATGAAGAGACCTGTACTGCTTGCTCCCCTGGCCTACAAGAGGGAGGGGACCCTGAGGGAATGTTTCCACATACTGGGCAACACTGGGGAAGCTTTTCAGAAAGCTACAATACAGAGCTGAGTTTATCTTTTTGTACTACTCTGAATCTTTATGCTCTGGATTGGAATATCCCTGCAGAGGTCATTTGTGAATGGTCCAATGATTTGAGATTAAAAAAAAAAAATGTTATCTCATGGCAAACTGCCAGCAAATACAGGAGAGTTCCCCTAGTCCACCGCTGGGCCTTAATGAATTCAACTCATGACTGATTTCATATCACTTCTATTCTGTCCATTCATCGCGCACCCTCCCCAATCAGGATTATAAACAAAAGACATCAAACAAACAACACACACCATGTCTTTTTGTTCCTAAGTATACAGTGCGTATCTCTGAAAGATAACTTTCATTTTAAATAATCACTTCTGTGCTATCATCAAAGCACTCTGGTCTTTGAGGCAGAGACTGAAGGCTGATGAGCCCCTTATGATAAGCCTCTGTTCCGGCCTCTATTATTATCACATGCCATGGGCATTATTATCGGGATGCCATGGGCGCACCGAAGTCTTCCTTTATGTCCACCCTGCCACTCCACTCCCCCTCCTTCTCCAGTCACCTGCTGTCAGGACTGGCTTCTTAAGGTTTACGTGTATACCCTTGGAAGCAAATCTGGCTTAGAATCCCAGCTCCACCATTTCCCAGCTCCATGACCTTTGACAAAATACTTAACCTTTCTGTGCCTCAACTTCCTCATCTAAAAGCTGAGTCAATTCACAGTACCTACCTCATAGAGCTGTAAAAATTAAATATATTAAAAATAGTATGAAGCTGGGGTGCCTGGGTGGCTCAGTCGGTTAAGCATCTGCCTTTGGCTCAGGGCATGATCTCAGGGTCCTGGGATCTAGTCCTCCATCAGGCCCCCTGCTCAGTGGGGAGTCTGCTTCTCCCTCTGCCTTTGCTCCTCCCCCACTCATGCTCACATACACATGAGCGCGCGCTCTTTCTCTCTTTCTCAAACAAATAAATAAAATCTTTAAGAAATTTAAAAAAAAATTTTCAGGGCGCCTGGGTGGCTCAGTGGGTTAAGTCTCAGCCTTCAGCTCAGGTCATGATTTCAGGGTCTTGGGATCAAGTCCTGCATCGGGTCTCTGCTCAGCAGGGACCCTGTTTCCCTCTCTCTCTCTCTCTCTCTGCCTGCCTCTCTGCCTACCTGTGATCTCTACCTGTCAAATAAATAAATAAAATCTTTAAAAAAAAAAAAAAAAGATACAAAAAAATTCCAAAAGCTCTTGGAACAGTACCTGGCACATACAAAGTACCATGTATTTGCTCTTACCGTTTATTCTTTGCTTGGGACACGCACCATTTCCACCAGCACCACCGCCTCCCTGAATTCACTGACGACAGCAATAACCCCATCACATCTGCGCAGCGACACGTGTATTTCTTTTCTTCTTTTTTTAAGATTTTATTTATTTATTTGACAGACAGAGATCACAAGTAGGCAGAGAGGCAGGCAGAGAGAGAGAGGAGGAAGCAGGCTCCCTGCTGAGCAGAGAGCCCGATGCGGGGCTCGATCCCAGGACCCTGGGATCATGACCTGAGCCGAAGGCAGGGGCTTTAACCCACTGAGCCACCCAGGCGCCCCACGACACGCGTATTTCTCAAAGCATTTTCGTACCATTTACCAGGTACAATCTTGCCATAATCTGTGATGGCGCTGGGGATTTGGAAGTGTTAACACAGAACAGGGAGTGCAAAAATTCAGCTACAAATAGTCCCATTCAGGATGAGGAGAACTTAGAACCAAAACAAAGGGCTAACAGTAGAAAATTGGTTAAATAAAATTTGGCATATTTGTTATGTTCTATCATCATAAATGAAAAAGAGAATTTAATGACATAAAAATGATTCATGCTGAATGAAGTGGAAAAAGAAAGTTACAAAAAAGCATGTAAAGTATGAATCTATTATGCTTTTTTTTTTTTTTTTACCTTTTGGTATGTTATGCTTGTTAAAGACTGAAAAGACTGGGTGTTATACGTAACTAATTGAATACTATGTCAAAAACTAACAATGTACTATACAGTGGCTAACTGAACACAAAGGAAAGACTGAAAAGATACACATCAACATATTAACATTATTTATCAATGGAACAACAAAAAGACACTTTTCTTGTGCTTCGAATTGCTTTTTTTTAAATAAGCAGATTTTTAAAAAATTATTTATTATTTGGGGGAAGAGAGAGAGAGGATGAGCAGGGGAGAAGAGCAGAGGCAGAGGGAGCCTGATACAGGGCTCAATCCCAGGACTACCGGATCATGACCTGAGCCACCCAGGCACCCCTAATAAACAAATTAACATTGTTTTATTATATTGGTAGTGTTCACATTGCTTCATGGCATAGATTAATAATAATAGGTTGTGTCTGAAATTTCTGAGCGCAACATAATGAACACCTATTACATTTACAATAAGGAAAGGTTACTGTTTAAAAACAAGATACAGAGTTGTATTTGATTACATATAAGATAAATGAAAACAGCAATAGGTTAATGGGAGACTTGTAGCTGATTTTGTTTTTATATTTTTCAGGCTTTTCCAAAGCTTTTATTCTGAGAGCACAATGTTGTTTTTAGGTAGATGGTTCAGATAGGGAAACTGAGGCATAGTAGGTGGGCAGGAAGGCTCTCTGGCTCCAAACCAGAGCAGATGTGTTCATTCCTCCCCACAGATGCCCCCTTTTGGGTCCATTCCTGACATGTGACTTAAAGTCCGGGCTACGGTGGTCACAGACGGCTGACTTTAAGCCTCTCATCTCAGCAGAAACAGGCTGCAGGGCTGTGTGTGTTTGGGGTGAGGCTGGGGATGCTCGGCACCCCAGAGGCAACAGCCTGACTGTCCATAGGGCCAGCAAGCCAGCCCTCGGCTGCGCCACCCCACAGCTGTGCGTCTCCAGATTCTGAAGCAGCAGCCATCTCCCCGCTCCAGACGCCAGATGTGAGGGAGGAGTGAGCCCAGCCTGCAGATGTGTTCGTCGGTGATAGCAGTCCATCCAGGCCAACCACCGTGGGTGTGTTTCTAGGACAAAATAAAATAGGAATAAAAGCAAGTAGAGGTGGGGAAAGAAGAAGAAATGGGAGAACAAGAGAAAAGCAGTTAGATCTCTTAGCAACCCGGGAAGCAGGGAGAAGGGGGATAGGGTGGCCCAGTGGATGAAGCCGTGGGTTAGAAGTCAAGGACCAAGGGGCTCTCTTGCACCCACTGCCCACAACTGTGTGATCCAAAGCATGTCTCCTTCCTGGGCCAGGGCCTCTTCTGCAAGAGGCAAATGTCACCAAAGGGGAAGACGGGCTCCTGGCTTCTAGAAGAGAAGCTGAAAATGCACATTTGCCCCGATACCCACAGGAAGAGTGCTTGGTTCACAGCCTTCCCACACACACCTGTTTGGATCGGATGGGCAGGACAGCTTGCTGACATCATCAGACTTAGGCTTCCAGATCTGTGGGTGAGGAAATGGCTCCATCTTGGTGATACCACACTAAGAGGCTCGGGCTTGGGCCGGCCACCCCCCTCCCCCGGCCCAGAATGGTGTATGAGAGAGTGGCAGGCCTGGACTGTCTTCAGGGCTGTCAGCTCTCAGTGGCTCGGAAGCTTATGGCGACCCTCCAGCAGGCCCATGCTGCCCAGGAGGACCTTCACCGCTCTGTCCATTGGCCCCAGAGCAAAGTAGTTTTGCGGGATTCCCCCACCCCAACAGGTGGAATCAAAGCAAAAAAAAGTAGCAGTGGTCTATCGCCATTAAAATGTCATGTATGTTTTGGCAATTCTAGAGACGCTCCCCCGTTACCTGTCTTTGGACAAGGGGAGACTCCAGCAGTGATCTCAAGGCAAGAATATATGGGAGGGAGCAACACTGGAAATTGGCACAGTAGGAAAAAAAATCATTCTTCCTTACTCCCTCGCTTCCTAAGTTTTTATTTAAAATCCCACCAAACCATCCCACTGGCATCTGTCTGGCTTTGCAGCTTGGTTCAGGTTCTAGCCCTGGATAAGAAGTGGAGGGGGCTACAACAGAAGAACGAGACTTGGTCCTGGTGACTTCATTCCAGAGGGGGGTGACAGAAGCCACACCAGAAGCTCTTGACTAGCATGGGTCAGACAGCAGGTTCCGAATCAAATTACACAGATACGGTCCCTGATCACACACTCATTCTGAACATCAACCCCAAACAAAACCTAGAGACAGAATCATGAAATTCACCCCTTTTAGTACCAGCCTGTGCTGTCAGTGAAGATGCTATAGGGGTGGTCCTCTGCCTTAGGAGGCAGGGGCTATAGGATGGCGACTCAGTATCATGGCTGGACATTCTGAGTGTACATGAACGTCTGTCTCCAAGCCACAGCAGCTAGGCTGTTAAGAAATGTATCTGGCAGTGTTTCTGCATGTCCTACCCCAAGGATAACACAGAGGAGAGAAGATCTTTACTGAGACCCAAAATTTACTTCCATAGCACGCAAGCCGCCCACATCAGGGTGCACTTGCAGGCTTCAGATAAACCCCACGGTCCACCTCTCCCTGGCTGGGTGTATCCTTTTAATCGACTACTATTTCTCTCGTGCGCTTAAAGGTACAGTTTGAGCCTCACATCCTCTCAGCCTCAGTGACCCCTCCTGCTGCCCGTGCAATTCCAAGTCAGTACTATTCAAATAGAACTAGTTCATGAGTGATTCCTATTCTGTGTTTCATATTCATGATTCTGTTGAACTTCCAGAGGGGGTAGCAGATGACCCTCATGAGCCCCACCCGGGTTTACCCAAAGCCGGCAATTCTGTCGCCAGGAAAATCATGGCAGACTCCATGCCAAATACCTAGTGTTTGTCCCTGTTCTGCTGCTTAACCCGCCACAAGTGAACCCCAACGTACACTGCCTAGCTGCTCCAGAAAGCAGGTGGGTTAATACCTAAGGATAACCGTGACTCACGCTGTAGCCATGCCAAATTGATTGTTGAATTATATTGTTCAGACCCAAGCTCATCAGCCAAAGGGTTACAATTAAAACGGTCATTATTACAAATAGTCATGTGTCTAGTCGGTGGTAATTCCACGAGATATGTGTGATTAACATCATCTTTGTGAATAACAATTATACAAAAACACAAGCACATCCACAAATGTAAGGCTGAGATCCACAGGCTAGCTCCTTCTAGGAGGAGAGTAAAAAGCAAACTGTGCATTTTCTTTACATTTACACACTGGTTCTAAAGCTAATGGTTAATACGTTTACCTTGTTAAAAGGTTTAGAATTATAAGCTCTTCATATCATGCAGACGATGTTGATAAATTACATCGTCCAGCAAGAAGATGCATCTTTCTATGTAGATACCTCTATTTCACACAGAAATTTATCACTGAACAAAAACTTCTTCACCAGCATGGAAGTGAGGACAAAGGCAAGGGCAATTAAGTTGCTAATTCTTTCCTCCCGGCTAACTGTATTAGTCTCTGTGTCCTGTGTACTTAGTATACTTCCTTCCTGGAAACAGAGGGGAGGTCGGTCTGAATTGGAAGTCTGATACAGAGATTTTAAAACTTACTTTCAAATACATAAACGGAAGTTCCATACCACCACTATAAAATTAGGCCTCGTCAAGCCTGGCCCAGCACAGTTTTGGCTTTAACCACTGATTTAAAATGATGTTTGATTCAAATATCCAAGAGCCAACCAAGAGACGCAATCACAGCTTCTGCTCACAATGAACTACTGTAGATCACTTACATATAAAAGGACACTTTTTAAAGGCTTTAGTTTATTTCTCTAACTAGGTAAATAGTACTTGTATCAGTTTCCTCTGGCAGCTCTAACAAATGACCACAAATTGGCAGCTTAAAATAACAAATACATATTGTCTTCCTGGAATTCTGGAGACCAGAAATCTGAAATCGATTTCACTGGACAAGGCGTCACCCTGGAGGGGTCCTTCTGGAGGTTTTCAGGGGGAGGGCATCCTTGTTTCTTCTAGCTTCTGCAGCTGACCCGCGTTCCTTGGTCTCCTGACCCCTTCCTCCCACTCCACTCCCTTGCCTCCACCCTCCCCTCTCCTCCTTCCTCCTCTACCTTCTTTCCTCCTCCTTTAAAGTCCTTGTGATTACAAGGGCCCATCTGGAGAACCAGGAGAATCTCCCCACCTCAGGGTCCTTCATTCATCACACCTGCCAGTCCTTGTCACCATATAAAATCCCAGAGATTAGGACCTAGATAGCTTTGGCGGCAGGGAGGAGGGGGGGACTTGTTTACACCGCATTTACAGTGAGATGGACAAAGGATGAAGTTCAGACGGTGGAGTCATAATGACATCTGAGTCCTATGCCCTGGGATGGAAGTTGGGGCTGGATGGTCAGTGAGGAGACCTGAGTTTCTATGGCCCTCTGCCACCGCCACGGAAGGATGGCTGGAGCAGACAGTCCGCTCTGAAATCCGGAATCTGACTTATTAACCGAGTGACCTTGGATAAGTTGTGTAACCATCTGGGGAGGAATCATGACTCCCAGGCAGGGCTGTCTCCGAGAAGAAATGAGTAATTGTATGTAAGGTACCTGGCAGAGCAGGTGTTTAGGAAATAGTTTCAAACCCATTTGCCCTTCCTACACGTGCCACTGCTGGCATGAAATGATGCCTGTGAAATTAAAACATCTCACGTATACAGATGCATATGGCTATAATGGACAAAGGGAGTTAGGCTTACCCTCTGGTCATTTTTCTCCTAAACTGAGAGCACAGATGAGGGTATAGAAAGCGGTGGCTGTCCGCGGCATTCATCGGAGGTTTACATAAAGTCCATGTATATAAGAGCTTTGGGTAGAAAGGGAGCAAAGATGGGTTGCTAGGGTCCGACTCTTGATTTCGGCTCAGGTCATGATCTCAGGGTTGTGGAATTGAGCCCCACATCAGGGTTCAATACTCAACACAGAGTCAACTGCAGATTCTCTCTCCCTCTCCTTCTGACCCTCCTCTCGCTTGTGCACACACGCACTCACTCCCTCTCTCTCTTGTGTGCACAAGAGCTTAAAGAAATAAATAAAATCTTTAAAAAATAATAAAAATAAATAAAAGGATGAACAAGAAGGTAAGAAAAGAAATATGAGAGAATGTGGGCTTTTAGAAGATCAGAAGGAGCATTTGAGCTCACCTCACCTTGGCTATCGTGCTAGATGGTTTAAACTAATCAGCTCCTTGAATTTCTGTGACCCTACTTGTAAAATGGACTTTATGAAGACTACTCCACCTC
Organism: Lutra lutra; assembly: GCF_902655055.1. Lineage (NCBI taxonomy): Eukaryota > Metazoa > Chordata > Mammalia > Carnivora > Mustelidae > Lutra > Lutra lutra. Next base: position 45,984,868 of record NC_062279.1, on the reverse strand, counting down.
ACTCTAATTATATACAAATGATAATTTATGTACAAATCAAGAGAATGTGTGTGCAGTGTGGTGTAAATGGTATTTTGCTCCACAAATCTAAGGCGACATCATAACCCATGGTTACAAGACACGGCCAGGAGGGGTAATGACTGTCACCCAACTTCAAAACGTGCCTTCTGTGTCCGCATGGGTAAAACAGGCACACCATTAAGAAAAAACTTTGCAAAAAAAAATACATTAACAAGCCACTCATTCCCTTCCTCCAGAACCAATGCCAAGACTTCCTTCTTTTTTTTTTTTTATTATGTTCAGTTAGCCACCAAATAGTGCAACACATGCCCTCCTTAATGCCCGTCACGCGGCTACCCCACCTTCCCACCCCTATCCCTTCTGTAATCCTCGGTCTTCTTTAGGACATGCCGTGAGCTGTGAGCATTTGTACCGAGACGCTTTGCAGGGAAGGCAGCCTGTCAGCTGGGACCATCCTCATCTCTAGACCTCCAGGTGCCTCACTGCACTCACTCCTCCATACTCAAACCCCAGGTCTTGTTTCTAAGGAAAACAGCTTCAAAATGACACCTCTGGGTGCTTACTGCTCTCGGGGTACCCTGCTGTACTGCGGAAGGGAAAAGATCAGAAGCAAGCGGCTGACTTTTCCCTCGAGAGCACCCAAGAACTCAGGGGAAGCCCACACCCAGATGCTCTCTGGGCTTTGTGGGCTAGAGAAGGATTGGAAGGCAGTGAGCCTTCTCCCCGCTCAACTGGGGGCCTCCATGGCATTCATTCTTGGGAGTTAGTCCTCTTCTTGGTAACAAGCTTTCTTCCAAGGGTCTGAATCTCATGGTATTCTTTTCTGGTTTGGCTCCAGCTATGCCCTAGGACAGTCCTAATCCCCGGGCCCCAGGATCCCCAACTTCTCGTTAGGTGGGTCATGCTCAGTTGATCACAGATAAGCAGGAGTCTGTCCTAGCCATCTCCCAGTATAGCCCGCTCACTTGGCAGATGAGGAAACTGAGGCCCAGAGAGGGGAAGTGACTTGGCAGAGGTGGGAAAGAATTTGGGTGTCAGTTTCTGTCTTTGTCTTGTCTCCTTAGCCAACTCCTCAGTAACTCAGGGGCAGAGGCTATGGCTTCCTGCCTTTTGAATCCCTCCAGGTGCAGGCCCATGGGCGGTGGGGTGGGGGGTGTAGACATGTATTGACTGGGGGGACCTCGTTAATGGAACACAGGACTGGTGGATTCGGGTTGGGGAGAAACTGTCAAGAGCAATCCAGACGGTAGCAGGCCCACAGGGGCAAGTGCGGGGCGGGGGCAGCCCCTTACTGTCTGGGTGACCTTGGTCAAGTTTCTTGACTTCTCTAAGTCTCCATTTCTTCAACTGTAAAATGGGATTTGCAAGTTATCTACTCCACAGTGTTTGAAGATTTACTCAGATTCACTAAGCCTAATAGGCTCTGTAGTTACTGGCTTATTTTTGTCGTAGTTCCCATTATGGTGTAATTCCACAGGAGCGAGCGCAGGGTCCCTAGGGGAGGTGGAGAAACTGAAAATATCAGGGAAAGATGTGGGAAAGCACAAGGTAAGCAGTCCCTTACACAGTGGCGGGGCTGCAGGACCTTCTCGTTCTGCAGAGTCTGCTGGAGGTGAAGGGAGTGGGGGGAAATGAAGCTACTCTCCTTCCTCGGGAGCAGAAGACCGGGGGCTCCTGTGGGCAGCCCAGAGCCAGCAGCACCAGGTCCCCACAATGGGTGGGGCTGCCCCTCCCTGTTTGCACTCACGGCCTCAGGGGTAGGGAACCCTTTGAGACAATTCAAATACAGTGCTCCGTGTTGTTGAGGACCTGGCTTCCCCTGGGAACAGAGGGGCCTAATCCAGGGCAGAACCCCCCTTGGTGTGACTTCTCCTCCTGGACATGCATGCTCCCCCAGACAGCATGGGACGCTCGGCCACCTCCTGCAAAGTGCTCGGGACAATGCCGGGCTGTGGAGACAAGATGGGCCAAGCTCCAGCTGGGTGGGCCACTCAGCCAAAGGATGCAGACACAGCTGTGAGGGCAGAATTGCCCTGTTACCCTGGAAGAAATGGTGGCAGAGAGACATACGGCTTGCTAAGGAACTGGAGCGATCTCACTTGGCAGGGTGGTGGGGGGAGGCAAAACGTAGATATTCATGCCTAGGTTGGCTCATTTCTGGCAGTGTGGCCCCTGGCCAACAGGTGGGGTTTGGCGTGGGTTCAGGGGGATTCTTCCAACTCCTCAGGTGCAGCTGTCTTCCATTTGTCACAATGTGATCATGTCCTCAATGTACACCTGCTTATCACTGCAAAAGTGTCAGCTAATAATTCAGCAGTGAGATAACTGCTAAACCAGAGGGAGGGATCTGACATCTTAAAGAGGGCAGAGTGAAAGGGAATCCCAGTAAGACCAAAGAGATTGGCTCCGGAATCTGAAGACTTGGGTTTGAGTTCCAGCTGTACCATAGCCTTGTACAAGCCGCACTTCTTGGCTAGACCTCAGTTTTCTCATCTGTGAAATGGGAATGACTATCTTTCTTGGCCCCGATGGTCATGGTGAGGCTCAAGTGGGATATCTGTCTGTAACGGTACTTGGGAAAGTCTAAATGCTTGGTACTTGTAGTGGAATGCGATAGCCAACTGTCCCTCTCACAGTTCGTTCCAAGGAGCTTTAAAGTTGGGAAGGGAATTCTCAGCTGTACCTCAGATGACAGAGCTTGGTACACCCCCACACCTGCCATACTGCTTTTGGAGAGGAGCCGTGCCCTCCAGTCTCCAGATGGAGCAGCCCTTCTTTTTTTTTTTTTTTTAAAGATTTTATTTATTTATTTGACAGAGAGAGATCACAAGTAGACGGAGAGGCAGGCAGAGAGAGAGAGAGAGAGGGAAGCAGGCTTCTTGCTGAGCAGAGAGCCCGATGTGGGACTCGATCCCAGGACCCTGAGATCATGGCCTGAGCCGAAGGCAGCGGCTTAACCCACTGAGCCACCCAGGTGCCCCTGGAGCAGCCCTTCTTAACCAAGCAGTCCTATGCTTGGTTGAATCCTTTCCCCCAACCTGATGGGAATGAAGCTTTTCCACTGAGTCAGAGCAGACCTGCTAAAAATGGCCCCTTTAAGAAGGCAGGGATAGTTGGGTCCTGTGCTGGCCACCAGGTGACTGAGTCCTTCTCAGGGTTTGGAGGGCTTTGCCCACCTGGGTGATACTGAGTCTTCAGGACTCCCTGAGTGTGAGAGCAAAGTAAGATAAAGACTCTACTAGCTCTCCAGGCTGCTGTGTTGGCAGTGAGCGTGGCTGAAGGAGAATGTGTGTGTGTGTGTGTGTGTGTGTGTGTGTGTGTGTGCATGCACAGGGGATGTGAGAGAGGGGAGACAAGTGAAGGGGAGGGGGTGGATGAGTCTCATTCAGTCTTCCACACCAAAATGCTGTTTGAGAGTTGACTGTATGTAGATCCTGGGGTGGGTAAGGAAGATGGGAAGAGAGTCAGGAACAGGAGAAGGGGGGAAAGGCAAATGAGCGCAAAAGAAGACTGTTTGCTAGAATACATTCCCTGGCAGGTGGTCGGACAGGAGAGCCTTCCCCCAGAGAAAACCTGTCAGGGGCTGCATGCAAAACCTCTTCTGCAGGGTCATCTTACCCTCCTGGGTTTCCTTAACTCCCCACATGCATTCAAAGCAATGAAAAGGGCTCTTGCCTGAAAAGCAGCTGCAGCCCTGACCCTTAGTGGGTCTCAGCAAACAGAGATGGAAGGCCAGCGTGGTTCCAGGCCTCAGTTCTCCAAAGGAAGCTGCAAGTTTTAAAATCTTAAAGCCTGATCTAAAATTAACAAATCAGGAAATGACAGATGCTGGCGAGGATGTGGAGAAAGGGGAAACCTCCTACACTGTTGGTGGGAATGCAAGCTGGTGCAACCACTCTGGAAAACAGCATGGAGGTTCCTCAAAAAGTTGAAAATAGAACTACCCTATGACCCAGCAATTGCACTACTGGGTATTTACCCTAAAGATACAAACGTAGTGATCTGTAGGGGCACGTGCACTCGAATATTTATAGCAGCAATGTCTACAATAGCCAAACTATGGAAAGGACCTAGATGTCCATCAACAGACGAATGGATAAAGAAGATGTGGTATATATACACAATGGAATACTATGCAGCCATCAAAAGAAATGAAATCCTGCCATTTGCGACGACATGGATGGAACTAGAGGGTATCATGCTTAGTGAAATAAGTCAATCAGAGAAAGACAATTATCATATGATCTCCCTGATATGAGGAAGTTGAGATGCAAAGTGGGGGGTTAAGGGGGTAGGAGAAGGGTAAATGAAACAAGATGGGATCGGGAGGGAGACAAACCATAAGTGACTCTTAATCTCAAAAACAAACTGAGGGCTGCTGGGGGTCAGGGGGTCGGGAGAGGGTGGTGGGGTTATGGACATTGGAGAGGGTATGTGCTATGGTGAGTGCTGTGAAGTGTGTAAACCTGGCGATTCACAGACCTGTACCCCTGGGGATAAAAATACATTATATGTTTATAAAAAAATAAAAATAAATAAAAATAAATAAAAAAAAATCTTGAAGCCTGATGCAGAGCCCTGGGGCCAGCTCTCAGTGGGAACCTCTCTTGGAGATTCAGGAATGCATTTTGTATGTGGCCTAGGCACGAAGGAGGCCGACAGCACAATCCACTTCAGGCGTTTAACAGCAGAATGTCCTTCCCTGAGACCTGGGCAGGGCATGCACCGGAACCTACTTTGCCTATTCTCAGACCCCTACCAGGAGCCCAGGGGAATTCACTCTAACCTGCTGATGGTTATTGACAGTACATCCTGTCTATGGACAACGCAGCAAGGGCTTGAGACGCGCAATGAATGCAGTACGTTCCCTGCCCTCCGGCAGCTCCCAACTCAAAGGAGAGAGAGAACATCAGATCTATTTTACAGATGAAGAAACTGAAAGCATATGTGATAGTATTGAGACACTCATGCGTTCCTCCTCTCATTCATTCATTCAGAAAACTTTCCTTGAATCCACACAAGGTGTCGGACCTGTGCTAAGTGCCATAGGCTGATAGAAAAGTCAGGCGCGTTCCACCCAGTGATGGGACCAACACAGACAGGGACAAATAAATGGAACACTCCGGAATTTATATTTTGGTTGCACATTGGGGCCTTGTGATTTTATCTGCGTAGCTTCAGTTTGATCATATAAATGCCATTCAGAGGGGTAAATGAGAAAATGCCATGGGGGGTGAAAGTGTGTGTTTTTGTCCGGGGACACACAAAGGCCACTGAAATTGCTGCCTCACATCTCAGGGAGTTGAGGAGAGAGGGATGACTGGAGAACGATGTGGGAAAAGGTAGCCCTAGCCAGTTTAAGTGGTGGGGTGGTACCTGCGAGACGAGGGGGAGACAGTATAGCTCAGAGCCTGGGCTGGGGGGTTCAACCTGCACCAGGATGGTCCAGAGCACAGACCAGGGATGGTCAAGTAGATCCACCACTTACTAGCCACAGGATCTTGAGGAAATAGCCTAATCTCTCAAATCTCAGCTTCCTGATCTGCAGAATGAGGAGAAATCTGCGTATCTTTCAAGGGTGTACAGGCTTCACTGTGATGATTCACTTAAATATCTCCGGCACATTCTAGGAGCTCAGTAAGCTACTGTCATTCGTCAGCATCAGCACCAATATCAAAAGTGTCCCATGGGGAAGGAGTTGGGAGAAGGTGAGAATGAATGAACAAGGGGATTTTTCTGGTCAGGGCAGACCTGAGCAGATAGAAGGCCCCTCCCTATCTCCCTGGGGTTTCAAACACCTGTGGGAGAGACCTGCATCGTGGACCGGACCTTGGGGGCCCAGGCTGCATGGGGCTAGGACAGAGATGACAGAGCATCTGACAACGAGTGAGTGGCAGGGACCCCAGAGGCCCCCCATCTGGGGTGGGACCCTGGGGCCCTTGAGTAGTCAAGGATAGCAGTTATCAGTCCTGTCTCCCCACAACCCCACAAGGAGGTTCCTCAGAAGGAGATAAGCTCAACCCACCCATCTCCCTCCCAAAGAGCAGGTACTTTTTAGTTTTAAGTAATTGTATGTTTCTTTTCTATTTACACAAATGGTTGTCTTTGGAAAGTGTAGAAAAGTAAAAGTAACATTTTACAACAATCCTGAGCCTCACTACTGAAATAGTCACTCTTCTGCAGTCCAGATTACATTGAGCACTTTAGTTTTTGCCTTTTTAAAAAAACAAGAGAGTTGCAATCAGCATGTAATTCTATTCTGTTTTCCCACCTAACATTACTTCGGAAGCTTTTGTTACTACAGACTTTACATACACAATTTCAAAAGTCTGCCTTTGGTTTTAAGTAGATGATGTGTTTTTATCTAATCATGCCTGCATTGTTAGACTGTTTCCAATGTCATACTTTTATAAATAACATTCACGTCTTTGCAATTATCATATGATCTCCCTGATATGAGGAAGTTGAGATGCAATGTGGGGGGTTTGAGGGTTAGGAAAAGAATAAATGAAACAAGATGGGATCGGGAGGGAGACAAACCATGAGAGAATCTTAATCTCACAAAACAAAGTGAGGGTTGCAGGGGTAGGGGGTGGTGGGTAGGGAGAAGGTGGTTGGATTATGGACATTGGGGAAGGTATGTGCTATGGTGAGTGCTGTGAAGTGTGTAAACCTGGCGATTCACAGACCTGTACCCCTGGGGCTAATAATACATTATATGTTAATTAAAAATAAAAAAAAATTCACGTCTTTGTAGGCAGCATATTCTGTAACTTGAATTTACTTTCTCAGATTAAGTCCTCCAAGTACCATTCATTTAGTTAAAGGGCATAAACATTTCAAAAGCCTTTAATGTATTAGGTATCTCCCAATGTTTTTCATTTTTTAAAAACAGTATATGTAATACATACTTGTGTAAAAATGTTAAAACCTAGAGCTAAATAAAATGAGTGGAAAAAATCATAAATAATCCTACCGCTCCAAAATAACCACTTCTGACACTTGTATACTTCCTTCCACGTTGCTCAGGGATCATTTTTTTTAGAATAAAATCATTATTTTCATGTATTTCTCCACATCATTAGGAATCTGTCTACCACATGAATTGTAATTACTGCAAAATGGCCCTTTAGGTAACTATGTCATAGTGTTGTTTTTTTTTTAAGATCCTATTTATTTATTTGACAGAGAGATCACAAGTAGGCAGAGAGGCAAGCAGAGAGAGAGAGGGGGAAGCAGGCTCCCCACTGAGCATAGAACCCGATGTGGGGCTCGATCCCAGGACCCTGAGATCATGACCTGAGCCAAAAGCAGAGGCTTAACCCACTGAGCCACCCAGCTGCCCCACTGTGTCATAATTTCTATCTTATTGGTGGTTAACAGGATTTCCCCCTGATGTCTATTATAAATAACAGTCGAGTGGATGATAAAAGACCACTGCCTTCCTGAGAAGGACACTACCCTGTGGGAGCCTCAAGCACTTGTGTATTTCAAGAGATTCACTCATTCAATGCCCTGCAGCTAGTCTTAAGACCATGATACCCTCGCCTTACAGATCAAAGATACTGCACGCAGAGCACTGGAGTGGCCTTCGCAAGTTCATAGATCTAGGAAGCAGCAGAGATGAGAATGGAAACCTAATGTGTTGGGTCCCACGCTCCTTCTGCATATGGATCAATTTGCTTATTTTCATTATTCTGAAACCTTCTTGTTTTTTGAGCAACTTGAGAGCAAGGTGTGCGTCAGACGATCATGTGCTAAGGGAAGTCCAATGAAGATTGACTTTTGTTCCCAGGAGCCTGAGGGACGGTCTCTACTGGTGTGTCACAGATGTCTATCCTTGACTTTATCCTATTCAGCACTTTTTAACGATTTTATTTATTTCTAGAGAGAGAGAGAGAGTACAAGCAGGCAGAGGGGCAGAGGGAGAGGGAGAAGCAGACTCCCCACTGAACAGGGAGCCCAACGTGGGGCTTGATCCCAGGACTTTGGGATCATGACCTGAGCCGAAGGCAGACGTCCAATCGACTGAGCCACCCTGGTGCCCTATCCTATTCAGCATTTTAATGAAAATGGAGAAAGCAGGCTTGTCCAAATTTCAGGTAACCTATAACTAAGATGCTGAGTGACAAGAGCAAGATTCCAAACTCAGTGGACCTGAAGGATGGAGACCCAAACTCCTCCTATGAGGAAGAAGTATAAAGATTCTTTTTTTCTATCAAGAAAGGGATGGGCAGGATGGAGAAGAGGAAACTACACAGAGAAAGGAGGAAAACTGACTTAATAGCATGTCTATTGAGAATGTTTGAAAATGCATTTAACTCCCCCAGCTTAGCACTGACCAATGAGCAACTGTGGGAGCTGCCATGTTGCACAACTCCAGGAGCCCCCATTTTCATATATTTCTGTGAGGTGGCATTGGATATGGTTCCCAAAAAGCTTCAATGGATTTAGCCTGTCCTAACAGAACTATAGGGTCATTAAAGAAATTTTCATGATACTTATTAAAGACTGTATCAGACTTTCTTCAGCGGGGACTTCTACAATGGAGTGTTGTAGTAGCGTTGAGAGCTTGGGCTCAACTCCAAATATAACAAGGACAAGTGAAGATTTATAGCCAAGGAGCAGAGGCAGTGGATGGAAAGTTACTAAGATGAAGCATGAGGGGTGAGGGTATTTGGGCTAAACCAACTTGACGGGATTATTGCAGAAGCCAGGTCAGAATGGTAAGATATTGGGGTGAGAGGGGGCTAAGGGGGTAAGGAATTTGCCCAGAAATCAAGGGTGGGAGTTTTTGCTGAACTGACCCAGAATTATTGCTAAAACTTGACTAAGCACAAACAAACACAGGAGCCCAAGATTCATGGCCTCATTGAGAAGGGAGTTCAGAGTTGGTGATAAAAGGTCTGAGAAACATGTCATGCTTATCTTTCAAAAGACATTGATTGAGTACCTACTATGTGCCAGTTGAACAGTACAGACCACAGACTAAATTCCTGTCCCAAAGAATTTTACATTCTGGTGTGAAAATAGGGAGAGACTAAAAATAAGCTAGTATATGAAAACAAGAAGCAAGATAATTATAGTATGACAAATACTGTGAAAGAAATGAAGGAGGAGAAATGGTAGAGTTGGATATCATCTCTAGAGCAATTAGTAAGGCAGAGGACAATGGAGTATGGGGTGTCAGAGAGACAGAGGAATCTCAGAAAATGGGGGAGGAGTTGATTGTGTTAAGTGCTGGGATCACATAAGAGCAGAACAGAGAAGTAGCCACAGAATTTGGCAACGTGGAAGTCATTTGTGGCCATAATCCCAGAACAGCTTTGGCTGGGATACTGAGAATGGAAGCCCCGTTGGAGTGAGTTGGTGAGATAATGGGAAGTGAGAAAGCAGACACAACCTTTCCTAGAAGTTTTGCTGTGATGGGAAGCAGAGAATGGGATGTAGCCAGTGAAGGATGTAGAGTGAAGGAAGGATGTACTTGAGAAGATGGAAGGTATGAGAACATAACGGTGTGCAGACGGGAAGGATCCAGTAGAGGAAGGGCAAGTGATGGTCAGGAGAGAGGGAGGAGAGCCACATGATCTTTGAGATGGCAAGTGGAGATGGGTCCAGGACACGGTCGGAGGAGTCTGCCTTTCATAGGAGCGGGGGGACAGAATGCTTACAAGGCAAGCACTGTAACTGGAAATAAAATTTCCATATTTTCCATATTTTGGAAAATGGAAAATATGAGGTCAGCTGCCCGTAGGTTTGTAGGCTTCATGGTAGGAAGATGTTCAGCGCTTCCATTTTCTTAATGAAGAACGAGCCTGAAGTTGAGCAGAGCAGAATGCAGGTATAAGTAGGGAAAATTATGAAATAAGTGCCTTGCAACTGACGGGGTAGACACAGCAGGGTGCTGGACAGAACACAGTGCCCATGTAAGGTTCGTGCAAGTCTCAGATACTGACTCTGGCTAAGTGAGGCAACAAATCTATTGCAAGAATGGAGAGAATTCAGCGTGATCATAGGAAAAGTCGAAAAACCAGAGTACCAGGGACTCCATAGCAGAAACTCACGGACAACAGCTGTTGGGATGAGTGTGTTCCATCCCCCACATTCAGATTCCAAGGAGAGAGCATGTAATTGGCCAGACTGAGGCAAAGGACAATGATTTCATCGCAAGTATCACCAAGACTGTGCTCGGTGGGAGAGAAATACTTCATCCAGCAAAACTGTGGCGTTATTACCTGAAGAAGAGGGAATTCTGGACAGACAAAATCAGATGACTGCTATGCAGTCATGAATCAAAGGATAACTAGTTAGTAGGATTGTGTGCTTTCTCCAGCAATATTTTTCTCTAGGGCAAGCTCAAAGAAAGTGTGTCATTGGGATTGAACTAAGTAAGCTTTCTGGAATAAGGAACTTATTATAGTAATTAGAGCTTACACAACCGTGGGAGGAGCTGGGGAAGTAAAAATCCAAATTTGGAGCTGAAGAATCAGAGAAAAGCCATGAACCAGCTCTGGCATTGGGATATGAGTGGGCCTCTGTGGGAATTCTGGAAGCTAGCCACCTCTAGCTGCTGTAGTGGGACCACAAAGGGGGCTGGTGTAGAAGTCCAAGGATGATTGTTGGTTCTCCTCGGCTACTGTGACTGTGAGTTCACACCAAAGTGTCTGGAGTGGGACTGGTGTTCCCTGGTCAACAATGCCAGTAGGTGGGAAAAGAGAGCCAGACAGAGGAAGAGTAAGTACAAACTGGAAACTATGGTCCTTCTGTGTCTGCCTCTTACCAACAACAAGCTTCAGTGCATGGTGGCTGCTGTCTGACTTTGCCTCCCAAATCTTGCACAACCTCACTTTTGACCAACTCTAACCCTGAACCATTTAGCAAAAGGGATTCTGGGAAACATCTCCCAGAAGTAAGTCATTAATTAAAAAATACAACATGGTGAGTGTGCTCGAAGGAAAGACAGACAAGGAATTTAGGATTTTTTTTCAGGGGAGTGATTATCATGATGGACAGTAGGATCCAGAATATGGGGGTCTTGGGAAATGGCAACCTTAAGGTCAAAGAATTTTGTACCGGGGTCTGCTAGTTGGGTGAGCTGTAAGGATGAAAGATGATAGGAAGTGGGATGTGAATTTGAGATTTTGGACGTGTTGTGGTTATGGTGGTAAAAAGGTCTAAGGTGGGCCAAGGTGATGAAGACCCACATATTGGAGGAGTCATTCCTGTGGCTGATGAAGTTGCTGGGAATGGCTGGGAGAGGGCCAGAGGGAAGGTCAATGAGACAAGAGATGAATCATCAGTGAGCAGTAAGTGGACCCTGGGCTTGAACGAAGCTGGAGAGTTTGGAGTAGAAGGAAAAGAAGTGGTTTTTAAACAGTGCTATAGAGAGAGCAAGAAGAGCTCCTACCCACTCCCTGGCCCTGAGGTACCTACCTGAAGGTGCAGGGAACAAAATCCACCCGTCTTCTGAGAGTGCTGCAGGGGAAGAAGTGTCCTGAAAGGGGGCGGGGGGCAGATCTCACCTACTGAACGGAGGTGACTGGTGCATTCAGCGAAGAGGTGAGAATATACAGGGGAACCAGGCAAGCTCTCCACCCGTCTTCAAGAGGGCACAGTGAAATGGCCTCCCGGAGTAGAGGGATGGGAGGGTGAGTCAGGTTAGGAATTATATTACGACTTTGCAGTTTCAAGTGTCAGAGATCCAACTCAAATATAATTAAGCAGAAGAAAAAAGAAGTTAATTACTCACCTACCCGAAGTCCTGTGGGAATGCTGGCTTTAGTCGCCGATGCCTCAGGGACCCCAAACGTGGGCTCAGGGTGCTTCCTCTGCATTGGCTACATTCTCAGGCAGCTTCTCCCCGCAGAGCAGTGAATGGCTGCCCTACAGGTAGACATGGTCTTCAGCCACTGCCTCTCCCCTTAGCACACCAGTGAAATCCCAACCCCAGCCATCTGCTGGGGCTAGTGGGGAGGCGTCTCTGATTGGCCAGGCCCACATTCCCTGCCCGCTTAATGGTGCACAGCACTCACCAGAACCACATATTGGCAAGTAAGGAAATGGTTCTTCAAAGGCAAGCTGCAATGTTGTCACCAAGAGGAGGAGGGCCCCGGCACTGGACCGGGGAACAGGTGATGTCCATGTTTGGTGCATGCAGAGCACGATGGGGATGAGAGGGTGATTGATACTGGATCGGTGCAGAGGCTGGGATTTGGACTTCTGGTGGTCACTGAGGAAAGCAGGTGTGATGCAAGATGGGTTTGGCAGTGACGACTTGTTAGGGGCACAGGGCAATCTTTAGAGCAGTCCTAGAGCACCAGAGTGGGGCGTTGGCCATCTCGCCATCTAGCGGCGCGCCGTGGCATAACCGGGAGGCCCAGGAGCAAGATGGCCGCCCGGTAGTGGTTCCCTCGCTCTGCACCAGGTAGTGCATGGCCTAGGAGAGCCAACAGTCCTCTGAAAAAGTCGGAAAGCAGAAGGGAAGCTGGGGGAGAAAAAGCTGAGAAAGATGTGATTGACAGCAGCTCTTTTCAATCTGAAGAAATGACCTCTGGAAGAGGGAGGAGACTTAATTTAAGGGGTCCCAGAGCCGAATCAGCACCAAGGTGTACTGATGAGGGAGAAGTTTTGATCTAATAATTACAATTAGAACTGTCGAATGAAGACAGCGCTTTCTTCTGAGGTGGTGAATTCCCTGCCCCTAGTCGTGTTTAAGCAATGATTTGAATGCCTCTAGCCAGAGATATTATGTAAAGGCTTCTATTTTGGGTATGAGATGAAACTAGAACACTTTTAAAGTAGTTTCCAGATTTAAATTCTGTGACTTTATTCACACGAAGGAAGAGGAAGAAATCATCAGCCAAATGGTGCGTTGGCTAAATGTTGTCTTCAATATCCTCTCACTTCCTTTTTTTTTTTTTTTTTTTTAATTCCTTTTTTCTGTCTACGGCATCTCCGTCCCATCGGTAGAAGCTTGATGCTCTCCTGCTGTTTGTTGGATCCAGCCTGGCCTTGTAGACACAATGTCCCTGCTGTAAAATTAGTCCTCCTTTCTCATCAAAATGTCCAGCCTACTACCAACAATACGAATGTAAACTAACACTGTGAAGGTCAGACTTTGAAAAGCTGAGCCTGTTGGGGGAACTATAAACTTAATTATAAAGTCTGTACCATGAATTGTTAACCATTTTTTATATATTGGCTCTGTGCTCACTCTTTTTTTTTTTTTTTTTTTTTTAAAGGTAGGTGCCATGCCCAATGAGGAGCCCAACACGGGGCTTGAACTCCCAACCCTGAGATCAAAACCTGAGCTGAGATCAAGAGTCAGATGCTTCACCAACTGAGCCACCCAGGTGCCCCTGTGCTTACTCTCAACTGTGCCATGATTAATCTTGTCTGGTCCAATCAGTCTGCTACAAATTTAAGGCAGGAGATACAATCTTGTGAATCCTCCACAAAACTTGGCATTTCAGTAATAGCTGATTAGTCTATTAAGATGAGTGAGTTCTGGGGAGCCTGGGTGACTCAGTTGGTTAAGTGACTGCCTTTGGCTCAGATCATGATCCTAGAGTCCTGGGATCGAGCCTTGCATTGGGCTCCCTGCTCCTCGGGGAGCCTGCTACTCCTTCTCCCTCTGCCTGCCACTCATCCTGCTTGTGCTCTTTCCCTATGATTGGATCCAGAGAATGAAGCAAAAACTGCCTCGTGTGGACAGGAGTGGCTTTTTCTTACTAAGTAGAACTCGGTGAGCGATCCTGTCCAGTCCCGTGATGAGCCCGGCTCCACAGAGGCTTCCGAACACAAGTTTCTGGCCTCCTTGCTGCACAGGAAGAGCAGCGGCTCGACTGCCATCTAGTGGTGAGTCTGCAACCTCGTTGCAGGGCTTTGAGAGAAGATCTGGCGCCCATATTGCTTTCACAGGCAAGGAGCTAAGGCTCAGTCCGTTGTTTTGGCTGAGTCTTGAATCTCAGGCCTTAGAGCCCATCATAGCATCGCCAAAGAAATTCACCAGCTGCCCACGTTGTCATCTGATCTATATCCTTGAACTCAGTGGACTCTCTCAGCCCACACCTTCACCTTCTTGGCTTTCCAGAAAGAAATTTGAATGCCCTTCTATACTCTCCTTTGTACTTCCATTGATGTGACAGGTGAAAAAAACAGGACTCAGTTAATCTCTCCTTGCTGTTCCAAACACCCCCCCGCCCCCCCCCCCACACACACTCAGGGTCATTCACCAGGAAGCCTCTCTAAGGGAATTTTCCTAAACACGAGATTCAGGTGGAAAAAAATCAGCAGCACCAGAAGGCTAAGCGATGAAGACCACCAAGGTCTTTTTTGCTGTTCTTGCAAAAGGAACCCCCCGAAACAGAACCTAACAAACAGAAGACTCCTCAGCTCTCTCTCGAGGTCCTGGCTACCTTTGGGTCCTCCCTCCAATTCTCCCGTCCTCTCTCTTTGCCTGGATGGCACATTCCAGCTCTGTCCCCACCTTCCATAGGATAGACAGTTGCGCGGAGCCTGGACCTGGACCGGTGGGGAGACTGGAGGTTTCAATGGTCCAGAGCCGTGGATTTGGCCTCGGTGTAAGAGATGCTGGAAGAATCTACACGGCATTCTAGAGGATTTTCTTGACTACACCTGGGTGAGGAAGAGTTCTCCGCACTCATTCTGACTTTTGTCCTGATTCACCCAATGTAATCATTCATGAATAATGTGATATGTTCTGTGAATACATATACTTAAATTTAAAAAATATATTTCCATTTGAGGTCTTCTGGTAGACAGAATAACCCTCCCTCCAAAAATGTTCATCATCTTCATTCCCAGGACATATGAATACATTACTTTGCGTGGCTAAGGAGACTTTGCATATGTAATTAAGGTTAAGGACCTTGAGATGGGGAGATTATCTCGGATTACCAAGGTGGGCCCAGTCTAATCCCATCAGCCCTTTAAAAGCAGAAAACCTTTCTAGGCTACCGTCAGAGAGAGAGAGAGAAAGAACCACATGAGGTAAGTTTGAGAGATTTGACACACAAGCTTTGAAGGCAGATAAAGAGGGCCACTATGAACCAAAGAGTGTGGGTGGCCTCTAGAACCTGGAGAAGGCAAGGACGTGGATCCTTCCCTAGAGCCTCCTCCAGAAAAGATTGCAGCCCTGTAGACATCTCGCTCTTAGCCCTGGGAGACCATGTCAGACAGCCTTCCAGACTTCTGTGAAGCTGGAAGGTAGTTTGCACTGTTGTCAGGCGCTACATTTGTGGTAACTTGTTAGAGGAGATGTACAAGCTAACACAGGTCTCCTTGGGATTTGAGATCTCAGAGTCTCATTCAGCATCAAAGCAAGAACCTCCTGAAGCCAGCTGTCTCTCAGAGACTGTGCTCTGATACGGGCCAGGGTTTTGGGATTTTATTTCAGGACCTGGGGGAAAGGCTTCATTTCTGTTAATAACCTATTCTGTTATTCAGAAACCAAAATATCTACTCAGCTGCACCTAGTGGGCCTCCAACAAACGTTTTCAGACTCTTCAAAGAGTTTTGAGTTAGGGAGTTCTTGGGGATAGCTTCTGTGCCCCTCATCATTGACTTGGACACACTCAAGAAATAGATACGTGAATATATACTGGAGAGCAGGCATAATGGATTGTCTCTCCCAGAAGCACTGGCTGCTTAAGAAGTCTTTATTGAGGGGCGCCTGGGTGGCTCAGTCGGTTAAGCGTCTGTCTTCAGCTCAGGTCATGATCCCAGGGTCCCGGGATCGAGCCTCACTTCAGCCTCCCTGCTCAGCAGGAAGCCTGCTTCTCCTTCTCCCACTGCCCCTGGTTGTGTTCCTGCTCTTGTTGTCTGTCTCTCTGTCAAATAAATAAATAAATTCTTTTAAAAAAGGATATCTTTATTGAACCATAAAGTTGTCCAAAGCTCCTAAACACACAGTAATTCCATTTTGGGGCATTTTTTTATTTGAAACTGATTCCAAAAAAGCTAAATAAAATGTGCATTAAAAATTTTATGATAAGGGGTGCCTGGGTGGCTCAGTGGGTTAAGCCTCTGCCTTCGGCTCAGGTCATGATTTCAAGGTCCTGGGATCGAGGCCTCTGCTCAGCAGGGAACCTGCTTCCCCCCTCTCTCTCTGCCTGCCTCTCTGCCTACTTGTGATCTCTCTCTGTCAAATAAATAAATAAAATCTTTAAAAAAATTTTTATGATAAGATTATCTATAAGAGTAAAAACATTGACAAGTGAGGAAACATCAAAATTCCAACATAAGGAAAGCTTTTATGAATTACTATCCCATGCTATTGAGGAAGCATTAAAGATTGCCATTAGTCATGCTATGGAAATACAGGGGAACATTCTTATGACACTAAATGGAAGGAGCATATTATGAAATAGTATTCATTCAGTAACCTCTTATTGGCCCCAGGCTATATATCAGGGATTGTACCAAGAGCTAAGCAATTAAGTGGATCCAAAGTAGATAATACTCATGGCCCTTGTGGACTGAGGTATGCCAATATTGCAAAAATGTAAAATGATCGATACACTTGGAAGGAGATATGTCAAAAAAATGAAGCAAGGTGTTACGCTAGGGCACAGTAAATATATATGTTTATTAACCTTCTCAAATTATCTTTCCAGCTATAATCATTATATTAAAGGATGGGACAGGACGAAATGTATGCCACTGGACCTAAGTCCCGATGCAGAACAAGAATGACAGCAGGCTCCTCAAGGAGGAAGTAAGGTCTGGATCTACTGTTTAAAAATACAATAAACGGGGGCACCTGAGTGGCTCAGTGGGTTAAGCGTCTGCCTTCGGCTCAGGTCACGATCCCAGGGTCCTGGGATCGAGTCCCACATCGGGCTCCCAGCTAAGCTGAGTCTGCTTCTCCCTCTGCCTCTTCCCCTCCCCCTGCTGGTACTCTCTTCATCTCTCTCTCAAATAAATAAATAAAAATCTTTAAAAAAAAAAATGCAGCAAACAACAACCTGGCAGTTCAGGAGGACAGGCTCTTTCCCAGCAGGGGAGCAGGAATCCAGCTGTACACACATGTCCTTCCCAAAGGAGTCATCTGAGCCTGACCTGACCCCTCAGTTCTGTGTATTTGGGAAACTTTCACTATACCAGGCGCAGCTCCGAGGGACACCACCTGTCTCTACCTGTCTCCCGGGTGGCTGAGATGTTAACTGTGAAAGCAGATGCTGCATTACCCATCATTTTATGCCATCGTCTGTATCTGGCAGGCCACCTACACTGGGCTGAACGAGGAAAGTCAGGGCTGTTCATTTCTAAAGTGCCTTCTAAAGGCTGGGGCATTGGGAGCTGTTCTGGGCTCTGGCCAAGCGAGATGGATCCTAAGTAAGCACAGCTCTGACCATGACTATAAAGATGCTTTTCTGATGGCACAGGTCGGAAGACCACTTAGATGACTGAACAAGCGCAGAGCTCACAACAAAAGTGAAAGAGAGACTTGTTAGCGATGAACGTTAATTGCATAACGTGGATATGTAGGGTAGGGTGTGGTTAGGAAAGGCATTCATAGAGGTCTCTTCTTCTCTTTGGACTTACCTTCTCCTATCAAGCCTGAAGTTGCTTTTAAGTCAAATGAACACGACAAGTGTTGGTAAGGATGAGGAGAAAATGGGACACTTGTGCACTGTTGGTGGGAATGTAAGCTGGTGCAGCCCTTATGGAAAATAGTAGGGAGGGTCCTCAAAAAATTAACAATAGAATTACTGTATGATCTAGCAATCCCACTTCTGAGTATATATCTAAAAGAACTGAAAGCAGTCTCAAAGCGGTGTCTGTACACTTGTGTTTGTAGCAGAATTATTCACAATAGCTAAAACATGGTACCATCCCAAGTGTCCATCAGCAGATGAGTGGATAAACAAAATATGGTCCATCCATACAAAGGATATTACTCAGCCTGAGAAAGGAAGGACATTTTGACACAGGCTACAACGTGGATAAACTCTGAGGACTTTATGCTTAGTGAAATAGACCACCTGCCAAAGAAAAAACCAGGAGACTCCCCTTAAGTGAAGTATCTAGTGTAGTCAAATTCACAGAAACAGGAAGTAAGGTGGTGGTTGCCAAGGGTTGGGGAAGGTGGGACTAGGCAGTTGTTACTTAATGGGTATAGAGTTTCAGTTTTGCAAAACAAAAATGTTCTGGCTATTGGTTACACAACAATGTGAAGATGTTTAACACTACTGAACTGTACACTAAAAAATGGTTAAGGTGGTAAATCTTACCTTGTAGGTATTTTACCACAATTTTAAAAAAGGGGAATAAAAGTCTTTCCTGTTCCTCACTTTGATTGCTCCCTTTGTGTCCTCCATCCTATTTCATGCCACTTTTTTTAGGAGACGATTCCTTCTGTGTTTGCTCTTCCAGAAGGGACACAAGCATCTGTAGGACGGGCAGAGTTCGCGCACCTATTCAGAGATGCGGAAGATTACAAATCCAGATACCACACGAGTAAACAGCATGCTTGATCGCCCTAACTTGAAAGATAGATCTTTGTAACAACAAAATGGGAAAGTACATAAAGCTGTGGTTTCTAGAACACTGGAAGTGGGCCAACTGTCAAGGCTCTGGCTCTGTCCTCGGGCCCCCACTCCTCCCCACTCCCCCACTCCTCCAGCAATTTCCTTGCAGTGGGGCAGCCCGGGCCAGCGCACACTCTCGGGCCAGAGCAGGGCCAGACGGCACCTTCTGGCAGTTTCTTTGCCACCAACAGGCTACGGATTCCTGCAAGTGGCCACAGAGCTACACAGACTTAATGGAGTCAGGCCCATGGACCCGCATCGGAAAACCCCTGTGCTTGCTTTCATATTCTGCCATCACTGACATAAAATTCTTGATAATTCATGAATTTTGAAATTCCTGCACTTTCACTTTGTCCTGAGTGACAAACTCTCCTGGGAGAGTGCTAAGCCCCAGCCTTGGGATGGGGACACATGGGGGTCAGGGACACTCCCCCGGTCCTCACTTCCTTCCCGTCCACTCTTCCACCGCCCAAAGCCTAGAGGTAGTAGATGTTTTGCTGCATTTGCTTCTTCTGGACCATTCTATGAAATCTCTCTCTCTCTCTCTCTTTTAACTCTCTTTTAGTAGTTAAGCATGTTCTATTAGGTAGCAGTTCTTCATATTAAGATTTTCCTTTGGCATAACATGTATGGTTTCTGCCTCCCGTCTGATATAGGGAGACAAACCGTAAACTGACAAAATAAGAAAATGGATGGTATTTCAGATAGTGATATGGGCGACAGAGAGAGAGGAAATTGGGGATGAGCAAAAAGTTCAGGGTCGAAGGGTGACCCTGCTGGAGGGCAGAGAAGGCTTCACAGAGAAAGATGCTGTAAATTCGGCCCCAATTCCAGCTGAAATGATGAGACAATGTAAAAATAGGGTTCAATCTGCATCAATCAAGTGGAACATTTTCTACCCAAGTCCAAAAACTCTAATGGATTCTCTGCTAGGCACACAAGGCGAGTAGGATCCAAATGTTGTGAGAAAAGATATCCAGCTTATCTCTAGGTCACCCAATGCTTTCTCTCCCTTTTCTGTCCCCTCACTTCAGGGACTTTGAAGGGTGGTAAGCAGAGAAGTGACCTGTTTTGCCAAACTCTGTGTATAAGGAAAATAATATCATTCATTCATTCTCCCATTCATTCATTCATTCATTCATTACTTAGCAAATGTGTTTTAAGCACCTCCTATCTGCCTAGCACTATACTAAACACTCTGGAGGGTATAAAGTAGAAGACATGATACTGTCTTCAAAGGGATTACAGTCTAGTGGGAGAAGACATGAGGAATAAGACGTGTATGCAAATAAGAATGATTCCAAGCTAGGAGCAAGTTGGATAACAAAATATGAATTCCAGAGACTCTGACAGATAGAAGTATTGGTTTGACTTGAATAAGATGAAATATCCACTTCAGTTCAAGTAGACACTATTGGGCAGCTACCCTAAAAAATAACGTGTAGATCTGAGACAGGGATGAACTTGGAGATCAGGCAAAAGCAGGACCATTGCAGCAGGAGATGGGTGGAATCTATTTCTGCTGTGGAAGGCAAGGTAGCTAGAACCTTAGTTCTGCAGGGCATGGGAGGAACGCATCACAGACACACAAAATGTTATTTGTTGAATTGACCTCATTTTTGCTCCAGGCTAGGAATACACAGAGGAGTAAGATAGTAGCAAAGACCAAAACAGTTATACCAAATGATGGTGCTGAGCAATAAAGGAGAGAGACTTTCTTGGCTTCGAGGTTAAGAACAACTTGGTAATAACACAGCTGCAGAGGGGCAAGCTGAAAAATGAACAAAATTTTTTTCTAGGCAATCAAGAAAGAGGAAATTATTCCAGTCCTAGGAAGTGTGTGTAAGACACAGAGGCATAGAAATAAGGAAGACTGGGAGCAATTAAGCAGTTAATCATGTTAGAACCAGGGGTTGTGGAGAGAAGTTTTCGGACTTGAGGCTTAAAAGCTGGAGAGAACTCAGTCATGACATTGGGGAGTCATGCTCAGGAGGTAGGCATAAGGCCAACCTGCCAATAACATCCAATCACCCACTGATTCCCAGAGTGGATGGGCTCTGAATTTCAACTCTAACCTCAAGGTGATAAGGAATGAATGAAGGATGCTAAGAAAAGTGGTAGGTTAGCTGGAGTAAGGAAGGAACACAGAAGTGGCAAGATTCAAGGGGCCCAAAGAAAAACCTGCTACTTCCTGGCCAAGTCTGAATGGTTTGTGAAATGGAACAAAAACCCTATGAAAACCCAAATCTCATCCTTTCAGCAGATGAAGCTGATATTGAAGAAGGTGGCTTACATTGATCAGAGTAGAATGATGCACGTGCCAGTCACAGTGATCAGGGGATGAAATTACTCTACTCCACCAGGCCAGGGTCAATGTTTGAACCCAAATGGACCAAGTGTGAGACAGGTATATTCTTTCAGAAATTTGAGGTACTCCTACCAGAAACAGAAGGGTGGGTCCTGAGCAGCAATCAAGTCCATTCCCCACATGCGTGCGTGTGTGTGTGGGGGTGTGTGTGTGTAATGACCCACATCCCACATGATCCCTTTACATACAGTTGATCATGTTGTTGTGATGAGACAAAGCTAAAGGAAACCCCGAATTATGATGTTGCTTTAAACAAGTCCCTTGCTCCTTCTGGATCACAAGCACTTTCCCTCTAGAACAAAACACCATAAAACTAAGAATTTTCTTGGCCCATTCCCTGCCTTAGGAATGCTGAGCTTATAAATGAGGTCATGTCTGTCAAGTGCTATGATCTCCTCGAAGACAAATTCTGTACAAGTATATAGGATTATTAGCCAAGTTGCTCAAAACTAGTCTGTGCAGGAATGCAGTAGAAGACAAACAGGACCAGAGAACATTTTGACTCAGCATTTCCAAGGGCCACCTGATTCTTTTGTTTCTGTGACATCCAAAGCCACACATCCACACTGCCAGGAGGGACAGCTTAGCCAGCTTAGGCTCCCTGGGATGGTGGGTTGAACCATTTGAAGAACAAAACCAGCAGGATGCCAAATAGTTGTCCTGTTAGAGGGGTTTTTTTTTTCAAGAAGATAATTTAAAAGAAATCCTGTTTGCATTTGAAAGATTGATGGTTAAATACTGAGCCATTCATCAAGGTTCCCATAGGCATAAACTGAGAGCAATCCAGAGTTCAATGAAAAAAGGAAAGAGATCTTTTATGTTTGATTACATAAGGTGGAGGAAGAAGAGGACCTTGTTTCAGTCTTCCCTAGTGCCTCTTAGAAATTACGGGTTTGAGAACTGAAAAGGACCTTAGAGGTCAGCCTAGCCACCTCCCCTCTCCCTTTTTAAAATAACATATTGATGGTGAGGCAAACTAAATTTTCTGAGCTTACACAATAGATGGGCAACATAGCTGGGGCTAGGACTCAAGTGTCTGCCTTCCAGTTTGGTATTCTTCATATTCAATTATCCTGTCTCCCACTCTTAGAAAATTGTGGAAGCCGATCTGCCTCTGAGAGCCCACCTGTATCATCTATAAAATGTAAATAAATCCTACACTAACAACAACAACAAAAAAAGGCAGCTGGGAAATAAGACCCTTGAGGAAACTTTTAGTTTTCAATCAACCAATCCAAAGACCTGATAGCAAATAATGGAATATCCAGCCAAAACTAATTTATATAAAGGCTTTATTTTTCCTCCCATTATGGGAAGTAAAGAAGTAGACCCAGTAGCTGGCAGTGTTCAGTGGTGTCTTGATGCCACGATGGACCCAAGCAACTCTTTGTTTCTATTCCATCATATTTAGTATTGCCTTCTTATTCACATTACTATTGCCTCATGGTTGCAAGATGGCTTCTGCAGACTAGATGTCACGTTCTTTTTCAAACTATTACTTAATACTTTTAAAATACCAAACAGGTAGTGAGATATTTTGTTCTTGCAGCCACATTAGCTATAGTTCTGTAGATGTATAATTCTATAGATCTTGTATCAAACTGAGGAAGGTAATTCCCTTTATAGTAGATAAGACCTTTTTGGCTTAAATCATGAATGACTGTTGAGTTTTGTCCAATGTTTTTTCTACATTGACTGAGATCATGTGAATCATATGAATTGTCTCCTTTACACAGTTTATGAAATGAATGACATTGACTGATTTTAAAGGGTTGAACCAGCCTTGCATTTCTTGAGGAAATTCCACTTGGTTAAGCTATCTTACTCTTTCTAGATATTGCTGAATCTGATCGGCCAATATTTTATTAGAATTTTTGCATCTATGTTGCTAAAGGAACACAATATCCTAAAGGATATTGAGGTGTAATTTTCTTTCCTTTTTGTTTCTTGGTATCAGGATCATTTTGATATTATATTATGAGTTAGGAATTGTCCCCTCCTCTTCTATTTCTCTGAGTTTATATATGATTGGCATAACTCCTTTCTTAAAAGGTTGATAAAATTTGCTTTTCTTATTCTAACTTCTCTCTTTTTTGAAGATTTTATTTATTTATTTGAGAGAGAGAGAGCTCATGAGCTGGGGGAGAAGCAGACAGGATTGGGGGGAAGAATCTTAAGCAGACTCCTCGTTGAGCATGGAGCCCTTTGCAGGGACTGATCCCATGACCCTGAGATCATGATCTGAGCTGAAACCAGGCATCAGACACTTAACTAACTGAGCCACCCCGGCACTCCTCTTATCTTAACTTCTTAAGATGGAAACTTAGATAATGATTTCAAACATTTATTTTCATTGTCAAAATAAGCTTTTCAAATTATACATTTCTCCCAGGCTCCGACTCCAGCTGCATTCCATCAACGTTGATGTATTTTCATTGTCATTCGATTTGCAATGTTTTCTAATGCTCTAGAACTATGCCTAAAATAAAGTACTCAGTAAATGTTATCTCCAGTTAGCTTAGTTTTTTATTTCTTTTGTTAACAAGTGAGAATAAATTGATGAATCATTCTGACCATTGTGTTCCTTCCCCCTTCAAAGCATCTTCATTGTTTCTATTGCACTGCACTGCTTCCTCATATGTAGGCCCAGAATTCATCCTTCTTCTACTTAATTCTAGCTCACCTGGCAGGCGTGACCTCAAACGTCACTTTCTCAAAGAGGTCCTCTCTGACAGCTTAGACTGGGATGGTCCTCTCATGTACTGGTTGAATAGTGTCCCCCAAAAGTTTACATCCACCTGTGAACCTGTGAATTTGACCTTATTTGGAAATAGAGTCTCTGTAGACATAATTACATTAAGAAGACATCAAATTGCATTATGTTGGGCCCTAAATCCATTATGATTGGTGTCCTCATAAGAATAGGGAAATCTGAACATGGAGAGACACACAGGAGAACAGCACACAAAAACAGAGATGAAGACTGGAAAGATGCATCTACTAACTGAGAAATGCCAAAGAGAGCTAGGAACTAAGAAGAGGCAAGGAAAGATTCTCCCCTAGGGTCTTCAGAGAGAGTATGTCCGTGCCAATACCTTGATTTCAGACCTCCAGCCTCTCGAAATGTGAAAGGAGAAATTGCTGTCATTTTAAGCACCCAGTTTGGGGTAATTTGTTAGGGCAGTTCTAGGAAATGAGTACACCATATTACATGTTTTCATACTTCCTTTATACTTTTCTTTCCTAGCTTTGGTCAGATAATTACTATATATGTATTATAAGAAATGCTGATGGACTAGTAACACTAGTCTGTCATTTTAGTGGGGGCCTCCTTAAGAGAGACCACCATAATCCAAACCAATATCTCAAATGGTAAGGGCTTTGAAGGGCACATCATTTTGAGGGAGAATGACCCTTTTAAATCACAACATGTTGGTAGTTAACTACTTCAGCTTCTAAAAACTAGACTTAAGTATCATAGAGGTGCTTAATGTGTAAGCTATCCAAACTGGGAATTTAAAAAATAGAAACAGATTGCCACCAAAGGGCACTGACACAGGAGTCAGAACCATTGGTATAGCTTCCCCACACTGTGTGCAGGGATCCTGGGCGAGTCACTCTATGTCTCTAGGTCTGTGTTCCTCAACAGCAAAAGGGGGTAGTTTAGACCAGAAAGTCTGTTCATTCTCTCTGGCTTGAACATTCTGTGGCTTTATTATTTTAATGTGAAGCAGTAGTAAAAAAGATAGTATGTGTTTTCTTTTTTTTAAAGGTTTACTTATTTATTTGAAAGAGAGAAAGCAGGAGAAGGGGCAGAAGTAGAGGGAGAGAGAATCCCAAGCAGACTCCCTGTTGAGCACAGAGCCAGACTCAGGGCTCAATCCCAAGACCTGAGATCATGACCTAAGCTGAAATCAAGAGTCAGATGCTCAACTGACTGAGCCACCCAGGTGCCCCAAGACAGTATTTACCAGGCTTCCTGGTCACTACTAGCTTGCTTCCATGAAGAGTATTAGAGTCTGAGGATGAGTAGATGACCCAGGCTGGTGCTGGACCAAGAAGGATTCTGCTTGAAATATGTAACTATTAGTTCTGTCCAAGTTTATTTAACTTGATGGAAGTAATGATGTAAAAATTTTCATAGCTCTCATTTAGAAAAAAAAATTAAGTGGCTAAGCTAGCGGGTCACTTCCTATCTTTGGACACCAATGTATTCACCTGTAGAAAAAGGGAAAGGAGATGAAAGCTGTGGTTTTCAATGTCTCTTCCAGCGCTGTGAATTCAAGGCAGGTTTTTGTCAAGCTAGAGAGAGAGTGTGTCCTTGAACCAAGTACCAGGTCATCAGGTCAATCTCAGAAACTGTTGTTCACCCTACTATTTCTTCTCAGAACCATTATGTGTAATTGGGGGGGTGGAGGCGGTCTGTCTCCTCCAGAGCATGCTTTTGGCAAGGATGAAATCCTAGCTCTTACTAATTATGTGGACCTGACAGAGTCACTGGATGGTTTGAGCCTAAGCCTCCCCACATGTAAAACAGGATTAGCTACTTATTTTGCTTACCATAATACTCTCTAGTTCCATCCAACTCAGTGCAAGTGGCAAGATTTCATTCCTTTTTTATGGTTGAGTAATATTCCATTATATATATGATTATATGTGTGTGTGTGTGTGTGTGTGTACACACACACACACACCCACCCCACATCTTCTTTATCCATTTATTTGGCTGTTTCCATAGTTTAGCTATTGTAAACATTGTTCCTATAAACATTGGGGTGGGTGTATCCCCTGGAATTCATATTTTTTATTCTTTGGGTAAATACCTTCTAGTGTGATTGCTGGATCAGGACAGTTCTATTTTTAAGTTTTTAAGAAACCTCCACACTGTTTTCCAGAGTGGCTGCCCCACTTTGCATTCCCACCAACAGGGCATGAAGGTTTCCCCACATCCTTGCCAACACCTGTTGTTTCTTGTGCTGTTGATTTTAGTCATCCTGACAGGTGTGAGGTGGTATCTCATTGTAGTTTTGACTTACATTTCCCAAATGATGAGTGAAATGTTGAGCATCTTTTCATGTGTCTGTTAGCTAGCTCTATGTCTTCTTCGGAAAAAAATGTCTATTCATTTCTTCTGCCTTTTTAAAACTGGATTATTCGTTTTTAGGCTGTCGAGCTTTATAAGTTCTTCATATATTTCGGATACTGACCCTTTATCAGATATGTCATTTGCAAATATCTTCTCTCATTCTCTAAGTTGCCTGTTAGTTTTGTTGATTGTTTCCATCACTGTGAAGAAGCTTTTTATCTCGATGAAGTCCAAATAGTTCATTTTTGCTTTTGTTTCCCTTGCCTCAGGAGACATATCTAGTAACAAGTTGCTATGACTGATGTCAAAGACGTTACTGCTGTGTTCTCTTCTGGGATTTTAATGGTTGAATCACTAAATTGTACACCTAAAACATACTACACTGCATGTTAACTAGAATTTAAATAAAAACTTTAAAAAACCAACACGGATAGCTAGTGGTAAAATTGTAAAATGCCCAGAGTTGAGTGAAAATGCCTAGGTTTTCGAGCATTATTTTCCATAATCCTTGGGGACACAAGGAAAGATAACCGCAGAGTCGCAAAACATTGCGACAGACTAGCGGCGAATGGCGGTAACCAAGCCACACCCCCCGTTACTTCTGTAATACCACTGTCACTTTCCGCACTCACCCACCGCTCCGCACTCCAAGCCACTCATCCCGGCTCAGGCCCCGCCCCCAGAGCCGCGCTCCACCCGCCCCCTCCCGGCGTGCGCGCTCCCTGCGCCGGCGGTGACGCGCACGGGCCGGCGCCGGGGCGGCGGCGCGGCTCCCGGAAAGGAGCGGAGCTTCTGGGAAGCCGGTACTGTGTCGCCGCTGCTACCACCGCGCTGCGGTGGCCGGGATGCCCTCCGCTCACAGTTTCCCGCTGCCGGGAGCGCCGGACGCCGAATGGGGTGCTGCCGAGCAGGTGAGGCGGCCTTACAGGCGCGGACGAGAGGAGGGCGGGGAAGCGGCCGGCAGAGCTGGGACGGTTGAAGTGTGGGGCCCGGCGGGGCGACGAGGGCCGCGTACGCACCCGTGTCCGGGGAGCCCTCCCTGCGCCTGCTGGCGGTCACCCCGGCGTCCGCGCCGCCCCCCGCCGCCCGGGCGGTCAGCCCCCGTGACCCCGGCTGGCAGGTGCTCTCCCCCAGCCCCTGGCGAGAGAAACTGGCCTGGTGCTGTCGCGCCTGCTCCAGTGACCACGCTGGATTTTCCCTCTCTCACACGCAGTGTGGGCGGATCTGGCCCCCACTGGGGAGGACCTGGCCGCGGAGAGAGGATGCTGCACCGACTGACTGCTTCTTGCCTGCTGCCTTGTCCCTAACATTGTACTTTTCAGCCTTGGTTTTGCTTTGCTCTGCTTTTACTAAGTTTTATGCTTCAGACTGCTCCTTGGAAGAACGGAACTATTCAGGCAATAAAGTGATAGAGCAGTTTCTCAAACTTGAATAATGCGTGGACATCTTTTTAAGGACACAGTTCTCTTTGTGTAGAATATGTCCCAGAACTTACGCGTGTCCCCAGACCCTAGTTAGATGAGCACTGGTGCAGAGCATTTTCAGAGAGCATTTATCACTATTAGGGAAGAAAAGAGGTGCTTTACAGTTCTGGAACTTCAATGCTAGAAGATAAACTAGGAATTACTAAAGAATTCTAAATTAGAGATCCCTAGTTTGATTTCACAGGACAGCATTTAACCTGTCTTGCTTTGTGTAATGAAATTTTTCCAGCCTTGGAGGCTTAAAAGAATTATATTCTTTGTGTTATTTTGTATTTGATGTTATCTTGTCTTTGTGTTAGGTTTATTCAGTTTGACACATTAGCACAGTTTTAGAATGGGGAACATAAGTGGTTTACTGTTTACCTTAACATTGATCACTTGTGTCTGTTACATATTGTAATCTATGATTTACATTCTTCCAGGTATAATAGGAAGGCCTGACCTCAACTTCTGTGTCTATAGTCTAGAAAGAAGGAAAAAAAAAGATGATCTAAGGATTTATATTCTGTACATATTTATTCAGCATGTTTATTTAAAATAAACTACACTTGGGGCACCTGGCTGACTCAGTCAATAGAGCATGTCACTCTTGATCTCGGGGTCAGCAGTTTAAGCCCCATGCTGGGCACAAAACCTACTAAAATAAATAAAATAAAACAAACTACACTTGAATAAAGAGAAGATTCAGAATGTGGGAAAACATTAGAAAGTAAAACAGGTTAAATCTTGTCAAAGAAAAATATTGGACCAGTGCTTTGAAAGAAGTGTAATATTGACAGTAGGACATGCTGGGAGAAGTAATATTAGTAAAGGCCAGAGGCAAGAATTAGAAGAGTATATGTGGGCAACAAGAGACCCACCTCACTACAGCAGGGGAGATGTTATCTGGGGCTAAGGAGAGAAGTTGATAAAATTAGATGGGACCATTAGATGGATGTTAAGATTTCAGATGCCACACAGGAAAGTTGGTGTTGACCCATAGGCTCCAGAAGTTTCTTAAGCTGATGATATTTTGAAGGCAGCATTTTACACAAGTGTTTCTGAAGTGTGGCCTTCAGAGTAAAGGCAAAAGCTAGATGATCTGCCTAAAGTCTGTCTTGAGGTAGTGATGTCTGCTATGGTGATTTTAGATGTGTGAACTAACTGATACAGATGTGTGTTTGAAAAAGACTTGACAGGACCTAATGAATGATATAATATGTAGACACACAGATAAGTAGGATTCAAGGTTAAGAACCAGGTGACCCTGGTCAGCAGTGATATCCCTCTTAGGCCTAGAAAATTTGGAAGGTGGTCTTAGTTTCTGCCAAAAGATTGTGATCCCAGATTTGAACTAAAGAAGTTGTAGTAACAGGATGTCAGTAAGCTAGGATATGGAATAGGAACTTGAGGAAATTCCAGATTTCAGAAATTGCAGAGGTGATTTAAAATAGGGACCAGAATTTTGCAAATGAATAGTGAGAGGTAGGAAGAGGTTTAATTAGGACTTGTTATTGAAAAATAGAATTTTTTAAAATAAATATTGGAGAAAATGTAGATCATAAATGCAACTAGGTGCATTCTTCTCGAAACAAAGAATGAATTAGTTATTTTGATGTCTTTCCCCACAACCTAGTGAGACACAACATCCTGGACTCACTCTTCCAAGCCATTTGTTTCTTTTTCTTTTTAAGATTTATTTATGAGTGATAGAGAGGGAAAGAAACACATGTGCTCGTGAATAGGGGAGGGGCAGAGCAAGAGAATCTCCAGCAGACCCCGCCAAACATGAAGCCCACTGCAGTATCCTGCCACCCTTTAGATCATGACCTTAGCCCAAACCAAGACTTGGATAATCAAACTACTGAGCCACCAGGTACCCTGACAGGGTTCACAAAAAGAACCCTGTTCTTTTTCTTGTTTTTTAAGATTTTGTTTTATTTATTTGACAGAGAACAGAAGCAGGGGGAGCAGCAGGGAGAGGGAGAAGCAGTCTCCCCGCTGAGCAGGGATCCTGGGATCATGACTTGAACCAAAGGCAGACGCTTAACCAACTGAACCATCCGGGTTCCCCCCACCCCACAGTTGTTTTTTTACAAAGCTCTGCCTAAGTGTTTGTGGGCTCCTTTGATTATTCAAGGTCCTCTTGTAATCCTGTGGTATTTATATCATTCTTTTCTTCGTGTCATCTTACCTTTTCTTACTCAGAGGTCTAGCTCTTCCAGAGTCTGGTTTGTCTGTGATTGTGTTTTCTTGTGATTTGAGAATATGCTAATGTCTGTCTCATTGTATGCTGCATTTTTCACCAGAAGAGCCCTTTCACTTTGCAATTGATTGATATTGTTTTCACTGTTTTCTTTAGGACTAACAGTGAGAAACTGACACATTTAACCATGACCCTATGGACTTCCCTCTACTAGAGAATGTTCAGCTAAGGAGGGCCTCCCCACTAGCTGAAATCATGAGTTTGTGCATCTTGCTGGTGGTAGGTCTAACACAGTTTAGGCCTTTTAAAAACATGGCAGTTTTATGTAACATTAGAGTTTGCCTTCCTAAACTATGGTGCCAAGATTCTTAGCCACAAATACAATTAGAGTTTACATTTTGAGATCAAATTACCATATTGCTAACTGCTGGGTAATACTCAGTCATACTTTTTGTCCTAAATAAAAGTAATTACTTCAGCAGTTTATAAGCTGCCCTATTTTCTTCTATCTTTAAACACAGATTGTGTCACTTACAAAAATATCTATTTATCCTTTTTGTTAAAATCCTCACGTATCTTAAAAAAAGTTCCAAGACAAACACTAGATTAAGTAACGTTTACCAAGTGTGCTATGATCATTCTAAACAGTGCAACTTCCTTGAAATATGTTCTCTTTTCCCTTCTCCCACTGAAAGTGTACCTCGCACCCCCCAAGAATCTTTTCCTGTTCCCCAGCCTTCATTGTGCTCTTCTCTGAACTGTCACAGCAGGAGTCCGGATAATTTCACATTGCCTTCTGTTATCTTCTTGATTATTTTATGGGTATTAGAATTTTCTCTGTAACCAGTCTGCACAGTCCTTGAAATCTGGAGTCAGGTTTGTTAATCCTCCGTGCCCTTCGTATTCCCTCCAAGTTCGCATCATTGAATCATTAAAGGTCTTTTTTTCCCCCTAGTACCTTGACTTTAAGCTGTTTACTATAACGTTCTTTTCTTTTGTTCTTAGTTCAGCTATCACATAATTATTGATTTTTTAAAATGTTCAGATTCGAATCCTATGTCATGGTTTTTAAGGTAGACTTTCTTGATACATCCAGAAGAGGATTTGATGCTGGAAACTGGAGCGACCGGTTGAAGGTTATTTGCTTATTTGGTTAATTTCTAATTATCCATGTGCATTTTTCTATTTCAGTGTTTCTCTTAGTTATTTACAAGAACATTTTATATGTCAGGGATGTTTACCTCTTGTTATGTGTTTCAAGTAATTTTCCCAAGTCTTGTATTTGGGAAGGGATTTTCTTAAAAACACACAGAAGTCTTAAACTCATATGGTCTGTTTTCTTGCATTTATGGATTGAGACATTGATGTCAATTGTAGAAAAAACTTACTCATTCTGAGTTGGGTACATTTTCATCTTACATTTTTATGTGTATTTTTAACATTTAAAATTTCGAACCATTGGAATTCTCATAAAAGTTGTGATGTAGTAATCTCACCATATTCAAATGCTAAAAGATAGCTGCTTTATAAAAACACATTAAAATTCATTTAAACAGCTCAGGAATTGACATTTTTTTTCTTTTTTGTGTAAACTTTTAAATCACAAATATTGTTTGTCCCAAGTTTTGGGTACATGGTATGATATGGTTACCATATTGAAACCTGAACGAATTAAAGTGATTTTTCCTGTTTTGTCAAGTAGGCATTATTAGTACTTTTTACTCTAATATCTGTGTGTGTGTATGTGTGTGTGTTTTATCCCCTCTACTGCATTGTAAATTATTTCAGGGCTGGGTCCATACCTGGTTCATCTTTACTTCTCCCATTCCCTGCCACCCAGGAAGCAGACAACACTTGTGTGACAGGCACTGGTCACTGGGAAAACAGAAGAATAAGAGGCTGCCACTGCCAATGAGAGGCTTGCCATGTAATGAGAAAGTCAACCTCAAGTATACTACAGTAGCCCACTAATGTGTTGAGCAAATGCTCTGGGGATATGAGAACTGGGGATGCCTTCACAGAGGAAGCAGGCCTGACTTGTGTCGCAGGGAATACATGGGAACACCAACAGACAGACCTGAAAGAGAGAGGCATTCTAAAAAGGCGGAGGGGGGCGCCTGGGTGGCTCAGTGGGTTAAAGCCTCTGCCTTCGGCTCAGGTCATGATCTCAGAGTCCTGGGATCGAGCCCCACATCCGGCTCTCTGCTCAGCAGGGAGCCTGCTTCCTCCTCTCTCTCTGCCTGCCTCTCTGCCTACTTGTAATCTCTGTCTGTCAAATAAATAAATTAAAAAAATAATAATAAATAAAAAATAAAAGGCAGAGGAATGTGGGGCATTTCAGGGACTCGCTGCTTTTGTTTAGTATGGCTAAAGCAGAGGGTACATACCTGTCTAGTCTGTCAGGATAGGACTAGAAAGACAGGGGCAAGATCAGTGCTGTCTAATGCAGAAGCTGCATGTGCCTCTTGAGCACTTGAAATGTGGCCGTTGCAGCTCAGGAACCGCATTTTTCATCTTAATTACTCTAAATAGCCACACATGGCAATGGCTACCCTATTGAAAGGCACAAGACTAGACTGAGAGAGCCCTCCTTTACCATCCTAAGGAGTTAGGACTTCTTCCCGAGGGGGAGAGAAAAGAGGTGGAGAAGAAAATGGAGCACCTGGGTGGCTCAGTTAGGCATCTGACTTTTGATTACAGCCCAAGTTATGATCTCAGAGTTGTGATATCGAGCCCCACGTCTGCTAGTCCCTCTCCCTCTACACCTCCCCTTGTTCATGTGTGCTCTCTCTTTCTCTCTCTCTCTTCCAAATAAATAAATAAAATCTTTAAAAAAAGGAAGGAAGGAAGGAAGAAAAAAAGTTTGGGAGGTGGGGAGGTGTCAGGATTCCCAGTTGTTTTGGAAAGATCACTCTAGTGTGTAAGTTCTTAACCTTTTATGGGTCCCAGCCAACTTTTTGACAGGCACTTTCCTGGGGTTTTTTGGTACTGGGAATGCAGCAGTCCATCAAGCCAACAAAAATCCAGCCCGTTGTGGAACTTGACCCATGAGCAAGAGAAATGCAAACAAACGTGCACACGCTATTTAGAGACAAGGATGAGAGTGGGGTTCTCAGGCTGGAATCTTAGCTTTTTTGTATATAATCATCTTCTGTTAGCTGCATGACCTTGGGCAAGTCGCTTAGCCTCTCTGCCTCTCCTGTAAAGTGTTTTACAAATAGTGCCTACCTTGTGGGTTATTAAGAGGAATAAATTAATATTTGTAAGTAAGCAGGGCCTGGCACATAATAAACTCTATATAACTATTTAATAAATAAGTAAAAGCTAAGGGAAAAAATAAAAGAGGTGGGTGGAGAGGACAACTTGATAGATGGATCAGGTGATCAGGAAAGGCCTCCCTGAGAAAGTGACACTGAGTGAAGACCTGGGGGCAGTGAGAAAGTGAGTCAGATGATTTCTAAGCAGAGGGAGCAGCATGTTCAGAGGCCAGGACGCCAGAATGGCTGGTGTGGAGTGAAAAGGGAGAGCAGACGATGAGATCAGAGGAGTGACAGGTGGTGAAGTGGTGTGGAGTCAGAGTAAAGCCTTCAGCACCTACTCTAAGAGCAGTGGGAGCCACTGAAGGTTCAAGCACAAGAGTAACGGGATCATAGGCCTGAGCAGGGACGGGGTGAGTGTCCACTTCTGCTGAAGAACCTGTGTCTAGAAGTCTTGGATGAAGGATTAGAGAGCCACTGGGTTGACACTACAGGGAGGAGACTAACTTGTTAGTCTGGGCAAGAGATGAGAAAAGGAACAGATTTTAGATGAAGTGAGGTTTAAAAAAAGGGGAGGAGGAAAAATAAATAAATAAATAGTGGAATCTGCTAGAAACTGGCCGTGGAAGGTGAAGGAGAACAAGGGGTCAGGCCTGACTCCCTTGCTTCTGGTTTAAGCAGCTTGGAGGAATTGAGACTGCGACTGCAGGGCGGGGCAGGTTAAGGGAGAAGGGAGTGAGGATTGTGGCAGGAGTGTGGGTTTTAGAACTGTTTTTCATGGGCAGGTGCTGTGTGCAGCTGGAGGTATCAGTAAGTGCATGGAGATCTCTGTAGCTGTAGCTCGGAAGAGAAGCTGGGGATGGAAAAAGAAGGTTTTGAGCGGTCTGCAGACTGAAGCCGTCAGTGAGGTTGAGCAGGAGCAGAGCTCAGAGCTGGGGGAGAACGGAGCCAAGCCAGGAAGAAATCCAGGACACAGCGAAGCAGCCAGGCCTTTAGGAAGGAGACCTGGGAAGTGTCCTGAGAAGTTGCTGCTCAAGGGCTAGGAAGCTGGAAAGGGGAGATGGCTGTCTTGAGAAGCCTGACAGAGATAAAGCCACAAAACCAAGGAATAGATCCAGTAGGTCAGAAGGAGGCCCTGGCTGCCAGCCCCTGCTAGCCCTTGTTTTCTCTGCGAGTTGGAGCCTAGGGGCTGGAGGAGTACGAGGCCGGGGGAAGCACCAGATCAGATTAGGAGCGTGGGACCTTGTGTGGTACCTTGTGCATAAGCTGATCTCTCTTCTAGGAGTCCCTATTTCAGATTCCTTTTCAGTGAAGCGTTCTACCTACCACCTACTGCCTGGCACCACCCTGAGTCTTCCTTAATTCAGTACCTATTTGATGAGCTGGTATTTTGGGGTCACTGATTGGCTTTTAGGTAGAGAACACTAACTAGTGCCAGACTGTTGCTGTCTCTCGATTTAGGCCTACATCCCTGACAGCATGAAATTGACTTAGAAGTAGGGTGCTCAGAATAGGCCCTTCCAACAGCTTCAGTGCAAGGTTCGTGTACCAGATTATGTGTGGTTGTATTTAAACCCATACTTGGTAAAAGAACATAGATGTCTTCTTGGATTGTGCCGTCTTTGTGACTTTTCTCACTTTCTGGAACAGGAGGTCTCTAACTCCGGGAGGACCCCTTTATTTCTGTAATGGTGTGTGAGGACTGACTCCTAGAACGCCACCTGGCCTCGGACCCGTCAGCATGGGGAGGTAAGTGATGGCATCTCACCGCCAGTACTTATAAAACCCGAGCCTCTGGTGCCACAGAGACAGATCTTGGAAGGAAAAAAACAAAAACAAAAAACTAAATTGCAAGTGAGAAGTTATGCTACACTTCTGTTTCACAGCTCTGTTCTTTCAGGCTGCCCTGGGGCGCCTGTTATAGAGAGTGGTCGTGCCAGGTGGTTTCTGCAGGGGTTGGGGTAGCTTACTGTGAAGGGCAGGTGTGTTGGAATCTGTGAGGGGTTGTACTAAGCATGGGATAACTGTCCGGAAGCCTCGGAGGAGTGGGCAGGGGATGGCGCACTCTGTGGAGTGGCCCAAGGACCCACATGGAGACTGGACACTGCAGGTGGAGCACCATTGGGTTAGCAGGATGGCTCCCCCTTCTGGGACTTATTTTAGTCTAGGAAGCACCCCTAAAGGGAAGAGTATAGAAATTAACCATGAAACATTTATTCTAAAAGTAGCAAGCTTTTCTTCAGACTAATAATAATCACTCATTCCCGACATACACAGAGAAGAAAAGTGTTTATTTGCAAAAATGGCTCAGAAATAATTTTGAAAACACAGGACATACAAAACTCATTTATTGACTGTATTATGCAGATATTGTTAAAGATACTGTTTTTTTCTCCCATTTTGTCACTCAGTCATCAGGGAGAAATTTGCCTTGGGATTCAGTGTTAAAATCTTCCTCCTCCTGATCTGTTTATATGTTTCTAATCTAATGGACAAGGTTTTGGCCCCTACATGCATTTCCTTGTTCTGAATTGTTTTTTTGGTTTCATTATCCTTAAACCTGCATTCATTGTAGATTTATATATTTATGGTATTGAACTTCTACTTGTCTCTGATTTTTGTTTGTTTTTGAAACAAAGCAGAGAACAAATAATCTATACAATATTGTCAAGAAAAGTGGAAAAACACAGAAATGTGATTACCATCAGGGTGTAATTTTCATTCATGTAGTTTTATAATAATGAGTAAAATAGCAAAATAGCAACAGGGAAGGTGCTGGTGTACAGATACCTCCCAGAGGGAAAACGGGTGGCTTGACCCAAATGTTAACCTTGGGATCAGTTTAGGTAAGGTGAGACCTCTTTGGAGCAGATTGCTTTAAAATCTGGTTGTTGGTTGTTTTTTGTTTTTTTGAATTTTAGGATCGGCATCTCCTGTCTTTTTCCTGCTTCCTGGCATTTTAGCATCTCTCCAGTGGGGTGTCCTCGAATTCTGAATACCAATTTACGCCAGATTATTGTTATTAGCGTCCTAGCTGCCGCTGTTTCACTTTTATACTTTTCTGTTGTTATAATCCGAAATAAGTATGGGCGACTATCCAGAGACAAGAAGTTTCACAGGTAAGAGAAGAAAACATTTCTAGACGGGATGCTTCATGTTACAGCTTCAGGACTTTGGGGATTAGGTTGGAATTGAAGGAGCATGTGGCTGCAGGAAACAGAATCTGTAGAGAATACAGTGTGGCAGAAAAAATTAAACTGTCGGAAGCTGTTTAATCATTAACCACCAAATCCCCGTAGTAAGAGGATTTAAACATAAGCTTCTCCTGTGATATCTTCTAAGCTGATTTTTCAGTTAATGTCAATAGTTTGGAAATAGTTTTGGTTCTCAGAACTTGTTTGAACTTCTTAAAAGGAGTAATGACTGTGTATCTGGTTTAGATTATCTTTATCACTATCACTGGGTTCTGTTTTGACTCTTTAATCATTTGGCTCCTTGTAAAAATGCGATTATGGATCAGCTCAGAATTCATGGACTTGGTGTTTGTTTATTGCATTTGTTGTGTGCGGATTCAGGATGATAGTCTCTGTTTCAGTAAAAGCATATGTTCATTTTTCTGAACAAGGTACTTGGCACGAGTTACTGACATTGAAGCTACAGACACCAATAACCCCAACGTGAACTACGGTATCGTGGTGGACTGTGGTAGCAGTGGGTCTCGCATATTCGTCTATTGCTGGCCAAGGCACAATGGCAATCCTCATGATCTGTTGGATATCAGACAAATGAGGGATAAAAACCGAAAGCCAGTGGTTATGAAAATAAAACCCGGTATGTAAAAGATAAATATCTGATTGGTAACCAGGTTCTGTCCTTTATTCTCTGTGAGGTCTTTCATGTCCTTCTCTCCTCTCCCCATTAAGTCATCACCCTGGTTCAGAGCTCACGCCAGGACCTCATTGTTTCACTTTCTTTCCCCTCTTCTGTCTATCTCACATGAGGCGACTACTCCTTGATAAATATACAAAACCATGGCTTTCTCGTGTCTCCTGCAGCATTTATCACAGTGCCTTACTCATGTGTCTACTCAGGTGTTTGCTAGTTACATTAATTATGGAGGGATTTTTTTTTTTTCTATTTGGTGGCCATCACTCACTGTCCCTGAAAACAGGGTAATTTCAGATGACTCATGGATATCTGTAGTCTAATACATTGGTACATATTTCTCTTTTTTCCCCTCATTTTTAAAAAGTGCCCCAATGTATTTCTTTTTTTTTTTTTAAGATTATATTTTATTTATTTATTTATTAGAGAGAGGAGAGCTCGTGCTAGTGCAGGTGGGGGTAGGGGCACAGGGCGAGAGAGAATCTCAGGCAGACCCTGTGCTGAGTGCAGAGGAGCCCTGAGATCATGACCTGAGCCCAAACCAAGAGTCATACACTTAACCGACTGACCCAGGTGCCCCAGTGCCACCCCCCAATGTATTTCTGATCATCTAGATTATTTAGTAAGAGTGACTGTAGAACTTAGAAGAGCCAATGTTGTTAATGTCCAGTTTTTAAAGATATCACAGTTTCTAAGTCAGTGTGTTGTGTAAAAATTGGGATTTGCCTTTTCCATTAGATAATTTAAATCCATCATTCTCAACTTTTTTCTGTATGTACAGTTTCCATGGGCATTGCCCTTCTATCAGAAGTATTAGGAATGAAAGGTGTCCAGGAGTACCTTGCAATGAAATGCAATAGGCATTTTATATCTTGATAGTTTATAATCACTGATTTAAACAGTGCACCACAGGGGTTCTTGGCTGGCTTATTTGGAAGAGCATGTGACTCTTGATCTCAGCTCACCCCTACGTTGGATGTAGAGATTACTAAAACAATAAAAAATAATTAGCTTATTCTCTCCTTCTTCATTGAATAATTTAGGCCCCACTTCCTTCTTCAGGCGACCCTTAACAAGGTTCTTTGATATTTCGGCATCTGGGCACCAGCATATTGCCCCAAAATCCAAAACCTCTACCTTGTTTCTTAGGTTAAAGGGAGGGAATTTAATCGGAGTCTCTCATATAAGCATTATTTTAATATCAAAGTAAATTTCCATGAGCAATGATCATTTTTTTCTCTAACTCTTAATGAATGATTGTGAATTTTTAGTTTTCTGTTATTCCATTCCTTGAATTTTGATGTATTCCTAATCTAGAAACATTTTCAGGGTTAAAGTAATGTTGATCA
Organism: Lutra lutra; assembly: GCF_902655055.1. Taxonomy (NCBI): domain Eukaryota; kingdom Metazoa; phylum Chordata; class Mammalia; order Carnivora; family Mustelidae; genus Lutra; species Lutra lutra. Next base: position 45,946,679 of record NC_062279.1, on the reverse strand, counting down.
AATAAAAAATTGACCAGAAGATTGAAAAATAAAGCTCTATAAAGCACATTGCTTTTCATCTAGCTTCACATATCAGGTTCCATCAGTGATCAAACTGCTCACCTGAAATAAGATAAAACCTGTCATGCCTTGCAGTTGTCCTTTGGGACATCATAGGCTTAACTGGATTTTTCTGATGCTACAGAAAGTATTTGAAGTAGAAATTCAAGTACATTTTTATAGCTCTTCTTGGTCCTGAAGCAGGGACTCTCATGTTTAGCATTTCAGCAAAGCTCTAGAAATTTCCTTACTTAATAGATTCTGGATCAGTTGGGGCTTGGTGTCTGTTGAAACAGCATTGTAGGTGGAGTTAAAAAAAAAAAAAAAAAAGATCTATTAGTCTGTTTTCTGCTGACTGCTCTGACAAATCACTTAAATCTTTCTGGATCCAGAGTTTCCTAATCTGTGAAATGAGAAATTTGGGGACTTTTAAAATTTGAAGTCAGGAAGATACTCTTTGCATAGGGAATGATCAAGGGATCGCCAAGACTGGAGCGGAGCCTGTTTTGCATCAGGCTGCCAGAAGAGATGAGGAGAAATGAAATAATGTGAAAGAAACCAGGGAGATGTGATCAGGGACACCCAGAACACATATTGGGGGAGGGAGAGGGATTTATCCAGAATCCTGGCTTGGGCTGCTGGCTGGCTAGTGATGGTGGTCACTGGGGTAGGTAACAAGCAGTAGGAGCAGATTCGTAGTGGAAGTTCGATTCAGGTTTGTATATGTGTGTGTGTGGAGTTTAGGGTCTGTAAGGACCAGCATCTGGCCATGTCTAGGGGACAGTTCCCACATGCTGATCTGGAGGTTGGGAACATGATCTGGTGGCTACTGGTGAGATTTGGAGAACTGAGACACAAAGGTGATGGTGGCTGGTGGCAGCCGAAGGAGTGAGTGAGCTTGCCTGAACAAAGTGGAAACATGTTCTGGAGGGCAGGCTCGTGAGCTCATGTGCTGTCGATCCCAGTGTCTGACACATAGTAGTTGTGCAATCAGGCCTCAGTTTCTTGGAGAAACTGAACATTTAGTACCACCACCACGTAAGGAAGAGAGGCTGTGAAGGTTGTTGTTGCTAGAGGGATAGGGAAAAACTAGGGGAGTGTGGTGTAGAGCCAGAATTTCTCTCAAATATGCCCCGTTGAAGAAACATAACATATTAATTAACTATCTACTTGTTAACAGAAGTGTTCTTTTTTCTGTAGGCATTTCTGAATTTGCTACCTCTCCAGAGAAAGTCAGTGATTATATTTCTCCACTCTTGAACTTTGCTGCAGAGCATGTACCACGGGCAAAACACAAAGAGACGCCTCTCTACATCCTCTGCACAGCTGGAATGAGAATTCTTCCTGAAAGGTGATCCTCCACATGGGGCCAGGGCAGGCCAGGCCCTGAGGGTGGGGGAGGTGGGGGACAGGGGAGAGAGTGGGGTGGGTCATGGTGGTGGTGTATTCCCCACCTCCCCTCCTGTCCCTTTTCCTTCCCTTCCTCCTCGTTCATTATCATCACCAAAAGGAAGACAGTAAAAATTCTTTGTTCAAATTTGGAATAGAGCCTGAACTATTCCCTTAGCCAGAATGCACCAAAAATCTTCTCATGTATTTGATTATAATTATAAATAGTGAACTATAAACAGACCGTAACCTATAAAGTGGTCATATAAAAAAACCCTGATTTTCTATGTTATTAATTTAAGGATTATAGTTGTAGTTTCATATCTGGGAATTGCAGAATTCACACAACTCACGAGATTTCTTCCTAAAATAGTTTTAGTCAGTGAATTACTTCGGCTTTAAAATTTACTGTTTTTGAATGTTTTTTTTTTTTTAATTTTTTTATTTTTTTCAGCATAACAGTATTCATTATTTTTGCACCACACCCAGTGCTCCATGCAATCCGTGCCCTCTACAATACCCACCACCTGGTGCCCCCAACCTCCCACCCTAAAATTTACTGTTTTTGTACAGGACATACCAGAGCCATAGTTTTTGTTTTGTTGTGGTTTTTTTTTCTCTTTTTAAAACAGAGAAATGTAGGCTCCATTTTGATGTGTCAATTTTGGGGTTGTCTTCCAGCCAGCAGAAAGCCATCCTGGAGGACCTCCTAACTGATATCCCCGTGCACTTTGACTTCTTATTTTCTGACTCTCACGCAGAAGTGATTTCAGGGAAACAAGAAGGTTGGTATATTGGTCTTCAACTTGAAATTTGGGAAGTTATTCCTTTAAATCCTCCCCATTTTTTTTTCCAGTGTACGCGTTATTAAATTACTTTTACTATCTTAAAATTTAGGAAATCATAGCTTGAAATATTATTTTTAAATGGCAAAGTTAGTTTGTTATATGAGTGGCCTTTATTCCCCAAACATTAAGCCGTTAAAAAAAATAACTTAGTTTGTCTTTACCACATTTAGGAAACATACATTGGATTCATTTGGATAGGAAAGGTTCGTGTTCCTTGTCTAAGGTATACACCTTTTTGTAATTATGATAATTACTGCGTTATTGGCGCCTTCTGTCAACTTATTTGCTACAAAGGGGAAATTCTTGACTTTGATACACTGAGAAAATATTAGTTCTGCTTTCAAGTAAATGATTCTACTTGAGAATAAAGTAACAAATCAGTGGGATATTATTTGGGGACTAGTTTGCTAGAAATGAAGACCAAAAGCACCTATTTCAAAATCATCTAACATTTGGGCAAATACCTCCTCTGGGAAGGACATTGTAGAAAATACAAACTGGGTGAAATTCAAATACTGCCATTGAGCTGTTCACAGACGAGTGAGGTACGCAGTTAGCTGCCACATAAGATAGAGTGCTAGGTGCCATAAGGAAGGTAAGCAAGAAGTACTGTGGGAGTTTGCAAAAGGGAGTTTTGCTTTGTTTTTTCCTTGCTAGGGACATCGTAGAGCAAGTGACAGTTGAAATTGTGGGATAGCTAGCTATAAGCGTGCCAGAGCCTGGTAAGGGTAGGGCTCTGAGAGAAGGATAGGAAGTACATTCCAAGCAGAAGAAATGATCTGAGTCAGCATAGGTTAGAAAAGCTGCACGGTGGACAGAGGAACAAAAATAGTTTGAGTGGCATATGGCCCTTTTGAAAAGTGGTAGTAAGATGAAAAGTTGGACAGGTCTTGGTGATGTCCGTGTTGTGGCAGCATGAGTTGTTCTTTTTTTCCCTCCCTTTTGATTTAAAACTAATCAAACATCTATAACCCAGAGAAAGCAGCTCTGCATAGGACACTCAGCACATCCACCCATCTGAAAATGGGTGGCTTGAACCTCAGAAGAGGCCATGGAGCCAGGCAAGTGGTGGCAGGGGACCCTCACGATTTTTCTAGCAGAGGAGGCAGAGGGTGAAGGTGGTGAGTTAGGGGTTTACCCGACAGTGCGTGCCAGTTTATCTCTCTGAGCAGAGATCGCAGTGACTGAGAGGAGGGAAAGGAAAAGGGAAGAAGGCTCAGAGAACTGAAGGAATGTGTTTCCTGCTCTCTGCCCCAGGGTTCTGGCAAGAGGATCACCCATGGACCTCTGGATCCCCCACCCCCACTTAAGGATCCCCTACCAGGCTGTGGTAGCCCCAAGTACTAAACACAGTCCCACGAACTCTGCGGTCATCCTTTTTTTCTTTTTTTTAAATTACCGACCTTGTTAGAACTGAAGTAAATTGTTAGAACCAAAGTAAAAAAAGCCTTCCTTAATAAGAAAGGTGTCCATGACTTGAAATGCAGCAGAAAAAGTACTTTTTATCAAACACTGAAAAATCATCTTAATATGGTATCACAAAAAGAACATGGCAGTTTTCCAGTAATTGAGCCCAAAGACATGGAATATTTAAATCTAACTGATAAAGAATTTAAAATACTATTATAAAGAAATTCAGTGAGCTAATACAGTGATCTCCAGAATAAAATTAATGGAAAGAAGAAGAGATTAAACTTCTAAAAAACCAAACATTCTGGAGCTGAGGAAGTCAATGCATGAGATGAGGAATGCACTAGAATGCATTGGAAATAGAGCAGATGGAGGAGAGAATAAGCAAGCTTGAGGATAGGAATATAAAAATGGTTCCCCTAAAAGAGGAACAAAAACTAAGGTTTTTAAAAAGTGAAGAAACCCTGTGAAAACTATCAGACTCCTTTAGCAGAACCAACATAAGATTAGAGGGTATCCCAAAAGGAGAAGAGAGCATATTTAAAGAGGTAATAGAGAACTTCCCAAAACCAGGGAAGGAATTGGGCTCTTTCTGGTCTGTGAAGCTAACAGACCACTTTATTTATCTCAGTGCAAAAAGACCGTCTCTGAGACACATTACATTAAAACTGTCAAAAGTCGGTGATAAATTATTTTGAAGGAAACTAGGGGGAGAAAGACAGTAACCTACAAAAGAAGTTCTGTCAATATCAGCATATTTTTCAGTGGAAGCTCTACAGGCCAGGAGAGAGTGGAATGACACTTTAAAGTATTAAAAAATACAAATTGCCAGCTGAGAATACTCTGTCTGACAAAGTTATCCTTGGATATAAAGGTGAAATAAAGGCTTTCCCAGACAAACAGAAGCTAAGGGAGTTCACCACCCCCAAACAACTTACAAGAAATGTTGAAAGGAGCTTTTCAAGCTTGAATGAAAAGAGGAAGGCACACAAAATCTGATTAAAAGGTGATAAATAGAAAAACTAACGTTTTTAGAATAGTATATTAAACAAGTACAAAGGTTAAAGGAAAAAGAGCATTAAAAGTAAACATAGCTACTATAACTTGGTCACAACATCACAACATGAAAAGATAACTGGTGACATCAAAAATATAAAAGGGAGGGGTGCCTGGGTGGCTCAGTGGGTTAAAGCCTCTGCCTTCGGCTCAGGTCATGATCTCAGGGTCCTGGGATCGAGCCCCACATAGGGCTCTCTGCTCAGCAGGGAGCCTGCTTCCTCCTCTCTCCCTCTCTGCCTACTTGTGATCTCTGTCTGTCAAATAAATAAATAAAATCTTAAAAAAAAAAAAAATATATATATATATATATATATATATAAAAGGGGAAGAGTAAAAGGGGATAGAAACTTTATAGGTGAACAAAGATAAATTGCTATCAGTAGAAAAACGACTTCTACCAATGAGATGTTTTATGTAAACCACAAAGCAAACATCAGAGCAGAGAGACACAAAACATTAAAAAAAGAGGGACACTAAGCAAACTGTGGAAACCTTGGAGGACCACAAACTTACAAGGGTAAAGGAAGGAAGGGTAAAGAAGGAAGAAAACAAGGGAGAGACAAAATAACCAAAAGGCAATACATAAAATGGCAGTAGTAAATCCTTACAGATCAGTAATCACTCTAAATGTAAACAGATCGAATTTACCGATCAAAAGTCACAGAATGTCTGGATAGATTAAAAAAAATAAGACCCAACTATATGCCACCTATAGGAGACTCGTTTCAGCTCTGAGACACAGATAGACTTTTCCAAGCAATTGGAAACCAAAAGAAGGCAGGCATAGTCATATACATATCAGACAAAATAGACTGGAAAGCTAGAAGGGTAATGAGATAAAGCAGGTCATTTTATGATGATAAACAGGCCAGTACTTCAAGAAGAACATAAGTATATATGCTCCCAACAGCGAAACATTGAGATATATTAAGCAAATACTAACAGGTCTTAAAGGAGAAATAGAGAACAATACAATAATAGCTGGGAACTTCGGAATCCCGCTATCACAAATGGATGAATCACCCAAACAAAATCAGCAAGGCAAAATATTGGAATTGAACCACATGTTAGCACAAATGGACTTAACAGATATATACAGGACATCCCATCCAATAGCAGCAGAATATACATCTTTTCAAGTCTACATGGAGCATTCTCCAGGTTAGATCATTTGAGAGATACAGAGGAAGTCTTAACAAGTTTAGGAAGATTGAAGTCATGGCAGCCATCATTTCTGAACACGATGGTATGAAACTAGAAATCAATAAGAAGAAGGTGAGAAAATCTACAAATATGTGGAAATGAAATAGCATACTTCTAAACCAGTAGGTCAAAGAAGAATTCAAAAGGAAATAAAAAATTATCTCAAAACAAATGAAAATGGAAATAGAACATAGCAATTATTGCAGAATGTAGCAAGAGCAGTTCTGAGGAGAAAATTTACCGCAATAGAAGCATATATTGAGAAATTAGATCTCAAACAGTACAACATTACACCTCAAGTAACTAGAAGAATAAGTGAAGCCCAAAGTTAGCAGAAGGAAGGAAATAATAAAGAGCAGAGTGGAAATAAAATAATCATGTGATCATCTCAAAAAAGTATTGTAGAAAATGCACTTGACAAAATATAACATCTTTTCGTGATAAAAATTCTTTTTTTAAATTTTTTTAAAATTTATTTTCATCGTAACAGTTTTCATTGTTTTTGCACCACACCCAGTGCTCCATGCAATCCGTGCCCTCTCTAATACCCACCACCTGGTTCCCCCAACCTCCCACCCCCCCGCCCCTTCAGACCCCTCAGATTGTTTTTCAGAGTCCATAGTCTCTCATGGCTCACCTCCCCTTCCAATTTCCCTCAACTCCCTTCTCCTCTCTAACTCCCCTTGTCCTCCATGCTATTTGTTATGCTCCACAAATAAGTGAAACCATATGATAATTGACTCTCTCTGCTTGACTTATTTCACTCAGCATAATCTCTTCCAGTCGTGATAAAAATTCTTAACAGTGGGTATAGAAGAAACAACATAATAAAAACCATGTTTAACAAACTCACAGCTAACATTAGACTCAATGGAGAGAAATTGGAAGCATTTCCTTTAAGATCGGGAATAAGACAAGGATACCTGCTCTCGTCACTCCTGTTCAATATGGTACTGGAAGTCTTAGCTAGAGTAACTAGGCAAGACAAAGAAAAGACTTCCAGATCAGAAAGGAAAAAGTAAAACTGTCATTATCTACTGATAATATGATCTTATTTATAGAAAATCCTAAAGAGTCCATCAAAAAGCTGTCAGTCATTGAATCAACAGTTTCTGTAAAGAGGCAGGATAGAAAACCAACATACAGAAATCAATTGCATCCCTTTACCCTAAGGATGAAGCATCTGAAAAAGAAATAAAACTATCTCATTCACAATGGTATCAAGTTTTTGATAAGAATAAAATAAGAATAAACTTAAGCAAAGAAGTGGAAGATCTTTACAATAAAACCTGTAAGGCTTGACTGAAAGAAATGAAAGAAGACAAATTGAAAGACAACCCATGTTCCTGGACCGGAAGAATTAATTTTGTTAAAATTGCCATACTAGTCAAAGCCATCTGCAGATTTTTTTTTTAAGCTTTTATTCATTTATTTGACACAGAGAGAGAGATCACAAGTAGGCAGAGAGGCAGGCAGAGAGAGAAGAGGAAACAGGCTCCCCACTGAGCAGAGAGCCTGACTTGGGGCTTGATCCCAGGACACTGGGATCACGACCCAAGCCAAAGGCAGAGGCTTTAACCCACTGAGCCACCCAGGTGCCCCGCCATCTACAGATTTAATGCAGCCCCCACTGAAATAACAAAAGCATTTTTCACAGAAACAGAAGAAAGAATCCCAAAAATTTGTGTGGATCACAAAAGACCCCTAATAGCCAAAACAATCCTGAGAAAAAAGAACAAAGCTGGAGGTATCATGCTTCAATTTCAAACCATTCTACAAAGCAATGTTAATAGAAACAGTATGGTACTAGCATAAAAAAAATAGGACACATCAATCAGTGGAACAGAATAGAGAACCCAGGATTAAATCCCAGCATATATTGCCAGCTAATACCCAGTGAGGGAGCCAAGAACACCCAGTGGGCGAAGGATAGTCTCTTCAACAAATGGTGTTGGGAAAACTGAGGAAACACATGCTAAACAATGAAATTAGACCCTTGTCTCACACCACTTGCAAAACCTAAAAAAAGGATCAGAGTTAAACATGAAACCTGATATCATAAACTCTTAGAAGAAAACATAGGGAGGAAGTTCATCGTATTAGTCATGGAAATGATTTTTTGGACATGACACCCAACAGCACAAATAACAAAAGCAAAAACCAACAAATAGGAATATATCAAACTCAAAAGCATCTACACAGTAAAACAAACAATTAACAAAGTGATAAAACAACCTACAGAATAGGAGAAAATTTTTGTAAGCCATATATTGGCCAAGGGGTTAGTATCCAAAATATATAAAGATCTCATATGACTTATTAAAGACACAATTTGATTAAAATTAAGACAAATTAAGACACAATTTGATTAAAAACTAAACAGACACGGGGCGCCTGGGTGGCTCAGTCAATTGAGCATCAGACTCTTGGTTTCAGCTCAGGTCATGATCTCAGGTCGTGATCTCGGAATGTGAGATGGAGCCCCACATCGGGCTCTGTGCTCAGCAGGGAGTCTGAGATTTTCCCTCTCCCTCTGCTCCTCCCCCCATGCTTGCTCACTCGCTCTCAAATAAATAAATCTTTACAACAAACAAACCTAAATAGACATTTTCCAAAAAGGACAGCAAAATGGCCAATGGCACATGAAAAGATGCTCAGCGTCACTCATCAAGGAGATGCAAAGCAAAACCACAGTGAGACTTTATCTCATACCGGTCAGAATGGTTGTCATGGAGAAGACAAGGTAGCAGGTGCTGGAAAAAATGTGGTGAAAAGGCCTTATATGTTGGAAGTGGGAGTGTAAATTGGCCCAGGCACTACAGAGAACAATGTGGAGGTTCCTCAAAAAATTGGTTAGGAATACCATACAATCCAGTAATTACATTTCCAGGTATATACCCAAAGAAAATGAAAACAGGATTTCAGTAGGATGTCTGCACTCCCATATTTATCACAGTGTTCGTTACAAGAACCAAGATAGAGAAACAACCCAAGGGTCCATCAATGGATGAACGGTTAAAAAAGATGTAGTACATATACACAATGTAATATTATTCAGCCATGAGAAAGGAGGATATCCTGCCATTGGTAACAAGACGGATGGACCTTGAGCACATGATCCTAAGTGAGATAAGTCCAACGGAGAAAGACAGTACTGTTTGATGTTGCTTACTTGTGGAATCTGAAAAAGTCAAACCTATAAAAAAACGGAATAAAATGGTGATTACCAGGGAATGGGGGTTGATAAGATCGATGGTGTTTAAAGATGCAAACTTGGAATGAGTAACAAGCCATAGAGTTCTAGTGGACAGTATAATGAGTATAGGCAGTAATACTGTATGTAACGTGGCAAGGGCAATCATATCACAGTGTATAGACCTATCAAAGTAATACAATGTACACCTTAAAGTTACACAATGTTACATGTCTGATTTATGCAAGAAAAACAAAAAGTTTTTATCCAAGAGGTCTTGGATTGTCAGGCTGTGAGGCTTGGCCTTTGTTCTGGAGGTCAGGCCAATTGCAGAGAATAGCATGGGTTGGAGTGGCGGAGGAGGACAGGGAGATTGACTGGGTCTCTGTAACAGCTTAAATCAAGGTGGAAATGAAGTGGGTAAAGATTGGATAGAGGAAATATAGAAGGGGATCTAGGCTCGGCAACTGAGTGAAAGCAAGGGATGAAGGAACTGGAAGAGTCAATTTGTTTTTTCAAGTTTACAGTTGATAGGCTTAACTTCGTGAAGTAAAAACTCCATTATTTCAAGAGAGTTCCAAATGAAAGCTGGCATTGAGGGAATTCTATTTTTACCCATGTAAATGGTAAGAATTATACATTTTAAAGTTGAGAGTTCTTGGAAAGCCAGTAGGAGAATACAAAATACATTATCAGGGTTGCTTTATTTCAGATAATGTGTTCACAGGTTGTTAGGGAGTAAAGTAAATGAGTTGTTTGTGCTAACTGCATGGATAAGAGTTATAAAAAGTATCTTAGAACTTTATCCTTTTCTTCCCCCTGTGAAATGTCTGTAGGTGTGTATGCTTGGATTGGCATTAATTTTGTCCTTGGACGATTCGAGCATATTGAGGATGGTAAGTATCAAGTTTCCAACCAACTTGTCTGACTGGAAATGAGGCTGTTCTGTCTAATCCCAAAGGATAAAAAGGGGGCTAAGTTTTGTTTTTTAAAGATTTTATTTACTTGAGGGTGCCTGGGTGGCTCAGTGGGTTAAAACCTCTGCCTTCAGCTCAGGTCATGATCCCAGGATCCTGGGATTGAGTCCCGCATCGGGCTCTCTGCTCAGTGGGGAGCCTGCTTCCTCCTCTCTTTCTCTCTCTCTCTCTCTCTGCCTGACTCTCTGCCTACTTGTGATCTCTCTCTCTCTCTCTCTCTCTCTCTCTCTCTGTCAAATAAATAAATAAATAATCTTTAAAAAAAAAGATTTTATTTATTTGAGACAGCATGAGTGGGGAACAGAGGGAGTGGAAGGAGCAGACTTCCCACTGAGCAGAGAGCCTGATGTGGGACTTGATCCCAGGATCCTGGGATCATGACCTGAGCTGAAGACAGACACACTTAACCGACTGAGCCACCCAGGCACCCCCAGGAGCCAAAATTTGTGACACAGCTAAGTGGGTAGGAGTAGATAGAGGAGCTGCTCTTTCCCACTATGAACTTGACTATAGGTGGGAGGAGTAGGCTGAGTTTGCCCAGATGGGCTTAAGATAAGTACCATGGAAACAAGGGGACTCACGAGAAGATCCCCATTTTCCAGGTTGGTTCTGTTCCAATGGATATTTCTTGTTATTTGCAGATGAGGAGGCAGTTGTGGAGGTTAACATTCCTGGTAGTGAAAGCAGGGAAGCTATTCTCCGTAAAAGGACAGCCGGTATTCTGGACATGGGCGGCGTGTCGACTCAGATAGCGTACGAAGTTCCCAAAACTGTAAGCTTTGCCTCCTCACAGCAGGTTACTATCCGTACAAATTTTCTTCTGTTTGGTTTGGTTTTCCTTTAACATGTCTCCATCCATTTTTGTCTTGTTTTCTGAGTCTGAACACATCTTTACTATGCTTGCTGAGGCCCTACCTTCCCAACCCAGGAGAACGGAGTCAGGAGAAAGCCACGCAAACCTCTGCTAAGCCGTTTGTGTTTGTTCATTGAAGTCAGCTGGTTTGTTTTCTGAACTGGGCATTTTTGTTTGGTATAAATTTTAGTCACGTGCTTGAATTTTTGTTTGTATTTTCTCTTCAGTCACTTCTTTTCTCAACAGATACTGTAAAACATAATGTAATAGCATCACATTTCTTAAGTTATAGTTGGGGAATGTACTGGGGTTTCTTTCAAGGCTCAGACAGCTTTTGACTTTTCTAGAAAGAATTGAGGTTTGTATGCACTGTTTGCACATTTCTGAACTTAGGGTTTCCATTGTTTTCTCCTGTTCCCCTCAGGGCCCGCAGTCACTACCTATAGTTTCCCAATAGGCTGGGCAGACTCGTCTAGAGAGCACCAGGAAGGTTTCCGGATGTGTTCCTGAACTGCTACACATCTTTAAGAGTCTCTTTCCACTCAGCTGTAAATTCCTACTAAAGCCTGGTTTCCTGCACTTCCCCCTAGCTCGGTGTAGTGGTTAAAAAAACCTGGCCTCCGTCGTCACATGAGCCTCACTAGATGCGACCTTAAGCACATCGCTTAACTACTGGGAGGCAGGTTCTTCATCTGTAGAGGTCCATGCAGGCAGCTCTCACACGGGGCTTTTATAAGGCTGAGATGAGATAGTGCATATAACATAGCTGATGTACTGCCAGCTGCCTAGCGTTCGCTGTTACTGGTGTATTTATTAAGCTCTTTACAGAAATGCTTTGTAAATTCAAATACAACGATTTGTGTGTCCTGCTTCTCGTCCCAGCATGCCTCTAGAAACTATTATACCTTTTGTTAAAAGTCGTGTTTTCCCCCTCAAGACAAAGTAAAAAATACATAGAAAGCAAGTTTCAAAAAAAATACTGAAAAATCAGGGTTAAAACTTTTCTATGGGTGTGTCATCCAAAAACAATCATTGTTAGCATTTTGGTGTATTTCTTTTCATTCATTTTTCTGTATTTATAGTTTTTTTTTTCAAATATGGTTGTTGTAATCTTACTGTTTATATAATTTTGTGTCCCTCATTTAATAGTGCATAAGCATGTTCCTCCACATACTATTGATTACCATAATTAACTAAGCCCTCCTTGGAGTTGTAGATTTTTTTTTTTAATCTTAAAAAAAAATTTTTTTTAAAGATTTTATTATTTATTTGAGAAAGAGAGTGAGAGAGAGAGCACAGGAGCAGGGGCATAGGGGCGGAGGGACAGGGAGAAGCAGACCCCGCGCTGAACAGGGAGCCTGAGGCAGGCTTGATCCCAAGATCCCAAAGTCATGATCTGAGTCAAAGGTAGACACTTAACCAACTGAGCCACCCAGGCACCCCAGAGCTGTAGATTTAGATGACACTTGGTTTTTTTCTCTCACAGAACACAGAGGTCATCTTTGTATGTGGAGACTTTTTGATGTTTAGAATTATTTCTAAAACATAGGCTTCCATAAGTACGTATACTACATCGGAGGCAATGAACTATGTCTTTCCAAAAGTATGTATATTACATCGGAGGGTATGAACTTCCCTTTCCAAAAAGCAACAGTATCACAGGCGTGCAGCACATCTGGAATTTCTTGAGTCAGAATTGTCATATTGAATTTGGAAGGATGCTTGGAAGGGTCCTGGGGAAATGCAGAAGCAGACATTTTTGCTGCTTTTAGATGGGAATCTTTTTAGATCCTTTTTCACAGGAGGTTATTGTTTTTGTATTGCTTTAAATATTGAAGTCTTTTATCCTTGCACCTGCAGGAAGAAGTAGCTAAGAACTTGTTAGCTGAATTTAACTTGGGATGTGATGTTCACCAAACTGAGCATGTGTACCGAGTCTATGTGGCCACATTTCTTGGGTTTGGTGGCAATGCTGCTCGACAGAGGTACGAAGACCGAATATTTGCCAGCACCATTCAAAAGAACAGGTAAAGCTCCTTCCACTTCGCAACATTCACTTTCAAACCTCGGTATCTCCTCATAGAAAACATATCCAGGCAAAGCAGGGAGACCTCAAGCAACAGAAGTATATCAGCACTGTCACCTTTTGACTCCCCTGGCAGCTGAGAAATGAAGGGACAGCAGATGTCTTTGGCTCTGAACCCTTCCAGCCTCCGAAGGAAGATCTCTCCCTTAGACCCACACCTCCGTAGATTAGAGATTTCACTGTTAGTGTATTGAGGCAGTTTTGAACCCTGGGTAGTGTATTTCACATTGCAGAGCCCTTGGGAAACTCAGCACCTGGGCCTCTGCAGATGTCCCAGAGGCCTGCAGTAAGTGATGATCAAATTGTCATTGAGGATGGAAGGGGATTACCTGATGTTCTGGTGGTGTTCTGCAAAACCAGCCTGTGCAGTCATTTAGTGGATAAGACCATAGCGAAAGAAGTTATTCAAGAGAAAGAAGTGATCTACAAGTCTAAGTTAGTGATTTTAAACATTTTTAGCAGTGAAACTTTTTAAAAATGCGTTTATGAGGGCCCCAAAATGGTGACCAGCTGCTATGAGCATTTCCTTAAGCTCTGTGAGGACTGGCCAGTGGATGAGAGCAAATAGGGCTGGGACTTGGGCATTTACCTGTGGCTCAGGGTAAGACAGGCCTTTAAGGAGGGAGAGAGCACCCATATTCCAGAACCTAAGGCCTGTGGTCAGATGTATGAGAGCTTAGCACAACTCCATTCGAACTATTACAAACACAAGTACCCTCGTCCCAGAGACACAAGCTTCAGCAGCCTGTTCATGGAAGAGTACAAGCTGATCCTGTCCACAGACAACTTGAGAGAGTTTAAGGAAATGAATAAAGACATATGGAAGACACTGCAAGAGAAGTTTGCCCCCAGGAATCCCAAGGAGAAGCAGAAGGGCTGGGCTCAGTCCTTATCTCACCCATGCATCTAAACGTGGAGTCTTAGGTATTTATGTCATCATAAATTTACATCATCACAAATAAAACTGCACTGATTTTTACCGAAAAAAACCCAAAAAACAAAAAACTGAGTTTTATAAAAAATTCTGCTATAGAAAATATATAAAACAAATAAAAGCAACACTATTGTATTGTATTGTATTGTATTTATTTGTCAGAGAGAGAGAGTAAAGGTAGTGGGAGTAGCAGGCAGAGGGAGAGGGAGAAGCAGCCTCCCCACCAAGCAAGGAGCCTGAGGCAGGACTCAATCCCAGCATCCTGGGATCATGACCTGAGCTGAAGGCAGACGCTTCACTGACTGAGCCACTCAGGTGTCCCTAAATCAGCACTTTAATTAGTTTAAATTTATAAGTTTAAGTATATAACAATTATTTATTTGAAATTGGGGCATAAGAAAAGCAAAGCTGTTTGGATGAATAAAAATACCTGAAATGTGGAGTTATATAAAATATCCTGTTAATTACTGTGTTTAGTTTTCCTTGTTTTGATGATTGGTTTTGAAGGTGAAAAAATCCCAGTTTTTAGAGATAAATGGTAGCATATAGTTCCTTGATCAGTTTAATCTTAACAAAACTGTGGAGGCCTGAACTTTAAGAGACTAGGACACAGCCATTCAGTACCACATTTTCCAGAAATTCACATATGTGACTAGGAAGAGCCGTAAAAACTTGTTCTTCTGCTCCAGACATTAATTGAATGGTGTTAGTTAAGAGATTGGTAGTCCCATAGTTTCTTTTAAATGTAGTATATTATATACTACATTTTGGTATAATTATTTTTTATAATAGTCTTATATAGGAATACTTCTTTAGTGATGTTTGAGTTAGAACTTCAGAGAAACACCTGCAATGCTAATTTTTAGTAATTGGCTTTAATGTCAAACTTGTATGACAGTTCAGTGGCCCTTCTTAATTTAGTTGTAGGGCAGCTAAAAACAGTAGTGTTGAAGTACATTTGACTAGTCTCGGACTTATTTTTTTAAGATTTTATTTATGTATTTAGAGCGAGTGTGTGTGAGCAAGGGGAGGGACAGAGGGAGAGAGAATCTCAAGCAGACTCTGGACGGAGTGTGGAGGCTGATGAGGGCCTCAGTCTCACAACCCCAAGATCATGACCTGAGCTGAAATCAGGAGTCGGACACTTTGCTGACTAAGCCATCTTGGACTTTTATAATGATTATAAACATTAGTCATCATTTTTTATATATGTGAGTAATTGAGCCTTGAAATGCATAGTTATCTCTTTGCCATCAGTAGCAACTGAGATTTTAAAATAAGACATTTTTAGGGCGCCTGGGTGGCTCAGTGGGTTAAGCCGCTGCCTTCGGCTCAGGTCATGATCTCAGAGTCCTGGGATCGAGTCCCGCATTGGGCTCTCTGCTCAGTGGGGAGCCTGCTTCTCTCTCTCTCTCTCTCTCTCTCTCTGCCTGCCTCTCCATCTACTTGTGATCTCTCTCTGTCAAATAAAATTTAAAAAAAAGACATTTTTAATTAATGGCAAAGATCTTAATTTATTACATTCAAGTGCATTTTGAGTTGCCTTGATTTTAGGGATAAAAAACTTGTCATTCGAGTGATGGATAGTAAAATTTAAACACCTTTTTAGGCCCATGTGATTTCACAGTATCAAACACTGAAGTAAACCCATTGGTTGTGAGCTCTTTCCGGTTCCTCAGTGGCTTCGCAGTGAGTATGTACAGGGGACGACAGATCTTAGTGCAGGGAAATCGCATTGGGAAGTCAGTCCTAAGCGCAGTGCATTTCAGAGGACAATTAAGATATCTTGTCCATGGAATGTCTCAGAACCTTGAATTAACAATAGAAACTCTTATCTGTAGCAATTGGGATCGATAGTTGATTAATTTTTTTTTTTTAAATTTTTTTTTTAAAGATTTTATTTATTTATTTGACAGAGAGAAATCACAAGTAGGCAGAGAGGCAGGCAGAGAGAGAGGAGGAAGCAGGCTCCCTGCTGAGCAGAAAGCCTGATGTGGGGCTTGAACCCACGACCTGGGATCATGACCTGAGCCGAAGGCAGCGGCTTAACCCACTGAGCCACCCAGGCGCCCCTAATTTTTTTTTTTAAAGATTTTATTTATTTATTTGACAGAGAGAGATCACAAGCAGACGGAGAGGCAGGCAGAGAGAGAGAGAGGGAAGCAGGCTTCTCGCTGAGCAGAGAGCCCGATGTGGGATAGTTGATTAATTTTTAAAAATCAGTTAAAATAGAATCCAAAATGGAATGTAACTGTAGGCACTTTGTTTTAGCTTAGGTATTCATGGGCCAGTGTTTTGTTCCAGACTGAGGTCTTTTCTTAGGCTACCGCCGTCATAGCTCTTTTTTCTTAGGCTACTGCCGTCATAGCTCTGGCCTGCCCTGCATCTGCTCATCTCAGTGTCATTTGGCTTCTTTAAAGACTACCAAGGGCTTAACAAACATTTGTGAAGCAACTTGATACCAGTTTTTCTAGATTTTCCCAATTTTTTTCAACTCTGCTAGTACTGAGTTTGACAGTAGTTTTCAAGTAAGCACCTTGCCTCCAAGGCATGGAGCCTGAGGCCAATGACCTTTTTCCACAGTCACATTTCATCTCTATACACTGAAACCCACAGGCTCTAGTGGCAGAACAGGATTGGGAATGACACAGTTGGTAGGCATTCGGCTGCAGTAAACTTGAAACCAAGAGGAGCGTAGGCACCTAAATAGGCTGAGAGCATCAGGCCACGTTCCTGGGTACTGAAAGCACTGGTCATCTCACCAGGTAGCTGTTTCACTGGACCCTGTTACAGTGTCTGCCCTACATGCATGTGCATGGATGGTGAATCTCCAAGAGGGGTTCAAGAACCTGTTTCCCTAACCTCATGACCCCAGAACCCATTTTCATTTCCACAGAACACCTTGCTGAATGTCTACAGAATGTCTTGAGAAACACTGACCTGCAGCTGCTGCTTCAAAAAACGGTTTTCTGTCAATCTCAAATCAAGTTTCTCTTTGTCCTGTAGGCTCCTGGGGAAACAGACCGGTCTGGCTCCTGATACTCCATACCTGGACCCCTGCTTACCCCTAGACATTAAAGATGAAATCCAGCAAAATGGACGGACCATGTACCTCCGGGGAACAGGAGACTTTGACCTATGTCGAGAGACCATCCAGCCTTTCATGAATAAAACAAATGAGACACAGACTTCCCTCAATGGTGTCTACCAGCCCCCAATTCACTTCCAAAACAGTGAATTCTATGGCTTTTCGGAGTTCTACTATTGCACTGAAGATGTGTTACGAATGGGGGGGGATTACAATGCTGCTACATTTACTAAAGCTGCAAAGGTAACCTTCAAAGACATCCTCTTCCTCTGCATGCTTTTGAGAGACTCATGTGGACAGTGGCAGTTTATGTCCCTCCTGCACTTTGAGAGGCCTGGGTCAAGAGAAGGGGAAGGTGGAGGATGGAAGGATGTAGGGCAGCCTCCTGGGGACCCTGTTCCCTTGGTTGAACAAGAGATGCTGTCCCAGTAGGAGTGAGAAGTCCACTGACTTCTGCCCACCACTCCATGAGCCACTCTGAGCATCAGTGGCTTCCAGGTGACAGACTTGTGTACTTCGGGGTGATAATGTAGCCATGATCTGGCCACACTCCCGGCAGCCTTCCTGTTGCTTAGCTGCCAGGACCCCTGTTCTCCTGCTGGCTCCTCCCTTTCTGATGGTTGCTTAGGCTCTTTCAAGGGTTCCCCACCTTTATACCCCTTAACCCTGGGTGATCCCTGACAGCCACCTTTGGCCCTCGGACCTTCAGGCTCTTTGATGGTCTCATCCATGCTCACGAGTTGCTGCCACTGCCTGTCAAGAAGAGGCTCCAGGCCTGACCCCTGCCTACTAGATTCCATGACCCAAAACAGACCCACCATTTTCTCTCTGTTCCCTCATTCTGTGATGTTGTCTGGGTTAATGGCATCCCTGACCATCCAGTCCACCTCCCAAAACTCGAGTTCTAGGTTTCTCCCTGCCATTCATTCCGGCCTCGCCGCACACGCCCCATAATCAGTCAGCAAGCCTTCATGCATATCATCTCTCAAAGCCTTCCCTACTTTACGTCCTGCTCTCACTGCCCTAGTTATGCCTGCAGCTGCACCTGCAGGAACCTCCCAGTCGGTCTTCTTGCCTCTGGTCTCCCTCCAGTGTTCATGCCTCATGCCACTCCCAGAGAGTTCTGTCCAAGACACAAGTGCTGTCCCCTCTCCTTTTTACAGTCTTTAGCAGCTTCCTTTCATACCAGGATAAATTGCAGATGCTTTTGGATGTCTTCCTCTTGGGGGCCTCCCCTCCCCACCCAGCATGCTCATCACTGCAGACAGCTCTTAGTTTCCCTGGCATCTAAGTTACTTGCCCTCTTGTCTTTGTTCACGGTGTTTGCTCTGCCCTAAATGCCTGTCCTTGCCTCTCACCCCAGACCGAGTGTTGTTCTGTGTCCCCTTTCGCACGTTTCACCATCTCTCAGAGCCTCCATTTCTTTGTCCTTGAAATAGAGGTTGGAGTCCTAGCCATACCAAGGAATGGCTTTAAGTATTGCGTTCAGAAAAGGCACTTAGTGCTCTGTAACTGTTAGCTATCAGTATTATTAGAAATAACTTCAGGAAAAGATAGCACGTCTTTCCCTTCTAAAGGCAGGCCTTTTGGAATCTTGTTGGTGTTCCCAGAGCCTTGCACTATGGCACCACAGAAACAGGTACCCACTCTGACCTAGCTAAAGTACCACTTCACTGTTCCAAAAGTTTATGCCTGTCACAGGCAGTTACATAGGGGGAAATGTAAGCAGTTTTGAAGAGGTTGGTTATGGGCAGTGAAATTCTCTGTCACAATAACTTCAGCAGCATTTTAAGACGGAACAATCACTCTCCACTAATCAGTGTCTGCTGGAAGCTTGTGCATCTTGTCTTCCCGTTATGTATAGAAATTAAGCTTGTGTTGCCTGAATGGAAGTATCTGTTGGTTAGGAATATGAATTTGGTAAACCCTTTTGAAAATGAAGATGAAGAAACTTTTACACTTTACCAATGATTTATTTGGGGTGAAATTTCTTCCAGGATTATTGTGCAACAAAGTGGTCGATCTTGCGGGAACGCTTTGACCGCGGACTCTACGCTTCCCATGCCGACCTCCACAGGCTGAAGTAAGGAGTGGGTGGCTGAGCCACGAGCTTTCCAGAAACCATGCTTCAGTGTTGGCCCCTGGCTTGCCACACCCTGGCCCCAACCTACTTTTGCGTCCTCATTGATCCCAGTTTCTCCTCATCTGCCCTGGGCTCCTTTCAAACGGGACAGCAGATACTTGTGTCCAAACGTATCTGACAATTTTTATTCAGTTTTGCTATTCCTTCCACCTAGAATTCCCCTGTTTAACCCCTGCTTTGTTGAAGTCCAGGCCAGACCTCAGAGTCCGGTCAGACGCTGTTCTCGTCGAGTCTCCCTCTGCCCATTCAAGCAGACTCCATCCCTCTCTTGGTGTCCAGAGGACACAGTTTGTCTCCCTAGTGGCATTTATCAGGTTCTGCCTTATTTCATAATTATTTGTTGCTTTTTAATATCCTGTCATCATAAGTCACTTAAGTGACATGGGCTATCTTATTATTTGCTATTATATCTTATTATAACTTAGCCCAGCACTTTGCAATAAGTAAGCCTCTGATAAATATTTAGAATCCTACACTATCAGAGCTGAAAAGGACCCTTCTGCCTTCTCATTTTATAATAAAGAAACTGAGGTCCAAAGAAGTTGGAACTTGCTCAGTATTTGCCAGAGAGTAAATGAGGGAATACCTGAGGAAAAAAAAATCTGTCATGGCAAGGTGTGAAATCCTACTGAGACCAAGTTCCATGTGCTAAGTGATTCTGGCAGGTGAACTGTTTGGGTTGTGGGACAAGGGGTACAAACCAAGTCCATCAGCTAGAAGTACACACAGTTGGTTTGTCTACTCGGAGTGCCGGCCTAGTGAGGCCTCTGCACCCACCGTGGTGGCGGGGGAAGGCCGTCCCAGCGAGCGGGTCACGTTGACAAGTAAGCGAATCCCACTTAGGTTTGTGCTTGGTGTTTCTAGGTATCAGTGCTTCAAGTCGGCCTGGATGTTCGAGGTGTTTCACAGGGGCTTTTCGTTTCCTGTCAACTATAAAAATTTAAAGACAGCCTTACAGGTTTATGACAAAGAGGTTCAGTGGACGCTCGGAGCAATCCTTTACAGGACCCGATTTTTACCGTTAAGGTATGGCTGCGAATCTGGTAACAAGAATCAAACGAAACAGGCTTTTCTGCATTATGATAGCGCATGGCAGCTGGGGCTGGCGGGTGCTTGGGGAGCATGCTGGCCGCGGGCAGGACTGCAGACCGGAGTTTGACACCCGTGCTTCCTTCCCACCCTGCCCGTCCCATCGCATGCAGCACGGAAGTGTTTGGTTATGTCAAGCGTCTTTCCCCAACCCCTGCACAGAAGGGCTAATGTGGGGTTCTTCATCTTTATGGCTTCAGACTCCTCAAAATATTGCTCCTAAGGTATGTAAATAAATAACAGGGTATAGAGGAAACTGCTGTATTGAAATATATTTGTCAAAAAATTACAGAAGACATATCTGTGGTACAGTAATATGTGTTCTGGCAGCAGAGCTAGTACTTTCCGTAATTCCCGTACAGTGACGTGTGTCGATATTTTGAGGTGTTTGCAAACCACCACAGTGTGGTGTAAGAGCTCTCCGAGCATCCGCACAATCCAAGTCGCAAGTACTACAGACACTGCCGTAGTTTGTTGTCTGCATTCATGGCCAGTGGAAATGCCAATCAGAGACCGGCAAGTGAAGATGGACATTTTCCCGCTCCCGTTCACAGATCTGCTGCCCGCTGACCCCGGGGCACTGATAAACGAGAAATGCGCTTCTTGGGGGATCCCCCCCTTATTCCAGTGGAGCGTGTGCCGGCAGTCCGTTTCGCTGGGCTGCCTGCAGACATTGTGGGTGGTGGGTATTACTGCTCACAGACGGGGGCCCTCATTCCACAGTGGCTCCTGTGTGTCAGGGAAACTGTCACCGTTTGTTTAAAATTCTGGGTTTTATTTCCCAAATGACAGTGACGGTAACTGCTGCAGACGTACAAATGCGCTTTCACGTGTTCTCTTGTTACTGCTTACAACCACCCTCTGTTAGGCCACGTTGGCCTACGTTTCGGAGGTGAGGAAACTGAGTCCCAGAGACCCCGCCCGCACCTGTTCCACCGCGTGGCTTGGCCTGGTCAGTCCTGATCTCACTTACGTGTGGTGTTTGCTTTTGTTTCCACGCGGGCAGGGACATCCAGCAGGAGACCTTCCGGGCCAGTCACGCTCACTGGCGGGGCTTCTCCTTCGTCTACAATCACTACCTGTTCTCAGGCTGCTTCCTGGTGGTCGTGCTCTCCATCCTCCTGTACCTGCTGCGGCTGCGGCGCATTCACCGGAGGACGCCCCGCAGCGCCTCGACCGCCGCCCTCTGGCTGGAGGAAGGCCTCCCGTCCCAGAAGATTGCCAGCGCCCTGTGAAGGGGGTTCGAGAGCCCTGGAAGACTTTCTGAAGGAAAAGCCATTTTTGCCTCAGGGTTTCTCCTCTTTATTCTCACTTGGTTTTGTTTCTCCTTTGCCCTTTTGTTCCTTGAAACAGAAACGAAATCCATTGTTTGTAAGCTCCACTGTTTTGTCTACAGCTTTAAATTGAGGAGCAGGGAAAAGGGAAAATCACTTCATTCTTGCTGCACAGGATAGCAACCTAAGATTGTCTGTTTTTCTTTGAGGTGTGTTACATTTGAAACATGCACTTGGATAGTGAAGGGAATGGCAAAGCTGTTCTCCATCAGAGAAGGTAGTGCTGACGGTTGATGCTTTCTCCAAACCAGAACCCCACGGGCTGAATCATAGTCCTCTTTTTGTCTATCTCAAAAGCTCTGACCTACACAGGGTGATGCATTGTTTTTATTGTTCAGGTCTGTCCCTGTATAGTTTCTTCATAGACTTAAAAAATCAAAACCATTTATATCCAAGATAGAAATACAGGAACCAGGAGGTACTATTTTTAAAACCCATAGTCCTGGAAGATGTGAAATAATGACTAGAGCAGTGTGTGTGTGTGTGTGTGTGTGTGTGTGTGTGTAAAAGAGAAAGAATGTGTGTGAGAGAATATGTGTGAGAGTATGTGTGAATGGGTTTGAGAGAAACCATGTGAGATAATGTGTATGTGAGAGTGTGTGAGAGATAAATGATAGAGGATGAGAGAATGCAGTACTCTTTTAAAAACACACGCTTTAGAATTTATTATTTCAATTCTTTTTATGTAGAAAAATCCCCCTTACCATTGTCTTTCCTGACACAGATAATGACTTTCTCAGTCCCACCTTTCAGCAGCCCTAGAATAGTATGTTTTTGAGTGAGTTGGAAAATTCATCAAGTTGCAGCAGTTTTGAGGTCATTAGAACTGGAGCTAGTGTCTACCCACAGGCAGACACGTCATGGTTTCTTAGTGGTACACTTTTGCTGATTTAATCGCACTCCAGTTTTTTCCAATTCAAGTTGATGTCCCCCTCCTTCATGAAAAATGGTCTCAGCGGTTTTATCTTGGAGACCCCATACTTAGCTTGACCGGTTGTCTTTATTACTGTCATGGTTGAGGCTATGGTGGTAGTTCCACTGTAAATCCAGACTAAGAGATGTCTCTGGCTTTAATACAAGAAATAAACTCACATTTTGAGAAAACAGGTTCAACATCTTAAACAAAAACCGAAAGAGAGCAACTAGATTGGCTTACGTGAGATCAGTTGTTTTTCACCTGTTCGTTTAGTTTAGAGGCTTTGGGAATTCTCATACCTAGATTTTTCAGACGAAGTTCTTTTTGTGAGTGTGTATGTATGTACGTATGCTATTTCTTAATCCCAGAACAGTTAAATTGGCCTGGTTGGTAGCAAATGTGTATTTTGAGAACCAAGAGCTTCTTCTCTGGACATCATTTGTTAGAGAAAGGTTTCAGATCCTGAAGCCTTTATTTAACTTAAAAAAAAAAAAATGGACTTTTATCTTATTTATTAACTACTTAAAATGGCATATATCATAAGTATATTGATGACTTGAAAAGATCACAAATACAGAAAAGAGAGCAAATTCTCTTACTGTGCTCTTCAAAGTGAATATTCTAACAGTGAGAAAGTTGTTAGAATCTTTGTCTCGTGAATACCCAGAAGGTTGGAGGAGCTCTGTGGTAGTTCAGTCTCTTGTGTCAGAGAGGAGGGAGGTAAATGTCCCTGTGGGAGATCTGGCTTCCGAAACACTGGTCTGCAGCTCTTGAAGTGCTTGGTCCCTGGTAAACACTGTTGTTCCTTATCAAGACCCAGCCTCAGACAAGCTGTGTTTTAGATATCCCTAGAAGTAGAGTGAGCTGGTGTGCTTCCCCTTGACTCGCTGGATGGGGTTTGTTCTGTAGACTATGGGTGCCATCAGTGGTGAAGAGGAAGTGTGTTCACACTTGAGCTTTTCTACCACTAACCATTGGCGGTAGTAATGAAACTCTTCAGACACCTGGAGTATGTGATCTTGCCTTTAAAACAAGGCAAGGATTAGCCAGCCCAGGCCCAGATTTAAATGGACCTTAATTAAGGCTTCCCACCATAAGTTGCCACCTTTTAAATAAAGGGTGCCAATTTGGGCCCAGTCAGTACCCTTCAGGGAGCAGAATCAAGACAAATGGGAGTTTTGCTTTGTGCACGCTCTAAGGATCCCTCAGCAAGGACCTACCTCACTGTCTAAAAGAAATGCCCAAATCAGGGTTCTGAGGCCCAAACAGCCTTGTGCTTTACATAGTGAAGTGCCCGTGTTCCCCTGCCAAAGAACTCCCTGGAGCCAGGACTTGGCAAACTTATTGGCCACAGGGAAAATCTAGAAGAGCCTTGAGCTGCAAATGGTTTTTCAGTTTTGAAAGGGTGGTCAAAGGAAAAAAGGGGCGGGGGCGGAGAGGGATAGAATAATGCAACAGAGACTGTATGTGACCTGTAGAGCCTAAATATTTACTAAATGTCCCTTTATGGACATGTCCCTTTAAAATGTTCACTGACCCCTGCAGGAACGACCCCATTCAAGAAAGGATATGCATTGGCATCCTCTCTTAATTCAGGAAGCTAGTTGCCATTTGTGGACATGGAAAGATGGGCAAGAGAAGAGAACAAACTTCAATCTTAAAATATTTGAGTGTGCACCAGAATTCCACTTCTTCGTCTTTCCCTCTAGATTATTTTCAAGATCCGTTTTCTCATAAGCCAGCAAACAGGCCCTTCCCCACAGACTGAAAAAGTGCTGTTCCAGTGGGCCCACCACATGGTGCTGAGAAGCCTGTGGTCTCGGGAGGATTGCACAGGGGTCTTTCTGATGCCAGGGAGGGCCAGGCTGCGAGGCAGGCCCGGGAGGAGCTTAATTCAGGAGAGTAATTCATATCAGTTAAGGGCTGGCCAAGAAGGTAGGGAACTCGGAATACTTGGAATAGGAAGCAAAAGAAGTTGGACCGGTGGAAACTTGCTAAGAGCCTTGTGGAAGAAAAATGCTCTATGTTGAGCTTCGTTGGAAGCACTATGGGAAGTGCTGTTGTCCCCTCCTCATACCGTGCAGTGCTTCTTTCTAAACCTTCCGAGGATGCTAATAAAGATTTTATAGTCCATTGAAGGGCATCACAGCAAAAGTACAAGCATACCCATTTGTACCAGTGCTTTTTGCATATTTTCACCCTAAACTGCTGGCCATAGGCCTGGGGGTAAGCTGGAGAGGCTGCAGGCTGCTAGGCCTGGGCCCCCAGGAGGCTGGGAAGGCCGCTCGTTCACCACCCATGTCCGCACCCGCACCCGCGTGCCCAGGTAGGCAAGCTCTAGACTGACCGGTGTCTAAATTTTAAATATCAGGCCTGCATAGTTTTCCATAGGAGAAGCATGCATCACTTAGCAAGAAACTCGGAAAGGCAAATGTGTTTTCTGAGCTAAAAAAAAAAAAAAAATGAGCTTTAGGATTTTGTGTGGTTACGTGCAATGCAGTAAAACTACCTACATGTAAATTATTTTGTTATTTATTTCCACTTCCGTGTTTCATTTTTTATGATACTGATTTTCCTGTTCAGTAATGAATGATGTGACCAACCCAGGAGAATTCTTTGTTCGGTTACTGAGATGATACTTTACAGTTAGGAATTACAAACACTGAGGGAGAATTTTTAAATGTTTTTTTTTTAGTTTGTTTTTTAATTTAAGTGATGTTTTCTGTTCAAGGTAAGAATAATCATCTTTGGGGTGTTGTGGTGTATCATTTTCCATGTTCGGCCACCTCACGTTGCCACACTTAACAGACAGATGGGTGTTGAGAGCCAATGAGAAGAAAGCTCAGCCACTGGCCCATAGGCTCTTGGTTTCTTATGACTGACATGGGTTTTTCTCCGATGTTCGAATCTTGTTACCTGTTAGAAAGCTTAG
This sequence comes from Lutra lutra, assembly GCF_902655055.1. Taxonomy (NCBI): domain Eukaryota; kingdom Metazoa; phylum Chordata; class Mammalia; order Carnivora; family Mustelidae; genus Lutra; species Lutra lutra. Next base: position 45,921,186 of record NC_062279.1, on the reverse strand, counting down.
TTGAACTTGAATCTAAATTCAGTAAAATAAATTATCTGAGTCTGACTGAACACCTCGCATTTGCCCTATTTATGTGCATGTCACGAAGCCCTGCTGTGTGGGTTCTGGAGGGAGGGTTCTGTGCGTCCTGCAACCCCAAAGCCCAGCAGTTCCCGAGGAGAAGCATTTCCCGCCGTGTCATATCCACCCAGGCGTCAACAATAAAGGCCATTCTGAGGCAACTCTTGACAGGGTAACCATTTTAAGATCCCTGTGAACTATGAACATAGCCCAAAAAACGAATTAACCAATTTTTTATGCATGTTTTCTCACGAACAGTAATTACAATGCTAACTTGCTATTACATGATTCTGCAGTTAGATCTAGGCTTAAAGTCATCGGCTCATTTCCAGAGAAATGTGAATCTCACTATCGTTACTAGTAACTATTAGAAACTACATTTTTTTTTTCAGCAACTTGAGAATATATAAAATAGAGATTTCCCCTGGGATGGGGGCGAGGTGGGCCTGAGACATAAGCCAAAACACGAATGATAGAGACAGATGGAGAAGGAAGGCACCCGCTGTTAGCAACAAAAAGAAGAGCCTGGGAAAGACGTCCCGGAAGGGCTGAGGGACTAACAGAGCAAAACGGGAGTTCGGGGTGAGCACAGAGGCCCGGGGCTTGGAAGGCAGGAGGAATGGGATGACAGTGTTGAGAGAGAACTAACTTCAGTGATTTCTGAGGTAATGTGGTGAATGCAGGTCTTTGAGCCTGAGGGTTAATTCACGAAATACTTAAGGCATCTAAACATGTCCAAATTTTACTCCACTTGATTGAAGAGAAGTAAGTACATTTCCGACGGCTGCCCATGTTACTGGGGCCTGCCCATGTTACTGGGGCCGGAAGGCGGTGGCTTGGGATTTTTGTTCCTTATCTGTTTTGCATTTGTCCCACGAGTCTGGAATGCAGGGGTGGCTCTTCTTTTTTTTTTTTTTTTTTTTTTCAAGATCCTGAAATGCTAATGGTTTGCACAGGTTTTGGCGCTCACACTGGTCTGGAAGCAGAGACACAAACGTCATCTCTATCAGAGTCAGGCTGTCTTCTTACGGAAGGGTCACCAGAGGACAAAGGAGTGTCCTTTTCTCCCAGAGGCCTACATGGCAGATTGGGCTGTTTGCCTGGAGCACCAGTGCCTGCATGAAACCAAATACCTTGAGGTGTTCCCCCGGCCTCACCTTGTCTGGAAGCCCGATGGCTCCCGTAACAAAAGGAGAGTTGACCTGTCAAGGCATTTTCCTTTGTTCTTAACAAGCCGTTCTTCCTCCTGCCCAGTGCAGGGTTGCCTCTGTCTCTGAATGCATCCATTAAGCGGGACTAAGCCATGCCACAGCCCAGACGGGGGCCGCTACCCCTGTCCTTTGCCCTTCGAGCTTGATCCTGGTTGGCAGGTGAATTACCTCTGGGCTCCAGACTTCATGGCCACTTGACCATTTCTGTCAACAGCCCGCTGCGTGTGAGAGACCCAAAGAAGCAGCCTAAACAAGAAAACCCAGCCTTCAGAGGGATCTCCGCCCTGAGAAAAATACCGAAGTCTCCTCACAGAACATAATGGTGATGGCCACAAAAGACAGGCACCTTGTCTAAATACATATAAACAACTAAATGGAGGGGAAAGGGAGCTTTTTTTTTTTTTTTTTCCTCCTGAAAAAAAGGAGAAGGGGGAAGAGTTGGTCTGTGGCCAGGTCATCAGAAGACAAAGAGTGTCCTCCTCCTTCCAGGTGTGGGACTAACTCTGTCCCCGTATTATTTCTGGAAAGTACCCAGGCCAGCCCTTCTCACCATTCTCACAGGCTTTTAATTGGTAGTTTTGATTCCACCTTTCACCTTTTTTTGGCCTCCATAGTAATCAGGGTTTGGCGTGGGCAATTTTGGAAAGAGGAATCATGCCTTTTTTGCCAGTGATTTCACAGCTTCTAATCCAGGAACTACGCCCGCACTTTCTCCTAAAATTCCAGCTTTTCCACCTGGCACAGGCTTTATTACCTAGATCTGAGATTCAAAAAGACAGACACGTAAATATTTAATGGGTTCTACTTAGCCTTGTGAAGTTTTTATTCTGGTCATGGCAGCATAAGAGGACTTTCTGGAATTTCCTGGCCTTTCTCCATTGTGTTCCAATTACATGCTTAAATCACTTTCAGCCTTCGGGGACCCTGTGGCTGTCCACCCTGAAGCTCCTTGCGCGTGGGTCGTGATGTGCTCACCTCCTGTGTTCATATATTTATAACTAAGCCGGTGAAGGAATACTTTGTAGCATATAGTTCTTCCTAAATATTTGTCCTAATCAAAATCTGGTTTCTTTGTCACATCACCACTTTAGGTTCCTAGGGTTTCTGAAGCGGATCTTTTCACACATCTCTCATTCTCCGTCATCGGCTTTCTTCTTTTGGGATTGCCAAGCTTCGTGCCCTTTTAGCGTGATGAGCAGGGGGACACAGTCTCCAGGACCCTCAGCAGCCCCCCCTCCCCGCCCCGCTTCCTCCTCCCACTGAGTGAAGTTCACTCAGGCAGAGAGCAGTGCGTTTTAGAGCTCTGTTGAGAAAAACTTAGGAAAATCAAGTGGCTTCCTTTCTTCTTAACCCACTCAGTCCTGAGAAAAGGAGAAAGAAACCCGGAATAAGGTAGAAACGAGCAGCGGCAAAGTAAGATGGATGTTTCCCAAAGGCAGCTTAGAGGAAATGATTTCTGTGTATTGATTTTATTCTAAACATAACTTCAGAATTTTTTTTTTACTCTAAATTATCCTTAAAAGCCAGTCACTTTTTAACAGCCACCTCCCCCCACCCCACACACACACATCCTAAAGCACCAAATGTAAGGGAGAAAGGATGAATAAGGCAATACCAGAAGAGGGTGCCTGGGTGGTTCAGCCGGTTAAGCTACAAGTCATGATCTCAGGGTCCTGGGGTCGAGCCTGCTCAGCGGGGAGTCTGCTGCTCCCCTGCCCATGGTCTCCCTCTCAAGCTCTCCCTCTCGGGCTCTTGCTCTCTCTCAAATAAAAATCTTTAAAGAAAAGAAAGAAAGAAACAGCAGAAGTAAGGATTTCTGTTCAACAGCTACCATAGTCAAAGTGAACAGACAGACCGAGCAGGTATTTGCAGTGACTATAATGGACAAGGGACTAATAAATATTTACAAGGTTTCTTGCAAATCAACGAGGAAAAGGAAGTCAGAAGAAAAATGGGTTATGCTCCAGCCCCCCTGGCCTTAGGACCATCAATGACTTGCTGCCCCAAGACAGCCCACCAGCTACCTACTTAAAACTGACCTTTTTTCCTCTCCCCAGCACTTTCCAGCTTCCTTACCCTGCTTTCCTTTTCCCCCCATGGTACCACCTTCTAGCATACTCTACATTATGTTCATTGTGAAGCTCTCTCTCTACTAGAATGTAATCCATGGGGACAGAGGGCTTCTGTGTTCATCTCAGTGTTCTATCCTAGCGCCTGGCCCAGGGTCTGATACACCGTAAAGGCTCAATAAATATTTGTGGAAAGAAAGAAAAAAAGATCCTTGTGGGAGGGGGGAACTGTGGTTTGAGAACTGAGGAATATACTTACCTCCACCTTCTGCCACTGGGACGTGAGGCAGGAAGCAGGGCTCAGTCTCCTTTATTGGGAGGGAAAGAAACTGCTTGTTGTACAGAATCATTGCAATGGTGTAAGAGTGGTCTACGATGTGACCAATAGGCTGTTTAGACACTTTATTAATTTACGTGATCCTGAAGACAACATCATGAGCAGGGGCATTTACGATGCTCATTGTACAGTGGAGAAACTGACATGGGGAGGTTACGTAACTTGCCCGTAGTTACACAGCTAGTAAGATGGGGGGCTGGGATTGGCCACCGGGCAGCCTGGCTACCCCAGATCTACACTGGCCAGTATGGCACATGAAATGTGGCCATTCCTAATTGAGTCCTAATTGAGATGGGCTATACATGCAAAATATACACCAGATTTCAAAGACTTAGCACACAGAATTCCATAAAATATCTCAATTTGTTTATATTGGTTGCCTAAGACATGATAATATTTTGGCCATATCAAGTTAAATAAGAGATTACTGCCACCTATTTTTACTTTTTTCATGGAGACAACTAGAAACTTAAGTGACTTGTGTACTTGTGTTTCTATTGGACAGCACTGGTCTAGGCACTTCTCAAAGCATGGTCCCAGGACCAGTGGCATCAAAATCACAGAAGCCTGATAGATGGGCTGGTCTCAGATCTCCTGAACCAGTTTCTCTATTTGCAAGGTCCCCAGGTCGTTCGTAATGCACAGTGAAGGTGGAGAAGTGCTGCTCTAGACCAGGAGTCAGCAAAAATTTTCACCAAAGTGCCAGGTAGTAAATACTTTAGCTTTGCAGACCATCTGATTTCTGGCCAAAAATTACTTCACTGCTTTTGTAGTGTGAAATGTTTCATAGACCATACCTAAATGAGTGGATGTGGCTTTCTGCCAATAAAACTTTTTTTCCTTCACAAAAAGCAGGAGTGGGCCAATTCTTCCCACCGGCAGTAGATTTCCAGCCTCTACTCTAGACCCTACACTATGCTTGGGCTAATTTTAAGAAAACATATCCTGCCTCCAAGATCCCATTCTCTGCCTTTCATTTCCTTCCAGACTTCTCTCGGAAGTTAGAGACCCTGATTTCTGTTTCCTACTGGACGTTACTTAGGTGTCCCATGGGATCCTGAAACTCACGTTCAAATAGGCACCCCTCCTCCCGCCATACCTCCTCTCTATGCACCAGCTGGTAACTCAGACCAGAAACCTGGAAACATTCTAGATGATTTCTTACCACGCTCTCTCTCCATCAAATCAGTATCAAGTATCAAGTATCTCTATCAATCAAGTATCAGATCCGCCATTTTCCTTGGATATGTTTCAAGGCGCAGCTTCAGCCAGCCTATCTGGTGAGTTTTCCCTGAGAACCTGAGCAGGACCCTGAGTGGCGGGACAGCACTTGGTCAGGGACGGACTCTGCCCACAGATTAACTACGGAAAGAAATGTCGCCACCTAGTGGCTGCTCTAACTCCCATGCTCTCTTGCTCTGTGTAAGAACCTGAACCCGCCCTACTGATGAAACAATGTGTCCTTTGCAAAATAATCCCAACCTAGGAGTTACTCACGTTATCGGTGGAAACTCAGAAATGCTGTGTAAATTGTACAAGGTGATAGAGATAGTGAATATGACAGTTTCCAGGCCCCCATCTTCACATGGCCTTCTTCTCTGGATTTCTTCTGTGTCTTTCTCCTTCTCCTTACAAGGACACTCATCATTTAGGACCTGTCCTAATCCAGTACAATCTCATTTTTAGTCCGTTCCATCAGCTGATCCTGATTTCCCAGCAAGATCAGATTCACAGGTCCCAGTGTTAGGATGTCATCCAATCTTTTCTGGGAACAGAACTTAACCCACAACAACGGGGTGTGGGGGGGTGTCATTTACTAAGCATCTTCTAGAAAGAAATGGTTCTTGAGATGACATGGTTAATCAGACAAATGTAGGGAATCCAGTGAGAGAAATGAGCAAATTCACTATGGCAGAAGGTTTTAACATTTTTCCTAGTTATTAATAGATCAAGCAGTAAAAATCAGTTTACCACCCTTGAATAACATGCCAAGCAAACCTAATACATGAACATTTATAGGACACACACTTTTCAAGCCCATATGGAACATTTACAGAATTTAAGCTCAGCAAATTTTGTGCAATTCGTTTCACACCGGCCACGTTTTCTGACCATGATATCTTTGTGTCAGAAATTACTAACAAGGGGCGCCTGGGTGGCTCAGTGGGTTAAAGCCTCTGCCTTCGGCTCAGGTCATGATCTCAGAGTCCTGGGATCGAGCCCCACATCAGCAGGGAGCCTGCTTCCTCCTCTCTCTCTGCCTGCCTCTCTGCCTACTTGTAATCTCTGTCTGTCAAATAAATAAATAAAATTTTTAAAAAAAATTTAAAAAAAAAGAAAAAAAGAAATTACTAACAAAAGATAATTTTTAAACTCTTAATAGTTGAAAAATTAAAACATTTCTAGGCAATCTGTATACCAAAAAAGAAACCATACTGAGAATTAGAGAATAATTAGAACTGACCATTAATGAAATACATCTGAAAACTTGCTGGATGTGGCTAATGTTCTCTTAGTAAGAACATTTGTAGCCTTAAAATGTATATAATTAGAAAGACATACATAATGAAATTTAAGAAAATTAAGTAGAAAAAAGATAACAATGAAAAAATAAGGTAAAACAAACAAGCGTGGAAATAGATCAGGAAAGCCAAAAGTTCATGCTTTGAAAAGACTGATACAATGAACAAATTTATGGCAAAATTGCTCAAGAAAAAAAGAGAAGGCACAAATAATTTTATGATAAATGAGAGCTATAACTACAAATAAAACAGATTAAAATGAAAAGAGAAGATTATGACTATATAAATGCCACTACGTTTAAAACTTGGATGAAACGAATAAAATCCCATAAAATTACGACTTTTCCAAAACTGATTCAAGAAGAAATAAGGAATCTGAATAGTCCTACATTCATAAAAGAATAGATTAGTAATTTGAAATCTTCTCACTGGGCCCGGTACTTTCATAGGAAAATTCTATCAATATTCAAAGAACAGATAATTCCTGTCTTTTGCATACTTTTCCAGATAATATGAAATAGAGGAAACACTCCCCAGTTCCTTCTGTGAGGCTAGCCTAATGCTAAAACTAGAAGAGGACAGTAGGAAAAGGAAAAAACAAGAAATGTGGTTCTGTAATTCCAATACCTTAATTAAAGACAAAGATCACATCAATATGTGATAAAATTCAATGTATCTGTAATAAAAAAAATCTTCGGACAAATAGGGAACAGAAGGGAGCTCCCTGACCCTGTTAAAAGTTATGTGCCCCAGCATGCAGGCAACCTGATTTGTAGTGGTGAAAAGTTACACGTTCTCTCTACAATCAGAAACAAAACTGTGATTCCCACTATAGCCACCTCTATTCAGCCTCTTACTGAATGACCAGGTCTGTTAATGAGGCCAAAGAAAACAAACAAAATTATAAGAACTGAAAAGGAAGAAACAAAAGCATCATTTTTCACAAATAATATGCTTGCCTACATAGATTCTAATAAAAGAGTATTTATTGGAATTAATAAGAGAGATATCAAGGTTTTAATAATCAAAGAGCAATTGTATTTCGATACATTGGCAACAGAATTGGGAAATATAATTTAGAGGCACCTGGGTAGCTCAGTCAGTTAAGTGTCTGTCTTTGGCTCAGGTTATGATCTCGGGGTCCTGGGATTGAGTCCCACATCGGGCTCCCTGGTCCGTGGGGAGCCTACTTCTCCCTCTGTACTCTCCCTCTCTCTCCTTCAAATAAATAAATAAAATACTTTTTAAAAGACTCTCCCTTTGCTCCTCCCCTCTGTGTGCTCACATGTGTGCAAGAATGGGTTCCCTCTCACTCGCTCTCTCTCTCTCTTAAATAAATCAACCTTTTTAAAGTGTGTGCACATTGCAGGACATAGAACTGACATTCCTGAGCTTTCGTGATGTAACCAGACATGGTTCTATACTCCTCTTTATGTGCATAACCTCATTTAATTCCTACAACAATCCCACAAAGCGAGAGTTCTTACTCTCTCCCCTTATTTCACGTAAGGAATGAAAGTCAAGTCCAGCAGCTTAGTAAAGCACAGCTAGGGTGAAACTAGGATTCCAGCCTAGGCAATCTGTCTCCCTAGCAAACAATCCTAAACACAGAATTGCTTGTGATCACAAAAAATGGAGTCATCTGAATGTTCTTCCCCAGTGGAATGAATGGTCGAATAAATCATGAAACCTCTGTGCTACAAAATATTACAGTTCTTAAAAGGAGTGAGTTGGGTCTAAATGTATTATTTAGACCTAAGAAAGCTGTCTTTGATACACTTTTTAAGTAGATGAGCAATTTTCTGGTAATTCATATGTTATTAAATGATTTCAAAAATATATTATCTGTTTTTATGTATTTGTATAACAGATTAAACAGTGAAGTTATTAATGTCAATATTTAGAGCTATATTTGTTACTAGTATCTTCTGGTTTGTGACTTATATTCTCACTTTCTTTTTTTTAATTTATTTTTTATTTTTATTTTTTTATAAACATATATTTTTATCCCCAGGGGTACAGGTTTGTGAATCGCCAGGTTTACACACTTCACAGCACTCACCCCAGCACATACCCTCCCCAATGTCCATAACCCCAACCCCCTCTCCCATCCCCCCTCCACACAGCAACCCTCAGTTTGTTTTGTGAGACTATGAGTCACTTATGGTTTGTCTCCCTCCCAATCCCATCTTGACTCATTTACTCTTCTCCCACCCCCTTAACCCCCCATGTTGCATCTCCTCTTCCTCATATCAGGGAGATCATGTGATAGTTGTCTTTCTCCGATTGACTTACTTTGCTAAGCATGATACCCTCCAGTTCCATCCATGTCGTCGCAAATGGCAAGATTTCATTTCTTTTGATGGCTGCATAGTATTCCATTGTGTATATATACCACATCTTCTTAACCCATTCACCTGTTGATGGACATCTAGGTTCTTTCCATAGTTTGGCTATTGTAGACATTGCTGCTATAAACATTCAGGTGCACGTGCCCCTTCGGATCACTACGTTTGTATCTTTAGGGTAAATACCCAGTAGTGCAATTGCTGGGTCATAGGGTAGTTCTATTTTCAACATTTTGAGGAACCTCCATGCTGTTTTCCAGAGTGGTTGCACCAGCTTGCATTCCCACCAACAGTGTTGGAGGGTTCCCCTTTCTCCGCATCCTCACCAGCATCTGTCATTTCCTGACTTGTTAATTTTAGCCATTCTGACTGGTGTGAGGTGATATCTCATTGTGGTTTTGATTTGTATTTCCCTGATGCCGAGTGATGTGGAGCACTTTTTCATGTGTCTGTTGGCCATCTGGATGTCTTCTTTGCAGAAATGTCTGTTCATGTCCTCTGCCCATTTCTTGATTGGATTATTTGTTCTTTGGGTGTTGAGTTTGCCAAGTTCTTTATAGATTTTGGACACTAGCCCTTTATCTGATATGTTGTTTGCAAATATCTTCTCCCATTCTGTCAGTTGTCTTTTGGTTTTGTTAACTGTTTCCTTTGCTGTGCAAAAGCTTTTGATCTTGATGAAATCCCAATAGTTCATTTTTGCCCTTTCTTCCCTTGCCTTTGGTGATGTTCCTAGGAAGATGTTGCTGCGGCTGAGGTCGAAGAGGTTGCTGCCTGTGTTCTCCTCAAGGATTTTGATGGATTCTTTTCTCACATTGAGGTCCTTCATCCATTTTGAGTCTATTTTTGTTTGTGGTGTAAGGAAATGGTCCAATATCATTTTTCTGCATGTGGCTGTCCAATTTTCCCAACACCATTTGTTGAAGAGGCTATCTTTTTTCCACTGGACATTCTTTCCTGCTTTGTTGAAGATTAGTTGACCATAGAGTTGAGGGTCTATTTCTGGCCTCTCTATTCTGTTCCATTGATCTATGTGTCTGTTTTTGTGCCAATACCATGCTGTCTTGATGATGACAGCTTTGTAATAGAGCTTGAAGTCCGGAATTGTGATGCCACCAACTTTGGCTTTCTTTTTCAATATTCCTTTGGCTATTCGAGATCTTTTCTGGTTCCATATAAATTTTAGGATTATTTGTTCCATTTCTTCGAAAAAAAAATGGATGGTATTTTGATAGGAATTGCATTAAATGTGTAGATTGCTTTAGGTAGCATAGACATTTTCACAATATTTATTCTTCCAATCCAGGAGGATGGAATATTTTTCCATTTCTTTTTGTCTTCCTCAATCTCTTTCATGAGTACTTTATAGTTTTCTGTGTATAGATTCTTAGCCTCTTTGGTTAGGTTTATTCCTAGGTATCTTATAGTTTTGGGTGCAATTGTAAATGGGATAGACTCTTTAATTTCTCTTTCTTCTGTCTTAATGTTGGTGTAGAGAAATGCAACTGATTTCTGTGCATTGATTTTATATCCTGACACTTTACTGAATTCCTGTACAAATTCTAGCAGTTTTGGAGTGGAGTCTTTTGGGTTTTCCACATATAGTATCATATCATCTGTGAAGAGTGATAGTTTGACTTCTTCTCTGCCAATTTGGATGCCTTTATTTCCTTTTATTGTCTGATTGCTGAGGCTAGGACTTCTAGTACTTTGTTGAATAGCAGTGGTGATAATGGACATCCCTGCCGTGTTCCTGACCTTAGCGGAAAAGCTTTCAGTTTTTCTCCATTGAGAATGATATTTGCGGTGGGTTTTTCATAGATGGCTTTGATAATATTGAGGTATGTGCCCTCTATCCCTGCACTTTGAAGAGTTTTGATCAGGAAGGGATGCTGTACTTTGTCAAATGCTTTTTCAGCATCTATTGAGAGTATCATATGGTTCTTGTTCTTTCTTTTATTAATGTATTGTATCACATTGATTGATTTGCGGATGTTGAACCAAACTTGCAGCCCTGGAATAAATCCCACTTGGTCGTGATGAATAATCCTTTTAATGTACTGTTGAATCCTATGGGCTAGTATTTTGGTGAGAATTTTTGCATCTGTGTTCATCAAGGATATTGGTCTGTAGTTCTCTTTTGTGATGGGATCCTTGTCTGGTTTTGGGATCAAGGTGATGCTGGCCTCATAAAATGAGTTTGGAAGTTTTCCTTCCATTTCTATTTTTTGGAACAGTTTCAGGAGAATAGGAATTAGTTCTTCTTTAAATGTTTGGTAGAATTCCCCCAGGGAAGCCATCTGGCCCTGGACTTTTGTTTGTTTGGAGATTTTTGATGACTGTTTCAATCTCCTTACTGGTTATGGATCTGTTCAGGTTTTCTATTTCTTCCTGGTCCAGTTGTGGTAGTTTATATGTCTCTAGGAATGCATCCATTTCTTCCAGATTGTCAAATTTGTTGGCGTAGAGTTGCTCATAAAATGTTCTTATAATTGTCTGTATTTCTTTGGTGTTCGTTGTGATCTCTCCTCTTTCATTCATGATTTTATTTATTTGGGTCCTTTCTCTTTTCTTTTTGATAAGTCTGGCCAGGGGTTTATCAATCTTATTAATTCTTTCAAAGAACCAGCTCCTAGTTTCGTTGATTTGTTCTATTGTTTTTTTGGTTTCTATTTCATTGATTTCTGCTCTGACCTTTATGATTTCTCTTCTCCTGCTGGGTTTAGGCTTTCTTTCTTGTTCTTTCTCCAGCTCCTTTAGGTGTAGGGTTAGGTTGTGTACCTGAGACCTTTCTTGTTTCTTGAGAAAGGCTTGTACCGCTATATATTTTCCTCTCAGGACTGCCTTTGTTGTGTCCCACAGATTTTGAACCACTGTGTTTTCATTATCATTTGTTTCCATGAATTTTTTCAATTCTTCTTTAATTTCCTGGTTGACCCATTCATTCTTTAGAAGGATGCTGTTTAGTCTCCATGTATTTGGGTTCTTTTCAAATTTCCTCTGTGATTGAGTTCTAGCTTCAGAGCACTGTGGTCTGAAAATATGCAGGGAATGATCCCAATCTTTTGATACCAGTTGAGACCTGATTTAGGACCCAGGATGTGATCTATTCTGGAGAATGTTCCATGTGCACTAGAGAAGAATGTGTATTCTGTTGCTTTAGGATGAAATGTTCTGAATATATCTGTGATGTCCATCTGGTCCAGTGTGTCATTTAAGGCCTTTATTTCCTTGTTGATCTTTTGCTTGGATGATCTGTCCATTTCAGTGAGGGGAGTGTTAAAGTCCCCTACTATTATTGTATTATTGTTGAAGTGTTTCTTTGATTTTGTTATTAATTGGTTTATATAGTTGGCTGCTCCCACGTTAGGGGCATAAATATTTAAAATTGTTAGATCTTCTTGTTGGACAGATCCTTTGAGTATGATATAGTGTCCTTCCTCATCTCTTATTATAGTCTTTGGCTTAAAATCTAATTGATCTGATATAAGGATTGCCACTCCTGCTTTCTTCTGATGTCCATTAGCATGGTAAATTCTTTTCCACCCCCTCACTTTAAACCTGGAGGTGTCTTCGGGTTTAAGATGAGTTTCTTGTAGGCAACATATAGAAGGGTTTTGTTTTTTTATCCATTCTGATACCCTGTGTCTTTTGATTGGGGCATTTTCCCATTAACATTCAGGGTAACTATCGAGAGATATGAATTTAGTGCCATTGTATTGCCTGTAAGGTGACTGTTCCTGTATATTGTCTCTGTTCCTTTCTGATCTACTACTTTTAGGCTCTCTCTTTGCTTAGAGGACCCCTTTCAATATTTCCTGTAGAGCTGGTTTGGTGTTTGCAAATTCTTTCAGTTTTTGTTTGTCCTGGAAGCTTTTTATCTCTCCTTCTATTTTCAATGATAGCCTAGCTGGATATAGTATTCTTGGTTGCATGGTTTTCTCGTTTAGTGCTCTGAATATATCATGCCAGCTCTTTCTGGCCTGCTAGGTCTCTGTGGATAAGTCTGCTGCCAATCTAATATTTTTACCATTGTATGTTACAGCCTTCTTTTCCCAGGATGCTTTCAGGATTTTCTCTTTGTCACTAAGACTTGTAAATTTTACTATTAGGTGATGGGGTGTGGACTTATTCTTGTTGATTTTGAGGGGGGTTCTCTGCACCTCCTGGATTTTGATGCTTGTTCCCTTTGCCATATTAGGGAAATTCTCTCCAATAATTCTCTCCAATATACCTTCTGGTCCCCTCTCTCTTTCTTCTTCTTCTGGAATCCCAATTATCCTAATGTTGTTTTGTCTTATGGTGTCACTTATCTCTCGAATTCTCCCCTCGTGGTCCAGTAGCTGTTTGTCCCTCTTTTGCTCAGCTTCTTTATTCTCTGTCATTTGGTCTTCTATATCGCTAATTCTTTCTTCTGCCTCATTTATCCTAGCAGTGAGAGCTTTCATTTTTTATTGCACCTCATTAATAGCTTTTTTGATTTCAACTTGGTTAGATTTTAGTTCTTTTATTTCTCCAGAAAGGGCTTTTATATCTCCCGAGAGGGTTTCTCTAATATCTCCCATGCCTTTTTTGAGCCCAGCTAGAACCTTGAGAATCGTCATTCTGAACTCTAGATCTGACATATTACCAATGTCTGTATTGATTAGGTCCCTAGCCTTCGGTACTGCCTCTTGTTCCTTTTTTTGTGGTGAATTTTTCCACCTTGTCATTTTGTCCAGATAAGAGTATATGAAGGAGCAAGCAAAATACTAAAAGGGTGGCAAAGAACCCAGGAAAATACGCTTTAACCAAATCAGAAGAGATCCTTTCAGAAAGTGGTTGATTTTCTGTTTCTAGAATTGCTGTTCTTCTTCTCTTTGATCTCCTGTTGGATTTGTGGGTGTTTGCAATCTTTAGATAAGCTATCTAGCTGATCTCCTGCTACCTGAAGTAGTCTCAGCCTGCTACTTCTCCACCATCTTGATTCCTCCCTATATTCTCACTTTCTTAAAGTTGTATTTTGATGGACAGGAGTTCTTAATTTTAATACAATGAAGTGTATCAATTATTTTTGTGATTTCTCTTGCGGTTTTCAGTTTAAGAAATTCTTTCTCACCCCAAGGTTAGAAGGGTACTCCTCTTTACTCTCTTCTAAATTTTTTAACCTTTGACTTTGACATTTATCTTATTAATACCCTAGGATTGCTCTCGTGTATGGTGATAACTGAGAATCTGATTCTGTTCCTTTCATGTATCTTAGATAACTACATTTTCCAGCTACACTCTTTCAGTAGCTCCCTTTCCCTCAGTCATCTGCCTTGACTCTTGTCACAAATCAAAAATCTATCATGCATGGGATTGTTAGCAGCCTCTCCATTCTGTTTCCTTGCCAACTGGCCTACTCCATGCCAATACCGCCAATTCCTTAATAAATGTCCTTTACATTATGGTACATTTTTAAACCTGGTGAGTCATTCTTCCCACTTCATTCATTTTGTTTAACGGTATCTGCACTATGCCTGATCTGTTGCTTTTCCATATCATCTTGTAAAATTCCTGGTAGAATTTTTTACTCAAGTTGAAATAAACTTCCAGAGCAACTTGGGGGGGGGGATTGGCATCTTTATGAGATTATCCTCTTAATTCATGAACATGGGATGTCTCAGAAATGACATACAGCTCAGAGAAAATATGGGCCCAGCAGCCCGAAGGGAAAATGAATAGGCACAGGAGATAAACCCGTCTGGCCAATAAGCATACGAAGAAACACTCAGCCTCACTAGCAGTCAGGGAAAAGCAAATCAAGGTCACAATGAGATACCATTCTATTCTTGTTCAAATGACATTTAAGATGCCTGATAGATTTTGGTGAAGAAGTAGATTATGTCTAACTTGCTGGTGGGAGGGAAGTTGGTAAACATCCTGATATTATTATAGAAAGTTGATATTCTCACAATCTAGGATCCAGAAAGGGCAGTCTAGGTCTCCATACACACTAGAGATAGGCACAAGAATGTTCCTGATAGCACTGTTTTTTCATTGTATTAAACTAGAAATAATTCAGACCCATTGAAAGTCTAGAAAAATAAATTGTGATGTAGTCACATAATGAATATTATACTACAGTGAGAATAAATATACTTCAACTACGCTCAACAGGATGAATGTCAGTAACATAAAACCGAATGAATAAAGGAAGTTCCATAAGATTGCATACAGTCGTGTACACTGTGGAGAAACACAAAAATCAACCAAAATGAAAGAGAGACAGATAGATATTGAACAAGCAGAACAAAAGTTATAAGCTGACAAATACAGACTTCAGGAGAAAGGTTGCTTTTGTGGAGTTCTAGAGCATGACATATGGGAGGGGTGTGTACATAAATGTAATTTATCGATAATGCTCCAGTTTTTTGGCCAGATGTTGTACTCATGAGTGTTCCTTTTATTAATAAATAAACAAATGAAACAAAATACATCTGGCCATGCACAATGGATCAAGGATATATGTCATGGTATGACATGGTATGACCAAGGCATGTCATGACCGGGGCTGAGGAAGAGTTTGACTCCAGGCCCCTGGATTCCAAATTAAAGTACACACATGGTGGGCGCCTGGGTGGCTCAGTGGGTTAAGCCTCTGCCTTCAGCTCAGGTCATGATCTCAGGGTCCTGGGATCGAGTCCCACATCAGGCTCTCTGCTCTGCAGGGAGCCTGCTTCCTCCTCTCTCTCTGCCTGCCTCTCTGCCTACTTGTGATCTCTGTCTGTCAAATAAATAAATAAAATCTATTAAAAAAAAAAGTACACACATGGAAGGATGCACACCTTTTACACTGTTTACTTCAGGGAAGGATTTTTGGGGAAGAGGACTAATCTCATTATCTAACTTCATAAAGTTCAGACTGTTATAATGAGCTCCATGTGCCAATAAAATGCAGCACAAGGGTCCATTTGGGTTCCTCCTGTCCCTTTGGGGGAAACTAAGCCACAGTGGTGAGGATCTCTCTCATCTGTCCTTTCTGGAGTGCCTTCCTATGGTCTTGTGTAGAGTTTCCAATCCATTCCACACCCTATCCAGACGCCAAGGCATGACCTGTGAACTTTTTATCAAGAAATCTGCGTCCCCTAGCATTTTCATGGATCAGAGCTTCTCCCAGAAACATTGGGTTACCCCCAGGGAGAGAGCCTACAGCTCTGTGCCCTTGCCACAAAACCACCCTCTCACACTGTACGGGCTCAAAAGCCTGCACTGGAAGCACGCCCCTCCCCGCCTCAGGGAGCCTCTGGGGAACTGCCACCCCAGCTCCTCCTCCCTCCACCGCCGCTCCTCTGATATGGGGGAGCCCACCAAGCAGTTTGGGTATTTCCAAACTACACCTCCCTCCACCTGAAACTTGGTTGAAGAGAAATTTCTCCATCTTATTACATTTTATTTGTAAAATGGGAATAATGAGACCTGTTCTATGCAACTCATGGGCTTATGATGAGGATCTAATGGACCTCATGAGTTCATTGGCTGTATGTCTCCAAGAAGAAGCAAGAATAGATCCAAGATTCCCTCCTTTCCAGTCAAGATCTGAGTGAGTTTATGTCTTCAGTGGCACACCATTAACAGCCGCCAATTAAGAAATAAATAAATAGAGGCACCTGGGTGGCTTGGTTGGGTAGATCTTGGGATTGAATCCCCGAATTGGGCTTCCTGCTCGGTGGGGAGTCTGCCTCTCCCTCTCCATCTGCCTCTTCCCTAGCTTGTGTTCTCTCTTGCTCTCTCTCTCTCTCTCAAATAAATAAATAAAATCTGTAAAAATAAATAAGTAAATAAAGGGGCACCTGGGTGGCTCAATCAGTTAAGTGTCTGCCTTCAGCTCAGGTCATGATCCCAGGGTTCTGTGATTGAGCCCCACATCAGGCTCCTTGCTCAGCGGGGACCCTGCTTCTCCCTCTGCCTGCCACTCTGCCTGCTTGTGCTCTCTCTCTGTCAAATAAATAAATAAAAGTCTTAAAATTAAAAAAAAATAAATAAAATACAGTGTATCCCTGAACAAAACTGGGAAGTGACCCCAAGGGCCCAGGGAAAGAGCCTACCCAGAAAAGACTCGAGAAGACCTTCAGTTTATACCTCAGGAGGATCAGTGCCACAGAGGCAGCCTATAAGAATAAAAAAAAAACAGTAAACAGTAACAATAATAAAAATCCCCAGCAAACACAATGGAAAGGTGAAGACCTGATTCCCAGAGTTTCCTGAGTTCCAGACATGATAGGATTGAAATGTCTAGTTTTCAACAAAAAATCAGAAGGAATACAAAGAAACAGGAAAGTATGACCCATTCAAAGGGAAATTTTCCCTAAAAAGGATCTGATGTCAGAACTACTAGACAAATACTTTAAAACAGCTGTCTTAAAGATGTTCAAAGAACTAAAGGAAGCTATGGAAAAGGTCTTGAAAACAATGTATGAACAAAGTGGAAATATTAAGAAAGAGAGAGAAAAACTAAAAACAAACACAAAAGAAAAGAAAATTCTAGAGCCAAAAATTACAGTAACCGAAATAAAAAATTCACCGTCTTCCCTAGACAGACAAAGAATTTTTTGCCATGGAAGAAATGAAACCAACACAGGGGGAGAAGGGCTGTTAGAGAGTAAGCCTCTAAGCCTTTGGGATTTCCTTCAGGTGCCACGGATCTAGGGGCGCTTCAAAGTTGTTGGAGCCTTACTCCCCAGAACCAAGGACAAAGACCAGACAAATTCTTTCTTATACAACAACTCCCAACCCAACACACACACATACACATGCACGCGTGCGCACACCCTGAAGAAACCCGCAGCTACTGTAACACAGCCAAACTCTGAACAGCATGCTCACTCTTTTGCACCTCAGTTTTCCCTCAGCCAAATGGACATAACTCTCCCCAACTTTGTACGGAGATGTGAATATGTCTGTAAAATCATCATGAAAACCTAGAGAGGTGTGAACTTCTGATTTTCTGAGAGACGTCAAGAGGTGATCGTGACTGAGCACGCTGAGATGAGGTGCTAAGCGGGAGACATGACGCGCTTGGCATCAGCTCCTCCGGCTCCCCTGGTCTCAGAGAAACCCGTTCATTCATTCCACAAGTACTGTTTTAGGTACTCGAGATAGCAGTGAGAAGAGAAAACAAATAAAGAAGAAAAAAAAAAAAAGCAAGGTCTGCCCCTGTGGAGCTCACACACCAGTGGAAAAGGAAATGAATGAATAATATATATGTATGCCTAGAAATTTCGAGGGCTACATGGAAAAATACCAAGCTGAGATGGTAACCAGGAAATGCCAAAGTCGGGAGGAGGGGTTGGAAGTTAAACTACCACCGTCAAGAATGTTCTTCCAGAGAACATGGCACAAGAGCAAAATCTTGAAGGAGGCAGGAGAAGTCCAAGGAGACCCTGGGAAAGAGAGTTTCAGTGTGACAGGAACCTGTGCAAATGCCCTGAGGCAGGAACAGACGTGGGGCATTTGAAGAACAGCAAAGAGGGCAGCTGGAGCAGAGATAGCAAAAGGAAGATAAGGTCGGAGAGGCATGCAGTCGGGGGCAGAGCATCTAGGAGTTCAGGGACTAGTTGTAAGAACTTTGGCTTTCACTCTCAATGTGATGGGAGATTATCACAAGGTGATGTCAGAGCAGAGACAGAATTTGACTGACGGGTTTGAAACCAACCATTGAGGCAAAGATAGAAGTGAAGGGATCAGTTAAGCCGTGTTAGTTACCTAAATGAGAGATGATGAGTACCGGAGGTGAGGAGTTGGGATTCTGGGGATCCAGTGATTTGGAGTGAACCTGGGGGTTAGAAGTGAATGAGTCAGCAGGAAGGATAGCTTTACCCTTTCTGATATGAGCAGATTTGGGGGAGAGAATCAGAAGTGGAGTTTGGGTATCACTCAGATACCCAGGGGAGACATGAAGCACAGAGTCAGACACCAGGAATCTGAAGGGCTTTGGAGAGGGGCAGGCTAGAGGTCCATGTTTGGGAATTGGCAGCTTCTAGAAGCAGTTAAAGCCAGGGGCCTAGAGGGCAAAACCCGCTCTGATCCCCGGAGCCTCCGACAATAAGAGACCTGGGAGAGACTACAGGAAAGTCATTACCATTAAAAAAGAGAGAGAGTTTGGGGAAGGGGCTTGTGTTGTGAGGATGTTTCTGGGAAGCCAATAATATTCTAATTATCGAGCTGGACAATAATTAGATGTTTACTTTATATTAGCTCATTATGCTCATATTTATATATTATACGTTTGTGTGTGTGTTTAGGTTATATTCCATCGTTTTTAAAGTTTTGAGGTGAACAACAGACAGATAGATAATGAGACTGAAGGGCCAGAAGTGATATACACCGAACCGCAGAGAACGGGGTTTTGTTTTGTTTCACTTCTTACTATAGCTCCAGAGCTCCAGGGATCCTTTAAGGAAAAATGATTCCAATTCCTAAAGTAGAAGCTGTTGGAGAGACGGGCTGCTTTGGCTTGAGCCTCCCTGCCACGGTCTCCTAGCAACCAAGGAGGCTGGGAGCTGGGGACCAGCCTCTGACTTCCCTGATGTTTATTGGGTTGTCACACTCACCATAATCACACCTGGTAATTGGGGAGCTACTTTCCCCATCTAGACCACATGCATGTTTAATCTCTTTTGTCTTCTCAAGAGCTCTACCACGTAGGTGGGGGAAGACACAATTATATCCCAGTCTACGGGAAAAACACCAAGATTCCCCCCTCCCAAAAATAGAGTGATGCCATTTTTATAGACAGGAGGAGCCTTCATTATCTAATTCAACCTATTGTTTCCTGAAGAGAAAACCTGAAACCGGAATCCAAGTTGCCTGACATTCCTGGAATGTTCCAGAACACCTGTTTATCAGTCTGGAGGAAGGGGTGCCCACAGCTCCTGGTCTATGGCCAGCTCCAGAAAAATGAGAATAAAAAGGAAAATTAGGTCTTAGTTTTATAAAAATCGTTTGACCTCATGGACTCCTTGCAAGGGTTTTGGTAACTCCCAGTGGTCCCTGGAGCATACTTTGAGAAGCCCTACTGGCCTAGAGCATCAGGGGCCAAGTCAGCAACTAGCAGTCACCGGGGGAGAGTTAGGGCAGTAGCCGGGGGAAGGGGCAGATATGCTCACATATTTGAGGCATCTTAATTTATGCTGCGCTCTTGAGCATTGGAGGGGAGGCGATGGGGGTCAGAGAATGAGCCTGTGTGCAGGAGGGGAGTAACTGTGAAGTCAGAGGACAGAGAAGCCAAAGCCGCAGGCTGACCATGCTGCCAGCTGTCCACGGTGGCAGAGGTCTGGGAAGAAGAGCCACAGGCGTGTTTGTGCAAGTCGGCTCGGGCTACTACAACAAAAACCACACCTGGGCGGCTTCAACAGCAGGTATTTACCTCGCACAGTTCTGGAACCTGCAAGCCAAGATCAAGGTGCCTGCCTTTCCTGGCAGGAGCCTGCTTCCTGACCACCTGCCGCCAGCTGTGTCCTCACCTGATGGGAGGAGAGAGAGAGCACATGCTTTGATCTCTCTCCCTCTTTTTACAAAGCCACAAACCCCATCATGAGGGCCCCACCCTCATGACTTCATCTAACCTCATGACCTCCCAAAGCCCTGTCCAAATGCCATCACACTGGGGTGGGAGTTGGGAGGGCTTCAGCATGTGAATTCAAGGGGACACAGTTCGATCCACAGCCGTGTTCCTGCCATTTTGGTCACTGGCCCTGTTGGGGCTTAGAGACCTTCTCCTGAACCGTGCCTTCCTCGGAACCTCCCAGCCTCTCCAGATATTTAAGACAGCTGCCAGGAAGGGCTGGTGCTGGGGCTTCTCCCCCAGGAGCAAGGGGCTGGTGGGCAGAGTAGAATTCACACCTTCTCTCCCTACCCTACGGTGCCGAGCTGGGTCTGGGCACGCAGGAGCCGTGTAAATGCCAGCGGCTAGAATGGAATGGAGTCAGGCTGTGTCCTCAGACAACCCCGAGTGACCTGGCTGGGCTGCTCAAATGCTTTCTGGGAGGTGGCAAGGCTTTGCTGGGCTGCGGGCGGGAGCGAAGGCCCTGCCAGGTGCCAGCCCATCGCTCTGCAGAAAAGCTCCCATTTTTCTCTGGTGCTCCCCCTCCCTGTTTTAGCAGCAACTTTGAGACAAGGTGGTCAGACTGGCAGAAGCCAGGTGTCTGGGAATGAAATTTGGAATTTTTTTCTTTTTTTTCCCTCCAAATGACTGTGCTAGGTAAGAGTCTCCCTCTTCTCCCACCTGGAGACTTTCCTGGAGAAGTGGTCAAGTGGGAAGTGAGGAGAGCAGAAATATCATAATGGGGGTGAAGCTTGTCTTCAGAACCCATCACCCCATGTTCTGGGCCTTTGCCAAATCTCTGGGGTCCACTCTGTGCCCAGCCACATGCAACCTGCTCCAAGATGTCCCAGACTCTTCCTGAGCAAGGATTAAGCGCTTTCCCAGGGGTGTGTCTTCCTCCTGCCACTCCCACCCAGCCTAGCCTGGCAGGCATTGCCTCTTTTTCCCTGCCTGTCTAGTCCCTACCCTCGTCTTATCCCCCACCCCCACCTATCACGCTCCCCAGATACCACGAAGCCGCTGGGACCCTCTGGTCCCTCTGATTCTTGTTATTTAATTTCTATATGATCTTCTCTCCTAAATCACAATATAAGCCTCTTGAGGACTGCATCAAGTTTTGTTTAATCCTAGTCCCCACCCCCTTTCAATCCTATCTGCTATACACCACCCCCCACACACACATACAGAGGAAGTATGAGGAAACTCCAGGTGCTTGGTGAAAACTCCCAACCACAGACTGGGAGAGAATCTTTGCAAAACACATGAAGGACTATATAAAATATACAAAGAATTCAAAACTCAACAATAAGGAAATGAATAACCCCATCAAAACATGGAGAAAGTATCTGAAAAGACAGCTCACCAAAAAAAAAAAAAAGTGAGCAGATGCAAATAAGCCTAAGAAAAGATCCTCCACATCACATGTCATCAGGCAAATGCAAATTAAAACAACAGTGAGACACCACTACTGACCTACTGGAGCAGACAAGGTCAAGTGCTGGTGAGGATGCAAGCCACGGGGACTCATTCATCACTGGCGGAAATGCACTGTGGAACAGCCACTTCGAAAGACAGTTTGACAGTTTCTTAGAAAACAAAGCATACTCTCCCCCCACCAACAATTTCTCTGCTTATATGGCCTTTTTTCCCTATAGTTTTTATTATGGTAAAATACACATAAAATTTTCCATCTTAATTAACCATTTTTAAGTGTACATCGGTGGTATTAAATACATTCATAATGTTGTGCAACCATAAGCACCAACCATCTCCAGAACTCTCTATACCATCTCGTAACTCCGTCTCCTTCATCATGTGAAACTGAAACTCTGTTTCCACTGAACAACACCTTCCCACTCCCCTTCTCCCCAGTTCCTGGCAACCAGCCTTCTACATTCTGTCTCTAGGATTCTGACTACTCTAAAAGCACCTCATATAAGTGGAATCACGCAGTATTTGTCCTTTTGTGTCTGGCTTATTTCAGTTAGCGTCATGTCCTCAGGGTTCACCTACATTTTAGCACGTGTCAGAATTTCCTTCTTTTTTAGGGCTGCATAATATTCCATTGTGGGGCTCTACCATTTAAACTAAACATAGTCTCACCATATGACCCAGCAGTTGTGCCCCTTGGCAGTTGACCAGATGAGCTGAAAAATTATGACCATACACAAATGTTTATAGCAGCTTTATGCATAACTGCCAAAATTGGAAGCAACCAAGGTGTTCTTCAGGAGGTGAATGGATTAGAAAAACTGTGGTACAGCCAGACAACAGAATAAGATTCAGCAATAAAAAGAAATGGGCTATCAAGCCATGAAAAGACATGGGAGAAACATAAACACAGATCACCACGTGAAAGAGGCCAATCTGAAAAGTTGACACGCTATAGGATTCCAACTATATGACATTCTGAAGAAGACAAAACTATGCGGGGAGAGTGTAAGGATCAGCGGTTGCTGGGGGTTGAGCAGGGGGGAGGAAGAGTGGGCAGAGCAGGGAGGATTTTTAGGGCAATGAAATTTTTCTGTATATTATAATGGTCAATACATGTCATTACACATTTATCAAAATCCACAGGATGTACAACACAAAGACCCTAATGTAAACTATGGACCTTAGTTAATAATAAGGTGTCATACGGTTCATCAATTGTAACAAATGTACCGCCCTAATCAAGATGTTGGTAAGAGGGGAAGTTCACTGTGTGAAGGCTGGATATGTGGGAGCTCTCTGTATTGGCTGCTCAATTCTTCTGTAAACCTCACACTATGCTCAAAAACACAGTAACTAGAAAAAAGAAGACAACTTACGTGACATTTACACCTCCGTGTGAATTGCTTTAAAACTGGCTGGTGGTGCCCATGCACCAGACACTTTATTCCAGGTACTTCACGTTCATGAACTCATTCCAACCGTACAAGGATTCTGCGCAGGAAAACGCAGAAGCATTTGACAAGTGAAGAAACCGAGGCCCAGAGAGGTTAAATGACATGCTCAGTTCACAGGACTCCCTAAGCAGGGGAGATAGGATTCAAACCCCTTCTCCAAACTGCTTGCATTTTAAAAGAGAACATCTGAATGGGGAGGAGCCCCAGAAGAGAGGACAAGTCTTCAAACAACACTCGTTCTGGAATAATTTCTCTAAAATAAAATTCAACCATTTTAGCTGTTCAGTTTCACGACTTTGGGAAGAAGGCATATACCCATGTAAACACCACCACAATTGAGAAGTAGATCATTTCTATCACCCCAAAAAGTTTGTCCTCTCTTGCTCCTTTCCAGGCAAATGCCATGCCCACCTCCATGCCTCAGGCCACCACCGATCTGCTTTCTATCACAGTAGTTAAGTGCTGGCTGTCCCAGAATTTTCTATGAATGGGATCATATGGTATCCTACTCTTTGGTGGCTGATTTGTTTAGGAAGGGGCTTGACAGGAAAAAAATTTTTTTTAATTTTAAAAGATTTTATTTATTTGACAGAGACATAGTGTTGAGAGGGCACGCAAGCAGGGCAAAGCAGGAAAGGGAGAAGAAGGCTTCCCGCCGAGCAGGGAGTCCGATGCGGGGCTCAATCCCAGGATCTTGGGATCACAATCTGAGCCAAAGGCAGATGCCCAAAGACTGAGCCTCCCAGGTACCCCTCAACGGGAAAAATTTGAGACTCAACCATACTGTTGCATGTATCAGGACTTTATTCATAAGAGACTAATTTCTAACGACAGAATTTCAGACACAGCAACCCCCAGAAGAGGAATGCATGCTGTTATGTAAACTAGAGCTACCCAGGTCAGTCTGCAAGGGAGGGGGAGGACTGGGCCACATCAGGCCAAACGGGACGCCAAATGGGCTACAAGCACCAGACTTTATCCAAGGAACCAAGCAGCTGCCCACTCAAATTCTGGACAGAAATGGCCAAGTAGTCGTGGAAAAATGGAATTTCCCTTTTCTAGACTTAATTTTCCTCTTTGAAGAATGTTAAGGATTGCCTTGCTCTGCTTTCGTCATTGGAGAAGGCTCCGAAAAGCTTTGGGGTCCCAAATAAATTGTTTTGCACCTTCAAACATGTTGTTATAATGATTAATAATAAAGAAAAGGAAAAGGGGAGAGAGGGAGGAAGCTTGGCCCTAGGTGTGCGACAAAGAATGATTACACATCCTAGAAAATAGGTTATACGGGTGAAATTATACTTTTGCCATATGAAGACACGCGTTCTCTGGAGAAAGGGCGGGGGCAGCCTAAGGGCTCTTGACTTTCACACACGTGCAGTTTACAGTTGTGCCGAGGAGATTTGTGGTTTTCAGCTCGCGGCTCTACAGCTAAGCTGCTCACGCACTGCAGTCGGGTGCAGAGCTCTGCGGGTTTCAAGACAGCGCAGCTATAACGGAGATAGACGTTAGGTCCTCTCCAAATCCTCCGTTTGCAACTCGGCCTGAAGAGTGCAGGCGCTCAACGCCGTGCGAGACATGGACACTAGGGGGCGCTGCCGGCCAGGAGGAAGAGAATTTCCCCAAGCTCGTCCTATGAAGCACCCACACCCGTTAAAGGTAATGGTGATAACACTACAGATCGCTGAATCTGAGGAAGCCAGCCAGTTGGGTCTGATATCTGGCCAACATGGGACCCTGGAATAGATGAACTATCTGACCAGCCTGACTTCTTTACTGCAATCCCTGTGCGAGCACAAGAGCAGACCACCACCCTGGCCGTGA
This sequence comes from Lutra lutra, assembly GCF_902655055.1. Taxonomy (NCBI): domain Eukaryota; kingdom Metazoa; phylum Chordata; class Mammalia; order Carnivora; family Mustelidae; genus Lutra; species Lutra lutra. The sequence continues at coordinate 45,896,364 of NC_062279.1, read as the reverse complement.
CCGTGCATTTCCAAATCACTTTCCCAAAGGAACCAATGTTTGTTTGGTTGCTAGGTTCCCCTTTTAACTTAACAAGCAGGCGAGCTGGAGCCTCTTCTTGGATGGCATAGATTGAAACTACTAGTTTTTTTCATTCTTCTTACTGCAATCATGAATAATGCGGACTACAATGATGTGTTAGACATATAGGCTTTCAAATGTTTCATTCAATCTATTCACTTCAGCAAACACGGATGCTGGTGACATGTGAAGGCTCCACAGCTGGCTCCCCAGGTGGCTACAGAGGTGAAGTCTGCTCTAGACCCATGGTTTCTGCACAATGGAGCCTGTGATAGTCCTATAAGAAAGAGAAATTGGATACATAACCACCACGAGGCAGGCGTGGTGGAACCCAAAGGAAGGTGAGTCTTTCCAGCCCAAAATGCCACCTCGCCAGACAAGGTCTTCCCGGCCACGCTGGTGAAATAACACCCTATACCTCCCTCCGCTTTGGTCTTCTCCGTAGTACTTGTCACCGGCTTCTCCCCCATTGCGTCGTTCCTCCTTGTCCGTTTGGGTCTTGTCTGTCTCCCCACACGGGTATGTCCGCCCCTAAAGGCAAAGATTGGTAAGGAGATCAGCTGGGCCTCCACTGAGAGCCCAGTTGTCCTTCCTGGGGCATACCCAGACTTAGGAAGGTATTTGACCACCGAGCTCAAGAGCCAAGGAAAAAGAGAGAGAACAGTCCATACCCTTGGACTCAGCCATCACATCGCAGGAGTGTGTCCTGGGGATGCCATCGCCGTGGCTCCTGCAAGGTGGCAGGCAGCTGCCGGCTTCCTTCCCTCTCACTGCTGGGGGTCTGCAGGTCCAGCTCCCACAGAGTCCACGACAGCACCCTGCCCTCCTCCCTGCAGCCCTCCTCCCCGCAGCCCTGCAGGATCAGAGGCCAAATAGCAACTTGGGCGCCATCCCACGTGGCAAGGACTGTTCTACGCCCCCTCGGGTATGGCCCCTTTCACTCCTCTAGAAGTGGTTTGAGTGAGATGCTTTTTACAGACAAGGCCAGCCAGGCAAAGAGTTCAGGCAGGAAGTGATGGAGTCGGGATGCGATCCCAGGTATTCTGACTGCAGATGTGGACTCTGAATCCATTGCGTGGCTCTGCCTCTGCCTGGGAGATGGTGGGGGGTCGGGGGTCACAAGTGGACTATATGAATGACATATGGACATAAACCATTTTCTTTCATCTAGAACACAGGTCTACTGCCTTCTTGAAAGTGCATTCATGCTCTCTGCATCCACTCCATGCAAGCTTCAAATACTCGTTTTCTCCTGGAAGTCGGGGCATGGCGAGCACAGGCGGGCTTGTAGAGACCTTGCATGTGAGGCCGCTGAATATTTGTAGAAGGAGCTAAGTATGCTTCAATGATCACAGCTTGACCACTTATCAATACTTTGAGTCTGCAGAAATTACATAGTCTCTCCGAGCCTCCACTTTCTCATCTGTAGCAATTAGCAAGAACCACATAGTAGCTGCCCAATAAATATTCCTTTCCCAAGGATGACTGTCCTGGTATAATTTAACCTAGTAAAAAGTTATAAATAACTTGGTGTCTAACAATGGAGAAATGATACCACCGAACATGGTAGTTTTAGATGCTGGCAGAGCCTGAAACCATTAAAAAGTATATTGAGAAGTGCGCGCACACACACACACACACACACACACACACACACAAACACAGTAAAAAAAAAAAATGCTGAGTACAGAAACTTCATCCAGGTTTGATTTTTACAGTATCCTGAAGGAAATACTCCCCAGTGTTAGGTGTTTATCAATGGGTAATAGCACGTGAGGGTGACAAGTTTCTTTTTTATACTTTTTCATATTTTCTTTTTTTTCTACCCTTTTCATATTTTCTAATGGTCCACAAGGAGTTTGCCTTTTTTCACAACCAGACAACACATTGTTTACAAAGCTAGCTTCCTTTCATTTTATACCATATGGGTTAATGCTTTAGCACGAAGAGTAGGATCAGAAGTGGAGGGACAGAGAAGAAGCTGAGGGGAGAGGAGAGACCTCCGTTTCACTGGCATTTACTGAACATCCGCTATGTGCAGGCACTGTATAGGGTGTCAACTCTGCAGGCTGAGTGAGATCTCAAAGAACTAGTCATTGCTGAGCAGACAAGGCCAGGGAATGGCACATGCAAAGGTCCTGGGGCGTGAAACAGCAGGCATGCTGAACAGCAAGTAGGGCCCCTGGGGGAGAGGAAAGAATGTGGCTGAGAGATGGGCAGGCCGGAAATGCCTTTGAGGGCTCCTCAGCAGCTGTAAAGGGGATCAGAGTGCATCCCTGAGCTCCTGTGGGTGGATGTCTTTTTGTTTTTGTCAATTAAAAATTTTATTGAGATAATTGTAGATTCACATGCAGTTGTAAGAAATAATACAGAGAGATGCCTGGTACACTTTGCCAGTTTTCCCCAATAGTGACTTTTTGTAAAACCATAGGGCAATATCCCAACCAGGATATTGACCTTGATACAGTCCACTGATCTTATTCAGATTCTCCCGGTTTTGCTTATACCTGCTTATTACGTTCTATGCAATTTTTATTCCCAGTGTAGGTTCTTGTATCCACCACCACAGTCCAGATACTGAACAATTCCGGCCCAGCAGGACTCCAGCTGCTGTTTGATAGCCACACCCATCTCCCTCCTGCCCCCCTCCCTCCATGCCTACCAGACCAGAGGACTGATTCAAGGGGAGGGTAAGGAGGAGGAGCGGGAGGAGCCCCCTTTTCTGCCTGGCAGAGCTCACAGGGGTTGGGATGGGCTGTGAGTTAGGGACCAAGTTTGGTGTAGCATGCTAAGCCAGCTGTGGCCACAGGAAACATCTAGAGGGCCAAGGGAGGATGTGCCGGAGGCCAATGGGTTTACGAATCCACAGTGAAGAGAGAGGTCTGAGCTGAAGGTGAGTCTGGGAGTCGCCACCTGTCGCTGCTGGTGCTATGGATTTGCTAGGGAGGGAGTGGTTGGGTGGAGGGGACTAAGGAAGGAGCGGGAGGAGGGTCGCCCCCTTTCATGTAGCAGACATCTGTTGACAGTCCGCTTCTGGATACTGCCCACCCAGAGGCCCTCAGACTGGGGCCTTGTTTTCCAGCTGGCTGCCTCCTGCCTTGCTCTTGCGTAAGGAACCCTGGGAATCGGCACAGAATCCTCCAACTCAGAAGGCGCCCTTTACTTTGCCCCCTGTGTGAGCTTCTGAGCTGGTAATGAGGTGTCCCTCTTCCCAAACGCACCCGTTAGCTGCATCTTGTTCTGTTCCCTGAGCACAAGGAGTGTGAATCCTGGCCCTGCCAAGCAGGGAAGGACCATAGAGGTCACTGAATTCAAAGCCTTGAATTACAAAGGAGAAAACCAATCCTTGGAGAGGGAGGCTTGTCAAAGGCCGTAGACCTGACCCGCTGGAAGAAAAGGGGGCTATTTGTTTTCAAGTTCAGAATCTGCTTTCCTCATAGAGGAGAAAGCCAGGCGAGATGGATGAAAGTTTCTGATCTCCTTCACTGATGAGTTTTTACTGAGCATCTATTATGCGCGGGGCAGCGTCGAGTTCTCTGGAGACCAAGACCTGTCAGGCGTGGACCCTAATGCTGGTGCATAAGGGTATCGAAGAGTTAAATTCCAGGAGCTATTGAGAGTAGCGGTGGGTAGAGGAATCTCCCCAGAGGAAAGGTCCCCTCCCTAGCATCTCGGGCTCCGGAAACCTGGGCGCGAGGAGCCTGGGAAGGGCTGCCCCTCCGGCGCGCAGCCTCCCCCCCGCCGCCCGCTCCGCTCTCGAATTACAACAAAAGGGGCTGGAGGCCGGGCCTGCGGTGGCGGCCGCCTCCCGGGAAAGGGGTGGGCCCGGGCCCGGGGAGGGGTTTGCCTTCCGACTCGCGTTAAAAGTACCGGGAAAAGCGTAAAGGAGCGACTCCAGTCCGCGGCGTCCGCAACTTGCAGCCCGCTTTCTCCAGCGGCCTGAGAAGTCGGCTCGCCCCCTCTGCTCGGGAAAGGGGGTCGGCGGCGACCGGCACGGAGAGGGGCTACCGTGGGAAGTGTCGGCCCCGGCTGCCAAGTAAGAGCGCTCGTCGCCCCTGCCCTCCCCAACGCGGTAGGCAAGGAAGCGGGAGCATCCGGGTGGAATCTCCGGGCTCCACTCCCTGCGGAGCTGCCCCTTGGCGGTGGTCCGGATCCCCCGGAGCCTGCGCGGCGGGCCCTCCGAGCGAAGGCTCTTGCTCGGAGAGATGCTAGGACCCGCAGGCTAACGGGGTGCCCTTTCGGACTCGGGCGGACCCGCCCAGCCCCACCTCTCCTGAGCCGGACTGGGCGATGCAGCGGGCGCGCCCGGGAGAGCAGGGCGCTCGGTTCCTTGCTTGCTGCGGGACGCCCGCAACCTGGCAGGACGAGCTAGTCGAGGCTCTTGCGCTCTAGGTACCCAGGAGTGTGCGGCGTGGGGACAGGGATACTCGGAGTTAATGACTTTTGAGGAGGTGGAGCGCGCGCGCGGGGAGCAGGGGGCGCCCTGGGGTGTCCCCGGTGCAGCGGCTTTGGAGATACGGAGCGCACTGGGCTGGCTAGGGCAGAGTGGGTGGGGGCCATTGGGACTGCGCCTGGGTGCTCTGGTGCCCACTGCCTAGGAATTGGGCTTTCTCCCCAGCCTCCTAGAGAGGCTGGGCTGAGCGCCCGAGCGTCCTGAGTCCTGTGCGAGGACAGGCGCGATCTGCACGCAAGGGATGCCCTCCCAAGTCGCCTTGGCTCGGCCGGGGACCGGGGAACCTTTCCCGCCGTTATCACAGACAGGCCCTGGAGTAGGAAAGAACCGGCACAGGCTACCCGGCGAATCGTGCAAGCAGGGTCGTCCCAGGGGGTAGAGCAAATCTTAGTCTAGTACGTAGACTAGGCTAGTACGCAGACCTCCATATCCCGCGGTCTTCAGTGCCTGCAGATTTTACGCAGGCGCGTTGGCCACTGCGCTCTGCACACCCTCCCCCCAAGCCCAAATTTGGGAGCTTTCTAACGTAGCAGCCTGCTGGAGGTGTCGCCATAAATCAGCGCCAGAATAGAAATGATTGGAAGGAAGAAGCAAAGACCACCCAAAAAACAGCACGGGTGGGGTGAGAGGACGCGGCGGAACTGGCCGGGTGGGGACGGGGGGGCACTGAACTATTCAGTTTACTTGGAAACCTCAGGTCCAGGTGAGAAGAACGATGTGCATGAAATCAGAAACATGCTCCCAATTAACTTCGCCCCCTAAAATCTTTGAACTGCGGGGTTCTTAAAATCAGTCTAATTGCTAATTTTCGAAGAGGAGGAAAAGCACGAAGCTCAAGGCCCCTGAGTTGGTCAATGTGGGGCCTCCAACCCCCTTCCCTTAACCCAGCTCCTTCCTTATGCCACCGCGAGCTTGTCTGTCCAGGAATCCCCAAAGCCCATTTGTTACCCTTCCTGGAATTATTTAGTTATTTATGGTGTATTCTGTACTTAAAATGGTCAGGGATGGGGCTTAAGAGGAGGGCGAACCCTTCATTTCCCTGGTCACTGCCCAGATGAATGACGGACTCACTGGACCCTGCCTCACCTAAATCATTCATTTCCCTCTCCCTTTTGTCCTGTTCTCCTTCCTGGTCCCTAGTATCTGCCCTGGGGAAGGACCATCAAATCCATGGCAAAGTGCATGCCCTCATGGACCCCTGGGGCTTTGGGGGCCCCAAAAGCTGCAGTCTCAGTGGTGTGCATATGCACGAATCTGTTTGTCTCCCTGTGACTTTGTGTTAAAAAGTGACTTGGTCTAAAGACAGTATGAAACTTAGGTCTGAAGACAAAGTATGCACTTGACATTACAGGTTGGCTGACATTTTGATGCATGGCAGACAGGAAAATTCTGCAAAGAGGCTTCTGTCTGTCTCCTCTCCAGCTGGGTTCCTGGCCTTGCTTCTCCTGGCCTTTTGCCATGTCCTTGTTCTTTCTGACCTCTGGATGACCAGTGTGGAAGGGTCTTTCTTGGGAGGGAAACAGATTTTCTGTGCTCTGGGGATGACCATCAGTGAAGCTTTGTGATGTCCCCCCCACCAGGTTCTGCAATGTGTATTTTAAAATTAGATTCTGAAAACTTTCAAATATGCACACAAGTAGAGCGAAGGCCCCCATAGCTTCTCACCCAGCTTCTTGTTCTCAATATTTTGCCACAGTTGCTTCTAACTATTCCTTTGCTTTTTCTTTTCTCATTGAAGTATTTTAAAGCAAATGCCAGATTTCAGATTTGATCATCATTCCATTCCTATGTATTTATTTCAGCATGATCTTGAAAAATATTAAATAACCATGATGCTGTTATTACACCTAAGAAAATTAGCCATGATTCCTTACTCTCATCTCATACCCAACCCATATGCAGAAATTTCCCTGTTTTCCCCCCAAAGGTCTTTGTAAAGTTGATCTGAGTTCTGTTGGTTTTTATAGTCTATGTTCATGTCATATTTTATTCCTTCCAAACAGTGCTTCTATCCACTATGTCATTTGATTATTATGATGCCCCACTAAAAAAGTGAGATGTGTCCTGAATTCATTTTAAGTCTGAGTAAACCGGCACAGAGATAAGCTGTCCAGATGGCACAGCCCGTGACTGGCGGAACCAGGACCTGACCCAGCCGCCTCCTTCCTGGGCCACGGTGGCTCTGTTTCTCAGTGCTGCTCCTGGACTATCAGCTGTCCTCCCAAGCGTTCATCTTGGCTCTGTCTTCATCCCGAGCTTATCACTTCTATACACCTGCTATCAGAAATCCCTGTCTAAATATTTAGTAATTGGCCATTTGGCGCTTGAGGTAAGTCAGCTACAAAGTCAGGAAGCCTGGGTTTATTTCTCAGCTTATTATGAAATTGTAGGAAAGCAGTGTCCCTCTTGAGGGCTCGGGGTGGCCCTCTCTGAACTAGGAAGGAGCATTTCCCCCCATTCTCAGGCTCCTGGGTCTGGGAGTGGGATGAGTGAAACCAGTGGGACAAGACCAAGGCTCCGAAAGAAATCTCACTGAGAACAGTTGCCCCATCGGCTGAGCGTTCTGGCAGCTGGTATCTTTCGTGGGAGATTCCTAAATCCGATGACAGAGAAGAGGCTTCCCTCTGAAGTCCTTCATTCACGAACAACTTTGTTTATTGTGCTGCTGTCCGATGAGGATGCAGAACACCAGAATTTTGTACTTGTAGCCCTTTCATTACTTGTGTTTATTTGCTTTGAAGTGGGGTGATACATCATTTTTACATCTTATTAGTGAGACTCATGAATTGGAAATCCTCTTCCTTGGCTGGCTGTGTGGGAAAATGGAATCTCTTATGTCTTCGCTCCTGGATTTTCTGCTGCTGTGTTCATTGCCCTGAAATAGACATTGGGTGAGCAGACCTTCCATAGGACAGCCAATCAGGGACAGAGAAACTGGCGGCTTCATAGCCAATATTCAACTGTAGGGACTCCTCAGGGCACAGCATTAACCTGGAATCACACTGTCTTCTGGCGACCATCAGTTCTCTTCCCCCATAGCTGATAGACGGGCTCCGTGGGTGTAGGATTTCTCGGTGATCTTATATCAGCGGTGGCAAGTGGCTAACTTCCTTTTACAGTTGCGGGACCATTGGGAGGTGTAGTTGTTGGCTCCCAGGGCTGCCTGGATTCCGAACAGCTTGTGATGACTATTGTTCATTTCCCTCTGGGGAGGGGTCTTCTCGGTCAGTCTTCGTGACCGCGTCACACAGACATCCACCTGCGTTGCGGACCCTGGCTGGGCGCAGCCTGCCCTGCTCCAGGCCCACAAAAGCAGCGGAACTAGCCACTGCGGGCCAGAGAAGGAAGGGCCAAGCGGATTCCACAGACGCACAACCGCATCGATGCACTGATTAGTTTCTGTCCTATAGCTGCGTCCAGGTCTGAAGTGAGCCTTCAGACCTTCTTCTGTTAGTCATTCCAGCTGTGCTCCTGCGGTCAGGCACGGCATGTGTTTGGTGGGGAGCACAAACTGGCCAGGTGTGCTAGCTGGTCTTCCCCTTGCCGCTTGTGTCTGAGAAGCCACCAGGACCATCCTTTCGAGGGACATAAAGCACGAGGGTGACCGTTTTGATAAGATTTCCGTCCAGAGTTTGGAAAAGTCCTTCACACTTCTCTTGGCAAAAACAGCATACCCAGGCAAGTTTCGTGTGGCAAGCCTGGGTGTAGAGCAAGAACGAACTTAGCAGAGAATGAAGATGTAATTAGGGTCACAGTTAATTTCTTCTTGCCCAGGGCTTTTGGTCCCTTTATTTGGAATATCTTGAACTTTGTACTGTAGTATCATGGGCGAATGATGACACATTTTTTTAGTTTTTTAATTGTCAGACTCTGTTACACAAGCAGACACAGCTGGCCCCATGGAGGTTTTGTGCAAACTACCATATGTCCTCCTCGATGTGTCCCCAACACAGGCTTTAACTATCTTATGGGAAAATAATGCTGCTTGCCTATAAAGAACACGATTTATGAGAACAGAACTTTTAATATCGATGACTTTTGAACAACGTACTTTGCTCAGTTTTTTTTTACACTGTCCTTGAACTTGGATCCATGAACTCCCCCACCCCCAGCCTTTGTCCTGGGGTATCCTGCCACGGTGGGATAGATATCTTCCCAGAGTGCCAGCATGACCCAAAGATGTAGTAAAATCTTTGCCTAAATATCTTTCTAAATCAAATACAAATATAAAATGGAGTACATTTTTAAAGTCAACTCTCCCTTCCCTGAGAATAGCATATATAGGTAGAATGGCACCCATCCTAAGCATACACATGCGTAAACTTTTGTTTTTGTCTTTATTGTGGTAAAACAGACATAACTAAAAACTCACCATTTTAACCATTTTTAAGTGGACAATTCAGTGGTAGTAAGCACATTCAACTTTTTCATCTTCGCAAACTGAAACTCTGTCCCTATTAAACACTCACTCCCTATTCCCACACCTCCCAGCCTCTGAAAACCATCATTCTACTTTCTGTCTTTCTAAATTTGGCATATAGGTACCTCGTATAAGTGGAATCATATGGTACTTTGTCTTCTGGTGATGAGCGTATTTCACTTAACATGTGTATCCTCAAGATTCATCCTCGTTGTAACACGTGTCAGAATTTCCTTCCTTTATAAGAGAATAGTATTCCATTGTGTGGACAGACCACATTTTCTTTCTCCGTTCATCCATCAATGGACACTTGAGTTGCTTCCACTTTTTGATTATTGGGAATAAGGCTGCTCTGAACCTGGGTGTGCAAATACCTGTTCTGGATGAATTTTTACAAAATGAACATGCTCTTGTAACTACCTCCTAGATCAAGAGTAGAAGGTTACCCAGAGTGCAGGGATTCACAGGGAGGCAGGAGATGTCGGTGACATGTCAATAACAAGTCAGTTCTGTGTCCCTGGTGCTGGCTTCATCCACACCCCGGGGGGCTGGGGACCGGATGCTCATTTACTCTACCATGAGGCAGTTTGGAAGAGATGTTTGAAAAATGCCGTTTATAATGTGAAAGGCCCCAAGATTAGTTGTGAGATTTAAGCAACTTCTTTCCTTAGGGGAAGATAATACCGCATACTTGGGGTTTGCAGCTACAGCTGTGTGAACACATGACCACGAAGGATAGCCTGCCAGGCTCTCCCTGGGAGAAGGGGGCTCACCCACCTGGAGAATGGCCCTTTTATTGGCTGTGGCTGGAGCCTGCGTTTTAAGCCACGAGGGAAAATTGTGCGGCCAGCCGTGTTCTGCCTTCCTTTCTTCCTTTCCTTCCTCCTTCCCTCCCCACCCGGCGCTCTGTCTCTTCCTAACTAAAGTGATTTATTAGTGGCCTTCTATGTACCAGACACTCTGCCAGTCACCGTAGGAGACACCAAGATGAATAAGGCATGATATTTGACATGTGTATTTAAAATGAAATCGCTGGTCAGGAAGAATATTCTGATGGCCCGCAGCCAACACCTTGGTGCCCACCAAGTGCCAACGGCAGCCTTAGAGCACAGCCAAAGAATTTGTGGAGTTTGGGCTTGGTGCAATACATGAAAAGAGGCAGACTATCCATCCAGTTACCTAGAATTGCTCTGGCATGTTTATAACAAACGGTAAGAATAATTTTTAAAAAGACTTTTAAGCTGGGGGTACCCGGTGGGCTCAGTTAATAGAGCATTGACTCTTGATAGCGGGGTCATGAGTTCGAGCCCCATGTTGGGTATAGAGATTACGTTTTTAAAAATTAAATAAAATACTTTTAAGCTGTGTTGAAGTCAGGTGATCTGTTCGAGAGCATTCTGCTAAAAATGATGTTTAGAGACCATCTTAATGATGAAGAAAAAAAAAACCCTAAAATTTGCACGTTGGTCTCTAATCCTTTTCAGAAAATCAGGTACTCTTGGTTTTCTTAAATTGATACTCTCCAGGTGTTTTTCCTTCCCCACAAAGCCATGGCCATCTCTCTACCCCACACCCAACCCCCTGTGCCATCCGTTACACCGTCATAACATTACCCAGCGTCAGGAGAGGGGCTGGTCTCCTCATTGGCCTCCTTTCCCTTGGTCTTAACCCGTGCAAAACTACCTTTTATGCAATAGCCCCAGGAACCTTTCCAGAGCAGGGGGTGGTAAACTTTTTCTCTAGGGACGGATAGCAAATATTTTAGACTTTACAGTCCTTATGTGCTATGTTGCTGTTGGTCAACCCTACTGTTTGAGTGGGAAAGCAGCCACAGATAACAAGTAAAGAAATCATTATGGCTGTGTGCCAATAACATTTTATTTCCAAAAGCTGTATTTATGGATTTGGCCCATGGGCTACAATTTGCTCACTCCTGCTCTAGGTCACAAATCTGCCCCCATCATCCTCCCGCTTACCGCTCATTGGCTCCTCATCCCCGAAAAGAAAACTCAGCATTCCTTAGCGGGACATTCAAGTTTACTCTCTTCTGGCCCACAGCCTCCTTCTCCTCCCTCACCTCTTCCACTTCTCACCACACCCAGCGCTTCTACTTTTCATCTGGCAATTGGAACCACACGCGGCTCCCAAAATACCTTGCATTATTTCAGACCTGCCCTAGAATGATCTCTCCAGCCCAAGTCCTGTCAAAGAAACTTTCCTCCAAAACCTGCTCAGTGTCAGCTATCTGCGGCTTTCCCTGCTCCTCATCCCCATGTGTGATCGCCGCCTCCCTGTTTCATTTCTGTACCTCTTTCTGCACTATTATTGCTTCTCTAAGTATAGTGTGAACTCCTTGAGAGCAAAACCCACGGCAGATAACATCTTTGAATTCCCAGCACCTAACAGTGTTTGTCATGTAACAGATGCTTCATAAATATATACTACTAACATGCAGTGCCATTTAAGTTGATTTTTTTAATGGCGTAATTGAGTTGTAATTCACATACCATACCCTTCACCCATTTGAAGTGTTCAAGTCAGCAGACATTAGTGTTTTTCACAGATATGCGTACCCATCACCATGGTCAATTTTAGAGCATCTCATTGCTAGAAAGAAGACCTGTGCCCTTCACCTATCACCTGCTTCTCTTCCCACTCCCCTTCTCTACTCCCCTCCCCCACTCCTGCTAGTCTACTTCCTGCCTGTATGTGCCAATTCTGGATATTTCATGTAAATGGAATCATATATATGGCTTCTTTTACTTCACCTAATGTTTTCAAGCCTTGTTTATGTTGTGGCACGTGTGCATACTTCATACCTTTATACCGGCCCTTGTATGGATAGACCCCATCCTGTTTCTCTGTTCACTGTTGATGGACATTTGGGTTGTTTTCACCTTTTGGCTCTTCTGAATAGTGCTGCTATGAACATTTGCATGCAGATTTTTGTTTGCACATCTGTTTCCAGTTCTCTTGGCTGTATAAATAGGAGCAGAATTGCTGGGTCATGTGGCAATTCTATGTTTATCTTTTTGAGGAATTGCCAAACTGTTTTCCGTAACAGCTGCACCATTTTACGTTCCCACCAGCAACATATGGAAGTTCCCGTTTCTCCACATTTTCACCAACACCTACCTTTTCCCCACTTAAAAAAAATCCTAGCCATCCTAATGTGTGCCAAGTGGTATTTGGTTAAAGTTTTGATTTGTGTTTTTCCTGGTGACTAATGATGCTGAACATCTTTTCAGGTGTCATTGAACATTTGCGTATCTTCTTTAGGGAAATGTCTGTTCAAGTCCTGTGCCCATTTTTAAATTGGGCTGCTTATCTTATTCTTGCTGAATTACAGGAATTTTTACATGTTCTGAATACTAGAGCCCTTTCAAATACATGATTTACAAATGTTTTCTCCCAACTGTGCGTTGTCTTTTCACCTTCTTGATAGTGTCTCTGTGTTTCTCAGTTCACATCACATTTACTCAGCATCTATTCTAAAATGGACCCAGGAGATCGAGATTATGTGCCCTCTAGGGGGTTCACAATCTTGAAAGGAAGACAGACAAGCAAACAGTACAACAAATGCTTAATCAATATGCCTTTCTCTAGCCCTACCACTACTGCCCTGGTTCATGAAACATCTTAATAGTGCCTTCTGATGCACAAAAGTTTTAAATTTTGATGAAGTACAATATATATATTTTTTAATTTGTTGCCTGTGCTTTTGAGGTCATATTTAAGAAACCATTGCCAAGTCCAAAGTCGTGAATATTTGCCCCTGTTTTCTTCTACTAGGTTTATAGTTCAGCTTATACATATAGGTGTTTGACCCATTTTAAATTAATTTGTGAATAGCGTGAAGGAAGAGTCCAACTTCTTTCTCTCTTTCTTTTTTTTTTTTTTTTAAGATTTTATTTTTTATTTAGTTGACAGAGAGAGGGAGAGAGAGAGTGTGTATGTGTGTGCACGAGCAGGGGGAGGTGCAGAGGGAGAAGCAGGCTCCCTGATGAGCAGGGAGCCTGATGCTGGACCCAATCCCAGGACTCTGGGATCATGACCTGAGCCTGAGGAAGATGCTTAATGACTGAGCCACCCAGGCACTCCCCAACTTCTTTCTCTCACATATGGCTATCCAGTTGTTCCAGCATATTTTTTTATAAAGACTATTCTTTCCACATTGAATGGTCTTTGTACCCTTTTCCAAATGGAGTAATCATAAATATATGAGTTTACTACTAGACTCTCAGTTCTATTCCATCGATCTATAGGTCTGTCCTTGTGTTAGTACCACACTGTCTTGATAACTATTATTTTGTGTTACCTTTTGAAATTGGGAAGTGTGAGACTTCTCACTTTGTTCTCCTTTCTCAGAATTGTCTTGGTTATTCTGGATCCCTTAAAAACCCACATAAAATTTTTTTTTAAGATTGTATTTATTTATTTATTTGACAGAGAGAGACAAGAGCAAGAGAGGGATCACAAACAGGGGAAATGGGAGAGGGAGAAGCAGGTTTCCCGCCTAGTAGGGAACCTGATGAGGGGCTCGATCCTAGGACTCTGGGATCATGAACTGAGCCCAAGGCAGATGCTTAACAACTGAGCCAACCAGGTGCCCCTGAAATTCCACGTAAGTTTTAGAATCACCTTTTCAATTTCCATGAAAAAGTCATTTGGGATACTAATAAGGATTTTGATGAATCTGTAGATCAATTTGTATTCTCATCTTAATGACAGACATTAAGTTTTCCAATCCATGAACATGGGATATTTTTCCATTTATTTAGATCTTTAATTTCTTTCAACAATGTTTGGTAGTCTTCTGAGAATATTGCATGTCTTTTGTTAGGTTTATTTCTAAATATTTTATTCTTTTTGATGCTAGTGTAAATGGGATTAGTTTTATAATTACATGTTTGGATTGTTCTTTGAATGCGAATAGAAACAGTTAACTTTTGTAAATTGATCTTGTATCCTGTAACCTTGTTGAACTCTAAGCAGTTCCAATAGTCTTTTAGTAGGTTCCTTAATATATGTATGTATATATATATATATATATATAATATATACATATATAATATACACACACACACACACACACACACACACATATATACATATATACATACACATGTGGATAGATTCCTAAACAAAGAGGAATAAGGGTTCAGGAGGTAGATATGTGGAATTCTAGAACAAGGAATAGCAAGTGGCAGGAAAGTGTGGAACCAAGTGTCTTCTGGGAACCACGTGCCCTCAGTCGGTGTGGCTAGAGCTCAAGGTTGTGGGTGCACGTCCTGCTGAAGAGAGTGGAGGCATCCTGTAACTCCCAGTGCGAGCCATTCCAAGCTTGGAAATGCAGTGAGAATATTAGAATCATTCCCAGAAGGAGGCCCAGAAAAGACTTATGATCAGCACCACTGACACTGTTCCAGTCCAAAGGTAGCAGAGAAAGTCTGCCTTCGTAAGTAAGGGCAAGAACCTGTAGGCCTGTGTGTTTATGCCACAACTCTGTGGATGCCATTCTCTCCAGGAATGATCATCAGTGACACAGGACCAGCTGGCAGGGTGCAGCTGGGCCCGGCCAGCTTTGGTGATGTGGCGGCCGGTGCCTGCTGCTCTTATTCCCTGGGCTTCTGGAAGGGAGCCAGTGCTTCTGTGGACAGCAGAATCCCAGATCACAGGCCCTTAACAGACTTGAGAACAGCGCTCCTATCCCCTCCTCAGTGTATCCAGACATTTCCAGACAAGCCAAAAATGCAGCCATGGTCTCTGCGCCAGCTGCTCCTTCCCTTGCTGGCCCCGTGGGGTCTAAGTCTCATCTGAGGGTCACAGGCCTGAGCAGTTGACTGTTGGCTGAGGGTGTATCACGTGGATGAGAGCTTGATCTGGCAGCCAAGGGAGACCACAGAAAGTGGACAAAGCAAAGAATGAATTCTGCTGGGACTCGCCCTACCTGAGGCATGAGGGAAGCTAAGTAGGGGGTGCCTCCTTGGCCACTTTCGAGGGGCCATCTCTTTGAAAAACTGGTTTGTATATGGCCGCTAGCCCACAACTCCCTTCCCCTCCAGCCCGGTAGACTCTTTTCACGGGCCCTGCAGAGCCCCTCCCTTCCAATCTGGGCCTGGACCAACCCTCCAGGAATTTGCCTGTAGTGGGTCACATCCCTAGTGATACTTTCTGCCCTAAACACACAATGATTAAATTTTCAAGTTTGCTGGAAAAAAAAAAAAAAAAGAAGAAGAAGAATTAAAACTATCTTGGTTTGCAAACATGATCTTATATGTAGAAAATTCTGAAGTGTCCACAAATATATGTTAGAACTAATAAATTTAGTAAAACAAAACAAAACAACACAACACAAAAACACAATGTGTTTGTAGTGATGGGATTGCTGACCAAGTCTGCACACCATTCTGGCCCTGGCGTCTGTTCTTCCCTTCTAGAGGGTGCAGAAACTCAGACAGGTTTGGCTACTGATCATTAGCTCTGGGAAATAGTGTGTGTGTAGAGTGGGGGAGGGGGGAGGATGGTTAAAAGCTGTTATCCAAGTAGTGTGTTAAGAGTGGTTGACGGGTGAAGTGACCTCCCTCCTGGGATTTTTTTCCAGGTTCTTGGTGATTTTATGTAATTATAATAGTTACCACGCATGGAGCATTGCCATGAGCCTGTCACTGTACTGAGCCCTCATTACCTCCTGTGCAACTCACTAAGATGGTAGGGCCCTGCAGAAGCCAGATCTGAATCTGAGACCACACTCAGAGGCCAATACCCTGTTCTTTCAATTATTGTATGTTCTCCCATATCGGACTAGGTCTTCCCTTTTTTAGGGGCTAGGGATGGGTTCCTTTGGACCCGAGGGGCCTCTAGGCTTCACACGGTTCCCACCGCCACTGTAACAATACTGCCTTCAAGCAGCAGCCCTGAGTTTAGATGGTTTTGGCCTCTCTCTATGGGCTATGTGTTGTAAAGATAGAATGATGTCTCTTACAGACGCTGTGTATACTTGGCTTTCCGTTTCTGGTCCGGTCCGAGAGCCTCCATTAGGAACTAGAAATTGTAGCTTCAGCCTCCCCAGGAAAGAGCCTGGTTAAAATGAGAGCCCACCCAGAGCCAGAGGTGGGCTGTGGGGAACCCCAGTTGATCACAACACATCCTGCCTGACAGAGGCCTCTTTCTGGGGGATGAAAAGAAAAATTCAGCTTTAAATGCTTCCCTTCTCACCATTTCCCTGTGCCCTGAACATTCCTGCTCCGTGGCCAGAAATAGACAGGACGGAGGTGGAATCGTTGGCCCAGGGCCAAACGGAGACCAGCCCTGGTCTAGCCTGGTGGCAAAGTCTGCATTCTTGTCTGAGGTGGTTCAGAAAGGCCCCACCGTCCCCCACCGCTTCCCTTATTCTCGGAGCACACCCCATTCACCAAAGGCAGCCTTCTTCCACAAAGGAATGTGTTCCGTGTGGAGCCAGAAGCAGCTACGGGACCGCAGCTGGGGTCGCCTCCCCGCGGTGCACCCTGGGCCATGAATGGGGACCATTCATTGCTCCTGCTGATCCAGCAGGAATCCCAAGCGGTGAGGGTCTGATGAAGGAGACAGCCCCCACCCAACCCCTTGACCCCCTATCTGAATGCCGACATCTGGCAGCGATGTTCAGCAGAGCATTCTGTCTGGGCGAAAGAATTCTGTTGAGTTGTGTGCTCCCCTGTGCCCTCTGCATCGTGGGCCACTGCTCCTGGCTGGGGACTGGTACCCTTGTTTATGGGACGATTTCCGTGTGGAGGGGGAAGGCCTCTTCCTGAGAGCTGCTGAGGACAAGATGAGAAGCCAGGGCTCAGAGTAATGATTCATTTCCTTTGCCTACTCAGGAAGGGCCTAGAAACACCAGGCCCATCATGCGAGCCCCAGACAGTACTGTTGGTGGGCAGGCGGAGGGGGCACCGTTGAGAGGATCAGCTTGTGTAAGAGCGGTGCTTTCTGCTAAATGTACTCCATACACATGGTGAATGGTGTTTACAGTGTGCCCCCCTACCCCCAGTCTGTGCGTGCCTTTGTTACTGACTGGGACTCAGTTGGTCCCATGGGGCATTTGTTCACCAGGTGCCACAAAGCGAGGCACCCTTGGTAAGAGGCCATGGTTCGTCATACTGTTTAAGGCTGCCCTAGGGAAGTCAATAGCCACTTGACTTTCTAGAAAATATTTTTTAGACAGGCAAGTTCTGTAGCACAGAATACCCTTGTCAGGTAGGCGACGGAGTGATTCCAATGGAATTGCTTCTAGGGGAAGGAAAACATTGGAGTGGCCCCAAGGTTCCTTGAGACTCAGAGAGTTCATTGGAGTAAGCCTTTCATCTAGTCTTTGCCAGGCAGAATGATTGAGCTGTCAAAATCGTAGCCTAAGAAATGCACCCTGGAGATTCCAATTGTACGTTTTCTCCTTTGTTTTTTGGAGCCCTGCTTGGTTAAAATTAAGTAAAAGATTTTCAAATATTTATCCATTACAAGAATAATGCCACACTTGGAATCCTAGAAATCAGTGTCTCTAGAATGTACTGGAAAGTTCCTCAGGTGACATATGCTTTGAAGCTAAAAATATCCTCAAAGAATGATGTTTATCAGATCACTGAAGAAGTTCTGTTCATGATCAGATGAGAAACTTAACAAGATCCAGGTTTAGAAACCCTTTCTCTCCCCCTGACCATGCCCTTGGCCCCAACAAGACCAAGAAGCATTGGATGACTTAGACCCCACATGAGTCTTCCTTGCAGACACGGCAGACTCCCTGGAACCCACCTTCCCATTGAACTTCACACAAGGTAGCACCTCCCTAGCTTATACAGCACGTGTGAACACCCCTACAGATTTTTGGTAATTAAGCTTGTCTCCAGTATCATAGATTTTTTGGAGCAAATCTACATTTCTGGTTTTCAGTTGAGTTGTTCCAAGAGCTGGATCCAGGAGGAACTACCTAAGCTCATCCTTGGGAGTTACCAGTTCCCCCAAATTTGAAGATCAAAATTAAATACAACCATTTCCAAAATGCAGCTTAGCTGTGGTTGGTCCTTAACACAGCCCGGCCGGAATCTAGCAGGCGGCACCTGTTTGAACCAAAATACTCTACCTGGTATTTTTGTCCACCTACTGTGGGTCAGGAACTTAAGAAATATGATCTTTGCTTTTATAACAATCCTGAAAAGTAGGCGTTTCCTGTTTTCCCTTTAAAAAGTTGCTTTTAGGTACATGTCACTTCCGTTTTATGGATGAAATGCAGAGACTTGGAAAATCTCAGTGTGCCTGAGGTCACAGAGCTAGGAGGGGGAAGTAAGATTTGAAGCCTGTTCTGCATGCCTCTAACCTCTTACTCCATGCTGTAAGAGGTGGGAATCCTCACACAGAGAGGTGGGAATCCATCCAGCCTGTTCTTCATGGGGAAAGAAGGAGCAGGCTGTCTGAGTGGCCCACTGCGTGCAGGGATTGCCCAAGGTGAGCAGAGTCTGGCTGACATTTGTCGGGGATGTCTGGGACCTTCAATCCCAGGGATGTGAAGGGATTCTTTCCCTAACAGTCCCAGATGCCCCCTGGGGGCCTAGAGTCTCTTTTTGGCCAAGTTTATGCTAGTAGTACCCATTGTGTGAAAGTTGTATCCTCCAGCGGATTGAATTCAACGTAAGACTGTCCTCAACTGCTTTGCCAAGAGCCAAGTGAGAACATATTAGGAGAGATAATTTACCACTTTCTGATAAGCCATGGCCACTGCCAACTTTTTTTCTGGCACGCGCTAGCTCCCGTTCCTGTTAGTCACAGACTGCCGTCCATGAGCATCTTGCCTTGAACCCTCTGCAGATGGCCCACTCCCGAGCTAAACTGTGTGAATAATGAAGACCATCTGCTACATTAGCTTCTGGACGTCAGTCAGATGAGGTTTTAACAGAATACTCTCCAAGGTGAGCTTCCCCTTTGTGAACTTTCTTCAGCTTGCCTGGAGAGGGTTGCTGAAACCTGCTTGAGCTCGTTTTTTGGTATGCGTGAGCAAGCTGCAGAAATGTTCCGCAGACCCAGCTGGCCTGGGTTCTGGGTCAAGGATGCTTCTGGAATTTCCATACTGGGTGGTGATGCGTCCTCACTGGTGTAGACCCTTATTGGGCCACTGATGACTTGGGAAATCTTCAAAGGTGAATGCTGAAAATAGTTCTTCCTGTTGCCCAAAACTCCCCCAGCTGGGATAGCAGATACCACATTTGATCAGGGGTCTCCACCATTTTTTTTTTTTTTTTTTTGACGTCTTTAGCAGAATAAAATTTCTGACCAGGACTGATAGAGCAGGTGTGAGGAGGAAGAATGTGTCTTCCATCCATCCAGATGTCATCAAATGTCCAGAAAGGCAGGGACGCCTGGGTGGCTCAGCCGGTTACGCGTCTGCCTTCCACTCAGGTCTTGATCCTAGAGTCCTGGGATCGATCGCTGTGTCCGGCTCCCCTTCTGCTCTGCGGGAAGCGTGCTTCTCCTTCTCCCTCTGCCTGCCACTCCCCCTGCTTGTGCTCGCTCTCTCTCTCTCTCTGTCAAATAAATAAGTAAAATCCTTTAAAAAAAAAAAAAAAGAAGAAGAAGAAGAAGTCCAGAAAGGTAAAAGAAAAATTTACCATATTTGTTTATGATTAGGCGCCAGTAAAGGTAAGAGACATAGTGCTCTTCTCTTTGTTTTACTGAAATTAAAATTCAAGATTTCCTTTGCTTTTATTTGTCATCATTTGGAGCCTACTACATTTCTTGGAGAAGCTCAAATCCTTTAGCCCAAAAGTAGTCTTATCAAGCAAATTGGTCCCTGGGCAAGGCCGGGTATACTGGAATGCGCCTATCTCAGCCACAGAGATAAGAACGATTAGTGACTAAACTTATCAGCTCTGGTATCTGGATGCTTGGATGCAAATCCCAGTTTGATCACCTTTTAGCTTTGTGACCTTAGGAAAATCAGGTAGCCTTTCTGACTTGAAGTAGGGATGTTGATCATACTGTCTCAGAGGGCTTCCTGGAGCTGAGCCATCCAATATGGCGGCCACCACCAAGTGGGGCCACCAAGCCCCTAACATGTGCTTGACCCAACCGAGATGTGCTGTGAATGTAAAGTACTCACCAGATTTCCAACACTTAGTACAGAAAAAGAATGTAAAGTATCTTACTATTTACATTGGTTCCATACTGGAATGATGATATTTTGGGTATATTTGGGTTAAATAGAATATATCGTTAACATTAGTTTCACCTATTTAATTGTACTTTTTTAATATGACTACCAGAAAATTTTTAATCACATATGTGCCTCACATTATGTTTTTACTGGGAAGCTCTGGTCCTGAGAATTAAATTGGTCTATACCTGTGAGGCACTTTTCACACGGTAACTGATACAGAATGAGTGATCGATAAACACAGGGTTTGTTTATTATTATTATTTTTTAATCCAGCTTTTTCTGTAACAGGATCCCGCCTTCAATGCCAGCCCGTGTAGTGTCTAGGTTTCTGTATAAAAGCAGAGGTCATGCTTTTGGAAGAAGGTGGGGAGGAGGGCAAATGGGTACATAAAACAGGCAGAGAATAAGAAAATTTTACATGTCCCTGGGTGGGGGGACGAGTGTGGAATTACTCACCACAATTTTTGCACAGCAAAATGACCAGACCCCCAAAGGTGAAGCACGTGTACCTCTTGGCACCTTCTAGTGTTATAGTCTGCTGAAAGATGGAGCCTGTTGAGCTTTCCCGCAAGCTTTCGTTCTGCCTTCCTTCCTGAGGTTGCCACCTATTTGGAAATGGCCTCAGTAAGGGACTGGCATATGCTTGGCTTGAGATGATGCCCACCCCCCGATGCCTTCCTGAGCGCAGCTCACCGTGTTCTTGGAGGTTAGCCAGGAAAGCAGACGTAGCTGGAGCTGGCTTCTTCGAGGAAGTGGGTTTTGAAGAGTCACCACTGCCCGTAGGGCTGACATGGGTACTCTGTTCTCCCTTCTGATGTCGGCAGGGTTCACTGCCTCAGACCTTCATGGGCCCTTAGGGTGTCGAGTTCAGCAGGTGCTTGGGGCTCCTGCTTTGGGGGCTAACACATGTGGACAGTGAGTTAGCACATGGCCCTGGAAATCAGCTGTGATGAGTTGGGATTGTGCCTTCCTCTGCCTCACCTAGATCCCACCTTATAGCCTGTGACTCTCATCTAGATATCAGCACTGATGATCTGGGACGGTGAGATTTTAGGATCCCTGGGAGTCTTCATCTCCCATAAATCACCCCAACGCCTACCTACCACCTTTGCTACATGTGAATTTCAGACGTAAGCACGCACCTCTGGTGGCTGTTCTGGAGGGCATGGGGAAGGTCCATCCACTCAGGAAACACCCTGTTGCCCTTCCTTCCAACATTGTACAATATGTAAAATTCGACTGTTGGAATTCCATCTAGGAGTTCCTGTTACAAGTGCCCTGTCTTCAGAAGAGTAATTAACTTATTCTTTAACGTGTTGCATTCCTAAAGACGATAATTTCATAAGGTATGAATTTATCACCTTGCTTTCCAGTGCAATTAGATCAGAAGAAAAAGGCAATGTGGGTAGGGTGTGAAGATATGAATAGGAATTTTACCTACTCACTCAATGAATATTTGCTGAGTACCCACAATCGGGGGTTCGGAGTTGGCAGGAAGGAAAGAAGAAAACTAATGTGAATGAGTCTGTTGTTGTATGCTGGGAATTTTTACATTGTTTCATTTACTCTACACACACACACACACACACACACACACTGGAAAGTTATTTCCGTAATCCAAAGAGGAAATTCAGGCTCTAAAAGTAAATTGTCCCCAAATTAAGGGCGTGGTAAAGTCAGAATTCAGACATTTGTGTTCTTATTCCAAGATGCCCAACAGTCCTCTCCGGGGAACGAGTGCTGCCCACAGATACCAGAGGAAGGGTTGCCGAGAGGCAAGACGACCCACACATTGCAAGATGAGGGAGGCAAAGGCCCCCCTGGCATCCACTTTACTTGAATAGCGCTTTGACCTATGATCATAGAAGAGAGCTTGTAAAACCACCGTGGAGAGGCGTATCAAGTATCCGACAGCAATCTGATCCCACCAGTGGATGTGGATAGAACAGCCGTGGAACAGAGTAGATGTGCACACGGAGGGGTGGTGGGTCATGTGTTTGGGGTGGGCTCAGCAGCAGAGCACTGGCTGGACTCGTGAGAAATCCAGGGAGGAAGCAATACTGAGGTCTAGCAGCGGAATCAGGACCAGGGTTCTGAGAAGGAGGGGATCAGCTCTAGAAAGATTGACCAGAGCAAGACAAGGAACACAATTCAACCCATAACAACAGTAGTCTCACCTAAGACATTTAGGACCTCTGTGGGTTCATAAAATCTGAGAACCAGGAAGTTCTTAAGATCGTTTGTTCCATGCCTGGGATGGCAAATGCCCAGCAAGCAGGCTGCCGCCCTCCCGCCCCGCTCTGTGTTAGTCCTCACCAACCCATGCCTGCCCTCCTGCCTCTTACTTGGTCATGATGCCAGTATAGGAGACAGAATTGGAAGCCAAGATACCCAAGGTCAAGAAAAGACTCTGCCGTGCTCGCTTCGGCAGCACATATACTAAGAAAAGACTCTGCCAATTACTAACCATTGGCCGTGGGCCAATCGTGTAAACCCTTGGTCCTCATTTCTTTCATCTATAAAGTGACATGAGATAGACTTACTGACTTGATGGACTGGCTCTGAATTCCCCTCCTGCTCTGAAGTTCTGCCCATCCATCCTTTTTTTTCCAGCACCTTCTAAACACTATGTTCCAAATGTCACCTCCTTCTGTCCCTGCAGGGATTGCTGATTTCCACACCTATTGCTTGAATTATGTAGTTTGCTCTAGTCCAGACTACCCCAGGTTTTCTTTCCCTAATTCTTCTTCCCAGCCCTCCTCAAGGCTGTCCTCCTCCCAGAACCTCTCCCGACCTTTGTACTCAAGTGGGAGGAGTCTTGGATTAAGGAAGCAGGAGCTGCAAATTATTTCCTGCTCTTGCTCTCTTAGCCAAGTGACCACGGACCAGGCCTTTCCTTTTCAAATGGCCCTGCATGGTCTCCTCTGGCAAAAACCTTCTCTGATTTTGTTCTAACTCACACAGACTTCTTACACCCATAACTCTTAACACTCCCCTAATCTGGGCCCACTTATTTAAAACTTGAGTAAATTCTCATTTTATAGTTCTCCCATTCCAGAGAGATAGGACTGGCCCAAGAGACAATGGGAGGAAAATGAGGGCAGAATTGACAGTCCAGATGGGGAGATAGGACCCACCCCACAAGAATGTGAGCACCTCCCATTTCTTAGGTTTCTCCCACGGCAGCTAGCCCCACACTGAGTACATAATAGGTGCTCAGTTAAATACTCATCAAGTGTAATGATACTACTTTTCATTAACATAGCACAGTTTATAAAGATTCCCTGTGCTAAAAGGAGCTGAGTAAGGAGATGGAGCGCAGGACCCAGGAAGTCCCTCCATTCTTTTTTTTTTTTTTTTTTAAGATTATTTATTTATTTACTTGACAGAGAGAGAGAGAGATCACAAGGAGGCAGAGAGGCAGGCAGAAGGGCGGTGGGGAAGCAGGGTCCCTGCTGAGCAGAGAGCCCGATGTAGGGCTTGATCCCAGGACCCTGAGATCATGACCTGAGTTGAAGGTAGAGGCTTAACCCACTGAGCCACCCAGGTCCCCCCCCCTGTCCCTCTGTTCTTTTCTTTTCTTTTCCATTTCATTCTTGCAGGAAAAGAAGGGAGGGCTCATTTTCTGTACCTGAACTCTTATCTGTCACCTCCTCTGAGAGGAAAAAGCCACAGAGGGAGCCATACTGCAGACGCTACCAAAATTTAGTCCCAAACCCTGCAATTGTTCAATAAGAAAATGACATTTTGCACCCTGTTCTAATGATCCTTTCTGGAAGAAGTATGTATGCCCTATGAGACATTATTTACATCAATGGCCGAAAGCAGAGGGAGCCTTTCCTGTCTGAGGTTTGACTGCTGTCTGTCACCCCATCCTCTGATCTCTCACAACTGGGAATTCACACAAGGCACTTAGAGCACAGGAAAGTAATGGCTTTGTAGGAGAGAGCTGGGTTTGGGGAAGACAGCTCTGGCCATGATGGGGCTCCTGCCTCCCAGAGAAAAGGGAGGATAAGGTAATCAGGTTTTTCCTCTGCTTTTACCGTTCTTCCCATTGGCTGATTACATTTCTCTCACAGGTTCCGATGATGTACCTAGTTTACAGAGAAAAAACACTCAAGAAGGGGAAATGGTGTTCTAAGCATAACAGAGCTCTGCCAACCTAACTATAATCTCAGAACTTCTGTCCGGTGCTCTATTCCAGCCCCTCTGTGAGGTCTGTTGTTTATGTAAGTAAAACTGTGACTCTCACCCACCATCTGGAAGGCCTGTGGTTGGCCTGGTTTCTGCCCTCCCCCTCCCCTCTTCCAGGAATGAGGACAGGTCTACTCTGAGCCAGCTGTACCCTGTCATTATGCAAATCTTCTAAAATAAGGATTTGTTACGTGCACCAGGCACCGTGCTAAGCCTGGGGTCCGTGTCCAGTGCCCGATCACCAGTGGCACCACCCCCACCCCGACACACACGTGGGCAATGCGAGCAGAGAGGGGACACCCGCTCCCACGGAACCAAGCACTGCCCAGCCCACCCGGGGCCTCACCCAGCCCTGGTGCCCGGAGAGGCCCTCAGGAGGCAGAGGGGCCCCAGAGGGTCCAGGCCACGGGATCAGCGCGAAGTGCCCACCCTTCCCTGCCCTCCAGGGACTCTGGTCACCAGAACGCCGCGCCCCGCGCCCCCGCGGGCTCACGTGTGCGCCCCTAGCCCGGCCGCGTGCGCTGCCGCCGCCTGCCCCCAAGGACTTAGGTGGCCCAGGGCCCTGATGGGCTGGGAGGGCGGCCGGACCAAATACCCGGCCAGCCCCGGGCAAGAGTGCTGAGTGAGACCCGGAGCGCTGAGCCCGCAGGCCCCGCCCGCGGTCCCCAGCTGGGACCCGAACTTCCCGGAGGCGTCCGGCCCCTCTGTACTCTCCCTGCACGCTGCTCCTTTCCATCGAGGTCATCAGGGGCGCGGGGCGCCGCAGGCTGACGGCGGTGGCCAGAAACAGGGGGACCGCCCTGGGCGGATTCCCCGCGGGCCGCCTTGCGCCAGGCAGCTGGGCTCTCAGGCCGAGGAGGGGCTGAACCCAAGCTCAAGTGCAGGGCGCTTGGGAGAAGCAGGCCAGGCGCCTCAAAGAGGGACAGCATGAGGGAAGACCGCAGGGCATTTTGCTCTGCGCCTACCCAGGCTTTGCTTTGGGGCTGTTCCGATGCCAATGAGAAAAATGGATTTTACAAAGCTGTAAAGGAAGGATGAGCATTCAGAGAAAAGGGGATAAAAAGCATGGAGTGATAATTAAAAAAAAAAAAAGAGGAAAGAAAGGAGGGAGGAAGGAAGAAAGGAAGAGAAAAGAAAAAAAAAAAGAAAGAAAAGCAGGTGGCCAAAAAGAATAGGGACAGGGGCACTCAACCTCCCCAGTAACAAAAGAAAATGCTAGTTAAAACGAGATACCCTTTTTCTGCTTACCCTTTTCTGCTAGTTAAAACGAGATATCCTTTTCTGCTTATCAGATGCTTATCAGAAGGTTTGAAACCATGGTTATAGCTAGAATTTTGAATTTGTGAGGAAATCTCCATACCACTGGCTGACATCAGCTGACAGGCAGGGAGGGCAGTTAATAGAGTTTTGCTAAAGTGTTGACTTTTTGCCAGCTCTTTGACACAGCAATTTTATTCTTGGAATTTATCTCGAGACTCTGCAAAGTTTTAGCTACAAGGATATTCATTTCATCAATGTTTATAGCAGTAAAAAAAATTTGTGATAAGATTATCTAATTTTATGGTATATGGATAAAAATCTTGTAAAAGAATACTCAAAGTGGCGTAGTATTTGGAATATACTGATAAACGTGAAAGTCAGTTTTACACAGCAAGTATGTAGAAAATTATTTCAGTGTTTTAAAGGATATACGTATGTCCAAAAAAAGGCCAGAGGGGTACATAACACAGTGTTAGTAATCATTCCCTCCAGCAGTGATACTGCGAATTATTTTCTTCCTTTTACTTGCTTGCATTATCCAGATTTTTATCACCAGTTTGCATAAGTTTTGCAGAGGAAAAAAAGCATAAAAGTTATTTTTGAAAGCAGAGGGAAGCATCTGGGTCTAATACTTTACAATCCCCCAGAGTAGGAAGCAGGAGGCCCCACAAAAGAAGCAAAAAATTCAGGAGCATTTTTCTAGGAAAGATTTAGGAGTTGAACTCTGGCCATTCCCACAGATGGGAGAATCCAAGAAAACGGGTAGAACAGTGTGGAGATAGGCACATCCAGAGTAAGATTTCTTTTAAAGAATAAACCGTTCAGGGGCGCCTGAGTGGCTCAGAGGTTTAAGCCTCTGCCTTTGGCTCAGATCATGATCTCAGGGTTCTGGGATTGAGTCCCGCATCCGTATTGGGCTCTCTGCTTGGCGGGGAGCCTGCTTCCCCTCTCTCTCTGCCTGCCTCTCTGCCTACTTGTGATATCTCTCTCTCTGTCAAATAAATAAAATCTTTAAAAAAAAAAAAAAAGAATAAACCGTTCAGAAGGAAAAAGTTTATACTCACTGATTCCTAGAAACGGGAGGCAAGGCACACAGTGAGGGAAAGCGCCAGTGTTGGTCACAGGCAGAGGGAGCAAGGGGAAACCGTGGGCAGAGCCTTTCTTGTGACTGTCACAGGAAAGAATGGGTGAAGCCTAAGAAGCAGGCTAAGCAGGTTTAAGATACCCTGGTCGAATAATTTTGGCTCACTCTGGGGCTGAGGGGCTGTCTCTAGTTGTCTGGTCCCTGGCCCTGGGGTGATTAGGGCAGAGGGCTAGTGGCCCAGAGTATGAGATTTTGGTAAGGAGGTAGTTGGGAGGACAGGGTTCTGGGTTGGTTAGTTCCCATATGAAAAGTGAGTTCTTTATCATCTCCAGGAATTGGCTAGCCCTGGGAAGGTTCATTGTGTACAGCACAGACAAAATTCTATTTTAAAGGAAATCAGAGAAGACACTCATTCTGATTTAAGAAGAATTTCCTCTGCCCTACAGGGCCCTTCTAGCTGGGCTAAGAGTCCTCTTGACACAAGACAGATTAAAAGAAGGGAAATCAAATTTCATTTCATACATACAGGAACATGGAAATTCCAAAGACAGGCAAAATGCAGTACGTAAGTCTTCCTGAACTAAAGAAAGGGGCTGGGTGTCTGGGACTTCAAAAGAAGGAATGCAGTTCACAGGGAGATGAGAAAGAGTAAATGTTTGATAAACAAATGCTAGTGGGGGCACTCAGACCCCTTAGAAACAATGGGACACACAGGACTTTGATCAGACAGGCCTTGCTAAGGTTCTTCTCTGTCCACACAACCAGTTCATGTCCTACTGTCCTTCTCTATGGTGACAGCCCTCTTCCTGGAGCAGATCTCTATCTGAATTCTTTTCCGGCAGTTGAGGGGGAAGTGAAGAGCTTTTCAGAATTCTACTGGGTTTTGATTGCTTTCATTCAAAATAATTTTCATGCTAAAACGGCCCATCTTGGAATGTCCCACCTTTAGCCCCTCCAGGTCCATCGGAGAATGAGAATTTCCTTGAAGAATGGGAGGGCTTGTGACATATACTATTTGGAGGGAAGCTGGGCTTGGTGGAGGTGGAGAGGGTTGGGATAGGGACACGTTGATAGAGGTGTAAAGCTTCAGCCAAGTAGAGGCTCGTATGACTGGACAGGTGACATGTGAAGGTCTAGAGTGAGAGTGGAGAGAGAAGGGTGGTTGGAACTGAAGCCAAGAGAGTAGGTATCCAAAGTGTAGAGGCTTCTATGCCCCGGGCAGAATTTGGGCCTTTCTTACATGCGCTGGTGGATTGTTGATGCCCTGGTAGCTTGGGATTTCTAGTTCCGGCTTTGCCTGCACAAATGCGCAATTTCAGTGGAGTCCTTAATCCTCTCGGGTTCTTGAGTTTCTCCCTTGTAGAAGAATCATGATCCTTGCCTTCTTCACCATACCTCGAGGTTTTAGTGAGCATAGTTGAGCCTGTGGGTGCAAAGGGGCTCTCATGGGAGTGAAGTGAGGGCAGGGGAGACGAGCCACCCTGCTCATTCGCCAGGCTGTGTCCGATGGGGGCTATTGCGGGAACCACTGTGACTTTCTGACCTCGCTTGTGAGTCACAGGATGACGATGTATGGATCTGCAGTGGAACTGGGGGGCCTTCCACAGTCCTCGGGCCTCTTCACCCGGTACCCACGAGGGGGAACTGGGCACTGTCCGGCCATCCTAACAGCTTGGGGCAGTTTTCTGGTCCTTCCTCGGTGGAGAGGTGCCTTGAACTGAATATGCTTAGCCTAACCCTTTATACATGGTTCAGATAGAAAGTAGTATACTTTTAGCTTCCCCCTGCTGGTCCCGGTTTTGCTTCTGGGGCCCCACATCCCAAGGCCGCTTCCTCTGTTGGGAAACACCTGCAATCCTTTGAAACTAGTAGTCCTTCTCTCTGGACTATGGAAAGACCAGGACCCATGACCTAAGTATTTATCTCTTGCTATAATCCTCACTGTGGAATTCTTAGAGGTAGTCTCCACCTGGGAATGGAGACTACAATCTTGAGAATTTAAAGTTTTCTTTAGCAAATGTTCCTGTAGTGCTTGCGATGTGCCTTTCATTCGATCTTCATGACACTTCTGTGAGCTTGGTAGTATTATCCCCATGTTACAGATGGGAAACACAGAGAGACACAGAGAAGTTAAGTATTTGCCCGAGGTTGCACAGTGAGTATCTGAACGTGGATTCGAACCCACGCTGTCTGGCTCTAGAGTCTAGAGTAGCCCCCCCTGCTCTGCTGACCGGTCCTCCCTTCCCCAAAGATGGGCCACTCAGCCTCTCTCCCGTTTGCCACAAAGAGCTTTATGCCTCCCCTCTGTGCTAAGAGCATGCTGGTCTCGGCCCCCTGCATCCTTCAGGGACAGAAGCTGAGAAAAGGGACAGAACTGTCCTGGGACATCACTGGCATCAAAACCATCCGAGGCAGCTGCTTGCAGAAACCACCACTCAGCTAAGGACAGGCCCTGCACGAGGGCTGTTTAAGGAGACTTTGCTGCTGACCTTCATTCAGCAACCTCGCCTGGCTTGTGGTCCCAAGTGCATGGTGTAATGAGATCAGGGGTATGGGCTGGCAGCCTGCTGGTGTGTCTGAGGGCCTGGAGCCTGAGAGCAGAGCCTTGGGAGGGTTCACAGGTGTGTGCAGAGAGAACAGCAACCCATGTTTTTCTGGTGTTCTTCCTGGTGTTCTTCTCTGAATCCAGAAGAGGCCATTTCTGTCTGGGTCAGCTAATATCCTAAAGGAAGGAGGACATCTCAAATAGGAAAGCCCAGACAGTACACACGGGACTCCTTTCATGTATTATTACCTTAAGCTCCATTCATCACCAGTGGCTCAGTCCCTGGAACTAGACCACCTTCTCGTTCAGTAAATATGTCCATGAACCTGCAGGGTTTACTCGGGGAAGCCAAAGAAGAATGAGCTACAAGTCCTGCCCTAGAGAAGTTTGTAACCTACATGGGGACATAGAAGTGTCTGGAAAGGTTGAGAAGTGGGTCTAGATGATGAGCCCAGCTCAGAAGGAGAGAATCCTGGAGGCTGCTTCAATAGGGATATGGCATGGAGGAGATGGGAATCCTGGGAAACCAGCTGTACAGAGGTGGGGAGGAAGGGAATGTGCTGGTGCCCTCTGCTTGCCCTTTCTACCTGCTGCACTCCTTCCCCACCAGCCCCTGTGCCCCAGGAGGGGCAACATGCTTGACTTCGGGCAGGACGGTGGGCTTGCTCAGTAGGAGACCCCGGAAAGAGCAGGAGACCAGAAGAAAGAGAGGTCCGGTGTTTATCCCTCCTTCTCCTGTGGCTGTGGTTTGGCTTTAAGACCCTTCCCTTGAGCCACAGTTCCAAACATGTGACCCTCTCAGATTGGCCATTCTCTCTGGTGCTGGCAAGCACTACCTCCCCGGCCTCCCAGGCTGGAGTGGGAACAGCTCACCTCTATTGCCAGCCCCGGGTATCATGCTCTTTCCTTCATTCCCCTGAACCTTGCTCACATCGCTATAGATCATCTTTTTAAAAATTCTGCTCAAGGGGAACCTGGGTGGTCCAGTTAGTTGGGCATCTGCCTTTGGCTCAGGTCACGATCCCAGGGTCCTGGGATCCAGCCCCGCATCAAGCTCCCCGCTCAGCTGGGAGCCTGCTTCTCCCTCTTCCACTCCCCCTGCTTGTGCTCCCTCTCTCTGTGTGTCAAATCAATAAATAAAATCTTAAAAAAGAAAAAAAAAGAACTCTGCTCAAATGAAGTGTGGATGGGCTTCTGTGCCTGCCAGGAGCCCCAGTGAAAAAAACATTTCAGAGATAGGGAAAGGTGCATAGACTGAAGAGGTAGAAATTGACACATCTGTCGGCTGGAGTCTTAGACGGGAGAAGGGAGGAGGTTGGGATCCAGAAGGTGAAGAGCTTTCAGCACCAAGCTGGACGTTTTGCAGACCCCTGTAATGTGCTTCTGTCCCTGTCTTCCAGGACGCGCCTGCCTGTCGCCCCTCACTGCCCAGCACCCCCTCGTGCAGGTCCTCTGTTCAGAAGACGGGGATGGAGAGGCGTGGAGGCTGGGGCCTCGGCGGGTGTCTGGCCTTGCTGTTGCTGCTCCCGTCCCTGAGCCTAGCACAGTACGAGGGCTGGCCCTACCCCGAGTACTTCCAGCAGCCGGCCCCCGAGTACCACCGGCCCCAAGCGCCCTCGGACACGGTGAAGATCCAGCTGCGCCTGGCCGGCCAGAAGAGGAAGCACAGCGAGGGCCGGGTGGAGGTGTACTACAATGGTCAGTGGGGCACCGTGTGCGACGACGACTTCTCCATCCACGCGGCCCACGTCGTCTGCCGGGAGCTGGGATACGTGGAGGCCAAGGCCTGGACCGCCAGCTCCTCCTACGGCAAGGGGGAAGGTAAAGGAATTGGAATTGAGTGCTCATGTTGCTGGAAACCCCAGGAACAGTGCTGTGTGAGACTGTGAGCCTGGTAGAGGAAGCTGCAGTTGCTGTCCGGTGTGAATTCCCCAGAATCCTGCATCTGGCCAGCCTCCTGGGTCTGGGCTGGAGGTGGGAACAGATGGGTGCCCGGTAAGGGCACGGGATCCATCCGTCCCGCTTTGCCTGGGGCTTTCCGTGTGTTAGGGCAGGAAGTCTTGCATCCTGGAAATGCCTCCTGGCTCGAGCGGACCGGATGGTGTCCGTCTGTACCCATGGCCCCTTGCGCCCTACCCGGGGGCCACGTGAGCCAGGGGACGGGGTGCCTTTCTTCCAGTCCCCTCTTCCTTGAAGGGGTGCCTTTTGCTCTTTCTCACAAAGGCTCCCCATAGGCCAATGTTCCCTGACTCTCCCCACCGCACTGTTCGTGTAACCTTCACACTGTTAACAGCCAAGACGCTCTTCTGGGCTTGTCCGTGACAGGAACAGAGTTGATCTGGGTTTTTCACTTTGGTTGGGCTACTCTTTCTTCCCTTGTCAAGTTCAAGTCAATATATTTTGGGGGGGGGGGAAAGAAAGATGTTTTGGTAAAAGCTTTGAGGGAGGGCTAGTATTGGTGCTATGAACAGTTTGGGGGGGGCAGGGCTAACCTGTAGTATTTTGGGTTAAGGTCTGGGCTAGAGTCTAGGACTCTAACCTTTGGAAGCCTCCCAAGTGATCGTATATGTAGCCAGGTTTGGGAGTCATCAAAATAGATTGTTATTAAGGTCCTTTCTAACTCTTGCTCTCTGTTATTCTAGAAATTACAGGGAAAATCTATGTGCCTTACCTCCTTGCAGTTGAATGTGCTCTGTGGGAGTAACCAGACCAAGAGACCACACTTACAGTGAAATGTTCTCTGAAGCTGATTTGGGGTTCCTTATCAGTGGCGAGATTAAAGCAGCAAAAATGAGTTAGCAAATGCTGGGCTTTTTTTTTTTTTTTTTTTTTTTAGAGCGGGGTGGGGAGGCAGGGAGAGGCAGAGCGAAAGGAAGAGGGAGAAGCCCAAGCAGGTTCTACACCCATGGTGGAGCCCAACACCAGACTCTATCCCACAACCCCGAGATCACGACCTGAACTGAAATCAAGAGTCAGACCTCAACTGATGGAGCCACCCAGGTGCCCTGCCAATGTTGGGCTTTTAAAGCCCACTTCCTGTGTTCTTTTCAAAACTCTGGGCATGCCGAAGGCCTGGGTGACTTAATCCACTGAGCATCTGACTCTTGAACTCAGCTCAGGTCTTGATTGCAGGTCGTGAGTTCAAACCCTGTGTTGCGCTCCACGCCCAGCATGGAGCCTACTTTAAAATGAAATGAAATGAAAATGAAAAACAAAGCCTCCAGACATGTCTCCACATTTCTACATCTTCATGTATTCTGCTGGCTGAGTGACCCACGGGTAATGTCAGGTTTGTGTTTTCAATCCCAGTCTCTCAAGCCTCGGTATTTTATAACACTTGCCAATGACTATGGGGTTTTTCCAGGGACCACTTTATTTTATTTCTACTATTTTATTTATTTTATTTCTACTCACACTTAAAGTTTACCTGTCATTAGATTAGATGGGTATGGTTTTTCCCCCCATTCCAGTTCACCTGCCCAAGTGTGGGCATGGGGTGGCCAGGGAAGTGGGTTAACCTGGCTCAGACTTTGCCCCCCAGGGAGGATGAAGGCTGGAGAAGAGTTCAAGGGAGTAGAGGGAGTGTGTGAGGGAGCAGCTGAAACTGTGGACCCTGGAGTCTGGGCTGGATTAAGTAGGACGGTACTACATGGGGGACTTGTGGGGAAGGCTGTTGGGGTCACAGGTCAGGGTGGAAATTGCAGTACAAGAAGGAGTGTGCTAGAAACATTTTGGGGGGTTGGGTGAAGATGCAGATACACAGCAGAAGGGTTGAAATGGACACTAGGGAGGGGTGCCATTGTTGGTAATGATAAGGTCTAAGCTACGACTGTGGGATAGTGACTGATGTAGGGCCAGGGAAAGACGCTGCAGAGAGAAGCTAAGAAGAGGCCAGAGAATCCTAGAACAGTCATCCCGGTGGATACTGAAACCAGCAGGACTTAGGAAGGAGAAATAGCAAAGATGAAGGGAGAAACAGAGGTAAAAAAAAAAGTGTGAACTGTCCTGTCTCCTGAACTTTGAGGATTATGTTGTCCATAAAAAGTGATACTTGGTTTTGCATCGGGAGAGGTCTATTAGATATAAAGGTATTTGAATTCTTTAGCATCAGGTTAGGATTCTTAGTACTGGGTACATGTTGGGCACTCGGTAAATATTAGCTGATTAATTTATTTTGCTTGAGGACAGTAGTGAAAACAGACGGCAAACAGTTGTTGGCATAGGAAGCAGAGAATGTGACCGGTGCCCTGGGCTGTGTTCCCAGGAAAGGAGTTTAACCTGCAGGTTGGCCCATGCATGCACTGGGACCACCGGAGCCAAGCTCTTACTATCTCCTTCTCCTCTGACATACAGGGAGTAATAAGGAAGCCCCAGGAGAGCACCTAGGCCCTCCCAGGCTTTCCAGCCTGAACTGTCAAGAGTTCTTCTCCCATAAAGTGTCTCTAAGCTCAGGGAACTCATGGACCCTTCCAGAGGGTTCTAGAAGGGACAGCTGTTCTGTTTCTCTCCCTGGGTCTCCCAGCAGCCTAAACTAGAGATGATTGCTCTCCTTGGCTTGTCTTCAGACCTAAGCTCAGATCTGATCCCTCCCCAGCCCCACCACCCTGTGCTGCCCCTCACTCCCCATTGTTCAGATCAGAGTGACCAAGCCACAGATGACCACAGTAGGGCCCCAGAGCTTCCAACTTGAACAACTGTCCTGACAACGCAGGGAACAGTTGGGCTTTCAGAGTTTCCTTTGTGATCTCTGTCTTCCAAATGGTTTGTGGATTGGTTGATAAGTCTCTTCTCTTGTCAGGAGAAGCATTTCTTAGAGTGAATGAACGGACAGTGTAGAATGAGGTTTGGTTTCAGATTGGCTGGCTCTTTGTGTCCAAAGTTAGAGCCGCACCTACAATCCACCTACAATCCAAGTGCCACTTTCCTAGCAGCTCTGAAATGACGTCTCCTGAGCTGTGCCTGGCCCACTGTGCATCCCAGCAGGAGAGAGCCAGAGCAAGGTCAGAACACAATCTTTAGGCAGGAAGCATACACGGAAACATATTGTCATGGAATCAAGCCAAAGTAGTGTATCATGCCTGGTGATGCCCTCTCGGGCTGTGTCGAAATTTACCCTTCCACCGTCTACGAAAAATTACCTGGTGAGGGGCATCTGGGTGACTCGGTCGGTTAAGCATCTGCCTTCAGCTCGGGTCATGATTCCAGGGTCCTGGGTTCGAGTCCCACTTCGGGCTCCCTGCTCAGGAGGGGAGTCTGCCACTCTCCCTCTGCCACTGCTTGTGTGCAATCTCACTCACTCACTGCCTCACTCAAATAAATAAACACAATCTTTAAAAAAAAAAAAACACCTAGTGAGAATATATCCCGAGTGGGATCATTGGCAGTGAGTTAATGCTACTTAAGAAAGCAGCTCTCTGGGGGAAGTTCATTCCCTTAGCACCCCAGGGAGCTCCTTTCAAATGTTCGTATCAAAGAATAAAGCAGGCCGGAGAGCGTCTGCTGCTCGTGGTTCCTTTAGCTGCACGCTTTCCCGCTTCCCCTCCCCTTAGCCAGGGTGGTTTCTCTCATTGCAGATGGAATAAGGGCCCTACTTCTTTTCACCATCTCTGTCCCTTCAGCAGCTTTGCCACAGAATGTTCCAAAGAGGCCTCCCTGCAAATGTGGAGGGTCTTTCCGTTGCTAGTACTTAGTAAGACAAACATTTTGTTGTCCAAGCAGCAACTGATTAGGGAACATATGTTTCCGAGGAGTTTGATGGCTGGGAAGCGAGGCCAAATTGAGAAACCGGTTGGAAACCCTCGGCCCAGATGTTTTCAATCAGCTCGTTGTTCCCCACAATGTGTCTGAGGCGCTCTGGTTCGAGCCCTAACTGGCCATCTGTTACAGCAGACGTGTCTCAGCAGGGCCCCGGAATCAGGGACTAGCCCCATGTCCACCCTGACCTTGAAGAACTTCAGATTCTCCTCAGTTTTCTTGTCTCTGCAATGGGAGTGTTTGTATCTGCTTTTCTGTATCTGTTTTCCTTGCATCTGGAAACAACGGGATTCCCTGTTTTTCTGATTAGTGGGAAGGAGGAAGGGAAAGGGGCTTGAACATGTACTAAGCACATACATTATCTCATCGAATCTCCATGGTGACCTGTTTGTTGGGGATCCTTGTTTTCACTTCAGAAATGGGAAACAGGCTTGGGTAAGTAGCTGGCCAAGTTGGTGGTGCCCAGGCCCGAGGCAGAGAGTCTGAGCCCTGGGTATCTGCCTCCATCATCCTGTTGAGGCCTGCCTGGAGCTTTGAGAAAAAGGAGACATTTGAGTTTGATTCTCATTTTATAGGGGCACTTACAAAAATCACCCTTTGGAAACCCTGTAGCACATTAAAAAATTGTGGTGAAATACACCTAACGTAAAATACTCTGTCTTCACCGTTTTTTCAATGCGCAATTCAGTAGTGTTCGTACATTCCTGTTTGTACACAACCAGTCTCCAGAACACCTCTTGTCTTGAGGAACTGGAGCTCAGTCCCCGTTAAATAACCACTCCTCATGCTCCCCTCTCCCGGCCCCTGACCACCTCCATTCGACTTCCCGTCTTTATGAACTCAACTATTCCAAGTACCTCATCTACGCAGAATTATACGGTTTTGTCATTTTGTGACTGGCTTATTTCACTGAGCGTGATGCCCTGAAGGTCCCCTGATGTTGCAGTCTGTGTTAGAATTTCCTTCCTTTTTAAGGCTGAGCACTAGACTCAGGGTATGCGTATGCCAGAGTTTGTCCAACTTTTGACTACTGTGAAGAAGCTGTAATGCACGTGGGTGTGCCGATAGCTCTCAGACACCCTGCTTTCAGATCTTCTGGGTAAATACACAGAAGCAGGGATCGCTGGATGGTATGGGAATCCCATTTTTGTTTTTTAAGTATTTATTTATTTATCGACATACAGCCATCACACGTCACATTAGTTTCAGGCGTCCAGCATTGTGATTCGAAAAGTCTGTGCATTATGCTGCACTCAGCGCAAGCAGGGCTACCATCTGTCTCCACACAACGCCATTATAATGCCACTGACTGTGTTCCCTGTGCTGTGCCTCTCGTGCCGGTGACTTCTTCGCTCCATAACCGGAAGCCTGTGTCTCCCAGTTTTCGTTTCTTGAGGAATCGCCATACTGTTTTCCAGAGTGGCTGCACCGTCTTGCATTCCTGCTGACTGTCAGCGCACAAGGGTTCCAGTTTCTTTCAACTTTGTCAACACTTGGTATTATCTGCCCTTTTGACGGTAGACATTCTAATGGTATGAGGGAGCATCTCATTGTGACAAACCCTCCAGCACTCGGCATCCTGAATTTTCTACGGAGTGCAAATCAGATGGACACACAGGAGGCAAGCAGAGCTGCACAGGGCCTCCCTGCCCTGCCTTCACCAGACTTTTAGAACGTGAAGGGGTGACTCTGTGTGTCAGTGTAGCAGG
Source organism: Lutra lutra (assembly GCF_902655055.1). Taxonomy (NCBI): domain Eukaryota; kingdom Metazoa; phylum Chordata; class Mammalia; order Carnivora; family Mustelidae; genus Lutra; species Lutra lutra. The sequence continues at coordinate 45,859,706 of NC_062279.1, read as the reverse complement.
GCCAAATCAGTGGCTGGGAAGCATCAGGCAGAGAGAAGAGCACTGAATGGCCCAACCTCTGGGCTCAGGCTGTGACCCTGAGGATGAACCGTCCCCGTGAGCCAGAGCTCTGTGTCTGGAAGGTGGGAATGACCATCCCTGAGGCATAGGGAAGTCAGGGGAACTGATACCTATGAAAATGCCTGAAAAACTCCAAACCCTCAGTTACAGGTGGTTTACATTTTCGCTGAGGGGTCAGAGTTCAGCCTCTGCTGCAGATGGAAGGTGAGTCTGGCCTGCACCATGGTCAGTCTAATGACAATTGCCATCATCATCCTTGTTACCTCGTTTGAGGAACGATGGGCCAATAACAAACTAGACACAGGCCACATATTCTCTCTAACCTCTATGTAGCCCTGCAGTTGACGTGTCTGATGAGAAAGAAGGGCTTTGACCAAGGTGCCAAGGCTAAATGGCTCTCTCAGAATGAAACCCAGCTTGGCATCCAAAATCTCTGCCCATTCTACTAACCATGTAACATCTGGGCGCAAATCTGGTTTCTGTCCAAATCACATTCAGTCTAGCACATCCCCAAATCACGTCAGCTGCCTACTCTGGAAAGGGGACCCAGATGCCCTAGAATGATATCCAGTATCTCGAACATACCAACCATCAATTGATGACCACAATAACTGCCAAAATTAGAGAAAAATTCTCTCTGGATGATGTTGGTGCCCCCCAAAGATGCAAACCAACTTTGATGCAGCCCTTGGTCTCTCTCTTCTCTGCTTCCTTCAGGGCCCATCTGGTTGGACAATGTCTACTGCACGGGCAGGGAGGCCACCCTCGCAGCCTGCTCCTCCAACGGCTGGGGCATCACCGACTGCAAGCACACAGAAGACGTGGGTGTGGTGTGCAGTGACAAAAGGATTCCTGGTTTCAAATTCGACAATTCGTTGATCAACCACATAGAGGCAAGTCTTGTGTTCTTGATGACGCCCACATGTCAGTATTTTCCTTCTTCCATGTAACTCGATTCTCATCTACTGATTCCAAGAAGAGTGTGTGAGTGCTAAGGAGGGGACCCAAGCCAACCTGATTTGGTGTGCGGGGGGGCTGCAGGAGTAGGGGAGACCACCAGTGGGTGGGGAAAGGGTACTCATTCCAGACACGAAGAATGGCTTGGGTAAGGCACAGAGGCCCTGAGGCATGAACGGGGGTAAGTAGGTCAAACAGGCCAAGAGACAAGGTGAATGTAGGAGTGGTGTGAAAGGAAGCTACAGAGGGTGCACAGGAAAGCCCCTCTGGGCTCTGTCAGGAGCCTGCCGTTTGGGCTGGGAAAATGTACTAGTTATCAAATGCTGTGTAACAAATTACCCCCCAAATTTTGCAGCTTCAAACAATAGCCTTTATGATCTCACTTAGTTTCCAAGGGAATCCGGGAGCAGCTTAGCTGGTTGACTTTGATCACATTCAGGCAGGGGGCCCTGTCCCAAGCTGACTCACGTGGCTGTTGGCCAGCATTCGCTGCTGGCCCTCAGCTGGATCTTTCTGGTCCTCTGCCTCTCTATAGCCTGCCTGGGTGTCCTTACGACATGACCATTGTCCTTCTCCAGAGTGAGTGATTCAAAAGAGAGAGAACGGGAGCAAAACACGGAGGCCACAGCCTTCCAATCTTGGAAGCGATAGACCATCATTTCTGCTATATTCTGTTGGTCACACAGTGTGGGAAGAGATTACCCAAGGGTGTGAATGCAGAAGGTGGAGACCACTGGGGGCCATCTCGGAGGCTAGCTACCAAAGGACCATTGTTTCCAAATCTAGCTGGGGATCAGAATCACTTTTTTTTTTTTTTAAGATTTTATTTATTTAAGGGGCGCCTGGGTGGCTCAGTGGGTTAAGCCTCTGCCTTCGGCTCAGGTCATGATCTCAGGGTCCTGGGATCGAGCCCCGCATCGGGCTCTCTGCTCAGCAGGGAGCCTGCTTCCTCCCCTCTCTCTCTGCCTGCCTCTCTGCCTACTTGTGATCTTTCTCTCTGTCAAATAAATAAATAAAATCTTAAAAAAAAAAAAACTTTTAAAAAGATTTTATTTATTTATGTGACAGAGAGAGACACACAGAGGAGAGGGAACACAAGCAGGGGAAGTGGGAGGGGGAGAACCAGGCTTCCCCCTGAGCAGGGATCCTGATGTGGGGCTCGATCCCAGGACCCTGGGATCATGACCCGGGCCAAAGGCAGATGCTTAACGACCGAGCTACCCAGGTGCCCCCAGAATCACTTTTCTAAAATGCACATACTGGGGCCTCACCCCTGACCTCCTGAAGCAGAATTCCCACTAGGGAACTAGACTAGTTTTGAAAGTTCTCTCAGATGATTCTGATGTTGCCAGCCTGCCCCAAGTCAGCATTTGGAAATGGCCAAAGGGCTTGAGACCCTTCTACATTTATGGCTACGTTTCAGAGTTAGCTCGTCAATAAGTTCTCCACGTGAACAATAAAACCAGCAAACCTTCATGGCACTGCTCTTATGGACAAGGTACCTGAGGCTTAGGATAGCCTCCTCAGGGACACGTTGGATGTCACCCCCGAGGCACTGTGGGATCTGCCTAAAGCCAAGCCAAAGGGCCTTCACTGTGCTTTACCCCCCAGCTGACCTTAGAACCAACTTGAAATTGCCCTATTTGGGCTTCAGAGGAAGTTCTCCCCAGACTGTGGTCTTTACATTTTCCTCCCATGACTCACACTGTCCCACTCTTTTCTCATATGTTCCTAGAGCACACTGAGTACGCTGGGAACTGGTCCAAGCCTGCCTTACAGCAGGGAAGAGGATTTCTAGCTTTCTCTCAGCTGGCAGGATCAGACAGCTTCTAGCTGACACTCTTCACATGCTGCTGTTTTATCTGGGAGGAATAGAAGGGATTGGCAAAGATCTGATGTGCGTTAGTGCTCCAGATATTGACGACAACTTGGCTTTACCATAAAGTCTGTGATTTGGAGGATAGGCTTGTCCAGTACAGTTTCACGTGTTCTATCTCCGCTCCTTATCACCTCATACGGAATCATTAGCACCCAATTTCCAAGGAGATTGGAAGCTTCTTGCTGGGAGGGGTCTGTCTAATTCACCATTGTATCCAGTACAAATAGCGTTGGGTACCTGATAGGAACAGTGTCTCCAACCCCTAAATTTTCTTCTTAGGAATGCGTATCCGAGATCATCTTCCCCATAGGTGAAGAATCTCCCCGGGTCAAATATCAAATTAAACAGTGGTAAGAAGCACATAGGAGCAAGTCATTCCTTTGTAGCATCACCCTGCTTAATCGAAAAATGAGCTTATTTGTAGCATCTTTAATGGGCCTTTCTTCAGCCTAGAACCTCGGGATAGTATAGTTGGATTGTCATGTGAAGATCCAGGCTTCCAGGCATAAGAAAGTCACTGATGGTTTGACTAGAAAGAAGGTGGGCCAACATGTCCGTGGGTTTGGGGGCGGGGGGAGAATGAAAGGACTCCTCCACCATTAGAAAAAAATGATTCTGGAAAAAGGACTCTGGGCATGGCATGTCAACAGAGAAGTGTCTGTTGAATCTGGTCCTAGAAAAAGCAGACCCTAGACTGGGTAGAATAGGCAGAGAAATGACCCCCCAAAATATAGGAAAAAGTACTTCTTTTTATTCTGGAAATGCTGAGAGTCCACCACAAAAGCTTCGTACCTGTCTTTATTATTTTTTTAAAGATTTTATTTATTTATTTGACAGAGAGAGACCACAAGTAGGGGGAGCAGCAGGCAGAGGGAGAAGAAGAAGCAGGCTCCCCACTGAGCAGGGAGACCGATGCGGGGCTCCATCCCAGGACCCCGGGATCGTGACCTGAGCCAAAGGGCAGATGCATAACTGATGGAGCCCCCCAGGCACTCCAGTGCCTGTCTTTTTTCTGGACATTTGTTGGGTGCATGCTGTACACACAGCATGGTCGGGGACCCCATTGGGGAAAAAAAAAAGACGTGACCCTATGACCTGAGAAGACAAAATGCATGCCTTTGGAAAGCTGGGGGATCATTCCAAGGTGAGGAGCCTAGACCCTAAATGAACTTACAGTAACCCAGAGAGGACTACCAGGGTGGGATGGGGATGACTGGTTGGAAGGGTGGCATGACTCCCACCGCCTTCCACCCTCTGCAGGCTCCTCGAAGTCCTCCCTCTTCTTCATACAGTTACTGTAAGCCACACTGGGAGCTTTCTTGCCCAGCCACAGACACTGAGGAAACTTTCAGCTGATGAGCCGTCCTCTGGAATCTTCTTCCCTTTGGTGTCAGCTGAACGGAGGTCATGAAAGGGCCCACATCTCCAGATGGCTGAGGAGAAACTTAGAGAGTTGCCAGTCCATCTAGAACTTTGTGGCTAAAGCTCACGCTTCTTGTCAGAGCTGGCCTGATGGGTAGGGAGCCGCCCAGAAAACTTACAGGGATATTTGTGGGATGTTGAGAAGTTTCTCCAAAATACCTCATGTAATAGCCTGTGTCATGGAATCTTTCCTCTTGGCTACAGAAATGTCCCCTTGTAGACGTTTGTGGGTGAGAGCAAGAGATGTACGCCGGTAGACATGCAGTTTGGTGGGCGACTGTGGGATGACTAACGGCGCCAGGAAACGCTGCCAGTGAATCCGTGAACACAGTGGATGGTCTCGAACCATCGTTCCTGGGGCCCAGCTGCTGCCTCTCTAACAGCAGACGTTTATGTGGAGATTAAAATGTGCCCTGGAAAAAGTTATAGGGGACACAAAACTAGAAGGGATTGCTGGAATATAACATTATTAAATGAGATTCAGAAAAACCTCAGGATGTTGAGAGAATAGGCCCAAACTATAATAAAGTGGGATGAATAGAAGGTCCTATATCAAGGTCCTATATTGGAAGAAAAAAATCAGCCATAGAGTGAAAGCCCAGGACAGTGACTGAAGAGCACTGACTGTATCTTTAAAATCCCTGCAAGGGATTGGCTGACTAAAAGCTCTGTATAAGCCAAAGCTATGATATGGTGGTAAAAACAAAACAAACAAACAAACAAAATCCCAAAATGTGAATATGCACTGACGCACTGATGGAAAGATTCTTCCCCTAAACTGTTTGTTTTTTAGATCGAGGGCAGGATTCAGATCTGGGGCCATCCCCTAGCTAGATCACCCCGAGGATGGACCAGCAGGATGGAGACAGGTCTGGAAACCATATCAAAGGAGGAGAGGAAGATTTGGTGACGAGAAGAGAGAGAGGAGGGGCGTCATGTGGGTTCTCTAAGTTTCAGCCGTGCTATCATGGAGAAGATGTGTGATTGATTCTAACCCAGTACCAAGATGGGTAAGAAGGTAATGGGACTTAGATTTCGGCTCCGCCTGGAAACTGTTAATACTTAGGGCCGCTCCACAGCGCATGCGGCTACCCTGTAAGTAGCAAGCTCCCGTCACAAGTGTCGTTCCAGCAGGAGCGGGATGACCTCCCTGCCAGGAACGTGCAGCCAGATTCCTACACTGGGAAGGAAGCCGGGTGAGGCGATTGCCAAATTCTAAGATCCCTCATTACTCTGTATTTACAAAAGTACACCAAGCCCACGCAGGGGGTGCCCATAGCTGGCAGTCAGCGGTGCACACCATTGTGGGAATCGGCTTCTCTTTCTCTCTCTCTCATGCACATGGAAGGGCTACCCGCTGGTGTGTGTGTTGTGTGCTCTGGCTCTCTCCCTGCCTCTTCTCTGGTCCTGCCCAACCTTGGCCTTGAAAGCAGGAGCAGACTTTTGGCCCTTATTCTTCCACATCAAAGTGTGAGCACTAAGGTCCTCCTGTGACTTCCCCAGTTCGGGGTCCATAAATTCGAAAGTGGCCAAGAGTGGAGTGTGGTCAAAAAGAGTTAATGCTTTCTCTGTGGCTTATGACTCCAGGTGCAAAAGACTGGCCCAGTGAACGAGATAAGGACACTTCCCCCAACCCGCCCCTGCCCCATCTCTTCCCACTCTGAAGGGTACAGCCAGGATCTCTAACTCTACTCTAACGTCCATCCTCATTGACTCCTAGAGATTGGGGGCAGATCACAGACCATTAGAGGTGACCCTCACAGGCTTGTGCCTTCTCCGGAGTGCACTGGAATTCCCCCAGCAGAGAGTGGAAGAAAACTGAGCCATCAGTCTAGACCAAGTTCATCCCACTTTGGAATGCCAGAGACGTGAGTCACTAAGCCCTGGGGCCCGGCTGATGAATCTCACTCAATGAGCTAACTGTGTTTCCAGTGGACTCCTCTGTCTGCTTGGGGCATCCCTGGGGGCTCTTTGACACTTCTCGGATTCAGTTCCAAAGAAGGGAGGAAGCCCATCTCCTTCATAGGAATGACCCCACCAAGGGAGAGTTCACAGGTTTGGCCCCTGAGCTACCTGTTGGCGGGCAGCCAGAACCCTGGGCAGTCCATTCTCTTTATGAAGATGAGCTGCTTGAATTCCGTCCCTTCCGGTTTGACCGTCTGTAATCCAGAGTGGCAATGGTTTCTCCATCAAAACGACACAGCATGCACTTATCATTTACAAGGGAGTTTTAAGTGTTCTGGAGAGGAAGAAACTCAGATGATTTCTGTCAAAGAGCTTAGCAGGCTATAAAGTGCTTCGTTAGGTTAGCGGCCACCCCCTCCGCCCCCACCCCCTGCCCCAGTCCACCACCTCGGGTCACGGCATCCAGAAAATTCGCCAGGGGGAGTTGCAGTTCTCTGGTCTTCAGACACAGACTGTATGCAGTCACATCTTGCTAGGGAGCCTGTCTTAGACTCCGGAGTGGAAGGCAGGACGCTTGAGTTCTGGTCTGGTGGAGCCTGAGACTCGCAGCTCTTCTGGAGTGCCTGACCCTTCCTGGGTCTCTGGACTGCAAAAGCGACGTTCTCACAAGGCAAACGAGTCAGAGGCCAGCCCTCAAAACCTTCTCAAAAAGAGGCAAGCAGGACCAAAGTCTGCCATGCAGAATACTATTGCTTCTGAGCAAACGGATCCTTTTTAAACCTAGGAAACAGAGCCCCAGCTAAACCTCCAGGGTTTCAGAGGGTCTTAACTTGAGAGACTTTGTTTCCTGTGTGTGGCAGTGGACAAGCTGGAAAAAGCATTAGATAAGAAGAGATTGCAAATCCAGATGCCCTCCTGAGTCAGCCTCTCCACACTGGCTGTTGTGCGCATTGCTAACTCTTGTGTCCTAGAAGGACTCGGGGCTGGAGCCATGTGTTGTGAGATCAGGGAACATACAGATCTTTTCCTTTTCTTCACCCCCCTCACGCCGCCTTCTTCTGTACCCATTTTTTAAAGGCTCTCTTGCAAAGGCAGTTAGGTTACCAGGACTGATTGGAAACCCCCGGGGCTGTGAGATTTAGGGGGGCCCATCCCTCAAGTGGCCCCCAATCCTCAGTTTCTCCTTTTGACAGCAGGGAGCCCCGAGGTCTGGAGAGGCCCCTGGAGGGACAAGGAGGCCAGAGCTGGGAGAATCTGGTACCCCTACCCTCCACGCTCTCACATTCTTCTGGAAGGGCATGGAGACCTGAAAAAGCTCTTTCTTCTCTTAACCACGGGAACTGAGGCTGGTGTGAATTCTTAAAATTCCAGGAGCCCAGGTTTGTTATTAGTCACCCTCAGCTGCCAGAATGCTTCAAGGTTTCCCTTATCTCACCAGCATCTGGGGCCTCTAGGAAGGTCTGAGAATTTCCCAGCCGAAAGTTGCCCCCTGTCCCCGCTTCCCCCGCCTTCCACCAGAGCGTGGGTGCAATGGGTTACACTGGGTGGTTTAGGAAAGGAAGGGGGTCTGTTCTCATCTCTGTCCAATTTCAGGGGTAGGAGCCCCTCCAAGCTTCAGTATAGTCCTGTTTCCCCTGAGGGCTGCAGGATAGCTGGATGGCCTCCCTCTGCGGCAGGAGAAGATGTGGGAGCAAGCAGGCAGTTTGTGTCAGACGGACGCTCCCAACGAGGGACTGGAAAGCTACCCCACAGCCTCTGAATCCCTAGTCTCGCTGCCCCGTTGAGCAGGGCCGTTCAGATATAGCTGGGTGGGGTTTGTCTCGTAGTTCACGGGGAGTTTGGGCAAAAGGATGTACATATAAGATCCTGACTGGTGCCACCATTCCATGATTCTATTTACTGAGTCTATGTGGTCGGGGCTTGCCAGCCACCACAAGGAACACAAGAGAAGTAGTTCCAGGGTGACCTATTTTCCCAACTGAAAAATAGGTCCGAGCCTCTGAAAAGCAAAAGGGCATGTGTGCGGATAACAAAACAAAATACTTGAAATTGCGCCCATCCCGACGGACCTGGGAACCTGATCCCTGGCGAGGGCGTTGTCCGCACAACTCTTCGAAGAGGACAAGTACGATTATGATTTGTGTGTGAAGCGAAATAAGCGACATTGTGCTTACCTGTTCGATGGAAGAAACAGCCGTGTGACAGCTTATCTGAGATGAAATCAACGAGTGGACAGCAGGGACTCGAAGTTCGATCGTGTGACTGGGATGGGGAGTTTGTGGCCGTTTGGAAATGGAGACAAGAGAGGATATGGAAGGGTAGATACAGAAGGGATGCAAAATGGGAGAAGTGGGCAGGAGACTCTCACCCCCCAGGCGGGGGATCCATTCTGTGGGGCGATCCCACTCATGTGGCTCGGGTGGGGCTGCCCTGGACCGGAGCCATTCAAATTAGTCACTTCAACCATGCCGGAGGGGTCAGTGCCAAGGAATCCCCGCCCCTCGCCCCGCTCCACCCCCCTGAGGCTGGTGCTTAGTTAGCTGGATGCTGGATCTGGTCCTGCATTCATCTGATACGTTTTAATCAAGCACCAGACAGATAGCAGGCACTGGGAGTAAAGAGATTGATGAAGCGGACAGCCTTGCCTTCCTGGAGATTACAGTCTAGGCATGAAGGACAGTTTTACAGATCGTGACTTAGTTACCATGGTGGTAATTACCCCACGAGGCAGGAGGCACCCCCAGCTGGGAGTCTGGCCCAGGACTTGGCTGGGCTGTGGCCTCAGTGCCCCTGCTGGCTCAGAGGGACTGGCTGCTGGAGCAGGTGTCCCGCCAGCTTCCTGCACACTGGAGGGCTTGCTTGTTCCCCAAAGAAGCAGTCTCTGTTACCTACCCCAGTGCTTTCTGGTTGGAAAATGAAATACAGAGCATTCGGTTTTCCAGAAACCTTGTGAGGCTCTTGATTTATAGGAGGAGGGCCCGGACAGAGTGCTGGTTTTTTCCTCTGGTGGCTCAGAATGACCTCAGCTCTCCACACCACCACCCCCCGACTGGTGGCCATCCCGCAGAGCTGAGCCATCACGGCAATGCCTTCTCTCTTGCCCTTCCTCATCTGACCCGGTGGAAGTCCCTGGATAGAGAATGTGTCTTTTTACTTGGCTCCTTACTCTGTGAATTCCTGATTTGATCATCAAAAGGAGATAATTACAGGGGCGCCTGGGTGGCTCAGTCTGTTAAGCATCTGCCTTCGGCTCAGGTCATGACCCTGGGGTTCTGGGATCGAGCCCCGCATCGGGCTCCCTGCTCATTGGGGAACCTGCTTCTTGCTTTCCCTCTGCCTGCTGCTCCCCCTGCTTTGTGCTCTTTATCTCTGTCAAATAATAAGATCTTTAAAAAAAAAAAAAGGTATCTACAGTGTGGCCAGATTCTTCAACTACAGCATGCCTCATGCTGTTTACAGAGAATACCCACTTAGCTAAATCACCTAGATATGTGCTGAGGGTCAGGTCAGCTTTTAATTCAGCCCAGAAACCTCCTTAGCATCAGGTTTTGAGAGGCGAGGGAGGGTGTTAATGGCCAGGATGACAAGGGTGCGCGTGGAGAGAGTGTAGACGTCCTACTTGTCCATCCATAGGTCACACACGTAGTGTTTATGCTCTGAAGAGAAACAGGCATTGCCTGGTTGGTTATTTTGCTTTAAACAAAGAATAAAGGGAGTCTTTATTACACTTTTAGCTCGGGAGCTCAATGTTCAGCTAAGACGAATTCCTGTGATCGGAGTTTTAAAAACCATTATTGGTTCCTTCCAAAAATGTTCGAGGACCCACTATGTGTCGTGTCTGGGATTGGGGGCCATGGGTGAGACGGAAATGAATAAGGCACCGTCCTGCTCTCAGGAACTCACAGTTCTGAGCTGGTAAAAACACACTGGAAAGATAAATAATCAGAGTGCAAGATGGTCAGGCTAAGTCAAGGACCAACTGAGCGACCCAGAAAGCAAATGTGCGGGGCACCTGGGTGGCTCAGTGGGTTAAGCCTTTGGCTCAGGTCATGGTCTCAGGGTCCTGGGATCGAGCCCCGCATCCGACTCTCTGCTCAGCGGGGAGCCTGCTTTCCCCTCTCTCTCTGCCTGCCTCTCTGCTTGCTTGTGATCTCTCTCTCTGTCAAATAAATAAATAAAATCTTAAAAAAAGAAAAAAAAAGCAAATGTGTGGGGAATAAAGAAATCCAATCTCTGTGGACCAGATATTGGGGGAGGGGAGCTTTGTGGGGGAGATGGTTTTGTCTGTATCCTGTCAGGAGTGACAGCAAGAGACTGGTGTGTCGGGTTGGCCCGTGCGTCCCAGGGCCTCACACGGTGCCAGGAGCATTCAACAGACACGTTCAAATGCATGAAGTAGATTGTCCCTGTGGTCAGTAGGACTCAGAGAGAAGGAAGAGAGAATTCCAGTGAGGTTCAATGCTGGGCTTTAAGGAGTGATGTCTGTGGCAGTGAGAGAAGGTCGCTGGCTGGAAAAAAAGGAAGGGAGGGTGTGGTATGGATCAGACCTGGGAGTCTAAGGCCTGGGGAGCTGTGGGAAGGTTTGGAGCAAGACAGGACTACTCAGTGGGCAGGCTGGTGTGAGAGGTGGACTGGGTTGGCAAATCCTCCACACCAGGTAGACACTCAGCCTGTGTGAAGTGACAGAGTTCCAGTCATTTCATTCCCGCAGTTCCCCTGTTGCCACCTGCCTGGCAGATGGAGATGGGATTGGGGCAGTGATGGGAGGCTTGAGGAGGGGAAGGTGGAAACAGCAGAATAAAGGCAGCTGAGGACTTAGAGAGCAAGATTCAGAGAACTGTTAGCAGTAGGGGGATGGGGTTGGTAAGCCAGCAGAGGTTGAACCAGCCGTGCATTCTCGTTGGAATGACTGCATGCTCGAGTATCTCACCAATGCCATCCTCCCTCCTCCACACCTCTCCTGGGATGCCTTCTCAGGTGGGAAGGCCTGGGCTGATGTTCAGGGACAGCTTCTAAAGCAGAGGGAAGGAAGATAATTGGGCTAAGATGGGGCCCTTACCAACATGCCTCCCAGGATGGGGGTGCTTCGTTCTCAAATTACGATGTCCATATAGGCTGGCTTTCTTGCTGGCCTTGCCTTGCCTCCCCCGGTATCTCTACCTGATGCAATCTTCAACTAGGCTTTCACAATTGGTGATTTTTCCTCCTTGGCGACAGCCCCAGACTGTCACATTGTGGAATTTCTGCAAGTCGTTCACAGACGCTGCAAATGTGAAATGTCGTGCGGCCCCAAGCCTGGGAGTCCAGGCGTGGTGCTCCTGTGTCAGCCTTTCTTTCCACCAGCCCCTCTGGCTGAAGCAAGGCAGGGCCTCACCTCCCTGCACCTTGGTTTGCCCTTTTGGAAGTGGCTAGTCCTCACTCCCAGGGCTGGAGCCGTGCCGGGGACGAGATGAGTTCTGAGTAGGACGAGTCTAGAAGGTTCTGTGAATTCCTTGGAGGAAGGCCTTGTTGGAGATCTGGGTGAACTCTTATCTCTGCCAAGAGAGAGAGCATTCAGACTTTAATTTTAATCTGAAAAATGTGCCAGGTGCATTACAAGCTTCTAGGCTATTGGTCTTAATGTATAACCAGCACGTCTAGAAAGCCCTCTGTTAGAGAAGAAAGAAAAATGTGTCTGTGTTTCAGTGTTTCACTTCTTCTCTTCTCTTCTCTTTTGGAGTTGAACTTCTGAGAAAAAAAATATCTAACCCTTGTGGTTATGGAAGAGATTCCACGGCGGTGAAGTAAGGAGGGAAGTTCTGTGTGTCTGTGTGTGTTTTCCTGCACATAGCAGCCTAAGGGAGCTCATTAGCTAGCAGGGAGCGCTGAATGTGCACCAGGATGGGTTTCCCTGCTGCCCCCTGGCCCAAGTCCAGGAGCAGCTGGGAGGCAGGTCTCCCCTCACGTACACTCTGGTCTGACTCAGGGCTTCTCCCACCAGAGCACAGGATGGGCTTCGAATGTGCAGGCCCCAAGGGAAGGCCGAACCTCTGACCCTGCCCTGTGTGGGTCAACTCAGTACCTCGCACTGAACAGGGCGTGAGTGGGAGGGTAGAGACCAGCAGTCCAAGGCTGGAGCACAGGCTTGGAGTCCAAACTCAGTGTTCACCCTTGTTTACCTACTTACTGGCTGTGTGCATTTGGAGAAGTTGTGAAACCTCACCATTATTTTCTCATTTTTCATCAGCAACATGGGCGTACCATCGGCCTGCTCATGGGATATCATGGGAATGGAGCGAGTCCAGAACCCGCCCTGTAATGAATCTGTTGGTGTTTGATAAGTGAGGGCCCTTGCGGGTTTTGTTATTCAGAGAAGAGACAGGGCCCTGTGTTTGGGGCCAGAGGGAGGAAGCCTTCAAGGTCCATCGAGTGGGGAGAGAGTGTATTTAGCTGAATGAATGAATGAGGTGAATTTGAGCCTGACGGAATGGGAAGGCATTGCTTCCGTGGAAGGAGAGAAGACATTCCATTTTGAAGGAACGACCCTGACCACTTTTCTAAGGCTTTGGAGAGAACAAGTCCCTCTCTGGACCTCTCCTGAGCCACACAGGTGCCCAGACAGACTCACACTCCCACGTACAGACACACAGACCCACACAGACACCATATCACACACACACACACACACACACAAAGGCAGTGAGTCGGTGGAAGAACAAGGACAAGGACACCTTGCTCTAGCACTTTCTCTTCTCTAAACTTCATTTCCCACATCCTTGAGCCCACCTGGCTCCCCCACGTCACTGTCATATTTCTGCGGAAGAGATGCCACCTTGCACCAAGACAAGGGTACGTGGGTGGGTCTGCTGCGTCCCCTGTCCCACGCTGGTAGCTGGGGTGCCGAGGGTCACTTTTACATCTCTGCTCAGTGATCCTACACTGCTGCCCCATGGCGGCTGGTGGGGGGTGGGGAGTTGCGTGGCGGGAGGAGGATCAGAATTTAATAAAGGTGGCCTGCCTGGTGGAGTCCCAGGGTGGGTGCCTCAGCAGGAACTTTCCTTCTGGCCATTATGCATTACCCACTGGAATTCTAGCCCCGCCTCCCGAGGTGGGAAGAGACAGGAGGGGGCTGGTGCACAGGCCTGTCTGGAGCTCAGACCCTTTCTTGGCTCACCCCTGTCCACGTGTCTTGGTGGCACAGGTCCCGTGGCCTGAATGGAGGCTGTAAATAATCCAGGATCTACGTTGGCAAACACTGCCCTGCCCCTGGCGCTTTCCTTCTTCTCTGAGTGGAAGGGAACCAGTGCCAAATGCCATCACTCCCAGCCCACATACTTTCCACTGCCTTGCGGGGCTGCTGAAGTGGGGCCTGGCTTTACACCCTGAAGCTGGAATGAGGAGACATGAATCCCCAGGCACCCAAATAATGGTTCTGTTCAAGCTCGTGGTTCATTTGCATCCTGGCTGGACAGGGGCTCAGGCACTTGGGTTGCCAGTATCCTGTGCTCGGCGGCCCCCTGCCTCTCTCCCTGGCCCGGATCAGAGGGCTCCTCACCCTGCGCTCCCTGCCTCCAGGTGGTTCTCGGGAGTAATTCGAGTCAGGCAGTTCTCTTACCTGGAAGATGGGACGGCAATAGCTCCGAACCACCCTGTTTTGTTTGTTGAGGATTAAGTAAGAGAATGCACGTAGAACACTCCTTGTGGGCCTCACACATGGACACAGATGCTATTATATTGCAGTTAACCAGATCTGAGTATAGTTTTGGGGCTGGGGACTGTGAGGGGACTGGAGGCACAGGGGGCGTCAGGCATGACCGGCTGTGGCCACCTCTCTAAGTAATCTAGGCTTTATTATACAGTCAAGGGACAAGATCACTCTGCTAAAAAAGACCTCTGGTGGCTGGCCCTGTAGTCAATGGGTGGAAGAGGGAGATGGAGGCAGGCACCCAGGGAGCCTTGCAAGAGCTGGTAGTGGTCCCATAGGACAGAGGCAGAAATCGGAGGGGCTGGAACGGAGAGATTCAGGAAGGAGTTCCTGTAGTGTTTGGGGGCAGATTGGGTGAGCATAGGAACTACTAACTCCGGGTAGCCCCCCATTCCTCTCATCCAGCTTGCGCACCCCCCAGGCCCCCTGTCCTTCTATCAAATCCTTGGGCCTCTGGGGTAGGCATAAGGCAGGGACCTTGCAGCTCAGTGCCAATTTTACTGAAAGCTTAGTGGGGAGACCCACATATACAGGCACACAGGCGCACACAGACATGCTTTGGAGTAAAATACAAAATCGCAATTGTTTTTAATATAGAACTTGAGAATTCAAAGAGAACACGTTCTCTGTTCCGCATTTATTTTGAGAACCCACGGATGGAGGTTGCCGGACTGTGCTGTCTGGGCTTTTTGGAGGCTGTAGGAGAAGCTGCTGGGGTCCTGGGGGCCTCTTCTCTGACTGCTCCTGGGCCGCTCCTACCACCCCTCCACCCCGCCCCCCCACCGCCCTACAGGACCTGAGGCCAGAGGGCCCTGCCAGCTGCCACCCCCCCGTGGCCAGACCAGGCAAGTAACTCCTCTGCTTCTGTGCCTTGTCCCTTCCAGAACCTGAACATCCAGGTGGAGGACATCCGGATCCGAGCCATCCTGTCGGCCTACCGCAGGCGCATGCCCGTGACAGAGGGCTATGTGGAGGTGAAGGACGGAAAAACCTGGAAGCAGATCTGCGACAAGCACTGGACAGCCAAGAATTCCCGAGTGGTCTGCGGCATGTTCGGCTTCCCCGGGGAGAAGACGTACAACACCAAAGTGTACAAGTAAGGGCACCCCGCCCCCCAACAAAGGAGAGTCCTTCCTGCCCCATGTCGTGGCAGACACACTGTGCTTGCCAAAGTGTGATGAAGGTTGGTGAGAGCAGAGATGAAGTTCAAGGTGCTCCAGCCTGGAGAAATCCTGCCTGTCGGGATAGACGGTCCTCACAGTGACAACAGGGGTCGAACAAGGACAGTACTAGCCAGGCCAGGAGCAGGGCAACGCCAACTTCAGGAGACATGTCCACTTTGCCTCAGCAGGTGATTATTCAGAGAATAATCTGGACCTTTCAGCAACTGTCAGGAAATTAAAAAATGGTTGATTTGACTCAGTTACACCCATCCTGATTAAACCTTACAGTGCTGGTGTGGTTTCCAAAGTTAGCATCTCCCTGGGGGGCAGAGGGGTGAGATACCAAGGAGACTCAGAGTAACCTGCCCTGAGGGGTGTCCCGTGAGGGGATTCAGCCCCCTGACAGGCTGGCCGCTGGAGTACCTTGGTTGACAGTGGGGTCTTCCTCATTATTAATGAGGTCTGTTTATTACTAATGATAACGACGGTCTGTTTCTGACCATCTGTGGGTTGGGCTCTGCTCCTAGCCCCGAACCCTGGAAGCACCAGGAAGTAGGGGGCTGTTTCAGGGTCAAAGAAAGTCGGAACTAGGGTCCGAACACAGGTCTCCAACTTCCGGGTCTGCACTCCTAGAGAGTGTAGACTCACAACACTGCCTCTCTCCGTTCAAACCAAGGGCAGGGAATTTCGAAGTCGGAAGACATGGGTTCCAAGCCAGGCTCTACTTCCAGATTGCTGGGGTCAGGGCGGGCTGCATCCCTCCGTGGGCTTGGCCCCGCGCCTTTGGTTAGAGCCCCAGTCGGCTGCAGGGGTGAGCGTGGGCAGCCAGGAAGGCTCACAACACCCCTGTGGATGATTGCAGTGTCGATTTCCATCCCCCCATCTGCCCCCCCCAAGCCAAGATACGGCCCAGAGCTTCCTGGTTGCCCAGGGCAGCTGGGAGGCGGAGTGGTCTCAGGCCTCTGAGTCTCTGGTCCGCTCCCGCCAGCTGGTCGGCTCCTTCCCTAGGGACACCTTCTCAGCTTTTCCGACCCACTGGAGCCAAGAAAAGCAAACCCCTCCCCTGGCTGGCCCCACCACAGCCCCCAGCCCAGTCCTAGGAGTGGGAAAGCTGCCATCAGACCAAGGCCAGGCCGCACATGCCTTGTACAGAGAGCATTTGAAAGCCATCTCCCCAGCTGAGGATGGTCCTGAGTCCCCTTCCTGCTTTCGAGGAGGGGGTCTCAGATCTGCGTTTGGCGGCTGTGCCCCGGGTGATCCTCTCAGGGGCGGGGTTGGAAACCGTCTCCTTGCTCCTCCCACCCCTGTGTCGGGCTTCCCTGTTCAAACTGGGACAGGAAGAGGCCCCAAGGGCTGGGAGGCATCCAAGGCCACGGCGGAGGGTGGTGTTCTCAGCCAAGCTGTGAGATGATTAAGGATGCTGCTGATTCCAGACCTCTAGCCGGAGAGGGCAGGAGGGCGGACACTAAAGCTTGTAGGCGTGTTTCCTGTTAGCCTCTGAGACTCAGCTGACAGCTGGGTCCCCAGAGAGAAAGGCACACTGGGAAGTTTCTGCCTCAGTGCTGCTGTTGGGACTGCAATGGCAGCTGGCTGGAGGAAGCTGTTAGTGACGAATGGGGACTCCCAGGGCATGCAGCAGCCTCAGACATCACCTGGTCCGAGTCCTCAGTCCACAGAGAAGGAGATGCAGGCCTGCAGGTCAGGGCACTGGGGGTCACAGAGTCCAGGACACTGCGGAGTCCAGGTGTGTTCTCGACACTGCTGCTGCCCCCTCCAGCCCCAGGCTCCTGCTCTGCTCAACCCCAGAGGCAGGGACTGGCTACAGGGCACAGGCCCCCACCAGGGCGGGGTGGCTGTTAAGTCTGGGAGCTGGGCAGGGCTGGCCTGGGGACAGGGGTCTGGGAGCTGTGCTGAGAGGCTATGGACAGCAGAGGCCTGGGAGCCGAGTGAGGGCTACCCTGTATGGTCCCCGAGTCTGCGCCTTCCAGCACCTCCTTCCCCAGCCCTTGCCGCAGCCTGTCCCTGCTGTTGCTGACGTCCATCAGTCCCAGGGAGGCCCTTCACCCTGGGAAGAAGATCGTTCTCGAAGTGATTCTGTCTAGAGTGGGTTAGCCATCTCCACTTAGTCCGAAGGAGCTTTACAGCCTTAGACATTTACCTGGGCGGTGCCTGAGGC
The DNA here is from genome assembly GCF_902655055.1 of Lutra lutra. Taxonomy (NCBI): domain Eukaryota; kingdom Metazoa; phylum Chordata; class Mammalia; order Carnivora; family Mustelidae; genus Lutra; species Lutra lutra. Next base: position 45,842,460 of record NC_062279.1, on the reverse strand, counting down.
CTCTCCCCCTTTGCTCTGTCTGCCAACTGGTGTGTTTGGTGGTCACTGAGGGGCCTCGGTCATCCCCAGGGCCAGGGCCACAGGTCATCATCAGAGCCTCCCAGCTTGCCACCCTCTGCCCTCCAGGTGGTTCCTGCATGTCCCTCAGAGTCCTTGTGCCCTCTGGGTCGCTGGGAGTGGAGTCAGCTGCTTTGCCATGAGCGGACTTCTGCTCTGGCCCCGGGGAACCATGAATGCTCCTTGAAGCTAATCAGACTGAAGCTTCAGGGCCCTTTCTTGGAGTCAGGAGCATTTTTTTTTTTTTTAAAGATTTTATTTATTTGACAGAGAGAAATCACAAGTAAGCAGAGAGGCAGGCAGAGAGAGAGGAGGAAGCAGGCTCCCCGCTGAGCAGTAAGCCCGATGTGGGGCTCGAACCCAGGACCTGGGATCATGACCTGAGCCGAAGGCCGCGGCTTAACCCACTGAGCCACCCAGGCGCCCGAGTCAGGAGCATTTTGTGGTCTTTTTTTTTTTTTTCTTAGAGCAGGACCCCAGTATTGACGCTGATTTATTGATACGAGCTCACGAAGCTGAGATTCTGCCTCTAATGTTGCCCCTCGGGAGTTAGGAAAAACTTTAACAATGTGGTTAGTTGGCTGAGACTAGGACCAAAATGTGGCCCACGGTGAGCGAAATGGACATGCCAGCTCTCCTTGGTTTCACGCAGAGGAAAGGATTCAAAGACTTACAGAGACTGGAACATTGGAGTGCACTTGTCATCTGAGCCCTCACCCACCCTGGGAGGGTCCAGAAGACACACTTTCCCTAGGACTGAGGAATACATCTGTGTGGGAAACCCTGGCGTTCTTAAGAACTCCCGGGGAGCTCTTCTCTACAGGCCATACCTCCCCGTAACTGCGGAGTGGGGGTGAGTGTGACTGGATCCCAGGGTGGACGGGCCAGGTGACAGCACTCAGCCTCCCAAGGCCAGGTGAGCGTGGTTCCCGAATGACATCATCTTGACCCCTACAGACCCATGGTGTGGGCTGGTTAGTCATGGTGTTCCTAGAAGCAATGGATAGGAAGCCTACCGAATTCTTACTCGTTCTAGATGACAGAAACTCTAGGAGAGAGAAGAAAAATCGAACGTGGGTCATAAAAACAGAGAGTCGCACCCCTCCCCCAAGTTCCAGACCTGAGTCAGCTTACAGACCCAGGACCCCTTGAGTGGAGGGAAGGCCGGGTCCCCTTGAAGAAGGACCCCAGTTAATCGATTACCCAGCCTTTCCCAAAGGGACCAATGGCCTCTTACCAAAGGGTGCACCAGGGAAGAGGAAATAACCAGAACTTTAGCATGACTGGACACAGGCTCTGAATGACACTGCTTCCAGGAGACCCACGGGTCACTTTGGCTCTCCAGTCAGAGGAGGGGCTCCTGGAGGTCAGGTGATCAATGGAGTTTTAGTTCGGGCCCGTCTCACAGTGGGCCCAGTGGGTCCCTGAGCCCATCTTGTGGTTATTTCCCAAATTCTGAAATTCATCCTTGGAACAGGCATACACAGTAGCTGGCAGGATCCCTAACAAAATCTGGCTTTTCCCTTGGCTGGGGAAGAGCCAGGAGGACTTTTCATTTTCAGGTCAAAAGCCCCGCCGAGGGTTCATAGGCCTAGACACCCCTTTCTCCAGCAGGCTGGCCTCCGGGCCCAAAGCTGCCTCTCACTCCAGTCGCCCTCCAAACAGGAGACCTGGCGTGGGCTGTCCACCCATCCTCCCCAGGACTTGCCTCGAGTCTGCACCCCACCCCCCACCCCAGGCCTGGCCCTGGCTCTGGTGACTCGCTGAGGGACTGAGTGGGGGAGGGGAACCGCTGCCTGCGTAGTGGAGGCCTGTGGAGGGCCCTGGTGCATTCCTGTGAGCTGATGTGAGAGGGAAGCGGGGCTGTCTGGGAAAGGCAGGAGCAGATCTGTGTTTGCTGTTGGCCCTGCGGTCTGCCCTGAGCTCAGTACATCTCTTGCTGAGTGAGGACGCTGTTCACTGAACCCTGGAAGCAAGAGGATGTTTTAGGCCTTGCGCAGTTGGTCTCCCCCTAGTGGGTTCGCTCACCTAACATGGAGGTGGCCAGAGGAACAAGCGGGAGACAGCCCTCAAGGGTGGTCTCCAGTCCGAGGTAGGGGTGTCATGGGGAACAAGCTGGAGGTTGTGATTCCAAAGGCAGCAGCCTCGTATGCACGAAGTGGGGAGGGGCCACAGTGCTTGGAAATTTGCCAGGAGAGTCCTTTTTTCAAAGATTCTGTCATTGGGCACACAGGTACACTAGAACTATTACCCGTTGAAATTTTGGGTTAAGAAAAAATATCGGCGGTGTCTGTAAGGTGTTCACATCCCTTCACTCCTTAACAAAGTGGAAACTCCCAGGCCTCCCCTACCTGCAGAAACAGGACCCCCTCCTCTGCCCTGCCCTGGGCCAGCCTGTCCCGGGAGGCCCCTCCCCTGGGCAGCTGACAGCAATGCTGTGGGTCTGTCTGGCTGTGTGTGGTTCTGCCAAGCAGGGACAAGCACACAGAACCCCAGAGAGCTGGGACAGCATTGAGAGGACAGAGGACACCCTGTGACACCCTCCTTTGCAAATCCCACCATCATTCAGAGCCTGGCTCAAATCCTGCTCCTCCCTGAGAACGTGTCTCAGGACGGCAACCCTGGGGAGCCCTACCTTCTTGTATCCCCTTTGTTTCTCCTTTAACAAGATAGTTGCCGGTGCTTTTACAGACACAGACGAAGCCCTTCCTGTGTGTGGTTTTAATTGCTTCACAGGTGGTATAAGCAGTCTTACCAAGAAGATCCCATTCGCTTCTCATTTGGAGAGGGGGAAACTGAGGCACAGTTACCTTTCTGTTGACCAGCTCCTTATTTATCAGTTGGTTATTGTTTTAGAAAACACTTTGGCTCACCTTGACCTTCATTCTGCCTTCCAAAAACCCATAAAAAGGAATACTTTATGCATAATACAGGCTAAGACCTTCCCTTAGGTAATTCTCCAGGGAAACCATCAGCCTCACTAGCTCCCATGTGAAGATTTGATAAGGTCCGGGGCTGAGTTTCATGACCATTTTCATTTCCAACAAGTTATGCTTTGATTCAGCCCGTGGGGTGATTTAAGACTGTTCTCGTTCGTTGCTTCTTATTGGATCCACACCTTTGATCTTGTGTGTCACTGGGAGAGAATTTAACATTCAGCTCGTTCTGCCCGTTGACACAAGCAAGAAACCTCAACTGACTGTGTGGAAATTTTCTGAAGAGTTTAGGTGAGCAACCATTCTGGTTTGCCTGGGACTGAGGGTTTCCTGGGACCCGGGATCTTACCTCATTTAAATCCCTGTGTTTTGTGTTTATAGGCTTTAGTGTTATCTCGCTCCTGAGTCTCTCCCTCCTAGCACCTAGGCTGCCTGGGGGAAGGAGGCCACGTCCGCCCTTCCAGGTCCTGCTCCCCAGCGCCCAGCATGGTGCCCCGCACGGCTGAGGTGCTCAGCGAGTGCTCGACCAGTCATCGAGGCTGAGGTCCAGGTGCATGGACTGTGCCCGTTTCATTCCCCACCAGATCCCCAGAAGCCAGCACAGCAGCTGGCCCTGTGCCCACTCCCTGGTCGTGGAAGGAACGAGGGGGGTGGGTGCCATGATGCTCTGGTCAGCCGGCCCATCTCGCCCCCGCAGGATGTTTGCCGCCCGGAAGAAACAGCGCTACTGGCCGTTCTCCATGGACTGCACAGGCACGGAGGCCCACATCTCCAGCTGCAAGCTCGGCCCGCAGGTGTTGCTGGACCCCGTGAAGAATGTCACCTGTGAGAATGGGCTGCCGGCTGTGGTGAGCTGTGTGCCTGGCCAGGTCTTCAGCCCTGACGGGCCCTCGAGATTCCGGAAAGCCTACAAGCCAGAGGTGAGGACACGGCCAGAGGTCTGGCTCCTTGGGTGGGGGGGATGCAGGCCAGGGAGCGGAGGACCCCTCCCCCCCAGGAAAGAATGAGGAGAGCTGGCCCCAGCTCAGACCACTTGCCTACAGGGCAGGAACATAGTGGGACCCCTGTCCGGGCCGGCCCCGCCCATAGATGCCACCTCTAGAGTGTGACGTGCCGCAGGGCCCCAGCCCCAAATGCTCAGCACCCCTACCTGGACTTCCACCATTGCTCCTCCACTCTGAGACCAGAGTCCTCTACGTGCAGGACAGATACCAAGGAGAGGAAAGCACTTCCTACCCACTGTCACGGGCTCTTTGCGCTGCCTTCTGGCCAGGCTGGAAAGGCAGGGGCAGGGGAGTCCTGCTCAATTCCCAGAGGACAGGAGTATTGGTGGGGGTGGGAAGGTCAGCATAATTCTCAAAAGCACCTGAACTCCGCTCCAAGTGTTTCCAAGCGTGTTTTGTTCTGCAAGAGAAAGGGTAAAGATTTTTAAAAGCATTCACCAAGACAGACAAGGAAAACCTGCCATTCATGTCTGTGTCACTCGTAGCCCTCAGTCACGTTCTGAGTGTGCAAGCAGCCCGTGTGTGCACACGCGTGTTCACATATGTGTGTTCAGGTGTAAGTGTGTTCTCGCATGTGTGTGTGCACACATGTTCACTGTGTGCGTATGAGTGCACTCAAGATATGTCGGTGTACATCTGCTCACGTAAATGACAGCCCCGTTTCGAGTGTCTGGTTTCTTAGGACAGGTGAACTGTCCCGACCACGGCAGTCTTGACGCAGCCTCTCAAACAGGGGATGTGCGCTCCTCTATCTTCCCTTGAAAATCATACCCTTCCTTTTTTTCTACATCCACCAAAGGTTCTCTGGGATGTGCATGTTCTGGAAACTGCTCACAGGGGACTGGGGGGTGGCAATAGCACAGGAGGAGGAGAAGGAGGGTAGGAAGGGTGGCCGCTCATTTATTAAGGAGCGATTCCCTGTGCCAGATAAAACCTCCACGCTCACACAGGCAGGTGAACTCTGATCATGTCACCAGTAAGAGGAAGGGGAAAGGCCATGATGGGGATAGATGGTGTGTCAGCTGGATCCAGGCCATGGGACGGGAGGAGCAGCCCCTTCCCAGTCTCAAACAGCCTCATTCTGTGTCTCTTTCCCCTCTCCCTGTCTCTCCCATCTTTCCCCTCTGCCACCTCCTCTCCCCGTCAACATCTAAGGACCTGCTCTTGGGAAGGGGTTGGTAACCCTCATCCAAAGGAAAAGGGAAGCCTGGGCAGGAGGCAGATAAACCAGTTGGGTGCCCCTTCCCAGGTGGGGGACAGTGTGTTCGCACAAAAGAAAAAGTCTTCAATGAAAAGAGTGAAACGAATATTGTGAGCCCAGCCATCAACCATTTGGAGTGCCTTCCTGACGCTTCCAGCCGCCGGCCGTCCCCACCGCCTCAGTCTCCCGGGAGCCTCCAAAATACACAGGCCCCCCATACAGCACATGCATGCAGCCAGGCAACATAGACAGCCCCCCTGACAGTGCCACACCCCTGCCCGCATCCCCCCCATGCCCTCGCTTGCCCCCCTGCCCCTGCCACACTATGTGATGGCCACATCCTTCCTACAGCCTCAGCCTCAGCCTCAGCCTCCAAGCTTTTCTCATGGGTCATCCAGAATTCCAGACCCTACTGTTTTGGAATTCCTTTTGCTGTGTGGTTTAAAGCAAAGGAATCAAGTTCATGCCAAAGGAATTTAGAAAAAAAAAAGGGGGGGGGGAGTGAGTCTTACATCACCTTTTCCCTTGGTTTCTTTCTTTCCTCTGGGCCCAACTGACTCTGCATGGTCGCTGCCAGGCTGGGGCGAGGTTCTTGGGCAGTCTGCCTCCATCAGGCTAAAGGAATACAGGGTCTGCCCCACCATAAATGAGCAGCCATCTCCTGTCCTCCCCCTCCTCTTCCCATGTGCTGTTCCCGCCCACCAGCCCATATGAGCAGTTTCCAGAACATGGGAGCTACCGCTGCCTGAGCTAGACAGCTTGGGCCGGCTGGTGGGGGAAGGGAGAGGGCACTGCTCCACGGCAAACAGGCTGCAGCCGGCAGAGTCTGGTTTGTTCTCTAAAGCTCGAAGGTTCCGGGTGTTTTGCACACACCCCTGTGCCTCTTCTCTCGCTAGTGCCTGGCTCAGAGCAGTCCCCATGGTCTGTAAGCCTGGGGGCTATCACTGCGCCCTGCCCTGCCACGCAGCCACAAGGCACCACTAGTGGGAGAGAGCCATGTGGCTGAGCGGGAACCTCGGCTAGAGGATGGACATGCGGGTTCTGGTCTGAGCACTGGTCGAGAGTGGCTCTTATGCCCACGTGATTAAATAAACCCCGTGTTCTACCCGGTTTCCAAGCTGTCAGTGAGCACTTAGGGGCGTTTAAACCATAAGCACCTAGGAAAAATGTCAAATGGAAAAAAGACAGTCTCTTCAACAAATGGTGTTGGGAAAATTGGACAGCCACATGCAGAAGAATGAAACTGGACCATTTCCTTACACCACAAACAAAAATAGACTCAAAATGGATGAAAAACCTGATGTGAGGCAGGAGTCCATCAAAATCCTTGAGGAGAACACAGACAGCAACCTCTTTGACCTCAGCCACAGCAACTTCTTCCTAGGAACATCGCCAAAGGCAAGGCAAGCAAGGGCAAAAATGAACTATCGGGATTTCATCAAGATCAAAAGCTTTTGCACAGCAAAGGAAACAGTTAACAAAACCAAAAGACAACTGACAGAATGGGAGAAGATATTTGCAAATGACATATCAGATAACGGGCTAGTATCCAAAATCTATAAAGAACTTATCAAACTCAATACCCAAAGAACAAAAAATCCAATCAAGAAATGGGCAGAAGACATGAACAGACATTTCTGCAAAGAAGACATCCAGATGGCCAACAGACACATGAAAAAGTGCTCCATATCACTCGGCATCAGGGAAATACAAATCAAAACCACAATGAGATATCACCTCACACCAGTCAGAATGGCTAAAAATAACAAGACAGGAAACAACACGTTCTGGCGAGAATGCGGAGAAAGGGAAACCGTCCTACACCGTTGGTGGGAATGCAAGCTGGTGCAACCACTCTGGAAAACAGTATGGAGGTTCTTCAAAAAGTTGAAAATAGAACTACTCTACAACCCAGCAATTGCACTACTAGGTATTTACCCTAAAGATATAAATGTAGGAATCAGAGGGGCACATGCACCTGAATGTTTACAGCAGCAATGTCCACAATAGCCAAACTATGGAAAGAACATAGATGTCCATCAACAGATGAATGGATAAAGATGTGGTGTGTGTGTGTGTATGTATACATATATATGTATATATACACATATACATATGTATATATATTTATACACTGTGTGTGTGTATACATATGTATGTATACACACACAGAGTGGAATACTATGCAGCCATCAAAGGAAACGAACTCTTGCCATTTGCAACGATGTGGATGGAACTAGAGGGTATCATGCTTAGCGAAATAAGTCAATCAGAGAAAGACAACTATCATATGATCTCCCTGATATGAGGAATTTGAGAGGCAGGGTGGGGAGTTGTGGGGTGTAGGGAGGGAAAAAATAAAACAAAATGGGACTGGGGAGGGAGTCAAACCATAAAGACTCTTATCTCAGGAAACAAACTGAGGGTTGCTGAGGGGTGAGGCGGTAGGGATAGGGTGGCTGGGGGATGGACATTGGGGAGTTTATGTGCTATGGTGAGTGCTATGAATTGTGTAAGCCTGATGATGCATGGACCTATACCCCTGGGGCAAATAATACATTCTATGTTAATAAAAAAAATAAATAAGCTGTAAGCACCCACCCTCTCTGCGCACCCAGGGGGGCTGCCTCTTCTGAAGAGCTGGGCTGATTTGGCCTGGGGTAGAATCAGAGGTAGCGGTAGCGGGAAGTGCAGCACAAGGACACACGGCAGCCTCCTCACCCCCGCACGGTGTCCACTGTCTCAGTCCCCCACCTTCTTGGTTAGGTGCCCGCACAGGCTCGGCTCCTAGCCGAGGCACCTCGCTGCGGAGGGGGGAGACGGGAAAGGGAGGGGGGTGGACAGTGCCTGCCTGCAGAACGTGCTTCGGCTTTTGCACTCAGCAGGACCGTGTGTCTCTCCAGCAACCCCTGGTGCGGTTGAGAGGTGGTGCCAACATCGGGGAGGGCCGAGTGGAGGTGCTCAAGAACGGAGAATGGGGTACCGTCTGTGATGACAAGTGGGACCTGGTGTCTGCCAGCGTCGTCTGCAGAGAACTGGGCTTCGGGAGTGCCAAAGAGGCCATCACTGGCTCCCAGCTGGGGCAAGGTAAGGACTGGGGAGGCATTCAAGGGTCTCTCTATGGGGAGCATGGCACAGGGAGCCCAGCCCCAGAAGGCTGGCTTCGGGCTTTTCAGGATCTTCCTGCTTGGTCTCCTCCCTCCCTCAGCTGCCACTTTGTTCGAAATTGTCAGGCCTCTCCCAGTAGTCAGAGCTGGAAGGGAACTTAGAGCCCCGAACCCCCCATTTTATGAATTTGGAAGCTGAGACCCAGAGAAAGAAGTGAGTAACCAAGATCAGACAACATTATTAGCAGCCCATGAAGACTTTAATGGAGGTCTCCCAGCTCGCAACCCAGTGCTCCCCACTGTCCCTCCGAGAAAGCTGGAATTCTCAGGCCCTTCCTCTAGGACAGGATCTCAGAATTCCTCTGGCCGTGGCCCACCCCAGGCACACAAGAATCTCAAAAGTCATCTCACTTTCCCACTCTAGCATAGCCCCACAAACATTCTCTCCCTGCCACCAGAGACTGGGAACAGGATGCCCCGCTCTGGATGTCACGTGATGCTAATGAGAAGGGGCCTGGTTCTTATTAAGTGTCCCGAACAAATCTTTCATCTAAGCAGAGAACAAAAGTATAAGAGGCTTTCAAGGAGGTCATTTCATTGAGAATAGTGATGTAAATGTGACATGAGGACATGACAGATAGCTTCCCTTTCTGACGAGGGTGGGGCATCCTGTCCTGTGGGAAGATGTTTCCATACTGCCGGACAAGGGCCATCGCCCCGCAGAGAGGAATGTGGTGAGGTCATTGATCATAGGCTGGAGGAAGGAACAGCCCAGTGGACTGGAGAGAGAGTCCTGGAATCAGAGACACCCTGCTGGGGAGGACCTCAGTTCATCTAATCCAACAGCCAAGGCCTGGAGGCACGAAAAGACAAGCCTGTGGTCACCCCCATAATGAATAGTGGTGGAAATCTGAAACCCAAGTCATTAGCTCTCAGATTTGGGCTTCTCCTGGTATGTCCACCATGGCCCAGTCCTGTGCACATTCAGAAAGCCTTTCTATCCCTATTCTGCAATCCCACAAGCTTCCTGGGCATGCACAGAAGGTTAGAGATCTAGGCTGGCCTCTGACGTTGCGTTGTGCCACCTAGAAGCCTCAGTTATACCACAGGCCAGTCCTCTTCTCCCTGGTCATGGTGAGCTCTTTGGAGCGCCCCTGGATGGCAAATACCCCCACAGTCCGGGTCCCTGATTGGCTGATGTGTTGGTCTGTGCTTTCCCAAGGCCTGCGGGACAAAGCCCACTCATTCTGAGAAACAAATAAGCACTGGATGACGTAAGCATTCCATCTATTGTGGGCGTGTGCTATTTGACCTAGTTACTTCACTGCCCGGAGCGGCCACAGGTTTCCAGGGACCTACCAAACTAGAAGAAACCGCTGGCATTTTTGATGCTGTCCTTGAAAGAACCACTGGGTGATTTATGATCTGCCACTACTCTGGGCAGGTCAACTCTGGTAGGCAGGAAGGGAAAAGTCCACAGTCAATGTCAAGTCACAGAGCAGATGGGGTCAGTTCAGTCCTGGCTCTGGCCGGTGGACTGAGCAACCACACCCATAGTTTGGGTGTGAAAGGCAAGAACTAAGAGGCCAGCAGTCTGAGCTGTGACCTTGAGCAAAACCCGGGGTTTCAGATTCTACACTGGAGTCATGGCTCCAGCCTCCTATGATTCTCCGGGACCTGCTCTTATCACCAGATTGGAGGTCAGGTCGGAGTCAGGCACTGTGCTTTGCGCCCTGGGACCCCCTGCACACTTCTGGACTTCACTGGCTGTTTCCACGACCACCTCCTCCCAAGACCCAGCGCTGCACGAGGAGAGGGCCTGTGTCCTTTACCTCTGTATCCCTAATGCTGAGTCTGTACCCGACTCATAATGCTCTAGGCTGTTCATTTTATGAAGAACACATGAATGAATGAATGAATGAATTCCAGTTGTATAAGTAGGATCAGCTGAGTGAATGCTTGGTAAAGAAGTTTGAGACTCTGCACCTAAGCTGTCCATTAGAAATATAGCAGGAGCCACAGAAGTAATTTTAAATTGTCTTGTAGCCAAATAAATAAAAAGAAACAGGAAAAATTAATTTTAATAATATATTTCCCTTAGTCCACTATATCCCAAATATTATGATTTCGATATATAATCGCCATCAGTGCTATTAACGAGATAGTGTACATTTTGCATACCAAGCCTTTGAACTCTAAGCTGTGCTTTACACTTAGAGAGCATCTCGGTGTGGACCGGCCATGGTCCACTTGCTCTGTGCAGTCAGTGGCTGTGTGGGTCAGGGCAGCTTTAGAACAGTGGTTTCGAAAGCCCTTTGCCTGACATCCCCCAGCAGAAATACACATAATGGGACAGGCCGTGCACATAAAGCTGAAACAGAAGTTTCCGGAAACAGTGCTGACCCCTATGACATGCAAAATGCCATGCTATGTCGTACTATATTCTACTGGGCTCTTAAAAATGTGACTGTGGGGACGCCTGGGTGGCTCAGTTGGTTAAGCAGCTGCCTTCGGCTCAGGTCATGATCCCAGCGTCCTGGGATCGAGTCCCACATCGGGCTCCTTGCTTGGCAGCGAGCCTGCTTCTCCCTCTGCCTCTGCCTGCCACTCTGTCTGCCTGTGCTCACTCTCGCTTCTCTCTCTATGACAAATAAATAAATAAAATCTTAAAAAAAAAAAAAAAAATGTGACTGTGACCCGAAGAGTTGACTGTGGGTCTAGAGTCTGTGACATCGCTCCAGGGGGTTAGGCTTGTGCCCAGTGCTCTGCTTCAGCCACGGTCTGTGGTACCACCCCCCTCCAGCCCGGGGCCAAGGCTTGATACTTGGGGGAAGAACAGGGCCAAAGTGCAGGTGGGGAAGGCATCGTGAGGAGGAGCAATCCAGGGGTCAGTCCAGAACCAGGAGCAGGCGAATTATGGGAGTCAGGATGCCCACAGGCACTGCCAGCCATGGTCCTCGGTAGACCCAGGCCAGCGGCCTTCAGGGACGCCTTCCACCCTGTGGAACTGGGAGTTGCAGGAAGAGAACGAGAAACACTGGTGTTCCCATCTCTGTGCCGTGAGTGTGTCTACCTCAGGAACGTGGGGCCCACCCTCTGGAGCCCCATCCCCACGTTTCTGAGAACCCCATGGGCATTTGTACAAGTGAGGCTGGAAGGAGACACCCAGTTGTTAGTTGGAGTCTAGAGCACGTTAGGATCTCGTCCAAACCTTTCCTCCCCGGCCAGTCCCGTAGGCCAGTGATTCACAAGCGTTCACTGAGGACTGTTTGGGCTGGGCCCTGGAATGGAGAATTCATTTATTCCACAAACATTTATGGTAATGGTTTCTGCTTCCCTGGAGCTCGTGTCAAAGGGGGGAAACTAGAAATAGCCTCCCTCAAAGAGAACCTGCATTCAGAGGGGCCACGGGATATGAGATGGGATCCGGATACTCTTACCATTTCCTGAGCCGCTGGTAACTGACCATCCTTGGTGTCTGTCATTCCTCCTCAACCCCACCCTGCCAGAGAGATGTCATTATGGCCTTTGACAGATGAGGGAGGTAGGGTTCCAAAAGCGCCCGTCACTCCCCAAGGAGATGCAGGCTCCCTCCTCTAGTCTCTCCTCGCCTCCCAGGGAGAAGTGTGGACAGAAGCTGCAGGTGGGGGTGAACTGGTGTCTGGCAGAGTGGGGCTGAGGAAGGCTTTGAGATCCTTGGAGATGGGCTCTAGCTAGGTCAGCAAAAGGAGGTGTTGGAGGGGCCGAGAGAGCATCCCCAGATGAAGAACGCAGGTGCTCTCAAACGCTCCATGCTTTTGCACAGCAACCTTCCGCTCCCGTCCAGCACACGGGGGTTTTCTCATCAGGAGAGAATCCCATCGTGGAGCCAGACTGCCTGTTTTGCCTCCTGGCTCCTCCATCAGGCCCGTTACTTCATCATCAGCCCCCTGTTTCCTCATTGTACTGACTGGCAATGACTTGATGAGTTCATGTACGCTATGTGTGTAGGACAGGAACCAGCACATAGTAAGTGCTCAAGAAATACACGCCATCCTTCTGACAGTCGTCAAGCAAGCCCCACATCGGACACTCAGGTCCGAAGGTGCTGCCCATCTCTGTGTCCACCCGATTCCCGGAGCTGGGGCCCCTGCTTGCCTCGAGGACCCTGTTCGGGGTCTGTGCTGTCACAGCCTCTGTGCTCTGAGACCTTGGATGCCTCCAGCTGTAGTCACTGTGTTTTAATCGATTGAGTTGGAAGCCTTATTGTTTGTGAATTGAATTTGTGAATTTGTGAATTTCTAAGGGAAGGGAAACTTGGCTCTCACTTGCTAACATAGGTTGCTCCTGGATGTTAATTTTGGCCTTGGTGAGCCTAGATACAGAGTGTCTCTGGAAACCTCTGCAACGGAGATCACAGAAGGAACACAGACATGACGTCTGCCCTTGTGGGGCCTCCAGCCCAGTAGGGAAGCAGACACGGAACAGAGGGGGCTCAGCTCAGACAGGAATCAGAAAGGCTTCTTGAAGAAAGTGGTCAAAGCTGAGCCCTGAAGGCTGAGTGGGAGTTAGCTGGTGAGGGGGCGAGGAAGATGGTCTGGACAGAGGGTATACATGCAGAGGAAAAGCTCAGCTCAGTCAAGCAGCCAAAGGAGAGGTGGTGGGACAGCGGAGGTGGGAGGAGCAGGCTGAGCCAGAAGGCTAAGTGAGAAGCCACATTGTGCCGAGCTGGCCACCTGGGGACTGTGGATTTTACCCTTTGATGCAGTGAGAAGCCATTCCAGGGACTTTAGATGGGGAGTGACTTGATTCAACAGGCATTAACGGCACTCTTGGGCTGCCCTGTGGTGAATATTTTGGAATGAACAGGCAGGACAGAGCCTAGAGGCTCTTACACTTATCCAAATGGGAGAAGACAGGGTGGGATGAGCGTTGTGATGGCAGAAATGCAGAGCACCCAGATTTAGCGGAGTACACAGGTGTGGTGATGAATTCCTTGTCAACCACAGAGAAAGAGGGAGTACCGGAGATGAGCTCTGGGTTCTGGTGAGAACATTGAACCGGACTTCCCAGGATGGAGACGGCTAGAAGAGAAGCAGGTGGGAGGTGGTCATTCTGCTGGCCAGGGAAGTAAAGGGGACAAAACAGCATTTCCAAGAAGTTCACTCTGATGGGGATGAAAGTGACAGGTCAGGGTGTGGGGGGCGGGCAGTGCTTAGGGGAGGGCAGCTGTCAGATGTGGGGTGAGTCTCTGAGTGTTGAGGGGCAGGACCAGAGCAAGAGGAGGATGGTGGGTGAGGGTCAGGAGAGAGAGGTGATCCCAGGCAGGGCAGGGACCAAAGAGGGAGTCAGTGCAGCCCAGAGCTCCTGGAGAGAACTGGGCTTCCATCCACATTGATGGGCTAGACAGAGGGGAGGTAACCCTGTGAGCTGAGCTAAGTCGAGGATGGTCAGGTTGGGAATTCTCTCTCCCCAGCAGTGGGGGGCTCCCCGTGGTTATGTGGGTACATATGAGAGCAGTTGCCCTGCATGTTCACCATTGGTCACTTGCCACATGATTTGCTGTCTCTGCCCCAGCAGCTCCCCTGTCCACACTGCCAGTGCCCAGGGGGCACACTCAGGTGCGTGCAGCAGGGAGCACCAGCAGGAGACAGGCTGCGGAGAGGAGGGAGGCCAGATGTCTCTTCTCCCTGCAGGGTCCCTGAGGGCCGCTGTGTCCCTCTTGGACCAGGAGTAATGAACGACTCTTAACAGGTGGCCTTTCCACACAGTTTCTTTGCTCTCCTGGGTCGGACACCTATCTTCCCCTCACTCCTGCAGGCCTAGGAGCCATTTCTGTGTCCCATTGTTAGCCTCTGAGTGTTGGACTGCCCATTGTGATTTTGTGATTTCCCTACACTCTGTCTATACCTTTATTATCTTCTCTTTTTTTTTTTAAAGATTTTATTTATTTATTTGACAGACAGAGAGATCACAGGCAGGCAGAGAGGCAGGCAGAGAGAGGAAGGGAAGCAGGTTCCCCGCTGAGCAGAGAGCCCGACTCGGGGCTCGATCCCAGGACCCTAGGATCATGACCTGAGCCGAAGGCAGAGGCTTTAACCCACTGAGCCACCCAGGCGCCCCTTATCTTCTCTTTTTTTAAAGATTTATTTATTTAGTTTAGAGAGCACGAGAGTATGCGTGCACACGAGCGGGGTAGGGGCAGAGAGAGAGAGGGAGGGAGAGAATCCTCAAGCAGGCTCCCTACTGAGCGTGGCACCCAGTGCAGGCCTCGATTCCGGGACCCTGAGATCTTGAGCTGAAATCAAGAGTCAGACACGCTTAAAAAAAAAAAAAAGTCAGACACAACTGAATGAGCCACCCAGGCACCCCTTACCTTTATTTTCAAAATCCCTTTTTCTAACTCTGTTCAAATCATCCAGTTTGATTGTGCTGTCACTTTCCTGCAGGGACTTTAATTCTGTAGGGCTAGTCACCCCTTCAGGTTCAAAACACAAAGGGTATTAAAGTTGAAGAGGGACCTTAGGTGTCTTCTCATCCAACACTTTATCAGAAGAAAACCAATATTCAGAGAGGCTGAGTGCGTTGGCCAGGGTCGCACAGGAAGTTAGTGGCACATTTGATTTGCTTTCAGGGGAGAAGTGAATCCCAAGACAAGAAGCAATTCTCTCCTCGGAGAGGAGGCCTGGAGCCTGAGCTGATGATGGGACGCAGCTGGAAGAGTTTGAGGATGGGACAAACACGTCCTTCCTGTCTAGGACTTTCTTGCACATTCCAGAAACTTTACTTTGGAAGCTGTCACTAGTACATGCTTGTTTTCCTCCCGCAGGGATAGGACCCATCCACCTCAACGAAATTGAGTGCACCGGGAATGAGAAGTCCATCATAGACTGCAAATTCAATGCCGAGTCTCAAGGCTGCAACCACGAAGAAGATGCCGGCGTGAGATGTAACATCCCCGCCATGGGCTTCCAGAAGAAGGTGAGGGGCTGTGCTCTGTTTTGGTCACTGAGCCCCAGAAAGTCTGAGCCAGGTGGCCTCACACTCAAGGGTTCTCACAGGTGGAATTTGAGTGCTCTGAGGATGAGCTCAGAAAGGGCCAGGCCCCGCTGCTGTCACTATTAACGACTTTGTCGCCTTGCATTCATTAAGTGTGCCGAGGGAGAAAATGTATGGATAAGCACGCTGTTCCTCAGGGGCAGATATCGGGCCCCTGCTGCATGCCACCCCCTGCATGGGGACTGGACATGTGGCATGATCGCTAGTCATTTCTGTAAGGGTCTCAAGGTCTGTAGCACCTCTGACACCCTTGGCATGGTACCTGTGCAAGGACCCAGGGCAACCACGTCGACAGCAGGTCTACAAGTTACACAAGGGTAAGGACGGTACAGACATTATTTTGGAACAGAAAAGTGTAGTTTGGTAACCAGAGGGAAAGACAGGGAAACCTTAACAACATTATACCAGAGACACCTTTCCTCTCCTGAGGTAAGTGTCTAAAATCCTACATCAGCGTGTCTCCTGGCTTGGGTGGTTTTTCCTACAGGGCTAGCCAACAAGATGAATTCCTCTCGGTCTCCCCCATCCTCAGGAAAGGTCCAGTACGTTCTATTCATTGCTCTTCACTGTCCCACATATTTGTTTGGGTCCCGGGCGTCACCTGCTACCTGGCTGGCCCATTGGAAGAGTTTCTTAAGTGCTTATTTTAAAAACGAGCAAATGCAGACACATCAGGGCGCAAGATGGCTCTCCCTTTGGGTTCTTGCTTTGACCCTGATTCTTGACCTTGGCACCGGCATGCCAAACCGGTCAGCCACGACATGTATTTGGATCCAAAATGGGACCCCCACAGCCCTCAGCCAAGCTGTGCGTTTGCCTGTGGGTGAGTGGGAGTACAGGCCACAAGTCCATGGCTACGGGGGACACTTGCCATCTCCAGTCGTCTGGCAGCCTTGCAAGATAGCCGTACGGAGCTGTGGAAGGTGATGTGCCCCGGTCCTGGTATGCCTTGGCAGCCTGACCTTTAGGCTGATTGGAGGTGGGTGGGTGGAGTGGGGTTTTCAACCCAAATGAAAGACCTAGGCCAAAGAAAGTGATGTTTTCCAGATGCACTTTGTGGTTGGGATGGCTGAGCCAGGCGGTGCGCTCGGCGATGCCAGTGGGGACACTGCGCTTCCAGCACCAATGGCCTCACCCTTGCACGGGCCCTCCAGGCTCCCGCAGGTGCTCCCTGAGCTCAAGCAGGAGGCCTGGGAGACTTTTACCCCGGCCTCCCATCCCCCGGGAAGGAAATGGGCAAGGTCCCCTGTGAAAGAAAGTCCCAAGGCCATATGGGTTGTCTCGGCCTCGCAGCAGGCCAGCCCGTCACATGGTGTGGCTCGAGGCTGCCAAGGGCACCTGCAGGTCCGCCAGACAGAACCGCTGAGACTCTCAGCTGTTACCACGTGTTGGTTTGCTGGGGCCGCCATAACAAAACACCACGGACTGGGAGGCTTCGACGCTAAAAATGCTGGTGCTCACAACTGGAGGGGCTAGAAATCCAAGATCGAAGTGCTGGCCGGGCTGGTTCCTGCCGAGGCCTCTCTCCCTGGCTTGCGGATGGCCGCCTCCTCCTGTGTCCTCATGCGGCCTCAGTGTATGCAACCCCCATGTCTCTTCCTCGTCTTAAAAGGGTGCCCGTCGTATTGCATTAGTGCCCACCCTTATGACCTCATTTAACGTAATTACCTCTTGAAACACCCTTTCTCCAAATACAGCCGTATTAATGGGTTGGGGCTGCAGCGCGGGAATTACACGGGCACACGAGTCAGTTCACCATCACTTACTGGCCGATTCCTTCCATAATTCTTTGAGGCTTGGGTTTACTCCTCTGGAAAGAAGGACGTTGAGGGAGATGATTTCCCTGGCTTCTCTGCCACCCCTGTTCAGTAGGAAATCGACTGTTCTCTTGAATGGCTACTAGAGACAGCACACTTGGAAGCTGGCGGCTTTGGTCATCTGGCCCCAGCAAAGCCTCATTCCTCTTGCTGCTGGGAGTGGGGAGCAGAGCCCAGCAGGCTCTGGGAAGGGCAGGTGGGCTTCCCGGGTGACCACCCCTGCTGACCTCCGGTTCACCTCTGAACTGTGGGCCTCCCCTGGCCCGGCCTGGTTAGCAAGACCAAGCCCGTGTGAGGAATGTTGAGTTGGCAAGTGCCCGTGCTTCCTTTCAGGCTGACATCCAGGTCATGTTCCCTTGCCTCCTACCCCCTCACATCCCAAAATAGGTGTGGGACTGGTCAACCACAACCTTATCAAAACACGAGGCAGCCTTGCCAGACGGCACTGGTGGGAAGTGTTTTGCTTTCCCTGTTGGTGTTCAGGAGAACGTAGCTCCCTGTGCTCCGCGTCCTTCTTTCAGACCCCAGACTGCTGCCATCGAGAATCAAAGGAATAAGGAAAGGGGAGTGCCAGGGTTATTTTCAGAAACTCTGAGGACGCTGGACCTTCCCTGGCATCCTCGCCGGCTGACCCGAGGCCTCTCAGGGTTCCTCCCATGCTGGTGAGGGCAGAACACCTCTAGCTGGCACATCCGGCTGGGGGATGCTGGGGCCTCAGAGTGGGGCCCGGGGCATGGAGAACGGTGTCCTGGGCCGTGTTAGAGCTTCATGGCTGGCCTCTTGCTCCCTCTGGTCTTCTCTAGAAAATGAGAAAAGGCCCCCAGTGCATCTTGAAACTCCCAGAGCCGTGGAACCCTGGTCCCTGTCAAGGACTGTTACAATAGTCCATAAGGCAAGGCACTGTCCACAAGGAACTCTAAAACAGTAACAAACCCGATTAAAAGTCATTCTGCTCTTAGCCTCACTGCCCGCTGGCATTAGCCTCAGTGCTCACCTGGCCCACTAGATGGGTCCACTCCCATAGCCTCCACCTCCCCAGGGTGCACGGGCTTGGTGGAGGCAGCTGGAAACCACACCAGGGGAGGAGGATGGCCTGTGGTGACCTAGGCATGCCCCCGATGGGTTTAAACACACGCCCTGCCCAAGGTGCCGCCCTTTCCTTGGCATGTTGAAGCCCGGTAGCCTGCCTTCTGCCATTCTGGGATTTTCTCAGTGGCTCTGCTCATCTTACTTGTCTGTGTTTTTACATAGACCCAAAGATATGTTAGTCATGGGTAAAGTACGATCCAGATCTAAGACCGTGTCCAGTGCCTACCTTCACCCCGGCTCTCAGCCCAGAAACTCTCAGAAGATAAACATTGGCCTCCCAGAGGCCAGCCCTCTTCTTGCCTGCTATGACCCCTTCTAGTTCTTCTGAAGAGAGTTTTGATTTCTGAAGGGACTCCACCCTAATAAAGATCATTACTAGGATGCTGACTAATATTTCTTGAGCACTTAACGATGTGAGGATTTTCCTTGAATTATCTCATTTAAATCTTCCTCTCCACAAGCCTGGGAGGTAGACTCGGCATCATGGCTGCCCTTGGTTTGTCTGTTTGCCAGCTGACCTCACTGACCTTTGAAACCCCTAAATCCATAATAAGATTTGAGACATATGTCCCAGGAGTTATGCTGTTTCTAAGAACTGGCAAGCCAACAGCCCAGTATGTGAGGGTTCCTGGAGGCGTCATGCCTTGTCCCAAAGGAACGAATTGCTAGGCATGTAAAGGAAGCAGCGTAAGGTGTTTGGATGAAGGCGAGCATTTTTAGAGCCCTTCCCCAATCTCTGGATCTCTCTGCTTGAGCTCACCTAAGCTGGTCCATGCTTTCAGTCCCTAAGACTGATCATTCATTCATTCTTTCCAAATGTATTGTTGGAGAACCTGACATTTGTGAGGTACCGTCTTAATTCTCGATCACACAGGAAACCGCACAAACACAGCTCTGCCCTTAGGAGCTTATACTAGCGCGGGGGAGACAGATGTTAAACAAACCGCGAGTTAGCTTAGTTATAACTGTTGGAAGTGCTCAGAGGGAGACGTGTAGGGAGCGACGGAGTGTGTCCAGGGCCACGGACCCCAATGAAAGGGAAGTGGCTCAGGGCGCGGACTCGGAAGGGTGAACAAGGATCAGCCGGGCAGAAGGGCACCTATATGTTGTGGGCTTACATGGGGCTTACTGCGTGACTCGGTCAAGAAAGATAGCCGTGGAAACCGGAGGAAGGCCTGCGTGCCTGGAAGTCACAGAACAGGATGGAAGCGTGAGTGGCGGAGCAAGGGGAAGCCGCTGCCATGCTCCGAGCCGGGAAGCGATACGAGCAGGGGCCTTTCAAAGCTGACGCTGGCTTCTGACTAGACAAGCGGGTAATGAAGTCCAGAGTGGAGGCCGAGAGAGAAGGAGGGGGTCTGGCTCGGGCAGGGGATGATGACGCTGAGACAAGAGGGTCCACGCAGAGTGAAGGGAAGCAATGAACTGGAAAGAGACTTTGGAGATAAAATCCACCGAGGAAGGTTCTGACCAGATGTTGCGGGAGAGAGAGAGAGGACGGTGTGAAGGACGGCTCCCGGATGGCTGGCTTGTATAACAGAGTCAACTGGGATCAGCAAAGGACAGCGTGCAGGCCAGACCTATCCCTCTGCCTGGTTTTGTCATTACAGTTTTACTGGGAACACAGCCACGGTTGGCCATTGACCCATTAGCCCGGGCCGCTCTTAAGCTGTGCGGCAGGGCTGAGTGCTTGTGACATGGAGCGCACGACCCATGAACCCTAAAACAGCTCCCGGCCCTTTGCAGAAAGTGTGCTGCCCCGGGAGTAGACGGGAGTGCCTTTTGCTGCAATAGGGGAACAAGGAGGAGATAAAACACAGGTTTAGATGGAGATGGAGAAGACGCCATGTTCAGATTTGGGGTCTCTCTGAAACTGACAGGCGGAGCTGTGACAGCATTTGAACTGTCAAATATGCGGCTGGTTACGGGGTCACAGAAGGGAGTTCTGGTGGAGAGGACAGTGGGGATGGGGGCAGATGAGATCAGGAGCTGGAACCAGCCAAGCAGAGGGTGTGCTGATGACCAAACCCAGGAAGAAGTCTCAGGGAGTTCTAACATTTTTAATAATTTTAAGTTCTAACATTTTAAGTTCTAACATTTAAGTTCTAACATTTGGCGCATCCTCCCGGGTGTCTGCTTCTAAGGGCAGCCCTCCCCAGGCGTCTCACGGATGGCAGCAGGGAGCAGGGGCTGGTGCAGCGGTGGGGGTCAGTGCCCAGGCCTCTAAGGCCTTGGGCTGCCTGCAGGTCGGGACCTAATACACAAGCCTGCGCTGGGCACCATGCAGGCTCGCAGCAGGCTCTCAGTGATGCTGTTGACGCTGACTGTGTCCCAGGCAGGAATCCCCGGCTTGGGGGAAGTTGAGACTGATGGCAATACGGTGGGGCAGCTCCCCTCCATTCCTATCTGGTGACTTTGCCTTTCTTTCTGTCCGCAGCTGCGCCTGAACGGAGGCCGGAACCCGTACGAGGGCCGTGTGGAGGTGCTAGTGGAGAGGAACGGGTCCCTCGTATGGGGGACGGTGTGTGGTGAGAACTGGGGCATTGTGGAGGCCATGGTGGTCTGCCGGCAGCTGGGCCTGGGGTTTGCCAGCAATGCCTTCCAGGTGAGAAGCCCCCACCTCGGCCCCTTCCATCCAGTGTGACCCTGGCCCTCGCAGTCAGGACCTGCTTTCCATGCACCTTCCCCAGCTGCCCGGGAGGTGGACAGCAAAGTGCCCTGAGCTGGGGGGAGAGGGACCAGGAACCTCATCCTGGCCTTGGCTCTGGGTCATGTTTTGCTCTGGACTTCTTTTCTCCACTACAGAATACGGGGCTGGACTCTGGTTTCCAGGGTCTACTCTGCTTAGAGCACTGGGATTCACCCTGGGCTGGGGGCTGATTCTGGGGTGTTCTGATGTGCCTATGCAGAGGGAAGCAACTCAGTCCTATGGGGCAGTGAAGACCACCCAGCCCAAAGGCCTGGCATCCCAGAGGCCTTAGCTCTCACTCTCTTGGAGGCCCCTCTGACCAGACCATGTTTCCCATCCGGCGTCTGTACTCACGCCTTCTCCCCTTGATGGTAAACCTCTAAGCCTTTCCCGCCGTCCAGCCAGCCCCTTCCTGAAAGAGAGGGACTCAGCTGAAGGCAACTAAGCCCCTGCCCCTATCGAAAGGCAGCAGAGGAGAGGCAAGAAGCACTTTGGCTTCACAAATCATTGACTTCTGCAAGCTGTATTGTGAGGACACATTGTGAGGAGGAGGCTGTGGGGGGAGGAGAAGCCAGAGATGGGAGACTTGAGGTCTGTTCCCATCTCTACCCCCACCAGCCTTCTGTGTAATGATCTGGGCCAATGTGGCTGCCCTCCCAGGCATCCCTTCTCCTCCCTGTGACATGGAAGGAACCCCTCAGGTCCTCAGTGTCCTGGCTCTAGACACTTCCTCAGTGTTTGGAGAAAAGGAAAATGTCTGGAGGTCCCACGTTGCTTTGCTAACCCTGCCCCTAGCTCTTGTGCAGGGAGGCGGGGTGGGGGGTGGGGGTCCTGCCTCCCGAACAGGATTTCTTAGGGAGGGAGCTGACTTGGGTCAGCTCCGTAGCCTTGCAGAGCCTGACTGCCTGCCACGGGCTGGCTGCGTCCAGGGTAGGAGCTGAGTCCTGAGCTGTCCTGTGGCTCCTCATTCTACCATTCAGAAGAGCCTGGCCTCTGAGAGCCCTGCCCATTCCCTCCGGGGTCCTGGCTTCCCACAGTGTCTCTCCTAATGCTGCTTCGACAAGCCAGGGCCCTCCCTGGGCTCCAAAGCAAGAGGAGAAAACAGTGCTCTTTCAGAGAGCGCCCATCCCGTTATTTTCGTTCCCGGTCAGCTCATTCTTTTTTTTTTTTTTTTTAAAGATTTTATTTATTTATTTGACAGAGATCACAAGTAGGCAGAGAGGCAGGCAGAGAGAGAGAGAGGGAAGCAGGCTCCCTGCTGAGCAGAGAACCCGATGTGGGGCTTGATCCCAGGACCCTGAGATCATGACCTGAGCCGAAGGCAGCGGCTTAACCCACTGAGCCACCCAGGCGCCCCAGTCAGCTCATTCTTAACACACCTGGGCCTCAGCAGGGTCATGATGTGGGCCCGGATCTCTGCCACCGATTACGCACCCCGTCCCTTCTTGAGGCCCCAGTCCTCTCTCCAGAGGACGACCGTAAGGAGAACCAGTAGGATGTATGCATGATGAGCTATCACGTGTGAACAGGTTTCTTCTCTCCTGCCCATTCTGATGGACTGGCAGTGTCTCCAGGAGCACTGTGCCAAGGACTCTGAGAGCACGTGCAGGTTTAGAGGAGACAGGACCCTGACAGGCAAGTCTGTCTGCGCCTGGGCTCAGGGCTGGGGAGCAAGCAGCCTGAGTTACCGGCGCCTGCCGTTCCTGACACACAACCCTGGACAGCCGTTTGAGCAAAACCTTAGCCACACTTTCCCTGCGGGGACCAGAGGCAGAGCCAGAGCACGGGGCTCTCCCCCACTCCACCACCAGCAAACTGCGTGACTCGGGGCTGTGGCTGTGTGTGCCGCCGCTGTCCCCATTAGAAAAAGTGGGCTTACATTTAGCTTCAGCCTTGGGATTTTCCTGAGGCTGAAAGTTGACCGAATACGAGAAAGTGACAGCTCACGGTAACACGCTTCCCATGTCTTTTGATTCCTCCAGGAGACCTGGTATTGGCACGGAAATATCTACGCCAACAAGGTGGTCATGAGCGGGGTGAAGTGCTCGGGAACCGAGCTGTCCCTGGCACACTGCCGCCAGGACGAGGATGTGGCCTGCCCCCAGGGCGCGGTGCAGTATGGGGCCGGAGTCGCCTGCTCAGAAAGTGAGAGTCCCTGGGGGTCACATGCTCCCTCCCCCGCACAGACACCCCAACACTTGCCTGCTGATCGTGGAAAGAGAAGCAGGAGGAAGGGACTGGGGAGTCTGGGAGCCTTGGGTTCGAATGGCAGGGCCGCTGGAGACCAGGGGAGTTCTGTGCCTGAGAACTCCCAGCACTTACCAGTGATCGAGGAAGACAGCACCTTCCTCAGGGCCGTTTCTGAGGCCAGGGAAGCAGATGAAGCACATACCCAGGGCTCCGTGTGTGTTGGCTTCCTTCCTCCCAACCCCTTCCAAAAAGCATTGCTTATTTTCACACCTTGGAGACAACTTAGCTTCCTGGTGAGTCCCTGGGAATCCTAGAGAGACTGAAAACATAGAAGGGGAACCCCTGCGGGGACTCAGAATGGCCCAGCTCATGAAGGCTCCCTTCTGTGCTGAGAGAGAGAGAGGACTAGCCCTGCAGCCTTGTGGGCACGCTGCTCTCCGGAGCCTCGTGACAGTGCTGCCCTCCCGCCTTGACCTTCTAAAACCACACTTAGCCTTTTCCCTTGTGAATCTGGGAGGTACAAGAGGCCCAGGATCTGGCCAGAGAACCTGAGAGCAGACCCCACCTGCCCTTTATTAGCTAATCTTAGCAGAGTTAACCACTCTGATCTCTAGTTACGGTTTTTCCTAGACGATGGGAATTAAATGTGACAGGAAACACGCGTGAGTGCCCAGAAGACAGTAGTGTGCCATCGCCATCTCTTACCATCATGGAAAGCCAGGGGTCCAGACCTGAGCTAGGGAGCTTTGTGCACCATTGACCCCTTTAGACTCACCCAGCGTTTTCTAAGCCTTCCTTGTAAGGCAGGACTGCCCTCCTCCCACCCCCCAGGTGTGAGCTTCTCTGGGCGGACCACCCTGTCCAAGGAAGAGCTTGTCACTCTTAACCGGCCATCCCCGGAGGAACATCCAAACAGAGAGCCCCAGTCAGGGGCCTTTTCTTGGCTTCTTAATTTATTTATATTTGTAATATACCATCATTTCCAAGAGGAAAATAACATAAACCTAAATAAAATTCAAGGTAGCCTAGGAGAAGATCAGATGTGAAAAGTAGGGATTGGCAAAAAGCTACTGGCTCAAAATGGAACCGAGAGAGAGATTAAAAAAAAATACGTGCTATAGAGTCCTATTCGTGTACTGTCGGGAGGTCATAAAATTCACCAGGAGCTTCCTAACAGCCAAAGGAAGGAGGGAAACCTGGTCATTAATGTCATCCACAGTGTCCATGAAGCAGAAATATACCCATGAGATGAGAGACGCCCACTGTTCTAGATTCTGAGATGGAAGGGAATTTCTCACGCAGACAGACCATTATGAGATCAACAGTGCCCTTGACATCCTCATGGAAGGTGAAAAATGAGTTTTGTGGGGCTCTGAGAACTCAAGTTAGGCCAAAGGCATCACTCAGAGTGACTCCTGGGGTAGGCGGGGGAACAGTGGCCATTTGGGCCAGGAACACAGCTCTTAGCGAATCTGGCTTAATGCATGTTACAGTATTGGCAGATGAGGAATATTCTGCATAATTACTATTTCTCATCTGACCAGTTCCACCCTGTATCTGCAAGTCTTCCTTTTCTCTCCCTCTTCCTGCTGACCCCCCCCCCCACCCCACCATATATACTCCGTCTTCTTTGTTACCTCTCATGTCTTCTCTACTCCCCCTACGTCTCGGCCCGTGTCCAGGCGCCATTCCTCCAGACTGTATCAGCCCAGAGGCTCCTTGGTGGTACCCCCACAGTGACGGGTGCCCCTCCGATGGCTCCCCCACCCCAGGGCCGGAATCCATGCTGGTCTCCCACGCATGCTTCTGTCCTGTTCAAATCCCTCCAGGCTTCCCCACAGCACTTAGGTGAATTCGGGAACTTGCACAAGGCACGTGTTGTCCAGCCTCATTTGGAGCCACCTCCCACCCCTCCTTGGTGGCCCAGCCACAGAGGTGCCCCTTTATGCCTCAGGGACCTGACACGTGCTACTTAGCGTGTAGGGCTACTCCTTTTAATCCCTGCTCCCCCTCCAGGCAGCAACTAAACCCTAATTGCCTCCAAGGAAATCCTTCCCAACCTCCTCCCCACCGCTGGGTCCCCTGGTTATAATTTCCAACACCCTCCATATGTCTCCTTCTGGCTCTGGTCACAACCGTAATTAAGCCGCTAATATGGGCTTCTGTCTGTCTCTCCTGCAACAACGTAATGTCAGCCTTGTGCAGCACTGTCCAGAGAGCCTAGCACAGGGTTCACTGGAATGCTTGGTGGAAAGACAGAGAGAAAGAGAAAGAGCAAGGGATACCCATTCGCTCAGCTCAGATATAAGCAGAAGTGCTGTCCACGGAGTACCGACTGTGGTACAGACAGTGAATAAGACTCATTACAGCCTCCAATAAAAGTGTGACCAGGACACTCAGCACCAGCCATGCCTCCTGGTGTGTGTCCTCCAAGAGGAAGTATTTCTCAACAAAGGAGAGCCCTCCACTTGCTGTCTTCCACTCCTTACCCCACATCTCATCTGTGTGGCCCCCTCCAGACCCTTCAGCTCCACATCCATCCCCTGCAGGTGGATTTGCTCCTCTAGAGGCTGCCGGCCCCAGGGGGTCCCAGTGTGTCTTTAGAGCTCCACACGCAGCCTGGGGGCCATGGGGAGCCCTCCAGGCTCTGATGAACCTGAGGGAAACAAAACTCAGAAGCACACCCGCTCCAGTTACAAGCAACTTGTCAGGAAATGAAGGATGGATCCCGTTACAAGTAATTCACAGGCAATACTTTTGTGAATTCAGATGTACTAGAAATAGTCAGTAGAGTCTGACTTTTAAAGGGAAACCTACGGTTAATCCTTTTGTAAAAAAAGATAAACCTTCTAATAGGCTTGTTGAGGAAATACAGAGTGTAGCCATTGGTAATTTTTTTTTAAACACCTGTAGTGTGCAGTGTGCTCACTGATTCAATCAAGCTTTGTTTTAAAAAATGCACCTGAGGGCACCTGGGTGGTACAGTCAACCCATTAAGTATCAGACTCAGTTGGCTCAGGTCATGATCTCAGGGCCATGGGATCCAGCCCCGAGGTGTGAGGAGCCACGCTCAGCCAGGTATTTGCTTCTCTCTCTCTCTCTCTGCCTCTCCCCCTTTGTCCCTCCCCGAGCTTGCACTTTTTCTCTCTCTAAAATAAATACATAAATCTTAAAAAAAAAAATGCACTTGGTGGAAACTCTCATGCAGAGCAACGGTATACGTGGAAACTGGAAGAATCCGTTATTGAGCAACATGCATCAGAGCCTTGAAAACACGCAGCCCTTCCGTCCAGCAATGTCACTTCTAGAAATACCCTCTAAAGAAATAAGTTATATACACAGACTTACTCCTGGATGTTTATCACAGCTTTATCTTTAATGGTGAGAAAAGGCAAGCAACTGGTGTATCGAGAAATAGGAGGTAGGGTTATGAATTCAATATTATGCAGCCATAAAATGCATGTGTAATGGGTATTTATTAACAAGGAAATATGTCAAGATCTGTTTTAAGGGAAATGGTATTAGCAGACTGTAAATCCACATACACTATCACACGTGTTGTAAATTGTGCATCCCTCCCAGAAGGATCAGACCGAGGTGTTCACGGGGCTCTCTCTCCGGGAAGCATAGTATCATTGCTATTGTTTGTATTTTATGATGGAAAATCTCCAGGCACCCAAAAGGAGAGATAACAATATAATGGATGCTCGTGTTTTGCCCATCATGTTGCACTGATAGCTGCAGAGATGTCTGAGAGGACTCTCAGAGGAGGGGAAGAGGAATTTGGGGTAGCATTCCTCCAGGAGGGGACCTGGAGAGACCATGAGCCCGTCCCAGATGGTGATGCTAGGCAGGGATGGGGTTGGTCCCAGCTCAGGAGTCCAAAGCAGAAGACTTGGAAGGGTGAGGGGGGTCGTTCCTCTTGCTTGAACACTACGTCTGTGCTCCCCAGCTGCCCCCGACCTGGTCCTCAATGCTGAGATCGTCCAGCAGAGCACCTACCTGGAGGACCGCCCCATGTTCATGCTCCAGTGTGCCATGGAAGAGAACTGCCTCTCAGCCTCGGCCGCCCAGACCAACCCCACCACAGGCTACCGCCGCCTTCTGCGCTTCTCCTCCCAGATCCACAACAACGGGCAGTCTGACTTCCGACCCAAGAATGGCCGCCATGCGTGGATCTGGCATGATTGCCACAGGTGAGCCCTCCTGCATCACCAGCAGCCTGACACAGTGCAGGGCCCACATAGGAATCAGAATCACAGGGTTGCTCTAGAGAGAGCTGAGAGGCCACACATCCAGGAGGCGGGGTCTGCCCACATTAGAGGGGGTCCAGGTCGCCACAGTGGCCTTCCACGTTTACTGAGCCATTCTCCACCGCCAGCTGCCCCAGCCCCCCTCACCTTCCCCTAGCCTGGTCTCTTTCTTGCCTCCAGTGCCTAATGTTAGGGAACAAACATCTTGTTTGTTTTATCTCCGCTGACACGAAGTTGATGGTTTTCATGTCCATCTATGGCAAGTTCACACTCTGCACAGTGCTCGGGGGTTCTGCAATTTTTGGATTTTTATAAATATATGTGAGGGGCGCTGGGGTGGCTCAGTCAGTTAAGCATCTGCCTTCAGCTCAGATCATGATCCCGGAATCCTGGGATCGGGCCCCATGCCAGGTCCCCGCTCAGCGAGGAGTCTGCTACTCCCTCTCCCTGCTACTCCCCGTGTTTGTGCTGTCTCTCTGTCAAATAAATAAATAAAATATTTTTTTTAATATCCTTAAAAAAATATATATATATATGTATATTTGAAATATCTCCAGGAAGGTAGTGGGTGTGGAGGCAAGGTTTCTGGACCCAGCAGTCATGAGACCCAGTCTCTCAACCCAGCCTTGTGATGTCAGACCATCTGGGCCACATCAGCCGGGACCTCCAGTTGTCCCTGCCAGCCCTCAGCCTGTGGACTTGGCCCCAGTGCTATGAATCCTGCACCAGAAAAGAAATCCTAGAGCTGGCCCTAGCTGGAGCCAACAGAAACCACCCATTCATCTCCTTGCCTTTTCTTCCTCTTTGCCTTTGATTCTCATTCTAATCCAGAGCCCACTGCCCTTGCTTATTCAGATTTTCCTGCAGGGGACCTGACTTGGGCAGGGAGAGGGAACAGAAGAGAACAGACGAAGTGGGGGAGCCCTGCCGTGCAACAGGGCAGCAAGACCCCGAGGGGTCCCCAGTGAGCATCCCCTCTCCCCGGATGCCCTCCATCTCTGCGGCAGAGCTCCCTCCTTCTCACAGGGAGGCCCGTGGGCGGGCAGAGTCAGTCCGTGGCAGACCTTTGCCCCAGAATCTGCATTTTGTCAGCATCACCAGGCAATGGTGTGTATGTCTTGTCTTAAGTCTGAGGAGCCCCAGCCCAGCCAGGACTAGGCGTCCTTCCAACTGGAAAACATAGCGACCCCGTGAGGGGCACAAGAACTGACTTTTATTGACCCCTTCTCAGCGCCAGGCACATTTTCAAGGGTAAGGGAGTGGGGGCTCGGTGTTTATAGGGCTGGTCCAGGAAGTCCAACGGGAAGTTGCCAGGCGCAGATCCCCGGTTCGCGTCTGTCTGACTCCAGCTCTTTCCGTTACCTCTGCTGCATGTTCATCAGAAACCTGTCCTCGCCTGCTTCTCCGTGTCCCAATGGATGCTCCTGTCACAGTCAAACCGGTTTAGGGATTGAACTGTTCAATCTGTTTCAAAAGAAAAAGCCTAGGGATAGAATTTAGAACTTGTTGATTTTCCTTCATAATTATTATCCGTATGTTTTGAATGTCCTAATTAGCCAGGGAATTTTTGGTCTCCATACAGAAGTATGTCAGCCTTCAGCAGGCTGGACGTCAAAGAGTAAAACTGAAGTCGTGAGCAGATTGGTGCCTGATGGCCTCTAGAAAGCATATGGGTGGGAGCCCTGGGCCAGCGGGGGCTGACGCTGCCCGCTGTAAGTTGGACATGATTGCATCTCTGTCCCACACGTGGCGGTCCGCCCCGACATTACATGGGGGGAGTCTCTGCGGGACATCTGCTAGCTCTCCAAGCAGTGGTTTGTCCTCTAAGAATACACATGGTGACACCACGGACGTGTTCCTTCTGATCTGGAGCTCCAGCATCCTGGTCTCTACCCCACCCTACCCCATGCTTTTCCTGTCGTCCTGTTTCATTTCTGTGCTTACAGATGTTCTAATCAGTGGTTTGGGAGGGATGGGTGAAAAAAAACATTCTGGCCAAGCATATGTCCCTTCAAGCCACCCCTTCCTCATCCGTAACTGAGAACCTACAGCCATGAGATCTCAGGGAGCATAAGACTGTTGCCCTCCCCCCGCAGCACCCAGCCTCCAAAGCTCCAGGGGACGTGTCCAGGCTCTGTAGGAGGACCTTTCAATAGGACTTCTGGCCCCAAAACCTCGATTGGGTCCTTTTGGGAGTATGATGAAAGCAGGCCCTTCTTCACCCAAAAACAAAAAATTATTTCTAGAAGATTCAACATCCTCTTTCAACAGATTTACTGACTGTGGAGCCAAAGTTGAGAACCCTGGCTCAAATCAGTGTGCATGGGGAAAATTATCACTCCCAATGTGATTAATGCTACAGTGAGGAATGGAACTATGTTCTTTGAAAGCTTTCAAATGAAACCTAAAGACTGACCCCCTTAGCACCTTCCTTGCCCACCATAGGTAGAAGAAAATGCCCTGAGATGTCCTCTCTTATATGCACCGTGCCATGGTTCAATGACCCTGCCTGTGCCCCAGGGAGCGGGGCCACACCTACTTCACTGGCACGTCACGTCCCAGGTCCGGCAGGGTCCAGGTGGAGCTGGACACAGAGCCGCTCTGCCCCTGCTGTGGCCCGGGGATGAATCCTCACACTGCAGGTGGCCCCACGAGAGGCGCTGGGAGCTGGCAAGCAGGACGGTGGAGGCACAGCCCAGGGCCCAGCCCAGCGACCCAGGGACAGCCCTGCTCCAAAGAGGAGACTTTCCTTTACTCTGCCCAGCTCCCACCATGTGCAGAGCAGACCCCATCTTGGATCAAAGCCCCACAGATGTGATGTGGCCTCTGGGAGCCAATGTTAGGCCCTTGCCCCATCTGTAGGGCTTTGTTCTGGCCAGAGGGCTCCCAGCACATGGGGAGGGCGGGTGGAGTGAGCAGAAGGCCCTCACCCTTCATGACAGCACCTTGTGATTCTGAAACACCCGCCACCATCCTCCCCTCCTCCATATTCTCTGCAGTGGGGACAGGATCATTGTCCCAGCTGCCGCTGAGCCCCAGCTAGGACTGTCCATTCTGGAGGCACGAGGGGATATGTGGCAGGGGTTGGACAGGGTGAAGGGTGACAGCATTTCTGCAGCACACACCAACTTTCTGATTCAGAGTTTTATGTGGGTCCCCAGGGACCTAGGAAAACAAAGCTGCCATCTTCCTCTGGACTGGCGTAGTCTGTCTTCCGCATCTCCATCATCTCCTTCTTCCACTGACATCATGTCTTAGCATGCTGAGCTCCGGAGTCTTAAGGTGGAAGGCCATCCTTCCTTTTCTCCGGATCACAATGACCTCCACCAAGTGTCAGGTTATTCTGTCTCTCCTGAGGTTCTGGAATTTCTTTCCAAGTTGTAATTTCCCTAGCCCATCCTCCCCCACCACCGTGGATCTCCCCCTTAAACTTTCAAGGGTCAGGACACCTCAGTGTGGAAAGTGGAGATATACCCAAAACCAATACATGCCCTCCTGCCCTCCAGGGGCTCCATCTACATTTCCTGGGTGGGAGGGTGGGGGCAGGGGGTACTCCAGTCTCTACAGCCAGCCGGCAGGGAGGGAGACGTGGCCCCAGGGAGTGATGTCCACACCTGCCCCATAGGTGAAACACAGGAGCCCCAGGACTACAGCTAGCTGGAATCAAGAGGCTCCAAACCAGCTGTTTCCATCCTCGTGTTGGTAGGGGAAAAACTGAAGAGCTAGGGAAGACTCTTAAATCAGGTCTGCAGGAAGCAGGAGGAGCGAGAGAAGGTCAGCCTTACAAGAGTCCATCTGTGGACTGCGTCTGAATTTTGTTTAGACAACGGAACATAAACCCATTTCTCTTCAGTCTTTCCAGCCGGTAAACATGGTAACATAAACCCCTCTCTGAAAGATGCAGACATGTTTTAGGCAGTGAGTCAGACCTCATGTCTCATCCTGCTCCTTTGAGAAGCCAAAATAGATTCATTCAGAGTCATCGCTTCGACTTGCCACAAAACGTGTCCTTGTGAGTGTTCTCAGGGGGCCCCTGGCTCAGCATCGCTTTACCCAGAAACATGAGCGACCTGAGAAAAGCCCGTTAGGAACTCCTGGCATTATTTTTAGCACAAGCAAACATAGGAGGAAGGGGGAAAGAGCCTCTAATTTCCTCTCCGAAAACCTATCGTTTTAATTCCCCTCTTGCCGCTGTCCTGACTGCCCCTGCTCCCATGGAGGGAGCCTGAGGCCAGCCCCGTGGGTCTTGGAGGGGGTGAGGAAGGCTGGGAAGGGTAGCAGGAAAGGTAGTGACGGCAGTGGTTACAAAATCACTATTCTTGGTACTTCTGTGAGCAGGAGTGACGATGAGAGAGTTGACAGGTGCTGAGAACCCCTCTGTTACAAGCCTCCTGGGAGGTCTTTCTGTGGTTTCTCTGATTCAGTCCTTCTGGGACCCCTAAGAATGGGTCCTATGATCATCCCCTCTTACCTGAGGAAGAAGCTTGGGTAGTTTTGCTCCCCATGCCTTGGGTGCCTTGTATCTCTGTTTCTGCATTTGCCCCGTGTCCCTGTGATGCCAGAGACAAGCGTGTTCGCATAGTTGCACATGCCTGTGAGGCACACATGGCGCAGCTCGGGCTGGGCCTCAGGGAGGCCCTTGGCCACACGTGGCAGCCATCTTCCCCTTATTTTTTCTGCACCAAAGGCACTACTTTCCAAGAATCTGCATCTGTTCTCAATTCCTCCGGAGCCAAGAGATGGGACACTGTTATGTAAGCAACTCGCAGGAGCAAGAGACAGGGGGACACACGAGCTCTCCCTCCTCTGCTCTCATCCCGAGCCCATGGGGATGTGCCTGCCATGCTCTGCTCCTTCCCAAGGGCCTGCGAGCCCCCCTCGGCCCCTTTTTACGTGTCCCAGGCGAGGGGCACAGACTCCTGCCGCCCACTTTGAGCTGGTGCGGTGACCTGGGGGCCCTCCTGCCTTGAGCCCGGATACCCCCCTGACTCATAAATGGTCTGCTTTTCCTGCCTTTCCCCTCCCGCACATGCCCTCCCCCTTCTGTCCTTTCCCTCCCCGTCATATCCCCACTTCAGAAAGTTTCCCAGAGATATCAGAAAGTCACTTTTATCGGTCTGCAGTAAGTGTGCAACACAGAAATGGGCTGGGACAAACACTGTCATGCCCAGGAGGGTTATAAACAGCACTGAGTAAAGAGCTCTTCAGGTATGGAGCGGACAGCGTGGCAGGCCCCCTGCCTCCCTGGGCACCTTGCTAATCCCCTCGAGGCCGCCTGCGTCCGGGCAGGGTTGTTCCTGTTCAGCTGGTGAGAGAGCCGAGTCCCGGATGGGCAAGCCTCCCCTCGTGGGGGAGCACCATGGATACCAGCTTCTGGTTCTGTTCTCCCTTTCCTCAGGCCTTGTCACCCACTCCTCTTCCACAGGCCACCCCTCAGGACCCCACTG
Source organism: Lutra lutra (assembly GCF_902655055.1). Lineage (NCBI taxonomy): Eukaryota > Metazoa > Chordata > Mammalia > Carnivora > Mustelidae > Lutra > Lutra lutra. The sequence continues at coordinate 45,809,635 of NC_062279.1, read as the reverse complement.
CTCGCAGGTGGCAGCTCCAGCCACTGACCTGTAGCCTGCCCCCGCCTTCTCTCTCTCTCACTCACTCTCTCTCTGCAGGCACTACCACAGCATGGAAGTGTTCACCCACTATGACCTCTTGAACCTCAACGGTACCAAAGTGGCAGAGGGCCACAAAGCCAGCTTCTGCTTGGAGGACACAGAATGTGAAGGAGGTATCTTTGTGTGGTGGCTCCAGAGGGACTCCAGTGCTCCCACCTGTCTTGGAGCCCAGGCCTGAAGCCACACTCTGTCACCCTGGCCACTGCTGACTCTACCCATGACCCCTTCTCCCCTCAGGCCTTCCTGTGGCTATAGCTTGGGGCTGGGGCTTGTAGGCAGGGCCCGGCTGTGAAGGTGCTGGATGCCCCCACCACGGTGGGCACTGGTGGGTCCAAGTGGTCCCCTGGTGAGGCCCAAACCTGACACGTGGTTCCCCTCCACCTCTGGCTGCCACGGCCTCTCTCTCTGGGTCCCAGTGCCAAATCCCCACCCCACAGGCTCATGGCCTCCCAAGTCCAGACCCAAAAGACCTGCTCTGAGGTTCCCAGGTCTCTCGACTCCCCCGGAAGCGGCACTCAGCTCCCACCTCTGATCACTGGTGGGCACATCTGCCACCTGACCTGACTGGGACTCAGGGGAGACACAGTGCTGCTTCTGCATATGCCCAGGGCTTCAAGCAGTGCCCGGACAGGTTAGCCTCTCGGCAAATGCATGTTCATTACTCAGCCGTGGACTTGCCATGCCATGAAATCACCCAAACGAATGAATTTTGAGCACGTCCTATGTACCACACAACCAGCCGACCCAGTGAAAGGTCAGATACACGAACCAGACCTGAGCCCACATAAAAGTGCCGACTCTCCAGAGGGAGGCAAGATGACCCCCCACATTAAGCTAAATAACCACCACCAGATCTTTCCCAGATCAACGCTCACTTCATTCCCCAGCTAATGTGAATGCCAGAGGGGCCAGGGAGGGCTTTGTGGAAGAGGGGCCCTTGGCTGGCCCTAAAAGGACAAGACAGGATGTGGGTAGAGAATCAGGCAAGGGTTCCAGGGATGGGAGAATGGATGGGAGACCCACACAGTCGGGATGGGATGCCAAGCCCTGATGAAGCAAAGGTTTGAGGGCTTGGGGGAAGGAAGAGATTTGTCAAGTGTGGGCTCTGGGAACAGCACCCAGACAGTGGGGCTTCTTGGGGCGCACTGGGGGAAGGGAAGCGCAGAGGGAGAGCACTAGAGGCAATAGGGCCCAGGTGCAAGGGGACCGGGCTTCTCTCTGCCCCTGCCTGCAGACATCCAGAAGAATTATGAGTGTGCCAACTTCGGTGAGCAGGGCATCACCATGGGCTGCTGGGACGTGTATCGCCATGACATCGACTGCCAGTGGGTCGACATCACCGATGTCCCCCCAGGAGACTACCTATTCCAGGTAGGAGGGGGTCCAGCCCGAGCGGATGGGAGGAGGGCCCTATCTCCCGGTGATGGGGAAGGCAGCCCCCTTCCTGCTGGTGTCCAAACGGGAAATGAAGGCAGGGAGGCCAGTCTGAGGGGCAGGAGTCCTATGCCCAGGGGCCGGCACATCAGGGCCAACCAGGTGACCTAAGCATGGGAGGCATGCACGCCTCCCGGGACACCCGCACTCAGCTGACACCTGGAACTTGCAAATCAAAATACACGGGCAGCCAGATCTGGTCCTCCGGCCCAGGAGCTGTTCCACGAACTCTAAAGCGTCCACACCTGCGGTGTCATTTGAAACAGGCTCTGTCCTCCACGCATCCTCTCCCGGTGCCCTCACCCTGCCTCGTCTGTGCTGTCAGAGCTGAAAGTAATCTCATGAAGAGCAATTCACTCGCCAGTGTTTGTGACCTGGGTCTCCCAGAAAAGTTGGCCTCGGGCAAGGGTCTGCAGGGGGGACGGTTCTCCTGCCTCCCTGCAGACACAGCGGCCTGCTCCAGCCTGCTCCAGCCAGGGCCCTGGCCGTCATGGTAGTGGGGCTGCACCCCCCAACCTCCCCTTGTCTGGGGCGCAGTTGTGCTCCGGCCCGCGGGGGCTCCCTGGCGTCCTGTCACATTCCTGTACAGCCATCCGGCTTGCTTTCGGGCTGGCCCCACCGGGTGGCAAAGTGGGTGACCAGAAATGTGTCATCCTGCCTTGAAAACTTGCCCAAGGGGGCACTCTGCCAGCCCAGAGCCTGGCCCAGGGTCCCCACCCTGCAGACGGCCCTGGGAAGAAGCAACACCTGCAGAGAAGTGACCACAGAGTGGCTTTGAGTCTTCCTGGGCAGTTTCAGAGGCTGGAAATCAGACAGCCAAACACTTTTCCACCCACAAACCCCAAACTGCGGACTTGGAGAGGCCCAGCCAAAGTGCTCTTTATTCTAAAAACTGACTATCCGTGTCTCTGTACACGTACACGGTGCATAGGGGCTTCCACGTGGGGTCTGCTATCGCTCTGCTGAGGGAAGGGGTGGCATCACGTGTCCTGACCAGTGCCATCTATTTAATAATGATGGCTCGTTGGAAGCCTGATGCCGGGCCTGGCCTGGCTGTGCCTAAGCCCCGTGAACACATGGAACCCTCCAAGGAAGGGCTCCACTAGCACACCCATTTCACAGCCCGGCAAACCCGGATCACGTCTGCGTTCCTGACACCCGAACTTTACAATTAGCTAATTAACTCAACAGGATCATGTTAGTGCCTCTGATTCAAGGAAAAGAATTTTTTCCCTTAGGACAGACACGGAGCTTCCCCTGGCCTGGGATTCACTGACCCTCTCCATTACCTCCTGGCCCTGCGTGCAGACAGCGGTAACGCTGCCAAGGCCGGGAGAGAGCCAGCCGGGCTGGACTGGGGGGTGGGGAGCGGAGAGGAAGTGGCCTTCCAAGCAGAGGGGCCTGCGGGCAAGGGCTCAGAGGCAGGGGCTTGTGTGAAGGCACACCTCCAGGAGCACACAGCCTGGTCCTCGTCTGCACCCCATCTCAGCGTGTCCTGCTCCCCAGCTTCCTCCTCGGTCCTATCAGCAGCCTCTTCTTTGGCCACCCTGGGCCCCAATTCCTGCCTCTACTATCCTCAAGCCTCCCAGGGCCCCCAGGACAGGGTAACCCCTTTATGAAGGCCTCTCTGTGGGAGGGGGTATGTGTGTGAATTGCACAGAGGCAGGCAGCCAGGGGCGCATACCCTCACTCCTCTGGACCTCGCCCCCCCACCCCCCGGGCCCATCCTGCCCCCAGCAACGGCCATGCTCCTTCCCATGAGGTCGCCCCGGCTCTGGATGCAGGGCTGGTGTGGGTGGGCTCCGGGCCTGTGGTGGGCGCTGGGGGTGGCCAGGGCGGGTCTCAGCAGCTCGCTCCGCTCTGCCCCGCTCCCAGGTCGTCATCAACCCCAACTATGAGGTCGCCGAGTCTGACTACAGCAACAACATCATGAAGTGCAGGACCCGCTACGACGGCCACCGCATCTGGATGTACAACTGCCACATAGGTAAGGGCCCCGGGCGCTTGGCGGGGAGCCCCTCACCCCAGGGGACCCAGGGTGCCCCTTCAGCCCAGCCTCCGGGAGATGGAGGCAGAACTGCCCTGCTTTGTCGAGGAATCCAAGCGGCTTCCCAATCTGGGTAACGAGTGTGGGGAACGGAGCCAGCCTCCTGCTTCCACGCACAGGAAGGAAGCTGTAGACACATGAGGCCTGGACAGAGCCTGGGTTTTCGCAGCCAGCTCCAGCCAAGGAGGAGGGTGGCACCGAACCGGGCTGGAGCGGAGGCCATCTCCTCGTTCCTCATGTGACCTCAAACATGTGGGCATCAGCATTTTGTGGGTTCTGTGTATCGTCTTCCTCTGCCGAGAGCTAGAAGCTTAGTGAACCACTGTGGCTTCGGGTTGCCAATAAAGCAACTTTTCCTTGCACTCCACACACTGGAGAATAAAAGGGGAAGCAGAGCTTCCTCTCCTGCAGGAGGAGCGATGGCCCCCCACTCCCTTGATGGCAAAAACTAAACTCGCTAGGGTTGGCCATGCCTTCGCTCAGCTTTGACAGAGCATCTGACCTGTGCCTGGCCCTGGGGACGACCCACACCTGGTGGCCGCCCTGGGGCTGTCACACAGAGGTGGCCCCAGCACCGCCACCTGGTGGAGGGGAGTGGCTCCAGGCCCCTGAGGCCGACAGCTGTGGTGTGGGAGGAGGCTGAGCGTCTGGTTTGCCAAACTCTGTCTCCCCAATGCCCATCCTTCAGGTGGTTCCTTCAGTGAAGAGACGGAAAAAAAGTTTGAACACTTCAGTGGACTCATAAATAACCAGCTCTCCACACGGTAAAGGGCCAGGGCACCTCCTGTCTTCAGGCCACCACACATCTTCCCAAGAACTGCAGTCTGACTGATGGCCACACTCCCCCGCCGCCTCGTGCAGCCCAGCCCCTGCCCTGTCCCAACCCCCTATGGCCACATCCGAGGCTCAGGGGCGGGGAGATGGGGTGTGCTTGTCACCCGCTGGGGGCTGCTGACCGACCTCTGGAGCCTGGGATGACCTCTGGGGTGGGGCCTGACGACAGGGTTGTGGGCACCAAGAGCCAGCTCGGCTGGGACCCCGGGAACACAGGTTAGCAGCAGCTTGTCCCAGCCCAAGTATGATGCCACCCCACTCAACTCATGACAGATAATTTCACCACGCTGTTGGTGTGAGTGGTCAACCACAGGCGGTCGGGCTGAATTCCATTTTTGGGTCATTTCCAGCCAACCTCAGTACCTAGACCTCTCTTCCCATTAAACAGGCTGCCTCCACTCTATGATATTCACATATACAAATAATGCTGCCATGTGTTTTCTAATGAGCTCAGAGTTGGTGCTTCTCTGCCCTCCACTCCTAAATCCTCTTACGAGATACCATTATACTTTCACAGACTTTGAAACACAAACTAATTTCGCAGCATATACTATTGGGCGTCTGGGGCACTGAAAGTATAGCTAAGGAAAACCAGCCCACCTGTGTAAGTGACTTGTCTTTCTGTTGTTCCAATTCTGTGGGTAACTGATTTAACGGTGCTATAACCAGGGTCCTGGGTGGTGAGGACACCCACCGAGCGCCATGTGTCATCACAGACACTTACACATACTTGAAACTTTAAATAAAAGTTTATGATACGTATTTGTGTCTCATTTGTGCCCCTACCCCCACCTCTGAGCAGCAGAGCTCCCATGGACAGTCAGCAGGGCGGGAGCCTTGCATGTGCTCTCAGGTTCACGATAGAGATGGGTCCCTGCGGCTGCCTTCAACGCCCACCACACAGACCAACTCCAGCCTTCTGACAGCAGAGATTAAGGATCACAAAAATCACAAAAATGCCAAGTCCTGACCTTTCCTGAACTCATGTTTTTAGTGAGTTTGTCAGGGCACAGCAGCTCTGAGGATGGGATGGGACATCCAGATTTAAACCGTCTTAGGAGGTGTCCACAAGGCCGGTGCCCTGGCCAGGCTCTGGGGGTGGGGGTGGGGAGGCCAGCCCTGCCCCCTCAGGCGATGGGGATGCGGACCACGCCCACCAGCATCAGCACCAGCAGGGGGCGGGCTCTTCCCAGCAAATCGGAAGGGTCCACCGTGACCCCAGAGCACCAGGTAGGGCTGCCTTGGCACCCATCCACCCAAACCAGAAACAGGAGTGACCTGAGACCTCGTCCCCAAAGATGCCCTTGTCCTGGGAGGGAGTCAAATTCAGCGACCATTTCAGGTGCTGCCTCTTGTCTTTGTTCATGGCTACAGAAGCGCGGCAAGCCCTTCTGTGACCCACACCAGCAGGTGACACTAGGACCAGGTCCAAGGGCTAGTGCCCTGCAGCCAAGGGCAGCAGGTTAGGATGCTGGAAGTGCTGGGAGACTGGGCAGGTGTCACACAACAGGTGGAACCCTCCCCCCACCCCGCCACCCCCAAAACTGGGTAAACACTGGGCAAAAATGCCTTTGAGGCCCTGCTGGGATCCTCCCAGCCTACCTAAAGGACCCATTTCTTCAGCAGCCCAGGTCTAAAATGGGAGAGAAACAGCACCCTCTAGTGTTCCCTGGCAGGCCATTTCATTTTGAAGCAATGTTCAAGCTTTTATTTTTTTCTCAACTTCTGGAACTAGACCAAACGAAAGCCCACCCCATCCCACAGGGACACCCTAACAAACTGCACAGGGCTATTCTGGTGTCTGTAAAGGCTTGTGGTGTTGGGGCACCAGCCCAGTTCTGTGGGCGCCAATCCAGGCTTGCTGGGCCACTCAGGGCCTCAGGGAGGTAGGAGACTCAACGGCAGGCCGCTCTTTCTTCCTGTGTTGGAGCCCCAGTGCCCGGGCCACCAGCCTCCTGGCCACCGTTGTATTTGTCTGTGGTCTTGCCTTCGCCAGACGCAGGAGCTCTAAAAGGAAAGCCCCATGGCATGAGGACCTGAGTTCAAGGCTATGGCTACCACTCCTCCCAGTGACACAGCAGCCAAGAGGCCATCTGAGCCAACCTCTAAGGCCCAGCTGTCCCCACAGCATGGCCAGATGCCCGTGGGGTCCTAGCCTAATCCTGCCACCTCTGCCTCTTCCCTGATTGGGCCACCGGGAAGGGAAGTCAAGTCAAGATGGGACACCTGGAACTCTTAGACTGACAGGATATTTACTGTCCCCAAGTCTGGGGCAAAGGTTACACGGGACACAAGAGCATCAGGTGGCCTCAGGAGACCTCTTCCGGGCCAGTCTTGCCAGCCACTTTGCAGCCGCAGAAAACTGGTCTCCAACATCCTCCATCATGCATTTGGGAAGGACAAGAGGAAAAAGGAGGAGTGATCTTTATCTGGCACCTTCTGTGTATACCCCTCACTGCCCCAGGCAGGTCTGTCAGGCTGTTCTTTTTTTCTTTTTTTCAATATTTTATTTACTTATTTGACAGAGAGAGATCACAAGTGGGCAGAGAGGCAGGCAGAGAGAGGGGAAAGCAGGCTCCCCACTGAGCAGAGAGCCCAATGCAGGGCTCGATCCCAGGACCCTGAGACCATGACCTGAGCTGAAGGCAGCGGCTTAACCCACTGGACGTTCTATTCACTCCTTCAGTCCACCCAGTATGATCTGCTTACTCTCGAGAGAAAGGAATCAGCTCACAGACATTAGGTGACTTGCTCAAAGTCAACTTCAAAAGGTGCCAGAAGCAGGATCACACACAGGGCTGACCCCAAACTCCAAGCTCTTCTTACCCCACTGTAAAATATGGTTTCCAGGGCCCCATAGGAAAGACCAAGCTTTTCTCTGAGCAACACCTAGAAGGGCAAGCCCAGAACAGAGCAACAGGCAAAGAGCTCTCTTAATGGGACCCTTTTTCCCTAGGTACCCCTGGGCCCCGGGGTGCAGGAGGAGCACCCCTTTGGCCACTGTAGCCCAGTGGTCCTAAGGCACAGAGCTCAAGAACAGGAATGAATCCAAGGGAAGGCCCCACCCTGCCCAACCACTCCTACGCTCACGTGGCTTTCCCATCAGGACACAACCAGCTTCCTTACTTGGCCTCTGCAAGGCTTTCAGCTTTGACTGCTTGGTTCCCTGAGTGAGGGGCCGGATCTTGAGCACAGAAAAATCCTTGGTCAGGGCTTCAGCGGCTATGGAAAGAAAACAGATCTGGAGCCATCCCTGTTTCTCCTGGTGAGGCCCCATCAGGGCCAGGAAGCACATGTACCACCCCAAAGTGATGGCGCCTCTCTGTGCACCCCCTTGAAGCTTGGGGACTGGGCTGCCCTAACACCTCTCCGAACGGGCAAGAGACGGCCACCATCTGTTCACCTCATCCCTCTAGAGCTCCACGCCCGCAGAGGCCACCTGTGCTCTCAGATGGGGAGCCGGTGCAGAGCCCAGCCTCCACGCTCTCCCCTGGGCCAGTCTGGAGCCACACCAGCGAGGCTGCAATTGCTGACATCAGGGAAGGCGGGCTCCCACCTCCCACCTTCTAAAGCCCGGGAGCTTCGAATAAACCCTCCCCCTTCCCCACTCAAGACTCTCCCGATGCATGCCCTCACTGCCCAGAGCTATGCTGGAGCCACAGGGTACCTGGGCTATGGCACATCATACACAGCATGAGAGAGCTGTGTAAGCTGTGTAAGCCAAGGCCAGGACGGGACCTGCTCCTCACACACAGCTTGGCAGAGCTCAGGAGGCGGCCACGGCCACGCCGCATCCAGCACTTTCTTTCCACGGCACCCCGTGGCCACCCACCCTGCCTGCCCTCAGTCGGCTCCTTCCCTGGTGCTGCAGCAGCCATCGCAGCCCAGTTCTCCCGCACCCCCAACACCCACAGCTCTCCTGAGAACTCGGTCCGAGTCAACTATGGCCTCTCCCAGCTCTGCTGCTGTTCAGAAGCTCATGGTTATGAAAAGCCCAGCCAAGGGGGTCAGGGGTCTCGATAAATACACCCACAGTGAGCTGTGGTGTGGCAGGGGTGGCTTGGGAGTGTGGCCGAGCAGGGGAAGGAGCACTGGGGTCACAGCCAGGGGACTGGCTGATGTCCCCAGGTTCGACACTGGGAGGCCTTGTAACCTGGACAGACCACTGACATTCTGGGAACCTCGGTCTCCCCATCTGTAAAATAGAAGTAACCTGACCTACTTCTTGAGGCTGCAATGAAAGCTGAGGAAAAACGCATCTGCTTGAACCATATGAAATCCCCAGTATTTAAAGGCTTTTCACGTATAAAAAGAGCATGTTCCTACGATTTCATTTCCCATGCGGAAGCAGCCAGAGCTCAGCCTGTGACACGGGCTTGGTAAACATCACCGGACTCTGAAACCTCTGACCTGAAGGCACCACCACGAGCTGCCCGGCCCAGCTCCCCTCCGCTGCCTCTGAACTCCCGGACTGGGAGGGCTGGGTGCGGGCTTCGGGGCCACTTGCCCAGGTGAGCTTGCACCCGCCACAGGTCATCCTTCCCTTGAAGATGGCAGTCAGAGAAAGGGCCGACCGAGCACACCACGAAGCTGCATTACCTGAGGCCAGGCAGGGAAAGACACCGAGCGCGTGCGTGTCATCTACCCACTGAATCTTGAGCCCCTTCTCTCTGTGCCAGGGAAGAGGAGACAGAGTAAGGACAAAAGCAAGGGGTGAAACCCTTTCTGCAGGAGTCCCCTCCCACCTCCAATCCTCCAACACTACCAGCCCAAGACAAGTTCCTATCTCCCCTGCAAGGAGACAACGCTTTGCAGGCAACTTTCTTGAAGGCCACACAGTTAGCCTCAGAAGGACAAGTATCAGCCCTGTGGATCGGTGGGTCCCAGATTCCTAAGGCTGAGGAAGACAGGACTCAAAGAGCTCGAAGAGCACGGTGCCAAGGGTGAAGAAGGTTCCATGCAGGCACCGCCAAGGTGAGGCCAAGGGCATGGGAGACAAAAGGGTTTACGTGCCGGGGACAGGGGGCAGAACCTAAAATAAGCATGTCCATGTTATTGCTCCTGGTCAGCTTTCTTCCTACTGCCCAAGAAAGCCACACTGAGTCTGAGGCTGATGAGAGGCCAAAAGCAGTTTGAGCCCCGTTTCTCTGTGGGCACTGCCCACGCTGGCTGAAGGAGTCACAGGAGGCCCCCGTTTGGCCACACCTTTAGGAAGCGAGAGCAGATGAGGCCCTCCTGCCCTACCAAGCTGCCCCTTTGGCATTCCTCAGGCTCAGGCTCAGGAAGGCAAGGGAGGGCAGTCTGAGAAGCAGTCTTAAAAGGGGGCCATGAAAAAAGGCATCTTTATTCATTTATTTTTTTTTCAAAGATTTTCATTTTATTTGAGAGAGAGGGCAAGGAGGAGGAGCAGAGGAGAAGGAAAAAGAGTCCCAAGCACACCCACTGCTGAGTGTGGAGCCTAACACGGGGCTTGATCTCAACACCCTGAGATCATGACCTGCGCTGAAACCCAGAGTCAGGCATTTAACTGACTTTGACACTCAGGAGCCCCAAGAAAGGGATTTTTAAAAAAACTAAGTTGGAGGAGCATTTGGCTGGTGTCAGTGGAGCATGTGACTCTTGATCTCAGGGCTGTGCGTTCAAGCCCCATGTTGGATGTAGAGATTACTTAAAAATAAAAATCTTTGAAAAAAAATAAAAGACTAAGCAGAAAAAGAGAAAGGAGACTGAAAAAGGAAAATGAACATTAAAACAAGAAAGGGGGGGACGCCTGGGTGGCTCAGTTGGTTGGACGACTGCCTTCGGCTCAGGTCATGATCCCGGGGTCCCGGGATCGAGTCCCACATTGGGCTCCCAGCTCCATGGGGAGTCTGCTTCTCCCTCTGACCTTCTCCTCGCTCATGCTCTCTCTCACTGTTTCTCTCTCAAATAAATAAATAAAATCTTTAAAAAAAAATAAAATAAGAAAGGGGGAGGGAAGGAGAGGAGGAAGAAGGGAGGGAAGGAGGAAGGAAGGAAGGGGGAAGGAGGAAAGAAGGAAAAAAAGGAGGAAAGACTGGAGTTAGATCAAGAAATCTGAGGCGGGACGCCTGGGTGGCTCAGTTGGTTGGACGACTGCCTTCGGCTCAGGTCATGATCCTGGGAGTCCCGGGATCAAGTCCCGCATCGGGCTCCCAGCTCCACGGGGAGTCTGCTTCTCTCTCTGACCTTCTCCTCGCTCATGCTCTCTCTCACTCTCTCTCAAATAAATAAATTAAAAAAAAAAAATCTTAAAAAAAAAAAAGAGTCTTTCTCTCCCTTTCCCTTTAAAAAAAAAAAAAAGAAATCTGAGGCAACAGAAATCTCTGCTTGCAGTACACCCCCTTGGCGCCCATCTCCACCCTGACTCTGCCCCAGGGCATTCAGACCCAGCTCACCCCAGAAACAGTTCTGGCACAGAAATGGCCCTCAGTCTATAGACTGACTGACGGGGTGGCCGGGATGTGGAGCAAGGGGAGGCAGTGGGCTGCCAGCATCCTGCACCCCGACAGGGATCCCGGCTCCCAGCAGGCGTGTGGGTGCGCGGGAGGCGGGGGGGGGGGGGCAGGATGGATGCCAGCAGGACCAGCTCTAGAGCCGTTGAATATGCCCCCCATTAAAAAACCAGCTCTCCCCCTTCTGTACTGTCATGGCCAGCAGGGGTACAGAGCCCAGAACAACCACATTCACTTTCTGCCCTTCTTTCCAGACAGCTAGATCCTGGGGGAGGGGCAGCAAGGGTCCCTGACAACACGGTGACGTCCCAGCACCTGCCTCCCCTGCTTCCCTGAAGTCTTGTGAGCACTCACTGGAACTCAGAAAACGCGGCCAGCAGGTCCTCAGTCTTGAGTGTGGGCTCAAAGTCGTAGATCTCCACCACATGGGCAAAATCCTTCTCTCCGGGCAGGTCCTCCACGAAGGAGGACGTGTCCACATGGATCTTCTCTACCTGAATGTCCTTCTCCGTCAGGTTGTCTGTTATCTGGGAGAGATCACACCCTTCAGCAAGGGGAGCTCTGACACGCAGGGCTCCACACATGTGCTTTCAAAACCACACACCGAGTCCTGCAGGGAGAAGTGGGACTCACATGGCAGGGAGCAGACCACTGCAAGCGGCTTCCCACGGGAGCCACACCTGGCAGGAGTCTGGGAAAGGCAGCATGATGGCTAGAAGGTGGGGAGGCAGGAGTTTTCGGGAAGGTACCTCACTTTTATGGAGTCCCCATTGGGGAACTGGCATTTACGTGCATTATGTTTCACAGTATCCCCTCTTTACAGACTAGAGCACTATAAATCAAAGAGTTAAGGAATTCTGCCCAGGAGTGCCCTGGGTGGCTCAGTCGTTAAACGTCTGCCTTTGGCTCAGGTCAGGTCAGGGTCCTGGGATCGAGTCCCGCATCGAGCTCCCTGCTGCGGGTAGGAGAAGCCTGCTTCTCCCTCTCCCACTCCCCCTGCTTGTGTCTCCTCTCTTGCTACCAAATATATAAATTAAAAAAAAAAAAAAATCTTTAAAAAAAGTAATTTCCCCCAAAGATACATAGTAAGAGACAGAACTGGGCAAGCCCAGGATCCTTCCTCCCCTTATTAACAATGTGATATCAAGCAAGTCTACCTGGTCTCTAGCCTTCACGCGTAACACAGTAGTAAAAGACGCCCACCCTCCCAACCGAACAGCCAGTTTCAGGGGCAGACACCCAGTTCCAAGGAAAGGAGATCTGTAACACAAAGCCTCAGGCAGAAGAACCATTCTCATGACCAAGGCCTGTAGTCCTTTACAAAGCAATTCATCATACCCTGTTACCTCATGAGGCAAAATATTATTATCTGCCTCTCAGACGAGGCAGATAATATGTAATATATATAAAATAATATATAAACAAAATGACTTGCCCATGGTTGCATGGGACTGCGCGGGAACCCAAATCCACACCCCTGACCCCATATCCTGAACCCCATCCTCCCAACTGTGTCATCCCAACTCCTGCGGGCAAGAACCAGCGCTCCACCCCTACGTCTCCTAAGGGACCCCTATCACCCAACACCCAGCCCCTCCTCGCCAGGACCCTTGGTCGCTGTCTGCCCACGACCACACCCACCTCACTTCCGCCCTCCCTTTTCTGGGCCTAAGAGCCTCATCACCTCCTGTAGCAGCTCACTGTAATCGTCCCAGGAGCAGCTGCCAGGCCCCTCCTCTTCTGCCTCTTCCTCTTCCTCCTCTGCTGCCAGGCTCTTCTCCACCTCATTCCCGTTCCCCTCTTCCAAGTCCAGCCGCAGACTGGACCCCAGCCGTGTGGCCATCTCCAACCCATCTCCCAACCCTGAGGGGCTCTCGAGTCTTGTGGACTCAAAGCCAAGTGGGTCCGGTAGCTGCTCATTGTCACAGTGTTGGTCTGGGCCCTCTGGGTCCTCAGGTGCCTGAGTCATCAACACAGGGAGGTCCTGCTCAGAGCTGAGGTCCCCAGCACCAACATTTCCAGGTTCTTCTGGGGGCCCGCCAGCTGGAGGGTCTCCCTTGAGCCCTAGGGTTGAGGGTGGTACCCCTTTCTCTTGCCTGCGCAGCACTCGGGGCACATACAAAGCCTGGTCCGGTTTGCGTCCACGATGCCACCGGCCAGCCCGCGCCCCTCGAGGACCCACAGGTGCTCCTTGGTTTGAGGTGGGCCGGGGACCTCGATACTTGCTGAGCTGGGAGGCAGGAGGGTGGCCGGGGCCAGAGAGTCCATCTGAACTGGGTAACCTGGAGCAGGAACAGGAAGTGTGATCAGAGCAGTTGTTTAGGACAACGGTTTACTGGAGCTACCTGCCATTCAGGCGTGAGGCTCTCGAGTCAGCGTTAGGGCAAAACCAACGCCACAATGACCCCTGGAAATACCACAGGGAAGGCACTGGAGAGGAAGCTGAATGCCACGTTTGAAGAAGAAACACCAGCTCTCCCCTCCGGTGTCATAGACTATGCTGGAGATACCAGAATCTTCAGGCATACACTAGATAAAAGTAAGTACTTGCATTTAGGAACTTGGTTATTAGAATAATATAAAATGTTGGGGGAATCTAGGTGGCTCAGTCGGTTAACTGTCCAACTCTTGACTTCTGCTCAGTGATCTCAGGGTCAAGATCTCAGGGTTGTGGGATCAAGCCTGACATCGGGCTCTATGCTGAGCACGGAACCTGCTTAAGATTCTCTCTCCCTCTCTCACTACCCCTTCTCTCTCTAATAAAGAAAGAAAAATACTAACTTTAAACACTAGGATCATAGTGGTTATAATAAGATCCTGTGAGATGCACACATAATAGACATGCGTGAGGCTCGAGTTTGCTTCTCACACTCCACGGCCTCTCAGAGCAGACGCTCTCACTGCTTCAACTGCTCTATTTTTCTCTCTTTCGGCCCAAGCATATAGCTGAATTTGCTGAATGAATCCCACAAACAATGCACACCTACCCCGCTGCTGAAACAGAAGGCGGGCACTGACCTGAAGCAGCTGAGGCGGGGACAGCAGCAGCCGCCTGGAGGCTGCGGGCCCTGGTTCCTGACCAGCTTACCCACCAACCCACAGGGAGATGCCGAGGGCCCCCCACGGCACTAAGATACACACCTGATATCCAAGTGACAGATGACTGTCCTTCTCCTCCAGCCCTCCCCAACGGAGAAGCTGCTCAGAAGATCAAAATTCTCTGCTGTCCTGTGGATCAGGTACCGCAGGCGACTGGAGAGTGGGGGGAAAAGAAGCACCCTGGGAAGGGATGGGAACGAGTGCTGAGCTGGAGCCGAGGGCCTGACCCCCACCAGGTCCACGCCCAGCTCCCAGGAGGCTTGACACTAGGCCCCTCTGCCCCCCTGCATCCCTGGCCAGCTGCAAGGAGGTTATCACAGGGAGTTACTGGTACCATTCCATTCTTGTGCTGACACCCTTTGATCTCTGGGTGATGCTCAGAATTACACAGGAAAGATGTGGCTGGGAGAGGCTAGAGAGGAGGTTATTAAACCCAAAGGCCAAGGCCAGACGCAGGGAGGAACGAGCTACTTGGGAAGGTGGCACAGGCGGCTCCCCGTGAACCCACTCTTCCCAAACAGGCAGCCGTCCCTCGCCCCCCGCCCCAGCTTACTTTGACAGCTGCTTCTGCAGCAGAAAGCGGTCCAGTTCCTCCTGGATGCGGTGCACAAAGTCATTCTCGGCGGAGGAGAGGAAGACGCCGTCCAAGCAGAGAAGGGCCAGGGTGACAGGTGGGAGAGCCTGCGGGGCAGACGGGACCCGGCGGGATCAGAGCACAGACCCCGGGCCCACCCACAACCCCGAGTGGCGGTGCCGACCGGTCTTTAGAGGAACCGCGGCCAAGGTCTCTCCTCTGACAAAAAAGCAGCCAGGCTCCGAGGCGGGTGGAAGGAAGTGCCGAGGGTCTCCGGGCAAGTCGTTGGCGGGGCCAGGGCAGCGACTCCTGGCCCTGCGGGAGGCGCACCCCTGCACGCCGAGCCCCACGCTGCCTCGCCCTCCCCGGGCCGGGCCAGGGAAACCGCGAAGCGTCTCGGGGGCCTGTTCGGCGGGCGCGGCCGGCCCTCCCCAGTCCCCGAGCGGGAGGCCTAGAGGGCTCGGGGTTGGCGACCCACCCCCAGGCCCGCACGCCGAACTCACCGCCACTGCCCCGCGCGTCGCCGCCGCCGCTCTGAGGGTCCCCGGAAGCCCGCGCGCCCCGGCGCGCCCCGCATCACCCGGCCTCTGCGGAACCACAGCGCCACCGCGCGGCCCGGGGGAGGCACCGCAGAAATGGCAGAGGGGCGTGTTCGGGATTTTTTTTTTTTTTCCCCATGAGAGCACACTGTCTCCTAGTATTAAGTTCAGCAAACACTTTTGAGTGGCTCCTACGTGCAAGGTCGTGGAGTACCAGATTTCCCGGTTGAACTCCCCTTCCGAGGCACCTAACAGAGGAATAAGGAGGAAGGAAGTTTCTGGGCACCAAATATTTCACCACCTCTTGCCCATCCCTTCCCTTCTTTTGCCCTCATTGAGGGAATCTTCACAGAAGTCCAGCTGGACGCCAAGGGGTCACTGACAAGGTGTACCAGCCTTGTGGGTAACTGGGCGAAGTAGGCACTAGCATGGTGACTTGACGGCCATCAAATTATACTACCCTTCTACATCCACATCTACATCCAGCACCCACCTTAACTGGGGCTTGAAATTCTCGCCATCAGACAGCTCCTCCTGGCTGTTATCATCTAGAAGACCAGAGCTGAAATCCTCCTGTGTTCTGAGAGGTGCTGAAATGTAAGCCCGTGATCATCCTGAATCCAGAAGCTCAGAGCAAAGCAAGGCCCTGAGCTAAAAACACTTAAGACCCAGGTTTCCTACAGAGATGGGACCGTCTGAACATGCCCTGCAGTCAGATATGGGCAAGGTTATGGGGACAGCATAGCTCAAAGGTGGGCTGGGAGGAGAGGCCTGGAACAGAAAAATGGAGAAAAATTAAGATGCATTTTGCTTTCTCACAGTTTTTCTCAGAGAATTTCTTAAGAAGATGGTGGTATTATATCACATTTACAAAAGCAATGCTTCTAGGGGGTGCCTGGGTGGCTCAGTGGGTTAAGCCTCTGCCTTTGGCTCGAGTCATGATCTCAGGGTCCTGGGATCGAGCCCCGCATCAGGCTCTCTGCTCCACGGGGAGCCTGCTTCCCCTCTCTCTCTGCCTGCCTCTCTGCCTACTTGTGATCTCTCTCTCTGTCAAGTAAACAAATAAAATCTTTTTTAAAAAATGATGTTTCTAGATAGTTGGAAGAATAAAAAGGGCCTAGAATAAAGACAAAACACAGTGCAGGGAGAACTCAAGGGAGCCAGGCCATGAGTCTTTTTTCTGGGTATGGTCGTGAGGAGCTTCTGAAGACCTGACAGATCCTCGTGCCCAGCCCAGAGGGGCTTGCAGTCCCCGAGAGGGCTGAGGATGGGAGGCTGGCAGGAAGAATGAGAGACACCCTTTGAGTTTCTGACCCCACCAGGCATACCCACACTCCACATGGGTATGAATGAAGCAGGAGCAGGCCGGGAGAGAACTCTGAGTGGCCACACGATGGCACTGTTTCTCTGACCAGGCTCCCTTAACTGGGAGGCATGAGGCTGGGAGGCAAGCCCATTTAGCCACAGCTAGGGACCAGACCTTACCTGGGAGGAATATGCCTGGGGACTCAGAAAACAAAGGCCCAACTTTCTCAACAAACTGGTCATCTCTTCCCAAAACAGAGGGACAAATCAAAAACCCCAGAAACAAGCCATGCCCCCACCTCTTTAAAGCTGGTCCACACCATGGGTGGACCTCCTGAAGGGATGCTTCCAGAAATGCGGAAGGGAGTCAAAGTGCTTCTACCCACACTATTTGGGACAGTATCAGGTGAGGATAAAATGGGCCCTATTACTCAGAGGGGAGTGAACAGAACAAAAAGCACAAAGGATAGACGGAATTTCTACAGGAAAAAAAAAAAAGGATGAGCACACAGCAGGAAAAAGAGCAGAGCGGAGCATAGGCAGTAAGAGGATACTGGATGATTCCCTTGAGAAAAGAGAATACAATTTCAGTTAATAACTGCTTCACATTCCCAAGGAAATCAAAGAAAGACTGATTTCCATGCCACGGTGGATAAACCAACAGATTGAGATGAAAAAGAACTGTCAGAGCCTTGGAAAGATGTAAAAGAGGCAATCACGTTCATCGCAGAAGCAGCGAAAACTAGGGGCAACACGGCAGCGCCGCGGAGTAAACGCTGGTGGGAAAGAAGATGACTATTTACAGAAAGCTTGCCGTTAACTCCTCACAGCAGCTCTTTCAGATGGAGATTGGGAGCCTATTGTACAGGAGGAAACTCAGGTTTAGCCAAGGACGCGCAACTACAAAGCGTGGAGTTGGAACCCACTCAAAATCTAGTTCTAGCCTGACTGCCACACCCATGCTCCCAAACACCACGGGATTAAGATTCTCCATCTTGAGAATGTCATCAGACTCATCTTGGTGGCCTGGAGCCAGATGCAGAAATCAGGAATGAAATAAGTTCGATGAATCCATCAGTTGAAGAAGCATGCTCATGTATGCTATAGAATGTTTCCCAGGAGGTGTGATTGGAAGATTATGAAAGATTATGAATGCAGGGGACGCGGGGTCCCAAACAGTCCTATATGGAGAGATGGACCGAGAGTTCCCTGCTGCAGTAGTGTGCTCTTTGTGTTTAAGGTGACATTTAAGAATATCCAGTTTATGGGCACCTGGGTGACTCAGTTGGTTAAGCCACTGCCTCAGGCTCAGGTCGTGATCCCAGAGTCCCGGGATCAAGAACCACATCTGGCTCCCAGCTCCACGGGGAGTCTGCTTCTCCCGCTGACCTACTCCCTTCTTGGACGCTCTCTCTCTCTCTCTCTCTCAAATAGATAAATAAAATCTTTAAAAAAAAAAAGAATATCAATCAAAAGTCCTTGTAATGTTGGCATACATAGTTCGGCATATTGGAGAATCTCACATATGACGTGGTGATTCCAATTTAAAAAGTGAAATGGATCTCAGACTTAGAATTTTAAAATGGGCAGATGTAATGATGTGGAGAACAAAGACCAAAGAAATGTAGATAAATTTAAATTTCCATGCAACTTGCAGCCCGTTGACAAATACTTGAAACAGGCAGAGTAAAACACTCCTCCAGGAGTTCATAACTGTCTTAATGCTCTGCTAGAGGCTTGACAGTAGCTCAGGTCTCCAGGATCCTAGAAGTCTTCTTTAGCATATGAAAATCCTTTCGGAAACTTCTTTTGTCTTTACTTCTCACCCTTAACTTAGAAGTATAATCAGGGCACCTGGGCAGTTCAGTAAGTTAAGCGGCTGCCTTCAACTTAGGTCATGATCCTAGGGTCCTGGGATCAAGCTTGGCATCAGGCTCCCTGCTCAGTGGGGAGCCTGTTTCTCCCTCTGCCTCTGCCTGCTCCTCCCCCTGCTTGTGCTCTTGCTCTCTGTCAAATAAATAAATAAAATCTTTTTTTTTTTAAGTATATAATCAACAGCTCCTCATAATCCCAGTATAGCTCTTCCTGCCCACAAGTCCTGTCCTGGTGCTTTAATAAAAACACCTTTTTGCACCAAAAACATCTCAAAAATTCCTTCTTGACCATTTGCTCCAGGCCCACATCACATCAGTTAAGAGTATTTGACTAAGTTGGTAAACAGTATTATAATATTAAAAAGAGCTAGATTTATAATATTTTAATATCAACAAGAGTTGTTTAAGTACAACACAGAGAAATGTTTTGCTTTATAGCCCACAAGGTCATCAATTTTATATGCATAAAAAAGTGAGGACTTCTGGAATATAGAGTAAACATACTTTTCCCTATTCCTCCTACTAAATATAACTAAAAACCCTGGACATTATATATAAAACAAACATAAAGAGACTGAAAGGCAGAGAGAAGGCAGACCAGCTAGGGATCTCAGGATTCAAGGAAAAAACAAAATGGTATATTTCCTGGGTTTTCTTTATGCCTCAAGTTCCCAGACTTCAACCTTGAAGCCAGCAATCCAGAAACATCAAAAGACACAGACAAACAAAACAAAAACCTAACAAAAGCCTTTTTTCACTCAGCCAAATGGGCAGGCTAGCCAGAAAGAAAACTTTAGGATAATAATTGTTCTACCACAGCCAAACATTGTTCTCACTCAAAACAGCAAAACATAATAGGAGCCTAGATTGCCAGCTTCATCAGCTTGTAATAAAGCACCACAATCTTCCCACCAAGACAATGTCAGAGAAAGGGAATTCCCAGTAGGGAATTGGGACTTTCATGCTCTCCAGGCAGTAATGAGCCCTGGCCCCTGCCTACAGTGTCAGTAGACACCACTAAAGAACCTAACTTCCATCCCCACCCAGCAGTAATGAGAAGCCTTCACTTTGGGTGTCAATGGCAGATGTATGGGAAGACTGGATTTTAGAACCCATCTGGCAGTAAAAAGATGCCCCCCATGCCCCTGATAGAATGGTGTCAGAAAGAGACAGCTAAAACAGAGACAGAATCTCAAAATATAACGTAACATCCAAGATGTCCAGAATGCAATCAGAAATATCCCGTGATACCAAATACTAAGGAAGACCTCAGACTCCATGGGAAAAAGGCAATGGATACAAATACTAAGATGCCAGAAATGTTACATTATCTGACAAAGATTTTAAAGTAGCCAAGAAGAAGTACTTCAACAGGGGTACCTGGGTAGCTCAGTCAGTTAAGCATCTGCCTGCAGCTTAGGTCGTGACCCCAGGGTCCTGGGATTGACTCCCATATCAGGCTCCCTGCTCAGAAGGGAGTCTGCTTCTCCCTCTCTCTCCGCCCCTCCTCACTCCTCACTTGTGCTCTCTTTCTCTCTCTCAAAAACAAGTAAATCAATCAACAAATAAAATCTTAAATATATATATATATAAAAGAAAGAAAGAAATGATTCAACAAGCAATTGTGAATGCACTTGTACAAATGAAAAAAGAAGTCTCAGCTAAGGCATAGAACATGTAACGAAGCACCAAAAGGAAATTTTAGAATTGAAAAATACAATAATGAAAATAAAAAACTCAGTGTAGAATGGAAGAGGAAAAGGAAAGAATCTATGAACTAGAAGATAAAACAATAGAAATGACCCAATCTGAACAACAGAGAGTAAAAAGACCTGGGATTGAGCCCCATATCAGGCCCCCTGCTTGGCAGGGAGCTTGCTTCTTCCTCTCCAGCTCTCCCATGTTTACGTTCCCTCTCTCACTATCTCTCACTGTAATAAATAAATAAATAAAATCTTTTTTTTTTTTTAAAGATTTTATTTATTTATTTGACAGACAGAGATCACAAGTAGGCAGAGAGGCAGGCAGAGAGAGAGGAAGGGAAGCAGGCTCTCTGCTGAGCAGAGAGCCTGATGCGGGGCTCGATCCCAGGACCCTGGGATCATGACCTGAGCCGAAGGCAGCGGCTTTAACCCACTGAGCCACCCAGGCGCCCCATAAATAAATAAAATCTTTAAAAAAAAAAGACTGAAAACAAAATGAACAGAGACTAGGGATCTGTGAGATGTTAACAAAACAATTTTACATTCATTTTATCAGAGTCCCAGGGAGGAGAGAGAGTGAGGTGGAAAAAGTGGTCAAAACAATTGCTGAAAACTTCTGAAATTTGGGAAAAAATCCACTTGGAAATTCATGAAGGGTCAATTTGCCAAGAAAACATAACAATCAAATTTGAAGAAGAAATCAAGACAATCTCAGATAAAGGGAGAGTAAGAGAATTTGTTGCCAGGAGACCTAGTCTAAAAGAATAACTAAAAGAAGTTCTCTAAATAGAAAAGAAACGGGAGCCTGGGTGGCTCAGTGGGTTAAGCCGCTGCCTTCGGCTCAGGTCATGATCTCAGGGTCCTGGGATCGAGTCCCGCATAGGGCTCTCTGCTCAGCAGGGAGCCTGCTTCCCTCTCTCACTCTCTCTCTCTCTCTCTCTCTGCCTGCTTCTCTGTCTACTTGTGATCTCTGTCAAATAAATAAATAAATAAAAATCTTAAAAAAAAATAAATAAATAGAAAAGAAACAATAAAAGAAAGAATCTTAGAACATTAAGATGGAGAAGAGAACACAGTAAGCATAAATGTAAGTAATACAATAGACTTGGTTTCTCTTCTTAAATCTTCTAAATTGTGTTTGATGGCTAAAGCAAAAATTATGACTATCTAGTGTAAATATTTAAGACAATTTATTGTAATTTATTATAATTTATTATAAGTGGAAGAGGTTAAAAGGACATAAAGGGAATTAAGATTTCCATACTTTACTCTAGTTGGTAAACTGAGAGAACACCAGAAGACTTTGATACCTAAAGCAGCCATTTAAAAAAGCTATATAAAGAGACATTTAAAAAATACTATGGGTAAATCAAAGGAAATTCTAAAAAATGTTTAAGTAACCCATAGAAAGGCAGGGAAAAAAAAAAACAGAAATGAAAAACAAAGAAAGCAGGATGCCTGGGTGGCTCAGTCGGTTAAGTATCTAATCTTGATTTTTGGCTCAGGTCATAATCTCAGGGTTGTAAGAATGAGCCCCACATTGGGCTCCACACTGGGCATGGAACCTGCTTAAGATTCTTTCTCCCCATTTCCCTCTGTCCCCTACCCCCTAAACACACACACACACACACACACACAGAAAGCATAGTAAAATAGCAGACTTAGACTCTAAAATATTACTAATTAGGGCACCTGGGTGGCTCAGTGGGTTAAGCTTCTGCCTTCGGCTCAGGTCATGATCTCAGGGTCCTGGGTTCGAGCCCCACATCGGGCTCTCTGCTAGGCGGGGACCCTGCTTCCTCCTCTCTCTCTCTCTCTGCCTGCCTCTCCTGCCTCTCTGCCTACTTGTGATCTCTATCTGTCAAATAAATAAATAAAGTCTTAAAAAAAATTAAAATATTACTAATTACACTAAATATAAATGTTCTAAATACACCAATTGAAAAGACAGATTGTCAAAGTCAATTTAGAACCACAGGTATATGCTATCTGCAGGAAGCTTACTTCAAATAGAAAAAACATAAGCAGGTTGAAAGTAAAAGGATGGAAAAAGATCTGTCATGCAAACACTAATCGAAGGAAGGCATGTGTGGCTATATTAATTTCAGATAAGGTAGAATTCAGAGCAAAGAAATTAGCTGAGAGAGAAACGGACATCAAACAATGACAAAAGCATCAATTTACCAAGAAGATATAGCAATCCTAATGTGTAAGTGCAAAAGAAAAAAACTGCAAAATATGTAAAGCAAAAACTCATAGAACTGAAAGGAGAAATAACAAGGCCCACAATTATAATTAGAGATTTTGACATCTCTCTTTCAATAACTGATAGAATAACTAAGCAGAAAAGCAGCAAAAATATAGATTAATTCAACAATACCATTAATCAACAGGATCTAATCAACATGTGTGGCACCTGGCTGGCTCAGTTGATAGAACATGTGATTCTTGGGGCGCCTGGGTGGCTCAGTGGGTTAAAGCCTCTGGCTTCGGCTCAGGTCTTGATCCCAGGGTCCTGGGATCGAGCCCCGCATCGGGCTCTCTGCTTGGCGGGGAGCCTGTGTCCGCTCCTCTCTCTGCGTGCCTCTCTGCCTAATTGTGATCTCTGTCTGTCAAATAAATAAATAAAGTCTTAAAAAAAAAAAAAGAACATGTGATTCTTGATCTCAGGGTTGTGGTTTCGAGCCCCACATTGGGTACAGAGCCTACTTAAAAAACAAATGAATGAAATAAAATAAAATAAATAAAACAGGATCTAATCAAAATGTTTAGAATACTCTACCCAACAACAGCAGAATACACCTTCATTTTAAGTACCCATGGAACATAGTCAAAGACAGACAATTTCCTAGACCACAAAACAAACCTCAACAAATTTAAAAGAATTTAAGTCATATGTTATCTGTTTTCTGACCACAATGAACTCAAACTAGAAATAAGTAACAGAAAGATAGCAAGAAAATCTCCAACCATTTGGAAACTAAAAAAATATGCTGGGTCAAAAAGGAAATTAAAAAACACATGGGTCAAAAAGGAAATCCTGGGGAAATTTAAAAATACATTGAACGGAATGAAAATGAATAGAACATATCAATATTTGTGGAAAACAAAAAATTAAATGCAACCGTCAACTTAAAAAAATTAAAATGCAACCATATTTTGTTAAAACAAAGGAAAACATGAAGCTATAAAGTGGCTTGCCATTTTATAGATAGACAGACAGACAGACAGATACAGATCATGGCAAGATTCTTTCCTCTGGGCATTAAAAAAAGACAAATAGAAGATTGAGGTGGAATACAAAGGAAAAAATCAAGTGGCTGCAGATTTCCCTAGCAACTCATATGCCACAGGAAAAGGAAACAAATCTGTGGATGTTTAAAGGGGAAGTGTTAAGAGCACAAAAATCTATAAATCGCGATGGCAGCTGGAAGATGTTTCCAAACTTGCAATGACTTTGTAAGTCTTTCTCATAGAAATTCCGCTGGGGGAAATGGAGTGGTCCCAGCCTGTCTATGGTGGAGATCCAGGACATTGGCAGACACTGTTGATAGACACCTTGTCTGTGTCCTGCATAGCTTAAGTCTCAAGACTCTGGAAAATCCACAAATAACTGAAATTATTTTCTCTAATGACCTAGTCAATCTATTCCAGTATAGATGGCCTGACCAATCTCTTTGATAGCTGCGAGCTAAATAACCCTAATTAGAAAAACAAAATTCACTCTTTGTAGACTAGCACCTTGCCCCCCCTTGCCTTCTTCCATACCTTTTCCTTATGTAAGTCCTTTTTTTGGTTTTCTTTTCTTTTTCTTTTTTTTTTTTTTTTTTGTCTTTGTTCACCCATAAGAATCTAATGCCTGTCCTTGGTGTTCTTGTGAGTTAGTTACACAACTCACTAAAGGATGTTTCTTTTTTTTTCCTTTTTAAATTTATTTATTAATTATTTTTATTAACATTTAATGTATTATTTGCCCCAGGGGTACAGGTCTGTGAATCGTCAGGCTTACACACTTCACAGCACTCACCATTTCACATACCCTCCCCAATGTCCATAACTAAATGATGTTTCTAAGCTTTGCCTTGACATTCATTATCCTTCCTGGGAAGCGACTATAAGACATAATGCAGGGGGCGCCTGGATGGCTCAGTGGGTTAAGCCTCTGCCTTCAGCTCAGATCATGATCTCAGGGTCCTGGGATCGAGACCCACTTTGGGCTCTCTGCTCAGCAGGGAGCCTGCTTTCCCCATTCTCTCTGCCTGCTGCTCTGCCTACTTGTGATCCCTCTCTCTCTGTCAAATAAATAAATAAAATCTTAAAAAAAAAAAAGACATTGGGACGCCTGGGTGGCTCAGTTGGTTAAGCCGCTGCCTTCGGCTCAGGTCATGATCCCAGAGTCCTGGGATCGAGTCCCACATCGGGCTCCTTGTTCTGTGGGGAGCCTGCTTCTCCCTCTGCCTCTGCCTGCCGCTC
Source organism: Lutra lutra (assembly GCF_902655055.1). Lineage (NCBI taxonomy): Eukaryota > Metazoa > Chordata > Mammalia > Carnivora > Mustelidae > Lutra > Lutra lutra. The sequence continues at coordinate 45,785,199 of NC_062279.1, read as the reverse complement.
TGTCTGCCTGTGCTCGCTCTCTCTCTCTCTCTCTGACAAATAAATAAATAAATAAATAAATCTTAAAAAAAAAAAAAAGACATAATGCAGACAACCAAGGGATGAATAAAAATAAATGACTTACAAATTGGGATGTCATGAGAGAGAATGCTTCATGATGAACATTTAATTTGCTTAAACGTTTAGTTAAGTGAAATAATCACAGCAAGAAAATGGTATACAAATATCGTAATTCTTGAAAGAAGAGTTACAGAATGTAAAAAAACGTTTTTTATCACAACAGACTAGGACGGGAACCCCCAAATGCATTCTACAGTGTGGAGGAAGGAGGAAGGGCGTATAACTGTGGCATTCAATAAATAATAGTTTTTCCAAGTAACTGGCAGAGATTGGGGACATTAGTTAACAAAGAAGACTGAACTTATAGCAAAATATGGCCAAAAATATAATACAAGGGGAGGGGGTAAGAAAGCTTAAAGAATGGACAAAAAAGAGGTGATGGAAGTAATATTAAATAAAGCCTTGGCAAAAAAAACACAAAAACCAAAAAACATATATGGTGGTCTCCCTGATATGAGGAAGTTGAGAGGCAACGTAGGGGGTTTGGGGGATAGGAAAGGAATAAATGAAACAAGATGGGATCGAGGGAGACAAACTACAAAAGACTCTTAATCTCACAAAACAAACTGAGGGTTGTTGGGGGGGAGTGGGGGGTGGTGGTGGTAGTAGGGAGAGGGTGGTTGGGTTATGGACATTGGGGAAGGTATGTGCTATGGTGATTGTTGTGAAATGTGTAAACCTGGCGATTCACAGACCTGTACCTTTGGGGCTAATAATACACTATATGCCAATTTTAAAAAATTTTAAAAATTTTAAAAACCATATATGGGATAGATTCCATTATATTATGCACATTAAAATTGATTAAAAGAGCAAAATATCATTCTATGTTCTTTACCAAACTCACACCTAGGACAACTGTATGCAAATTTATTTAAGGATCTCAATAAAATAGTCAAAACACCACATGGAACTTAATGGGAAACACTAGGAATACCACATTAATTTCAGAGCAAGCCAGGGATATTCACCAATTCCTTTTGTTGTTGTTCCTGCTGTTGTTGTTAAGATTTTATTTATTATTGGGGCGCCTGGGTGGCTCAGTGGGTTAAAGCCTCTGCCTTTGGCTCAGGTCATGATCCCAGAGTTCTGGGATCGAGCCCCGAACTGGGCTCTCTGCTCGGCGAGGAGCCGGCTTCCCCCTCTCTCTCTGCCTGCCTCTCCGCCTACTTGTGATCTCTGTCTGTCAAATAAATAAATCATCTTAAAACAAACAAACAAAAAATATTTTATTTATTTTTAAAGTAATCTCCACACCCAACATGGGGTTGGAACTCACAACCCTGAAAGATCGAGTCCCATGCTCTACAGATTAAGCCAGCCAGGCACCCTTCACCAACGCCTTTTTTACAATTTTTTTCTAGGGGTCCTAGCAAAAGCAATTTGGACATAAGAAAGAAAACTGGAAAGGTTGGAAATCTAATGAGATCCAACAAAAATCATCATTTGCAGAGTATTTTTTTCCCATAGAAAATTTCAAGATCCACTAAGAAAGTCTTAATAAGCAGGAACTGTCTCCAGAAATGAAGATCATTTGGAGCAGAGGAAGTGGGAATGCTAACAGAAGGACAGAGAAAGGCAGGGGTAGGAAGGCTGGAGAGAAAGGACAGAGAGACCCACCCTTAGACCCTGCTCTACCTGATAGGCCTCCAGGTAGCCATCCCCTGCTGTGGAGGGTCCCCACCCCAGCCCCAAACTCTGAAACTGTTTGTTGTCTTTCTGTTGCTAGGAGACCGCTTGTCCAGCTAGCCCAAGTTCTAGCTCCATTCTTAAAGGGCCAGGGTAACAGGAACCTCAATGGGGAATGGGGGGAGGGTGTGTCTCACTGGTGGGCTGCGGGACTCAGGCCCGTCATCATCTCAGCCTCCAAGCTCTTGCCAGGGACTCCTTAGGAAGACTGACTGCTAGTGTTTGCACAGCCCCCCAAACCCAGATCTGTTTTCCCCAGTTCAAATGCTACTTCACAACAGCCCCTATAGCAGCCATGGGCCTTAAAGGACGGGAGGAAAAGAATGGAAGCTAAGACTTTGTAATGGCAGGGGCGCCTGGGTGGCTCAGTGGGTTAAAGCCTCTGCCTTCGGCTCATGTCATGATCCCAGGATCCTGGGATCGAGCCCTGCATCGGGCTCTCTGCTCAGTGGGGAGCCTGCTTCCTCCTCCCTCTCTCTGCCTACTTGTAATCTCTGCCTGTCAAATAAATAAATAAAATCTTAAAAAAAAAAAAAAAAGACTTTGTAATGGCATAGGAAGTGCCCATGCTTAAAAGTTCAGTGAAAGAACATGGCACAAAATTGATGTCCTCAATTTAGGAAAAAAAAAAAAAAAACAGAAAAAAAAATATGGAAAGAAAACATACTAAAATGTGGGCAGTGGTTGTCCCTGAGCGGTTTTATTATGAGTTGTTTTCTTCTCTAGACTCCTAAACCTTTCATGCAAATTTTCTAAAATATATCTGTAGAATATGTGTATTTCCACAGTATATGTATAAACACATGCTATTTTTATAAGCAGAGAAAAGACACTTATTTTTCGATCTTCCCAACCATTCAAAGTAACACTAAGCAAAATTTTTTAAAACTTAACTGAGCAAACATTTTTAAAACGACCTTCCCTTAACTGCGAAATCCACAGACTTCCAGCTCTCCCCAATGTAGTCAGCTTGGGCAGGATCTCACTTACATGAGCTAAGGCAGCAGGAAAGCCTTTGGCTCAGCAGCCTCATTTACTGGGCTCCCACAACGGTTTTCGCACTTTCCATACGTTAGCCCGTGTCATCCCCACTGAAATACCGAGTAGTGGTTATCACTCCCACTTTACAGACATAAAACTGGGCCCCCAGCATTCAGTCCATGGCCCATCCCATTGCTCTGCTACAAGGAAGCAAAGAGGATTCAAATCCAGAGGAATGGTCTGAGTCTGTGCTCTGTCCCCTATTCTAGTAATTTCCCAACACCTTCTAGCTGTGGAACCTTCAGTTCAAACAAATGCCTGATGTGTTAGTTTGCCATGGCACAAAATACTTCAGACTGTGTGGCTTTAACACACTTTTGGTTTGTTCCCCCCTGCAGTTCCAGGAGCTGGAAGTCCACGATCAAGGTGCTAGCCGGGTTGGTTTTCCTCTGAGACCTCTCTCTTTGGCTTGCAATGTGGCCGGTCTCTGGCTTCTTCACCTGGTTGTCCCTCTGTACATGTGGGCCCCCGGTGTCTCTTTGTACGTCCAGATCTCATCTTAGAAGGACATCAGCCACACCGGATTAGGGCCTCCCCCAAGAGCCTCATTTTCATTTACTCACCACTTTAAAGGCCCTGCATCCAGATACAGTAACATTCTGGGGTCCTGCTGGTTAGGCCTTCAACACGGGAATTTTGAGTGAACACAATTCAGCCCATAACGTCTGGACTCTACGATGTGGGTGTGACCTGTCTGGGCTCAAGCTGGGCTGGGAGGCCTGGAGCCCAGCTCCGCCTATTCACTCCTTAATACCCATTTATGGGCTCAAGGAAGAATAATTAGGAAGTCACTCCTTTCTACGACTTTGGAAAAAGAAAATATTCAAAGAAACTCAGCAAAATGAAACTCTGCATGTGAGCCATTTCTGTGAAAATACAGACGGAGCCATCAGCTGACTGACTGTGAAGACCGCCATATTTCATCTAGTATGTTCCTCATTGTCCCTCTGTTCTGGCCAGAAAAAATGGATTATTTTTTTCCTTACCCAGTTCACAAACTGCTCTCTGCACCCCAAGAGGTACTAAACTTTGTCCTTATATATGTATATTCAAAGATGAAATAGTGAGCATTTTGATTTCATAATCAGCATATTGGATACCTGGGGAGTGGCTCATTTATAAGTATCTTCCTCCCCTAGACAACAAAATTATTTTTGTTAACACTCACATACTAATCGGTAATAATCATTATTGTCTTGATTCCTTCGTTAGCTTAGCAACAATTCCCATTTAAAAAAGGATAAACTTCAATTTAAGGATATTCAAATCTGGTAAAATATATCGTGCATGAATAAAATTTGCAATTACCAAACAAAAATACACCAAACACTTTGTATTCTTTCAGTGTTTTAAATTCTAGACACAAGTAAAACTCCAAGTGGTCATAATTAAAATGACATAATTACCGCAACTCATGCTCTTTCTTTTGTATTTACAATTGCTATACTATCCTGGTTGATTTTGAATCTACTGTTTAAACACAGGAATTTGGGGCGCCTGGGTGGCTCAGTGGGTTAAAGCCTCTGCCTTCGGCTCAGGTCATGATCCCAGCATCCTGGGATCGAGCCCCAAGTCGGGCTCTCTGCTCAGCGGGGAGCCTGCTTCTCCCCTCTCTCTCTCTGCCTGCCTCTCTGCCTACTTGTGATCTCTGTCTAATAAATAAATAAAATCTTAAAAAAAAATAAATAAACACAGGAATTTGTATTATCATAATGATTGAGGACATGAACTATACCTAAAATGAGTTTTAAAGATTCTAAGCTATTAAAAACTTACTTTTTAAAAAAAGATTTATTTATTGTAGTGAGTGCTTGTGTCTGTGTGGCCACGGGGGCCTGGGCGGGGGCAGAGGCGGGGGCGGGGGAGAGGTGCAGGAGGCTGGGGCTGAGGGAGAGGGAGAGAGAGAATCCTTGCTGAGCACTGAGGTCACTCTCAGGACCCTGAGATCATGACCTGAGTGGAAGAGTCAGTCGCTCACCTGACTGGGCCACCCAGACACCCCAAGAACTTACTTTCAAAACAAATGTGTAGCAGCTCACTATATCACTGTGAACTCCCTGAATTAGCTTCCAAGTATAAGGTTTACTGAAGATAATAATAAATATGTTCCCTTTGAAGCTTACATAACCACAGTCATTATTCTGAACTGAGACCAATAAATTATTTTTGCAGAAAAGTATTTATTACCCACTAGAACTGCCAGCACATGGTGATAATAAAAACAGACTGAGTTTTATTGTTTCCATCCTATCCGTTGAAAATGCATCCCCTTGGGCCCACACCTGGAGTCAAAGGCTCCCTCTGCTGGTGGAATCGGGGTAGAGGTCAAGTTGGAGTAGAAGTCAGGAGTTCACCAGAAGGCAAAGGGTAGGGGCACTCTGGATGGCTCAAGTGGTTAGGCGTCTGCCTTCCGCTCAGGTTGTGATGCCAGGGTCCGGGAATGGAGCCCCGCATCGGGCCTCCTGCTCAGCGGGAAGCCTGCTTCTCTCTCTCTCTCTGCCTCAAATAAGAAAGACATGAAAGGGCAGAATCAATAGAACTTGCTGGTTCTCTTTCGGTTTTCAAGACAGTACAGGTTTCCGGATTCCTCCTTCCCGTTACTCTTCTGGGCTCCACTTCTCCTAGTCTCTGGAAGCTAGAATGCCTCAGGGCTCTGTCTGGGACCAAGCCTCAAGTTTATTCCTCCCTTGGTTTCCACGTCTCAGCAAGTGGAGCAGCAGCTACCCTCTTATTCAAGGCCAGTCATCTCTTTTCCTCCCTTTCCTTCCCACCTGACCCCAAGCCCTTGGGAACCTGCAGGGACTGTCTCCCACGTACCTCTGCAAACTGGCCTTTCTGACACCCACCTTCTATCCGTATTGTGTCCCTCCAAATTCCATGTCGAAGTCCTAGCCCTTGAAACCTCAGTATGTGACTGCATTTGGAGCTGGGGCTTTTTTTCTTTTTTAAGATTTTATTTATTTGACAGAGAGAGAGAGAGAGACACAGCAAGAGAGGGAACACAAGCAGGGAGAGTGGGAGAGGGAGAAGCAGGCTTCCCGCTGAGGAGGGAGCCCGATGCAATGTGGGGCTCGATCCCAGGACCCCGGGATCATGACCCAAGCGGAAGGCAGAAGCCTAACCGCCTGAGCCACCCAGGTGCCCCATGGAGCTATGGTTTTTAAAGGTGTGCTTCAGTTAAAATCTGTAGGGTTGGCCCTAATTGAACATGCTGGTGCCCTTAGAAGAGGACATTTGGACACAGACACTTCACTAAGTTAAGGAAATTTCCTGCTAGTCTCTAGTTTATTCACTTTATTAAATCATAGATGAGTGTGAAATTTTATCACATGCCTCTTCTGTGGCTATTGAAGACGTGGTGCGATCTACTTTAATCTGTCCATGTGGGTAGGGCTATCAGGAGCCCATATGGTAGCTTTGCGTGTCTTCCTTCAGGTAGACACAGCCCCATGCCAGGGCCCACAGCTTAGCAGCAAAGCTGGAACTGAATTTCAGCCCCCTTCAGCCCACACAGAGGCTATACCCTATGAGGAGTCTGGCTCCAGGCCAAAGCCTATGTGTGATGCTTCAGGCCTGACGGCTGGCAAGTGTGAAGGCTTTGCCTGGCAGCCCTCAGGGGTGGGAGTGGGGAAGCTGCCTTCCTAAGAGACTTTGACCCCCAGCCTGTACATTGCCACCTGGAGGCAGCCACCATTGAGGACTCAGCTCCCTCGGCCTAGCCCAGCCATGCTCTCACATACACCGGCAGTACCTACATTCCTCGCCCAGGAGTTTTCGCTGGGGGAGCAGTAGGGTGAGCTCAGACACTGGCAGATGCCTCTGCCTCTAGCCCTTCCCCCTACTCTCCCGCCGGTTTCCAGCCCCATCAAACAGTGAGGGCTTTTTGTTGGTCGCTCCCTGAGCCATGAGGCAATTGCCTTCCCTACTTCACTGATTCAGCTAACCTTCACTTGCTGCTGTTCCGTGGAGGGAAAACAGGGCTCCGGGGAAGCCAACATCCATTCCTGTCGCCTCCTGCTTACACTACGTAAATAAAGGCCTGCCCGTGACTTCTGGTTTGGCTCCTAGTCTTACTGGATACTTGTTCCGTGGGCAGCTTGGGACAACGTACCCGACCGTATCGGTGGCTTGGTGGCAAACGATATTAGATTTTCTGATATTCAATCACTCTTGAAAAATGACGATAAAGCAAAGTTGGTAATGCAGGAAATTTTTTAGAAGATATTTTGCTAGTAGGTTCGCTGAGATTTTTAGTGGCTCATTGATTTTCAGTCTTTTTCTCTTCATTTTTCAATACTAGCACATACAAATACAAATTGTCCCCTAAGTATCTCTTTAGCCCCATTACATGCATCTTAGTATGCTGAGAGGAGAGCATGGACAAAGATACTGATGTGGGAGCATTTCTGGCAGGTTCAGGGTCAGTGAGGGAGGCCGATGTGGCTACCCATTTTCTACTTTCTTTTTTATTTTTTTAAGATTTTATTTATTTATTTGAGAGAAAGACAGCAAGAGCAGGAACACAAGCAGGGAAGTGGGAGAGGGAGAAGCAGGCTTCCCGCGGAGCAGGGAACCCGATTCGGGGTGCAATCTTAGGACCCTGGGATCATGACCCGAGCCAAAGGCAGAGGCCTAACGACTGAGCCACCCAGGTGCCCTCATTTTCTACTTTCTAATATAATTTATTCTCTGAGACAGGGGTTATTCAGGAATATTTCATAATGGCCAAATGTCTTCTTTAAATTAACCCATTTCTTTTGCCTTGTTGCAGCAGACAGAGCATTTTAGATTTTATTTATTTATTTAAGATTTTATTTATTTATTTGACAGAGAGAAATCACAAGTAGGCAGAGAGGCAGGCAGAGAGAGAGAGGAGGAAGCAGGCTCCCGGCCAAGCAGAGAACCTGATGTGGGATTCGATCCCAGGACCCTGAGATCATCACCCGAGCCGAAGGCAGAGGCTTAACCCACTGAGCCACCCAGGCACCCGGCTTCTTGTTTTTTTGCTGTGTCTGCTCAAACTAGCATGGTCTGATTCAGAGTTATGGCCTCAGTATGTGCCGCCAGTATTTCCGTCAGTACGCAGAAGACAGAGGCTTCATTACGTTGGATTAAGTGAACCTCCTTGAGTGCATCATCCAAGACACCTACCTTAATGCCACCCCATTGCACATAAAATAAAAATATTCCCACTAACAAAAGAATTAACCCATTTCTGTATATATCTAACTTAATTGTATCGTGATCAGAGAATATGAATATGATTCTGATCTTTTGGTTTTTTTTGTGACTTGTTTTGTGTCCTAGTAGACAACCAGCTTTTGTAAATATTCTGTGTATACGTAAAAAAGGAATTGCCTCAGAGTTCCTGGCTGGCTCTGTCAGAGGCGTGCGGGACTCTTGATCTCAAGGTCATGAGTTCAAGCCCTACCACTGGGTGTAGAGATTACTTAAATAAATAAAACTTTTTAAAAAATGAAGTTTCTTTTTTTAAAATGTTATTTATTTATTTGAGAGAGAGACTATGAGCAAGGAGGAGGGGCAGAGGGAAAGGAAGCCGGCTCCCCGCTGATCAGGAGCCAGACACAGGGCTGGGATCCCAGGACCGTGGGATCATGACCTGAGCTGAAGGCAGCTGCTTAACGGACTGAGTCAAGCAGACGCCCCAAAAATGCATAGTTTCTGATCATTGTATACAGAGTTGAAGATATTGCCACTGGATCAAGCATGCTGTGTGCTTCAAATCTTACAGAGCCTCTTAATTTTTGGTCTACTGGATATCCGAGTTGATCTCACTCTGTTAGAATACATGTGTGAAAATTTACCACCATAGTTGTAATTTGGCAATTTTTTTTTTAATTTCAGCTTTAATTTACATGCTCTGAAACTATATTATTGGGTACATAAAAACGTAGAAAAGGTAGATCTTCCTGGTAAATTGTTCTTATTATTTAACTATGACCATCTTTAACCCTAATAGGTTTTTGCCCTAAAGTCTATTTTGTTTGGTATTAAAATAGATGCACCACTTCTCTATCTTTTTTTTTTTTTTCAAAGATTTTATTTATTTATTTGACAGAGAGAGATCACAAGCAGGCAGAGAGACAGGAGGAAGCAGGCTCCCTGCTGAGCAGAGAGCCCGATGCGGGACTCGATCCCAGGACCCTGAGATCATGACCTGAGCCGAAGGCAGCGGCTTAACCCACTGAGCCACCCAGGGGCCCCACTTCTCTATCTTTTAATATAAAAATGTGTGTGTCATTTTTTAAGTCTATCTCTTGCAAACAGTTCATAAGTAGCTTTTATTATTGTAAAAAATCGGACAGTTTCTTTTATGTGGCAGGTTCAATTCATTTACATCTATGATTACTATGTCTTTTTTTTTACCATCTAATTTTGTACTTTTTAAACAGATTTTATTATTTATTTATTCATTTGTTTGTCAGAGAGAGAGAGAGCACAAGCAGGGGAATGGTAGGCAGAGGGAGAAGCAGACTCCCTGATCCCAGAACGCTGGGATCATGACCTGAGCCAAACAAAGGCAGACACTGAACGGACTGAGCCACCCTGGTATCCCTGTACTTTCTATTAACCAGGATTTCTGTGCTTCTGTTTTTATTTTTTCCTATCTTCCACTGGGTTTGCCCTATTGCCCTTTTTATATTCTAATGGCTTAAAACTTATTCATACAGGGCACCAGGCTGACGCAATGACTTGTCACTCTTGATCTCGGTGCTGTGAGTTCAAGTCCCACATTGGGTGTAGAGATTACAAAATTGTTAAAAAAAAAAAAAGTTACTCATTCAATAACTGTTCTTTTAGTAGTTTTAAAAAATGGGAGTTGCAACGGGCACATAGAAACATGTATTCTCCAAGTTTATTCATCTTCAAGATTACCTTGGTTACTCTTGAAACTTTGCATTTCTGGTTTTTAATTTTCACATGCATGCACATATGTACACACACACACACACACACACACACACACATACACACACCCTGTTGAGATTTTGATTGAGTTTTCACTGAACTTAGAATGGACAGGCACTTTTATGCTATTAAATCTTCTAATCAAAGAACGTGCATATTTTTTCATTTACTTAAGGGCTTTAAATTTTTTCTCTACTTTATAGTTTTCAGTGTAAAACAGTGGTTCTTAACTAGAAATAATTTTGTGCCTTTTTTTAAATAGCAGCCCAAGCTGACTAATTTACCTCCAAAACAAATACTTATCCATTCTAAAGTGTCAACAACTGTGCCAAGGCTGAGAAACTCTGGTGAAGTGGTATTCAACTTATTTGATTAGATTTTTTAGATTAGATTTTTTTAAAAGACTTTTTTAGATTTTTTATTAGATTTCTTTCCCAGAAATTTGGCATTTCAGGGGCTATTGTAGATAATATCTTCAAATTTTTTTATGTTTGTTGCTAATACATAAAAATATAATCGACTTTTCAAATACTGAGCTTGTGTCCGCTAAAATTAACCTTTCTTTCAGGTAGTTTATCTATAGATTCTTTGGATTTGCTATATACAAAATTGTATATCACCTGTGAATAAAGACAGCTTTATTTCAAATTTTTCCAGTCCTTATACTTTTTCTTTTCCTTGCCCTAATAAACTGGCTAGAACTTCCAGTGCTATGTTGAATAAGTATAATACCCACAGGAGAGCTTTCAATATTTCACCACTATATATGATATTCTTGGTAGGTCTATAGTTGACAATTATCAGATTTTTATTTTATTTTTAAATTTTTTTTAAAGATTTTATTTATTTATTTGACAGAGATCACAAGGAGGCAGAGAGAGGGAGGAAGGGAAGCAGGCTCCCTGCCGAGCAGAGAGCCCGACGCAGGGCTCGATCCCAGGACCCTAAAATCATGACCTGAGCCGAAGGCAGAGGCTTATAATCCACCGAGCCACCCAGGCACCCCTTTATATTTTTAAATATATTATTTATTCATTTGACAGAGATCACAAGTAGGCAGAGAGGCAGGCAGAGAGAGAGGAGGAAGCAGGCTCCCAGAAGAGCAGAGCGCCCCATGCGGGGCTGTATCCCAGAGGCTTTAACCCACTGAGCCATCCAGGCGCCCCAATTATCAGATTTTTAAAAATTGTCCTCTATTTGGGGCGCCTGGGTGGCTCAGTGGGTTGAAGCCTCTGCCTTCGGTTTGGTTCATGGTCCTAGGGTTCTGGGATCGAGCCCCTCATCAGTCTCTCTGCTCGGCAGGGAGCCTGCTTCCTCCTCTTTCTCTGCCTGCCTCTCTGCCTACTTGTGATCTCTGTCTGTCAAATAGATAAAGTCTTTTAAAAAAATTATCCTCTATTCTTGCCTTGCTAAAGAGTCCCCCCACTTTAATCATGAATAGGTACTGAGTTTTATCAAGTGCCTTTCCTAATTTGTCAAGATAATTGCTTTTTCCTTCTTGTTTCTTCCTTTCATGTGATGAACTGATTGATTTCTTTTTTTAAAGATTTTATTTGACAGATAGAGATCACAAATAGGCAAAGAAACAGGCAGAGAGTGGGGAAAGCAGGCTCCCTGCTGAGCAGAGAGCCCGATGTGGGGCTCCATCCCAGGACCCTGAGATCATGACCTGAGCTGAAGGCAGATGCTCAACCAACTGAGCCACCCAGGGATCCCTGACTGATTTTCAACTATTAAACTTCCCTTGTATTCTTGGAATAAACTGCCCTTCATGTTGATGCATTACTTTTCTTTTTTGTAATATACTTTGTCAGACTTGTGTGACTAGAAGGTGTTGACCTCATAAATGAGTTGGCAAGTATTCCCTAAGTTCTTATTGCTCAATAAGAGTTTGTGCAAAACTATTATTTCTTCTTTAAATGCTTGGGGGAAAATGAAACTGTTTTGGCCTGGAGTTTTCTTTGTGAGCTTTTTAACAATGGATTCAGTCTCTAGCTATCAAACTGTTCAGCTTTTCTCTCTCTTGTTCTGTCAGTTTGGTAAGCTGTGTTTTAAAAGTGTAGTTACTCCTAACATCTGTAGCATAACTGTATGATCTGTAATGATGCTCTTTAACAGCACTCCTACCAGTCTTAAAGGTTGACTTGCTTTAAGCTAGCACATTCCTTACTTACTGACATAAGGCCCTTGATAGGTAACAGAACTAATTTACTTTCTTTGAGATCTGCAGACCACTAGCCTTGAGGAATGAAGGACCAAATTTTCCCAGGCTACAGGGACCAGGAAGTCTGAAAATGTCTCGGCTTTCTGACTAGCCCCCAAATTTCTTAGCAACATATTTTTCTTTTTTTTAGGTCACACAAATGATTTTACTGACCTGGCTTTGTGCATCTGTAGACCTTGCCCTCCTCTGCAGAAAAAACAGAGTATTCCTGCACATCATGAACCAAGAACCAGACCCCTTCACTGCACAACCTCGAAGCACTGAGATAACATTTGTAGCTGACATCAGCGAGTCTGCTCAAAATGAAGAAATGTTGCAGGCCACTGCACTCCCTTTGCTGATTAACTACCCAAAACCCCTTAAAAAAAAAATGAGCCATGAGCCAGGCAGAAACCTCAGAGTTGGCTTTTGATCAAGAGTCTATCTTCTCCCTGGGCTGCTGGCCTTCTGAATAAAGCTCAAATTTTTTTCCAATCAAAAACTCATCAAGGTACCTGGGTGGTTCAGCCAGTTAAGTGTCTGCCTTTAGTTCAGGTCATGATCCCAGGGTCCTGGGATCAAGCCCCACATCAAGCCCCACATCGGGCTCCTTGCTCAGAGGAGAACCTGCTTCTCCCTCTCCCTCTGCCTACTTGCGCTCTCTCTGTCAAATAAATAAAATCTTTAAAACAAAAAAACAGGGGCGCCTGGGTGGCTCAGTGGGTTGAGCCGCTGCCTTCGGCTCAGGTCATGATCCCAGTCCTGGGTTCGAGCCCCACGTCGGGCTTTCTGCTCAGCGGGGAGCCTGCTTCCTCCTCTCTCTCTGCCTGCCTCTCTGCCTACTTGTGATTTCTCTCTGTCAAATAAATAAATAAAATCTTAAAAAAAAAAAAAGAAAATACTTTAAAAAAAAAAAAAAACAAAAAAAACAAAAAAACAAAAACAATTCATCTCTCAAGTAATGGCCTTTCAAGTGACAGGCAGCCAAATCTGGATTCAGTAACATGTTGTTTTCTTTTCTTCATCAGTCTTGCTAAAGATTTCTCAATATTATTCATCTTGTCAAAGAACTAGATTTGGGGTTTGATAAATTTCTTTGCCATACATTTGTTTTCTATTTCATTAATACCTGCTATGTTTATTTTCTCCCTCTAGATTTTTAGGTGTTTTTTTTTTTTAAAGATTTTATTTATTTATTTGACAGAGATCACAAGTAGGCAGAGAGGCAGGCAGAGGGAGGGGGAAAAGCAGGCTCCCCACCGAGCAGAGAACCCCATGCAGGGCTCTATCCCAGGACCCTGAGATCATGATCTGAGCAGAAGGCAGAGGTTTAACCCACTGAGCCACCCAGGCGCCCCTTGATTTGTTATTTTTGTCTAGATTCTTGAGATGGAAGCTCAGACCACTGATTTTCCATTTTTCCTTTGTTTCTGGTATATGCATTTAAGGCTAAGCACTCCTGTGCTGGTACCCCACAACTTTTAATATATTGTATTGTTCATAATACTTGTACCAACTCTGTGATGTCTACAGGATCTAGATCTAGGTATGAACTATTTTTTACTTAATCTGGAATCCATTTCCTGAATTCCTTTCTCTCATCAGTTCTGGAAAACACTGATTTTTTTTTTTTAATTTTATTTATTTGACAGAGAGAGAGATCACAAGTAGGAAGAGAGGCAGGTGGGGGGGGCGGGGGCGGGGAGCAGGCTCCTTGCTGAGCAGTGAGCCTGATGCAGACCTGGATCCCAGGACTGTGAGATCATGACCCGAGCTGAAGGCAGGTCTTAACCCACTGAGCCACCCAGGAGCCCAACACTCACGGATTTCTCTTTGAATGTTGTTGCTCTTCCATCTGTAAACTCTCCTTCTGGACATTGACTTAGATATATGATAGACCTTTTCACTGTGGTCTCTAGACCACCTAGCAGAAAGTCTAGAGAACACTGGAAAGCTAGGATTTCCCTCATCTTTTCCTCATTCAATTCTGCATTTGGGTAATTTTCTCAGTTCCTTGTATAGCTCACTTATTCTTTTCTAAGGTATATCAGATGTGCTCTTTTAACCCATGCATTGAGATTTGGTGAATAAACAAACATATACTTTTTTTAGAATTTGATTTCCTTTTTTAAAAATCTGCCTAGTCATTTTCACAATGTATTACTTTTGTTTTGATTCCTTCTTATGCTTTTAAATTATTTAGTATATTTTCACTTTTATAGTCATAAGCTGTGAATCACTTTAGTTAAAGTTCTGTGGTCTAACCCAGAAGCTACTCTCTGGGCTAGCTTTCTCTCATAGTGGATTGTTTTCTTGTATATTTTACAATTTGGAACCATGAGCCCACCTTCAGCAGTTCTATCTGCAGATTTTATACAGCTTTAAGAGTTGTCTTACCTTTGTCCCTTCCAGATAGTCACGGTGGCAATAATCTTGGACCATATTTTTTAATTGTGATATACACACAGAGGACCACTTTTTCTTTCTCATCTTGGCAGTTGTAATATCACATGAAAAATGAAAAATTTAAACCCCAAACCGGTGAGAGTAGACCTGTGAGTCTAATTTCTCAGATGCTACTTTTTTTCCATCCAAGTCCAAGCTGAGATGGACAGGCTTCCTTGTCATCTCCTTGTGGCAAAGGATAGCTTTTCTTCCTACCTCCCCCTTGAGGCAGGGTGCTATACTTTAAGGATCACAGTTTAATAGAGGACTCTTGTTCCCAGCCCCTGCTTGCACAGACTTTTGGGCTCATCTTTATCTCTGGGTGAGTGTGACACTCTGTGCCCTATGTTTTCAACACACCCCATCTGAATGCAGCCACAGTGAGAGCTCATCTAGTTTTAAGTTCTCTTTCTGTTCTTATCCCTTAAGGATTTTTTTCTTGTGACCTCAGTTATGCACCATTTCCCCCCCTCATCTTGAAATATTTTAAAACCACAGAAAAATCTCACGAAGAACTAGACACCCACACATTTACTTTTTAAATTTTTGTTAAACCATTTGAGAGTTAGTCACAGATACGACACTTCACCTCTAAATACTGCTGCATACATCTATGTAATCAAGATACAATTATCATATTCAAAAAATTTAACAATGGTATAGTACTTTAATATATGGTCCAATTTCCCCATTTGTCCCAATAATGTCTTTTAAGACAGTCTTTTTTTCTAATCCAGTTAAAGGCCACACACGTCATTTACATGTCTTATGTCTTTCGTGTCTTTTAATCTAAGATAGTGTACCTGCCTGTTGTCTTTCATGACATTGACATTTTAAAAGTCTAGACCACTTGTTTTGCAGAGTAACTCTGAATTTGGATTTGTCTGCATATTTTAGTTTCAGAGTAAGCTTTTTTTTTTTGGCCAAGAATTGTACATAGCTAATATTGTGTCTTTCTCTATCCATCTTATCAGGAGGAACATGATCCCTTTTTCTACATTTGTAGTAATGCTAAGTTTGATTATCTGATTGGTATCTACCTGGTTTATCCATTAAAAAGACACTTTCCGGGGCACCTGGGTGGCTCAGTGGGTTAAGCCTCTGCCTTCAGCTCAGGTCATGATCTCAGGGTCCTAGGATCGAGCCCCGCATCGGGCTCTCTGCTCAGCAGGGAGCCTGCTTCCTCCTCTCTCTGCCTGCCTCTCTGCCTGCTTGTGATCTCTGTCAACTAAATAAATAAAATCTTTATAAAAAATAATAAAAAGACACTTTCTCTCATTCGTTATTAATAAGCTAAGGAGTGGTACTTTCAGACTGTGTGAATGTCCTATTTTGCTCAATAGTGTCTAAATTAGCTATTATTGCCTGAATTAGTTTTGGTGTGATGGTTGTAAAATGGTAATTTTTTTTTTTTCTTAAGATTTTATTTATTATTTGACAGAGATCACAAGTAGGCACAGAGGCAGGCAGAGAGGAGGAAGCAGGCTCCCTGCCAAGCAGAGAGCCTGATGCGGGGCTCAATCCCCAGACCTTGTGATCATGACCTGAGCAGAAGGCAGAGGCTTTAACCCATTGAGCCACCCAAGCGCCCCAAAAAGGTAATTGTTTTAATTCTATTATTCTTTTGATGTTTGTTAGTTCTTCTCTAAGGAGAGTTTTCCTTTTTCCCTCCCCCAGCACCTCCCCACCCCAACTCAGTCATTATCATCTTTGAAGTTAGTATAAAAATAAACCCATTAATCTTTAAATATGGTGTGTTAGGGATGCCTGGGTGGCTCCGTCAGTTCAGTGACTGCCTTTGGCTCGGTCATGTTCCTGGGGTCCTGGGACTGAGTCCCTCATTGGGTTCCTTGCTCAGCGGGGAGCCTGCTTCTCCCTCTGCCTGCCTCTCCCCTTGTGTTCTCTCCCCCTCTGACAAATAAATAAATAAAATCTTTAAAAAAATATATGGTGTGGGCGCCTGGGTGGCTCAGTGGGTTAAAGCCTCTGCCTTTGGCTCAGGTCATGATCCCAGGGTCCTGGGATCGAGCCCCGCATCGGGCTCTCTGCTCAGCAGGGAGCCTGCTTCCTCCTCTCTCTCTGCCTGCCTCTCTGCCTACTTGTGATCTCCGTCTGTCAAATAAATAAATAAAGTCTTTAAAAAAAAAAAGGTGTGTTAAAAACGATTTCTCACATTATTCATTTTCTCTGAGTATTCTTGCATTCCTTCAAGCGGCCTCCTGTGTCCTTTTGACACGTTTCCGCTGGTTTTTGAACACTTCCTTTCTGACTAGCAAGACATTCTAGGTTCACCTTAAATTTTCCCTGACCCTGACCTCAGACTCATTTATCCAAGGAATCCTCATTCCTTTCACTGGGAAATGATATTAAGATCAGAATTTCCATGTGCTCATTGTTCCTGGGATCCCACTGTGCCTAGGCCCCTGATGATTAATTTTATGTATCAACTTGACTGGGTCACAGGATCCCCCGATATCTGATTACACATTATTTCTGGCTGTGTCTGCCAAAGTGTTTCTTAACGCTTCATTAAGTGAATATTTGAATCAGTGGACTAAGTTAAGTAGGTTGCCCTTTCCAATGTTGATGGGTATCATCCAATCCACTGAAAGCCTGCACAGAACAAAGTGGTATAGAACTTTTGTTGTTGAGAAGTGGAACATAGGGGTGCCTGGGTGGCTCAGCAGGTTAAAGCCTCTGCCTTTGGCTCGGGTCATGGTCCCAGAGTCCTGGGATCGAGCCCCACATCGGGCTCTCTGCTCAGCAGGGAACCTACTTGCCTCCTTCTCTCTCTGCCTGCTTCTCTGCCTCCTTGTGATCTCTGTCAAACGAATAAATAAAATCTTAAAAAAAAAAAAAGTGAAATAGAACAAAAAAGTGGAATTTGCTCTCAGCTTGCGGACTCCTGGCACATCAATCTTTTCTTGACCTCGGTGCTCCTGTTCTCAGGCTTTCAGATCCAGACGGACAACTACATCACTGGCTCTCTGACCCTCACGTCTTCCAGCATCTCTGGCTTACACATGCCAATCTTGGGACATTATGTGAGCCAGTACTTTACAATAAACCTAGGGAGAGAGAGATAGAAATCTCCTACTGATTCTGTTTTTCTGGAGAACAATGACTAATACAAGGTCCTTACAATGGACAGAGCTAAGAGTTTCTTGATTTTGTCAAAATGGGTCTATACGGATTTCTTAATTCCAGGCCAGCACCAGCAAACCAACAAATTCTCGCCCTTTTCCTCCCATCCCTTATTTATATGCACTTTCTTTTACAGTGAGAATCCTGGTTTGTTGTTGTTGTTGTTGTTGTTTTTGGACAGAGAGAGACACAGCATGAGAGGGAACACAAGTAGGAGGAGCTGCAGAGAGAGGGAGAGAAGCAGGCTTCCCGCCAAGCAGGGAGCCCAATGCAGGGCTCGATCCCAGGACCCTGAGATCACAACCTGAGCCCAAGGCAGACGCTTAATGACTGAGCCACCCAGGTGCCCCAGAATCCTGTTTTCCAACAATATCTAAATATTTTTTATTTACCCATTCCTGTAACCAGATATACAGTTAAATTTGTACTTATTTACTGAGTACTTCTAAGCATTTTTGTGTTAAGAAACATGTAGGGCCAATTCTACCTACTCTGTTGCTGGCAACGTTGAGACTCTGTGTGGGTGAATAATGCTGAGGCGCAGAGCTGACACTATTTGCTCACTCACTGAGGGGGAGCGCGTCTTCACTGCAGTCTCCAGCCAAGCGTCTGTAGGGTATTATTTAGCCACGATCCATCAACAGACTGGGAGGTTTTGTCTTTTTCAATTTTCAATTCCTCAGGCATCATGAGGGAGGAAAAAATGGTACCATGGGCCTCAGGCTTGTTTTAAAGATCTCCCGTAACAAGTTACGACAGCAGTCTTAACATGTCAATCAAATCATATCATCTGCTCCCCTACATGAAATCCTTTAGAGGCACCCCAGTGCATTCCAGTAACTTACTGCCAGGCTCTAAGTATTCTGGCTTTCTGCAATGGGGCCTGGACTAGGGTGAGACAAGCCAGGCACGACCAGACGTGGGAGAGAGCCTACCTTCATAAGCCTTGCGCCCTGGGTGCTTGAATTGCGTCCCCATAGTTAAGGCTCTAGCTTCCAGACCACCACCCTCCTTCCTGTCCATTACCTCCCAGCCACACCAACCTCCTGTTTCTCCATGACAAGTTCTTTCTTGATGCAAGAGCTTTGCAATGGCTATTCCTTCTGCCTGAGATGCTCTTCCCTTGGGCTGCTCCGTCTTGTCTGTGTTTAAGAACTACAGTCACACGAGAGCGTTCACTGTGGTGATTTTTATATGGACCCCATTGGAAGTGGCTGCCTCTAAGAGCCTGTCTAAGACCACAGAGGTCCTACGGATTCTGGGTGGCTCTCCGTGACTGTGCCACAGATGGGCTGTGTGACTCTACCCTGGGACTCAAACACTGGGGCCCTGCATCCAGTCTCCCAGGTGAAACATGCAAACCACTTCCTCTAAAGGCTTCCCAGTGACCTGCGGTGTGAGCCCTCAGCAATGCTAGGACCCACAGACCCGTCTCTTTGTATTTCCCTACATTTCCTCTATTCTTCCCCCCACAAATATGATTCCCTCTCTGCTCCAGAACCCTAGTAGTGTCTCCTAAATGGACTCACACTTTACGAGAACAAAAGTCAAGATGGTCAGTGATCACGGAGTATCTTCTGCTCAGGCTTTTTAAGACAAATCTCTCAGAGGCAAAGGAGCACAAAAGGGCCTTGTTCACTGCACTGTATGAAAAAGATCGAAAACAGTTGATGTCTCTGGCAAACACCGGGAAGTGAGGGTGGCTGAAGCCGCAAGCCAGCTGGGCTGCAAGTCTTAACACCAGCAGAGCCTCGGGGATCTCAGTCCCTGTCGCTAAAAGGGAAGAAAAGGGCCCTAGAAAAGGAGATCGAAGCCACCTAATCACACAACACCTGGGATGGAGGGAGAGCTTCCCATTTATGCATTCATACAGAATAAAACTATATTTGACCACTTTTTCTAGGAGTATGGTTTACTCTGGAAGGTGAAGGACAAAAGACGTTGTCTTGGGAGGGGCTCCTGGGCCAATCTAACGACCAGGCAATGGGGCCAGCAACATCCCCACATCCACAGGGCTCTCCACTGCCAAGAAGAAAGCTGGTTCTTAACCCAATGCCCTGTGGCAGGGGTGGAAGCAAAGACAAAGTCACCATCCAAGGATGAGCGAGCTCAGAGAGAGAAAAAGCAACCCACAAAAGAAGAACTTGGCAAACTCAAACGCTCAAACGCCTGCAAACAACAAATGGTAAGAAAAGACACAACCAAATGCAAAAGGTCAGCCCTTGTAGATTCTGATTCAAACTAATGGTGAAAAAGGACACGTTTGGTAAAGCCAAGGAAGAAGGAATACAGATTGGATACTAGATGGTATGAGGGGTTTCGGTTCTTATGTTTCAGGGGGTGTTTATGGTTGCTGTTAAAAAGAAAACCACAGGCCCAAAATAGCATTGCTTGGCTTATAAGGCCCCAGGTCAGTAAACCCAGATTTAATACCCACCCCAACTGTGGCCTCAAACCATGCCCCTCCCAGGAATATAAACTTCACCAGGTTTATGGTTTACGGGCGGGATTTCCTGGCCAATACTTCCCTCCTGTTTCCCTTGGGAGGGCAACCCTGCCTAAACCGCACATTCCTTCCTAACAAATTCTTCTCTTCTTTTTTAATGCTCTCCCTCTGCCTTTAAAAGCCTTTCTTTTGTTTAGCTCAGCACAGCTCTACTTGCTAGATGGGATGCTGCTCGATTCATGAACTATTGAATTGTTGAAGGCACATTAATCTTCAAATGTACTTGGATGAATTTTGTTTTTTTAACAGATTTGGTAGCAGTTGTCAGGATCCAAACTATACTTCTGATGGCATTCGGGGACAATGAGGAACAGATGTGGCATCTTGAGAGCTCTTCTGGAGTTCACGGTTCCAGGGCCCTTGGAGAGTTCTGCAGACATCATCGCTTTCCAGTCTGGGGTTAACAGTTCATGTACACGGACAAGAACCTCTAACCGAGAGCCAGTCCATTGACAAATATTTGAGACAAGCAGAGTAGGACATTCCTCCAGGAACTCCCAACTGTCTTTTTAAAAAAGATTTTACTGGGGCGCCTGGGTGGCTCAGTGGGTTAAGCCGCTGCCTTCGGCTCAGGTCATGATCCCAGAGTCCTGGGATCGAGTCCCGCATTGGGCTCGCTGCTCAGCAGGAAGCCTGCTTCCCTTCCTCTCTCTCTGCCTGCCTCTCTGCCTACTTGTGATCTCTCTCTGTCAAATAAATAAATAAAATCTTAAAAAAAATAATAAATAAATAAAAAAGATTTTACTTATTATCAGGGCACCTGAGTGACTCAGTCGTTAAGTGTCTGTCTTCGGCTCAGGTCACGATCCCGGGGTCCTGGGGTTGAGCCCTGGATCGGGCTCCCTGCTCAGTAGGGAAGGTCTGCTTTTCCTTCTCCCACTCCCCCTGCTGTGTTCTCTCTCTGTGTCAAATAAATAAATAAAATCTAAAAAAAAAAAAGAAAAAAGATTTTATTTATTATTTATCTGAGAGAGTGCACAAGAGAGAGGACGACAGACAGAAGCAGATTCCCTGCAGAGCAGGGAGCCCAATGTGGGACTCAAACCCCAGACCCCAGGATCATGACCCCAGCCAGAGGCAGACAATTAACGGGCTGAGCCACCCAGGTGACAACCCCCCACCCCCCTACCCCCACCCCCGGCTGAACTGTCCTAATGTTAATGCTTTGATAGAAGCAAAAAACATTAGCTAGGATCCTGTAAGTCTTCTTTAACAAACGAAAATCCTTATGGAGGAGCACCGGCTGGCTCTGTCAGTTGTCTTGACTCCTTTTTCTTTTTTTCCATTATGTTCAGTTAGCCGACACACAGTACATAGTAAGTTTTTGTTGTGTGATTGCAGTTCAACTTTTGATTTTAGCTCAGGTCATGATCTCAGGGTTGTGGGATGAGCCCTGAGTCCTGCCCTGGGCTCCGTGCTCAGTGGGAAGTCTGCCTGAGATTCTCCCTCACCCTCTGCCCCTCCCCTAACTTGTGTGTGTGTGTGTGCACGCTCACATGCGCGCACACATGCGCACGCTGTAACGCCCAAGTTTTCGTGTCCGAAAGACCACCAAGGAGCCAACACCGATGCAATCACACGAGGGTTTATTCGACAAGCTTAAGCTTGGGTCCAAGTATACCCAACACAACGGAGTCGGGACTTGGACCCCGAGTCTAGTTAAGGCAGGGGTATTTATGTGTCATTACAAGAGGCTTGGCGGGGGTAGAGGGGAAATTTCAGACTTTCCTACTAGTAAGCTGATTAGCTGTTGCAGGGGTGTTGCAGGGTGGGGTATAGCGGTTTTTCCTGTAACTGAAGTAGGGTGAAGTTCAGCCCCTGGTGACAGGGGCCTGAGACGGCTGCCGAAGCTAAAATGGCTATATTCGTGCTAACGCTAAAATTGAGGTGGGATGGCCTTAATTTTCTCGGCCTCCACATTTCCTTCTCAGAGGAACCTAAGGAAGGACCCAATAATGGGTTCAGGCTGGTCTCAGAGACAAGGTCCAGTGGTTGGTATGCTGTCTGAGTACCATGAGCTGAACTGTACTGATTGGTCTTTGACAAGAGTGAGTAATCTACTGATAATGCAGAGCCCAGAGGTAAGGAGGAGGAGGAGGATAATGAGGGGCCTGGCTAGGGTGGACAGCAAGGTGGCTAACCATGGGGAATGATTGAACCATGACTCAAACCACCCCTGCTGCTGTTCCCATTCCCGTTTGCTTCTAGCCAGACCTTCTCTGACTTTTGCCATAGATTCTCGGACTATTCCTGAGTGGTCAGTGAAGAAGCAACATTCCTCGTTTAAGGCAGCACATAACCCCCCTTGTTGTAAGAAGATTAAATCTAGTCCTCTTCTGTTTTGAAGGACAACCTCAGACAAAGATGTTAGGGAGTCTTGGAGGTGGGAAATAGAGGTTTCTATCCATTCTATGTCTAGATTGACTGCTGCTCTGAGACTGTGATAGTGGGAATTCTGTACGACTAGTGAAGCAGTAGCTGTCCCTGCACCTGCTAACCCAATTCCCAACAGTGTGGCTATGGTGATAGCTGAGATGGGGGCTTTTATCCTGACTGTGGGTACCTGCCTCGAACCACTGAAGTACCTGCTCATCCGAGTGGTAGATAATTTTAGGAAGTAGCTGAACTAGCACACAGAAACCCTTTGTCTGATTCAGAACCTGACCATGAAAACAGGGGGTTAGGCCTGTAGAACATGTCCACCAACCGCCTTGAGGAGGTAGGTGGTAGTCTAGACTAGACATAGATCTTGTATCATTACATAGGGCCTGGTATTGGGGTGAGAGGGTGCCTATACAGAGTCCCTGACCTGACACTGATTGTAAAGTGAGTCCTTGAGTCTTTTGATGCCATCTACAGGCATTAGAGTTGGAGGTTGTGTTGTACTGACCCAACATCGTGATTCCCTCATAGAAGGGAGGCGGATGTCAGAGCAGAGCCAGCAAGATCGGGTAAGACTGGGCTTAGTTCATTGAGGAACCTGTAAGCTTGGAACATCAGGTCCCAAAGTGGATTGCTCAGAGGAGCTGAGGAAGGGAGGATCTTGTGGGAAGGGGGTTGGGACAGGAGTGATCATATCTTGGATGCAGATGGAATGGTGGGTACAGGGGAGGGCAGTGGAGGGGGAATAGGAGTTATTGGAGTTTTGGGCGGTGCTAATACAGGGTTTGGGCCTAGGTTAACCTGGTTATTCTGGGCCGAGAGTCTCAAGGTGAATATTGCACCCGGGTCCTGGTAACCGAGCCTTACTTTGTCATAGAGTCTTAAGCCCCAAGTAAGTCCCATCTGCCATCTTGTATCTAGTTTGCCGGCCTCTGTGAATTTTAGGGTGATCAGATTACTGGTTTCAGAGCTCTGTAATGTGTGGTTTCTTTTAAGAGTAATTAAATCATCTTTGTAGGGGGCCGTCCACCAAATTTCGCCAGTAGAGACACAACTCCAGCTGGCACAGTAAAAGTGGGTGGGGCCCCCACACTGTTTTGCCCTGTATCCTGTAAGGTGTCCCGGGCAAACATAAAAATGCCGTTTGTATAGTTGGCTTCTCAACCCGTGGAGATGGGTGTCCCCAAGTATTTTTGTTAGGTCAAGAGTAAGGTCAGGGAACCAAGCCTGTAGTGGGGCAATTTTCGAGAGGGAATATACAACCTCTCCTGTAGGAACACTTATTACCTGCCATGTTAGGTTAAGTGGTTGGTGGAGATCTGCCCTGGCATGAGGGGGACATAACATAAGCAACATTAGTGGGGTAAGTGAGAACGGCACAGTCTTAGCTTTAGGGGATTGTCCTTTTCGGGCTGACTTTTCCATTCTGGAACGAAGTCCTTGAGAACAGCGTGTGGGTGAGCTGGCCCGACGTGGGTGCAGTGGACCCAGGGAGTAACCCCGTCGACCTTGAGAGCGGTGGGAGTGGTCAGGATCACGATGTAGGGTCCCTTCCAGCGTGGTTGAAGTGTTTGGCGTTGGTTATCTCCAGACGTGCACCCAGTCACCAGGCTGGTATCGATGGGGGCCCGGGGGTGGCCCAGTCTTGTAGAGGGCCCTCAGCTTAGGCCACACCTGTTCATGGGTTCATTCTAACATTTGGAGGGAGAAAAGGAGTTGGTGATCATCAAACTCAGTAAGCACCTCAGGTTTTAAATTGGGAATGATAGGTGGAGGGATACCAAACATGATCTCGTAGGGGGTAAGTCCCATCTTATATGGGGAGTTTCGTACCCTATATAGGGCGAAGGGGAGGAGAGTCACCCAGTCCCCGCCAGTCTCCAGGGCTAATTTAGTTAAGGTCTCTTTTAACGTTCTGTTCACCCTCTCTACCTGTCCTGAGCTCTGGGGCCTATATGCACAATGTAATTTCCAATCTACCCCAAGTGCTAGTGCCACTCCCTGTGTTACCTGAGAGACGAATCCCAGTCCGTTGTCTGATCCAATCTTTTTTTTTTTTTTTAAGATTTTATTTATTTATTTGACAGAGAGAAATCACAAGTAGGCAGAGAGGCAGGCAGAGAGAGAGGAGGAAGCAGGCTCCCCGCTGAGCAGAAAGCCCGATGTGGGGCTCGAACCCAGGACCTGGGATCATGACCTGAGCCGAAGGCAGCGGCTTAACCCACTGAGCCACCCAGGCGCCCCTGTCTGATCCAATCTTAACAGGAAAACCACACCTTGGTAGGGTATCTTCCAGCAGCTTCTTGGTCCCGGTCTGTGCTGTTTCATGTTTGGTGGGAAATGCTGCTGTCCATCCTGAAAACGTATCTATAAACACTAGCAAATACCTGTATCCGTATTTTCCAGGTTCTACCTCAGTGAAGTCCACTTCCCAGTAGGCTCCTGGGCAGTCACCCTGGAGCCGGGTGCCCGGGTTAGATCCATGGGTGGTGGCGTTAATTAATTGACACGCGTGGCAGCTTGCCACAATCTGTTCAATCTCTGATCGGGAGTCTTTGATGGTGATCCTTGCACGTCGCACCAAGTCTTCCATTTTTCTTGTTCCCAAGTGGGTACTCTTACGCATTTTGGAGAGGCCTCGCCATCCCAATTCCTCTGGTAGGATTATGCTGGAATCTGCAGCTCTCCGCCAGCCATGTAAGCACTGTGTCATGAGCAGACGCCTAATCCATTGTAAGTCTGTGTCAGTGTAGTTGGGGTTGTCTGGCAAGCTCAGTGCTCCTGGGTCAGGCAGTGTGGTCACTAAGACAGGGTTTACCGAAAGAGCTGCCTCTTTTGCCTTTAAGTTGGCCAGCCTGTTTCCCCGGGCCACTGGCATGTATGCTTTTTGGTGTCCCGGACAATGGATAATGGCCAGTGCCTTAGGCAGCTAGAGGGCCCTTAGGAGCTCAAGGATTTCTGCCTTGTTTTTAATAGTCTTTCCTTCTGCTGTTAAGAGCACTTTTTCTCTATAAATGGCTCCATGGATGTGGGCTGTGGCAAAGGCGTACCTGCTATCAGTATAGATGTTTATCCGCTTGCTTGCTCTCATTGTTAGTGCCTTGGTTAATTAGCTCAATCAGTTCTGCACGTTGGGCAGATGTCCCAGCCGTGAACGGTTCCTCCCAGACAGTCTCTGTCTCTGTGGTCACAGCTGCCCCCGCATACCTGATTCCTTCGTGGACAAAGCTGCTGCCGTCTGTTTACCAGGTGTCACCTGTATTCGGCAGTGGTTGGTCCTGGAGATCGACTCTGACTCCGTGCATCTGAGCCAGGATTTCTTGAGTCATGTAGTGGGGGGTTCCCTCAGGGTTAGGGAGTAGTGTCGCTGGGTTTAGGGCTGTTGGTGCCTGGAACAAAATTCTGGTAGGGTTCAAAAGCAAGCCCTTGTAACAGGTCAAGCGGGCACTGCTGATCTATCAGTCCAGGGGTTGTCTAAGCACCCCTTCAATGGGGTGTGGGGTAGTGATGTATGGTTCCTGCCCCATAGCCAGCTAATCTGCATCCTTGACCATGGTGGCTACCGCAGCAATGATTTTTAAGCATAGAGAGGCCATCCAGCGGCCACGGCATCTAATTTCTTTGAGAGTTGGGCCACCAGTCTCTTCCAGGGGCCCATGTATTGAATTAGACTCCCTTTGCCACCCCTTCCTTTTCATCCACATAAAGGTGGAAGGCCTTAGTAAGATCAGGCAGCCCGAGTGCCGGGGCTGAAAGCAAGGCTTGTTTAAGGCTTTGTTCATGGCCTCAGTCCATACAAAGTCCTGTTTTTGTTTCGTGGCCTCATAGAGGGGCTTAGCCATGTCAGCGAAACCTGGGATCCACAATCGGCAGAACCCAGCCGTCTTCAGGAATCCATGTACCTGGCAGACGTTTCCAGGCTGTGGGATTCTCATGACGGTCTCCTTCCGTGCATCCGTTAACCATCTTTGTCCATCTCTTAATTTGTACCCCAGGTAGCTCACCTCTGTTCTGCAGATCTGGGCCTTCTTAGCGGAAGCCCGGTATCCCAGAGTTGCTATCGTTTGGAGCAAATTCCTGGTGCGTTGTAGGCATGTTTCCTGGTCCTCTGCTGTCAATAGGATATCATCTACGTATTGTAATAGAGTCAGATTAGGGTGTTTGGCACGGAACTCACCTAAGTCTTCATGCAGTGCCTCGTCGAAGATGGTGGGCGAATTCTTGAATCCTTGCTGCAGTCGAGTCCAGGAGTTGGCCATTGATGACCTTCTCCGGGTCCGCCCATTCAAAAGCGAAGAGGTCTTGGCTCTCTGGGGCCAAGGGCAAGCGGAAAAAGGCATCCTTTGGGTCTAGCACTGTGTACCAAGTCTTGTCTGGGGGCAAGGTGGAGAGGAGAGTGTAGGGGTTTGGGACTGTAGCGTGCATGTCCATCACCCGTCGGTTAACGTCCCTCAAGTCCTGGACCGGTCTATAATCATTAGAGTGTGGCTTTCGCACCGGCAGCAGGGGAGTGTTCCATGCCGACTGACAAGGCCACAGTATGCCCGAGTCTAGCAGTCACCGGATGTGTGGGGTGATCCCCGTCTGCGCTGTGAGAGGCATGGGGTATTGGCGGACACTGACTGGATCTGCTCCTGGCTTCAGTTCAATGTATATGGCTGGCTATTGTTGGGCCAGTCCCATTCCCCCCGTTTCTGCCCACGCTTGGGGAAACTCCTGCAACCAGAGGTCAATGTCGGTCATTGGTGCTGGGGGCGTCTGGTGAAGACGATATTCATCCTCGAGGGTCATGACAAGCATCTCGATTGGGTGCCCCTCTTTATCCAGCACCTTTGCCCCTTCAGGGTGGAAACTAATTTGGGCTCCCATCTTGGTGAGTAGGTCCCTGCTTAACAAGGGGTATGGGCACTCAGGGATGACCATGAAGGAGTGGGATCCCCAGCCCACGCCGAGATCCACTGTTCTTCGGGTAGTCCATGAATATTGTTTAATGCCTGTGGCCCCCTGTACCCATGAGGTCTTATTTGTCAACCTCCCTTGAGGTTGTAGCAAGACAGAGTGCTGTGTCCCGGTGTCTACTAGGAATTTAATCAGTTGCCCCTCCACTTTAACAGTTACCCCGGGCTCGGGGAGGGGTGCTGAACCCTGACCCCCTAGTCATCTAACTCTTTGACCTCCAAGATAGTAGCAGAGGTCTTTGGTCTTTTGTTGGGGCAATCCTTTACCCAGTGGCCTTCTTCCTTGCAAAAAGCACACTGGTTTTTATTCAGTTTGGGGCGTTCTCAACAGGGGCCATCCTCCTTACCTGCTCCTGAAGCCAACTTCTTGAGACGTCTGTTTTTCCTGTGGGTCATCCGTGGTTGTGGCAAGTAGGATCTTAGCCAGGTTCCGGGTCTGACAGTCACTTATCTTAGCCTGTTGTTCCTCCAGGCTCTCTCTGTTATCGTAGACTCTTTCTGCCACCACTAGCAGATCCTGTAGGCTCTTTTCTCCTAGTCTTTCTACCCTCTGCAACTTCCTTTTAATGTCTGGAGCGGCTTGGTTAACAAAAGCCGTAACAATGGCAGCTCTGGTTTCTGGGGCCTCTGGATTCATAGGGGTGTATTGTCTGAACGCCTCTATGATCCGTTCTAGGAATGCCGCCGTACTCTCATCTTTACCCTGTCTTACATCATATACCTTGGCCAGACTGGTGGGCTTGCGTGCTGCAGCCTTGAGACCTGCCATTAGAGTCTGGCGGTAGACCCGGAGCCTCTCCTTACCTTCTGCTGAGTTGTAGTCCCAGGTGGGGCGAGACAAGGGGAAAGCTGCATTTGAGGTCGGGGTTCTGGGCTGGCTGGCTGTCGTCACCTGGGACGGACTTCCAGGCTTCCACCTGGATTCGCTCTTTCCTCAGTGGTAAAGGGAGCCTGTAAGAGCTGCTGGCAGTCATCCCAGGTGGGCTGATGGCTGAAAAGAATAGTATCCAAAAGATCGATAAGATCTTTTGGGTTATCGGAGAACTTTGCATACTGGGTTCTCCAGTTGTATAAATCACTAGTAGAGAATGGCCAATATAACATCGGCTGTCCCCCCGTTTCATGGGGGGGGTCCTGTGGCACAGAGGGGAAGGACAGTGGAATCGGCCGGTCCCAGATTTGGAGTTGGGGCTGCCCAATGGGTCCGTCCACGTCCCTGCCGCCGGCCCATGCGTGGGGCCCCTCCATCTGGGAGGGGGAGGGGCACTCCCTCGGCAGCCTGATGCTTCTGCTGGAGGGGCAGACAGTGTGGGGGGCCCTGGTAGGGTGGTGGGAGAATCAGGTCCTCCGTGTAAGTGTCCTGAAGGACTGGGTAAAGCGGAGTCTTTGGTTCGGACTCCGCTTTCTTGTCAGACGTAGGAGTTGGGTTCCGCAGGGCTAGGATCTTGGATGTAGGTCCTGCTTTGGGAGGGAGAAAAGGTTTAAGCCAGGAGGGAGGGTTCTCAATTGTGTCTTGCCAGACCAGGATATAAGGCACTTGGTCAGGGTGGCCGTGTGGTTTTTCTCTGAAGATGATGGCCTTAACCTGTAAGGTAATAGGTAGTTGAAAAGTTCCCTCCCGGGCCAAAGCTTTCCCTTTCGTACGTACATCTGTGCTCAGGTTATGAGCTCTTTCCCTGACGTCTGAGAAGTGATCAACCATCAGAGACAGAGGGGTTGTCTGCGTCTGTCCCATTACGTCCTCAGTCCACAGCAAGACAAATACACTTACGACAATTAACAAGAACACACTCACACAGACAAATGATCCGGCACGCCCGCGAAGACAAAACTGAAAGGAAGTTAAGGGAGAATCCGACCGCAAGGGCAGCCGGCTCTCCTCACAGATGAGGACTTCGTCCGCTAGGCGGGGGCAAGGGACGTCTCCCAAGACCCCCAGTCGATGGCCCGCCAGCCCGCCGCTTAAGCCAATGTCGACCCAGATACAGGTTGGAATTCCTACAGGTAAAAATGCAGATTGGAGCTCCCAAAGTATGTGCACAAATAGATAAAAACAAGTGCACTGACCAGCCGGAGCAGGACCCTCTGGGTCGGGGTCCTGGGGGTCTCTCAGATCTCGGTGGGACCTCCAAATGTAATGCCCAAGTTTTCGTGTCTGAGAGACCAACAAGGAGCCAACACCGATGCAATCACACGAGGGTTAATTCAACAAGCTTAAGCTTGGACCCAAGTATACCCAGCACAGAGGAGTAGGGACTTGGACCCCGAGTACAATTAAGGCAGGGGTATCTATGCGTCATTACAAGAGGCTTGAGTGGGGGGTTAGAGGGGAAATCTCAGACTTTACTGCAGTAAGCTAATTAGCTATTGCCGGGGTGTTGCAGGGTTGGGTATAGTGGTTCTTCCTGGAACTGAAGTAGGGTAAAGTTCAGCCCCTGGTCACAGGAGCCGAGATGGCTGCCAAAGCTAAGATGGCTGTACTTGTGCTAACGCAAAACTTGAGGTGGGATGGCCTTAATTTTCTCGGCCTCCACAACAGGTGCACCCACTCTCTATTTTTCTCTTTCTCAAATCTTAGGAAAGAAAAAAAGAAGAGAAGAGAAAAAAGAAAATCCTTCTGGGATGAATCCCCAAGTTTTGTAGCAACATGGACGGGACTGGAAGAGATTATGCTGAGTGAAATAAGTCAAGCAGAGAGAGTCAATTATCATATGGTTTCACTTATTTGTGGAGCATAACAAATAGCATGGAGGACAAGGGGAGATGGAGAGGAGAAGGGAGTTGAGGGAAATTGGAAGGGGAGGTGAACCATGAGAGACTATGGACTCTGAAAAACGATCTGAGAATTTTGAAGGGGTGGGGGGTGGGAGGTTGGGGGCACCAGGTGGTGGGTATTGTAGAGGGCACGGATTGCATGGAGCACTGGGTGTGGTGCAAAAATAATGAATACTGTTATGCTGAAAAAAATAAAAAAAAAAAGAAAAAAAAAAAAAAGAAAAAAAAAAAAAAAGAAAAAAAAAAAAAAAAAGAAAAAAAAAAAAAAAAAGAAAATCCTTCTGGAAGCTCCTTTTATCTCTGCCCCTCCCAACTTAAAAGCATATAATCAATTGCTCCTCACAATCCCAGGGCAGCTCTTTCTGCCCCCACGCTTTAATAATTCCAACTTTTTTGCATCAAAATGTCTCAAGAATTCTTTCCTGACCATTTGTTCCCAGGCCCCACCTCACACCAAATCTCTTAACTTAGCCCTTGGTTCAGCCGGCAGTTCCAGGCTGGAATCCCCAGTTCCCACCCTCAGTTTGTGGGTTTAGTCCTTTCCTCATTTCCAGTCCCCAGTCTCCATATGGAGCCCGCCGACTTAATCCACGTTAGGCATTCCTGGTGGTACGCTTGGCTTCTCTTGGCCAGGCCATAACGACATCTTTTGGTTATTGCTGGTGTATTAACGTACACATTTGTTTGCCTCATTTTGTGTAAACAGTCTTAGCTACTGGTGAGGAGGGAGCAGGAGGCTGGCTGAGGACAAAGCAAAAGCTGGCTCCTTGCACCCCCTCTCCACCCGCTCCCCTCGGTAATGTGTGTGACATTCCTCAGGGACCCCTGACTGCCATAAGAAACAAATAGTTAACTTGCAGAGATCACAATCCTGCAAGACAGGAATCTCCCAACTACCTTGATGTTAATGGCTTGCTGAAAGACAACAGTGGTCTCCTGGCACCTTGTAGGTCCTCTTTAGCATATGAAAACTCTTTGAGACCTCCCTTCCCCTCGCAAGGTACAAAACCTGCCATCCCTCACAACCCGGGGCAGCAGCTCTTCCTGGCCACCGGTCCTGTCCCCGTGCTTTAATAAACCACCATTTTGCACCAAAGAGGTCTCAAGAATTCCTTCTTGGTAATCGGCTCAGCACCTCAGCCCACCGAACCTCACCTAGGTTCTAGAACTTCATCCCTGGGATCCTTAAACCCCAAAGAATCAAGTATACCACCTTCCAGCACGCTTGCTTATTTCGTGCCTAAAAACCGAAGTGCCAGGAGCTGTGAATATCTACAGAAGGGGCAGAATTTTACGAACCACCTAGAATTACAAGAGCCATGGTGGGGAATATTCCAACGAGATAAGATCATCTAAGAAGTGCACCTGAAAGCCAAGGTTCCCAAACCCAACTGTTTTAACTGGCAAGCAGAAACTTCCAAAAAATCTTCAAAGTTCCAGAACAGTTTCATGGAACGATTCACTGCAAAAGGCTAAAGGAAGATTAATGGAAGAGATGCTTGAAACAAGACGAAACAATGATGTCATGCTTACTGCTCCCCTCTCTTCTCTTTTGGGAACTCATTCTACTCATCCTGAGTTGTTTTCTTCACTTAGAAAGACTACACAGCCATAGGAAAAGGCTGCCAAGTTAAAGGTCTTACAGACACCCACCATATCTACCTTGAAAGGAGGGCCCTCACATGGTAAAACCAGGGCATTTTCTGATAAACCGCTACATTAGTCCCTTTAATGGCCAAGGGGAACGTCTAATAGATACCAGAGCCTGCAGAGACGGTCCTGGAAAAATTGGTAGAAGCCAGTGAAGGGTGAAAAAGCCCACCAGGTTCCGTTCTTCTGAATGTCTCTAGTGCCCAGGTAAGACAGAAAAAATAGTTGCACTTTGTCCTTCCTTTCCAAATGCAACCCATTGTTTAGGGATCCTTGCCTTCTCAGGATCTCACTTTGCACAACTGAAAGCTTGGCTTTCTGCCTCCCTGAGACAAGCAGCTTGTTGGTTCTTGCCTTGGCGATCTTCGGGAATGACTCTGGGTTTAGGGAAGGTAATATCCTTTGCACCCTCTTTGGGGACCCATCTTACACCCAAGGGGGGCTGGTATTCAATACTGCCAGAAATATTTAAAATTAAAACTATGTAGCCAGAGGAAAAGAAACAAATTGAAGATAATGTAGGTGGATATGCGGGATCAACCCAGGATGTCGTTCAAATTACAACCCAATTCCTGTAGGAACCAAGAACAATTATCCTGATTTTACAAATCTTTGATGGGGGAGTGGGGGAGGGATCAGCTTTAAAGGCAGTGCAAAATTCACCTATCCTTTACCTATCCTTTACCAATCCCCAAAGTTCCCTTTATCTCAAAAAGATTTGTAAACTATTGACCTAAGTTACATTTTTTTTGTCCCTTAAATTTGTACACCTTCTCATTCTTTTGAAATGTAAACACAAGCCCACAATCACCTGAAACTTAAGGGGAAAGACAAGGAGGCGGCCTTTTTAAAATACAAACTGCTAAAGGGGCGCCTATGTCCAAAATCTAGCACAACCTCAAGTTTAAGACCAGGTAAAATACAAATCTTAAAAATCTTCTCCACAAATATTAGAAATTATGAGGTCCTTTGCATCTGTTTTTGTGTGTATGTCCATATATATATATTGTGTAAATGAGAGATATTTTTCTACCTCCAGATGGTATTGCTAAAATTAATTTGTAGAAGAGCTCTGTGTAGCTGGTTTGAAGGCAAGCGCTGTTAAGGACTGGGCATTCTAAAACTCTCAGACCGAAACTAAGCCAAATGGTTTTCCAGTTCACACGATCTGGGAAAAATATTCAATATAAAATCTAGCTGAAGGTTGATGGTTTGATTAAAACAGACATATCTTTAGAGTTAACATCAAATAGAAGACTCTTATTCTACATGAGTTTACGAAGCCGAATGAATTCATACTGTGTCTTAGAAGATCTCCCAACAACAACAAAAAAATAAGAGCTTAGGATAATGGCTAACTTTGGCTAATGTTTAATGAAGTCCGCATGGGTAATCTAAACATAGTTATTAAGAACAAATAAATTAAATAAATGTAAACAAGATAAAAGTTTATTTAGACTTTTCAGCCGTATTTAGATCTACTTCAATCGTTTCCCCAAATCTTTCTCGCGTCCTAAAGCCTTAAAGTTTTTGCCAAGTGAGTTTAAATGATGAGTTAAGTTAAATTCATTAAATGTCTAGATCATTTCCAAATAAGACAAAATACCACAGCATTAAATACCGAACATAGGTTTGATGTAAGAAGGGCGTTGAGGTTCAAAGCCAATTGCCAAGGAAGAATTCTGGAGGTGTCTTTGGTGCAAAAAGGTGGTTTTATTAAAGCGTGGCGCCAGGACCTGAGGGCAGAAGAGCTACATGGGGTTCCTGAGGAGCTACCCATTATATACTTTCAAGTTGGGAGGGATTAGGCATAGTGCAGATCTCTGGAATTTTGGAAGCAAGGTTTCCAGGACCTTTAAGGGGCTAGCTATTGTTAGGAAAAGGTCATTTTTTCTGTCTAATAAAACCTTTGGCAAGACCCTTCAGATATTTATCGGTGGGTCATATGCTTGGGGAATGATTGCCAACATGTGCCTTGGGGTATAAATAAAAGACGTTTCAAAAGGAATTTTTATATGTTAAAGTAGATTCATAGGATCATGGGGGGTCAGGATAGTGTTAAGCTAAGATTGCCTTTTGCCCTTAGCAAGGTATTAGCACTGAGGCAGCTGAGTTCCTTGAGGACTGTCATCCCCGTTTCAAGAATTTGTGAATGGGTTGTAAATAGTGAGGAAATTCAATTTTTCTTTTGCCTTTGTTTCCCACGTCAAGTTTTATCTACTGTTGGCTTCTCATTATAAAAAACTAAAAGATAATCGAATGCATTAATGCTATATTAGAAAACTTAAAAAAGCATATGCTGGGACACCTGGGTGGCTCAGTTGGTTAGACGACTGCCTTCAGCTCAGGTCATGATCCTGGAGTCCCGGGATCGAGTCCCGCATCGGGCTCCCAGCTCCACGGGGAGTCTGCTTCTCTCTCTGACCTTCTCCTCGCTCATGCTCTCTCTCACTGTCTCTCTCTCAAATAAATAAATAAAATATTTTTTAAAAAAAATAAAAAAAAATTAAAAAGCATATGCTTCTAGATATTATAGAATAAATTTGTAAATTTACAAATAAAAAATGCTGGTATTGGGGTGCCTGGGTGGCTCAGATGGTTGGGCATCTGCCTTAGGCTTGGGTTATGATCCCGGCATCCTGGGATTGAGCCCCACATTGGGCTCCCTGCTCAGTGAGGAGTCTGCTTCTCCCTCTCCCTCTGCTTGTGTTTTCTATCTCTCTCTGTCAAATGAATAAAAAAAAAAAAATCTGTAAAAAAAATGCTGGTATTAGGGGCACCTGGGTGATCAGAGGCTGAAGCCTCTGCCTTCAGCTCAGGTCATGATCTCAGGGTCCTGGGAGTCCACATTGGACTCTGCTCAGCAGGGAGCCTGCTTCCTCCTCTCTCTCTCTCTGCTTGCCTCTCTGCCTACTTGTGATCTCTGTCAGATAAGTAAAGATCTTTAAAAAACAAAAAATGCTGGTATTACAGTTCATAATTAGTTATTACTTATTTTTCACGAAAACTTTTAAGATTTCTAAGAGTTAAAAATTCTAGTAAGTGTATTTAAGACTACTGGAAATAGTAAGAGGAAACAACTCTATGCAAGGAAAGTAAAATGTATGTTTTTGGTACGAAAAGATACGAGAAATAAAAACACATTCTTGTTGAGGAAAAGAAACTAATTTGGTCCTAAAGTGAGGGTGGTTCTTTAAAGAGGAAAAATTTAGAACAAAATCTAAATGTTTAAAAAAAAATGTTGTAGAAGGTTTGTGGAAAAAGGGTCTTTGGAAAGAAATTTCAATATTAACACTGGTGTTGATGCAAAGGCTGTGACAGGATCTATGAACACTGTGGCATATGCAGAGAAGTCTGTTCTGCTTCTGCAAAAAGCAGAACATAGCCCCCCATGGCTATGGCCCGGCCTCTGTCACAACATGGGAAGTGTCTGCTCTTGAGTCCGAGACATTAAGGTGAGCAAACAATGGCTATAAATTAAACAGACAGTTGGGGTACGAGTACCCGAGACAGCGACTTGGTTCTTCCTGGCTCCCTGATAATTTCCATTTTTTGGTTTTTGCATTCCTTTCCTCTCCAGAGCGCACTTAAGATGATTCAGACTATGAGTAGACATTCTTTTTTTTTTTTTAAAGATTTTATTTGTTTATTTGACAGAGAGAGATCACAAGTAGGCAGAGAGGCAGGCAGAGAGAGAGGAGGAAGCAGGCTCCCCGCTGAGCAGAGAGCCCCATGCGGGGCTCGATCCCAGGACCCTGAGATCATGACCTGAGCCGAAGGCAGAGGCTTAACCCACTGAGCCACCCAGGCGCCCCTCTCCTGTATTCTTCTTACATAAACCTGAAGTATTTTCTACCTGCTGTCTTCCCAGTGTCGGCCACACCGAGAGATCCCTTTCTTGTTTCGCCGCTGCTCGTCCCCTCGGCCTTTGCATTCTGTCCGTGGCGAGTGGCTGAACTGGTCTGTTTGGGACCCTTCCCCTGGAGCCAGGTGCTCTTGCACCCCTGTACCCCAGCTACATTATCAGTACGTACTTGTTACTGTGTGTTTTCTACATGGGTTAAAGCTTTCCCCTGCTCTAAGGCTGATGATCCCCATTATAGCAAAAAACTGTTAAAAGGGCCTTCATTTCTCACTTGGGGTAGAGCCCCATGACCTCCAGTGACTGAGGCACCCACTTCACGGGACAGATGGTATGAACTTCAAGGAAAAACTCTGCAAACTTCTTGGGATTCTATCAGTATACAGCCCTCTGCCGATCCCCTGTTGTCTCAAGCTAGTAGGACTGGCTACTGAAAGTCTCTAAGGTCTTCTGCTCAAGTCCCTCATCAACAAGTTCCAAGGGTCCTTCTGGTCACATTTTAGAGCCTGGAGACTGAGTATTCTGAAAAGGTCATCAGAAAAAGACTGCCTGTGAGCCTCACTGGAAAGGACTTTACCAAGCACTCCTCACCACTTAATACTACTGATATGCGGCTGCAAGCAAATAGCTCAGATAGAATTCCTGGGGCGCCTGGGTGGCTCAGTTGGGTTAAGCGTCTGCCTTCAGCTCACGTCATTATCTCAGGGTCTTGCGATCAAGCCCCACGTGGGGCTCCCTGCTCAGCCAGGAGTCTGCTTCTCCCACTCCCCCTGCCCCCTGCTCATGTTTTCTCTCTCTCATATAAATAAATCTTAAAAAAAAAAAAAAAAAAAAAAAAGAATTCTTTTTGGTGCAAAAAGGTGCTTTTATTACAGCACAGGGACAGGACCCATGGGCGGGAAGAACTGTCCTGGGATTGTGAGGTATAACTGGTTACATACTTTATAGTTAGTGGGGGTTAGGGATGGCATAAGTCTCTAAGGAATTTGGAAGCAAGGTTCCTAGGACCTTGAGGGGCTCACTGCTATTCAGATAAGGTTACTGGCTACTGTCTAGTAAAACAGTCATCAGATCCTTCAGATGTACGCCAGTGGGCCATATGTTTGAAAGATGATTGCTAACATGTATCTTGGTTGGGGGAATTGTTTATGATTATCAGAGGAAGGCAACACTAACGAGAGCAAAGCTGTAGTAGTAAAACATTAAAGGAAGTCCTTGAGGGAGCTGTAGGAATGTTACAATCTGTGTGTCTCAGGGTTTATCAGCAAGTTAATAAGGCTACATTTCTCTTGCCTTTGTTCTCATCACTGCGATAAAAGTTAAAAGTTACTAAGCCTTGGGTTCACATCACACAGCTAAGTAAGTTTCCACTGGATACCCAGTAGTGTACAGATGGTGGGAGACTTCTAAATCAAATCCATGTAGCTGATGTCAAGTAATATGGCTTCTGCCCAAGATGACATATCACCCGTCATACTTTAAACATGGAACCTGGGTCTTCTCTTCCCTTTTCTCTGCCATTGGCCTGGAAAGGCCTCGTCTCTGGCTCCCAGGCCACTACCAAGAGGGGTATAACCTCTGGGATCTAAAATAATCTTTTAGGGGCACCTGGGTGGCTCAGGCGGTTAAGCATCTGCCTTTGGCTCAAGTCATGATCCTGGAGTCCTGTGATCGAGCCCCGCACAGGGCTCCCTGCTCAGAGGAGAGTCTGCTTCTCCCTCTGCCCTTCACCTCTCTCTTGCTCTCTCTCTTTCTCAAAAAAATAAAATCTTTTGAAAGTCATCTTTTCTTTCAGGCTAAAAGAAAAATCCAACTGTATCTCTTAACTTTTCCCAAGCAAAATAAGACATCTCATTGGTTACAAAGACCTAGTGGGAGAATTTCATGATTTAGGATTCACCCCTTTTGATGGGTCCCTACTTCCCTGGTTAGGGATAAACGTGAACAAGCCTAACTTCTTAATTCTTAAAATTATTGCAGAATCTGCTGCTAAACCAACAGCTACCCAGCAAAGAGCCTTAGATTCTCTGGCCTAAGTTGTTCTGGATGATAGGCTAAACCCTTGGCTACTTTTGGCTGAGCAGGGAGGTGTCTGTGCTGTGGCCAACACCATTTTGTGGACCTGAATTAGCACTTCTGGGGGAAACAGAAAGTCAATTACATAAGATCACAAAACAAGCCACTTGGCTTAAAAAGACGACTCATTCCTTGGGGTCTTTCTTTGACTTATTCCATTTTAATTGCTTTGGGTCTCGGGGACCATGGCTTCAAAGTGCCCTCCAAATATTGGGAATTAGCCTGCTCATCGTAATCACAATCCCCTTCCCTGGTGTGTTGTGTTCTCTCCAAAGCTTTAAATGCATGTTCATAGCCACTAACCACCCAGCAAATGATCTCCTTCCTTGGAAGTGTCAGAAAAGGAACAAAGGGATGGCTGGCATGAAGAACGTACCCTGAAGGGATACTGTGTAGGTATCACAGAGATGAAACAAAAACATCATGACCTGTGGATACCACACAAAGGAACAAAAGCTACGAGAACTAAAGGCAGTAGATGAGAGTGGTGCTAAGACTCAAATTTTGATCGCATCTTTTGGTTAAGCTGAGAGTCTGATCAAAAGGGAGGAATTGTTAAGAAGAAAACCCTAACACCCAAAATGGCATCGCTTAAGTTAAGGGCACAAGCTAGTAAACCAAGACTTAATACCTAATCAAACTGCAGTTTCAGCCCTCCAGGAATGTAACCTTTAACCAGGGAACATGGAATTTTCTAGTCAATACTAGGAAATTGACTGCTAGACTCCCTCCACTCCCCTTAGAAGGCCAACCCTACCTATACAACGCCATTCCCTAATAAATCCCTTTCTTCTTTTTTATCCCCTTTTTCTGTCTTTATTCTTTTGTAAGTAAATTCTATGTACTCTAAACTCTATTTACTTTTGTAAGTAAACATGGGGCTCAAATTTAGGACCCCGAGATCAAGAGTCGCATGACCTACAAACTGAGCCAGCCAGGTGCCCCTCTTTCAGCCCTTAAAAATCTTTCCTTTGTTTAGCTCAGCAGAATTCCCCTCTACTTGCTAGATGGAATGCTGTCTGATTCATGAACAGTTAATAAAGCCAATTAAATCTTCACATTTACTTGTAGTTTTGCTTTTCCATCTGGTAAAGATTCATACTAAAGTGTATGTAGAGAAAATGGTATAATGTCTTCGAATCTTTGTTTTTTTTTATTTTTTTAAGATTTTATTTAAAGACTTTATAAATATTTTATTAAATACTAAATTTAAAATTTAAAGTTTTTTTTTCAAGATTTTATTTTTTTGTCAGAGAGAGAAACAGACAGACAGACACAGCACAAGCAGGGATAGCAGCAAGGAAAGGGAAAAGCAGGCCCCCACTGAGCAAAGAGCCCACATTCAGGACTCAATCCCAGGACCCTGGGGTCATGACCTGAGCCAAAAGCAGATGCTTAAGGGACCGAGCCACCCAGGCGTCCCTGCCTTAGAATCTTTAAATATGCTGGGAAGAAGATAAGGGAGAAATCATAGAGAAAACAAGACCAACAAAGTAGTGATCTTTACTGAAACTGGGTGATGGGTATGTTATTTTCCCTAATATTATGTATAGTTAAACCTTTCCAGAGTAAGAAGTTGATTTTTTTTTTTAAATTTAAGACTTTATATATTTATTTGACAGAGATCACAAGGAGGCAGAGAGGCAGGCGGGGCTGGGTGTGTGTGTGTGTGTGTGTGTGTGTGTGTGTGCACGGTGGTGGTGGGAAGCAGACTCCCCGCTGAGCAGGGAGCCTGATGCAGGGCTGGATCCCAGGACCCTGAGATCATGACCTGAGCCAACCAGGCGCCCCAAGAAGTTCATTTCTTCAAGCCAAATGGAAGTTCTTGGAAACAATAAAAAGCTGGGCAAGGATGGCACTCACTTCGTAGGTAGAACATCTTTAAGTTCTTGAATGGGAAAAGACAAAGATGGAAGACCTTTAGAATTTGGTAGAAAGTGTATCGTTAAA
Organism: Lutra lutra; assembly: GCF_902655055.1. NCBI lineage: Eukaryota > Metazoa > Chordata > Mammalia > Carnivora > Mustelidae > Lutra > Lutra lutra. The sequence continues at coordinate 45,745,468 of NC_062279.1, read as the reverse complement.
TTAATAAGTTAAAAATTCGAGGGTACCCACTGAAAGGGCAGAAATATAATCCAAATCATCACAGAAAAATAATGATATGAAAACTTTATCCAACATAGAGCACAAAAGAAAAAAAATCGCTCAAGGATGGCAAAGGGAAATTTGTATCTCTTTGCTTTATTGAAGCTATAAAGCAAAACAAACAAACAAAAAAGACAGGGGGGAAAATGTACAATTAAAAAAAAAAAGACCATCATGTGATCCAGCCCACCCCAGCCTTGGGAGTGAATTTGCAACATACTACAGATGTTTGTCTAAGAACTGCTCGAAATTATGAATTTTTAGTGAAAATCCAGACTCTCATTTGCTTAATTCTTTAAAATGTCTTTACATTCTTCATTAGTCAACACCTGACTGTGTAGATCTTAATATATTTTTAATCAGAAGTCTATCAGCAAAACACCAAAGACGGACACAGAGACAAAGAGGTCAAGAAAAGCATGTGAGAATTCATGCCCCTACAAGAACTATTTAAAACAAACCACGGGGGTTTGGGTGGCTCAGCCGGCTAAGCGTCTGACTCTTGGCTCTGGCTCAGGCCGTGATCTTGGGGTCACGGGATCAGGCCCCACATCAAGCCCACAAGGGCCCTACGCTGGCCTGCATCGGGCTCCACTCAGTGCAGAGCCTGCTTGAGATTTTTTACCCCTCACTCTCTCTCCACCCCCTGCTCTCTCTTAAATCAATCCATAAATAAATCTTAAAAAATAAAAAATGCACACTCTACTTTACATATCTGTTAGGACATCCAACGTAATCACTCACCAGCAAGGAAGAATTCCACAAGTGAACAAAGAAAACACAGGTTCCCAGTGATGAAGTCCCAGAACCTAAGTCAGGTTTGGTGGGGTGAGGTTTGGAGCCGGGGGCTAAGAAAAAATTCTTAAGACGTCTCTGGTGCAAAAAGGTGGTTTATTAAAGCACGGGGACAGGACCCGGGGGCAGGGGGAGATGCTGCTGCCCCGGGTTGTGAGGGGTGGCAGGTTATGTACCCTGCGGTTGGGGGAAGGTGAGGGGAAGGAAGGTTTCAATGGAGGTTTCATATGCTAAAGAGGGCCTACGAGTCGCCAGGATATCGGAGGTCTACTGGAGGCCTTGCCCCCCGTGGCTTTATCAATGTAGTCGTTGGGCCATCCATTAACATCAAGATAATTGGGAGATTTTTTGGTGGATGTCACAATCCTGCTATCAGTCGTCTTTGTTAGTGAGATTTAGGACATTTGTAAACCAAGGGAGACTCCGGTCTGTCTTGCAGGATTGTGATCTCTGCAAGTTAACTATTTGTTTATCATTCATGGCAGTCAGGGCTGCCTGAGGAATGCTACACATAGGACTGAGGGGGAGCGGATGGAGAGGGGGTGCAAGGTGCCAGCTTTTGCTTTGTCTTCAGCCAGCCTCCTGCTCCCTCATCACCAGGATGGCCCCAGGAGGCAACAAGGCTGCCACAAGGGTCTGAGAGCGTGCTTACACGTGTGGCACTGGCTGACTCCACGCCAGGCACCCTCTGTGCCCTTCACTTAGCTCGATTCATCCTCACAACGTTAGGATGGTAGTACTATCATCATTCCCGTTTTATCGACGTAATCATTAAAACACAGTGGGGCACCTGGGTGGCTCAGTGGGTTAAAGCCTCTGCCTTCGGCTCAGGTCACGATCCCAGGGTTCTGGGATCGAGCCCCGCATCAGGCTCTCTGCTCAGCGGGGAGCCTGCTTCCTCCTCTCTCTCTGCCTGCCTCTCTGCCTACTTCTGATCTCTGCCTGTCAAATAAATAAATACAATCTTAAAAAAAAAATCATTAAAACACAGAGAAGTTAAGTGATTTTCCCAAGGTCACACAGCTGATAAATGGCAGAGCCAGCTCTCAAACCCCATGGGCTCTGGCTCCAGAAGCCCCAGTTCAATGCCCCTGAAAAGGACAGGAGGCAAGAGCGGGAAGGAAAGATACGTGGGGCTCCTCTGAGGGCTTGAGTGGCTCTGGCGACACTGTCAGGTCTCTGCTGACAGCTCGATGGCCATTTTTCTCATTTCTAGCACCTAGCGTGGCTCCCACCATGCTCTCAAACCAGTATTTCTAGTGCTTTCTGAATAGAAACATCAAGTTTCATATAAGAGAAAGATAAAGCATGCTTACCAGCGTCACGGGGCTTCTCACCCAGGCAAGAGACAAGGCATTAAACTGTTTCCAGAGTCCGTTAAGAAACCGGGTCCTGAGCCCAACACAGGCAGATGGGAAACCGGAGAATTGGGGCAGGGTACTGAAGGTGAGTCCTGGGTCGAGACAGCTGCTTCACAGAGAAGCATCCAGAGCCAGAGTTCAAGTCCTTGGAGGACTTGAAGTCAAAGCTGCCAGCTGCCCTCCTGGTGTTGCGCTGTGTTGGGCCCCAAGCCCAGTTCTCCTCGGGCTCCTCCTCACCACTCAGTTTCCTTCTGGGTCAGCGTGCCTGCTGTGAGGAGAAGCAGGGGGTCTACGATACAGGGAAAGCCCTCCCGAAGTCACCAAGCCTCCTGCAGTCTGGGGACAGCCCTTGGCAATCTCCACCGGCCATCCCCCCCGGCTCTTTCTCAACACCAGCCGCATCACGTCCACGCCAGCTGCCTGGACTGACGACTGCTGTGACCAAGCCAGAGGCCCCAGAAAGTCAAGTGGCCGGAGCATTCCCAAGAACAGCCTTGTCCCCTTCTCACTCCGGGCAGCTTTCCACCAGGCCCCTGTTCAACCTGCCCCTAACCCCTACAGGGCACAGCTCACCAGGGAAGGGGACAGGCCAGTAGGACAGATGCCTGCTCAGGGCCAGGCGGCCTGATGTGCATTTAATCCAGGTTTCACAAACAACGGCCCCGCCTGGAAAGATTCTACAAAGGCAGGTGCCTTGCCTTACATCACACTTCCAGGTAATGATGGAGCCAGAGCTTGGATGCCTTGTCTCCTGACCACAAGGGGCCATGCCGGCCCATCCCTGTACACTTGGAAAGGCGGCCCACTGCAACTACCCCTCAGAACAATGTATTACTTAAAATATAACCCCTGGATGATTTTACTAGTTACCAAGCACATTTAGATATGGCCTTAAGAAAAACATGTACTGGCAACAGGTCTTTGGGGGAAAGGACAATACACGACCTTGAAGCTGAGCAGCTGGGAAGGCCTGGCGGAACTCCGCCTGCTTCCCTTTTCCGCTGTCTCTCCTTTCTCCTCCCAAAAGCGCCTGTTGTTAGTTAGATGAGTCCTTTGAATGTGCTTGTTTAACTATAAACTTTACCCTCCTTGTTTGTCCACAAGACATGTGACTAATGTTTGACCTTCACCAGCTCTTCTGTGGGTTATTGTTTCTATCTAATAAAAGTGAGACTGTGGAGGTGCTCGAGGCAGCAGTCTTTTGACTGTTGTCCCCTGCTCCCAATCTCTTGCAGCTGACTTGTTTGTGCCTCATTCTTCTCCTGCTTCCACGGTTGCCCCCACGGTTGCCCCGAGTGAGAATATGAGTAGCTCCAACCACCCACCCACTCCACTGACAACCAACACGCACCTCTGCCCCCAGAACAACATAAAAGCCAGGCTGGGGCCACACACGTCTGTACTTTGCACAGAAAGGGGAGATCCCTACATCAATGTAAGAAGGAAGCAGGTCCTAAGTAATTTACTAAATAACCAAAAAAAAAATGTACATACTCCATTCCCAAACTCCCCTTTGTCCCATTATCCCAGCAGAGTGGTTACAATGGCACGAACTGGGATCAGTCTATACTGGTGCAGCTACTTGTTAGTTGTGTGATCTTGGGCAAAAAAGAATAACCATCTCTTGCATCGGGCTCCCTGCTCAGCAGGAGGCCTGCATCTCCCTCTCCCACTCTCCCTGCTTGTGTTCCCTCTCTTGCTGTCTCTCAAATAAATACAATCTTAAATTAAAAAAAAAAAAAAAAAGACTTAACTATCTCTATTTAGTGGTTTCTTTATCTGTGACCTGGGGATAGTAATACTTTGGGCCTCTGTTAGCAATGGACACTGAATAATGAGAAACTCACAAAACACATCTAGCACAGTGTGTGGCACATAAGGACTGGTCAAGATGGGACCCCCCCCCCCCACGGCCCCCTCAGCTCTGTGATGCGCAGGTGAGGTATCTGGGAGCTCCAGCTCTGAAAGAGCCAGATCAAAGGCTTTACTGATCTCCTCTGGCTAAGGACCCAGAGTCCAAGGCCACAAAATCACAGGTCTGGCTGCTAGCCCTAGATCTTGCCATCTTTCCTCCACCATTCCAAATAAATTCTAGACAAAAGTAGAAGGGGCCATTGCACCCTGCCTGCCCAGCCTCTACCCTATGAGGGAGGGGAAGGATGTCACAGTGTTAACTTAGTGGTCATGGTCCTGGCTAAGCATGGGAACAAGCTGTCCTCGCAGAAGCTGGCTCTGAGGGCCTTCAGCCTGTCCTCGCCTGGCACTGGGCAAAGTTAATCCACATACAGAGTTGGCCTCAGAAATAGGACTTCTGCCCGCCTCTCAGGTCCTAAGCTTACCAGCTCTCCCTCTAAGACCTCCTGCCATAGCATCCCTGTGTACCATGGTCCTCTTCTCTCACCTCAAAGTTTTACTGCTTATTGATTCAGCCCCTCAAGTCCCCCCAGATACTAGTTGGCCAACTAAACTGTATGCTACTGAGCAAATCAGGAATTACAGCTTGGCCAGGTATGCTTTAAGACTAGCCTCTGCTGGGGCGCCTGAGTGGCTCAGTGGGTTAAAGCTGCTGTCTTCGGCTCAGGTCATGGTCCCAGTGTCCTGGGATCGATTCCCCACATGGGGGGGGGGGTCCTCTGCTCAGCAGGGAGCCTGCTTCCCTTCCTCTCTCTCTGCCTGCCTCTCTGCCTACTTGTGATCTCTTTCTCTGTCAAATAAATAAATAAAATCTTAAAAAAAAAAAAAAAAAAAAAGACCAGCCTCTGCAGCTCCATGCCTGTGGCGGGGAGGATGACAGCAGTTGCGTGGTAACCATGCCCACTGGCCAGGGATAGACCTCAGGGCATTGGAGCTGCCTTTAGTCCAGACGTCCCCAATACAAGTATGAGTCATGGCACTGGGTTCCTGGTTTGTTCTTGGTCCCCCATTCACAGGGTGACCTCAGTAAACTGACTCCCCAACTTGGAACTATGGACTATGACACTGATTCACTCTAAAGTTCTGACTCTCTCCCCTACTTTTTGGTGGTTCTACCCCTGAATCTACCCAATCATCCTTCCTCCATCACCACTGCCATCTTCATTATGGCCACCACCATCATCACCACCTCCGCCACGACTCCAACTATCATCATTAGCACCATTACCACCATCCCCACTACAACGACCATCACCACCATCACCAGTCACCACCAATACCACAATAACTACCACCAATCACTACCAATACTATCCTCACCCTCACTGCCACCATTCCCCACTACCAAATCTATCACCACCCCCAGTGGTGGTAAACTCAGTTTGCAGACTACACCCCAGCAGCAAGGAAGGAAAGAGGCTGTGAGGCAGAGCCAGCTCCTGGCCAAATGATAACGCTTTCTATCAATATTATCAATTCACCCACTTCTCCACCCTACCCCCTTACACACCTAGACCCTCCCCTCCAAGTTATCCTGTCCACTTTCTCTGTCTTCAGTCATTAACCCTGTATATCCAAAGTATATTTGTATATAAAGCATATGCTTTAGCTGTGGCATCAATGACTTTGATTCAAGGACTTCAGGAATTAGAAAAGGTATTTTTGATCAAGGACTACATGCCTTGTCCAGCAAGACTTTGGGATGAGGACTGCCTTGATGCCATGAGGACTAGTTACAGCAATGAAAGAGAAAACCCACAGAGGGTCTTGGGATTCAGAGTCGAGGAATATGATACCAGAATGCCCTACAGATCCCACAGGGTATCTCTGACACCACAGAGGTGACCGTAACTTGAGACTCAATTCCTCAGTAGGCTCCCAAACTCCACGTGCTAGTTCCATGGCTCACCTTATAACACTCTGCATAGCGGCCACCACAGAGGTGTGGCTGGGGCTGCATCTTTGAATATACCTGGGGGCTCTGTACAGATGGGCAAGGCTCCACCCTGTGCCACCGGCCCCATCTGCTGAGGCCAGAGTGCAGCTGGACAGGGATGAGGGAGACGAGAACTGACAGCAGCCAGGCTAACCAATGGTCACTAAAGAAGCCATGGGCAGGTCTCATGCTGCAGGTGGTAGGAGGCGCCAGCCATGGCCGGAGTGCGCTTCAGGCAAATGAGGCACAGGTGCAAGATGGAGGCAGTGAAAAAAACACGCAGGATGTCAAAGGCCACCCAGATGTCACGGAAGTCCCCAAAAGGTAGTAGCCAGCTGCCCGGGCTGCCACTTCCCAAGGCATTGCCAGCAAAGCCACCAGATGGTCCAAGATGACCAGAAAGAATTTGAGAACAATGGTGATCATAGAACGCAGGTGGCCAAAGTTCAGGGTGGCGGCACACATAAGGAGTATTTATCAGCAAAATGCAAGCAGTGAGGACCCACAAGTGCCCTCCTCACCTCCCTGCCTCACCACCCCTGCCCTCTGCTGGATCTGGGACCTCTGTCACCCGTATAAAAACTAACTGCTGGGCCTTCTAGAGACTCTGGAACAGGCCTGAGATGAGGGGCAAGGGTCAAGTAGTGAGGCCCCGACAGACGACAGACGCACCAGCCTCTACCTAAAATCAAATACCCTCTGGCTTCCTGCGGTGGTCTTTCTCCCTGCACCGAAGTTGCCCGGGGCAGGATCCCGCCACTGGAAGAGGGGACGGGTCGCTGCATAGGGCAAAGATTGGAGGTCCCATATTTTATCTTGTGAAAAGGAGCGGGTAGGTTTCGGTCAGTGGCTCCCGGGCTCCTCCCAGCGTCGGAAGAGGGCGACAGGACACAAAACAGTGACTACGGCCAGCGTCTGTCCGAGTGGACGGACGTGAAGACACGAAGGATCTGGACGCAAGAAACCCGCTGGAAAGGAAAGCGTTATCTGGGAAGCATGGAGGCAGGGACCGAGCCAGGGGGCCTAGAGATCCCCTACGCTAGCGGACTCGGCGTCCTTCCCGGACTTAATCGCCCGACGGCTCTCCGCGCCCCACACCCCGCGCTCCTGGCTCGGAAGCCCTGCAGCCCTGCGTCCACCCGCCTGCTTCCCTGGAGCGCGGTGGTCCCTCTCACCTTCTTCCCCGGGGCGCCGACCCTTTGTCCCCAGATCCCCAGGCTCCGCTCCCTGCGTGCGCCGAGACGGTCCCAGAAACAGCGCCAGCAAGGTCTTGAACCCGTTCCCCCCAAGGTCCAAAGACGCGCCCAGCGGCTCTCTGCAAGCCCGCGCCCCGCCCCCTCCGAGCCCCGCCCCCAAGCCCCGCCCCGGAGTACCGCCCCCTCGGAGCCTCTGGTGCTACCAAGACTTCTGGGGCCCGCAGTTCCCGACTTTCCCTGAGATCTCTGAGCGGCATCTCTGGAGCCCTTCCTTCTAGAAGGGTCTCCTTTTCCCTCGGCAGCCCCTCGCTGGACTCGGAAGGACCAGAAGAAATGTACTGTTGCTACAGTGGTAGTTGTGAGGTGACGGAGGCACCTGTGGGGTCTGCAGCTAGTGGGGTCTGCTGTGCTAGTAGCAGAGAATGAGAGCAAGGAGGACTCTCCCCTCAGCTGCTGTCCTCCTCGCATTGGTGGCCAGATGATGCCTGCCCCTTGCTAACAATCCTGGAAACTGGTAAAGACAGCTTCGATTTGGGTGCATCTTAAAAAGTACCTTCCCCTACCCCGATCCCCCCTCACACACCCCAAGCTATGGTAGGTGCTTATGGTAAATAGAAAACAAAAGCAAATTCAGTTCTGGTTTCTGGAAGTTTCTCTTCCAGGGCTGTCATAATCAAAGGGGTTTACTCCCATGAAAGCTGAAGAATCAAGACTATGTGAGTTTCATAAATGGGTAGGATGATCAGGGTGAGAGCCAACTTTTACCCTAGTTGGGATAAGAACAAAGAGGAAAAGTAAAAGAGAAATGCAAAAATTGGATTCACTAGCTGAAACCTCTTTCCATCATTAAAAGGGGTTCTACACCCAATTTCCACGGTGCAAGGCTTTGGGAGAAGGTTCCTCACACTACCAAGCAATTCTTTGCCACCAGCTGGGTGTCCTACAATTCAACTCAGTTCTGACTGTAGGTACCTGGAGGCAAAATCAGATTCCTCAGTCCAGCAAGAGTGACCTCCCCCAACTGCCACCCTGCTTCAGTCGCAATCACAAATCCAGGGTGTCCCGTGTTTCTAAATCAGAGGTTTCTATGATATCCATCTTGGATTTGATTAATTTCCTAGAGTAGCTCACAGAACCCAGGAAACCCTTTTACTCACTACATTATGGGTTTTTCCAAAGGATAGTAAAGGACACAAATCAACAGTCAGATGAAATACATAGGGTAAGATCCTGAACAAAGGAGCTTTTAGCCTTGTGGTGTTTAAGGCCCAGACTGGTGACATGTGGAAGCATTCTGGCTCCCTAACCTGCAAGCTCTCTGAACCCTATCCTTTTGGGCTTTTGTGGAGGCTTCATTACTTAGGCATGATTGATTAAAGCATTGGCCCTTGGTGATCACACTTAGTCTTCAGGTCAGCTCCCTTCTCTAGAGTTTTGGGGGGGGGGGGTGGGAACTGAAAATTTCAACCCTCTAATCACAAGGCTGGTTCCTCTGGCATCCAGACCCCATTCTTAGGTGTTTTCCAAAAGTCATCTCATTAACATCAACTTGGGTGTGGTTGAAAGGGGCCGGTTAGGATTATCAACATTCCTTTACTACTCTTATCACTTGAGAAATTTCAAGGGTTTTAGGATCTGTGCCAAAAACTGGATGAAGACTGACTATATATTTGTCTTCTTACCAATCACAATATCACAATCATCCACTGCTAACCTTGGACAAATTATTTACCATTTCCAAGCCTCCATTAACTCATTTGTGAAATGATAGTTCCTGTCTCATTGGAAGATTAAGTACATTCAAAGGGTTTAGCACAACATGGTAACCATGGAGATGCCCTGCCCTGGCCTCCCTTCAAGGATTTGCTGCCCAGCCACAGGGAGTGTGGTCAGCCACCAGCCGGCCTGCTTTTGGCTCCTTCAGGGGCTGCCCCAGATGCAGAAAGCTCCCCCAGCTGAGGTCACCCCCTTTCCAGGGGACTCTGACAACTGAGGAAAAGGGTAATGGATAAAGGCACGGCCAGTTCTGCCTGACATAGATAGTAATGGGCAAACTCATTTTAGAATTTCTTGCCAGAGCGGCCAAGGCTTTTGGGATCCTGCATCGTGGATTGACTTCTTCCTCTCCCCAGTCTTCTTTTTCCCTTTTCACTTCACAGGTGGGGAGCCCTGATACCCCAAACTCTGTCTCCGGATCTGCTTCTGGAGAGCCCGTCTGTAACATGCAGTGTCTGGCAGACAGTAAGTACGCAATAAATGTTAGCTATTGCTTTTTGTTACTGTTGTTGTGTTAAAATAGAAGCTCGAGTCTGAGATTGGACATTCTGTTCCTAACCCATCCCACCCCTGCTTTGCAGGTGCTTAGTGCTGTACTAATCACCCTTCATTATGCTAATATCGTGGAATTACTCTTTGTTATAGACTAAACATTTGTGTCCTTCCCAGAATTCACAAGTTGGAATCCTAACCCCCAGTGTACTGGTACTACGAGGTGGGGCCTCTAGCAGGTAATCAGGTCATAAGGGAAGAGCCGTCGTGAATGGGATTAGTGCCCTTATAAAAAGAGACACCAGACAGCTCCCGTGCCCTCTTTCCACCAAGTGAGGATCTAAGGAGGTGGCTATCAGCAGCTAAAAGAAGCCCTCACTAAAACCAGACCATGCAGGCACTCAGATCTCGGTTTTCCAGCTTCCAGAACTGCAAGATAATTTTTGTGGTTTCTTAGCCATCTGGTCTGTGGTATGTTGTTATACAATCTGAACTACGATATTCACCTTGAAGTACCTGCAGGGCAGGGAATCTATCTAAAACTTCCTTCCTTCCCTCCACTCCTTCCCTCCAGCTTCCTCCACTTCCTTCCCTCCAGCTCACACAAACTGGGCATACCATGCGAATCTGTTGATTAATTTTTAACTTTCCTGGGTTAAGGACTTCAGCGGGTTATTTTTGAATAGCTAAATTTTACTCTTCCCACATGCATAAGGAAGTTTCTAGGCTACCTCGTTACATGATAAGCCAGGAGGCCAGCCTGCATTCATTATACTGTTCGCAGGGATAGAAATCTATTAGCTAAGGTTCCATCCACACTGCAGTTCACGGTGTGCTTTTGGAGATACCAAGTCATCTAATCACACCATTGGTTATCTTGCAAGGATTCGGAGTCTGGCTCCTTTAGAAAGGGCTGTGCAGCCCACAGCTGGGACTTGGTTTCAATACAGTTGATGGGCTTTGTTCCAAAATGCAAGTCAAAAGAGTTACCCTCATGGGTAATATCAGCAAAGGAGCAATGCCAAGACCGTCCTCGAGTTCACTAAGAATTGGCCCCTGGCCAGCTGGTGTCTCTTGGGAGGGGATTTTGGATCCACAGAAGTCTGTGTCATTGTAGCACTGAGAACTAGGGGAAGCCCGTCTGCCGAGTCACAGCGCTAGCACACACCACCCACCAACCACAGGAAGTGCTCCGGAGTTAGATCGTTTTTGAAAGTCTGCTTTAAGAGTAGCCTGTTCTAACAGAGAGAGTGCGGAGTTGGAAGTCAACAGCCTAACTTCTCCTTGCCAGCTCTGTGACCTTGGGCAGGTCATCTGTGCTTCCGTGTCCTCAGCTGGAAAACGAAGGCTTTGCTTGGTTTGCCGAGGCTCCTCCGGCTCTCCTGTCCAAGGTGTCTGTGACGACGTGTTGTTTCTGTGCAGCAGGTGGACGGGAACCACACTTTCCCCAGAGGGGCTGCAGCTTGAATAAAAATGAGATGTTGGTGGGACGCCTGGGTGGCTCCGTTGGTTAAGCAGCTGCCTTCGGCTCAGGTCATGATCCCAGCGTCCTGGGATCGAGTCCCACATCGGGCTCCTTGCTCGGCGGGGAGCCTGCTTCTCCCTCTGCCTCTGCCTGCCATTCTGTCTGCCTGTGCTTGCTCTCTCTCCCTCTCTCTCTGATAAATAAAAAGAAAAAAAAATGAGATGTTGGTGGTAGGAATGAGACATTGGCGGGGAAAACAAAATCCCTCAAAAGGAAAGGAGGTTGTCAAACTCACCCACAAACCTCAAAGCAAAGCTTTGGTTGGATTCCCTGTGAGTCAGGAGCTTTCCCAGTTGCCTCATATTTCTTAGACTTTGTTCTTTCTCCTTGCAATTGCTTTGATGACATTTCCAGCACGTTGGACCAGAATATCGTGACCTCTTTGGGGGTGGGGTGAGGAAGGGGACAGGGTTGGCTGCTCAGCCTTGGACTCTCAGCCCTTCAGGCAGTGATAAGACACCCCTCTCACAATAGGTATCCGACTGGAGAGCCCACCCAGCTCCCAGGCACCCACCCCCCTTCCTTCCACCTTCCCACACCTGCTCTCTGCGTGCTGCCACAGTGTCGCCCGGCAGGCAGTGACTGCAGACCCTCTAGCCACGTTTCCTGTCTCATCACAAGGCAGCAGGTGTTCATGAGAAAGGATAAGCAGACCATCTGCGGGGAGACTAAGATAGTCAGAATCTCAGGAGTCCTCTTGTCTGTCTTGTTTGCTTTGCTGATGAGAAATGAGAGGCTTGTAGGCCCAGAGCCACACAACTCGTTAGTGGCTGAGGCAAGAACGGGAGCTAGGTTTCCCTTAGCTAGGACCTATCACTCCCTAGTTTGTATTTTCTCTCCCTACTTGTTCTTAGCAGAATGGAAAGATATTTTAACACTTAGATTGCTTTACAAGATTCTGAACACCCAAGAAAATACTCAAGAAAAGTGAAAGCTTGGATGTCGTCTCCTCTGTGAAGCTCTCCCCAAGCCCACCAACTTATTTATTCTGGGAACTTACTTAGGTCTTCAGCTGTATGCTGAAGGGTCCTCCACCTTCAATAGGGCAATATTCGAGCCTGATTCATCTGGGCCCAGTATAGCTCCACACACAAGAAAATTCACCAGTTCCCTTAATAAACCAAGTCCTTTCCTTCCAGAGGAGCACCCTGACACAGGACTCAGGCCCTCATGGGGATCACGTGCAGAAACGCAGCCACCGCCAGCCAGCGGCTCCTTGTTCTCTCTGAGCCACCCCAGACAACATCTCCTTTCTTTCAGCACAGCAAGGCCCCAGGCTAAAACATTTTAACACGGACTTCTCAGCAGCTCTGGCCAGTGCAAGAAAGAGTTTAACATGAGACCACAACGTCCAGGTCATCCAGCTTGACCAGGGGTCCCTGCAACACGCCTCCCTTAGAGCACTTGGCCTGTTTCACGGGGTTCTCTGTCCAAGCTGTTTCTGCTCTGGGCTCGGTGACTCCCCTAGAGCTGCACACCCAGTGCTGTGGTCGATCTAGCTCTGCACTCAGCCTCCCCACCCGCTGTGGCAAACACTGGGCCAGTAACAGGTGCTGAGTGGACACTGCGCCAGACTAGAAAATGGTATCGTCACACAGGTAGAGGAATGGGGCCATTGAAAGAGAACAGGCCATGGAAAATAATCAAGACGATGGCACCCTCCTGGAACCCAGGCCCTTCCAAGAATGCCTCCTCCCCGAGAACAGGAACCGTGTGGCATGAGAGCGAGCGGTCGGCGCTGGCCACCTCAGCTCTCACACTCTGTAGCTCTTTCCTTCTTCTGCGGCCTTCAAGCCAAAGACCAGGACTGTGTCTATGCAGCGGGTATAGGTGGCAGGGGGCATGAAGGCACAGGAAACTCTATACAACCTGAGAAGAGACCAGGACCGGGACTCATATTTTTTCTTTTAATTATTTATCAGATAAAAAAGAAAAAATAGTGATTGTTTCTCTTCACCCCCAACATTTCAGTTTACCAAGGTCAAGTAGGAGAGAAATTGAACAGTAATTCATGCTCCTTGCCTGGAGCAAATTCTTTCCCTGGGCTCTGCGGCACCTTGTGGAGGAGGGCCAGGGCAAAGGGCTCCAGGCAGAAATACTTGTTACTGTGGCAGCAGAGTGGCAGTGCAGCTGTCCTCCTTTCTTCTCCCTGTTGCCAGAACATTCAGACCCTCCTGTCTGACGCCCCTACCCCCTACCATCCTCCCCAGTCCATCAAAGGAAGCAGGAAGACAGCACGTGAGGAGGCAGGACAGGTATGGCGCAGGACCGGGGAAGTACACAGCAGACATGGCGGAAGGCCACATCTTCTGCTTCTATTGCACATCCTGGCTCAGATCCCCTGCCCTGAGCAACGGGCTACAAAGCGAAATGCTTCTGAAGTTCAAACCAAGAACCTGCTGTTGTGTGCCAGGCTCAAGAAGGGGAGGTGTGTGGTTGTGTGGCTTGCTCTGATACGCATATTTAAGTTATATGTTAAGTTATTCTGTGATGGGGGCAAGGCAGAGATTGTGCCTTGTTAAAAAAAAATATGGAGCTTGGACACCCAGGGCCCTAGAGTCACCTGGGCTTCTCCCCGTCAAGTTCAAAAGACTAAGAATAACTCTCCAGTCCGCAGATCTTCTGCATAAGACGGAAAAGACAGCAGCATCCCCCCAACTACACAAGCCCCCTTGCCAGGTGTCGTGACTCTGACACTCAGGGGTGACCTCTTTTTCTGAACACCTGGAGAATCTGGCCAGCGGCCCCACAGAACACCCTTTCACACCGTACGTTCCTCCATCAAGTGGTGGCTGTTTGACTCTCCTTCCTCGCGTTACCAGTGAAAACAGAATAGGACCGGAACAAGTCGCTTACCTGACCTTACAGAATAAAGTCCTCCCTCAGGGGGAAAAAACAGTGGGGGTGGGGAGAAGGGACTGGTTTTGATTTGGCAAAGCTGCAACTCTTTCGCCTTCATGGGCTGGAACAAAGCTGGCGGGTAAAGACAAACCTAACTGAGCCAACGGCAAGGACTGCAGGCTATGAGAGACGACAGGTCAAACACAGAACTGTATAAATTGTGGCACTATAAAGATGAGAAGGCAGGTCCATGACACCAGCTGGGAGCACGCCTCACGAGCACGCTTCCAGAAATTACATCTGTCCTGTAGTGAGTGGTGGCATCCAGATACATCGAAGCAGTTCTCCTTCCTCCTCTTCCCAACAAATTCTGAGAGTTTCTCATTTAAATAACTATGTACACACACACAAGCCTGGTCTCTCTTTTACACGAGGGTCCTTCACTTGAGGGTCCTAGAATGGCTTTAGAGAGTCGGTTCCAATTGCCTTTTTGGAGATTTACTGCTTGGGACCAAACCTGTAAGGAGAAGAAATGACTGAGTTCTACACCAAGCAGACCTTTAGGGTGAAAGCATCCCAGTGTGTAAGGGGTCGAGTCTTCACCTAAATAACGAGCCTGCAATCTCTCCCTCCCACAAACCCCTTGGGGTCTGGCACCCTGACAGACTGAGTACTGGGGCTGGGACTCACCAGCCCTGTGCCTGGCTACTGTCAACCAGAGGGACCCACGCCCACCGGCAACCCTGGGAGTACAGCTCCATACCTCCCTCTGATAAGGACAGTTTCTCAAGTTCAGCTTCAAGTTCAGCGTCCGAGATCCTAGGGTTAGGCACACTGTTGGTATAAAATGTCTCAGGGGGGTTTTCGGGCAGATCCAAAGGTTCTTTGGTGGTATCCTGAAGAAGGATGTCCAGTTCCTTCTCCAGTTCCTCACTGTCAAAATCTGGAAAGAAAAGGTGGCATGAGGACATACAAAGTCCAGGGAGCAAATGCGTTCATGAGTCAAGGATTGGGGATGGCATCACTCAGCTCAGCTCTACAAAAGATGTCCAGGCTTCCTTGCAGGTCCGAAAAATCTTATGAGTCGGGAGGCAGAGGGCACCTCCAAGCAAATACTCTTCTCCCACACACACAGAGCTAAGTCATCGAGGGCCTGTATTTGCTAACACCACAGAACTGACCCTACTTCCCCTTGCCCATAAAGGAGGATCCTGCAGTAGGAAGTCTACTGAGGCAAGATCGCTGCAGCCCAGAGAGGTTAACGGTAGAGTCTACAAAGAGGAGAGGACAGTTCCTTCTAACCACTGCTGGGGGTTCACCCCCAGTGAGAGTCCTGCCTACACCAGGAAAAGCAGATCTATGACCCAAGCCATCACAGCACAAGGAAGCGAAGGCCTCTTAGTAAGGAAGGAAGAAAAGAACCACCCTGTCAACTCACCTAAGCCATTGGTAACCCCACCAGCCAGAGTCTGAGAAACTTCATCCTGGGTGTCACACAGCTGGAAGAGAAAAGCACAAGGCCTTGAAGGCGGAGCGGCACTTCTGGGGTTCTCAGTCTTTTGGGCTCAAGGTTCAGGGTTACCAAGTAATGCTGCCCCGCCTGAGAATCAAGACAATCTTCCTCAAGTGCACAAGTGAAGGAGTTCAGTTTGGGAAAAGAGGAAGCACAGCAAAGTCACACCTGCCCTCACTAACTTCCTTCTGTAGCTGTTCCTCCCTGGCCCCCTCCTGTACCTCTTGGATCTGATCCACAAGGCTCTCTGCCTTCTCCACTGTGACATCCTTCATGGAGAGTTTTAGTGCTCCTACCCCAGCCTGATAGGCATTGAAAACCTAAAGAGGAAACGAAGTTATCAGTGCAAATAAAGAACACTGGGCAAAATACGTACCAATATCGTTTCATCTCCGAATGAGGACTTTGGGAATTTTTTTAACCACCCGCCCTTGATTCAGCCCATGTTCACTGAAGCCAAAAGTTCCCAAAAGGAGAAGCGAACTCCCACCCTATCCTGAAAACACCCAGGCCTCCTCCAAACAGCACAGCCACAGTGGAGGGAATGAGGAGTGTTTGCTGGAGAGACCACCCAGATCCCGGAACTAGAGGGGCAGTGGTTACCATCTGATCTGTCTGAGAGGCATAGATCCGGTCCAGGATGCCTTGAACAGTGTCCAGCTTGGCATGCAGGGCCTCGATGCGCTTCTCTGTCCGCTGCTTGGCCTTGAGAGACCTCAGAGCCTGGTGGGGGTGGGGGGAGGGGCATGGAGACTTGGTCAGGAGGCCAGAGGGCCAGAGGAAGCAAGGCTTTCTCTGATGGTAAGACCATCTCAGGCCTCCTCCTCCTCCCTCATTTGTAAAGCAAGCTGTGGTGCCTGGACCACCTGCAGACGCTTCCCATCGTGCCCCAAGCTCGTCTCTGAACCGCTGGGGCACCCCCACCCACTGTCGGACCCAGGCCCAGGTGCACAGCTAGAGGCGAAGAGCGGAAACTCACCAGCTGCTTCTTTCCTGCTCGGCATGCCCGGCGGGCTTCTTCTTTACACCTACCAAACACAGGGGACAGATCAAGACGACTGTGGTGCAGGATGAGGGTGGTAGTGTCCCCAATAGTCCCCGACAGTCCCACTTAATGAAGGTACTTTCAAATCTGAAAATCAAATCACTTCCATCCAATGGCCAGAAAAACGACGCCCAAGAGCCCGCTGGCAAACTCCCGCAGCAAGCTGAGATGTAAAATGGAACATATATGCAGGCGAGAAAGCCAAACCGACCGAGGATAAGCGGTTTCAGCTGCCAGGGAAGGAGAACGTGCCAACAAGGCACCTTACAGCACAGTCCCATTTCGGCAGCCGTAGACAAGGAATCAGTTCTGAACACCAACAGTGGCCTTGGACGTAGTCCCTGGCTTCCCTGCACTGCTGGGTCTCTCTCGCTGTTAAGGAGGAGCAAGCATTTTCATTCAGTGTCCACACAGCCTGCGGTTTGGAAAAGGGTTTGTGTGCCTTTAGCAGGGGTGCCTTCCCCATCTGAGGGGAAGAGCAGGGATCCCTCAGAAAGAACCTGGAAGGCGGACACTCGCCTCGCTCACTACGGTATTCCGAAGTATTCCTAAGAACCTAAGACAAGACCCCGCGCGACAGACACTGTTAAAAAGATGGTGGCAGGGAGGAGCAGAAAGGTTAGCGGCAACAGATGTAATCTTGTCGGGGGAAGAATTAAAATTCCTTTATTTCTCCTTTGTGATAGTCCGTTTTTTTGCATGATTGCTGCACTGAGCAGCGAGGACTTTGCTATTAGTAAAAAAACTTTTCTTTCTTTTTCTCTTTTTAAGATTTTATTTATTTATTTGACAGACAGGGATCACAAGTAGGCAGAGAGGCGGGCAGAGAGAGAGAGAGGAGGAAGCAGACTCCCCGCTGAGCAGAGAGCCCGATTCGGGGCTGGATCCCAGGACCCTGGGATCATGACCTGAGTTGAAAGCAGAGGCTTAACCCACTGAACCACCCAGGTGCTCCCTTTTTTTTTTCTTCCTTTTTTTTGAGACGAGCCCACCGACACCAGTGCTTTGCCAGGTGGGGGACTGGGGCTGCTCAGCTCCGGGGTAGTTACCTCTCTGCTTCCTGGGACAAGGACTCCACCTTGCGCGACAGCAGCTGTTCACTCTGCATCAGCTGGTACACCCCGACATCTACGTCGTTGACCGGAGAGACCTTGGCATGTGGCCCTCGGGCAAACTTCACAATCTGAGCGATAGGGACAAATTACTGGGGCCCCTACTGCCAACACTCAGAAATCCCCCCGCAGGAAGGGCAGGAGGTGCATGCAGTAGCTCTCGATAAGCCGTCGCTGAGTCGTTGAATGAACAGCGGGACTTCCGTACCTTTTCCCCATTCTGCTCGAGAACCGTGACTCTCTTCTCTTTCTGCAGCTGCAGCAACACTAGGTAGAAGGTCCTCTCGTCCGGACAGGAGCCCACACAGAGGGTGCTCAGCTCTGACAAGGCCACCACGGGGTGGGAGGAGAGGGGGGAGTTCTGATACAGACGGTACACCTCCTCGGCCTTCTCCTGCGGGGGGAGAGGCAAACGACGTGCTTACAAGCCTGGCCGCTGCCCTCAGTGCCCCAGAAGCCCTGGCCCCATGTTCCCAACCAGGATCATGCAAGACCAGAGCAGGGGGCGCTGGCCTTGTCTCCCCTGAAGTAGCAGCTTAGGAAAGGAAAAAGAACTTGAGTTTTTTTAAACCTTAGAGGGAAGTCTGGTATATACAGATGAAAGAAAGTACATGGTATGTGTATCAGGAGCTGGCTCCGTGCTTGCCTATCCATGTGGGACTTTGTGTTGCTGGGTCTCCCAGCCCAGGGGAAGGAGGAGGAGCCCAAGGTGGTGTGGTGGCACGGCCATGACTGAGAGCTGAGGCCTGCTTTTCAGCTCTGCCTCTGGAGCCCGGGACCAGTCAGTCTCACCGGTCCTCAGCATCCCTCTCACAGACTGAAGAAGGGGGAGAGATGACATCCATATTCCCTTCCAAAGCTGGTCTTCCCATTCTTAAGCCAACTGGTGATACGGCAAGCAAGAGCATTACTGAGTCTCTAAGGAGTCTCAGGAGAGAAGTATGTGACAATGAGGTGGGACAGGGTTTGTGTGGGGAGCCTAAGAAATAGAAGTTTCAAGAAACAATGCCACCGTGTTCCTCTTACATGGAAAGCACTCTCTCAGACTTCTGCAAATAGGAAATACTGAGGTATGAACAGAGTGCTATGAAAATCTAAGGAAGGAACACCTAGGAGTTCGGAGATAGCTTGAAGGGGACGAACGGTTGTTGAGGAGAATTCCAAAGGGTAAGTCCCTAGGTGAAGTGGGTGGGAAGGTATCTCAGGAAGGGGGAAGGTCCTGAGCAACGGCATAGAGTATCAGTCAATATGGTGTTTACGGATGTGGACGGGAAGGGGAGAGAGAACAGAAGCCCTTCTCTCTTACACAAGCTGTAGTCTCTTCTTTGCTGTCCTTGCTCTGCAGATGGTGGACAGTCTTGCAAGCGAAATGACAAGCCTGGATTAACAGAATCTAGCTGGCAAGCGGGAAAGATGGATTGTAGGAGCAAGGCTTAGAGGCAGGGTGACCATTTATGCCAGAGACTGGGAGGGCCTGAACGGGGCAGTGGTGACAGGGACAGAAAAGGGATGCGTTCAAGAAAAATTCAGAAGATAAAACAGGCAGTCCTCAGTAGCTGGGCATGGGGTGGAAGGAGACAGAAGAGTCCAGGATGATGCTTCAGTTCTGGCTTGAGTGACCAGGTGGATATGATGGTTTTAATTAACAGCAAGAACACAGAAGGAAGAGTGTATTCTATAGGAAAGATAAAACCTCCCACTTTGGACACGTTGTTTGGGATGCCTGAAGTATATCCAAGAAAATACATCCAGCAGAACTAGATACACAAACCTGAAGCTCAAAGGAGACACCAAAACAGGATATATAACTCTGAAACTCCTCAAGCACACAGAAAGTAATTCAATTCCCAAGTGCAAACGAGTTACCCAAGGAAACTCAGAGAAAAGTAATCAGCTGAAGGAAGATCCAGGTTTAAGAGACGAAGGAACTCACAAAAGAGACCCAGAGCAACACTTAGGGAGAACCAAGGAGAACCCTCAGTGTAATGACAACAAAATCAAAGAAATGGGAAATTTTAAGAAGTGAGGGGGCAATGGTGTCAAAGGCAACAGAAGAGTCTAGTAAGACAGAGACTCCACTTTTCATGTGATTTACCTGCCTTGTCGGATAAGAACACTTACTATAAAGCTTCTGTAGTGGGAACAGTGCAGTGTCCAGGCCAACAGATGAACGGCAAGCAACAGTAAGTGATGTTGAGGCAGCCGGGCGGCTCAGCTGGTTGAGTGTGCGACTCTGGATTTCTGCTCAGATCATGATCTCAGGGTTGTGAGACAAGTACCACGTCAGGCGCTGAGCTCAGCAAGGAGGCTGCTTGAGTTTCTGTCCCTCTGTCCGTCCTGCTGCTTGTGTGGGCTCTCTCAAATAAAAAAAAAAATCTTTTTTACTGAGCAGGGAGCCTGATGCGGGGCTTGATCCCAGGACCCTAGGATCATGACCTGAGCCAAAGGCAGACGCCCAACACCTGAGACACTGAGGTGCCCCAAAAATAAATTAAAAAAAAAAAACACCAAAAAATGATGTTAAGACAACTGACTATCTGTTTGGAAGAAAATCAGTTTTCCTTACCAGATATATGGAAACGAATGCCAAATTACTGAAATTTATTTTTTTAATTTATTTTTTATTAACATATAGTGTATTATTTGTTTCAGGGGTACGGGTCTGTGAATCATCAGTCTTACACAATTCACAGCACTCACCATAGCACATACTCTCCCCAGTGTCCATCACACAGCCACCCTCAAATTACTGGAATTTAAATTGAGAAAATGTTTTTTGTTTTTGTTTTTTTTAAAAGATTATTTATTTATTTATTTTTGAGATTGAAAGAAAGAGAGAGAGAAAGCGAGCACAAGTGCACAAGCCGGGCCGGGGGTAGTGCTGGGCAGAGGGAGGAGAAGCAGACTCCTCACTGAGCAGGGAGCCTGATGTGAGGCTCGATCCCAACATCTGGGATCATGACCTGATCCGAAGGCAGATGCTTAACCTACTGGGCCACCCAGGACCCAAGACAATATTTTTTAACATTTTTTTGAAGATTTTATTTATTTATTTGAGAGAAAGAGACAGACAGACAGGGTGGGGGGAGGGGCAGAGGGAAAGAGAGAATCTTAAGCAGACTCCCCGCTGAGCACAGAGCCCAATGCAGGGCTTGCTCTCCTGACTCTGAGATCCCAACCTGAGTTGAAATCAAGAGTCTGATGCTTAACCAACTGAACCACCCAGACACTCCTGAGGAAGTATTTTAAAAATCTAACTAACCTTGTGGAGGATGCCTTTGTAAGCAAGACCAGAAATTGAAGAGCCATAAAGGAAAATTTTTAGAGACCTGACCATAGAAACGTAAACTTTTATACGGTAAAAGACATCATAAATAAAAATGAAAAGCAAAAGAGAGACCAGAAAACAATATTTACATCCCTAACACTAAATATATTCTATCTATCTACCCCTAATACGCAAAAATACCCCTCCTAAATATAAAGGACAAACAATCCAATATAAAAATAAGCAAAAAATATAAACAGGCAACACACAGAAAGGGATTTGTAAATGGCCAGCAGACAGGGAAAAAGCCGCTCAAACCCCAAATAGGAAGCATCATTTTTGTTCATCATACTGGCAAAATTTAAAAGACTCATGTTATCCAGTGCTGGCAAGGATGTGGGGAGACCGAACACGTTAATGTGTGAATTAGTACAAACTTCTGAAAGGTAATTTGGCAATTTCTGTACATATATATTTCTAGAAATCAACTCCATAAAAATAAAATAGAAGTATACAGATGTATACACAAAGCTATCAAAGAAGTATTTTTTTGTTTTTTTGTAACAGAGAAATTGGAATGACTTCCATGTCCAACTGTGTGGTTACTACTGGTTAAATTGTGGCATATCAATAGATTATCATGCAGCTATCCGAAAGAATGTTATGTAGGGGTCTGGAAAGACGCTTGTAACATACTGAAGTGTAAAGAAAAAAAGGCAGGTTGCAGATCAATAATTAAAATAAGATTCTATTTCTGGAAAAAATGCATGTGTGCATGCATATTTTCGTATGTATGTGTACATTCATGTATTTATTCAACAAATGTTTACTGACTCTCTGTTATGAAGCAGGTGCTGTTCCCAGAGTCCCAGCGCCAATGGAACTTCTCCCTCCTGGTAGGAGAGACAGATTATAAATAAATAAACAAGTAAATAATATTTTTAGGAAGGATTAATGCTAACTAAAATAAATAAAATAAAAACATAAAAATATGAATATAAAAAATATATATTTTACCTGTATAAAAATAAGATAAAATAAAATAAAATAAAACAAAACAGAAAGTAATACAATGGTGTGGGACAAGGTCAATAAGAAAATATAGGAGCACCTGAGCACATGTGTGTGCACACACAAACAGAAAGGAACACACCTAAAGAGATGGAAATGGCATGAACAGAAAGGAAATGTTTGTTTCTTTGTATAATTATTTTAAATAGCAAACCTTACAGGCAATTTTTACTTTTCTGCATTTTTTCAAATAAAAACTTACTGGCTTTCTATGTATGGACTTGGGAAAATCACTTAACCTCAGAAGTAGGCTTTATTTTATAACAATATCTAGAGAAAACTCGTCAGTTTCATACAGGGAAACAAGGTTCCCTCTCAGGAGAAAAGAGCAAAGTCACCATATATTTGAAAGCAGATGTCACGGAATGAGCTCAAGTGTTAAGCACTCTGTTTTGTGATGTAAATTGGGTATAGGTTTAACGGTACCATGCCGCTGTAGAGCGAGATTTATTTTTCTACTTAAATAAGAGTAAACTACACTGCAGTTAAAAATTACTGTTGGTTCTTGGAAGATCTATGTTATTAATTCCACTTCCTCCCCCATCTCTGCCTTTGCTTTCAAAAGCCTATGAATCCAAAACCACATCTGTGGGGACAAATGAGTCTATCTCCCTTTGTTCCAGGTTGGAAAACCTTGCAGTAAAAGACTGCGAAGAGGAATGGAGCTTGGCCCATAGCCACACAAACTATCCTGTAGTTTCTGCGGGTCCCTGGCTAAGTCCTGGAGGTCAGGGTGCTGGGTGGGAGGAAAGCCATGTGGATGAAGGGAAAGAAAGAGCCCTTCCCTTGAAGCAGATGCACACTGCTCAGTCAAATTGTGAGGGAGAGGGGGTAGATTTTGGAGACCTCCATCTCAGTCTGAGTTACAGAGGGTGGGGAGTCTGTCAAGGTGAAGAGAAACTGGAGCTTCTGCGGGGATAAGGGATGAAGATGCTGAGCTGGCTCCAGCTGTGTGGAAGCCTCTGGGGCTATGCAAAGGTCCTGAGGTTGGGCTTAGTCTGTGAGTTTCAAAAAATAAGTACTGTCTACGCTGTACTTCTGCTACCTGGTGTTCAGTCAATCTGTAAACATGCACACACAGAGCAGTTCTGGTGGAGTGGTGGGGCTGAAGTGGGTGTGCACTGGGTTAAAGCGCACTGGGAAGGTCAGGAAGTGGTGACAACAAAGCTTGGTCAAGAAGGAGAGAAACAGAGCACTAACGAGAGAGTGGCCAGGCCCTACAAAGGAGTCATTCTGTGATGGGAAAAACTCGGGAGGGTTTAGAGGCCGAGGAAGGAGATCACCAAGCAAGGGAGACAGAATATATATCAAGAGGGACTGATGGAATGAGGGGAGAGCCAGGTAGACACAGACTCAAGAGCCCATGTGGAAGAGAAGATGGACCCTTCATCCTCTGAGCCTGGGGAGAAACGAAGGCTCAAACTGGATGTAGAAGGACAGAAAACTGAAGGCTTAACTTAGGAGATTCTACCTGCTCAATGAAATGTCAGCAGAGTCATGAGGGTGGCGTATGGAAGGCAAGTGTGAGGGGGCTGGGAAAGGACAAGAAGTTGGGCTGAGGAATGGCTACGAGGGCCCTCCTAAAGCAGGGCCCCATGAAAGGGACCCCAGTCTTGGTGACAGGGTGATTTTCTCTAGCAGGGATGGCAGGCCGTGGGGCTGGTCTACAGCAGTGGCTGTGCTGGGTGTCTCGGGTGGCCCGAGAGAGCAGCAAAGCAGCTGGGTGCATGCTCTAGGCTGGCTAGGGAAGGCAGGCCAGGAGGAAGCTGACCGACCAGGACAGCATGAAGGGACCAAGGGCCTGGTGGCCTCTTCAGTGAAACTAAGACCATCAGTAAGCTAACGGGGAGAGGGTTACAATCACAGAGGAGGAACTCTGAACCTGGTCTGCTGATTTAAGAGAAGGCCTAGCTAAAGTCACAAGGTCTTTAGAAATCCTCAGAAATGCTTAACCAGTAAACTACAGAAAGCAAAGAATTTTCTAAACTTTAGCTTATCACTAATATCTACAAATACAGAAAGTAATCAACTGTATGTTACGGACAATTCCTGGACAGCCATCGCCTTTGAAATGTACAATCCAACTAACAACTCCATATAAAAGGTCAGATAAACTCCATTATCAACTCCGTCACCATGCAAAAAAAGATGTTGTTTCTCTAAGGATACACACAGGAACGTGGAGGATCCTGTCATCATGGCGGATGCCATCTGTACCGGACCTCTGCCTTCTGAGTACCCACCTTAAGCAGCTCCATGGCTACGAGCACCTCCTCGGCAGGAACTTTATTATCGCCTAGCATGTTGGAAAGAGTCCACTTGAGGGGCTTCAGCAGGAAGACTCCAACCCCCCAGGAGATCCAGCTGCTGTCTACACTGGCCATGAAGTCTGACTCCCGCTGCAGCTCCCCTCGACTGCAGGCAAAGAAAGAAAAGGGCGTAGAGTAGGCTTAATGCAATGTCCCATTCCAATCTGAATCCTCCCCTAAGAGACAAATTTGATCATCACCATTATCATAAACACCATTTCTTAGGTACCTACTCTGGGCCAGCGATTATGAGCAGCAATGTTTATGCTCCAGCTGAAAACCTCACGACAACTCTGTGAGATGGACATTGTTGCTAGCATTTTGGTCAATGAGAAAATTGGAGGACTGGGGTGAGAGAGGCCAATATAATTGGCTCCAAAATGCAAGCTCTCCACTAAGGCTACAGAGCATACCTTGGGACTTCCTTGTACAAATGAGGCTCCATATGATAAATGAAAATAACCATAATGTCAATTACTGTCAATGCAAGACCTAAGGAAATATACAAAGACGGTCAGAGAAAAGATTTTCTGCTATTCCTAAGCTAAGGTGGAGACAGGACATAAGTACTTTATGGTACTGGTACTAAGTAGCTACATTTAATCGACCAATCACTATACTAAGGACTACGTAAGGAATGTTTCAAATCCTCACGATAAACCTAACGACAATTATCATCATCATTTTATACTTGGTCAAGCTGAAGCTTAAAGAGGGGCACATAATTTTAGCAAGTGGCAGAGCCAGGATTTGAGCCCAGACCATTTGGTCCTCAACTTGGCACAGTTCACTTTCTCAGACACAGTAAGTTTCAGAAATGGCTTGTCCTATCAGAGTCAGCCAATGGAAAGGTACTGGGGAGAAGACAGACCCCTAAAAGGAACATAGCAAAGTTGACTTTCTTCATTCACTGGGCAGGACCCTCAAAGGAACATATGAAAGTTGACTTTCTTCATTCACTGAAGCAGGTACTGTGCTAGCTAGGCTGCTCTCAGTGTAGGTACAAATGTGATCTGCAAATGTGATCTGCAAATGTGATCTAAATGATTTAGAATCAGGAGACTAGGGGGTCCAGGCCTGGCATTAGCTCTCACTAGCTGAGTGACCTCAAGTAAGTAGCTTGATCTCAGTCTCAGTCCCCTCTTCTGTCTGTTGAGGATAATTCTATCATCTCGCCCTCAGGACTGCTGAGGAGGTCAGATGATGGTGTATGCAAAGTATCTGCATACTGTTAAGTGCGGTACATCTATTAGACAGATATCCATGCCGCCGCCGCAGGTACCTCCAAAACCCTGCACCGGTCGCACAGGGGACACCTACAGACCCTTCTCAGAGCACCGAGGTACCCAGTAAAGCCCTCAGCCTGCTTCCTGTCCTCTGCTTCAACCAGCCTGTGCCAAGGACAAGCCAAGACAGTCCAGACACATGACCTGTGCCGGGGGTGCTGCAGGCAAGATCCCCACAGGCCTCTTCTCCACGACTGCCCTCTCGTTAGTCCTGACCTTCCTTAGTTCAATAAATCTATCTCACACACCTTCTGTGCCGCGGTAATTCAAATTTGGAAGCCCCTACAAAATAACTACACAACGGGATTCCAAGCCAGACAAGTCATTGTCACCTCTGCCAGACGGGTTTCTCCTCTTACCGTCTGAATCTAATCTCATCGGACAATCGTGGCCCCCCGATTTGCCCGATGCCCCGTCTCCGTCTCCCTCCACACCCCTAACCCAGCCTCCTTTCTGGTCCTCCTGTGCGTACTGAACAAACAGACCCGCCCCTGCGGTCCAGACCCTGGGCTGGGCGCGGTACCCTCAGGGAGCCACCCCCGCCCCTGGCCCGGGCCCGCCCTCACCGTAGCAGATCCTGCAGCACGGTGGCCAGCCCCAGCGGGACACTGCCCTTGCGCTGAAAGGCCTCCTGCAAGTCCCGCAGACGCAGGCGCACCACCCCCTGGCGGCGGCTGTGGCTCAGCACCAACGGAGCCCAGAAGCCCATCTTGCTGTCCCAGTCGGTGCTGTTCACCTCGCGACTCCTTTTGAAGGCGGAGAACAGGAAAGACATGCGTTCCTCATCCTCCTCCCACTCGGGGGGCAGTAGGCCCGCCGGGTCTCCCCCGGCCGGGGCCTCGGCCTCCCGCTCCGGGGACCACATCGGAACCCCAGCCCCGCCAAGGATCCGAACACAACCCCGGCCCTGGTCCCCTTCCGCCCTAGTTCCTTCCCGGCTTCCGTTCCTTGACCGCCTCCTCCTCTGTCATTACGTCATCGCCACCCCCAGCGTGAAATAAGTCCCGTGCCTTCTTAAGCGCATGCTTCTCTCTGCCCTCCCTGCGCCAGGAGGCGGGATGATGACCCTATTTTCTGACAGGCTCAAGGCGCTTGCGCCGGCACCTCCTCCCGCAGTCTTTGTGCGGCAAGTGGGGCTTCGCGCGTGCGCGGCGAGTAGGTGAGCGTCCCGCCTCCCTGACGGATCATAGAGTTTAATGACGCGTCATAGAGAGCCTAACGCTTCTGCGCCGGGTTGTGGAGGTTTCAGATAGTGGAACTGTAGAGTCCCGCTAAGAGGCGCCAGAGGAGCCGGGATCGCTGGTGCATCACTATGCGGTTCCTCCAGCAGCCTTTACTTCAGACACTTAAACTTCCAAGATACCTTCCTTTTACAGTAATGTCAGCAGATAGACAGCCGTCGGCCACTCAAGCTCTGTGACAGTATCCACACTACTTTTATTTTATTTTATTTTTTTTTTAAAGATTTTATGTATTTAGTTGGCAGACAGAGATCGCAAGTAGGCAGAGAGGCAGGCAGAGAGAGAGGAAGGGAAGCAGGGTCCCCACTGAGCAGAGAGCCTGATGTGGGGCTCGATCCCAGAATCCTGGGATCACGACCTGAGCCAAAGGCAGAGGATTTAACCCACTGAGCCACCCAGGTGCCCCCACACTACTTTTAAAAGATATATAAGCTTCTACTGTTCTGGCTTCTCACCTTCATCCTTGGAGCGCCCTGCGTTTCATTCTCAGTGTCAGTATCTTGCTGATCCTCAAGCTGGAGCTCAACTCTAATCTTCGTTGAAACGTACCCCAACTGACCTGACTCACTGTTGATCTCTTTCCCGAACTGCACAGTTAGCATTTACTATTCTGTATCTGTTCCCTAGTTCCCTCCGGGCAGGTGCAATGGCTTAAATATGATACTATGATACATAGTGGTGCTGAAGAAATTGTGATAAACTGAAAGGTGTTCGGCTTGACCTCTGCCCTTCTAATAACTTAGAATCTTGCTGGAATGAATGAGAGCTCACATATATAAGATTCTTACAAAAAAAATCTTTTGAGCAATGAACGTGTCCAAGGTGTTTAAAATAAATTGGTTTTCTTTTTATTTTTTATTTTTAAGATTTTATTTATTTATTTGATAGAGAGAGAGAGAACACAAGTAGGCAGAGAGGCAGGCAGAGAGACAGGAGGAAGCAGGCTCCCTGCTGAGCAGAGAGCCCGATGCGGGACTCGATCCCAGGACTCCGAGATCATGACCTGAGCCGAAGGCAGCGGCTTAACCCACTGAGCCACCCAGGCGCCCTGGTTTTCTTTTTAATTGAACGATTTAAAAGATGAAAGGAGTTTCTTGTTTAATGGAACTGGGTAACAATCCCCAGAGTTGAGTATGAATCTGACCTCTGCCATTCACTGGCTGTATGACCTTGGTCAAGTATTTAACCTTTCTATTTGAAAGAAATACTATGCTATATGTAAAATACCTAGTATAGTAGTATAGTTATTGATGTACAGAAGATGTTAGTGTTTGAAGCCAAGGGCCAAGAAAGAATTCTTGAGATGTCTTTGGTGCAAAAAGTTGGTTTTATTAAAACACCGAGACAGGCTCCTTTGGCAGAAAGAAGTGCACTGGGTCACGAAGAGTGGGCAATTATATACTTGCAAATTGGAAAGGGGGTTAGGGACAGAACAAACCTCCAAGGTATTTTGGAAACAAGGTTTCTAAGGCCCTGAGGGGGCTAGCAATTGTTAGGAAAGGTGTTTATTACTGTTTAGTAAACCCTCAGTCATGAGACCCTTCAGATGTCTATCAGTGGACCATATGCTTGGAAGATGATTCCTAACCTGTATCTTGGATGGGGGAGGGGTTAGAGATAAAGTGAGCTTCCAAAGGAATTTTTATATGTTAAAGAACACCTACAGGGTCCCAGGGGTTGGGCTAAGATTGAATTTTGCCCTTAGCAAAGTGTCAGTATTGAGACAGTTGAGTCCCTAAAGGAATGTCACTCTCCTCGTTTCAAGGACTTGTCAATGGGCTGTAAGTAGTAAGGAAATTTAATAATTTTTCTTCTGACTTTGTATTCCATATCATTATCACCATGTGGCAGAATGTTTAGTAGTTGGAACTCAGTTATAAGGAAGAATTTTAATGAGGATTTTGAAATACGAAAAGGGATTTGCTTGGCTATATAAATGAATGTGTCAACTGATATTGATGTGTTGCATTCCTTCAAGCATTTTCAGGTCAATATCCCATATGATATTTATGACAACTGACAAAAAGTCTCTCCTTGACCACACTCTAGATAGGTTTCTCTGAACCCTGTTCTTGACTAGGCCTGCCAACCTTGGCCTATAAAGACCTGAGCAAATGCTACCTTAGTTTCTAACAGCTCAAGACCACATCTCTAGGAAACCCTAGGCCCTCCCAAAGTGCTGCTGTCTCAGAAAACTCAAGGTTGTCAAAAAATTTTACTGTCTGTTCCAGACAACACCTAAAGATGGGGCCCTTGTCTCCCAGCCTCTGTGGGAGAGGAAAACTAATTTTCACAAGTCAGTTGGCAAACCCAGATACATTTCACAGGGACCACCTCCCCTTCCTGCTTTTTGTAATTTATCTCTGGCCAGACTCTACTGAGACCCCCTCACTCTCCTGCCTACTCCCGTATTTGCCCTTTGAAAAGCCTAGTCACCTCTGTATAAATTTGCACTGGATGCTTTCCCTATTGTAATAGTATATTACTGATTAAAATCTATCCTTACCACTTTAACTAGTGCCCAGGGTTACCCTAAGAAGCACGTTTCTGCCACGCTAGCATACTCAATAAAATGGCTGGTTGGTGTGTGTCATGGGAGAGACCAGCTTGTTTTCTCACCTAGGTCTCTGAGTCCAAGTCAAAATAGTTCTGCTCCTAAGCATTTTTTAAAAGATTTTATTCATATATTTGACAGACAGTGATCACAAGTAGGCAGAGAGAGAGAAAGAGAGAGGAGGAAGCAGGCTCCCCACTGAGGAGAGAGCCCCATGCAGGGCTCAATCCCGGGACCCTGGGATCATGACCTGAGCCAGAGACAGAGGCTTAATCCACTGAGCTACCCAGGCACCCCGTCCTAAACATTTTCAGGAGAGCAAAGTTAAGTATCTGTAGCCACCTGTACTGAAAGCGCCACTGGGTTCCTGAACCCTCTAAGCAGAGGGTTCTCCACCTCCACCTTTTAGAAATTGGGGGAGTTACTGGGAGTAATGGAGAACAGAAAGAAAAGCTCCAATGTTCCTCAAAGGAGCGACTGGGGATATGTCAAGCTCTTTCTCATCTCAGGGCCTCCACTGCTACATTCTTCCTCTGCTCTGCACGACTGGCTCCTTTTCATCCTTTAGGTCACAGCTTAAAATTCACTTCTTCAGAAAGGCCTTGTCTGAACATTCTATGTAACATAGCGCCCTTGGCATTTTAGAATGGATGGGTCAGTTTGACAACACCTGCTGATTTATCTGAACATCACAGAAAGACAACCAGACATACCTGTGTCCTGAAGACATGTGATAGCAAGTACACAGAGCCACGGGGAAGTATTTGTATTAAAAAAAAAATTGAACCTGAAAGTTATCAAGCTACTAGATCTAAATCCTAGCTTGTGGGGGCGCCTGGGTGGCTCAGTGGGTTAAGCCGCTGCCTTCGGCTCAGGTCATGATCTCAGGGTCCTGGGATCGAGCCCCACATCGGGCTCTCTGCTCAGCAGGGAGCCTGCTTCCTCCTCTCTCTCTGCCTGCCTCTCTGCCTGCTTGTGATTTCTCTCTATCAAATAAATAAATAAAATCTTTAAAAAAAAAAATAAATCCTAGCTTGTGGAAGTTAAAATCAGAATGTAGAGAGAGGTACATGTTAAATGAACACTGAGGTTGCAATTAGCAAAATCCAGACTGGGGAGTTCTACCTAGAACTTACAATTAGATCTATTCATCTAATTTGGATCCAATTTCATGAATAATCAGAAAAACTCATCAGTGGTAACTGCAAGGGCCTGGTTGGCCAAAGGGAGCCATTTTGTTGCAGTGAACTTAGATTGACCCTATGCAGTGAACTTAGATTGACCCTGCCCCTCCCAGAGGAACTTACTTGCAAAGCCTAGATACACAGGCGAGTCAGGCCAGGTGAAAACATCCAATTAGAGGGGTGCGCATATATTTACTGAGGTGAGATCCCATTGGCCACCTGTGTGTGGGCGGGGCTCAACCACCCCTATAAAGGTTAGTCTGCGAGGCTGAGGCTGGGGAGGAGTAGGAGAGTCGTGGAAGAAGTAGGAAAGTCGTGAGAGCCGGGAGAGCCGCCAGCGGGGCGGCCGCCCGGAGCCGCGGCCTCAGGGAGTGGTCTTGCCAGAGCAGCCCCTGTCCGGGGAGTGGCCCTGTCTGGGGAGCAGCCTTATCCAGAGTGGCCACGGTGGGAGCGGCCTTGCCAGGGTTGTCGTTGTCACCTTTTCATAAGAGACAGCCCTGACCAGTCAGTTTGATTCTTGATGCTTGGCGCGAAATAAAGCTTTGCTTGACCTTCGCTTTGTATCAGTCTCGTTCCTTTGATCACGGACCCCAATAGTAACCAGATACTTTCACTATTAACTGGACATTTGATATTTAGCAAATTACTTCGAATGAAATAATATGGGGGTTATGTTTTCTTGAAAGTATATTTTGAAGATATATCTGAAGTAGTTAAGACTGAAACCATAAGAAATTTGTGGCAGGAGGTTAGATGGGAGAGAGTAGGGATGTATCAATGAGTCTAAATTTCATACTCTGTACCTGCACAGAGCGAGGCGCTTAGATATCATTTAATTTTTTTAATAGATCTTATTTATTTAAGAAAGAGAGAACATGAGTGGGAGGAGCAGACTCCCCACTGAGCAGGGACCCCAGGATCATGACCTGAGCCGAAGGCAGACGCTTAACTGACTGAGACACCCAGGCGTCCCTCATTTAATTTTTTTTAAATGAATAAATGACCATGACGCACATCCTGGTTTCAGGTCAGTAAATACCTGCATGACCTCAGGCAAGCAGGCTTTCTCTCCCGATTCCTTCTCTGTCAATTAAGTGTTCTACACTATGATCTTGAGGACTTTTTTTCTAGTGCCCACTTTCTAATTCTAAATGTAATATCTATTGTAGGTGTGAGTGATTGCAGGTGTCCTTCAGTAGTGGGGAGTCTGAAGACCAAGAACAACCATATCATCTCACTGCGGTGATATTTATTTACCGATACTCTGATATGTATTTGATCAGATGCCTGAGAAGCCTCACTTCTGGGATAATGTGCAAACATCGCAGAGCCTTCAAACCCTGCATCACCTCTGTAAAGCCGCACAGTGCTCCATGTCGCCTCTCCAGCTGGTTTGGGGATGCCTCATTGTTTTTGTGGAAATATGCATGCCCTCTTATGTTTTCCAGTTATTTCTAGTTCTTATCTCTTGGATTCACAGCCTTTAGGACTTGGCTAAAGGAGGAATAAAAAATACATTATTCATGATCTACGAAATTTATGGAGGGAGAAGCCAGGCTTGTTAATATTCTGTTCCAGCACCACTATGTTCTAGAAGTCTTTCTTGATCTCTTTCTTTCCTCTTCCTTCCTTCCTGCTCCATGCTGGATTGGGTGTCTTATCTTTTTATACCTGTATACTTCTCTATCATTTCATGTCCCACATTGTTGTCTGCATTTCCATTTATGTGCCTGTCTAAGTAGGTTAATCGCCTTACTGGCAGGGACAATGCTTTTAATTTTGTTTTTTCTAGCACAGTGTGTGCACATCTATAAGGACTCAGATTGCTGTATGAATAAATTTAATGAATTTAGTCAAACCATGAGTTTGAAGAAAGAATGAAGAAACAATATCATCATTGCCTATGCTTTATATCATGAGAATATTTATGGGAAGGGGGGAGTAGGGTTGGGTGAGACTGGTGGTGGGTATTAAGGAGGGCACATATTGCATGAAGCACTGGGTGTGGTGCATAAATAATGGATCTTGGAACACTGAAAAAAATAAGATAAAAAATAAGAACATTGATCACAATATAATGTACAAGTACAAAAATCAAACCTTTTATTTATTTGGATGACTTACTGTTTCTTAACTGGTTTGAGCTGAAATGCCTCTAAATTTAATTGCTTACATAGTCAGACTGGTTAGAGCAATTACAGCTGTGGGAACTCCCTTGGCTTCTCCTTTCAAAGAATGCAAATCACAGGAGGTTGTTGCTATCTACCCATTCATAACTACGATCTTCTAGAATGCCTCAGTAACCATTTATGAAGTTGTTTAATTTTGTGCCAAAGAACTTATCCCTTTTTAAGCTCACTGTCTTCTCTTCCACTCTTCCCTTTTATTTTAATTAAAAATATTTTAAGATTTTATATTAATTCCAATTAAGGTACAGTGATATATTAGTTTCAAGTGTATTATATAGTGATTCAACACTTACTTACAACACCCAGTGCTCATCACAAGTGCACTTCTTTTTTTTTTTTAAAGATTTTATTTATTTATTTATCAGAGAGAGAGAGATCACAAGTAGGCAGAGAGGCAGGCAGAGACAGAGGGAGAAGCAGGTTCCCTGCCGAGCAAGGAACCCGATATGGGACTCGATCCCGGGACGCTGGGACCATGACCTGAGCCCAAGGCAGCCGCTTAACCAACTGAGCCACCCAGGCGTCCCACAAGTGCACTTCTTAATGTCCATCCTCTATTTCACTCATTCCCTCACCCACCTCGGTAAACATCACTTTTTTCTCTATAGTTAGAGTCTATTTCTTGGTTTCTCTCTTTCTCTCTTTTTTTCCTTTGCTCCTTTGTTTTGTTTCTTAAGTTCCACATGTGATTGAAATCATATAGTATTTCTCTTTCTCAGACTGGCTTATTTTGCTTAGCAATATATTCTCTAGTTCCATCCATGTTGCAAATCGCAAGATTCCATTCTTTTTTATGGCTAATATTTCATTGTCTCTATATAACACACCTTCTTTTTTAAATTTAATTTTATTTTCTCAGTGTTCCAAGATCCATTGTTTATGCATCACACCCAGTGCTCCATGCAATATGTGCCCTCCTTAATACCCACCACCAGGCTCACCTAACCCTTTGCCCCCCTTCCCTCCAAAATCCTCAGTTCGTTTCTCAGAGTCTACAGTCTCTCATGAGTCATCTCCCCCTCCAATTTTCCCCAATTCAACTTTCCTTTTCTTTTCCTAATGTCCTCCATGTTATTCCTTATGCTCCACAAGAGAAACCGTATGATAATTGACTCTCTCTGTTTGACTTATTTCACTCAGATCATTTCATAATCTCCAGTCCCATCCATGTTGATACAAAAGTTGGGTATTCGTCCTTTCTGAGGGAGGCATAATATTCCATTGCATATATGGACCATGTCTTCTTTATCCATCGTCTGTTGGAGGGCATCTTGGTTCCTTCCACAGTTTGGCGATTGTGACCATTACTGCTATGAACATTGGGGTACAGATGGCCCTTCTTTTCACTACATCTGTATCTTCGGGGTAAATACCCAGTAGTGCAACTCAGGGTCATTGGGAAGCTCTATTTTTAATTTCTTAAGGAATTTCCACACTGTTTTCCAAAGTGGCTGCACTAACTTGCATTACCACCAACAGTGTAAGAGGGTTCCCCTTTCTCCACAGCCTCTCCAGTTGTTTACTGTCTTGTTGATTTTGGCCATTCTAACTGGTGTAAGGTGGTATCTCAATGTGGTTTTGATTTTAATCTCCCTAATGGCTAGTTATGATTAACATTTTTTCATGTGTCTGTTAGCCATTTGTATGTCTTCTTTGGAGAAGAGTCTGTTCATGTCTTCTGCCCATTTTTTCACATGATTATCTGTTTTTTGAGTGTTGAGTTTGAGGAATTCTTCATATATGTTGGATATCAGCCCTTTGTCTGTAGTGTCATTTGTGAATATCTTCCTCCATTCCGTGGGTGGTCTCTTTGTTTTGTCAACTGTTTCCTTCACTGTGTAGAAGCTTTTGATCTTGATGAAGTCCCAAAAGTTCATTTTCACTTTTGTTTCCTTTGCCTTTGGAGACATGTCTTGAAAGAAGTTGCTGTGGCCAATGTTGAAGGGGTTACTGCCTATGTTCTCCTCTAGTATTTTGATAGATTGAGGTCTTTTATCCATTTCGAGTTTTCTTTGTGTATGGTGTAAGAGAATGGTCAAGTTTCATTCTTCTATACATAGTTGTCCAATCTTTATCCATCATCAATTGATGGACACTTGGGATGCTTCTGTATCTTGGCTATTGCAAATAATATTGCCATAAACATAGCAGTGCATGTGTCCCTTCAGTCCCTTTTTATAGTCTTTGGGTAAATACTTGTAGTGTGATTGCTGGATCATAGGGTGGTTCTCTTTTTAACTTTTGAGAAACGTCCATACTGTTTTCCACAGTGGCTGCACCAGTTTGCGTTCCCACCAATAGTGCACAAGGGTTCCTTTTCCTCTACATCCTCGCCAACACTTATTGTTTCTTTTTTTTTTTTAACATTTTTTTTAAAAGATTTATTTATTTATTTATTTGACAGAGAGAGAGAGAGAGAGAGAGCACAAGCAGGCAGAGAGGCAGGCAGAGAGAGAGGAGGAAGCAGGCTCCCTGCTGAGCAGAGAGCCCGATGCGGGGCTAGATCCCAGGACCCTGAGATTATGACCTGAGCCGAAGGCAGCGGCTTAACCCACTGAGCCAGCCAGGCGCCCCAACACTTATTGTTTCTTATGTTGTTGATTTTAGCCATTCTGACAGGTGTGAGGTGATATGACCTTGTGGTTTTGATATGCATTTCCCTGATGATGAATGACCTTGAGCTTCTTTTCATGTGTCTGTTGGCCATCTGTATGCCTTCTTTGGAGAAATATCTGTCCATGTCTTCTTTCCATTTTTTTTTAAAGACTTTATTTATTTATTTGACACATAGAGAGAGATCACAAGTAGGCAGAGCAGCAGGCAGAGACAGAGGAGAAGCAGGCTCCCCACTGAGCAGAGAGCCCAATGTGGGGCTCAATCCCAGGACCCTGAGATCATGACCCGAGCCGAAGGGAGAGGCTTTAACCCACTGAGCCACCCAGGCGCCCCTTTCTGTCCGTTTTTAATTGGATTATTTGTTTTTCAGGTGTTGAGTTATATAAGTTCTTTGTATATTTTGGATACTAACCCTTTATCATATATGTCATTCGCAAATATCTTATCCCATTCCTAGACTACCTGTTAGTTTTGTTGATTGTTTTTGTTGCTGTGCAGAATTTTTTTATTTTGATGTAGTCCTATGAGTTTATTTTTGCTTTTGTTTCCCTTGCCTCAGGAGATGTGTCTAGTAAGAAGTTACTATGGTCAGTATCTGAAGTTACTGCTTGTGCTCTCTCCTAGGATTTTTATGGTTTCAGGTCTCACATTGAGGTCCTTAATCCATTTTGAATTTATTTCTGTGTGTGGTATAATAAAGTCGTCCAGTTTCATTCTTCTGCTTGGTGCTGGGCAGCTTTCTCAAAACCAATTGTTGAAGAGACTGTCTTATGCCCAATTGCATATTCTTTCCTGCTTTGTCAAAGATTAATTGACCATATAATTATGGGTTGATTTTGGAGCTTGATTGCTTCCTTCCTCCCTCCCTCCCTCCCTTCCTTCCCTCCTTCCTTTCTTCTTTCCTTCCTTCCTTTGTTTCTTTCTTTCAAGATAGATTTATTTATTTGAGGAGCAGTAGGGGCAGAAGAAGAGAATCTTCAAGCAGAATCCCTGCTGAGCATGGAGCTGGACACGGGTTCAATCCCATGACCCATGAGATCATGACCTGAGCTGAAACCAAGAGTCAGATGCTTAACTGACTAAGCTACCAAGGTGCCCTTATTTTTTTTAAATCTATTCTATTGATCTATTTTTATTCTTGTGCCTCTTTTGAATACTATAGTTTGTAATATAACTTGATATCCAGAATTATGATGCCTCCAGTTTGCTCTTCATTTTTCAAGACGGCTTTGACTATTTGGGGTCTTTCGTGTTTCCTTCCAAATTTTAGGATTATTTGTTTTCGATCTGTAAAAATTGTTGGTGGCATTTTGATAAGGATTGCATTAAATGTGTAGATTGCTTTGGGGAGTATAGATATTTTAACAATATTTGTTCTTCCAATCCATGAGCATGGAATGTCTTTCCATTTCCTTGTGTCATTTTCAATTTCTTTCACTGGTGTTTTATAATGTTCAGAGTACAGGTCTTTCACCTCTTTGGTTATGTTTATTTC
The DNA here is from genome assembly GCF_902655055.1 of Lutra lutra. Lineage (NCBI taxonomy): Eukaryota > Metazoa > Chordata > Mammalia > Carnivora > Mustelidae > Lutra > Lutra lutra. The sequence goes on along the minus strand of NC_062279.1, from coordinate 45,708,689 downwards.
TAGGTATCTTATTTTTGGTGCAATTGTAAATGGGATTGTTTTGTTAGTTTCTCTTTCTGCTACTTCATTATTGATGTATAGAAATGCAACAAAAGATTTCTGTTTGCAACTTTACTGAATTTGTTTATCAGTTCTAGCAGGGGTTTTTTTGTCGTCTTTTGGGATATATATATATATTTCTATATATAGTAGTATCATGTTATCTGCAAATAGTGAGCATTTTACTTTTTTTCTTACTGATTTGGATGCCTTTTGTTTCTTTTTGTCGTCTGATTGCTATGGCTAGGACTTCCAGTACTGTGTTGAATAAAAGTGAAAATGGACATCCTTGTCTTGTTCCTGTTGTACAGGAAAAGCTGTCAGTTTTTCCTCATTGAGATTGAGGTTAGCTGTGGGTTTTTCATATACGACCTTTATTATGATGGGGTGTGTTCCCTCTAAACCCACGTTATTGAGGGTTTTTACTATGAATGCATGTTGTACTTTCTCAAATGCTTTCTCTGTGTCTATTGAAATGGTCATATGGCTTTTATCCTTTCTCTTACTGATGTGATGTATCATGGTGATTAATTTGTGAATATTCTTGCAACCCATGAATAAATCTTAGTTGATCATGGTGAAAGATTTTTTAAAATGTATTGTTGGATTAGGTTTGCTAGTATTTTATTGAGGATATTTGCATCCATTCATCAGAGATTTTGGCCTATGGTTCTCTCTCTCTCTCTTTTTTTTTTGTAATGTCCTCATCTTTTTTGATATTAGGGTAATGCTAGTCCCAATAAATGAATTTGGAAGTTTTCCTTCCTTTTCTATTTTTTTTGGAATAGTTTGGAAGAATGGGTATTAACTCTTCTTCCAATGTTAGAATTTGTGTGTGAAGCCATCTGGCCCTGGATTTTTTTTGGAGGGGGGGATTTGATTACTGATTCAATCTTTTTGCTATTTGTTGGTCTGTTCAAATTTTCTATTTCTTCCTGTTTCAGTTTTGGTAGTTTATATGTTTCTAAGAATTTATCCACTTCTAGGTTTTTCATAATATTTTTTTCATAATATTCTTTTGTAATTATTTGTATTTCTGTATTTTTAAAATTTCTCCTCTGTCATTTTGTGACTTTATTTATTTTGAGTTCTTTCTGTTTTTTTCTTGTTAAGTCTGGCTAGAGGTCTATCAAATTTATTGATTTCTCAAAGAACCAGCTTCTGGTTTTATTGAACTCTCTCTCTCTTTTTTAGTTTGTATATCATTTATTGTGTTCTGATCTTTATTATTTCCTTCTTTCTACTGGTTTTAGGTTTTGGTTGTGTGTGTGTGTGTGTGTGTGTGTGTTTAATAGCTCTTTTAGGTATAGGGCTTGGTTGTTTATTTGAGATTTTTCTTGCTTCTTTGAGGTAGGCCTGTATTGCTATAAACTTCCCACTTATAATCACCTTTGCTGCACCCCCAAAGTTTTGGATCATTGTGTTTTCATTTTCATTTGTTTCCATGTGCTTTTTGATTTCTTCTTTGCATTCTTGGCTGACCCATTCATTGTTTAGCAGCATGTTATTTAACTTTCATGTATTTGTGGTCTTTCTGGATTTTTTTCTTATGGTTGACTCTTAGTTTCATAACCTTGTGGTCAGAAAAGATGTATGGTATGACTTTGATCTTAAATTTATTGAGGCTTGGTTTGTGGCCTAATATGTCATCTATTCTGGAGAATGTTCCACGTGCACTTGAAAAGAATGTGTATTCTGCTATTTGGGGATGGAATGTTCTCAGTATATCTGTTAATTCCATCTGGTCCAGTGTGTCTTCAAAGACTTTGTTTCCTTCTTGATTTTCTCTTTAAATGATCTGTCCATTGTCATAAGTAGGGTATTAAAGTCCTCCACTGTTATTGTATTATTATCAATTAATTCCTTTATGTTTGTAATTAACTATTCTATGAAATTGATTGCTCCCATGTTGGGTGTTTTACCTACAATTGTTATATTTTCTTATTGTATTGTCCCTTTATAGTGTCCCCCTTACATAGTGTCCTTTTTGTCTTTTTGTTTTATTTTATTTTTTAAAAGATTTATTTATTTATTTTGAGAGAGAAGGATTGAGAGAGAGAGAGAGAGAGAGAGAGAGAAAACATTAATAGGGGAGAGGGACAGGAGGAGAAGGATAAGCAGAATCCCTGCTGAGCAGGGAACATGATGTTGGACTTGATCCCAAGGCTCTGGGATCAGACCAGAGCTGAAGGCAGATGCTTAACAACTGAGCCACCCAGGCACCCTGATATATGCTGTCATATTTTACATCATTTTATTCTGTGAGTTCCTTGGCTGATTTACTACAGAAATATTCATTTTTATATATTCATATTTAAATTGGATTTAAATTGGATCTTTCTACTCAAAGAGTCTCCCTTGATATTTCTTGCAGGGCTGGCTTAATGGTTACGAACTCTAAGTTTTTGTTTGTCTATAGGAAATTCTTTATCTTTACTTCTCTTTTGAATGATGGACTTGCTGGATAGAGTACTCTTGTCTGCAGATTTTCCCCATTCAGCACTTTGAATATGTCATGGCACTTTCTTCTGTCTTGGAATGTTTCTACTGAAAAACCCCTGATAGCCTGCAGGAGTTTTCCTTGCATGTTACTGTTTTCTTTTGTCTTGCTACTTTTAAATTTTTTGTTTTATTACTGTATTTTACCAATTTAATTACAATATGTTGTGGTGTGGATCTGCTTTTGTTGATTTTGTTTGGGGTCCTCTGTGCTTCCTGGATCTGGATATCTGTTTCCTTCACCAGATTAGGGAAGTTTTCAGCTATTATTTCTTAAAATAAAATTTCTGCCCCTTTTTCTTTCTTTTTTTTTTTTTTTAAAGATTTTATTTATTTATTTGACAGAGAGAGATCACAAGTAGATGGAGAGGCAGGCAGAGAGAGAGAGGGAAGCAGGCTCCCTGCTGAGCAGAGAGCCCGATGCGGGCCTCGATCCCAGGACCCTGAGACCACGACCTGAGCCGAAGGCAGCGGCTTAACCCACTGAGCCACCCAGGCGCCCCTCTGCCCCTTTTTCTCATCTTCCTCTGGGACTCCTATAATACCAGTGTTATTACATTTTATAGAGTCACTGAGTTCCCGAAGTCTATTATCCTTTTGCATTTTTTTCCATCTCTTTTGTTCACTTGGATCACTTTCCATTACTCTGTCTTCTAGATTAATAATTTATTCTTCTGCTTCTTCCAGCCTGCTGTCTATTGCATGAAGTGTGCTTCTAATCTTATTTATTGCACTCTTCATTTCTTTTCTTTATTTTTATTAACATATAATGTATTATTTGTTTCAGGTCTGTGAATCATCAGTCTTATACAATTCACAACACTCACCATAGCATATACCCTCCCCAATGTCTATAACCCAGCCACCCTTCCCCCTCCACTCCAGCAGCCCTCAGTGTGTTTCCTGATATTAAGAGTCTCTTATGGTTTGTCTCCCTCCCCAGCCCCATGTCATTTCATTTTTCCCTTACTTCCCCCCACAACCTCCCACCTTGCCTCTTAAATTCCCCATATCAGAGAGATCATATGATAATTGTCTTTCTCTGATTGACTTATTTCACTTAGCACAATACCCTCTAGGTCCAACTACATCATTGCAATTTTGGTTTTTTTGATGGCTGTGAAATATATTTATATAACATCTTCTTTATCCATTCATCCGTTGATGGATATCTAGGCTCTTTCCATAGTTTGGCTTTTGTTTGTTTGTTTTGTTTTGTTTGGCTTTTGTGGACATTGCTGCTAGAAACTTTTGGGCGCGCATGCCCCTTCAGATCACTACATTTGTATCTTTAGGGTAAATACCTAGTGTGATTGCTGGGTTGTAGGGTAGCTCTATTTTCAACTTTTGAGGAGCGTCCATACTATTTTCCAGAGTGGCTGCACTAGCTTGCATCCCTACCAACAGTGTAGGAAGGTACCCCTTTCTCCACATCCTCACCAACATCTCTCATTTCCTGACTTGTTAGCCATTCTGACTGGTGTGAGGTGGTATCTCACTGTGGTTTTGATTTGTATTTCCCTGATGCCAAGTGATGTGGAGCACTTTTTCATGTGTCTGTTGGCCATCTGGATGTCTTCTTTGCAGAAATGTCTGTTCATGTCTTCTGCCCATTTCTTGATTGGATTTTTTGTTCTTTGGGTGTTGAGTTTGATAAGTTCTTTATAGATTTTGAATACTAGCCCTTTATCTGATATGTCATTTGCAAATATCTTCTCCCATTCTGTCAGTTGTCTTTTGGTTTTGTTGACTGTTTCCTTTGCTGTGCAAAAGCTTTTGATCTTGATGAAATCCTGATAGTTCATTTTTGCCCTTGCTTCCCTTGCCTTTGGTGATGTTTCTACAAAGAAGTTGCTGCGGCGAAGGTTGAAGAGTTGCTGCCTGTGTTCTCCTCAAGGATTTGATAGACTCCTCTCTCACATTGAGGTTTTTCATCCATTTGGAGTCTATTTTTGTGTGTGGTGTAAGGAAATGGTCTAGTTTCATTCTTCTGCATGGGGCTGTCCATTTTTCCCAACATCATTTGTTAAAGAGACTGGTTTTTTTTCTATTGAACATTCTTTCCTGCTTTGTTGAAGATGAGTTGACCATAGAGTTGAGGGTCCATTTCTGGGCTCTCTATTCTGTTCCATTGATCTACGTGTCTGTTTTTGTGCTGATATCATACTGTCTTGATGATTACAGCTTTGTAATAGAGCTTGAAGTCTGAAATTGTGATGCTGCCAACTTTAGCTTTCTTTTTCAACATTCCTCTGGCTATTCGGGGTCTTTACTGGTTCCACATAAGTTTTAGGATTATTTGTCCCATTTCTTTGAAAAAAGCTGTTTGGGATTGCATTAAGTGTGTAGATTGCTTTAGATAGCATAGACATTTTCACAATATTTTTTCTTCCAATCCATGAGCATGGAATATTTTTTCATTTCTTTGTGTCTTCCTCAGTTTCTTTCTTGAGTACTTTATAGTTTTCTGAGTACAGATTCTTTGCCTCTTTGGTTAGGTTTATTACTAGGTATCTTATGGTTTGGGGTGCGGTTGTAAATGGGATCAACTCCTTAATTTCTCTTTCTTCTCTCATGCTGTTGGTGTATAGAAATGCAACTGAATTCTGTGCATTGATTTTATATCCTGACACTTTGCTGAATTCTTGAATGAGTTCTAGCAGTTTTGGAGTGGAGTCTTTTGGGTTTTCTGCATAAAGTAGCATAACATCTGCAAAGAGTGAGAGTTTGACTTCTTCTTTGCTGATTCAGATGCCTTTTATTTCTTTTTGTTTTCGGATTGTTGAGGCTAGGACTTCTAGTACTATGTTGAATAGCAGTGGTGAAAGTAGACAGCACTGCCATGTTACTGACCCTAGGGGAAAAGCTCTCAGTTTTTCCCCATTGAGAATGATATTCGCTGTGGGGTTTTCATAGATGGCTTTTATGATATTGAGGTATGTACCCCTAACCCTACACTGTGAAGTTTGGATCAAGAAAGGATGCTATACTTTGTCAAATGCTTTTTTAGCATCTATTGAGAGTATCATATGGTTCTTATTCTTTCTTTTGTTAATGTATCATATCACAATGATTGATTTGCTGATGTTGAACCGAGCTTGCAGCCCAGAAATAAATCTCACTTGGTCGTGGTGAATAATCCTTTTTATGTACTGTTGGATACTATTGGCTAGTATTTTGGTGAAAATTTTTGCATCCATGTTCATCAGGGATATTGGTCTGTAATTCTCTTTTTTGATGGGGTCTTTGTCTGGTTTGGGGATCGGGGTAATGCTGACCTTACAAAATGGGTTTGGAAGTTTTCCTTCCATTTCTATTTTTTGGAACAGTTTCAGAAGAATAAGTATTAATTCTTCTTTAAATGTTTGGTAGAATCCCCCTGGGAAGCTGTCTGGCCCTGGGCTCTTGTTTCTTGGGAGATTTTTGATGACTGCTTCAATTTCCTTACTGGTTATAGGTCTGTTCAGGTTTTCTATTTCTTCCTGGTTCAGTTTTGGTAGTTTATATATCTCTAGGTATTCATTCATTTCTTCCAGATTGTCAAATTTGTTGGTGTATAGTTGCTCATAATATCTTCTTATAATTGTTTGTATTTCTTAGGTGTTGGTTGTGATATCTTTTATTCATCATTCTATTAATTTCCATCCTTTCTCTTTTCTTTTAATACATCTGGCCAGGGGTTTATCAATCTTATTAATTCGTTCAAAGAACCAGCTCCTAGTTTCATTAATCTGTTCTACTGTTCTTTTGGTTTCTATTTCACTGATTTCTGCTCTGATCTTTATTATTTCTCTTCTCCAGCTGGGTTTAGGTTTTATTTGCTGCTCCTTCTCCAGCTCCTTTAGGTGTAGGGTTAGGTTGTGTATTTGAGACTTTCTTGTTTCTTGAGAAAGACTTGTATCACTATATACTTTCCTCTCAGGACTGCCTTTGCTGTGTCCCACATATTTTGAACAGTTGTGTTTTCATTTTCATTTGTTTCTGTGAAATTTTTTTTCTCTAATTTCCTGGTTGATCCATTCATTCTTTAGTAGGATGTTCTTTAGCCTCCATGTATTTGAGTTCTTTCAAAGTTTTCACTTGTGATTAAGTTCTAGTTTCAAAGCATTGTGGTCTGAAAATATACAGGGAATGGTCCCAGTCTTTTGGTACCAGTTGACCTGATTTGTGACCCAGGATGTAATCTATTCTGGAGATCCACATGCACTAGAGAAGAATGTGTATTCTGTTGCTCTGAGATGGAATGTTCTGAATATATCTGTGATGTCCATCTGGTCCATTGTGTCATTTAAAGCCTTTATTTCCTTGTTGATCTTTCACTTAGATGATCTGTCCACTTCAGTGAGGGGGGTGTTAAAGTCCCCTACTATTATTATATTATTGTCAATGTGTTTCTTTGATTTTGTTATTAATTGGTCTATATAATTGTCTGCTCCCATGTTAGGGGCATGGATATTTTAAGTTGTTAGATCTTTTTGTTGGACAGACCCTTTAAGTATGATATAGTGTCCTTCCTCATTTCTTATTATAGTCTTTGGCTTAAAACCTAATTTACCTAATATAAGAATTGCCAGTCCAGCTTTCTTTTGATGTCCATTAGCATGGTAAATTGTTTTCCACACCCTCACTTTAAATCTGGAGGTATCTTGGGTCTAAAATGAGTTTCTTGTAGACAGTATATTGATGGCTCTTTTTTTTTTAAATCCATTCTGATACCCTTTTTGTCTTTTGATTGGGGCATGTAGCCCATTTACATTCAGGGTAACTAAAGAAAGATATGAATTTAATGCCATTGTAGTGCCTGTAAGGTGACTGTTACTGTATAGTGTCTCTGTTCCTTTCTGGTCTGTTACTTTTAGGCTCTTTTTGCTCAGAGGACCCCTTTAAACACTTACAGTAGGCTTCTTGGTGTTTGCAAATTCTTTTAGTTTTTGTTTGTCCTGGAAGATTTTTTTTTAAAAGATTTTATTTATTTATTTGACAGAGAGAGATCACAAGCAGGCAGAGAGGCAGGCAAAGAGAGAGGAGGAAGCAGGCTCCCCGCTGAGCAGAGAGCCCGACGCGGGGCTCGATCCCAGGACTCCGAGACCATGACCCGAGCCGAAGGCAGCGGCTTAACCCACTGAGCCACCCAGGAGCCCCTGTCCTGGAAGATTTTTATCTCTCCTTGTATTTTCAGTGACAGCCTAGCTGGATATAGTATTCTTGGTTGGATATTTTTCTCATTTAGTGCTCTGAATATATCATGCCAGTCCTTCTGGCCTGCCAGATCTCTGTGGAGAGGTCTGCTGCCAGTCTAATATTTCTACTGTTGTATGTTATAGACCTCTTGTCCTGAGCTGCTTTCAGGATTTTCTCTTTGTCACGGAGACTTGTAAGTTTTACTATTGGATGATGGGGTGTGGGTTTATTTTTATTGATTTTGAGGGGGGTTCTCTGTGCCTCCTGGATTTTGATGCTTGTTCCCTTCACCAAATTAGGGAAATTCTCTGCTATAATTTGCTCCAATATACTTTCTGCTCCTCTCTCTCTTACTTCTTTTTCCGGGATCCCAATCATTCTAGTATTGTTTTATCTTATGGTATCACTTATCTCTCAAATTCTCCCTTCATGGTCCAGTAGTTGTTTATCTCTCTTTTTCTCAGCTTCTTTATTCTCCATCATTTGTTCTTCTATATCACTAACTGTCTCTTCTGCCTCATTTATCCTAGCAGTAAGACACTCCATTTTTTATTGCACCTCATTAGTAGCTTTTTAAATTTCAACTTGGTTAGATTTTGGTTCTATTTCTCCAGAAAGGGCTTTTATTTCTCCATAAAGGGATTCTCTAATATCTTCCATGCTTTTTTAAAGCTCCGTTATCATCTTGATAATTGTCATTCTGAACTCTAGTTCTGACATCTTGCTAATGTCCATATTGATTAGGTCCCTAGCCCTCAGTACTGCCTCTTGGTTTGTTTGTTTTTTTTTTTGAGGTGAGTTTTTCTGCCTTTTCATTTTATCCAGATAAGAGAGATGGATGAGAGAACAAAATACTAAAAGGGTAGCAACGACCCCAGAAAAATATACACTAACCAAATTGGAAGAGTCTCAAAACTGAGGGTGGGGGGAGAAAGGAGAAAAAAATATATATGTATAATATAATAAAATATAATACTATATATTAGACTGGTGAATAGAACAGAGACACAAACTTGATTTGGGGTGTATTTTGATCTGTTAGAAGAAACTACCTCCCAAAATTAAAAAAAAAAAAAAAGGAAAAAACATATATGTACAAAAATAAGGGTAAACACGATGAAGGGATGGAATATGACTGTAAAGATGAAAATGAAAAAAGATTCTAAAAAAGGAATTGATAAGATAAGTTGTTGGTTGAAAAAAGAAAAAAAAAAGAAAAACAAAGAGGAAAGAATGTGATCAAGCAGGAGACTAGAACAAAGCCATGCACTAGATTTAGGGTATATTCTGATCTATTAGAAGAAACTGTATCCTAAAATTTTAAAGAAAGAAAAACCTATATGTATAAAAAAAAATGTTAAATACAACGAAGGGATAGAATATGACTATAATAATGAGAATTGTAAAAGATTTTTAAAAAGGTATTGATAAGATAAAACAGGAAATAGGTGGGTTAGGAATAGGAAAGATAAAAAATTTAAAAAATGGAATAGTAAAAAAAAATTTAAAAATTTAACTTTGAAAGACTAAAGAATCATGGGGGTAAAAAACCATGAATTCTATGTGCTTTATTCCCGTAGCTCTGAAGTTTTGCTGTTCTCATTGATCAGTGAACTTGGTCTTGGCTGGATGTTCTTGCTGATCTTCTGGAGTAGGGGCCTGTTTCCATGATTCTCAAATGTCTTTGCCTGAGGTGGAATTGCACTGACCTTGCCAGGAGCCAGGCTAAGCAATCTGCTTGGGTTCCTTCTCGGGAGCTTTTGTTCCCTGAATGCTTTCTGTAGAGCTTTGGAGGGTGGGAATGAAAATGCTGACCTCCCAATCTACGGCCCCAGAGGAACTGAGAGCTCTGGGGCCCACTCCTCAGTGTGCCCTCAGAGAAAAGCAGTAAGTCCCTCCCATCTCCCTGGTCTCTGGCTGCACTCCGTGCTCACCAGTCTGTGACCAAGCATTTCTATCACTGGTGCACAGTCCTGTTTGGAGTCTCCAAAACCAGCAGATTCCTGCAGTGCACTCCCATGATGCTCCTCCTGGAGGAGGAGGGAGAGGGTCTCCCTGGATCTGGTGCTTGTGGGGTCCCTTCTTTTTTTTTCTTTTTTTTTTTTTTAAAGATTTTATTTATTTATTTGACAGAGAGAGAGATCACAAGAAGGGAGAGGCAGGCAGAGAGAGAGGGGGAAGTAGGCTCCCTGCCAAGCAGAGAGCCCGATATGGACCTTGATCCCAGGACCCTGAGACTATGACCTGAGCTGAAGGCAGAGGCTTAACCCACTGAGCCATCCAGGTGCCTTGTGGGGTCCCTTCTTGAAGAGCAGTGGCCCACCTGTGCCTTGGATCCCGTGTTATGCCTCCTTGGCTCCATATCTGTTGCTGGCTTCCCCACTCTGATACCTGGGAGCTCTGCCACACTCAGACACCCCTGGTCTTTCTGTGACCAGTTCCTGAGACCACACTGCGAGGCTCCACACACCCTCCCCCACTAGCCTCTGAAGTGACGTCCTTCAGTGGAGCAGACTTCTAAAAGTTCTGATTTTGTGCGCTGCTGCTTTACCACTTGCGGGGAGCTGACCCCTCTCCCTGCGGTCTCTCTTTCCATATATATCGCCTAGGATTCACTTCTCCATACATCCTACCTTCCATTAAGTGGCCCTTTTCTATTCCTAGAATTGCTGTGCTTCTCTTCAATCTCCTGTTCAGTTTGTAAGTGTTCAAAATGGTTTGATAACTATCTAGCTGAACTCCTGGGTCCTGATGATATTTAGGTCTCCTACTTCTCTGACATCTTGGGCCTCCCCTAGGGTTTGTTTTTTTTTTTTTTTAAATTTTATTTTTTATAAACATATATTTTTATCCCCGGGGTACAGGTCTGTGAATCGCCAGGTTTACACACTTCACAGCACTCACCATAGCATATACCCTCCGCAATGTCCATAACCCCACCCCCCAACCCCCCTCCCCCCATCAACCCTCAGTTTCTTTTGTGAGATTGAGAGTCACTTATAGTTTGTCTCCCTTCCAATCCCATCTTGTTTCATTTACTCTTCTCCTACCCCCTTAACCCCCCATGTTGCATCTCCTCTCCCTCATATCAGGGAGATCATATGATAGTTGTCTTTCTCCGATTGACTTATTTCGCTAAGCATGATACCCTCTAGTTCCATCCATGTCATCGCAAATGGCAAGATTTCATTTCTTTTGATGGCTGCATAGTATTCCATTGTGTATATATACCACATCTTCTTTATCCATTCGTCTGTTGATGGACATCTAGGTTCTTTCCATAGTTTGGCTATTGTAGACATTGCTGCTATAAACATTCGGGTGCACGTGCCCCTTCGGATCACTACGTTTGTATCTTTAGGGTAAATACCCAGTAGTGCAATTGCTGGGTCATAGGGTAGTTCTATTTTCAACATTTTGAGGAACCTCCATGCTGTTTTCCAGAGTGGTTGCACCAGCTTGCATTCCCACCAACAGTGTTGGAGGGTTCCCCTTTCTCCGCATCCTCGCCAGCATCTGTCATTTCCTGACTTGTTCATTTTAGCCATTCTGACTGGTGTGAGGTGATATCTCATTGTGGTTTTGATTTGTATTTCCCTGATGCCGAGTGATATGGAGCACTTTTTCATGTGTCTGTTGGCCATCTGGATGTCTTCTTTGCAGAAATGTCTGTTCATGTCCTCTGCCCATTTCTTGATTGGATTATTTGTTCTTTGGGTGTTGAGTTTGCTAAGTTCTTTATAGATTTTGGACACTAGCCCTTTTCTGATATGTCATTTGCAAATATCTTCTCCCATTCTGTCAGTTGTCTTTTGGTTTTGTTAACTGTTTCCTTTGCTGTGCAAAAGCTTTTGATCTTGATAAAATCCCAATAGTTCATTTTTGCCCTTGCTTCCCTTCCCTTTGGTGATATTCCTAGGAAGATGTTGCTGCGGCTGAGGTCGAAGAGGTTGCTGCCTGTGTTCTCCTCAAGGATTTTGATGGATTCCTTTCTCACATTGAGATCCTTCATCCATTTTGAGTCTATTTTCGTGTGTGGTGTAAGGAAATGATCCAATTTCATTTTTCTGCATGTGGCTGTCCAATTTTCCCAACACCATTTATTGAAGAGGCTGTCTTTTTTCCATTGGACATTCTTTCCTGCTTTGTCGAAGATGAGTTGACCATAGAGTTGAGGGTCTATTTCTGGGCTCTCTATTCTTTTCCATTGATCTATGTGTCTGTTTTTGTGCCAGTACCATGCTGTCTTGATGATGACAGCTTTGTAATAGAGCTTGAAGTCCGGAATTGTGATGCCACCAACTTTGGCTTTCTTTTTCAATATTCCTTTGACTATTCAAGGTCTTTTCTGGTTCCATATAAATTTTAGGATTATTTGTTCCATTTCTTTGAAAAAAATGGATGGTACTTTGATAGGAATAGCATTAAATGTGTAGATTGCTTTAGGTAGCATAGACATTTTCACTATATTTATTTTTCCAATCCAGGAGCATGGAACATTTTTCCATTTCTTTGTGTCTTCCTCAATTTCTTTCATGAGTACTTTATAGTTTTCTGTGTATAGATTCTTAGTCCCTTTGGTTAGGTTTATTCCTAGGTATCTTATAGTTTTGGGTGCAATTGTAAATGGGATTGATTCCTTAATTTCTCTTTCTTCTGTCTTGTTGTTGGTGTAGAGAAATGCAACTGATTTCTGTGCATTGATTTTATATCCTGACACTTTACTGAATTCCTGTACAAGTTCTAGCAGTTTTGGAGTGGAGTCTTTTGGGTTTTCCACATATAGTATCATATCATCTGCAAAGAGTGATAGTTTGACTTCTTCTTTGCCGATTTGGATGCCTTTAATTTTCTTTTGTTGTCTGATTGCTGAGGCTAGGACTTCTAGTACTATGTTGAATAGCAGTGGTGATAACGGACATCCCTGCCGTGTTCCTGACCTTAGCGGAAAAGCTTTCAGTTTTTCTCCATTGAGAATGATATTTGCGGTGGGTTTTTCATAGATGGCTTTGATAATATTGAGGTATGTGCCGTCTATCCCTACACTTTGAAGAGTTTTGATCAGGAAGGGATGCTGTACTTTGTCAAATGCTTTTTCAGCATCTATGGAGAGTATCATATGGTTCTTGTTCTTTCTTTTATTAATGTGTTGTATCACATTGATTGATTTGCGGATGTTGAACCAACCTTGCAGCCCTGGAATAAATCCCACTTGGTCGTGGTGAATAATCCTTTTAATGTACTGTTGAATCCTATTGGCTAGTATTTTGGCGAGAATTAAAACATATGCACTTTAAATACAAAATCCTAAATATTGTAAAAGATGAGAAAAGATATACAATGCAATCAATAAGCATAAGTAAGCTTGGTGTAGCTCTCTTAAAGTCAAACAGAGTAGTTTCAATATTACTGGCACGTATTACCAAAGATAAAGAGGCTATCTAATGATAAAATGGTTGATTCATCAGAATGACATAGTCCTCAATATGCATGTACTTAATAACAGAGCTTTAAAACTTGAAGAAGCAACTGATAGAATTATTGATAGAACTGATAGAATTAGTGGGAGAAATAGACAAATCTACAATCATAGATGATTTTTAACACCTTTTACACAACATGTCATAGAACAACTCATCAGGAAAAAAATCAACAGAGTCATAGATCTGAGGAATTCATTTCCTTGAGCTTATTAACATTTGTGGAGCACTATGCCCAACAATTGTTGAATGTTTATTATTTTTGAATGCACATAGTGTGTTCACTAAGGTAAACCACATTTAGACTATAACACAAATCTCAGTAAATTTAAAAGATTTGAAATTGTACCATAGTATGTTCTCTGGTTGCCAACGGAATTGAATTAGAAATCAATTAACACTAAGATATAAATAAAAGATTAACATATTTGGAATTTAAGGAGCATACTTTTAAAAACCCATGGGTCAGAAAAGAAACTACATGGAAATTAGAAAGTATTTACAACTGAATGATAATGATAATGCAATATATTAAAATTTATGGGAGGAAGCTGGAGCAAGTCTTGAGAGAGTGTAAATGTTTACATTAGTAAAGAAGACAAGATTAAAAATCAATGATCTAGTTTGCTACTTAATCTAGAAAAAGAAGAGCAAAATAAGCCTAAAATAAGTAGAAGAAAAATAATAATAAAGAGAAGAAATCTGTAAAGTAAAAAACAGAATAAAGTAAAAAACAAAATTAACATAGATAGCACAGCTATTTGAAAAGACTAATAAAACTTAAAAATCTCTGGCAAAATTCATCAAGAAAAAGAAAAACACAAATTACCAAAATTAGGATAAAAGAGAGGATATCACTATGATCATTAAGGATAGTAAGGGAATATATTTGATATATTTGATATGTTTGATAACCTAGATAAGAGACAAATTCCTTAAAAACTTGACTTGTCAGGGGCACCTGGGTGACTCAGTCAGTTAACCATCTGCTAGGATCTTGGGATGGAGCCCTGTGTCAGTCTCCCTGCTCAGTGGGGAGTCTGCTTCTCCTTCTCCCTTTGTTGCTCCTCCTGTTCTTCTCACTCTCTCTCAAATAAGCAAAAAAAAAAATTTTTTTTTAAAACATTCACAGAGGACATGGGGAGATGGAGAGGAGAAGGGAGCTGGGGGAAATTGGAGGGGGAGATGAACCATGAGAGACTATGGACTCTGAAAAACAATCTGAAGATTTTGAAGGGGGTGGGGTGGGAAGTTGGGTGAGTCTGGTGGTGGGTATTATGGAGGGAACGTATTGCATGGAGCACTGGGTGTGGTGCATAAACAATGAATTCTGGTGCACTGAAAAGAAATTTAAAAAATAAAAAATAAAAAATAACCAAAAAACCATTCACTTGTCAATATAGACACATAAAGAAATAGAAGATCTCAGTAACACCACATCTATTCAGGCATTTGAATTATCAAACACACTCTCTCTCTTTCTCTCTCTCTCTCAGACACACACACACACACACATGCACACACACAACTCCAAACAAAAGCAACAAAAAATAACTTCTAGGTCCAGGTGGTGGGATTGGCGAATGCTATGAAACATTTAAAGAAGAAGGTAAAAAGGAAGAAATAATACCAAACTTACACAACTCTCAAGGAAATTGAGCTTATTTTATAAGACCAAATAACCCTGATAGGTAAACCTTACAAAGACATCACAGAAAGAGAAAATTATAGACAAATATTCCTCACAATAGGTGCACACACACACAAAGATAGCCTTGAGAAAATGTCAGCAAATCAAATCTAGCAATACTTAAAAAGGATACTACATCATGACAAGCAAACTTTAGCCCAGGAATTCAAGGTAGGTTTAACATTGTAAAGTCCATCAGTTTGTTATTTTATCTTAGTTTATTATTTTTTTTCATTCCGGTATAATTAACATACAGTGTTACATTAGTTTCAAGTGTACAATATAGTATTTCAACAATTCCATACATCACCCAGTGCTCATCACAGCAAGTGCACTCCTTAATCCCCATCACCTATCTCTCCCATCCCCCCACTTATCTCCCCTCTGGTAACCATCAGTTTGTTCTCTATAGTTAAGAGTCTGTTTTTTGGTTTCTCTCTCTCTCTGTCTTTTTTCCTTTGCTCATTTGTTTTCTTTCTTAAATTTCACATGAGTACAAACATGGTATTTCTCTTTCTCTGACTGACTTCTTTCACTTAGCATTATACTCTCCAGATTCATCCATGTCATTGCAAATAACAAGATTTCATTCTTTTTTATGGCAGAATAATATTTCATTGTGTATATATAGTATATCTTCTTTATCCACTCATCTATTGATGTAAAGTCCACCAATTTCATTTACCACTTTAGTAAAGGAGAAAATCCATATAATTATCTCAATAGATTAAAAAAATATTTGAAGGTAATCAAGACAATGCTGTATTGACACACATAATAGATCAGTGGAACAGAATGCAGAGTCCAGAAATGGACCATATAGATGGTCAATTGAATTTCAACAAAGGAGGTAAGACTATTCAATGGGGAAAAATGTTTTTTCAATAAATGATGTTGGAACCACTGGATCGATGTATGAAGAAAAATAAACTTGAACTCCTACTACCCTTGTACATACAAAACTGATGTAAGGGGTGGAGTTGGAAGCTCCCTTGGGTTCCCTTCTCTCTTAGACTCTGTCCAGCCCTTAAATCACTCTGCAAGCATTACCAAAGAAGGATCTAGACTTTTGTGACTTATGGAATAGTGGACCCCACCATCCCTACCAACTTGGGGCCAGCAGTGCCCTAAGTGTGTGGATACAGCTAGAAGAGCCTGAACCACAACAGGACTCCTCTTCTTGGCCCATTGAGTTTCATATGCTAATTAGTCACCAGGAGTTCTGCATCCAAAGAACTTTAAAGAATCTAACAGGGAAGGAAAATCCAGAAGAAAGGCTGAAGTGGGTTCCTCTGGCTTGTCAAAGCAGGAGCTGTAGGGTTGAGATGAGAGTGTGAAAACCTGAGACAGAAAAATGGATAATGGACATGGAATCACCTGAATTTGCAAAGAGGTGATGAGTGAAGATGTGGAAGCCTACTGACCATCTGAATTCAAAGCCACTGGTCATGGCCTCTGTGTCCATTCCAACCATCCACCTGCTTCCTGCCAGACAGTGGCTACTGAGATGCTAACAAGCCTCTGACTGAGAAGCCTCACACTGGGACAGAAGAGCAAAGTAACTCTGGATGAGTGACATCCATGCACATGGTTGACGAGGAGCAGAAGCTGAGAGTGGGCAGAAAATGGTAGTCAGATGAAGGGAGGAAGTTCAAGGTTTATGAAGAAGTGGGATATTGATCCTAAGAAGGACCTAGATCAGGAAAGGCCTTGAATGCTGAACCTGAGCCTAATTTCCCTGCTTGAGCAGAAAGCACAGTGTTTTCAATTAGCTCCATACTGATTGTGTATTACCAGCTGATGTGGAAGCAGGTGATGCTCCTGGCATTCACACAGAACCTACACAGAGCAGTGTATAGGGACAGAGGCAGACGTTGACTGCCAGGAGCCTGGTGGCCAGGTGGGTGAGATGAGGAGCACTCCCTAATGGCTTGGGGCAGTGGGAAGAGAGCAGCCTCTGGTGCCAGGGGAAAGGTAAGCTGCAGACACCATGCCAACTGTGGGGGGGCAGGCCTCCATTTTGGGGTCCCAGGACCTTTTTATTCCTTGTCTTTGGTGTCCTGCAGCTGGTGAGTCCCTGCTGTGGTTCCTGGCTCAGGAAGGAGGGCCTCATGGCCAGGAGCAGGGAACACAGTGGTAGTGCTTTCCTGGGTCACCAGAGGCAGGGGTGAGTTGGGGAAGGACCAACAGTGGGTGGAGCCAGGGAAGAGCCCTCTAGCAACAGCACCTGCCCAGACCCAGAGGGAGCAGAGACCCCCACCCTGGTCCCGAGCAGGTCTGGCTGTCCTGGAAATGAATTCCAGAATCAAGGAAGACTCGCCTATGTGAAACATGAAACAAAATAGACTCCCATATGTCCAGGATTTTTAAATGGAGTGAGAAGGACATTCAGGAGATGTAGGTCTTCCTCATCCTTACTAGGTAGAACCATAAATAGAGCTACTCTATGACCCTGCAATTGCACTACTGGGTATTTACCCCAAAGATACAGATGGAATGACAAGAAGGGCCATCTGTACCCTGATGTTCTTAGCTGCAATGGCCACGGTTGCCAAACGGTGGAAAGAACCATGAATTTTTGAATTGGAGCAAATTACAAAAATTCTAAGAATTCTGCAAGAACACCTACAACTTGTTACAGTCATGGGCTTTTGCTTAGTAATAGCCTTAGCAACCAATTACATTTAGCCAAGATTAGCTTTCTGCCACCAACAGGGTAACTTCTGTCCAAGGGTGCAAGAGCATGGCTCAGATGTCCCAAACACCAGGCTCAGCCACTCCCTGCTGATAAAATCCAAAGGCAGAGAGACCAGAGGAGGTGAAACAAGAAAGGAATTTATTCAGTGGGGCCAACACCAGGAAGACCGTGCAATAGTGTCCTCAAAACAGTCTACAAAGTGCTGAAAATACTTCTAGGTTTATGTAAGGAAGACGTGGGGACAAAAGTTGGTGGGTATGTCCCGTTGGGCGGTAAAGCTCAGGTCCATTATTGTCTTGGAGTCAGTCAAATGGAGGCTTTATGGCTTGAATGTTTAGTCCGTGAGGTCTTTTCCCTGAGTTATCCGATAAGTTGGGGGGGAAGAAAGACAAGCTGGAAAGAACTTCATCAATTAGAAAGTTGTTACTAGAAGTCCTCTTTGAACATCAATCAAAATTCTTGTAAGCAACATATACAAGCTTTTTCTCTTTGTCTCTAGAAATCCCTGACTCTTTCTCTCTAGTGGGACACTATTTGGGTTGTTATCCAAATCTATGTGCCCCAAATTCCAATTCTTTGATCCTAAATAAATGTTTTTACTTAAATTATTGCTTCCTGACAATTTTAGGTTGACACTAGCAAGCCTTGATGTGGTCTTTCTCTTTCCTTTCTTTTAAAGACTTATTTATTTGTTTGTTTGTTTGTTTTAGAGACAGAGAGAACACGCTAGTGGGAGAAGGAGCAGAGGAGGAGGGAGAGGGAGGAGAGGAAAGAATCTCAAGCAGACTCTGTGCTGAGCATGGAGCCTGACACGGGGCTTGATCTCACGACCCTGAGATCATGACCTAAGCCAAAATTATGTTTAACTAATTGAGCCCCCCAGGTGCCCCCTTCCCTTTCTTTTTTATGGCCTCTATTTTATGAAAATTAATAAAGGGAAACCTCACTAAAAAGAGTAAAGAGTTTCAGCCAGGGGAGCTCTCATGCCCTACCACCTTCTCAACCGCAGACCCAACAGAAACACACAGATCTTGCAGGGGATACTAGATTACTATTCCAGCGGGAGGAAGGACAGGTACCCTCCAGCCTGGCCAATGAGAGACAGTCACAATGTAGCCAATGAAAAGCCACTATACTTCTAGCTTCCAGTTTACTCCAATAGACTTTCTGTTTATTTTTTATTTGTTTCATTTGTTTTCAATTATGTTATGTTAGTCACTATACAGTATATCATTAGTTTTTGATGTAGTGTTACATAATTCATTGTTTGTGTATAACACCTAGTGTTCCATGCAATACATGCCCCCCCTTAATACCCATCACTGGGCTAACCCATCCCCCCACCTCCCACTCCTCTAAAACCCCTGGTTTGTTTCTTGGCATCCATAATCTCTCATGGTTCATCTCCCCCTCTGATTTCTAGCCCTTCACTTTTCCCTTCCTTCTCCTAATGTCCTTCACTCTATTCCTTGTGTTCCACAAATAAATGAAACCATATGATAATTGACCTTCTCTGCTTGACTTACTTCACCTAGCATAATCTCCTCCAGTTCCAACCATATTGATGCTAAAGTTGGGTATTCATCCTTTCTGATGGTTGAGTAATATTCCATTATATATATGGACAACATCTTCTTTATGCATTCATCTATTGAAGGGCATCTTGACTCTTTCCACAGTTTGGTTATTGTGGATATTGCTGCTATGAACATTGGGGTCCATGTGGCCCTTCCTTTTACTCCATCTATATCTTTGGGGTAAATACCCAGTAGTGCAATTGCTGGGTCATAGGGTAGCTCTAATTTTAATTTTTTGAGGAACCTCTACACTGTTTTCCAAAGTAGCTATACCAACTTGCATTTCTACCAACAGTGTAAGAGGGTTTCCCTTTCTCCACATCCTTTCCAACATTTGTTGCTTTTTGCCTTGTCAATTTTTGCCATTCTAACTGGTGAAAGGTGGTATCTTAATGTGGTTTTGATTTGAATTTCCCTGATGGCAAATGAGGCTGGACATTTTTTCATGTGTCTGTTAGCCATTTGTATTTCTTTGGAGAAGTGTCTGTTCATGTCTGCCCATTTTTTTTTTTTACTTGATTGTTTGTTTTTTGGGTGTTGGGTTTGAGAAACTTTTTATAGATCTTGGATACCAGCCCTTTATCTGTAGTGTCATTTGCAAATATCTTCTCCCATTCCGTGGGTTGTCTCTTTGTTTTGTTGACTGTTTCCTCTGCTGTGCAGAAGGTTTTTATCTTGATGAAGTCCCAAAAGTTCATTTTCACCTTTGTTTCCCTTGCCTTTGGAGACGTGTCATGAAAGAAATTGCAGTGGCCAATGTTTAAGAGGTTACTGACTATGGTCTCCTCTAGGATTTTGATGGATTCCTGTCTCATATTGAGGTCTTTAATCCATTTTGAGTAAGAGAATGGTTGAGTTCATTCTTCTGCATATAGCTGTCCAATTTTCGCAACACCATTTATTGAAGAGACTGTCTTTTTTTCACTGGATATTTTTTCCTACTTTTCCAAAGATTATTTGACCATAGAGTTGATGGTCCATATCTGGGTTCTCTATTCTATTCCATTGATCTATGTGTCTGTTTTTGTGCCAGTACCTTGTTGTCTTGGTGATTGTAGCTTTGTAATATAGCTTGAAATTAGGCAGTGTGAAGCCCCCAGCTTTGTTTTTCTTTTCCAACATTTCCTTGATGATTTGGGATCTTTGCTGGTTCCATACAAATTTTAGGATTGTTTCAGCACTTTGAAAAATACCTGTTGTAAAGATTTAATTTATTTATTAATGAGAGAGAGAGAAAGGAGAAGCTGAAGGAGAGAGACAAGCAAACTCAGCACTGAGAGTGGTGCCTGAGGCAGGGCTCAATCACACCACCCTGAGATCATGACCTGAGTGAAATCAAATAGACTTTTTATTTATAAGAGCTTCTCCAACTTCCTGCTTTCCTCTGGGAGAAGTTGCCTATGGTTTTGCCCTGGCTTGCTTGTTCTGGATTACAATTCTCTACTGCTCTCAAATAAACTCAGCTTTTGCTGGTAAAATAGCTAGGAGTTTTATTGTGAAGGTTAACAGTTTAAATTCTAAAATATGCTCATGGTGTCTATTTTTCCCATTGATTTTTACAGAAAAGCAAACTTCTCACCTCCCTTTGATTCAGTAATCCTGAGTGGCCACTGTGAGCAATTTACCAAATTTTTTTCCAGTCACTTACATCCATAGAAACACATACAGGGCTCACAAGGTAAACCACCAATAATCACACAGCAGGATACCGGATCTATCTTTAGTTTAGGAGGCTGGTGTGAAGCTCCTGTTTTGATTTTGATTTTGAGAATCAAACTGGTAAGGGTGTGCATCCTGAAGACACTTACAAAAATATACACTTACAGAATTACTTTCCAGGTTAATGGAAACTCCAGTCAATTACCCTTTCCAAGGTTACTTATATGTTACAAAAACAAAAGCACCCAAATCGAGGTTGTAGGAATCACAAAATTGTAAATATTTTCATTGAATAAATTAGCAATAAATTAAGAAAAGTAGTAACATTTCAGGATTTATTTTTAAAATATCTGTTTAGGGATGCTCAGGTGGCTAAGTTGGTTAAGCATCCGCTGTTGGCCCAGGGCATGATCTCAGGGTCTTGGAATTGAGCCCTGCATTGGGCTTCCTGCTCACTGGGGAAATCTGTTTCTCCCTCTCCCTTTCCCTCTTCCTGTCCCCACTTGTGCTCTCTCTCTCTCACAAGTAAATAAATAAAATCTTTTAAAAATGCTAGTTAAGAATTTTAAAAGATTAAATAAATAAAATATTAGTCTATATTAGACAGGGCCTATGTTTATACTGCTTGATGAATGGCTTATTTTGAATGGCTTGTATGAGTGGCTTGTATGTCTCCAGGATAAATGTAAGGATGATCTGTGTAGATAAGGTCAAAATCTGGATTTGATGGTTTGGGGAATGTAAGCCTAAACTTTCTGGTATTACAAATACCCCCATCAGCCTCCCATAAGTCTGTCTTTTTCTATGTATTTAAAATGCATAGAAATTTATTTTTCTAAATAATTTTTCTAAAATTATTTTCTAAAATTATAGAGATAATAACAAATTAAGTTAGGTGTTTTATATTAGTGCATTGAGATTTATCTTAATTTTTAAAATAATGATATAGTATTTTATTGCATGAGAGAACAACAGTTTATTTTACATTTCTCTCCTATGCATAGTTGCTTAGGTTATATACTGGTTTTGTTTCTTCTAATTCAAACATCATAGCAGTAATTTGCTTGTATCAATGTGATAAATGATTGATTTTAGGATTTTGTATTTATATCAATAAATTCCTTCTCCAAAAGAAGTTTGTGCCAATTTTATATGCACTTCACAAATGCCGAAGTGTGGATATCCAGATCCAGGAAGTACAGAGATTCCCCCAGTAAAATTAACCCAAGGAGGTCCACACCAAGACACACAATTAAAATGGCAAAAGTAGTGATAAAGAGAGAATTTTTTTTCCTATTTATTTATTTATTTTTTAAATTTTTTTATTTTTTCAGCATAACAATATTCATTATTTTTGCACCACACCCAGTGCTCCATGCAATCCGTGCCCTCTACAATACCCACCACCTGGTGCCCCCAACCTCCCACCCCCCACCCCTTCAAAATTCTCAGATCGTTTTTCAGAGTCCATAGTCTCTCATGGTTCACCTCCCCTTCCAATTTCCCTCAACTCCCTTCTCCTCTCCATCTCCCCTTGTCCTCCATGCTATTTGTTATGCTCCACAAATAAGTGAAACCATATGATAATTGACTCTCTCTGCTTGACTTATTTCACTCAACATAATCTTAAAGAGAGAATTTTAAAGCAGCTCTCAGAAAGTAGTTACATACAAGGGAAACCCCATAAGGCTATCAACTGATTTTTCAGCAGAAACTTTACAGGCCAGAAGAAGGTGGCATCATATATTCCAAGTACTCAAAGGAAGAACTCCTACAATGAAGAATACTCTACCCAGCAAGATTATCATTCAGAATGGAAGGAGAGACAACAGTTTCCCAGACAAACGAAAGTTAAAGGAGTTCATCACCACTAAACCAACATTACAAGAAATGCTAAAAGGACTTATTTGAGTGAAAAGAAAAGTCCATAATCAGGAGTAAGAAAATTATGAAAGGAAAAAAATACACAGGTAAAAGCAAAATTATAATACAAGTAGTGGATTAATCACTTAAATAAACTAGTATGGAGGTCAAAGCACAAAAGCAGGGAAATCAATTATGTCTACAAAAATCGGTCCAAGGAATCCACAAAATAAAAGGAAGTGAAGTGTGACATCATACACATAAAATGTGAGGGTAGTAAAATTTAGTGCTGTTTGAATGGGTTCAAACTAGGGTGGCCATCAACTTATTATAGACTGCTATACCTCTAAGATGTTACATATGAACCCAAAGGTAACTACAAATCCAAAACCTATAATAGATATGCAGAAAACAAAGAGAAATTAATCCAAGGACACAATACTAAAGAAAGCCATCAAACCACAAGGGAAGAAAGCAAGAGAAGAACTATAAAAACAACCATAACACAAGTATCAAAATGGCAATATATACAGACCTAATCACTTTAAATATAAATGGATTAAATGCTTTAATCAAAAGGCATAGGGTGACTGAAATGGATAGAAAATCAAGACCCATCTATATGCTGCCTACAAGAGATTCATTTCAGTCCTAAAGACACATGCAGATTGAAAGTGAAGAGCTAGAAAAACATTTGCCATGAAAATGAAAGTGAAAAGAAAGCCAGGGTAGCAAAAACAGACATTAAGCGTCCTATTCTTTTTTTTTTTTTTTTAAGATTTTATTTATTTTATTTGACAGACAGAGATTACAAGTAGGCAGAGAGGCAGGCAGAGAGAGAGAGAGGAGGAAGCAGGCTCCCTGCTGAACAGAGAGTCTGATGCGGGGCTCGATCCCAGGACCCTGGGATCATGACCTGAGCCGAAGGCAGAGGCTTTAACCCACTGAGCCACCCAGGTGCCCACCTGGGAGGCGTGGTCAGTTTAAGCGTCCTATTCTTTTTTTTTTTTTTTAAGATTTTATTTATTTTATTTGACAGACAGAGATTACAAGTAGGCAGAGAGGCAGGCAGAGAGAGAGAGAGGAGGAAGCAGGCTCCCTGCTGAACAGAGAGTCTGAAAAACAGACATTAAAACAAAGATTGTGATGAGACAAAGAAGGACACTGTGTAATAATAAAGGGAACAACCCAACAAGAGGTTATAACATTTGTAAATACTTATGCACCCAACTTGAGAGCACCCAAATACATATAGCAACTATTAATAGACAAAAAGGAAGAAATTGACTGTAATACAACAATTGTAGGGGACTTTGACATCCCACTTACATCAGTGAATAGATCATCCAGGCAGAAAATCAACAAGGAAACAGTGGCTTTGAGTGACACATTGGACTAGATGGACCTAACAGCTATATTCAGAACATTTTGTCTAAAAAATGTGGAATACACATTCTTTTCAAGTGCATGTGGAACATTATCCAGAATAGATCATGTTAGGCCACAGAATAAGTCTCAATTCAAAAAAAAGGAATGCATAAGTATGCCTATTTTCTTTTACCCTTGTTACACTAAACTTTCATTCTTTGCTAATCTAGAAGGTAAAAATGGATGCTCCACAGTGTTACAGTTTTGATTCCTTGGAGCTATGAGAGATTTTTCTGGGGCCCATGAGATTTCTGGGAATAGATGACCAGGAAACCTTGATTAGGTGGCAGGAAGACTGGAATCCCAGCTGTTCACTTGAAACTATGTTCCCTGGGACCAGTTACTGGCCCCAGCTCCACTTATGTTGAGATGTCACCTGTGTCCTCAGGCTGTTGGGAGGATTACATCAGATGCTGAGCTCTTTCCTAACCCCACATTCTTACTCTGTATGTGCTGGAAGGGTCCACTGCTCTTCCAGGTCTTTCCCTTCCAGGTCCCTCTCTCTGTGACAGTAGAAACCGTGAGGTTCAGAGGCTTAGAAGCTTGTTAGGCTGTATGGGTCCTCATACTGGAGCTGGATATGGTGGCCCTGCCCTGCTTCTTTCCAGTGTTGTGCCCCTGGTTTGGCCCTGCTTCTTCATGTGTAAAGTGGAGAGGAGAAAAAAGCGGTAGGACCCTTCGTAAACTGCTCAGTTAAGTGAGCACCTGTGTGAGGCCGTGTGGGAGGACACATCACATCCTTGGGGGTGTGGGAGGCTCAGAGGGCACATGGTTTCCACCCCAGCAGTGGCTGCCACCTGCTTGTGTTGGCACCTTGGTATGGGCTCCCTGAGGGGGAAGCAGGAGCTTCTGAAAATCAGGGTGCAGAGCCCTGCTCAAGGGGGTCATGGAGGAAAACAGAGGAGCCCAAACATCAAGTGATGGCAGTGATGGCATAACAGGGCCACAGGTCTGGTGGGTTCTGATGTTTTCAGGTGTCCCGCTGGTGAGTGCTTTGTAGAGGGACAGTTCGAAGAGTGAACAGCAGATGGGGCTCCAGATGGTTGGTCACCAATGTTGTGGCTGAAAAGTCTCACAATCTGATGCCTAGAGAACTAGCTAGAGAACCAGGAAAGTGAGTTTAATTTAGTTTAGAGTTTCATTCAGTCAGAGTTTGATACCCTGCGAACCAGAGGAGCCAATACATAGATTCTCGTTTAGGTTAAAGACCCGAGGACCAGGAGCTCCAAGGGCAGGAGAAGATGGATGTCACAGCATTAGTGATTATGCAGGAAGGGCTGAGCACTCCCTTCCTTCACCTTTCTGTTCTATTCAGGCCCTCAAAAAGATTAGATGGTGCTCTCCCACTTTAAGAGAGGGCAAACTGCTTTCCTGAGCCCACCAATTCAAATGTCAGTTCCCTATGGAAACACCCTTACAGACACACAGAGAAATAATCCATAGCTAGATATCTGGGCACACTGACCTGGTCAAGATGACATAAAATTAACCATCACAGTCTGGTTTTCTTTATACATATATTGCAGTTGATTGCATTTCTTGACCTTTGGCTTTATAGTTTATATCTAATTTGGAAGATTTCTTTTAAAATATTTTATTTATTTATTTGAGAGAGAGAGAGCACAAGCAGGAGGAGCAGCAGGCAGAGGCAGAGGGAGAAGCAGGTTCCCCACTGAGCAGGGAGCCCGATGCAGGACTCCATCCCAGGACCCTGGGATTGTGACCTGAACCAAAGACAACTGTTTAACCCACTGAGCAACTCAGGTACCCCCAATTTGGAAGATTTTTGACCATTATTTCTTCACATATTTTGGTAGTCTGTTCTCTTTAATGGACCTCCAATTGCATTTATGTTAGAATCCTTGATACTATTTCAGAACTAATTTTGGATCTGTTCATTTTTCCCTTCTTTTTTGCTTTGTTTCATTTTGGACAGTTCCTGTTGCTCTGTCTACAAGTTCATTGATATTATGCAGTACTTCATTTGCTGAAACCCATCCAGTATATTTTTCATTACAGACATTGTACTTTCTTAAAATCTAGAAGTTTTATTGGATGTTTTTAATATCATCCATTTCTCTCCTGATAGTGTTCATATTTTTTGTACATTCTTCAGGGCATTTGGAAGATATAGCTTAGCCTCCAATGTTTTAAGTTCTTTGCCTAAATTCCATTATTTTGCTCATGTTGTTGACTGTTTCTATTGATTGAATTTTTTCCTGTTTATGGAGATATTTTCTCAATTTTTTCATGTCTGGTAATTTTTTATTAGATGATAAATAATAATCTAATCTAAATAATATAATCTACAAAATAATTTTTTATTAGGTGACTAGCAATTTTACTTTTTTGGGAATTGAACTTTGTAGTATTCATTTAAAGAATGTTGGGTATTGTTCTCATCAAAGTTAAGAAAACTGAATATCAGTTTGATCATCTGATACTACCTTTTAAACTTTATGCCTGGGCTGCAGTCAACTTACTTGGACTAATATTAACTACTAAGACTAATAATAAACTTGTAATAACCAGCCAGTAACCTTATGCAGTTCATCCATTTTAATGAATGGGAGCAAAACAATTCCCAGCCCTGGGTGAATCTCAACCCTTGTCCAGTCCACTGAATTTTTTTTTTTTTTAAGTAAGCTCCACACCCAGCATGGAGCCCAGTGCAGGGCTTGAACTTAGGACCCTGAGTTCAAGACCTGAGCCGAGATCAAGATTCAGACACTTAACTGTCTGATCCACCCAAGCACCCCAGCCTACTGATTTCTGATGATCTCTCCTCAGTCTGGGGGTGGGTCCCTCTCATGTATGCACAGGTCAGCACACACCCACGTGCTGGATGGGCTCCTCTGCACATCTCCAGAACAGTCTCTGTGTAACTTCTTTTCCATCTCACTGCCCTGCATTCAGCCTCTTGGAACTCTTGCCATGTCTCCTCAAGAGAAGTCACAGGGCTCCCTTTGGGTCCTCTCCTTTTGCTGCCCCTTGGAAACTGTCCTTAGGCACTGCGATGAGGTCATTGCTAGGCTCACCTTCTTTGTGTCCTAGGGGAGGGTGTTCTTATTAACCCACCAAGCAGTTGATGAGCCCTTTACTCAGGAAAATCCAGGGTCTTGGGGAGGGGAACAAATGACCCATGTTTATCCAAATGACCCATGTTTATCCTGGTCCTGGGAGCTCAGAGTCTAACAGAAGAGATGAGGCCAGGAACCTACATACCTAAAGGAAAATGGAATAGAGTCTCATCACCCTCCACTTATCTCACCTCCAGAGAGGCTGTGATGGTGACGGGGTATGTTATTCACCTGTATTTGGACTCTGACAGAGTTGTTGCAAGGCCCAGAGCTCTGATATCGCTGGCCTGGAGGACGTGGTTTTAGTTAAAGTCAACCTCATGGCTGATGTTTATGTGTCACAGTGTGTACTTACAAACAGCACTTAACATGCACCAAGCTCTGTTCTCTTCATGCATTCCTCTGTTTTTCTGTCTCTCTCTTTTACACACACATTCACCCCTGAGTCCGAGTCTATAGGTTGGCACAGTCTAGATCTCCATCCGTGTCTCCAGTCTCCTCAAGCAGAGATGACTACAAACTAGAATGTCTCATCCTCTGCCCTGCCCATTACTTTGACCTCTCTTATCTGATCCTGTCTGAGTGGACTTTCCCCTCTATGTCCACCAGTGTCCCTGCCACCCATGGTATTGTCACCTTAGCCTGGGCAGCCCCTCCAAGCCCTTTTCACTTCTGTCAACTGTGAGGTGATCTGTGACTCTGCCTTTCCCTGTGACCCACATCTGTCCTAAAGAAAGGAAGGGCCATGTCGTGTCACTGATGCTCTTTGTCCCATATGGCTGACCAGGCTCCAGACATGCCTTCCCTGGGTGAGTGGATGACTTGGGTTCTAATTCCCTGTACTGATGCTGATGTGATTTTGTCCTGTTCTACAGTATGTTTAATGTGGGTGGTGGGAAACAGGACAGGCAGGCTGAGGACAGAACAGAAGTCAGGGAATATCATCCCAAGGAACTGCCCAAGTCCATGGGCTCCATCCAGGAGCCAGCTGTCAACTTTTCAGTGGGTCATCCCTGATCAAACTAGCTCTTGTAAATATATTTGTTTATAAAGAGAAAATCATTTGCCCTTCGGTTGGTGGACTAGAGGTATGAACTCAAATGTGAACTGAAGAGAATTTGGCACAGGTCCTAGTGGTTAAGGTAAGTGGTTAGGTTGTATCAGCCTGAAGAGGAAAGTGGCAGCAGACACAGGTGTGAGGGAAACAATGATAGCACTGGCAGAGGATGACTTGGGTTTGGTAAGAGGAGGGAAGGGACTCAAGGTGAATTCTAGGTTTTGCAACCTGAGTGGCTGACAGAGGTCATCAACAAAATCAAAGAGTAAATGGGTGGAAAAGGGCTTAAGAATTAGGCATATGGGTGTGATTTTGGAGACAGAGGCAGCATTTCATTGCCAGCAGACTGAATGAAGTTTCCAGGTCCTGCAGATGACAACGAATAGAAACCTGCATATTAAGGAAGGAAGAAAGGAAGATCACCAGAAAGAGGAAAGATGGAGCCAAATGACAAAGACCACTATGTTCTCTTAATTTCTTAAATGTACGTATGATCAAATATTGTTTGTGTGATTTATAACATGTATATGAGCAACTCGCAAAAAGAATGGAGAGTGGTGATGAATTGATCTATCTTGTTATAAATCTCTTACTTTCTATACTAATGCTACACCATTCATTCAGCAATACAACTCAGCAGTGAAAAGGAATGAGGTATTGATGCACAGAACAAAATGGGTGAATTTCAAAATAATCATTCAGAGCAGAAGAAAACTGAGAGAAAGAGATAAATATTCTCTGTCTCCATTTTTGTGAAAATCCAGAAAGTTCAAACCAATCTGTTGTGACAGGAAGTAGATTAATAGTTCCCCAGGGCCAAAAGGGTCAGGGCGGGGCGGGGGAAGGATTATGAAGGGGCAAGAGAAAACTTTGGGGGTAATGACCCGGCCATTAGCCTGACTGTGGTGGTGGTTTCACAGTTGCAGACATATGTTAAAATCTATCAAATTGTGTGATTTAATTAGGTGCAGCTCATGGCGTGTCAATTCTTCCTCAATAAATTGCTTTTTAAGAACCTTTCAATAGACACAAAGATTGTGTATTTTAATGCCTGTACCAATTGCGTATTGCCAATGGAAATATGTAAAGGGGCACCTGGCTGGCTCCGTCAGTGGAGCGTGGCATTCTTAATCTCAGGGCTGTGAATTCAAACCCCACATTGAGCATGAGGCCTACTTAAAATTTTTTTAAAAAGTAGAGATGGGGACACCTGAGTGGCACTGTCAGCTAAGCATCTGACTCTTGATTTTGGCTCAGGTTGTGATCTCAGGGTTGTGAGATCAAGCCCCACATTGGGCTCTACACTCAGCCTAGAGTCTGCTTGAGATTCTTTCTCTCTCTCCCTCTGCCCCCTCAAGCTTGTGCTCTCTTTTTCTTTCTCAAATAAATAAGTAAATCTTTAAACAAAATAGAGCTGACAGAAATATGAGTAGATGAAAAGCCAATACACATGTAAAATGCAATTCTAAAAGGTAATTAACATCAAAGTATGCAGGGAAGGAGGGATGAGGGGAAAAGACTGGACAAAGGAAATGGTTAACTTAGAGATCTATTTCAACCATATTAATTTTTGTAATATAACACTACAATTCAAAAGTAGAAAAGATTAGTGGGGTGAGAGAGTGAGACCAGCCACATACTGTCAATTAGAGATGAAATATAAAAGCACGACACAGATATTGAAAGTAAAAGGATAGAAGAAGATATACCACGCAGATAGCAGGGGCAAGAAATCTGCTGGGGACCATCTTAATGTCGGATGATGACTTCCAAAGTGTATCACGAAAAAAGAGGGAACTTTATTTGTTCTAATGGGAGGGAAGACAGAAGTTGTGGGCACTGAAGCAGGCCCATGGGGGGATTCCCTGAATGGAGCACATGGAAGTTTTCCACACAGTTTCTACTTTGTCCCCAAGGTTAAGAAGCAAGGTCATTGGCCAAGAGTGAAAAGCAGTCAGGAAGTGCTGGAGGAGAAGAGACATTGGGAAATAGTTTTAAAAAGCAGGAGAGTGTCGGGTAGGGTCGAGGGACTCAGTGGCCCCAGAGCAGTGTGGTTGCTGGATATGTGGTGGGGGGGTGGTTTTTTGTTTTGTTTTTTTAATTGAACTATAACTGACACATGACATTATATTAGGTTCAGGTGTACAACATAATGATTTTCCATTTGGATCATTGTAAAGTGATGACCATAATAAGTCTACGTAACATCCATCACTACACATAGTTACAAATTTTGTTTCCTGTGATGAGAACTTTCAAGGTCTACTCTCTCAGCAACGTTCAAATAGGCAAAATAGTATTATTAACTACCACCTGCATACTGTACTTTACATCCCAGGACTTACTTGTTTGATAACTGGAAGTTTGTCCTTTTGACCACCTTCACCCATTTCATCCATCTGCCTTCCCACCTCTGGGAACCACAAATCTGTTTGTTGTGTCCATAAGTTTTGTTTTTGAAGATTCCACATATAAGTGAGATTTTGAAGATTGCACATTAAAGTGAGATAATATGGTGTTTGTCTTTCTGTCTGATTTATTTCCTTTATCATAATGCCATCAAGGTCCAGCCATGTTGCCACTAGTGGCAAGATTTATGTGTATACATGATATGTACAAAAAATAATATAGATACCACAATTTTGTATTCATTCTTCCATCGAATGCTTC
The DNA here is from genome assembly GCF_902655055.1 of Lutra lutra. Lineage (NCBI taxonomy): Eukaryota > Metazoa > Chordata > Mammalia > Carnivora > Mustelidae > Lutra > Lutra lutra. The sequence goes on along the minus strand of NC_062279.1, from coordinate 45,677,768 downwards.
TGTGTCTTGGCTATTGTGAATAATGCTGCAGCGAACAGGGTGGGGGGTAAGAGATATGTCTTTTCAAGTTAGTATTTTCCATTTCTCTGGACTAAGTATCCAGAGGTGGAATTGCTGGATTATATGGTATTTTTATTTTTAATTTTTAAAGAAATTTCCAGACTGTTTTCCATAGAGGCTATACCACTGCACAGTCCTGCCAGCTGCACACAAGTGTTTTCTTTTCTCTACTTCCTTGCCAATAGTTATTATTTCTTGGGTTGGTTTTTTGTTTTTTGTTTTTTTTTGTAATAGCCATTCTAACAAGTGTGAAGTGATATCTCATTGTGGTTCTGATTTGCATTTCCCTGATGAGTGATGTTGAGCGTTTTTTCATGTATCTGTTGACCTCTGTATGTCTTCTTTGGAAAAATGGTGATTCAGATGCCCTGTCTACTTTTTAATTGGATTGTTTATATTTTTGCTATTGAGTTGAATGTGTTCTTCATATATATATATATATATATATATATATATATATATATATATGATTTGTAGGTAGCTTTTCTCATTTTGTAGGTTGCCTTTTCATTTGGTTAATCACTTCCTTCGCTGCAAAGAAGCTTTTTAGTTTGATGTAATCTCACTTTTGCTTTTGTTGTTTTTGTTTTTGGTGTCAGATTAAAAAAAGTAATTACCAAGGGTTATGTCAAGAATCTTACCTCCTATGTTTTCTTTAGTTTTATGGCTTTGGGTATCATGGTCAAAGTCTTTAATCTGCATGGAATTAATTTTTGTGTATGGTGTAAGATGGTGATCAAATTTCATTCTTTTGCATGTGATTGTCCAGTTTTCTCAATATTGTTTGTTAAAGAGACTGTCCTTTCCCCATTGTGTATTCTTGGCTCCTTAGTAGTAAATTAATTGATCATATATGTATGGGTTTATTTCTGAGTTTTCTATTCTATTCCATTGATCCATGTTTTATGCTATGTCTGTTTTTATGCCAGTACTATATAGTTTTGACTTCTGTAGCTTTGTAAGAGTGAATTTTTGTAACATTAAGAAGATTAATTCATCAGGGAGTCCCTAATCATACATGTGTATGTGACTAATACAGTTTCAAACTACCTGAAGCAAAAATCTACAGGAAAGAGAGGTTATGACACCCCTTTATAAACCATTGTTGGAATGATTAGAGGAAAACTCATTGAAGTTACAAGAGATCTGAACACATAAACCACCTTGATTTAACGGGATGCTTGAAAGTGTTCATAATAAAATATTGAGTTCGGAAAGAGTCTGAGGAAGAGAAATGGGGAAGACAGGAGGGGAGCATTATGGGAGAAGAGAAAGGACACCTGCATTGCCTGGACTCAGAGGAGGCCCAGCCTGGAACAGGGAGGACACGAGGGACACACGGGAGCTTCGCTGTCACCAAATGCTTGGCGGGTTTTATGCGGGAGTGGGCTGCATTTTATCTTGTTTAGATACAGTCGATTGAAATGGGCTTCAAATAAGCTGTTTTTATTGCAAATTTCCCTTTTCTTTTCTTTCTTCCTTCTTTCCTTCCTTCCTTCTGCTTAATTTAACTTTCTAATTTAAAACACTCCCATGTTAAAGTTGCAAAAACTCTGCAAAAATCCATTTTCTGAACCATTTGCAAAAAAGCTGCTGTCATGATAGATGGCTGAATGCTTTAGGGTATGTTTTCCACATATGAGGACGTTCTCTCCTATAACCGCAACACAACCTTCAAAATGAGAAGTTGACAGTGACATGTACTACTACTAGCTAATCCTATCATGTTTCTTTGGCTGTCCTCATGATGTCTTTTTGAGCAGAGAGAGGGTCCTGGCCCAGTTTCTGTATTACTACTTCCTCTTTTTCTGTGTGACTCTTCGGTATTTTGTGAGACATTGGCAGGCTCCCTTTGGGGGTAGAGCTTGTCAAGTTAAAGTTAGAAGTTCATTATTTTATTTGTATTTAACGTGTGATTCCATATCCTGATATTTATTTATTTATTTATCTCAGAGATGAACACTTTAGTTAAAAAATTAGATGTCCAGTTATAGCTTTCAAAAAATTGGTTTTCTTTTTCTTTAAATTTTATTTTTTATTATTATTTTTTGTAATAGGCTCCATGCCCCATGTGGGGCTTGAGCTCACAACCTGAGATCGAGTCTCTTGCTCTACTGACTGAGCCAGCCAGGGGCCCCTCCATATCCTGATTTTTTAAAAGGGTGCTCATAATTTAACCTTCATTTGTAAAAAGTGTATGTGTGTGTGTGTGTGAGAGAGAGAGAGAGAGAGAGAATGAGTTCACACATACGGTCAGATGAAACAACAGAACAAGAACAAGAACAAAATAAAAGCGGTCTCTAATTCAGGACATCACGTGCGGTCTTATATTCTCATAAAAACTCTCCGTGCCCATATTTTGTGGAATAAATACGCTTTATTGTACTATAAGAGAAAAGAATACTGGAAAACTTTTCTAGTGTCAGTCACTTGCTAGCACCAAAGGCCAAGGGATAAACACGAATGCAAAGGCAAGACAATGGGGGCGCCTGGGTGGCTCAGTGGGTTAAGCTGCTGCCTTCAGCTCAGGTCATGATCTCAGGGTCCTGGGATCGAGCCCCACATCTGGCTCTCTGCTCAGTGCAGAGCCTGTTTCCCTCCTCTCTCTGCCTGCCTCTCTGCCTACTTGTGATCTCTGTCAAATAAATAAATAAAATCTTTAAAGAAAAAAAAAAAAAAAAAAACAAGAGAGGGCAGAGCTGGAGGAAAGGTCCCAGTCTGGTTGCTTTTGTTGGCTGGGCTGGAGGGAATGTGAGAGGCAGCCTGGTGAGGGAGGAGAAACTGGCTGCCACTCACACCTGTCCTCTCTTTGTCCCCACAGGTCCCAGATTCTTCCGTCACCACTGGGCTCTGGGCAAGACAGAGTTCAGCAGCATTTAGCTGGCCCACAGGGCTGAGAGCCCAGTACCTGGGAGGGGTCATGTCAGCAGGTGCGTTTGAAGACGGATCTCCAGGCCTTACCCCACCCATGTCTGAGCGTCCTTCCAGTCTTCTGATGCCTGCAGATCTGGATTTATTCTACATGTGTTTATTGGATGTCTTCTGGGTGCTGGGCACTGTGTCAGTGGACAGCAAGGAGCCACTGCCTTTGAGAGCTCATGGCATCCAGACAGACGGATGAACGTGTCCTTCAGTCAGAGACACATAATAAGAGCCTCAAGGGTAATTGGGTGACAGATGGGGCAGAGACAGGGTACTGAGGTCCCCCGGGAATTGTGACTTTGATGCAGAGAGTCACTCCTGGTGCAGAGAACCAGGTAGAGGTCCTGAGCACCCCCCGCCCCACCCCTCGCCCCAGTCCCTGGCACTATTGCCCTGGGGGTAGGGGTAAGGGGTTGGGCAGGGACTGGGCTTCTCTGAGCCAGCCCAGGAGGTTCTGGGCTGAGTGGGTAGGGGGTGAAGAAGTCAGAGGGACAAGTGCGGGCAGATCACACACCCTGGACACTGTGGAGAGAGCATGGGTTTTAGTTTTTGAGTGAAGTATTCGAGAAAATATCCCGATGTTTCGTATTGATTCCATGGGGAAATAATATGTTGGTTATTTCAGGTTAAAAAATATATTGTTCAAACTAATTTGACCTCTTTATTTGTACTCTTCTAAGGTGGTAACTATGAATTCGAATTTCATGTGTGGCTTGTAATATATTTCCGTTGGCAGTGCTCGGGTCTAATGGACAACGTAGTTGCGGGACTGAAAAGACCACGGTCAGGTGGAAGATTAGATTTAGATTCAGATTCTGTTTCAGTTCTGCTGATGGCTGAAAGCTGAGTGTCTGGCCTCCACTGCCAGCCCTGGGGCATCCTGCGAGCATTCATTCCCCAGCTTTCTACCTCCTTCCAGAAACCAATGAGGCAGAAGATAAGAGAGATTATAAGTCATGCCCATAAGGAGTGGATTTCACCAATCATTTGAACACCCCCTTTTCAGCTTACTCTGCAAAATATGTGACTCAGGTACAGACCCTGTGGAGCCCCCAGAGGTGGCTGCAAGGTGACGATTACATGGCTGTCGCAGCCAATGCGCAGTCGGAAAGCTGGATTTCAGAACCACTTGGTCTTCATCATACCCTGTCATACAATTATATATTAGGTCAGCAAAATAAAAATAAATACAAAAATTGCTTTTATAATGCATGCCACCTGGTCAGAGAACCTTCTAGAACATCCACTGGAAGAAGGGTAAAAATCTGTTCCTCCTTGTGAGGGATGTATAGGTAGAGCATGGGAGAGGCCTGCCTGAGTGGAAGTTTGGAGTAGTGAGGTGGATATGGGCCTGGGCCAGGCCCCACTTATCCCTGGGCCGGGCCCCTCTTAGCCCTGAGCTCTGGGCTTTTGGCAGGTGCTGGGCTTTCGCGGCCCTCACAGCCCAGGGCCCTGTCTTTCCATCAAGTTTGGAGAAGCCACCCAAGAGCTCTTCTTCATCCGGGGTCTCTCAGATTACACCCCACCTCTTGCTACTTATCCTGTGATCTAATGGATACTTCTTCCCAATCTGGAAGTAATAAATAATGAATAGTCAACCTTTTCATACATCTGTTAGTGACTAGTGAATCATGGCCATCCTTTGTGGGCTCAATGTGTGTTGCTGCAGAAAGTGGCCCCCCAAACTACTTGGTCAATTGAGTTAAGCTAGTGGAAGGGGGTTTGAGTGGTGAAGGATTGAGGGTCGTGAGGGAAACACCTCACCAAATCTTTATCCTTTGTCTCCAGATCAGGAGGAGGAGGTAATCCCACGCACCAGGACCAGAGACAGGGAGCATCAGTGCAAACCTAGTTCTGTCCTCAGAAAAGGTTCTCCTGAGTTGTGCCAGAGTGCTTCCCTAAGTGAGACATGGGAGCCTAGGGAGCTCCTCACCCACACAAGACCCGACTTTCCTTCTACCCCTTTCTCCGTTCTGCTTTCATGCAGCCCTGCCATCCTGTCAGCACTTCCCTGTGCCCATGGGGTCTTTGGAGCCCACAGTGGCCCTTCCACATCTGTCTACACATCCCCACTCTGCTCCCTACAGAGGCCCCTTCCCACACCTCAGTGCCTTTTCCTCCCAGCCATGTTGCGTTTTCCACTGGGCACAGGAGACCACTTCTTAGGGTGCTTAATACTTTTAGGGACCCACAGAAATGCTTCCTTTTGAAATCTGAGGAGATGACATGGAATAGAGTATGACCCGGGTTATATTATTTCCATTCCGTCATAAAATGCATTTTTAACACTTTATTTTTCAGGAAAAGGCCAGAGAAGACAAAAGAGGCCACAGCCTACAAAGTCCTAATAGGGCCTAGCCTGTAGCTCCTAAAGCTTCCTCACCCCAGAACCCTGTTCCCTCTCTAAGATGCCTCTTTCCCCTACTTTTTGGATTTGGGGGCCAACTGTAGTTGTTCTCTGACGTTCCAGTGATGGCTGTGGTAGTTGGAACAGTTGACAGGTGGAGGACAAGAAGTTCCTTGTGCCTGAAGGCTGATGGGTAGAGGAGGCTCAGCTTGGGGACAAATGCACTTCTGATGCTTGGTCTGGAGAGATTTCTCCTCACAGGGTTCCCCCACAGCCCAGGGAAGTTCAGTGCAGGTCTTGAGAGAAGGCCCATCTCCCAAAGTTGCAACTCTGAACACATAGCAGGGCCCTAGGGATGGAAGCGCGCAGCCTCAGATCCTTCCCCACCCAACAAGGGGGAATGAGGGGACCTGGCCCTACAGACAGGAGAAGCCTGTGCTTCCTCCACTCTTGTCAGGGCACTGCATCAGAGTTGCCTCCCTCTTTCTCCTCATCTTGCCAGCTTTTCCTCACAGGTCCCCTCCATGTCCTCCCTGTGTGAATTTCTAGGCTAGTCCCTGCACCCTCGGGGGTGACCTCAAGTGTGTCAAGCAAGAGGCAGGTCCCCAGGCTGGTGGGGAGGCTCTGGTTCCTGGTGAGCCAGTGACCACTGGCTCGAGGCTGCCCACCACTCCCTCTTCCTCCTCAGGCACTCTATGCTGGTAACCCTGAATGGAGCAAGGTGTGCCATGTTCTCCTGCACTGGGGCTGACTTCGTATCTGACTCTGGTCTTGGGCTCTGTGGTTGCTGTCCATGTCTCACCTCATCTGTGTCTCTCGAGGGCCAGGTCCACATCAGCCCTTATCTTGGGCTGAGGGTCATCTTATATCCCTGACCACTTCCAAGAGGGCAGGCCAGTTCTTCAGGTCTTCAGAGCCCCCAGCTGGGGCAGAGAGGTAGTCAGCATCTGGAATGAGTGACAAGAGTCAGGAGGAGAGGGTCGGGGGGTTATACAGCTTTGGTCAGAGCAGAACCCAACAGAGATTTGATGTGTTTATTTTTACTTCATTTCCACCCTTCTCTACCCCCTCTCTAAGGGTTCCCCAGAGTTGGAATGGCCCCTTCCCAGTTGCCAGGCCCTGGAACACACTGCTCAGTGTCTGAACCCCCAGGCCACACCCTACTCTGATACCATCCTTGTGGAGGGAGGTGAGGCAGAGAGGGGTCCATCCATGTCACTGCAAATGGCAAGATTTTATTCCTTTTTATGATTGAGGAATGTTCCATTCTTCATCCATTCATCAGCTGATGGACACTTGGGCTGCTTCCATATCTTGGGTATTTTAAATAATGTTGCTGTGAACATAGAGGTGCATGTATTCCTTTGAATTAGTGTTTTCATATTCTTTGGGTAAATAGCCAGTAGGGTGATTGTTGAATCATAGGGTAGTTCTCTTTTTAAATTTTTGAGGAACGTCCATACTGTTTTCCACAGTGGCTGTACCAGTTTACGTTCCCACCAACAGTGCACAAGGGTTCCTTTCTCTCCACATCCTTGCCAATACTTGTTTCTTGGGCTGTTGATTTTAGCCATTCTGACAGGTGTGAGGTGATATCACCTTGTAGTTTTGATTTGCATTTCCCTGATGATGAATGATGTTGGGCATCTTCTCATGGGTCTATTGGCCATCTGTATGTCTTCTTTGGAGAAATGTCTATTCATGTCTTCTGCCCATTTTTAATTGGATTATTTGTTTTCCAGGTGTTGAGTTATATAAGTTCTTTGTATATTTTGGATACTAACCCTTTATCAGATATGTCATTGGCAAATATCATATCCCATTTTTTAGTTTTGTTGATTGTTTCCATTGCTGTGCAGAAATTTTTTATTTTGATGTAGTCCTATGAATTTATTTTTGCTTTTGTTTCCCTTGCCTCAGGAGATGTGTCTAGTGAGAAGTTACTATGGCCAGTACCTGAAGTAACTGCTTGTGCTCTCTTCTAGGATTTTTATGGTTTCAGGTCTCACATTGAGGTCTTTAATCCATTTTGTATTTATTTCTGTGTATGGTGTAAGAAAGTAGTCTAGTTTCAATCTTCTGCATGTTGCTGTGCAGTTTTCCCAAAACCATTTGTTGAAAAGACTGTCTTTTTTTTTTAAGATGTTATTTATTTATTTGACACACACACAGAGATAGAGATAGAGATAGAGATAGAGATAGAGATAGAGATAGAGATAGAGATAGAGAGAGAGAGAGCACAAGCAGGGGGAGCTGCAGAGGGAAAGAGAGAGAAGCAGGTTTCCCGCTGAGCAGGGAGACCCATGCTGGACTTGGTCCCAGGACCCTGGGATCATGACCTGAACCGAAGACAAATGCTCAACTGACTGAGCCACCCAGACATCCTGAAGATACTGTCTTATGCCCATTGTGTATTCTTTTCTGTTTTCTCAAAGATTAATTGACCGTATAATTGTGGGCTTATTTCTGGGTTTTCTTCTCTGCTGTATTCATCTATGTATCTATTTCTGTGCTAGTACCTTACTCTTTTGATGACTATAGCTTTATAATATAACTTGTAGTTTGAAATTGTGATGCCTCCAGCTTTGCTTTTCTTTTTCAAGATTGCTTTGGTTATTCAGGGTCCTTTGTGGTTCCATACAAATTTTACGACTGTTTGTTCTGGCTCTGTGAAAAATGCTTTTGGTATTTTGATAGGGATTGCATTAAATGTGTAGATTGCTTTGAGTACTGTGGACATTTTAATAATATTTGTTCTTCTGGTCCATGAGCATGAAATGTCTTTCTATTTCTTTGTGTCATCTTCAATTTCTTTCATCAGTGTTTTATAGTTTTCAGGGTACAGATCTTTCACCTCTTTGGTTAGGTTTACTCCTAGGTATCTTGCTATTTTTGGTATAATTGTAAATGGTATCAATTCCTTGATTTCTTTTTCAGCTGCTTCATTATTGGTGTATAGATATGCAACAAAAGGTTTCTGTACATTGATTTTGTATCTTGCAACTTTACTGAATTTATCAGTTCTAGCAATTTTTTGGTGGAGTCTTTTCTCCTAAAAGATTTCACTTATTTATTTCAGAGAGAGAGAGGAGGAGGAGGAGCAGAGGGAGATGGATAAGCAAACTCTGCACTGAGCATGGAGCCTGACTTGGGGCTCGACCCCAGGACCATGAGATCATGACCTGATCTGAAACCAAGTCGCATGCTAAACCAACTGAGTCACCCAGCATCTCTGGTGGTCTTTCGGATTTTCTATATACAGTATCATGTCATCTGCAAATACTACAGCTTTTACTTCTTTTTTACTGATTTGGATGTATTTTGTTTCTTTTTCTTGTCTGACTGCTGTGGGTAGGACTTCCGGTACTATATTGAATAAAAATGGTGAGAGTGGACATCTTTGTCTTGTTCCTGACTGTAGAGGAAAAGCTCTTAGTTTCTCCCCATTGAGGATGATGTTAGCTGTGAGTTTTCATATATGGCCTTTATTATAATGAGGTACGTTCCCTCTAAATCTACATTGATGAGAGTCTTTATCATAGAGATGTTGTACTTCATCAAATGCTTTTTCTGTGTCTGTTGAATGACCATATGGTTCTTATCTTTTCTCTCATTGATATGATATATTGAACCACCCTTGCAACCCAGCAATAAATTCCACTCAATCGTGGCGAATGATTTTTTTAATGTATTGTTGGATTCGGTTTGCTAGTATTTTGTTGAGGATATTTGGACCTATGTTCATTAAAGGTATTGGCCTATAGTTCTCTTTTTTTTTTGTAGTGTCTTTATCTGGGCTTGCTATCAGAGTAATGCTGACCTCGTAGAATTAATTTGGAAGTTTTCTTTCCCTTTCTATGTTTTGGAATAGTTAGAGAAGAATAGGTATTAACTCTTTTCTCAACTTTTTTTTGTTCAGTGTTCCAAGATTCATTGTTTATGCATCACACCCAGTGCTCCATGCAATACATGCCCTCCTTAATACCCACCGCCAGGCTTGCCCATCCCCCCCCTCCAAAACCCTTGGTTTGTTTCTCATAGTCCACAGTCCCTCATGCTTCGTCTCTCCCTCCAATTCACCCCACCTCATTTCTCCTTTCCTTTTCCTAATGTCCTCCATTTTATTCCCTATGCTCCACAAGTAAGTGAAACCATATGATAATTGACTTTTTCTGCTTGACTTACTTCACTCAACATAATCTCTTCCAGTCCCGTCCATTTTGATACAAAATTTGGGTAATTATCCTTTCCAATGGCTGCATAATATTCCATTGTATATATGGACCATATCTTCTTTATCTATTCATCTGTTGAAGGGCATATTGGCTCTTTCCACAGAAGATATTTGCAAATTAAACCACAGAAAAAGGGCTGATGTCCAAGATCTATAAAGAACTCCTCAAACTCAACACCCAAAGAAAAGATAATCATGTCGAAAAAATGTGCAGAAGACATGAACAGACACTACTCCAAAGAAGATATATAAATGGCTAACAGACATATGAAAAAATGTTCATCATCATTAGCCATCAGGGAAATTCAAGTCAAAACCACACTGAGATACCACATTACACCAGTTAGAATGGCCAAAATTAACAGGATAGGAAACAAGTGTTGGAGAGGCTGTGGAGAAAGGGGAACCCTCTTCCCCGTTGGTGGGAGTGCAAGCTGGTACAACCACTTTGGAAAACAGTGGAGAGATTCCTCAAAAAAATTAAAAATAGAGCTACCCTATGACCTTGCAATTGCACTACTTGGTATTTACCCCAAAGATACAGATGTAGTGAAAAGAAGGGCCATCTGTACCCCACTGTTCTTTCAACATTTGTTAGAATTTGCCTGTGAAGCCATCTGGGCCTGGACTTTTGTTTTTGGGGAGTTTTTATTATTATTCTTATTATTACTGAATAAATTTCTTTGCTATTTGTTGGTCTGTTCAACTTTTCTATTTCTTCCTGTTTCGGTCTTGGTAGTTTATGTGTTTCTAGGAATTTATCCATTTCTTCTGGGTTGTCCAATTGGTTGGCATATAGTTTTTCATAATATGTTCTTATAATTCTTTGTACTTCTGTGGTGTTGGTTGCTATTTTTCCTCTGTCATTTATGACTTTATTTATTTGAATCCTTTCTCTTTTTTTCTTGATAAGTCTGGCTAGAAGTTTGTCAAACTTACTGATTTTTTTCTGAAGAGCCAGCTCCTATTTCATTGATTTGTTCTATTATTTTTTGTTTCTGTATGATTTATTTCTGCTCTAAATGTTATGTCCTTCCTTCTACTGGTTTTAGGTTTTGTGGTTCTTTCTGTAGCTCCTTTAGGTGTAAAGTTAGGTTGTTTATTTGAGATTTTTCTTGCTTCTTTTTTTTCTTCCAAATTTTTATGTAAACTCAAGTTAGTTAATATATAGTGTAGTACAGTGGCTAACTGAACATAATAAAAAAACAAAACAAAACATATAGTGTAGTATTAGTTTCAGGGTAGAATGCAGTGATTCATCACTTACATACAACACTCAGTGCTCATCACAACAGGTGCCCTCCGTAATCCCCATCACCCATTCAGCTCATCCCCCAGGCCACGTCTCTTTAGCAACCTTCAGTTTGTTCTCTACAATTACGAGTCTCTTATGGCTGCCTCTCTTTCTCTCTCTCTCTTTTTTTTTAAAGATTTTATTTATTTATTTGATAGACAGAGATCACAAGTAGGCAGCGGCAGGCAGAGAGAGAGGAGGAAGCAGGCTCCCCGCTGAGCAGAGAGCCCGATGCAGGGCTCGATTCCAGGACCCTGGGATCATGACCTGAGCCAAAGGCAGAGGCTTTAACCCACTGAGCCACCCAGGCGCCCCTCTCTTTCTCTTTTTATCTTATTTTATTTTTCCTTCCCTTCCCAGATTTTTCTTACTTCTTAAGGTAGTCCTGTGTTGTTCTATACTTCCCTCTTAGAACCACTTTTGCTACATCCCAGAGGTTTTAGACCATTGAATTTTCATGCAATTTTTTATTTCCTCTTTTATTTCCCAGTTGACTCATTCATTCTTTAATATCATGTTATCTAGCCTCCATGTGTTTGCGGTCTTTCTAGATTTGTTTTTTTTTTAACGGATGGCTTTTAGTTTCATAGTGCTGTGGTCAGAAAAGATGTATGTTCTGACTTCGATCTTTTTGAATTTGCTGATGTTGATTTTGTGGCCTGATATGTGATCTACTCTGGAAATGTTCCATGTTGTTTCTGCTATATATATATTTATTTATTTATAATTTTTAAAATTAACATATAATGTATTATTTGCTTCAGGGGTACAGGTCTGTGAATCATCAGTCTTACACAATTTGCAGCACTCACCATAGCACAAACCCTCCCCAGTGTCCAACACCCAGCCACCCTATCCCTCCAGCAACCCTTAGTTTGTTTCCTGAGATTAGGAGTCTCTTATAATTTGTCTACCTCCCAGGTCCCACCTTGTTTAATTTTTCCCTCCCTTCACCCTACAAACCCCTGCCCTGCCTCTCAAATTCCTCATATTAGAGAGATCATACATCCATGTCATTGAAAATGGCAAGATTTCATTTTTTGATGACTGCCTAGTATTCCATTGTATATATATACCACCTCTTTTTTTTAAATTAACATATAATATATTATTTGCCCCAGGGGTACAGGTCTGTGAATCGTCAGACTTACACACTTCACAGCACTCACCATAGCACATACCCTCCCCAATGTCCATAACCCAACCTCCCTCTCCATACCACCCTACCCCCCAGCAACCATCAGTTTGTTTTGGGAGATTAAGAGTCTCTTATGGTTTGTCTCTCTCTTGACTCCATCTGGTTTCATTTTTTCCTTCCTTATCCCCCAACCTCCCCACTTTGCCTCTCAAATTCCTCATATCAGGGAGATCAAATGATAATTGTCTTTCTCTGATTGACTTATTGCACTCAGCATAATACCCTCTAGTTCCATCCACGTCATTGCAAATAGCAAGATTTCATTTCTTTTGATGGCTGCATAGTATTCCATTGTATATATGTATATATACCACATCTTCTTTATCGATTCATCTGTTGATGGACATCTAGGTTCTTTCCATAGTTTGGCTATTGCTGCTATAAACATTTGGGTCCATGTGCCTCTTTCAATCACTACATTTGTATCTTTAGGGTAAATATCTAGTAGTGCAATTGCTGGGTTGTAGAGTAGCTCTATTTTCAAATTTTTGAGGAACCTCCATGCTGTTTTCCAGAGTGGCTGCACCGGCTTGCATTCCCACCAACAGTGTAGGAGGGTTCCCCTTTCTCCACTTCCTCTCCAACATCTGTCATTTCCTGACTTGTTAATTTTAGCCATTCTGACTGGTGTGAGGTGGTATCTCACTGTGGTTTTGATTTGTACTTCCCTGATGCTGAGTGATGTTGAACACTTTTTCATGTGTCTGTTGGCCATTTGGATGTCTTCTTTGTAAAAGTGTCTGTTCGTGTCTTCTGCCCATTTCTTGATTGGATATTTTGTTCTTTGGGTGTTGAGTTTGATAAGTTCCTTGTAGTTTTTGGATACTAGCCCTTTATCTGATACAGCATTTGCAAATATCTTCTCTCATTCAGTCAGTTGTCTTATGGTTTTGTTGACTGTTTCTTTTACTGTGCAAAAGCTTTTGATTTGATGAAGTCCCAACAGTTCATTTTTGCCCTTGCTCCCCATACTTTTGACAATGTTTCTAGAAAGAAGTTGCTGTGGCTGAGGTCAAAGAGGTTCCTGCTATGTTTTTTAAAGCTTTTTTTTTTTTTTAAGATTTTATTCATTTCATTTGACAGACAGAGATCACAAGTAGGCAGAGAAGCAGGCAGAGAGAAAGAGGAGGAAGCAGGCTCCCCGCCGAGCAGAGAGCCCGATGCAGGGCTCGATCCCAGGACCCTGGGATCATGACCTGAGCCGAAAGCAGAGGTTTTAACCGACTGAGCCACCCAGGCGCCCCGACCTGCTATGTTTTTAACATTCATCAAGGCATATATTCACTTTTAGGTATTATAGTTTAAACATTAGGGATGTTTTATTTATTTTTATTTTTAAAGATATTTATTTATTTATTTATTTGAGAGAAAATTAGTGTGGGGAGGGGCAGAGAGAGAGAGAGAGGGAAGCAGACTCCCCACTGAGCAGGGAGCCTGATGCAGGACTCCATTCCAGGACCCTGGGATCATGACCTGAGCTGAAGGCAGATGTTTAACTGACTGAGCCACCCAGATGCCCTCCTTAGGGTGTTTTAAATTTATGGTCGTATCTACAGTAAGGATGATTTCTACCCCCTTGCTCTGGTCTTACCTCACTTCTGTTTCAAGCATTGTTGCTTCGTCCAGAAATAAAAGAATGGTGCTCAGTGTACTTAGAAAAGGCAGGTGTTCTGGTCTTGATTTGATTTCACTGGGAAGATCTCTAATATTTCATGATTAGGAATGATGTTGACTCTTGTTTTCATATAGAAAATCTTATTATGGATACACCTTTCTATTTTGAGGGGTTTTTTAAAAAAGATTTTATTTATTTATTGGAGAGAGAGAGCAGGAGCAGGGGGAGGGACAGAGGGAGAGGGAGAGAGAGAATATCAAGCAGGCTCCCCACTGAGCACAGAGTCCCATGTGGGGCTTGATTCCCAACCCCGAGATCATGACCTGAGCCTAATTCAAGCATCAGATGCTCAACTGACTGAGCCACCCAGGCGCCCCTTTGAGGTATTTTTTTTATAAATTAGAATTTTGTTTAATTTTAAGCCAAATGCCTTTCACCCTCCATGGAGGCTACCAGATACCTTCATTCCCTTATTTAGACAGTCAGTGTGGTACATGGTTCCTGATTGTTGCGTGCTTACATTTGTGCACTTTAGGTTTTCCGAAGTTCCCTCCTGTATATGTATTCTTCATCTGAGTCCCATAAAGCCTGGAAGAAAGAGCAGATACTTGATGAATACTTGAAGGACTGGGTTTTAGGCTGACTGTCATGGCACCATCTGGAAATAAAATCCCCCTCTCCTTCTTCTTCTTCTCTCCCCACTGCACCCCTCTATCTCTTAACACTTCCCTGTCCTTCCCTCCTACATCAGCCTCCATCCTCCTCCCTTGTTGCTCAGGGCCACGTTCACTCCCACCTAGGGCACCTGAGGCGCTGTATCAGCCAGTAGGGCACCCACTGGCTAGACCAAATTTGAGAGCTATAATTGTAAACTACAAACTATTCCAAATCAAAAAAGGGATATAAATAACCCTATTAATAATTTTTTGCTCCTTGATTGCACATTAAAATGATAATATTTTCTATATACTAGATTTGTATAATATATTATTAGAATTAATAATGGAGAGTGGGGTGCCTGGAGGACTTAGTCAGTTAAATGTCAGATTCTTGATTTTGGCTCAGGTCATGATGTCAGGATCGTGAGACTGAGCCCCCGTCCCTGCCTTGGGCTCTGAATGTTGGGTGTGGAGACTGCTTAAAATTCTCTTTCTCTCAAAATCCTTGAGGAGAACACAGGCAGCAACCTCTTTGACCTCAGCCACAGCAACTTCTTCCTAGGAACATCGCCAAAGGCAAGGCAAGCAAGGGCAAAAATGAACTATCGGGATTTCATCAAGATCAAAAGCTTTTGCACAGCAATGGAAACAGTTAACAAAACCAAAAGACAACTGACAGAATGGGAGAAGATATTTGCAAAGGACATATCAGATAAAGGGCTAGTGTCCAAAATCTATAAAGAGCTTAGCAAACTCAACACCCAAAGAACAAAAAGTCCAATCACGAAATGGGCAGAGGACATGAACAGACATTTCTGCAAAGAAGACATCCAGATGGTCAACAGACACATGAGAAAGTGCTCCATATCACTCGGCATCAGGAAAATACAAATCAAAACCACAATGAGATATCACCTCACACCAGTCAAAATGGCTAAAATGAACAAGTCAGGAAATGACAGATGCTGGCAAGGATGCGGAGAAAGGGGAACCCTCCTACACTGTTGGTGGGAATGCAAGCTGGTGCAACCACTCTGGAAAACAGCATGGAGGTTCCTCAAAAGGTTGAAAATAGAGCTACCCTATGACCCAGCAATTGCACTACTGGGTATTTACCCTAAAGATACAAACGTAGTGATCCAAAGGGGCACATGCACCCGAATGTTTATAGCAGCAATGTCCACAATAGCCAAACTATGGAAAGAACCTAGATGTCCATCAATAGATGAATCGATAAAGAAGATGTGGTATATATATACAATGGAATACTATGCAGCCATCAAAAGAAATGAAATCTTGCCATTTGCAACAACATGGATGGAACTAGAGGGTATTATGCTTAGCGAAATAAGTCAATCAGAGAAAGACAACTATTATATGATCTCCCTGATATGAGGAAGTGGAGATGCAATGTGGGGGTTTTGGGGGTAGGAAAAGAATAAATGAAATAAGACGGGATCGGGAAGGAAACAAACCATAAGAGACTCTTAATCTCACAAAACAAACTGAGGGTTGCTGGGGGGTCAGGAGAGGGTGGTGGAGTTATGGACATTGGGGAAGGTATGTGCTATGGTGAGTGCTGTGAAGTGTGTAAACCTGGCAATTCACAGACCTGTTGTACCCCTGGGGCTAATAATACATTATATGTTTATAAAAAAATGAAAAAATTTTAAAAAAAGATTTTCTTTCTTCCTCCCTCTGTCCACCCTTCCCTTCTCCCCACCCTTCCCACTCACCTGTGTGCACACTCTGTCTCTCTCTCTCAAAAAAAGAATATCGCCTGTTTTTTTAAGGCAACAACTAGAAAGTATATATGTATACTTTTCTTCAGTGCTCACCTAATATATCTGTGAATGGCAGTGTGTAATGCATTTCACACACACTTCGTTCACAGGTGCAGGTGTGGGCAGCCCTGGGACACCCCTCTCATGATCAGTGCAGTTCCTCTCCTCTGAGGACATGTTGTTCCCACAGTCTGTCCCACTCTCTATTTCCTACCTCATATGCGTTCGCCCTCCATAATCTGTCTATCCTCCAGGATGGGCTATCAGCCCTGCCTTTGGGGCAGGATTCTCTGCTGACCTTCACTCCCCCAGCGCTTCTGGTTCAAGGGAGGCCCAGGCTTTTCCACCTGATTTTCTGGGGATGGGAAACAGATAAGGGCTGCAGAACAGCGAGTTCACCAGCAGGGGGAGCTCATTAGGATCCACTCTAAGGTCAAGGCCTGATTACACACCCTCTGCATTTTCTGAAGGGCTCCCAACTCGCTATGGCTTTCCCCCAACCTGGGCTGAGGCTGTTCTTTCATTACTTTCCAGACATTGTGGTCTTTAAGTCCTGGAGCCTACTTATCCGGCAGATGGGCCTCACGGACCATGACATCCCTGTGGCCAGAGCTCATGCTCTGGGCACGCAGGATGCCTTGTATGAAATGCTTGTGTCTAGGCTCAACAGACAGGGTGGGGTACCTCAGTCAACACCCCCCTGGATGCCTTGGAAATGTGAGGGGAAAGAGATGGAAAGGAGTGACTTCAAGACTACCGTGTGGGCTCTGGAAAGCGCATCTAAGAAGGTGAGACCGGCTCTCCTGTATCCTGAATGGAAATAATCTTTTTAGGGGTCTGAGCTTCCCTTGTTTACGTTTCTTCTTTAAGGGGAAGCATGAGTGGACACCAACCTGGAAGAAAGAGCAGACACTTGACGGATACTTGAAGAAATTCGAATTCAAAAACCTACAGCTCTTGGAAAGTTCTAGAACTTTTTCAATGCTTGTGGAATTATTTTTTGCAAAAATAATTGATGTGGGTGTGATAACTGAATTGTGGAAAGATTCTATGTGGATTATAGTTACAGGAATACCTCATTTTATTGTGTTTCACTTTGTTGCACTTCAAAGATATGGCATTTTTTATAAATTGAAGGTTTGTGGCTACCCTGAGTTGAACATGTCTGTTGGTGCCATTTTTCCAACAGCATTTCCTGACTTCATATCTCCGTGGCTCACCTTGGTAATTCTTCCAATAGTTCAAACATTTTCATTACTATTATATTATGTTGTTCTGTGATCAGTGATATTATCGTAATTGTTTTGAGGTACCACAAATTGCGATTTGTGAATTTATTTTTATTTTTATTTTTTAAAAAATATTTTATTTATTTATTTGACACAGAGAGAGAGAGATCACAAGCAGGCGGACAGGCAGAGGAGAGGGTGGGGGAGCAGGGTCCCCGCTGAGCAAAGAGCCCGATGTAGGGCTCCATCCCAGGACCCTGTGATCATGACCTGGGCCAAAGGCAGAGACTTAACACACTGAGCCACCCAGGCGCCCCAAGACTGTGAATTTAATTGATAAATGGTGTGTGTCATCTGACTGGCCACTAGCCAATTGATAACCCCAAAACGGCCACTAAGTGTTCAAGTGAAAGGAAGAGTCACATGTCTGTCACTTTAAATCAAAAGCTAGAAACGATTTAGCTTAGTGAGAAAGTCATGTCAAAAGCTAAGATAGCCCAAAAGCTGGGCCACACAACCAGCAGCCAGGTTGAGAATACAAAGGAAAAGTTGTTGAAGGAAATTCAAAGTGCCTTCCAGTGGACACATGAACAGTAAGAAAGCAAAACAGCCTTATGGCTGAGGTGGAGAAAGTCTGAGTGGTCTGCATAGATGAGCACACCAGCCTCGACATTCTGTTAAGCCAAAGCCTGATCCTGAGCAAGGCCCCGACTCTCCAATTCTTCGAAGGCTGAGAGTGGTGGGGAAGCTGCAGGAGAAAAGGCGGAAGCTGGTGGAGGTGGGTCCGTGGGGTATAAGGGAGGAAGCCGTCTCTGTGACGTCAGAGTGCAAGTTGAGCAGCCAGTGCTGGTGTAGACGCTGCCGCAAGTTCTCTGGGAGATCCAGCAGGGATAGGTGATGAAGGAGGCTGCACTGAGCGACGGATTTCCAGTGCGGATAAAACGGCCTCTCTTGGAGGGAGACGCCAGCTAGGACTCTCACAGCTGGAGTGGGGAAGTCAACACCCGGCTTCGAAGTTTCAAAGGACAGGCTGACTCTCTTGTTCGGGGCTCAAGCCGCTGGTGACTTGAAGTCAAAGCCAGTGCTCATTGACAATTCTGGAAATCCAGAGTCCTGAAGAATCGCGCTAAGTCCACTCTGCCCGTGCTCTGTAAACGGGACAACGAAGCCTGAGTGAAAGCTCTTTAGATTACAACATGGTTTCTGGAATATTTTAAGTCCACTGTTGAGAACTACCACTCAGAAAAAAGTCTCCTTTTCCCAACGCGACTGCTCCCTGACAAGGCACCTGGTTGGGCACAAGCTCTGAGGGAGCTGTAGAATGAGATGATTGTTTTCTGCCAACACAGCCTCCATTCTGCAGCCCGTGGATGGAGGATCACTGGACTCTCAAGTCTTACTATTTAAGAAATACCTTGTGTAAGGCTGTGGCTGCCATGGGTAGTGACTCTTCGGATGGATTTGGGCAAAGTAAACTGAAAACCTCTTGGCAAGGATTCACCATTCCAGGTGCCATTAAGAACATTCGTGATTCCTGGGAAGAGGTCAAAATATCAGCACTGGAATTTGGAAGAATTTGATCGCAACCTTCACGGGTGACTGTGGCAGGTTCACGACTTCAGGGAGGAAGTGTGGGGGAAAGGGCAAGAGAACTGGAAACAGAAAGTGGAGCCCGAAGACGGGACTGAATGGCCTCCCTCTGATGATCACATAACAGATGAGGAGCTGCTGCTTGTGGATGAGCAGGGAACAAGGTTTCCTGAGATGGAATGTGCTCTTGGGAAGGACGCTGGGAAGATTGTTGAGAGGACAAGATTGTTGAGAGCGTTGTGTGAACATAGTCAAGAGAGCCACGGCTGCAAGTTGGAGAGCACCGGCTCTAATTTTGAAAGAAGTTCTACTGGGAGTAAAATGTATCAAACAGTTTGGGGTGCTACAGAGAAGTCATTCATGAAAGCAAGAGTCCATCCATGTGGCCATCTTCACTGTTGTCTTATTTTAAGAAATTGCCACAGCCATTCCCACCTTCAGCAATGACAACCCTGATCAGTTAGCGCCACCAGCATGGAGGCGAGAGCCCCCACCAGCAAAAAGGCTACAACTCGCTGAAGGCTCAGATGATGGTTAGCAGTTTGTAGCAATAAAGTGTATTTTAATTCAGTACATGGTTTTAAAAAACATAATGCTATTGCACATTTAATAGACTACAGTGTGGTGTAGACATAACTTTTGTATGCACTGGGAAACCGAAGGATTCATTTGACTCGCTTGATTGTACTATTTGCTTTGTTGGGGTGGTCTGGAAGCAAACCTGCTGTGTCAGGTTTGAGGTGCCTGTATGTGTTCATATGCGCACTGAGAATTGTTTTAGAGGGTTATTCTTTTCAGTTCATGAGACTTCTTCATCCTAACAGAATTGCAGTTTTTACTTGTATTTGTTATATTGTAAGACACACTCAAGTTGGCGTGTGTACTTTTACTTATATCTAACTATTAATGCTACAAGATGTGCATCTTCCTACTTCTCTATTTTTGTATATATATCTATGAACATGTAGAAATGTGAAATGTGTTTTTTAGTTCGATTGCATGGGTTACCTGGATGGGAGCCGGAAACCATAGAATGAGTAGGAACACAAAGGGGGAAGAGGAAAACACCTGCCTCTAGGGGTGGCCTGGGTGGCTTGCCGTTCTCCCTCATATGCAGCTTGAGCTTTCCAGCATCCAATGGCCAGAAGCTTCTAAAGTGCCCACTCTTTCCAACATGATAACTTTATGGGTGTATGAATATTTATATTACTTATAGGCAGATGTTTCCAAGTAGGGAGAGTGAAGAGAAGGGGTGTCCTTGTGCAGCCCTGTGTTTGGGCAGGTACCCCTGAATGGGGCAGTCACATAATGGACTTGGGTGGGGGTGGGAGATGGGTCAGAGCTGAGGAGGCAGATAGGGTCTATGTCATGTGCCATTGCATTGTGGGTCACGTGCATGGACCTCTGGCCCCATCATCATCTGCAGCTCTCCTCCCACACCTATGTCCCAGTTTTGGCGGGATAATGGCATAGAGCTTATTCTCAGAGTTTTCAGGCTTCCCCTGTGCAAAGGTCTGTGTGTGCCCAGACTGGTAGGGCTCAGTTCAAATGCCTGGACACTTAGGTATGTTCAGGGAGTTGATGTTCTAGCGGAGTCTGGTGGGGGCACATCCTCATCGCCTCGCTGTTTCCCTCCCTCTCCCACTTGCTTCCAGAGGTCCCCCCCACCCCTCCCATTCCTGGAAGACTCCGGGTTTCCTGCCTCTGCCGCACCTTGCATGTGGGGTGCTTGCATCTTCAGAAGGAGCCGTGAATTTTTGCCAGTCGGCCTTCAGCGCATCTGCACTCCTTCTCAGAGGACCTGAGTGCCCGTCTGCGGTATTAGCCTTATGGGGGCTGGTCAGGCTTCCTCATTTAAGGTCGATTGCATCAGAGCATGGAGCCGATCCAGTCCTGACTGCACTTGGCCCCCAGCAAGCACTTAGCATTGCGCTAGCGATGGTGCCCTTTCATGCTTCTCCCCAGGGGAAGGTGCCTCCTCTGGAGAGGTTGTGGGACATATCAAACAATACGAGGCAGGCCATTAGGTACAAAATACTCATGTATTTATGAATTCATGACCAAATTAAATATGAAACCTTATATAAAAAGAGGTGTGTGTGTTTTTCCTCCCCCACCCTCCCACTCTCCTCTGAAGCAGCTTGAGTGACACGAGTACAGGGGTGTGTGTTCTTGTGACTTGTCCTTCCTATCACCCTGCCTTTCCAAATGCCAGGTTCTTGGGGGACTGGAATTCAGCCCTCCTTCCTCTCTCCTGGGAGGTCACCAGCTCTGGCCTGGCTGCCACACAGCCTCTTCAGGTGGTCTCTCTGGCTTGCACAGGGGCCTGCTGGACCCCCAGAGTGCAGCTAGTAAGAGGCACTGGGTCCCTGAGGGGTGAGCCCACTCTGGTCGCTGGGATGGTCCTGTGGGTCCTCTCCCATGGGCTCTCTGCACCTCCTAGACCACCTTGACTCTCCCCTTGGCCTTTCTGCATCCTCATCAGTGGGCCACACTGCTCAGTCCCCCAATTCCCCCTCCCCCTGGACTGTAGGTTTCTGCTCTCCCTCCTTCTCACCAGGAGTTCCCGGGAGACACCATGGCCCCACCTCTGGCTCCCTTCCCCAGAGCGAGGGTGCTGGGTGCAGAGCTGCACCCCCTTGTGAGCAGCCTTCTGCCCTTGCCTGTTGGGTCCTCAGCCTTGCCCTGAAGCCAAGGATGAGAACTCAGCAGGCAGGAGCACATGTCTGGCCTGCCAGCCGGCCAGAAGGAGAAACACTTCCCGCCTTGGAAAACTCCGTGGCGCAAACATCAGGGGGTGCAGCCACCCCAGACCTGCCCAGCCTGTCACCTCCTGCTTCTTCTCTTGCCCAGGACTTACCATTGAATCTCTAGATCTCTATTCTGCAAAACTGTTGCAAACTTTTCCTATTTCCGGGTTTGCCTGACCCCAGACCCGAAGCCTGGGTCTTGCTGGTAGAGCCCAGCCCAGGGTTCCACCCATCATCCGTGGGACTCTGGCTTTTAAGTCGACATAACCGTGTGGGGGGCGAAACATGGGTTAGGATCACAAAACCGGGAGAGGTAAAATGTGGCCCAGCTTTTCCCCATGGGATCACAAGCTGCTGTCTTATCCCCCACAATCCTCTAGTCTTGTTCCCCTCTTCCTGGGGCTGACTTTGCTTTGCCCCTGCTCACGTCTCTCCTTTTCCTCCCCCCCCCCCCCCCCCCCCCCGCCCAACCCCTGCCCACCAACCAGCACTAAGGGAGCTCATGTCCTGTGATCCTTCATTACAGGGACCTGTCTTCCTAGTCGTTGCCCTTTCCCCTGACCTTTGACCCCCTCCCCCCATTCTGGGAATGGCAAGTCACTCTCTGAAGTCCAGAAGTGATTCTCATGATGGGCAAAGCTGGGGTCCAATGCCACGTTCAAGCCCTGAGAAGCCCCGGCCTTGCCCCCGAAGCCTTGATCCCAGTGTGCTCACTCAGAACTCATGCCATCCTCAGAGCCAGCCAGCAAGGGCTGTGCATCCCCAGCTGCAGTCAGTAACGAGTCCTTTCCCGAAGGCTCTGGAATTATTTTACAGTCTCTACTGTTGTCTCCTCAACATGGAAGCCCCTGTAAGCTCTACAGGGTCTTTTTCTATTGTTGTTTTTCTTTGAGGGGATAGAAGCCAACATGTTTTTGTTGGGGTGATTTTGCTGCTGTTTGGGATTTCGGTTTTTCTGTGTTTGTTTGTTTGTTTGTTTTTGCTAATCTTGCCCCACCATGCTAAGAAGCCGTGCTAACCAGAGGCAGGGGGAGCAGCCCAGAAGAGCATGGGGTTGCTGCACCCAGAAACCACCCCCCCAACTTTCTCCTCTCCTCCTGTTCCAGCTGTCTCCTTTGGTTCCCATCTCTGGATCTGAGTGGCGCAAGCACAGGGAGGGAGAAGTTTCTCACTGCTCCGAGACCGAAAGCTCAGACCAGGCTGTGCCATCCTTGATCAGGCCTGGACACTCACCACCCGGGGAGGGAGGGCCGCCCGCCGAGTGCGAGCCTTCCCACCCATGGCCTCGGCAGCTTCGCCCCAGGATGTGGAAGCCTCGAGTTGGGTCTGAAAGTTTCATTTCTACCCTGACCTCTCCAGCGAGGATCTGAGTAGGCGCCCCACAAAACATCTGCCACCCTCTGGTCCGTGGATGGAAAAATGTGGCCAAGAGACAGGACCCTCCCTGTGCACAGCCACTCCCTGGGAGGGGGCCGTCTCCACAGACCGAACCACACAGCCTCCTGGCTGGGAGAGTCTCCCATGGATCCCAGCGTTCTCCACGCCAGAGTCACATGCCAGAACCTTCTGCGCCCTCCCTGCCCCCTGCCTCCCTGCAGCTGTCAGCCTCCCGCCCCGCTCTGGAACTGGGGTCCCCTGCAGGGGGTCCCTGCACTGATCCACAAGGCCCCCCTCCTCTCTTGCTGAGCTACGTCAGCTGGTGAGAACAGCTCTGCCCTTGGGGTCCTGGTTACGTGGGTCCCCTTGTCCCTGGAAGGTGGAGGGGCGGTGCAGAAGAGCAGAGGGGCAAAGGCGAGTGGGGGGAAGAGCAGCAGGGTCAGAAGAGGGTGGCAGCGTCTCAGACCACGGCCGAGGAAGAAGATGGGGATGACGAGGAGGCTGCAGAAGAGGACGGAGAGGAGGGACTGTTCCAGAACAGCCACCGCCGCTTGGGCTGCCGTTTCAGGTGGAGATAGTCCTCCTTCTCGCGCTCCTTCCGTGCCCGCTGGTAGTGATCCTCTTCTTTCAGGTACCAGACGGGCGGCCACCGGTGCTTCTCGAAGTACTCCTGGTTTTCTGGGGCACAACGCCGGAGGGCTTGGTTAGAAGGCAGACAGGAGACGGGCGCAAGGAGTCTGGGACATGGAGGGCATCCCCACCCCCACGCCCCTGCCCTGGGGACCCGCCGGGGGCCTCAAACCAAGGCATGCCCAGTCCCAGGGCCAGAGTATCAGCCCTGCTGTCAGAGCCCTCCGTGTAGCCACAGAGCTTCTTCCAGAAAGTCCACACCAGCGCCGGAGAAAGGCACTTCCATTCTGCTGGGCTCCATGATGGAGGGACAGCCTGGATGGGCCTCACTGTGCTGGGAATGAACTGGGCTGGGGCCGGGCGTGAGGAGGGAGAAGGGCCGCGAGGGGCTGAGCTGGCTTCTGCTGGAAGGGGAAGGAGGGCTGCAGGAGGACAAAGAAGGTCAGCCTGGACAGAATGGCTAGGCAGAGGGGTTCGGACTGATTTTAGAAGGCGAGGCAGGTGTGGAAGTTTCAGACCAGGGCAGTGATGCGCTTGGAGCTGTGGTTTGGAAAGAAAATGCCCACGGGGGGTAAAGGAGACAGTGGGGTGCCCAGTGAAGACGTGAGGCTCACAGAGTGGCAGGAACTCGGGCAGGCTGCCACACCGCTCCTGGGAGTCTGTGCGGTTCCTGCTGGGCTCCAGGACTGGAGACATTAATTAAGCATAAGTGGAACCGCAGGGACCTCAGAGGATACCTGGACCTGGGTGGGACAAGCTGTGCCCATTTCTAGGTTGTGAAATCCATGTGTTGGGTCATGAGCAGCATTAAAAACAACGGACATGGTTTTTATATGTGCACTGGCTCACAACAAAATATATTTCTTATTGTGGAGTCCTGTCTGAAAAATGCCAACTCTGAAAAAAAAAAAATACCAAGTCTGAAATACCAAAATACACTCCCACCCCCGGAAAAAAAAAAAAAAAAAGATACCAGGAGTCCAACACCTTCTTGTACTTGTGAGAAATAGACACCCAGAGAGGTAAAGTGGATCACCTGAGGTCCCCAGCTGCCCTGCTGTTTTCCCGGGATCCCCTCCGTTTGGCCTGATACACCTTTGCCAGCTGCTCGCCCCACCCAAGAGCTCAAGTGCAGCCCCAGGATCTCCAGCCGCTTCTGGACGCCCTGTAGCATGGGGGGGGCAGGGGGTGGGGGGGAGCATGGGCAGGTCTTGCAGGAGATGCTCACCTGGGGACATGGCCTTCATGTCTCGGGGGAACTTGCGGCACACGTTGTTGTAGTTGGTGCAGATGTGGTGAAGACACCAGTCGGCCAACTGGTATGCGCAGTGGAACTGGGGACAGAGAGAAGAGCACCTCTGCTAGAGCCCCGGGGTGTGGGGTCCATACGGAAACCCAAAGCTGTCCGCAGAGCCAAAGCTTTCGTGCAGAGGGGCAAAGCCCCGCAGCTGTAATGAGCCCATCTCAGGAGGCAAACCCACACAAAAGCGTGAGAAAACCCTGAATTTGCTCCCTGCCCCACCAATGCCACTGTCACGTCACCGTGGTCCTGTCCCCAGCACCCACAGAAATCCACAGATGTGTGTGGTGCCTTCCATCTGTGTCTGTCCTCCTTAGATCCCCCCCCACCAGATTTCCTCTTCCAGCCGCCAGGCGGCCTGCACGGAGGGGCAGACAGCCAGGCTTAGAGAGCCCACTTTCCCAGCCGCGTCTACGTGCCTCAAAGCCGCAATGTCTGCTTCAGAAGCTGGCTTCTGGGGGCAGAATTCTGCACTTGGAGGGCCGTGTGGGACGCGTTGCTTGTTTGCTTGGGAATAAGGAAGTGGGCAGCTCCTTTTAGATGAAGAGTCCTCAATGACCTCAGGCATGCTGCAACCACGTTTACACACAAGACTGGGCTTCTGTCCCCTGCCCTATGGTCCTACAATGCCTCAAGACCTTCCCACCATGGCCAGCCTCTCCTCTCGGCGTGAGATGGGCCCTGCTCAATCCAGGAACCAAGTCTAACAGCAGGCTCCCTTCCTACCCACCACCTGCCAGCCTTCGTCAGTCACTACCAGTGGGCAGACAGGGCCCAGAGTCAAGAATGCTGGAGAGAGCAGTGCCTGGGTGGCTCAGATGGTTAAGCATCTGCCTTCAGCTCAGGTCATGATCCAGGTCCTGGGATCGAGCCCCACGTCGGGCTCCCGGCTCAATGGGGAGTCTGTTTCTCGCTCAACTCTGCCTGTGCTCTTTCTGTCTCTCTCTTTCTCAAATGAATAAATAAAAATATTAAAAAAAAAAAAGAATGCTGGCGAGAGGCGTTCCCTTGCCATCATACCTGAGCCAGTTCTAGGAACACGAGGACGTCCCCGTCAATGTCCACCATCATCTGCGTTGCTTCCATCAGCCCGGTCACTGTGTACTGCTCTGTGACACACACAGTCAGGAATCAGCTGAAGAGTCACATGAATGGACATGCCCTCACCTATCCTTCTGGCGGGGCTCCACTGCAGGGCAGAGAGAGAGAGGAGGGCCAGTGGCAAGTCCCAGCAGGCCAGGAAAGCCCACACGTGACTCAAGTCCGCTCCACCAGTGGGGAAACTGGGATTACAGCAGGACTTTCCCAGTAGAGTGGGGATGGGAAGCGGAGGTAGATATTAGTTAGAACCACGTAGGAGAACTGTTCCGTGCATTCGCTGTACCCAGTGGTCTGGTATATGGAGGGTGAAAGCCCTAGGCAGAACCAGCCGTTGGTACTGATGGGAGAGGGTGTAACTCGGGATTGCTGAGAACTGTGAATTACAACTATGGAGTGAGTCTAGCTATTTGTGTTCATTGAAATTTGACCACAAATTGTGAACAAACCTTACATTTTATTTTAAAACATTTACATTAAAGAAGTAAACGCTTTTAATCCTGAAGTTTGATTGTATCAGTATAAACTCATGAGGCATTTTATCTTCACGGGGGCGCCCGGGTGGCTCAGTCAGTTAAGCATCTGACTCTTGATTTTGGCTCAGGTCATGATCTCAGGGTCATGAGATCGAGCTCCATGTCAGTCTCTGCACTGGGGATGGAACCTGCTTAAGATTCTCTCTCTTCCTCTCCTTCTGCTCCCCACCTAATGTGCTCTCTCTCTCTCTCCCTCTCAAATAAACAAACTTTAAAATCTATTTCCCAGCTCCAGAAACAATACAGTAGTAATGTGCATCCCTAGTGCTCAGATTATAGCCTTGAAATACCATGCCCAACTATAAGAAACAGACTTCTTAGAGAAGTGACCGATTCGAGGTTTGGGGCAGATGTATAAAATGAACCAGGAAATAAAAGAAAAAAAAAAAAAAAAAAGAACCAGGAACATCTTGTTATACCACATAACCAGAAAGCTCACTCTGGTGCCAGCTTGAAGAGACTCCTGCTGGCAAAAGGTGCAGTGTGGTATTTCAGTTTCAAGGAAGATGACTGTGATTATTTGAAACCAATTGAGTATGTTTGTAGTAATACTTAAAAGCAAAAACTAATCGGGCACCCTCAAAGGGTGAAGGGAAAAAAAATGAATCTCGAAAACCAGTAAATGAAAGGATACAACCAAGCATTCATCCGCTCTTCCTATACGAACCATACCACTGGTAAGCAAAGATCAGGTGAGGGGAAGCTGCTCTTTTTCAGAGTAGTCCAAAAGATAAGGAATGACCGAATTGGAATATTATCACTTTATGCCTCATAAACCAATGGATCTAGGCAATGATGCTCAGTGGCTGCTAACATCACAAAAAGATCACAAAAAGAGACCAGGCTTCTGGATGAAAACCAGAAATGGGGTGCCTGGCTGGTTCAGTTGGTGGAGCACACGACCCCTGATCTCGGGGTTGTGAGTTCAAGACCCACACTGGGTATAGAGATTACTTAGAAATAAAATCTTAAAACAAAACAGAACTGGAATAACCTAAGAAGTAGTTTGAGCAAAAGAAAATTGAATATGAATCTGATCTAGCCCCTAGATCCAACGGCCAATCAGAGAAAAATCTAGATTTTTCTGGAACATCAATGGGTTTTTTCCAATAGATAAATTGCAAGGGGAAAAAAATTTTAATGGACAAGCACTTTTAGATTAGAAGAAATTTAAAAGGCTTTTAAAAAATAAGACCATGTTATGGTGTTTAAGGATTGACACACAGAAGGTAAAACTATAAGGAACACGAAGTGAGGCCAATAAAAAGTCTACCTGACAAAGGGTAATAGGCAAAGTGTTCCTCCTGAGGATGGGGAAGGACCTGTGATTAGCGGGGACAGGCAGAGGGCTTCTGCTATGGCTGGCAAGGTGCCAGCTCCTGATCTGGGACTTTGACTCTATACTTCGTAAAGCTGAACATATGCTTCCTGCACTGGCACTCTATTGAACAATGAACAAGTTTTAAGCTTGAATCAATAACTTCATAGAAAGCCTATCTCCCAAAACCTAGAGCATCACCAATTATACCATGCTCAGCATTTCCTGCCGATCCTTGACAAGGTATGTGCACGACCAAAGTCTGTGTGCTTCGTAGTACGGATGGACCGTTGCCCAGGAAAAGTCCTTCAGTGGGTATTTTCTATAAACTTCTCCACACAGCGGCACAGCTGAACATTTGTGACAGCTGACTTGTTTCTGATCGCCCACTGTGATAAAGTAAACTTACAGAAACATCTTTATATGTATTTTGCCTTTGGGTCATTTGTTTGGAGACAGTCTTTCAAAAGTTGAACTAGTTGGTCCAAGAGTTTGGAAGTTGTCTGTGCTCTGTGAAGAACACACCACCTTCCAGAGGCAGCTCTGGTGGACATACAGTTTCAGCTGTGATCTCTAGAAGCCTCTCTCTTGCTCCCCACCCTAAAGCCCTCTGTGTCTCCAACTAGGGCGCCTGGACTCTCTCTGTAGGCTCAGCTATTCACATTCAAATTCTGATCAATGATTTCTTCAATCTTCCTATGACCAAGCCCCAACTTAAAACTAATTTCTTGGGGTGCCTGGGTGGATCCATTGTTAAGTGTCTGCCTTCGACTCAGGTCGTGTGATCTCAGGGTTCTGGGGTTGAGCCCCGCGTCGGGTTCTCTGCTCAGCGGAGAGCCTGCTCCCACCCCCCGCCTGCCTCTGCCTACTTGTGATCTCTCTCTCTGCCAAAAAAATAAATAAATAAATCCTTAAAAACAAAAACAAATAAACAACTAATTTCTCATCATGGTATTGCTGTTTTCCTCCTATGTGAGTCCCAGTCTTGATCATGGGTCCGGAGCCCCAGCAGCTCTCATGCTAGGTCTTTCACTGAATCCCAACTCAGTATCTAAGACCCTGCCCTATGTGCCCCGACCTGCCCAAGAACACAGACCCCGATATCAACAGCAGCACGGGGACCAGCACCAACACCATGCAAAGACCAATTCCAACATCAATGGGAGCCTTTTGCCTGCCCGTGTCGCTGGTCCCAGACTCCCTTCATCTGGATGGCACCATTCCTCTTCTCCGGCCGCTTGGGCCCCTGACCTGCCCCTCCTTGCCTGCTGCTTGGTTTCCCTGTGGCTTCGGGTCCTGCTCCTCCCCAGGGCCTCTGCTGGTGGCCCGATCGAAAAGCTGCCTTCCACCTCTCACCCTCTCCCGGGCTTTTCAAGGGCCTAGGAGTGACGGGTCAATGTTTATTGTCTGCTTTTGGAAGAAGAAAGAAGCAGAGCAGAAGGAAGAGAAGGAAGAGGAAAGAAGGCAGAGGAGGAGGAGGAGAACCAAAGGGGAGCAATGGGAACGGCGTTCAATTCCTCTTCAGCTCGCCCCACTGGGGCCAAGCAGACAGAACACCAGCGCTGTCGTCTACTGGAGACGGCTCTTTGGGGCTCAGAGCCCTTTGCGGAGAGCCTATCACGTGACACCATCCTGCCTCTCACATGCGCTTCTTTACGTCTCTGTCCTCACCCAAACCCCAGTGCTCATCGATGTATTTCCCTTTATGTCGACATCGTCCCTGCTGCTTGCAGCCTGTCCCCTGGAGGGAGGCAGGTGAGAGGAGACATCAGGACCTTGGGGAGGTGGGTTTCCCAGGCTTCTCCCCCAGAGGGGTCCCCGTGTACCTGTGAGGGCAACCAGGTGCGGCAGGCAGAGGCGGTTGGCCAGGATGATGAGCTTCATGTCGTCCAGGTCGGGGCTGGAGGTGAACATGCCCGTGTAGAGGTACTCCAGCACGGCCCTCATGCAGCTCTTGCTCGTGTACGGGAACACCACCTGCGGGGAAGGGAGACACAAGGCCCCAGGAAGGCCCAGCTGCACGGAAGGACGAGCTCAGGCTGGGGAAACTCAAAACGCCCCCCGCCCTCTCGCTGGCTCCCCCGGATGGGCAGCTGTCCCTGAGCCGCCCTTGTACCAGCTCCGACGGCCCCCCGAGGCCTGTCTCCCAAGGCAAAACCTGCACCAAGCCCGTGTGCTGACCACCCCAGTCAGCGGCACTCTGACATTTCAAAAGGATGTTTTTCAGGGTGCCTGGGTGGCTCAGTGGGTAGAGTGTCAGACTCTCAAGTTCGGCTGAAGTCGTGATCTCAGTGTCGTGAGATCGGGCTCCACGCTCGCTCAGTGGGGAGTTTGCTGGAGACTCTCTCCCTCTCCCTCTGCTCCTCCCCAGGTTCACTGTGTGCACTCCCTCTCCCTCTCTCTCTTTAAATAAATACATCTTTAATAAATAAATCAAAGGACCTGGATTCTCACTGGCATGCTTCCAAAGCTGTGTTGGCTTGCAAGGTGTCTCAAGGAGTGCTTCCTGCCCCCTAAACCCACCCTGGGGCCCCCTCCTGGCCTTACAGAGGGCAGTGCAAGAGGGCTATGAAGGAGCAAAGCCAACCCCAGCTGGCTTCTCCCTGGCTGCCTGCAGCTGCTGCTCTGGGCCCCCGGGATCTCTTCTGAGCAATACTGCAACAGAAACTGCTTTCTCATCAGACACGAGTCTCTCCGGGCTGCATGGGAGTCATTTGGAGCTTGAAGGCTGCTTCTATGGTACCGAGAAGTGCCTAGGGCAGGCCAGCCCCTCAGGCTCCAGGGAGCGCCTCGTCTCACACTCACAGAAGCCAAATCCACTCATGCTTTCAGGATCAGAGACCAGCTCAGCCCTCCACTGAGCCTTCCGGAAGGACTTTGTTCCCAGAAATCTTAAGAAACTGTTATTCTAAGGGCACCTGGGTGACTCAGTGGGTTAAGCCTCTGCCTTCGGCTCAGGTCATGATCTCAGGGTCCCAGGATTGAGTCCTGCATGGAGCGGCGGAGGGTCTCTGCTCAGCAGGAAGCCTACTTCCCTCTCTCTGCCTGCCTACTTGTGATCTCTCTCTGTCAAATAAATAAAAATCTAAAAAAAAAAAAGAAAAAAGAAACTGTTATTCTATGTCACAGGAGGCTGTCCTGTGTTGTTTGTCCTCCCATCTTTACCTCAAGTGTTTGGTGAGCTCTTTTTTTTTTTTAAAGATTTTATTTATTTATTTGACAGAGAGAGATCACAAGTAGACAGAGAGGCAGGCAGAGAGACAGAGGGAAGCAGGCTCCCCGCTGAGCAGAGAGCCCGACGCGGGACTCGATCCCAGGACCCCGAGATCATGACCTGAGCCGAAGGCAGTGGCCTAACCCACTGAGCCACCCAGGCGCCCTGTTTGGTGAGCTCTTACTAACGGACCAGCATGGAGTGGGGCTGGGGAGAGGTGGGGAGGAGAGGAATCCCAGACCAGGTGAGGAAACAGTGTGCAGACCCTCAGAACCTCAGGCAGTTGCACAAAGTTGGACCTTGGGAACTGTCAGGCTGACCGCGGACAACCAACAATATAGGAGTTCAAGGAAAAGGGACAAAACAAGGGCCTCAGCCTGAGCTACCTGCTCGGCCGCGAGAAGGAAAAGGACAGAACAGAGTGAAAGAATATTTCTAAGGATGCACTGACATGCCCCTTCCAGCTCCGAGTTTCCAGTCTCAGTGCCTGAGAAAGTGGCCGAAACAGTGACAGAACAGTTGGGTTGGAGCAGCGCTGATTAGAGAGAAAGGTGAATGAAGCATTTTTTTTAAAAATTGTCTTCTGCTGCTTTGACATCTGGGGCCATGCTGATCCCATGAGGGGCTGCCCCTCCCAGGGTTAGCCGATCATAGCATTAGGAAAGGGGGCAGTCAGCATGCCTTTCACGTGCAAACAAACCAAACCCAGTCCACACCCCAGCCATCTTCTTTATCAGGCTCCCTCTCTCAGCCACTCTCCCCTGCCCTAGTCACCCCAAGGCCAGGTACCAGACCATCTGGGACAGCCCCAAAGCCTGCTGAAATTATTCAGACTGGCCAGTCCTAAGCCTGCTCACCCTGCCTCACTCATTCCTTCACATAGAAAATGCAGTGACGACTCCTGTTCGCTGTTCCCTTTGTTCCCTCTGCCTCCAGACTGACCCTGGTGCTTCCCTGTTTGGCCCCCTATGCCTGAGAGTACAAAAATCTCTCTGCCCAATGGCAATTTTCTCCTGATCTGTGGGCTTCACTGTACCTAAGTAATAGTAAGACCTACATTTAAAACAGTGATGGATTCATCCTTCCTCATAAAGTGGGAACACGAAGCCATGTGTAGAAGTTGTGTGTGAGGTGAGACAATATATCAAATATCAAATATATATATGAGACAATATATCAAAGTGGCTTTCTACACCATGAAGTGAAGATGTCACTATGATCCCCCCGTCTTGAAATATCATAAGATCCTTGGCTATGGGACCTAGTTCATAAACTTGTCTTGAGTCTGGCACTCCGCGGTGGGCAAGCACGCAGTCAGTGCTGAAGGAAGTACCAGTAAAAATGGCAGATGCCTCAGGCAGGAAGGGCGAAGATCTCTTTCTCCTTCTCACCTGTTTCCCTCCTAGCCTTACCTCCCTTGTGGAACTCTCCACGAATGGTCCCCCAAACATGGCAGCCATCCAGTCACAGCTGGAAATCAACAGGGGCTTATGGGCACTGATGGTGCCATCGTCCAGGATGAAGGTCACATCTGTCAGGGAGAAGAGGCATCCTGTGAGGATGTGGTGAAAGAATGAGGGAGAACCCACCCCAAAGACTGACACTGTGCCCAGACAGCCCACTTCCTTCTGAAGCCGCTCATGGAGAGTGCAACATGACCACGCTCTCAGGATTGGGGACGAGGCTTCAGGAGCAGGGCCACCGTATCTCCAGGACATCAGCAGCTGAGATGACTCAGAATGCTGAGGGGACCAACCTGGACTCTTCCGAAGGCTAATGGGAGGGAAGGGCCCTGCCCTCCGGCAGTCGCTTCCTGAGCACAGTCCATACCTGAAAAGGTGCCTTTTGCCAAGCACTCCTTCACCCGGTTGGTCCGGCGGACATGGAAGGCCTTAGTGATCTCTTGGTTCATGAAGGCCTCGTTGTTAAGAATGTTGGCCACCATCATGCGCAGATCAAAGACCTCAAGAAGTTCGGCAATGTGGGCGATGTGCATGAGGTCACGCTCATTTTCGTCCAGCTCCCCGGTGTACAGGTACTTCAGAACAGCCCGGAAGGGCCCTGGCTGGATGGAGTTGTCCATCTTTACCACCACCATCAGCCGGGACTTATAGGTCAGAGGATCTTCTGCCATTTCCTCCTGGATGCTCACAAAAGCTCGGCTCCAGGAAGATAGTACCCGGCCCCTCCCAGGCAGATAACCTGTTCCATTGCCACGTAAGATCCCATCGCTGGTGGAGGCACGGAGCCCAGCGGGCCCCGAGCCCCCGCCCTCCTCCACGCTCTCGCATACGTCAAAGCTGGCCGCCCGCAGCAGGAAGTCCCGGCCATGGTGGTGGTGGTGATGGTGATCGGGGTGACCCCGGTGGTCCTCTGGGTGGGGGCCCCCGGGCCCCGAGGGGCCCCCCAGCTCCCCCTCACTCAGGTCCATGAGGAACAGGTCGTAGAACTTGGAGGAGGAGGTGGAGAGGTAGATCTTGTGGGCAAAGATGCGCACCCGCTCCTGCAGCACCAGTATGACATCCGCGCACAGCGGGTCCTCCAGGAGGTGGGCGGGGCACTCCTCGCTGCTGGAGGGGGGGTCGGGCACCACAATGATGGGGGGAGGCGGCTTGGGAGGCAAGAAGGGCGCCTGCAGCAGAGGCCGCTGCACGTTGCGGAGGTGGGATTTCCAGAACTGCAGGTGGCGGCGGGAGATGAGCGCGGCGCGGATGGCATTGTCAAAGACGTCCTTGATGCCAAACTGGGCCACCACGCTGGTCTCATAGTAGGGGATGCCCAGCTCCTTGGCCACCTCCCGACCCTTCTCTGGGGGAAGGATCTCATTGGGCTTGATGGGCCTGGCAGGTTCAAGAAGGAAAACCAAACATGTTGCGGGGGAAGAGGAGAAGAGGGGAGAGGCAGGGAGAGGCAGCTCTCCAGAGCCTGCCTGTTCTTCAAGGGAAGGCTCAGGATCTGTCTCTGTCTGATTTCTGCCCTTTCTCCTCTGTTTAGTCAAATCTTACCAGTCCTTTAAGGCCCACTTCCAACCCCTCCTCTTGCAGGAAGCCTTCCGTATTTATGCCAGCCACCCGCCCTCCCCAGCTCAAAGCAGTGGCAGCACCACCTCCCTCTCTGGCAATTAGCATGCAGTGTTCCACACTGGTTTTTAACACAGCCATATATGGAGTTCATCTTCCAGTGTGTTCATAAGCCCCTTTCATGCAAAGACTACCACCTTTTCTCCTTCCCTCCCATGGTGCTCAGCCCAGGATTGCCCACAAAGGGTACAACAGATGCATGGATGCACGGATAGATGGGTGAATGAATGAATGAGTGGACACTCTTTGGGCCCCCGCATGGCTTGCTTCAAATCAAGGGTGAGGTGTGAGGCTGAGTAGACTCTGTCAGGGCTGAACAGGAAGCCACGGAGATGCACCCCCTCCCTCTGTCTTCCTCCTTCCCCCTCCCTTAGCAATGGCACCCCCTACCTAGCCAAGGGTCGCCTGGCCCTATTGACAGCCTCCAGGTCCGCATAGCGCAGGTCCAGCTGGCACCCCACCAAGATGACAGGTGCTCGGGGGCAGAAGTGCTTGATTTCTGGGTACCACATGGTCTTGACATGGTGGAGGGAATTGGGGTTGGCAATGGAGAAGCACAGAACCACCACATCGGATCTGGGGGTGGGAGAGTGGGGTTACAGGCAGGGAAAGCTGGTGGTCAGCTGCCTGCCCTGGGAACAAGGACGAACACACATACCCACCCCACCCTACACTACGTCCCACATCAGTCATAGGCATCCGCTCACAGAATGTATACTAACAGGACCCCTAATTTACAGACCTCTAATTCAGCATTTTAGAGCTTTCGAAAACCCTCCTTTTGACCTCATGGCTATCTTACGGGTTAGAAATCACCACTTTACAATCCATGGCTGAGGAAAATCAATTCAGAACAGTTCCCCTAATTGTGCCTAGTCACAGAGCTGACAGGTAGCAAGGCTGAGAGTCCAACCAGGACTCCTGACTCCAAAGCCGGCTCCTTCCACGGCCCCGGGCTGCCTCCCCGCCACCCCGTCCATGAGGTCTGCTGAGCTGCCTTTTCTGCTCCCTCCACAGAGCTGAAATTTCCTAGCCTTGCTCTTCCCTGGGAAAGCAGGGGAGACCCATCCGCCTGGCTCCCCAAAGGCATTACCCACCTCCCATAAGCAAAGCGACGGTCTTTGTGGTGGTCTCCAAAGGTGTCCCAGAGGCGGAGGGAGACGCTGACATCATCTACCACATCTCTGGAGCGTTCCAGCACCTGTGGGGTGTGGCGGGGAGGGAGAGGAGCGGGCATCAGGGGCGATGGTTCTAGGGGCCTCTGTATGTCAGCTCAGGGTAGCGCCGGCTCATCCCTGGGGGTCCCAGACAGCATGGGGGTGGAGGGACAGAGCTGGCTAGGGTCCGGGCAGCTCCCTCTGTGTGCCGTGCCCAGCACGTCCCTGTCTGGGTGCCATCTCTGCAGACCCAACAGCAGGAGTGGGCTCGAAGCTGGCCAGAAGCAAAGAGCCTTGGAGAGGGCAGACTGTCCTGGGGTGGAAGGGATCTCAGGGGGCCTGCCCTGTTCCCCGCTTCATCTGCCTCTGGTTTTGGTACTGGCCAACAGCTTCTTTCTTCCTCTCTGCCCTCATCTCTCCAACACCTCCCCATTACCGGAGGCTGTGATTGCACAAGATGCTCGCCCTAAGCAAAGCCTGGGTCTCAGGCACCAGCTCAGCCATGCAAAACACAAATGGTTTAGGATCCTTCCCCTGGGGTGGAAGGATCCTTCCCCAGGGCTTCCCCTGGGGTGGGGTCCTCTCTTCTGGGGCTCCTTCCTCTTCAGCTGCCCCCACCCCATCCCCAGGGGCCTCCGTGAGCTCGTGAGCTCGGCACAGGCGGGCTGGCCGTGTTTGCACACACTGAGCTGTGGCTTGGGAAGAAGCCCAAACACACAGGGCGGACCCCCAGCCGAGCGGCCTTGCAGCCTTACCTCCTGGCACACCCGATACTGGTCGATGGCCCAAACCGTGGGCACATGGGTGGCGAGCAGCTGGTACTGGGTGAGGGTAGCATTGCAGGCCCGGGCACAGATGAGCCTGGTCTTGCCCACCGCGTTGTCTCCCACCACAACGCACTTGATGGTCTCTACGTTTGGCCTTTCATAATCCATGTCAGAATCCATTAATTGGGACCTGAGGGAGAGGAGCGTCGTGGTCAGGACAGCTCCACTCACCAGCTCCCCGAGGGCCGGGGCCAGCGGCTTTCCTCAGCCAGCATCTGAGTGGAGAGGGGGCGAAGGGAGTGGGTAGCTTTCCGGGCGCTCGTTCTGCGGGGCCTGAGAAGCTGGGGGCCCATTCAGGCTGCAAGGAGTGGCTGCACCACGTGAACCGCTCGTGGGCCTTCTGTTGCCACCATCCTCCCACTGGACTTCTGGCTGGGGGAGGCCTATGAGAGATCCCGCGGCAGAACCTGCCCCGGGCCTGTCCCCACTCTCCCAGGAAAAGGACAGCCCGCCTGGGAGGCTCACTCCTCACCCACACTCTCCTCCTCTGGGCAGCAGAACAACAAACAGCTGAGAGATGCAGAGTCCGGGCCAGGTCCCCACCCCTTCCCAGCATGCCGGAGGGCAGGGCCACTTTAAAATTTAATGGACTTGTCAGAGCTGGGGGGCAGCTCTCTTGCCCTCTACCTTTGCCTCCCTCCCTCCCTCCCTGGTGGTGGATTTTCAAGCCCTAGCTTGCCTATGGCTACCCTTCAATGCTAGTGTCCTCTCCCCACCCCCACCCCCAGCCTCCTTCAGGGAGATGCCAGAATTTTTCCTCCCAGTCCCTCTGGAGGCACCAAAGCAGCCCAGGGCATCCCCTCCCCTCCTCTGAGCCAGTCACGCTGCCTGAAGGGCTCACTCAGCTGCAGGCCCAGTTTTGAGATGGCAGTAGAGATAAACAGGCCTGTGACTTACTCACTCCATGGCCAATGGGCCTTCCCGCCCCTACTCAGGCATGCAGCCCCAGGGAGAGTGAGATACGCCCCCCCCTTCCCCCTTCAGAATTTCCCATTCCTAGGGACGAGGATTCTCAAGCTGAAACCCCCAGAACCCTGGCATTCCTGGAAGGCTGCTCACTCAGTTGGCTGCATGGGTAATGGGGCTGCTGGGGGAAGCAGAGGGTCAGAAGCCGGGGCCTGAATTTCTGGGCAAATGCTTGCCTCAGTTTCCCTCTGTGCTGAGCAGAGAGGGAGTACCCTGTCCACCCACAGAGGGGGATGGCTCAAATGAATAGAGAGTCCTTCTGTAGTTGAAATGTCATGTCAGTGTTTAAAAAGCTGTCACCAGGAAGGGACCCTCAGCTGGAGGGCCAAGGGACTTTCAGGAGCAGTCCCCTGGTGGCATCCTGAAAGGGTTGAGGGGAAGAGGTAGGGGTCGGTGCAAGGCAGACACTGGTAGGGAACTTGGTTTCACCTAGGTCGTGGGCCTGTTCCTGCCCTCACTCCATGTGTGCATTAAGTCAGCGGGGGGCTGGAGCGGCCCGGAGGACCCCTTCCTAGGCCCAGGAAGGCTGAGCTCCTAAGGGTGCTGGAGACACCCTCACTGCTGAGCCATCCAGCCAGAGAGCCAGGGCCACCAGCAGTGCTGAGCAGCTCTGTTCCTGCCGGGCTGTAACTGGATGCCAGCATGCAGGAATGCAGAGCTGAAATACCCAAGTAACATGGCAACTGGGATTTGCCGAGTAGGTACATCTTAGCAACCTAAGCAAAAAGTGCAGCAAGGACTTTTCAATGAGACAAGCACCTCCTCTTTTTTGGAATTTTACAGGATCTGAACTCCAAACAACAAAGGGTCTCCTTGCAGCTCCTCCCCCCCTCCATCTCCAGAGCAATTGTCTGCAGGATTCCTCCGGTCTCCTCTACCCTCCTCACCCTCCCTGGAGGGGCATGTCCTAACCACCATCTTGCTTCCTCCCTGCTCTCTCCTGAGCTGAGGACCAGGAACCCCACTTCGAGGACTCCTGGTCTCGAGTCAGGCAACCGGGAAGAAATCACCTGGGCTGTAGTCTCCTATATATGCTGAAGAACAAAACAGTCTCCCCAGTACGAATATGGAGAGCTGGAGGAGAAAGACTATACCCACTGGCCAGTAGAACTTCCTTCTCAAATTCAGATTTGAATGGCCTGTGAGCAGAAGGGGCAATGAGGAGAAGGAGGAGGAGGGGCGTCAGTTTGTAAATCCAGGAGCATGTGGACCATGAAGAGGATGCCAGAACACTAGTAGATCAATGCTGCTTCAAAATCAGAGAGTTTATGATTAAAATACCCCTGCACAGCTCATGTGCCTCTGTGTTGAAGGAAGAGAGAGCCAACCAACAAGTAGGAAGGTAACAAACAGTGCCAGGGGTTTGGACAGCAGCCCTGCTGGGGGCTCCTCTGGCTGAGCAGCCCCTTCCCATCCACTCTTCCGTCCTCCACAGCCCTCCCCTGCTTGTCCTTGGACTTCCCTCCCTATTTTTATCATTTTCACCCACTCCACCCCTGTCCCAACCACCTGACTTCAGATTTAGGAAACTTCAGATCTAGGAAAGGGCAAGTCAATTTGCTTCTCTGGGCATCAGTCTGCCCTTCTGGAAAATGGGTTTGAGGGCTTTGGAAGAAAGTTTTCCGAATCTTGGTAAATTTGTGCCAAGAGAGCCTGGGCAGAAAGGAGGTATTTGTCTTCTTATGTAATCTGGTATTATATAATGCTAGATTACATATCTATATATGTAATTCTATCTCTCTTTAAGATACAGCCTGGCCCAATTAAGCCAGCAGGCAAAACTCTTTAGTCGAAACAGGCCTGTCTTACACGAGGATCCTGGACTGGAGATAGCGTGCCAAAGCAGGCAGTAATATAATTTTTGCTTTAGAATATTGCTACTTTACTGTATCCTTGCTGATGTATGGTGATACAACCCACTCAATGAGCTTCTCAACTTCCCCTTCCCTTCTGGCACTCTCTCCTTCAATGACTCTAGACTTTTCCACACAATTGCCTCATCCTCATTCGTTCTGAGCCTCTAGACAAACCTCCATACACTATGGCTTCCTGGCCATCCTACCCCGGGAATGACAATCTCCAATTCATTCCTCTCAGTGATCCCAGAGTCACATAGATGCTCCCTCTCCACCCTGTCCCATGATCCCTGTCCCCCTGTCCACAATCAGCCTCCGGCCCACTGCTCTCCCAGCTCTGTGCACTCAGGCCAGGCCAAAAACCCAGGTGTGCTCAAATTAGCTACAACCCTCAACGGGTACCATTCCCACCCCCACACCCCTACACACACTCTTTGCAGAGCCCAGAAAAGCCCCCCTTTCCCTCCCACAGCTGATAGGAGGTTGTTCATCTGTGGCTGCCCTAGTCTGGTTGTCAAGGAAACGACAGAATCTCCCTAGGAGCCTGCTTTGTCTCCTAGCAACCAAATCCCACATCCTGCATCTCACAAAATGCAAAAGAGAGGAATATCCTCAAAATGAAGGTAAAAATCGAGGAGGATGGAGAGGAAAGAGGAGGATGGAGAGGAAAGGGGAATCGGGAAGAGAAGACCAGAGAGGGTGGCTTTTCGCAGGGCTGGCTGACATTGTAATATTGGGGAAGGCGGAGAGATGAATCCTTCCTGCAGATCCAGTGAACCGCAAGGCTCAAAGGGATCTTGAATGATCATATGAACAAAAAATGCAAACCCAAACACACAAAAAGAACCTTCTCAAACATCAACAAACAACACTAACCATCTCTCCCATAGTTTGCCAGAACTCTGATGCACACACTGCAACGGAGTTGGGTTGAAAGAAATCTCTCCGGAAAGGCGAGCAAAACATCCAAATTCCATTGGTTTTCAACAGAAACATTTCCACCACTCTGGACCTTTATTCCTGACACGCTGCTCTGCACACGCACACACACACATGCACACACACACACACACTAAATAAAAATAAATTAAAAAAAAAATGAGGAAACAGGCCACGACATGCCAAGGCAATCAAGTCATCTTCCTTTCCCTAGAAAAACCCAGAAAAGGTTTTCTTTTCCCCGCCCCCTGAAACCCTAGCAGCCAAAGCTATAGCCAAGGGGAGAGGGGTGGTGGTGGCTGGGGAAGTCCTCAGAAGGGGCGCAGATAGGGCCGGGGAGGGCACAGGAGGGCGAAGCGGCGCGTTTCCAGGCAGCTTGCAACCCAGCCATAATAGAAATTAATCATTTACTTACACCACTACATGTGACGGGGTAATTTCTAGTGTGAGGAACACATCTCTTCCTGCTAAGCACGCTCATTTTAGTGAAATGTCTGGGGTCACTCCGCGCGTGCAAGTTAGGTCGATGCCGGCGTCGCCGCCGCCGCTGCTGCCGCCGCCGCTGCTACAGGCTCCGGGCCCGGGTCGCGCTAGATCAGAGACTCTGACAGAGCAGCCCAGGCCGGACGGCTGGCCGGGAGCGGCCGCGCGCGCGGCACTGCAGCCATTGCCTCTTCCGGATCAGCATCTCCCCGTGCCCCGGGCGCCCAATGTCATGGAGGCACGCTGGAGTGGGCTGCGCGCGGCCGCCGACCTCGCGCGGCTGGGCCGCGCCGCCGCCGCGGGTCCTCTGGCTGCGGAGGCTGGAGGCGACGCGCAGTTGGGGAGGAGAGGGGCGAGGCCACCGCCGCTACGCGCCCGGCCCGCTCCAAAGGCGCGGCCGCGAAGACGCCTAGCGCTGCAGTCCCGGGGACCGCTCGCGACCTCCCGTTTTCATTCACAAAAAAAGGAAAGGGGAAAAAAAAAAAAAGACAGGGAGGAAGAACGGGGGGCAAAAATCGCACCCAAGCCGGCGGCCGCGACAGGTTCCGCCCACCGCGGAGCTCCGTTGGTGGAAAGGGGTCTGGGGGCGGGGAAGGGGCGGGGAAAGAAGGGGATTGGGCGACCGGCGGGTCCGGCCCCGGCCCCGCCCCGCGGCGCCGCTCACTCCCTCCCGCCCGCCCTCCCTTCCCCCCGCCCGGAGGGAAGAAGCTGGGAGGGTCTCGGCTCACCACCCGTGGTGGGTCTCCTCCCTCTACCTGGCAAGGCGCAAGACCTCGCTGGACTCACACAGGGTTTCCCCCTTTCCTCCAGGAGGCTGAGTAAGAACTCCGAGACGCATCTTAGCCCTGGAAGGGATGCGAGTTAGGGGAGGAGAACGTGACATATTTTCCTTCCCCCTTAAACCCAGGCCTCCACCCCTGCCCCCCCCCTCCCCGGGGGGAGAGGAACACAGCCTTTTCACACTGGCCCTCCTCTGGCTTGAGAGTTTTCCTGGCACCTGCGGGCCTTCCTTCCTTGATCACCAGCCCTTCAGCTACAACCTGTGCCAGGAGTTTTAGAGTGGGTCACTCTGTCACCTGTACCTTCGCCCATCTAGGCCTTCTCCCCCTCCCTCCCTCTTCAGCAGTCTCTGCTTCCATCCCACACCCTGGCCTATTGCAGCCTGGAGTTTACCAGCATCTTCCGGCCTCTTAAAAGAAATGCTATGAAGACACTAGCCCTGGAGACGGAGTCTAAGACACTTTGGGGTTCCCTGTCTCGATTTACTCCCCTGTAAAACAAAGAGGTTATAAGGGATGACATCTGTAAAGGAGCAGTCCTCAAAAAAAGTTTCCATGTTCAAGGCTACTTTGATTCTGATGATCTTGACTACTGGTAATTACAGTAGCCTGCTCAGTCTGGTTTTATCCGTCTTGTCAATTACCTCTGGACAATTTTTTTAAGCCCAGACTGACATGCGTTCCACCTAACCCCCTCAAGCTTGCGCTCTGAGAAGGCAAATCCAGCTTAATGCTAGTTTATGCAAAAATATAATTAGGAAGAGAAATGCATTGCCCCCCAAAAGCCAAATAAAAATGAATTTTGTATTCTCTGAGGTACGCTTTCCATCTATGAATGCATGTAATTGGAAGTTGCCCATTAAGGTGCTCGTGATAAATGTGCTTTCTGGCCTGGTCCATGTTCAAGAAGTGCCTGATTAGTGGAGAATGCTTCCCCCACCTCCTTCTGAACCTGCCTAGAGCTGGAAAAGAGGTTAGGGATGACTGAGTGTGCCACTTCACCCTTCTGGTTAGGAATCGGTTTCCATAAGAACAGAATGTATTGGTTTGAATACATGCATGGGGGAAAAAAGGACAGGTGTGTCCTTCCCACATATTTGGTATTGAAGAGCCTCAGCCTATCCTCTGTGTGCCACAGGTCACTGCCCCAGAGAGAACCATAGCATGACATCTCTGCATGGGTGTGCCAGGAGGTCATAGCCTCTCCCACTGATACCCAGTTGCCCCCAGCCAGCTCCAGAGCCCTCGACTGTTGGCTTCAACTTTCACACAACCCAGCAGCGGGGATGGCCCCAGGACAGCACAAAGCAGGAAAACAGAACTGCCCCAAATCGTGGGGCTTCCAGGTCTACTTCTACGGAGTCTCTGGGGAAAGAGCCAGCTCAGCCTGCGAAACTCACTGCCCAACCAGGCTGCACTG
This sequence comes from Lutra lutra, assembly GCF_902655055.1. Taxonomy (NCBI): domain Eukaryota; kingdom Metazoa; phylum Chordata; class Mammalia; order Carnivora; family Mustelidae; genus Lutra; species Lutra lutra. Next base: position 45,635,106 of record NC_062279.1, on the reverse strand, counting down.
TTGGGGTTCAAAGGTGTAAGTTTGGCAAAATGAAGTTGCACCCCCTGCTCACATTGGGTAAACTGTCTCAGGCAGAGAGAGCCAGGTGCTCCGCTGGGGGACAACAACTTAATTCCCAGTGCCGCTTTTGGCACACAATCATTTTTCAGCTTTTCTTCAAACCAGAGTTCTTCCTGATCACATCACCTCTCAGGCATTCCCAGTCAGAGCCTCTCTTCCCTCAGAAAAGCCTTCTCGTGATTCCTCCTTCCCAGTGATGTAAACCCCTTGAACCTCTTCCCAAAAGGCACCCCTTCCAATGATGCCCATATCCACTCTCATCAAGGACATCATGAGCTGCCACTTTCCTGAAGACTGTGAGCAGGAGGTCTCGTCTGGGGAGAAAACTCTCCAACCCAGTCCTCAAGAGAGCACCTATGTGGCAGGTTCGCGCAGCCAGCACCACAAGCCCTCCTCTCCCCGATCTCGAAGGCTCCTGCCCAGTGCCGCCCAAGCATTGCAGACCTCTCTCAGTGTGTCCTCCTCCAACCTGCACATTCCATTTGTTTCACACACAATTCCAGCTTATCTCCTCTTGGCAGGTTCCTAATCTCTCTTTTCTCTACCCTTGACCAAGCCCACCCCACAAGCCTTCTGACACAAAACCCTACCCCTCTCCCCTAGGAGAGCAGCATGTGGTCTGGGACACGTGGCATTGCCACGCTGTGCCTGGTACCAGCTGAGAGCAGAAGCAGAGGTATCTCAAAATGCAGAGCTCTGTCAGGGTGAAGGAGCCAAATCTGGAAAGTCTAGAATCTCTCAGCCTCCAGGTCTAGGACTCAAGGGGCACCACCAGGTCTTCATAACAGACAGAACCCTTCTGGGCCTTTTCTCAAACAGTTCTGTCAGAACATTGCTCTTCCCACCCCTTCACCTGGAGTGAAGATAATGCTTATTCATCCTTCAAGTCTCAGCCTAGGTGTCACTTCTTCCAGGAAGCCCACCAGGAATACCCCATACAAAGTTGGCAAGGTTCCCTGCCCTTCTTTTGTGCACCCCTAATAATACCAATCACCCTGCTCTGTCATTGGGTCTCTCTCTTCTTCACAGTCCTGAGAACTGTTTAGGGAAGGGACCATGCTTAGTTGACTTTCCTTCTTCCTGGTCTGGCAACCAGTACTCAACAGGAGCTCAATAAACGCTTGATGGATGAATGAATGTTTGGGTGGGGATCTTGGGGAGGAGGGAGTTGACACCACCCAGTGGCTACTCACATGCTGTCCAGAGAGGTCTTCCACAGGTTGTACCAGCCTTGTCTTTGGCTTGCCATGGCTCTGTGTTCCCTCCAGGTTCCCATGGGGCTGGACAGAAGTGAATGTGGCAGGGCAGGAGAAGACAGTGATAGAAGGAATAAACACACTGTGAGTTACCCAAAGATATGCCACCAGCGCAGTCAGCCCAAACAGAGGATCTGCTCAGGGCAAGAGCGTGGCTCCTGCTGCCCAGGCCCACAGGGCTGAAATGTTCAGCCTGGAGGCCAAGACAGAGTCCACCTTAGGGAGTCAAGGGGCTCCTTAAGGGTCAAGAACCATGCTGCAGGCATTTGCACCTTTCTGAACTTGATAATTTGAAAAGAGCAGTCATTGTTCCATCAGGCGGCCTGGATTCTGTCCTCGCCAAGGTGGGTGACAGTGGGCAATTCTCTCTCCTCTCTGGGCCTGTTTTCTCCTGTACAAGGGTGGGGTCCAGCTTATCCAGCACGATATCTACTCTGGGTTTCTAGCATGGAAGGCCTATATTTTATTGGCCATCCTTTTCACTGAAGAAGCTCCTGATCCAAACTAGACCCAGCAGAAGATGAGTGGACGGCCACCAAGGCTGAGAATGGAAGAAGGAAATATCTGGGGGCAGAGTGGGAAGGGATTAGAAACATAGTAAGAGGCAGAGATCCCCATCTTTAGCTTCCTTAAAAGGTTAATCACAGTCTTGGGAACAGTTCAACCAAAGAAAATTTTAGAACTTCAGGAGAGAGAGGGAATGATGAAGGAAGGGCTTGAAGAGGCCTGGTGGATTCCTCTGGAATCAGTTGATACTAGGTAATGAAAGGGTGGGTAATGGAGGGGCATCTCTGTGACAAGCCTCCAGGGACAGGGGACAATGAGGCAGAAGAAAGCAAAGGCAAGAGCAGCCCCACACCATCCCCCAAGCCCAGTGGGCAGGGATGTGGACAACAAGAGCCCCAAGAGCCCGGAGTAAAAAGAAACCAAAACAGAGGAGCAGCCATTGCAGTAATGGCACCAACCTCAGTTCTAGTCTCTCCTCCACCAGGAACTGGCTGTGTGACTTCGGGCAAGGAACCTAATCTTTCTGGTCTTCCATTGGGATAATAACACGACTTGCCTGAAGACAGGGGGTGACCAGATGATCTTCTCATGACTGCTTCCTGGGCCAAGATCAGAGACGGTGTGATCCCTCTCACTCTTCCTTCTTTTCTGCCTTTCTCCCCCTCGTGGACTTATGCCCACTGGGTCAAGGGGGACCCATCTCCCATCTGTGCCCCGGCCACCTGGGCTGCCTATGGCGAGCAGTCAGCACAGAGGGTGCGGAGTTCTGACAGTCTGACCTACCAGGGTTGGAAAATCCCATGCCCACCTTGGCCCTGGCGCCCAGTGAGTAAATGAACAAGCCGGTGAGACAGTGAAAGGAGAGCAAATGAGAATTCTGCCTGGGATCTTCAAAGCCCAGCCGGCCCCCTTGCAGCCTTCCTACACCACACTGCGGGGGGGCTGGCGGGGCAGCTCAAAGCAGAAGCTGAAGACGCCACTCCTGGTGTGGCCTGGCCAGGCTGTCACCGGCCCCTGCTGGCAGAGATCTGAGCATGCAGACCCCTCTGCCCAATCACCCAAGCCCCCCCACCACCCTGGCCCTGCCTCCTAAGGAGCCACAGTGAGCTGGGGCCTCCATGCAGAGGCCCTGCAGTATCTCTTTGCTCAGCAGAGATACCCAAGCGCTTTTTGGCTTGTATCTTTTAAGAGCTGCAGGTACCACCACCATTAATGCCACAGGGGAGATGCATGATCCCCCACCCCAAGTCTCCTGGGCTGATACTTCCAGGACAGTACACTAGGAGCCGCCATGAGGAAGGCCTCCTGCAGAAAGAAGCTACACAGTATTACTTCTGCGGGGCTTTGTAGACAGAAACATTACAAGCTGGGGACAAAAATGCATCCCCTTGGCCAGTGCATCCAAGGCCCAAGATCCTTCACTTCAGGCAAGCTGCAGACCTTCTGAGAGAGGACAGGCTCATTCCTGGAGCCCCGCAGAGCTGCAAGTGAGAAGCTCAGAGGAGGCTGATCACCCCAAAATAGACTTGTTTTTTTTTTCACAACTTTTTCATGAGGCCTTGGCATCTCTTGCAAGCACGGAAAAAAAATAGCCTGAACTGTTAACAAATAAAGATTATAAAAAGCCCCAACTGTTTCCCATGGCTTTCCATGTGGCTGCGGCGTTCTAGAGGGGGCATGGAGGAGGCTGAGAGGGAGGCCTGGGGAGATGTGTGTCCAGCAGTCCCCAGTCCCCTTTCCTCTGACCCACTGTTCCCCCTTGGTGGCTGGTCCTGCTAGAGCTCGTAGGGGTAATAATCCATGTTAGGGATGGGAAAGATTTTTGCTGACCCGCAGAGGTGGTCCACTGTTGAGTGTGTATTATTGTTTACTGCTTCCAGATAAAGGAATGCAGGGCATGGGACGGGGAATCTTAAAAACTGAGACGGGGACAGGGTTTGTTTAGTAAACATTTAGCGGTCTCAGTGTTCTTGTCAAGGTCAGCTTAGTCTGAACTTGGACCCTGCCTTCAGCATTGCCACATGGCAGTAACCAGACACAAGTTTCGGGCTGTAGCTGCTTTGGGCCCAGGTTAGAGGATTGTGTGGGGCTTCCCAGGAAGGGGCCTGGCCCTCACCTGCACTCCCGGCTCCCCTTGCAGGGCTCTAGGCCAGACCCTGCAGAGCACCCTGCACCCCTTTGCTCTAGCCCCGGAGCCTTTTTGGTACTCGGACCTCCAACAATACGATAATGGAAGGGATGCAAAAGGCGCTGGAGCGCATTCTGGAACGGGGTTCCCATCCCCTCGGGGTTCTCAGGAAAATCAGGTGGTTGACCTGGATGATATCTAAGGAGCCTTAGGCCCTGACTTCTTATAACCAGAGGAAGAGAGCTCCCCCAGCTCCCGAAGTTCCACATACTCCACAAAGTCTGGGATCATCCACAGACCTGCTCCATCCACCATTAAGGCCCCCTTTCTCTTCTCCTTCTTTCTTCCTTACCTCTCGTTCTCCCTTTCCTTAGCCACTCCCCTTCCCCGATTCTTCCCTCTCCTTTCCTCTACCTCCTGGGCAGAAAGATCTAGAAAAATATCTGCGCACGGCTCTGGCTTGGTCCAAGGGAGGGGGGCGGCTGGCGGGCATAACTTTCCTGAAGTGGTGAGAGACCAACAGGACAAGTCTGTGGACTTCTCTGGACCTGAAACTCCTCCCTTAGGCTCCAAACAGCGCCAGTCAGTAGCCAGCTCCCCGGGGAGATTCAGCCCCTCTCAGGGTCAGGGTACTGCACACAGAATCCAGGGCCCCCGGTCTCAGGAGGCGAGGCCATTCCCAGATTACTGGACCCCCAGGGCAAGGCACAAAGTGAGGCAGACAGAGGGTAGAGGAGCTGGTCGCTCAGGGTTGGAAGCTTCTCACAGGACAGGTCAGTCCTTTAGCAAGCCAGCCTGTGGCACTGGTCCCCCGGCACAGTGGCTGGATCAGCAGGGTGTTGTTACTCAGGCTCTTAGAAACTCAGTCTGGGCACCTCAAAGGCCACACAATGCACACCTCCAGTTTGTTGGGTGGTTTGAGGCTTACCACGTGCCCGGAGAAGCTCACCCCTGTTCATCCCACCTTTCTCCCAACCCACCCTCTTCTTTCTCCTAGGCAACATGTGCTGAGCTGCCTGGGAGCTTCAGCCCATGGGTGCAATCCTGGGGCTGGAGGAACGCCCCCTGAAACAACATCCTTGCATCACCGTCTCCACAGCCCGAGGGAAGCCTGGGAGCAGCAGAACGGTTCACAGCTGTCCCAACCACTATCCTGTACAGGCGGAACTGGGACCGCGGGGCCACAGGCCTGAGAGGACTCAGAGCATGGACCACACTCCGCCTCTCTGGGACCTGTGTCCCCAACAGCCTGGCCGGGCCAAAGGCATGCAACCGGTCCATGCGATCCCAGGCACATCGCTTACTTGCCCCCTGAGACCCTGAGGAAGAAATGAGGCTTGTTTGCTCAGTCATTCATTTCCCTTGTGTTTTGCATATCACAGACATGTGAAACTCCTACTAGTGCCCAACACTGTGCTAGAGATGACGGCGATTCTTAAAATAGTGATGCCATCCCCATCATCCAGAAGCTTCAACCTCATCATCATAATCATCATTTATCAGAAGCCTGTTATATGTCTGGTATTGGGCTAATGTCCTGCTTCATTTACACTTCAGAACAACCCTCTGAAGAGGGGCTCTGATGCCTGCTGGGCGGGTGGGGAAACTCTAAGAAGCCACATGACTTGCTACTGTCACAAAGTGGGCAGGCCCGAGCCTCTCAGAGGAGATGGCACTGTCCCTCAGCCTCCTCCAACCTTGGGCCCCGATTTTAGAGCTTTAATGTATTGTTCTGAATTCATACAAAATGACTCTATCAGGGAAACCCGATGGTGCAGACTATGGCATGTGCCAAGTCACACGGGGAGTCTGTGGCTGTGTGGGCTCTAGGGCTGGGGCCCCTTCCCCAGCCTCAGTCTCTGTGGGCTTCAGTTTACTCGTGAGTGAGACCAGTTGGTGCTGGTGACCCCTGCCGGTTTTGAAATTCTGACCATGTGAGGTTATCATGTGACATGGTTTCTGCCATCAGGGAGGGTTGCTATAGGGAGACAGATGGCAGAGAAGCAGAAATGGCTCATATCCCTCCCAGCCCCCACTAACCCTGCAACCCCAGCCCCAGAAGAAGTGGAGAATGTGGAAAAGTTTTCATGCCCCGAGGAATAGGCTTTTAACTCAGTTGATGGGAGATACACACACACACACACACACACACACACACACACACCCCGTCAATGTCAGAGAAATGGACAGGTCTTAACAGCTGGAGAAAAAGAAGTATTTCCTGGAATTGGAGGCACAAGGAGGAGACAGAATTAGAGCACAGGGCAAAGGTCACCCAGAAATAGGGACATCTAAAGCCTTAAACGGTCACTTCACAGGGCCCCTCAGCTGGTCTGACTCCATGGGCAGGGCTGTGCCTTTCACCTTGGCTACGACCCACAGCCACCCACCTCTCAGCATCTGCCCCTTGTGTGAGTGACCTAGCAGGACATCCTCGGGCCCTAAGAAGCCTCAGTGTCAGCCTCGTCCCTTCCGAAAGGAGGTGACAGCAGGCTGGCTGGGGGTTCTCTGCATTTTGCTTCTGCTAGCCTGAGTTCTTGGCCAGGTGCGACTAGAAAGACGTGCCCAGTTGGGTGGGCGGGAGCAAGAGAGGGTGAGGATTAGAGTTAGGGATGCTGATCCATTTCTTTTTGGAGAAACAGATCTTCCTGCTGCCAGGATCAGGTGGCTCCTGGAGTGGGGAGGGACATCGAGGGGCTGTGCAGGGTCCCGGAGTGAGGGGTAAGGAGAAGCCAGGTGCAGGAAAACAGGCAGAGCCGAGCTATCTGCAGAACCGGCAGGGGCCACTGCGGCTGGAGAAGGGCAGAGGCAGAACTGGCATAGGGGCTGAGCTGGTCCCAGAAGCACAGGGTGCCGCTGCACTCCACCCTGGTCCCTGGCTGCTGATTGGGTAGGATGAAAAGGGCTCTTGGAGGAGAGAACCCCGCTCCCCTTCCCTCCTGGTGAGATTCCAAGGAGAGAGTGGAATCCAGGCCTGCCCTGGCTCTTGGTCCCTGTAGATGCTGCCCCTTGACACTCCCATTGCATGTGGAACTGCCCCTCACCCCCACCGCAACACACACAGTTTCTGCCTTGGGACTGGCTGCTTTGCATTGCTGGTCCACAGTCAAGGGGTTGCTGCGCCCTGACGGGTAAGACCCCTGATTCCTTAACGTGCCTTCCCCTGCTTTCACGTCTCCCTCCTTCTCAGGAGATCACATTCTGAGAACTGCTTATTGTCCTGGGTTCTGGAAGCGACCAGGTCCTTGAGGACAGGTAGAGCAGCCAAAGCTGGAGCTCCTGATTTTCTCCCTAGGCACAGAGAAAGGGTCCCAGGGGGTGGTCTCAGGATGGCAGGGCCTGGGTCATAGACTTACCTGCTGTCTTCCCTCTGGGGCCCAGCTGGCCTGTCACTGCTCCCTGTCCGGAAGCAATGTCCTAGGCCAGGTCAGGGGGAGGGAATGCGTGAGGAACAATACACAGATTTAAGGGCTGGGATCCCAAGCCCTGGCCTATGGGGAGCCAGGTAAGGGTCATGGTTACTGTATCCAGGGGTGGGACTAGCAGGCCAGCCTCCTGGTCAGTTGCCTCCACATCCATGTCTGTACAAAGCCCAGAGATAAGCCACTTGGGCCGGAGGCCCAACTCCCAGCTTTGGACAGGTGAGCATTCTTGGTATCTGGGCCCAGCCCCTGGCCCCTAGGGCCTTTTTTTGGTCTGCCCTCGGGCTCTCATTCTGACTTCAGTCTTGGCCTCTCCCCCTCCCTGGTGACTCACATTGCTTTGGAATTTCACTCACTGGCTCTTTCTGACGCACATCCTGGGAGCCTGGCCTAGAGCCAGGGAAGAGCGGCGTGGCTCCAGCCCCGCCGGGGATTAATTTTGGCAACCTGAGCTGGAGGCTCCACGGAGGCAAGCAAGGCTGGAGAAGCGAGATGGGAGTTGGGGAGTGTTGCTGGACAGGAAGCCTTTCTTCCTGCTTCTGCTCCTTTGCACTCAGGTAGGAAATAAACAAGGGGAAAGCTATAAGCTTGTAGCGGTCAGACATTACCTGTCTGGCCAGCCAGGACACTCGAGAAGATTGAGCAACTGAGTTCAAAACCTAGCCTGGCCACTGTGCTCCTTGAATTGATTTCTGGACCTCAGTTTACCCTCTTGTAAGTCTTAAAAGTTTGAGATCCCTCCGTGTGAACACCAAGAACAGTGGCCTTGAACTCGGTTGATGTAGCCTACATATCTCTCGCAATGGCTTGGACTCTGTTATCTCCCTGTTTTGAGTATGATGTGAGGGGCTGGTGCGGGCTGGGGCTGAGGAGAGGGACAGGGGGAGTTGACATGACAGTGCACCAGGCTGGGATACGTTCTGCCCTCACCCCGACTTGTCCCTATCAGATGCCTCAGCAGGGAAGGGAGAGGATCCCCATGGCCTTCGGCCTTCGCCTCACTTAACTCCCTTGGGACCCTGGCCGTGCTTCGGGAGCCCTGAGGGGCCCCTTGGGTTTTGCGTGCTATCCTCACTCCTCCAGAAGCAGCTTTGCTTTTCCCATCTCTTCCCCAGACTGTTCTCCACCTGTCATCTTCCCCAGCTGCCCAGGGCTCAAGGATTCACAGTCCCAGCTCTACCCCTTCCAGCTCCTCTGTTAGGTAAAGGGCTCTGTGCCAGTCTGAGCGGCTGACCCCTGGGAGCACCTGCACGGGGCAGGGCTGGGGGACACCCTCAGTGTATTCAGGAAACAAAGCCCTCAGCCCCATTGTCTAGCCCTGAAGAGTGACTGTGAAGAGTGACTGCGGTGAAAAGAACCATGGGCCAGTTTCACAGGAGTTGGCCTCCCACGGTGGAGATGTCCTCACTCCTTCCCCTCTGGGGTCTGGTGGATGCCCTACTTTCTGCTAGGATAAATCTGGTCTGTAGGGGGCGCTAGAGAAGCATACTTTGGGCACTCCTCCCCTTCTCCCTCTTAGCCACACTGGGGGGACCATGATCATTTGGGAAGAGGTGGAGAAGTAAAGGGTATAGTCAAGGAGATGAGTCTGTGCCTTGATACCCATACCAATGACTATAATCAGGGCTCTTTTTTTTTCTTTCAAATTAAAAAAGCACTGTTAATAAGGCAATACACCATGGCTAGGTAGGTTTAAGAGTTTGGAAACTTGAGTCAGATTGAGTTCAAAGCAAAGGAGTTCCACTTACAGGTTTTGGGTATCCCACATATTTCCTTCTGTCATCATTAATACTTTTAGGTGATATAATATATGGTCCATGAAAGTATTACACATATCCAAGTCATAAAACATTAATAATAAGGACCCAAACAACGGTGAATGCCTCACTGGACTTAAAAAGTGTGACACAAGCAACACACAGCATGGCTGAAGCCACGTGTGTGGGAATCCTCTTTTCCATCTCTAACCTCTCGACGCAGGGACCCTAGTTGGCATCGGGCGTTCGTCATTTCCCTGAAGATTTAAAGTATTTTCTATCATGTTGTGTGGACCTCCCTAAATAATATACTGTTTAGGTTTGCTTATCTTTAAGCTTCGAGAAATGACATTATACTATATGTGCATCGTCTTGCTAGACTTGTCTTTTCTCATCTTTGTGCTACTAAGATCGAGCCACTGTGCTGTGTGTGGCCGGGGTGCCATATCTGCAGAGCCGTGGGGTTCCCAGAGCCACAGTGGGTTATCCTGCCTGACAGTCTTTGCTAGCATGAAAACCGCCCCTTTGAATGTTCTCGTGCTTGTCTAAGGACACATGTTGAAACATTTCTCACTGGGTAAACACCCAGAAATGGAATTGCTGGGTTACAGGGTAAGTGCCTGCTCCAATTTGACAAGACTGCACTGAAGGATTTTCCAAAGTGGCTGGACCCCCCCGCCCCCCCCCCGCCCCCCCGCAGTGAAGGAGGATTCCAGCTGCTCCTGATTCTAATCTCCACCCGGTTCTCTCTGCTGGTTGCCTCCTGGTATCTCAACAGTAATGGTCTGGGTTTCTCTGATGACTCACAGGGTCGAGCGGGTATCTTCCAGCATTTGGTACATTTGTGTGTCTTCTTCTGTGAGGTGCCTGTTCATGTCCTTTGCCCATTTTCTGTACACCACCATTCTCTTATCATCAGCGATATGTAAGAGTTACGTACTTATTCTGAAATAAATATTTTTCGATTATATGAAAATTATTATATGAAAAAATATATGAAATTTATATGAATTTATATGAAAAATATGAATTATATTTCAATTATATGAAAAATATGATAGATATTAATACATATCTTATACATATTTTAATACATAATACATTAATACATATTTAATACTTAATACATTAATACATATTTTAATACATGATACATATTTTAAGTATTAATGTATTTAATATGCAAAAAGCATTTCTAACTTTTCAGCTATGCCTGTGACAAATATTTTTCCAGGAGTGTGGCTTGTCCTATGACTTTCTTTATGGTGGCTTTTGATGAACGTATGTTCTTAATTATATTGCAGTAGAATTTACCCAGGTTTCTTTCACAGATAGTGTATTTTGTATCTTAAGAAATCCTTCCTTAGCCTAAGGTGATAAATATAATCTTATATATTTTTCTCAAATATCTTAAGCTTGCCCTTCCTGTTTAGAACGTTCTCTGTAATTGATATTTATCAACTGATGTTTTGGCTAAGAAAAAAGTTCCAGTACTTTATTCTAAAAGTTCTCTGGTTTAGGGGTGCCTGGGTGCCTCAGTGGGTTGAGCCTCTGCTTTCGGCTTGGGTCATGATTTCAGGGTTCTGGGATCGAGTCCCGCGTCAGGCTCTCTGCTCAGCACGGAGCCTGCTTCCCCCTCTCTCTTGCCTGCCTCTGCCTACTTGTGATCTCTCTCTGTTGAATAAGTAAATAAAATCTTTTAAAAAAATTCTCTGGTTCTATAATTAACAAATGTTCATTAACAAATATTGATGATTGCAGAAAAATAGGAAAAATTAAGAACCACTAAAATTTTTACCACCAATCAATGTAGATATCTAAAATACAGAATTGACATATATCATGTCATATAGCATTATCTTTTTTTTTACGTCTTTCTTCTCTGATTTTACAGGTTCATAGTAGAACATTTAGAAGTAGAAGATAAATTTTAAAAAGTGAGTGTGTGTTTCGCACTACTCTGAAATTGTTCTGTGTGCCTCCCGAACACCCAAACCGGTTACTCAGGAGCAGAGTTCTCTCCTAAAGATCACGGCCATCACCTGCCTGTAGAGATTCTCTAGGTGTATCCTTGGTCTGGAAAAGACTCATGTGCACCCCTGAAAAAGCATATCATGAGGGGGCCCCTAACAACCCGACAATTCCAAAAGGACCCACTCAAATACCAGAAAAAATTGTGAAATGAGTTACTTCACGCCTCTACCAAAAACCTTTTTTCTGTAGGGCAGAAAATAAAAATATAGGTTAAGATTGCTCTAGCCAAAACGAAGTATTTCCCCTCCACATTTTACTTCAGCTTTACTATGGCCAAATTATCAATCTCAGCATGTCAGCCCTTTAATAGAGAAACCATTTGAACTCTGTCTCACTGGGTTGCTATAAACATAGTCTACATGTTGGTACACACATGTCTACATGGTTGTCTATGTGCCCAGTCACGGATGAGGCAGGGAGAGCTAAACAATTGAGCTAAGCATGGTACTCACTATCTCTTTCTTTTTTTTTTTATTTAACATGTTCTTTTTTGTTTTTTTTTTCTTAAGATTTTATTTATTTATTTGACAGAGAGAGAGCACAAGTAGGCAGAGCAGCAGGCAGAGGGAGAGGGAGAAGCAGGCTCTCCACTGAGCAGGGAGCCTGATGTGGGGCTCGATCTCAGGACCTCAGGATCATGACCTGAGCTGAAGGCAGACGCTTAACCGACTGAGCCACCCAAGCTCCCCAGGTACTCACTATTTCTTTCTTTCTTTCTTTTTTTTTTTAAAAGATTTTATTTATTTATTTGACAGAGATCACAAGTAGGCAGAGAGGCAGGCAGAGAGAGAGAGGAAAGGAAGCAGGTTCCCCGCTGAGCAGAGAGCCTGATGTGGGGCTTGATCCCAGGCCCCTGAGATCATGACCCGAGCCGAAGGCAGAGGCTTTAACCCACTGAGCCACCCAGGCGCCCCAGGTACTCACTATTTCTAAACGGAGATCAGAAGGTGCCTCACAAGAGAGATGGTGCCTATACCAATGCATTGGAGTTTGCACAGAATCTAAAGTCTAGTTCATGAAGTATTTCTACCTTGCTCCCATCAAAAAGACTTGAGAATGAGGGAGTGGCAGGAAGGGGCCATGGACAACTGGGAAGGAGCTCTTGGTGTAGAGCCTTTCACCAAGAGCTAGAAAGGCCAGGAGGCTGGGGAGAGGTTTCAAAGCAAGTATTGTCATCTTGCCCAGGCCCCTTTGGCTTGCATGATGGAACAGAGGTAAGAACCCTAAACCAGTAGCCTCTAAGTTTTCCTGCACGTGGGTTTGGGGAAATGGTGAGAACACAGATTCGGGGATCCCTTGGAGCAAGGGAAGGCTTCTCTCTTCTAGTTCTGCTGCAAAATGCCTGGGCAGACCTCAGTGCTTAGCCTCTGACATCACTGTTTCTAAACTGGGGCCACTGAGAATCCCATGGTCAGGACTGGGGTTGGGAGAGTGGGCAGAAGGGCCAGCTGTACCTGAGCATGAAGTGGTCTAGGTCTTGGGCTGCATGGGGCTGCTGCAGCTGGAGCTCAGTTACCTGGGCTCAGGGCCAAGTTTAGGCTCCTTTGGAGCCCTAAACGTCTCTGGAGGGCCCGAACTTTCCCGTAAGAGCATGGCAGCCAGAGGATGCTTCCTGCTCATTCTGCAACCCCAGGAGAGCAGACGAGAGCTGCTTCAGAGGCAGGTAGGAGGAGAAAGGGGCTGCACAGATGCTACCTACCTTTTGTGCCTTTTCAACGTACCCGTCCTTCCCCCTCTGGTGCCCCCCACCCAACAGAAGGAGACTGCATCAGCTCTGGCTGTGAATTCCTGGCAGGGACAGTGGCTAATTCAAATGAACCTGGTTGGCAAAACACCCAGCTCTGAAAACCAGCCTACTTGGAACAATCTCGAAGGGCCTGCCCTAGTGAGGAGAGCATCTCAAGGCTCCATGGAAGCCAAGAAGAGAGTGGGGGTGAGGAGGTCACTGCAGCTCCCACTGGGGAATGAGGTCTCTTTCTTTCAGTCAGCCATCCAGCTCAGCCTAGGTTTAAAAATCATTGTCATGCAGTGCCTGGGTGGCTCAGCAGTTAACCATCTGCCTTTGGCTCAGGTCATGATCCCAGGGTTCTGGGATTGAGCCCCGCATCAGGCTCACTACTCAGCAGGAAGCCTGCTTCTCCCTCTGCCCCTCCCCCCCTACTTGTGTGCCCTCTCTTGTTGTCTCTCTCTATCAAATAATAAATAAAATCTTTAAAACAAAATCAGTGTCAGCACAACCAGAGTTGAAAAGATGGTTTGCTTTTACCGGTCGAATCAGCTCCAGTGAACATTTATTGAACTAGTTATGCCAGGCACGGACAATTAGCTTTAACAATGGGAAATGAGATCGGAAGGGAAAAATACATTTCCACAAGCAGATCTTTATACATGCTGCAGTCAAATTCTGAAAAAGACAGTTCTGAATCTCCAAGGAAAATCAGTAGGTAGTTTAAACTCGGAAAAGTTGTGAACAAATTTTTTTGCTTCACTTGAAAGAAGCAGCTTAGAGCAATTTAAGTGTTTTGATTACCTGTGGCTAAAAGGGAAAGTTAAAAATAGGCGATTGGGATGAATGCTAGGTGTTGTTCTGGGGTCACAGCTAAGGGACGAGATGCACTTCATGTAACCAAGCAGAAACACAACATTGTAATTGGGATTTCGAAAGTATTTGGGACGTCACACAAAGCTGTGAGAAGATTGGATTCCTTGGAATTTGGAGCTCTAATTGTAAATATCCACAGAGTTTGTTTTTTAAAAAAACTTGGTATTGGACATTAGTTCAAACTTTCACTTTGAAGACAGCTAGGATAACAATCAAAATTGTCCTGATGAAGTGAACTGACCCTTCTGTTTTTCAGAATTATTAAGGAATTTGACGATTAAATGAATTCTCATTTCTCTTCACACTGGTAAGATAAATACACAATTTTTTTCATTGTTTGGCCTCATAAATATTCTAATGTAACAATTGGGCATTTAAAACCTGAAGGATTTTAATTTACCAGTAAGTTTTTTTAGCAAATAAAATTGGCAAAGAACACTCAGATACAATTCATTTTTAAAAAGGAAAAAAATATGGGAACATTTTTAAAAGGCTTAACCTCTGTTATTTTTAAAAACTGACAATTAGGTCAATTTTTAATCTATTGAATGAGGAAGAATTTTTTTAAATGATGATACTCAACTCCCGCTGCTTGATGGAAATATAAATTAGTACAACATTTCTGAAAGACGATCAGATGGTGTATGTGAGGACCCATGCAGAGCCCCCGAGCTGGTATAAAGATTATTGTAAATAAAAGATTAATGTATAAAGACATCTGCGAGTCAATGGTTACAGAAAAAAGGCTTTTCAGAGCTTCCCTTATCTGACTAAAAGCAGCAAGTTCTGGGAAGTAAGTCTGCCACAAACTCTTTCTTCAGGGCAGCTCAATTCCAGAATAGATCAAATAAAACCTACCCCAAATCTCTTCTCTGGGGGATTTGTATCACCCTGAAGGAGATAGAAAGGCAACTCATACTTGACAGACATTATCAAAAACTTCTTATCTCTGAAAGAGATTGTTCTGAAAATCCATTGTCTTTCCTTAAAAAAAAATCCCTTTACTCTTCCTATAGAATCCTTTTCTGCCCCCCACCCTTTTCCCTAATAAGTTAGGTAGATAAGCCTTTAACTTGAACCATTTTAACAAGCCAGCTGCTTCACTCATTGGCTCCCTTGTGTACTCCCAGAAAACCTTTTCCCCCATTACTCTGTCTTTTGTTTGTTAATTTGCAGGCCTCCAGCACTGAACATAAAAGGCAAAGGCATAATTTCTTTCCCCTCTTTTGCATATGTATGAAGAGGCTTAAAAGAACACATACACTTTGACCCAAGAAAATACTAAGAACAAAATCTAAGGAAATAATCAGAAGTCAGGAAAAGATTTATGTGAAGGATGATCACAACAGAAGTAATTTGGGGTGAAGGGAGAGATGAAGAAAAAAAAACTGTCTTAGTCCATTTGGCTGTTAGAACAGAATACCATAGAATACTTCTCACAGTTCTAGAAGCTGGGAAGTTCAAGATCAACATGCTGGGATATTCAGTATCTAGTACAAGTCCACTTTTTGGTTTATAAACACCAGTCTTCTCTCTGTAGCCTCACATGGTCAAAGTCGGAATGGATCTCTCTGGGGTCTCTTTTATAAGGACACTCGTTCCATTCATGAGGGCCTCACCCTCATGACCTAATCACCTTCCAAAGGCTTCACCTCCAAATATTACCATATTAAGAATGAAGTTTCAACATATGCCTTTGGGGCGAGTTGGGGAGAAAAACACGCCGTCTAGAGCCCTAAGGGCCCTACAACAGGGGAAGTTTTAAATAAATGATGGTGTATTCCTAAGATAGAATGTGTTATTGCCCGTGCACACAGGCACACATGCACGCGCGCGCGCACACACACACCCCTCACACAGACACGTGATTGTTTATCAGCCTGATCTCAATAATCAAGAAAAATCCATACAGGAGAAAAGGGGTGGAAAGAAATATCACCAAATGTAAACTGGTTATTTCTGGATGTTGAAAATAAGGGTCTTAGATTTTTCTGTCTATTTTAATATTTTCCAGATTTTTGAAATAAGTATGTTAATATTTTTTGACAGGGGATGAGGGAAGAGAAGCCAAAAACACAATTGTTTTTTAAAAGATTTTATGTACTCATTTGATACAGAGAGAGAGCACAAGCGGGGGAGGAGTGTGTGGTAGAGGCAGAGGGAGAAACAGACACCCGACTGAGCAGGGAACCCAATGCCAGGACCCCAAGATCATGACCTGAGCCAAAGTCAGACGCTTAACAGATTGAGCCACCCAGGTGCCCTGCCAAAAAAGTAATTATTAATCAAAATAAGAAACAAATTAATTAATGTCGTGGGAAGAAAGGTAGGACAGAAGGAAGGAAACATTTTGCTGGGTCTTTTCCTTCAATTGTAAAATGTCGCTAAAGCAATAAATGTGGGTAGTTTTTTTCTTAAGGTACAAACAGTATTTTAATTGTTTTATTGCATCCCAAAGGTCAGTGATAAAAGCAAATGCAAAGTAGCAACTTGGTACGTTAAATAACTTGGTGTGTAAAAGAGTAATAAAGTAGGTATACATGTATACGGATATATCATGACGATATATAAAGACTATAAGAAGTTAGGCAGTGACTTACTTATTGCAAAGAGCTTTTACACATGCTTTTCAAAGACAACAAAACATAACAGGTAGTTAAGTAAAAGAAATCTTCCATAAATTCAACATCAGAGCAGCAGTTCTTTTCAGTTCTATTAGCTCTACGTTATATGCCTTTTATACCTTTTTTGCTTATTTATCAATCTTAGATTTTTTTTATTCTAGCCCCATGTTGTGTGATATATATATTTTTAAATTTTTTTACTGTACATGTTTGTAAACATCCAGAAAAACTGAAAAGAAATAATCCAATAAATACTCATTCCCGTTACCTAGACTTTATAATTTGTTAACATTTTCCATGCTTTTTTTTTTTTTGCCCAAATTTTTCAAAATAACTTGGAGATGTTGGAGAGCAATATCTTCAAGGTCCTTCTAGTTGGACTAAGAATTAAATTGATGGGGTGCCTGGGTGGTTCAGTTGGCTAAGTGTCTGACTTCTGAATTCAGTGCAGGTCAGGATTTCAGGGGTCACAATCTCAGGGTCTTGAGGTCAAGCCCAGCATGGGGCTCCGTGTTGGGTGTGGAGCCTACTAAAGTTCTCTCTCTCTTCCTTTGCCCCTCCCTCACCCCACATGGGGGCACTCTCTCTCTCTCTCAAGAAAGGGAATCCACACAGACATGGAATTCCAATGATGGGCAGACAAAAAGAGGAACATATGTCGCCTGAACTTAGAAGAAGGGGTAGGGGTCTGGAATGTCAAAGGAGAAGAATTCAATTCACAGGAAGATGAAAAAAAGCAAATATTCGGCTGAAGAGTGTTTGCTGGGCCCCTTGGAAATAATGGGACCACAGGACTTGGATCAAACAAGCCTTGCTAGGTTCCTTTCTGTCTACCACACCCAGCTCGCATCAGAATGAAATTCTCTATGGTGACAGCTCTCTTCTTGGAGCAGGTCCTCTAAATTCTTTTTAGGCAGTTGAGGGGGAGGTGAAGAGCTTTTCCTGAATCTGCTGGGTTTTGATTGCTTTTAACTCAAAATAATCTTCGTGCAAAAGCGGCCCATCTTAGGTGGCAGGGTGTCCCCAGCCCCTACATAGACATTATGACACTTACTCCAAAATACTTCAACATCCGTGTCCTCCAAAAGGACACTGTCCTACATAAATAACCACAAAATCAGCAACACCCTTGAAGCAAATTAACAAAAATTCTCTACTATCAGGGCACCTGGATGGCTCAGTAGGTTAAGCTCGGATCTTGATCAGGTTTGTAAGTTCAAGCCCCACACTGGTGTGGAGCCTACTTTTTTTTTTATTTTTTTAATATTTTATTTATTTATTTGTCAGAGAGAGAGTAAAGCAGTGAGAGCAGCAGGCAGAAGGAGAAGCAGTCTTCCCGCTGAGCAAGGAGCCCAACTCGGGACTCGATCCCAGTACCCTGGGATCACAACCCAAGCATCCTGGTGTGGAGCCTACTTAAAAAAACAAAAGCAAAACCCAAAATTTTTCTAATATTATCTACTACCCAGTTGGTACTCATAGTTCCTGAATTGTCCCCAAATATCTTTTATAGCTCGTCTTTTTATCCATACCTTTTTAACAGCTGCCTAATATTATCATCAATGGCTAACACCATGATGGTATTAATCAGTTCTTCTAGAGGTGATCTCTAATTGTCAAGGAGTTTCTTTCTTTGAAAATTTGGTCTTCCAGCAAATGTTTATTGAGTGAAGTGTTGAGTGCTAAATGTTATGAGGTGAAAATCATTTCCCTGCCTTTGAGTAGCATGTGCTCAGGGCACAAGGAGCCTTTATTTCTTCACTGGGGCATTTCTAAATTAGCTGAAAGAGGGGAAACTGAGTCAAAGAGTGAGTGCTTGCATTTGATATGTATTTTATCTATGAGAAAAGTGTATTCTCCTGATTATGCCATATCAACAGAAACAATGCTTCTGGCATTTACCCCAACTGAGAATGACAATATCCTCTCTGGGGATTTCATCCATCCTCACCCTCTGTTATTTTTCTTTTTAGTATTTGAATAGAGAATGATATTGCCTTCTCTTTATTCCTTAATGAAGCAAAATGGATTTTTCTTCTCAAATCCCTCCATGACTTGTATTTGACCATGCTTTCAGGGTCCTTTCCTTTGGTCCTTTTGTCCTGGCTTCCCCAGCTCCCAAGTATTCCTGTCCTTGAAGAGAGAGGCCTTGCCCTGGGAGACCTGTTGAGTAGTCTGCAGTCCTCTGTCTGCCTCAGCCCACAGAAGAATGTTTACTGCTTCCATACTCCCACCCCAAGTCCCCCCTGTGCTGATGGGGTGGCCAGGACTTGGGACCGGGAAGAGAGACCAGAGGAAGGATCTCTGGCCAGGATTTGGGATTAGGAAGAGAGATCAGAGAAAGGGGCCACCCAGCTGGAAGGACACCTCTGAATTCAAGCCTCCTCAGCCTGGTTCCCCTTTTCGTCTATCCCCTCTTCACTGTGTTCTCGGAGCATCTCATAAGCCCAGTGTGAGGGATGTGCTTTGCCTTATCCTACCTGCGTCCCTGCCTAGAATGCACTACCCATTCTCTCCACCATCCTCCGTCCCTCAAGACCCAGAACTCAAAAGTTTTCCAAGTTCCTTTCACTTGTGCACGTAGCTCACACCTCAGCTCCCCTCAGCTGCCATGGTCTCTCTTGGTTCCTCCCCCTCCTCCCAATACCATCCACCAGCTTGCCCAGGGCAATGGGTTCCCCACGTCCTTCGCTGCTTCCAGCCAACTCTGATGGGGATCACGCAGTCACTTTGGTGTGCACGACACACTCAGCCTCTCAGTGAGAGCTGTTCACTCCCTGGGTCACAAAGGGTAGGAGCAGGAGCCCTGAGGTCTGTGGCACAGTACAAAGCCAGGATTCTCTTCCAGCAGCTCCGAGGGGACGCGCCATCACATCTCCCCAGCTGGCCCGAGAAGTCATCATCCGTGTCCATCCTGCCCTTCAAAGGCAGACACGGTGTGGGGCATGTGGAAGACCAGGCCAGCAGCCATGTCCTCCCCAGGGGGGCGGGGGGGGCTGCTGATCCCAGTGCAGAGGGGGCCTGCATGTCTGCTTTGAATTTTTGCATGTGACAGATCAGCGGAACAACCATTTGGAGACGTGGGCCTGACCCTCAGGAGAGTCAAGGTGCCAGAGATGCTGCTTTGGGGGTCAACCGTGTGGGGCAGAGCGTTAGACCCTGGAACTGAGCCTCTGCTTCTAGGGAAACTAAGAAGAGCCCCAAGGGAGAAAACAGTGGTGCAGGAGATGCCCCCACTGAAAAGGGGCCAATGGGACACTTAGTGGGTTGTCATTGTCCACATAGGCCCTCATAGTGGTGGGGACCCCAAGGAGTACCTGTTTGCGCACATGACCTGGGCCTCCTGGCTCCCAGCAGCCCTTTCTCTCCCCCTGCTGGTCATGTGATTTAATTATTAACCCAGGAAATACAGGGGCTCAATGGCCAATCAAAAGTCTACCAGCCGCACTTTGCAGGCCCGGGCTCTGCAGGCCTGGTAAATTCTGGGCCTACTGGGAATGTCAATGTTTCCCTGACCAGTGCTGCAGTGAGTACAGTGCCGTCTTCAGGGGGCCTCAGGGGCCATGAACCAGAACTGTGGAATTGGGGAGGGGGGCAGCCTGGGCCTGCACTGTTACAGGTGGGCTGTCGGAGCCTAGAGCACTCCATGGCCGGACGCTGTGGGGAGTTCCAGGGGCCCCTCACGGCTCAGGTCCCGAGCTGTAGGCACCGGCTTGTCTGGTTTTCTCACCCGTGACACTAAAAAAGCACAAAGAGCAAGCAGGCCACTCTGCACCCTGCAACTTGCCTCTGCCTTGTGACTGTGCTTAATATAGGTCAAATGAAAACAGCTCCCAAAATAGACCTTCTCTGAGAAGCAGCTGCGCCTGTGAAATGCTCCACGAAAGGGAAAAGGTGTGGGTGACCGGGGAGTGTAGTTCTCCTCAGGTGTTACATAAGCCGGACCTGAAAAAATTGGGGCCAAATATCTGTGGAGGAAAAGTGAGTGTGCCCCTGCCCCCACCCCTGCCCCCCACCCCCAAGCCCAGAGAGCAGCCCAACCCTTACAGACATCAGCAGGCTTGCAGGGAGCTAGTTCTGTCCTGGACAACAAGGTCACTCCTCAAAGCATCACTCCGGGGAGCTTGTCATGCACACCAGAGCAATCACATGACTCCCGCCAGAGCTGGCTGGAGGCCCCAGACCGGGTGTGGGAGGGTTGGGGGGTGACTCCCCTGGGAGAGCTGGTGCAGGGGGTGGGTTTCATCTGCCCCAGGTGGTGGGTGGGCAGAGGGGGACTGAGGAGAGTAGGACAAGCCTGTGTTTGCCAGTTCAAGGATAAGAAGAAGGTTAAGCAAGAGGAGAACACCTGCTGTGTTGCCCCTCCCCCTGGGGCTGATGCCCCTTCCATCCCCCCCCCCCCGCCCTCCTGGGGAGCCACCTTTGTGGCCCAGCACTCTCCACAGGACTCTTCCTTTGCCTTTTCCATCTTTGCCTCAGCCAAGAGAAGGGGTTTCTATAATGAAAGAGCAGCGCTTCTGTCATTATTCATTTTCCAATCACTGGGTGATAATTTAGTGAGGGCTGCCTCTGAAAGGGGGCACCAAAGGATCAAGGGATCAAAGGATCCCTGAAGAAGTGACTGGAAAGGAGACAGGAAGCTGAAAGGGGACTAGCTAGGCAGGGGAAAGAAGTAAGGGGTATTGAGGGAGCACCTGACGCAGCAAACAAGACATGTGCAAAGGCCCAGAGGCATTGAGGGCGAGCACATCTCCAGCAGGAAGCACAACTATGGCAGGGAGTGGACGACAGTGAGAAAGGACTGGGAGAGCTGAGGCTATTCTGTCTAGAATAGACGGCTGCCTGAAGAGCCTTAGGAAGTACGGACTTCCTCTTGACTAAACTGGGACATGCTGCGCAGTGGCGGGAACGGGGCGAGGGGGCGGCTTCTCCAACATGGCGGCATGTTAGAGGCGCAGCCACCTCTGGTCCACTCCCTCAGATGCTCTGGAGGTGCCAGCCCCGCAGTGGATGCATTAACAAACCCTCCCCGTGATTCTGATTCAGGCTGAAGTTTGAGAACCATGGAGCAGAAGGTGTGCCTGGGGATTTGTGTGCGTGGAGACCACGAGCAGAGGTTGTATCTCCAGGAAGTTTGACTGTGAAGGGAAGAGAGAGGTGGGGGACAGATAGGGGACTGTGAGGGTGCGAGAGACTGTCTTGAGTCAGTTCCCTGGCAAGGAGAGGCAGAGATGAAGGTTAAGGGGCAGCGGTTCCCTGGGTGGTGCGGCCCGAGGAGCAGAGGTGGGAGCTGGACACAGTGACTCAAAGGCCTGGGCCTGAGGCCCCCACCTCTGAGCCGTGGAGCTAAGGTGGGCCTTCAGAGATGTTCCAGAATCAGGGCAAGGGGATTTGAGCCTTTACCCCCTGTATTAACCGTGCCTTTTTTATTTGCTGTATTTGCTGTATCTAGTGTTTTAACATCTTGCTGATCCCCAAGGGACTGCCCCTGGCAGGGCTGACTAATTCCTAGAGATAGCAAATGAGTCCCCTGGGAGCATGACTTTCACAAGCAAACCAACCAATCCACAGTCCAGACCCTTAACCGCCATCTTGACAGGACTCTTAGAGGATTCTTATGCTCAGGACCAGAACCCCCGGCCCTATTCACCTCAGTGTAGGGCACCAGACGACAAGGGACAGCCCCAATATCCTAGAGTCCATAAAATGATTCAAACTAGCCAATCTTTTTTTTTTTTTTTAAGATTTTATTTATTTATTTGACAGAGAGAGAGACAGCCAGAGAGGGAACACAAACAGGGGCATTGGGGAGGGAGAAGCAGACTCCCTGCTGAGCAGGGAGCTCAGTGTGGGGCTTGATCCCAGGACCTTGGGATCCTGACCTGAGCCAAAGGCAAATGTTTAAAGACTGAGCCACCCAGGCACCCCCAAATTAGCCAATCTTAAACCTGCTTACACTGCCTTGCCTTGCCTTTCCCATGGAAGCCATCATAAAGGTGACTGCCCACATTTCCTCCCATTTTCCCCTTGTGCCCTCTGCCTCCCGAAGGAAACTTGCACTTCCTCGTGTGACCCCCTGCGTGCATGGCTTGCTTTGCCTCCTGTTCCTAGGGATCTGGGAGGATAAACTTCTTTGTGACAGTCATCTGCGTGTCAGTATGTCTGCTGAAAACAATTTCAGAGGACCCTTCAAATATCCCAACACCAAACAGTCATGGGGAGTGGGGCCTGCCCTGGGGAGTGGGGCCAGTCAGCTCCCTCCACCAACTCCCAGACGGGGCCTCGGCCAGCGGCCATATTTCCAGCAGCTGGGAGATTGGACGCCTCAGTCCAGAGGGGGTATCTGGGTTATGCATTAGGGCATTCACTACTGAAAGAGATGTTTTATAGGTGAAAGAAGCTTAAGAATGTTTAAGTGCTGGGCTGCCTGGATGGCTCAGCCAGTAGAGCATTGGACTCTTGGGTTCTGCTGAGATTATGACCTCAGGGTCATGAGATCGGCCCCAGCCGGGCTCCACACTGCAGAATTCTGCTTAAGTTTCTCTCCCACTCCCTCAGCCCCTCCCACTCTCTCTCTATCTCAAATAAATAAATACATCTCCTAAAAAAAAAAAAAAAATGGCGCTGAGCTGGTGGCTACAGATTGAGGAGCCTGGGCTGGAAGGAGGGACACGAGGGTGGCAGAAAGCAAGCCATGCGCAGGACCGATGGGAAGAAGTGGCTGAGTGGGAGAGCCAAAAGGATGGGCTGAACAGCAGTGCGAGGGGAGAGAGTGCAGAAATGCAACAGTTTTGTGAATGCTGACTCACACATGTAAAGTACAATACAGACTTGGGGAGAAATGGCCCCCTGCACTCTATGGGCTGTTATACTGAGGTGACCAACTGACCTTGTTCAGTGAAAATACCTCTAACACAAAGTCGAGGATGTCAAGACCCGAGTTTTTGCTTTTATGTATTTGCTAAATTTGATAGAATGAATGTCATAAAAAGAAAAAAAAGAAACATTCTGGAAAAATCATATGTAGGTTATGGTCTTAAGAAGATGAAATAAAAAGCCTGGATGAAAAAAGTCAAAATATTTACAAGGGTTGCTTTTGGGTGATGAGTGTTTATAGGGTTATGAATGGTTATTTCTGGGGGGTAAGCGTTGTAGTTTTATTTTTATTTAAAGATTTTATTTATTTACTTATTTGTCAGAGATAGAGAGAGAGAGCACACAAGCAGGGGGAGCAGCAGGCAGAGGGAGAAGCAGACTCCCCGTTGAGCAGGGAGCCCAATGCTGGGCTCAATTCTAGGACTCCCGGATCAGGATGGATGTGGGACTCCATCCCTTGACCTTAGCTGAAGGCAGACACCTAATGAATGAGCCACCCAGGCATTCCAAGCATTGTAGTTTTAGAAGACGGGACACTGTAGGAGACAATGAGCTGGATTTCAAAGTGGTCAGTGAAGGAAGAGGAGGTCAACATACTGCCTTTTCGAGAAGGCATGTAGAAGGCAGCGTGTCCTGAAGCCTGGGAAAGGGCCGTTAACAGTCAGCTGTAATGCCCAGGCCTGCCGGGAGGTGGCGCTCCCAGGTCCTCCTCCAAGTCCATACTCTACTTACTTAAGCCGTGCATTGGTCTGCCTTGTCTCATGACCATGACTCCATGTTGGTGGGGGGGTGGGGTGGGGGGTGGTGTCTGTTAGATAAGAGTTGTTTTCTTCTTTAAAAGGGATTTTGTAGCAAAAGAAGCTAAAAGAAATCATATCATTTTACACATGAGATACGTATAAGTGAGCTTGGGATATCAGCTCACAGAAAGGACAGGTGGCTGTTTATGGAGATTCTTTTCTCTCTCCTCTCCGTCTTACACCATCTATTCCCCTCTCTCCAAACTATATTGAATAGCTTCTGGATTTATGATCTCAAGACATACATTCACCTTAGGACATTTTCAAAGAAAGAAGAGGATTAAGATGCACACAAAAACAGAACTATGCTTGCCCCCCGGAAATAACCACTCTATAAACATTAACCACTAAAAGCAACCCCTGTAAATACTTTGACTTTTTTCATCTAGGCTTTTTACTTCATCCTCTTAAGGCCACAACCTATATAGCATTTTTGGAAGGTTTCTTTCTTTCTTTCTTTCTTTTTTTCTTTTTATGACACTCACTCCATTAAATTTAGCGAATACATATAAAAGCAAAAACTATTTAAAAATAAACCGTAATGTAATGTTACACCCCAGTACACCACTAAATAAAACTTATGTAAAGATAGGCATCGGTTTTTAGATATTGCTTTGGAACCTGCTTGTTTTGCTTAACTTTGTGTCATTCTGTGGAAGTCTTCGTGCCCCTTGGATCCATTCTTGTCCTGCGGTCTGTCCCAGAGGCTGACTGTAAAGCACCTTGCCCTCTGGCTTCCAGAGGAGCCTGATGAAAGAAAGCCCTGGAGGAAATAAGGGGATGGGAGGAAAGTGAGAGCAGGTATTTCTCTCAGGCAGCCTCTCTATGGGGTCACCTTGAACTGCCTCCTGTAAAAGATCACACATCCTGTCCACGCAGTCTTTTCTGCAGAATCTTCCTTCTAGGTGCCTTTAATAGCATGGCGTGAGGCAGGTGCCTCTGGCGCAAACATGTAAGGAGGCACTCACTGTGCCTTGCACAACCCTGAGGGTGAACATGTCCTCAAATCTGGCATCGTAAGTGCCTCAGTGAGCTTTGCTGTGTCCCCGCCCTCCCGAACCAAAGCCCCTGAGGTCTAATGACAGTTTGTTGTTACTAGCCCCTAGTTACATCGCTAACCCTCAGGTGTCCCCCTATCTTGCCCTCACCTTTGTAAGCACCCCTTTATTCATCCCTCCTCCATTTATCCCGATGTGAGTGTGTCATCAATTTCCTCTTGGAACCCTGCTATTGCTGTGTGCATCTTTCTATAGCACTTGGTAATTTTTCAAAGAAGATTTTATTTATTTATTTGAGAGAAAGCACTAGCTGTGGGGAGCGTAGAGGGAAGGGGAGAAGCAGGCTCCCTGCTGAGCAGGGGACTCCCCCTCCACCACCAACTCGGGGCTTAATCCCAGGACCCTGAGATCATGACCTGAGCCGAAGGCAGATGCTTAACAGAATGAGCCACCCAGGCGTCCCACACTGAGTAATTTTTTTAACATTATTTCTAAAGGTTTATTTTCTATATGAAATAAAATCGTTAAAAAAATCTCATTCCCTCTTGTTAGACTTCTATGGTTTCCAAACTATTGCTATTACAAATAATGCTGCAAATGCATGGGCATTTCCTTAGGTAAATTCCTAGTAGAATTTCAGGGTTAAAGTGTATTTTTATGGCTTTTGATATTTATTATGTATCAAAATGTACCTAGTTTCAACTTGCGGTCTTTGTGGCTTGTGAGCAGGAACACCTTTTCGGTCATGTGCTCATACTTCTTTTTCTAATTGTGAGCTTTACTCATTTTTCAGAGCAATGATACTTTTTTCATATTGATTTATAATGCCTCTTTATGTATTGAGAATATTAATCTTTTGTCATTTGTTGTAAATACTTTGCAGTTTGTTGCTTGACTTTCATCTTGTTTATTGGCATTTAATAATTTTATGCTTGTGTATGGGCATTCAAAAATTTCACTTTTCTCTCTTAAGAGACATCCATTTTGGGGAGCCTGGGTGGCTCAGTTGTTAAGCGTCTGCCTTTGGCCTACATAATGATCCCAGTATCCTAGGATCAAGCCCCACCTTAGGCTCCCTGCTCCACAGAAAGCCTGCTTCTCCCTCTCCCGCTTCCCCTGCTTGTATTCCCTCTCTCGCTGTCTCTCTCTCTCTCTCTCTCTCTCTGTCAAATAAATAAATAAATAAATAAAATCTTAAAAAGAAAAAAAGGAGACATTCATTTCTTGCTTTTGTTTTTTTCTTTGCTTTTAATCTTAGCAAAGTATTTCCCTCCCCATTATTATATAAATAATTTGTTTTATTTTTCTCATTCTTTTATAGTTTCATATTTCATGCTATACCATTTGAACTGTCTGGAATTAATGTTTTTCTGAATAGTTAGTTGTCCTAGCTTCTGTACTTACCTAATTTATTTCTCAATTTTATCATATATTAAATACCCACTCATTCTTAGGTTTGCTTCTAGACTTTCAATTCTGTCTCATTGAGCTATTTATCCTTGTGACAGAACCATAATGTTTTAATTATTATAGCTTTCCAGGAAAAAACAAGACATGCTTTTCTCCCCTCCATACCCCATTAACTTTCTTTTTCAAAAAAATTTCTTGACAATTCTGCTATATTAAGTTTTCCAAAAGAAATTTAGACTTTCTTTCTTTCTTTCTTTTTATTTTAAAAGATTTTATTTATTTATTTGACAGAGATCACAGGTAGGCAGAGAGGCAGGCAGAGGGTGGGTGCGGGGGAAGCAGGCTCCTTGCTGAGCAGAGAGCCCAATGCAGGGCTTGATTCCAGGAGAAGGCAGAGGCTTTAACCCACCGAGCCACCCAGGCGCCCCTAGACTTATTTTCTAAACATGCACTAAAAACACAAATTTTGTTGGAATTACTTTGTATCTATAAATCCATTTGAAAATAACTGATATTTTAAAAATATTAAACTACTTTAACTAGATTACATAAGTACCTCTCCTTTGATTCAGTTTTCTTTAAAAAAATTAAACTTCTTTTATATTAAATTTTTATAATTCTACTCATATATGTTTTGATTTAACGTAGATCTTAATTTAATATATTTTTTCTTTTTAAATTTTTATTTAAACTCTATTTAGTTAACATACAGTGCAATATTGGTTTCAAGGGGTAGAATCTAATGATTCATCACTTACATACAACACCCAGTGCTCATCACAAGTGCCCTCCTAAATACCATCCCCCACCCAGCCCATCCCCCACCCACCTCCCTCCATCAGCCCCTCAGTTTGTTCTCTATAATTAAGAGTCTCTTATGGTTTGTTCACTCTCTGTTTCCCCTCCCCATATGTTCATCTGTTTTGTTTCCTAAGTTCCACATATGAGTGAAATCATATGGTATTTATCTTTCTCTGACTGACTTATTTCATTTAGTCTAATATCCTCTAGTTCCATCCACGTCATTGCAAATGGCAAGATTTCATTCTTTTTGATGGCCGAGTAATATTCCATTATGTATTTATATATTTACACAAATATATAAACAAATATAAATATAATAAATATATCACTTCTTCTTTATCCATTCATCAGATGATGGACATTTGGGAGCTCTCCATAATTTGGTTATTGTTGATAATGCTGCTAGAAACACCAGGGTGCATGCACCCCTAAAAATCTGTATTTTTGTATCCTTTGGGTAAATACCTAGTAATGCAATTGCTGGATCATGGGGTAGTTCTATTTATAACTTCTTGAGGAGTCTCCATACTGTTTTCCAGAATGGCTGCACCAGCTTACATTCCCACCAACAATGCACAAGCGTTCCCCTTTCTCTACATCCTCGCCAATACCTGGTGTTTCTTGTGTTGTTAATTTTAGCCATTCTGACAGGTGGGAGGTGATATCTCATCATGGTTTTGATTTGCATTTCCCTGATGACGACTGTGTGATGTTGAGCATCTTTTCATGTATCTGTTAGCCATCTGGAAGCCTTCTTTGGAAAAATGTCTATTTAATGCCATCTGCCCATTTTTAAAGTGGATTATTTGTTTTTTGGGTGTTGAGTTTGGTAAGTTCTTTATAGATTTTGGATACTAACCCTTTATCAGATATGTCATTTACAAATATCTTCTCCCAGTCCATAGGCTGCCTTTTAGTTTTGTTGATTGTTTCCTTCGGTGTGTAGAAGTTTTTTTTTTTTTTTTAAGATTTTATTTAAAATCTTAAGATTTTACATCTTAATTAAGAGGGAGAAATTGAGCACACAAGCAGGCAGAGTGGCAGGCAGAGGGAGAGGGAGAAGCAGGCTCCCCAGTGAGTGGGAAGCCCAATGCAGGACTCGATCCCAGGACCCTGGGATCATGACCTGAGCCGAAGGCAGATGCTTAACTGACTGAACTACCCAGGTTCCCTCTGTAGAAGCTTTTATCTTGATGAAATCTCAATAGTTCATTTTTATTTTTGTTTCCCTTACCTCCTGCAACATGTCTAGTAAGAGGCTGCTACAGCGAAGGTCAAAGAGGTTGCTGCCTGTGTTCTCCTCTAGACTTTTTATGGTTTCAGGTCTCACATTTATGTCTTTCCTCCATTTTGAATTTATTTTGGTGTTTGGTGTAAGGAAATGGTGCAGTTTCATCTTCTGCATATTGTTGTCCAGTTTTCCCAAAACCATTTGTTGAAGAGACTGTCTTGTTCCCATTGGATATCCTTTCCTGCTTTGTTGAAGATTAGTTGACCATAGTTGTAGGTCCATTTCTGGGTTTTCAGTTCTGTTCCATTGATCTATGTGTCTGTTTTTGTGCCAGGCCCATGCTGTCTTGATGATTTTAGCTTTGTAATACAGTCTGAAGTCTGGAATCGTGATGCCTCCACCTTTGCTTTTTTTTTTTTTTTTTTTCAAGATTGCTTTGGCTATCTGGAGTCTTCTGTGGTTCCATACAAATTTTAGGATTATTGGTTCTAGTTCTGTAAATAATGCTGGTCGTATTTTGATAGGGATTACATTAAATGTGTATATTGCTTTGGGTAGTATGGACATTTCATCAAAGTTTGTTAAAATATCCAATCCATGAGCATGGAATGTTTTTCCATTTCTTTGCATCTTTTCAATTTCTTTCATAAGTATTCTATAGTTTTCAGAATACAGATCTTTTACCTCTTTGATTAAGTTTATTCCTACGTGCCTTATGGTTTTTGGTATAATTGTAGATGGCATTAATTCCTTGATTTCTTTTTCAGTTGCTTCATTATTAGTGTATAGAAATACAACAGATTTCTGTGTGTTGATTTTCTATCCTGCAACTTTGCTAAATTCATGTATTCTAGCACTTTTTGCTGGAATCTTTTGGGTTTTCTACATAGAGTATCATGTTGTCTGCAAATAGTGAAAGTTTACTTCTCCCTTTTTTATTTGTATGCCTTTTCTTTCTTTCTGTTGTCTGATTGCTTAGGCTAAGACTTCCAGTACTATGTTAAATAGTAATGGTAATAGTGGACATCCCTGTGTTGCTCCTGACCGCAAAGGAAAAGCACTCAGTTTTTCCCAACTGAGAATGATATAGGGGTGGGTCTTTTATAAATGGCCTTTATGATGCTGAGGTATGTTCTATCCCAACTTTTTTGAGGGTTTTTTTTTTAATAAAAAATGAATGCTAATTTTGTAAAGTGCTTTTTCTGCATCTATTGAGAGGATCAAATGGTTCTTATCCTTCCTTTTATTAGTATGGTATATCATACTGATTGGTTTGTGATTATTGAACCACGCTGCAGCCCAGGAATAAACACCACTTGTTTGTGCTCCATGATTCCTTTAATATACTGTTGAATCTGATTTGCCAGTATCTTGTTGAGAATTTTTGCATCCATGTTCATCAGAGATATTGGCCTGCAATTCTCCTTTTTAGTGGGGTTCTTGTCTGGTTTTGGAATCAAGGTAATGCTGGTTTTGTAGAACGAATTTGGAGTTTCTCTTTCATTTCTATTTTTTGGAACAATTTGAGAAGAATAGGTATTAATTCTCCTTTAAATATCTGATAGAATTCTCCTGGGAAAAATTCTGGCCCTGGACATTTGTTTGTCAGGAGATTTTTGATTACTGATTCAATTTCTTGACTGGTTATAGGTCTGTTCAAATTTTCTATTTCTTCCTGTTTCAGCTTTGGTGGTTTGTATGTTTCTAGGAAAGTGTCCTTTTCTTCCAGATTGCCCCATTTGTTAGCATATAATTTTTCATAATACTCTCTTATAATTGTTTGTATTCCTGTGGTGTTGGTTATTTTTATATGTTTAGAAAGAGCTCCCTGCTGAAGATTGACTTAGACATAATTATAGTTTTTATAGATGTTGTGGGTTTTTAATTTTTAAAAAATTATTTATTTAAATCCTGGTTTAAAAATACATACATATCATTAAATGTACCATTTTAACCATTTTGAGATATACAGTCCTGTGACATGAGGTGCATTCCCACTGCCGTGCAGCCATCACAATCATCCACTTCAGAACATGCTTCTTCTTGTAAAACTGAAAGTCCGTACCCATTAAACACTGTCTAGTCTTCCCTCCCCTCAGCCCCTGGCAACCACCGTTCTACTTTCTGTCTTAATGAATTTGAATACTTGTTCGGAGTACCTCCTATGAGGGGAATCATAAAAGTATGTATCCTTTTGTTACTAGTTTATTTCACTTTGCAGAATGTCTTCAGAGTTCATTCATTTTATAGCAGGTGTCTGAATTTTCTTCCTTTTAAAGGCTGAATAATATCCCATCATAGATATATAACATGTCATATGTATTTTTTTTTGAGTCATTCCTCTGTTGATGGACACTTGCGTTGCTTCCTCTTTGGGGCTGTTGTGAATAATGCTGTTGTTGAACATGGGTGTGCAACTATCTCTTCAGGGTCCTGCTTTCAAGTCTTTGGGGTATTGTTGGTTTGCAACATCCTCTGAAGCTTTCTGGGTATAATCTGAGACCGGGAGGGCAAGGAGAGACCCAAGAAAGAGGCAGACTGCTCTAGATACTCTAGGTTTGTAGGTGGCAGGTTTGATAAGTAAGGGACCTTACTTACGAGGCTGATCTTGGGCAGCTGCAAGTGAATGCCTGCCAGAATTTTTAAATATTTGTATAGAGGACTTCACTGGGTTTAGTCATGTACCCAGTCCAGATAGTCTCAACACCACATGTCTACCTTGAGGCTGTATCCTTGGAGCAGTTTCTGGCAGCAGAGAAGGCAAGTGGAACACACATTCCAAAGACGGCGAGAGGAGTGAGAGCATCCAATTGCCCTGGTCCAGTTTACAGGTCAACATGACTTCTCTCTCTCTCACTCTCTTTTAACATATGGTGTTATACCAGTTTCAGGTGTACAACACGGTGATTCAACAATTCCGTACATCACCTGGTGCTCATCATGGCAAGTACCCTCCTTAATCTCCATCACTTATTTAACCCAACCCGCCACCGTCATGTCTTCTCACTACCTTCCTCGAACAGATATAGACCCAGAAGTGGAATTGTTGGATCATATGGTAGTTCTATTTTTAATTTTTTGAAGACCCTCCATACTGTTTCCCATAATCGCTGCACCACTTTGCATTCCCACCAGCAGTGCACAAGGGTTCCAATTTCTCCACATCCTCACCAACTTGCTACTTTCTGGTTTTTTGGTAGTATCCCACTAATGGGTATGAGATGGTATCTCATTGTAGTTTTGATCTGCATGTCTCTAATGAACTAGTGATGCTGAACATCTTTTCATGGGCTTATTGGCTGCTTATATATCTGGAGAAATGTCTATTCAAGTTTTTGCCCATTTTTTTAATCGGTTTGTTTGTTTTTGTTGTTGTTGAGTCTTGGGAGTTCTTTACATTTTCTGGATACTGATCCTTTATCAGATAAGTGATTTACAAATAATTTCTCCCATTTTGTGAGTGCTTTCTAGTCTGTTGATAGTTTCCTTTGATGCACAAAAGCTTTTTTAAAAAAGATTTTATTTATTTATTTGACACAGAAATAGAAAGAGGGAGAAAGCACAAGAGAGGGGAGGGTCAGAGGAAGAACCAGGCTCCCTCGACCCTGGGATCGTGACCTGAGCCAAAGGCAGATGCTTAACCGACTGAGCCACCCAGGTGCCCCAAGTTTTTAATTTCTTTTTTTTTTTTTAAGATTTTATTTATTTATTTGACAGACAGAGATCACAAGTAGGGGGAGAGGCAGGCAGAGAGAGAGAGGGAAGCAGGCTCCCCGCCAAGCAGAGGGCCCGATGCAGGGCTTGATCTCAGGGCCCTGAGACCAGGGCCCAAGCCGAAGGCAGAGACTTCAACCCCCTGAGCCACACAGGTGCCCCCCAAGTTTTTAATTTCTAAGAAGTCATCTTAGCAATATTAAGTCTTCTAATCCATAAACAAAGGATATAATTCCCTTAAGAATAGACACTGGGGGCACCTGGGTGGCTAAGTGGGTTAAGCATCTGCCTTCGGCTCAGGTCATGATCCCAGGGTCCTGGGATCAAGCTCTGAATCGGGCTCCCTGCTCTGTGGGAAGCCTGCTTCTCCCTCTTCCACTCCTCTCTCTCTGTGTCAAATGAATAAACAAAATCTTAAAAAAAAAAAAAAAAAGAATAGACACTGGACATTTTCAAATGGTTTTTTGATGTTGTGATGATAACTTTTAAAGAGATAATTCCATTAATAGATGTATTAATATTCAATCATCCCACATTTCCAGGATAAAGCCAACCCAATTATGGTCAACTATTCTTTGTATTGCTGGATTTGGCTTGCTAGCATGCTTGGCATTTTTGCTTTTCTAGTCCTAAGAAAGATTGGCAATTACTCTCTTTTGGACTTTGTTAGGTTTTACTGTCACACTTGTGCTGATTTTGTAAAATGTACTGGGAAACTTCCTATACATTTCCCTAATGCTGAACATTTTTTTTTCTTGATCTGGGAAATATCTGTAGTCATTAAGTTTTCATAGCAGGTACAAATTTTACACAGGTTCAGAGATACAGATATGTAATTTTCATTTCTCAAGACAGATACTTAGTTGAAGACACTCCATTTCTGCTGATGGGAGAAAATTTACTCATGAATTTTAGACACTTTGTTTTTTGTTTTTTTTTTTTCTTTAAGATTTACTTATTTATTTGATAGAAAGAAGAGAGAGCATGCACAAGTGAGAGGAGCAGAGGGCAGGGGAGAATCTCAAGCAGACTCTGCACTGAGCACAGGGTGTGACTCAGGCTCCATCTCACAACCCTGAAATCATGCCCTGAGTAGAAACCAAGAGTCAGACACTCAACCAACTGCCCCACTCAATTGCCTCATTTTTGACCACTTTATATTGAAACATGTTAATTTAGAGTATAAACTGAGATCCACCCCCCCTTCTTCTCCCTTCCTCATGGTGATCTGATTCCAGATGCTTACTTCTCTTTCTAGCATGAGATGAGTTATCTGGTGCTGGTTCCCCTCCTGTCTTTGGTTCCTGTTGCTGTGGGCAGGCACCTACTGCACGTGGACCCAGCTCAGGTCCATCTGCTTGACCATGAGCCCACCAACACTGCGTCCCCCTTGTCCTGACACCACTCTCCAGGTTTCTTTACCTGCTCACTCATTACGTCCATGGGTCCCCTAGGGCTTGTCTGTGTTCCCTCAACTGTCCAGGGTTTAGGGAACAAATCCCTACCTGCCGTCAGCCTAGATGCCGCTCTCAACCATTCTGAGTTTACTACGTTTATTCCATGTCCTCCCAAGCTTCCTGGGCCATGGAAAGCCAGCCTGTAGGCCTCTTGCTCTTGTACTTTCAGGGTTTCTCTTAGCCTGGCCCTCCGTTTCAACTGGGAGAAAGCCAGGGTGCCGAGCACTCTTCAGAGACTCTTCACTGGGTGTCTATGAACATCACCTTCAAATCTCTGGGGAGAAGTCTGTCCTTTTGTGATCCCAAACTTTGTGCCCTCCATGATTTTGTCTATAGCCACTGGTTTGTAAAGTTTCTTTTTAATACAAAACAAAATAAAAATAACTTCTTTCTCAAAAATATGGCTCTTGAAAATCAAGTGTTTTTGTCATTCAGGCTCTGTCTCTCCAATATGGCAAAACATGCCTTGAAACTCAAAACTGAGGGACCGCTTTCTTGTTGCCTCCTCCCTACCCTATCTGTAAAGCGATGAATGCCTTTGAGCAAAGGATGAATGATGAGCTCTGGGAAAGTAGGAGAAACCAGGAGTTACTTTCAATTAAAAACAAAACAAAACAAAACAATCAATTGATGTTAAATAAAATATCCAGGTATTTTAGAAGCCATTTTCTCATAAAATCACCTGGGTCTAATATGTGTCCAGAATGTAATTCTTTGATATATTTTCAATTTTCCATTATTATTTGTTTCTTTGCATTTTTTATTTTTTTGTAAATTTGAATGTCTTTGTATATTCTGAAAAGTGATCAGTTTTTTCAGTGCTTTCAAATTGATTAGCATAGTGTTATTATACATGTTCTCATAATTTAAAATACTTCAATATCCATGATTATGTCCCTTTCTTTCCTTTTTTTTTTTTAGAGAGGGAGAGAGGAAGAGTGAGAGTGTGCCTGTGGGGTGGGTAAGGGGCAGAGGAAGAGGGAGAGAGAGAATCTTTTTTTTTTTTAAGATTTTATTTTATTTGTTTGACAGAGATCACAGTAAGCAGAGAGGCAGGCAGAGGACAGAGAGAGAGAGAGGGAGAAGCAGGCTCCCTGCTGAGCAGAGAGCCCAATGCAGGGCTCGATCCTAGGACCCTGAGACCATGACCTGAGCCGAAGGCGGAGGTCTTAATCCACTGTGCCACCCAGGTGCCCCAAGAGAGAGAATCTTAAGCAGGCTCCACGCCCAGCAAAGAGTTGGACATGGAGCTCAATCTAATGACCTTGAGATCATGACCTGAGCCAAAATCAAGAGCTAGAAACTTAACCAACTGAGCCACCCAGGGGCCCCTACCTTTCCTTACATTATTGGTCATTTCTCTTTGACCTGCATCTGTCAGGGTTCAGTTGCAGAAATACAGTCCTTCTAACTGGGGTAAGCAGAAAGGAAACCATGTCAGTGTGGAAAATAACTTACAGAAT
Source organism: Lutra lutra (assembly GCF_902655055.1). Classification (NCBI taxonomy): domain Eukaryota; kingdom Metazoa; phylum Chordata; class Mammalia; order Carnivora; family Mustelidae; genus Lutra; species Lutra lutra. Next base: position 45,599,963 of record NC_062279.1, on the reverse strand, counting down.
CACTGGGGAGACTGAAGAAACAGGCTTAAGGTTGAACTCTCAAGGGCTACTTCCAAAGACACAGGTGCATCTTAGGGAATCCCGAATATGTACCCTATTTCCCTGCATGCCATCTTTGAGCACTTTGTAAGAATCATCTCAGTAATATCTCACAAAACCCCAGAAGGAAGGACAAAAACAAAACATTGAGTCACCGGTCTCCATGGCCACAAATGGCCAAAAGCCAGGGAGCCAAGACCTGAAATTACCTTCCAACTGCGAGGTTACCATGGGTCAAGACAGAGTTGGGATGGGCTACCCACTCTTGGTAGCTCCTGCAGGCAAGTACCTAAGACCTGAAGAGTCAGGTACAGCCAGTAACTAATAACCAGAATTCTGGACTAATCTGATCGTGAGATCGAATTATTTTCTTGGTAGGAGATTCTTGATTTAATTCTGCCCTAGAAAGATGATATATGGTCCCAGGATATGGTCGATTGATGCTGTGCCTGGAGTGAGAAGTGGAGAGAGAATTTGTTAGGGCAGAATGCAACCAGGGAGGAGAAAAAGGAAGCATTTGTCAGTGACCCTGACATCCTTTCTCCCATCTCCACCTCCCCCACAAGTAGTTCGGAGGGCGAACAGTGGATTCCTAAACTAGAAGCCTGGCAGCGTCCCCATCATCTTCATACGGAGACCTGGGAATGGATGGCCTGGCTTGGATCCTCCATCCAAGCCGCACACAAAGGTTTACCATGCCCCACTAGCTGCTAGACACTGGGGCTCCTAGGTGTGTGTGGTGCTGGCCTCCCCCACTCCAGGCCTGTCCAGAAATGCATCCTTAGCCTTACAGCACTGGCGCATTTCAAACTTGTAGCCTCTTGAGTGACAGAGTCAAGTTCCCTTGCTTTTTTTTTTTTTAAATTTTTATTCATTTATTTGACAGAGAGAGAGGGATCACAAGTAGGCAGAGAGGTGGGGAGGGGGGGAAGCAGGCTCCCTGCTGAGCAGAGAGCCCGATGTGGGGCTCGATCCCAGGACTCTGGGATCATGACCTGAGCTGAAGGCAGAGGCTTAACCCACTGAGCCACCCAGGCGCCCCAAGTTTCCTTGCTTTAATTCTTAAAATGAACTCCTCATCTCTCAAGCTGTCCTTACCCCACATTGTGCATCAGTTCACCAGGTTTTTAAGGAAACAAACAAGTTCATGTTTATGCTATCATGCCCTCTTCCTCCCAGCCTTCACCTGTCCAGTTTGCTAAAGAAAGGTAATTTCTTTGGCCTGTTTTCATTTGCTTTTATTTTATTTCCTTTCATTTTTTAAAGATTTTATTTACTTGAGAGAGAGAGGGCAAGCAAGCACAAGCAGGTGAGGAGTAGAGAGAGAGGGAGAAACAGACTCCCTGCTGAGCAGGGAGCTGGATGTGGGACTCCATCCTAGGACTCTAGGATCATGAGCTGAGCTGAGGCAGACACTTAACCGACTGAGCCCTCCAGGCACCCCCATTTGCTTTTTTTAAAAAGATATTTATTTATTTGAGAGAGAGAGCATGAGCAGGGGGAGAGGCAGAGGGGGAGGGAAAGAGAGAGAATCTCAAGCAGATTCCGTGCTGAGTGTGGAGCCTAATGCAGGCTCAATCCCACAACCCCGAGATCATGACCTGAGCCAAAACAAGAGTTGGACACTTAATCAATGGAGACACCCAGGTGCCCCGATTTTTTAATTAAAATAAAATATAGTACTCGGGGCCCCTGGGTGACTCAGTTGCTGGGCGTCTGCCTTCAGCTCAGGTCGTGATCCCAGGGTCCTGGATGGAGCCCCACATCAGGCTCCCTGCTCAGCGGGGAGACTTCTTCTCCCTCTCTCACTCGCCCTGCTTGTGTTCCCTCTCTCACTGTGTGTCTCTCTGCCAAATAAATAAACAAAAATCTTTAAAATAAAAAACAAAAACAGGGGCACCTGGGTGGCTCAGTAGGTTAAAGCCTCTGCCTTTGGCTCAGGTCATGATCTCAGGGTCCTGGGATGGAGCCCCACATTCAGCTCTCTGCTCAGCGGGGAGCCTGCTTCCCTCTCTCTCTCTCTGCCTGTCTGTCTGCCTACTTGTGATCTCTGTCTGTGAAATAAATAAGTAAACTCTTAAAAAAAAAAAAAGCAGCACTCTACGGGGTTCATTTTATTTATTTATTTATTTATTTATTTATTTATTTATTTATTTTAATGCTTTTTAAAATGAATCTCTGCACCTAATGGGGTCTCAAACTCACAACCCTGAGATCAAGAGTCTATGCTCTACCAACTGAGCCAGCCAGGTGCCCCCAGCCTGTTTTCATATTTAAAGTTCTTTCCAGGTTCTTATCATGTTTCCTATATTATATTTCCAGCTGCCTTTTTTTCCTAGACCTTTGCAGGTTCCTCTTGTTCTTCGTGAGGGATGAACCCCCACACGATGCCCCAGGTGGGAACAACATGGCTTCTTTGTGCCTCTGCGCAGCGGACAAAAGGAAAGGGCAGTGAGTGTACTTTCTCAGCTGAGCAGCCCAGCAGGGCTGAAGCTGACTGTCAGGGGTAATCAGTCTTCTGAAGCCTAGTGCAAGGATGAGTTTAAAAAAACAAGCCACAGCAAAACTAAAGCCCATGCAGTGTATTTGCATCATGTCAGAGTACTTCCCCCCAAACGTTTAAGAATTACAAGGAGGAAAATTGCGGGGTTGCAGTGGAGAATCCTGGACCCAGTGACCAAGGTCAATATCACCAGTAATAGATCAGCAACATGATGCACTGGGAAGAGCAGGCCACCTCTGGGGTCTCCTTCCCAAGAATGTGTGACCTCTACTGAACAACGAGAGAGCACTCTCCAAATTATCTGATTAGTATGCTTCAAAAATGTCAAAGTCATGAAAGACCAGGAAAGAGTGCGCATCTCAGTCCTTTGCAGCTGCTCTAACAGAATACCGAAGCTTATAAACAAGCTTGCTTGTAAACAGCAGACCTGTATTTCTTGCAGTCCCTCAGGCAGGGAAGTCTGAGATCAAGTTGCCCGCAGATTGGGTGTCTGGTGAGAGCCACTTTCTGGTTCATAATGGACCCCATCTCTCTGGTGTTCACGTGGTGGAAGGGGTGAGAAAGCTCTCCCAGGACGTCTCCGCAGGACACTAATCTCATTTAGAGGGTTCCATCCCCCAGGCCTACGCATCTCCCAAAAGCCCCAGCTCCAAATACATTGGAGATTAAGCTTCAACACATGGATTTTGGGGAGAGACCAATATTTAGTCTATAGCACAGAAGAGCTATAAGAGACCGGTCCTAACTAAGGAGACACGACAGCTAAATACAGTGTGGGACCCTGGAGTGGATCCTGGAAGAGAAAAGGGGCGTTAGTGGAAAAATTCGTGAAATCCAAATAAATTCTGTAGTTTAATGAGTAGTATAGTAGTAAGGTGAATTTCTTCATTTTGATCATTGTTCTTTGGCCACACAAGATATTAGTCAACATTAGGGGAAGCTGGGCGCAAGTTGTACAGAAGAGTCTCTGTGTTATTTTTGTAACTTCTAAGTATAAAATTAACTAGCAACAAACAAACAAACAAAATCCGACAAACTCACAGGAGTGAGTTGAGCAGCAGGATCCCAGAGCTTTCCTTTCCTTGGTATTTTTCTCCATCTGGGAGGGCACCCTGATTGGTGAGTAGGGCTTGACTCCTTCATCAGCCACGGAGGACAAAGCTCCAGGAGGTGTCATCCCTTCATATCCTCAGTCCCTGACACAAATAGGCACTCCAAGATTTGTTGAATGAATGAATGAACGAACGGGGTCCTGGTTTCCATAATGGAAACAGAATTGGCCTTCGCTATGAGAATCTTCAGAGTAACTGTAACTGTTAACATCTCTAACCAGTGTGGTGCCTGAGGAATCTGGGTGAGGAGCTGGAGTGGGATACAGATGGTTTTGAGTAAATCTCCAGGTGGTGCCATCTCTGGGCTCCTTTGAATGGTTTGAGGTGCTTGTGCTCATCTGAAGGGCATTGGAGAGGCAGTCCAAGTACTCCTAAGAAATTTGTATTCACAATCTCTTCCTGTGGTAGGCACCTGCCCCCACCCGTTTCTGCTGGCTTACTGGTCTTTTTCTGATTTGATTTGATTTGTAAGACCTCTTCATGAATTTTGCATGCTGAGCCTTTATTGGCTATATGCAACACAAGATTTTATATATCTGGGGTCTCTTGATGAAAAAAAGGTTTTTTTCTTTAAAACGTAGTCAATCTATCACTTTTTTCCTATAATTCAGGTCTCTTCTATCATATTTCCTTCCCCACCTAAGGTCATAAAGTTACTCTCTTATATAGTCTTCCAAAGGCTTAAAAATTTCTATTTTGATATTTCTTTTTTTTTAATCTCCCTGAAATTTGTTCTGTGTAAAGTATGGTGTCATGTCTCATTTTCTTTTGTCACATGGAAATTCAGTTGCCCTGTCACCATTTATTGGATGCTTGTCCTTTCTCCACTGACATCAAACATCACTTCTGTCATGTAAAGATCTTTGTGTAAGCTAATGAGATTACTGAGTGTCTGTAATGGAAAATTGTTTGCAGCACACTCTTCTAGGCTTTCTGTGATTCTGCCTCTTTCATTGACCTGTGCTATTTTACAACTCCATAAATTGTAGATCGCTACAAACAATGCAGAATAATTCTTGTCTCTAAATGGATAAATCAGTTCAGTGTGATGAAGGTTCAACTGACTTCCTTCTCCTTCTGTGGAAGAAGCAAGTTTTGCTGTCATTTGCATATTCATGCCAACATTCTTGATCTATCAATGTGTCTGTCCATTCTTTGGATTGCCCTTTGAACTGGTTGTAAGATCTTACCAGTTCCCTCATTAACAATGAATAACAATAAAATTGTAAGATGTGTGTACTTTACGTCTGCTTGAAAGTGATAATTTTACCTAATTTGGAATTTATCCCGGGACACCTGTGTGGCTCAGTTGGTTAAGCATCTGCCTTTGGCACAGGTCATGATCCCAGGGTCCTAGAATTGAGCCCCACGTTGGGCACCCTGCTCAGCATAGAAGTCTGCTTCTCTCTCTCCCTCTGCCCTGCTTTTGCTCTCTCTGTCTTTCTATCAAATAAATAAAGAAAATATTTTTTAAAAATTTATCCCTTAGCAGTCATATACCAAGGACATACAGCTTTAAGCAAACCCAAAGGGAAAGGATTACTAGGTAGCAATTATTCACTTATGTAAGCTCTTCCCAGGTGAGCATAAGCAGTTATAGTGCGCTCCAACTTACAACTGTTTAGAGCCTTTCTCAGGAACTCAGCCCTGCGTACAGAGGCAGACTTGTGCGTGTGACAGTGCTCTGGCAGGCCAGGGGAAAACCAAACAGGACACATTCTCGGAAATGGATCCTCTGTAGTTCAAGGAAACTTTCCAATACCATAATGGTGGTATAATCAACACTGAGCATCTGGAAATGAGGGCCCCTGACTCAGCAGAGCAAAAGACATGAGCTTTCCAGAAGCTTCCATGTGTCTGCTGATTCTTCAACAAATGTTCAGAGTTCCTACAAAGGATGGCCCTCAGTGCTAAAATGCAATAAATAAAGAAATAAGTCTCTTTGATCTACTTGAAACTAATCACCTAACTCCAAAGGTGAGTTTACCCCGTAGACCCTCCATGAGATCTCCATGAAATATACAGTATGATAGAATATCTATGTATCTTTAGATCTATAGGTAAAGATACATTCATATGTTCTTATGATATCTATCTATCTATCTATCATCTATCTATCTACCTATCATCTAGCTATCTTCTATCTTAAGCAGAATCTTAATGTAGAAAATATATATCTGTATCTATATATATATTAAAAATAGAAAATATCTATCTATCTACTGATATCTATTGATATCCATCTATTGATAGATAGATACAGATATATACCCTAAGCAGAGTCCTAATGTAGAAAATAGATCAATACTCCTGGTTGGAGCTCCCTACCACCCCTCCAATTCCCCAAATTTCCTGAAGACCTCTAAAAAAACAAGTTAAAACCCACTGATCCAAATCCATCCTTGTGTTGAGAATGGAATCCCTCTTACAGTGGCCCTGATAGGGCACTGTGGGTCCTGTCTAAGCATTTTGCTGATAGGTCCCTGTGGTTTTCTGGTGGCCTAGTAGGGGCCTGGTCATCCCATCCCTGTGGACCATAGGCTAGAAACCTGCATCTGGCTGGCCTGATCCATTTCTCCTGTGGAGCCACGGAGGACAAGTCTTCCCCTAACCCTTCTACCTGAATCCATGTGGGCTTGCTTTGGGAAATATTCACACACAGAGATGCCACCTATGAAATGGGGCAGGTCACCTGAGTTCCCAAAAGATCCACCTTGATCTTTTCCTTACAAAGCCCCCTCCCCAGATAAGCAACCTGGACAAGACCCAGGAGAAGAGGAAGGTAAGAAGGCCCAGGAGGGCCACCCTGATTTCTTCCCCCTGAGGTCTCAAATGACATTCCCAGCAAAGAGCTAGAGCCTGGCCTTATCCCAGGCCTGCTCCTTATTCCTTGGCTGATGTCTGCGAACACTGAAATGCAGGCCAGGCCTCTGGCAGTTCCCTGGACTCACTTGCAGTCAGTGGTTTGGGGTTTAACGACTTGGCTTCCTTCACTCCTCCGCAGGGCTGGGCTACAGCGTTCAGCCCTCCAACCAAGCGGCCGCTCGGAAGTGATGGATGGGTGCAAGGCTTGCTGGAGAGACGCCTTGGAGGCCCTGGCCATGAGTGCTGAGCCAGGGGCAGGTATGAGGCCTGTAGGGAGTCTGATCTGACGAGACTCTACAGGGAAACGATCAGATGTCAGCGGCTGGGGCTCAGGCAGGCTAGAAGGACATGAGGCATGAATTCCAGTCCCCCTCAAAGAAAAAAAGGATGAGCTAAGTAAGCAGCCCTGGAGATTCATTGAATTACCCTCTCCACTGTGCACTCTTCCTCAGTCCTGGTCTTATTTCCTCTCAGTGTCCTTACTATTTGGACTATTTTGTTATAGCTCTTATCACTGGCTGGTTTCACTGTTGGTTAAGTAAATACCTATTTTTCCCATTAAATTGTGGGGGCCAACATTGTGTTGTATCTCTCCTAGCAGAAATCCCCAGAGCTCAAACAAAACACTTTTTTGTACACGGTTGGGCCCAGTGGATGTCCCACAGGAACCTAATAAAATCATCTCCAAACCCACTGTAGACCCCTTTATCTCCCCTAACTGCAGGTCGGTAGAGAGGCAAAGATGATCTAACCTCAGGACCCCAGTGAAGGTCTATCCACTGAATGGCTTAGTGAATGGGATGACACATGGAGCAAAGCGTCAAAGACGGAGGGTCCAAAATGTCCTGTGACCGCTACACTTTGGGTGAACTGAGAAGAGAGAAGAGCTTGTTGCCGTATGGGGACATTTGCATCAACAAGCCTTTGGACTGACATTGGGAGATGTAAATGGCCCAGGACATCCTAGTGAGGATAGTAAAATGCGGAATTTGTAATCAGACGGGTTTGGGCTGGGATCCAGCTCTTCCACTTAAGATGTGACACCAAGCTCCAGCTGTAAAGTGGGAATAATAGAGCCCACTTCGTAGGGCTACGGGGAGGATTAAATGAGATGGTGCTGGTTATAAGCTCATACGCGGCTTGGTACACAGTCAGCGCTCAGTCCATGTCATCGGAATGGGCGCGGTGACCCAAGGCATCCGAGGCTGCAGGCAGAGGGGAAAAAAGACCATCCATGTCCAGTTCTGCCTTTCTGCTGAGTGGTGCAGGAGAGAGCTGGGACATCTGAACTCATGTGACATTTTACAACATCTGTTTGCCTTGCAGCTTCTTCTTAAAGCTTTCCTGGGATGTGGAAGCAAGAAAGTTCCAAAGCCTCAGTTTAGAACAGCAAGATGAAGGAGGCTGACCCTGGCTAAGCCAACAGATCTCGTGGCCCCTCTGTGGACCTAGAACGACTGCCTTATGGGGATTGTCTGGAAGAGACACTCTTACTGAAATGTTACTAATTGGCCTCTCACCAGCTGCCACCTTGCAGTTTTGATGAAACGTGTTTCTGTTTGTTCTCATCAGATTTACATTGTTTCCTGGTTGAAGGGGGGAAAGATAGAAATAAGTATACTAAGAGTCAAGAACTGTGCTTCCCCTTCCCCCTCATCTGTGTGACAACCATGACGCATGTATTATTGTGTCCACTCTAACGAAAAAGGCTGAGAGGGTAAGAAGCTTGACCAAGATGGTAGGTCCACACTTCAGACCCAATGCCCACGCTCTGCCTCAGATAGAGGAGCCCCCTTCGCCTTGCTCCGCAGTCTGTTCTCTCCTCCCACAGGCTCTTTGGGCCAGAAATGTTGATGCCAGTGTGTAGGGTCTCTACCATGACCTTGTTAATCTCACAGAAGCCCAAACTGAGAAATGGGTTAGTTTGTAGGGCCTGTTGGAGAGCAGAAAAGTGTAGAAATCACATCTTCTTTAAGCAAAAGAACCCCCCCCCCCCCAAGCATGCCCTGTTTTCCCCACCTGCATGCTCTCCCCAACCCCATCCTGTTTGGTCATTTGTGCTTAGAGCTCCAGCAATTCCATCCTGCTCTAGTCTACCAACGACTGGGGCCCTTCCACACCTCTGTGCCTTTGCTTGTGGGATGCCTTTCTTCTGTTTCTCTTTCAAAGACTTCCCTGGTTGTCACTCGTATAAGATGGCTTCTGTCTTGATTGCACCGTGGGATTTTACTTTACACAGGTGACCGAGTGATGACACAGAAAGGTCAATGTCATTGAAAGAATTTATTACTTAACGTTTCCCAGAGAAATGGGCATACCATATACCTCCTGGGAAAGCACTGAAGTCAATCAGGAGGCAGAGGGATGCAGAGGGTTGAGGGAAATGCCCATTCCAGAGCATTTATTGTGTTTTCCATGGAAAGGAAGGGGTGAAGCAGGGAAACAGCTAAGGATGGGCTAGTTGGAATAAAGTCAGCATGCTCTGGGTGGTGTAGTGCAGGGGGATACAAACGGCTGGATAAAAAGGTTGTTGGGGGGTATGGACTCAAGGTTGTTGGTTTGCATATGAAAGAAGCATTCCAAGGTGAGTTGTTCATGATTCCTAAGAAGCAGCTAGCCCTGGAAGGGCAGGGGGCATCTCTCCCAGCCAGCAAGGCCCTCAAGACATCAAACCATCATAAAATGAATAAAATAAAATAAAACACACAATTAAAACACTTTCCTCTTTGCTCCGGGGATGCTTACACCGCTGACCTCTGCACATTGTGGGCAGTTTTGTCATTGATAGTTTGTTTTGATGCCTATGCCCCTTGCTCAGCTGTGGGCTCATCGGAAACAGGGTCTAAACCTTGTTCATGTTTGTACCTTCAGCATCTGGCAAATGCTTGTCACCAATCTATGTTTAAAACAGTGATTCTCAGGCCTGGCTGGTCATTGGAATCCCATGAGAAGCATGCTTAAAATACTGATGTCGGGGCTTCTGGGTGGCTCAGTCGATTGGGCATCTAAATCTTGATCTCAGCTCAGGTCTTGATCTCAGGGTTGTGAGCTCAGGCTCCACACTGAGCTCCACACAGGGCATGGAGCCTACTATAAACAGATTAATTAATTAATTAATTAATTAAATTTTAAAAACTGATCTCTAGACCTTACCCTGAGAGATTCTGACTTAATTTATCTGGGATATCTGGATTTCCACTGACTCCTTGAATTTCCTGGGATGAATTTTCCAGAAAGAAATCAAGCTTGTGATCCCAGATGTGGTCATTTAAAACAGCAGGAAATCCAAGTCCAGAAAACCAGGGACTTGCCCTGGGCCCAATCACCTGTTACAGGAACTTCAACTGCCCATTTTGGTAGAACGTCAGCTGCTGAAAACAGTCTCCCCAGTCTTGGCAGATCCTGGGCTTGAACAAATGTTGCTTTTCTGCATTCTTCTCAGGCTCCAGGCCACACTTGTTGGAGAAGGCGCTCTTGCTTCACCCCAGGTAAGCTTCCCAATCCTACCTCTCTCCTCTCGGTGTCGATGTGAGTTTTGCTTGACGCTGTTTATCTCTTTCTGGGACTCTGGTCTCAATGGTTTCTCTCTTCATTCTTCCACAGCCTTCTCTTTGTGCATCCCTGGTGCCTCTTCTCCCTGTCTTAAAGTCTATCTTGAAAGGTAGGAAGAATGGTAAGAGAACCGTCTCTGTGATTTCTGCTTTTCACCTTAGAATCCTTGGAAGCGGGAATGCCAGAAAACCTACCCATTCTTCTTTACCTATTCTTACCCATGCTGCATCTTAGCTCCTCCCTGGAACTTCCTGGAACTTTCTCCAACTGTCTCCCCAACGGCCAACTGCTGCCTCCTCTCCTGGCACTCCAGGAACCTCCCTTAAAACTCCCATACTCTCAACACTGGCAGACCCTGATTGCCTTAAGGGCCCAAACTGTGGGGCACCCTGGAGGGAATTTGCTGCCCACCTTGTCCAGCCCAGAAAACTGCCAAGATTTCTTACCTTCCTGCAGCCACCACCCAACAGCTCCCACAGTGCTCTGGGTAAGTAAGTGATAAGGGCTCTTCTCCCTGGTTGGTGGGAGGCAGGGACTTTCCCTCAGGAACAGCCAGACAGAGAGACAGAGGGAATGAGAAGTTCTCGGGGACAAGAACTGTGGCCTGGAGAATTTAAGACAATTTGTGCTGAGGGTATATTTCTAATTTCTTAATCCTCATTTGACTTGAGGCCATTACTCATGGCATTTCTACATGCTTGTGTCTGAGCATCATGCACCTCTCTAACTTTCCTAGAAAGGGCTCCTTGACACATTTCTCACTAGTGGAGTCCTGGACTGGGATTACCGTTACTGATTTCAGTTCAGAGCGGCCTTACTTCTAACAAACTTAAGAAGTTTCATTCCTTTGTTGGGGCCCTGATTTCTCCCTCCAAAGAAGAAGAATTCTTATTTCCTCCCATGTGTAGACCTGTAGACAGAACCAGAGATTAGATCTGTGAATGAAAGGAGTGGAGGGGGAGGGCAATGTGCAGCTCTCATGGGCTCTACATTCAATGCTCACCTCCATGAGGACAGACAGAATAGTCAACCCTCTGAGATGACAGGGCAGCAATGAACCTGGGAAACACCCCTGTTTCATAGCTTATCTGGGCCTTCCCATTCTGTGGATGAAGTGAGTCAGTAAATACATCATGTGGCTGAGGCAGTGAGCTGATTAGGTCAATAATTGGTTGCTGAGACCAATAAGCTGGACTCCCTGAAAGAAGACCTTGTGTCCTTGGAGTGAAGTTGCCCAAGCCCCCAGCTTCCGGCTGGAGGTCTAGCAGAACCCTTGGATAAAATGAGTGGTTGGCTCAGGAACCAGGGCTGGCTTTATCTCATAGACACTATTCCTGGTCTCCTCACTCTTGGGAAATGTTATTGCTAGAAAATTCAGCTCTGCAGCTCTCTCTACCACTGCCCCCACACCCCACCCCCTGTCAACAGCAACAGTTCCTGAACTTCTGTTTGATAATTTAAAGATCTATAATTCAAAACGTGATAGAAGGAAAGCAAGCATTTCTTAAAATAACAATGAAAGAAACTACACTCTGATAGTTTTACATTCCAAGACAGTTTCCAAATTGGTCACTTGAAGTGAAACGTGCATAAAAGCAACATCTTTTAGTTGAGAACTAAAGGATGGCTCAGGTGCATTTTGGGAGGCTTTGCAATCCTTTCCTACTCTTTGCATATGAAGGACAACAAAAAGACTATTGTTTTTGAATGTGGATACTGTTTAGTTATTAAGTGTCTCCTATATTCAAAGTACTGTGGGGGACACAGAAACAAATGGGTGAAATATGTGCACAGAAAACTAGAACAGAAGAAAGATAGCAGTGAAAGCTCTTGAGGGATGAGCAAATACTGCCCCTGGAACCCAAGGGAGACACCGATTCAATTAGTGGAGGTGGAGATGTGGTCTTCAGGAGGTCAATGTCCACTCCTCCTTCCTTTATTTCCTTCCTTCTTTAAATGGTAATTGATCATCTGCTGTTTCGCAGGCACTGTGCTAGGTGCCAAATGCAGCAATTCACAGCACACATGTCGTTCTTCCCCCATGAAGGTAACACTCTAGTGATAGATAAGCACAAGTAACTGGCAAATAAAAAGGGCCCGATATATACTGTCATGGTGGAAGTATTGCAGAGACTATATGTGGATATAAGAGGATATTGAAGAAGATTCACTGAAGGAAGGTTTACTGATGTTTAAATAACATCTGAAGGATAAGCAAAAGCTAGCTATAGGGGTCATGAATCAGGAGAGAATTGGCTCTCCTTGCAGAGAGAACAGCTTGTACAAAGGCCTTAGGGTGAAGAAAGCACAGCCAATGGGGAGTATTTTCAAAATAGGCTACAGTGCCTGATCAAGTGGTCTATGCAGTAAGGAGAATAGATTAGGTCAGTGCTTCCAAAGTGGGCTCTAGAGACCACCAGTTCCTTGGATGTCTATGGTGTGTGTATGTGCTAAAATATACATAAAATTTATCCTTTTAACTCTTTTTAAAGATTTTATTTGTCAGAGAGAGAGAGAGAGAGAGAGAGCACAAGCAGACTCCCCGTTGAGCAAGGAGCCTGATACGGGACTCGATCCCAGGATCCCTGGATCATGACCTGAGCCGAAGGCAGACGCTTAACCAACTGAGCCACCCAGGTTTCCCCCATTCTAACTCTTTTTAAGAGTACAATACAGTGGCACTGATTACATTCACAATGTTGAACATTTATTACCCTATGTATTTCCAGAACATTTATTATCCCAACATAAAATCTGTAACCATTAAGTAATCACTCCTCATAGTGAGGAAATAAGTTTTATTGCTTAAGCCCCCCAATCTGTGCCATGGTAGCTCTGAGAAACTAATCATTTGTCTTACTCTTGATCTCTAGGAAAATTTTTTTGAGTCTTTCACCATTGAGTATGATGTTAGCTACGGGTATTCCACACATGGCCATTATCATATTGAAGACATTTCTTTCTCTTCCTGGTTTGTTGAGTGTTTTGGTTTTGGTTTTGATTTTTTTTAAATTTTATTTATTTATTTGACAGATAGAAATCACAAGTAGGCAGAGAGGCAGGCAGAGAGAGGAGAAAGCAGACTCCCCGCGGAGCAGAGAGCCTGATGTGGGGCTCGATCCCAGGACCCTGAGATCATGACCTGAGCTGAAGGCAGAGGCTTTAACCCGCTGAGCCACAGGCGCCCCATTGGTTTTGATTTTTTTATCAAGAAAGCTGTTGGTGCCTGGGTGGTGCCGTCAGTTAGGCATCTGACTCTTGGTTTCAGCTCAGGTCATGATCTCAGGGTTATGAGATCAAGCTCAGCATTGGGTTCCATGCTCAATGTGGAGTCTGTTCGGATTCTCTCTCCCTCTGCTCCTGCCCACCACCTGCTTGCTTTCTCTCTCTCTCTCTCAAGTAAATCTTAAAAAACAAACAAACAAACAAAAAAACTGGGCACCTGGGTGGCTCAGTCGGTTAAAGTTCTGCCTATAACTTGGGTCATGATCCCAGGGGCCTGGGATCAAGTCCCACTTTCCCAATTTGGGCTCCCACAGCAAGGAGTCTGCTTCTCCTTCTGCTCCTCCCTGCCCACGTATGCACATTCTCACTCTCTTACAAAAATAAGTAAATAAAATCTTTAAAAAGGTCATGAATTACTATATTGTATATATTATATTACATATAATAAACTTGTTGAATTTTGTCAAATGCTTTTTCTGCCTCCAGTGAGATAATCGTGGATTTTTTCCTTCATTCTGTCAATGTGGTGTATTATATTGGTTGATGTTCATATGTTGAATCATTCTTACATTCTAGGAACAAATCTTACTTGGTCATGTTGTGCAATCCTGTTAATATGCTTCTTTTTTTTTTTTTTAAAGTTTACAGCTCAATTTATTTATTTATTTATTTTTTTTAAAGAATTTATTTATTCATTTGACAGAGATCACAAGTAGGCAGAGAGGCAGGCAGAGAGAGAGAGGAGGAAGCAGGCTCCCTGCCCAGCAGAGAGCCCGATGCGGGACTCGATCCCAGGACTCTGAGATCATGACCTGAGCCGAAGGCAGCGGCTTAACCCACTGAGCCACCCAGGCGCCCCTGTTAATATGCTTCTGAATGCAGTTTGCTAGCATTTTACATCAATATTCATAAAGAATATTGGTCTTTAGTTTTCCTTTCTTGTAGTGTCTTTGTCTGGTTTCGGTATCAGGATAATGTTAGCCTCACAAAGTGACTTAGAAGTGCTCCCTCCACTTTAATGTTCTGGAAGAATTTGTATTTATTCCCCTCTTACTTCTTTCTGTGTATATTATGTCGGTATATTTTGTTGGTATCATGAGCACCACATAAAACATCCTGAAATTATTATAATCTAATTTGAATTGATACCAATTAATCTCAATCACATGTAAAAACTCTATTCCTATAGAGCTACACTCTTCTATTTTATGTAACTGATGTCACAAATTATGTCTTTATATATCTGTACACTGGCAAAAGGTTATAATTACTTTTAAATCCAATTTTTTTTAAAGTGGAGTTTCAAAGAAAAAATAAAATAACACTGTCTTTTATGTTTGCCCATATATTTACCTCTCCCTGAGATCTTTCTATTTTTACCTAACATCAAGTTACTGTCTACTGTCTTTTTATTTCAACCTGAAAGACTCTTATTAGCATTTCTTGCAGGGAATATCTAATGGCAATGAACCCCCTCAGTTTCTGTTTATTTAGGAATGTCTTAATTCTCCCTGATTTTTGAAGGACCGTTTATTCTGGATATAGAATTCTTGGTTGACAGTTTTTTTCTTTAAATAATTTAAATAGTGTTGACCCTTGAACAATATATTTGATCTGCACGGGCCCACTTATTTGTGTATTTTTTTCCCTTCTTCCTTATGATTTTCTTAATGACATTTTCTTTTCTCTATTTTACTTTATTGTGAGAATACAGTCTGTAATATAGAGACCATACAAATTATGTCTTAGCCAACTGTTTATGTTATCAGTAAGGACTCCAGTCAACAGTAGGTTATTAGTACTCAAGTTTTGGGAGAGTCTAAAGTTATACACAGATTTTTGACTTCGTGGGGGTCCGTGCACCTAACCTCCCTGTTGTTTATAGGTCAACTGTATATCATCCCAATGCCTTCAGGCATCCAAGTTTTCTTCTGTTAAATCAACTGTCAGTCTTATGGAGCATATCTTGTACTTGTCAAGTCCCTTTTCTCTTGCTCCTTTCAAAATTCATTTTTTTTGGTCTTTCAACACTTTATGTGTCTTGGTGTGCATGTCTTTGAGTTTATTCTACTTGGCATTTCTTGAGCTTCTTGCATTTGCAGATTCATGTGCTTCATCCAATTTGGGAAGTTTTTGGCCCTTATTTTCTCAAATGATCTTTCTGCCCTCTTCTCTCTTTCCTCCTTCTGGAACTAATAATACATGTATTGGTCTACTTGATGGTATCCTATGGATCTCTTAAGCTCAGTTCACTTTTCTTCATGCTTTTTTCTTTTTGCCCCTGCTCCTAGAATCAATAATTTCAGTGTTCCTATCTTCAAATTCTTGGATTCTTTTTTTCTCCTTGCTCAAATATGCTATTGAACCCCTCTAGTAATTTTATCATTTCAGTTTTTTCATTTTTCAGCTCCAGAATTAGTTTTGTTCCTTTTCATCATTTTTATACTTTGTTGATATTCTGATTTTGTTCATATATTGTTTTCTTGATTTTCTTTAGTTCTTGTGTTTATTTAAGACAATTATTTTAAGGTCTTTAATGGGTCTTATGTGTGAGCTTCCTCAGGAATAGTTTATATCGATTTATTTTATTCCTTTGAATGGCTACATTTTCTTGTCCTATGTGAATGTTTGTTGTTGAAATTTGTGTATTTGAAAGAAACAACCACTTTTCCTAGCCTTTGCAGACTGACTGTGTGCCAAAGAAGACCTTTATTAATTAGCTGGGCATGCTCTGAGCCCAGGGATCAGCCCCAGATGAGAACTTAAGATCCTCACTGGTATTTTCTGAGCATGTGTCTCGCCTGAACCTGAATGTGGCTTTCTCAGTTCCCCCATATACACAACTTCTTTTAAATGTCTTAATTTCCCCAAGAATCTCACCCTAGCTTCTCTTTGGAACCATATTATCTTTCATATGTCACCATCCATAATCTCTTGCCCTAAATATCTGAAGGTCTGTAGTCTTCCTGCAGCTTTCATAAACAATACCCACTCCTTAACCTCCCTGAGACCTGAGTTGGACCAGACAGAAACCAGTCCTTCAGGCAATCCTTAGACAGATTATAACACTGTAGTAAGGTCTGCTTTGTTGCCTCTGATTTGAGAGAGGAAACTGGTAACTGGGCTTCAGTATCCTCCAAGCCAAGAATGAACCATGCTGGGGAGTGTGTGGGGGCAAAGACATGTGAAAATGCCATGAAATTTCTTATCATTTTGAAGGCAACTTTTTCTCAATTGAGCATTCATTTGGTTGCTCACAATCTTTGACAGTTTACCAAAGCTCCTAGCTCTGTTTTTTTGAGTGTTTGTTTTGTTGGTTGGTTGGTTGGTTGGTTGGTTGGTTGGTTTTGTTTTGGAGTATGTATACATGTATGTATTTTGAAGTTTCCATGAAAGAATGAGAGCTTGGAGCTTCCCAGTCCCATAATTTTGCTGATGTCACCTGGAATTTTTTTTTAATTGCTTTATTGAGATATGTTTCACATATCACACAGTTCACCAAATTATACGGTAAATTTAAATAAGTACAATTTAATGACTTTGAAAATTTAAAAGTCAATGGTTTTTAGTATATTTACAGATATGTGCAACCATCACCACAATGATAGAACACTTTCATCACCGCTAAAAGAAACCCCATACCTTTTTGCTATCACCCTCATCTCCCCTATTCACTCATCCACCCACCTCCAGCCCTAAGCAACCATGAATCAATTTTCTGTCCCTATATATTTTCCTGTTCTGGATGTTTAATATAAAAGGACTCATACAATATGTGGTCTTTTGTAACAGGCTTCCTTCATTTAGCACAATATTTTTCCCCATCCCCTGCTCTAGGGTCTGTAGAGGGCACAAGGTACTGAGAAGGTGGGTGGGAGTGGGGAACAGCAAGGGTGCATAGTGGATCAGGCAGACAGATTCAAAATTGAAGAAGGAATTGAGGATGGTGGCAAGTGAATAGTAGAAGCAAAGATTCCCAGGAAACTGGGCACCAGAGAGAAGGAAGTCAGAGTAGGTAAGGAGAAAGGACAGTGGTCAATGGATTGGAGATCAGAATCAGATGGAGGAGTAGATGCAGTGAGAGTAAACAAAGTGAGAGCAAAGGAACAAGAGGTTGTTATCAGGATGGCTGCTTGAATTTAAGATTTTAGGCATGGAATGGTTTTTAGAGGTGACAGTGTCCAAGAAGTTGCCATCAGAAAAGAGGCTGGAGAGGTGGGAGAGGTGTTGGAAGAGGTATCTCCATGGATATGGATGTCACTCCAGGTTAATATCAAGTCTTGGAGCAAGGGAAAGTTTCCAGGCCAAGTAGTAATGTGTTCAGTGAGCAAGGAGTGATAGGAAGGCAGATAACACCAATTAGGATTGATTCAGATGGAGTAAGCCTCAAGAAGTATAGATTTTGACAAGAGGGTTGAGGAGTCACGGTATAGAAACAGTAATGCGGAATGAGGAACTAGTCAACCTTACCGCCCAGCCCTGAGTCATGTTGGGAGTGGGAGACTGAGCATTCCACACTTCAGGAAAGAACTTCAGGAAAAGTAGCTTTCTGGTTATGGCAAGAGATAGAGTTGAAGTGGGAAAAGCCAAGCCAATAGCAAACGGTGTTAGAACAACTCAATAGTTACATGCAAAAGAATAAAAAGGAAACTTTACCTAACACAACATACAAAAACTGACTCACAATGGGGAGGGGGCACCTGGGTGGCTCATTTGGTTAAACCTCTGACTCTTGGTTTCTGCCTAGGTCATGATCTCATGGATGGTGAGATCCAGCCCCATCTCAGGCTCCCCACACAGTAGGGAATCTGCTTGGAGATGCTCTTCCTCTGCCTCGCCCCCTGTTCATGTTCTCTTTCTCTCCCTCTTTAAAATAAATAAATAAATCTTTAAAAAATTAACTCATAATGGATCAATGATGGAAATGTAAGAGTTAAGTTTGGAAAACTCTTGGAAGAAAACATAGAGGAAAAGCTTCATGACATTGGATTTAGCACTAATTTCTTGAATATGACACCAATAGCATAGACAACAAAAGAAGAAATAGATAAATTGCACTTGATTGAAATTCAGTCGAGTCCATTGAAATTATAACTTTTTGTGCATCAAAGTACACCATCAAGAAAATAAAGACTGGAGCAGTTTCTCAGAATGTTAAACATGGAATTGTCATACAACCCAACAATTCTATTCCTGGGCATAACCCAAGAAAGTTCATAGCATATTTTCACAAAAATGTATACAAATGTTTGTAACAGCATTGTTCATAATTGCCCCAAAGAAGAAACAACCCAAATGTCCATCAAATGATGAATGGTTAAATAAAATGTGGTGTGTTCCTACAATGGAAAAGTATTCAGCCATAGAAAGGAATGAAGTACTGACACATGGATTACCTTGAAAACATCTAAGCAAAAGAAGCTTGTCACAAGAGGACACATACACAGTTGATCCTTGATCAACGTGGGATTGAACTGCATGAGTTTACCTATATGCAATTTTTCAAAAGTCCACACTATATTTTCTCTTTCTTAAAATTTTCTTTTCTTTTCTTTTCCTTAAATTTTATTTATTTATTTAACAGAGAAAGAAATCACAAGTAGGCAGAGAGGCAGGCACAGAGAGAGGGGGAAGGAGCCCCCCTGCTGAGCAGAGAGCTCGAATTGGGGTTTGATCCCAGGACCCTGGGATCATGACCTGAGCCAAAGGCAGAGGCTTTAATCCACTGAGGCACCCAGGCACCCCTCTTACAATTTTCTTAATAATGTTTTCTTTTCTCTAGCTGACTTTATCATAAGAAAACAGAATATAACACATATAAATATGTGTTAAAATATGGATTATTGTTTATGTTATCAGTAAGGCTTCCCCGTCAGTAGTGAGCTATTAGTAGTTAAATCTGGGGGCAGTCAAGAGTTATACACAGATTTTCAACTGCACAGGGAATTGGCCTCCCTAACCCCCTTTTGTTCAAGGGTCAACTGTAGTATGATTCCATTTATAGGAAACAACCAGAATAAGCAAATCTACAAAGGTAAAGAGTAGATTAGTGGCTCCCCAGGTCTGGGAAAGGAAGGAAGCGGGAGTAACTGCTAATGAGTTGTACTTTGGGGCTTCTTTTGAGGGTGATGAAAATGTTCTGGAATTAGGTAGTGATGATGGTTGCATAACTTTGTGAGGGTTGCTCAACCCTTAGTGATTTCTATACTAAAAACCACTGAATTGTACATGTTAAAAGGGTGAATTTTATGGCATATAAATCTCAATTTTTATATGTGGAGTGAAGGAAAAGAGGGAGGGGGATGTAGTCACTGTAGATTCGGAGATTCCAGAGGGCAGAGGTGAAAAGGCTTAGGAGAGAGGGAAAGCACGAGCGTCTGGATGGAGAAGGAAGGTAACACCTGGGCAGTGATGAGGGAGGGAGGGAGAGGAGGCCTGGAGGGCTAGGAGGGGGGGTCAAGTGTTCCAGGAGCCGTGACCCAGCAGATTCCAGGGTTTAGAGGAACCAAGATATCTTGGGAAGCCAACAGGCTCAGCTTCCCTGATAGTACTGGGATGTGGTCACAGTCCAGATGACTGGAGGAAAAGAAGAGGGCTCCCAGGGTGGCTACCTGGGATCTAGAGATGGAAGTTTCCAGAAATTAGGCAGTGGAGCAAAGCAGGCTGGCAGTGGGAAGGGGACACTGTGCCTTCCTGGGCTTGAATGTGGTTCCCAGATCTTGGACTCCCTGTAGGGAGTGAAGTCCTGTGAATCCCCAAGAGAAAGATCAGACTCGAAAACGCCAAGAACCACTGCACTCTGTCGGAGCTCTCTGTACGAAAACAAGCCAGAGAAGGTTAGACAAATAAGCAAAAGGGATCCAGGGCCAGGGGCCAATCTGAGCGGTTACTTCCTGCTGTTGTTTATTGAGTTAGGAACTGTTACGTGAAAATTGAACTATCAGAAACAGAGGTAGCTGGTTTGTCAGGCATTCACGCAGCCATTTATTAAGCATCTAGAAATGCCAGGAACTGTGCTTGGAATGCTGGATGCAGACTAAGTACCGCCTCCCAAGAAGCTTGTGGAAATGGGGGCAGGGAACGATAAACTAATCTCTAAGTAAGTAATTACAAAATAATCCATTACAAGCATTTAAGAACCAGGAAAAGAATAAGGAGCTACGACTCTGTGTAACAGGAATTGAATGGAACCTGGGGGTCAGGGCATTTCTCTGAAGACATGACATTTCTACTATCCACCAAAAGGGAGTGGGAAGTGAGGGGGATGCATAGGAAGGCCTTGGGGCAGGAAGGAGCTTGAGGCCTGAGCTGGAGTTAAACCTTGAGCCGCAGCTGTGGAAAGTAGAGAGTCACAGCCACAGAAGCAGAAAGAGCCAGATCAGGCAGGCATTATGGGCTAAGTGGGAGATTCCAGGCTTCATTCCAAGAACAAAGGGAATGGAGGGGGACAATAGTAGGGGAAAGACAGGGGACAGCAAAGCTCCAAGAGGGGGCAGTAGAGGAGAGTGGTTAGGGAGCAGGGAGTCTGGAGGCAGGTGGCATGGGTTCAAATCCCAGGTCTGCCACTACAACCCATGTGACCAAGGTCCAGGTCAGCAAACCTCTCTGTACCTCAGTCTCCTCTCTAAAATGGGATAACAACAGTACTTACTTCAGAGGATCCTATCAAGAGGATTCAATGATAAAAGCTTGGCTCATACTGAGTGAGGAAGAATTGCTGACAAGGGTAGGCTTGGCAGGAGCAACTCTATCCCGGGGATTCTCCCCCACCTCCAGACAGCCATTTTTTGGTGCTAAGAGCTATTGGCATTCAGGAAAGTTCTGGCTTTTCTAGTGGCTGCCACTTTGAAGGCAAGAGGCTCTTGGCCTTGGAAGACCAATGTTGGCAACATCGACCCTGTGGCTCTGGCTATCCAGTGAGCTCCTCCAGAACAGGGACCCTGCTGACACTCTGCCTTATCAGGGCCTGGAACGTGAGAGGTGCTCAGTACTCACTGGAGAGACAGATTGAGAATGAATGAATGGATGAATGAATGAACACATGGATGGAGCTGCGAAGAGTACTTACACTCTGCGTAAATGATGAGCATTCCCTAGGTGAGGGCCATTCCCACCTGGAGGCCCTTCCATCCATAGCTTGTCCCATTCCGTTCTCTGCCATCTTGTGAAGCAGGGGCTACCAGGAGACACTTCCAATAAGGGAATGAACTTGGGAAGGAGTCCTCTTTGGGGAGCCCTGGCCATACATCAGGTACCTCTAATTATTGAGAAGTGCATCTAAGTTGTTGCCCCAAAGAAGGGCTTTTGGCTAGAAGTCGGGCTCCTGGAAGCAGGAATTCAGCTGGAAAGCAAGCGATGCTCGAAATAGTTTCTCTAAAGCTCGAGCAGCATACACTTCATGGCTATGATCTCATCTTCCTTAGCAAGGCACAGGAGTGACGGGGTATTTCACTTGTTTTTGAGAGGGAGAAGAGGTGCATCCTAGTGAGGCATAGACCCCCCCAACTCCCACCCCAACAAACTGGCGGGGGGCTCAGAGCAGAACCCAAGCATCCTCGGTTCCCGGCTGGTAGAACAGCCCCCCGGCACACCCCCACACCCCATCTCAGAGAAGACAGGGAGCAGATCAGCTGGAAAGGCCGTGGGAGAACTGCCTTTGATCTTCCCCTTGCCCTCTCCTGTTCTAATGGGAGCCCCACACGCAATTTCCTGCAGGCTGCTGCCCCCCTTCCTCCCAGCCAGCGCCAGCAACCCGCACCGCAAGCTGCCCCCTTCCCCAGCAGCCCTGCTGGCTTCTTCTCCAGAGACTATTATTTTGGGAGAGTGCTGAGTTCAGCACTGCGGCAAGGTGCAGTCAGAGGAGCCCTTCTGTCCTTAGCTGGCCCTCTGGAGCTGTCCTCGGGTCCAGGGCGGCCCCAAGAGCAGTGGCCCCTTCTGCACAGGGTCACTGTGTCCTGGGTCCACCTACCATCCGTCAGCCCCAAGGCTGTCAAGGCAGGTGGCACAGAACTGTGGGCAGGGGACGCAGAGCTGTCCAAGGGCTCAGCCCAGCCAGACCGCAGCTCCTAGAGAGACGATCAAGGTCTTGCTCTCGCAAGCACCACAGGACCTGCGCTCTTGCCCACCCCCCCAGCCCAAAGCCTGGGGTCACTGGCTTCCCAGGGTTTGCCTTAAAGCCAAAGGAGAAGGCTGCCTGCCTAGGGCCAGCTGATTGCACACAGGGCGAGCGGCAGGGATAGGACGCATTGCTGGGAAGAGAGACTTATATAAGCCCTTCTGCCCCAGCCACAGAGATTAGTGGCCAGCAAAGCCCTGCTCCAACGGGGCGGGGCCCCAGCCAGGACTACAAACTGAGTCCGGCTTGGAGTAGGCCCAGGTCCTCCCAAGGTATCCGTGTCCTGGTGGCAGATTGGCGGCTGGAGCCCAGGCAGCTGCCTGCCCATCTCCTTCTGCTTACCAGTGGTCTCTGTTCCTCCAAGTGGGCCCCTGGGGTGGGGACACGCAGGGTGAGAAGGGTGCCCCCTGCAGAGGGCCCCCCAGCTCTAAAAGTTCCTTTCGTTCCAGGTGTCCACGGACTGGACAATGAGGCTGGCTGTGGCAGCCCTGTTTCTGGGTCTCACGATGGTGGTCTCCAGAGATGTGGAGGAAGGCGACTTATGTTTGTACGAGCCCCTGTCTGACGCCGATGCTGTCCTCTGCAAGTAAGGCCGGGCGGGACTCCGGAGAGCGAGCAGGCAGGTCAAAATGGGGCTTGAGATCGCGGGGAGGCGTGTCTGCTGAACCAGGCAGCACTGTCTCCTCAGGCAGCCCCTGTGGACTGGCAAAGAGTAAGTGAGCCTGGGAGAATACCTGGATGAGGACGGCATAAGGAAAGCACTTGAGACGAGCTCCCGCCTTCCAGAAGGCGGGCTCCCAGCCCCAGAGGGTATACGGATCTGGTCAGCTCCCCCTCGTACCCCAGGACCTCCAGACCCGAGAGGCTGGCCTCACCCTCTCTGCTGGGACCCTGAGGGACCCTCCCTCTCCATGGCCCAGACTGCTCCCTCCCCCCAAGCAAAATGGCATTTTAAAGAACAGTGGCAGTTGACAGAGGGTGTGAAATTGGACCCTCCCATGTGGGAGGCCGTCGTTAGCTTTCCAGGGATGAAGCCCCAGGAGTGTGTGACAGGTGGGTCTTTTAGGGAGTGTGGCCTCTGGATGCTGTCTAGAGAAGAGTCTGGGCCTCAGGGGTGGGCTTCTTCCTGAAGCTTCTCCCTGCCTGAGTCAAAGTTCAGCTCTCTCCTCATGGACCGCCAGTTAGAAAAGCCAGTCCTGATTGGCCTGGACTCGTGGCTCATCCTGAGGGCGACCCTAGGCCACTTTGCCGCCAACCCTCTCTGCCCATT
Organism: Lutra lutra; assembly: GCF_902655055.1. Classification (NCBI taxonomy): domain Eukaryota; kingdom Metazoa; phylum Chordata; class Mammalia; order Carnivora; family Mustelidae; genus Lutra; species Lutra lutra. The sequence continues at coordinate 45,576,282 of NC_062279.1, read as the reverse complement.
TGGTAGCCGAGGGGGCTGGCATCCCATTGAAGCCATTGGAAGTGAGAGTGTAGGGAAGAACCCTCCTCTCTACTTGGTCTCCTTGTATACATTTGAATTCCTCCTAATGTGACTTCTAGAAAGATAAATACATATTTTCCCTTGAAAAGTTAGGTAGCTGAAACCGCCCCCCCCACACACAAAGATGGTACGCATTCTTATCAGTACCTTTTTTAAACTCTGGTGAAACCATTGTGGGTGAAGTTTTGTGTGGGAGGAGGAGGGAACAGTGGCTGCCTCTCACATGTGGGCTCCAGGCCTCTAGGTGCTCCGTGGAGTGGAACCTTCCTGGGGGCGGCCGCCATTTTATTCGGGTAGGCAGGAGATCTAGTTCCCATGACCTGGGGAGGTGGGCTGGGCCAGCCACGATCAGGCCCCCTTGCAGAATGCCTCTGTGCTTCCCACATTCATTACAGAACACTTAGAAAGTGATTGTGTGTATACGGTCCCTGGCGGTGACCAGCCTGGGCCCCAGCTGCCCTAGGCTCGGCGCTGTAGGCCTCCCTCCACACACACGCTGGTGTCCTGGTGGCCTGAGAGCTCTGGGGCACGGAGGGAGCCCCAACTTGTGTATCAGCATCCTCACAGCCAAAGAGGGGGCTCCAGGGATTAAATAACCAGTCCACAGCACTCACACACCCTGCAAGTGTCAGAGCCGGGGTTCAGCCCCTTCTGTCTGACTCTGTACCCAACACTCTTTCTCACCCGCCTCCGGCCGCTGACCTTCATGCAGGGCCAGAGCTTCTCAAACCCAAGGGAAGGGGAGCTTTCTTAGTCGCCTTCCCACAGCTCTAACAAAATGCCAGCTCAGGGCGCCTTATAAACAGCAGAAATGTACTTTCTCGTCCTTCTTGCAAGTGCCGGCACATCCGGTGAGAACCCGCTTCCTGATTCAGAGACAGCCGTCCTCTCGCCGTGCCCTTGCCTAGTGGACGCACCCCCTGGAGGCCCCTGCTTCACGACGCCCTCACACTGGGGGCTGGGGTTCAGCTTATGAGTTTGTGGGGAGGGGCAACTGCAATTAAATCCTTCGCAGGAGCTGTTCTCAGGACTGCCTAGAATACACCAGCAGACCCCCAGTCTGAGAAACACAAACTTTCCGCACTCGGGTTGCGTGGTAGGAAATGTCCCATTATAAGCCATCACTATAAAAGGTTTGTCTTTATTGCTGCTGAAGATTTTCGTCGGTAAAAGTCCATCACTAACGGACAGCACATTGTGGACAGGCCAGACCTCTGGGGTCAGTACCTCCTGTGCTAAGAACCCCCCCTCCCCAAGAACCCTGCTCAGCTCGGCCTCCTCCCCTTGCCAAGACAGCCCCCAGAGAAGCCGTTCCCCTTGTGGTATTTGGAGTCTAAAAGGGAATTTGTAAATTTAGGCCTTAATACCTGAGAGTATGAATCTAGAAGAGGAATTATATGTATCGGGAGAAGCAGTAGGCAAACACTGTTAAGAGAAAAGCTCTTCCGCAGTGATATCTTACCTACCCCAAGACAAGCCTGAGTAGACTGACAAAAACACTGAGATTCAGGGGTGCACGGGTAGCTCAGTCGGTTAAGCATATGACTCTGGATTTCAGTGTAGGTCATGATCTTAGGGTCGTGAGATCGAGCCCTGCCTTGGGCTCTGTGCTAGGCATGGAGCCTGCTTTACATTCTCTCTCCCCCGCTCTGCCCCTGTGCCCCACCGCGTGAGTACTCTTTCTCACTCTTAAAAAAAAGACTTATGTTCAGTGTCTGCAACAAAAAAAACTCCAGAACCTCCGGCCTGTAGTGGAAGCTCTGTCCTTGACAGGGTGCGTCCCCTCCCATCTCAAGGTGGGGGTTGCCTCTCTTTAACTCACCGCACTCCTAGTTTTGTCCCCAGACCCTGCATCGGAGGAGTCTGGTTTCTCTGTCTCCTGCTGGTCCTTCAGGTGGTGGGGTGTCACACTCTGCCTTCACCTGTAGCTCTTCTAAGCTGGGCACCCTCCTCTGTCTCCGGTTCTTCCCCAGGGGCCTGGCTCCTGGACCGCACATCTGGGAGTGTTGGTTGGAGACAGACCCTTTGCTCTTTTCCAAGGCTGGAGCCCTGCACTTGGACCCTGAGAACTGTGCAGGGAGGCTGGGGTGCCCAGCGAGCCCCCTCAGACTTCTGTGAAGCCAGCCTCCCCTCCACGGCCTCTTGTCCTCCTCGCTCACAGGCCGCTGGAATTCTGAGCCCTTTCTGCAGGGACAGGCAAGGAGCCGTTTTCCTCTGATCCAGTTCTTACGGTGACCATCCCGTCAGACAGAAGCCCGGAGAAGCGCATCAGCTCCCTGGGGAGGCTGTCAGACAAGCCACTGGAGTAGTTCTCCCTGCATAGATCCCCCACGCGGAGCAGCTGCTCACCTTTGTTGTGTCCTGGTTTCTCTGGGTGGGGTTCCACTGGGCAGCTGGGGCTTGGAGCCTCTCTGGAGGCTGCCCTCAAGCTGCGGCCTCATCTGAGGGGGTGGACTGGCCGGGGTGGGGGTCTCGGCTCCCCAGGAGCTTACCCGTGTGGCTATTGACAGGCCTTGGTCCCCTGCCTGCCGGGTGGCCTCTCTGTGGGGCTGTTTGCCACACCGCAGATGCTTTCCCCAGAGCCTGGCTGAGCGGGAGGGCGTGTGAGAGGAGCCACAGTCTTCTTATAACATAATCTTGGAAGTGACGTTCCACCGCAGCTGCTAACCCTAACCCCCACCTTCTCCCTTCCAAGCGAGTCACCAAATCTAGCCCCTACTCAAGGGGACGGGTCACACTCAGGTGGCAGGACCAGGAGGCGGGGATCTCGGGGCGGGGGGGGGGCGTCATGGACACCGTGTGCCACACCCATGTCCCCGTCCCCTCAGTTCGCCAACGATGAGACCCTGTGCTGGTTGCTTCACTTTCTTTGGGCCTCCACTTACTCATCTGGGGGAGGGGAGTAATAGCCACAGCTGCTCTGAGGAATCGTACGGAATGAAATACTATGTGTGTGGTGCTCCTTATCCATTCCCTTTCCCTCAGCCCCTTATGCCATGCGAGGTAGCGACCACGCTGGGACCAGAGCCCCCCCGGCCCTCCCCTCAGCGCTCCCAGGTCCTTGTGAAGTTGACCAGGAAGTGCCCCACCTCTGGGGGGTGGAGAGGGAACGCGCCCTGTGTGAGGCACCCCATGAGCCAAAAGAGGGCACAGGTGCTAAAGTGTGTTCTTACTCAATTCAGTTTTCAATTCATTCACCTCAGGCTTGTCCAGATCTTTTTTGAGGCTGATTGGATCATCTGTTTTAATCAATGACCCACTTGTTCATTGTTATTAATCAAATTTGTGCCTCTCACAAATCAAACAGATTTGCCTTCTGTGTCCGATCCAAGTCTTTGGCAAAACTGCTGAACGGGACAGAGGCTTGCACGAGCCCCTGTGGCCTGGCCTGCCGTGTGGGGCAACGGGAGGTTTTCAGACACTGGGCTGGCAGCGCCCCATGGTGTGACCAGGGCCAGGAGCACGGACTCAATTCCTGGTCTCCTGGTGCCTACATTTCCAGGGGCCGCTCTGCGGCTTGAGGCCCATTCATGGGACGTCAGCTGGCTGCTTTGGCTAAACTGTTTTAACATTTGTAGCAATTCCACTAGGATAAAAGGAGGAGACCCATTTGTCCCCTGGAGAAGGCCCCTGTGGTCCTCTGTTTCTCTCCTTCCTGGCCCTTGGCCGTTCCCAGTTCCGGGCTGTGTGCTGACTCTCCAGCAGAGGGTCCCCTCTATCGGCCTTAGACCTTGCTAGGTGCAGTGTCAGACAGTCATGGCCGAACCAAACCAAACGGTTTTGAAAATATTACTTCTGGGGCACTTGGGGGGCTCAGTTAGGGAAGAGTCCAGCTCTTGGTTTCGGCACAGGTCATGATCTCAGGGTCAGGAGATGGAGCCCCATGTTGGGCTCCGTGCTGAGTGTGGAACCTGCTTAGGATTCTCTCTCTCTCCCTCCCTCTCTGCCCCTCTGGCTACACAGGGCCACTCTCTCTTGAAAAATAATGATAATAATAATAATAATAATAAGTAATAATAAATAAAATGTTGCTGTGAGGAAAAATGAAAACCCATCCCTAAAACTTGTTCAAAAGCAATCAAAACCATGGCCTCCAAAAGGAATTACTATAACCTCACCAAGAGGTAAAAGAAACAAGTGAGCTGAGCAAACCGGAAGTTGAGCTAACTGGCCCGAGGCTCCTCAGGGTGCTGGCCTACTGAAGCATCCTGCACCTGCCGGGGGTTAGGCTCTGGCTGCCAGTGCCCAAGGTGGGACCTCAGGAGCCACTGAAAGGGTGGGATGGGAGCGGAATGTGGGGCTCCCCACCAGAAGGCTGTCCTTGCCTTCCTCGCAGATCCAGAGCTTGGGAGCCCCCGCTCTCCTCAGTATCTCCTCACGGGGCCTCCTCCCAGCCTCACCCCCAGCAAGGGAATCGTGGCCAGCTCTGGGTGACCCCTGGCAGGCTGTGGAGCTGCTCAGTCATGTTGAGCTTTTCGGGGAAGGCTGAGGACCCGCCCTTTCTCTGTCTGTGAATCATCTTAACCAAATGCACCCTGCAGAGACCCTGGGTCTTGGTGATTAAAAAAAATATGGCGGAACAGAGAGGAATGGCAAATTAAAAAAAAAAAAAGTTGGTTCAAAGATTTTGGTGTTTTTTTTTGTTTTGTTTTGTTTTGTTTTTAAATATCAGTTTGACAGCCTGGTTTACATCCCTGAGTTTTGGTTACAGGTGAGCCCTTAAGGCTAATCCTGATGGAGATTTGGGAACAGCCCTCCAGGGGAACAGGATTCTTAGAGCATTCGTGCTGTTCAGCTCTTTCAGGGAAAAAGCAGACAAATGGATTCATCCTACTGTCTTAGGGACCAGAGAGTTTACCCCCTAGGAGACATTTGCATTCTGAAAGTACAGGGAGTAGAAGGTCGAGGGCCTAGGTTATCGGGCAACACATGACCCAGAGAGGTGAGTTAGGGAAACTATCAGGGACGATTGCCGGACATGGAGGGGATCTGGATTATTTAGGGTCGACGAAGGCTGGACCTGTGAGAAGGCTGTGCTCACTTGCTAAACCTTTCTTGATGTAAATAAAACATTCCTGGAAAGCACTGTGTAAATATTGTTCTTATAAACCCAATCCTACTTTAAAGACACTGACCAGGTTTGCCTAAAGATGTATGTTCTTCCTGAGGAGATGACCATTAACGTCTTCTGATCGCTGGTGGCTTGTTGTAAACATCGATCGCCTTCTTCGCTCCTCACGCCAGCGCTATCAGTACATACTGTCCATGTCTGCATTTTACAGGTGAACAAACTGAGGCACCAAGAGGTCAAGTAACTCTTAACCCACACTGGTCACACTAGTTAGTGACCACAACCAGTTGGTAGTAGGCCTAGGATTCAATCCCACTTGACTCCACATTCTCCATAGCACTAGACTGAACAGTGTGTGCTCTCAGCCTCCCCCAGAACTGACATGGGCTGACCATCTCCCTCTCTCCACAGGGGCCTTGAAGTTTTCTACCCAGAGCTGGGGAACATTGGCTGCATGATTATTCCTGACTGCAACAACTACAGACTAAAGATCACCCACTGGGCTGAGCCCATAGTCAAGTTCCCTAGGGCCTTGGAGGTAAGTGAGCAAGCCTGGCCTGGAGGGGGAGGGCCATGGGTCTTGGTTTCCCTCTGAGCGTGCTCATCTGGGTGACTTGAAGCCATGGGCAGGGCCATCTGGGTTGGGTCTGGGGGTCCCAGGTGACCACGGATGCCACAAGCATGTGCTCTCCTTAGAGAAGCTCTATGGCCTTGGAGGAAGTTGGGATGGGGGAACGGGGCTGCAGCCTGGGCACTGTAGTGGGACTCTGGGGCCACTCTGCTGGGGTCTTTGCCTGCTCCCAGAGAAGCCTGGCTCCTCAGTGCACATGGAGACCAGCTGGTGTGTGCTTTGGGGTTGGCAGAAAAAAGGAGGAGAGAGGGAGTCCTTTCTCCAGGTGCGAGGTGGCTCGGCTTTCAGAATGTTCTTCCGGACGCAGAGGAGCTAGTTTGTAATGGGCTAAACAAGAGGAGTAGTGCATCCTGACTCCATCCTTACAATATGAAACACACCTGAGAGTTTGCTCGCACTTGTCTGAAACAGAAGGTTGAAGCATTTTTAGGAATCGCAAATAAGTGTTTTTTCCACCAGGAAATGACTAGTACTATCTTGTTCTGGAAGCTTCCCTTAGATTGGGGATGCAGTAAGCCTGGGGAAGGGCCATGGAAGTAGGAAGTGGGACTGTGGCTACTGCTTGCAGTGGCCAGGCCAGGTCCTGGGGGCGCTGCTCCAGTGTTCCGGTCACTGTCTCTTTGTTTCTTGACTCCTGGGTCACACTGAACCCCCAAAGTGTCAGCAGTGGAGGGCAACTCTGCCTCCATCTTTGCAGTGTTTGATTAGGAGGTGCCCATGTCAACCTACATCCAAGGACTGTGATGTGGCCGGGAATCAGGCCACAAATGGGTGGAGACGGAAGCGCCACGGTCAGGATGTGACCCCACACACACCACGCGGACGCGCACAGCCTTCTGGTCCCCTCCGTGTGCAGCGGCAGGGAGAGGCCACTGACGGCTCTTCCCCTCTGTCCGTCCAGCCTGGGGACTCTCAGTGCTGCTGTTGATCAGGCCTGATGGCAGTCAGGACAAACACAACAAAACAGCAAGTTCTGGGGTGGGGGATCACAGCCTCCTCAGATGGAGAGGGTAGATTTTTCTCTCTCTCTGGGACTGTTTTCACTATCAGGGAACCAATAGACTGTGATGTGTCCCACAATTTATGAGACTGGGAACACAAAGCTTTGACTGGCTATTGTGTTTGCGATCATGACAAATGTCCTTTCCTCCGGGAGTCTAAGCAAGCAAGTAATAAGGGTGCCTTCTGGGTCTCCTCTCCCTCAACCCTCCCAAGCCCCGTGCTCATGACCATGCAAGCACACACACGTGCACACCTGCATGTCAGCCCTCCTCCCTGGAGACCATTGGCCTGGGTTGCACCATTGGACACGTGGGAGAAGCAGAGGAAACATAGGACCCTGAGATTCTAACGCTCAGAACAGGATGTGGAGGGCTGCAGAAGCAGGGCAGGAGCCCAGTCTTTTAGGGAAGAGTATAACGCCGCACCTGGGACAAGATGCTCGACTTTGCCATTAATTCACTTGTCCTTAGTTCTGCCACTGAAGGAGTAAGGAGGTCGACCCAAAACACTTTCGCAGCCCACTGACTGTCCCAGGAGGGATTCTCAAACCGCTCCACTCTGCGTGATATTATAGAAGATGTCCACTAGATGGCAGTGCAGACTTTTCTGAGTACCTGGTGTACTTGGTTTGAAGCAAGCTTGGGAAGTCTGCCTTTGATTTGGCTTGGTCCATACTGATTGTCCTGGGGTGTGGGTATGGAATGCATCACCTCCACCAGGTCATGAAATTTCCCATCCTGTCTCTGTCCAGAGGCGGGATGGTGAAGAAAACCTGGAGACTTATGAGGGACACAGAACTGTGATTAAGAAAGCCAAGGAGGGGCGCCTGGGTGGCTAAGTGGGTTAAAGCCTCTGCCTTCAGCTCAGGTCATGATCCCAGGGTCCTGGGATTGAGTCCCACATTGGGCTCTCTGCTCAGCAGGGAGTCTGCTTCCTCCTCTCCCTCTGCCTGCCTCTCTGCCTACTTGTAATCTCTGTCTGTCAAATAAATAAGTAAAATCTTTTAAAAGAAAGAAAGAAAGCCAAGGATGTCAGAAGTTTCACACACACACACAAAATGGTCAAAGTGATGGAAACAAAGGAAGAAAAAGTAATATTCTACTACTATAGAACTTGGCTTTTTTTGGGAAATATAACTGATGTTTGACAAGGCAGATTCAGTTTGAGTTCCCGAAAAACACCATTAATCAAGTGGTACCTACTTTATGCTGGATACTGTTCATGTGTCATTTCATTTAAAGTTTTCATCAAGTCTGCAAATGAAGTGTTTCTTTGGTTGAGCCTGTCAGTAGCAAGTAACAAAAGCCAGTTTGACTGGTTTTTGGTTCACAAACCAAAAACTCCAGGGATAGCTTCAGGCATAGCTAGATCCAGGTGCCCAAACAACATCACCAAAAATCTGTTTTTCTCTTTTCCCTGCTTTTTTCTATGTTGGTTTTATGTGTAAATAGACTCTTTCCTTGTGGTGGCAACGACAGCCCCCATCAGCTTCAGATTTGTGTTACTAGTTTATCAATCCTAGTGGGTATAGGTTGACACTTTACAACCATTAAAAATCCCAGGATTTGTCCTGCTTAGATCACATACTTATCCTTGAACTAATGACCCTGGGTAGGCCCGTTAAATCTACAAAAGCTGAGAGCAGAAGAGGATGGTTCCTCCAAAGGAGAATCAAGGTGTTGGTTGTTAGAAGGGAGAAAAGATATTGGGTCAGAAAAACAAGAGAAGTTCCTGCGGAAGGATTTAATCAAAGCGAGTGCTGAGCTGGAAAGTGGCAGAGCCAGGGTTTAAACCCAGGTCCACCCAGCTCCAAAGGCTTGAACACGGGACCACTGACAATGGCTCTCAGGGGAGACATCAGGGTGCTGGTACCGTTGGAGAGGGCTTGCGGAACAGAAGCTTTCTTGGGACAGGAAGGAGCGGTTGCTAAGAAGGATGGTGGTGAAGAGGGGGGAGATAGGCCAGGGGCAATGGGAAATGAGAGGATGAGCAGAGCTTCCCTGGAGGGGTAGAGAGAGCAAACACCTCTAGAAAGAAAGCAACTGGAAAAGTTGGAGAGGAAGTGGATGCCACCTGGGAATAGGGTCCCTCAAAAGTGCAGGCAGGGGAACAGAGTGACAGAGAAGAGGATTGTAAGCATTTCCTCTGGGCCCAGGGTCTGATGAGAAAGGACAAACAGATAGCAATGGGCTATGTGGGGACAGTGTCTCGTTTCAAAGGTGATTACAGCAAAAGCCACCAAAGCAGCAGGTGACTGTGGGCATGCCTTGGGAGCTCCCACCACCACCACCAAGCAAGCCCCGAGGCCCTGGAAGGAGGGGGTCAGTGGGCCTGGGACTGTGTCTCTGCGCCTCCTAGAGGTTTTCCCTTCTGCACACCTTTGCTCAGGCCACTTCCCATATCTGGACCTTGCATTCTGGGACACCTTGATCACACCAAAATGCTTTTTCTAAGAAGCCTTCCCTGATTGCCTCCCTCTTAGCCCTCTCCTCATCCCTGGCTGGTCTCTTCTTTCTCTGAGCTTTTTATTTTTTCATTATTTTTTTAAAGATTTTATTTATTTCCTTGACAAAGAGAGACATAGTGAGAGAGGGAACTCAAGCAGGGAGAGCAGGAAAGGGAGAAGCGGGCTCCCCGTCGAGCAGGGAGCCCAATGCAGGGCTGGATCCCAGGACTCTGGGATCATGACCTGAGCTGAAGGCCAATGCTTAATGACTAAACTACCCAGCCGCCCCTCTCTGAGCTTTTTAAATGTCCCCTACCCACCAGAACTAGCCTTTACTTCCTCTAGCTTGTATTGTGGTTGCTTATTTCTATCTCCCAGAACCTTAACCTGTGTATAAGCTCTAGGAAAGTAGGACCGGCCACAGCCCCTTACCAGCTTTGCAGACCCCATGTTGGCTGACCAGGTGAGTGAGTAGAGAATGAATGAATGGCAGGGGAAGGACACCTCCTGGAGGTGAACTGTGAGATGTGTGAGTCCCATGCTTTGCCTTTTAAGCTGCTGGGTGCCCAGGTGAGCCGGGTGAACCCTGAACCCAGCGCTAGTCCCTCCTCCACCCAGGGTGGGGGTGGGGTACTCGGGGCTGGGAAGGGGAAAGCCAGGAGACAAATCCAGCAGGTTTCCCAAAAGGCAAAGTTGTGCAGGGAAATGTGGACGGTCCCTGTGTCAACAGTCCTGAGAGCTGAGAGAAGTGTCGGAATAAGAAGCAGCTTTCTCCCCGGGTGCTCTGACAAACATTAAGAGGCAAACGTCTTAAAATACATCCCTTCTCAAGACGATGCAAACTGAAAGGCCCCTGAGAAGCTTCTTGACTGAGGCTTATTCTTCACCTTGAATTTCACCAGCTGGAAACCTTTTGAAGTGAAGAAATTGCCTTTAAGTGGGGAATGTGCATTGCATTAGAGAGAAGGAACAAGGAGTCCTACTGTCCCTCGGGTTTCCAGGCAGGCTCGGCGGTTTTCTCCTTCCCAGAAAGCAGGTGACTCTGAGCAGCCTCGCCCTGGGTGAGGGCCTAGCCCCACGCCACCCTGGACCACAGTGTCTGTGTTGCTGCTTCCTGGGGGCCACCTCCTTGCCCTCGCAGGCCCAGAGTGGGGACAAAGTTGGGACACAGGCAGTGGCATCACAGACTCTGTGTGCTGAAAGAGACCTCGGAGCTAACTGGCCTGCCTCCCATCCTTCTCTTCATGCACAGAGCAGCACAGGGCTGCTGTGGTCACAGATGATGAGTGGAGGCGGGACATAGGGCTCCTGACACCCAGGGTAAGGCTGGTTAGAGCAGCCCCCCCACCACCGATGGACGGGGCAGATTCTCTTACCCCCGGCAAGAAAGGGCAGAGGAGGGGCGTGCATAGCTGCAGGGGCAGCCAAGTACGTTGGCTCCCAGGGCGGCAGCCCAGCAGGATTTAGTGTCAGTGACAGGAAGTGATTCACTTAACACATACTCACTGAATACACAGACACCATATTAGTGCCTCCGAGCCCCAAACCGAAGGCGCCACAGCATGGCTCCCAGTCTAGGTGGGAATACGGATGGGTGGCTGGCAAATGTGGGGTCGTGTGGTGTCAGGTCTGTGATAGAGGAACTGCAGGTACCACGAGGACCGGGCAGGGCAGCCAAGCTGAGTGGCAGTCAGGGAAGGCCTCCAGGAAGAGGTGACTGGAGCTGACCTGCAGACAGTGAATAGGCAGGGCATGAAGGGAAGGCCCCAGGTGGCTGGGTGACAGATGAGGCTCAGGAGAGGACAGGGTCACAATGCAAGGGGCCACAAAAGCTGCTTGGCCTGTTGGGGAGTCCGGATTCGATATTGAAGGCAGGCTGGGGAGGGGCTGGTGAAGGCGATTGGATTAGCAGCTTGGGAAGGTGCCCTCTGTCCCCGGCATTCCAGGTGGGAGAAGGGAAGAAAGGAGAGGCTGGAGGCAGGGAGAACACCCCGTTAAAACAGTCAGCATAGGCGAGGGCATGAGCCATGGCACGGATTTGAGAGCTATATAGAAGTGGCATCTGTAGGGCTTGGTGACTGCAGAGGCACGGGGATGGTGGGTGGGGGGTGGTATGACACTTGGGTTTCTGTGACGGTCAGCCAGGGGAGTGGGGGTGAAGCTGAGCATCTAACTTGTCCTCTAAAACAAGGCGCTTTGGAGAGTGAAGGGACAGGCTGTTGATAATTATCAGGATGGCAGGGCTGACAGGGCACACTGTCTCATTATTAGGGCTTCCAGCAAGGGACACACTAGATCTACAGGGACAAAGGCCAGTGGCAGTGACTCTGCAGACGCTGAGTTTGAGGACCATGTGTGCGTGCAGAGGCAGGTGCCCGTGAGCCCGCTGAGCAGAGCAGACAGGGCTGGAGGCCTAGATTGGGGTCCCCAGTGTCAGGGGGTAGCGCAGGAAGTAGAAGTTTGAGGTGGTGGGACTCCCTCGGAGGGAGGTTACAGAGTGGTCCCCTGTGGTCCACCTGCAGAGGTCAGACAGGCATGGGAAAGAGTGTAACTGAACTAACCCAGCCAGCTGCTAGCAAGCCCCATCAGGGACAGAAGTGAATGAGAAAGGGACACGGCAGGCTGGGCACACACACCAGAAGTGTGCAGGGAGACAAGGGGCACCCGAGCTATTGAAATGCTGACAGGAAAGAGCCAGTGTTAAGGGCAAAGCCCCATGCAGCAGAAATTGGAGATAATGGGCGCAGTGGAGAAGTTCACATCTGAGAAGAACCATGGGGGTGGTGGAGGTCACACAAAGGGCAGGAGATTTCCAAGTTTCTCAGAGGCCAAGGGTAGGACCCGCAGAAGACTCAGGTGGGGTGGGGTGGGGGGAGCAGCTGCAGGGGCTGGGCTGGGGAAAGCCATTAGATTTGGCAAATTCCCTGGCACTGCTTTTGAGGACGGAGAGAGGAGTTCCAGAAGGAGCGGCTGGGAGCAGATGGTGAATCCAGGACAGGGTGGGGGCTTCAGCAATACCCCAAGTGGTAGAGGGAACTCGTGACCTGCAACCCTAACCCAGGGCCTAACCCGTGACACAAGCTTAGTAAATGCTCTCAGCTGTCACTGTAAGAGACAGGCCTGGAGTCTGAAGAGTACACGGCACAGAAGGATTTGGGCTTCTGGAGGGTTCAAAGAGCAACGCTTATCACCGTTTCTAACCCTTGCAGCCAGGTTTTGAAGTTGCAGAGAAACTTCTCCTGTAGGGTTTCACGCGATCCTCCTAATAATGGTGGGAGCTGGGCAGAGTAGGTGAAGGGCCCTCCCAGGGTCACACTTGCCAAAGCTGGGAAGTAGGAGAACCAGCTTTAGATCCCCTCCAGGTCCACTGTCTTCCAGCTACATAATTTTCCCTCTTGACTCCATTCTGGTTACTTTGAAAATGGGTGGGGTTCCGGGTGGCTTCATGCAGAAGCATCTTTACTGCCAGCATTTTTGCTGCACAGCTCGTGGGCTATCAGGCAATTTTGCTGCAAAAACAAAAATCGTGAAAAACGAAAGAGGGACATCCATTAAAAAGGAGATAATGAAACGCAAAGAACAAATTACAGAATTTAAAAAGACTCTCTTGTGAAGTATAAAAATATTGGAACATACCAAAATTGCCTCGTGTGGATTCCTGGCAATGTACACGTATCATTGATTTTGTAGGTTATACGTAGCTAGGCACTGGTCTTCAGAGTCTTTCCTTCCTGACAGCATACACTTCTTTTTTCCTTATTGATTCGCCTCCTTTTGCGGCCTCGCACTTTCTCTCTTTCCACTGAGGTTTCCTCCTTCATCGAGGGAGGTATCAGTTTCCAAATACCGGGCTGTGCACCTGCTGCTGAGTTTTGTATGGTGTGGCGACAGCCTTCTACACTGTTGTTTGTCTCTGGCCTCTGGTTCCCTGCTCACTGATGGGCGTTCCAAAGTTCCACGGGAAATGTGGGTTGGACACTCTGGGTCACTGTAGAGACGGCGACGAGTCCTGAGATTGTAGAGGGTAAAGCCCCGCAGTGAAACCAACCGGTCAGCCGGTTACTTTTCGTCTTTTATGGCAAAGTTGCCTTACGGCCCATTACTTCCGCGGCAAAGCTGTGTGCTGCCCAGATGCTCACGGCCGAAGAGCCAGACGTGGTCACCTGGTGTCCGCACTGGGCTCAGGCAGCCATTCCTGTGTCCAGATCCCAGTGGAGGCCTCCTGTGTGCCCCTCGGCCCATCACTGTTGCATGAGCAGGGGACCCCAGCCAACACGAGCCCCAGCCCTGCCCGCCACCAGAAGCACCTCATGAAGGTGAGAACGGGCATGGCTGTCATTGTAAAAAGACTGAACTCAGAAGTGCTTTGTGTGGCTGATGTTTTGCTGGTAAGGAAGCTTCTTGGCCTTGATCTTTATTTCCAGTACTTTCTCCCCACCCCACCACCCCACCACCTTTCCTGTCGTTACACTCACTGCTCCAGGGTTTGCAAACGTCTGGTCAGACCGGAGCCTGACCTTCCTGGAGCTTTTTAATCAAGCCGCCTGTCCCCCGTGCACCGGGGCGCTCCTCCAAGCGCAGGCAAACAGGGTGTTTGCTCAGTGGTTGGGCATCTGATGTCGGCCAAAAGCTCTCAGTCAAGTGTGAGGAAACAGGTTCCAGATGTTTTTCAGATCAAATAATGTTCCTTTGGAAAAAAAAAAAAAAAAACACCATGTGGGCCGCTCCTTGGAGGGGACATGTGGATCTGAAAGGAGAGTTCACTGGGTTTGCATCCTGTTTTTTTTTTGTTTGTTTTTTTTTTTTTTTAAAAAGGTCATTCAGCGAGTGTAAAAAAAGGTCATTCAGCAAGTGTCTGTGTGGGGCACGTCTCCTGTGTGGGATCTGTTCAGAGCCGACTGTTGGGGGTGTGAGCAGAGGCTTCTTGGATTTTAAAATAGCTGCTCGGCCCTCGTGGGAGCCGATCGGAGAGACGAATATTCGAATTTTGAATGTACAGTGGCTTGTTGCCTGTTCTCACTGGAGAGAAAAGATGGTGGCCTCAAGAGCCGTTCAGAGAAGGGTTTTGAAGCTGTTCGAGTGATGATGGTATTTGTTAACACTTGCTGTCTTGGGTGGGGGAGGGGGAGAAGGAAGTAGAAGGTCCTCTGCTGGCTGGAGCTGCTGCCAGGACACAGTCCCATGGACCTTGAGGTATCTCGCTCTCTTACCAGTGCACCCCCGATGCCAGCGTGCATGTGGTTCTGTGTTAGAGCCCACCGGACCCTAACGGTGGCAATGCGGAGACTGTTTTACAGATGAGGAAGCAGCAGCTCGTGGGAAATTATCTATTTAGTTTTTTTTTTTTAAAGATATTATTTATTTATTTAACAGAGAACGAGCACAAGTAGGGGGAGCAGCAGGCAGAGGGAGAAGCAGGCTCCCCACTGAGCAGGCAGCCCGATGTGGGGCTCGATCCCAGGACCTGGGGATCATGACCTGAGCCAAAGGCAGATGCTAATGAATGAGCCACCCAGACCAGCTCTATGTAATTTTTTAAAAAGATTTCATTTATTTATTTGACGGAGAGAGATCACAAGTAGGCAGAAAAGCAGGCAGAGAGAGAGAGGGAAGCAGGCTCCCCGCTGAGCAGGGAGCCTGATGTGGGGCTCTATCCCAGGACCCTGGGATCATGACCTGAGCTGAGGCAGCAGCTTAACCCACTGAGCCACCCAGGTGCCCCCCTCTATGTAATTTTTCATAGACTTTATTTTTTTTTAAAGATTTTGTTTATTTGACAGACAGAGATCATAAGTAGGCAGAGAGGCAGGCAGAGAGAGAGAAGGGGAAGCAGGCTCCCTGCTGAGCAGAGAGCTCCATGTGGGACTCAATCCCAGGACCCTGGGACCACGACCCGAGCTGAAGGCAGAGGCCTTAACCCACTGAGCCACCCAGGCACCCCGATAGACTTTATTTTTTAGAGAAGTTTTATGTTCACAGAAAAACTGAGTGGAAATTACAGAGATTTCCTATATGCTCCTTGACCCATGCACAGTCATCCCACACTATTAACACCCCCTACCAGAGTGGTATATTTGTTACAATTGATGACCCTGCACTGACACATTGTTATCACCCACAGTGCATGGTTTGCAGGAGGGTTCCCTCTTGGTGTTGCACATTGTATAGGCTTGGACAGATGCATGTGACATGTATCCATCATTATAGTATCAGACAGAGTAGTTTCACTGTTCTAAAAATCCTCTCTGCTCCACCTACTCGTTCCCCAACTCCTGGCAACTACTGATCTTCCTGCTCTCTACATGGTTTTTGCCTTTTCTAGAATGTCGTAGTTGGAATCCTACCGTATATAGCTTTTTTGGGATTAATAGCGTAGACTACCAGCTGGGCCTCCACAGAAGGGTCTGAGAACTGCCCATCTTGGCCCAGGCTAGTGGCCAGTCATCCTGTAGCTTAGCTTCCCTTTCGGGGACTCGCGCTTCCCTCGAATGGAGGTTTCTGGTGAGGCTTTGGAGTGGTTCTTTTGCACTTGCTGTCAACTTGGGCGTTGCCCACATTTGGGTTCTTGTCTGTCTCTCCAAAGAGAATGTAAACTCCCTGAGATATGGAGCTAAGTGCGGGATGCTGGCGGGGCGGGGGGGGGGGGGGGGGGGGAGGGAGGTGGTTATCTCTTGGTAACTAGAGTATAAGTGTTTCAGTTTTCAAACCACTTTCCTTTGTCATGACGGTTCTTTTCTCCCATCAGTCCTGAGAGGTGGGCCAGGCAGCTGTCTGTGCTACACTGAGGATCCTTGGCCCAGGGATGGCCAGAGAAGGCAGAAGCTCCCCCCCAGAGCCTAGCACCCATCTCCTTGTTGCCTCACACCCCATTTAGGCCTCCTTGCAGCTTTGTGGACGCTAGCTTGCCCTAAATGCACAGACGTGCTAAGTGGAGTGATGAAGCCCGGGCTCGAATCCCTGGCTCCTGTACCATGCTTTTCTTTCCTGTACCCCCTGCAACCCTGTCGTCCCCAAGCATTTACTACATGGCCACACTTACTGTTTCCCATGCAGTCAGGCTCTGTGCTAATTTCCCCAGGAGAAATGATTACCTTCATTTTTTAGGCCAGGAAACTGAGGCACAGAAAGGTTCCAGAGCTCATGAGTGAGAGTCAGGATTTAAACCTAGGTCTGTATGGGCTCATCCCCCGAGAGTAGAAGGCCACCTGCAGGGTGCCCCAAATGACCTGAGCTGTTTCCCAGCTGCGGCCTCAGCTACCCAACCCCAGGTCCAGGGAAGAAGCCAGCCCCTAAGGCGAACAGAGAAGGAGTAAGTAGGAGATCTCCTCTTGCTCCATCGCCTCCCTTTACAAATGGGCCTCATGATAGCAAATAACTTAGCAAAGGGAGAGATAAAGAGTGGGACCTGGGGGTGTGCAGGGGTGTGCACATATCAGAGACCCTTGGTTTCTTCCCCATTTCTAGGTCTGCCCTGCTACCCCAAGGGACAACCAGAGTAAACCATCAGACATTCTAATTTTCATGTCTGAGTTCTTTCCATTGCAGTTGGGAATGCAGAGGGTCCATCTCCATGGCCTAGAGTTCTAGAGATGCCCTGAGCAGAGGCAGACAAGGCCTAGGGGGACGAGAAGGGAAGGCCTAGGGGGACGAGAAGGGAAGAGGGCCAGGCCTG
The DNA here is from genome assembly GCF_902655055.1 of Lutra lutra. Lineage (NCBI taxonomy): Eukaryota > Metazoa > Chordata > Mammalia > Carnivora > Mustelidae > Lutra > Lutra lutra. The sequence continues at coordinate 45,559,400 of NC_062279.1, read as the reverse complement.
GCTCCGAGGCGTGGCTCTCCAGGCCCTGGATCTGGGAAGGCAGAGAGAGCCTCCTGCGGTCTCCTGGGGCTGCAATTGCACGAGTGAACACCAGAGGGAGACAGGTGACTGTCATCCTGCCCCAGACAAGGAGAGCCTGCATACCAGCTGAGAAGGCATTGCCCAGGGCGGGCAGACCGTGGAGACCTACCCAGGAATGGAGAAACGGAGGGTCCTGGATTTGGGTTGGGTGTGCATGCCTCAACACCCCTCTTGCCATCTCTCCCTTTGCTGGTTGGTTGTGGAAATGCCCTTCTACTCAAATGCAAATATCCTTGGGCTGGAATTCCTTAAATCGGGGGCCACTAACTGGAAATGCCCTTAAGGGCCAGGCCCTAATAGGTGGATGAAATACACAGTTGGAAGGAAAGCGGGGCCAGCCAGACCATCTTGCTCTGAGAAGCTCCTCACATCCCACCTGGCATTAAAAGCATTTTTATAGGATTTTACAGTCTGCTCATCCCTGGTTTTCCCTGACCTGCAGAAACTATTCAACTTCCTAAGGATGAACAGTCCAGCAGGAATGAGAGCTGCGGGGTATCAGAGCTACTCCCTTGGTTTAGAGAGCATCGGAGCCTGAGAGGTTATTATGAGAAGCCGTCAGGCTGGGCTTTGCACAGACCTTGTCTTACATCCTAGCTCTGTTGCTCATAACCCTGTGACCTTGGATCTTCTCACTAAGATTCTTTTTCTTCACCTTAAAATAGGTATTACCCCTATATCCATTTCTAGGGAAGACCCAGGGGCCATTTCTCAATCCTAATCCTTCTGGTCTCCCCAGCAGCATTTGACCGGGTTGGTCACTTTCTCCTCCTAGACACCCCTGGTCCTCTGCTCTCAGGACCCGCAGTCTCTGAATTTGCCTTCACCCTCCGTGGTTCTTCACTTCTCAGTCTCCTTGGCTGGCTGCTGCTCCTCTCGCCATCCTCTGGGCATAGGTTATCCCAGGCCTCAGGGTTGGGTCTTCTCATCTTTTTCTACACTTTCTCCCTTGTGGTCTCATCCAAGGTCATGACTTTAAATGTCTTCTCTATGATATACTAGTTACAGGGTCACTGGGGTATCTCACAGACATGTCCAACCCCAAGTGCCCATTCTTCAGCCTCCCCTCAAACCTGCTTCATCTGCTGTCTTCGCCATCTCAGCAAAAAACAACCCCAGCCTCCCAGCTTGTTGTCTAACCATCTTGGAGTCATCAGTAATTGCTCTGGCTCTCCCATTATCCACCCAGTCCACCAGGAAACCCTCTTGGCTTTGCTTCCAGAATATATCCAGAATCGGACCACTTCTCTCCTCCGCCATGAAGACTCTGGCCAGGGCCATACCCTCTCTACCCGGGTTATTTCAATAACCCCCTAACTGGTCTCCCAGACATCGTGTCTGCTCCAACCCCCCAGCCTATTCTCAACACAGCACCCAGGATGAGCCTTGAAATCTGCAGATCCCATCAGTTTTCTCCTCTGCTCAAAATCCTTCCATTTCTCCCCCATATCACCTGAGTAAGAGGCACAGGGCTCACACTGACTTACAGAACCCTAGAGTCTGACCCACTTCACCTCTCTGACCTCAGTGCCTGCCATTTTCTGCCTTGTTCCCTTGGCCTCCCTTTTGCTTCTTGACCACACCGGGCACGCCTCAGGCGCTTTCCCCTCATATCTCAGTGGCGCACATCCTCACGTCCTCCAGATCTCTGCTTCAAGGGCATCTTCTCCAGGAGGCCTTCCCATCTGCCAGACCTGGTACTCCTGAGACCCCGGTCCCTCCCCACTTCTTGCCATCGTATTTATGTCTTCTAACCCACATGTAACTTCTTCATTTACCTAGTACCACCCCTACCCCGCAGCTAGGGTGTAAGCTTCATGAGGGCAGGAATATTTGGTGGACTCACTGGTGTAGCCCACGTACCAGAAGAGTCTCGGTCACGTGGTAGGCACTTAATATTTGTTGAATGAAAGTTATTGGATAAAGATTATGAGAGATCATGTGTGGGTAGCCCTCAGTGCCGACACAGGGAGCATTCAGTAAATGTTGGTGGTTATAATCTTCTCCGACGCCCAGGTGACTGGTACAACCTGCAACATGATGGCCGAGGCAGGAGACGGCTGGAGGACGTGGGATTCAAGAGAGAGGGTTGTAGTGCTTTGTGTGTGTGTGTTGTTGTTGTTGTTGTTTTTCTTTTAAGGGTTTAAGGAGAGAAATGGAGGGGGCAGAGATAGAAGGGAAATATTTATGGCTGGTTGAAAAGCAATAGATCTACAAGGCTGGACACAGGGCTCTGTAGATAGGGGACACCCAGGAAACCTGTGGGATGGATGAACACACTTCTTGAGTTGTTAGTACATGCAGAATTGACTTTGGAAACTGAGTAAAGACCCTCAGTGAAAAGTTTTAGTGGCTGGATTGAAATAAAGATGACTGAAAGCAGGAATCGCCTTTGGCTGGATGGGGCGGGCAGGCTGCAGCGGCCTCTTCCGGGATGCTGGCCGGACCTAAGCACCCCGTGCTCAGGAGGCCACCATCCCGCCTGGCACTTACTGACTCTCAGGCCCTTTGGGGGCTAGACTATCTCCCCAGAGATGGTCCACATCTCTGGGGAGCTGAAGTCCCAGGCTCCTCCCTCCCTCAGTGCCTCTCCAAGAGAACTTGGTATTCAAGGAGACCCAATGCCAGCAGAACTGCCTCTAGCTCTTCATCTTGCAGATAGAGTGGTGGTTAATTTCAGGTCTGGAATCCAATCCCCCGATTCTTACCGTGCTAAGACTGGAGCTGCTCACCAGCTCTCCATACATCTGGCACTCCCCGCCCCCCCCCCATCTCAGATGGGAAACAGAGCCACGTGAGGTGCACCTTTCCCAGCGTGCGGTTGCAGAGCAGCTATTCATGTCTTCCATTCACTAGCAGAACCTCAGGCCCCGCGGAGAGCTGCCTGCCAGGCTGAGCGCTCTGCGGAGAGCTGCCTGCCAGGCTGAGCGCTCCTGGAAGGCAGGAGCGGCAGACAGGTCAATTCCCGAATCTCCCTGGCAACCGTCTCTGACCTGACTCCAGCCTTAGGACCATTGGAGGACAAATTCAGATCCCACCTCCAGGTAAAACCCAGGAGGGTTAGAGCAGTCCATGTAAAACCCCAACCACACAGCCAAAGCCACATACAGGTGAGTATCCCCCTGATCTCAGGGTGGAGAAGGTCTGTCTAAGCCTAAAATTCAAAGGACAAAATCATAAAGGAAAAGAAGGATGGATGTGAGTTACAACAATATTTGAAACTTCTACACTTTAAAAATGCCGTAAACAAAATAAAAATCCAACGACAAACTGAGAGAACATATGTGCCACAAATATGGCAAAGCATTATTATCTTTATGCATAAGGAGCTCTTATAAATCAATAAGGAAAAGATGAATACCCCGTAGAAATGGAGAGCAAAGGATGTAGTAGGTGATTATAGAAATAGGGAAATTCATTAAAAATATGGGGGACAATGCTTCAGTGAAAGGAAATGTAGTTTTTGTAAGTAGTACAGACTTCATTTAAAACCAACCAAATTTGTGGTTTGGGTTTTTTGTTGTTGTCGTTGGTTTTTTTTCTTTTTTTAAAGAAGAGTATACGTTACAGGTAGAAGTACAGATTGCTTCAATCTTTCCAGAGGGTGATTTGATAATGCGCATTAAAATCATTAGCATTTCATTGTGTTTGAACAGTAATTTTAGTTCTATGAATTTATTCTAATCTGATTACTTAATCAGATACATACACACAAATTTATGTAAAAGGCTGTTCATTGTAGTATTATTTAAAATAGCAAAAGAAAAAAGGAAAACCATGTAAATGTTCAACAATAGATCGGTTAAATAGAATATGTTCTATCCCTATGAAAAAGTACCAGCTAGCCATTGAAAATCTTATTCTCAAAGAATATTTAAGGCTATCAGGAAGTCATACAATATATTTTTATAAGTGGAAAAAATCAAATGATAAAACAGTAATTTCACTACAGTCTCAATTTTCAAAAATTATATCTTTTTATGCATGAAAAAAACCCTAGACGAATGGAGAATACATCAAAATGTTGACACTGGATCACCTCAAGTGGTGGGATTAAGGGTGATTTTTATTTTCTCCCTTACACTTGTCTGTAATTTCCATATGTTCTCCAATGAACATGTATTACTTTAATAATAAGAAAAAAAAAAGCTATTTGGGGAGAAAAAGAGTGAATGCTAAGAGGAAAAGCTTCAGCTACCCAAATGGTCTGAGTGCTGGTTGCTATGGAAACCGTAACTTTGAATTGCCCAACTTTTTGTGAATTACTTCCCTGCTCCGCAGGGTTAGTGCTAGGGCTGGATTCAGCATTCCCGGGGTGTGGGCATGTGGCCAGGGCAGTGGTGAAAATGGAAGGACCCTGCCGCAGGCCAGGGTCCCCAAGGAGGGTCCTGGGTTTCATTTTGGCTCCCTCTTCCCTTCCAGGTGTCCTGTAGAGGATGCTGGGGCCCAAGCCGCCCTGTGTGCACGTGGGCTGGGGAGCCAGCAAGAAGCCCACTGCTCCCCTGCATAGGGTTCCCCAGTGCCTCTGTGGAGTACTTGGTGGTTCTCCTGAATCAGCTTTGCCCCACTCCCAGCCTAGTACCTAAAGATGGGGTCCCGGCCATGGTGTGGGGAGGGAGGGAAAGTGGCTTTCTTTTCTTTTTGTGTCAATGATAAAGACGGGGATGTCACCAAGTCCCAGGGACATTTGCCCTAAGTGGAGCCTTTAACGAAAATCCTAATCCTGGCTTGAGCCCTGACCACTTGCCATCTTGCCTTCCTTCTTTCTGCCCCCTGGAGAACAATTCCCTGCACTGGAGGGGAGACGGGCTGAAGCACTAGCCCCAGGGCCTTTCAGGAAGCTGAAAGTCTGGGTACCCTGAGTGCAAAGTCACTTTCATATGCCTATTCTCGGAATGAATGTCTCGCTGCCATTTGTGAATCCTGTTCCGAGCTCTAGGGTGTGGAGAACTGGTTGATTTATAGATCGAGGCAGCCACAAGTTGGAATTTTAAAAAGCAATGTGTCCTTTGAGCAGGAGCCCGGGCTGGGGGCTTTGCAGGCTGTCGCTTTGTCCCAGGGACCAGATGGAACTTGTTTTTCTGTTCACTTGGGGGTTTAACCCTTCGTGCTCTCCCTCCCCTACAGCCCCATTCAGGAGCCACTGCCTTTGAGGCCAGGAGTCAGCCAGGAGTGAGAATCCACGTACCTGAGCCTCGGTGATGTTTATTGAAAATGCCTCATCTTTTCAATCCCCTGTCTTTGCCGAAGCATTGTGTTTCATTTAGCGTTTGCTGGTGGGTGCCAGGCGCTGTTTGAAGCACTTTAGAAATATTAACCCACTTAGTCTTCCCAACCATGATTATCCCTGTTTTACAGATAAGTAAACTGAGGCACACATAGGTTAAGCAACTTGCCCAGGGTCACACAGTTGGTGGGTGATGAGGCCAGGATTTGAAGCCCAGCTGTTTGGTCCTCAAATCTGCGAATTTAATGACAAAATCTTGGCTGCCTCTCGGACAGCAGGTCAATTAATCCTGTTCTTAACAGTTCAGATCTCTTGGGGGTGATTCTCCCCACTTAAGCTATGGGAGCACAAGGGACCATCAGAGGAAGATGGAGTCCACTGGTTTGTGCCGGAAACATCACTGCCATCCTGGGTTTGCCCGACCTGCTACCCTGCTGTTGCTTTTAGGCACGTTAGGCTGCAAAACCCCTATTTATAAGGTCTGTGCCGTGTAACAAGCAGAGTTCAGGGTTCGATGCCCACCTCCACTCCACCCACGGCATGTGCCAACCCAGTGCTACCTGGTGGAAGCCAAGGTCCTTGAGCTTAGATCACTGTCTGCTCCAGGGAAACCTGTATGTCACCTACAGCTTCCTTCCCGCAGAGGTTCTCAGGTTGACCTTTAGCAAACCCCCTTTCCCCTTTACGGAGCAGAACCCACATGGCTCTTTGAACTTTGGGGAACATTGGAACCCTAGCACTTTCCAGGCAGAAAGCTGTCCCTTACCCTAGGAAAGTCAGCCTGGTTCTCTGTCCCCTTTCTTCAGAGGTAGCATTGGACAGAGGCCTGAGTTGGGCACTCCCTGGGGCTTGGGGCTAGGGACAGTGCCGGGTGTCCAGGACACATTGTCTGAGTGGGGAGAGGCTATAGCCTGGAGAGAAGCTAATAATACATCAGACCCTAAACAAAACAAGTGCTTCGGGGACACTGCCTCCTGCCGTGAGGTTACAGGGTCCAGAGAGGGCAGGGAACTTGTGATGGTCTATTAAGGAAGGATGGAGGGCCTGGAGTCAGGAAGGAGGTGTTTGATCAAAAAGGCAAACAAGAACAGCCCTCGTGAGAGGGAGCTGATTCCTAGCTCGCCTTCCAGAAGATCACACCTTGCTCCTTTACGTACTCAGACTTCTTCTTTCAATCGTGTTGTGTATGGCAGTCTTTCTAAAATTGGTTACATATGACCCTGCCTCCCTCAACAGTCCTAATTTAACCTCTGTTAAGTGACTCAATGTCATCGTTACGAACACCTGTTGCGGAGAGCGCCTTGCTACCTGGGCATTTCCTCGCTGTGGCTGCAGGATGTGCTCCACGGCTCTAAGGCCAGGCCCCTGTGGGCAAGGGGGCCTCACCCTGAAGGGGAGGTGCCCCCCCCCCAGTTATCAGTCATCTACGACAGGAAATCAGAACTCCCATGGCTGCCTCAGTCACTCCACAGTGTTTTCTCCCCACAACACTTCTAGCACCAGACGTATGGGTTTTTTCCACACCAACAACCCGTTCTCCAGCTCTCCGTCTGCCAGTGCGGAGCCCCGCGTTTCAGTTCAATCCTCACGCTAACTCTCTAGACTTAGTATCAGACTCTGCCAGCCAAGGGCTTGGTCTCAGACCATGCCCTGCTTCAAACCCCAGTGACAAGTACTGGGTGCCCAGAACACCCACGCTTCTCTCTGACTTGGCTAAATAATCAGGAGTCCCCACTACACCCCCACTTTCCAGTTCCATAATTTGGTAGGACGGCTCACAGAACTCAGGTAAACAGTTGGCTTACAATTACCAGTTTATTACAAAGGATACAACTCAAGGAACAACCACATGGAAGAGATTCCCAGGGCAAGTTTCGAGGGAGGCTGCGTGGACCCGGCCCTGCCCTTTCTGGGAGCCCCACCCCGTTAGCACCTTGACATGCTCACCAATGGGGACACTCTCTGGGCCCATCATTTGGGGGTTTTCACGGAGCCTTCACTTACCAAGGCGTGAATAGATTAAATCTTTGGCCACTGGTGATTAACCAGATCTCCAGCCCCTCCTCCCAAGGTCAGGGGTGGGGCCAAAAGTTCCCAACCTCTATCACACCTTGGTCTTTCTGGGACCAGCCCCATCTTAATGCTGTCTAGGGGCCCCCAACCGCCAGTCGTCCCATCAGCATACAAAAGACACACAACACTGCGGAGATAACTAGAGTCCTGGAGCTGGGTGCCAGGAGCTGAGGACAAAGACCCAGTTCGTGTCTCTGACCACGCCACAGTCATGGCGGACGGCGTAGAGAGCAGCTGGGTGGTATTGCGGATGACTTCAGCCACATGCAGGCAGGCTGGACCACAAGGGGACACGTGCCTTTTCCAGGGGTCACCAGCTGCAGACTGACATGACTCACTTCCTGTTGTTGGTCAACTTCACAGCTGACAGCCCGGCTCTGGGACTCTGCTGCCACGTGGCAGAGACCAGATCAAGGTTTATCGATCATGCAAATGCTGTGGTTCTCTATCAGCTCGCTTTTTGCTGTCCTGGGGTCTTCCGTGAATTGGGGATGGGTCTCTCATTTCACAGTGGTGCTGAGGATGGGCGCCTCGGTCTCTGTGTGTGCTCTGCCCTGGCTGGAAAGGCTGGACAGTGCCCAGGACAGGGGCTCAGAAAGGGGTGAAGGGATCTTGGGGAGCCAGAGTCAGAGCTGCTAGAGGTCCAACGGCCACGCCCAGCGTGGAGATTCTTTTTCTGGAGCTAGGTCTGCCTTGGGAATACACGTTTTCTTTTGTTTACAGAGGGAAGGCTGAGGGGTTTTTGTGATGTGTGTGTGTGTGTGTGTGTGTGTGTGTGTTTAGTTCACTCACAAGTGATATCTAAGGAATCAAAGAAATTTGTAGGGTTATGGTTTCTTCATAAAACTGTCCAACACTGTTAAAATTATTTTAAAAATTTATTTTCCTCCTGTCATCCGTCATTTTTTGCTGCTATTAAAGCTGATAAGTAGCCATGTGTCCCTTCTGGTCTAGTGGTGATATGGGAAAGCTGATAGTCAAGGATGTCAGAATTCTTTCTAAACTAAGAGTCGATAGGCTCAAAACAAGGATGTGAGTCAAGTGCCTGCATTGTGGCGTGTGAGCCCTGTTATGTGTAGGACGCCTCTGTGTGTAGTTTCCAGACGTGCGGATCAGAAAAGCAGCATGGAAGAGTGGCTGCGAGGGCCGTGGAGGTCGAGAAAGACAGGTCTGTGTCCAGATTCCTGTTCTGTAGCCAACCAGCGGATTTCTGGGCCTCTCAGCCTCACTTCCCTCATCGTGAACGTGGAGAGACTTAACGGGGAAAATGTTCCTAAAGTGACGAGTCTGGGTGCGGAGAGCTTTTTAGTGAGTAGGTGCTCACTAAATGTCTGTTCTCCTCTTCCCCCCTACTCTCTCGGATGCCCGACTGCATGCTGGACCCTGCGGCCGTGGGCGAAGTGACCTCCAAATCGGTCATTTCAGCCGGCCCTCTCTGTTAGAGAGCGTGTTGTCTGTTTCAGATCCCTCACCCTTGTCTTAGGTGGGATCATGACCTTCCGTTTGCAGATGAGAAAGCCAAAGCAAAGAGAAGTGAAGGGCCTTGCCCAAGGTCACACAGGCAGGTGGCGATAGAGCCCAAACTAGAAGCCGGGTCTCTTGCCTCCCTGTGCCCTGCTTCTCGCCTTTGCTATTCGCCTGGTAACCACAGGTGAGAAGGTGAACCTCTTACCCTTCTGGATGCCCCCAGGTGGCAGCCCTGCTGTCCCAGGATTGTTAGGTGGTTCAAGAAACCGAAAACCCATGAAAGCCCTTTGAAAAATTAGGAGCGGTACACACATGAGTTCTGCCATTTTTCTGCAATTTTTAAAAAATTTCTTTTCGGCGTAACAGTATTCATTGTTTTTCCACAACACCCAGTGCTCCATGCAATCAGTGCCCTCTCTAATACCCACCACCTGGTTCCTCCAACCTCCTACCCCCCGCCCCTTCAAAACCCTCAGATTGTTTTTCAGAGTCCATAGTCTCTCATGGTTCACCTCCCCTTCCAATTTCCCTCAACTCCCTTCTCTCCATCTCCCCATGTCCTCCATGTTATGTGTTATGCTCCACAAATAAGTGAAACCATATGATAATTGACTCTCTCTGCTTGACTTATTTCACTCAGCATAATCTCTTCCAGTCCCGTCCATGTTTTAATTCCTTTCTAATAATACCAGGTAGATGAGAGGCCTGACACCCCTCCTCCCTCCATCCCCAGCTCTTCGAGGGAGAAAGGAACCAGGACCAGAGCTGCTTTTCCCAGTGGCTGCTCAGCACACACCATAGTAACAGGGTGAGTCTCTGGTGCCAGGAACTCGGCATCCGGCCCTGACCTGCAGGGGTGCATACAAAGAGCCTTTCAGAATGGAAACCTAACAAACATTTTTTTTTTTCTTACCACTTCCTTATCCACACTCTGGCTTTTCAGAATGAATGATTTGGAAGGCCCAGCTGCCTCCTCTAAGCACTTCAGGCAGCTCAGACAGAGAAACAGGCTCCCCACTCTCCCTGCCACCTCAGGGCCAGCGCTCCCAGAACAGCCTCACGCTGGGGGACAGCAAGGAAGGGGGAACGATGGCTAAATGCCCAGCAGCCCTTGGCTCCCTGGGTCTGGCTCCCACTTGCTCGGGCAGCTTGCCCACCTCCAGAGAGCGGGGCGTGATAGAGACTCCCCGTATGTGTCAGGCGCTGTCTTCGGTTCTTGCGTACTGTCTTGGTTTTTGTTTGTTTGTTTGTTTGTTTAAAGATTTATTTATTTATTTGACAGGCAGAGATCACAAGTAGGCAGAGAGGCAGGCAGAGAGAGAGGGGGAAGCAGGCTCCCTGCTGAGCAGAGAGCCGGATGTGGGACTCGATCCCAGGACCCTGAGACCATGACCTGAGCTGAAAGCAGAGGCTTTAACCCACTGAGCCACCCAGGCGCCCCAGTTCTTATGTACTGTCAACCTTTCATCTGCACAGCAATGCTCTGTGGTCAGTGCAATGACTCCCCCCATATTCCAGGTGAGGAAACAGGTGTGTAGCTTGCCCCAGCTGGTAAGCTTCAGAGCTAGCCGGCAGACCCAGGCGATCTGGCTCTGATGGCGGGTATTACCCACCCCGCTCTACTGCTTGTCCAAAACAATGGAGTTGATTTCATCAAGCCACATTTCCTTGGAAACATTCACAGTAGGGACTAGCAAAGGGAGATTTGGGTTCAGTTTCCCTGTCTAGTCTCGTTTCCATGGTGAGGCCCAGCCCTCTTTGCCTTCCTGAGATCCTCCCCTCTGGGGTACGGAGCGTCTTCAGGGCCCAGCCCCTCCAAATTCACCTCATTACCCCACAGAGCTTTCTAGCCTGTCCCGCCCTCCGTTCTGGCTGGTATGTTTCAACCACAAATTTGCTCTGATGAGGGGAGTCTCATATATTTGAGACCCTTGAAAAAGACTGAATAACTACAGAAGAGAAACACATGCCAGGGGCCAATTCAAGCTTCCTCCTGGGCAGGCAGAGCATGAGGGAAACGCCTCACTCCTTTGGGCAAAACCATCCATGATTGTCTCTGGAAAGTTACCCTAAACCAAAGGTTAGAGCACTTTGTTTGAGACCCTTCCTAACAGATTGAACGATTTGATGGCTGGGAGGACAGAGTTACCGTTTTCTGCTCAGGCTGCCGCAACGAAACACCATAGACTGGATGACTTAAACAACGGAATTTTATTCTTGCCGTCCTGGAAATTAGATCCAAGATGAAGGTGCTAGCCAAGTTAGTTTCTGGTGAGAGCTCTCTTGTCTTCTCTGGCAGAGAGCTGCCTTTTCTCCATGTCTTCATGTGGAAGAGAGAGGCACAGAGAGAGAGCTCCCTGGGGTCTCTTCTTATAAGGGCGCCAATGCCATCATGAGGTCCCCACCCTCACGGCCTTATCTAAGCTGTATTAACGCCTGCAACCCCGTCTCCAAATACTATCACATTAGGGTTAGGGCTTCAACATATGAACAGGGCAGGGAATGCCAACATCCAGTCCATAGCAGATGGCAAAGACTGAGGGAAGGTACGTTTGAAGGGTGCGCGCAAGAACTCAGGCGATCCGATCTGGCCATGCTGAGTGTAGGCTGTTACCAGACATAGGGAAAGGTGCTGAGTGACTGTTTCTATAGGAGTTTGATGTTCAAGGCAGAGGTCTAGGCTGGAGACAGAAGTAGATCTGAAGGTCTACCTCTCCAAGCCACAGTCTTCTCAACTATAGAGTAAGATTAGTAATACCTCTCTCATAAGGTTGTTGGAAGCTTTGAATAAGAAAAACAAAGTACTTGGTGATATGTTTCTGTGTATTAAAACTTGAGAGCTAATTCTTGAGAGTTAGGTGGCCAAGATACACCTGGCTAAAATTATGGCATAGATGGCTTGTCTTTGGTACCTCAACCGTCCACATACCATGTCCTTTCCCCCTTGGACATGGCAGCGTCCCCTTCCTTCTTTGCTCCCACCTCCTCCCCCACTCCTATTCTTGTCTGTGTCTGTCCTTCTCAGCACATCACATCCCAGTGTGGTGACTGATAGCAGCTTAAAATGTTATCTGCCCCCAAGGGACTTTGCATGCTAAGAGACTGAAGAGTCTTAAATTAAAAGAAGAAAGAGATAGAAAAGGGAAGGAAGAAGAGGAGGGGTGAGGGGGGAAAAAAAGCTATATTTTTTCAATTAGCAGAAAAAAATATGAATTTACTCAATTTTTAGTTTTTTCCCCCATACTTTTCTTAAGTCCTTTTTTTAAAAAAAAACATTTTATTTATTTATTTGAGGAGGAGAGAGAGAGAGAAAGAGAGAGAGTGCAAGAGTGGGGAGGATCAGAGGGAGAAGCAGACTCCCTGCTGAGTAGAGAGCCCAATGCAGGACTCGATCCTGGGACTCGGGAACCATGACCTGAGCCCAAGGCAGTCGCTTAACCAACTGAGCCACTCGGGTACCTATATATATAAATAAAAATTATATGTGTGATATTTAGTACATTGATATGATATTTAGTACATTGGGATTTTTTTTTTTTTAGATTTTATTTATTTGACAGAGAGAGAGAGATCACAAGTAGGCAGAGAAGCAGGCAGAGAGAGAGAGAGAGAGGGAAGCAGGCTCCCTGCTGAGCAGAGAGCCCGATGCAAGGCTCGATCCCAGGACCCTGAGATCATGACCTGAGCTGAAGGCAGAGGCTTTAACCCACTGAGCCACCCAGGTACCCCAGTACATTGGGATATTTGATTTAGTTATGTATATATTTATATCTATAAAGATCTCTCTATATACATATATACAATTTTGCATATACATGATACTACATACCTGTGTAAGTATGTATGTGTGTTTATGTGTATACATATGTATGTAGAGGAAGAAAGAGAAAGAACAATCATATACTATGCATCAGCTTAAGTTTATAGCTACTATGCTAGAGAAAAGAGACACTAATTATGGTTTTGGGGGCTTCGTATATCTGATGGCAAGATAGTTGAGGCATTTCGCCCTCCTGAAATACTGCCCCGTCATAAATTGTTACTTCCTAACTTTTGTGTAATGCTGGTTCTACCAGCGAACACAGTAGGTTGGGAGGGTCTTATTAATTTCTGAGCTTCAGCCTGAACAGGAATAGAGGGGCCAAGGACAGGTGCAGGGGATGAGAAATGAAATGGGTGATGTGGCTCTTAGGTATCCAGAGCTAGAAAAATCTCACCGGACAAAACGTCAGGGAAGTTAGTGTAGGAGTGGACCCGAGTCAGCCCCAAGAAACCATGGCGGGAGGGGTGGAAGGAAACTGATCATTCGATGACAGAGGGAGATCAGGGGAGACCCAGCTTGGACTGCAGGTCCTCCCAGCGAGCAGGATGGAGCCCTGATAACATCCCCCTGACGCTGCAGCCCTCAGGTAATTAAGCCATTGGGTGGGAATCGATAGGTAAGCAGGGGCAAAATTCTGTTAATGGGTGTTAGCTCTGACCTGTGCTTTGCGCTATTTCAGGCCTTCATTATACCACACCTGGGCTATGACTGTGGTTTTCGAAAACTCTACTTCCTGTCTTTTTCCCCCAGATGAACACACCTTCCTCCTCTGGGCTCCCACATCACCCTGCATTCTGAGGGCACTGATCTCACTCTACGGCAGGTTATGAGGTTTTGCAAACATGTCTTATCTCCCCAACTGCATTACCAGCAAGTCTAAAGCAGCTGTCTTACACCACATGTCAAACCTGCCTAGGGCAGGGGAAGCACTCAATGGGCAGTAACCAGGGGCTCAGGCAAGCAGATGGGCACGACAAAATCTGCCCATGGGGAGCCAGGCTCGTGCCCCTAGGTTGGGCTCAGGATGAGTTCTCATGCTCTAGGAGGCAATCTCACAAAAAAGGCAGAAACCCCAATCAGGAAAACTAGACAGATTCTGTAATGGTACTTTGGATGAGCTTATCCAAAAATGGACATAATCGGTGAAAGAATCCATGAACTTGAAGAAGGATAGATAGAAATTATCTAAACGCACATAAAGAGAGAAAAGAAGGGTAAGGGACACAACAGAGCGTCCGAGAATTGTGGGACGATAGAAAATGGTTTAACTTACATAGAGTTGGAGTCCCAGAAATAAAATACAGAAAGAGCAGAGCAGAAGAAGTATTTGGAGAGATGATGGCCAAGTATTTTTCAAAACTATTAGACCCAAGAAGCTCAGAGAGCTGTAATCAGGATTAACAATAACAACAACAAAGCAATATCTCTATATATCATGATCAAACTGGTGAAAACTGGCAGTCAAGGGAAACTCTGAAGACAACCAAAGAAAAAAATAATGCTGATATCCCCTCACCAAAGTATTCCTAAATACTCACAAAGGAAATATGTTCTTGGGACAGAGTTAGAGAATACACAGCGGGGCCAATGTGTTAGCTTACCCCAACATTTCTGAAGTTCTCTAGGTATTTGGGTTCTTTGCTTTGTGTTATATCAAGGAATTTCCATCACCTCTATTTTAGTTAGTATAGGATACCATGGAGTTCAGCAGTCAGCAGGGAACATGCTGAGGAAACAGACCCACACCCAGATGATCTAGCTAGCACTTTGAATCTAGAATCCATATTGATCAAGCTGGTCCCATCTCGGTTTTTCTGTCCTCTGATGTAGCTCCTTACCTTAATACATATATATATATGTAGTATGTGTCTCAGGCTTCTGAGATAACATCTCAGATCTCTGCCAATAAATATAAGAAAACAAATGCCAGTTATTTGGGTGTGGAAGTCTGCTGTTTTGGGATCAGACTTTATACTTGTCACTGTGAGGTATGCTGAGATCTGACTCCAGGATAGTTCCAGAGCAATGAGGGGTGGTCAGTGTGGGCATCAGGAAGAGCTAATCTCGGGATGCCTGGGTGACTCAGTCAATTTAGCGTCTGTCTTTGGCTCAGGTCATGATCCCAGCTTCCTGGAATCGAGTCCTGCATCGGGCTCCTTGCTTGGCAGGGACCTGCTTCTCTCTTTTGCTCTACCGCTTGTGTTCTCTGTGTGTGTGTGTGTCAAATAAATAAATAAAATCTTAAAAAAAAAAAAAAGAACAGCTAATCTCTTGCAAGGTAAGATCAGTCTTACCAGGCACAGAAGAAGGGGCAGCTTCTGTCAGAAAGGGAGGCTCACTGGGTCTGAGCTTCAGCCGTCTGAATCATGCATCCCAAACCACAGGGTCCCAATTTTTCCTCGTCAGGTCTCTCTCCCTGAAGAGACCTGGCGAGCCTATGAACTTACCTCGTAACTCAGCAACCTGCAGCATCAGAGTTCATGTGCGATTTTTTCCATTGGCACTGAAGCTGCAGGCTACAATTTCCCACAGCTCATTGAGCTACCATTCTGGTTTGGAGTTTTGTTTTTTTTTTTCCTCCAAGAAGTCGTAAATGTTCCCTGGTCTTCTGATCATGTCTTGAGTTGAGAATTTAAACCCCAAGTTTGTTGGTCTGTTTGTGTTTTAGTCTTTCCAACCAAAAGAAGCCGTCTTATTCCACTTTGTGTCCTCATCATCCCCAGTGCAATCAACTCTTACGCAGCACTGCCAGTCAGACACTTGTCTTTAATGGGCATTTTGTTCTAGGCCACCACACTTGATAATTAAGAGTCTTTTGCTACTGGGGCGCCTGGGTGGCTCAGTGGTTAAATCCTCTGCCTTCAGCTCAGGTCATGATCTCAGGGTCCTGGGATCCAGCCCCGCATCAGGCTCTCTGCTCAGCGGGAAGCCTGCTTCCTCCACTCTCTCTCTATGCCTACTTGTGATCTCTGTCTGTCAAATAAATAAATAAAATCTTTGGGGAAAAGAAAAAGAGTCTTTTGCTACTGCATGTCATAGGCCACCAGCGTCACATTTCATAATGTAGCCTGTTTCACATCACTGATTTCAAGTGATTGATATGCGATATCAAGTGATTGATTGAGATATCAAATTGAGCAGTTGGATATGATGTGCCTTTGGTGTGGCTTCCCTCATTTTTCTCCTGCTTGGCATTTCTTTTGTTGGGCTTCTTGGATCTGCGGTTTATAGTTCACATCAAATTTGGAAGTTCTCAACCATGCTTTCTTCTTTTTTCTGCCTCCCCCACTCCCTTCAAAGGACTCTAGTTACCCCTATATTTAGCTACTTGAGAGTCCCACACTCATTGCCATGCAGTTCGGGGTTCTTCCCCCAGTCTTTTTACTGCCTGTGTTTCATTTTGGGTGATTTCTCTTGCCGTATCTTACAGTTCACTAATATGTCATTCTGTACAATAGTCTTCTGTTGACCTCATCAAATGCATTTTTCATCGCAGACATTACACTTTTTAGCCCTTCCATTTAAAATTTCACATTGAATTTTAAAAAAGAGATTCCATCTCTCTTGGGATATTTAAGCATCCCTACCTTCTTGAACATATGGAATATAGTTATAATAACTGCATTAATGTCTTTGTCTACTACTTCTATCATCTGTGTCATTTCTGGTCTGTTTCTATTGATTAATTCTTGTCCTCATTACGGTTTCTATTTTTTGCTTCTTTGCATACCTGGTAATTTTTTTTTAGTTGCCAGACATTGTGAATTTTTACTTTGTTGCATGTGAGATATTTCATCTTATAAATATTCTTGAGCTTTGTTCTGGGATGTAGTTAGGTTCATTGGAAACATTCTGATCCTTCTAAGGCTTGTTTTTAAGCTTAGTTAGGTGGGGCCAGAGCAACCTTTTTCTAGAGCTAATTTGTCCCACTGCTAAGTGTTCTGTCTGCTCCCTTGTGAATTACGAGGTTATTGGGGGTGGGGGGGTGCCGTTGTTGTTTACTATAACTGGTAGGAATACAAACCGTTCCTAGGTCTGTGTGATCCCTGAAGATGTTTCCCTCTGTTCCTTTTGGGAGTTCCTTCCCTGGTGTCAGGTCATTTCTTCACATGTATGTGCTCATCAGCACGCAACTAATAAGGGCCGATGCTCTGTGATTTCCAGAGGTTTCTCTCTGCACAGCTATCTCTCTCTCTCTCTCTCCTGTGAATTCCAGGCAACTTAACCTCCTTGGACCTCCAGCTTGGTATCCTCATCTCAGAGTGACCATCAGGCTCCAGCTGGTCCCCCTCCCTCCACTGCAGGCTGGAAACTCAGTCTAGGCAGAAAAGGGGGTAATTGTAGATATTCCTCATTTGTTTTCCCTCTCTCGCTGATCACTGCCCTGCACTGCCCAATGTCCAAAGTCTGAAAACCACCGTTTCACATGCTTTGCTCAGTTGTTTCATTGTCTCAGGTCATAGGGTGAATCTGCTCCTGTGCTTGTACCTGTCTTCAAAGAGGACCAGGCAGTGACCAGCCCCAAATGTGAGGGTCTGCTGCGGGCAATCTCCTCCATCCCAAAGCCCTGTCAGTCAGTGTGTACTTACGGAAAACTGGAACTCCACTCTAGCTATTTTAAGCAGGAAAGCACTGAATACAGAAAATTTACTACTTACAAAATTGTTAGCTGGGCTAGAGGAGTAGGCTCTAGTTTGGGCCTCCAGGAATGACTTTCCCGGGAATAAAACCATCCAACTGGTCTACCAAGAAGAGCTGCTTTTTCGGCCCCAGTGAGGAAACCACATAATCTGGAAGCTGCCCTAGAGCTCTTGGCTTCAGAAGCACACCACCAGGAAGCTGTCACCACCTCTTAGGAGCCTCTGAGCTCCCATGAATCAGTGACTTGACTTGAGAACAGTAACTCTGAATGTCTCTGTCACGGCCTCCCTCTCCCAAGACCTATGGAGCTGCCCCTCTACACTGGATCACTGTGGGTGACCCCCAAGTCCTCAGCCAGTGACAGCACAAGCAGAGACCACCATCCTTCAGGGTGACAATTTTATTGATAATTTCCTAGTCTCATATTCAAACAGAGACCGTGGGAGTCGGCAACCTGGTGTAAGTACCACGCTTCACTGAAGAGGGATTGGCAAGGAAAAAAAGCAAACCCTAAGGCAGGAGGAACACACATCAGGTATTTATAGCTGGTGTGCTCAGTTGTACAGAGCAGAGCTCTTATCCGGGGGTTTGCCTATAGTCTGGACACCCTGGATAGGCTTTAGGGAAGCTATAAAGGCCCTAAATTATATGCAAATTTACTTCTACAAAGTGTTTTCTGGAGTCTGTATTTTTTTTTTCATTCTTTTTAGGGCTTTGTGATTTTAAAAAGTTAAGAACTCCTGAGGTGATCACAATTTTAAATTATTATTTATTATTATTATTTGCCTCTGCAAAGCAAATTGGGTCAGTGGTTTTCGAAACTCTTGTTTTCATTAATGTCACAATGGTGTATTGTGTCGCCCGTTTTCAAGCTATAAAAACTGAAGCCCAAGAAATTTGAACTTGCTTTAATTCCACATTAAACTGGCATTTAGCCATCACTCAGCCTGGAATCTTCTGGGCTCCTCCGCCTTCACTTCACCTATTGAAGCGTCCTGCCTGCCAGCAGACGGTCTCTAGTTTGATCACCCACTACCCTTCAAGACCAATTTTATTTATTTATTTATTTTTTAAATTTAAATTCAATTAGCCAACGTATAGTACATCATCAGTTTTAGACGACAGGACCATTTTAGAAGCAGAACACAGGCTTCCTCTTTCAGTTTGGTTTATTATAAGTCAGGGAAAACAAAAGGGTCACCCTGTGTTCCAAGGACAAAGGAAAGGATGCCTGAAGTGAAGAGCCTGAGTCAAGGAAGCATCTGTGGAAGAGATGAGCCTTTAAGCCATTGATGTTTGCGTGGTACTATCATGAATCAGAAAGGGCAGAATGTTCCAGGTGAAAGCACTGAATGTAGCAAAACCAACGTTATTTGAGCACACATTCTACACCTGAATCTCTTCTCGTCACCACAGCCCTGGGAGGCTGAGATATTATTATCTCCAGTTTACTTTTTAGGAAACTGAGGCTCAAAGAGATATGTGGCTTATGCAAAGTAATACACTTGTGAGTCATAATAAACACAAACTCCTGTAATGGAGAAAAAGGAAACATCCAAAACTTCAGAAACTTAGTCTAGGAAATGTGGACCTGGTCACGTGTACCTATTTTATTCATGTTAAAGTTCCTATGGCCCTTTGGCAAAACGTTAACTCCTAAATTTTGGAATTTGAGATGGCTATTTTGTTACTATAGTCATAGTGATAGTAAGGGGAAAAAGTCTGCATTAAAATGTAACCTAGGACCCTTACATCACACCATATACAAAAATTAACTCAAATGGACCAAAAACCTAAACATATGAGCTAAACCTACAAAACTCATAGAAGTAAACATAGGGGGAAATTTCATAACATTGGAACTGGCGATGATTTCTTGGATATGACATAAATAGCATAGGCAACAACAAAAAAAATGGACAAATTCAACTATGTCAAAAAAGTTTAATTACATCAGAATACACACAATCAACAGACTAAGAAGGCAACCTACACAATAAGTAAATATTTGCAGATTGCATATCTGATGGAAGAGTAATATCCAGAATATATAAAGGACTCCTACATCTCAAGAGCAACAAAAAATAATCCAATTTTAAAAACAGAAATAGGGCCTAAATAAATATTCTCCCAAAGACATGCAAATGGCCAAAAACACATGAAAAGTTGCTCAACATCACTAATCATAAGGTAAATAAAATTAAAACCATGATGTGATGTCACCACAAATTCACTGGAATGGCTACTATTTTTTTAACAAAAGGAAAGAAAAGAACAAGTGTTGGCAAGGATGTGGAAAAATTGTAAGTCTTGCGCATTGTCGGTGGGAATGTAAAATGGTGCAGCTGCGATGAAAACAGTATGGTGAGTTCCTCAAAAACTTAAAAATAAAATTACCATATGACCCAGCAGTTCCACTTCTGAATATGTATCCAAAAGAACTGAAAGCAGGTAATTTAGAGATATTTGTATATCCAATGTGAACAGTAATATGTACAACAGCCAGAAGGTAGAAAAGACCCAAGTATCCACTGACTGCTGAATGGATGAAGAAAATGTGGTGTACACATACAGAATAATGTATGCATCCTTGAAAAGGAAGGAAATTCTAACCCAGGCTACAACATGGATGAACCTGGAGGGCATTATACTATAGGAAATAAGCCAGACACCAAAAGACAAATACTGTGTGACTCCAATTATATAAGGTACTTGGAGTAGTCAAATTCATAGCGACAGGAAATAGAATGGTGGTTGCGGGGGTGCTGGGGGAGGGGAGAACAGACAGTGGTTAATTGGCAAGGAGTTCCATTTTGCAAAATGAGGACTTCTGGAAGTTGGTTGCACAACAACGTGTATGAACTAACACTACTGAACTGTGTACTTAGAAGGGGTTAAGACGATAGGGAAGGACGCCTGGGTGGCAGTCAGTTAAGCGTCCGACTTTTGATTTCAGCTCAGGTCATGATCTCAGGGACGTGAGATCAAGCCCCATATGGGGCTCCATGCTGAGCATGGCACCTGCTTAAGAATCCTTCTGTCCCTCTCCCTCTGCCCCTCTTTTTCCCCCCCATCCCCGCCCCTGCTCACATGTGTTCTCAAGTACTCACTTGCTCTCTAAAAAAAAAAAAAAAAAAGTTAAGATGATAAGTTTTATGTTAGATGCATTTTACTGTAGCTTAAAAAAACATAACCAAGTACGAGATATTACTTGGAAAATTATTTCATATATTTTAGCACTAAATAGGCTGACTACTGAATTTTCATTTCTCATAAGTTGGTTTCATTAAGTATGACTCTTAGCCCCTCTACTTTCTCTTTTGTTGATTTCTTAATATATGAAGGATCTTGTGATGTATGGTAGAAGTGTGGTGGATTGGGTTCAAAAGACCTAATTGTAACCCAGCCTTATCCCTTCCCAGCCCAATGAAGCAGGTCCACCGAACTGGACTTTACAAAGGGCCTTAGTTTTCTCTCTGACACTGCTCTCAGAATAACTCCAACACTCACCTCCAGAACCCTGAACTCTACATAAGGTATATCCCACGATATGCCAGAGCCGACACCTTGCCTAACCATATCATCACCCCCACAGCCATACTCCTCATTCCCCAAACCACATTCCCCTCTGGGTGGTCAACAACTGATGCCAGACCAAGAGGCCAAAATGAGTATTTCATGCATTTGTGACTTGAGTTTCATCGGAGGGAGGTGAGGATATTGGAGCCAACAGGTGGGGAATCATAGAAAGCAGGGGGAGCCAGGCTACATCCCTCCTACCCAGCCTTTTGCCCTGGCTTCTTTCTACTCTATGATCTAGTATGAGCCACTTATACTTTGTTTGTCTCGGCTGCCTCCAAAGCATTCATTCATTCATCTATTTGGCGACTGCGTACTGAATAAATACAAAGGGATCTGGTCCTTCTTAAACATCTGGCGGTATCAAGCCCTCGGTGTATGTTATCTCATTTAATGAGAAGGTAGATTTCAAGGAAAGAACTTGAATCCCAAATCACCAATTAAGAGTGACTCCAGGCTCCAGGAGATAGAGTCATTTGCCTAAGATGAAGCCTGCTTGTCAGTAAATGATGGAACTGGAATCCAAACCCATCCCATCTAATGCCACACTCGCCCTTTCCACCACACTGCACCGCTCCTTGGCATCTGCCCAGTGGTCTCCAGACGCAAGTGGTCTCTAGGTACTCTCACTCACCAGGCAGTCACTGTGAGATGGTGAGTGGAGCCACAAGGGCACACACTGTACCAAAGCACAGCAGGGAGTTGGAAATTTGGAAAGATGACATTGTCCCCATAAGAAAATCAGGTAATTGACCAGATTACTTCTTGGGTCTTTGTCTGAGGTCATTTCCGGAGCTAAGATTTGTGACTCTCTGTCTCGTGGATGCTCCTGGTCTGGAGACTTGCTACCCAAAGTGTGGCCCGTGGACTAGTCACATTGGCAGCCCCTGGTAGCTGGTAGAAAGGTTAGAAAGGTTAGAAGGTAGTCTCTGGCCTCATCCAGACCTACAAAATCAGCATTTACGTCTTAGTACAATTTCCTGGACTCTAGAGGACTCACGGCTACAGATTCTCTGCTAGACGCCTCTTGCCCTCCACCCTTCAGCCTCTGGGTTGCTCTAGAGCACAGCTGTCGCTGGGTCTCCAGGCCGGGAGGCCTCGTCTCCATGCACGTCTACCTCCACGGCCTTCCGTCCTTCCGTCTCCCTGTCTGTGAAGCGTGTGAGTGCTGGCTGACGTCTCCTCACTCCTCCCGAGGAGCGTGAGGTCTTCCAGGAACATCTGGTAGTGCTCAGTGGCTTGCTCGGAGACCTCAATATTGCTTGGCTCAACCAAAATAAATTGGAAAAGAAAATTGAACATTGCATCAATTTGAAGCAAGTTGATAAATTCTGCAGCTAAGCAATACCAATAGAAAATGATAGATCGCCGCAGAGCAGAGCGTCCCCTGCAGTGATGTATAGTCACATTACCTGAATACCGTATTACATGATTCTGCTTTATTACCAATGTTGGTGGCAGACAGAAAAAACAGATTACACTTGAGTTCAAATCGATAGGAACTTTATTTACTGGCCTTTTAAAACATATTTCTGCACTTTATAAAAACATACGGTAGATGCTATTGATAGAGCTTGTCTGCTTGTTAAAAAGCAATTTGCCCAAAACGAGGCTTTTAAGCTGTAATTTACGGCATTACCTTTTACCTCCTTTTTTCAGGGTTCTGTTCGCCTGGCTGTGCTTTGACGACTTCCTTAGACTTTTCTTGCCTTTAATTTTCTCTCCCACTTATCATCTCCCTAAACTATGAACTCCCTGGGGCCTTAGAGCAGGAGGGAGAAAGGAGCAGCACCTTCTCTTGATGAATGCTGGGGTCTCTCCCTAAAGCCCACCCTCCTACCCTCAGCTTCCTTACTGCTATTCTGGGTTTTGAGGAGGCTTCTGTGGGTTCAGATGGTCTAGCCTCTCCCTCCTTTGATCCACATGGACCCTCCTTTGCTCTCCCTCCTCCCTCGGAGAAAGACATTTCTCCCCCCGAAGCCCCGATTGCAATCATTCTGAGTGGTAGGAATACCTATGCAAACTCACCCAAAAAAATCAAACAAAGATCTTGGGACTCCCAGGTCAAATCAAGTCATTCTTGAGGCTGGAAGATGAGCGTCCTGTTTCCCCCAGGTTCTTAACCAGGAGCACCACTCACCCCTCCCGTCTCAAATTTCTGTCACTGTCCCTGTTGCTGTTGCTGCCAGGTGAGGAGTGGGGGATTTGGACCACGAGAGCAGAGTGGTCAGTGCCCCCGTGGTTCTGGCCGTGGTTCTGGGCTGTGGTTCTGGGGCAGGCACGTGGTTCTGGGGCAGGCACGTGGTTCTAGAGCAGTATGGGGACTGTATGCGGTCTGTAGCCTTGCCCAACAGTTGCCAAGCGTCAGGGCCCTGTATGGCTCAAAAGGGAAAGGGGTCACATCCTTCCTCGCCCTGCACCTTGGCCTTGACCTGACATCCCAGACTTCAGAGGTGCTCAGTTTGTACACATGATTTCCAATCCCTTACAATTCCATGATGAGAAAGTCTGGGGTCGGCAGACTTAAGAGTCCCTCACTGTCCCCAGCTACCAACGACAGAGTGACCAGATGCTATAAATTGAGGGCCAGATTCAAAGAGCGATGGCTATGTTAAGTGGCCTCCTCATAGCCAGCCTGGATTTAGGAGTTGTCTTTCACCTATTCCAGAAATGCGGCAACTTGCAGTCAGAGAAGGGGGAAATGTAGCCAGATTGTTGGTCAGGAATCCTTGCTGCCTCACACCCGAGTGGCCGGGCGCTGTGTCGAAGCCCACCGCGAGGGCTGCTGCTGACCCAGTCGCATGTCTCTCTGTAGAGTGCAGAAGCACCCCGTGCCGGCTCCTGACCCAGAGCCCATGGACAGCAGAGTCTGTATTTGTCTAGTAAGGGCTTTCTTATTAAAAGAAATGATTGATAAATAAGTGGATGAGTGAGTGGATCAACAAATAAATACAACTTCCCTCCTTACCCTGTAGTTCCCCGCTAATGATGCTTAAAGGTCACAGAAGGGAAGCAAGTCTGACTCCTAAGAAGCGAGGATAAACCAAGTCCTCACGTGGTACATGCCTAGGAAGTAATGAGGCAGAGTCTTGGAGTGACCCGTCAGCAGGTGTAAAAAGCAACTCCCAGACGCAGGTGTTCCCACACTCGCGTGACCTGCTCGTGTGCCTGGGACACTGGGCTCGCTTCTCCCAGGACCTCCAGGTGAACAGCACCGAGGAGTGTTCATTAGGCTATGGGAGTCCTGACTTCATTCCAAAAGTCATAGTAACCTTGGCCGGAACAGCTTCCATAGCAGCAGTGTGAGGGCTGGAAACGCCCGTTGCTGGTCATGCCCGTGGCCTGCCCTGTGGCCTTCAGAGAGAGGCATCTTTAGAGTTTTTGTTTGTTTGTTTAGCCCTAGGACTAACAGTTGGGCTGTTGGCTTCCGTGAAGAGGCAAATGTCAGCTCCCTGGAAGAGCAGAGAGGAGTCAGTTAGTCCCCAAGCCTATAGCTGCGGAAATGGACCTACAGGCTGGCAGCTAGAGGAGCTGAGCTCGGTGCTCAGCTGTGGAAAATACCAGTCAGGAGCCTGATGTTGCATTTGATCGCAAAGGAAAAGGGAGTCAGCTGCTGGAGTCGGCCAGACCCAGACTAGGTTTGAATTCTAGTTCGTCCTGCACCTCTGCGGACCCTGAGAAGCCACCCTAACCTCACTGAGCCCTCGTTGCCTCCAGAAATTAAATGAGATGATTTGCTTAAAGTACTCCTCTCACAAGCTCTCGATCAGTAAGGGCTCGCGTACTGATTAGCATCAAGCAAGACCCGCGCACCTACCCTAGGGGCAGGTAATATCTGGTTCCACTCGCTCTGCCGGATGTGCCATCATGTGCAAAGACATAGAATATTCCAGTCTCCCTTCTAAGAAGTGAGAAGGGAAGAAGTGTCTGCTTCATTTGAGAGAGTGCAGTGAGTTCTGTGTTAGAGGCAATGTGACCTGAGAATTAGCGGACGGTACATGTTGCTGTGACTCAGGACAGAGAGAGCACTGCAGGGTAGGATTTTCTGGAACAGGTAAACCTAGTACACTTTGAAGGATGGGTAGAACTTGCATAAGCAGAGGGAAGAGGACAAGGCTTTTCAGGCATGGCAGGGGAAGGCTAGGATGAGACTAGACATGGAGACGAAAATCCACATTGAAGGATATAGCAAAATTAAGGAAAGACATTAGGAGAATATGGAGGTGGTGTGGATCTGAACTGGTTATGTGAAGGCTGAGGACAGTGAGAAACGTGCTCAGAAGAGTAAAAAGGAGGTCAGAAAGCACTTGGGACTTTGGGGGGGAAGTCTTAAGTCAAGGGGACAGATGGTACCCTTGAAAAGGATGCTGACTGTCTCCCTCTTCCCTCTCCTGATGTCCTCAGAGCCGTGAACCAAGTGAGTCTCATCCGTTGGCTCTTCCTTGATTAACCTCCTAGCGGGAACCCTGGCCGGATCTGCACTTGCTTTCCCCGTAATAGCCAGTGCGCTCCCCATCCCGCTGGAACGCACGCCCTGACATTCTATTAGGCTCTGCAGAGAAGGAAAGGCTATCATCCATGGTGGTGACAGCGGGCTCCCAGCCCTGCCAGGTAGCTGTAGCAACTTTCTAGTCTCCCTTGTCTTGTTAATTAGGAGGCCGAGCTCACAGGATTGGGCTATGAATCTCAGATAACAGCTCCTCAACCTTCATAACTGCTCTTAAGTAGGTGGTGAAACCCAGTGCCTTCCATATGTGCTTTAGAGGCCCTTGTGTTTAAGATCTGTGTGTGCGCTCTCTCTGCCAGGGATGGGAAACAGAGGGGAAGCTTCCCACATGCCTCTTCCGTTGCCTCCAAACTCGTTATCCCTTCAGCCCTTGAGCCAAGATCCATCTCCTCAGTCCGCTTCCCCGGCTCCCTTCTCAGATCCAAGGGCATATGTCCAGGTGTCAGGGAGCCTTTGCACTTCAGCACGAACATTTGTGAACACCAGAGCTGGGAACTGGTGACGAATCGGCTGATGGCGGAGTTTTCCCCCTCTCTTTGCATTCCCCGTAAATAGTATACAGTAATCAAAATTTAAGCGGCCTGAGATGAAATAATTACTTAACAATCATATAAGACGAACTGATTCAACAAATGACAATGCGGGCCCGTGATATACAGAACAGATGCAGGCAGTGTACCATATTATAATGTGCTAATACAAGATTGACAGCACAATAATAGGAGTGAGCAGCAATTCAGCCTATAATTCCAAACCAAATGTGAGGCTGTCCGCAGAACTCAAATCCTAGCAGGCTGCAAAATTAGAGGTAACACCGCGCAAGGTTCAAGACGACTCATTAGCAGGTTGGCAGTGTGTTTCAGGAGCAAATTTGTCTGTCGAAGGAACTAATTTTGTGCCATCTTCAGCTCAATTTTTTTTTTTTCCCCAAGTCTGCAGATACAATCTTCCCTGGAAAGAATTGTAGGGCTGGGGTTGTGAGATCTGGTCGTAGCCCATGGGGCACAGTCACGGTGAGGTTGCTGGGGTCAGCTTTTGAGCGGTCGGTACTGGACAAGGAGTCTGGGTGTGTTCTGGGGCCTGTGCATGGGACGGACAGGGGCAATGGTGACAAACACTGTTCAGAATAATTTCAACATGGAAGAGTGAAGAGACTCTCAGGGGCTGATCCCACATCAGAAAGGGTTTTAGATCAAGGATATCATTAAGATGTGATAAGGAACTTTCTACATCTTGAGTTTCGAACCTCTAAGTAAGCATCTTAATCCCTGCTTGGTACGGATGCCCTCATTGCTTTAAGGGTGCCCAGGATTTGCTTTTAGCAGGTGGAGTAAGACACAGACACAGAAATGACTGTTGTGAAGGAAGGAGTTTTTGTACTTACACATCCCTAGAGACAGAAGGCATGGCAGGCCATGTAGGGCCGCACAGGAAGGCGCCAGATTCCGTCAGGAGGCAAAGGGAGAGAGTGAGGGGGTTAATGTGGACAAGAAGCCTTTGTTGTGGCTTCCACAGAAGGGTTGAGTGAGGAAGAGTAAATAGTAAATTATTCAAACTGACTGGTTTGGATAATTTTAGCAGGCTCTGGGACATAGGACCCCAAGTCGTCTCTACAGCCCTGGGGAGATTAGGGCAGGGGATAGTGGCCCAGCATGTGATAGTGGAGGTGGTTGAGGGGTAATGGCTCCAGTCTGGTTGGTTAGGATATGAAAGAGAAGCTTGCCCTCAGGAGTTAGCTAGCCCTGGGAGGGGCAGTCCCCCCCAGGGTCTGTGAGACCACAAGATATCAAAGCATCAGAATATAGAATGAAAGGATGTGACTGGTACACTTTCATAGCCCCAACACCATCAGGTGCCTTCTATTTCCTATCATCTCCTCCTCCTGTCCCTCACCCCAGAGCCCCAAGGAAAAGCCAGGCATGGTGACATCACCATCCGCACAGATGAAAAGCCGTGGCATATTCCCCAACACCACCCCAGCCCTGGATCTGTGAGGCCAGGAAGGAGAGGCTTCTACTACACTGCAACCGGTGGAGCTCTTGCCAGGCTTCTCCTGCTCTCTCATCCCTCGGGGGCTGCCTGGGTGTGGATAACACCAGCCACATTGCCACGGCTGACTCAGAAGTCCTCTCAATTCCACCAGGAACATGCTGTGTGGCTGTTGGCGAGGCAACTTCACATTTCTGGGCTTCAGTTTCCTGCCCTTCAAAGAAACAGGCTTGATCATAGTTCTAAATGCTTCGTTTCCGTGAAAGATTGAGGGAAAGGATAGAAGCAGCAGGAAAGTTAAGGATATGGGGGTGGTGTCTATTCCTCCCATAAAACCAGTGACATCCACAAAACCAGAGAAGCTAGCCAAGTCTCCTGAGCCCCTGTCCTCCATCCATCCCATGGGGCTGAGACTATCCTAGTGATGGTGGTGGTGATAGAGATGATGATGATGGTAATGAGATGGTGGTGGTGGTGGTGATGATGATGGTGATGATGGTGATGGTGGTGATGGTGGTGATGGTGATAATGGTGGTGTTGATGGTGGTGATGATGGTGATGGTGGTTGTGATGATGGTTGTGGTGATGATGGTGATGATGGTGGTGGTGGTGGTGGTGGTGATGATGGTGGTAGTGGTAATGGTGGTAGTGATGGTGGTGGTGGTGATGATGGTGCTGGTGGTGGTGATAATAGTGGTGGTGGTGATGGTGGTGGTGGTGGTGGTGATGATGGTGGTGGTGATGATGGTTATGGTGACGATGGTGATGATGGTGGTGGTGGTGGTTATGGTGGTGATGATGGTTATGGTGATGATGGTGATGATGGTGGTGGTGGTGATGATGGTGATGACAGGAATTCAACACCTGTAGTGTGGCCAGGCTACTAAAGTATTACCTTGTTTAGTTCTTAAAACCTCAGGATGGGGTAGCTGCTCTCAGTTTAGAGAGGAGATCACTTGCTGGTGGCCACACAGACAATAAGTGACAGAGACAGGTCTCAAGCCCAAAGCCACATTCCTAATCCCTGTGATACGCTGCCTCCCTCTGTCATGGGCAGGATCATCCCAAGAGGATTTGATGGAGTGTGTCCCAAGTAGCAATAAGTCATACTTCTAGAAGAGGTGACCCCAGAGAGGGAGAATGAACCCCAAAAGAATATCACTGCCCCATGGGGAGTACTCTGCTTGGAACTCAAGGGGGTTCCCTTATTCCTTGTTTCTGCAAACATTGTGTGTTCTTAAGCTACTTGGCATGGCTATCGGCAGTGAGGACATACAGTCATGAATGCCCCTGCACTTGGGGCCCCTGCACTGCAGCCTGGTAGCAGGGAACAGACAGGAGCAAAGGGAGCAAATAAACAGTCACTGTAGAGAGCGCCAGTCTGACAGGCTCTGGGCCTCCCTGTAGCAAGGCCTGCGAATTGGAAAACGCTGGACCCCAGAGAAAGCACAAGTCCTCCATCAGGCCGGAGGGCTATCCCTGCCTTTGGTGACCAGGCCAGCCCTCAGGACTCAGGGAGCCACTGACTGGGTTCCACCCAGTTAGCAGGAAACTACTCTCCATGAAAACAGAGGGGATTTAATGCAGGGAATTGGTTATGCAGGTGATAGGGGTCCGAGAATCTGAAGGGAGGATTGGAAGTAAACAGCAGGAAGCCAGGGGCGCCCAAGGCTGAGGGACAAGGGAGTCTGTGGCGTCACCAGTCCAGGCCTTGGGGTATCTCTGGGAAGGCTCGAGCCCTGTAGGCCTAAGAGACACAGCCAAGGCCAGAGGCATTGTCCAGAGCCAAACAGAGGGGTAGCAATATCCTGGCCTTCCTCTTCCCTTCTATCAGTGACTCTCAGTGACCCAACCAGACTAATCCCTGATGGTGTGGGAAGTCTGGGAGGTCTGGCCAGGTCCCCAGCCCCCCACCCCCATGTGGAGCAGAGCCTGAAGGGCGAGCAGTGGGCCTGAGTGGGAGCTAGCTGGCCCAGGCCTCATGCTTTCCCTTCTCTCCCCTCTGTGTGGGGCAAGGCTCCATCTCAGAGCTGACGAAATCCATTGGTGGGGCAGGGGAGCCACTTGCTTTAAGCAGAGCCTGTGGATGGAACTCCCCACCAGAGTCCCATTGGATTTATGCCTTCTCACTGCTCCACCTTGGGTACCCCACACCCCATCTCTGTAGTGCCCACTGAAGACTGCAGAATGGAGAGAAAGGCCTCTTCCAGCCCCTGTCTCAGAGACACCAGGAGGGGGGAGGGCAGGTGGGGAGAGCCCCCTGGCCCTGAGTGTGAAAAGCAGGGATGGGGACAAGGGCACAGGCCATCCTGAGCTGTCTCCTAGAGCTGGCAGGCACCTACCTGCCCAGTGAAGGGATGTAGACTCCGCTCTTAAAGGGCCTCGGGTAGTATCAGGAGCGAAGCACTGCTCAGATAGCCAGTGAAGGAGAGGTCAGCCCAGTGTAAAACAGAATACAGTCAACTTAGGAGCAGTTGAAGAATTTTTTCTTTTAAACTCAGAGGTGGCTATACATAGCTCCTGTCAGCATGCTTCTTACAGAATAATAACACCTCACGTTTATGTCACCATCGGAGCCTCTCGAAATAAGTTCACATGTCATTTGATTGTCACAAAACCCCTGCAAGGTAGATGGACAGGGGACTGTGACCAAGTGGCTAAGGGGACGCTGGCGCTCACAGACAGTGGAGCCAGACTGGGGCTTCGGGCTCCTGAGCCCATGCCCCTTGCTCCGTCCTCCCCTCCCCATTTTCTGCTGTCTTCTGGTCCCACAGCCCAGACTCTGAGGGTGGAACGCAGCCCCGTAACCAGCTGGCCAGGCTCTCCTCCCTCAGCGCCTTCCTCGGGCCTTGCAGCCAAACTTAAGTGCATACAGCAGTCTGAACAGTATTTTCAGCGGCAGGTCCCAGAGAATGGTGTTCAGCACCCCCTTTTACGCAAATGCCGTGTGCCTCTTCGCGCCACATAGAATGTTACCGCGTTTTATGAAATGCACATACCGGGAGATATTTGTTTCTTTTCCTCTGTGGGGGAGGGTGAGGAGATTCTGGTAATTAAAACTTGCATCGATCAGTGCTTGGATCTGAGATAATTGCGTTGCTGCTGCAGATGTGCGTTGCATCACGCAGTTTTGTTTTCAAGTGTCTGTGTACCCCAAGGCCTGGAGTCACACCTCACCCCACAAGCACCTCCGTGCCACCTTCAGCATCCTCCCCAGTCAGCATGGTACTATATAAGAACACTGGGGGGGGGGGGTAGTCCTGGGCCTGCCTCAGATCTGTTGTGTGGGATTGAGTATGTGGCTTAACCTCTCTGGACCTCAGGTTTTCCTTCGTCGGCTGAAGAGCTAGAGCCGACCATCTCCATTTCCTTCACCTCTTTTGATGCTACCCTTGAGAGCTGGTCATCTCTGATGTGTGGGTCCATGACACATCGATGGAGTGCCTGGTGTGTATGCCAGGCCCAGTGCGAGGCTTGGAAGTACAGGGATGTCTAAGGTCGAGTCCCACCTCTGGGTGGGTGAGCCCAGTGTGCTGGGCTCAACCGTCCAGAAGCAGACATCTCACAAGAAGACAATGTGGAGTACCTTCCAGAGATAGGAACGCTCCTTGTAGGGCCTGCCTGTCTTTCCACACCTTCAGCTGTAGTGAGACCACAAGGGAGCATTCATGATAGCAAAGCCTCTCCCCCGGGGAAGGGCCCATCCTCTTTCTGTCCCAAGAAACCAAGTGACAGAGAAGACACCATGGATGGTGACGAGAGTCCTCATTTGCAGCTCTTGCTCTCACCCTTCGTGCTCTGGTAAGAAGTCAGACCAGTAGCATGCTAAAGCGTCCCTTCCAGCCTCTAGGGTCTGTCTGCCCATGGTGGCTCGACCGTAATGACTACAGGGAAAGAGCAGGGGTACTCAGAGGAGGAGGGATGTTTTTCCCTGGCCTTCCAGTGTGGCCTGGGCGTTCACACAGCTGTTCTATTCCAGAAACTCCGAGCCTCCTGCGGTGAAGCTAAGGAATGTATCCCCGGTAGCCAATGCACTCCACTCAGGAGCAGCCCAGAGGGGGAGGCGGAGACCCTCCTCCCAACGGGCTCTGCCTCCAGGAGCGCCATGAGCCCTCCTGTCTACTTTGCAATCAGACTTGAGCAAACAGATGACTCAGGGCTTCTGCTGGTAGTGATCTCACTAACGTGGCATGTCAGGTAAACTGAGCCAGAAAGTGAGCACGTGTGCCCCAGAGATGGGTGCCTTCTGAGGCACCACCCCGTTCCGCCCCATCTCAGAGCCCTCTGGACATCCCTGGCCTCCAGCTTCTCCCACAGTATCCATACACGTTTCACCCTGCAGTGTAGGTTTTGAGCAGAGACCCCCCCGCCAAATGCCCTTTTACCCTCAGACTCTTTAACCTTCCATTCCGGGGACTTGAGCCCCTTCCTTCCTTGCCACACTCACCCCTGCTCCACCCTCCCAGGAGCTGCTGGTGCAGTCAGCCTCCGGAGCCTGTAATGGCCTCACCCAGTCCGCAGTAAGCACTGGGACCCCAACAGTCTCCTTTTTCAGCCAGATCTCACTTAGAGGGGAATCTAGGAGGAGCTAGGGGTGCTGGGGATGAAGGTTGAGCATAGGCCCTTTGATCGTGCTGCCTTCTTCCCTGCCTCCCCGTTACAAGTGAGCCCAACACAGTGACTGGCTGGCTGGGTGGATGGACAGATGGGCAAATGTCCCCCTGTGTGGTGGGGTGGGGGAGCTGTCCTCTCACCCCGTGTCTTTCTGCCCCTCCCCCACTGAGCATCCCACACTGCAGGTGTCTCTGAGCCACTGTTCACGTAAGCAGCTCATCTCCTCAGAGTTCCAGCAAGAATCTGTTGTCAGTCTGAGGAAAGCCCCCAGCTGCCCACATGCGTGGTTGTCCCCAGCAGGATTTTTAACAGGACAGCCAGGTGGGGCAGGACTCCCCAAACTTGAGTGCACTGGGTTGGACGGGGCTGGGGAGCCCCAGGCTTCCCAGGCACTGCATCTGGGATCTGCACCCCTCTTCTGTCTTCCTTGTCTGGCTTCCTGGCGGTTTGGCTGTGGAGACTGTAGAAGGGACCACCCACCTCTGGCCAGCCATGTGCAGGAATGCAGTACCTGAGCTGTTTTGGGTTATTTAAGGGCAAAGAAACCCAATCTCTTGAAGATGTGATAGTTGCAAGGATTACCATCCAACCCAGCAGGCTCAGATGAATTCATATTGTCCCTCGGGTTTGAATCTTAGTCCAGAAAAGTAGGGATATGATTGTTATACACTAATGGTCCCTTTATTCCAAAGTCCCCTGACCTCATCAGTATATACATCCAAGGAAGTGAAAAAGTCTTTGAGCCCCCAGGATGGTTGAAATGGCTCACAAGCTTATCCATGATGCTGAGGGGCTCAGTTTAAGGATTCCCACTCAGCCCAGAGGAATCACTGGGCCTTGTTACTTCCCAATTCTTTTCCATTGGAAGAGCCTGGTTTTGGGCGGGAGTTCAGGAGGGAGTCCAAAACATGATTTAACATATCTATGAGGGCAGAATAAAATCCCAGAAATCCAAGCCATAATCAAAATAGGTCATGTTGGGGTGCCTGGCTGGCTCAGTTCATTAAGTGTCTGCCTTCAGCTCGGGTCATGATCCCAGGGTCCTGGGATCGAGCCCCAACCTTGGGATCCCTGCTCAGCAGGAGAATTTGCTACTCCTTCTTCCTCCTACCGTCTACCTCCACCCCTCGCGCGCTCTCTCTCTCTCAAACGAATACATAAATCTTTGAAAAAATAAAAATTAAAAAAAATAGGTAATGTTTATGGGGGGCTTCTCTTTTCCAGACACATACTATGTAATTTACCCTCAGATCCTCAACAAAGACTGCATGAAGGAGGTGCCCCATTTTAGACAAGCGAGGTTACGTGACCAGGCCAGGATCCCACAGTGAGGGAAGGAGAGCATCTGCTGAAACTTGAAGTCTTCCTTTCTACCTTTAATGTCACAGAAATTTGCTTACATTTTTTTACCGACCGAACCAGGTGTTGGCTTTGCTCCCTGGAAGCCGATGTCTCACCTGAGACATCACGTTTAGGCGGCAGACGAAACAATTCCTAGCTCATTCATTAACTTCTAACCGACATACTTTATGCGTTGCTTAATGACCCAGTCCAAACGCTGGTAAGCATACATTGTCATCAGTTCCTTGAGAGCCCCTGGGCTGTGAGCTAAAGTAGAGATGGGACAGGTCCCCACGGCATCATTGGAAAGTGACCTTCTTCCTGAGTTTCTGGCTTCTCAAGTGCTCCCAAGTAATCTCATGTAAATCCTTTCCTGGAATGGGGCCTAAAGACAAATCCTGAGAAGCCTGAAGAATGAGCTGGATCCCGTCTGTTCTGAGTAATTCATTCATTCAGTCCTTCAACAAACACCGGCTGCACTTCACTACGGACGCTCTGTACCGATGACGCAGAAAGTTAGGAAGACACCATCCCTGCCCGGGGGTGGGGGGGGACTCAGTCAAGTCCGCAGACACAGGACTGCAGCATGTATGGGATACATGGGAGCTGCCTCATCATAAAAGCAGTGGTGACAGAGGAGAGGACATTCGAGCTGAGTGTGGATAGCCAGGAAGACCCCATTTAGAGAGGTGTCAGGTGGAGCATGTCAGGTGGAGAGAGCAGCAAATGGATCAAGAAGGTCTGGAAAGGCTGGGCCGTGGTTTGAAAGCTGGCCTGGGACTGTGGCCAGTGTTGAGGACCGGGTGAATGGAGGTGGGCTGTGGGCAGCCTGTGAGGGGCCCCGAACCTCCAGATGACTGGCCTCAGCACTCTCAGACAGCCAAGGAGCAAGTCCAGACCAACTGTAAGCGAGGTTCTAAGTATTGTGCAAAAGGCAAGAAAATGCTGGGAGTGTATGAGCAATTTCCTTTTTTTTTTTTTTTTTTAAAAAGGGCTTGTGTTTAAGATTATTACTAAAATGATATCCCACTTGATTTCCCCACTCTGGAGAGGAGGGGTGGAGTTACCTTTTGTGGGCAGGGAGCCGGCAGGGCAACCAGCTCCCAGCTCCCTGCTCAAGAGCTACAGAATCATCTCGCACTCGAGTCTCACTGGTGAAAAGGCTGCACACAGCCCCCTCCAAGGGATAAATTCATTATTCCACCAACAGGAGTGACTCCCAATGTGCTGAAGGGTAAAGATGTAGAGGCTGTGGGTGTATGGCCCATAGGAGGAAGCAGGGAAGCCGCCAGAGACCCCGCCTAGAAAACCAAACGGGGAGGTAGACCACCAACCCTCCGCTTCTGAAAGCCTTGATGAACAACTGAAAATTACTTGCCCCTGGAAAGAAATAATAAATTCCACATTATCATTTCAGTAGTTCCTCCCATAAATACCAAAGAATCAGAAAAGCTGGTGCCTCATGTTGCTCCCAGAACCTAAGAAATGGTATCTTTCGGTTATCGGATTTTATTTCTTTGCTGCGTTACATTTTATACATATTTATTCATGCAGAACAGAAGCGCAGCGTTATTGAGGCTGCCATGGGAGCGGAAGGAAAAGCTGTTATACATAAGAATGCACTGCATTTACATCGTCGCACTTTGCAACAATTGAACTATATGCAACTGGGTTTTTTTTTTTTAATAATAATAAAAAAAAACTCCGGTTTGCATTTAATTTGCTGATGTTTTTTTCTTTCTAACTCTTGAATTTTCATATGCTGTAGAAATGTGAAAGGGGGAGGGGTCAAGATCCTTGCAGATACAGAGGGCTGGGGGCTAGCCAGAGACAGCTTTCATGGGGAGGGGTTGGGGACCCACAGCAAGTTTCTAACTATTTCTTTTTTAACAGAGGCAGTTAACTGAACTGCAAACATTCATCTTCAGATTTAATAACTCATTCTCCCTGCATGGAGACGGGGGTATTATTGTGCTGGATATTGCTTTTCAGGCTTTTGAGTGTCAATGATGAATCTCCATCTTCTAATAAAATACATTTTCCTAGTAATTGAAATAATAATTTTTTGCCTCTTCATTTTCTCAGGTACTTAAAAAGGGGCTTTTGACTTCTTTCCCTTTCCCCTGTCCTGACCTTATTTTCTTTTAACTGAAATTCCTTCAGCTGTTGAGATACAGAATCCGTCCTTCCAGTGTCTGTGTTCAGGTGGTAGCATGCTTCCCTCCGCAACCCCCTTCCCCACTCCCAGCCTCAGGATGGAACCTCCCCGTGAGACCACAGGGCTAATTAGGGGGACTGAGACATCAAGACCTAGAATTCTGGGCTGCCTTTGGCTCCTCCACTTGCTTAGCAAACTGAGCTATCCCTAGGGAGGGACAAATGGGATAACCGGGCAGCTGGGAGGAGCACAGAGAGGAGCAAGGAAGGGCCCCAACCCTCCCGAAGCTCACACACTAGTCAGACCCCTAAATCTCCCCAACATCCCCAAGGTCAAGATCGGGGACGGCCCCTCCCCGTTCCACATGCAGCCCTCAGGCTGTAGGAGGCTCATCCCTGAGAATTAAGATAAGTGTCAGTGTGTTAAGGACAGCATTACTTTCTCAAGAACAAAATTTGGGAGGGGATAACGTGGGCAAGAATGATGTTGCATTGGGCGTAACATACTTAATCTACAGCTCTCTATGCCACGTTACTGTAAATGCTGTATCGGTGAAATGAACTTGAATGGGAAAATGTGAAGTTGTGTCCTACAACATCCTTTCCTCTTCATCCTTTCCTCCATGGCTGACAGTGACGAGAGAAAGGAAAAACTGTTTAACCAGGACTGTGAAGGGTTTAAGAAGAACAGTCGAGGCACAGCCTCTCTGGTAACAATACCAGCTTTGGAAGATTTTTCCTGGCCCTTTCTCTTCATATCCACCCAGGGAAGGATGATTTTTTGGCAAAAACTTGCTCAGTTTAAGCTATAGTTTAACTTTGCCTGTAGGAATTCTCCCCTTTCTGTGTCTAATCTTTCCCGATTCTAGTAAAAAGAATTTGGACGCCAGGAATCAGGATTTGGAGCCAGTCTGGATCAGGAAATCAAAGTAGCTGTTGGGTAAATGGTCAGGGAGACTGAAAGTATTTGGAGGCAATGCCTTCCTTCATAGCAATAGAAATAATACTCTTCTGCCTGTTTGTTTTCCAAGGTATTTAGAAAAAGGCTTTTGACTTCTTTCTGTTTACCCTATCCCCGTGGAAAACTCACACGTGACTCTGGCATGTCTGGAGGGTGTAGGTTTCACCGGCTCCTTGCAAATATGTAGGCGATGGCCAGCGTACTCAGCATCTTTGTGCAAACTACAGAAAGGAGTCCTGTCTTTTGGCCTGATTCCTCTCTAGTCCAGAAAGCATGGTTTGGCAGGGGGAGCAGGGGCTGGTTTTGAGCCCCCAGTCATGTCCTTGCCTGGAGGGCCTCTGTGCCATGCATGCATTGCTTAACTCTACTGGCAGGAGATAGTAGATTTTTTTTTTTAAGATTTTATTTATTTGAGAGAGAGAGAACACAAGCAGAGGGGAGGGACAGAGGGAGGGGGAGAAGCAGACACCCCGCTGAGCAGGGAGACCGATGCGATGCAGGGCTCCACCCCAGAACCCCGAGATCATGACCCGAGCCGAAGGCAGATGCTTAACTGACTGAGCCACCCAGGCCTCCCAGAGATGGTAGCTTTTGAGTTAGAAAGACTCAGGTTCAAATCCTGACTCTCCCACTTTCTAGCCGTGTTACCTTTTGGCAAGTAGTTTGATTTTGTCCGTAATAGTACCTATATTATGAGAACCTTGCAAGGGCTAAATGAGATAATATATGTAAATCTCTTAGTGCTAAATCTGTGGTGCCTATTATTATTCCAGAGAGGCCTTTTTTGATCCGTCAGTATCCATGAGAGGCAGGAGTGAAAATATATCTCCTATAACGGGGATGGGGAGGTGACAACACGTGGACCCAAGCCTCGATGTGAATTGTCCTTTGGAGCAAAGCACTGGGCTGCGAGATCTGACCTGCTAAACAGTGGAGGCCCAAGAAAGGAGAAAAATCCGGTGGTTTGTGTGACCTCAGCTTCCAGACAGAGGCTGGACCCCTGCTCCTGCATTGGGGGTTGTCTGTCCCAGCAACTCTTGCTTCTCTGTTTTTCTACTCCTCACCGCCAGGGACTAGCAGCATTTCAGGCGATTAAGGGGACCTGCTTCTCCTGGGACTTTGGGACTGGGGGCGTGGGATCAGCAACAGAAAGTCTTTCTTTTATGTCCCTGTCCTCGTCCTCTAGTGAAGCAGGAAAGGAACAAGTCCAGGCATCTACAGAGCATCTTCCCGGGTCTGCACCTCCCTAAACGCCCCCGTCTAAGGCTATCCTGGATGCTGAGATTGTGAGATGAGGGGTTGTTCCAGAGCAAAGCTCCTTCTTTGGCAGTGACCAGGGGCTTCTTTGGATAGGTGAGAAGTAGCCATTCAGAGCCTGATAATGTACTGCTTGGAAAGACCTGTGGGCCACTCAGTTTTTTTCGCAGACTGTTTTTTTAGAGTAGTTCTAGGCTCACAGCAAAACTGAGTGGAAAGGACAGAAAGTTCACCGATACCCCATCTCTCACCATGAACATCCTGGACCAGAGTGATGCATTTATGACAATCAGTCAATCTATGCTGAGTCATCATTACCACTCAGAGTCCATTGTTTACATTAGAATTCATTCTTGGTATTGTACAGTCTGTGGGTTTAGACAGATGTACGATGACACGTACCCGTCGTTACAATATCATATAGAAGGGGCGCCTGGGTGGCTCAGTGGTTGGGGCCTCTGCCTTCGGCTCGGGTCGTGATCTCAGGGTCCTGGGATCGAGTCCCGTGTCGGGCTCTCTGCTCAGCAGGGAGCCTGCCTCCTCCTCCTGTCTCTCTCTGCCTGCCTCTCTGCCTGCTTGTGATCTGTCAAATAAATAAAATAAAAAAAAAATAACATATAGAAAAGTTTCACTGCCCTAAATATCCTGAGCTCCACTATTCATTTCCCCCTCCCCCAATCCTTGGCAACCACTCCTCTTTTTAGCCGTCTCCCACTTTTTTGCCTTTTCCAGAATGTCGTATTGTTGGGTTCATACAATATGGAGCCTTTCCATATTGGCTTCTTTCACTTAGTTATAGGCACTTGGGGTTCCTCTGTGTCTTTCTATGACTTGGTAGCTCATTTCTTTTGTCTGGATGTGTCACAGTTTATTCATATATTCACATACTGAAAGATACCTCGTTTGCCTCCAAGTTTTGGCAGTCATGAATACAGCTGCTGCAAATATCTGTGTGCTGGTTTCTGTGTGGACGTAAGTTTTCAACTCCTTTGGGTATATATCTATGAGCACAATTATTGGAGTATATGGAAAAGATACATTTAGTTTTAAAAGCAACTGTCAAATTGTCTTTCAAAGTTGGCTGTACCATTCTGCATTCCTACCAGCAAGGAGCAAGAATTCCTGTTGCTTCACCTCCCCTCCTACCTTTGATGTTGTCGGAATTCTAGATCGTGGCCATTCTAATAGGTGTGTGGTTGTACCCCATTGCTGTTTCAAATTGCAATTTTGTAATAATATGATGTTGAGCATCTTTTTGTATACTTTTTTTTTTTTTTTTTGCCATGTGTATATCTTTTTTGGTGAGGTGTCTGTTCAGGTCTTTTGCACGTTTTTAAATTGGGTTGTTTGTTTTCTTATGGTTAAGTTTTCAGAGTTCTTGTATATTTTGGATACCAGTCCTTCATCAGCTACATGTTTGCCAAGATTTTCTCCTAGTCTGTGACATGCCTTCTCATTCTCTTGACCCCATTCAATTTCATGCCCTCTCTGTATCCAGCAGACCCAAAGCTCCCTATCTCCCTTCAAGAGCTGCAGAGAAGCCAGACAAGTTGTGGAGGGGCATGGCTTCCAAGGGAGATGGGTGAGTCTGTGGCCACCCTTCACTTCTAACCAACACATGTTTATTCATCCCTTAAACACTTCGATTTTTTTTTTTTAAGTGCTGGGATGCATCAGTGAACAAAAGAGACAAAACTATGAATCTTATAGAGCTGACTTTCTGATCTAGAAGACATATACTAAAAAAATAAACATACAGACATATACTGAAAAATCTACATAAGCATCTTCTGTAGCTTTCTAGACTTAAGTCCAATGTGAAAAAAATGGAGCAGAATAAGGGAGATGGGAGGTGCTGGCATGGGGGAGGTTTGCCAACTCAATAAAGTGGCAGGGTGGGCTTCATCGAGAAAGGGATGTTTAAGCAAAGAGGATGCCAAGACAGCACAGAAACCAGGCAGAGGGACCAGTCAGTGCAAAGGCCACAAGGCAAGAGTGTGCCTGGTGTGCCTGAGGATCAGCAAGGCGTCCGACGCAGCTGGAGTGGATTAGAGGGAACACTGGGAGAAGATTTCCTGATGGATCCGATGTGGGGGGGAGAGGAGGGAGCATCATAAATGACACCAGGACTGAAAGGGTGGCATTAACTGAGACAGGGAAGAGCCGATTCTAGGTGGTGGGGGGGTGAAGGCAGAGATGAGTTTTGGACCTGTTGAGTTAGCACTATTAGCTTGGTGGATATGTTAGGTAGGCTGTTGGAGTTGGACAGATGGGTTTGGAGTTCAGGGGAGTTTGTGTATAAGACTCTGGGCTGAGTGCTGTGGAAAATAGGGAGAAGAATAAAACCCAATTCTTCCACCCCTACCTCTGTCCAGGGTTCCCTGGAGGGTAGCACTTAAAATAGACACCCCCACCAGAAGGCGCTCCTTCTAGCCTCCCTTGAGGCTTGAGGGCAGGTGAACAAATCCAAGTTACCAAAAATGACACTAAAGAGACAACCAGATGAAAGACCACCCCCAAACCCCTTGACTGCTCATTAGCAAGAAGTCAGCAAGAAGGGGAAAGCAGAGTGGTGTTTTCCTTTCGCTAGCAGCAGTAAAACGGACCCTTCAGAGTTTTGAAGATTATCACAAGGGCTCCTCACAGCCCATTTGCTTTCCCATT
Organism: Lutra lutra; assembly: GCF_902655055.1. NCBI lineage: Eukaryota > Metazoa > Chordata > Mammalia > Carnivora > Mustelidae > Lutra > Lutra lutra. The sequence goes on along the minus strand of NC_062279.1, from coordinate 45,519,019 downwards.
CACCTGCCAAGCGGATCAAGGAAGAGAGGGAAGGCTGATGGGGTGGGAGTTAGGGGTGCTGGCTGCAGGGACAGCCACCTGGGCTCTCCCTGCTCCTTTGGCTGTGCCCCCCAACCCCCGCCACCTGTCAAGCAGCCACACCCACACTAGTTGGGGCCAGGCTGAGCTGGGTCCTGCTCTCTGTGGTCCATGTGTGCACAGGGCTAGCTGCTTAAAGAGAGCGAAGCTATTACTATCAATTCACTAGACCCATATTAGGTCGAATCCCTCCTATGGGTAACCCAGGTCCCAGGGTTAGCATGCCAGCTGTGGTCCTCACTCGGAAGTACAGTCAGTTGCCCAAGGAAGAGCCGCGTTTTCACATTAAACATCCCTGAGTCTCTCTTGTTCAAGTGGCAGATGGTGAATTTCATGCAATGACGTGAGTAGAGGGCCCTCTATTTCCAGCCTGGAACTCGGAATCTGTAGAAAAGCAGCATCTCTGTATATCCTGTGCACTGCGTGCCGCAGCTCTTGGGGTCAGGACGCGTTGGAGAGAGCTGGGGCCAGGTGGGGGAAGAGCAGGGAACTGGCCTTTGCCCAGGGTTGTCCAGCAGGGAAAGAGAGACCAGGGCACTTCGGGAGGCCTGGGCTGGATATGGAGGACAGGACCTGCCACACAACCTGAAAATCTAGTGCTTTAATAAGCCGAGGCTGATATTGGAACTGGTGCGCCCAGGGACCTCAGAGAGATGGGCAGCATGGCGCAAGTGGGGGTTATTGATGCAATGTCTTTGCAGGCTAGGCGCTGAGCAAAAGTAAAACTGAGTTATGACACGAAGGTCAGACTAATGAAAATGGGCATGGGAACAACCCATCCTTGGTGATTTCTACCCAGTACATGGGTACTTTCTGATCCAAATATGTTGAGAGAGTCTAACGTCCTACATCCAGCGGTTTCACTGGCCAAGACAGAAAAAGATTTATAACACAGTAATAACCTTCAGGAATTTCGGCCCACTCCTGGACTGCTGCCTTAGCTCCTCAAGGGAATTGACTTCTCAGGGAAGGTTCTAGAATAGTATTCAGGGTTTGGGATTCTCTATTTGAGGGGCTTCCCAAGAAATATGATTGAGGCCTCATCTCCCACTCTTTCCCATCCTCACGCCTGCTGAGCAGACTCCCTTGCAGCTTTCTCCTGCCAGTCTCTGGCCTCCTGCCATGCCTTTGCAGCCTTGGGGTGCACAGCTCTCTCCCTTGGGGTGTCCTTCCCAGCCTTCCCATTTGATGAACAAGTCCACTTCTGTTAGGGCTATCTCAAGCCACACCAGCTTTCAGAAGCTTTGCGTTCAAGCTGTACTTTAGTAACATTTATTGCTTTCCTCTTATTATAAAATTCATGTTCAGCATAGGAAATATGGAGCTTGTAAAAAAGATGAAGAAAACAAAAATCACCCATCATTTTGACATGTACTCTCCTCGTCCTTTTTTTCCCCCTGAGCGTTTATCTGTATTCTAGTTGGGAGCATACCATAATAGGTCTTTGTGATCTGCTCCCCGCCCCCAACTTAAGGCTATATAGTTAAGGGAAAGGGGGGGCAGTTTACTGTAGTGGTTTGTGTGGGTAGGCTCTGGAGTCAGACTGTCTGGGTTCAAATCCTGGCGGGGCCACCACAGTCCTGACACCTGAACAAGTTACTGAAACTGTTTCCGTGTTTAGAACAGTGTGGTTTACACCGAATTTTAATCTGTCACTTTGTTTTCTCCTTTTCTCACTCAACTGTGAGTTCCTTAAGGTCATAAAGTGGCTCCTGCTCATCTTTCTGCCCTCCACATGGTGCTCGTACAGGATAAGCATCCCCAACAGGTTAAATGCACGGAAGACCCCAAAGAATAAGGCCTGGCCCCTAGCAGTCAGATCCAAGTCCCTGATACAGAATCGGAGATCTGTGTCAGAGGCCTGGCTTCTTACCCGGATCCGCTAAAGCGGGACAATAAATAACGTTCTCCGAGGCTCCCATTTCACCATTTGTCAAGTGGAGACGCCAGCCTGAGTGTGAGACAAGCGAGACGACTCGTGGCCCTGCTCTGCAAGACGGTAGAACTTTGCGAGTGAAGTTACTATTTCTTGATTTCACGGGGCCCCTCTCCGGCTCTTAGTGGCGACAGGCGCCCAGCCGCTGCCCTCAGTTCGGGAGAGAATCGAGCCTGCTGGTAGGCCGTGCGCGGCTGCGGCTCTGCGCTTCGTGGGGTGCGGGGAGCGTCAGGGGTGCGCCGGCCACCGCGCAGGGTGCGCCCCCCAACCCCGGGTACCCGCCGGCTCCGAGCCCAGGAGGCCACCCTGGGCGCCGCCGCCACCCGTGTCCCCGTTATCAGCCTCGCTCTCCTTCCCCCAGGGCCCTGTGTTGCGCCCACCAGATCCGGTGGGGAGGGGGGGGGGAATCCTATCCCCTTTTCTCGGGGATCCGGGCGGGGAGGGGAAGGTGGCGGTGGCTAGAATTGAGGCTTCCTTTGCCTCCTACTCTCCGGCAAAATCCGATCTTTTCTGAGCAGGATGGGGCGGGGGCGGGGGGCCGCGTGTGCGCCCGGGCGGAGGGAATTCCTTCCCCGGCGGGCGGCGGCACCCGCTGCAGCGCCTTCCCTTTTTTTAGCTCTTCCCTGAGGCTCCTTCTCGGCGCGGCCGGGGGTGGCGGCGCGCTCCACCTCGCGCCGGGGAGACGGTCGCCCCGCGCCCCGCCAGGCGCCCGGGCAGCTGCAGGTGGGAAGGGCGGCGAGGCCAGGGTCCCTTTGCTGCCGCCGCCGCCGCCCGTGGGTGGGCAGCCAAGAGCCTTGCTGGAGGGAGACCCGGGGTGATTCCCATCCGCCCGCAGCTCTTCCAGGGCTGCCCTGAGCAAGGAAGGAGCTGTTTTGTCGTTTTGGGGAAGAAAAAAAAAAAAAAAAACAAAAAAAACCACCTTCCCCCCGCCCCCCAGGCTGTTTCAGAAATGGCATTGAGTCAGATCTGAGTCACAGGAGGACGTGGGCCCTCTCCCCCTCCCCCTGCGGTTCTTCCCCATCCTGCCCCAGCCCCAGGGTCGGCCCCTGCCCGGCTACGCAACCCAGCGCTGCGGCCTCGGACACCGCGGGGGCCCCTGCCTCCCCCGCTCTGTCGCCATAATACCTGCCCCCCGCCCGGGGCGCGAGCCCTACCGCGCTGCCCACCCTTGCTGTGAAGACAGCTCGTCCGGGGACAGCAGTCCCGTCCCCAGATCGTGAGAAGGCCACAGTCTGTCCCCTGCCTCCGGGCACGGCGGGCCACCTGCCCCTGACCTTCCCAGACAGATGGTGCGTGCTGTGGGGAGGGGGGGAGTCACAGGCTGAGAGGGAGATCGGCGGTGGCCACAGTGTCTCCCACGTAGTTTCCTGTGGTGTGCACGTCCCTCAAGGACCTGGTCAGCTTCTTCCACCTCTGGCTACCTATTTTCTCACCCCTTCCACCCTTTCCTGAGCTCTCTGCCGAGAAGGTGCTACACAACTCTATTTTTAGTCCTAACAAGCTGCCTGCCGGAGCGGCTTCCATCTGCAGCACTCAGAGCCCTTTACAAATGCTAATGAATGGAAGCTGCTGCCTCCAGAGTCCCTTAGATTCATCTTGCTCCCTCTTCCCCATCCCCCACACTTGCCCAGTGGGGGAAACTGAGGCACTGGACTAAGGCATAGAGAGGTGACAAAGGCAGGGTCAGAACCCCAAGCTTCCTACCGCTTGTTGGTAGCTCTGCCTTTGCCAGTGCCTCCTGCCTCCTCTTACTTCGCAGTGCTAGGTCCTGGACTGAGTTCAGAGGTCAGACAGTCCGCGTCCTCAGCAAGTTGAGGTCCGGTGAGAGGGTGATAGAAATAAGTGTAGAAGTCGATCGTTAGGATACAAATAGGTGGCCCCACAGAGCCCTTCCTGCAGAGAACATTATAGGAGCACCCAACCAGGGAGCAAGGGGCAGGGGTTGTGCTATTAGTGTCCTGTTTTGCAATCAGATAAGGCTTCCTGGAGGAGGTGACACAGGAGCTGAGTGTGTAATTGAGAATTGGAGTTAATCAAGCAAAAGGCAGGGGCATTCCGTGACGGAAACACAGGGTGGAGAAAGACATAGTTTAGAGTTGCTAGAGGTGAAAATGTTTAGGGTGCTGAGGTGGGAGGCAAGACTGGAGAGGTTCTCAGTGTAAGCAGGGAAAGGACCTGGTTAGGTTAAGGTTTGAAATGCACCCTTCTAGTGGCCAGGAGGAAGAATTTGATGGGCTAAGAGTGGAAGCCAGGAGACCAGTTAGAGATGATAAAGGCTTGGGTCAGGAGCCAGGGAGAGTGCCGGGAGGAGGACAGGGCACTTTGGAGAAACAGTTTGACATTTACTTAACTGGAAATCCAGGGCGACACTATCTTTTGCTCCCCCCTGTAGCAAGGCAAACATCTCCTTGGGACTTCAACTAGACATCATCAGGCAGGAGGCACTCGTCCCTTTTGAGCTGGAGGCCCAGAACTCCTCGGGGTCAGGACCTACCCTCTGTCTCTGCTGCGGCAACAGGCAGCAGGGCAGACAGCCAGTTGTTTCTGGGTGTTGGCTGAATGAATGGTGCTTTCATCACCTAAGGGTCATAAAAAGAGACGGGAAATACTCAGCGGCTGCAGGTGGGGGAGGTAAGCATGCGGAACCCTTACCAGTGCTCTCTCCTCAAAGTTAAAGCCCTGCACACACTTCAAGGAGAAGCCCATCGTCCCTCTGTGGCTCGCACTGTGAATCAGAAAGTGCTGGAACCGCAGAGAACGCGGCTTCAGAAGCCGTAGGAAGCCTCCTCACCACTTTCAGGGCCCTACTTTCCAACCAAAAAATCATGGTGCCGTTTCTGGAACACCTCCAATGTGTTCCAATCAGAGCGGACCCTAGAGAAGATGGGTGTCTGCCGTGGCCCTGGGGATGCCCAGAGAGGAGGGGTGCCTGGAGGGCCTCACATTTGGCGGTTTTGTATATTAGAGTGGCAGTAATTTGGGGAGAGGCCTTTGCTCATTTAATTCTCCATGTTGTCTGTGTCACGTCAGGAAATTTCCACGGCTGCCTTTGGCTGCAAATAACTTCCTCTAGTCATCCTCCCAATACCAAATCCCAGGAGGTCTGCCATGGCCATAGAAAATCAGGAGGGTGGGCTGTGGTCTAGGTTCAAACCCCCCATCTCCTCCACTCCTATAAGCTGTGGGACCTTAGAGATGTTAAGTGACTCATTCTGCCCTTTGAAACCTCAGTTTCTCATCCATAGATCAGGTATATACTAGAGTTATTGTGAAGTTTAGAAGAGTTCATGCCTATTTAAGCACTTAGAACAGTGTCTAATACAAGGTGAGCCCTCAATAAATATTAATTGTTATGAATATTGACAGAATCCTCTGTCCTCTGTTTGGTAGCCCCTTTACCAGCTGGTCAAACCCCCATTGCTGTTTGGGGATCCAATGACGTCTTCCCTTGATCTCCTCCTTTTATTTTAAGTCGTGGATACTTAGGAAAACAACCACTGGCCCTATATTCTCTGAAATAGTCTTCTGGGGGCAAGAAAATATACTTCATCTAGAAGAAAGTCCCATTTTTTATTGAAGATGAGATTGTCCTGTAGAGAATTGATTTGGACATAGAGTCATAGAACGTTAGAGCTGGAAGACATCTTAGGGGTATGATTTCAAGCTGGGGTTTTTCAGAGATCCAGAGAGATTGGGTTACTTGGGTGACTGGTGGGGGTGGGAGGGAGCAGGAACCCGGGTCTGCTCTTGGTGCTCTCTGGTCACGGCAGATGGGCTTCCCCAGGTGCTTCTCTCACCCCGCACCTGTGTGCCACTCCAGGTCCTATCGGTCTTTGTGTCTCCCTGTCCCATCTCAAGTCTGGGCAAGTCTCCTTTGCCTAGTCCAAAACCACCCTAGTGTTCTGTCGCTGTGTCAGTCAGGGTTCGACTGGAGAGATACACAGTAGGGACCGATTACAAGGAGCTGGCTCGCGACCTTGCAGTGGCTAGCTAGGCAAGCCCACAGCCCACAGTGCAGGTGACCAGGCAGGACAGGCCAGAAACTTCTGGGCAGGGGCTGATGCTCTAATCCACGGGTAGAACCTTTCCTTCTAGGAAAATCCAACGGACTGAATCAGACCCACTCAGATCATCGGTGAGGATCTCCTTTTCTCAAAGTCAAGTGACTGTGGACATTAATTCCAATGACAGAATACCTTCAGGACAACGCCAATGTGTTGACTGGATCCTGTAGCCTAGCCTTGCTGATGCCATAAAACTGACCACCACAGTCCCTTCGTGGTCTTGCTGTCTGTCCTCCTTCCGGCCTGTCTGACAGACTGCACCTGTATTCATCTTCCAGAAACTCTGCCTTGCCCTCCTTTTCAGTTTCTGCAGTGGTCCCTGGGTTATAAGAGAAAGATGAGCTTGCCAGCTGTCAACTCTCCATTCTAGTCCAGCCAGTCTCCTGGTGTCTGAGTAATAACCACTTCTGTGGCTTTCCATCTTCCGGCGGCTTCCCTGCCCAGACCCCACCCCTTCCTCCAAGCCCGCTCCATTTGGCTCCTGAGGAGTTCTACCCCTCCTCCCTGTGCCCCAGGTACTCCTTCTCTGCCTCACGAACTTGCTGCTCAGGCCAACAAGAGATGAACTCAGGATGGGTGGGAGAGGGGAGAGAATCAGTCTTGTCGCCCCACCTCCCTCCCCAAACCAGCCAGTGTGCTGGTCCAATCCTAACAAATTGCTCCTAAGATCTTATTACTAAAGTGAAAGATTGGGTCGAGGTTATTATAAATGACAACTGAAACAATTTCGTTTCATTTCCCCTGCCCACCTTCCCCACCCCACACCTTTCTGTCAAGAGAAGTTCCTAGTTCTTGCTATCTCTTTTTAATCAAGTTGGCATCCCTTGGACCTAAGGAAATTCAGAGTCCAGATGGGCTGCACAACACTGAAGGAACCCAAACAGAAAACAGGTCCTTGACGTCAGAGGGGCCCCCTTTTAACGTTTTAAAGAGATTCTCAAACGGGTTCTGCTAAATGTAATCTGCATCAGACCTTGCCAAAGCAAGATGTTCAGACCAGAACAGCAGAGCACGAGGAGTTTGCCTGCCTGGGTTTGCAGGCAAGTTTCTGGCAAATCTGGTATCACTTCGTTTCCCTTCTGGATGCAGAGCTAAGCTATTTAGCCTTTCTGTGCCTCGGTTTCCTCATTTGTCAAATGGGGATAATAACAGAGATTTGTTTATCCCAGAGGAAAATTTTCTCTGGGGGTTGTTGTGAGGATTCAGTTAGCCTGTGGGAAGTACTGAGAAAGCCCAGTACATGGAAAGAACCTTCCCATGTAGGTTCCATAAGGCATAGTAATACCTCAGCTACTACAATTATCAGCTATTACAGGGCTAATCAAATGTCTCCTTCCACACATGCTGACATCAGCAGGCTAAGGTAAGATACTTTTACAAAGTCCCCCCACTCCACCATCAGGGGTGGGAATCTCACCCTGTGGCTGGGCCCCCAGATGAGGAAAGCACTCCTATAACTAGCTGTGTCACTGATCTGTCACTTAGGAACCTTGCATTCCAAATTTAATTCTGTTGGAACAAATTATGTCTTGATTATTTTTTATGTCGGATCTGTTGTGCTGGGGCCTGGGGATGCTGAGAGAAGACGTGTCCCAGGTCCTTCAGGAGCTTCCAAGGCAGATGGCTTATGGGAAGGCCATCAAGGAGACCTCGGGGCAGCATGGTGGACTGTGAGCATGCCCGGGGAGGGCTGTCTTGGAGTCATTCCTGAAGCCCAGGAAGCTGGGCTTGGACAGACGAGAGCGGGAGACACCCCAGTGCTCTTGTTGCCAGCACAGGGCCTGGTAGAGAGCAGATGCTCTGAAGATCTTTTGTGAATGACTAGCTGTGAATGAGGATCTTGAAGGTTTCTTCAAGTAGGTACCCTGGATTTTAAGCTTTGTAGACAGAGTCAGCTTTTGAAAGGGCAGAAGAGAGAGAAATGGATCAACAAAATGCAGTATGTACATACAATGGAATATTATTCAGCATGAAAAAGGGAGGAACTCTTACCTATGCTACAACGTGGGTGAACCTTAGGGCCACTATGCCAGTCACAGAACAACAAATAATGTATGATTCCACCAACAGGAGGCACCTCAAGTAGTCAGATCCTTAGAGACAGGCAGTAGAATGGTGGTTGCCAGGGGCTGGGGGAATAGACGGTTGTTTAGTGGGTACAGAGCTTCAGTTTCCACCAGATGAGAAAAGTTCTAGAAATCAGTTGCACATCAATGTGAATGTACTTCATACAGAACTGCGCTCTTAAAAATGGTTAAGATAGCACATCTTTATGTAATGAGTATTCTAGCACAATTTTTAAAAAAAGATGGGGAAGGAAGCAGCAAGAACAAAGGAGTTAAGGAAGGTAAAGAGGCAGAGTGTAGGATGTGTTCAAGGAAAGGACACTTAACGGATAGGGTCGGAACTTAAAGTACAAGGAGGGAGGGACATGGTAAGAGATAAGGCCAAAGGGAGGTCAAGTGGGCCTTGAATGCCATGCCAAAAAAGATTGGAATTTAAAATTTTGTCTTTGACTTCATATGTGGCTGAAAGTGGGTCTTCTAATATTCTCTTCAACCTTGGCTACTATGCCATCGTCATTCGGTCTGGGCCAGCGTGGCAAGCTGCCCTATGCTAACCCAGACTCTTCTGCAAAGCAGACCCCAACCTCACCTCACTGGGACAGCAAGGGCCCATTGCAAATGGGTGCCTCTGGCTGCTTCCTCTGCTGCCTTTGGTTCTCCCGATGCACTAACGGACACTAAGGAGATCTCAGCCTGATCAGCCCGACTCCTTTCAAATTGAGTATTCATAAGCAACCTCAGTGCTACAAGCTCAACACTTGGCAAATTACAGGCTCTGTGTCACCGACTCCTGGGATTTACCACTGCTGACGGCATCCCAGGGTGCGGTCTCCACGGGCCCGTCTGACGGACCCCGCGATAGGGCTCCCTGGTAAGGGCTGCCTTATTTTGCTTCACAGGCTGGGCTCTTCTCAGTGTAAGGTAGACGGCTTACTTGTTGAAAGTAGAAGTGAGGTGGCCTATGACATTTTGGAGTTTGTTTTCCTTTTTAAGTTCTGGGTGTCATGGGGACACCCATGCAGCTCTGACTTCTAGATGGGAGTGGCGAACCAGATGGCCAAAGACACACCTCTTTGTGTAGCTGTTATTTATTTAATATGAAATTTTAAGGCTCCAGTTATCTTCTCTAGTCTTCTTTTTTCACATCTAAAATGAATGTAATAATTTCTTTCTTGCTTTCTAAGGATATCAAGAAGATGAATGGGGTAGAGTTGATGATATCCTTGGAAATCTGAGTAACAGGATGAATGCTATTGAATGTTAACATAATTCTGTGCATTCTCTAAGGAGACTGGAACTAAACGTTTGCCTGGGCAGGTGTGTTTTGTACGGCCCTTATCACTACATTTGCCAAGACGAGAATGGAAGATCTGAGATTGGTGATAGACCTTAAGCTGAGTGGTCATTCATTAGAGCCTGGCTGACTCCCTTCTTGGGTAACAATGCTAAAAACAGTGAGACTCCTTTGACATCTTAGCTATTTTGCTGCCCAAGCTCTGAGAAAGGAACTTGATAAGGAGACATGCGGGAATCTTAACTGTTCCTTTCACCATTTCTACACCCACACCATCCTGCTCGGACTCTACATCTTCTCACTGGAGAGGACCCCTCCTTTGTTATAACATCAGCGAGAACAAAATGCCTCAACCCGGTCACCTCGAAGGGTTCTGCCACATGGGCCCCAGGCTCTAGAAAATGATGCCAGAGATAGAGGGGATAATGACAAGGAGCTTTCCCCATCCTTAGTCCACTAAACATGGACTGTGCCCCAGGCACCATGTACCACGGGACATCTCAAGTCAAGTCCCTATTTCAGGTAGTTCTCAGAGGGAGCTCTTTTCTTGAATGGTGTTCCCTGTTCCCCTCCATGGCTCACTGCTCCCTGACTCAATGTGCTGCCCTAAAATGAGTACAAAATGAGCGTACAAAATGAGACAGACTGAGAGGGAAGCTCATCAGGAACACTTCAGTATTTGACCTCAGCTTCTGGCTTTTCAGTTCAGTAACTCACTTCCACCTCCCTCTTTGGTTCTGGACTCTGCATCCCACTAGAATCTAGTCTAAGTTCCCCCAACTTGGGGTTCTCTTGTGGCTTCAGATGAAAGATTCATCCCATGAGTCCTGAGTTCAAAGACCCCACCAAACAGGCTCACTCCTGATCTACTATCTTGGCTTCTAATTCTGGTTCTAGTATTTACTTGCTGTGAATTTTCTCACAGCACGTAGACCAAAATACCCTGTGCATCTACCCTTCCGTTCCTGGTGGTGCTTCAAGAACTTGACCCTGGCCATGAGTGTTTCTGTGATGAGTGATTGGGAGCCAGAGGCAAAGAGAAGAGTGTAGCTTTTGGTATGCCGTGGGAGCCCCAAGTGATACAAATGGCCACATCAGGGCACTAGACCAAAGTGTGTGTGTGTGTGTGTGTGTGTGTGTGTGTGTGTGTGTACGCATAGGCTTACACCACTTAGTGTACTTTAAAAGCAATCCAAATGTTTCAGATTTTGGACTATTCTGATTTTTTTGAAGAGGAAGAGAGGGAGGGAGGGAGGGGTTAAATACCCTTATTATAACACTAAAAGATGACGGGTAGTAATAATATCTTGTGTAAATTCCTCCAAAACTTTTCTATCTATAAATTGTATCTTTCTTTACTGGTTTATAATTTAATTTTTCACATAATTATGTATCTATTCATGTCATCACACACTCATCTTTCATTTTTAATGGCTGAATGGTATTCCGGGGGGCTTATGATTCTACCTGACTTCATTTCACCAGTTCTCCTTTATTAGTCATTATATTGTTTCCAGGGACTTTTCCCCTTCAGTGTTATAAAAAAATTTGCTGTCAGGAAACTTTGACCTAAGTCTTTGACTTATTTTTAATTCCTTAGGGTAAAATCCTACAAGAAGAATTAATAGGTCAAAGGGTATGCTCCTTTTCAAGGTTTTTGATATTCAGTGCCAAATCGGCCCCAAGAACGTTAAACCAGTTTCTATTCCCATACCTTCAACCCTTCACTTACACTGGGTATTATAATCTGTTAAAATAATTAACAGTTGATAAGTGAAAAATAGTATCTCTTTCTCTGATTATACAAGTTGGGTCAGATTTTTTTCATCTGCTTTTTGGTCATTTATTTTTATTTTGTGATTTTTTTTTCTGTCCGTTATTGCCCATACTTCCTATTCAGGTGTTTTTCTTTCATTTTTTCAAAAGATTTTACTTATTTGTTTGAGAGAGAGCAAGAGAGAGCAAGAGTGTGCATGAGTCGGGGAGGGGTCAGGGAGAAGGAGAAGCAGGTTTCCCACTGGATGTGGAGCTCGATCCCAGGTCCCTGGGATCATGACCTGAGCCAAAGGCAGACACTTAACCGACTGAGCCACCCAGGAGCCCCTATTCAGATGTTTTTCTTACCAACTGGTCAGAGCTTTTTAACACATTAATGATATTATCCCCTATGTCATATATATTGCAAATATTTCCTTGGTCTTTTGTCTGCATTTTACTATATTTATGGTGTTTTTGTTATTGTTGTTCTGGGGGGACTTATAGACAGACTGTACATTTTGGCCTAGTCAAATCTATCAGTCTTTTCCTTTATGATTTCTATTTTGATTATCATTGTTGGGAAGACTTTCCCTCCCATTAAAGTGTTCTTTCCCATTTAATTTAATGTAATACATCAAGAACCCTGGACTTTAGGGAGACACTGCTTCCAGAAGACCCGGCGGGTAAAAGGGAGGACTATGAAAGGTGCAGATCTGAACACAGACCCGCGCCTACTCGACTCTCGGAGAGCTGGGAAAGGAATTTAAACCTGTCTTCCAGTGACAAGTCTAGACTCTGCATGAACATTGCACCCCAGGGATTTTGCTTCCTGTTCATGTCTTCAGAAAAGGTCCCTGGGTTCAGAATAGTGTCAGCATCCTTCCAAGCATCTCTCTCTTAGGGGCCGTCTGTGCCACCAAACCATGTGGGCTGTGCCCTGATGTGTCCACCCTGTGCAAGGGCAGAGGGAGAGGAGAGGGGCTGGCTGCCCCACCAAAATGACCAAAATGACGGTTGCCCCATATCAGCAATGGGAGAGCACTCCCTGAAGGGCCTTGTGCTACTCCCATCTAGGCTCTGACCCCCCCTGCTGGGCTCGGAAGATGCCTTTTCTTCCTGTGCGTGTGCGCGCAAGCACCATGTATACGCTCCCTTGCACAAACCTGTACACATATTCTCTGCTAGTTAATCCTAAGTGGGAAAAACTGCCCCCGTCATTTCGAAGAGGGGGAGGGGAGTGGAGCAAATAAAACCTTCAGTAGACATAGTAAGAAAAAGATGTGCACTGAGCATGTGCAGAGTAATTTTTCTTCTGCATGCTTTATTAAAGAATTATATGACATAATTACATGTTATAATGTCTTTACACATATTTATGGTAATTACGTCAATGCACATTTGATGTTCTATAATTACAGTAAATACACAACAATCCTGACAAATCGCTTGATCAAGAATTCACATTCCCCAAGTGAAGATGGGGAGAAAAGACATTAACTCTTCCACTCCCTGATTGTCCTAGCGCCTGATTTACTCCTCCGCCCTTCCTGGAGGTTCTGGAGGGGCTCTTTACGTCTCTGGGTATCATCAAGGTACAATTACATTCATTTCCCCTAGGGATGTTTGAGACCAGTCCCTACAGCAACACCACTGATTTTTATTATAGTTTCCTCCCCAGACTGCTGTGTGTGTGGATTGTGCAGGAGGAGAGGGTGCCCAGCCCTGATAGAGCCCCAGAGGTAGGTAGGGTGTGAACCTGTGTTTGGTGCCCTTGGGGAAGGGCATTGTCCTGGCAGATGTGGGGAAGTACAGAGAAAGTGCCAGTCAGGAGTCCTCTCCTGCTTATGGACAGAAACAGCAGCGAGCAGGAATACTGCAGAAGCAGGGACCCGTCCCAGAGCCTGTAGTTAACCTCTAGGCCACTTCTTCACTCCGTAGACTCCTAACGGGCGGGACAATGTCCAATTCCTTAGCACCTGGGATCAGGCGTTGAATTTTTCATGGTGAGGCTCTGATATCACCGATCTGTATAGAGCATTGCATGCATTAATTTATCTTCTCTCATATGAATATTTTTTTTTGTCCCATCATCTCCAGATTCTGGTGTTGGGGTGGGAGTGTGGGTAAGGGATTATCAGAAACCGTCAGCAATTGGCATAAGTTTTGTCCCTACCGAGATGCATGTCCTGTGATCTGTCTGGTCCCTCCAAAGGTCTGGAGGAAGTGTTTCTTTACCTTTGCCCTGACACCATCAGAACCACCCAGATAAGAACCATCCATGGATTCAGAGCATCATGTATGTAGCCCAGAGAAGGCGTGTTGGGTCTCCAGGATTTGGGCTCCAAATCCCCAAAGGGACACAACAATATCTTGCTTGGTGGAAGGAACTTACTGTGAGACAAGTTACAGAATTGAAAGAACACAAGACTAGAGGTTTGTGTCCCTCTCTCTGGGGAGAAGGGCACCTCCCTCCCAGGATCCTCGAGCTAATAGATGGTAAGGAGTTTGGAAAGTTAAAAGCTGTCAGCAAATGTAAGGAATTTTTGGGAAACTCCTGCTGCTGCCCAGCACTGACTGCCTTTAGTATGGAAGCAAGAATAATACTCCTGTTTGCGTTCACCGATTTCATCCCACCTCTGTGACCCAGAGAAACTAATTATCCCTGGAACAGGTGGTCTTGAAGGGAAATTGCACTGATCCCCACAGGTGGAAAAAAGAAATCTGTTACACTGGTTCAGACCAGAGTGGGAAAGGACTGAATTGAGGGCTAATGATTCATAGAAGTCACAAACTTATTGACTAATACAATTCTTAGTCATGAAGTCTCCATGTTCCATGCATTCTGAAATCAAAGCAATTACGGATTTTAAATGAAGCTGGAATCCTTAGGGCGGAAAATGCTTGTTTTAGCCCCAGATGGGGGCTAGAGGTGAGTGACCTGTTACTCCCCCCCAGTAATGAAAGCGCCTGGCAGCCTGCAGGCTTCTCGGGATGGTAATTGCTGCGGGCTGAGGTAGAGATCTCACTGTGCTAATGATGCCTTGCTCCTTTTTTGAGGCCTCACTCCACTTCTCCAGTAGCACCAGGATTGCAAAGGAATGCAGCACAGTAGAAATGAACACATTAACACGCGCATCCTAGTGTTTTGCATTTTTCAAAAATGTTGCTATCATGTTTGAGTCTTTTTTTTTAATTGTTAATTGCTTAGGACCTGGTAAAGTTAGAGGAATGCCTCATCTGTGTATTTCAACATGTGAGCAAGTGAAATGGAAACAGATGTAGCATTTTCTTTCTTTCTTATATATTTTTTTCTTTTTAGTGAGGACTTTGCACGGCCAGGAACCATAATTCATATTTTCTTCACACTCACAAAAGACTCTGCTGGAACCAAGTTTGTGTTGGGAAACAGATTTTTCCAGGCTCTTTCTGGTTGGGCGTTGTTGTGGTGTGTTTTTAACTGCTGTTCATTTACCCACTATGAGAAAAGGTGGGCTCAGAGGGAAAGTAGACCAAGGCTGGCTCCTTTTTACATGGGCTCAGAAAGAAACGGGGAGGTCTCTGCTCCTCTGAAAGTCTTTGAAAGTGAGGAGGAGGAGCCCACAAGATTCGTTCATGTAATCAGAGCGAGGCCATTCATTTCACAAAAGCAATTTCTTGCCTCAAAACAACAGGTTGAGGTGGGGGGAGAGAAGAAAGAAACTCGGCTCTTCTACTGTGTGAGGGTTGATGCTTTGGAGGTGGAGGGCAGGAGTTTGAAATTAAATATTCGGAAGAGAAATCAGCAAGAGGCAAAATCTCCGGTAAGAGATGTCCATTAAGTCACAGTGATGGGATTGCCAGTAAAGTCTGTTTCAGCAGCACCCCGCACCCCTCCCTCCCTCGCATCGTCCCACCGGTGGCATTTGGGAGTTCAATAACTCCCCCAGAGGGACTGTGCTCTATTCTCTACAGGTCTGTATAATCCTTGGCTGCTGAGCTACCAACGGCAGTCCCTGGGGACTGAAAATTAATTTCTTTCCCTGCCCCAAACGGCTGATCCCAGCTGGCCCGTGGCTCAGCTGGGAGCTGGGGTCAGATGCACGAGACCACCAGGTGTTTGAGTAAATGATCAGAGCCTCGGGCTGAGAAGGCCTCTAACAATACGGAAATGGCATTTTCCACTTAACTCAACTGCCGTGCACCTGGCTGTCTCTGCACACCAAGATTCAATTATCAAGGCCGCGCGCTTTCCTCCTTCCCCCTAGTCTTCGCCTGCACTTGCTGGGGACCCGTGTCGTGTGCTCTCTTTCTGGTAGCTACGGGTGATAGGATTCCAACAAGCAAGAAAGAGAAAGGAATTTTTCTGCTTACGTTCAGCTTCACAACTAACTCTGATGTGCTGTGGGGGCGCCATGGAAAAGCAGTGGAGTGTTCTGGCTTTGTGGCCTTGGACAAGTCACTATGCCTTCCCGAGCATCAGTTTCCTCTTTTGTGCAATAGTAAAGGTATGCCAGATGATCTCCCATGTCCGCATCCAGTTCTAAAATCCCAAGGGCTTTATCTTCCCACATTTCACTGAGGACTAGAAAGTACTTCCTTGGTAGGAATGTATACAGTGTCGAAAATTAATTCAAAAGAAACTGGAATAATAGGCATTGGGTGAGCCGGCAATCGGTGTGGCAGGAACTCAAGCCAGATGTTTGAGTTCCAGCCCAGGGTCTTCTGCACCCCCTTTCTCAGGAAGCCCAGAGGTCTCTTCATGTTGGCACTTACTAGAGGCACCTTGTGAGCCAGACATGGATGGGAGGGAGGAAGTAGAGACTATCACCCAGGGCAAGATGTGTTTGGCATTGTCCCCAGAAAGTTGCCAGGTCCCCAGCCTCTCGATCTTCAGTTTGTGAAGCTGTCAAAGGAAACCGGATCCAAGTATTGCTGATTCAGTGATGTTTGCCCAAATGCTGTTTCCTAAGAACTGTTGGATGCCCAAGATGCCTTCTGAGTCTGTTTTCTTTTTCCAACAAGCCCGTTTCTTTTCCTGGAAGTGGGACATGGCATGGAGCCGGTGGAATCTGAACCCAAGTCTATTCCAACTCCTTTCTAAACTTGGATCCCACTGCAATGAGAGGGCTTGGGAACCTAGCAGAGGCCCCTTCCTCCTACCCCTCCCCAAGGGTCCTGGAGGCCGTGGCTCTTAGAAAGCTCCATCGGCATGCAGCAGCCTTCGTGTGTAGGAGCTGTGCGTGGCTCCGTAGATCTGTGCTTTGTGGCATTTTCAAGCCACAGAGGTATCCGTGCCTCCATAATTCAAATGAAGAACTAAGACAAGAAGTAGTAAATGGCAGACTCCACAGTTAGACGGGGGCCCATAGGCCTTGTTCTTTTTAACATCACACACACACGCACACACATGCTATGAAGATATGCTCTTTTTCACACCAAGGAGAACCCTTCCTAGGTGGCACAGCTTCCAGCCACTTTGTTAAAAAGACAGCCACAACCCCTGGGCCAGATTGTAGCTTCTGACTCACCATGGCTTATCTTCCTGGCTATTTGAAGACGACTTTTGTCTCTGGCTTCCCAGCTCTGCCAGCAGACAGGCACACTGCCGTGAGGAGGCCATGGCTTTGTTCTTTCCCAGATCTACTCCAGTCCCTTCCTCCCACCAGGCCATCCCTTCTGTCCCGTTACTCTAGTTTGAAATGCTGGCCACTGGATACCAGCCTCTCCTCTCCTCCCCGTCCATGACCACCCCCATTTACCCTGACCCTAGTCAAAGCAGGGGAGGCCCTCTCATTCACGGACCCATGTCCTAGGCCCACCACTTCTCCTTGCTGAGCCACAGATCTCGTTGTCTTTAGAAAGGGACGATAATAACAATGCCTTCTTCTCCCACGAGGTTTCTGGGTACCCCATGAGTCAATACGTGCTGGTGCCCCCCCACCCCAATCTACTCTCTGTTACCTCTCTGTTACTCTCTGTTACTCTCTGTTAGCAAATGGCCACACATGCCCTCTGCTTCCTAGATCACGCTCAGGACCTTTCTCCCAGTCCCACCCACAAGCTGTTCACATTCCACAGCAACAGAAGACAGACCGAAGCCATGGACACATGAACGTCTCAGCTGGGTTCCATGGGAAAGAAATCGGGAGCATTGGATTTTGACATCTTCTATTTTTTAAATTTTTTATTTATTTATTTTTGCATAAAGAGTAGATGTAAAGAATGAAGCATTGTAGTAACACCCCAGGCCAAGTAACACGTTCAAGATAGCATGGCAGGTGACACACAGGATGTCGGAGAGCGTGACAGCAGCACTAGGGACGTGAATAGCATAAAGCCGCACTTCAGTGTTGCCGGCAGAGCCAGTGTAACTTGGCAGTGGGCATGGGAAGACCGTCTGGGTCAGAAGATGCCAAGAGGAGCTGGTGTGTTATCATTAGCACAGGCAGCTCTAGATTCAGCCAAGCCTGCTAAGACCGAGTTGCCTGTCTTCTACCCTATCTCGTTGCCCTCTAGTTGACCTCCTGTGGGTGGCTTCTCTTTCCCCTGCCCATGTGGTTGGATTTCCACCTTCACGGCTAGACTGTGAAGCCTCTTGAGAGCAAGGACCATGTCCTCAATGCCTTTGGCCTCCACCAGGCCAGAAATATATCCTACCAGTAGAAGGCACAGAAAGTCTATTCATCAAGCCATAGCCGTAATCTGTTTTGACTCAGTGCCTCCGCTCCTCCACTTGTCCAATGGGAGAATAAGTCCATTCCTCGTGTAAAGGATGGACAACAAGAAACACAATGTCCATGGAGAATGTTGAAGTCATCTGTTAGAACTGCCTTAGTCTTCATTTCAGAGTATGAGCTTCCCCATGCCGCCCAGCACTGGCTGGGAATTAAGCTCCCCGGTGCTCTCCAGATTTCTGCTGGTGGACTACAGTATGGCCAAGGGGGGTGAGATACCCTGACTCTGGAGTGACAGGGCCACGTGCTTCTACAAAGAGATCAGAGACCAGATAGTGCACTGTCTTTAAGGGACACTTCTTCAGCGGGAAACTATTCTAACCTCTCAGTGGCCCCATCTTTTTACCAATCCCTTTCCTTCTTGGTGACACTCATCTGATTTCTTCTCCAAAAACACCTCCGAGGAAAGGAAATTTCTCCTTCTTTTCTCCCTGCCATTGCTACGACCAAAAATCCAGTGTCTCCTCCTTTGGGACTCCCCCTCCTCCTTTCCACCTGCCTATTTTTCTCCGGCTACCAGGCGTTCAAGATTGATCTGTTTCTTATGGCTCCAAGTGGAATTTGACTCTGTGCAGGGAAACAGCCAGGCAGACCTGACAGTGCTGTCAGACGGTGAGCACAGCCCTGATGTACGTGCCTGGGAGAGAGGGCGCCTGTGTGTGCACGCGCAGGCGTGTGCGCGCAAGCACACACACACACACACACACACACACACACCTTTATCTGAGCACTCCCTCAGGGTTCCCCATTCCCATTCCCTTCAGCGGGTCCCACTTGTTCATCCACCCCTGGTCCAGCCTACCCCGCCATCACGCAGCCCATCTCCACTCCTGGCAAGCAGACAGCCCTGCCTTGCCTTCCCGCTCCTCACAGATCCAGGACGGGGCACCGGGAGAGCTGCACTCCCTTGGATAATGAATTGAGAACTCAGAGCCCCTCGTCTCTCTCTGGCTGGTGACTGACACAAATGGAATTCATCTTTAATCATCTGTTAACTCGTTGTCTATTATAGCTCTTTAATAGCACCATAGATATTCTTAATGAAGCATGATTTAAGGTATTTACAGCACATGGACCGACAGACATCACTCACAGTGTGCAGGTAATGAGGCATAAAACGGCTTTTGAATTCCCCCCAAAAGAGAAAGCGACAGAGAGAGAGAGAGAGAGAGAGAGAGAGAGCTTTAGCACTGGGATAAAAAAAAAAAAATTAAAAGCCTTGTGTTGTAAGGTTTGTTTTAAAATGTTTAGGCATTTAAAGTCATTTTAGCTCTTTCAAGGTGTTTGGCTCACAGAGTTCAGTGATTACCCCTGCTGAGAGTGGAAGGCTCTAGAACCTAAGTGTTCTCTGGCAGCCACCTCCAACCTTGGGGGCACATTTCAGGGTCTGGGGATGGTGCCAAGCCGGCTGCTCGGGGGGCCGGGGGGGGGGGCTGACATCCTCAGCATGGAATGCAGGCCTTCCTCTGGTTTCCCACACTTCTAGTGTTCTCTGATGCTGTTCTGGGGCACCCCATGTTAGAAAGAACAGTAGTGGAATGGGTGTCCCCCACAGGGAAGGAGATGGGGCTGGGGTTGCCTTTCCACCCACGGACATGCTGCCTGGAGCTGGGGTCTCTGAACTTGCACCTACCTAAGATAAAGCCTGAGATGAGTAGAGGACCTAGCCTACCATCCCATCCTACCCTTCCTTTCACCCATGAGGAGACCCAAAGTTGGAGACCCAGCTAGTTCATGACCAAAGCAGAACCAAGCCCAGGTCTCCCTCTCACCACACAACAGTGCTCTTGGTTCCTGCCTGGCTGGCCCCATGAAACCTTTAAGGGAGTCAGGATTTAAAGGGACCAGAGAGATGGAGTGCATGACCCTTCCCCAAGGATATACGTTAAAAATCGAGATCTCCAAAGCAAAAGAGCCCCTTCAAGGCTTATGTGCCAGGGCGTGAGAGTGTAGACCTGCATGAGCCGTCTTCCAGCTCTGAGCCCTGCTTTTGACTGAGCCTGGAACAGACTCTGTCATATCCCCACTTCTTTCTCTCTGCCCCAGAGGAATGGTTCAGCGCCCCTTCCCTGTAGTCACGGGACACTGTAAGGGAAAGTAAGTGGTTTGGGGGATAGGGTGGAGATGAACATCACTCACAGGGATAGAGGCAATGTACTTCTTTCTGTCTGGGGGCATGGTTCCCCAAGATCCCCTTCTTTATGTGGCTTTTGCAACTGTCCATTATTGCCAGCACATGCCATCTGTACTTGGCCTGAGCCCAAGGCAAGGGCTGAGCAAACACTATACACCCCAACTGTATGTGTCATTTGCATCAAATCTCCTTTCTGCAATGGCCCAGTCTTGGCCACTCATGGGTCATAGTGGGTACAGAGACTGGGAGCCTTCTCAGGAAGGACCAGAGTTGGGATGTTCTGGAATTGGTGCCATGCCTCATATCTGGCTTTGGTGGGTCTAAGCTCTCTGCCACTCTAGCCTCCTCCTTTCCAAGAAAGAGGGCTGTGAGGTATTTTCTATTACCCCTGGGTGACAGCCAAATGAGGGGCTCTGGGGTGAGGTGGGAAGAGGACCAGATCTCTCAGGACAGGGTGAAAAGGACGCCTGTGTTGGGTTAACTAAGGTTACCAAATCTTTTCCCAAACTGGGATTCAGCATTTTTAAAAGCTGGAGCCCCTATCTTCTAAGAGCCCCCATTTCACCTTTTCCACCCTAGAGCAGGAGGTGTCGCGAGGAGGAGAGATTGGCCTAGGTCACGTGGCATCAGAATTCTTGGTCCAGAATTCTTTCCAGGCTGTTGCCCTCTGCTAAACCAATCTGCTAAACCACATGTGGCCTCTTCCTATGTCTCTGAGGGGCTGACAACCACGGGAGGATGACATTCTGAGGACATGGAGAAAGGGGGTCCCCTGGACCCAACCAAGGATGGAGGTCTGCATAGGAGAAGGGCATTGAGCTCAACTTAAAGGGCATTTCGCCTGGCCTTTTTTGCCCCTTTTGCTATGTTCTTCCCTACCCAAGCCCCTGCAGTTCAAGCCAGTATGTCCCAGCTCGTGCCGACCATGTCATTCATTCCTGTGTTGATACCTGTATCCGTTCCACACCTGGCCAGATGTCATGCCAGGTCCTGAGGATAACCAGGTATCTTGCCCAGAGGAGCCTGTGGTTTGGTCAGAAGATAGAATCCTAAAGAAATTATGTCTAGGGTAGGTCAGGGCAGTGAGTGGGGCCTTACGGGGCATGAGGGCAGAATGAATCTGGGTGGAATAATATTTAGGATGGATTCTAACCTTAAGTTTGGCAAAGCATTTCCCCCAGTAGATAGCTAGATACAGAACGGACCAGCCCCCTGATACATGTAGACACGTAGAATGGCAGGACTGGAAGAAGCCCTACAGTTTCCCCAACAACTTCCCCACCAAGTAATGCTGAACTTACTCTTCTCCCCCACCCTACCCTTACTTCCCAGCAGCCCATTCCACATCTGCTCAGCTCTGACTCATGAGAAGTCCTCACCTGGGCCCAGTTGAAATCTGTCCCACCACCCCTTCCACCAAGAAGCCTGCTTCTACCCTTCAAGAAAGAGAAGGCTTGTGTGGGACATTCGTGAGGACCAGACAGGGAGAAGATGACAGTTAGGCCCCAGAGAGTCCCAGGGCTGGAATTCCTTTCCCACCACTGTCCTCATCCCTGGACACTGGTCATCCCGGCTTCTCATGACTCTTACCTACATACGGCCCCCGATGTCTAACCCTCCCTGTTAAAGAACCCAGGTCAGAGTGCCGAGGGCAAATAGGATTGGCCCAGCCTAGTTTTTTTCATGCTAGGTAGACTGTAGCTGGTTTATGGACTGCCTGCCCAGGCCAAGTGCCCACCTTGGTCAGTCAAGAACAAGGGTTGAATGCAGAGGAAGAATCGAGGTCAGGTTTCAGATATGCCAGCCTCCTGCTGTGGGCAAGGCAGCAGCTCTGCCACTGGGTTAGGGGCAGACCCATAGAACCCTCTTTGCCGGAATGGACTTCTCCCTCTCTGAACACCCAGAGCCAGCATCATCCCCCATCAGAGCTAATTTTCTAAATTAAATAGAGTAGAGAAGGTAGAATATGGTTAAGTGAAAGAGGAGAAAAAAGCATAGTGGAACTTTATTGGGATACTTGAAATTCTCTCACCAGACAAAGCCTCGTGATTTGAGATTTCTTTGTGGCATGGCCTCATCGTGGTTTATAGTAACTTCCTTTTTTCTAAGCTGAAAAAATGCCTACTTTATACAGCGTCAGTGTCTGTGGGGCATTTTGGGGCCTCATCTTGGTTTTCCTTCTGTAATTATGTCTGGGACAACATGAGCACTAGAGTTAATGATTTCTGTAGTATTGTTTGTCCTTTCCTACCCGCTTCAGTAAGGACTCTGCCAAGAATCAGCACCTTTGTAGCTCCAAATGAGGAGGATTTGAGATAACTTGTTCTGAAGATGGAGAAGCCGAGGCCTGAACGTGAAGGGGTTGCTAGAAAGGTCGCTTCGAAGTGGCCGTGGGAGAGGCAAGAGGCGTGGGGAGGCGCAGCCCTGGCTGGGGCTCCTGTGAGTGTCTTTTCTTTTTCCTTCACAATATCGCCCTCACCTTGATTCAGTGTCCAGGCTCTTCAGGCTTCCCAGACAACTCAGGAGTGGCCCTTGTCAGAAGCTAAAGTCATTGCTTAAGAGTGTTTCCGATAAACACGAATGTTTGAGGGTGAAGCTAGGGAAAGAGGAAGGCCGCCATTCAGCCGCAAAACATCCACTTGAGACCAGGCCCAACAAGGTCCATTTTTTTTTTTCCTCTTTTCCAGATGGTTCTGTTCATGGATTGACCATACAGCAGGTCATTGGTGAGAACTCAGGTGTGCCCCAGTCTCCCCTGGGCTTTATTTCTCTTGTTTTAATTCCTGCCATTAAGAAACGTTTTTAGCAAAGCATGTGCCTGACACTTAGATGGGGCCACGAGTTGCCTAGGAAACTGTCCATTCTACACATGTTCCCCTTCCTGGCGTCATTTGGATCCAGCTGCCTCGATTGGCCTTCTCCCTTGGTCCTCCTCTGACCCACTCCCCCACTATTATTATGCCAGCCGAGTAGCTCCTAACGAGGACTGGCTGTGTAATTTGTGGGGCCCAGGGCAGAACGAAATCACAGGACCCCCAGACGAAAAATCGCTGAGAATTTCAAGATGGCAGCAACAGAGCATTAAAGCAAGCTGTGCCCGTCCAAGGGCCGCACAGGTTCCGGGCCCTGCACGCACTGGCTGTGACTCTCAGGGCTGTTGCCATCCTGGCTGGTGACAGAGGCAAGCTCTTTCTTGCTTTATCGGCCTAGCTTTCCAAAGCTCCACGGGCTCAACCCTGAGATTTTTGAAGTCCCCCCTGTGGAACTTTACTTACGTGGGCTCATAATTATAGGAATCAAGAAATGCCTTTTTGTTAACCATTTTCACTCTTTTCGGAACATATGCATAATATTTCTTACCTCCTTCAGAAGCGGCACCTTGGGTCAAAATGAACCACTGTCCGCCCGGCTGGGAATGCCAGCCACTCTAGCCACAGCATCCAGAGACTTCTAACGGCCCTATTCTCCTCTCTGCTATCAGGCTTTAAGGATCTCGTCCCAAAAGTCACTATCTACCCAAGGAGCCACTGTGAATTGATAGCCCACTGGTTTGTCCAAAACCTTTATGTTTTGTTTATGTTTTCAGACCTGTCTCACCTCTTGAGTAATGATGTAGATGAGTTTCCGGCTCACTGTGTAGGTTGGCACTTCCTCCTATCTCTACGAGCTGCTTCTTTTTCAAGTATCAAGGGTTGCCTCCTGGGGTGCCTGGGTGTCTCAGTCCGTTAAGTCCGACTCTTGATTTCGGCTGATAGCAGGACTGTGAGATCGAGCCCCATGTGGAACTGGGCGTAGAACCTGCTTAGGATTCTCTCTGTCTCTCGGGGCGCCTGGGTGGCTCAGTCAGTTAAGCGTCTGCCTTCGGCTCGGATCAAGATCCCAGGGGCCTGGGATCAAGCCCTGAATCTGTCTCCCTGCTCCGTGGGGAGCCTGCTTCTCCCACTCCTCCCACTCCTGTTCTCTCTCACTACCTGTCTCCTTCTCTCTCTCTCTCTCTCAAGTAAAATCTTAAAAAAAAAAAAAAAAATTCTATCTGTCCCTCACCTTCTGCCCCTACCCTACACCCCATTCCCAAGTGCACTCTCTCACACCAAAAACAACAACAACAACAACAAAAAACTCCAGAGCTCCCTCTAATCCTGCCTTCCAGGATTTGATGACCAAGACTGTGTTTTAACATTCGTACTCTTAGTGACTTGAAATATTTTGATCATGCCGCATCTCCTCCTGGCTTCATCCTGCCCCCTGCATTTGACTATTTTAGCCTTTCTGCAGCACTGTGAAAGTGAAGACATTGCCTCCAAGCACACATGAGGGCTCTACACAAAGGCAGTGCATTCATTAATTTATTCGTATTTCCTTCTGGTTGAGTCCAACCTTCTGTTGTCCTTCCAGGTCACAGCAGCCCCTTGGTGTCTGTAGGGAATGATCTGTAGCAACTGTGAGATCCTTTCCCGAGTTGTCTTCCCAGAAGTACCCAGAATTCTTTCTGCCAGGGCCCAGCCTGGCTTCAGCCAGCCCAGGAGCTCATCTGCCCGCATCTCTGCCCTCCCACATCCAACGCCTCTCGGGGCCAGCCTGGATCTAGCCCCATCATGTGGCGATTTCACCTGCCAAAGGATTCCCTGATCACCCGATTACCTGGGAGTTTCATTGTAAACTTCCTCTCCCACAGGATTTACATAGAGGTGTAGAATAGAAGTCCTAGAACTGAGTCCCCAAAGAATGTAATCTGTAAGTGAATGGAGAGAGAGAGCATTTTGTTGCTTGTTTGTGGCTCTAAGTTTATTTCTGTCAATGACAATCTATTTGGCCCCCAAGGGTCTTAATTTTGAAAATAGACTTGTCACAAGCTTTTGAAAGACTAAATACAGTTTTCTTTCCCGCCATTTTTTTTAGCCCCTTAAAAAACTGTAACAGATTAACAAAGCACTTAAGAGCCCCAGTTCTGGAACCGGAACTGGATTTGATTTTTGCCTTTGCCACTTACGAATCGCGTGTCTTGGGGCACGTTAGTCAATTATCCTCGGTCTCAGTGTTTTCTTCTTTAAAATGGAAATAATAATGCTGACCTTGTATATTGACTCTGGAAGTAAATGAGGCAAGAGATTTAAAATGGTTGGCATATAATAAGGCTCAATTCGTGGTAGCTATTATTTGCTTGTTAATCTTTTATTACTAATTGCATCGGTTTGTATATACATCTAGGGTTCACTTTTTATGGACAGGCCACTTTTTATTTGCTTAAAGGTGAAGTTCTCGGCTATTAGTACCACTAGTTATATATTTCATTCACGCATTCAGAATACATACTTATGGTACACCTCATAGATTTAGAGGACACTAAGAGCCCGCCACCATACCCTGACCTGGGGGGGCTCACAAGGAGGTAGTGGAAGCAAACACACGAGCAATCAATATAATTTCATTCATATTTTACACAGACATTTTCTCAAGGAACATATTCATGTTCTCTCCCCTCAAGTCTTTAGCTTGAAGGAGAAAATGTGGATTTTCCTAAGGTAAGTCTAGAATCTTCTGAATAGGCAGGAATAGTTCAACAGCCTCCCCTTTTCCAATTTCTAAATAGGAGAACCCAGGTTTTGGGGGGAACCCCTCCAGCCAACAGTGCCACATTTTTATTCATGCTTACGAATTTCAAAAATTCTTAGATAAAGGCCCATCCGTGTCTATGATTCAGTGAGTCTGGTTTTAAAGCAGCTCTAGAGGGGCGCCTGGGTGGCTCAGTGGGTTAAGCCGCTGCCTTCGGCTCAGGTCATGATCCCAGGTCCTGGGTTCAAGCCCCACATCGGGCTTTCTGCTCAGCAGGGAGCCTGCTTCCTCCTCTCTCTCTGCCTGCCTCTCTGCCTACTTGTGATTTCTCTCTGTCAAATAAATAAATAAAATCTTTAAAAAAAAAAAAAAAAGCATCTCTAGAACTTTCCAACCAGTTTAGAGGGTAATTTGAAAGTGGAAAGACAGAGAAAACCTACTCAGTACCTGAGAATTGGTTTGCACTGTGATGATCATCATCAGAGAATGGTTCCCTGATTCTCCACCTGAGCTTTTCCAGGATCTTTTAAAAATCATTTAATGGGTTTCAAGAAAAGAATAGAGTCCATACACACACGCACACACACACACACACACACACACACACACACACACAGTTTTCCCCAACAAATGTCTTCTTTGCAGCTGACCAGTCCTGTTCTGTGGGTTTCTTTCAAATCAAAACACTTCCTTGAAATTGGAAGAAGCCCTAGAAATCACATGGCTGTGTTCCCTTCCTTGTTTCTCCATCAAATTCACTTCTAAAAACTCAACAGTGCCTTCTTCCTTGGCCATTCCCATGGGGGCTCAGGCAAGGGTGAGGGGTGATACTATTCTTTAGTTCCAGAGGATGAATCTGGACACTTGGCGCTGAGCCGCACTCACGGACAAGCTGGGTGGTGGGAAGGCAGGCACCAGAACAAAGACCCACCAGGTTGTTGTACTCATCGTGGTGCCTTGTTTAACATCCCCCAAAGAGAAGGATCCTCCACACACTGTGCTTACAAATCAGAGTGCTTGGAACCCACAAGTGTTTGTTTGGGGGCTTTTAATGGTGCCCGTGTTTCACAGTCCACATCTCAGTTGCCTTTTATACTTGTAACCCTGCGGCAGACGAATTCTTAATATTTTGCAGGACCCCCTCATTCTCCTTCCAACCAGAGATTGTGATGATCCCCTCCCATTTTGTTTGTGGAGAGAGGCCCAGACAGAGCCAGTCACCCACCTCGCAACCTCCACCTCCCACCAGCCCTTCGTGATTCCCCAGCATTTCTTCTAGGCCCCCTCTCGCTCCTTGGAGCAGGACATCCCCGGCCCTTCTACAATGTCTCTGTCTCTTCCTCAGGGCCCCACTTCTTCCCAGCTCCTACTTTTTGGGTAGCCCGACCAGAAGTCCACCCGTCTCCACTGGGGCCGGATCCCCCAGTGGCCACCACCATTTCCAAAAGGCTGGGCCACCAGCCCAGCCACTCACCCCCATCTGGCTGGGCTTGGTCACCCCAAACAAGTGTGAAAATGCCACCTTTGCAGGCCGAAATCCGAAAGAAATTGGAAACCTGCTGTTAGCTTCATTCCCACTCTCTTCTCATGTTTGCTGTTATTTTTTAACACTTTTTTTTTCTCATAAAAGCACTATCCTCTTCCCCAGAGCTTGCCTGTAGCGAAGGCATGGTCTGTACAACTGTAATTATTTCAGAGAACAGATGGAGTGAGGAGCAGAAAGTCTGTTAATAGTAATAGAAATGCTACATGTTAACCTGGACAGCACATGATGACAGTCCCATGACTACCCGTTCTGTTCCCACCAGCTGGGCCACCAAAGTAGGAATGAGATATTCACAAACACAGCCATCAGCCACGTAGCCACCTAAAGTTAGAACTCAAATTCCTTCACACTAGGGGCCTTGGCGACTGCTTAGGCCGAGAGCAGAGGAGGCCAAGCCACAGCCCGGCGCCAGGCCTGGCAGAATGGCCCCAGCTCTGTTTCCGCTGCCAAGGCTTCCTAGGTCAACTGAGGCCCAGGCCTGGCTTTTAGGCAAATGCTGCCTTCGCCGACCCTAGCCAGGAGCCGACCCAGCCAGCTCTTGGAAGGAAGCATTAGGTCTGGCTGAGCTGATCTTATGTCCTGGCAGGTATGGGTGCATGAGAGGCCTGGCTCAGGAACGAGAGGCATCAGCTTCCCCAGGCTGAGGCTGGGAGACAAAGGCGAGTGCTCCACAGGAAGTGACACAGTGTCAGGGCCAGTACAAAGGGCTTATGGAGAAATCTTTTCAGAAAGCTTTTCCTCCTTCTAGCTCATGAAGAATAAACAGTGTCCCACCCTGGCACAGGAAATGGGTCCATGTATTTCAACAAATCTTTCTTGACTACCGACTATGTGCAAGAAACTATGCTAGACACTTCAGGAACAACCAAAACACACTAGTCCCTAGCTTCGAGAAAATCCTAATCTAGTAAGAGGAGCCAAGAGAAGCCCACCTAGAGCCAGCTACATAGCAGACCGTGATAAACGTCCCTCACATAGGTACAAACAAAATGTTCCTGGAGTTCAGATACTATAAGGACATCTTGTTTGGTTCAAGGGGCTCAGAAGAAGTCTTCCTAGAGGAGATGGATAGCACTTGAGAAGTGTCTAGAAGAATGGGAAGGATTTTCTGATAGGCAGAGAGACCAACATAAATAAAGACACCGGAGCCGGGAAGCAAGAGTCACAGGGCGATCGGAAGCATCCCCAGGCTTCATGGGCACATGTGGTGCTGTGGTGGGCTGGGCCAGGCAGGTGACTCGAGAGCAAGCTATAGGAGGCCTCAAGCGCCAGGTTACACACTTCATATTGAAGTCACGAATCTGTGGCAGGCTGTTCCTTAGATTATCGCTCCGTCCTGTGCTCGCCAGAGCCAATTCCAGGCTCCTCTTGCCAACTCTGCGTTCTGTGGCCTCCCCTTGGTAACCGGGATGCTTGGATGGACTGTGGTGGGAATACTTACCCATGGAAATGTGGGAGCATTATCAACCAAGCTTTGTTTTCAGTTGTTAGTTTTCCCAACAACTGGTTTACCAAGTCAGCCACAAATGAGTAGCGGGTTAAGAAGGCCAGTGAGGAGACTGTTGAAATATTAGAGGCAGGAGCAAGTCTAGACGCACTCTCGGGTGCCAGAGAGAATGAGGAGAGGGGAGGGGAGGGTCTCGAGAGACCCTAAACTTGGGAATCAAAAAGAACTGGGCATGGCTGAAGAGGGAAGAGCTAAAAGATGATTCATGGTTTGAATTTGGTGGCTGACAAAATGGCAGTCCATTCGCAGAAATAGGGTTAGGGTTAGGGTGAGCTGGTTAGCGGGGTAGACGTGAGTGTAGCTTTGGAGGTGGGGATACCCACCTGACAACTGATTAGATTGAAGAAATGACCCACACTCATCGCTGATTTCAGCTCTGCTCTCCCATTCCCTTCCTTCCGTCTCCCCTCCTCCCTTCCCTCTTCCCTCCCATGCCGTGTGGATTGTACCTCAATTCATCACTCGATATGCTGTGATTTCTCTGCCTGCTTGGCTGCGTGTGAGACTTGGAAATTTAAAGAAGTCCCTCAGATTTTTTAAGACGGAAGAGTGGCAGTAGATCAGAGCACAGGCTTTGGCAGGTGGAGAGAGTACGGTGAACCCACGAGGACTTGAACCCACCGCTCGGCCGCCGGTGCCCCTGTGGCACACAGCCAGAATCTTGGGAGCCAGGCGAATTTCCCTCCCCCAGCCATCTTGAGCAGGCAGATGCTGTGGAGGGACCGTCATCCCCAGAGGACCGGGCAGCGCAGTGGCAGAAGGCATTGATTCAGAGAGGCTGGGACATGTTGCTAACAAGTACATCTTTGTAGTATGTGTGTTTTAGATTGTACGAGTGTCCAGAGACCTGGGCGGGGAGGCATCTGCAACACGCAGTAAATACCATCTTGGTATAGATAGGAGTCAACCCTGAATCTGTCCCTCTGCCTTCTGACCTGTGCCTGCCCTTCTGTGAAGGGAGGAGAGGATAGAACTGAGAGACCAGGGTCATGGTTTTGCATCCCAGAGAAGCTATGCACTTGTTTGCAGTGCCTGGCATTTCTTGATCCCTCGGCATGTGTAGGACGCTATTCTGAGCTGTTTATTAGCTTGCTCAACGTGTGTAACAATCCAAGAGAAAAGCACTATTATTATTATTCTCTCTACTTTATCGATAACGAACTTGAGGCCCAGAGAGTTGAGGCAACATGCCCAGGGTCACACAGCGACCAAGTAGGGTTCACATCACTGAAGTATATTGCCTCAGGCAGATCCTTGAATCCTCCTGAGCCTTGGGCTTCTTGTTTTTTGTTTTGTTTTGTTTTTCCAATGGTACACTCAGAATGCTAATCTCTAGAGGAGTTTCACCTGCAGTGGTCCCACTTCCAGTAATGTGATTCTGGTCACACCAAATTATGGTCCTCACTGACTGGGACCCAAGTCCCCTGCAACCTTTGGCCCCAGTACTCAGCCCTTGCCAAATCATTCTTTATTCCTCCTCCCCAACCCCCACCCCCAGCAGGAAGCCTTTCCCTCACCCTGGCCCCATTGTACATGGAAGTATTTTGTCCCTCACCTGTGTTCCCATAGCCGGCGTGTCACATTGTGCTGTAGTTTGTTTACATGTCTGTCTCCTTGTCACTTTGTGAACCATTCAAGGGCATCTTTGTACAGACAGTGTAGGATGTAGATCCAGGCAGCTGAACCAGTTGAAGGAAAGGACCTTTACCCTGAACAAGAGGTATTTGTGAAGCTGCGATCACTGCCTTCAAAGATCTGAAATGCTGCCATGTGCAAGGACAGGACTCGTTCCATGCAGTTCTCGAAGAAAGAACCCGATCAAGCATGAGTTTTAAGGGGCAACTTGGGGGCTCCATGAGATATAGCCCTCTCTGACAAGCTGAGCCATACTTGCATGAGTCACATCCCCAGGGAGTGAGGGACACCCATCCCTGGGAGCACCACGGAGATGCTGGGCGGTTGCTGGCTACGTTTGCTATAAGGGAAACTCTGCCGCCATTTCCTCCCAATAGTTCAAGGTTCTGGAATCAGTCCCATTCCCATCTCCGGGGCTGTGGAGAGAGTGAGAGTTAGAGAGAAGGAGGGCTGCATCTGTGCATGCCCCAGTGACCCCCAGAGTAGATTAGAGATACCAAGCAGCTCTGTCTCCCTGGTTCCAGGCAGCTGGAGATGGGCTTTTTGGAGGAAGTCTTCTGCCTGCCAAGTTAACTGCTACTCTAGGATCCACACGGAGCAAACACTGAGGCCGTTTGTTCACAGTAATAAAACCTGACCCAGGGACCTTGCTTCACAGTCTTAAAAACACTTCCACGTTTTGAACTCACTTTATTTCTAGAATACCCCCATTGTGCGACACACATATTATTGCCGTTTTGCAGGTTGATAAACTGCACGTGGTTAAGAGTGAATAACTTGCCCCAAACACATACGTGGAACAGCTGAGGCTAGAACCCAGGTCCTGTGTCATTGACCCAAGTTATCGTGCACAACATCAAGATGACTTCCCGAAGATCTGCCGCTGACGCTCTTAAAACCAGCATAGAAAACAGATGTGTGTGTCAAGTAGGAATGTGTTTGGGTCCAAGGAAAAAAATTCCCTACCACGGGAACTTAGTGGGTATATTTGTTTCATGCAACACGTTGAGGGGCTGGCAGTCCCTGGCAGATTCGACAGCTCAAGGATCCAGATTCTTTCCATCTTTGTTTCACCATCCTTACCATACAGGACTTTAGCCTCATGCTTGTTCCCTCTTTGTCACAGGATGGCTGCTACCCATCCAACATCACATCCGCATTCCAGGCGGGAAGGAAGGGGAATGGGTGGAGACCAAAGGTGACAAGGGTTTTCTTCTAGTGAGCCTGTGCCTTTTATTCAGGAAGATATCCCTTCCCAGGGACTTTCTCTTACGCCTTCTTGGTCAGAACACAGCCCCCACTTGGTGAAAGAAACACTGGGAAGTCCAGTGTTGTAGCTTTCCAGCCTCTACAGGAGAGGAAGGCAGGCAGGGACAGCTGATCCATAGTGAAGACACAATATCTTTTCCAAATGGTGTCAAAGCATGACAGGAGCCCCAGTTCCCAGGCTGAGGTGCCTCTGTGCACAAAGCTCAGGAAGTGTCTTTGTCAGCAGCAGTGGAGAGAAAGCTTGTCCCTCTGGATGCTGGCATG
Source organism: Lutra lutra (assembly GCF_902655055.1). Taxonomy (NCBI): domain Eukaryota; kingdom Metazoa; phylum Chordata; class Mammalia; order Carnivora; family Mustelidae; genus Lutra; species Lutra lutra. The sequence goes on along the minus strand of NC_062279.1, from coordinate 45,487,202 downwards.
AAATGTGAGCCGGTCCCGAGGGATGAAAGGCTTTAGGCTCAAGGGGCAACACCCAGACTGCATCCTGGTGGGGCCATCAGCCCTGGTGAGGAACAGCTGTTACACTCAGCCTCCCCCAGGAAGAAGGCTCTTAACTAGATTTCCCATACAGAACTTTGTGGGGGAGGTTCAAACACAACCAACCCACCATGGGCTAAATTTGTATTCCAACCAACATCATAATGAATAGTGGGAGCAGAGGGTGACTGGTGTTTGTGACTTCAGCTTCTCCATTTGGTGCTTGAGCCCCTTAATCTGCGGGGTCCCGGGTACAAGGGACTCCAGCAGGTCGGGGGAAGCTGTCCTCTTTATTTAGAGGGCACACACTCTTCTCTGAGAGTTCACTAAAGTAAGAGACCAGAAGCCGGGCTTTTTAGTCAATGGCAGATTTGGTCAGGGACACCAGACTTGAGGGCTGGAGTTCTTGGCCCTAACTCTACTGTAGTGTCACCTGGGAAACTTCCAAATCAACGCCAGTGTCTTGGCCCCACTCCAGACCCTTTAGGTCAAGAGTCTAGCCTTGGTTGGTAGCTTTGAAAAGCTCCCCTAGTGATTCTACTCTTCCCTCGGGTGAGAACTCCTGCCTTGGAGAATATGGCCCTCCACTCAACTTGACCGTGAAACTTCATTGTATCAGGTCAGCTCAATCCCCCGTTCAAGGACAAGTGAGTGCTGTAGGCAGCTAGCCACGTCCATAATCATATCTCGGAATGAGGGAGATGCAGGGCTGGTTAGTCCCCAGTGTGCTGTAGGCTCCTGTGGGCTTGCTAGATATCTGACTCAAGGAGTCAAAGGCCCTGCTGTAAGATGTACCTGGGATTTGTTTTAATCAGGTGTGGTAAGGCATGGAAATGAAGTCGGCACACCACAGAGGTGTGCCTGGTTCTCGCATTATTTGCACAAGAGTCCAGCTCCCCATTAGACCACTATCTCCTCAGAGGCAGAGGCCATGTCTCTCTTCCTCTCTTATCCTCTGCCCCTCTCATGGTGCTTAGTACATAAAGGTTTAGTCAATGGTTTCCAAATGAATGAATGAATGAATGAACCAACCAACTAACCAACCAATGAACCATTGAACCACTTATGCCAGGTACAATATTTGTTTCATTTCTTCATTCAAAAATATCTATTGCCTGTCTTCTATGTACCACATGCTGTAATCAACAGGGTATATAATGGTGAGCAGAAGCAGACACCATTCCTGCTGCCAGGGAGGTTAGAATCTGGTGGGGGACACACACATAAATCAAAACTCATGCCAATGAATGGATTATTGACTGTAAGCTGAGATGAATGTGTGAGGGGAAGAAACGTAAGCGTGTTTAACAAAGGAACTTAATGTGGAATGGGGGGACAGGGGACCCTTCTATAGAGAAGTCACCCTGAACTGAGCTCTGAAGAATGACTAGTTCACTGGATTGAAGGGGGTGGGCTGGGAGTGAGGAACCTTCCAGACACCAAGAGATCATATGCAAAGGCTGTGAGCAGCAGGGAGCAGGGTAGACCCTAGCAATGGGAAGGCCTGTAAGTGCAAGGGACACGTGCACCCAGTGACAAGGAGAGGTGGGCAGGGGGCAGATTATTCAAGGCCTTAGAAAACACCGTGAGGAGGCATGGAAAGCCAGTGAAGGATTTTAAGCACCAGGATAACATGATCTTACTTGTGTTTTGAAAAGATATTCTGGATCCAGGTGGAAAATTGATTAGGGAGTCAAAGTGAATATGAGGAAACAAGTCAGGAGGCTGTTATAATAGACAAAACGAAAGATGATGGCATCCAGGGTGGACGTGGCGGGCGCGGCAGGGCGTGGGAATGGGCGGACTTGAGAGATGCTTGGGAGGCAGAATTGACAAGACTGCTGTGGACTGGAACTTGACTCCTGGGCTTCTGGTTTGCAAGAGCAGATGGGGCTGCCTTCATTCATGGGAACAGAATACTCCGGAAGCCCAGGCAGTGTTGCTGGGCAGGACTAACATGAGATGTTCCTCTCCTTTCCATGGGGAGAGGAGAAATGGGTTGTGGGGCACAGGCTCTGGAGCTCAGAAGAGAGCTGGGGGCAGGAGGATAGAGGTGCCTGTGCTTGGAGGCTCCTGAGAAGGCGGGAGGAGTAACATGAAGAGAGCCTAAGCTCCAGCCATGAGCAAAACCAGCCGTGAGGAAGAGAATGGCCTGGAATCCCAGAAGGCATTTTAATAAAGAAGAGGTGACCCGCCTTGGGAGAGACACCAGGTCTGATGACAACTGGAAAGTACCTGCTGGAGTTGATGACACTAGCAAAGGCCTGTAGCAGAACTGAGGGCACAGAGCAAGTTAAAAAGTCAATGGGAAGTCCCTGGGATGAAAGTACAGCACAGGGAATACAGTCACCACTGTCGTAATGTCGCTGTATGGGGACAGATGGTGACAACACTTCCCGTGGCAAACACTGAGTAACGTATAGAACTGTTGAATCACTATGTTGTATACCTGAAAACTACAGCTCTGTGTGTCAACTACACTTCGATATTTTTTTTTATAAAGAGTAAATGGGGGCGCCTGGGTGGCTCCGTCGTTTAAGCGTCTGCCTTTCAGCTCAGGTTACGGTCTCAGGGCCCTGGAATAGAGCCCTGCCTCAGGCTCCTTGCTCAGCAGGAAGCCTGCTTCTCCCTCTCCCTCTGCCTGCTACTCCCCCTGCTTGTGCTTTCTCTCTCTGTCAAACAAAATAAATAAAATCTTTTTTAAAAAAATAGGAAGAGTAAACAGGAAGTAAGGAAAAGGAGATGGTGTGTGCAGTTTACCTGTGAAGCTGGGAGCAGGCAAGTGCAGGGGGCCTAGCTGGTGGACAGGGAGGGGGGGACCATCCCCTGTGGTCAGGAGGCCCCTTGAGGTCAAAGACTAGTCCTGAGAGTTGAAGAAGCAAGCTGAACAAAGAAGAGGTTGTGGCCAGAATTCGTACAAATTTTGGAGATGGAGCAGTTTCGGATGACAAAGGTCGTGGTGTGACTGTTGACGGTTGAGGCGGAGAAAGAGAAGATGGCCTGAGAGGTGGGGGTGCAGGCGCCAGAGCGGCCCGTGGTTTGGGGGTTTGTCTTTCTGAGTTTGGGGCTCAGTCTTTCTGAGGGTGGCCAGTGAGACAGTGGACAGAAGACTTGGCTCACTAGGCCTGGGGGAGTCAATGTCACTTGGTGCTTTCTGCCCACCTGGACTGTGGTGGCTACCCGTGAGGCTAACATTTCACTGCAGAAGAGTCAGTGTTGTCACGGTGAACCGCAGTAAGTAGACAGCACCACGGACAGACGGTAGCTGCGGGCAGAACTCAGAGGTTGAAGGATGAGGGCTGTCTGGCTCTGACAAGCCTTCAGAGCAGACTTCAAAATTAATAGCCTCTTCTTCCCACTTTCCCTCCTTTTTATTCCACTCTCTCCACTGCTCCCATTGCCCCAACCTCCAGCTGGGACACACCTATTAAAATTCCTTCTGAAATAATAAGAAAAGTTAAAAAGGGACCAAGATTTACACACACATTTCACCAAAGATATGTGAGTAATCAGTAAGAACATGAAAAGATGCTTGGCGTGGGGCGCCTGGGTGGCTCAGTGGGTTAGGCCGCTGCCTTCGGCTCAGGTCATGATCCCAGGTCCTGGGTTCGAGCCCCGCATCGGGCTCTCTGCTCTCTCGGGGAGCCTGCTTCCTCCTCTCTCTCTGCCTGCCTCTCTGCCTACTTGTGATTTCTCTCTGTCAAAGAAATAAATAAAATCTTTAAAAAAAAAAAAAAAAAAAAAAAAAGATGCTTGGCGTGACTGGTCATTAGGGAAACATAAATCAGAAACACGGTGAGAGGCCACTTGGTACCTACCAGAACGGCCACAGTCTAAAAGCTAGACGGTAACAAGTGCTGGGGGGTAGTGGACAAATTGGATCCCTCACGCACTGCTGGTGGGGTTGAACAATGGTGCGGCCACTTTGGAAAACAGTTGGGCAATTCTTAAAAATGCTAACCACAAATTGACTGTATCACCAAAAACAAGCAAACACAATTTACTGTATGACCTTGAAATTCCACTTCAGATATTTTCCCAAGACAATTGAAATCAAATATCCAGACAAAAACTTGTAGCAAATGTCCATAACAGCGGGCTTCCTAATAGCCAAAAAGCAGGAGAACCCAAATGTCCACCAACTGGACAAATGAAATGCATACCAACATCCATACAATGGAATACTATTTGGCAACAAAAAGGGCTAAAGCAACAACATAGTTGAACCTCAAAAACGTCATGCTGAGTGCAAGAAGCCAGGTACGAAAGACCACATATTATACAATTCCGTTCACACGAAATGTTCCGAAAAGGCAAAAAAGGAGATTATTGAGACAGAAAGTAGATTAGTGGTTGCTTGGAGCTGGTTGGAGAGAACAGGGAGTAACTGTAAATGGCACAAGGTTTCTTTTTGGGGTGATAAAAATGTTCTAAATTTAAATTGTGATGGTTGCACAGCTCTGTTAATTTACTAGAAATTGTTGGAATGTATGCCTAAAAGGAGTGAAGTTTGTACTATGGAAATTATACTTCAGTATAGCTGCTTTAAGAAATTTACCTGGACAAGTCCAGATGTAACTCTGCGTCTGTGTTGTCACCATCATCTGGATGTACCGTGATTTGTTTTGTTTTGTTTCGTTTTAAGATTTTATTGATTGATTTGTTAGAGAGAGAGAGAGAGAGAGAGAGAGAGAGAACACAAGCAGAGGGAGTGGCCGGCAGAGGGAGAGGGAGAAAAAAAGCTCCCGAGGAGCAAGGGGCCCTATGAGGGCCTTGATCCCAGATCCCAGGACCCTCGAATCGTGACCGGAGCCAAAAGCAGACACTTAACCAACTGAGCCACCCAGGCATCCCAGCACCGTGATTTGTTAACACGGGTTTCCACATCTTGCTCACGCCCTGTGCTGTGGAGCCCAAGCTCTCGTCCCTCCACTGCCCTTCACCTAACTGCCCCCCACAAGTAGAATGAGAATTCCCAGAGCTCTGCCTGCTACAAAGGGACACGCCATCCCTCTTTACCTCTCAGCCAGCGAGAGAGAGACTGGAGGCTGACATCTCCAAGATAATACTATGTGATTACTATACATTTCTCTTTATTTTACCATTTTAGTTGATTTTTAACAGGTCACCTCGTTGACCCTTGAGCCATAGGAGTTTGAAAACTGTGTAGGTCTGCTAATCCACAGATTTTTTTTCCCCATCAATACAGTACATTACCTCAAATGTATTTTCTTCACTCCACTTTCTTTCCGCTGGCTTACATTACTGTGAGAATACAGTATACAAAACACATAATGTATAAAATACGCGCCCATCAGCTGTTTATGTCAGCAGTAAGACTTCTGGTCAACAGGTTTGGGGAGTCCAACGTTATACATGGATATTCAACTGCTCAAGGGGGTCACCACCCCGCCCAGGTTTTTTCAAGGGTCGACTGTATGTTCGCATGGCTCAGAAACCAAAATGGTAGAACAGGCATGTACAAGAGATGGCCGTCCCATCTCTCCATCCCATCTTCCCTGTTACCACCCCTGCTTGCATCCTCTACTGGTTTTTTAAAGTATCCTCCCAGAGTTAGTTTGTGCAAATACCAGCCCCTGGAAAGGAATCTCTTATTTTCCCTTTCTTCTGTAAAAGTGAGCTCCTAGATACACTGTTCTGCATCTTGCCTTTTTTCATGCGATTTGTCTTGGAGAGCTTTTCATAACAGATCTTAGAGAGCTTCGTTGTTTTTAACAGCTATCAAGTATTCCATCGTGAGTATGTATCAGTGTTTATCAACCAATCTCCAACTGATGGACACTTGAGTTATTTCTGACTTGGGCTATTATTATTCAGCTCTGTCTAGAACTGAAATGAACACCTTCCATACAAATTGTTCTCGTAAATGTGCAGGTATCTTTAGAAGGAAAAAAAATCACAGAAATGGGGTCACGGAGCCTAGAGATAGATTGCCCCCACTTTGCCTCCCCACGGCAATGCAGGAAGGTTCTGCACAGCCTCACTAGCCGAGCATAAACTCAAACTCTTGAGATTTGCAGGATGTTTGACAAAGACGTTGATTCCGTCCTTTTCCTTCAAGTAGAATTACTTTTTTTTTAAATTTTTAAACTTTATTGTGGTTAAGAACATGAGATCTACCCTTTACAAGATTTTAAAGTATATAATACAGTATTATTAACTGCAGGCACAATGTTGTTCAGATTTCTAGAACATACTCAGCTTGTGTAACTCGAACTCTGTACCCATTGACCAGCCCCCCCCCACTCCTCCCCCAACCCTGGCAACCACTGTTCTCTGCTCTACTTATATGAGTTTGCCAATTTTAGATACCTCATATAAACTGAATCATACAATATTTGTCTTTGTGTGACTGTCCCATTTCAATTAGCGTAATGTCTTCATGGTTCATTCCTTTTGTTACAAATGACAGGAATTCCTTCTTTTTAGGGCTAAATAATACTCTGCTGTGTGTATAGACTACATTGTCTCTAGTCATTCATCCATTGATGGACATGTCGGGTTTTTTTCACATCTTGGCTATCGTGAAAAATGCTGGGATGTCCCAGCATCTCTTGGAGGTCCCGATTTCAGTTCTTTTGGATCAATACCCTGTAGAGGGACTGTTGGCTCATTTAAGCAGGATTAGTTTCATATGGTATCTAGACCCCTCAGAATCCCCTGAACGGATGTTGGAATCTGAAGGTAAGTAGACCATCTATCAGCTCATTTGCTAGAAAAAGCCAGAGAGGAGAAAGATGTAGCCGAGATCCCCAGCCCACAGCACAACAAGCCTTCGTGAGTACCTATCACGTACCTGGCATTTACTAGGTCAGTGTGATACCTTCAGTGAAGTGCAAAACGGTTTTGTCTCAGGCAAGGAGACATGTGGCAAGTGCAAAATCTCTGGAGACAAATCCATTGTTGAAAGTATTGATTACACGTTCTTCTCCTTAGGCTGTGCCGAGAGGATGGCCTGCCATGATCAGACATTAGTGTCATGTGCCCAGAGGCTGGTTCATCTCCTTCACTCCACCCTATGCCAGTCTGTCTGCCCCAAGGACCAGCAGAGAACAAGCAGGGGCTTGGGTCAGACTTCAGGGGGTCTAGCTATGAGCCAAGCTCTTGAACAGCCTGTTTCCCAATTTGTCTGCTGAACATCACCCCCACCTCTGCTAAATATTTGTCAGGGAGTTTCTAAAGACCATCGCCACAGAAGCCCTCTCTTTCCTGCTGAGTTTTAGAAGAGGTCTGCTATGGGTTTGCTTAGCAGGGAGGTTGTCTAGGATAAACCTCAGGATGCAACCACCTCAGAGAGCACCGTGCAACAGGGACTCACCCACCAGTCTCCCAGTCCACCACTTATAGAAGCAGATGCCAGTGTGGGAGAGCTGCAGGTGGGGGCTGGGAGGGCAGTGAACGAGGGGAATGGAAAGACAAAGAAGCCTTCTGTAGAGAAGAATTCCTCTGAGCATTGTTTGACCAGGAGAAAAATGAGGGTTTGGGGACGTCTTACAGAAGCTTTTTTTAAGTATAAATCCTTTTTTTTTCCTATGTGTAAAAGCAGTGCATTTTATTCCACAAACATTGGAAAATGGAGAAAAACACAAAGAAGAATATAGTTCATAATTATCCCATCACTTAGAGATGGTCAACATTTCAGCTCTGATTTTCCTGGTCCTCTTTCCATAGAAGGGTATATATCTGTATGATGTACATTTTTGGTTTTCTCTTCTGGTTAGCAAAGATAATGAAATCATATCTTATATAAGATTTTGTAACCTACCCCTTGTTTCTACATACCTTAAAAAAGTCTGGGAATAGACATAAAAAATATATATGTCAATTTCATAGGCATGATGGGATTTTATTTTATAAAATTTGCATATCTTTGATTACTAATGAAATTGAATGTTCATATGTTTGTTGATGGTTTATACTTCTTATATTATGAATTTATGCCTATTCATGTAGCTTATCTATTTTTCTATTGGGTTATTACTCTTTTTCTTATTGATTTAAAAAGTACTTTACATATTAAGGTTAACCCTCTATCATAGATCTTGTAAATATTTTCTCTCAGCATTATCTTCGAATTTTATTTTGCTTTCTTTTCTTTGTCATAAAAGTTTCAAAATTATATCTAGTTAAATATATCAATCTTTTCCTTCATGCCATTTACTGTTAACAGTTTGGTGTGTACTTTTCCAGACATTTTCTATGCATATGCAAATATATCTATAAATATATATATAGTTAGATATACAAAGTTTTCCTGCACATTTTAGATGGTATCATTCACACTATTCAGCAGCTTATTTAACTTACTAGTGTATTTTAGATATTTTCCCATATTAAAATATAAAGATCTAATTCTAACAGAGTATTCCATTATATGAATTCACTAATTTCATTAAATCACTTTTTTAAGATTTTTTTTCATTTTCATATGTAAATCTGGAAATTTTTTGGCATATGAAAGAAATGGAGACTGAAGTTTATTCCACATGGTGGGCCAATTGTCTCAGTAACACTTAAAAAATCATCTGTCTTTTCCCTCCTTGTTTGAAATAACATTATTCTGTTATATTAAATATCCCATATTTCTTGAGAACTTGATCATCTATTAAATACACATATGTTAAGAACATGGGTTTCTCTCTAGATTTTCTACTTTGCTTCCTCTAGTTACTTGTTATTTAACCAATGCCAAATTGTTTGAATTATTATAGCTTTATTGTATGTTTTAATATCTTCAAAATCAATAGAATTTCCCTATTTTTCCATACTGCTTCAGCTAATTTATTTTTTTCTCCTATTCTGAGCTTTAGAATTATTCCATGAAGTTCCCAAAACATCTATTTAGGATTTTGAGTGGACTTGTGTTACATTAACTAATTAATTAAAGGATATCAACATATCTGTAAATGAATCTTTCAGTTTAAAAGATAGAGTGTCTCCACGTCTATTCAAGTTTTCTTTTCATTTACATCAGTAGTGTTTTGGCTTCTTTGTCTAAGTCTTGGATTTTTCATCAAGTCTATTCCTAGATATTTTATATTTTGTATTATAATTGTAAATGGGATTTTTAAAGTGTGTTTTCCAGCCATTATTAATAAGTACTGATATTGTGTGCATTTCATAACAGCTCACTTTACAATATTAGTCTAGCTGTTTCCTGCTGAGTCTTTGGTTTTCTTATGTAGGCAGAGAAAAAAATAATTAAGTAATTAAAAGACAGAAAGAGGATGGTTTTATTTCTTTTACAGTATTTATACTTTGTTTCTTTTTGCTTTCTAATTACTTTGGCTAGAACCTATTCTTGGGAGTATCAGTTATACAGTTTTTCCTTCTGGGATTCCACTGGAATTGTGTGTGCGCACACACACACACACACACCTACACAAACCCCCATACACCCTGGCTCTTTGGGATACGATCCCTCATTCTCCCTCATATTTTCTCTCTCTGTTCTAAAATTTTTATTTATTTACTTGAAAAAGAGAGAGAGCACAAGCAGGGGGAGGGACAGAAGGAGAAAGAATCCCAAGCAGATGCCCCGGGAAGCACGGAGCCCAGTGTGGGACTTGATCCCAGAACCCTGAGATCATGACCTGAGCCAAAATCCAGAGTCGGACACTTAACCGATTGAGCCACTGAGGCACCCCCTGCCTGCACATTTTAACACCAAACTCAAGGTCTCCCAAAGTCATTACTCCTAATACTCATGGAGCTGTCGTTGACCTAGTTGCCCAAGAAAGAATGTCAGGGTCATCCTAGACATCTCCCTCTCCCCATCAGCCCTACCCAGTCATTCCATGCTATTGACTGGACTGTTCAAATGCATAGTCTTTATTACTACTACTTGCATTTTCAAGCCCTTGTGATCCCTCTTCAGGATACCCCAGTTGACTATTTTTTTTTTTTTTTTGCTCTTCTTTTAGGTTTTTACTCAACATTTATCACGTGCCTTCCCAAAGCACACACTTAACTCATGTCGGTGGTCCAGTCAAACAATTTCAGTGGGTCCTGTTGCAAAACAAATTCTAAATGGCCTAGGACACTTCATGCTCTCTATCATCTAGTCCCTGTAACCCACCATTCCTCTCTAGCTGCCCCTTGTCCCAGCACACCCAAGATTCTTGCCATTCCCTGAACCTCTCCATTCCTTTGCACAGACCCTTCCCTTTGCCTACAGAGTCGCTTTCCTGACCCTGCTCATTCCTCAAGATTAAGTTCAAAAGCAACTCTGTGCAGGATGTCTGGATTCCCAAGGCAGAGAGGTTTGGGCTCTGTCTTCTGCGTCCCCTGAGCACGGTAAATGTTCAGGCAGTCCCACACTGTTCTATAGTCCTGTCCCCTTCAGATGAAGAGGAGCCCTGGCTCTTCTCTATTTACCCTACTCACGTCTTACTCTCCCGCTCCCTTCTCATCCTGCATCCTGACCCGTCTGGGGTCCTGTCCACATGAAACCCTGCCACCATTCCTTTCACAACCGCACCGCAACACTTGAAAGCGCACAGATGTGCGATGTCATATTACCTAGGAACCTTACCACAAACCCATGGTATATTCAGTTTCTCGCTTTCCAAAATGACTATTTCACCCCTTCTTCTTGTCCCCGAACTCCCTATAATCCATCTTCTCCTAATGACCTTGCTTCTAATTCACGGAGGAAACAGAAATCCTCAGAAGACAGTCTCCTCACTCCTCACCATTGCATTCTGCATTTCCCTTGCATCTGAGCCTGTATCCTCCACATCTCCCAGGGCCGGTCCCTCCACTTTTGCTCTGGGTCCTGTCCCCATCCAGCGTTCCAGAGTCTTGGCTCTTGCAACGATCCCTTTTCTCCTCTCTCTCCCTTTCTACTGGATCATTTCCACTGACCCGAAGACATGCCTTACTGTCACCTCTTTCTTAAAAGAATAATTAAAAAAAAAAAAAAACCTTTAAAGATCTCTTGACTCTCCCATCTAGTAACAGCCACTCCAGGCCTCTGACCTCACACTAAGATTTCTTTTATCATCTTTACAGACTATCTCCAATTCACATCTCCCGTCTCCTCTCCACCTATCCCAAGCAAACCTCAGTCCTTTCTACTCCACGGAAACTGGTCTTGCCAAGTTAGCAGTGTCCCCAGCTTGTCAGATCACAGTCATATCTGTGTCCTCATCTCGCTCTCCCCTTCAGCAGCATTTGGCATAGTTGACCCGCTCTCCCTTTTCAAAACTCTTTTAGGCTCGGCTTTCATGATACCTACTCTTCAGGTGTTGCCCCACTTTCCTGGCTTCACAGTCTCCTTTGCTAGGTTCTCTTCTCTTCTGAACATTAGCTGTTCTAGAAAAGTCTTTTCTGTTCGTGAATCCTCTTTTTTGCTTCATGTATAATCCATCCAATAAGAATCTCATTAGCCTATGGGTTTAAGGACCATCTCTATGTCAGTGTCTCCAAAACTTAGATACCCGGTCCTGATCTCTCCTCCAGACTCCAGACTCTGACTTGTATACTTTTAGAAGCATTTCTAACTTAATATGCCCAAAACAGAACTCTTAATATCCCCTTTCAAACAGTCTCCTCACCAAGTCTTCTGTGTCTGTAAATGGCACCATTCACCCAGTTGCTCAAGCCAGAAACTCAGGAGACATCCTCAAATTCTCTTTTCCCACCCCCTCAATGTCCTAATGCCCCATCCATCAGCCAATCCCATTGAGTCTACCTAAAAATACTTCCCCAGTCCACCTACTTCTTTCTCTCTCTGTTGCTACCATTCGAGTCCAATATGCCACCATCCTTCCCTTTGCTGCTACAGCTGCCTCCTGACTGGCCTCCCAGCTCCCTCTCTCACCTCCTGCTAACCATGCAGTCTCCACCCAACCACCGAAACAGTTTTTGAGAAACAAATCCCAGCATCTCACTCTGCTGGCTAAAACCCTCCATTGGTTCTCCACTGCACTTAGAGTAAAACCCTCCTCCTCACCGTACTGAGGCCTACAAAGCCTTCTGTGGCCTGGCTTCCCCCGCCCCCACCTCTCAAACCTGGCCTTGTCCATTCTCCCCCTTGCTCTCCCCTAGCCACATGGTATTCTTGCTGTTCCCCAAACCCTTGTTCTTTTCCACCCGCAGGCCTTTGGAGTGGCTGTTTCCTCTTTCCAGAATGCTTGCTCCCTCTCACCCCACCCTATTTTGTTTTCACTGGAGTATTGGTCCCAAGTGGACATTTCCCTGTGGCTGGGGTTTGTTTTTTGAGTTTTTTGTTTTTTTTTTTAAATCTGTGCCTCTTCCCTAGAATGAAAGCTTCTTGAAAGTAAGGCTCACACTTTTTTGTTCTCTGTTGGATACCTAGCTCCTAGAACACTTTCCAGCACACAGTAGGTGTTCACTCAGTGCTTGCTGAAGGGATGAATGGATCCTAGTTTTCCTTGCCACTGGGACTGTCCCCGACACAGACTAAATTCTCCTGGGTTTGCCGAATTCATGGATAAGTTGCTCCAACCATACTGTAAACTTCCTGAGAGCAGAAGCCCTGTTTTAACTTTCTGTTTTCCATCACGGCACCCAGCATGATGCTAGGAACTTCCAGATGCTTAGTAAATATGCTTGTTTGATTTCTTCTTCTTCATAAAGAGAAAGCCAGGCTTTTCAGCTGTCTACTTAATAGACTTCATTTCTCTGAGAGTAAACACATGACCCAAGAGGAATGTCACGAGAACAAAGATGGACTGGGTAGGAAGCTACAGGGGTCGGCCAGCCATTGTCGGCTGCAGTAGAGATCAAAGGAGAGACGGCACCTTGCAGGTTTCCCATCAGAATTCTAGCCACGACGCTACATTTCTTTCTGGTGAATGTGTTTCAGGACGCAAACTACATCCTGGTGATGGTAGATCCAGATGCCCCGAGCAGGTCTTCACCCAAAGCTCAGTTCTGGAGACACTGGCTGGTAACTGATATAAAGGTAAGCAGGCCAGCAGGCACTTTCTGATTCATTTGGGGTTATAGCTAGAGGATGACTGTTCTGTGTGGTTCTCGGATTAGACTCAGGAGGGCTGGGGACCCTGAAGGGCAAGGACTTGCGTGTCAGGTTGTCCTCTGCACCCAGGTGTCACAGGCCCCCAAGTTTTCTAACAATTTCAGAAAACATCCAGTTTCAGTCGTGCACAGGTAAATGGGCTCTCAGGATAAACCAGGTGGGAAGAGCCCTGATTTGTCGTGTTTGCTGATTTCTATAATGTAAATACTTCCATCGTGGCCAGTTTTGAGTTCCTGATGATTTAACGATTAACTCACAAATTTTCTGAAGATTTAACAATTGGCTCCTGCGTACCGCCTCCAGGGTCCTGGATTCAGAGGCACGGGGGTGATTCTGTGCAGTCTGGGGTGGGAGGGTGCAGAGCTGGCCAGGGGGGTCCTGCAGGAGCTCCCCCTCCTAATGGGCTGAGGGGCTTGGGGGAGGCATGGCGATGTCCTTTCCTTTGTACGGAAACAAGTGGCCTCCCCTCCTCTGTGTCCCTCTGCCATCGCATAATTGTAAGGGAACCTCACTGATCCATTCTGGAGTAGGTATGAGGAACACAGATCGGGTGCAGTGTTAACGGGCATTAGGTGGAGGAAGAAAAAAATTTTCTCTTCCCAAACAAGTTTTGGAGACTCCTGGTGGCACTGTATTAATCCCATTCCTCACTAAAGGGTTTTTTAGAGCTTTTAATATTTTAACGTGCACTATGTAGTATGCGTTTATTTTCCAACCGCATTTGACTGTTGAATCTGGAGTTCACGAGCTCCTGGCTGCACACTCTGGAAAATCCATGCCATCCAGGCCCAGAGAGCTCGTGGATGGCCTTCACAAGGTGTGCGAAGGCATCAAGCAGTAAGATGGTGGGCATCCGGGACTAGAAAGACTAAGTCTGCCTCTAGGTCTGGCTGGTCCCCAAATCAGTGATCACCGTTAAGTTGCCCGGAGTCCCTGTGGGCGTTTCATGTTTATCTGTAAGATAGGAACCATGTTACCTCCCCTGTGCGGTTATCATGATACTCCAATGAGAGGGCGTCCCGAGAGCGCTTTGGAAACCACAGAACCACAAGTGTAAGGAGTTCGTGTTTTTCCTCCCACCTCTGTGGGGCTGAGGAAGGGGTATCAGTATGAACTAGCCATTGGTGCTCCTGAGCAAAGCAGGGGCTCTCACAGCCCCTAGAGTGGGGGGCTTGGGAAGGAAGCTACCCTGTCAACCAGCCCCTGCCCAGGGACCGCAGGCCCTTCCTTCACAGGATGCTCAGGTCGACAGCCCATCCTCAGAGGCAGTGCTGGCTATGGACGGCCTTGGAAGGGGCCCCCTCCAGGGAGGCTTCCGGCAGCAGCTTCTTGGACGGTGCCTGAGGGAAAGCAGGGGCATCGCTTCAATGCACCCTCCTGGGTCCAAGCCCTCCTCAGCCCTGTGAAGAGCCTTGGAAACACCATAAACATGCAAAGGGGCAGAGCTGGGGGATTTTCATACCATCAGGGCAGGGAGAGGAACCGAGGACACAAAAGGGAAAGATACTGGATCCTGCCCCAGTCTAGAGCCTGGCTCTTTTCTGTACCTGGGATCCCCTGGCAGTCACAAGGGGGTGGAGCTCTCAAGAGAGTAGTGTTGCTCGGGATGCCCCACACCAGGCCGTCTGTGAGAGGGTTCTACAGGCGTGTTCTGAGGCAGATTTCAGAAACTGTGGTGGATGGAGTAATTTCAGCATCGAGGGCAGCTTGGGGCCGTGAGGTTGCCTCTCTTCCAAGCCTGAACCCCCCCAACTCCGCCCATCCCCCCCCTCAGCGTGCACTTGGGACAGTTCTGTCACACACACTTTGTGGCACAGATGTGGGTTCTCAGCAGCCCAGTGAGAAGCGAAGCAGGTGACAGGTGGCAGGTGACAGCTGTCCGGCAAGACTGCTAAGCCTCAGAGCTTAGCAGGGCCACCTGCCCGGGCGTGGCCCTCGGCCTTCCCGCTCAGACCGGAGGCGGCTTGGGTTTCAGGCACATTTTCACCCACTTTCCCTGATCTAAGGGTCCAGCAGGAAGCAGCAGCTCCCCTCATCCCCATCCACTCAGCCCGCCCACCAGCTCCCAAATTCCTCCAGCCACGTGGCCAGTATAAAAACCAGGCTCGTTTGGGTCTTAGGCTGTGGACCTCGGCCAAAAAAAAAAAAGGACGGCTCTAATCAACCCCAGAAGCACTTCCTTTGTGTTGGCGTTCACGGCGGCTGACTGGGTCTCAGACATTAGAGCAAGTTCAAATCCGCTGGGAAACGTGTTAGAATGCAGATTCCCAGGCACCGCTTCTGTCAGTGTGGGGAGCCTGAGTCCCCAGAAAGGAGTTTAGCTAGCTGAAGGAAGACCACGGAGCTCAGTGTCAGAATGCCTTGGTCACTGCCGTCGTCACCCACCTATGGAGCAATTTTCAAGTGACAATCGCTTTTGACACTTCCACGATGGCTTTGTGAACTAGGCATTTTGCCCATTTCGTAGGTGGGCAAGCTAAGCTTAGAGGGGTTGGCTGATGCAATCTCTCAGTTAGAGGGTCTTAGAGCTGGGTCTTCAGTCCAAATCCCACCAGCTCCAAACTGCAGATCCTTCCTGCCATACCACGTGGCTTGTACGACATCTCTGCTAGCCACTCTGCGGTGGCATAAGGCATCCTACTGTGCCCTCTCTGCCAGATGGGAAACAGAGTCTCTGTGGTTCGCCTGCCTTTCCAGGGCTCTGGTTCCATCTCACAGATGGGTGCTGCGAGGGAACCTCCCCAGGGGATGCTATCTTGGGTGATGAAATACACCTGGGAGGCATTTTGAACCCTTCGGTAATTTTAACCCTTGATATGTTAGGTTAAAAGTCAAGCCTACCTAGTATCATCACCCTCAGCGGTCAGTGGCCTCAACAGTAAGGCACACCGTAAAGTCACAGCCGATGTAGAGTGACAGCAGCCCTGTGATTCACAGTGGCCGCAGAGGTGGTCAGCCGAGGTGGAACCCCGGCTGGCCTTGAAATTAGGGACCCAGGTCTAATTGGGTAGTGGGTGCAGCCGCGGCCGTGGGAGCCCCTTGGTAGGGGCGCTTTGGGGGCCGTCTGCACAGGCTTGAAACAGCAGGCAGTTCTGAGAGATACAGGGAACATCTGCAGCCCCTGCCCCAAAGAGAGGCCGACAGCAGTCTACCACAGAATGGGATAAAGCTCTGGAGAGAGGAAACTTGAACAAAATCTAGAGAGACGTCCACAGTAGGAGCCAGGCGTTCTTGGTGCCCTTTGTTCGCTGAATTCAACAAATATGGATTCACCGCCCTTTGCAAGTGTAAACGCAAGGACTCTGGAGCCCGACCACTGAGTTCGAATCTGAACCCACCGGTATGGCTATGTGATCTTGGGGGCCAGATAGCTGAACCTGCAACGCAATACGCTCCCTCGAAAAGTGGGGCCGATCAGTAGTCCCTGCCTCATGCCCTTGTTAGGAAGTTCAAATGCGTTCTTTTTAGTAGAGCGCTTGGACCGGTACCCAGAACGCATAGTGAGCTGTGCACAATTGCTGGTCGTAACATTATGCTTGTTGTTCCTAAGTCAGGCACCGCTCTGGCCCCGGGGCTGCAAATGTGCACACAACAGCGCAAATCTTTGCCTTCCAAGGGCTTCTGCTCTAGTGAGGCAGGGGAAGGAGGCTGCAGTGCGGGGCTGGGATTCCAGGGGCACTGGCGGCTCCCAGGGCAGAACTTCCCACAGCGGTGGGTTCCCATTAGCTCATGGGCAGGACAAGGTTTCAGTCCCCAAAGCTGGCCAGACCACGGTAGGCAGGGACTCCAGGGTAAAGCATGCCATCCTTCTCCAATCCCTCTTTGAAAAATCTCTTGTTGAACAAAAGAGATTTCGAACAGAGAATTGACAGCATCTCTCTCCCATCAATGCCCTGTCCTCGGCTTTTTCCTTAAGATGTTTTTCAGTTCTGATTCAATCTAACTAATAATCTTCGTGCTAAAGCCTAATTAAGATATCAATTAATTTGCATCATTCATTTCAGAAGAAAAGCTTATTGGTTCATCTTCTATTTGTCTCTGAAATTAGTGCTCAGAGCTTTTCATGAAGATATTTTCATTAGACATTTTATTGTTAATGGGAATATTGAACACAGGAAGATGGTATATTAATACCTTCCACAAAGAATATCATGATTGGTGACAAAGAACACTAAGAACAATTAAGGAGACAAGAGTACCTTTTTTCTTCCAAAAAAAGAAAATCTTCCTAGAAACCGTCAATGATTCTAAAATTTGCCGTGAATATCTTTTTTGTTTTAAAAAAGAAAGCGAAATGGCAAGTTCATGTTTCCCTTTCATTCAGTGCCCTCAACCTTTGGCAGCTGTAAGCACAACCAATTCTGGGTGGAATTAAAAGGACCTCTAAGAGCCCATTATTCTGTCTACTTTTCTTACAAGGGTTGAATTTTTCCATAATGAGAGGTTGTTTTTGAAAGCACCCCTCAGTGTGTTAGGTGAATAAGATAAATGGGCAACCAAATAAACAGATCAAGGATCTTAGCCCCTTGCTTTCCAGTGATGCAGTTGGCACACATCAGGACCCTTTTCCTTGAATGATCGATCCGTCCTGCTCCTGAGTGACCTCAGGAAAGTCACTTGGCCTCTCTGAGCCTGCCTGCCGCTTCTCCTCTGTAAAAATGACACAAATCCTTACCCTTCAGGGTTGTGACAGGAGAAGGAAATTACATATGCAAAGAGGGGAAGCCTCCCTAGAGAGAGGCTCTATAGAGAATGGCAAATTTATCCTGTTCCTAACCAGTTGAGCAGCAGATACTGTAGAAATTTAAATATACTGTGTGCGTGCACACGCGTGCGTGTGTGTGTGTGTGTGTGTGTGTAATACTGGAATATTATATATTCTAATATTATGTATATTATGCAATATATATATATATATATATATTCCAATTTCAATGTCTATGCTTAGAAGCAAGCAAATGATAACAAACAGAAGAATAAACAATCTTTATCAGGACCACAAGTTCAGATGAAGAGATCAAACCAAGGAAATGGGATTGATTAATTAATTTATTTATTTAGACCTTTATTTTTAGTTTTTCTGCTCTTTGCTCACTTGTCCATACATGCTTTGCCCTGTACTGTGAGGGTCCATTAATTTAAGTAATGAACACCAGGAAGGCATGGCTTCTGCTCCCTAAAGAGCTAAGGGCCATAGCGGGCTTTAGGTGATAGGGACAGTGTAGGGGGGCCCAGGGTGTAAAGCAGACTGGTACAAGGCCACCCTGAAGAGGCAGAGACTAGGCCTATACTTTTGGGTCATATGAACTAGGGGAGAATCCAGGCTCTGGGACTTTTACATGGGAATTCTGAGCCTCAGTTTCTTTGTCATGAAAATGGGCATGATGATAATATCTCTTTCCCAGTGTTCAAGGAGATTAAGGCTCCTGACTCTGAATGGAATAGTAGGACCTCAGTAAATGTGATTCTCTCCCCTACGAACCCCAGCTTGGAGATCTGACCAGCTTGGAGTAGCCACTTAGAATTGAACAGCTTCCCTGAGGCTCTCCGACTTATGCTTTGCAAAGTAAGAATTCTAGGTAATGAGGCAAGCCTGCCAGTAAAAACAGCTCATCCTTTTTGCCTTTCAAGTCCAGGTGGGTTCAGGCCCAGCCCGGAGAACCCCACCTGACCAGGACCTGCTTTCATAGAGGCACTAGCAGTTGGGACAAGGGGATGGGTCCCCTCAGTGAGCCTTTGGGAATTGCCCTGTGCCCCCTTGGACCAGACCACAGCCAGGGCAGGGGGCTGGGCTGCCAGGGCCGGTCAGGCCTACAGTGTGCTCCCTGTGAGGACTACACATCTTCCCGGACACTTGCCATCTGTCTTTTTAACGAAAGCCAGCACCCGCTCGCCATTTCCTTATCACTCACAGTCCCCACCTTGCTGTCATTGTCCCACTGCAGAGATGCTTTCGTTCCCATTCAAAATAATTTAAATAAAATGTTGCTACAAAGTGGAATATTATCTTTTGATGAATGTTTTTAAAGCCCTTTAGGTTTTCATGGTAATTTGCCGTGTAAAATTATTTGGAGATAAGAGCCAAATTAGCTCTCGTATGCTGAGGTCGCTGTGTCCTGTTATCCATGTGAGCACTGTTTAAATATAATCAGCCCTCAGACTAATGCAGCATAATTGTTCATTTGAGATAGCTTTTTTTACTCCATTCAATGAGTCATTAAAATATTCAAGGGATAATGCAGTGAATTGGAAATGAATTTATCATATTATCCCATACATACTGTAGTGCTTCAGGTAACTAAGGAGAAAGAGAGAGAGAGAGAATGAATATGATGTGTACAAGCAGGAAAGGGTCCAGGATAGACAGGACTATGGTCAACAAAGCTTTTTAACTGTTTTATGGAAACTATGTATAGAGAGGCTGACCAGGAGGGTGGGGGGAGAAAAGGAAAGTACTGTTCTTCGAAGAGCTTGTGCTCTCTCTCTCTCTCTCTCCCTCATTCTCTCTCCCTCCCTCTCTCTCAGCACTCTGAGAGTCTGTGCTCCACCACAGCTCCGCTGTTAACTTATTTTTATCAAATATGTTTATATCAGAAAGTCGTTATGGAAACCAATTCTGCCATCCAGGAGAATTCCTGGATCAGGCAGAAAATTCTCTGTCTCTGTCTCTGTCTCTGTCTGTCTGTCTCTCTCTCTCTCCCTATCCTCTCTTGCCCACCCCCCAACACTGTCTCTCTCACACACACACACTCACACAGTCACACACACACACACCTCCCTCACACCCACCCATGGATGCCCCCAAAAGGAACAGCACAGTCTTACCCCCCAATTCCGAACTCAGCTCTGACAGGGAGAGAGAGTGGCTCCCCTCCGTGGCCATGCTGTAAAGTGGATAAGACTGAGACAGACACCCTGCCCTGACACAAGGAACCTGGGCTTGTCACTGTCCCCTGACCTCAGACCCCCAACCCTAAACACATGCACTTCGGAGGAGACAAAGGAGGGGCTGGTGGCAACATATCGGAGGGATCCTTCCTTGATTTCAGGAGATTTCTGTTCGTGTACACTCTTCATACCACACCTGGAAGAAAGTCTTCTGTTCTAGCCACAGTATTTGATGAAAGATCGTGAGCAGCATGAGGAAAGCAACCAGAACAGCGAGGCTGTGTAAATTTACGCTTATGTCAAGTGAGCAGGGCCTGAACGAGGTAGGGATGGCTAGCCTTCTGGAACAGGACAGGAAGACATAACAACTGTCTTTAAAAATACTTTGAAGATTTCCTTAAGAGTGTGAAGACATCTAATTGGAAAATGAGGGTGGTCCAGCTGTGTTCCACTGGGCAGAATCAGAACCAATGGGTGACATTTACAGGGAAGTAAATTTGGCTCCCTAGAAGAAAAAACTTTCTAAGAATTTGAACTGCTTGAAAACTGAACATATACTCCACAGAGGAGAGAGCTTCTTATCACGGAAAGTACTTATTCGTGGGTGACCCAGGGACTCCCCCAGTGTGTGGAAGGCCGGAGCGGGTGACTCCTTGGGTGTTTCCATCTGCCTCTGTCCTCTCCTGGCTAGAAACTCTCACAGCTTAGATTCGTGTAACATATTAACAACAGCAGTAATAGTTAAAGAAGGAAGGGGGGTGCCTGAGTGGCTCAGTCAGTTAGCATCGGACTCTGGGTTTGGGCTCAGGTCATGACCCTGAGGTCATGGGATGGAGACCCAGCTCTGTGCTGGCCATGGATTCTCCCTCTCCCTCTGCCCCTCCCCACCATGCTCACTCACTCTCTCTCAAAAAAAAAAAAGGAAAAAAAAAGAAAGAAAGAAGGAAGAATAGAAAGGAAAAGGAAAGAGAAGAGGAAAAAAGATCAGGAAAAAAACGTGTGCTCACTTAGCATGTGGTTTGGGGCAGGAATGTCTCATTTAGTCTTAACAAAAGCCCTAAGAGGAAGGTAATAGAGACAAGAGAAAGGCCTGGAGGGACTGAGCTACTTGCCTGGGATTTCATGGCTGCCATGTGGCTGACTGGGATTTGAATCCAGAGCCTAGACATGGGATCGTGATGCAGGAGGACATCTCCCTTGTTGGGGGGGGGGAGTTATCCTGGAACATGTGACAGCTTCCACCAGGGCCAGGTGTAGCAGCTAAGAGGGCCGGGGTGAGTGGGGCAGTTTGCACTCCCTGGCCCTCTACCCTTGGCCTCCCCCACCTCCGCCAGAGCACATGGCCTTGACCCTGGACCTTGAAACGCAGCACACGCCCCCGGAGGTCCATCCTCCAACTTACCGGGAAGCACATGATTTATGTGCCCAAGTCTGTCCCCTCAACTGTAAAAGGACACTAGCATCTGCCTTGCAGGAACGCTGTGAAGACTCAGTGAGATCAAATGTGGGGCGCACCAGCAACATGGCGCTGGGGCCATGTAGGAGGTCCTGCTTACGTCGGGGCTTGGCCCTGCTTCCACCGGCCAGCACCCCCAGTCCTCCACAGGAAGTTTAGAAAGTCAGGGGTGAACGGCACTCTCTGTATGTACTTCGGGATGAGCTGTCCACTGGTGAAAGTTTTTAAAAAGGCAAGGCAGGCATAGGACTTAACAGTGAAGTGTTGGGACCAGCTCCTTAACCAGCACTGTACTCAGCACTGTGGCCATTAACAACAATAAGTGATAGACAGAGAGGCTTTTGATAAATAAATGTTAGAAGAATTTAAAATGTGATTTTTTTTTTTTTTTTTTTTTTTTTTTGCTGCTAAGTTGGAAGGACAAGGCTCATGTATAGGAAAGAGTAGAACTCAAGGAGTATGGTGTCAGCTCTAACTGGGCTCTTGAGGCTCAGAGAGAAATGAAAGGGCAGAGCACTGTCCCCTTGGCAGTGGGGCAACCGCTCCTCCTTCGAGGCTCAGCTCCTGATACCTTCAGCTTTGTCTTTCTTCGCTTTGTTATTATTTATGGGTCTCTTCTCCTGACTAGACCATGAGTTCCCAGAGAGTAGAATTGTTATCTTACTATATTGCCAGCACTTAGCTAGGGGGCCCTGAACATGGAAGGCTGGACAGGTGGGTGGATGGATAGTGGTTGGGTAGGAGGAGGATGGATATGATAACTTCACAGCAGAGATAAAAGTTGAGCTGGGTCTCCGATTATGAGCAGGCCTGGAAAAGTCAGGATACCAGAGCCTCCGTTCCAGGAATGGAGCAGAATAACTAAACACAGGATGCCTGGGTGGCTCAGCCAGCTAAGCATCTGCCTTTGGCTCAGGTCATGATCCTGGGGTCCTGGGATTGAGCCCTGCAACTGGCTCCCTGCTCAGTGGGAAGCCTGCTTCTCCCTCTGCCTGCTGCTCCCCCTACTTGTGCGTTCTCTCTCTCTCTCTCTTTCTCTCTCTCAGACAAATAAATAAATAAAATCTTTTAAAAAAACAACAACTGCAACAAAAGAAAACTAAATGCTCAGACATTTGAATGGCATAGGGGAAAAAAATCATAAACCTAAAAGCCAAGACGGCTGAGTTCATTAAAGCCCTTATCACTTCTGTCTAGATTATTATTGCAAAAGTATAACTGGTCCCCCTCCTACAACCCCAACCCCTCCAAAATTATCTGTTTTTTTCTAAAATTGAAATATGATCACATTAGTTCCCTAGTTGAAGCCCCGCAGTGACTCCTCAGTAGCTCAGGACAGAGTCCTATCTGGCTAGCATGGTATTCACGACCTCTGAGGCTCTGGCCTCTGCACCCTCGCCAGCTCCCAAGGTGCTCCTGCTGAACAGCTTGAGGTATCTTACACCTTCTGTGTGTCCCAGGCCTCTAGGGACCATGCTTGCTGTGACCGGTCTCCCTAGGAAGCCTTTCTGCAATCTGCAAACGCTTACTGGCCTTTCATGAATTAATATCTCATGAACTAAGACCTTCAAAGTCCAGAAAGGACTTAGATTTACAACCACAAAGTCATTTCCAGAAATAGGATAAGAAAATATAAATTCCCAAATTGAGGCTGGCGAGTGTGATATCAATCCACATCTAAGCTCAATACTGATTTAATAAACAGATGGTCTGAGACAACATAGAAAACAGTGAACACTGGGAGTCAGCATAGGTTCACTAAAAACAAGTCACACCTCCCCACTCAAATTTCTTCGTTGATTAAAAAGCACTGATCCAGTGAGCCAGGAGGAGGTCCACAGTACAGCTTGACTGACCAAGGCATTAGACTAAGTCAATCTTGGTGAACTTGTTGGCAAGGAAGAGAAATACAGCTTTAGTGACTATTGTGGTAGGTGGGTTTGTGGCTTGTTAACAATTCCCAAAGAGTGTTGACGAATCACGTGTCTCCCATAGGGGTGACACACCATGGGACTCTTGCATGGGTCCCACCTTGTTTGATATGTTTATAGATCACATGCTCACCAGATTGGTAGATCCCACAAAGTTTCAAGGAATTGCTGGTATGATGGTTAATTTTAGCAAATTGGAAGGATGGGCCTGCCTTGAAAGACTTCAATTTAACAGGGGTTCATCTGAAGGTTCTATATTTAGGTTCTAAATCAATTGCACAAGTACAAAACGTGGAAGATCTGGCATGGCAGGAGTTCATGAGGAAAAAGGAGCAAAGGAGTTTTAGTTAATTTTTAAGCTAATCTTAAGCTAATAATAGAATTGTCAAACCATAAAGCAGGAATTAAGAACATTAATGTAATCTTAGATCACGTCGAAGGAAGTAAAGGCTTTTAGATCATTGAAGATGATAATCTCCCTTTACTGCATCAGTCAGACCACCTCTGTTCACTCATTCATTCATTCACTCATTCATTCATTTACTCATTCATTCATTCAGCCTATGTTCAGCATATCTTAGGCAATAGTTTTCATTCAGGTGCTGCAGATCATAAAATCCCCTCCACCAGGGAAGAGCAGCCTATCTGGTGAGAGAAGCAGAGGAGTAAATCAGTGATGACATACTGTACAGAGTGGGAGTGTCAGGGTGGAGTTAGGTCCCAAGAACCTGGGAGGAAAGAAGGTGGGCTCCACAGAGGAGGTGATCCTTTTAGCAGAGTGAAAATTGAATGGGTGAACAGTGAGGAAAGGGCATACAGGCAGAGGAAGTAGCAGAAGCAAAGGTCCTGGGACAGGAAGCAAGGTCCTGGGTCAGGAACAGCCTGGCTGGATTCCAGGAACAGAGAGAAGGCCAGTGCAGCTGGAACAGAGTGGTCAAAGGGAAATGCACAAGAGATGAGCAGTGAGGGAGACTGTAAAGGACAGAGGGTCTTAACCTTGGCCACTCCCTGGTTAGAATCACCTGGGAGGCTGTGCTCCAGCTAGATCCAAACCAGCTAGATCAGAACCCCTGGAAGCAGAGCCCAGGCACCATTTCTGTTGAGAATTCCCAGGTGATACAAATGTGCTTCTGGTAGGGGAGGGAGACTGTGAGTCACTAGTCAGAGTATAAAGTTTCGGTGACACGAAATGAGTAAGTTCTAGAGATTAATATTGTACATGTAAAAATTTGTTAAAAGGGCAAATCTCATGTTGAGAGTTCTCAACACAATTTTTTAAAAAAGGGAAAGAGAAAATTGGAGGAAAACCAATATGATTCTGGGATTGAGAATTATTGAGTCCTGGCCCAGGCAGAGAGTTTGGCACATGGTTATCGGGCGGCTTTAAAAACTGCTTTGGATGAAACCTGCTTTGTGTCTTTTTAATTCTTATTTATTGAAGTAATCTCTAAACCCAACATGGGGCTCAAACCCACAACCCCAACATCAAGTGTTACATGTTCTTCCAGCTGAACCAGCCAGACATTCCCGCTTTGGGTCTTTATTATTTTTTTAAGATTTTATTTATTTATTTGAGAGAGGATGAGAGCACAAAGGGAGAGGGAGAAGCAGACTCCCAGCTGAGTGGGAAACCTGATGCGGGACCCGATCCCAGGGCTCCAGGATCATGACCTGAGCTGAAGGCAGACGCTTAACTGACTGAGCCACTCTGGCACTCTCTGCTTGGTGTCTTTAAAAGATCACTCTAACTGCCATGAAGAGTGGCAGCATGGTAGCCACAAGAGACCATTCCACTCCTTTGGGAAGGATGAGGGTGGCTGCACCAAGGCGACAGCAGTGGGCATGGAGAGGATAGCTCTGGGGTCTATTTGAGGTTAAGAGCTGACTGGACTTGCCAGTGGATTAGACATGGTAGGAAAGGATGATCCAAGGATGCCGCCTAGATTTGGGGCCTGAGCAAATGGCAGTGCCATTTACTGAAATGGAAAACACTGGAAGATGGGCAGGTTGGAGTTCAAGGCAGTGGGGAGAGCATGGCGGGGGGACCTGAAGTTCTGTCTCAGACAGTTAATTCTGAGATGCTCTTTAGATCTTCACTGGAGATTCCAAGTAGGAGACTGAGGCAGAGGCGGGAAGTCAGGGAAGGTGGCAAGAGAGGAGGCCTGACTCTGGGGTACAGCTGGGTGTTTGTAACGACGAGGCCTTTAAGGCTGCCTCTTGAGTACAGGGATGAGTAAGTTGTCTTTGGAGATGTTCAAGAAGAAGCCCTTGGCCAGGGATGGGGCAAAAGGTTGAGCCAGGTGGTCCTAGGCTGCTGCCTGTAGCTCTCAGCTGCTGGGATTTTATGAAAGAGCCTGACACCAGCCTGCCTAGAGCTGAGGGCAGAGAGGCTGTGAGGCCAGGGCTGTGGAGGCACCTTGCAGGCCACGAGAAGTTGGTTCTGTTTAGCAGGAAACTGTGTGCCTCTTTGAGTGGAGCTGGGACTCGGAGACCTGTGTCCTGGGTCCCTTGTTAGCTGGACACCACTGGTCCGGTCCGCCCCTCCATGGGTCTCTGTCGTCTCGCCTGCAAATGAGCAGGTTAGGTAGGTGTGGGCCATCACATCCAGCTCTGAGAGTCTGATTCCATCCTCGATCCTCTCATCGGCGTCCTCGCCCGGCTCCCTGTGCACCTGCTCTCCCGTCCACAGAGCATTTCGGAGTGCCGGAGAGGGTGGCATTGGAGGGAGGCATGGAAGCTGCTCCGATTTATTGTTCAATAAATCATTTGCTGCAGCTTTATGATTAGCAATGTCTGCCTTGGAACCTTCTTCCCCAGGGATTTTCAACCCACAACTGGGACTGGTTGTCAGTCTGGACAGTGTTGCAAACCTCAGCGACAGACCTTAGAGGACCAGAGTGGGCCAGGGAGCAGGGCGAGGCCCGCCCAGGTCTGGTTTAGGAGAAAGGGAGCTGCAGCCTGCCGTAGCAACTGGAGGAAGGCAAGCCTGTGGCAGGAGGCCCGCTGCGGGTGGCTGCAGGAACCCAGTCATGCCAGGGTTAGCGATAGGCCTGGAGTAGTGGGCAGCAGGAGGGAGGGACGGGGGGGGGATGCCCAGTGTTCCTTGTGCTCTCCTGCCAGCACTCAGCCCAGAAAGACATGGCGGAGTTGGTGTGGGGAGACCAGAGCCCTAGGGGCAGGAGACAGCAACCCCGCCACCACTACCCCCTGCCACCCCACTCCCACCACCTCCCTGCCACCTCCAGCAGTGGGCTGTGTTGCTTCCCAGGAAGATGAGGAGGAGAAAATCACAGTCCAGAGCACTCTGGAAAGAATCGGGAACTCCGCTTGCGTCTGAGGTGGGGGTGCTGCAGGGAAGGACTTCAATAGGGTGGATGGACAGACCCCCAGAGCTCCTGGGCTGCTGCCCTGTCAAGCCCTTGGCTGAGAATTAGCTCTTTCCTTTCAAAGAGGGTGGAAGTCACTGTTTTCTTGTCTCAGTTGATGAACAGATTCTGGGTGGCAGGAGTCACCATAGAAACAGGTGCTATCTTAAGCAAATGAGCCTTATTAACCTTAAGAGTGGTGGAGTTTTCACAAGATTGCACATATAGGGTAGGAGGAGAGATGGGTTTGATTGGGGGAGGGCCCCAGTGCTAGGGAGCCGTGCTGTGGTGGCTCTGGTGTGTGTGTGTGTGTGTGCGTGCGCATGTGTGTGTATGTGTGGATGCATGTGTGTAGATGCATGTCTGTGTGTGCTTTTGTAAAACCATTTCTCAGGCAGTGAGCTCACATTCAGCCTTTTTCCTAAGAAATGCACACATCCCCCAAAGAAACTTTGATTTCCTTGGGAACTGGCCTCCAGGTAGCAGAGGTCAAGAGCCTAGCTTCCACCCCTAATCCTTTCTCCTGCTGCTGTTTCTAGTCCCTGCATCTGCTGTGTGTCAGGAATAGGTGCCCTTCCCCGAGGACCTGGCCACCTGGTAGCAGGGACCTCTGCTCCAGGCAGTGTGGCGCAGTGGGAGAAGCAGGTGGACCTGCGTCCCTACGGCTCCTTAATCTGCTTCCATGAGCCCCAGTCTGTAAAAGGCAGAAATACAGGGCTTGTGTGAGGCTCCAATGAGATAGTGTATCTCCATGTGGGTGTCCTGCAGCTCTCCCTCTGTGAGGTAGGGGGTCTTTCCCCTCAAGCACAGCTGTGACCTCACACAGATTTTCCAAACCAAGGTATCTTTCTGCAGCATTATCCCATCGTACAGGTTTCCATGCTCATACCTGCTGTGCTAGGTCCTGGGGAGGACAAAGAGCCTCCACCTCAGAGGGTTGCCAGCACTGGGGGGCAGGAGAAAGATTTAAAAACTAAGGACCACCACCAGGAAGTACTGAATCATGTAGAGAGAAGAGCTACAGCAGCTCAAAGGGCATGGGCAGGAGAGGGTAGGTAAGGGAGGTGACCCTCGCTCTGACAGCCAGGTAAGGGCTGGGGTGGCGAGAGGAGATGGTCAAGAAGGGGGGCCATATAGTCATCTCTTGAGGCAAATGCGGCCAAATTCTGGACTGCTTCCACATTGTGAAGGGTAAACAATGAGCTGGCACTCTCCCACAGAATCTGGGAGTTGTGCATCTTGGCTTCAAGAAGTAAGTCTGCTGCCCTCTGCAGCCCCGCCTTGGGCAGGACAGTCAGCCCTCCCCAGCCTGGCTCTGATTCTGGGAAGTAACCTTCAACTGTCAGCCCAGGGGGCTCTGAGGAATCGTCCCATGTGGCCCTGGCATGTATACCCTACAGCCTGAGGTGCTGTTTATCCCAGGAGGAAAGATGGAACCAGCCTGGCCTGAGAGGGCACAGCACTGGGGTACCTTTATTTGCCATTGCTATGAGGAGTAAAGGGTCCCAAAATGTGCCTGCAGCTGGGACAGGCTTGGCCTCATGGCTGAAGGACTGTTCCTCCCCTCAGAGATTCCAGATCTCCAGAGCTGGAAGGGCCCTCGGATACATATGGTCCTAGTCCTCCATTTTACAGATGAGGAAACTGAGGCCCAAAGTCATCTGAGCTTATGGTGCAGGCTGTGGACCAGAACTGAGTCCTACTGCTCTTTCCTCTCACTTTCCCGAGAGGGCTGAATGAGAGGCCACTGGTTGGCATGGGCCTTGTGGGTCTGGGGCACTCACTGGGTGACTGACCACGTCCCCAGAGAAGGAGAAAGGGACCATCTTCCCTGGGACTGCTCAGGGGTCACTTCCTCTCCCTCCAAATCAAAATTTGGCATTTCATGACCTTCACCTGGCACCAGCCAAGGACTGCCATCACAGAGTTTCTGGGAAAGTTCCCCCAGTCTGCCTATCTCTATTTCCCAGACGCTCTCTCCACTGGCTTTAGAGATGCTCAAAATTGCTTAATGGCAGGGAGAGCATTGGGCCACAGCTGAAAGCAAGGCTGGAAGGGCTGCTTAGCAGGAGAGAGGTCATGGACTGGTTTAAGCCCCAAACCCAAAACAGCAACAGACAGTGCTGGAGTCTTGACCCGGCCTCTTGGAGCAAACCAGAGCACTGGGCACTGGGCAGTGAAACAAAGTGAGATATGGGGGAGGAGGAGCAGGGGGAAGAGTCCAGGGAAGGGAGTACGACGTGAACCTAGCCGTGTCCCCCCAGAAGTTTCTCCTACACCAGCTGCCCCCAAATATGACAGCTGTTCCCCTTCCTATGGGAGATGACGCAGAGATCAATGCCATTGAAAGGAGTTTTATCCCCCAGAGTTCCTAGGAGAAAGAACACACCACGTGTGCCACGCCATGCAGGGCCACATGGGGAAGCACCAGAGTCACTCAGGAGGCAGAAGGAGCAAGCGGCCAGTCGGGCCTGGAGTCTTTTATCTTTGTTTTCACCTGGAATGAATGAGCATGGGCAAGGCAGAGGAGGCAATTCTGAGCAGTGTTAGATTGAGAGTTGGGCCCTGGGCTATCAGGGGGGTCTCTAGTCGCCAGGTACCTGGCCCCAGGGTGAGCAGGACAGGGGAGCATTGGTTTAGCGCATGGAAGTTAGATGTAGGATGTGGTTGGCAGTACGGATGGTCTGCGTAGTGAGTTGTTTGCTCTCTCTAGGGATTAGCTAGCCCTGAGAAGGACACTCTCCCCAGCATTAACAAACCCTTGGGAACCAAAGCATCATAAAGTACAAAAAGTGAAAAACCTGATTAGTAACACCATTTCTCTCCAAAACCTGCTCTTTTCAAAAGTTCTGTTCAAAATCCGCCCTCCTTATGACTCCAAGACCCCTCTCCTCGTCTGGCCTCCCACTTAGCATTTAGTCTGTGCCACACAATTTAGCACTGGATTCCACGCTGTCTTGTTTCCTAGTTGTCCCAGGGCACTTGCCCTAGTTTCCCAGCCCCGTGGGAAGACTCTGCTCGCCTTCCTCCCGCCCTGGTACCCATCTGACCCTCCACCCGGAACACAGCCATTGGTCTTGGCATGGGCCCTTCCCGGCCACCGTCTCCACCAAAGTACTCATCCTGACCACCTCACCTTTCATGCTTTCAGCTCCTGGCCCAGCTGTCACAGTACTCTGCATCGTCCCATCCACAGACAACAGCAAGACACTCTTCTCCCACTCCTCTGACCCCATGTCTACCAGCAGCCTCCTCCAGCAAACAGACACCCTCCACCAACCAAGCACCCACCACTGACCACTCACTCCCACCTACAGACCGCTTCTTCCGCCATCCCCCTGTCTGAAGTACCACTCCCCTTCTCCTCTCCCAAATCCATGTCCACTCAGTTTCCAAACTCTGCTTAAAACCCATCCCATCCCCTTGCGAATCACACTGAACTCCTGCCAACCGGTTGGCCAACCGGATCCGACTTGGAGTCTGATTGTTCATGGTCCTGGGCCTCAGTGCCCTCCCGGGGGAGATGAAGAGCTGGCCCCCAGGGCCCGCTCAACCCCTTTCAGGACTAACCATCTGGGACACTGGCGTTCTCCACAGAATGACTCCTTGGTATGTGGCAAGTATTTCTTCTTAGGCAGAGTGTAGGCAAAGAATAGGGCCTTTATGCTTTGCTTGTCCTCTCCAAAGAGCCAGCTCAGAGCGCTGCCCAGAGGAAGCCTCCGCAGCTGCTCATTATTGACCAGACTCCCTAGTTACGATAGCAAGAGACAATCCTTTTCAACTCAAATACAACTCAAATACTCAGCAACCCCCGACCCCGTGTCGGACCCAGCACTCTGCTGGGCATTGTGGGGGCTCTAAAAGGATAGAATTAAACTCTGCCCTCAAGGAACTCAGACTCAGTGGGGAAATGAGTTACACACATACACACAGGCACATATATATCTCTCTCATTTGAGAAGTGCCAGGGGAATTGGGTGAATCTATGGGTTAAAGAGCCAACTTGAGTCACTGCTTTTAATCCTTACTTTGGCTTTACCAGCACTCAACTCTAAGTATCTGACAGTATGTCAGCATGACGCCATTCCGTAAATACTGAGTGTCCATCGTGGTGCGGGCCCTTCCTGGGCACCTTGGCTTTGGAGACCCGTCACACCTTTGGGATTTAGCCAATATTCTTTCAATTTTATTTATTTATTTATTTATTTAAAGATTTTATTTATTTATTTGACAGAGCGAGAGATCACAAGCAGGCAGAGAGGCAGGCAGAGAGAGAGGAGGAAGCAGGCTCCCTGCCGAGCAGAGAGCCCAATTCGGGGCTTGATCCCAGGACCCTGAGATCATGACCTGAGCCGAAGGCAGCGGCTTAACCCACTGAGCCACCCAGGCACCCCAATATTCTTTCAATTTTAAATATTCCTCCTTGTCCTCTTAACCATAGAAATGCTCATGGGGTGCCTGGGTGGCTCAGTGGGTTAAGCCGCTGCCTTTGGCTCGGGTCATGATCTCAGGGTCCTGGGATCGAGTCCCGCGTCGGGCTCTCTGCTCGGCGGGGAGCCTGCTTCCCTCTCTCTCTCTGCCTGCCTCTCTGTCTGCTTGTGATCTCTCTCTGTCAAATAAATAAAAATTAAAAAAAATCTTTAAAAAAAAAAAAGAAATGCTCAGAAATTCCACATTTCAGCATACAAACTATACCTGCTAAAATGTCTTTGATACACAGAAAGACCAAATATATATATATACTTTTTTTTCAACATGTGTTTTGATTTGGGCCTTAGAAAACACAATAAATCCATAAATATTTCATACTAATGAACAGTAGAAAATATTAAGAAATAAACTATCCAATAAGTGTAAAGAATTTCAATTAAAAAAAAACTTTCAAGGAGAGTATGAAAGACTTGAGTATATAGAGAGATAACATAAGTTTGCAAATCAATATTTTCCAAATTAATTTTGTATGTGCTCTTTGTTGATAAGAAAGGGATTTTTACTGGAACTTGACAAAATGATTTTTATTGGAACTTAAGTTTACTTTTAGATATTAATGCAGGATATAAAACTATATTAAAAGGATGGTATGGGTGAGAGTAAACACATACAACATTGAGACCAAAGAAAAGGGAGAAAAACAAAACAGCATCTGATGAAAGAGTCATCTCAAAATCAAAGATAATGGATTGATTATTTCATAAATGGTTTGGAGATGATTGGCTAATCATTTGGGGGGGAAATAACGTCAAAGCTCTTTCTCATACCATGATCAAAATAAATTCTAAATGAATCAAATATTTAAATGTTTCAAACTAGACCACAAAAGAACCAAAAGAAAATATAGCTTAATATTCCTCTGATCTAAAGATAGGAAAAGACCTTTTATAACCTGTATTTCCAAAGGCAGAAGTGAAATTGTTGACCAATTTGACCTCATAAAACCTTCAAACTTCTGCAGATCAAAACCTTGATAAACAAAACCAAAAAACAATGAACACATTTTTAAAAATGTGATAAAAAGGACAGAGGATTACTATCCTCCATATATAAGGTACTTACAAATTAATAATATCATAATTGTCCATAACCCGTGAGGCTGTTGGAAGGAGGAACAGAAATATAGCAGTATATAAAGTGCTTAGTGCTAAGCCTGACATACAGAAGGCACTCAATAAATGTTAGCTGTTCACTTAAAAATGAACAAAGGACAGTAATAGGAATAGTGATAGGAAGTTCTTTAAAAAGAAATACAACATAAACATACGAAAAATGAAAATGTACACTGGTACAGAAGTCCAAATGAACACAAGAAATCATTGCTACCTCTCCATCCCCCACACCAGCTGTGGCCATTTAGATGGCAATGTTTGGAGTTGTGTCTTTAAAAACTGGTAATAAGGGGCACCTGGGTGGCTCAGTGGGTTGAAGCCTCTGCCTTCAGCTCAGGTCATGATCCCAGGGTGCTGGGACCCAGCCCCGCATCGGGCTTTCTGCTCAGCAGAGAGCCTGCTTCCCCCTCTCTCTGCTTGCCTCTCTGCCTACTTGTGATCTCTGTCTGTCAAATAAATAAATAAATAATCTTTAAAAAATTTAAATTGCAGAGAAAGAAAATATGATTATCACAACTATGGGGAATATAAAGAGACTTAGGTAAGGTCCCTGTTCCCAGGAGTCTGGTTTCTTAGGGGAGCCTCTAAGCATCACCTCTGCTGTGGAGACCTGAGAGTCAGCCCACCCTCAGCCCTGTCCACTGCCTTACGCCCCATAGCACCCCACACACACCTGTCCTGCATCTGGCCCAGTCCGTACAGGTTTGCCTGCCTTTCCCCCTACCAGGCTGGGAGTCCCTTAGGGGCAAAGCCAGTGCCCTTCATCTGTGTCCCCCCAGAATGCGGGGCCAGGCACTGAGCAGAAATTCCCTGAGTGTTCGTTGTAAGAGCGACCTAAAGCCTAGAGCAAAAATAACACGTCCCCACCTAAGGTTAAGTGGCCGCTGAAGTTGCGCAGACGTAGGATAAGCTCGTAAAAGGAGACACTGATTATGATTGGGATGACAGGGAAGGCTTCATGGAGAAGGAGGGTGTGGAAAACCTCCTGACGCAAGGCTCGGATACGCTGGTCCCACGCATCCCTGCCCCCAGGTCTTTCGTCTCCACTTTACAAGCACCCGGAAGTACTCTGCGCTGAGCACTGAGAGCTGCCCTATGCAGGGAACCTCCCCACCACTATTTCACACAAATGGGCTGTCTCTCCCATATTAAGGAAACGCTGATCTCTTGACATATCCTACTAGCTCACTTGATGGCTGTCAATACAGATTTCTGCACATTTGTTGCAAACCTTGTGTTCAGACTCCAGTGGATTTCAGTGTTAGCCCCCCTAAGGCAGGAGCTTTATCTGACTTGCTCATTGCATTACTGCCAAGACCCAGGACAGTGTTTAATGAATAGGAAGTGCTAATTAAATGTTTGTTGAATAAATTAAATATGATAACTTAAATATTGGCTTCCAGGAGTCTGTGCTGTATTACACATATATGTGAGGAATATATACATATACACTTCTGTAACTGTCTTGTGAATATGCATTATGTGTTTGTACATAAGTAGCGAACCCTAAAACAAATGTGCATGTGTGTGCATGAGCACACGCGCGCACACACACACAGTTTGGGAAAATATCAAAAGGAGAAGCCCATAGCTTTCTCAGGAGTCAAATGCATCCTTTGAGAATAGGATTCCAATAAAATAGAATTTGGATGGTGTCACAGATAAATTTGCCTTTCTAAAAGCTCCCAAGTTACAATTTGAGAAAGGCTTGAGCATGAAGACAGGATGGCAATGACTAGATATGAATTTGCTTTATTTGTGTGGCTCAGAAATCCTCCCAGTACTACTGGGTTGAGGCAAGGGGACAAGATGGGAAATGCTGAGGTTTGCCTGTACCTTGCCACCTCCAGCCTCCTCTCCTTCCTCTTCCACCCCCAAAAGCCCATGGAATTCAGCTTGGGGTGGGGGGGGGACGGTTGTGCTTGAAGGCAGCATTCCTGTGAAGTCACCCAGCTTAGCTATTTATTCTTCTGGGCCACCGGCCAATCAAAGGGCATTGGCTGCAGACTCCCCCATGTGCCCCCCAGTAAAAAAGTTACTGCTGTCATATTGTTCCAACATCTTAAGCCCTGGGGGATCTTTGGTTGTCCCAGTCACTCACAGATCCCAGTGCCTCATGCTAAAGACTGTATTTAAGGGTAATATAAACAGTTTGATCTTTAAAGTACCCTGGATGCATAATATCTATACATAGTTCTTGAATTTTTATTCTAAAAACAATTAGCCAAAAAGCCCTTTTTATATGATATTTGCAACTACACTGACAGTAACAGCAATTAAACCCCGTCTGTTTGCTGAGGAAGGAGCCAACTCTCCATTTCTCCAGAAGCCTGCAAAATGTACAAATTCAGAGCTAGAAAACGAAGCCTCCAAAGGTAGCCCCAAGACCCTTCAAGGTCAGGCCCTAGCCCAGCTTGTCTACCCCTATTCACCCCCCGGGAGCCCATCACTCCAACCAGCTGCAGCAACCCCAAAGTATTCCTGGTGTTTTTCCCACTGCTAAGCCTTTGCCATATCTGCCTGCCAGGATGCCTGCCTTCTTCTTCCCTCTCTTACCCCATTCATACTTCAAGGCACCCTTGGAACTCGCCCGCTGTGAAGGCTCCCTGGGCAGGTGCTTCCATGTGTCTCACTGGGCGGTCCATTCCGTAGGCATCTGCTCCCCTTCCTCGCTGTGATCTCCTGAAGGGCAGAACTGCCCCTGGCTCTGTGCCTCCTCTGTGCTGAATAAATGAATGAGTGAAGGAGGGAATGAACGAATGAATCGTCCCGCAACCTGCACAGTTGAAGGCTTGGTTGGAGGCCAACACGAGGGGGCTTCCGGGATCCCGAAGGGCTCAGAGTTAGAAATCAGGGTGAGGGGAAGGCGGACTTCCATTTAGACTTAAACCACCGTTGTTACTTCTGCACATTGAGCTGCCTCTCCTTGGAGCACTGTCCTCAATTTCCTGCATGTGTTTTCCTGGTAACAGAAATAGTTCTAAGTTCTGAACTTCTCCCCATGTTTTGCTTTCATTCAACAAATGTTTTTTTGAGTGGCTCCTCTGTGCTCCCTCCTCCGTTCTAGGTACTCTGGGTGCATCAGGGCACAAAACGAAATTCCTTCCCCTCAGGGAGCTTACTTCTAGAAGAAGGAGACAGATAAGCACCAATAAAACTTAACATATAAGTAATCTGGTGCTGTTAGAAGGCTTAATTTATTGGGGAAAATGCAGAGCAGGATTGTGAAGCCGGAGTGCTCAGGGAGGGGCTCACGGAGAAAATGAGATTCAAATGAAGACTAAGAGGTAAGAGAGCAAGGCCAGCAGAAATGGGGGGGGGGGGGCAGGGGTGAGCCCTCAGGGAGAGGGACCAGCTAGTGCAAAGAACCTGGGGCAGGTGCTGCTGTGTCCCAGGAAGAGCTGGGAGGCCGATGTGGCTGCAGGGGTGTCAGGGACAAGTAAGGACTTGGGGAAGAGGAGGGCCAGGAGGTGAGGTGACCTGATGCAGCAGGACCTGGTGAGGGCTCAGGCTCATTCTGTGTGTGTGCATCAGGAGGCCTGGGAGCATGTGAGCAGAAGAAGGGTCTGTTTTACTTGGGTTTTAGGAGGCTTCCACCTGGCTGCTTCGGGTCAGGGACAGGAGCATCAGGGAGACCTGTCAGGAGGCCATTGTAGTAGTCCAGGCCAGAGATAATGGAGTGACCGTGGTGGTCAGCAGGCCATAGGGCCCCAGAAGGGGCCAGGCCCAGCACCCTCCCGCCTGCATTTGGAAGAGGGCTTCAGAGTTAGTGCATGAGCACGCACCACGGGACATTTGCAAGTTCTCCCCAAAGTTCAGTGTAGTAGAAATGAAGTGATGCAGTCCGCCCAGGAACAACCCTACAGCCCCCGAGCAGCCTTAAGCTACACAGGCCTCCTGGGCTTGCAAGGAAAAGAGGAGCCCAAGGCCTGACCTCAGAGCACTCAGGAATGTGGTCACCTTGTAAGTAGCAGCAGGGGCTCCCTACAGGCCCACCACCCCAGCCTGCTGGCACAAACTGAAGGTCCCTCGTTCTAGGCCTGGCTCCCCAGCACAGTCCCCAATCAGTCACTGTCCTAGACATCCCACCAAGCTTGAATTTCTTCATCCGAAAAGTGAGGAAGGTGGGCCCCCTGTTCTCTAGGGGAAATTCGACTTCCAAATTTCAGAAGTTCTCCACTGCCTTGACTCAGTAACAGCCTCCTCTCGATTCTTCTAATGACTTAAAATTTACATGAACGCCCTTAGTGTATAGCTCCATCTTTCTGTTTCGTTTTTCAGTTACATTATTCCAGATAATACTCTGCTTGCTTGCCAAGAGAAGAAAAAAATGACATTAATTAAAGATTTGGTCTGTGTCCTAATCAAAAATTTTAAAAATGAATGTATCATACTGTACATTCTGTAATGGAGCCTGCTTTTTTACTTAGCAATATATCATTAACATTTTCCCATGTCAACACATATTCTTCTAAACCATGATTTTTAGTGCAGAAGTAGTTTACCATATGGATGTACTATAATTTACTCAGCCCATCCCCTACTATTGGACATTAGGTTGTATCTTTTATATATATATATATATATATATATATATATATATATATATATGTAATTACCGATGCTACAATGAGCAAAGTTGTGAATACCCACTCTTCATTCACCTCTTTATTGACTTTCTTAGGATAAATTCCTGGAGGTCAAAGGTGTTACACATTTGAGGACTTTCTGGTAGATAATACGAAAATGCTATCAGTTTAGAATCCTTCCAGTGGCGTGCGAGTAACCATCAGGACTGTCCAACTTTAGAGTTTAAAGGAGACCCCCCCGGGGCCGTGGTGCAGACCCTTCTTCTCCCAGGTGAGGACGTTGAGGCCCAGAATGGTTTGGGGTGAGGCAGGGGTCCTAGGCACTCCCCACCAGCCTGTGAGAGACTGCCTGCCCCCAGCCCCAGCCCCGTCGGGTCACAGCCACGCCCCTCTCAGCTGTCTTCCCCAGCCAGGCTGCTTCCCAGGGCCCATGGCCCTGGGCAGTTTCTCCTTCTTCACTTCCGGTTCATGTCTCCCACACTGACTGTTCCTTCTTTGGCCCTCTCCCTACCGCATTTGGTGGAGGCCTGTCCTTCTCGGCCAGCGGTATCTCTGCGACCATAAGGCAACAGTTCCCATTCTGAAATGTGCTTCTCCCTGGCGACCACGACTTGCCACTCTGCGTCCCTCCACCTGATTCCCGGTGCCGGGGCACTGTTTTCCCATCAGACTTTCCCCAGGATGGGTTCGTCTGTTCCCCCCGTTTGGTGGCACAACCAACATTGCCTCTTCATGAGCTCCAGAGCCAGGGGCCTATTGCCCACGTGTGTCTCTTTATGCTCTTCAAGACCATTCTCAATAAGCCCAAAATGAAATGGGTTATCTCCCCACTTCTAGTCCACCACCCTGCCCCTGCCGCCCCCCACCCCATTCTCGACAGCATCACAGCCACCCCAGGCAGAAAAGCTGCAGCTCACCCTGGAGCCTCCCTTCTCCCTGCTTCTCCCATCCTCCCATCCAGCCACTGCCTTGTGCCTCCCTCCTGAGTCTCTGAAGCCCACACTGTCTTTTGCAAGCCCTCCTCCAGCTCCATTCTAGAGCAAGGCAGTCACTTCCCAACTGGTCACCTGCTTCTAGTTTCCATGCTCCCCAGCCTGTCCTCCAGCCCATCCCTGGAGAATCTCCCTAAGCATGGCTACCCTTTCCAGAATATTCCCCTACTTAACCCTGACTGCTTCCCACATGGGGTTAAAGCCACACACTGCGGTATGGCACCTGTTTTTCCCTCCCTGAGCAGCCGGGCCTCCTCACCAGCGTCGTGTCTCACAAGGCTCCATGTGGCACCCCCATTCCCATCCCAGCAGTAACTTCCTAGGCTTCTCTTGGACTTGTGGTCAGTTAAGTTCTTCCCGGCCCGGTCCCCAGCTTAACACTCTCATCTGCCTAGATCATCTTTTAAGGCGAAGCTTAGACATCTCACCCTTCACAAGGTTTTCTGTGGCCTCCCTTCCTTTAGGCAGTATTAAACCCCCTCTCCTCTGGGAAACCACCACGGCTCATACACTCCTCCATTACAGAACCGAGGGCAGAAGTGCGGGTACTAGTATTAGTACTCGTAGTAGTTTATTTCTCTGACTCCCCAATGAGACTCAAATACTTGGGGGCAGAGACCACGTTTAGTCCTTCTCATCCCAGTGTGTGTTTATTGACTGAAGAGAAGTGACAGAGAAGAATGAAGGTTGCCATGACTAGTTCATTCGCTTTTCTCTTTGCCATCATCAGCCACCCGGAATCTGTGCAGAGAATCACTTTTGACTGGAAGGAGAGGGTATGAGTACTATAGAAACAAAAATGATCCGACAGAGTGCTGGTATCCCCTCTTCTTCCACTTCTGCCAATTCCCAGGCCTGGAGAATGCCTGCCGGGCAAATCATATTGAGCTCGTAAGACCCTGTATAATTCTTGCCTTTCTGACCATGTCCCCAGTACAAACTCTTCCCCCTAATTTAACTGAGGTGTCTAGAATCAGACCCCAACTCTCCAGCTTCCCTCACTGTGTTCCATTCAAGAGTACTGCCCGTCTGCCCACCTATGCACGTCCTGCCCCCCTGCCAAAGATAGGTATCTGGGAGTTGTTCCTGGAGGAACCCACCTCTAAATTAAAGGGAACCAGCCCTCTTCCCGTGCTATGACTTCCCAGGCACTCATGACCTGCTTTCCCTACGAGCTACCTTACCCACAGCCAGAGAGCTTTGTACAGAGTGTGTGCACTGATGAATTTCCTTTGATCAGTCAGTTGAAATCTGACCGTTGGAGGAACTGAACAGAAAGAGATTGTTTCCGCTCTGCACCCTCAGACTGCATGGCAACTTTTTTAAAGCTGCGAAGAGACAAGCCTTCCAAGTCCAGAAGTATACCTAACCTCTTTCAATAGGTCCCAACCTAATTCTAAGGAAAGCATGCCCCAGAATACCATGATGTATCAGAGTCCTCCTTCCCTGGTATCACTAGTCCAGACCCCTCCACGGTGGACAGCTTAGCAGTCCTCTTGCTGGGAGACAAAAGGAGGATGGATGAAGCAGGTAGAGGGGAGAAGGGGAAGGGAAGCCAGCATTTTGTCCATCTCTGCTCCGTGTTGGGCACTTCCTACACCTGTGTTACGTCATTTCATTCTCCCTACGGCACTGTGAGATAACTCGAACGCTGTGACACAGAAGGAGCCTGGGGTACAGTGAAGTCTGGATCTTAATCAGGGTCATGGAGCTAGTAAGGAGCAGAGCCAAAATTTAAAGGCAACTCCAGGCTCAACTCTGAGCCCCAAGGATCCCAGGAAACTGCACGCTGTTAGCCCATGGGTCCTGCCACTTCCTCCTTTATTAGTGCTCATTAAGGACTTACTGGATGCCAAATGCCATTTGTAGACATTCTTTCACTGACTCCTCACGGGACTCTGTGTGATAGCTATTGTTTCCTTTTTATTTATTTAATTTTTTTAAAGATTTATTTATTGGGGATAGGTGTAGAGGGAGAGGGAGAAACCAAGCCGACTCTATGCTTAGCATGGAGCCTGATGTGGGGCTTGATCCCACGACCTTGAGATCACAACCTGAGTTAGATGCTTAACCAACTGAGCCCATCCAGGCACTCCCTAATGTTCCTATTTTAAATCAGGAGGCAGTCTCAAAGAGGTTTTGTAGCTTTCCTGGGTCACATGGCTAATCAGTGGCCCAGCGGCGTCCTGATGAGTCTAAGCACCACAGACCAGCCCTGCCTCCCTGACTGGGCCTCCCTCTTCTGTGCTTCTCCCTGATACCAGGTCAGGCATCATACCAGGCTTGTCCCAAACCAGACTTACCTTGACATCCTTCAACCCATGTCCTTGCCTTTTACTGTCTTACCCCATCCCAGAGATGTGGCCTTCCCCCAAATTGAAGATTGTTCAGGACCCATGCTGGAGGATGCCTGTGATCTTGATATGGCCATAGTTCTAAGTTCTGGGCACTGGGTAGCAGGTATCAAGGTGAGGTCTGGTCAGGTTCCCTCAGGTGCCCCGGAAGGTCAGGGAACATAACTTGAGGATGTGGCCACTCCCAGTTCCATTGCCTAAGGCCTGCTGTCCTTGGTGGGCGGTCAGAGAGACGTCCCCTGAGTACAGTCAATGCCGCAGAGAGTTCGGGTCCC
This sequence comes from Lutra lutra, assembly GCF_902655055.1. Taxonomy (NCBI): domain Eukaryota; kingdom Metazoa; phylum Chordata; class Mammalia; order Carnivora; family Mustelidae; genus Lutra; species Lutra lutra. The sequence continues at coordinate 45,446,665 of NC_062279.1, read as the reverse complement.
CAGGGGTCTGTGCTAAGCTGTTCTGTTGTCCAAAGGCAGAACCCAAGTGATGACAAGTGTGTTCTAGGCATACTGGGGCCCCAAAGAAGCAGGCCCAGCCACAGCTTTCAAGCCCACAGCACATGTTCGTGGCCACGGGTAGGTGCCGCATGGCCCACTGTAGCAGCCCCCTTGCCCAGGCTGTGTCTCCAGCACCCCCAAAAGGTGGCCGAACCCCTGATGGAGCTCAGAGCATCTCTGGTGGTCCTCCCTTCCTGCTCCCTGTCTTTTTCTGGGTGTCATCCCTGTTGACAGAGGATTATGTAACCTCCAAGGAAGGGAGGCCTGGAGTTCTCTCCAAAGCTGCAAGTGAATCCTGAATCCGTTTTTGCTGCCGTCACTTTCTCAGCAGGGATCTGCTCTATGCAGACTGGATTTAGGGGTTTTTCCTGGATGCTTCTGTTTCATTTAACATGCAAGGGCTAATAACTTGTCACAATTCAATAAGGCGGTGGTTACAAACACCCGGGCTGCTGCTTATTTAAATGCAGGTTTGTTAATTAGCTTCTCTTAACAAGGCGTGCGCTAAATCAGGCACCCGGCTGGCAGCACCCAAGCCTGGCACATCTCCCAGGATGGGAGGTTGGCTCCAGGGTCACGTCCAGTGGCTGGCATCAGGGCCAGAATTCAAGGCCAGGAGGCTTGTCCCCGCCACTAGTGCCTCAGTTTCCTTAAAAACAAGGTCTCTGGGACGAGTCTTAACAACTGCAAGATAGCCACAGTCTGTCTCTTCCTGCCCATCCTGGTCCTCTTTCCTGCCCTTGAGTCCTGAGCCCATCCTGCCCTCCAGATGTGTTGTTTCTGTTTATTCTTGTTGCTCCTCCCTGGTCCCCGCCTCTTCCCCTGGGCTTTCCTTCATCGGTTCCTTTGGCCCTTTCCAGCACCTGTCTTCCCTGCATAGCACTCAGTACTCAGTTTTGGTAGTGGGAGTGCCGGTGGGGAACAGAAGGAAACTAACAAAGACAGAGTGGCTGCCGCATGCCGGGGTCCAGGCAGGCACTGTCGTGACCCATTTCTGTAGTCCTCTGCACAGCCTATCGCTGAGATGCCCGTGGCCTCCTGGGCCCGGCAATGTTACGGAGCTTTCCCAAGTTCACTGGCAGTGGCAGTCACTCCCAGCCTCACCGTCTGGCCTGGCTCTGGGGCTCGTGCCGTCTCCACTCCTGGTGTGCAAGAAGGACCTGGACACCGGGCATGTTAAGTGAGTGCTGCTCACGCCCGCTGTGGTCATGATCTCTTCTGGGAGATCTCCTGGAGCACAACGACCCTAGTTGAATGCTGGTTGAATCCTGGCCTCTGATTCCACCTGACCAGCAGCTTCAAGAAAGCAGCCAAGACAACACCACCCCGGGGGGGTGGGGGGAGGCCAGCAAGTCAGCCACTCTTGGAGGGCTTGGCCCTTTGCGAGTCTCTCCAGAGCAGCCCCGGCACCACAGGCTAGTGAGGGTCCCGAGGGAGAGGGCCATGCAGAAACCCCCAGAGGCAGGCTTTTGCAGACCGTCACCCTCCCTGCTTGGCGGGCACACCTACCCCTTCTCAGAGGGAAAGAGTATTGAAAGCATTAAGAGAATGGCTAGGCATCGTTCCTTATGCTCAAGAAAGGACAGAGAAAAGATCTAAATATAGAAAGGAAGGCAGAGTGAGGTTGGAATAGGGGAGACGGAGCCCTGAGGAACCCCACATTGCCCATCCCTTCCCCACAGAAGCAGGAGCCCCAGCTGGTGCGTCTGGACCCACACCTCAGTGGGCTGAGCTCAGTGGGGAGGCCGGATCTGCCTGTGCATGCCTGTCCTGTACCCTCTGGGAGGACAAGAAACCTGGGGAGGAGGAAACCTGGGGTCTGAGCAAGAAGGCTGGGCAGTCCAGGGGTTCTTCCCTGTGATTCTGGGAAGTTGATCACTGGGTTCTGGGCACTGCAAAGCTGCCTCCGCCCGAGACATGTGGCAGGTGTGGGCTCTCCACCAAGAGTATCTGAAGACAGCCTACTTCCAAAGCCGGGCCAGCCTCTCCTATCAGGAAGGGTCTTTAAGCCTTGGAGGTCACCCACCCCAATCTGAAGAAAGAGAGCGGCCTCTCACTAATGAAGTACACACACAGGGGTGCGCGAATGTATACAATTGTATAATTTCTGGTCATTCATAAACCCCTGAAGCCTGTTCACATAGCCTAGGTTAAGAACTCCTGCTTGAAGAAGGCATTCTAAGAGACTTTTCTCTTAACGAGAACCCCTGTGTGCCCCCATAAGATCTGTAGTCATCCACAGACCCTGTGTAAAAAGTGGAGCTCTCTGATGGGTGGTTTGAAGGCTGGGGTCTGGATCCGGAGATCTGTTTTGAATGAATGAGTGGCGGTTTCCTGCCTGCTCTGGGATTTTGTGCCATGCCTTGTCATAGCTTACCCGATCACCCTGAATTTTTGGCTTTGAGCCCGCAGGTCAGGCACCTTTTATCATCAGGGTCTCCTAAGGGGGAGTGTGGGAATGCGTGCCGGGCCTGGGCTTCTGGGCCGTCTACACAGTGTCTCTGGCACCCACCCCAAGAGAACTCCCCCTCTCACTCCCACTCCTTCGCCAAGTCTATTTCACAAGCAGTCCCCATCCAGTCAAGACCAGCAAGGGAGCCAGAGAGGGACTGAGAAGACCTCACTCCGAATCCCAGCCCTACGGGAAGATGTTGAGAGTGAGGAGGGGACCAAGGCCTGCAGGCCCAGTTCCCAAAGTGTGGGTACCTCCAGCCAGGTTTCCTGGGCCTCGCTGAAACAGGCCCACCTCTGCCACCTCTCTGTCAACAGAGGACTGAGGGGAGCCTGCCATGTCTGAAGTCCAGCAATGGGGGCCTTCAGACAGGAGCTGGGAGCCCTGAGTCTGAGCCAAACTCCAGGCCTGAAAATCTGAGGGTCTAGAACGGGGGTCGATGCCAGGAAGGGCATTTGGGCTCCCAGATTTCTCCTGGTGACTGGGCCACATGACATCGCCAACTGAGGTGGGGAGTGGCTGTGTGGGAGGCCGGGTACAGGGGGAGGGAACTCCTACCCCCGCCCAGGCCTTGGATCATTTGAAAGGCAAATGTGCTGGGTTGCCTAGGGAACGGAAGAAAAGGGACTTCCCTAGCACCGGTGACTAGTAAGGGATGGAGACGGGAGCTGTGATGCTGAGAAAATTGTTTCCAAAAAAAAAGTAAAAAGCAGTGACTAAGCAGCCCTGGTTATGTAAAGCGATCCCTGAGGAAGTGTGGGGAAAAGCCTGGAACCCACCCCCGAGTCCCTCCTCCCCACTCTCAGCCTGGTTCCTGCCGCCTAGGGGAGTTTCCAACAGCCCCTTCCCCTCCCCCTTCTCCCGGACTCCCTACTCCTCCACAAGGCTCTCACCACCAAGTGCAACCAACGTGGTGGGCAGGGCACAGAAGAGGGGATGGCTTCACGGTCCCCAAGAGGACCCATTGGGTCAGTTCTGAGACCTCTGCTCAGTACAGTGCACCCAGGGTCAGCCCCACGGGAGGCACGGGGTCATCTGCCTTCCCTGAATCAGGGCGTTGTTCCACTCCAACAGCTGATTGCTGCTTGTGAGCTTCAGTAAACCACAGGGCCTCTTCGAGGCCACTTTCATAGCTACAGATGGACGGTGCCATCTAGTCCACAAGGCTGTGCTGTTCTAGGCAATGGGCTGAAGCGTGCAGGCACTCAACACATGTCCATCTCCTTTCCCCTTAGCGAGCAATCCGAGAGACCCTCTGAGCCTTTTCTGGAAGGAAAAGTTTGGGGCTGATCATTAGGCTCAAGTGGGATCCAAGGAATCTGACCATCACTTTGGTGCCTTTGTCCACGTGCGTCCAGCGGGCATAGGGTTACTGATCAGTGCACTCCGTCTGCCTTCCAGCCTCCTAATTCCCACCCCCGGTAGTGGCCAGGACCTGAAGGGCATCCTCTCGAGGGCAGCCCAGAAGAGGAGTTGATGTTGTCTACCCTGTAACCGCCATGTGTGGCCTCTGGCTTCTCAATCTTCCCCATTCCACAGCCTCCAGGAAGGAGGAAGAACTCTTGGGTCTGGACAAACAGATTTCCAGGCATGAGCTGCTCTGAGCCTCAAAAAGCTATAGAAGGGGCCTGGGAAACAAGGGCCTCAGTCACCAGTGAAGACGGCCAGGCCCGAGTGAGGAAGGACACTTGTCATCTGTCTCCTACAGCGAGATGCCTGGAAAGCGGGGCCCACTTTTAACCACACCCAGCAGACTCCTGTGCCATCCTCACTCTCAGGAGGGTTGACAGTGGCCAGTCCCACCCCCCAAGGCTGGAGCTGAAGCCCTGTTTCCTCTCATTTGCCTTCCTTGGAAAAGAAAAATAGCTACTTCTCTTCCCTGTGCTCATACTTCATGAGCCCCAAACATGAAGAAAAACGTTTAGAGATCAAGGCCTGATACCTAACATTTTCCTGGAGGTCCGAGGGGTTGGGAAAGGCCTTCATTCCCATTTAAGTGCTGCTCCTACTTCTCTCGGATGAACCCTTGAAAGGGTCCCCTGGATCAAGGGGACAGACTTGCCACTGTCTCTGGAGTTACTGGACTGACTCTGCGGCAGAAGCCCAAGGAAAGGAGCAGAGCTCCCTGTGCCCTCTTGCCTCTCTACCTCCCCGCGGCCCCCTGGAAGACCCCATTCCACTCTGCCCTGTGCTGTGCTCACGCCCTAGACTCCAGTGAAAATATGAGCCCCCAACCAGGCCTCCTGTGAGGCAGCCTGTAGGGGTTTCCTGGGATCCTCAACACCTCTTCTTTGCTAGTGAATCCCAGCGAACTCTGCCCTCTTGGAGCCTGGCCTTCCCCACTCTTCCCAGTGCTAAGCACCATGCTGGGCCTGCAGTTGGTAACGGACAGGCATTTACTGGGGGGGATGAATGTACTCAGCAGAGATACTGCTCAGTTTCCTACAAGAAAACTCTTCTGTTCTGCGAGGAGGTAGTCGGTGGGCGGGGGGCAAGGTGCAGACCCAGCCCTTGCCCCCTGGGCTTTTCAGTACCCCCATATAATGGAGGGTAGGGGTCCTTGTGGCCTGCGCACTAGATGATCTGAGACCCTTAGAGCTCAGTCTGGTACTTCTGTGACACCATAAAAACCCCACTGGTCCAGAGTCAGGGACCTCTATGCATCTCGCCTGGTCTCCTCTTCGCTGGTTGACCTCTGACGAGTCACTTACTTCTTTGTGCCTCCAATTCTCTATCCCTACCTTGAGGCCAATCCCAGTGACTCAGGGTGGTAGGGAGAAAGCCTGAAATAGCCAGGGTCCTCGGAACATGTTGGGTAAGTCCAAATATGGGGCATCTTGGACCCCACAGGGATGCAGGGTTCTCCTGAGGGTAGTGTGAGTCCTCGAGGGTTTCCTTTCTTGGGATCTCCGACTCTCATCTGGCCTGCAGGGCCTGCACAGAGAGCCAGGCAGCTGACGAGTTGAGGAAACCCCAGCCCCCGCCTCCCCCACCTCCCCCGCCTACCTTCCCACCACCTCCTCAGAGGCTCATAATTGGTATTGCAAAGATTAGTCACCAAGCCAGCACAAGGCTGCCTCCCCCACAGCCCAGGCCCCCCACACAGGCAGACTGGCTGAATGCTTAATTGGAGTTCCTCACACCTCCAAGGACAGCTTCTGACAAGATGACAAGACTCAGAGCCCTGTGGCAGGCCCGACTGAGGGAGGGTACTTACGGCGGGCAGAGGACTTTGCTTTCCCCAAAAAGGCACCCTTCACATGGCCTCAGCTGAGAGGGAGGAAAGCTGGGAACTTGTCTTGGTGCCCAGCACCCTGTCAAGACAGGACTTCCAGAACCTTCTCCTAAGACGCTTGCTGGGAAGGCCTATAGCCCCAGCCACTTGACCCTCCCAGGATCACAAGAGAGGGGAATGGGGACAACAGGACGCAGGAAGAAGTCACTGGGGTGAAGCCACTCCTACCCTCTGTGGGGCACTGGGAGAAGGCTGGAGGAGGCCACAGGACCCATCCACATCCACACCATGTCCACCCTCCTGCACGCATGCTTTTATGTGCCCCCATAAGTGCCTCTAGGAAAGACAGAGAGACGCCTTAGAGGCAGGAGGACCCGGGCTCACTGATTTGGCTGCCCCAGGGCCCACTGAGGTTGGTGGGTTGAGGGAGTGAGGTCACATGTCACCTTATCTGTACTGAACTGGAGCACGGTTGGGTGAGAAGGATGATCACTATAGAGCCCAGGAGAGCCCAGGTTCAGAGAGGGACCCAGCTCCAAGGGTTCAGGAGGCAACCCTCCCAACCCCGCCCCCCCACCGGCCCTGCTCCATTCCAGAGGCAGGAGGCAACCACCAAGAGGGAGGGAACAGTGGTGGCTGATGCCCGGGTCTGCTGCTGTTGGAAGGGTCCCCTGTCCCCCCCCCCGTCCCCTTCCCCCCTGTGAGCCTCTGTCACCCTGAGTGAGAAGGGGATGAATGACAAGAGGAATCAGGGTGTGATGGTGGCCCTGAAAAGGGGAGCCGGGGGCTGGAATGAGGGAGCTGGCTATACTTTCTCTTTTAGGGCCTGGGGAAGCCAGAAAGTGAAAAGAAACCTCCCACATGCCCTCAGCCTCCCCAGCCTTGCCCATCTAATTGGATTCCCTCTGCCTCCTACAAGGTTATCCTTAGCGCCAGGAAAATGCCTCATGGTTGGTTGCTTCCACCACCCCCGCCCCCCCTCCGCCCTTGAGAGGAAGGCTGGGACTCAGAGCAGCTCTGCCATTCACAACATTTCCCTGCGCCCCAGTCACCGCCCCCAGCTCTGGGGGAGACAGGAGTGCCATGCCCAGTGAGTGAGGAGTCTGACAACCACAGAGCAGGAAGAGGCAGTCTGGGAGCCAAGAAGTGAGCTTCCCAGCCTTCTTCTGCCTGTTACCTAGAGACCTTGCCAGCGGTGGCCTCCTCAGCTGAAGCCTGTCCATCCCCTTCCAGGCCCTACCAGTCCCCTGAAGGTCCAGGGGCTGTGCCCTCATCCTCCTCCTGCCCCTCTTACTTCCCAGGCCAAGCCCAGCTGGGCCCTGGCTCAGGAAGTGCTCAAGGACGCCACCCATAGTCTCATCCTTCCCATTCCCAAAGCAACCCCACCTGTCTCTTTGGGCTCCGTCCTCCCGGGGTCCGCAGAACTTGACCACAGCTGTCCTTCAGCACCTGTGCTTCTCCAGCTGCTGCAGGCCGCCCTGCAACCGGAAAGTTCCCCGAGGACAGGGCGCTGCCCTGCACCTCTCTCAAATCCCTCATGGGGTCAGGCTCAGGGAAACACTTCAGTGATTGATTCTGCACACTCTTCTAGACCCAAGGCCCAACCGTCTGCCCAAAGGGCCTGCCAAACCCGTGACTCAGTAAGCAAAAAAATACAAAGAGGAATGTCTTCTTTCCAAGAAGCATCTTCTCTAGGCTGTGAGTTCCTGGAGGGCGTCCACACACCCGACCTCACCCGTCACAGGTGCCCAGCAAAGGGAAGTGGGCTGATAAGAAGGCACTGCAGTGGTGCCCTGCTGGCTCGTGGTCTGCACAGTGCCACTGGTGTCCACTGAGGACAGCCAGCCTCGGCCAAGCCTTCTGTCCCCGAGTGTAGCCTGGTGCTATCTCTCCACCAATCCCAGATGGCCTTTTGGACCTAGTGGGGAGCAGACTCCAATGTTTTCTGGAAACATCATCTGCAGTCCCAGAGGAAAGGATCCCAGACCCTGAGGAAAGGGTCCAGGGAAGGCGGGGGCTGCTGCCAGAGCCATACTGAGCTCCTGTGTCCCTGCGCCTGTGGTGGCCAGCAGGCCAACCACATGACTCTGGTGAGGCACTCACCGCAAGAGCTTCCAAGGTTCCATCCGGTGTCAAAAGATTGGCTTTATCCCCTGGTCATTGAGAAGTGCCCTTTGGGCAGTGTTTGCCACACGACTCAGTCTTCCCCTTCCTTGCCCTATACCTACTTTAAGGAAATATCGTAAAAAACCAAGTACACAAACATTTACGTATGCCTGACTTTACCGTTAGAATATTCCCCACGCAGATACACCTCGCTACCCCCATAGTCTCTCCTCAGTTCCTGTTCCCCCGACCCCCTCACCTCCCAGCCTCCCTCCTACCTCTAGCCCCTTCCTCTGAGCCACTCTGTCTCTGTTCCAGTGTCTGTAGAGAGAGGTGAAGCAGGAGAGAGGGGGAGGGGGAGGCAGCAGCTAGCAGGGAAGACCACCAGGCTTCCTGTATATGTCAGACATGGCATTCTGAAAGAGCTTCTCCAGCGCTATCTCGGCAGGTCTTGTCCCCTCCGTCCCTGCTGGGAGGCTCTTCTGGAGCTGCCACACCCTCTCTTCATTCAGAAGCTCCTATAGCTGGGAGAGTGGGGAGGATGGAAGAAGGAGAGTAAGCCCAAAGGGAAGCTAAAGGAATGAAGAAAATGATGGAGCATGAGGAAGGGGGTGCACCCGCCCTCCTGAGCCTCTTTCCCAGCCTTTGTAGTATCTTCTCTGGCCCCCACTGCTTGCTTGCCCAGTTGCCTTACGTGTACCCCCTCCCCTGCAGACCTCGGCTGGTGCCGCCCCCTGCCCTGCTCTTCCTTCCAGCCAGGCACGCCCTCCCTGGGACCCATCACAAGCCATCCCGGTTTCCCCCAGCCACCTGCGCCGTGCCTGTGTGCCATCCTGCAGACACGCCTGGTGGCTGACCCTCCGGGCCCTGTAGGTCACGTAATCTGGGGAGTTCTCTGGCTGGAGCTACTGAGTGCTTGGATCAGGAAAAGGCCCTTCTTGGTCTCCCGTTCAGAACTGTTAGTAAGCTGCTTCTATCAATAAGTGATGGTGTTTTAACCAGTCAGGAGGTAGATGGGGGGATCAGAGTTAAAGAGGAGTCTGTGTTTGCAGATAGGGAGAGAAACAGAAAAAACACAGAGAGGACTGGCCTCGGGGAGAAAGCAGTGGTGGACCACAGTGGAAGAGGCTACAGCGGCCTTCCAGTGGTCTGAAGGCCCAGAGCAAGGCAGCTGGTCCACCAGGAAGGCCAGTGGACCCTGTAGTGAGCCCAGCTGCTGTTCAGAGGGTTTCGCAGTGGGGGGCACCATGGAGAACCCCCAAAACCACACAGAGTTGCTGCTGAAAGACTGTATCGGCCAGCTTAACATGGATTATTCTTTGTGCCTTGGAGAACTCTGATGTCTTCTTCCAAATCCCACCTACGAGTAAAAAGAGGGATGAAGGGATGGCAGAGGTCTGCAATGGCTTCTGGAGGCCCATGAATCCCCAGATCTCCTTGGTGGGATTCTCCCCCCACCTGATGAGTCCCAGCATCAGCACTGCAGGAGTCTGTTCTTCAGAGAGTCCGCTGCCCCAAACAGAGGCTTTTTCAGTGCTGATCTGGCATGAGGGTGAAGGAGGGGAGGGTCCAGGTGGCCCGGGGCCCCCCACAGAGCTTATGGTGTCCACCCTAGGCCGCCCTGGCCACAGACCCACGTGCCACCCTCGTCGGAGATGCCCCTGTATGTGCATTCAGAGCCCTGTAGTTTCAGAGGTGAGCCCGGACGACCCTGGCCCACCCCGGTGGAGACAGATGGGCCAGAGAAGCTCCCTGCCAGCGCCTCCAGAATGGGAAACCCCCCCAAGAGCCAAGGAGTCGGGCAATCCTTCCTGCCCACTCAGAGATTCCGGAAGCCCTTCGAGTCTGGAGAACCCGCCTCCCCAACCTCTCTCTCACTTCCTCTGTCTGTCTCCTCGCGACTCCTGTGAGTGCACAGGAGGGCTGAGGGAAGCCCCGTGTGCCTGTGATGAACGGAGCTAATTTCTGGTTTGCTGGTATGCCGCAGAGACGCTGCCTCCGTTCCCCTCCTTCCCAGCAAACCCTCTCCCACACACAGACAAATAGGCTGCATATTTAATTGGAATTCCTCACACCTACAGGGTAAAGCCTTGTCAGTAGAAATAGAGCCCACAGCCAGCTGGCTTCCCCCATTCCACCCACCTTGTCTCTTAAAAAGAAATCCCCCCCATACGTGAACACCCACCCACGGGCCCTTCCACGTCCCTCTCAGCATGGTTGTAAAGGAGGGATTCGTTGGCAGTGACGCTCCTTTCCTGGCTGCAACAGCTGGGCCCACCCCGCGGAGACCACCCAGAGCCTTCTCCCTGGCAGATGGGCCCTGCCTGCCTTCTCACGGCCCACCTCCGGAACAACCCAGCCAAAGCTCTTGGCCCTCCAGGGTCCCCAAAGGGTGCCGAGAGGCGCCGGCTGCCTGGATATCAGAGATCAAGTGATACGGAGAAGGAAGGAAAGGAGAGCCATAAAATCCTAGAACATTACCCCCAAAGAGACCTGGGAGCCCCCATCAGGGTACAAGTGGGGAAAACCTATATCACACAGCTAACTTAGGGCCATGCTAGGCCGAATCTGGTTCCTGATTCCAAGGACCCCACTTTGCCCCTTATCCTGCGGCAGCTCTCCCCACAAGGGGAAGGGGGGTGGGCCACAGAGCCTGCCAGGACAGAGGGAGAGGGGCTCCTGGGGAGAAGCCGGTGAGAGACTGGGGCAGTGGAAGGGCAGGGGACCAAGAGGGGGTCAGACAGGTCAAGGAGTCCTGACTGGGGGAAGTCAGCTGGGTCTATTTCCCATATGGCAAAAGAGAAAGAGGTCTGGGGGGAGGAGCTGGGGCAACACAAGTTAAAGGTGGCAGCAGGCGTGGGGAGGCTGCATTCCTCAGGACAGCCTGAGGACGCCAACTCAAACTCTGCCCAGGACCCATAGCTGGCCATCCTCCTGGGGATAGACGGGCCAGAGAGGCTCACTGCCAGCACCTCCAGAAAAGGAACCCCCACTTACACCCACTTCTCGTGCTGTGACCTCAGCATTCAGGATCAGCAGCCTGGCTGAGTTTGGGGGGCCTCGGTCTCCATCAGTGATTTCTCTCTTTCCTCTTTCCTCTCTGGCAAAATGCTTCCCGTCACATTGAGCCTGGCACAGGGCCACACCGAACCTGAGTGTCAGTGAGTAGACAGCTGCCTATGGGGCTCTGAGGAGCACTGTGACATCCTCGTTCTCCCCCACAAAATATCATCTCAGTTTGCCTGAAAGTTCACCATTAGTGACTCATTTCTTTGGGTTAAACATAGCCCTCCCTTTTGAAACGCAGCTGCTCTAGGAAAGGGTAACTCATTGAGTTCTTAACACCCTAGCGTGAATGGGGAGATGGATGAGATCTGGGGGGCTGAGAGGAAGAGATGGGAAAGAGAAGCCACGGAAAGGGAAGAAGAGAGCAAAGAAGGGAGCAGCAGGAAGCAGCCTCGGCTCCATCTTGAGAGCCCCCTTCTGCAAACCACTGCCGCTCCACAGTGAAGGAAAGACCCCCTGGTTTAGGAGCTGCCCTCTGGTCTACAAAGCATGTTCACAGCATTCTCGCCTGGTCCTCATGGCTCTGTGAAGCCAGAAAGCGGGAAGATGCTGCGCCCATTGCACAGCTGAAGAGACTGAGGCTCCTGGAGTCGGAAGGACTTGCCATCTAGCAAGTGAGCGGGACTCTGCCCTTCGTACAGACACCCGGTGAGGTGCCCTCCAGGCTCACCTCCTCCCCAGCTCACCCACCGTTCTCTGGCCAGAACAGGAAGGACCCCGCCAGAGGAACAAGAATGAAAACACTGCCAGGACGGGTGCAGGGGACAAAGGGTATATATAATGCAAGGCGATCCCCGGTGGGAGTGGCAAGCACATCTCACGCTGTGTCCTAAAGCCCCCGACTGAGACTTGGCCTGGAGAGATATGAACATGGAGGGCACAGCCCTCACTTAATCACTAGTAAAAGTCTGAGGCCAACACCGGAAACATCCCATGGGTCCTTCTGTGGGCAGCCTCACTCCCCGGGCATCCAAGCAGGGGCCAGGAAGGACTGCAGAGGGCTTTGCTGGCCTTGGATGGGAGGCGGAGCTGGTTCTGGATGGAGTAGGGTTGGCTGGACCCCAGGAGGGTTCCCCAGGGAGACAGTCAGGGAAGTTGGACTCCAGGAACCCTGCTGAGAAACCCTATAGACTTTCAGACTTTCGGGCCCAGCTTTTCCTGCCTCTGTGCTCTCTTCTTCTATTCCCGCCTTTTTCTTCACACAGTTCTGTCTTCAAGCTTCCACCCTGCAGGAAGTGGTCTGTCCGCCATTTTGAAACTGTCCCCCGTGTCTCCCTCTTAACGAGCCAGGTTAAATATGCTGTAATCAAAGTAATAATACACCTGGGCTGGTTCTCGAGAGAACTGCCTTTTGTACTGCGATAGGACATTAATAGCAATTATTCTGCTTTGTAATTGGAGCTTTAAATACTAATTCAAACAGCCAGAGGAAAACCAATTAGTGCTAATTTATCTCTATGTGTTTTCCAGAGCTGGTGTCTGTCACACTGTGAAGAAATAGGTTGGTAATTAGTACAGTTGGGTGGTAGATAGAAGTAATTATCAGATTCTTTCATTTTTCTTTGGGAAAAAAATTGGGTAGGGGGTGGGGAAGGCCAAGATAGGTTCTGTAAGTCTTTGTTCCCTGAAGTTTTAAAGGGAGGGCCCACATTTTCCCAGGCCTCAGCATCCCAACTGTACAGGTACTTCTGAGAGAGAGGTGGGCTCTGGTGGAGGCCACTCTGAAGGCCTTAACAAGGGCCCTCCAGCTACCAGGCTCACGGAAGTACCACCAGCAAATGTTAGAGGAAGCAGAGCATTTCCTCTTTGTCTGGGGAAGCTTGGTGAGCCCCCAACGACTGACCTCAGGGTAAAGGGGGTATTGGGCTCTGGATCCCAGGCCAGCTTCTCAGTTATCAGGCTGTGGGTGTGGTCTGGAGGAGGCTCTGAACCTCTCTGAATGTCGGTTTCCCCTTTTGTAAAATGGGCAGGATGATACTTCACAGGATTGCTGTAAGGACTGAATCAAATCAAATAATGTGCGTAACAAGCCTAGAGCTCAGTAATAATAGGTATGAGCTGTTGTGAGCTTATGGTCTGCTGAGATGACCTTATATATGTTATTACCACTAACCCTCCAAAGCCATGGGCTGACTCACTGTGCTTGTTTTACTTCCGTGTTTCCTCTCCTGTCCGTACCTCTCACCAGTGACATGACTCAGGGACATTATTCATTTCACTAGGCATCGGTTTCCTCTACTGCGTGATGGTGGTAATATAGTACCTTCCTGAGAAGAGTTATTGTGAAGGTCAAAGGAGATGATGATTGTGAAACCTCTTATGCCAACAGCAAGCACAGAGCAGGGACTCCGTTGTCGTTCCCAGTATTGTAATATTATCGTTCCATGACAATGGTTTTGTCGCCGTCTGTACACATCCTCTCCCGAAAGAGGTAGAGATGGTACGTTTCATTAACTCATCCACAAGGATTTATCAAATGCCCGATCTGTACTCACTGCTATAAAGAGGCTGCTCACACCATTTAGACATTTGGACATGTAGGCACAGCCTGAACAATAGCAGACGGGCTAATAGTGGCATTCCACGGAGCCTTGCAGTTTACAAAATGCCTTCACGTATGATTTCAAACGCCTTGGTGCAATTGAGTGGTTTGAGAATTACTGAAGTCCCCATTTTACAGGTGGGCAATGAGGCTTAGAGAACTTAAGTGACTTGCTCAAAAGAGTGTTAGAATCAGAACCCAAGCCTGGGTTCTTTCCTACAAAGCCTGGCTGGGTAGGCACTCGCTAAATGCTTGTTGAATGGGTGAATAATTGCACTTTCCATGAAACCTTATAAGCCTAAGCTGCCAGCAGGTATCTCGGGCTCCTGTATGAGGAGCCAGGCTGATCAAGGAGAGGTGGGGCAGAGACACAAAATTCTTAGGAGACAGACGGTGGCAGAGCTGGACACCTTTGCCCCACTTGGGCAAAGCTTCTTAATGCGTTGATTTAGTGCCGACATTGGAACACTGGAGAACTGCCTTTAATAATCTGGGTGAAAACCTGACAGCCCAGGTCACGTTCTGTTCTCACAGACCCCACCCCCTTGCACACACTGGGGACCTGCCTGGACCCTGGGAGCCTATGAGGTGTGACCCCCAGGCCAGGCCTGCAAGGATGAGCAGAAGCATGAGTGTAGGGAAGGAGAGGTGAGTGCAGACAATGTAGAGAGGGTATAAATTTGGCAAAGACTGGTGGAGGGGCGGAAAATGCAGTGTTCCAGAAGCAGGGAGTAAACGGGTCTGGCAGCTCTGGAGACTTCGCTGGGAAGGGAGGGGCCCTGGTTAATAAGGCCAGGAAGGCTGGCCAGCAGGTGGCCTAGGGCAGTTTTGCTGGGGCCCTGGTTCTGCACTCTGCCCACCAGCCACTCGCCCAGTCTGGGAGCTTCCTCTACCCCAACGAAGGGGAGCCTTCCTTCTAATCACACAAAGGCGTCCGCCATATGCTTGCCAAGCTGTGGGCTTCTACCCGGAGGGACTGTGTTTTCTGTGGACTAGCGGCTGCCCTAAATTTGACATGTTTCAGAGGCAGTGTCTGAGAAGGTTAGACTGGCCCAGGAGGCTGGAGGAGAAGGGAGTCAGAGACCCTGAGGGGCAGAGAGCTCTGACAAGTGTGGCAGTGGGAATGGGAGTGGCGGTGGGGGAGAGAAAAGGGTGTAGGTATGTGGCGTACTGACTGGGTCTATATCAAAACAATGACAGTCCGCTGTGCCTGGAGGAATTATGGGTAATTCTAATGTTCTTCTTTTTGGCTATCCATATTTCCTACCCCAAGTATATTTCTCCTTTATACCAAAAAACAATGAAACTTATTTTTAAAAAAAGAAGGGACATATGCTAGAGACATTTTGAAGGAAAAACTGACAGCATTTGATAAGTGACTAGATAAAGGTGATAAAGGAGAAAGATGAACCAGAAATAACTCTGCGGCTTTGAGACTGGGTGGCAGGGAAGCTGGCAGAGAAAAGGGAGCTAGGTGGGGGAGTGACAAAGCAGGGAAGTGACCCGCTCAGTTCCAGGCCCAGCTGCCAGCCAGACATGGGAGGTATTCCTGCAGCAGGAGAGGCAAACCCCTTTCCCCTCTCCCTTCCACCCCCTCATCCCCACACACAGAAAGGAGAACTGAGGCATGGAGGGGAGGGGTCACACTCACCAGGCTGCAGGGCTCAGTCCAGAGTGGCAGACCTGCCTGTTTGGGCAGGGCCTTCAAAAGAGAGAGCCCCCCAGCCCCATAAGACCCAGGACCAGCCAGACTTCCTGGCCTCGGAACTGCGCTACTTGGTCGTGTAAGGAACACGTGCCTGAGAGGCTTCGTGCATGACAGAGAGCCCGGCCCGGAGGAGGCTGTTGGGCCTGAGGCCCTGCAGGCTGAGGCTGCAAAAGACAGAACACGGTGGCTGAGAAGTCCCGAGGGTCCCAGTGTCACTGGTGACAGCAGTGGAGGCATGGAAAGTGAGGGAAGTCAGCTCTGGAGGAACAGAAGCCATTTCTCCCAAGAAGAGGGGTCCGCCTGAATTCTACTTCCCAGCCAGTAGTCCCAAAATGCATTATCAGTGCCCAGAAACCCATTCTGCCTGCTCCCGCCCTGCCTGGCCTGCACAGGGTCTGGACCTGCCGGAGCCTCAGAGACCGACAGTCCCAGGCCACACAAACTCCGAGCGTGGGGAAGGGCTGTTCCATCTGGCCTCCAGAACCATCTGCCTATGTCTGCTGGTGACACGGCCACGGGTGGGTCTCCTACAGGCTCTGAATTAAAAGTGGCATCCTGACTAGCATCGTCCAGTGGGCTAGCAGCAAAGCGTCCTTTTCCCCTCCCCACATGGCCCTTTCCCCTGCCCCCCTGTGCCAGCCCACCAGTCCTCCAGCACCAGCGACACACTGAACCACCATTGCCTTAAAAGACTCTGCATTGACTGAGCCTGAGGCCCCACCCGAGGCTGCGTCACTGTTTCCTTGGCAACCAAAGGGGTGGGTGAAAAGTAACACACAAAGCAAACAAAATGAGCTCCACATGGGTGGCCGGGGAAAGTCACCTCAGCATCATGGGGCCACACTGATTGGGGGCGGAGTGCCCAGCTCCTTCGTTGAGGTTGCTCTGAGGGGCTCACGGCAGGGCCCAGGCCAGGGGTACCTGACGGCATTCAGCAGGAGCTGAGCTGCCTTGCCAGGGGACACGAGATCGTCTGGGGAGGGTTCTGCCTCCGCCTGCACTGGGCACTAATGCGGCTGAGATGTCAGCCCCAAAAAGTCATCAGCCAGGTGAGAGCCCTGAGGGGTACAGAGCCGCCCCTGAGGAGAGCTCATGGCCAATCATTGGCCACTGGAACTGACCCGATGTGACCCCAGTGCTCCCACGGCTCCTACACTAACTGTCCGCACCTGGGGCCCTGGAACATTAGGGAAACTTCCAGCCGGCGCAGTAGGGAAAACCCTGACAGGGTGTGCCTGCGATTCCAAAGTGCTTCTCAAAAAAAATGCTTAATTAAGTTATAAATGCATACATCAAGCACACAAATCTTAAGTGTAAAACTTCAGTGTTTTGTTTTACCCTTTGTCTTAGCCTGGCTGGGCCGCTCTTACAAAAAACAGTAGACAGGGTGGGGCGGGGGGCGGGGGTGGTGTCTATAAATGACAGACATTGATTTCTCACCATCCGGGAGGCTGGAAGCCCCATTTCAGGGTGCAGCATGGTCAGGTTCTAGTGAGAGCCTCCTGGGTTATGAACAGCTAACATCTCAAGTGTGCTCACAAGGAAGAGAGCAAGTTGGAAGGGAAGAAAGCTCTCTTGTGCCTCCCTTAAGGGCACGAATCCCACTCATGGGGGACCCCATCCTCATCACCTCATCTAATCCTGATTACCTCCCAAGTCCCCACCTCCTAATATACTGGGGAGTAGGGTTTCAACATACACAGTTTTTTTTAAGATTTTATTTATTTGTTTGAGAGAGAGAGAGGAAGAGCACAAGCAGGGGGAGGGGCAGAGGGGGACACAGACTCCCGGCTGAGCAGGGAGCCCAATGTGGGGCTCCATCCCGGGACCCTGAGATCATCACCTGAACTGAAGGCAGACGCTTAACCATCTGAGCCACCCAGGTGCCCAACATACACATTTTTTAAAAAGATTTTATTTGTTTGAGAGAGAGAAAGAGAGAGATAGAGAGAGCAGGGGGAGGGCCAGGGAGAGAAGTGGACTCCCAGCTGAGCAGGAAGCCTGATGCGGGGCTCGATCCCAGGACCCTGGGATCATGACCTGAGAGGAGGCAGACGCTTAAATCGACCAAACCACCCAGACACCCCTCAACATACGCATTCTGAGGGACGCAAACATTCACTCTGTAACACCATGTAACCACTACCAAGATCAAGACATGGAATATTTCTAGTACCCCAAAAGGCTCCTACAAGCTTCTTCCCAATCCTAAGCCAACATTATTCTGACTGCTGCCCCCATCAACTAAGCGGATTGTTGAGCTTCGCGTAAATGGAACCATCTAGTAAGTGCTTCTTTGTGTCTGGCGGCTTGCATGAAATCCGGCCATAAGAGGCGACCACACTGGGGCAGAAGGCAGTGGTCCCTTCTTCTCTTCCACTATGCAGTGTACCTAGTGTCTCTAAATTTCTCAGAGCCTTTCACATTTCTGTTCCTCTCCAAGTCCGTGGCTGGCCATGACGCAACTGTGGACACCCATGGCCAGACACACCCGGGTTGTCAATGCCGGGATGCGCTCTTTTCCATCCTGTTCTAGAAATCACAGAGCGATGTGAGTGGCTATGATGGTGTTATGGGGATAACCTTGAATTCCCTCTACTTTACAAAACAAGCTGGGGGGATTATTCGAAAACTGCAGCATTTTATTATTAGTAACATATTTGTTTGTGATATATCTCACAACTGCTGGTACCACACCAGCGTGTCACAGCTTTTAGTCTGAGAACTGCTAGTCTAAGTGGTGTGATTCCAGAAGTAAAGGAAGGCCATTTCCTGCCCCCAAAATATCTCTTTCCTCTACCCCACTGCTTCCCCAGAAGTCTTTACCCCAGTCAATTTATCGTGCTTTATCAAGCAGCCCCCCGTGTCCTCTTTTAAAATGCAGGAACTCCTGAGGGGAGAGAATCCATTAAACCCACAGCACCTCAGTGTGACTCTCAGGGGAACTAGAAACTCACACATGCTGAGGGCTGACTGTGCCTTGCACTGTGTGGGACAATTTTCCTGCCCTTAATCCCCACAATGAGGTCGTGAGGATGGCACTATTATCCCCATTCTGCAAATAAGGAAACTGAGGCAAGAGGTGATTAAAGACCTTGCCTAAGGCCACACAACTAGCAGCTTGAGGAAGCAATAATTCAGACCTAGTTTCATCTCCCTCTGGAGCCCCTGTGGAGACCCAGCTGGGCGGGCCAGAAGTACTGGGCATTTGTTGAGCCAGGAGAGAGAATGACCTAGAAAGAAGAAGGGCAAGAGTCTGTGCTGAGGAGAAAATGGACACCCTGGCCATAAAGAAAGGTGTTAGAAAACAACACAGGACCTGCTCTCGGATCCCACATTCCCCCAGGCTCTGCCACCCCAGAGCCAGTAACCCATGTAACCAGTAGGGCCGTCTAGCCCAGCGCCCATAGCAATACCTCCTCTGTCCCTGGAGACCAAGGCCAGAAGCAGAGATACGTCCCAGACACCAGGTCACATCCCTGCAGACATGTGCGTAGGTATTCCTGTCCCTAAAGTGTCAGCTCCTCACGCACTCTTGAGGCATGGCAGAATGCCTACTTGGAAACTTGATAGAGCCTTACCTCCAAGGCGGCCACCCTAAATGCATTATTTCAGTCTCTGCAGCAACCGTGGGGAAGGTATTCCAAGGCCCCTTTTGTAAATGAGAAAGCCAGTGCTCAGAGGGTTCTGTAAATCGCCATGAGTCTGCCAACTCTACGACGGCAGAGGCCATATCCCTACTCCGTACCCCCTAATGCCAGCGTCTGCCACGACGCCTCACAAATACCAGGTGCTGTCACCTGTCAGTCACTCCGAGGTATACAACGAGGTCTGCACGACCTCTTCACCAGGTGGGCTCACGGCAGAGACCCAGCGTGAGGGTGAAGAAGGCTACTCTGGGGAAGGAGACGCAGGCTGTAGAAGGGAGAGGGCATGTTGTAGTCAGGACAAGGAGCTAGCCGCCTATTACATGTCTTAGCATGAGGCCAGCGCTCTTTCTCAAAAAGATGCCCTGCACCAGTCATAATTCCACACAGTTCAGCAAGCCCAGTGTGTACCAGGCACTGTGAGAGGACAGAATGGGGACAGTGCAGTGCTGTCCTCAAGCTCTAGAAAAGGAGGGGTGCAAAGCCCATAATTGCGTCAGGCCACAGAGAGAGTCCATCCTGGGTTTGGGGCTAGCATCCAGGAGGCACTTAGAACAGTGCCCGGCTTGGAGCTTTTGGGTGAGACACCCCAGGGGGCTTGTACAGGATCTTAAGCTGGGGGAATCCTGGGGAGGGGTTTTAGGCAGAAGAGTGACAATGTCTAAGTCATGTTCTGTTATGCTAACTTTGGCAGCATCAGTGATGGGAGGGATGGACATATGGAGGGACAGTGGGCCTGGCAACTAACTTAGTGTGCTCCAGAAGATTCACAGATTATCACCTAGCATATCTCAGCAAGAAGGACCTGGCCTTGAGGAGAGAGCCCAGTAGAAGTTGGGGTCAGCACTAGAGGGAAAAAGTGTGTCCCCAAGAAGTGGACAGATAGAAAGGCAGCCTTCTCGATTTCCCCGGAATGGAGGCGCCACAGCTGTGTGGCAGTTTGGGGGCACACGTGCACATACGAATAATATACACAGGCAGACACACACACGCGTGCACACACATGAATTGGATTTGAGAATGGGGAACTTTAAAAGAAAACCTCATACTTGGGCTCCCTCCACCCAGTGGAATCCCAGTCTGAAGCAGCAAGCGTGACAGGTGTGCCTGGGGACATGGACACAAGGCGTGCCTAGGACTCAAGTTCAGCTTTGCTGCCATGATGAATTCATCCCTGTCTATTTCTTTGAATGATTTCACACAAGGAGGACGGGCCGGGAAAAAAAGTTAAGCGAGGAACACGCACAGAAACTGATGAGTGTTTCCCCTGGTAAGGGAAGCTCTGAAGATACAAACTGTTAGATCTTCTGGAGTATAAACTCTGCGAGACCAGGGAGCAGGTCTTCCCCGCGCGGCTCTCGGCTCCTGGCCATCGCCGTGTACCCTGCGGCAGGGGCATGTAGCGAACACTGAGCATCGAATGAATGAAACGGTTGCAAGCAGTCCTGTAGGAGAAAAATTAATCCTGTCCTGTGGGGCCCCAGAGGGAACTTCGAGCGTGGCAGTGATGCCCAGGAAAGAGATGAACTTCTGAACAACAATAAAACTAACTCAGCGGCTTATACTTAGGAGGTTAACTTCAGTTCCCTTAGTAGGCTCCTCCTCACAAACCCTGTAAGGTGAGCACTCGCTCCCATTTTCCCGATGAGGAGGAGACAGAAGCAAAGAAATGTGAATCGCTCCTCCATGCTCGTATGGCTGGGGCACGGTGGCACGGGATTTGAAACCAGGCGCTCCCACTTCCGTGGCGTGAGCTGCTCTCCAGAGAAAGCCAAACACCGGCTTCTCACCACAAGAATGCCAAACACCGGCTTCTCACCACAAGCGGCTTCTCATCACACCCGACCGCTGTGGGAGGGGGTCACTCACCATTTCATCCCTGGAGGAGCCAGAGCCGAGAACAAGTCTTCACAGGGACATTGGGAAGGGGACCCAGGCAGCACCTTCTGGGGGGTGGGGCAGGGACTAGATGACCCTCCAGACTTCTAGCTCTCAGAGAGGATAACTCTGTGTCTCGGTATGTCCAGGCTACTATAGCAAGTGCAGAGACTGAATGACTTAAAAAAAAAAAAAAAAAAAAAAAAAAAAAAACCTGAACATTTATTTCTTAGATTCCTAGAGTTTGGGAAGTCCAAGTTCAAGGTGTTGGCAGGTCTAGTGTCTGGCAACAGTCACCCTCTCCTCTTGTCCTCACAGGGCTGAGAGAGCAGAAAGCAAACTCTGATACGGCCTGTCTTAAAAGGACACGATCCTATGTGAGGGCTCTACCCTTATGACCTAATCACCTCCCAGAGGCCTCACCTCCAAATACCATCACACCGGGGGTAGGGTTTCAACATCGGAATTTGAGGAGAGCTTGGGTGGCTCAGTTGGTGGAGCAACCACCTTCAGCTCAGATCATGATCCTGGAGGTCCAGGATCGAGCCCCACCTCCCTCCTCAGCAGGGGGTCTGCTTCTCCCTCTGCCCTTCCCCATCTCATGCTCTCGCTCTCTTTCTCTTTCAAATAAATAGTTAAAATCTTTAAAAAAAAAAAAAGAGTCAACATCTGAATTTGAGAGGACACGAACATTCAGTCCATAGCACTCTGTTATTTAACTCCTTTGCCCTTTGTCATTCTTGAGAGGGAAGTGCTGCTTGGAGTTAGTCTGTTTAAATGGGGGGTGAGGGGAGTGCGGAGCTGGGAGTCAGGACCCCAGGGTCAGCCTTCCAACTGCAGGCAGCTCTGTGATACTAGGTAAATTGGGAAGCCCCATGGGGAGGTTCCTCAGCATAAAACAAAGAGGATAGGAAAGGTCTAACCCTTTCAACTGCAAGATCCCATCAGTCTTTGATTTGCTGTGGGGAGGAAAAGGAAGAAGACAGTAGAGAGGTGGTCCCCGCTTTGGACCCTGCAATCCCTTTTTTCTTTAAAGGCATCATAACTGGAGGCCTGACCGAAGAGAAACCAGTTGGGTCAATATCGAGCCATCCGTCCCCATGGAACTTGGCCTTTTCCTCCCTTCGGGACTGAGACTCTGACAATCTAGGGCATCTCAAAATTGATCTCGCTTTTTCTCAACCATGGACAAGGGCTGATGTCAGAAATACCCAGAAAAACTGATGGAGCAGAATTCTGGCTTCATCTGGAGATAGGCATTCTGAAGGGCCGCCCTGCATTTTTTTCTGGAATGATCCCTGCCACATGGTTTTTCCACCCCTGTGTTGCTTTTATAGATGTATATTTATATACATATAAATATCTCTTTCCCTGAGGGACAATGAAGCCCAGCCAAGTGGGAATTCAGTGCGATCCAGTAGAATTTGTTACGAAGGAGTTTCACTGGGCTGGGGAGGAGACCCTGTACGTTCAGGGCATCACCTGCCTGATAAAAAATTGCACAGCTCCCAAGAACACATGAGATTTCTTTTTTTTTTTTCACCTTTAAATTAATGTAATGAAGGGTGTGCTGTTTCCTCCATTTTTGCCCATTTAATTTGCTATTTTTTTTTTGAGACAATAAGCAAACTAACAGGAGGAGTTAAATAATTTGTTAAAGGGTGGGGACTAGAGAGGAGTTGGGATTTGGAAAGGGGGTTGGGGGATTAGATCTGCCAGTAGCAGCAATAAATGCGGAGTTATGCCTCAGGCATAATATATCAAAGAAAATATAATGCATCCAGCTTAAAACTAATGATTGCCATATAATTAGATGAGAAGCATTGTGCTATAAATGTGTATTCTTTAGCGTGCTGTGATTTTACTGTAAAAAAAAGAGAGCGAGAGAGAGAGAGAGCAAGAGAGAGAGCGAGAAAGGAGACAGAAAAACACAGAGCCCAGCAACATACTATAAAAAGAACCTTCTGTTGACTTCTCTACTGTTTAGTATTCCTTGGCTGTTCTCCCTTGGGAGTGTGTAATTAGTACTTTATGAAGAGTACATTTAAAGCAGTTTAATATTCACCTCATTCAATCTGAAACAATGTGATCCATGCTTAGACAAATCAGTGCTCCTTGCTGACATAATCTGTCAGAACATTACCTCTGAAAAGACCTTTCAAGAGGTTTGGATGTTAATTAGTTGTCTATCATGTATAAACAGAGCACTGAGCAGAAGGGGCTCCGACAGGCCAGAGGGATACGTTGGGAAATGCATTTTGTATGAACACGGCTTGCAGGGGGGTCTTCTGGCTCTCCCCGCCTCTCCCCACACCCCCGCCTCCCCGTGTGTCAGCAGCCACATCGGCTTTGGACCTCTTCCGGGCGAGAAAAGAGCTTTCCAGTTGGCTTCAAGGGGCACAGCTGGCCCCTAGAGGGGACTGAATGCTAAAGGGCTTCCCCCACACACCATCCAACCACCCCTGCCCCTGAGGCCCTGCAGCTCCCCAGGACAGGGCCACCTGCAAGGAAGGGGTGGCAGGAAGCGTGACCTCCCTGGCCCACCTGGGTTTGCTGGGAGCCTCCAGGCTTTGGGGCCTGGCGGGGTCCCACCTCCCATGAGATGGAGAGGGCCATGAGAAGTCGGAGAAGCCTAGCATCCTGATGCACATGTCTTCACTCACCTAGGAGCTCTCCTCCCCCAGGAAGCCAGTGGGCTGTAAACAGACCTTCAGGGAGCAAGAGGGGACTCATTCGCACAGGAACTCACGCATGTGCTACTTCCTCTAACACCCGGGACTCACAGAATGCCGGCAAGGTTCAGAATCTATGGGACTCAGAGTCCAGGCCCTGCCTCCGGGGTGAGACTCGGCCCAAGTGCGTCCTGCAAGGACCAGGGTTGAGGTTCTGCCCCTCTGGGCTATCTAGGGATGGGAACTAGCCATCCTCTATTCCAGACTCTGCATGCCCCAATGTGAAGCCCTTCCGAGCACAGCGAAGATGCTTGCGCGTCAGGACACCTTTCTGTTGCTCCTGCCAGGTTGATGGTTCCAAAATGGTATGGCCACTGGCGGCAGGAACCACCTCACCCCCAGCTGGAGTCAGGTGCTCCCCACCCACCCAGCTGTCTCCCTGCCAGTCTCCCTTTCCCTGCTCCCAGGAACCCTACCTACCCTTGGGGGCCTCAACCCCCACAGATTCTTTATTCAACGTTCATTCCATAAGCATCCACAGAGCACCTACTCTGAACTGTGTTATGTAGTCTAGGGCAACAAAGATGAGTTCTTGGCACAGGAGGCATTTACAGACCCATAAACTTATCATTACAGTTTGGGGTAATTATAAGTAATGTAAGGGAGACAATATAATTTAGTGGTTAGGAGGGAGGGCACTGGAGTCCAGCTGCCTGGATGCAGATCCCCGCCTTACCAGTTAACAGTTAGGTGACCTGGGGCAGGTTATGTAGCTGCTCTAAGCCTCAGTTTCCTTGTCTGCAAGATGGGGGTAAAAAAGGCCACCTCATGGGGCACCTGGGTGGCTCAGTGGGTTGAAGCCTCTGCCTTCATCTCAGGTCATGATTCCAGGGTCCTGGGATCGAGCCCCACATCAGGCTCTCTGCTCAGCAGGGAGCCTGCTTCCCTTCCTCTCTCTCTACCTGCCTCTCTGCCTACTTGTGATCTCTGTCTGTCAAATAAATAAATAAATAAATAATTTTTTTAAAGATTTTATTTATTTATTTGACAGAGAGAGATCACAAGTAGACAGAGAGGCAGGCAGAGAGAGAGAGAGAGGGAAGCAGGCTCCCTGCTGAGCAGAGAGCCCGATGCGGGACTCGATCCCAGGACCCTGAGATCATGACCTGAGCCAAAGGCAGCGGCTTAACCCACTGAGCCACCCAGGCGCCCAATAAATAAAATTAAAAAAAAAAAAAAGCTACCTCATGAGTT
Source organism: Lutra lutra (assembly GCF_902655055.1). NCBI lineage: Eukaryota > Metazoa > Chordata > Mammalia > Carnivora > Mustelidae > Lutra > Lutra lutra. Next base: position 45,422,045 of record NC_062279.1, on the reverse strand, counting down.
TGTAAATGTTAAATGAGATAATGCAGTAAAGCACTTGTGGAAGGCATAGGCTGTAATAAGTGTTCAACTAATGTTTACCCTCAAACAGTACAATAGGAACACAAAGTGCCTGAACGTAGAAGAGGGAGATACTAACTGTGCCTAGGTAGTCTTGGAAGGCTTCCTAGAGGAGGTGACATTTGCGTTATGTTTTAAAGGACTCGGTAGAGGGACACCTGGGTGACTCAGTCTGTTAAGCGTCCAACTCTTGATTTCAAGTCAGATAATGATCTCAAGGTCGTGAAATGGAGCCCCGCATCGGGCTCCGCACTGGGCGTGCAACCTACTTAAGATTCTCTCTCTGCCCCTCCCCCCTCAAAATAATGTAAATAATAATAATAATAATAATAGATGACTCAGTAGAGGTTTACCAGCTAAAGAAGTGATAGAAGGACTTTCCTAGCTAGAGAACTGTGCATCACAGGTGGAAGGGGCACAGAAATGAGCAGGGCAATTGGGGGTATGAAGACCTATCACACTGCTGAGTGATAGCCTGGGAGCCTGGTCCCAGGCGAGGCCTTCAGAACCAGCCCTGGGATGGCACAGGTACACGAAAGGGAGTGCTCTGGGTTCCGTGGCTGGGTGACAGTGGGATTCTTCTGACAGCCGAGGAACCCGTCACTTCTCCCTGTATTTCAAACAAAGAAGAGCCAAGATCTCAAACACCCATGGCCTGGTATCCAATCCAAGCCTGAATGCACAGACAGAATTAGGACATCACATAAGAGGCAACAGGAGCACTGGCTCTGGTCTGTTCTCACCTCACTGCTGCCCCTGCAGCCAAGCCCCATAGCCCTCCGCAGCGTCCAGGCTTGCTGGGAGGATGGACACAGCCTGCAGCAGGGCTCCTGGAAGGCAGAAGATGCTTAGCGTGTGTCAATGAAAAGAGCATGCTTATTTCAGAGCTACTGTCCCCTAGTGTTTTACTTAACCCTGGACTCAAGAGGACCAGGTAGTCCCCAGAGTTCTCCCAGCAAAGCCCTGGGCCTTCCTGGCCCTTGCTCAGTCTTTGTGGGGTCTGGCAGACTCCCAGATCTGGCAGACTCCCAGATCCACTCCTGCCCCTCGATGGAACCCTGGAGCCCTTCTTCTGAGACAAGACCTTGCAGTCTGGCAGACTCCCAGATCCACTCCTGCCCCTCGATGGAACCCTGGAGCCCTTCTGAGACAAGACCTCACTTGCCCTGTAAAATACTCCAGGCACTAGGAGAGCTCTGTCCCCACTACCACACTGAGGCCAGGGTGGGCCAGCTTGGGTTGTATGTTCCTTTTCTCTCAGCTCTCAGCTGAGAGTGCTCTCAGCTCCCATCCAGGGGATCTCTGCTATAGGGGGGCACTGCATAGACAGCCCACTGCATAGACAACGGCCCTCTGAAACAGGCAAGGCAATAGACAAAGCCTCAGGAGGCCAAATGAGTGGTCCGAAGGCATACAGCTAAATGGGTTCTAGGCTTTTCTATTTCCAAACTCCCCTCCACCCACCTTTATACCAGACAAGGGGCAGCACACTACTTCCCACAGGCCAAACTGGCCTTTTTTTTTTTTTTGCAGGACCTGTGAGCTAAGGATGGCTCTTCCAGTTTTAAAGAGTTGGAAGGAAAGAACCTGTGACCAAAACCCACGGAGCCTCACATGCCTACTCCCTGGGCCTTTGCAGAAAGTTCGCCGCCCCTTCCCAGAGTGCACGGGGCCACTGGGGCAGCTTGTGGTTCAGTGCCAGACCTTGGGGACTAGAGATACCAAATGAAAACAGCTCCAGTCGTTCCGTTAGACATTTGACCCGGACAGTCCTATGGGGTGAGCCACCACTCCAAAACCATTTTTAAAAGGCGCTTCCTAGGGGCACCTGGGTGGCTCAGTGGGTTAAGCCACTGCCTTCGGCTCAGGTCATGATCTCAGGGTCCTGGGATCAAGTCCCGCATCGGGCTCTCTGCTCAGCAGGGAGCCTGCTTCCCTTCCTCTCTCTCTGCCTGCCTGCCTACTTGTGATCTCTCTCTGTCAAATAAATAAATAAAATCTAAAAATAAATAAATAAATAAAAGGCGCTTCCTAGAAAGGAAATCAAGCTGAAGGGAACACCAGTGGTTTCTCTCTGGGCCAGCGTTGTAATGTATGAGGAAACATTTCACACACAATGTCTGTTGCGTGTAGTCAGTCTCCCCACATTTTGTGTGAAAAATGGAAAAGCTGAGTGGTGAGGTGACTAATTTGGGGGCCTCTGGTGAATACACTCCCTGGCCCGATGACCTCGAGGCCAGTCTTCTTTCCGTCTGCCACGGCTGCCTCCAAGTCCCAGGGCATGCGGGAAGGGAAGCCCAGGGGGAAGGAGCCTGGCCACGAAGGGAGCTACTGGAGCAGCCGCCAGGCCCAGCCGCTTCCCTCCCACCCTCCCTCGTGCAGATTGAATTTATTGCTTCTCAGATGTCCTTTCTCAATACAAGCCCAACTCCCTTGGAGCTGTTTCAGCCACTGAGTCACCCATCAAGAAGGGCACCCCAATCTGCCATATCTCCGGGGTGACCCTAGCCCACATCCATCAAGGCAGGTAACTATCCTGGAGGGCAAGAGGGCCTGGTGTCCAGTCCCAGCTGTCCCGCCAGCCGGCTGTGTGATCTAGGACAGGACGACTCCCTCTCTGTGCCTCCCTTTCACTCCAGGAAGTGAAGTCAACCCTACCCACCCCCTCCCTAGCCCACAGGGGACTCTGTGAGAGTGAATGAGATCATGTCTGTGTACTGCTTGGTGGAAGGAGTACAAGGTAGTATCATTTTCTGGATCTGCTTGAACGGTTGCCGCGAAGTTGTGGAGATGTGTAAGCATTTCATTTCAAGGCCTCGGGAACACGTCCCGGGAACACCCTGGGAAGGCAGTGTGTCAGGACCAGCTTGGGCTTCCGGGTCACTGGGGGTGTGAGTTCAAAGGCCAGCTCAGCCACTTACCAGCTTTGACAAACATCCTGGTCACTTTGGGCCTCAGTCTCCTCACCTATGAGATAGGAATCATCCCAACCACAGGGGATTGTTTGGTTGAGTAGAAAGATAATCCCGGCACTTACCGTTCCGAATGCTCTGGACCTTGTCAGGACACCTCTTGGAGTCTCCCCAGACTCTCTCACCTCCACCCAGGTGCCCTCAGGACAGCCTTCCGCAGCAGGCATGGGCTGAGCTTACCAAGCCCCTCCTTTGAGAAAGGAAAGGGAGAGCCGGGTCATGGGCACAGGACTTTCCCAGCATCCCCCAGCTCCCAGCCTGGCCAGCTGTCCGAGGGCAGCAGGCCCTAACTCCCTTCTCTCTCTCACCTGGTCCAAAATAAAGGGTCTTAGCGAGACCCCAAGCAGATGGTTCCTGGGGACAGTCGTCCTAGGCTGTTTTTGCTAGGGTGAGAAGGGACATGAAGGTCGGGGGAGTGGGTGAACACAGAAAAGGTCTAAACCGGTGGGAGGAGTGCTGATGGGGCAGTGGTCGGGGCTGGTGAGGCCAAGGCCAGCCAGGAAGCTGCCATCCATCCAGCAGAGGGTGTGAGAACCGGCCACAAACTGGCCCAGGCCTCATGCGGCTAACAGCAAAGCTGCTGAGCCAATCTGGCCGAGACAGTTGGAATTAGTCACCAGTTTTGACAAGGAGTTAAATCGGTTACATAACAGCCTCCCTCGCCCTCCATTGGCTCTCCTGAGCTGGGCTCTGTTGGGAGAAGGGTCTAGGGCCCGGAGGGTCACATTCTGGGAGCTGAGGGGCAAAGGCTCCCTCCTGAGCCCTCCCCAAGCCTGCTCCAGTCCTGCAGGGCCAGAAGGAGGCGCCAGCTGATCACCTCCTGGGTGAGCCTTTGCCAGCCCGCCTCCAAAACAATCCCAGGCTAGTCTTGCAACCTTAGGACTGGGGCGTCGGCAGGGAGAATGCCCCAGACAAGGACTTAAATATGTTTCTCTGTTCCTGGCAGCTCAGGGGCTCTCTGAGCACCGAGGCCCGCTTCGCCTACTGAGTGTATTGTAAGACCGCATTATGACAATTATGATCAGTAAGCATTTAGGGAGCACCTTGTGTCACGGCCCCTGTACAACACCCCGTAGGGGCCACAGAGATGAAGAAGACACACACAGCCAGCAGCAGAAGCAGCTTGGAATTAGAATGCCTTTCCCACAGCTTTCAGCGGCCCCACAGCCTGCGGAGGGTCAGAGTTAATCTCTAGATAAGGGTAGGAGAAACTAGCCTGGACCTGAGAGACGCCCAGAACAGTGCAGGCTTCTGGAAGCCAGGTTTCCTTGCTGATTTACTCATCCACTGCCCGTGGCTGAGGGAAGAACAGTAAATGTTTAACAATATTAATAATAGGTGGTAGTGATGACGAGGACAAGGACGAGACTATTAGAGTGTGTGTCTCCTCGGGCCCCAAGCAATTGGGACTCCAGCCCTCCCTTCCTCCCAATGGGCACTCCTGTTACACTCACTCAGTGATGAAAACAGGAGTAGCAGTATGAGAAACATTTAAGAATCATCCATGCAGACCTTCTGACTCCAAGTAGGACTCAACTAATTCATCCAGAAAGAGTCATCATTGTAGCAAAGGGGTGAACACAGGAGCCAGTGAGTGCAACAGGGGCTTTGGGGCCCCTCCGCCCTCTCCCAGTCCAAGTGCAGGGCAAGTTCCCAGCCCAGGCTCTTGGGGGACGGTGATAACGCAAGGGCCACATTCCCTACTCATCATCCTACCGGATTTGTGACCAAGAGCTGGAGGAGATCCCAGAGATCATCCAGTGCAGCCCTCCCATTGTACAGACGAGCATACTGAGGCCCAGAGAGGAGGAATGCCTCACTCACAGCCACACAGCCAAGCTGGGACTCAAATGCCCATCTCCTGTCATTAGCCTGTAAACACCAGACAGAGAGGGGTGATGGACGGAGTGGATGTGGGGAAACTACCAGCCTCCCCCACTTGCAGAGATCCGTGTGACCCATAATTCCCGCCTCTCCGGCTTGATACCGGGCAGCTCACAGCTTTGCACAGAGGGAGGAGCAGCTGCCCCAAGGAGGACGTGAGAACAGCTATGATGCCAAGTCAGTCTGTCCAGTTTCTAGAACAACGAGCCTTTCCCCTCTGCTGAGCTCTTTAGAAAAGAGCTAAAAGGGTAAACCACTCTCAGGCCTACAGGCAAATTCCTGCTGAGAAGTCTGATCCAGCTTCTATCTCTCAAGGATCTCTCTGGGTGTCTACTTGGGATAAGCTTTCCCAGCAGTATCTGAAGCCAATTAGAGAAAATTAAGGGATTAAATAGGAAACCTCGTGTCAGTTTAGGATACAAAACCAGTCATTCATTCAACAAACTTCTACAGCACGTCTACTCCACCAGGATTCCATGATGAAGGAGATAGGGTCTCTGCCCTTAGTACACCCGCAGCGCAGCAGGTCAGAAAAAGGAGGGACTTTAATCGGTACAATGCAAGACACCTGGGGAGCCCCAAGGAGGAAAGACCATCTGGAGTGGGGCAGCTGCACAGAGGAGGAGACACCAGACCAGACCCTGGGCACTCGGGAGCCCCTGCAAAGCCAGAAGCCCATCCTGAGCAGATACAAACTAATCCATTTGCTTTCAGTTTTTGCTTTGTCCTTTGCCCCTCCTCTTCCCCAGAGTTCAGAAACATTCTGTTTTCTTGTGACTGTACCCCTTTCAGCCACCCCTAGCTCATCCTTTGTCTTCCGACTTTATACCATCCTCCCCATTTGGAACCCAAACCCCGCCGAGAGATACCCTATGGATGAATAGGTAGATGTGGCATAGAGGTTGTGGGGCGGGGCCCCACCAGACTCACCCTGGACAGATGTGCTCTGTTCCCCACACAGCTGTCTGAGCAGCCCATCTGTGCTCACTTCCTGCCTCAGGGCTCCAGCCCCTCACACCTCCCACGCCGGGGCGGGGAAGTCTGGTCCAAAAGCCAATGCTGAGGCCAGGCAGCCAGCCAGCACAGCAAAGCCCATAGCCCAGAATCCTGGCTCCCGCCCACCCCCACAAAGAATGGTGGCCTAGGGAGGACTTCAGCAAGGTGGCCACTCTGGTGGGCTCTGTCTTGGAGTTTGACCTCAGCCTCTTCGCAGCTGCTGGAGCTGTCCGGCTCTCAAGTTTTCCCGGCACCGTTTGTCCACGTGAAACACACCAACGTTATCACTGATCTCATGTCACTACTTTGTCCAAACTAAGAAGTCTGCTTTGCTCTGGTCAGGTATCTCCAAAGGAAGAAACAATTATTTGCAAAAAGAGTTTAATGCAAAAAGATGTCCCAGTGAAATATCCATCCCAGTGTCCTTGAATCATTGACTCCTCGTTGGAAGTCTCTGTGGCACCCCCAGTTTCAGTGCTGGGGGGGGTGGGAGGAAATGGGAAATGGCTGGAGGAAGGGACTTCTCTGGAAGCCTGCATATTTCCAGGATGCTCCCAGCTCCCTCCTGCCTCCTGAGCAGGGTGGGTATTTCTCTGGGACTCCAGTGATGGTGCAGGCAGCTCTGGGGATCCCATCAGCTGAACTCTACTCTTAACGGCTGGAACAGTAGCCCTGTGGCCTCCAGCCTGGCTCTAAGCATAGGAGTCACTGAAGGGGAGTGTGCTGAACTGGCTGTGCAGTGTGCTCTTAGGACACTCAAATTGGGCAATCAGGAAAGGGGAGGCATTGCAGTGCTATGTCTCCATGATGGAGAACGGGGATGGAAAATGCTAGAAGAATGGGAAATTTCAGTGTAAATTAACAAATATCCCCTACTCAACCCAGAGCTTTCCCTTAATCCTGGGTCCTGGTGCCTTGAGAGTTAGGCAGAAACCTGAAAAATTGGCTCCCTTCTCCTAGAAATGAAAATGTCTTAAGAGTGTGTGTAAACCCCAGAATTCTGCCGCTCCTGAACAGTGGAATTGACCTGGGTGGCGACTGGCTTCTCCAGACAGAAATGGGCCCCAGAACAAGAGCTGGTGCCAAGAACTAAAGCACAGAGCTAACCCAGCCTTTCCAGTTGCAAGAGGCGATTGCCTTCCTGACCGCCATTTTTAAGTAAGGGGAAGTTCCAGTTCACCCACTGTTTCCCAGCACATCCGCAGACAATGTGTATGACTTGAGGTGAAGTGAGGGCCGGTCTTTCTGCCAGGCTGGAAACCCATGAGCTACAGGTGTTGAATCTGGTCTTTGTCATTATTCCCTTAAGATGAGCTTCCTCGGGGTTGACCAGACAACCGTAGACTTGGGTTACAAGATTTTCAAAGTGTTTTGCTAAATATCTAAAATAGAAGGTTTCTTTCACAAAGACATCTTTGCCACCCTAACTTTGATGGAGTCCCTGAGATTCGGGTCCCAGCCTGAAAGCTCTGATCACTCGAAAAGTCTGAGCCTAATGTAACACAAAGAGAAGATTAAGTAAAGGGCTGATGATGGGAAGGTTGGGTGACAGCTGGGCAGAAAGGCAGGCAGGCAAAGAGGCCAGAAGCCTCATGCTTATTTGGGGCCTTTGAGGCGAGCTCTCAGCCAAAGGAGGCACTCTTTTGTTTTAAGAATGGTAATTTATGCTCCTGTGGTTTCAAACAAGAGAAACCCCAAGTTTTCTGTAAATACAAACACACACACAAACACACACACCACTATTCTGAGGCAAGCCTCCTTTCCAACAGGCCACCAGTGATTTGGGGCCTCTCTCCCTACCAAAGATTTAAGAGAAAGGGAAAAAACCCATATTCACCTGGATCCTTACATTAGTTCATCAGGATAAGGAAGCCCTAGGATCACACAGATGTTCCTGGGTCTCATACATAATTTCCCCAAGGAGCTTGGAGGGAAAGGACGGGGCTTCATTCTGATGAGCCCAAAGGACTTGCAAGTTGTCTGTGGGTCCTCAAAGACTCACAGGCCTCATATGGCATAATAGCATCTCTAGGCTTCTGAGTTGGGGACCCCAGCCTTTGCCCTTCCTAATCTTGGGATCTTAGCTCAGGGAGGCCGCCTCGGCCCACCCGAAGCCTATCTAGCAGCAAGTGACTTGACCCTGGAGCCCCCACAGCATGGATTCCCTGGGACAGGTTTCACAACCCAGAGCTGAGTTTTACTACAAGTTTCAGACAAAGAAGGTGTGTCGGAGTTGAGAGCATGCTTCTGCCCGCTGCGTGGGTGTCAAGTTCAATACCTTCTTGTCAACACTTGAATGTGTTGAACATCACTCACAAGGGCATTCTTTAAGAAACCTATTAACTTAATTACCCAGGCCTTTTTTTTTTTGCCCCCCCTCCCCCATCCATGCATCTCATATAAAAGTTTGGCTTTCTTCCTTTCTGAGATATTTTTGATGTAACTTCTCTCCCCTTGGCACAATACCATCTTGTTTATTTCTCTAACAGTTAGGGTGGCTGCCGCTGTACAGACTGACTCCTTTATTCAGGTCTTAGCAGTGAGAGAAGCTAAGAGAGAGCAAGGTGTGACCCTGACGGGGGAGGGGGAGCCTGCGTCATCTGACATCCTCCTTTCTGACTGCCCAGCAATGGTAGAAATCTAGAGGGTGACAGCAGAGAAGGGTAAACCACTAAACCACGCTCCTGCAAGGAACGCCCCTCCTTCCTACTCAAGGTGAGGGAGGCATCACCTCCAGACACAGGTCAAACAGCAAGTATTTATTAAACACCAGCCATGTGCCCAAAACCATCTACCCGGATTTTAGAAGAGAAAATGCTGCCCCGATGCATTTTTCCAAATGCCAGCCCCATGCACATCCAAGCCCCTGGGACAATGAGAGAATTAATTTGTTATAAATTATCTCACACTGGGAATTCAGAGAACTAGGTTCCAGACCCACGCTGCCTATAAGGACCCTGGATTGGCTTCTCAGTAAAATACAGAGGAGGGACCCCCCAAAGGATCTCTCTTTAGAAGGACCCCCCCCTTTTAGAACTCACCCATGGCTCATCTGTGCTTCCACAGCCCCCCTGTAGCTGACCACCCGTATGGGGAACCTGCTCGCAGGCAGGGAAGGAGGGGCAATGTTCAGACAGAGGCAAATGGGGACCATAGGCTGTGTTTGGCCATGCCCTGGATGGCAACTCCCCTCTCTGGGAGGAGACGGAGAGAAGCAGGGGCTGGGGCAGGCACAGCTGCCAGCTGGAGCAGGACAGGTGGAGGTCATGAGTCAGGGAAAGAGAGCTGTGCTCCGAGGGCTGACATTACCTAAGAGGGGCCCTCTTGCCCACAGACCTAAAGCAAGGAGACCTAGCGGAGGCCCACAGGGACATCTGGGGGAGGTGCCAACCAGCCAGACCTCATCGTATTGTGGGAAATCTGGGCTGCCAGCTATGATAAAGGAGGAACACACCCCACAGCTTTCTTGCCAAAACCATGCATAACCAAAAAGCAATTTGCAGATCCTTCTAACCATCCGCACTCTCTTTCCTATTTCCGGGAAGTAAAAACCCTGGAGCAGATTCAGAAACTCCAGCAGGACTCTGTGGGAATCCCCCCTTCTGTACCAACATCTTTCTCAGTTCCCTGACCACAGACGGACGTCTCCCCACAACTGGCACCCCCCCCACACAAACTCTCAGTGGATCAGTGTAGGTCCACAGAGCCGAGAGGCACTGATGCAGTGAGTGCCCTGTGTGGAATTACAGAGTTACAAGGGACCCAGTGGGTCAGCTGGTCCCAGTTCCCTGGCTCCAGGCGGGTCTGCTTCTGAATCATTCACTTGTCTTGGCCTCTCTGTTCTCTCCTAGAGTATAAGTGATGGCAAAGAAAGGTTCGGTCTGCAGTCAGAGCCTCACAGCCCCATCAGGGAGGGTCCTCTCTTCCCAGGAAGCTCTTGCTTATTGGGGGCCCCAAGACTACCTGAAGTTGTTCCCACCCACCTCTCTGACTCAGGACCGATTAGAGTCTGGTGACCTCTGATTCAACCCCACATGTCTTCACTCACCCCCAGCGACCACCTCCATCTGTCTAGCACAGACCAATGGTCAGAGAGGGGATACATCGCAGAGAATGAGGATTTGACCCCAAGCACCTAAAGGTTGGAAACTTTGAATCACAAGCCCTCAGTGCCCTCTCCCGCAAGGCATCCAGCATGAAGTTTCGCTCTGATGCAACTCTCCACCAGGCAGGTCTGTGACCCAGGATCCCCGAGGCTTAAGTACCTTCAGGAGCAAAAGAGAATTCATCCTCTTCTCTTTACACTGGGGCCACGTCCCATCATATCCTAGCTGGCGGGCTACATTCCCCTGCCCTCAGAGGGCTCGTCTCTGTGGTCCCTCCGACCTCAGCTATGGGCTCAGAGCCTCCATCACCCCCGAGGAGCCTGAGAACAATCCCGTCTTGAGGGATTCCCACCGCCCCCATTCTTTCCAGATGCGGGGAGATCGGCTGCACCAGAAGCTTGGAGGGAGGGCAAAGCAGCAAAGGCTAATTTATCTTCCTTCCACACACCTCCCTACACAGTGTATGTGTGTGTATGTGTGTGCATGAGTGTCCAAATCCTTCAAGCTGACTAAGAGTCCCAGCATTGCATAAGCCAGGGCCTGGGTCCAGGAGAAGCCCCATCCCCCCTCCCCCCAGGCCGGGACAGACACCCCCTTCAATGCCAGGGCCAGCAGCGCCGTGGGAGAGCAGTGCACACGGCCTGGGGCTCCTGCTCCACAGTGCCTGTGTGCGCACACACTCACACATTCCCTGAGAAAGCCCCCGGGGCCTCTGTGGGAAGACTTTCCGGGAGACTTTTATGGCAGAAGAGGAAGTCTGGGGCATCACTGGAGCACCCGGGCCAGGGAGCAGGCAAAAACGCCTGCCAGGAGTGGAGTCAGGCTGCAAACTTCCCCTCGTTGTGGAGCCTTTAACCCCTTTCCTAGTCCCAGGCCGCTCAACCAGGCAGGGTCAGACTGAGAAGCAGGATCCCAGGGTCTCACGGCCGTCCCTCACAGCTCCTCTTCCATGGATGCACACATGTACGTGTATGTGTGTGCACACACATGCACGCACGCGCACACACACCCCACCTGCCGTGCTGCTCATGCTGACTCACCCAGATCTGATGATAGGAGGTTCCTGCCCAAAAGCAGCATCGAACTTAGAGCTGGAAGGGAAACTTGGGACTTGGGCACCTTCCCCAAGAAATTATCTTCATTATTTTACAGAAGAGGCCACTGAGGCTCACAGATCCAGTGCCCAACTCCAAGCCCAGAACCCAGGCCTCTGTGGCCTCTCACAGGTCAGGAAACAGCATGGGCAGGAAGCTGCGTCCACACAGAGGCACTTAGGGGATGGGGCAGGGCCCGGACGGGGGTAGGTGGTGTCCCCAGGGACCCCCAGCCCCAGGACTCAAGCACTTGGTATCACTTAGAGCTCTGGTGTCCAGTTCACTAGCCACTAGACACATACTTATTTAAATTAAACTTTATTAAAATTTATTTATTTGTTTATTTATTTTTAAGATTTCATTTATTATTCAGAGAGAGCACCAGCAGGGGGAGTGGCGGGTGGAGGGAGAAACAGACTCCCCGCTGAGCAAGGACTGTCCCCCCCACCACCACCACCCCATGTGGGACTTGATCCCAGGACCCTGGGGTCATGACCTAAGCTGAAGGCAGACACTTAGCTAACTGAACCACCCAAGCATCCTGAAATTAAAATTTAATAAAATGTTTAAAAATTCCACTTCTCTACGGCACTAGCTGTATTTGAAGTGCTCAGGAGCCACGTGCGGCTGGAGCTACAGTATAGGGGCAGTGCAGATCTAGAACATTTCCGCCGCCGCAGCATGTTGTAATGGATGGACAGGGCTGATCGGGAGAGGCAGACTGTGAGACCAGATGGTCTGAAGAAATCTGTTTCCTGGTGGAGGGCTGAGGTCCCCTTGGAAGGAAGGAGAGGAGAAGGGACAGGAGGAGGGAGGAGAAGAGGCAGAACAGAGGACACAAGAGAAAGAGGCTGGAGAGAGGAGAGAGAACAGAGGAGGAGGGGGAGGCTGGCATGAGAGAGGAGGGGCCAGAAGGGAAGGGAGATCCTGTGACTGTCCCTGTGGCTGAGGTCCGGCTAACTGTCCTAGTCCAGGGGGACTGACACACACCTCCCCCTGCCCTACTCCAGAAGGGCCAGAGGACAGAGTCATAGGCCCCACACCCAGGGGCCACAGACATGGCATCTGATAGCTCTCCAGACCTAAACAGCCCAACCTGTCCCCAAACTGATGAGTCCTTGTGTCCAGGACTCTCTCCGTGCCCCAGGGTGGCTTCTGCACCCCGTGCAGAAAACAGACTGGCAGAGAGAAGCCCCTGCCCCAGGCACTGGGAAGACCACCCCAAGGCCTTTTCATGGTTCACTGCAGCAGAATGTCTCTTGGAGAAAAGGAAGGAAGGTGAACCTAGTGAAATAAAAATGCTTCTCTTGCCAGACTGAGGGCATTTTTCAAACCAGGAGACACCTTTGACCAGGATTCAATTCTGTAGATAATCCGATTTGTCACTCTCTCCAGCATCCTTCTAAGCGAACGTCTGAGAGACCATAGTGAGCCAGGCAAAGAGCATCGTGTCTGAGATAAATACCTGGGTTCGCTTCCCGTTCTGCCACCTAATGACCAGGACAAGTGGCTGAGCTCCACTAGACTCGGTTTCCTGCTGAGCCATTGGGATGGATGTGGAGCCCATGGACAAGGCAGGCACTCATGTGTCAGTCCCTCCCCTCCTACCCCAGGTACTTTGCACATCTTCCGCTTGCCACCACAGCAGGAGAGGTTGTAGAGGACAAGATCCCCTGGCGGAGCTCGTGGCCAGGGAAGAGGCAGCAGCTGCAGGCCTCGGCTGAAGAGGGCACCACCACAGAGCCAAGCACGGTGTAAGGGAGGAAGCACTGGGGGAAATGCCTTTGAGGAAGGCTTCACAGAGGAAGAGAAGGGTGAACCAGGCTGGAACGAGACAGAGAATCCGAGGAGGAGAAACGTCTGAGACAGAAACCACATGAGCCACACTCCTAAGGAACCTCAACTCTCCCTGAGGAGAGGCCCCAGCCTCAGATGGGAGAAGCCTCTAGCCACAGAGCCCAGGCCTTCCCCACGTCACCTGGCCACCCCCATCCTCCCCGCCTGCAACCCTCTCCATGGCACCTGGGGTCCCGAAGTCAGGAGGGGACTAGTGCAAGTGGCCGGTCCCTGTCTGAACGCTTTCCGCCCGCAGGCCCGGGTGTGATTCAGGAGAGATCTGGGGAGATCTAGACTGGTCTTTCAGCCAAACTGAAGCACATCTGGGGCCACCAGAGAAATTCCAGCGACGGGGAAAGAAATTATCTCTTCTCCTCACAACTGATGTCCTTAACACAGCCCCCTTTGTTATGAGGTGTAGGCAAAAGAACAGTGGACTATGAGTCAGGAGTCTTGGAGCACAGGCCAGGACACCTGGACTCCTTTCCCAGCTCTGCCGCTGGCTGTAATCCCGGGCAAGTCACTTAACCTCTCATAGGCTTGCGTTCCCCACCTGCAAATTGGGGGTGATCATCTTGGCCCCTTCTGCCTCCTTGTAAAAGAGGAGATGATACAGGGGAGCAGAAGATTCTGAAATGCCTCAGGATGGGAGAGTGCCTGACACAGGGCCAGGATGGCCCTGTTACTCTAACAACCAGAGACACCACCTCTGAGTGACTCACAGCTGTTCGCTCCCCCACTCTCCCAGACCGAGCACTTGAGACCTGGGCCTCTGTATGTTCCTTCTCTACCACGGTGCCCCTAGCTGAGAGGCCAAGTGGGACCTGGGAGCAGTGCTTTTTCTGCCCAACCTTGGAAAGGACCGATTGTCTCCCAGGGAAGGGAACATGAACGTGGGATCCTGGCAAGGAGCACAGGAACCTACATTCTTGGGATCCTCTGCCCTCCACTGACCCCAATTATCTACAGATGCCCTGGAGGCAGGGCTGGGCCAGCTCCCAGATGGGAACACTGAGGCTGCAGGCTGACTCACTCATGAGTGTCTTGCCACAGGCAGACCGTGTCACGGTGGCCTGTGGCTTCTGTGCAGGCTCAAGAAAACCATGGTGTGAGATAGTCCCATAGCTCTGGGGAAAGCAAATCGGGCTTTCCCATCCTCACCCACCCGACCTCCCTCCTCTGCCACCCATTACCAGGCCCCCCCTGAGGCCCACCCTCCCCTGGGAGGCGGGGAGGGGAGGCTTATCCCTGGCAAGCTGACCAAATTACTTATTTCCACTTGCCCATTCCATCCCAAGCGATGTCATGTACCCCCGTCCAATTTCTACGGTCAAATTTGGGAGACCTGGGGGACTCGGAACAACTTGAGTGTCTCCCAGAGCTGATCCTGGGAACACAGGGGCAAGTGTCTCTTTAAAAATACTCCCTGCATAGCAGGTCACACTGGCCTGCAGCCACATCACCCCGGGCTGTGATCTCACCAAGCTCCAGGAAGCCAAACAGGGTCAGGCTTGGCTAGTCCCGGAGCAGACCTCCCAAGCAAAACACAGGTGTTGCTGGTGATTCAGCAGGCCAAGCCCCTCCCTCCACGAGTCTCGCTCTTCTCAGGTGTTGGATGATGCTGGGAGCTCCTATCAGTACCGGGGCAGGAGGGGGCGTGGCGCCGGCACCCGGCGCTCAATGCTCAGTGCTCTTTCTCTGCGCCCCGTGTTACAAGTGTCGACACGGCTCTGAAGAATCAGGGCGTACATGCTTCCTCCCTCACCAACCCCTGCCTACTTCCTAAGGTTGGTCGGCCGGCCGTCGACCTAAATTCCCGCAGCTGTTTCAAACAGATAAGGGATGGAGGAGGGGAAGGCAGCCTCTGAAGGGCCTCAGGCTCAGGAACCAACAAGACCCCATTCCCAAACAGCTGGGGTCTGTGGCTACCACCAGGCCCTGGGCCTCAGCCCTCAGGATGGTCCCTTCTGGTTTGGGAATGGGTGAGGATGAAAGGGGTCCGTGAAATGAGGGCGGTCATTAGCCTGCTTTATGAGTACATAGTATTCATTACACCCCAACCCCGTCATTAGAGGCCATGGCAGGAGAGAGCTCGGGGCCCCTTCTTTATTGCAGTAAAAACTGAGGGGTTTCTCCCCCAAAGGGAGCTCTGCTTCTGCTTCCCAGCAAGGGCTCCCGCCCAGGAGAAGGTCAGGAGCCTCCATGATGCCAGGCCCGACTCCATCCCTGTCCTGCTCCTCCATCCCTTCAGGGAAGGGTCCAGCAACTCAAGGAGGTGACAGGGGCTTGGGGATGAGGAGGGCTGGAAATCGGCTGTTCCAACCCAGTGCACAGTTCTCCCTCCCCTCTACCCATCAAGCACCACTATCAGGGGGACAATCTATCTGCTTCTTCCAGGAAGCCTTCCCTGCTCTAAGTCCTCTTCTTAGCATGCATCCCATCTGTAATTACTCGCTTCATTCCGCCTTCCTGCCAGACTGTAAATCACCCGCATACCCGCACTGCATTTGGCACCTAGCAGGACCTCAATAAATGTGCGCTGCATGGACATCAGCCAGGAGCCAGGGCAGGTGACCTAGCAGAGAAGGAGGCATTCTCCATAGGCGCATCCTTCTCTCTCTCTGCCTTTTCCCACAGTGAGAATGATCTGGGAACCCACTGCTTTCTTAAGGCCGCAGTCAGCAAGTAACTAAAAAAACCATTATCTAGACAGTACCCGCACTTACCTCCTAAATGTAACCCTTTTCCCCAAATCCCACCGAGCACCCGCTCACATCTTTCCTTGCTATCTGCCCCCTTCGTCCAGGGGAGCACCCAGGGAGAGAGTCCAGAGGGGCAGAGCCCTCTCCTGTGGGCCAGCCCTTCGTGCATGACAGCCCCGCAGGCTGGGGGCTGGCGCTGGTGAGGGCTGGGGGCTTGCCCTCTTCCCCATTAGGGCTGGAAGCGCAGCGGTAATAGGTTGGAGCCCACCCTGCTGGCGCGGGCCCGTGGAGGTGGAATGGAGCGTGGCCAGACCCCACAGAGAGGAGGCAGATTAATCAGCTGTCATTTGCATTCATTAAAGACCCCTTGCTCTGTGCCGCAGCCGCAGATGCCGGAGCGATTGACTGCTCACAACAAGAAGTTCTGGGGACAAGTTTGTCTCAGCTCCCTGTGGCATGGCCTGGGGACAGTTCCGGCAGCCTAGAAGCCTGGATTCCATGGGTAGAAGGCCTCTGAGGTCCAGCTACATGGGTGGGGAATTGGAAGGAGACACTCAGCCCCCGATCGGGAAGCTTGGGGAGTCAGCAGCTGGGGAGGCCCCTTGACCCTCTTTGGGATTCTTCCCTGCTGTCACCCTGTCCCCTTTCCTCCCATCTCCTCATGGCCCTGGGCACTGTCACCTGGAACTGCTGGGCCCTCCTTGGAGTTGTGCAAAGGCTCATTTCAACATACTTGGAGACTGATGATGATGCCCATGGGGCGGGAGGCCAAGCACGGGACCTGCCCCAAGCCCGGCTTGCCACCCATCTTCCCACCCGCCTGTGGGGCTCAGCCCAGAGGCCCTCCATACGTGATCTCCACTAGAGGGGCAGTATGGGGAGCCCGAGGTCGCGGACCCTGCGAGAAAGGGGCCCGCAGACTCCCTTCCACCCCCTGAGGTTATGTCCATCCCCACACATTCCAGAGTCGGACCAACTGGGAGGTCACGGTGTTTACTGAGCTCAGTCTCGGTTGTTTTTTCATTGTAATTGCCAAGCTCCCCAGATTGGCATTTGCCTGCCGGGCTCTGTAAAAGGTGACACAAGAGAACGAGAGCCAGCCCTGGGCCTGGCAGGCCCCCCGTGGGCCCCATGTGCTGTCCCCTTGGCCCAGATGAACAAGCCTGGCCTGCGTCGGGCAGGCAGGGGCACAAAAGCCCACCGCGGGGCCCAGGCATGGCTGAGGAGTGAGAGGGCAGACTGTCAGCTCACCAGTGATGACAGCTTTACCTGGTCATCTCTGTGGGGAAGGAGCTGACGGAGACCCTTAGTACCAGGCCTCCTGCTAGGACCAGGACCCTAGAGCAGACCCTGACCCCCAGACCTGTGCAGCCTCACACAGCGCCCTCCTCTGGTCTACAGGCTACAAGGAAGAGCAAAGCTCCTGTCTCTTTTGTTTCTCCCTCTACCCCCACGGAGGTCCCTGAAAACCTGGGGAATAAAGGTTCCCCGAACAGGGTCAGGAGTGAGGAGCATGATCAGGGGAAGGGGGCCCCCATGGGCTTGTCAACAACCTCCCCCGACAGTACCCATCAGACTATCCCCAGGTGTGGCCACACAGGTCCCCCACCAGTGAAAGGGCCTGCCCTGCCCAACACTAGAAACCCAAAGGCTCCGAACAGCAAGAGACACTGAGAGTCACTGATCTGGGGCTGCTTCTGCAGCTCCAGGCCGGTTTACAGGGGAGGAGATGTGCCTGGTGCCTCCCAGTCCCAGCTGAGCCCCTGTCCCTCCGGTGCACCCAATCTCCTCTGACCGCCCAGGAGCCTGACGGGTCCAAAGAATCTGACTTGAGAGCTGGAGCCACTTCAGGGCCAATTAGTCGTGCCCAGAAAGGGGGATTGCAAGGGCTCCAAAACCTGAGAGAGACCTGTGAGAGACCGGACCTTGGACCACTGCTGCGCCCACAGGTCTGAGGCAACGTTCCCCGCCCAGTTCAGCAAGCCCAGGGAAAGTGGCTTGGCGGGTCTGAGAGCAGGACTCTGGGGTAGGGCTTCTCAAACGAATAAGAATCACCGCAGGTTCTTGTTAAAAGGAAGATTCTGATTCCCAGCTCTGGGGTGGAGCCGGAGATTCTGCATTTCTGATGAGCTCCCGGGTGACGGTGACGGTGATGGTGAGGTGACGGTGATGGTGACGGGTGACCGCTGCTGCTGTTTCAATAGCCAGGGACTAGGGGACCAGAGCCAAGTTCACCATCAGCCCCTGTGAAAAGAACAAGATGAGATTTGAATGAGACTTAACCGTTTCTACCTATTGCCACACTTCCTCATGAGGGCATGGTTTCCCAGAACCGCCCAGATCTCACCAGCATCTTTTCTTCTTTCATCTCAAAATCCTGATCCCCAAGCTTTCTTCCAGGAAGTCCATCTGTCTATCCACTGCTCCCTTCCTTCCTTCCTTCCCTCCTTTCTTCTTTCTTACAAGGTAGCCCCAGGCCTGAGCTCTCTGGTAAGGAACAGAGAAGCCCAAAAGCACAGGCTGTGTTTCATCTTCCCACTAGAGCTGAAGCCTGAAGTAGGGCAGAGGAGGAAGAGAAAGCGGAGAACAGAGCTCAGGAGCCTGACTCCCACCACTGCTACCCGCGTTTCCCCAGGAGGCTGGAGGGCTCACGATGGCTGGGCAGGCCCCCACCACCACCCCCACACCCGACCCCATGCTCCGAAGTCGCCAGCCTTGTGGCCTGCTTCTCTAGAACTACCAGCATGTCTTAGGTGGCACGTGGGGAGAACAGCAAGGCCCAGAGGCTGCTGGCTGGTGCCTGGTTGACAGTTGAGAACAGGACAGGACAGGATCCGGGTGGTGAGAAACCTCTTGAGCAGAAAGAGGGGAGATGGAGGGACTAGTAGAACCAGAAGCAGGTGAAGAGGCTGAGCCAGGCACTATGAACAGCGTCCCAGCCGTTGGTGAAGGTGGTCTCCACTCCACAGAACCTGGGGGAGGGGGGTGTCATGAAGCTCTCACAGCCACTCCGGAGAGGTCCAGACGCCAGTGCCACCAATGGTCCACAAGCCCTGGGGTACCCTCCCTAGGCCAGGAGGGCGCTAGGGGGCTGCTGGGCCCCCTTGGTCCAGCTGGAGCTGGGAAGCAGAGGTCTGGCCCACCACCCACCCCCAAGCTTTTTGGCCCTCCCCAGTGCCTCCTGTCCCCCTCCTGGGGTTGCAGCCACCCAGCCAGAAAGACTGGCTGCTGGAGATGAGAGATGGGAGCCGTAGATAAACACAAGTCCTAAGGAGGTAGACTTGCAGCTCCCTCCCTCTGGAGGCTGCAGTTTCCCAAGCCCTGTTTGTTTGGGGGATTAACTGCGGTCATTTCCCAATTCTGCTGCATGGAGAGGGGAGCAGGCCAACCCCAGCTCCGCACTCCTGGGGCAGGGGGAGGGGCAGGGCTGGTGCCCCCACCCGGTTGATCACCTCTCCTGCCAGGGCTCCCCTTCCCTCCCCCATCCCCACCCCAGGGGCTCTCACAAGGGAGCAGAACTGCTCAGTTCTTACTCACAAACAACAGTCCTAATCAGTCATCTCTTTGTCCTGGACTCCTGCCAGGGGCCTGGAGATTCCCACACCCCCTGGTCCTAATCCCGAAGTCCAAGTTGCTTCCTCCTAACCGCCCCCCCAACTTCCCGCTGCCCCTTCCCAATGCCCCATCACCCTGGTCTTCCTAGTGTGCTCAGCCCCTGACACACCCACCAGCACAGGGTGGCCTGGGGGAGGGAGTGTGTGTGAGCATGTGTTTGTGAGTGTGTGTGTGTGTGTGTGTGCTTTGTGAATATGTATGTGTGACCATATACAACTGCATATAATGTGAGTACGTGTGTGTGCGTGAGTGTGCATCTGTATAATTGTGAGTATTGTGCGCGAATATGCGAGTATATTGGTGTGTATGCATGTATATGTATATGTGAGGATGTATTGTATGAGCATATCATGTTATGTGAGGATGTATTGTATGAGCATATCATGTTGGTGTGTGAGTGTGCATGTGTGAGATGCGTGTATGCGTACAAGCACGTTGTATATATGAGTGTGAACATACACATATGTGAGTGCGTGACTTAAGTGCACTTAAGACTGAGCTTAAGTGCACAAGTGCAGAGAGCTGTGTATCAGCATGCATGCTGAGCGTGTGAGCGTGTGTGTGCATGTGTGTGTGGCCATGGACACATGTACGTGCATGTGCATGTGTGGGGGTGCATATGCATAAGTAAGCGTGACAGCTGTGTGTGTGCATAAGCATGTTGTGTTTATATGCGAGCATGTGTGTGGCTGTGAACATGTATGTGTGTGAGGGTGTGTGTGGGCACGTGCACTTAAGTGTGTGAGTGTGGGGGCTGTGTGTGAACACGTTGAGTATGCATGTGAGTGATGTGTGTGCACAAATGGGCGGCCATGAGTGTGCGAACGTGGGCGAGGGTGTGTGAATGAGTGTGACTTGCTGTCCTCCCCTTCTCCAACTTTCGCCATGCCACCCGTGGACTCCCCCAGACCCTGCCTTCGAATAACCTGCAGGCATTCTCTTCACTTCTCTTCTTCCCCTCCTGCTCCCAGGCTTCTGGGCCTCTGTCTCACCCCTCTGCCACTTCCCTTCCCCTCCACCAGTTTTGGAAAAGTCTTGCCCACTGTTTTGTTTCCCTTGCTGGTTTCTAGCCCGGTTTCCACCTGACAGCAGAGCCCTGGAATCCTCCCCCCTCCCCCACCCAGGATCCTCGGTCTCCCCATCGGAGCTGGGACCCCTGTCCGAGCCTCCCCATAGGGGGCTGGGGACCCCCATCGGAGCCACTCCTCCCCGACAGCTCTCTCTCCTGTACGTGGCTTTCTCTGTCTGTGAGTGTGTATGTCGCTGTGGGTTGGGGAAGAGACAGGAGCAGGGAGTGAGAGAAGGAAGGAGGCTGGGCTCAGATGGTGTCATTAAGAGATATTAATGCCCCTCATCAAGGCATATTAATAAACATTATGTACCATGCCCTTGGCACACCCCGGGTGAGTGCAGACCCAGCGGGTGAGTGCAGACCCAGCAGGAGGGGCCCACGTTCACAGCTGAGTAACCTCTAAGCCCACGGCACCACCATTAGCCTCATGAACTTGACCTGCCAGGAGACTCATGGGGACTGCCATGACCAGAAGGGGCAGGCAGGACGGGTTCCCTGTCTCCTCCCCACCCCACCGCCACCACACCCTTCCCCGCACTGCGCAGCCCCAGGGAAGGGAAACCACAATGACCCTTGCACCAGGACAGCACTGTGGGACTTGAGAATATTCCTAATTTCATCTTTACAACAGCCCCACGGGGAAACCAGGCAGACATCAGTCCCGTTTCCACTTCACAGGTACGGAAGCAGAGACTCTGAGAAAGTTAAGTGTCTTGCTCACAGTCATGCAGCTGATAGGTAATGACATTGGACTGAAGCCCAGTTTGCCCTTTTGGACGACTGTGTGAACAGCTCAGTCACTAATACAGCAGGGCTGCTTCCCCGGTTCCGCAGCCGCCAAAAATCAGACCATGAAGGCACAACTCCTTCAGTAGGGCAGGCGGCTTCTGTCCACCCAGGGGGGGATGGGGGGGCAGTCTCCTGAGGGTCCTGCTCCTTATCAGGAAATGCCCGGGAAGGCGGGGACCAGAGGGAGCCAACTTGTATAAAGATGCTGGCGAAATGCCTGGGCCTTGCCAGCACCGGGCAAGAGGTGTTTCCCTTTCTTTATGTGGTGACCATGACCACATAAATATTAAATTATTGGCTCCTAAGGAAGTTTGAGCAGGCAGAAGGCCAAAGGGCCCGTGCGTTTTATTTGTTTTTCAGCATTTACAGTCTGGCGCTGTAGCAGGGTGCGAAATGGGTTATTCACCGAGTCAACTGCAGTGGTGTTTAAAATTACATAAGGTAGTCTCCGTGTGTGTGTGTGTGTGTGTGTGTGTGTGTGTGTGTGTGTGTGTGTTTAAGAAGATAAGAACCATTGTTTAATAAGATCAGTAGCCAAAATAGTTAAGATGAAAGGAGCTGGGGAGAACTACAAGGATAAGAGTGACGAGATCCGGGAAGCGCGCTTACGGAGAACAGCCAATTTGCCCCGCAATTCCAGATAACTGAGGCGCTCCGCAGACCTGCGGTTGATGCTGAACGCCTCCGCTTTTGGTCCATTATCTAGAAATGGCATTCTTAGTCCCAAGTCACATTAAGGCATGATAATTATATTTAGCTGTTAACTCATGATACTTGCTCTCCAACTATCTTAATATATTTGTCTATTTCTAAGTGGACTGGGTTCAGTAAGACCGCACTTTGTGTCCTTTATTCTGTTTTCTTTCCCACTCCCACTCTGTCACCCTGCCCTGGAGATGCAGCCAGAGGGTGCATGACCTGTGACAGGCAAGTGTCAAAGAGCAATGTCTCCTCCTTCTCCTGAGGTCCAGACCAGTCTGTGAGCTTCAGAGATGGAAAGCAACTCGGCGTGAGTTTCCCCGAACAGGGTGTCAGACAGGAGTTCACCTAATGCAGGCCCCAGAGGGGACTGGGGCTCAGAGCTGGCACCTGTGTGACAAGCCATTTTGGGACCCAGATGCAAAGAATGGAGCTGTGGTGTTCTCAGAGGATTTATCTCTACACAGAATGATCTAGAGGTTTCTTTTTCTTTCTGGTTGGGGTATGCGTGTGTGTGTGTGTGTGGTTTTTTTCCCTGTGTTTTCAACCTTTTCTACGATGAGCATACAGTACTTTAATGATCTGAAACAAAGTTATCATTTGTATGGGGAGGTGTTTGAGGGCCCCAGACCCACCTGCTCGGAATGAGGTCATGGTGATGGAGTTGAGCTCCTTGCAGCTCTGACCTGCCCCCTGGGCCATGCTCCAAGGCCTGGATCTGTCCAGATACTTTCTTGACCAGAGGCAGCTCCCCTGACCCCCTCTGATGATTCTCCTGGGTACACGCTGCTGAGCATGGGGAAGAAGTCTTGCCTACAGTCTGTGGACCCACAGTTCAGGCTGCTGGTGGCTTTGACTCTCAGAAGCATGGCCTGCCATTCAAACCTAACCCTGGCTTACATTTCCAGCCTTACCTTGAGCTTTCTTCCAGACCCACCGCTGTCTTCACATCTTGTTTGCATATTTATACATTGTTCATGCAGCTCCCTCAAGTTACACTGCCCCTTCCCATCTGGTCCACTGGAAAACTAAAAAAAACTCCTACACATCCTTCAAGGCCCAGATAGAGTACAGCCTCTTCTCGACAGCCTTTCCCGATCTCTGCCCCCAAGCAGGTACAACTTCTGTTCTCGGAGCTCCCCCAGCACTTCCTTTAGATTTCCAGTTATTTAGGCCTGTAATAGAGTTATTTCTTTGTTGACCAATCTACCTCACTGGACCGGCACCGTGAAATGTGCCTCGTTCATATCTCTGTGTCCAGCCCAGGGCTCCTCGTTCATTGACTCATCATCTCCCCATCTCCGCAGCCCTCATTCCTCAGGGCCAGCTCTACGCTAGATATTATCACACACACACAGGTGCGAGACAGCGTGACTTATCTGGAAACCACATGCCCTTCCACGCTGCCTGGAACAAAGGGCCTGGACAGCCTGTACTTTTTAGGCTGCAGACAGCCTTGACCTTGGCCTTGGGAAATCTTGCCTCTTCACCCAGTGTCCGGAAGAACGGGGAAGCCCTGGGTGAAGCTGTTCTTTCTCCTCTGGGTAACTGCTTAGTTACAAAAAGCAGATAATTCCCCCTCGGCTATATCCCACCTCTCCCTATTTTTGGTATCTGGAGACCCAGGAGGTAACTGACCCCAGATCTGAAGCCAAACTAGGAGTCAAAACCCAGGGGTCTGTTACCAGCCCCTGCCAAGACACCAAATCTTCAGGCTGCCCACTGGCACTTTCTAAACACTATTCACCCCCAGGCCCACTGCCCATGAAGGTGCCAGGAAGAAGCCGCTTGGGTCTTTGATGTTAACCCTTCTTGAGGGAAGCCGGTGCACAGAATAATTGGCTGTCCTACACCCTGGAGTCCAGAGCCCTCAGCTCCCAGGAGAGCTCAGGTGCGTGACTCCTTCTCACCGCGGACTCACCGACCTCAGTGGCCGTGGCCAGCCCTCCTTTCCCTGGCCTCAGGGCAAAAAAAGCAGGCCACAGGATTAATTGATCACAGCCTCTCCCTTGAAGCAGGCACCGGTCTCCAGGGCTGGGCCCTCTCCAAGCCGGTGTTTGGCGGCCTGGCAGCCATAGCCCCTGGAGACCTCAGAGCCTGGGAGCTGTCAGTGCGTTCTACTTACTTACCCCTTCTTAATTGCAGAATACACAGATTGCTCGGGAGCACTTCTGCAATCTTGTGCCTTTTCCTGGATCCCTTGCCACTTGGCAGCTAGCAGGCCCCTGTGCAAAACAGCAAGGAGCCTTCTCATTTGGTACCAATATCAGAGGGCCTGGAATTCTGCTTCTGTGTTCCCTACTTTTCCCTCCCACCTCCCCCCACCCAGTGCTGTTTCATTCATGTCTCCCTTCACTGTCCCTTATCCCCACAACATCTTTCAAGTCCAGGACTCTTCTGACAGTTCCTCCACTCCGCTTGCCCCCGCTACCCCGGAGATCAAGAAGTGAATCTTCCCTACTCGGGCCGAGGCTGGCAGTCAGGCAGGGGAAGTGATTGAATCCTCCTGTCTAAGATGGGAAGAAGTGGGTGAAGAGATTAAATCATCTCCCGCAGACTCTAGGAAATGTGCTGCTGACCCTCTACTCCAGGGGTCAGCGAGCCCGAGCACCTGGGGCCTTCACAAACGCCCAGGTGGGCGGACAGTTACCTGTAGGTAATTGAAGGGGAATGAGGACACCAGGCTGGCCATCTCTGTTGGGCCCAGCGCTGAGCCAGGCCCTTTCCCATCCACCAGATCTCACAACCTAAATCTGGCCCCCCCTGTCTCAGGTAGGCTTGGCCTAAGGCTTCTCCAGGCTGGGGAAGGGGAGCCCCGGGACCCGTGATTCTCGAGAAGCTGATACCATGCACAAGAAACAAAGGATAGAAGTGTCTTTCATCTAACTGGCTTGTCTGTTTGTGCTACTCCAAAAGCTTAATGTATCAGGGACCTCTGGGACCCGGCCTGGGAGGGCGGAAGGATCGGGGTCCGGACAGTGGTGGTGTGTCCCATCAGAAGAGAATGGGACAGAAAGCCAGGAGGAGGGGCTTCTTCTAGTCTTGGCCTCAAGGCCAGCTACCTGTGACACATTGAACAAAGCCTTCATTCCTCTCTCCACTCCTTCCACAGATGTGTGTTAGACCCATAGTGTTTTAGCTTGGGTTGCCCCAAAGCAGAGCTCAAGACAAGGAGTCTCGTACAAGTAATGAATTTTCAAAGGGACGTGAGGAAGCCCCAATAAGGGACCGGGTGAGAAGGGAAAAAGGAGGGCGCTCAGTTGAGGCTCATGGGCAAACAAGTTCTACTCTTGGTGCCCAGCAGCCCCATCACTTCCCCAAGAGGGGAGGAGCTGCAGTTTTTATGCACCATTTCCCATCAGCCCTTGGTTAGGAGCTGTTGCCAGGGGACATTAACACCCTAGCAAGTCTGCCCTATTGTGCAGGTAGTGAAGCAGGCCCTGGAGGCCAGAGGAGGCCCTGGGACCAGGTGAAACAGATTGGAAGGAGAGCTGGAGAGCACCAAGGTGGCAAGGGCTGGGGAGTGAGCCTGGGCACTGACAACATCCATGGCTCTGTGCCAAGCATCTTAAGGGCTACAGAGATGGGCAGGATGCTATCCCTGCCCTTGAGAGACTAAGCTCCTCTGGGTTTCCTTCCACTGAATTGGGAGACTGAGCTCTGCCCTTCCCCAGCAAGGGCTGCCCTGAGATGGATGCATCGGTTAGAGCCCTGGAGAAGAAGAACTGAAAGCTCATTGCCAATGTCCAATAACAGTAGTGGGGAGCAGACCCCAGCTTCCAGCACTGTGCCCTCTACTTGATCGGAGCAAATCTGGTGGGGCAGTCTGTATCTACCCTGGGCCAAGACGGAGTGGCCATGACTCTCGGTCGAGTTTCAACTCCTCCTAAGGTCCAAACTAAGTTGGACCTCTGACGTGCCAGGTCCAAACTAAGTTGACAGAGAAGCCGTGAGCTCTGAGGTCGGAGGGGTGGAAAGGAAATCTCACGTCTGTAAACCCAGAAATTCCTCTGAACTGTCCATAGAGCTAAGCTTCTTCTCTGCAATTAGAATAACGTGTGACTCTTTCTATGCCAGTCGTGCGCATCTCTGCCATGCACACACACACACACACGTGTGCGCACACACACCGGGGACCAACTTCTAAGAAAAAGAAGAGACATTTTTTTTAATATCCTGAGTGTTTAAGGGTCCTACTGAACAACCTTTCACCCCTTCCTTTCTTCCCCTTAACAGAGGATGCTGATTAGGAAAAGAGTTGCTTCCCCAAGGTCATCTAGTCTTGGACACTTAGAAGGATCCTGGACATCCTCCCAAGCACACTGCCCTCATACCTTAGGGGTTCCTGTCCCGCTATCCTCAAAAAGCCACCCTGGTCTTTTCCGTGTTCCTGAGGATCAGAAACCCGACAATTTCTACACTGTTTATAATTTCTATAATTATTTCCTTTTTTTAACCTTAGCATTTAGACAAGCTCCTTTTGAAAATGTCAATCTGTCTTAGCGTATAGTAAGGGAAAGGAGGTTTTGTCTGGGCTGGGCCCGTCTTAAAGAGGAAAAGTGTACCTGGAGGAGGGGGGAAGGCCAGGGAGGAAGCCAAGGTTGGGGGAGCTCTCAGCAGCCCCTCTCCCGCTGCATGACCTCTTTCCAAAACTCTTGTCTGCTCAGACTGTTCTGTCCCTCAAATGCTGGGTTCATTGCCCACCCTCAAGACCCCTTCCTCAGTCCTGTCTTCCTAGGAAGTGCTCAGAATCAGAGATTCCCCCCCACTCCACTAGAATGTTCCAGAATCTCATCCATCCCCAGAAATTTCCGGGTTCCTAAGGTCATCTCAGGCTAAATGAGGTACTCCGATCCGTGAAGACTCTTCGGGAGAGCTCAGGATTTCATATGGGGGTGGGGGGCTGGGGGCAGGGAACCATGTAGCCATTTCCACTGTGGCCCCAGGCCTCTAGGTAATATCTATGTATTTTAATAACAGTCTTCCTAAAGCCGTGCTGCTTGGAGAAGTGATGGGATTGTCGTAGAAAAAAAGCAAAAGATGGCACTATGGGTCAAAAGACATGAGATCCTGAGCTAGTGGGTCTCAAAGGTCAAAGGATCTAGGCTTCTTCCTCCTGGAATATTCTGGGATTCTCCCACTCACTACTCTGTGGCTCTGGACAAGCAGTTTGAGCCCCTTGGAGAGTCAATTTTCTTACCCTTTGAGTTTGGTTTCCTAAGACCCTATCACATATTGATCGTGTGGTAGAAATTTTAGCACCCCCCCCCCCAGAACAGACCAATGAGGGAAGGTTTGTGGCCAAAGGGAGTTTAGCCAATCTTCAACCCAGCTTGAATAAATACCAGCCACAATGACCACAGATTCTTCCGGGAAGGCCCCTCTGCAGCCTGGTCCTTCCTTGGAGACTTCCTTCCCTGCTCATCCTTCCAAGGACCAGCACCTGTCCATAGGACAAGCTCCAGAGAGACCCTAAGAACTCAAGCCGTCAATGCCCTCTGCTCCCGGCTCCCCCAGCAGCTGCCTCAGCCGAGCTCAAGGGCAGCTCCACCAGGGAAGGCGAGCAGGAAGGGCCGCTGGCTTTACTCACTGAATCCACGTCTGTCTTTGCCAAGCTGGCCCCAGTAGATGAGAAAAGACTCCCCGGAGTGAAAGGGAGGGGAATGAGAGCCTTTCCACCCTGATCAAGGCTACGATCAGACTTTCCACCCCGTTCTGCACAAACTCACTGACCTTATGGGTCCAGCAACCATCCCCAGCCCGCCCTCCCAGCCCTCCCTGCACTCACTCAGAGGAGAGAGGCCTGTTTATCACTCTGGGTGGGACCCAAGCCTGTGGGGAATTGAAAAGAAAGAGCCAGCTTAGGTTGCTATTGTTTTGTTTAAACAAACCGCTGGCTGGGCTGACTTGGAGACAAGTGAGGGGGAGGCTGGGAGCTCGCAGCAGGCTGGGCTGGGCCGCCCTGGGGCTTAGCCCCCATCTCTCTCAGTCTTGCTAGAGCCACCAGAGAGCCAGACAGCTATTTTGGGAGAGGGGCTGCTAGGGCTTGGGGCCTCACATTGTCTCCTGAGAGAGCCAGGTATCAAGGAAAGGGGCCTCTGTTCCTCGGCCCCTTTCCCCTACCCTGGTGACCCCTGGCTTCTCAACCTGCAGGTCACAGCGGGGGCCCCATGCCACGGGTAAGACAGGGCCTGATACTGGGGTCGGCGGGGGGAACCCTGCTGAAAGCAGGCCAAGGCAGAGCTGGCATGCTTGGATGTTCCTGAGCAGAGAAGACGGCATGAGGGGGGCTGGCGGGGTGCCAGGGGACAGAGATCTCGAATGCTCAGGCTGAGGACAACCAAGTGGGAAGGGTGCCCAAGGTGGAGGGGCCCATTCTGCAGTCTCAGTCTCCCCCAACCCCCAACACTCTCTCCCAACCAGAGGTAACATAGACAGGGATGAGCCTTGGGGAGGGGATGTTCCGGCCAAGGAGGCCCAAAATAAGAACAGTTGGCAGGCTACAGCCCAAAGTGGAAAAGATGGGGGGAGGGTACTTCAAGAAGAGGGGTAGGTGGGGCTTTAATTCTGTAGAAGGTAAACCGCACTAGGAGTTGGGTCACCCAGCTGACTCTGAGAGCCTCTGCAGAGAAATGAGAGGGAATCTCACAGCTCCCCCTCCCAAAGCCTTATCCCGAGGACCTCTGCCAGGGGAAGGAGCCAAGGCTGGACCAGGAGGGCTCGGTGGAAAAATGGCCAGGGCACAGTTAGGTGTTGGCAGAAGCAATGAAGAGCCATGCTAATCACCATCATTAAGGCCATAAAACCCCACACCTAGGGGCCCCCGAGCTGTGGCACAGACCCAGGGGCCCGGCTCCAGTCCCTTTCATCTGAGCATCTCCCGGTCCTGCACAAACAATAATTAGCACCCGCCCCCGGGATCGCCTCATTATCCCACAGACGCAGAGCAGAGGGGAGGAGGAAGGGGAAGGAAGAAGAGGGAAACTGAGGCCAAACAATCTGCCCAGGGGTTGTGGGCTGAGTCCAATCAAGGCTGGGGAAGAAACTGCCTCAGAATCAGCAGTCCAGCCTCCTTCTGCCATCCCTGCCCTTCTGGTTCCTCAGGCAGCCACTGGCCTAATGTGCTGAAGGCCCCAAAGAGAGCCTAGCAAGGCTGTGAGCATTGTCAGCCCCTGTGTTTGAGCTCACCAGACCCCATAGGCAGAGACTGTGTCCCGTGCCCAGTCTGGGGACGCAGATGATGGGAGTGGAGCCGCCCTTCCAGTGAGCAGAGGAGGAGTGGAGTTCGCACTCTCCAGGGGACGGGGGGTCCATCTTTCACCCCCAGGCCACCCTCAGCAATGCCTGTGTCTGTCCTCTCTCCCTGGACCCCCTAAGGCACCATTCTAAGCCCCAGAGCCCGTTCTGGAATGTGTCCTAGGAGCAGTCATACCCGTGCCTACTCTTCTATCTTACTCCCTCAGGGAGAGAAAGAAGTCCACAAAACCCGCTTGGACTGAGGTGTGGCCGTGTGGCCTTCTGCTGCCCCAGGAGTAACCCACACCTGTCTCTGATTGCAGGGCGTTGATATAAAGAAAGGGAAGGTCCAGGGCCAGGAGTTGTCACGTGAGTACGACCCTCCCCCACCCCTTGCCCCAGCTGGGGCAACGACATGACCACAAGAACCATAACAATGCAACTTAATGTTGAGACTTGGTGGTGTGAAAGTGCCCACCGACCCAGGAATTGACTCTTCCTCGCTCCTTGAGTTCATTTAATGGCCTCTAAAGGCTGCTGTCTTCATTTGAAAGAGAATGAAAGGCAGGCATGACCCCACTGTCCCTCAGCTCACAAGGATTAAGGGGTGAGGCCAGCATTAAATGCAGGGGTCTGCTCTCCTGGAGGGACTGGAGTCCTTCCCTTCCCTGGGCCTGCCTCCCTGTGTTCCCTTGTACCCAGTGCCATGATGTACTTGCATGGGACCCCATAGACCTCCCTTTTCTCTGATGCCCTCCCCTTCCCACCCCTTCTCCACTCCCCCCAGCTCCCTTCCTCCCCTCCCCCTTGACCCCGCCGGCAAGAGCAGGTCTGCCACTCAACTTGAAGGGAAGGCTGAGGTGCAGACCCGGGCCTGCGAGGAGGGCTGAGCAAAAAGACAAATGAGCCCCGTAGTTCCATGACCCAAGGTGGGGTCAGACATCGGACAGGCCTGGACTCAGATCCCAGCTTCACCCATCCTGTTGGCCTGACTTCACCTCTCAGAACCTCATTTCCTCATCCAGAAAATGGGGATAACATTGCATCTGACCAGGTTGTGGTGAGGATTAAGGCGATGTCACCAGGGAAAGCGCGGAGCCAGGGCCCAGCCCCAAGAAGTAGGATGCATGTGTGTACGCCTTCCCCTCCTCCTCAGCACCCCTCATCTCTACTTTCGGAGGGCAGATTCTTTAGGAAAGCCCTAGTGAAGGGGGCTGGGTCTTCCTCACCCCTAGGGATAAATTCCCAAGCTGCACAGAGCCGGAGGGTTCCAACCGCAGCCTTCTGCGCACACGATCACAGGCACCATTCTCTTTGGCAGTGTAGACGCCAAGTCATACAAACTCACACGACTCCCGGCACACGCTGTGCAGTGCTCACTCTGAGCGCGCGCACACACACACACACACACACACACACACACACACACACGGATATCAGGTCTGCAATCACAAAGGCGGGAGAGATGAACAGTCAGGAATTTCCCCCCCGGGCTGTGAGCATGGGGGGGCCCCGGTGGCTGGAAGTGCACCCTGAGGAACCCTTCCAGCAGCTCTGAAGAGAAGAGTGAAGAGCAAGCGGCCCTTGTCTGATGACCCGGAGAGGGAGGGCCCCCTAGAGTACCAGCGTTCCCTCCCACCAGCACCCTCACCGAAAACACTCCAACCCCACCCACCCCCAGGAAGATTCCAGGCTCTTCAGAAGGGGAGAGGAGGAGAGCGAAGGAGGCAGAGGCCCACAGTTTGGAAGCAGGCCCAACTGGAACCAACCGCAAAAGTCTGGCCCACAAAACCCCTGCATAGACTTGGCGAAAGAGGGAGAGATGTCCCCACCCCGGCTCCCCCCTACCCCAGGAAAAGATCTGGCTCCTGCATTGAGGGCAAGAGGGAGGGAGACAGGCCTTCTTCTCCGGAAGAGCCTGAGTGGGCTCCCAGTGCCCCGAGCACCCAGATCCTACACTTCCATGATCAAACCTTTGAACCGAGTCCCACCCACCCCCGTAACCACTTCCAGATCCTCCGGATCCAGCCAAGAAATTGGCTTCTTTGGGAATTGAGTTCATAAGGAAATGCTGAAAAAATAAATAAAAATCCACTGCCAAACACTCTCACAGAGGAAGATGAGTTTCCCTTGAGGCAGGAAATCCATCAGGATAGACCAAAGCACCAAAGGGATAGCACCAATGCCCGCTGCCCGAGAGAGGCCCGGGGAGTCCCACTGGCCCCCAAGACCCCCAAGCAGCCCACACCTCCTCTTCCCCGGTCTGCGCAAACTAAGGCGCTTCCTAAAGGCAGCTTTGAAGCTGAGACCCTGCCAAAGAAAAACCCTAATGGTTTGCCCTGGGTAAGCCCCCAGCTGGGACCCCCCGGCGTCGCGGGGAGGGTGAAGGACCATGAAAGGCACAAGGAATTCTCTTTTCCTCTGGCCCAGGGCAGCCAGGAGGTTGTGGGTACTGTGGGTTGGGGGCCCATGTGCTGTCCTTCTCTGCCCCCTGCAGCCTACCAGCCTCCGTCCCCACCAGCACAAAGTGGATTTCACCGCTACCAGTTCTTCGTCTATCTTCAGGAGAGACAGAACATCTCTCTCCATTCCAAAGAAAACAAAACTCGAGGTAAGGCTTTCCCATCTGCCAAAGCCAGTGTGACTTCTCGGGTGGAAGTGGATGCTTGTGCGTTCATGGCGAAGCGGGGACCTTGACCCATTCCCCCACCCATGAGCCTTGGGGCCTGGAGTCAGGGGGGGTGGCCTTCCTTGGCAGTGGACTGGAATGAGTGTCCTAAGGGAGATGTTGGCATCAGATATAGTCTCCCCCAAGAAGTGAGTCCCACAGACCAAGATGGCAGCTTCCACTGGGTGGATGAGTCTGGGAGGCCAGGTCCCAAAGGGAGTACCTGGAGCCAGGGAGAGAAGCATTTCCCCAACTCAGCCTCGAATGGCATGTGCAGGCAGCTACCCCACAGCACCCCTGCAGGTAATTGTACCCTATAATTGAGTCCAATCTGGGCAAGAGGGCCCTGGAATGCCACCCTGCCAGTCTGCCTTCATTGGTCGTTAACTGCTCTGTCTGCCCTGCACCAAGTGGTGGGGCCAAAACTTCCCCGGCCATGCCCCTTCCACTAGCTTCTCTGAGCAGCCCTTCTGGCATCCTGGAGAGGATCCACTCCCTGGAGCTTCCTAATGGCTAACTGACAGTGGCCTTGCTCCCACTCCCACCAGAGCTGGGGAGCGGGAAGAGACCCAGGGACATCAGGCCGCCGCAGTGCCTCAGGCGACTCACATGCTCCTGTGTGAGCCATGCCCCCTCTCTGAGCCTTGGCTTTCTCTCCAGAAAAATGGGAAATTAAGTAATCCCTGTGTACTCTAGCATCTCCCCCATTTGGGGGAAGGGAAGAGAACGTGGAATGTACACATGCCATCTGGAGGGTGCAGAGAGCACATCCCCCAGGCCGGCTGGAGGATGAGTGGGTGGGTGGGTGTCATCAGCCATTTGCTCTCACCCAGTGACCCTGACCAACTTCCACCCACTGGGAAGCCGGGGAAGGTATAGTTACAAGCCCATTGCCTAAGGCCCCAGAGGAGAGGAACAAGGAGCCCAAGCCGGCAAAGGCACTGGCTGAGCAAAGGAGGCCTTCAGGTGTGCCGAGTGGGAGCCACCAATCACAGAAGGCTCTGGGTTGCCCTGAAAGTCGAGCTGGTGCAACCTTTCCACTGGTGAACCCTCCCCAGGTGCCCTCAGCACCTTGCTAATCTGTAAATCTGTTTAAACCACTTTCCCAAGACACATTTTCAAATGTGGATGCGAGGAGAGAAGGAAGAGAAAAGTGTATCTTGCCCAGGCCAAGACGAATATCTCCAGTTCCCTAGATCCTTCTCACCTCAGACTTCACGAACCCTCTTCCACCAGCCCAGGCACCGCTCTTTCTGGGGGCTGGGAACTAGCACCTCAGCCCACCACGTTCCCCCACAAAGTCAGGCTGTGCCTCTGAGTCCTACGTTAGAATCATAGTCACAGAGCCCACACCCGGGGTGGGGAGGGGCAGGGATCATGCTCAGACTGTCCCCTGAAAGAGCCTCCCTCGGGATCGAGTACCTTGTGAGGGGTGGGGTGGCCGGGAAAGGAAAGAGCAGTGGATGAAGCCAGGAAGAGCATAAAGGGGGCGAAGGAAGAAGGGAGGTGCCTGGGGCAAAGATGCTTGCCCCTGCCTTGGTTGCAGTCCTTGCATTCGATCCTCGCCTGTCCTCCAGAAAACACAGTGGCTTGTGCCCCCACCAGTGATGCTGGCAGCTGGTGAGGAAGCTCGAAACCTATCCAGCCTGACACCCATTATTAGTCCCTTTGAATCTGCCCAAGCCACAGTTTGTAATGCACCCCCCCAACACACACACACAAACCCCTCATCTATGTGAAAACTTAGGAACCAGACTTGCATCTGGGCAGGGACCCTTGACTTCCATGCCATTTTGCTTGCTACTAGAAACAGAGGTGGGAGAATTAGCCTCACAGATGAGCTCTCCAGCCAGGCCAGGGGACCGGTCCCACTCTATGACATCTTCTGGTGCCTGGCACTCTTAGCTAGGGGTTTAGAAGAGAGCACAATCCCACAGCACAGGGAATGTTACCTGCCCTCAGGGGGCTTACAGTCTACTTTGAAAACACTTAAATAACAATGCAAAGCAGCTTATAATTAAGCACTTAATTGTGTGTTTAGGGCTGTAAGGACAACTGACGACCAGTAGGATTTAGGGATTGTCTATAAGGTTCTAGGATTCCCTTCCCTCCAAGAAGACACACCCTCTTTAGCAGGGATTTTACTGCAGGGTAAAGAAATCTGTTCCAGTCTCCAGCTAGTGATTTGATGTTTGGGCAAATCAGCTTCCCTCTCTGAGCCTTGGTTTCCCCATCTAGAAAATGAGGGGTTGGATCTAGATGATCTACAGGTCTGTATGGCCTGAGGCTACGTGGAAGAGGCATCGCCTGGGCTGGGCCTGGGTGGAGGAGGACATTCGAATTCTTGAGTGAAAGAGAGAGGAACCTCTGGGTTGGAGAAACCACAGATGCAAAGATTATTTTGTTTAAAAAGTGAGAAGGAGCACCCCTTGTGAGGAGCAGTGAGGCCATGAAAGGAGAGGGGGGGGAGGTCACGGAAGGTTCATGAAAGCCCAGCAGAGGCACAACCTTGGCCGGTGCCGTGAAGCACCGTTAGCCGCTGCCCGTGGGAGAGGCAACACAAAAGCCACTTTTGAGCGATGACTAAGCTGGAGCGGTGGGCAGGACCGAAAGGAGCCAGAGCCCAGCAGGCAGCGGGGGGCCTGGAGATGTGTGCCCGAATGAAGCCGGAGGGTCATGGCAAAAGCAGGAGCTGCCCTTGCCCATCGTTAGAACCCCTGGCGCTCTCTGAAGCGCCCACACCGTGCTTGGGGACCCATGGAGCCCTAGGCTGGCCCAGCCCTCGGGAGGCCAGGACCTGGAGCCAAGGAATACGGGCCCGAGGCCTTACGGCTGTCTAGTTTTCATTCCATGGGAAGGTATCCTTGGAGAAGCAGGGGTGTCCCTAGAGTAAGCGTGGTCTAACCAGCCCCCTGTGTTTCCTGAATGCACAGGCAGGAACAGACTCCAGAAACTGGAGGGGAAGTCACCTTGCGAGAGCCAGGTAGAGGCATCCGTGAAGGATAGTCGACGGGAGCCCTTCCTGTTGGGTCCTTGCCTCCCTAGGACTTAGGTGTGAATGACAATTTAGGATGAGAAGCAAGGGTGACATTATTCTAGTAGAACTTTTATGACCTTGGGGGCTGGGGAACATTGCTCCGTGCCAGGGACTGAAAGCCTCTCCAGGGCCTCCCTTTATTCTCTGACCTCAAGACAACATGGGAGGGTCGGCAGATGGGAGATTTTGACCTATCCATTGTGTGACCTTAGACCAGCCACCTCACATCTCTGGGCCTTGATTTCTACATCATCAAGATAAGGGGTCGGACTAGTTGATCTACCACGGAATGACCCTTAACCGGTTTGCTCCCAGCTTACCGAGCCGCCCCCAACTTCGAGTCCTGTGAGACGAGTGCAAGCAGCAAGTGATCAGACTTGACCAGCCCAGCCGGCTCCACGCACATCTGGGTGGAGGCGTTCCGTCAGACACCAGGCTGCCAGGACCACAGGGAGGGCCCTAGAAGGGGCTTTGGAGCCCCCTTGCTTCTCGTTTATGAAATCCTCCCTTCCCCACTCCTCTTGCCTTTATACTGAGGCTGAAAGTGCCGGAACGGGTGTCCTCTGATCAGCGCTGGCCCAGTTTCACTGACATTTGTCCCCAAGGCTACACCTCACCTTCCCAAATGAGAGCCTGCCACACATTGGACATGCCCCTCCAGGCCCCCAGCTTTAATACCCTCCCTCCACACCCCGACCTTCTATGCCCAAGGTCCAGAATCTGGCCTCTGGGCTTCTCTGTAATTGATGATGGCTTGTCCCTGAGTCTTCTTGGATTTGGCATCTAGACTTCTACACTGTAGAGGAACCAACCAGATGAGCCTAGGGGACTTGTCTGAAAAGGGCCCACACACACAGGGCTGGCTCCTGCCTCATCCTGTGGGCCCTTCTGGACACACGAACTCCCACCGACCTCGTTCATGGCACCACCTCCCCCACACTCCCCGCGCAACTGGTGTGCCTCTGCCTGCTGACCTAGGCAGACCCTTTCTCCCCTTCCCCAAACGGAGGGCTCTGGCCACCTGCAGAGCACCGGTCCTGCTGACAGCCCCCCGGGGCGGGGGGCTTTCCCACACTTGACCCCGCCCCTGTCCCTCTTGACGGGCTCAGTGACACTTTGCTGTGCCTCTTTAGTCACCCACTTTCATCTCTTTGTATTACTCAGTCATTTTTCACTTGCACGGGTCCCACTTCCACCGTGAGACTCCATTCCTTGAGGGAGAAGCTGACCTCTGCTGTGGATTTCCTCTTTACCCCCATCCCTGTGCTCAGCCCACTGTGAGCTTTCAGTCAATGAGGATGTTTGTGTATTAGACACACCCACATACGCACATTCACAAGCCACACACACACACACAGCTGCACATTCTCACGCCCCCATATTCAGCTCATCATCAACTTCCTTTAACACCTGAAAAGACAGCCACCTCTGTGAGCACCGTGCCCACAAATGACAATTTTGGCATCCACATCCTCCCTGTCCCAATGTTGAGCAGGTGGGCAGGACCACTTGTGCCCAGCCTCTCTGCCAGCCTGCCCTGCCCCTCCCTGGCCTCACCCAGCTGCTGGACCCTGTGGAGTGGGCAGGACCATGGCCATTGCTCCCACTGGGGGAGTAAGGAGACTGAAGCCTGGAACAGTGATGTCTTGGCCGACCCAGGTTCCGCAGTTAAGAGCAAATTACCTTTCTTCTGACTTCTGGAACAAGGCTCTGTGCTCCTGGTGCCCACTTACCTACATTCCCTCTCCCCTCACCCAGACCATCTGACTTCTTGGGCCCTGGTGTGGGGACAGAGAAGGAGCAAGTCCATCCTGAAGCCCTGGGTGTCCTTGGCTCACAGCAGCAGCCACCTGAGACAGACCCCTGAGGCCTCCCTGGAGAAGACTATAGCCCAGCCCTGAGTAGAGCCTAGAACTCCAGGGAGCTGTGGTCTGCGTCACACCACACCTCAGCCACCTGGCCCAAGGGTGTCACGAGCCGGCCTCACGGCCCCAAACTCCTCTCGAGAGTGAGCTGGGGAAATCCCCTCTCTGCCCCACAAGAGGACGTGCTGCAGCTTGTTCCAGAAGCCTCTCAGAGGTGGTGAGCCCAGGATGGTGCCACAGCGCCAGGGGAGCTAACGGGCCACACCAGCCTCCACCGCGCCCTTGCTGGGGCAGCCTGAGGTGTGCAGAGAGACCGACCGATCCTTGCAAAATGGGATGGGAGGGGCTGAGAAGGGTCCTTGGGTTCTGGACCAGGCGGCCATAACCCACTCCCCCAGCACCACAGACATCTGAATTGAACAGCTCCTGGGTAAGCCATCCCCCTTGCCCTCCCGCCACAGGGTCAGAGAGGAGAGACAAGCTAAGACTCTGCACACAATGGCGTTTAAAGTCTTGCTTTTGGCCTCTAGAGGCCTGGGGGACATCATGGGTGATTGAGACAATGGGGGTTGAGGGGAAAGGTTTGAAAGCACAGGCCAAGGTCAGAAAGGCAGCAGAACTCCCAGCAGTATCAAAAGGAGGGGACACTGATGTGGAGGGACAGAGGCTGGGAGAAAATCCTGCTGGGCCTGGTGGCAGTGAGGGAAAAATACACAGTGGAGGCAAAGATGGAAGGAAGGGGGCCCCCGCCTGTAGACCAGCCCCAAACACACACACAGACACACACAAACACAGCCCACTGCAAAACAGCCCCTACCCCCTGCCATGACCTCCCAAGGCGGTTCACCTGGCCGGGCCCCAGAACGGCCCCTGGGCCCAGCCCCTGAGTCACTGTGTGGGCTTGTGTGAGGCAGCCCTCTTCTGCCTCCGAAGGGCCCCACCCACCTGGCAGAGCGGGAAGGACTGGGGGCCTGGCAGCAGACCAGATGGGGCCATCCTGGGCAACTCGCAGACAGGCACCCTGGCTAAGAACCACCTGGAAGCTCCCAGTCAAGCCAAGCATCAACTGTCCAAAGCAGTAGTGACCAGATCATCCCCCAGATTTCACCCAGAATGCCAGCCTGCCACCACCAGGAGATACTGGAACTGATGCCGGGAAGCTCACGTCCACAGCTCCAATCCTCCTCTCTTGTGCCCTCCCCCGCATCCGGGCCCCAGGAGAGAATGGAGGCATCCTGGGCCATCCATTCACTGGGTAATTAGGAATTGTTCTTCCACTCTCCAGTCCTGGGGAGGGCTCCAGAGTAGCCAGGTAATCCCTGCCCACCTCCAAACCACCCCCCACCCCCAGCATCCCCACCCTCTCACTTCCAAAGTCAGAGTGGTCCCCTCTGCCCCAAGCCTCTCAAGCAGGCAGGATCAGCCACTCAGCAAATATTCTCCAGGAGTAATTGGATGTGATGGAACGAGGGCTTTTCAGCTCTTGAGTGGAAGTCTCTGGATGTCATTTAATGGCACAAAAAATAAGAGGCCCAGGCCTCCCGCCTACCACCACCAGGACATCATTAATCTCAGTGGAAAGGCACGAGTGCTTCTATCACTGCAGACGGCCCTGCAAAGAGTCAGACAAATTACAGACCTGAGCCGGGCGCTCGATGGGGCGGTTATGAGGCTGGCGTTCAATTTTTGTTTTTTTCTTCAGGGCCACCGTCCCCTGACAAGAAGCCACGGTGCCCCTGGGGGTGGGGGGCGGGCAGGGAGACAGGGATGAGGACCCCGCCCCCTTGTCCTCCAGCCCACCTGAATGGAGGCCTCCCTCTCGGCCCCCAATTCCTGGGCTGAGAGGGAAACACTTGACCGCCCACTGAGGACTAAATGGCAAGTCAGATGGGAACTGTTACTAGCCCAGTGTTCATTATCTTATATTATAAACCCACTGAGGGCAGGAGTAAGGCCGCAGGGCATGAAAACCCCACCCCCGCCCCAGCCCCGCAGACACGAGGAAGCGGCTGTCAGCTGGGCTGTCAGATTGCCCTCAGCCCAGAGCTTGCCCATTCTAGCCCAGGAGCTGTCCACCCCATCCTCACGAGTCCTCCGAGGGGGATTATTTCTCAGTCCTGGGGTGCCTGTTGAACCCTGATAGACCCAACAGGGCTGTCCAGTCCCATGCTATGAACCACATCCAAACGATGCTAAGCCAACCCCACAGACTGGGGGAGCTGGGGGGCAGAGAGTGACTGGCAAGACCTGCCCCAGGGTGTTCTGAACATTCTAGCCATGGCAGCCCCTAGGACTCAAGCTGGGAGGATGAGTAGCTGAAATCTCGGAGCCCCTCTTCCAGTTGTTGAAGTCACTGTCTAGGAGAAATCAGGCACCCACAGTAAGAGCTCAGAACCCCCTGATGACTTTAGGTTAGCTTACCCAGCTCTCCCCTTGGCCCGTTTCTGGAACATCTCTCCCATCTAAAATCCTTTGTCACCAACATCTTCCCCATCGGCACCAGCCAGTAGGTGAGAGACTGGCCTCTTGGTGCAGCCACAGCGTAAGGGTTTGCGGGATGGGAACGGCGCCCCCTAGGGTTGTGCAGAGAATAAGCTGCCGATCCTATCCGGTGGCCCCACCCAGAGGAGAGCCAGCCTCCCTGTTTCAGCCACTGGGTGGCTCAGGAAACAGGCCGCAGACGCCCTCCTCCTTTCTCCCTCCGGCTCTCGCTACCCTTGGCCTGGGCCAAGGAAGAGCCTGTCCTGGTTGGGCCCACGGGGCCAGTGGGAGTGGCTGGAGCACAGACAGCAGCCTCTTCCCACGTGTCGGCTGTCTCTCTGCAGTTCCAGGCCGGGACAGAGCAGTGCCATGCAGTATGGGACTTTCCTCCCCAGGGTGACCACGAAGCCACAGCCTCCCAGCTCCCCATCTCTCCCCACACACACACCCCTGAGGGTCTGACTCACCCCTCTTCCTTCTAGAACTTGCACAGGGTCAGTTCCTCTTGCCCTTTGTGGCAGGAAACAGGGGGTGTGAAGAGTCACGGCCAAGCCAGGGGAGGAGGCAGCGGGAGGCTAGCAGCCAGCAGCACGGTACCCACTCTCCTGAGGGACACAGGGCTGGCTTAACGAGCTGCCCGGGAACCACAGTGTTGTTGTGGGGGGGGGGAGCTGGGAGGCTCCAAGGGCACTCCAAGTTCCACTGGGAGAAGCCTCTGAGCTAGGGGAGGGCAAAGTCTGCAGGAGGGAGGCAAGCTCTCCCTCAGGGTACAGGGGATTTCTTTCCACCAACTTGCCCTGATCTCGTGATGAGAGTTTCAATTCCCTCCTGGCCACCAAGGTTTCTTCCTGCCCTACTCGGTGGGGAAGGCCCCCTCGTCCCCATGCCTGTCACACACCGGTTCACCCATGAGCCCTTTTCCTGGCTTGTACCCGCACACATGTACAAGCATACACACGTGAACACACTTTCCCAGGATCATACCACAGCTCTTCATCATCCGGCCAGGCTTTCTGGGCGTGAAGACCACACCAGGCCAGTGCCTCCCTGCCTCCCCTCCCAGCGGAAGACCCCACTGCATGCAGTCACCCACCTGTCCCCCAGCAGCATTCTCCCCCCAGGAGAGGCTCTCCCAGGGCCCAGCGCCTCTCTCCCTAATTAGAGCGTGCAGCCAGCGACCAGACCGGACCTGCGGGAACCTGAAGGGGCCCTTTCCTCACCGGAACCCCATCTTGTGCCCCATCCTCCCATCTGTGCACTGGGGATAAAAATAGTCTGCCCTGGTGAGGATTAAGTGTATGAATATGCATGGAGTTGCTGGCACATAGGAAGCACTATATAGATGTGTTATTACTATTATTATTACCTGCATTAGCATTATTATTGTCTTGTTTCTTTGGATTAAAACATTTTTGTTTCCCTTGAAATCATCTTTGAAGAGCTAACAGCCCCTGGGAGGGGGAAGGATGAAAAGTGGAGTAACAGCCCTTCAAGGGACCTGCTGTCTTCCTTGTTGAAAAGGCTCACGGGTGCAGACAGAGGCCCTGAGCACTACCTGCCCCCCTCCCTGGGGGGGATGTTGGTAGACGTAGCCAAAAAGAAAAAAATAATACAGGATGCCCCGTTAAATCTGAATTTCAGATAAACAAGAGAGAAATTTTTAAGTATGCTTCATGCAATACGGGCGACAGACTTACAAATTATTTGTTGTTTTATCTCAAACTCAAGCTAAGCCGGGCATCCTGGATTGTAGCCGGCCATCACGCGCAGAGGGTGCCTGAGGCCCAGGGTTTGGGAAACCAGAGCGTGGGAATATGCTTGTGACCACTTCCCTCGGCTTCTCCCCAGTGCCCGGGGCTGCACCCACCTTGCCCTGCTGCTGGGCCTGTCCACACTTGCCCCAGAAGAGGCACCTCCCCCAACACCCCTGTGCTCTCTCCCCTTGAGGAGCACCTGGCACAACGGGGACTTCTCCCGCATACTCTGCTCCCACAGCACCCAGGTGCTCAGGAGTAGGGAGAAGCCCAGTGGTAGGCTCCGCTCCTCAGCCGCTGCCCTCCTCAGCCGCCTCCCTCCTAGGGAGGAGCCTGCAGGAAGGCCAAGGTCACTTGGGCCAGCCTCGGCCTCAGCCCCAGCAGCCAGGGTGACCAGGTGTGAAGGAAAGAAACAGTAAGACTTCAGTCGTGGGGTCAGGAGAGCCTGCGGGAAAAGAGGGGTGGGTGGAGGAAGAGGGGAGCCCACCCGACAGGGCACTTCGTTTCTGCATGGGAGTGAGGCGGCAGAGTTAGACCCAATAAGGGGTTCTGGGGAAGGAGACCAAAGGAAGGCCTTGACCCAGTCCAGCTTGATGCCTGTTGTTCCCTGCAGAGCAGCCTCTTCCCAGACACTCTGCTAGCATCCAGCGGGGACCCAGAAGGCGCCTCCAGGCACCCTGACACCCTCAGCCCAAGGATCAAGGTCCTCACTTGCTGTCTCCACTTCCCCAAAGCTGGCTTCCTTGTCGAGTCCCGCCAGCATTCAGTCCATGGTTCTCCCTCACTACCTTCCTCTGGTCTGTCTGTCCTTCTAGGCTCTTGGAAAATGGACAAATTCCTGAACCGCTTCCACCTGAGCGAACCTGAAGCAAGCACCCAATTCATGACCCAAAATTACCAGGACTCGCCCAATTACCAGGCCCCCGGAGCCGGAAGCAGTGAGCTAAAGGACAAACCCACGTAGAGATAACTGCCTGCCAGACATCAGTCTTCACGCCGCAGGTGTGTGTGTCCACGGTGCCCACCAGCAACGGTCTGGGTACAGCACCCCTGCTGGGTATGGAACCCCTGCTGGGTACGGAACCCCTTCTCTTCCAAATTAAAAAAAAATCATCCAGGGCTTACTGGTTGGATGTGTTCTTTCCCAACCAGTCATCTTTCCAAAACTAGGAAGAAGAAATCCATCATTGCCCAGCACTGGGACCTGGAGCTTTCCCATAAATGCGAGTGTGTGTATGGGGGTGGTGGGGGAGCAGTGCTGAGAGAGATGGATAGGCAGGAGGTAGGGGGTTCCTAGGCCTCAACTGTCACTGAGGCACTGTGGCCTTGTCCTGTCTACAGTCCACTCCCTCAGTTGGGAAATCAAGGTAGGAAGGAGAGTTGGGCTGGTTGGGTTATTGCCATGGTCCCTTCCAACTGTGACATTCAGCAGCATTCATTCAACAAATATTGTGGGCCCCCAGTACGTGCCTGACCTTCCGTTAGGTGCTGGGGATACATGTGTGAACAGGGCCAGACAAAACCTAGGGCTCGCTTCACAGAGCTTACAGTCTAGAATGGGAGGGAAAGGTTCATCAGGTGACCACAGGCCAATGACAACAAGCATGGTGTGTGCTGTGAGGGTGTGGGGGTCCCGCTCTGTGGTGGAGGGGCACAGTAGAGGCCCAAGCGAGGTCTCTCTGAGGAAGTGCTGTCTAACTTCAGGGCTGAAAAGCATGGTAGAGGTTAACCGTGAGCTGGGATGGGGGTTGGAGCCAAAGCCAAAAAGAGAGAACACCACCTCCCAGCCCCTGGGCCTGGCAGCTTCCAGGCCAATAGCGTGGCCTCCTGGACAGATGGGCAGAGACCATAACCCTCCAGACCTTGCAGCCATGCTGAAATTTTGGATCATACCCTGAAAGCAATGGGAAACCATTGAATAATAGATAAAGGGGAAGAAGGGGTACGATCTGATTTACACTTTTAGAAACTATGAAGAAACTCCTCGGTGTCTGTGAAGCAAGGATTTTTGGCGCCGAACTCCCCTGGACGTTCTCTTGGACGCTTGGCTTTCCCACCCAAGGCCCCCTTGGAGGTACCTCTTTGGCTCGGTCTCCTTCACGCATGAAACTCTGGTCCCCTGACACCGTCACCCCCAACTCCAGTAGCACCCGCACCCCCTCCTCAGCACCCCCACCTCAGTTTCCCTCCCAGAGTTAATAACCCCCCTCTCCTTGGCCAGAATACAGTAGTGTTGGTGACTCATGTGTGCAGAGTGTCTTGAGATCCCCAGATGAAAGAACAGGCTGCAGCTGGGCACAAGGTTATTACCTTCTCAGAGCCATGCCCCCCTACTAGCTGGAAGGCACAGGCGCCCTGAGCCAGCCCTCAGCCCAGCTGAGCCTATCTTCACTGGTTGGAAGGTCTCAGTGGTGGAGATCTGAAGAACACAGTGAGATGGGTGACTGAGTCTGTGAAGGGAATTGGACCGTGCTCCCCCGCGCCCCCCAACACTAACAGACTTAGCTAATACCTGGGTGGTGGACCTTAAGGTCTCGCTCTGTGGAAGGCCCTCGATGCCCGCCTAGGCCTTGGGAGCTCCCCACTGTCTCCTACCCCACCAGGCAAGCGTGTCAGCAGGGTGATAAAAGCAGCAAAAGGAAGTGTCCGTTTGCAGGGTCAGGGAAGACAGTCTCAGAAGGGACATTCTGGGTGTGTGTGAACCTCACATCCCTGGGCCTTTCTCCCTGCAGCCCCCGTCCCACCAGGCCTGGAGTGTAATTGGCAGCTCCAGTTGGTGCCCAAGGCTGGGATAAATAGCAGGTCAGCTTACTAGAGCAGCCCCAAATCGAGACACATCCTCCCCTCTTCTGCTTTTAATTCCTTGTGGCTAGCATGTTTATTTTGGGTGAGGAAAAAAATCGGATGTTTATCCTTCGAGGAAATTATCGGCTTGCTTTCCTTCCTCCCCCCACCCCATCCCCTTTTCTTTTCTCTCGGTGTTTTGGGCTTTGAGTTCAGCTGCAGGAGAGACCCCCACCCTCCCATCCCCAAGATGTGAAAAAAGAATAAAGCTGGCCCCAGGCTCAAGGCTGAAACCAGCCCTGCCAGACGGTTCCTCAAAGCCACAGAGAAGGAGGTCCAGTGCCAGGAAAGGGAAACATGAGGGCCAGGGACACCTTGGGAAACCCGCCCTTGACTCTGCTCTCTGCCTGCACAAGACCCTAGGTCTGTTGCCCCTTTTCCTTTCAGGGCCTCCTCCAGGAAGAAACCAAACGAGCACATAGATTGCTTCGAGATCTCTAACGAAGCAGCTAAGAAAGATGTAGGGAGCCCGTTGCAGGGATAGGAGAACGGACATTATCATATCATCACGATCAGATAGTGTTTGCTGAGCCTTTTCTGTAGGCCAGGCCCTGTGGCAGACGCCTAACTGGTGTTACCTCACAGACCACACCCCTGCCCCGCTTCCCAGCCCCCACGAACATTCAGTCCATCCACCATCACAGTGAGCCTGTAACATCGGTGCTGCCTGTCTCATTCTATAGATGAGGAAATGGACATTTCCCCAGTAGTTAAGGAACCTCCTCCTTGTTTCGTGGTAACCATTCATGGTGGCATCTGCTGGTAGCTCGAGCCTGCCGCTCTCAGTACTCAGGGAGACACGGCGCTCTCGTTTTACTCTCCGCGCTCCACAAAAAAAGGCCAGAACTTCTATCTGTTCAGAAGCCAGGTGGGCCGAGAAGGAAGGCTGGAAGTCCCAGAAGAATTTAAGGTGAGGCTCACCCACCATCTGCCCTTCCCCCAGCTTCAGCTATTCTAGACCAAGTATGCTCTGTGGGGGAGGGCCAGCTCCTGGACCCTCACGGCAGCAGCCCAGCCCAGCCCCGCTGGCTCCACCTGCCCCAGGCAGCTACCCCAACACTTTACCACCCTCAGCCCATAGAATCACCCCTCTCCCCCAGAAGCTCCCCTGTGTGACAACTGCTCTCGGGGAAGGGAGAGAGGTGGAAAAGGAGGGAGAGAAAGCCATATGGGAAAACTGCCTGATGCCCGTGACAGTGAC
Source organism: Lutra lutra (assembly GCF_902655055.1). NCBI lineage: Eukaryota > Metazoa > Chordata > Mammalia > Carnivora > Mustelidae > Lutra > Lutra lutra. Next base: position 45,377,137 of record NC_062279.1, on the reverse strand, counting down.
CGTGGTGGTGGTGGTGGTGGTGGTGGTGGGTCCAGGTCACAGCTAAGCAGCCATGGGCTAGAAAGCAAGCCTGGTAGATGCCTTAAATGGTACAGCTTAAAAAGCACAACTTTTCTTACTGAGCAGACCCAAATTCACATAGACTTTCTACCATTGATAGCCCTGTGACCTCAAGGCAACTTCCTCAACTGTTCTGGACCTATGTTTCAACTGGAAAAAAAAAAAAAAAAAAAGACAAACAAAACCAATATAATGAGAAAAGCATGGAAATAAGTGCCTTCCTTGAAGATCTGTTGCACCAGTTAGATGAGAGAGCAGCCAAGGCACCCAGGCCCCAGGCTTGGCATACAGGCTGTTCAGGGAATGCGTGTTTTCCTCTCCTTCCCTGCCTCCGCCTCACCTGCTCTGCTCCCCACCTGGGCTGGAGCAAGCAGTGTGGCTTCCAGGAGTGGGAAAGAGCTACACTACCCCCCTCAGATGAGAGTCCTTCTGGGGAGACCCATCAGAGTCTCAGCAGCCCCAGGGTGGTAGGGGGGGCGGGGGGGGAAGGGCTGTAGGCCAAGGGACCCTCAGGCCCCAGCCCGGCATCCCCCTCCCAAGCTCAGCAAAACATTGGGAGGCTTGGATCAGGGAAGAGAGCCCAGTTCCTTAGCAACTAACAAGCATTTCTCTGTAAAGACAAAGACCCTTCACTCAGATTGCTCCTTCCCTCCACCCCAGCCCCCGCCTCTCCAGGTGTCTGGTGCCCTTCTCAGGAGCAGGGCTAGAATCTGACCCCCCCACCCATAGCCCCTGAGATATAGGGGCCTCTTGCCCCACCCTCCTGGCCATCCTGATATTACCTGTAATTATCCTGCAGCACCTTTCATCCTGGTGCTAATTAACTTCCCCATTCCCCATTCCCCCGCCACCCCCCAGAGCTGCTGGGGGACACGTGAGGCACACACACACACACACACACACACGCCTGCATGCACACACATACACAGATGCTCATGTTTCTCCCCTCTGAGGCCCTCGCTCCATTTTCGAGACCAGGAAACTAAGGTTACAGAGGGGAGCTGATTCCTTAAGGGTTCCCATCTGGTCTCCTTGGGGCTTGGAAGGAGAAACCGGAGCTGAATAGTCTGGCTCAGGGAGAGGGAAGGACAAGGTCCCTCTGAGCATCCTGGGAAGAGGGACCAGGAAAGAGAAAAGCCTTTGGAAAAGACTGAGGAGAACTGTGCCAGGACAGAGGTTTGGCTCCAAATGCCACTTTGGTTCCCACCAAATGCCGGCCGTCCTGCTTCACACAAGAGGACATTTCAAAGGGAAAAAAGGAAATAGTTCCATAAAAAAGGAAAGGAAGAGAAAGAGACAGAAAGGGAAGGAAATAGAGAAGAAAGGCATGGCCATCTGGTCTGACGTAGCTAGAAGGATAGCTGGCCCCGAGGGGAGGCCCGATTTTAGTACCATTCGCTGCTGTGTAAGCCTGGACAAGTCGGCTGCCTTCTCTGAGCCTCTCTAAAATAGCTCAGGTCCAGTGTTCTGTGAGGCCCCATTCAGCTGAATATTCTGCAACTCTATGTGCTTGTTTCAGGGAATGGTAGAGGAAGCCACCACCACAGTCCCTTTGGCTGGGCAGGAGTGGGAGTAAACAAGAAAAAGCCACCAGCACAGTTTGAACCTTGGGATTGAGAATCAAAAGAGCCAAGTGCATTTGGCTGCAGAAAACCCTACCAGGAGGGCCAAACTAAAAAGAGGTTTGCCGACGGGGGAGCTGAAGACCTTGGGGTTTCAGGAGAACCTGTTCCCAGAAGCAACAACCAGCAACAGAGCTCATCCTCCCCAGATTCAGGCTGGAGGAAACCCATTCAGGGAGCCTAGTGGAGGGAGAGTGGAGGACCACATGGGCCCCGTGTCTGCACCCAGGGATGGAGGGTAGAAATGTACCTGTGGAGCCTCCTGACATGCCTGGAATGACAGCAGGACTCAGAAGCACCCCCTTGACCCCTCATGAGCTGGGGTCTCCCCACTGGCAAAAGTCACGTGGGCGGAGAGAGGACAGTTCAAAGGAAAGGGGCTGAGCTTTTCAGAAAGGCAGGCTGAGGGGGCTTCCTCCAGGGCCTGGACAGACAGGCAGGCGTGAGCAGCACCCCCAAAGGAGTCCAGACACCCTCTACCCATACCCACACCCACACCCCTAAACATTCACCCTCTCACATGCTCACAACCCTCACTACTCGCTTTCACTCACCCACACACGCTCACACACTCACAGTCACATATGTATTCCTAATACTGTCACTCGCAGACACTCACATATTCACATGCTTGCACGCTCATTCACACACACACACAAACTGGCCCGAAGTCCACAAGGAAGCTATACGTACACTTTGAGTCATCACAAAGCAGCACAGCCTTCACGGACACGCTGAAGCCAGCACAGTCAGCCGGCCTCCAGCACGGATGGAGGCTCTGTGGTATGCAAAGAATGGGAGAAACTACAAAAGAAACCTACCAGGTCCCTGCTCTCCGGAAGGTGTCCCTCAAGAGTAGTGCGATTGGGAGACCTAAGGCTCTCAACAGACGGGGGAGATGGGGCAGCCTCTGGAGGGACAGGGGGGGCTTGAGGAGAGAGGCCTGGCAGGGTCCTGAAGTAAAACATAAAGGTGTACGTGAGGACAAACCGGCCGGTCCCCAGCCAGCATCCCCCAGACACACACACACACACACACACACACCTGTTCTAACCTGTTCACTAACAGTTCTAACAGTTCACTAACCTGCCCTCAGAGCCTGGTCCACAGACAGACCTTGTATCATTTGCCCCCAAGGACACGGGTCACCCTTGTGCAGAGCTCTGCTGTCTTCCTCCCCCCCCCCGCCCCTGAGAACCAGGCCAGCCCACCCATCCGTATACAAACGTGCATGCGCACACTTCCACACACCTCTACACACCCTGCACACGCACACTGTAAATACAGCAGCCCACACAAAATCACATGGTGTACGCACTCGCTAGACACGACAGGGTTTCAACTCTGCCAGGCTCTGTCTAGACATCCATGCAAGCTGTGTGTACATGCGTTGTGTAGCCCGGGGGGGCTGTGAACATACGATTTGTATGTCCATGCCATCTCCATATATGCATGCCCACTCTCTTCACAACCTACATACACACCGGCCCACCGGTGACACAGACACACCATACTTTGGCATAGAGTTAGGACCAGACAGGGCCGAATCCCAGATCTCACTTTGCAGTCTTCTGATGTAGCAAATGGATTTAAAGCAATAGCTCTTGGGGGGGGGGGGGGGGGGTGCGCGCGTGCACGCGCACACGCATGGGCACACAAGCATGTTTAGGAGTGTTGGAGAGGGGTAAGGGAGGTTCTGGCAGAAGAGGGGAACCAGGCCTTCCCCTGAAGTCCAGAAGGAAGGCACCCAGACACACACCCATCCTCCCTGCGGCCCTACCTCTGGGCCCTTGCCTGCTGCCAGGCCAAGGAAAGGAGAAGCTAAAAGTGGCCAGTCTGAATTGCTAAATTGGTCCTCAGCAGAGAAGGGGAAACGCGTCAGTTCCCTGGGGAAGTGGCCGAGCCCAGGGTGGCCACAGGCCCCTGGGCTTCTACTCCAATGGAAAAAAAAGTTGCTCAAATAGATCTGACGCTTTGTTTTCGAACCTAAAATACCCTGTGGTGGCTGCCGGAAGTGTGACCGCGGGAGGGAAGTGGGGCAAGGAGGGAGGGTTCTTTCGAGTTTCCATTGCAGCAACTTTTTCTTTCGTTTGGGGTCTAGAAGAAGCTCTCTCGCCAATCTGAGAGATGGTTTCTGCAAGAGGGGAGTGCAGCTCTGAGATTCGGGGCTGGGGTACCCACAGCCACAGTCACCCTTGGCCCGCTGCCATCCTTTCCCTCAAGGCTTCTGAACCAGCTGCGTCCTCCAGAGCTGTCAGAATTTTATCTCAGGCCACCTGGTGGCAGGCGGCAAAGCTGACCCAGGGAAGAGTGGCTGATACCAGGGACAAGGGGCCAAGTCGTCCAGAGACCTGGCCTTCCTTAGTGGACTTTGATGTAATTTTTAAAAATTTATTTAAATAATCTCTATACCCAACACGGGGCTCAAACTCACAACTCTGAGATCAAGAGTTGCGTGCTCCTCCCACTGAGCCAGCCAGGGTGTCCTGCTGTAATTTGTTTGAAACCAAGTTCGAACTCTCCACAGAATTTTTCAGGGAGCACATAATAAATTAGTTGGACCGTATAGCACAGACCGACATATTCCGATTCTCGATTTTGATGTCAGCTGCACTAAAGCAAGCCCCAAAATGCAAAGAAGGGGAAGAATGACTACCTAAAACCAGATCCCTACATGCACGCCCCATCAATCACCCCTTCTCCTTCTTTTTCCCCCAAATCCCCACCTCCTATAGATTTACATCTTGCCCGCCCCCACCCTGAACACTCACTTGGCCTTGAGTCTCCCCTCAGCAAGGGCTTCCAAGTTCACGTCCCTGCCGCATTCCCCATGCCTGACACACTGTAGGCGCACAAGACGCCACTGTCCCATGTCAACAACAACTGGGCAGAGGGGCGGGAGCCATCAAGCAGTTCTGTTGCCTTGCAGGGACTCATTCATTCAAAGGAAGGAGGCCTGCTAGACAACAGACTCTGGGGATAGGTGGTGAGAGAGTGGGCCGGGGGTGGGGGGCTAGGAGGGACAACACCAAGAGTAAACGATACAAAATTAGTTCCTGCCCTTCTGGAACCTTTGGGAGGTGGGAGGAGACATTTGTCAAAGGATTACATAAATAAATGTAAAAAGGTAGTGGGGATGGTGGCAATCTGGAGTTAGTGCCTGATCATCACCTGGAAGGGGTGTATCCCAGGAAAGGAGGCTTTCCTGAGTGAGTGGGGGCTGAACTGGGGGATGGACAGACCCAACCTTCCTCAAAGAAAATGCAACATGGTGTGAGAGGTACGAAGAAACAGGATGGCATTGGCGCCTTTGGGAACGCAGAGGCCAGGGGCTGGTTCCTGGGCCCTGGGTACTGGATACCTAGGATTCGAACTGGTGGCCATGAGGCCCAGTGTCTCTACTTGCGGCAGTGGTGTGGGGGGATCGCCTGTGAACCCAGGCAGCAGTTCACAGGCAGCCGCACGCCCTCCGTCCCTGGGTGATATTTACCGCCCTTTAATGACAGCAGGGTAATCACCTTAATGAAAAACTCCCTCGGGCTCAGGGCAGCCAGACTGCGATGAGGAAACCGGGAGGCATTTCGGAGCCGCTGGTGACTCACGCTGAGTATGCCACAAGCAGGCCTGCCATTGGGCGCCAAGGACTCCTGGGTCCCCTTCCCCTGCTCCGCCCGCCACTCCAGGGCCACCTCTGGGCTCAACCTGGGCCTGGGCTGGCTCTCGTGGGCCAGGCCACCAGCACACCGGATGGGCCTTGGCCAGGCCGGAGGCTGAGACTTCTTTCTCTGCCCCTTGTGGATGCCCAGTGCCCCCTCTTCCTTCATGATCTCAGCTCCTGAGCTGCCTGGGATTGGGAGGGGGACACCCCACAATGTGCTCAAGGCACCCTGGAAGATTCTGGGCTCCTCTCCTGGGCTTTGTATCCACTCTCCTATCCAGTTTCACTGCCAGTGCCTCAGTTTCCCGGACTGAGTCGCAGCAGCTCCAGATTCTCCACACCACCCCCCACCCTGCCCCCGGGTGGCTGGAGTATTAATTACAGTTTGTTCCTCACTTTGAAGATGAAAAATGCCAAGGATCATTACCACTCAATTAACGGGGCTATTACCACTTGAGTTTATGTATGATTAATCCTACCCTGCCCCCAGCCTGGGACCCATGTTGCCTTGGACTCCCCAGGCTCCTTCTTCCTCCTGGTTTCACACCTGGGGTTAGCCCCCTTTCCTATTGCTGCTAATACCATCACGAATGGGGCCTGAAAGAGTGTCTGGCACATTCATTCTTCAACAAATATGTATGGAGCACCCCCATAAGCCCGTTTCTCGCTGGCCATATGGCAGTGAGGGTAACAGAACTTTCTGGAGCTTACATTCTAGTAGATGCCAAATGTCTCATGGGATCTAGCAGATCCCGGCTCAGTACTGTGTCCCTTCTCTCCCTCCGGGATTCCTCACTCACCTACACAAGAAACCATAATCAGACCTAGGCTAGGCACTTTGAGAAGTTCTGGAAGGATAATGCTAATGGGTTCTAGTTCCAGAGATGAAAAATATAAAGTTGAATGAAACTGGGGGGAGGGGATCATAGCTCTTGGAACAGAATCCCCCTCCCCTTTTCTCCCCTCCTGTTCTCTCCCCTCCTGTCCACTCCCCTCCTCACTATAGGTCTCAGCACCCCCGCACCCCCACCCCACATCAGGCCTTCCCCTCTTCCTGGACAAATCTCTCCTGCCAGGCCACAGAGGTCCTTCTGCCTCTGAACCCCCTGTCTGTGCTCCTTTGAGACACTTAGCATGTCTTGTGCATGATGGCTCCTAACAGCCTCCTTCCTCATTCCCTAGAAGCCGCTATGCTCCCTGAAAAACAGCAGGAGCCCAGGCTCAAGTTTGCTTCCCTCCAAAAACAGTACACAGGAAGGGCTTCCTAGATGTTTGCCTCATTGAAGCAAGAGAGCTAAGTCCCAGACCTAGGAGCTCCCCTGACAAAATGGAATTTTGCTGGACAAGAGGTACTCTGTCCTGGGCGGGGGTGGGAGGGGGTTCAGGTGGGAAGGTTTGAGTGGATCAGGCTGTTCCTCAAATAGACCAGGTTTCAGAATCACCAAGGTGGGCCCCTGAATTGGGTCGAGGAGCTTGTATGGTGCCCCCACCGGGGCAGGCCTGGGACCAGTGCTAGGGAGACAGAGGAGTAAGATTCGGTCCCTGCCCTCTGGGAACTTAGATACCATCTCTTGTCTTCAGGTAACTTTCTGAGTGATCTTGGTGCAAATAATTCTGAACAGCCCAAATAATGCTATAGTGGCAGAGAGAGAGAGAGAGAAATCACGTCCCTTATCCTTTGCCCATCGGCCCAAGCCCTGTCAGGGAAACTCACGCCATCAGTCAAGCTGATGGGCAGACTTCCAGTGGGCTCCACTTGGCCAGTATTGTTCCCCTAGCCCTCAAGGTGACAGGAAAGGTCCTGGGGCAGCATCAGTCCTTTGCCCCAGTGTTGTAAAAAGAGTTTCATTTCCTAGGATAGCTACGGCCTGACAGAGGTCAGGAAGCCCTGCCTAAGCCATCTTGGTGAAGGAGGGTGATAACACAACTGAGGAGCTCAAACTCTGGGCCCAGAAGAGTCATTCACTGCTTTTTCCCAGACCCCAGAGTTTTGACTGCCCAGAAATGCCAAAAAGAACGCAAGTCTGTCTCCAACTCCTCACCTTGATGGAGGAGGCAAAGGGCCCCCTTGTTTAAGGCTGGCGAGGGACCTGAGCCAAGGACCTGGTAAGGGGAGAGGATCTCAACCCCAGCTCTCTGGTTTCCCGAGGCATATCTTACAGGGCTGGGAGGAGAGGAACATCCCAGCCTCTGGAATCCAGCACCTGCCCCCTGGGTAAAGCCTGCAGCCCAGCAAGAAAGTGGGAGAGAACCTGTTCTTCATTGCTCTTCCTCCGTTTCTCTCTCTCTCTTTGCTCCCCCTGACTGCCTCCCCCACTGTCCCCATACACTCACACATTTTCTGGTTCATTTCAGATGACAAAGTTCCTCTTTTCAAAAAGCCCCATCCCCCAAGAGTCCTTTCTACAGAGATACCATCCCTCCCAGTTGAGAAGGGGGCTGTCCCACTGCGGCCCCCAGGGGCAATGACAGGCCTTCTGAGCACATGACTCCACTTACCTTCCATGAAGCCCTAAGCCACCACAGCGAAGTTCCCATCCTAAGGCCTCACGCCCTGACCCATGCTTCATCCTCCACAGGGATCCCGAACCAAGCCTTACAGAACTCCAAACTCGATTAGGAACACTAACGTGTCTCCTCCCAACCTTTTGTACAGTGGAATCCTAAAACAGTGTATTAACAGGACTGGGAAGACTTTAGGGGTGGGTTGTATGGTTCACTTCCTACAAGAAGCCCAGGAACAAGAGACCCTGGCTCAAAGTCACATAGGTAATTCACGGCAGAATCCAGAACTCCTGTTTCCACCTTCCACTTTAACCATCCAGCAAACTCTTTGTAAGTCTCGCCTTCTGCACGAGACCTGCCTTCCCTACCCCCATCCCCAGCCCTGCCCTAGACACTAGTCCACTCTACCCCTGTGGCTGCTACTCGCTGCCTTGGACTGACGTCTAAGAAGGGGGTTCCAGGACCAACCAGGGGCTCCTTCCCAGCAAATTTACTTTGAAACAAGACTTTCTCCCTTTTGGTCACCAGACTTACCCCCAAATTCCTGGAAGTGTGATCAAAAACCATCCTGATTCAACATAATTATAAGGAGTTACTTCGAAATGGGGCACAGGCAGGTGTTCAAAATGGAAGTGCTGGACTGACGTGGAGAGGCCCCTGTGGCCTGAGACAACCTCGGGTCACAGGATGTGGGCAGAGAGGGGCACAGTGGCCATTCCACCTCCTGAGAGCCCCTCGGAAAGGCTGCTCACCCACCCCCAAACTCCCTGAGTGTTTAGCGCCAGACTCTCCCCTGGGCAGGGGGTCCTCCCCCACCCCATGCTGGGTCCAAGTTGGTGCAGGGAGGCAACTTTCCAATGAACCTTTCTTCTACCCATCACCTTCTCCACAAGTTGTATACCTACCCATCCTTTTACCCACCTCTGCCATCTCATTTCTTTCTCTGACAGGCATGATGGGGACAAACGCTGGGATGAAGAGTGGTAGGTAGCTTGGAGTCACAAGGCCCTGAGTTCAAATCTCAGCTCAGCCACTTCTTGGTCCAATATCTTCCAATGAACAACTTGGACTCTATTTTTATTTTTATTTTTTTTTAAAGATTTTATTTATTTATTTGACAGACAGAGATCACAAGTAGACAGAGAGGCAGGCAGAGAGAGAGAGAGAGGGAAGCAGGCTCCCTGCTGAGCAGAGAGCCCGATGCGGGACTCGATCCCAGGACCCTGAGATCATGACCTGAGCCGAAGGCAGCGGCTTAACCCACTAGGCCACCCAGGCGCCCCTCTATTTTTATTTTTTAAGGCCAAATATTAAGGGGGCAGCCCTAAAAGTGTTTTCACTGGATTGCTGTAAAGAATGAAGACAATGAATTATGTCCACAGGGCTCCCATGGCCCCAACTTCTGTGGCTTCAAAAGGAGCATACCCTCAAAAGTCTTCATGGCTGTGTACAGTATTTGCCCTCCAAAAGCTTCTAGGCAAAACTCACCTAGCCTCAGCTGGCTGTCATGATCAAACAAATAGGAATGACCTTGAGAATACCCAGCTGACCAGGCAGAGTCCACCAGTGACCTGTCTGTCTCCTGTGCACATCCTGGGGAGCACCCCAAAATGGAAAGCAATGGGGTCAGTCCAGAGCAATCCCGCCAGAGTGGGCCCTGTACACAGGTGTCTGGAATGATGTGAGGAACCCCAGGCACTCTGTAGTAGGCCAGACATCAGCTGCTTGTCACTGGGCCTGCTACCGACAGTCAAACCTCAGTCCTCCAGCATTGAGAGGCTACCATCTCCAGGGATCATGCAAAGCAAAGGGCTTCATTCCTTTGGGTTTTTTCTTACCCTTCTTAAGCATTTTCTTTTAAAATGCAAATGGCCTCTGGGAAGAGCAATGCAATAATTGCTAACATCCCAGATTGGATTAATTGGTGGTGGGGGAGGGTCTGTTCTTGTAAGACTGCTGAGGACTGGGTATCTGTAGCAAAAAGGGGAGCTCAAGTTCAGAGGTGACTGCAGAACTAAGGACCAAAACAGAGCAACAACCTGGCCTTTTTCGGGAATGAATTCCTAGGGCCACATTGACTCCTCCCTTTATCCTTCCACCAAGACAAGCATCCCAGTGGCCCCCATAAACAGCAGCAGTCCCCAGAATGCAGCTGGCAAGGAGAGCCGGGTTCGTGGTAGAGAGCAGCCAGGGGCTGGGCCGCCTTGGCCCCAGCGCAGAGGGGCTGGGCCTGCCTTTCACCATCTCCAGGCTGAGGACGCCCTGAACCAGTGCCTACTCGCTCCCCAACAAGTCCGGGGCTTGGAGTTCAGGTAATTAGGCCCTTGGCATTCTCACCTGAGCCCGCCAATAAAATGGAGACAATCATCCTCAGCCCCTGTTCAGGAGGGAGAGGGGAAAGAAGGGGGGAGGGAAGAAGGACAGCTTTTTTTCTATGCTGAATTCAAGGCTTGGCAACCAGACAGGAGGTTATTGGTCTATAAGCAACCATTCCAAACATCCCATACCCACTTCAAACCCAGGGCTGTCCCTGCCTCATGTCACCCCCAGCTACCCAGGGCTGGTGCTCCCACAGAGTGAAGACCTTTCTTTAACCATCTCTCAGTGCCCAGCAGGTACCTGGCATGCAAACCAGACTTTCTTTTTCCCCTAAATAATAAACTTGCGTGCTTCTTGTGTGTGATCACATGGATGTGGGATACCTGGCCCTTTTTAATCCCTTGGTCACTTATGCTCACAATAAGATGCATGGTAGACAGGGGAGAATATAATATACCGATAGTAATTGCCATTTATGGAGTGCTTGCTGGGGTCTAGCTTAAGTATGAGGATTATGTCATTTAAAGTTTCCTAAGCCATAGGTACTATTATTACCCCAATTTACAAACAAGGAAACTGAGGCTAAGAAAGAAATTCTGAAATTTGCCCCAGGTCACACCGAAGTTTTAATGAATACTTATTTAATTGAACTGATGGTTCCCATTCTTTGTCAAGAACTAGTAGGAAGGAGTGGGGGGAGGGGATCTGCCCCCAAAGACTCCTACCCGAGCTCACCAACAGGTAAGCAGAAGGTGAAGCAGGGGGACAAGCTCTGCTCCTCCCTCCTCTCCTTTCTTGAGTGCAACAGGTGCAGCTAGCCTGAAAATGTTTTGGGGCCATCTCTCCAGTGGCTCACTCCTCCACAGTCTCTGGGGTCCTGGAAGCTCTTAAGGATCCCGAATTCTCCCCCTGCCTCTGTTTTCCCTAACGTGGGCCGCTATTGGCCACAACGGGTTTCCAGCTCCTCGACTCTCCTCTCCCGGGGAGAGGTCTGGCCGAATAGGGAGGGGGTGCATCGCGGCAGCATCCTCAGGGGTGGAGGTGGACCGCCCGCAGGTCTCCCGCCGCCTTCCCACCACCCCCGCAGGTTGAGCTGTGCCTCGCGCGGGGAAACAAGGGGAGTGCAGTCAATACCGTGGCCTGCCGCTCGCCCAAGGCCGCGGCCCCGGCGGTGTCTGCTGGCCCCTGTCAGGAACCCGCGGAGACCCCTGCCACCTCGCGGTGCCCGCGCAGCAGGAAGCGCCGCCGAGGAGCCAGGTGCAGGCGACACTCGCCAGTCACCGCCACTCCCCGCTTCTCCCTTGCCGCCGGGCTCTGCGGCCAGAGGCCGGAGCCGCGGGCTCATTTTTCACGCCCCCCAGACCGCCTCTCTAGGTGACGCTAGAGTCTGTGCGGTTCCTTTAAAGGCTGCGGGTTCCGTTCTTCTTTCCTTTTCCACTGGATGCCAAAATATGCAAATCCGGGGACCGGAATCAGCAGCCAAATCGAGGAGAAGGGGCGCGGCCGGCGCGTCACCGGATCCGCTCCTTGTATGGCTCTTCCCGGCTTGGCCCGCCGCCCCGCGACCCTCCCTGCAGCCGCCAGGGCCCCTCCCCCGCCCCGCCGGGCTCACACTGCCGCCCACGCCCCCGGGCCGGCCGTTCGCCCCCCTAGGGAGGGAGCCGGGGGCGGGAGGCGCTGTATGCCCTGATTCCGGCCGGAGCCGGGGACCGCAGCAGAGCGCTCCCTCCCCGCGCCGCGCAGGCGGAGGAGAGCCCGGGGGCGCAGCGCCTCCCCTGTATAGGTGTGGGGAGCCTGGCGCGAGCGGCGGCCGGGGTGGGGTGGGGTGAGGGGGCTCGCGGGCGGTGGGAATCCCTCCTTTCCCAAGAACCAGAGAAGATCCGGGGGAGGCCGGGCCCTCCCTCCCCCGGTTCTCCGCCGAGCCGAGGGGAGTGGAGCGAGGTTGTCATCCACCCCCACCACGATAAGCAGCTCGGGAGTTCCTCCCACACGTCCCCGGCCCGCGTGGCCCTCCCACGGAGTGAGGCCCGGGGATCCTCTCTTCCTCCTTGTCAACACTCCCACTCCCCCTGAGAAATGCACGTTCCCCCAACCCCGACTCCCCAGCGCGCGGTTGGAGGGGAGGAAGGAGGGGACGCGGGATTCACCGCGCCCACAAGGCCACAGAGGAGGGAATCCTCCCACGCCAAGCCGGTGCCGGTGTGATTCGGGGTCGCTCCCCCACGCTCTCTTTCTCTCCTCCCGCTCTCCCGCGGCCCGGCCGCGCGCGCTCCCGGAGCAGGCCTCGGGGAACGTAGCAGCCGCCCCCGGGATCTGCTGCCGCTCCGGGAGGTGACAGCGTTCCGGTCGGCAAACAGGAGGCCCTTGACTGCAGGGCGCCGGCAGGCAGCGATGGGGACAGCCCTGTGGAAGGCGAGGGGGAGGGCAGAGACTAGAGGAGGTGGCTCAGAGACTGTGGGTTCGGCTTGCTCCTGCTGCAACTCAGTGGCGGGCCCTTCGCAGGCAGCAACAGCGACAGCGCCTGGGCCTGCCGGGCCCTCCTGCCATCCCGTGGCCAAAGGGGTGCTTTGGAACCGTTAAGGAATCATCAGGGATTTGGTGCACATGTTTCCTATCCCCTCAACTTCATTCCTACTTCTTTGCCACCCAAACCGCACACCCCCGACCCCAAAAGCGCGGGGCTCTAGCCTCCGACGCAGCCACGCTTTAGCCACCAAGGTCTCCAGCCGCTGCGCTCGGCAGGGAGTCAGCGCAGGGTCAGGGCCCCAGGGAGCGGCAGGGGTGTGGGCGGAGTATCCGAGCGAGAGCCACCAGAAAGTGGTGGGGATACTGGATCTGCGACCCCTGGCCCGCTGGAATCCTCCTCGAAGGGACGCGCTCCCTGTCCGTCAGTCTCAGGCAGGGTCCTAGATGCGAGAGGAGCGGCGGGAGCGGGGTCGGAGCGCACACGTTCCGGGCTCCCCAGAAGTTTCCAGGCTGCAAAGGGACCTCACCGGGTGGTTCCAATTCCCTTTCTCCCTGCTCCGGGTGTTGGAGGCCACTTGCAAACAACTCAGCCCCCTCCCCCGCGGTACAAGCGCGCTCCCAGAGTGCAGACCTCCTATAAACACACAGGCAGTTATTGCTTTTTCAACTCCGCGCCGAGCGCTTTACTCTTTGCGATCGATGCTTCCCTTTTCCTCTCTCGTCTCGAATTTTCCTTCATTCTTCTATTTTATTTTTCTCTTTCTCTCATTTTCTTAAGGTGCGCGAGCGTTGCGGGCGCCGCATGTTGGCTGCGGCCCGCTTCCTGCTTTCTAATGTTCCATTGTGAGGAGCTTCCATTGTGACGTCGCGCCCCTTCGGCTGGGCTTTGTCTGTCCATATATGGGCAGCTACGTCACGGAGCTTTCCCGGGGCTCAGATAAATAGGCTGGTGGAGTTCCCTGGCTGGGAGCTTTTGGGCAGCAGTGAGCTTGCTAGGAAGCGGCGGGGCTGGTGGTGGTGATAGCAGCGGCAGCAGCAGCGGCAGAGGCGGCGGCGGCGGCAGTGGCGGCGGTGGCGGTGGCGGCTCGGGGGGCGGGGGGGCCGCCGGCGCGCATCTGTTTGTGAGATCAATACTGAGGCCGCATCCAACCCCCTCGGGCCGAGATTCCCCCAGCCCAGGCCGCCCCCCCACCCCCCCGCACACGCCCCCCCCCAGCCTCTTACGGCACCAGCTGAGGCACCCAAGAGGATTACCCCCTTTTGCCCTATCTCCCACCCACCCCAAAAAGAGAAGATCCCCTCCCCTGGCCCACCCCTTCCCCTCTTCCCTCCCCCTCCCCCCGAACTTTCCCTCTCGCATGCTTTTCCCCTGCACCACGGATCGCCTCTCGGATGCCGCTTGCCTGGAAGCTGCGTTAGGAGCGAGCGGCGGCGGTGGCGGCGGTGGCGGCGGCGGCAGCTCGGGAGTGCTATGACCGGCAAACTCGCCGAGAAGCTGCCGGTGACCATGAGCAGTTTGCTAAACCAACTGCCTGACAATCTGTACCCCGAGGAGATCCCCAGCGCGCTCAACCTCTTCTCTGGCAGCAGCGACTCGGTAGCCCATTATAATCAGATGGCTACAGGTAAGGGCGGCGGGGAGGCGGCGAGGCAGCGAGGAAGGAGAGGGGAAGAGAGGAAGAAGAGGAGGGAACGAGCTGGCGATCTATGGATGGATGGATGGATGGATGGATAGATGGGTGGATGGATGGATGGATGGATGGAGAGGTGGGGGGCGCGCTGGGAATTTTCCGGGGGGCGAGTTGCTTTTCCCACCCACTCCTCCCGCCCTCCCCGATCGGGAAGGCTCGGTTGGCGACGCCACGGTAGAGGCTTCGGTTCTCCCGGGTGGGGGCAGCCGCCGACCAGAGGGAGGTAGGTGCGAGCGGCTCTGGGGTTCTCCACTTAGGGGGCGCGATCGCCAGGCTGCGCGCAAGGCGTGGTGCTGTCGCCCCCTTTCCCGGGAGGAGCCCAGCGTCCCTTTCACCCGCGCTCTCCCCCCTTACTCCCTCAGCCTCCCACCCGGGATGGAGCCATGTGCGGCGTGGAGTCCCCGCGGTGGGAGAGGTACTGCGACGCTGCCTTTCCGGGGCGTTCAGCAAAGCCGTGGGGGTGTGGGGACGGCGGGGAGAGGGAGGGGGGTCCACCCGCGCGGGGGCCATCACGGGGGGCGATCCCCCAGCCACGGGGCTTGGGAAGAGCGGCCACTCCCGCGATGGAAACGCGGGCCGGTTTTCGCCCGCCCTCCACCCTCGCTAGCTGAGGCTGGGCTTTCCCCCCTGCAGCAAGAGCCGAAAGCTCCTCCAGGCCTGGCGAAGGCTGGGGCACTGGAAGGCGGCGGGAGAGCTCCCTTTGCGGGCAGAACCCCTCTACGTGCCGAGGACAAAGCGTCGGAGCGCTCCGGGTCGGCGACCCGGGCGTGGTGCCCACTGGGGGCTTCGTCGGGGCAGGAAAGGCGCGGCGTCCCGGCGCGGACAGGGCTAGGGGAAGAGGCCGAGTTCCGTGCGCTAGAGAGCGAGAGCCCGGCGCGCTCCGGGTCTCAAACTACCTGTAGCTGCAGCTACCTGCCCGCCCCACCTCGGAAACAACAACAATGCTTCTCGCGTGCGCGCGTGTGTGTGTGTGCGCGTGTGATACGTGAGTGTGTGCGCGGCGTGTGTGGTGTGTGTGTGCAGCCGCCACTCCACACCCCGATCCGTAGTATTTTGCTGTATCCAGGTTGCGCCCGGGAGCGCGGCACCGCCCGCTTTGCGCTCGGGCGCAGCTTTCCTCCTACCCCGCGCGCTCTTCGCTCCACCCGGCCGCACCCTCCACACCTGGGCGAGGACCTGGGCGCCCCGGCCCGGGAGCCGGCTCGGCTTCACTCACCCCTCCCCTCTCTTCCCCGCTCTCCGCAGAGAATGTGATGGACATCGGTCTGACCAACGAGAAGCCCAACCCGGAACTCTCTTATTCGGGCTCCTTCCAGCCAGCCCCCGGCAACAAGACCGTGACCTACTTGGGAAAGTTCGCCTTCGACTCCCCTTCCAACTGGTGTCAGGACAACATCATTAGCCTCATGAGCGCCGGCATCTTGGGGGTGCCCCCTGCCTCAGGGGCACTCAGCACTCAGACCTCCACGGCCAGCATGGTGCAGCCGCCGCAGGGCGACGTGGAGGCCATGTACCCGGCGCTGCCCCCCTATTCTAACTGCAGTGATCTCTACTCGGAGCCTGTGTCTTTCCACGACCCCCAAGGCAACCCCGGGCTCGCCTATTCCCCCCAGGATTACCAATCGGCCAAGCCGGCCTTGGACAGCAATCTCTTCCCCATGATTCCTGACTACAACCTATACCACCACCCCAACGACATGGGCTCCATTCCGGAGCACAAGCCCTTCCAGGGCATGGACCCCATCCGGGTCAACCCGCCCCCCATTACACCCCTGGAGACCATCAAGGCGTTCAAAGACAAGCAGATCCACCCGGGCTTTGGCAGCCTGCCCCAGCCGCCGCTCACGCTCAAGCCCATCCGGCCCCGCAAGTATCCCAACCGACCCAGCAAGACCCCGCTCCACGAGCGGCCCCACGCGTGCCCGGCGGAGGGCTGCGACCGCCGTTTCAGTCGCTCGGACGAGCTGACCCGGCACCTGCGCATCCACACGGGCCACAAGCCCTTCCAGTGCCGGATCTGCATGCGGAGCTTCAGTCGCAGCGACCACCTTACCACTCACATCCGCACGCATACGGGCGAGAAGCCCTTTGCCTGCGAGTTCTGCGGGCGCAAGTTTGCGCGCAGCGACGAGCGCAAGCGCCACGCCAAGATCCACCTCAAGCAAAAGGAGAAGAAGGCGGAGAAGGGGGGTGCGCCCTCTGCGTCCTCGGCGCCCCCAGTGTCCCTGGCCCCTGTGGTCACCACCTGCGCCTGAGGCTCGGGCCCCCAGATCCCCACTTTTCCCCTGCAGTGTCTCCCAGCTGCTCGCCTGAAAGCAGCGGGGAAAGCTAGCCACGGAGGCTCAGGGGCCGCGCCCTGGCCTCTCCATGGACGTAAGGTCCCTTGTTCCCCTTCGATGTCCCCCGTTTCCACCCTTTCACACCGGCCAACGGTCGGGGGCCAGGGCAGGAGGCGCCCTCCCTTCGCTGCCCCCCCCTTAACCAAGGCGTGGGGGCGGAAAGGTGGCGTCTAGCCCGCTTTGTTCAGTGCGGATCGTCTTGATCCAGGGGCCGCTGGGCCGCGCCAAGGACCTGCGGGGGACTGAAGGCGGGGCTCGCCCAAGCCTTGCCCGACCCAAGCACCTCACGGTTCCCCCCACGTCTCCCTCGGTTCCCCCTCGAAGACCCGAGAGGGGGAGGGGGTAAGGAGCGCACCAAAGCGCAGAGCTTGCTGCCCGCCGCACGCACGCGCGCCTGCGTGCGGGGATGCGCCGCGCGAGTGTGCGTGCTCGCGTGAGTGTTGTGTGTGGGAGTGTGGGTGTGCGCGCGCGCGCACGCGTGTGTGTGTGTGCGTGTGTGTGTATGTGTGTGTGTGAGACTCTTGAGCTGAACTGGGCTGTGTCCACCCCAAACTCTTCCCTACATCGGGTCCCCAGGCCGCTGGGGGAATGTCCCAGGTTGGGGGCCTGCACGTGGCCGGAGGAGACGGTCTTCCATCTGCTCGGAAATCATGTTTCTTACAGAAATGCCTCAGATGCCGCCGTGGGGCTTTTACCGCCGTATAGGGGTGGCCCCTCAGCACCCCTCCTTTTCCGAGCGCTTCCCTCTCAGGCCTCAGGGCAGTTTGATCTGCGGGGAGAAGGAGCAGCCATCACTAAACCTGCCTTGTAACAGATCTATGTCCTCAAGCCCCACTTTCCAAAAGCTGTGTTGCTGAGTTCGCTCCTCTGCCCTTTTCCCCCCTCCTCTCCCTTCTCTCTAAAGCCTTCTCCCATCTCTTTCAAAATCTTCTTCCAGAAAGGCAGGCCTCAACCAGCCACCTCATTTCACCATCTTTCTGTTTTCGCTCACTCATACCCATTTCTCCTTCTCCCCAGTGATGGGAAAGCAGGCTCATTTTTTCGTCCTTTGTCACTGCCCACACAACAGGTAGAATTCAAAGCTGTGTATATGGTGTGTGTGTGTGTGTGTGTGTGTGTGTGTGTGTGCATGTGTGTATATACACACGTACATACATACATACATATACATATATATATAACACACAACATGTACTCTCAGCAAAATAAAATCTCCAAGGCACTTGGCGATCCAGTGCAGCGCACTGGAGTAAAGAGAATTTGTAGGTATATAAGCTTTAAATGATTTATTTTTTATGAAAAATTTAACCGATAAGATTGTATCTACATAGATGTGTGTGTGTGTGTGTATATACACATATATATGTATGTACGTGTACGTGCATATACACACATACACACATCTCTGTCCAAATTTTCCTTAAAGATATGGGTATTTTTGCATTCATCCCTGTTGCTGAAATGAGGCATTATCTTTTCCGCACCCAGCTCTCACTTTCTCCCCGCCCTACCTCACCTCTTCTCAGGCACCCTTCCTCCCTAGCACTTCCTCCCCCCACACACAGGGGTGACTCTTTTGAAATGGAGTAGTAGGGAAGGTTGCTCTCTGACACAGCTTCCAGCAGTCTTGACTGAATGTACTGTTCCCTCTTAGCGTTATTTCTCCTGCGGTCACTAAGCTGCCCAGAGAGAAGGAACAAAGGTCTGGAGTTTACAGAATGTCTGTTTTTAAAGTCACTTTATGCGTTTCCCACTTTTTTTTTTTTTTAAGAAAAAAAGCATCGGGGGTTTTTGTTTGTTTGTTTTTTTGTTCTTTGGGTTTGTTTTTTGTTTCCTTTGGTGGTGGATAAATAATACTAAAAAGAGTCTAGTGAAAAGGGAAAAAAATCAAAGAGCAGGGGGATTGTGAATTTCCAGGTACTTGGACTTTTTTGTAGAAGGAGAGAGAAGAGGATGAAGTTTGCCAGGAGGGCCCATATTTTTTCAGCTGAAGGGTAAAATCTTTCTTTGCAGAGACAGTATTTTGCTGAATACTTTTTATAATGTGATGATTATTAAAAACAAAAATTTTGGTCACTTCAAAGCTGGAAGGAGGAATCAAATATCCTTTAATATTTTTTCCTTGCTCCTTCTGGTTTATGCATGTCACTGCATGATAATCTGAGTTTTCCTTTGTTTTAATAAAACTGTTCTCAGACATTTAAGCTTAAACTAAGAGAAAAATAACTTTGTTGCCAAAAGGTTGTGCTCTCCAGATTTTTTTACATGTCTGCATGTTTTAAAAAAACAACAACAAAATAAAATGCACTCTAACTTATGTGAACTGAGAGAAAAAAAATCAGGTTTTAAACAGGAAAACCTATGGGGAATGATATTTTTTGAAAGACTTTTGTATAAAGTTGAGTACTTAGAAAAAGACAAACCAGATGTAATATATTTTGTGGATGTTTTTATTTCTTGGATTTATAGTACCTTATACTAAGGTTAAAAAAATATGCTTGATATTGTGAAAAGGTGAAATTCTTCACCAACATTTCATTTGCTCCTTTGTCACATTGTTATGCCAATATAATATAGTTAATGAAAACAGCATTTTTAAAAACCGAAATATTGAAATGGTGTAATGTTGTACCATTTGCACTGTGAGCAAATGCTAATACAGTAAAGATATTGTGTTTGCTGACAATCAGCCGGCCTATTAATCTCCTTATTTTATTTCTTGTTTTCATAGTATAAAGTTTTGGTTTGGCCTGTTTTTTGTCTTGTTTTGTTTTTGGCTGAGGCTGGTTTGATAGGTTCTTGTACAGGCTTTGTTGCTCTTGCTCTGAAAACTCAATGTGAGACCTGGAATTTGGCATCATGAGAAGCTGGTCAGAATTTGGCGCGGGCTCTGCTGTTTCAAACCCAGTGTCGAGTGTTTACAGTGGTTCTGAGAGAAAAGGATTCTTCCTCCACGCTGCTGGGAGTCTTAGACTGCCAGAGAGATGAGGCAGGCAGATGAGATAAACCCGTGGGAGTCGGAACTGGTGACTGGAAGCTTCTAGAACCCTTCTCCTTGCTTTCTAATGGCTATTGAGGGTAGAGACGCAGGGATCTTCTAGTGGCTGAACTATAGCTCTGGTGCCAACAGGGAGCACCAGAGCAGGACCCTGTGGAATCCCTAGAGCCACATTGAGTAGTGCTCTTGCTACAGCTTTTGAAGCCTGAAAAACAGGTGGAGACTTGAGAGAGGGTTCTTCAAGGTTGGCAAGATAACCAGAAAGATTGGAAGCTCTATTGTGGTCAGATAATTGGGAAAAATCAGATTTAAAAATTATGCAACTTCAGCCCCACTTGGGCAGGACTCTCCAGGCCTCACTATTTGTAGCTGCCTGGGAAAGAGGGTTTTGGCTGAAAAAAAGCAGCTTTTACGAACTCCCCGGGATCCAATGCTTCTGAGATTTGGAGGACATACAAGGAATATTTTATATAGCATTAACCCCTCCCATCTTATGACTTCTATCTCCCATAGAGGTGATGCCACCCCCACTCTTTGAGCTTTCTTCCCCCAGAACCTTGCCCTTTCTTGACTGAGTTCATTGGCCAGCCCTAGAGCTTTCTCCCGGTTCTCTTAAAGAGATACATACCCACCCACTTTCTTTGTGCGTCCCGGCTCCACTCTGCTCCTTTCACCTTATTTACAATCCTTTATCCTCCTGCAGCTTGTTCTAGAATGATCCTTGGACAGATCAGTCCTTTTTCTCCCTTTCTTCCTGCCTGCCCTCTAAAACACTCAGTTGAGCTTTTCTGTTATGTATTTTGTGTGTCATCTGCCTCACTGAAGCTTGGGGGCAGGGGCTCGGTGTCTGCGCGCTGCATAGACATAGACGTAGATACAGCAACTGGGGGACCATGTCTTGCCGCCTGACGCAACCATACAGTGACAGGAATGGAGTACAACATCCCTGCTCAGAAACTGCTCTTGCTGCCCCTGTCAGGCCCATCGCCCCGAAAAATGTGGGTGGTATTTCGGTTGGCTTCAGTTACCGAGAAGTTGAGGGCAGACCCGAGTGTAGGTGGTGGGCCGTGGCCTTAGAAAAGAATGTTTTTTGAAGTGTGAGATCAATAAAGAGAATGCTGTATGGAATCTTACATTTTCTCACCCACACAATTCTAGGTCACGGGCTGCCATCTTGAATTCCCTTCTTTCACCTCATGAAACTTTCGAAATTCCAAACTGCAACTATAGCCACAAGGAAGTATCCTTTTTTTTTTTTAGCAAAGGGAATCCAAGATGGCTGAAAAGCCCTAAAGATTGAGCATATAACCCACCTCTTTGCTAAACTAGATATTTGCTTCCAGATTTCCATGTGTTTTTCAAGGGCATATTTATCAGAGAAGGATAGCGTCACTGGGTGTCTTCATAGTTAGCATCCGGCCCCACCTGCACCTTCTCCAATCAAATCAGGCCCTCAGAGTTATACTTTCGTCAACAGTGTACTATGCTGCATGATTAATAAACTCACTTCCCATTGGTGCATATTACTCAACCCAACCCTGTTCAACCACTGGGTTACTTGACAATATGGCAGCCCGCCTGGCTGGCACCAGCCCTGTGTGGTGTAATCTCTGATTCATACTTTGTAGCTAGATAAGGCTGTCCCAGATAGCATCATACCAGCAACCCAACCTGCCTGGGTTTTGTAAGTATGGGGAGAGGAAACTCAACCTTCACACTTAGGGAGGAAGTGGAGAGATGGTAGAGGAAAGGGCTGGATAGAGCTATCAGGAGAAGGAAGCAATGGAAGCTTGGCCGGGAGGAAAATCAGGCATAGAAATATGGAAGGGGCTTAACTATGTCCAAAGCAAGCTAAAGGTGTTTAGGGTGAATGAAAGAATTTCTCTCTATCTTCCTCTCTCTCTCTCTTTGAGAGTGGCTTTACCGGAGGTGGCTTTACCGGAGGTGATGACTCTTTGCAAAATTGGACTCCATGAACTAGGGCTGGGTACAAAGGAGGAGATACTTCATGAGAAGCGGGGGCAAGGAGTGGCTTATTTTCTAATGGTGGGGGTAGTAGTGATGTAAGTGTGGGTATACATATTCTTCTCAACTATATAAAAAGGAATAGCAAGGTAGCTCCCGACGATAGCAAGGTAACGGCTAATGGCCAGTGGCTACGGATCCCCTTTTACTAATCCAGAACTTGCCTGCCATAGATGAGGGGTTGTGGGCTACATTTTCCTGGCCTCAGTTGGTTGGCCCTCCTGGTGCCGTGGAATAATAAGCCTGAGGAAAGTAGAAGGCCTCTGCGTGTCCCAGAGACCAGAAGTCATACTGGCAAATTCTTAACAACTGGGGGGAAATGGCTTTCTAAAAGGTGCCATGTGGTTTTCAAAAGAGGTCATAATCCTTAATCTATCCCAAATGGTTCTTTTTAGAAAACCCACTCTTTATATGGATAGGAATGAGGTTTCCAGAGGAAGAAAAAAGATCTAAGGGACTCTTGGAGCCCCTTGGCCACCTCAGTCCCCGGCTGCAAGCCGTCAGGCCCCTGTCAGTCAGTCATCCACAGTGGCCGGGGACATGTCTGGCCTGGTCAGCCTCTCCCAACATCCCACCCCTGTTTTTGCTTGAAGGTTCATTTCTATCCCATCTCTCATATTTTCAACAATTGGTTATTTTCAAGGAACAGAGGTCATGTTCATAAGTCGCTGACTTGTCCATGACGGGGGAGGGAAGGGACCAGACCCTGACTCACTTGCCTAGGATCCTCATTCCCCATTCTTGTAATGGTTGCCTTGTCTGGCATTTGAAATTGGGACAGTCCCTGCCTCCACCTCTCCTGGCCACCAGGAGCCCAGTGCTCCTCAGCCCTCTGACCTGGGCGTGAGAACAGTATTTCTTCCCTTCTGGCAAACACGCAGATGGCTGGAAGAAAGGTTTCTGAGGAATCTTACAAAGGAGCTGAAGCACACAGAACATGGCCAAAAGCTGCAAACAAGAATGAGAGAACCCAAGCTTCTTTTTTTTTTTTTTTTAAAGATTTTATTTATTTATTTGACAGAGAGAAATCACAAGTAGGCAGAGAGGCAGGCAGAGAGAGAGGAGGAAGCAGGCTCCCTGCTGAGCAGAAAGCCTGATGTGGGGCTTGAACCCAGGACCTGGTATCATGACCTGAGCCGAAGGCAGCGGCTTAACCCACTGAGCCACCCAGGCGCCCCAGAACCCAAGCTTCTAAATGGTACTGGCTGCTCACTAGGAAGGTTCTCATGTTGAGGCTAAGTGGGAGTTTGGCCGCCGTGTGGTTTCTTTAATGTTGCCTCGCCTGCTTCTTGGCCTCGTCTCCAGGAAGGCCCTTGCACGTTCTCTTAGGACGAAGATGTGGGGCTTCATCAGGTTACTGATATCTTCCTCTCCTCTCAAGGTCCCAGGACAGGGGACAAAGAAGTTGCTCTCCTGGACCTCAGGAAGCCCACCCAGCGCCTACGGCCTCTCCTTCACCCATTCCTGGGAGCCTCTGTGATTCCACAACCCTCCCATCCTCTCACTGCCCAGCTGTGTTCTCTGGGCCCTGCTCATTTTGCTTGGAACACAAATGCAAGTCCTTCGTGTTGGCTCTCCCAGTGAGGCCTGCCCAGGGCCGGCAGCCATCTTTACCTCAGGCCTTCACAGTGGCATCATGGCCCACACAGAAACAGACTGCTCTGTTCTGAACTGGCCGACAGCTGACTTGAGTCCCTGTTTGAGTTCCCCACTGAGTTCCTAGTTATAGTCTTAGGAATGCTTCCACCTCTTGGTTCCCAGGGGGAAAAGAGATGTCAGACGCCACTGAGGCTGGGGACACCCCAACCCTCCAGAGGGGAAGTTACCTTTGTCTCTACACCTGTCTTGTTTGGGGTGGCTGCCACCCCCACCAAGAATCAGGTCCCTGTCTCCAGCACAGAGAGAGAAAGAGACCTTAGTGACCAGAACAGACTGGGGCCTCCAGGCACGTTGGATTCTTCTCAAGCACAGGCTGCAAGAGCTCTAGCACTATCTAGTCCTTAGCGTTTTGCTCTCCCCTCCCAGGGGGTCTGTGCCCCTGAAGGTCTTCCATTCTTCCTCGTCCCCTTTTCCTCCCTGCTTAGGAAGGTCAGGCTCTCTAAGCAGGAAGGCAGAAAATTTCTAGTGCCTGTGTGACCCCAGGGTCCTAAGGAAAGTCTCCTTTGGGGCACTGGTTCATTGCTCAAGACTCTGTCTTAAAACCTGGGAGGTGGTTTGATAAGCCAGCTCCTTGGCTTTTCCCTTGGGGCCCTTAGTCTGCTCTGGAGTCACCATCTCCATCTCCGTTGGCATCTCAGCTCTGCCACTTGCTTACGTTGTGACCGCTGACAGATTTCTTAGTCTCTCCCAACCTGAGTTTCCTCCTCTGGTCTTAGCCCGCCATCATGGAGTTCCAACCACACAAAGGATATGGCACCTGGTTCACAGTGGATGCTCTGTACATGTTACTTCCTTTCTTCGTCCCTTGCCCTGTCCCCTTTCCCGCACCCTCCAAACACAGAGGCAAGAAAGCAAGCTCTGTGTCTGCCAGAGATCCGCACACCAGTTCAAATGGAGCGGCGGCAACCTCCGGTCCTCACCGCCCGCCCCCAGCTCCAGCCCTCCATGGGACATCTGTATGCTGAAAATGGATCCTCTCCACCGCTCCCCCACCCCGAGTCCACCCAGAGGACACAGTCCGTCCCGTCCGCTCCCGGCTGCAGCTGCTGTTCATTGTTGCCATTTCCTGGCTGGCTCCTGACCCCATCCCAGGTCCTCTTGTCTCTCTCACTTCGCTGGGTGGATATGACACCTTCCCGATGTGGTATCATCTGCAAAGTTAATTAATGTGTCATTGGGCTGTTGCCTGCTTCCTGATCCTTATCGGGGATTTCAATAAAACGCAGCAGCCCCAGTTCCTCCCCGTCCATCCCTCTCCCTGGATCTGAGGCTTGTTCTTAGTCATCCATCCTTGACCTCTGCCTTCTGGCCAGTTCTCAGCTTCCAGCCTCAGGGTTGAGGGAACTGCCCCGGCCCAAGCCTAGTCTGGGAGCAGAAGCACCATCCAGGGCTGTCCTGGCAGTGGTGATCTAGGAGAGAATCGCGGATAGCCCGGGCCCTTAGCTCATCCCATCGCCTTGAGAGGTTCCCCTGCATTTGAGGTGCCATAAGGGACCCTAACTGTCCAACACCCTCTTTTCTAGGTTAAAAAAAAAAAAGAGGCTCCCAGAGGTTCTGTGACTTTTCCAAGATCACATCCAATAAAGGAAGAGCTAGGACTTCAGACAGACTCTCAGTGGAGGGCCTCATGGAAAGTGCTGGTTACTTAATTTCCTCCGTACTATGTGCTGAGGGACACAGCATCCTTCCATTCATAAAGTTTCCCTTGTCCAGGGAAGAAGCAGGTAACAAATACGTATGTTGGATTGTGATATGTGTTACAGAAAAATACAGCAGGGTGACTGGAATGAGAGGTGCTGGGTGGGCGTTACAATCACGTGGGGGGGTAGCATAGGGAGCAGTCCCGTGGCCTCACTGGAGAGGGGCCTTCGTACAGATGCAGGAAGTGCTGGAGGCAGTCCTGTGGACATCTGCGCAGGAAGGGACAGCAAGTGTAAGGCCCTGCTGGTGGCCTTCTGGAACTATTCAAGGAGCCACATGAAGCCAGAGTGGCCAGGGACAAGCTCAGAAGGGGGCCAGGAAGAAGGGGAGAGAGCTGGACTCATGCTGGGCTGCTAGTCCTTCTCCCTCTGCCCAGTCTGCCTCTCTTCTTTGCCCCCAATGATCCCCCTTCCCCACTTGGCTTCCTAACCACCCCCCTGCCCAGCTGCAGTCTTCATAACCTTGCTCTCATGTCCTCTCAGAGGCCACTGATGATTCCTAAACCCCAGCTTGGCCAAGGACAGAAAGAACTGCCTCCTTCAAGAACCACGGCCCAAGAACCCTTTCCCTTCCTGTGGACACTTGCCTTGGTGCCAAATCCCTCATAAGATGGATGACTCTTCCTACTGCCCTACTGTCTCACAATGGGAATCTCCCTTGGCCTCCTGTCACAGAAATCGTTCCTTGCAAGCCAGCTTCCTCCTTCATCTGTGGCCGGATTGGCCATGTTTCCTGCCTTGGCAAAGAGCTGGTGGGTGGCCAGGCTCCTCCAATACAGTGATATTCTCACCCGGACCCCGAGCCTTGAATGTGCCCGATGGGACATTCCTGAAATCACTTGATCTACTATAGCCCTCGCTGTGAGCTTGGTGCCCCAGGATTGTTGCAAATGTTGGTGCTGTGGCATTATCTCTATAGATTTCTCTAAGCAATTGCATCTGGAAAAGAGAAATTTCTTCCCTCCGCCTTTCTTTGGCCTCCCATGTCATGTCTTTCCAAAAGCCTCCCCTTCCCCTGCTTCCCCCCATCTCTGTCTTTCCCTGGCAACTTGACATCATCATGAGAGCTTCTTCCCATTTCATTCATTCATCCATTAATTCAGCAAACCTGTACAAAGTCAGGTATAGTGCCTGTCCGTGGGGGCACAGGGAGTGGCTGGCTGTACAAAGAGGAACACCACCAGGACACCATTCCTGCCCTGGAGGGTCTTCCATTCTGTTGGGGGAGAGGCAGACCCATAAACGGGTGATTTCAACATACTGGGCCCGGTGTCATGAAATGGTGGTCCCTGATAGAAAAGCACCTAAATTGGAGTCCGGTGGGAGGTGGGAGAGTCAAGGGTCAAGGGGAGGGAAACTTCCTTGAGGATCTCAGAAAGTCCTCTTCCATGTCTCTCCATAATAATGAAACCAAGGTACTGAGAACTCACTACATGCCAAGTGCTAAGCTAAGGTCTCTGTGTAAATGATCCTATGGGACTCTAGGTAGAGGGGATCTACCCAGGGTGCCCTCTGGAGCCCCTTGGGGCTGCTTGCTCTCTTGTCCTCCTCCTCAAGGAGGAAAGAAAGTCCCCAGTGGCCCCTGGGCCCCAGGAAGCAACACAGCAGCTTGGCATCTCTGAAGCACACCCAGCTGGCTTGGTGGAGGTTGTCCAACCCAGATGACACTTCTCTGTGCTGCATTCTGGTTGCTTTTTCTTGCTACAGGGCAGACTTCTCCAGGGCTGGAGGAGGGGTTCTGTCAGGGATCCATCTTCAGATTCTCATTGGTCCTCACAGAGCATCCCTCAGGCTGACCTCCCTGCCTGTTTCTCAGGCCAGGCCCCATCTCCTCTTCTCTCGGGGCGCTTGGAGTTCTGCTTCCACAATTCCAAACAGAGACCAGTGTCTGCCTTCCTCCTCTCTACCTACCCACCTACTTCTCCTTTTCTCCTGGTTGAAGAGCTCAGGCCTCTTGACCAAAAAGGCCCAAACTGTATCTTTGGCCCCAGGCTTGTTCTTCTCTCTGTGTCAGACCAGACCAGACCAAAAGATGTGAAACAGACCCAGTCCACCTCATACCTTGGCCAAGCGGTAGGGGGTATGAACCCCTCGGTATCACCCATCTGTAGGGGGTACGAACCCCTGCTCCACAGGGCTTTTGAGAGGTCCACTGCAATGCAAAATTGTGAAGGAGAGCCATCCTGTCCCAGGATCCTGAAGAAGACTGTTGGGGAACACTAACCTCCTTCTACAAGTGGATATCCCAGACAGATATTCTAGGCAGAGCTGGGAGCCGGGTCTGAACTCAAGTCACTCTTCTTAGTAGGTCAGATGGGAAAACCACACAGGGTCCGGATGGTTCAGAAGTGAACAGTCCGGGAATGACCCCTGCTTCCCCTTCTGGGCCTAAAGGTGCTGAAATCTACAACTGGCGAGGACATATATATCATCAAACAGCTGTACATGTCTGGGCCACCTAGACAGCATTCTTGTACCACCCCAGGAGTTAGAAGCCCTGGCTCCTGACCTTGACTTTGACATGAGGACAAAGCTGTATGCTGTTTGCAAAGCCGTAGCCCCTCTGTGTCTTAAAGTCCCCATCAGGAAAGTGGGCATTGCTACTAGTGGATACACACTTGAAGCTTGGGTGTGAAAGGGTGCCAGTACCATCACCCTGTGCACCAGAGCCTCACCCCTCCCTCTCCGAGCCAGAGGGCTGACCAGGGGCCCAGGAAGGCAGGAAGTGGAAAAGGCCTGTGCTTTCATCCTCCTGGGCCCAAACCTGATCCTCCTTGCTGATGCTCAGAAGGGATGGCCTCTTCCCATCCGTGTTGACTGCCTGGGGCCTCTGATTCTCTGGCCCAAGCCAAATGTGTATAAGAAGATATGTCATGAGGTCCCCCGGTTTGGGGTCTTGGCAGTGGCCTGTGGTGCATGGATCAGCCCCAGGCCCATGGACTGGAAGGCACCAGGGGGTGGCTGGCTCCTGAACAGAGCCACTGTCCTAGGGTTGGGGGGAGAAGGGAGCCGCGTGGAGGGCTCAGAGCTCTGTCTTTGGGCCTCTGCCCTGAGAATTCCTACTACCAGGAATCCTCTGGGGATATGAGCCCCAAAGAACCTCTGCCTCCCTACAGGGGCATGATCTCAGGAGAGGCCACCCGAGAGGTCCTGGAGCTTCATTCCTTCTCCCCATCCCCAAAGACCAAGTGCGTTTCTCCCCATCCTCTTCCCAAACAGGCTGCCCAGAACCATCAGCCCCTCCCTGCCGGCCTGCCTTTTTTCCCTTATCTGGAGCATCACCCATTTCTTCCATCCCTCCCCGCACTGGAGCGTCTGCTGGGTTACCCAACCAACCACCCCTAGGTCAAGCTTGTGTCGGATGGGTTGAGTCATTACCTCCATCTCCTCCCCAACCCTCCCAGGTCCCAGGGCTCGGTCTGGTTTAGCAAGCTGGGAGAGCAGGCTCCTTCCCTTCCATGTGGGTAGACTCCAAGGCCCCACAGGCCTCTTGGGACAGGGATTTTCCTGGTATTTGGCCGGACTTTGTCTTCCCTGGAACAGTGCCTCATGGGCACTCCTCTCTCCCCAGCATTATAGACCCCCCATCATCAACTAGACCACCCAACAGAGGGCCTGAGTTTGCTTCCTGCCCATCTCTCCACCCCAACCCCTTCTCTGGCTAGTCATGGAAACTCGGACACAGGACCTAACATCTCTGGGCCTCAGCAGATGCTTCTATAAGACAGAGGTAATGACACTGTTCCTGCCTTGGGCAGAACACCAGTCCAGCTCCCTCCCCAGGGCCCTCTGCCAGTTCCCCGAGGCCCGCTTGTCCTCTGCTCTCTCTCATCTGTGCTCTAGAACACCTGGCCGGCCACCACAGGGGTTCCTAGTTCACTGTACCCCTCTTCTTCCCCATGCACCGGCTGGCCGTGGCTCCTGCCTCTCCCCCATTCACACACTCTAGCCCCTGCGGGCTGGCCTATAAAAGTCTCCAGACAAGTCCGACCAAACCCCTGAGAACAGGCCTCCAGACAAACCTCCCAAGGTTCGGGTCCCCACTTCCCTCTGTGCTCTCCCCACATTATCCAGGGAACCCAGAGGTGATGGAGCACCGCCCCGTTTCCCCCCAGGACAGGAAGGTGGGCTCTGTCTTCCTACATAGCCTTCGGCCCTGGTGGGGCCCTAGGCTGTCCCCTCTGTGTGTGGCCCTGTTCCCATGAACCCCATCTTGGTGCTGGCCCTGCACACGCACACGCACACGCAAGCAAGGGCGCAGCAGCCCCACTTTGCTCTCCCGCAGCCCAGGCTCCTCTGCTTTCCCTCCCCCTCTCGTTCTCTTTCTGTGCTGTGCTCCTAGAACACACCCTCCCGGCCCACCAATCCTACACAAGCCACTGTGCCTTACAAGCCTCAGCTCCACAGTTTCCCAACCTGCCTCTGTGGGAAGGGTCTTTGCGATCCACTGCCTAAGCCCCTCGCCCCTCTCCCCAGGAGGAAAAGCTGCCGGAACCACCCCCCCAGCAGCCCAGGCAGCCCCTCCCCAGCATCGGGTGAAGGGACCAGGAGAAGGAAGCACTGTCGGTTCTTTTCCCTGAGACTCCTAGATTTTGCACCAAAATGCAGGGTGTGCTCCTGTTTGCATTTTTTTTTTTGTTTCCTTTCTGAAAATAACCATGAAACTATCATTTCCTCCCACTGCCTTTTCCCTATCTTATTTGGATTAGCAGAGTTGCTGGGAGAGGTGGTTTGGAGCCCCTGGCAGCCTCCTTCTCCAACCTGGGTCCCGAGAACTCACAGGTGGCTTTCAAGCAGGTGCAGACAGAGGGGCGCCCTCCTCCCCCCGCTATGGGGAGAAGAGGATCCCAGACACTGGGCACCGTGGAGCCCCATGACCCCCCTCAGTCAGAGACCTCTGGGAAACCAGGTTCCTGCCCCACCTTGTCCCCAAGTTGGCAAATCCTGGAAACAGGCCTGCCCTGGTTTCCCCTCAGGGGAAGCTTCTGGGTGTGGGGGAGGGGCCTGCAGCTCAGCCCCCTCCCTTGGCTGACCACAGGAGAAGCCATGATGGTGGCACACTCTCAGAGTGAGGGGGTGGGGTGGGGTGGTCACCACAGGAGAATCTGTCCGTATATAAGAAAGGACATAGGGTGCATGCCAGGGGCTGTATTTCTCTCTTTCCATTTTGTTTCTATCCAGTGCCTCTTCCTGGTCAGCCATTCTAGGCCTTCGTGCCTGTCCTCCAAGAAGCAAGCCTCTAAGGATGTCAGATCCAGGCTGAGGTGGTGGATCCGAGACGCCCCCAAAGGAACTTGCCGCACCCTCCCCTCCGAGGGCCTTCGGGTCCAGCCCACTTCCAGTGACTTGCCTGAGAAACTGGGTTCTCACTACCTCCCCCAGCCCATGCTGTGGAGGCTTTGGCTCCTCAGGTCTCAAACCCTCCCTAACGCCTCAGGCAGTGGGGAGAGCGGTTAGAAATGACAGTGGGGTGAGAAGCCAGCGTTCCTCGCCCTGACGCCTTCCGCAAGGTACCCCAGCCCAAAGGCTCGGGGCACCAGCTCCAGGATCCCAGTCTCCCAAGTCCACAGCTGCCTGCCTTTGTGTCTGGTTGAAGACCACCCGACCGAGGGTCCCTGGGGTACAGGAAGTGACAATGCCATCCAAGGCAAGGGATGCGTAAGGTTCGAAGAGGGGCTCCTCCCACAGGGCATGAGAACCTTTCTACATGCTGCTCCATGCTCGCTGCCCAGATTCGCCCTCGGGAAGCCTGGGGGAGTGGTGTCTGCCCCATCCACTGACCCCCTTCTCTGGGTTGGCCTGCCATGGTGGAGACCTCATCCCTTTCTTTGAGGGTCCTTGACTGCCGCCAAAGGAAAAACCCTGACATGATGCCGTCCCTATCCCCCACAGACCTTCCAAACACATCAACCCCACCCACCCCTTTGGTCCTGCCCCATCTTCTCCAGCGGGATGGGACGGGACACTTCTCCTCCCCCACTCCCTGTGCCGGGCTGAGCTGCTGGGCTATTTGGGGCTTCGGCTGGCCCGGCAGTGTAATCAGTGCCTCAGGATAATTGCCACCTGCCCCGCCAGTGTCTGGGGGCTGTCTCGGCCACAGCGGCAGGGGGCGGACACTGGGCAGCCAGTCCCACAGCGAGGTCAGGCTAGGGCAGTCCTCCCCACGCCCTAGATCTGCTGTCCGCATGTGTGTGTGGGATCTGTGAGGATTCCCTAGGAAAGCCATGCCCTCCTGGGGGCTGCGCTCATCTGGGGTACCCTGTGGCTTCAGTAGAGAGTGGAGGGCTATCCCAGCCAAGGAACAAAAGTCCTGAGGCATGCACAATCAGCTCAAAGCCTGTCTTCCCAGTCCTGCCACCTGAAATCAGTGGGTACCCCTTCCGTCTGCAAGCTGACCTCTGGGCGACACCACAGCTAGGGCACGGGCTTTGCCGCAAGAATGACTTCTGTTGTACCATCCCAGGCTCTCCTGCGGCCAAGCCCACCAAGCCTCCTTGTCCTCCTTTGGGGAGGTGGCGAGAGTTAACAAGATGGCACATGAGTGAGATCTCACAAAAGCTAGCTCCCTCCCCTTTGGCTTCTTTCTTTTCTACTCCAAGGTGGTTTAGACAAACCTGGTTTTAAACTCCTGTCATTGTCACTTAGCCAACTCTATGATGCTTGGGCAATTGGTTCAGCCTTGGTTTCCTCATCTATAAAAAGGGTCCTCAGAGAAGCTGCCCTATCAAGTTACTGTGAAGAACACCTGGTCTTGGGGTGCTCGGTGGATTGAATTGGTAGAGCATGTGTCTCTTTCCACCTCAGGGTTGTGAGTTCAAGCCCCATGTTGGGTGTAGAGATCACTTAAAAATAAAATCTTTTTTTTTTTTAAGAGAATACATGATTGAATGCATGACAGATGCTTTGCCGAGCACCAGGAGTACTCAGCACTGATGGAGGTTATCACGGACAACTGCAAAGACCAAAGAATGGGCATGGGAAGCTTCAGGAAGCCAACTGTGCCACACTCAGAAGAGCAAAGCCTGAAGAGACATGCCAGGGCTGATGGGAACAACCGCACGGTAATCCCAGTGCCTGAACATCCTCTGTGGCGGCCAGAGCCCCGAGGCTGAGGGGGACTTCTTCCAGGATTTCTCCCTCTTGCAACCCTGTTTGCTCTAAGGTGGTGTCACATAAGCTCCTCATAGTCAGAGAACACTAGACACTTGTGGGCATTTTCTTTTTTTTAAAAAGAATCAGAAGCAGCAACATCAAGATGAAGTAGCTTTGATCTTGGGAAATGTAGAAATATAATTGTTTCTTTTTCTTTACTGACATAATCCAAAGGTTATTTGTCCTAATATTTGGGATTCTTTACATATCCATGAGCGGCTAGCCAATGGAAGGGCCATTCTTCCCAGGGTGGAGCATCATGGTGGGGGTTGGGCAGGGGTGGGATGGGGGGAGTGGGCCAAAGGGCTGACCCGAAAGAACAGGATTCACAGGGCCAGCCTGTCCCCAATACAGACCAGCTCCAGCCTTCCCCAGGAAGGTACAACAGTTCCCATCACCAGCACCCAGGCCAACAGGACAGACCAGGAGAGCGCCCTAGCTCTCTTGCCCCATCAGCACCAAAGCAGGAGCAAAGTCCACCCAAAGTGCCAGATACTGCCCCCTTGAGGATGCAGAGGAATGCCAGAGCATAGGGCAGAGAAAGTGGGACCCGTCCCCATCTGCAGGAGCTGCCCAACCCCAGGCAGAGCCCTGAGCCCTGAGAGCCCCAGCCCCAGCCCAAAGCAGCAATTCCCTGTCACAGCCATCATGGGCTCCGTCATCCTCTTTGGCCTCTAATGCCCCACCTTGGGGGCTGCATCTTCAGTGACATCCCCCTGCCTTCCCCTTTCCAGGTGTACCCTGGACCCACCTGGAGGAACAGGCCACTTGGAGCCAACTCAGATCCCAGGGGGTTGGGGCATGGGCTCAGTGCTCCTCCTGCCGGTTCTCTTTCCAGCAGGCATCTCCTATTATGGGTCAAGCTATCAGGGGGCTGCCCAGCCTGAAGGAGCAGCCCTTGGACACATGCCCGGAACCCATGCTGTCCAGGGGTATTGTTTTCCCTCCTGGGTGCACTCTTTCTCACTCTCGTCTCCTCCTTGGCTTCTGCGAGCTAATCAGGGAGAAGGAGGGGGAGGTGGGGGGTGCTGCTTGCCTTCCCCGTTATCTGCAGCAATCCACGGTGACTAATGCTCCCAGTTGGTAAAAAGGCAGTGTAATCAAAACACTTTTTTTTTAGTCCTTAAAGTTAGTCATTCTCCCAGAGTGGAGGAAAAAAAAAAGCCCACAGCAGGCACCATGAAATGCAAGCTGAGAGGCTCACACTGCGGGGGGGAACTAAAGCATTGGCCATGGGAGCTCCCTGTGGGTCTGAGGCTTGGGCCTCCTTCCTCCCGGCCCTTGACTAGCCCTCCTGCACACCCTCCTTTGTCCTTGCTTTCCTCAGCATCTGGGCTGGTGGATCCCTGAAGGATCCCTGAAGGATCAATGCCAAGTCCAGAATCTGCCCTTTTCTCTCACCCTGCCAGGTGCTGCCACCTGCTGGTCCCGAGCTCGCTGAACGGGAGGAAGCATATAAAAGTTCCCAGGACGAGGCCAAGCCCTGAATCCCTTTAGGTGCCTGGTCTCAGGCTGGCCCGCCCCTCCAGGGTTCGTGCTTCGCCTATTCCCCAGCTGTCTGCTGCTCCTTTTCACTTTGCCTTGACAGAGTTGTAGGTGTCTACAGAAGTAGGAACTTCAGCGGTGAGAGGTCGTATAACCACAGCATCAAAAAGCATAAAGTTCAGGACCAGGAGGCCCAGGTGGGAATTCCTTCTCCCTACTTACCAGCTGTGCTTTACGCCGATCACAGTAATAGGATCGACTTCACAGCATCATGGGAAACAGCGAAAATGGAACCACTTAAAACAGTGCCTGGCATATCGTGAATGCTCAGTTATTAACTGGTAATAAAAATAAGAACAACAGCTAAATAATAAAATAGACTGGATCACCTTAGTCATCCAAGGCAGGCATTGCTAATCAATCACAGAACTTCCCCAACAAGGACAGATTCCCCAGAATCCTATGTGGTGCTCCAGGCAGCCAGGAACAAGCCATTTGAGATGGCAAGTGGGATGGCACCCATTTGCCATCCCAGATCTAACCCAGACTCTTTATGTTACAGTCAAGAAAAATGAGGCCCCGAGGAGGGGAGAGACTCCCTCAAGCTACTTGGGGACAGAGCCAGGGTCCAGACAGCTATTCCTGGCCCTGACTGCTGAGCTAACCCAACCTCTGATTTGCCACTTTACGCTGACATTTGAGCCCTTGAGGTATGCTTCTCACGCTGGAAACTTTCACCCACATATCCTGCATCTTCTTCCACCCTTGCTCGTCTCCCGTGTCCTTGGCCCATGGCTCCTCAGGGAACTCTGTTGTTCTGGGCCACCTTGTTGAGCAGATGCACAGCAGAGGGAAGTGGGTAGCGAAACCGTATAGAAACCTGAGGGTCTCAGTCTGAATTTATGCTCTGGGAGCCTCCCAGGACACAAAGACCTTCAGGGCTGCAAAGGGAACTTGGCCCATCAGTTCAGCCCCCTAACAGTCAGTCCCTTCAGTCTCAGCCCTTATGCTGGTGAGGAAGCTCCTCATGACCCAGCTCCAGTTCAGGAAGCCTTGCTCCTAGCTGACTAGAGGTCCACCTGGTGAAAGAACTGGACCTCTGTATGGGGAGGGCATATAGGACAAGCCCAGAGAGGAGGGTCAGTGGGGAGCACCTGCTGACCAGTTTCTGAGTAGAGGGGAGGGGTGTCGTGGCTTAACTGGTTCTTTGGCTCTTTTCCCTCTGGTACAGAACTCTGTCACCCAAACAGATCTCTGCCCCCTGAACACTCCCTGAACTTCAGGCTCAGACTTTGGGGGAGGAAGCAGTATTCACCAGGCTGTCATCCAGGAGCATCCCACCTCTGTCTGAAGCTCCTCCACTCTCAGCTTCCACAGAGAAGCTGAATTTGCTCCTTTTCCAGCCCCCCCACCCCTCCCCAAAGGGGCAGGATCAACCTGACCCTCATGGTGCCATCCTTTGGTTCCCAGAAGAAAGACGGAGCTTCCCACCCTGGGTCTGGAGACCCACAGCTGAATTTTCTGTGACAGTGGGAGATGTTTATGTTTCCTCATGTTCAGTTCCCCAGGGATCAATGCAGAATGCCATGTCATGCTCATGGAGGGAAGCTTGGGGGTCCACAGGACAGCAGGGGGCCCGGCCGTCCATCTTCAGCCTGGCACCTCTCAGGCTGAGCAAAGGAGCCACAGGGAAGAAGTCCAAGCAGGCACTTTCCAGACAGAATCCTAGAAGGCCAGCATTCTTTCCAGGACCCTTAGCGGTCCTGCTAGCCCCATTAAAGAGCCAAGGCTATGGGTAAGCCGTATGGCCCTAGTTGGGCCTCAGGCTGAATCCTTCCCTCTCCCCTCCTTCCCATCCTCTCCCTCCCCGCCCTGAGATGTCACTGACTCCTCAGATCTGCTCACTTCTCTCAGCTTGCCTTTCTGTTCAGGGCCCATGCCACAGACCTCCTCTATTTTCCTATTTCCTGAGGACCTCTTCAATCAATAAGACAGTCAACTTAAAACCTCATAGTGTTGGCAACTTTGGTGATATTATCTATCCACTCATCTTCTGGACAATGCGGCCAAGGCTCAGAGACAGGATGTAACTTCCCGAGGTCAGTCCTAGTGTCAAAGATGGAACCAGAGCCCATGACTCCTACAGACTCCTTATCCAGAATCCATTATTCTTGTCCTATGGGATGTGTCTGCTACCCCCAACCCTGAAACACACTTCCTCTGGGATATGGTGGTTGCCTAGGCTGATACTTCTGGAAATTCTTTAGCACTTTAGGGCAATAATTAAGGGACACAGGGCACAGGGAAAGGAAGAAGCAGGTGGGAGAGCCATCCACAGGTGTTAAAATACCAGAATGTTCATCAACCACAGCACCCCTCATCCATCACACCTTGTACAAAGCAGCAAGGACTGTCCCTCCCTTTGCCTATCCTCTGTCCAGGCTGCCTTTTGGTGACTTCTCTTCCTCTTTATTCTTCACGTTCTCTAGTGTTCACTTTGGCTTGTTTCCTGAGGAATAACATGGTGACAAAGCTGATCTGTGGAAGGCATTCAGGGGCCCACCCTCTATTGGAAAACCCCTGTTGAGTCAAACTCTAGACTCTCAACAATGGAAACAGAAAACACAAATGAGAGACCATCTGCTGTGGACGAGCCTCTGAGTACCCCAGCTCCTCCTGACCAAGCCGTCCACTCTCCCCTGGGAACTCAAAACAAGTGATGCATATCTTCTGTTCAGTGGCTTAACTTGAGATCCATTTGAAGGAGAATTCCCAGAGAGAGGGCCTGTGTGATCCCAGCAGTTACTTGCACAGGCCTCGCTGCCTGCTTTTCTCTTCTGAGGTAGGGAGGTTCTTGGGGGTGAGGAGGCCAACACAGCTCAAGACCCCAGGCAGCTTATGAGGGACTAAGGCCCTGAATTCTGACTTTGGGAGACCCAGAGTGAGCTGCTTGCCTGGAACTCAGTCCCCTTCTCAGCTAAGACAGGTTTCCTCTGCCTGGACTCCCTCCAGCTCTCATCTCGGATTAACCTGGCTAGACTGAGCTGCTTTTAGGACTTGGCTTACACATCGGCTCCTCAGGGAAGCCATCACTAAAAAGCCCATGCAGCTTGCAAGAGCCCCTTATAGGCCGCCCCAGCGCCCTGTCCTTTCCCATCATATGTGATTACTTAGTTGCCTGTTATCTCTCCCTCTAGGTATGTAGCTCTGGGAGAGAATTAGGGCAGGATCCATACTTCTTCAGGGTTGTGGCCTTGGGGTTAGCACAGTGCCTGGCACATAGCAGGAACTCCAGGAATATTTGTCAAATGACTGAATAAAAGCAATGGGTCCATTCACATCATCTGGGTTCTGTAAAGCGGAGCAGAGGGAAGGACTAGAAGACAAGGTGCAACCCTTACTCTTTGTTCTCTTTCGTTGGGTGGGTAAATCGACAGAACACTGCCAACCCGAAAAGCCCCTTTTATATTCAGAGCCTTGTGCCATCTTTAAGGGGACAGATCCATCGGTGTTTTTGTTTGTAGCAGGTAAGGCATGTACAGGGTACACAACTTAAAAGACACAAAAGACCACAAGGGGAACGTAAGTCCCTCCCCCTCCCCCCCCACTGGCTCCCCCACTGCCCCTTCCCCTATGGACAAGGGCTGCTTAGAAATCTCTTTGCAGACAGAAAAACTGAGGCCATAACAAGGTTAAGGGGCAAGTGTAGTAAGCGAATGAGAATTTTACAAGTCAGTATCTCCGGCAGAAAACGCACCCGCGGGGGGGGTTCCCACGCCGCCGCCACAAGCTGAACCCCGAACCTCCAACGCAAGGCGCGAGGTCTCCGGGACGGGCAAATGCGCGGGACGCCCGCCGCCGCGGAAGGGTTAACGCCCGGGCCCCGCCCACCCCCGCCTCTTCCGGGCATGGTGGGGGTGGGGTTTACGTCACTTCCTGGAGACTGGCTGAATCCGGAAGTGATCTCTGAGGACACAGTTGCAGCCGAGGACCCCGGCGGCAGGGCCAGTTTCGGGACCATGAGCTGGTGAGTGAGGCCAGGGCGGCAGAACCGCTGGAGACCTGGGCCCGCCAGGCGCCTTGCCCGCGCCCACCTGAGTCTCCTCGCCCGCGCTACCCGCGCTGCCCGCCCTGCCAGCACGGACCCTCCGCCCTTGGTCGTTCGAGGGCCCTTGCCCCGGTGCATTCCCGGAGGCTCCGTCTCTCGGCAGGACTCAGCGGGGGCGGGGGAATCCCCTTGGCGTGGGATTCCCGCGTCCGTTTCCTGACTCTTTCTGTTACGTGGAACCGGTCCCCTCTTCTCCCAGCTCCTTGGAGTGAGGAAGTTTCCTGTTTCCTCCTCTTGTAAACGTTCGTTGAAGTGGAGTAAAATGCCTTCTTTCTCCCCTGTGGGTATCTCTCCACGGGTCCCGTAGGCTCCCGTAGACTCTAGCAGTCTGGGCCCAGCTCACTGATCAAAACCCCACTCGCTTTCAGATGACTAGTCTTTGAACCACTTAACAGTCTTTGAAAGACAGAACTTTCTGCTCTTTTGGAAGGGTCCAGAATCGAAAACCCACACCCACACTCCCAGTGTGGGTTTGAACTAGTTTTAATCATTGGCAGGGCCATTACCCACTCACTGCTTTCTCTGGAACATAGACCTTAGGTAAGCTTAAATATTATGGGAACCAGCAGGCGGTGAGGAAAGACACTAAAGAGTCTCAGAGTATGAGAGTCACAGCTCCAGCGTTGGAAAGTATGTTGC
The DNA here is from genome assembly GCF_902655055.1 of Lutra lutra. Taxonomy (NCBI): domain Eukaryota; kingdom Metazoa; phylum Chordata; class Mammalia; order Carnivora; family Mustelidae; genus Lutra; species Lutra lutra. The sequence goes on along the minus strand of NC_062279.1, from coordinate 45,338,711 downwards.
TGTATGATGGCCATAGTAGATGAAGGCTCGTAGTAGAGACTTCATAATATTTAATGGTTGATTTGTTTTGACTCGGTTTGCCCAAAGGGCCTTTCTTACCTTTAGACCCAAGGACCTGAATATCCACAACCTCAGACCTCAGGGGGTCTAGCCCTATAGTTTGTTTGTATGAATACACTGACCTTTAGAGATGTATGAGATGAATCAAATCTCTTGGAATCCAAGGTCCATTTAGCATAGGGAATGTGTTTGTCGCTCTGACCTCATAGTCTAGTCTGTTTCTTTACACAAAATAAATGTATGATAACTGGTCATGAATGAATGAATATAGGAGACTTTCCTTCAGGAAGGCCTTTGCAGTCTCACATTTGACCATTAGTGGAAACTACGCACTGGCCACAAGTTGTAAATGTCAGCCAATGTTAAGGACAATTCTCTAATGTAAAATTTAGACCATTTCTGTCCCCTCCGCTCTCCTGCTTCTTAGACAAAGATTGATGGACGAATGTCAGACAGATGGTACCAGCACGAGAGGAAGCCCGGAGCAGTGCCCTAATAAGCCCCGGCAGGAGTTGCTCTTTTTCCCTCCACCTTTGCTCCAGGAGGCCGATAGGGGGCTAGAGCCTTAAAAAGCTAACTTTCCCATCTTGTTATAACCTAGTTAGTGATGAGCAAAGTGGCAATCCTTCAGTTCCCTTTTCTAAAGAAATTACTTCCTTAAAGTGTCAGCCTGGGTTCTCTGACCTTGTGATATAGATATCCTCTTGCTAGCTGCGTCTAGAAGCTTTGGAATTCCCTTGCTTAATTTTTCAGGGTAAAAACCAGAGAGTACAATTGCTTAGATTGGCATTTACAATTTTAAAAGTCAATCTTTGCTTCACAAATCAGGAGAACAGAGCAGAAGCCAGGGTAAAGGATTCTCCTGGTGATCTGAAGCACGCTGTTTCCACCTGTCTTAAGGCTTTCTTTCCGAGAACGCCAATAGCCTGTTTCCTAAGGCCTGTCAGGTTGCAGAGAATTGAAATTGACAACTGATGGTTCAGCGAAAGCTGAGATTTTTATTCTGCAGATTTAATTTACTAGTGGAGCTTGTGCAGCTTGGCGTCTCCTTGCACCGTGGGTCAGAACCAAAAGGGTGGCTTTGTCCCTCAAAGCTGAGATTCCTTTTTCTTCCTCTATAGAGGATCTCTACGTCATCTCTTACGTGGACCTTGACCCTATCTCCCTGAGAGGGGAACAGCACCGGCGCCTGGGCACACAATCACACTCAGTTCATGGCTCAATGGCTGGCAAAGGGAGAGGGGCTGGGTCCTTCTGATTCACTCCTGGAGTGGTTTTCCTGCTCCCAGAATGAATCCATCCATTCATCCAAGACTGGAATTCTCAGTGGGGGAAGAGACCAGAGTGACGTAGGGCCATCATAGGAGGCCGATGCCCAGGGTCAAGTTCACCAAGCACATGGGGTATGCCAGCCATCATTGAATAAGTCCTAGGGGCATGCAGCCCATGGTCCCCAGAGGGTAGCCATTGTTCTGTGCTAGGCAGGGCTTTCAAAATGTCACAGTGAGAAATGTCCAATATTGATGCCCTTTGCACACTATGGACTTTGCATGAAGAGTGAGAGGTCTTTGTTCCCTGCTTCCTCTGTGCATACAGCCCACCCACCCCGTTTGTTTAGTGGGTACCTGCTGCCTTCCTGTACCATCTACCCATCCATTCATCCGCCGACCACCCACGCGTCTCCTCGCCAGGTGGTCCAGTGTTGTGCCCTGCTAGGAAGAAGGCATTTGATATTCAGGTCAAACATCTCAGGTCACTGATCCGCCATTTGGGCCTAAGTCAAGCACTTCCCTCTCCTCTCCTGCTTGTCTCTGCCTCTCTCTCCTTGTGTCTGTATCTTTATTATTGTATGGAGGAAGAGTTCAGAAGAATTAAGAATATAATCTGCCTTATCGATCTGGTTTCACTGTCTCCAGGGAGCGTAGCCTTCCCTGGAACCACACACCTTGATGCTCTTGGGCTTAAGTGACAAGGAAAAAGGAGGCCTGCAGTAAATCTTCCTCTATTAGAGGTCCGGAAGTTTCACTGAGAACGAAGGAAATCAGCGTCCGTGTAGAGAAATGTGGCTGGGAGTTAGAGGGGTGAGTTCAGGTTCTGGTCCCCCCACCCCTCCTTTTGCTTTGGGCCCTGGCATAAGACATCTCACTCTTGTTTCAACTGTTTTTAATGAGAGGGGAAGGGGCTTTTTCCAACATTTGGAGAGAGCTGAGGATCCTGAATCCCACAGCTTCTTTGTTGAAGATGTTTTCTTCTGTTATGCTCATTGTGTCCATGTGTTGGGGTAGCTTCAGAATTGGCAATTCAACTGTTAGAGTCGCTTCCCCGAACCCATTATGTCGGTGGCTAACACATTAAGTAGGGCCCGTGGCGACTTGTTGCTCACAGATTGTGCTCCATAACTGTTTGTTGATTTCCTGCTCAGTGAACATTCCTACTGTACAAGGGGCCTGTGCTGCATGTTGGGGACACAGAAAAGGCTCTCAGAACCAGTGCCTGTCTTAAGCCAGTGTATGGAAAGCGCTAGGGCTTCATAGGAGTGACAGCCAATCACCAAATGTCAGTACGGCATCATCAAGAAAAGTTTCAACCAGAGGACGTAGTTTTAGCTGAACCTTGACTAGCGACTATGCAGCGTTGCAGTGAGCAGTGGGAGAGGGGCCCAGGGTAGAGGGAGGGCATGGAAAAGGCGTGTGGAGACGGAATGCATCAAGAGTATTCGGTGGGGTCAGTCAGGAGACTGGCTTGGGTTTAGCTCAGAGGGCTTTGGGGAGAGGCTGCGTGGATGACAGCGGGCACCAGAGTTAGGGCCACTGGTCAGTGCTCGCAGGGCCTCCCCGAGGAGCCAAAACTCATCTTTGGCTTTTGAAAATGGAAGGGTTTTGAGCATGGAAGTGACACGGGGAGATCAGCCGTTTCATGGGGATTGGCAGTGCTCTGTATGAGAGCTCAAAGAAGGGGAAGCATGGAGCCTGGGGTGGAGGGGAGAGTGGGTGGGGAAGGTGGGGCACGAACTTGGACAGTGGCCTCCTCTAAATTTTTTGACCACAACTTGTAGTCAGAAATAGCTTTGATATCACATTGCAGCACACCTACATTTATACTTTAGGCACATGTGGGATGCATTCCAGTATTTTCTGTTATGTTCTAGTTCAGGTTCAAAAGAATGGCGCACTTCCACTGATCTCATGACTGATTTTGATAGGTTTGCAGCGGGATAAGGTGTAGCAACGTACATGATTGATGTGGGACCCCACGTAGACAAACACTGATTTGGGCGTGCATTGCAGGGACTCAGGCTGCGAGCCAACACGTGACCAGCCAGCTGAAGACAGTGTTGCCCGTTTATCTGGTGGGTTTTTGAGGGTCATAATAAGAAATGTAGAGGGGGCAACCCTGAAGAGCCCCAGCCATGTGCTGCGTAAGAATTTAATCCATAGATGGGAAAAGTGTCCGTTACTTTAAGGAAAAGGGAACCGAAGCAGACAAAAGCCTGTACCAAGATGTTGGTTTATTAGTAATCAGGGAAAAGCGGATTAAGCCAACAGTAAGATGCCATCGCGCAGCCATCCGACTGGCAACAGTTTTGGGTTTTTTTGGTTATTTAAGATTTTACTTAATTTTTTGACAGAGATCACAAGTAGGCGGGTGGGGGGAAGCAGGCTCCCCACTGAGCATAGAGCCCGATGTGATGTGGGGCTGACCCCAGGACCCTGGGATTATGACCTGAGCCAAAGGCAGAGGCTTAACCCACTCAGCCACCCAGGCACCCTGGCAATAGTTTTAAAGTCTGGCAATACCCAAGTATCTAAGGACGAGGAGCAGGGAGAGCACATGCCCACTGGCATCTGGGGTGCGAGGTGATGTGGAGAGGGGTGGTGTGAATTGATCCAGCCACTTTGGAGTTTTCTACAGCACCTGTGGAATTGGAAACATTTGCACCCCCTGGCCCAGAGCAACTCCCGCCAGGGAGCAGTTCGCTTCATTGTGTGTGGGTGTCCAGCCTCTCCAGTGTGGTGTCTTTACGTAATGAGACAGGTGGTCGTTACAGTGGATGAAACAGGGCTGTGTATATGAATGTGGACAGATCTCAGATGCATAGTGCTGGACCGAAAAAGTTAGTTTCAAAGTGATGCATTCAATATTGTACTATTTCTGTACAGTTCAGGCCTATAAAACAGTACTGTATTGTGCTTATGGATTTAAACGTACGTAGTGAAAGTCTGGGAATGATACCTACTAAAGGCAGAGCTGTGGCTCCCCTCCAGGGTCAGGAGGGCGGGGGGACGTAATCGGGCTGCAGCTCTCAGGGGGCTCAACAGCAGTGCCTGAGGGGCTACACTGCTTCAAGAGTGAGGTCAGAGGCAAGTGTGGCCTCATGGTAGAGCATGATGATGCTCGGTGAACGCCCGGGTATTTCCTCTCTGTCATTTTCTGAGTGCTTACAATATTGATAATCCTCTTAATTCTTGTCATGCCTGGCCTGAGGGGCATCACAGCCAGAGCCCACGTCACCGTTCAGCGAAGGAGAACTCCTGCCTCCCACGTTTGGTAGGCAAGGATGACCTGGGGAGGTAGGCCTAGAAGTGAGTTTCCCTCTCAGGCCCCCTTCTCCTTCTCCGTGCTGCTTTCAGACCTTCGGCAGAGAAGGGAAAAGGTCGAGTGAAAGCTCTTTGTAGAATTCCTGGTTGGTTAGAGACAGAAGTGAAAATGAGATTGGAGATAGCGCCTCAGAAGCGAAACGGCTGGGCTGGTGCCTCTCAGAGTCTGTCGCCGTCAGAGCCAAGGTTCACCCGTCAGAATTGAAAGCAGGCGCTGGAGGCTTCTCTCAGGCTTGTTGAGTAAGCCTCACAATGCCTTCTGTTTTCCGTTTATAAAATGGGGAAACCCATTTTCTAAGGAACTACAGAACAAACAAACAAACAGACTGCCTCCCCGAATTGCCTTCCTTCCTCTTGTTTCTAGACCTTTAGCAGCACCATCAGCCTCCAGACTTCAGTCACAAATCCTTTCACTACTCAGGAGGAAGTCCCCATTCATTGTAGGCAAGTGGACCCACTTGGGACTGCTGCTTGCCCCCAAAACAAAACAAATCACTGCAGCTTCCCTAACCATATTGACCTCTGTGTAACCGTGTCGAGCCACCCCCTCGGGCCTCAGTTCATTCATCATCATCGAAAAAAACACCACTGTCTTTATTGCAAATCCATACAGGCCGCTGACTGTATAATCAGGAACTATTTTAGGAACTAAACTCGTTTGGCCCTCCCAGTGACCTTACACGATATGTATATTATTGTCTGATTCTGTAGGCAAGGAAACTGAGAGACAGGAAGGTTAGGTAACTTGTCCAAAGCCTCACCGTTGGCAGTTGGCAAAGCAAGGACTTAAAAGCCAAGCAGTGCGGCTCCAGAGTCTGTCCCCCCATTCAGCGCACTGTCTCTAGTGGGGAATATGAGAGGGGACCGCTTTAAATGAACTGTGGTCTGTGAAGCACCTAGCGCCAACCAGCACTAAGGAGATGCTTGGTAAATAGCCACTTGAACTGGAGGATTTCTAAGATCTCACGAATTCTGTGATTCATTCCGTCTCAACTGCTCAGAGGTCAGCCTGGGGAGCTATGGGGAAGGGGGGATCACAGCTGAGCTGGGGGATTGTTCCAGTCCAAATGACAAATCGGCCAAGTCACAGAGTCATGCCTTTTATTTTTAAACACACACATACCTCCTCGGACTGGTGGCGAGGCAGGGCAGTATTTTGTATGTGCCCTGGTTTTAGATCTGGCTAATTTGGGGGAAGGACTGACAGGGGCCGGGGTGGTGTGGAGAGGCTGTGGTCAGAGGTGCTGGAAATGGCCATTTTACAGCTCAGTCCATGTCCCCTTCTGATGGGATCTCTCCTGCCCTTGCTCAGGCTGAACTCTCCGTGGCCGGGTGGCCCTGTGGCCAGCTGGCCCTGCCGAGAGGATGACTTCCAGCACGCAGCTGCTCTGCAGGAGCCAGCTGCCTCTCCCTAAGCCCTGCCCTGGCCCCAGCCCTCTGTTTCCCCTCCGAGTGTCAAGGTGGCAGTAGCCTTGGTGGGGCCTCAGACCAGAGAAGGCAACGACCCAAGGATCGGGTGACAGAAGGATGGGGGGAGGAGGGGCTTGTCCTTCCAGCCTGCAGAAGCTGCTGCCTTTCGCCCACCTTCCTGCTCTCGCCCGCCCGAGACAGTGACTCAGGCCCAGACCACTCCCTGGGGAGTCAGGATTTCAGCCACTATCAACTGCCGCCTACTTCTTTACTCAGCCCTCCCTTCTTTCTCACCTCCCTCACCTCCTCCCTCCCCCCAAAACTGTGATCCCTCAGAAAGATGTGGGGTGGGGTAGACTGAATCATTTCAGGGTTCTCTCCACCCCCGAGCCAGGCCTTAGGCTCATTCACATTCGGTAGGAACCATTTCCAGAGACCAAGGTGAAGACCAGGGAGGAACGTATAGGTTTCAGCTTCTTTCCACTCTTCTTTTTTATTATTTTATTTTATTTTATTTATTTATTTGACAGAGAGAGATCACAAGTAGGCAGAGAGGCAGGCAGAGAGAGAGAGGGGAAGCAGGCTCCCCACTAAGCAGAGGGCCCGACGCAGGGCTCGATCCCAGGATCCTGAGATCATGACCTGAGCTGAAGGCAGAGGCTTAACCCGCTGAGCCACCCAGGCGCCCCTCTTTCCACTCTTCTTTGTCATGGAAGCAGAGGACTCTCCAGAGAAGGCGGGCCTTGAGGGATCTGCTGGGGTGACCAGGGGATCCCCACCCAACTGCCATCTGGGCCTGCCTCTTGTCTCTGCCTCTGCATAGAGGGGGTGGGGAAACAAAAGATTGAGAAACCCAGCAAATTGAAAATGCAAAAGAGCTGCTTTTGTAAATAGACATTACACAAGAGCAGGAGTTTTTTTGGAAAGGTTTTACTGAAACAGACAGAATTAGCCAACTGGCATCGTGCTGCTAATAGAGATATTTACTGTTTGAAAAAGTATATTTGTAGCTTCGGAGAACATCCTGTTGACTTTTCTTTATTGTGAAAGTGAATCCCCCCCCACCCCCCTTGTGCACATAGAACTTTTTTTCTTTTTTGAGGTGGGGCACGATGAGGGTTGGAGAAAGGTAGGCTCGAGAGAATTGTTTTCTCCGTTTTGTTGCTGAGACCAAAATAGCCCTTCTCCTGCCCTCTGGTGCTCATATTTACAGACTGGCAAGTAGAAGCAACTAAGGAATCCTAGTCCAGAGGCCAGGAGAGCTGTGAGCCCTCACGATTTCTTCCAGAGTAGAAAGATTCTGCGAGGACCAGGCCCTGTCTTCTCTCTGGACCTCTGCTTCCTCATCCAAAGCCAAGGGAAGAACCCTGGGGAAGGTCCTGAGGCCCACTGAGCCTCACCAAGTCCCCAAGGACTGCCAGCCTGGGCCCCAGCACCCCCTCGGGGCCAGGCAACCCTGCTCTCGGAGCTGCCGCCATGCCGATGCTCTTGCCGCCGGCGCCTTCCAGAGCAGCTGTTTCTCCCCAGGAAGTCCCTGTGTGCCAGCGGGGTTCTAGAACCACAAGGAGGAGATCAGGGAGGCAGTGACAAGAAGAGGCAGAAGAGCTGCTTGAAGCGTAGTCCTTCTGCTTGGTCTTCTCGCCCTCCCCCCGCCACCTTCCACCGCTTGGGTGGCCCAGAAGCTGTTGTTCCCTCAGGGTACCTGCCCCAGTTTTCAGGCTCTTGCTCCGGCAGAGGGGAGCACGTCTGTCATTTGGCAGCCTTGGAATAAACCCAGGAGACTCTGCTCCCGTCATAATTCCTCTTAAGCTCGTTGAATTATTAGTTTGGGGGGGCGCCTGGGTGGCTCAGTCAGTTAAGTGACTGACTCTTGATTTCGAATCAGGTTGGCATCTCAGGGTCAGGAGATCAAGCCCCGAGTTGGGCTCCGTGCTCAGCGGGAAGTTGGCTGGAGACTGTCCCTCTCCCTCTGCCCCTGCTCATGGGCATGCTCTCTCTCAAATAAATAAATACATATTTTAAAATAAAATAAAATAGTTGTCCCTCAGCCCATATTCTGAGACCATGTCCAGCCAGGCTTCACTGCCAATGCTAAAGGGCAGCTCTGGTGAGACCGGTTTTGTTTTGTTTTAGCTTTGATTTAGTCAGATAAGGATTGGGAAGCCGAAAACAATGATCTTACCTTTCTTTGTTTATAAAGACTTATCTGAGAGTAACTTTTTTCAGGAACCTCAAATGAGAGTATGGTGTGGTATAGGGCCCTGGGGTAACGTACTGATTTCCTCCTTCATTTACCCACTTACCCAGTGCCTTACCGTGTCCATCAGACTGGGCTATACACTCCCTGAGATGATAGAACAAGTCAGTCTTGTTCATCCCGATAGTCCTAGAACCTAGAGTAGTTCTAGGTTAAAGGAGGCCCCCAATAAATATTTGCTGAAATTCATTCAATGGAAGGTTGAACGTAGCACTGTACCTACAGTACTTATAGGAGTTGCAAAGAAGCAGAACATGCAGTCCCTGCGCCAGAGGGCTTATGTGTCAGAATGAGAAGGCAAGATTTATACACGGCAAAGTTGGTTAGCCTGACCCTTTACCAAGAAGAGTGTAGTAACAGTGAATCACAGCACTGGGTCTAAGAGAGCAAGCTGATCATCTAGATGCCTGAAGAAGGCTCTGGGACAGAACTCAAAGATCCGATCTTTGTACCTTTTAGGAAACTAGGAACAAAAAGATATTTCCTGGGGCATCTGGTTGGCTCAGTCGGTTAAGCGTCTGCCGTTGGCTCAGGTCATGATCTCAGGGTCCTGGGATTGAGCCCCATGTCGGGCTCCCTGCTCAGTGAGGAGCCTGTTTCTCCCTCTGCCTCTGCCTCTCCCCTAGCTTATGTCCTCTCTCTCTCTCTCTAGTAAATAAAATCTTAAAAAAAAAGAAAAAAAGAAAGAAAGAAAGAAACCAAAAAGATAATTTCCTTACTAATTGGAGGCTTTCTATCTGAAACCAGAGGCCTTTTTCATATTTAATGGTGAAAGGTCAGCCTTGAAACATTCTTAGTACTAAGTCAGAAACATTTCTCTACAGTTTCTGGCCAATGCTATATAACACAAGACAAGAAGTGGGTACAAAATATTGGGAAAGGAAAGGGAAGTTTTGTCATTATTTTCAAGTGATATGACTGTCTGTTTGAAAAACCTAATTGTTTTTTTTTCCTCGCTGAATTTCTTGGGCTATGTAGGTTAAGTATGTAGGTGTGATGACTGGTTTCAGGGTAAATACTTAATACCCAGTAGCTTTCCTGTGTACTAGGACAATAAAATGAAAAAGAGAATTCCATTTGAGTATAATCAAGTGGAATTGGTGTGGGGCTAAAACTTCCATATGTCAGTGTTACTTTGGGATCTTGATATTCAACAGAATAAAAGTACAGGACCTTTATGAAAAAACTCATAAGACTAAAGCATATAATAAAAAGACTTGAGTGAATGGAAGGAAGTGTTATGGCCCTGGATGAGCAAACCTAGTATTTGTAAAAAAAGTAGGATCGTCAAAAGTTTATCTATAAATGTAATGCATTTTCAGAAATAAGTATCCTGATTTGGGGACGTGGGGTACATAGCATATGACTTTGAAGTTTATCTTAAATATAAAGACAAATTAAAATAGCCAGTTACCTGAAATAAAATGTAGTGAGAAGGATCTGTTTGGGTAGATATTAAGAACTGTTATGAACCTGAATAATTAAATCTATGTTATTGGCAAAAGAGTAGACAGGTCTGTGGTATGGAAGAGAAGTATTTCACACTAATGAAATGATTTCTCAAAGACAATTTATTTTCTAAATTGTGTTAAAATAACTGGCTAATCATATACTCAAACTCTAAATGGAGTAATGATTTAAATATAAAAAATAAACCACTAAAATTCATATGAAATGCAAGGGACACAGATAACCAAAATAGTCTTGGCAAAGTTGGACGGCTCAATACTTCTCAATCTCAAAAGTTACAACAGAGGTCCAGTAAGTAGGACATTGTGGTACTAGCATAAAGATAAACATGTAGATCAGTGGAATCGAATCAAGAGTTCAGAAATAAAGCCTTACATTTATGGTTAGTTGACTTTTTTTGTAAGGAGGCCAGGACAGTTCCAACAGGGAAGGAGTAGTCTTTTCAACAGCGCTAGGATAACTGGATATCCACATGTGAAAGAATGAAGTAGGACCCTTACCTCACACCATTCACAAAAATCGACTCAAAATGGATCAAAGTCCTAAATGTAAAAGCTAAAACTACAAAATCCTAAGAAGAAAACATAGGGGTGAGTCTTCATGACCTCGAATTTGGCAAAGAAATCTTAGACATGATGCCAAAAAGCACAAACAACAAAAGAAAAAATAGATTAGACTTCAAAACCTAAAACTTCTGTGCTTCAAAGGACACCATGAAAAGAGTGAAAAAAAAAAACAATTCGCAAATGAGAGAAAATGTTTGCAAATCATATATCTGATCAGGAATTTCTACCCAGGGTAGATCAAGAACTCTTACAACTCAACAATTTAAAAAAGGCAACCCATTTTTTAAACAGGCAAAGGATTTGAATGGATATTTCTCCAAAGAAGACATACAGATGCGTAATAAGCACATGAAAAGGTGTTCAACATCATTAGTCATTAGAGATGTGTCAGTCAAACAACGATGAAATAACCCTCATACCCACTGGAATGGTTAAAGTAAAAAAGGCAATGACAAGTGTTGGTGAGGATGTGAAGAAACAGGAACCCTCACCCACTGCTGGTGGTTGTAAAATGGCACAGCCGCTTGGAAAAGTCTGACAGCTCCTCAGAAGTGTAAGCATAGACTTAACCGTATAGTCCAGCAGTTTCACTCCTAGGTGTATCTTCAAGAGAAATGAAAATGTATGTCCACATACAAACACGTGCACAGACGTTCACAGCAGCAGCATTCGTAATGGCCAGAAAGTAGAACAACCCAAGTGTCCATCACCTAGTGAGTGAATGGATAGATGGAGAGTGGGTGAGTGGATCCAGATGGTATATCCCTGCAGTGGAATATTATTCCACGATGAAAGACAAATGAAGTCCTGATATATGCCACAAAGTGGGTGATCCTTGAAAACATTTTGCCACTTGAAAGAAGCTAACAGAAAAGGCTACTTCCTATATAATTCCATTTACATGAACTGTGCATACTAGGGAAAGCCATAGACACAGTGGATTAATGCTTTGCCAGCGAGCTGGAGGGAGGGGAGAAGTGGGGGTGATTGCTAATAGACCCGGGGTTTCTCTTGGGGTGATGAAAATGTTCTGAACTTAGATGGTGGTGATGGTTACACAACTTCCGAATGTACTAAAAACAACCAGACTGTACACTGGGTGAATGTTATGGTACATAAATTATATCTCAATAAAGCTGTTACTTAAAACTTAATAAATCAGCAATGCCTGGGTGGCTCAGTCGATTAAGCATCTGCCTTTGGCTCAGGTCATGATCCCAGGGTTCTGGGATTGAGACCTGGATCGGGCTCCCTGCTCAGTGGAGAGTCTGCTTGTCCCTCTCCCTCTGCCTGCCGTTCTGCTTACTTGTGCTATCTCTCTGTCAAATAAATAAATAAAATCTTTTTTTAAAAAAAGTTAATAAATCAGCTTCCAAGTAAAGATGACAGATTGAATACATTCATCTAATTCATCTCCCTTACGAATCCTACCAAAAGCACACTAAAGAGGTTTTTTGTTTTTTTGTTTGTTTGTTTGTTTGAAGGCACAGATCTACAGATTCAGGGAGAATAGAAACATAGACCACATTTGGGAATTGGAATGCGGTTACGTGCAGTAACTGTCTTAAGTTCCGAGAAAGCCAAATCCTAAACTGGCATTTAGGAAAACCAAGAGCCATCGCAACTTACATTATGGAATCCTCAAAAGTTCAGGAATTAGTGGCAGTAGGTGCTTCTAGAAGTGGGGTGAAGCCAAGCGCTCAGATCAGAAGGACGGGTTGAAAGCTGTTTCTGAGTAATTTTAGAGCCCTGCCGTCTCCTCCCCAACTCCAGTGTCCCTGGGAGACTGTCCCTGCCTCACCCTAGCAAAAGAACGAAGGGGCCCCACCCCTTGGAGAGTATGAGACAGGGAGTTCCTATACTGGGCATACAAAGGTGGATTTACTATGTGAAGACTATTTAATAAAGTTAAGCTTCAGGGCCCCTGGTTTGCGTGGACCTCGTCCAGGACCCTGGAAGGAGCCCTCACCGTGTGTTCGCGTGATCCTGTATTTTTCGTGAACATCAAAAATGTAGTTATACTGCACTCGGTTAAAAAGACCTCTGCCTTCACTTCCTCCTTTTTCTGCTTTATACCAGCTCTCGAGTCAGGCAGCTGTGGAGTAGTGTAGGCTTTTTTTTGGGATGTGACTGGAGGATTGAATTGGGAGTATGCTGTTTTAGCTGCAATTTGTAGACATATTTTGAAAACTTTGCTAAAATCTGCTAAAAGTGCAGATTCCTGAGTGCAAATATACAAAGGGTACCTTTGGACCTCTTTAAGTGTACTTAAAAACGGGAAAGGGGCATGGCTCAGTCAGTAGAAAAGGCAACGCGATCTCGAGGTTGTGAGTTCAAGCCCCATGTTGGGCATACTTTAAAAAAAAGAAAAGTATACCTTAAACTTTCACAACGTTACATATATCCATTGTATCTCAGTAAAGCTGGAAAACATTTTGAAAAAGAAAAAAAAAAGCTGAGGGGAAAAATTGGGTCAAAACAAAAGTGACAAAGGTGAGCAATTAAATAGAGATATTCTTTTTTTTTTTTTTTAAGATTTTATTTATTTATTTGACAGAGAGAGATCACAAGTAGGTAGACAGGCAGGCAGAGAGAGAGAGGAGAAAGCAGGCTCCCTGCCAAGCAGAGAGGCTGATGCGGGACTCGATCCCAGGACCCTGAGATCATGACCTGAGCCGAAGGCAGAGGCTTAACCCACTTAGCCACCCAGGCTCCCCAAATAGAGATATTCTTGAAATCAAAGTACAACAAAACATTTTCAAAGTGTACTAAAAGCTAATAATTCATTACTAGAACAAGATCAGTTTTAATTAGGAGTAATCATTCATGTTTGATGATCTAGTTAATAAAGAGGAGGAGCAAATGATATGAACACGCTAATAAAACATTTAAATTTGTTAACACGAAAGATAACGAAGATGACAAAAACCCACGGTGTGCGCTCCTCCAGGGACAAGCTGGTTACCCCCATAATTCAGAGAGCGGTTAAGATTAGTCATCATACAAGAAAACCTGATAAGTGTCTTGAAATCTTATTTATGAGAGAAATATGAGATTTTCCTAAATTTTACAACAGTCCTAAAATTTGTATTGTATTTATATATTACTGGTAAGTTGGAAAAAAGCTTTTCTAAACTGTCAGTAATAGAAAACAAATTTCAGTCGACCATACAAGAGGAAAGGCTGAATTACCTTTCTTTTCTCCGAAGAAAATGATGTTAACCCACTCTGTGTCACATGAAAAGGCAATCATAGACTACGCAGCTGAAAATGTAGGGAAATGAATACAGAGGTGTGTCAGGCAGATGATTAATAAAAATATTAGGTTATTCTTGATTTTCTGATCGTGTTGTCAGCTTCTATAACTTGTAATTTGTTATGTTCTTTTCTCTAAGTAAACACTCAGTTTCATGACTATTTTTATATTTGGGGTTTTTTAAAAGTTGTTGTTTTTTTTTTTTAAGATTTTATTTTTAAATAATCTCTACACCCAACATGGGGCTCAAACTCACAACCCTGAGCTTAAGAGTCACATGCTCCACTGACTGAGCCAGCCAGGGGCCCTGTCCTATTCTTATATTTGTAAATTTGCATTCTTTTTCTTTAAAAGGGCCTGCAAAATCATATATGCTTCAGGCCCACAATACTCAGATCCACTGTAAGCCCAGTTGAGGACAGGACTGCCATCCTGAAGGCAGGAGGATGAAGTGAAGGAATGTGTGGGGAGTGCTGAGACAACCCTTCAACTCTTCATGGCACCTGCAGGACACACACATATACACACACACACACTTGACCTCTTCTGCTCACTGAGCTCACAGAACAGTCCTGTGACGAGACAGCAGAAGAATCTTCTCTGCCCAGAGAAGTAAATACTACATACTGACATCAGGGGTTCCCCACAAAACTGCTCAGCCAGGCCACTCTACACAGTAGACAGATCTCATCAGAGCACTCTCGGCTTCTGATCAGCTGTTTTGTCTCCTGTCACACATGTGAGCAGACACCCAAGATTACCACAGCCTGAGGGGAGTGTTGAGTATTTTTGAAAAATGGAGACAGAAGCAGAAGACAACTTAAGGGGAAACAGACTACAGGAAGAAGAAACATTTTCTAAAGCTATCACTAAGGTCGTCAGAAAGAGAAGGCATCCATGAAATAAAAACAGGATACCATGGAAAATAAAACTAAATTAAAAAAAAAAAAAAAACAGGACATCCTGAAAATTAAAAAGAGATCTCAGAAATTAAAAATATGATAGCATAAATGGGGCACCTGGCTGCCTCGGTCGGGAGAGCTTGCAACTCTTGATCTCGGGGTCATGAGTTCGAGCCCCACATTGGGCATAGAGATTACTTACATAAATGAATAAATAAAATTTTTAAAAAGTGTGCAATAGCAGAAATGGAAAACTTGACAAGATAAGGAAATGTTGAAAAGTAGAAATTAGAGAAGCAACCAAAGAGGGTCAGCATCAGAATCACGAGAATTTCAGAAATAAGAGGCAGAGAAAATGGAAAGAAACCAACCAAAACCACATTTTTTTTTAAATCCCAGAACGAAAGATTATAAACTGCCTAACTGAAGGAGTTTGGCACATACCCCAGCCGAATGAGCAAAATCAGACCCACAAGGTACATCATTGTGACATTTCACACCACTGGGGACAAACGTGATCCAATGAGCTTGTATGAAGAAGTGGATCCCCTACAAAGGGTAGAAATCAGCATGCTTACGACTTCACCACCACAGTAGCACTGGGAAAAGAGAAGCCAGTGAAGCAGTGCCTTAGAGATTCTGAAAGAAATTAAGTGCCACCCACATTCTATACCCAGTCAGACTAACTGGTGTGAGGCAGAGTGAAATGGGTTTTGGTCTTGTGGAAGTCTCAAGAAAGTACCTCACACACACTTTAACTCCGCCCAAACCAATGAGTAAAGGAGTAAACCAACAAAGAGGAAGACACAGATTCCATGTGGCAGAATTCCTGGGAGAGGTGAAAGGAATCCATGTGAGGGAAGAGAAGGGGAGAGCCTGGGCTGCCCACTGTGCCCCGGGGGCCAAGCTGCCCAGAGGCCACCAAGGATGCTGCTTCCAGAAGTGAACCCCTGATGCAAATAAATGTGTTGACTGCGGATTGACAAGGGAGATAAGAGTGAGGGATAAATCCGTAGAAAATTCAGCACCTGCAAGAAAGATGACAATCTCAGGGAAAGCAAAAACATAGTGTTACCAGTTTCATATTGCTGTGTAACAAATTACCCCACAACACAGTGTCTCCAAACAACAGTACTGGTTTCTGCAGGTCAGGAATTCGGGAGTGGCTTCGCTGGGGGGGTTGGCTCGGATCACGGCAGTCTGCTGAAGGTTTGGCCTAGGTGGGAGAATCTGTTGGCCGCCGCCCCATGTAGGAAGGAAGAGAAATCACATTATTCTCCTAATAGTTTACTTAGTATTGATCTAACCAAATCTTATAACTGTGTCGAGAAGAGGAGATGCAGATAGGCTTTTGTGTCATTTGACTGGGGGGACCTGGAAAAGGTTGCTTGGTTTCTTAAATCTTCCTCTTCCAAAACAAAAAGGAGCTAGTGCCTAAAACCTAACAAGAGCTAGCAACAGAAGCATTTTTACTTAGAGCTGCAAAGGTAGATGCCATTTGTGGAGTCAAAAGCGACGGTCTTGGGCAAGCGAGACAAGGGCGGGGGAGGGAGGGCAGAACCTAATGTCTCACTTAACAGACCTTGTTGTCTTATTAAACTATGCCCACGTAGAATTCGGATGAAAGCAAACTCTGATTAATAAAAGGAAACCAGTAAAATAAATTCAGGTGAATTTTTATATGTCGGGATGGAGAGGGCGGTTCTTTTTCAATGAGATACCAAAAGAAGACATGGTAAAGGGAAAAGATCTGGTAGATTTGACTTACGACTGATCAGAAGCTTCTGTACATTAAACACACGTACACAAGAGGGAAAGGCAAACACTATGCCAGAAAAAGTCCTGATAAAAAGGCCAAAGGGCTAGTGGTAAGATGGAAACCATTTCAGTCTTTTAAAAAATGCTAACTGTCTCAATCTGCCTCTAGGGTAATTTGGCAAATGTATCAAAGTGTTAGACGTGTCTGTATCCTTTGACCCAGGGATTCTGACGCTAAGAATTTATCCTATGTAACTAATCTTTGATGTACGCAAAGATTTCGCTATTAAAAGTTTTTTTTAAATATGTAATAGAGGAAAAAATTGAAACAGTTGAAATGACCACCAGTAAGTGATGAGGGACACAAAAATAAAATGGTGAATGAAATACTAGGTAGCCCTTATAAATCAGCCTGATGGCAACTGCATCCTGGCATAGGAAAGTCTTCATGATATGTTTCTTTTGTTCTTTAAAAGTTATGTAAATGTGCATATATACCCATGTACATGTGTGTACACAGATTCAGGGTGTTACTGTTTATTCTTCTGTGTCTGTGTGTTCTTTGCGTCTTCCATGTTTTCCAAGTGTTTGACACTGATCAGGTGTTATTTTTGTAGTCAAGGAAAAAACAAGGGTTTTTGTTTTTTTTTTTTAGTTTATTTGAAAAATATGGAAAGTGCAAAGAAGAAAACAGTAATCACACTCACACCACCCCACATTAACCACTACTAACATTTGGCATATTTGCTTCAGATTTTTTTTTCTTTCTGCAAACTTTTAAAATATAATTAACACCAAAACATTAGCCTTGGTTATCTTTAGATATGAGACTGTGAGCTGTGTTTTGGGTTTTTTTCTTTCTTTTTTTTTCTCTCTCTCTCTCTGTCTCACTCTCTCCCCTTCTCTGCCTCCTTCCCTCCCTCTCATACTCTCCTGTATTTCCCAAGTTTTCTCTGCTGATTGTATTTTACTTTTAAAGGGATAAACTTCAATTAACCATAAAAGGTAAACTATTTTCAAATGCCAAATAAAGTCTTAGACATTTAGAAGAAGGCACGCAAGGTTTTGGACTTGAGAACAGCTTTGATGCAGCCAGGAGAAGGGAAGGCATCTCGTATGTGGCGGGTGAGGGGGGTGGCCATATGTCCCAATTGCCTTGGACAGTCCAAGTCTTATACCTGTTATCCTGACGACGTTATTGGTGACATTTTGCACGCAGTTGACGTGGTACACGTAACCTGTCATTTGTGCCGAAGGAGCCGGTCAGCACAGCCTCCTTCCGGCAACACTGCTCTCTTCATTTCTTGTGTTTCCAGTCTTCTAAAAACCAAGGAGCCTCTTCGAAATTCCACAGTATGTTAAGATTAGGTAGTTTAAGCAGATGATTTTTCTTAGTTCCTTTAAAGAAATCTAACAAAGTCACGTGAAAGTGTAGTAAACCATGAGTAGCGGAGCGAGAGAAGGGGATTGTTTACTCCTGGCTCAGTTGTGAGCCAGCAGCATGACCCTGGGCGAGTCACTGGACCTCTCCATATTGGCTTTCCCATCTACAAAATGAGAGGGTTGAACTGGAACAATTTCTATGGTAACTTGCAATTCTAAAAATACTGTGATTCCAAATTAAGATTTAGAGAGGCTGTGGCACCACAAGTGATAGCATCTAAGTTCCTAATTTCTTTGTAGCTGGTCTGTAGTACTAGACTCCCAGTTAGCATCATTTCGAAGACAACTGTGCGAATTCTGGAGAATTCTCATCTGGCTCCCATGTTCCTGCAACAAAGATTCAGTTTAGAATTCACGTTTTTTTTTTTTTTTTTAAGATTTTCTATTTAT
Source organism: Lutra lutra (assembly GCF_902655055.1). NCBI lineage: Eukaryota > Metazoa > Chordata > Mammalia > Carnivora > Mustelidae > Lutra > Lutra lutra. The sequence goes on along the minus strand of NC_062279.1, from coordinate 45,320,601 downwards.
TTGACAGAGAGAGATCACAAGTAGGCAGAGAGGCAGGCAGAGAGAGAGGGGGGGAAGCAGACTCCCCGCTGAGCAGAGAGCCTGATGTGGGGCTCGATCCCAGGACCCTGGGATCCCAGGACCCTGGGATCATGACCTGAGCCGAAGGCAGAGGCTTTAACCCACTGAGCCACCCAGGCCTAGAATTCAAGTTTTAGATGGGCTGAAGGGACCCTCTAGTCCATCTCCTTGGTTTTAGAGTTTAAGAAACTGAGCTCTGGAGAGCTCATGATTTGTCCACAAAACGAATCAGAGGCAGAGAGCAGGCTCTCTGATTCCCGGTCTAGAGCTTGTTAGACCACAGCGTGCTTCGTGCGGAGCAGAGTCAGTCTTTTCTCAGTGCCACCAGGACCTCATTTGCGCTGTCACCAAAATGGCCCTTGAGGGCAGTTGTTTGCTGGCCAAAACCTTTGTGTCAGTCAACTCTGATCCCTAATTTTGGGGAGAGTTACCAGGGGGCAAGAGGAGGGGACTCCGGAGCTGTGCTCCCCTAACCTCTGTTCTTTAGAGCTGTAAGACAGGAAAGAGCAATTCTTTACTCTCCTTTTCAGTTCCAGCGCTTACCTTCCCTCCGCTAATTATAGAGCTGCCCGATTATTTGTTTACAGAAGCCACGTGAGTCAGCCATCCCCCAAAGGGTTAACGCTCCCAAATTACCGGGCTGGGTTAACAATAAACAGGATGTCCTCCAGAAATTAAATTTAAACCACTGTGACTCAGGCCAGCCCATCCTCTCAACCGGCTCATTGTCTGGGGTTATTATCGGTGGTTAATTATACCATTGGGTTTAGCAACAGTGTTGGTCAGTTTGGGCCAAGAGAAAGCAGGCTTGGGCAGAAGGGGGTGCGGAGGGAAGGGGCGGGTGAATGGGTGGAAGCGGGAGGTTTGAACGGGAGCACTGAAAGGAGTGGGAGTGGGAATGGCATTGTCCCCTCAGGGCTCTCCTGCTGTGGCCCTGTACCCTGAGCTGATCCCAGAAGCACTTAACTCCCTGTTAGCTGAGGGGGGAGAAGTGGGTTCGGGGACTTTCTGTTTCTCCAGCCATGGACACTGGCTGTGTTTGCCTCTGGCCTGGGCATGCTTCTCAGAATCGGAGAATCAAAATTCTCAGCACCTCAAGGCAACTTCTGAATTGTCCGGTTTGACCCTGTCCTTTCACAGAGTAGGAAGTGAATTGCTGGGCCCTCCTTACCTGCAAGAGGGTGGCCAGCTCGGAGGCAGAGGCAGCAGTGGTGGGTTGCTTTAGATCTTGACCTTCCTTCTGTTATGCCAAACTGTCCTCGGTTTCCAAGTGGGGAACCTGCAGTGCAGAGCATCCCAGCAGGGTCAGCACAGACTTGGGCTAGGCTCAGAGTCCTCTCCCAATTAGCCATGGCTCACTTTTGTCAGTACTTACCGGGAATGACCCAGCCTGGCTGGTCCTTCATGCCCCTGTAGTTTGTTGTCCCTCTCCAGCCACAGCAGCCGCTCTGCAGGGCTACTGTTTGTCCCTTGTAGCGAAGTAGTAAAGCCCCTAATGCAGATGAGAAGTGCTGCTCAAGGTGTTTTTTTAAACGCTGGTTTTCAAGGCTGATCGCTACCCCGGTGAACCTGTAATTTCTGACTTTGCAGCTCCTCAGGACGCAGATATACAGTGACTGTGAGCTGATCGGTGTCTCCCCTTTCCCGCCCTCACCCCTGCAATGCAGCTGCACACCGGACTCTTGCCAGGAGAGATGCTCTGGGACAGAAGGTGGTGCCCACAGCTCCCAGCTGGCGCTCCGGAGCCCGGCGCTCCCGAGCCCGGCCTGGCTACCGCCGGCCCTAGACCCACAGGGTGTGCGGCACAGGGGCTGGGAGCAAGCCGCTGTAGGAGGACAGCAGCTTACGCTTCGTCAGTACTTTTCAACCACATCCCTCCCCATCTCTCCTAAAAGCCCCCTTTGTCTCTTTCTCTCATAGGATTCCTTTCAAGATTGGGCAGCCCAAGAAACAGATTGTCCCCAAAACAGTGAGTAACCCGATTCTTTCATTCTGAAGCTCAGTCTGTCTCACGTGGCCTTTGCAGAGAACCAGAACTTTGACTCAGCTCATCGTGGGCCTGAGAGGGCTGCACCCAGGCTGCCTTCCTCCCAGCCGTGTCACTCTAGAACCTCACCTAGACTGGGGCTTGTGGGGACCTCCTAGCCTGGGACATTTTCCTTCCACAGATCAGCCTGGGCTCCTCCCCATCATCCTCGAGTGGGTCGAGGAGGTAGGTGACAGGTGAGGAGGAATCTGTGGCTCCTATAGGGCCCATCTCTATGATCTAGCTTGTAGTCTGTGCTTCCCTAAGAAGGCTCCTGAAACGTAGGCCCCTGCCAAGAACATGTCCCAAACCTTTATCTCCAGCCAGTCAAGCTGTGTGAGGATCAGGAAGCTTCTCTGGGGAGGTCCCTTTCTCTCTACTGCTCAAGGCATCTTGGCAAGGATCCAGAGTCTGCGGGAGGGCATGAGTGAATCCTACCCCTTTGAGAGTCTGCGGGTTTTGTTTTTTTTGTTTTTTTATTTTTATTTTATTTTTTTTTTAAAGATTTTATTTTTTTTATTTATTTGACAGAGAGATCACAAGCAGGCAGAGAGGCAGGCAGAGAGAGAGGAGGAAGCAGGCTCCCCGCTGAGCAGAGAGCCCGATGTGGGGCTCGATCCCAGGACTCTGAGATCATGACCTGAGCCGAAGGCAGCGGCTTAACCCACTGAGCCACCCAGGCGCCCCTTGTTTTTTTTGTTTTTTTAAAGATTTTTTTTATTTATTTGACAGAGAGATCACAAGTAGGCAGAGAGTAGGAAGAGAGAGAGGGGGAAGCAGGCTCCCTGCAGAGGAGGTAGCCCGATGCAGGCCTTGATCCCAGGATCCTGAGATCATGACCTGAGCCGAAGGCAGAGGCTTAACCCACTGAGCCACCCAGGCACCCCGAAAGCCTGCGGTTTTTATCCCTATTCTATCCCCAGAATGGGAGAGGAATCACAGATTCTTAGAAAGTTAGAGGTGGAAGCCCTTAGTGATCATCCCGTCCAACCTGATATTTCTGGTGAGAAAACCAAGGCCCATGAAGTCACAGTGACTTGGAGCCTCTGTTCCATACACATTCCATTCCTTTGGGCTGCCTTCCTCAGGCTGTGAAGGTCTTCCAAGGTTGGGGAATTCTGGTAAAGAATGGCCTCTTGAACCCCCTATCCCACAAATTGGAGCAGGCTCTGGGCCTCACTGTGGGGAAGCATTACTACACACCACCTCTCCTTGTGCCCAGCACCGTTGGCCTGCTGGAGCGCCTGACGGGCCTCCTTGGCTTCACAGCCTCAGCCCTGCTTGGCTCAGGACTCAGGACTACAGGAAAGCTACCGCGGCAGTTTGGCAAGAAGGGAAGTTCAGCACACATCTGACCAATGGCTCAGTCTTTGGAAAATCCAAAGTCAGGCCACTTAAAAGGAAGTGAACCTGCATTTCTCTTTCAAGTGAAGGCAGGCCGAGGACAGACGGCACTTTACCTCCCATGCAGAGGTTGGCCATCTGCGGAGGCCCTCAGCTGAAGCTCAGAGAATCTGGGCGTGCAAGTGTTGGGCTCCAGCTGGCTACAGGAAGTGGGAAGGTGTGGCTTTGAGTCTCCAGAGTTTAATCCAGGGCAGATCTGAAAGGGAAGTGGTTTTTGAGAAGGGTCCTTTATTCCCCACACTCACTACCAAAACACAAACAGACAAACAGAAAACTCTCCTGACACCCTTACCTCTATGGAAATAGCCATTGTTCTCCATAGAAAAATACAGGCTACAATTCACTTTCTAGCTTTACCACAGGCTCTTTTTTGACAGATCTCTGGGTCTTTTAATCTGAGGAGTGGCGAGGTCTCCCCAGAGGAAGGACAGGTACAATCCCAGTGCCAGCGGATGGCCCTACAGACAGGCTGGCAGTGGGCCCCTGGCCTGCTTCTCCTGCTCCTCATGGGGGTCTTGTTTGAGGTAGAACCGTGGTCCTTTGACTTCGGGAATCTGCTCCCCCAGACAAACTGGGCATCAACTCATGATTAAGAAGCCGGATTTGGGAGGTTTCCTGCCTGCATTCCCACCGCTCTGCCATATGCTGTGTGTGATGACCATAGACAAGGCCCTTACCCTCTCTGAGCCTTGCTTTCCTCCTTCATGAGTGCAGATGATCCTGGTACCCATGCCGTTGACGTATTCGGAGTCTTATGTAAGGTCACGCGTATGAAGCACTGAACACAGTGTCTGACACATAACAAGCCCTCAAGAAATGTCAACTCCATGATGGGAAGAGAGTTTCTAAACTCCTGGGGATGCAGCCTGTCCCCAGAGCGGCCGGATCCCCTAGTGGGGCAGGGAGGGAATGGTCTGCCGGGCCTTTGATCTCTCCCAAGGAACCAGAGCCATGTTAGGGCTTGGAAGAGAGTTCTATGCTCCCTCAACTCCCCAGAGGCACTGAAGTATGAAGAGTGAGAGCCTGCCCCTTTGGGTCTCGTGCTCCACCACTCCAGGCCCCTACAACAGGCCAGGCCCAGGCCGCCATGGCGGCTGCCTGCACATGGTGAGAATGCCCTGCTGGTCTCACCCGGGCGCTGTCAGAGAGCGGCAGACGTGGCTGCCTGCTGACGGGAAGTCCTGGTGCCCCTGTCATGGGCAGAAACGCTCATGTTATCTTCAGGGAGTTTCAGGAGGTTTTTGGCTCAAGGCACCCAGCTGCCGACACAAAGGAAGCACTGTGCAGTGCTCGTGCTCTTCTCCTGTGCCCAGGTCGTTAACCCGAGTTCCGTTATTGTCAGGGCTTGGGCTGGGGTAGGGTGTTCTCAGCAGGGGCTGGCCACGGCCCTGGAAGGGGCAGGACGGGCACCCCACACCCCCCAGTCCCAGCCTTTGGCTTAGCCCCCTCCTGCCCCTCCATCCCAGAAGGCAGCTGGAGCAGCTTGGCGTGGGGGAGGGAAGCAGCTCCTCCCTCCGCAACCCGGCAGGATGGACGCCGTCTCTGAAGCAGTTAGCCCGGGTCTCCACAGGCAGGAAGGCGCCCTCCGACTCTCAGCTGGGGCGGCGCTCCACAGCCTCAAGGCAGAACACCGGCCAGGTCGCCATGTCGAGCCTTCCCTGGAGGGAGATGGTCCCTTGCCAAGCAGAGAGTCTCTCAGCCTCATTTAATCGTATTGCGACATCCCCGGGGAAGCTGCTTCCCCCACCCCCAGCACCCCTCAGAGAGAGGCTTCTGAGAACGCCCGCATGCCCTCCGCCTCAGCTCTGACCTGCCACAGCGTGGCTCGGGTGCCAGAGTCCCGGCCCTGCCTACCCATCTCCCTTTTCCCTTCACAAGTGGCAGTTTGGGTGGGAGCTCATGCCCCTTAACCCTTCAAAAATCCTGACTCTTGCCCCGTGTCAACCCTGACCCCAGGCCAGTGGCGGGGAGAGCGGGGAACAGCACCTGAAGCCGTGGAGCGTGCGGGGAGCAGTGTATGGCGAGGTGCTCAGTCCCCCTGCACTAACCTCGCCGGCCCGGCCCACCCAGACCCTCTGACAGTCTGCACATGTGTTTACACTCGCATTGTTGACTTGGGGCCAGTTGCCTCTTTGGCGGAAGCATCAAGCATTCAAAGATGTTCAGATCTCTTGTGTTTGGCTCTTCCCTCAGAGTGGACAGACCTTGGACTGAGACTCCAGTGTGTCTCTCTATTCCCTTAGCCGTTGTCTGAGGGGCCAGAATCCTGGTGGTGTTGCCTTGGCTCTTCCCCCAGGGGAGGAGAGGGATCTTGAGACCAGCGAGCTGTAGGAGCAAGCCACACCTGGCTACCAGAAGCAGAGGAGGGAGACGTTCATGGACATCACAGGCAGCCACGTGACCTTGAGCAGAGGCCAAAGGAGCCAGCCCTACCCCAACATACTTGTCAGCTGCCAGCATGAGACCTCGTTTCTCAGCAACCAGAGTGATCCAGCCCAGCCGGAACCCCACCGTCACTCGCTCTGTGCAAGTCCAAGCAGTCCCGGCCAGGGGGACCAGGTGCTCTTCACCATCCCACACACGCATCAGCACATGTGGGGATCGCAAAAGAGGGTGCTGGGAGCCAAAGCCATAGCTCTGGTGGGTCGGCAGGCCTTCTCCGTACCCGCCCCCCCTCCAGGAGCACCGACTCCGTGTTCTTCATCGGGAGGGCTGGATTCTGACCAAGACCTCCTTCATTTAATTTCTTTATTTTGGGGAAAAAAGGCTTTTTGTATGTGAAGACTTTGCTTAGTGGTCAAATCCTACAGAGTAAGAGAGGGGATGTGTCCCGTGAAGGAAGGCCCCGGTGCAACCCCCAGGCACACGATCCAGGCTTAGCTGAAGGTCTGGCTATCAGCCAACCCCATGCTATGTGCTGCCTGTCCTCCCAGCTGAAGGGTTAGGGTCCAGTCTGCACCCCCCGACTGCTCTGGGCCTCCCAGTGCCCCTGCATATAGGAGAGGAGCAAGGAGACACCGTCAGCAGGCCAGGCACTGGGCTCTGCACAGACTGCTAGGGGATCCCTCAAGCCAGCCAGCAGGCCCGACGCCGCTAAAATGCGGCAGCCACCAGCAGTCTTCACAGGGAAAGCCTAACCAGAGCGATCCCATTCCTCTAGGAAAGAAACCCAGGCTCAGAACGTTAGGTAGTATTTTTCATGCCTCACAGCTGGTATCAGAGTTCAGGTCTCATCCGTCTTTGCTCATTCCTGTCCCCCACCGTCCTCGGTGGCACTGCCAGAGAAAGGGCTGGACTGCCACAGTGCAGAATTGCTGGGCCAGGGCCAGGCCCCCCGCCCCAGAACAAAGCCCCCGCCTGCCGTCTCTCCAGATGCTCTTCAGGCTTTGGCTGAGACTTTGATTCCTGCCCCACTACACATCCCCCGGGATAGGGGGCACGTGAAGCTTTTGTCAGGAATATATGCTTTCGTGGGTGCGAATATCGAATTTCTCTAGAGCAGCTTTTGTTGGATCTTAAGGAAGGCGATGATGAAGATGTCAGGTTCCTGGGTGGAGAGGTGGCAGGGCGGGGGGGGTCTGCTGAAAAGAGAGCAAAGACTTACGGGAGAGAGGGAAACCAGTGGTGAATTTTACTTCACAGTTTTGTGTCAGGTCCCAGATGCTGGGCGCATAAAGTAAGAAGAGACCCCGAGCTACTACCTCACAATTTGACAGTTCAGATGAGAAAGTGAGTTATGTCCATGCAAGGGCGGAGACACGTTGCCATGGCGTAGGACCCTGGCTAGGCAGGTTCTCCAGCGTGTGGCCCTGCCCCCAGCTGGGGCTACACATGTACACTTGTATATTGAATCTGTGTCATCTCTCCCACCAGTTCCCACATCCAGTCTGTTCACCAGCGGAGCCCTCACACCTGGCAGAATGCTTGCACTTAATAGTTGCTCAGTAAATGTTTGTGGGATTAACGAATGCTATTTTCAAAGCAGAGGAGGGTGCTGAGCTCGGAGTCTGAATTCCACCTTCCTTTGCCACCGACCAGCCCTGCATCCTCCCGAAAATCACCCCCCCCCCCACATCTGGGCTTTGTTACCCTCACTTGTAAGAGGAAATAATTGGCCCAAATACTGTTCTGCCGTTCCGGGACTATGTTGAGTTTACCCAAATGCATAGGAGGAGTATGGGGTCTGTGGGACTCCCGAATGCTTCACAGGGCACTGTGACAGAAGGGTGTGTTGATGAAGAACAGTGGGGCCTTGACACTTTGCACAGTTTCCCTCTCCGTGAGCTTCAGCCGGCCTGTCGGGAGATTGAGAAGCAGGGTTCAGGGCTCACACTGGCAGGAGTCTCTGGGAGCAGCCAAGAAGGCATCTTTCTTAGGTCATGACTTTAATTCATCAGCAAATACCTTTTTCCCCATTCTCAAAATGCCAGGTAAAAGCCCAGGCCTTGGAGCCAGGCCGCCCGTGTCCCCATCCCGGCTCTGCCACTCTCTAGTGGTGTGATCATGCGCGGTTTGCTTTGCCTCTGTCTGAGGGAGCTCCTGAGTACAGGGGGGTAATGAGTACCTCTGCCTCCTCCAGCTGTGGAGGAGCGGCTGTGGCCAGGAGCACAAGGTGAGCACCCTGAGAGCATGAGCTGGTTTTCCTGGAGCACCTCAGCCCAGAGACTCAGCAAGCTGTCCAAGGAGCCGGTCCTGCCCATGTGGAAAGGAAGGAAGACTGGCCTCAGTCCCCTCTTTGTGGCTCACAGATGTCATCTGCATCACAGGCCACTCTCCTAAGGGACCATGGCCAGGGCCCCGGTGGACAGATGAGGACATTCAGGTGCTAGGTGTGCAGGTGGCTTTCTTGACTTTCCTGACGTGGAGGCAGCAGAATTGGGACCAGGACTCACGCTCACCTGATGTAAATGTTGCTGGCATTGGGGAAATCGGTTAACTTATGAAGAGTTTTAAGAGAGCATTGACCAAGCCAGGAGTAACAATTTGCACTGGGAACATTTCAGCACACAGAGTGGAGACAGGAGCTTTCTGGATCCACCCTGAAACACCTTGAACTTTGAAGGTCGCAGGAGGTAGGCCCTGTAAGGAAACCGGGGCGTGGAGCAGCAGGGGACCACCTGCTTTCCCCCTTGGCTGCCTGAGTCTCAGTCATATTCTGAGCACCTCACTTGCCCCACGAGGGGTGGGGGGGTGGGGAGAGGGAACACAGCCCAGTGCCTCGCGCCCTGTGGTGGCAGAACAGAGCCACAATCCGCTGCTACTTGCCGGGCTCCCTATGTGGGAGGGGAGTCTTTTGCCCTAAATCAAACACTTAATTAATTCGGGAACACAGGGATACTGTGTCGTTAATGATCTGCCGGTGCTTGTGTGGACTGGACGGGGTGGTTCTCCGCAGCCCCGGGGAGGGCGTGTGGGGAGTTTCAGCTGGCTGGCAGATTTTTTCCACCGTGTTGTCATTTCTCCGATGATTGAGTTATCTCTTTGGTTACAGGTGGAGAGAGATTTTGAGAGGGAGTATGGAAAACTCCAGCAGTGAGTGTCAAATCCCAGAAGGATCGGGGTGGGGGGGTTGGGAGGGAGAAGGGCAGGAGCCTCCCGCCACGTCTCAGCTCCCGCAGGGCCCCTCCTGGCACTGCCAGCAGCGGGGCCGCTCCTCTGTCCCGCCAGCAGCCTGGGAGCCGAGGGCAGCTCAGTTCACAGCCTGCCAGAAATTCTCCCCCAGCTGATAGCTGTGTGAGAGTCGTTAACTCTTAGCCTTTGGGTTCTTGGCCTCAAACAGGCCAATGTGCCTACCATTGGTAGGACAGATCCCCGCGGTGCAGGGGCCCCTGCTTTTCCTGGCAGGCGGTCCAGAGCGTCAGGTTGGGTTTGGCTCAGGTAGATGGGAAGGAAGGGGCTGAAGCAGGCTGGCGGTGCCAGGTGCCCAGGGCCATGCCCCTGCCTTGCAGGCTGGAGGAGCAGACCAGGAGGCTGCAGAAGGACATGAAGAAGAGCACCGATGCTGACCTGGGTAGGTGGCGTATCCCTAAGCCATGCCTAGCCCGGGGGTTACAGGTGGACCTCCGGCCCTCTGTCACGTGCGGCTTGGCTCCCGAGGTCTGTGCACAGGGCCACATGCCGCTGCTCATCCCCAGGACGCAGGTGGGTCTGGACACGACTGCCCCGGCCCCTCCAGGCTGTGTGTGCAGTGGGCCAAGGGTCTGCCCCGTCTTTTTGTCTTGTGGGTAGCTCCAGGTTGCCTGGGTAGAATCTTTCTTCATCATTCACCACTGCCTTTCCAGTACAGGAGAGGCTGTGGTAGGGCACCTGGGTGGCTTAGTTGGTTAAGCATCTGCCTTCAGTTCAGGTCATGATCCCCGGGGTCCTGGGATCGAGTCCCGCATTGGGCTCCCTGTTCAGTGGGGAGTCTGCTTCTCCCGGTGCCTCTGTCTGTCACTCCCCCTACTTGTACTCTTTCTGTATATCAAGTAAGTAAATAAAATCCGTATTTTTTTTAAGAATTTTATTTATTTGACAGAGCACAAGCAAGCAGAGTAGCAGGGAGAGGGAGGGGGAGAAGCAGGCTCCCCACTGAGCAAGGAGCCAGATGTGGGGCTCAATCCCAGGACCTTGGGAACATGACCCAAGCCAAAGACAGTGGCTTAACCAACTGAGTCACTCAGGCGCCCTAGGAAATAAAATCTTAAAAAAAAAAAAAAGAAAAGAAAGAGGCTGTGACTTACTGCTTCCCTTCCTGGGTGCTTCTCCCAGTAGAGTCGGAGCACAGATGAAGGGAAGGTAGTGTTTTCATAGTGAACGGCTCTGGAAGCAGTGGAATGTCAGAGACCCATGAAGTGGACAGCATAGTTTTCTAATAAAGAAACCAGGATAAACGAGGACCCCTGGAGCCCAGAGTCGAGAGCAGAGTCTGGACAGAGAAGGCCCTCCTGAAATAGCAGCGCCCCAGCCCCGCCCAAGGCCTGCACCCCACAGCCGGTGCATCAGAGTCCCTGGAAGGCCCACCCTCAGGCAGTGCTGCTGCAGCTGGTCCGGGGACCCCATTTTGAGAACTGCTGCTCCAGATGGTTGAGGGGAATCAAATTTCCTGATCTCAGTGTCTCCTCAACTGCCTGGACAAGAACCAAAATCCCATCCCGTGTGCCCAGGCAAGTTCACCTGCATGGGACCAGTCTTTGTTGACTGTTACATTCTGAGGGTGCATCGGGGCTCCAGAGACCTATGTGGCGTCCAAGACCCCCCGTCCTTTAAAGTTCAAAGGCCACCAGGCTCCCAGTTTGCGCTGGGCTGGCCACACCCTCCCAGTCCCTGAGAGTGAGGGCCCAGCAGCGCTCACAGAGGCCGGTGAGGACTCCCGGGGCCGGGGGAATTCCATGCTGTTAATTAACTTCAGAAGGTTTGGATGATTCGAACAGAGACAAAGGCAGGAAGTGTGAGCGCTTCAGGAGAGAAAAGGAAAATTGGGAAGAAAGTCTTCCCCCATTACAACTTTTCAGGGTTTTTTCTTCAAATATTTAAAAAAAAAAAAAATTAGTGGAAGAAATTTTTCAAACACGTTTCCAGTTTTGTCTGAGGCTTTATCCTTTCATTATACCGTCTGAGGTCATCTCATAACCCAGGCGGGTTCCACATGATGTTCGCTCCTAAGCCTGCAAAGTCACTTCACAGCTTTGAAAGAGGGTTTTTTGCTCCATTGCTTCAACATTTCTGGGAGGTCTGCTTTCCCGGGCTTCTCCCATACTCTGCCCCTTTGCTGGGTGAGGGCAGCAAGCTCCCAGGTTCGAGAAAAACCAGAACATGGCGGGCCGGTCATCTACCGGAGGCCTCTCCGTGGGCATGTGGAGGGGCCCAAGGGAAGAGGGTCCCCCCAGGTGGGCTTCTCTGTCTCCCCTTCCTCGAGGCGGCCTGGGGCTGGCCTTGGGGATGCTCCCTCCTTGGATGCAGGGGCCAGGCGAGGCCACATCTGTCACGAACTGGAGTGACCCTTATTTCATCCATGCAAAGACGTTTTTTCACATTTAATAACATCTCTAAAATCAAGACACCGTGGCACTTGATAACGTTTAGTTGGCACTTTTGTCCTTTCCTAATGGTCTGTGCGGTAACAATGTGTCTTGCGGTTGCTAGCATCTTAAATTCATGGCATGAAATAGTAATATATTCAGAAACTTGTTTACCCCTGAGACCTTGAAACTGGCACAGACAGTATGGAACAGGCAGGGCCCTTCTCCGGTCTCTTGACCTGCCCCTCTAGAATTTTTTTTTTACAAGTAATGGAGACCTAAAAACTTGTCTGGGACCAAGAACCCCAGAGCTGCTGATAGAGCTCCCACCTGCCTCGGAGCTGCCCTGTGATCTCCGGGCTCCCCATATGTCACACAGGGTGTCAGAACATATGGACAAGGCTACAGCGGGGCAGTGGTCTCCGTGCATGGGGAAATTACCTTGGGCAGCATAAGCAGACACCCCGGCAGAGCCCGTGGGGCCCAACCACAGTGTCTCCAGGCCTGGTCGATCAGCAGATAGGGAGGCAGGTGCCTGGAGGCTGGGCCTGGCTCTGCACTTGGAGTTGTCTGACCTGTAGCCCATTATGAGCTCTTCTGAGCCTCACCTGCCTCATCTGGGAAATGGAGCCAAAATACACCACCCCAGATGTCTCCTGGGTTGTTGGAGCCCTGAATGAAATGGGGGTGGGGGGAGTAGTGGGGTGGGAACCCATTGGCCGCTTTGGAGTTCTTGGTCTGGTACAGGTTTTTAAGGCTCCATTGTTGGGAGACACAGTGAGAGAGGGAACACAAGCAGGGGGAGTGGGAGAGGGAGAAGCAGGCTTCCCACCAAGTAGGGCGCCTGATGCAGGACCTGATCCCAGGACTCCAGGATCATGACCCGAACCGAAAGCAGATGCTTAATGACTGAACCACCCAGGCACCCCTAAGAGTTTCTTTAAAATGCATGTTCCTGGATTCCAGACTTACTGAATGAGAATCTGTAGAGCTAGAAATAAGTATTTTTTTTAATAGCTTCCCACCCAAATGATTCTGTTAAAATCTAGACATCAGAAAATTAAGTCATTGCAAAAGGTAAAGCCACTCAAAAGAATTACCCAGAGCGGCATCCAGTGGTCAGGAACAGTCACCGGACAGGAAGGACTCGTGACTCATGCTCTGTGGTACTCTGAAGCTTTTATGGTGTGCGGCCTGGGGGAGGTCAGGGTACGGCCCCTGGACTGCAGGAGGACGGGGTTCCTGGCAATGAGACGTTGAAGCCTGTCCCTTCCCAGGCTCACTGAGCTTTGACCTCTTACAGCCATGTCCAAGTCTGCCGTGAAGATATCCTTGGACTTGCTCTCCAATCCCCTCTGCGAGCAAGACCAGGACTTCCTGAACATGGTGACAGCTCTGGACACGGCCATGAAGCGGATGGATGCCTTCAACCAGGAAAAGGTAAGTGGGGGTCTTGCTCTCCTGCCTTCTCATGGCTTCTGTGTGGGTGGAGTGCCCATGCGGAGTCCTTAATGGGCTTGGTCTTCTCTTTGGCTGCCTTCAAGCCCTCTGAGGCCCGAGTGTTGCAAGTGCTGGGAGCTCTTTCCCAGCCCTGCCTCGGCCCTGGTTGCTTCCCATGGCGCACTCACCGTGAGACCATGAGGGAGACAGGGTAGCTGTGCACGCCCGCAGCCCCTGTCCCTCGCTGTCATTGCCCACCCAGCCTCCCCACGGAGCAGGGCTGCAGTGGGCGGGCGGGAGGACACCAGACCTGGAACCAGAACCAGAACAGTACTCCCTGCTGCCCTCGGGCGTCCCGGGCGTCAGCTCTGCCTCACTGCAGCGGCAGAGTTGGGGTGCCCCACCTGCCAGTCCCACCCCAGTCCCCCCAGCCCGGGTCTCGTCCCTGCCCGGGGTTCTCAGCAGAGCCTCGAGGCTGCTTTTCTCTTCTCAGGAACCTGGAGCCTCTCGTTTGAGGAAGAGTCTGACTTCCCCTCGGTGTTGATGTCTTTGGGTTTTTTGCTCTTAACAGGTGAACCAGATTCAAAAGACCGTGATTGAACCCTTAAAAAAGTAAGTAAACGTCGTCTGGGGACCACAGGCCTCAGAGACCTGGGCTCGGGGCACTTATTGGGAAGGCAGGCCCACTGGCCAGTTGGCGGCCAGATAGGGTCTCTAGCAGCCTGTTTCCAGACGCAGGCGGGGCTGACCAGAATCGAAACAGGGACACCAGCCGAGGCCCCGTGGCCCTCGGGGGTGGTTCCTGTGGTGGCTCCAGAGTGCATGCGCCTGGCCCGGGTGCACCCAGTGACCACGAGGCACTTCTGATCTGCCATGCCAGACGGCCTCTGCTCCGGTGGTCACTTGGCCATTTTCCCCTTTGTTCCTGGTGGAGAAGCAGAGGGCCCGGAGCTGGCTGCGTTGGGCGAGCAGAGATCTCGGCCAGCCCTCTGCGGGGATGGGCAGGGCCTTTCATCTCCCCGCCGCGCTGCCGGGAGAGCAGCTGCCTGGAGCGCTCGGCTTTTGAAATGTGGGGGTGGCTGTACATGGGGAAGGGCGCAGCAGCGGGGTCCTGCCTGGGAAGGTCCCCTGACTCGTGACCTGTCAGGGTCAGAAGTTCTTCTGTAAGACTCATTTTCTCTCCGGCAGGCCCTGGGCAGTGATCAGACGGGCCTATTCCCTGAGTCCCCAGAGGGGGTGGGCCAGGGGGTGGGCAGGAGGAGCATTGCCTTGAAGCTTCCGGATCACTTCATCTTCCTCCCCAGCCTCTCCCAAACTGCCTCTGACCTAGAAAGGCTCCCGCTCCAGCCCGGCAGCTGCACTTTATTACCTCTTCTGTGGTGGTCCCTGGCAGCTGCCTCACCAGGCCCGGGTAATGAGGCTCTGCTAATTACCATTAGGCCTGGACCGGGGCCCGGAGGGAGACGAAGAGAGCAGGTTTTGGTCCTCCAGCCCCTGGCGTTGGGGCTCTGGAGCTCTTCGCTCCCTGTTCGGGTCCAAGGGGTGGGGTTAGGGAAAGCTGTTTCTAAGCCTGGGCTGTCTGGAGGCTCGGTCTGCGTGGGAAGGGATTTCTCCCTGCGCCCCCCACTCCTTCCCTGAACCCCGGCCCTCTATCCCCTGCTCGGCCCCGGGTTGCAGGGTTCCATGAGGAACTGGGTGCCGAAGAGGCTGGTGGCTTGGGAGGGAGGTGTCGGCAGGAGCTCCATTGCTGGTGGCCTTCTGACCGGGTCTCCGGGACCGAGGGTTGGCAACTGGATGGGAAGGACCAGGGGCCGCCACTGAGGCTGCCATGGACACCCTCGGCTGGCAGAGCTAGGCAGGGGACACCAGCTCAGGGAACAAGGGGACTGACTCCCATCTCGATTTCACAACCAAGGAGGCGGCCTTGAAATCTGATGCCTGGCTTCTAGAGCCAAATGGAGAGAAATCCCGGCTGCTTCCCACCGCCCCAGCAGCCCACCACCTGCCAGGAAGGTGGGTGAGCAGCACAGGAGGCGGGCACCATCTCCGCAGCGGATCTGCTGACCTCTGCCTGAGCCTCCCAGGCCTGCCTGCCTGCCTGCCTCCCTGGCGGGCTCCTCCATCCCAGCGCCGACATGCGATCTCCCCTAACCACATAAAACCGGCACTGCCTGTTGCCGCCTCTTGCCAGGAGAGACGCTCCCAGGGACCCCGGTACCGGAAACAGGAAACTGCAGCTTTCCTGTCCTCTGATGAAGAACATCGCCACATGGCCACCCGGCCGCCCCCGGTCTCCCCCCAGGGGGCTCGGCCTCTAATCCCCTAGTCTCTGGGCTGCGTTCACATGGTCGGATGGGGATGCTTTCAATTTCCCTTTCCTGGTGGGTGGAAGATCCCGGCTGTGTGGGCACGGATTGAGGAATGGCAGGCATTCCCCACCAGGGCCGGCTGCTCCCAGCCTACCTCCCAGCCGGCCTCTTTCTCCTTCCCCCTTTCCCTCCTCCCTCTCTCTGCCTCCTCACCCCATCGCTTGGGGCGTGGGGGGGGCAGTTTGGTTGAACCTTAGGACAGTCCTAGTCACCTGGGCAGAGCTTCAGCAACGGTGTGGTGTGGGCCCAGCCCAGTTCGCCCTTCTTGGAAGCGTAGACACAGCACAGATTTTAGGAGCTTGTGAGGGGTGGACACCACAGTGGCATCCTCAGGAAGAAGGACCTGGATGGTCTGTAATCACCGAGGTGGTGCTGTGCGGTGGGCAGGCCAGCATGCCCCCAGCCAGCCTGCAGCCCTGGCCAGGTCCCTGCTCCTCTGAGTCGGTTTTCCCGTCTATAGAAGGGGAGGCCTGAAGCCCATCCCTGTCGTGGCTCGAGTCCACGCTCAGGAGGAAGGGGACAGAGGTGGCCGTGGGCTGAAGTGGTGGCCCGTGGCGGGTTGGGCTGCCTATGGAAGGTAGAGTCTGCCTGCGGGCCCTGGCCCAGGGCTTTCCATGTTTGCAGTGTTCCCCGTGATCCCCATCACCGCTAATTTTCAGGGAAAGTGGGACACTGAGCAGAGGGGGTCCAACTTTCCAGCCTTGTTTCTTAGTGGCAGCCCGGTGAAAGTGTGGACTTCTGGCCTCGGTAAGAGCCGGGTCCCCCACCTTTCCTGGTCAGCTGAAGTCAGCAGGTACCCCTGTGCGGTCCTGGGAGCAAGTCTGGGAAGGCCCAGGGACCAGCCTGTGCCTACCCCCACTTCCCTGCCCCCTTTCTTCCCTGACCTGAGGGTGGAGGAGAGCACCAGACACTCCACACCTGGGGCCCCCAACCGCTGCCATCTGGGCTCCTGGCCTTGCTCCCCAGCCTGGTGCCCACACTGCCCAGCGCAGGGAGCCTGCAGAGTCCCGCGCATCGTGTCCACGTAGTTAATGGGGAGGTGGGGCCTCACTGGGGCAGTAACCGGGACCAGGATTACAGAGCCCTGGACCGCCATGCTTTTGTCCGCCACCTCAGATGCGCTGTCTGGTCTCCCTGCTGTCCTCAGTTTACCCACTTTAAGTAGGGCATGACACCTGCCTCTTCCCGCAAGGGAGTCCCAGAGCCCAGGGCCCAAAACCATCCAGGTGGTAAGTGACTCCTGACCCACCAGCTAAGCCTCCTGAGGCCTCTTGGTGTGACTGAGGGGCACCATCTTGGGTGGCAGAAGTTACCGTGGTAAAGAGATGTTTGGCTCTAACAGAGCAGCTGGGACCGGTGTGCGCTGGGGCCACTTCCTCCCCACAGGGAACGGGTGGTCTTGCTTCCAGAGACTGAGCCCCGTCATGGAGGCACACCCACTCTTACACTTGGGGGGCCTTGAGGTTGCCCGTCATCGTGTGGACATCTGTAGTCCTGGCCCCATGCCTTGCTTCCTCCTTGGGGCCCGGGGCTTGGCCCTCGGTGGGAGTCCTGTCTCCTTTATAAGCTGTTCCAGTCCTTGCATGTAGTCGGCGTCTCTGGTGCCTTTGACCCAGGAAGGCCCTGGGAACCGACCCCCAGTGACAACCGAGGACGAGCGGAAAGACAAGTGCTGCTGGGGTCAGAGGGTATCCAGAACTACACCATCAACCAGTGTGGTGGTCATCCCACCCGGCCCCCCAGAGCTTGCCCCGCGTGCTGTCCATGCTGCTGCCCTCTGTCTAATAGAAAACGCTTCACCTGCTGCTTCCTGCCTCCTCCTCGTCCTGTCTGTGCCCGCTCCCCCCAAGGCCACTGCAGCACAGACAGCAGAGGCCCTGGCCCTGGGGCCACCTAGTCAGGTCAATTCTAATGAGAGAATGAGGGTGCCCAGCAGTGGCCCCTGGTCTGGCTGGGGTGGAGGGGGAGGTGATGGTGGCTTCTCAGGCTCCATTGTACCTGCTGCCTTGAGCCCCCGCCTCTCAGCTGCTGGTCACCCTCCTAGGAAGGGAGAGGGGTTCGCCTAGCCACTGAGACCCCATCAGAGCCCCTACCAGAGGCACATGGCGAGGCTAGTCCTTGTGGTGATCTCACCTCTGCAGACCTACCATGGACTGGGGGAGCGGGGGGACACCTTTGTCCTGGAGGTAGCCAGTCCCACACCCAGTTCTCACAGCACCGAGGAGACCTCTTCTGCGGGCAGATCTGTCGTTCAGTGTTGATTTGATGACTGATTGGTCTAAGGGCATGTCTTAGCCACTTCTAGCCTTTCCAGTGGGGTAGTGAGCCCATCAGCACTCCCCATTCATTAGAGGGATGCGTTTTAGTGCCCTTTCTTGGGGATAAGCCTTTTGTTCCACCAGAATCCCCTGCCAGCATCCCTTGCCTTGGCTGGGAAATTCAGTGCTTTCGTCAAATTTATATTCTCTGTTCTCTGGCAAAAAAAAAAAAAAAAAAAAAGTCCATTATTCTGTGTCACAGACACCCTTGACTTGTTGAGGCTTTTAAAAACCAAATTCATCTGGGGCGCCTGGGTGGCTCAGTTGGTTAAGCGACTGCCTTCAGCTCGGGTCATGATCCTGGAGTCCCGGGATTGAGTCCCACATCGGGCTCCCTGCTCAGCAGGAAGTCTGCTTCTCCCGCTGACTTCTCTTCTCTCATGCTCTCTTTCTTTCATTGTCTCTCTCTGCCTCTCAAATAAATAAAATATTTAAAAAACAAAAAAACAAATTCATCTAACTAGAATTTTAAATAAAAAAGTGAAAAGAAGGAACCCCAAATTCGTGGGCATACCCCTTTGAGAGGCAGACCTGGAGAATCATTCCTGATGTGGCATCCAGGCTATCTAATCGTGGCCCAGGAGCTACTGGGCACCCATGAAGGGGGGTCCCCGCCATGTACTCCTGCCTCTGAGTTGCCCCCTCTGGGGCTAGCAGCCTTAAATAACCCCAGGGCTTCCATCACCCTTTACCTCGGTTGCGGGGCCAGATCTGCTCAGGCTGCAGGCACCCCCGGTTTACAGGGCAGACACCTGCCACATCCTGCAGCAGCAACAGCTCCCCCTGCCCT
This sequence comes from Lutra lutra, assembly GCF_902655055.1. Taxonomy (NCBI): domain Eukaryota; kingdom Metazoa; phylum Chordata; class Mammalia; order Carnivora; family Mustelidae; genus Lutra; species Lutra lutra. The sequence continues at coordinate 45,302,194 of NC_062279.1, read as the reverse complement.
GCAGGCTTTGCATTCAGGGAAGCTGACCCGTCCCCTCCTGTCCAGAACACCTGCTTGCAGGTGTCTTGGTCTTCAACACTTATTCATCAAGGGAAGGGCAGCATCCCTGCCTGGGATGTGGTCCTGCCCTCTGTCTATCTCACGATCTCCTTGCCCTTCCTGATTAAAGATGACACCTGTCGCAGAGATGATGCCCACAGGGACCAAAGTGTCCACTGCCACTCTGCCACTCTGTGTGAATGGCATGCTCCTCAGCCTTTCCCTGTGGTCCTTTGGAATGGTGGGTGGGGTGGGAGAGGCAGGCAGTTTTCCCCAAACATCTGGTTGGATGGTGTCACCATTTCAGTGGGAGAACCAGAGGATTCCTACTTGTGCCACGGTCCGCTGATAGAAATAGGCTCAGACTAGGTTTTTTGTTTTTGTTTTTGTTTTTAAGACTCCACTTATTTGATAGAGACACAGTGAAAGGAAGCACAAGCAGGGGGAGCAGGAGAGGGAGAAGCAGACTTCCTATCAAGCAGGGAGCCTGGTGTGGGGCTCCATCCCAGGACCCTGGGATCATGACCTGAGCTGAAGACAGACACTTAACGACTGAGCCTCCTAGGTACCCCCCAGACTAGGTTTTGACTGCAGGTGTCACCTGCTAGTGTCAGGATGAGGTGGTGGGGAGGTACCGGAGAACTGGGACCCCTGAGCTCTCTGCTGCATGGTCACTACCTCATGGCAACCTTGGACGTGTCATGTTGTTTCTCTCTGGCCTCAGTTTTGATTGTTGTATGAAAGGAAGATGTTGGGCCAAGGAGTGCCAGGAGTCTTCAGCTCTGCCGTGTTCCGTTCTGGGTCTCTGCCATGGCCAGGGCCATGTGAGGCAGGCGGGGAAGGAGCAGTGGCCGAGACCGTGGCTCCCCGCATTCCCACCCCCATGGCTCACCTCGGCCCTGCCTTCTTTCCCTCGGCTTGACCCCAGAGAGCACCCTCAGTGGCGGGAGCTCATCCAGCGCTGGGGCCTCAGCTGGTGTGCTCGCACCAACCCCCAAGTGCACTTAGTGGGCACACGGGCTGTGCGCATGACAGCACCCCAAGCTGCTAGGCCACAGCTCACAGAATGGCCCGTGTCCAACAGGTTCGGCAGTGTCTTCCCAAGCCTCAACATGGCCGTGAAGCGGCGGGAGCAGGCCTTGCAGGACTACCGGAGGCTGCAGGCCAAGGTGGAGAAGTATGAGGAGAAGGAGAAGACGGGGCCCGTGCTGGCCAAACTCCACCAGGTACCAAGATAAGGGAGCAGTGGATATGGACAGCGGGCCCTGCGGGACCCCGCAGCCAGGCCTCCTTTGCCTGGGGACCGACTCCGGGGCTGTGGGAGCAAGGCACAGATGTTCCAATGTCCCCCACCCACCCACCCCCAGCACACACATCATGCCCCCAGCATGGACGCCAGGTCAGCCACCAGGAGCCCTGACCTCGACGTCTTGCTTTCCAGGCCCGAGAAGAGCTGCGGCCTGTGCGGGACGACTTTGAGGCCAAGAACAAGCAGCTCCTGGATGAGATGCCGAGATTCTACCACAGCCGGCTCGACTACTTCCAGCCCAGCTTTGAGGCCCTGATCCGAGCCCAGGTGAGGACGCTATGGAACTCTTGCTCCGCAGGGAGCCAGTGCCGGGCTTTGTAGCGCCTCCCGGGCCGCCACCTGCAGCTGGAAGGGTGCTCGGCCTCTCTCCTCTCTGCCAAGACGGTGGCGCTGCCACCCTGCCCCAGGCACGGCCTCCGGGGACCCCGACTGCCAGTGTTTGCTCCACTTCCTGTCTTGGCTCCTCCGTTGCTCTCTGGTTCGTCCCAGCCCTGGATGAGTTTCCTTTTTGTTGAACAGCTTTTCCCCTGCGTCCTCTCCCTCCTGTCCCCCGGAGAAAGCAGGGCGCACTGTCAGTGCCCCCACTTTGGCAGGCAGGTTCTCGGCATGGCGTGCTCAGCCACGCACAGAGGCCTACAGGGGGAAGGCACCTTGCTCAGCACCCCGTGTCCGCACTTCCCCACTCGTTACTCCCCTTCTTTAGGCAGGTACTGCAGGGTGGCCTGACGTCTAGCTGGCCCTGGAGAGGTGTCTGAACCCTGGGGAGGGCCGTGCTCCAGGCTCCTGCCTGGGCACCTGGCCATGGTGCACCTTCCAGAACGGCAAGCTGGCCCCAGGCTAGATGTGTGTGATGGCGTGGGAATAGCACCCTGGTCGGGCTGCTAGAGGACTGGACGCAGGCTAAGACCTTGTCTCCCACTCGTGTATAAGGACACAGAATGTAGCACAGAGCTCCTGTCCTCCTCACCTGCCAATCAAGCCATTAGCATGGATTTTTCTCCCCATTTGTAAGAGAAAATGTCAAGGTGCCAAAGCCAAGAGGTCTGCGCCAGGTGGGACCCCCCAATCCGCGGCAGGTGCTCAGCATGCGGCCGCTTTTCCCTCAGTTCCCCTTCACTAGCAAAGCTCAAGGCTCAGCCACTTCCAGGCCACTTCGGCTCTTGGCCTGGGCGTCTGGCGCCCTCCAGTGGACACATTCGTTCCTTGCAGTCAACAGGCACTGGTGCCCAAAGACGGATTCCGCTTCCCCAGCTTACCGTCTTCCGACGCTACCCAAACACATGGGGCTGCCCACCTGGGCTCAGAAACCCTGAGCAGGGTTGATGGTGGAGCTGGGCCTTGTTAGTGACAATGTTCTGGGTCACTAGGGAGAAATGAGGCAGAACATGAACTTACACAAGTGAGGGGTTTTGCACCCGCCCCCAGAGCATTGCCCCTAGAGGTAAGGGCTTCCTTCCAGCAGTTCAGCCCCGCCCCGTGGAGGAATGTGTTTAAGGAGACCCCTGCCTTCCCCGTCCTGCGCCATTACCGCCCCTGCTCCCCACCCCCACCCCGCCATGTGCTGCCTGCCCCCTCCATTCTATTCACAGTAGGAGGCTCCAGGGTGCCCACAGGGGCAAGGGCAGCCCTGTAACCAGGCAGCGGGGTGGCTGGGGGCTGTTTACTGCCTTCTCGGCACCAGCCTCCCCCTCCCGAGGCTGTTGCTGCCATTAGTCACTAGAGAAGTGAGCATTCCCAGTGACTCAGCCTGCGCAGTGCGGCTCTGGGGCAGGGAGTGGGGGGCAGGGCAGGCCAGCCCCCACCTTCCCCCAGCATGAGTTCAGGCCCCTGGCCACTCAGGTGACCGGCCCATGGGCACACCTTCATTTAGCTCCCCCCCTCCACACAGTGGACATCCAACTGTGGGAGTGTGGGAGACACTCCCTCAGAAGCACCTGAGCCACGACCCTGTCCCCGAACTTGTTGCTCGGCCTTGCCTTACGGTACTAGCACTCTGGGCTCTCCTCAGAGACAGCTTGGAGCTGGAGGTGACATGACTTAGGGATGTCCAAGTAGTGTTTTGAAGAGCATGAATCACTTTCATTAAAGTAGGTGTTTGCCTTTGATCATGAGGCAGAGACTGAGGCAGAAGTGGCCCCTGGAAAAGGCGCTGGGTCTGAGCAGCTGGCAGCCGGCTGTGACCTGCTGGTGGGTCGCCCCCATGCCTCAGCTCACCCGCACCCCTCTCCCATGCGGCTCTCCTGTCAGCCCCGATGCCGCACATGCAGGCACAGGCCAACGCGCTGGGCTCTGAGCCCTGCCTTCCGAGCCACACAGCCGAGGCAACGCTGAGTACGTGGTGCCACCCATCGACAACGGGACAGCTCAGGAAGTAACAGACGGCTAGGGAGTGTCCCCTTCCTCCTCTGGATGAAGGTGTCCGGCTTCTAGCTAGCTCCGCTAAAGCAGCCTCTAGTCAGTGCCTGCCTCCCTGGCTTTCCCAGGACCTGCCTAGGTGTCCTAGGGGCTAATGCCCCCACCCCGGCCTTGGGCCTCCTCCACCTCCCTGCACGGCACCCGCCCCTCAGCTGCCTAGAGGGCTTGGAGGCAGAACCCCCTCCTTCACCTCACCAAGGACCTGCTGCTTCCCACCTCCTTTGACTTACTACTAAGTACATCCTGGCCGCAGCAGTGGGTGTCCCAGAGGGGCTGGGGGCGACCGCTTCAGTCTCCCTGCTGGCCGAGCAGTTTCAGGAGACAGGCTGAGGGCAGGGGCAGTGACGGAGGGAGAAGTGGAAACTAGCCCCCTTCACTCAGCCTGGGTGCTCTGCTTGAGGAAACAGCAGCATGCGGGCCTCTGGAATGTTCTCTGGCCCCTCCTGTCCTACTGTGCCTAGTGGGGTGCAAGGCCGTGGGTCCTGGTACCCCAGAAGCCCAGCACCTGCCAACCTCGTCCTCCACAGGTTGGGTACTACTCTGAAATGCAGAAGATCTTCGGAGACCTGACCCAGCAGCTTGACCAGCCCGGCCACCCTGATGAGCAGCGGGAGAGAGAAAACGAAGCCAGACTGAGCGAGCTCAGAGCCCTCTCCATTGTGGCTGATGACTGAGTCCCTGCCACCCTTTTGAAGACTCCTGGGACACAACTCAACCTGTCTGGTCTTTGCCCTTGTCAAGCTTAGGCTCAGGCGTCAGCCAGCAGAAGGCCCCACCCAGAGACATACAGGGACAGCACTGGCCCCCACTCTACCTCACTAGCCCTCTGCAGTGAGCCTGGCACCAGGACCCCCAAGCAGACTGCCAGCGCCCCACCCATAGCAAGAGCCCAGACGGTAAGCAGGGCAGAGAAAGCCCGGGGGCCTTCTCATTTCCAAAAGAACCGTCCAGAGGGCATCCTGGCTTAGGGCCTGAGCCAGCTTCCGGCCTTCAAAGGCACAGGCTCTGTCTGCTCACCTGAGGTCTTAGCCTTGCTTGCCTGGGCGGGATCACATCTACCTCCAAAGATCCATCCTGGGGCATCCACCTGCCCTCACTGCCTTTCCGCTTCAGACTCCTCTTTCCTGAAGAGGCCCGAGACACTGCCATGGGGAACGGAAGAGCTGCAGTTCCCCCAGCCCAGACAGACCCCTCACTCCAGCCTCCCAGCACCACAAAAACTGGCTTAGCCCGCCTCTGTCCAAGTGCAGAGAAGGCCTTAGGCCAAGTGCAGAGAAGAGCCCCAAGCCTTGTAGATTCCTTAGGAAACACAACTCGGCTTGTGTCAATCGGCTACCGACCGCACAAAATGTCACAGCCTGACTCACAGATCTCAGAGCCAGAACAGTGGGTTTGTCTCCCTGAAATACTTGTAATTTTATTTTTTCAAGTGAAGTTTTCAATAAAATCGCCAGCTGTTACTGTGCTGTGACTGAGAGCTGCCCGGGGTTTGTCAGGCTTGTGCTGCCCTGTCGAGCGGGTCGCACCCCAGCCGCATTGCCTCTCTCCACCAGCAGGCGGCGGGGTGCTCTGGTGGGGGGGCGGGGAGGGGGTGCGGGGCAGCCCTTCCCATTGCCCTGCCCCACCATCTGGAACGAGGGCTGGGAGAAAGGGGGCAGCACAGGACCACCTAGAAGAGGAAAAAGGGAAGAGCTATGGAGGACACGTGGCTTGTTTTTGACTTTGGTTTATTTAAAAAACAAAAAGCCAAAAAAAAAAAAAAAAACCAACTTTATATACAAAGTCAAACTGAAACCACGGATTATGGAAAGAGGCAAGACTTATGGGGGGAACAGGGAAAAAGGCTGGGCCAGAGCCAATACCACATTCTGAACATGGGGAGGTGCTGGTTTCTTCTGGCAAGTCTGGGGCGGCCGGAACACAGTGCTCTCTGGCAGACACAGCCCGACACCAAGAGTTCGCTAGCACGGACTCCATTCCTGCGACAGCCAAGGGGAGACCCTTCCCCCAAGAACCCGCTCCTGCAACTAGCAGGACCTGTGCCATCCAGAGGGAGGGCTCAACCCCGGCCAGATTCCATGGCTGTTTCTTCAGTTTATTGGCATCAGACCTTAACGACATATCTGAAAAGCCTTTCCCTCCCCTGTCTTATTCTAAACTGGAAGAGGACAGGAGAAAGCACAAGACTAAAGGGCCCCAGGAGAAATCCCAAGGTGGAGGGCAAAATGACATTCGAGGGGTGCAGAAGGTGTTGGATTTAGTTGTTAAGTGGAACCGGGGTTCCCCACGCATCCGTCCCACATAGCACAGACCCCACCCTGATGGCCTGAGCTCCTCTACGGAGGCTGAGCACAGGGGTCAGCCACCCCTGCCTATGGCTCCCAGGTCCTGCTCCAGCTTCTTTCTGGAACCAAAAGGGCTCTAACATCAGCAGGCTCCGTCGCCGACCTCCCGGGAGGGCAGCTCCTGGGCCAGGCCCCTCAGTTGCTAGGTGCTGGCTCCTCCTTCTCTACCCAGCTGTCCGCCTGGAACGAGAGAGGACTCGAGGAGGAAGGGCCCAGACGGGAGGCCCACCAACACTCCGCGCAGAGACCAGGCTGCAGCAGCAACGCACCCGGGCGGGACACCGTGGCCGGCTGCCCCCCCAGCCGAGCCTCCCAACAGGGCACCCGGCCATCCAGCTCTCCCGGGGGAGGCTCACCTTCTCAACCATCCGCTGCATCTCCAGCTGCAGCGGGGTCAGGCGCCTCCGGAACTCCTGGAGCAGTCGCTGCAGCTGGTTCTTCTGGCGCTCAGCCATCCGGGCCGTCTCCTCAGCCTCGGCCAGCCGGCCCCGCAGCTCCTGCATTTCCGCCGCCAGTGTCTTGTTCGTGACCTCCGTGGCCGAGAACCGGTTATGGCTCTCCTCTGGTGGGGGGAAATGGCAGACAGACTGCTGCTAAGTTAAGCACCAAGCCCAGGGCAAGAGGCCCGAAGTGGGAGCAGCGGGACCCCTCCTGGTCTCCAGACACGTGCATCTGCGAATCCCCTCTGGGCTGGGCCCTATGGCCAGAGGCCACTCACCCAGCTTCAGTTCCAGTGTGTGAATCTTGTTCTCCAGATAGAGCCGCCCGCTGTCCTGCTGCTCTGCACGCTGCAGCAGGTTCCCCACATTGATCAGGCTGCCGTTGTGGGACACCAGGCCTTTGTGTTCCGTGGGGGTGGCACCCGGCTTCGTGCTTTTCCCCGAAGGAGGCAGCAGGTCCAAGTTTCCTAGAAGGGGCCACGAGAAGAGTGAAGGCTCGGCTCTGCAGAGGAGAGAGCAGCCGGCCCCGCCCCTCCTCCCTGGAAGGCGCAGGGCAGCAGGACGCACCCAAGAGCACCTCCTCGGGCAGCCCGCCGTCTGGACCCTCCTGCCGGCTGTACTGAAGGCTCCGGTACTGGCAGACGTTCTGGGTCACCACCCTGCTGACCAGCTGTTTGGCCTAGAGAACACCCACAGCCAAGATAGCCCCTGACGAGAGCACACAAGCCCGTGGCCCCACGGCACCCCAAGCCCCCCGCAGCAGGCCAGAACGCGCCCGGCTGTCAGGGGAGGCCAGCTCAGAGGGACTTGGGGGATGGGAGGGGCGGGTACCTGCTCTGCACTGAGCCGGAGCCCAAGGGTGAGCAGGATCCTCTCCAAGTCTCGCCGGTGCAAGTAGCCACACCAGTTGGCATCAAAGAAGACAAAAGCAAGAAGACAGTCCAAAGGGAGCACAGCAGAGGGGTCCAGCTCCTTGGGCTGCGAAAGAGACAAGGACGAACAAGATTTTCAGAGCACCCTCAAAATGGCGAAATCGCCCAGGACGTAGCCCTCCGAAAATCGAGTGGACACGATCACAAACGGGCGCCCCTTCCAGCTGGAGACAGGACCACCAGTATGACCTCTGTGCACCGCACCAGGGGTTGTCCCGCACATGGAGGAGCGGCGTGTGCACCGGCATCGGGTACCTCACTCAGACGCACCCGGGCGGAGACACGGAGGTGTCCTAGATCCCTGCTTCACGAGCCAAGAACCACATTTCGTCTTTTGTCAGTCAGAGGGTGCCAGAAGTCCTACGGTAAAGTCTCCCTCTCCCAGCACTGAGTCCCAGGCCTTGCTTAGCTTCACTGTGTGTGTGTGGGCCAGGGGGAGCAGGAAAGAGGTCTCACCATGTCCTGAAGAGAAGAGAACTCCATCTCTGATTGGTTCGAGGCAACTGACCGGACCTCCGAATCCTCCAGCTTGGCTCCTGCTACAGGAAGCCTGAGATAAGTATGGAGCAGGGGGCCCCCACACCCTCACCCTTGGGCCCAGACACACAGCTGGGACAAGCGAGCACCAGCTGCAAAGCCGGGCGGCGGCTGCACAAGGCGAGCACATACCAAACTCCTCTTCACCGTCATCCCTCAGGAGGAGCAGCTCTGGGTCGAGGGCCATCTCACAGAGGTCCTCGGATGCCTCACCCCGGGGTTTCTCTTCTTCCTCTCCCCCAGAAGACGGAGGTTTGGGCAAAAGCCCATCTTCCTTCTGGAAGCAAAGCAAGAGATGAGAACAGTCACTTGGAACTGCTAACAAGGATAAGAGCTGACACTTGCCCACCGACCATGTCCGGAAGGGTTCTGTCTACACGGTGTCGTTTACGGCATTCTGTGACAAGGGATTCAGAGCGAACTAAGGCAATTCCCAGGAACCTGGGATTCTCTGTAGGACTCAATCTCAGTCCTGTCAGAAATTAAATCTTCTCGACAGGATCTAGGCAAGAGATAGACCCATCTGCTTTTGTAAAGCGTTAAGAAAATGCAGCGTTCTATGGGACGCCTGGGTGGCTCAGTTGTTAAGCGTCTGCCTTCGGTTCAGGTCATGATCCCAGGGTCCCGGGACTGAGTCCCGAATTTGGGCTCCCTGCTCAAGAGGAAGTAGGAAGCCTGCTTCTCCCCCTGCCTGCCACTCCCCCTGCTTGTGCTCTCTCTCTCTGACAAATAAATAAAACCTTTAAAAAGAAAATGCAGCATTCCAAGTAACCATCGAGTAGCCAAAACACCAGTCCTCACGGCATAATTAGTGGAGGCTTCTGTGCCACCGTGGCATGTCAGCCCCACTTCCAGCCCCACTGCCCTTCTAGTGGGGCACACCTCTAGCCGCACACCAGCTCCTAGCCAAGCGGCCATGCGGTGGGGGGACAAGGTGCACACAGGCAGTGGGAGGAGCCCCACGGGGCCCCCCGGGGGCAGCCGCATCCACACTAGGCACTCCCATGTGCAGCCCCCGTGCCCGCACGGGCAGCAGAGGTACTCACCGGGGGGGCGTCTGACTCGGCAGCTGCGCCCTCACTCTGTACCTCATCCTTGGCCTCCTTGGCAGCCTCTTCCTTGACTGTTTCTTCTTCCTTGGCCGCCTCCTCCTTCTCAGGTTCAGGCGGGGCCACCACCTTTTCAGGAAGGCTCAGCAGCATCTTATAAATCCTATACCCAAAATCCCTCTGCAGCATCTCCAGAAACAGCTCAGCCAACACCATCACCTTAGGGAAGAGGCAGCACAGGTCCGTGAGCATCAGGAAGAAGGGAATGTTCCAAGCCCTGCCATCTCATACGCCCTCCCGCACAGCCTCCCCAGACTCCTACACCTACTTCAAAGGAGATCCTTTCTTTTGGCCTCCGGTCCTCCACAATACTATGAAGGGACAGGTTGACACAGCCAGGGCGTGCCATGACGGCAGGTTCTAGAGGAGGTGGGGGCGCCTCTGGGAGATCGGTGTCCACTTCCTGCTGCGCGGTGGCCTCCGGATTCTCTGCATTCTGTTTAGAGGTGTCGGCTACTGGCTCTGATGCGTCAGCTGCCTGCTCCAGAGGCTCTGTGTCCTATGACAAAAGCCGAGAGCTGTGACCGCCTAGGTCCGGACGTCAGGGCACCTACTCTACCCACTGGTCCGTAGGGCTCAGCCTTACCCCGGACACCTCTTGGGGTGGGGCAGCTGCCTCTGCAGCTTTCTGCTGGCATAGGGCCTCCCACTCTTCCAAAGTAGGCATGATGGTCCAGACGTCAGGCAGGTACACCACCACAGTCTGGAGCCGCCTCGGGGGACCCGGCTGCAGGTACTGAAACTCCGCAAAGCGCCACCTGCTCACAGCGAAAGGAAAAAGGAAGTACTGACCCACAACCTTCGCAAGCAGTTGCTTCAGTTTCCATCAACATTTACTGAGCACGTACTGCACACACAGCTTTGAAAATACGAAAATGAGAGACCAAGTCCTCAGAAAATGGTTCATCGATGGGCTGCCGTGAGTAAGCAGACAGCGCCTATCCAGGGTGCTCCCAGCATGAAGGACCACTAAACATGGCTGAGGGATCACATGGGATGAGCCTTAGAAGGTCGGCTGGCCCTCGACACCCATACACATCCCTACTCGTGCTCATGATTGGGATGACCATCTGCAAGTGTGGGAGAGAGGGATGAGGTAGGACCGGGGAAGAGAAGAGCACTCACAGGTCAGAAAGGCACAGGAACTCGGCCTCCTAAAGTCTCGCCTATACAACAGACCACACACAGACAAGCCTGGGGCAGCCACTCACCACTTCGTGCAGGCGCTCAAGTCAATGCCAGTCTGGGCTTGCGCACAGCGGATGGCCGTGCGGACTAGCACCTGCGGGTCGCCCTTGGGGTCGAGGCCATCCAGAGAGGGAGACCATTCACCCCCGACCAGCACTGCTTCTTCTTCTTTCCGGCTCAGCAAAAACTGCAAAAGTGGATGCAAGATTAAAAAACAAAAACCCATGGGGTGCCTGGGTGGCTCAACTGGTTAAGCAACTGCCTTCAGCTCAGGTCATGATCCTGGAGTCCCAGGATCGAGTCCCACATTGGGCTCCCTACTCAGCGGGGAGTCTGCTTCTCCCTCTAACCCTCTCCCCTCTCGTGCTCGCTCACTCTCTCATTCTCTCAAATAAAATCTTTAAAAAACAAAACAAAACAAAAAGCGGATCTCTCCCCATGAGGCAGCTACCACCCCTGGGGAATGAAAGCAGCAGGATGTGGTGAGGAGTGGAGGGGGAAGCAGGGGAGGCTGGATCTCTCTACCCATGCACCAGCCATGTAACTTTTTCTGACAAGAACATCCTGAGCCATGCTGTCCTTCTGATGAAATAGCAATATTCCAGCTCGGGGCTCCCTGCTTCTATGAGCTCATGAATAGGAGCCGAGCAGCTGCAAATCTGACAGGGCCTGGCCGTCCACCACCCACGACTGCCTCCAGCTTCATGGACTCTAGCTCTCACCTTAATCTGCTTTAGAGGGTGTTCTGGTGTCTCCCTCGGCTCAGCCAGGTCATCCACAAAGAGCATGCAACAACGATAGAACTCCTCCAGTCCCGGGGATGAGAGCAGCAGTACCTGTGCACGGGCGGTGTGAGGGACATGCTCGAGAGCTTTCTCCTCCCACCATGGGACAAGATGGTAGGAGGCCAGTTACTCACCTTGGAACTATAAGTGGGGTCACTGTCTGCAGGGATGGGCTCAGCACCAGCATCTGGAGCTGGCTCCTTCTCAGAAGATACCTGGATGCGGCTTGGAGGATGGAGGGAAAAGGGCTGGCTCAGAGGGAAGGCTGACAGCCAGCTCAGACACACAGCCAGGAGATCTGAGGGAACCAGGAGGCTGCGGTAGCGGCGCTGGAGCTCTAAGAAGTCACAGTTGGGGCTGGAGGAGGAAAGCAAGGGTATCCAGACTGAGCAAAGACTAAATTATTTTTAAAAATGGAACTATGAAAGACTTGGGGGGAAAAGGGCAAATTATTTTCTAATCTGGGAAGGAAGACATCTCTGAAAAGAAAAAGATGGATGAGATTTGACCACTAAAATGTTTCAGCCCCTAATGGCAAAGTCAAGTCGAACTGGAAAAGAAAAAAACAGAAAAGCATTTGCAATATATGACAGCCTAAGGCTCACTATTTTGATCGAAGAGGAGCCCACAAATGACTAACATGTTCACAAGAAGGTTCCCAAGTCAGAGAAAACTGGGAAAATGGACATCAACAGGTACCAGAAAAAGAAAGGAGACTTAAAAGCCTGCGAACGTATGCTCAGTCTCACTTTTAATTAAAATAAATGCAAACTGGACTATCACTTTTCACCTAGGGACTGACAAGAATCGAAAAGTTGGGTAACAAAACGCTGCCAGTGGGGAAACGAGCACTTCAGGCCCCGGGGGCAGGAATGGACACCGACGCAGCCTCTTTGAGAGAATTGGCAGTGGGTGTCCAAGTTTAAAATCAGACCCTTGGAGCCACCTACTCCATCTCTAGGAACTGACCTCAGTACACTACTAGCACCTGTCCACACAGACGTCTGCAGAAGGACGTTTATGAGAGCAAAATTCAGGATGATTGAAACGTGGGAAGAGAGAACCGGTGACATCAACAGTCTATCCATGCAGTGGAAGATTGCACAGGCGCCAAAAAGGATGAGGTCCCTCTAACCAGCGTCAGCATGGAATAAATTCTAAGACACACTGAGCGAAAAAGCAAAATACCAAATAGTGTGTACAAGAGGCTTCCGCAGATGTTCCACACAACAGCTGTGTGTGTAGCTGACCAGCAGCAGTCACGTTCTGGCTGACGGGAGGAGGCCCTACATGCACCCCTCTCCATGCTGTGGGACCATGCTGTCCTGCAAGGAGACGAACCTCGGGAGGCAGGCGGGTCAGCGTGGAACACAGGAGAGGCCCTGCCCAGCCCCGCAGAGAGGAACCTGTGATGCCAGCAAGGACGGTGACAGCCCTCTTTCCTTTCCACCTCGAGGAAGAGGTGCCGAGAGGCTGCCCCTCACCTCAGCTTGGGCTTAGGTGAACTTTGCTGCCAGGGCAGTGGCGAGAGCCCCGCCTCCACACTGCTGGATGGCATCCAGAATCCCTTGTCAGGCTCTTAGTCAATCAGTTCCTAAGTGCGCTAGGTAAGCCTGTGGGCCAGAGTCCTTGCACACACTAGAGAGCTCGAGAAATCATTCTGGGGTCCCCTGGAAAACAAGTCCCAAGATGCCTATGATCTATACTTTCTACCTGAATTAGAAATGGTTTTAGGTACCCGGATTTTAATGTACGCCTTAGTAACAGCCTGGCATCATTATTTCTGCTGATCAAATCACAGAAGTTCTATCAGAGAACCCATGTCACTGGCACTATGCTAGACAAATTCTGAGATTTAGAAATTTAAAAACTGTCCCATTAAGAAACAAACAAAAAGGTCCTAGGCAGGTGACCCTGCACACACACTCCTACTCTTGCACATACTGTACCTCATTTCCACAAGAAACTGTTACCAGCAGCAAACCTCACACACACCCATCCCCCACCCCCACTCCCGCCGCACCACTCACCTGTCCACAGTATAGGGAGTGAGATGGACCCGGTAAGGAGGCAGATCATGCCTTGGTTTCTTAGCACCCCAAGGCTCTCCACCAGCCCGCTGTTTGCGTTTCTTGGAGTCATAGTCGTCGCTGGAGGTTGGTCCATCACCAGAAGGAAGAAACCACACTGTTACATTTAAATTTAATACAAAGTGGCCTAAAAGAACTGCAAACAATCTGAATCTCCAACATCAGAGAAATGGATGAAGAAACCACTGCTAGCAGCCACATAACACATTGTTATAAAGTTATTAAAATGGAGATTTAAATCCTTGTAACAGAAAACCACCCACTGTGAGCAAAAAGACATACAGGGTAGTACGGATACAGTAATGCCTCAACAGTGTTAAAAAAAGTTTCAAAAGACTAAAAAGAAATAAAGTGGGGCGCCTGGCTGGCTCAGTCGATGGAGCATGTGACTCGATCTCGGGGTTGTGAGTTCAAGCCCCACATTGGGTGCAGATAACACTTAAAAAAAAAAAAAATCTTAAAAAAAAAATTAATGATAGATGCCTCTGACTAGTAAGGCTTATGAATAATTTTCTTTTTTGTGTTTTTCTGAACTTTAAAATTTATAGCTAACATGTAATTTTTTGGAAATGAGAAAAGATTTCAGCTGATAATTTTAACATGAAACACATATATGGTACCATGCAAAGGATTCTATAAAAGAAGTTTTATTAAGAGACAGCTCTCGTAACAAACCCTTGGCAATACACATTAAAGTCATAAAAACACTCGAACCCTTTGATCCAATAATTCCACTCTTGAAAATATTATCCCAAGAAAGTTAATTCAAAAGAAAAACAGATTATAAATAGTTGAAAAATTCAAGCCGAGAGTAAAAACCCACATTCATATCCAGTAATACCTAAACTTTTATAGTAAACAAATACAATAATTACACAGCCATTAAAACAATCACAAGGATTACACTGCAATATGGAAAAAAATGTTTAACCACTTTAATCACAATGCATAAAAATAATCTGGACTCTAAAGTTAAAATTTAAAAAAATTAAAATTAAATGAAATTATAAAAAGTATATATATTAAAAGACCACAAAAATACACAGACCAAAAAAAAAAGTAGAAGTTAATTTCTCTTTTCAAAATTATTTTTTAAAGGTCTTTAAGAATGGTTACCTTTAAAGGGAAAGGAGTGACACATTTTCACAGTATTTTAACATTACATAATAGCATATACTACTTTATATGTTCTATAATAATTTACTTATGAGAGTATCACCATGTTATGAGTTCAAGAAGTAAAAACAGAAAAGAAAAACCTTTAGACCATTATAAAATGCCAGACCGTTAAAGGAAAACCCCTATGTCTCACAAGAGAAATAAAACCACTTGTGAGTTCTTCCCGCCCAGGTACGGCACTGACCACAGTCTATTCTGCTCTTCCCTTCAGACCCACCTGCCTCGCTTCCCTTGTCATTCCAGCCCTGGGCATCTAAGCTCATTACATTTAACAGAGAGTTTTTCATCTTTTCTCTATCTGCCTGGCCCATTTCCTGGTTTATGAGCATCTCCATCCAAAAGCTGCCTTCCACTCTCGCCTTTCCGGGGTGTCGGCACTTCCAGGCTTCTAACAGTCATTCGGACAGCTCTCTTCAGCTCGCCCACGACTGGAGCAAACTCTTCAGTAAATGCTGTCCACCGCTAGTGACAGTGGATGTCCCACTGAATCCTGGAATTCAATGGCCAGTTTTCTCTCCTTATTGTGAATCGTCAGGAACACATTAGAAAGCAGTACCAGTGGGAGACAGCTCAGGAGCCTCACAGGATACTGAGATGGCATCCCACTGGATACGCCTGTCCAAAGACCTCAGTAGTTCAGTATTGACAGTCCAACGGGGACATTGTTATCTCCGTCCCAAAACCTGAAATTTAAAATAAAACTTGGCTTCCAGCCAAAACGCTCGAATAGCTTGACTCCTTTGTAAATTGCTGTTCTCCCAAAGTGACCTAACTCCTACTGCCCCCTTTCCTACTTAGCAGATTCTCTGTCCTGACTGCCGGTGGTACCTCCCTGCCAGCGGTAATGTCTTTCTCTAGAAGCCATGACACTGAAGCATGATGGCGAAAGTCATGTAACACAGGCCTTGCACTGGGCTTGGTATGCTCAGGACAATCAAATGCATATGACTGTACAGAAAGACTGAATAGGAACCTAAAGCAGAAAGTCAATAGCAACCATTGATTTCCATCCAGGCTACACTATCCCTTAGGGCACTTGCTGTGATTGGGTGATGAGGCCCTTAATAAACTCACAAGATGTGAGAGGTGGAAAGCCCTTGGAAGATGAAGACCAGGAAGATGTACAGGACAAGGAGTGTAGGTGTTTGCAAAATATATACCAGTGACTTGAGAAGAGGACAGACACGGTGTTTCAGGCAGTGGAGGCAGGGCGGGAAACAATCCTAGACTGCAGGACCATCCTCCTAGTTCATTCATAATGACCAAACACTAGCTTCAGCACACTAGCTGCGTCCCTTGTCGAAACTTTTTGCCGGCATTCCTCCATACCCTTTCAAGAGTTCACACTGGATTGCATTCTCAGCCCTTATTATGTAATAATCTACTGGCACCTGGAGAAAGGGGGTTTTTTCCTTATCAGCACAGTTCTTACTTCAAAAAAGAACTTGAACGTGAGAGGATTTTCTGGAGTGATGGAAAATGTTTTAGATCTTAATTGGGGTGAGGGTTATGTGGAATTTCCCACGTCAAAATTGTCCAGTTGAGATTTGTGCATTTCAATCTATACAATATTTGCAATAAAATTTTTAATCTTAAAAAAGAAAACAAAAACAAAAAACCAGCAAGTACACGGCGGGGAGTAGATGGAGGTAGATATGAAAAAGAATGGAAAATGTTGATACTTATTGAAGCTGGGGGGGAGGTGAGTATATGAGAGTTCATCATCCTTTTCTGTTTGCTTTGCTTATATTTGCAATTTTCCCTAATAAGAAATTAAAACGAGGACCAACAGAAGAACTAAAACAAGTCTTAAGCAAACTAATCCAGAGCTTAACTCCTAGGGATATAAGCAAAACCTTTTCGGGACAGAGTAAGGTGAGAGAAGGAACACGTGAGCTGGAGAGAATAGGCAGCCTGCTCCCAGCAGTCCCCAGAGCTCACAGGTGACATAGGACGGCCTAGAACACCCCCAAAGTCCCAAATCCACCATGTTGGCTACATATAGGCCATGAAGCTACCATGTTCTAGGCACAGGCCTGGACTTCTGGGCAGACTGCAACCTATGGATTCTCATGCTACACTGGTATGTATAGTGTGTATAAAAAACATCTTATACTAGAAATTAATACATACACTACAAAGTTACATTTTTTTGGACAATTACTATTTCTGGAGAGTGTTGATTTTTGGCATCTCCATCTTAAGAACTAGAGATAAAAGGGAAAATTATAAAATTCAATATGGTATTTTGCAAGATGAACTACATCAAATCCCTGCTTGCTGAACAGGTTTATAAAGTTCTAATATTTGCATATACATCTCAATGCATCAGCCTATTTCAGAGGAAAGGGCCCAGGATCTAGTTGCAGAAAGAGAACGTTAGTGTAACAGGTGGCAAAGAGACACTGCTCCTATAGACAAATAAATAAAATATCTTCCCTGTTTGATCATTCTCTTACCTTCGGCCTTGATCCAATCGTCCGTGAGGGCCCCGAGCAGGAAATCTGTTCAGGTGGCTCAGATGAAGTGTGTGGGATGTTTGGAAGAGACTCAGAGCTACAGAGAAGAAATGGCTGGTGACTCAAAAACCCTACATATCTGCCCAACTTCCCTGTCCCTTTCCTCCAGTGACAGCAGTACCCACTTCTATTCTGAGAGCAACAACCGGAGAGTTACAGCCCCATTCAACCAGAGTACCCCCACAAAGCCATATCCCAACATCCATGCCACTGGTACGCACGCTTCTGAGGAAAGAGCGGGGGAATCCGGTGAGGCTGGAAGATCAGCTGGGGCTGAGCTCCCAGAATCCCTTGCTTCTGGCCCAGGGCTGCCACATGGAGAAGGGGAGGTGCTGGGGACTTCAGCAGGGGCTGCAGGACAGTAACCAGGAAATTCAGGGCATCCCATGGTTGATCTGCTCACCACCACGCAGCCGCACCCCTTGACAAAAGTAAGGTTCTCGCCCTGCTTTCAGGGCACTGGGGCTTCTCTCCCACCCCTTTCCAATGCACATGCCGGAAAGATGCATACCTGGTTGGAGAGCGTTTGCACCTTGACAGCATTCCAGGGCACTGCCTGGCCTGGGTTGTATGCAGCCTTCACCAGCACCTTCTCACCCAGCTGGGGCAGCCGGCCCTTCACCACACTGCCAGCACACAAGCCAGGAGACCCAGTCAGGACAGAGACCCTGGCCAAGCCACCTTGACTGCCCCTAGGAGGCCCTGCCCATCAAGATTTCGCACACCTTGCATAAAAACAGCAAAGCAATGGCTTCAGAGGGGCCCCACCAGCACGGTGACAGAATTGAATTCAACAAGCATTGAGGGGACTAACCTCAAGCCTACCTTAGCTGAAAAAAGACCTCTTCATCTACTACCCCAAAGTAGTCATGCAAGCTGGTAACAATTCCAGTGAAGACCCTTTGCTTCTCCCCACCCTGTAAGAGAATAACGCAGTTTGAAAGTAACAGAGAGCATCTGTCCACACTCCATCGTTAGCATCTCATCTCCAGCCAAACCCCATCCAGCTTCAACAAAATATGGTATCAAGAGCCACATGAAGGAGACACACATGTATAACAGTCATAATCTGCGAGGAGGAGGAAGAGATCAGACTGATTCTTAGGTCAGAAGCTTCTTCTAGGATTTCCAGCTCTTTAATTCCAAGAATCACCTAAAAGATTTCCCTAAAGCCAGAACTTAGGACTCCCCAGTCAGAAGGGGGTCTAGACACGTGCATCCTGGCCCAGGCTAGGAGCACCAGGGAGGATGAACACGGGATGCAAGAATGAAAGCACCAGGCACCCAAGCATGCTGTGGTAGTCTCAGGTGTCAAAACTCACTAGAAAAAATGTCCAACCTACCTGAAGGTGCCTGGCATTTGGGACAGGTCTGTGGCCACAGGAGGAGTGAGCAAACCAGGAGGAGGACCCAAAAGAGATGTTGAAGCTGCGCCTATGTGGACAGAGAAGCAATCTCCAGGAGCTGCATCTACCATTTCCAGCACTAGAGTCAGACAGAAGGTATGGTGAACCCAAAGGGCAAAGTGACTCCAAGCAACTCCTCCACAGGGTCTCACTTGCCACCACGGTGCTCATCTATTTTCCTATGAAACGCTGGCAGCAAACTGCACTCCACTTAGGGAAACCCCGAGAGCCACGTTTTAAAAGACAAACTCCAAAGCACGTAATAGCCAGTATGCAGCCAAACAGGGATAAAGGTGATCACCTGAGAAGTTGCGTCCCCCTGGAAGCGGGTTGATCCGCTGGCGCTTAAACTGGGACATTGGGAATGCTGTCCTCTTTCAGAGTCTTAGAAAAAAACCTTTAATTGGAAAAGAAAAAAGTTAACAGCTCAGAGAATTTTCCATGGACCCCCAAAAAGTAACAGAGGATCTGAATGAAGGTGAGGAGGAGGAATGAATGGAGAAGATGGAGGGAACATAAAGAGCAGGAAATGCAAAACTTACATTGTTCCAGTTTGCCCTCACAATAAATTAGTGGTGGGTGATACTGTCAAGCTATTTTAAAGAAAAGGAAACTGAAGCTCACAGAGACTGAGACTTGCCCAGGGTCACATCACCAATTAGTGACAAAACTGAGACTCGCACCCAGGTCGCCAACAACTTAGCGCTCCTCGCACGATGCCACGCCACCCGCAGATGCTTGGGGCGAGTGAGGGATCGGAAAGGGCCCCAGTGACATTCATTCATTCAAATACATTCGCCAAAATGCTCCACGCAAGGCCGCGAAAAATGGAGGAGGCTAGTGCCGGAGAGGAGAAGGTGTGGGCCCTCTCCCCGGAAGCCCGGCCCGTTGTTCTCCGGACTGGCTGGTGGGAAGGTAGCCCGTGGCCCGGGCGAACGCGAATCCGGCAGCGCGCCCGCCCGCCCTCCTGCTCCGGTACTCCCTGGGCCTTCGCTCCCGCCTCAGCAGCCGCCGGCACCGGGCCTCCCGGGCCGGGCCGCGGCGGAGCCACCGTGGGAGGACGAAGGCGCGCGGTTTCTCCTCCTCCCGCCCGCCCCCAGGGCCGAGGCCGTTGCCAGGGAGACGGGACTTGCACTCCAAAGGGGGGCTCGGCCCCTTCCGCGCCCCGTGCATCTTTGCTGCCCGGCCCTCGCAGCCCCTCGGCCGGGGGAAGGGCGAAGGGGCAGAGGGGCGGCGGGGGGCCCCCCAACCCACCTGCGGGCCAGGGCCGCGACACCGGGGGGACAAAGACACCCGGAACCACCACAGCCTCTGCTGCCGCCACCACCGGAAGCGCCTCTCCGGAAGCGCGACCACTGGTCGGAAGCTGCCACTCTCCCGGATATGGTCCCTCCCTCCTCTCCACCGACTTCTCCCTTCCCCCACGCCGGCCTGCCATCCCGTTCCAACTGTGGAACGGAAGTGCGCCTTCCCCGATCGGATGCGCGTTAGGAGGCCTGGCCTCGGTGGTGTCCCCGTTTTACTGTCCCATTAGAAAAGTATGCTTTAGAGCATTGGTTCCTGCTCCAAAGACAGCAGGAGCTGGACCCCCAAATAGAAGAAAGCACCTACCACCCGACACCTGGCCTTGTCCCTTCTGGCAGACCCTAGGGCTGCAGTTGCAAGAGAAGCAGCCCCTCCTGACTGAAAGAGATGGGTGCCTGATCAGCGGCCACTTCTAGAAGACATTACTGTCTGACCCAAGCCAATGATTTCATCTGTAGCCTGTCCCTTCCACTGACAGCCCCTCCCCCACACCCTCCCCTCCACTGGATATCTACAGGAGACTAAGCTTTTCCCCTTTCCCAATCAGCAAAGAGCTAGGAACCTAACATGCTGTAATAGATAAACCGCCACAATACTTTGGTAGACATTTACAATGTTCTCAGAAACATTTCCTTTAGTCCTCACAACCCTGGAAGATAAGGTCAGGAATTAATGCCCTAATTCTCAGATAGGAGACCTAAGACTTAGTGAAATGACATGCTTCAAGTCACGCCGCTCATCACTGGGCACTTTAGTCTCCATTAGCAACCCAGGCCTGCTTTATCCTCTGGCCTTCCCATCATCCCTCCGGTTTGGCCATCTTCCAACCCCATGCCCTCCCCCTTCCTGCTCATGTAATAGTCACAATGCACTCTGAGAGTTTGATCTCATTTTATCTTCATAATAAGACTGTGAGGTAGGTAGGGCAGGTATCATTAAACCATTCAGGACACTAAGTAGGAAGCTATGGCTCAGAAAAGTTAAGGGATTTTTATCAAGGTCTAAAAGCTAGTATGAGTGTCTGGTTTCAGCTCTGATGTGTAAAGGTTATTAGGGACCAAAGCGGCTGCAGACAGATCTTGAAGCTTACTCTGCTATTCTCCGTGTTGTCCCTGACCCTTCCATTCCAGGTTGTCTTTGGGGGCTCTGCTTCACAGGCAAGACTCCATGCAGAGGCTCCCAAAATAGTAGTTCATCCGTCCCCCCCAGGCCGCCCTGTCCTGGGGCTACCCACGAAGGTACGAGAAAGAAAGTAGGACTCCAAATCAGTAACTGCGCACTGAGGAATGGAGGTCGCTTCCATCCTTCTACAGTTACATCACCCAGAAGATCAACCAACCCTCTGGCTGTATGATTCAGAAGAGACGGTTGGATCCAGCCAGTTCACAGCAGTGACTGACTCACGGAGATACATGGATCATTTTGCACAAATATGCATCTGTGACACACTAGGCCCCAGTAGATCACCATGCCAAATACACTCCATGGACTCCTGATAAATAAGTTAGTTCACATTGACTAGGCCCAGGGATTTCTGGCAACCAGAAAGGAGCCTGGGGGCTGCTGCACCTTGGGGCCTCTCAGGGAGCTCGGGCTCCTCTGCCAGGCTGCCCAGCAGAGAAAGATCCAGCCCTCTCCTCAGAGAGAAGGGTGAGCATCACTTCCTGGCAGTGCCCAGAAGCAGCAACAGGGCAAAGGGCAAGGAAGAAGACTTCACTGCGCACCCCCCAACCCAGGGTCACGTCCCTGCACCAGGAGGTCTCAGCACACAGAAAGGTTTTTTGCTCGTTGCTTCTTAACCACAAATGATGGCATAAAGGTCTTCCGGAGGGGTTGGCATGGAGGTCTTTCAGGGACGCCCCTTGACTCAATCCTGTGGAAAAGAAAAGGTAGCTTTAGGCTAGGAGGAGGAAACAAAGGCAGCAATGGCCCCAGAGTTGATGGAATCTGCCGTGGGAAGCTAGGGACAATGACACAGTGCTTCCTATCCCCACATTATCCCCCATCATCTACTGTGGAATCCTTTGTGTCCCAACCTTGCTCTCCCAGCAAATCCGAGAGGTTCAGCTGTGAGAGCCGAGGGCTTGCTGAACCGGCATGAGGGGATCTCCCAGGCTCTGGTCCTGGCTCTGCCATGAACTCACCACACAGGTAGCCTCGGAAAAGCAACTTCCTTCCCTGGCCCAGTCCCCAGCCTCCTCCTCTGTAAAAGGGATGCTTTAACTACCTTCCGTTTTTCCCAGCACCCTCTCTGAGACTATCTCGGTCTCTGAGATTTCAAAGGGACCCAAAAAACACCACTGGCATTACAATCTCAGCATCCCGGTTCATCAGGCTCCTCCTCACACCCCCACCCCCCCGCTCGGCTGGGCCCCAGGACTCACCTAGGGGCAGGGCCATCAGGAAGGGCAGGGGACTCAGGATGTTTCGGGCTCCTCCAACGGATCCGGTTGAGCAGGACCTTGACCTTGTTCCAGTGGGAGAGATCCCGCTGAGCGGAGGGCGAGGGGATCAGAGCTCCTCCCCACGACTAACCTCTGACCAAGCTCCCATAGACAGCAGGCGGTACAGCCAGGACAAGTCACCCGCTCCAGTCAGGAATTCCGTCCCTTTCCCAGCGTTCCTGGCCTTCACGCTGTGTACACATCCCAACCAGCCCACACCCCCCACCTCCCCACCTCTCCACCCCCCACCCCCTCACCCCCTCTCCATCCTATCCCATGCCTCCACACACACCCATCACCTACCTTGTGTCCCTGGGAGGGGGCAAAGATCTGAGCTGGTTCTGCTGCGGCCTCTAAGAGCCTGGGAGGGTTGGCACTGGGCAGCCCAGCCTTTAGGGGTGCAGCTGTTTCTGCCCCTTCAGAAAGAGAATCAGCTTATCCAGGGCCAGAAGCAGTAAGCCACACATCAAGCCCCCGGGGTCACGGGGTCTCCCGGGGTGGGGGCGGGGTCTCCCGGTGGGGGCGGGGCCTGGGCAGGCAAGACACAGGGAAACGCTATTGCCTCTCACCTGTCTCCTGCGTCTGGCTAAGCAGTTCATGCACCTCACGGCTTGGGTCACGAGAGGGTGGCGGTGAAGGGGCCAGGGTTGACTCCCCTGCTGCCCCCTCTATCTCCTCTTCCTTCACTTCAGGATCCTGTGCACAGGACAGACAGGCACTCAAGACCCGACTCGAGGGCTACTTCCAGGGCTCCGCGTGGAGCCGCCCTCCTCCACAGCCCCCACTCACCTGCCCCCCGCTGGCCTGCCGGCCCTGCGGCTCACTCACCGGTGGAGGCCTCTGGGTCTGCAGCTGCAAGTAGAGCTGCTGGAGCCTTGCCATCTGCTCCAGCACGAGACACAGGTGTTCCAGGTAGCGGAGCCCTTGTCCTGGGAGACAGGCCCAGGCTCCAGGCCCCAGGCCCCCTGCCTGTGGGACAGAGTGAGGTCGGGGAGACTTCTGAACTCAACCAGACCCCCATGCTAGGCAGACCAGCAGATGGGAGCAGAGGGGCTGGGGAAAGGAGGCACACGCCCCCAGCTGGCCTCCCAACACCCACCCAGGCATGCGGCCAGGCCAGCCCCCATTCTGCCCACCTCCACCCAGCTGGGAGTGGGCCGAGGAGAGAACAAGCCGTCAACCAGAAGCAAGGAATGCCCCACCCCAAGAGAGCTCCCAGGAGAACAAGTCAGTGAGGCCCCACCAGCCAGCAGCAGCCCCCTCCATGTGAGAAGGCCATTTCTGTCCCACTCTTACCCAGCCTGAGACCTGGCACTCACCACCTCTGCTTCCTCCAGGCTTGCCTCTAGGTCAGTTTCCGCCTCCGTGGCCTCCTGTTCCCCGGCTCCAAAAGGGGGCACTTGACTTTCAGGTTCGCAGGGAGGATTCAGTGAGCGGCAGTGTCGTGACATGCTGGCCGGGGAGGTAGGGAGCTGGCGGGAGCGCTCCAGCACCTGCTCCAGCTTACGGTTGGCCAGAAGCCGGCCAAGATGGGCAGGAGGCTCCACGGGAGCAAAGGCCAGGGGCTCAGGGCTCCCTGTAGGCTCAAAGTCCAGACAGACCTGAGAAAGGCCCGGTGAGGTGGTCAGGGCCCCGTCCCCGACCACCATCTCCACTCCTGAGTCCCTGGAAGCCAGTTTGAGAAGTGGTTGCTGCCTCCTGGGACCTCTCAGCTGGCCATCCCTCTTCCAGGAGTCCAGTGAGCAAACTTGAGCCACGTCTGGGATCCGTCGGTAGGTGCTGCTGACTCCAGGTACTACACAACCGTGTGCCAAGTCCTCACCAACCCCATCTGCAAGGAGAGTCTGCATCAGGCTGGGCAGGCTGCCCTAACGCCCCCAGCATTCCTGGCAACTGGCAGCATTCCCAGGGAGGAGTGTCCTGGGCCAGAGGTGAAGGGAGGGGACCGGACTGGACAGACACAGCCCCGCCCAGATCTCTCCCCATCCCTGGCTGGAAGAAGTTAACACGGGTTCCCTTCACAAGTCTTTGTTGGTGATCACAGACCCCCCGGATTTGGGCGGCAGGCAAAGCCGTGTGGGATGTGTTCACCAGCTCTTTGTATGGCCGATCCTCCTTTGAGGGGATAGCTGCTTTCTTCTTGTGCCCTGGAGCCCAGGGTCAGCCTAAGACTTCTAAGTCGTGAATGGGGAGCCTCAGTCTCTTCAACTACTCCCCCCGGGGGCAGTAGGATTGTGACCCCCACCCCCACCCTCCGGCCTCAGGGAGACGGAGAAGGGCACAAAGAAGGAAGCTTGGGGTCCCAAACTAGCATCAGGATGCAGGATGAAGTCTCTCCAGAAGCTCCTGGGGGAGGGCAATAAAAATAACAATAGCTATAACCACTGCGGGCTTCTGCTCTCTTAAATGATAAATAGTGAAGATTTGGTGGGGAGTCGGGGTGGGGGTGGGGTGGGACTTAAACGGGAACTGGGGGCAGGGGGTGTAGGAGGAGAAGCAGCGCAATCGCCCGAGGACTGTCCCTTCTGCGACAGGCCCTACCCACGCGCTGGGTCCCCAACTGTAATACCGATGCACAAACTAGCGCGGGAGAGGATGGAGGGCCGCCTTGGTCTCACCGCCGGCCGCGCGGGAGAACTGGGGACCACTCCGGGCCCCTCCACCCCGGCCCAGGAAGCCAGCTAGTTAGTCTCCTTCGGGAAGGAGAGGGCTTCCCTTCTTCGCGGCCGCGGAGGGGGCTTTTGGACCAGCCGGCGGGGCAAGGACTGGGCGAAGGTCCACACCGGGAATTAGAGCGAAGTGGAGCGGTTGGGAGTGGGATGGAAGGTGGTGGCTGATTTAGCGCCCGAACCCCGAAGGTCTCCAAAGCGCACAGCGCCATCACTCAGCCCGTCCGAAGGGAGGCGGCGAGGTCGAGCGCCCCGGGCGGGGTGTACCGGCTGGGACCGGGAGCGCAGAGCGGGGTCCGGGCGCGGTAGTCTCGGCTCCAGGACACGAGGCCCCGGCCGGCCTGGGGGGCGGGCGACTCACCCCGGCCGCGGAGCGGCTCCACGGCGAAGACGCGCCGCCGGCCCAGCATGGCTCCGCTCCCGGCCCCAACGCGGCGCCCCGGCCGCTGGCAGCCAGCCCGCGATCCCGGCCAGAGTTCCCCCGCCGCTGTCTGGCGGGAGGTTTCGCACGCGCGTCCGGCCCCGGCTGGGCGCGGCCCCGGGACCCTCCCCGCGGGGGGCGGGGAGGAGGGGCGCGCAGGTGTGCGGACGGCCGGGGGTGGGGTGGGCGCGCCCGGAGGGGCCGCGGGGGGCGGAGGCTGGGAGCCGGGCTGCGCGGGGCGTTCCGGGGAACCGGGAGAAGGCCTGGATCCTCTGTCCTTCGGGCTCCGGGCCGCCCCGCGCTCCCACACCCGGCCGAGGAGCGGAGACCTCCGCCTGAGGACGCTGTCTGACTGGAGGTGCGGGGTTACCCGACACCCCCTCACTCCCGGTTCACATGCTGGTCTGTCTTCCTGCCGCCGAAATGCAGCCGGAGCTGGGGGTGGAGGGTCGGCGGGGACTGGACGGTAGCGCGGAAGGAAATGGAGCCCCACGTGCTGGCTGCGGGAAGAGCGCTGACCGGGACAAGGTTGTCCCTACGCTCCCAGCTGTGTGCCTGGGGCATGTCACTCAGCCACTCAGAAACCTGACGCGACAGAAGGGGGAAATGATCCCTGTCCACATGGAAATCCTTTCCGACAACTGTAGAGCGCCTTGAGTCCTAAGCTAGATCTGAATCCCCTCCTCGTCCCATACCTCTCCCTCACCCGGAGCACCGTAAATCTGGGGAGGGGGTCTTCAGCATCTGGGGAAGTGAGCCAGAGGGACAAGGAAGCAGCCTGGAGGCGGTGGAAGTGTAAATACTTCCCTGTCCCCACCCCAACCCTCGTTTGGTCCTGGGATTCCACCACTCCTCACCCTCAAAGGCTCCCAGCCTGAAAGGAAGCTGGGAGCCCAGGCAGCTGCCCAAGGTGACACAGCCCCGTGAGCAGGGGGGCTGCTGGCCTGTACGGAAAGCTCATCTTCTTGAGTAAGGTGACAGGGCTGGAAAAATCCCAGCAGGACCCAAATCCCTCGGAGGCAGATAAGGGAGCTGGTGGACGTGCAAACTTGCACCTGAGCCTCTGGGGGAGGGGCTGGAGCCAGAGCCCTTGGAAAGAAGTGGCGGTTAACTAGGAGGGGAAGAAAGTCTGCCACCCCATTCTGCTCCTTGCTCCTTCGTACCCTTCCCCAAACACCTTACACTGGAGCCTTATCAGCAAGTTGGAAACTATAAGACTCTAACCGTATAAGATGGGGAAACGGAGGCCAGTAGCCAAGTCTGGAGAAAGAATGAGAGCCTAGTGCCTGAATTGCCTGCCATCTCGTAATACCTTGATTTTCAGGCCAAGCCCTTCCCTGCTAGGCATAAGTCCTCTGGGTTTTCCGCACCTAACCCTATTCCCTAGACAGTAACCCCACTCCATTCCTCTTCCCCAGATACAGACAGGGAAAGAGAATGCAGGGCCTGGCAGGAACTGCTTTACGCTCGCCCAACAGGATGTGTGGCACCAAACCCCACAGGCAGTGTCCGACCCCACCCCAAGGCTCCCTAGGTAGGAGGGTTGGAGGGCTGGCCTCTCAGGTGGCTTCCTTCCTCTGTAGTGAGAGGCTAGGGAGGTAAAGGGAGGGAACCTCTGGCAGATCTCGCCCTGAATCTGGAGAATGTGGGGCCAGATTCCAAGCAGTCTCCCTGGCGACTCTGGGGCAAGAATGCTTCTGGAACAGGAAGCCCAGCCAGCAGGAATGCAGTGTCTCAGCACAAGGCTTTGTGTGGGCTCAAAAGAACCCACACCCCCACCAACACACATGCAAGCACACGCCCTTCCAGTCCACGCACCTATGTCTCCCCCCCAACCATGCAGATACACCTGAGCCCTCATGGTGATGGGGATCCATCATAGGGGGCCACACACTTCCCACCCCTCTGCCTTCTGAAGCCCTGACTGGAGTAGCCCTGTGACCAGAACTAGGTCAGGCCTTCTCCACCACAAGGGCTCTGTACCCCTGCATGACCACCTCCCACCCTGCTTCCTATCAGAGGAAACCCCTTTCCCTTTGATGCTTGAAGGAATAGCAGGGCAGCTCTGCCACCCGCTTCCTGCCCGCCTGACAGGTGAGCAGCTTCCCTGAGTTCCTGAGACTCACGGTGGCTGAGTAGCATCCTTCTTCGGGCTGAGGCCAGGGATGCCCAGTGGCCCCTCATCCTCCATGGGGAAGTCCCAGTTTCAGGAAGCACATTTCCTGCCAGCTCAGCACTGAGCTAGGCCCCTTGGGAGGAAGGGCCAAGCCAAGAGGCTGCAGGCATCTCCGGCCAGAGTAGAGATGGCTGGGAACCATGGTGACCTCCCTTGTGCCCTGGAAGGCAACCTCTGGTGATGGAGGGGCAAAATCTCCCCGCCCCAAACCAGAAATGCGGGATTCAGACTCCAGGGTCCACTCCCAATCCCCTCCCCTTACCAGCTCGGAGTCCTTGGACCTGCTACTCATCCTCCCTGTCCACTGTCCAGGGGTTCTTCATTTACAGAACAAGGAGGACAACAATACCGACCTCAGAATTGTGAGGAGTAAAGCACTCAATATGTTTGTGTGTTAGAATTCCCTAGTGAAACTTTGGGAATATCCCCTTCCCATTTCTAACTGAAGGGGGCTCTATTAGATGCTCTCTTGGGGGAACTTCTAACTTGAATCTCTCATTTCTGAAGTTATTCCCCCAAATGCAGAAAAAAGTAAAAAGGGCACAGCACTGGACAAACTGAGGTCTTATAATTAGGTGGTGTCCCCTCCCAAATGTGTCTGGGTTGCAGAGGGTGGGCGCTCACAGCTGGCTTGGGGTGGGTTTGAGGGCAGGGAGGAAAAAGATCAAAGACTGCCCCCAACCTTCTCCTCTGACCAAAGAAGAAGTGTGCTCCCAAGCTGAGGCTGGCTGTGTAGCTGCTGAGCGCTCTGAAGCTACCCCCTGCCCCCTCCCTGGGCCGCTGGAAGGAGAGCTGCTTGCCCCAGTTAAACAGATGGATTTCAGCGTGGACCCATCCAGCCTTTGGAGGCATTCAGCAACTCACCGACATACCCCTTTCACAAGGGTCTCCACTCCCCATCTGTTCTCCTCTACTCCTTGGAACATTGCTGGCCCACCACACTTTGTTACAGGTGGGGATCTGACCATGTTAATACTCCCACCCACTTTTTCCAATCCATCACTTCCCTGCTTAAAATTTTCAAAATGATCCCAGAGTCTCAAGATGAAGTCCAAACCATTTCTTCTGGCATTCAAGGGTCCCATCTCCCCTTCCAGTCTTCTCTTGGTACCTCCTTCGGCCACTGCCCTAAACCGAGCATCCACCTGCACTCACCCCCATCCTTCAGCATTTGTCCACTGCACCTGTCCAGGTTCTGTTCATCCTTACACAGAGATGCCCTCTGCTCTGTGCTCAGAGGCCATGCCTGTGTGTCCCACATTAGCTCTTAGCGCTCATTGCCATGTACTATGATTTCATTCGTGCCAGCTCAGTGGCTGCCACTTGACCACCACCTTCAGGAGAGCATGAAAAAGTGCTACCTTTTTCTGGATGCCCCTTTTGCCAGCATTCTCCCCTGTCGTGGGCTACACCTGACAGCAGGTGGCGCCAAGAAGGCCATCCCATTGCCGACCAGGTGTTCTGGCCTAGGGTCCTCCTCCTGAGCCACAGAAAGCCTTGATCTTTTCTATGAAAATAAAGGCAGCTATCCAGAGAGACGATTATGTCAAGGGGTAAATTGTATCAACAGATGCCCGAGGAGCCCACACAAACATTCTCCACCAAGATTCGTTCCAAAAAGAGCCAGATAGCACTGTCTCTAAAGCCCAGCTTTGATCTTTTCTGTGAAAATAAAGTTGAGACTGTAGCCCATTCCTCAGGCTAACTGGGGGACAGGGTGGGTCTGGAGCACCCAGCAGCACCCATGCACCTTTCTGAAAATGTCCTCCAGGGTGAGGACTGGGATTCGGTGGGTGAATCCAGCCCTAAATCTGGTAGGGAACCTCTGTCCTGGCCTCAAGTCAAACACACCTGAGGGCAGACATGCCTGGCACTGGTCACCCATCCTTTTTTGGTTTTGGTTGGGGTTTTCAAATCAACTAGAAGTGAAGCCAGCAGGGTCTCCCGTGGAAGGGGCACACAGAAAACCCTGACTTGGAGGTGAGGTCCTTGGTGGGTGGTGGTCCCTCAGGGTGGGGACTCCACTGGCGTGTCCCTCCCAGGCAAGGCTAACCTGCAGCCTGTCCAGGGTTATTTCTGGTGATTCTCTTTCTCAGATGGGTGCAGACAGCCTTAGCCAAGTGCAGGACGTACTTGAGATGTTGCCCCCTCTCCTGCCCACCCGGCTCATCTGGGTAAGTCAACTGAGCTGGCAGCACTGGCCCCAAGTAGAGCAAGGACCACAGAGTGCCAGGCCATCCAGGGCCAGGGCAACATGAGACTGTGTCCCTCAGCCGAGGCCTGGACAGAATAGACGTCCGGGCCTGCCTCCTGCATCTCTGCTCCTCTCCAGGCTCCCAGTGAGAAGCTCCGGCCTCTAAAGTACCAGGGGTTATCCCAGTAAAACTGCCATCTTTATAAAAGTGTCCAGGAGGTGGTGGGCCTGGGGGGCTCAGTCGCTTAAGTGCCTGCCTTTGGCTCAGGTCATGATCCCGGGGTCCTGGGATGGAGCCCCACAGGGAACCCCACATTGAGTCTCACATCTGGCTCCCTGCTCAGTGGGGAGCCTGCTACTCTCTCTGCCTCTGCCCCTCCCCCATCTACACCCCCCTGTGCTTTACGCTTTACCTCTCTCAAATAAATAAATACAATATTTAAAATAAATAAATAAAAGGGTCCAGGAGAGGTGCCTGGTTGCCTCAGTTAATGGAGCATGCAACTCTTAATCTCGAGGTTGTAAGTTCAAGCCCCACATCAGATGGAGAGATTAAAAATAAATAAAAATTTTTTAAAAGGGGGGTTACCTGGGTGGCTCAGTAGGTTAAGCCTCTGCCTTTGGCTTAGGTCATGATCTCTAGGTCCTGGGATTGAGCCCCACATTGGGCTCTCTGCTCGGCAGTGAGCCTGCTTCCCTTCCTCTCTCTCTCTCTGCCTGCCTCTCTGCCTACTTGTGATCTCTGTCTGTCAAATAAATAAAATCTTAAAAAAAAAAAAAAAAGAATGGACGGTATCTAGAAAGAGCACAAACTTCCACTAAAAGAAACAGGCCTCAGGGTGCCTGGGTGGCTCAGTCAGTTAAGTGTCTGTCTTTGGCTCAGGGAATGATTCCAAGGTCCTGGGATCAAGCACCACCACCCCCAAATCAGACTCGTGGCTCAGCGGGGAGCCTGCTTCTCCCTCTTCATCTACCTGCCACTCTGCAGACTTGTGTTCTTTCCCTCTCTCTCTTTTAAAATAAATAAATAAAATCTGAAAGAAAGAAAGAGAAAGAAAGAAAGAAAGAAAGAAAGAAAGAAAGAAAGAAAGAGAGGGAGGAAGGAAGGAAAGGAAGAAAGAAGCTTCTTCGGTAGGTTTGAGGGGGCAGATAAAGTGGGAAAAAAAATATGTAAATAAAGACTTTTGACCCAGTGGTCAAGAGAAGCTCATCCCCAGGGGCTGGAGCAGGGAAGGAGAGGGGAGATCTACTTTGTTTTGTCCATGTATATATATTTATAGAGTTCATATGTTGAAAACTTTACAGAGTGAATACCTTTTGCCTCTGACCACCCATCTCTTTCTACATACCTCTCTCTGTGTCCCAACCTGCTTAACCCCTGTTGCACAAGGATATCCAGTGCGGTGCCCACCTTAGCCGTTGGTGCACAGCCTGTCCTGCAGGGGGAAGTGAGAGTTTCTAGCACAGGCCTGGGACAGCGAGGCTGTCCTCATGCACAGCCCAGGATAGGCCCCAGGACCTAGCCGCACCTAGCATGGAGGAAGGGGCCCGCCCACCACCCACCAACCGCCCTTCCAGGCCAACTTGCTGTTGGCATGGCCCTGGCACAGAGGTGCCCACAAAGTTGAGGGCGGCCTGAGAGCACAGCCAGGTGCTCAGGCCTAGGAGCTGAGGGTGGGGGGTGAGGAGTAGCGCTGGCGGGCGTGCTTCTCACAGTACAGCTCATCCCCCACCCAGAAGTGCCCGCGCATCTTCAGGTTCAGCCCGCAGTCTGCGCAGGTGTAACAGCTGGGGTGGCGGTAGCGCCCCTCCTGGATGCGGACAGCGTGGTTCCTGCAGGGGGCGATGGAGAGGGCAGAGCTGTTAGCCTGGGGGCTTGGGTGGAGGTGGGACCCCAGGACCGCTGCCCTTCTCATTCGCAGGGAGCCTAGCTCCGAGACAGGACTCAGGGAAGATCCCCAAATTTCAGATGCTGACTCCCCAAGCCTTCCTTCAGGACTCTCGCGTCAATAACCCTACAACCCCCCACCCTCAAGACCTCTAGTTAAAAAAAAAAGAGGGGTGTTCCCCCTTTAAACAAACGCAGATAAATTGCATCCTGAATTTTCTGGTTGATAATGGAGCAGTGGTTCTCAAAATGTGGTCCCAGGAATGAGGACCCACAGCATCGCATTCCCTGCGGACAAGCTGGAAAAGTGGAAGCTCTGGGGCCCGGAACCCTCTGACAATCCCTTTGCAGCTGCTCTTTGAGAACCCCTTTCCTTGCGTCTACACAGCGGCATGGGTAATATCCCATTACGCAGGTGGAACAGCGAAGCCCACAGAGGCTAAGGGCTTTGCCTAAACTGAGTCATCTGGCCGTTAACACCGCGAGCAAGACATTGATGGCGGGGCGGAGGGGAGGGTGAGTGGGGTTTCAGCAATTTGCCAGAGAATACCGCTGCATTATAATGCCACCCACTGAGAAAAACAAACCTGCCTCCGGAAAACCCATCCCTTTCCAAAGTAGGTGGGGAAGGGGGGTTGGGGGAGGGGGTGGGGGCGGAGAGCAACATTTTCCAGGAGGAGGCACCCCGTCTGGAGGTAGATCTCCAGAGGCTTTTAGATTACTGGAGAGAAATCAGAAGCAATAACATTTCCTCCTCCTCTGGGGAGGGCGAAAGAAATCAGAAAGAAGGCGATGCAGCAGGAAGAAGGCAGCAAGGCTTTGTAAGAAGCCTGAGAACAAGCCGCATTACCCCCTCGCACAGATGCATCGTGGAAAACCCCGCCCGGGGCCCGGACTGGTCTTTCTCTGCAGAGCCCTCCCGAGGGCGTTCCCTGCCCTGCTCCGCCCCCTACCGCCCTGCCAGGGAGTGCCCGCCCCCCACCCCCACCCTAGTACTCACACGATGCTGGTGCTGCACTTCTCGCACGTGTGGAGCTTGGGTGGGGTGGCCAGCGCCCTGGAGGTGGGCAGGGAGGACTGGGGGCTCAGCTGACTGGGCAGGAAGGCAGGTGTGCCCCCTGGGGGTGGGCAGACAGACACACATTAGAGCTCTTTTCCCCCGTGGTGGCAGCCAGGCTCTATTTACCCATGCACGCTCCTCCAGCACAGCTCCGAGGAGGCTCCTAAAAGGTGTGCTTACACACGCACGGCTAAGGGAACACCAGGGGTGTGGCCGGTAGGTGATGGATGAAGGGAGTGATGGCAGCCGCTTCTGGGCTGGGGCGGAGTTAGCCCAAGCTGAGGCAGCCCAAGGAATGTCTGAGCTGTGTCTACACATCCCACCAAGCAGGAGTGATCCAGGCATGATGCTATTAATTAAAAGATGGTAATGATAGATAATAGCAGCACCACAATACCTTTATACAGCTTTCAAAGGGCTTCTATGGGCCTGGCTGCCTGTGAGCAGCCTTGGAACGCCACTGAGGTGAAGCACCGGGGCTACGGGGTGGGCATGGTCCCTGTTGGCCCAAGGACCCCAAGGCTCCAGCAGTGACCATCTGCGCTCCACCCCCCCCCCCAACCACCTCTCTCCGGGCCCTGCCCACGGGCCCACCAAGGCCTCGGGGTCCTGATAGACAAGCTTCGCTCACTACCCCCTGACCCCAGTGAGCACCCCAGGAGCCAACTCTCTGAGTTGAAGCCGGGCACCAGATATTGCACCAGTGAGGCTGTTGATCTGGAGCTCCGGACTGTCCCATTGTCTGCCTCCCTGCGGCCTCTGCCAGGCCAGGCCCCCTCGTCTCTCCCCTGCACTAGGCAGTGCCCCCCCAACACACACACACACAGTACCACTGTACCCCGACCACCACCTCACCCCAATAAACTGTTCTTCAAGGGCAGACAGGTGCCTGGCCACTCTCGGCCATCACACTTGGCACCCCACAGGCCCATCAGACAGGCACAGTAAATGTGGAAGGAACAACGGAATGGCTGGCAAGAGCCCATATCTCTCTTCTTTCTCACTCCAGCATCTGCCTGGCATTATTTAATGGGACCTCCTGGGTTAGGGCACTCCTCCGCCTGGCACATGAAACCCCCCAGCCAGGACTCAACCTCTAAGACCAGGCCCCTGCTACTCTCTCGCTCGCTCGCACACCAAAGCCCTCAGGCTGCCAGCCACCACAGGCCTTGCGCTCACCGCCACCACCACCAACCAACCCCCCCTCCCCCCGCCGCCCCATGCCCTCTCTGAGGCTCAAACTCCCTGCCGCCATCTTAAGGCCCTTTGTTAAAGTCTTAATCTTTCTTCAAGGGTCAAGTCAACGTCATTTTCCTCCATGAAGCCCTCCCTGGAGACCCAGTCCCCATGGGCCCTATTCCCCACCTTTGTCATTCTCTTGACATTTTCCTGATCCCAGCCAGCACCTCTGGGTGCACCCCTGGAACTCCTACCAGATTGAAAGCCCCTTTAGTGCAGGGACTTGCCCTTGGTGCCTACTCCTGTGATGAGTACTTAAGACATACCTATTCAATATCATGCCCAGTTAGGGTCCGGGGACATCCTGTCGGAACCTACTTCCAACACGCGCACCCCCCAGGAGCTCACCTCTCTCCTCAGCCTCCAGGGCTTCCTGCAAGAGCCGAAAGGAGCTGGACTGCCGGGGGGCGAGCCGCGCCTCACGATTCTCCTGCAGCATCTTGTAGACTTCTGAGTCCTCTTCCAGAAGGCGGCTTCCCCCTTCTGAGTCCACACTGTAGGGGCAGGAGGCAGCCAGGAGTGAGGGTCCCTTCCTGGGTATGAGGACCAGCATGGGGGCAGGGAAAGAGCGCCCTAGGGCAAAGGATTCTGGGGGTGGGTATTCAGAGGACAGCCAACTGGGCTTAAAACCATCGGGACCCCACCCACCCACTCCCCACCACCCCCATTCCTCCTCTCTGTCTCCTGGCTTCCCAGGCCTTCCAGGATTCCACCCCACCCTCCAGGGCCCGCTGCTACCTGAGCCTGGGGCTGGAGGAATGGGGACCGGGGGAAGGCGGCAGCACCAGCACAGCTGAGTCGCCAGCGCGGGTGAGGCTGGCCTGTGGGACAGAGAGGCACCAGGGGAGGAGTCAGCGGCTGGAACCTTTGGCCAACACAGCCGTCTGGGCCGCCAAGACAAGTCCGGCTGTTCCCCAGGCCCAACACCAGAGGGCTCCCAGCTCTCGCTGACCAGCAGGCCGGCAACAAGGCAACAAGGGCCCATTGCCCCCAACCCTGCCCTCTAGGAACTAGGGACTCCTCCTGCTCAGTCCCAGAAGGGGAGAGTGGTCAGCCCCTGACTGTGGAAGTAAAATGGTTCTGCAAGGAGACTGGGCAAGGGGCAGAACAGCAGAGAGGAAGTAAGCAGATCCTTTCGCTGTGAGGAGAAGGAAACACAGGGATGGACTGAAGGGCCTAAGACCCCTCTTAGAGTCAGGGCTGGGGTTGCACGAGGGACCCTCTCCTGCACACACTTCCTCTCCTGAGAGGGCCCAGGTCTGCTGGCTGTCCTGGAGGTCTGGTTCTGCCCCAGGGAGTCTGCAGGGGCCAGGCCCATTTTGGACCCACACCCCAATAGCAGCACCCCCTCTCCAGGCGTGTACTGTCCACCCTGGGCTCTTGACGCTTGCTATCCATGTGGAAATTCCGCCTTCAGCCAAATTGGTGCTCCACTTTCTGGCCTGCACCTCTGCACCCACTCCCTCTACCCTGCCTCATCTCCACTGCCAGCCCCTACAGAAGGGGCCCCCCACAGAAGGGGCCCCTCAGAGACCAACAGACAGGCCACAGTGCACGGGGCTGAGGGCACAGTTCCCTGGAAGGCCAAATTCCCTCGATTTTAAGATTCAAAGTCAGGGACAAAGTACAGGGTCCAATGATAAAACGGCATGAATTTTTTAGCTAAAAACAGAAACTTGAGGGTTTTGAGAAGACAGCCCTAGATCCTCACCCCTGCAGCCTGCTTCCGCCAGCCTACATCCCTCTTGCTCTTGGTGCCTTGTGGTCCACTGACAGGCGGTAAGATGGTTTCCTCAGCACAGTGACTTAAGTACCATGTCCCATTGTGCCATCTGAGGCCAGCCTGTGCCCGGCATGGGGGCAGTGGCTAGTTGGGAGGGCAAACCAAAACCCACCCAGGCTCTCTTTGCAAGCCAAGTCCAAGTGCCAGCCAGAGGGAGGGGTGCTGTCTTTACTTCACATCTGCCCACCAAGGCATGTGCCTACCCAGAGGTGGCAACTTCCAGTTTTCTGAAGGGCCCCATAAAGGCCAGTGGGGTCCTGAGTCTGGGGCTCAGTGCAGCCCCAGCCAGCCAGCTCAGGAACCAGCAGCAAGGCCACGGCCACAGCAGACTGGGGTGGGGGAACCTCACCTCTAACCCCTTTCCTCCTGCCAGACCACGACGCCCTGGTGGAGAGGAGCCCAGCTCCCTGATTAGGAGCAGCTCTGCCTTTCTCCTCCCTCCCTCCTAGTCATCTAGGGACACCTGCCTTCCCAGAAGGAACCTTGGATCCCCAAGTCCAGAGAAGCTGCTCACCTCCCTCCCCCAAGAGCTCATCTGTAGCTAGCACCTCTCAAACTGTGTTCTGGTGAACACAGGGATGTGAATAAGTGAGTGGCAGGTATGTGGGGGGAGAGGGGATGCCAAGAGAAATTCTGTAGTTAAATTTAAGTTTAGGAAATTATTAAAATTAAATGTATTTCTCATGGGACTTCTCAGAGCCTTTAAAGTGCTAAAAGTACACAGTGTTGCTCCCAAGAGGGAGGTACGGGACCCTGTGATTCCCACACCGTCTGATCACAGCCTTATTTATAGACCAGAATGCAAGCTTCATTGGGTTAGGAATTTCTGTTGGTCCACCAACGCATCCCCAGAGCCTAGAAGGGTGCCTGACACAAAGCAGCTCAACAAAAGCTTATTGAAGGGGGACGCCTGGGTGGCTCAGACGGTTAAGCATCTGCCTTCGGCTCAGGTTGTGATCCCAGGGTTCTGGGATCAAGTCCCACATCAGGCTCCTGCTCAGCGGAGAGCCTGCTTCTCCCTCTGCCTCTGCCTGCTGCTCTGCCTGCTGCTCTGCCTGCTTGGGCTCTCCTCTCTCTCTCTCTGAAAAATAAATAAAATCTTTAAAACAAAAATCAAATAAGTTTGTTGAAGGAATGACCATGGTCCTCAGGCCAAAGGAGGGAACTCAGAGCACGGGAACCAAATGTCAGGTCCAGAGAAAGAAAGAGGGGCTGATCCAAGGTTAGATGTTAGAGATGGGACTACCCCAAGTCTCCCTGCCCTCCCCAGCCCAGGGCTCCTGGTTACACTTCATGGGTGGTCCTCAGATCTTTGCATCAGGACCCCGAGGGCTCCTTAAAACATAGATTGGCACCCTGTTCCACCCCTTCACCCCTGCATCTAACCCAGCAGGTCCAGGCTGGGACCTGAGAATGTGCATTTCTAACAGGTTCCAAGGTGCTGCTGCAGGCTTGGGAGCCACTCCCTGTACCTCCAGCGTCTCCTGGCATCTCCCCTTTGCCCAAGTTTGGGAACCACAAGGAAGAAGGCCAGGACGGATGGACCCTTTCCAGCCATGCCCTGGGCCAAGCGCAGTCCCAGCTGGTGTCAGCCCCAAGATCTCCCAGAGAAGGCCCTCCCCACTCCCACCCAGGCCCAGACACGCCAGGTCCTGCTTATACACTGCTTTGCCATCCCCCTGGCTTATCATCCTCTAATCTAAACCCTATCCAGTCCTACCTCTGACGTCCAGCAACATTCCTGACAAAGCCTTCTCAGGCCACCCAGCCCACACTCCTCTTTTCCCTCCCAGAATGCCTCCCGCTTTTATAATTAAGACCACACTGTTTAGTTCTTAATTGTTCCCAAACTACTTTACATGCTTGTCTTATCTCCCCAACTATACTTTAAATTCTTTAAAGATGGGGATCTTATCGAAGGCATCTCTGTGCCCCTCCTTGCCTGGCAGTCCACTGAGTGGGCTCACAAGGAGTCACTGGCGAGACCCTCCCATGCAGCCCCCACGGGAGCCCTCTCCTTCCTTCCCCAGAGTCCCCAGTTTGTAATGCCCTCCCTCGGCCATCTCCAAAGGTTCTGCTTTCTGGAATGCAGAATCACCCGGAGGGAGGATTCTAGCAGCTGGGCCTCATCCCCTTCACCCCAAAGGCTGGATATGCCCCCCCACCCAATTCTGCCCCCAACAGCTGTGGCCCAGGACTGTTGGCGTCCTTGCTCCCTCACTTCCTCACCCCTGCCCTTAGAGAGGAGAAATACCACCAAGACAGGGTGTGGGGGGCTGTCACTAGTTCACAGTAGGACCCAGCGGTGGGTTGTGGGGGGGCGGTTGTCCAGAGTAGAAGGGCAGGGAGGAGGGCAGACAGAAAGTAAGCCAAGTGCAACTTGAGGCAGAACCACAGTCCCACTGGTGGTTCTCTGGGCTGAGTCAGAGGAGGAGGTAGGGGGATGGGGTGATGGGAGTTGGGGGCGGGCATGGGGCTTGGAATGGGGAGGAATGTGTTCAAGAGATGCAGCCAGAGCCAAAGGGAACCATCCCAACAACAGCAGCAAAACTATTTCAGCCCTGGCCCAAGAGAAACACTCAGGAAGGGAGGATGCTAGCAGGAGGGGGGAGGCAGCGAGTGGGAGGACAGGAGGTAGAAGGCCACCTGGGACCAGCCAGGCAGGGCTGGGAACCAGCAAGCACAGCCCACCAGCAGACACAGTTTCCTCCTGGCTCAGGAGAGGGGCATGCTTGTTGCTGGGCGATGGAGGCACTGGCTGCCCAAGGGGGACCCGCCATCTGCAGCCCCAAGGGTGCCACTGGCAATCAGCTGGAATGAGATGCTCTCTCCTCCCCACCCCCCATGCATCCTCACCTGGCGGTTTCCGGGGCGGCCCCCGTAGGAGAAGCGGTCAGCAGTGGTGGGTCCCGGGGAGTGTGCCAGGCTCTGGAAACTGAAATGCGGGAAATGGATGGTGTGTGTGCCCCCGTCCCACCCAATCTGCCTCAGGGACACAGAGGGTGCCCTCAGGCTCCCGTAAACCAAGCTGCTGAGACTGACAGGCCTGTTCATGACCCTATGGCCTTCGTGCCCATCCCTGCGCTCACCTGCGGCTGACCACAGCCTCTCCAGGGAGGGTGTGCGGGCGGCTGAGGGGCAGGGTAGAGAAGGGGCTGCCTGGCTGGGGGCTGGAGGACACGGGGCTGGAGCAGGAAGACCGCAGGGAGGACTGGCTGTCCGTGTGCGTCCTCATGGAGCCCTGTGGAGAGAAGGGCCGGGAAGGGAAGCACCCATCCCCTAACTGGCCCTGCCCCTCAGGGTTCCCCTCACCTCAGGGTGCTGGAGTTCCCAGCAGAAGGCACCTTCCTACCTGGAAGCGAGTCGCCAGCACTTCCACAGAGCCTTCCCCATTGGTCTGCCCAGGGGAAGCGGCCCGAGACCTGAGGAGAGGCCAGAGGGAAGCTGGTCACAGGAGTCCAGGAGCCCTGCTCACCGGACGAGCTGCAGATTGCAGCTGTTCCCCCAACAGATTCTCAAGACTCATAAATGTTCAAAACATGTGGACATCAGGTTGTCAAATTTCAACTTTGCCAAGTTCAAAACAACTCTTATTAACAACCACTGTCATCTCTCAAAGGAATGGACAGTTTAGCATCAATATGAAAAATAGACATAATTTCATCAATTCGGTTTTAATAAAACCTCACAGTACTCCCTTTCTCTTTCTGTCTTTCTCTTTTACGATTTTCATTTATTTACTTGAGAGAGAGGAAGAGAGCATGAGCAGGGAGAAGGACAGAGGGAAAGGGAGAAGCAGACTCCTTGATGAGCATGGAGCCTGGACACAGGACTTCACGCAGGGCTCCATCCCAGGACCCCCAGATCATGCCCTGAGCCAAAGCCAGACACTTAACTAACTGAGCCTCCCAGGCGTCTCTCTCTCTCTCTCTTTTTTGTTTTTTTTTTTTTTAAGTAGTCTTTACACTTAATACCAGGCTCAAACTCAAGACCCAGAGAGGAAGAGTTCTATGCCCCACCAACCGAGCCAGCCAGGCACCCCTCTTTTTCTTTTTCTTCTCTTTTCTTTTCTTTTTTTAGCATTTCATCTAGACATTGTCATTGGTCAGCATCAGTTTGTAGATCGATTCTGGGGGAGATTGCTGATTTCATATAAATAATCCTTTATTTTCACCCATGGAGACACAGAAGCCCAGAGAGAGAAAGTGAGTTCCTTAAAACCCAGTGATGGCCAGGCTAGCTGCCCACTCTCCCCTGCTCAGCCAAAGGCTGTCTCCCACCAGCTTTGCTGCTAATGGCTGGAACACCTTTGAGAGAGTCATTCCTAGCCCCTTCTGAAGGTTTCTCCTCCATAAAACAAAGTGTGGAGCCTGTCTCCCCCACAACACCCCCAACTCCCAGACCCCGCCATCTTGCAGGGCCTAGACAGCCAGGGTGACAAGCAGGCCCAGCTCCCCGCCAATCACCAAGGCAGCCAGCAAAAAGAGGTGCCCGACCTCAGCTCCCTGGGAACCCCTCCAAGGCCCTTCCCTCTGGAATCTTGAACAGGAGGCCATTGGAGGGCTGGGACTGGTCTCAGGTGAAGAAAGAGCCTGCCATGCCCCAACCCCACCGCACCATTCCTGGATGTCTGGCCACTTCTAGAGAGGTCTGCAAGGACTGCTGTCACCACACACCACACCAGCCTTCGCCTCCCCAGGCAGGGGCGTGGGGCCGGTAAAGGGAGCTGGGGCTTTGGCTCCAGTCCAGAGCACTGCTTCCTGCCACAGAGCTTCTGGGTGCTCCTGTGGAGGAGACTGGGAGGGTTTAGGAGTGGACCGGACAAAAGAAAGAAGATGCCGGGAGTCTTGACCTGCCCATCATGGAGCTGGAGGCCTGGAGGGACTTGGTCAGGCCCCCCTCGCCGATGGCACTGTGTACAAGAGGAACCTATGGGAAGTGATGGTGTCAGCACCTCCCTGCCCCTCTGCCACCCCACTCTGCAGTCCCTTGTAGACTTTGGTTCCCTTCCCAGATGCCGTGAGGTACTCTCCAACCCCCTCCTTGGGTCACAGTCCTGCAAACACTCACAAGCCTGAGTGGTATGAGGGAGTCACTGAAGGGACCGGGATCATGAGAGCTTCGTGGGAGCTATGGCACTGTGGGACAGTGGGGGTGAGGAGAGGGCGTGGACTCAGGGCCTAGAGAGAGCCTGGGAGGGGAGGGGAAGGCAGAGAGGCAGGAGGTAACTGACTCAAGTCAAAGGCCCGCCCAGAGGGTTCTCCTGACTGGGGATCTCCCAGCATTCCTGTCCTGTGAC
The DNA here is from genome assembly GCF_902655055.1 of Lutra lutra. Taxonomy (NCBI): domain Eukaryota; kingdom Metazoa; phylum Chordata; class Mammalia; order Carnivora; family Mustelidae; genus Lutra; species Lutra lutra. The sequence goes on along the minus strand of NC_062279.1, from coordinate 45,261,423 downwards.
TCACTCTGAAGCCCCACCTCAGGGAGCCACCTGTTCGCCCCCGCCCCACCAGCCAACCCAGGCCTCGTGGCTGAAAACCCAAGCCTGGGAATCTGCCTTCACCTGCACAGCCCAGAGAAGCCATGGGGACTGACAGAGGGGGTTCTCTGGGGAGTGAGCCCCAAACTCCTCAAACTACCCCTCCCAGGATCTGAACAAAGGCCATCCCCTTTTGGAGGCAGGGGCCTGGGAGACCCAGCCTAAGGCACCCGTTTCGCCTCTTCAACCCACTTCAAGCCCACACCCTCTACCCTGCACACTTGGGAACCAGTCAAACCCGGGCATCCAGGTGCTTGATGCCAGCCGGCCCTGCCCATGGCTGTGTGCCCAGCTGGGCTCGGGGACACCCCTCAGCCCACTCTGAGGAAGCTCCAGAGCCTGGACCTTCTCAAAGATGAGCCAAAAGATCCCAGGAAGACCAGGCTGGGGCTGAGAGGGCAGCCACCATGCAGCAGGCCAGCAGAGGGGTGAAGAAATGCTGGCCGGCCTAGCAGAGGGGAGGGCCTACCTACCGGTCTAGCCGCAGCCGCAGGGGTGAGGGGCTCTGGCGGATCTTGCTTTGTGCCTCGGCGTGAAGCATACCCTCAGCACTCTCCCCGTTGATGGCCAGGATAATGTCACCGGGCCGGAGGTCAGCAGCCTCAGCCTTGCCCCTCTCAGTTACCTGTAGGGGATGAGGGACAAGTGGTCTGAGATACCCCTGCTCAGACAACGAGGACATTCCTGCAGGGATGGAGGAAAGGGGATGTGTCTCTGTCCTGCCCAAGAAATACAGAAGCAGGTTTGAACCAGGCTGGCCAGTGTCCCCCTTTTTCTCCCTGCACCGCAGTGTCTGCCCAGTTATTCAGCTAATCCCCTCCCAAAGCTGGAGGGGAACCACCCCTTTACCCCATCCCTGGCATTCTCACAGAGCCTCCCAAAGAAATGACAGAATTTGAGGGGCTGTGCTTGGAAATACTTCTGGATAGAGAGCCCTGCCCACGCAAACACACCACATAGGTAGTTGCCCCGTGAATGCTCCCTGGCCTGGGCTTGGGTCAGGACACTGCCAAGGACTTGGGGCTCCTGTTCTAGTAACTTCCCCAGGTGGCTGCCAGCAGGTGCAGGGTGGGTGACCAAGGAGAAAGGGCCTCTACTTGGCCCAGCTCCCTGTCAATCCCCAGAAGTCTGTTCCTGAAGTGGTCACCACAGCCCCATGGCAATGGGGCCCCAGTCCTCTCCAGGCTAACACTCTCAGAAGTAGGCCTTCTGACTCCAGAATAAAAAAAAAAAAAAAAAGAAAGGTGGCTGTGGAGAGCCGGTAGACAGGGTAAATCCTAACTCCTGGAACTAGCCCTTACCTTGGTCACCATGATGGGCGTGTGGAAATCCCTGCCCCCAGTGATCCGGAAGCCCCAGGGCCCAGGCCCCGCCACATCCACAGTCAGGGCCATATCACAGGAAGGAGGGCTGGAGACCCTGTAGAAGCAAAAGAGAGGGGATGACAGGTCCAGAGAGAAGCCAGTTAGGGACCGGGGAGGGGTGCGAGGGGGAGTGTAGAGGAAGTGACTAACTCCCTCCTTCACCCCCCTGGTTTCACTTCCCCCCACCCTGGGAAGCCATGACTCTGAGTTCCCCCTTCACCGCCACAGTCTTCAGCAGCACAGCTCCCAGAAGGCAGGCCGTTCGGGTGCCTCACAGGCCCTTGCTGGATGGAGACCAGGAGGGCAGGGGCTGGCAGGTGGTAGGCGATGTCACCGTTTCCTGCCTCTCCCCCTCCTCCACCAGCAAGGCTAAGTCCCATCAGTGCTTGCTTCCTGTCCCCAAAACTGACTGCACAAGGTACTTCCTCCCCACTCTGGGGGAGGGCAGCACTCTGGGAACAGGAGTGACAGCAAACAAGGGGGTGAGGCCACCACAGACTGTTCAAGTAGTTGGCTGGGTGGGGACTGGCCCCGGGTCTTCAGAGGGGCCTCCTGGCGAACGGCCTGGCCCCTGGCAATGTGGTCCAGGTAGGCAAGATGAGGCCTCCCACCTCCTCCAGGGGCCTGCTGCCCTCTGAACAGCTCCAGCCAGAAGGACGGGCTCACCTGCCAAGCTGGGCACACCCACCCCCTGGCAATGGCTGTAGCAGGGCGAGCTGACTGATGCTGCCTGCTAGCTGGGGCCACAGGCGTCCCATCCACGGCCCCCTCCGCTGGGCAAGGGAGTGTCCTTACAGACCCAGCCCTGGTAGGATTTCCTGAGCCTCTAGTTATGGAGCCAGGAGCCAACCCAGGCAGGAAGCTGTAATGCCAGCCCTGGGTCACCACCCTGCCCAGCACCCCCCCCCCCCCTGGGGCTGCCCCTGGGGAGGCCCAGAGGCTGCAAGTGCTGTCGGAATCCATCAAGGACACTAGGGCCACTTCCCGTGTTTAAGAGCCTGGGGAGAAGGCAGCCAAGCAAGCAAGAAGGGCTCTCGGCCCCGTCTACGGTCCCTGGCTTTGCCTTTTGCCCAGGCCTAGCCCCTGTCCCTGCCCCAGGTCTCCAGGTCCCCAGGCCAACGCTCGCGGTTTACAGAGGCTTAGGATTCTCAGACCTTTGAGCCGGCTGATGGACTCCGCGTCCCGGGCCGCGGGGATGTGCCCAGCCCGTTGGCCAGCTCTCCCAGTCCGGGCGCCTTCTGCGCTCCGAGGCCAAAGTACCCGCGGGCCTGGTGCTGGAGGAGGAGAGCCGGGGATCGGGAAAGCCCAGCACGCTGGGGGCACCGGCCTCCAGGCGAGGCTACAGGGAGAGGAGCCGTGGGCGGAGTAAAGGGCCGGGGCTCGGAGAGCGGCGCAGGGGGCGCGGGCTCGCAGAGTTGCGAGGTGTCCGGAGCCGGGAAGGTCGCCGGCCGTGCTGACGGTGCGCAGGTGGGCGCGCTCACCTAGCTCCCGCTCACCTGGCTCCCGCTCACCCGTCGAGCTGGACGGCCAGAGCCGGGAGGGAAGGGAAGGGAAGGAGGGAGGGTGAGGAGACACCGCCACTGCCGCCGCCGCCACCGCCGCTGCCGCCGTCTGCCCGACTCTGGGGAGAGCCCGCCCGGGGCTCCAAGACCTGCCTCCGCCCATGTGATCCCGGGGCCGCCCCTGCCGCCGCCCCTGGCCCAGGAGGCCGCCTCCTCCGCGCAGCCCAGCCCCAGAGCTGCCACCTGGCCCGCGCCCTGCTGGGGTACGCGGGGGGTTTCTCTCTCTAGGGCCCCCTAGAGGCTGCGGCCGTCCTCCCCGAGGTGCCCTTCTCCCGAATGCTTGGAGAGGGCGGGGAGGCGTTCCGGTGACGGGTCGCGAGCCCCACTGCGCGGACAGCCCCGGACAGGCTGCGACCCTGAAGCTCTCCCAGGCCGCCTGGCCGCACCCACCCGCCTTCGCAGGGGCCCTCGAGCACCTCCCCCCCTCCCCCGCCTTCACCACAGCCCGGGCCGGGGCGGAGGTGGGCCGGCTGGGTCTGTCTGCGGTCCGCCTGGCTCCTCCGCCCACTCCCGGCTCGAACTCCGACGCTGGCGCGGATGGAGCCCCGACACCCACAGATTCCAAGCCGGGGCTGCCCTCGCGCCCTCCTCAACTCGGTTCTCCAACGGCGCGCGCGCTCCCCGGGCGGTGGCTGAGGGCTGCTGGGTTCCTGGGGCTGCTCAGGGCTGCCCTGCCGGACGGAGATGCCCCACAAGCCTGCTCGGCTCCGGGCGACCTTCGAGGCCCAGGAGATGGAGGGAATCCTGGCTGGCGGTCGCCGGGCGCTCTCCTGGGCTGATGCTCCTGGCTGATCTCTGGCTTCCCTCTCCTCACCCTCTCTGCTGCCCTGCCTGCGGTGGGCCAGCCCCAACAATCACCATGGGCCCTCGCTGTCCATGTGGCCAGCCTTCTGCCAACCACCTGGAACCCAGGCCCTGGGGTTAGGGAGCGGGTAGCCGAGGAAGGCCCCAGGCACCAGCTCAGAACCATCTGGCAAATGGTGTTCCGGAACCGTACCTGGCAACCCTCAACCTGGAGACCTCAGGGCGCACCAAGAGCCGGCTCCGGCATCTCCCATCAGTCTCCACTTTGCATTCTCTCTGTCAGGCTGGTGTGTTTTCAGGGAAGCACACCTGTGGGCACAGCTGTAACTTGCCTGCCTCAGGTGTGAGTCATTCCCTCCAAGTTCCCTCTGCAAGGAGTGCCCTTGCCACTCTTCCCGCCTACCTGTGTCCTGTGTCTCATCCTCCCCACATGGACTGACAGGTGGACTGCCACCGACCTCCCCTGTTCTAACCTTCCTGTGGCCTCTGTCCTCAGTGCAGGTAAGCCACTCTCCCACCAACCAGCTCTGGGCCTCCTGGAGTGGTCCCTTTGCCTGACACAAGTGCTCTACCGCCCCAACTAGACCCCCAGCCAGACCGGAAGCCCTTGAGGGAGCAGGAAACTGCAGGACCGGCAAGCACAGCCCTGGAGTCCCACAGACCTAGCCTCACATGCCAGATCTGCCTCTTACCGTGTGACCTTGGGTCATTTCCTCACTTTCCACATGGGTAAAATGAGTATAGTGCCTACCTTAGCCTCCTTTGTGAAGACCGTCCTCCTGGATAAAGCTGCTGGCACGCAGATTCCTGTTAGGGTGGTGGTCGGGGTGCACGGTGGGGGGGGGAATCAGTTCACTGCTCCATTCCCAGAGTCTAGCACAGTGCCTGGCACACAGTAGGCATTCAATAAATGTCAAATGAATATTGTTTGAACGATTGAAGGGATTAATTTCTCTTCTTTCACCCCTGATTTGTGGCAGGGCCTCTGGTTTACATCTCTGTGTCCTGACTCTTCCCTAGTCTCTAGTATGTACGGGTTAACCTGCAGGATTTATATTCCACGGGTTGTGCATTCACAAAACTCATGATCAAGACAAAATTGACTCATCCAAGGGCAAGACCCTGTGGACCAGAAGGGAGGACTATCCTGCTCTAAGCAACTCTGCAGCCCTGGGCAAGTCCCTCAGCTCCCCTCTCTAGCGGGAGGAGCATCCCCAGTGGCCTAACGCACTTTCTGACCCTGACCCTGCAGGTCCCCCTTGCCCCTCAGGCCTGTGACCCTCCCCTCCCCTCCTCCCTCCTGGCCAGGTCAAGGCACAGAAGCGGTCACGGTCACACTGCAGGCGGGGCTGGCAGGGCAGCAGCCCAAGGGCGTTGGGTTGGTTTGCTGCAGAGGTTTCAGGGCCCCATCAAAGAGGGTGTGGATTCGGTTTCTGTCCCAGGGAAAGGAAGTCTCAATCAACCCTGGTATCTTTTCTAAGGGCATTGGGGAATGCGAAGAAGCTCGGACAGGGGATCTCGAATAGGCCAGTGGGTTCCTGAAGAATGGTCATCTCCACATGATGGGCTGGACCAGACAACTTAGAAGCAGATGGTGGTGAGGCCTGGGGTGGACGGAGCAGACGAAACGTAGGTAAGTCCTGTTCTTCCAGCTGCTGTTTAACCCCCACTAGGGCCCAGGCCACACCCAGGCTCAAGGAAATTGCAAGGGCCAGGCTGTGGGCCTGTCATTCACAGGCAGAACTAGGCACCACCACTTCTTCCCACCCACCTGGGGTGGGGGTACCCTAAGTGACAGGCCTAGCAGACAGGACTGCCAGGAAGAACATAAAAGGGCCCAACCTAGGGCAGTCCTTGGCCTCACCCATGACCTTCCTTATCCAGGACAAGGACTGCCTGGGCGCTTGGTCCACTTTGTGCAGAGAGGTGGCAAGAGTCATTGGACCTGACTTCACATTTTAGAATGATGCAACCCAGACAACTTGGTTTCTCAGCCTCAGTCTCTCGTTACGTAAAATGGAATCCTACCCGTCATAGGGAAGCTTCTGTCAGATAGCACACGTGCAGCACCTTTTGCCCCGTTCAACTGACAGCAGCTGCCAAGGAACAGTTTTCTTTCTTGGCAGAGCAGCCAGGCCCGGGCTGTGGCACTGCCGTCGCTGTGCAGGGACCACCGAGCCACAGGACTGAGAAACCTCGGGCGAGAAGAGTTGCTTTGGCTAAGCTGTGCCCCACCACTCCCAGCTTCCCGCAGTTGATGGCTCAAAAACCCAAGCCCAAAGAAGAAAGTAAACAAACACACGAGAGCTTCGGTGTGGAAATGGAGTGCACAGAAGGAAAACATTAGGAGCAGAACAGCTAGAAATGTCATCTCGCCCAGCAACCCCATGATGGCTCCGGAATCAAAACAGGCTGCACACAGGCCGCATTCAGCTCCCATCTCTGGTTTCTCCCCACAGTCAGGCTCGCCCCAGGCCCTGTGACGTCGGCTTTCTTGGAGCTGCTTGTCGGACAGCTGCCTGATCCTGGAGGCTGCCCCATTCTGCCCGAGACCTGAGGGCTGAGATCTTCAGACAATGAGGGTGCTTTTCCACCCTCCCCTTTCACACACAGCCTCACATCCCACCTGGTTCCCAGCACAGCCAACTGCAGAAAGAATTCCCCAGTCCTGGGCAGGAGGAGCCTTCTCCTGGCTGGAAGGAAACGGATGGGCAAGGTCCCTGGTATCCAGATTTATTTTACATTCTCTTCCAGAGGGGACGTGGGGGTTGGAGGAGCTGGGGAGGCAGGAGGGCAGTGCACCTCAGTCTCCTGGGAGAACACCTGGAGCAGGCCAGTCCTGGGAGGCCCAGTCCTTCTGGGTATTACAGCAGCGCAATGACACACACAGCCCAGGCAGCCTTGGGGAAGAGGGTGCCTTTGAGCAAGACCTCCTGCCAGGCTTCAGGCACTAAGGAGGGGCTGTGTCCCTCTCCCACCTCACTCCCAAACCCAGCTGGAAGCAGGAAGGCAAAGGGGGCAGCAGGCAAGCTGGAGTGAAAGGGGACGAATCCCCTCCAGGCAGAGGTGGCCTTTGGTCTCTGTTAGGTTAGGAAGCTGGTCCTTGGTAGAGGAACCCCATGGGGGTGAAGTTGGGAGCCAGCCCCTGTTAGAGGAAACGCCATAGCAGGACGGGGAAGGGGGAGGGGGTCCAGGGTCTGGTCTCAATAAGGCCTGGAAACAGTCTTCACTTCAAAGCAGACCTCTATATTTGGGAAGTGGGGTAGGGGAGGAAATAAAAAGGCTGCTGGAGGAATGTTTGTGAGCTGTGGGTAGGAAGCAGTCCAGGGGGCTTTGAGGGGGCCTCTGAAGAACGGCTGCTGGGGTAGTCTGCAGATGCCAGCAGCTCAGGTCTTGGGGAAGGAGGATGGAGGGGGGATCCTCTCTCCCTCCAATAAGTGCTACAGTTCCCCACCCCATCCTGGCTGAGCTCTGAGTTGCCACGGAGACCACTCACACTGGAGCTACGTAATTTCCTGGGAATGTCCCAAATTTCTGGGTCCGTCGGGAGACACCTGAAAGAGAAAAAGAGAAAAGGTGTAAAAGGCATTCCCCAGACTTCTTTAGTAAGAATGTTTGGGGGTGGGGAGGGCTTGGAAACCTTTCCCCTACTGGCAGTGCCCCGAACTGCAGGTGCAGTCCCTGCCCGGGAGGGAGGCTTTGTTTTACTCATTTGTGCCCCCTAGTGGGCAGATGGGCAAAGCTACACTTTCTAAATTGAAGGATAGGAATTTGAGTCCTCTATAACTTGGCACACACCACTGAATTATCCCACCTTCCTCAGGAAAGCAAAGAAGCAGGAGGTTGAATCCAGAACTTAAATGTGGAGGAAACTCACTGATCTCACCTTCAATTTAGAGATGGGACAGGCAGGCAGGGTCTAAAGAGAGAGCCAAGTGAAATCCCCAAATGCACTCTGTTGCTTAGGGGTAGAGGTGGGATTAAAATCTAAGCCTCTGGTCTGCTACAACCCCAAAGAAACCCGTGTTCTTGGGTGGAGAAGGGAGAGTGCTAGAAGATATAGGAATGTAAAATCAAATTAAAGTCCTAAACCTTTCCTTCCTGGCCGGCTGGCATCCTGACTTCCTGACAAGCAGCCCATGCTCACCTGGCCCCCAGGCCTCCCCATACTGTTCCACTGCCTGGGATGCCTCATCTGCCCTTCAAGACCTAGCTCCCCCACTTCCTCCAGGAAGCCTTCCCTGACCTGCACTGTCTGAAATGGTAACCACTAGCCACATGCAGCTACTGAGCTCTTGAAATGTGCTAGTGTGGGGCGCCTGGGTGGCTCTGCTGGTTAAGCATCTGCCTCAGGCTCCCTGCTCCACGCAAAGTGTGCTTCTCCTTCTCCCTCCGCCTGCCACTCCCCTTGCTTGTGCTCTCTGTCAAATGATAAAATCTTAAAAAAAAAAAAAAAAAAAAGAAAGAAAGAAAAGAAATGCACTTGTGTGACTAAGACATTAAACTTTCTAAGCCTTTCCTCTAGAAGCACTTGTGGCTTTAATACCACAAAAGTGGTGCTTTTTCTTCTTTCTTTTTTAAAGATTTATTTATTTGTTTGTTTGATAGAGAGAAAGAGTGAGAGAGGGAACACAAGCAGGGGGAGTGGAAAAGGGAGAAGCAGGCTTCCCACTGAGCAGGGAGCTCGATGCGGGGCTGGATCCTAGGACCCTGGGATCATTACCTGAGCCGAAGGCAGAGGCTTAACGACTGAGCCACCCAGGGGCCCCAAGTGCTTTCACTTCTTGTCTATATTTGCAAAACTTTATGAGTGGTTAAAAAAAAAAAAAATCAAAGGCAGAGGTGTACAGAGTAAAACGAGAATGTGTCCCCCAGCCTCCCCTCCCAGGCAAGAACCATTAACAAGTTAGTACTCCAGAATCACTGCTGTGTCTGAAACTTGGTCAGCAATGAGGTGTTAGGATTCAGATGAGAAAGGATGGGTTGCTAGGTCAAGAGATGGCCATTGGGGTCACCTCTGCCCAAGCAGCCTTGCCACCCTTTAAGCTCTGCATTCTGCTGTGGGAGGGGGCTTCTGGCTGCTCACTACTCTTTGAGGACAACCCCTTCCTCTGAAGCCGAGGCCGCCAGCCCTGCCAGCTCTGAGGAAAAAGGCCATGTGAAGCCTGCTGGATTGGTTACCTTGAAACCAATTTGAGGCCAAGGCCAATTTGAGGCTTCCTGCTTTAGTATATGTGCTGCCGAAGCGAGCACGGGGCTTCCTGCTTTAGTCCTTTGCCTGACCTGCCCTAGGGCCAGCCCTGAGGACTGGGGAGCCAGCTGCTAAGTGGGAACAGGGGTGGGTGACACATGGGTATGAGACTTGATCCTTTCCATCAGGAACACAGTGTCTCAGGAGACAGGCGCCTCCTCCTAAAACTGCTCCAAAGACAGATGTGTGGTAGGAAGGAGCAGGGGTGTGAGGGTCAGAACCTTGCTGCCCCGAGTCTGCAATGACTCCATCAGGTACCTTGGCCTCATCTGTCAGACCACAAATCTTTGCTGAACCAGCACTGGCAGGCAGTGGCAGCCCACCCAAATCTCCCCAGCAACCCCCAAGATGCTCCCTTCTGACTTGTCCCCCAGGTCATCTCCCCCAGGATATCCCCCCCAGATACCCCCTCTGGTCTGTCCCACAGCTATCCCACCTAGGGACTCACACATGCCCCCTTCCACTCTGCCCCCAGCTATCCTGCCCGGGAAATCCACTTACCCACTCTGGTCTGTCCCTGGCTATTCTGCCCAGGGACTCACACATACCCCCTTCTAGTCTGCCTCGCAGCTCGCCCACCAGGCCCACATACCCACAAACCAGCCGTCGTCACACTGCTGCATGACATCCACCCGGTCCCCCTCCCGCAGCTCCAGCTCATCCTCGTTCTGAGGCCTGTACTGGTACACCGCCCGGTACCTGTGGGAGACAGCATCATGGCGACCACTGGAGCCTGGCCCCCTCCTTGGAACAGGTCCAGAGAGTCTAACCCAAGTCTTGCTACATCCCATTAATTTATCCCATCAGCCACTGGCCCAGCTCCTAGAATGGTGTCTCTGTCTGGCTTCAGTGCATTCTTCTCTGGGCCCGCTCGCTGCGCTCCGAGCTCTACCTATCTCTACCCCTCCTCCTCGGAGCTCCCCCCCCACACCCTCCTCCAGGTCTGTTCTACTAGTTCCCACACTTCACACATAAATGCGCTGACCTTGGGGCTGGAAACCCAGCGAGGTTGGGTGCAGAGAGCGGGAGGCCTGCTTTAAGCTCTAGGGCTGGCAGGGACAGGTCAGGACCATCACAGACAAGGGGCCCCCCACCAAATCACCCATAAGTACCAGAGGGAGGAGTTTACCAACTCCATCTTTGGGTGGGGAAGGGGCAGGAAGGGTCGTTGCCCTCAGTACCGCCTGCCAAGCAACACTCCACCCCTGACCAAGCATCCCCAGATGGTACTCACGGGGTCCAGTGTATCTGAGTGCTGTTGGGGGCCATCCCCCCCACGTCCATGGGACGGCTGGAGCCTCCAGGATGAGATAGAGCTGACCCGGGGGTGCTGAGACCCTGGGGGTCCACAGGAGAAAAGGGAGGCACACACAAGCATGAGGGAGAAGAGTGCCACGGGCCCGCCCACCTTCCCTGCAGCAGCGCTTCTCATCCTGTCCCCATCTTATCCTCCCAACCCCCAAGACACAGAGCCTCTGTTCAACCATTTCACCTCACAGATCTTGGAAGCTGAGGCCCAGGGAGGGTAGGGGGCTGATTCTAAAAGCCAACACAGGGAGGGGATGGGAGGTGTCCATGCACTGGCTGTGCCCACTCACAGCGGTTTGCTGCGTGGACGGATGAGTGCAGGAGCAAAGGCACGTGTTTATGGGCTACCTCAGTGTGAGCCCCAATGCTGTCTTGCACCCCTCGGCTACTACAAACTTTTCGGTCAAGCCTGCCCAAGTACCCTCCCCAGAGGGAACTACTACCCCATTCCACAGCTGAGACAACCCAATCCAGAGAGAGTAAGTCATGTGTCTAAGGTCACACAGCAGGCAAATGGCAGACTTCTGACTCCCACATGACCACGTCCCAGCTCTGCCCAGCTCTCCTACTGCTCCGTCCCAGGGCAGACCAGGAGGGATTCCAAAGTACAAACCCACCAAAGGGAAAGGAGGATATAGCGTGGGTGGCGGGGGTCAGCTCTCCAGTACGAGGCAGGTCACCCTACCTGGTTCTGGGCTCTGGGCTCCTGGCTGGGGAAGGAGAGGCCGGTGCGGCGGGGGGAAGTCCGGCTCCCCCAGTCGGTGGGATCCACAGGGCTGTGCGGCGTTACTGGGGAGCCAGAGTGACGAGCCAGATGGGCAGCAGTCAGGCAGGGAGACGCAGGGAGCTGGGGGCCGTCGTCACAGACGCGGAGCCGGGGCTCGCGGTGCACCTGCACGTAGCTGGCGGGGAAGATGCCCTGGCGCCCGGTGCCAGAGATGCGGCCCTCATACCAGTTCTCATTCACCTTGCGGATCAGGCAGATGCGCTCCCCCTGGAGGTGTAGGAGGGCATGAGCATCTGCAAGGCCCTCCTGGGCACCATGTCCCCCAGGAAACCTAGGGGAGGGGGCGCAGGGGGGCGGCACGTCTCATGTAGATCTAGCGCCTTACGTGGAGCGAGCCGGCTCAGAGCAGGTGAGCAGGAAGTCACAGTCACACCACGAGGCAGTGGCTAGAGTCAGGAGCCGAGCCCAGGCTGCCCTCAGGAGCCCAGAGGTCTGGGCTCTTTCCACAACATGGCGCACTGGGTGGGGATTGGGGCCTGCCAGACACCTATCCCTGGGACTTCACAGCATCCTCTCCCCAGTGTTCTGGTGGCTATTTAACAAAACGGGCTTGGCCAGTTCCAAGCTGTGCAGCCTTGGACCAGTTACTTTGCCTCTCTGAGCCTAGTTTCCTCACATGTTTAGTGGGGATAGCAATCTGTTGCTGTGAAGAGCAAAGGAGATCAGTGGCAGACTGGTAAGAAGCACTGGACAGGCATGAGCCACCACTGCCACGACAGGGTCCTGTCCCTGCCTCCTCGCAGGGGTGTCCCTCACCAGGGCATCAAAACACAAGCTCCTGGAGGGAGGCCTGGCCACCTTCCAGCCCGCATGCTCACTGACACAAAATGAGGCAGCCCTCTCCTGCCCCCCACCTCTCTCCACCCAGCCACCTCCTTCCCCCTCTCCCCGTGGGGCCAGCTCTTCCGGAGGACATTCACAAGGGGCGTGCATGGCCTCTGCCTCAAAAGTCAACCAAAGGGAGACCAGCACCCTGTTTTCTAGGACAACATGTCTCAAATTTACCTTGACTATGATCTATAGTAAAAAATATGTCCGAATAACAACTTAGTACAGACACACACACGTGCACGGGTATATACATAACTGCTTGAAAGTTTGATCAACTACCGTTTTTACGCACAAGACATTCTAACATTTCCATTCTGTTCTTCTAAAAATGCTGACTGTGATCCTCACAGCCTATAAACCTGCAACCAGGAAAACAAACAAACAAACAAACAAACAAAAACACACACACAACTACTCTATAAGTTTCCAACTTTTTTTTTAAAAATGGGCTAAAGGAAGGAAAACCTACCCAAAGGTAGGAAAAATTAGGAAAAATTTTAAATACTGGGCAAAGATGGGTACACTTGACTCTCCACATATTTACCTATGCCTTCACCAGCCCCCCCAACCCCCACTTCCTGCTGGGCCGCACCTTGCGGAAGGACAGCTCCACCTCCAGATCCCCCTTGAAATTGTACTGGGCCACAGCTTCTCCATACTCCAGCACCTGGTAGCTTGGGGGCTTGATGGGCTTTGGGATCTCATCTGCAGGTAGCACCTACAGAAAGAAAGGTCACGAGGAAGACTCAGCCCGGGTATCAACTGGGCACAGACCTGGGGCTCCTGGGAGGGTAAGAAAACAAACAGAAGATGGATGGGCGCAATCTGTCTGTCCCCAAGGCCAGCAAGGACACGGACACCAGGCATAAGCTTGAGGGTGGTTGGGGTGAGCACAGCCAAGGGGTGGTGAGTCCCAGAAGGCTACTGGAGGAGGAATTTCCCCAGAGGCGTGGAGTAGGCCATGTCAGAGCAAAGATGGAAGCTTAAGCTAAGAGCTTAAATTGGAACCCAGAAGTAAATGAGGAGTTCCAAAAAGCAGCGCACGCCTGGTAACCTAATCTGAAAGTGGGGATCTAACATTTTACCACTGCTGAGAACCAAGTGTCCCTCCTTCCCTCCCCCTTCTACCTCACCCAGTACCCCGAATTCCCATGTTCTCTTTGCTTCACCCTTCTCATAAAAAAAAAAAAAAATCAAGAAGCTAGTAAACTAGTTCATACTAAGATGTAAATTACTAATACCATGGAATGCTGTTCTCTACTTTGTGGAATTTCAGAATCAGAGAGACTGTTCTGAAGGTAGCGGAGACCTGCTAATGCTTATCAAATAGAGAGCCTGAATTAAACAACAACTCGATCCATGGGTCAAAGAGGAAGTCACAAAGGAAATAAGAAAATAGTTTGGGTGGAATGAAAAAAATATATGTATCAAAATCTGTGGGTGTAGGTAAAGCAGTGCTTAGAAGGAAATTTATATCATTAAATGCTGATATATTTTTAAGTAAACTCTACCCCTAATGCAAGGCTCGAACTCACAACCCCAAGATCAAGAGTTGCATGTTCTACTGACTGAGCCAGCCATACACTTCTGGATCTTGTACTTAACCACTTATCTCTGAACCTTAGCAAACACATCTGTAACACGGGGATTACCAATCACTTCTCAGGTTAGGAACAAGGGAGGCAATGCACACGAAGGAAGTGATGAATGTCTATGTGGATTGGTAAGCTGTCACACACTTCCTGCTCTTGCCACTTGCCCTCAGGATCCTTCCCAAAGACAGCCTGAGACAGATGGATGCTGATGGTGAAAGTCTGGGCTGGTGGCCCCTGGGGCAGGAGCGGGCTCATGTGGTTCTCCATGGGCTGGGCTCCACCTTTGGTGCTCATTTAAGAAACATGTCCCGAGGGCAGACAGAGTACTGGGCCCCAGCGGTGCCCCGGCCAAGGGCATGAATGAGGCTGACTTGGCACCTGCACCCTGGAGTTCACAGTTTTACCTATTAGGAAGCCGGTAAGATGTAGGGGAGCAATCAGCTCCACAGAGGGGCTGTGCAGGGATAGGCATGCTAAGTCTCTGCAAACCCACCCACCCTCCCAGCTGGGCTCCCAGTTGTTCCTCGGCTTACCTCCACGTAATTAGCAGGGAAGATGCCCAGCCGGCCATGGTGCTCCCCCTCCAGCCAGTTCTTGTCCACCTCCTTGTGGATGTAGACAATATCACCCTTCTTCAGGGTCAGCTCCCTGCAGGCCAGAGCAAGGACATCCACAAGGTGAGGACCTCCCAGTCCTCCTCCCCTTCAGACCCTATCTAGTGCACCCAGAGTCTCCTTCACCCCCCCCCCGGGGGGGGGTGCACCACAGCCCTGTCCTCCCACTCCTCCCATAGGGTACACAGAGGTTTGGGGGGGTCCAGTTGGAGAGAAGGGTACTTACTTAGGGGATTGTGCCTGGAAGTCAAACTTGAGTCTGGCAGCCTTCCTCTGGGCAGGGGGAGAGGACAGGGGAAGTCACCTTAGTCAAGCAGGTGGCAGGTCTAGAACAGCCATCACGAGAACCACCCCAGATCCACCATGCACCCTAACCCTAGTGCTCCCACCCCTCCTTACCTTCTTCTCTTCCTTCCTGGCTGGGCTGCCCCCTCTTTCAGAGGCACTAGGGTCTGTGAAAAAGCACTACCTCAGCTTGGGAAGGCCATGTCTGGGGGAGTGGTGTTGGGATGGGGTTCTGCTCCCCCCACCCCAGATCAGGGCCAGTGTTAGCAGGGGGCTCTGGGACTGTCCTCCCCCCACCCCACCCCCACGGGGCCCCAGCGTATGTTGTACGATGGGTGGCAGGCGTCTGGGTGAGAAAAAGAGCAGATTCTGGTCCTTACCTCGGGCGGAGGAAGGGTAGACAAAGTCCCTACGACCTAGGAAGGGGCTTGCTCCATCCGCCATCCTGTGGGCGCTCAGGGGCCGAGAGGAACCCCGGTAAAGTGCATTCGGGGAACTGGAGCTCCAGGCGGGGGCCGGGCTGCGCGGGGACAAGGTGCGTGAGTCACCTGTCTAGGGCCTCACAACCTACGCCACTCACCCCTGCCTTCCGAATATCTCCCCCTGTCTCCCGCCGCCTCCTCCCAAGGCGTCTCCCACGTCCCGGGCTCTCAACAGGATGTCCTACTTCCCCAGCAGTCCCGGCCGGGAAAGGGTGCGGCCCGGGGCCGCGCGCGGCGGGAGGGCGCGTGGGAAGCGCGAGGCTCCCCTGGCCTCGTTCCGCGGCCGGCCGCGGCCACCTAGTCCTCGGACGGGGACAGTTTCCCTCCGCGGCCCCTCGCCGGCCTCCAGGCCCCTCCTCCCGCGCCCTTCGCGGGGCTCGCCCCCTCCTCGAGCGGCCGCCGCCGCCCCGCGCCACGTCCCCCTCGGCCGGCCTGGCCACTCACCGCGCGGAGGGCCGCGGCTCCCGGGACCGTCGGGGCACTTGGGAGCTCTGTGCGGGGAGACGGGGCGCGGTCAGGGCCGGGGACGCCGGGTCCCCGCGGCAGCCGAGGCCGCCTCCGGAAAAGTTTGCGGCTCGGAAGGGCGAGAGGGGTGGGGAGGGGCGGGAGGGACGCGGGGTCCTAGAGTCGTCCGCGCAGGCGGGCGGGCCGGGAACCCGGGAGGAGCCGAGGAACTTGCGGGGGTGGGGGGGTAGGGAAAGAACCGTGGGGTGGCGGAAGAGGGAAGGCCCGCCCAGGAAACGGGGCCGGGTAGGGGCTGGGGTCCCTGCCGACTGAGGTCCGGGATGGGGGGGAGGGGCGGGGTGGGGGCGGGGAGCCCCCGGCACCCAGACGTCAGGCTGACGTGGAATAGGCCTGGAAGGGTTCTTAGGGGTCACTTGGAAAAGTCAACGCCCTGCATTTTATAAAGGAGACAGCAGTCAGGGATGAAGTCTGTTCAAGGTCGCGCCGAGAGCTGCTGGAACAGTACCTCGGCTCTGCCTGCCCCTCCCACCCACGCTCCGCCGCTGCTCCGGGGTCTCCGGGTCCCACGGTCACCCAGGAGGGGACTGGGAGGCCGGTACCTTGGGGGACGGTTGCCGGGTCTCAATTGCCCGCAGGTCCTTGTCCAGCTCCGCGCTCAGCTTGGCCAATTCTCTCTCCAGCAAGACCTGGGGGCGGATTATGCGGAGAGACTTGGGAATCGGGGCGGTGGGGGTGGAGGGCACAGTGGGGGAGCACTGATCGAAGGTCAGATGTGAGAAACTTAGTGGGCAGCAGGACAAAGCAAAGCACACTGTGCTTGGGTAAAGGGCAGGCTCAGGGCACAGGGCCAGGACAGGCTCCCTGCCTGTGGGCCTGCCCAGAGCTGTGTCTCAAGGCGTCAGGATGGCCCTTCCACAGCTTCTCACTGTCCCTCTCATCGGACCTGTCTCTCCCATCTCTATGTCCGATAGTGTCAATTTCTATGTCTGATAGTGCCTTTTGTCCTGTTACTTCCCTGTTCGAGAGCCTATAAAGCTCCTTATTTCCTCTCTCATGAAGTCTTCTATGGCTTTCCACAGCCTGAGCTCCACCTGCTTTCCCTCCCACCGCCCCTCCAGCCTTTGTCTCTGCACTCCCCCTACACTGACCATGCTCTCTGCCTGGCCAGGCCCTCCAGCTCCACCTCCGAGAATACTTCCTGACAAATCCACACTGACCACTCCATACTCTGCTCCTGCTCTGGTCAACAGACATGTATTCAACACATATTTGAGTGCCTACTGTATGCCTGGCACTGTCCCAGGTGCTGGGGATACAGAGGTAAACTGTATGGGACTGGCCAGGGTCAGAGCTTGGGGGTCTCTGGCCTTTGCCCATGGTCACTGGGGCCAACACCACCCAGAAGTCTCCCTCATTTGTCCCCCAGCATAGCTGTCTCCCTCCCCTTCCAATCTATCCCGCAGCACTCACCTCAATGCGCTGGGAGGGCTTCTCAACAGGGTCATCCACTAGTGGTTTCTTGGGCTAAGGGTGGGAAGGGTGAGTCAGAGGGGGTGAACTCACTTTCCAAAATGCACTAGCTAAGGAGTATGTCCATTCTCAGAGGGCCAGCAGGACAACTCACCTTCTGTCCAGTCTCTAGTTCTTGCAGAAACTGGTTCCAAGAATCTTCCGTCCAGACATTGTCTGCTCTTTCTTGGCATCTGAGCACCTGCACAGAAGTAGGTGGGCATCGGTCTGGGACACTGTCCAGGCCCAAAAAGCAGGCTTGTAGGCCACTGCCTCACCCCTCTGCCTGCCAGTGCCTTCCTAAGGATTCTGGACTCTCGGGGCTGCCCAGAGCAGGCCCCAAACTGAACGGGCAGTATCTGTGCTCTTCAGCAGAGGGGCCTGGCCAAAGAGCACAGCACCGGGGACAGTGAGGGGAGGATGCTGAACGGGCTACCTGATTTGGGGTCTGGTGTAGGGAGGGTGCTCCAAGATTAGAGTTGAAAGTGCTTCTAGGAAACTCTTCGGAGGGGTCCCAGCTTCTTCTAAAGAAAGGGGAGGACATCTCTTCAGTTTCCTTTTAGGGAGACTAAGGCACAAGTGAGAACACAGCCCTGCACATGCTCCCACGGCCCCCTGCCCCCCACTCCAGGGCTCCAGCCTGTGAAAGCAGTGTTACACATTGGAAAGTTACGGGCTCGAAGGTCAAATGCCAGCTCCGCCACTTAGCTGTGACCTTTTGGCGAGTTACTGAGCTCTCAGAGCCTCAGACTGGACACCTGGCATGTGGGTGTCACGAAGGGATCCCACCTCTGTGAGGGTGTAGTGAAGGTGTGAGGAAACATATGCGAGCCGCCCAGGAGAAGGCCTAACACACTCACCCACTCCCTGAGTGGCCAGGATTCCCTTCCTGCCGACCTTAGTGAAATAATCTATGTGTGTGTTCAGTCTGGCCCCACGGCTGTGGCTATGTATGTGTCTGCAGCTTGATGAAGCTGCTCTTCCTAGCTGTCACAGCCCAGTGGGCTTGTACACGTGCCCAAGGGTGTGGGTGGGACTACAGCCTAGTCCCAGGAGAACCCTGGGCAGGCCAGAGGGCCTGCAGCCCTGACTCCCCGGCCCTGGGCAAGCTATTTCTGCTCCCTGCGCCTCTGCTCCCTGGGGGATGCAGCATTCAGTGAAGTCATCTGTGAAACCACTCCAGCCACTAAGGCTCCACACTGTCACATTTGCCTTCGTCCCCCTCCAGGGCTCCTTTCTTGGCTGGCTTATGTGTTCCAGACAATGTTTGGGTCTGAATGTTTCCACCACTGTACCAAGCTTATCAAAGGATGGAATGTCTGACCGGAGAGTCAGGATTTATTGGTTGTAACTATGACTCTATTCTTTATTTTAGGAATAATAATATTAGTAATACCACTGATAATGAGAATAGAATACATCATTCCTTTTTTTTTAAAAAGATGTTATTTATTTGACAGAGAAAGAGAGAGATCACAAGTAGGCAGAGAGGCAGGCAGAGAGAGAGGGGGAAGTAGGCTCCCCGCTGAGCAGAGAGCCAGACACAGGGCTCAATCCCAGGACCCTGAGATCATGACCCAAGCCAAAGGCACAGGCTCAACCCACTGAGCCACCCAGGCGTCCCATAGAATACATCATTCGTAATTTAGGGAGGCTCTAGTCATAACTGAGCCTGTATATTAATAATATTTGTGGAGGGGCACCTGGGTGGCTCAGTGGGTTAAGGGTCTGCCTTTGGCTCAGGTCATGACCCTGGAATCCTGGGATCAAGCCCCATGTTGCTCCTTGCTCAATGGGGAGTCTGCTTCTCCCTCTCCCTCTGCTCCTCTCCCCACTCATGCTCTCACGTTCTCTCTGTGTCTCTCTCTTTTAAATAAATAAAATCTTTAAAAAAGAAGAACACATGTGAAGACTTGCTATGTGCCTAAACCCTCACAACCACCGTGTGGTCCCCACTCAGCAGATGGCTGGCACTGGTTAAGTTTCTCAAAGTCACATGGCTAGTGGCAGCAACCCAGCTTGAATCCGAATCCTGGGTTCAAATCTTGGGCTCTTAGCCTCTACCTTATTGATGATGCCAAGAGCCACAGGCCAGGTATGGCCGTGCCTGTGAGGTTAACCCCTTCCTGTAAAGGAATAAGAAACTCATTGATTTCACTTTGAGGCAAAGCTGCTGATTCTCAAGGTCTGTTTGAGCACCTCCCACTTCCCCCCAGGAGCCTGGCAGCCTGGGCTGGGCTTATGTGGTTTGGGCCGAGCAAAGGAAGTACATCCTTCACTTATGTGGAAGGGTTCCTCTCTCATCCTCACTTCCCCCCACTTGCGAGGAAAGTTAGGATCCTCCCCCCCCCCCCCTTGTTTTCTCTCAGGCTTTGGAGTGAATGGCCACAGGTCCACACCTAGCCTCAGGCTATCCCACTCTCCACCCCATTGTGACCTGTGGATCTTTGGAGTGATGAGTTCCTGCCACCAATCACAAAAGCAGCACAGGCATTCCTGACCAGCAATGGGTACAAAGTCCACCCCTGCCCATCATTCCCCTTTGGCCCGGGGCAGGGAGAAGAAAGCATCTGGAATGGTTGGGACCCTAAGAAGGAGCAGAGCTGTGATATGGGGTGGGGGGGAGAGGCTGTACCGGCTGTGACCACCAGGGGGCGCCAGTCCTAGCCAGGAAGCCAGTGCCCCACCGCAGCCCTGGGACCCTTTTCCCAGGATGGCTCACCCACTCAGAGAAGAGGCCTGGCCTGGCCTGGCAGCTGGTCTTTGCTGGGGCCCTGGATGCCTTGAGTCTGTAGAGGCGGCACAGGAGGAAGCCACTGAAGGTGGGAGAAGACAGGTCAGAGGAGGTGAGAGTTGGGCTTAGGGGTACCTGGGTGAGCACTGAAGACTCCGGCACCCACTCCCACACATGCTTGTGGGTGTCTTGTGGGAACAGGGTTGGGGGTACTCTGGACCACTAAATGGGGGCCTTGCACCAAGAGCTTTACACTCATCACTATATCTTCACAACTGTGGGGCAAGTAGTGTCCCCATTTTACAGATGAAGAGACAGAAGCCCAGAGAAATCACAGCCAGGGCGGAGATCCTCACTGGACAGTGAAGCTGAGGCTCTTCATTGCCACCTGCCAGGAAATGGGGAGCTCCCCGGAAATGGGCTACATGAACTTCTCAAGTTGAACTAAGCCAACGGGGGAGCCTCAAAGCCAGGCATGGTTTACAAGACGGGCAAATGCAGGCACTGAGCTGGGGCGGGCCACCCGCACCTCTCACCTTTGGGTGATTCCTCAAAGGTCCAGTCCAGCTGCAGGTCTGCGGGAGCAGAAAGGACCAGATCAGGGGTAGGGTAGCAAGCGAGGATGGCGAGCCCCGAGAGGCTGCCTCAGCTGCTCCCAGCCGTCCTCCTGCCTAGGGCAGGGGCTGAGGGGCTGAGGGGCTGAGTCAGGGCCTGAAGAATGTCCCGAGGGAGGGAAGGAATTAGGAGGGCAGTTCTCTGGAGGGTTTGAAATGCCTCTGGCAGACTCAGGGCCTGAGTGAGCCAACCCAGGCAGTGGACTTGCCCAAACCCTCCTGCTCCTCCCTCCCCGCGTTCCCACAACACCCTTTCCCTGACCTTTGTAAACCTGCCCTCACCAAGACAGGTTGGGGAAAATTCCACTTCCTCTTCTCCCTCTTTCCCTTTCTGCACCCCCTTTGCCCAGACCCACTCCTCATGGCGCTCATGACTTTCTGGGGCCTCCTAGGAAAAGCGACTGACCCGCCAGCCGACTTGGTCCCCTTGGCTTGCAGACGTGCCACAAGAGCACTTGCCTTAAAGGCAGACCAGAATGCCTCTCTCCAGATCCCACACCTCCAGCTCCTGGACTGCTTTGTCTTCCTTTGCCGCAAACAGTTAGCCGTAACTAATTCGCTGTCTCCGATTCCCCTTCTCTGTAAGTAGATTTCCAGCCCCACCACGATTGCCCCAACCGCCCTCAAGAAAGACCCCAGTGACCTCCATGTTACCAAACCAAAATACTTGACCCATCAGCAACGTCTGTCACATGGACAACACTTGAAATTCCTTTTTCACTGGGCTTCAGGAAGACAACTCTGGTTTTCCTCTCCACTGTACCCTCTTAGTCGGCTTGCTGACCCTGCTTGTCTCTCAAACCTCTACACACCCAAGGGCCTCAGGGTTCAGTGCTTGGGCCTCTGTCTGTCTCTCCAGGTGATCCTATCTAGTCTTCTGGCTTAAAAAAAAAACATCTATGGCAGGATTTGCATGAGAATTAGTTGGGGAGCTTTCAATCAAAATCTTTTTGGGTGAATCCCCTGTGTTTCCACCTGCAGCTTAAGCCTCAGCCCTGAACCACAGACTTGCATATTAACTGCCTACTTGACATCACCAACTAGATGATGGACCTCATCAAAAACCTCCATCTTCTCTGAGTTTGGAAGGAACATCTGTCGACTGGCTCAGGTTCTAAGTCGTCCTTGATGTCTTTTACTCTTGCCACATTCAATCTACCAATAAATTCTCATGACTGTCTCTAGAATCCCACCAGGCCTGCTGCTGCTGCCCGGTCTGAGACACTGCTGGCCTCTAGCTTGGATGAAAGCTGGGCCCCCTAAGTGGTCCGCTGTGTCCTTCACTGCCTCGTCTCCCCCCTGAGCTGGCAGCCAGAGTGAGCCATCAGAGCATAACACTCCTCTATTCACAACTGTTCCTTGACTCCTCAGCTCTTGCAGAGTAAAAGCCAAAGCCTTGATCAGGGCCCCAAAGGCCCTCTGTGACCAGATCTCATCACTCTGACTCCATCTCCCATCAGTGCCCCCCTCACTCCAGTCCAGCCTCTCCTTGCTGCTCCAGGACCAGCCAGGTCTGCTTCGGCCTCTGGGTGTCTGCTGCTCCCACTGCGGGTCAGGCTCCTCCCTTGGCTCCGCTGTCGCTCTCGGCTCAAATGCCACCTACCAGGGCCTTCCCTGACTGCACTGGGTACTGACTTTTCCTTTTTCTCACTTACCCTTACCACCAGCTGCCATATTAAATACATATCTGTTTATTCTCTCTCTGTCTTAAGCTTCACTGGGGCAAGGACATTCTTTTTTATTCCCTCTTTCATTTTCAGCACCCAGAATAGTGCTCGGCACACAGGAAGTATTCAGTAGACGTCTGGTCAGGGGGCTGATTGAACAAATGAGGGACTGCATGACTTCCCAGGACTCTCCGAGGAGACCAGGGACAGTGTGTAGTCATTGTCCTCCCAAGGACAGAAAGGAGTTTGGAGGCTCCTCCCCTTCGGCCTGTATGAGGGACGACCCACCACACAGCCTGGGGTACACAGAAGTTCCCTTTTCTGCCCCTCCGTTCCACAGCCCACTGTGGGTGGCTGGAGCCCACTCAGCAGAGAGAGGGCCCTCGAAGGATGTCTCACCTGGCATTTTCCGGTGAATCTGCTGGAACATTCTCCGGTACCAGTCCCGGGGGCTATCAACACTCTGGGATCAGAAAAGACAAAATCAGGCCACCCTCTTCATAGGAAGCCACAGAAGTTTTTCCTTCCTGAGGAAAAACTTTCTCTGGCCACCCTTGAAGTGGGCAGGCTGTCGTGAAAAATCTAATAAAGGAACTTTATACGGCACATTACATATGAATAAGGTGTAGAGAAGGATCCCCCGTGATGATCCATGCCAAGGCTCTGAGATTTTGGGTGGTTTCTCGTTTTTGTTTTTTTTTTTTCTCTTTGCTTTCCTATATCTCTGATGTTTCTACAGCAAACATGTATTTCTTCTTCTTCTTTTTTAAAGATTTTATTTATTTATTTGAGAGAGAGAGCATGAGAAAGCATGAGAAGCAGACACCCCATGGAGCTGGGAGCCTGACGCGGGACTCGATCCCAGGACTCTGGGATCCTGACCTGAATTGAAGGCAGCAGCCCAACCCACTGAGCCACCCAGGTGCCCACAAACATGTATTTCTATGTAATGAAAAATAAATGTGATAATATAGGGTTAGAATGGCATTTCACGGCTCCTGCCCCACTGAGACGGAAACAGCCCTGAGAGGTATGTGGCCAACTTGAGTTTCAGATGCAGAACTGAAGGCAGGTGACTGGCTTGAGATAGGGAGTGGAAGAAGGGCAGGGTGCTCAGAGCCTGGGCCCTGGATCCTTCCATGCCTGCCACAGTGTGAGGGCGACTCACTCAGGACTCTGCCAGCTCTCTCCACCCAGCCATTCACTCAGTGGCTGTGCCAGGTCCTGGGGCTAGGAACAGAGGGGGTCTTTGCCCCACGGAGCATTCTAGATCTTCCTTTCCCCCCACAAACCACTTGTGCAACTCAGACCACAAGAGCGCCTGTAATTTTTGTGGCTGATGACAACCCCCAAGCCCCTCGTGGGGAACCTCGGGGTTCCGAAATGGTTTGGTGCACTCTTGGTGGCTCCCACTTTAATTCACAGAAGTGGAGCTCAGCATGGGTCCCTGAGCCCCATCATCAGCGGCCCCCAGCCCAGGACTCACAGATCGGGGGGCGATAGGCATGCCGCTCTCGTCCACCGGCCCGATTCCCTCATACTTGACCCAGCGCTTGTCCTGACGTTTGCTGTCCTTGGTCCATGTGGCTGACCAGTTCTGGGCATGCTGGGAGGCAGGGGTCTTCTGGCTCCCCGAGGGCCGGCTCCCAGGGCTGGGCCAGGTCTGATACCAAGCAGGGTCTGTGGGGGAAATGAGCAACAGAGCATTAGCACCGGGCAGGGGCCCCTACCTGGACTTGTTTGTCTCTTAGCCCTTCAGAACATTGATCCTGTGAGTTCAAAAGTTTCAACATCTCCTTGTTTGTTTGACTTGCTGAGACAGACTTTACAGCCTTCCCCATCCCCTGCAGGACCAGAGGCCTTTGTTTATTTTTTAGTTAAAGTGAATGAAAATGGATTTTGCCTTGAGAAATCTGTGCCCGTGTCCGCCCTATCTTTTCGGAGGGCTGTCCTTAAAGCCTTCGGAATGAGGGGTGGGAATCCTTACTTAGAGAAAATGATGGGGACCATCCTGGCTGGGAAGGCAGCAAGGGTGTGGCAGAAAAGGCGCTGGGCTTGAAATGGGGACAAGGAATTCAGATGCCAGCTCTGCCACCTGCTGGTGTTGTGACCTGTGGCACAGCAAGAAACCACTTGGTGCCTCCGTTTCTACTTCTGTAACACGAGGGTAATCGTGGCAAACATCCAGAGAGAGCTAGTGTGTGTGACCGTGCCCAGCACAGTGCCTGACACATAGTCACAAGGCTCTTGGACAGACACTCTTTCACCAGACATGGCAACTGAGTCTTCAGCTTCCTCAGAACCTTTAGCCCCCAAGTCACCAGAGTAGCAGCATAAGGGCATCAGGGCTGGAAGGACCAGGGTTTGAGTCTCAGCTCAGACTCTGTGACTGAGCATCTCTGAGACTCAGGTTCTTCACTGGGAAGAGGTTGCTAATGGTACCTTACCTTTCCAGGACATCAAGGGATTAAATGACAGAAGGCTTAGTGTGTCTTTTCAGTGTCCCACATGTTCTAAGCATTCCACAATTATTTGTTAAATGAATAAATTACTTGACACAGTGCCTGCCTCAGTGGGAAGCACAATAAAGGATCTCTCCCTCCTCAGGAAAGGGGCCCACGGGGGTAGACCTGCACCCAGGAGGTCCTGGGATCTTCTTGACCCCATGGCTCAGGCCGGGATGACTTGTAGGAGCCCAGGGGCTAATGGGCTCTCAGAGCTGCCTCTCCCATCTTCTGCTTGGCTGCTGAGTACCCACTTGTGGGGTTTGGCCCCCTGTCCACTGTCTCCCAAGGCTGTGTCCCCTGCACAATTACTTCCCTTGGTGGGGTGGGGGGGTTGGGGTGGGGGTGCTAAGGGGCGTGTGGTAGGGAGGGAGAGATGCGTCAGCCTGCTCTCTCCCACGGTGGATTTCACACTCACAGGCCATCAGTGCTCACACAGAGAAGGGCAGCTAGATGAGCTCAGAGGCCCAGGACCTTGAGAGCCCTCCATGCTCCTCCCCACAGGGTAGTGCCAGATGGCAGGGCCTGGGAGCCTCTGATCCCCCACCCCCAATACAGGGCTCCTGGAGCAGGTATTCCTGAGCAGACCCACCTGGGTGCCGGGAAGTATCTCTCCTCTGGGGGAAGTGCCCATTGCACACGGTCCTGGGCGCAGGGTCATGAAACTGGAAATTAAGGGTGTTGGAACCACCATTCCGGATCACAGGCACCTGTGGGGAGGGGCCGGGAGCAGCAGCTCAGGCCCGAAGGTTCCGAAGAAGGGTGGGAAGCACAGACACAGTTTACCCCATGGTGAGGACTGGAGGGCCAGCCTGACCCCCTTGCACATAGCCAACAAGGCTCTCTAGAGCGATCTCCGGCCCCTTCCCTCCATCCCGTTAATCCTCCTGCTCCCCCACATGTCCTAGGAGGTCCCCATCAACTCTGGCCCTACAGGAACCCTCTCCTCACTGTCTCACTCACCCGTGCCCCCCGGGAGGATGACCCTCTGTGGGCCCGGAGATTGCTGGGGATGAAGTCGTCCAGGCTGAGCCCAGCGGGGAGGCTGCAGGGTGGGGCCTGCATGCTTGGGTCAAGGTTGGAGGGCTCCGGGTGTGCCAGCTGCTCCTCTGTGTGTCCTCTGTGGGGAAGGAAGGAGGAAGGGAAAGCCCTGCTGGGCTCAGGCCCCCTGTGCCCTCTGGGCTCAACCTTGGGGTGGGGGGAGGAGGGGACAGCTGTGGGAGGGGGTCGGCCAGCTGGGTGGTTGCTCAAGGACCCAGGAAACAGGCCTCTGTGGGCATTGGCCTGTAGGCTGCCCGTGCGGGCTCCCAGAGGCACAATGGGCTGCTTGTTAGGCCCTGGGCAGGAGCTCAGGGTGGGAGTGGGGGAGGGGGAAGCTAGGCTAGGAAGAGGGAGGCTGGCCAGGAGTGGGCCTGCTGGACAAAGACTTGGGCACACGGGCCTGCTGGCCAGCCCCTCTGGGGCTCTCACTGCACAGTGTGGCCTGCTCCCCCAGAGGGAAGGCAGAGGGAACTGGGGCAGCTGGCAGAGGAGGGCCTGGGCATTCAGGACTTTGTTTCAGTTCCCTGACTCCTCCAGTCCCTCTGTGAGCATCTGCTTGCCAGCAGGCACAAGGGGTTACTTGGGCTGGGGGAGAGGCCCCAAAACAACAGCAAGGCAACCCGCCTACTGCCCAGCGGGGCCAAGGTTATGGAAGGGGGAGTGTGGAGGAGGCATTTCCAGGCAGCAGGAACTACTTCTGAGCACAAAGGAGTACCAGCTCCCTTCCTCTGCCTTCTTCCCTGGGACTAAAGCCTCAGAGGGCTCAGGGTGCCAGTGGGGGGTGGGATGGAAGGCAAAGCAGTGGATAGGAGCCAAGCTGGACTTGCTTGTGGAGACGTGGTGCTGCTGAGTGCCCTCCCCCTGCCACTTTCTTTTATACCCCCAGTCTGGTTTGTTTTGTTTTGTTTTTTTGAGTAATCCCTACACCTAACATGGGACTTAAACTCACAACCTCAAGATCAAGAGTTGCACACCGCACCAACTGAGCCGGCCAGGTGCTCCTATTTTCCAGAGGGTTTTTCGGACAGAGGGTCTTCCTGGCAGCACCATGCCCGCCTGCTCAGCCTGGTCCTGCTGTCCCATGCAAAAGTTACTCCAGGCACCCGGGAGATGGAGGAGGTCAGGCTGTCCAACAGGGCTTGTCTGAGCCTGGGCCTCCCCACCTGTGCAGCTGGACTGGACCAGAGCTGAGCCAACCTCCCCTGCTGGGGCCGGACCCTTTCTGGCGTTGTGTTCGGAGCTAGGCTTGTGTGTGCCTGAGGGGTGTGGGGGCTCACGGGAAGGCCCAGGGGGCCTGGTGAGGTGCTGTGTCTGTGTGCACTGGAAATGGGAGTGCAGTGCTCTGATTGGGACTTGGGGAAGTACCACGGGGCTGGGAGTTCTGAAAGGGGGCTGGGATTACTCTTGCACCCAGTTCCTCCTCAGGCCTTGGGGGCCCGACGGTATGAACAAGGCTGGTGGCAGTCCCTGTCTCTGTTCTGACTGGGGATCTCTTCTGACATCTGAAGGACCTACTGGGGACATAGCTTTCCCATGTCGTTCCCTGGCTGTGGGGGGAGTGAGAGCTGGAGCTGGAGGAGGAGCAGCTCCCCAGCTGGATCCAATTAGGACTCCGACCAAAAGCAAAACATGTAGGCACACCCCTGTTCCCCCGCTGTTCTCCCTCCCCTTGAGGGGGAAATTGAGGCAGGGGACAGCAGAAGATCCAGAGGCCTGGGGCTGCCTGGCTCCTAGCAGCAACCCCTCCCTTCCCAGCTGACTGCTTGAAGCCAAGTTGCGAGGTCAGCACCAGCAGTCCCAGCCATCAGCTGACCCCAGCCGCCTTCCCTCTCCTCCCATCTTCCCACCCTTTCCTGCTCAGTGAAAACTGCCCTCTAGTAGTCTGGGGAGGACAGGACAGGGGTTACTGATCCTTGGTGACCCCTCCCCAACACTGGTGGCTGTGGCAGGCACACTCCAGACATAGGGGTGCGTGGGGCAGAGTGGGCTGACTTTTTCTCTCAGTGGCTGTGCCAGGAGAAACTAAAAGCCACTTCTCACAGAGAAATGGGGGCATGGAGGCATTGGTCCTGCATCTGGCAGAGGACAGACAGGTGCCAGGAAGTCTCCGGGGGTCCTCCCAGAATTCTGGCAGTCCTTCACCCAAAGGGCTGGAAGATGTGAAGTGGCTCCGCTGTTTGTAGTTGGCAGACTCCTTTCCACCTCCAAGTATGGCCCTGACCTCGGGGGCTTGGCCCTAGGAGACTTTCCGGGTATTTTCCAGTTACAAGACCACGTGGACAAAGCCACGTTTTCTCGAATTTCGCCTTTTCCAGATCGAGAGGGGACTTCTTCACCTCTTTCCAACCCAGAGCTGGGGATGAGGACCCCAGGGGGAGGGGCACTTTGTCTTCCCTGAGGGTTGGGCACGGGTCCCTCCCCGCCCGCGGCCCCCGCCTCCTCTCTGCCCCCTCCCCTTCCCGGCACCTACCTTCCCCAGCAAGCAGATGGCCCCGACTGAGGACGCCAGGGAGGGCAGGAGCATCTCTGCCCGGCTCCCGCCTGGCGCAGCCGCGGCGGGCTCTCGAGAAGGGAGGGCAGGGAGAAGTCCGGGCTGTGCCGCTCGCCCTCGTGACCGGGTCAGGACGGGCTCCGCGAGGCAGAGAGCCGGAGGAGGAAGAGTGGGATTGACGGGGCCGAGGGCACGCGCAGGGAGGGAGGACTGCGAGAGGCGCGCGGGCGGGCGGCGCAGTTTGTCTCCTTCCAATCTACGCTGTGGGCCGCGCGGACAGAGTGAAGGGGCCGGAGACTCCCTCTCCAGCCTGCGGGGCGGGGGCTCGGGCCAGCCGGCTGGGGCGTGCGAGTGCCCTCAGTCGGGGCGCGCCGCGGGGACGAAGTGGCCCCCTGTCCAGGGGGCCGGGCCGACCGCGGGCGGCGCCGGGAGGGGCCGCCGAGGGTCCCCGGGGAGCCCGCTCTGGTTTCCCAGCTGCCTTCCCCGGCCACCACCGCAGGGCTGCGTCCGGGCTGGGGGTGTGTGTGTTTAGGGGGGATGGGGTGGCGAGCGCCACTCAGAGTTTCCAGTGACATTTCCAGCGTGTGGGAAGGGAGCCCTGCACGGCGGAGCCAGGACAGAGGGCAGGAATGATTAAAGATCCCGGGTCAAGCCAGCAACTGATACTGCGCTGGCAGCCTCGGAGACAGGACCGAGATGCAGACAGGCTGGGGCCGAGATAAGCACCGCCCCCCCCCCCCCCCCCAACAAGTGGAGTGGCTTAGCGGACCGAGTTAAGGCCCCGACGCCTCCTTCCCCACTTGGTGAGATTTTGTGCTTTCGTAAGCGCGCGTCCGGGCGTGTGCAAAGAAACACACGCACACAGATGCGCGTACACCAGCCAATGGGCGGATGCTCACACACGTGCTCGCACCGCCAAGGGCGGCCTGGGGAGGAAATCGGCCTTAGGGAGCGGCCCCCTGGGCGTGCCGTGCCTCTGAAGAGGATGAGGGCGGGGTCCCTTTGGCGGGGATGGGGTTACCAGGGTCTTGGTGTTCCCATACACCGTAGTTGTTTTGATCTTGCTGCTTTTCCGCTGTTCCCGCTGCTCTGACACCAGTCCCAAGAGCCTGCGCCCATTGGCTCCCAACCCCTCTGGCCATACCGTCTTTCCCTTCTCCAAGCGTCTGTGCCCGCTCGGAGCATGTTACAGAATGTGAAGGTGCTTAATGAATGTTTACTGTTCATGGAAAAACTGGAGTACTTCTTAGCCCTTGGCTTGGTTCTGGCACCCAAGACCCAAACCAACCAAATTGGGCAATTTCACATCCATTGGGGGAGTGATCAGTGATAAATTATAAAAATATGAAAACATTTATTGCATGCCTACTGGTGTAAAACTGGTATCCTGAGGCCACCATGCACTTTAGGGTGTTTTCCAACCACATCATTCAACTCAACAGTGGAGAAGGCAGGGACTGGAGAAAATATGAAAAAAATTTTTTTTAATTCCACCAGTATTGATGCTATTAGCTTTATCTTTTCTCAATTCAGTTAAAAGAGCTCTCCCCGTGCAGTGAACCAGCTTGAAACGGTATCACATGTGAAAGAGGAAGGAGGCATGTTTAGGTTGTGCAGAAGCTTGAGAGAGACAGGCATGCTGGCCAGCGTCCAGTGTCTGCGGGGATGCCATGTGGAAACAGACCGACTGCACTAGTAGAAGTGGGACCCTTGGGTGCATACTTGGAAGAAGATCCAAGGTTTCCAAGGAAGAACTTCTAGGAGGATTATAGGGGTTCCAAGCCTACCGATCATGGGCATCAAAAAGTACTGACCGCACTGAACAGGTTCTTGAATGAGGTCACCTTTAAGGCCCCTTCCAAGAGTCTATGATTCTCCAGGAAAGCTGAAGGGTGGGGAGGAATGGGTAGCCCCGGGCCACAGAAGACATCTGCAGAAAGGAGGGTAGGCATTCTGGGACTTCTTGAAGATGGGCAGCCATGCATTGTCCTACCCCTAAAGCTAGGTACTTACCTACCCACCCTAGGCACCATCCTACTCCCTCCCTCAGGGCTTAAAATATGTGCCCATTTCCCTGTTTTTTCCCCACCTGTCAGAATCCTTGCGACTAAGAAGGGCCACATCTCTTTCATGTTCTTCCTTGCTCTCCAAAGATGGTGAAGCCGAAGATCTTCCAATTCCAGGAATCCTGGCCATACCCTCTCTCACAGGCAGCAAGCGTCTCTTATTCTCTAGGGCTCTGACCTGGACTCCAAGATAAATATTTAATGTAGAGGGTGCAGCTGAGCTGACAAAGGTCCTCACTTCCTGTTCTCACAAAGGAAGGTAGCAGCCAGGGACAAGGAGCTGGGGACTGGCTACCAGTTTCATCTCTATGGGAATAGGGAACCCAGTAAACAGCTCTGTAGGAGGTGGCGGGTAGGCCCCACTGGAGACCTGAACCTTTCTCCTGAGCTGCTCTATACTTATTGTTCCCTGGTGGCCATTGGGCCTCATAGCAAAGAGGATGAGAGATTGGTAGGAGCATAGAGCATAAGGAATCTTGACTAGTCGATTCCTCTCTTTCTGCACATATTTGGGGAGAAGAATCCCTCCTTTGAAAAGTGGGAGATTAAAGGAGGGAGGAGGAAGTAGCAAAGTCCAAAGATGTAGCCAAGAAACAGGTATCTGCTTTCTCACTTCCTCCCTCCAGCCTCAGTTCTACTTGCTGTGGGCCTAAGCCCGCAGACAGCTGGCATGGTTTAGGGAGAGGCTGTCTGAGGTGACCTGGCTGTTGTCAACCAAAGAGATTCTTTTCATCCCAATGCACTATCTGCTCTGGTGACTCCCTTATCTAACAGGGACCTCCTTCCCTGTGACTCTTTCCCTGTCCCTGGCACTGCCTTCCATCAGGGGGCTGCCTCTGCCTTCTCAGAGTCACCTGAGCCATAGTAAACACAGTTACATAACTGCTCTATTTTTCCTAGCTATCTGATCCCAGTCAGCAGTATGCCCCACCCCCACCCCCACCCCTGCTCCTCAAGCCTGCCACCTTTTGTTCTGCAAATTCTCCCCAGGTGGCACTCATGTCAACACAGATCTGTCCATGCCCTCCACCCCAGGGGATATTAGCCAAGAGACTCCCAAGAGATGTGGCTCTTCATACGGAGCCGGAGAAGGTGGTGGTTGTTCATACAGGAATACAGGTCACTCTGAAAACCAACCTCTGTCACCAAGAAAAAGGATGAATGGAAAGAGCCCTTAAGTGGCTTTTTATTGTAAGTGAGCAGAGAATTCAGTTTTATTTCTCAAATGGAAAAACGGAAGCCAGGGACCCCAGAAGACATACACCTGAACTCTCAATTTCTGGAGCAGTATCTTTATCTAGTACTGGGAGTCTGGCATTTGAATGTCACACTCTGAGATGTGCCTCTGAGCAGCTGAGTGGCTTCCTGGCCTTGCACCTCAGTCCTCCCACAGTAGGCAAAGAAAGGGCATTGCTATTCCTTCCCTTTTCCTCCACAGGGATGAACTCTGGCATATTCTTTAGTTAGGCTTTGAGCAGGTTTTTAATTTGGCTCTCAGAAGAGTGTTCTCTTTCTGCCAGGGGGACTGAGCAAGCAGATGGAATGGAGTGAAAAACTATCCACCACAGGTCACATACGGACTGTGCCTGGCGGCCAGGGTGTGGGTGGACCCTCATGGGAGTGGAGAAAGAGGCTTTCAGGCCTACCTTGCTCTAGTCTCTCCACAGCACACATGTGATATTAACAGGAACCATCTATGCGGGTTCTCGGAGTCAGTCACATCCCAACCCCAGAGGCTGCGACAGAACTCAGCCTTTTGTCCAACTGTCTAGGCTATCTTCAAGGAAGCCTTGACACTGACATCACATCAGCAACTGTTCCATCTCCTTCTATGGGTGAGCAAACGAGCCTCATGGGCACATGGTGGGTCTTTGAGAAGAACTGAGCTGGATGAACCTCTTTCAGTTCTCAGGAAAGAAAGAGCAACTGGCTATCAGCTCTTTAGAAAGCAGATTTTATGAGGGAAGAATAAGTAAGTGATGACCTCAGAGGGAAAATCCAGCCAAGTCAACTCAGCCACAAAGAAGGACACACAGAGCAGGGGCTGGAAAACTAGGTCTGCATCAACCTTCTTTCCTAGCGCAGGTAAACTGAGATAAGGAAGATAAGAGGGTTGATTTGTTGATCAGAGCCCGACCTCACAGTGTCCACTGGCCTCCAAACAAAGAATAACCTTGTCTTCCCACTCCCTGAAGTCTATGACCAACCTTCTCCTGAACTGCACCAACATCAGAAAGACTGTCTAATTTACCATTACGTTATTAATCTACTGGACCAAAATTGATTAGTTTCTCTCTAAAACCTGCAAGTCATGAGAGAAAACCCAGGAAGACCATGTGATTACATACAGCAGGCAAGAAGGTAGGGAGTCAATCTACATGTGGTGGCAGGTAAACAGGAGTTTGCATTTTAGTTCTTAATTTCCAGGATTTTAAGTAACCTTTTTCACAACTCTGGAAATAAGGGCAAACATTGCCTCATTTTACTGAAGGTTTAGCTGAGGTATAAGGACATTGCTAAGTCAGGACTCTATTTGGATAAACAAAGATTCCAAAATGCATACCCAGCTTATCTGAAACTAGAAACCTGGGCTTGTTTTCTGGCCTGTAAACTGCACTGTGGCCCTTGATGGTGCTGTGCTTACAGTACAGTTGCCTTACTCAGGCCTGCCAGGGATTCCTGCCTGAATTGGTAAAATGCCTTCATGGATACAGTTATCCACTCCAAGGGCCCTGGGTGCTTCCCCTTCCCTCAATCCTCCAATTATTTTCCCTTGTGAATGCACAGTGCCTCGTGGTATTTCTACTTTGGGGAGGAATCAAAAGGCTGGTCTTACACTTCCTTTTCTTTTTAGTCCAGCTCCACATTCAATGTCTCTCTGGCTCCTTTTACTTTTCCCAAGATGGAACTCATGCCTGTCTATTATTAGGATCATAAGCAGAGTTATTAAATTACTACAATAAAAATTATCTTTATCTTTTATAAAGACTATATGTTTTCTGGGATGTCTTTCTTCCTTTTCTACAAGTAGTGGCCTCTGCTAGAGAAGGCACAGCAGGAGCTGGGACTTGAGCAGGAGTTAGTGGTGGGCCGAGTGCTGGGAAGGAGGGTGGGACAAGGCAGTATGGGAGAGGCAACACTGCAGCCCCCAAAGCCTATTTAAAACTAAAGAAAGAGCTGAAGAGGTAAGGGAAAGAGGCCTTTTTTTGTTGTGATGAGATTCCTTTATCAAATACCAGACCAGACATCAAACAGCAGGCTTTCCCTTGATTTCTGGAATTATTATCAAATGGGTAAGAGCCAAATATAAGTGCCTCTACCAGGAAATAAAGGAAATAAAGACACAGGAAGCCAATTAAGTTATCATTTAATTTTAACAGTTTTTTTTAAGGTGACTTCCAATTTACAATAAGAAAGTTTTAACAAGTTAATTTCTTGATCACAAGACTTGTTAATTTCTGCCAATAAATAACATTTCCACCATTTTCTTTAACCTAACCAAAAACAAGAAAAAGCAAGTAATCTCTCAGCACAAGCAAATAATCCATCATTCAGAAAAGCCTTTTAAAAAATGACATCATGAGCTAATCTATGTCTGACCACCTCATTTAGGAAGTAAAACCAGAATCCTTTCTTGGAAAATGCCTCCTAACATTCCCACTGGGAAAAAAATACTATTGGTCACAGTGCATTGAGAAAGGAAAAGTAAGGCGTTCATGATGGCATCTTCAAAAAGGTTCTCTAACAGACCAAAAAACCTGTCTTTCTTGCTGAAAATCAAAATCTGCGGTAAGCTTCCTTCTTATTACAAGCACTTCCAGTGTTACATGCCAAAAAAAAAAAAAAAAAAAAAAGCCCAAAACAAAACCCACAAAACGTTATTTGGAAACAGCTATGTCAAGGGAGTGAAGGGGATCTGGGCAAGAACTTACAGGAAGGCAGTATGCATGGCCCTACTTTAGAGCTGTGCAGAGGGATGGTCCACAGCCATGTCCTTGCTTCTTGATCTTAAACCACCTTGACTTGTCATGAGGGTGTAGAAGAGGAGAAGATGCATAACCCTGTCTCAGACAAAGGTGTTATTTAGCAAGTCTTGCCAAGGTTGCTGGGGCGTGAGGCCAAGGCCTCCCGGGAGGGAATATCCTCGCCAGTATCATCTTTACCTTTGTGACTGCATAGATGAAGGCAGCTACGCCTGGCCCCATTCACTTCGGCTGGCTAGACATATGCAGGGCAGGCCATGAGTCTCAGAGTAATATAGGTCCCCTCTTTCACACCGTGGCAACGGCACAAAGCTCTACTGTTAACACAGTTCTCTGTACAACCCAAGAGTAACAACCCTTTCTTTCCAACTACACAATTTTCTCTAGACACATCTGCTCTTTCCCAGGAGCATTTCATCCGAGCCATGCTGAAGAGGGACTAAGGCAACACAATGCTTGCAACTACCCTTCAGGTCATCCAGACTCTTCTCTGGCTCCTGTTGGGGCTCCTCAGCCTGCCCTTCTAATAGCAGACATCAGGAAAGATGTGGACCAGGTGCCAGGCAAGATGGTACCCATCATTATAACCACAAATTATTTAGGAAATTGGAGACTCATTCCCATAACTGGGGCTTTGGGTTTACCTTCCCTCTGAAATTGTTTCTGCCTACATATGAAAAGCTGAATAATGCTCTGAAAAAAACTTGGGTTCCGCTGTTACTATAACAACCATAGTAAATATTGGGGATTCTAGAATGACATGGGATCAGAAATAATTTTCAATATAAAAATTGGAGGAAAAAAATCTGATAATAAATAGAAAGAAAAACTATCAACTAGGTCATCTGGGATAAGCTCTCCCTAAAATGTAAACTGTTTTATCTACATAAAACAAAGGAGGGTGGAGGGAAGTGACTTTAGCCTTACTTCTTCTGAGGCTGGAGACTCTTGAGTAATGACCATGTAAACCCAGCTGCATGTCACATAAGCATGGTTTATAACATTTTCTTATGAAGACCAGCTACCTCAAATTTTGTGTTTTAATATTATTTAGAAGAGGATCTATGGAACAAAGACAAGGCTGAAAAGCCCTAAAGTTATCTAATTTTAGAAATCTCACCCTTGCTCCTTAATGACATTAAATATTAATATTCTGTTGGCAAAACAGATAAAAGGATTTTTCTTTTCCTATTTTGAACAGTGTCAGGAAGTCATACCTAAGTTATTAGGATAAGATATCAAATCTTTGCTATTGACAGGAATTTGCCTCACTAACCACAACTGTTTGTGTAGGAACAGAAAAGGCCATGTAAATATAGATAGAAGGATATGAGAAATACTGATATTCCTGGAGAGTCTGACTTTCCTATCCCTAGGCAAGGAGCCAGATCAAGCCCATCAGAGTGTGATACACAATTTTCACTTTGCCAGTTAGTATCCAGTCAAAAAAGGGCAGCCAAGCCAATCAGCAATGTCTGTCCCATAACCAAGTGTTTGCCTTGAGGTTTTAAAGAAAACTGAGGCTGCTTTTGTTTAAGCATTCCATTAAACACACACACACACACACACACACACACACACACACACACACACACAGACCCCCTTGGCTTCTTGGGTTGTGTTTGCTCTAAATATTCAGAACACAGAAATTTTAAAAGTATGTATGTTTTAAGTTTGTGTTAGATGAGTTTTCAAATTTTTATTAAAAACAAAAACCAAACAAACAAAAAAACAGTCATCCTGGGTGCCTGGGTGGCTCAGTGGGTTAAGCCTCTGCCTTTAGCTCAGGTCATGATCCCAGTGTCCTGGATTCAGCCCTCCACATCGGGCGGGCGGGCTCTCTGCTCAGCAGGGAGCCTGCTTCCTCCTCTCTCTGCCTGCCTCTCTGACTACTTGTGATCTCTGTCAAGTAAATAAATAAAATCTTTAAAAAAATAGTCATCCAATCAATTTGAAATTCCATATGATGTAGATGTAAAACAAAATTAGAAAAACTGGTCCTTGGGAAGTGTCATTTTTTAAATGATATTTCAGTAAAGTATACAAAAGGGTCCTGCAACATGTCTAAGGAACTGATATAAGAAGTGTTTTTCTCCCCCCAGATGGGAGGAGTTGAAGAAAATAAGGTCCCTAGGGACCTTAAAGTGAAGGGGAAGAAGAGAAAAGCATTTTTAGTATCTTTAAAACATGCAGGAGGAAGATTTAATAAAACAGAGGAGGCTTTGAGAATGGGGATACTGCAGAGCTCTGACATCAGCTAAAATGTTTGAAATGATGGCCTTAGACAAACCTGGAACAGGCAATCAGCCATCCCGGGAGCTACTGCTTAGATTAAAACATTCGAAAACATGCTGAAAACCCTCCAATGAAGTCTAAAGTGAAAAACAAGTACTGTTGTCATAATATGTATATCCATATACGATATATCCACATATCCCCAAGGCTCATACCTTCTGAACTGTCTTGAGTCACAGGTGCAAAAACAGATGAAAGTACAGACTGATGGTCTCTCTTTCAGAAGCTACATGTACCACATGGAGACACATTTATACACAACTTTCCAAACTCTTGAAACACATACCTCAACTTTCTATAGAACATAAGAAATGCCTTTACCTTTAGAATTCAATAGAATTTTCTTTTCTTTTTTTTTTTTTAAAGGTTTTATTTATTTATTTGACAGACAGTAGTAGGCAAGTAGGCAGAGAGAGAGAGGAGGAAGTAGGCTCCCCGCTGAGCAGAGAGCCCGACGCGGGGCTCGATCGCAGGACCCTGAGATCCTGACCCGAGCCGAAGGCAGAGGCTTCAACCCACTGAGCCACCCAGGGGCCCCAGAATTTGAATTTTCAAACCTAACTTCCTTGTTGCTTTATTACAAATTCACTCTGATTTTCTTGCATGACTTCTTACCTCTCTGGCTGATCTTTCCACAGCTCACAGGACACCTGTAAAATACATCCCTTTTTTTTTTTTTAAGTATAGTATATACATGTTACATTTCAGATGTACGACTTAGTGATTTGACAAGTTTATATATCATGCTGTTTACCACAAGTGTAGCTACCATCTGTCCCCCTCCCCTTACATCCCTATTATGGTATCATTGACTGTATTTCTTATGCTGTGTCTTTTATTTCCATGACTTACTCATTCATAACTGGAGGCCTGGATTTCCCTCTCACCTTCACCCATTTTGCCCATCCCCCTCCATCTGTCAACCCTCAGATTGTTCTCGTATTTATAGGTCTTTTGCCACACCTCTGTCAAGGAACCTTGCTTTACTGTACAACTTGTTTTTGAGAAGATGATGAAGACATTCATAAATAATAATCCCTTTACTAGAACAGCATTTTTTTGCTTGTAGGATTTTCAGTAACTATTTCACTACTTGTCTGATGACGAAAGCTCTTAAGAGTGGTTTCTACTTGCAGACTATGTAAGTGTAACAGCCTCAGCTAGGAGAAAAAAGAGAGGAGACTCACATCCATCAAGTCTGTCATGTGGACTGACCTTCATCTTAGGCGAGATTTCCAAAACAGTGGTCCTTTCTAGACTGGGGCTGGGGGAGGGAGGACTGTGAGGCTATCCAGGTGAAGAATTCCCTCTTTGAATATAAAAAAATGATGATCAGTAAAGATAATTACTCAAGACTTTGTGTCCTTCCTTTCATAGGTTTTATTCATGATCCAGTAAGAGGTCTGTTATCTCCTTCCTCCATACCCTCCCTACCATTTTTTAGTGACAGAGCAATCCATGCCACCAGATTCCAAGCCCTAAAATACTTTGATCTCTGTCATAAACTGGGAACTGTTAGCAAAAGGTATAGGAAAACAGAGACAGATAGGCTAAATCCTCATTCTTCTAGTGAAATTATATGGGTTTTTTTGGAAAAAGGTTTCTGGTGTCCTTAAAACTTACTTAACATAAAGCACTATTGTCAGGATTCTTGCTTCAATTTGCTGGGCTCCTACCTCCCAAATGATATTAAGGATTCTGTAAATAAGCACTTTGGTGTAGTATTACCCAGACATGCACAGTCACTGCAAAGTTGACCAATGAGTATTATGACATGGCATCTGTCACCAGACTAAACTAAAAACGGGAGCCCAAGGATCACTGAAATTTCTTTCCCTCGCTAGTTGTTACTTGAAAAACTAAGAGAAGACTATTCAGACACTGTATCTGAACACTTGTTTTTATATTCCAAAATATGCTGACAGAGACTGACATACAGTTTCAACCTAATGAGTGTTTAAAGATGGAGAAACATCACAGGAATTGATATACAATATAGGAAATCCTCGTCATCCAATGCCCTTTAGCAAGACTTCCAAATCACAAGGGGATCATTCTACCCTAGTCAGTTTCCATTACCCCCGTTGGTTTTTAAAACGCTGACATAGAAAAACAGAAGGACAATGGGGAGAACAGACACAAGAGCTAATGTAATCGCACAGAAGGACATAAATACCTCTTACTACCGGGAGTTCTACAGAGGGCATTCATACAATATTTAGAATTGTAGCTTCCTTTGCAGTTGGGTACATCACCTGGGCTTCAAAAATGAAAGCAAACTGTTCCAAATGTCCGAAGCTCTAAGGGAAGTTTAAACCCATCATGCCCATGACTGGAAGAAGAAATTTTGAGTAACTCTAAGAAAATCCCTCACTGCTTTTTATTCTGCCTTACTAGAACATAGAACATATTAAAAAGAACTGAGAGTTCAGAAGAAAGTAGGTTATATGGAAAACATTCTCCTTGGCCCTCAAACCACTGGGTTTGGGTTATTCATTTAGAAGTTCTACTCTAATCAAGTTTTCCATACGAAGAGAAGTTTTAGCCACTGAAATCTGAGCAATCTTTTTCAACGGCACCCTGTAGACAGGGAAAAGGAAAACACCCTCTTATGTTTGAAACACTATTATTAGTCTGAAATGAAAGATATTACCTTCCAAAAGAATAGGAGAAAAGGCTGGCTAGTTCGAAACCAGGGTGGAGGTTTCCAAGGCCCTTTTATTAGGGGAAGGTCCCCTTTGCAGCACAGAACTTCACATATGTATCAGACAATCAGATCAGTTCTTCAAAAGTAGGGAAAAAAGGGAAAAACAAAACAGATGCACTTTTTCTATATATTAAGCATAAATTAAAAACAATTTATAAAATGGTCACCTTTCTTACAGCATAAATGCAGAGTGAATTATGAATGCACCTCCAGGTTTAAGTTGTTAAAGTTGTTTTTGTTTTGTTTTCCAATAAGAAATAAATAAAATTTGTTCCTAAGTTTTGGATCCACCTGTGCCACAGCAGGGCTCTGTGTCACTATTGGCTCTTCTCCCCCTGTCACTCCTGTGCGCAGCATTGGACTGTGCAGGGCCCACCAATTTCACTGGCCCATCAGGGTACTGGCTGTCTTTTCGGGGTGGCATCCGCTCATTAATTCGGTCCAGACCTCGGGCTTCTTCAAAACTCCGGATCCTGTGCTGAAGTGAAAACCCTCTGATGGCTACAGGAAAACAGGAAAGGGAGGAGCTCAATTAGACAGCAAAGCAACAAGCTTGAAGTTTTTTTAGCATACAGCAACTTCCTAGAGAAAACCATAGAAGGGTCGGAGCACATGTCTGGTGAAGGTAACGGGCAACATTTGACTTGAATCAGCCTCACCTGAAGCTACTGCTTCTTATGGCAAATAGGGCAGTTGAAACTGTGCAAGTAATTTTCACAGAAGCTCAGGACAATCAATCATGGCATAAGTAAACCCGACAAATGGCTAACAAGTTCATTCTGAACCTCAGTGCATTTGAGTAAGGGTTTCTTATGGGCCTGAAACATGCTTAATGTAAGAGAAAAGGCAACACTGGAATAACAGAACAAGTTGAACAGAGTAGTCAACTTCAGCACGAACAGCGTACTGATGACCAAAAAAAGTAATAAAAGAGCTCATCTTTTCATTTAGAAGGACAGCTTTTTCTCATGCACAACCAGGAGCTGAATGTAAGTTAAAAGTCATCTAGATAATAGCTTCTGGATATCTTCCTTCTGACTGAACTTTTGTATCACCAAAGAAAGGCATTCCCATTTTGAGCCACCTTACATAACAACACAATTAAATTAATAACACAAGTTTATAAATTCTAATGATTTTCTTTGTCAGATTCCTAGATGACCTGTTACTCAAAATTTGTTTTCAGAGAAACAGAGATGATTTAGCTTGAATACCTTAGGGCAACCTCAGAAACAAATCAAACTACATCCTAGTCCACTTTTGCCTCGCTCTTGATATCGTTTAGAATCATTAGATAAAGAGGCTGACCTGTTTGAGTTTCTAGTAATCACACAGAAGTCACTTCTATATAGAAGGGCTACAGGATTAAACTACCTGATTCCTCATGACCAGTTGCTTAAGCTTCAGCCATTGCATTAACACTGACAGAGACCACAGAGGACTTTAGCTATGGAGAGGGTCATTTACATTAACACAAATACGGGACACAAAGGAAACACTTTGTGGGCATGCCTAGAAATATTTATTCCTTTCCTCACTGTTACAGTTCTGGTGATGCAATAATAGACGATTTCAAATGCTGACACAGCTCTTTAAAACTAGTAGACAGACACAAGATCACATCTATCATAGGAATATGGCCATACCTTCCCGGGCCTCTACCGCTTCTACTGTGGCTGTAAGAGGCAGGAGCAGTGGCATGCAAAAATGAAGACAGAAAAAGAGTGAGTAAACCAACAGTATTGCTGCCAGCACAGACAACCCAGGCTCCCACCTCAGCCTATTCCCATCCATAATAAAGGTCAACTAGTTAGAGAAGCGAGGATTACTGTGAAACACTAAATTGGGCGGAAAT
Source organism: Lutra lutra (assembly GCF_902655055.1). Taxonomy (NCBI): domain Eukaryota; kingdom Metazoa; phylum Chordata; class Mammalia; order Carnivora; family Mustelidae; genus Lutra; species Lutra lutra. The sequence goes on along the minus strand of NC_062279.1, from coordinate 45,220,531 downwards.
GTGATGTGGGAGAGTTTCTAATACTTTTAACATTTCGGGTGGTATGGGAACCCTTTTAGCTAATAGCATTTATAGCTAAGACAATGGATCAGTCAAGCTGACTATAAGAAACCAAAAGTTATGTTGCTTTCCTCATTTTTAAATAGCCAGCTGCTAATTTATGTTTTGACTTTCACGTATCAAAATAACTTGAGTCAAATAATTTAACATTACAACTGTTCTTTAGTTTCTAACAGCTCAGATGGCATTAAATGCGCTGTTGCTAGGTCCTACTCAAAATAGTTACTTGAAACTACTTATTGTTCTTAAGGAATTTATGTGGGGTCCAACTGTCCTTTTTACTTAATAAAAAAGGAATGGCCTTTGAATAACAGATTAGAGAAACATGGGTTTTAAGTAAATGGTTATTTCTTGCCCAGGGGTGGAGTACTAAACTGGCAAAGACATAAAAGTACTCAATACCGGATACAAATTCCTGTACAGTCTGGGATTAGAGATCTAGTAGAAGCTGCCATTTCCAACCCATACGGTTTCCATTCACTGTGCAGGAGAGAGCGGGCCAATTACTAAGAGGGCCTTCTCCTTTGGTGATGGAAAAGGAAGTAATTTAAAAATTAGTGTCAAGGGGCACCTAGGTGGCTCAGTGGGTTAAAGCCTCTGCCTTCGGCTCAGGTCGTGATCCCAGGGTACTGGGATCGAGCCCTGCATCAGGCTCTCTGCTCAGTGGGGAGCCTGCTTCCCTCTCTCTCTCTCTCTCTCTCTCTGCCTGCCTCTCTGCGGGCTTGTGGTCAGTCAAATAAATAAATAAAAGTCTTTAAAAAAAATTAAAAATGATTCTCTTTAAAAAAAAAATTAGTGTCAACAGGTAAACTTCCTTGCATCATCTTTTTAAAGCAGTAAAAACCCTAATACATGAAAAGATTACAGGTTGTAGCAAGAAAGATCTTATTAGAAGAACCCTCTCAGTTCCTCCAGTACTGGAAAAATAATGAACAGGACAGTTTGCTGTTCCTGAGGTTTTGATATCAGTAAGAGAGGAGAAACTGGAAGAACTGACAGTTAAGTTCCTGTCACAATGTGAAAACTGGAAACTTGGAATCAATTTATCGAGTGCTGAAATTTGTCAACCACAGGTAGGCCTGTGGTAAAGCAATGTCACACCCTCTCTAATCTCCTCAAACAGAACAAATAAACGTTCACAAGAAAAGGTAGCACCTTCAAACAGTACATCACTCCTGCTGTTACAAAGTTGAAGAACAAAGCATAGCCTGAAATTTGTATATAGGTTATTGTTCTAATTAGAGTTTAAGTGTTATGTGGTGAAATGTGTACTAGTATTACACTGTCTTGGGTCCTTATAGAATGCTTTTTTGCACTGGGCATAAAGATACCAGCCTGCATTAAGGGGCATTATATATAAGAAAAAGTCACAAAAAAACCTGAGAAACTGGTTTATTTACATTTAATTTATATATATTTATTTTTATGTTATTTCTTTATTAAACATAATTCACATACTATAAAATTCACTTGTTTAAAGTGTACAGTTCAATGATCTAATATATTTAGAGTTGTATAACCATCACCACAATCTATAGTTAGAACATTTTCATCACCCTCAAAAGAATGCTATTTACCTCCCTAATCCCTTTCCAATAATCCTAGAGCCAACCAATAATCAACTTTGTCTCTACACATTTGCCTGTTTTGGACATTTCAAATAAATGGAATCGTACCATATGTGATTTTAGTGACTGGCTTCTTTCACTTAGCATGTTTTTGTTTTTGTTTTTTTTAAAGATTTTATTTATTTATTTGACAGAGAGTGAGAGAGGGAGCACAAGCAGGTGGAGGGGCAGAGGGAGAATTAGGCTTCTTGCTGAGCAGGGAGCCTGACACCGGGCTCTATCCCAGGACCCTGGGATCATGACCTGAGCCAAAGGCAAACCCTTAATGACTGAGCCACCCAGGCGCCCCTCACTTAGCATGTTTTTAAGGTTTAGTCCCGTTGAAGCATGTACCAGTACTTCACTCCTTTTTATGACTGAATAGTACGCTACTGTGTGAAGAGCCACCTCATCACGTGATGGCTGTCTGAGCCATTTCCACTTCTCGGCTCTAAAGAAAAATGTTGGTGTGAATATCTGCTTACAAGTCTTTGTGTGGATATGTTCTCAGTTTTCTGGGGGGTATATAGCTACAAGTGGAACAGCCGGTCATAAGGTCAACTGCATGTTTAAGCATCTAAGGAACTGTCAGATTGGTTTCCAAAGTACTGCACCATTTCACATCTCCATCAGCAGGGTGTGAGGGTCCGAATTTCTCTACATTCTCATCAGTACTTGCTACTATCTGTCTTTGTGATCACACCCATCCTAGCGGTGTGAAGCGGTATCTCGTTGTGGTTTGGATCTGTATTTCCCTAACGTCTAATGATTGAGCAACTTTTCCCATGCTTGTTGGCCACTTGTATGTCTTTGGAAATGCCTATTCAATTTTACCCATTTTTTAATTGGGTTGTCTTTTTATTTTTCAATTATAAGGGTTCTTTCTATTTTCTAGGTACCAGTTCCTTCTCAAACATATGATTTGTAAATATTTCCACCCAACTATGGGCTGCATTGTCTTTTCACTTTCTTGATGATGGTTCTATTTCCAGCACACATGTTAATTTTGATGTAGTCCAATTTATAACTTATTTGTTTTTTATTTTATGACCTTCGTGAATTTCATTCAGTTCCTGGCAATCTTCTTTATTTCAGTACTAGGAAGCTTGGGAGTAAAATTTGTGGCCATCTATTGGCTTTTTGTTTGTTTGTTTTCCTTTATGCTCCAAATTCCAAGCATATTTATTTTTACTTCAATGTGTTATATGTATACTGTAACTTATTCAAAACCCTCTAGAAACAAGGTAAGGCATAAATGAATATATGCTATAAAGCCATATGGGATATTGTTGGTGGAAAGCTCTCCAAGTAAAGTTACAGGAACAATAAAAGGTCTTTTTCAGCTAATGCTCCAGTTTTCCAATGAACTTGTAGAACTAAAACTCTGATTGGAAAATGGCAAACGCACTTTCTGTCAGTCAATAAGAGACATAAAAAGCTCTAAAAAGTTAGCTCCAGCTTAGTTTTATTCTTACGCATTCCTGAAGACGTCTATCAATTTCAAAAGCATCAATAAAAAATTGTATTTGTTTGTAACACTCATATTCCAATTAGGAATGAAGAGAAACTATATACTTGGAACTGAGAACAAAAGGCAGACCAAAGACTATAAACAAACAAATCTCCAAATAGCACATCCATTTAATTCTCCTCCTAATTCATCCCAGATCTGCTCTTTCAATGTCCAGACTGAAACAACTTTGTGGATCAGCAACTTTCCAAAACTTTTCAAGTAAGGATGTAGAAGACATTCCCTTTTTCTTCAACCATAGTGTTTCCTACTAATTCCAACCTGCCTTGTCAGAAGTGCTCTCACGGTAACTCACATGACTAATTACCAAAGTAATGGGGGAAGTATTTTGCTCACAAGAAACTGTACATTCATTTGGGAGAAAAAAATTCATCCTGAAATAGTTTACTAATCCTTTCCATGAAACAAAAGAAATTAATTAGTCATGTGCTAGGTGCCTCAGCATAGTAGGTGGCACATCAGTCTCATAACTAGTTATGGACTTCCAAGGAGAAAAATGTTCATTCCTCCTTCTAAATCGTTAACCTCCAATATTCCAGTATTTAATTTGAAAGAGAAGGAGGAATTCAATCCCATAAACAGAAAGGGGGAAAAAGGGCTTATTTCTATTAATCAGTATCAGCAGACTTAGTACAAAAAGCAAAGCATTCCTATAAGTAATGAAATGACAAGAAAAAAGAAAAACTTAAATAGAAACAATTTAACAAACCAGGGACAAAAAAGCAGTGAAACTCTAGTTTAAGTTGCTAATGTTTCAACTGCAATTTTTGTGCCTAGAATTAGTCGTCTTGGTTGATCAGATCTATGCCTATCTTGACAAACATTAATATTTTCATCCCAGGGTTCCATAAAGCCCTCTCTTTATAAGACAGTGTCCAAACGCTTTTTAGAATTGGCACTCTGCTCACAGGCAGAGGCAAACACCCTCTCTGAGAAATCCTAACACCCCAAAATAAAACAAGCATAAGTGGGGTGCTTGGGTGGCTCAGTCAGTTAAGTGACCAATTCTTGATTTCAGCTTGGGTCATGATCTCAGGATTGTGAGATCAAGCCCCTTGAGGGCTCTACACTCAGCAGGGAGTCTGCTTGAGATTCTCTCTCTCCTTTGCCCCCAACTCAAGTGCTCTGTTTCTCTCTAAAATAAATAAATCTTTTTAAGAAACAATATGTAAGTGAGACATTAATCATGTGCACATATCTAAAGTGCACAGCTCTATACATTTTTGTGTATGAATACCCATGTGTAACTCCTACCCAGACAGCGATATAGAACACTGCCATTACTCCAGAAACCCCCTTTCTCCTTATGGATCAATATTCTCCCACCAGAGGAAGTGCCATTCTGATTTCTATTACTGTTTGGCTAGTGTACCTATTCTTGAACATATAAATCAGACAGTCTGTGCCCTTTTGTGCCTAGCTTTTTTAGTTTACCATAATATTTGTGAGATTCAACCATGTTTTTGCATGAATTCGTTATTTTTCATTGATGCATAGTATTCCATTGTATAAACAGAGCACATTTATCTATTCTACTATTGATGAACATTTGGATTTTTTCCTGTTTTGGGCTATTATGAATAAAGCTTTAGTGAACATTCTTATGCAAATCCTTTGGTGGATAGATGTACTTATTCCTCTTCAATATACCAGGTCTGGGATTGCTGGGTTATGGGGTAGGATATACATTTTGTTTAACTGCCCAAGAGTTTCCCAAAGTGGTCGAACCAATTCACATGACCACCAGCAATGTATCCAGTTCTGTTCACCACAAATTTACCAACACTCGGTATTATTAGACTTTTTAATTTTAGCCATTCTGGCAAAAATGTAGTGGTATCTCACTGTGGTTTTAATGTCTATTTCCCAGATGAGTAACTATATTAAGCATATTTTCATATGCTCATTGGACATTTTGATACCCTCTTCTGTGAAGTGTCTGTTAAAATCTTTTGACCATTAAAAAAATTGGTTGTTTGTGCTTTTTTATTGAGTCTATAGTTCTTTACAGATTCTGAATTTAAGCCTTTGTCAGATATATGTACTGCAAAAAATCTTCTCTCAGTTAATGGCTTGCCATTTCCTAAACATGTATTTTTAGAAATTCTTAGTTTTAATGAAATTTAATTAATTGATTTTTTTCTTTTAAGGTTAACACTTTTTGTGTCCTAGCTAAGGACTCTACCTACTCCAACACTCTCCATATTTGTTTGTAAGTTTTATTTTTTTCTTTTATATTTAAGTTATAATTAATTTTGAATTGATTTTTGTGTATATAAAGAAGAGTTAAGATTCACTTTCCCCCCACGTGGATATCCAATTGTTCTAGTACCATTTATTGAAAGAAGTCCTGATTTTCAATTTTATGTTGACTGCTGGGCTTCCACGAAAGGAGCATTTCTCATACTCACCGGTCTCAATAGTCTGTTTTCCTCCTGAGAGGACACCTAGAGGGAGTGTTCCTGTTGGAGTCAAGCCCTTAAGAGTCAGCACGCTCTCACTCTCTTCTCTGCAAAGGAAGTTGAAAGCCCCGTGTTAATGTCAGGGTGGCTACTGCTCAACAGTTCAAAGATACTAGAAGGGAAGTTAAGAAAAGATGCACAGAGATGGAGAAAAGGTTCTCCTTCTTCCTATCCCCCTTCCCTGACCCAAAGAAAGAGATGTTTTCTCTAAGTATTCCAATTTTAAGCAACGAGCAGGTTCTTGTTTTTCCAATTAGAGGTACTTAATAGCCAGGTACTATTTTAATGCTTCCATTATATCATGCCATTTAACCCTCCTAATAACTGTGTAAGACAGGTCTTGTTATTATCACACTTTTACAGACAAGGAAACTGAGGCTCAAAATCATACAGTAAGAAGAGGCTAAGCTAGAATGTGAACACAGGCAACCTGGCTCCAGAAGCCATACTAAATCACTCCATTCATTACATTTAAGCTCATACCAAAGGAATGTTTGCCAAAACATTTCTAGTCACTTTAACATAGAGGTCAGATTCAATGTGCACTTAGCTCTGACTCTGAAGACCTAGCTAATCATATAAACTCCAATTCTAAAAAACCTGTTCTGAAATCAACTTCTAATCTTCTCTCAAAATGCTTTGCTCCCACACTGTAATAACAGATTTATCCTTACCGCAGAATTGAGAAGACCCGTGCCATCTTCCCAATGGCTCTGATTTTATTCTTGATGACCTCCTTCCGAACTGTAGTGCCTCCTTCAGGAATACAAAGAATCAGTGAGTTAAAAGAATCTGTTAACAGGTTAGTTGTTAAAAATGCAGGATGAAGTATCTTTCTAAGTTAAAGAAATTGTCATTTTAAAAAAGAAATCAAGGCCTAAGCTTGTTTAGACAAACAAAAATCCCAAGAGTTCTAAGGAGCAAGAGAAAAAACAACCCAGAAGAGGGGAAAAGCAAGATGAAAAAAATGGAGGGGGTCACAACACAGACAGACTGGATGGACCTACAAGAGGTGGGAACTCATCTGTGGTTCTGAAATACAGAGCACAGCAAAGAATGAAACATACACGAGTCAACAAAGACAGTTACTAGAGCAAAGATCTCTTCTGAGAATGCTGTGGGCCACCTCAGGATGCGGGGGTTTGGCCTGCCAAATGGCAAGTGATGATTCACACAGTTGTCTTCTGCGGGCAAACAAAACACAGAGCTAGCTCTCCTCAACTTAGTGAGGGCTGCTTTCATTCTATAATCCTCACTTACTCACATGCCAGTGAGTTATTTCCTACCATAGACAACTGTGCAATATAAATTATGATGGTGGGGAAAGTCTTTATAAAGCAACACCAAAAAAGTTACAACAACATCGTATGGACTTTTCTCATCTAAGATTCAGGGAACAGCTCGCACATGAGAAGCCAAGGTCCAGGCATGCACCAGGTGACCGCACTCAAAAGTCAGAAAGAGAAACATAGTCTCTCCTTCCTCACCTCTCCAGCTCTCAATATCCTGCAGAATTATACAGCAGGTGCAAAGAAAACATTTACAATAAAACAGAAAAGGGAGGATGGAGAGCCTGTCTGAATCACTCAACTACAACTAAAAACGTCTAATAAAATTAACAGGTTGTGGTGGGACAGACAGAGAGTATTAAGCTCTTAGCACATTTTAGTCGGATACCTTTCCAATAGCTTGAAATGTAGTGATCTTCAGGGAGAAGAGACACCAAGAAACAAGGAGATGAAGATAGAAATATGGGAAGAGAAATTTAAGTTGACATGGAAGAGAGAAAACAAAGTGAAATGCAATGAGAGAAGCTGGCTGCTATCTTTATCGGCTCAGAAGAGACATCCTTGGTAGCATGATAAGGTATTAAATTACAGATTTTTTGTCAGCAGCTTTTCCATTTCTTAAAAGTTTATAGTTTTACATTAATTCATACCTGCTGTCATCCAAAATACCCTATCCCCACAAGTCATGCAAACAAAATTGGACAAAAAAAGAGATATTATTTGGGAAACAAATGATGCTGAAAACAGGGAACAAAAACAAAGGGCAGGGCGCCTGGGTGGCTCAGTGGGTTAAACCGCTGCCTTCGGCTCAGGTCATGATCTCAGGGTCCTGGGATCGAGTCCCGCATTGGGCTCTCTGCTCAGCAGGGAGCCTGCTTCCCTCTCTCTCTCTCTCTGCCTGCCTCTCTGTCTACTTGTGATCTCTGTCAAATAAATAAATAAATAAATCTTTAAAAAAAAAAAAAAAACAAAGGGCAAAATGAACAGCCTACAAATCTCTTAATAAAGCCGTATGCTTGGGCGCCTGGGTGGCTCAGTGGGTTAAAGCCTCTGCCTTCAGCTCAGGTCATGATCCCAGTGTCCTGGGATTGAGTCCCACATCCGGCTCTCTGCTCAGCAGGGAGCCTGCTTCCTCCTCTCTCTCTGCCTGCCTCTCTGCCTACTTGTGATCTCTGTCAAATAAATAAATAAAATATTAAAAAAAATAAAGCCGTATGCTTTTGTTTAATGGAGCCACTATCTTCCTGTTTCTTTTTAGAGATATTATATATTATAGTCATTCCCCTTTTCAGTTTCATATTTTCTTCAGAATCTCAAGTTCATTCACTTGCTTTTTGCTGTTAGTGTTGCTGATTTTCTACAAGACTTTCCTGAGGTGGTGGGTAATCCTTGGGGTCTGCCTGTGATTGAGAATGGGGGCCTAAAAGGTTCTCCGAGTTGCTGGATGGACCACTGACTGGCAGGTTTACAGGTAGTCATCAGCATGGGCCTGTGTGAGGGAGTTCTTTTGATCAATATTGAGGATGCACATGGCCACTCAATTCACCTGTTTTGGGCAAGGTATTGATGCCTTCAGTTGTATCCCTAATCCAGGAATTCTTTCGGTGTACACTTTTTTTGGAGATTAGCCTCCAGACCTGGAGAACAGGCAGTTGCCCAGGGGCAACTAGGACTGTAAACTGCTTTTCATACAGCTTCTGCCTAGACTTATTATAGCTCAGTGACCATCTCCCTCCTCCCACCAACCCACAGTTCCCAATTCTAGAAACTGCTACTACCAATTCCTTTGCTTTCTGAGAATTCTGTGCTGGAACTCAGCATTCCCCTTTACTTTAGCTTTCTTGAATCAGCCAAGTGAGGAACATTACCTTGTTTTCCGGCTTCTAAAAATTCCTGCAAAAATCTTGTTCATGTAGGTAACTTTTAAATCTTTTTATTGTCAAGTATGAGAAACCTAAAACTACACAATACAAATGTATAAGGTCTCTCACTTCCCAAAGAAAATCATCCTCTTGACCTTTACTGAAACCACTTCCTTGCTGCTCTTTACAGTGTTACCATATAAGCATGTGTGGATCCACAAGCACTATGGTTTTCATTGTTTTTGAACGTTAGGTAATTAGAACAATCAAATATGTATTTTTGTGCCTGGCTTCTTTTGCTCAAGATTATGTTTGTGTTTTGCCTATTGTAGTTCATTGTCATTATTGTATACAATTCTGCTATGTATACATATGCCATAATTTATCCTTTTTACTGTCAGTGGTCATTTGATCGGATTCCAATTTTTGGCTACTGTGAATTTGACTACTATGACTATTTCTATGCATTTTTCTTTGCTGCCATTTCTGTGAAGTATATTCCTAGAATTAGAATGCTCAGTTATGGGACGCCTGGGTGGCTCAGTCAGTTAAGCATCTGCCTTTGGCTCAGGTCATGATCCCAGGGTCCTAGGATTGAGCCCCATGTCAGGCTCTCTGCTGAGCAGAGAGCCTGCTTCTCCCTCTCCCTGTCTGTGCTCTCTTTCTTTAATAAATAAATAAATCTTTTGAAAAATGAATGCTCAGTTATTATGTAGATGTTCAACTCTGGACAACAGTTTGGAATTATCTATTAAAGTGGACGTACTAATTTATACTTCCTGTTGCTACACACCCAGGCCAGCATTTGGTGTTCTCGCTAATTCATCTTCAATTTTAGCCAATCTGGTGGGTGTATAGAATCATTCATTGTGGTTTTAATTTCATTTTCACAATTACTAATGTGAATGAATATCCTGTCATATCTTTACAGGCCATTTTGATATTCTCTTTTCAATAGAGAATTGTTCAAGTCTCATCTAACTGACCAGCAGTTCTTTATACATTCTGCAAGTGAGCCCTTTGTTGATTGTGTTGCAAATACACTCCCCCCACTTGGTACCCTGTCTTTTCACACTCTTAAAAGGGTCTTTTGATAAATATAAGCTCTTGTTTAACATAGTCCAACTTATTAATAGTTTCCTGTATGGTAAGTGCTTTTTGTGTCCTGGTTAAGAAATTGTTCTCTACCCCAAGGTCATGAAGATATTCTACATTATAAATCCTATAAGTTTTTACTGTTTTACCTTTCACATATATTTTTTAAAGATTTTATTTTATTTATTTGATAGAGAGAGAAATCACAAGTAGGCAGAGAGGGAGAAACAGGCTCCCCACTGAGCAGAGAGCCCAACATGGGACTCGATCCCAGGACCCTGAGATCATGACCTGAGCTGAAGGCAGATGCTTAACCCACTGAGCCACCCAGGTGCCCCTACCTTTCATATTTGAGTGTATTAATCCATCTGGAAATTATTTGGGCATTTGATATATGATATAGGTCAGGTTTAATTTTTTTCTCTGATATCCCCAAATCAGTTATTAAAAATAACATCATTTTCCTACTACTCCTGGCAGCGCCACCTCTGATGTAAATCAAGTGTCCACATACATTGTAATGTTTTGGGATTCTCTGTTCTGTTCCAGTGCTCATCTGTTCTTGCAATAATAATTCTAGTTACTCTAGCTCTATAGCTAATCTTGATATAAAGAACAAGCCCTCCCACCCTGTTTCTCTTTAAGACTTAAGCTATTTACCTATTAATTTTGGAACCTATCCTTAGCATTTTCATACAAATTTTAGAATCTATCCTCAGCATTTCCATATGGGAATTTTAGAATCGAATGGGCTGTTAATACTTGACTTTGTACTGAATCCATAGATCAGTTTGGGAATGACTGAGATCTTTACAATATTGAGTTTTCCAAAAATCAATGAACATTTCATTTCTTTCCGTTTATGTAATCTCCTTTTATTTCTCTAATAATGCTTTATAGTTTGTTGCTTAGAGGCACCACACACCTCTTGTTAGACTTATTGTTAGGGATGATATTGTAAATGGCATCTTTCTTAAGATTTCATTTTGTTTGTTGCTGGTAATAGAAATAAAAATGATTTTTGCTTATTGACTTTGTATCCACCCACTCAGCTACATGCACTTGTTGATTTTAACAATCTAGAGATTCAAATTTTCTCTGTATACAATCATATCACTTATAAATAATGATAGTTGAGTTTCTCTCTTTCCAATCTTTATACCCTATGTAGCTTTTTTCCTGCCTTATTGTATTGGGTGCAACTTCTAATACGATATTCTATAGAGGTATTGATTTTTTTTTAAGATTTTATTTATTTATTTGAGAGGGAAAGAGAGTGAGAGACAGCATGAGAGGGCAGAAGGTCAGAGGGAGAAGCAGACTCCCCGCGGAGCTGGGAGCTCTATGTGGAACTTGATCTAGGGACTCCAGGATCATGATCTGAGCTGAAGGCAGTTGCTTAACCAACTGAGCCACCCAGGCACCCTATAGAGGTATTGATAACTGGTATCCTTGTCTGTTCCCAATCACTAAGGAAAGCCTTCAACATTTTGCCATGTGATGTTTGCAAGTCTTTTATAGCTATGTTTGTTAGATTAAAGAATTCCTTTCTAAGCTGAATTTAAGGGATCTCTTGCAAAAGGATGAATTTTACCTAATGTTGCTTCTATATCTCCTAAGATATGATTTTTCATCTTTTTAATGCAATGAATTACACTTTTAAATAAAATTTTATTTTAGAATAGTTTTAACCCACTGAGCCACCCAGGCGCCCCTAGAATAGTTTTAGATATTCATAAAGTTGTTTGTATACACCCTTCACCCAGTTCCTGCTATTATTAAGATTTTAGGGGCTCCTGGGTAGCTCAATAGTTAAGCGTCTGCCTTCAGCTCAAATCATGATCCTAGTGTCCTGGGACTAAGCCCCGAGTCATTCTCCCTCCGCCTGCTGCTTTCCCTACTTGTACTCTCTCTGTCAAATAAGTAAAAAAAATCTCAAAAAAAAAATCTTGTATTACTATATACTATTTGAATTTTGGGCCAAATCTTCTAAAATTCCTGGAATAAATCAACCTGGTAGGGAGATCTAATTCTTTTATGTATATTGCTAGTTTCAATTTGTTGATGTTTTGTTTAGGATTATTGTATTTATATTAATGTCCTTTCACATTTTAGTATCATAGTTATACTAGCCTCACTTAATGAGCTGGGGAGCATTTCTTCTTTTTTATTCTTAGGAGGAGTTTGTGTAAGATTAGTGTTGTTTCTTTCTTTCTTTTTTTTTGTTTTTGTTTTTGTTTTTGTTTTTGTAAAAATCGTTTTATTGCTACAAAGGGAAACATGGTCACAAAAAGCCTTTAAGTGTATATTAACGCAAATTACTACTCAATGTCCAATGCCGTAAAAAAATACACAGAGCACAAAATACTTGCCCAATTTATCTCTTCTAGGGTAAGTATTCAAAACATTAGTGCACACTTGAATATATATTCCCAACAGCAGCATTTAAGTTCAAATGATTAGAGTAGATATACTAACAATACACATCTGTTATCCTTAACACCAATAAAGTAATAAAAATTAAGCTTAAAAATTATACAAACAATTTATCTAATCTAAGTTTGATAGCTATAAAAACTAAACTAAAATAGTCTTACCTTCATCTTATTAAACAAATGCCAAACATTTAGAAATTATATAAAACAAATCTGAATGTGTGGAATGCATGCAACATGGGTGTTAATTCTCATATTTTAAACTATTAAAATTCTTACCCTTTTCCATATTAGGAAAGAAATTTAAAGCTTCTTTTAGATTTGACTAATACCTTATATTTAATTTTCTTCAGGTTGGTCAACAGGGAAGTCAACAGGCTCTTCCTTTGTTTCTTCCCCCACTGCCTCTCCTTCTCCCACTGCCTCTCCCTCCCCCACACCCTCTATTTCCCCTGCTTCCTCTGTGTCTCCCACTCCCTCTACTCCTCCTCCTTCTCCCACTTCCTCTGCTTCCTCCACTTCTACTTCCTCTGCTTCCCCCACTTCCTCCTCTTCTTCCTCCTCTTCCTCCTCTTCTTCAATAGGTTCATCAATCTTTTCTTCCTCTTCCTCATCTCCTTCTATTTGTTGATCTTGAGAATGATCTTGAATTTCAAAAGGATTCTCACCCTTAACAAAACGTTCATATCGCGCCTTCACTATTGGATTATTTAAAATGCTTGTAGCAGTCAAGACACTTTCTCTTTTTATTTGCTCCTTATAAGCCTGCTTCCCTTTGATATGATCAGGAGATTTTAAGTGCTGCTGCACTGAGCTGTGTAAAGCAGGGATATATACACTGCATGCACTGCAGTGAACAGTCTCTACTTTCATCATGTGATCATCTGCAGTAACACCTTCCATAACATCTTTTTCAATTATTTTAACTACTTCTGTTTGATTATTTGTCTGTTGCTTACGAATAGATGTTTTCTTGAATTTATTCACCATACATTCATGCAAAAACTCCATAACTACTTTATCAAATTTGGTTTGTTTCTGAATATGATCTAGTGTTTCCTGGTGTGAAGAACTTTCCAGATGTAGTTCAATATCTTTTTCTTCAAACGTTCGGAATTTACAAAAGGAACACGTGAATGCCATTCTGTATCCATCTCCATATTTCTGTTTTTTTCTCTTCTGCGTCTTTGTTTCTCTCGCTGAGCCTCAATTCGTCGCTTTTCTTCTTCCTCATTTTTAGGATCGGTTTTTGTGGGTGATTTGCTGAGGCTCATCTTCTCCACAGGTTTTGCTAGCTTGGGTTTCTTGATAAAGGTTCCACCAGGCTTATTAAATGGTTGCATCATTTTTCTCTTTATTCCTCTTGCAGCGGCAACTGTCACATTGGTGGGTTTGTTTTGATAGTCAACAACAATTCCAGGTCTATGAATGCTTCCAAAATCACTCATATGTCCTCGGCCTCGGCCTCTGCCTGTTGATGGTCCTCCAAAAGCATCATAGTTTCTGCTTCCAAATGTACTTTCAGGATAAGCAGGCGTTCCTCTCCCCCGAGAGCCTACAGGTGCAGGCTTCATATGGGGTGAAGAAAAACTGCTGTAGGAAGAGTAATTCTCTCTTCCTCTGTCCTCCATAAACCCAGGCCTCAATTTTGAACGGGAGTAAGGTGCTTCCCAGCTAGACCCGCCCTGGTTTCTACCTCCGAAAGAGTCAAGACTATTCCGGTAGGAGCTCTCAAATCGACCACCATAACTACCTCCGAAGCGGCTTTGTTCGGGTTCATTAAAACCATAGCCAGATCTGTACAGATCTCGCTCACCCAGAGAAGACCTGGAGTCGTAAGACTCATAAGGTCCAAACCTGCTACCCCCACCACCACCACTGTGATTGTCCATGCCATATGACTGGTTTAGGTAGGAGTCCATGGATCTTTGACCCCCATAGGATCCATGGCCATAGTCACGGTCCATCCCTCCATAAGATCCGGGGCCATAATCACGATCCATTCCATTAAAGCCCTGATAAGTATTTCTGCAAGCAGAGTGTGTGTAATCGTCCTCGAAGTCCATGGCGGAGGCTCGGGGCTCACGGGCTCGGTGGCGCTGGGCAGAACTGTGGCAGGCGGCGAACACCCGAGACCCGCGGTTCCACACCACCAGTCCGCGCGACCGAAAGCGGCGCTACCGGCCCGGGAGCCGCAGGTCACAGTGAGTCTGTTTCTTTCTTTTTAAAAATTTTTCAAACACTTTATTTACTTACTTACTTACTTACTTACTTACTTATTTATTTATTTATTTATTTGACAGAGAGAGAGAGAGAGAGAGAGAGAGAACACATAGGCAGAGTAGCAGGTGCAGGAAGAAGGAGAAGTAGACTCCTGACACGGGGCTCAATCCCAGGACCCTGGGATCATGATAGCAGCCGAAGGCAGACACTTAACTAACTGAGCCACCCAGGTGTCTCTGTTGTTTCTTTCTTAAGTGTTTGGTAAATCTGCTGGTGAAGTTATTTTCACCTGGCATTTTTTTCTTCATAGAAAGACTTTAAATTACAGAACCTATTCTTGGTAGGTATGTAATTATTAAGATTTTCTATACTGTCAGTTTGAGTAAGTTACATTTTTCAGGAATCTGCCCATTTCACCTAAGTTTTAAAATTCATTGGTAGAAATTAATTCTCATTATTTTCTCAATATCTGTAGGGTCTGATGTCTCCACTTTTTGGTACTACCATTGGTTATTTTTGTCTCATCTTATTTGTTAAATCTTACCAGGGATTTATCGATTTTATTAGTCTTTTAAAAGAGCACATTTTGGTATTACTACGTCTGTATTTTTTTCCTATTTTGTAACTAATATTCTCAATTTTTTATTTCATTTCGTCTCTTTTCTTTAGGTCTAAAGTACTATTTATCCTTTTGTCAACTTTTTGAGATGGATGCTGATTTTCTGCCTTTCTTCTTTTCCAGAATATTTAAAGCTATAAATTTTCCTCTAATCATAGCTTTAGATACATCCCCCAACTTTTGTTTTTTTCCCCCCAAGTTTAAATCAATTGGTATTTAAGAACTGATTTTATGGGGCGCCTGGGTGGCTCAGTCGTTAATCGTCTGCCTTCAGCTCAGGTCATGATCCCAGGGTCCTGGGATGGAGCCCCACATCGGGCTCCATGCTCAGCGGGAAGCCTGCTTCTCCCTCTCCCACTCCCCCTGCTTGTGTTCCCTCTCGTTGTGTCTCTCTCTGTCAAATAAATAAATAAGATCTTAAAAAAAAAAAAAAAGAACTGCTTTTATACCACAAGGTGTGGTATAAAGGTGAACTAAATTTACAATTTAATTTGTTCATGGAAATTGCCTTCAAAATACATTGCAACTAAGCTGTATATAAGATTTTATATGCATTTTGGAAGACACCACACAGAAGCAGCTGTTTTGTCAATAAATTTGATCACTTTCACATTGCTCTTAGTCAGTACACCACAGGTATGCAAGGTGAGAGAGTTATCTGGACCTTACTGTGCACACTGAACCATTCTGGGTGATGATTCATCTTCTCTGCTTGTAGAGTGACTCAGGACATGAAGCCAAATGCCTGATTATAATTTTTTAAGTACCCTTTGTAGACGGCATCTCTTTTACTTAATTCTGACCATCCTGTTACTTTAAGGTCAAGTATAAGTTAATTATTCTCAGAAGACAGCAGAAGCTGTCAACCACTAAGCATCTGCTAACATGGCCACAAGGTTCAGGCTCCAGCCCCAGGCCCAGGCCCAGGCCTCCCTGCTTGCTTCCTGTCCTTAAACTTTAATATGTACTACTTTTTGTTTTTACTCAGCTCAAAATATTTTCAGATTTTCAATGTGTTTTGTTATTTGACCCATGGGCTATCAAGTATATGTGTGTGTGTGTGTTTATGTGTATGTGTGTGTGTGTGTGTACATACACTTTTATTTTCTTTTAAGGTAAGCTCTAGCCCCAATGTGGGCCTTGAACTCATGACCCTGAGAACAAGAGCCATGTGTTCTACCAACCCAGTCAGCCTGCCGCTCCTATCAAGTGTGTGTGTGTGTGTATGTAATATACATGTGAAATTTTATTCTTTTCTTAAAATTTTTTTTAAAGATTTTATTCATTCATTTGACAGAGACACAGCAAGAGAGGGAACACAAGCAGGGGGAGCAGGAGAGAGAGAAGCAGGCCTCTCACTGAAAAAGAAACCTGACATGGGGCTCGATCCCAAGAGCCCTGGGATCATGACCCCAGCCGAAGGCAGACACTCCAACTGAGCCACCCAGGCACTCCTGAAGTTTTATTTTTTAAATTTACTTATTTTAGAGAGAGAGGGAGGGAGAGAGTGTGAGTGCGGAGAGGGGCAGAGGGAGAGAATCTCAAGTAGACTACTTGCTGAGTGTGGAGCCTGACTGGAGCTTGATCTCACAACCCATGAAATCAGGACCTGAGCCAAAATCACGAGTCAGAGGCTTAACTGACTGAGCTACCCGGCCGCCCCAAGTCTCCTAAAAATATGGGGATGTTCTAGATTATCTGTTACTGATTTATGTATTAACTGCATATGGTCAAAGAACGTACTCATTATGATTTTAAATACTTTGACATCTGAAATTTGCTTTTAGCTCAGTATTTGGCCAATTTTTGTAAATGTTATGTGTGTTTAAAAAGGTATATTCAGCACCTGTTGGATGCAGCATTCTTTGTATGTACATTAGGTCAAGGTCATTAATTACAGTGTAATTTTCTATAGTCTTCCTAATTTTGTCTGCTTGATCCATCAATTACTGAGAGATATTTGTTAAATTCTCCCACCATCATTGTGAGTATTTTTACTTTCCATTGTACTTCTGTTATTTTTTGCTTGATATATTATGAAGCCATCTTATTAATTGCATATATACATTAAATTGTTACATTTTATTTTTTAGTTTCTATTTCATGTAATATTTATCTAAAACAACTTTTCTCTGGTTGGTGTTTGCATTATCTATTCATTCTTCTCCTTTTATTTACAAACTTTCTATATCCTTATGCTGTGATCTGTCTCTAATAAAACATAAAGTTAAAAAATCCTACTTGACAATTTGTCTTTTAAACATTAACATTTAATAAAATTTATGAAATATTCTTAATGATAATTTATTCTATTTGTCTTATTGTTATATGTACCTACCTTCCTTTCTTGCCTTCTTGTGGGTTTTTTTTATCATTCCATTTTTTTTCTATAATTTAAAAGTCACAAACTTAAAAAAACTCTCTTTTCTTGAAGGAAACTCTATGGGGTGC
This sequence comes from Lutra lutra, assembly GCF_902655055.1. NCBI lineage: Eukaryota > Metazoa > Chordata > Mammalia > Carnivora > Mustelidae > Lutra > Lutra lutra. The sequence goes on along the minus strand of NC_062279.1, from coordinate 45,202,897 downwards.
CTGGGTGGCTCAGTGGGTTAAGCCGCTGCCTTCGGCTCAGGTCATGATCCCAGGTCCTGGGTTCAAGCCCCACATCGGGCTTTCTGCTCAGCAGGGAGCCTGCTTCCTCCTCTCTCTCTGCCTGCCTCTCTGCCTACTTGTGATTTCTCTCTGTCAAATAAATAAATAAAATCTTTAAAAAAAAAAAAAAAAAAAAAAAAAAAAGAACCCCAAGATCAATAGTCACATACTCTTCCATCTGAGCTGGTGAGGAATGCCCCCTCCCCACCCAGCATAATGTTAACAATTACTTTCCTCTTCTTTCCAGATAATACAGCCCTCACATACTTTATTTATCCCACTGCCAATTATTATTGTCTTACGTTTTAATTCTTTCTTTAAAACCTAATAAAACATTATTATTGTTGTGTTATACAATTTACAATCATTTGACTTACCCACATATTTTCTACTATTTTTACTCTTTATTTCTTCTTGAATCTCTAAGCTTCCATTTGGTATATTCCTTCCTCCTGAATAATATTTTTAAAAATTTCACTTAGCACCTGGGTGGCTAAGTCAGTTAAGCGTCTGCCTTGGTACAGGTCATGATCCCAGGGTCCTGAGATCAAGCCCCACATCAGGCTCCCTGCTCAGTGGGGAGCCAGCATCTCCTTCTCCCTCTGCCCGCTGCTCCCCAACTTGTGCGCTCTGTCAAATAAGTAAAAATTTTTAAAATAAAATAAAATTTCACTTAGTGTGGGTCTCTTGGTAATTATCTAAATAAATTTTTTAAGGGAGGGGTATCTGAAAAATGCTTATTTTCTCTTCACTCTTGAAAGATAGTCCTGCTACGTATGAAACTCTAGGTTACCAATTTTATCTTCCAGTGCTTTGAATATGTTATTCCATTTTTCTTGCTTCTACTGTCAGTTTAATTGATCTCTTTTGAAAGTAATCTCTTTTTTTCTGGTTGCTTTAAGATTTTTTTTTTTGTCATCTGAAGCACTTTTACTATGATGTACTCAGGATTTTTCTTCATATTCATTCTGCATTGGTTTACAGGGCTTCTTCAATCTGTGGCTTAATGTCTTGTCAATTTTAGAAAATTTTTAACCATTATCTCCTCAGACAATTATTCTATCCCATTCTATCTGTGGGAATCCACACACACAGATGATAAGCCTACTCACTGTATCCTCTGTCTCTTAGTCCTTTTTTGGTATTTTATTTTTTCTTTTCATGATTTGTTCTAGATTGGTTTTTTTCTGACCTATTGTGTAGTTCATTTATTCTCTGTTTAGCATTACTGAATCTGTTAGTTCATCTTTCACAATTTAAAAATTTATTTTACTTTTCATTTCTAGCATTTTCTTTTGATGCTTTATCAACTCTGTTTTTATAATTCACAATTTTCTGCCAACATTTTCAACCTAGTTTTTTATGTTCTCAAACACAGTAAGCATTGTTTTGGTTTGGTTTTTAGCATAGCTATTTTAAAGTTCAGTCTGATAAAGCCAATGTCTGGAGAACCTGGCATCAGTTTTTATTTTTTGCTATTTCTGCTGGTTCTCATTCATGTTGTTGAATCTCATCTGCCTAGTTATTTTTGGTTGTGAGTCACATATTATATTTGAAAGACTATATGTAGTAATTTAAAGTCCTACATAATGTTCTCTTAATATAGAGAGGTTTGCTTTTGCTAAGTGCCCAGGGCTACTTTATTTAAATTTCATGGACTGAAATGATTTAAAGGTAGGTTATAGTGCCTTTTAGGGCTATTTTATTTCCAGTTTACCCTTACTCTTACATAGATGAAATCTTCTGCAGTCCCCAACCAAGAAGCAGAAACTTACCAGCCCTCACATCAGCCTTGGCAAACCCTGAGCCCTAACTTTTTAAGTAGGCTCCATGCCCAGGATGGAGCCCAACACAAGCCTTGAACTCACAACCCCGAGATCAAGACCTGAGCTGAGATCCAGAGTTGGATGACCAACTGAGCCATCCAGGAACCCCAAGCCCTAACTTTTTAGCTTCTATCAAGAGGGCTGCTCAGCCTCTTAGTCCCTTATTTTGAAATTCATGAATATCTCTAGGAGAGAAATAGTCACAAATTTTGGGTTTACCTCTCTAGATTTTTTTCCAGATCTCAACTTGGTAATTATTTTGTTAGCTTTCTGAATGCCTCTAAACCAAATTTTAGAATATTGTGTCTAGCCTTTACAGTTAAGTCAGGGTTGATTCAAACTATCTAGTGCGGCTTTACTAAAGTGGAAATCCTCAGTTTATATCACTGAAACCAAAATTGTATTGTGGTTTTAGTGTAGTTTCAGAATGGAATGGAATTAGAAGTATATTCAATTCACCATCATAACCTAAAAAGTTATTCATTTCCTTTCAGAAAAGAAAATTAAAAAACATGAATCAGCTATTATCTACACACCCTGTAAAAAATGGGAATGAAAGGATTCTATTTGTTTACTTTTGTACTTAACAGAGTATCTAGTACATTTTCCATATTAGCACTGAAAGCTCTACTCCATTCTTTTTTTAAGAGTTGCACGTAATATCACTCAATCTAACTCAACAAATATTTACTTATCATGGTTACTCTACTATAATTAGCTTTAGGGCTATTTTGGTAAGCAAAAAACAATGTGTCCTAGCACCTGGGGAGTCTACAGTTGAGTGGGAGTAAAATATATTACTCTTATAATAATACAAATAAATGCAAAATTACAATTCTATCAAACGCTAAGGAGAGGTACACGATGATATGAGATAGCATGATAGGGGTATTGGATCTAGTCAGGTAGGTCAGAAATGTTACATGAGGATGTAACAATAAGCTGAATGAAAGCTAACCAGAAGAGAAAGGGGGAAAGGAGGCTTGCATAAGGAAAATAATATTCTATGTAGAGAATCTGTCATATGGATATGTCATAATTGATTTACCCACCTCTCTGCTGAGGGACGTTTACACTGTTTTGAATCTGTTGACATTATGACAATACTTTAATATATATTCCTATATACAATTTTTGGCATAATTTTGTAAGCATATCTTTATGGTAATTAAGAATCCTTTCTTAGTATATACATTAAGAGTTGACAATAAATTCCATATCTATCTAGATTTGAATATAAATTCTACTAGATCTATTTCTTACATATTCCATTTTTCCCTAACTTAAATTCTTTATTTTGTTTGAATTTTCTCTTGTCTGCATTATTTCCTCAAGAAGAACTGGTTCAGGGGTGCCTGGGTGGCTCAGTGGGTTAAAGCCTCTGCCTTCAGCTCAGGTCATGATCCCAGGGTCCTGGGATCGAGCCCCACGTCGGGCTCTCTGCTCGGCGGGGAGCCTGTTTCCTCTTCTCTCTCTGCCTGCCTCTCTGTCTACTCGTGATCTCTGTCTGTCAAATAAATAAATAAAATCTTAAAAAAAAAAAAAAAGAAGAACTGGTTCATTATAGTGATCTCCTATCTCATACATAAAGATACTTTATGTGGGACGCCTGGGTGGCTCAGTTGGTTGAGCAGCTGCCTTCGGCTCAGGTCATGATCCCAGCGTCCTGGGATCGAGTCCCACATCGGGCTCCTTGCTTGGCGAGGAGCCTGCTTCTCCCTCTGCCTCTGCCTGCCACTCTGTCTGCCTGTGCTCACTCTCGCTTCTCTCTCTATGACAAATAAATAAATAAAATCTTTAAAAAAAAAAAAAGATACTTTATGTATCTTTACATAAAGATATGTATGTAAAGTTATGTTCCACCTGCTCTTCACCTTCAATGCAGAATCTAAAACAACTATGTTCAGGACCCCCTTCTATCTGCCCAAAGTAAGCTAGGCTTTTTCCACTATGTAGATGGTTTATCCTAACAGTTGAGTGAATCGCTTTAGCACAGAGCTTGGAAAACGAGACAGCCAGAGGTTTGAACTCAGGTGCCACCATCTTTCCAGAATCTTCTGCATTCTCAGTTAAGTTAGGACCTACCTTTAAAATCAAACTGCCCACAACACACTTGGGAAAAAATATTCGACTACATATATAACAAAATGTTACTATATAAAGATCCCTCACAGGCTATAAGAAGAAAAGCAAAAAATAAAAAGGTATGAAAAGGCAAAAGATATGAATTGACAATTCACAAAAGAATAATACATGTGGTCAATAATAAAAAAAATGTTCATTAGTCATCATAAAAGTACAAATTAAAATTTTAAAAATACTAGACTATAAAAATGATAATAAACAGTATTGGAGAGTGCACTGTGAACTATACACCACACATACAAAATGGAATCTAGTATAGTCTTTCTAGAGCTTATCTGTATCTGATTTAAAATTGTAAGTATTGGGACGCCTGGGTGGCTCAGTTGGTTAAGCAGCTGCCTTCGGCTCAGGTCATGATCCCAGCGTCCTGGGATCGAGTCCCGCATCGGGCTCCTTGCTCGGCGGGGGGCCTGCTTCTCCCTCTGCCTCTGCCTGCCATTCTGTCTGCCTGCACTCGATCTCTCTCCCTCTCTCTCTGACAAATAAATAAAATCTTTAAAAAAATAAATAAATAAATAAAATAAAATTGTAAGTATTAAATGACACAGATATTCAATTTCTAGAAATTTATCCTATGAAAATTATCAAGAAAATGTTATTCTCAAATTCCTAATACTGCTTTCCTTTCTTTCATACCATATATCAACATATGACTTGCATTTATTGTTTGTCTTCCCTCCCCTAGAATGTAAGCTGATTGCATGCAAGGTTCTAAATAGTACTTGCCATATATTAGGCATGTCATACATACTGGTTGTTGACAGAATGTGTAAAGATTTATCTATAAGGATTTTTAAATCTGTAGGGTTTTAAAACAAAAAATTTGGAAAAAATCCAAAATCCAACAGCAGGGATTGAGTAAAACAAAAATTATCAATAAAGACAACTAGATAACTGTTAAAAATTAATCTACTAAAAAACTATAAATGCTTATGATACTAATACGTGATTTCACTTTTGTTAAAAAGGAAGAAGAGGGGAAAATATATGCAAAGATACAAGACAGGTAATAATACTAGATCAAGATGTGAACAGTTGGTATCTATGAGGTGGTAGGATTATAGCTAACTTTTTGTTCTTATTTATGGTTTCTTGTATTTTTCAAATTTTATTTTTCTGTAATGAACACAATTCTTTTTTAATAAGACAAAGAAAATTATTCAAAACAAACTAAAACCAAAACCAATACTTCATTTCTAGTTCAAACGAGAAAAGGCAAGTTTACCTTCAATTTCATCATCGGAAATCAATTCATCATCAGAGCATATGTTGAGAATGTTAACCAGCATCTCTGTGACTATATGATAAGACAAAATAACCCAAAATGTATACAATTAATAAGGCATTTGCATTTTCTCTAAAATGATAAGAATGTCTAAACACACATGTTAAATAAATATAGACAAAAATGATTTGTCATTATGCTATTAAGAGTGATTACAAAGAGTAGCATTAAATCTAGACCTTCAGGTTTATATAGAATTTGGGGAAATTACTCGCTTCAGTATAAGTCTGGTCTTTGAAGATTCTATTGTATAATTACTTGATTTCATGAGACTGCTGTCCAGAGCCTTTTCCTCACTGATCGGTACATGAAAAGATTTTCTCCCATTCTACAAGGAAGTTAAGCCACCAGGTCTATGCCCAACAGATTTATTTTATATTTGCATAGCTTATTTATATAGGTGCACAAATAAAATTCTACAGGACACTATTTCCTATTTAAATCTCTTTATCACTGAAGAAATCACTGAAGGAATGCTATAGTGACTTATGTTATTTTAACATCCTGATCATAGTAGGATAGCTACTTTAATATTTACAACAAGAAGACCACAATTAACCAGAACTATAACTTAAAAACCAAGTTAAAAAATTAAATAAATAAAATAAAAAACCAATTAAGTGCCATTTAAAAATCTTTGTACTCTCTGAGTACACTGAGAAGTGCCCGATGATGCTGATGTACTTACAGACACAAAAACAATCTTTGTTATTATTGTATAAAGCCATCAAAGCACACACACACACACAAAAATCTTTGTAGAGAACAAAGACTTTAGAAAATACTTCTGATAACTTTATTATTTGTTTATTTATTTTGCTTCTGTAAGTTTAAGAAAAACATTTCTGAACCATCAGGAAGCTCATGCAAATAAAAAAGTGTGCTCCATCACTAATTAAGACAACTGATCATCCAGTTCTCTTACCTTTTTCCCCAACAAATGGCAAAGACCATGTGAAAACATCCATAAAGTTTGGAAGCCAATAGGGGTGTGGAGAACAGTTAAACTGCCTGATATTCATGACATTGTTTTCATATTTTAGCACAGCAGCTAAAAAGGAAAAAGCAGGAAAATCTGGTACAGAGGAACATGACATGGCAAATGGTATGCTTTGTATAGCTGTGCACCTACTGAACAGAATTCATAAACTTACTTTCCATTTGTAAGTTCAGGACTCATTATCTAAGAGCAGATGGAAAATCTTAGAGCATTTTATACAGTTCATTCTTTTAAGAATTATCCCAAGGAACAAAGTTACCTAAAGATCTCATATAATAAAAGTACAAAAGAAACTAAGCTCTGAAACTTCAAAGGGTCACTACACAGTAACCATCCATAGAAATCTCACATTCCACATTAGAAAAATTTTGTCATAATTTCCTTTTATAGGCCAAATGGTTACAATTACAGCTCTCTTTTGAAGGCAAACATTTTTCACTAAGCAAACATGTTTTGCTTAGTCATTATCCAGAGCCAAAGATTTTATAAACTCTCTGGGAGTTTATAACATAGCAAATATCAATTCATAGTTGGGGATACAGATGGCAAACTTGGAGCAATTTTTATGGCTCAAAAGTAGATTGTATCATCTCTGCATATTACATAGAGGATTAAAAAATATCCATCTCTCCTATACAGAGTCAGTATACTGCTAACACCATATAAATGTTTAACTTAACCAGTTACCATGAGCATAAGCACTCATCATCATGAGCAGGGGCCTGCAAAGCTGTTTGCACTATTGTCTTTAGTCTTACTGTGATGATAAATAGATTCAGCTATGAAGCACTTTAGAAATGACAGATATAGGTCATTTCCTGCTTCCTGTTTCTCTGCTTATTAAAGGATAGCCTCATGTGCTCAAAATTTAAGTTACTGAGTGTCTAAAATGTGTACCATGGGGACTGTAAATACATGAAAGGAGGATCTCCTACTCTTAAAAACCTAACACTGGATATAATATACATGTCCCATTATTTTCATGTACATATTTTTTTATTTAGGTTAGATGAATACATAATTATTCAATAATTCCCTCAATATACACAGGAAAAAGAAGTAAGAGGTGGGTCTTCACAGTGGATTATTAGAAATGAGAGCATAACAAATTGCTTTTGGGTATGTTCTCAGTGGACACAAAAATAGGAAAAGAAATCTTTAAAAATCATGACTTAAGGATCTTTCACATAATCACTGGAACTAAGAAATACTTGGTAACAATATGTAAGAAAGAAAAGCAACAGAAGAAGAAAGAGAAAAAGGAAAGGGGGAGAAGGTTGTCATTTTCAAGAAGGAGGTACTTGGATGGGGAATAACTGAGTACCAGGAGACACTCTTTCATATACCACTCTCTTTCCTAAAAAAAAAAAAAAAAAGTCTGAGGAACAACCAAGGAAAATAAGAATGTTTCAAGATAAAGTTACCAATTGTGTCAAAGTCAATAGAAAACTCTGGTAGATGGTACTGTGACTTGAAAGTTCACTAAAGGAATAATCAGTATCCAAACCGGGTTAGAGTTGGGCAGAAAACAAGCTGGCACTTAGTGAGTGAGTCAAGTGACTGCTGTGTTGGTGGCGGGTTTCAGCCGAGCACACTGATAAATCCACTGCGCAGGCAACAGACACTCTTCCTAGTGAGTTTGCTCTTCATCCCAAATATGAGGACTAGGGCCAGGAAGTGTCCTTGAAGAAGTTGCCAATATAAGCGGCACATACCATTTATCACAGAAGAAATAAGAAAACCAAGTCTCTAACATATTGGGAAAATTAGGAAGAAGAAAATAAGAAATGGAGTTAGGGAGAAGCAGAGTGTCGTGGGATAGCTAAGACTCAGAAAAGAATGACGAGATGTAAAAAACTAGATGGCTGGGAGAGAACTGAAGTCAAAAAATTATTTTTTAAAAAGGATAGTAAGCCACTGAGATGACTGATTCAAATCAGATTGAAGTGAGATGTGCCACTCCTTGGTGTCCCTTTAAACAGGCTACGTTAATAAGTATACTATGGACCTCTTTTAAACTCAACTCCCCAGCTGCATTTACAAGGTATGACTATAAAGTAATGAGACTTAAAAACCACCAACTACAAACACACCAGACGTTATATATGAGATGAGTGTGGTCCTCTGATATAATCACACTAGGCACAATAACAGTAAAATGTTACAGTATCATAGCAACTTCAAGTTTGACAGACACTTTTAATGTTTATTTTTAGCATTCCAACTTATCTTCAACAACCTTCTATCACAGGTATTTTAAAGATACACTGAGGCTCAGAGAAGTTAATTAAGTGTCATGTTAGCTGTGAATTTAAAAGTGAAGCAGGACTAGACCAAAATTTTTTTACTCCTAGCTTAGTGCTCTTTTAAATAACCTTGCTGCCTTACCGTATATTTAATCCAAAGATACTGCCACTACTCAAAACATTTTTGGAACTCCTCTTTTGGAATCGCCTCCAGACCCATTTTACAAGCAACACAAGAAAAACCAGTCTCATTACCCTATAATCATACCTTGTTTCGGACCCCAAACGGTATCATCTAGCTTGATCACTCACCTTATTCACCAGTCTTGACTCCAAATGACTTTTGGCTGTTCCAAAAATCAAATCCACCCTCAAAGGACGAAGATTTCCCATCACTGAGGATAATCAAAAGAATGTGTCGCAGACTCTGAAGGCAATGCCAAAAGAGGAGTTCCGAAAACGCTTTGAACAATGGCAGCATTGTTGGAATAAGCATATAGCTTCCCAAGGTAACTACTGTGAAGGGACAATACTCACTTGGATATATACGTTCTGGCATGTTTGTACAGAAGTTCTATTATTTTATAGTCATACTTTATAAACAACAAAATAGTTACAGAGGATATTACAGAGGAAGTTTGCACTGATACAAAACTTAGAAACGATGAATCATAAAAAATTAAAAAAAAAAAAGATTTTGGGGTACCCAGCTGGCTTAGTCACTAGAGTGCAGCTCTTGATCTCAGGGTCATAAGTTCAAACCCCATATTGGGCATATATAAAAATAAAAATTTCAATAGGATAAGGTCTTAGAATTTCTGGATTGAAGGCATGTTTATATTTAATCCTCTCTGTTTAAACCTCTCTGAGGTTTAGAAAAATAATGTGACTTACCTAAAGTCACACTATTAGTTTCTGGCAGGGCTTGGACTAAAATGATTTTTCTGACTTTTTGTACAGTATTCATCTACTCGTACCATTCCTCAAGAAAAGCAAAAACAGCTTAATAATTTACAAACAGTAAAACTCCAAATAGTGATACTTTATTAAGGTACTGTTATAAATAAATTCACCAAAGGTAATAATTTATGATGACTATCTAAACTTGAACCTGAAATAATTTCTTCTTATATATTTCTTAAAAGATTTATTTTGGGGGGGGGGGGTTGGGGGAGGAGCAGAGGGAGAAAATCTTAAAACAGTCCCCACTGAGCACAGAGCCTGACTTAGAGCTCAGTCCCATGACCCATGAAATCATGACCTGAGCTGAAACCAAGTGCCAGAGGCTCAACTGACTGAGCCACCCAGGTGCCCCTGTTCTTTTTATATTCTGATTTAGGAGTACACATCAGACCTATTATGAACCTTATTTATATTTACAAAGAGCCTAATAATCCTTAGGAGATGAAAACCAAGCAGTAGCCTAAATTCTAAGTTTCTTGGCCTTTGTCTCAATTAAGACCTCTTATATATACACATACATATGATTATATTAGAGCTCAGAATTACTCACAAATTCAAATTCAAATATCACTGGGCTCCTTTACCTTTATTATTATAGACATCTAGGTAATTGGGGGCAGAGAAAATTGTAATGAGTGACGGAAAGCCTGTTGTTTGGCTCTTCCTGTACATTCGATACCTGGAAGAGAGATAACAGTCTGTCTGTCTTGGTATAAAAGGCAAAAACTCTGCAGTGATAATTGGTACAGTTTTAATATAACTTACCCAGCATCCTGGGCTTCGTGGGCTCTGATTATTGATAACAAATTATTGTTCTGCAAAAATTCACAAACTGCAGGGTAGCTGAAAAAGAAAATTAGAAAACATAAACCCAGAACTAAAACAACTGGTTTTTATTTTTTAAAGATTTTATTTATTTATTTGACACAGAGATACATAGTGAGAGAGGGAACGCAAGCAGGGGGGAGTGGGAGAAGGAGAAGCAGGCTTCCCACCGTGCAGGGAGCCTGATGCGGGGCTCAATCCCAGAACCATGGAATCATGACCTGAGCTGAAGGCAGATGCCCAATGACTGAGTCACCCAGGCATCCCTAAAACAACTGGTTTTTAATAGGAGGAAGGGGAAAAGTAAAGATCCTATTAGTTGAATTTATTTCCAGATTATAGGTTTGACATACCACTGAACTTTTATTAATGGCTTAGCAATAATCACTTTCCACTTCACTAATATACCTCATTCCAGATCAAATATGCAGATTAACAGACCTTAGGACAGGAAAAGAGCTCCCCTACCTTTTAATTTTTTTGTCTTAACCCTTAACATAACAACACCAAAACTTTTCTTATCTTGATATAAAAAAAAAGTACCAGGGTAGTGTGTACATGTGTGAGACAGTGAGAGAGAAAGAGAGATTAGGGGCTAAAAACTGAACACACAATTATCAGATTATCAAATTGTTAGAAAAGCCAAAGAATCTACTTATAGCTTCACAGGTAATATCAATGCCAAGTTGATATTATGCAGGAATATTTCATGAGTAAATGCAAATATTACACCCAACTGTATTCTGATGAAAATACTAACCATCATCTGAGGTTTTAGTGGTCGTAATCACAGAACACAAATCACCATAATAAATATAATGAAAACATTTGTAATACTGGGAGAATTACCAAAATGTGACACAGGGACAGGAAGTGAGCAAATACTGTTGGAAAAATAATACCCAAGAGACTTGTTCAACAGAGGATTGCTGCAAACCTTCAATTTGTAAAAAAACTCCGTATCTATGAAATGCTATACAGCTAACTGCAATAAAATATGGTATGCCTGTGTTTTATATCCGCATATAAATAAAGGTTTTGTTTTTTAATTAAAAAAATAGTCTGACATATTCCATTACCTGAATATACCACAAGGTATTTAACTAACTAGTCTTCTACTGAACTATTGAACTATATACAATAAAACTAACTAGTCTTCTATTGAACTATTGAACTATATACAATAAAATATGGTATGCTTGTATTTTATATCCACATATAAAGTTTTTTAATTAAAAAAATAGTCTGACTTATTCCATTACCTGAATATACCACAAGGTATTTAACTAACTAGTCTTCTATTGAACATTCAGGTTGTTTTAAATCTTTTATCATAAGGGTACCTGAGTGGTTCAGTTGGTTAAGTATCTCACTCTAAATCTTAGGGTCTCAGGGTTGTGAGTTTATGCCCCACGTTAGGCTCCTTGCTGGGTGTGGAGCCTACTCAAAAAAATAAATTTATCATAAATAATACAGCAGTAAATAACCTTGTACCATTGACCCTTAGACAATGTGGGGAGTGCAGACTCCCCATGCAGTCAAAAATCTCTGTATAACTTTTTTCTTGGATGTAGAACTTTTTTTTTTGGATGGAGAACTTTTTAAAAGTAGGCTCCATGCTCAACATGGGGCCTGAACTCACGACCCTGAGATCAAGAGTCACATGCTCCGCCGACTGAGCCAGCCAGGCACCCCTCATGTATGTAACTTCTGACTCTCCCAAAAGCTGGCCTGTTGAGTAGAAGCCTTACCCATAACATTCAATTGACACATACTTTGTATGTTTTATGTATCATATGCTGTATTCTTACATTAAAGTAAGCTAGAGAAAAGAAAATGTTAAGCAAGAAAAAATAAGCAAGAAAAATACATTTCTATACTGTATTACATTTATATAAAAAAAAAAACCCGTGTTTAAGTGGACCTGTGCAGTTCAAACACGTGTTGTTTAAGGGTCAACTGTATATACATTTTATACATCTGCACATTTATATAGTTGATTCTTGTTATTTGCAGTAGCTATCTTGTAAATACTACATTAGTCAAACCTGAACCACTGCTCCTAGAGAAAATACACAGGGTCCTGTGAGCCTCTGGTCACATTTTCATTAACCAATCAATACATAACTTTGTTTTATGTGTGTTTCTGTGTAAGGACACCTTATTTAACATATACTGTTAATTAATTAACATGGAATTCATGGACAGCAGTGCCTTAAGTCATACCCGAATGAAGCTTATATAACATATACGTATTTTCTCTGTAAGACACATCACAGCCTTCTTACACGTAGAAATACTCAGTAGCACTTAAGCACTATATTGGGGACGATTTTACATAGCAAAATCGCCAACAAAAAATATGAAAAATATTGCACTAAATGGACCACAAAAAGAATGGTGTAATAATAATCTTAAAGCATGAAAGCTGAAACAAGACAACAAAGAAGCTTCTTTTTAACCTCAGTTAGGAACACACATGGGGTGACAAATTTTTCATCATTCTCAACATGTGCATGTCTGAATGACTGTGATTGTGCTGTGAGTGGTAACTTTGCAGTTACAAGTAATTTTTAGCAGGTAAGCAAATCTGAAGATCAGAATTCGTAAATAACAAGCATCAATTGTATAGCCACAGGAATACACTTTAGAAGAACTTCTTGGGGCGCCTGGGTGGCTCTCATATACTCTCTTTCCCTCTCAAAATAAATAAATAAAATCTTTTTTAAAAATTTTAGGAGGGAGCAAAATTTAAATGACTCAGAAAGTAATAAAACAAGGTTGCTTAGAAGAATGTTACAACTAGGGGTGCCTGACTGGCTCAGTGGGTTAAAGCCTCTGCCTTCGGCTCAGGTCATGATCCCAGGGTCCTGGGATCGAGCCCCACATCGGGCTCTCTGCTCAGCGGGGAGCCTGCTTCCTCCTCTCTCTGCCTGCCTCTCTGCCTACTTGTGATCTCTGTCTGTCAAATAAATAAAATAAAAAATCTTAAAAAAAAAAAAAAGAATGTTACAACTATGACAATATTAAGGCTTTTCACTTATTTTATGTGTATTTCATTTAATACGTGTTTTATCTAGGCAATTAACAGAGACGAACTAAATGTATGCATTACTTGTCACACTAAAACACTGGCATTAAAAAAATTTAGACTTCATGGGACGCCTGGGTGGCTCAGTTGGTTAAGCAGCTGCCTTCGGCTCAGGTCATGATTCCAGCGTCCTGGGATCGAGTCCCGCATCGGGCTCCTTGCTCAGCAGGAGCCTGCTTCTCCCTCTGCCTCTGCCTGCCATTCTGTCTGCCTGTGCTTGCTCTCTCTCCCTCTCTCTCTGACAAATAAATAAAATCTTTAAAAAAAAAAAAAAAGTTTAGACTTCAAACCTCTCTCTATCTCCCTATTTTTGAACAGCAGAACAAAATAAAAGCTCACATACGAGATTTAAGACAACAGCCAACTTCCAGGAAATGTCCTGGGCTTAGTTCACAATGTCCTGTTCTTTTTATATCTTTGCCTATAGCAGTGGTTCCAAATGCTAGAGAGCTTTTTTATTTATTTATTTATTTTTAAAGATTTTATTTATTTATTTGACAGATAGAGATCACAAGTAGATGGAGAGGCAGGCAGAGAGAGAGAGAGAGGGAAGCAGGCTCCCTGCTGAGCAGAGAACCCGATGCGGGACTCGATCCCAGGACCCCGAGATCATGACCTGAGCCGAAGGCAGCGGCTTAACCCACTGAGCCACCCAGGCGCCCTAGAGAGCTTTTTTAAAAAAGTAACAGGACTTTCCTGTCTCAGACTCACTGAATCAGAATCTCTGGGGGAAGAGCCAACAAATCTTTATTTTTAAAAAAAGCTCATAGATGATGTTTGGGAAGAAACAATCAAGGTTGTTTTGAGTCAGAAAATAACATTTAAGCACTGTAAGATGTTCTGTTCAATCATGTTCAGTATGTTACATTTAGGTCCTAATGAAGGTACTCATATATGAGGGTACATAATACCTATAAAATGTAAAAAAATAAACAAGGATTTTCTGCCTTCTAGTCATCAAAAAATAAAAAAGGCTTTATAGTACACAAATTAGGGATATAAAGTACTTATAAATAATTTGATGAAACATATTACAATTGCTCTTCCTAATTTTATAACTTCGAGGATTAGCTTACCTGTAAAAATAAGAGCACCCTCGGACAGTGTTGTGAGTATAGTGCTCCAAGGTCTTTTCATTGCCATAATCCTCTGAAGGATCAGACCAAAGCAGGTCACACACTGGCCCAAAGGCTGGAGGTTCTTTAAACCTGTCTAACTAGAAAACACACAAAAGCCAAAAGAAGAAAAATCATGAAGGCAAAAGCGCTTTTGGAAACTGGTATGGGTCAAAAACAAAACAAAACAAAACAAAACCCTCCCACCCACAAGAACATGTTAGGAGAAAAAGTAGCAAGCCCCAGTAAAGAATTTTCCCTTTAGGAAGAAAATGAGCATTTAATAAATCTGGATACACAATTTTTATTATTTTTTTGAAATAAACTTGTATAACTATCCCTGTCATCTAGCGATACTGTAGAAAAGGACTCCTTTACATCCTAGTCTTAAAAGCAGTACCCACCTAATTCAAATGTGAAATCAACCACTATGGAGAGACACAATTATTAAGAAAGACTACATAACGGTTCATTTCAACTGCCTAGGTGAGCTAACATTACCATCAGAGCAAGAAAGGTTTTACAATTGTTCTGTTCATTGTTTACTTCATTTCAATGGAGATTTCTAGTTTTATTTTGTGAAGGACTTTCATCCTTTCCATTCTATGCAGTGCAGGCACTTCAATGTAAGTTATTAATTTAAGACTTGAGTCACTGCTGCTTTGGTTGTTAGTAGCATAAACACCAAGACAAAACCAGTAACTAAAATAGCTGAGGACTTCTACTAAATGAAAGGGGAAGTTTTTAATACAATTGATTCAGAACTGCAAAATTCAAGACTTATACTGTAAAAGAGAAATTCTGGTTATTTAAAGACCCTAAGGCAGCAGAAATATAGCATATCTTCTTATCCTGAGGAGAGTAAACTTTAATTCAAAGAAAAGTCTTATAAACAGAAAAATCTTTAATTTCAGTACCTACATGAGACAGGCAGAAAAATACAAAGGTAGAGAAAAGATACAATGTAAAACAAGAAAAGTGAAAAAAGGATGGATCATCCTTATAGAAAATCCCAAAATTAATAACAACCAATTCACACAGTGTAGAAATTAAATTCTATCATCTAAAATGTCAACGTTAATGAAATTTCAGAGCTGGAAGTCCTCAGACCATCTATTCTGATTTTTTCATTTCTCAGAGAAGAAAATGTGACTTAGAGTTAAGTTGTTTGGTCAAGGTTACACAATTAACTGCAGGACACGGATTAGAACCCTGATTTCCTTCCTTTCGTATTGCTACAAAATTTAAAGTTTCAGGGCTATACTCAAAATAGGTTATGTTTCCAGTGGGTGAAAAAACAGATTTCATTAAAATTTACATATATTTTCTGGAAGATATTTAGCAAAATGTTAACAGTGGTTGTCTGCCAATAAGGAGATCACAGGTGATTTCCACTTTCTTACTTTTGATTATCTGTATTTAAAAATTTTCAGCAATAGAGGCATATTAGATGACTACAGTAAAAAATAAAACTAAAAATATATATACTTCATGAGACTAATGAAAGATTACTTACTTTCTTAATGTCATCTAAACTAGTAATTTCAGGTGACATCCCTCCATGTACACACAGAAACTGCTGGTTTAAGAGGGCAGCAAGAGGAAGACAGTCAAATGTCTCCATACAAGCATCATACACCTGTTCGGAATATTTGATTCGACCTATCAAAAAAAAGAAAAACAGTCAAAGGAAGAAAAGCTAAAATTTATCATATGTGAAAAAGGATACTGGACAGAAAATTATGAAACTACTTTAAAGCGAATTATTTCAGGCCAATTTGAAAACAATCATCTTTATAAAAATATTCTTGAAAAGCTGTAGATAAAAGGTAAAGAAAATCTTCTCTAAAGACAAGTGTGACCTTGGATTAACTTTCCAGCTCTGTTGCCTTGGAAACCTGATAAGGTGAATGTCAGCTGTGTTAAAAGGCAATATGGCTTATGGTAAAAATTACTCAATTACCTGGTAGGTAGCTACAGCTTTGGACTTGAGTGGGATGACTCAAGGTAGGTCCCTGTGGGACCCTGGAATCTAAACCAATAAAGCTCTTATGGGCAATATCAGGAATCGTGCTACATGAGGCTTCTAAGCCACAGGGATTCCCTGATCTACCCAATGTGGATATTGTTTCCCTGCACCTGAACTGTGACTTGGAGAGGGAGGCAAAAGGCAGAAAATTTTTGGACTGCTATATCCACTCCTATGAGGACTACTCCACTGAAAAGGGATGCCCAGATCCCCATTCCTGGACTGTATCCTTCTAAGTAGATAAATGCCAATATGGCCCACAGTAGTCTTGTAAGCCTGAAAATTTGGGGGGAACTAAAAAGACTCCCTGTGGGTACTGAAGATATATAACTGGAAACTGAAGTTTTAAGAGTAATCAATAAAATGTCAGTAATCTTTTGCTATGATTTTTAAGATCTTTAAGAACATTTTGTCCCAATTCTATTTTATGTAAAAAAATTCATCTTTGGGGTGCCTTGGTGGCTCAACTGGTTAAACATTTGCCTTTGGCTCAGATCATGAGATCAAGTCCCTCATCGGGCTCCCTCTCCGTCTCTTTCAAGTAAATAAAAAAAATAAATAAAAATAAATGTTCGGGGCGCCTGGGTGGCTCAGTGGGTTAAGCCGCTGCCTTCGGCTCAGGTCATGATCCCAGGTTCTGGGTTCAAGCCCCACATCGGGCTTTCTCCTCAGCGGGGAGCCTGCTTCCTCCTCTCTCTCTGCCTGCCTCTCTGCCTACTTGTGATTTCTCTCTGTCAAATAAATAAATAAAATCTTTAAAAAAAAATAAATAAATGTTCATCTTTATGAACTGTATTTTGGAGTTAAAGAACAAGGAAACACTCCAGTGGGCCAAGGGTGGGTTCTCCACAATTACCCAGAAAGAATCTGTCATGAAGTAAGAGGTGGAAAGCTACGAGATGGTTTTAGTTTAAAGAGAAAGGGAATATTTTCTTCTTCCTTGGCCTTGGATTTCAGAAAGTCAAGCATGGAGGTGCCTATTGGTAAAGAAGGCAAGAGGCTGTATAGACAGGCAGCCTTACAGAAATGTGAGCTCCTTCTCTACCAAAATTCTGTGAAGATGAGACAAGCCTATAGGAACTAGAGAACAAAGCTTTAACAAGTGAGTCAGATTATCTAGCTGATCATTATTTCTGTGTTTACTTACTTGTAATTTCCAAGCTTTTAGAAAAGATGTGTTTAAGGATCAGAGCCTGGTCTTAGCAAGGCTTTAGAGAATAAAGTGAAGGGTAATGGTCCAGATTTGGGCCAGAGTACAGAACATGGATGGCAGAAATGTCTGGAGAGACATTTTTAAAGGGGAGATATAAATGAAAGGACCATATTTGAGGTTAAAAGACCTTCCATTCCTGAATGTGAGGATCTTCTCCTTATTGCGAAGGTTTGAGAGTGTTAAGGGAGTTTGTGGGTTCCTTTAAAAACTTTCAGAGCATTTTATATTACCATGACCACAAGTAAGATCATCTTATTTCACAACATACGCTAACTCTAATAGGACAACCAAGTTAATAAGAGCCATGCCTTATGAATCTTTGCATCTCCTTAAAATTACATCCTTATATTCTGCTTTTTATCTGAACGCCATAAATTTTGACTATTGCAAAAGTAGATCCATACTGGCCACAAAGTTTATATGAGGAAAAAAGTTAAAATAAAACAAAACAAAAAAACTAACTCCTTTTGTCTGTGGCCAATGATTAAAAAACCCTTGGAGCCAGAGTTCCCTCTGTTGCCAATGTCAATAAAAAATTCCTCTGTAAGAGTCTTAAGCTTGGATATAGGCAGGAGTTCTGTGTTTTGTTTTGTTTTTAATTCAAGTATAATTGACATGCAATGTCATATTAGTTTCAGTACAACATAGTAATTCAATTCTATATATTATGTAATGCTCACCATGATAAGTGTAGTTACCATCCTTATCATATAGTTATTACAATATTATTGACTATATATCCTATGTCATACTTTTCATTCTTGTGACTTATTTATTCTCTAACTGGAAGTTTGTGCCTCTTAATCACCTTAACCCATTTAGTCCATTCTCCCACCGGTTTCCCCTCTGGAAACCATATTTTTTCTACATATTTACGAGTCTGTTTCTGCTTTTGTTTTGCTTTTCAGATTCCACATCTACGCGAAATCCTAAGGTATTTGTCTTTCCCTGTCTGACTTATCTCACTTAATATAATACCCCCTGGGTTATTCCATGTTATCACAAAGAACAAGAGTTTTCATTCATTTTATGGCTGAGTAGCACTGTTGTGTGTGGGGGTGCCTAGGCGGCTCAGCCAGTTAAGTGCCTGACTCTTGATTTCGGCTTAGTTCCCGATCCCAGTTTCCTGGTGTCCCAGAATGGAGCCCTGCATCACACTCCCTGCTTGGCCGGGTGGTCTGCTTCTCCCTCTGCCCCTCCCCCCTGCTCCTGCTTTCTCTCTCTCTCTCTCTCTCTCTCAAATAAATAAATAAAATCTTTTTTTAAAAAATAAAAAAATATGACTCTGTGTGTGTATGTGTATATATATACACACTGCATCTTTATCTTTTTTCCTATCAAAGGATACTATGTTGCTTTCTTTTTTTTTTTTTTAAAGATTTTATTTATTTATTTATTTGACAGACAGAGATCATAAGCAGGCAGAGAGGCAGGCAGAGAGAGAGGGAAGCAGGCTCCCTGTTGAGCAGAGAGCCCGATGCGGGGCTCGATCCCAGGACCCTGAGATCATGACCTGAGCCAAAGGCAGCGGCTTAACCCACTGAGCCACCCAGGCGCCCCATACTATGTTGCTTTCATATCTTGGCTACTGTAATTAATGTTACAATAAATATAAGGGTGCATATATCTTTCAAATTACTGTTTTCATTTTCTTTGGTTAAATCCCTAAGTGATGGAATTATACGGTACTTCTATTTTTTTTTCCTATTTTTAATTTTGTAAGGAAACTCCATACTGTTTTCCATAATGGCTGCACCAACTTACATCCTTCTCCCCATCTTTGTTATTTCTTGTCTTTTTGATACTAGCCATTCTGACTAGTATGAGTTGATAGCTCATTGTGGTTTTGATATGCATTTCCCTGATGATTAGTGATATTGAATAACTTTTCATATGTCTGCTGGTCATCTGGATGTCTTCTTTGGAGAAAGGTCTACAAATGACTCAAAAGAATTCCTTAGCCTACTACCAAAAGGATACCAAGTCTGGAGAAAGATGGCAAGTGTCTTAACCCCATTTTGTGCATTAAAACAGGAGGTTACACAGAAAACAAGTGTTGGCAAGAATGTGCAGAAAAAAATGGAACCCTTGTGCACTGCTGGTAGGAATGCAAACTGGTGCAGCTACTGTGGAAAACAGTATGGAGGTTCCTCCAGAAATTAGAAGTAGAACTACCCTACAGTCGAGCAGAGAGCCCGATGTGGGGCTCGATCCCAGGACCCTGGGATCATGACCTGAGCCGAAGGCAGAGGCTTTAACCCACTGAGCCACCCAGGTGCCCCTGAACAAAGTATTTTAACATGTGTCTACATTAGTACATCTAGGTCCACCTTGATCTTTCAACAGTTTCAATAGAATAGAACAGTTCAATAAAATGAACATCTTTCATTCTATTTTTGAAGATGTATTAATACATCTTTCAAATGTATTATTTAAGCAATCCCTTTCTGATATTTAAATTATCTTTTTTTAAAAGATTTGTTTTATTTTATTTTTTTGAGACAGAGAGAGGGAGCATGAGAAGGGAGAGGTCAGAGGGAGAAGCAGACTCCCCGCTGAGCAGGGAGCCTGAAGTGGGACTAGATCCCGGGACTCCAGGATCATGACCTAAGCCAAAGACAGTTGCTTAAATCAACTGAGCCACCCAGGTGCCCATAAATTATCTTTTTTTTTTTGCTATTATAATTAACACTATAATTATTATCATACATCCTTATACATCCATATCCTATTGTTTTTTCCCAAGTATACAGTATGGTAAGGAGAATTCTAAAATGACCAGCAATGACTTACAGCATTGTGTAATCTATGGTCACTTTCAGTGGTTGGAATTTGTGAATATGTTGAGACTCCTATGATTACACATATCCTTAGGACAAAAGGAAGATTCTTCTAGGTAAGCCTGACCTAATCAGGTAAAAACCTAAAAGGTTTTCCCTAGCTGGCTGATCACAGAAGAGGAAGGCAGAGAGGTGTATTCCGGCTGCCTGGAAAAAAGTGAACATCAACACTGACACTGTGAACTGCTTAGGGGGCCAGGTGGCAAGGAACTGCAAGCAATCTCTGGAAGCTGAGGGCAGTCCCTAGCCAACAGCTAGCAGGAAAACAATGAATATTAACCCTACAGTCATAAGGGCTGACAAAAACTGGTGAGCTTAGAAAAGACCCCAAGCTCCAGATGAGAACCATAGCCCTGGTGACACTTGGATTTCAGTTCAGGGAGACCCTGAGCAGAGAATTCAGCCACACTCTGCCTGGACTTCTGACCTACAGTAACTGTGAGATAATATATGTGTTGTTTCAAACAGCTAAATTTGTGGTGATTTGTTACACGGCATTAAAAAACGTATATAATCTGCAGGAAAACTCCTAGAAGCCAAACGGCTGGGTCAAAAATTTTTACAGACATTCCAAAATTACTCTTCAAATACCTTATACCAATTTAAGCACACCAACAGATCTAATTTTTTTAAATTTCCTGGGTATTACCTAGTGATTTGAACTGTTTATTCTAAGTCCCAAGGGATAAAATGATCTGTATCTTGCCCACTTGTAGCTCACTGTTCTGTCAGGGGAACTTTTTTTAAGCGTTCATACTCTAAAATTTTTTGTAATAAGAACGACCTTTCCTTTCATCATCTACTAGGAGAAGGCTGTTTATTACAACTGCGAACTCCAGTGTAGGAAGCTACAATAACAAGAGTTACTATGAGCATATGGAACACTAGCAAGTTGTTATCTACCTATAAGTAAAGGGATTTGGGGAGAAGGACTGGATAAACTCTTGAGCCTCAGAAAACAAATTTCAAAGTTTTTTTTTCAACTTTGAACATTCTTTTGGGAAAAAAACTTTAAATATTTTATGTTATATTCCTCCAAGATAATAATCTGAGGAGAAATCTGAATAGGACACAAAGTAAAATCCATGCTCAAACCATCATTATGACATTAAAGCATTTGTATATATTCAGTATTATGTGGGGAAAGAGGTAGATTTTAGAGTCAAACAATACTCAAGACTTCATTTATTTACTTATTTTTTAAAAAGATTTATTTATTTGCTAGAGAACAGGGTATAGCAAGAGAAAGCATAAGCACAGGGAGCAGAAGAGGGAGAAGGAGAAGCAGGCTCCCCACTGAGCAGAGAGCCCAATATTGGACTTGATCCCAGGACCCTGGGATCATGACCTGAGCCAAAGGCAGACTCTTAACTGAGTCACCTAGGAATTTTGTTCAGCTTCCTTATTTTATAAAGAATATGCTAGGGGCAGGACGCCTGGGTGGTTCAGTCTGCTAAGCATCTGCCTTCAATTCAGATCATGATTCTAGGGTTCTGGGATCAAGTCACACATCAGTCTCCCTACTCAGCAGGAAGTCTGCTTCTCCCTCGGCCTGCCACTCCCCCTGCTTGTGCTCTCTCTCTCTCTGACAAATAAATAAATAAAATCTTTAAAAAAAAAAATATGCTAGGGGCGCCTGGGCAGCTCAGGTCATTAAGCATCTGCCTTTGAATTAGGTTGTGATCTCAGGGTCCTGAGATCAAGCCCCGCATCAAGCTCCCTGCTCAGCGGGAGGCCTGCTTCTCCCTCTCCCACTCACCCTGTTTGTGTTCCCTCTCTCACTGTGTCTCTCTCTGTCAAATAAATTAAAAAAAAACTTAAAAAAAAAAAGGAATATGCTAACATTTTAGAAATTAAAAGGGTTAAAATCTTGTGGGTTTTAATTCAATACTTTCCTTTCACTTCATATAAAAATACAAAAATTCCTTAAAGTATGAATTGATACATAATATTTTTAGAGGGCTAGAGTATGTAACTAAAGTCTTTAAAATATTCATGACCTGTGGTCTAATAATTGTCTTCTGAGAATTTGTGCCAAAGTACAAATCCTAGATGATCATTCATTCAACCAATATTTTTAAGCTATCTCCTATGAGTTATTAGATACTGTTCTAGAAAAACAACAGTGGATAAAACATGTCCCTGCTGTCATGGAACTTAAATTATGGGGGGAGAGAAAAATAATAAATGTATTTTTAAAATATAAATTTTAGGGTGCCCGGGTGGCTCAGTCGGTTAAGCATCGGCTCAGGTCATGATCCCAGGGTCCTGAAATCTAGTCCCGCATCGGTCTCCCTGCTCAGAGAGCCTCCTTCTCCCTCTGCCTCTCCCCCTGCTTGTGCTCTCTCTGTCACTCTCAAATAAATAAATAAAAATCTTAAAAAAAAATGAAATAAAATATAAATTTTATATAAAAATATATAAAAATTTCAGGTATTGATAGATACTAGTTTTTTTAAAAAGCAGGGCATGAGAGTAAAATGATAAGATATTTAACTTAGAAAAAGCAACCAGGGAAGAAAGTTTCTTAGATGACATGAATGAACAGATAGCTATCTGGAAAACAGTAACTGCAAATGCCCTGGGGTAAATTCTTTCAAACCAGCCCAATATATTACCATCACATTGAATGTTAAGTAAAAGCCAATTGTGAGTACCTAGATTCTGGTCAAAGAAATCTGTGAGGTTTTTTGTTTGTTTTTTTTCAAACAGCTAGCAACATTTTGACTTTCAAAAATTCTACCTTTAATAATAAACTTTTTTACTATTACAGTATTATTTATAGTTGGAAACGATAGAAATGTCATACAGTTATTACTAAATTGGCTACATAAGTGCATTCATAAGATGGGATACTTTAAAAATATTAAAATAACATTTTAAAATCATGTTCAAAAATAGTGAGTGGTACAGAAAAAATTTCTTACATAAAGTGAAAAGAGCAATTTATTAATCAGTGCATATAGTAGCCCAATTTTATTTTGAAAATATGTACAGATATATATGCATTTGAACTATTTCATGATAGGCTTTTATATATGCAGAAAAGAAGACTATTTCTCAAATAGTGAGATAATAGTTATTATATTTAAGTGGTATAACTATGCACAATTTTTATCTTCTTTGGACTTTTCTATGTTTTCCAAATACCTCAAATGTATTACTTTAATATACATAGAGTAAAACTACAAGTTATTTTCAAGATAAACATTTTAAGGTAGAATCTTGGTTCTGACGAGAAAATGAAAACCAGGACGCATTTGAGTTCCATTAGTTTCTTTTCTGCATGTTTGGTTCATTTTGGGACTGAGAACAGGGGAACTAAAAAAGTTATGGAAGTGCCTGGCTGGCTCAGTCAGTAGAGCAAGTGACTCTTGATCTCGGAGCTGTGAGTTCAAGCCCCACATTAGGAGTAGAGTTTACTTTAAGAAAAAAAAAAAAGTTCTGGAAAAGTGATTATACTTACATTCCTGTTTGAAGGTGAAATACTCTGTAAGATGCCTGCATTCATGATTTCCTCGAAGCAGAAACACTGTTTTGGGATGATTAATTTTTAAACTCCATAAAAACAGCACACACTGTAAGACAAATATAAGGATAAATTTTTATACATGACCATGATAACACATAAAGACAATTTATAGGAATTCAAATGACTTGATATAATGGTATAGCTCATTGCTATTCCCAAATTGAAACATGAAAACTTCCAGCTTTTTGAATGTGACATGCTATTGCCCTAGTCTAGTGAGAAGGCTCCATACATACTTCTCCTTAATTTCTATTCCAATGTTCTATCCAAATATCTAGAACTCTGTGACAAAGCCATTCACATACACACACACACACACACACACCCCTATGTCCTAAAATCTGTATTTTATTTAATGAAGAAACACCAGAGACATTTCCACTAAAATAAGGAATGAGGCAAGGATATCCACTATCTTCTGCTACTATTCAACACTATACTAGAGATATTAGCTAATTGAATTAGACAAGAGAAATTAATTAGAGGTTTAAGAATGGGTATAAAAACCCCTCTATTTGAAGATGATATAGTAATGGTATATCTGACAATGGAATACTATGCAGCCATCAAAAGAAATGAAATCTTGCCATTTGCAATGACGTGGATGGAACTAGAGGGCATTATGCTTAGCAAAATAAGTCAATTGGAGAAAGACAACTATCATATGATCTCCCTGATGTGAGGAAGTGGAGATGTAACATGGGGGGTTTGGGGGTAGGAAAAGAATAAATGAAACAAGATGCGATCAGGAGGGAGACAAACCATAAGAGACTCTTAAAGTCACAAAACAAACTGAGGGTTGCCGGGGGCAAGGGGGTAGGGAGAGGGTGGTGGGGTTATGGACATTGGGGAGGATATGTGTGATGGTAAGTGCTGTGAAGTGTGTAAATCTGGCAATTCACAGACCTGTACCACTGGGGCTAATAATACATTATATGTTTATAAAAAAAAATTATTTAAAAAATTAAAAAAATAATAGTGTATCTGAAAAACCCTAGGAAAAGATCAATCATAAAACTAACTCAAACAGGGCGCCTGGGTGGCTCAGTTGGTTAAGCAACTGCCTTCAGCTCGGGTCATGGTCCCAGAGTCCTGGGATCGAGTCCCACATCAGGCTCCCAGCTCCATGGGGAGTCTGCTTTTCCCTCTGACCTCCCCTCTCATGCTCTCTCTCACGCTGTCTCTCTCTCTCTCTCTCAAAATAAATAAATAATAAAAATCTTAAAAAAAAAAAAACTAACTCAAATAATAAAAGAACTCAGCAATAAGGCAGGATATAAAATTAATATACAAAATCGATAGCCTTCGTATACACAATAAATAGGACACACGGTAGAGAAAACGCCATCTACAATAGAGCAAAGAAGATTAAGCATATAGGAATGCAAGATTAAGCATATAGGAATAAATTTAGTAAGAAATGTGCAAAATTAATACCAAGAAAAACTTAAAATCCTCCTGAAAAACACAAAAATAGGCAAGAACAAATAGAAAAATACTCCTTGTTCTTGGATAGGATGATTCAGCATTAGCTCCTCCTAATTTATAAAATTACTGCAATTCCAATAAAAATACCAACAAGCTATTTTATGGAGTTAGACAAGGAGATACTAAAATTTCTATGGAAAAATAAACATGCAAGAACAGCCAGGAAATAGCCAAGAAAAAAACATCGAAAAAAGAGAACTACATGGGAAGGGGAACTAGTCCTATTTGACATTAAAAGATACGATAAAGCTTCTATAATTAAAACAGTGGTACTGGAACATATATAGGTAAATAAAATGGAATAAAATAGTCCAGAAATTAATTCAAGTATGTACAGAATTTTAGTATAATCCTAGATCACTAGGAGTAATGATGGACTTCCCTTTTTTTTTTTTTAAGATTTTATTTATTTATTTGAGAGAGAAAAGGTACACACGTGCGCACAAGCAGGAAGCCCAGTGTGGGGCTCCTCATAGAACCTGATCCTACTATCCCATGACCCTGAGATCATGACCAGAGCTGAAGTCAGATGTTTAACTGACTAAGCCACTAGGTCCCCCTAATGATGGACTTCTTAATAAATGTCTCTGGGACAACTGGTGCCATTTCAAAAAAATTAGAACCATAACCTACATAATATATAATAAATGAAAAATGAACAAGGGAACTAATGGTATCAATATGAAACCATTTAAGTTCTATAAGAAAAAATAGTGAGGAGTGCGTGGGTGGCTCAAGTCGGTTAAGTGTGTCTGCCTTCAGCTCAAGTCATGATCTCCAGGTCCTGGAATCAATCCCCATATCAGGCTTCCTGCTCAGCAGGGAGTCTGCTTGTCCCTCTCCCTCTGCCTCTCCTCCTGCTTGTGCTTTCTCTCTCTCAAATAAATAATTGGCAAAAACTGATAAAACTAAATATTCATTTAACTTTTGACCTACCCTGAAGATACCCTCCAACAATAAGAAAATACATATGCACAAAGTTGCAGTATTCCTTATAATACAGCAAAATTTTGAAAACAACCTAAATGACCATACATAGGGCAGACGGCTGAGCAAATTATGACACACTCACACAAGAAAGTACCATGAAGCTACGGAAAACAAAAAACAAAACAAAACAAAACAAACAAACAAACAAAAAACCAGACAGAAAGATCTCTATAAACTGATTTGGAACAATTTCCAAAATACACTGTGAAGTGAAAAAAGCAAAGTGCAAAAGAGTATGCCACCGTTTCTGTAATAAAGAAGAAATATAAGAAATATACACGTATTGGGGTGCCTGGGTGGCTTAGTCATTAAGCGTCTGCCTTCGGCTTAGGTCATAATCCCAGGATCCTGGGATCGAGCCCCACATCGGGCTCCCTGCTCAGCGGGAAGCCTGCTTCTCCCTCTCCCACTCCCTCTGCTTGTGTTCCCTCTCTCTGTGTCTCTCTCTATCAAATAAATACATAAAATCTTAAAAAAAAAAAAACACACAGGTGTTTTTTTTTTTTTTAAAGAAATACACGTGTATTTACTCATTTGTGCAGAAGAAATACAGGAAGGATAAATCAGAAACTGAAGTTACCTATAGTGGGCACAGAGGAAAGGGGTGGAAGAAAGGGGGCACTGGGAAGAGTTTAAGAGCACTGAGGAGGGAACAAGGATTCTCAAAGGATAACACTTTGGATAGCTTTGACTTCTAGAACAACAGTAATGTTTTACACATGTCCCCCCCCCCCCAAATAAATAATTAAATCAACCAGCATGTGAAAGAAAACCCAAACAGAATACAAACAGTAATAAACCTAACTGTATTATAAATAGATAAAGCAACAAAGAAGGGTATGGGAAAAAAAAGAACTAACCAAAGTAACTTTGGAAAACAGCATTTTGTCTGCATACTGCAAGGCTAAAGACATAGAGAAATATACACCAACACTGTATCTCTAGTTAGTAAATCTGTTTTCACAGCATGAATTGGCTTTATATACTTATTTCATGGGTATACTAGGATTGAACAGACAAGTGAATATATTGTAGGTAATGGAATAGGAAAGGAAGAAGACTAGACTGAATCTTGTGATGTTGGGACTGGAATCAAAATTTACTCTTTTTAGGGTATATACAGATAGATATAGAAACAAATAAAAATGTGGGTATATGTGCAGGTTAGTGTGTTTATATCTATTTCCTAGCTCCTCCTGAGAGGGCCTAGGACCTCAAAATCACTATGTGTATTGATTTTGGGACTACAAATAAATTGTAGCAAGAAGGCATATATGCAAACACAGAACCTGCAAATAATGATCAATCATATATACTCATCATGAAATATACATTATCTCAAACACAGTCTCCAAACACAAGCAACAACTGATAGGATTATGGTAAGAATCAGATAATCAGGGGCGCCTGGGTGGCTCAGTGAGTTAAGCCGCTGCCTTCGGCTCAGGTCGTGATCTCAGGGTCCTGGGATCGAGCCCTGCGTCGGGCTCTCTGCTCGGCAGGGAGCCTGCTTTCTCCTCTCTCTCTGCCTGCCTCTCTGCCTGCTTGTGATCTCTCTCTGTCAAATAAATAAATAAAATCTTAAAAAAAAAAAA
Source organism: Lutra lutra (assembly GCF_902655055.1). Classification (NCBI taxonomy): domain Eukaryota; kingdom Metazoa; phylum Chordata; class Mammalia; order Carnivora; family Mustelidae; genus Lutra; species Lutra lutra. The sequence goes on along the minus strand of NC_062279.1, from coordinate 45,174,654 downwards.
AAAAAGAATCAGATAATCAATAACTGGAGTTGGCAATTTTGATACTCAAAAGCAACTCCTAGTTCAAGCAGGAAAAAATAATGAAAGTTACAAGGAACAATTCAATGCAAACAGAATTTTTCAATTGCAATTTCAAACAATTGCAATGCAAAAAGAATGCATTATTTTCAAGTATATACAAGACAGCCACAAAGGGGCACCTGGCTGGCTCACTTGGTAGAACATGGCAACTCTTGATCTTGGGGCTGTGTGTTCAAGCCCCATGTTGAGTGTAGAGTACTTAAAAAAAAAAATGGTCACATAAATCTACTAGGTACCTCATCACAAAGGGAGTCTCAAAAAAATTCCAAAGTATGAGTATTATTCAGGTTATGTTCTCTAATTAAATTACATTAATTAGAATCAGTAACAAAATATAACACTAATAAAAAATCCTGCATGACTGGAAACAAAAAAATATTACTTCATTATCCTGGAGTTAAAGAGAATTCTTAAAATATAAAATACTAAATAGGGGAGCCTGGGTGGCTGAGTGGGTTAAGCCTCTGCCTTCGGCTCAGGTCATGATCTCAGAGTCCTGGGATTGAGCCCCACATCGGGCTCTCTGCTCAGCAGGGAGCCTGCTTCCTCCTCTCTCTCTGTCTGCCTCTCTGCCTACTTGTAATCTCTGTCTGTCAAATAAATAAATAAAATCTTTAAAAAAAAAAATATATATATATATATATAAAAATACTAAATGATAATAGGGGTGCCTGGGCGGCTCAGTGGGCTAAAGCCTCTGCCTTCAGCTCAGGTCATGATCCCAGGGTCCTGGGATAGAGCCCCTCATCGGGCTCTCTGCTTCCTCCTCTCAATCTCTCTGCCTGCCTCTCCCCCAACTTGAGATTTCTGTCTGCCAAATAAATAAATAAAATCTTTAAAAAATAATAATAAATGATAATAAAAACCATACATATCAAAATCTGTGGGACCCAGATAGAGCAGCACTTAAAAGGCAATATACACTGACAAGTACATTTATTTTTTTAAAAACAGATATGGAGGGACACCTGGGTGGCTCAGTTGGTTAAGCGGCTGCCTTCAGCTCAGGTCATGATCCCAGCGTCCTGGGATAGAGTCCCATATCGGGCTCCTTGATCGGCAGGGAGCCTGCTTCTCCCTCTGTCTCTGCCCGGCTCTCTGCCTACTTGTGATCTCTCCCTCTCTCTCTCTGACAAATAAATCAGTAAAATCTTAAAAAAAAAAAAAAAGATATGGAAACTTGTTTGCAAATGTCTAATCTGTATCTTAAAGGTCAAACAAGAAACTCCTAACAGTGATTGTAAGACTGGAATGGCTAACATATGAGGAGATGCTCAATTTCATCAGTAATTGGAGAAATACTAATTGAAACAATAACATACTATTTTAGACTCATCATTTATACTCAAAAATAAGAAAATGAGACAAAACCAAATTCTGGAGAGAAGGCTGTAAGGAAATATGAACTCTTAGGTGTTACAGGCAGGCACATAGATCAGTACAGCTATTCTGAAGAGGAATCTGTGATTGTCAGTTCAAGAATGAAAGTATATACCCTTTTCCCTGACAATTCCACTCTTGTTGATAAACCACAGAGAAACTACAACATGGGACCATCAGTGGATTTATATAAGAATATCCATCACAGGGACGCCTGGGTGGCTTAGTTGGTTGGACGACTGCCTTCGGCTCAGGTCATGATCCTGGAGTCCCGGGATCGAGTCCCGCATTGGGCTCCCAACTCCACGGGGAGTCTGCTTCTCCCTCTGACCTTCTCCTCGCTCATGCTCTCTCTCACTCATTCTCTCTCAAATAAATAAATAAAACCTTAAAAAAAAAAAAAGAATATCCATCACAGCAACGTCAACTATAGAAAGAAACTGCAGGCGACATAGGTGTCCGCCATCGAGAATAAATGACTACAATGTCAGAGATGTAAACTATGGAACACTATGCAGCAGGCAGAAAGCAATGACCCAGAGAACTTGGATGAATCTAAAAACATCACGGTAAGTGAAAAACATCCAAATTAACAGAAACAAAGCTACAGCGGTGGTTCTCAGTGTGCTCACATTCATCTCAAGTGTGGTACATTGGCATCACATGGCAACTTTTTAGAAGTAGAGATTTTCAGACCCTATCTCAGATCTAGTGAATCAGAAATTCCAGGTGGGGCCCAGCAATCTGTTTTGGAACAACTGCTCCAGGAAATTATGATGCATGCTAACGTGTGGGGACCACTGAATAAGCACCATAATACTAATGTAAAATTAAAATACTTTATCCACCAAAACATTACATATTAAAAAATTAATGTAATGTATTCTATGTATTCTCTGGTATATACTAACCATAACAGAAACATATATAATGGCAAGAGGGAGGAAAAAAATAGAGTTCACAGATAAGAAAAAAAGTAAAACAGCAGAGAGGGACTTTGCAATGACTAGTAATAAATGTGTCATGACCTGAAGAGCTTGATTAATTCAACTGGGATTTTCCCACCTCCCAAAAAAGAAAGACTTTAAAATTCTAAATCCAGGTACTTCTCAGTAAACCTAATGTAAGTCACTGACATCTCTTGCCCATGCTTACTGGATTCAATTCCTAACTGGCCTCCCTCCCTGTACCCACTCTTAGACTTCCATTCAGTTTACCACTAAACAGCCAGAATAACTGTTTTGTTTTGTTTGTTTCAGAGAGAGAGGGGAGGGAGAGAGGCAGAGGGAGAGTGAGAATCTTAAGCAGGATCCATGCCCAAGAGGAGCCTGACATGGGGCTCAGCTCAATCTCACAACCCTGAGATCATGACCTGAGCCAAATTCAAAAGTCAGATGCTTAACCAACAGAGCCACCCAGGTGCCCTCAGAGAAACTGTTTTAAAACATAAATACAAATATATCATTCCCTAGCTCCAATCTCCAATGGCTTCCTACCACATTCAGAATCAAACCCAAACTCCTTACTATGGTTTGCGAGGCCTGACATCATCTAACCCCTGCCTATCTCTCTGATACGTTGCCTACAACTTCCCCTTACTCATCATTCCATCTAGCCGAACTGGCCTTGTTACTATTCGTGGACTGCATTAGGCCGGCTCCAACCTCAGTACCTTTACACTTCATAGGTCCTCTGCAGGAATATACTCACCCCTCCCCCGACCCCCACCACAAAGGCATGGCTCATCCCCTCAGGTCTTTAAAGTTTCTCAAATAGGCCTTCCCTAATCTCCATCTAAATTAGCTATCCTTGATGCTCTTTTAGCCCCTTACCCTGACTTTCACAGGCATAAACAAATATAGGACGCTGTCCCTTCAACAGAAAACCCAGTACAGGACTTGGCTTTGCTTGTTCATCTCCATCCCCAGAATTTAACAGTGTTTCTCAACAGAAGCACTATTGACAATTTGAAAAGCATGGTTCTTTGTTGTTTAGGAGTTTCCTGCATATTGGATGATGTGTGTTTCCCTGGACCCAGCTCATTAAATACCAGTAGAACCTCTCAAGTATTGTGACAAACTATTCATTCATATGTCTGTACATAATTATGTGTACATCTGCAGTATTTCTCAAAAATGGAACTGTTGGATCAAAATATGTGTACATTTTGAGACAGACACTGCAAAACAAACATGAAACTTAAATATGTAAACACATACAAATATACTTAGATGATTTTTTTTTTGGTTGACTTTTGTTTTTGACATATCAACCTACACAGAATATTCCAAAGAAAAAGTACATTAAATTCTAAATGAAATAAATCAGGCTGAGAAAAACAAAGACCATATGATTTCACTTCTGTGTGGAATCCAACACAAAGCAATGGAATAAATAAACAAACATACAAAAAGCAGAATCATACCTATAAAAACAAAGAACATACTGACGGCTGCCAGAGGGGAACATACAGATGGTTGTGGGGGGCTCCCAAAATGGGTGCAAGGAAGTAGGAGGTATACGCTTCTAGTTATTGAATAAGTCATAGAAACAAGAGATACAGCATAGAGAACAGTCAAGATTATGGTAAAGATTATGGTAGCTACACTTGTGGTGAGCAGAGACTTATAAACTTGTTGAATCACTAATACAACATTGTGTGTTAACTACACTCAAAAAAAGGACATTAAATTCATATATAAACTTAAAAAGCACATTCTCTTTTTCTCTATTTCCCAGCCAAGAACATGATACATCTTTTTATTTAACAAGGTCTTTGTTTCTGACTCCTGAAAAGACCAAGTCACCTTTTTGAAGTAATGAGATATATAAAAGCAAAATTCATATCCATATTTCAGTGTAATTTGGTTGATGCACTTCTTGGCCTCTAATCTGAAGTTTTATTTCCTTATATATGCAATTGCACAATTACCTTGTATAATTCAATTATAGGCTCATGATTTTTTAAAAAAATATTTTATTTATTTGAGAAAGCAAGCATGAACAGTGTGGAGGATCAGAGGAAGAGAGAGAAGCAGACTCCCTGCTGAGCAGGGAGCCCAATGTGGGGGGTTGATCCCAAGACCCTGGGATCATGACCCGAGCTGAAGGCAGCCGGTTAACCAACTGAGCCACCCAGGCCCCCCTACAGGCTCATGATTATCAGATTTGTTCAGACACTCAAAAATCACTTCTTTATTTCAGTGTGAACAGAATTTGTACTCCACTTCAACAATCCTTTCTGTATGTCAACAATTATTCATTAGTTGTCAACATGTCAACATGTCAACAATTGATCATCAAATAACATTTACATCACCTAGACATCTAAGAACATTTTCTCTTTGGTAATGCCTGTACATTTAGTATAACATATCCTATGCTGTATTATTGACTAAATTTTCTGTGATATACATTTCATCCCTGTGACTTATTTATCTTACAACTGGAACTCTGTATCTCTTAATCCCCTCTACCTATTTTACCCAACTCTCTCCATCCCACCCCCTCTGACAACCACCAGTTTGTTCTCTGAGTTTATAAGTCTGCTTCTGTTTTGTTTGTTCATTTGTTTTGTAGATTCCACATATAAGTGAAATCATATACTATCTGTCCTTGTCTTGTTTCACTTAGCATAATATCCTCTAGGTCCATCCATGTTGTTGCAAATGGCCACATTTCATTCTCTTTTATGTTGGAGTAATATCCTATTATATCTGGTATATATATATACAGACCACATTTTCTTTATCCATTCATCTACTGATGGACACTTAGGTTACTTGGAATAGAGAAACATTTCAATGATACAGTCTGCAGGTATCATCTCCACCCATCCCAGATACATACTTAAGAGACCTTGGAAATTTACTGAGCAGCAGAGAAACAATTATTTTCTTAGCTTCTACCACTAATTTGTGTCCTCATAGATGACACTAAATTAATCTGAGGCTCTGGCAGGTAACACTGAACTCTTCTGATTCATGAATTTAGACCACCCATCTAACAGAAGAGGACAATCTATTTCTCCTGTATATTTTTTCTGGCAGCTTTAGAATAACTGCTGCTTCTTTGAATGAGCACTAGGTAAGATAGCTGATTTGGATCTAGGAGTGATACTGCACATACAGTAAGTCTTTAGCCACTAGAAACTAAGTACAGTGAGATTATCATACTATGAGGGAGAAGAAGAACTAAAGACTACAAGAACAGCAAGCAGACTCAATTTCTCATCTCAAACTTATTCTGGCCACATTATAAATTTAGTTACCTACACTATTCAAAAGTTACTTCTCTTTTATTTGCCAAGCACATATAGCTGAATCAATGGACATTAAACATGAATGTGCTTTGGTTCCACTGTACTCAAGTCTTTGCATTAGGTTCTAAAATAGTTTTATCTTTTATACACAATAGCTTGACTTGAATTTTTTCTTTTTTTTTTAAATTTTATTTATTTATTTGACAGAGAGATAGAGATCACAAGTAGGCAGAGAGGCAGGCAGAGAGAGAGGGAAGCAGGCTCCCCACTGAGCAGGGAGCCGGATGCGGGGCTCGATCCCAGGACCCTGACATCACAACCTGAGCCGAAGGCAGAGGCTTAACCCACTGAGCCACCCAGGCGCCCCAAATTCTTTCTTCTTAAAAAAAATATTTCATTTATTTATTTGAGAGAGAGAAAGAGAAAGAGCAGGGGGAGGAGCAAAGGGAGAGGGAAAGAGAGAATTCCAAGCAGGGCTCCAGAGTGCAGCCCGACATGAGGTTCGACCTCACAATGCTGAGATCATGACCTGGGTTGAAATCAACAGTCGGATGCTTAACAAATGGAGCCACCCAGGTGCCCCTACTTTATTTTAATTCTAATAATTTTTTCTCATCATTCAATTTTCCAAATATATTTAAGTAAATTGTAAGTTTCCATTAACTTCATTAACTTTAATCATTTTTTCCTTTAATGAACAATGATTAACTGCTTACTACGTGCAACAATATAAAAAATTATTCCTATGGGGCGCCTGAGTGGCTCAGTGGGTTAAAGCCTCTGCCTTCGGCTCAGGTCATGATCCCAGGGTCCTGGGATCGAGCCCTGCATAGGGCTCTCTGCTCAGCAGGGAGCCTGCTTCCTCCTCTCTCTCTGCCTGCCTCTCTGCCTACTTGTGATCTCTGTCTGTCAAATAAATAAATAAATTCAAAAAAAAAAATTTGTTCTAGAGATTGCCATGACATTTAGTATCCTTTTTTAAATAAATAAATAAATAAATAAATAAATAAATAAAAGTAAATCATAGCCCAGCAACTTATGGTTTTATAATTAAGATCGGCTAATTCAAACCCTGTTTAGGGTGAATAGCCATTTATGTCATTTATACACAGCCTATACACTATCTTCAAGAGGAAAGGTTGGTAAGCATTTAACTTATTTGCAAAGCTGGGTTAATACAGCTTTCTATATGTCTACTACATACAGAAGCTACAAGAAGGAATAGATCTTTCTTCTATAAATGAATACATTTCTTTAACACTTTAATACTGGAAGTATTGAAGTTTACAAATTCTGCCAGTGCTCTCATTTTAATTTCTTCTACTAAAGAAAGGAAAGCAAATTTCTAAAAAAACACAATATGATCGTTCCAACGTATCCAGTTTAATTTTTACCTCTATACTGAAATAGCCTCTGTCCACATAATCACCCAGAAAGAGGTAGCGTGTGTTACTAGGTGATCCTCCAACTTCAAACAACTTCATCAGGTCAAAGAATTGTCCATGAATGTCACCACACACTAGGGAAAAAAGGACACAAAGTGAGATGAAAAATTATTTCTTATAAGAGAAATGGCAATAAACCAATAAGATCACAGTTTAGCTTTTAAATCACAGAAGCTTTTGACTAGAATGTTCTATAATTGTGGTCAATCTATCAATACTGAATAGTCCTACTGAAAATATTAGGTATTTTAAATTTTATTTCTTTGATGAATAACAAACCTACTGAATATGCTAAGAGTATCTCATAATTCCTAGAAATATTATCACATACCTTAGTTGGTTATTTGTAATCATTTTTCAAATTAGCTCAAATCTAAGTGCCACCATGCAATTACTTCTCATACCCGTGATTGGAGCCTCTACTTCTATCATGGTCTTCTCTTGTCTCAGGATGGCAGCCCCATCATTGATTATCTTTAAGGCTACTTCCTCTTCCAGTCGCCCTTCCTTCACCAAATGGTTTTTCAAAATATCAATTTTAGGTTTCCCATTCTCAAATACTTCCTTCAAAGTAAGCCGTTGGGTTGGAGGAAAGGGAACAGCTAGGAGGAGAGAAAAAGTAATTTAAAATACTTAAATGTACAGAGAACCATGACCCCATTTCTTTATGCAACAAATTAAACCTAATACATCACTATGATCTCACATCCACAACACCAGAAGTATATGGGGAAAGAAATCTGAGATACTATCATAATATAGATGATAGATTCTAATTTTTAAAAAGGCCACAGTTAAAGTCAAAGTTATTTAGGAGATGAATGCGTATCTGTGTATGTATGAATTATGTTTTTATGTATAAACATGAAAGACTTGAAGATGATTCAGAAAATAAACTAAAAGACCAGGGACTAGATGATATGAGTATCTTTTCTCTATGGAAAATGTGTTAAAAATGAAACTGTGGTTAAAATGAGGGGAAAGAAATCACAGCACTGAAGGGCATTTATTTTTCCATAGAACTGACATAATGGAACCATGTTTTAGAAGTCTGACTTCAGCTCCTGATCAGGGGAATCATAGTTGCATACTTTATTATTAAAAGGTAGTTGACTAAAATATTACTGATAACAAGCACACTGCTAACTGAATAGAGCTGTTCCTGAGAATTACTTGCTATGGTAAAACAGTATAAAGTTGAAGAGAACAGATAAGGACGGTCTAGTTGTGTTTTCTAATCTGTAAATGCTAAAAACTAACTTCAGTTTATTCTTGATATAAAGTCCATGTAATATCATGGTGAACTACCAACTTTAACAAAAAACTTTTTTGACGTTTTTAAAATTGGCCATCATCTCGGGCGCCTGAGTGGCTCAGTGGGTTAAGCCGCTGCCTTCGGCTCCGGTCATGATCTCAGGGTCCTGGGATCGAGTCCCGCATCAGGTTCTCTGCTCGGCAGAGATCCTGCTTCCCTCTCTCTCTCTCTCTGCCTGCCTCTCCATCTACTTGTGATCTCTCTCTGTCAAATAAATAAATAAAATCTTTAAAAAAATAAATAAATAAAATAAAATAAAATAAAATTGGCCATCATCTCATTGTATGATGGAAGTCTACTTAAGATTATAATGTAGTCTACTTTAGATTATCTATGATCTAACATCTACAAGCCTATAAATTATGCATTTAAAAGATGAGCTCATTTCAATTTGTAATTTATGCCTGGTGGTTCTACTTCTAGCTTTATGGTGAGCGGCTCCTGGCTAGCTTAGTCAGAGGAGCAAGCAACTCTTGATCTTGGGGTCATGAGTTCAAGCACCATGTTGAGATTATTTAAATAAATAAATAAACTTTAAAGGTGGGGGGGGCACCAAAATGAACAAGACAGTAAACAACATGTGTTGGAAAGGCTGTGGAGAAAGGGCAACCCTCTTACACTGTTGATGGGAATGCAAGTTGGTGCAGCCACTTTGGAAAACAGCATGGAGAATCCTTAAGAAATTAAAAATAGGGCGCCTGGGTGGCTCAGTGGGTTAAGCCGCTGCCTTCGGCTCAGGTCATGATCTCGGGGTCCTGGGATCGAGTCCCGCATCGGGCTCTCTGCTCAGCAGGAAGCCTGCTTCCCTCTCTCTCTCTCTCTCTGCCTGCCTCTCTGTCTACTTGTGATCTCTATCTGTCAAATAAATAAATAAAATCTTTAAAAAAAAAAAAAGAAATTAAAAATAGAGCTACCCTATGACCCTGCAATTGCACTACTGGGTATTTACCCCAAAGATACAGATGGAGTGAAAAGAAGGGCCATCGTACCCCAGTGCTCATAGCAGCAATGGCCACAGTTGCCAAAATGTGGAAAGAGCCAAGACGCCCTTCAACAGATGAATGGATAAAGAAGACATGGTCCATATATACAATGGAGTACTATGCCTCCATCAGAAAGGATGAATACCAACTTTTGTATCAACATGGATGAGACTGGAGGAGATTATGCTGAGTGAAATAAGTCAAGCAGAGAGAGTCAATTATATGGTTTCACTTACTTGTGGAACACAGGAATAATACAAAGAACATTAGAAGAAGGAAAGGAAAAGTGAATTGGGGGAAATCGGAGAGGAAGACAAACCATGAGAGACTGTGGACTCAGAAACAAACTGAGGGTTTTGGGGGGCGGTTCGATGAGCCTGGTGGTGGGTTTTATGGAGGGCACATATTGCATGGAGCACTGGGTGTGGTGCATAAACAATGAATCTTGGAACATTGAAAAAAAATAAAATTAAATTTTAAAAAATACAACCTAAAGAAAAGGGGGGCGGCACCTGGGTAGCTCAGCTGGTTAAGTGTCCAACTCTTGATTTCGGCTCAGGTCATGATCTCCGGGTTCTGAGATCTAGCTCCATGTTGAGCTCTGAGCTGGATGTGGAGCCTGCTTAGGATTCTTTCCCTCCCTCTCTCTCTCCCCACAGCCTGCACACACATGGTGTGTGCCTTCACTCTTACTCTCTCTCAAAAAAAAGAAAAGAAAAAAGAGAGAGAATCAAGCTGAAATCTACAGGCACTATAAAAATTTTAGACTTAAAAATCCTATGGTAAATTCACTATGCTCTTAGCTACAACTTGACTCATTTGGGTTATTCAAAGCTTACTGAAAAAATTATAGTACCAGGGCGCCTGGGTGGCTCAGTTGGTTAAGCAACTGCCTTCAGCTCACATCATGATCCTAGAGTATCGGGATCAAGCCACACACGAGCTCCCTGCTCAGCAGGGATCCTGATTCTCCATCTCTTCCCATCTCTTCCCAGCTCAGTGATCTCTTTATCTCTCTCTCTCAAATAAATAATTTTTTTTAAAGTGGAAAAAACTAAGAATATAAGTCTTAGAAAAGTTATCTTTAAAGAAATTTACACAAGGTTCAATCGAGAGCCTATGTATGTGACTTCAGAGAACACCAAGTCCTCTGAAATCTTGATCCAGAAAAATAAATGGAAGGTTCCACATTTAATCATTCCCCTTTTCATACTTAATTTACCTCTTTTTGATTTTCAAGCTCTTACTCTCAATTTCTGGCTAACCAATCTGCCCTTCTCCATTTTGAAATGAACCCCACAGAGAGCCTGGTTGTTTTTATATCCACTATGTAAATAAAAGAAATTGGCCAACAAACTAAAAACAAAATGAAACGATATAAAATCAAATGTATTAGAGTTGACAAAAAAGGTATTATAATAGAGGTAGTTCCAGAGACAAGAGATCCACAGATATTGTTTGACTTCTAACAGCAATATTATCACTACTAATGAAAATAAATTCATTTCAATACTTAGTTGTAATCAGGTAACAGTTTACAAAATAGGAAAATCATTTTTTCTATATATCATAAAAGTTATGTAAGGAGAGGTGACAACAACCTAAAGAACTCTTGAGAAAGAAATTTAGAAAGGTATCTTTTCTTTCTCTCAAATTCTTCCATTGCGATTTACTTAAAACAAGTAAACAAGTCACTTAGTTAAATGAAAACAAAAGCAAGGCTGAAATGGATCAAGGGGATTATGCCCAGCTAAAAGAAATGGGACACAGCTGAGCCAGGAACACTAAGAGGAATTAAGATGGGCTTGAGACAACATGCTTAACAGAAAGTTCCAGAAGAGTCCTAAATTTTTAGCTAAGGACAAATAAAATCAATTTCCTTCAAATTAGAAGAAAAGAATCTTCAACCTTAAAGGAGTTACACACAAGTTACTCCTAGCTATGTTTAGAAGCCCTGAATTCCATCTTCCTTATTAGAAAGTTGTATACACACTATAGTTGACATTGATTCATACAAGAGTGGGAACAGCCACCATCCTGAGAGGACTAAAGGAAATCTAGCTAAGTTTGGTCATGGAAGAAAATAGCAAGAGCTTTCCAATTAAACTTTAAACCTATATTTTTTAAAAAATATGCCCCAAGTACAGTGACCATATGTCCGAGCATGCCTATCTGGATATTCTCAAAATTATTTATCTTGTCCTAATGTGACTTAATAGCATCCTCTTTTACTCTCCAGTATCCTGATTTAAATCACCTATCCAGAAACAATATTCTCCAGAATCAGCTGGGGTGTTTGTTTAGAATGTAGATTCTTGGGCCTCAGCCTGGTAGAATCAAAACTTTTGGAGACTTAGGGGGCGCCTGGGTGGCTCAGTGGGTTAGGCCGCTGCCTTCAGCTCAGGTCATGATCTCGGGGTCCTGGGATCGAGCCCCGCGTCGGGCTCTCTGCTCAGCAGGGAGCCTGCTTCCTCCTCTCTCTCTGCCTGCCTCTCTGCCTGCTTGTGATCTCTCTCTGTCAAATAAATAAATAAAATCTTTAAAAAAAAAAAAAACTTTTGGAGACTCGGCACAGTCATCTCCTTTGTTAACAGGTGTCCCAGGCAACAGTTGTGCACACTAAAATTGGTTAGAGTGCACCAGGAAAATGGTTTAAGGGAATTCTAAGTAAAGACACAACTAATCTCGGGGCATCTGGGTGGCTCAGTTGGTTAAGCATCTGCCTTCAGCTCAGGTCATGATCTTAGGGTCTCAGGATCAAGCCCCGCATTGGGCTCCTTGATCAGCAGGGAGTGTACATCTCTCTCTCCCTCTGCCTGCCACTACCTCTGCTTGCGCTCCCCCTCTTTCTCTATCAAATAAATAAATAAAATCTTAAAAATTAAAAAAAAGATCCAACTAATCTCAAATAATCAGCACCTTCATTCCCAGTCATCACAAAGTAATAGTTTTCAGGTCTTTATGTCCTTTTCCCAGTCTCTACTGTGACCACACGGAAACAGGAGTTTGGAATTTCTGAATGAAAAAAAGAGGATCTAGAGTAGTGCTTTGCAAACTACTTGTGGGAACTGCCCCAGTCCAACCTCTAACCTGTCAAAACCTGTACTTTGTAAAATGCAGTAAAAATAAATCACTAGAAAAATGATCACATGCTTAGATGCTGTGCCAATGTCAAACTGCTATTTAAGTTCTTAAATGCTCAATTTCTGTACTTATTAAAGCTAATAACAGGTTATAAACTGACACGGATCCATGGACCACACTGAGTGTAACACTGGTTTAGATAAACATGGAGTCAGGGGAACAAGAATAGGACTAGAATTAAAATCTGAATACTATGTATGTACACATCTTCAAGCCAGAGTTTATTTTATTTCATCTAATGTACACATAAGAGGATTTTCAGCTGACTTCACTATTCACTTCACAGTGAATAATCTTTTCTAAGAACCCAAGTCTGCATCACATTCATTTCCAACTGTTTTTAATGGCACACAGGATTTCACTAACAAGAAATACAACAAAACACTATATGCAGGCAAATGAACAAGCTGAAGTTTCAGCTTCTAACATCTTATACCTACTTAAAACTATGAAGTATATGAATTCTAACACAGAGTTTCAGTTCCTGCATCCTTTCAAATTATAAACCAACTACTCAACACCAAGCACTGAAGTTTCTCTTGTTTCTGAGGCTGTGTGTCACCTCTTTAAACACTCCATTTATGGTCATACTTCTAAAACAATGTCTTAGCACAATTTTTCAAATTCCAAAGAAAATGTATTTAAGTTATTCCAGACATTTTATTTGTTCAAAAAATTAAATTAGGCATTTTTAAATGAAAGAATCAAATGTCAGCAGTGTCAGCACTCAATTTACTGCTTTATTGGTTATATTATACCATAATTTGGGAGGGGGGAGTGATCCCTTCATTTTTAATATAGGTCTATTATTTTATAAACTACAAACCCTACCAACGAAGAAGAGTTAACAGAGGGATTGAAAGGTCTCAAAACACCAGCATAGAGTTAAAAAAAAACAAAAAAACACAAAAAAACTATGAACCAAAAGGTGACTTATCCAGAAATGTGATAATTCAGGGAATATAAAATTACGGTACTTGGGTGCCTGGGTGGCTCAGCGGGTTAAAGCCTCTGCCTGCGGCTCGGTCATGATCTCAGGGTTCTGGGATCGAGCCCCGCATCAGGCTCTCTGCTCAGCAGGGAACCTGCTTCCCCCTCTTTCTCTGCCTGCCTCTCTGTCTGCTCATGATCTAGGTCAAATAAATAAATAAAATCTTAAAAAATAATAAAATAAAATAGAATAAAATTACAGTACTTTTTTCCCCTGAAGAGTAGAAGAGGTCTTGTAATTCAAGGATGACTGGTATTTTAAAAAGCCACTTGAAGTGTATCCACATAAAAAATAAACATTCACAATAAATAATGGGGGAAAACGATTTGGCATAAATAATAAAACTAAAGAATTGTGAAAATGGTTTTATTTCATAATTAACATAACTTGCAGCATAATCAAATATAACCAAGGGCTTTATCACAAACCTTGTAAAAACTGATTAGCCTAAAGGCTCTTTTGAACTCCAGGCTCTTAAGTTCAACCACCCAATTAATATCTACTTGGATGTTTAATACATATTTAAAATTTAACATGTCACGGAAACAACCTAAGAGTTGACTAATGGATGAATGGATATAGAAATGGTGGTATTCACTCTGTCTGCCTGTGCTCATGCTCGCTCCCTCTCTCTCTCTCTCTTTCTAACAAATAAATAAAATCTTAAAAAAAAAAAGAAATGGTGGTATTTTCATACAAAGGAATATTATTCAGCCATAAAATATGAGAAAGTTCCACTATTGGTGACATTATGGATGGTACTGGAGGGTATTATCCTAAGTGAAATAAGTCAGAGAAAAGACAAATACTGTATGATCTCACTCACATGTAGATTCAAACCAAAATAAAACTCACAGAAAAAGAGATGGGACTTGTGGTTACCAGAGGTGAGAGGCAGAGGTGGAGGGGAGGCGGAAATGGGAGCACTGTAGTCAAAAGATACAAATTTCTGGGGCACCTGGGTAGCTCAGTTGATTGAACATCCAACTCTTGATTCTGGCTCAGGTCATGATCTCAGGGTCATTAGATCAAACCCCATGTCGGGCTCCGAACTCAGTGGGGAGTCTGCTTGGGATTTACTCTCTCCCTCTCTCTCTGCTCCCTGACCCACACACTCTCTCCCTAAAACAAATCTTTTTTAAAAAGACATAAACTTGCAGTGATAAGGTAAATAAATACTAGAGATATAATATACAACATGATGACTACAATTAACACTGCTGTATGATCTATAGGACAGTTGTTAAGAGCAAATCCTAAGGGGAAAAAAAGAGCAAATCCTAAGAGTTCTCATCACAAGGAAAAAATTCTTTTTTCTTCTTTCTTTTCTTTTTATTGTATCCATATGAAAAGATGGATGTTAGCTAATCTTACTGTGGTAATCATTTCAAACTATATGTAAATCAAACCATGATGCCACATGCTTTAAACTTATATGGTGAGAAAAAATTAACATATGTCTGGGGGCACCAGGTGGTGGGTATTGTAGAGGGCACGGATTGCATGGGTGTGGTGCAAAAATAATGAATACTGTTATGCTGAAAAAATTAAAAATTAAAAAATTTTAAAAAAATTAACATATGTCCAAAATTAAACTTATTATTTCCCATACCATCTCTAGTCTTTTCCATCTAAATATATAGAACCACACTCAACCCAGTTGCTCAGGCCAAAAAGCTAGGCAGGCCTCCCTTAATCACAATTTCCCCAATACTCCCCAAATCCCAATTTATCAGCAAGTCTGGCTGATTCCTTTTTTTTTTTTTTTTTTTAAAGTAAGCTCTGGGGACACCTGGGTGGTTGTTGGTTAAGCATCTGCCATCAGCTCAGGTCTGATCCCAGGTCCTAGGATCAAGTCTCACATCCCGCTCCTTGCTTAGTGGGGAGCCTGCTTTTCCTTCTGCCTGTTGCTCCTACTGCTTGTGCGTTCTTTCTCTCTGACAAATAAATAATAAAATCTCACCAAAAAAAAAAAAAAAAGGGTAAGCTCTGTGTCCAACGTGGGATTTGAACCCATGACCCAGAGGTCAAGAGTCGCACACAGTCACATGCTTGCCTAATCTCTATAAAATATACCTCAAATTCGGACAGTCTGGGATGCCTGGGTGGCTCAGTCGTTGGGTGTCTGCCTTCGGCTCAGGTCATGATTCCAGGGTCCTGGGATGGAGCCCCACATCGGGCTCCCTGCTGGGTGGGAGGCCTGCTTTTCCCTCTCCCACTCCCCATGCTTGTGTTCCTTCTCTTGCTGTGTCTCTGTCAAATAAATAAATAAAATCTTAAAAAAAAAAAAAATTCGGACAGTCTCCAGCTGGCCCTCATTTGTTTTGGGAGCACAATGCAACCATTCTAACAGGTGTGAGATGATGTCTTCACTGTGGTTTCAATATGCGTTTTCTTGATAATTAGTGAGTGATATCAAGCAGCTTTTCATGTACCTGTTGACCTTCTATATGTCTTCTTTGGAAAAATGTGTATTCAGTTCCTTTTCCCCTTTTGTTAATCAGACTGTTTGCTTGTTTTTGCTGTTAAGTTGTACAAGTTCAGGGGCGCCTGGGTGGCTCAGAGGGTTAAAAACCTCTGCCTTCAGCTCAGGTCATGATTCCAGAGTCCTGGAATCGAGCCCCGCATCGGGTTCTCTGCTCAGCGGGGAGCCTGCTTCCTCCTCTCTCTGCCTGCCTCTCTGCCTGCTTGTGATATCTGTCTGCCAAATAAATAAATAAAATCTTAAAAAATAATAATAATAATCTAAAACTAGCCTAGGGACACCTGGGAGGCTCAGCCAGTTAAGCATCTGTCTTCAGCTCAGGTCATGATCCCTGGGTCAGTAGACTGAGTCCCACATCTGGCTCCTTGCTCAGCCGGGAGCTTGCTTCTCCCTCTGCATGCTGCTCTCCCTGCTCATGCCATCTCTCTCTGACAAATAAATAAGTAAGCTCTTAAAAAAACTAATCAAACTAAAGAATGATCCAAGAGTAAGGGAATATTGGAGCTGAATATAGAGAAAAAGTTGGCATTTTTATAATGTGTTCTAGGCAATCTATAAGTTGTTTCTTTTAGTCCTCCAAATTCAAAATCACAGGATTTTAAGAAATTTCAAAACAGTTTTAGAAGTTAGAAAATTGGATGCTCACTTCAGCACCACATGTACTAAAATTAGAATGATACAGAGATTAGCATGGCCCCTGCACAATGATGATACACAAATTTGTGAAGTGTTCCGCAGTTTTCACATGCAGTGAAAAGAAGGAGCAAACACACTCCAATGTTCATAGCAGCAATGTCCACAACAGGCAGACTGTGGAAGGAGTGGAGATGTCCTTCAACAGATGAATGGATAAAGAAGTGGTTCATATATAATGGAATATTCCTCAGCCGTCAGATAGGATGAATACCTACTATTTGCACTGACATGGATGGAACTGGAGGGAATGATGCTGAGTGAAATAAGTCAAGCAGAGAAAGACAATTATCATATGGTTCCACCCATATGTGGAACATAAGGAATAGAATGGAGGACCACAGGGGAAGGGAGGGAAAACTGGATGGGAAGGAATCAGAGAGGGAGATAAACCACGAGACTCTGGACTCCAAAAAATCAAACTAAGGGTTACAGAAGGGAGGGGGGTGGAGGGATGGGGTAACCGGATGATGGGCATTAAGGAGGGCACGTATTGTGATGAGCACTGGGTGTTATATTCAACTAATGAGTCATTGAACACTACAACAAAAACTAATGAGGTACTATATGTTGACTAACTGAACATAATAAAAGAAGGTTAGAAAACTGGGGACTGGGATGCCCTACATTAATTTTCATTAATATCACATATTAAACTAAAAACAGTTACATGCTAAGCCTTAGGCTAGACACAGCAAAATGTGTTACTAGATTAGCTTTCTAATTTTGACCTATTATGAATAAAGTTGCTATGGGAGCACCTGGCTGGCTCAGTCAGTGAAGCACATGATCCTTGATCTTGGGGTCATGAGTTCAAGCCCCATACTGGGTGTGGGGATTACTTTAAAAAATAAAATAAAATGAGAGCAATCAGAGCTTCCAGACGTGCCTCTCTCCCGGTTTCCTGGAGTTTCCTTGCAGCATGGCCCCCAAACGCCAGTCTTCGCTCCCGCCTCAAACGAAGAAACTGAGACTGCCTCCTGCCCCCAAGTCAGGGCAGACGTCAACATCTCAGCACTTGCATAAGGGAGAAAAAGAACAGCAAGAAGCAATTGAACATATTGATGAAGTACAAAATGAAATAGACAGACTTAATGAACAAGCCAGTGAGGAGATTTTGAAAGTAGAACAGAAATATAACAAACTCCGCCAACCATTTTTTCAGAAGAGGTCGGAATTGATCGCCAAAATCCCCAATTTTTGGCTAACAACATTTGTCAACCATCCACAAGTGTCTGCACTGCTTGGGGAGGAGGATGAAGAGGCTCTGCATTATTTGACAAGAGTTGAAGTGACAGAATTTGAAGATATTAAATCAGGTTACAGAATAGATTTTTATTTTGATGAAAACCCTTACTTCGAAAATAAAGTTCTCTCCAAAGAATTTCATCTGAATGAGAGTGGTGATCCATCTTCAAAGTCCACTGAAATCAAATGGAAATCTGGAAAGGATTTGACGAAACGTTCAAGTCAAACACAGAATAAAGCCAGCAGGAAGAGACAGCATGAGGAACCAGAGAGCTTCTTCACCTGGTTTACTGACCATTCTGATGCAGGTGCAGATGAGTTAGGAGAGGTCATCAAAGATGATATCTGGCCAAATCCATTACAGTACTACTTGGTTCCCGATATGGATGATGAAGAAGGGGAAGGAGAAGAGGATGATGATGATGATGAAGAAGAAGAAGGATTGGAAGATATTGATGAAGAAGGAGATGAGGATGAAGGTGAAGAAGATGAAGATGATGATGAGGGGGAGGAAGGAGAGGAGGATGAAGGAGAAGATGACTAATGGAACACTGATGGATTCCAACCTTCCTTTTTTAATTTTCTTCAGTCCCTGGGAGCAAGTTGCCGTCTTTTTTTTTTTTTCCTTTTCCTTTTTCTTTTCTCCTCTCGTGCTCATTCGCCCTGTTTTTTGAAGTCTCCTTTTTCTCTCCCTTTATACCATGGTTCTCAGCTTATTTTGGGGGGAAATACCTTGAGCAGAATACAGTGGGAAAAGAATCTCTACCCCTTTTTGTTCCAAATTCATTTTTGTCCCTTCCTGTCTCAACAAAAACAAAAACTTTATGGAATCAACACCACCGTGCTCTGTGGGAAAAAAGAAAAACCTTCTGCTCCCTTAGCTCTGCTGGAAGCTGGAGGGTGCTAGGCCCCTGTGTAGTAGTGCATAGAATTCTAGCTTTTTTCCTCCTTTCTCTGTATATTGGGCTCAGAGATTACACTGTGTCTCTATGTGAATATGGACAGTTAGCATTTACCAACATGTACCTGTCTACTTTCTCTTGTTTAAAAAAAAGAAAAAAAAAACTTAAAAAAATGGGGTTATAGAAGGTCAGCAAAGGGTGGGTTTGAGATGTTTGGGTGGGTTAAGTGGGCATTTTGACAACATGGCTTCTCCTTTGGCATGTTTAATTGTGATGTTTAACGGACATCCTTGCAGTTTAAGATGACACTTTTAAAATAAAACTCTCTCCTAATGATGACTTGAGCCCTGCCACTTGATGGGAGAATCAGCAGAACTTGTAGGATCTTATTTGGAATTGACATTCTCTATTGTAATTTTGTTCCTGTTTATTTTTAAATTTTCTTTTTGTTTCACTGGAAAGGAAAGATGATGCTCAGTTTTAAACGTTAAAAGTGTACAAGTTGCTTTGTTACAATAAAACTAAATGTGTACACAAAAAAAATAAAATAAAATAAAATAAAATAAAATGAATAAAAGTTGCTATGAACATTTTTCTATCTATCTTACAGTGGACATAAACACTCCTCTCTCTTGGGTATATATTCAGGGGTGGGACTGCAAGATAGGGAGTAGACATAAGTTTTGTCAAACAGTTCACCAAAGGTTTATACTATTTTATTCACACCAGTGAGTTGTGAGGGTTCTAGTTTCTCCATAGCCTTGCCAACATTTGGTATTGGTTAAGCTTCTAAATTGTATTCAATAATAGTGAGTGTCTACAGGTACCTCTTTGGGGTTCTAATTTACAAATCCGTGATGAAAAATGATGTTGAGCACATCTCCATCTGTTTATTGGCCATTTAGCTATCTTTGGGACATCTCTAATCAATCTTTTTATCCATTTAAAAATTTACTTAATATATTATTTCCATTAACTAATAAAAGTTCTTACATATTCTGAGTAGGTCCCCTTCATCAGATATATACTACCTTCCTTAATCATCTTTACTTACATAAGCATACAATTTAATGAGTTTTATATTTTATATTTTTTAATAATCATAACAGAATAGACTATGCAGAAATTCTTTAAACTTTCTTTTTTGAAAATATAGAAACTTAATTTCTTTGAGGAAATAATAGATGTATCACAAATTTAATGATTTTCTTACTGACAGGCTTTTTCAGAAAAAAATTTATATACTATTATAAATTATATTATAGTGAAAATTCTTATATATATATAAGAATATATATATATGTGTGTGTGTGTATATATATATATATATATATATATACATACACCTATATCCTTGTCCACATCTGATTATTCCCCTATAATGGATGTCTAAAACTTGCACATAATTATTTACTGTTGTGTAACAAATTACCTAAAACTTAGTGACTTTCTTTTTTCTTTTTTCTTCTCTTTTTAGAGAGGGGTGGAGGAGCAGAGGGAGAGAGAAAATCTTAAGCAGGCCAATCCAGGGCTTGATCTCACAACCCTGAGATCATGACCTGAGCCAAAACCAGGCGTCAGACACTTCACCAACTGAGCCACCCAGACACCCCAAAACTTAGTGGCTTTAAAACAACAATAATTATTGTTACCTCCCAGAGATTCTGTGGACCATGAATTCAGCACTGGAAACAGTGGGGCTGACTTGTTTCTCTTCCATGATATCTAGAGCTCCACCAGATACTTGGTAACCAGGGGCTGGAATCATCTGAAAGCTCACTCACTCACTCATCCAGTGGTTAACACGGGCTATTGGCTGAGGCTTAGCTCAGGTTTGGGATGAGAAGATCTACACGTGGCCTGCTCACGTGACTGAATTCCAAGAACATGGATCCCAAGAAAAAGAAAAAGCCAAGAGGAACCTGTATCCTTTTTATATTCTAGCTTCAGAAATCACATCCTAGGGACGCCTGGGTGGCTCAGTTGGTTGGATGACTGCCTTCGGCTCAGGTCATGATCCCGGAGTCCCGGGATCGAGTCCCGCATCGGGCTCCCAGCTCCTCGGGAAGTCTGCTTCTCTCTCTGACCTTCTCCTCGCTCATGCTCTCTCTCACTGTCTCTCTTTCAAACAAATAAATAAAATCTTTAAAAAAAAAAAAAAAGAAAGAAATCACATCCTATCACTCCCACCACACCCAGCTGGTTGGAACAGTAGCAAGCCTGCCCAAATTCAAGGGGAGAGGAAATGGATTCCACCTATTAATGGAGAGTGGCAAAATCCTGTGAGTATCTGGACTAGAAATACAGCTGTGGCCATTTCTTGAAAAGGAGAATCTGTCATATTTTCTCTATTTCAAAGTAAAAAAAATAATAAGTTCCCAATGCCTCTAACAATACCTCTAAATCAGAGCGCTTTTTAAATTGTCCATCCTATATTTTCTAAGCTATTACCAATGAGAATATTTATTCATTTATTATAAGGAAAACATTAGATACATTCCCAAATGTTTCAAAAGTAATTTAGGGTGCTATATTAGAAGTTGCATAAACTAAATATTTTCTGATCTGCTAGTTGTTAAAAAAAAAAAAAATCAGGGCGCCTGGGTGGCTCAGTGGGTTAAGGCCCCTGCCTTCGGCTGAGGTCATGATCTCAGGGTCCTGGGATGGAGTCCCGAGTCGGGCTCTCTGCTCAGCAGGGAGCCTGCTTCCTCCTCTCTCTGCCTGCCTCTCTGCCTA
Organism: Lutra lutra; assembly: GCF_902655055.1. NCBI lineage: Eukaryota > Metazoa > Chordata > Mammalia > Carnivora > Mustelidae > Lutra > Lutra lutra. The sequence continues at coordinate 45,152,990 of NC_062279.1, read as the reverse complement.
CTTGTGATCTGTCTCTGTCAAAGAAATAAATAAAATTAAAAAAAAAATTTTTTTAAATCAGCATTTTTTTCTTCTAAATGAACAGGAGGGATAAAAATGCAAAAATAAACCATTGATATAAAGCAAAATTTTAAAAATACTTGGTTCAAAATAAAATGTCAAATTCCCAGTTTAAAATGAAGACATCATGGTACTAATAAAGATTTTCAAGTCAAGCTTTATTCACTTTGAACCCTAGACTCAGAAGTTCTGGTTGATTTCAAGATTATGTAACTCTGAGATCAAACCTTGCCTTGTGTGCACATCTTCGTTTTAGTTCCTTCCCAACCCCAGGAAAGGTGTTTCTGGAATGATATTCTTTTTTTCACCCCACTGTTCAAACAGAAACTCTCTTGATATGGTCAATAACTACATCCAAATTACAAATTACATTTTGGACACTCTGCAAGGAAAATAACATAATAAAATATCTGTCTTTACCTCTCCTCTCTCCTCAAAACTAAAAGTATAGTAAGTAATAAACTATTTTCATTGTCAAGCAACTCAAATAATGATTTTCTATATTCTTTTTTTTTTAATTTTATTTATTTATTTGAGAGAGAGAGAGCATGAGAAGGGGGAGGGTCAAAGGGAGAAGCAGACTCCCTGCCGAGCGGGGAGCCCGATGTGGGACTCAATCCTGGGACTCCAGGATCGTGACCTGAGCCAAAGACAGTCACTTAACCAACTGAGCCACCCAGGCGTCCCTGATTTTCTATATTCTTTAAAAATTCACATAGCAAGGGGTACCTGGGTGGCTTAGTCAGTTAAGCATCTGCCTTTAGCTCGGGTCATGATCTCATGGGTCCGGGAACAGAGCCCTATGTCAGGCTCCCTGCTTAGCAGGGAGTCGGCTTCTCCTTCTCCCTCTGTCCCTCCCTACCATTCATGTTCTCTCTTTCTCAAATAAGTAAACAAATAAATAAAATATTTAAAAAAAAAAAGATTCACATCGAGAAGGGCACTTGGGTGGCTCAGTCAGTTATGTGGCCAACTCTTGATTTTGGCTCAGGTCATGATCTCAGGGTCATGGGATTGAGCCCTGGGTCAGGCTCCACACTCAGGTTGGAGGCTGCTTGTCCCTCTTCTTCTGCTCCTCCCACTGCTTGCATACTCTCTCTCTTCTCTCAAGTAAATAAATAAATCTTTACAAAAATTTACATAGCAAGAGAGCCCTATCAGTGTTTCACAAGAAAGACAGTGCACTGAGGTCTGATATCAGTCTGTACCTTCAGCTGAAACATTTTGGCATGATAGTATAAGAAACCAGGAGAAGATATATAAGAGGAGGCATAGAATGCTGTTTTATTAAGTCTAAAATGTTCTTTTAAGGGGCCTCGGTGGCTCAGTGGGTTAAAGCCTCTGCCTTCGGCCCAGGTCATGGTCCCAGGGTCCTGGGATGGAGCCCCGCATCGGGCTGTCTGCTCTGCAGGGAGCCTGCTTCATCTTCTCTCTCTCTCTCTCTCTCTGCCTGCCTCTCTGCCTACTTGTGATCTCTGTCTGTCAGATAAATAAATAAAATCTTTAAAAAAAAAATTAAAAAAAAAATAAAAAATAAAATGTTCTTTTAAGACCTCTTTTGGTGGGGGCAGTGGGCGCCTGGGTGGCTCAGTCAGTTAAGTGTAGAACTCTGGTTTTTGACTCAGGTCTCATGATCTTGGGTCATGAGATCCAGCCATATCAGGGGTCCACCCTCAAGAGTCTGCTTAAGATTCTCTCCCTCCCTCTCCCTTTTGGCCCCTCCCCCTACTAGCACACATGCGCTCTCTCTCTAAAAGATTATTTAAAAAAAAAAAGACCTCTTTTTGGGGTACCTGGCTGACTCAGTTGGAAGAGCATGCAACTTGTTCTCAAGATCGAGTTCAAGCCCACATTGGGCATAGAGATTACTTAATAAAACTTAAAAAAAAAAAAAAAAAAAAGAAAAAGAAAAAACTCTTTTCAAAGCAGTCTCCTCTCTTGAGCTGCTGTCCCACATAGGGATGCCAGAGCCAGGGTATCCTATCCCAAGCAAGAAGATGGAAGAGCCAGTGGAAATGCTGGTATCCCTGATCCACTGATGATAATAATAAACAGTGAAAACTCAGCTGTCAGGGACCCTTAGGGAGTAAGTCAATTTGGACAGATGGTGGCGTTGTTTTGTTTTGTTTTGTTTTTTTAAATATTCAGTAAATATTGATTATGACCTGTACCAATACATATATACACACAAATATATACATATACATACACATGTACAACTTTGAAAATAAAAGAAACATTTATGAATCTAAAAGTCCTACAAAGTGAACTCATTTTTTTTAAGATTTATTTTATTTTATTTTATTATTTTTTTTAAGATTATTTATTTATTTGTTTGTTTGTTTGTTTGTTTGACAGACAGAGATCACAAGTAGGCAGAGAGGCAGGCAGAGAGAGAGGGGGAAGCAGGCTCCCCGCTGAGCAGAGAGCCCGACATGGGACTCGATCCCAGGACCCTGGGATCATGACCTGAGCCGAAGGCAGAGGCTTAACCCACTGAGCCACCCAGGCGCCCCGGTTTATTTTATTTTAGAGAGAGAGTATATACATGCCAGGATGGGGGCCGAGGGAGAGGGAGAAAGAGAATCTTAAGCAGGCTCCCTTCCGAGCGGGGTTCAGCGTTGGTGGTATAGTGGTGAGCATAGCTGCCTTCCGAGCAGGGTTCAATCCCACGACCGTGAGATCATAACCCGAGCTGATATAAAGAATCGGATGCCCTAACACTAAGCCAACCCAGTGCCCCAGTGAAGTCATTTTTAAAGGTTAAGACACAAAAAACTACTTAGCAATATATAATATATTGAATGCCTCTTACTTAAAATCTATAAGTGTTCCAGTGGTAATTCTACTGAAAATAAATCCATACAATAGGATCTAAACTGTGACTAAAGAATACATTACAAAAGGCACTAGGGAAATATACCCAAGAATTAGTGCTGGTAGTGCTAGTACTAGTGCACTAATTTTTTTATTCTTACTTTCCTATTTTTTAACCTTTTTCAATGATTGTATTACTTTTATAATCAAAGAAAAACATATACTTAAGAAGTCAGCATATGTAATTATTTCATATACTATATGATTATAATGATTTTTTTTTTTAGATTTTTATTTATTTATTCGACAGACAGAGATCACAGGTAGACAGAGAGCCAGGCAAAGAGAGAGGGAAGCAGGCTCCCTGCTGAGCAGAGAGCCCTATGCGGGGCTCGATCCCAAGACCCCGAGATCATGACCTGAGCCGAAGGCAGAGGGTTTAACCCACTGAGCCACCCAGGCGTCCCTTATAATGATATTTTAACTGAACAAAAAAACTCTAAAATGATTAGAAGTATAACGAAGAGTGCACTACAGATGGGTTTGTTTTTTTTCTATCTGCTTTGCCCTACATTCCATTTTTTCCAAGTTTTATAGACTTTATTGAAAGAAAAGTAACAGGGCGCCTGGGTGGCTCGGTTGGTTAAGCAACTTGCCTTTGGCTTGGGTCATGATCCTGGAGTCCCAGGGTAGAGTCCCACAGTAGAGTCCCACATCAGTCTCCCTGCTCAGCAAGGAGTCTGCTTCTTCCTCTGACCCTCCCCCTTCTCATCCCGCTCTCATGCTCTCTCTCTCATTCTCTCTCAAATAAAGAAAAAAAATCTTAAAAAAAAGAAAAGAAAAGTAACAGATGCCAAGGCCAAACAACAACAACAACAACAAAAAAACCCCACAAAGCAACACCATTGGCAATAGCTTTCCCAATGGTAATCAGTTTAATACATAAATTAGACTTTTCTCAGATCAGCAGAGCTGTATCCCAAACTGACTCTTACCAGTAATAATGAGAAATTCAACCTCAAACTTAAGTTACACCTAAAACCACCAAGAGTTACTAAGATGTCACAGAGGCTTATGCTTCAGAGCATTAAAAAGATATTATGGTAGGCAGGGGGTAGGCCCAAGATTTCTGGCCCATGGTATACACACATTTTCTCCCAGTTATTCCATCAAACAATAATGTAGGTACTGCTGTGAAAGGAGTCTGCAAACATAATTAAGGTCCCAAATCAGGTGACCTTTAAATAAGATTATCCAGGTGGGCCTGATCTAATCATATGAGACCTTTAAATCTGGATCTAGAGGTAACATACATAAGATTTCAGAGAGTTGAAGTATAAGACAGATTTTATTTGCAAGATCTGCATTGTTGGCTTCAAGACAGAAGGGACCATGTAGCAAGGAATGCAGGCAGCCTCTAGAAGTGACCCCTGGTTGAAAGCCAGCAAAAAACAGGGACTTCATTCCTACTACCACGAGAATTGCCAACAACTTCAATGAGCTTAAAAACAGATTCTCCCCCAGAGGCTCCACATGAAAACTCCATCTGTTGGGCACTTTGATTTTAGCCTTTGAGATCCTGAACAGAGAAGTCCATGCTATGATTGGACTTTTGACCCACAGAACTTTGAGCTAAAAATTGGTTGCTCTTTTCAACCACTGAGTTTGTGGTAATTTGTTACACAGCAATAGAAAATGAATGCAAAATTCTTAGAGTCATAATTCTTTTCTATAACCTTTCAACAATTATAAATACAGCTTTAAATACACGAGAAACTAACACAGGCTATCTCTAAGAATTGCAACAAAAGCCATAATGTGTAACTGTGCTATGACTCATAAAACAGATAAATTGAACCAAACCAAACCACAACATGCATTACAGACCATCTAAACTCAAACTCCATTTTTTTTTTCATTTTTCTCCTTATCTATTTCACCCACCCCACCCGACCCCCACATACCTCCTCTCTGGCAATCACCAGTTTATTCTCTATTTTTTTGTTTGTTCATTTGTTTTTGTTTTTTAGTTTCCACATACAAGTAAAACCATATGGTATTTGTCTTTCACTGTCTGGCTTATTTCACTTAGCATAATACCCTTTAGGTCCATCCATGTTGTCTCAAATGGCAAAATCTAATTTCTTTTTTATGGCCAAGTAATATTCCTGTGTGTGTGTGTGTGTGTGCGCGCACGCACATGTGTACCCCACTTCTTTATCCACTCATCTGGGACACTTAGGTTTAGACTGCTTACATAACCTGGCTATTAAAAATATGCTGCAATAAACACAGGGATACATGTATCTTTTCAAATTGGTGTTTTCATTTTTTTTTTAATTTTTTTAAAGGTTTTTATTTATTTATTTGACAGACAGAGATCACAAGTAGGCAGAGAGGCAGGCAGAGAGAGGGGGAAGCAGGCTCTCTGCTGAGCAGAGAGCCCGATGTGGGACTGGATCCCAGGACCCTGGGATCACGACCTGAGCCAAAGGCAGAGGCTTTAACCCACTGAGCCACCCAGGCGTCCCGGTGTTTTCATTTTCTTTGGGTAAATACCCAGTAGTGGAATGACTGGATCATATGGTATTTCTATTTTTAACATTTTGAGGAACCTCCATACTGTTTTCCATAGTGGTTATATCAATTCACATTTCCTCCAACAGTGCACAATTACTCCCTTTTCTCCACATCCCTGCTGACACTGGTTACTTCTTATGTTTTTTATTTGAGCCATTTGACAGGTGTGAGGTGATACTTCATTGTGGTTTTCTGATTTGCATTTCCCTGATGATCAGGGATGTTGATGCATTTTTTCATGCGTCTGTTGGACATGTCTTCTTTGGAAAAATGTCTATTCAGCTCCTCTGTCCATTTTTTTCTTTTAAAGATTTTATTTATTTATTTGACAGACAGAGATCACAAGTAGGCAGAGAGACAGGCGGAGAGAGAGAGAGAGAGAGAGAGAGGAGGAAGCAGGCTCCCCGCCGAGCAGAGAGCCTGATGTGGGGCTCGATCCCAGGATCCTGGGATCATGACCTGAGCCAAAGGCAGAGGCTTTAACCCGCTGAGCCACCCAGGCGCCCCCCTCTGTCCATTTTTTAATCAGATTTTTTTTTTTGGTGTTGAGTTCAAACTCTTTTTCACACCAGACTTCAAATCCGTATGTTCTAAGATAAGACCTCACACAAACTAATAGTAATTGCACAGACACTAGATATGACCTTCTACTAGAACTTAATGAGTTGTAGCAACGCATCTAGTGAACAAATTCTAACTAATCCTTGCTCAGATTACAAACTTCCACCTAAAATCTAACAACCGTCCCCAGTGAGCAGGTTTTCCTAAGTGTCCCCTCTTTTGAGACGGTCCCTCATTCCTCTGGTTCTCTCTGCTTGTTGCAGCGCGTTAATACACCTAAGTCTTCTTTCTTACCTACAAGTAAGTCCTTGATGATCTCTGGCTTAAGGGTGTCCGGCTATTTAACAACTGGCATTTCCACTAAGATTCAGCTGACCTCCTTGTTTCTGGGAAGACCTATGGCTTTGTCATAGTGTGCACATGTGACCACTTGATTTCCACTTGCTTAAGGCCACCCTGTGTGTAACAGTGAGGTCTCTGAGCTTCAATAATTCTGTTGGGCGCTTCAGGATCAAGGTAAAAGTTGGGTTCTCTGACTGTAAGTTTTACCAGATTATACTGTTCAGGAGTGAAATCTGACTTCTACCTAACTAACAGCATTCCTATCATTTGTCTGATTGTTGAGTCTCCTTTTTGTTGTTGTTGTTTAAGCTCTACACCCAGCATGGGGCTTGAACTCACCACCATGAGATTAAGAGTCACATGCTCTACATACCCAGGCAGGCACTCCTTGTTCACTATCTTGAGTGTCATTCATCTATAAGAGGAAGTCCACAGAACGGAACAGACATAGGCCTAATAAGTCTTTCTTCCCGCCAGCTCCGAAAACTGACAAGTTCAGAAGGTCTGATCAGACCAGCATCTTTATGTAAACTTTGTCTTGGGTCATGTTTTCTAAAGCCTCCTAAGGACTTTCCTTAGTCCTTATAATCTTGAGATACCTTTTGCTTAGTTTTGTCTGCCTGGAGCAGAGGCTCTGACAAGTCCTCAGTTGATGACAGCTGATCTTTGGTGTCACTTCCTGTCTTGTGGAAACAGGTGGTTGCAAAGCACCATACTTACTGCATGTCATTTAAGAGTTTTCTCAGTCTATATCGATGTCCACTCTGTACCTCCTCTATCTACTTCTTTCATATTTTCAGATTATAACTCAACAAATGGCATAACTTCACCAAGAAAAAGATCTAAATTCTAAATGTCCTCTTGGGGAACTACTGACATGAACAAGATTACCTGAGAAGCACCTTAAAAGGAAAAAGGCACTGTGCCTGGATGGCACTTGAGTTGGTTAAGTGACTGACCCTTGATTTCGGCTCAGGTCATGATCTCAGGGTCATGAGATGGAGCCTCGAAATGGCTTCATGCTCAGTAAGGAGTCTGCTTGAGATTCTCCCTCTCCCTCTGCCCCTCCCCTCCCACACTCTCTCTATTTCTCCCTAAAAATAAATAAATCTTAGGATATTTGGGTGGCTCAGGTCATGATCCCAGGGTCCTGGGATCGAGTCCCACATTGGGCTCCCTGCTCAGCGGAAAGGCTGCTGCTTCTTCTGCCTACTGCTCCCCCTGCTTGTGATCTCTTTCTCTCTGGCAAATAAATAAACAAAATCTTTAAAAAAAAAAAGAAATCTTTTTTAAAAAAAGAAAAGAAAAAAGGAAACAGAATTCTGACTATCCAATGGTCTACATTCCTTAACATGTAGAAATTTCTAAATGCAATTCAAATTCTAAAACTGCCTCCCTGAAAGAATCCTCAAACCCCAAGATAAGAAGGAGAAAGTTTAGGGTCATCTGTGTGGTTCAGTTGGTTGGGTGTCCAACTCTTGATTTCAGCTTAGGTCCCTATCCCTCAACCCCTTCCCCATTCATGTGCTCTCTCACTCTCTCCTTCTAAGATAAATAAATAATTTTTTTTTAAAGGAGAAAATTCATTGAAAAAAAAAAAAAAAATCAGCCTTGTATAGATCTCCCTAGCAAGGTAGGCCATATTTTGATGTGCCCTGGAGATGCAAAACCTGGAAAAGGCTAATTGGCATCACCCTAAAAAGAATTTAGAAATTAATCCTTAAGAAATAATGAAAAGAGCACCTGGGTGGCTTAGTTGGTTGAGTGCCTTCAGCTCAAATCATGATCTCGGGGTCCTGGGATCCAGCCCCACATCAGACTCCCTGCTCAGGAGCCTTCTCCCTCTGCCGCTCTTCTGCCTATGCTCTTTTTCTCAAATAAATAAATAAAATCTTTTAAAAAAAAGAAGACGACGACGAAGATGAAGATGAAGAAGAAGAAGAAGAAAAGAAATAATGAATGAAAAGCCCTTATAATTTTTAACTCTCTGGAAGTTACGAGATTATTCAGGTGGTAGATATACCACTTTCAGAAAATCCTTTTCACTTGGCCCTTAACTGTAACATTGTCTTGCAGTTATACTGATTTCAAATGAATATAAAAGAATATGTGTAAAGACAAGGGAATGAGAATGTGTAGTATCAGATGTGTTTTTGTTTATCTAGAAATAAAGAGAATAATTTTGTCTTAAATAATAAATGTTGTGTTTCACCACAAAAAAGAAATGGTAATTATATGGCGTTATACATTGTTAGCTAATCCTATGGTGGTAAATCATTTTGCAAAATATATAGGTGTATCAAATTACACATTGTACACCTTGTCAATTATATCTCAGTAAATCTGAGGGGAAAAAAAAAAGAGAAATTTCTGGTTGCACCAAGATGTGAAAGAATAGAGTGAAAAAAAATTTTTTGACAGTATAGGGGCGCCTGGGTGGCTCAGTGGGTTAAAGCCTCTGCCTTCGGCTCAGGTCATGATCCCAGGGTCCTAGGATTGAGCCCCATATCGGTCTCCCTGCTCAGTGGGGACCCTGTTTCCCCACTATCTCTTTGCCTGCCTCTCTGCCTATTTGTGATCTCTATCTGTCAAATAAATAAATAAAATCTTAAAAAAAATTTTGACAATATACTATAAAGGTACAAGGTCTGAGAGTAAGTACACTTTATTTGTCTGGGTCCTTAATAGGTATAAAAAAGAATTTGAAGGGGCACCTGGGTGGCTCAGTGGGTTAAAGCCTCTGCCTTCGGCTCAGGTCATGATCCCAGGGTCCTGGGATCGAGCCCTGCATCTGGCTCTCTGCTCTGCAGGGAGCCTGCTTCCTCCTCTCTCTCTCTCTCTGCCTACTGCGATCTCTCTCTGTCAAATAAATAAAATCTTAAAAAAAAAAAAAGAATTTGAAGGGAGAAATAAAATATGTTAAAATTTTTGATAAAATTGGTCAAATGTGAGAGGTTTATCATAAAAAATAAACAAAATAGGGGCACCTAGTTAGCTCAGTTGGTTAAGGGTCTGCCTTTGGCTTAGGTCATGATCTCAGGGTTCTGGGATAGAGCCCTGCATCAGGCTCTCTGCTCAGTAGGGAGTCTGCCTCTGCCCCTCCCCTTCTTGTGCACGTGTTCTCTTTCTTTCTCAAATAAAATCTTTAAAAAAACAATTACATTAAAAAAATTGCTTAAAAATAAGGGCTTATAAATCTTTTTAATGTAATTTCTCCATGAATAAAATATGGAGTAAAACTAGAATTTAATTTCCTTTTTGTCAAAAAAAGCAAAAGCTATTTTGTGCCTGGATAACACATCCCTTATATCATCAAAATATTCTGTTAACATTCTATGCTTTTTTTTTTAAAGATTTTATTTATTTATTTGAGAGAGAGAGAGTGAGAGCCCAAGCAGGGGGAGCAGCAGGCAGAGGCAGAGGGAGAAGCAGGCTCTCAGCTGAACAGAGAGCCTAATGTGGGGATCAATCCCACGACCCTGGGATCATGACCTGAGCTAAACCGCTTATCCAACTGAGCCACCCAGGTGCCCCTCTCTGTGCTTTTTGAAACACTCATAAATCTTTTGTTTTTTAAGTTCTTTACTTTTGGGGAAAAGTTAACATTCCTAATGATCACTGTTTTTAAAGATACTGCCTGGGAACACCTGGCTGGCTCAGTCATCGAGCATTCAACTCTTGATCTTGGGGATTCGAGTTTGAGCACCAGTTGGAGGTAGAGATTACTTAAAATTTTTAAAAATATAATCTAAAAAAATTAAATAAAGATACTGCCTGTAACTATTTGTTTGGATAGTTATGACTTACATTTTGTCAAATGACAATTCCTTTTGAATTTGTTCTTCTCTAAATTCAGAATAATAAAACTATTAAGCTATTTCTCATACCTACAATATTTTTGGGTTTATAAATGATCATTAGGCAACATAAAGATTATTAAAAATGTTTCTAAAAACAAGCCTGGGTGGCTAGTTGGTTAAGCATGTGCCTTTGGCTCAGGTCATGATCCCAAGGTTGTGGGATGGAGACCCACATCGGGCTTCCTGCTCAGTGGGAAGTCTGCTTCCCCTTCTTCCTCTGCCACTCCCCCTGCTTGTGCTCTCTCTCTTCTCTCAAATAAATAAAATCTTTAAAATTAATTAATTAATTAATTAATTAATAAAATGTTTTTAAAGGATTACAGAAATTAGCAGCTTTGTTTGGCATCCTCCAACTTTTCATTAATTCAAAAATATTGAGCTTTCTGCTTTATTAAAATTGGGTTAAAAAAAAAAAAACTACCTGATAAAAAAAGTTCAGTCTTCCTAAATTTATCATGTGTAAGTTAAATATGTTAAAAGTAAATATGCTACAATGTTTGTGTATCTTTCAGGTTAAAGGAAACAAATATTCATACACAAAGACTAACACAACAGCTGTCTACAAAAAGATTTTTTCTCTAGGCTTAAATAAGCTTGTACTGGTGAAATTCGTAATACATTTTATAGGATAAACCCATGGCCTGAAGATTTGTCAATTTCCCTTGGTCACAGCATATTCTTACTTTCAGGATAATCAGTGACTCTTTATAAAACTGATTATGTACTTTAGTAGAAGATTCCACTCTCTTCCATTCTGACAATGCTGGTTAATATAATAAATAAACTGAAGCCCAGACTCAGCATCCACAAGTAATTTTTGTTTCTTCCTTACATTCACCTGAAGCGGACAACTGTAATCTAAAGATCAGCAACTGAACTTTGTGGAGACCTATCAAAAGAACTTCTGTAAAGGTATCATAACCATTGATACTATAGAGAATAAATTACGTGTATTGTTGACATCATTGCCATGGTCAGACAATGTGACTGAGTCTGAATTTCCCAAACTGTTTTGGTCCAAAAGCAGAAGACAATGTAAATAGACTATTTCCTTTTTTTTTTTTTTTTTTTTTTAAAGATTCGACAGAGAGAGACAGTAAGACAGAGAACACAACAGGGGAAGTGGAAGAGGGAGAAGCAGGCTTCCTGCAGAGCCAGGAGCCCAATGCTGGGCTTGATCCCAGGACCCTAGGGTCATAACCTGAGCCAAACACAGACAATTAACGACTGAGCCACCCAGACGCCCCTAGACTACTTACTTTTAAGATCATCAGAACACAACCTCTGAGATGCTAGAAGCCACAGATTACCATGTACTTTGCATGATTTTGCCCTTTATTCTCTCGGTTATTTTCTCTCTCTGCTAGTTCAAGATTCCAGATGTCAGTAAACACCCTGTCCTTTATTCTTAGTACTACCAAGACCTTTATCTCTGACAATCACCATATATAGGACTAAATTCTTCAGACACTGACAAGGTGAACAATCCATATCCAAAACTAAAGGGGAAAAAATGACTTGGTTAATAAAGGAAGATCCAAATAGATATGGAATATATAGAACATTATTTCAAACTTTAATAGTAACTCTTGTTTGAAGTTTTGTTGTAAATGCCATGTGTGTGTGATCTCCAGGTTTTAAATGCTACAGTCACATATTATCATGTTAGATGATTTAACAAATCTAAGAAACAGAACAAAGTGGCCTGGTGCTTATAAAGGTCAAAATTACTACCATCAAAAGCTTGATAAAGGGGCGCCTGGGTGGCTCAGTGGGTTAAGCCGCTGCCTTCGGCTCGGGTCGTGGTCTCAGGGTCCTGGGATTGAGCCCCGCATCGGGCTCTCTGCTCAGCAGGGAGCCTGCTTCCTCCTCTCTCTCTGCCTGCCTCTCTGCCTGCTTGTGATCTCTCTCTGTCAAATAAATAAATAAAATCTTTAAAAAAAAAAAAAGCTTGATAAACATTCACAACCTATCTAACAATGATACAGATCCTGACTGATCACTTCCCCTAAATGTTAAGTCTCTCAACATCATTAACAAATGATCAAAAGCAGAGACTGAGGATTGAAAGAGAAACCACAAATTGCTCACAAACACTCAGAAAAACACTATGATTTATAAAACAGATAAACTGAACCAAACCAAACCACAATGTGCATTACATACTACCCAAGCTCAAATGTTTTCAAACATTAGCTCATTATATTCCAATATCAAGACACACTGATACAACTGTAACTCCTGAGGGACTCATGTGTTCTAAAGATAAAGCCACTGACTATTCCATCAACTCACCTAAATTACAGATTCTAGCCAATTCCCACCCAAACTACTAATTTCTACCCTAAAATCACTCCGTGACTAACTCCAGCTCCTAAAACCTTGTATATCTTCTTTGCTAACTCTCCCCTTCTGAAATGCCCCACAGTTATTCTGGTGTGTGCTATTCCCTGCTGTAGCAAGCTAAATCAATGAGAACTTATTTTCTAACCATAGATATGTTCCTGGTGCCCTTTCATGGTAGGCTTTAACATCCTTATGGCAGGCAACTGGCGGCCCAGAATTAGGAATAGGAAGAAGACTTTATGATATATACCTTTTAAAACTCTATACCATGTTATTTTATTACCTATTTAAAAGAATAAATAAAATAAAATCTACAAATGTATGTAATTCTATTATAAATGAGTCAACAGTAGTACTACCAATATCCAATCAGCTACAACTCATCCAGGAATCAGAGTATTGCTGGCTGTCAGCAGACAGAATTCATTACCTGTTTCAAAAAGGCTAAAAAGACGCCAGACCATTAATGGATCATCAATGGGTATCAACAGATCTTTGTGTCAAAATTCAAAATCTCTTCCTGTTTGGAAGGTAAATCTAAATCAGCCAGCAGTTAGAAGTGATAATTAGCTTTGCATCTTTTATGGACAAATTTTTATTATACAGTGTGGAACAGCATAATGAATACCCACATAGCAACAATTATCAACCTTCAGCCAATCTTCAAACTGTTCTTAAAGATTTCTCTAAATCAGGGGCGCCTGGGTGGCTCAGTGGGTTAAGCCGCTGCCTTCGGCTCAGGTCATGATCTCAGAGTCCTGGGATCGAGCCCCGCATCGGGCTCTCTGCTCTGCAGGGAGCCTGCTTCCTCCTCTCTCTCTGCCTGCCTCTCTGCCTACTTGTGATCTCTCTGTCAAATAAATAAATAAAATCTTAAAAAAAAAAAAAAAGATTTCTCTAAATCAAAGATACTATGTTATAATTCAATGCAAAAGATTTTTTTAAAAACTAAAGAGCACAAGTGCACCTTGATCTGGGAATTATGAGTCCAAGTCCCATGCTGGGCATGGGACCTAAAAATTTAAAAAATAATAATCTTAAAAAGACTACAAAACATAAAATAAAAAATAAAAAATAAATAAAATAAAAATAAAATAAAAAATAAAAAACCAATAACTACCACAAAATAGAAACAAATCTCTTGAGAGTGCCAAAAACAACTATTTAAAATTTTGGTATGTATCTTAACATCTTAAATATTTAAACAAACTATTTTAGAATTACTTGCATTATACAACCCTGTAATCTTTTGAATTTTGTAACAAACTACTAAATTTTTCTCATAACAATAAATATTCTTCTATAATTTTCAGACTCTCTATCATAGAGATAATATAATTCACCTAACCTGTTATTAAACATTGCAGTTATTTTTTCTTTGCTATCAGGAAAAACATAGCAACAAATTACCTTTGTTCATACAAGTTCACATGTTTATCAACCATTTAAATGTATTTATTTATAAATTATCTATAAACATCATATCCTTTGCTCACTTTTCTTTCTTTTTCTGTGATTTGCAGTTAAATAAAACGATGACTAAAAACACACCCACATACTAAAGCTAGCAGTAAAGGGCAAATATTTCTTTCCCTAAAGCACACTTTTAAAAGGCATTTCAACTCCAGGCAATGTTTTATTTTATTTACTTACTTATTTATTTATTTGTCAGAGAGAGAGAGCTCACGCACAAGCAGGGGAAGCAGCAGGCAGAGGGAGAAGCAGGCTCCCCTTGAAGCAAGGAGCCTGATGAGGGACTTGATTTCAGGACTCTGGAATCATGACCTGAGCAAAAGGCAGATGCTTAACCAACTGAGCCACCCACGTGTCCCTGTTTTTTTTCTTTTTAGGCAATCTCTACACCCAACGTGGGTTTTTTTTTTTTTTTAAAGATTTTATTTATTTGACAGAGAGATCACAGGTAGGCTGAGAGGCAGGCAGAGAAGGGGGTGGGGGAAGCAGGCTCCCAGCTGAGCAGAGAGCCCGAGGTGAGACTCGATCCCAGGACCCTGAGATCATGACCTGAGTCGAAGGCAGAGGCTTATTAAGCCACTGAGCCACTCAGGCGCCCCAACTCTCCTTATAGTTAGGTCTTTAATTTCCCTCAGGAATGTACTGTAGTTTTCAGTAAAGAGATTTTATGCATTTTGTCACATTTATTCCCAAGTATTTCGTGGGTTTTAAATGACTATATACTGGACAGTGCCATTTATATAAAACTAGAAAAGTCCAGATTTGTCTAGTGACAGAAAGCAGATCAGTGGTTGAGGTACTGGGGGCAGAGGAGAGGATCTTTTGGTAGTAATGGAGATGTTCTGTATCTTGATCAAGATTGTGGTTTTGACAAATATATACATGTGTCAAAATTTACCAACTTTTACACTTTAATGGATGTAGTTTATTGTACCTAAATAAACCTCAATAAAGTTTATTAAAAAAAAAAAGATATGAAAACTATACCCTAAAATTAATGCAGGATTTAGTGCAAATGACTTATCTTTGTTAAAATGAGATCTTAAGTTAATAGACTATTACGAAGTTGTACTGAAAGCCTGAAAGAAGGAAATAAATTGAGACTCCCTGTGTACTAGGGATTAGTAGTTTGTTTTAGGAGGATAAAGTTTACTTAAAAATACTATGTGAGGGCACCTAGCTGGCTCAGTCGGTGGAGAATACCACCGACTGGGGTTGTGAGTTCAAGCCCCACGTTGGGTTTTAGAAATATTCTAAGTAAAAGTAAAATAATTCATTTCCCAATTGTTTGCTGATAGTATATAAAAATACAATTGACTTTGGAGCGCATGGGTGGCTCAGTGGATTAAAACCTCTGCCTTCAGCCCGGGTCATGATCCCAGGGTCCTGGGATGGAGCCCCATATGGGGCTCTCTGCTCAGCAGGGAGCCTGCTTCCTCCTCTCTCTCTCTGCATGCCTCTCTGTCTACTTGTGATCTCTATCTGTCAAATAAATAAATAAATAAAATCTTTCAAAAAAAAAAAAAACAATTGATTTTTATATATTCACCTTGTATCCTTTTACTTTGCTAAATCCTGTTACTAATGGTTATTTGGCAGATTACCTAAGACTTTTTACACACAGTCTTGCAATTTGTAAATAGAAACATTTTTATTTCTTCTCTTCCAAACTATATGCCTTTTTGTTTTGTTTTTGTTCTACTTCTTGCCCTATTTCAATGGCTAGGACAACCAGTTACAATGTTGACCAGAAGTAGCAAGCAGGGGCATTGTTGCCTTATTCCTAATCTTAGGGGTAAAGCACTCAATATTTTACCATTATGAATTTGTTGTGGGTTTTTCTTAAATGATCATCAGTTGAAGAAGCTCCCCTATCCTATTCCTAGTTTTCTGAGGTTTGTTTAAATCATGAATGGGTACAGAATTTTTGTCAATTGGTTTTCCTGAATTTACTGAAGTAATCATATGAGTTTTCTCATATGGTTACCATGGTAGATTATACTGATTGATTTTCAAACCAACTCTGCATTCCTGGGATATACCCTACTTGGCAATTGTGTTGTTATTATTAGTACATTCAAGTTGCTGATACAAGTTAGTTAAAAATCTCTGACACAGAAGTAATTATGTCGTACAAAATTGTCAAAACTATGATATCCACAAAACCTTAGGTTTCAATATAGGTTTTAGATTTTAATTTTCTTAACTGGAATTGTAATAATAACTACAGTGATCATGATGTTTACTAGTTGTATGCTAACTACACAACAGGCATTATGCTAATGACTTCATATATATTCTCATTTAATCTAATAACACTTTATTAAGTTTTATTTTTTTAAATATGTTATTTATTTGTCAGAGAGAGACAGAGCACAAGCAGGGGGAGCGGCAGGCAGAAGGAGAAGCAGTCTCTCCACTGAACAAGGAACCCAATGTAGGACTCGACCCTAGGACCCTGGGATCATGACCTGGGCTGAAGGCAGATGCTTAACGAACTGAGCCACCCAGTCGTCTCTCTATTAAGTATTATTATCTCTATTTGACAGATGTGATAACCAATGTTAGGGAAGTTGGAAAATTTGTCAAAGATCTCACAACTCAGCTGGAGGAGGTGGAGTGTGATTCCAGGTCAGTTGATTCCAGAAACTAACCTCTTATACCTTTTTTGTTATACTGCTTTAACAAATAATCTCTAACGCTTTTTCTTAATATATAATTCAAAGTAATATAACATGGGTTAGAATGAAAATAAGTTCCCTGAGAGCCCACTAAAGTTTAAATCCAAATGAGAACTATGTAGGCATAACACACAACAAATATGCAAGATATACTCTCATGGAAACTAAAGGATTTTACACAATTCCAGATAAATTAGCTATAACTGTCTCTTTTAGATACAACCCCCCCCAACAAAGTGAGTGACAGTGATTATTAGTGGTCATCTTGAATCCACTCTAATTCTTATGGAAATACACAAAATCACTCAAAAACTTCATAACCAGGGGCACCTAAGTGGCTTAATCTGTTAAGCATCTGCCAACATGGGGCTCCTTGTTCAGCAGGGAGTCTGCTTCTCGCTCTCCCTCTGCCCCTCCCCCCACTCACATGCGAGCTCCTCACACTCTCACTAGCTCACTCTTTCTCTCAAATAAATAAAACCTTAAAAAAAAAAACCAACTTCACACTGGATTGCACAAGGAATAGTGAGCAACTTGTGGCTTTATCATAAAATAGAACAAATATTTTAAAAAATAAATTACTAAATTTACCTAATGTCAACTTCAATATGTGAAACACAATGTCACATGCTAAGACTTCACCATTCTTCTTCATAATAATGAATCATTTTATTCTCTTATTCTACTTACTATTGCTGACCTCCTTAACTTAATTTAAAAGCAATAAACGTAAAGAAATTTACTGACCACAGTTAAAACTACCTTTTTCTCTTTCTAATAACAAAAGCTAGGAAAGTTTGGGTACAATCACCAACTTTCCCGTTTCTCTATAAAACTCTGACATTTTAGCTTCATCTCCAACAATACCATTGGAGGAAGTTAACAATTCAAGTCTAATCATCCAGTGTCATCCTTTTAAAAGCTAAAAGACTAGGGCAGTAACTGAAAAACAAAACATTCAATAATAATTCTATTTAGAATTGATCTAAGTTTCTATGCATAGACTTTATGGAACAGGATAATAAGTATATTTGTTAAAGTCTAAAGTTCTGAAATCTATAGGAGAAAGAGAGGTGGAAGGGTTCTTTAAGTAAAATTCAAAAATACTAGGGAAGTAGTTAAATTATCCAATATTTATTTGGCCTTATTACATGTTCAATCTGTGTAAGTCATTTACAGATTATACAATTTTAACACTTGGACTCTACCTAGAAGAACTTTATGTTCTTTTTTTTTTTTTTTTTTTTTTTTAAGAATTTATTTTTAAGGGCCGCCTTGGTGGCTCAGTCAGTTAATATCTGCCTTCAGCTCAGGTCATGATCCCAGGGTCCTCATCAGTCTCTCCTCAGCATGGAGCTTGCTTCTGCTTCTCCCTCTCCCTCTCCCTCAGCCTGCTGCTCCCCCTGCTTGTGCTGTCAAATAAATAAGGTCTTTAAAAATAATAATAATAGGGGCACCTGGGTGGCTCAGTGGATTAAGCCTCTGCCT
The DNA here is from genome assembly GCF_902655055.1 of Lutra lutra. NCBI lineage: Eukaryota > Metazoa > Chordata > Mammalia > Carnivora > Mustelidae > Lutra > Lutra lutra. The sequence goes on along the minus strand of NC_062279.1, from coordinate 45,134,782 downwards.
TCGGCTCAGGTCATGATCTTAGGGTCCTGGGATCAAGCCCCGCATCGGGCTCTCTGCTCAGCAGTGAGCCTGCTTCCTCCTCTCTCTGCCTGCCTCTCTGCCTACTTGTGATCTCTCTCTCTCTGTCAAATAAATAAATAAATAAATAAATAATAATAAATAAATTTTAAAAAGGTTTTATTTTTAAGGAATCTCTACACTTAACGTGGGACTCAAACTCAACCCTTGAAAATCAAGAGTTGTATGCTCCAATGACTGAGTCTGCCAGGCTCCCCTATGTTCTATTTAAGTAGAAAAAATAACTCATATTCAAATCATAAGATTTAATATGAACACAGAACAGTTAAACAATACACTGTATGGTACAGACTCTAAGTAGGGAAGTCTATAAAGGGATATAAGTGGTGGCTACAGAAATTATGGAAGGACATCAGAAAATTGGGACTTGAGGGGCATGTTGCTGGCTCAGTTGGTTAAGCATCAGCCTTTGGCTCAGGTCGTAATCCCAGGGCCCTGTGATGGGCCCCACATCAGGCTCCCTCCTCAGCAGGGATCTGCTTCTCCCTCTCCCTCTGTGCTCTCTCTCTCTCTCTCAAGTAAATAAATAAAATACCTAAAACACAAAACCAAACAAACAAACAAACAAACAAAAAGTTGAGACTTGAGCTGCGTCTTCTCAAAGTTCCAAACCATTTCCACATTTACAGATAATTGTTATAGCAGCATTTTGCCCTTGGCACCAAAATAAAATAAATAAAAGGTATACTAAAAGGGAAAAAAGAAGTTCCAGACATATACATAATATACTGTATGTATGGATATCCTTTAAAAAGATTTTATTTATTTATTTGACAGAGAGAGACACAGAGAGAGAGATCACAAGTAGGCAGAGAAGCAGGCAGAGAGAGCAGAGAGCTTGGGCTCCCCACCAAGCAGAGAGCAGGGCTTAATCCCAGGACCCCGAGATCATGACCTAAGCCAAAGGCAGAGGCCCAACCCACTGAGCCACCCAGGTGCCCCTATATGGATATTTTTTTTTTAAAGATTTTATTTATTTATTTGAAACAGAGAGAGAGAGATCACAAGTATGCAGAGAGGCAGAAATAGAGAGAGAGAGGAGAAAGCAGGCTCCCCGCTAAGCAGAGAGCCCGAATCAGGCCTCGATCCCAGGAACCTGGGATCATGACCTGAGCTGAAGGCAGAGGCTTCACCCACTGAGCCACCCAGGCGCCCTTTATATGGATATTTTTAATGAAATATTTCAAAAATAATTTTACATAATATGGTATAGGAAATAAATACTACAAATGTTGCTACCTACCCATGTACCTACCATGTAGATTTAAAATACTAAGTTTGCCATATCTGTTTCAAATATGTTTTTTTAAGATTTTATTTATTTATTTGTCAGAGAGAGAGAACACAAGCAGGGGAAGCAGCAGACAGGGAGCAGAGCAGGGAGCCTAATGCAGGACTCAATCCAAGACTCTGGGATTATGAACTGAGGGGAAGACAGGCACTTTACTGGCTAAACCACCCATATGTTCTGAGTTTCAAAAAAAAAATTTTTTTTATTCATTTGAGAGAGATAGAGACAGAGCACAAGCAGGAGGAAAGGCAGAGGGAGAGGGAGAAGCAGACTCCCCACTGAGCAGAAAGCCTGATATGGGGCTCCATCCCAGGACCTGGAGATCATGACCCAAGCTGAAGGCAGACATTTAACAATCTGAGCCACCCAGGCACCCCCTGAGTTTCAAATATTTTTTTTTAAGATTTTTTTTTTAATTTATTTATTTGACAGACAGAGATCACAAGTAGGCAGAGAGGCAGGCAGAGGGAGAGAGAGGAGAAAGCAGGCTCCCCGCTGAGCAGAGAGCCCGATGCGGGGCTCGATCCCAGGACTCCGGGATCATGACCCGAGCCGAAGGCAGAGGCTTTAACCCACTGAGCCACCCAGGCGCCCCTGAGTTTCAAATATTTTTAAGAACTAAAAAAAATTGCAGTTATAACTGAGCAACTTCCATCTGAGTCCTTCCTCTCCAGAGGTAATTACTATATTTAAGTAGTTGTATATCCTTCTGACATGTATATAATTTGTTATAAATATATCTATACATAACATAGTACATTTTTTTTAAGATTTATTTATTTATTTATTTGACAGAGAGAGAGAGAGAGAGAGAGATCACAAGTAGGCAGAGAGGCAGGCAGAGGGGGAGGGGGGGAGCAGGCTCCCTGCTGATCAGAGAGCCCAATGGATGTGGGGCTCGATCTCAGGACCCTGGGATCACGACCGGAGCCAAAGGCAGAGGCTTAACCCACTGAGCCACTCAGGCGCCCCGAAGTAGTACATTTTAAATTTTATATATATGGTATCATACTGTGTATCCTTTTGTAACTTGCATTTTTATACTCTAGTTTCCAGATATATTTAAAATGGGACCACAGTATCCATTTTTCTCCCATATTTTTTTTAAGTTCCACAGCTGATTCTGATTGGGGACCAGAGTTGAGAGTTATCATTCTAAGCCTATATATATTATCCAAGAAAGCTTTTAGTGCTCCAAAATTGCTAACACATTTTATTATTATTTTCAAGTAAGCTCTATGTCCAACATGGGGCTTGAACAACACCCCGAGATCAAGAGTTAACAGGCTCTACTGATTTAGCCAGCCAGGTTCCTCTGGTAACACATTTTAACTTAGCTTTTTACCACGAGTCAGTTGCTGCTGCATTACCTTATTTCAATAAAAAATTGTTTAGCAGTGCTTCCAACTCAGAAGCAAAAAAACTAATCAAACCAGGTGTGCACATGATTCAAAACAATAAATAAACAATAAAATTGGTTTCTTGAAGGGAATGGGTGTGGCTACAAAGGGGCAATAACACAGGAATCTCGTGGTGATGTTTCTATTTAAACATCTTCATTGTGGTAGTTATACAAGTCTACACATGTAGAACTGCATAGAGCTACAGACACATGCATGTGCACACAAGTTCACGCATAACTGGTGAAACCTGAATAAACTCTATGGACTGTGCCAATGTCAACTTCTCAATTTGGTATAGTGAGTGGTAGTGTGGGATGTTGACGCTATGGAGGACAGAGACCTAGGGGAGGAAGTATAGGACCTCCCTATACATTTCTTCACAACATCCTGTGAATCTAAAAGTAAAAGCTTAATACATTTTTGAAACTAAGTTTCTAAACCTGAAGAAATTCTGCAGCCTTTCAGAGGCAGTATCAGTATCCTGCTACAATATACACCTACTACATAAGTGATATTTTTAGGTAAATATACCTAACATCGGATGCAAATCTGCATAAAGAGAAAGAAAACATTGGTGATGACCACTTTAATCCTACAGTAAGTGTGAAAGATAAACCTTAAAAGTTATTGACCTATAAGTTATTATTTTTAGATTATTGTGTGGTCTTACCCTCACAGGTCACTAGGATTTACCTAAATAGCTATCTCTGTTCACTACAAATAACCCTGCTTCCATTCCTATTTTAAGCCAGCAAGCCTGCCCTACTTTTGCAGACTTATTTCCTAATCTACTCACCTGCTTTTCCAATCATGAACCAGTTAAACACTGCTGAAGAGGTTATGTTAAATATTATTACTGAAAGTCGTAAGTAGCTTTCAGATCCTTTCATAACCTATTAGAACAAGTAATTTTATTTCATGGTCTGACACAGCTCTTCGAGAGATTCCCTCTCTTCTTTGACAGTCATAGAGCATGCTTTCAAAGTACTGGGAACTAGCTCTCCCAGAACCAATTAAGTAATAACCACTATCAGTGATAGTCTGACAGAAACAATAAGTTTACAGTGACATCATATGTTTTCAATAAAACAGTGTCCAAAAGTAAAAATAAGTAGCCTCCCTTCATGGATAAATCCACCAATTACCTTTATTACTCTGGCCATTCATTAAAACTATCCTAGGGGCGCCTGGGTGGCTCAGTGGTTAAAGCCTCTGCCTTCGGCTCAGGTCATGATCCCAGGGTCCTGGGATCGAGCCCCGCATCGGGCTCTCTGCTCAGCGGGGAGCCTGCTTCCTCCTCTCTCTCTCTGCCTACCTCTCCGCCTACTTGTGATTTCTGTCTGTCAAATAAATAAATAAAATCTTTAAAAAAATAAATAAATAAATAAAACTATCCTACTTTACTTATGTTTTAAAAAAATTTTATTTAGTTCTTTATTTTATCCTATTTTATTTTTAAATCTCCACAAAGTCCTAGGTCACCAGAACAAAATGTACCTATGGATACATACAAAAACCCACAAGTTAAGTCTTATCTCTTTAGGCTAGTGATCAAGAAAGCTCAAACTTGAAACGTTTATCAGTTTGTAAAGTGAGGGAGCAAACCCTTCATACCATATATAGCCTACCATTTAGTCATCTGCTCTTCTTGGTGCTATTAGTCATAGGAAGCTCCATAGTTCTGATTTTCTATCACACTTTGGGGAGGCCATTATATGCTATACTGAGTACTTTCCAAGACAGTATTTAAGCTTCTAAGTATAAAGCAAAACATATTGCTTCTAGTAGGGATTCATTGGATATTTGTTCATGCATCTGTTTACGATTTCTAAAATTCTATTTATACTATAGACAAGGAAATTGTCACCATTTTTCTTTTCTTTTCTTTTTTTTTTTTTTTTTTAAAGATTTTATTTGTTGGGTGCCTGGGTGGCTCAGTGGGTTAAGCCTCTGCCTTCAGCTCAGGTCATGATCCCAGAGTCCTGGGATCAAGCCCCACATCGGGCTCTCTGCTCAGCCGGGAGCCTGCTTCCTTCTCTCTCTTTGCCTGCCTCTCTGCCTACTTGTGATCTCTCTGTCAAATAAATAAACTCTTTAAAAAAAAAAAAAAGATTTTATTTGTTCATTTGACAGGCAGAAATCACAAGTAGGCAGAGAGTGGGGAAGAAGGCTCCCGCTGAGCAGGGAGACTGATGTGGGGCTCGATCCCAGGACCCTGAGATCATGACCTGTCCCAAAGGCAGACACCTAACCCACTGAGCACCCAGGCGCCCCTTTCTTTTCTTTTAAAGATTTTATTTACTTCTTTGACAGAGAAAGACAGCAAGAGAGGGAACACAAGCAGGGGGAGTGGGAGAGGGAGAAACAGGCTTCCCACTAAGCAGGAAGCCCAATGTGGGGCTCCATCCCAGGCCCCTGGGATCACGACCTGAATGGAAGGCAGATGTTTAACGACCAAGCCACCCAGGCACCCCACCATTTTCTTATTAAGCATTTTAGGTTTAAATCCTTTAAAAACCTCATAAGGAGACTACAGTTGGAAAGTATAAAACACAATACTCTTCGGGTATCTGGGTGGCTCAGAAACTAAGCATCTGACTCTTTGTTTCAGCTCAGGTCTAATTTCATGGGTCTTGAGATGGAGGCCTACATTGGGCTCCCCACTCAGGAGCAAGTCTGGTTGAAGATTACCTCCCTCTGTCAATCAGAAATTGCTAAGCGAAATAAGTCAATCAGAAAAAGACAATTACCATATGATCTCACTGATAGGTGGAATTTGAGAAACAAGGCAGAGGATCATAGGGGAAGAGCGGAAAAAAATGAAACAAGACAAAACCAGAGAGGGAGACAAACCGTAAGAGACTCTTAACTTCAGGAAACAAACTGAGGACTGCTGGAGTGGAGGGGAGAGGAAGGGATGGGGTGGCTGGGTGATAGACATTGGGAAGTATGTACTATGGTGAACACTGTGAATTATGTAAGACTGATGAATCACAGACCTATACCCGTGAAACAAATAATACATTATATGCTAATTTTAAAAAAAGGTTCTGGGGCGCCTGGGTGGCTCAGTCAGTTAAACTAAGTTAAACTACTGCCTTTGGCTTGGGTCATGATTCCAGGGTCCTGGGATGGAGCCCCTTGTAGGGCTCCCTGCTCAGGGGGGGAGCCTGCCTCTCCTTATCCCTCTGCCCTTCCCCTGCTTATGCTCTCTGGCTCTTTCTATCTCTGTGTCAAATAAATAAATAAAATCTTTTTTAAAAAGAAAAAAAAAAGATTCTCTCCCTCTGCCTCCACCCCCCATAAAAAAATAAATAAACACATAAATACATAAATACATAAATAAATCTTTTTAAAAACTACAACATTCTTAAAACTTCATTTCACCTAGGCCACTTAGAGTCAAAGAGATCTAAAAACTAATAATAAAGTCAAACAGATCTGCTATCAAATCTCATTAACATTCAAGATTAACTCATTTAATAAAGAACAGCTACCTATGGGCATTATGCTAAGCACATTACATACAATATGAAATGCAATCTTTAAATTCTGAGGTAGGTACTGTTATTTTCCATTTTAAACTTAAAGCAAGGCAAATAAATGACAAAAGTTACACAGCTAGTAATTAGCAGAGCCCGTGCCCTTTTCTACACCGTCTTCCATAAAATAAGCTTCTTATGCTTTTACTTAAACATTTACTATATACTAAGCAATATATTCAGCATTAATTATACACAATCCTTGCCCTTGAAGGGCAAGGATTATACAGTGTAGTATAAATAAATAACATAAAAATATTTAGAGAAATGTGAAAAGCAATGAGACTGCTCACAGGAGCATATAGGAGGCAACAGCTTCTGCGGCTGCTGCTAATAATGATGAAAGCAGCTAACGTACTGAGCACTTACTAGGGACCTGTCATTGCAGTTTGTGGGGTTTATTTAATCCTTACAACTATCCTATAAACTAGGTTCTATTATCCCTTTAATTCGGATAGGGAAACTGAGGAAAAACAAGATTAAGTGACTGGTCAAAGGTCAGACTGCTACTAAAAGAGGCAGAATTTGAACCAAGGTATGTCTGATTTCAAGGCTGTGTTCTAAAACCATTATTCTATAAGGTTGCTTAGTAGTAAAGGAGAAAAAGCTTCTTAGATGTCCTCTTGGCTAAAGCTTGAAAGATAAATAGGGGCTGGCCAAGTTGGGGCACAAGAGTCTACATAAAAATAATGCAAAGAACCCATTCACAGATCTAAAATTTCAGGGCATTCTGGGGAACTACAAGTAGTAGTAAAGTAAGTTTAGGAACAGGGATATGAAACGAGGAGAAAGTAACACAGGATTGGAGGTTTAGCATGAAGAGAACTATGCATCAACAAAATTAGAATTTATCCTATTGGCAGAACTTGCTCGAAGGACTTCAAGCACAAGAATAATCCTTTAATTATCCACAGATCATGATGGCACCATGGACATTCAATTAAATACCCCTAGCAAGAGGCTACTGCAATAGCATAGGCAAAATGTCAGAGAGGAAGAGGATGTAGAAGGTTCTGTACAATCCAAAAATCCACAGAACTGAGTCTAGCAGCACTGGATGTGAAGTGAAAGGGATAGGAAAGAGTCTGGCCTGACTCCCAGGCTTGTCATCCGAGCCACTGACTAAATGGGTAAGTGGTGTGATTAACAGGGATGGGAAATACTCTTAGAAAATCCTTTCTATCTCCTCTGCTTATTAGTGCTTTTTAATATTTACTTTATCCCTCTACCAACTTTTTCCACTTTTTTAACAATCTCTTCAATAAAATAAAAACAAGTCTGTCTCACTGTCATAATATCTTTATGATATTTGAATCATCTGTAATTCTGAGTTATATTTACAAGTCAATTAAGCTTTGGGTTTTTTTTAATAGATAGCTATCAAAAATAATCTTTTTTAAAAAGATTTTATTTATTTATTTGACAGAGAGAGACAGCAAGAGAGGGAACACAAGCAGGGAGAGTGGGAGAGGGAGAAGCAGGCTTCCCACCAAGCAGGGAGCCTAACGAGGGGCTCCATCCCAGGACCCTGGGATCATGACCTGAGCCAAAGGCAGACGCTTAACAACTGAGTCACCCAAGAACCCCAGCCATCAAAATAATTTTGCTGTTCCCTTAATGAAATCACTATCAACTGCCCTAACGGTTTTCGGCTATCCCTCTTCTCCTCTTCCTCCTTTTACCTCTTCCAATTCTTTGAGGCTCCTAATTTTACCCACCTGTCTACTCCTCAGTCAATTATACTTTGTTTTTCTCCATCCTTACTTCTGCATGTTTTTCCAAACCCTGTGTAGCTAAAACAACTTCTTTTTCTGCTAAACAAGTTACCTCCACTTCACATCACGTATAATACACTTTTTTTTTTCTTTTTCTAAAAATTTTATTCATTTATTTGACAGAGAGAGACACACCGAGAGAGAAAACACAAGCAGGGGGAGGGATGGGAGAGGGAGAAGCAGGCTTCCCACCAAGCAGGGAGCCCTGGGCTGATCCCAGAATCCTGGGATCATGGCCTGAGCAGAAGGCAGATGCCTAAGGACTGAGCCACCCAGGTGCCCCTAGGTATAATATACTTTTAAAACTCATTTTCTTCTTTTTAGCTTTTCCTCACTAAGACACTACCAAATCCTTAAATACGATGGTGGCCTTTCCCAAGCCTAGCTGTCCTGAGGCAATTATTAATTGCATTTTTTCATTTTTATCTCTCACCAACTTTATTATATTTTGAAAAACTGTAATCCTATTAAGAAAGTAAAAGAACAGGGGTGCCTGGCTGGCTCAGTCAGTGGAACACGCGACTCTCGATCTCAGGGTTGCGAGTTCAACGCCCAGGTTGGGTGTAGAGATTACTTAAAAATAAAATATTTAATAATAAAAAGAAAAAGAAAAGCAAAAAATTAAAAAACCCATATAAACCCTTGGTAAATCCATTCTCATAATTCAAAAAAAGGCAAGAGGGGACAAGAGCTGTGGAAATAAATGAGGCACAGGTACCAGAGACTGAAACAGGGTTCGGTAATCTCGTGAAAATAGCAATTTTTGTCCATACGATTATTAAAAATCTTTTAAGAAAGCCATAGCCGCACTATTCTCATCGGCAGATATTAAAGAACCAGTAGCCTCTGTGTGGTACAAATGACACAGTACATCCTGCGAAAATATAATACACTTGAATTCCACAAATGAATTGGAGAAATCTATGAACATCTTACTGAAAAGAAGTCTGACTTTTCTGTGAAACACCATTTGGCTACCAAAAATGGATTCTCCACATCTGTCATATAATTCCTAGTGAAATTTCTTTGTTGCTTCTGAAAAGATTCAGCCCAGGGGAATAAATCATTTTTTTTTAAATCACTGTCAAAGAAAAAAAATCCTCTCAAACGGGGGGGGGGGGGGGGGGGGGGGGACTTGGAAACAAAAAAAAGGAAAGAAAGAAAGAAAGAAAGAAAGAAAGAAAGAAAGAAAGAAAGAAAAGGAAAGGAAAATCAAGCTGAAAGATTTTCACAATTCAGTCATTTGAGTTTCTGGGTTTTTTCTACTTTAGAAACCAGTAGTGATGCCACAGTGCATACTGACTATTCTAGAGGCACTACAGAACTGTTACTTTAAAAACAAAAAGAAACAAAGGAGCACTTATTGGCATACACTGCAGATGGCTCTCCATAAACACTTAATGAATGAATGAAATCATAAGAATTTTTATATTTTTAAACATAAAATAAACACTGTCAACTGCTAGGGAAGAAACCAGCTGCTAAGAAAGTACTAGACAGAATTGTCCTGTTCTCTTCATGTTGTTACACATGGGATTGATTTCACCCGGACATCCTCTAAATCATAGAGGAGGATTGGGTCCCTTTGGGTGCAGTAATTAAAAATAAAAAAATAAATTGCAGAACAAGTATTTTCCTGACTGGAACAGTTTTCCAACTTATTATTTCACATAATTTCTAATTCTGATATTTTTCAAATATTAATGATTTCTCCAAAAAATGTTAATGAGGGGCGCCTGGGTGGCTCAGTGGGTTAAGCAGCTACCTTGGCTCAGGTCATTATCTCAGGGTCCTGGGATGGAGCCCCGTTTCCCGCTCTCTGCTCAGCGGGGAGCCTGCCTCTCCACCCCCTGCCTGCCTCTCTGCCTACTTGTGATCTGTCAAATAAATAAATCTTTTTAAAAAATGTTAATGAGGGGCGCCTCGGTGGCTCAGTCCATTAAGCAACCAACTCTTGATTTCAGCACAAGTCATGATCTCAGGGCTGTGAGATGGAGCCCTGCGCTGGACTCTGTGCTCTGCCTGGAGTCTCCTTGGATTCTCTCTCCTCTCCCTCTGCCCCTCCCCACATTCATGCGCCCTCTAAATAAAATCTTTTTTAAAATGTTAATGTTTGGGGGAGCCTGGGTGGCTCAGTGGGTTAAGGCCTCTGCCTTCAGCTCAGGTCATGGTCCCAGGGTCCTGGGATCCAGCCCCGCATCGGGCTCTCTGCTCGGCAGGGAACCTGCTTCCCTTCCTCTCTCTCTGCCTGCCTCTCTGCGTACTTGTGATCTCTGTCTGTCAAATAAATAAATAAAATCTTTAAAAAAAAAATGTTAATGTTTGGGACGCCTGGGTGGCTCGGTTGGTTGGACGACTGCCTTCCGCTCAGGTCATGATCCCGGAGTCCCAGGATCGAGTCCCACATCGGGCTTCCAGCTCCATGGGGAGTCTGCTTCTCCCTCTGACCTTCTCCTTGCTCCTGCTCTCTCTCACTGTCTCTCTCTCAAGTAAATAAATAAAATCTTAAAAAAAATAAAATAAAATAAAAGTGTTAATGTTTTCTCTACTAACCACTTATGTAGAAACTGACCTATTATCAAACTACTATCGTGTTTCATAATACAACCTGTCTTAAGCTTTTCATGTCAGTTATATCTCTGCGTGGTTCAGATGCTTGACAAAGAAGGTATTATTAACCTTATTTTGCCCATGAGATTACTGAAGGGAAAAAAAAGGGAGAGAGTTTAAGTGAAAAAGCAAGGTTAAAAAAAAAAGGCAAGGTCACAAGTAAGCTCCTGCTGCAGTAAAACCTAGTACTTCTTCATTTTAGGAAAGTTTCTGTTTAAAGGACACTTAAAATACTAGTCACTCCCTCCCACTATTCTCCAAGATTTGTTCAAACCAAACAATTAAGTAGACTTTAAAGTTAACAGGAAATGACAGAACCAAAAATAACTGGGGTGTGGTCTCACCTCTGAAAAGATTTCCAGCTGTGAATAAATGCAGACAACTCTGGCCAGTCAAGATAATATCAGATCAGGATTTAGTACCAAATACAATGGACCTTAGCTACACATACAGTAACACCCTACTTTCTTAGAACAAACCTCTACTATTTCAAACTCTGGAAAACCCAGAAAAAAATCAACATAAGTCACAGAGAAGCCAAGATTGCTGTGGTCAAGTTCTTACTCTACAGTTTTATATTTAAGATAAATCCACACATTCTAAGTAAGGGTTTGAAAGCATTATACTTCATTTATTTAAGAGTAATCTTATAAGTATACAACATGCCAAAAAAAATAATAAGTATACAACATGCAGTAATCTATAATTTGGCCAAAAAACATAAATTATACAGACTATAAGAGTGTTTACTTAACTGTGAGCGTGCCTAGCAATAAGACAGCACCTACCTTGTAACTATGTTTCATTTCACTTTACTTCTATATTTAAGGGTCTGAAAGGGTTATTTTAAGATTTCCTTTATATCTTATGGCATCTTATGGTGGAAATTACATGCTACAATGGCGATCAGAATTTGAGATTCCTAAAGGTCTGAGGACTACCACTAAGCTTCACTGAGATCCTATTTCTTCTAACTTGACACACAATTCTGGTTTATCTGGTTTCCCTGCCTACTTCAGCTTAGAAATAGCAGATCAGAAGGGCATATTTTGACAGATAAAGAACAGTACTGGAAGAGATAAAAAACAGACAGAAGCATTAAACGGTATAGCAGTAAGCAGTCATTTTGGTACAGAACGAAACTGCCAACACCCTTAAACAGCAGAATGCACCAGCCATGTTAACAGCACAGGACAGAAATTAATGTACACAACTGACCTTGATTAATCAAAAAAGGTTATGTTTAGTATATTCTTTATCTTAAGAGAAGGTTTAAACTCTTTATCTTAAGAGAAGGTTTATACTTTCATATACTATAAAAACTGACATTAAAAAGATAAAAATTACTCAACAAAGGACTAAAAAATGTCAGTTATATGAACAATTCACTTCAATCCTCAATAATACCAGATGATCTCTGAGTAGATATATCTCAAAAACCCCATTATATCTACTGAACATTATATAATGTAGGTAATCAGTGTTTATGATCATCACTTATGATCTTGACTTTTTAGAGGGGAAGAAACTAAGTTACATACTAAAATTAATAGTGTAGAAAATCAATTTATGAGGATTCATTTTTTTTTTAAGATTTTATTTATTTGTCAGAGAGAGAGGAGAGCGAGCGAGCACAGGCAGACAGAATGGCAGGCAGAGGCAGAGGGAGAAGCAGGCTCCCCGCCAAGCAAGGAGCCCGATGCGAGACTCGATCCCAGGACGCTGGGATCATGACCTGAGCCGAAGGCAGCTGCTTAACCAACTAAGCCACCCAGGCGTCCCGAGGATTCATTTTTTAGGGAGAAAAATATTTAAGTTAAACGCTAAAATTCTCCCCCTTCACTGAACATTCAATAGGCTTTTCCACTTAAAAAAAAAAAAAAAGTATTGTCACCAATCTTCGTTTCCTTTCTCCTCCTAATTACCAAAACGAAAACATAAAAGTATTTTAATAGTTTTGCCCACTTACACTTAACCCCTTTATCCAGAAGCCACTAACAGCTCGCTTAGGTGTATACTCCCTTCTTATAAAATAGTGCTTTCAACCCCATAGTTAAAACTCAAGAGCAAAGAGTTGTACCTAAGTGTTACCGCTGAACAAAAGAAGTGCATAAATTAGTAGTTACGTTTAAACCAGTATAAGTAGTTTAAGACCAGAAACAAGGACAACGTAAAATCCTACAGTAAGGAACATTTTAGTTTTGGTTAGATATCTGAATGAGAGAACATCCTTCTTCAGGTCTCTACAGCCAGAAACTAAAATAAAGCACCAACATCATGTCAAGAGATCTGTAAGTCCCTTTCACACATCACAAAATGGATTTATTTGTGTTTATTTCACCAAACTGTTCCTTTTAATAACAGCAGGGACTTGGGGTGATCTGTAGAAAGTGGGCCAAAAGATACATGGTAAACGTCCTTTAAAAAGGGGGGTGGGGGAGGGGCGAGATCATCCGATCCTAAAGAAGGGGAGCGGCAGGAAGATGTGACTTGGAAGAAAATACTTAAGTCCCTGCGCACATCACCCCAGATGGCTTTACCAGATGAAAGACGAGAAAAGAGGAATCGTTTCTTTTAAAAAAGATGGGGATCCCGGCCCTTTGGGGTGGCGGGAGAAGAAATCCCCACCCCACCTGCAGGTCCCACACTCCGGAAGATAAAGCGGCAATCTCCAGCTAGCTGAGGATCGAGGTGTGACAGAAAGCGCCCGGGCACGGCCCCGCAGGGCTCCCCCCGCCTCTCTCACACCCCCTCCGGCCCTCCCCGCGGACCGACGCAGCCGGGGTCCCCCGCCGCCCTCCCGCCACTCCCCGCCCTCCGTCCCCCAGCCGTCTCCCCGCCAAAGGCCGTTTCCCGCCGGGGGCCGACGAGGGCCCGGCCCGTCCGGCACCTTTGATGACGCGTTCGGTGGTGGAGAGGTGGTGGTTCCTCCCGGACATGGTCCCCTCGGCCTCCTCCCGGCTCCAGGCGACCGCCAGACGTGCACCTCCGCCTTGGTGTCCAGCGGTGTCAGCTCCCCGGGGCCAGTCAGCCCGCCGTGCTCCGGCCCCGGCTCCTCCGGGTGGCCCAGGTACCAGAAGGAGGAGGCCACGGCAGCCGGGCCTCGAACCTCGCTGACACGATGCGGGCCCACTGGTCGCTCCCTCCTGAGGAGCCGAGTCGGGAGCGCGGGTGGCTCGGCAAGGAAACCCGGGCGGCCGCGGCTGCTCGCGGCCCGGTCCCACGTGCGCGCGCGTGCGCGCTCCCGCACGCCGCTCTCCCAACTTCCCGGCGGCCCGCGCGCGCTGCCGCCGCCGCCGAAGCCCAACTCGCCGCCCGGCTGCCCTGTTCCGCGCGGCCACCTGACCTCCCGCCCCCTCCCCGCGGCAGTCGCCCACCCCGACTCTCCCCTTCCTCCCGAGGTCCGAGGCCCGCGCAGCCGCACTCCGTACTCGCGTGCTTCTTTTCTCCCCTCCTGCTTCCGACGGTCAGTTTTCCCTTCTGCTCAGCCTGCCCTCCTCGCAGCTGACTACCCCTGGGCTGCCTGCCGCTGCCCCGGCCCGCAGCTCCTACCACCGGCCCCTGGGTCCGGCACGGAAAGCCCCGGCGAAGCAGCGGCCATCTTGTGACCCGGCCGCGGAGACCGAGCAGGGGTTCCCCGGGCCGCGAGCCTCTTGTCACCCTCACTCCGGGGCCACCTTGCCGAGAGCCCTTGTCTTCCCAGACATTCCTCACGGGAGTCCTCCCTCCTTTTCTTCTGGGCTTCCACCCACTCGGTCTCTAGGGAGTCCCTATCAAGCTGACCACGCTCCTCCCCCCATCCCATTCACCAAACTCATTTAAGCCCTCATTTCAGTTTTCACATTTGTTGAGTGCAGTTAGTATAGGAAGAAGTTCGTTCGTGTCCTGCCAGCTCCAGTCCAGTAGTTGGCGGGCCTCAGATTCCATGGCGTGAGACCTGGCTTGGCCCCCGGGCCACCTCACTTCCTTTCCACCTCTAAGAGAAGGAAGAGCAGCAACTCTAGGGACCTCCAATGTGCAGGGAACTGACCTTCCAATAAGCCCTGTGGGTCACCTACTCTGCTAGAAGCACCCCCCTGTTCCAGTTCGATGCAGTGACATCTGCCCCGCTCAGGCTTACTGTGGGACACGATGGGCAAGTCTCTAGAGAGTCCTAACAATCTAGCTCATCTCTGGGTTAAAAACTGATCTTTTCTTTCCTTAAATTGTAAACTTAGAAACTGTCTTACTGTGCCTGTCTTCCCTCACCAAGTATAGTGCCTGGCAAAGTAAAGTATTTTGAGTTTAGCCATGATAATGTAATATTGAAACTGAGATCCAAGGAAAAACAGACAATCCAGTCTTAACAGTTACTGTTGTGGCCAATAAGTCTTATGTGGTTACACATATTTAAATTAAATAGAATTAAAAATTTGAATATTCAGTTCCTCGAGTGCACTAGCCACATTTCAAGTGCTCATCATCTACCTGTGGCTAGTGGCTACCTTATTGGACATGGTAGCATAGGACATTTCTATCATAGCAGAAAGTTCTTTTGGACAGCTCCCACTTAAAAGATTAGAAGGGTTGAAGCCTAAATCTCCATTAATATAGATTTATGTATTGGGAGGAGATCTGGGGATATACTCTGGAGTCATCCCCTGAATTAAGTCTTGGAATTTTGACCTAAGGCTATTCATAGTAACCCCAACGAGGCAGGAGCACCTTGAAAGCTGGATTTAATTTGGTTCTGTTTCCTTGGGTTTTGACATCAGGTTTCCACCCAAGAGAATTGTTCAGATATCCTGAGGAAGTTCTTCATTTAAGAAGTAATGAGAACTCCACACTTCTGTCAAACAGAGCAAATTTCTAAAGGGCAAAATAAATTGGTCCCTGCAGCAGAGATGTTAAAATTCATCTGGAAGAACAGGATAGCTAAAAACAAAAATACTAAGCAAACTTTGGAAACCACTGTGAAGAGATGGATTTTTCAATAATAGTAGTAGTAGGAAATTATCACTTGGATCTCAAGTTGGAGCCACTCTATAACATCAAACTATTTTATTTTTTACTTTTTTAAGATTTTATTTGAGTCCCAACATGGGGCTCAAATTTACAACTGTGAGATTAAGAGGTGCATGTTCTACTGATAGCCACCCAGGAGCCCCAGAGATTTTTTTTTTTTTTTTTTTTTTTTTTTAGATTTTACTTTTGGGGCGCCTGGGTTGCTCACTCAGTTAATGTCTGCCTTCAGCTTAAGTCATGATCCTGGGGTCCTGGGATGGAGCATCACATTGGGCTCCCTGCTCAGCGGGAAGTCTGCTTCTCCCTTTCCCCTGCCCCTCCCCCTGCTTGTGCATGCGCGCGCGCTCTCTCTCTAATAAAATCTTAAAAAGATTTTATTTTTAAGTAATCTCTATAGCATCAAAATAAAGTGAACCTAGGGGCGCCTGGGTGGCTCAGTGGGTTAAAGCCTCTGCCTTCGGCTCAGGTCATGATCTCAGGGTCCTGGGATCGAGCCCCACATTGGGTTCTCTGCTCAGTGGAGAGTCTGCTTCCTCCTCTCTCTCTGTGCCTGCTTCTCTGCTTACTTGTGATCTCTCTCTGTCAAATAAATAAAATCTTAAAAAAAAAAATTAAAAAAAAAATAAAGTGAACCTTCTTTAAAGAGTTACATGTGGGGCTCCTGGGTGGCTCAGTGGGTTAAAGCCTCTACCTTGAGCTCAGGTCATGATCTCAAGGTCCTGAGATCAAGGCCCCCTCCTCGCCCCCTCCCCTCTACCCCCCCTACCCCCCCCCCCCACATCAGGTTCTCTGCTCAGCGGGGAGCCTGCTTTCTCTCTCTGCCTGCCTCTCTGCCTACTTGTGATCTCTGTCAAATAAATAAATAAATCTTTAAAAAAAAAAGTTACATGTAAAACATAAAAGAAGAAATCTAGAAGAAAATGAAGAAGTTATCTTACTTGGTTAATTGTGGTAACTCCAGAGCTAATATATCCCAACAGATGCTGATGCTCCCTCCCCCTCACTTACCAGATCAAACACAACTTAGTTAATTTGGGTAAGTACTTCCACGGCTCAAAAGTAATGAAAGGGTGGTGCCAGGGTGGTTCTGTCAGTTAAGCTTTGGACTGATTCTGGCTCAGGTCATGATCTCAGGGTCATGGAATTGAGCCTCACATTAGGCTCTGTGCTTAGTGGAGTCTGCTTCTCTCCCTCTCTCTTTGCCCCTCCCCCATATGCTGCCTCTGTCTATCTCACAAATAAATCTTTTTTTTAATTTTTTTTTTTTAATTTTTTTTAAGATTTTATTTATTTATTTGACAGAGAGAGATCACAAGTAGACGGAGAGGCAGGCAGAGAGAGAGAGAGAGAGGGAAGCAGGCTCCCCGCTGAGCAGAGAGCCCGATGCGGGCCTCGATCCCAGGACCCTGAGATCATGACCTGAGCCGAAGGCAGCGGCTTAACCCACTGAGCCACCCAGGCGCCCGACAAATAAATAAATCTTAAAAAAAAAAAGTAATGAAAGGAATCAGAAAAGAATATTGTTCGACTACTTCGAAAAGATAAACACAATTAAAAGTCACAAAACAGGAAGATATTTGCATCTCCTAAGTCAGGATAAAGAATTTTCGGGGCGCCTGGGTGGCTCAGTGGGTTAAAGCCTCTGCCTTCGGCTCAGGTCATGATCCCGGGGTCCTGGGATCGAGCCCCACATCGGGCTCTCTGCTCTACGGAGAGTCTGCTTCCTCCTCTCTCTCTCTCTGCCTGCCTGTCTGCCTACTTGTGATCTCTGTCTGTCAAATAAATAAATAAAATCTTTAAAAAAAAAAAAAAAGGATAAAGAATTTTCACTATTCAAAAGAAGAGGTCTACAATACAAGTATGGGCAAAGGCCACAAACAGTGACTTTATAAAAGAATAAATAAGGCACTAAACATTAAAAAATGTTCAACTTCGGGGCGCCTGGGTGGCTCAGGGGGTTAAGCCTTTGCCTTCGGCTCAAGTCATGGTCTTAGGATCCTGGGATCAAGCCCCACGTCGGGATCTCTGCTCAGCAAGGAGTCTGCTTCCTCTCTCTGCCTGCCTCTCTGCCTACTTGTGATCTCACTCTGTGTCAAATAAGTAAATAAAATCTTAAAAAAAAATGTTCAAGGGGCGCCTGGGTGGCTCAGTGGGTTGAGCCGCTGCCTTCGGCTCAGGTCATGATCCCAGGGTCCTAGGATCGAGGCCCGCATCGGGCTCTCTGCTCCGCAGGGAGCCTGCTTCCTCCTCTCTCTCTCTCTGCCTGCTTGTGATCTCTCTCTGTCAAATAAATAAATAAAATCTTTAAAAAAAAATGTTCAACTTCCTAAGTAATAAAAAATTCAAATTAAATCAAGATGCCATTTTTCACATAGCAAATTGGAAAACATTTTTATTTTTATTTTAAGATTTTATTTATTTATTTGACAGAGAAAGATCACAAGTAGGCAGAGAGGCAGGCAGAGAGAGAGAGGGGGAAGCAGGCTCCCTGCCGAGCAGAGATCCTGGTGCGGGACTGGATCTCAGGACCCTGAGACCATGACCGGAGCAGAAGGCAGAGGCTTTAACCCACTGAGCACCCAGGCGCCCCTGGAAAACATTTTTAAAAGGTGATACTGGGAGCACCTGGTAGCTCAGTGGGTTAAAGCCTCTGCCTTCGGCTCAGGGCACGATCCCAGGGTGCTGGGATCCAACCACACATCTGGCGCTCTGCTCAGCAGGGAGCCTGCTTCCTCCCTCTCTCTGTGCCTGCCTCTCTGCCTACTTGTGATCTCTGTCAAATGAATAAATAAAATCTTTAAAAAAAAATAAAATAAAAGGTGATACTGTTAGTGGGCACCTGGGTGTCTCAGTCTTCAGAGCATTCTGCTCTTGATCATGAGGTCATGAGTTCAAGCCCCATGTTGGGTATAGAGATTACTTAAAAAAAAAAGTGACACCGTTGGTGGAATTACTAATTAGCACAACTTCTCTGGAAAGGGATTTGTCAGTATCAGTTAAAGAAGAGATTAGCTATAGCTGATGAAAAGATTCTCTCAACATCATTAGTCATCAGGGAAATGTAAAATAAACCATACTGAGACACCACTTCACCAGCTGAAACTAAAGATTCTCAATACCCAGGTGCCTGGCTGGCTCAGCCAGTAGAGCATGTGACCTTTGATATTCACGTAATGAGTTTGAGCCCCTTAAAAACAAAGAAGCAAATAAAATACAGCAGTTTAAAATAAAGATTATACCAAGTGTTGACAAGAGTGAGAACAACTACAAACAACTCTCCTTTGTTACTGGTGGGAAGGTAAAGTGCTAAAACTACTTTGGAAAACAGTTTGGAAATTTCTTTTCTTTTCTTTTCTTTAAGATTTTATTTCTTTGGGGTGCCTGGGTGGCTCAGTGGGTTAAGGCCTCTGCCTTCGGCCCGGGTCATGATCCCAGCGTCCTGGGATCGAGCCCCGCATCAGGCTCTCTGCTCAGCGGGGAGCCTGCTTCCTCTTCTCTCTCTGTTTCTCTCTGCCTGCCTCTTTGCCTACTTGTGATCTCTATCTGTCAAATAAATAAATAAGATCTTAAAAAAAAAAGGATTTTTATTTCTTTGACAGAGACATAGAGAGAGACTGAACGCAAGCAGGGGGAGTGGGAGAGGGAGAAGAGGCCTGCAGGGAAGCTAATGCGGGGCTCCATCCCAGGACCCTGGGATCCTGACCTGAGCCAAAGGCAGACGCTTAACGACTGAGCCACCCAGGCACCCCTGGGAATTTCTTTTTTTTTTTTTAAATTTCATTTATTTATTTGACAGACAGAGATCACAGGTAGGCAGAGAGGCAGTCAGAGAGAGAGGGGGAAGCAGGCTCCCCACCGAGCAGAAAGCTTGAGTCAAGGCTCTATCCCAGGACCCTGAGATCATGACCTGAGCAGAATGCAGAGGCTTTAACCCACTGAGCCACCCAGGCGCCCCTGCCCCTGGAAATTTCTTATAAAATTAAATATACACCTACTGTATGACCCAGTAGAATTAATTAGAATTAATTAGAATTCTACTTTTAGGTTTTTAGAATTAATTAGAATTAATTAGAATTCTACTTTTAGGTTTTTTTACCTGACAGTAGTGATCATCCAAATAATGAAATACTACTTAGCTAATAAAAGAGAAATAATTACTGATACATGCAATAATGTGGATGAAGCTTACAAACATTATGGTGAAACAAAAGCAGCAAGATACAAAATAGTATATACTATATGATTTCATTTGCAAAGGAAAATGGTTACATGAAATATGATATTGAATGGAACATTATGCATTATGAAAAACCAACATACTTTTATTTATTTTTTAGTAATCTTTACACCCAATGTGGGACTCGAACTCATGACCCCAAGATGAATAGCTGCATGAACAACTTCTGACTGAGTCAGTCAGGTGCCCCCCGCAAAACAAACATATTTTAAATTACAAAGGTATGTGGTATCATCAGAAAAGCCTCAGGGGGCACCTAGGTGGCTCAGTGGGTTAAAGCCTCTGCCTTTGGCTCAGGTCATGATCCCAGGGTCCTGGGATCAAGCCCCGCATCGGGCACTCTGCTTGGCAGTAAGCCCGCTTCCTCCCCTCTCTCTGCCTGCCTCTCTGCCTACTTGTGATCTCTGTCTGTCAAATAAATAAAATCTTAAAAAAAAAAAAAAAAAAGAAAAGCCTCAGGAGGGGCACCTGGGTGGCTCAGTGGGTTAAAGCCTCTGCCTTCGGCTCGGGTCATGATCCCAGGGTCCTGGGATTGAGTCCCGCATCGGGCTCTCTGCTCAGCAGGGAGCCTGCTTCCCCCCTCTCTCTCTGCCTGCCTCTCTGCCTACTTGTGATCTCTCTGTACAAATAAATTAAAAAAAAAAAAAAAAAAGAAAAGCCTCAGGAAATAACGAAAAGTGAAAAAGCTAGATTGTAATAATGTACAGTATAGACCCCACTTGTTAACAAACAAGCAGATGTATGCATAAAAAGGCTAGAAGGAAATATTAATATATTTGTATATTCAATAAACATTAATCAGATGTGCTGGGCACTGTACTAGGTGGAAGGATACAGTGATGAACTAAAACCAACACAGGTCAGCGGCGCCGGGGTGGCTCAGTCATTAAGCCTTTGGCTCAGGTCATGATCCCAGGGTCCTGGGATCCAGCCCCACATCAGGGTCCCTGCTCAGCAAGGAGCCTACTTCTCCCTCTCCCACACCCCTGCTTATGTTCCATCTCTCACTGTGTCTCTCTCTGTCAAATAAATAAATCTTAAAAAAAAAAATCAACACAGTTCAAACCCTTATGGAGTATCTTCTGATATGGAAAAGAATGTTAACAATAGCCATCTCTGGGTGGTGTGACTGAGAGTGATTTAGGAGAAACAAATGAACAATAATTTCTGTAGTTTACAAATTTTCTGTGGTGAGAAAGCATTACTTTATAACTAGGTGAAAAAAAAAAAGTGCTCTTTTCTTTCAAAGACCTATTGTCCAGGTCTATTTTCAGTAGTGTTACATATTCCTTTGGGGGGACTTTCTTGACATTTCTGACCAAAACCACTCAATGAAAATATGAAAAGAACACTAATTAAGCTCCCTCCCAAACAATTTAAAATGAATGAGATTTAACTTTATTGGTAGTAGTGATGCTTTTAGTCATGACTTTATCAGTTCCCAGCAACAATTAGAGGTGTTTTTTGTTTGTTTGTTTGTTTGTTTTTTAAGATTTGTCAGAGAGAGAGAGAGAGAGAGCAGGAGCAGGGAGGGGGACAGAGGAAGAAGGCTCCCTGCTGAACACAGAGCCTGATGCAGGTGTTGATCCCAGGACCCTGGGAACATGACCAGAGCTGAAGGCAGATGCTTAACCAACTGAGCCACCCATGCTTCCCAACAATTTGATGTTCTATTTCATTCAGCTTATACACCCCTCCACCTGGCCAGGGGCTGTGGTATTTTTATCTAACTGGTGAATCTGATTGTCTTTCTTTTTATTTTCTGCATTGGTCAGTATTGAATAAATATTTGAAATCACCAAGATTGATGTGTAATTGGCATTTCTACTAATCTCTTCAAATCTAGTTTCCATCATACAGAGCTTATGAGATTTGATATACTTCCTTATGAAACTCCCTAAGCACTTCACAAACCTTAATTAATGACCAGCTCTTCTGAGAAATAATTATGCTTTTAATTTAACAAATGCACAGGGAATCCTAGTTTCCATTGTTATATAAAAGTAACCTGGTTTCAGTTTCTATTTGTATGAAGCCTTAAATATTAATCTGTGATAAATGCAGGTTAAGAGAACTATAGAATTTTTAAAAAAGATTTTATTTATTTATTTGACAGAGAGAGACACAGTGAGAGAGGGAACACAAACAGGGGGAGTGGGAGAAGGCGAAGCATGCTCCCCTCTGAGCAGGAAGCCTGATGTGGGGCTGGATCCCAGGACCCTGGGATCATGACCTGAGGTGAAAGCAGAAGGCCTTAACAACTGAACCACCCAGACATCCCAAGAATACACATTTTTTAAAGATTTTATTTATTTATTTATTTATTTATTTGAGAGAGAGAGAGAGAGCAGGAGAGGGAGGAGGGTCAGAGGGAGAAGGAGACTCCTGCTCAGTGTGGGACTCAATCCTGGGATTCCAGGATCATGACCTGAGTGAAAGGCAGTTACTTAACCAACTGAGTGACCGAGGCGCCCAAGAATATTTTTTAAAGTAGGGTAAATGAGTGTTTCTAAAATAGCTATATAGAAAACACAACTTACAGGGCACCTGGGTGGCTCGGTGGGTTGAGCGTCTGTCCTAGGATCAAGCTTTGCCTCAGGCTCTTTGCTCAGCCAGGGAGCCTGCTTCTCCTCCCCTCTGCTCATGCCCTCTCTCTCTCAAATAAACAAATAAAATCTTTAAGAAGTCTTTAAAAAAAAGGTATCTTAAGGGGCGCCTGGGCGCCTGGGTGGCTTAGTGGGTTAAAGCCTCTGCCTTCAGCTCAGGTCATTATCTCAGGGTCCTAGGATCAAGCCCCAGGTTGGGCTCTTTGCTCAGCGGGGAGCCTGCTTCCTTCTCTCTCTTTGCCCGCCTCTCTGCCTACTTGTGATCTCTGTCAAATCAATAAATAAAATTTAAAAAAAAAAGGTATCTTAAAGTATATAACTTCTAAATTTATGCGAAAAACACTATGTAATTTTTTAAGTAATCTCTGACCCAAGGCAGACCCTGGACCTAGCTCAACCTGATAGATCAAGAGGCCCATACTCTGCAGACTAAGCCAGCCAGGCTCCCCAATAGTAATACATATTGTATGGACATCATATATGGTATTATATTTAATTCATATCCTCCTGTGAGTACACTTTTTGTTTTTAAGAATTTTTTTCTTTTTTTTTTTTAAGATTTTTTTTTAAATTTATTTGACAGATCACAAGTAGGCAGAGAGGCAGGCAGAGAGAGACAGGCTCCCTGCTGAGCAGAGAGCCCAATGCGGGACTCGATCCCAGGACCCTGAGATCATGACCTGAGCCGAAGGCAGAGGCTTTAACCACTGAGCCACCCAGGCGCCCCCTATGAGTACACTTTAATTTTGATAAAATTACCTGGGTATGGACCCTCCACAGTGTTGAGGTCTAAAAAAAAATTAATGAATCCAGACAAAAACACAGCCTAAAGCAACATCCTACCAATTATAATAGCCTGATATCAAATTAGGAATCTCTTTAGGCACTTGTAAGTAAAAAATCCTCATGAAAGTCCTGACTTGTAAATTTGTATTTACAGGTTCGTATTCTGGCCATTTTTGGGGCGGTGTGCAAACCTCTTAGCAGTGTGTTATCCCTTGATCTTCCTGGGAGACCCCAATAGTATGAGAACTCTGATATGACGACGAGCCCCAAAGCTGCCATCATTCCCTATTACTTTTATATATATATATATATATATATATTTTTTTTTTTTTAAGTTTTTATTTATTTATTTGACAGACAGTGATCACAAGTAGGCAGAGAGGCAGGCAGAGACAGAGGGGAAGCAGGCTCCCTGCTGAGCAGAGAGCCCTATGCGGGGCTTGATCCTAGGACCCTGGGATCATGACCTGAGCTGAAGGCAGAGGCTTAACCCACTGAGCCACCCAGGCGCCCCTCCCTCTTACTTTTGTTTGCATCATTCCAAAGCAGGAGACAATGGTGGCAGTCATTACCGGCTACATAATACAATCATTTAGGAGAATAGAATTTAATACTTCTGTCACACCTGAGCCCCAGCATTCACAGGTGAGATGCCAAGGTAAAGAGCATTGGCATTCATCAAGTTGCTTGGGCCAAAAATTTAGAGTGGTCAGGGGCTGTTTGGAGAGGGAGGCACCGTCCCTCATGAGGCATAGCCTGTCAACTTTCGCCTCCTAGAGTCCATTCTCCCACACAACAGATCTTTACAAACTTAAAACATTCATCTGATTTATCGTTCCTCTTCTTACAATCCTCAAGGATCCTTTCCCCAAAGTGGCCTGACTCCTGTCTACTGTGACGTCAGCTCAAACCTCTTTCCCTCTGCCCGCTACAGTTCAGACACGGTGGCCTTGTTTATACTGTATATACTAGATTTAGTAAAACTAGCCTCACACAGACCAAGCTCACTGCTGTCCCAGAGCTCTTGCATTTGCCATCTCTTTCTCCTGGAACATTCTCACCAAGCTGCCTCCTCATTGCTTATGGCAAGCTCAACTGCCAGCTCCTCTGATCACTGAACCAGCTAAAGCTATGGCACCCCCCACCCCCCTGCCACCTCAATACCCTACTTTATCTGTAACACGTTTCTTTGTGTCTACCCTCACTCCTTAAGGGGAGCATCTTTGTCTGTCCTGTTCACTGCCGTTGTCACTGCCGTGCCTAGCCCAAAGCTGGAGCTCAATAATTTGTTGAATGAGTGACTATCTTACTCTCATCTGCAGCAGAAGTTATTAACCTGTAGTGCAAGGGTTTCAAATCATCCCCTCCTCATCCTGCTCCTCTAAATTAAATTAAGGTTTGAGCACACTTGCAGGCACTTTGGGATGTGTGTATGAGAGCTGTTGGGAAAGCATGTGTTTTTCAGATTTTGAAAGGAGTCCAAACAACGGAATGTTGATTACCCCTGGCGTGGGGTTTCAATTTGTAAAGCACGGTCTCCTACATTTTGTTCTCATTACACTTATGGAGATAGGATAGAAATGACAATTTCCACCTCATAGAAAAAGACATTGAGGTGCAGTTCACATCCCAGGCGATAGTGGAAGTGACACAGATCCATTCTTTTGGGCTACAGATCTCATGCTCTTTTGGGTGAAGACAGAGAAACCAGAACTGTGGGAAAGTAGTTTTGTATTCATTCTAGTTCATCTTCATGTGCTTCAAAAGGCGCCGAACTTAATACTTTTATTTTCTTTTTTTTTTTAAGATTTTATTTATTTATTTGACAGACAGATATCACAAGTAGGCAGAGAGGCAGGCAGAGAGAGAGAGGGGAGGAAGCAGGCTCCCTGATGAGCAGAGAGCCCAATGAGGGGCTCAATCCCAGGACTCTGGGATCATGACCTGAGCCGAAGGCAGAGGCTTTAATCCACTGAGCCACCCAGGCACCCCCTTAATACTTTCCTAGGACTTTCTTACTTACATGAGCATGTAAGGCTACATTAAAATTTCCCATGAAAAATTATTACCAGCTAGATCAAGGCAGTTTTCAAGCAAAATGTTAATGTATCAACCAAGGAATGCAAAACAGCTTTGGTAGACTAAGTAGAGCATAATTAGGAAAACCAGATTGCAAGAATAAAAAAAACCTTAAAACCAAATGAAAACAATGTTGAGATCTCTAATGTTTAGATTTTATCTACCCTTTATTTAGATACACAACTGAACCATCCATATTGAAAAATCAATTGAATCTAGTTTTGTTTTGTTTTGTTTTTTAATCCGTTTTTCCAGGGACACCTGGCTGGCTCAGTCTGTAGAGTGACTCTTGATCTCAGGGTCATAAGTCATGTCAGGCATGGAGTCTACTTTTTAAAAAATCTGTTTTTCCAGAAAAGAAAAATCTAAATTTAATCTCTTTTCTGCTCACACAATTTTTGAGAGAAGCTGTGGGTGCAGGAGGAGCTACATTCTTTGGAGAATTACTACAAAATGTTTAAACCATACAAATTTGGTAGCCTAAGAGATTTCTTCTCAGGGGCCCTGTCTATAGGATACAACCAGACACTGGCTTCAAAAGAGCTTGTTTTATTAACCTCAAGAAGTTATAGGAAACATGCCACTTGAAAGAATTTCCTATTCTGGGAGGATACACTGGATCAAAGAGGGTTTTTTTCCCCTCCTCACTAGCATCTATAATTAAAGACCTAAACCTTTATTTTAAGCAACAACAACAACAACAAAAGGTCTCTATTGAATCAGCTGTTTTCTTATCCCTTAAAACCCACAGAGTTCACATGTTTGGAAGGACTTTCCACTTAACTGGCTTGGCTGTCATTCTTAGATTTGCTGCATTTGTTTACTTCATTTTTAAGATTTTACTTATTTGACAGAGAAAGAGAGCACAGGTAAGGGGAGCAGCTGGCAGAGGGAGAAGCAAGCTCCCCGCTGAGCAGGGAGCCCGATGCAGGGCTCGATCCCAGGACCCTGGGATCATGTCCTGAGCTGAAGGCAGAGGCTTAATCGACTGAGCCACCCAGGTGCCCTGATTTTGCTGCATTTAAAAACGTTAGCCAAGCAGCACACACACGTTCTTGCCGCTGGGACCTTCCACCCTCCATGTCCAGTCCCCACCTCCTTGGGTGGCCATGGACACCAGAAAGCAGACCCTGGGCCCAGCTCCTCATTCAGCGCAGGCCTCAGGCAGGAGGACCAGCCCACCTCCCACGTTGGCAGTCATGGAAGGGAGAAAGGCAAATCCAGCAGCTTGCAGCTAGCCGCAGCAGCAGAGCGGTAGCTGACTGCTGCAACTTGATTTTCTCCAGCAAGGGCCAGGTCAAGTTTGGCTCTGGGGTGTGAGTGCTCACCTGGGCAGCCCTAGGGCCTGCCTGACAGCTGTGGGCAGTGGACACCAACGGAGAAGTTATCACGGCAGACTGTGATGACCACGGGGGTCAGCATCTTTTGCCCTGAGGGCAAGTTTAAGATTGGAGCTGTCCACTGCGTGGGCCCCCAGAGCAGCCACATCATTGTGGCTGACAAGCTGTGTTCTCACCTTCCAGCCCAATGGCACTTTGTATGGCCCCACTTTGTGGCTTGAACAAGAATGCGATTGCGGTGAAGGATTTCCAACATCACTCCGAGAAGGTGTCCCGTGCCAGGGGAGAGTTCCTTCTCAAGTTTATTCCTAAGGAAGTAGCTGTGGACTTGAGGGATTGGGGCTGACTGAGGCACCTGCTGCGTCCGTGTGTCTGACAGCTCTGGCTCCTTCCTGTCCCGAATCAACAGTCCGCAGAATGAGTACGGGGCCCAGAAGGACTGGCACTGGCCACTTGGTGGTGGCTTTTGCTGATAACCACGGATTTGAGCCCTGCCTGGCTCATGGAAGGACAGATGTAAGGGTGATCAGTCAAGAGAGTCTGGCTAGGAGGTGGGGTCAGAGGAGGTGGGGTCAGACGTGGCGGCACAGAGTGTGGGCTGTGGGCATGCCTGCTGCCTTCATTCTCCCCCATCCCAACACTGGGGTTGCAATTTTTGTATCCGGTTCTTGCTTTGGTGACTGAGTGGGCTTGGACTGCAGTCGAGGAACACATGCAGATCTTCGTCTAATCCCACTCCTCCTGTGTCCCCTGGGTCTGCACCCCTCCCCCCAGCCCAGGGCTGGAACTCTTATTCTCAGGCCTAAGTCCCTCTGGTTGTCTTCCTACCACACACATCGACAAAGACGGCAATACCCCATTTCTCATGTTAAATGTGGACACACACACAAAGCCAAATGCAGGACAACAGAATTTTAAGAGCACATTTCACATTTACCATGATTTCATCAAAAGCGGTCTTGTCAGGGGTCTCTACTAGGAATTGCGTGATGGGCCTTCTACATGTGTAATATCTGTAAAAAGCCATTTGGATTATTGCCCAAGTTTATTCTTTGTGTTCCAAAAAACTAGAAGCAAACCACAGGGAAAAAAATCCAGACCCCAGTGGAAGAACTGCTTCTTGGCTTGTGACTGCCAGCGTCAGAACACTTTAGAGTTACTCCTTAACTCTAACTGATGCTACCATCTCGAAATCCAAACCTACTGCCAGGGTCAAAGATCACTGTTGGACAGGGATAGTGGTTTCTATTAACTCCCTTCTTTCATTTAAAATAAACCATGAGGGGCGCCTGGCTGGCTCCGTCAGTAGAGCATATGACTGTTGACTTTGGGGATGTGACCTCAAGCTCTCCATGTTGGAAGTGGAGACTACCCCCCCACCCCCCTCAAAACCACCATGAATAGGAATCCAGCAAGAAAGGGGTTGTTGCCAATAAAAATTTTCTCTTGGCCATCAGCTCTAAACGTACTTAACCAAAAGCTGGTAGAGACAGATGGATCTTTTCCAACCAGAATTTTCTACTGTAAATGGAATGTTAATTCATTTTATTCCAGAAAGATGAAGTGGATTCACTTCTACTGGGATTCGAACCTATAATTCATCAGAAGTCTAGGTGTTTCATACTAAATCATGAAGAATACAAAAATCACTAAAATAGATGAGCACTGGGATGTCTGGGTGGCTCAGTTGGTTAAGTGTCTGGCTCTTGATTTCAGCTCAGGTCATGATCTCAGGGTCCTGGGGTTGAACTCCATGCTCAGTGGGGAGTCTGCTTGTCTCTCTCCCTCTGCCCCTCCCCCTGTTCATACTCTCTCTCAAATAAATATCTTTTTTTACATTTGATCTTAGTCAAAGGCGGAGAAAGTAAAATCTTTTTTTTTTAAGGGTTTTATTTATTTATTTGCCAGAGAGAGAGAGAGCGAGAGCGAGCGAGCACAGGCAGGCTGAGTGGCAGCAGAGGCAGAGGGAGAAGCAGGCTCCCTGCCGAGCAAGGAGCCCGATGTAGGACTCGATCCCAGGATGCTGGGATCATGACCTGAGCCGA
Organism: Lutra lutra; assembly: GCF_902655055.1. Lineage (NCBI taxonomy): Eukaryota > Metazoa > Chordata > Mammalia > Carnivora > Mustelidae > Lutra > Lutra lutra. The sequence goes on along the minus strand of NC_062279.1, from coordinate 45,105,986 downwards.
AGGCAGCTGCTCAACCAACTGAGCCACCCAGGCGTCCCAAATATATATTTTTTTTTTTTTAGAAGATTTTATTCCAGAGAGCACACGCATGAGTGGAGGGGAGGGGCAGAGAGAGAAGCAGACTCCTCAGTGAACCAAGGAGCCTGACTCCGGGCTTGATACCAGGACCCTGGAATCATGACCTGACCCAAAGGCACATGCCCAACTGACTGAGCCACCCAGGAGCCCCAATAAATAAAATCTTTTAAAAAATACTAAAGTAGATGAGCACTGGGATGGGACCCCTTGCTGACTCAGTCAGTGGAGCATGTGACCCTTGATCTTGGGGTTGTGGGTTTGACCCCACGGTGGGTGTAGAGATTATTTAAAAATAAAATCTTCAGGGGCGCCTGGGTGGCTCAGTGGGTTAAGCCGCTGCCTTTGGCTCAGGTCATGATCTCAGGGTCCTGGGATCGAGCCCCGCATTGGGCTTTCTGCTCGGCGGGGAGCCTGTCCCCCACCCCAACGCCTGCCTCTCTGCTTACTTGTGATCTCTCTGTCAAATAAATAAATAAATAATCTTTTATAAATAAAGAGAAATAAAATCTTCAAAGAAAAAAAAGAAATGAACATTTTGTTTTCCTACAAATCAAATCTCAGCATCACTGAATGCTGGTGTGCTTTTCAAAGCAAGGTGGTAGAAGGGCATCCACCTTCCACCAAAAATGTCCAAAATGGCCTACCTGGTTAAGAGCATTATAAAGAATGGGCTACGTTCTAGGACTTAACCTCCTCAAGGACTTGTTTGCTTTGCTTAGCCCTGTTTTACATGGGCCACAAATTCAACTCTCAAGCTTGTTTCTCAATGAAGGAGGACCAGAGGTGTCTGGCCAGCTCAATTGGGAGAACATGTGACTCTTGATCTGGGTCATGAGTTTGAGCCCCACACTGGGCATTGAGATTACTTAAAATAATAAAATCTTAAAAAAATTAAGAAAAGAAAGCAAAACCAACAGCAACTACAGAAAAACCCCACTCAAACAGTTGCCAGTGGAAAAGGATTGCTGTCACAGACCTTTCAGGGATTTCATGATCAAGAGTCACATGCTCCACCAACTGAGCCAGCCAGGTACCCCTAAATCATTTTTGAGTGAGCAGGTTATGATATCCAATGCTCTGTCTATAAATCTCCTCTCCAAATGTGAGCAGGGCACGAAAACAAAGCTTTGGACATCAGTGTGACACTATCACCACCTTGTGTTCCCCAGGATCCATTACACCCGCGTTCCTATAAAACATCACACTTGGGATTCCGCAATACAGAATATAGCTTTATTTATAGAATCTTACAAATAAAACATTTACAGTCCACATAAGTTATTTTCTTTTCTAATTTATCCTCATAACACCTGAGTTATTAAAAAAAATACTGTGATGGAACTGCAGAACTGTAAAAGGAAAGATGAATAACAAAAAAACCTAACCTCTCTCTTTTGCAAATATCAGACAGCTTCTTGTTTTTAAGCAGACTTCCAGAATATTACCATCTCTTTGGAAGAGGATTTACTAAAGACAGGTCTTAGGATACCCCAACAGAGACCTTCTCTTTTAAACCCAGGGTAAAGGACAAATGAGGCCTGACGCTAACACCAGACACAAAAGATACTAACCACGTCTGGGGGCAAGGACAGAAGGTGACCTGCCTGCTCCTGGGTCACTGCCCCTGCCCATGACGTAAGCTTTCCTTGCTAACATTAGCAGCTGGTCACCTGGAAAAAGACGTGGAAGACACTAATGCCGGGGTGAACAAGTTCTCAAAACCTGCTACTCCTCAGACGTCTAATATGTACAAATGCTTAAAAAGCAAATCCAATACTTAAAAATCAAAAGAGAATCGCCACATGTTCAACGCCTGAGGTCAATCTGCCGCCACTGACAACAGATACTCAGTTTACTACTCGTGTGCCTTCACCCCAACCAAGTTCCAACAAGGACTGGCCTCTGGACCCGTTATGGTTTAAAGAGAATTTCCCTTTGAGGCAGCTGTCTATGAAAGGTAAGTTCTTAAGTTAATACAGATGTGCATGAAAAGGGAAAGCACCCTAGTACTTCATACTTTTTAAATTTGATAACGATTACATTTTCAAGCTCTTCTCCTAAAACTAGGACCCACTAACTCTAACTTAGTATTCTACTCCAAGAAGAACAGTATTTGTAAGGAATGGCAGGTCTACAGCGAATGCTAAAATTATAAATTTCATAAATCCATGTGAATTAGGGAAAGAAAACTCTCGGTAAAGTCTTAAAGTTTGAGTGTTATTTGCTACTAGCTCCTGAAAGCAATGTCAGACACTGAGAAAAATAAAACAGAAAAGACAAAGGACCGTTTTAAAACCGTAACAACAATAATAAAAATAATGATAATATAAAAAGTTAGATTCCAACATTCAAGGAATTGGTTCTTTGGTAAAATTGGACCATAATCCTATCAGGAGTCAGTCCTGATATTTACTCTAGAATCTTGAGGACTCGAAGTTTTCCCTCTTCTTCAACCCATTCTCAAATCTACCCAGGTCAACAGGCAAGAGAAGGAGAAAAACTTACAAAGCATCACCAGCAGTTTTCCCGCTCATACTCTTTTCAAGACTATTCTTGGTTTGGGGGGTCATTTCCCAAGAAGGGGAAAAAAAAAAAAATAGACGTGGCTTTTAATTACCGTACAGTGGAAAGTCTTCCTGTGTAAGAACAGAAAAACTCACAGGTGTTGGCCATGACCAGCACTCGTCAGTCATGCATGCAAATCAGTTAGTGAACACAGCCCCTGGGCTGCAACTGTGGGCACCACTAAGAAAGGCTTCTGGAGAGACGGGCTCCCCAAAGTGGCTAAAGAATCTCACATTATCAATATGATAATAATAAATCAATTCACCTAGTGAACCTGGAGATGAGCTCCCCTTGAAGCCAGAGTTCTGAGGAGAGGGCTCCACAGTGCCTGGGGCTGGCCTACAATCTCACAGACAAGGCTATCAATCCGTCTTCTGCAGAGGGTCAGTGCGATGAATGTTCAATCTGGTACAGGAGTCACCCTTTCTCGCTAGGGGTGAGGGAGGGGAACCTAAAACCCACTCAAAGGGTCTCCTCAGGAAGCCCCTGTTCAGCGAGCATCTGCAGTGTCCCACCTTCCGTCTCAGACTTCCGCCACTTGTACTTTCATTTATGCAATTAACAACTCCTAAACCGTGCCTGCCCCGAGTCCATTTCTGATCTGACCATTTCTGACCTTTGTCTAAGAAGAGCATGAGCTGCCTGCCCCCAATTCTGCATGGAAACTTGCCACTTTGCAGCAGAAGTGTTGATCGGGGAGGGAAATTTGTGCAGTCTCCCCTCTGATACAAGATTATAAATGTGCTTCTAGGGAGGCAGATAAAAAGTCTCTCAGAAGACGGGAGAGGGGAGGAAGGGGAGGTGGAAATCACAGCAAAACCAACTGACTTCCCGCAGGCCTCCATTCTCCGCCTCCACTCTATTGGTGTTAATGTGAAAGACAGGGGAGGCAGTCTGGGCAACTGACCCTGCACAGGAGGCCACCAGCAGGGAGCAGTGGCTCCCCCGCACAGCCGCACATGCCAGCAGCAGCCCCGTCATCACCATCCCGTTTCCCAGGGTTAACTGGGAACTGAGCATGACAGGACACAGCCTGGTGACAGGGCACAGCTTCTGTGTCCCTTTTATCCACCACCCCCCCTTGCCAGGATGAGCCTCGCCTCCTCTTGCCTTACACCTCTATTCCAACTTTCAGTTCTGAGAAAACAGGCAACTGGACAGACTTTGAAAAAAATAGGAGGGATTCTTGTTTCCTGTACCTTTTCTCTGGAAAAATAGATGAATTTATTTCAAAATGGACCATCCTGAGGCCCAGGACACACATTTAGATTCATGGGCCCTGACACCACAGACTCACCTCCTGATACTGCTAACCAAGTCATGAGCACTGGCAGTGTTTTTGTGTCGCAGGCAAGGACGCAAAAACCTTGTGGTGCTGGTTTGAAGGGAAAGAGGCCAGGGTAGCCAGAGAGAGAAGTGAGGCTTGCCTGCTAAGGAAGCTGCATGCCGTTCCAGGGTCACTCTGAGGAGGAAGGGGGAGGGGAGGGAGAGGCACTACCTAGAGCCTGGTTGCCAGGGCGGCTTGTTCCTAGGACAGAGCATGTGTAGAAACAGCTGACATCTGAATGCAGGAGTACAGTCCGTGTTACAGTTTTTAATACAACTGCCTCTTCAGAGGTGCGTCGTGGGTGTCGAGTCCTCCGGCCAGGGACCGGGCGGCCGAGGGCCAACTTCCAATCCCGCTGGCTCCTGGCAGGACTCTACCCGATCTGGATCTGCCCTGAATACATAGTGAGGAGCAGCATGATGGTGAAGCCAGTCAAGAGGCCCAGGTTCTGGATGACAAAGGGGACCAAGACGCTGCCGTTCCTTTCATCCTCCTGGCACACCTCGTTCATCTCAGGGAACTGAGGAAGAGAAGAAAAATCAAGAGAGCTGCAGCCCCTTTCTCAAACTGGGCAGTCCAGGACAACTCAGTGAGAGACACGGTCACCCTGGCTCATCACTATAATACCGATCCCTAAGCCTATTTATATTAGAACATGAACACAGTAATTACCCCATAGTATAGGATTACAGTGTAATGATATGGATCATACGTAATAACTGTTCTAGAGCAAGAATACATAGTTAAGCTATATGTACCTCAGATAGGACTCAGTCACAAAGACACAGTCAAATCAGCAGCCATGGTCCAAGGCAGCTTCGGCTTCTTTTCAACTACTGAGGTAAAACCAAGTATTTATCTGTGCATGGAGCCCTGCATAGGTGCAGATGCTGGCTGTTTGCTGTGCACTTGAAAAACACTTCACAAGATGTTGTTACCAAAACGCCGCTGCCCCTTCTTTGGGAAACGGAGCAACTGTGTCAGGAGCCAGAGCCTGGAGCCATGACATTGCTGGGACTCCAGGCCCTCCGCCGCAGGCCGGCAAGACGGGTGACCAAGAGCAGAGCTCCGAATTCGAGCAACGCAAGCAGGAGAGTATCCTCACCATGGGAGGGCTCCCCCTAAGAGGAGAGAACTTAAAACGTTTCCAGGGAATAAGGATGGGGTCACGGTGATCAGCACCTACACCACTCATCACAAGTCTGATTTTCAAAGGACATGGGAAATCATTCGTGCAAACGTGACAGAGAACTGGTCAGGCCAACAAACAAGAAATCGCCCTCGTTCTACAAAAGATGGTACCAATCAGGTATTTCATGAGCCAACTAAAAGCTCCTTAGAAGGGTTACGCCAAATGTTAGCAGGTATGACAGCACGCATGATGTCAGACGCTGCTGAGAACGGCGATACTCGTTATAAGCCTCAAACCACAATGCATCCTTTCTGAGCCAGCAGTTCTAGCTCTGGATAAGGTATAGCCTCTTTGCCAAATAATACTGCCACTGAAAAGGATGCTGCTAAAGGCATGCAAAATGAAAAAGGTCTAGGATGTAGTAAGTAAAAAAGGAAATCCGAACATAAAGTTGTATACTCAATGTTCACTTCCATTCCCTCCTTCTTTTCCTTCCTTTATCTATACGCATCTACTCTGTAATACTTAAGTATTTAAGGGAGGACTGGAGTAGAGGTTAATCCTTTTCTTTAATAACACATGCTGGTAGGTTTTTTGTCCTTTAAAATCCAATGTCCTTTTTTTTAAATGAAGGAGTGTTATCACATTATTATTAGTTGTTTTTTTTTTTAAATCTATTTATTTGACAGAGATTACAAGTAGGCAGAGAGGCAGGCGGGGGCGGGGTAGGCTCCCTGCAGAGGCTTAACCCACTGAGCCACCCAGGCACCCCAAAATCCAATGTCCTCTTAAAAAGCACTGAAGGAGGGGCCTGGGGTGGGGAGAGATACACACACGCCTGGGTGGCTCAGATGGTTGAGTGTTGGCCTTTTTTTCAGGTCGTGATCTCTGGGTCCTGGGATCGAGACTGAGCCCCAGGTATGGATCCCAGGTCAGCGGGGAGTCTGCTTCTCCCTCTCCCTCTGTCTGTCTCCCCTACTCATGCTCTCTCTCTTGCTCTGTCTCAAGTGGGGGTGGGGTGGGGGAATCTTTTAAAAAGAAAAAAAAAAAAAAAAAAGCACTGAACTGTACACCTTAAATAGGTGAAGCATGTGGTATGTGAGTGATTCCTCAATAAAGCTGTTATTAAAAACAAACTAATAAAATCTTAAAAAAAAAAAAAGGGGGCGCCTGGGTGGCTCAGTGGGTTAAGCCGCTGCCTTCGGCTCAGGTCATGATATCAGGGTCCTGGGATCGAGCCCCGCATCGGGCTCTCTGCTCAGCAGGGAGCCTGCTTCCTCCTCTCTCTCTACCTGCCTCTCTGCCTGCTTGTGATCTCTCTCTGTCAAATAAATAAATAAAATCTTAAAACAAACAAACAAACAAACAAAAAACTAACTTGGGTGCCTGGGTGGCTCAGTCATTAAGTGTCTGCCTTCCGCTCAGGCCATGATCCCAGGGTCCTGGGATCGAGCCCCGCATCAGGCTCCCTGCTCAGCGGTAAGACTATTTCTCCCTCTCCCACTCTCTCTTGCTTGCGTTCCTTCTCTCGCTGTGTCTATCTCCATCAAATACATAAAGAAAATCTTAAGAAAATAAAAAACAAAACAAAACAAAAACCTAACTCATGTCCTCTCAGCTGCCACCCGTCCCGTGAATGACCCAGTCCCATTTTGCCTACATGGCATGAACTATGGAAGACTTACCATATCAGCCAGAGCAATATACAAGAACATCCCTCCAGCCAGTGCAAAGATCCAGTTGGCAGAGAAGTGGCTGCCAGCCAGGATGCCAAAGGCCAGACCCACGTAACAGCAGCAGGCAGAAAGGAAGTTGAAGAAGAGAGCCTGCTGGATACTCATCCCGGCATTGAGCAGGATGACAAAGTCTCCTAAGGCGGGACAAGAGAGAAGGGTGCAAGAGTTAGGCGCGTTCATGGACGGAGAACACAACACATTGCTTCCACTATGCATAACGTCTGGGTGAACAAGCAGGATGGCCTCAGACCTGAGGTCACAAGACCAGTCTAAGGCACCCTTCCTCTTCACGTCTGGGAGCTGTCTCCAGTTACAAAACTAACCGGGTATTTCTAGCCTAGAGGCTGAAAATGACGCACAAGATTTTCAACAGAGATAAGCCACCAGCAATAGCCTCGCTGCTCTTTTGATGGATGATGAAATAGGAGCTTCTTTCCTCACAACTACACTGAATGGTATTTTCAAGGAAACAGAAGTGAGACTGAGAAAAGTTAAATAATTTGCCCAAAGTCACAAGCCAGTGAACTGGTAAAGCCAGTAATTGACCTTGAGTCTCTGAGCCTCCGAAGTCTGGGCCTTTCACACTCTTGCTCTGATAAATCCAGGGACCTTCTAATTCCTGGCTCATCTACTTCTTCCACCCACCTGACCTTTGACAGATATCTCAACCTTTGAAAGATTAACAGGACTGAGACATAACCTTAAAAAAAAAAAAGAGAGATTGATAATCTATAGTGAACAGTTAGAATAGTGTATGGCACAAAGCAAGTCCTTTTCAATGTTTTTGCTCTTTTTAAATTTATTTATTTTTTTTTTTAAAAGATTTTATTTATTTATTTGACAGACAGAGATCACAAGTAGGCAGAGAGGCAGGCAGAGAGAGAGAGGAGGAAGCAGGCTTCCCGCGGAGCAGAGAAGCCGATGTGGGGCTCGATCCCAGGACCCTGGGATCATGACCTGAGCCGAAGGCAGAGGCTTAACCCACTGAGCCACCCAGGCGCCCCCCCCCCTTTTAAAGATTTTATTTATTTATTTGACAGACAAAGATCACAAGTAGGCAGAGAGGCAGGCAGAGAAAGAGGAGCAAGCAGGTTCCCTGCTAAGCAGAGAGCCTGATGTGGGGCTTGATCCCAGGACCCTGGGATCATGACCTGAGCCAAAGGCAGAGGCTTTAACCCACTGAGCCACCCAGGCGCCCCTGTTTTTGCTCCTTTAACCCTCATGAAAAATCTACGAAGCAGTATTATTAACCCCATTTTAGAGGTAAGGAAATGGAGACTCAGGATATGGGGCTACAGGGAAACAAACACCCCTATAAAAAATCTATATCATTTTCATCGTGCCTGGGTGGCTCAGTTTGTTAAGCGTCCAACTCTTGATTTTGGCTCAGATCATGATCTTGGGGTCCTGGGATGCAGCCCCGGGTGGGGTTCTGAACTCAACAGGGAGTCTGCTTAAGATTCTCTTTCTTCCTCCCTCTCTGCCCTGCCCTTCACGCTTGCACTCTCTCTCTTTCTAAAATAAATAAAATCTTAAAAATCTCCCATCATTGTTGGGGCGCCTGGGTGGCTCAGTGGGTTAAGCCGCTGCCTTCGGCTCAGGTCATGATCTCAGGGTCCTGGGATCGAGCCCCGCATCGGGCTCTCTGCTCAGCAGGGAGCCTGCTTCCTCCTCTCTCTCTGCCTGCCTCTCTGCCTGCTTGTGATCTCTCTCTGTCAAATAAATAAATAAAAAATCTTAAAAAAAAAAAAAATCTCCATCATTGTCAATGATCAGTATCAATTATTAATTCGACTGTTAAGAATCAGTGGTTAGATTTCACAGAGCACACAGAATGTGTTAATTACAATAAGAATCCTGAAGTCTGGGATGGGGACGGGGTCGGACACAGGAAGGGTCCTGTGCCTACAACCAAGGCAGCTCGGGTGGACCAGGAATGGCGCAGTGCCAGCACACTTACCTAGCTCATGTGGGAATTCCTCACAGAGGATGGCCACGGAGGTACTGATGCCTTGGAAAACAGACACGGTGAAGGAGGCGCCAATAGCCAGGCCATCAATGAAATTGTGGAGGCCGTCGCTCAGGGTGATCATCCAGGCCAGAGTGCCGATATCAGAGTAGCGGACGCCTTTCAGCCAGTAACAGGCACTCTGGGAAGCCTGCAGGTCCTACAAGAGAGCCCATCCCCATGGCCTCCAAGTCAAAGGATAGACCTTCAAGGTAAGCCTCGGGCATCAAGGCCATTACCAGTTAAAGGCTCCCACCCAACAGCAAATGGCCCACTGACCTGGACGGAGAGTGAGCCCACGATGACCTTCTCATCCATGCCAGGGGCCTTCCCATCCAGCTCACTGCTACAGTGCTGAGGAATCATGTGGTCCAGATCCCCATTCTGCAGCTTCTCAGTCACCCCCTCCTCCTGGTCCTTCTTGGAAGGAAGCGTCTCCGAGGCATAATGGCTATGTCCATGAGGATGCTGGAGGGACCACCGGAAGGGATCAGCATGACGCTCACGCAAACCACAAAGCTTCCTGAGCACTCACTTGGGGCAGGTGCTCCCAGCACTGGGAAGACCTCCTCATTCCCAGCATCACAGAAAACACAAGCAGGCAATACACACAGAAACCTAGGGAAAGTCGTTATAGAAAGCTGAACCAAGACTTGGTATAGGACAAAAATCAAAGCAATGACCTCAGGGCCAACACTCGTTCCAGCAGGGCGGTCCTGCTCCGAAGGCTCGGAGCTCCTCCTTCGCAATGGCTGATCTGATTCCATTCACTGACTCCTTGGAGGATAACCGCATGCCAGGCACCAAAGATACCTTTCCGGAGCTGTACTGCAGTAAGCATTCAGTTTCTTTGTGGCAGCACTTCCGACCCAATGACTATGTATCAAGGCCCTCTGTCACCTCTTTTTTTTTTTTTTTTTTTTAAAGATTTAATTTATTTATTTAACACAGAGAGAGAGAGAGATTAAAAGTAGCAGAGCAGCAGGCAGAGAGGGGAGGAAGCAGGCTCCCTGCCAAGCAGAGAGCCCAATGCGGGGCTCGATCCCAGGACCCTGAGATCATGACCTGAGCCAAAGACAGAGGCTTAACCCACTGAGCCACCCAGGTGCCCCCCTCTGTCACCTCTTAAAGGTACAAAAGGTATACCTCCTCATGAGGTGAGATGGGAGATCTACTGAAATCTGTCCACAGCATCAGCACTCACATAACCCCACTACCAAAACACATAAATGTTTCTAGGATGGAGGCTTTCCCTAGAAGCACTGCCTTTCCCAACAATTAAGCCTCACCTCATTTTTCTGCTTAAGAAGCATCTTCAAGATCTTCTCTGTGAAAAAGAAAAGATAAAAGCCCCCAAACACCACTGCAGACTTGGAGACATAATAATCTTCCAGAGGGTTGAAGCCAAAAGCCTGTGGACCCAGGAAACAAAATGAGTTTAATTAAAAAAAAAAAAAAAATCTTCACAGGTCCCTGATTGTTTCTTAACCACTTCCTTGATTCTAGGAAAGGAAAGAGACGTACTCACTGGGATAGCTCTGCCACCTACCACTTCCTTCCCTTTCCAGCAAAAGTGAACCCCTGACTTGCCTTCATGCCACATCACCAGGCCCGTTAGGTTCTCTCTAGCTTACTTTCTGATGCAAAAGATAGAGCCTCTTTAGAATTTTACTCTCAGGAAAAATAGCGTTGGATATGGTTTTCCACTTTATTAAAGACTCTGGCTTTATTTTTCCTGGTGCTTTGCTGCATGGGCAAAATCTGTCCTCAAATTCCATACTTAGGAAGATGCTTGTGTTTATTTTGTTATCTAATGTCCCTGGCTGATTTGCCTATAAACACAAAGAGAGATGGTCTAATTACACCTTCTAAAATGGGAAATCCATTCCCCAGTTAAATAGTAAGAATTGCGGCATCTTCCTGACCACAGACCTCCCAGTGACCACAAAGCCAAGAAAGCAGACTATGTTACTGCACATGTCAATTTGGGGGTGGGGATTTGTTTTGGGCTATTTCTGAAAACCTCACTGATCATGGGGAGAAAATCATCTACTGGGAGGAGGACTGGAGCAGGAATCAGGAGAATTCCACACTCCATGATGCTCCTAACTTATGGTGAGGCCTTGGGAAACTGGCGAGTGACCTGCTCCCTCCATCCTCTGACAGGAAACAAGTCTCTTGAATAAACCAGCCTTCTTGTGAAAAGGTCAGAGATGAAAGTGATCCTAATACCAGGAACTCTGGCCTGCTTAAAAGGTAAGTGTTTTCCCTTTCTGTTTTAAAGGGGCAAACTGTTATCTCTACTTGCCTGTATAGTTTCCTCAGACACAAAGGTCCAGCTCTAGGGTAGAAATGGCACATATAGGCCGGTTTTCCAGGAGAGACAAATCATCTTAAGAAGAGTGGAGTGAAAACCATCAACTAACGGTTCTCCACAAGAAGCCACAAAGGATGGCAGAGTACAAAAGCATGGCTTTCATGAAACCCAGCCTCTAGGATACGTGGTCTTGTTCTGTATCTGTTAAATGGGTAAAACATGTTCTCTAGACATCAGTGGGTTTAAGAATCCACTAAGAAGACACAAAACCACAACTCAGAAAACCTAAGGTGCTCTGAGAAGAAGCATGTGGCATCATCTTGTGCTTCAACTCTGGGTACGCCCAGGCCTGTCGGACCACCTACAAGGAGACACCACCTGCTTCCTGTAATTAGGGGGACTACCACAGAGATTACACCAAATCAGATGAAGCTTCTCCAAGGCTGCTTGCCAGACTTGACAAACACTAAGCTACTCCTGTTCTGTGGAGATTTTCTCATTAACCCAGGCAATGGGGCAAAGGTGCTATGCATGTATGTGAAAATAGGCTCTTTTATTTAGATTACCTTTGCCCCATGACAGCCTACTGTAGAGAACAGATCTTTTTATTGAGACCAATGGATTCTGCTGGTTTTTCTGTGTGGGCCACAAGCTCCCAATCAGGAGCCATCAAGTGCTACCACTATACTAGGTCTTTTCACCCAGCAGTCAGAGAGCACGTACGAGGCCCCCAGTGATTTACAAGTACTAACATGTAGCCTACACAACACCATCATGAGGTCAGTCCTATCATCTCCCCTGTTTTGCATGAGGAAACAGAAGCACAAGAGAGGTTCAGTGATCCGCCCAAGGTCATTGAACTGGTTGATGGTGGAGCTGGGATTCTAACCCAGCTCCCAAACCTACGCTATGCAGCCTCTCCTAACTCGTGACTCAATCTCAGCTTCATTTTCCAAAAGGAAAAGGACCTCCCTCCTCTGCCTTGCGTCTAAGTGGAGGGTCCTCCCACTGCGCCCCACAGGTCCCCCGAGACTGGCATGCTCCTGTGTGAGAAAGCCCTGGCTTGCCATACCTCGGGGATGAGCTGGAAGAGGGCGTTGGAGTAGAGGGTTCCAATCGCCAGAGCTATGAAGTAGAGCAGCAGCCTCTTGTAAAAAGTCTTCTTCATGAAGGGCACCACGCTGGCCCCCATGAGGGAGCAGAGGGAGATGACGGTCACACAGAGGAGACCATATCCCCACACTGCCGTTGGGGGAGAGCCAGCCCCACCCAGGACAGGGAGTAGGGCAAATGCCCCATTTCACAGCAACCACCAATTAGGGGAAACATGGGGGGTGGAAAGGATGGGGAGGCAGTGAAGGAGGTTTGGGTGGAAATTAACAAGGAAACAAAAAAGAAAAATCAGAGAGACAAGTAGGGAGGGAGAGAGAAACAGAAAATTTGTTAGTGATTCAAGTCTGATGAAATTTCCTTTAATCCGTTCAGAAGAAATGAGGAGGAATTCAAGGTGGCCTTGGAACCCCATGGCTCCTGCCCCAGCTGTTGCCTTTGGTGGCCAAACCGACACCTGGAGGCGCACCTACCAGCTGGCGTGGCTACAGGGCAGGGTACTGCCTCGTCACACAGCGGAGGTGTGCTCAGGCCTATCCCCAGGCAGCCCGTGGCAGACTTTGGACTCGAGGACTTTCCCTTTAACAGGACCTCCCTTTAACAAGATTAAGGGACAAAGGGAGCTCACTGTGCTGCCACGTTTGCTTTTCACATCCAGGCCACACTGTCTAGGCACATCAGTACCACCCAGACTCTGTCTGGTTGGTGTAAGGTACAACAAAGTTGGATGTGCAGGGCAGCGGGATGGAGAACAGAAGAAACTGAGGCCCATAAAATTCAGTTTCTTAACTTCTCAAGGTTTTGTTGTTTTCTCCCAAGTTTGTTTCAATGCGCTCTGAGAGGACAGAGTCCAAGATCACCTTGTCACAAAAAATGTTTCCTCTGTCATTTCCCAGTGTCCCACACTCCAGGTAGAATGACACGGAGCCGGGATGAGACGCGCCCCTATAAGGCACAGGGGCGGAGCATGTACAAATTACTATATTTCCATTCAACAGGCAATATGGCATATTTCAAATCTTTGAAGAATTAATAAATTCAATTTCTAGAGCTAAAAAAAAAAAAAAAGCCCAAGATGAGGCCTCCTGTGAGAGGTGCTTGTTAGACTCAGGTGGGATTTTGAGATAACACTGAGATGGTTCCTCTTAAACCAGATTTCTTCTCTCATTTAGAAGGAACAGGCAAGGCCTGGGCATCCCATCGGTATCTCTTCTGGGTAAGTCTCTTGACTGGGAAAAGCTGGGCAGTCACTGACACAGTTTCTTCTTATGAAAGGCAGCTGCCTCTGTTCCCAAAGGAGGTCCACACAGTCACCCGTACTGCATGGCCACAGCCCTGCCTGAGCTGACAAAGTGGGCGGGCCATCAACTTGGGTACTTTTTTTTTTTTTTTTTAGCTCCTCGGTGGTCACAATTAAAAAGCAAAATTAACAAATATTTCAAAATAGTCAAGTAAGGGCACCAGGAAGTCAGTCCTATCCCAGGAAAAAATCAAGATGCAAGGTATGGAGAACTGAGTGCTCTTTCCTCTGTCTTGGAATTTTCATTTTGTTTGTTTCTGTTAAAAAGTTTTTGTTCTGTTTGGCTCTCTATGGTATGAATTATGGCCTACTTGGAAAAAGAAGGATCCCTTGCTTTTGAGCCAAATTCTATCAATCAGCTGGTAGCCTCTTTTCCTTCTACCTCCTTCCAGGTGGGTGATCTCGTGGTGGCCACACCTGGATACCAGTAGGGCCTCTGCTTAGAACAGAGCAGGTATGGAGTACCAGGGCTTGGACAGCGACCACCAACCACAGCGTTCCTTCTGAGCCCTGCGAACCGGGCTTCAGAGAGGCAGGGACTAGCTAAGGGAGGCTGAGAGGTCTCTGCCAGGGAGAGCAAAGGGGGAGAGCCTTGCATCTGACATCACCTGAAAAGGTCACAGGCCAACCTGGGTGCCCCAGGAGCAAGAGAAGGCCCTAGAGATCCAGAGTTAGAAGTCATATTTGTGTGCCCTGATATGAGGGAGAAGTGAATTTTCCAGGTGGCAGTGGTCAGGTGCCTCGGGACACAGGGTGGGGGCGGGGCCGGCCGTGAGGCAGAGGTAGCACAGTGGCCGGCCCGCAGGGGAAAGAGGACGCACGGGTTCTGTTCTACTGCACCTCTGGGATGAGCTGGAAGAGCGCGTTAGAGAGCAGCGTTCCAATGGACAGGGCGATGAAGTATGTGAGCACACGGCTGAAAAATGCTTTCTCCGTGCACGGCAGGACGAGGACTCCCAGCAGAGAGGCCAGGTTAATCAGTGAAACACTGAGGAAGCCAAAGCCCCACACTGTGGAGGAACAAGAACAGACGAGGCCTCCATTACTGAGGGTGGGGGTGTTCTCGCTGCCCGGGGCGGCCCGGTCAGAATTCAGCTATGCTCAGGGCAGACAGAGAGCACCAACCTGTCAGTACAGACTGGAGTCCATCTCTGGCTGGGTGCTGTGGGGCAGCCTACAGACAACATAGCGAAGTCACTCTCAAAAGAAGCTACCTTTCCAATGGAGAGGCAGGTGAAAATGACAGGAGAGTTTAAAAACCAGGAGTGAAATGATGACAGCGGGGAACAATGAGCAGAACGCAGGCGGCACGTGCTAGGTACCAAGGGCACTGCAGGCCCTCGGGAGGCACAGACACTCAGCCGTGGGGAGTCCGCCGTGGCTGAAGCCCAGGTACCGGGCAGGGAGGGGGACAGGGGAGAGGTGCCAAACTGAAACGCCGAGGCATTAGTCCCTTGTAGTTTAATAAGAAAAAAAAATGAAAAAGTAGCAAAAAAGAAAAGGAAAAGAAAAAATCCATAGGCAGGTCCAAAAGCCCAGCACCGAGCTCATCAGCCATGCCACCGGGTCAGACAATATGCCGGAGCAGTCACATGAGTCAGAAGACACCAGTTATCATCGTCCCTCTAATCTACTCCCCTGGTGTTGATGAGCTGCTCACCGGTGAGATCTCCCATGAGCAGCCCCAGCCTCAGCTTCCCTGTCCCCACTCACCTTCGATGGAGCTTGGCTTCCCCTCTTCCGTCTGCTCATCCTCCTCGTTCTCCTGGTTCTCAGAAGCACAGGCCCGGGAATCCAGCTGCTGGAGGATAGTAGGGCAGAACTCCTGGAACTCAATCCTTCCAATCCGGGACTGGTTGTTCAAGTTGTGGGCAGCAAAAAGGTCTCCGGAACTAAAGCACTGAGACGAAGGGGGAGAGGCAGGAAGCTTCTCAGAACCCAGAATCACATCTCAGCCCTGGCAGCAACCGACTCAGCCTTCCACGAGGAGAACCTGTCCAGATCCCGGGGATCTGGACATCTGACATCACCTGAAGAGCTGAAGATTACCTGAAGATGATCTAGAGGCTCATCTCTAGGGATGAGAGCAAGGTGGTCCCTAAACTTGAAAACCTGAGACACAATCTCAGAGATCAGTCACCTGGTGCAAGTCACACACCTGACACACACCCACGAGTACTTGGCTGCCCACAAGGTCTGGGAACAACTGGATCCGCGGTGTGGTTTCTGGAAAACATGATTGTATTTGCATACCTGAAGCTACAGCTTCATCCAGATACCAAACCTACCCGCACATCACAACAGCCTGAAGAGTTATTCTATTAAAATGCATGTTCCAGATACTTGTCCAGAGCTATTGAGCTCTGGCACCTAAAGAGGAACATCAGTTCCCAGGACCCCAGTAGTGCTGACCCCACCCTGAAGAATGTGTTGATAGAGATCAGGGGAGGAAGAAGGAAAAATCTAAAGGTTTGGTCTACCGTGGAGCACGTAAGGGCTGGTAGAGGTCACGAAGGCGAACGCTCAGTCCCCTTGGGAGGCGTTAGGTAGGTGGTTCTCACATACCGTTCCTATGAAACACTGCAGTTTTACTTCTAATTATACTTTATACACTTACACATCAGGCTTTATCTGGCTTGGTTTAACACGGGTCAGTCTCTAACAGCCCTTCGGGTGTGCTGACAAGTGAGAGCTTCTGGGCCTACAAAGTAGAGAGCTGGACTCTGGTGACCCCAAGATAACTGCCGCTGTGCCAGGAGGCCCTCCGGGGTCAGTGAGCATGAGCCCATGAGGGCAGCCTTCTCCCCAACTCCCACATTAACCGCACGCCTGCGGTTCTGCATCCAGGCTGCCTGGTCCTTTGGCCACGTGACCTCTCCAGGAAGTTCTCCTTCAAGATGAAGGCCCTAGACACCTAACCCACAAACCTTCCTTGATCACTCTAGCATACACCCCTTTCCCCCTCTGGTCTCTGAACCCTATGAAGACTGTCCAACTCAGAGCATTTAACACTTCATTTTTTTTTTTTAAGATTTTATTTATTATTTATTTGAGAGAGAGAGACAGTGAGAGAGAGCATGAGCTAGGAGAAGGTCAGAGAGAGAAGCAGACTCCCCATGGAGCTGGGAGCCCGATGCGGGACTCGATCTCGGGACTCCAGGATCATGACCTGAGCCGAAGGCAGTCGTCCAACTAACTGAGCCACCCAGGCGTCCCAACACTTCATTTTTTAAAAAAAGATTTTATTTATTTATTTGACAGAGACAGACATAGCGAGAAAGGGAACACGGTCAGGGAAGTGGGAGAGAGAGAAGCATGTTTCCCGCTGAGCAGAGAGCCCGATGCAGGGCTTGATACCCGGACCATGACCCGAGACGAAGGCAGACGCCTGAGCCACCCAGGTACCCCAACACTTCATTTTAACAAAGGTTTATTTATTCATTTTAGGGAGAGAGAACGAGAGAGTGAGTGAGCAGGGGGAAGGGGCAGAGAGGGGGAGAATCTCGAGTAGACACCCTGAGAGCATGGAGCCCAAAGCAGGGTTCAATCCCATGACCTCAAGATCATGACCTAGGCAGAAATCAAGCATTGGAAGCTCAAGTGACTGGGCCACCAGGCATCCCTAACACTTCGTTTTACGATCAGATAACTCAGTCCTCCATTGGGTAAGCTCTCCATCTTGAGAGCAGACTCTTTAACATGACTCATTTTTCTCTATTTCTCCCAGCACTCAGCACAGGGAACAAAGCAGATATATAAAGACATTGCTGGCTGACTTACACTTGGCTGCCACAAATAGCCTCAGACTATGATTAGCCAAGATGACATGGAAGAACAAAGAACCAGAAGCCAAAGGACTTGGGTCTCAGTCCTGCACTGTCCAAGAACTCAGTGCGGGACCCTTGGCATTCCCTTCTAAATAATGAAGACTTTCCACCTGCACCCGGAGGGAGTGTGAGGCTCCCCTGCGACTTCAGGCAAAGGGCCTTGTAACCTGTAAATCCCATGAGACATGCCGGCTGTCCTGGGCACCCTGGCTTGCCCGCAGGTGATCCCAGTGCAGCTGTGAGGAACACAGAGGGCTGAGAACTCCTGCTGACCGCTCCCTCCAGCCAGAGCTTCAGAACAGCCACATGGGAGGACAGGAGGCACTGCTGGGGACCCAGACAATTGGTGAAGAGGAACTGGCCCCTCTGCTCTGCCATCACGGCTTGCCTGCTCCAAGTGTCTTGGGTTCCCCGTGCCCAACTAGAGTGTGACCCCCTCAAGGCAGACAGTGCTCAGCAGAGCTGAGACCCTTACCGTCGAGAGGTTCCTCTGTCCATGCACCGGCTGGGTGACATTGTCCCGGCCTACACCCACATCCAAGTGGTTGAGCAGGGCCTTGAGCTGCTGCAGGGTGAGGGTGTCACCCTCTCCGTAGCGATGCAGGAGGTCCTGCAGGAAAAAGGCCGCACTGACGCCTGGCGTCCCCGTGGACACAGCGTGAGCTTTAGGAACAGAACTCCATAAGCTGATCCAGGTCAGCAGGAAGCAGCTGAGGAAGGCTGGGTGGAGCAGCTTCATGGTGACAAAAAAGCCTGCAAGAAGGAAAGGCAGGTGAGCGACAGGCTCCAGAAACCCACTCTCTCCTCCCACTTCCCTGCCAGGTACACAGGACCCAGCAGCCTCACTCTGGACAGCCTCCTCTCCCCTCCGACTCTTCACCTTCTCTAATGCTTCTGCCAAGTGTTTGAGAAAAACCTTTCTCTTCAAGCATTAAATTAAAAAATAACGAAAGGACAAATTCAACGGATTTGACTAAATTTAAAAATTACAAAGTAAAACAACTGTGATGTGGTTAAAAAGTATCTTTTAGAGACACTGAAATAATCACACATTAAACAATATCTCATCTGGAATTTGCTTCAAAATAAGAAAGGAGGGGGTATTTGCATGGGGAGCATAGAGGAGACAAGACCAGGCATGAGTTAGTAACTCATGAAACTGCTTGATGAGTGAATGGGAATTTATTATACTATTTTTTTTTTTTAAAGTAAGCTCTACACTCAACACTGACTGAACCAGCCAAGTGCCCCATACTATTACACTTTAATATGTTGGAAATGCTCCAAAATAAAAAAACAAACAAACAAACAAAAAACAACAGGGGCACCTGGGTGGCTCAGTGGGTTAAGCGTCTGCCTTTGGCTCAGGTCAGGATCCCGGGATCCTGGTGGAGCCCAGCATCCAGCTCCCTGCTCAGCCGGGCGTCTGCTTCTCCCTCTGCCCCTCCCACCACTCATGCTTGTGCTTGCTAAAATGCTCTCTCTCTTTTTGAAATAAATAAAATCTTTAAAAAATAAACAAAACACACACACACAAAAGGCAACAACAAAAAAAACTACAATTAGGGGCTCCTGGGTGGCTCAGTGGGTTAAGCCTCTACCTTCGGCTCAGGTCATGATCTCAGGATCCTGAGATGGAGCCCAGCATTGGAGCCTGCTTCCCCCCCCTTCTGCCTGCCTCTCTGCCTACTTGTGATCTCTATGTCAAATAAATATATAAAATCTTAAAAAACAAACAAACAAACTACAACTAAAAGAGGGGGAAAATAGAGTGGGGAAAAGTCCACCATCAAATATGACAAAGGTTTATTTCTATATACCTTTTTTTTAAAGATTTTTTTTAAAATTTATTTATTTGACAGACAGAGATCACAAGTAGGCAGAGAGGCAGGCAGACAGAGAGGAGGAAGCAGGCTCCCCGCTGAGCAGAGAGCCCGATGCGGGGCTCGATCCCAGGACCCTGGGATCATGACCTGAGCCGAAGGCAGAGGCTTTAACCCACTGAGCCACCGAGGTGCCCCTATTTCTATAAACCTTAGTTAGAGAACAAAAATGAATACACTTAAGGGTGTCAGGTGGATGGGCGAAATGAGTCAAAGGGATTGAGAGGTACAGATCTCCAGCTATAAAAGAAGTAAGACACAGGGATGAAAAGCGCAGCACGACAAACACGGTGAACACCACTGTTAATAAGCTGATGTGGCAACAGGTGGTGAGTACACTTACGGTGGCAAGGGTGTAACGTATACATACATAAGGTTGAATCACTATGTTAAACTCCTGAAACTACTATATTGTTTGCCAACTATGCTTCAGTAAAAAAGGAATATAAACTTAAAAGATGGATGGTGCTATACTGCTGCTTATTAAAACAGCAAAACAGATTTTTAAAAAATACAAAACCAAGTTTAGTGAGGTTTAACACCAGAGTAAGATGGTGCTATAGAAGATATTACATTATCTTTAAATAATGCAGATAAAATTACATATTTATGTAATGACATTAAATAACCAGACTCTTGAAAAGTTATGATAATAAGTGTCTCAATCCTTTTAATTGTTACATCTACAATCTGTACTAACAGAAGCAACCCCCAGATAAAAAAGTCTATAGGCAGAAAGTTATGGTCAGGCGAATTATAGCAATTTCATCGACTAGTATGCAGCTATAAAAATGGAGTTTAGGGGTGCCTGGGTGGCTCAGTGGGTTAAGCCGCTGCCTTCGGCTCAGGTCATGATCTCAGGGTCCGGGGATCGAGCCCCGCATCGGGCTCTCTGCTCAGCGGGAAGCCTGCTTCCTCCTCTCTCTCTGCCTCTCTGCCTGCTTGTGATCTCTCTCTGTCAAATAAATAAATAAAATCTTTGAAAAAAAAATGGAGTTTAATGTTCAGCAAAAAAGCAGAAAGATTCTGTAACAAAGTTATGAGGTGAGAAGGAACAGGGAAAAATAGGTCTCAGAGAAAGCAGGGCTTTCGTTAATTATTTCCCTCAGTATAGTTTAATTAGGGAAATAAGCAAACACCAGGCAGGGAGAGGGGGGACGAGCCTATTTAATCTAGACCTAGAAACCCAATCACTGCAGGCATTTCCACGCCTCCCAGGCTCCCAGGGCTCTGGCTTGCCCCACAGTGGGTCACTCCACCTCTGGGCCTTTGCTTATGACAGAGGAGTTAGAGCAGAGTGCTTAAAAGCAGGCTGGTTTGCATCCTGGTTCTGCCACTTACAAGTGGTACAATCTTGGGCAAGATATTTAACCAGAGTCAACCTTCTGGAGTCACTCAGAGTAGTGATGCAGGAGCGCCCAGCTGACTCAGTCAGTGGAGCCTACAACTCTGGATCTTGGGGTTGTGAGCTCAACCTCCACCAGATGGGTGGAGAGATTACTTTAAAAAAAAAAAAAAAAAAAGAATAGTGATGCAGCTCACCCTGGCCTTTAGTGTCCGAAAGACCAGACTTGAATTTCTGTGCCACTGCTGGCCAGATAGGAGTAACCTTGGGGAAGTTACCTGGGCTCTCTACCTCAGTTTTCTCATCTACAAAATGGGTATTCACCCCACTGGATTACTGTGCAAATTCAAATGACATGAACTATGTCAAGTCTCCCAGTGCCTGACCTATAGAAAGCACTCAAACAGATGTTATAATTTGATTATAATCAGCAGGGTTCCTCTACTTTGACTCGCTCCCAGCCCAGATACAGAGCTTCTGCTGGCACTATGAGGAATACCCCTGTGGCTAACTTTGCTCCAGGCCAACAGCACACACAACACACAAGTCCCCCACCACAAACACACCAGCGGACATTTCAGGCTTTAGCCTCCACACACAGAATGCACAGAATCTGGGGACAGAAAAATCTCAGTCTTCAGCAGAATGCACTCTGAGTCACACAAAGGGTAGATTAGCCATCAGCACAAACAGTGGTCTGTAAAGTGTCACTCTGAGACGACCAACTCTCAAATCTATACTGAGAACCAGAAGTTAATACAGTGGGCAGGTGGGATCTTAGGCCCAAATGGCTAAAATCCATTGTACAAAAAGAACAGTCCTCTCTACCTGACCACCCCGTCACCTGTCTGAGGCATGTGTTGTACTGTCAGAGCAAAGGATAAGAGGGCTGTGTGGATTTACCAAAGGAGGGCAAAGATATGAGGACAGCCACGGGCAATCCCCAGTGCCAAGCCTGTGAAGCACCTGGCAGTCATGGATTCCTGGAGAAGCTGGGATGCTTATCCTCACTGAAGAGAGGAGGAAATTTTCAGAGATTAGGAAACATGATCCACAGCCAACAAGCTGAGTAGTGAAGCTAGAAATTAAATTTTTCATGAACCGAAGCCAGGTCTGAATGAAAGTCCGCGCACTCTGAACCACTTCCCCGCTGTGTGGAGACACAGGCTCCACAGAGAGGTCTGTAAAAACCTACAGGTCTCTAGGCAGGTCTTCCCAATTTGATTTAAAGATTAAAAAAAAAAAAAAAAAAAAGTAATCTGGGCGGGGGGGGGGGCGCCTGGGTGGCTCAGCGGGTTAAAGCCTCTGCCTTCGGCTCAGGTCATGATCTCAGGGTCCTGGGATCAAGCCCCGCATCAGGCTCTCTGCTCAGCAGGAAGCCTGCTTCCCTTCCTCTCTCTCTGCCTGCCTCTCTGCCTACTTGTGATCTGTCAAATAAATAAAAATCTTATAAAAAAATAAATAAATAAGTAATCTCTACATCCAACGTGGGGTTCAACTGTACAACCCAAGATCAAGAGCCGCACGTGCGACCACCTGGTCCAGCTGAGCGCCCCAGTTCCTCCCAATTTCTATCAGCCCCAAGTAGCACCCCAAATCCAGGCATGGAAGACCTGTGCAGGGGACCACCCTGGGTACACCTTAGAAGGCAGGCTGCATTACAGGGCACCTTCTTAATAAAAAAAAAAAAACAGTGGTTCCCACTTCAGCCATATTTCTCAGATTTATCTGCAGCAACCTCAAAACATTCAGAAGAAACACAGAATCACCCCACATGTGAGACACCTCACAGAACTTTAGCGGCTTTACCTGGATGGGCATTCAGGTCAAAGTCAGCATCTACAAAACATCTGCTCTTTGTTGCCCCAGTGGCCCCTCGGCCCCTCGGTGTGGCTGGTCCAGCCTCCTGGAGTGCGTGAGTAGACTCAGCTGAGCGGAACCTGCTCCCTGACCTACCACTCATGACATGACCCACTCCCCAGAGCACCTAAAAACAACTGCAGGGCAGGAAGAAGTCCCGGTCCAGGGATCTTAGAGCTGCTAAAAGACACTTCAAATCCAAGGGACCCTGGACTTCTGGCAGACACAAAAGGGGAGCTTTCTGCTCCGATGGAGATTTCTTTTTTCTTCAGCTACCAGTTAATTCTTAGGGGGAAAAAAAGTTTACAAAAGAGTCTTTGGATGAAAAAGGAGAGAGGAAGAGAACACATACAGCTCTTGATGCAGCTGGATGGTGAAGTCGAGCTGGGGTCCTCCCAGTGTGGGCTCCGCTACAGGACGAAGCCCCATCTATTAGAAATCTGTGGAAATGGGTGGGGCCTGAGTGGGCCCCTCCAGGCCTTCCAGGGAGCCAAGCCAGCTGCCCTCAAGGACACCTTCCAGAAGTAGTAAGAGAAGCACGCAGGGCAGGACATGAAAACAAGGGGAAAGAGACAAAGGTCCGAATGTGCTCTTGGCTCAGAGGACCAGTCTCTCCCACTCAAGAGAAGCTGGAGTCTCTCCACTCCTTTGTTCACTTGGCCTGGGTTCAAAGAAGTAAATTATTTTAGTGCCTTTAGGTCTGCCTCCAAGGCGCCAGACCCAGTCCTCCTAGGGGAAGTAAAAAACCCAAGAGAAAGTCAGTGAGAGATGCTTGCTTTCAGACCCTGAGACTTTGGGTCTCCTTACCATTTCGGGGGGCTCCTAAATCAGAATCTCACCTGCCTGCCATGCCTTCACTTGGTTCAGAAGTATCTTATCCTACAAACGGCACTTCTGTGCTGGGGACGTAGTCCCAATGTTGTATCCACCACGCTGCCTGTTTTCTAGGCCCACCTCCTGTCAGAGAGGAGCGAAAATGGACTTCTCCCCACAGTAACGAAGCAGCAACTCTTCATGATGCTTACTAATCCAGAAGCTGAAGCTTGGGACCCGATCAATGAGCCTGGGAGCTACCAGGTCTCCAAACATCCACTCCCTTCCCTGACCACCAGCTGGCCAGGTCACCCACCCCACTCACTCTCAGGTCTTCTGAGCTGAGGAATGAAACAGGGAAGACCAAGTGCTCCAGAGACAACTCTTTCCAAGGCCACTGGTAAGCCAC
This sequence comes from Lutra lutra, assembly GCF_902655055.1. Taxonomy (NCBI): domain Eukaryota; kingdom Metazoa; phylum Chordata; class Mammalia; order Carnivora; family Mustelidae; genus Lutra; species Lutra lutra. Next base: position 45,082,276 of record NC_062279.1, on the reverse strand, counting down.
AGGAAATGGGTGAAAGATGTCTATCAGCACACTTCCCTGTGCCTGTTCTGTGCCCCTTCAAAGGATGGGTTATGTAGGAGCACAATGAATTTATATAAAGCTAAAACTCAAGCTGAGGCCTTCACTGCAGGTTGAAGGGTAGCCATCAAGGCAAGGGCAGTCTCAACTGGGTTTCTACAAAGCATTTTACTTAAAATTGAGAAAAGGTTGATTGTTCCTACCAAAGCAAGCAAGCAAGAATGACCATGGGGGCTGGAGGGGTGGAAGAGGAGGTGTGGGAAGGAGAGGCCACAGTGATCCACAGGATGGCTCCCTAGAGCCCTTGGCCCCTCTACTGGTGGGCCCCAGTGAACTACCTTAAGCTTTCCTTTCTTTTCTTTCTTTTTTTTTTTTTAAAGATTTTATTTATTTATTTGACAGACAGAGATCACAAGTAGGCAGAGAGGCAAGCAGAGAGAGAGGAGAAAGCAGGCTCCCTGCTAAGCAGAGAGCCCGATGCAGGGCTCGATCCCAGAACCCTGGGATCATGACCTGAGCTGAAGGCAGAGGTTTTTTTTTGTTTGTTTGTTTGTTTGTTTGTTTTTTTAAAGATTTTTATTTATTTATTTGACAGAGAGAGATCACAAGTAGACAGAGAGGCAGGCAGAGAGAGAGAGAGAGAGAGAGAGGGAAGCAGGCTCCCTGCTGAGCAGAGAGCCCGATGCGGGACTCGATCCCAGGACCCTGAGATCATGACCTGAGCCGAAGGCAGCGGCTTAACCCACTGAGCCACCCAGGCTCCCGAAGGCAGAGGTTTTAAACCACTGAGCCACCCAGGGGCCCTTAAGCTTTCCTTTCAACTGCCTGCTTCCCCACCTAAAATCCAAAGGATGTCAAAAGAGGTGTGTAGTTCCCTTATGTTCCTCTTGGGGACAGATAGCATGGGCTCTCTAAGGCACCTTGACCTTAGGACAGCCAGGGCTCCAGGGCTGTGAGCACCAACGCCCCCAACTAACCACAAGTCAATTCCCCACCGGTCAGGGGATTCCTTCCTGGTCAAGAGTTCACTTCTGTAGAATACCTTCCAACAGACTGGTCCTGCTCCAGTCTCCATCCCTGTCCCATTCTAACACTGGGGCCAGATCTGGTAGGCCCAATAGGACTGTCTCCCCAGGGAACACTCGCCAGTAGGGGGTTAACTACAAAGGTAAACAAAGGCAGATGGCTCCAGGGGAGTCCCGGGGGCAACACTCCTGGCCTCCGTTACAAAACCCTGAGATTTACCAAGACAAAGCCAGGGGGATGGGGGGTGGGTAGGTCTTTGAGAAATCAAGAACCCTGGGCCCAAGTACCAAAGGAAGTGCTGGCTTTGGCAGCAGAAGGACCACTGGATCTGGTGTGAGCAGGCCAACTCACAGCAACTCCATGCCATGCCCTGATCTCATTACATCTGTCTCCTTAGTTCCCAAAAGAGGAAAAGAAACCTGCAGTTTTCGGAGTATTAAGAAAGAAAAAGTATGTTGAAACATGATATGAAAATAAGGACTTCGGAGTTTAAATGGAGAACTGAAATGGTATTCACAATTTCCTTTCCCTTAATCATTAACATTTGAGTAAAACATTAGCCCCCCCGCCCCAAAAGTCACTAGCAGCAAGCAAACAAGGAGAGAGGCATACTGTATTGCAGTAACTTCAAAACCAGAGGCAAGTTAAGAGAACAGGGGGCACCACCCATGGCTCACCTCCTAGGCCTGGCCCAGCCCTCACAGCCAGAGTTCTCACCCACCTCCCCCAAATCTGCAGAGGCCAACAGCTGCTAATTCTTTTTCCTCTTCAGTTAAGGAGTGGTGGGGAAAGCTGCTGGGAAAACAGGTGACACTGGAACCAGAACAATGAGCGACTCTCCAGAGAAGGAAATCGGGGCTCCAAGGCCACAGACTGAACTGGGGAAATGATCCACTTGCAGCGGGCATTCTTCCCCAGCAGAACTGAAGCACACCTCCTAGATCTGTGGGCTGCGCCATGCCACAGGGCTGCCACCCAAACCCAGAATCCCGGACAGCTGCCTCTCACCCACCTCAGCCCCGCACTCACACGGTACAGGCTACAGAAAACAGGTCTTGCTTTAGAGCCCACAAGCCCAACAGCACCAGCGTGAACACGATGAGAATAGCAGGCAAACCATACAAAAAAACAAAGATGTCAATCCAAAGTAAAACCTAACTCGAGAGCAGCAATCTTCCCGACCGCTTCACCTAACTGCAGAATATTCATGCAATAAAACCAGAGCTCAAAGATGAAATTACAAAACAAAATGAGATCAAAGGGGATGCAGGCTTCCCAAAAAAAAGCAAAAGAACAAAACATCACTAAAGAACCAATAAATAAATTATAATGAACAGAGAACAAATTTCTTCCAGTAATTTAAAACAGAAATACTGACAAAGGAGGGTTTGAGATAACCACAGTGAACGTAGATGGAAAAGATAGATTAAAACATGTAATGAGGGGCACCTGGGTGGCTCAGTCGGCTAAGCATCTGCCTTCAGCTCAGGTCATGATCTCAGGGTCCTGGGATTGAGGCCCCATCCCCCATCAGCCCACATCGGGTTCCCTGCTCCGTGGGGAACCTGCTTTTCCCTCCCCCTTTACTCCTCCCCCTGCTTGTGGTGTCTCTCAAAATAAATAAAATCTTAAAAAAAAAAAAAAAAAACAACCGGGGCTCTTGGGTGGCTCGGCTCTGGTTGTGGTCTCAGGGTCCTGGGATCCAGCCCCACATTGAGCTCTCTGCTCGGCGGGGGGCCTGCTTACTCCTCTCTCTCTCTGCCTGCCTCTCTGCCTACTTGTGATCTCTGTCAAATAAAGAAAATCTTTAAAAAATAAAAAAAACAACCAAACCAACCAAACAAACAAATACCTAACCTGGCTGGCTCAGTGGGCGCAGCCTGCAAGACTCTTGGTCTCGGGGTCGTGAGTTTAAGCCCCAGGCTGGGTGTAGAGATCACTAAAAAACATGTAATGAGAGACAAAGATACCAAACATAGGATAACTGGTGTTCCTAGAGAACGAGACTGGACCACGAGGTATGTTCAAAAATAAAGAACACACAATTTCCCCGAATTGAAAGGAGCAACAGAACCTGAAGACTGAATGCTGAACTTGAAAGACGTTTTCAGGCATTGTAAAGGAAATCCCCCCCTACCGCCAAAATATGTTATTACAAAAATTGTATAACATTAAAACTTCTCTTAAGTGGCAGAAAATTCAGGCTGCCCTCCTCCTCCCCAGAGTAACATTCAGTATCAGAAGCAATTGCAACAGTGTTTACATCATTGAGAGAGAGAAAAGAACCGGAGATATTATTCCTGGCTGAGATGTCACACAAATCTAGAAAGGACAACGGGCGGAAATTCTCAAGCATGAAAGAAGTCAGAGGCTACATTCTCCTTCCTAGAGTGAAAAAACAGGAGAACGAAATGCAGCTAATTAATAGAGAAATAAAAATAAAGGCCTCAGGAATGCAGAAACCATGGGAAAATAACTGATGGTAATCATTAAAACCCTTCGAAAAAGAAATAATAAAAAAAACCTTGGAGATTACAGTTACAGGATGGAATCTAAGGGTTATAAAATGGACTATTTACTACTAATAATTAGTGCAAGCAAAAGATGAGGAGACAAAAAGGCGGAAATGCTAATGTCCTCATGTCTCATAGCAGAGTCAGTAAATACTATATAAAATGGGTAAGTAATTATAGATATGACTCACAAAGATTTTTTTAAGCCTCTTTTACAAAATAATCTCTTGGCGAAAAATACATTTCTTTAAAGCTTAATAGTTCCTTTAATTTTACTAGTTTCTTTTCTTCGGTTATATTCAGGGAAATTTTAAATACTTCTGTGTAAGATTATTCTTTTTCGGGGCGCCTGGGTGGCTCAGTGGGTTAAGCCGCTGCCTTCGGCTCAGGTCATGATCCCAGGTCCTGGGTTCAAGCCCCACATCGGGCTTTCTGCTCAGCAGGGAGCCTGCTTCCTCCTCTCTCTCTGCCTGCCTCTCTGCCTACTTGTGATTTCTCTCTGTCAAATAAATAAAATCTTAAAAAAAAAAAAAAAGATTATTCTTTTTCTCCATATGCATTTATCTGTGAATAAGCTGGAAGATTACAGAGTAGTATTCACCTAAAGTAGTAAGGACTATTTCAGTGATGGGATTTTGAATATTTGTTTCTATTTTTTTTTTTTTAAAGATTTTATTTATTTATTTGACAGAGAGAAATCACAAGTAGGCAGAGAGGCAGGCAGAGAGAGAGAGGAGGAAGCAGGCTTCCCGCTGAGCAGAAAGCCTGATGTGGGGCTCGAACCCAGGACCTGGGATCATGACCTGAGCCGAAGGCAGCGGCTTAACCCACTGAGCCACCCAGGCGCCCCTATTTTTTTTTTACTTCAACTCATTGATGTGTCCCAATGGGAGGTGGGGTAGGGCAATACACGACAACATGGATGGTTATTTTGATAGTCAAGGAGTGAGGGAGAACTTTCTAAGTATGGCACAAAACCTACAACCTGTAAAAGCAATGATCAAGACATCTGACTACAAAAACTGCCCAGTGTTCTATAAATTAGTATACTTCCAGTATTCATGCTCAAACTAATAATGATACAGTCATCTGTGTAAGTACCAATAGATCCAGTGAGAAAACCAGTAGAGAAAACCAGTAGCCTCACAGCCTGGTCCTCAGGTAAATACCGCCCGGTGGCTTTCTGGAGTTCCAAAAATTTTGAGAACAACTACCAAGTCTGCAGCCCTCTCCACCCACCAAATGAACCAAGTCCAAGAAACCACTCTCCTCTGGGACAAGCTGAAACCCCCTCCGAAGTACAGTGCAAACACTCAAGCTTGCAAGCCAGCCTTCCCCCTCACCCAAGAGGCCCAGGTCTCAATGGGCCCATTCTTCTGCCCCCCTCTGGGCTTTTGCTCTCTTACACACCCTAAAAGGACATCTTCTCTTCTCCCAGTTCCCACTCCCAGAACGTTAGCCTCAAGCTTTGGCTCAACCAAAGGCCACCTAGGGTGGGAGATTTGGGCAAACACTGCAGGAGGTCTGGGGGGGGGGGCGGTGCTGGCAGGAGGGAGGAGGGTGGTGTTACCTAGAGGTGGTGGCCCATTTACTTTCCCCAGAAAATCCCCATTGCTGGGAGGGGCAGGATGGAAAGATTTAAAAAAAAAAAAAAAAAAAAAAAAATCAGTGGGGACTCAGAAGCAGGGAACAAAATTAGAACCAGCAGCCTGCTGCTCATTGAGTAATATTTACTGAGCCCCCACTGTGTGTGTCAGTGCCTATGGGAGGGAGACTGAGAAAGGCAGAGCCTAGTGTCAGGGCCCAGCACAGACAGCTGGGGTTGGTAAGGGGGGAGGCTGGTGGCTTGACTTAGCCACCTGCTGAGCCCTGAGTGAGGGAAATGACAGCCAGGCCCAGGGGCTGGACCAGGGGAGAAAGGGAGTACATTTGCCAGGCTCCAGCATTCAGGCGGAGGCTGGATTTGACAAAGCAGAGGAGTCTTCCAAAACTAACTGAGTGAGTCAGACGGCCTAGTGAGCAGCAGCCAGTCGGGGCTTCCCCACCGGAGGCCAGGGCAAGAGTCACCGCTGTTCTCATCATTCATCCATCACCACTTCCCAGACACTCGGTTGCAAAATTCTGACCTGTTGTCCCTTATGTCCACTCCTGTTTTGTCAGACCATGGGGCCTGACATGTGGCTTAGGAAACATGGTGCTCCCATCCACCACTTACGTCACCTGCTTGAAGTAAAACTCCCGGACTTGTTATTCAAGGTCCAATAAATAAGAAAAGTGTATGATCTACTGGCTAAATCAACAGACAACATGACAAGTTGGGCAGACCTAGTTTCAAATTTGGGGCCTATCACTAACTTACCATGTGCCCCTAGTACAATGAAGCAACAAAATGTCCAACCTCACAAGGGCACCCCAATAAATGAGACCTTAAGGGTCATAGCCCAGTGCTATGTTCCTTCTGTTCCCTCCCTGAAGCTCTCAGGCCAATCCTTTCCCCTAGAGCTGACTCCTGCGTGTTCTCAGAAGGCAGCTGAATGGGGGCGCCTGGGTGGCTCAAGCTGCTTAAGCATCTGACTTCAGCTCAGGTCATGATCTCAGGGTCCTGGGATCAAGCCCCATGTTGGGCTCCCCATTCAGTGCAGAGTCTGCAGAGTCTCTCTGGCCATTGCTCTAAAATAAATAAATAAAATCTTAAAAAAAAAAAAAAACAAAAAAAGTGAAGAAAGAAAGCAGCTCAATGATCCCTTTTTCCAGGAAACCTTCTTGGATCACTATTTAGGTACTCTTCAACTACTTTGCACTCCTCATTATCTGGTCTTCCAGGGATCCTTCCCAACAGATTTTTGCTCCTTAAAGGCCAGGAGGGCCCTCCCTTTACCTCTCCCCAGAACACGGTGCCTGGACCAGTACTGAGCATACAAGGAAGCAGAAGCAGCAAATTTCTGCTGGAAGATGTGAAGTCCAATGTCTAATGATGTTTCATTCTAATGAGGTTTCTTCTAAATGATGTTTGCCTGCATCGCCCCTACAGCTTGATGAGGAACAGGGAGCTCACAGGCCTCCTCCAGAGACATTCTGTCCTCCTGACCCAGGGCCTTCAGACATTATCTGAGGTCAGTGGCCAACACCACTTACTACTTTCTTCTTCTTTAGCCTAACCCATCCCCGTTCCCTCAATTTCATTTTTATTCGCTAAAAGCTAGCTACACCAACCAGACTTTGAAAAACTGAGCCCAAGAGTTCATTTATTCAACAAATACTCATTGCATACTGGCTTCACACCAGGAATAATGCTAGGTACTGAGAATGCCTAGCAGCTGTCCTCACTGAGTGGGGAGAGCAAACAACTCAACAACTTCTAAGAACAATGGTGACAAGGGTCATCATGTCGTTCAGGGTTCAGTTAAGGCAATTAAACGGCTTGGAGAATCATGGGAAGAGCTGAAGAAACCCACAGCATGCTGCAGACTGAGGAGCTACTCTCAAAAATCACAGTGCAGACGCGGACCGCCAAGGAGCAGCAGCCCCTGCTGCATGAGGTAGTATGGCATCAAGAAGCTGCCCACTCCAGAACCATGTCGCCCTTGCCATGATCTACACCAGCAAAATGGATGTTCTGGGGTCCATCTTGAGGAAGAGGATATCCAACCACTTAAGACCAGATCACGTCCCGCTAATTGGCAAATCCAAGTCACAGTGGGACTTTTACTGCAAGGATGCCTGGCACGTTTTTGATTTTCTTTTGATAGGTTGGACCATAATTATCCAAAGCAGTGTGCTTGACGGTGAAAGGAGGCACCGTGAACAAACACATGGGGAGAACAGGAGTAAACCACAGAGTGACCTTGGCATGGATGCCTGGTGACTAAGTCCGTGCACACCACACACCATAGATCATGACATGGGGAAGTACAGGAAGCCATGGAGAACACAATGGGGCAATCAAATCTAGCGTCAGAGGAGACCTCTAAAAAGAAAACATTATTTTAGCAGAGACATGAAGGGCTGTAAAAGTGGGCCAGGTAAAGGTCAAGGGGGTGTGGGTGGGGTGGAATGTTCTAGAATGTAGCTGCAAAGATGGTGCATGTAAGAACTTCCATGTCCAGTGGGACCAAGGCAGTGGTCCAATAGGCCACGTTAAGGTGACTGGACCTCATTTTCACTAACGATGTGATCCGACTGGTGGTTTTAGCATACCCGTCTGGCTACAGTCTGTGGAGAATAGATTGAAGGTTGTCAATCCCTGAGGCTGGGAGACCAGGAGGCTGTCTCATGTCTGGGTGGGAGAGCACAGCACTCAGCTTGTTCTAAAGAGCAAGGCTTCTTTCTCCTTGCTTCAAAAGCCAGCCTGGGGCGCTTCCCCTGCCCCCGAAACTGCTGGTCACATAGTTTTCCATTAAAAAACTGAATAGGGTCCTCTCTAGCAGCCACCAGGAAGGAACAAGCCACATCATTGTCCTCATCACCCAAAGTACCAGAGTTCAAAAAAACCAACCTACCTCCTGCCATCATTTCCTAAATCAGGCTGAAACAAGTCAGCTCTGCTGTCCTGCTGTCACAGGAGGGCCATTTATAAACACTAGCTCCCGCTCCCTGGCAGCAACACTGTGGGCAGAATTTGCCACCCTGACTAGAAGTCTCTTATGCTGCCTTCTTCCCAAAATGGGTATGAATTACCCTCTGAGCCTCAGGCTTCCTCTGGGAGGTGAGGTGGGCCCTTCCCAAACAGTGAGCCTTTGTAAGACCCTGAGCTACAGCTGGCAGAGGTGTGCTTGGTTTCCCTGGTGCAGTGAACCTCTCTCTACTATAAGCCAGGCCCTGGGCAGCTCCAGGGCTCCGTGGAAGGAGACGATCTTGGCCCTGAGGCCTGCTGCTCCACCTGCCCTTCCCCTTCAATGGCTTCTGCACCCTAGCTCTCCCTATACAACCCTCATCCTTAAGCCCGTTCAAGTCCCCGACTCCTCCCCCAAAGACTCTGACCATGGGGATCTCTATAGCAGAGATGCTGGACCGTGTGGTAGTTTTTCTAGAAAAGTTGTTCCCAAAGTGTGGTACCTGAACCAGCAGCAGCAGTATCACCTGGGCACTTGGAAGTGAAATTCTCAGTGGCACCTGAACCTGAGGACTCAAAAGATCTGGGGTGGAGCCCAGCGATCCATTTTAGGACACCCGTTAGGTGATCGCAATGCATCCTGAAGTCTGAGGACCACTGTTCTCAGAGGAAGATCCAGAGCTTTGGTTAGATTTCCAGATTTCTTCACCAAAGAGGGCAACCCCTTCGTGCCCAGCTGCTGCTCCTGCATGTGAGTGAATTTCCACCCCAGCAGAAAGGCACAGGCTCCATCTGGGGTCTTAGATTTCTCAGCGGCCAGCACCATAATTGATTTTCAGCAGAGCCAAAAATGAGCCCAACTCTCATGAGAAAGAAGATTCTAGGGGAAAAGAAAGAAAAAGCCCGTATTTCCAAATTGGGGAAAGTAACAGGAAAGGGAGGGACACTAAGTAATTACACTACTGAATCATCATTCCTCCCATTTTCCCTCCCACTGTCCAAACTGCCCATGTGGCTCATCACTGACCCAAGGTTACTGGCAGTCACCATCTGATTACTGAGGCAAAAGGCTTTCCCCACATCCTGCTTCCTCACTGTGGGCCTCCCTATGTGACCAGAGCAACCCTCTTCCTACAAATCCTGAAGAGAATGCAGTGTCACCCACAGTTTCATGCTGTATCTGCTTACATACTCCCTTTCCTTGCCTCCACTCCCCTGCACCATACCATCCTACCTCCTGATAAAATGCTACCTTTCCAGTAATCTCTTTCACCCAACAGCAAGTCAGTCCTTCTGCTTGTAGTTAAGAGTTCGTGCAACTAGACCCCATCGCTTCCACCATCCCCTGCCTTTACTCTCTGGCCTGGGCCCTGGATTCTACCCAGAATGCTCTGCCCACATCCCACTTCACCCCTGCACCTCCTGTCTCTGCAACCCACAGGCTAGAAGTCTGATTAACATCTGTTAGAAATGCCTGTCAGAAAGTCTGGATGTGTTTCAAGCACTCTCTCTGCAAGGTATGAAGGGCCTGGATGTGAAGGGGGGAAGGAGGGGGGGAAAAGAGGGAGAAAAGGGAGGGCAGACAAAGCCCCATCTCTGACCCACCCCAAATCCTGCCTAGCACCGGTTCCACCACACAGGGAAGCACCTTCCTCGGGCTCCCACCACTCCTGTCTCAACTATACACTGTCTTAGAAGGCCAGGCTGGTTCTAGTCCTTTCAACTGTCTTCCCAGGTTGCTTCGTAACAATCCTAGGCCAGTAGAACCTAGTAAGTACTTGCTGCATGAACACATATATACCAATACATATGGACTCAGATATACCCCCGCCTTTTCTAGAAATCACAGAATGGCTGGGACAGACCTCGCTGAAGATGCCCCACTTTCAGCTGCAGGATCAAGGGCAGGAGCAAATGAGTGTCTTCCCAAAGGCCCCTCTATAAAGGGGTGAAGGGAGAGCATGAGGACCTGACCCTTTGCCCTCCAAATTGTCCTTTCTTTGCCAGAGCTCTAGAGAAGCTATCAAGAGCACACAGATGGATTCCAGAGCAAAGACAACCAGGTTTCTGGGTCCTCTCACACTCAGATCCAGACCAGGACCAACGAAAAAGCCACACAGGCAAAGCTTCCATTTCCCAGGTTAAAACACCCTCAAGGCTGTGGGTCTGCAGCAGTCCGGACTTCAGCTGCAGAAGTGACTTCCTTAACAACAAAACTACTTATGCGTGTGTTCCCACTTCCCTAGCTCCTATAAACTGCTTGCCTATTAAAAAGGGATCAACATTCTGACCAGACTTAAAGGCTTACCCCCTCTCCGGCCAACCCTAACCCCAAGCATGAGAGGCAACTGGATTACCACCTGGAAAGGGTTTCTGATTTTAGCATGCTACTCAGACGTGCTGTAGTCTGCGTGACTTTCCACTCCAAACAGAGAGAAAAAAGAATAATTCTGGGGGAGCACTACTCATGATAATAAAAACCATGGAGGCAACCCCAAAAACCCATCAGCAGGAGTGGATGAATAAACGAACCAATTCTCACAATGGAACAGTATACAAGAGTGAATCAACCATAGTGACATAAACACTGCGTGTATACATTCTAAGATGTTACTAACAACTGCCTTGTGAATGCCACTCATTCTTCCAGACCTCTTCTCCAGGAAGGTTGGGAAGGACAGTCTGAATCTGAAGATACTGCACTGTAAATTCCCTGTGGACAAGATCCGGTTTTCCTCATAAAGCTGATGGGGCATAGGAAATGTTGAGTGGAGGAGATGCTGAAATGAAATGAAACCTCTTAACCAGCCTTCCAGATTCCACTGGGCACCTACCCCCATACTGTCAGTCCTTTCTCTCTTTTTAAAGTATAACATACACACATGTAAAGTGCCAAATCTTAAGTGTACAGCTCAATGAAAGAAGTCACCCTTTGGAAGTACAAATCTGATCACAGCACGATCTTTGTTTTAAACCCTCTGATGGGGGCGCCTGGGTGGCTCAGTGGGTTAAAGCCTCTGCCTTCGGCTCAGGTCATGATCCCAGGGTCCTGGGATCGAGCCCCGCGTCGGGCTCTCTGCTCCGCGGGGAGCCTGCTTCCTCCCCTCTCTCTCTCTGCCTGCCTCTCTGCCTACTTGTGATCTCTCTCTGTGTGTCAAATAAATAAAAATCTTTAAAAAATAAAAAAAATAAAAAATAAAAATAAACCCTCTGATGGTTTTCCAGTAAAGTGGAATAAAAACTAGACTCCCTTTCCTGGCCTAAAACTCACTGTGTCATCTGGCCCTTGCCAACTGCACTGACATTTTTGAGCCCTCTCACTCACTAGGATCCAACCACTCTGGCCTTCTTTCTGTCCCTTTAACATTATCATGTGCATTCTGACCTCAGGGCCTTTGCACCTGCTGTTCCCTCTGTTTAGAGAGCCTTCTGCCTAGATCTTCATAGGTCTCAGTTCAAATGTCACCTCTACAAAGGTATGGATGCCCACGTGGTTCATGGGGAGGGTGGTAAGCTCACTTCCAGGTATTCAGAATCCCAAAACACTGTTTTATTTTCTTCTTAGGGTATGTCACTATAAGCGTCTGCCTTTGGCTCAGGTTGTGATCCTAGAGTCCTGGAATGGAGCCCCACATGGGGCTTCCTGCTCAATGGGAAGTCTGCTTCTCCCTCTGCCCCTCCCCCTTTCTCTCTCAAATAAATAAATTAAATTTTTAAAAAAATAAAATAGTTCTCATAGGGTGCCTGGGTGGCTTGGTGGGTTAAGTGCTTGCCTTTGGCTCAGGTCATGATCTCAGGGTCCTAAGATCAAGCCCCACGTGGTTAGGCTCCCTGCTCAGCAGGAAGTATGCTTCTCCCTCTCCATCTGCTGCTCCTCTCTGCACATAAGTGCTCTCAATTAAAAAAAAAAAAAATCTTTAAAAAATGAATGGAGGGGCGCCTGGGTGGCTCAGTGGGTTAAGCCGCTGCCTTCGGCTCAGGTCATGATCTCAGAGTCCTGGGATCGAGCCCCGCATCGGGCTCTCTGCTCATCAGGGAGCCTGCTTCCTCCTCTCTCTCTGCCTGCCTCTCTGCCTGCTTGTGATCTCTCTGTCAAATAAACAAATAAAATCTTTAAAAAATAAATAAATAAATAAATAAAAAATAAAAAATGAATGGAGGGGCGCCTGGGTGGCTCAGTGGTTAAAGCCTCTGCCTTCAGCTCAGGTCATGATTCCAGGGTCCTGGGATCGAGCCTCACATCAGGCTCTCTGCTCAGCAGAGAGCCTGCCTCCTCCTCCTCTCTTTCTCTCTGCCTATTTGTGATCTGTCCGTCAAAAAAAAAAAAAAAAAAAAAAAAAGAATGGAAGTGTTAATTTCCCACCGCCCAATGTCACAGCGACAGGCAGTTCAGAATTGTGTTGTTGAATTGTGCTGTTCTTTGGTCCCTATCCACAGCTGAACTGCTGGCAACCTTAGGGGCTAGATCTCCTCTCCTGTAGCTCCTCTCCCCGGGAGCCAGAAGGTTGTCTGGAGCTGGAATACAGAACACCAGTCAGAGAAACTAAAGAGAAACCTAAACCACAGCAGGGGATCCAAGAGCAAGGTGGTGGGAGGGAAGCAGACACAGGCAGGCAGCCTCCCTTCCCAGCAATCCCGAAGATGACAAATGTGCCTAGGATGGGCAACCATCTGATAATCCCGCCGAAAATAACGTGAACTTTCCCCCGTGGCAGGGGGAGAAAAGGAAAGCAAACCCCACAAGTACAGGCTGTTTCTAGAATTTCTCAGCTGCTCATGGAAACTCTGAGTCTCGGCCTAGTGGCATATAACCTCTCAACGTGCCAACTGCACACATCCTGAAATGTGGGGGGAGGGGCTTTGTGAGTGGCTGCCAAGAGGGAGTGGTGAGAGAATAGTCAAGGTCACAGGCATAATCTTGCCAGCAGAACTGTGCACACACCTCTGTTCGCTCACGGTCAAGGCCTCTTGCCGTGGGAGGCATCCCCACGCAGTGTCTGCTGGATGCGGGGGGCGGTCTGAGGAGGGAAGAGCAGGAACTGGGACACAGTCTCTGCTCCTAGGGCTGGTCAGGTTGCACCAGAGGCCACTTTGGCTAGTGCCCTGAGTCTGGGGGCATGGGTGACTTTGTACTTTTTGCACCTTTCTGGGAAAAGTGATGAGAACTGTCGTGGCTTGCAGCTCCTGGAAACTAACCAGGGACCTGGTATCCTGAGAATTTGCCTGGCCTCTCAAATTGAACATCTCCAACATCAGAGAAAAAATGGTCAGCACTGGGGCGCCTGGGTGGCTCAGTGGGTTAAAGCCTCTGCTTTCGGCTCAGGTTATGATCCCAGGGTCCTAGGATCGGGCCCTGCATCGGGCTCTCTGCTTAGTGGGAAACCTGCTTCCCCCCCACCTCTGCCTCCTCTCTGCCTACTTGTGATCTCTATCAAATATATAAAATCTTAAAAAAAAAAAAAAAAAAGTCAGCACTGAAATATATGCACGCCAATCAATGTCACCTGGGCCTGGGATGGCTGAGTACAAGACATGCCATCCGTGGGCACAGGAGAGAAAGAAAGAGGCAGGAAGGGATTTCAGGGCCTTACAGCTCTGGCTCATCTCCTAGAGGAAAAATGGGCCAGCTTTCCCAGGCCGACATGGCTCCACCTTGCCCCAAGCCTCACGTACTCTGTGCTCTAAGAAAACGAGAGTCTGTGGGACTGGCTGGGAGCCCTCCAGTTTCCAGGAAAGGACAACAGTAGTCCAACAGTTCAGCTTGCTCCCTGTGATTTACAGGGCTTTCTTGACTAGCAGGACACACACATACCCCAGTCCTTTCTCCCACAAACCAACCTTTTAGGCTTCCAGTAAAAAAGTAAGGAAAAAAAAAACCTCTGTTGGGTCAGCTCAGCAATCCTGGGGCCAGGGAGGTGGTGATGGGAAAGGCCTTTCAGGTGAGTGGGCTGCCTCCTCCCTCAATCTCCACCTGGCAGCCGGACACCTGAGATCCCTAAGGGATCAGGGGTATCTCTGCAGAAGGAAAGGACCAGTGAGATAGAGGAGCAAGTTGCCTGGGGGTCAGTCCTGTCCCCATAGTGGCAGTCAACAAACAGTTACTAAGAACTTACTCCAGGGGCACCTGGGTGGTTCAGTGGGTTAGAAGTCTGACTGTCCATCTTGGCTGAGGCTCAGATCATGATCTCAGGGTTGTGAGATCAAGCCCCATGTGGTCAGGCTCCGAGCTCATCGGGGAGTCTGCTTGAGATTCTCTCCCTCTCCCTGTGCAGCCCTCTCTCAAAAATAAATAATGAGGGGCACCTGGGTGGCTCAGTGGGTTAAGCCGCTGCCTTCGGCTCAGGTCATGATCTCAGGGTCCTGGGATCGAGCCCCGCATCGGGCTCTCTGCTCAGCAGGGAGCCTGCTTCCTCCTCTCTCTCTGCCTGCCTCTCTGCCTGCTTGTGATCTCTCTCTGTCAAATAAATAAATAAAATCTTAAAAAAAAAAAATAAAAAAAATAATGAATCTTAAAACAAAACAAAACAAAACTGGGGCACCTGGGTGGCTCAGTCCGTCAAGCATCTGCCTTCAGGATCCCAGCGTCCTGAAATCGAGCCCTGCATCCAGCTCCCTGCTCAGTGGGGAACCAGTTTCTCCCTCTCCCTCTGCCACTCCCCCCAGACCCGGCTCCTGCTCTCTCTCGAATAAATAAATAAAATCTTAAAAAAAAAAAAAAAATCCATTAGAAATAAAACCCTTACTCCACAATCTGCTAAATCACCCTTTTGAAGGTTTCACTAATTTAATACTCAGACTATCTGTGTATAAGAATGCCTGCTTCAGGGGCACCTGGGTGGCTCAGTGCGTTAAGCCTCTGCCTTCGGTTCAGGTCATGATCTTGGGGTCCTGGGATCAGGCCCCGCATCGGGCTCTCTGCTCAGCAGGGAGCCTGCTTCCCCCCCCTCTCTCTGCCTACTTGTGATCTCTCTGTCAAATAAAATCTTTAAAAAAAAAAAAAAAAAAAAAAAAAAAAAAAGAATGCCTGCTTCAGGGAGCCTGGGTGACTCGGTTGACTGTGTATCCAACTCTTGATTTCAGTCCAGGTAGTGATCTCAGGGTTGTGAGATGGAATGAGGCCCCTGTCAGTTCTGAGCCGAGCCGGGTGTGGAGCCTGCCTGGCAGTCTCCCTCTCTGCCCCTCCCCCACTCACACGTGCATACTCTTAAAAAAATAAAGAAGGCCTGTTTCAGGATTCTCACCAACGTTGACTATTAAGATAGTATTTCATCTTTACCAAATAGGTTAAAAATCATTCTTTCAATTCCTTTAATTTGCATTTCTCAGATTCTCAGTGTGGTTAAACGTATTATCAGGTTTACTGACATTTATATTTCTTCCCTCATAAACTATTACTCTCCTTTGCCCATTTTTGCTGAGATTCATTCATCTTTGTTCTTATTGGTGTATGTAGGAGCTCACTGTATGGTAAAAATATTAATCTCTTGTCATATGTTACCTTCCTAATTAATCATTTGCCTCCTGATTTTGTTAATAGGTATAACTGACAAATTTTTTTTTTTTTAAGATTTTATTTATTTATTTGAGAGAGAATGAGTGTGAGAGAGAGCATGAGAGAGGAGAAGGTCAGAGGGAGAAGCAGACTCCCCAAGGAGCTGGGAGCCCGATGCGGGACTCGATCCTAGAAGTCCTGGATCATGACCTGAGCTGAAGGCAGTCGTTCAACCCACTGAGCCACTCAGGCGCCCTAACTGACAAATTTTTTAAATAACACAAATATATCACACATTTCCTTTAAGATTACTGCTTTAAGTAGCATGCTTGGAAAACCCTTTCCCACTCATAAATTATAGAAATATATATCTTCATTTTCTTGCATTTAAAAATTTTAAATCTCTCATCTAGAATTTTTTTTATTTTTATTTTTATTTTTTTAAGATTTTATTTATTTATTTGACAGAGAGAGATCACAAGTAGACGGAGAGGCAGGCAGAGAGAGAGAGAGGGAAGCAGGCTTCTTGCTGAGCAGAGAGCCCGATGTGGGACTCGATCCCAGGACCCTGAGATCATGACCTGAGCCGAAGGCAGCGGCTTAACCCACTGAGCCACCCAGGCGCCCCTAGAATTTTTTTTTTTTAAAAGATTTTATCTATTTATTTGACAGAGCGAGCAAGAGAGCACAAGCAGGAGTGGCAGAGGGAGAAGGAGACGCAGGCTCCTGGCAAAGCAAGGAGTCTGACTCAGGACTTGATCCCAAGACTCTGGGATCAGGACCTGAGCCAAAGGCAGACTCTTAAGGGACTGAGCCACCCAGGAGCCCTCTAATCTAGAATTTGATCTGACACAGTGTAAGAAAGAGAACCTAGGGACGCCTGGGTGGCTCAGTGGGTTAGGCCGCTGCCTTCGGCTCAGGTCATGATCCCAGGGTCATGGGATCGAGTCCCGCATCGGGCTCCTTGCTCGGCTGGGAGCCTGCTTCCCTCAGTGCCTCTGACTGCTTGTGTGTACTCGCTTGCTCACTCTCTCTCTCTCTCTCTCTCTCTCTGGCAAATAAATAAAATCTTAAAAAAAAAAAAAAAAGAGAATCCAACTTTTAAAAAGATACTCAATTATCCCAAAATTGTTTAATAAGGTCCATTTTCTTTATAAACTTCAAGTGCAGAGTCTATAAAAGGTAAGAAACGGAAGTAAATTCAAACATATCCTTTGCACAGGTGGCTACTCTAGCTAATAAGATGTGGGTGCCATCTATTTCCTCTCCTTCCTGCTCAGAGGTATAGGCTGGCAAGTAACAACTACAAGACAGAAGTCCTACCTGCAAAGGATGGCAGAGCAGAGAGACACACTAAGGAGAGCCTGGGACCCTACAGGCATCGCGGAGCAGGAGCACGGGCCTCGAACAGCTAACTGCCAGATGCTTTACAAGTCATTTCCCAAAGCGGCGTTGGTTGGACTCTGTCATTTGCACTAAACACCCCTGTAACTCATCCATGATCTTTTCTTCCTTAATTTTACAGTAAAAATTGCTCAGATTTATTGTTGTCTGCTAGGCACTGCAGTTAAGCAATTTGTTTTCATCCTCGTTTGATCTTCTCAACAACCTCCGTTTTGATAGAGTCTATAGGACTTCGCTATAATTGTAAAAGTATCAATGACACCTTTTTGGAGTAGGAAAAGATTCCATGAAAAGCACACATCAGTAAGACAACTCCCTATTTTGGAAACATTAAAATAAAAGCACCACAAAATTATATCATCTTCATTTTATAGATGAGGATACTGAGGCTAAGAATACTTGATCAAAATCAGACCACATCTAGTCAGAAATACCATTATTTGCTAAATTCCTACACAAACTGAGGTCTGGTTTTGGATGTTTCTATTTTGTTCTATTCACCTATCCTGTACCAATGTCACCATTTCCCCCCCCCTGGTAAATCAAGTCTAACTTCACTACTTTCTTCTTTAAATTGTTTTGGCGATTTTTGTACATTTATTCTTTCAGAAAAAACTTTTTAAGTCCTCTTGTCAAATCCCAATACTTCCCTTTTGGAATTCATCCTATGGAAATCATGGTGATCTTGATCTATTGAGTGCTGTTTTGGGCCTAGGGAATACAGCAATAAACAAAACCCTCAAAAGCATAATGGTAAAAAGTTTCAAGCCATCGAAATGCACCATGGGGTGCTTGGCCATCTCAGTGGGAAGAGCAAGCAACTCTCGATCTCAGGGTTCTGTAAGTCTGAGCCCTACATTGGGTATAAAGATTGCTTAAAAATAAAATCTTAGGGGTGCCTGGGTGGCTCAGTGGGTTAAGCCTCTGCCTTCAGCTCAGGTCATGATGTTGGGGTCCTGGGATCAACCCTGCATTGGGCTCTCTTCTCAGCAGGGAACCTGCTTCCTCCTCTCTCTCTGCCTGCCTCTCTGCCTACTGGTGATCTCTGTCTGTCAAATAAATAAATAAAATCTTAAAAAAATAAAAAAGTAAAAGAAATAAAAACTCAGGGGTGCCTCAGTGGCTCAGTCTGCTGAACATCTGATTCTTGGTTTCAACTCAGGTCATGACCTCAGGGTCATGGGACTGAGCCCCGCTTCGGGCTCCAGGCTCAGCGCAGAGTCTGCTCAAGATTCTCTCTCTCCTCTCTTTGGCCCTCCCTCCACTCATGCTCACACGTGCTCATATGCGCTCTCAAATAAACATAAAAAATCTTTAAAAAAAAAATCCTTAAAATGAATAAATGTACAATACACTTGAACTGCTAGAGTAAGGCAATCCATGTAACAAAACATGTTTGAGCAGAGATTAGGCTCTTTGGCTCTCAGTGAGAGAGACCTCAGTGCAAATCCTAGTCTGCTTTTACTAGCTTCAAGGCTTGGGTCAAGGAGACTCACGGTCCTTATCCAGAAAAACAAAGCCTACTAATGGTCCCTACTTAAGAGCAGGTAATGAGATACTGAATTATAAGTGCCAACACACAGTAACTGTTCAATTAATATTAGTTATTTGGGGGAAGATTAACATGGAAAGATGTTCATGATATGGGAAGTGGAAAAAAAATAAAAAGAGCCTATAAAACTGTAGACACAGCAGACCATCTTTCCTTAAGCTGTATTCATTCAGAGAAAGACTAAAAACGCATAATTGTTATCTTCTGATGATGGATTTAATGCTTACATCTGTTATCTTTTTATTCATCTGCATTTTTTTTTTAAAGATTTTATTTATTTATTTGACAGAGAGATCACAAGCAGGCAGAGAGGCAGGCAGAGAGAGAGGAGGAAGCAGGCTCCCTGCTGAGCAGAGAGCCCGATTCGGGGCTCGATCCCAGGACTCCGAGATCATGACCTGAGCCGAAGGCAGCGGCTTAACCCACTGAGCCACCCAGGCGCCCTATTCATCTGCATTTTTTACAATGAACATATATTACTTTAAGAAGACAGTTAATTTTAGACTCCAGTTGGGAAAGGGGAAAGGCTTAATGATGACCAAGTGAGAAGGCTTTTTCCTCCCCTTCAAGAATCTGGAGGTGGACTGCAGTCCTCATCTGCCCTGGGCTGCACTACATTTGTGCCTGGTTCCTAAGTAAATAAAATCTTAAGTTTTATTTTAAAATCTTAAAGTTGAGGCCCTGCTCAACTCAGTTCTCCTGGATCAGGGCTTCTTCGATGAGATCCAGGTATCTGTACATCTAGGTCTGAGAGATCAACTGGACTGTAGTCTGGGACACTGGTCTGACATTTCAGGACTGCTGTACTAGATAGGACTAGCTATTAACCTTCTGTGATTTATCTAAACTCTCTGAAGTCAGATCACCCCTCTCTCTACCAAATGGTTCCCACCCCCTCTGCCCTGCCCAGCCTACAGGGAAACTAGTGCTCAGTGAGAGCTCCATGAACATGCACGTTGTTGTTACCGCAAAGTTGCTGGTCTGGATCCCAAGCATGAAGGACCTCAGAGGCCGGCTTTCCAATTTCTGCTTGGTTCTCAGATCTGGGTCAAATGAGGGGAGCAGGCAGGCTGAGGCTGGGCCCTGGCCTCAACAGCAAAGCCTGAATTCTGTCTTAGGTCTAAAAAGAAGCCTCCCTTTTCTTTTGCAACTCTGTGAATGACAGTCTATACAGGACATTTCTCCCCATCCTGAGTGTAGTGAGTTGAAAAACATGCCCCCAAATACATGTCTCCCCAAAACTTCAGAATGTGACTTTATTTGGAAATAGGATCTTTGCAGATATAATTAGTTAAGGATCTTGAGATGAAATCATCCTGTACTTAGGGTGGGCCCTAATGACTGGCATCTCTATAAGATAAAGGAGAGGGAGATTTGGACAGAGGGGCACAGAGGAGGATATGTGAAGATGGAGGTAGAGATTGGAATGAGCCAAAGAACACCTGGAGCCAAGTGAAGCTGTCAGAGGCAAGGAAGGATTCTCCCCTAGAGCCTTTGGAGGGAGCATAGTACTGCTGACACCTTGATTTCAAAAGTCAGCCTCCAGAACTGTGAGAGGACACATTGCTGCGGTTTCAAGCTACCCGATTTGTGATAAATTTGCTAAAGCAGCCATGGGAAGCAGATGCTTCAGTGCTGGAATTAATGCCTGATTGTTTTTATCTGGGGTTCTCTTGCTATGTATGGCTGGCAGAATTCTAAGATGACCCCCCATGACCCTTGCCCTTGCTTGTGGGTAGGCCCTGTAAATATGAGGTATCACTCCTGTTACTATGTTACATTATCTGGCAGAAGGGATTTTGCTGGTGTTAGCTGACCAAATTCATTGACCGTAAGATAGAGAAATTACTTTATGTGACCAGAACTAATCAGGTGAGCACTGGAAAAAGACAGGCTCTTCCTGGCCAAAGGGATTTGAGGCATAAAAGGATTCACCATGGGAGAAACCGTAATTTTTCCAGTGTGGAAGTCTAGCAGACACCAGCTGGACCAAGTGAAAGAACACATCACCAATAGTGAGACATACTGACATAACCAAGTGCCTGGACAGGATGCTCTGAAAGGATGCAGTTTCATTTTTGTGATATTCTCGCCCAAAATGCATGACCCCATTCTAAGAAGGAAAGACACAGGAACTGTCAGATACTAGAGGAGACTAAGAAAAAGGAACAACTAAATGCAACATGGGATCCTGGAACAGAAAAAAGGCATTAGCGCAAATACTGGCCGCATTTCAAGAAGCCCCGCAGTTTGGTTAAATAGTATTTGCCGGTGTTGAGTTCCTCTTCTTCTTCTTCTTCTTTTTTTAATGAAGCATTTCATTTATTTATTTGACAGAGAGAGATCACAAGTAGGCAGAGAGGCAGACAGAGAGAGAGGAAGGGAAGCAGGCTCCCCGCTGAGCAGAGAGCTGGACGTGGGGCTCAATCCCAGGACCCTGGGATCATGACCTGAGTTGAAGGCAGAGGCTTTAACCCACTGAGCCACCCAGGTGCCCCTCCTCTTCTTGATAATTATACTACAGAGTGAGGGACATGAAGGAAATCTGCTGTATTTTTTTGCAACTTTTCCTTAAGTCTAAAATTAGTTCAAAATAAAAAGTTTAAAAGGAAGTGGCTGCCTAAGATATTTTTCAAGCCAAAAGGCAGACTAAATGCTTCAGGAGAAATTTTGATGCCAACATACAGTGGGGGATAGATACCCAATCATATCATGAAAAACAATGACAAGGGAACAGGTATTTTGTGAACGGAGGCTGCCTCAGGGCCACAGGATTACAGACTTTTTCTCCAATACTTCTTTATTCTTTTCTTTATAATAAGTATGCGTTACTTTTGACAATCAGAAAAAAACAAAATTTTCAGGGGCACCTGGGTGGCTCGGTTGGTTGAATAGCTAGCTGCCCTCAGCTCTGGTTGTGAGCTCCAGGTCCTAGGATTGAGCCCCATGTCGGGTTCCCTGCTCAGCTGGGGAGTCTGCTTCTCCCTCTCCCTCTGCCTCTCCCCCTGCTTGTGCTGTGTGTATGTCTCAAATGAATAAACAAAATCTTTAAAATAAAAAAAATAATAAAATTTTTTCAAAAATACCAAACAGTTGCTTGGGGATGCTGTGGAGTATGATTAATCAAAGTTTCTGGAAGAGGCTTTTAAGGTAGAGAGGTCCATGTTAAGATGGAATAGAAAGCTGTTCCCTGCCTCTGAGGGCTAAGAGGAGGCAGGAGGTGGCAATTTAGGTGGACTGGTGCAAAAGATCTAGATTTGGGGCCACAGAGTTGTTATTCTAGGTAAGAGCAGGCTGGACCCCAAGACAGAGGGCTGCTGAAAGAGAGCTGTTAAGTCTTTGATATGGAAACAGCTAAGGGTTCTCAGAGTGAGTATCAGTACCTCAGACCCCAGAGCCCTTCAAAAGCTCTGGGTCCAACCTAAATTTCCAGGCATGCCTGTCACCAGCCCTTCCCTCTATCACTACCAACCTATGGCCTATGCTGATCACCCCCGCCCCAGGATCGCCCATCTTTGTACCTCCTCGCCAGGACCCCTCTTCCAGCTTTCCTTTCTTCGTAGCTCTCAAAATTTGGCTTAATTCCACCTCCAGGAAGCCTTCCCCGACCACTCCTGCCCTAAGCACTTCACCTTCTTCCAGTCTGCTTAAGTATCTCACCTGCTTCACTCAACTGTAGCTTAAACCCACAAGACAGCACACAACCTTCCACATGTCGTCAGTGCATCTCCGCAAGGACTTTGCAAGCATCTTCAGACCAGAGACAAGGTTTACCTGTCTTCACAGGGCGGACACTCTCAGCTGAGCTCCATTGGTTTGCCCTGCCCCAGTACATCCTCCAGCAAATCACCTTTCTGCTCTCACCAGCAGAGGTCACATTTGGCAAGTCTGCTGTGCCTATGCCCAAAACTTTTTACACTAGTTGTTTGTTTTTGTGGTTATAATTTAATTAACAGTAACTGAAATGTAGGTGCAGAAAGAAAAAGGTTTGGTTTCTATGAAAATTCAGTGCTCTAGAACAGTAAATTCTGAAATTCTGATCTTAGAGGACACCTGGGGTCACTGAGGCCATTTTGGGAGGTCTACCAGTTAAAAACGACTTTCATTATAATATTAAGATGTTAAAAGCCTTTTCACTCTCATTTTTCAGAGGATACATGAAGTGTGGTGAATACAGAAGTCTTAGTTTTGAAAGATTTGTATGGCAGAAGTTTAGGGTATAAATATGTGTGTTCAGAGATTAACTCAGTTTGTTCTCAAGACTTCAACTGAGTCTTTACCAGCAAACTTACATTATACCTAATCTCTGCTATCTCATCATCTAATAAATCATTATTTTGAAATTCTGTAGATCTGCAAAGATGTAAAAATAATGCCATCCTGTTCTCCATTTTTTTACTCTTGGAAAACAGGTACTTACATAAAAACATGCTTTTTATGTTAACATGTAATGATCTTGCATTTATTATTTTTAAATGTTTTAATCTGGGGGGGAGGGGGAGTAGGGGGAGAGGGAGAGAGAGAATCCCAAACAGGCTCTACACCAAGCTCAGAGCACAACACTGAGCTCAATCTTACAACGCTGAGATCAAGACCCGAGCCAAAACCAAGAACTAGATGCATAACTGACTGAGCCACCCAGGTGCCCCAAATCTGTTTTAATTTTTAACACAGCAAATATCAAAAGATTTGGCACATAAACAAAGGACAATATTAAAGAATCCTAGGATCAAAAAGTCTGAGAACTGCTCATCTAGAAAGACATGTTACAAATGAGGGGAAAAGGGGCCCCTGGGTGGCTCAGAGGGTTAAGCCGCTGCCTTCGGCTCGGGTCATGATCTCAGGGTCCTGGGATCGAGTCCCGCGTCAGGCTCTCTGCTCAGCAGGGAGCCTGTGTCCTCCTCTCTCTGCCTGCCTCTCTGCCTACTTGTGATCTCTCTCTGTCAAATAAATAAATAAAATATTAAAAAAAAAAAAATGAGGGGAAAAAAGGGGCACCTGGGTGGCTCAGTCACTTAAGCATCTGATTTCAGCTCAGGTTATGATATCAAGGTCCTGAGATCCAGCCCTGTACTGGGCTCCCTACTCAGCGGGGAGCCTGCTGCTCCCTCCCCCACAAAAACATAAAATCTCAAAAAAAAAAAAAAAAAAAAAAAAAAGAGGTAGGTTTCTACATGCGGAATGATAGGCAAATGTCTTTTAAATTCTTTAAGAAAAACTAATGAACAGATGTATATGGCCTTTTACCCAGAATCCCCCTTCTGAGAATTTCTTCAAGTCGTAATTACACATGTAGGAAAAGCCATTTGTACAAAGTTATTCATTGCAGCGTTGTAGGTAATAATAGAATAGACAAAATAATGGAAACAACATAGTTCAGGGACAGAGAGAGATGACTTACGTACATTGGTTAAAGTATCACCGTACTTCCATATCCTGAATATTGTGTGGCTACAATAAAAGAATGACCCAAGTGTTCTCTGTGCTCATATGGAAAGATCCAACACAGTTGCTAGGTGAAAACATCCAGGGGCTAAACAACACGTCTAAAGTGCTAACCCGAACCATCTGTAAAAAAGAGGGGTGGAGGGGTGGGGTACGGTGTTACACTGAATACCAAGTGTGTGTGTGAATGTATACATTGTTTTTGCTTTTTTTTTTAAAAGATTTTATTTATTTGACAGACAGAGATCACAAGTAGGCAGAGAGACAGGCAGAGAAAGAGTGGAAGGGAAGCAGGCTCCCTGCTGAGCAGAGAGCCCAACGCAGGGCTCGATCCTAGGACCCTGGGACCATGACCCGAGCTGAAGGCAGAGGCTTTAACCCACTGAACCACCCAGGCACACCAATGTATACATTGTTTTTAACCTTTTGATTTTTCAACTATGTGAATAAAACCTAGTGAAAAAAAAATTTAATAAAAGGAAATGTCGGGGCACCTAGGTGGCTCAGTCGGTTAAGCGTGTGTCTTGGGCTCCAGTAATGATCTCGGGGGCCCTGGGATCAGACCCCATGTGGAGCTCCCTGCTCAGCAGGGAGCCTGCTTCTCGCTCCCTCCCTCTGCCCCTCCCTCTGCCCCTCCCCCTGCTCGTGCAACCACTCGATCAGTCTCTCAAATAAATAAATAAATACAATCTTTAAAAGTAATAAAACGAGGGGCGCCTGGGTGGCTCAGTGGGTTAAGCCGCTGCCTTCGGCTCAGGTCATGATCTCAGGGTCCTGGGATCGAGTCCCGCATCGGGCTCTCTGCTCAGCAGGGAGCCTGCTTCCCCCTCTCTGCCTGCCTCTCTGCTTACTTGTGATTTCTCTCTCTGTCAAATAAATAAATAAAATCTTCTTTAAGGAAAAAAAAAAAAAGGAATAAAACAAAATGTGAGAAAACAGCAGGTGGTATGTGTAGGTATGATTGATTTTTATAGAGAATTTGCAAGCTTAATTAGAGTACCCAGAGACTCAAAGAAAAGGCCTCAGCCCTAAATCAATTTTGGTGAGTAAAAAAATACATGCATATGTTTTTAAAGTAAAATGAATTGTTTAAAACATGGATTGTTTTAAAACTCTCCACTTTAAACTGACTTTTTATTAACTACTAACACCAAGTGCCTTGCCTAAGAGCTCCTAGGGACCGTCACCTTCTCATTCCATCAAACTTCAACATTCTCCTGGGCCAGTTGCTGGTGGAAGGTGGTTAGGCCTGAGAACGCAGTCAGATCTTGAAGTTTCCAAGACGGTTTCCCACTGCTGGGCATGCCAGGCTCTCTCCAGGCTGATTCTATGGCCACTCTCCCTCCCGCTTTGTGGGCCTCCCAGAGTGTATTCTGCCTCTGAAAGGCTCAGTGACCACAGCAAGGGTGGGGACAAGGCAGCAGGGTCTCAGAGACCTTGTAGCAAGGCTGTTCTGCTGGCTCCCGGGAGGGCATGAGGCCCCTGGCTGGCAGCAGACTCTGGACTCCTTATCTGCTGACATTCTGCCAAACCACCAGCCTCCAGGTCAGACAAGTCCCACTGTAGACATCTAGCCAGTCCTGGCTGGGGCCCCAGCAGTATGACCCTTCCACATCCAGTCCCTACCCTCGCATGTCTCAAAGTATTCTGGAAAGAGAAGACGACGACTCCTGCACTGGGGAGCCTGGGTGACTCAATCATTAGGTGTCTGCCTTCAGCTCAGGTCATGATCCCAGGGTTTGGGATGAAGTCCCACATCGGGCTCCCTGCTGGGCAAGGAAGCCTGCCTCTCCCTCTCCCACACCCCCCTGCTTGGGTTTCCCCTCCCACTGTGTCTCTGTCAAATAAATAAATAAAACCTTAAAAAAAAATAAAATAAAAAAGGACTCCTGCAGAAGAAACTTTTATCCACACAAGTAAAGGGACTTTCTTCCCCCTAAGTAGGCATAGGGGATAACTGGCTCCTTCCTCTTCACATTTTTTTTTTTTTTAAGATTTTATTTATTTATTTATTTGACAGAGAGAGATCACAAGCAGGCAGAGAGAGAGGAGGAAGCAGGCTCCCCGCCGAGCAGAGAGCCCGATGCGGGCCTCGATCCCAGGACCCTGAGATCATGACCTGAGCCGAAGGCAGCGGCTTAACCCACTGAGCCACCCAGGCGCCCCCTCTTCACATTTTCAAGGAGAATTACCAATTTCATCATCGCATTTACAAATAAAAACAGAACCCTTGATGGTCTTTTCCATCAAGCCTCATGGTCACTAGCAAGCAAAGTGACTTGGTTAATGTGACCCATTAACCTCTCCAGATCTAGTTTCTTTAGTTGTAAAATAAACTGGTTTCTTTAGTTGTAGAACAAAGAGCCTAGACTGAAAGATTCTCAAAATCCCTGCAGTTCAACATCCTGCTGCCTTTAGTTCTGCAAGATGCCCAAGCATTACTTCTTTCACACAAACAGGCTGAATTATTTTAACACAGTGGAGAGAAGGGGTCCCAATTCTCAGACATATACACTCTATTCACAGCACTACTACTTAGATCCCAAGATCCTGTGAACACTGGACATGATTTCAGGTTCCTCCCGGAACTGAGTGGGATATGAGCAGGTAAGGAAAAAGGAAGACCATGGGAAGGGTTTGAAAATAGAACCAGTCCAGTGACTGATATATACCTGCAAGCCCCCCACACAATGTTAGTCCTTCCAGCCCATTATCAGCCCAGTAAAGGAGTACTTCTGCTACCTAAAGAAATCACAACAGCTCCCAAAACTAAAGGTAGCGGGGAACCCCTTTTCCCTATGTCCAGTGATTCTGTGGAACAATCCCTGGAAGGGCACAGAAAAGCAGCCTACCCAGAGGCAGGGAAATTGCATCCATGTTCCCAAGGAGGAGATGAATCAGGCCCAAGTCTGCACTCATAGCACTCCTACAACCCAACCTACCCAGTTTCTAGAACCCCTAAATAATACACCCCATCCCACAGAGATGCTGCTGCTGCTGAGACCTCTACCATGTTCCAGGAACAATCACAACGTGCTTCACGGTAGGGAGAACAGGCCCACAGAGGTTACGAAACCATCCTGCTGGAGAGTAATGGGGCCAGGATTTGGGCAGACTGATCTGGCTCGAAAGCCCAGAATCTTGCACCGCCTCACACCGTCTCTAGTAGAGTGCCGTCTTTTCCTAACTTAACTGAACACAACAGCATGGCCTCTCTTGTGTGGCTACTTTATTCGTGTCTGGATGTTCTCTCCTCATCAGGAGTCTGCAGGAGCCAGGCCTCATCCCCTCCTTGCACCTGGCAGTGGCCACTGCAGAGCTGAGCACAGACTGGGCCCTGTGTACTGACATACGAGAGAGACGAGGACTACTCAAAGAGCGATAGAGCCTACAGTTCTTATTCTTCTTGCCTAAATGACAAGGCCATTAATTCTGTTTGATGCCCTTTAGTCACACCTGCAAACCAAAGGCAGAAAGAGTACCACTAGTCTAACTTCTGGCTACCACACAACTTAGGAAAAGCCCACCTCTGGGCCTCCAACAAGAAATGGAATAATGTAGTTTTTAATTACAGCTTCTAAAAGTCACAATTTTGGACACCCTCTCTCTTGCTTCAACATCAAGTTCCTCTCACTTTTTATGGCTCTTGTTTCAAGAGTTAAGGATTAATCACAGATGCTGTAGGTGAGAGATCTATTCTGACCCTAGCACTGACCCCTTCCCAAGGTCACAGGGCAAGTTAAGAGCAGAGCTGGGACAGGGACCAGGATAACCAGGCCAGTACACAGTACACATTACCACCACCACTTCCCAGTAGCCTACCACGTGCCTGTGGTTCCTAGGGAAAAGTGATTCTGAAGGCAAAACCAAACCCAGGGTGGCTGCAGGAAGGAAAGGAATCAAGGGTTCAAAGTGGTTCCTGCCCCCACCATTCCTTATGCCCCAGGTGAGCATTCTGCCTTCATCAAATCATGCCCACACCATCCTATTGGACCCCCGGACCCTAGCAGACACTAGATCCTCACAACTGAAGCCACAGCTCCGAGTCGAGAAAATTTTCTTGGCTTTAATTGAATCTCAGAATCACATGGTGAAAGGGCTTGGATGGCTATTTTGTCCCATTGCCCTAACCCACCAAGAGAGGGCAGTCTGAGCCGGATCGCCCAACTTGGTCGGCAGGACCAAAAATAGCTAAAAAAAACCATGCCCACTGGGTAAGCCAGGTCAGGGTTTCACACAGTCCCTCCAACTCTCGGTACTAGTCATCCGGAAGATTTGGGTCATTTTTCTTCTGCTGGTTGGCGATTCGGCCGGGGTGGGATGGGCTGGGGGACACAGTTCCCGGAAAGCAAAGTCCAGAGACGAGTGTCCCATCGGAGCTGCCCACCAGATTTGCCCATCTGCTCTCTGCTTTTTCTCCTATCTATGGGCTCCAGAAAGCCCTTTGGGCTTTTAGTGCGGCTATCCACGTTCTTTGACTCCCACATCCCTCGATCTCCTGCCGAAAGGAGAGCAGCTGCCACCAACTAACCCCCATCGTGGTACCGCGGCCAGGTGTCCCCTCCGTCCAGGCGCATGTGCGGGTGCCCCGGGGCGCCTCCCTGGTCTAGTCCGAGGCTTCGGAATCCGGAGCCCAGCTCCCAGTCCTTGGCGCCGCCGGGCCCCCGCCCCCACCCGGTGACCCCGAGACTTGGAGGCGCGCCGCTTCTCCGCGCGATGCCCCACTCCTCAGCACTGCGCGGTCCCGCACGCACGCACGCCCTCCGCCCTCACCTGAAGCTCGGGCGGACTCCACCTGTACTCCGCGCAACCTCACAAGCCAGGCTCTCGGGCAAGCCGCAACGCCAGCGATACCCCAGTCGGTGCGTCCGCGGAGGGAGCCCGCGTGCCCCAGCCCCACTGCCTGCGTCCGTCCCCGCCACCGTTGCGCATGCCCCGCTATAAGCCTGCGCGTCAGCGGCCGGGCCCACCCCCGGGCCTTGGCCCCGCCCCCGTCCTCAACCTCGCCCTCGCCGCACCCTGCTCTCCCCAGGGCCTGCCACGTGGGACCCCCGCGGGCCGTAGGGCGACGTGCGCGAGCTGTCAGCCGGCTGGCCGCCCGCTAGGCCCGGCTGGCGCTGGCGCCTTGCCGCCCCAGGCGAGAGCTAGCTCGCCGGGATCCCAGCCGCAGCAGCTTCGTCTTCTAGCCCTTACGCGAATTCCATTCTTCATTCACTGAGGCCCCGTAGACTCCTCCTTCCCCTGGAAACTCCGATTAAGACCTTTCCCTCTCAACGTGGGAAGCTCTTACAACCTGGCCTCCATCCCTTAGCAGTAAGACTGCTACTCACCCGATATGTATTATATATCTTAACTTTTGATTGATGTAAAAACCTTCTTACCCCAGCTCAGTTCTGAAATGTTCCCTAGAAGGGGACGCACCCATACACAATGTTTCTTCTGCATATTTTAACCAGCCAAAGGAACAAAAATAAAAATTTCCGACTCGAGTTGCGAATAAACCATGCATGTCGCATCGCACCCCCCAAATAATCAGGCTCTCTAAGGGCGCTGTATTTCTTAATCCCAAACTGGGAGAAATGTTAATTTTGGAGTGCGGCGGGTCCTAGGAGTCTCTTCCGGTGTGGGATAGTCCTATTGAGATGGATATCAGGCCTCGGAAATGCTAATTTCTTGAGAAAATAAGCCACCCATTAAACTCCCATTGTTCTATTCTGCTGGACATCATGATTATTTCCTCTACAGCTAAACCAGCTGCCACCTGGGTCTAGGGGACCCAAAGGAAAGGCCTTGAAGCAGAACTGCAGCCAGTTAGTACCCATGTCCCAGTTTTACCTCAATGACTGATGCCTCACTGGCACTTAGGGTGTCTGTGAATTTGCTCAGGGAAGGGGGACCATATCCCACTCTGAAGAGTTTGGGAGAGAGGAAGCCTCCTGCTGGCAGTCAGTGCTAACGATAAAAGGAAAGCAATCTCTGGAGCACGCAGTAGGAAGAATCCGGGGCTCAATGACAGCTTGTTCCAAAGTACTGGGTAGGGACGGGAAAGGAAAGAATTGAAACAAAGCCAGAGCGGGCCAGAGTGTTTATGCCACTCTTGAAGAGACTAGCTGGGCCCTGGGTTTTTCTAAAGTTCAATTATCCTCATACTGTAATTACAGTGCTCCAGTTGGATAAGGGGTGGGATGATATTCCTCTCATTTTCCAAGTGATTTCAAAGTAATGGTATCTTGCAGAATTTCCCTCAGAGCCCCTTCATCTTTGTAATAACCCTTTATATTTGTCTTTCTTGGTTAAACTCGGAGTATTTTTCAGACATTATGTCATCCACTGGGACTCAATCCCATCTCCAATGGGCTGTCAGAAATGGTCC
The DNA here is from genome assembly GCF_902655055.1 of Lutra lutra. Lineage (NCBI taxonomy): Eukaryota > Metazoa > Chordata > Mammalia > Carnivora > Mustelidae > Lutra > Lutra lutra. Next base: position 45,051,901 of record NC_062279.1, on the reverse strand, counting down.
AATCTATACCACTCCTTCCTTTCCTTAAAGTACTGGGAAAGGAATGAGAAACTCACCCAGGGATGAAACAAAATAAGCATGCTTCCAACACATACAGCTCTGAAAAGTATTAAGCCCTTAAATGTAGATTGCACAGAGGTGTTAATCTCTTCTTAAACCTGAGGTCCAAAAACAATACCATGACTTCTCCAGCAAGGTGTCAGTACTGCACCCAGGGGAACAGGCTCCTTTCAGAGAGACAGACAGGAGGGCAGGCAGGACAAGACACCCCACCACAGGGCCTATGGCAGCACTTCACTTGTTTGCAACCAGACAAAGGGTACAGTTGCCAAAGTCCACCAAAGCTGATAAGCTATCAGTAATCCATTAGGGGAATACAATTAATTATTAACACAGCTTAAAATCAAAAGGTTCTAACTCTCCTTATCCACCCCCACACAAAATTCTGTAGATGAACCCTAAGTCTCTCCTTATTGCCTAGTACTACTCAATTTTTTTATCCCTAGTGCCATGTTTGGGTCCCCAGTTCTAGATCTCTTTTTACAAAATATGCCCTTCTTCTTATTAGCCCTTATTAGTCCTCTTCTCATTTCCACTTGTTAAAATCCCAGCTCTTCAAAGCCACTTCAGAAAGTTTCTTGATTCTTCTGTAGCACATTTGATCTACCCTTTCAAACTTTCTTGATTGTAACCCACATTAAAAAATATTTTACAGGGGTGCCTGGGTGGCTCAGTCCTTAACCATCTGCCTTTGGCTGTGGTCATGATGCCAGGGTCCTGGGATAAGCCCCGCATTGGGCTCCTTGCTCAGCAGGGAGCCTGCTTCTCCCTTTCCCTCTGCCCCTCCCCCTGCTTGTGTTCCCTCTCCCGCTGTCAAATAAATAAATAAAACCTTTAAAAAGTATATATTTTAGGGGCACCTGGGTGGCTCAGTGGGTTAGAGCCTCTGCCTTCGGCCCAGGTCATGATCCCAGGGTTCTGGGATCGAGCCCCACATCGGGCTCTCTCCTCAGCAGGGAGTCTGCTTCCTCCTCTCTCTGCCTGCCCCTCTGCCTACTTGTGATCTCTGTCTGTCAAATAAATAAATAAAATCTTTAAAAAAAAAAAGTATATATTTTACACTCCACTATAAATAACAACTCGAGTATAATACAGCAAACAAGTTTTTAAACATTTCATTAGTACAATGTACTAATATTTTATATCCTATTTCAATCTTTTAAAAAGTGGTAACAAGCCCACTAAATTTATTTCAGGACCCATTAAAACATTTTCATATGGTTTATGATACTTGCATTTTCCCCTTAAAAATTATTTCATTTTAGGGGCGCCTGGGTGGCTCAGTGGGTTAAGCCGCTGCCTTGGGCTCAGGTCATGATCCCAGGTCCTGGGTTCGGGCCCCACGTCGTCGGGCTTTCTGCTCAGCAGGGAGCCTGCTTCCTCCTCTCTCTCTGCCTGCCTCTCTGCCTACTTGTGATTTCTCTCTGTCAAATAAATAAATAAAATCTTTAAAAAAAAATTATTTCATTTTGGGGTACCCAGGTGGCTCAGTTGGTTAAGCATCTGCCTTCAGCTCAGGTCATGGTCCCAGGATCCTGGGATCCAGACCCACAGGGCCCCATACTCAGAGGGAAGCCTGCTTCTCCCTCTCCCTCTGCCTGCCACTCACCCTGCTTGTGCTTTCTGTCAAATAAATTTTTATAATCTTAAAAAAAAAATTACTTTCTCACCTCCTTATTAGACCTTAAACTATCTCGATTACCAAAGATTTCTGTATATACCTGCGTCCCCTAACATTACATCTTGCATGTGAAAGATTCTCAGTATTTGTTTGGATGAATGAATAGGCCAGCTCACTAGAAGTTCCATGTGGGATGATATTTAAGGGAACTAAGCACAAAAACCAGACATTGTCATGACTATTTCCTTTCTGACAAGTTACCACAACTACCAGCCAAAAGATATGCAGATTGCCCATAGCTGAAGTGAATGGAACAGCCTTGGGAAAAAAAAGGCAGAGAAATGAGAGCCCAGGCCTGAGGACTGGGGGCTCAGAAAACCAAACACCCCTCTATGATTTGTGTTGACAGGATAGGCAACTTGATCAGCAGGTGGGGCAAAGATCCTCTTTTGGATCCCCTGCCCTCAGGTCAGTTGAAAGACACTGAAGAGAGAAATCAATGACCAGGTTTTTAAGATACTTTCTTTTTTTTTTTCTTTTTCTTTTTTTTTTTTTTTTTATTTGACAGATCACAAGTAGGCAGAGAGGCAGGCAGAGAGAGGGAGGAAGCAAGCTCCCCACTAAGCAGAGAGCCCGATGTGGGGCCCGATCCTAAGACCCTGGGATCATGACCTGAGCTGAAGGCAGAGGCTTTTACCCATTGAGCCACCCAGGTGCCCCCTTTAAGATACTTTCAAGGGGAAAATGAGTTTTCCACGTTTGGCAGGGTTTAATGAGTTTAAGAGGATCAGAGGAAACGTGAATCATGTCAGAGGACCAGCACCTCACACTCTGTTAGCCAAGAGTTAGAATGACTTTAGCTTCAGTCACTTCTGTTATCATATAATTTTTTTTTAAAGATTTTATTTATTTGATACATACACACACATGGAGAGAGCACAAGCAGGGGGAGCAGCAGGCAGAGAGAGAGGGAGAATGCGGGACAGGATCCCAGGGATCCCTGGGATCATCACCTGAACTGAAGGTAGGTGCTTAACGACTGAGCCACCCAGGCGCCTCATCTAATCGTTTGGTCAGACAAAAAAGACAATTGGTAAAAAATAACACCTGACTGAGTAGCAAATATAGGAATTTGCCCATTTCATCTAAGATAGTTTCTTAGCATATAGAGGATTGATATTTGTCTCTAATTCTCTTTATAGTATTCCCTTTATAATCCCTTTATTTCTGTCAGGTCAGTAATCATTTCTTTTATTCCTGGTTTTTGTAATTTGAGTCTTTTTTTCCCCCCTTGGCTAAAGGTTTGCCCATTTCGTTAACTTTTTAAAATAACCAACTCTTATTTTTCTATTTTCTTTATTCATATTATTTTTTCATTATTTCATTATTCATATCATTTTCATTATTTATATATTATTCATCTATTTTCATTTCATTTCTTTCATTAATTTCTGCTCTGATCTTTATTAGAAAATACCATTATTTTTGTCCTTGCCTTTGAATGAATGTTTACCTGGCAAAAGAATTCCAAGTTGATGGTACATTTTTTTTTTAAAGATTATTTATTTATTTGACAGAGAGAGAGAGATCACAAGCAGGCAGAGAGGCAGGCAGAGAGAGAGGAGGAAGCAGGCTCCCCGCTGAGCAGAGAGCCCGATGCGGGACTCGATCCCAGGACCCCGAGATCATGACCCGAGCTGAAGGCAGCGGCTTTAACCCACTGAGCCACCCAGGCGCCCCTGATGGTGCATTTTTAAGTTACTATTCCTTTGCATTAAGCAGTTGTTGTGACTGATGACAAGTGAGCTGTTAGTTTGATAACCTTTCTTTGTCAGCTATCTTTCACCTCTAATCGTTGCTAAGATTCTGTCTTTGGGGGTTCTATAGTTTTACATTACGTTGAGAAGTGAATGTGCTTTTCTTTAGCCTCAGGTTCTTCAGGAAGAGGGTTGATATTTGTCTCTAATTCTGGAAAATTCCACCTTCATATCTTTCATATTTTCCCACTCATTCTTTCCCCTTTAAACTGCAGGAGCTCCTATTAGATGAATACTGGAGCTTCGCATTCTCTCCGGTCTCATTTCTTGCATAGTTCCCACTTATACCTCTCCATGCTGCCCTCCCTTTGACTGCACTTGTTCCTCTCACCAGTCTGAGCCAATCTTCACGGTGATGTTTCAGCTTGTGGTTCTTCCACATGCCAGTAATATAAATTTAGACTACGTTTACGTGCATGTGGCCCAGGCTTTGGGCTTTCTCACGAATGCCTGTTTACCCCAAAGTTCCTTGTTGCCACCCCAGGATGGTTGGCAGGGTCTCTTTCAGGATCCAGCTCTCTTTGATGGGGGTGGCAGGGGGAGGGGGGAGGAGGGGGGAAAGACCCTACTTTTGTAATCCAGCACCTCACAGGCGTCTTCCATCCTTAACTAGAATGCAAATCCTCAGTGCTCTTGCCCCTGCACTTTTGTCCCTAACCCTGGGAGCTGTGTTTGTCATCATCAACTATTACCTCTCTGGCTTCCCTTTCTTTCTTGTACCTCTGTATTTTCTTTCCTTCTTCCTTCCCTCCCTTGTTTTTTCCTATTTTGACCAACATTTGTCAGTATGGTCAATTCAGTCTGACATGTTGCCAGACATCTCCCTAGTTTACTCACTTAAAAACATATATTTTAGAGCAGTTTTGCTCAGACTGGTGAGTAAAACTGAGTGGAAAGTAGAGATTTCCCATGACACACAGCTTCCCCCACTACCACCATCTCCCACCAGAAATGGCTCCCATGTCACAACTGTCAAACCCACACTGACACATCATAAGCATCTGAAGTCCATAGTTTACATCAGGATTGATGCTTAGTGTTTTTCATTCTACAGTTTAGATGAATACAGGACATGTATCACCATTACAGTATCATACAGAATAGTTTCATTACCCTAAAAATCCTCTGTGCTCTGCCTATTCATCCCTCCTTCTCCCCAACCCTATTTTTTCACTGTTTCCTTAAGTTTTTGCCTTTTCCAGAATGTCATATAGTTGGAATCATACAGCATGTAGCCTTTTCAGATTGGCTTTTCACTTGGTAATAAACATTTAAGGGGCACCTCAGTGGCTCAGTTCTTAAGCATCTGCCTTCAGCTCAGGTCATGATTCCAGGGTCCTGGGATTGAGCCCCACATTGAGGTGAGGGGGGGGTCCCTGCTCAGCAGGAAGCCTGCTTCTTCTCCCTCTCCCACTCCCCCTGCTTGTGTTCCCTCTCTCTCTCTGTGTCAAATAAACAAAATCTTTAAAAAAATTTTTTTTGAGTTTTCTTCATGCTTTTTGTGGCTTGATAGTTTTTTTTTTTTTTTTTTTTTTTTAAATATTCCGTTATCTGGATGCACCACATTTTATTTACGCATTCACCTACTGAAGCGCATGTTGGTTGCTTCCATGGTTTAGCAATTATGAATAAAGCTGCTATAAACACCTGCATGCGGGGTTTCGTGTGGATGGAAGTCCTCAACACATTCGAGCAAATACCAAGGAATGTGATTGCCAGACAATATGGTAGGTTTGGACTTTGATGAGTCTGGCTAAAGGTTTATCAATTTTGTTGGTATTTTCTAAGAAAAATTCTGGTTTCGCTGATCTTTTTTTTTTATTTTTAAAGATTTTATTTATTTATTTGAGAGAGAGACAGTGAGAGAGAGCATGAGCGGGGAGAAGGTCAGAGGGAGCAGCAGACTCCCCATGGAGCTGGGAGCCTGATGCGGGACTCAATCCCGGGACTCCGGGATCATGACCTGAGCCAAAGGCAGTCGTCCAACCAACTGAGCCACCCAGGCGTCCCTGATCTTTTTTTTTTTTTTTTCCTTTTTAGTTTCTATTTATTTCTGCTCTAATCTTTCTTATTTCCTTCCTTTTACGTTTTTTTTTTTTCCCCAGTCATTTAGGTATAAAGTTATGTTGTTTGAATTTTTGTTTCTTAGGAAAGGCCTATATTGTTATAATCTTCCATCTTAGAATAGCTTTCACTGTATCCTAAAGATTTTAGATTACTGTGTTATCATTTTCATTGTCTCTCCAAGCATTTTTTAATTTCCTCTTTGATTTCTTGGTTGACTCATTCATTGTGTAGTAGTGTGTTATTTAACTTCCACATATTTGTTTTTTTTGGTTTTGGGTTTTTTTTTTTTTTTTTTTTACGATTTTATGTATTTAGGGGCGCCTGAGTAGATCAGTCAATTAAGCATCTGCCTTCAGGTCAGGTCATGATCCCAGGGTCCTGGGATGGAGCCCTGCATTGGGGTCCCTGCTCAGTGAGGAGTCTGCTTCTCCCTCTCCCTCTACTCCTCCACTACTCAAGCTTCTTCGCTCTCTCACTCCCTCTCTCAGATAAATAAATAAAATCTTAAAAAAAAAAAAAAAAGATTTGGGGCACCTGGGTGGCTCAGTGGGTTAAAGCCTCTGCCTTGGGCTCAGGTCGTGTTCTCAGGGTCCTGGGATCAAGCCCCACATCGGGCTCTCTGCTCGGCGGGGAACCTGCTTCCCTCTCTGTCTCTGCCTGCCTCTCTCCTTGTGATCTCTCTCTCTGCTAAATAAATAAATAAAATCTTAAAAAAAAAAAAAGATTTTTTAAATTTATTTCCAATATAGTGAGTGTGTGTGCGAGAGCGGAGAAGGGGCAGAGGGAGAGAGAGAGATAGACAATCCCCCCTGCCAACAGACTCCCACTGAGTGGGAACCACTGTGGGGCTTGATCTCATGACCCTGAGATCAGGACCTGAGTGGAAACCAAGAGTAGAAGGCTTAACTGGCTGAGCCACTCAGGCACCTCCATGTATTTGCATTCTTTCCAGATTTTTTCTTTTCTAGTAATATTGCATGTTCAGAAAAGATGCATGGTAGGAGTTTGTAATCTTTTTGAATTTGAGACTTGTTTTGTGGCCTAACATGTGATCTATTCTGGAGAATGTTCTCTGTGCACTTGAAAAGAATGTGCTATACCACTGGAATGTTTTGAATATAGCTGTTAGGTCCATCTGATCCAATGTGTCACTCAAAGCCACTGTTTCCTTATTGATTTTCTGCTTGGATGATCTATCCATCGATGTCAGTGGGGTGTTAAAGTCCCCTGCTATCATTATATTATTATCAATTACTTCCTTTATGTTTACTATTAGCTACTTTATGTATTTCAGTGCCTCCATGTTGGGTGCATATTTACAATCGTCGTATCTTCACAACAGAGGATTGTTCCCTTTATGATTATATAGTGTCCTTTTTTTTTTTGTTTTAAAAAAAGTTTTTAATAGGCTCCAACGGAACCAATATGGGGCTTCAACTCACAATCCCGAGATAAGACCCAAGCTGAAACCAACAGTCTGATGCTCAACCAACTGAGCCACCCAGGTGTCCTTAAAAAATTTTTCAGGCGCGCCTGAATGGCTCAGTGGGTTAAAGCCTCTGCCTTTGGTTCGGGTCATGATCCCAGAGTCATGGGATCGAGCTCCACATCGGGCTCTCTGCTAAGCAGGGAGCCTGCTTCCCCCTCTCTCTCTGCCTGCCTCTTTGCCTACTTGTGATCTCTGTCAAATAAATAAAATATTAAAAAATTAAAAAAAATTTTTTTCAGTTGGGAGTAAAGTTGATATAACCTTTGCCACTTTAACCATTTTATTAAGTAATCTCTACTCCCAACATGGGGCTTGAACACATGAACCTGAGACCAAGATTCTCATCCTCTACCAACTGAGCTAGCCAGGCACCCCCTCTTTTATCTTTTGTTAGTCTTTCTTTTAAAGTCTATTTTGTCTGATAGAAGTATTGCTATCCCAGCTTTCTTTTCACTTCCATTTACATGGTAAATGCTTCTCCATCTTTTCATTTTCAGTCTGTAAGTGTCTTTATTTTATTTTATTTTTTTAAAGATTTTATTTATTTATTTGACAGAGAAAGATCACAAGTAGACAGAGAGGCAGGCAGAGAGAGACAGAGAAGCAGGCTCTCCGCTGAGCAGAGAGCCTGAAGCGGGACTCGATCCCAGGACCCTGGGATCATGACCTGAGCCAAAGGCAGAGGCTTTTTAACCCACTGAGCCACCCAGGTGCCCTCTTCTTCCCCATTTTCAATCAAGTTGTTTGTTTTCTTTTTATTAGGAGTTGTTTTATTTAGGGTAAGTCTTTTATCAAATATGTTTTTGGCAAATATTTTTTCTCAGTCTATGGCTTGTATTCTCATTTTCTTGATTTTCCCCATTTTTTTAAAGAAAGAAAATGAAAACGTACTAAGAAACTCATAGAAAGCTAGGCATGGAGCCACAAAGTGAAAGTAGGGTCTTCTCCAATAATCTCAAAGCACTGAGAAATTTCAGGCACAAATTTTGTTTTTATTTTTTATTTTTATTTTTTTATTTTTTATCTTTTTTTAAAGATTTTATTTATTTTATTTATTTGACAGAGCGGATCACAAGTAGACAGAGAAGCAGGCAGAGAGAGAGAGGGAAGCAGACTCCCTGCTGAGCAGAGAGCCCGATGCGGGGCTCGATCCCAGGACCCTGAGATCATGACCTGAGCCGAAGGCAGCGGCTTAACCCACTGAGCCACCCAGGCGCCCCCAAATTTTGTTTTTAATATAGAAAGACAGTCTATTTATAAATCTGCTTCCTTTTACATACCATTCAACAAAATGTTGCCCAAGTAAAGGGCCCTGTAACACTGTATAGAAATTAGGTTCTGTCTAGGGGCACCTAGATGGTTCCGTTGGCAGAGCACGAGACTCTTCACCTTGGGGTCATGAGTTCAAGCCCCACATGGGACACAGAGCCTACTTTATTTATTTATTTGAACCTACTTTAAAAAAATTTAGTTTCTATCTAGAATGAGTTCAGGGGCACCTGTGTGGCTCAGTTGGTTGAGCATCTGTCTTCAGCTCAGGTTATGATCCCAGAGTTCCAGAATCAAGTTCCACATCTGCTCTTTGCTCAGTGGGTAGTCTGCTTTTCCCCCGTCCCTCCCTGTTCTCGTGCTCTCTAATAAATAGATAAAATCTAAATAAAATAAAATAGAATGAGTTCAAGAAACACTACACCATCTCAGAATGGAGTTTCTAAATAAATACAAGGAGATGTAGTGATGAAGCAAGCAGCCAGCGTGCTTTGGGAAGGTATTTTTAAGGGTTACAGAAAGAAGGGCAAGCATTATTAGAAAAAGGGGAAGGGAGGCTTGTTGCTGAACTTTGGGCGCAAGTAATTGAGGCCTGCTGGGAACAGGACTCCCCTAAAACGCCGAATAATCTGGAAGGCTGTGGTCCAAGGCCATTTTTGCTGGCTATAAGCGGGGTCTCCGCAACCAGAGGGAGCACACAGCTCTTCTTAAAATCGAAGGTGTATATGCTCGAGATGAAACGGAATTCTATCTAGGCAAGAGATGTGCTTACGTGTACAAAGCAAAGAACAACACAGTGACTCCTGGTGGCAAACCAAACAAAACCAGAGTAATCTGGGGAAAAGTAACTCGTGCTCATGGAAACAGCGGCATGGTTCGTGCCAAATTCCGAAGCAACCTTCCTGCTAAAGCCATTGGCCACAGAATCCGTGTGATGCTGTACCCCTCAAGGATTTAAATTTAATGAAAAGTAAATAAAGGTGTAGATTTGTTCTCTTGTAAAAAAAAAAAAAAAAAAAAAAGAAAAAGGGGAAGGGAGAGGCCACTCTTCAGGCCGGCCCTCACATAGGTAATAGAAACTGTCTGATGGGAAAAGAGATTTGAATAACAAGACAACACACACACACATGCACACAGACACATCCCTCTATCACTCCAGAAGACTGTTAGTGACTTTTTCGAGAAATCTTACTACCAGGTCCCAGTGAAATTACCTTGCTACTAATACTGGAGCTGCATCTTGCATAGTGAATAATAAACTAATAATTCTAACAAGTGTTGCAGTTCTAGAAAGGAAAAGAACTATATCAATATATCAACAGCACGATCTCAAACACAAATTTACATTTATACAAATTTGTTTTTATTTATTTCCCACACCACAGCCCAATCATTTCACACTGAGACTGAAAAACAAGGCAAGAAAACAGGAATAAAAAGTGAAGAAATTTTTGTATTATATTCAAGCATTTGTCTTTTTGATTATATAAGAGGAAATGAGTATTAGGAAATCCAACTTCAAAAGAGAAATTAAAAATTCAAAATGCTTCTGAAGAGAATCAGAAAACTGATCAGTTAAGCCAGAGACCAGTGATCCAATTTGTTTGATTCAGTGGTTTTAAATTCCAGGCCTTAGCCTTACCCTGTGTCCTACCCTCCAAACGACACCAGAAGTGCATTTAAGGACTATCAACACTCAAAGTTCTTCAACACAACTTTGAAGCAGAGGCTGGGCACCACAACAAACTGAAAACTTGCTTGGTTTTCTTCTTCTAAGGAGTTTTTTAAGCTAAACTTTGTCTTCTCACACACTGTCATATAAAATGGGAATTTCTGCTTTGTCCCCTCCATGCCATCACACCAAAATATAAATAAAAGCAAATTCAAAAAGGTTAAATAAAACTGGCTTTTAAAACCAGTTAAAGCAAGTTAAAACGGAATTAACCCCAAAGGGGTTAGGAGATTTTAAAACAGGGAAAAATAAACACAAAAAAACCCACAGGCAGAGTGACAACTTTCTAAGCTGAAATGGCTGGACTTTGGCAGGAGTGTCATGTTTTCCAAAGCTGACTTCTGGAAATCTTAAGCTGGATTCAGAAAAATTCCTAACAAAATGAGCCAAGACCCAGGAATAGATTATTGAGCAAGGAAAATGAGTGATTCCATTTACAAACACATCAACGAAAAGAAGGCACATCCGGGAGAAAGGTTTAAGAAAGGCTCACTCTGTCATAAACCTTCCTACCTGTTGAATTTCACCATGTTCTGATTCTTAATTTAAAAGCTGAAGCTTATTAAAGATCAGTAACAGAGCAAATGTGTGTCGGGGGTGAGGGGTTTAAGAAGAAATCAACATGGGACACTGTAAAGCAATTAAAATATACAGAAAAAACTATCTGGCCTCTCTCAGGAGGCTAACGAGTGGTTCAAGGCCCCTTTCGAAAGCTTCAAAGCCAACTCCTTCATAGGTGTCATAAACTCTGTCCCCAGACAAGATTAGGTCAGAAGGGCCTGACTATGCCACCAGCTGGTTTTACTACGTGCCTTTCACACTTGCCAGCAATAGCAGTATCTTGAAAAACTTTGCCTCACAGGCCTTTTTATTACCTTTCTCAGTTGCCCAAATAAAGTAACTCTCTACTGTAAGAAACCTGAAATGACTTCATTCATTATCACCTCTGGCGCCAGAAATGGGAACTAAGTAGTCAGCAGAACTTCTGAGGTGTAAGTACTGCTCCCACACGTCTGCACAGGGCACGCTGGCTGCAGAGGCTCCTCGAGGCTCCCCCGCATCCACCTCGCCATCTACGCAGGAACAGTGCTGCCTGCACTTGCTCTACAAAGACCACAAGGCAATTTCCAGCTGATATTTAGAATGGAACTTATTTCTTGGTGCTATCAGGTATAAAAGAGAAAAAAAAAAGAAGAAAAAATATCTTATTCTACTGGGTCGATGAAAAAACCCACCAACACAAAAACCCCTTCAGTCTCTGTTGCTCCTGCAGGAGTCGCCGCCGAGTTCAGAACTCTAACCTCCCCAACCAGCCCAAAGCCTGGTGGGCCAGTCACAGGAAGAACAGGTTCTCGCATAGCTGGATGGCTGGTTCGTGATGCAAGATTTGTCCTGACAGGAAAGCGAGCTTGTGGGCATACTTGCAAGGAGCTGGAACTCTGATGGTGCCAGGCCAGTTCCAGTACATGTGGCACAGTTTGAAAGTCAACCTGTAGGCCAAGAAGAAAATGTGATCTGTAGGACTCTCCACCTTCAATCTGGGACATGATTATGAAATGGGTGTATGACACACAGCATACTTTTCAAAAAACCAGGGTACTGAGAAATACATGATGCAACTTTGGGGAATCATTATTTTTAAGTGGAATTATTTCCTTTCCACTATTTGTAAGTTAAGAGGACAGGGGTAACATGGGTAAATTTCCTCATTTTAGGTGCCCCGTTTTTAGATCAAAACAAGGTGGGGCACCTGGGTGGCTCCATCATTTAAGTGTCTGCCTTGGGCTCAGGTCATGATCCCAGAGTCTAAGTCTGCATCAGGCTCCTTGCTCAATGGGGAGCCTGCTTCTCCCTCTGCCTGCTGTTGGTCCTATTTGTGCTCTCTCCCCCCTCCAATCCTCTCTGACAAATAAATAAATAAATCTTTAAAAAAAAAAAAAAAGGTTAACAACAGAACTTTTTTTCCTCTCAGTAAGAGGCTGCAGAAGGTAAGTACCACCCCAGCAAACTACTGATATAATCTGAGCCCAAAGACATTGGGTCTCAAAACTTGCTTTATGGGGGAGCCTGGGTGGCTCAGTCATTGGACTTCTGCCTTCGGCTCTGGGGTCATGGTCCTAGGGTCCTGGGATCCAGCCCTGCATCAGGCTCTCTGCTCAACGGGAGGCGTGCTTCTCCCTCTCCCACTCCCCCTGCTTGTGTTCCCTCTCTCTAATGTGTGTCTCTCTCTGTCAAATAAATAAATAAAATCTTAAAAAAAAAATGAAGCTCTAAGGGGCGCCTGGGTGGCTCAGTGGGTTAAAGCCTCTGCCTTCGGCTCAGGTCATGATCCCAGGGTCCTGGGATCGAGCCCCATATCTGGCTCTCTGCTCAGCTGGGGGTCTGCTTCTCCCTCTCTCTCTGCCTGTCTTTCTGCCTACTTGTGATATCTATCAAATAAATAAATAAATAAATCCTTAGGGGAAAAAAGATTAAAAAAAAAATGAAGCTCTTAAAATAATTTTAATGTGCATAAGACAGACCAATCCACCTTCAAAAAGATACCATTATTATGAAAGATAAGAAGAAACTCAAAGGGTAAATATTTGGGGGGGGAGGGGATTAACCCCATCTTAGCTAGCTGGCCAGAATTAATTACAAGAGAGAAAGAGTAAATGACAGGTCAGCTCACCTCTGCATGTGATCAGGGCTCAGGTTTGCAGTGTTGAGAACACAGATGTAGTGGGTAGGAATGCCACAACCCTGCCGTACGTGATGAGCAAGAAGGTAGAAGTCTACCCTAGGAAGGAAAAAGTACAAAGGAATGATACGGTCAGATCTGGCTACAGAAAGCTGGAAAAGATCTTGGTGATCATTTTGGCTCCTTTACCTACGGCTCAGAAAGGTCAAATGACTGGATCAAGGACACACACAGACCACCATGATTATAGCTCAGTTTTCTAGATTCAACAGGCTATTTAAGAGTGGTAGTAGGGGGGCGCCTGGGTGGCTCAGTGGGTTAAAGCCTCTGCCTTCAGCTCAGGTCATGATTCCAGGGTCCTGGGAGGGAGCCCGCTTCCTCCTCTCTCTCTCTGCCTGCCTCGCTGTCTACCTGTGATCTCTGTCAAATAAAAAAAAAAAAAAAAAAAAAAAAAAATCTTAAAAAAAAAAAAAGAGTGGTAGTAGGAACTACCAAAACTGTGAGCAGAAGATTAAAAAAGCATGTACGACCTTAGGAAAAGAATGTGCATTCAGTATTTTATACTGAATATTTATAAATACTTATATTTATTTATATTTATTATATGCATTCATATATTTACATAAATATATGTATATTCTATATACATATATTTTATATGTAAAAACTTATACATTTATAAATAACTATTTTATAAATACTGAATATTTATATTTAAATATATTTATTTTTATATATTTATTATATTATATATATTTTAAATATTTAAGCTTTATTGTTTTCTTTTCAATCCTTTTGAAAATATCTTATAATAGCAAAATCTCTGAGGATTCCATTCCATGTCTCTCTAGGCAACCTCCCCATTCCAATACCCAGAGAACAGATAACTCTTCACACCTACTCTTATTGAAATATAATGTTTTCCCCCACTTACCACTCACAGCTTGTTATGGTATGATCTACCACAGTTCCAGGGGAGGGAGTCACAAAGTGCTCAGTAGCAGCCAGGTATAGATTAGTGCTGATTTTCTTCTGAACTACAAATACTACCATCTTGGGCTGATAATTCTCAAAAGCTTCAAAACATTTCTGTAGCTGAGGAATCTCGTAGTTGGCAACCGTCTTTAGTTGGCCATCAGACACTCCATCACGGTACACCACGATCTTCTCTGGGAGACAGTGATTCACCTGCAACGGACACCACGCTGAGGTGAACTGTGGGGTGTGGGGTTAATGACCGCAGGCAGGAAGAGGCTCACTCAGTACACAGCCCAGAGATCTGGCAGCAGATCCCTCTGATGGAGGGACCAAACCACCATGTCAGAAGGGAAAGGAGAAAAGATTCTAGTCACTTCTAGACTTCCTCAGGGTAGTAAAACAGACCTGGTACAGAGAAGGTGTTATAAAATATGAAAGCAAAAATAAGCCAGTGATGAGTCACATACTATGGCACGTACTCAAAGTTAAAAGGAATGGTAAGAAAATTATGGGGTGAATCAATCTTCCTATGATTTGGATTTAACATGAATTACTGTCTAGGCAAAGAACAAGGTAAACTGGTAGAGAAATGCACATATGACTGCACATCCTACAAATCTACCATTTTCACATTTTTTGTATGTAAGTAACATCCGAAGTTGCTAATTAGTGAAAAGATCCTTTACTAAATATTATCCTAAAGGATAACATTAAACATAAAGGTATAACATTAAACATTTTTACTTTAAGTAATTAGTTGGCAAAAAGTCATGGTAAATTGTTTATGGATCCAAATCAAATTTGGATGCTGGCTTGAATCAGTCTAAGAATAATGTGCTTCCCATTAGAGAATATAATTATGTTCTAGCTGGATTTGATTTCAACAGTTCAAGAGAATAAGCTGTTCTATCTTAAACTAGAAGTTCCCTGAAAAGTGCTTTAGTTTGACTCACAGTAAGTGGCAGTTTGATTCTAATTGCGTGGTATAGGTTATTCACAATTCCCCTCAAAAACCTAATACTGAATTAAATATACACACAGACTATACATTCTTTTTTTTTAAACACTATTCATTATTTTTTTTTAAAGATTTTTATTTATTTATTTGACAGAGAGAAATCACAAGCAGGCAGAGAGGCAGGCAGAGAGAGAGGAGGAAGCAGGCTCCCTGCTGAGCAGAGAGCCCGACTCGGGGCTCGATCCCAGGACCCTGAGACCACGACCCGAGCCGAAGGCAGCGGCTTAACCCACTGAGCCACCCAGGCGCCCCACACTATTCATTCTTTATACATTATTCTTTTTAAGTTCAATTCAAAGAATACTCTTTATTTTTTTATTTTTTAAAAGATTTTATTTATTTATTTGACAGAGAGAGATCACAAGTAGACAGAGAGGCAGGCAGAGAGAGAGAGAGGGAAGCAGGCTCCCTGCTGAGCAGAGAGCCCGATGCGGGACTTGATCCCAGGACCCTGAGATCATGACCTGAGCCGAAGGCAGCGGCTTAACCCACTGAGCCACCCAGGCACCCTCAAAGAATACTCTTTAAACATAATCATTTAGAATATTTCTGGAGTTTAAGTTCAGAACTTCAAATATTTTATAAATGTCCCTTTCTTTCTAACATACCTCAAGTATTTCATTTCCAAGTGTGGACTCATCTTCACAGTCCAAAACTGAC
Organism: Lutra lutra; assembly: GCF_902655055.1. Taxonomy (NCBI): domain Eukaryota; kingdom Metazoa; phylum Chordata; class Mammalia; order Carnivora; family Mustelidae; genus Lutra; species Lutra lutra. The sequence continues at coordinate 45,036,510 of NC_062279.1, read as the reverse complement.
ATTAGTGCTCCAGTTTGTACTACTTTTTTTTGTGTGTTATCTTTGGCTGTCCAGCATCTATTCTACCTTTTTTGGTAAGAACATTCAGTTTTCTCTTACCCCCAAAAGGATAAGTCTGGGAGGACTATTAATCCAGGTGCATTCCCCTCATCCAAGGTCTTTCAGCACTCCTGATCTGACGGGGCTAGATAATTTTGTTTTGCGGGGGCTGACACTATAGGATATTTAGCATTCCTGGCCTCTACCCATTAGATGCCAATAGCAATCGCCCGTTTTAACTAAAAAATGCCTCTAGACACTGCCACTGCCCCCAGCTGAGAACCACTAACCAAAGGACATAAAGATGACTCAAGTCACATCAACATTACGTTCCTCCTTGCTCTGAATCTTGAGCAGAGAATGAAAATCACTTGGGGACTCCTGGGTGGCTCAGTTGATTAAGCGTCTGCCTTCAGCTCAGGTCACAATCCCAAGCTCTTCGGATCAAGTCCCACATGGGGCTTACTGCTCAGTGGGGAGTCTGCTTCTCCCTTTGCCTGCTGCTCCCTCTGCTTGTGCTCACGCTCGCTCTCTCTGACAAATAAATAAATAAAATCTTTAAAAGAAAAAAAAAAGAAGAAGAAAACCGCTCGGATTTTGGACCCTCTGTGGTAGTATCTCTTTAGGTCCTTGCTTCTGGAACTTTAGGAGCTACCCTGGCTCCTGTCCATTTCCCAGCTTGATGCTAAACCTTCTCAGCCGTCCTGAGACTCTCTGTAATTTTATCAACTAATTCCCATTTTGCTAAAGTTAACACATTTCTGTAACTTCTCAAAGTTAAAATGTGTGTTAAAAGGTGGATACCACAGGTATCAGGAAAAATCTCTCAATTCACAGGTAAGGAAACACAGAGGAAGAACACTGGATCTGGGGTCAGGAGATCTGGGACTGAGTCTGATTCTCCTATCCCTTGGCTATGATCTTGAACATTGTTTCCTCAGTTGAAAAATGGACATACCACTTTACCTTGTCAGGATTGTTAAGAGAGATAAAGTAAAAAGTATATATAGTTTACTCTTGAGCAACACAAGTTTGAACTGTATGGGTCCACTTATACATTAATTTTTTCCAATACAGTGCAGTATTTTAAGTGCATTTTCTCTTCCTTATGATTTTAACATTTTCTTCTCTCTAGCTTACTTTGTTGTAAGATTACAGCATGTGATACATTTAACATACAAAACATGTGTTAAATCTACTGTTTATGTTATTGGTAAGGCTTCTGGTCAATGGCAGGCTATTAGTAGTTAAGTTTCTGAGAAGTCAAAAGTTATACACAGATTTTTGACTGCATGGTGGAGGGGGTTGATGCCCCTAACCCTTGTATTACTCAATAGCCAACTACATTTATTTATTTATTTTATTTTATTTTATTTTTTAAAAGATTTTATTTATTTATTTGACAGAGAGAGAGAGATCACAAGTAGGCAGAGCAGCAGGAAGAGAGAGAGGGAGAAGCAGGCTCCCCGCTGAGCAGAGAGCCCGACGTGGGGCTCGATCCCAGGACCCTGAGATCATGACCCGAGCCGAAGACAGAGGCCCAACCCACTGAGCCACCCAGGTGCCCCAACTACATTTATTTTTAAAAGCTACTGAGAATGAGCTAGATCAAGGAAATACAGGTATTCTGAAGCACAAAGAAGGGGCATAATGAGATCAAGGGAGTGAAAAATAACTTTTCTAGGTCATCTAATCCAGTCTCCTCCTTCTATAAATGATGATTATGGTCTAGACAAGGGTCAGGACATAAGACAAATCACGTTTTTTTTTTTTTTTAAAGATTTTTTTTAAATTTATTTGTCAGAGAGAGTGAGAGAGAGCGAGCCCAGGCAGACAGAATGGCAGGCAGAGGCAGAGGGAGAAGCAGGCTCCCCGCCGAGCAAGGAGCCCGATGTGGGACTCGATCCCAGGACGCTGGGATCATGACCTGAGCCGAAGGCAGCTGCTTAACCAACTGAGCCACCCAGGCGTCCCCAAATCACGTTTTTTAAAAAAGATTTAATTTATTTATTTGATAGGGAGAGAGCACAAGCAGGATGAGCAGCAGGCAGAAGCAGAGGGAGAAGCAGGCTTCCTGCTGAGAAGGGAACCCAGTGCAGGGCTTGATCCCATTCATTCATTCACAGAACACTCAAAGCCACTAAATACAAGCAATTTGCTAGTCTCAGAAAATTAAAAAAAATTACTTTGATACAACCCAAATATTCATGGAACCCAAAGTAAAACTGGGGAGACAGACATAAAAAGTAAATGCTAGTGATAAATTATAAATAACATTATAAAGGTGTAAGCAAAACACTGTAAGAAGAGAAAAGCATAAAACATTTGTCATCTGGAGAGAGAAAAATGAACATTATGCCTCAGTAAAAGGTGTAATGAAAAATCAGGAGACAATTCAGACAGCAGAGAAGGATAAAAGGATTCCAGGTAAAACATAAGCAAAGGCCTAGATTACAGCTGGAGAAAGGATAAGAAAACTACTAGAGACAACTATATGATCAGTTACACATTTGAAAAACTACTCAGGCAACCATCTGAAAAAACAGATCGGGGCCTGGGTGGCTCAGTCGGTTAAGCATCTGCCTTTGGTTCAGGTCATGATCCCAGAGTCCTGGGATCAAGCCCTGCATCAAGCTCCATGCTCAGCAGGGAGCCTGCTTCTCCTTCACCCCTGCCCATGTTATCTCTCAATAGTTCTCTCTTTCTCTCTCAAATAAATAAATACAATCTTAAAAAAAATTAAAAAGTAAAGAAGATCAAAGATGATTAAGAATGGGTATTAGGACTAGAACACTTCAAGTTCAGAATGTCAAAAGACACCAAAAACCTTAATTCTTACGGTACCACACAAAGAAATCAAAATATAAAAATCACACTCCCAGGGATGCCTGGGTGGCTCAGTCAGTTAAGTGTTTGACGCTCAGTTTCGGCTGGGGTCATGATCTTGCAGCTGTAGGATTGAGACCCACACTGGGCTCCATACTCAGCTTGGAGTCCTTTGGGTTCTTTCTCCCTCGGCCTCTCCCCCTGCTTGCACAGGTGTGCACACAGTCTCTCCCTCTAAAATAAACAAACAAATAAATAAACTCCTAAAAAAAATCACACTTCCATATGGAACTATCAAAGACCAGCAGATGCAAGAAAGCCTTGATAAACTGACTTGAACAAAGAAGAGCCTTCACAGATGAGCAGGGAATCTCTGAAAGATCCAAGAGACAAAGGCCAAGAGTGAGTGTGGGTAGCAGGAAGAGGAGGCCCGAGGCTGGAGAAATTGTTATCCAAAACAGACCAGACTGACAGGATTCTTGGGAGGTGGTGGAGGAGGAAGGATAAGGAATTTGTCTTCCCCCACCCCTCCTTAAAAATGCACTAGCAGAATCTCCCTGATGTTAAATGGTTTTAGAGTTCATTGAAGGCTTGCAACTTCTCAGGGAGACTTGGGACAGTGAAGTGCAGGTTATTTCTACTCTCAGTATAAAAGCAGCCCTATTGGGACGCCTGGATGGCTCAGTTGGTTAAGCCGCTGCCTTTGGCTCAGGTCATGATCCCAGGGTGCTGGGATCAAGTCCCGCATTGGGCTCCTCTCTCTGCCTCTGCCTGCCACCCTGCCTGCTTGTGCTCTCTCTCTTTCTCTGACAAATTAAATAAATAAATAAATAAATAAATAAATAAAATCTTAAAAAAAAAAAAAAGCAGCCCTATCCCCATGTTCGCCCACACTTCAGGGCACTGTCCTTTCAATCCCAGGATCTGTGCTCTGATTGCTGCTTCTGATCACGTGTATGCGAAGAGGCAGGCAGCCATTCTTGCTACATCTATCTCTCCAGCAAAAGTGACTTCCAGAGGCTTTAATGGGTAAGTGCCATTCATTTTGCTCTTTCTCCTCTTTTGGGGGTCAAACACTGAAACTAGACATTCAAAAACAACTGCATACATGTAAATAATCAGGAAGTGACAATGCACGTCCAGACACAGAAATGTGCAAAAAAGAACTTAAAAGACCTTAAGTCCCAGCATAGTCATAACCTATAACAATCAAAAAAAAGAAAACTAACAAAAACCAGCAAAGCCCTGAAGAAGGGGAAGAATCTGATTTCCAAAGTTACAACATTACGAGATTCAAATGTCCAGTTTTCAACAAAACTCACAAGGCAAAAAAAGAAAGAGGAAGGTACGCCTAAAGGAAAACATTAAATCAACAGAAACCATTGCTGACAAAGACCTCATAGCAGTTATGCTGACCAAAGACCTTAAAACAATGGTTTTAAAGATGCTCAAAGAACCAAAGAGAGATGTGAACAAAGTAAACAAAAGTGGAAATATTAATAAAGAGAACACCTAAAAAGTAACCAAAAATAACTTCTAGAGTTGGAAAGTACAATAAATGAAATGAAAATTCCCTAGACAGATTCAAATGCAGATCTGAATAGGCAGAAGAAAACAGCAAACTTGAAGACATGCCACGCAAGAAATGCTCAAAGAGTCCTAGAGGATGAAATAGAAGAATACCGGATAGTAATGTGTAGCTGTGCGAAGAAATAAAGATTTCAATAAAGGTTAAGTATTATTGTAATGATGGTTGGTACTACATTTTAAATTTTTCTACACAATTTGTAAGACTAGTAATTTAGAACAGAAGTATTAGTCTACAACCTAGTGCCATTTACCTTTGGTTTTTAACTCTAAATCTTGTTTTTTTTTACAAAATTTAAAGACAAATGTATTTAAAATGGTTATCAGTCTACGTTTTGGGGTATATTTATTATTTATAAATAAAGATACCTATATTTTTTTACATCAAATGTCAATATATATAATAAATTTAGATATTTTATCTATCTATACTTATAAAGAGCTAGAGACAGACCTGCAAGGAGCAGAGCTTTTAATATGTTATTGAAGTTAAACTACTATACATTCAAATTAGAGTGTTAGAACTTTAGGATGTTAAATGTAATCCCCATGCTAACCACACAGAAAATAGCTACTAAACATACATAAAAGGAAATGAGAGCACCCCCAACAAAATCAACCCAAGGACGTCCATATCTTGGTGTGGATATGTAAACCCCATCAGCTGATTTTTCAGCAGAAACGTTGCAGACCAGAAGAGAGTGACGTGAGATATTCAAATTACTGACAGGAAAAGACCTCCATACAAGAATACTCTACCCAGCAAGGTTATCATTCAAAATAGAAGGAGAGATAAAGAGTTTCACAGACGAAAAGAAACTTAAAGAAGTTCATCACCATTAGACAAGCCTTATAAGAAACATTAAATGAAATTCTTTGAGTAAACAGAAAAGGTCATAAGAGCATAAAGAGTATTATGAAAGGGGGACGCCTGGGTGGCTCAGTTGGTTAAGCCACTGCCTTCAGCTGAGGTGATGATCCTGGAGTTCTGGGATTGAGTCCCACATCAGGCTCCCAGCTCCTTGGGGAGTCTGCTTCTCCCTTCTCATGCTCTCTCTCCCTCTCTCAAGTAAATAAATAAAATCTTAAAAAAAAAAAAAAAGTATTATGAAAGGAAAAAAAATTCAAAGATAAATGCAAACATATAACACAAGCAGATTAATCACTTAAAAAACCTGTATGGAAGTTAAAGCACAAAAGCAATAAAATCAATTATACCTATAAATATCAGCCAAAGGAGTCACGAAATAAAAGAATGTAAAGTAAGACATCCTATATACATACACTGTGGTTGGTGGGGGGCGGGGGATAAAAATTTAATGCTTTTGGAATGAGTTCAAACCTAAGCAACCCATAAGATGTTATATACGGGGGCGCCTGGGTGGCTCAGTGGGTTAGGCCGCTGCCTTCGGCTCGGGTCATGATCTCAGAGTCCTGGGATCGAGCCCCGCGTCGGGCTCTCTGCTCAGCGGGGATCCTGCTTCCTCCTCTCTCTCTCTGCCTGCCTCTGCCTGCTTGTGATCTCTGTCTGTCAAATAAATAAATAAAATCTTTAAAAAAAAAAAAAAAAGATGTTATATACGAACCTAACAGCAACGACAAATAGATACACAAAAAATAAAGAAAATGGAATCCAGGCATATCACTGAAGAAGGCCATCAAATCATATGGCAAAAGAGCAAGAAAAGGAAGGAACAGAGAAGAACTATTAGAACAACCATAAAACAAGTAGGGGCACCTAGGTGGCTCAGTTGGTTTCAGTCAAGGTCATGATCTCAGGGTAGTGAGATCGGGCCCACCAGACTCAGCACCGAGTCCACTTGAGATTCTCTCCCTCTCCCTCTCTTTCCTCCCCTCTGCTCCTCCCCTCACTTGCACACACATGTGTGGCACACTCTCTCTCAAATAAATAAATAAATAAAATCTTTAAAACACAACCATAAAACAAGTAACAAATGTTAGGAGTACATACCTATCAATAATTACTTTAAACTTAAATGGACTAAATGCTCTAATAAAAAGAGACAGTGTAACTGAATGGATAAAAAAAAAAAGACCCATCTATATGCTGCCTACAAGAGAATCACTTCAGACCCAAATACACATGTAGACTGAAAACAAAAAGAAGGAGAAGCATTTATTAGGCAAATGGAGTTAAAAAAAAAAGTGGAGTAGCAATACTTATTAGACAAAACAGACTTTATTTTTTTTTTATTTTTATTTTTTATTTTTTTAAAGATTTTATTTATTTATTTGACAGAGAGATCACAAGCAGGCAGAGAGGCAGGCAGAGAGAGAGGAGGAAGCAGGCTCCCCGCTGAGCAGAGAGCCTGATGCGGGGCTCGATCCCAGGTCTCTGAGATCATGACCTGAGCCGAAGGCAGCGGCTTAACCCACTGAGCCACCCAGGTGCCCCTATTTTTATTTTTTAAAGATTTTATTTATTCATTTGTCAGAGAGAGAGAGAGAGAGAGAGAGAACACAAGCAGGGGGAGCAGCAGGCAGAGGCAGAGAGAGAAGCAGGCTCCCTGCTGAGCAGGAGCCCGATGCGGACTCGATCCCAGGACCCCGGGATCATGACCTGAGCCGAAGGCAGCGGCTTAACCCACTGAGCCACCCAGGCATCCCACAAAACAGACTTTAAAATAAAGACTGTAGTGGGGCGTCTGGGTGGCTCAGTGGGTTAAAGCCTCTGCCTTCGGCTCAGGTCATGATCCCAAGGTCCTGGGATCGAGCCCCACATCGGGCTCTCTGCTCAGCTGGGAGCCTGCTTCCCTTCCTCTCTCTCTGCCTGCCTCTCTGCCTGCTTGTGATCTCTGTCAAATAAATAAATAAAATCTTTAAATAAAATAAAATAAAGACTGTAGCAAGAGACAAAGGACACACATAATGATAAAGGGAACAATCCGAGGAGAGGATATAACAATTGTAAATAGTTGTGCACCCAACATGGGAGCACCTAAATGCATAAAGCAACTATTAACAGACATAAAGGAAAAAGCTGACAATAATACAACAATAGTAGGGGAATGGAAACACATTCCATGTTCATGGGTTTGAAGAACAAATATTGTTATAAAAGGTCTATACTAGCCAAAGAAATCTATACATTTAGCACAGTCCCTATCAAAATACCAATAGCATTATTCACAGAGCCAGAACAATCCTGAAAAATTGTATGGAACCACAATAGAACCCGGATAGCCAAAGAAACCTTGAAAAAGCAAAGCAAAGCTGGAGGCATCACGATTCCAGACTATTGTAGTGATCAGAGCAGTATGGTATAGAAACAAAAATAGACATATAGATCAATAGAACAGAAAACAAAACCCAGAAATAAACCTATAACTATATAGCCATTAACCCTTGGCAAAGGAGGGAAGAATATCCAATAGGAAACAAATGGTGTTGGGAAAACTGGACAGCAACATGCAAAAGAAAGACACTAGACCACTTTCTTACACATACACAAAAATAAACTTGAAATGGATTAAATACCTAAATGTGAGACCCAAAACCATAAAAATCCTAGAAAAAAGCACACACAGTAATATCTCTGACATCAACCGTAGCAATATTTTTCTAGATTAGGTCTCTTGACACAAAGGGAACAAAAGCAAAAATAAACTATGGGGGCTATATCAAAATAAAAAGCTTCTGCACAGTGAATGAAACAACAAAACTAAACAGGAAACTATGAAAAGGGAGGGGATATTTGCAAATGACATATTCAATAAAGAGTTAGTATCCAAATATATAAAGAACTTGTAAAACTCAACATCCCAAAATAATCCAATTAAAAATGGGCAGAATATATGAACAGACATTTTTCCAAAGACATACAGATGGCTGGGGAGCCTGGGTGGCTCAGCTGGTTAAGCGTCTGCCTTTGGCTTGGATCATGATGCCAGAGTCGTGGTACTGAGCCCCAAGTCCGGCTCCCTGCACAGTGGGGAGCCTGCTTCTCCCTTTCTGTCTGCCTACCACTCCCCCATTTGTGCTCTCCTCTCTCTTTCTCAAATAAATAAAAATAAATAAAATCCTAAAAAAAAAAAAGACATACAAATGGCTAACAAATCCATGAAAAGATGCTCAACATTACTTATCATCAGGGAAATGTAAATCAAAACTGTAATGAGATATCACCTCACGCCTGGCAGACTGACTAAAATCAACAACAGAAGAAACAGATGGTAGAGAGGTGGAGAAAAAGGAACCTTTGTGCACTGTCTGATGGGAATGCAAACTGGTGCAACCACTGTGGAAAATAGTATGGAGCTTCCTCAAAAAAGTTAAAAATAGAACTACCCTACAATCCAGCAATTGCACTACTACTGGGTACTTACTCAAAAAATACAAAAACACTAATTCAAAGGGATACATACACCCCTATGTTTACAGCAGCATTACTTACAACAGCCAAGATATAGTAAGCAGCCTAACTGTGTCATCAACTGATGAATGGATAAGATGTGAGATAAAGAAATTTGCATTAAGTTCTTTAACATCACCCATATTTTTTCTAGATAGGTCTCTTCAGGCATGGGAAACAAAAGGAAAATTAAACTACTAGAACTATAGCAAAATAAAAAGCCTTTGCACAGTGAGGGAAACCATCAACAAAACAAAAAGGCAACCTGCTGAATGGGAGAAAGTATTGGCAAATGATATATCCAATAAGGGGTTTAAATCCAAAATATATAAAGAACTTATAAAACAACACTTAAAAAACAAATCATCCAGTTAAAAAAAAATGGGCAGATGGGGGTGCCTGGCTGGCTCAGCTACTAGAGCATATGACTCATGATCTCAAGGTCATGAGTTCACTCCCCACATTAGGCATGGAGCCAACTTAAAATTTGGAAAAAAAAAAAAAAATGGGCAGAGGATCTGAATAGACATTTTTCCAAAAAAGACATATAGATGGCTAGTGGATACATGAAATGATGCTCCACATCACTATTCATCAAGGAAATGCAAATCAAAAACACAATGAGATATCACCTTACACTAGTCAGAATAGATAAAAACAAAAACACAAAAAATAACAAGTGTTGATAAAGATGTGGAGAAAAAGGAACTCTCATGCACTACTGGTGAGAATGCAAAGTGGTGCAGCCACTGTGGAAAACAACATGGAGGTTCCTTAAAAAATTGAAAATAAAATTACAATATGATCCAGTAATTGCACTACTGGGTATTTATACAAAGAAAGCATAAACATTAATTTGAAAAGATATAAGGATGCTTATGTTTATGGAAGCAAAATAGTCAAGATACAAAGCAATCCAAGTGTCCACTGACAGATGAATGGATAAAGAAAATGTGGTATACACACACACAGAGACACCCAACATGCTGGATTATTACTCAGCCACAAAAACAGATCTTGCCATTTGCAACAGCATGAATAGACTTAGATGGTATTATGTTAAGTGAAATAAGTCAGTCAGAGAAAGACAAATACCTTATAATTTCATTCACAAGTGGAATTTAAGAAACCAAGCAAATGGACAAAGAAAAAAGGGAGACAAACAAAAAAACAGACATTTAAATACATGGAGCAAATTGGCAGTTGCCAGAGGGTGAGTGGATGGGGAAGATCGTTGAAATAGTAAAAGGGGATTAACAGCACACTTAATCTGATGCACACAGCATGATGTATAGGGTTGTTGAATCATTATACGGTATGTTAATTATACAATTAAAAAATGAAATGAGAAAGGAATGTAACCATTTTACAACAAAAAAATGAACTAAACACAAAAGATACTAATACAGTAAATGGAGGACAAAAAAAGCTAGAAGGCATACATAGAAAACAAACAGCAAAAGGACAAAATTTCTCCCCTAATTAGTAATTACTTTAAATGTAAATGAATTAAATTCTCCAATAAAAAAAAAACCGAGACCAGCAGAATAGATTAAAAACACATGATCCCAAAAAACACCAAAAAACAAAACAAAAAAAACCCCACATGATCCATCTATACACTATCTATAAGAGACTCACTCTAGATCCAAAAATACATGTAGATTGAATGTGAAAGAATGGAAAATGATATTCTGTGCAAAAAGTATTAAAAAGAAATGGGGGGGGCAGGTGGGAACCTAGGTGGCTCAGTCAGTGAAGGATCCGACTCTTTATTTGGTTGAGGTCATGATCTCAGGGTTGTAAGATCAAGTCCTGTGTCAGGCTCAGTGTTAAGTGTGGAGCCTACTTAAGATTTATTCTTTCCTTCTCTCTCTGTCCCTCACTACTCCACCTCCCCCAAAAAAGAAAGAAAGAAACTAGGGATGTTTACTAATATCAGACAAAATAGACTTGAAATCAGAAAGAGTTACAAAAGGCAAAGGACATTATACATTAAAAAGGTTCCGGGGGCACCTGGGTGGCTCAGTGGATTAAAGCCTCTGCCTTCGGTCATGATCCTGGGGTCCTGGGATCGAGCCCTGCATCAGGCTCTCTGCTCGGTGGGGAGTCTGCTTCCCTTCCTCTCTCTCTACCTGCCTCTCTGCCTACTTGTGATCTCTGTCTGTCAAATAAATAAATAAAATAAAAATAAAAAATAAAAAAGGTTCCAAAACTGCAAGATGATGTAACAACTCTAAGCATTTATACAGCTGATAACAGAGCATCGAAATATGTGAGAAGGACAGAATTGAAGGGAGAATTAGGTAAATGCAAAATCAAAAGTACAGTAATATGTCACTTCACATCCACTAGGATGGCCAATATAAATATATATACATACACACACACGCACAGACAGAAGTATTGCCAATATGTGGAGACATTGGAACCCTTGTGCACAGTGGGATTATTAAATGGCATAGCCGCTGTGGAATACAGTACAGCAGTTCTTCAAAAAATTAAAAATAAGACTTACCATATGATCAAGCAATTCCATTTCTGGATACAGAGGGTGTTGAAGAGATTTTTGTACACTCGTGTTCACTGCAGAATTATTCACAATAGCTAAAATGCAGAAGCAACCCAAGTGTCCATAGACAGATGTATGCATAATCATAATATAGTATATACATACAACAAAATATTATCCAGTCTTAAAAAGGGAGAAAATTCTGCAATATAATACAACATGGATGAACTTTGAGGTCATTATGCTAAGTGATAAAGTCAGTTACAAAAAGACAAATACTGTATGATTCCACTTATCTGAGGTATTTAGTCAAAATCAATAGAGAATAGAATGGTGGTTGCTCAGGAGCCGGGGAAGGTGGAGAATGGAGATTTATTGTTAAATGTGTACAGGGTTTCAGTTTTACAAGATAAAAAGAACTATGGAGATTGTGGTAGTGATAACTGCACATTATAAATGCATTTAAAACCATCAACTGGGGGCACCTGGGTGGCTCAGTGGGTTAAGCCTCTGCCTTTGGCTCGGGTCATGATCCCAGGGTCCTGGGATCCAGCCCCACATCGGGCTCTCTGCTGGGCAGGGAGCCTATTTCCCCCCTCTCTCTGCCTGCCTCTCTGCCTGCTTGTGATCTCTGTGTTAAATAAATAAACAAAAAATCTTTAAAAAAATAAAATAAAATAATCAACTGTATTAATCAAAAAAGTTAAGACAGTACATTTTATGTTATATGTATTTTACTCAATAAAAAAAATTGGGGAAAAAAAAAAAGAAGAGGCCAGGCAAACTATGGGCAATTGTGGTTACAGGAAGGGCAAGCTGATGTCTGGAAGATTCCTCCAAATAATAATCACTTGCTGGAGTAAGCACTCCACCCCAATCTTGTCCCAATTCAGCTAAGAAAAGAGAAGTGAAGATGGAACTAAAAAGCAGAAAGAACCCACATTGACATAATCTACAGCTGCCTGCAATTTTTCATTCTAAAGGAAATTCCTTGGCCCTCCCCACTCTAAAGTCAAATACTAGCAAAACTGGTCTAGCCCTACGTAGTCATAGCAACAGTCAGAACCACATCAGCAGCAACAAGGTTGATCAGAGCAGAGTTCCAGCTTCTTAAGCTTAGGCTAAGTAACTGATGAACCTATCATGTGGTGATTACTCATCATGAAAGATAAAGCTGAGTCAAGTGTCAAGAATGTAGTTGGGGGGCACCTGGGTGGCTCAGTGGTTTAAAGCCTCTGCCTTCGGCTCAGGTCATGATCCCAGGGTCCTGGGATCGAGCCCCACATGGGGCTCTCTGCTCAGCAGGGAGCCTGCTTCCTCCTCTCTCTGACTGCCTCTCTGCCTACTTGTAATCTCTGTCTGTCAAATAAATAAATAAAATCTTTAAAATAAAAACACACAGCTGATGTTTAAAAAAAAAAAAAAAAGAATGTAGTTGGGTTTTGATTTTCACACTTGAGTAGAAGGAAACACTGGCACCCATACTCAAACACTAGGTTTCAGTGGCTCCTGAGACACCAAAGTAGAGTGGCCAAACAGAGAGTTGGAGATAAGTCTAGGAGCTCAGATGAACAGTACTGACTACAGAATGTGTCCTTTTGGGTCCCATGTTTCTCTATCGGCAGTCCTTGGAACATTCTAGGAAGTCCATGAAGTCGAAAATATTTTTATACTATAATACTACTACTACATTACCTGTCATTTATCACTGTAATTCTCTCATAAATTATATACTAGAATTTTCCAGAAGTAAATGACACATGACATCACAAAAGACTAAATATAGAATATTTACTTGCATTTTGCTAACCTAAACATTAAAGCCATTTGCAAAAATGTAAAACAATGGCTCTCTTCTCACTAAACATTTTGGTAGTAGTTATATTTAATTAAAAATGTTGTTATTGGGGGCGCCTGGGTGGCTCAGTGGGTTAAAGCCTCTGCCTTCAGCTCGGGTCATGATCCCAGGGTCCTGGGATCAAGCCCCACATCAGGCTCTCTGCTGAGCGGGGAGCCTGCTTCCCTTCCTCTCTCTCTGCCTGCCTCTCTGCCTACTTGTGATCTCTGTCAAATAAATAAATAAAATCTTAAAAAAAAAAAAAATGTTGTTATTGGGGCATCTGGCCGGTGCAGTCAGTAGAGCACGCAACTCTTGATCTCAGGGTCGGAAATTCAAGCCCCATGCTGGGTGTAAAGATTACTTAAAAATAAGTAAAGTAAAAACAAAAATGCCATGTCATTAACATATACTGAGTTTATACTTATCCTATTTTTTACTAGAGTACAGTTGACATAGGAGACTAGTTTCAGGTGTAAAATTTTAATTATTTCATATTTATACATATTGTAAAATCATCAGCAAAATCCATCTTGTTAATATCCATCACCTCATATAATTATACTATTTTCTTCTTGTGATGAGAACTTTTAAGATCTACTGTTAGTAACTTTCAAATATACAACATACAGTATCAACTACAGTTGCCAACATTACATCCCCATGACTCATTTAATTTTATAATTGGAAGTTTGTACTTTTTGACCCATTTCAACCATTTTGTCCACTCTCCTCATTCCCCAACTCTGACAACTCCAATCTGTTCTCTATGAACTTTTTTTTCTTTTTTTTAAGATGACACGTATGGGGTGCCTGGATGTCTCATGGTTGGTTAAGCTGGTTAAGCTTCATGTCCCACGCGGGCTCCACGTTCAGCAAGGAGGCTGCTTGAAGATTCTCCCTCTCTACCCCCTCCCCCACTTGTGTGCATGCACTGTCTCTTAAATAAATATATCTTTAAAAAAAGACAACACATATGAATAAACTCATATGATATTTTTCTTCCCCCGACCTATTTCACTTAACACAACGCCCTCAAGGTCCATCCATGTTGCTGCAAATGGCAAGATTTCATTCTTTTTTAATGGCTGAATAATATTCCATTATAATATATATGCCACAATTTCTGTATTCATCCACTGATGGACAATTAGGTTGGCCCATCATATCTTGGCTATTGCAAATAATGCTGCAGATACCATTTTAAGTTAGTGTTTTCATTTTTCTTCAGATAAATAGCCAGAAGGAGAATTGCTGAAACATATGGTAGTTCTATTTTTAATTTTTTGAGGAACCTCCATAATGTTTTCCATAGTGGCTGCACCAACTTACATTTCCATCAACAGTGCACAATTTCTCTCCACATCCTTACCAGCACTTCTTTTCTTATTTTATTTTTTTAAAATTTTATTTATTTATTTATTTATTTTGGTCAGAGAGAGGGAGAGAGAGCAAGCACAGGCAGACAGAATGGCAGGCAGAGGCAGAGGGAGAAGCAGGCTCCCCGCCAAGCAAGGAGCCCGATGTGGGACTCGATCCCAGGACGCTGGGATCATGACCTGAGCCGAAGGCAGCTGCTTAACCAACTGAGCCACCCAGGCGTCCCTCTTTTCTTATTTTATTTTATTTTATTTTATTTTTTTAAAGATTTTTTATTTATTTGTCAGAGAGAGAGGAAGAGAGAGCAAGCACAGACAGACAGAACGGCAGGCAGAGGCAGAGGGAGAAGCAGGCTCCCCGCCAAGCAAGGAGCCCGATGTGGGACTCGATCCCAGGACGCCGGGATCATGACCTGAGCCGAAGGCAGCTGCCCAACCAACTGAGCCACCCAGGCGTCCCTCTTTTCTTATTTTAAAGTAAACTCAAAAACATTAAACATTTCCTCAATTTTAACTCTGAATATGATAAATATTGATATATACTACTTAAATAAAAACTCACTAATATTTAAGAATGTAAAGGGTTCCTTAGACCAAAAGTTCAAGAATGGCTGGACTAAAGATATAAATCTAAATACAGACATGAAATCAAACCATGAATGAGCTTAAAGCTTGCCCACAAGATGTGACACTTGAGACCAGGAATTCTGAAAAATCTTACAAATGAAAAGCTGGACAAAGGACATACACATTAGGTGAAGGCCTTAAATCCAGGCAACATCAGCAGAAGAATGGAGGCGGAGACAAATGAACCAGAGGCTTTTGTATCTGTTTCTCCCATGCCATCAGTTGCTGGTTTTGCTGATATCACAAGGGCACCTAAAAGGCTAGGTTTGGAAGTGCTTTTTTTTTTCTTTTTTTGAACAGTTTTATTTGCTTTTTAGTTCGCTATGCCTTAAGGTCACTCTTTTAAGGTATAGAACTCAAAGGTTCTATATTCATAGAATTTTGCAACCTTCACGAGTTATCTACTTTTTAAAAAAGTTTTAAAGAACCCTGCTTAAACTGTTTAAAGAACCCTGTGTTCAATCTTTAAAGATTTTATTTGAGAGAGAAAAAGAGTGTGCATGGCCAAGTACACAAGTAGGGGAGGGGCAGAGGAAGAGGGAGAAGCACAAGCAGACTCTCTCCACTGAGCAGGGTACCTGGTGCGGGGCTCCTTTCCAGGACTCTAGGATCATGACCTTGTACATGGATCTGCCCCTCCCCCATACTCATGCTCTCTCTTCTCTCAGATAAAATCTTTTTTTTTTTTTTTAATTTTTGATTTTTTTTTTTAAATTTGAGACAGAGAAAGAGAGCACAAGTGGGGAGGACAGTCAGAGAGAGAAGCAGACTCTTCAATGAATAGGGAGCCTGATGCGGAGCTCCATCCCAGGACCAAGATCATGACCTGAGCCAAAGGCAGACACTTAACAAACTGAGCCACCCAGGCGGTCCTCAAAGAAATAAAATATTTACTTATTTTTAAAAAAATTTTATTTATTTGACAGAGGGAGACACAGCAAGAGAGGAAACACAAGCAGGGGGAGTGGGAGAGGGAGAAATCAGGCCTTCTGCTAAGCAGGGAGCCTAATGAGGGGTCCCATCCCAGGACCCTGGGATCATAACCTGATCATACACTTAACGACTTAATGACTGAGCTACCCAGGTGCCCCAAGTAAAATCTTAAAAAAAAAATACTATTTTTAGACCATTTATAAGTTCACACACACAAAAAACAAAACATGAGATGGCAATACAGAGTTCCCACATAACCCCTCTCAACCTAAAGTTTTTCTCCAATACCATATTAATTATTAAGGTAGTACATTTGTTACAGTTAATGAGCAAATACTAACACATTGTTATTAACTAAAGACTGTATTTATATTAGGGCTCACATGGTGTTGTACATTCTTTAAGCTTTGAAAAAATGCATGACATCATGTATCCATCATTACAGTATCACATATAATAGTTTCACAGCCCTAAAAATCCCTTACGCTCCCTGTTTGTCCTTCCCTTCCTCACACTCCCAAACCTCTGGCAACCAATGATCTCTCTACTGGCTCCACAGTTTTATCTTTTTGAGAGTGTACTATAGTTGGAGTCATGCAGTATGTAGTCTCCCAGATGGGCTTTTTTCATTTTGTAATATGCATTTAAATTCATTGCCTGGATACACCACAGTTTAATTTTCATTTCACCTACTAAAGGAGATCTTTATGATTTGGATCTAGATGATTTGGTATCATCTTTGTTGCTTCAAAGTTTTGGCAATTGTGGATTAATCTGCAATGAACAACTCTGCGAAAGTTTTTGTACCGACATAAGTTTTCATCTCATTTGGGTAAATACTAAGTGCTACTGCTGGATCTTAGGGTGAGGGTTTTTTGTTGTTGTTGTTGTTGTTGTTGTTGTTAAGTAGGCTCCATGCCCAGTGTGGAGCCTGAACTCACCACTCAGAGATCAAGAGTCACATGCTCTACTGACTGAACTAGTCAAGCATCTCAAGAGTCTTTTTGGGGGTGAGGGGCACCTGGGTGGCTCAGTAGGATAGGCATCTGCCTTTGGATAAGGTCATGATCCCAGGGTCCTTGGATGGAGTCCCATGTTAGGCTCCTTGCTCACCAGGGAGTCTGCTTCTCCCTCTCCCTGCTACTCTCCCTGCTTGTGCTGTCTCAAATAAGATATATTTATAATATATAATCTTATACTAAATAAGATATATTTATAATAAATAATCTTACAAAAATAAGATAAATTTATTTGAGACAGAAAGAGAGAGCGCACACATGCACTGGGGGAAGGGTAAAAGAGAGTGAGAGAAAATCTCAAGCAGACTCCATGCTGAGTGCTGGGCCCAGTGCGGGGCTTGATTCCACAACCTTGAGATCATGAGCTGAGTTGAAACCAAGAGTCAGGTGTTTAACCACATTGGGCTCTGCGCTGGAGGTGGAGCCTGCTTAAGATTCTCTCTCTCAATCTTCCTCTGCCCCCACCCCACCCTCTGTCTTAAAAATAGAGTTTTGAAAGAATCTGCCAAATTGTCTTCCAAAGTATCTGCACCATTTTGCATTCCTACCAGCAAAGATGAATGAAGAGTTCTTTCTTCACATCTTCACTGGCATTTGGTATCATCTGTGTGATACCAAATTTTGGCCATTCTAATAGGAATATAATGGTATCTCATCATTTTATTAATTTATAACTCCCTAATATTATATTATATTTTCATATACTTATATGCCATTTAAAAATCTTTTTCGGTGAGATGTCTCTCAAGTCTTTTGCCCTTCTTTTAATAAGATTGCCTTCTTGAGTTTTAGAGGAGTTCTTTGTATATTATGGATAACAATGCTTTTATCAAAAAGGCACTTTGCAAATATTTTCTTTCATTCTGAAACTTTCCATTCTCTTAGTATCTTTTTCACAGAGAAGTCTTTAATTTTTTAAAAAGTCCTGTTTATTTCAATAATCTCTACACCCAAACCTTGAGTTTGGGGGCTCAAACTCACCACCCCAAGATCAAGAGTTGCATGCTCTCCCAAATGAGCCAGCTGGGTGCCCTGAGAAGTTTTAACTTTTAATTAAGTACAACTTATCCTTTCTATTATGGATTGTGCTCTTGTATCTAAATAAGTTATCACTGAAACTCAAGGTCACCTAGATTATTTTTCTGTTACCTTCCAGAAGCATTACCATTTTGTATTTATTTATTTAAAGATTTTGTTTATTTATTTGACAGACAGAGATCACAAATAGGCAGAGAGGCAGGCAGTGAGAGAAGAGGAAGAAGGCTCCCTGCTGAGCAGAGAGCCGGAGGACAGGAGCCCAATACGGGGCTCAATCCCAGGACCCTGGGATCATGACCTCAGCCGAAGGCAGAGGCTTTAACCCACTGAGCCACCCAGGTGCCTGGAGAAAGAGAATCTTAAGCAGGCTCATTGCCCAGCATGTAACCCAGTGTAGGGCTCAATCTCACAATCCTGAAATCATGACCTGAGCTGAAGAGTCAGATGCAATTTAAGCAAATGCGCCACCCAGGTGCCCCTCACGTGTTTCATGTCTATTTGTATATGCTCTTTGGAAAAATGTCTATTCAAATGTTTCCTGGTTTTAAATTGGGTAATTGGTCTCTCTGTTGTTGAGGGATAAGAGTTCTTTACAATGTTCTGGAAAGTAGACCTTTACCAGATATATGAGAAGAATGATTCTGTCCCATTCTATGGGTTGTCTTTTTACTTTGATGGTGTCCTTTAGGTAAAAAGGATTTAATTTTGATGAAGTCCAATTTATCTTTTTCTTTACTTGCTTTTGCTTTCAGTGTCATATCTAACTGTTGTCTAATATACAGTCATAAAGATTTACACCTATGTTATTATCCAGAATTTTAAAGTTTTAGTTCATACACTTGAGTGCTTGATCCTTTGGAGTTAATTTTTGTACCTGGTGTGGGGCAAGGATCCAACTTCATTCTTTCTCATGTGGATATCCAGGAGTCCCAGCATCAGTTCTTCAAAAGACCATTCTTTCCACCCCTGAATGGCATCCTTGTGAAAAATCAGTTTACAATAGGGACGGGGGCTTCCAATCCATGAGCAAGTGATGTATTTCCTTTTATTTACATTTTCTTCAATTTCTTTCAAGACATTCTGTAGTTTTCAGCACGCGTCTTGCCCTTTTGTTAACATTTTTCTGTTTCATTTCATTTTTGATCACTGCTAGTGTACAAAAGTACAAGTGATTAATATATATTAATCCTATATCCTCAATCTGGCTGAACTAATTTATTAGCTATAATAGTTTATGTGTGTGATCTTTAAGGTTTCCTATATGTAAGTTAACAACATCTAGAAAGGCATAGTTTTTCTTCATTTCCCAACTAGATGCCTGCTGCAGCTCTCTGGTGATAGCTTTGTTTAGCTTTAGTATCATGGTAATATTAGCCTCATAGTATGAACTGGGAAGTGTTTTCTCCTTTCCAATTCGATGGAAGAATTTATGAAAGGTTGGTGTTAATTCCTCTTTAAATGTTTGGTATAATCAAAAAGATTCAGTGGTCTGTGTCTTTCTCAGGGTCTGTCCGTTTCATTTATTTTCTTGGGACACAGCTGTTCACAGTATGTTTTTATAATCCTTTTTTTCCCATTTGGTCGGTAGTGATGTCTCTTTTTTTCATTCCTGATTTTAGAAATCTTACTCTTCTATATTTCATGGGTGTTTAGCTAAAGGTTTGTCAATTTTATTGATCCTTTCAAATAAACTTTTGGTTTCATTGATTTTTACTACTGTTTTTCAATTTTCCATTTACTCATGTTCTAATCTCTATTATTTCCTTACTTCCTATTATTTCCTTGCTTTAAGTTTGCTCTTCTTTTCCTTATTTCTCAAGGTGGAAATTGGGTTGTTTTGAGATCTTCATTTTTATAATAGGTGTTTACAACTATAAATTTCCCTCCAAACACTGTTTGCCTACATCCACAAGTTTTGGTAAGTTGCATCTTTGTTTTTATTTATTTCAAAGTATTTTCTAACTTTCCTTTTAATCTCTTCTTTGATGCCTTGGTTATTCAGGAGTATTAATTTTCATGTATTTATGAATTTCCTGAATTTATCCTTATTAAAATTTCTAATTTCTTTCCACTGTGGTTTGAGAACATATTTTATGTGATTTTAATCATTCTAAATTTAATTGGTCTTGTTTTATATCCCAACATAGTTGACTATCTTGAGAGAATGTGCCATATACATTTGAGAAGAATCTGTATTCTGCTGGTGGAGTGTTCTATAGATAATCGTTATGTTTAGTTGGATCACAGCATTCAAATATTCTGTTTCCTTGTTAATCTTATTTCTAATTTTTTTATCCATTATTGAAAGTATGGAGTTTTGAAGTCTCCAAGTAATTACTGTGAATTTTCTTTTCTTTTTTTTTTTTTTTAAAGATTTTATTTATTTATTTGATAGAGAAAGACACAGTGAGAGAGGGAACACAAGCAGGGGGAGTGGGAGAGGGAGAACAGATTTCCCGCTGAGCAGGGAGCCCAACGTGAACCTGGGATCATGACCTGAGCCAAAGGCAGACGCCTAACGACTGAGCCACCCAGGAGCCACTGTTGAATTTTCTATTTCTGCCTATTATGCTAATTTTAGTTTGATATATTTTGAGGGGTCTATTTTGGGTTAGGTTCATATGTATTTGTATTTTAGGTCTTCCTCATGGATTGACATTTTGCCATTATAAAATGTCCTTCCCTATCTCTAGTAACAATTGTTATCTTAAAGTCTGTTCTATCTGATAGTACAGCCACTCCATCTCTGTTTTGGTTACTATTTGACTCTATATAATCTTGTTCCATCCTTTTACTTTTACTTTCAACCCACTGTGTTTTTGACACTAAAATGTGTCTCTTGCAGAAATTATAACCATGTATTTTTCACTTAATCCATTCTCTAATCTCTATCTTTTGAGTGGGACATTTATTAAGGTAATTACTAATAGGGTAAGATTACTGTTTTCCACATGGTTTATATCTATTTTGTCCCTTTATTCTTCCACAACTGCCTTGTTTTTTTTTTTTTTTTAAAGATTTTATTTATTTATTTGACAAACGGAGATCACAGAGAAGCAGGCAGAGAGAGAGGAGGAAGCAGGCTCCCCGCTGAGCAGAGAGCCCGATGTGGGGCTCGATCCCAGGACCCTGGGATCATGACCTGAGCCGAAGGCAGAGGCTTTAACCCACTGAGCCACCCAGGCGCCCCTGCCTTGTTTTCTATTAAACAGATATTGTCCAGTTACCATTTTAATTTCCTTGTTCCCTTTGTTGTATTTTTCAGAGGTTTTTTTTTTTTTTTTTTAAGATTTTACTTATTAGAGAGAGAGAATGAGCACAAGCAAGGGGAGGGGCAGAGGAGAGGGAGAAGCAGACTCCCCACCCAGCAGGGAGCCTGATGCAGGACTCGATCCCAGAACCCTGTAATCATGACCTGAGCCGAAGGCAGACACTTAACTGAGCCACCCAGGTGCCCCTCAGAGTTCTTTTCTTAGTGTTTTCCTTGGAGATTATACCTAACATATTAACTTGGAACAGTATCATTTGGTTAATTAATATAAATTTCAGCAATATTAAAAAACTTTATATATGACTCCATTCTCTCACCTCTCCCTTGTGCCTTAATTGCCACACAAATTCAATCTTTACACTTTGTACACACTTCTACTCAGATTTACATCTATTGTTTTAAACAGTTGTTTCTTAAATCATGGAGTATGAAAAACTGACAAAAATAGATTTTGCTCTCTTTTATATTTATCTGTATGGTTACCTTTTCTGGTGCTACTTATTTCTCCATGTGGACACAAATTACAATCTAGCGTTAGTTCATTTCTACATGAAGGACTCCCTTTAGTATTTCTCGTAGGACAGGTGTGCCAGTGATAAATTTTTCCAATTTTTATCTGAAAATGTCTTAATTTCTCCTTTATTTTTTTTATTGGAATACTTAAATTTTATTTTACTTTTGTTTATTTTATTCCCCTTTCCTTATTTTTTAAATTTAAGTTCAATTAACATATGATGTATTATTAGTTTCAGAGGAAGAGTTCAGTGATTCATTCTCCTTCATTTAAAAAAAAATTGACATAGAGGTGCCTGGGTGTGGCTCAGTCATTAAGCATCTGCTTTTGGCTCAGGTCAAGATCCCAGGGTCCTGGGATCAAGCCCCGCATCCGGCTCCCTGCTCAGCCGAACCATACTTCTCCCTCTTCCCCTTCTCCTGCTTGTGTTTTCTCTCTTGCTGTTTCTTAGTCAAATAAATAAATAAAATCTTTTTAAAAATTGACATAAATCACATACTATAAAATGCTCCATTTTGTAGTCAAATGCTCTACCACTGAGCTATACCCCCTAAAATGCTCCATTTTGAAGAGTATAATTCAGTTGTTTTCAGTAATATTCACCAAGCTACATACTAATTCTGTAATATTTTCATCACCAAAAAGAACCCTGCACTCATTAGCACTTATTCCCCATTCTCGCCCACATTCTCACTCTCTGGAAACCAGTAATCTCTTTTCTGTCTTTATGATTTGCCTATTCTGGATAGTTCAATGAAATACTATATAAAATAACAGCATTTTTCGGGGCGCCTGGGTGGCTCAGTGGGTTAAAGCCTCTGCCTTCGGCTCGGGTCATGATCTCAGGGTCCTGGGATCGAGGCCCACATCCGGGTCTCTGCTCAGTGGGGAGCCTGCTTCCTCCTCTCTCTCTCCTGCCTCTCTGCCTACTTGTGATCTCTCTGTCAAATAAATAAATAAAATCTTTAAAAAAATAAAATAAGATAATAGCATTTTTATATCTAGCTGCTTTCACTGAGCTATTGTCAAGCTTTCTCTCGTTTTTTTTTAGTTTTTCTGGATCTGAATTCTTTTTTTTTTTTTTTTTTTTTAAAGATTTTATTTATTTATTTGACAGAGAGAAATCACAAGTAAGCAGAGAGACAGGCAGAGAGAGAGGAGGAAGCAGGCTCCCTGCTGAGCAGAAAGCCCGATGTGGGGCTCGAACCCAGGACCTGGGATCATGACCCGAGCCGAAAGCAGTGGCTTAACCCACTGAGCCACCCAGGCGCCCCTGGATCTGAATTCTTATTCAAACTTTTTCTTTCATTATTTTGAATATGTCCTCCCACTCCCTTCTAGCCTCCATGATTTCTTTTTCTTTTCTTTCTTTCTTTTTTTTTTTTTAATTATCCTGTTATTTTCATTCATAGTATCCAAGTCTGGCAAGTCATTTTCTTTCTTTCTTTCTTTCTTTTTTTTTTTTTTTTTTTTAAAGATTTTTTTTATTTATTTATTTGACAGACAGAGATCACAAGTAGGCAGAGAGGCAGGCAGAGAGAGAGGAGGAAGCAGGCTCCATGCTGAGCAGAGAGCCCGATGCGGGGCTCGATCCCAGGACCCTGAGATCATGACCTGAGCCGAAGGCAGCGGCTTAACCCACTGAGCCACCCAGGCGCCCCTCTTTCTTTTTTTTTTAAAGATTTTATTTATTTATTTGACAGACAGAGATCACAAGTAGGCAGAGAGGCAGGCAGAGAGAGAGAGAGAGAGAGAGGAGGAAGCAGGCTCCCCGCCAAGCAGAGAGCCCGATGTGGGGCTCGATCCCAGGACCCTGAGATCATGACCTGAGCCGAAGGCAGAGGCTTAACACACTGAGCCACCCAAGCACACCAGCCTCCATGACTTCTGATGAGAGAGCAGGTCTTAAACTTACTGACGATGCCTTGAACACATTAAGTTGCTTTCTCTCAGTGCTTTCCATATGCTTTCTTTGTCTTTCAGTAGTTTTACCGTGATGTGTCTAGGTGTAGATATCTTTGATTTTTACTACTTGGTATGCACTGGGCTTCCTGGATAAGTTTGCTACTCATTTTCATGAAATTTGAGAATTTCAGGCTATTGTCCCTTCCAATGTTCTTTCTTTTCTATTCTCTTTACTCCCCTTCTGAGAATCATGCTATATTTATGTTGGTATGATTAAATGGTATCTCACAGATCTCTGAGTCTCTATTCATTTTCTTCATTCCTTTTTCTTCCTTTTCCTCACACTGGATAATCTCAATTGACCTATCTTTAAGACTGCTGGTTATTTCTTCCACCTAGTCAAATCTGATACTAATCTCCTCCAATGAAATTTTCATTTATTATATATATATTTTTTAAAGATTTTATTTATTTATTTGACAGAGATCACAAGTAGGCAGAGAGGCAGGCAGAGGGAGAGGGAGAAGCAGGCTCCCCACTGAGCGGAGAGCCCGATGCGGGGCTTGATCCCAGGACCCTGAGATCATGACTTGAGCTGAAGGCAGAGGCTTAACCCACTGAGCCACCCAGGCGCCCTACTTCTATGTTTCTCTCTAGGATAATTTGCCTTCTAGATGCAGAATGCCATTTATTATCTTCCTTCACTGTGAGTTTGCCAGTGACAAAGTCTGTCAATTTTTTGTTTGCCATGGAATATCTTTCTTTCACCTTATTAGAAGTCATTTTTCTTTGATACTAGATTCTACATTGTCAGCTCTTTTCTTTTCTCTCTTAAAGAATCTTTTTAAATCTCTGCACCCAGTATGGGGTTCAAACTCACAACCCTGAGATTAAGAATTCCCAAAGCTATTATTTTATTACCTGTGGCTTACACTTTTTCTTTTGACAAGTTAGCTATTGGTCCATTTGTTGCTCTTTTTTTTTTTAATTTTTTTAATTTATTTATTTGACAGGCAGAGATCACAAGTAGGCAGAGAGGCAGGCAGAGAGAGAGAGAGAGAGAGAGAGAGGTGGAAGCAGGCTCCCTGCTGAGCACAGAGCCCGATGTGGGGCTCGATCCCAGGACCCTGGGATCATGACCTGAGCCAAAGGCAGAGGCTTTAACCCACTGAGCCACCCAGGCGCCCCCATTTGTTGCTCTTTTAAGGTAACCTTTTATATTCCTGACTAGTCTTAAGGGGTGTGTGTGTGTGTGTGTGTTTGTGTGTGTCCAACAGTTTTATTTATTATAATGTACCTCTTTTCGGATACTTCTTCTGTTCTATACCCTCTTTAACTTCCTTCTGGGCCAATTATGCATATATTATCTTTTAACCCCATACCTCCCATGTTTTTGTACCTCAATGCTTCAGTTTTTTTTTTTTTTTATCTTTCAGTTGACTTTTTACTTCCTCGATTAAGTCTAAACTACTGTTACCCATTTTTATGCATAGAGCTCTGTTTCCCCAAAATTTGTATGTTAAAGTCCAAACCCCTAGTATCCCAGAATGGGACTGTATTTGGAAATAGTGCCTTTAAAAAGAGGTTATTAGGTTGAAATGAGGTCACCAGGGTAGGGTGACCTACCTACCTAAATATGACTTGTGTCTTTGTAAGAAGAGGATATTAGGACACAGATACACACAGGATGAAGACCATAAGACAGAGAGAAGACGATCATCTACAAGACAAGAAGAGAGGACTCAGGAGAATCCAGCCCTGCCAACACCATGATCTTGGACTTCTCGTCCTCCAGAACTGTGAAGAAATAAATCTTTTTGCTGTTTAAGCCACCAGGTCTATGGTACATGATGGCAGTCCTAGAAACCTAATACAACCATCCATTGAGTATTTAATTCTGGTTGGCATAAATTTCAGTTCTAGAAATTCCAACTTTTTCTTCATAGTTCCCAATTCTTTGCTAAAATTCATAATGTCTTTTATCCCTTTAAACACATTAAGTGTGGCTATTTTTTTTTTAGAAGGGGGTAGAGAGAGAGGTGGGAAGAGAGAGGGAAAAAGAGAATCTTAAGCAGGCTCCATGCCCAGCACAGAGCCTGATGCAGGGTTTGATCTCACAACCCTGAGATCATGACCTGGGCTGAAATCAAGAGTCCAATGTTTAATCAACTGAGCCACCTAGGTGCCCCAAGTGTAGCAGTTTTAAAACATGTCTGATTACTCAATTATCTGAATCCTATGTGGACCAGAATTAATTATCTGGTTTTTTTGGTTGTTTGTTTTTAGTTCCTTCATTTTCTCTCCTTGTGTTATTAGTTATTATTTACTGACGGGTAGGCAATGTGGAAACATTTGGATGCCTAACATAATGTTACCCTTCTTCAAAGAATTTATATTTGCTCTGACAAGTGGGCCATGAAACTAGCAGTAGAGTTCACATAAATTCATATTCAGGAACTGACATGATTCAGAATCAATCTACGTATGGTTCTTCTTTACTCCTAATCTGCAGCCTTTTAGATTCACAACCCAAAGCATGGGAAGTATACTCAGGACCACAGATTTGGGGACCCTGGTCTCCTGGTTTTGATTCTTAAAGGCTTTCAAAAGTGCTAAAGCTTTTCAACATTTTAGCTGCCTTTTTCAGAATTAGCACATGGTCCTAGGCTCTAGGCCCTAGCCAACCATATCTTGGCTTTCTTACTCTTTTTTCTTCATTAAGTCTTCAATTAAACACAATTAGATTTTATACACACTCATGTATGCATTTACATATATGTGTGTCAATTTATCTATGTATGAATGCATATATGTATATATATATAACTATACCTACCCATACATGCATGTGTATAAACATGTACATGTGTATATATAATAATATATAATATAATATATTCCTTTCTCAGAATAGTATGCTAAACAAAGCATTTATAAATAGTGTTAATAGAAATTAGGTGAAGCCTGCAATGATATTTCAATACACAGAAGACTTAAGTTTGTTTCTTCCAGGAGTCTGTAGTATTAGTGCTCTGAGAAACTAGGGAACACTAGTATTCTGGGCCATTGTATCTGATTTCAGAAATTGTAATAATTCAAAGATGAGCTGTAGTTTAATCTAAGGGTTTACATACCACTCCCTCACCCTTATTCCTATGATGTAGCTCTTTAGGGCACCAAACCAAAATGTTGGAGGTTTCCTAGTGTCATCTACACTTAGTGAGTTCTAGACTCTAATCACCGTCCACCTGGAAACTGCAAGACTGTCAAAAGTACTCCTCAGGAAATTGAAAGGGAAAGAAAGGACCTTGAAAAACCTGCTCCTCCATCAAAGTAACAAGTACACTGCAAAAATGGTCAAAATCAAACTTCCTGGAATTGGGGATACTAACCGGAGGTTTGCAACAGTTTGAGGAGCATTTACCCAATGAAACCAGCTGACTCTCACAAGCTTTATGGTGTTTTAACTTGCTCTAACTCACATCCTCCTTTCTCTGCAGTAGCTGCAACAAACATCTGTAGCCTCACTACTATGATAATTGTGAAAATAATGTAGCAGTCACCGAAAGGGGCAGAACAGGCATTTAAAGAAATATCTGTCCAGTCAGTAACTGATCACTAAGCTAACCAAGGGGAAAAATTTTCAATGCTACTCATAATCTAGATTACGGAGATTATAGAATCAGGCCAGGAAAACCATCAAACAAAGAATAATAATTCCTGGGAGTGGAGATTTAATTTGAAGAGCTGTCACGTTATATTAAAAATGTCTAGTTTTCAATAAAAGCTTATGAGACACACAAAGAAATAGTAAAATACGGCTCATTCACATAAAAAAGTAGTCAATAGAAACTACCTGAGATAACCCAGTTGATAACTACTGAACAAGGACTTTAAACCAGTATTTTAAATACTGTTCAAAGAACTAAAGAAAACCATATCTAAAGACCTTAAGAATTGGAAATGTCTCACCAAATAGACCATCAATAAAGAAACAAGTTATAACCAAGAACCAAATAGAAATTTTGGAGTTAGAAAGTGTAATAACTAGAATGACAAATCACACTAGAGGGGCTTAACTGCAGATCTGATCAGGCAGAAGAAATAATCCATGAATTAGGAGATAGGTCCCCTGAGATTATCCAGTACAAGAAAGAAGGAAAAAGAAAAAAAAATGAACAGAGCCTCTGAGACAGTAGATGCCATTACACATACCAAATACAAATAACTGGAGTCTCAGTAGGACAGATGAGAGAGAAAGGGTCAAAAAGAAAGCTGAAGAAATAGTGGACCCCAAATTACTAAACTTGGTGAAAAATTTAACTTATCCAAGAAGCCTAAGGAATACAAAGTAGGAAAAACTCAAATTTGATCTGCAACATCAGTAATTCCCTGGGACTTCAGCCTGCTGGCCTCTCTGGAGATTTTGAACTTGCCAGCTTCCATAAATTATGTGAGTCAATTCCTTAAAATAAATAAATCTCTCTCTGCATGCACGAATGCACATGCACACTCACATATACACACACACACTCCTGACTCTGTTTCTTTTTTTAAAAAGATTTTATTTATTTATTTGACAGAGAGAGATCACAAGTAGGCAGAGAGGCAGGCAGAGAGAGAGGAGGAAGCAGGCTCCCCGCTGAGCAGAGAGCCCGATGCGGGGCTCGATCCCAGAACTCCAGGATCATGATCTGAGCCAAAGGCAGAGGCTTTAACCCACTGAGCCACCCAGGCACCCCCTGACTCTGTTTCCTTAGAGAACCCTAATACAGAATTAGCACACAAAAAGAGGAAGAGAATAAATCTATAAGAACAAAGTTTTTATACATTACTGAAATTAATTTGGTATTACTATGAGTAAGATTTTTATAAATTAATATGCAGAAAAAGCATTTGATAAAATCCAACACACTTTCAACATAAAAATGCTCATCACCTGTCAAAAAAAAAAAAAAAAGAGAGAGAGAGAGAAATGCTCATGAAATTAGGAATAGAAGGAAACTGCCTTAACATAAGAAAGCATCTGCCTTCGGCTCAGGTCACGATCCAACGGTCCCGGGTTCGAGCCCCACATGGGGCTCCCTGCTCAGTGGAAGGCTGCTTCTCCCTCTCCCCCATTCCCCCTGCTTGTATTCCCTCTCTCACTGTGTCTCTCTCTGTCAAATAAATAAAAATCTTTTTTTAAAAAAGATTTTTATTTATTTATTTGATAGAGAGAGATCACAAGTAGGCAGAGAGGTAGGCAGAGAGAGAGAGAGAGGGAAGCAGGCTCCCTGCTGAGCAGAGAGCTCGATGTGGGACTCTATTCCAGGACCCTGACATCATGACCTGAGCCGAAGGCAGCGGCTTAACCCACTGAGCCACCCAGGTGCCCCATAAATAAATAAAACCTTAAAAAAAAAAAACCCCGAGAAAGCAAATTTATGGAAAACTCACAGCTAACATATACTTAATAGTGAAAGACTTAAAATTATTCTCCTACAAACATCAGGAATAAAATAGGATGCCTGTTTTCATCGCTGCTATCAGTTTTGTACTGGAAATTCCAACCAGAGTAACTGTGCAAGAAAAAGAAATGACAGACATCCAAATTGGAGGGGTACCTGAGTGGCTGACTCAGTTAGTTAAGCATCTGACTCTTGGTTTGGGCTCAGGTCATGATCTCAGGATCACAGGACAAAGCCTTGCATTGAGCTCATGCTCAGCTCAAAGGCTGCTTGGGATTCTCTCGCTTTACCTCTCCTCCTCCCCTCTGCCTCTCCCCCTGGCTCATGTGAGCATTTTTTCTCTCTGAAACAAACAAACAAACAATCAAATAAAATCTTATAAAAAAAAAAGTAAAGTATCCAAGTTGAAAAGGAAGAAGTATAATTTGTCTATTTGGAGATTCCCTGATTCCATAAATAGAAAATTTCAAGAATTTTTGAAAAAAAGAAAAAGCCCTAAACCTAACAAACTCAAAAAAGTGCTAAGGTTAAAGATTAATACATACAAACCAGTTATGTTTCTGTATACCAGAAATGGACAATTCAAAAATGAAATTAAGGGAACAATTACATTTACAATTGCATCTAAAACAATAAAATCCCTAGGAATAAATTTAATCAAGGAGGTAAAATATTTATATATGGAAACTACAAAATGCTGCTGAAAGCAATTAAAGACGACCTAAAAAAATAGAAAAAATATTCTCCATCTATATATTATAGGACTAAATATTATTAAGATGGCAACACCTGCAAAGCAATCTACAAATCCAATGCAATCTTTATCAAAATTCCAATGGCTTTTTTTTCAGAAATGGAAATTTCATATGAAATCTAAGGGGCCCTGAACAGCTAAAACAATATTCAAAAAAGAAAACAAACGTTGAAGACTCACACTTCCAGATTTCAAAACTAACTATAAAAAGAAATAGTAGGGGCACCTGGGTGGCTCAGTGGGTTAAGCCGCTGCCTTCGGCTCAGGTCATGATCCCAGGTCCTGGGTTCAAGCCCCACATCGGGCTTTCTGCTCGGTGGGGAGCCTGCTTCCTCCTCTCTCTCTGCCTGCCTCTCTGCCTACTTGTGATTTCTCTCTGTCAAATAAATAAATAAAATCTTTAAAATAAATAAATAAATAAATAAAGATTGTATTCCAGAAATTCACATATATTAAAAAAAAAAAAAAAAGAAATAGTAATCAAAACAGTCTTGTACTGACATTAAGAATGACAGACAGGGGCGCCTGGGTGGCTCAGTGGGTTAAAGCCTCTGCCTTCGGCTCAGGTCATGATCCCAAGGTCCTGAGATCGAGCCCCACATCGGGCTCTCTGTTCCGCAGGGAGCCTGCTTCCTCCTCTCTCTCTCTGCCTGCCTCTCTGCCTACTTGTGATCTCTGTCTGTCAAATAAATAAATAAAATCTTTAAAAAAAAAAAAAGAATGACAGACATACATGGACAAAAGAAAAACAGATAAATTGGACTTCATAAAAATTTAAAATTTTTATGCATCAAATTAACATTACCAAGAAAGTGAAAACATTCCACAAAATGGGACAAAATATTTGCAAATCATTTATCAGACAAGCATTCTGTATCCAAAATATGTAAAAAACTTTACAATTCAACAACAAAAAGACAAATAACTGAATTAAGAAGTGGGGAAAAGGGGCACCTGGGTGGCTCAGTAAGTTAAGCTTCTGCTTTGGCTTGGGTCATCATCCCGGGGTCCTGGGATTGAGCCCAGAATCGGGCTCCCTGCTCAGCAGGGAGTCTGCTTCTCCCTCTCCCTCTGTCCCTCACCCCACTCAGGCTCTCTGTCTCTCTCTCAAATAAATAAATTCTTTTAAAAATGGGGAAAAGGGCGCCTGGGTGGCTCAGTGGGTTAAGCCTCTGCCTTCAGCTCAGGTCATGATCTCAGGGTCCTGGGATCGAGGCCCGCATCGGGCTCTCTGCTCAGCGGGGAGCCTGCTTTCTCCTCTCTCTCTCTATGCCTGCCTCTCAGCATCCTTGTGATCTCTCTCTCTCTGTTTCAAATAAATAAATAAAATCTTTAAAAAAAAATAAAATAAAATAAAATAAATAAAAAATGGGGAAAAGATCTGAAAGGACTTCTTCAAAGAAGATATACAAATAGACAATAAGCACATGAAAAAGATGTTTGACATCGTTATTAAGGAAATGCAAGTTAAAATCACAATGAGATACCACTTCACAGTGGCTACAATTAAAAATGGAAAACAAAGTCTTGGC
The DNA here is from genome assembly GCF_902655055.1 of Lutra lutra. NCBI lineage: Eukaryota > Metazoa > Chordata > Mammalia > Carnivora > Mustelidae > Lutra > Lutra lutra. The sequence continues at coordinate 45,004,915 of NC_062279.1, read as the reverse complement.
AAGGATTGGGGAAATTGGAAACTCTGTACATTGCTGGCAGGAATGAGAATGGTGTGGCCACTGTGGAAAACAATTTGCTGGTTCCTCAAAAAGTTAAACACAGAATTACCTTATGGTCCATCAATTTCACTCCTAGGTATATACCCAAAAGAAATGCAAAGAGGTACTCAAACGGATACATATATAAGCATATTTACAGCAGTATTCACAATAACAAAAGGTAGAACAAGTCCGAATGTCCATCAATAATGGATGGATTAACCAATTGCAGAATACACACACAATGGATATCATTCATCCATAAAAAAGAACAAAGTAGTGATATATACTACAACTTGCATGAGCCCTAAAAACATGCTCAACAAAAAAAGCCACACATAAAAGGTCACATATTTTATGATTATTTCTACAAAATGTATCCAAAATCAGTAAATCCATAGGGACAGAAAAGCAGAGTAAACATTACCAGTAAATAGAGTAAATGGGGAATAATTACCTCCCTCCCAAATCAAAAAGACGTCGGACCTGGCAAGTAGATATTTTGCTGTGCTTGCTTGAGGTGAAACCTGGGTCCATGAAATGAATGGACACTGGAAGACTGCAACAATGCAGAAATGGATTGAATCGACATTTCTCTTGCACACTCTGAAGTGCAAAATGCCACCAAGAATTGTTCTGGCTGATAAGAGGAGATAACAGAGAATGCAGATGGCTCTGGGATAGATTCCCTGAAGGGAAGGCCCTGCACATAGGTGGCAAGTTAGACTATCCTGGTAGCTCCAGGAGGCAAGAAATACTTTCTGACATAAACAGACATCTATTGTGGACTGGGCTATGCATACCTCCTGGTAGATATAAATGCTCAAAATACTAAAAAAAAAGATCTACAACAAAACATACTGTATCAATTTGGACTGACAACTCACATTTCCTCAGATCGAAGAACACATTTTCATCTTCAGAGTAACAGTTTGATAGCGAACAGAATGAACAACTGAAACTTTTTTTTTTTTTTTTTTTTTTGGTCTAAAATGCAGAGAATAAAGGCATGAGGGTTGACTTGCAAGATTTCATGAGTATGTACAGACACTCAACATGAACGGGACCCAGAGGATGTCTCTCCCTTTCTCTGGGCGATCCAGAGAAGAGAGGGTGGAGAAAGATGCTGCTATAACAACATTTTTTGTTTTCCTCACATGACCTCAACACTTTTTTTCCTACTGGTTCTCAGACCAGAACTGCAATTGCAGATGCCCAAACTGGGATAAATGGTATATCCGTTCTCTAGGGCTGCATAACAAAGTATACCAACTGAGTGGCTTCAACAACAGGTATTGTTTCACAGGGGTGGAGGCTAGAAGTATGAGATCGGGGTGTTGGCAGGGTTGGTTCCTTCTGAGGGGTATGAGGGACAATCTGTTCCATGACTCCTTCCTAGCCTCTGGTGGCCGCAGGTGTTCCTTGGCTTCTAGACGGCGATCTCCCTGTGTCCTCACGTCATCTTTCCTCTACGTGTATCTGCCCCTGCGTTCAAATCTCCTCTTTTCATAAGGACACAGTCATATTAGATTAGGGCACACTCTAATGACCTCATCTTAACTCCATCATCCACAAAGGCCCTATTTCCAAATACAGTCACATTCACTAGTACTATGTGTTAGAATGTCAGTAACTTGTGTGTGTGTCGGGGGAGGGTATAATTCAACCTATAACAATCTCTAAGCAAAAAACTGTAACTATACTTTTAAACCATTATGATGAAATTCCTAAGGGTCTGATGGGGTAGATCAGGCTTTCACCCCTCTAACAAAATTGAGGTTCACAGGAAATGCAGCTAAACTGCCTAGTGGTCAAGAGAGCTCACTAATTCTGTACCTGTGTAGCCCTTCCTATATGAATGGGAGTGGACTGAGGGGGAAAGCACCTACCACGCTAGAATTGCTATCAGCAACCTATACCAGCACAGGGGCCAAACCTAACATTCCTTCCAAAGGAAGAAAAGTTAAGGTATAAATGGAAAGAAGGAAGAATGGTAGCTGAGGATAAAGGAATGTTATGCAATGAAGGAAATCCAGTATTACATTCATTGGTATCTCAAAACAGGCCTAGAACAAGAAATAATATTGCCTGTAGCTTAAGTGTACCACATGCCTGAAAAAGTAGAGCCACGTTGTTGAGACTGTTCTTGCTTTTAGAACCTGACAATGTCAAATGAAAGCCTGCAAACTTAAGTGGCATAGTTCTGGGAGATCTTTTGGTCATGTAATATGACAGTGAACCGGAATAATTACTCATGCCTGAGTGGAGCTGTAGTAATGCCTCAGTATCTTCTGATTCATATTTCAGGTTGTATTTACTACCATACTACAATGTGATGGGGCACTAACCTTGTTAGTTAAGAATCAGTTCTATTGGGGCGCCTGGGTGGCTCAGTGGGTTAAAGCCTCTGCCTTCGGCTCAGGTCATGATCCCAGGGTCCTGGGATCGAGCCCCGCATCGGGCTGTCTGCTCTGCAGGGAGCCTGCTTCCTCCTCTCTCTCTGCCTGCCTCTCTGCCTACTTGTGATCTCTGTCTGTCAAATAAATAAATAAATAAAAATCTTAAAAAAAAAAAAAAGAATCAGTTCTATTACTTAAACAAGTATTATAATAATACTGATGTTGATAGTCAAGTATATTTGGAAACTGGGGTAATGCTTCTTCAGGATATAATACTGATGCAAGAATGAATGGCCTGAGAAAGAACTGGATTAGTTAACCACCAGCTAAATTGTATGCTCAAGAGTTCTGCACAAATTTAGTGGAAGGAATAAACAGTGTCAAATCGAGGGGGAAAATGTAACTAAATTAGTATAAACAAATGAAAATGTATGTAACAGTTTTATAGGCAGATCCATTATTTAACTCTATCCCATCCCCACACTGCCTCCTCCAAATATTAGGCATATTCATACTGAGACTACTGGACAAATGAAATGCAGTGAAAGTGATACTGCATGACTTTCCAGGGTATGGTATAAAAGCAACGTGATTTCCACCTGGCTCTAGTTTCTTGGAATACTCACACCTTGAACTGTGTCCCACCATGCTGTGAGGAAGCCCAAACTAACTCATGTGGAAAGACCACATGAGGAGCACCTGGATGGCTCAGTCGTTAAGCGTCTGCCTTCAGCTCAGGTCATGATCTCAGGGTCCTGGAACTGAGCCCCACATTATTGGGCTCCCTGCTCAGAAGGAGACCTGCTTCTCCCTCTCCCACTTCCCCTGCTTGTGTTCCCTTTCTCACTGTGTCTCTCTCAGTCAAATAAATAAAATCACAAAAAAAAAAAAAGAAAGAAAAGAAAAGAAAAAAGAAAGACCATATGAAGAGTCACCAGAGCCGACTGCACCCTGCGCAACTTCTTGACTTCAGAATCATAAATGCTCACTGCATGTCACTAAGTTTTAGGGTAAATTTGTTACATGGCCATCAATAACCAAGCAGTGCTCAAGTAATTCACAGCCCAGAGAAAGATAAATAAGGATACAATGAACTAATATAAGGCAAAATGTAATAGCCACTACATAGAAGTAAACAAGGAGACTTGGAAAAAATAAGCAAAGGAAAAAGGGGCCTTGGAAGAGGAAGGAACATAAAGAAATAAGTCTAAGGTATGGAGCACTGGGCGGCGGGGGCGGGGGGTGCAGAAAAGGCTTCAAAGAAGGAATCTTTGAAAATCTAGCACCTAACAGAAGACCTTGAAGGGAAATAGTGCAAACAACAAGAAAAAGGAAGGTGTGGTAGGACTTGGTGACAAGGTAGTATATATATAGGTCTCCTTAGAGACAAAATTCAACTTTTTTTTTTTTACGTGATCACAAATCGTGATAGAATCGTGAAAGAATATTAAACTATTTGAAGGACAGTGTAGGAAAGAGTCTAAAAAGAAACAAGTTGGCGTTCTATTGACTGTGATCATATGAAATAATTAAATTTCTTGCTGTTACTCTCCATGCAAAGGGCTAACTCTGACCCTAAGACATGAAAACCACTTATCAGCACTTCCTTTGATGTACTGGCCAAGGTAAAACCCAGTACTTTGCTTGCTCATTGTGCCAGACCCAATATCAGTTTAATGACAGCAATTCTCCACAGTTATCATTCCTGGGAGTTCTAGGGGTGATTTACAGGGAGGCATTTGTCTTGAACCGAAATGAAAAGTACCTAGTAATAGCCATAAAAAGCTGAGTAAATTCATAAGCTGAAATTTACCCCCACTTTCCTGATAAGGGCATGAAGATTATGTCTACAGACATCAAGTTGACCAACTGGGAATAATCATTACTTACCAAACAAAATCAAAGTATTTATCTCTTGTACAAGTAGAAGCCTGAAAGCAGTCCCTTCGAGATGCCTTTGCCAATTGCCAAAGTTGCCAATGACTAACTTTTCCGTCTGTTTAGGAGATACCTTCAATTTGGGACCCCTCCCACTAAGTCAGACTTCCTCTTAAAGTGGTCAGATAGGCAGTCCTTAAAAACCCCAAACTTTATAAAATTTCTGTTCTGGGACACCTGAGTGGCTCAGTCAGTAAGCGTCTACCTTCAGCTCAGGTCATGACCCCAGGGTCCTACTCCGCGGGGAGGCCTGCTTCTCTCACTCCCCACCACTCCCCTGCTTGTGCTCACTCTCCCTGTCAAATAAATAAATCATCAAAAAAATAAATAAAATAAAATTTCTGCTCTCCTCACCTCATAAAACTTTTTTAAGGAGCCCACCAGGCACAGCTTCAGGCTATCCACAATCTCCTGATGAGGCATCTGGAATACCACTCGCGAATACCATTTTGTGAGAGTGCTGGGAAGAGGCAGTAAGAGAGAGACAGATGAACACACACTCGCAGAGGAAGGCCCACAATCTGAATGTCAGTACACACAGGCTCCTCTATGCACCGATACAAATACCTAGTAAATGCATTTGTGTTACAGGTAAAAACACGTGGCAATACAGGGAAAAATATATGCCACATATAGAATGTAAAAATATAGACATAATTGTGATATTTGCTACAAAACCACTTCCAGCTGAAAAAATTTAACCACCTAGATAACCACCAACAGAAGACTAAATAGTGCTCTAGCATACAATAAATTCCATGCAGCAGTTAAGAAGAATTGGTTGAGATTTATTTGTATGGACATGACGAAATGTCAGCAATATATAATTTAAGTACATAAAACAAGCTAAGGAATAGTATACACAATAATATGCCATTTTGTATACATATATACACCACCTATATGTGTTACTAGGTGCATAAATGAGATCTAGAAGTATATATACATCAAAATTTTGGGTGATAGTTACTAAAAGATGGCCCATAAGTTACTTTCACTTTCTAAATTCTGTAGTTATCTGCATGAGCATGCCTTGTTTTACAATCAGAACAAAAAAATTCCTCATTCCTGGGGGAAAAATCCACTAAGACACAGCCCGCATTTTGAAAACGATTACACCACAGCCGGGGAACAAACTTACAGATCTGACAAGTCTGGTAAATAGACTAGATAAACTACTAGGAAGATAAAGGAGGAAAAAGTTAAGTATACTTTCGTAAAGTATACTTTTATTGTAATACAAAATATTAGAAAGCATTCCCTGGATTTATAGTAAGACTGGCATCAAAATGAGGTAACCGAACAAAATGGCACTATAAGTAGTACTTACAGATTGATGCTTGCAACGAAGCCAACCACAGATCGCATGCCTCGGCTAGGATCATGGTAAACATCCATCCCAATCACCATTATTGTTTCTGGGTTAGAAAACAAAAAACAGACCCCAAACAACAAGCAATCCATCACCCCATCTTTTTGTTATCTGTACCCCCAAAAGCAACATATGAAAATAAGTTCTGGGAAAGGAAGAGAAAGACTGACATCAACTTGACATCTTTTTAAACACTATGAACGAGTCAGAGATCTAGAACAGGATCAGCACACTTCTTCTGTAAAGGACTAAAGAGTAAATACCGTTGGGCTCTGTGAGCCACACAGTCTCTGCAGGAACTCTCCAGTTCCATCTGTCGTTACAGTACGAGAGCAGCCGTAGCTAGTCTATAAAGAAGTATGGTTGTATTCCAATAACACTGCACTTAATAGACACTGAAAATGGATTTTCAAATACTTTTCATGTGTCAGGAAATATCAGTCTTATTTTTATTGGTTTCAACTGTTTAGATTTATAAAAACCATTCTCAGCCTGTGGGCTATACCAAATCAGGCTATGAACCGCTTAGACTACTAAGCATGGAGAATAAGATAACTCTCTGAGGAAAACAACTAGGTAGGAGTCTCTGGAGAGCTAAATTGAATGAAGACACATCTCAGCATCACTCACCAGAGGAATATCCACTCCCCAGAGCTCACCACCCAATTTACAATTAATCTGAAGTAAAATTTTCTGCGCCACACTCCGAAGCCTGGTTGGCTGACCAATGGTTCGGACATTGATGACCTATAACAAAGGGGTGTGGGGAAAGAGGACACTATCATCTTGTCAGACGATGTAAACAGGCCTAAAGTAAACACTACATTTGTTTAGGAAACGCCAGTTAGCAGATAACACACTTTGACCAGTTCTAATTCTAGGATTTCTAGGCAGGCATTGCACTCACACATACACACTCCCCACAAACACAAAACAAAACAGAACAATAAACAACTAAAAAACAAAAACTTTCAAAAGAATCTCATACAGGATAATTTTTTTTAAACCTACTAAGGAAAAACAGCTTTCCCCTTTCAGAGGGAAGCCTATACTCTCAGAACCCAGTCATGTGAAACCACCCAGCAGCTCACCCACTGAACCAGCAAGAGTAACTCATTTGGGAACAGGAAGGCAGCATTTACAAAGAGCATCTGCTTTTAACCAGGTTACTCTAATAAGGGGAATGTTCCACCAGACAGCATACACACGTGGCTTCTAATAGTTACTTCAGTCTTTTTGAACACCTGTATCCCTCTTTTCAAAGCCTCAAGAGAGGCTAGAGTTTCCATCTGTGCCTCCTGCCCAGCTCCCACTCACCTGTGAGGGCACAGGAGCCTGCACACAGCACAGCTTTTTAATGGCCCCATAGAGATCGTCACGTGTGCCCATAATGATGCAAACAACCATCTGTATCTTCCCCTTGAGGAGATAAAGTACATAAGTCAGGCATTGAAACTCTCAGGGCACCTTGATGGGGCTCCAGCTGGGGGCAGTCTAAGAGCCTGCAAAGTCGTGGGACCTTTAAGGAGGAAGAGGACTGAAACAAAGACGGGAGACATTCCAACCCCAAACAGGTCTTTGAACCTTTGCTGGGTTCAGGGCTTCTTTGCACAGATATGGAATATGATACCATAGATTATCTAGAGCTGGTCCTGACCAACTGACGTCTTTCTTAGGACACTTAAGATGCCTGGAAAAGGCAGGCTTGAAAATTTGCAAGGGTTACTTAGTTGCTGCTTTCAATTCCCTATAATGCTTTTTTTTACCATTCTCTTCAGTAAACTAACCACCTTATTACATTCATACCACATACCACATGAGGAAACATGGAGTACAATACCACAAGAAACTATTAGGAGCCGAACACAAAAAAAATGAAGCTACAGCCAATCCGTAAGTGGCTCTTCCTTACTCTCTGGTTACAAGACAGAATAGTATGGCCAGCAGAGTAGCTCATACAAGCATCCTTGACCCCTTACTGTTTCATAAGAGTTCCAACACCAGAGGGGCGCCTGGGTGGCTCAGTCGTTAAGTGTCTGCCTTTGGCTCAGGTCAGGATCCCAGGATCCTGGGTTTGAGCCCCACATCGGGCTCCCTGTTCATTGGGAAGCCTGCTTTTCCCTCTCCCACTCCCTCTCCTTATATTCCCTCTCTTGCTGTCTCTCTCTGTCAAATAAATGAATAAAATCTTTAAAAAAAAAGAGTTCCAACATTGGAAACACAGGACCTTTCAAAGTCTGAATAAAGAAAAGTGAAATGAAGGTGCTAATCCTTTATGCCAGAAAGAGCTACTAATGGCAAATCAATAGTATATTATTCCAAATCAAGATTAGTGTTAGATTAAGACCTCTCTGAGGGACGCCTGGGTGGCTCAGTCCGTTAAGTGCTTGCCTTTGGCTCGAGTTATGATCCCAGAGTTCTGGGATCAAGTTCCACATCCAGTTCCTTGCTCAGTGGGGAGCCTGCTTCTCCCTCTGCATGCCTCTCCCCTTGCTTGTGCTTGCACGCACGTGCTCTCTCTATGACAAATAAATAAGCAAAATCTTAAAAAAAAAAAAAGAGACCTCTCTAAGAACACATTCTAGTAATCACATCAAAGAACTTCAAAAGTCACAGAGAACACAGGCTGCACACTGGGAGCCTATGGGTTGGACCTACCAAACATGTAGCTTTTTAGTCCCTACAGTGATTTACATGTGTTGTTTTTATTAACACTTTTTACATTTTATTATTATTATTTAAGATTTATTTATTCGTTTGACAGAGAGAGACACTGCGAGAGAGGGAACACAAGCAGGGGGAGTGGGAAAGGGAGAAGCAGGCTTCCCGCTGAGCAGAAAGCCTGATGTGGGGCTCAATCCCAGGACTCTGGGATCACAATCTGAGCTGAAGGCAGACGGTCATCGACTGAGTCACCCATGTGCCCCTATCATTTTTTTTTTAAGTAGGCTCCATGCCCAGTGTGGGGCCTGAACTCATGACCCTGAGATCAAGAGTCACATGCTCTCCTGACTGAGCCAGCCAGGTGCATCCCTCCCTTTTTAAACTAACATTTAAACATAAGGAGGGGCACATACACACAAATCCAGATTTTCTTGCTTCTACTGAAAAAGGAGTAAATTAAAAATTAATTTGATAATGCTATGCTTTTATAAGCAGTCATAGGATTTACTCTCTTTAGTTCACTACAATCAACTCCCAGCTAAATTCACTTGCATTATTCACCTGGCTCCCGCAGACATCTGAGTTTGAGACCCCTAATAAATAATACAACAGCATGCCCTGAAGACAACAGAGACAAGACCAATTATGAGTTAAGTTTGGTAAATGTGATGAATGAACATCATATCCATGCTGCATGAAAACTGATAGCAGTATACTCTCCTAAAGAGAACGTGGCAAGTGGTGTGATGGGGGAGCTGAGGTCGTATACAGGGTTATTCTTTTGAAAGCAGAACAGAATTATCAATGATCAGGCGTAGGGGGAGGCCACACCAGACTACAAGCGTGGGAAACCAGGAAGAAATTACAAAGAGAGACAGAACACAAGGGTGCTGCTCTGAGTGATAACTAGAGCGGGGAGGGCAGGGATAAGAGAGATCCCAAGACAATCTCATTCCAGTACTGCTCTCCCGTGAATGGACTCTTCCAGTCAAAGGCTAATTACTTTTGTTGAGGCCCCTCCTTAAGCTTCTTCCTCTGTTTCATCTACAAACAGGGAAGAACTGCAGGCCTGAACTACAGAGTATACGAGTGCTGAGACCTGCTCAGCTTCAGTGGTCCTGATCAGCTGTCAGGACTGAGCTGATGGGCCAGGTGCCAAGTTCATTGCCAGAACAATTCAAATCTTAAGCCAGACCAGACTGTGACAGCTAAATACTGAATCGTGCAAAATGGCACTGGGCCCAAAAAGTTGCTTTCTGAGCACAACATGTTCTATATAGATAACGAACTAAAGTTAAGTCAGCTAATCGGTCTATTATGTGAAAAAAGAACACAAGAGTGAGGCTGCCAACATAGAATGAGAGCGGCAGAATTAACCAAAGGGCATAATTATTTTATTTTATTTTATTTTATATTATAATATAAATATATTATATATATATTATATATTATATATATATTATAATATATTTATATTATAATATTTATATTATTTCATGTGTACATGAGTAACAAACTGGTTTCTGGGCATCAAAAACAGTAGACTGACAACCAAGATCATTTAAAATCAAGTGTTCAAGTATTTTAAAACAGGCATTCTATAAATATACTCAAATTAATTTATTACCTCAACTCCTAGCATGGATTGAATGGTTCTGACATAGGTTTCTATTCGATCATCCTTTAGTTCAACCCAGGCCGGTGGGCTCATGCGCATACCAATGGGGCCAGCTATCTTCTCCAACATGTTAACCAGTTCTCGGGCCTGATCCATTGCTCTCTTTGGGTAAAACAGTGCCCAGAAATGCATGGGGACCTAGGAATAACCACAAGCTATTTTTAGTACTTCTCATAACTTAGACACTCCAGAGTCACACCCAGGAGGTATTATTCTAGAGAATAAATCACTTTTAACTCTCTCTGCTTGAATCTTTTCTGATCTAAGTCCTGTAACTAACACAGATGTATACAATTAAGTAAACTGGGGACTACTTTCACAGTGGAGTAGTATGCAGCAATGAGAATGAAAGACTACAACTATATCTAACAATATGGATGAAACCCACCAATCAAGGCTGAAGAAATTAAGCCAGACATAAAAGAATATATACTGTATGGTTTCACGTATACATCAAGTACAAAAAGCAACTGAAATGAATCTATGCTGTTGGATAGTGACTCCTCATATCGTTTTTAAGGTTGAGAGGTAGATAGTAACAAGGAGCATGAGGGATGGCTTCTGGGTGATTGGTAAAGTTCTCTTTCTTAACCCTTGCTGTGGATTCCATAGGTTTATGAACCTTTGAAAATTCCTCAAACTTACACTTGTAAATATACTTTTTCTTTAAACATTTCAATAAAAAGTTTTAGAAACAGATGTGTGTACTTTACACATGGCCCAAAAACATTTAAAAATAAATATACCATTTTGTTCTTTAGTTCCCTTGGTGGGGGCTGTTTTAATTACACTTCTTTCATGGATAAAAACATCCTTCCCCAGGGAAAAGTGGGGGAAAATAAAGGAACATAAAAGGGAGAATGGGTAATAGGCTGGCACTGTATGAGTTACCATAGCAATCTATTTCCTTTTCCTAATTCTATAGCCAACCAAAGTGCTTACCTCTAACAATTCATCAATTTGCTCTATTTGAAGGACCCATTTAGTAGATAATGCAGGATAGGAATTCAGATGGTACTCTCCCTCCAAAAGAAGACACTGAATCCTTCCTGCTTCCTAATTTCCATACTTATAGGAATACTGGTCCTCTCTTCACCACCTCAAAAGTCACTTACAGTCAAGATGGAAAGGTCCCTGGTTACTTCCTTAATCCAGTTTAGTTCCTGAGATGTGATAAATGAAGTATTTCTTAAGTTAATTCTTTCCATTGGGAGAACACGTCCTTCGATCTAAATACAAAAAAAAGTACCCATGACATGAGCCATCTGCAAACACTATTTAAGGAAAGAACAACGATACTGTTCTCTCTTGGGCCAACTCCACTATGTAAACCTGTCCAGGTTATAACCTCTGAGAATGGCACAAAAATGAAACTGTAGCAGCGAGTCTAGGCTAATAAAACCTTGGACAAATACAGGTAAAATTTTTATAGGCATGGCTCTTTAATTATTGAAGCTTCCAACATGGTCTCCCAAGAAAGGGATTAGAAAGCACTGCCTCTTTAGAAGTAGAGAATGCATGTAAAATAACTGCATTTCAAGATAAATACTAAAATAATTTTTATTTATTTATTTGACAGAGAGAGATCACAAGTAGACGGAGAGGCAGGCAGAGAGAGAGAGAGAGGGAAGCAGGCTTCTTGCTGAGCAGAGAGCCCGATGTGGGACTCGATCCCAGGACCCTAGATCATGACCTGAGCCGAAGGCAGCGGCTTAACCCACTGAGCCACCCAGGCGCCCCATTACTAAAATGATTTTTAAAAATATTTTAAGGGACAAACTGAAAGTAGAAAATTAAAAGTAAAATTTCTTAATAAGGCTGAACATAAACTATTACACTTTAAAATGAAAAAACAGGGAGGAAAATGCATAAATATAATGAAAGAACAAATTACCATTAGGAATAAGTCAATCAAATCTAAATACCCCAAAATAGGAAAATAATTAAGTTGATATAACAACATGATGGACTATTTTGCAATCATTAAAACCAGTTTCCATCTAATATGATACTGTTTTTACAAAAAATAAATAGTAATATATGCATCAATAAAAACCGAATGAGTCTATATTTAGTGGTGATTATCTCTGCGGATATGTAATTATAGAGGATTTTTACTTTCTATGATCTCTACCATTTGTTTATTAAAATTAACAAATACTGGGGCTCCTGGGTGTCTCAGTTGGTTAAACACCTAACTTTTGATTTTGGTTCAGGTCATGATCTCGGGGTTATGAGATGGAGTCCCATGTCAGGTTCCATGTTCAGCGAGCAGTCTACTTGAAATTCTTTCCTTCTCCCTTCTGCCTCCCACTGCCCCCCGCCCGCCTCTTGCACATGTGCTCTCTTTCTCTCTCACTCTTGCTCTCTCAAATAAATCAATCTTCAAAAAAATACTTATTTTATCTATAACCAAAAGAATGTAATGAGTTTATTAACATAAGTAACAATTTCCATATTAGCAAGAAAAAGGAATCAAACTCATGATATGAAAGTAAATTTTTAAACCTTTTTAGAGGGCAATTGGCAATATATAACAAAAGTACTAAAAACATAAATGTCCTCTGACATTTCCACGTCCATAAATCTATGAAAATAAACAACATTACAAAGACTTAGTTACAAGGTTGTTAACTGAGTAACTACTTCTAATTAAAAAATACTAAATTCTGGGGCGCCTGTGTGGCTCAGTGGGTTAAGCCTCTGCCTTTGGCTCAGGTCATGGTCTCAGGGTCCTGGGATCAAGCCCCGCATGGGGCTCTCTGCTCAGCAGGCAGCCTGCTTCGCCCTCTCTCTCTGCCTGCCTCTCTGCCTACTTGTGATGTCTCTCTGTGTCAAATAAATAAAATCTTTAAAAAAAAAATACTAAATTCTTGGGGCACCTGGGTGACAGTCAGTTAAGCATCTGCCTTCAGGGGTACCTGGGTGGCTCAGTGGGTTAAACCTTCTGCCTTCGGCTCAGGTCATGATCCCAGGGTCCTGGGATCGAGCCCTGATTCGGGCTCTCTGCTGAGCCGAGAGCCTGCTCCCCGCCCCCTCTCTGCCTGCCTCTCTGCCTACTTGTGATCTGTCAGATAAATAAATAAAATCTTTAAAAAAAAAAAAAAAAAGCATCTGCCTTCAGCTCGGGTCATGATACCAGGGTCCTGGGATCAAGCCCCGCATCAGGCTCCCTGCTCAGCGGGGAGCCTGCTTCTCCCGCTCCCTCTGCCTGCCACTCTGCCTGCTTGTGCTCTCTCTGTCAAATAAATGAATAAAGTCTTTAAATAAATACTAAATTCAATTTTAATGTGAAAGAATAGAAAATTGTTAATAAACTATCTTGCGGCCATTAAGATATTTAGAAAAATATTAAATTACATAGAAAAACATTCTACATATACTGAAGGGAAAAAGGAAACTATCTGAATACATGCCATGTGCGAGTATGCATAAGCACGCAAGCATGCCCATGTACACACACACACAAATCCATTGAAGGGTATGTATAAAAACGTTAACAGCGGTTATCCTGATACAGAAAGATGAACTTTTGGGGCACTTGGGTGGCTCAGTGCGTTAAGCCTCTGCCTTCGGCTCAGGTCATGATCTCAGGGTCCTGGGATCGAGCCCCACATTGGGCTCTCTGCTGGGTGGGGAGCCTGCTTCCTCCTCTTTCTCTGCCTGCCTGTCTGCCTGCTTGTGATCTCTCTCTGTCAAATAAATAAATAAAATCCTTTTTTTTTAAATTTTTTTAATTTTTTTTTAAAGATTTTATTTATTTGACAGAGAGGGAGAAATCACAAGTAGGCAGAGAGGCAGGCAGAGAGAGAGAGAGGAGGAGGCAGGCTCCCCACGGAGCAGAGAGCCTGATGTGGAGCTCGATCCCAGGATCCTGGGATCATGACCTGAGCTGAAGGCAGAGGCTTTAACCCACTGAGCCACCCAGGTGCCCCTAAATAAATAAAATCTTAAAAAAAAAAGAAAGATGAACTTTTTTCTTTCTTGGTTTAGATTTTCTACATTCTCAAATTAATATTTAATAACAAAAAAACATGTTTAAGATATAATATTAAAGGAAAAAGAAGATGCAAAACCATACACAATACAATCACAGCTCTGTAATAAAAAGATTTATAATCACAGAAAAATGTGTGGATGAAGGATATATATTGAAGTATCTTTCATATGTATATAAAATAAATCACTGAGATATCATCTTTGGATGATGAAATTACTGATGTTTTTATTTATTTCTTTACTTTTTATAAGGTTTCAACATTTTCCTTATTGACTATCCATTACTTTTATTTAAAAAAAGAAATTTTTAACAAGGAGTCAATTAAGAGTGTAAGAGAACTAGAGAAAAGACAGAATTAATTATTTTGGTATAACCTCAAAAGAAAGGTGAAAAGTAGTAATGACTAACATTTACTGAGCACTTGCTATGTGTCACATATGATGCTGAAAATGTTACCATTTAAATTCTTGCAATTCAATTATCATCCTCATTTTACAGATAAAAAAACCAAGAGATGCTAAGCAATTTGCTCAAAGCAACTACGATGGCAAGTGGTAAAACTGAGATTCAAAGCCAAATAAGCAGACACTGAAGGCCAAGGACTCTGCCACCATCTCACACTGCCTCTGCCCTATGGATCATGCCACACAAAATACAACACAGGAGGCTCAGGCAAAATGCAGGCAGAAAGAGCCATAAGAAAATCAGAATGGTGTAAGTACAAAACTCTCTATGCCTACAGAAAGAATGTCAATAGTATATTGAAAGAATCACAATTATTGGAAAAGAAAAAAAAAACTTGGAGGAAAAAAAAGGACACACAGAACCTTAAGAATTATTTGGATTGTAAAACTGAAAATGAGGTAATTTTTTTAATAAAGATTTATTTTTTTATTTTACTGGGTGGGAGAGTGCATGTGAGCATGGGGATGGAGACAGGGAGAAGGAGAGAGAGAATGCCAAGCAGAATTCTTGCTGAGAGTGGAGCCCAGCGTGGGGCTCGATCTCACAACCTTGAGATCATGACCTGAGTCAAAATCAAGAGTTAGGGGCACCTAGGCAGCTCAATTGTTGGGCGTCTGCCTTCAGCTCAGGTTGTGATCCCAGGGTCCTGGGCTGGACCCCCACATCAGGCTCCCTGCTCAGCGGGAGGCCTGCTTCTCCCTCTCCTACTCTGCCTGCTTGTGTTCCTTCCCTTGCTGTGTCTCTGTCAAATAAATAAATAAAATCTTTAAAAAACAAAACAAAACAAGAGCCAGAAGATGCTTAACCAACTGTCACCCAAGCACCCCAAAAATGAGTTAAATTTTAAGTCAATATTCCTTTTACTATCTATCTGACTAAAAATTAACAGCTCAGATCTCTGCAAAATATGGAAGAAAAATCCCTAATAGATACTAACAAATTAAGAGAAGAAAATTCAAATATTGTGGCTAGGACCCCCCAACAAAATAGAGCAAAACCCCAAAAGAGAGACCAGATAGGAAGCTATCACCCACTTTCACTACGCTCTTAAAATCACTGATGAACACTGTTTCCTATTTGACTACATCCAGTTTACCTTATGTACATCCTTCTGAAGGCAGAGTCCCCAACGTGTCAATTCATTGCTGGCTGTTTCATTTTTTGAAATTCTCTGCAGCAAGCATTCCAGAGCATTATGGTGTTGTTTGGGGCTCAGGTTGATCTGCTGGGTCAAATCCTAAATAGATTTAAAATGCAGATAATAAGTTCTAATTATTAGTTTCTCCAATATGAAATTAAACCCCAATATGTCTAAAACATTTCCAAAAGAAAACATCCTTTCCACCGAAATGGGAGACATTTTTTTTTAAGATTTTATTTATTTGACAGACAGAGATCACAAGTAGGCAGAGAGGTAGGCAGAGAGAGAGAGGGGAAAGCAGGCTACACGCTGAGCAGAGAGCCCGACTCAGGGCTCGATCCCAGGACTCCGGGATCACGACCGGAGCCGAAGGCAGAGGCTTTAACCCACTGAGCCACCCAGCACCCCTGAAATGGAAGACATTTTTAAATACTCCAAAGATTTTAATAAATATCTCTCAAGAATGTGAAGGAAGTACAGGGTTAAAATTTTAATCATAGGGTGGCTCAGTCGGTTAAGCATCTGCCTTCAGCTAGGGTCATGATCCCAGAATTCTGGGACTGAGTTCCACACCGGGCTCCCTGCTCAACAGCGGGTCTGCTTCTCTGCCCCTCCCCAGCCTGGTGATTTCTTTCTCTTTCTCTCTCTCTCTCCCTCTGTCTTGCTTGTGCACACTCACTCTCCCTCTCAGATAAATAAATAAATCATAAAATATTTAATCATAAAATAATTTAAAATGTTATTGTTTCTTCCTCCCATGAGACAGCTAAATCTTACCTCTTTCTCAAAGCCATGTTCTGAATTTAAAATTCCTAATATAATTCAGGGGCACCTGGGTGGCTCAGTGAGTTGAACATCTGCCTTCGGCTCAGCTCAGGTCATGATCCCAGGATCTGGGATCCAGCCCTGCATGGAGGCTCCCCACTCAGTGGGGAGTCTGCTTTTCCTTCTCCCTCTTCCTTTGCCCCTTCCCCACTCCTGCTCTCCCTCCCTCTCCCTCTTCCCCAAATGAATAAAATCTTTAAAAATATTTCTTAAGAAATTCTATGAAACAGGGGCGCCTGGATGGCTCAGTGGGTTAAAGCCTCTGCCTTCGGCTCAGGTCATGGTCCCAGGGTCCCATGGTCCTGGGATCAAGCCCCGCATCAGGCTCTCTGCTCAGCAGGGAGCCTGCTTCCCCTCTCTCTCTCTCTGCCTGCCTCTCTGCCTGCTTGTGATCTCTGTCTGTCAAATAAATAAATAAAAGAAAAGAAATTCTATGAAACAGAAGGGGCGCCTGGGTGGCTCAGTGGGTTAAGCCTCTGCCTTCGGCTCAGGTCATGATCCCAGGGTCCTGGGATCGAGCCCCGCATCGGGCTCTCTGCTCAGCAGGGAGCCTGCTTCCCTTCCTCTCTCTCTGCCTGCCTCTCTGCCTACTTGTGATCTCGGTCTGTCAAATAAATAAATAAAAATCTTTAAAAAAAGAAATTCTATGAAACAGGAGCAAAGGGGGCTTGATTACATCTATTTAATATTTGGGGAAAATAGGGGGAAAAATGTTCTGTGCCAGGCAGAGCCAAACAAAACAGAATGGAAAACCAGATCCAGTCTTAAACTTCATGTGATACTACTACTGTATTTAATGTTATCATAAGACACTTTTTTGTCTAGTGTTTGGTCCATAATTTGTGCTTTCTAAATGTTACTGTTAAATGAAGACCCAAAGGTGTATATGAAGATTCTGAAGCACATATATGAGTTCTTTATTCTTCTGGGACCAAAGAACTATACAGTTGTTGTTCCTTGTGAGATGGTCATTACCACCTGTCTGCAGGGCGGTACAGATAGCTCTGTGATCATGAAGTCATTAGGTGACTGAGTGTTGTAAAGAAGGAGGCTTGACCTACATGCTGAATGCAGAAGGATCAAAGGTAAACATGAAAGACATCTCTTACAGGAATGCTAAGCCTCACTTCGGGCTCTTTATGATGTTACTGAAAACAGTCTGCGGCATCAGAGATAGGCAGGGTCTGAGGGTAACGGACATGCACTGGGAGAGTGAGACAGCACAGGAGCTCAGGTGTGGAAAGCCCCATACGCTGCAGACAGACTAGAGGTGAAGTGCTTGAGCGCCAGACTCATTTTGCTGCCCATGTCTGAGCTGCTCAGCTATTTCCTACAGGGACTCAGCCCAACACCTCCTGGACACTCCACACCCCACACCATAACCTTCTATCCTTTTACCTCAGTCTCTAACTTGTTGATTATTCTTTGCTACATTATCTCCCCCGCCCTTTTAAATAGACTGAAGGCTTTTAAGAATGCTAGAAAAAGTCAGTACTATCAAAGAACCTCACTTATGATCATATGACCAGTTTACAGTCCTCCATCTGATTGGTGGGGGTGAAGACAGAATTACTTGTTTCCTTTTACCTCATGATCCAGGCACTCCACTGTTTTTTGTTTGTTTGTTTGTTTTTGAATAATTTTCAGAAGGTAGATGCGATCAGCTATTTCACAGTGTGTAGGAAGGGACATGGAACATGTTTGGCAGAGAGAACTGGAGTCTGGAAAAACAGACCTGCCCAGGTGATGACATAAGCCTGCCCAGGTCTAGCTCCATTCAGGACATGAGACTAGACATAAGCCTAGCCCAGGTCTAGGCCTTCCATTCAACACGGGCATTTCTCACCTTCATGGCTCTGAAGTCCTTCTTCATCTTCTCAGGGATTCCAGTCATGAATGAAAGCTCAGGCAGCAGCAGGATTTCACCTTTTAGCAGCTTTGAGGAGAGAATGGAGAGGAAAAATAAGGCAGTAAAGATGGTCTTGTTCCTCTGACCTCACAAGACATGCCAGGCCCAGAGCTGGGCCAGCAAGGACATAACTGGCACGATAAGGAACATAAAACCCCAGAAAAGAGGGCAGTGAAACACTACAAGTATTTTACCCTTTTCCCCTCAGTCACAATACTCACAGATTGTTCACAATACAGCCTACTGTATTAGGTAAAAGGGAAAGTGTTGAAATGGTCCAAAAAAAGGGAAAAACTGGGGGGAGGGGACAACCTCCCTCTTGGGCCTCCAGGCAAGCTAAGGCAATACATGCCATCCAGCTGGGGTCTCCAGATCGTATCTTAGCTGGCTGATCTTCAGCCTTCTCACTTAAGACAGAAGAGTCAGTGTCAAGGCACTTTCCCTGTCTCTGGTCCCTGTTACCTATCTAAAACTTCCCTAATAGATCCAGTGTTTTACTCTTAAGCAGAAAATCTTCTTATTCCTTAACCTATCTTGCTCATACAGATAATTAGCTTCTCCTTATGCGGACGTCAAAAGCAAATCCTACCACATGAAGTGACACTACTGGCTAGATGAGACAGCCCTGCAGAGTCTTCCCCAATCACACCGTAACACTGCTCCCCAGCTCCCAGCACCATAGATGAAGAGCTTAAGCTAAAAGTGCCAATCTGACACCCCTCCACTCACCATCCCTTGGTTATTCTGTCTCTCACTGGGCCTGTGGATCAGCAGTGGCTGGTCCTCTTCCTTAATTGTGATCCCATAGTTTTTGCTAGAGCAGGGCAGAGGCAGGAAAACATTTCAGAAGCAGCATCCCTGTTCTATGGCAACACAGTCTGGGTCTCTTAACCAGCACTGTGGTACACAATTTGCATAATACCCTTGTCAAGGATCCAACAGAAACTCCTTATAGCATATTTATTTTTTTTTTTAAGATTTTATTTATTTATTTGACAGAGAGAGATCACAAGTAGACGGAGAGGCAGGCAGAGAGAGAGAGAGAGGGAAGCAGGCTTCTTGCTGAGCAGAGAGCCCGATGTGGGACTCGATTCCAGGACCCTGAGATCACGACCTGAGCCAAAGGCAGCGGCTTAACCCACTGAGCCACCCAGGCGCCCCCTTATAGCATATTTATAATGAAAAGGCAGACTCAAGTTAACACTGCAATGAAATGGAGGAGAAATCATCTTAAAGGTCCAGGGGAAAATATGCTTGAAACTGCATCAGGTTGGAGTGCCTGACTGGTTCAGCCGGTTAAGTATCCAACTCTTGTTTTGGCTCAGGTCATGATCTCGGGGTTGTGGGATGGAGCCCCAAACAGGCTCCATGCAGAGTCTGCTTGGGATTCTCTCTCTCTACTCCTCTCCCCCTGCTCATGTGCACTTGCCCCCCACCCTCAAATAAATAAATCTTAAAAATAACACAAAAAACAAAAAATTGCATCACGTTGAAAGGCTTGGACAACTGGAAAGGCAAAATGATAGTCAAATGATTAAAACGTGAATTTAATCTTTCCAACCAGACTTCTACCTAAACCAACAAAAGAAATATAAATTCAAAACCCTGGTATTAATTTATAAAGTAACTTCCAAAATTACTAAAACAAATGAAACTGTAAGGATAGCATATCCAAGTGAAATCCCACAAATAAGCTCATTTAATCTTAGGTGCATTACCAATCCAATTATTTTAAAAGTGTCCCAGTGTAAGCTACTATGGAACTCAATATCCTGCTACAGAATGGTAGACTACATCCCACACCCACCCAAAGGCCCAAGCCCAGTCTCTTCTTTCCACCTGTAGTATTCCAAGAATGTGATCTCCTTCCCGTCAGACATTGTGAAGCTATCTTTTGGTGTCTTATTCCAATCCACGTCATCAATACGATAGGTACGATTGTTGTATCGGGTTATAACAATATTGCCAACCAGAAGCTTAGTGCACTCATTCTGGAAGTTTTCTTTGTTCTGCTGATACATGGCATGCCTTTGGAAAGAGACAAAAGACTTTTGAATCATATCTGTATACAGAGAGCACAATGAAAAGGATGGGGGATGCAAAAAAGTGTTTCAGGGATATGATCACAGCTACACTGCATTAGAAGGCTACAGTTGTCTTTTTTAAGAGATAAGACTCTCATCTCTTTTCAACAATACCAAAAAAACTCAAAATCAATAAAAAATAGTGAAAAGAGGGGCACCTGAGTGGCTCAGTCGGTTAAACATCTGCCTTCAGCTCAGGTCACGATCCCAGATCCTGGGAATGACCCCCGTGTCAGAGTCCCTGCTTAACAGAGAGTCTGCTTCTCCCTCTCCTGCTCTCTCTGCCCCTCCCCTGCTCTCTCTCTCTTTCAAATAAATAATCTTTCAAAAAATAGTGAAAAAATAAAAGTAAAATTAAAAACAGTAACTAGAAATTAGTAACATTCACAGTTTGCCTTCAAATAAGGTACTTTAATCATCAAAATAATTATTTAGTATTACCATTATTAGGGTAGTCTAAGGAAGGACAACAAAACATTCTCTAAACTATATATGCCCTTTTGAGCTAATGGAAGGGATTACCAATACCTATCATTAGACAGCACTGCTGAAGATGCTAAAGATGTAGATGAACAGACTCACCATAGATAAATGTACCCTCACGGTAACCTCTAAACAGTGCTGTGAACAAGCCAACCTAGGAAACTCGCAGAAAGCATGTCTGAATATGCCCAGGGATTCAAGGAACGTTTACAGAAGCAGCTGATGCTTGAAGGAGCAATCTGCCAAGCAGAAACGCCAGGGCAGAGGAATGAGTGAAACTCCAGGCAGAGGCAGCAGTATGCAGGGCATAAACAGGGATCTGGGGAGATGGGGAGGGCAAGCAGGCTGAAGAGGGACAGAAGCATGGGCTGAAGACAGGCAGGGACCAGATGTAAATGTCCTTTAAGTCAAGGATCAGAGCTTGGACTTTTTTCTGAGTCAGTGTCACCCAGGGCAGATTCTTCAGGAACACTGGTCCCTTGAGAGGTTGTGAGGAGGTGTGAAAAAGGTTCCACAATCAAAAAAGTGGAGTCCATTGTGCAAGTTATAAACCGTTCAGAGACTCACATCATACATAAGTACCTCAGACTGCTAAAGAAACATATTTACCTTTATTTACCCCCAGTGTATTTAACCATGGATTCTTCCCACCGTTTTCCTTTTAACCTCACTGAATGAACATTTATTGCCATCCTGGGCAATTAGTATCCTGCAGAACTTGACTTGAAAAAAGACTGTCGTAATTGATGAAAAACCATCTCAGAGTTTAAGCAGTTCAACCCTGACAACAGACCCTGGAGGCGAATGCCTGGGTTCAAATCTTGTGTCTTTCACTTACTGGCCTCAACTCAGAGTTGAGAGAATGCAATGACTTCATAAACGTGAAGCACCAAGAACTGTGCCTAGCACAGAGAACGGAACTGTGGGTTTGCAAATATCATCTCCATCATTGTCGTCAGTGCCTGATACATGCCAGATGCTGTGTGTGTGTGTGTGTGTGTGTGTGTGTGTGTGTGTGTGTGCGTGCGCGCGCACGCATGCGCACACGCATACATATGCATGCATACGCATGTTGGGGGGCGCTCTACTCTCTCTGCAGGTCAAATACAGAGGAGAGACAGCTAAAGATAGTTCACTTCAGGGGAGCCTCAGTGGCTCAAGTTGGTTAAGACTCTGACTCTTCATTTTGGCTCAGGTCATGATCTCAGGGTCGTGAGATCAAGCCTGGTGTCAGACTCTGTGCTGGGCATGGACCCTGCTTAAGTCTCTCTCTCTTTCCCTCTCCCTCTGAACCCCCACCACTTGTGTGCTGTCTCAAAAAAATGTAGGTTAGCTATATATATGTAGTTGTGGAAGTCAAAAGCAACCACTAGTATAGAATCCATATTCAAACACTTTTTATTTAGTTTTTTAAAAGATTTATTTATTTATTTGATAGACAGCGATCACTAGTAGGCAGAGAAGCAGGCAGAGAGAGAGGAGGAAGCAGGCTCCCCACTGAGCAGAGAGCCCAATGCGGGGCTCAATCCCAGGACCCTGGGATCATGACCCGAGCCAGAGGCAGAGGCTTTAACCCACTGAGCCACCCAGGCGTCCCTCAAACACTTTTTAACTTGTAATTTATTTTCAGAACTCTTAATGAGTGTTTATGTTTTGTTTTGTTTTTAAGATTTTATTTATTTGACAGAGAGAGAGAGCACAAGTAGGCAGAAAGGCAGGCAGAGGGGGGAGGGGGAAGCAGGCTCCCCACCGAGCAGAGAGCCCTATGTGGGGCACCATCCCAGGACCCTGAGATCATGACCTGAGCCCAAGGCAGAGGCTTAACCCACTGAGCCACCCAGGCGCCCCTTAATGACAGTTTTTAATATTCTCTCACCAAATCCCTTTCCCCTAATCACTATCTTTTGCATTAGTAAAGGCAGGAGGCTGACATGGAGGAAGAAAGCACAATGAAGAAAAAAACTAAAAAGGGACTGAGGAACACAGCAGATAACAATATAGGCCCATGTCTTGTTACTACAATATACAACATTGAAAAGTAGATAAAAATCGATGTTTCTTAACTGCAACTATTTCACTTTGACTTCTATACTGGGATTGAAATAAAAAATTAAAATTAAAAAAATCATGCTGAAATGAAGGAAAACCAAACAACAAACAACAAAAAATGAGTATATACCATATGATTCTACATATACAGAATTCTAGAAGATGGACACTAATTTCTAGTGACAGAAAGCAGAACAGGGTTTGCTGCCTGTGGTGGACAGAGAAAAACAAAGGTAGAAGGAGGTCTGAAAGAGACATGAGTAAATTTTATGCGGACAATAGATATGCTCATTATCTTCATTGTGAGCTTACATTGGTATATAAGTAAGTTAAAACTCATCAAATTGTATACTTTGAATGTATGAGGTTTATTTTGTCAATTGTCTTGCTAAATCTGAAAAAAGAAAAGAAATTAACAGAATAAAAGATCTCAATGATGGGGCGCCTGGGTGGCTCAGTGGGTTAAAGCCTCTGCCTTCGGCTCAGGTCATGATCCCAGGTCCTGGGTTCGAGCCCCACATCGGGCTCTCTGCTCAGCCAGGAGCCTGCTTCCCTCTCTCTCTCTGCCTGCCTCTCTGCCTACTTGTGATCTCTCTCTCTCTCTCTGTCAATGAATAAAATCTTTAAAAAAAAAAAAAAAAAAAAAGATCTCAATGAGACTGAAATACAGATTAGGATTGACCGTCCACTAATTACTAGTGGCATTTCAAGTTAGTGGGGGAAAAGGACCATTTAAAAAAAGGGTTGGGGCGCCTGGGTGGCTCAGTGGGTTAAGCCGCTGCCTTCAGCTCAGGTCATGATCCCAGGTCCTGGGTTGGAGCCCCACATCGGGCTTTCTGCTCGGCGGGGAGCCTGCTTCCTCCTCTCTCTCTGCCTGCCTCTCTGCCTACTTGTGATTTCTCTCTGTCAAATAAATAAATAAAATCTTTAAAAAAAAAAAAAAAGGGTAAGAGGGGAGCCTGGGAGGCTCAGTTATTTAAGTGTCTGCCTTTGGCTCAGATCATGATATCAGGGTCCTGGGATCGAGCCCTGCATCAGGCTCCATGCTCACCTGGGAGTCTACTTCTCTCTCTCCTTCTGCCATTCACTCCCACTTGTGCTCTCTGGCTCTGCCAAACAAATAAATAAAATCTTTTTTAAAAAAAGTTTTATTTATTTATTTGAGGGAAAGAGAGAGACAGCAGGAGGGGGAACATAAGCAGGAGGAAAAGGAGAGGGAGAAGCAGGCCTGCCGACGAACAGGGAGCCTGATGCAATGCAGGGCTCGATCCTAGGCCCCTGATAACATGACCTGAGCTGAAGACAGATGCTTAACAACTGATCCACGCAGGTGCCCCCCAAAAAATACACGTTTAAAAAAGTGGATGAAAACTTGCTATCCATTTAAAAAATAAATTCTTCATCAATTTAACATTAATGTGTAAGAAATTAAACAATAAAATCAGGTGAAAATGTAAACATTCATGTGTTCCTGGGCATTAAAAAATCACAAACTTTGTAAAAGATATATTGTTTTGCTGCCATGGTAACAAGGAGCCATAAAATCCAGGTTTGTTTGTTTTCTTAAGATTTTATTAAATTCGTCTGAGAAAGAGAGAATAAGCAGGGGGTGATCCAGAGAGAGAGGGAGAGGCAAACTCCCTCCTGAGCAGGGAGCCCAACATGGGGCTCGATCCCAGGAGCCCGGGACCACAACCTACGCCAAAGGCAGATGCTTATTCAACTAAGCCACCGAGGTGCCCCCATAAAATCCAGTTTTAAACCTGCTTAATACATCTATATCAACTCACCTCAGCAACCTACTTTTCCAAGCTATCCAACCAGAGTCATCCCCTTGTTTCTGTATATTGGCCAGTTCAGGAACAACTTAATCCAATAAGCATCACAAGGAGTACTACTCAATCAACAAGGGACTACCTTAGCAACCATGCTTCTGCTGCTTGCCCCTCTGCAAGACTGCTGTCCTGAACTCCATACCTCTCCAGTACTCCTCTCTGTAAGATCCGCGGTCTCTTACTGCAATAAGCAATCGGCCTTCTCTTTATGTCAGACAGAACAGAGGTCTCATCATCCTTTGACATTTCTGGAGGTCTCACCACAGTAACTATGGAAGCTCTTCCTTGGCAAAACTCCTAGGAGTTTCATACCCACAGATGCACTCACTGGGCCCCTTGTGCTTAATTCTATCTGTCCTTCAGATCTGCTGCCAGTGAGTCAATCCCAACAACTAGCTGAGCTCAGACTAGTTTCATTAGGCTTTAGCTGCTTATCTAATGCACTTTCAGGTTGGAAGTCATTGTTTGGACCCAGGTCTTTGTATGAGGTCTTCAGACTTTGTTTTGAAGAAATTTAATTTGAAAATTATTTTAGCCATTAACTTGATTACTCTTTATCTGCTTACTTTGCTTTTGCTGTTACTTGTCTATATGCATAAAATCTTCTTCCACGTGTTTTTGTTTTGCTCTGCATTTCCTTCTTTCTGTTAAATGTACAAGAGAGTGTTCTATAGGGAATAAATGGAGGCATAAGCCAGATAATCCTCTAAACCAAGCCAGTCTATTCCAAAGACATCACAGTTGGAGGTCCATTTGATCAGAGACCAATTTGTAGAAAAGCAAGTGGTCAAACATTAGGAAGGCACTTCTTGTCTTGGCAATTTGTGAAACAAGATCACTGTGTTTATTTAGTTCAAATTCCAGGGTCAATGATAGTTGGGTCACTGATCTCATGGCTCTTCCTATCTGTGTTTGGAACCTGAAATATGGTTCACAAACAACACATCCTTAGACAACTTTAGTGCTTCTCCTTCTTGTTGTCATAGGTTTGCCTCTGCCAAGGGCTCAAACACCCTGGGAGAATTTGTTTCCAATATAAAGGCGTACCATAGTCCTAATTCTGGCACTTTCCTTAGCAAAAGGTAAAAATAAAATCACAATGTCCAAAGTGTACACAGTATATTCTCCAGTATAATTCATATGCTAGATCATAAAACCTCAGTGAATATAAAGGATAGAAATAATACAAAGTGAGTTCTCTGATCACAAAAGAAGAAAATTCAGGAAACTCACATACATGTAGAAAGTGAACACACTACCTTAAATCATCAAGGGGTCAAATAAGAAATCACAAGGTAAATTAGAAAATACTCCGAGTTAGATGTAAATGAAAACACAACATACCAGAACATACAGCTACAACATTACTTGAAGGAAAATTTATAGCTGTAAAAGTCTATATTAGAAAGAAAAAATATCCCAAATAAACTAACCTTCCACCTTAAGACACTGGAAAGAGAAAAGCAAACTAAATCTTAAGTATGCAAAAGGAAGGAAATAATGAGTATTAAGAGTGGGAATTAATGAAATAGATAACAGGAAAATACAGTCAACAAAACTAAAACACTGGATTTTTGAAAAGGTCAACAACACTGACAAACCTTTAGCTAGACCACCTATGAAAAAAGGAGACTCAGATTTCTAAAATCTGGGGTGAAGGAGGGGACGTTACAACTGGGTTCATAGAAATAAGAACTGTAACGGAACACTGATGGCAGTATGCCAACAAACTAGATAAACTAAATGAACTGGACAAACTCTTAGAAAAACACAAATTACCAAAAATAAATAGAAAATCTAAATAAATATCTAACAATACAGACACTGAATTTGTAATTTAAAAACTGCACACAAAGAAAAACCAAAACCCAGATGGCTTCTCTGTCAAATTTCTACCAAGCATTCAAAGGAAAATTAATTCCAATCCTTCATAAACACTCTCAAAAAAACAGAAGAGGAAGGAAATACTTTCCAACTCTTTCTATAAGACCAGTATTTACCCAGATATCAACACCAGACAAAGGTAACACAAGAAAAATACAGATACTGCTTAGGAATATGGAAAAAAATCCTCAACAAAATATAAGCAAACCAAAACCAGCAACATAAAGAAAAAATTATACATCACGGGGGCGCCTGGGTGGCTCAGTGGGTTAAGCCTCTGCCTTCAGCTCAGGTCATGATCTCAGGGTCCTGGGATCGAGCCCAGCATTGGGCTCTCTGCTTAGCGGCGAGCCTGCTTCCTCCTCTCTCCCTCTCTGCCTGCCTCTCTGCCTACTTGTGATCTCTATCAAATAAATAAATAAAATCTTTAAAAAAAAATTATACATCACGGACAAGTGGGTTATCCCAGGAATGCAAGGTTGATTTAATATTGAAAAATCAATTTAAAAAGCAGGATGTTTTGGGTTTTTTTAAATGAACAAAACCCAATTCCCTTTCATGATAAGAACACTCAATAAACTAGGAATAAAATGGAATTTCCTCAATCTGATAAATGGCACCTACAAAAAACTCACAGCTAATATACTTACTGGTGAAAGACTGGATGGATATTTTCTTCCTAATATCAGGAAAAGAGGACAAGGATGTCTACTCTCACCACTTTTTTTTTTCCTAGTTGAATTGTCTTTATTAGCAAAGGGAATATCTAAAAACACTACATTGAGGAGGGGGGGGGCCAGGGCTTTTCTACCCCTCACTTTCTCCACTCCTATTCAACATTGTACTAGAGGTCCTAACAGGATAACTCAGCAAGAAAAAGAAATAAAAGAGATCCAGATTGGAAAGGAAGAAATAAAAATATCTTTATTTGCAGATGACATGATCTCCTATATAGAAATCCCAAAAATCCATGAACAAACTGTTTTAAGGAGTACTTGGTTCTGTGTGGATCCTTAGAAGGATGCTATTGAAGGATCACAGAATTTAGGACAGGAAATCTTTTTTTTTTTTTTTCTAAGATTTTTTATTTATTTATGAGACAGAGAGAGAGGGAGCACAAGCAGAGGGAGAAGCAGGCTTCCTACTGAGCACAATAAATTGTCTTAACTAATAAATGACTTCACAGGGGTTGTAGGATACAAGATTGATATTAAAAAAAATCAGTTGTTTTTCTATACACTTACTTGCAAGGAACAAACCAAAAATGAAATTTTAAAAAATCCATTTACAAATGCATCAAAGAGAATAAAATACTTAGGAATAATTGCAAAACCTATACTCTGAAATCCACAAAACATTGTTGAATTAGTGGTAAGTACATATAAAATTATATACTTAGAAAATGAAGATAATTTTTTTTAAAGATTTTATTTATTTATTTGGCAGAGAGAGATCACAAGTAGGCAGAGAGGAAGGCAGAGAGATAGGAAGGGAAGTAGGTTTCCTCCTGAGCAGAGAGCCCGATGTGGGGCTCAATCCCAGGACCCTGGGATCATGACCCGAGCTGAAGGCAGAGGCTTTAACCCACTGAGCCACCCAGGCACCCCAAAGATAATTTTTATATGCAAAATAAGCCATTGTGCAGGTAACAAAACCAATCCTACACATACTACATAATTCACTTATAAACAGCTTTTGTGTAGTAATAAAATATGACAACTTTAATGAAAGTAAATGAAACTTTAATGAAAGTAAAACTTTAATAAAAATATGGGACGCCTGGGTGGCTCAGTTGGTTGGGCAGCTGCCTTCGGCTCGGGTCATGATCCCAGCATCCTGGGATCGAGTCCCACATCGGGCTCCTTGCTCATCAGGGAGCCTGCTTCTCCCTCCGCCTCTGCCTGCCATTCTGTCTGCCTGTGCTTGCTCTCTCTCCCTCTCTCTCTCTGGCAAAAAAAAAAAAAAAAAAAAAAAAATCTTTAAAAAAAAAAAAAACTTTAATAAAAATAAATTTCAGTAAATGGAAAAATATGCCATTCTTGTGAATAGAAGATTCACTGAACATTCTCCCCAGTTGATGCCAAATAAAATGCCAACTGACTTTTTTTTCTTACTTTCATTAAATTAGTCAAAGGATCACATGCAAAAATAAACGGGTGGCATTTATTATGAAAATTCTGAAAACAGATTCCTTGACAAATATTAAAAGCTAATAAGATTACAATAACTAAAACACTGTTTTAACAGTATCACACTGATTTTAACCATGGATCAAAATAGAATATTCAGAAATAAATCCAAGTATTTTTATTTTTATTTATTTATTTTTAGATCCCATTTACTTATTTGACAGAGAGAGCGACAGAGCACAAACAGGGAGAGCAGCAGAGGAAGAGGGAGAAGCAGGCTCCCGGATGAGCAAGGCATCAGATGTGGGATTTAATCCCAGGACCCTGGAATCACAAGCGAGCAAGCGAGTTGAAAGCAGACGCTCAACAACTGAGCCAACCAGGGGCCCCTATATTTAGTATTCTTTATCTGTTCTACAGTTTGAAATCTAAACAGAACAATGGCCAATCTGTATTCAGCTATTACTGAACTTTCCAGAAAATTGTTAGCTTGTTAAAAGTAAATACCATCATTCACTCACATGACATCCAGTACTGAATCATTCCGAATGACCTTATGGGAGACATCAGCTAGGAGAAAAAGACCTCCATCTGTTCTTCGGATGCTAGCTGCATAGCCTGGCCAGATCTGCAACCTGAAGAGACAAGAGAGCTTTACCTTAGGGTTCTAAAAAAACCACCCATACTTCCACGCCTCCATTTGAAATGGTTGAGCAAATACCGCCCCCCTCCCCAGTAATAGTGAGAAAGCACCACAAAACAAAGTAAATCAACATCTTTGTGAACTTACTAAAAAACTAAACTATGGAACAGATTTAACTGATAGATTGTATTTACAATCATAAAATACTGTTGAGATTTCTGTACTACATATGGTAATCACAATGAAAAAATTATTTCCAGAACATTCAAAAGTGAGGAAAAGAACACTACTGACCTGTGTTGCTGTAGTACCATGGCACTTGTAGGGTCATAAAAGTTTCTCCCCACAAGCTTCATATCTAAAAGTTTCATTACCCTGAAATGAAGAGCAAAAATGGGTCTTCTAGAGAAGAATAAAAAAAATTCAAGCTCAACTACTCTGAATTATATTTTCCATTTTTTTCTTTCTGTATTTTCCTTTTGAAACCTAAAGTGTCAGAATTGTTGATGCCCTTTGCACAATATACCTTTTAGGCTGAGAATACTGTTGCCAAAAGAAAAGAAAAAGAAAAATTATGGAAGTATTTATCTTGAGGTAAATACAACTGACAACAGCTTGTCCTACGTTGGGTGACCAAAAACGGAGTTGATTTCCCAGGTTCAATTTACATTATTTTTCACCATTAACTAAAAAGAATGCAAGAGTCAATTTCTGTTTGTAAAGAAGTCTGTTCCTGGCACTTCACCTTACTAAGGAGAAATTGAGTTCTGTGTCTCATTTAAAAAGAGGTGGTGTAGGGGCGCCTGGGTGGCTCAGTGGGTTAAGCCGCTGCCTTCAGCTCAGGTCATGATCTCAGGGTCCTGGGATCTGCTCAGCGGGGAGCCTGCTTCCTCCTCTCTGTCTGCCTGCCTCTCTGCCTGCTTGTGAACTCTCTCTGTCAAATAAATAAATAAATAAATCTTAAAAAAAAAAAAAAAAAAAAAAAGAGGTGGTGTAGGAGTTAAGTTTTATGAAAATCTAGGTCTTATAAAAAGTAAAAACAATTATAAGCTGTGTGAATCCAAAAATCAAATCAAGAGACGTGGAAAAAAATTCTTCCAGCAAAAATTTTTGCACCCTACCACATTAAGTAGCCCCATCAGTAACAACATGAAATTACGCAATATAAACATCTGCTTTTAAAGTTCATGAATGAGGGACGCCTGGTTGGCTCAGTTGGTTAAGCGGCTGCCTTCAGCTCAGGTCATGATCCCAGCATCCTGGGATTGAGTCCCACATCGGGGGTCCTTGCTCGGCAGGGAGCCTGCTTCTCCCTCTGCCTTTGCCTGCCTCTCTGTCTGCCTGTGCTCGCTCACTCTCTCTCCCTCTGTCTCTGACAAAAAAAAAAAAATCTTAAAAAAATAAAAATAAAGTTCACGAATGATTCCAAAGGAACCCAACCAGCCACTTGAAATATACCTTCATTTTACCCAAATCTTACTAATCATTTAACATAACTTTTCAGTAAGTTAGCCTCAATACCATCCATTTATTTATTACATGCTTCCAAACTCATCTTTATATGTGTGGGGTATAACACCATCCAAGCTTCTTGAAGAGCACTGTTACAAATATAAGACTGAGATTAAAGAAAATAAGCTGTTTCCTCACCGACGGAAAACAACATTGTAGAAGGGAATGCACAAGTCGGAACAGGGCTCCAAAATCTTTGTCAACTGAATCTTAATGTTGATATCTGCGCCATCAGTTTTCCTTTGACTTTTTAGCTCAAGAACCTAACAAATAAATATATGCAAGTTAAAAAAAAAAAAGACAAAAACTACCAAGCCCTAATCTAATTCAATCGTGTTCTAGAAAATACTAAAATGTCTGAAATATATTTTCTACTTGCCCCTTATTTTGCCTGTCCACACTGGCTCAAATCATAGCATAACAACTAGGGTTTTTAAAAAAAGATTTTGGTGGGGCACTTAGGTGGCTCAGTGGGTTGAGCCTCTGCCTGTGGCTCAGGTCATGATCTCAGGGTCCTGGGATCGAGTCCCGCATCGGGCTCTCTGCTCTCTGCCCGCCCTCTCTCTGCCTGCTGCTCTGCCTACTTGTGTTCTCTCTCTCTGTCAAATAAATAAATAAAATCTTAAAAAAAAAAAAAAAGATTTTGGTAAGAGGACTGACTAGCAATAGATGCCTTCCCACCATCTCAAATCTTAAGCCATTCTCTGTCACTGAGGTCAAAGGCTTCCAACCACTCCTATTATGTGAGAAGAAACTTCTTGAAGAATTCAGATGAAAGTCTTTTAGTCTGACATTTCTTTTTTTTTTTTTTTTTAAGATTTTATTTATTTGTTTGACAGAGAGATCATAAGTAGGGAAAGAGGCAGGCAGAGAGAGAGTGGGGGAAGCCGGTTCCCCACTAAGCAGAAAGCCTGATGCGGGGCTTGAGACCAGGACCCCAAGATCATGACCTGAGGTTTAACCCACTGAGCCACCCAGGCGTCCCTTGTCTGACATTTCGTTGTTATGGAAAAGCCTGTCTTTCCTCTAAGAATAGCTAAGTAAAACTCAAACATCAGGATGTCTATGATTTTCTACCACTCAAAGTGCCAGAACTCTCTTAGGTTTCAATCCAAAATCTATTTCCTCTTTGGTCTTACTTGTTGAAGTTTAATAGGCAGATAGAGAATGGACCCATCAAAAGCAGTAACATTTCCGGTGACAGCTTGATGGTCCTTCAACATGCCAAACCTCATGCTTTTGCACTCCACATTGGGGCTAGAAGACAACAGAGAGGATTTACTTCAGTTTGCTTAAATGGCCAACAATTTTTACTACTGCTCTGTAACAGGTTTGGTAGAGAACCAGTCAATTGTAACTACTGCTCCATCTAGTGGTCATATTAAAATTCAACTATATCGACTATGAAAGGAATTTCAACCCAATACCTGCTCACAGGAAAAAAACCTGTAATTCCACCACCCAAAGACAACTGCCTTAACATGCCAGTGTACCTTGTTCCTGACTTTGGACAAGAGGTCAGAAAACTTTCTCAGTAAAGGGCATGATAGCAAATATTTTAGTCTTTACAGGCCACATAGTCTCTACTCAATTTGGCCAACATGCATGAAAGCATCATCGACAATACGAAAACCAATGGGCCTGATTATGTTCCAGTAAGGTTTTATTACGAAACAGGCAGTGGGCCAGATTTGCCCTGCAGGCCAGCCATACTCTGCCAATCCCTGCTCTAGAGGCTGCAGAAATATACACTTTAAAAATAACTTTTTTTTCACTTGTGGCAATTTCTACTTTTTATTGATTCATTGTCACAAATCTTACAGCTTTGAAAAGCTCCAGTAGCTACTTAGTACAATGGCTGTCCCATTTCAGATTAATAACATATACCCTTATTGTACAGCTATAAAGTTTAAACAAATCTAAGGCTAAAAAGGGTTAAGTATGTTTAAGTACATGATGAAAGATTAAAAAATCAACCAATAATCCAATACAGCTGTCCCCAAAAGTAAACATTCATATGCTAGTATCACATTTCAAAATGCTTCTCCAAAAATTCATCTACATGAATGGCGCTATGCCCTAAACACAGTATTTTAAATTGTCTCTCTGGACTTCCTTCACATAATACAAGGAAAGCCATAGGATAACGAGTCTACTACAGTACATCTTCTCAGTATCCTCTGAATGGTCTGGCATGCTCTTTATATCATGGCTTCAAAGGTCTAGACCTACGATCTTGAAATTTATAGAATCCATGTCTTCTCCACTATCCAGTCAATGGAGAGACCCGTGAGGACTCACATTCCTTTCTGCTTCATTAACATTTATCAATCCATTTCCAGAAAAAGGTTCTTCCCTCTCATTAATGCTCATCTGTTTATGTTCCAGAGCAGGCCCATTTCCACTACCCTTCCCTCTCAGGGGTTAAATTTCACCCCCCCCCTTTTTTTTAGCTCCTTCTCTTCACCTACCACATGTGCTCAGCTTTAAAGCAATCTTGCTACTCTCTTTAATTATCAATCCATTTCTCATTTCTCTTACATACTTGTTATGTAAGTGGCCAATTCGCTGACTATTTCCCATTGCCTGTGCGCTCCTTGGTTCTTTTAGTCTAGTTTTTTCTCCATAACTCTAACAAAGCTACTAGAAAATCAGCAAGGGTGTTCTTCAGAGTAAATTCAGTAACTTTTTTTCTGAGGCCAAAATCAACTGCCTCCTCTTCATTCAAAGGAGCTGTCTTTTGTCTTTATAATTTATCTTCAGGATATTTCCCGTAACTGTTCCTTTCTTTTCTTCTTCACTCCACTTACTCCTCTTACACCAATTAGCACCTGTGCTTCAAAATCAGTCTTCCATCCTCCTATTTTCTCTCCACAGATACTCCAAAACACTCATTCATTTTCACAACTCCAGCTAATATTCTCTAGCTAATGACTCTCCTGAGATTTTAACACAGGACTTGAATTCACAACCATGAAATCAAGACCTGAGCTGAGATCAAGAACTGGATGCTTAACAACTGAGCCACTCAAGTGCTCCCTTCCTGAGATTTGAAAAGAGAACACAAACTGACATGAATTCTTAATTTTTAAGAAGTATGAGAAACACTCAAGGTATTACTATAGATTAATGTTATTCTGACTTTTTCACCCACAAATTTCACCCTAGACTGTCACTGGAGAGCCAGTGGTATGGTATGAGCCTTATGCAAGCAGGGTCCAGGTTTTGTGGGGTGTGGGTCTTACACCAGTGGGGTGGGGAGGAGTTTCCCTTTAAGAACAGGAATATAGGGGCGCCTGGGTGGCTCAGTGGGTTAAGCCGCTGCCTTCGGCTCAGGTCATGATCCCAGGTCCTGGGTTCGAGCCCCACATCAGGCTTTCTGCTCAGCAGGGAGCCTGCTTCCTCCTCTCTCTCTGCCTGCCTCTCTGCTTACTTGTGATTTCTCTCTGTCAAATAAATAAATAAAATCTTTAAAAAAAAAAAAAAGAACAGGAATATAAAATTGCACATATAAAATGGGTTAAAATATTATGGAAGGGGTCTATGCAAGTAAAAGGCCCTGACCTTAAGCTTCACCAACTTCACAGCAAATCCGCCTTACAGGTGTATAAAGTGGCACCTACTAAGTTAAAACCTGAAATGGTAATAGAGCTAAACATGAATAATTTAACACTAAATTTATCACAAGGATCGGAGTTTGTGGAGGGACATTCATCAGGAATCACAGAGAAAAATACTCAGTTATCCCAGGGAACTTATTTCATTAATTTTCTCTAAAGTGAATACATGGAAAAAAAGTTGTGCATACCTGAAAGTCACATGATATTGATAAACTGCTTCATTATGACACTGTATTTTGATAAGGTTCAATCCCAAAGATTGTGGTGTTCCTTTTGAGCCTTGCTTCACAAAAGGCTCTCTGGAAAATAAAACCATGTATATATATATATATCAAAAACAAAAATGCAAACAACTCATGCCACAAATTAAAAAAGAGAGGAAAAAAACACTGACTAAGTAATACCTTACACTTAGCTTACACAAGTCACACAAAAACAAGCTTTGAAGGCTAGAGACTAAGTTCGTAGCAATCTCTAACTAGAGAAGCAATATTACCCTCTTTGCCTTGGTAATATCAATGGAATAATTGAGGCCAGCTAACTAAGAACACAAGAATTAGTTCCACTAAAAAAGATGAACTGTTGAAATATCTTTCCTAGATGATTTCCTAATCTCCAATGTGACAAAGAACTGGCTATGTCTGAATTGAGAAGGAAATGAAAAATCATTTGAATCTACTCTCTGGTACATACTACTTAAACCATCAACCCCATTTCAATTCATCAGGAATTCTCTCACCTCTTTGTTATTCTCCCCACTGGCACAAACCCCAAAAAACCAAAATAAACAACCTTGCAGTACCTACCACCCACAAAGGCTTTTAGAAACAACAGAAAGAATGTTTACAATATTATGAGAAGGCCTCCTCCCACATCATTATCAAGCAGAGAAGGTGGTATTCCAGACTTACTTTTCCTTGTGTTCTACAGTTCCAAGTAGAGAGTGATCCAGAGGGTGTGGTGAGGATGGGGGCAGATGTGGTGGTGATGACAGCGGGGTAGGATCCCGAGAAGTCAGGCCGAGAGCACCAGGAGCCTTGTATACTCCTCTGCCTATACCACCAGCTGTTCTTCCCAAAGGTAAGAAAGATGTATCCGAATTCCCTCTTCCAAGCATTCTGAAATGTTGAAAAGAGAAGCAAATCAAGACTCTCTCAACCATGCTACTATCTATACCCCATCTAAATGATTCCTCCAAGTTTACATTCTTTTCCTGAAGAAGTCAGCAAAAGGGACCCAAATCTTGGGATTCTCTCCAGATCCAAATATGCCTCATTCACTAATTGCTATTAATACTGACTCTCAAAGTCAATTCCCATGGGCAGAATTGAGATGGAAGAGTGAATCAGGTTAAAGAACCACCAGAACCATGTTAACTTAATAGGGCAAATGGAGTTATAAACTGCCCAGCAAAGGACTGCTTTTTACCCTTTTCCTGTAACTGACTGGATCAGTGGCTACTGATTATTCTTGGAAAATATCCATTCTTTAATATAAAACCATGCACTGTTTATAAGATAATACAACCCTTTTCAGAGTTTCTCTTTGGGCTTATAAGATATTGCATCTGAATCTGACAATTGCCCTTGAAAGCAACTTTACCCACCTATTCCAACCAACGCAGGCCTCTGCTATCTTGCTACCCCCAGCTGCCAACACAGAACGATCCGGAAAAGTGGGATGGGGTTCTTCTTTGTCCTTGCGCACCATACTGGTAGACAAACCTCGACCTAAAATGCCTCTACCTGGAAGGAAGGGCCAAAACCCAACTATCACTGTGAGATGAAGGTGTTATAAAGTACAATTTTTTTTTTTAGGATAAATTGTATGTCTTTGAGAACAAAGCAATCATACATACACACTACCACACTTCTTTTTCAAGTTAGTTTTCCACATACCTAAAGGAGGTATTTCCCGTTTCAGAGGGGTCCAGGACACTGTCTCAAGGCCCAGTCCTCGGAACATAGAGACCAAACCTACAGATTCCTATGGAAAGTTAATAGGTAGAGTTACT
Organism: Lutra lutra; assembly: GCF_902655055.1. Classification (NCBI taxonomy): domain Eukaryota; kingdom Metazoa; phylum Chordata; class Mammalia; order Carnivora; family Mustelidae; genus Lutra; species Lutra lutra. Next base: position 44,968,232 of record NC_062279.1, on the reverse strand, counting down.
CGAAAATATATTTCAACAGTTATTCTAAGATGTGGAATGTGTTTCATTTCTAAGGTGAAATAACAGTGTTATTTCAGTGACTGCATGTGACACACATTCTGTAACACACGGAGTGAAGTGTTTAAGAAGACATAATAAAGATGTTTCTAATAACAACAAGACACCCAGAAACACTGATGGTTTTCTTAAAGTCTTGGTAAATAATAAAAAGCATCGTTGAATGTTATACATGTTATAATAAAGGATAAAAATACCTCATACAAATTATTTAAGTGGTTTTTTTTAGAGGTCGGAGGGGCAGATAAAGAGAGACAGAGAATCTCAAGCAGATTCATGCCCAGCATGGAGCCCAACACGGGGCTCGATCTCACAACCCTGAGATCATGACCTGAGCTGAAACCAAGAGTTGGAGCTTAAACAACTGAGCCACCCAGGTGCCCCTTTAAGTAGTTTTAATAAACACTTTTAATACTAACTATGTCATCGTAGGTTTTTAAGCATAAATACAAGTATAGTCCATGATTTGATGTACAGAGTAATTTTTTCTAGTTTGTTTCCTATATATACAAGGTAACAGGGAACACGTGTACTAGCTCATAAATTTTTAGAAAAAAACCAGACCATTGGGGCGCCTGCGTTAAAAGCCTCTGCCTTCGGCTCAGGTCATGATCTCAGGGTTCTAGGATCAAGGCCCACATCCGGCTCTCTGCTCAGCAGGGAGCCTGCTTCCCCCTCTTTCTCTCTGCCTGCCTCTCTGCCTACTTGTGATCTCTGTCAAATAAATAAAATCTTTTTTTTTTTAAGATTTTATTTATTTATTTGACAGACAGAGACCCTGGGATCACGACCCGAGCTGAAGGCAGAGGCCTTAACCCACTGAGCCACCCAGGCGCCCCAAATAAATAAAATCTTAAAAAAAAAAAAACCAAAACAGACCATTTAAAAGAACCTAAGGTTTGGGTTTTTTAAAACAACCCGCAACAAAACTTGCTACTGTTTTCCTGTGGCAGTCTTGAAAGTTTACTGGTGTTATACCAACTAGAGCTGCCACCAATAGACTCAAGCAAGTCATCAAAGAAAAAAAATACAACATGTCATCTTTTCTTCTGCCTCCAGAACATTACATTTGACACTGTCTACTTAAAACTGTCATAACTGCATTATCAGGTTCTCCCTATATTTGTTAACTCTTTATTTTTTGAGATTTCTTAATTATAGACAAATACCATTCTTAAAATTACTAAAAATTAGAAGATTAAGAATGTACATATATGCAGTTGTACACACATTAGAAGCATAAGCTGAGGATCTTTTTCTTTAAGATTTGGGCAGAGCCCTCTAAGAGGAAACTCCTTAATAATTATTACCTCAGAAGCAGGAATGGCTGCTAATACCATAGAACCAAACTCAAGGGAAAAATCTAAACACTCAAAAGCAGTATCTTCAAACCTGTCATTTATGTACATATATATATTTATACCTATAGAAGCTAGAGGACTGAGGTCCATACCCAAGTCTATCTAGCATTCTTTATGAGGCACTTTTTCTGAACTCACAACTCTAGGATTTGAAATATATGCCCAGAAAACAAACAAACAAACAACCCAACCAACGAATGAACAACAACAAAAAAAAACCCCCAATTTTTTTCATATAGGGCTGCACAGTTATTATAAACCTGTTATTCCCTCTGATGATAAGCTGTATGCTGCTACTGTGCATCCAGACAGGGTCTTACCCTTTGCGATGGCCCACTCCGTGGGCTTGGTTCCCCTGGCTTTCCAAACACATGGCCTCTGCCTGCAGGTCCTGCCCTGCCCAGAGCTAAGTCCAAAGGTTTGGGAGCTTGCAGCCAAGGGCCTGGCATCCGTACAGAGTGAGATGGGTGCACAGAAGTGCCCCTGAAGGGTGGTCGGACAGGATCCATTGAAAGGCTGCAGAGAATACCGAGGTCAATCCTGTTCTGATCAATTACCTGCCGGCATTTTATAAAGATTAAAGATTTCCAACTGTTTTCCTCTTCCTTCAAGACAGACTCACAAAGCATTAAAAGGTTTCTTTAGGTCAGACCAGTAATACAACCAACCTCCTATATCATATTCACTTCAAAAGGTCTATTTAGCCTGGAATATTCTAAACACTCTCTAGCAGCAAGCCCTTAAAAGCCAAGCTCTCGTCAAAGTTACATACGTTTTCTACCCAAACAGCCTCTCAGAGAACTCAGTCCTGTAAGTTAACCACCTGTTGTACCAGGAAACACTTTTTATGTATGAACATGATTTTGGTTTATGAGCCAGTTCACATTAAATTATTCCCATCTTCCCCTTGGATCTCTGTAGTTCCATCTCTGAATCTTTATCCAATTCCTCTCTATAAAACTCCCTTTTCAAACTCTGTCAGAACTGAGGTCTCTAGGATGTAGATCCACTAAGCCTCTTCAAAACCACTTTGTAACCTATAGAATTCAGGAGTCCTTCTTTAAAGAGCTCCCTTCACCGCCCTGACCCACTCGTGAGCCCCAAAGAATCCTTAACTGACAAATAAACCTCTTCTTAACATTTGCAAACCTGCCTTAAGCATTAGCTACAAAAAATCATGCCATCTTTGTAAAGACAAGACCGACAGAATTCCCAAATCAATATTACAGGTGGAAGCAGTTCAGGATCTGGCAAAAAATAAATAAATAAATAAATAAATAAGCTTATTTTTAAATTTTTAACTGGACTATTCTCTTTTACACAAAAATGGCAGGATATGCCTCGCTTCCCTAAAGGACACCATAGTTCTCTCCTTTAACTGCTTAAACTCCTTTTCGGTCAGTCTGGCCTCTATGCTCACATCTTCCTAGCATCACCCAAAGAATCAGTTGCCCAACTGGTACACACTGAGGGGTGCTGTAACACCTGCCAATTACAAGATCTCTGGAATCCTCTCTTCTCCACTCCTCCCTCACCTCTACATCACTTCTATGGATTCTGGCCCGTCCTCCAAAAGGCCCTCCCTAAATGTGGACTTTTCTCCTTTGATTAGTTAGCAGAGTTGGCTACCTAAAATGTGCAACAGGGAAAGGCCTGGGGCCAGGCCTGCCTTCCCCACCTCTCCAGGTGCCAGCTCCGGGCTGGGGCACTATGATTGGGGGCCTAACCAGAAGGGAAGCCCCTAAAGGCAAATCCTACCCTAGACCCCCACCTCAGAGGAAAGTCCCAAAACCAATAGCTTTGCTGGGGTTCCCACCCACTGTTCCATCCAAATAACTCTCCAGTTCACTCAGACCCAGCAGGAGTCCCCTCTCTCCTTGGGCCACAACCTTTATACCTTTTTCCAGGTCCTGCGTTTCTCCTACACACTGGGCGTCAAATAACGACTTCCCCCCTCTGGCCTGGTCCCACCTGAGGCCCAGTCTCACGTGCCGGGGTGGGGGTGGGGATGGGGGTGGCAATGGAGTGGGGTGGGGATGGGGCGAAAGTGGGGGTGGCGGTGGGATGGAGGTGGGGGGGGGGATGAGGTGGAGGAGGGTTTGGGGTGGTGGCGGGCGGAGGGTCCGTACTGGGCCGGAAGGATCCCTGCTCGCTACCGCGGGGTTGAGCGAAAGGCCACACAGCCTGCAGCAGGGCTACCTGGCCTTCCCTGGCCTTCTAAACCTCCGTTCGGTCCACACAGCAGGCTCGAGCCGTCGCCAGGGTCCCCTGGCCCTCAGGAGAACACAGCGCCTAACGCACCAACACGCCGAAGGGCCAACATGCTCCAGGCCAATTTCCGGTCCTCTCGCGGGGCTTCAGGGGCTCACCCCATTGGCCAAACGACGTGCCACTCACAGGATTCATCCATCTCATTGGCTCCTCTTTGACAAGAACCTCTCCCTTTCTAGCAGCTTTGTTCTACAGAAGTTTCATCCCCAAAAGGGCGTTTGAGATGGGGATCTGGAAGTTAGGACTAAGCCTAAGCATTGAAAGTATTATGTTTCCAACATCTGAAGTCTGTTCTGTGGGCAACTCCCATAAATACATTTGCTCAGGGATGTCAGGGTAGTTTAGCCAGTTAAGTGTCTGCCTTTTGCTCACGTCCTGATACCAGGACTCCCCGGATGTGGAGTCCTCCATCGGGCTTCTTGCTCAGCAGGGGGTCTGCTTCTCCCTCTGCCTGCTGCTCCTCCTGCTTGAGTGTGTGCTCGCTCACTGGCTCGCTCTCTCTTACAAATAAATAAACTCTTAAAAAAAAAATTGCCCATAATGAAGTCGACTTTCCCCATCTTTCCCAGAGGATATAAGACTATAGGCAAGGGTAAGCTTGAGTTTACGTTCAAATACCTAATTATCTCTGAGCCTCGCTTTCTTTATAAGATAGGAATAAAAGCATCCGTTCATAGGGTGTATGGAAATGTACATACATTAATAAGATGATGTACATAAATTACCACAATAAGAAGGTTGCCTGCAATAAATGTTGCCTGCTATTCTTATTTATTGATGTCTGAATCTGTAAGCCAAGAAAAGCTTTCTCCAAACTATATAAAGGTATTAGTGGTTAATTTTGTAATTACAGAGTATTTTCACCCAAAGAAATAAGGACTTCTCACCCTTCTCCAAACATTTTGGCAAATAACTATACACCCTTCCAACCCCAGGTTTTAGGAGGTGGTTGGGGTCAAGGTTCAAGAAACCTCGGCTGATGCTATAGAGACAGGCAAATGCTCGGCATGGACTAGCATTAAAGGCTTTTCCAAACCTCAGATTCCTCATACCTTGTTTTAATCCATACATTCAAGGACTCTCCTCTTGTCAAATCAGAATAGAGTTTGAAAAGTACTGGCGCAGGAGGATTTACAAAGCAGGGATCTAACTGGCAAGATACCCATTTACTCTTTGAAGGTATTTTTGTTTAAAGTTAAATTTTAAGTTCTTCTACTCTACAACCTTCCTACCTTTCAATGTTACTATTTTCTTCTATTACATAGTAGGTAGAATTTTGTTGCCCAGGCAACTATTAGTAGCAAGTACGCTCAAAAACAGCAATACAAATTGTTTTGTAACCTTAATAAAGTCCCAGCTCCCTGTCCTTTTAGGTACTTTGACCAAACTTTTCATGAAAGATTCATTCTGTGCCTAGAAAACAATATCTTAGGGGGAGGATTTAGAAGATCTTCACAATAGCAATTCTCAGAAAATGTTCTGAAGCTGACAGTTTTGGAACATAAACCAGGAGCATCATTACAGAGAGTAATGGTAATATGCAATACAAAGGGAGAATCTAGGGTCCCCTAGTTTTCTATATCTTGTCGTGCAAGAGTAGGTGGCTCTGTACAGTGTTTCTAGCCAATTCATACATTATAAAGAAAAATCCATATGGTACTGGTGTTGAGTGGAGATAAAGACGGTCGTAGTTGTGTAAGGTGTGGACATCTGCTTAGAATCTTTCAAAACCTAGTCAACTTCTCCTGGAGTTTATATTCCCCATCAGGGTACTTCAATTGTTAATTAACCATTTCTAGGATATTGATTAAAAACAGCACACATACATCATACTGTTTTAAGTATTTAAAATTAAATTATCAATGATATTCTCATAATGTTCAATTCTGTCCACTTGGCACTGCCAGGCTCTAAGGCTAGGAGGGAGGATGACCCTGTAACTGTAAGCAATCTGGATTTTTCCCAGGCAATCATTATAAGGTAACAAAGCCCAAATACAAGGGTCAGGTGGAGATAACGGCCCGAATGCAGGGATGAGTCGGGTCAGGTGGAGACATCCAATCAGTAAAGTGCGCATACTGTCTCCCTAGCTACCAAGGAGCGTGGGCTCTGCCTTTTGAGCTCGAATTCTGACTAAGGTGATAGGCTAGTTCAAATAGCTACTATGGGGTGAATTATAATTCAATTGGCCACCCATGTGTGACCTAGCATGACTGTGCAGCTTTCTCTGTGTGTTACAATCTCATTCGCCACCTGTGTGTGGCCAGGCCCAACCACATGGCCTTTGCTCTATAAAAGTTAGTCTGTGAGGCAGGGAGCGGTCGCCCTCTCTCTAAGGGGCGGCCCTGACCGGTCTGTTTGACAGTCGGTTTGATTCTTGATGCTTGGCGCGAAATAAAGTTTGGCTTGACCTTCACTTTGTATCACTCTTGCTCCTTTGACCATGGACCCATTATTGGGGTACCCAACATCATGACTTCAAATACTCTGGCCCTTTGTCCCCGTAACTACTTCCATTCTGACCACATTTCCAGATTATTTTTGTTCATAAAATAAAGTCACCACCGCCACAGCAAGATCAAGGGCAGAAAATTACATTGCCTGTTTGGCCTAGAAACTATAGGGAGGATTTAAGTGGAAGTAGACCTATGTCTGCAGTACCTCTGGGTTCCAGGTAGGGGTAAATATAGATCCTCCCAGGAGAAATACAGCTTCAAACGGGCCCCAAAGCTCCCATAAACAGTGTCAATAGATATGAGGTCACAAGAAAAATAAATCACAAAACACATTAGAATCAATAAAATGGGTGAACTGTTCTTTTGTTTTTTTGTAATTTAAATTTAAAATATATGAGTGCACATTTAAATACACACATTCATTAGGCTCAATTAGGAGACAAAACACCCCATTAAAAAGTAGAAGGTGGGGCTCGTGGGTGGCTCAGTCAATTAAGTGTCTGCCTTTGGCTCAGGTCATGATCCCAGGCTCAGCAGGGAGTCTGCTTCTCCCTATGCCCCTGGCCTCCTCCCAGCTCCTGTGTGATCTCTCCTTCTCTCTCAAATAAATAAATAAAATCTTAAAAAAAAAAAAAAAGTGGGAGGTAAGTGATTAAACTGATCTTTCACCAAAGAAGATACAAAAATAGCTAATAAGCACATGAAAATATGCTCAATATCATTAGTCATTAGGGATATACAGACTAAAACCACAATGAGGTATCATTTCATACCCACTAGAATGGCTATAATAAGAAAAACAGATAATACCTGTCATGGTTAATTTTATGAATCAATTTGACTGTGCCATCTCTGGAGTGCCTAAAGATTTGGTCAAACATTATTCTGTGTTTTGGACAGGCTCAACATTTGAACTGATATCTGAATAAAGCAGACTGCCCTCTGTAATATAAGTGAGCCTCAGCCAATCAGGTGAGGGCCTGATTAGGACAAGAAGGCTGATTCTCTCTGGAATAAAAAAATTCCTCTTTACCTGCATGCTTTTGAACTGAGACAGAGCTTTTCCCCACCTTCAGACTCAAACTAAAACACTGACTTTTTCTGGGTCTTGAGCCCGTTAGCCTTCCACTTGGAACAGCCATGTGTGTATCCTAATGGTTCTTTTTCTCCAGAGAACCCTGACTAAAAACAGATTTTGGAACCATGAAGTGGGATGCTGATGTAACAAGTACATAGAAACGTGACTTTGGAACTGGGTGGTTGATGTAGACTGGAAGAGTTTGGAGGTGCATGCTAGAAAAAGCCTAGATTGCCCTGAAAAAAACTATTGGTAGAATTATGGATATTAAAGGTGCTTCTGGTAAGATCTCAGACTGAAATGAAGACCACGTTATTGGAAACTAGAGGAAAAGTGATTCTTGTTATAAAGTGGCAAAGAACCTGGTTGAATTGTGGTCTAGTATTTTGTGGAAGATTGAACTCATAAGCAATGAACTAAGCAAATTCTAAAATTTGCTTCTAAGCAAATTCTTAACTCTAAAATTTTAAGCAAAATGTTGAAAGTGAGACCTGACTTCTCCTTCCTGCTTCTAGTAAAATGTGAGAAGAGAGAGATAAATTGAAGGAAAAATTTAGTGAAAAGGAATCAGAAATTGAAGATTTAGAATGTTCTCAACCTATCTATATTGCAAAAATGAGAAAACTGGTTCTGGAGAGGACACCAAGGGTGTGGCTAGACAATCCACCCCATTACAAGATTATCCATAATTATCTGTGGAGATAATCAGCTATCTCAGAAGAAGCTAGGAGTAAAGATGGGATTATATCCGCAGAGACACTGCCAGTTTGAATCAAAAGGAAAAGAGATGGGCTGAAAGAAAGAAGACTTTTGGACTTCTGGGACTCTAGAGGACAAGACAATAGAGCTATTCAGCATGACCTATCCTTTAAGAAGAGGGAAGAATAAAAAAAAGAAAGGGAAGAACCCAAAGGTGACTCAGAGACCATCAGGGCTGGCACTCCCACCCCAAGCCTGGGAGGCAAAGCTGTTTCTTCTTTATACGTTTGCAGCTGGAGAAGAGTATTACCTCAGGATGAATGAAACCTCACCTGTCACCCCTACCTGATTTAGATCCAGATGAGACTTTGGACTGGGGTTAATGCTGGAATGGGTTAAAACTTTGGGGGGGCATTGGGATGGGGTGAATACGTTTTGCATGTGAGAAGGACATGAATTTTGGGAATCCATAGAGCAGGAAGTTATGGACTGAATTTTGCCCTCCCTAAATTCTTATGTTGAAACCTGCTGCCGAATGTCACTGCATTTGGAGACAGGACAGAGATAATTAAGGTTAAATGAAGTCATAAGGGTAGAGGCCGAATTCTGATAGGATTAAGAAGAGGAAGAAACACCAGAAATGTCACTTTCTCTCCCTGCGAGCCAAAAGGAAAGACCTTGTGAGGACACAGCAAGAAAGTGGCTATCTCTGGAGGCCAAGGAAGGCTTTCACCAGAAAGGAGTTTGCCAGAACCTTGATCATGCACCACTTCTTCTTCTTCTTCTTCTCCTTCTTCTTCTTCTTCTTTTTTTTATATTTATTTATTTGAGCGGCAGCTGGGTGGTTCAGTCGGTTAAGCGTGGGCCTTTAGCTCAGGTTGTGTACTTGTAGTGCTGGGATCAAGCCCCATGGTGGGCTCCCTGCTCAGTGGGAGTCTGCTTCTCCTTCTCCCTCTCCCTCTATGTGTTCTCTCTCTCTTTCTCTCTCTCGCTTTCACTCTCTCTCAAATAAATACATTTTAAAATCTTTAAAATTTAAAAAAAAATTTTTTTTAAGATTTTATTTATCTGAGAGAAGGAACACAAGCAGGGAGAGTGGGAGAGGGAGAAGCAGTCTCTCCGCTGAGCAGGGATCTGTATGTGGGGCTCTATTCCAGGACCCTGAGATCATGACCTGAGCCGAAGGCAGACACCTAATGACCAAGCTACCCAGGCACCCCTAAAAAAATTTTTTTTAATTAAAAAAAAAAAGATTGAGAGAGAGTGTGTGCACACAGCGCACAAGTTGGGGGAGGGGCAGAGGGGGGAGACTCTCCAGCAGACTCCCTGCTAAGTGCAGAGCTGGCTTGGGGCTCAGTCTTAGGACCCTGAAATCATGACCTGAGCGGAAATCAAGAGCTGGTGGGTTAACCAACTGAGCCACCCAGGAGCCCCTTGAATGTCTGCGTTTAAGCACCGCCTTCACCACCCCTCACATCTGTGGTATTTTGTTGAGGAAGATCTAGCTGCCTATAATAAATGTCAACAAGAATGCTGAAGTGTAAATACCTGACATTAAGCTTTTGATTACCGAGGCATCCATTTCAAAGACATGCATCTCAAACTAATTTTATTGCCAGATAAACAACTAGATAAGGAGCCGGGCTGTCTGCATCCATGAAGTTCCCCTTAGGAAAGCCTTGTCCAACTCCAACTTCTTGAGTGCTCCTGCTTTTCCCTACCTACTCCCTATTTCCTGCTCTTAAGTTTTGTTTTTGTTGAAGATTTTTTTTTTTAAAGATGTTATTTATTTATCTGTGAGAGTGAAAGAGAGCACAAAGCGGGGAAGAGGGGAGGCAGAGAGAGAGAGAGGGAGAAGCCAACCCCCAGCTGAGCAGGGGGGGTGGGCATGACTCTGGCTTGATCCCAGGACCCTGGGATCATGACCCGAGCCCAAGGCAGATATTTAACCAACTGAGCCACCCCAAAGATTTTATTTTTAACTAATCTCTACATCCAGTGTGAGGCTCAAACTCAAAACCCTGAGATCAAGGGTCCCATGCACCACCAACTGAGCCAGTCAGCCACCCCATGCTCTTATGTTTTAAATTCACCTAATAAAGAGTAATCCCACAAAAAACCCACCCTTGATCCTAATAAGGACAGAACCCCAGGTCCCCCACCCCCACCCCGCCACACACACACACCTCATTTCTCTCCTTCCTCTCTGTCCCCTAGACCTTGCTGTGTGGCTCTCAGGCATACTGTGTACCCTCCAGGACTTGTGGGTAATAAACTTTGGGCTTTTTTTTTTTTAAAGTCCCTTAATGGTTGTTGCTGAAATGGGTCTTGCAATCCTAAGAACCACAAGGGTTGGTCCAGCCACAATACTGGCTCTAGTCCGGGAAATATCTGTGGGGTTTTGCCACAAGTAGTACAGTGAATGCCAGGTGCCCCCAGGCATTCCTAGCTGAAAGCATCACAGTCAATAGGTTAAGCCTGACGCAAAACAGATGCGGTGAAACCAGAACCCTCATACAGTGCTGCTAGTAAAACCGTGCAGCCACTTTGGAAAACATTTGGCAGTTTCTCAAAAAGTTGAACAAAAAATTACTGGAGGAGCCAAAAACTTCACTTCTTGGTAACTACCTAAGAGAAATGAAAACATATGTCCACACAAACCGTGCACGCGAATGTCATAGCAGCATTACCGATTAGAGCCAGAGCTTAAAAACAGCCTGAATGTCCGACAACCGGCGAATGGATAAGCAAAATGTGGCATATCTAAACAATGGATAAATTCAGCAGGAAAAAGGAACAAACTATGCCACATGCCATGGATGAACTTCAAAAGCATTATGTTAGTGAATGAAGTCGGACACATACCACATATTATATGACTCCATTTCTAGGAAAAGTCAAGAAAAGACAAATGGGTAGAAACAGAGTGTAGAATAGCAGTTGCCTGGGGCTGGGAGTAATAATGAAGATGAACTATTATTAATGAACCCAAGGGATCTTATTAATGTGATGAAAATGTTCTAAAATTGATTTATGGTGATGTCTGTACCACTCAAAAAATTTACCAAAAATTCTTGAATTGTACACTCGAATAGGGTCAATTTTATGATATGTAATGTATACCATAATAAAGCTGTTTTAAATACACACATTAGGAAACAAGCAGAAACTGCAATGAATAGAATCGGACCCACAAATATCTCAAAACAAGGATCACTGGACACTATAAATAAATCTATGTTTTAAGAAGTAAAAAATGACAATTAAAATCACGAGGAAAGAGCAAAGTCTATCAAAATTGACTAGGCAGACTTGAAAAGAACCAAAATAGAGCTTCTAAAAATGAAGAATATAAAAATTGAAATGAAACACCTAGGGGAGAATATGACACATGGCTGAGGGGGGCCCATAATGAATCACTAGGGTAATCTGAAAGAATTACCCAGAATGTAGCACTGATGGAAAATATGAGAGGTTGAGACACATGGAGAACAAAGTTAGAACAAAAGATCCAACAGACTTTGAGAAGGAGGAAATATAGAGAAAAGAGGAAAGATACATTTAAAAGAGTTAATGGCTGAGAATTCTTCAGAATTGATGAAGGATACAAATCTCTGGAATCAGAAGCCCAAGGAATCTCAAACAGAAAAGTAAAAAGAAATCTACACTTAGCATCACAGTTGCACTGCACAATATCAAAGCCAAAGATAAGATCTAAGAAAAAACACATTCCCTACAAATGAAAGAAAATTGGCTCAATACAAGAAGCCTTGAAGACAGTGGTATGATATATCCACAGGCCTGAAAGGTTAAGGAAAAAACAACACATTGCTGTCAACAGAGAAATTGCATTGTCTAGTGAAATTTTCTTTCTAGAACAAGAGTAAAATAAAAATTTTTGAGAGAAACACAAAAGAGAGATTGACCTCCAGCAACTAAATAATTTCTAAACACTAAAATGAAGAAAAATGAAAAATCTGAGAAAAGGAGTCATAAAGTAGTTGGCCGAATAAAATAATAATAATAGGGGCACTTGGGTGGCTCAGTTGGTTAAGCGGATGCTTTCAGCTCAGGTCATGATCCCAGAGTCCTAGGATCCAGCTCTGTTCCCTGCTCAGTGGGGAGTCTGCTTCTACCTCTGCCTCTCATCCCGTTTGTGCTCGTGCTCTCTCTCTCTCAAATAAATAAATAATTTTTTTAAAAAAAGTAGTAATAATAATGTCTAATAGGTGGGGAACCTAGCAGGAACTCCTCTGAAGACAGAGCCCAAGATAAAAGTTTCAGTGCCAGGATTTTATTGGTCTGTGTGGGATCCCAGGGAACAAGAGTAAGGGATGGAGGAATGATGGAAGGCAGGAGCGCTCAATCAAGGATACATGATTAATTTGGCCACTGCTACAAAGTTCTGGTTCTTCCATCACTCAGGACCATTTGAGAAACCATACGATGTACATAGCAAGACTACTCATCCTGGGGGATGTTCCCGCGAATAGTACTTGGGATGCATGTATCCATTGATTCTCTCCTCTTCCTTGGTCAAAGGCTCACCTCAAAGAGTGTTAACCCCTTATATTTTCTAGGTGCACCGTGGTGTCCCAGTGCTCTTCTATGCCTTGGCGTCAACATAGATGCCTCAGTATAGAAGGCAGGAGATGCACAGGGCAAGCCTGAGGCTAGGCATTTTCAGATTCTATCTGTGTAGACCTGGTAAGTGCCCACAGAGATGTTTACCACAGAGCGGCTATATAAAGAGAGGTAAGGCTGAGAGGATCTGTAATGAGGCATAGAAGTATTCAATACAGTGAACTTAAAAAAAAAAACAAAACAGATTTCGAGGGTGAAGAAAAATAACATATAGGGATGCCTGGTGATTCAGTTGCTTAATGGTCTGCCTTTGGCTTTGGTCATGATCCCAGGGTCCTGGGATCAAGCCCTGCATCGGGCTCCTTGCTCAGTGGGGAGCCTGCTTCCTCCTCTGTCCACCCTCTGCTCTCTCTCTATCTCAAATAAATAAATAAATAAATCTTTTTTTTTAAAGAAAAATTACATATAAGTAAAGAGGATGTTAATTAGAATTAAAGCATTATAAAGTTCTGGAGGAGGGTAAAAATAATTAACTCTACACTCTGTAAGTATGCATATTAAAATTTTTAAAAATAATTTTTATGGGGGCGCCTGGGTGGCTCAGTGGTTAAGCCGCTGCCTTCGGCTCAGGTCATATCTCAGGGTCCTGGGATTGAGCCCCGCATCGGGCTCTCTGCTCTGCGGGGAGCCTGCTTCCTCCCCTCTCTCTGCCTGCCTCTCTGCCTGCTTGTGATCTCTCTCTCTCTGTCAAATAAATAAATAAAATCTTAAAAAAAAAATAATTTTTATGGGGGTGGCTGGGTGGCTTGGTCAGTTAAGTGCTTGACTCTTGATTTCGGCTCTGGGTCATGAGATCAAGCCCTGTGTGGGGCACCATGTTCAGTGGGGAGTCTGCTAAAGATTCGCTCCCTCTCCCTCTCCCTCTGTGCTCTCTCTCTCAAAAAAGTAAATAAATCCTTTAAAAAATCATAATTTTTATTGGAGGTGCCTGGGTGGCTCAGTAAGTTAAGCATCTGTCTGTTGATTTTGGCTCAGGTCATGACGTCAGGGTCATGAGATTGAGCCCTGCATGGAGCCTACTTAAGATTCTCTCTCTCTCGGGGCGCCTGGGTGGCTCAGTGGGTTAAGCCGCTGCCTTGGGCTCAGGTCATGATCTCAGGGTCCTGGGATTGAGTCCCGCGTCGGGCTCTCTGCTCAGCAAGAAGCCTGCTTCCCTCTCTCTCTCTCTCTGCCTGCCTCTCCGTCTACTTGTGATCTCTCTCTCTGTCAAATAAATAAATAAAAAAAAATCTTTAAAAAAAAAAGATTCTCTCTCTCTCTCAGGGTGCCTGGGTGGCTCAGTGGGTTAGGCCTCTGCCTTCAGCTCAGGTCATGATCTCAGGGTCCTGGGATCGAGTTCCGCATTGGGCTCTCTGCTTGGTGGGGAGCCTGCTTCCTCCTCTCTCTCTCTCTGCCTACTTGTGATCTCTGTCAAATAAATAAATAAAATATTTTTTAAAAAAAGATTCTTTCTCTCTCTCTCTCTCTCCCTCCCTCTGTGCCCCCCACCCCAGCTCATGTTCTTTCCCCTTTAAAAAGATATAATAATAATTTTCACTGAAGCTCAATTAACATAAATTTAAAATTTTAATTAAAAACTAAGGTATAATTGAAATAAAACTTTATGTTAGTTTTGGGCGTACAACATAATGATTTGATATCTGTATACACTGTGAAATGATCACACAATATGTCTATTCAACACTTCTCACCTTATACAATCACAAAAAACAATTCTTCTTGTGATGAGAACTTATTTACTTTCTCAGCAACTTTCAAATACACAATACAGTATTATTAACTGTAATCAGCACTCTGTACATTAAATCCCATGACTTATTTATTTGATAATTGGAAGTTTGTATATTTTGACACCCTTCATCCATTTCTCCCAACCGCCATCCCCTCCCCATCTCTGGCAATCACCAGTCTGTTCTCTATATCTAGCCCATTTTTTTTTTAAAGATTTTATTTATTTATTTGAGAGAGAGAGAGTCTGCTCGGGCACAAGCAGGAGGAGCAACAGACAGAAGGAGAGGGAGAAACAGACTTGCCTCTGAGCAGGGAGCCTGATGTGGGATTTGATCCCAGGACTCTGGTATCATGACCTGAGCCAAAGGAAGACATGTAACCGACTGAGCCATACAGGCATCCCTTGCTTGTTTTTTAGATTACACACGTAAGTGAGATCATATGGTATTTATCTTCCTCTGTCTGACTTAGTTCACTTAGCATAATACCCTCTAGTTCCATGCATGTTGTCACAAATGGCAGGACTTCTTTCTTTTTTATGGCTGAATACTATATATGCACGCATATGAAGTTGCAGATCATATGGATCATGTGCTTCTCTCCACCCATTTTAAGAAGCGTTTAAGGAAATAAAATGCATATATTTCCAATCAGTAAGAAAAAATGAGAAAAAATTCAATCAATCCAAACAAAAAGGCAAGAAAGAGGAGCAATAAATCACAGAAAAATCTGGACAAAGAGAAAGTACCAATTAAGTGGTAGAAATAAATTGAACAGTATTAGTAATAATGATAAATATAAATAGACTGAACTTTCCAAGTAAAAGGCAAGGCTTATCAGGCTAGATTTAAAAAACAAAATCCAGGGGGCACCTGGCTGGCTCAGTGGGTTAAAGCCTTTGCCTTTGGCTCAGGTCATGATCTCAGGGTCCTGGGACCAAGCCCCGCTTTGGGCTCTCTGCTCAGCGGGGAGCCTGCTTTCCTTCCTCTCTCTCTGTCTGCCTCTCTGCCTACTTGAGATCTCTGTCTGTCAAATAAATAAATAAAATCTTTTTAAAAAATCCAATAATATGACATTTAATTAAATAGAGATAGACATAAAACATAATAATAGAGAAAGGTTGGAAGTCAAATGTTTAAAAAAGAAAAGAAAAAGGAATCTTGTGCTGCTGTATCAATTTCAGCTAAAATAACTTTAAAGTGAAAGTATTACTAGGGAACAAGTGGGTCAGTTAATAATGATGGAGGATTCAAGGAGTTTTAACCATTCTGAAGTTATATGCACCTAATAACACAGCATCGAAATACATAAAACAAAAACTGATGAATAAAAAAAAAAAACAACCCACCGACAAACTGGAAGTTGACAACATACATCTCCCAGTAATTGATTGATCAAGCAATCCAAAAAAACAGTAAGGTTAGGGAAGACTTGGATAACATAGATCACAGGCTTTATTGGTTTTGTTTATGTGTTTGCTGTTTAACAAATACCCATATAGAGTTTATTATGTAGCAGGTGCTATTCTGAAAGAACTTTTGTCAAGAACTGGAAAGAAAGGGTTCTTATCTGAATATCTTCCAGAGGCAAGGTGGTGTCATTGATCACTTCAGCTAAATTCAGGGACAAATTTCACGGTACTTTTTCTAATAGGACAACTCCTATCATGAAGATAACTTCCTACAGCATGCACATGAGTAACAAGCTGGTTATCTCCAAGTAATAAAGGACATCCTCATTTTGAAGAGATCTCTGCTGTTGTCTGAGAGCCACAGGACCTACTGGTAGTGTTCTTACGGTCTCTTATTACTCACCATTAAGTGCAAGTCACCATGATCTGGGGAGGCAGGCAAGTTAACACCTGGCTTCCATGAACCAAAGGTGTTCACGGTGCTCCTGGAAAAAAAGAGCATGATTTACAAGTGCTGGGTCCCAAGTAGGACCCTACATCAGTCAGGGGTTCAGGCTGATAATATCTCCAATGTAGCCTGCCAGCAGGATTGTAATCCTTAGGGTTCTTAGTGTTGTTCCAAGAATCAAACCTAGCCCTTGTTTCTAGAGGGACTGCTAGGCGGCAGTCAGTTCACCCTCCTCTATCTGTCCACACCACCAGCCAAGTGGCATTCATCCATCCACCACACAAAACACCATCCATCCATCATGGGATAACTGATCAATGGCTAGGGAAATGATGATGAGATCCAGAGGTGTTATTGGGTGTTTTGTGTGGAAGGGGCAGTGCTAGGAGCGGATTCTGCTTTTTCTGATAGACTCTAGCTAAGATTAAAGGGAATGGTGATCGAATGGGAGACCAACTTAGCAGTCAGTTCAGCGTCAAGGGCTTGCAACAGGTGGAGAGAAGCAGGATGCTTTTCTTTTGTGGGGAAGCTCTAGAGGCAGTTCTGGAAGACAAAGATCATTAATGTCCTGCCCTCTCCCATGCCTTCCACAGGACTGAAGTGGTTCCTCCCTGGTGCCTAATTCATCATTCTCCCCCGACTGTGTGCCACTCCAGTAACTATAAACTTACTATTTGCCACACCCAGACCATTTGTCCAGAAGGATCCGGTACAAGAGGGAGAAGGGTATTTTTTTTTTTAATTTTTTTATTTTTTTCAGCATAACAGTATTCATTATTTTTGCACCACACCCAGTGCTCCATGCAATCCGTGCCCTCTACAATACCCACCACCTGGTGCCCCCAACCTCCCACCCCCCACCCCTTCAAAATTCTCAGATCGTTTTTCAGAGTCCATAGTCTCTCATGGTTCACCTCCCCTTCCAATTTCCCTCAACTCCCTTCTCCTCTCCATCTCCCCTTGTCCTCCATGCTATTTGTTATGCTCCACAAATAAGTGAAACCATATGATAATTGACTCTCTCTGCTTGACTTATTTCACTCAGCATAATCTCTTCCAGTCCCGTCCATGTTGCTACAAAACTTGGGGATTCATCCTTTCTTTCTTTCTTTCTTTCTTTTTTTTTTTACAGCTTTATAAACATATATTTTTATCCCCAGGGGTACAGGTCTGCGAATCGCCAGGTTTACACACTTCACAACACTCACCATAGCACATACCCTCCCCGATATCCATAACCCCACCCCCTCTCCCAACCCCCTCCCCCCATCAACCCTCAGTTTGTTTTGTGAGATTAAGAGTCACTTATGGTTTGTCTCCCTCCCAATCCCATCTTGTTTCATTTACTCTTCTCCTACCCCCTCGACCCCCCATGTTGCATCTCCTCTCCCTCATATCAGGGAGATCATATGATAGTTGTCTTTCTCCGATTGACTTATTTCGCTAAGCATGATACCCTCTAGTTCCATCCACGTCGTCGCAAATGGCAAGATTTCATTTCTTTTGATGGCTGCATAGTATTCCATTGTGTATATATACCACATCTTCTTTATCCATTCGTCTGTAGATGGACATCTAGGTTCTTTCCATAGTTTGGCTATTGTAGACATTGCTGCTATAAACATTCGGGTGCACGTGCCCCTTCGGATCACTATGTTTGTATCTTTAGGGTAAATACCCAGCAGTGCAATTGCTGGGTCATAGGGTAGTTCTATTTTCAACATTTTGAGGAACCTCCATGCTGTTTTCCAGAGTGGTTGCACCAGCTTGCATTCCCACCAACAGTGTAGGAGGGTTCCCCTTTCTCCGCATCCTCGCCAGCATCTGTCATTTCCTGACTTGTTAATTTTAGCCATTCTGACTGGTGTGAGGTGATATCTCATGGTGGTTTTGATTTGTATTTCCCTGATGCCGAGTGATGTGGAGCACTTTTTCATGTGTCTGTTGGCCATCTGGATGTCTTCTTTGCAGAAATGTCTGTTCATGTCCTCTGCCCATTTCTTGATGGGATTATTTGTTCTTTGGGTGTTGAGTTTGCTAAGTTCTTTATAGATTTTGGACACTAGCCCTTTATCTGATATGTCATTTGCAAATATCTTCTCCCATTCTGTCAGTTGTCTTTTGGTTTTGTTCACTGTTTCCTTTGCTGTGCAAAAGCTTTTGATCTTGATAAAATCCCAAAAGTTCATTTTTGCCCTTGCTTCCCTTGCCTTTGGTGATGTTCCTAGGAAGATGTTGCTGCGGCTGACGTCGAAGAGGTTGCTGCCTGTGTTTTCCTCGAGGATTTTGATGGATTCCTTTCTCACTTTGAGATCCTTCATCCATTTTGAGTCTATTTTCGTGTGTGGTGTAAGGAAATGATCCAATTTCATTTTTCTGCATGTGGCTGTCCAATTTTCCCAACACCATTTATTGAAGAGGCTGTCTTTGTTCCATTGGACATTCTTTCCTGCTTTGTCGAAGATGAGTTGACCATAGAGTTGAGGGTCCATTTCTGGGCTCTCTATTCTGTTCCATTGATCTATGTGTCTGTTTTTGTGCCAGTACCATGCTGTCTTGATGATGACAGCTTTGTAATAGAGCTTGAAGTCCGGAATTGTGATGCCACCAACTTTGGCTTTCTTTTTCAATATTCCTTTGGTTATTCGAGGTCTTTTCTGGTTCCATATAAATTTGAGGATTATTTGTTCCATTTCTTTGAAAAAAATGGATGGTATTTTGATAGGAATTGCATTAAATGTGTAGATTGCTTTAGGTAGCATAGACATTTTCACAATATTTATTCTTCCAATCCAGGAGCATGGAACATTTTTCCATTTCTTTGTGTCTTCCTCAATTTCTTTCATGAGTACTTTATAGTTTTCTGAGTATAGATTCTTAGTCTCTTTGGTTAGGTTTATTCCTAGGTATCTTATAGTTTTGGGTGCAATTGTAAATGGGATGGACTCCTTAATTTCTCTTTCTTCTGTCTTGTTGTTGGTGTAGAGAAATGCAACTGATTTCTGTGCATTGATTTTATATCCTGACACTTTACTGAATTCCTGTACAAGTTCTAGCAGTTTTGGAGTGGAGTCTTTTGGGTTTTCCACATAGAGTATCATATCATCTGCGAAGAGTGATAGTTTGACTTCTTCTTTGCCGATTTGGATGCCTTTAATTTCCTTTTGTTGTCTGATTGCTGAGGCTAGGACTTCTAGTACTATGTTGAATAGCAGTGGTGATAACGGACATCCCTGCCGTGTTCCTGACCTTAGCGGAAAAGCTTTCAGTTTTTCTCCATTGAGAATGATATTTGCAGTGGGTTTTTCATAGATGGCTTTGATAATATTGAGGTATGTGCCGTCTATCCCTACACTTTGAAGAGTTTTGATCAGGAAGGGATGCTGTACTTTGTCAAATGCTTTTTCAGCATCTATGGAGAGTATCATATGGTTCTTGTTCTTTCGTTTATTAATGTGTTGTATCACATTGATTGATTTGCGGATGTTGAACCAGCCTTGCAGCCCTGGAATAAATCCCACTTGGTCGTGGTGAATAATCCTTTTAACGTACTGTTGAATCCTATTGGCTAGTATTTTGGCGAGAATTTTTGCATCTGTGTTCATCAAGGATATTGGTCTGTAGTTCTCTTTTTTGTTGGGATCCTTGTCTGGTTTTGGGATCAAGGTGATGCTGGCCTCATAAAATGAGTTTGGAAGTTTTCCTTCTATTGCTATTTTTTGGAACAGTTTCAGGAGAATAGGAATTAGTTCTTCTTTAAATGTTTGGTAGAATTCCCCCGGGAAGCCGTCTGGCCCTGGGCTTTTGTTTGTTTGGAGATTTTTGATGACTGTTTCAATCTCCTTACTGGTTATGGGTCTGTTCAGGCTTTCTATTTCTTCCTGGTTCAGTTGTGGTAGTTTATATGTCTCTAGGAATGCATCCATTTCTTCCAGATTGTCAAATTTGTTGGCGTAGAGTTGCTCATAGTATGTTCTTATAATTGTCTGTATTTCTTTGGTGTTCGTTGTGATCTCTCCTCTTTCATTCATGATTTTATTTATTTGGGTCCTCTCTCTTTTCTTTTTGATAAGTCTGGCCAGGGGTTTATCAATCTTATTAATTCTTTCAAAGAACCAGCTCCTAGTTTCGTTGATTTGTTCTATTGTTTTTTTGGTTTCTATTTCATTGATTTCTGCTCTGATCTTTATGATTTCTCTTCTCCTGCTGGGTTTAGGGTTTCTTTCTTGTTCTTTCTCCAGCTCCTTTAGGTGTAGGGTTAGGTTGTGTACCTGAGACCTTTCTTGTTTCTTGAGAAAGGCTTATACCGCTATATATTTTCCTCTCAGGACTGCCTTTGTTGTGTCCCACAGATTCTGAACTGTTGTGTTTTCATTATCATTTGTTTCCATAATTTTTTTCAATTCTTCTTTGATTTCCTGGTTGACCCATTCATTCTTTAGAAGGATGCTGTTTAGTCTCCATGTATTTGGGTTCTTTCCAAATTTCCTCTTGTTATTGATTTCTAGCTTTAGAGCATTGTGGTCTGAAAATATGCAGGGAATGATCCCAATCTTTTGATACCGGTTGAGACTTGATTTAGGACCAAGAATGTGATCTATTCTGGAGAACGTTCCATGTGCACTAGAGAAGAATGTGTATTCTGTTGCTTTGGGATGAAATGTTCTGAATATATCTGTGATGTCCATCTGGTCCAGTGTGTCATTTAAGGCCTTGATTTCCTTGTTGATCTTTTGCTTGGATGATCTGTCCATTTCAGTGAGGGGAGTGTTAAAATCCCCTACTATGATTGTATTCTTGTCGATGTGTTTCTTTGATTTTGTTATTAATTGGTTTATATAGTTGGCTGCTCCCACGTTAGGGGCATAGATATTTAAAATTGTTAGATCTTCTTGTTGGACAGTTCCTTTGAGTATGATATAGTGTCCTTCCTCATCTCTTATTATAATCTTTGGCTTAAAATCTAATTGATCTGATATAAGGATTGCCACTCCTGCTTTCTTCTGATGTCCATTAGCATGGTAAATTCTTTTCCACCACCTCACTTTAAACCTGGAGGTGTCTTCGGGTGTAAGATGAGTTTCTTGTAGGCAACATATAGATGGTTTTTGTTTTTTTATCCATTCTGATACCCTGTGTCTTTTGATTGGGGCATTTAGCCCATTAACATTCAGGGTAAGTATTGAGAGATATGAATTTAGTGCCATTGTATTGCCTGTAAGGTGACTGTTATTGTATATTGTCTCTGTTTCTTTCTGATCTACTACTTTGAGGGTCTCTCTTTGCTTAGAGGACCCCTTTCAATATTTCCTGTAGAGCTGGTTTGGTATTTGCAAATTCTTTCAGTTTTTGTTTGTCCTGGAAGCTTTTAATCTCTCCGTCTATTTTCAATGATAGCCTAGCTGGATATAGTATTCTTGGCTGCATGTTTTTCTCATTTAGTACTCTGAATATATCATGCCAGCTCTTTCTGGCCTGCCAGGTCTCTGTGGATAAGTCTGCTGCCAATCTAATATTTTTACCATTGTACGTTACAGACTTCTTTTCCCGGGCTGCTTTCAGGGTCTTTTCTTTGTCACTAAGACTTGTCAATTTTACTATTAGGTGATGGGGTGTAGACCTATTCTTATTGATTTTGAGGGGGGTTCTCTGAACCTCCTGGATTTTGATGCTTGTTCCCTTTGCCATATTGGGGAAATTCTCTCCAATAATTCTCTCCAATATACCTTCTGCTCCCCTCTCTGTTTCCTCTTCTTCTGGAATCCCAATTATTCTAATGTTGTTTCGTCTTATGGTGTCACTTATCGGAGAAGGGTATTTTTATAAAATTTAATCAGTTGTGTTCCTAGTGTCTGAGTAATTTCTTTCACAGCAACTCAGGACAAAAGAAACACTTAAAAATCCCATTATTAATTTGTCAGGTCCAAATATCTTAATACATATTTATTCTGTCACCGCTTTATAGCCATTTGAAAAATAATACTTTTATTCTATTTTTAAGCAACCATAATTACTTGCTAATGGGACATGCTGGGTACTATATGTGTTCTTAAACCTTGGCATCAGATTGAAAATCTCTCACACGGTTAGTGCCTTTTATCACAGCAACAGCAGGAAACCCAACTTTGCAAAGACATGACCCTACTAATAGTATAATAATTCAATGTTGGAACCATGATCGACTTTATACCAGTGGTTCAGTTTCCCACAGATGTTGAGGATCACAGTGCTTCCCTAGAACATTTAGAATATTCTTTAGTGGCCCATGGGCTTACTGCAGCACCCTGCCATGCATGATACAGTTTGGGAACTGTGGGTCTCACACGGAATTGTTTAGTTTGGGACACAATGTCCTTGGCGGGGAAGATTCAAAATCAGATTGTCACATTCGATATTCCTTAATGGTGTGAATGTTAACAAACTGTATAATAACATTTTTAAAGATTTTTTTTTAATGTATTTGACAGAGATCACAAGTAGGCAGAGAGGCAGGCAGAGAGAGAGAGAGGAGGAAGCTGGCTCCCCAGTGAGCAGAGAGCCCGATGTGGGGCTCGATCCCAGGACTCTGGGATCATGACCTGAGCCGAAAGCAGAGGCTTTAACCCACTGAGCCACCCAGGCACCCCTATAACAACATTTTAAACACTTGATCATCAGCACTCGACTTGAATGCCCTAGGCCTCCTTTCAGCTGGGCAGCCACCAGAGGATGAAGCTGCCAGGTCCGCTGGGGTTGCCTTCAGGAGAAAGAAACACCACATGCATCAGGGAATCTCAAATTCTCAAAATACGTCTGTGTAACATCCCACCTTTCCCCTGGTTAGTACCAGGGAGTGGCCACGAAGAAATGATTGCTTTCTAAAACAGTCAAATTCAGTGACCACACTGCCTTACTAACTTGCTCTGACCAGGAGGAAGTGATAGAGGCCGGGTCAGAAATGGTTTTGAGTTGATTTTTGAAGAATCAATTCCAATGTGCCACAGTCCCGGATTCCTGTGGATGGTGGATAGTACCGAAGGTCCGTGAGATACCTCGAGTAGCTTGAGAGCCCACTGTGATCAAAGCTGCATCGTGGTCAGACCGCAAATGTCTGAAAACCCAGAAATAGAACAAATACCAGTTTCAAGGGCTCCAAGGAGCTAGCCAACAGTCAGCTGATTGGACTGAACACTGCAGCAACATTGCAACCCGAAAAATGATCAGCGGGGTGAGCCGCCACCAGCAGCCCTGGGAGGGGATCAAACGTTCGATGGACTCAACTGCCTCGCCCTGTGCAATGGTCTCCCTCTCCGTGAGGTAAATAGTTCAACTTTTATTATAAGTTGCAGGCCTGGTATGCCGTCATGGCTGATGCATCTGAAATACAGAGTCTTTCCTCGGTGCCTAGTCTATGCTGGTGGGTGTGCTGCGTGTTTTCTTTAATGACGGGTCCAGGCAGCGAACGGGGCTATCTGGGCAGGGCAAGCTCGATCTGCAGCTTGAATTGGGTCGATCTCAGAGGAAGGAGCCTCACCATGAGCACCTGCCCGAGTGACCCAAACAGTTCCATCAGCAGCCATGATTTGGTCCCACGGTTCGTGACCCCAAAGAGGGAAGAACCTGCCAGTCTGTAGTTTTCTGAGCAGTAGATCTAACGGCTAGGCCATTGTCAACAGCCCAAGAGGCAGTAAAAACGTAACAAGTTTCTTCAGCGATCCCCCCTGGAGCTGTGAGGATGGCTCTGAGCTCCGCCCACTGAGAGCAGTGAGCACATCTGTTTTCCACTCTACATCGCGGGCACCGATGCGGACCAGCCACAGCGGCCCAGCGGCCATGACAGGTTTCAGCAGAGCCAGACCATCAGGGAACCAGGCCCAGGCATGTAGGGGAACCTGTGTGGACTGGGAGCCCCATGAAGCAAGTGGCTTTGCTTCAGCTGTGCAGTGGAGGATAACCTTTCCCCCAAAGGGAGAGCTGCCTTTTCTTCACGTAAAGCTGAAAGTGCCACCGAGGCCCCTTAGCGGTAGACTTCAATATACCATTTCCATCCGACAAGTGAGGCTTCTCAGGCCCTTTCCCACATTATCCGTTGTTCAGTCTGAGTTAACCTACTCCCTCCCTGCACAAGATAACAGTCACAGGTATGTGTTTTAGCCCCATCAGGTGTTCAGCTTTGACAAGAACCCCACATAAACTAAGAGCTGCTTTTTGAAAGAGTTGTACCTCTTAGCCACATGAGGGAGGCAAACCCCTTCTATTCCCTCCCCCCGCCACAAAAAGGGGTGCCTCCTGGTGGAGGCTGCCTCCCTGGTAAATGATCCATCAGGAAAATGATGAGTCAGAGAGATATTTAGCTTAAAGGGGTCATAAGGTTGTGGAGTCCCCAAAACACTAGCACTTCTCTGATGCAGAATTCCAGATTGATCTAATCCCTCCAGGCATTTCTGAGCATTCACAGTGCGTTCATGGAAAACACTGATGCCAATTACACACTCAGCAGTGAAAGCCACCAGAACAGTACACTGACTTGGCCTAAAGCCCTGCCCACAAGGTCAATGAGATCCTTTCTTCTCTCTGGAAAAGTGAGGGACATTCTTGAAGCGAGGAGACTTGCAAAGTCCTTTTTTTGCAATTGCTCAGAAATGTGGACCAATTCTTCAGCACACACCTACAACCTACATGAGAATAGCCTTCATTCTTTCAACAAATATTCATTTGATACCTATTATGTGCAAGGAACTATTTCAAGTTCTGGGGAAACAAAATAAACAAATGAACAAAACAGTCTCTACTGTCACGTAGCTTATGCTCTAAGGGGAAAAAAGGGGAGTAAAAAATACGTCGGGTGATGATAGATGCTATGGAAAAAAGGGAGCAGGAAAAGGGGCACTAGGAGCGTGGGGGATGGGACCTCACTAATTTCTACACTAATGTAGTGTGGTCAGGTTATGTAGTCTCAGAAACCTGAAGGAGTGAAGGAACAAGACATGAAGAGATCCGGGGAAGTGGGCTCTAGGCAGGGGTTAAATAATGCCAAGACCCTAAAGCTGGAGTCTGCCTGCTTTGTTTCAAAAGTAGAAAGGCCTGTGAGGCTGGGGTTGGGTGACCCAGGAAGGTAGGACACGAGATCATAGAGGACACACGAGGATCCATGAGGTCTTCGTAGATTGAAAAGACTTGGCTTTTACTCTAAGTGAGGTGGTAAGTGGCATGATATGGCACATTTTACCAGGATCTCTCTGGCTGTGTGTTGAGAACAGACTGGTGGCTGGGGGCTAGGGTAGGGGGGTAGGGGTGGCATAGTAGAGGCAGGCAGATTGTTTAATAGGCAATCATAAAAGTCCCACAAGAGAGGATGCTGGGTGGGTCAAGAGTGATAATGCTGAAAGTGTGGTAAGAAGTGATAACATTCCAGATAAATCCTTTTTAATTATGATTTTGAAAAATAGAATCACAGAACCATTATCACAGCTTAAAAAATAACAATAAATATTTAATATTATCAAATATCTAGTCAATACACAAATATACAGAATTACCTTGAGTTTTTTTTTTTTTTTACATTTATTAGAAATGTCAAAGATAAAGCTGGATAGTAGTTGAAGCAGTGAAAACAGATCTTATTCAGTATTCCCTGACAGTAGGCAAAAGAGCTGAGCTCCATTCTGATTTGTGAAGAGGCAACAGGGCATTTTAAACGGAGAATGAAGAGCATGGCCTCACGCTAAAAATTATAAAGGGTTGGTTACTGTAAATGTGATTAGGCCAGCAGTGTCTGCTAGCTGGCAATTATGGAAGTTAGGAATCCATTTTCCCAGAGACAGGGAGATGAAAGACCTCTTCTTCCTGATTATACTTCAGAGGAATGGCTTTCCGGTCCCTGAGACAGACATTCGGAAGTTACAGAAGGTACACAAACATCTTGAAGGGACAGAGGAAGGATTCACAACTGCAAGCCCTTTTTAATGAGTGCTCTAAGAAAATGAGATGGGGCCGATGTCAGGTATTAGCTAAAACAAACAGCAATTTATTATTTTTTTTTTTTGACAGCTCTGAACTTTTCCAAAAGGGAACTCAAAAGGAGCTGGGTTGTCCCAGGGATGAGGCCTTCAGCTGCTAGAAGGCATGTTAGAGTTTGGTCAAGCCTCAGGGTGAGGGTTTATTTATTTTTTTTTTAAAGATTTTATTTATTTATTTGACAGAGAGATAACAAGTAGGCAGAGAGGCAGGCAGAGAGAGAGGAGGAAGCAGGCTCCCTGCCGAGCAGAGAGCCCGATGCGGGGCTCGATCCCAGGACTCTGAGATCATGACCTGAGCCGAAGGCAGCGGCTTAACCACTGAGCCACCCAGGTGCCCCAGGGTGAGGGTTTAAAGGGAGCCTTCATATTGAGAGGTTTTTGCAGTTCTCAGAATCTATATCAGATAAGGTCCATATATTGTAACTGACTGACATTCTCTCTTAAATTTCTTTTAACCTATAGGGCCGTCGTGATTCTTCCTTTTTATCCCTTACGACTTGTTTGTTGAAGAAATGGAGTCATTTGTCCTGAGACACAATCAAGATTTTGCTTACTGGACTCTCATGGCTTATTTCAACATGTTTCTTGGATCCTATATTTCTCTGAAGTTGGTACTTAGGGTCGAGTTGTCTAGTAGACATACAAAAAGAGATGGGAGAGTAGGCAGCTGGATATGAGGTTGGGAGACAGGAGGGATCCAACTGGCAACAATAAATTGAAAGTCATGGGCATAGAGAGTTTAAAGCCAATTCCAGATGTGAAAGGAGAAAGCTGAGGGAACGAGAGGACATGAGAAACCCTCAAAGCATTTAGAGGTGCAGAGATGGGGAGGTACTGGGAAGGATGAGGAGCACATTCAATGTGAGGGGAGTGACCCCGAAGCCAAGAAAAGAAGGTACTTAAAGGAGTGCTCAACTGTGTCAAATGTGGTAACAGATTCTATCAAATAAGGATTGCGAATTTCTATTGTTTGGTAAAGACGTCACTGGTGACCTCAAGGAGAGCTCTTTGGAATGGGTTCAAGAAAGAATCAATGAGAACATGGGGAGACATGTAAAGACAACTCTTTCAAGACGTTTTACTGCAAAGGGAAGCAGAGGAAAAAGGCTTAACTGGAGGTCAACACAACCTTGAAGGAAAATTTGTTTTCAAGATGGATCAGTAAGAGCCTATTTGTATCCTGTGAAAATGATCTAATAGAGGGGGAAATTGGGGTATTGTGTAGGGGGTTGCTGGAGCAATATGCTTGGAATAGGAAGAGGGGATGGAATCTAGTGCCCCAGGGAAGGGTCTGGTCTCAGGGAGGAGCAAGACAGTCCATCCACAGTAATAGGAGGTGGGGCTGTGCACTGGGACACAGATGCAGACAGAGCCCTCAATGCCATAGAGGGACCGCGTGTTCTAAGTGCTCCTGCTTGCTTACTGCAATAAGAAACAGGCTTGTCAGCTAAGACTGAGAAATGGAGAGCTGTTGGAGGTTTGAGGACACAGGAATAGTGGTTAGCTGGTACTCTCTGGGGAGTGAGGAAAATAAAAAGACTAAGAAAATATAGATTCTTGGTCTTAAAGTGAGACCATCAGCTTGCCGGGTGTTTCTCCAGCCAAGTTTAAGCTCTCAGAGGAAGTGCAGAGTAAGCAGAGATTTAGATCTACCTAAAAGTGGGATTTTTTTCCCAATGAGTAAGACAGGAAAGAAGAGCAAGGGCACTGAGGGTGTATGCAAGGAAGTTGTTATAATGACCACGCATGATATCTACAGAGGCAATTGAGGGTTTGCTTATGTAAGTGATGTGCCTTAGAAACTCTTCCCTGTCACAACTGGGACCAGCAGTTCAGGTTTGTTTGTTTTTAAGTAGGCTCCACCCAGCATGGAGCCCAGTGCAGGGCTTGAACTCGACAACCGTGAGATCAATACCTGAGCTAGGATCAAGAGTCAGTGCTTAACCGACTGAGCCATCCAGGTGCTCCTGTTCAGTTATTATTAAAGTAAGTTAAGCAGATGTGACAAAGTGTACTCGTTGTTCCACAATATCCTCTTGTTTCCTTCTTCCATGATCATGAACTTTGACTCTTAGGAGGGTACATGCTCATTCAAAACAAAGATCGTATTTCTCAGCCTCCTTCAAGGCCAGGGGTGACTATGTCTCTACTTTCTGGACAAAGATATATAATCATCAATATTACAAGACAGCTCCCAGGAAACTCCCTAAAAGGAGATATGATACACACTCTATCCTTTAGCAAAGGGGAGGGCTATGAACCTTTCATTTATCTGGCTGCCTGCGGTGGGGATGCAATGACTAGAGCTCTGGTCTTGCACTTAGAACATGAGGATGAGGTCCACACCCTAGACACTATAGGGAGATAAGCTGGAGGAACCCTAGGCCCTTGGCTCTTGTGGCCCAGAGCTGCTATCCATACCAGTTCAGACTATATTTTAGAGATTTTACAGGAGAGAAATAAAATCCTATTTGTTTAAACCACTGTTTTTGGATGGCTCCATTTCTCATAGCTGAATCTAATGTTAACTGATACTCTGGGGAACATTCCTAGTAAAAGAAATGTAGCTATTTTAAATATTTTAACTTGACACTTATTAACGGACATTCATCCACTGGTCTTTTGGTGTAGGGACGAGTCCTTCTCTTTGAGTAGGGTTCCACTAATTAGCATTCCACAGAAACTACACATGCCCATGATGCACTGCTAAGATCACCAGTTTGGACTTCTCCAAAAGCAGAATACAAAGGCAAAGTCTTAGGGAACTTGTGAAGCCATGTGAATGCAATACCCTGGATGTTTACAATTACTCCCATCTTTATGTCTTCCTTGCCTACACCTAATTCAACAGTATTTTTTATCGACTCACTTTTATTAAGTCTTTCCACAGCATTTGCTTTGGTTTAGGAGAACTTTGTTTTAGCATTCGCTGTTCGTCAGTGTATATAGTATTTCATTACATATTTACCTTATTTTCATCAGAAGTACTTTCTTTTAGCCCTCATATTTTATTAGTTTATGCAATGATTAACTGAATTCCACAATTAAAACAGTGAACACAACTGGCAGAAGCAAGCTGGGGAAAACATAACTGACTTTGCACATAACCCAACTGAGGGAGCAGTGCATTGTTCCCAGCATCAACCCTCTCTGATGTTTGTTGGGAGGGAATAGAAGGAATGTCAGTTACCTGTCCACTTGAGTACAGGTCAGATCTGCTACTCAGCCTCTTTTTACATTTATATAATTTAAAAGAATCTTGATGATACATTTAACTTTACAAATGCAGGAGCAAGTCTTACACACTGTTGATGGGCATGTGAAGGCATTCTGGAGGACAGTATCTATCAAAGCCTTAAAAATGTCATAGACCTGACTCGGCAAAGCCATTTTTAATAAAGAATCCTACCAAAATAATTGAGACATTTCTGAAAGAATTCCTGATTATCTTGCCCTAGGAAAAGGTTTAAGAGCCACATGGAGTATGGCTAGTTTTATGTACCGACTGTGCTTTCATTTGGAATACATGGTTTTGAAGGAATGAATCAGAGAGAACTGTAACTTTGGATTGGCACCATGACATGGTCACAGAAAATTTTTATTAAAATTTTGGATCCTTAAGCCAACTGTGATGAATACAGCTTATGGGAGCTCAAGTGCTACCTGATTACTGGGGTTAGAAAGGGAATACCACCAAATAAATAAGTAAATAAATAAAAATAAAATAAATGAAAGAAAGGGAATAACACATTTCCCCAAATCTCTTGTGCTGGGGTTCTGGATGTGAATCAGGTTCCATCAATTGAGATGTGAAAGGTGGAAGGCAGGCCACCTTCCTACCATTATAGCTGATTCCTGCCAAAGTTGTGGAGTCTGATTCTTCTTTCCCTCACACCCCACCTTAATATATATCAGCATAGCATGCTGGCTCCACCTTTGAAGGAACTACCCAGAATCCATGCACTTCCTAAAACCTCCCCTCTTCCCACCCTGGTCCTCAGCACAACCAACCGTCACCGGGATGACTGTAGCAGTCTTCAGACCTATCTCTGCATCTACCTTTACCTCGACCCGGCAGTTCCAGTGAGCCTTCTAAAACCCAGGTTAACACTTGTGACAGTGAACCATTTCACTTAGAAGACAGCCCAAGTCCGCTTAGTGGCCTAAAGACCAGCTGACCTGGACCACCCACCCTACACTTCCTTTGCTGCGCTGCAGTTCTCCCTCCTGGTTTCAGCTCTAGCCAGCCTCCTTTGCTGCTCCTGATTCTGGCTGTCCTCACCCCCTACTGGTCCTGCCAGTTCACTTCCTCCGTGACACTTCCTCAACTATGATATGCTGAGCTACCACCTGGAGACTCCCTCTCCCATTTCAAAAAATTCCCAAGTGCCTGTCACCTTCTAAATACCACACAACTTATTTTTGTTTCTTGTCTGTCCCCCCACTAAAATGTAAGTTCTGTCAGGACAGACATCTTCCACCTTTGTCACTGTCACTAAGCTGCAATGTGCCTAGCACCCAGGAGGCATTGTCTGTGGGCTTTTTCCTTCAGCTGTCCCAGGGTCCAGTCTTCAGCTCTGTGGTTCTCCAGAGGCAGCTGGAACTGTGGGGATTTGATCACTGGACTGCAGCTATGCGGTGTTCTGTAACTCAACAGCTCCACAGCCGGATTCTCCACCCTCCCCACTATCACTATCGTAGAGGTCATTGTGGAGGTCGTAGCACCCCTGGTGGGAGTTCTCTGGTGTTCGGATTCCTGGAGGCTCAACTTATTACTCACTCCTCCAGCTTTCCAATGAGTCTATAAACACTTATTTTCCTGTATTAAATGCTTCTGTTTAGAATAACTGGAATGGTTTTTATTTTTCCACGGAACCCTGAAAATTACACGAGGTAGAGCTGTCGGACCAATGACAAAAAAATGACTGCATTTTTTTCTGACTGACTGGGTCTTAGATGTAAATGAGCCCAACAGAAGAAAGCCCTGCCCCTACCTCAGTCCTTGGGGAGTTCCATCAGTGACTGCTCCAACACAAGGGAACAAAAGAAACTCTTCAGAAGAGCTGAGTCAGAAGTTGGCCACACAGGGAGTTACTAGAGTTGGCATTCTTGCTCCATTTTTTCCAGAGGATACCCCTGAGATCCAGTCCCTCCAGTCCCTACCCTCTATTGGTAGAACTTTGGCAGCTGAACCATATCCAAGAGGAGCTGTAAACACCACATCTGTCACTAGCTAGAGCCATCTGAAGAGGGGAAATGCCACAACTGTGAATGTCCTGCATTAGGATGAGGGTTGCAGCACATGACTAACAGGCAGTGGATGTCATTTTTCACATAATACCTAAGAAATAAGCCTCCTTTCCTTTAAAGAGCCAAGTGTTAAGTGGTCAATTTAATTGGACCATGGAGGTAGGTCTAGGATTAAAAGACCCTGTCTTTAATTCACTCAGCCAGCTCACACAGATCTGAACTACAAGATGCTCATTAACAAAGAACTGTATGTATTTTTAAGATAAAGCACATGATGAGACAACATAATATTTTTACCATTATTTTAGAGTCTGAAAAAGAATATGTACTAAAATGTTAAACTGATGTATTTAGAAGAAAACGTAATTGGACATTTAAAAAACTCTACCTAGATATACCTCAACTCTTTGTCATTCCTACAAATAAAACTCTGTTTCAGGGAACAGGTTGCCAAAGGCCCAGGGACAAACTGCTCCATCCATCTGCTTGGCAGCACCGCATCTAAGGGTGGGAACGTGACCCAGCTCTGTCAAAGAGACACAGGGGCAAGTGTCTTTGGGCTTCTGAAGGATATTGCCAAGAGCACAGTGAGGAGAAAGTTCCTTTACCACTGCCCATTTTGCTTCCTGCTGTGGCTTTGGATACTCATTTGGAGAAATGATCCTGAGCTGTGGCAGCCGCTTTGCAACATGGAGGCTAGCAGAACAAAGGGATCTAAGCAAATCTTGATGACATTTTGGCTGCCACCCAACTGTAGAGCCATTTATCTCTAGGCTTCTGGTTACCGGCGATAACTACACATCCTGACTGCTTACGCCACCGTCAGCCTGGCTTCCTGTTATACTTGTGCTGCTCAGACTACAGAGCCACTCTTCTGTCTGGCACCAAATGAATGCTTTATGTTCACTCTAATTTAAAGATTTATTTATTTATTTATTTATTTATTTATGAGAGAGAGAGAGAGAGAGAAAGAGAGAGAGATCACAAGTAGGCAGAGAGGCAGGCACAGAGAGAGGGGGAAGCAGGCTCCCCGCTGAGCAGAGAGCCTGATACGGGGCTCGATCCTAGGACCCTGAGATCATAACCTGAGCCAAAGGCAGAGGCTTAACCCACTGAGCCACCCAGGCGCCCCTGTTCACTTTAATTTAAAAACAACCCTATTAAGTGGCTACTGTTACCTCCTGTTTATAGAAAACAAAACTGAACTTAGGGAGACTAAGTAATTTTCCCCAAAGTTACCGGTAGAGTTGGATTCAAACCCAAGCCTGGCTTTAGAGCCCACAGTGTCACTCTACTCATACAGTTAAAAAATGGACATGTCTATAGTTCTCTCGTTTAGAATTGTAACAAAATGCCTACACACAGATGCAGGTAGTAATAAATTTGCATACATTTGCACTCACACATATGAATTTGGACTTTAGGATTTTTCCTTCTGTTATTTGCGTTTATATGCTGGTAGGAACGTATGCTTCAGAGGCTTGGTCAAGAAAGCAGACTTGTTTCAACTTTTTCCCACACTTTCACTGAGGACATCCATTCTGTGTATCGGGGATACTGAGACAGGTCATGGGGACTCTGATGCAGGGTCATTAACTGTCAATTCCCAAGATACCTGTAATGGAGAACGGGAAAGTGGTACATGCTCTTCCTCAAGCCTTCCTGGGAGAGCTGAAGATGGCAAAATACCAAGAGTTAACAAGGCAGGGCCTTTGAATTAGCCCAGAAAAACAGAACAGTGTTTCTGAACTGAAGAAACAGAAGAGAAACAGAGGATTGCAACAGAGGCCCGGTGGCAGGTCATCACCTCTCTAAAAGAAGAAAAGCACCTGAGCACAGAGAACAAAGCTCAGCCTTCGACCAAACAGAACTTCCACGGTTCATGTTTCCACAGAAGCCTTCTGTCCCTTACAAGAGACCAGAACAATCCGACAGATGGAGCGCATGTAAGCTCTTAGCTACAGGAGGGGCAATGTTCAATCCCCCTCACAGCTGCTGGCTAGGCAGTTTGAGGGGCTCAGCATAGGCAAACCACAGTCGTCATGAACAAAAACCAGACTCCATGGGACAGAAAGGTGAGACTAAAGGAAGGCATACCCATCCTAAACCTCCAAGTCAGGAGGAGGCAGTCTTCTTGAGCCTGTGTGGTCCATCGCTGTTCCAGAGGTGGCTGGCTAAGCTCACAGCAAAGGGAGCTATGACATCAGTCACATGTCTAATGAACAGACACTGCTGCAGGCAGCTTTCCCAACCCTTAAGATGACTCCCACCATTCAAACAGGGAAAAAAATCCCCAGTCCTGTGGACAGGGGATGAGGGAGAAGCTGCTCCTCCAAGAATGACACACTGGAAGGATCAAGAGCATGATGATTTGGTAAAAAGAACAAGGTCACAGACCCATGAACTAAAAGGCCAGCAGGGATTGGGATGCGGACCTGGTGATGGCAGGACAGGAGGGACAGGGGCACCTCTCGAATTCAAAGGTTTTGAAGTGGGAGGCCATCTGTCAAGCATCAAAGAGGCTCACTACACAATAAATCCCTAATTGCCGTCTTCCTAAGGTTGTTTTTTAGCAGTATTTGAGAGTGTTTCTAATTCTGAGTGCTCACAGGGTTCTGTTGGGAAATATTTAAATGGAAGCCAAGAATACCGCTAGTTATTGCAGGGCTTGGGGGTGGGGGATGAGTCCTGGGAACCCCTGCCCTGCCGATGTCTCCCAAAGGCAAGTGTAGGGTGCTGGAAGGAGTCTCTGACTTCACCTCCGGTAGAACCTGCAGCTAGCATCTCATCGCACTGAACAGGTGGCACTTAGCTAAGAGTGCTCAGGAGAAAATGGGTAGAGCAGCTGAACCTGTATCTTCAGAGCTTCTGGGCCCAGGGGGATAGCACGTGCAGTCAGAAGGCAGGGAGAGAGCAGCTCTAGACACGTCTTCTGAGAGATTCCCGGAATCTCTATTTTGTTTGAAAACAGACTCAGGCAAAGGGAAGGGAAACTAACATTTATTGAGTGCCCATTGTGTTTATCTGGCCTTGTGCAAGGAGTTTTCACCTACAGCATTCCATTTCATCCTCACACCAACCCTGTGAGGTAGGTATTATCCTCATTTTTGTCCCATGAGGAGTATGAGGCTCAGAGAGGTTAGGTAGTTTTTCCAAGGTCACATAGCTAGTAACTGATGGAGCTGGGATTGAGCACTGAGTCCCAGACTCAAAAATTCCCTGCTCTCTCTCCAACACTGCTTCTTGGGAAAGAGAAGGGAGCAAAAGCAGCAACAGTCCTTACGCTTCCTACCCTGAGAACAAGCCAGTCAGCAAAAGGAGGAGCATGGACTTTCCCACAGACCCTCCCCTCTCTACCTGGGAAGGGTACAGTCGCTCGAAGAGATAAGACATAAATATAAAAATAAATAGAAGGGACAAGTCCCCCAGCAGCGAGGATGTGCAGGATCCATGCTGTGGGAAGGCCACTGTGCCATTCACAGCTGCCGTGGGAGGGAGCCACGTGGGCCCTGTCGGGGAAACTGGGACAATGGCTGCCAAAGGCTGGAGTGGGTGGGCTAAACGGGCCCCTTCTGGGTCGCACAGATTTGAGAACAAAACGTCTGGAGCAGGCAGCAGCCGTGGGCACAGTCACCATCATCCTCCATCTGCTCATTTTACCGGTGTTTGTGATCCAAGAGGGACTCAAAATCGGGGGAACATACAAGTTTGTGCTTTATGTGTCCCAGGACCGTCATCTCACCGGTCCGACTGTCTCCAAGGCCCACGGACACGAGCTCCTGCCAATCAAGAGACAGAGATGAGAACCGAAGCTACATGGCCTGTTACTCAGTCCTGATTTTCATGCAATAACCCCGAGAATGCGTCTCCCTTGGTGAAGACCCCTCAACACTCCTTACCTCTTAAGGAGCCCCTACTACTACCCTTACGGGCTCTCACCTGCAGAAAGGAACAGGCGGTTCCCATTGTTACGTCTAGGGTCACCTTGCCCAGGAGGAGCTGCACCTTTCCTGACTTGCGGATGAGCAGCTTGCCAACCTGACCCTCTGTCAGGTCAGCCAGGGTACACGCATTCTCTGCCAGCCTGGCTTCCTGCGGAGAGAATCAGAAGACAGAAACAGGGTAAGGAGTTGCTTCCTCCATCCTCCATAAATGACACCATTTCCAAAGGAAAGCATCAGCAGCAGAGGTTAGAATGAGCTCCTCCAGAGGACCTTTCCCCAGGGATCCCTGCCATTGGCTGAATGACAAAACCCAAAGCAAACAGATCAACAAATGGACAAAATACTGGTAACTGCTCTGGCGGAGGGATGGTACATGAGCATTTATGTTCTCTCATCCATGTATGTTCAAAATATTTCATTATAAAAAGTAAACACGCATAATAGGAGTTGAAGTACAAAGCCCCAAGTCCCTTGTGGGTAGAGAGAACAACATTTTGGCTTGGGTGGCACACCTCTGCTTCCCCAAGAGCTCACTGTTTCCCTTCCTGGTCCCCTTGGCATTTTCGCAGAACTCACTCCCGTGCATACCCGGTCTTTCTCCTGCTTTATAACCACCATCTGGCCATCCTCGCTCTGCACCTCTGTCTTGATAGGCTTGATGTCCTGAGTAGGCGGCTGGCCAGGGAGCGTGTCTGGCAGCTGAAGGAACAGCAGCTCTTCTTCCTGGGTGAGGCTCAGCTCCCTGAGCAGCTCTGCCACAGATACGTCCTTTGGGAGGCCCGGGGTCTTTCTGGCTGTCCTGGGAGGAGCCTTGATCTTGGCCTCCTCCTCCTCATCTCTGGGCTCCTCTTTCACTGCCCAAGGTAACACAAATGGAAGGGTGTTGAAGTAGCCATCTCATTGTACCCATCCCTTCATCCCCCTCTGCTTCACAGTCACTCAGCCATGAAGTGGGAGGGAATCACTGGTTATGAAGAAGGATCCAGGAGTTGTGTGACTTATCTAAAAAGGAGCATCTGAGACTAGGCCTATAGATCTATGTCAGCATGAACCTTCTGAGAGTGAGAATTCAATGTCCCTGTTCAGGTCATGTATTTTATAGCCAGAATTGGAGAGGACCTGCTTATGAATCTGGGAGGCTCATTCCTGGAGAGGAGTCCTGGGGGCCAGCCACAGGGAAGGAGAGGAGACATTAATGGACACAGAGTACCTTTCACAACAGGTACATCCACCTCCATGTCCTCTTCCTTGGGGCCAGCCAGCCAAGGTTTAACATCTGGCTCTTCATTCTCTTCCTTAAAAAGCCACCCTGAGTGGGCCAGCGGCAGCTGCACAGGCATGTTTCGAGTGTCATTCCTCAGCCCAGGGTCATCGATGAACTACCAGGGAAGAGTCAGGGGGTCACGTGGTCTGGCTAGCACGCATACATACCTGGACTGCAGACCACCACAGCCTCTTCTGAATGAAGATTCCTGCTGTTCACAGGCTTCCAGGATATCAGAGAGCTCTTCTTCCCCCAAGCCCGGTTCCCCAGAAGCCCATTCCTCCTGGCCGATGGTACCTACATCATCCTTCTCCAGCATGCGCAGGATCTGTTTCGTTTCTTCATCTGTCTCCCTCTTTTCTTTTTTGATGTTGATGATATGAGAAGGTCCCATGTCTGACACATCCACTGTCTTATCCCAGTTCCCTGTGGGAAATCATTCAGTTCACCAGAGGTACGGAAGA
This sequence comes from Lutra lutra, assembly GCF_902655055.1. Taxonomy (NCBI): domain Eukaryota; kingdom Metazoa; phylum Chordata; class Mammalia; order Carnivora; family Mustelidae; genus Lutra; species Lutra lutra. Next base: position 44,931,156 of record NC_062279.1, on the reverse strand, counting down.
GGCCAACAGCAAGGAAAACTGAACTGGGAGCAGGGGAATTTTACTGCCCTTGCCCTTCTCTTGGGCAGTCTGGACTGAAATCCACTGATTCTTTCCTCCCAGAACCCCAGAAGCTCTGTACCCTTTTTCTTCATCATTTCAGCTGGACCCTGCTCAAAGATGGAATGGGACTGGATCACTTCTGGGCGGCCCCGGCCCCGTCCATGCCCTTCTCGCTGTCGGTCTCTATCCCTGTCACGCTTCTCCTTCTTGATGGTTACTTCTTCCTTGGGCCTGGAAAACAGAATGGAGTTAGGGAAACCACTCACTCACTCTGTCTCAGAGAACTGGTCTTACTTTACCACACGACTCTACTCCACCTGAGTGGAGAATTAATGAGACAATAACTGTAGCAGAAGAAGCAGAATTAGACCCTAAGTCTAACACTTTTTTTTTTTTTTAAGATTTTATTTATTCAGGCAGAGGGAGAGGAAGGGAAGCAGGCTCCCCGCTGAGCAGAGAGCCCCATGCAGGGCTTGATCCCAGGACCCTGAGATCATGACCTGAGCCGAAGGCAGAGGCTTCAACCCACTGAGCCACCCAGGCGCCCCAAGTCTAACACTTTTTTATTTCCTTGATGGGGCAGTGTCCCTTCAGTTTGCTTTACATTTTACATTCTTGCTTGAGAATATGCATTAGAACTACAACTCAAAAACTGAATTACAGACTGCCCCAAAATGTGGGTTTTTTAGTATTGCTTGAAAGCAAGAAGGTTGTAATACAAAAGAACGTAAGTGAAAACCTGACCCATTTTTTGTCTAAACTAGTGCCTCTCAACTCTAGCTGTAAAAGATAATCATTCTGTTTCATTGCAAAAAAGTAAAATCTACTATTTCTAGAGACGGACTTCCAGGCCATCAGTGTTTTTTTAAACTTGCACATTAGAATCACCTGGGAACCAGGGTCCAAAAATCACTAGTGAAAAAAATTAATACACAAATTTAGATTTCTGAGCCACATCCCTAGTTATTTCCCAGAAGACCCAAATTCAGAGCAATAAGGGGAAAGTTTTTAGAACGCCCAGCTACTTACTCTTCCTTGATTTTCCGACTGATGATATTTGGGGTGAAGGTTTTCTGAAAATAAAATACGGGAGTCACTGATTTGGTAAGTTCTGATCCCAAAGTAGAGAGAAAAATGAACATTCTCAAAGGTCATTCTACCTTCACCATGGTTGTCAATGATTTAAAGAGACAGACATGTACCTAAAAGGGACAAACACCCTGTCCGGATAGCTGTGGACTTACACACAGGACAGGGTACCAAAACCTATTCAAGCTAGCAGCCTCAGCTTTGCCCTCTCCAAGGAGAGCCCTGAAGACTTTGAAAACTTGTCTAATCTCACTTCCAGTCATCAAATTGCTATAGAAACCATAAGGTATCATAGGGAAGAGCACTAGCAGCAAGGTTCAAGTAGGAAGTGAGTCGGCCAGCACTCCCAAACAGACGATACTGCAAGACTGCCAGCAGCATTTCCAAAGGCAAACAAGTCTTTGAAAACTGGCTGCTTTATTCTTCTATTACAGCGCCCACCCCAGGTGGTGGGATAAATTTCAGGGCTGTACTTACATCTACAGTCATAAACACAACAGAAAAGGACACAGAGCCTCCAATGTCCTGCCTAGGATTCATTGCCTGCTGGCCTTCATGGGTTTCTTAAAGATGTCCAAAACACATTTAAAAAAAAGGGGGGGGGAAATAAGCACTGCTCAACTTGCTTGGGAAGTAATTAGGATTCTCTGCCCTTCAGCCATCTCTGAGAACCAGGTCAGCATCTCGCACCCAGTATCTGGACCTGAAAGTAGGCAAACTCCCTAGAATCTGTCAGCAGAAGTCTGGGGGCGAGTTTCGTTAGGCCCAATACCAGGCTTGGCACACGGTAGGCCCTACGTGAACATCAGCTGAGCCCCAGGGTCCCGGAATTCAAGGTAGCAGGGTTTCTTTAGAAAGGTGCCATTGGGGTACCTTCTTGACTCCTCCAAGAGTGAGGTCCCTGGAGCGGATGGAGGGAAGGCGACCTGGAGTGAGTGGAGGCGCCGGCCGCCGCCCGATAAGCCCCCGTCCCCCAGAGAGGAGGGGGCGGGGACCTCCCGGAGCACTCGGCTCGCCCGTAGCGTTTCCTTGCGACATTTTGCCTGGGAGAAAGGAAGGAAAGGAGCAACAAAGTCACTCGAGGGGGCGGACACACGGACCCTGGGCGGAACCCCACCCACGTGGCCTCCCGCCCCCCAGTCAGTGCGTCCCTCCCTTTCCACGTGGCAAGACTCCCCGGACCACCCAGTCAGAGCCCTTGGCTCGCTCTCAGCCCAGGCCCCCGGCCAGGCACGAGGCAGAGACGCACCCCCGCGTACCTGGGCTGTGGCTTCACACCACGCGCGTCCCGACCTCACCTCCTTCGCTGCCCGCAGAACGCCCTGGCTCTCTGCGCCCGGCGGAAGTCTGCGTGGCAGGGCCTGGGCGCCGCCATCTTGCCGCGGGGCGGAAGTGAGGTCGGTGGGCGGGGCCGGGCCACAGTATTTATCCGGCGGTGCCTCGCTCCCCTCCGCCTTCTCTTCCCGGTTCTTCCCGGAGTCGGGAAAAGCTGGGTTGAGAGGGCGAAAAAGGAAGAGGGGTCTGGTCTAGGTTACGCTGCGGTGCTGCGCTCGGGGGTCTTGGCCCGAGCCAAGGGGGCAGAGGCGCCCAGCTCCGATTCCAGGGGCTGTAGCGGCCGCTACGACCCAGCATGGGGATTCGCCGTGGCGGAACCTCTGGGAGCAGTGGGGTCGCGGCTCGGCTCGGCTCGGGACGGGGCGAGGGGCGAAGGCGAGACCCGGACTCAGAGTTGAGTAGGCCTGGGCCCGGCCGAGCTGCGGCTGTGGGCTCGATGGTGACCTTGGAGTGGTCACTGTACTCTGGGCTGTGGCCTCGCCCTCGCTTGGGGGTCCTTCCCTTGGGCTGCTGGTGGGATCCTGGGGTGGGGTTGTGGGCGCAGCGCTGGGGCACCCGCCCTGGGCTCCTGACTGCTTACCTTTGCGCGCACCCACGTTCCAAGCCCTGAACCCGAAAAACGAAGTTTGTTCCATTGGGAGGGACGAATTTAAAGAACTTTCATGGTGACTGCGGCATTTGTAATTTAACATTAAAAATGCCTTTACTGTTCTCCGTAATCCCAAACCATGTAAAAACCAGGTAACATTGCCGAGAGTTTGAGGGGAGGAAAATATTTCTGCTACAACTCCACATAGAATACTACTATTAAAACTTTTGTAATATATTGCAATCCCCTTGTAGAGTTGTCATATTGTACCACAATTTTGAATCCCCCCTTTTGAAATAACATTTCTCTGTTGCTGCATCAAATGAGTAATTCTTGAGTCTATGTCATAATTTGCCTATTTTCCTATTTGGACACTTAGATTGTTTTCCCCCACTGCTGCTGTAAATAACGCTGTAGTGAACATCTGGTGCATTTAAGGTTTTTTCTTCTTTTGGATTATATCCCTAGGACAACTTTTCAGACTTGTGATAACTGGCCAAGAGAAGATGTACTTTATTTTTTAAGTAAAATTTTTGAGAAAATAGATCACATGCAAGGTTTTTTTTTTTTTTTTTAGAGCGAGAAAGAGAGGGTGAGCAGGGAGAGAGAGGGAGAGAAAAATCTCAAGCAGACTCCACGCTGAGCTGAGCGCACTGACCCCCACACTGGGCTTTATCTCATGATCCTGAGCTCATGATCTGAGCGGAAACCAGGAGTCAGATGCTTAACAGACTGTCACCCAGGTGCCCCAGATGCACATGTGGTTTTAAGAAGTAATACAGAGATCTCAATTTTTTTCCAGTAGAAACATATCCTAAAACTATAGTACAATATCACAACCAGAATATTGACATTGATACATTAGAAATATAAAACATTTCCATCAATGCAAAGATCTCTTTTAGTTGTCTTTTTATAGCCACACCTCCCTCTTTCCGCCCACCCCTGGTAACCACTAATCTGTTCTTCACTTTCATACTTTTGTTATTTCAGAAGTGGAACTCGTTCAAAAATGGAATCATACAATATGTGACTTCTTGGGATGGCTTTTTTCACTCAGCCTAATTCCCTTGAGATGATCCAAATTGTTGAATGTATCACTAGTTCATCCCTTTTTATTACTAAGTATCCATGGTTTGTTTAACCATTTGTTCTTTGAAGGACATCCGGGTTGTTTCCAGTTTTTGGCTCTATTATAAATAAAGCCCCTATGAACACACATGAAACGGTTTTGTTCTTTACAAAGATACCTATTCATTATAGAAAATTTGGAAAATTTTAACAAACACCCAGAAGCAAATGAAAGTCATCCATTACATGCTTGAAATTGTTTTCCTAGGCATGTGGCTTTTTAAAAATTGAGATGTTTTACACAATGTTCAATAATCTGCTTTTGTTTCTCCTAACAATATACTATAAATATTTTTGAGTTACTGAATATTCTTTTAAATTATCATTTTTAATGGCTAAATAGTACTCCACATTGTTGTCTTGCACCATAATGTCTTTAACCAGTTTCCTGTTAACCAGGAAACCAGTTTCCTTCCTGCAATGCTGATTGGATTTCTGCAAAATTTTTCACCCCAACAGGACAAGAGGAGAGAAGACTTAAATCAAGACTTCCATCTTTAACATTTTGGGGCTTGCTTCCTAACAACAATTACTATAATTTCCCATTAAGAACATTCTCCTGTGTTCCCTCTAATTAGGCTAATATACCTTTGGCACCATTCTCCTTTCTTTCATCTTCTTCTTCCTCTACTTCTACTTCTTCTTTTTCTAGAGAGAGAGAGACAATGTGCACCCACGTTGGGTTGAGGAGGTGAGGTGGGGGAGGGAGAGAGAGAACGTCCAGCAGACTCCTTGCTAAGGGCAGAGCTGCAGGCTTGGCACAGGGCTCAATCTCATGACCTTGAGATCATGACCTGACCTGAAATCAAGAGTCAGAGGCTTACCCGACTGAGACACCTAGATGCCCCACACTATTCTCTTTTCTTTCTTTACTTGCTCTAACACCTCCTTCTCTGTTTTCTTCCAAAGGCTATATTCTTTCATCTAGTCTCAAAAGAAACTAGTAAATCCTTACTAGCTGAACCCCATGTCATCACATCTGTGATTCTAGCAGTTTTTAATTGTCATTAGTAACAGTTTGTTTCTACATATTCATAGTAAAGGTGATCATCTTATTGTTGTTTCATTGATTAATGAAATTAATAAATTCTTTTTTTTTTTAAGATTTTATTTATTTATTTGACAGAGAGAGATCACAAGCAGACAGAGAGGCAGGCAGAGAGAGAGAGAGGGAAGCAGGCTTCTCGCTGAGCAGAGAGCCCGATGCGGGACTCGATCCCAGGACCCCGAGATCATGACCCGAGCCGAAGGCAGCGGCCCAACCCACTGAGCCACCCAGGCGCCCCGAAATTAATAAATTCTTAAGAGCAAATACAGTTTGTTGTTGCTGTTGTTGGTTCCCAAATGCAGAATTCAGAAGATGTAAACAGATTCTGTAAAAAAACTGTTTCTGTGAACTCTTGTTGGGCATTGGGAATACTAAATGAATAGGGAATTGTTTTGAATATGTATCAGTAGAAGAAAAGGAATGTGTGGTATGAAAATGCTATCCAAGCTCAAGCCATTACATGTTCTCTCTGAGTAATTTCTCCTGATTTGTTTGCATCATTTTGCAGGCCATTATTTGCTGGTTCCTCCTCGTCTCCTTGACCTTGACACTTTGGAGAGCCCTTGGATTCAGTCCTCAGAACTCTTCCATTTTTTCTCTATACTAACTCCTTTGGCCCTGTTCAGTTTCTCGGCTTCAAACCCTGTGCTGAATGATGATAATCCTCGGTGCCTATCTCAATACGGACCTCTCTGAACACCAGATGTGTATTTCTGCCTATCCCCCACTTCCACTTTGATGTCTACAAGGCATCTCAAACCTATGTCCACATCCAAACTTTTGATCTCCCTCCTCAAACTACTTTGAAATGTTCCCCATCTCAGTACGTGGCATCCCTCAGGCTGCTCAAGTAAAAAAAAAAAAAAAATTAAGATTTTATTTATTAATTTGACAGCAAGAGGGAGATCACAAGCAGGGGGAGTGGAAGAGGGAGAACCAGGCTTCCTGGCGAGCACGGAGCCCGATGTGGGACTCGACCCCTGGACCCTGGGATCATGACCTGAGCCGAAAGCGGACGCTTAACGACTGAGCCACCCAGGCGCCCCTCAAGTCAAAAAAATTTTTTTTTAAAGATTTTATTTATTTATTTGACAGAGAGAGATCACAAGTAGACAGAGAGGCAGGCAGAGAGAGAGAAGGAAGCAGGCCTCTTGCTGAGCAGAGAGCCCGATGCGGGACTCGATCCCAGGACCCTGAGATCATGACCTGAGCCGAAGGCAGCGGCTTAACCCACTGAGCCACCCAGGCGCCCCTCAAGTCAAAATTTTGCAGTTATTCTTCACTCCTGTCTTTCTCTCATGTGATGCCTCCAGGGCATCAGCTTTTCCAGATATATCCAGAATCTTACCACTTCTCATCACATTCACTGACATGCCACCCTGGGTCTGGCCACCATAATTTTGGGGGGGCGCTGTGATTATTTTAATAGCCTCCTAACTGGCCTCCCGGCTTCCACCTGGGTCCCATCAGTTTAGTTGCAACATAGCATAATTAACATATTTCGCATCAGGTCACGTCTCTGCTCTCTACTTCCTAGAGGCTTCCCATTTCAGAGTAAAGACCAGAGAGTTTAGACTGGTCTACACAGCCCTACATAATCTGTCTACCTACCTACCTGCCCACCGTCTCTCTGTCCTTAACTCCTACCACATGCCTGTTACTCACTCTGCTCCAGTGGCACTGGTTCCTTGCAGTATCTGGATCAATCTGGGATGCTCCCTCTTCAGAGCCTCTGTACCAGCTACCTGGAAATGCCCTTCCCCCATGGAATTCTTTTTTTTTTTTTAAGATTTTATTTATTTATCTGACAGACAGAGATCACAAGTAAGCAGAAAGGCAGGCAGAGGGTAGGGAAGGGGGAAGCAGACTCCCCGCTGAGCAGACAGCCCAATGCACCGGACCCCAGGACCCTGGGATCATGACCTGAGCCAAAGGCAGAGGTTTTAATCCACTGAGCCACCCAGGAGCGCCCCGCCCCCCCCATGGAATTCTGCATGGCTCTCCTCCCATCCTCAACCAGGGTTGTTTTTTGTTTTTTTTTTTTTTAATCCCAAAGTCACATTTTTCAAGAAGGCCTTCTCTGATGGTATTCAAAAGTGTAACCTCCCCCATGACATTCCCTATCCCTATTTACTGACTTTTTTTTCTCCACAGCGCCATGACCTAGTAGACTCCAGAGTTTATTTGCCTCTCCATCTTCTCCCCACCAGAAAGTAAGCCCTAGGAGTAGAGACTTCTTTTCCTCCTCCCCTGCAGTATCCTCACTGCCTGAAACAATACCTGACATAGAGTCAGCACCCAATAAATTTTTGTTGAATGAACAAATGAATTCCAGGCTGCATTGAGACCAAGTAGCGAATCCGGATGTGTATTAGAGAAATAAAAAGGGTGGATTGTTTCCAGGTGGATTATACAAGTGATTGAAGTTTAGCATGGTTGAGGTAAAAGCCATCTTTGCATTGCACGTCCGTATGTCTTCTCTGTAGCTTCTCTGTGTGCTAGTTGCTTATGTGCACTAAGTAAAGTAAACGCTGAGCGAGTGGAGGGAAGGCTTTGAGGCATGAGGGCAGTTTCTGGATCCGCAGCATCGAAGTCTTGTCCCTGAGACCTCGCTATGAAGTGCCCAGTTGTATTCCATACCTTCTATGTTGTGCTCTTCCTCTTCGGGTACAGTTCAGTGACTATGCCAGTCTTGTGGATTCATCCTATCGGCCCTTCCACTTCTCACAAAGCTTGTGATTCTTTCTTCATTGTTCTTGAGCTTTGTCCCTTGAAGTTTCTCTTTGCCCTTCCAGTATTTCATTACTGTCTCTTCTATAGCTTTTCAGGGTGCTTAAATATAATTCAGCATTTTTTCCTGTCTTAAAATTGTTAAATATTTAAGTAAAAAACAGCTAAAAACACTTAAAAAGTTCAATGGAGTGAGAGTTGTAAGAGGTCTAATATAATTTCAAAATGATAAAGCAAATAAGCACCGAGAAATCCATACGGTTCTTACACACAGTCACTGCCCTTTCCTGTCACTGCCAACACATTGTAAATGAACAAAGTGGTTTTTATGAGCTGTCTGGATGTGTCTGCATTCATTGGCTCTTGAGATCCTTACACTTAGCTCAACCATGGGGAAATACGTGTAAACATCTTGAGTCTATAAAATTTACAAACAATATTAAGACTGTAGGTCTTTTTTGCTTACAGCTTCTCTCTATTGCCTCACACTCTATATTTGCTCTATGTCCTTCAATTATGAAGAATCCAGCCCTTGTACTCAGACTTGAATTTGAATCAAATTTTACGTCTTATGGGCTGAGTCTCATTTCCCACCACCAACCCTACTAAGATAAGGTTGAAAGGTCCACCTCTCAGGGCTGTGGTGAGAATCCCATGCCTAGGGTCTTGGTGCTTAAGAATAAAATAATAAAATTAACAATAATAATAAAATAGTTTTTGTTATTATTGTAATCATACCCTGGATATAATATTAAATATGGAAACTTCCAAGCATGTGCAAAAGTGCAGAGGATAGCTTATTGGATCTCCAAGTACCCAGCTTCAAAAATTATCTACCCATGCCAATCTTGTTTCATCTGTCCATCTCATGCCCCTCCAGATTATTTTTATTTTTTCCAGATTATTTTTAAATAGTCACGGATACCATGTTACTCACTCATAAATATTATATGCATCTCTGAAGGATATTATTTTTATTTTTTATTTTATATTTTTTTAAATTTTAATTTATTTATTTGACAGAGAGAGAGAGAAAGCATGAGATCAGGGAGGGTCAGAAGGAGATGCAGACTCCCTTCCGAGTAAGGAGCCCCGATGAGGGACTTGATCCTGGGACTCCAGGATCATGACGGGAGCCAAAGGCAGTCGCCCAACCAACTGAGCCACCCAGGTGCACCAGGATATTCTTTTTAAAAATAACCATAAAGTATCTTTATCAGAGTATCATTCTTAAATACTATCAAATACCCCCTTAGCATTCAAATTGCCCAATTGTCACACAGGGTTTTCTTTCTTTCTTTTTTTTTTTTTTTAAGATTTTATTTATTTATTTGACAGAGAGAGATCACAAGCAGGCAGAAAGCCAGGCAGAGAGAGAAGGGGGGTGGGAAGCAGGCTCCCTGCTGAGCAGGAGCCCGACTCGGGACTTGATCTCAGGACCCTGAGATCACGACCTGAGCCAAAAGCAGAGGCTTAACCCACTGAGCCACCCAGGCACCCAGGGTTTTCTTTTTTTAATGGTTCAAGTATCCAAATAAGGTCTATACCTTTGAATATTTTATTGGAGATATAATTAAGGTGTGGCAGAGTTTTTGCTGTAAAAATGTTCCTTGCAGTGTTGTTTAGAATGGAGAAAATGTAAAATAATCATAGTAGAGTAGGGGATTGGTGTATGATATGACAACAGAAGATACTCAGCAATTTAAAACAATACCGTAGAAAGACTGTGTCATGAACAGAAAAGGTATCGGTAAGTGAGGCAGGTAAATCGGTAAAAAGGCAGGTTACAAAACAATATTTACGCTTTCTATTTTTGTTATTAAAATATGTATCTGAACGGTGGGGGAAATGAATGATTTTAATTCTCCCTTCAATTTTAAAATCAAAATTTCTCATCTTTTTATAGTGATCATGGATTCCTTGTGTAATAAAAAGCTATTAAAAATAAAAATGCAGCAGAAGGGCATCTTGGCGGTTGTCTGGTTTCATACAGAGTTAGTTCTATTTGGGTTGTGAAGCTTTCTCCTTACCATGTGTTCTCTCATGTGATCTGAGGAGAAGTCCTCAGAGACAGGAAGCAGCAAAAGCCCTGAAGGGGTCTGTGGCTTCCCTGGAGGCTATCACACAGCTCCAAAGAAGCGCATACAGATGGCTACTGTTCACCCTTGGGACACATGATCTCATGCGCCCTCCAAGTGCCATCCCGGGAAGGTGGGAGGCAGAGGTGTGCTAGGACACGTCTTCCTCTTAAGCAGGGAAACTGAGTCACAGGGAACCTGACTTTTCCTCACACCACCCCTGAAGGTAGTTGTGGTGCCAGGTTTGGGTCCAGATGTCTGGCGCTGGCCATAACCAGGAGATTACGTTTTGCACCCCTTCAGAATTGCGACATTTCAATGTAGGTGTGCGAGGGGTGGGACCTAGGTATGTTTGGCTGAGGCAGTGCTTAATCCTGTCTCAGTGTACTGCACCACACTGCATTCTGTGGTTCAGGATCTGACCAGACTTGCTTGGGTTCTCCACACCCACCCAGGGAAGGATTGGCGTCTGCTTGTCCTTGTTCTCTGTAAAATTTTCACATTCTGTCCACTGTCACCTCCTCTAAACTTTGCTGCCTGCTGATGTCCGCAGCCCCCAAGTCCCTCTTGGTGAGTGTCCCTTGCATTCAGTTCATGCCTTCTATGGCACACTGAGCCCTCAGGCAGGAGCTGAGAGGTCTGTCCCTGGCTCCTGCCCCAAGCCCTCCCCACCCCCCACCACACTCCTGCTTCCACGGTCCCCTCTTGGCTGTGCTCTGCCTGGACTCAAGCTAGTTTTGACTCCTCCTTCTCTGAATCCCTATCTGTACCCTGCAATTTAGTTGTATATTTCTTATTCTCTATGTCCACCTCCCCCCGCCCTCAACAAAAGACCATGGGCTCCTTGCAGGCAGACACGAGTAATAATGATGGCAATGACAACAGTTCTGATGGGTCACTGGGCCCTTCTTGTGTACCAGCCCCACAGCTGAGTGATTTACACAATTTCTCATTTAGTATTGATTATCTCACTCGGCAGATGAAGAAATTGAAGCTCTGAGAGGTTGAGGAACTTGTCCAAGATCACCCAGCTAGAAAATGATAGAACAGGAATTTTAACCATATCTGACTGTAAAGTCCGTGCTTTTCCACACTGTGCATACTCTTTGTCACTGTTGGTTGTTTGATTCAAATTTCCTTGAGTGCTCTTCACAGCTGCATCCCTGGGGTTTTCATGTGGTGGTGGAAAAGCCTCCTGTCAATAAGAAAGCTGATAGTATTCTCCCAAGCCCAGACGGTTGGTTGGGATGAGAACACTCCAAGCTCTCTGTGTGTTCTTCCCACCCCCACTTTCTTGCCTCTGCACACCCTTCTCTGCTCCACAACCTCTCTCTCTCTCTCTCTCTCTCTCTCTCTCTCTTTCTCATCCCTTTCCCTGGGGACATCTGAGCAGCCAGAGGACTCTCCCTAGACGATCCAGGATCGTCAGCAGGTCTAACATCTTGTGATAGCTTTGGTAAGAAAATGGAGCCATGGGTCAGCCAGAGTCCCCGAGGAGAGAATCCAGACTGAAGACCGAACTCCCATACCCCGTCTGGACCCTTTCCCGTCATAGCTCCCCTTCCCTTCCCCGACTCAGAATCCTTGTCTGGGGACTCCAAAGCCTCTGGGCTCAGCCTCACCCCTCTCCCAGCATCCTAAAGTTTGGGGGCTGCATTTAAGTGAGAGATTTCCAAGTCGAGGTATGTTAGAGAGACTTCTGAGGGCAGCTTGTCCTGCAAGAACAGGGGAAAAGTGGCAGCCACCGCTGCTGTGTCTGAGGACATCAGCGGAACTTCCTGGGAGACCCTCTGCCCTTTCCCCTCCCACCAGCCCAGGGAGCGGGGACCAAGCTTGCTTATTGTCACCTGACGCTGGGCAGCCACTGATCCCATTGGTGGAGCCAGATTCGGTCTGGCTCTCTCGTTCTTTCTCGCCTTCTCTGCCTCTCTCTCTCTCTCTCTCTCCTCCACGGCTGCTTTGATTTCGCTCTTGCCTTTCCTTGCACTCGGCTGGGAACATCGCCTCTCTGGGGGCAGCAGCCTGCGTGCGCTGCAGAGCCAGGAGGGAGCTGCCTGCGGGGCATGGAAGAAGCCTCTTTGGCAGCCTCCAGAGGAGCGAGAAGAGCGAGAGGAGCAAGCGAGCGCCACTGCCTGTGACCCAGGCGTCGCCGCTGCCCCTCTCCCTGGGGAGAGCACGTCCACACAGAGGTCTCTCCCTTCCCTCCCTTCCAGGTCTTCCTCCGCAGAGCCCGGTGGAGCCAGGTGAGTGCACGTCCTCCCCAGAGCATCCCTCTGTCAATTCTGAGAGCGACTCAGGTGGCAAGGGGCTAGGAGCTGGGGGCACCAGGGGCCTGCCACCGTCCACGATGCCCACCTAGATCGCCAGGGCCAACGACCTTGTCCCCCGTCCCCCGTCCCCCAGGGCCTTGGCAAAGGGATTAACAGCTGGATCCAGTCCCCTGGGGCACCACAGTCAGTCACCCCGTGACCATTCTGCTGCAGTCAGCTATGCCAACAGGGACAGCGGGGTGGGGGTCAATGTCCCCCCTGGCCGGTGGGGGGCTTTTCTGGAAGGGCATGGGCAAGGGCTGTCTGTGTGTACGGCACGTAGGCATGCTTGCGAGGAGACTGGAGGTTTGCTTGCGTAGATAGTTCTGTATGCACGCACTTCTGCTCTCCTGTGGGCTTCTGCCGCTGGGGGGCCTGTTTAGGGACATATGTTTCTTGTACACGTGAGCTACGTGTGTGGGGGCTCACTTCTCTAAGTAGCCTCTGGGTTCCGGGGGTGGGGGCAGTGTGAGGCGGTGTATTTATGGAGTGGACATATCCTTGTCATGTGTGTGGGAGGACATGGTGAGGAAGGGATTGCATGTAACTAAAGGGTTTCTATGTGGGGAGGGGCAACTCTGGAGCAGAAAGGGGTAGGTAGGTGGAGAGTTGTGGGCAGAAGCCACTGTCTATGCGCAGACCCACGTAGCTGTGCAAACCTGTTGGCATGTGGAGGATCGGGGCTGGCAGAGTGTGGCTAGGGACAAACCAGATTTTCAAAGTCTGGCTCTCTGAGCCTGGAGAAGATTTGAGAGAGGCTACCGGGATTTGGGCGGGGGTGGACACGTGTGTGAGTGTGCATGTGTGTGTGCAAGCCGGCGTGTGAGTTGCGTGCCTTGCGTGGAGGAAGCACAGGTGCCTGTTGGCGCCTGTGGCTTTCTTTTTTTTCCCAAATATGGCTTGCAACTAGGTGTGCATGCATAGGTGCGTGTGTGAGCCTGTGGACTTCAACATGTGTGGGTCTGGGTGGAGGTGTGACAGCTCGTAGAGGGAAAACTGAGGGACATTCTTAGACTGTGGAAGGTGGCGGAGGCACCTGAGTGCATAGGTGAGTGTGTGGGAGCGAGGCTGTCTGAGGAGGTGTGGGGAGCCCTTGTGTGGCAGGTGTGGGTGGGCACATTCGGCGCATGTGTGTGCGTGCGTGTATGTGTGTGCACTCATGGGCCTGCCTGTGTGTGGGTGTGTAAATGCTTGTCTTGGCAGTGTGGGTGTTTCTCAGGTGCTGTCTCAACCTGTCCCTCACACCCTGACGTTCCCCAGGCACCTGGACTTGGAGAACTGGGGCTCACACCCACTCTCGGTCCACCCTGGCTTTGCTGTTCTCCCAAGTGTCACTCACGACCACTCTCCCAGGCTAGCACAGGGGGAGTAATCTCAGCGCTGCTAGAACTGTAGAAAGGAAACGATGAGCCAGCTCCTGGAGTCTGCACCCCCCCAAAATGGCTGCCCCTCTCTCTGGTGGAGAGTCTGAGGAGAGGAGTACTGAGGCAGAAATAGGTGCCCACCTGTGAGGTAGGCAGAGACTGAATCTGCTGTGGGTGGGAAGTGGTCACTCAGGCCCTCTGTGGGGTAGGAGTGTGTCTGTGTTGGTGTGTGTGTGTGTGTATCTGTGTGTGTGTCTGTGTGCATACGTGTGTCTCCCTGGGAAGCTCCTCACTGGGAGCCCAGAGCATACCAAATCCCCAAGTCTCCACATCTGTCCCCATGAATTATAAACTGGTTTATTACACAGTTGTTTCACAATCCTATCCTGCTTTATTTTGGGATGGACCTGGTACACCCCCATGCTTGTTTATCACAGGACTCCCTGAGCACAAGCCACCGACGTGTGGCTGAACTTCATGACAGGTAGGCTTAGAGTAGGAACCCAAGATGAAACTCAGGCTCAGGGAGCATCCTGGAACAGGTAAAAGCCATCACCCATATCCTTCCCTCTGTGCCTGCCACTCAGGCGCCCACGGATGAATTTAGCCCACCAGGCTCCACAACAGGCTTTAACTGACAGGCAAGTGTGGGTTGGATCTTCTGGAAGCTATAAATAGAAGTACCTGCTTTTGAAGGCACGAGGTACCCTCACCCTTAGCACCTGGGGAAAAAGAGGAGAAGCAGCAGAAGGGGAGAAAAGGAAACAACATTCCAGAAACCTGAGGTGTGCTGGGATGGGACTTTAGAAGGAACCGGGAAGGCATGAGCTCCACTGGGCACTAAGCAAATGGCCGGAGGCAAGTCCAACCCACGTTCATGTTCTTGTCCCAGAGACAGTCCCGCCCATCTCCCTGCCCCTCTCCCTTCCCACCCTGTTCCCCAGAGCTCATGAGCCAGGCCACAGTCAAGGCCAGCATTAGCTCTTGCTAGCTAAAGCACAGGTGAGCGCCAGTGGTGTGGTCCTCTGATCCCTGAAGCAGCAGCCCGGGTGGAAGCAAAGGGGTGAGAGAAGAGGAAGATGAGAGAAAATGTAGTTACTCGAAAGGGAAAGACAGAAGAAGAAAGATAACAGTAAAACCATGTGCACCGACGCATATACACATGCCATGCACATCACACACATCTCTCTCTCTCACACACACACACACACACACACACAAGGGGACACAACCTTAGCTCAATGACTAAGAGTTTGGGCTCTGGAGTCAGATGTGAGTTCAAATCACTTCCTAGCTGCATGACCTCTGGCATCTCAGTATCCCCCCAACCTCAGTGAACCCATCTGTAAAATGGGGATAATAATAGTACTTACCTATGGTGAGGCTTGCTTGAGAAGATACTTGGGCAATTATCACCACAGATCGGCCTGTCGTGGATGGTAAAGGTAAAACAAATTATTTAAACAAGTCGAGCAACAAAGGATCAGCTGAGAGGAAAGAGTGACAGTTGAAAAGTTGGGGGCGGAAAAAGAGCTATGGCCGGTGCTGGCCCCTCCCGCCACTGGTATATCCATGTGCATCTCCGTGGTGCTTGGACTCCCAGCCTTGGATCTTGGCAACCCTCCCTGAGTCACCCTGAGGGAGCAGGGAGGTCTGAGCCCGAGCGGCCTGGCACCCTTGGCCTCTTGGTGGCTACTGGGGCCCTCTGCCCACCTCAACCCTCACGCTGGTCTCCTTAGTGGGTGCTTCCTGTCTCTCCTATACCGCCTCATACAGTTCTCTCCACCCCCACCCCCTTCTCTTTTCACGCCTGCTGGCTGAGGGCCCCCCCCTCGGTTCCATCTGCTGCGAATCTGTCCTGTCGGCGTTTGCAGCATTCCCACTGCCTCGGCCACCTGTCAGGTGCCGTCTGCTCTGCAGACCCCTCTGAGGAGAGCCAAGAGCCCCCCCCAGGGGGGACACCCCATCCCACCCTTGGTCCTACCCCTCTATCTTCCCATGCACTCTTCCCATCTGATGCAATGAGGCGGGTGCAGTCAATGGATTCCCAAGGTTCCAGTTTGCAAAGCATGTTGGGAATGAGACATTCCAGAAAACTCTGGTGGGGAAGAAGGGGCTAATTCTTCCTCTCCCCTCAGTCCCCACAGGAGCCAAGCCAGAGGGGAGCATGGAGCTGCTGTCCACGCCCCACAGCATTGAGGTCAACAACATCACCTGTGACTCCTTCCGCATCTCCTGGGCCATGGAGAACAGTGACCTGGAGAGGGTCACCCATTACTTCATTGACCTTAACAAGAAGGAGAACAAGAACTCCAACAAGTTCAAGCACCGGGTGAGTAGAGGGTGCCCAGAGGGCCTCTCGCTCATACCCCTCCTTGAAGGAGGCAGGGTAATGGAGTGCTGTGTGGTGATCGTCGGGAGTCAGACAGGCCTGGTTCAAACCCAGGCTCTTCTCAGTGTGGAAACTTAGGAAAGTTATTTAGCCTCATTGAGCCCAAGTCCCTTCACTGGTAAAAAGGGAATAATAATGCCAGCCGCCACTGGCCTGTGAGAGGCTTCCGTGAGGTAATGTTTGCATGGTGTCTGGCTTGGGGCCCAGCTACCGTGAACACCATGATCAGCCTCACGACTGGGCCTTCAGACGGGGTGGGAAAACCTGAGGGGGGCCACAGACACCACACCTGGGGCTGGTGTCTCAGGGAATGACAAAGCCGCTGACTCAGGAAGCAGCTTTGTTGTTGACTGTGTGGGCGACACGGGCCATGGGAGGACTGGGGCTCTTTGCTTGGTCCTCACTGACCCCTCTTAGACTGCTGTGATCCTCTCAGCCCCCGGCCCTCTGGCCTACTGGTGGCTGGGTTGAGGAGAGCAACATGGCAGAGTCCTCCGCTGACTGGGGTGTCCTTTCCCTGGGTTAAAGCCAGTGTGGGGGTGGGTGGGAGGAAGGCTCCCATCTTCTCACGCTGGTAGAGGGGAAGGGGAAGAGTGAGGTGGGAAGGAGCTGGTTCCCACGACGACTGCATCATGTGGGTTACTCACCCTCTCTCTCTTTGGAACTGGCTCTCCCGATCTGGGTGTCTTTTGGCAGGCCAGTTGCCACGGTGACGTGAATGTTCAACACCACCCCCTTATCCCTTCCCCCCCACAAAGAATAAAGCATATTTTCCCTTCCTCCCTGGCTCTCAGCATTTGCTGTTGCCGTGGAGACGGCACTGCGGTGTGCGGAGCTCTCAAAGTCTCCCTCGAAAACGGAGGTCTCAACGTCCTCAACTTTTCGGCCTCCACTCCCGTGGCCTTTCTCCTTAGCTCCCAAGAGAACGGGCATCAGGGGGCCATTATGAGGGGTGGAGGCTGGGGGTTATCTGTATGGCCTTTCCAATGGCCATTGCTTGCTTCTGCAGGAAAATGGTGGCCAGGGCACCGAGCCATTGAATCATGGAGATTTTGGCCCTCCTCAGGCAGCCTAGGGGCTGGCTGGGGAGCATGAGGCCTGGTGGAATGCCAAGGTTGGGAGTGACCCCCTCTTTGACTCTAGGCTCTCTGCATCCCATTTCTCAGGATGTCCCCACCAAGCTTGTGGCCAAGGCCGTGCCACTGCCCATGACCGTGAGAGGCCACTGGTTCCTGAGCCCCCGCACGGAGTACAGCGTGGCTGTGCAGACGGCAGTGAAGCAGAGTGACGGGGAGTACCTGGTATCTGGCTGGAGCGAGACGGTCGAGTTCTGCACCGGGGGTGAGGCCCTGCTCCCCCGCTGCTTTGACACATCAGGCTTAGTTAGGGTCAGGAGGGGGCTGTGACTTAGCCCTGCAGCCGCTTATGAACACTTCCTGAGGGCACCGGGCTTTGGCCGACAGGGCGGCCCCCATGGACGAGACCCACCACGCCTGCCCCCGACAAGCCTGTGGTCTGACACAGGAGGCAGACGTCAGGGCTCCTAGTCGTGTTGGCAAAACCACTTCCATATGGGGATGACCTTCTCTGGCTCGGGGCAAACATACTGTTCTGAATTGCGGTAAAATATACATAACACAGAGTCTCCCGTTTCAACCAGTTAAGTGTGTGGGTCGGTGGCATTAAGTCCATTCACAGTGGTTGTGCGACCAATCTCCAGATCATTTTCATCTTCCCAGATTGAAACCCTATACACTCTACATGACAGGTCCCCTTCCCTCCTCACTTCAGCCCCTGGCAACCACCATTTCACTCTGTGTCTTCTGTAGCTATGACTATTCTTGGTATCTCCTGTGAGGGGAATCATGCAGCATTTGTCCTTCTGGGACTGGAGCGTTGGCTCTGTCATTTTACTCAGCATCCTGTCCTCAAGTTTGGTTCATCCGTATTGAGCACGTGTCAGAACGTCCTTCCTTTTTAAGACAGAATAATAGCCCGTTGTATACGTAGACCGCACCTTGTTTATCCGTCATCCGCTAATGGACAGTCAGTGAGTAGGAATAATAATAATAATCCCATTTGCTCATCTCGAGTCTCCACTTAGCCGGGGAACATGACCCCTATTCAGGGGTCCTGCAAACCCTCTTAGCAGAATTTCGTTGGCAAATTCCAGCACGAATAAGCACCAGGCTTATGTGTCCCCACCTGGTTTTGGATGACCCGGGATCTGCCCCACAAATAGTCCACTCTTTTGGTGTCCACAGTGAGAACTGCTCCAGATCTCTCTCTGTCACACAGAAAGGGCAGGGAATATTCTTAGCCCCAGGCTTTTGAGGCGGCTGGCTCCATCCTCTGCCAGGGCCCGTGCCCTAAGTCTCCTTGACTTGCCATTCTCTTTCAAGCAGTGCTTTTCCTTAGCTTGGCTGTAAAGCCCCACTCTGGGGTGCTCTTGCTCCCTGTGGGGAAAGCCCCTTGGTTTACCCCAGAGCCCCACCCGCAGTGGGAGTTTAATTCAAACTGGGGAGCTGGGGATGGCTGAGGTCCAGTCCCCACTCTTCTTGCCAAACCTAGCACCCTGGCCAAGGCTGCATCTACAAAGGAGGAAAGGGCACCTTTTTCTAATCTGTACAAAGGCCCTGTCTTGGTTGGCAGCAGCTCTGCCTGGGCCCCAGGACTCCTCTTCACATGAGCATGGCCAGAGATCACAGCTCCTGGGCCCCCTGGTATGACTTTGTAACTGGGCAGCCCCTGCCCCTTTTGGACTCAGCGAGCCTGAGCCTCTGGCAATGGGAGGGCAGAGGTGATGAGGACAAACAGCATCCAGCTGTCCATGTTCCCAGATGGGCCCCCTGGCCTGCTCCTATGTGGTCCAAGGTGCTGTGACTATTTGGTGTCCCCTGTTACTCTGAGGACAGGGGTGGGCTGACATACTCCGAGTGCAGTGGGCGAGTGTGGGGGAGGGGTGAGGCTGTGATACCCAGCCTGACCCTGGGCTTACCAGCTGGGACTCTTGCAGATTACGCCAAGGAGCACCTGGCGCAGCTGCAGGAGAAGGCCGAGCAGATCGCAGGCCGCATGCTCCGCTTCTCTGTCTTCTACCGCAACCACCACAAGGAGTACTTCCAACATGCCAGGTACAGCGTGGCCCCCGGCAGGGCCCCGGTCTTGCTTTCCATCCCGCCTCTGTTTTGCCTGGAGGGTGCTGGCTGTCTCACGTCATGCCTACCTTGTCACTGCCAGCCCCTCCTAAGGAGACCCTATGATCTCTTACCCCAGGCTGGCTGCTGAGGACTGGGCTCCAGGGAAGGAAAGGGCTCTCGGGTTGGGGCTGCATGGGGGAACCATGGTATCTGGCCTGGGTGAACAAGATCTTGGGTTTGCTCTTTCTTTGGGACAGTTCCTTTCACTGGGTTCTGATGCCAAGAGTCAGCTCTCTTTCCAATTCAGGCCCTGGGTCCTAGGGGAAGGTGGTGAGGGGAGCACAGGGCGAGAGGATTCTGTGCATGAACGGTCCTAGTCTTCAAGCTGTGTACTGTGGAGCCTGGAGTCTCCAGGGAGGTGTTGCAGGGCATTTTAGGGGGGTAATGAGGGGTCATAGGGGAAATCAGGGGGAGGCTTGGTGGGCCCCACACCTGTCGTTCAACTGAAGCAGCTTCAATTTCATTGCCTATCGACTGCCTATGTATAATATCCTTTGGGAAAGAGAGGGGCTCTGTAGTCCAAAAATATTTGATCCAATTGATGATCTGGTCCAACCCACCCAGCCTACAGATGGGGAGCCTGAGGCTCAGGGAGACAGTAAGTCACCAGTCACCTGGGACATCCAGGACACGACAAGGGTGAAGCTGTCTGGGGCTGCCCATCCCCCCAGGCCTGCTGCTCCAAGTCTATGCCATTCTAAGGCTGGGCTAGGGCAACCTGCTAGTCTTACTGTCTTTGTCATTGCATTCAGCTGGACTGGGGTGCTCCCACCCTACCCCGGGGTGGCAGGGAGCTAGTGGGGTCTTTGGTTTTTGTACTAAAGAAGAGAGGCAGCAAGGTGAATGGTGAGCACACTGGCCCAGTTCCAGCTCCTCTGTCAGCAAGCAGGCAAGAGAGAGAAAGCACCCATATGTGCCAGGATGTAAAGATGAATAAAGGACAGAGTCCCCCTCTTGAAAATCTGAGAGTCTATCAGTGGGACAGTACAGACAGACGGAATGTAAGAAGTACGTGTGATTGTTGGGTAAACTTCAGTGTCTGCACACAGTAGGCAGTCAAAGTTTTGTGGAATAGGAGTGCCTGATGCTCCTGGAAGATTCCGGAGAGGAGGGGACACCTGTGCGGGGCCTGGAAGGATGATTAGGAGTTTACCGGGCCAGGTGAAGACAGGTGGGAAAGGCAGTCCAGGCAGAGGGAAGAGCACTGCAAAGGCACAGAGGCAGGAAAGTCAGGGTTCGTGTGTGGCTGGAGGATGTTACTTGTGGGTGTGGGGATGGTGGGAGGTGGGGTCAGAAAGACCAGATCTTGATGCCCTTGCTTTTCATGAAAGCTCCATCAAATGGTTTTAAGCTGAGGAGTGGTAGTTTCAGACCTCTCCTCTATGAAGGAGTGGGTTGCATCAGCCTATCTCCAGGGCTCTCCCCGCTCTCACATTCTGGAATGTTCTATTTGCGATGGACGGAGGCGGCAGCTGGTGGGAAAGCTGGGAGCCGTGCTGGCTCCTTTCTCAACCACACATAGCAGCCAAGGCTCAACCCAGCTAACCAGCAGCATTTTCTCTTCCCTTTGGCATTTTTCCCCTGGGATGGGTAGGACCCACTGCGGGAACATGCTGCAGCCCTACCTGAAGGACAACAGCGGCAGCCATGGCTCCCCAACCAGTGGCATGCTCCATGGCGTCTTCTTCAGCTGCAACACAGAGTTCAACACAGGCCAGCCTCCTCAGGACTCCCCCTATGGCCGCTGGCGCTTCCAGATCCCCGCCCAGCGCCTCTTTAACCCCAGCACCAACCTCTACTTTGCGGACTTCTACTGTATGTACACAGCTTACCACTATGCCATCCTGGTGCTGGCCCCCAAGGGCTCCCTGGGGGACCGCTTCTGCCGTGACCGCCTGCCCCTCCTGGACATTGCCTGCAACAAGTTCCTGACCTGCAGCGTGGAGGATGGGGAGCTGATCTTCCGCCACGCCCAGGACCTCATCCTGGAGATCATCTATACGGAGCCCGTTGACCTGTCCCTGGGCACCCTAGGGGAGATCAGCGGGCACCAGCTCATGAGCCTATCCACTGCTGACGCCAAGAAGGACCCCAGCTGCAAGACCTGCAACATCAGTGTGGGCCGCTAGGGACTCCTGGGGAGCTGGGGGGCTAGGGAGAGATGACAGGCAGGGTGGCGATGGGTGGCATAGGTTTAGGGAGCTGGCTTTCTCTCCCCTGCCCCCCCCCCCCCGCTCCCTCCACGCCACGGCCTCCCCCTTTCCCACCCCTTGGCGTTAGAGGCAACAGAGGGTGTCCCTTTGGTAGGCGTGGCCTATTCACCCCCGGGTGGACTTGGTAACGCTTCTTAGCCTCCGTAGGTTGGTGGAAGGAGGGTAGATTTCCGGAGATTTCCCCGTTCCTGGTTTTCCTCAATCCTGCTGTTTCTTGCTTCTTCCCAGCCTCCGTCTCATGGAAACTTACAGCCTGGGGGCTGTAGCTGAGCAGCCACCCCGGGCCAGAGCCCACGTGTTGCTTGTCCGCCCCCAGAGGCGCTGCAGAGAGCGGCCGGACGCTCGTCTTTAGCCCCGCCCACCGCACTCAGGGCCAACCACAGAATACCCCTCCCCTCTGTGCGGGTACGGGGGCTGCAGACTCCAGGCCTGGCCCTTTTCCCTCTATACATAGTCTCCTGCACCGCTCTGACCCCCAGCTGCTCCTTGACCCCCAGCACCCTCTTCCTGCATGGGGAGAGCTGTCCTTCACCCCCCCTTCTCCACCTGCCCTCTAGAAAGGGGCCCTCTTTTTCCTCTTGGCTTTGAGGGTTGCGGGCTGTTGGGACTTTTCCTTTCTCGTCTGGAGATGCTGTATACCCCAGCGTATCTTCTCCCTTGCTCAGAGCACTGAGGTCTGCAGTAGCAGCCACTGGGGTCGAGGAGGGGGACAGAGACCCCTGAGACCCAGAGGTACCCCTTCTCAGCCGGAAGTGGGCCGCCTCCTGCCCTGAGGGGACCCGGTGTGGAACTATAGTTGCAGGGTTTCCGAAGAGCCCTGGCACCCTGCCTGACTGTGCGCTTTGCTCGCTCTCTTTGCCGCGGTGCGGTGACTGCACTGTGCCTGCGTGTGATCTGGACTGTGGCTTCCCTGCCACCGCACCTCACGCCCCGCCCACTGGCACTGTCTGCTCCCCACCACGAGCCTGTTGGCGGAGAGCCCCTTCCCTGGGGAGTTCTTCGAGAAGTCTTCCTGGGCCTCCCAGCGTTTTCGCCTATCTCCTACTTTGGTACGGGTCATGAAGGTGGTGAGGGTGGACCCCTGGGATAAGCAAAGGGGGTGAGGGGGCAGGTGGAGGTGTGGATGGAGACAGCTAGCTATTTGGGAGGATGGTGGAGGTGATGTCAGGCAGAGGACAGCAGCCCCCACAGTGACAGCCAGATTTCTGTAGTGAAGTACAGAAGGGGCCAGAAGGCCAATAAGGCCATATCTCAGTAAGGGCGCAGGTGGGACAGCTGGTCGCCTCTTGTGTAGCCACAGGGAGTGGTGTGGTCAGCTGTCTCCATGGCATGGAGCAGGTCTGGAGGCCCTGGGAGAGGCATGGAGGAGAGGACATGGGCCCCCAGGCCTTTTCCCCCTCTGCTGACTGCGTTGCTGTGGGGGGTGGCCCTCTGCTCTCTCCTGGCCCTGTGTCTGCCCTGAGCTGGGGGCACACCCGCCTGTGTTGTGCTTGCGACCATGCATCAATAAAGCGCCATGGCCTGAGAGCCTGACTCTCTGTGAGCTCTGGGAGGGGTGGGCAGTTGTACAGTCACAGAGGAACTCACCTAGGGACATCCCCCAGGACGAGACATCTGGAACCGTCTCTGAGGGTGTTCCAAATCTTGCTGCAGGAGGCAGGGCTCAGAAAGCAGAGCCCTATCTCTAGCTTGGAAGGGATTTTGGAGGTCTTTTGGTATTCCCCTGCACTTTGCAGAAGGGGAAACTGAGGCCTCTGAGAGGGGAACCTGGGGCAGTCTGGAGACACAACCAAGGTCCCCTGTTTGGAACCCTTCCCCATGCAGCAGCCTGCCACTGCGTCAGACCCAGATGCTGGCGAATTTCCCTCCCCCAGAGCCCAACTCTCCCCTCCCCAGCAGGGCTCCTCATTTGCAGATCTGAGTCACCTCTGCGTCTATTATTATGGACTTATTAAAATGATCCTCTGCTGGAGTAGAAAAGCTCCAGAAAAATTAGAGTCACTTCGCTGACACTGCCTGGCTCAGGACCAAATGAACATGTGTCATTCAGAGCTTGGGGTACAGCCTCCTTGGGCTAGGGGAAAGCTGAAGGGCAAAGGACCAATTCCGGAGGGCCTGCTATGGGCCAGGCATTTGGCCAGGTGCTTTCACACACATTGATTCATGTGTTTACAATGGCCCTGTGCCGTAGTAGTCCCATTTAACAGATGAAGAAACTGAGGCACAAAAAGTTAAAAGGCTTGCCCATGCCTTCCAACTGGTAGGCAATGATGCCTGGATTTGATTCAGGAGCTGGAATCTTCCCATTTCACTGTCCTGCCTCACCTAGTGTATGCCAGGAGCCACCTGAACAGTGTGACACGGGCAGGCGGGTCTCAACACATGGCCCTTGAAAGGGTCTCCCCTGGACAGCTCTTCTGGCTGATCAAGGCTGCACCTTGATCTTGAATAACACCAGGGGGGGCTGTGGAGTCACAAATGCCAAGGTGCCTTCTTTTAAAGGAGTGGTGAGCAACACTGGGTGTCTAGAATTCCGCAGATTGGGAATGACCTCCAGGGCCCATCCTTCTCTCCTCCCATCAGGAGACCCCCACTCCACCCCAGAATCCTTCAGGGGTGCAGGGTTTTCAGAATCCTTCCCGGATTAGTCTTCCTTTTGTGGAGACAACAGAAAGATTGGCTCCCAGTGTCCTCTTAGTGGGGGATGAAGGCAGCCAACTGAGGTGGGGGTGGGAGTGGGGCCACTTCCCTTGCTCTCTCCAGATGGCCGCTCTGCTCCACTCGCCGGTTGCTGGAGGCGCTTGTCAGAGCTGGGTCAGGGCACCGGCTGGAATCTGGCCGCCTGGAGGTCCTTTCTGGCTCGTGTCCCTCTAATCTGACCTGATGGAGGGAGAGCGGTCTACATGCAAGCGAGCGCACATGTGTGCGTGCCACACACACACACCACCTCCCTAGACACACTTGGCTGCCACAGAGAGCCACAAAGTAAGGGACGACCCTGAACTGTAGCTGCCACTGTCCAGCCGAGGGGCCGCCCGACTTAGCCCTGCTAGCAGGCAGAGAGGGAAAATGAGGCAGTGGCCACCAAGGGGTGCCTTCAGGTGACAAGTGGGGTGTTCTGCTGTGGGGGCACAAATACAAAGACACACCTAACAGAGACACATGGTTGCAATGCCCTCATGCCCCCAGCTGTCTGTTTCTGTCTCTCTGCTGGCATCTTTCTTTTTGTCTTGGATGGATGACAGTCTCCCCAAGGTAGTGGGTGGGGAGGTGCCAGTTCTGAGGACCCTCATGGTTTTGTGTGGTTTTGGTATGTGTCTCTTTTCCATGTTAGGAAAATAGGTGGCAGGGGTTCCAAGGAAAGGGATGAGGAGGGACCATTCCCCCAAATGGAGGGAGGCCTTCAGGAAGCTGAACTGAGGTGATTGGCCATAAAACAGCTTGGCCACAGCATCTGGAGGAGATTGGAACCAGATGTTCCTGAGGTGGGGGAGGGGAGGCTGTGGGGCCGGGAGGAGGTTGGAGCAGGAGAAGCAGGCTGGTCAGTAGGAGGCTGTTATTGGGGGTCTCGTGTCTCTCTGAGGAAGACATCTGGCTGCCCTCTCCCCACTCCCCAAGTCAGACACTATTTTTGCAAACTGGAGCAGCAAATCTTTTCACAGATTCTAGAATCAGCCCTGTGTGTAGGGACAGTCAAGCACAGGGTGTGACTTGGGAGGTGCCCAGAAAGGCTACCAGCTAGCCAGAAATGTCTCCTGCTGTCCCACAAGGCCCCGCCTTGCTGTGGGCCAAGCATGGCCTTCTCTGGCAGGAATACTTCTGCCCTAAGCTCCTAATGCTTGACTGGAAACTAGTGTACCCAGAAGTTTCCTTTTTGCATAGAAAGAGAATAGTCCAGGAACTGGAAAACTGTCTGGCAAAGAGAAGGAAAAGAAGGCCCAATATGCAGAGAGCCTCCTATTTGCCAGGCACTGTATCAGGATCTCCTCTAAGGGCATCTCATTGTTTCCTTGAAACCCTGTAAGATGTTGTCATTCCATGTGTCTGGATGAAGAAACTGGGGCTCAGAGAGTTTAAAGGACTCACCCAGGGGGCACGCAGCCACCAAAGGGTAGAGCTTGTGTTTGAAACTGGCTATATTTGCATGCAAGCTTATGACCTTTTGAAGAAAGAGAATCATATAGGGTTAGACGGAGGGGAAGGGAAAAGGAGGAAAGAGAAGGAAGAGGGTGGTGGTGTAGGGCATGTGACTTTCCTTCTACTATAGTTGAGCCACACTTGGCCCTAGGAGCTCCCCCGGCCCCTTACTGCTGAGGAACCCCACCCTTGGGCTGCTTGGAGCCTAAACCCTGGGTGTTCTAATCCACCTCAGCCATGGCAGGAAGGGTTGCCGGGGACAGGGGAGAGGCTTGGGGATCAATGGCTGCAGGGAGGAGACAGCTGGCCAGCGCCATTGGACAAAGGATGGCAGAGCCACATCTCCTGACTGCCAGGCTAACGCTGTTGCCCCAGCCTCTGGCCTCTGTGGGCTAGAAAAGCACTCCCAGAGGCAGGACCCTGAAGGTCCATGGTGTGCACTAATCTCAACTTGGGAGCATGGTCTGGGGCAGGTCCATCTCGGCTCTTCTACTCCTGGCCATGTACTCAGGAGTGAGGGAGCCCTCAGGGACTTGAAGATAGTTGGAGGAGCAAGGGTCCCTTTCCCTGACATGGAGTCAGCTCAGCTGCCGGGTGGCTAGCTGCACTGGAGTCAGCCTAGTCTAGAACCCAGAAGGTGAGGGTGGGTGGGGCTCTGAGGGCAGGCGTGCTGATTAAGTTCTGGAATTTGTATCAGTGGTCTGCACCCTGGTCCCAAGCAGCCTCTACCACTCAGAGGCAGCCTCTGAAGACAGGCCCAGGGCAGACAGTGAGGGCCCGCCAGCACGGTCCCTATGTCATTAGAAGGGTCTGGGTCTATGGTAGTGATGGAGTCTGGGGACAGGGGCCTGGCGTGGCTGCCTGAGCTGCTCCTACCTGTGGCATTGCTGTTTCCAGAGCCCTTATTCAGGGTGGAGGACCAGCTGCTCTCTGTGGGCTGGAGCCCTGAATTCTGCATGGGGTTTAGGATCCTGGCTCCTTCTGGACGTGTGGCTAATGACCTGGGAGCATGGTCCTTTGAGCTTCCGAAGAACCTGGAGGGCTGGTGAGGAGAGCTGTGGCCATGGACTACAAATTCTGCTGCGGAGGAGCTGAGGCCAAGTTGGTTGGCAAAGTGTCTGGGGGAGATGCCCAGGCAGCTGCCACAGTTTGGGGGCCTTTCTACTCTACTCATGGTCTCCGGGGCAAGGTCAGAGGAGGTGGGGGTAGGGAGGGGTGGCTATGATGTCCTGGGCTGTGATCTCACTGGAGCAAGAGGCAGTAGCCCCTCGGGCCATCACCCCCTGCCTCACAGGACCTCAAGGGCTCCGCTGCCATCAGGACTGGATGAGGAGCTGCAGCCTTGTGGTGGGAGCAGGCTGGCTTCCTGGAAGGAGAGGGTCCTGCCTACACATCAGATGCCCGCAATGCGTCTGGTTTCCACGACGGCATTCTGCTGAAAGGGCCCATCTGGGGTGCACCAGGCGATGCTGCTGCCTGGGGGTAGGTCCCCTCCCACGGTCCAGGGAGCATCTGGCACAACACGTGCCTCAGCAGTGGGTGGGGTGGGGGGGCGGCACGCTGGAGGCCAGTGAAAGACCTACAGACCCACTGAAGGATCTCCAGGAGCCCCAGGGCCAGGAGCCAGATGCCTGGCTCTCTCTCAGATACGGTAGTGACCAGCCCAGGCCGGAGAACCCAGGTCCTCTCCCTGCTTTCTTTGCCCTTGAGATCCGTGAAGAGAGAGGGGAGAGAGAGATTCGTTTGAATAGAGGGTGCAGGGATGGGACTTCTCTCCTCCTGGCCTCTGGGAAACAGGTCTGGACCTCACAGCTGGCTGGGGAGGGAGGAGGCAATGGCAGGAAGGAGGAGGCCAAATGAGACACAGCTTTGGGAGAGGGGGCCAGAGCTGGAATGCTTGCTCAGTGGCTGCTGAATGTCTGGCTCTTGTCTCCATAAGAAGAGAAAGACCCGCAGGGGGCCAGCACTCAGCGTTTGACCTTCAGGAAGGCAGAGTTTAATGGAAGGCAGAGTTTAATGGCCATTTGTGGACCTGTTCCGGCTGATGCCAGTGTTCTGACTTCTGGTGGGCTCCGGAGGACGCCCTCCCGCCCACCCACCCCTTTCCCCAGACAGAGACAGAAAACCTGGATGGACACCAGCTGGACAGAGGCATGCCCGTCCCCTTTTGCATACCTCCCCCTCCCTGCCCCCACACAGCCTCTTTACAGAATGTTCCACTCCTCACGCTGTGTGGGACGGCTATGAGCACTGCGTGTATGCTGTACGCCTACAGGCTGAAGTGTGCGAGGCGGCTGTGTTTGTGTGTGCCTGAGTGTGAAATCACACCCTCAGGGATGGACGGGCAGCCAGCGAGGCCAGGTGTCCCGGCCATCGGCTGGTCCCAGACGCAGCAAGCCTGCACATCTGGAATGAGACAGCCCCCCTCCCCCTCCCCCGCCCCGCCACGTCCCAGACGGCATCTGGCGCGAGATTCTGGCTGTAACACTTTCAGTTTATTGTCCAGGTGCGCTGGTGTGGCTGGCCGGCCGCTGGGCCCGAGAGAAGCCCTGTTTTGTCTCCCCACCCTCCCCTGCGTTTCCCCGCTGTGGCTCCTGTGGGACTCCTGTGGGCACTCACGGCCCAGGAAGTGGGCAAGTGGGGGCTTCAAAACACCAAAGGGAGTTTGGAGGAGGGGTGGGAAACGTACATTACAATGAAGATACACCACCGGCTCTAGGCAATGCAGCCAGCGTGCAGAGAGGGCAGGGAAGATGGGTGGCTGGGCTGACAGACGCTCTCCCCACCAGGCCAGGCCCCCAGAGAGGAATGGCCACTTCAAGTGTCTCAGTGAAAGCTCTGGCTCCCTGGCTCTGGCCCCCTTGCTCTGGTGGGGGCAGGGAGGAAAGGATCATGAAGGAGTCCAGTTCCCCCACCTCCTGAGGACAGCCTCACCTGGACCTTCGGCCTGCAGGTCTTGGCGCCTGGGGGACTCCTGGGGGACAGGGACGGGGTGCCCACCTCCCACTGTGCAGTCCAGGTGACTGAGGGCAGCAGGCCTCCCGTCCCCACCCCCACGGGAGGGCAGTGGTCATTTCCTGCTGTGCAGTGTGTCCTGGAACTTGGTGCTGGTGTACCGCAGGTGAAAGCCTTTTTTGGTGATGGTGTCATCTGAGTGGAATTTCACCAGGACAGAGTCTCCCGCTGAGTACACCTCCTCAGGAGGCTGACAGAGGAAAGGGATGGGCATGAGGCTGAGGCTGCTGTTTTTTTCCTCCCTGGGATCCCTTGCTCTAAGGAAGGTGGGCGCTCCCAGACATTCACCAGATTCCCCCAGCCCCACTGACAAGAAGGAAGACTATTGCTACCGGGAGTTTAAGGGGCTTCCTGGAGGAGGGAAGAAAGCAGGGCACAGGGGAACTTGCCTTTCAGTTCAGACTCACACTTATTCTAAACCCAGCGCTGCTATGAACTAGCTAGTTGTGAAGTCTTAGGCAAGGTGCTGGCCCTCTCTGGGCCTCACTTCCCTCAAGGGCAAATGGGAGAAAAGCTCCCTGCTCTCCAAGCTTAGAAGGGTGCCCCCGCCCCCTGCCCCCACCCCATCAAATGGGGTAGTTCAGGGTGGGGAGCAAACGAGAGGAGGGTTGTGAAAGCATTTTGTAAAGGGAGTGGGTCCTCTGAGAGGCTGTCTTCTCACTGTCTCAGCTGTCTCCTGGACAATATGGGACAGCTGTGTCCCCAGGCGTGAATGTGGCCATTCCCCTCCTGTCCTCTCCAAGTTCTGGCCACAGTCAACTTCCCAGGCTCCTGCAAGCCCCTCCTCCCCTCCACTGCGGGCCTTCGGGCCTTCGGAGCGGAGCGGAGCAAGAGCTACCGGCAGAGCATCAACACAGATGCTCTGGCTCTCAGGGCATAGAAAGCATCATTTCCGAGAACCTTGGGGACATTTCCAACAACCTTGCCAGGAAGCCCTGACGGGCTTGGGTTCCTTCCCCAGGTTCCCTCCCGTTGGCTTCCCCTGGTGGAAGTCTCTGGAAGAAGCCACCTGGGGATGCCGGATTTGATGTGTGGCTCAGTGGAATGTGCCAGATCAAGGGAGTTACAGAGGGCAAAGTGGGGAGGGGGTGCTGGTTTGGCAGCCAGGGGACTCCAGAGCAGTGAGCCAGGCAGGTGGGGGGCGGGCGGTTTGTGTGCCCTGCTCCTGCCCCACCTCCCCACCTCCTCACCCTGTCCCAGCCCTACAGAGGCTGAAGCTCTGTCCTAAGGGCACATTCAGCTGGCTAATGCTGGACCCAGCGGGTGCTGCAGCTCTGGGAAGTTTAACCCTTCCTCTGGTGCCCAGGCTGCCCTGGAGCATGGCCAGGAAAGAGGGGAGGGACCAGGGAGGTGACAGGAGGGAGGGTGTGTGTGTATGTGCTCGTGCGTGCACCCGTGTGTAATGGTGTATGTGTATCCATGTGTGCACCCATGTGTAATGGTGCGTGTGTAGTGCATGGATATGCCCATGTATAATGGTGTGTGTGTGTGGTGCGTGCATGTACCCGTGTGTAATGGTGTGCGTGTGTACCTGTGTGTAATGTATGTGGTGTGTGCATATGCCCATGTGTAATGGTGCGTGTGCACACCTGTGTAATGGTGCGTGTGCACCTGTGTGTAATGGGTTGTGTGTGGTAAGTGCATGTGCCCATGTGTAATGGTGTGTGTTTGTGGACCTGTGTGTAATGGGGTGTGTGTGTGTGTATGTGGTACGTGCATGTGCCTGTAATGGTGTGTGTGTGTGCCCCTATGTTCACCCGTGTGTAATGGAGAGGGAAGATGATGTTCTCTGAAGGGGGAAAGGATTCACAAAAACAAAAGAAAAAAACGAAAGAAGCCACAAGCTCTGACTGAGGGGAAAATAAATCCACCTTTGTGGTTTTCCCGTGGCCTCGGTTAAAATCCCATTGAGCAAGCTTTTGCCCACTGCCTCTCCAAGTGCCATTTTTATGGCCCAGGAAGCAATGCTCAGCATCTGCTTGGACAATAGCACCAACGGCTCCGGGACCAGCTGGCCTCCCACCAAGGGGAGAAACTGGCAGTGGAAGAGATGAGGGTGTTTTTACGGGCCAGCCAGAATGACTGGTGAGCAC
Organism: Lutra lutra; assembly: GCF_902655055.1. Lineage (NCBI taxonomy): Eukaryota > Metazoa > Chordata > Mammalia > Carnivora > Mustelidae > Lutra > Lutra lutra. Next base: position 44,900,391 of record NC_062279.1, on the reverse strand, counting down.
AGCTCGACTCAGGCCTCAGGTTCCTGGCTCATGCCCCAAACCTCTGCCCCTGACCCCAGGCCCTGGTAAGCTACCTTGGGACTGAAACAAGGGATGGGGGGGTTAGGCAGAGGGAATTCCAGCCTCCTCTCCAGATGCAAGCTACCCCGTAGGTCCAACGAAACAGTCCTGAGCCGGCTTGGGTCAGGGCAGGGCCCGTCCCAGAGGCTGCAGAAACCACAGTGTTGGCCAAAAAAGGACCAAATTTCCTGGGTGGGGATGGCCCAGGGCAGGGCAGGCCTCCGTGAGCAGCCACCCACCAGGCCTGGTCTCCAGGCTTCTGCAGAGGGCTGGGCCTGTGCTACCACCCATTCCGGTATCCCACAACTGCTGAGGCCGCATGGGCACTGGGGGGTGGGTGGGGGGCACGGGGGCGGAGGGGGGTTGGGTCTCACCCCTGAGCCGCAGTAGCGTCCCAGTCTGGGGGCTGTGCTGTCATAGCCATCGAAGAGCTCCATGTAGTCATAGCCACAGTCTGTCTCCTCCTCCACCTCGAAGGTCTGGAACACCAGCTCCACGCCATAGCCTTCCTCCGCCACGATGACCCACTCGCAGTCCACCCCCCCAGGGTAGTTGTTGTCACCAAACTGGGCGTGGGAGTAAAGATCCTTTGTCTTCACCTCTGCCCGCACCTGGCCTCCACACTCTGTGGGAGGACAGCAAGATCAGCCACCAGTGCCCGAGCCCAGCCGAGGGCCAGGTGCTGCACCTTACCACGCTGAACCCGCACAGCTGGATGGAGACCCCGCAGGGAGGGCCACGTGGCTTGTGGTGGGCAGGTGTGGACCTGGCCTAGGACTCGGCCCAGGACAAGTGCTCTGGGGCTCCACCTCTGGATCGACGCCCACAGAGGCCCGGGGACACACTGGGCTGCTTGGGGAGGGCATGCTTGTCAGAAGAGGACATTGCTAATTTGCTCTGTCTGACGGCCGCTGTGGAAGAATGTGGGCCCTAGTTGCCAGAGCTTCCATTCTTCAGAGAGAAGAGCTACATCTGGATATTCGGTGAAAACTCTTGATTTTTTAAATGTTGGCTCACATTGTTAAAAAACACAGTGTGGGCCAAACAGAGCAGGTCTGAGGACCAGAGAGAGTTCCGGGCCTCCAGTCTGTGACCCTCTGCTGGGAGGGGCAAAGGAGAGCATGCTTGGCAGGGACGGTGATGTCCATTCTCCCCAGGAAGCCCTCTGGCCTCTAGGAGGCCAGGTGCTTATGCTTCCCTGGAGGGGTGGGGAGGGGGTGGGACGGGCCCCAGAGCAGGAACTGAATTGCAAGGGTGGAGGGGAGGCTGTGCACCCATTGGTCCTGGGGATGCCCCAACAGGGGGCTCAAGACCCACAAGGAGCTTGTGAAGCCTGCGCCGGACACCCTTGCTCTGACGTTCCAGGCCTCCCCAGCCTGGGCTCCGGCCTATCTCTGCCGCCGCTCCGTTTCCACCTCGCGCCTCTCCTCACACACCTGTTGCTCAGGCCAAACGAGAGGACCTCTGGCCACCTGTACATACCCCGAGTTATCCTGGGGTTGCCGCTGTGCCTGGGCTCTTCCCACCGCTGGAATGACCCCTCCGACTCCCACTCGCCGCTCGAGCTTATCATGTTTTGTCTCGTGCTCTCGTTATCTGTGCACTGCCCGGCTCACCTCTGGACTGGGAGTTCCCGGGCTGAGGGTGGGGGAAGGGTTCCTGCCTGATTCACCGCCCTGTGCCCCTCGGAGGCTCGCGGCGGGGCCACAGCTCAGTAAAGGGTTGCTGAATAAACAGACAAGGGATCATGAAGGAAGCCCCTCCAGGGCCGAGATGTTTGCTTCATTTTGGGGACCAGCACCTACAGCACTGCCTCAAACATGTTATGTGTTAATAAATATCTGCAGGATGAATGAATGGGTGACTTCTGGGGTTGGAATGTGGGTGGGCTGCTGCATGGTCAGGCGTCCTACCGCTGGGGACTCTGGGGCTTCCCTCCCTATCTCTGGCTTCCCCACCCAGTGCAGTCACTGCCCTCTGTTTTCCAACTTCACGGTCCCTAATCGGGACCTCCCCCACTCTCCTTTTAATGCTCCCTCTCTGCTCCCCGGCCCAGCTCCTGGAACACAGCCTTTCCCCACCCAGGCCGCAGGCTTGGTCCAGCTATGCCTTCACATGCTCTTTATCACACCCCCCCGACACCCCCCCCCCACCTTGAGCCTCCCGAGCCTGGGCCTGCCTTTGGGACCAGCACCAGCAGATGCTTGCTGAACACGACAACATGTGGGCACTGGCTGCCCGGTGCCCTGGCCTGAGGCGGCCTCACCTGTGGAGTGTGACACCTGGAAGCCCTTTCTCTGGACGGAGTTGTCCGAGTAGAAGCGCAGGAACATGCGGCTGCCCATGGCCAAGACCGGCTCGGGCTTCTTGCTCCCACAGAAACGGCCCAGGACGGGGGCCTTGGCATCCCGCCCATCGTAAACCTCCAGATGGTCATAGGCACACTCGGGCTGGGACTCGATGTCCATTTCTATGAAGGTCTGGAGGGCATGAGGGAGGATAGCAAATTCAGAATGTGGCTGAGGGGCGGCAGCAAGGGGGCCCCATATCTAGGCCTCTGGACCCTAGCTCCTGGAGACTGGGGACGTGGTCACTGCTGGTGGCACGGCTGGAAGCAAGGAAGGAGGACCCGGGTCGGGGGGCAATGGAAGACAGGGCCTATGTCCAGACCCGACAGGGATCTCACTAGGATCCTCAGAGGGGTGACAGCCTGTGGGCTCAGCCAGGCCAATGGCCTGCAGTCTGCATCACTCTGAGTCACCCAGGGTTTTGGAACTGACAAGAAACAGGCGGCGGCAGGATGGCACGCAGGAGCAGGGGTGTCCGTGCAGGCTGGGGCGTGGCTGCCTTACCAACTTGACCCGGTGGCCAGGGGTGCTGGAGATAGCCCAGGTGCACTCCTTCTTGCTGGGGTATTTGTCAGGCCAGTTGGGGCTGGTGATGGTGCCACTGGTGGATGTCACCTTGTGGTCACAGCCGGCTATGGGGAAGTGAGAGGAAGAGGATCAGCAAGGACCCCAGGGCTCCAATGCCTCCTGTGAAGGAAGAAACAAAGCCCTTTCCTCCTGCCCTCTTTGCTTCTTTCTCTTGCCCCTCATCTGCCCCTGAATGGAAGGCTCGCCTGCCTTCTTTTCTGTCCTGGTACCTACGGCTGAAGAAATAATCTGCTTGCTTCCATGCGGGGCCCTGCCCGGCGGCATCCATAGAAGCCACCCTCACAGCTGCCCCTGTGCAGATCCCTGGGTCTCGGAGGCCATCGGCCACACCCCCTCTGCCCTCCGTGATGCTGTCATCCTCTGGCTTGCCACACCTCCACAATCACAGAAGACATTGGTACCTGACTCAGTTCTCTACCCACTCCTGAGGCCATCCTAGGGCTGGCCTTTCTGTCCCTGATCTTCTCAGCTCTCCTGGTGCTTATCTTCTTCCTCTCAAGGGGGGCTTGCTTATGACCTTACCCTGGGCCTTGCCATTACCCACCAAATCCTCGTGCTACAAATATTATCTCTCTGTGACTACCCCCTGTTCTTCTAGGGTGCTCAGGCCCACTGTCCCTTCACTGCTTCTTCAGCTTTAAGAGAACACTCCATGGCCTCTATCCTTCTGGATTCTCCCAATATTTCCTCCTTGGTTGACTTAATTTACTTCCGTATCTGGCTGGACCATGGGGCCGATCACCCTGGCTGCCCTACTATATCATCTTGGAGAACCTCAACTGTGGCCCAACCACTGGAGACCCAGACCACTTGGTACTCTTGGAGCTGTCCTTCACCAGCTCTGCCTCTCACCTTCTCACCTCCTCAACAGCGGCTCCAAACCCTCAGTCCTCTTAACCCCCAGCCCCTCCCACCTGGACGACCAGCTCACCTCCTGTCTCCTGGAGAAAATCAGGGCCTCAGATAGGAACCACTTCAACTTCCTGGCCCCTACCTGCAAACTCACCTTCCCTTTTCCTCATTTCTAAGAAGGTGTCTCTCCTTCTGTGACCTGGGGCTCACTGCTACCCACCAGCTGGGAATGCTTATACTGTAGATTACCCACCCTCACTCCCTGTGCCAGCTCTGCCAGGCCGTGGACCTTCCTAAAGCTTTGCCCCACCCAGAAACAGCTCTCCCATGGCCCTACGATCCCCTCCAGCTGCTGCCTATCCTCTCTCCTCTTCTTGTCAGTCGACCTTCAAGAACACTTGCTGTCACCACCCCCTTCTCACTACTTATGGCTGCTCCATCCATTGCAATCTGCCGTCTGCCTCTGAGAGCGTCCTCCCCAACAAATGGAAGAGCTGGTGCTCGTTATTTATTATCATCCAATCTGACAGGTCCCCCCGGGGAAAACGGACAGCCGGTGCACAGCGGGCTGGGGAGGAGAAAGGGACAGGCGGGGCCTATGGTCAGCTGCTCGCGGGACGGATGCATAGCCACGAGGCTCTGGGAGCAGTGGGCGGGCTGTGCAGAGGCCCTCATGGAGGCAGGTGGAGCCCCCGTCAGCCTTCTGTGGTTCCCCACCGCCACACTCACTGCCATCCCCCATTTCTACACTAGCCTGCCTTCCAACTTCTGTGTGCAGGCCCACCTCTCCCCCAGCTAGACTGCAACCTCCTTGGGGGCAGAGGGACACCCCTTGAGCCCCCTGCCAAACTCTGCACAGCACTCAGGAACTACTGACCTGTAACTTGCCTAGCATGTCAGTAAGGCTGAGTGCTTCTGAAGTGACTCAGCATGAGGTCCAGGCTATCCGCCCAGAAGTGTAAACCCTCTCCCAGCTACCGTGTTGGTGTTGATGTACTCTTTTTCACACAGTACAGAAAGATGGGGGAAGGAGTACACTTTGGACAGCCTCGAAATAAGGTCCCCTCCCGTTAAAAGATGTAGAGGCCCTATGAGTCAGGAACTCCGTATTTGGAGAGCCCAAAGGGATGGGGTTGGAAGCTCTGGAACGCCCATTGTGTCACTGTGGAGTGCTTCAGTTCTGTTTGTCTTAGCCAGAAGTTTATTTGTCTGTACCTTGGGTGACAGTGAGAAGAGGCATTTGCCAGGCATTGGGCTAGGTGCTCAAGCGAGATCTATAAAACATAGCATGCGCCAAGGTAGGGCCCACTGTTTGATCATCTCATGAATAAGGAACCTGAAGCTCAGAGAGAAGTGACTCACTGAGAGTCACGCAGACATTCAGTAGCAGAGCCGAGTCTGCATTGTGCTGCTGGGATAGTGTCCCCAGAAGGCAGGGGACACGACAGAATTAATGACTTGGAAGGCCAATGCTATGTCGTGGCCACAGAAGTACTGGATGATATTGGTGATGATATGAGAGCTGTTTTCAAATATCTGCAGGGCTTCAGTGTCTGGGAAGCAGTGACCCTGTTCTGAGTGTCCCCGGGGGGTCTGAAGCGTGACCCATATGGTTGACATATGTAGTTGTGCTTGCTGTGAGCTCCGTGCCCTGAGGAAGTGGCTCTGTGACCACCTAGCTGTCCCGCGGGAGCAAAGGGAGGCCCTTGAGGGTGTGCGGCTGGCCAAGCGGCAGGGCTGGGCCAGGCAGTCCATGCCCTTAACTGCCATGCCATCTGGGACATGGATTTTAAGAACCAACAACCAGATCACTCTCAGGATGGAGATTGGGGATGGGCGTGAGCGCCTCCCTTCCTGTTGGGCACAAGGAGAGATGGAAGTGTGTGGGGGGAGTCTTCGGACCTGGTGGGAGGCCGAACAAGGTGACCTCAGAGGCCACACTCATGTCCTTGGTCGACCGGAGCCAGATGGTGGTGGCACTCCCAGCCTCCTGGGCCCCGGCCTCCAGTCCCTGCGGCTCTAGGTGGGCCCTGCCTTGGGGGCTCTGGTGGGGCTGCCCCAACAGTGCTCACCTTCCTTGCAGTCGTGCTTGTTGTCGTGGAGGACGAAGCCGCTGCGACACTGGCACTCGTAGCTGCCGAACGTGTTGACGCAGTCTTGCTGGCAGCCACCGTTATCCTTGGAGCACTCGTCCTTGTCTGCAGGGGAGCAAACAAGGCGGGGCCCAGGTCTGTGCAGGGCCAAGGGCCTGGTGGTTGCCCCAGGGGCAGCGGGAGGCTGGCTGGGCTTCCTCCCCCCGGGGTGACCAGGCCATGGTGGCGATGGCGGTGGTGGTGGTGGCAGGGTCCCAGGCGGTGCCTCCAGCAGAGCCAGCAGAGCGGCCCAGCTGTGGGGAGAGAAAGTAGAAGTGGGGTGGACGGAGGGCTGGGGGCTGGAGCTGACCAACGTGGGCACCCTCTACCATTACCTGCTTACTGGACAGATGGACAAGTGAAAAAACAGACACACGGACAAGCAGACTGCAAGAGAAAGGAGCAGGACGCAGGGGTCCCTCTTTTACTTCACAACAGGAAATGTCACAGACACCATCAAAATGGGAGGGGTGGGGGCAGGGAAGTTCCCCTGTCCATGGGAGGGGGGACAGGGGGAGAGGAGAGCACCAGTTCTGTCCGGCCAGAAGGAGGGCAGGCCGGAATGGCCGAGTGGAGGTGGGGGGTGGGCGGGCACTGAAGCCCCCATCCCATTCCGTCCAAGGTGAGGTTCCTGAGTAACAAAGGGTCCGGGAGGCCTGGCAGGCCTCACTGGGGGGTCCGGTTTCTTTTCTGCACTCGGAATTTGAGCTGGTGGGGGCGTCCCCGAGGGGGCTGCAGAGCTGGCCTCTTTTCTGAAACGAGAGAGAGAAGGAGAAAAGGGACCAAGGGGTGGGGGTGGAGGGCAGAGACCAGGGAGGGCGAGCCGTGAACAGCAGCCCGGCCTCAGATGTGGAGTCACAGGGAGTTGCGGGATGGCAGTGGGAGATGCATGCGGGACAGCCATGTCCAGGCAGCCAGCTCAAGGAGGAGCAGCAGGTGGGAAGGGGCACAGCGACAGGGGACAGAGTGGGAGAAAGCCTGTGGCAGGAAGAGGGCCTGGAGGGGTTTGGGGCCGTTGTGGAGGAGGTGAGAGGGGGAGCTGGTGAAGGACAGATCCAGGAGTATCAAGTGGTTTGGGTCCCCAGTGGTTGGGGCCGCAGATTGGGGGAGGAGAGAGACAGATCTCCGCTAGAGGGGAGCCGCCCACAGAAAGGGGGCGCCCGGCCTAGAGCCCCGCCATCTCATTCTGGCCCCTGCAGCTTGCCTTGTACACACTCACACCCACGTGCTGCCAGACGCAGGATGCCCCCAGGGATGTGCTGTTGTCCCTACACAGCAGCAGAGACACTGACCCGCGGGGACATGCGCACAGGAGCCCAGGACACACCGGCAGACACGGCTACCCAGTGCACGCACATCACCAGCCGTCCGCCTCACTCCTCACTGCCCCACCTGTGTGAGGAGGCAGGCACGCGCGACGACACAGAGGCACAGGTGTGGATGCGGGCACTCAGGGGCCAGCACATGGGTGCAAAGACACATACGTGCAGAGACCACAGGCTCTTTGGCAGATGGGGGGTGGTCTCAAGTTCTCTCACACACGCAGCTTCTCAAGCTCAGGTCAACCCCCACACGCGCTCTACCACTCGCATACCCACGCGCACTGACACACAGAGAAACACCTGGTTCCGGGCACCCACGTATTCTCCAGTCTGTTTGAGCTCACCCTGGGGACTGTGTGCCTGGCACAGAGGCAGGCATTCGGGGAAGGTGTGTAGACTGGGTGGACACCCAGAATTCCAGAGGGGAACTGCGACATAGAAAGATGCCCCCTGCCATTCAAATGGGGTCCTTGACAAAGGGAGCCCTGTTCTTGGTCTCCATCAGCAGAGGGGCTGAGGACCTGCACCCTGCTTCTGCACTCCATTCTCATGTAGGTCAGACCCCTGGGGGCCCATGGGAACTCAGGGTCAAGAGGTGGAGTCCACAAGTCCCTCCCAGAGCTCTGCCTCAGAACCTCACCAGGGACCCCAGCTGAAGGTCCTGTGGAAGCTGCCTTCGGGGCACACCCCACCCCTCCCGCAGGAAGGTGGTGGGGAGGGGCATCCTACGACTTGTTTTGGGGGTTTGCCTGTGACTATGCTGGGAGCTTCAGGTCTCCCAGCTCACGAACTGAGCAAAGATTTCTCAGAAACGTCTTGATCTGCACGCCTTCCTCATATGTGTACCTTAAATGCCTACCTAGTACGGTGCCTGGCACATAGGAGGGGTAGAAGAAATAACTGCCCGTGAATGACTGCGTGGGTAAATGGGTGGTTGAACAGACGAGTGATAGAAAAGTGAGTCCCGAGGAAGGCCTGCCGCAGTGTCCTGGGCTGGGGCTTGGACGCTGGTGGGAGTGGGTGTGGCAGCCTCCCTTAGAGCTTGGGGAGCAGGGTGCAGGAGGGGCAGGAGCAGGGGGCGGGGGTGGACACGGGCCCGGACAAGGAGAGGGCACTCACCCTCCAGTGCCAAATGCCCCGGAAGGTGGCTGGGGTCAGACTGAAGGTCTTCAGGCTCTTTCTTCTCCTTCTTGGCTTAGGGTCTCCTCGCTGGGTGTCCCAAAAGTCCAAAGAGCCCCCCTCCTGGGAAGCCAGAGTCAGATGCCCCACGCCCTGAGGGCTCAACCTTGATGCCCACCAGTGCGGGTCTTCTGCAGGTTTCTTGTGCCACAGGGCATCACATGTGTGTGCGGGTGTGCAGGTATGTGTGTGTGCGCGCGTGTCCGTGCGGGGCTGAGGGGCGGCTGGCACAGTGTCATGCCAGGGTAGGGCAGTACCCGGGGGTGGAGAGCCCTGGGCTCTAGGCCTGACAGATGTGCTGGTGTTGGTCCCCCTCCCCCTTCTAAGACCAGAGCGACAGAAGGGCAGGAAGAAACGAGAGTAAGCAGGTAATGGTTTCCCCAGGACCAAGCCGATCCCTGAGTAGGTGTTACATCCCCTCAGCCCTCAGGTGAGCACCCTGTAGGATTTCCAGGTGGGCACAGGGAAGAAAAGGATTCGTGTTGCATGGGGAGGGGTCTGAGCAAGCAGTGGGGCAGGGGCTGGGGCTGGTAAGCAGAGCAGGATGGCTGGCAGTGCCAAAGCAGGGACCAGGGCACAGGGGCAGGGCATGGCATCCAGGTGGGGCAGGCAGGGGTGAAGGACCACAATGTAGGGGGCTCGAGGATGCAGGACCCTGGGCAAAGGAGGGGAGAAGGAAGGCAGCACGGACTCGGCCAGGGGCTTCCTGCCTTCCTGCCACCCATGCCCGGCCCACCAGGCCTGCTGGGGATCAGGATCCCTGGGCCATTCCCGCAGAAAACCAGCCGCTCGAGCCACTCCCTCTGCCTCCCACTCCCCCTACTCAATTTCATGGAGTCCCCACCCCACACTGTCAATGTCCCAGGCCCAACTGAAAGACCACCACCCTCACCCCAGGACGAAGCACAGAGAGATGAATAAAGCAGGGGAAGGGTCCCTTGGGACCCCTGGAGGCCTTGCTCAGAGACTACCTTTCTGGCCACCCAAAGATGAAGCCACCAAAGGGACCCGATCCCAAGCCTTATGTGGGACAGCTTTTAGTAAATGTATGTCCGTTGGATCTGAATCCCCCACCCGAGGGCTGAGGACGAGTGGGAAGGCTTTGACCTGGAAGAGAGGGAGGCTCCTCATCTTTTCTGAAGGTCCCGGCATGAACCCTTTTGGCATGTGTAGGTTCTGATTAGAGATGTGGTCGCCCCCAGATCACCTGCCCCACACAGTCCAAGTCAAAGACCTTTCTCCTCTACATGTACCCCGTGTTCTCTGGCCACAATGAACTCCCTGTTCCTAGGGCCTGCCATCTCGGGGGCCTCGGCATGATGGCTCCTGATTCCTGGAAAGCCCTCTCCTTTCATTTCTGCATGCCTATGTCTTGCCCATCCTCAGGCTGGCCCCAAATCCCAGAGGATTTGGGAGTAATAGGGTTCCGGAATGGAGGGGCTGGCCTGGTGGTGGAGGGCTAGTGGGGGAAGTAGGGGACAAAGCCTGCTGACCTGGCAACTGGGAGGGCTAGAAAATGCAGGGGTACAGTGGCAGGGACGGGGGGGGCAGGCTCAGAGCTGGGGAGTCCGGGTTACCTGAGAAGAAGTGGGCCTTGAAGCCCTTTTTGGAAACTGTGTTGTCGGACTTGAACTCCACGCGCATGTTGTTGTACTGGGAGGTGATGACCTCGGGCTTCTCGGAGCCGCAGAACTTGCCATGTAGCTTGGAGTCAGCTGTGAGCCCACTGCGCACTTCCACAAAGTCGTACTTGCACACCTGCAGGGCAGTGCAGCTCCAGGTCTGCCTTCTCCAGGAAGTCTCTCCTAACCACCCCTACCTGGGAAGGCTCCCTGTTCTGAGGGTCCTTTTGTCTTCAGTCACCCACTTTACAGAATCTAATAACTCAAAGAGGGTGCGAAGTCAGCCCCACTGGATCCTCTCGTGCTCTCCACGCAAAGCCCCAAGTCTTGCCTCACTCCATACCACCACGTGTGTGCCTCTGGCCTTCAAGCCCTCTTCCTCCAGCCTCCCCCGCTTCCTAGAATTGGGAGCAGTCCCTCCTCCTCTACATTCTTTGGGTATTTCTTTTATAGGGACAGAAGCTGGCTCCCACGCCTCAGACCTTCCTGCATCTCCTCAGCCCAGTGGGCACTTACGTCATTGCCCTCTGTCTCGAAGAAGTCGAACTGCAGGGAGATGCGGTACTGGGTGGGGGCCACCAGTTGCCAGATGCAGTTTTTGTTAGGGGGGTACTCCTTGGGCCAGCCCGGGCTGGTGATGGAGCCATTGAGCTTGGTGAGAAATCCACCACAGGCAGCTGGGGGGGGGGGCGGACAAGAGAGGTGCCATCACCCGCCAGGAGCCCCCACTCTAGGTCGGGGCCAGAGACAGGTGAGGGAGCTGGGGATCTTGGATTCCCTGCAGCCCTGGGGCTCGTGTCTGTCTCTTCTGTCAGGAGCAGGAGGGAAGCAGGCAGGATAAGGAGGGTATCTTCAGAGTATGAGGAACTGAGGAGCTGTGTGTGAACACTTCTACCTTCTCAGCAACAGAATGGCCAGGACATCTGCTGAGAAGGAGGAGGGGGGTGAGGGGCTCAGGGAAGGCTGGGCAGTGGGCACCGGGGACCGGAAGCCTGGTGAGGCGGGTAGAGAGAAGCCCACCCGGCAGGACCAGGTGGAGCTGGAGGCAGCTGGCGGGGAGTGCTTTCACCAGCTTTCACCTAGGCAGGGTATCGGCCAAAAAAAAAAAAAAAAAAAAAAAAAAAAAAATCAGTGCGTGTCTGAGGACAGTGGTTTCCAAACTGGGGATCATGACCTTCTGGAGGGTGACGAAATCAGTCAGCCAGTCAAGATCGGCATTTTAAGGCAATAAAAATGAGAAAAAAGAAAAAAAAAAAAGAACGACCCAGAGTGCATCCACTTAGTAAGTGTGTTCTGGGGGACTTCCTTGTCCACTGGTAGTGAAGAACGTGCTAGGGAGTTCTAGCTTTGCAGGGGAGGGAAGAGCAGGAGAGATCTTGGCTAGAGGGCTCGGGTCATAGGGGCAGTTTCAAGTGGGTGGGGGAGGGGACACTCACCCTCACAGCGGCGCTTGTCCGGAGCTAGCTCATACCCAGGGTCACAGCTACACTTATAGCTGCCCAATGTGTTGAGACACCGCTGCTCACAGCCCCCACGGTTGGGGCGCGAGCACTCGTCCACCTCTGCCAGTTGGAAGGAAAGGGGGGCAATGACTGCCAGGCTGGGGCCTGAGTCTCTTCTCCTGCCCTCTGCTTGTGAGTCAAGTCTGGGTTCCCTCAGGCTTCCTGCGACCACCTCCAGCCCCATTGTAGGGGGTGGCAGCAGTCTGTGGACCACCCAGAGCTCTGAGGCTGTGGGCCTCCCTGCCCCACCCAGCACCCACCCAGTCCCCAGGTGATCCTACTCCTGAGAGCCCCGAAGGAACAGGTAGTGACCTAAAGAGGGGACAGGTGGACCCCCCAGAGCCTTCCACAGTGGCTGGGCTGGTGGCTGCCACCATGGACTGGTTCCTCTTGTGTGCCATTCCCTGGGTAAGTGCTATTTCCTCCTTTCTCCTTTAATCCTGACATGAGCTGTGATGGAGGGGCTCTTACTATCCCCATTTTACAGATGAGGAAATGAGGTTCAGATGGATTACCGGCCCCTGTGACACCGGGAAAGACATCTCCACACTGTCTGGCTTCCTCCCCAAGCTTCTACATCACTCCCTGCCTCTGGGCCTCATTGGCATGTCTTCCACACAAACTTCTGGACTTTAGGCCCACTCTTGAGTTATTATTTCAGTTCATAGCTCAGCACCTACCATGTGTCAACTACTTTTACATAACTTTGTCGTTTACTCAATGAGATATGCAGTTTTTCAGTGGAATTCACATTTTTCTCCCCAGTTAGGCCGTAAGTTCAAGGGCAGGGCACCAGGGTCTATGCACTCCTCCTAGAGCCTGTTGTCGAATGGCTGAATAAAGAACGTGTGAAGTCACCGCAGCAATATCATAAGAGCCAAGATGTAGAAACAGGCTAAATGTCCACAGACAGATAAGGATAAAGAAAATGTGGTAGGGGATGGGAAGAATTAACACTGTTGCAACATCCATACCACTCAAAGCAATCTACAGATCTGATGCAATCCCCATCAATATGCCATTTTTCACAGAGCATAACACATGATCCTGAAATCTGTTCGGAACCACAAAAGATTCTGAACAGCCAAAGCAATCTTGAGAAAGAACAAAGCTAGAGGTAGCATGCTCCCATAATCCAAACTGTGCTACAAAGCTATAATCAAAAACAAATCAATCAACTCTAAAAAAAAAAATCAATCAATCAAAACAGTATGGTAGTGGCACAAAAATAGAAAACTAGATCAATGGAAGAGAATAGAGTGTCCAGGAAAAAAAACAACAACCCATGATTATGTGGTCAATTAACCTATGGCAAAGGAGGCAAGAATATACAATGGGGAAAAGACAGTCTCTCTCTCTTTCTTTTTTTTTTTTAAAGATTTGGTTTATTCATTTGAGAGACTGAGTGAGAGAGAGCACAAGCAGGGAGAGTGGCAGGCAGAGGGAGAGGAAGAAGCAGGCTCCTTGCTGAGCAGGGAACCTGATGTGAGACTCGATCCCAGGACCCCAGGCTCATGACTGGACCTGAAGGTAGATGCCTAACCAACTCAGCCACCCAGGCACCCCGAGAGTCTCTCTCTCTTTTTTTTTTTTTTAAGATTTATTTATTTATTTGAGAGAGAGAGAGAGAGATCACAAGTAGGCAGAGAGTCAGTCAGAGAGAGGGGGAGGCAGGCTCCTTGCTGAGCAGAGAGCCCAAAGCGGGGCTCGATCCCAGGACCCTGAGATCATGACCTGAGCCTAAGGCAGAGGCTTAACCCATTGAGCCACCCAGGCACCCCCCGAGAGTCTCTTTAATAAATAGGCAGACTGGACACCTACATGCCAAAGAATGCAACTGGACTCTTACACTATACACAGAAAGAGACTAAAAATGGGTTAAAGACTTAAATGTAAGTCCTGAAACCATAAAACTCCTAGAAGAGAACACAGGCAGTAAGCTCTCAGACACTGGTCATAGTGATATTTTGGGGGGCTCTGTCTCTTCAGGTAAGGACAATGAAAGCAAAATAAACAAATGCGATGATGTCAAACTAGAAGGCTTTTGTACAGTGAAAGTAACTTTCAGTAAAATGAGAAGGCAGCTTAATGGGAGAAGATATTTACCAATGTCATATGTAATAAGTGGTTCATATCCAAAATATATAAAGAACTCATAAAACCCAATATTAAAAAAAAAAAAACTGTTGATTGAAAAATGGTCAGAAGATCTGCACAGATATTTCTCCAAAGAAGACATCCAGATGGCCAAGAGACACATGGAAAGATGCTCAACATCACTCATAGTCAGGGAAATGCAGATCAAGACCACAGTGAGCTCTACCACCTCACGCCTGTCAGAATGGGTAGTATCAGAACGATAAGAATAATAAGTGTTGGTGGAGGAGTGGAGAAACGAGAACCCTTCTGCACTGTGGGTGGGAATGCAAATTGGTGCAGCCACTGTGGAAAACAGTATGGAGGTTCCTCAAGCAGTTAAAAATAGAAATGCCATATGATCCAGCAATTCCACTTTTGGGTATTTATCCACAGAAGATGAAACAGCGATTCGAAGAGATACATGCACCCCCCTGCCCACTGCGACGTGATTTACAGCGGCAAAGCTATGGGAACACCCGAAGGGTCCACTGATAGATCAATGGATAAAGAAGATGGGGGAGAGCCGTTCAGCCATGGGGAGGATGAAACCTTGCCATTTGTGACACCACGGAATAAGTGAATTCATACTAGGTGAAATAAGCTATAGACAGAGAAAGACAAATGCCTTATGCTTCCACTTAGACGTGCAACCTGAAACCAAAACAGTGAACAAACAACACAGAACGGGGACAGACTCATAGACACAGAGAACAAACCGATGGGTGCCAGAGGGGAGGGACTGGAGAGATGAACAAGACAGGTGAAGGGGATTAAGACATATAGTTTTCCAGCTATAAAATAAACGAAGACGGGGGATGTAAGGTACAGTGTAGGGTAGAGTCCATAAGATGGTAACGACTTTGTAAGGGGACAGATGGCAACTAGACTCACTATGGTGACCATTTTGTAATGTACATAAATGTTGAATCACTATGCTTGAATGCTTGAAATTAATAGGATATGGTATGTCAATTATCCTTCGATTTCTTTTTTTTTTAATTTTTTAAAAATTTTTAATTTTTTATTAAAAATTATTAGCCCCAGCGGTACAGGTCTGTGAATCACCAGGTTTATGCACTTCACAGCACTCACCATAGTATCCTTCAATTTAAAAAATGTGTTCTGGACACACCGTGGAATACTATTCAGCCTTAAAAAAAGAAGGAAATTCTGCCATATGCAGTATGGATGAATCTTAAGGACATTATCTTTTTTTTAAGATTATTTGAAAGAGAGAGAAAGAGAGAGAGCATGAGTGGGGGAAAGGGCGGAGGGAGGGGGAGAGAGAGAATCTCAAGGAGACTCCACATTGACTCAGGGCTTGTCCCAGGACCCGAGCCAAAATCAAGAGACAGACGCCTACCCCACTGAGCCACCCAGGCGCCCATTAAGGACATTCTGTTGAGTAAAAGAAGCCAGTGGCAGACAGAGAACTGCAGGATTCCACTTACATGAGCTGTCTAAAATAGTCAAGTCCAAGAAATAAGTACGAAGAGATAGAGTGGAATGATGTTGCCAGGGGCTGGGGGAGGGGGAAGATGGGAGTTGCTGATCAACCCACATAAAGGGTCAGTCAAGCAAGATGAGCAAGCTGTTGAGCACGTTTCGACCTGTGGACACAGGACAGATCTCACGCGAAGGCTTCTGACCACACAACACCAGACAATTTTAAATACTAGCAAAAGGAATGAAGGGGCTGGATCTGCCGCAGGGGGTGGGCTGCGTGGGGAATGGGAGGGAGCACCTTTGAAGAAATTGACAGCAAAACCGGCTTTGTTAATGGATCCGTCAGAGACGAACTTGAGCCAGAGGCGGCTGGACGTGCTCTTGATGTCGTCGGGCTTCTCATAGCCACAGTAGCGTCCGATGAGGGTGCTGCTCTCGCTGTGCCCATCACGCACCTCCAGGTAGTCGTAGGCACAGCTGTCGTGGCGCTCGATCTGAGGGTTGGGGCTCGGTCAGCAGGGGGAGGGGCGGTTGCCAGGCCCAACACCTGGAAGCCCACGAAGAGGTGTGCCTGACCTACCTCGAAGGACTGGAAGGTGAGGCCCACGTGGAAGCCTTCAGACACCTGGATCCGCCAGATGCAGACTTTGCTGGGCCGGTAGTCGTCAGGGTAATTGGGTGACTGGATATGGCCATTGTCCTTTTTCACATCTCCCCCACAGATGGCTTCGGGGACACAGAGCGAGGTCAGTTAGGATGCTCTGCCCAACTCAAGAGCCCCTCTCTCCCCCTCCTCCAGACCTTCCCACAGGCCTCCCCGATTCTCAGTGCCCCCGGGGCCTGGCCAATCCCACCAGGATCTCTGCTTCCTCCCTCATGGGCCCTCAACCTTGCCCCTGGGGTGCCAGGAGCAAGCGGTTCTGGGATGCCCGGGGACCCCATATTTGACTCCTCCTGTCACTCTTCCTCAGTACCTTCATAGACGGCAAAGAAGCCCTTCCCGACCCAGTTGCTGCTGCTGCGGAACTCCACCCAGAGGCGGCTGTCAGTGGAGACAATGGGCTCGGGTAGTTTGCCCCCACAGAAGCGGCCTGTGCAGACAGTGTGGACAGAGGGCAATGAGGCCTAAAGCAGGTCATTCTCACCTCCCTGCTCCAGGAAGCCAGTTCTGCTGCTGCAGGGGGCTCAGGGGCTCTGGCCCTGCTCTGCACTTGGCATGAATTCCCAAGACCCTGCATCTGGTCTGAGTCTGGTCCAGGGCCTAGCATGGACCTAGCATGGCCTTGAAGAGCCAGAGAGTACTAGACTTCTAGAGGGTTCTGTGCACCTGTGGGATGGAATATGAGTTCAGGGAGGAAAGGGGCTTCTTACGATAACCAGCTGTATCTGTGTTTTATTTACTTTTTTTAAAGGAACATATTACCGCCATTACTGTTCTCATTTGATCTCCATGCAAACAAGTGATCACCAAGAATGAACACAGTTTTCTTTGGACATTACTAATGTTTTCATCTGACCAAATGCAAGAGATGTCAGAGGAACCCAAGGAAATCCTAGAATCCAGGGATTGGGTCAGAAAATGTCCCCTTTGAAATAAACCCTGACAAGGATCCGTGTCAGCAGATGGGGCTGGCCATTTGTGGAATTCTTGGTAGTCAAGAATCAACGAGGGATGACCTGCGTGTTCCAAATAAGATTGGGCGTTGCCCAACCTTCGGCAAGGGACAGAGGGTGCTGACCTAGGAATGCAAGTTACGAGAAAGTAAGTGGAATCTTGGAAACGTTTCCACATCTGCAGGAGGAAGTGTTGTAATGACAGCTGCTTTGGGTGACTAATAAGAAGTATTCGAATATCATAAAGAGATGGATAGCGATGATTCATCAGCCTGCTTCAGGCCGGGCTGTGGAACAAAGGTTCTAACGCTAATGGGCAGTCCTGGGCAACTTAGGAGTATGTCCAGATTGGAGGAGAATTCACACAGCTCCTCAGGCTTGAAGGAAAAGCCTCTCTTAGCCCTAACTCCATGCCATTAAAGCATCTTCTGTCCCATGCTTCTGAATACTCACCCCCTGCTCACTCACCACTCCCCTCACCAACAAGGGACAAAGTATCCTGTGCAAGCAAGTGGGGGCCACTATTCCAGGTGGGGAGCCCCCACAGTGTGCCAGGCTACCCTGTGGACACCCTTAAGCCAGACCTTGCAGAGAGAGAAAATGGAGCCTCTGAAAGTGCCCAGATGAGGAGGAGAGCCTGGAGCTGGGGAGTTGTGCCTGTCTGTCTCCCTGTGTCCACTTGTATGACTCCTGTGACCCACACACTGAGCTTTACCCCGGCAGGAGGCCCAGAAGCCCGTACCGAGGACTCTGAGGTCCAGATTGGGAAAGGGATTTAGTGATAGAGCTAGAAGGCACTAGTTCTGCCAGGACTCTTGGCTCCCACACCAGGGTGGCCAGATCACCCTTGGCCAGGCTTTGGGTTTCAGCAGAGGATGAAGAAACTGTGATTTAAGTAGTTCTTAAGAAGGAATTAGCCACATCAAACCAAAAGCTTTTGCATAGTGAGGGAAACTGTCAACAAGACAAAAAAGCAATTCACTGAATGGGAGATGATATTTGCAAATCATACACTGCCACAGCCACAGAGGAGGCGGGGGAAGGGGTGGGCTCCTGCGTTACCTCGGAGGGGCGCCTTCCTCCAAAAGCCGTCCCGGACCTCCACATAGTCATACCAGCACAGGCGGCTGCGATACAGATCCATGGACGTGAAGTTCAGAATGATCTAGGGGACATGGGAAGAGGAGGAGAGTTACGCAGCCCCCTACGCCTCACCAGCCTCGCCTGCCAGCCCATGGTGGGGGCCTGCCTTCCCCTCTGTGAATAGTGAAGAGGTCCCGAAAATGAGCTCCGGGCACAGAAACGTCCCTCCTCTCCCCAGTTGTCTGCCAATGACGGCCAGCATCCTTCTCAGACATCCTGGTTCTCAATATATGTAGCCTTGTGGAATCTAATAAGTAAAATGTCTCATTTTTCTTATTCCCTTCGAGAGGAGCCATTGCTTCCGCCTCGACCCAGCTCTCCTCCCGGTCAAGTTCAGTAACACGAATCCAGCACCTTTAGAGGAATGCCGCCTCAGTGGGAGGGGTGTGGGTATCGGGGACTCTGGAATGGGAATGAAGGGTCCAGAGAGGAGAGGCAGAGAAGAAGGGCTGAGTCACTGTGGTCACATATATATTGAACAACGTTCCCAGGCAGGGGGCCATCCTAGCGGCTGAGGGGAATACCGGGTCCGAATGCTTCCTGTGAATGGGTTTCAGGTCTGTCCCTGTCAAGGGGCTTAGGATTCAGAAGGATATATACATCTGAAAATCTCACTTAGTAAAAAAACTCAGACTCCACACACATGGGCCTGAGCTGGGATGTCACCTCTGCATTTCCCGATGTGAGTCCTTGGGTAAATCACCCAAGCTCTCTGACCTCAGTGGCCCCGAGCATGATCCGAGGAAAGAGCACGTTACCCTGACATGGGAGCTCATCGCCACTGCCCTGAGTGCCTCCTGAGCATGAACTCCAGCTGGTCACGTCACACTGGAGGGACGTTTGACACTTTGGTAATGTCCAACTCTCCCCGGCAGGTACACATACTAATAGGTAGAGAAGCACACTGACCAGAGGGAAATTGCTTTAGTAGTTTCCAGAATGTGCCCCAAAGCCTCTTGTTTCTTTAGAGTCCAACAAGCAGGGAACTCCAGGGAACGGTTCGCTGTGACCTAAGGGATGTGTCCCGTGCCCACCGGGCCCACATGTTAGATCTAGCTGGCTTCCCTGCTGGAGGAAAAGAAAATAAGGAGATCTGTCTCCCCTTTGGCACATGGCTGAGTTAGAGGCAGGCAGAGCAGAGGCGAGAATGAAAATGATCCCAAAGCAGGCACTGGCGACCATGGTCCATAGCCTGTCATCAAAGCTGTGATGGTCGAGGTTCAGGGAAGAGCTCTGGCTCGCTGTCACTCCCTGACACGGACCCCTTCAGAATGTTCAGTGATTTCCACATCCACCTAGATGATGCTTCCCATTTCCTGGCCTCTCCGCCATGACCTCCTCTCCCCACCTCTTCTTCACACGTGGCACATCATGCCCTAGACCTTGTTCTCACCAGTAACTGTGCCTCCTCCCCCAGAAGCTCAGCTTCGAGGAGCCCACCGTCCGGCCATGTGCCCCCATCTGTCCTCGCTCACCGCTCTCTACAGAGTCCAGCAACCCTTCCAATTCACCAGGACCGTCAGCCAGAGCCTATGGGGTTTTCCTGCCTTCTACCTTCACGTACTCACATCTCTCCTTGCCTAGCTTGGGACCCACACCTATCCTACTTCTCTTCTTTTGATTCGTAACATGGGCTGAAATGTGTTTGTGTTTGGGGAAGTGTTTCTTAATTGTGGTTCTCTGGGATGTAACCAAACAAGCCCAGGTCTGGAAAAGTGCCTATATTACTCTCAATGATTGTTACCAGTCATCATGAGAGCTATTGTTATTATCCAGATAGAAGTCCTCATATTTTAAAAAAACTGATGTTGAAAATCTGGCTCTTGCTCTGGAGACAGTGTGCCCAACATTTTATCTTTCTAGAAAATGCTGAAATAGGACACAGAGGAAGTGGCAAAGACCAGCAAATCCATGGTCTAACTTTATCATTACCTCCTTGCAAAGGACCTCAACTTTCTCCTCTTCCTGAAAATCCCTGATTAAATCCAACTTCTACCTACTCTGTGCCTCTTCCCAGATGGTCAAATGTAGTGGCTAGAGGAAATACAAGCACATTGACTGTCTCCCTTGAAATGTGAGACTGACTGGCCCTTCGAGCTGCCAGGCCCACCTTTTACAGCCTCCCCTTCTGTCCTCAAACCACCCGTTCCCCTTCTTGACTCGCGGTCCTGGCCCTGCCATCAACTTTTTCCAAGATTAGTTCAGTAGTCCCTACTCTTGATACTACCTCTCACCACAGCAGGCCTTTCATGATGAAACCGGATCTTATCTCCCCACTGCTCAAAATCCTTTAATGCATGTTATTCAGAGTAAAATCCAAAGTCTTCTCCATGTCCTCTAAGGCCATCTGTGGTCTAACGCCCCGCTATCTCTCCCCACAATGCCCTCCTTGCTTACTTGGCTGTGGCCACATTGGCCTTGCTGGTCCTCAAACATACCAAGCCTGCTCCTGCCTCAGGGCCTTTGCATTTGCTGCCTAGAAGCTCTTCCCAGCTATCTGCCCAAAGTGTTCCCTCATTTCCTGTCCATTTCTCCTCCAACTCACCTGATGTGAATGAGGCCTTCCCACATGCAATAGTAATCCCCACTTCGCTCCTTTATCTCCTACTGCTGCTTGCCTTCATGACATCGATCACCTAACTTACTGCGTTTACTTTTTATTTGCTTGCCTGTCCTCCAACCCTGCCAAACTGTAAATCCTTCAAGGCCAAGAATTTTAATTCATTACAGAATCTTTGGTGCATGGCATGTAGGAGTTGCTTCATAAATACTTCTTGAATAGAATTTTGCTTTTAGGAATCTATTTTACAGATACGTTTGCCCCAGTGCATAAAGATCTAAATCTTGAGATATTTACTGTAGTGATTTTGGTTAATACTAGAAACTTATAAAAAGCTAAAATGAAACATCCAACAGTGAAGACCTACAGGGGATGGCCGAGCAGTGAAGAGAAATGGGGATGACAGCATGCGAAGCGGCCATGAACATGCCTGAGGTAGAAGTTGATTTGTGGACACGGAACCCTGACCACAATTAACTGTTGAGTGAAAAGAAGGTACCTGAGACCATATATCCATACACACATGCACACAAACGTACTCGAAAGGGTCTGCAAGGACCTAGCAAGTGTTACTCATGCCTAGTTGCCTCTGAAGAGTGGGATTTGAAGGAGAATCCAGGGGAGAATATCCACTTTTTACCTTAGGAATTCTTCTATTTTTCAAAATTCTTACAGCACGGATACATCATCCTTCTATCTGACAAATAACAAAACTCTCTTTTAAGAAGTTGCTGGACGGAAGAAGGAAAGCAGAGGGCCCAGGGAGAGAGCTCTGGCTCTTCAGCTTACACCCCTCACCATGATTCCATGTGGCCTCCCCGGGTCTGCCAATCAATTTGGTCAGCAGCTGGGCTAAGAACAGCAGCAACTTTCCTGTCATCCATGGGAACAACTCGGGCTCTGTTCGGGGCGGATAAATTCACAGCCTCTGAGGAGACCACGCCCAGCCAGCACTGTCCCAAAGGGCCCACCCGAGACCTCCCACGGGGCAGGAGGAACCCGCGGTCGCCTCACTCAGGAGGAAGAGACCTGTGCTGGCGGTTAGGGTCACCCTCCAGGGAGGCACGGCCATGGCTATATTGAGACCAGAGCTGTCTAATTAAGTGTTGTAACAGCTTCTGTCATGTGGAAACAGCTGTGTTCTGGTGGCAGGGTCACTGCCCTTGGCCAAAGAAAACCTGGCCTGCTCCACCACTTCCTGGCTGGTGACTCTGGGCCCGTGGCCTGATTTCCTTGTGCCTCGGTGTCTTTGTCTAAAACGTGGAGGCGAGCCTGAGGAGCTGGGGGATTAAATGAGATACAGCGTGCGGGGTCTCCAAGTGCACCCTGCACATGGGAGGTACGCATCACGTTTGTGGGCTGCCGTCAGGGAGCAACTGGGACAATATGTCGACTCCTGGGGACCCACGGCCTGGCTTCTGTCTGCCTTGCTGGACCGCTGAGGTCCATCATTTCACACCTCTGGGCCTCCATTCCCTTCTTTGTAGGATGGCAATGGTCATAGACCTACCTCACAGGACTCAGGGAGCTAACATACGTAAGGTTTGTAACACTGACGCATGTAAGAGTCACACATACAATGTACATGCAGGCCACACATACATACTACAGTGTACGTCACTCAAAAAAAGTTAATTTCACTACTGGAGCTGAGTTTGCCTAAGATTTTGAACTTTGAAATGGGTTCATTCCAGAAACTGGAAGTAGAGGGAGGCAGATGGGGGATGTGGAACCTGGGGAGGTTGACCAGGGATTTCTCCGTTAACAGAATGATAATAACAGCTAGCCTCGATTGAACCCTCACCACGTGCTAGGTGCTGCTCTAAGCACTTCACGTACATGAACTTGTTTAATCCTTGTATCATCAGCCCCCTGATGGAGGCACTACCACCAGGCCCACGTTACAAATGGGGAAACAAAGCCCAGAGTGGTTAAGCAACTTCCCCGAGATCATATATCCGGTAAACAGCACAGCAGACCGGAGTCAGACCCAGACACTCTTCAACTCTGGCTCTTCAACTCACACCCTGAACCACCACTCCATGTGGCCTCCCCAGGCCCGCCGCTCGATTTGGCTGAACAGTTGCGCCAAGAATGAGGGTCAGCTTGGCCTTCGCCTTCAGAGCCCCACGCCCTTCAGCACGGGGAAGCAGGAGCTCAGGGGAGGGTCCTGCACGGGTTGCCAGAGGAGGGAGGGCTCCCCTCTCCCAGCTGGGGGATGGGAGGTGGGGTTCAGAGAAGACATGACAGAGGAGGCGGAATCTGAGTGGGAACTTGAAGAACAGGAAGGTTATCACAAGGCAGGGATGGGAATGGGGGTGGACACTACTGCCAAATCCAAGAGACATTTTCAGTTCTTATCTTCTCAGCTTCTTTGCGACAGTAGATCGTGATCTCCTAAAACCACTTTCCTGCTCAGAAGGAGCTGGGTTTGTGGTTTGAGAGACACTGTCAGTCCTCTTTGGAGCAGCTGCTAATGACGCACAGTGTGGACACTTGGGGGTTCTAAAAGAAGGCTTCCAACCGGGCTCTCTCTTCTCTGACTGACATATCCCTGACTTGCCATATAAGGTAACCATATAAGGTAAAATGCACATATCACGCGTACTTTTGGCAATAAGCAGAGAAGTGGAGAGCGAGTGAAAACAACCTCTCAGCCCAGGAGAGACATCAAAGTCCACCCCTGAACGGCGGCGGGTTTATCCCAGAGTGACTGTTGAAAGAGCATAGACTTTGGAGTAGGGCAGTCCTGGAACTGAAGGCTGGTTCCACCACGACTGCCTGTGTAAACCTGGGCAGAGTTCTGACTCCCTCGTCCATACCTGAGAGATGACAGCCCCTGCGTCACGAAACAGATGAGTGGAATAACGAGGTCATGCACACGAGATGCCTACTACTCTGCCTGGCACATAGCGGACGCACAGCGAGGAATGGCAGCTGCGGCATCACGATGCCATCCTCCCTAGCTCCCCAGCTTCCGAGAGCCCTTCAAGGGCACCTGTCCCCCGGGGGTCCAACTCTGGCTCACTTACGACTCTACAACTGCATCCAGGACTGGGAGCGAGTTTTACTTTTGCTCTCTCTGCAACCACGCACTGATGAATCTGGAATTTTTCTCTGTAGCCTTCTTCTCTCCCTGGAGCCCCAGGCAGCCCTCTGAAAAGGGCTGGAGAGTCTCTGGGGAGTTGTAGAGGGAAGAGGCTCCAGGCACAGAGAGGCTCCTGTGGCCCAGCCATGTGTCTACTGGAGACTTGGGCCAGCCCATGCCAGCTCAGAACCGCAGGGAAGGAGACGGATCCTGACCAAGTTGTCATATCCTTGCTGACTGAGCAAATCTTCTAAACAGGAAAGATGGCAATATTCTACCCTACTCTATGTTCCTGGAGCCGGGCCTACCTCGTGCCTCTTTCCGTCCCCCTGTGCTGGGTGAGCAGTGTGCACAAGGGTCTGGGGAAGAACACTTTAGCAATTGTTGATACAGAGCAAGGCTTTAGAATACCCACTACTGTAATCATGGATTTTCGTGTCGTAATCCAGTTTCTTGGGCCAGCTCCTTGATTTTTCCCAAGTCTGTTCTCTCATATGCAAAACGGGAATGACATGAGCACCAGCCGAGAATGTCACTGTGTTAATTACAAGACATAACACATAAAGAATTTAACACATGCCTGGCCCATCATGCGGTCAATAACCGTTAGTTGTTTTTATTGTTATCCGCTGTGAGATCTCCAAAGGCTGCAGCAGTGGAGACCTCTGGCAGAAGGATCAAGGAAGCCAGGGCATGCTCCGAACGAGGCAGCAAAAAGGACAGCAATATTTTAAGTTCAATTCAGAATTTAAAAAAATAAGAATAATAACAAGGAGGGGATGGGTTGACTTTTCAAGGTGGGTGACAGAATTTTAACTGAGAGAGGTGATGGAATTACTCAACTCTCAACAGAAGTCTAGCACAAATGAGAATGATCTTTCAATTGCGAAAAATAAAATAGGCACAGTTTGGAAAGGAAATGGAAACCGATTCATATTGGAGGAGAGTCGGGGAGCACCTCTTTAAACTGGCTTTTTGCCTCTAGGCTCAAAAATGACATCAGAGGACAATCAAATAACTTACAGATGTGATCAGTGTCTGTAATCTTGAGAGCTCAGAACAAAAGTTTTGCCAATTTTCAAAAGGGGGGGGTGTGTGCGCGCGTATGCGTGCCTGCGTTAGAAGGAGGGTTTGGAGTGAATTTTAGGAATTGCAAACCACTGAGTTGAATGTCAATCCCCAGTTAAACAGACAGCCTGCCACCATTTAGAAAGGAGACACTTGAATCCTAGGAACCAGTTCAGGTTCACTTGAAACAAAGTATCAGACAAATGTCACTTCCATTTGAAAAGGCGTTTTACCATCTACTACCGGTAGATTTGATTTGGTAAGGCAGTCTGTCTACCTAGTCAGTGTTTAGCAACTACTTCCTGTACCAGGAATATGAAGATGACAAAAGCATGGTCTGAGAAGCTCACTTCCCAGTCAACAAGGCAGTGACTCATGGCTGGTTAGTAGTGATATTAAGGGGTGTCATAGCCAATGGAATAACTCTGCCCAAAGTCTGCCAATGAACCATGTCAGCTCAGAAAAGGATCTTGGATCTGCGTTGATTTGTGCCATGTTCAGTGTTTCAGTCAAAGACCAGGTTCCAAAGACCCAGAAGACATGGTCATTGACAATTCGGGACAGAGTACGAGGGACGGCTACCTGCTGAATGGAGGATTCCACATGGTCCTGAGAGCTGCTGGACTGGACAACAGGACCAGGAACGAAATCTAGCTGGGCTCCATACTGTACAAGTACATTAAGTGCCATGTTCCAATCAAGGGAAATAAAGTCTTAACGCTGACTTTTGGAAACAGTCAAAATGCATGGAAGGACATGGGAAGTGCAGGGTGGGTGAAGGGCCCAGATCCCACGTGAAAACCCTGTGGGTGAGCCTGAGAAGCCCTCAGAAAAGTGCCTCTTGTGTAGCAAGGGCTCTCTGTGATCCAGCCTTCCCTTACAAGGATGGCTAGAAGCCCCTCCTCGAGGCAGTGCTCCTTTTTTTATGGGGTGAATGGGTCTACATCTCCCAGGTAGGTCATTCACAGCCACAATGGACTATGTTCTCCTACTCTGGGGTCCTGACAGAGGAGGAGACGCTCGGTTACCTTCTCCCCGGGTGTGACTGAGATACGCCATACGCAGTGCATGTGGGCGGAGTAGCCATTGGGGTACTCGGGGGAGGAGAAGTTGCCTGTGCTGTCTTGTAGGGTCTCTCCGCAGGCTGTCAAGGAAAGGAAATGACTGAACTGCTGGCTGCAGATGCGCAATCCCCCCCAGCCTTCTGGCTTCCCACCCTGAGCTCTGGCATCCTTTGACTGGGAGAAGAACGTCTGAGAAGGGGAGGAAGTCCAGGGTGGCCCTGTCCCTTTAAGATCCACTCCCTGCTCCTCACATATAAGCTCACAGGTCTGACCTCTTCAGCCTAGTGCTGCAGGATGCCCTGTTGTCAAGGCAACAGGGTTTCCAGAGTAAAGGTCCAGTTCCTTTGGTGGGCCTCGCTCTACCCCACTCCTGAGAATTGCGCTGCTAGCCCTCTTTACTGCTCCGACTGCCCTATTCTCCCAGAGCCCCAGAAGGTGGAGCACCACCCAATCCCAGCCCCTGTTTGGTTCCTTATCTTGAACAGTGCCCCTGCCTGGGTGTTCCCACCCCCAACACCAGGCAGCCTCTGGCCTTCCCTAAGACTTATGGCTTTAGCATCCTCAGCCCCAGACCCTGGCCACTGGCTGCCTCGGGGCTCTGTCCTCCACCCCTCCCTGGCCCGTCCCTCCTCGCCCCGACCTGGGCACTTGTAGAGCTTGCGGGCCTGGGCGATGTCCCCCTTGCTGAGCCGGGTCCTTTGGCCGATGGGAGGTTTCACCCCATTGACCTCGTACTTGGGAACAATGGTGTCCAGGAAGATGCCCCTGAGGAGGAAAAGCCCGACCTGGGTGAGAGTCTGATGGAAGGACGGGTGACGTGCCTGTGTGCACCCAGGTCACGACCCTGCCAGAGCCCAGACATTCCTTCGTAGGGTCAGGGACGGGTGGAAATATCTCACCCTGTCATTATGCTGCCCACTGACCAGCAGCCACCCTGCTCCGTGGCAGCCACACGGCTGGAGCCTGGGGGAGCCCCAGGAATACTCTGGGAGTTCAGGGACGCAGGTTCCACATGCCTTGGGGACCTGTTGGTGCTCTGGCTCAGTCTGGGTGCAGTGTCCAGCATCAGGAGATCTACGGACCCCTGCTGATCATGTGGCCAGCCTCTCCCAGTCCTTGCTCCGTAGCCCCTCGTGCTAACCCTCTCTTGGGACTGCCAGGGCCCGCACTCATCCTGCTGCTACAGGCTGCTCTTGACAAGTTCCGCCCTGGCCAGACCAGACCCTGGGGAAAGCCCCATGACTCCCAATCCATCAGTGCCTCCTGTCCCCCCTGACTTCCTGCCTGCTAAGTCCTGGGTGTTGCCATCTGGGAGGAACAGGGCGAAGGAAGCAGGCGGCCCTCCACCTCCCCAGGGTCCCTGACTCACACCCAGTTGGGTGGAACTTGGCAGGGGGGAGGGTGGGATGTGGTGGGAAATGTCCAGGGGAGGTCTGTGGCCATGGTGGGGGTGGCGGATGACCTCACCACCCTTCCTCCTGTCTCTGTTCCCTCAGGTCTGGAGGCAGGGAGACTGAGGAGGGGCTGGGACAGAACAGGAGAGCAGACAGAGGATGAGGAAAGAGCCAGGCATGGGAAAGGCCAGGCCGGGAAGGGGAGCCTGAGGAGGAGGCGGGAGGGGCCTTTTCCCACACTTTGCTAAGGAGAAGCTGTGGGGGCCAGAGGCTGGGCCACTACCTCAGGGGGTTCTGGCTGTGATTTCTGGGAATGTGGGCCCAGGAAAAGGAGTAAGTATGCATGCACTTGTGAGCAGGAGAGAGAGGCTAGTTCAGGGCAGGAGGAAGCCTTTGTACAAATTAGCCAGTTACAAAAAGGCAGAGTGATTAGAAAGGATGACCCCAGTGAGGAAAATGTGCCTCTTTTGGCTGAAAGATGAGGGGAAAGCTCAGCTCCCTTGGGCTGATACAGCTCTGGGGCGACGGCATTTATCTAGGCGGCCAGTAGAGTGGCTGGATTTTCAGCCTGCTGGGCCCGGTGCCCTCAGTTACATGGTACTAGGCTTTGTGAGTCCCAGCCGGGCCATGGACCCAGCATGGAAGAGGACAGCAGGGCAGGTAGCTCCCACGGGTCCTCTGCTTGGGGGCTGCAGCCACCAGGAAGTCCATGCTTGTCCTTGGGGACTGCCCCAGTCGGGCAGCCTAGTGCAAAATGAGAGGCCCAAAGAGAATGGCCTACAGGGGGCAGGACTGGGCTGCCCCAGAGGAGGCCAGGCCCCATCTCTCACCTGGAGAACGTGTTCCGGGCATAGTGCATGATACTGTCAAAATCATAGGTCTCCCCCAGGGACTCCACCTCCTGGAGCTCCATCTTCAAGAAGTTATACTCCTGCCCTGCGAAGACCAGGAAAAAGGTGTGGGGGGGTAGGGGGGGTGGGTCTGTGTGGGGTGCAGTGCCACATTTTCAGGGGTGGGGTTCTCCCTGCATTTGAGAGGTGCCCCCCCTACCTGGGGGTCCAGGGAGTGGCCAAGGGAAGTCTGGGGGTAAGGGTAGGTCTCTAGAAGAGTCTGTCCAGCAGAGGGGCAGGGTCAACGAGGACTGGCTGGAGGGAAGGCTCAGGGAGTATGGGAAGGAAGCACTCATTTCTAGAGCCATAGGGAGGTGTGAGCCAGGGAGGGTGGAGGAGGCCTGGGAGGGAGGGAGGAAGCAGGATGGGAGGGGAGGGAGGTAGCCTGGAGAAACAAGAAAGAAAAAACCCTTCGAGGAGAGACTAGGCAAAGGGCAGAAGACTGAGGAAAAGTGAAGAGAAAGGCTGAGAGGGCATGGGGGATGTGCCAATTCCCTCCACCAAATCCCCGCCACCCCAAGGCAGCTGGGCTCTGGCTTGCCCGATGGCCTCTCGTCCAGGACCAGGATCTCTCCCAGCCCCCAAGCAGCTCTATGACTGATCAACCGTGTCAGAGCTGCTCCTGGCAGGGAGCAGAAGCCTCAGGGCTGGGGTCTGGACAAACCTGGGCCCTGGACAAGGGCTGCCCACTAAGCTGACCAAAAGCGATGGCTCCAGGCAGCAGCTCTCACCCCCACCAGAGGCCCTGGAGCTTGGGGGCCCCCGGGGCTGCTGCAGCACACAGCTAGGCACCAAGGTCAAGGCGCTACCTGGCTGGATGTTTTCCCGCACGATGGAGACGTGGCGGTCCCGGTCTGGCCTCGTGTGTTCGTGCCAGAAGCCGATGACATGGCCCAGTTCGTGGACAACGATGCCGAACTTGTCACAGTTCTTGCCGATAGAGATGGCCTGTGGGCCTCCGCCACGGCGACCCACGTAGGAGCAGCACCTGGAGGGCGGGGCCAGCTCAGGGGGGCGGTCCCGAGCTGGGGGAGTGCATCCACTCAGGGGCCGGGCGAGGCTGCCAGGGG
Source organism: Lutra lutra (assembly GCF_902655055.1). Classification (NCBI taxonomy): domain Eukaryota; kingdom Metazoa; phylum Chordata; class Mammalia; order Carnivora; family Mustelidae; genus Lutra; species Lutra lutra. The sequence continues at coordinate 44,871,310 of NC_062279.1, read as the reverse complement.
GGCGGGGGAGCGAGGCGCGGGGGAGGGGCCTGAGCGCGGGATGCCCAGGCTGTGTGCAGGGGTCATAGCCACATCAGGGCCGCTCCTGGGGAGATGTCCCAGGGCAGAGGTGGTGGGGGGAGACAGGTGACGCAGTGTCAGGTCCCGTTGGGGCAGCAGCAGTGCCCGGGGCAGAATGTAGGTTGGGATGACGGCCGAGGGTGCAGCGCCCAGGGGCCCCTGCTCACCCGCAGGGTCTGTAGGTGAATACGATGTAGCTGTCCTCATCAGTGCGCTCCAGGAAGGTGACACAGGTATGCTTCTCCCAGTGCCTCATGGCTTGCCGGAAGACTGCCCTCTGGCTACCTGCCAGGATGAAGGGGATCACAGGGTCCAGCTGGGCCCACGCACTATTAGAGTGTCAGCCTGTTATTGGACAGGTACACAGAAGGTACCACTCCTATCCCTACACGTGACCGGCTGCCCCACGGTCAGGTCCAGACGCAGGCTTCCTCCCTCCCCTGTCCCCCATAATCACACTCACCAGTGAAGTTTCCCCCAATGACAAAGGGGATGACCCCATCTGGCCACACTCGCTCTGGTCTGGATGTGGCCGCCCGCCGGCTCCGGGACCTGCCCCTCCATCTCCCACGGCTTCTCCTCTGCAGCTGCCCACCAGTGCTCTGGCAGTCGAGGGCAGAGGAATTTCCTGGGGTTGGAAGACAGAGACGTTGGTAGCAAGTGAATGAAGGGGTGGCGGGGGAGACAAATTATATAATCTATCCTCATTTTGGGGGGATTCCATATTCGCCCACTCACTAAAACTTATTTGTAATCCCCAAATCAATACCGTCCGCTTTCTCATGGTTATTCGCCGACCTGCGCAGAGCCGGGCAGAAGAGCATGAGTCACCCACATGCCCACCCAGCTCAGGTGGAACAAAGTGACGCTGTCAATAAGTATCCTTTTTAGAGTCTTTTTAATGCCACTCTTTTTTTTTTTTTTCCTTGCATTTGGGGGCTTTTTGTTGGTGACTTTGCTGTTTAAAATGACTTCCGTCCACCCCGATGGTGCTGAAGCACTGTCATGCTGTCTGGTGTCCCGAGTGCTAGAAGGATTTCATGCGCTTTATGGAGAACATACGTGTGTTACAGAACTTTCATTCGGTCATGAGTCAGAGGGCTGTAGCCATGGCTCCATGTTAATGAATCCACTATGTGTTAAACCAGGGGTCTTTTTTTTTTTTTAAGATTTTATTTATTTATTTGAGAGAGAGAGAGAGAATGAGAGAGAGAAAGCATGAGAGGAGAGAAGTCAGCGGGAGAAGCAGACTCCCTGCTGAGCAGGGAGCCCAATGTGGGATTCAGTCCCGGGACTCCAAGATCATGACCCAAGCTGAAGGCAGTCGCTTTACCAACTGAGCCACCCAGGCCCCCCTAAATCAGGGGTCTTTAAACAGAAACACACGTACACGTAAGACGGCGTCACAAACCGATCAGTTGATGAAAATCATATGACAAGAGGCTGGCAGGAAGCGAACACTGCGTTTCTCCTAGGAGTGACGAATGGCTTAGGGTCGCGAATTCAGTGTTCACAGAGACTTTATGGAGCAAGGTTGTCCAATAGCTCTATTCATAACTACCATGGAGAGCGAGGATTGAGCATAACTGAAAAGGAAAACCATGGTGTACTGATTTCCTAGGAACTGCAGGGGGCTTGGGACTAGGAAATGCTTCCTTCTCACCTAATAAGACTTCCTCCTTGTGGAGCATACGGAACTTGATGTCTTTAAGTGTTCCCAAATGCACGTTCTCCTGTGACATAGTAGCTTTCTGGGGTGCACTGGGCAAGTGTCACTATGTATACTGGACAGATGAGAAAACTGAGGCCGAAGATTTGCCCATAGTCACCTGGTGGGTTCGTGATGGGCCCTGGCACTCCAACCCCTCCCTTCTGCCTGTACTGTCTGCCGGTCCTCTCTCAGGCCCAGGAAGCCTTTCCAGTTATCAAGCCACCATGTCACCCTCCAGGGCCAGCTCTGTACAGCTGCCCATGCCACAATCCTCCCTCATGGGGAGAGGGCAACTGCCTGAGCCCTGCAGAGTGTAAGCTGAATGGGCTCCAAGTGAGAATCCCCATCTCTGGCAGATGGAGAGCTCCCTGGAGGCAGCACCGCGTTCCAGAGCAGTGACAAGGCTGGACAGAATGGAAGCAGCCCGTGCCCTGACTCCTCCTCTTCTCTCACCCATTCCCAAGGGCCACGTGGGTTGCTAGCTGCTTGGGCCACACTCAAGGGTGAAAAGGACTTGTCCCTGACCTTGAAAAGCTTTGAGTCCAGCAGGGAAGATAGACATATTAAAAAAAAAAAAAAACTATTGAAATATGGTTCACTGACCTGGTCAACAGAGAGTGGAGGGATGATCAGGGAAGGTTTCCCCAGCGAAGCTCTGGAGATGGGCTTGGAAAGATGCGTAAAGGCTTGCAAAGAGGGAGCACGAGAAGCCAGAAGGGGTTGGGGTGTTGAGCGAAAGAACCTCAGATTTGGGGTGAGAAGGCTTGGGTTCCTGTCCCAGCTCTGCCACTGACCAGCTCTGTGATTGTGAGCAAGTCACGTTACCCCCGTAAGCCTTAGTTTCTGTATCTGCAAGGCAGGGCTTGTCCTGACGCCTACCTGTGCAGGTGGCTGGGGACAGTTAAGTTAGATAATGCTTTTGAAAGTCCTTTGTCAACTATAAGCAAAAAGAATGTCAGGTCTAGCTCCCAGGTTTGTCTACACTTGCTGTTCCTCTGGGGAAGGGATGAAGCTATCCCAAGGGAAGACAAGCCATTATGCTGGGTTCAAGCTCATAGCCTCTGTCCTGAGAGACCCTGGCTGGGAAACAGGGAGGTTCCTTGTTTCTCCAATTCTGGAACCCATTTCTGGGACATAGGAGGGCCAGCCTATACCCAGCATACCTGCAGTTTTGACGGAAGACCTGTGGGTTGCCCTCTGCCTAAGATCCACAGCCTGCTGCGCCTGGAAGGCCCTGAGGTCCTCCTCATCCAGGGCGATGTCCCCAAGGAAGGCAGCTAGAGAGAAAAGAAGAGGCCAGGGGGAGTTAATCCTTCTACCCAGCACTGACAGCCTCCACCCCAGGGGCTCCCTTATAGCAACTTTCATCCTCAAACGCCTTCTGAGGAAGAAGGCTGTGGGGGACTGGCTTTGAGGCTCCCTCAGGAGACTCATGCTCACTCTGGAGTTGGGAATCCTGCAAAGCTGATACCCACGCCCTACCAGAGGAAGATACAGTCATGTCACTTTGCCCATCACTCTGTAGCGAATACTTAGTAAGCACCTTCCGTGCGCCAGGCACCACTCAAGTGATGAACCAGGTAGAAAAGGGCCCTGTTTGTGGAGAGCTAACCTTCGACAATAGGAAGGAAACAAACACTGAACTCAAGAGCGGTGATGGGTGCCATGGAGAAAGCAGAAGGTGGTCAGATAACAGTGTCTACTCGGTGGGCCCAGACCCTTGGCGCTGTGCTGAGCCCATGGTATCCACTCAGCAAATGCAGTTTCAGTTAGAAGGAGGAGAGGATGTGAATAAGGACAGAGCAGAGAGACGCATCAGGGAAAGCAGGACACAGAGCGGGAGCTGCCCAGCTAGGAGGAAGTTGAACCGTTCTCAAGGGACTCCTATTCTGAGTCTCAGGGTCCCTTCTCTGGAGCAAGAAGGGCGGGTGGGGGGGTACAGAGCCCCCTGAATAGGCCATTTTGATCTCCGGACCTGGGGAGAGATGTGTTTGGAGAGATGGGCTAAACAATTTGCCTGTCCTTTGAGAAGTCGGGAGCAGGGAGCAGGAGGACGCTGTGGTGCTGAATGCTCTGGAAGGAGCTTGGAAGCAGCTTCAAGCTGGGCTGGGGGAGGCGGGAGGCTGAACTGGATGGAGCTGGAGCACAGAGCTGCTTCCCTGAAGCTCCACCCATGGCAACATCTGCTTCTCATCCTGAGTGCTACACAGGCCTGGCGGCGGCATTACACAAATTGTTTTAACCTTGAGGCCTTGCACACAGGTTTCTCCACCCCAGATGGCCCGCTGGGTGGACACACACACATACACACACACACAAACACTTCATCCTATGCAGAATCAGACACACGGTGACTTCCACAACCATGCCCTCAAACACAAAGCAGCGTAAGCCACAGAGACGTGCTCCCTACCTCCCGCCCGCCCCAAGCAGTGCCCGTACTGCCTGCACCGCCCCTGCAGGTGGAAGGCACTCCAGAATGTTTGTTCGAGTGGGGCATCACGTCAATATTCTTTGGGCCTGCAAATACATACTCTGATGCAACATAGACCTGGATCGACAGAACGTGGGAGTCCCTCTAGCAGTTATCCAGGCCACAATTCCATTTTACAGATATGGAAACTGAGGCCTGAAAGGGAAATGGTCTCCCAACGACTCGTCATTGGGGAGGCTGGATGCATAACTCGGGCCTCCTGATTCCCAGTCTAGCACTCATTGTATTCAAGTGCATTATTGCTGTAGAACCCATATTGTAAATACACACAGAAATAGACACTCACGCAGACACACACAACCACACACACACAAAATACAGTCATAGACAGTTCTAAAACACGTATGTGCACAAGCTCCAAGGCCCATAGACGAACTGCGAGCTCCAGACCCAGGAAGCTGGTCATGGTAGCCATAAGGACACTCTATGTAAAGGCTGAAGTCTACATTGTGCTTCCCAGCTGACAAAGTACTTTCCCATTAACGAATTCACTTGACCCTGGCCCACTCAGGCCATGCCCATTAAACCATACTCCACCTGTCCATTTGCCCAGGAGTGTACAGTTACAGACTCTTTGAGAGAAAACCTCATGGCTAGATTCTGCCCCACCTCCCTGACTTCATAAATCACAACCCTTGGGCCTAAGAAGGGAAATGACTTGCCCAAGGTCACCAGCTGGTAAGTGGCCCAGAATCTATTCCACCACCTGAGAAAGATTCTTTTCTGTAAAACATCATCTTTGGGGGCCTTGGCTTGGCAACTGATGGGACAGCAACAGGAGATGTTTCTCAGCTGACCCGCAAAGCTCGCAGGATGAGAGGTACACTCTGAGAGGCAAGGCCAACATTCAGAAAAGCACACGCACGCTACACGAATACCCTCACACCTTTACACGCTTTGCACAGACACTGGCATCTCCAGGCTCACGTGCCCACACCTACGGGCATCATCATATACACATGTAGCTGGACATTTAGATTCATCTTTGGACATCGCAGCAAAAAGCAAAGTCTTTGTAGGCAGACAGACTTGTCTTTGAATCCCAGCTTGGCCCCTATTATCTGACAAGTCACATAAACTCCTCTAAACCTCAATTTTCTCCTACATAAAAAGGAGCTAACAATAGAATCCGTCTCCCAGGATGATGGAATGAAATAAGCATGTGAATAAAGTGCCGAGCACAGAGCCTGGAGCACAGTAAGCACCCACTAAATGGCTCCTATTAATCTTAACCCCAAAACAGCCTCGTAAGCTCAAGATCAGCTCTCTACTTCCTAAAGGCATATCGGTTCACCCCCATTGGGCTCCTGGTTGAGTGAAGCCCTAGAGTGCTCAGAAGCAGAACCTTGAATTCCAAGCACAGAGCACACGGAACCGTGCTGGCCTATGAGACCAGGGCAGTGTGGGGGGCAAGGCAAGTGGAAGGCGGGACAGGCCCTCGGTGGGCCACAGAGCCCTTCTGCCCCGATCGGGCGTCCTGTGGTGGGGAATGTCATGGCTGAAGAATGTGTGGGAACAGAGTGGGGGTGGGGAGACATGGGGTGGGCAGGCGTTGAGTCTGAAGGCCCTGCCCATTTGGGATTCCCCCACAGAGAAGCTCTTGGGAATCTGGATGGCTGAGAGTCCAGGACAACCCCCCACCCCCTTACCCGGAAGGAAGCCCTGGGGTCAGGGTCAGGGTAGTAGCTGTTTTCAACACAGGATCAAAAGTTTGTTTTGTTTTCTGGCTGTAAACCAGCCAGGAGCCCTCGTGGCCACTCCATAGCCAGGCTGGGAGCAGGCGAGGAAAGAGAAGAGTAAGGTGGACTTCATGTGCCCATCCTCTAGGCGGGTCTCTTGACTGCAGAGTCTCCTCCCCAGGGATGCGGCAAGGCATCCCCGTCTGGGGGAGAGGGAGAGGAGCTCGCCAGTGTGATGGCGCCCCAATGCCACGTGCATAGGGCATATGCATGTCCCATCACACAAATGCAGCTTCTAGCTGGAGGAGAACGTTCTCAAGCTCCCACAGACTCGCGTGTGTACTTAATCACAGCTGTGTGCTGCTACACAGGCGCGTATTTGCACGCCTCCTGACGTGCACTCGGAGTACCCACATGCACAGTTGAAGGGACTTGCCCAGAAAGCAGGGGGACATCCATAAATGTGCCCACTCTCTTGACTACTTCCTTGTGCAAGCCCTCATATATTCAAACACACAGCTAATTCCATGTATACATTTCACAGCCCATACCCCCTAAGGGAGAAGGGCACCCTTTGAAATGAATGGGGGTGGAGAGAGAGAGACACAGAGAGATGAGCTGATTCCTCCTGATATCCTTAGGCAGCTCTTAGTGGCCTGAGAGACACATTCTACACCCTCCCCATCCTCCCCCAATATCTTCTCCCAAAACCTCTGGAGAAACTAGAATTCTTGAGAGTTCCTTCTTTCTAGGGGAGTCCCATTGGTCCCCCTCCATCTGGAGCCCAGGGAGATTCTAAGTCTTTTCCTCCTCCCTTGGGGCACCTAAAAGAGAAGGTGACTCAGGGAGCAGGGGCACAGGTGGGTGGGTGACTCATTCTGAGTGTCTGGAGGGGGAATGTGGTCCAGCAAGAGAAGGGATCGCTTCTCAACCTCCAGAGCTTATGACTGAGGGCCCTTGAAGTCCAAACCTGGGGCAGAAGGCCCCTGGGGTAGGGACAGTGATAAGGGTTGGTGAGCTACTCCCCCACCTCCTCTTCTAAGAGCAAACCTGTGAGCTGCCATCAGGGGCCGAAGTCAGGTCCTCACTGGCTCAAGGGCAGTCCCCGTGTGCTTCTCTGCCTATGGAAGCAACTGTGTCCCAATTCCTGCCTCCTGGGTCTCTCCCAGAGCCCCGAGGGTCACTCCCAAGAGCTGGGAATCTCAGGGAAGTTCCCCCGGATGGTTTGGCATCCTACCATGCAAGAAATCAGGCTCACAATCTCTCTGATTGACTCACAATCTCTCTGGGCAAGGGGGAAAGAAGGAGAGAGACAGAGAGACAGTTCATATGTGCACGTGAGAGCTTGCACACCAGAGTGTGAGCTTGGTGGAATCAGCTCTCAGCACACACACAGACCAATGCAGTTTCCCACTTATTGTTCTAGTGTTGCCCACAAGATCCAGGAAACTCCCCAGGGTATCAAGGGTCTTAATTTTGCCTTGCTGGCCTCAATTTTGCCCTAGCTCTGACACTAAGTGCAAGGAGGTAATCTCACAAGAAGGGGCCTGGTTATCCTGAGAGGTGATCCAGGGGAGTCAATAGGGCTTTCAGGACTGGGAATAGTCCTCGTGTGCAAGGAGGACCAGAGGAGAGAGCCGGAAAGGGTCAAGGGAGCAGAGGTAAGTTGGCCTATCAGGGACATCCGAAGGCCATAAAGCCGGGTGTTTCCACCACCATCACGTCTAGCACCCGGACAGCGAGGCTCAGAGGGAGCAAGAGGACACAGCAACGCGAACAGAGATAAAAGCCTAGGGACCTGAGGCATGAAGCTGTTGGTGTGGGGTCTTAGGGAGTCAGGGCAGAGGTAGGAAAGGCTGCAGCAGTCACACCCAGGAGGGAGGCCTGATCTGACCCTGACTCTTGGCCTTGTCAGGCTCTCAGGCCCTCTCGGCCACCCCCGGCCTGGCCCAGCTCCCCACCAGCCTCACTTCACCCTGGGGCAGAGCCTTCTCCAGAGCCCTTGTTTGAAGTTCCAACTCAGCCAGCTCCACCCTAGCATGAAATCTGAGACTGGGGATAGAGCCCTCAGCCTCCAGCTGCCTCCTCCAAGAATCACTCCAAAACCCTCCAGGAGTGAGATACGTCAGATTGACTTCCTTCCCATTCTTCAAGGTCTTCCCTTCTCCATGAAGAACCCCCAAACCTTCCAGCCTCCCGTGACCCCTGGTTCTCTGCCACCACCACCGTCACCAGGACTGCAGTGGGGGAAGAGGCTCCTTGAGCCTTTAAGCCCTGTCCTTCCAAGGTGGCACAGAACGCATCTTGGTTGGTGCAGTCGATTACATCCCCATCCATCTTGTGCCCTCCCGGACTGGAAGCCCTTTGAGGGCAGGGGACATGTCTTACACTTTTCTCTTTCTCCCCCAACATCAAGCCCAGGGCCTGACACATATTATTAGCATTCAGTCCATGTTGATCAGCTGAATGAATAAGTGACACAAGGACAGGGACAGGGAGACACTCCCTTTTCCTGCAAACCCAGCCCATTCCTTCAGGGAAAAAAAAAAAAAATGAAGTGGGAGTGTGAGGCATAGAAAACAGGGGAGTAGGCAGCACACATTTATTAAGTGCTTACTGTGTGTTAATCTCTAATAAGTGTTTTATATATGTTCTCATATTTAATCTTTACAACCAACTCTACAGAGAGACATAGGATCAGTTCCATTTTACAGGTGAGAAAAGCAAAGTTCAGAGATGATAATTAACATTCCCCAGGCAGTAGAGCTAATGAGTTGTGGGTCCAGGATTGACAGCTTAGGTCTGCCAGCCTCCAAAGCCCAAGTTCCATCCGCTTAGACTCATGCCCACTCCAAGCCCAGGGAGAAAGATGATGGCTAGAGTCTGGTTTACCCACAGCCGGGCAAGGGTGGAGAAGGGCTGAGAGATTTGGCTTCTCCTCCTCCCACTGGAGGAAGGGTCTACCTCTTCTGTAGCTGGCTGTGATTCATCCACCCAAAGTAGGGAGCCCAGGGTCAAAAATAAAGGGACCCAACCCCTTATGCCACATACAGGCACTTCTAGAACTCTAGAAGTCCACTCTAGTGGACCAGGCCACTACCCTGGTCCTAGCTATTTGGAGACAGGCCAAAATCAGAGGCAGGAAATTGAGGAAAGATTTTGATGGTATCTTATGGCCTGTGTGTTCTCTTGCTCCAGGCAGCCCTGTTCAGTGTCATCTGATTAGGCAAATGGCCTGAGTGCCTGGCCATCTGGTCACTCCAGGGGCAAGACCCCTCTGGGTCCAGCAAGAGTGATGGGGTTACATGGGGTCTTCATGGACAAAAAACACACACACACACAGACAAACACACACTCCAGGGCTCTGACCTCAGCTAATTAGCCTCCAGTGTCTTGGACTAAGAGAACTGATACACAGTATTTGAGTTTTCTGTGGTTTTCCCCTTTCCACCTCAACTTGGCCTTGGTAGGTACCTCTGGCACCTAACGGCAGAAGTAATCCCCCCTCCATGGCTGGCTTCTCTAACTTTGACAGCTGTCTCCTCTGTCCCAGAAGCCTTGTGTTTGGTGGGGGGACCAAGGGATACCCCAGGAGCATGACATCAGAGGATTCCTTGAAAAACTTTCTTCCTTCATTTGGGCTGGGTGGGGGGCCTCAGGAGACTTGCTCCTCGGAGATGCAGGCCTCCCGCACCGCCTGGGCAGACAGATGTGCCGGCTGGGGAGAGGCCCAGACAGGCTGGAAAACAGCAACGTCCTGGAGCCCGAGCTGAGGGAGAAGGGGAAAGTGCGCGCGTGTACACACACACACACACACACACACACACACACACACACACACAGGAGTTTGGCCAGAAAAGTTTCCTGCAGGAGGAAAAGCCTCCTTGGCCGCAGGTTTCTCCCAGGACCCAAGGAGCTTTCCCCAGGAATCCTCTGGGAAGAGAAGGCAGCGGCAGCAGCTTCCACAAATAGCTGCAAAACTTCAGTCCTAAAAGTCCCCCAAAGTTCCCCCTCCCTCTCTCCCTCTTTCTTTTGTTCCCCACTGCATTGCCAACCAGGCAGCTCCCGGCTTCCCACACTGGACTGTCCTCCCCCAACCCCGAACCCTAAGCAGCCCGCGCCTCCCCGCCGGGCCCGCCCGCGCTCCGGCCCCTGCGCCCCGAGGCCGGTCGGCAGGGTGGGGGGCGCCTACCCGCCTTGCAGGGGTCTTTGTAGTTGACGGGCTCCGAATCGTCCTCCTCCCCCAGGTCATAGGTGTAGTCGGCCAAGTCCAGCGGCCGGCCCGGGCGCGGGAGCAGCAGCAGCCAGAGCAGCAGCGGCAGCGGCAGGCGGGCCACACCGGGCATGCTGGAGGGCGCGGCGGCGGCGGTGGCGGCGGCGGGCGCGGTGGCGGCGGCGGCGGCGGCGGCGGCGGCGGGTCGCGCCCGGACGCGGGAGCCGGCGAGAGGGGAAGCGGAGGACTGGCGGCGAGGGGAGGGCGCTCCCCTCCGCTCGCCCGCGCGCTCCCTCCCCGCGCTGCCCCCCCTCGCGCGTCCCTACCTCTCCCCCTCCCCTGTCCTCGCCCCCCTCCTTCCTGTCTCCCGCCCCCTCTCCGGCCCGGCTCCTCGGCCCTCTCCCTGCGCCTCCAGCCTTCTCTGCTCCCTTCCCTTCTTTTCCTCTTTCCTTCTCTCCTCCCCCCCCCCCCCTTTTTAGGGAAATGAGCTCGCTGGAGGGCGGGTTTTCGCCGGGAGCTCGGCCCCCCTCGGGTCCGGGACAGCTCTCGGCCGGGCCGGGCGTTGCGCCAGCCGGGGGCGGGGACGGCGCGGAGCGGGCCCGCCCCGGGAGGGGGCTCGGACGGCCCCGGGCGCGGGCCGGCGGGGCCGGGGAGGGGGCGCCGGGCCCCGGGGTGCCCGGCCGACGGCCGCTCCCGCGAGGTGCCCTCTAGCGGCGGCTCATCCCGCGGGCGCTGGGCCCGAGCCCCGTCCCGGGCAGCGGGACACGCTGTCAGGTCGCTCCGCGGCTTCGGCGCGCCTCCGCCCCTCGGTCTCCGACAGCTTTTCCCCGCCGGCGTCTGTCGGTCTCTGCCTCTCTCGGACCCTCGCCCTGTCCCATCGCGGTCCCTGTCTCTCGAGTTCTGTCAGTCTCTGTCTCTGTCTCTCGTCCTCTCGGGAGACACCACTGGAGGGCGCCTAAAGCCCGTGGATTGCCTCGTCCCCTCGCCACTGCCCCCAGTCCCCCATCACGCCCTGACCGAGGGGGGAAGAGGGAAAGCCCCTTCGTTCCCCCAGGGACCTATCCGTCTCCTAACTGGCCCCACCAAGAGTAGGACTGAGGGGGTGTGGGAGGATGGAAGAGGCGCATCCTTTGTTTTTCAGTCAGGCTGCTTTATTCTTTCGTGCTAGGAACCCCTTGGCCCTAGGAGCCGCATCTCCTCTGCCCGCTCCCACCTCTCCCCACAGCTCCCATTTCTCCAGCTCCAGTGTCTGTGGCGTGGGTAGGAGCAGCTTTCTGCCTCTCTGCAGAAGAGCCTCAGCGCATGGCTCTTTCCTCTTCACTTGGGGCTTCCACAGGTCCTAGGAAGCAAAGAAACACTGTTGTTTATTACGTCAGGGAGAGAGACTGGGAGGGGGCCATCTATGAACCCCCCCCCCAGCTCCCTAGATGACCCAGCTCAGTGGATTCCCCAATTCCTGGTCAGCTGACATGTCAAGGTGGCGTCAGCCTTCCTGGGCCACTGCTGCTCGACGCCCTGCGGGTCACACCTCCTCACCTGCGGAGTCCTAGATGTAGTAGAGGGGCACCTCGCCACATAGGGTGCTCACTGTGGTGCCCAGGAAGTCCAGGTCCCCAGGGGATGCTGAGCCAACATCGTGGCCCTCTTCCTGGTCCAGCTTAGAGGTAGACTCTGCAGGCTTGACCTGGGAAGAACACATGATTTGGAGCCCTGGACCTGAGTTTCTGTCTTGCCTGTGGCTCTTCTTGTAGGACCTCTGGCGTGTCAGGCCATCTTTCTGAGCCTCCTAAAAGTCTTACTTTCCTCACCAGGGAAGAGGGGGCTGTGCTGGAGTCAGAAGCCCCCAGGTGGTGAGGTTCAGCTGAGGCCAGCAGCTTGTCATCAGAGAAGAGCTGGGGAACAGGTAGGGAAGGTGTGGCACAGGTGAGTTTAGAGAAGGGCACACACCTGGCAGCCCCCAGGGAGTAGCACTTTACAGGTGACAAACAGCTGCCATCTCAAATGCTCCTCCCAGCAGCCCTGGGAGGAGGACAACCCCCTCCTCCTCACCAACACACCTACCTGGAAGTTCTGGAACTTTCTAGTGAGAGCCTCAAGACTTGGGATGTTCTCCAGAGCCATCTTCATGATGTAGCAACAGGTTCCCGGGGCTGGCTTATAGGCAATCAGGAGCTGAACACAGGAACCCCAGAGTGCATTCAGGAAGGCCCTGCCTTGCTCACTCTCTAACCCTAATCCGGGGCCATCTCCCTCTAGGTTAGGCCCCAGAGGGAGACCTGTTGGAATCTGGGGCTCAGCCTGGGGAGAAAAGGGCTAGGGGCTGGGAAGAGATGGATGTGCATGGAGTGGCACAGCTGTGTGGTCTAGCAGTCTTGTCATAGGGCCACCTCCCCAGGGTCAGGGGCTCAGGGATACCCACCCGCTGGTAGTCATACACTACGATGCCGGTGGAGCCAATGGAGAAGGTGGCAGTGATGCCTGCACCCTCCTGCAGGGCCAGGCGCTGCTGGGCTTCTGGCCCCCCAAGGCTCATCTCTAGGACCTGGGGGAGGGCACAGGGTGGCCTGGTATTTCTCTTTCTCCACTCATCCCTTTGGTCCCCATGTCCACCCTCAGCCCTCTTTACTAAAATGCAGTCCCTTCTTTGCTGAGAGCCCAGAGAGGTTGGGTGGGACCAGATGCTAGAAGGAACAGGCTGCCAGGCCAGCGACAGGCCTGGTGGAAAAGCCAAAGCCAGGGTTGCCACCCTGTTCCTGCTTCTGTTCTTTCTTGAGGCACCCCTTACCTCCTCCTTTCCATCCCCCTCGAACAGTTCACTCTCTGCCCAGCCCACCCAGCCCCCCTTTTAGGCGGGTCCTCTACCCACTGCCTACCCTACCCCATTCTGGGTCTGCTCACCATCTCAGTGTGTTTCTGGCTCATGTGAAGACCCATTAGCAGGGCCCCTACAATCACCACGACCACAAGGACTATCACCACCACTATGATGAGAAGGCGCTTGAGACTCGAAGGGAAGCAGGGGAGGCCGAAACGGCCCTGGGGGGCTGCCGAGTAGTCCTGGCATGGTGGGACAGGGAAAGAGACAGGTATGAGGTCATGAAGAGGATCCCTCTTCTCCCTGCACAAGCTAGACACCCTCCCACAGCGTGACACCAATGCTATGGATGTGCAGAGGAGGGCTGAGATCAGAGAAGGCTTCTTGGAGGAGGTGGCCTGGATTCCAACAGAAATGCTTAGATGTGAAGTCTAGCGCCAGTCTCATCTCCTGCTGTTTCCTCTGTACCCCGGCACCCCAGCCCTCCCCAGCCCTCTCTGTTTCCCAGAACAATTCCCCCAATCTGCTCTGTTTCAGGAAGGATCATCTCAATGTGGGGGAGGATCTGACCATGGGGTGTGCTCTCTCATACCTCCCTGCCTTTACACATACTACCCCTTCTTCCTGCAGTGCCTGCCTTCTCCACCTAGTGAGCTCCTACCTATTCTTCTGAAGCCAGCTCAAATGTCATTTTCTCTGTGAAGCTTCCTGTGAATCCCCGCATAGTGGCTGCTTACACAGTGCCCTCTGTGTAACTGACCATTGGGGTGGCTCTCGGCCCCTCATGCTGGAATGATCGGTTGCCATGTCCCTCTTCCCAAGGGACTTTCCCTTAATGGTTTGTGTCCCTGACCTGACTTAGCACCGTCCTCATTAACTCAATGAATGAAACTAGGTGAAGAGACCAACTCAAAGAGCTTGGATGAGGCGGAGCCCAGCTCACACGCATGTCCCCACATGGTCATACTCACCGGCGGGTTCTCAATCAAGACCTCCTTGCTACCCACATCCATCTTGCTGCAGGCACCTTATCCTCTCATCCCACAAGTGCAAATAGGGTCTTATATGTGCCAGTAGGGAGAGTGGACAGAGGTGAAGGATCCGGCCCCCTTCTGCCAGCCAAGCCCTTGACTTTGAAGCCTGTTTGTTCCTGGCCCTCCAGAACTGAGGTCCCGATAAGCCAGCTGCAAGAGCCCCTGAGGGCCCTTGGCCCTGGCACATGAGTCCTCTTGGCTTCAGCCAGAGCAAAGCTGGGTGAGCTGAGCAAACTTGCCCTTGGGCAATCTGCGCCTCTCACGGTAGGTGTCTTCCTGGAGTTGGCCGCCTTTCTTGCTGGCACCTGCCCTTGCAGCCTGTGGCTTTCCCTGTTCCTCTGCCAGGTTGAACCTCACAGGCAGCCAGGGGTCTGACCCGGTGCGGAGTCCACTACACTTCCTAGCAGAATTTCCCCCGTCACAGGGATGAGCGTCAGGAAGGGGAGTGAGGAGGCAGATCCTGCAGACCCAGGAGGTCCTGCTGGAGGCAGGTGGGGGCTTCGGCATCGCATCGGCAGCATCCGTGTGGGGGTTTGCATGTGGCCATTTCTCGGAGAGCCTCACATTTTCACTTCAAGTATGCCACCTGCCTAGGCTCTTCCCACACATCTGGTACCTAACCTCCCTTGCTGGGTAGCCATTCTTTTCCTAATTCTGAAAACTCCATCCCCTCTGGCTATACATTTTTACCTACCACTGTGTGGTTTTTCAGTCTTTGCTATGGGCTTGTTTGTAAGCTAAAGACCTTTCCCGCCTGCTTTTATTCGCATTTATTTTAGGCTGAATTTATCCCCAGGCCATACGTTGCTGTTTTTCCAGTCTTCTTGTGGGCTATCTTTCTCATCTGTACCACCTCCTCTTCTGGGCTGGGAACAGTCTGCTCTGTTTCGGGAAGGATCATCTCAGTGTGGGGAGGATCCGACCATGAGCTCTGTAAATTTAGCGGCTCATCTGGGGGCTCTGTTCCCCAGGATGTGCTCGATGACCAGAGCATCTACATCTAAATCCTCAAGTTCGGCATTACTCACTGCATTTTTAAGCAGGTGCAGCAAAAATTCAGCACTCTTTTGAGCCCACCGTTTGGCCTTGGGCACACCTACCAGCTCCACCGTTAAGATGATGCAATGGCCCACATTGTTTCTGTAAAGTGACTCCTTCAGATACTTGGTGGCTTTGGGCATGTACATGCCCTTGATGACCTGTGCAGTTTCATGAGTGTTCTTAAAATGAATGTGAAGATTTGAACCAACTCTTGATGTGAACGATTTTGGTGGGTTTTCTGCATCAAGAAAACAGTGAACTATTTTCAGAGATCAAGCGGAAGGCTTTTGATTGCAGATTCCACACTTGACACTTCTCTTTTGTGCCCAGACAGCCCAGCACAGGGCTGGGTGTGATGACTGATGGGGTCCCAATCTCTTCATTCTTTTTTTTTTTTTTTTAAGATTTTATTTATTTGACAGACACAGAGAGAGAGAACACAAGCAGAGGGAGAAGCAGGCTTCCTGCTGAGCAGGGAGCCTGATGCGGGCCTGGATCCCAGGACCCTTGGATCACAACCTGAGCCGAAAGCAGACGCTTAACCGACTGAACCCCCCAGGTACCCACCAATCTCTTCATTCTTAAATCTCATCTGTTTGGTGTCACCTATAACCCTATCCCTCTAGGCTCCTCTTTTTAAACCCTTTGACCCTAAATTTCCCCCAAGAATACTCCTCACCCCATGTGATGCCGTTTCTGGACCTTCTCCCTCCCCCTTCCAACTCTTTTACCTCCCTCCTCAAAGCCCCGTCTGTTGCTTTGTTGTACTAAACCAAATCAACCCATGGCTGCGTCCCTTCTCTTGCGTTCTTCTCCACTTGCTGGGCCAGGTGGTCTCTACAGTGTCCTTTCCTTTGGAACTTTCTAAGTGTCTAAGTCAGCGGCCCACCCTCACTCCTCTGGTTCCTGCTACTTTACTTCCAACACTTCACCCCAGTTCCGGCCGCTGGCCTGGGGGCTCCCTCGCACCTTGGCCCCCAGCTCTCCAGTCCTGGCGAGTTGCCCTGTCCCCATGAGGACCTCCTCTCCAGCAGGAGAGCCTTCAGCCTCCAGGTTGCACAACAGCATGACATCTGAGCTGAGAGTGCCTGAGAAGCTCAGGGAAGGAGAGAGGGGAGGGAAGGGAATGTTTGCTCCCACCACCCTCCTCATCCTCCACCCCACACCAACTGCTCCTTTAAATATTTGCCGAAACCTCTAGCAGCAAGTGTCCTAGGAACAGTGTGTGTTGGTGGCTGGGGAGGGGGGTGGTGTGGGGGCGGTGTCCAGGGAGGAGGGGGAGGCATCTTCCTCTCAAATGTGTGCAGGTGCCAGATGTAGGAGACAGCTGCCTGCGGTGCCCACCCCTGCCTACCCCCAGCGCCCCTCTCCCGCCCCTGGGTTGTCCTGGCAACACTGGGATTGATTGGCTGACTCCCATGCACTGGGCCTGAGCCAGGTGGGCAGCAGGCCAGTGGGAGAGCCAAGGAGGACTGCAAGCATCTCGGGGTCCCTGCGGGCATCTCGGGGGGCCGCAGGGTCCAGCTGTGGGGCTTGTCCTGATCAGGCACTGCGTGGAGGGCTTGCAGTCATCAGCTGGGGCTGAGAAAGGAGTCTCTTGGAGAGAAGCCTCTGTTCTCGCAGGTCCTCAATCTCCCCTGCAGGATGCCCTTAGGCTGTCCCCTTAGGCAATCCCCTTAGGATGCCCACAAGCTTTATGGTTTTTCTTTTTCTGTTTTTTTCCCCTCACTTGCTTTTGCCCGTTTGGAGGTTGGGGAAGGAAGGTTGCCCTTAAGTTTCATAAGGGGAGTTCAGATGCTAGCACCTACCCCTCTGACACTGACCCAGTAGAGGTCTTTCTCCGGAAGTGAGGAGGGAGGGACCTTTAGCTGGGCATTGGGAGCTGTCCCCCCATTCACCCTCCCCCCACCCCAGTTCTCTGCTTTGCTGCAGACTTCTCACATGTTGGCATTTATTTAGGCCTTTTCTCTCTCCTGGAAATCCCACCCTCAATGCCTCTCCACCTCTCCGAGTGCCATCAAGCTCCAAAGGCCAGGGAAGGGCCAATGGTCTCTGCTCTGCCACCTTGCTGACCCAGGCTGCCATGCCCCTCCACCCCCAAATCTCTGGGCCTCCTGCTGCCCTTTCGCCTGCCTCTTAGCCCTCACTGCTGTTCTCATCAGCAATGCGGGAGCTTCTCATTGCCCTGTCTTCCCTGGGGACTGGCCCTGAGACCATGATTTCCTGAGGCTTCTTTGTACCTGCTGCAGGGCACAGAGCATGCGCACAGCCAGCATGTCATTATATGCAAGGATAAGATGGTCATCAAGCATGAAGGGGCTCCAGGGGAGCGGTCAATAGTGGAGCTCTTTAATAAAAAAAATAAAAAATAAAAAAATAAAAAAATAAAAAATAGTGGAGCTCTTGATGCTTAACTAGCCAGCTCTGCGACCCTGAACGAATCCATCTTTCTGCCTTTCCTTTAGTGTGTTGGGCTGTGAAATGGGACTAGTCTGCCTGTCCTGTCCCCTTCTCCAAGCTGTTGTGAGGATCCAATGACATCATCAATCCAATCGTCATGATTAACATCATCTATTTCATCCCCCAAACAGCTCTTCTCCCTAGCTGAGAATAGGGCAAAGTCTCCCCCTTTCTGTCTGTCTCTGGGCTAAATTCCTCTGGGAGAACCGTGGGTGATGGAGAGTTCTATGGTAGCCACCCCTCCTATGTGGACCTACTCTTTTCCCCCTTCCAGCTCCCCTGCTGCAGTGGCTGGGACAAGAATCACTCCGCCCTTTGTGCGCTGGGCAGAGCTGTGCCAGGGACGGGTGGGGACCGCTGCCCAGCTGCCCAGGCCTCCCTCCCCACCCCCATTGCTTGTTGTCCCACAAGCTGGCATGCGGAGGGCTGCACGGGTAGCTGGATGGGCAGTGGCAAGTGAGCATCAAAGGGACAGGGAGGGCATCCCTGGTTGAGAGAACATGGGCAGACGTAAGCTCTGACCAGAGAAGTCCCTGCTGGCAGAGGCTGGGCACAGCTGGGGACCCATCTTAAACCCAGCGATCTCAGTTTCCTAGCCTGCTATGGAAAGAACACCAGACAGGCAGCCCATTCACCTGACTTCCAGGCTCCCCTGATCCTGTGCGAACTTTCAGCACAATCAGTCCCACACAGAGACCCCCAGGGAAGTAACACGGAGGAGAGCAGCAGTTCTCAAACATTTTGGTTTCAGGTCCCCTTAACATTCTTAAAATATTGGGGACCCCCAAGATCTTCTGTTTATGTGGGTTATATCTATTGATATTTACTGTATTGATATTTACTGAGAAATTTAAAAGTATTAATCAATTAAACATTGCAATAATAAACCCATTCTGTTTTAACATATGTAACATAAATCTTAAAAATGATTTTACAAAGCAAAAAAAATTAGAGATAAGAGTGTCGTTGTTTTACATTTTTGCAAATCTCTTTATTTTTTTCAAGATTTATTTATTTAGAAAGAGAGAGAGAACATGAGCGGAGGGAGGGACAGAGGGAGAGTGAGAGAATCCTCTAGCAGACTACCTCCTATGTGCTGAGCCCCACGCTGGGCTCCATCCCAGGACCCTGAAATCATGACCTGAGCCAAAATCAAGTCTTTGGCTTTTCAGTGGACTGAGCCGCCCAGGTACCCCTTGAAAATCTCTTTAATTGCTGGCTTAGTTGAAGATACATGGCGTAGCCTCTGGAAAACTCCAGGGTACTTTTGTGAGAGTATGAAAGTAAAAAAAGTTAAATTAAGTTTTAACATTCTTAGGACAATTATTTTGACCTCAGTGACTCCCCGGAAGATTCTCCTGGACTCCCTGGACCACGCTTTGGAAAGCCCTGGTATAGAAGACTGACTCTGAACTTTGGAGTTGGGGCAGAGTGGGTTGAAATATCTGTTCTGTCCCTTTCCTCTGGTACCACCAGCTTCACTTCTCTTATCTGTAAAAGGGGATTAATAGCATCTACCTTAAAAGGTTGGAAGGATTAAGCACGCAGAGTACACAACACACAGTAGATGTGACACCAAGCTGGGCTGCTTTCCTCTTAGTTTGGGCCTCCGTTTCCTCATTTGTGACAAAGAGCTGGCCTGGGAAACATCCAGGGCTCTACCCAGCTTCAACAGTCTGTGGCTGGGTAGGGAGAGCTGTTCCAGAATTCCACACACTCCCACTCCGACTCAGTGACAAACATTTCCCTTTTCAGCTCCCAGAGACACAAAGGCACATTCTGTTCACTGGCTCGTGGAAACACATGTGAACACAGCTACACACACATGTGGCTTATGACACACCCATGAACTCTTGTTTAGAGGTTATGTCCCCTGAGGGTCAGGACAGATAGGCACACAGAGGCACGGGGATCCACAATGCAACAATGCTCCCACGAGGGGATAGGCGCCTACTGCAAGTGCCCGTGCAGAGGCAGAGGCGCACACGTGCACAGTCATGCCAGCAGACAATGCTCTTGCACACCTCGCACACCTGCACTCGCGACAGTCTCTCTGGGCGCCGGACGTGCAAGCGTACGGCGGCCCCGGAGACCGCCGCAACCACTCCTTTCTTGGGCTACTCCCAGCACGGGACTCCCCCCTCGCCACTCCCCGCCCCCCGCCCTGAGCGCGCCCCCGCCGCAGCCCGCGTCCGCCCCCGCCCCCGCCCCCGCCGGTCAGCCCTTGCTCGGCTCCGGGCCCGCGCAGCTCTCCTTGCCGGCTCGCGAGAACGAGCAGGGGAGGGGACGGAGCTGGCGCCCGAGGGCCGGAGGAGTCCGCTTTCCGCAGCGGGCAGCTGGGCTCCTAGCTGCGGCAGCGGCGGCCGGCGGCGGTGGCCGGGAGGTGGCAGCCCGCGCTGGGTGGCGGAGAGCCGCGGGGCGGGGGCTGCGGCCGGTGGCCCGCGAGAGAGCTTGCAGGCAGCATGGCGGGGTTGCGGGCCAGGCGGGGCTCCGGGCTCCGGCTGCTGGCGCTGTCCACGCTCGGCTTCTGCCTGATGCTGCAAGTCAGTGCCAAGAGGCCCCCTAAGACGCCCCCCTGCCCGCCCAGCTGCTCCTGCACCAGGGACACCGCCTTCTGCGTGGACTCTAAGGCCGTGCCCAGGAACCTGCCCTCCGAGGTCATCTCTCTGTGAGTGTCCTGCCCTGGCTCAGGAGGTGGGGGAGCGGAGAGAGGGAGCAAGGCAAGAGCCTTCTGACAGTGGGTGGGGAAAACCCCTGCCCCCCCTGCACAAAGTGTGGGGAGCAGGAGGACTCCAGGGGTCCTTAGGACTGGAGAAACAAGGCACCAGCCCTGCGGGGAGTTCTGTAGTCATGCAGGCTCAGCAGCCATGGCTGGGGAAAACAGGAGTTTAGGGCCAAGAATGAATCATCACCCGCATCAGCATCAATGAGACCTACTGTGTGCAGGGCTCTGGACACGGGTGGGGGGGGAGGGGTTGTTTACAAGAGCATGTGGTTCCCTGCCTGTGATGTCACTCCAAGGGCAGAAAGGCTTTTTGTAGGGGGAGGGAGGGTGGAAGCAGGGGGAGGGGTGGAAGGGACATACACCCACACAGTGCCCTGGCACGGGACCACCGCCTTGCACTGGTCTTCCATCCACTCTGGACTGGGCCAGCCAGCCTGTCCCTTGCAGTAAGTGGCCTCAGGGACCAGATGGGCTGTGTGGTCCTTGAGAGCAGGAGGCTAACCCCCCCACCCCCCCATTCCAGTGCCCCATCCCTCAACAGCACCTAGCACACGGTAGGCATTTGGATGATCTTGAAGGTGTGGGTAATGGAACCTTCTTTTTGGCTGAAGGGGAAGCTCAGCCTGGGGCCATTGGTGCTCAGGGAGGCCGTAGGGGAGGATAGCCATGAAGGAAGGCAATGAGTTTCTGAAGGGAAAAGAAAGATAGCCCCAGGTAGGGGGCCCAGCCTGGTGAAATGGGGAGTGTCCAGGGTAAGAGTGTGGAGAAGCAGTGCCCTGTTCACCTTGGGTGCCCTTCTACCCCCAGTCCCTGCGTAGTCCCGACAGTACTGACTCCAGTGTCCCCTGCAGGACGCTGGTGAATGCCGCCTTCTCAGAGATCCAGGATGGAGCATTTTCCCACCTGCCCCTGCTGCAGTTCCTGTAAGGACGCTGGACCTTGGGGAAGGGTGGGTACGGGGTGGGGCAGTGGAAGGGGACAGATTCTGGACTGGGGAGAGGAGAACAAATACAGGTAGCCATTGCAGGTTAAGAGGCAGGTGTCCCTTAAAATTCTGCTGCTTAGGAAAGCCACAAAAGGTGGAGCAGCATAGAGTCAGGAAGGGTGCGGGGAACAGTAGTGGGGAGAAGGAAGGTAGGGGGTGCTTGTGAAAACCAATAGTGGGTATTTGGGGCCCAATGAGGAATGGACTTGCCCCCTCTGGAGACCAAAGGAACTGGGTACAGTAGCTGGGGATGGTGCCAGAAGGTGGACACTGCAGGGGACAGGTCTCATCTTAGAGACAGTTGACCCTGGGCACCAGAATCTGAAGAAGGAGCTGGGGGTCAAAAGGGAGGGATGTGGGAGGGTGTGGAATTTTAACAAAGGCTGTTCCTGTTTGAAGCCCCAGTCGCAGGAGAGAGTGCTTGTGAGTTACCCCAGCTCCTTTTCAGCATGGGTTACCTACCCTCAAGCTCACCACCACTCTGACAGGGAGTGAGTGAGCTGGGGTGAGGGTGGGAGACAAAGGACGGACACAGACAAAGAGACAGAGAGACACACTGGGGAAGTACCCAGCTTGGTAGGAGAGCTCTGCCCCTGACTGTTTCTACCCTTGAAGCAAACAGTTTGTGGGCCCAGAACAAGCTCTGGCTGATCTTGGTGCTGGGCTGCTCTGGGGTCCCGACATGGGGCAGCAGGGCCCTGGGACTGTGAGGAAGCCCCAGGGTGTGGTGGCAGGCTGGGGGCTGGCACAGCAGGCACACCCTTGGAAGCTCTAATTGCTCTCTGTCTCTCCAGGTTACTCAACTCCAACAAGTTTACTCTGATTGGAGACAACGCCTTCACAGGACTGTCACACCTGCAGTACCTGTGTGTGTCAAGGAGTGGGGGAAATGGGAACCAGAAAGGAGGAGGGAGCCCCAGCCTGGGTGGGCTGAGAAGGCAGCTTGGATGAGGAAGGCTGGGGATAATGGGGAGGGAGAGCCCTTGAGTCCTCTGACTGCTGGACTCA
The DNA here is from genome assembly GCF_902655055.1 of Lutra lutra. NCBI lineage: Eukaryota > Metazoa > Chordata > Mammalia > Carnivora > Mustelidae > Lutra > Lutra lutra. The sequence continues at coordinate 44,849,085 of NC_062279.1, read as the reverse complement.
AGCAGACGGTCATTTCATCCATCCCTCTACCTAAACCACCCCTTTCAGATGCCCTGTCACCACAGTCTTCATTCATGTCACCAGAATCAGAATGGAAGCCTGCCTTAAGACCACGGGCAGGAATCTAGCTGGGGCGGAGAGAAGTAGCTGATTGGGGGTCTGGGATACTGAGTGGCATCTACAACAAATTCTCATTGTCTCCAGCTTCATTGAGAACAACGACATCTGGGCACTATCCAAGTTTACCTTCAGAGGACTCAAGTCTTTGACACACCTGTGAGTACATCACGGGCACACACACACGGGACCAAAGCCTTGCATCTCCTGTGGTCTTTGGCCTCAGTCAGGTGACCCAGGGGTCTCTCTTGCAGATCGCTGGCCAACAATAACTTGCAGACACTGCCTCGAGACATCTTCCGGCCCTTGGATATCCTTAGTGACTTGTAAGTCTGAGCCCTACCACTTTTGACAATGGCACAGAGGGGCACGTCCCTGGAGAGAGGGGCATGCGAGCTAGAATTGGGAAGATCATAAGTTCTTGAGAGCCTGGGAGGGCTTGCGTTCAGGGATGCCTCCTGGAAGGTTACTTGGATACACAGTGTGTATGTATATGCTTCTTAAACATGCGCTTTTATTTTTTTTTTTTAAAGATTTATTTATTTATTTGACGGAGAGAGGGAGAGAGATTACAAGCAGGCAGAGAGGCAGGCAGAGAGAGAGGGGGAGAAGCAGGCTCCCTGCTGAGCAGAGAGCCCGATGCGGGGCTCGATCCCAGGACCCTGAGATCATGACCTGAGCTGAAGGCAGAGGCTTAACCCACTGAGCCACCCAGGCGCCCCAAACATGCGCTTTTAAAACATATGTTTGATTTGATCATACATTAATGTCCTATTGTATAGCCACAATCATCAGTCAGTATTTACACAAGAAAAAAGCAACAACCCGGGTTTGTGGAAGGTCTGAAGGAACTGAGATGCGACATAGTGGTGCAGGTTACACACTGAAAAGGGTACCCCACTCAGGAGGCCAGCAGTGACTGAAACTTGGCCCCGGCTCCACTGGCCAAACCCATGTCCATGAGGGTGCATCTAGCCCAAGGGGGACTTCTCTCTAAAATGCGGAAAGATGCCATGTGAGCAGTGAGCGGCAGCCTTGATTATACCCACTTGCAAAAGCCCAGAGAGCCTCTGGGTGGGAGGTGTGGGGGGCGTAGAGCCACTGGGAGCCTGCTCCTCTCTGTGTTCCCTCCGTCACCCTCGCGATCCAGGGACCTGCGGGGCAACTCGCTCAACTGCGACTGTAAGGTCAAGTGGCTTGTGGAGTGGCTGGCGCACACCAACACCACCGTGGCTCCCATCTACTGTGCCAGCCCGCCCCGCTTCCAGGAGCACAAGGTGCAGGACTTGCCACTGCGAGAGTTCGACTGCATCACCACTGGTAGGAGGTGCCCCCCTCCCCCCATCCCCGGGGGCGCTCACAGGCACTGCCGGAAGCACCCCCAGCCTCCACCATCCCAGTCCAGCAGCACTTTCCCCCCAACAAGCTCTGAGCCTTCTTCTTCCCACCGCTCACCTCTCATCCCTACAGATTTCGTGCTGTACCAGACCCTATCCTTCCCAGCTGTGTCAGCCGAGCCCTTTCTTTACTCCAGCGACCTCTACTTGGCTCTGGCCCAGCCAGGTGCCAGCGCTTGCACTGTCCTCAAGTGGGACTATGTGGAACGGCAGCTTCGAGATTATGATAGAATACCAGGTACCTACCCCCGGTTGGCTTTGGTGGCCCATATTTAAAGGGTAGAGAGGCACTGGGCTCCATTGTTCCTCTCCATTGAGTACCCACAGGTAGAGGCATAGATGAGACATGGTCTCTGCTCATAATAACTTTTCAGTCTTTGGGGAGAGGCCAATACATACACAGATAACATCCATATAATAGGTGGGTATGAGGAGGGAGATATGAATATGATGTTCTAGGACCACAAAGGAGAAGCGTACCCTGGGCAATCAAGGAGGGCTTCCTGGTGGAGGGGATGCCTGACTTGAGCCTTGAAGGGTGAGGGAAAGTCAGAGGTGATGCCCAAGTGCCTGGCTTGAGTAACTGGTTGGTTCCAGCGAACGAAGAACGAGCTAGGAGTGGCTAGTGAGCTCAGTTTGGGATCCACTGAGTTTGAGCTGAGTCTAGAAGGCTGAGGGAGACTTAACGCAGAGAAAAATGTGGCAAGGCTATTCTGGCAGCAAGAACGGTATGAGAAAATTCAAGAAGGTGTGCAACAGCTTAGTGCATGAGTGCGTGCATGTGTAAACCATAAGGAGCTCGTGTGACTACAGCATAAGTTTCAAGGTGGAAAGAGGCAGATGAGACCCAAGAGACATGAGGATCAGGTCACAGACAGGTTTTGAGCAGATTGTGTGAAACAAACCACCTGGTATTTTAGAACAGTCTCTCTGTATGCCGTGTGGAGAGTGGCTTGGCATGGGGCGAGACATGTGGGCACACTGTTAGGGGGATAGGCAGGAGTTTGGACTGGGGCAACAGTAGAGGGGATGGAGAGAGAGATTTAGGATGGAGGAGTGAACTGACACGAGAGGAAACAGAAAATTTAAATTACCCTGTATCTCTGAAAGAATCTGAAGTCTTTATTTTTTTTTAAAGATTTTATTTATTTATTTGTCAGAGAGAGAGAGAGAGAGAGAGAGAGCGAGAGTGAGCACAAGCAGATAAGAGTGTCAGGCAGAGGCAGAGGGAGAAGCAGGCTCCCTGCTGAGCAAGGAGCCCAATGTGGGACTCGATCCCAGGACGCTGGGATCATGACCTGAGCTGAAGGCAGTGGCTTAACCCACTGAGCCACCCAGGTGTCCCTGAAGTCTTTATAAAAAAGAAACCCTTCCCCCAAAAGAAGGATCCAGGGCCAGATGGTCTCTCTGGTAAAATCTAGAAAATGTTTACAGAAGGAATAACAGCAATCCTACACAAACTATATTAGAAAGCAGAAGGGAGGGCTGACAGGACTTGGGACTGATCGGCTGTGGGTGAATGAGGGACAGGGAGGTGTTGGGGATGGCTCCAGGCTTCTGGAGGTGGCGACTGGGTGGAGCCACAGATGGAAATTGAGAACATAGAGGAGGAAGAGCAGGAACAGGTTTGAGAGTAGATGTGTGCCCAGTCATGGCCAGCTGGATTTTGAGGTGCTCTTGGGTGTATGGGCATGGACGGTCTGAACTTGAGAGCTGGGGAGTCGTGAATATCTGGGCAGGTGGACCAAGGCTGTCAAAGGGATTTGCGGTGACTGCCAGGGGCCTGGGGTTCAGCATGGGCTTTCTTGGGGGGAGAGATGAGGAGGAGGAGGGTGCGTAAAGCAGCGCTGCGGAGGAGGAGAGTTGATAAACAGAGGCACCAGGACAGGTGAAGAGTGCGGCCCTGTGTGCTTCACGTGCTTGAGAAGAGGTCAGATCGATCTGGTTGTTGAACAGAAGGAGGTTCGTGCAGACATCCTCGTACCTAACAGCCCTTGCAAAAGTGGGAATTCTTAGGATAATGTGTTTTTTTACACAACTATCCAAACATCAAAGTGTCATGGTGTGTACCTTGGCTCTATGACCTGGCTGTGGACAGGCTCAGTCTCTTCCTCCTTCCACTGACTGGCATCCGGCCAGCCAGGGAGCTTTGGGTGTCACTTAGACTTTGAGCCTGCTCCTGTCAATGTTAAATGGACAAAATAACAGGATCCATTTCCGATGATTAGTTGTTCACACTCAGCCCAGGGGCTTCACACAATAAACGTTCCATAATCAATATTATGGATAAACACTCGGTCAATACGTAGGGACACCTGTTTTGTGCTCCATGTCAGCTGATGTTTTAACCCTGGGGGCAGGGGTGGAGGGAGAGTGATGCTGAGACAGATGATCAGCTGGGAGAAGCGGGTGAAGTTCGGTAGGAGGGCCACTGTCCCTGAGAGCCTTAGTTCTGGGCCAGGGTCGGAGGGAAGTGACCTCCCCTCTTCCAAGGGCATGGCATGGGGTGGGGGCCTGCGGGGCTGCCTGACCCTGCCTGAGGCTGCTTCTCTCCCTCCCCGCAGCCCCCTCTGCCGTGCACTGCAAGCCAATGGTGGTGGACAGCCAGCTGTACATGGTTGTGGCCCAGCTGTTTGGGGGCTCTTATATTTACCACTGGGACCCCAACACCACACGCTTCACCAAGCTGCAGGACATCGACCCACAGCGCGTGCGCAAGCCCAACGACCTCGAGGCTTTCCGCATTGATGGCGACTGGTACTTTGCCGTGGCCGACAGCTCCAAGGCGGGCGCCACCAGCCTCTACCGCTGGCACCAGAACGGCTTCTACTCCCACCAGGCCCTGCACGCCTGGCACCGTGACACTGACCTGGAGTTCGTGGACGGCGAGGGCAAGCCACGGTTGATTGTATCTAGCAGCTCCCAGGCGCCTGTCATCTACCAGTGGAGTCGCACCCAGAAACAGTTTGTGGCCCAGGGCGAGGTGACCCAGGTGCCCGACGCCCAGGCCGTGAAACACTTCCGTGCTGGTCGTGACAGCTACCTGTGTCTCAGCCGCTATATCGGCGACTCCAAGATCCTGCGTTGGGAGGGCACCCGCTTCTCTGAAGTGCAGGCCCTGCCTTCCAGGGGCTCCCTGGCCATGCAGCCCTTCCTCGTGGGCGGTCGCCGCTACCTGGCGCTGGGGAGTGACTTCTCCTTCACGCAGATCTACCAGTGGGACGAGGGGCGCCAGAAGTTTGTGCGGTTCCAGGAGCTGGCTGTGCAGGCCCCTCGGGCCTTCTGCTACATGCCTGCTGGCGACGCCCAGCTGCTCCTGGCCCCCAGCTTCAAGGGACAGACTCTCGTGTACCGACACATCGTGGTGGATCTCAGTGCCTAGAGGGTGCCTGGCCTCTGGGGTCTGGGTGGCTGCGGGAGGCTGAAGGGAAGTCTCTCTGTGAGCAGCATGTGTGCCTGCACATGTGAAGACACGTGTAACCAACCTGCGTACACGGCCTCATGGACACGCCCCCCCGCCCCCACCCGTGAGCATGGATACACACTATGGGTGGGCCCAGGGGAGCCACTCACCATAGTTGTCATCAGCATGGAGACCTGGAGATGTGCCAGGCAACTCAGCGGCCCTGTGCCCTCTCCTGTGTGGACATTGGTCGCCCTAAGACTCTGCCCCCCTTGATCTGCTGCTTTCTCTGGGCTCTGGCCCCAGGGGAGGGGGCATGGGGGAGCAGAACCACCCGTCCCATTTTTCAGCTTAGCTTTCCTACTCTCTGGTCTCTCCTGTTGGTGCTCCGGGGCTCTGTTTACCTGCTCACGTCCGTACTGCAGCCTGGGGCCGCAGCCTCCACGCTATGGGGCTCAGTCCCCTGCGCTATGCTCCTTCGGCATGCACACGCAGACACTGATGGATGCCCTCAGTTTACACACATGCGCCCTGCTAATTCTCCCACTTCTGTGTGCACACATGCAGATGCAGGGCGGCCTAAAGAGGCTCTCCTTCATCACCTTGGCTCCCTTCTTGGAGAAGGCACTTGGTCCCTGCCCTCCTCGGCTCACTCATCCCTCATGTGCCCACCCTGTAACTGATAAGGATGGGAATGGTGGTGCCAGGCTCTGGGCACCAGCTTGATCTCCTGGGGGCAAAGCCCCTCTGTCCAAACCAATAACAAAGCAGACCCTGAGCTCTTCTTAGGGTCCTCTCTGTTCTCCCTGGAGTTTCCTGCTCTGACCTTGAATCCAGCTCACCTGGGGATGGGAGACCACCCAGATAAAAGCCCTTCAGCTTTTCTTCACCGTGGCTGCCCCAGCTTTCTGACCACCCCCTGGTTCAGCCTCGCCTTTGGGATGTGGACCTTGAGCTGTGTAGGCTCTGTAAGGTGGGTCCCAACGCTGGCCGAGCCAGGGCCCCCGGCAAGCACCCGAGCCAAATGGGCCAGTGCCAAGAGTGGAGGAGGGCTAGAGAGCATCCTGGGGATCCCAGGACCTCTCCAATCCACAGAGGCAGGCTCCAGGAGCATTGTGTCTTAGTGCGAGCTGAGGGGTGGAGGGGGGGTGAGGGTCCGCAGAGGTAGGACCTGGGAGCCAAGCTTCTGCTGCCCTCTGCTGTAGGCTGGGAATAGGCAGCTCGGAGCTGCAAGGCTGGCGGAGAAGGCATGGGGTGAGGTGGGCAGAATTCCCTGTGCCCAGACTCTGTGAGGGCCCACTGGTGGTGGATGCCCAGGGGCACTTGGGGGCAATGTCATGACTTCACTGCTGCAAATAAAAATGTCCCACCCCATTGTTGGCTCTCAGGTGTCCAATGGCTACTGTTGGAGGTGGCTGTTTCTCTCAGAACAGAGCCAGGGCTGTGTTCTCTGTCCCTGCTCTCTTCAGGGGGCAGTAGCCTTCAGACCCCCCTCTTCCTTGCTCTCTTTCAGAGGAGCAAGTGGGCACCCCACAGTCAGCTGGTGCTGGGGTCAGGAGTTCATGATGATGATGACATTCAAATGCGGATCAAGTGTGACTAGTCTCTACCACCTGGGGCTGACTCATGGCCCAAGTGTTCCTTCCTGGAGATCACAGACTTGGGGCCCATGAAGACTGGAGTCTGTCCTTCCATCAGGCCAACTCCAACCAACATGGCCAAAGACAAGCTCAGCAGTCCCTCTCCATTCTGTTCCATTGCATCCAGCTCTTGCCTGAGGTGGGAGTTTTCGAGCAAGTGCACTGATTTCCCTGGCCCTGGGTTTCTCCTCTGTCAAGTAGATACTAAAACTTAGTCTGTCAGTTCTTGATCCTGCCACTTAGTGGCAAGGGCAGCCTCAACCATGTCATTGAGCCCATTTGTATCTCTGTTTTTATCATCGATGAAATGTGGATAATCAAGATACCTGGCTGACAGAGTTAGTGTGAGATCTAGATGCATGAAATATATGATATATTCATATGTGGAAAGCCGTTGGAATAGTGTGTCTGACACAGCACTGTGCCTTGTCTTTAGGACTCTAGTCTTTAGGACTCTAGGAGATGCCAAAGGGGCTCAGATAAATATGGCATCTAGGAGATGCCGAAGGGGCTCAACATCTCTTGTTGGAAAAGGAGGAGGTTGATCTTTGGGGAGAACTCTGTCTGCAGACTAGGACTCCTCACCCATCAGTCTCAGAGCCCCGGGCTCTCTGTCTCTCCTCTAGTGTCAGGTGCACCCCCAAGCTTGCCCCTGAGCACCCCCTCACCATGGGGAACCTCATGGGTGCTGTGTCTGGGGTTCCACCTCTTCAAACCACGTTCATGTGCTCTTGGCTTAGCAGATGTCCCTCAGGTCCCCCAGCCACACTGTCCTGGGAATTCCTGTCCTGCTTCTTCAAATGGGGAATGGACCCTCATGCTGGGCCAGGAAGAAGTTGCCAGGGGAAGTAGGTTGAGTGTCCCAGACACGTTGGTACTCTGTTGCCAGGTAGAAAGATAAACATTTTGTCACTCCCCCTGGGACTCCCTCCAGGGGTGGGAGACCCTACTACCCTTGAGTGCCCAGCTTTCTGTACATGGGGAATGCGGCCTGATATATGCCTGCCTGGTCAACTGCCCTGGGGGTCATCAGTGTGTCCAGAGAGTTGCCTAGCAACCCAGGGTAGCTGGGTGACTGTGTCAACATCTCACGACCAAAGGCCATGAGAAACAGAGTCCACTCACTCTGCACCCCTCAGCCGCATGCCCCTCCACGCTGAGCCCTGCTCTCAGGAGCAGACCTCTGCTGTCCCTTAGATTCCCTAAGCACAGATCTCCGTGTGAGAGCCATTCCTCGTGGGGATGGTCTTTTTTTTTTTTTTTTAAGATTTTATTTATTTATTTGACAGACAGAGATCACAAGTAGGCAGAGAAGCAGGCAGAGAGAGAGAAGGGGAAGTAGACTCCCTGCTGAACAGAGAGCCAGATGCGGGGCTTGATCCCAGGACCCTGGAATCATGACCTGAGCCGAAGGCAGAGGCTTTAACCCACTGAGCCACCCAGGAGCCCCCCGTGGAGATGGTCTTAAAGAGGGCCCAGGAGAGCTCTTCACCAGCAAGTGGGGGTAGGTGCTGAGGTCAGGTGACTCTGGAAGGCAGCCAGGAAGGAGGTGGCCGTGCAGCAGGTACCAAAGGACCAGAGGTGCGCACACACACCGTCAGCCCAGGCACCCTCACCTCCTGAGGATCGGGGCTTCCTTCCCTCTTCTGCAACCCCTGCTCCTCCTGAGCTGTCCCAAGGAATCAGTCACATCCTTCTGCTCCCAGGAGACAAGGAATGTGTCTCCTCAATTAAGCTCAACTTTCATCTCGATCACATTGTCTGGGCCTAGAGATGGGTGGTGGGACTCTGGCCCTTGCAGTCTCTTGTTCTTCCAACATAAGGTAGGAGTGAGGCCTAGTGTGAGGGGATGGTTAGATGGGAAGAGGGAGGCCTCAGGGCAGTTTCTCCTGTGGGTCGGTTTCACTGCTAGCTCTCACACCCAACACCACCAATAAAATGGATGATAGTAATTAAGACTACATCATTACCTGGTGTTTATTTATTCCCAGGAAGCCTCCTTTCCCTGGCCCCCATCATTACCTATGCCATCCTTTCCATAGATGATGGGTGTTAACTATGGCTCTAATAAAAATTAATAACTGTTCAAGTTTCCCATCCCCATGGCTCAGGGTAACTCTGCTGTCTCCTTCACCTCAGCTCTGTGAAACAGAGGGGGTGGCTGCCCAGGGTGGAGAGGTATGGTCCCTATTGTCAGAGGGAGGAACGGGGCACTATGCAGAAGAGAGAACAAAGAATGCAATCCTACGTATAAAGTTCTAGAAGCAACAAAGCTTGCCTTCTCCTTCGAGCCTCCCACTTTCTTTCCCTTATACCCCTGCCCCCCAGAGGAGCTTCTCTGTTCCCTCTCCCCTTCCTGGGCTGTGCTCAGAAGACGGATCAAGTGGAGCATTCACCATCATCCAGCAACCAATGCCACAGAGGGAATGTATTTCCTAAATCGTAAAAAATAAGGTTGGAGGGGATCTTCATAAGGGTCAAGACCTTGCACACAAAAATTAGCTACAAAGTGGCAATTGTTGATATGATTCAGCTCTCAGGGATGTTTGTGTTCTTGACTCACAGGAATAGAACTTCAGACTTCTGGTGAAAAGGGCATGGGTGGGGGAGTGGTGGCAGGGGGCTCTGTCCGGAATCTCTCAAATCATCATGGTCAGCCCACCCAAATAGGTGGGCTCTAGAGAGGTATTCCAGAGAGAAGTCAACTCCTGAATCCCATTCTTCAGGGTGACTCCGGGGAGAGGGCAGGGGGTGGGGCGCAGTGACGAGTCCCTCAGATTCCCTCTCCTACTTCTTCTTGCTTTCGCCCTAGGTCAACTCAGCGTCTTCGGGGCGCTTAAGCATCTCCTGACCCAGGGCTGCAAGACCTGGATCTGTTGGCGCTCAGCCAAGCCTCCTCCCACTTGTCCATGAGCCTGGAAGTGGGGTACTGCACCCATCCCATGCCTTTTCCCATTTTACAGAAGGGAAAGACAAGGCAAAAGGGGGAAGCCAGGGAAGAGCCGCGAGAACTCTGGACTCCAGGTTTCCTTCGTTTCCTCTTCCCCACCTTTTTTGCTGCCGTTTCCCGCCCACTAATCTTTCCAATTAGGGCGGCCGCTCACCTACTGGGCCTCGTCCATGAGTAGGAGGCGCATCGCCCCTTTAAGTGGGCAGGCCTCTGGCTTCCTTGACCTCGCCCCGCCCCCTCCGGGGCCTCACTGCGCCTGCGCCAAGCGCCGGAGCCCTGGGGTTGGGCAGAGCCTAGTTCCGTGCAACTTTCAAGTGAGTTGCAAACTCCGCCCCGAGGCCGGTACCCGTGGCAGGGCCCGCTGAGACCGCGGGGACCCGAACGAGCGAAGGCCGTGACCGCCACCCGCGGCCCGGGACCCGCAGCAGCGCCACGGCGAGAGCCGAACACCTGGTTCCCCGCAGCAGGAAGTGCGGGGCTGAGCCGTAACTGCCCCAGGTGCGCCGCGGGGCGAAAGAACGCGCCCGTCCTTACCGGCTCCCAAGTCGGTTCCTCCGAGCCCTGGCCTCCTCGCTTCAGCCCACGGGTCTCCCCACTCTTCAGGCTCCGCGCACTGCTGAGTGAGGGGGTGGCGGGCTCCGCCTCTGCCAAGGGGCAGCCGAAGCGCCCCTCCGGTTCCTGCACTTCCACTAATTACCCCATCCCAGCCCCGCGTGAGCGTCCCTCTGGTCATCTTCTTGCGGAGGTTCCCCCTTCGTGCCGAGGCTGCAGCATGGTGTCCTGGATACTCTGTCGCCTGGTGGTGTGAGTATGGCTGCTTTCAGACACCCTCTATCCCCAGGAGCCAGACCGCTCCTGAGGTGGAAGATTGATGGGAACGTCTGGTGGGAGAGGGGGCACAGCGCCCTCAACTCTCACACAAGGGTTAACGGACCTGCGGGCACGCACGTGCCAGCCGGCACCCTCGCTTGTCCTCCATCCCCAAAGTCTCCTTGGCTCCTGGCGACCCCTCCCGCAATCACACACACTGCAGACAGGGCTGTGGGACCGAGGCCCTCACACCGGCCTGGCAGCCCCTTAGCAAACGCAAGGTGTTGTGGCACCTTGTGGGTGGAGATTCCAGGTGCCTGCTTCCCATCTGAGCAGTCACATGACTCAGTGCCCTGGCCTCTACCTCCCCACTCTGTCCTCCTCTCACCTTTTAGTATTCCAGCACCTGGCTCCTATATTCCTGCCTGCAACCTGGCAGTGCCAGGTCTGGTGGCTCCGGGCCTGATTGCATGCCCATGGGAGGGGACGGCCTGGTGCTCTCGCCAGCTCTGAAGCTTGCCTCCCACCCACCTGTGTGTGGCTGTGTGTGCTCCCGCTCCATCATGCACCCATAGGGCACCTGTGCAGGCCTGGGCAGGCTTGGGGTGTTTGTAAACAGCAGGGTGGGGAGGTAGCCTTCAGGGTACTGACTCAGGCACAGGTTGTGCAAGCCAAGCAGGAAGAACGGGGTAGGCCCTTGCCACTGCACACCTATGAGGGAGGTGGCCATCTGGTGGGGGGCAGGAGGACATGATGGCCCTCATCCTCCCGCTCATTTTTACCGGCTTTTCTAGGTTGGTGTTTGGGATGCTGTACCCAGCGTATGCTTCCTACAAGGCTGTGAAGACCAAAAACATTCGTGAATATGTGAGTGTGGTTGTGGGCAGGAGGGCTTGGTTTAGACTGGGTGGGACGACGCCTTGGGGGTATGGAGGACTCAGCAAGGTGGGGAGGGTTGGAACTGGCCTCCCCTTCTTCCAGAGGCATAAGCAGATGGGATAGCCTGAGCAGAGTGGGTGTGGTTGGAAGGCAGGCTGTTGAGGATGCCTGTGCAGGATCCTGTGGGTGAAGCTTCTGGGGGGGGGGGGTGGGCATAGAAATGGGTGGCAGTTTCTCAGAGACAGCTCTCTGGGGCCTGCCGGAGCCAGGAGAATGGAGCAGCACAGGGTCTCTGGAATCTCGGGTCAGGTTGGGACAGGGGAGGTGGCTGTGCGGGCTCAGCTATTGGCCTCTGACCGCCACCTGCCCCCCAGGTGCGGTGGATGATGTACTGGATAGTCTTTGCACTGTTCATGGCGGTGGAGACCTTCACGGACATCTTTATCTCCTGGTATGCATGCAGAAGGTCTATGGGCAGTGGGGAGGTGAGAGGCCACTCTCGGCCTGGCCCCCTGGCTGACCGTGCCCACCCTTCCCTTTGAAAGGTTCCCTTTCTACTATGAGATCAAGATGGCCTTTGTACTGTGGCTGTTGTCACCTTATACCAGAGGGGCCAGCCTGCTTTACCGCAAGTTTGTCCACCCATCCTTGTCCCGTCATGAGAAGGTACTTGGTGGGAGTTGAGTAGGGAAACATAGGGGTGGGTGTGAAAAAGAGGGCCCTAGACTTGGGGTTCCAGATACTGGGTGATAATCTGGGTTCTAATCTGAGTCCTGCTGCCGCTGAGCTGTGGGACTGACCTTGACAGAAGCTAGTCATCTTCCTCTCATGGTAATCAAATGCAAGCACACAGGAATGACCATTCAAGGCTGTGAAACACCAGCTCGAAGTTGTTTTGGGGATGGTGGGAGGAGGCTGTGTGTGGTCACTCACAGAGGTGTGGAAATGGGTGGGTGGGGAGCTCTTGGTGTGGCTGCCGGGGCCCTGGTAGGTGGGGATGGGCAGGGAGGCACGGTGCGCAGCAGAGGAGTGACTCAACTGTCCAGCTGAGTCCAACTGTCCCAACTGCCTCCCCCACTTCCCTGTCTTCTGCAGGAGATTGACACCTGTATTGTGCAGGCCAAGGAGCGCAGCTATGAGACGGTGCTCAGCTTTGGGAAACGGGGCCTCAACATTGCTGCTTCAGCCGCTGTGCAGGCTGCCACCAAGGTGCCCTGGGCCCCAGCCCTCCAGCAGCACTCCCACCCCCAGTGCCTTTTGGAGGGGTGCAGCTCTCTGTCAGGGAGCTGTGAGAGAGCACCTGACCATACCAGGGAACAGGGTGAGGGGTGACAGGTGGGGTGTTGGCAGGAGGACGGAGCTGGAAGTTCAGACTTCTCCTGGCTGGGACAGTGACCATGAGTGCTTGTTCCTGCTCTCTGGGCCTTCATTTCCTGTTGGTGTTGCAAAGGCATGGGGCTAGAAGGTTACTGAGCTCCTTTCAGTTCCTTGGCCTGGGCCCCTTCACCTCCCTGAGCAGCTGTGCTGGCTCAGACCCCTTTCTGCTAGGATCCCCAGTCCTGTCCCTTCAGGTGACATGGTGGCTCCCCGTCCCCTGCAGAGTCAGGGTGCACTTGCCGGAAGGCTACGGAGCTTCTCCATGCAGGACCTGCGCTCCATCCCCGATGACCCTGCTCCCACCTACCAGGATCCCCTCTACCTGGAGGACCAAGTCCCTTGCCACAGGCCACCCATCGGTGAGTGGGAGAGCAATCTGGAGCTGTTTGTTCTCAGGGGGCTGATGCTTCCATGCAAGCCAGGGCTTCCCCAGGGGTTCGAAGAAGGCCTGGCTTGGCCTTCCCATTATGGAAATGCTCAGCTTTGCCTCCCCGGCTTCCCCCTCCTCAATACAGGGTACCGGGCAGGGGGCCTGCAGGACAGTGACACCGACGATGAGTGTTGGTCAGATACCGAGGTAGTCCCCCAGCCACCTGCCCGGCCCCGAGAGAGACCTCTGAGCCGCAGCCAAAGCCTGCGTGTGGTCAAAAGGAAGCCGTTGGCGCGGGAGGTCAGTGGCAAGGGAGGCATGAGGGAGGTGGGAGGGAGGTGTGCTACCCAGGTACCCAGGGCCTAGACCTTCTCAGGTCGTACCTGCTCTCCACTCCCCACCAGGGTACCACCTCGCGCTCCCTGAAGGTTCGGACAAGGAAGAAGACCATCTCTTCGGACATGAACAGCTAGGGTCTGTGGAGCCTGGTCCAGTCTTACCTCTCTTGCCTTATGAGACGCTGGGGGCTGTTTGGAGGAGACCTCTGGTGGCACATCTCATCTGTCTAAGGCAGCTGCTCAGGCTCTGTCCTCCTGGCTCCCAAGCTGCTGGGGCCATGCACGGGGCTATACCTGTAATGTACCAAAGCGGGCTGTTCCCAGGATTCTATTTATTGCCTTTCTCCTCCTTCTCCCCTCCCGGGTGTGTGGGACCAGAGCCCTTCCCAAACCTCTGCAAGTGAAACCAAAAGTCCACCCAGCCATGTTCATTCCTTTCTGTCCTTCAAAGTACTTGACAGCCTCCTCCAAGGCCCTGTGTGTGTGTGTGTGTCCTGGTTGTGTGTCTTGTGTTGCTGAATGTGGTCAGGTTTATGCACGTTTTGGTAAATAAACACATAAAAGTGTTCTGCGTGTCCTGGTTTAATACACATTATTAGATAGCCTGCTACAGGCCAGTCCCAGTCCTAGGATGGGATGGAAGGACAGACAGACTGCCAAAAGGGCCCGGTCTCCTGGGGGAGGGAACCATTAATGTATGGTTGTGATGTGGCAAGTACTGTCACCGGAGGCTCTTGGAGACCTCTGAGAACACAGATGGGAGAGAGGGGCAGGGGGGAGGAAACCCCTGAGACAGTTCAGAGCCTAAGATGAGAGTCAGAAGGAGATGGAGTTGGACTTTGATGGGAAGTAGAAGCCAGTGGGAACAGAGGTGTGGAGGGAACACGGGCAGCACAGTAATCTCCTGGGGATTAGCTGGAGCTGTAAATAGATTAGGCCCGGGGAGGCCACCTTCCTCCATGGGCTCATGGAGGTCTCTAGGCAGCTGTAGGGGCCCTGAGTTCCTGTAAACACCCAGGTTGGCCTTGGGAGCATTGCACCTCTTCAGAGTGGCCGCAAGAGGGCAGCAGCTGCCAGGATCTGGGCTGCCCCTAGCTTCCAGGTCAAGGAGGGTGGGGTTGAGAGGCGGGCCAGAGCCCTGCCCTAGAGGGGCCTGGCCCTGGCTGGCTGGCTGGCTGGCTGGCTGGCTGGCTGGCTGGCTGGAGAGATGCAGAATTCTGGCCTGGCCTCCAAGGGCCCTCTCTGCTGTTCCTTCTTGTTGTTTGCAGTCCTTGGTCCTGTCTGCCCCATCCCCGGAGTCTCCCCTGTTCTGAGATCCAGGTTCTTTGCCAGAGCTGACTCTATGTCATCCCCAACTCTAATCCCTGAGGTAGCCTGGGGTGGCTTCACCCCCTCCTGCCCCTGGGTGCTGGTCTCGCCGCAGTGTCCCACATCTGTTCCCCTCAGCCACCCCGTGTCTGCTCTTCCTTCCCACTTTTGATGAAGCAAAGAGGGGGTGGGAAGAGGGGAAATGTGTGTGGGGGGGTAACCCTGAGTGACCTGAGGAGTGTGGATTAACTCTTGGTGTGGGGATTATCTGGGTTTTATTTCGGGAAGGCACGTAATCGGCTGGGGTGGTTTAGCTCCTCACATACTGATGTTCAATGACTTCCTATCTAGGCGTTCCCTTGCATCATGGTGTTGCCTCATCTCTGCATGTATCCATTCAAAAAATCTCGGGTGCGTCTCTCCCAGGTGCCAGGCCTGTTTCGAGACACTCAAGATGCAGAGTCTAGGAATGGCTAGCACTGAGGACATGACTGCCCAGCCCTGCTCTGAGCCCCTAACGTACATGTGCTGAATCTTCCCCACAACCTCCTGAGGCAGGTACAATGATCACAGCGCCCCTTTAAAAATGGGAGGACAGGCACCGAGAGGACAGGTGATCTGCCCGAGGTTACACATCTGAAGCTAATAAATGGCAGAACTCATCTTGGAACAGGCAGTGTGGCCCTGGAGTCGGTGTGCTTCCCCACAGCGCAGGGTGAGATGAGGCAAGGATAGGGAGATGGACCTATGTGGAACATCGGTCTCGTGCCTGGCCTTGCCCTGGCCATTTTTAGACACGGTCTCCTTAAATCTTCCCAGTGAGCCTGTGGGTAGGGCTTAGACGCATTTCTCAGACAGAAAAATGGAGACTCGGAGAGGTGAAACAACTTGTCCCGGGTCGTGTTGCCTGCGCGTGGGGGTCCTGTCTCATGAGGCAGGATGGCCCAGAAGTTGCTGTGGCAGACCTGGAAAGGCGGGACCCAAGCCCAAGCCCCCGGCACTGGGGGTGCACAACAGAGGAGTGTGCAATGAATGGGCAAATGAGACATAGGCTCAGAGGAAGGGGGCACTGGGGGAGGCCTGAAGCTATGGGGTGTTGAGGGAGCTGGAGCTTCCCCTGCCCTACAATGGGCTTTAGAATGGACAGCAGAGTACCTTGGGCCCCTGAGGAAAAATAGTGACTTTTCTCAGGTGCGAGATCTTCTTTGCCTTACGCCCACCCCTGGCCTCCTCGATAGCCCGGCTGCCCCACAAGTCCTGACTTTTCCGACCCTGAAAGCTCATGCTCATCCGTTCATCCAGGTCGGCCCCGGGCCTTTGTAGCAGCGGTATGAATCTCCCGGCCTCTGAACAGCCTTTCCCAGCCCCCACAGCCTTCCTTACAGACCTGCTTTCTCCAAGAAGCCTTCCCTGACTTGCCAGCTCCTCCTCAAACTCCCAGGTCTCCTATCTCTGGCCTGCTCCCCGGTCCTGGGTACACTGTGGGCTGTGTTGGTGCACGCATCGCCCTTCCCTTCCCTCCCAACAGGCCTCCCCTAAACCTTGCTTTGTATTTGCCCCTCGTCCATCGGACTGTCTCATAGCTCCATGCTGTTCCCCTGACCCGATCTTCCTCTTCTACCCAACTCCCTGTCCTATTCCTGTTTGCCCTGTGCTCCCCACTCAGACACCTCCTGTCCCAGGAAGCCCTTGGCCAGCATGCCCCCTGCCCCCTGGGGGTTGGTGGCTTGTCCAGACCACACCATATCTATTCTTACATGGACTCCTGAAGTGCCTTGAGCACTTCAGATTGTCTGCCCGTTCATGTGACTTCGTAAAGCACAGACTTGCGTCCTGCGCACTTTGTATCCCAGGCTGGAACAAATGGTCCAAGGGAAATACTGTCATACGTGTGTGGCTCAGTGGTGAAGGCCCACTTATTCTCTGGCCTGCCAGCTTGAGTGTTACCTGCTCTGGGAAGCTCCCCCCACTTCTCAGGTGGAATTAGAAGCACCTTGTCCTCACCTGTAAACATGCCGCCTCCACGAGTCACCCCACGGTGCCCTGCGCCGGGCCGGACATGTCAGAGGCCCCAGATACTGCTGGTACAAGAACAAACGCACTGAGTGACTATATAAGGTCCTCGAGGGCAGAGATGGCCTTGTGCTTTCATCTTTGCCCACTCTATCTCCTCAGTGCCAGTCACAGAGCCTTGAAAATGGCGGGTTCTCTAGAACACACATTTGCCAAATGGCTGCTGCAAATTATGTGGGTTCTGAGACATGCGGAGCCCAGAGGGGAAGGGATGAGGAGAATTCCAAGTTCTGGGGCATTGCTGGCCAAGCACACACGCGATCCTGAGACTGGAGCTTTGGGTATAGCCTGGGCCTCCCTCAGAGCTTCCCATGTCCCTCTGAGAATCACAGAGGTATCTGCCGCCCTCTGTGTGGGGTTCCTGGCCCTAGGGCCTCTAGGCTCTGGCTTGCCCGCAGCCCTCAGTCTTCCATTATCCACCAGGATGCCCAGGCAGATCAAGGCTGGGCCTCCGTTCCAACGGGCCTGGAGCAAAGACGTGCTGGGCTCCGTGCTGGGCACTGAGGAAGATGAAGGCACCTGGGCCAGGCCCCTGGGAAGAACATGCCTCAGCTGGGCCCAGGGACTTGCCGCTCTCGGTTTGCACCCTGGGCTGACTCTCCAGCTTCTCCGTCGTCTGCCTGGTCTGTGTGAGGGTCTCTTCCATTGCCTCCCAGTTGCCGGGTGTGTGTGGTCCTGAATTCCTGGTCTCCCCTTTCCTGCCTCCACACTGCCCCACCTGCTTTCGGACCTTGGGGGCTCCTCCCTTTCCCTCCCTCTTCAGCTCCTTTCTGCATGTGGTCCTTTTGTGTCCATCCAGGTCTCTGTTCCTGTCTCTGGCCTCCATGTGCCCTTGGTTCCTGCTGCAGTCATAGCGGCCACTCTGGGGCTCAGGGAGTTAGCCTCCTGCTCCATCCCTGCCCTGGCCTAGGCCCAGTTGGGGAGTCTGGGCTGGCACTGCCCCGCCCAGGAGGGGGTCAACAAGAGCCCCCAGGCTCTCACCCCTTGTCCTCCATAAACATCAGGGACTTGCCAGGAGGTCCAAGTGCTGGGTAGGGGACAGAAATCCCAGCAGAAGGATGGTGCCTGCTACTCAGGAAATCCTGGGGGCCAGAGCTGGGTTGCTAGGCAGAAGGTCCTGAGCCTGGGGCAGAATGAGGTAGCTTTCTCTACCGGGGCGGTTGGACTGCAGGGGAGGGGAGGTTGGGGGAGGGAGGAGGGGCAATGGGGAGGTACAGACTGAGAAGAGGAATTAGGTCAGGGATGTGGGTGGGTGGGCACGAGGGGAGGGGGCATCTGCTCCAGAGCTTCCTCCTGGCTCCAAAAGCATCTCCAACACTTCCCTTCCTCTCCCCCTCACGCCAGGTCCTGGGAGAATTCTCCCCGGTATTCCCCCTCCCCCACGCCCTCCCTGGGGTCCAGGCATTGCCACAAGGGTGGGGGGTAGGGTGGGGGGAGGCCAGCCTCAGCTGTCTGAAGGATGGAGGGGCTGGGGAAGTAGGGCTAGGTGCCCAGACGGCCGCGTGTGTGGGAGGGGATGTCCTCAGATGCCCTCCACCCGGCAGTCCCCGCTCTGACGTGGGTGCCCCCCCCTCTCCCGCCCGGATTAGTGGCAGCTTGGCCTGACTCTCCGGGGCTCCTTCCCCCGCCCCCGCCTGCTGCCCTCCCCTGGGCAGGGGGCTGTTCTACCCGAGGGGCACTGTGCTTGCCCAGGTAAGGGGCTCTGGGGACAGGGTGAGGGCAGCTGGCTCGTGAGTGCTGCTGCGCTTGTCAGCATAAACGTGTGTATCAGTGTGTGTGTGTGTGTGTGTGTGTGTATGCGCGTGAGGGGTCAGTGTGAGCCCAGGGTGGGCCCAGGCGCTTCTGGGGGTGCTGGTCAGCTTGCTTTTGTCCATGAATCCAGCATTGTGTCCACGCATGTGTGGCTTTCCTTCTGTGTTTGTATCTTTTGTGTCTCCTTCGATCCGCTCTGTCCTCAGGCACAGAACAGCCGGCTATAAGGGCTCTGTGGGCCGGTGGCATGGGCTGTGGGGCAGGATGGGAAGCCAGTGAGGGTGGAAAGGGCCTTCTCCCCCGACCCCTATGACCCCCTGGGCATTTCAGAAGCCTGTCCCGAGAGTCCAGTTCTAGTTCAGAGACTGACCTGACAAAGCAGACATGGCAACTGGGGGTGGGGGGTGAGGTGTGGGGGGATGATTGTCCTGCTCCCCTGGGACAGTCCCCATCTCCTTGGGGATGACAGTGACAGGCCCTCAGCGCCCAGGACAACCCAGGCTCCCACCCTGCCCTGCCCAGCCTCTTCTAGGCCCTAAGCTGAAGGAATCTCTCCCTAGACTCTCCCACAAGCTTCAGCTGCCAGAGGACACAGATGGGGGACCACAGGCACACCCCAGCCTCCCCCCCCCCCAGTTGCACCCTGGAGCCAGCCTTGCTGGGGACACGGTCTGGACCTTGGCATTATGGTCCACATTGGGCCCTCCACAGACATTTCCCCTGGCACACTCAGGTCCAGGCCACCCCTCAGGGGAGCTGGGGGAGGAAGGGAGTGTTAATAACTAAGTCATGTAAACAACCCCTACCAGCCTGCCCTGCCACAGAAGCGGCCCCTGGGGGGAGGTGGAGGGGCTGAGGGAGTCGGTGCCAACAGGGCCAAGTCTTGCCCAGCGCCCCTTCGGGCCTCCTCTTCTCGAGCCCCCTCCTCTACTCCTCAGCTGGTGAAAGGATTCCTGTCTCTCTTTGCCTCTCCTGGGAGAAGGCTTCCTTCCAGCTCTTCATGGTTCCCCCTCCCAGGGTGGTAGAGGGATGGTGACTTGGGACCAGGCGGGAGGCATCTGAGAACTCATCCCGTCAATGGGATGGGGTTGGGTGGGGTGGCACTGCCTCTGTCCCAGGCTGGGTGAAGGCAGGCCGGGGATGGCTTCCACGGGGAGGCCGGGGAGTCGTGGGGTGGGAGGTGGGGGGCCTGCAGGGAAGGGAAGCGCCCGTTGGGCGTGTGGGTTTCTATGTGTGTCTGAATCTGTCTGTGTGTGTTTGAATCTGTCTGTTTGTGTCTGTGCTCTGGAACCACCCCCGCAGAGGAGCCGGGATGCTTCCCCGGGTGGAGGGTGCCCTGCTTTCCCATTTCCTCTCCTCCTCTCTGCTCCCTCCCAGGAGCCACTCCCATGGGCTCTTCTCCAGTGCTGGGCCTGGAAGCAATAGGAATCAGGATGGGGCAGACCCTCAGAACACTGGGCTAGAGCAGGTGTTGGGGCTCATCTGGTCTGACCGCCTGTCTGGACAGTTGGTGAAACCTAGGCCCTTAGAGTAGGGATAGACTAGAGCCCAGGTCTCCCCAGAACTGCTAAGGCAGTACCCGGGTTCACTTTTGGGCCCTGGAAGGGGTCTTGAGTCAAGAATGGTGAAGAGCAGCTTGGCTCCCTGAGGATGAGGCAGAGCAGACATGGGCCAGCGGGTTGTGCCCATGTGACAGAACCAAAGGACCACAAGCAAGTGTTCCAGGAGGCACAGGGTCGGCTGGCGTGGGTCAGGCGCCCATCACTGACCCGTGAGAACCCGACTGCCCCTGCCAGCTCTGGCACTGCCCCCCTCCCAGCCGCCCCGCCCTAGCACCCCGGGGGGCACCCCGCCCCACCATGGCCTGGTCCGGCCCCTCCCGCCCTTTGCTCCAGTTCCCGGGCTTGGCACCTATAGTGGGGGTGCTGCCCGCCTGCCAGGCTCCGGGGCTGGGCCCACGGGAGGGTGGGGCGGCTGGGAAGCTGGCACGCTGCCCCGGGGGAGCCTCTCTCGGCAGGCGCCCGGGTGCCGCGGGGGGGAGGGGGGAACAAAGGGCTCATTCTCCCCGTGCGCAGCCGGTGGCATCGCCGGGGCGTTGGCGGAAGCCCCCGGGGCCCGGGAGGGGGCAGGCCCAGGCGGGGCCGCCGAATCACGGGCTCCTGTTTCCCGCAGGGTGCTGGAGGAGGAAACCGGCGGAGCAGCTTCCCCACTCTCAGTTGTGCGTCTGGCGATGGCGATGAGAGGTCCTGCTGCGCTGTCCGCCGCGCTCTGCCTCCATTAGTCGCACTGCGCGGTGCTGCGCCCTCGCTGGTGCCTCTCCCCTGGGACCCGGGATCGGCCCCCACTTCCAGGCACGACCCCCTCCCCCGGCCTCTCGGCCTTTCCCCCCCCTCCTCGGCCTTCTCCGACCCGGGGCGCACGTTCCCCCCGGCCCGGCTCCCACTCTCCCTCCGGGGGCACCCGCTCCCTAGCCCCGGCCCGGCCCTCCCCGCGGCGCAGCACGGAGTCTCGGCGTCCCATGGCGCAACCCACGGCCTCGGCCCAGAAGCTGGTGCGGCCGATCCGCGCCGTGTGCCGCATCCTGCAGATCCCGGAATCCGACCCCTCCAACCTGCGGCCCTAGAGCGCCCCCGCCGCCCCGGGGGAAAGAGAACTCGAGCGCGCTGAGCGGAGAGCCGGAGAACGCGTCGTCGCTCGCCGGCCGGGAGGCCCCGGAGCCGGCCCATGGGGAGCGGGCGCCCGGCGCTGGCCACGACGACCGCCGCCGCCCGCGCCGCGCCTGGCCCGCGAAGCCCAGGTAAGCGCCGAGAGGGGGCGCCAGGGGCGGGCCTTCTGGGGACACTCGTAGTTGGGCATTTCTGAGCCGAGACCCGGCTGCCCGCAGCGAGGGAGTTCCCCATGCTTCTCCAAGGTGCTGCGCCACAGGTCTGAAAGTTAGGATGCCCGACGGGGCTGGACCGCGACGGAGCGGTGGCCTTAGAAAACCCGAGCGACCTCTGTCACGGCTCCCTGGGCTACCTCCCCTCTCTCCTGGGGCTTCAGCCAGTCGGCCAAGGGGGCCCCGCTGGGAGAGCGCTGCAGCTCCGGTGCCACCTGTCACCCTGGTCCTTCGCACGCACGTTCAATTTTCCCTCCTTTGCCTCTCTCTGGGGCGCAGCCCGCATTCCCCGCCTCCTTCCCTCCCCCTGCCAGGCTGCAGTTACCAGCGGCCGCCAGCGGCCCTGGCACTGCCTGCTGGACTCAAGCAGCTTGACCTGTCCCAGCTGAGGCCTCTTAATCCCCCCTCTCCTGTGCTGGCTCCCTCCTTCCCTTGGGGGCTGTGGTGGAGATCTCAGCCCCCAGCAGTTGTCCCCGGACTCTGCTTCCAAAGCCAAGAAACCATAGAGAGATGGGAAGAGACACACTAGCGACTGCCCAAGTGTAGGGAGAGTTACCAGCCAGCAGCCCTGCCAGGAGGCTCTCCCCTGGTGACTCCAGCCCATCCTGCCTGTGCTTCCCACCCTTACAAGCCTGAGTGGAGCTGAGCGCTGGGGGTAGGCAAGCAGTAGCCCCTGGCCCCACAGACGGCAATGTGGAAAGAGGCCTCCGCTGGTTTCCAAACCCTATTTTACACAAGGCCACACGGAGGCCCAGAGGAGTGATATGACTTGCCCAAGGTCACATAGCAGGAGCTGAGTCAGGGCCGGGATCCTGCCTTCTTGTCCCCAGGTGCAGTAACCTCCAGCGACCTCAGCTTTTTGGGGTCTCTCCCCTTGGCCTGCCCCATGGCTCGTGCCCGGGATCCAGACCCATCCTGCAAGTGGCAGTCTATGCCGAGGGCCTCTGGCCCAGGTGGGCTTGGGCATTTGGGGCAAGGGCTGACTGCCCCACACTCGAGCATCCCACCCAGGCAGGTCCTTCGGGTTGCATGTGGGCAGGTGGTGTGGAGCTGAGTTGTAGGCTGGCACTGGCCTTACTGGTTTGAGCTGCCTTGGTGCTGCAGGGCGGTGCCCAGCTCTGCACCAGGCGGTAGGGTGCTTGGGGCACATGCTCATGGTGTGTTGGTTATGCTCCAGGGACCCCCTCTGGGAGAGCCCCATGAGGGCAGGAGAGTGATGGAGAGTACGCCCAGCTTCCTGAAGGACACCCCAGCCTGGGAGAAGACAGCCCCTGAGAATGGCATCCTGGGACGGGAGCCGGATACCCTGCCACGAGATGGTCTGCGCCGTGGTGCACTGTGCCTCGGAGAGCCTGCTCCCTTCTGGAGGGGTGTTCTAAGCCCCCCAGACTCCTGGCTTCCCCCTGGCTTTCCCCAGAGCCCCAAGGACACAATCCCACTGGTGGAGGGAGAAGGCCCCCGAAATGGGGAGAGGAAGGCCAGCTGGCTGGGCAGCAAGGAGGGGCTGCGCTGGAAGGAGGCGATGCTCACCCACCCACTGGCCCTCTGTGGCTCAGCATGCCCACCTCGTTATGGCCCCCTGATTCCTGAGCATAGTGGTGGCCATCCCAAGAGCGACCCTGTGGCCTTCCGGCCCTTGCACTGCCCCTTCCTTCTGGAGACCAAGATCCTCGAGCAAGCTCCCTTCTGGGTGCCCACCTGCTTGCCACCCTACGTAGTGTCCAGCCTGCCCCCAGAGCGTCCGTGTGACTGGCCCCTGGCCCCACACCCCTGGGTGTACTCAGGGGGGCAGCCCAAAGTGCCCTCTGCCTTCAGCTTAGGCAGCAAGGTGAGATTGTTGGAGCAGAGTGGGTACCTGGGGCTTAGGCCATGCAAGGTAGCTGAGTGTTCCCTAGCAGCCACGCCAGGCCACAGTGCTCTGCTCTTCTGTTCTGACGAAAACGTCAGATGGCACCCCTAGTAGAGGAGCCTGTCAGCTCAGACAGCGTCACCCCAAGCAATGCCTCCTCCGAGTGATTCCATCTCACCAAGCCTTCCCCCTCTTTGGGCCATTTCAGGGACTGACACACTCATTGTCCCCCCCAGAGCAAGGCCCTGGGAACTGTGGTCTCTGAATATGTGGTCTCATCCTGGAGTTTGGGGGTGGGGCAGACAAGGCCCTTTATCTGGCTGCGGGATGTGGCAGGTATCCCCATGGCCTGTGTCTATGGCACATGTTCCCCCGCCCCAGGCAACCCACCCCCTTGCCCAGGAATAAGATTTACGCTATTTGAAGACCAGTATGATACTGGTCATCAAACGGTCTAAACAGATCCTTTGGTGGTGGCAGGCTCTGACCCTTTAGCTGCTGAATTGTTTGGAGGTCTGAGAAATCCCAGGGAGGCCCGGGAGCAGGGTAGCAGGGCAGTGGGGAGGCGCTTAGGGATCAGGGTCTGGAAACCAGTATTGAGTTCCTCAGTGTCTTCCCGACCCTTCAGGCCACACAGGCACATACCAGCTGGTCATCAGGTCTGCCCATTCTTTGAAGTGCTGGGATCAAAGTCAGCATGAGCTCTACCCCTTCTCCTCTCTTTAGGGCTTTTACCACAAGGATCCAAGCATTCTCAGGCTGGCAAAGGAGCCACTGGCAACCTCGGAACCTGGGCTGTTAGGCTTGGCCCCTGGTGGGCATCTCCAGAGAACTGGGGAAGTGGAACGTCCTTCATTCCACCAGAGAGATGGAGAGGCAGGAGTCGGCAGACATCAGAACCTTTGCCCATTTCTGCTGGGGCATCCGGACGCTGTTCCCCGGACCCCCTGGCCCACTTGTCCCCCGGGCCTGGTTCATAGTCTCAGCAATGTCTGGGCTGTACCGGGGGGTGGGAGCCTTGGGTACCAGCTGGGGCCATCAGCCACATCCAGGTGTCCCTCTCCTGGGCCTCCTACCCCCCAGGGAGGCTGTTGCTCATCTCATCCACCTGCTAGAGATGGAGGTCTTGGCCCTTGTGGGAAGTGCCAGGAGGGGGGTGCCATCGGGCCCAGTGAATCCAACAAGGAAGCGAACAAGGCATCTGGTCCCAGGGCCTGCCCACCCAGCCATCACACCAAGCTAAAGAAGACATGGCTCACACGACACTCTGAGCAGTTTGGGTGCCCAGGGGGCTGCCCCGGGGAGGAGGAGAGCCCACCTGCCCAGCTGCAGGCCCTCAAGAGGGCAAGTAGCCCTGAGGGAGTGGGTGGCAGCCCAGCCGCCAAGCGCCCACCCGACCCTTTCCCAGGCAGTGTGGGCCAGGGAGCCAAAGGCTGGCAGGAGATGCTGGAATCCTCGTTTGGGAACAAGGTGGAGGCCTCACAGCATACTAACCACAGAGGTAAGGGTGCAGAGGGCCCTACCTGGGAGGGGGCAGCCAGGACTGGGGCTTTGTGGGGAATTGG
Source organism: Lutra lutra (assembly GCF_902655055.1). NCBI lineage: Eukaryota > Metazoa > Chordata > Mammalia > Carnivora > Mustelidae > Lutra > Lutra lutra. The sequence continues at coordinate 44,824,379 of NC_062279.1, read as the reverse complement.
GGTCGTTGGGCCCTTTACGAGGGGATCATACAAGTGGTCTGGTTTCCAGCCAGATGTGATGGTTCTCTGGGAGTTCCTTAGCATCTACAGGCCAGAGCAAGTGGCTTCTTACTTCCGTCGGCCTCCTCCCAAGCTGTGATGTGTCTGTGGCATTGTAACAACACCCGGGTCCTGACTTTGCTGCCTGGTTCTTTGTGACCTTGGGCCAGTTACTTCATCTCTAAAATGGGGCTAAAGATGGCACCTGCCTTGTAAAGACTGCTGCAAGATGAAATGGTATAATTCACATCCAAGACTTTGAAGAATTCCTGGCGCTGAATTAAGTGAGCACTTGGCAAACATTCATCTTGGTGACTGTCTGTGCTACATAGCCTCGTCTGGGGGACTGTTCCTCCTGAAGGACCCCTTGTCCTGCCTCAGGAATGAACAACTCCTCCCTAGGCCAGCCGGATTATGGGAACTCATTTTGGACTCGGCCAGTAGTAGGACTTTGGAAGGTGCCTCCTGGACCTGCTGTCACGCTGTGCTCTTCACGGATGGTTCTAGCACCGCCGGCTCGGGCTCAACTGTTCAGGGTCATTTCAGTTTCTTGGTCGAAGCTTCTGGATCGAAGCCTCCAGGGGCCTTGCCCAGGCACCCCTGCACCTGGTGTGGGTCTGTCTGTGCTCTTTCAAGCCTCTGCCAGGGCTGGGAGGCTGTTGGCCCCTCTCCCTTCTTGGGTTACTGCACCTGTGGCTTGTGTTGAAACTCTCCGGCCTTCTCACCTTCCGGCACCCTCCATCCTATGCCCAGATTGTCTCCTCACGCTGACAGGCGGTCAGCGATATCACTAAGCCCACTGCAGAGCTATCCAAAGTTTGCATCGACTGAGGGACGCCTGGCTGGCTCAGTCAGTGGAGCATGCGACTCTTGATCTCAGGGTCATGAGTTCAAGCCCCGTGTTGGGGCATAGAGCTTACTTAAAACAAAACAAAACAAACTTGCACTTAGAGCAGGTTGATGGCCCAGCGGCTCCAGCCTTGGACAGCAGACCTCTCCTCTTGGCCATCAGGCCACATCAGGGCATTCGGAGGCTCCCCCACCCAGCCCTTCTTGTGAAGGTTCTGGCTGTCTGGTTCACTTTTACTAGCTCCAAATCTGGCTCTGTAGACCAGGGCCTAGGGGCTGGGCTTGCTCTACCTGTGGGTGGGCTGGGTGCTAAAGGCAGGGCCTGGGGCTCCCATAAGCTCAGGAGACCCAGACCCCTGACCAGCTTCATTGCCTCCTCAGGACCCCAAGATGGCAGGGCCAGCCTCCAGGACCCGAGGCTTCATGACACATCTTGTTCGGCTCCCCTGGCAGGCACGGCTCGGTGCCAAAGCTGTGCCCATGCAGCTGGAGAGGTGCGAGGGCTGGCCCGCCCCTCCCAGCAAGTATCGAGGTGAGCCTCTTGCTCCTGGCTGCCCCCAGCACCCTCCCAGTCGGGACTCCCTCCTTATCTTCCTGTACCCTGTCTCCAGATTGCCTCTGGGAGGGGAGCAGCCGCAGGAGGAAGACTCTGCAGCCTGCCCTGAGGAGGGAGGATGGTCTGGCCCTGAGGCCAGGCTCAGCAAGGGCCTCGCCAAGCATCTGCTAAGTGGTTTGGGGGACCGACTGTGCCGCCTGCTGCGGAGGGAGCGTGAAGCTCTGGCCTGGGCGCAGCGGGAAGGTGAGCAGGACACGTGGGGCAGGTGGGAGCCGGGGAAGGCTGGATCCTGTGGTCACGGTGCTTTGACACAGAGCATGGGGCCTGCAGAGTGTGGGCCCCTCCCTCCCATTAGCACAGTCCATCCTGGTACCAGCTCGAGAGAGCTCCTGCCCTGCTTTGCCCTTATTCCTGGCTTAGGCTCCTAGGCGACATGAGTTCTGAAGTTTGTTGCTGGGGCAAGGGATGTTGGGAGGGTGTCACACCTGGTCCAGTCCAGCTGCCTGAGAGTTTCTGGGTTTGCTGGGGAAACAAGACAGAGTGCCACGTGTCTTCAAGGGCATTGGAAAGTGGGGGCCCTCCCTGCTGTTTGGGGCTCATAGGCCCTGGGAGGCTAGTAGGGTCTGGGCCGATGCGAAAAGACGGGTGGGGTGCCAGCCATTCAATGGGTCCCTCTGGCTTCAGGGTCTCCCTCCTATACCCTCCTACAGCCCCGCACATGCATTTGAAAATGTGTGCGCACCCCTGCAGGAAGGTCACAACCTGGGTAGGAGCCCCTTATGGCTCCCTCTTGTCCCAGAGAGTCCAGTCCCTTCCCCCTCCCCTCGGCCAGTCTAGTCTGCCACTCCCTCAGCCTGGATTCCCAGCACTTCACATCACCGGCGGCCCATCCTCCTCGGCTCACCCCAGCTTGTCCATCCCCTCGGGCCTTGGCACTCTCTGTTCCTTCTGTCTGGAATGCCCTTCTCCTCCCTTTCTTCCCGATGAATGAACACTTACTCATCACTTGGGGCCCGTGTCTGTTGCTGCCCCCAGCATCCCCACCCTAGTCATTCTATCCTAGTCTCCTCCTCCAGCACTCTGGAGTACCATGATCACTGCCGTGTTTGCAGGCCCATCTCCTCTCTTGGAATGTGAGCCCTGGGAGGGCAGCTCTGAGCCCTGACCCGTGCTGAGGCGCCAGCACTCAGCCCCGCACAGGACAAAGTGTTTGTTGCATGAGTAAATGAACGCATGCTCACTGGCGTCCTTCCACCGACCGAGGAGGGCTTAGTCAGAAACTCTGGGTGAGGGAAGGAGTGGCCTCCTAAGGTTCCCTCTTCTGGTATTCAGAGTCTCCTGAAGGGACACCACCTCGGGATGGAGGGAGGTGGGTGGAGGACTGTGTTGGAAATGGTGTGGATTGGTAATTCAGGGCCGATGGGGAAATCCTTGGAGCAGGAACTGGGGAGGTGAGGCCTGCACTGTTGATGGGAGAGTTTTCTGGAGACAGTGCTATGGGGAGGTTCTTTACAGAGGCTGTCTGACAGGGGCCTGTCTCCCTTTTGGGGTGCCCCCACTGTTCTACTCCATCCCTGCCTGGAGGTCCTCAGAAGGGAGCTGTGGTCTGAGCCTTCTCTGACCCTGTTCTTTCCGTGGCTAACAGGCCAGGGGTCAGCCAGGACGGAGGACAACCCAGGTGTTCCTCGCTGCTGTAGCCGCTGTCACCGGGGACTCTTCAACACCCACTGGAAATGCCCCCACTGCAGCCACCGGCTGTGTGTGGCCTGTGGTCGCATGGCAGGGGCTAGGTGGGCCAGGAAAGCAGGTAGGAAAGGAGCTGGGAGCTGAAGGTGGGAGGGCAGGGATGGAGGCCTGAAAAGGGCGGCTCTAAAGTTTGTGGCCATTTCTGGGCTGCCTTTCCCCAAGAAAGCCTCGCTGCCAGCTCCAGCCTCAGTCACCATGGCTCAATGCCCCTTAGAGCAGACATTTCCCTCTCCCCAGTTCAGAGGGTTACACCTGTGTCCTTGCCCACCTGTAAAAGGAGCCGAGTGCCTACTCTATGCCTCCCACTTTGCTTGGCTTGCACCTTTTTAAACCTTACAACACTGTGAGGTGGGTATTACTGCCTGCATTTTTCCAGATAAGAAAAACACAGAGGTTACGTGACTTGTTCAAGGTCACACAGCTAGTAAGTGTTGGGTCTAGGATTTAGACTCAGACCTTCCGATCCCAAGTCTTACTGTTCTCATGGTTCACAGCTTCTTCTCCCTTGGCTCCACTTAGTCACCCGAGGGCTTAAAATTTCCCAGTGTTCCTATAGAGGTAGCCAAAAAGAGTTCCAGGGTCAGAAGCATTTGAGAACACTGTATTCTACAAGATCATCTTGGAGTGTGGCAATGAGTGTCAGCATTTTAAAGGCTCTGCATTCTGCAAGCAAAGGATCCTATGTGATTCTTGAACCCAAGTGTCCCAGAAAGCCCGTGTTTTATGGATTTATGGATTGTCGAGTCCCTTGATTTAGATGTCATGCCCTTGCCCTTCTTCACCAACCTTAAGCTGTGGTTTTCTTGGTTTCCTGACTGCAGCTTCTTTCTTCCTAACCCACAGGCCCTCAGGAGGAGTCCGCGGAGGAGTGTCCCCAAGAGGCCGGGCACACTGCCAGTTCCCTGACGCTCACCCAATTCGTTTCCAGCCAGGGTGAGCCATCTTGGAGGGGTGGGGTGTGCAGAGGGTGGGTCTCGGGGGAGAGTGGCTTCCTGTCTGGATGTGGCTTAGCCCAATCCCATGCCCTGCTGCTTGGCGAGGCCCTTCTGTCCACACTCACTACCAAACTCCGTCTCCCCTCCCCCACTCACAGCCTTGGCAGAGTTGAGCACCGCCATGCACGAGGTTTGGGTCAAGTTTGACATCCGGGGGCACTGCCCCTGCCAAGCGGATGCCCGGGTGTGGGCCCCTGGGGATGGGGGCCAGCAGGTAAGAAGTTGGGCAGCACTAGCTGGTGGGCCCCCAGACTGGGCATTACTGGATATTACTCGCAGAGTTTGGCCCTCGTCTTTTTGGTAGGGATGAAGGACATGGATGCTGGGTAAAATCAAGGTCCTTCTCCCTCTCCTTTGGGGATCGGGATCCATGGAGGGAGCTCTAGCATCAGCCCCACCTCCCTCTCTGCTTGCTTGGCGCCTGCCCACTCTGTACGCCTTCCGGCTCAGCACTTGCCCCATCATGCTGGAGCTGCTCTCTGGCGGGCCCTGTCTCTCCACTCCCCAGGCCCGGGCTCCCGCGGGCTGAGTACAGACCCGCCTTCTCTCTATGCCCTGCTTTTAACACAGAGCAGGCACTCAGTGTGCATTTTACAAAGTTTTTATAAAGTTCATGCTTTTTTTATGAAACTGATTCACTCAAGAAATAGTTTATTGAATGCATTTTGCGTGCCAGACCCTGGTACATAGCCATTATGGAAAATACAACAAGTATAAGGAAGACAACAGGCTAGAATGGTACCATTATCATCTGGATGTATTTCTTTCCAGTCACTTATCTCTGTATTTGTTCCGCTTATTTTTGTGTATTTTAGATCAGTACTGTGTGTGGAATTCTGTGAGCACCTTTTCCCCACCTAATGTTGTATCACAGAACATTCTGCTCCCTGTAAACCCAGTTTTGCTGTCTGTTGTTAACTACTGGTGGGTTGAATTGGATTGAACTCTCTTTGCCGTTTTTAAATCTCTGGTTGGATTGGGGGGTGGTGGATGGGTTTCATAGAAGGAGCCGACAGAGAAAACTCCCCCGGTTCCACAATCTTCTTGCAATGGGGATACCGACAGGACCAAGGACATCAAAGAGGGTGAGCAGCTCCCCTGCCCTTGCTTAGACTGTCCAGGGAGGCTGGGCCGGGCTTGGTGTCCTGAGGACAGACTGGAATGGCTTCAGCTCTCCTGCACCATCCCTAATCTCCATCACTCTTCTCAAGTCATTCCAGAGAAAATAAATCTAAAAAAACTGTAGGACAAGCCCCCTCACCCATCTCCAGTCAGACTCCCACTGTGAGCCCCTCCTTGGGAGAGGTTCTAGAAGCTGCCGGAGGCAGGAGGTGAGCACCTCCAGAGCAGTGAGGAGAGAGACTCAGCCAGGAGATGAGGGCAGAGCCTGTGGGCAGTGGAGCCTCCAGAGAAAGGGGAAGCCCCTCACCGTTTTCCTCCCTGCCAGAGACCCCGGACTCCACCGAGACCCCGGCAGAGGACCGTGCCGGCCGAGGGCCCCTACCTTGTCCCTCTCTCTGTGAACTGCTGGCCTCCACTGCTGTCAAACTCTGCTTGGGGCACGAGCGGATACACATGGCCTTTGCCCCGGTCACTCCTGCCCTGCCCAGTGTGAGCAAGGGCACAGAGGGAGGCCTGGGGGCCCTGGGACAGAGGCTGGGCTGGCCCTCCCTGTGGGGTAAGGCAGGTCCTGAGTTGTCCTGCCCCTCCGTCCTTCCGTCCACGCAGGATGACCGCATCACCAACATCCTGGACAGCATCATTGCGCAGGTGGTGGAACGGAAGATCCAGGAGAAAGCCCTGGGGCCTGGGCTGCGGGCCGGGCCAGGACTGCACAAAGGCCTGGGCCTGCCCCTCTCGCCAGTGCGGCCCCGGCTGCCTCCTCCAGGAGCTCTGCTGTGGCTGCAGGAGCCCAGGCCTCAGCGAGGCTTCCATCTCTTCCAGGAGCACTGGAGGCAGGGCCAGGTGAGGCTCCTTCCTCCAGGCCCCCAGTTCTTCCAGCCCCGCTTGCCCTTGGAGCTTAATCTGTAGGCCCAGGCAGACCGGGTCTGTCACCCGGAGTGGGCAGCAGGGTTGGTCCCCACGTGGGCCTGGTGTCCCCTACAACACGCCCTGGCCTGGCCAAGTTGGCTGCCTGTCCATTCCCCCCGACATCCCTCTACCTTTCCTTGATACAGCCTGTGCTGGTGTCAGGGATTCAGAGGACATTGCAAGGCAACCTGTGGGGGACGGAAGCTCTTGGGGCTCTTGGAGGCCAGGTGCAGGCACTGACCCCCCTTGGGCCTCCCCAGCCCACAAGCCTCCACAGTACAACGTTCTGGGAGGGATTCTCCCGGCCTGAAAGTAAGTGTCCCTGATGTGGGGGGAGGAGGAGCTGGGAGGCTGAGCCAGGTGTCAGCAAAGTCCCATGGTGACCCTGGGGAGGGAGCCAGAAGCAGAGCCCGGGGCTAAAGCTGAACCCTCTTGCTGCCACCGGGCCGGGTCCTCTGGCAAGGAGGTTCCTTCCCTGGGGCCAATGGCATGTCTCCTCCCCTAGTTCGCCCAAAGTCAGACGAGGGCTCCGTCCTTCTGCTGCACAGAGCTCTGGGGGATGAGGACACCAGCAGGTACGTATAGTACCAAAGGGAAAGGGCTGGCCCCATCTCCTTAGCCTCTGCCCAGCCCCTTGCCCTTACTTCCCCTCCTCCTTCGCCCCCCCACCCCATGACCCTCTTGCCTCTGGGAGTGACCCCAGGAGGACTGGGCTTGGAGGGGATCTTGGGTACTTGGGTTGAGCCTGCTGGGCATGGCCCTCCCCCTCCAGGGTGGAGAACCTGGCTGACAGCCTGCCCCTCCCCGAGTACTGTGCCCGCCATGGGAAACTCAACCTGGCTTCCTACCTCCCACCTGGCCCCGCCCTGCGTCCACTGGAACCCCAGCTGTGGGCAGCCTATGGTGAGTGCCCACTCCACTCTTGGCCGGCCCCTGATCCCATGCCTGTTACTTCTGGGCGCCTGTGTGACCCGCTGGTCCCTTCTCTGCCTTTGCACAGGTGTGAACCCACACCGTGGGCACCTGGGGACCAAGAACCTCTGTGTGGAGGTGACTGACCTGGTCAGTGTCCTGGTATGTGCCGAAGCCCCACCACCTGCCTGGCACCGGGCACAGAAAGGTGGGTCCCGGGCCAGAGGCAGGGGTTGGACTGGCCACAAATCTCAATGTGCGGTTTCTTCCCCGCCACCCCCGAGGCCCCCCTTAGCTCTTTGTCTTCCACAGACTTCCTCTCAGGCCTGGATGGGGAGGGGCTCTGGTCTCCCGGCAGCCAAGTCAGCACTGTGTGGCACGTGTTCCGGGCCCAGGACGCCCAGCGCATCCGCCGCTTTCTCCAGATGGTGAGGAAGGAGATGGGAGTCTTCCCCTTCCCTTGCGCTGCCCTCGTGCTCCCTAGAAGTGGGGGCTCCCAGCCCCCCGAAGCTCTCCCTGTTGTGTGTGCCCCATGTGCTCACTCTCCCCACCCCCCCAGGTGAGCTGGACGGCCTTGACTCACACAGAGAAGGCAGCTTGGGACCTTCGGAGTTGTGTGGTGGGGCACACAGAAAGAGCTGGGGCTGAGCAGGGACCTAAAGGTGACGTGAGAGCAGAAGCTGGTGCAGGCTAGGCACTGTGTAAGGGCCTTGGGTACATGATCTTGATTAACTAGCACAGCCACCCTGTGTGGCAGGCGCTGCTGCCTTCCCATTTTGCAGCTGAGTAAACTGGGGGCTGAGTGCAGAGCTGAGACCTGAGACCAGATCACAGCCCTATTTCTCCTGGGGACAGACAGCCTCCCCTGCATGGGCTCCAGGTGGCAGAGGGGGAAGGGAAGCCCGTCTGAGATATCCTCCTCCTGACCCCTCCTCCGAGATCTACATCTTATGAGGGGGTGCTCTTTGGGATGCTAGCGAGTGAGGGCTGAGGGAGGCAGCATGGGAGGTAGGAAAAACTGGACCAAGGAGGGAAAGACTGGACCAAAATAAGGGGTAGGGAAGGAGAAGATGAGGGGATGAGCAGGAGGCGGGAATCTCCATGGGGCCGGGGAGGTGGAAGGTCAGTATTAAGGTTAGAGCAGATGCAGTGGTTCCAAAGTCCATCTCAACCCTGAATGTCCTGGGAAAAAGACATCCACCAAGGGTCACTGCTGCTAAAGATACACGAACACATACACAGACAGGCTGGTGTTACCACAGCTGTCCACCACCACCCTCCTGCCCACAGGCACACATATCTGCAGACACACTGACAAACACACAGTTTTTGCCGGGATCCGTAGATGTACACACAGATGCTGGGACACGCCGAAGGAAGCAGACAGAAGCACACCTTCATACACAGATGGCCTCATCTAGTCTGGGCGTGGTGGCCCTTAGGCAGTCTCACAGGGCCGGGCCTGATGACTCACAGAGAAGGTTTGAGGGGCCTTTTCTCACTGGGTGGCCTGGGAAACACCAATAAGCTCCAGGATGGACTCTGAGGGCAAAAGAGCCTTGGCGCCTGCCTGGGGCCACCCTAGGGTTCAGCCTGGCTCACCGGCCTCCCCTTCTCCCATGGGCCAGTCTGGGAGCCTTGAGTCCTAAGCCAGGGACAATGACTGAGGTCCTACTGAAGGGGTGGATTTGGCTGGCGGCCAGGTGGAGGGTGACGCTGGCCTTGACCTCTGTGGGTACTCCCTGGGCATCTCCTTCTCTAGCTCCCATGAATCCCTGTCTGCCCCAGGAGCGCCCCACTCCGGTTGGGCTGAGGAAGGCCCCCCATACCCATGCCTGCTTCGGAGGCCTCAGCCTGGCAGGCATCCACAGGGCATCAGGGCTTCTCTGTGGCCTTTGCCAGATCTGGGATCTTAGAAGAATCTGATCGATGCTTTAGATGGCCCCCTAGGGATGTACAGCTATCTAGTGGCCTACAGTTTAGCACACGATTCAGGACATTCGTGGGATACCAGGTTAAGAGCTCCTGGTACAGACAGCTTATGAGTTCAGTTCATGCAGGGTATCTTTTCTGGGTTTTTGGAGACAGGGGTCCAGGGCCAGGGACACAGAAGTTATTCAAGGCATCTAGTCCCAAGAAAAGTGAGGGTTTAGATCCCCAGCCTCAGAAATCTCTGTTCTGCCAACCTGAGCAGCCCCAGCCCCTTACCACCTAGCCCTTTCTCCCACCCCTAAGACCGCCCCCTGCCTATCCCTCAAGGCTTGACCACTTCCGCTCTTAGCCTTTGCACCCCTGGCCTTTGGGAAGTCTACACCCTGCCTTGTGGCCCTTTCCTCATTTCCCCACCTTGCTCATTCCCCGTTCTCTTCTTTGAGGTGTGCCCGGCCGGAGCAGGCAACTTGGAGCCTGGCACCCCAGGCTGCTGCTACCTGGACACAGGGCTGCGGCGGCGCCTGCGGGAGGAGTGGGGCGTGAACTGCTGGACCCTGCTGCAGGCCCCTGGAGAGGCCGTGCTGGTGCCTGCTGGGGCTCCCCACCAGGTGCTTCCCCAGCGGGCCAGGGGCTCTGTGGAGTGCTCAGACTGCGAAGCGAAGCGGCCAGAGCAGACACCACACTGCTACAGGGGTCCCCTGCCCCTCTGGCCTTGCCCCTCCCAGTGCCCTGAGAGCAAGGCAGGGCAGGAAGTCCTGCCCCACTGTAAGGAAGAGGCGAAGCTGAGTGGTCCGGAAGTCATCTAGCCCTACTGGGCTTCGTGTCCTCTGATGCCCACCCTGCCTGGGCCCTCTCTGGCCTCCCCTTGGCCTGGTTTTGGCCATGCCCTTTGAGGTCCCTGCTGCTAGATCCAGGGCTCCACTCTCTGAGAGTTGGGTGGGGGTCATCATGGGAAGTAGACCTCGGGGACAAGAGGGACAGCGGGAGGATGCCTGAGCCCATGTCTCCACTGACCTCTGCCCACCTCCTTTCTGGCACAGGTGCAGGGCCTGGTGAGCACCGTGAGCGTCACTCAGCACTTCCTGTCCCCGGAGACCTCTGCCCTCTCTGCTCAGCTCTGCCACCAGGGACCCAGCCTGTCCTCTGACCACCGCCTGCTTTATGCCCAGGTGAGGGTGACACTGGCCAGGAGAGCGGCTGGGATTGCATGGTAAACCCACTCTGGGCCAAGCAAACCGCCAGCCTAGGCCCAGAAAGGTCATTCTTGGTGAGAAGAGCCCCGGGATGTGACTATAAACACCTTGTCCTTTCTCTTTCTTCTAGATGGACTGGGCTGTGTTCCAAGCAGTGAAGGTGTCTGTGGGAACATTACAGGAGGCTAAATAGGGGAATCCCGGAGGGGACCTGGGGTAGGTTGGGGACAGGTAGACCAGGTGCTCAATCCCAACACAGCTTCAGGAGAGAATGACACTGGGTCTTGGGGACTTTTGATCAATCCCTCAGGCACCACTCTGGGCACAGGCAGGGCACCTTGTTCTCCGCTCCAATCTGGGTCCTAAAGCCAACAACCATAGTGCCACTGAAGCCCACACCTGCCCTTCGCAGGCCAGCACCTGCTCTGTCCCTGCACCCCTCTCCACACCTCCACGCTGGGGGTGAAGGACTCCCTCTGACACCTGCTCCCTGAACCCAAGAGACAAACAGCCTTTCCTTGGGGGACCTCGGGAATCATTCTGGCTTAAGCAACACCTTCTGCTGCCTCATCCCTGCTGTCCCACCTGTGCCCGAGCACTGCTTACATCACCCACATCTTCACTGGGCTCCAGGGTGGCCCTTCGCACTGCAGGCATGCTGGACAGGGGGCCGCTGAAATCCTGCCCTTTTGCCAGACAACAGTGAAGTTGGAGGGGAGGGGCATCAGGAGACTACCCAGGCTCGGCTGGAGGGAATGATATGGGCGATGCCGTGTTCCTGCTCCCTCTTCTCGCCTCCCTCCTTCATGATTTCCATTAAAGTCTTGTTTTGTGAATGCTGCTGGAGTGGTTGGCCTTGCTCCTGCAGGCCACGTGGACTGGGGAGGGAGGGGAGATAAGGAAATGGAGTGGGGTTGGGGGACTCGATAGGGACCTCACCCACTCCTGCCTGCTCCTCTTCCTGGGGCCTGGATCCTTCCCGCTGAGGAGCAGATGGAACCTTCCAGGGGTCTGCCCTGAGGATGCTCCTGGCAGCAGACTGTGGACAAGGCAGAGCCCTGGGGTTCAGTGGCATGGCAGCCTTCCTGTGCGTGTTGGGGCTACAGAGATCTGGGAGCCCCAGCCTGCCAGGGACTGCAGGCTACCCCAGCTCTCCTGTCTGACCCGACCTGAAGCTCTGGGAGTGTGGCCCAGAAGAGCTCTTGCCTAGCCGTCTGCCCTCGGTGCCCGTGGCTGGCCCCAGTCCCGCTTCCCAGGGACTGGCTTGCTGCCTGAGACACTGGACAGCCCCTCCCCACCCCCGGGGCCCTCTGTGCGGCTCTGCCTGCTCGCCTGCCCTTGTATATCGCAGTGCCAGCAAGCTGCGACTCTTGGGGTACCTAACTGTTCCTGCAGTGGTTTGGGGAATGGTGTTTTTTATGAAATAAAACTTTTTTTATTATAAATTTCATAGACTTTCAGAACATTTAGAAAATAGGAAAAAGTCACTTGTAAGTTCATCTCCACTCAATCCCAACCCAACCACTATTAACATTTTGGTGTATTTCCTCGTATTTTCTCCAAGGAGTTGTTTTATACATGACTGAGTCGGTCTGTTTTGTACTCGGTTTCTTCCTTTTGACACTGTATTGTGGTTATTTTCTGTGTTGCTACCTAACCTTCATTTTAAATGGCTGTTTGTGTTCCCTTCTGTGGCTTCGCTGTGATTCACAGAACCATCCCTCATTTGAAAGAAAAAAAAAATCCGGTTTCTTCATTGTTTGCAGAGCTAGGTTATTTTCATATTTTCATGGGATAGAGAAAAAAGAAAATCAAGGAGCTCCTACATTTTACTCTGTCACTGTTTTCATTTAACCGATCTTATTTAACCCCTTTCCATGATTTTGAGGTAGACATTATTTATTTATATTTATTTATATTTTACAGAAGAGGAGAGAGACAGGCTGGGGTTAAGTGAGTCACCCAAGGTCACACAGCAGTTTTAGCAACAGAATTGGTGTTTGAACCAAGCTTTCTGACTATAGCCTCATTTACATTAGTCTCAGCCCTTCACAGATTTTGCAGATGGGCTTGCTGTCCTCTCTGTCCTTCCAACACAGACACTTTATAGCTGATCATGTTCCAAGTGGCACCGAGTGACCCTTCCCTATCTACATTTCATTTTATATGGCTAATTTCACCCCAAAACCCCAAACATAGGGTCCTTCTCGTGGGAAGACAAAGATGGCCCAGTCACCAGGCCTCTCTCTTCTCCACAGGCCTCTCCGCCCCACCTCCCATCTCATGGCAGGCCACAGCACCCTTAAGGGCATACGGGGTCTGACTCTTGTAAACAGCAGGTGGACCAAATGTTCCAGGACTGGCCCTGGGCAGGAAGCCAGTCCAGGTGGAGACTGACCTGAGACACCTGGGGGCATCTGGTGGCCCTCTTCCTCATGGAGGCTCAGCTGGTTCACCCCTAGGCGAGGTCTGCCTTTGGGGCCTCTGCTTCTCCCAGCATCCCACTGTTCACATTCTGCTTCTGCCTCTCTCACTGGTCCACAGGTCACCAAAGCACAGCTCTAAGAGCTGGAAGTAACTGCAGCATGTGGATAATCAGTGCCGAATTTTTCCTTGTCCTTTTTTTAAAAAAAATATTTTATTTATTTATTTGAGGGGCAGGGGCAGGGGGAGAAGTGCGGGGGAGGGGTAGTGGAAGAGGGAGAAGACACCGCCTGGCTGACCAGGGAGTGAGACAATGGGCTCTATCCCAGGACCCTGAGACCATGACTTGAGCCAAAGGCAGATGCTTAGCACACTGAACCACCCAGACGCCTCTTTTTTCTTATAAAGTACGTTTTTAGACTTTTGATTTTGAAATGATTTTAGATTTACAGCCAAGTCACAATACAGTGCAGAAAGTTCCTGATTACCCTTCCTCCTGCTTCCTCTCCTGTTAACATCTTACACAAAGATGACACAGTAATCAACACAAGAAGTCCTTATCCATACACTATTAACCAAGCAGCAGGGCTTACTGGGATTTCACCAGTTTCCCACCAATGTCCATTTTCTGTTTCAGGATCCACCTAGGGCTGCATCTTACAGATGGCCTAGAGGGCAGACGGGGCTCCCCCAAAGTCCTTCAGCAAGCTAGTGGCAGGGCACGGGCTGAGCCAAACCTTCCCCTCCCTGCACCTTGGGCTACTGCCCTCCTCACCCTCCTGCTCTGCAAGGGGACTGCGCCTGTTGCCCGGTGGAGGCCTCTAGAGTTGACGACGCCCTTGCCCCACCCTGTCTGCCCATTCCCGGCCCTGTTTCCAAGGCTGCCTACACGGCCTTCCTGCGCATGCGCTCACACGCGTGTGCGTCCACGTGCTCGGAAATGGCTGCCTCCGGGTTTGCTCCCGTGGGCACTGGGAGTACTGTACAAGGCAATCTACCAGTCCGGCAGCTCTTGTCCATCAGGCCACGCAGCCCACCCCCTCCCCCCAACCAAGCCGGTGCTCCACCCTCTCTGGGAAGGGAGGATGCCGAGCTAACTCTCACGGAGAACTTCCTTTGTTTCTGGTTCTGGAGGCTTCTCCGTCTGCCCCCTTTCCACCCTCGGCTTCCCCTATGGGTCTTAGGACCTCTGCTGCCTCGGTCTGGTGTGTGCTGTCTTCCAACCAATGCCTTGAGAAAGTCTACTTTGTCCTGTTTCCTTCGGCACTCCCAGAAGGGCTGGGTACACCGCCTGGAGGGCCCTCTGCCTGAGCAGCCCTTTCAGCTTACACGGGGCTTTCCTGTTGCCTCCTGTGCTCCTCACCACAGGGGTGATTAGGTCCACTTAACAGGGGAGGAGTGCTTTTCCCAGTGATATGGGGGAGTGAAGCGGGGTTTTGCTGCAGTCTGCTCTTCCAAGCAGTGTGGTGTTTATCTTAGGCTGCCTCTGAGGCTCTCAGAGCCCTGCCAGACATGACCTCATTCTCTCTCAAATCATCCCTGGGAGGCAGAAAGGAGTCGGAGACCAACGCTGTCCCCACTTCACAGATGTGAAAACCGATGTGCAGACACTCACACACAACACGTATGTTGACAAGTTGCTCTGCAGTCCCCAGGGCCAAACTCAGCCCCATGAGTTCCAGCGTTTGGGAGGAGAGGGGTCTTGGATAGGGCTGTGGTCAGCAGTATTCACCAAGTGGCTCAAAAGCTTGTGGGCCCAGCAGGGATGCCCTACCACCTACCACAGGGCCCTGCCCCCAGGGAACTTGCTGTCAATTCCCTATGTAAGAGGGGCCTGAGGAGGCCAGTCTGGTGTGGCTGGAATTCCTGAGGGTATAGTTGGGTGGTGGTTCTGTAGTCATATTTCATGACAGTGGGCCTTTGTGTGGCAGCAACAAGTGCTGTGGGCCGGAGGGCTCCCCCTGAGGGCCAGGCTGCCTGGTCACAATGACCTGCACTGGACAGTCTACAGAGCTCCTCCTATGATGTCTCACCTCCCCAACAACCCTGTGGAAGAAAGGCTATTATGAGCCTAGTCTACAGATGAGGAAACTGAGACCCACAACTCATCCAGAGGCTCAGAGCCAACCAGTAAGCTGTGGCCGGGCATCTGGTTCCAAGTCCAATGCTTTATCTACACCTTCCCAAAAGGAAGGTGCACCAAGCTGGCAGGAGGGAAAGGGGAGACCCAACTGAGGATGAGGAGCCCAGACTTGGCTGGCTTCACAGTTTCACTCCAGCTGGCCCTGCATTCCTGTCCTGACAGTAGGTTAAAGGAAGCTCTGAGGAGGAAAGGTCAGTCTGGGAGAGAAGTCGGAACTCGCCAAAACAACCCACACCCTGCTCTCAAAGTGCCAGGCCACCAGGTCATGCGAGCTGGGTGTGTGTGTGTGGGGGGTGGGTAAAGATGAAGGAGCAGGACCTGGTCCCTGCCCTCCCAGGGCTCTCAGTCTGCAGTGGAGAATGCCCTAAAACTGCGTGGGAAATGCAGTGGACAAGGGGCCAGGGTACCGATGAAGGCTGGGCTGGCTGATTCCAGGCCCAAATGCCCTCCTCCCATGGCCAGCCACACCTTGACCATCCCAGCCCTGCTCTCTCTCTCCTCTGAGCACCTGTCACACCTCTTGCCCAAGCCATTCATTTAGCACTTGGCTTATAACCCTCAGTTGACTTTTTATTATATATTTATGTCCACCTCCCCAAGGTCAGACTCTCTTCAAAGGCAGGAGCTAATGTTCCCCCTGCCATGGTGACATGCGGTACGTTTTTAGTGAAGAAAGGTTATTTGGGAAGTGATTGATTTGGGCCATGCCATGGTAGGTGTTTGACCAAAGTTGAACAGTAGGTCCCAGCCACGGCCCCAGGCCTCCGTGATGTCATCTGGGTTGTTGTGACGTCATCGTCGCTGGCCACAGTGGGGCTCTGCAGCCAGGAGGCAGGATGACGTCATCGTCGGAACCCACGCGGACAAGTGCTTTCCGGAAGAATTAGCGAGGCTGGTGGCTAGCAGCGTCCAGAGAGAGAGGCGGGGGTGGAGGGGTAACTGATTAAAAAGCAGAAGCGGCTCGGCGGCGCCCACCGCCCAGGCCGGGCTCCTAACCCACGGACTGGCCCCGCCCCCGCATTGACCGACGCGAGCCAGCCAATCCGGGCAAGCCGCGGTGACGCGTAGCCTATCAGCGGACAGGGCTCGCCGGGCGCTTCCGCATTCTCGAGCGCGTCTGGCCAGAGTCGGCAGGGGGAGGGGGCGAGGGCCGCGGACCGCTGTCGCACCCGTGTCCCACCCTGCCCTGCGTGGCCGGTCTGCGGGGGGGCCCGTCTGTCGTCTCCCAGGGGACCCGATGGCCTCGGAGGGCCTGGCGGGGGCGCTGGCGGCGGTGTTGGGGGGCCAGGGGCTGAGTGTGCACAGCTGCGACTCGGAACCGGCCGGGGAGCCCCTGGCGCCTGTGCGGCTGCGGAAGGACGTCTGCTACGTGGTGCTGGCCGTGTTCCTCAACGAGCAGGTGAGCGTCCGCCCGCCGGGCCCGGCGCCCGGCCCGCCGCAGCGCGCAGCCAGCCCCGATGGGGACAGAGGAACTGCCGGCAACAGCCACCACTTAGTGCGTGGTGCTTCCCAGTATTGCAAAGCACTCTCACTCACACTTAACATCTGAGCCTCGAGCGGCCCAGCCCTGAGGTTGTCCCTCTATCCTGAAGAGGCATCTGAGGCCCAGGAGCCTGTTCATTTCCTCCCACTAGGCCTCAATGTCTTGAGAGGAGGCCTGTCTTATTCCTCTTTCCCTGGAATCTAGCACAGTGCCTGCCGCTAGTGGGCCCAAAGATCTGCCCAGTGCCTCGGAGACCTCCTCTGAGTCCCATGGGCAGTAATGGCATGACCTGTGCTTCTGTCAGACCTTCTGTCCCACTGTGTGGTGCTCTTTCGGAGCTCATCCTTGTGCAAGCTGCTGCAACGACAGCTAGAAGGGGCCAGGGCTTTGGGTAGGAGCTGTGTGGGGGTGGGGGGGTGTTTCAAAGCCCAGGCCCCAGTGTGAGGCCCTGCCACAAACAGTTTGTAAATCACCAGGGGAGATGAGAGATATACATAGAGACATATGGCATCTAGACATGAATCAGTGCAGGACACATGGCAAACCTCACCATGGGGCCTAATCCCTAGCCCCTGAAACAGCTCCTGGGAATCTTAGCCCCTCTCTGAAATGGAAGTCTAAATGCAAAGAGGGATACATTGCAGAGCGAGACAGCCGCGACCCCCAGGCACACAAGGGCCAACTCCCTGGAGAGCTCGACCGTTTGAGGTGTGCACCAGTAAGGGGGTTTTTCCTGACTGTATTTGAGATGGGCTCTAACACCAGGGCTAGGGAAGGTTCCCAGCAAGGATCCTCTCTCTCCCCTTAGGATGAGGTGCTACTGATCCAGGAGGCCAAGAAAGAGTGCCGTGGGTCTTGGTACCTACCCGCAGGGAGAATGGAGCCTGGGGAGACCATCGTGGAGGCACTGCAGCGGGAGGTGAAGGAGGAGGCTGGGCTGCACTGTGAGCCCCTGACATTGCTGTCTGTGGAGGAGCGGGGCCCCTCCTGGATCCGCTTTGTGTTCCTCGCTCGAGCCACGGGTATGGCCTGCCTATTTGGCAGTGTTTGGCCGGGGGAGGGGGTGGCAGCTGACACCTTTCCCCCAGCTTGTCCTCTAGTGAGATGAGCCCCTAGTCTGTCTGGTACAAGCCTGGCATCTCCAGCCTGAGGATGTGACTCCCAGCCCCTACCAACGCCTACCAGCCCCTACCCTGGGGTGGGTCAGGGTTCGAATGCCTGGGTGGCCATTTAATCTACCAGACCGGGCACTTCTCTCAACAGAGACCCTTTCCCCCACCCCATCCTCAACATCTCCTCCAGGTGGAATTCTGAAGACTTCCAAGGAGGCGGATGCAGAGTCCCTTCAGGCTGGCTGGTACCCACGAACCTCCCTACCCACTCCGCTGCGAGCCCAGGACATTCTGCACCTGGTAGAGCTGGCTGCCCAGTACCGGCAGCAAGCCAGGCACCCTCTTCTTCTGCCCCAGGAGCTTCCCTGCAGTCTGGTCTGCCAGCGGCTCGTGGCCACCTTTACAAGTGTCCAGACAGTGTGGGTGTTGGTGGGCACAGGGGGGATGCCTCACTTGCCCATCACTGCCTGCGGCTTCACTCCCATGGAGCAAAGGGGTGGCATCAAAATGGCCATCCTGCGACTGCTACAGGAGTGTCTCACCCTGCACCAATTGGCGGTGGAGACCAAGGGGTTGCTTGGACTGCAGCACCTGGGCAAAGACAATGCAGATGGCATCTGCTTGAATGTGCTGGTGACTGTGGCTTTTCGGAACCCAGGGATGCAGAGTGAGCCCCCAAAGGTTCGGGGTGAGAACTTTTTCTGGTGGAAGGTGATGGAGGAAGACCTAAAAAGCCAGCTCTTACAGAGGCTTCAGGAATCATCTGTTGTCCCAGTCAACAGATAGGAAGGTGCCATCGTTGTGCAAGGAGCTGGGCACCTGTGCCCCCCACCCCACCACAGCCCTGTCTTCCTTTGGGGAGGCAGGAGGTTGGCAGTCAGGGGTCTTGTTGCATTGTTGATTCTCCTAGTTCTCAGGGTAATTTCCTTCTCTGTGGAATAGGTCCCTACAGTGCACCGAAAGGACAGTGCCTTTAACCAAACAAGAAGGTCAGAGATCAAGGACCTAATTGCCCTGTGGGCAAAATGAGGGCACTACTCCCTAAGGGGATGTGGGAACTTTCTGAACCTGAGAGGGCATCTACTTGTCATTTTCCATGCTTGCCTCAGTAAAGGCCTACACCTGGATTCTCATGCACTTAGAACACAGACTTGGGGTGCTGGGGGAGGTTGTTCCAAGGGAGTGGGCTCCATGCTGAGTAAATAGGTGGTTCTTGCTTTGCCTTCCTGTCTAAATATCTCTGTGGGGAGGAAGTGAGCAGGAAGGGGGGGACTGCATCAAAAAAGAAGCTCCTCCCCTTGTCCCACCACAGTCACCCACGTCTTCCCAGACAGCAAGCAGGTGTCCCAGACTGCAGGTGACTGGGGACGGGCAGGCTTCCTGCCATCACCATAGCCTCTGTGGCCCACTGGGGCTCTTTCTCTGGCCTGCCGGGGTGGGATGTGTCCACCTCCCCTCCAGGGTTTGAACTGTGAGAACACCAGAAGCTTCAGGTGGGCAAGGGGTCATATAGGAAGAGTCTTGCCTCTTGGCGGAGTTCCATCTCCTTGAGCTTCCTTGTTCCCTCCCTGCATCACTCTGCTGGCCTCCAGGCTCCTGCCTTTCTACAACTCCAACCCAAGCCCGACCATAACCCTTTATTCATTTCTGCTCAACCCAGTAGAATCATGATAAAAACTCTTTTTTAAAGAGAACTTTACTAAAACTTAAGGGAAAACCACAGGGAGTGGACAAAGAAAATATACTGTGTGCTACTCACTGCGTGTAATACAGATTTCTGGTTCTGAGCAAGGGAACACTTGTCTAGGCTTCCCTTCTGAGGTAACTCCACTCTGACACTGATCAACCAGGATAAGGCTCCTTTCCCTTCTTGTGCTCTCTGAGGACAAACATCTCCTACATGATGGAATCAAACACTTTCTCTTAGCATCTGAGGGACCCACCAGTCCATAACCCTGTCGAAGGGCAACCTTTGTCCTCACTTTATTTAACCTACCGTGGTTTTCAACCCTGCCCATTAGAATCACATGGAGAACTTTAAAAACAACTCTGGGCCCGCCCCTGAGACACCGATTCCACAGGTATTGTGAAAAGCAAACCAAGTGATTCTGACTCGCACAGAGGTAAGAGGCGCTCATCAGCCCTGTCCAAGTTTTCAACTTGCTGTGTCCTGGAGTTGTCTCAGCTACCTTCCCGAGGGCTTTTTAAAACAGGAGGTCCACTAAAGCATTCACACAACTCACAATGTAAACACCCCAAAATGAGACTTGCGTACAGATGCTCCAGATGGCCCCTTCTTCCCCCCTGTCTCCAGGGCTAGCTGGCTCTCAGCTGTAGGTAAGCTGGGCAGAAAGTGTTGCTTGGCCAAGAAAGGGCCTGGTTCCTGGCAGGCGCTGGGGAACATCGGATGTGCTCTGCCAGAGCCTGTCTCTATTTACCACCCCCGTCGCTACCCCCAACCCCCGACACCCAGCACACCACCTCCCTCCGCTCCAGTGCTGGAAAAGCAGTTGGTCTTTCTTGCGGTGGCAGATGGGCCTGAATGAGCAGTGGAGTCCCGCGCAGGAGGACACGAAGGGTGGAGAACAGGGCTGTGTCTATGCAAACCTTTTATTGCTGTGTCGTCTGGGGGCACGTCTCAGGGGGACACAAGGGCAAATGCTGAAGGGGAGGGAGGAGAGGAGTATCTGGGACCGGATGCTCAGCCGTTTTCGGACTTGAGGAGTTCAGACCCAGTGTGCCCTGTGAGCTGTGCTCTCCTGTCCCACACCAACACCCACATGTGCAAACACACAGGCATACACACACACAGTGTCCTTCAGAGCCGCGGCCGCGTCCTCCCCAGCTTGGAGGAATGCAGGAGAGGGAGAGGTCACCGAGTTCCTCCTCTTCCATGTCACCTCCTGGCAACCTGCGGCTGGCTTCTAGAAGCGGCACAGGCAGGAAAAGGAAGCGAAAGGGGCCCTGGCCTGCTCCTCCTTGCCCAGGAGCTAAGCCAGCAGCTGCAGTCCCGCTGTGAGGTAATGCCTGGCGCCGCCTGTGTGTTCCTGCAGGTTGAAACAGATTCAGGCCGGGTGGGGTGGCAGCCCCAGCCATGAAGGGCACACAGGGAGAACAACACTACGACTGGCTGCCGGGCCCCAGCGCCTCCCCTCCAGGCCTTGGGGGCCTGGGGTCAGGTGGGCATCCTGGCTGCGGTCTGTCCCAAGCTCCCCAGCTTCCTGGGGAGAGGAGTCCATCGAGGACGCTGCAGGCTGGATGGAGGGCTGAGGGCCGGGCCTGGCCTCCCCCAGTCTCCAAGCCCCTCTGCCCAGGTGTCAAGGACCTGCTGAGACGGGTTCAGAGGCGCCAGGGAGAAAACCAGCTGGAGCTGGAGCCTGGCACCCAGCCCCCCGCCCCCCCTTCCCAAGCCCTCTGCCGCCCTGGCTGCAGTCGCACCAAGGCGCTCATTAGCAGCTGCCCCCGCCCAGGCGCGGAGCACGCTCTGGCTCTCGGCCATGAGGCGGTTGGGAATTTTGCAACAGTCTCCAGGAGGGCTGGGCAGGGAGAGTGGGCTTCCCCTGCCATCCACTGCCCCTTCACCACGGATTAAGCCAAGAAGGCAGGAGAAAAAATGTCAAGTTTCAGTAGTGTCTGTGGTACCCGGCGTGACAGAGACGGCTCCTTCGCCCCCATCTCTCTTGGCTTACAGTCGTAACCAGCCTCAGAGCCATCACTCACTCCTCTCTGTGCCCTGGAACTGAGCCACAGGCCTTGGCCCTGGCCATGAATGGCCCGTAGACTTGGGGGTCAGGCACAGAACACGTGAGGGTTTGGGTCTGGGTGCTCACCTGGCGATTACCCAGCTCCCCTAAGAGGGCCCCAAGGACACCATGCTGTCTGGGAGGCCATCTCTTTTGCTCCTTGGCTTCTGGTACCTTGGAGACCCACTCCCTAAACACAGTCTCGTGTGGCTGACAGGCCAGGATCTTCTGAGACCACCTGGGAGCGGAAGCCCAGGCCTCCCCAGAGGCAGAGGTGCCTGGGATGCAGAGAACATGGAGCCAAGTCCCAGCCTGGCAGGCAGGCAGTGGCGGCGGTGCCAGGTGGGAGGCGGCTCTTGGGCCGAGGTGTGCACAGAAGTCTCCCTTCCTGTCCTACTCCTGGCTCAGACGTGCCCTTCTCGGGGAGGGGAGAGGTGCAGGTGAGGACCATGTGGGGGGAACTTGACAAAAGCGATGGCAGCCAGCTCCT
The DNA here is from genome assembly GCF_902655055.1 of Lutra lutra. Taxonomy (NCBI): domain Eukaryota; kingdom Metazoa; phylum Chordata; class Mammalia; order Carnivora; family Mustelidae; genus Lutra; species Lutra lutra. Next base: position 44,802,731 of record NC_062279.1, on the reverse strand, counting down.
TGCAGAATTCCTCAAGAACCACCACGCCTTGGAGGAGAGTCTGGTGGTCCAGCCTGAGGGAGACAGCACGGTGGTAGTGGAGTCACAGCTGGGAGGCGGTGGGAGTGTGCCCAATATGACATCCCAGTGTCCATGAGGCACATTCTTAGCGGCAGACACCCTGAGTGAAGACGGAGCCCAGCAACAGGCCCTCTTTGCACCGCTGGCCCATGCTCCTCTCACTCTTCTTGGGCAGTCTGCCTTCCCATCCTCAGGCACCCATCTCCCTCAGTTACTTACTGCTCCCCAGGGACCTGACCCATCAGCTGCTTGCGCACCAGGAGCAGTTTGCCCGAGAACTGGGGTACCCTCTGAATTCTCTGCATCAAGTCCCCGATCACCTAGAGTGGGAATGAGACAAGGCTGGGGTAGGGGCTGGTGACACTCATGCAGGGTCCCCTAGCTCTGCCGCAGCACAGTGGAGGTGAGGGGAGTGTGTGCCTGTGCATTCCCCTGGAGCTGTCCGGAGTACCCACTCCTGCGGCTTCCACCCCGCCCCATCTGGATCCCCTCCCTTCCTGCAGCCCCATCGACACACACCTCTGGGCTCAGGCATCCTTACCCTGACGAGCACAGAGAACAGACTCCTGCAGCCAGGGGCCAGGTTGATGTAGGGATCCAGGAGGTACTCGTGGATAAGGGGGTGGGGGAAGAGGGCAAGCCGGGACAGGACTGAGGTCACTTGCAGGTTCAGGCTGTATGGCTGTAGGGAACACAGTGGACAAGCCGAGGGTTGGCAGGGGGCCACGAGCATTTTTGCACTCCCCCAGCAAGGCGCCTGGCCAGTGTGAACGTGTGCGGGGGTGGGAGTCTCACGTGATGTGTGTGTGTGTCACGGATTCCCTGGGGCTGAGGGCCAGAACATGTTAAGGCGTGTGGAGCAGAGGCAAGATGGGGCTTCCCGCCTGGAGAAGGGGGAGGGGTCAGGGAAGGGGATATGGAGCTGAAGAACCAAAGAGGAATCTAATACCCACCCCCACCCCCCACCAGGGCACCTGCCTGGAGTTCTCCCATGGGCCCTCACCCTGTAGCCGGGGCCCCAGTTCCATTGGCTACCTGTTCCAAAATCCGGGACATGCGGTCAAACAGCATTCGGAGGAAGTGACCCTCAAAGAAAGGCCGTTCAGGCTCATGAGGGTCCAGGGGTGTGGGGCCCAGGGGCCAGCCCCAAGGGGCAACTCGGGAGCTGCACTCCTGGAACTGAAACAGGAGTGAGAGTTGAGGAGGTGGGCCCAGTGGTCAGGAGGCTCCCGAAGACTGAGGGAACCACGGAGGAAGGATGGACTTGAGGCTCTTGGCCGGAGCAGGGAGCACCTTGGGCAGATCACAGAGGGAGAAGGTGGAGTTTATCAACACCCTGGCTTTGAGGGACAAGAAGTGGGCGTTGGTAGAGGCCTCAACACTCACCAGTCCATAAGCATCATGGACGTATGTGTCATATCCGGTCTCTTCTAGGAAAGCTGAGGTCTTGGCTTCCTCAGGAACCAGGCAGAGGAAACTGAGACACAAGACCCTAGGTGAGGAGGGGCACTGGCTGGGCCGCCCTGCTCCTCCCCACTCCACCTCCATCTCTGAGGGAGCACTGCCTCCTGGGCTGTGCCCCGTCCCGGCTATGGCCAAAGACAGAACAAACCTCAAGTGGCTGAGATTTCCGGACGACTCCCTACCTGTTGACGATCTCAGTCACTGCTGTTTTGCCATCCGAGTTGGTGGCAGGGGCTGGGGGAGGCTTTGTGGAGGGCTGAAAGCTGGAGTTGAGGAAGCCATCTGTGAAGTAGGGGTCTTCCTCCAGATCTCTGTGGCACCAACAAATGAATGAACAAGTGCAGGGGTGTGGGGGGCCGTGAGGGTCCCACCGGCCTGAGGCCTCCCAGAGACACAGGGTTCCACTTACAGGGTGTCCTCGTAGCTCTCGGGCTCGGGTGAGCCCCGGGCCACATAATGGCGGCCCTCCAGGTTGCACAGGACCAGGCCGTGGATGACCTGTTCGTGCGGCTTCTGCAGCAGCTCCTCGAATAACCGCAGGGTGGTGATGCTGATCTGGGTAAGAAAGGATCAGCAGGACCCCAGTTCTAGTGGTCCTGGGAATTGCTCACTCGGATAAGAAAAGAGCAGGCGGCAGGTTTTGGGGAGTGTGGGTGGCAGTCCTTTGGGGGGAGTGCTGGTCTGGGAGCCAGAAGTCTGCCCAGTTCCGGTTCTATTACTAATTTGATGTGTGTTATCAAGTGAGCCAACTGGCTTTTCTGTCTGTTTCCATGGCTGAAAAACGGAACAGCAGCCTCACCTCGCTCGGAGTAGCTATGAGCCTCAAACAAGCCAAGTGAATATGAACTAGGTTTGGAAAACAGAAAATCACACGGCAAGCATCTGGTCGCAGAAAATCACTGTGTGACAAAAGCAGCCACTGTTTTTGGGGGGTACGCATTTCAGTGCCTCAAAGGCAGTACCGCCTGGTAAGCTGATGCAAGAGGGCTAAAACACTCAGAGGACCCCTTGGGCAGGGGTTGGTTGGTGGGTGCCAGAAGGACGACACCCCCCTCCCCCGCCTCACCTCGTCCGAGAGGTGGTCGCAGTGCCCGATGAGGTGAGCACACAGAGTGTGGGGGCCGTCGTCAGGGGCCGCAGGCTGTGGGTCTGTGCCCAGGAGGAAAGCCACAGCCTCTCGCAGCAGCACAGGGGAGCGGAGCTGACGCAGCATGGCCGTGAGCAAGGCGGTGGAGGTCAGGACACTCTGCTCAGAGCTACAGGGAGAGAGCGCTGAGCCAGGCCTGGGGGCTGAGAGCCAGGTTGGGGAGGGCCAGGAGTAAATGAATGTGGGGGTGACAGAACCCTTTCCTGGTTTCCTTCTGCCTTGGCTGGTATTTCTCTTTGCTCCCTAGCTCTCCTGAGGTCCTGGAGTCAGCCCACGTGGCTCTGAGCCACCTGTGTGTCAGGAGGCCAAGCCCGGCAAACATTAACCATGGACCTGCAGACCGGAGTTATTCTGGCCAAGGAGTTCCTGGCCTTAGGGATGAGTAGGGGCCCGGTGGGGCGAGCAAATGGGTCCAGACCATGGCCAGCCCCAGGGAGTGGGACACAGACTTACACATGCAGGAGGTGAGGCTGCAGAATCTCCACGAAAAACTTCTCAGCCACAGCCTTTGCCAAGGCCTCGGCAACCACCTAGGTGCCAAGGACACGTCTTAAGCACGTTTTACCTCCGTGACAGTTTTCCACTGAGAAACTACTGTGTCCTTGCACAGTGTCTAACACAATAGGCAGGCCAAGGGCCCTGCCTAGCTCCTGCAAGGCCCACTGGGTCCTCAAGGTGGACACAGGGAAGGGAGTGGGGTCAACCGCAGGGCACCCCCACAGAGGGTCCCACTGGGGCCCACCCCTGCTCACCGTATGTGCCTCTGTGATGAGGTGGTCACAGTAATCAAACCAGCCCAAAAAGGCAGCCAAGGCCTCCTTGCCAGGGAAGGAAGCTTCATCAGATGGGGCACTGGGCAACCTGAGGGGGAGCAAGGGAGGGGCTGTGAGGTGTGCCTCAGGGATGTTCCAGAATCTGGGCCCCTTCTCCCTGCAACCTCTGTGGCCAGTGCTGGGCGGAAGAAGGTGGGGGAAGCAAAAGTGATGTTCCCTTGGAGGGAAAGCCCGTGAGGATGGGCTGTACCCTCTGGAAGAGGGTGGCCAGCTGCGGTCCCCAACCCTCCTAGAAAACCAGAGGACAGGGAGGGCTTCTAGCCACTTAAAAAATAGCCCAACCCAGCTTCCCCCCACCCCCAAGCGCCTACCTCCAGCTGATGCCCTCTAGTGCAGCAATGTCCGCTGGGTCCAGGAATGGGGGCAGGGACTGGTATAGCTGGCAGAGGTGCTCGGCGACAACACGGCAACAAGGGCTGCTCTGCACCAGGTAGGTGGCAGCGGCAGGCCAAGCCACACTTACCAGGAGCAGCAGGTTCTCCTGCGCCTTCAGAGCCACCCGACCTTTCTAGGGGACAGGGTCATGACTTCAGGACATACATCTGAACCCCTGGATCCCCTCCCAGTGGTTTGCCCTCCTCGTCCCTGCCCACTCTGTCTTGGCGGCTGGCACCTTGCTCTTGCACAGCCCGATCAGGGCGGTGATGAGGTTGCTTTCCCCAACTGCTCCTTCTGGCTCCTCTGTCTCAGCAGGCAGCTGTGAGCTCAAGGCCCGGGCCCTGCACGGACTCATGTCAGGAGCCTTGCTGCAGGAGTGGTCCTTGTCCTGCACACTGGCGGCCTCTCTAGGCAGGGTGGTGGGCTCTTTGGATGACTTCTTCCTACTGACCATCTTTTTGCCCTGCAAAGAAGGTTGGGTGAAGCCATGTCACGGTGCAGACCATTGCCCAGGATGCTCCACTGGGAAGGCAGGATGTGCTGGCTGTCAGGGCCTCAGCATGGAGCTGGAGGGGAAGCTGCCTGGGCGCCTGAGGACCTGCTCCACCCTCTGCTTCCTCAGAAGGGCCTTAGAGGCCTGCCCTGCAGTCTGGGCCCTCCACCCCTGTTCCTCACAGAGGTGCTCACTTCCAGGATGTAGGTGAGCAGGGCTGGGTCCTGTTGGATCTTGGAGCAGAGCACGGTGGTGAACTGTACCTCCTCCTTTTCTGTTTGGGATCCAGGAACTGTCCCACCAAGTCGGAGAAGCTTCTAGAAAGGAAGAAAATTAAAAACAGAGAAGAATGGGGTAGCAAGGAAGAGAGAAGGCTTAACCCTCAGACCCTCCCTGGTCTCCTGGTCTCTCACCTGCACAGGCTTGTGGACGTTGAGGTAATGCAGGAGCGGGTGCTGTACCTGGGCCAGAACCTTGCTGAAAAACTGGAACACCTGCTGTCGCATCCCTGGGGGGTACTGAGGGTCAAGGTGCCCGTCAGAAGGTGGAGGCCACCCACTGCAGGCAATGCTCCTCCCACCCAGCACCGGGCCACAGCACCAGCCTCCCACGATCAGTGCTCAGAGGGCACCTTTTCTGGAAGCCTCCTTCCCTCACTACAGGCACACCTCGACACTTCACTTCCAGACCACCGCAATAAAGCAAATATTACAATCAATGAATACTGCAATAAAGCAAGTCAAATAAATTTTTTGGCTTCCCAGTAAATATAAAAACTACATTTATGCTATACTGTGGTGTATTAATTATGCAATTGCATTATATCTAAAAGGCAACGTATATAACCTTAATTTAAAAATACTGCTACAGGGCACCTGGGTGGCTCAGTGGGTTAAAGCCTCTGCCTTCAGCTCGGGTCATGATCCCAGGGTTCTGGGATGGAGCCCCACATCGGGCTCTCTGCTTGGCGGGGAGTCTGCTTCTCCCTCTCTCTCTGCCTGCCTGCCTGTCTACTTGTGATCTCTATCAAATAAATAAATAAAATCTTTAAAAAAAATATTGCTACAAACTGCTAACCATCATCTGAGCCTTCAACGAGTCATAGCCTTTTTGCTGGTGGGGGCTCTCGCCTCCATGCTGGTGGCGCTGACTGATCAGGGTGGTCGTTGCTGAAGGTGGGAATAGCTGTGGCAATTTCTTAAAATAAGACAACAGTGAAGTTGGCCACATGGACTCTTGCTTTCATGAATGACTTCTCTGTAGCACCCCAAACTGTTTGATACATTTTACTCCCAGTAGAACTTCTTTCAAAACTAGAGCCGGTGCTCTCCAACCTGCGGCCGCTGCTCTCTCGACTATGTTCACACAACGCTCTCAACAATCTTGTCCTCTCAACAATCTTCCCAGCGTCCTCCCCAGGAGCAGATTCCATCTCAGGAAACCTCGTTCCCTGCTCATCCATAAGCAGCAGCTCCTCATCTGTTAGTGTGATCATGAGAGGGAGGCCATTCAGTCCCATCTTCGGGCTCCACTTCCGGTTCCAGTTCTCTTGCCCTTTCCCCCACACTTCCTCCCTGAAGTCGTGAACCCACCACAGTCATCCATGAAGGTTGCGATCAAATTCTTCCAAATTCCGGTTCATGCTGATATTTTGACCTCTTCCCAGGAATCACGAATGCTCTTATGGCACCTGGAACGGTGAATCCTTGCCAAGAGGCTTTCAGTTTACTTTGCCCAAATCCATCGGAAGAGTCACTACCCGTGGCAGCCACAGCCTTATACAAGGTATTTCTTAAATAGTAAGACTTAAGAGTCCAGTGATCCTCGATCCACGGGCTGCAGAATGGAGGCTGTGTTGGCAGAAAACGATCATCTCATTCTACAGCTCCCTCAGAGCTTGTGCCCAACCACGCGCCTTGTCAGGGAGCAGTCGTGTTGGGAAAAGGAGACTTTTTTCTGAGCGGTAGGTCTCAACAGTGGACTTAAAATATTCCAGAAACCATGTTGTAATCTAAAGAGCTTTCGCTCAAGTTTTGTTGTCCTGTTTACAGAGCACGGGCAGAGTGGACTTAGCACAATTCTTCAGGACTCTGGATTTCCAGAATGGTCAATGAGCACTGGCTTTGACTTCAAGTCACCAGCGGCTTGAGCCCGGAACGAGAGAGTCAGCCTGTCCTTTGAAACTTTGAAGCCGGGCGTTGACTTCCCCGCTCCAGCTGTGAGAGTCCTAGCTGGCGTCTCCCTCCAAGAGAGGCCGTTTTATCCGCACTGGAAATCCGTCGCTCAGTGCAGCCTCCTTCATCACCTATCCCTGCTGGATCTCCCGGAGAACTTGCGGCAGCGTCTACACCAGCACTGGCTGCTCACCTTGCACTCTGACGTCAGAGATGGCTTCCTCCCTTATACCCCACGGACCCACCTCCACCAGCTTCCGCCTTTTCTCCTGCAGCTTCCCCACGGCTCTCAGCCTTCAAAGAACTGGAGAGTCGGGGCCTTGCTCAGGATCAGGCTTTGGCTTGACAGAATGTCGAGGCTGGTGTGCTCGTCTATGCAGACCACTCAAGACTTTCTCCACCTCAGCCATAAGGCTGTTTTGCTTTCTTACTGTTCATGTGTCCACTGGAAGGCACTTTGAATTTCCTTCAACAACTTTTCCTTTGCATTCTCAACCTGGCTGCTCATTGTGTGGCCCAGCTTTTGGCCTATCTTAGCTTTTGACATGACTTTCTCACTAAGCTAAATCATTTCTAGCTTTTGATTTATTTATTTTATTTTATTTTATTTTATTTTTAAAGATTTTATTTATTTTACAGATCACAAGTAGGCAGAGAGAGAGAGGGGAGGAAGCAGGCTCCCCACTGAGCAGAGAGCCCGATGCGGGGCTTGATCCCATGACCCTGAGATCATGACCTGAGCTGAAGGCAGAGCCCTTAACCCACTGAGCCACCCAGGCACCCCTATTTATTTATTTGACAGATAGAGATCATAAGTACGCAGAGAGGCAGGTAGAGAGAGAGGGGGAAGCAGGCTCCCTGCTGAGCAGAGAGCCTGATATGGGACTTGATCCCAGGACCCTGAGATCATGACCTGAGCCAAAGGCAGAGGCTTAACCCACTGAGCCACCCAGGCGCCCCTAGCTTTTGATTTAAACTGACAGACGTGTGACTCTTCCTTTCACTTGAACACTTAGAGGCCACTGTAGGGTTATTAGTTGGCGAGATTTCAATATCGCAGTGTCTCAGGGAATAGGGAGGCCCAAGGAGGGGGAGAAAAAGGGGGAATGGCTGGTCAGTAGAGCTATCTTAGAGAGGCATTATTTGTGGTGCTCCCAATTACAATAGCAACATCAAAAATCACTGATCACATATCACTGTAAGAATATAATAACTAAGTTTGAAGTATTACCAGGAATTACCAACATGTGACACAGACATGAAGTGAACACACACTGTCGGAAAATGGCACCAACAGACTTGCTCAAGGTACGGCTGCCCACAAAGTCCAACTTGTAAAAAATGCAGTCCTTGTGAAGCACTGTCAAGTGGAGCGCAACTGAGTAAGTTGTGCCCATCTTTGAAACTGGCCTCCCCCACACTGTCAGGTCCCTGTCCCACTTCTTCGCTCTCCATAACCCCGTCATTGTTGAACAGACCATGCGTGGGCTCCCCTGATGACCCACCTCTCGCTGACTAGAATTTCTGTATTTTAACTGCTGCTGTGTCCGCAACACCAAGGACCCTGCCTGGCCCACGGCTTGTTCTCAGCACATCTTCACTGAATGAACTCTGACTGAATAATGGGAGTGTGTCCACCACACGATGACAGGAACATGGGTGGACGAGCCAGGAACGCAGGGGCTCCCCGGGGTCCTGCCCACCTCAGCCTTGCCCAGTGTGCACAGGGTCTCCAGGATTTTGTGCTGCAGTAGGTACTCCAGACAGGGCCCAGCCTCGCCAGCTGCTGTCTGCTGCCTCTCCTCGTACACCAGGATGTCCAGCATCTGCTTCAGCCGCCAGGGGATATCCGTTTTCTTGGCGGGGGTGTTTTCATCTAATAGGGATTCAGGAAACAAGGGTAAGTGGGGAGAAGAGAGGTTCTCTGGCTTCATGAGGTCAAGGCCCTGGGGCCTGTAGGTGGAGAGAGACTGAGGGTACGCCTGGATTAAGGCCCGGTTCACAGTGGGCTTTGAACGAAGACCAGAGGAAATGGAAATTTACAGCTGGTGCCTCTATATTTAAAAAGACAAAAGACCTTTTGGCTGAGGCCCAGGATACAGCCCTCTGGCTGGGAAAGTGTGCATACTCTAGAGAGGGAGACGGCATCATTTTTTCTGCTAATCCTGGGGTGTACGGGAGTGAGGGTACATTGCTCTGGGCCTGACTGAGAAGCTGTGGGCTTGGGGGTCTCCGTCCTAGAATGTGAAGTGGTCTCAGAGCAGCTTTCCAAGAGGCAAAGCAGCTTTCCTCCTGTCCTTTTTACACTCACAGGAGGCAGAAAGGAGAAACCTTTTTTTTTTTTTTTTTTTACATAGGAGAAGAAAATCCATGCATGACCACGAGTTCAGAGGCAAACCTGCTCCACTGTGCAAAGGTCTTGATGGAGAAGCAGAGGCTTTCTTGGTGAGAGTCTCAGAGACTGTATAAAGCAAGTTTTAGTGCTTTGGGACAAGCCTTGGAGCACCCCCTAGCTTATTTTGAAAGCATTGGCTTTTGAACAACAGCTCACCTCACCCATCCCTGTACCTGTGGTCTAGGGAGTGTTCTGGAAATTAATAGAATCAGGTTCTGGTGAAGCCCCAGGGGGGACCTGAGTCAGTTCAGGATCTTTTCCTATATCCTGGTAGACTGGGGCTCTCTGTCAAGAGATCTTCAGTCTAAAAGGTACAGACTTCCAATTAAAAAGTAAGTCAGTCCTGGGCGCCTGGGTGGCTCAGTCGATTGGGTGTCCCAGTCCTGATTTTGGCTCTGGTCATGATCTCAGGGTTGTGAGAGCGAGCCCTGCATCAAGCTCTTGCTGGGCATGGAGCCTGCTTAAGATTCTCTCTCTTTCCCTCTCCCTCACACCCCCCTGCTAAAAAACAAATAACAAAACAAAAACAAAAACAAAAAATAATAAATAAATAAGTCCTGAGAATGTTATATACACACAGTGATTATAGTTAAAGTATTGCATATTTGAAAATTGCTAAAGAGTAGATCTTAAAAGTTGTCATCACAAGAAAAAAAATGGGTAACTAGTTAGGGTGATGGATATTAACTAGACTTACTGTATTGATCACTTCACAATATATCTATATATTGAATCAATAGGTTGTACCCCCAAGTTACATGATATAATGTTACATCAACTATACGTCAAAAAAAGAAAAAAAAGCTCTTCAGTTTAAAGCCATCGCTCTCCACCGGGGTGATTCTGCCCCCAGGACAATTTGGCCATGTTTGGAAAGACACGGTTATGGCAATGGAGAGCTGCCGCTAACCGTTCCACCGCGCACCCCCAGAAGCCCGCCGCCACAGAGAATGACCAAACACAAACATTAGCTGTGCCAAGATCGCAGAACCTGGTCTAAAAAGGACACTTAGGGGGTCCCTCAGAGTGTCCAAAGACTGCTTTTTAATTTCTCGGGCTGGCTCAGGCTGGAAATCAAGTCTTCAGGAAGGGGGTAGGCTGGAATCAAACCCTAGTGTGAACCAGGATGTAGAAAGCGGGGGATGCAGGACAGGGTTACCTGGCAACCAGCACGTATCCACGAATACCAACGTACTGACTACAAAGCAGCCAATCGGATTCCGCCCCCTCTGGGAGTGCTCCTGCTGGGCTCAGAGCACCCGAAGCTTTGGCTGTCTGGGGTGTCAGCTGGGGGAGAAGGATCCGGACATGTTACATGCCTTGGCTTTTGTTCTCCTCCTACCCTAGATTTCCATAAGGGAAATGCCCTCTAAGTTAGCTCAGGGAAAGGAGGAGGAATTGATCCCGCTTCTTTTCTTTTCATCAGTAAGCCCTGGGCATGGGCCCTGAGGACCGCAGGCCTGGACACTCTGCCTAGCTGGAAGCCAGGGGCAAGTGGGGCTTACCCTCTGCCTTGCAGTCAGGTCAGTGACATGCCCGACTTCCTAGTCCCCACTCCTATCTCACACAGTTCCTCTCCCAAAAGGTCAGGGTGGGGCCAGCCCCCACTCTCCACTCCTGTGTAGCCCTTGTCACCCTCTCCAGGCCACATGCGTCTCTGCCTGGCATGGTGACACAGCCCACACCTTCCTCCCCACTGCCTGTGGGGCTCTCCTGGCCAGGGGAGACCGGGTCCCACCTGTACTTTCAATGTAGTAGTGCGTGATGCCCTTCCAGTGCTCCACGAAGGCCTCCAGCAGGTCAATGCTGGGCTCCCGCTGTGAAGAGAGCAGAGACACAGTGTAAGGAGCTGCCACTGTGACCACGGGCTCCAGTGCCACTGCTGCTCATCACAATGGATGGCCCACCATCTACCAGGGCTCAGGTCAGTGCCAGGCCCTGGAGGAGGTGCCAGATTCTCAAAGGGGGCAGAAACACGTTTTCTCCAGGACAATCTCCTGGCCCCTCTCCCAGCGCCCCTCTCTCCCAGAGAGGCTGTGCTCCTGCTACACGTCATGATTCCACAGTCCCTGGCCTGGGAGAGCTAAGAATATCGGTACGGAAGATGGACACAGAAACAGATCATCTCAAGATGGTCATGCTACCAGAGAGGGATGTTGAGGAAAACAGGAGAGCACCCTGAAAACAACAAAATCAAAATGACACACAGGGAAAACATGGCAAAGACAAAGCTTTCCGGCCCCTCCCTGTCCAAGAGTCTGCACAAATCTGTGTTCGAGGCCATCGAAAGAATTCATTCAGCCAGATGGGTAATGTTAGCATAATATTCATGAGGTGTCTTACTTCGAACATGCCTGCATCTTTTGTCCAAGGCCGCAGGCTGCCAGAGTTGCTGGGAAGGCACAGCCTGCAGCCCCAAGGAATTCTATTTCTGCTATGAGCAATGCCCCTTTTCCAGAAGTTACCTCTTCGTCTCCATACTGGTAACAACTACTTTCCCTGAGAACTCCAGAAAAGAGCATTCGTTCTCTTTCCTTGCAGAGTAAACGTTTACAGGGAAAAAATACGTAATCAAATAGTCCCTCACCACAGGTGCTCATTTCTACCTCTCTGTCTCTGTTCAGGCCACTCCTTGGCCCAGGAGGCCCTCTGTCACCCTACCCTTGCCTAGAGCCAAACAGCCACCCATGAGGTCCAGCTGGTCCAGCTAAGGGCCACTGGCTCCACAAAGGCCTCAGCAGAATTCTTGGACTCATCTCTTTCTAACCTCACACTTCACAGCATCACAGAACTGTCTACTCCCATCGGTTCTTGGCCTTTTGGCAAAGATCAAGTGCAGAACTGTCTACTCCTGATTCATTCAGGAAATCTCTTTTGAGTGCCTACTGTGTACAAGACACCGTGCTAGGTGCCGTAAGCAAAACAAGGTCATCGGAGACCCAGTGCCAGGGAGAATAGAATATGAAAAATGCCCCAAATAACTCAGCTGTAGGAAATAGTGTGAGAATGCGGGGCAGGTGGAAAGTAGCCCATGGGAAAAGAGCACTAGAACAGAGAAGGCTTTACTGAGGTTATCCTGAAACTAAAACATGAGGAAAGCAGTCCCAGGCCAATAATCAGAGATGAAGGCAAGACAGTTCCTGCGGAAAGAACTCTACAGAGTGTGTCTGGGACAAGGATGGATTGATGAGTGTGGGGGCCTGAGAACATCGAGCCACTGGGTCAGGATTGGTTCCTGCAGGCGGAGGAGGGAGGGGTGGGGGGAGGGAGTTCAAGGACATTTGCTGAGCAGAGTCCTCGGGCAGTTGCATGTAGGAGATGAAGGCAGGAAGACTGGTTTAGAAGGCCATGAAGACAGGAGGAAGAAGCAGTAACACCAAATCAGAGGCCCTGAAACTCTCCCCACAACCTTCGTCTGCCCAGGGAACCTTATCTTCTTTCATGCGTAGTTGTTGGGGGGCATGACCCTTACTGGAGCTTCATCTCCCATGGTCATTCCAAAAACACCGTCCAAATGGAGCCAACGCGTCAAACCATGTCCTGTGTGAGACTATGACTGGGGGATTAGAGTCTTCCCTTCTACTAGACTGTGAGCTCCCTGAGGGCCCAGATTCTGCGAGTTCTAGCTCTGCCTGCCCCTAAAGGGCTCTGCCACTAGTGACTACATCACATTCGTATTTACTCAATATCTCAGCAAACTCCTTTAAACATTCTTTCTTTTTCTTGTCTCAGGAAAGCCCTCAGGGCCTTGACTGGCACCAATCATCTTCCAGAGCTATGGTGAGCTCTCATCTAGCCCCAAAATTCATTTATAGTCTCCTGAACCGTTACTCTGGGCTAACACTGAAAATGAACAATCCAGTGAGGACAGGAGACCCTGGAGAACACAGATGGTCAGCAAACAGATTGTAATGAAACAGACTGTTAGAACAAAGCAAGGGGATCATCTTCCCCTGAATCTACTATTAATTATTATAGCTCCAAAGCCATTGTACCAAATGATTTATGTTAAAGAGAAATTATTAAATTACTAATTATCTTTGTTAATAATAATAAAGAATACTTTCTAAAAGAACTCTAACGATCACTATTCTGTTATGTCAGAAGAGGGCAGGAAGGAGCACTCTTCCTCCTTTAACAAGGAGTCAAGGAACCAGCTTGGGTCTTAACCTGGAGATGGAGGCAGGGGAAGACCTATGCCCCTGATTTTGGGGGTGAGGGGGGAAGAGGGGTACCCTCTCTCCTGACAGTTACACGGAGCCAGCCAAACTTCCCCGGCACTGTCTATGTAGCCTATACTCAGGGGCCAAAAATCACCTGCCTAAAAATGCCTCCTTTGATCACCAGTCCCTCCTCCAGTCCCTGAGGCTGAAATGCCCACACTGGAAGCATTAGAAAGTCACTTCTCAGGACTAAGGCTCTCTCTGGCCTGTCTACCTGCCCTATGTATGGAGCTTTCCCTGAGGGGTATGAAGTGGTTCATTACATCACTTTCTAAGATGACAGCTGTTTTGACTGGAGACAAGGTGGAGGGGAAGGCAAGATTATTCTAGAACCCCTCCCTAGGTGGGCTGCCTGAGACCTCAGGAAGGGCGGGCTGGGACAGGTGGAGGAGAGGTGGGAGGAGCTTTTTCCTTTCTTCACAAGTCTGATTAAGGCTGAGACTGTTCTCATTTATAATAAGCTCTCTTTGGGGGGAGAAAGGAGGCGGAACACAAGGTTGTTTCTCCTGAGCAAGTCTGACAGAGTATAGCAAATCGATCAATCAGAGGAGGGCTTCCACTTTGAGACAAAAGAACTGTTAACTTTACGGACAGATTCCTGGCAGGGTTACTTTGAACAGAAGGCATTCGGCCTCATTCTATCTAAACTGCACTTTTATCTTGCTCAATGAGGTGAACCCGCCTCTGACCAGCCTTCAACCCCAACAGAAATGGCAAACACAAACGCTCCCTCATATGGCCGCCCCAAGGTTCCCCCATTGCTGGCCGCTCCTGACTCAAGGTCACTCTGGCCAGCGCGCGTGCGGTGTGAGACAACATTCTGGATACGCCCTGTGGCCCCCGGCAGGCTCCTTCCTGGGCCAGGCGCCCACCCTCCCCCGGACTGTATATATACAGGCTTCCTGGGGACGTGGCCGATCTGGGCCGGAACTTCCCAAGTGAAAGCTGAGAAAGCCTGACTGAGGTCTTGGGGTTGTCTGGGGGCTCAGAAGGAAGGGAAGAGGCATCTATTTTTCCAGCCCAGGTGACCAGGAAGGGAGGAGCGTAGCGGGGGGAGGGGGGAGGGGGGAGGAGGACGGCAAAGAGCCTGGGCTAGGGACCTTGGGGAAGAAACTACTGGGTGACAAGCGAGCCCTCTAGCACAGAAGAGTTTGGGAACTGGGAGCAGGAAAAATAGGAAGCCATTTCGGGAAAACGGTTAGGGGCTGGGTTGATCTGGAGAGAAGCTGGGAGTAGGCGCGATCGGCAAAGAGGCCACGGGAAGCAGGAAGGGCTAAGCGGGAGGGGCGCGACCGCGGAGAGAGGGGGCTCCGCGAAAGGCCGCCGCGGCCTGGGTGGGGGTCCCTTCCCCAAGACCGGCCCGCGCCCTCCGCGGGCCTGCCCGCCGGCTCCTCCCCCGGCCCCGCGCCCGCCCTTCCGGCCCAGGCCCCGCGCGCCCGGGCCTCCCCGGCCTCACCGCCCCCACGGCCTCCTGCAGCAGCGCCCCGAGCCGGCTCAGCATGGTGGCGGCCCGGCCCGGCTCCCGGGCGGCGGTGGCGGTGACGGCGGTGGCGGCGGTGCGGCGGCGGAGCTCGCAGGCGGAGGCGGCCCCGGAGACGCGGCGAGGGGGCGGGGCCCTGCCTGGTCCGCCCCGCCCCGGCCCGCTGGGGGCACCCACCGCCCCCAGCCCGGCCCGGGCCCCCGCCCGCGCTGTCGGAAAGGAGGCCGGGCGCAGACGTCGCCCGGCGGTGGAGAGCAAGTTAGGGTGGGGGATGCGCCCTGGAGCCCGGCGACGCAGCGGTGGGGCGCCGCGGGGCAGCAGGTTCACGCGGCCCGGTGGGGGGAGCCAGGTGGCAGCGAGAAGGGCTAGTGGGACCAGGAGTTTCTTCCACGAGGAACGGGAAGGTTTGTGGGTCCTGTAAGTCTCTAGACGCCCCTGCCCCCAACCCCTATCCGATACAGTAGCCACTGTCCGCAAGTTGCTGTCGAGCCCTGAAACCAACTTGCGAGTCCAAATAGAGAGGCGCTGAAGAGTACCCCGGATTCTGAAGACTCGCTACAAAAAGAAGATATAAAATAGCTCACTCGTGATGTTGTACGTTGACGATTGTTGAAATTGTAACATACTCGATATATTGGGTTAAATGAAGTATATTATGAAAATTAATTTCACTTGTTGCTTGTTCCTTTGCGTGGATACAGCACTGGTCCAGAGGTCCTGCAGAGGAAGTGACAACCGGCCGGGCTATCCCAGCAGCGCCCAGGAAGGAAACAGAAGGTGGGTCTCCCACATCAAGAGGCCCCCTGCCCGGGAAAGTTGGGCCCAAGAATTACGCAGGTAGAGCGGGAATGTCCAGGACATTTCCTGGAATGTCCAGAGCGACAACTCCACCTGTTTAAAGCCCATTCCCGCCACCCTCTGGAATGAAAAGATCTTCTGAGGAGAGGGCTGGTATCTGTTCAAAATTTATTTCTGCTGACCACAGACGTATGATGAGAGGGTGGGGGTTTAATGTGACACTAGAAAGGAGGGTAGCCTCTACCGCAAAGCTGTAGGACCCAGAGTTGTGGGGTCTTGGGATTTCACTGCACTAGCCCTGCTACTTTGGGCCTCATTCACGGGTCAGGCGGAGGCCCAGGAGACGCGAACCGCTCCAGAGACGGCTGTGTACCCTGGAGTAGAGCCTGGAGTCCAGCCTGAGTCACCAGGGGTGGGGGCAGCGTTGTGCCCAGCCCAGATGTGGCTAGCTTTTGGATCTCAGTTTTCAGACAGCTGCCTGGGAAAAAGACACTTTTTTTTTTTTAAGATTTATTTATTCATTCATTTGACAGAGATCACAAGTAGGCAGAGAGGCAGGCAGGCAGAGAGAGGAGGAAGCAGGCTTCCCTGCTGAGCAGAGAGCCCGGATATGGGGCTCGATCCCAGGACCCCGAGATCACGACCCGAGCCCAAGGCAGAGGTTTTTACCCACTGAGCCACCCAGGCGCCCCAAAAGACACGTTTTTAAATAGCCCATCTGCAAATGGGCAGCTGTGAGGAACGCTATGGGAAATGAGAGGTTTTAAGGCCAGAATGTATAAAAACAAAGGGAAGAAACGGGCCTGTTTGTGTCCAGAGAGGTGACTGGGAGAGTTGGAGACCTGAGTCCAGTCCTGCGCTGTGGTTTTCTGGGCCTGCTTCTGCAGAGGTCAGGGTAGCGGCTGCATGGATTAAATCCGCTTTCCCCAAGGAACTCTAGGGGATAGTGAGAGTGCATTAGGAATCCATAGCCTTTCATTTGGCTTCACTTAAAACTTTATCTTAAAAGTTCAGTGGATACATTTATATGTGTTATATGCCAAAAGCATTAGAGCCCACCGATGTACAGGTGACCCTTGGACAACATGGGTTTGGGCAGCACACGTCCGCTGATACATGCGGTTAGTGCAGTACTCAAACTGTATTTTCTCTCCCTTGTGATTTTCTTTTTTAAAAAACATTTTTTAAGTTTAATATTTTATTATTATTATTTATTAAACTCTACACCCAACATTGGGCTTGAACTCCCAACTCTGGGATTAAGTGTCGCATGCTCTTCCAACTGAGCCAGCCAGGTGCCCCTCTCCCTTATGATTTTAATATTTTCTTTTCTCGGGGCGCCTAGGTGGCTCAGTTGGGTAGGCATCTGGCTTCAGCTTAGGTGATAATCTTGGAGTCCGGGGATCAAGTCGGCATCAGGCTCCCTGCTCATTGGGGAGTTGGGTTCTCCCTTCCTTCTGACTCTCCCCCTGCTTGTGCACTCTCTCTCTCTCTCTCTCAAATAAATAAATAAATAAATAAATCTGTAAAATTCCTTTTTCTCTAGCTTACTTTACCGTAAGGATGCAGTATGTAGTGCATATAACATGTGAAACGTGTTTATCGACAGTTTATATTAGTAAGGCTTCTGGTGAACAGGCTAACAGCAGTTAAATTTGGGAGCAGTCAGAAGTTATATGCAGATTTTTAAAGATTTTATTTATTTGACAGAGAGAGACACAGCGAGAGAGGGAACACAAGCAGGGGGAGTCGGACAGGGAGAAGCAGGCCTCCCGCTGAGCAGAGAGCCCAATGTGGGACTCAATCCCAGGACCCCGGGATCATGACCCCAGCCGAAGTCAGATGCTTAACCAACTGAGCCACCCAGGCGCCCCATAGATGCAGATTTCTGACTGTGTTTTCTAACAACCCCCATGTTGTTCAAGGGTCAGCTGTATTTAAAGTCTGCCAGATTAGCTCATTTGGGAGAAAACCTTTGAATAAAGCCATTTCTTCTGTCAGTTTAAATGAGGGCCAAGGCTGTTGCTGGGTGAATCATTTTAAATGCACGAGTCACTAAGCCCAGCTCCAAGAAGAGGGGACATTGACACTACGCTAGCTCCATGGGAGGAGTGCGAATGGGTTTGTGTGCATTTCTAAACCATCACAATTTTGTAACTACTTATCTGTGTGGATCAGGATTTTCCTGAGCCGGTGCAGCCAAATACAGTAGTGAATGAGCTCTCATGTGATAAAGAGGCAACTGTTGTCTATAAATCTTAATTTAAAAATGTTTTAGTCATCGAAGCTTCTTTGTTCTCATTCATTTTCATCATTATTAGCTATAAAATTTAACTTGTAAATGTATTCCAATTTTTTAATTAAGATATAATTTTTTTAAAAAAGTTTGCTACTGAAAAGGTTTGGAAACTGCAGGACTAAGTGATCACCAAGGTTTGGCATCCTTTCACATGCATATGCTTGTATACAATCTGTGTGTGTGTGTGTGTGTGTGTGTGTGTGTGTGTGTGTGTGTGTGTGTGTTGTGGGAAGGAGCACTGAGAGATTCTCCTAAGGCTTTGTCTTAGGGACCCAGCTCCACTTCAAGTCTCTCCACATCTCAAGAACTTAAAATCCTTTGGGTCTTAGCCTGCGGTCTGCCTCACCGGGAGCATTTCCCAGTGACCTGTGACCAAACGCTGCCTCAGCACCCAGGGAGCTCTGTGGACGGGGGGGTGCTGGCCTCCCACCACTGTATCCCCAAGTACTGGAACAGGGTAAGCTCTCTAAACATTGGCTGACCACCTAAAATTGGGTAACTATTCCTCTTTCCCCCCCACCCCCACCTCCTCATCTGCCCTCCCTGCTGTCCCTTGGGGAAGGGGCAGTCCTTATATTGGGGAATTCCTGGGTTAGCAGTCGAGAAACTTGCATGTAGCTTCAGGCTTCAAATGAACAGCCTCTTCTAGAACGTTCTCTTTCGCTGAAAGGGTTGAAATGATCTTCACTGGCACCCACACACGATGTCCTCCTTCTGATCTTCTGGTCAGATCTGCACCCTCTCCAGCCACATTCACACTCCAGGTCCCTGTCTGCACTCCCTGGGAGGCCTTAGCCAAGTCACCCAAAACCAGGGGACCCCCTCGTCTGTCAGCCTCCACTGAACCCAGGGTCCACTAGATCTCACCCATCGTTTTTCCACTGCTTGGTTTTCCCTGCCTGCTCTTCGGTAGTCCCCTCACCCCTACTTCTAACAGCTGACCTCCTCTGTGGTTTGGCCTCCCCGCAGACTAGGAGCATCGGGCCATGAAGGGGGCAATCACGTCCCGTGTTGATGAGCTGGATTACCAAGCTGAGTGCTCGGGACCTCAGCACAGGACAAGCCGGCTTTGCCCCTGACTTTCTGCCCTTCCTCTGCATCTCCGTGCTCACCCAGCCCCTGAAGAGGAGGCAGCAGCTGGGACCCTGCAAGGCTAGCCCTGCTTCCGGGGCCCGGGGTTGAGGGAAGGGCAGCGGGTCTCTGCTGTTTCCCCCTCTTCCAACCCTTGGTGCTTCCCATCTGAACCCTCACTCCCAAGACTTCCCTCAGCCTGGCGTCACCTCTCCCTCTTACCCAGATCTGGTGGCTCAGAAAGAACAAACAGATTTGGGGACCCAGTGCAACCTTTTAATTCCAAGCAGAGTCCCCCCTCCCACAGCATTGTCACACACACACACACACACACACACACACACAGTGGAAAGGGATGCCAGGATCTGGGCAGGAACAAAACCCAGACCCGGGCAAAAATATATATATAATTATATACACATATGTATCTGTAGAGAAGAGAAGCTGGGAGTGTGATTAAGGTAGGGCAGAGAGTTAGGAGAGAAAGCAGCTGGGGGGTGCCCCAATAAATTACATTCTTTAGACAGCGTGGTGGGGGTGCATGGGAGTGGGCAGGACCTGGTGGCCAGGACACTCAGCCTGGCCTCATGATCCATCCAAGAGCGCCTGGAGGCCTGGGTTCTGCCCGGGACTGGGTGCTGGAAGTCTAGCTGACTTTGCCTGGAGGCTGACGGTGGGCCGGGGTTCTGCTGAATCCCCACTCTAAGCCAAGGCTTCTGGGGAAGCCACAGGGCTGGAGCAAGAGGCTTTGAAGCTTAGGGGTCGTGAGGAGAGAACAGGGTGAGCTGGAGGACAGGGTGACCTCATTGCTAGAGGCTGAGCTCAAGTCGCTCCTGCTAAGAGTCGGAGAAGCCAGAGGCCCAGGTGCAGGGGAGGCTGTCCTCCGAGGGGAGGTGAGGAGGCGTGCCTGGGTGCACACGGAGTCCCGCGGCTCTCCCTGCCTGCCCAGCTGCTTCTCACCGTCACCCTCCTCCCAGGAGGCCCAAGGGTTCTACCCACCCACTGGTCAAAATGGCCAACACATCTGCCCACTAGGTGCTGCCTTCCCTTCTCCTTACTCTCTTGGGGGGACTCTCCTGTGGGGGTGGGGTGGGAGAGGGTGCAAACATTATCTCTGTGTGTGCTGGGCTCCAGACGGGGTTTGCCCTGTGCCGTGAGGGCCAGTGGGGAGGGAAAGGGGCCCCTGGCTCCTTGTGAGGAAGCGAGTTCAAGTCCTACAACCCCGGCCCTGCAGAGGTCTTGGCTCCCCCTCAGCGGGGGATGGAGCCAACCCTACCTCTGTCCCCCCCGGCAACCTGCTCCCTTAAGAGATGATGCCTTGGGGTCTAGCGGCCCCAGCTCCAGAGCCCCAAAGCAGCAGGGGAGAGCATCAGTCACAGAGTGGGAAGGGTGATCAGAAGAGAGAAGCCTTTTTCTTGAGTTCATTCCGCTTCCACAGGGCCAGCTTGCTAAACTCTTCAGGAGACATGGAGAATACCCTTGAGAAGTCCTCGGCTGACAGGTGTCTCTGGAAAGGGGACACCCCGAGGCAGCTTAGGGACAGGGGCTCGGGGCGGGCAGGGCCAGGTGACTAAGGGAGCACTCAGAGAGGGCCCTGGACTCTCCCATCCATTTCCTCTGCATACCTCAAGCCTCATCCGGTCCACACCTGGAGGCAACTTGGTCCTCCCCTTATTGGTCACCATAAGCATTTCGTAGGGATAGATCTGGGGGAGAGGGGAGGGGGCAGCCTTAGGCCCATAGAGCCTCCTGTCAGCGTAACCCCCCTCAATTCCCTGGGCCGCCTATCAGCCTGTAAGGGCCACTGGGGCCCACGCCATTTTTGCCAACCATCTCCCCCAACTTCCCTGCTGCCCTCCCATCACTGACCCCTTAGTGCATTCGCTTCCCTGGCTTCTCCCCACCAGCTGGCTGGCCCACCCCCACTGCAGGCGGTTCTGTCCCCTGCCCACCACCCCTGGCTCTGCCCCTGCCCCTCACCTTCTGCTCCAGCACACAGGGCAGGGAGTTCCCCCGGTCCATCCTCCCCCTCTGGCCCTCTCCGTTCTGGGGAGACCAAAGCCGCAGTGAGCCAGAGTGGGGCAGGGAGACCTCCCCAGCCTTACCCGGGGCTTCTCGGGGCTTCTCATGTCTTTACCATGCAGCTCTGTGGCCCCACACCTCCCCCCCAACACTCCCGTCACCCGTCTGTGGCTTCTGCTGCTCCGCGTGCTCCCCTCCAGAAGGAGCTCACCTGCAGGCCTGCAGGAGAGAAGAGTCACTGTCCGGAGGCAGCTATGAGGTCAGCAGGCCTCCAAACCTGCCAGCACCGCATCCCCAACCTCCAGCCACAGCCCTGCCCACATCACAGCCGCGGGCTACCCTGGGGCCTGTTGGGGCCCCTTTCCCGGCTTGCCTGACATGGGGGGGTCCCTGCCTCTCACCTGGGCTTCCAGTCTCACTCCCAGAGGGGCTGAAGTCTGTGGACTGTAGCTAGAAAGGACATGAAGGGGTCAGAAGGAAGCTGGGGAACTCCGCACTGCCCCCCAGGATGCCCCAGTAGCTCAGTCCCTCCGAGGCACCCGACGGCACACTTCCCTTGCAGTCTGTGGTCTTCCTCTGTGATCTTACCCGGCTCAGCGTGGTCCTGCCATAGGCGGGGAGAGAAGATGACTTCGATGTTCCTGCGTGCAAGGCTGGGAGAGAGCAAGAGGGCCCATTCAGTGCCTTTGTTCTGACCATCATTCTTGAGAGGGCTGCCTCCCTGGCCTCCCCTGCCAGAGGCAAGGTGGTGAAGCATAGGCCTGGGGGGGCCCGGGGGGGCCCTGTTGGCTTCTGGCTAATGCTCATTACCTTCCACAAGTGCCCTGTGCTCTTGGCTCTGAACTGTCTCATTAAGTACACATCTGGGGACGCCTGAATGAATCTGTTGGTTGAGCATCTGACTTTGGCTCAGGTCATGATCCCAGGGTCCTGAGATTGAGACCTGCATAGGGCTCCCTGTTCTGTGGGGAGTCTGCTTCTCCCTCTCCCTCTGTCCTCCCCCCTGCTTGTGCTCTCTCTCTAATAAATAAAGTCTTTAAAAATAAATACATACACACACACACACATACACACACATCTGGGTGTAACGCCCGAGTGTTAGAATTGATAGATCAATGATGGCCAGAGGATCACCATCCTAAAATGAAACTCAGAGCTACAAAAAAGTATCTGAAATTTAGTTAGTCAAAATAATTAGAACCATTACAATCTTATCATTAGCAATACTAGTGATCAAATTTCAGATGTTTGATACTACAATACAGAAATGATCGTTTCCTCCCCACCCCACTCCCCGCACTGTGAGCTGCTAGACTGTACCAGCAGCCACTGTGCAGCACATCTGTGGGGAGCCTGGTTGGCTCCGTCCGCACAGCACAGGACTCTTGATCTTAGGGTTGCGAGTTCAAACCCCATGACGCCTGTAAAGCTGACTTAAAATTAAATACGTAGACTTCCCATTTGCAAGATCAGATGTCACTTTCAACTCACACATTTCATGGTAGCGCTTAGCTTTCTTGCACAGCAGACTGTAACTCAAGAAAACTGGCTTTCAGTTACTAGGTTTTCCTAAAAAAGAACTTTATAACTAATATTCTTAGTTTGGCCAGATCTCAAGACTCTTCCATGTCCAAATGCTAGAAACCATTGGCATTCTATGGCAATCATTCTGATAAAGGTTTTTAAGGTGTACTTAATTATTTAAGTAAGTAATTTCTATAGCCAATGAAAGGCTCGAACTCATGACCCCAAGATCACTAGTCACACACTCCTCCAACTAAGCCAGCCAGGCACCCTGACAAACATTTTTGTTTGATAGATTCAAAACTGTAAGAAATTGTCTTCTTAAAACATTCTTTTAAAAGCTGTTGTTTGGAAGTTTTGTGAGAACAAAATGTGTCTTGAGGAACTTGTTTTTCTTAATACTTTTTTTTTAATACTTCTTACTTTTGTACAGGAAATTATCTGTTTCTACAAAGATCAGTCATTATTGAAGTATTTCACTTTTTTAAAAAAAAGATTATTTATTTATTTATTTATTTGACAGACAGAGATCACAAGTAGGCAGAGAGGCAGGCAGAGAGAGGGGAAGCAGGCTCCCTGCTGAGCAGAGAGCCTGAGGCAGAACTCGATCCCAGGACCCTGAGTCCATAACCCTGAGCCGAAGGCAGACCTTAACCCACTGAGCCATCCAGGCGCCCCTGAAGTATTTCACTTTTGTATTTATTAGAGAGAGAGAGAGAAAGACACAGACAGGGCTCGTATAAGCAGGGGGAGGGGCAGAGAGAGAGGAAGTAGACTTCCCGCTGAGCAGAGAGCCTGAAGTGAACCTTGATCCCAGGATGCTGGGATGTTGAAGGCAGATACTTAACGGTCTGAACCACCCAAGCACCCCAGCATTTCCCTTTCCTGAGAATAAGTAAACATTTACATTTCAAGTGACTGATAGAATTTCAATCTACAAAGCACGTAAGATTTTTACTTCAAATTACTCTTATTTATTTTCAAAGATTTTATTTATTTATTTGACAGAGAGAGACAGAGAGAGAGGGAACACAAGCAGAGGGAGTGGGAGAGGGAGAAGCAGGCTGCCCACTGAGCAGGGAGCCTGAAGCAGGGCTCGATCCCAGGACCCCAGGATCATGACCTGAGCCGAAGGCAGACACTTAATGGCTGAGCCACACATGCCTCCTTCAAATTACTTTTAGAAAGCTTATTTATGTTTGAAAGTGACCATTTCAATGTTACTACGAAGTCAGAATGACATGCCTGTTCATAATTCTGAAATTGTTGAGGGCCCCTGAGTGGCTCAGTGCATTAAGTGTCCGACATGATTTCTGCTCAGGTAGGTCATGTCTCAGGGTCCTGAGATAGAGCCCCACATTGAGCTCCGGGCTCAGTGCAGAGTCTACTTGGGATTTTCTCTCTCTCTGCCCCTCCCCCTGCTTATACACATACGCATTCTCTCTCTCTCTCTCTCTAGTAACTAAATTTAAAAATCTTAAGAAAACAGTCTGAACTTGTTTAGGTGGATTAGATATGACCGTAACCTGTGCAATCACATGATCACCATCACATACAAGTTCAGGGATGCCAAAATTGATGAGGAAGTAGACATTTGGCTCTTCCACTTTGTCAGGCCAAAATGGAAGTTGAAAGGCTAATTCTGACTGAATAGCAAAATCTGGTGGAACATGAAGATTGAATCCCACCTTCGGGGCATCTCTCCACCTGCCTCTTTCTTCAGGCCTTCACTATTCTACATCCTCTAAGAAGGCCCTATTGTAACTCTTCCCACTCATACTGAAGCATCATCCTTGGGACTCAGTGTCCCTGTGGATGTCCGTGCACATATGGCCCTTACAGCTCCTTGAATCCCCCACTCCGGTGGCCTCCACCTGCACCCCCCGTTGAGGCAGCCCCTTAAATGGCCACCCCAGGGGTCTTGTCTACAACGCCAGCACCTTGACATCTGAAGCCCGGGAATCCCACTTTGCAGCCACTGCATCACACCCTTCCTTGTTTGCAGCTTCCCCTTAGCCTCACTCCCAGCACATCCATTCATCAGGATCGTGGGGACCTCCAAGGTCTTGATCTCTACCCATGTCCCCGAGTTTTGCTCCGCGGTCAGCAGGCCCCCGGCCCCTCCTCCCTCAGGGCCTGCCTCATGCAACCCTAACCCTGGATCGACCAGCTCCCCGTCCCTGCAGCCCTCAGCTTCTCCTGGTACCCACTCCTGGACCCAAGTCCCCAGCCCGAAAGCAAGAGGCATTTCGAGGCCGGAAGATGGCCTCTCGCATCCTGAATCCTGCTTGGGGGCAGGTGGTGGGGCAGGCTCCAGGGCACAGCCTTGACATCCTCCCTTCCCTCTCTTCTCTGCATAATCCCATTTTCTCTCAAGGTCTTACACAAGCTGAAGACTCACCTCACCCTGCAAGCTTCCGGCTCAGTTAAGACCCGGCTGCCACCTACACGTGCTTCAAGCCCAGCATGTCCCAAACCGGTCCCTTCGTCCTTCCCCCAAGACCCACTCCCTCATCACCTCAGTTCCAGGTTTGTCCCTACCCAGCACCCAAGCCAAGAACCCCCACTCGGCTCTCTCCCCACATCCAATCAGCCACTTAGTCCGGCTGACTCCATCTCCTATATGTTTCTTAAGCCCACAGCCCTTCTCTGGGCCTCAGCATAGCTTTAGCCCTTACCCAGCCCCTTGGAAAATTTGGTGGAGTGTCTCCGAAGATGGCCTGCCTGTTCTCTCCCAGCCTGTGTGCCTTTGAGCCACTGCCTTCATCAGGCACTGGAATGCCTCTCCCCTCCCCCGAGTAGAGGCTGCCTGCTGAGCTGCTCTGACCAACAGGAGTGGGGCTTGGCTCCGAGGCTAGGCTTTCATAGGCCTCAGAGTTTCAGCTTGGGTTCTCACATCTCCCTCCTTCTGCTGCAGCTCTGGGGAAGTTCAGGCTAGATTCCAGCGATGGACGTATAGTACCCAAAGCCCAGGCCACCACGTCTCTGGTTGATCTGTCACCCCAAGGCACACTCTGGGTTCTGGAACTGAAGGCTCCTGCAGGCCTGTAAGTGGACCAGGACGTTTCCTGTTCCTTGCCTCTGCTCCCATGCTGTCCTCAGTGTCTGAAGAGAATATATCTTTTGACTCTTTATAATCCTGTGTCCAGCATACGTTAGACACTCAATAAATGTTTTGTCAACGAAACAAAATTTGCTCATTCTGCTTTAGCTGATACTATCTTTTATCACTTAGTCTTATTCCACGATTGGTATCTTCGCCCTGAGGAGAGCGTGAGGGCCTTGACATGCCAGTGACAGAACCTTCTGTCTCCTGTACCCCATATGATAGACGGACTCAGACCCTGTGGTTCTGGCCTCGAGGTCTGGCCACGTGATTCGGGGCCCCAGCTGTGGCACTCACAGGTATGAAAGGGTGTCCTGTCAGGCAGAGAGCGGGTTTTCCTCCGGATAGGCAAGGACTTTTCCATCTCTTCTTTCAAGATCATCTTTCCCAAGTTGGAAGTAACCTGGAGAAAGAGAAAGGAAGACTTCCGTACTCAGTTCTTCCCTCCATCGGAACCGGATACCTGCATTCCCGAGCGGCTGGCTTGTGCTCTGGAGCCTGTGGGGCCTGTCACTCTGGTCTGAAGCACTGCCACGCTGGGTCTGGCCACCCCCGAGAGCAAGGAGTCAGCGCTGCATCTGAGTGGCCTCTGCATCCCAGGTCACTCTCCCAGAGCACCAGCCCCAGGCACTCTCGTGGCCTTTCCATGACTCCTGACACCCTCTCTCCTGCTGTTCTTGCTCCTCTTCCCTGAACTTAGCCTCCTGAAGCCTGGCACTGGGAGGGAGG
This sequence comes from Lutra lutra, assembly GCF_902655055.1. Lineage (NCBI taxonomy): Eukaryota > Metazoa > Chordata > Mammalia > Carnivora > Mustelidae > Lutra > Lutra lutra. Next base: position 44,776,535 of record NC_062279.1, on the reverse strand, counting down.
CACTCTTTTCTTTCCCTTAACCCTAAGTTAACTAGTGTTCCCCCAAAGCAGCGTGAGGTCCTGGTGTCCCTTCAGCAGCAGCAACCCGATGTCCCGGGAAGAAGCGGAATTCCTCATGTTCCTACAAGGATTTTCTTCAGGTACAAAACCATTCAGAACTGAACAGCTAGAGACCTGGGACTTTTGTCCCCAAGAAGATATGGGCAGGGTGGCTGGGGTGAAGCGAGAGGCTACCTTACTGAGTTCCTCTCGCTGACGCTCCCTGAGAGCCTTCATCTCCTCCCCGGAGTCATCATCTTCCTCCTCTTCCTCTTCCTCTGCCCCCCTCCGAGATGCCTTCCGCTTCCTCCATTCTGTCTCTGGGGAACACAGGCACAAGCAGGCTCATCAATCAGCCATTCACTCACCAAGCATTTATCAGGTGCTGGGCTGCCCCTTCAAGAGAACACTACAGATTACTTTGTAAAAAATAAAAGGAGGGGTGCCTGGATGGCTCAGTCGGTTGGGCATCTGCCTTTGGCTCGGCTCATGATCTGGGGGTCCTGGGATCGAGCCCCACATTGGGCTCCCTGCTCAGCGGGGAGCCTGCTTCTCCCTCTCCTCCCTGCTGTGCTCTCTCTCACTCTCTTTCAATAAAGCAATAAAAGCCTTAAAGAAAAAATAAAAGTAATGTTCTCTAGCCTTCTGGTAAAGCTGAGTAGGCAACACACAGTCACATGACCTAATTCACTGGGGACCAAGATCTTGTCTCATTCCTCTTTCTCTTTTCCAGAACAGAGCTCCAATCCCAGAGCCCAGGATGCAGACGTTTGGTCAATGTCTGCTGAGTGGTCCAGTAAGTGAATGGAAAGGGAGGGGAAGACCAACAAGCAGGACCACGTACACCAAGAGCTAGAGGAAGGCAGGGAATAGCGAAGGGCCACGAGGGTCATGAAGGACAGAGGGTGGCAGTGGAGAGAAGGTGGGCTCGTGGAGCTTCAACGCAGACTATGAGGCGGTGTCCCGGGCCTCCCCTCCCCTCTCCAGCAAGGTCTCCTACCCACGACCGCCAGCGATGGGGGGCATGGCCAATAGTCGGTTTCAATCTTGGCCGGCTGGTTGGGGTCGGGCGGCTGGGCTGCAGGGAACTTGGAGGACTCGATGATGAGGTCCTCGATGAGGTGCTTGCTCTGAGGGCTGCCTGCTGTGGACTCTGCGGGTGGAGGCCAGGGTAAGTCCCCACCCCGAGTCAGGCCACTTCAGCCCACGGTAGCTCCCGACTCCTTCACCTGTCCTGGTCATACCCGTGGCACCATGTGTGTGAAAACAGGGCACAACAAAGGGCACTGGGCAGAGGTTATGTGCTGTTATGGATGGCTTTTCTCCCACGGCCTCCCAGCCCAGCTCAGGGAAGGGAGCCCTCACCTCTCTGCTTGTAGATGGGTGGCTTCTTGTAGATGTTGGAATCTGGGTGGGTGGTCTCTGTGGACAGGGAGCAAGAGCCGATGAGAAGAATATGCTGATGGTGGGTGAGGCTGGCTCATTGAGGAGAAGGGCACAAATGGGATGGGAGAAGGCAAGGAAACTCAGGGGCTCCTGCCCAGAGCCAAGACAGAACTGGAGTTTCTGGAGCTGTCCCTCAAGGGGCTGGGGCTTTTCACACTTTTCTTGTTGGGTGGGAGCAAAGGCACAACAGGGCCCATCATTTTGGGGAGTTCTGCCTGTGGTCCTGGCAAGAGGAGGTCTGGCCATTCTGGGGTAAGCCTATACCCCAGAGAGTGGGGTCTGAGAATAAGAAGCTTGGGTGCCTGTAGGAAAAAGAGGTCCTAGGGGAAGGGTGCCCCACCCCACCATAAAACCTACCCGGATGGTGGAAATGGGGTAGCGGGGTCCGGGGGGTCCCAGTGGTTCTTGGGGCTGAAGCCTGAGAGATGGTTCCAGGGGACCGGCTCTCCGCCCACACCTGCAGAGCAGAAGTGCGGTTGGCTGAAGCTCCCAGGTCCCCCACCCTAACCCTCTCCAGCCCATGGAGACACTGCTTCACCTCACTCCACCATTTCTGACCCCCCACCCTAGCAGCCCACGAGCTCCCAACCCCAGGGCAGAGGAAGGGTGTCCAAGGACTTGACCTGCTGGTGGTGTCCGACCCAGGGCGAAAGGGCTAAATGAGGTCCTGGGTCAGACAGACAGATGGCCCCAGAGCTGGTCGGCGACAGGATGAGGTCATCCTGCGGGCCCTGCATATGTGTGGGGGTGGGGAGCTGGGCAAGTGTTAGGTGTGGGGCAGACTCACCTCTGGGGATGGTGGGGGGGATGTGGATTTGGGTGACAGTGAGCGCTGCGGATGGAGAGGAGGCTGGTCAGAGCCACAAGGGTAGGGGTAAATCCTCAGCCCTAGAACCCCGGAGGGACTGCCTCATCCCCCACCCAACTCTGCACCCGTGTCTGGCAAATCTTGGAGCCGCATCTTCTCTCTCAGTCCTTGCCAGTTCCCAGCACTGGCCCTCCAGCCTTCTCCCTCTTAGTGCTCTCCTGGGCAGAGTCCTCTCTTCCTCTGCAGGCGCAGAGAAGGCACGGATCTTGCGCAGTGTGCTTGTGGTCCTCAGGCCAGCTGGAGGTGGCTCTGGCCCCATACTAGGAGCCTAGCACTCAGGGGAAGGGCCAAGAGCCATGCGCATCCAGGATGGAGTCTGGGCTCCCTGCCAGGTGGTCAAGTCTCCCCCTCAAGCCTGCCTCCTGCTCCCCGCTCAGCGGTGCCAGAACCCCTTTCTGGAATAGTTTCCAAAGCAGCTGCCGTGGGTTACCTCTGGCACTTCCATCCCCAGTGCGGAGGGTGGGTGGAAGTATCACCTCTATTTTACGGGAGGGGAAACTGACACCACGCCTTCCCATGGTCACTCAGCTAGGACTTCCAGCCTCCCATTCCAGGGTTCTCGGGGGCTTCGGGCCAGTTTGGTCTTTCTGTGCACTCCCACGCTTCTCCTCTACGGCCCCTCACCCCCTGCTCTGCGAGGCTGCCATTCAAACGTGGCCTCCCCTGTTCTCCACGTGGAGCTACCCTCCAGCCTCCAGCAGTCTCTGCTGGTTCTCCACAGAAACTGGGCGGATCATTGGTTGATTTCTGCCCACAGTTCCCTTTCTTGTTTTGGAGTCTGGCCGCCAGGAAAGGAAGCAGGAGAGGGATTCCGCCTCCTCCCCTGTGTGGCTGGGGGAGCCCTTCCCCCAAGTCCCGTCCAAGAGGAACCTCCCAGCCCTCACCTCCCGGCTTCTGGGCAGCTCCACATGCTCCAGGAGAGAATAGGTAAAGTGGGGTTCATAGATCATGAGGTCAGGCCGCTCGATGTCCAGGATGGCCTTGTCCTTGGGGATGGCAGCCAAGTCTTTGTAGCCCAGCACCTGATTGTCCATCTTGGCCTGAAGGGAAATGGCAGGAATGGAGCAGACGTGCTGAAGGCCTCACTAGCATTCTGACCTTACAAGCTAGACTTGCCATGTCTCAGGAAGAAAATGGGCAGCCATTTGAGATGCCAGCTCCTATTAGTTAATAATTCTATTGTTTGAATTTTTAAAGGTCTAGAGAGTCACCTTAAAAAATGATGGTCCTTCACCTAGCGCTTTGGGTACAAAGGAGGCAGGACCAGACCAGTAGAAGCCGGCTGTAGGGAACCTTCTCTGGATTTCTGGCTTCTCTCTGCCTACCAGTCCCGGCAGAACCGTCGTCTGGGAGGCTCTGGGAGGCTCTGGGTGAAGCCGCCCAGCATGTTCTCCACCCCACTCCCTCGTCCCTGCCTGAGGGTGCTGGTGGCCGAGAGGTACTCACCACGATGCTGGAGGGAGAGCCAGGAACACTGGAGTCTCGGGAGGAGCTGACGCTCCCAGGGGAGGTCAGTGGTTGCTGGGGAGAGTGAAAGGCGGGCGGGTGGGAGTGAGCGTGCGTGCCAGGGCCGGAGCGGGCAGGGCTCTCCACCGGGTGGAGGGCCAGGCGGAGGCAGGGGGGCGGGTTTGGAGGCTGGGGAGGGCTTCCCTAGGTCTCTGGGGACGCGGGGTGCGGCGCCGCGGGCAGCCACCAGGTGGCACCGTCGACGCCCGACCTGCCCCTCCGCTGGGAAGCCGGCCCCCACCCGCTGCCCAGGCCGCCCACCGCCCGCGGACGTGGGGGCGGCCCTCCCGCACCTTCTGCAGCCGTTCCATGCAGCAGGGAGCTGGCCGGTCGGGTCACTCGCAGAGCCCCGTGCGTGAGGGGAGACGACAGGGCGTCAGGCTCTGCCCGGCTCCTGGGCGCTGCGCGCTCCGGGCCACGAGAGCAGGGAGTGCGTTCCGCCGGGCTGTGGCGTCCTCATCCCTCAGTGACTTTCCAGGCGGCTGACGGAGCGCGGGGCCTGCGAGGGGAGGGAGAGCGTGCCTGTGAGCGCGGTGGCTTCCCGGACCTCTGGGAGCTCGGGAGAGCAGGGCGGAAGGGAGCCGGCGCCCTCCAGGATCGCGGCTTTCCATTCGCTCAGCCCCAGGAGGGCCAGCGCGTCTGGACAGCGAGGCGGAGGGGCTGCACTTGTTTTTGAGCCATTGTTCTCTGGCTGGAAAGGAAATGACTGCAGGGGTCAGCCGTTCCGTGCAGCCTCCGCATTCCTGCTATGTCACACCTGCCGGGCCCTGCCCTGTCCTGGGGGTTTCAGGCCCAGCTTCTCACTCCCCTTGGCCTTTGCCAAGGCTTCTCCCTCTGGCTGTGGGCTGGCCCCTGACCCTCCCCCCACCCCCCAATCCATTGGCCATTGTGCTCCCCTCTGTCTCATAGCCCAGAGGGTCCTACTGAGCCTATGAGGTGGACAGACCATGAGGACTGGATGGAGCCAAACTGACTTGGCATGAGCGGTCAGGTCCTGGGTGGGGGGGATGACAGGGAGAAGAAGGGAGGGGAGGCTGGAGGGAGCCCACATTCCCGGTGTCCCTGTCCCTGTTCCCTGCAGGGAAGAAGGGAGAGGAGAGCGGAGGGAGCCCAGAGCCCCCCACATCCCTGTCCCTGTCCAGCAGTCAGTCCCACTTGCACACAGGTGACTTGAGGTGGAGGCCACATCCCAGCAGGGTGCAGCCTTCTCAGGACACCTGTGCTGGGGTTGCCCTCTGCACTGCTGCTTCAAGGCAAGGCAGCACCCCTGTCTGCACTGCTCTCTCTTTGTTTCTCCTAGAGAGTTGGGTCTTGTCTGCTGCAGCAGATTATGAGTTCCCTGGGGCCACAGTCCATGTCTTGGTGTCTCCAGCCTTCACGGGCAATTCCTTTAGCAATCCTCCCTCCCCTCTCCCCCAGATTGATCATGCAATAACCATTCAGTGAATGGCTGGCTGGGTTTCCAGCAGTGGGGGCAGTGGGACTCTCTGTGACGCTGGGCAAGTTACTTCTTCTCTCTGTGCCTCATGCTTCTCATCTATAAAACGGAAGACAGTACTAGTATCTCGGTCCTGGGGCGACTCTGAGTATTAGATAAGTTATAACAGGCGAAGTGCTTAAAACATTATCAAGTCCAGGGAGAGTATTAGCTATTATTATTTCTTTTTCTTCAAGGACTAATGAACTTTGATGTCTATTCCATAGCCAGTCTCTACCACAGTGGGTAATGGCCATTAGTGCTCCCAGCCTTATCACCTGTTACTTTGTATCAGGCCATTCTTGGGCTCACCCTCTCTCCACCCCCAAAACCACCTGCAGGAGCAGCCCTCACTCCCACTTCCCTGCTTCTGCGCAAACCTCCCACTACTCTCTGTCCACCTCCTCATCTCCCGGATCCTGGATACTCTTGCTCTGGGAGGCCTCCCCTGCTATGCTAGTCCTTCTCATAGCCCTTCACTGAATTCCAGTGCAACTGAAAAACAGACCCATATAACTTAGCCCTTCATTATATGTTGCCTAATGCAGGAACATATTTTTTCACTAACCAGAATGAGGGCTAACTTTTGGAGGGCAAAATAACAAAGCAATTGCCATCCTTTTTTGAATGCTCATGCTAGGTACTTTGATAAGCACTTTTTTTTTTTAAGATTTTATTTTTAAGTAATCTCTACACCCAATGTGGGGCTCAAACCTACAACCCCAAGACCAAGAGTCACATGCTCCACCAACTGAGCCAGCTGGGGCCCCTAATAAGCAGTTTAAAAGGATGATTCGTTTCATCCCCTCCAATATCCCTATAATGCAGACCCATTTACAGATGAGAAAACTGAGGCTCAAAGAGGTTAAAAAGTTATCCACAGTCATGGAGCTGAAAATGACGGTGCCTTCAGCACTGGCATGGTTCAAAGCGCCTAGCAAGTACTGTGTTGCTAGTACTGTGTCAGGTGCATTGTGGGGATAGAAGAAAATCTGCCACATTTCTCAAGTTTTTTTGGAATTCTAGAATCAAGTCTTCTCCAAGACAAATCCCTGGCTGTCAGAGTCACACTAGGTATTTGGTGCCCATGGAAAGACTCCATTCCAGAGCTTTATCCTTCTCCGGCCTTCTTAGCTCTCCTTTTTATAACTAGGTGTCTGAGGATCAGCATAAACACTAATATACATTCAAAGAGCTGTTAGCTCTCTTTCACTTCTCTCTGATCTTTACTGTTTTTTTTTTTTTTTTTTTTTTTTTTTTTTACGATTTTATTTGTTTGCCAGAAAGAGAGAGAGAAAGAGCACAAACGGGGAGTGGCAGGTAGAGGGAGAAGCAGGATCCCCACTGAGCAAGGAGGCTGATGTGGGACTTGATCCCAGGACACAGGGATCATGACCTGAGCCAAAAGCAGACGCTTAAACGACTAAGTCACCTAGGCATTCTTGATCTTTACTGTGTTAATAGACATTGTCAAACTAGCTATCTACATGGCTTAGCTTTACAGCCAAACACTCATTCATCCACGTGTCTATCCACCTATCCATCTCCATCCGTCCATCCATCCATCCATCCACCCACTCACCCATCCATCCACCAGTCAACTACCCACCCACCCAGTCATATCTTGCTTTATCCATCCATTCACCAAATACTTCCTGAGCTCCTACTCTGTAATAACCATAGGCAACGCTCTGTGATAAGTCTTATGGAGAAAAAAAAGATGAGGCAAGGGAGCCAAGCTGTCCCTGCAGAAATGAGGCATATATGTAGATAATTCCCACGCAAAGCAGAAAATTACATATGCCAGATAAGATAATAGAAGGAGCTGTGAGAGGTCACAGGACAAGGGATCACTTCTGCTGGGGTGTTGAGAAGAGAAAATAAAAAAAATATTCCTTACAGGAGGTATTTGAGGTATGCCTTGAACACCCAGTTTGAGTTCATGCAAAAAACTAAAGAATGGACTCTTGAAAGAGAAGGCAGCATGAGCAAAAGTAGGAGCATGGGGCCGGGGGTAGGGGGCAGCACTGGGTCTGTCTAGGGAACAGCAAATATGGCTGAACTGTAGAGCTCATGAGGTTGAAATCTGTGTGGGGCAAGAGGTTGGGGGTCAGATTATGGAGGCCTCCAACCCAGACCAGGGGATTTCGATTGCATTTTGTGGGCAACAGAGGCCACAGAATGCTTAGAAACTTCTTTCAAACAACTAAGTGATAGATCCAAGCAGTGCTTTGAGATGATGAATGTGGCTGGGAGAGAGGACTGGACAGGAAGGGGCAGCGTGGACAGACCAGCCTGGAAGCTACAGGGATAGTTCTGGCAGGGACTTGTGAGGGCCCAGACCCTCGCGTGTGGCCCAAGATGGACTAGAGGCCAATGGGAGAGATCCTAGAGGGAGAATGTGCAAAACAAACTCCATCTGGAGAGCCCCCAGGACAGAGGTGGGTGGCTGGCTCAGAGCAGAAGAAGGGGAAGCAGTGAGCTCACTTGGTGCCCGCTTGAGGTGGAGGTGGGCACCGCGGACGAGCAGGAGGACGCGGAGGCTGAGGGAGGAGTGGGCTGGAAAGAGAAATTTAGGAGCCATCTGACTAGAGGAGGTCTGAACATGAGGTCACCAAGGGAAAGAAGTTCAAAACCAGCATCCTAGGAAACACCTAGGGGACTAGAAGAAAAATCATCACAGATGGCACAAAAGGGACCAGGAAAAAAAGATGGCTGCTCCCTGGGAGCAGGGAGTGTGTCTAGTGCCTCTGAGCACAGGGAGTTCGGACAGGTGAGAGCGAGGGTGGGAGGGAAGGGCTGAAGAAAAGCCATGAAGCCCAGTCCGTGGCCAGACAAGGAGAGACATGCTGGATGGAGTATGGCTCTCCATGTTGGTGGCCTCTGGGGGCATTTCCAGAGGAAAAGTGAGGCTTCCTTGCAGGGTGGGCCTGGCTACGACACAGGCAGGGGAGTGGGGCAGAAGGGCCTGAGGGGGGTCGGAGAGTGGCTTCGGAGGAGGTCTGATTGGCTGAAGGTGTTTAAGGAAAGGGGAGACTGGAACTCACTTGCAGGCAGTGGGGAGGGAAGAGTGGAGAGGAAGAAGGGTCCCCTGGGGGTGGGATGCTGTCCCAGAAGGGCTTGGGAAGGGAAACTTGGCTTCCCTGGAAGGACAGAAAAGGGAAAGAAAAGGGAAACAACACAGGGCCGTGTAGCCTGGGCCAGACCCTTATTTTCCCAGGAAAAGGGACAGGGAAGGCAGATCTCACAGGTCGGTGGGACCGAGGCTGCGGAGAGTAGATGAGGTTGGGTGGGAGTGAGGCTGAGCCACCAGGGAGAAGAGAGTTTTGATGTGTTCTGGAGCCTCAGACTGAGCCTGGTGGTGGCCGGGGCACCCTCCCCTTGAGGACCAGTGGGTAGGGAGGGCAGGTGGGTACTGTGGGATGTCAACTGTGCATCAGAGAGAAACTGCCCGGGGAAGGAGAGAGGGGAAGGACCTCTATGAGCCAAGTCGCAGCAGAGCACAATCCCACCCTGAAGCCACACTCACAGGTATGCAAACACTGCCTTCAGACAGCGCTGCTCAGAAACAGATTCAGGCTTCGAAATAATGATGTCTCTGCTCTGATCCCCAGACCCTATCCAAAGCAGTCTGCAAGCCCGTGCCTGTTCCCTGGGCTGGGTCTGCCCCCGAACCTCAGGGTCTCCCTGATCCTGGGCCATGCTTGAGTTTGGGGCTCGCCTTAAGAAGTGAAGTTCTTTTTTTTTTTTTTTTTTAAAGATTTTATTTATTTATTTGACAGAGATCACAAGTAGGCAGAGAGGCAGGCAGAGAGAGAGAGGAGGGAGCAGGCTCCCTGCTGAGCAGAGAGCCCGATGTGGGGCTTGATCCCAGGACCCTGGGATCATGACCTGAGCTGAAGGCAGAGGCTTTAACCCACTGAGCCACCCAGGTGCCCCAAGAAGTGAAGTTCTTACTGATGAAATATTTGGGGTGGAGTGTCCTCTCTCTCTCTCAGGAGGGAGAGACGGAGGAGAATGAGGAGGAAGGAAGGAAAGAGGGAGGGAAAGAGGGTTTTCTTGGCTTCTCTCTAATCCCATCTTGCAGGCAACTCCCTACCCGCCCCCCTGCCTGGAGCAGCCCCCTTCCCAAAGCTCCTTCCCTCTCAACAACCCCCCTCCCTGTTCCCCAGTCCTGACCCTCTCTTTGTCACACACACACCCTACCTGTGTCACACGGGCACAAGGCACAGCCCAGGTCCCAGCAGCCTCTGGTGGACAGAGACCAAGAGGGCAGGCTGCAGCAGGAAGGGAGGACAGGGTGGAAGGAAAGGGAGAGAAAGGCAGTAGAGGTAGGCAAGCCCAGGTGGTGGAGAGGACCTCCTGGTGGTTCACTCCCCTCACAGGTGGGGCTCCTTGCTTCTCCATCTCCACCCCGCAACCCCCCCCCCCCCGCCCTCCTCCCAGCAGCAGGCCTTATCAGAGCCACCAGCCCAGCCCCACCTCACACAACCCCCACCCCCGCCTGGCATCTGCACGTCCAAGAGGACTAGAACCTCTGGGCTTCAGGCTGGGGGTGATAAGAGCCAAGCGCCAGGTAGGACTGGCCCTGGCTCCCTGGTTGGGGAGAACCACCGCTGGGGGCCTCCTGTCCTAAGCCCACGGGGGCTCCCGCTGTGCCAGCCACTAGGTGGGGATGTTCAAGCATCCCCTCTACCCTTAGGGCAGGCCAGCGCCCTCCCCACTTAGAGCCCAGGAACCACAGCTGAGAGGAGGACTGGCCAACGGCCACTCAAAGAGAAGTCGGGCTGGAATTCCGACCCAGGCCTGTCTCGGGTAAAAGCCAGTGGACGCTTCTCAGTGTGTCCCCGGAGATCCCACTTCAGTCTGAACTTGGCCGACATGGTGGAGCCACCCAGATCCCTGCTCCTCAGCCTGGCCTGTGGACAAGGAGCCGAGAGGCTTTGTGCCCCTGGGTGGGGTCAGGCCAGGCTGGACACTGGCGGTGCAGACACTAAGGGAGTTATGAAATGAGGCAAACGAGCTGTCCAAGTGGGCTGAGGTCAGGTCACTCACAGTGGGACTGTCTGCCTTGCCTCCTCCCTGGTCCTTCTCCAATTCTTCTTTCCCTTCCCCTTTTCTTCTCTTTCTTCATCTTTCCTCCCTCAGCTCTGTTTCCCTTTCACACTGTCCTGCTCCTGGCCCCACCCCCACAGTTACTGTGGCAACAGTTCAATGCCAGAAATAAAGGCAGGATCCAGCTAGGTCACCAGTTCCCAAAACAGCATCCCATCCCAGGGTAAAGCGGGGAAGGGCAGGCAGGGGCAGACCAGCAGCAGCCGGGGAAGCCTGAGGGTGTGTGTGTGTGTGTGTAGGACGCACTCATGCTTGCCCCTATACGGTGTGGGAGAAAAGGGGAAGGCTCCTAGCTTTGAGCTGGGGTTCGTGGAGCACCCCTGAAGCCTAAATCCTTTCTCCCCTTTTCTCCATCTCCCCATCCCCCTTTTTAAAGCCCTGCTCTGTCTGCTAGGTTGAGGGTTGCGGTTCCTCTAATGGCACCACTACACAGCACCCTCTCACACTCTGATAGAGCCTCAGGCAGGGGCAGGTGGGCCCCCGAGTCTGGGTCCCTGTCCGAAAATCCGCTGCTCAAGCCCTGCCTGGTCTTTGCTCCTGAGGGCAGCAGGCCTGGGCGCAGGAACCCCCTTGCATTCCCCCACCTCACAAACATGCATCTTGTCGCCCAGTTTCTCCTAGATCTCTCTTGGGTTTCTGTAGCCTTTCTCTCTACCTTCCCTCTGAAGAGGAGGCCTCTCTTTCCAAGCTCCCCCCAGCCCCTCAGGCTTGAGTGGTCCTCAGAACATTTGTGCTCTGGCCTCTATTTAGTCTGTCCGGCTGGTGGGTTGTGGTGTCCCTTGCAGAAGCTGGATTGAGAGGGAAGACACAAGGGTCTTGTGTCCCAAATTCAGCTTTCTGAACTCTGAGGGGATCCCTATTCTGGTACACACACACACACACACACACACACACACACACGTACACACGCACACGCACACACACACACACATGCACACACGTGAGCTCCAAAAGAGGAATCCCTACAGACCTGCACCCTGAGGTGAACAGCACGACTTAAGTGTTCAGCATATGGAGAGGCCGGCAGCTCACACGTGGACACAGCACCGCACCCCCACACAGGAGCCCACGCTGACACACAGTTGCAGAACCCAGGCGCCCTGCTCACAAGATCACGCCCCCACTCTGCCAGCAGGGCCCCCCCTCCCCACCGTGACACACAGCACCGCTCACACCCACTCACACCCATCCCCAGAGCCTCCCTGGCCCCCTGCCCACACCCACCCGTGTCACATGCTGACACCCCCTTCCCTGAGCTGGGCACGTGTACCGGAACACACACAACAGCACCGCTCCCCCATTTACCAAAGCCCAGCCACCTTCCTTCTCTTACACCTGTCCCTGCTCCCCTGACTCCCAGGCCTCGGCAACACTGTCCCCTGGGAGGGAAACACCTAGCAGCCCATCTGCCCAGCAAGGGGCATAGCCAGCAAAAGGGTGCCTCTGGGTCCTTCCGGGCCTGAGCATCTGCTCAGCCTCCAGCCCCTCCAGTCCCTCCAGCCCCTCCAGCACTCCTGCGGCAGGGCCCAGGAGCGAGCAGTGGCCAGGAGCGAGCGGTCCGCCTGCAGCCACGCCCTGCCCCCCAACCTCAGTCTGCATTTCGCTCTCACCACAGCCTGGCCAGCCAAGAGCAAGAAAGGGGCTCCCCAGGTACCTCCCACAGGGAGCACACCCATCACCACCAGCATCCAGGTGTCTGTCTGTGTGTCTGGCTTGCCTCTCAAGATCTGTGGCTCACTGGGAGGGAGACTGCTCTCCCCCCCACACACACTCCCTGTTATTCAGCAAAGAAAGAACAGCGCCCCTGCTCACCCTTGTCCCCTCCATCCCATTGCTTGGACTTCTGCACCACACAGCTAGGTGAAGGGAGTACTGGGGTGACAGTACGGAACACCCCAGCCCCCTTCCTCAAATCAGGTTTGAGGAGCTCAGACCCAGCTAGTCCCAGGGGCTGGCCAGGCGGGACCGGTTCTCCCACTGAAGAGGGGCCACGACTGACCCCCCCCCCCAGGGGATCCCTGCCACCACCCACAGCCCAAAGTGCCCACAGAGGGGAAGGGAGGGATGGGAGACCTTGGCACCTACCTCTTCCCAGACAGTGTGGCCCAGATGCTCTGAGGCCTCAAGGCTGGCCTGGGTAGGCGCAGGCCCAGGTCCCAGGGCCGCCGCTTTTTCTCAAGAGTCAAGGTAATAGGCGTCTTTTCCAGGAACCTAGCCTTGCTTTCCCAGAGCACAAATAACAGGGAAAAAAAGCCAGCTTGGGGTAGGTGGGTGGGTGGGGGGAGCTGGCACAGGAGGGGACCTACCCTCTGGGCCCCCACCCCCTCGTCCCCACCCAGCTTCTCCGGAGCGGGTGCGTGGAGCCTGCGTCTGGCTGGTGGGGCGGGCCGCTGGCTCCCCAGGCTGCACCCTCCCCACCTCCCGCTGATAGCAGCCGGCTGGAGGGTGTGTGCGTTTGTGTGTGTGTGTCTGTGTGTGTCCGCTCTTCCACCTCGCTCGCTGCGGCTCAGTCCATTTGGAACAAGAGTAGCATTAACCAGGCATCATGACGAAGCAGAATCGGAAGCAGGAGCGACGAGCTGCTGGCCTTTTTCCCTTTCGTATAGCCCCAGCCCTGCAATACTCATGCACGCGCGCGCGCGCGCGCGCGCGCACACACACACACACACACACACAGCCCCTCAAGCCTCCTCAGAAACTGCCAGAGTTTGAGTTGGGGTCGGAGCCAAAGGGGGCTCTGCTGATAACCCAGGGGTGACACCTGGTTTCTCCCAGCACCTGCGTCTCCTCCTCAAAACCCAAAAGCGGCCACAGAGGATCTCTGGGGGCCCTGCCTCCCTGGGGTGCTGGAGGGCACAGATGCTCAGGGGCAGGGAGAGGGGCAAAGATGCCTGAATCTGTCATCCAAGGAAGGATTCGGCCCCTCCTGGTGAGGCATGAGCGGGAGGATCTGAGAAACCCAGTCCTCAGCCTGGGAGATTGGGCTGGCCCTTCGGCCACCCAGAGCCCTTGGGAACTGTGAGAAGGACCCCATTTTTCGCCAGGGCAGCTGCATCGGGGGGGCATTTTCTTGCCAGGTAATGGCCCAGTCCCAGCATAGGACTACATACAGGATGTGCCTTCCCTGAGTGGGAAAACCTTCACCAATCCAGGACCCTGCCATTGGCCCTTTTCTTCTCCCTTGGCTCAGAGCAGAGCCTGGTTCATTTGTGATCCCTGGGGGCAGGGCAGGAAGCCCAGCCCGCCGACCCTGGCCATGGCCCCAGCCTCCTCTCTACCTCACAGCAGACTTGCCTACCTAGGCAGACCTTGCTGTTGCCCTGGTAACCACTGCCCACAGCCGGTCAGCTGATGGTATGAGCTGTCCTTGGGGAAATATAGAATCTGGGGAGGGGGCTCTGGGGTATCTGAATGGAAAATCACAGGGGAAGGGATTTGAGGGGGACAGGTGAGAGTGTGCCCCAAGACCTCTTTCTCAAAGAAAAGGGGACAGGAAGGGACAGGTAGGGACAGGAAGGGAAGGATGTCTGGGGTCGTGGAAGACAAACGAATGCAGACTGAAGGATGGGCTCCAGCGAGAAAGGAGAAATGAAGAAGGCAGGCAGCTGAATGGCTGGGGAAGGCTAGAAAGAATTCAGACTTAGCTGCTGGGGAGTGGCTGGGGAGAGGGCCCCGTAGGAAAGAACCAGAAAGCCTGGGAAGAAACATTTAATTAGGGGGAAAAAGGTCAGGACCTGATGTGGGAGGGGGTGTACCTTTGATGTGGCAGGAGGGGCCAAGCCCTGGAGGAGGGGGAACCAGGCCTTTATGGGTAACCAGCCGGGGCTCAGCCAGCCTCTCCGCTTTCCTGCCTTCAAGCCCACCCTCACTGCCCCGGCCCCGCCCGGCTGGTTGTGCACAACCTCCTGCCACCCTTCCGGGAGACCAAGCACCAGGTGCTTTTCCACCACAGCCTGTTAGGACCCCTGATTTTTCCCACTACCGCAGTTCCTGACCTGCTCCCACTCGCCCCCTAGCAGACCCCACCCCAGGAGATTTGTCTTCTGGTGCAAGGATAGGGCCAGAGGTAGGGCTGGGATGAGCTGTCCCGGGGAAGGACAGCTGTGGACAGGGGCCTGGAATGAGGTGTCTCATGAGGAATGGCTAGGAGTCGCTGGGCGGGGGGGAGGGGAACATTCTCTGTGAAAGAAGCACATCAGATAGAGTGGGGGAAGCCAGGGGAGAGGGCAGGGAGAGGGGGAGGGGAGGGCTCTCCGGTACCTTCAGGGGCCTGGGGCGTGGGGCAGGAGCTCGGCAGCTTCCTCGGTGACATACACCTCCATCCCTCCGCGCATCTCCTCTCCGCCTCCCGTTGCCAAGACAACCTGCGGGCTCAGCCGCTCGGCAGCAGCAGGGAGGGGGGAGGAGGCGGCTGTGGCTCCCACTGCCTCTTCGGTGATGGAGGGAGGCGGCCTGAGGGCTGCCTTGGGTGGGGGTGGGGGAGCTGCAGGGCTAGGGCTCCCACTGAGTCTCCCCTAACCCCTTCCATGAGGCTCTGGGGTTGGCCCCTGAGGGTGGCCTCAGGACAGCCCTAATTCAGGCCCATATAGCAGGCCGGACTTGCAGACAGAGGCAGCCCTGGGCAGTGTCGCCCATTCCAGAAAGCTTGGTGTGCAGCTGGGGAAGAGCGATAGGAACAGGGAGGGATGACCTCTGTTGAAGGGTCAGAGGGTGGCTTCCAGCAGGAAGGCGAGGCCCTAATCATGGCTGGGGTGGACATGAGGCTGCGGGCCCAGAATTCTGCCCCCGATCTGACCTCAGCTCTCTCTGAGCACCTCCTCCTAGCCCTGAACCCTCTCATTGCCCTTGACCAAGAGGAGAGTCTTCTAATCCTGCAAAGCCCATTCCCGCTGCCGCCCACTCTACAGGAATGCCCTTGCACAGGGTGGGAAGGCTACCTTGCGCAGGAAGTCTGCCTCCAGCCAGCCCTGGAACAAGGCGACTGCGGAGATAGGGCTCCCTCTGTCGGCCTGAGGTGTGCTGGCTGTCAAGGTCATTCCTTAACTGAGAGGGATGGGTGTGTGTGTGTGTGTGTGTGTCCCCACCCGCCCATGCGGAGGGCACAGCCAGGCCAGGAGACCCTTCTCTCACCCGCCGCCGTGCGCCCCCTCTACCCTCTATGTCCCCTCTGGTCTTGGCCAACGGTGAGACTTGCTCGGCCCACCAGACCCTTCCTCCTGAGAAGGCCCCAAGACTCCTCAGGGCAGGCGGACGACCCTGCCCAGTCGCTTACCTGCCTCCCCTTCAGGCTGAGATGAGAAGGGAGGCAAAATCTTTCCCCCAGAAGCAGGCAACACTGGACACCAGTGCCTTTTGTCCAGGACCCAGGGTAGGCTTCCTGGGCACCATCTGGCCATACCCAGCAGCTGAGGGGACCAGCATACCTTTAAGCTCAGGAGTGCCTGGAGGCCTTGAGGATGGCTCCTTGCGTCCCTCTCAGGCAGGCAGTCCCAGGGCCCAGACACCTAGTTCTTGGCTCCTTTCTGTAGCGAGAGCACTGGTGCCGGACGTCCTGACTGGACTCTGGCCCTGCCGCCAGCCCCCTCCGCCAGGCCCTGGCAATAGGCTTCCCTGCTCTCTCAGTCTCACTCCATTGCCCCTGGCCCCGCCCCATGTGCCAGCCCGCTAGGGCTGGGAGCACCAGACACTCTCCCCTATGCCTGGGCCATCTAAACATTAACTCCTGGGGAGGCTGACTAAGGGCACCTAGGCACCTAAGGAGAAGGGAAAGCTGACAAAGAACTGGGCCACAGGAATAAAAGGAAGGAGGAGGAACTAGCAGAGACCTTTTCTCAAGAGTTCAGAAGTCACGCTCCCCAACTCTGTACACTGGGCCATCTGCCTCAGAGACCCCAGACCCTCAGTTCCCAGCACGCTGCCGCCAGACCAGCCTCCCCGCAAACCCCAACACCACGACTGGATGGTCACTCTCTTTCTCAAAGCCCACGCTACCACAAAGCCTTCCACAATGTGACCCAATCTTTCCCTGCCACTCCTCCAGGCAAACTTACAATTCTAGCCAAACCCATGGACTGCTCACCTTCCCCTGAACACGCCTCACATCTTCCTGCCTCAAAGCCTTTTTTCTCATGCTGTTTTCCCTGTCAGTATCTTCCCTTGCCTGTCTTTTCTGCGGACTGGAATCCTGCTCATTCTTTTATTTTGTAAGAGGTGGGGGGAGGGGCAGAGGGAGAGAGAAAGAGAGGGAGACAGAGACAATCTCAAGCAGACGCCCCACTGAGCTTGGAGCCTGATGTGGATCTCAGGACCCTGAGATCCTGACCTGAGCCAAAATCAAGAGTCGGACACTTCCCCGACTGAGCCACCCAGGCGCCCCTGAAATCTTGCTCATCCCTAAAGATCATGCAAACCCCAGCCCTGGCCCCATGCACTCTCCCGTCCCTGAACCCACTGTGCCTGGCTGGAAGTGGAGACCATCCCACTCAGGTGATCAAAAAAGGCAAGAATCTAGATGGTAACCCTCACTAGCTTTGACCACAGATGAGTTCATCTCTCTGAGTCTGCGCTGGCTCACACATGATATGGGAACAATGTCATCCCCTGAGGAAGGGGTCATATGGGGGAATGCCTCACATACTGCCTGGAGCATCTCCGGAGTTCCGTGTTTATCAGTGTCCTTATTTCCAATAGCTCCTGTCTCCTTTTTCTCTCTGTTGGGATGTACCAAATGCCACTTTGCTATCTTTTTAGGTTTGAGAGAGAGATTTCCAGAAGTCCTTAAATTTCAAGTGTCTTGAGATCTTGACAGGGGATGAAACAATATCTTGTCCACCTTTTTTGTTTGCTGAACGGCTAGCGCAGTGTTTGTACATTGTAGGGAGTAAATAAGTATTTGGATTAACTGCTTAGGACCCGTCCCCGCCCAAGTCCCGCTAAGGATGGAGGGTGGAGGCAGGATTCTGGTTCTCATTCTGCCTCCATCTCGAGGGACTGCAAGGTACTGGGCCAAGGGCTTCTTTCTCAACCTTCAGTTGGTTTAATTCCCTCGATAAATACTTGTTGTGTAACACCCTGTGCTGGGGACTATGGGGGAGGCAAACACCGACTACTTCTACGTCTGAGGCACTTGCTTTCTAGCACAACCATTCCACAAGCAGGAATAAGGACAGTTCTGGACAAGCTGTGGTATGTGCCATAAGGCCAGGGCAAGTGGGCAGCCAGAGAGGCCCGTGGCACCACAGGCGACTGCTAGCCCAAGAGAGGAGGCAGGTGTACGGAGCACAACAGACAGCAGTGGTCTCGGTGTGCAAGCATTCTGGAGAAAGGCGTGCTGGACAGCAGGAACCTCATATTCAAAGATGAGCACGGGGTGCTGGCCGAAGGGCAAGGGCTGCTGTTTTGCCACAGCCCCTGGAGGGGACTCATAGGGACAGGGCTGAGTGGGGTTGTACAGGAGCTAAGGAGTCCACTGGGGATCGCATAAATGTGGGCAGAGCTGTGGTTTAGGGTGATGTAGGGTGAGCGAAACGTGTGATGTCCTGGAGGGGGTGGGGGTGTCGGGAGGCAGAGACAGGACTCGGAAAGCTACTGTAGTAACTGAGACAGACCCTAGCGAGGTCTGGCAATGGTGCAGAGTTTCCGAGTGTGGGAGAGAAAGCAGTGGTGTGCAAGGGGATGATGGCTGACGTGCTGCATTGCTAGGAGAGACTCAGCAGGAAGAACAAGGAGAGAAGAGAAAGGCAGAAATCTTAGGCAATGTTTCTGTGAAGAGGAGCCAGGGAAGTGAAGGGTCCCAGTGACAGAGAATGAAGAGGTAGGAAAGAGCTTCAAAAAGGGACAGTCCTTCATGGGATCCAGGGCTGTGAGGCAGAGGACACCTAGGTCTGAGGCCGGGGAGCTCACTGGCCACTGAAGTATGAGGGATGGGGCTCAGTATAGTGACTTTAATAGAAGCCAGCTTGCAGGGACTAGAAAATGAGTGGATCCCCCCACCCCCCGCCTCATCTGGCTGTTGGGAGGACAGGACAGAGGAGGGAAGATCTGTATGCGGGCTGTTCTTAGCTGGAGGTCTTGGTAATCCTGACCAGCACAGGATCGGAGGCACCTGCTGCCGCCTCCCTCCACTTGGTCACATCCTCCCAGAGATGGATGCACTCGTCTGGCCTCAGTCTTCCCCCACAGTGTCCACCCCCATTTGCACACTTGCTTAGAAACTTCTGGCACATAGAAGCAGCTGGGATTGCTGCAGGCAGCTGTGGGGTGGTCCAAGGTCCTCAAGGAAGCCTTCTCCATCCCCTACCCATGTTAAATCCCTCGAGACTCCATGATCCGAGATCCATTCCTTTGGCCTCTTTCTTTCAGCATCTTTGAAATCAGCCCCAGTTTGGGGGAATGAGCAGAACAGACTTCCCCAGAGTATGAAGAGGCCCTCTGGGTATGGAGCCTGGACTTGGCAGAGGCACGAAAAGGTGTGGTGAGAGGGTTCAGAGAGCCAAGCCTGAGACCCAAGGCCACCAGCAGGCGTCAGACGTGCCAGGCTCCAGGCTCGGGACTCAGGGCGGGGCGAGGCGAGTCACTCTGAGATGGCACAGGCCTCAGAGGCCGCCTTCCTCCCTCACCCTGCCCACTCTCAGTCCCTCCTCACCAGGTTTCACCTCAGAAAGCAAGAAAGGAAACAGTGAGGGCTTTCTGGAGCCGGCCCCCAGAGGCCTGCCTGTGCTGGGGAGGTCAGAGAGAGGGAGGGAGAGGCAGGAGAAAGGCGGAGAAGAAAGCAGAGGCAAGACAAAGGGCCCCGGTCCACCTTTGAAGCTGTCTCTAACCCAGCCAAGGAGGGTGGGCTGGGTCTGAGAAGCCCGCTGGGGGTAGGCAGTCTAGAGTTTTAAAGAATGTCTTAAATTCCTGCGGAAATCAGCAGCATTGTAAGAGCCCCCCTCGCCAACACACCTCCTTCCCAGCCTCCTACCCCTGCCCCCCAAGTCCAGACCTCCACACCTGGGGGCCCCAACCCTTTGTCCTCAGGTAATTGCTGGGTGTTGCCCCTGTGTTTAAAATCCCATTGAACTCACCCGTTATCAGCTGTGGCTCGGGACCACCCTCTCTACCCCACAACCCCCAGAAAACCACCCCCAACACATCTCCCGCAGTCTTCACCAGGATTAAGGCTCTTTGTGATGTGTGTGTGTGGGGGGGGGAGAGCAACCTGGTGCAAAGCTGGGGGAGAATGTCTGTCCCGGGGCCTGGGGGACCTCCCTCTTGGCTGCTGCCTTCAACCTGCTCAGAGCTGGGGGTGTCAGATCGCTCCAGTCCTCACCGAAGGAGAGGCGAGGGACCCCCAACCCCCACCGACTCCGACTGCTGTTTCACCCACCTCCCATTTTGACCCAACTAGGCTCCTCCCCAACTTCCCAATCGGTCCTTATTTTTAGGTCATTCTTGGGAAAAGTCGGGGAGAAGGGAGGTCTATTCATCCTTTCCCCTCTCTCTCCACAACACTTCCCTCTAATAGCTTTGCAGAAAGAAGAAGAAGGGGAAACTGAGGCTGGGGGTCCGACGACAGAAGAGCGGGCTGGGGCGGGGAGCCTGCTAGCGAAGGGCTTTCCCCTCTACAAGATTAAAAGCCAGCGCAGAGGAGGAAAGAGGCAGCCTTTATGGCCTCTTAGTTCCGCTCCCCAAAAGCACACCTGGAGGCGTCTGGGAAAGCCCACCCGAGAAGCCCGGGCGGGGGAGGGGGCGCCGGGCCCCTAACCCGCCCGCCGCGGACCCCCTCCCCCCAGGGCCGCGCGGCCCAGTCCGCCGCCTCTAATTGCGACTTCCCCTCAGGTGTGGCCCCCGCCCCCGCCCCCTGCGGGGACCCGGGGAACAAGAGAACGCATTCTCGCCCTCACTCCCCCTTCCGTTCGGCCGAGCCCTCCTCCCCCATCCCCCCGCCTCCCCTCCCCCTCCTCACCGGAAAACAGCAATCCGGCTACCGGCGAGGAGGCTGCGGCGTCCTCCGGCCGCCCTGGCGGGCGCTCGGGCTTCTTGCCCCGGCCCCGGCGGCTCGCCCGCCCAAGGGCTTGGGTTTGCTTCGCCCCAACAGGTAGCACGGGGCGCGCCGTGCCAGCCAGGAAACCGGAGCCCGCGCGGAGGGAGGGGCGCGCCCGTGGGTCCCGGGCCTTGGGCCCGCCCCGGGGCTGCCAGCCTCGCGCCGGGCGGAGGTGCGGGGCCTTCCCGGGGCCACCCACGCCCCGCTTCCCCTGCGGGCGGCGCTGCCCTTCGCGCCCCGCGCGCCGCCCCTCCACCTGCCCCTCCACCTGCCGGGTCGCGCCCGGACCCGGGCCACGGGCCTGCCGCGCGCCTTGTCCGGGTTCTGGTCCGCGCCGCTCCGAGAGTCAAGGTTGTTACCCCCGCGGTTTGGGACTTGGATCCCTCCACCCCGCCTTCAGATAACCCGTTTGCAGGAAAATGGTTTTATTCTGGGACTCGAAATTGGGGATGGGGGTGCGGGCCTGGGTAGTGGAATGTGAAGAATGGCCATCTCTCTCTCTTTCTCTCTCTCCCCCCCCTTTTCTTTTTTCCTGAAACAAACACAAAAGTCCCTTCCTACAGTCTGGCCAGGAGGAATGTGGAGGCTGGGAGCAGACTGAGGAAGACTCCGCAGGCAGAGTTTAAAGAGAACCACCTCCGGACCGTGTCTGCAGGGCCTTGAATCTGCTGCCCTTTCCACCTGTTTCAGGGAGCCTGCGTCCGAGGGAACACTACAGTTCCTCGCCTGGGGGTCTGCCCCACCCCCACCCCCTATTTCAGTGCGGGGTCTGGGGCGGCTGCCCCGAGGCCCCAGCACTGGTTTGTGGCAGTCCCGCCCCTTTCCGGCTCGAGGCTCTGACGCTGGTTGGTCTTCCCAGTCCTCCTTGGGGGCTCTGGTTCCCCTCCCTCCACCCCAGCCCAGTCTTGGGATTAGGAAGGGAAGGGGATGGGAAGGCTGGTGAGGGGCAGCTGCCCCCAGTGTCCCCGACTACGTCAGGGGCTGTGGCCTCCGAGTGCGCTTGGTCCGGCGCGTGGGGGCTGAGCCCACGAACTCGAACTGCTTCTGCCTCTCCGCGTGGTTGGGGAAGGGCAGCTGGCCCTGGTAGAGGCGCTTGATGAAGTGAGCCTCTCGTTGGTTCTGGCGGCTTCGAGAAGCCTGGCGGGGCCGACCCTGCCTCGTGAAGGCCATGAACCATCCCTCGTGCCGGGCATTCTGGAAGGCTGTGTAGTTGTTCTCCAGCACGATCTCCGTGAACACGCAGTCTTTGCTCTTCCCGCTGGGCTGCGGAGGGAGGGAGGGAGGGAGGGAGAGGAGGGGTGTTCGTCCACCCAACCTGTCTGGTTTGTCTGACTTTTGGACCAATTTTGTGGGACAAAGGAGGGAGCGGCAGGGGCCTGTGTGCCCAGGGGTTTCTGCCTGGGGAGGTGGGTGCCCTTGTTGGAGAGATAAAAGTGGGAGAAGGGAACATGGTTTGCTGGGAGTCAGATCTGAACTTAAATACAGGTTTGTCATTTGGAAGTTGTACGCCTTGAGCATGGTGTTTAGCCAGTGCTATAGCATGGTAACTGTTGGGTGGAGGCCAAAGAGGCAACAGTCTGAGGAGAAGAATGGGCAACTGTCTACAGAATAAAGACTATGTCAGGAGCCACATGGTCATCCATTTGGCCCGATCCAAAACCTTGACACTATGCCCATTTTTATAGACGAGAAGCCTGAGGCTTGACAGAAATCAGCAAATATTTGGTGAGAACAGCCAGAACCAGAAGCCAGGATTGACAAATGCTAAAGGAAACGGAATTCTCCCTACGCAACAGCGCTGGACCTGCCCGAGAGCTCATGCCAGCTGGTGCTTACACTAGTAGGCCCTTCGTGTGCCGTCTGCCTAGAGGGATCCTGTGAACCCCACTGACCTTGGGGGAGCTTGTGGCCATGTATGAATGCCCACTCTCAGCCCTGATCAGCACTTGACCCTCAACACAGGGTCTGCAATCTCATGAAGGTGCTAAATCCTGACTCCCTGATTTTTTACGTTGCCTGTAAATCAGAGCCCAAGACACTTAGGGATCAGTAAGTGTCTCATTTAAATGGAGAAACAAGAGTGGCTGAGTGTTGGAGTGTGAGTAGAAGTCATCTTGACTTTTGCCCAGGGGAGGGGAGTGGGGTGCTGTGGGGCAGGCAGAAAGATTGATTCATTCCTTCCCTCGTCCTCCTTCCAGGTCTCACCTTCCCAATGAGCTTGCCCCTCTTGTTCATACAGATGTATTTCTCACTCTCAGCCCCCTTGATGCGCACGCGGCTTCCAAACGTGTCCGTCTCCACTATGAGTTTGGCTGTGATGGGGGAGGGGGAGAAAGACCTCTGTCCGTGGGAGTTGTGGGCTCAGGGGTGTGGCAGGGACCCCCCCAGACAGCCTGACCTCCCAACTTTGGTTGTGGGGGGGCACCGGGAGGCTCTTCCACTTTGGGCCCCTGCCTGGGCATAGGATCTGTTAGGACGCCAGTGGTGTGAGTGGCCTCCAGTGAGGGCTGGGTCTCACCGAACTTGTTGCCGTCCTCCGCGGTGGCAGAGATGCGACGCCCGGTGACCTGCACGTGCTTGCCACTGGTCCGGCTGTAGAGCTGGTACTCTCGGATCTGCCGCCGGCTCAGCTGGTCGGTCATGGCGCCCTGGTCCCTCACGTACTGGTTAAAATTAGGAGACGGGTGATTCTCCCCCTTTGCGGTTACCAAGGGAAAAATAGTGTCAATTTGCTTTGGGTGACACCACCACTGGTCCATCCAGGGGAGAGGGGTGTGGAGGTGAGTGTGATGGGGCAGGCCCCTGGTCCTAGGAAGCAGAGGTGTTGGGGACGGGGACATAGGACCTTCCCAGGCCAGTGGGTGAGCCAGTCATGATCTCTTGGCTCTCCATCTGCCCAGGCTTGGGGGACACCTGTGATCTAGTGCAGACCTGGAATCGTGACTGGTTGCTAGAAGGAACCTTCAAAGTTATGGAACCCAAGTTCAGCACTAATGGTGGGATCCTGAGCTTCTGCATGACTCCCCTGCCCCTCCCCCTGGGTGCTCAGGACCCTCAGAGGAGCCCGTCCACCATTCAGTGTTGTCCCTCTGGGGGTGAGGGACGTGGAGGCTGCACAGCAGGAGGAGCCAGCGGCGTGGTCCAGGGGCGCTCCCGGGAGGTGCCAGGCTGCCTGTGCCCCAACGTAACCGAGGCTGGTTGGCCAGTAGGGGCGCTGTTGCTACCAGCTTCCGGGTTCCACCCAGGCGTGGTGCAAAGCCAGGACGAGCACCATCTCCAGGCCCAGTCTCTCCCTACCTATCTGCAACACTGAGTGGGAGAAAACCACACCACTTCCTGCTCTCTCTCCAGTGAGGTGCAAACTAGATGCCATTTCTGAACTGCTGGTGACAGCTTCAACCCTAGGCTCAAATGTTTCTCTCTCCACCCGATCCTGCTGGCCCCACTCTCCCTGGCCCAGGTCCCTAAGGCCACCTTTATACCAGGCCCAATCAAAACCACTGAGACAGACCTGGACCCAGATCAGCATCTGTTGGAGGCCACCTCTGTTGCAGAGGGAGGAGCAGGAACTGGAAGGATCAGCTTTGAGGAAGGGGGTGGTGAGTGCTGTGGTGGCTCCAGGCTGACCCTGTAACCTGCTCAGGGTTAACCCTTCGTGTGTGTCACTGCTCATTTCCCACTGCAGCTCGGCCACTGGCCAGAAGTGTCACCAGGACCCCCACCTATGAGAGCAGGGTCTGGAGACTCAGAGCAGCAAAGTGCGCCCCGCACCCCACCCTGGAAAAACCCGAGGCCAGCATTTGGGGTGGGGGCTAGCCTCCCTGCCAGGGGGTGGGGTCTAGCTGGCCTGGGACCCTCAGTGGGGTCCAGCCCAGCCCCAGCCCCCAGCCTCCTGGCCCAGGTTCAGGCCCTCCGCCCCTCTTGGCGGGCAGCCTCCTTCTGGCTGTCTGTTCCAGGTCAGGAGCAGAGAGGGCCCCCCTGAAGCCCCCTCCTCTCCTTGTCCCCCTTCAGGCCCTGCACAAAAGCAGCCCCACGCCCCCCCCCACAGCCCCACAGCCCACAAGTCGCTCTCCCCGCGGGACCTGGCCTGTCCCTTTCATGTTCCCGCTGCGGGGGGACCTCCCCTTCCACTGCTGCAGACAGCTGCTTGTCAGACAGCCCCTCAAGCATGGCTATGGTCCGGCCTGCCGGCCCCCCCTCCAGGGGGGGTGAGGGGGCACTTCAAGGGGGAAAGGACAGCTTTGCCACCTTCCCTGAGTCCTGAATGGGGCCTCAGCCAGGCCATAAACGCCCCGGCCAGCCTCACCATTGTGCTAATTCCCCTTCCAGAACAGGTTGGGCCCACCCCCAGCCCCCTCCCAGCCAGGCTGGGGGCTTTCTTCTTGCTCTCCCTGGATGTGTGAAGCAAAAGGCCTGGAACGGGGGCTAGAGCAAAAGGGGGAAGGAAAAGAGGGGGGGAGTTGTCTCTCTCTCTCTCCCACCCCCCCACTGCTTCAAAGGCAGCCCCTTTCCCTCTCCCAGAGAAAAGGCATTTACCTTCAAAAAAAGTCCCCACTGGATATGAAGAGAAGCGGGCCTCTGGCCTGGGAAAGCCAAGCGATCTCTCCCCAGAGCGGTTCTGGACCAGTGCATTTTAATAGCTGCACTTTTATGGAGGATCACAAAAAGGGACCGAGCCTCGCACAGGGGGCTGAGGCTTGGGGTGGGGGGTGTGCATGGGGGCGCTGGCATGGGGTGGGGGGAGTGTGGAGATGCAAACCCAAATCTTGTCCCAAACAAACCTCTTTGGGCTTGACCTCCTTGTACTGTAGGTGAGGAGTCACCCCGCCCTGGCTGGGCATTGGGACTGCCCACGCAGTCCCCCAGGGCAGCGCACCCCTGGGACATCTGTGATGGGGAAGAGGGGTAGGAAGTGGAATGCACAAGTGGTTTTGCATGGAAACCTGTGTTTTCAGGTAGCTCCCAGTACAAGCCTCACCTGAGCCGGCACCTCTGCCCTCTACCCATCTCTCCAGAGTCCATCCCTCAAGCCTGGGCTGCCGCGGTTAGCCTTGGGGGAGGGGGGCAGAACCCGTGTGGCAGTACGGAGGGAGAAACAGAGACTCCAGGACAAGTAGGGATAGGGAGGGTCATGGAGGGAGGACAGATAAAGACCTCAGTGCATCCCCAAATGTGCCTTAGCCCCTTCTACCCGCCTCCAAAGGCTGACACCTCCACCCACCCCCACCTCAGAAACCCTGGATCCAGGGAGAGGCTGGAACCTGCCTCTGTCCACCAAGAGGAGACTACCCCCCCGCCAAGCTGGGTCGGGTGGGGGAGACGGAACAGCTAGTGGGGGGGGCACCCGCCTACCTGAGTTTGACAGCAGAGAATTAGTAGCTGGAGGCACCTGTGTGGGAAGACAAGGCAGACCCTGGTGTGGGTGCCAGCAGTCAACCCAGGGCGAGCACCCAGGCACCCTCCCCTCACACCCCTCCCCCCCGCCCCCTCCGGGTGGGAGTCCCGATAAAACGAGGTCTGCCCCAGGCTGGAAAGGGCAACTAAACTTCCATCCAGAGAGGCAGCACACTTACAGAGTGACGTGGGGCAGCAGGCAGGTGGCTCCCATCGCCGCAGAGAGTCCTTGGGGGTGGTGGCCCCCTGCCCCCAAACTCAGGAGCAGATATGGGCAGTCCCCAGGGGTAGAGAGGGGTAGAGTCCCAGAGAAGCCAAGGTCTCTTCAAGCCACAGGTTTTCAGGGGGGAGAGGAGGAGAGAGAGGGGAGGAGGAAGAGAGAGAGGGAGGGGAGGAGGAGTGGGGGAGGAGGGCGTAATTGGGAGACTGAGGTGTGAGGTGTCCACCTTCCTGGCCAGTGAGCGGGCAAAGCAGCCGCTGGCGGGGGCTGCCAGCCTCTTGCGGGGCTGCCCGCGCACAGAGGATGGAGCTGCTGGCTAAGGAGGCTGGACTCCGTGGTCTCCCACGTTTTCCCTGACCCACAGACCTGGATGGGAGGGCCCCGCCTCCGTTCCCTAGGGTCCAGCTTCTCCTGCCCTCAGGTCTGGTGCCCCACCTCCCCAAGGGTGAGCGCAGGTATCATTCCCGGGCCAGGGGTTGCTGAGTCTGGCTCTGGGGGTGGAAATTCCCAGAAGCAGCCTTAAAAGGAGGAGCCTCCCTCCAGGGGGCAGGCGGTGGGCTTGGCTAGGAGCGCTGGCTTCCACTGCCTCTGTCACCCCTGGCTCCCCCTCTCTGCGGTCTGGCCACCCGGTTAGAAGTGTCAAGACTGGCAGCAAATAGCAGGTGCAACAGGTTGGGGACCAGGGATGGGGGAGAAGGTGCAGCTGGGGCTGTGGGAGGACCCAGTGTGGGCTTGAGAGCTGGCCTGCTGACTCAGGACAGACAGGCTCTGAGAGGGGCTGATGCATTGGCACAAGCTCCTTTTCTTTGGGCCCCGGGCACTTTTCTAGAAGTGGGGACAGTAATGTCAGAGGGCCAAATGAGATAACCGCACTGAGCAGATGTCAAAAGGCATAACACGTTCTTGGGCCTCACCCACCATCCTCTCTGGGGCAGTGGCCATCCCTAGGGCCTCCTCCCTGCGCCCATCAGCCCCTGCCTGGGATGAAGAACCCACCAGCCTCTTCACATGACCTCTGGTCCCACCCTGCTGTGTGGTGGGACCAGTATTACCCCATTCTATAGACAGGGAAACTGAGACGCACTGGTAGGTGTTTTGCTCAGAATGACCCAGCCAGTGAATGGCGGGACTGGGCTCCTGAAGTCCATGCTCTTTCTGTTCCACGTGGGTCTCGTCTGGAGCCTTTCTGCTGTGTCCACGCCCTCTGGGCCAAGATATCCAAGGCCCCAGAGGCTGGTGATGGGGACTGTAACTGTCCCTTTCCTTCAGAAGGCGGGTGATGGTGACTGTGGAAGCAGGCTTGCACTTGGGGGGATCTCTGAGGGAAGCCCCCATGTAGGGAAGCAGAGCTCACATCTCAGCTCTGGGCTCCGAGGTCTAAGCGCCCCCAGGATGGAAAGAGAAGGGGAAATGTTGGACGTGGATGTATTTACCTAAAGAGATGAGCAGGAGGGCGAAACTCTCACCTCCAAGCCTCCTTCTCACCTTCCTGAGCTAGATCAATCCACAAAGTTGTCTGCCACCCCTCCCCCGCCCCCAGACAAACCCCAAGGCCACCTCCTGGCCACCTCCAACTGTCCAGCTCCAGCACCTGGCTCCCAGCTCCGCCCCGCACCCGACAGCGGGACTCAGGGCCCTGTTCAGCCTGACCTGGCCTGGGGAGTGCGGGTGGGGGGAGCCTTGTAACTGGGGGAGTCCAGGGGTGGGACCATACTTGAATCATACTGTCCAAACTGGAAGGGTTCTTCGAGATTCTTCATCTGGTCCAGGCTCCTCACTCACTGATGAGGCCCAGGGAGGGTCTCACAGCTAGTTAGTGAGTGGCACGTGACTCGGACAAGGTACCTGGTACCCAGACTCCCGGTCCAGTGCTCAGCATTTTCTATTCATGCCACGCCCTGTCCTGCTCCTTTGCTTTCATCCAGGCTGGTACCCCTGATGATTTCCATTTTCTATATTTGTTCACTTTCAGCCCGATTTAAACTCTGCCCCTTCGAGGAAATGCCCAAGTCCACCCGTCCACTGTGGCTGGTGCCAGCTCTGGCTCTCTTCTCTGGGCAGCCAGGGACCTCACCCACATATCTGCCTGCTCCTAGCTCCCGGTAGGGTGCTCAGAGCTATCTCCTCCCGCCCTCACTCCTGGGATGAGAGGTGGGAATGGACCCATGGAGGATGTAGTTCAGACTTGGGGTGGACCCAATGAATTAAGGAGTCAGGTGTGGGAAGTGCCACCTAGCGCTGTCTGGGCCCCAGTTTTCTGAGCCCAAGTGCCTGGTTCTTATCGGTGGGGGAGGGGCTTGTTGTCACCTACTAGCCCCCCAGCCAGGCCTGGGTCTCCATGGTAACAGATGCCAACAGTCAAGCTTGGCCTTGGGGCTCAGCCAGAGGCCTGGGCCGGGGGACTCTAGGGCATGGGTGGGTAGCCTATTTTATGGTGTGATACCTGCTCCTTGTCCCTTCCCATTGTGCACCTACAGGCCCGGCCTCCTGACTCAGCTTGCTCCTTGACCCCGCTGGGAAGGCCAGTGCTGGCTTCCAAGAGGGGAGGCAGCATGGAGAGTGTTCCATGGATTTTATCCCCATCCCCATGACCTGTCCTCTATGGGCTGTGTGACCTATGGTAATCTCTTCATTTCTCTGGTCCCACTTCCTAATTTGTAAAAAGGAAATGGAAATGGCCATTACCGATGTTGTCAAAACTGCCACTGTGAGCATCAGCTGAGGTGGACACTCCCTGAAAATTATCAAGGACCAAAAGAATGGGAGCAAGGGGCCTAGATCCTCTTCTGGGGTCCAGACTCAGTTTACCTACATTTTGACCCAGTCTCTCCCTTGACTAGAGGGAGCTGGGAGGCAGAAGGTAGGGTTCATTAACATTTATGGGGGGAGGTGGCAGGAGGTGATAAGGGAAGTGAGAAGTAGCCCCGGCTGCTTTGGTTAATCCCCACCCCCTAGTGCCAAGTTCAACACCCCCCAACTGAGGCGTCTCACGCCTGCTCCTTCTAACAGCCCAGCTGGTGCAGACACAGAGCCCCGCAGAGCCCACCTGCAGACCTGCCACTTGTCACCACCTGCTTAGACCCCAGCTCACCCTTTTCCTGTTGAAAAACAGAAGGGCTGGAGCTGGGGCAGGGCAAAAGGCAAATGGACCCTTCTAAGAGGGGGAGCCCTCCATCTTTGCTGCTCCATCCCTACTGCCGGCCAGCATCGGGAGATCAAATCGGCTGGCGTAGCTGTCCGTGTAGCTGTCGCCTGCCCTTCTGTGCAGACTCAGGGTGGAGCCAGACTGCTGGGGCATTTGACAGGGGCGAGGTGGAGGGAAGAAGTACCTGTGCGAACCCCCGCTGGGCTAGAAGTGGCTGGGGCTGCCCATCCCAACTACCAGACTTCATTCTAACGACTGCTTTCAGTTCGGGAGACTTCCTAGCACTCGGGCTGCTGTGCGCTCTCTCCCTCTCTGCCAGAGTGGTTAGAGAGCTCTGGGGCCAGACGAGCTGGAGGGAACCCTGGCCCCTCCTCTAGCTCTGGGGCCTTGGGGGCCAGTTGTTTCACCTCTTTGGGCCTCCTCTTCCAGGTCTAAGAAACAGGGCTTAACGGGCGCCCAGCGCCTTCTTCCTGCAATCATGGCAGCCTTCTCTTTGTTCAGACCTCCAAGCTTGCTCTGCCGCAGACCCTTTGCGTTCTTGGCCCCTGCTTCTGGGAGTGTCCTTCTGCCAGCGACTCCTGGCGCCTGCCACCCGCTTCTTGTCGCTCTTCTCCTTTGAGGGTCTTCCTCTCATCTCCTAATAGTACTTCTCCAGCCCGGAAATTGGCCTGTTTCACTTCCTCCAAAGCACTGGACAGTAACTGACATTTTGTCGTTGGCTTTTGTTTCCACGAGACTGGAGGGGACTTAAGGGTGAAGAATTTGTCTCCTCTGTCCTGTGTCACTGTGGCATGAAGCCATGGAAAATGCCTGCAGCCTACCATCCTGGGGCCAGATGTGAACTGATGTCCCTTAGCACTGTCCAGGTAACCCGAGGTCAGTGGCTCATTCTTATTCGTTAGAGGGTGGGGTGATGCCCGCATCTGTCCCAGGGGATGCAGACAGCAAAAAGCAAGAAGGCTAGCCCTACCCTCCTCCGTCTCTTCTGGCTTTGAGAGAAACTGAGGCTGAACGTGGACGCGCAAGCCTGGTTGCTCACCTTCCCATGCCAGCCTCTCACCTTCCGGGGCCCTGCCTCAGGATCTTGGAGAGAGGCAGGACCATCTCCCCATTGGCCCACTTTAGGTTTGGTTGGTAGGGGTGTAGGGGAGGGCCAGGAAGAAGTCAGAGGGCCTGCGAGCATTAAGCCCAAGTAGGGGGCCATCTGTGTGTCACGATGGGTGACCCAGGCTTCGGGTCGTTCATCCCCTTGCTAGTCCAAACACTTTGGGGAGCCCTGTTCCGTGGTTCCGGGAGCTGTCCTGGCAGAAGCCTCCTCACACGGGAGTTAAGAGTGTTCACCCATCCACCCCTTGTGAGAGACCCTCTACAGCCTGCCTCACTCACGTGCCCTGCCTGGAAGGGT
This sequence comes from Lutra lutra, assembly GCF_902655055.1. NCBI lineage: Eukaryota > Metazoa > Chordata > Mammalia > Carnivora > Mustelidae > Lutra > Lutra lutra. The sequence continues at coordinate 44,745,896 of NC_062279.1, read as the reverse complement.
CTCCTCGGAGGTGCAGGCCTCTGGGCTCTCGCCTGACACAGAGCTTCACACAAATGAGCAGGAGCCCACCCTGAGCAGGAGGCAAGTCTGGGAGTGCACAGCTAGCATCCCCCCTCCTGGGTTCCACCAGATGTCCTGTGTATTTGACAACCGACAGACGTGATCAGGGCCAGGAGAGATCCTCAGGCTAGTCTGACGGGGGCCAAGGCCCTTCCTGGCAGGGTGGGCGGCTCTCACCCTTTGGTTGGTACCTGGAAAACTGGCCAGCCACAAGGGAGTGTGGACACAGGAAGACCCACACCAGCTGGAGCTCCGTCCCTCAGGCCGGAGGCAGAGAGCTGAAGCTGGGTAAGGGGTTGAGACACTTGGTTCCCTCCACAACAAAACTGGGGGGAGGTGGGAGTTTGAGGACAAGAGAGGGAGAGAAGAGCAGCGCAGAACCCAGCTGGCACATGGCCGCCCTCTGCCGGGCACACGGGCTCACTGCAGCCATCAAGAAGGCTGGCCCCTGCGAACAGATGGCAGAAACAAGGTCCTGGCAAAGCAAACTTTATTGTGGCCCTGAGGTTGGAGTTTCCCTCCGGGTCCTGCTGAAACTTGCGTTGGGCTGAGGGTCTCTTGTGTTGCCCCTAATAGTTCCATCCCATGCAGACTCAGATGGAGAGAGGCTGGTGGTGGTGCGGGGGGAACCTGCAGAACGTGCTGAGGAAGGAGGGCCAGCCTGCATGGTGCTCTAGCTGGCTCTCCCTCGGTCACTGCAGCCAGGACCCTCCTGGACCCTCATTTCTTGGATCCAGGCTTTTTAGGTTTGAATGTGGGTTTGGCCTACAGAGAGAAGGGAGGGTGCCCGTGTCCCACTCCCTCCATCTGCCCGTCTCGCCACCCCCCCCTCCCCCCGCCCTTCTTCTGATACTCACCTTTTTCACAGGACTCTTGTCTTTAAGACTGGTTCTGGAATTGGGTGGGGTGGAGCAGGGAGGGGGAGTGGGTGGGAAGGAGAGGGTGTTCAGCCTGACACCAGTAGCACAGACCCTCTTCGTGCCCACTGGGAGAGTTGGGGGCTGCAGAATTCACCTCTCCACCTGTCACCTGCCGGACACCACTCTGACTCGCTCTTATTCTAAGCAACATGTCTTATTCTTCTCAGGCTTCCATCTGCTTTCTTTTTTCGATCACAAATAGGTCTTTTTCATCATAAAAAGTAATGTTTAACTAAGTGCCACAAAATATAGCAAATAGAGATTAAGTTACTTATTTTATTTCCCTACCAGTATTAACATTTTGGTGTGTTTCCTTTTGGGCTTTTTGCTTTGTTTTCTTCTAAAAACATGTGAAATAACATGAAAGTGACTTACTATTCTGTCTTTTTTAATTCTATAAACACTTTCCAGGATGCTATATTCTTCATAGACACTAGGTCACATTCCACTGGGAAAATGTGACATAGCTTAATCAGCTAGTGCATTGGTTGACATTTAGAATGCTTCCATTTTTACTACTACTTAAATAATGCCTATCTCGGTGCCTATCATTTTACAAAATCCCCTATTTTGGATGGGATCCTTGGGAAGGAATCGCCATAGTGGAATTAGGTCAGAAGGTAAGAATACTTTCATGCTTTTCCAAGAGGTGTGGCAGCCGGCAGGGGACTCATACCGTGTGCACATAGGCCAGGCCCTTTCTGGCCCTATGCACCCTTGCTACAAGATTTTGGCCAAGTTAATAGATGAAAAGAGTTACCTCACTGCCTCCTCTTCTTTTTCCACCTTTTTTTTCTGGGAACCAAACAGTGGTGTTGGGCCAGTTAGGGTGGGGCCCAGGGCCAGAGCGGATGCCTGCTGGGCACGTGGGCTGAGCACCCAGGCTGAGCAACTGGCGGCCCTGCCCAGGCTTCGGCACACTCAGGCACACTCTGTGCAAAAGGCCTGGCTGGGTTTCTGAGGAGCCTCTGGGGGTCTCTTCCCTCACCTTGGCAACGCTTGTCTGCTTCTGGGACGCCGGCCTCTTGACTTGTTTAACAGGGGTGTCCTCCTCTAGGGACACATCTGCATCATCATCATCATCGTCGTCATCAACCTCCTCACTGTCACTTTCCTCTTCCTCCTCCTCCTCCTCCTCCTCCTCTTCTTCCCAGGGTAGGTCTGCATGGAAAGGGGGCAGGGCCTTGGAGCTCAGGGTCTCCACCTAGCTCCCATTCCGTGCCATGGGTCTTGTTCTCAGAGCTGCCCTGGGGAAGCCGGCACCTGCCACCTCCTTGAGACTCTTTCTGGCCTGACAAAGTGGAGGCTTGGGTGGGGTGAGGGGTCTGGGAGCCCAGAGGGCTAGGGTGGCAGGGGAAGCGGCCAGCTGTGGCTCTGGCTGGGAAGGAGCCAGAGGACGGCGAGGGTGGGCAGAGGGAGCAGCTCAGGAATGCAGACCTCATCCTGAGGGAAGCAGAGGCTGCCAGGGGCTTGGGGTAGGACAGTGCCCTGAGGGAGGAGGGACAACCGGACAAAGGAGGCTATGAAGGGAGTCAGCAGCTCCCTTTATAGGGAGTTCAGCTGGCTGGGGCCCATATTACTCTCCCAGCTCCATGCTTCACGGCAGCTAACCTTCCAAGTGCGGGTCGGACTCGGCATCATGCAAACTTGTTCCTGAATATCCCGTGTATCCCTCCCAACTGCTCCTTGAAGATGAGACCAAGTACACCCCACCCTCATGCTCTAGGCAAGGGGACTGTGGCCCAGAGGCGCTGGCAGGTAAAGGAGGACTTGCAGTCCAGACGACTGGCAATCATGCTGCCTTTGGGGATTTTCGCCAGTAATTCCATAATCCCCCGAGCGTTGGAGTGCCTCTTCCCTCCTTGGCCCTGTGCGGGGCACGGCACTCTGAGACTTTCCCGGGGTCCAGGATCTGACTTACTGTAACGTTCCTGGCCACTGAGGAACACAGGCCCAGAGCCAGCCCGCAGCTGGAAAGTGACTGGAGGAGAAAGCTCCAATCCCATGAGGACGACCTGCAGGGAGAGGGATACGAGGGCAGGAGCAGAGAAGATGGGCTGGCTCAGCTCTGGCAGCTGCCTGCTGGCTGGTCTCTGGCAGAAACACTCAGAACGGATCCCCCAGACCCCAACTAGACACATTGGGCCTCACTGTGTCATCAGCCCCACCTGTTGAGGTGGGTTCTGTTGGAGGAGAATGGGAATCTGATAAGCCTGTTCTTGTTAAAGATCCCAGACAGGCTTCCAAACTGAGGGGCCACTGTTCCGTAGAGAATTCTGACGGCTACTGACTGAATTGTGTCCCCCAAATTCTTACGTGAAGCCCCAACCTCCAGTGTGAGGTATCTGCAGATGGGGCCTTTGAGAGATGAGGTCATGAGAGCTGAGCCCTCAGGATGGGATGAGTGTCCTTGTAAAGGAGACCAGAGTGTTCCCTCTGTCGCTGTCTCTCTGCTATGGGAGGACAGAAAGCAGGCAGCCACCGGCAAGCCAGGAACAGGTCCTCCCCCAAATCTGACCATGCTGGCACCCTGGTCTCAGATTTCAGCCTCCAGAACTGGGAAAATGTCTGTTGTTTAAGCCCCTCACTCTGTGGTATTTTGTTAGGCCAGCCCACCCAAATAAGACACTGACCAAATGGGAAAAGCAGACACCAGGTGGTATGTACAGTACCAGCAGTGTGGATGTACGTGCGAATAAGTTAGACTTCTCTTAAGTGTGAACCACAATTTTCAGTGCACAGTACAATATTTCTTTTCCTTACACTTCCGCAAACTTCCCAAATTTTCTGGAGTATTGATGATAATACTCCTATTTACTGATTGCCTACCGTGTGCCAGGCCCTAGGCCAAGCATTTTTTTTTTTTAAGATTTTATTTATTTATTTGACAGACAGAGATTACTAGTAGGCAGAGAGGCAGGCAGAGAGAGAGGAGGAAGCAGGCTCCCTGCTGAGCAGAGAGCCCGATGTGGGGCTTGATCCCAGGACTCTGAGATCATGACCTGAGCCGAAGGCAGAGGCTTTAACCCACTGAGCCACCCAGGCACCCCTAGGCCAAGCATTTTATGGGCTTTATCCATTGAGCCCCTCCTGACAGTCCCACAGTGGAGATGTCCGGACTTCACAGAGGAGGGAACGGAGGAGGTTTCGGGAGAGGAATTTAGAGTTCTGGGCTCAGAAGGGAAGGAGATAAGTGAAAACTGAAACTCTGCAGCCAGCAACACCTATAAATGCTGGATAAAATGTGCTCCAATGTTTTCATTGCATGGCTGCATAGTAAGACAGAAGGAAGGGGTCCCGTGCACTAGAAATGAAGGGGCAGCGTGCGCAGGGGCCGAGTGCAGCTGAGGGGGGATGGGCCTGAAAATAGCTCTGGCCTGGAGTTCGTTTGCCTAAAAATTACTTACTTATTTGCCAGAGAGAGAGGTAGGCAGAGGGAGAAGCAGGCTCCCCACTGAGCAGGGAGCCTGATGTGGGGCTCCATCCTAGGACCCTGGGATCATGACCTGAACCAAAGGCAGACGCCTATCCCACTGAGCCACCCAGGTGCCCCATGACCTTGGGTTTTAACACAAACTCATGGATAGGAGACAGGGCCTGGGCTCAAGAAAGGAGTGCTGTCACGGAGCCTGCTGAATGGAGGCCAGGACCCTCCAAGGGTTGTACCTCAATAAAAAGCTCCAGGGTCAGGGTGAGGTGAGGAGACTCCAGAATTCCAAACCCACCTACCAGGAACTCCTCCTCCCCCTACCACTGATGGAAGGAAATGCAAAAGGGATAAAAGAAGTCTTCTGTGAGAACCAAAAAACCCATGGCTGTACCTCTCACTCACATAAAGTTTGAATTCACTTGGTGAGTACTGCCTAGTCAAGAAACTTGTCTAAAATCCCAGGCTGGTGACATTCCTGAGCAAATGGCAGACACAAATGCAAAACTATTCCCTTGGGACACTGTCAATTTTCTTCACATGGAATCCTTTCAGAAAAAAAACAAGACCCTGAAGACATCTCCCCATCTAAAATTACAAAACATTCTTCCTCTCCCTCTGCCATTCCCTCTGGTTGTACTCTCTGGCTCTCTATCTCTCTATCAAATAAATAACATCTTTTTAAAAAAATTTATTTATTTGTCAGAGAGAGGGATAGAGAGAGCACAAGGAGGCAGAGAGAAGCAGGCTCCCCACTGAGCAAGGAGCCTGATGTGGGACTCCATCCCAGGACCCTGGGATCATGACCTGAGCTGAAGGCAGATGCTTAACCAACTGAGCCACCCAGGCAACACAATAAATAACATCTTTAAAATTACAAAACAGACAAGACACAATCCCGTTAGAGTGAGCAGAAGGAAACAAAATGACGACAGACCAGCACAGGCAAGAACCTGAATCAAAAGAATAACAATCTAAACAATTGTGAAATCAGATCGATGAAAGTCAAATAAACAAAAATAGCAATCAGAACCATGAGAAGAGGTATTAGGAGAAATAGAAAGAACCAAATGCCCCCTCTAGACTGAACAAATGGTTAAAAAGCAGAATAAACCAGCTGAAATAAGGATCAGTAAACTGGAATCATGCTGTGAAGAAACTGCCCAGTACCCAGCAGAGAGAGATAAACAAAATACAAAAGAGAACCTGAGAGGTATGGAGGACAGAACGAGCAGATCCAACACGCGTCTACTCACAGTAAGGGACTAGAAGCAATGGAGTCAGTACACAGAGTAATAACCAAGAGCTTCTAGAAACCATCAAGGACACAGATCCTCACATCCAGGAAACCTATGTCCTGAACAGATAAATAAAAACAAATGTACACCTGAACATGCCATAGTGAAACAGTGGACAGCAAAAACAGAGTTTATCTTAAAATAAACCAGAGAGGAAACACAGATTTCCAAAAAAGGAACAATAACCAGACTGAAGGTTTTGACAGCAACGTCAAAAAACAGAAGAGAATGTCATCCTCAAAGTTTTGAGGGAAAGTACCTCTCTATGTAGAATTATACACAGCCAAACTATGATGAAGGGATGAGTAAAGTAAAAGATATTTCCAGGCAAAGCCCAAGTAAGTTCACTACTCCCAGACCTACTCAATGAGATCTCAAAAAAGATGATAATTAACTCACGCAGTCACTCTGGAAAACAGTATGGAGTTTCCTCCTGTTCCTTAAAAACAGTATGAAGGTACCCTACAACCCAGCAATTGCACTACTAGGTATTTATCCAAAGGATGCAAACATAGTGATCCAAGGGGCACGTGCACCCCAATGTTTATAGCAACCATGCCCACAATTGCCAAACTATGGAAGGAGTCCAGATGTCCATTGGCAGATGAATGGATAAAGAAGAGGTGGTACAGAAAGGGGACAAACCATAAGAGACTTTTAATCTTAGGAAACAAACTGAGGGTTGCTGGAGGGGGGAGGGGTTGGGGAATGGGGTAACTGGGTGATAAACATCGGGGAGGGTATGTGTTGTAATGAGCGCTGGGTGTTGTGTAAGACTGATGAATCACAGACCTGTACCCCTGCAACAAATAACACATTATATGTTAATTAATTGAAATTAAAAAAAAAAAAGAAGAGGTGGTACACACACACACACACACACACACAGGAATATTACTTGGTCATCAAAAAGTATAAAATCTTGCCATTTGCAATGACATGGATGGAGCTAGAGGGTATCATGCTAAATGAAATAAATGAGTCAGAGAAAGACAAATATATGATTTCATTCATATGTGGAACTTGAGAAACAAAACAGATGAACATAGGGGAAGGCAAGGAAAAATAAGATAAAAACAGAAAGGGTGGCGAACCCAAGAGACTCTTAACTCTAGGAAACTGAGGGTTGCTGGAGGGGACGTGAGTGGGGGTATGTGGTAAGTGGGTGATGGGCCTTAAGGAGGGCACGTGATGTGATGAGCACAGGGTATTATATGTAATTGGAGAATCACTGCATTCTACCCCTGAAACTAATAATACACGATATATTAACTAAATCAAATTTAAAGATTTTTTTTTTTTTTAAAGAGGGCAATTACATGGAGAAGGAAGAAGTGGATAAGAGCAGCAGTGGTGAGCAAGCAAGTTGGTCAACAAAGAAAAGTCCAAGGAAGCATCACTGTAAAACAAAATCACATTAGTATTGACTAGTATCAAGGGGGTTTAAAACAAGCTGCAACTAAGACATTGCATGGTAACAGGTAAGTTAAGAAGAGGGTAATCAGAAAATCCTCCTGGACTGTTTTGGGGCGGGGGGGGGATAAAATATTAATTTTAGACTAATCATGCATGATTGTTAAAAAATTAAGAACCAATACAAATTAGAATGAGATTCAACAGCTTCCAAACCAATAGAAATGGGGGAAAGAAACCTTAATCTCATAAAAGACAGGAAAAAGAGAAAAAAGAAAAACAAAACATGAAAAAGTAAGGAATACAGAATCACAAAGTACATGTTACAAATAAACCTAAGTATATTAGCATCACAGTAAACATAAACAGACTATATTGGCCAGACAGATTAACATAAAACATAGTTACTTATTGCGTATAAGATACATGCCTAAAACATAAGCACATAGAAAGGTTGAAGAAAAGATATGGAAGCATACACAGTAGGTGTGGCAGAGGCTTCTCATGCCTAATGCAATACCCATTCTTCCTTTTTTCCAAATAGTATCAGTGCCCTGATACTATTCAAATACTGTACCCACCAAAGACCGTATTCCCCAGTTTCCTGTGTAGTTGGCTGTGATCATGTCACTAATTTCTGGACAAGCAAAATTTGGTTGATGGCGCTTGTGTGAAGACTCCTTAAGAGGTAGACAGAGGGGCGCCTGGGTGGCTCAGTGGGTTAAGCCGCTGCCTTCGGCTCAGGTCATGATCTCAGGGTCCTGGGATCGAGTCCCGCATTGGGTTCTCTGCTCGGCAGAGATCCTGCTTCCCTCTCTCTCTCTCTCTGCCTGCCTCTCCATCTACTTGTGATCTCTCTCTGTCAAATAAATAAATAAAAAATCTTAAAAAAAAAAAAAAAGAGGTAGACAGAGAACTGAGAAAAGCCCCTTTGGTCTCCTCCTGTTTCTTCTCGCCTATTACCCCAAATGAAGAAGTGAGAGCTGGAGCCGCAGCAGCCTTTTTGGACTGTAAGATCCTGAGGAAGGAAGTTTTGAACCAAGGTGAGGAGAAAGAGAAGAGAAAACTGGGTCTTTGGTGAACATGGAGCCATCTTACCAGCCTTGTACTGCCTATCTTTGGATGTCTTCTATCCAAGACAGAAATGAATCTTGAGTGTATTTGAGTCCCTGTACTTGGGTATCTGTTATTGCAAGCACACCTATTTAAAACAAAAATGAAGTGAGATGTACCACTTGGGGAGGGATGCTGGCAATGGTGGAGGCTGTGTATGTGTTGGGTATGAAATATATTCCTTTCGATTATGCTGAAAAAAATAAAAAATTAAAAAAAAATATATTCCTTTCGATTTTATTGTATACCTAAAACTGCTAAAAAAAATAAAACCCTTATAAAAATGAAGCGAGCTGTATTTGTTAGGACTAGGTTTGATAACAAATAGCAGAAAACTCAATGCCACTGGCTTACATAACATAGAAGCTTGTTTCTTTGTCACATGAACTAAACCTGGATATAAGTGGTCAGCTGCGGGTATACTGGTCTTCAATCACCAGGGAGTTAGGCTCTTCCTATTGTGCTACTCCACCATTTTTAGTACATGGCTTCTACCTTCTGGCCCAGGATGGCTGCTCATTTTAGCCATCACATCCATATTCCAGCCAGCAGGAAGGAAGAAGGGATAAAAACAGTCACATGATCTCTCTCTAAGGACACTTTACCACTTCTGCTTACATTCCATTGGCCAGAACTTCACGGCCATGCCTTATTCGCAGTAGCTGGTGGCCAGCTAAAAGTCATGAATTCCATTACTACAGAATAAAGGAAAATGGATATTAAGAGAAAATTGGAAAACAAATTAATAGCAGATGATGTAAGCTTGAATTCAATAAGCATTTTTAGGGATAAAGAACTAATATTAGTTTATCAGGAAGATAATTCTGTTAATCATACGCACCAACAACACAGTCTAAACATACATAAGACTACAGCTACATTGTCAAGACAGTGTGGTATTGGAAGGACAGATACAAAGATCAATGAAACAGAAGACCTAGAAATAGACCCACACAGACACGTGCAACTGATCATTGATGAAGGCGTGCAACTGGATAAAGGGAGAGAGGAGAGTTTGTTCCATGAATGGTGCCGGAGCAACCAGACACCCACAGGTAAAGAGATGAAGCTTGACCTAAACCCCACAACCTCTACCATAATTACCTCTAAACAGATCATGGGCTTAAGTATAAAACAGGAAACTCTAAGACTTTTGGACAAAAACCATAGAAAGTCTGATTTTGGAGCAGACTAAGAGTTTTCAGACTTTCTAATAGCAAAAGTCATACAAGGAAAACTGGTAAGATAGGCCTCATCAAAATTAATTTTGTTCCATAAACGTTCATTGGAAGGGATAAAAAGACAAGTCACCGATTGGGGAGAAAATATTTGCAAACCACAGACTTGACAAAGGACTAGTGTCTAGAATCTATAAAGAACTAGCAGAACCCGGGGCGCCTGGGTGGCTCAGTGGTTAAAGTCTCTGCCTTCGGCTCAGGTCATGATCCCAGGGTCCTCGGATCGAGCCTCACATCCAGGGAGCCTGCCTCCTCCTCCTCTCTCTCTCTGCCTGCCTCTCTGCCTACTTGTGATCTGTCTGTCAAATAAATAAAAATCTTGAAAAAAAAAAAAAAAAACTAGCAGAACCCAACAGTAACAAAACAATCCAAGTAAAAAATGGGCAAAAGACATGAACAGACATTTTATTGAATACAGAGATGGCAAATGACAAATAAATACGACAAGGTGTTTGGCCTCATTAGCCATTAGGGAAATGCAACTCAAAAGCACTGTGAGATACCAAGACACACATTTTAGAATGGCTAAAGACAGGAATAGTGACAACATTAAATGTTGGTGTTGATGCAGAAAATGGCAATCGCTCATGTAAATGGTATAGCCACTTTAGGAAACAGTTTGGCAATATAGTCAAGTAAGCAGGAAACTACCATATGACCCAGAAGTTGTACTCCTGGGAATTTATCCCAGAGAAAGGAAAAGTTACACTTACATAAAATTTTTTACACAAATGTTCATAGCAGCTTTATTCATAACTGCCCCAAAGTGGAATCAGCTCAGTTTTTCCACAGATGAATGGTTGAGCTGTGGCACGGTGAGACCACGGAATACTACTCACCAATAAAAAGAATACACACAACAGTTTGGATGAAACTCCAAGAGATTATGCTGAGAAGAAAAAAAAAACGCCTGATCCAAAAAAGTTACATGTGTATGATACTATTTCTAGAACAAAAACTATAGAAATGGAGACTAGGTTGGTGGTTGCCAGAGGATAGGGATAGAACAGGAGGCAGAAGGGAGGTGAGTGTGGTTATAAAAGGGTAATTTGAGGGATCCCTGTTGTCTCCCCTGCCCCACATTGGTGCTAAATATATGAACTTAGGTGATGAAATTGTATTGAACAAGATGGCTTGATTGTATCAATGTCTATATCCTCATTTCTTTTTTTTTTTTTTTTTGAGATTTTATTTATTTATTTGACAGACAGAGATCACAAGTAGGCAGAGAGGCAGGCAGAGAGAGGAGGAAGCAGGCTCCCCGCGGAGCAGAGAGCCTGATGCGGGGCTTGATCCCAGGACCCTGAGATCATGACCTGAGCAGAAGGCAGAGGCTTTAACCCGCTGAGCCACCCAGGTGCCCCTATATCCTCATTTCAATGTTAGATTATAGTTTTGCAAAATGTTACTTGGGGAAAACTGGGCAAATATATAGGTATATCTCTGTATTATTTCTTACAGCTATATGTAAATCTACAATTATCAAAAAAACCCTTTTCAACTGAAAAATAAACATATATAAAGTAAATAATAAAATTATAAGAGAAACCCACTGGAAATCCACAATCATAAGAGGGAGTTTTAAACACAAATTATTTTGGTAATTGATAGATCAGGGAGACAAAATAGGTAGGTTTGAACACAATTAATAAACTTGTAATTGGACTCCCCAAGAGAGAAGTAGGGAGCAGAAAAAAGTATTTGCAAAATAATGGCCAAAAAATTTCCAAATTTGATGAAAACAATGAACCCACAGATTTAAGAAGTTCAAAGAACTTCAAGGCATTTTATAAATTGTTCCAAACCTGTGATGAGGATAAAATCTTAATGCAGCCAGAGGTAAAAAAAAAGACATTGCATAAAGAGGAATTTCTGAAGACAAGGATGCTAGTTTTCTCCAATTTATACAAGCTAGAAGGCCAATGGAGCTATGTTATGAAGTGTTGAAGGCAAAAGTGTCAACCTAGAGTTCTACACAAAGTAGAACAGTACCAGAAATGGTAAACATAACAATGTTTTATTCTAATTTCTAATCTCTTTAAAATACAGACTGTCTAGGTGCATCTGGCTGGTTCAGTCAGAAGAGTGTATGGCCCTTGATCTTGGGGTTATGAGTTCAAGTCCCATGTTGGGTGGAGAGGTCACTAAAATAATAAACACTTAAGGGATGCCTGGGTGGCTCAGTCGGTTAAGCCTCTGACTGTTGATCTCAGCTCAGGTCTTGATCTCAGGGTCATGGGTAAAGTATTAACAATGTAGTGTGGGATTTATAGCATATGTGGAAATCAAAGTTATTACAATAATAGCACAAAGGATAGGAAATGAGAAATGAAGTGTACTGAAGCAAGATTTTCATATCATTCATGAAGTGGCATAATTCTATTTGAATATAGACTATTGTAATTTAAAGATGCATCTATAAATTCTAGAGCAATCACAAAAAAGATAATAAAGACAGGAGATATATCTAAGAAACCAATAGTGGAGATGAAAATGTAATCATAAAACCCACTTAGCTAACCCAAAACAAGGCCAGAAAAAAAGAAGAAAGGAACACAGGACAAATAGGAAAGCCCATATCAAGACAATAGGTTAAAATCCAGACTTGTTGATAATTATTTTAAATATTAACAATCCAGGGGCACCTGGGTGGGCTCAGTGGGTTAAGCCTCTGCCTTCGGCTCAGGTCATGATCCCAGGGTCCTGGGATCGAGCCCCGCATTGGACTCTCTGTTCAGCGGGGAGCCTGCTTCCTCCTCTCTCTCTGCCTGCCTCTCTGCCTACTTGTGATCTCTGTCTGTCAAATAAATAAATAAAAATCTTTAAAAAAAATATTAACAATCCAAATACTCTAATTAAAAGGCAGGGATGACTAGATTGGCTAAATAAGGAAGATTCAATTATATGGTAACTAAAGGGAACCTACTTTATAGAGAGCTATGGAAGTTAAAAGTAATATGACAGAATTTAAAAAATAGGAAAATTTTAGCACAAACAGTAATCAAAAGGGAGCTAGAGGCTCTAATCAGACCAAGTAGACTTCAGAGTATTTACCCCAGATAAAGAGTGGCATTTCATTTTAAAGGGATCAACTAATCAAGAAGCTATAGCACTCCTAGTATATGTGCCTAATAAAATAACTTCAAAATACATGAAGTAAAAACTGATAATTGATAGGAGAAATGGCAAAAGCACAGACAGTCCTTTCTTGGTAGCAGATCAAGTAGACAGAAAATGAGTAAGGATACAGAAGACTCCAACAAAATTACCCACCAGCTTGCTATAACTGACAGTAATAAAACAATACATACAACCACAGAACACACGTTCTTTGAGAATTAAGGAACTATTCACCAAACGTTCTTTGAGAATTAAGGAACTATTCACCAAACTAGGCCATGTTATAGGTCATGAAAGAACACAGGACAGAAATTGTATATAGAGAGATTTCCTCAGACCACAATGAGATAGAACTAGAAATCAATGAGAGAATCTAAAGAAGAAAACTATAAAATAATTTAAATGGAATGAAGATGAAGACTGTACTTATCAACATTTGTGGGATGAAGTCAGAAAGGTGCTTAGAAGGAAATCAAAGCATGAAATGGTTGTATCAGAAAAAGACCAAATGCCAAAAAAAATAAAAAGAAAGTCAATAATATAAAATTCTGCTTTAAAAAACTAGAAGAAGAGCAAATTAAAACCCAAATAGACAGAAGAAAGGAAATAAAGAACAGAGTTTAATAAAATTCAAAAGTGGGTAAACAACAGAGAAAAGTTGAGACCAAAAGCGGGTTCCTGAAAAGATGGATAAAAATATTAAACCTGTAACCAGACTGTACAAGGAAAATGGAAAGATGACACAAATTGCCATTATCAGGAACAAAAGAATAGAGTTTACTACAGATTTTCCAGAAAAGGAAGGGAACATTATGGACAACTCGATGCCAATGAATTTGACAACTTGATCAAAATGGAAAAATTCTTTGAAAGACATAAAGCTCTCTTAAGAAAAAACAACCCACAATGTCCTACATCTATTAAAGAAATTTAAGTTGTAGTTAACCAGATTGCTTCACACATGAGTTCTACCAAAATATTTAAGGAAAAAAAATACCAAATTTCTATGAACTATTTCAGAGAACAGGAGAGTATCTTCCTTCTCATTTTATGAGGTCAGCATTACCCTAATGCTAAAACCAGACAGAAACAAGAAATGACAAGAAAACTGCAGTTCAATGTTGCTCATAAATATAGAACAAATACCTTTTTTTAAAGATTTTAAACAATCTCTATACTCAACAGTATACTCCACTCAGCCTCGAACTCACAACCCCGAGATCAAGTGTGGCATACTCTACTGACGGAGTCAGCCAGGTGCCCCAATGTGAATATCCTTAATAAGATATTAGCAGATGGAATTCAGTAATATATAAAACTGTACATTCTTGGCATAATCCCAATAAATATAATGATATATTTATTGTCCTTTTATGTATTGCTGGCTCAGTCGGTAGAGCATATCACTCTTGATCTCTGGGTTGTGAGTTTGAGCCCCATGTTAGGCATGGAGCATACCTAAAATTTAAAAAAATTATGAGAAATAAAATTTGGGGGATGCCTGGGTGGTTCAGTGGGTTAATCCTCTGCTTCAGCTCAGGTCATGGTCTCAGGGTCCTGGGATTGAGTCCCACACCGGGCTCTCTGCTCAGCTCTCTGCTCTGCTCCCTCCTCTCTCCGCCTTCCTCTCTGCCTACTTGTGATATGTCAAATAAATAAATAAAAATCTTAAAAAAAAATAAAATTTGGGGGTGCCTGGGTTGCTCAGTCAGTTGGGCATTTGCCTTCAGCTTGGGCCACCCAGACACCCCTAAAACATTTTTTTAAAGATTTTATTTATTTGAGGGGCACCTGGGTGGCTCAGTGGGTTAAGCCTCTGCCTTCGGCTCAGGTCATGATCTCAGGGTCTGGGATCGAGCCCCGCATCGGGCTCTCTGCTCGGCGGTGAGCCTGCTTCCTCTTCTCTCTGCCTGCCTCTCTGCCTACTTGGGATCTCTCTCTCTGTCAAATAAATAAATAAAAATCTAAAAAAAAAAAAAAGATTTTATTTATTTGAGAGAGAGCATGAGAGTGCACACAGGAGCAAGCATGAGCAGGGAGGGGCAGAGGGGGAGGATCTGGGAATATGAAACAGACTCCACACAGAGCCTGGAGCCAGATGCAGGCTTGAAGCTATGAATGTGAGATCTTGACCTGAGCCGAGACCAGGAGTGGGCGCTTAACTGTGCCCCACCATTTGCATACTTTGTACTGCACACCAAAAAAGGGGCACCTGGGTGGCTCAGTGGGTTAAGCCTCTGCCTTTGGCTCAGGTCATGATTTCAGGGTCCTGGGATCAAGCCCCGCATCAGGCTCTCTGCTCAGCGGGGAGCCTGCTTCCTCGTCTCTCTCTCTGCCTGCCTCTCTGCCTACTTGTGATCCCTGTCAAATAAATAAATAAAATCTTTAAAAAAAAAAAAAGAACTCAAAATGGGTCAGAGACTTAACTCTAAGAACTAAAGCTATAAAACTTCTAGAAGAAAACATAAAAGCAAATTTTCATGACCTTGGATTAGGTGACAGTTTCTTAGATTCAAAGCCAGAAGCACAAGCAACAAGATAAAACATATAAATTGGACTACATCAAAATTAAAAACTTTTGTGCTGCAAATGATATCATTGAGAAAGAAGACAACTCAGAAAATGGGAGAAAAATATTTGCAAATCATCTGATAAGGGGCTTATATGCAGAATATATAAAAACCTCATGTGATTTAAAGAAGTCTAATATTAAATACCAAGCTCAAATGCAATTTTAAAAAATGAATAAACACCTGAGTAGACAGTGCTCCAAAAAAGATACACAAATGACCAATAAAAACATGAAGAGAGCTTCAATGTCATTAGTCATTAAGTAAAGCAAATCAGAACCGCACTGGGGGCACCAGGGTGGCTCAGTCGGTTAAGCGTCCCATAACTCTTAATTTCAGATCAGGTTATGATTTTGGGGTCCTGGGACCAAGCCCCATGTCGGTCTCCATGCTCAGTGTGGAGTCTGCTTGGCCCTCTCCCTCTGCTCCTTCCCCTGCGCTCTCTCTCAAATAAGTATATAAATAAACTCTTAAAAAAAAAAAACCATGTTGAACTGCCAGTCCATATCCAATAAAACGAGTAATCAAAATGACAGACAATAAGGAACATTGAAAGGATGTGGGAAAATCGGAATCCTCCCACCTGTGAAATGGTGCAACTACTTTGGAAAAGACTCTGGCAGTTCCTCAAAAAGTTCTATACATCAAGCCGCCATGTGACCTGGCATTCACGCCCCCGGGGTATATCCTCGAGAGAAATGAAAACATAGGTTCATCCAAAAATTTGTACATGAATGTTCACAACAGCATTCATAATAGGTAGAAATAAAACAAATTCCATAAACTGCTGAGTGGATGACTGAGATGTGGGATTGTCCAAATAGGGGATATCATTTGGCAATTAAAATAAGGACTGTTACATGCTATCATGCAGATGAACCTTAAAAACATTGTGTTATGTGAAAGAAGAAGCAGTCACAAAAGACCACATGTTTTATGATTCGTATGAACTGCCCAGAATAGGCCAATCTAGAGGGACAGAAAATAGATTAACAGTTCCCTAGTGCTGCAGGGGTAGGGGATGGGGAGGTATGCTGGTAGGTATGGAGTTACTTTTTGGGGTGATGAAAATGTTCTAAACTAAGACTGTGATGGTTACACCACCCTTAATTTACTAAAAACCATCTGATTGTACCTTAATAGGCGATACTTATGGTACACGAATTATCTCTCAATAAATACATTAATACCATTTTCGGCAGCACCCAAAATCATGCAGTATGTTGGGGTAGTGTGTACATGACCAGTTCCTTGAACACTCCAAAATATTAGTAGTAAAAGTTAAAGTTACATTAACGACATACGCGAGAGTGAAAAATGAAAGACTTAAATAGAGAAGCATATGTTCAATTATTAATGACTCAAAATTGTTATGATGCCAATTCCCTTCAAAACAGTCTATACACTCAATACAACCTCCATCAAAATCCCAACAGATGATTTTTAAAGAAAGCCTATGGCATCTGGGTGGCTCAGTTGGTTAAACTACTGCCTTCGGCTCAGGTCATAATCCCAGAGTGCTGGGATGGAGCCCCATATAGAGCTTCCCCTGCTCTGCAGGGAGCCTGTTTCTCCCTCTCCCTCTGCCTGCTACTCCCCCTGCTTGTGCGCTCTCTCTGTCAAACAAATAAATAAAATCTTAAAAAAAAAAAAACTAGGAAAGAAAGCCTGTAGAAATCTCCATGGAAATGCTCAGGACCTAGAATTGCCAACACAATTTTGGAAAGGAACAACAAAATTGGAAGAGTCATACTAATTTTAAGACTCCCTATAATACTATGATAACCAAATCACTGTTAGGAGAGTAAAGGTAAAAAATAAATCAACAAAATAATATAGAAATATACACATACATATATGGGCAATTGATTTATGGCAAAATGCCAATACAATTGTACAGTGAAAGGATAGTCTTTTTAAAAAATGTGGTACTAGAGCACTGGATAGAAACTTGGAAAAAAAAGTCTCATTATCCTTACTTTATACCATGTAAAAAAATTATCTTGAAATGGATCATTGACTTAAATATAAGAGCTAAAACAATAGCACTTCTAGAAGAAAATTTAGAAGAAAACATTTGTGACCTTAGTTTAGGTAATGATTTCTCAGGACACCAAAAAAAAGAACCATAAGAGAAAAAAATGTCAGGGGCACCTGGATGGCTCAGTCAGTTAAGCATCTTCCTTTGGCTTGGGTGACGATCTCAGGGTCCTGGGATCGAGTCCCTCATCAGGTTCCCTCCTCAGTGATCCTGCTTCTCCCTCTTCCCCTGCCCTTCTCCCTGCTCATGCACTCTCTCTAATAAATAAAACCTTTTTTTAAAAAGGAGAAAAAAATGTCAAATTGGACTTATAAAATTAAAAACTTGTGCTCTTTGAAAAAACTATTATGAAAAGGCAAGCCATATACTAAGAGAAAATATTTGAAAAATAAATATATGTATTATTTTTAAAGATTTTATTTATTATTTGACAGAGAGCAAGACAGGAAACACAAGCAGGGGGAGTGGGAGAAGGAGCAGCAGGCTTCCTGCTGAGCAGGGAGCCCAATGCGGTACTCTATCCCAGGACCCCAGGATCATGACCTGAGCTGAAATCAGATGCTTAACCAACTTAACAACCCAGGTACCCTGAAATAAATATTTTTGATAAAAGACTATCCAAAATATATAAAGAACTACAACTCAATAAGAATAATTCAACTTAAAAATGGGCAAAACATCTCAACAGGCATTTTGCAAAAGAAGATACACAAATGGCCAAAAACCAAGAAGATGGTCCATATCATTAGTTATCAAAGAAATATAAATAAGAACCACAGTGAGATGCCACTACATACATACTAGAATGGCTAATGTTAAGACTGACAATGCAAAGTGTTGGTGAGGATGTGGAACACGGGAATTCTCGTCCACTGCTGGTAGGGATGCAAAGTGGTACAGTGATTTGGAAAAACAGTTTGGCAGTTTTGTATAAAGTTGAACATAGACAAGAGGATGGGAGGGGAGAATAAAATTTAATATAGGCTTATCCTGTAGTTCTACTCCTTGGTATTCACTAGGAATGAGAACATATGTGCATACAAATACACTCAAATGTTCATAGCAGCTTTAGTCATGGTAGTATAAAACTAGAAACTACCCAAATATCCATTAACAAGTGAGTGAATAGATCTTAACAGATATATACCTTTGTAGAATAGAATATTACTCTGATATAAAAAAGGAGCACCTACTCTTTTACCAACCAACAACATGGATAAAGTTCGGAACTGTTATGCTAAGTGAGAAGAGCCAGGTACAAGAGAATATGCGTTGCCTGATTCCATGGAGATGAAATTCTAGAAAAGGCAGAACTATAGTGACAGAAAATCATAGATCAAAGGTTGCCAGAGGCAGCGGTAGGTGGAAAGGGCTGACTCCAGAAAGGCATGAGGGAATTTTGGGGGGCGATGGAAATTTTCTCTACTTCGACAGCAGTGACGGCTCCATTTGTCAAAGGCAAATGGAGCTCATTGGTGAATCTTATTGCATGTAAATTATATCTCAGTAAAGCAGATAGAAAAACCAACCCGGGGGCGCCTGGGTGGCTCAGTGGGTTAAAGCCTCTGCCTTTGGCTCAGGTCATGATCCCAGGGTCCTGGGATCTGAGCCTAGCATCGAACTCTCTGCTCAGCGGGGAGCCTGCTTCCATTCCTCTCTCTCTGCCTACTCATGATCTCTCTCTCTGTGTCAAATAAATAAATAAAAATCTATAAAAAAAAAACAAACAGCTCAAAGAAATGGAAACATTGAGACAAACGGGTCCCACACAGTTTGTTCACTTCCTTACTCACTCAATCATTCTACATTGAGTTTCCACAGTATACCAGGCACTGTTTTATAGGCACTGTGGTGAAGGCAGTAAATGAAACAGGCAGTCCTTGCTCTCTTGGAGCTTAGATCCTGGCTGGGGAGAAAGATATGGCACAAATGAAGACTGAGCCAGTGATGGGTCCCATGGGGGAATCAAATGATTATGGAAGGGTAGGAAGAGGGGGTGCTGTTTGTGGTTAGGGAAGACTTCTTCAGTGAGAGGACATATGAGCAAAGGTTGAATTGAAGTGGGGGGTATGTGTGTCCTTCTCACGGGAACAGTAAACGCAAGACTCCTAGGAAGGGGTATGTTTGGAATTTTCAAGGTACAGTCAAGAAAGTCAGTGTGGTTTGAGCAGGGTTAAGGAGGGGAGAGTAGCAAAGGTTGAGATTAAGAGAGGTTTCTGCAGGCCGGAAGTAAAGGATCTTGGATTTCATTTGAAGTGAAAAGGGAAGCCACGTGGTCTGATTTGTATTTAAATGGATCCTTCCGAAAGCCCCTGGCTGGCTCAGTCAGAAGAGCCTGCAATTCTTGATCTCAGGGATGTTAGTCCAAGCCCCACACTGGGTGGAGAGATTACTTAAATAGTTAAAAAAATTAAAAGCATCTTTCTGGCAGCTGTGCATAGAATAGATCAGGAGTTGGAGAACTTTTTTCTGTAGTTATTCGGTAAATACTTTAGGCTTGTGAACCATATGGTCTCTGCGGAGACTACTCAGTTCTGCTGTTACCAAGTGAAAATTGGCATGAATAATACATACATGGAGTGTGTGGCTGTGTTTCAATAATACCTTATTTACAAAAACAGGCAGTGGGCTGGGTTTAATTCTGTAGTTTGTTGAACCCTGGAATAGGCTATAAGGAACCAAGGGTGGAGGTAGGTAGACCAGGTTGGAGGCAATAAAATTGAGCAAGAGGTAATGGTCACCTGGACCAGGGTATGGTAGGGAGGTGCTGAGTGGTGGTCAGACTGGATGGTGGAGGTCTGAAGGTAGAGCCAACAGGATTTGCTGGCGATATGCAGTGTTTGAAAAGGAAGTTTTTGTCCTGATTAACTGGAAGAGCATTTTTATCCTGGGAGAGGATCAGGTTTGGGGGTAGGGGAAGAGATTATTGATAAAAATCAAGAGTTTGGGTTTGTTAAGTATGGGTTATCTCTTAGGTATTAGATACATGGAGCTGGCCAGGGGACCTGGAGCATGAAGGAAAGAGAGTGGGTTTACAGAAATAAACATCAGAGTCTCCATTTGTATAGATGGTTTTGAAAGCCCTGGTAATGAATGAGATCTAGGGGGATCTCAGAGATAAAGGGAAAAAAGTTAGAGGGCAGTTTTACAGATAGGCCTCCCAGATGTTCAGGGAGAGATGATATTGGTCTTACCTTCACTGTTCTACCACATAGAAGGAGAGAGCACTCCACCCCCCTGTTCAGGAGGCTAGTATGCCTTGATACCCAAATAAGATAAGGAGTTTGTGGATTAACCTCACTTATGAGTGTGTAAGTTTAAAAAGAATGTTTTAACAAATAGCATGGAGGACAAGGGGAGTTGGAGAGGAGAAGGGAGTTGAGGGAAATTGGAAGGGGAGGTGAACCATGAGAGACTATGGACTCTGAAAAATGATCTGAGAATTTTGAAGGGGTGGGGGGTGGGAGGTTGGGGGCACCAGGTGGTGGGTATTGTAGAGGGCACGAATTGCATGGAGCACTGGGTGTGGTGCAAAAATAATGAATACTGTTATGCTGAAAAAAAATAAAAAAAATTAAAAAAAAAAGAATGTTTTAATATATTAGCAAAGCAAATCTAGAAGTTTATAGTATGATCAAGTAGTATTTATCTTAGGAATGAAAAGTTGGCAGAATAGTATTCTATTAATATAACTTACCATGTTAACAGGTTAAAGAAAGAACCTATGATTACCTGAGTAGAAAAGCATTTGCTAACCATCTTTGATTAAAATGAAGAAATCCCAGAGAGCGCCTGGGTGGCTCAGTTCTTAAGTGTCTGCCTTGGGCTCAGGTCATGATCCCAGAGTCCTGGGATCGAGCCCCATATTGGGCTCCCTGCTCAGCGGGAAGCCTGATTCTCCCTCTCCCACTCCCCCTGTTTGTGTTCCCTTTCTCAATGCTGTGTCTCTCTCTGTCAAATAAATAAAGCCACTGGGCAGCTCAGTTGGTTAAGCAGCCCACTCTTGGTTTCAGCTCAGGTTATGATATCAGGGTCAGGAGATCCAGCTCTGTGCTCATCATGGAGTCTGCTTAAGATTCCCCCCACCCCACGCTCACATGCACTCAATCTCTCTCTCAAATCTCTCCCTCTCTCTCTCTCTCTCTATATATATATATATGAACAAAACAAGGACATATACCGTTATAATCTTACCCAATATTATACTGGAGGTCCTAGACCGTGTAGTTGGATTTTAAAAAGACACAAAACTGCTATTAACAACGATGATTTGCATAGAGAGCTCAAGATAAATTATTAGAAGTAAGAGAATTTCTGGATACACAGTCAGTATGGAAGTCATCAACAGTGTCCTGTCACCAGCATTAAAGGATTTAAAAATGTGATTTTGAAGAGGGGTTAAACTGGCCCAAGGTCACGCAGCTAGGAAAGGGTGCGCTGGGACGGACAAGGGGCTCTGCCTCCTATGGCCCGGCTTGGGCTCTTGGTCAGGGCTACACAGTCTCTGAGGAAGGGCTGCCCTGCTGCAGAACGACTGTATCCCCGCTTGGTGTCTGTCCATCCCTACCCAGGACTTGAGGCCTGAGCAGGGCCTCCTAGCCCCGGGGCAGGCAGTCTCCCTAGGCCTGTGGGGAAAGGCTCACCATGGGTAGCACGGAGGCCTGAAGCGAGGCAATGGTGATGGGCTTGGTCTTCTTGTCTTCCTGGCAGGCTGGCGGCAGGATTTCCACGAGGTTCATCTCTTCTTTGGCTTTCTCCCCCAAGCATATCTGAGAGCGGTTGAAGACAAGACAGGCCACCTCAACACCTGAGGGCAGCGGAGGGAAACCCTAGTTCCACTTTCTGGGACCAGAGGGTCCCCCCTGCCCTCCGCAGCTGTCCAGGTTCCTCCCGGCTGCATCCGACCACCCCTTCTGGTGGTGGTGGGGGGGACCCACCGTACTGAGCAGCAGCTTACAGTCCTGCTTCCCCTCCTTCTGGGCTTTGACCGTGCAAGTCCGCTTCTCCTGGTTTAGCTCACAGCCTGCGAAGGGAGAGGAGCGAGGGGGCCGGGCCGGCTCGGGGAGGGGCTCCCCGTTTCTATCACAACTCCCCACCCCCCGGGTTCGGGAGCCGCCAGGCCCTCACTCACCCCAGAGCATGGCCCTGGGCACTCTCTCGGCCGCGCTGCTGGTGCTGCTGAGGTTCATGCCGCCGGTGGCGGGAGCCGGGGTCCCGGCGGCTGTGCGGAACGAGCGCCCGCGGTGAGCCGAGGCCCGGCCAGCATCCCGCCCCCGCATCCCGCCCGGAGCCCCCCTTACCCCCGCGCGGGCACAGCGGCGCAGCCCCGGGGCAAGCGGGTCGGGGCGGGTCGGGGCGCTCGACGCCCTGGCCGGGAAGGTAACTGGGATTGCCCGGGGGCCCCCTCGGTGCTGTTGTGGTCCCAGCGGCTCTTCGCCAGGGAAGGCGGCCAGTCAGCCGCCTCCCCGGCCCCGCGCGCTGGGCGCCCCCGGCTCCCGCCCTCCGGCCTCCTCCCAGCCCACCTGAGTGCCGTTGCCCACTGCAGGCTGTTAGGAGGCTCGCGCAGGGCCAGCAGGGCGCCGTCTACTCCGTCTTAAAGGAGAGGCCCTCCTTTCCCCGTTGCGCTCCGCCATCCCTTCCTCCTCCTCCTGCCGGGGCGCACCTGGACCGCTTGTTAAAGCGCAGGGCCAGGTCCCATCTCCGCCGTTTCCCACGGTGGAGGGCTGGGTGGAGCCAAGGCGATTTGCATTTCGAACAGGTTCCCAGGTGAAGTTGCTTGCTGCGGGCCCAGGACCGCGCCGGGAGCACCACCTTCATGACCTCTGGGGTCTCACCAAGGCCTGCCCGGTGAGACCGCCTGGCTTAGACTTGCTTCTCCATCCCCCTGGGAAGCAACATTAAGGCTTCTTACTACTCGTCGCCTTCCTTCCCGCCCTTTCTCTGCCCCCTAGATGTGGGCCTTTTCCAAGGCCAGGAGGGCGGGTCCCCAACGGTTATGGTTCCCAGTGAAGCGCCCTGTTTCCAAAAGGATGATTTCTCGCATGGTCAGGAAGGGGTGGGAAGGAGTTTGGTTACCGTAGAGGCTGCTGTGGCTCACTGCTGTGAGGAATACACGTGGGACACACTTTACAAGGACGAGTCATTTAACAAACAGCAGTTCACGGGGCGCAGTGCAGCACTGAAATGTTTGCTTGGGCCGGGTGGGGGTAGTGAAGAGGAGGCTTTTCAGTTGATCACATCCCCCTCTGTCTTGCTCATGTGACATCTCTGGGAGCCAGAAATAACCAGGGATCTGATTAAATTTTTATTTCCTTCTCTTTTCCTCCCCCTCCCTTCCTTCCTTCCCTTCCTTTCCCTTATCCCCTTTCTTCCTCTCCTATCTCCTCTCCCCTCCCCTCTTCTCTCCATCCCTCCTCAAAGTATAGTTGGTCTGATTGTATTTTTATCCTTCACTCCCATCCAGGGAACTTCTCACCTACATATAGGTTCAATGCTTTTCTTTCTTTTTTTAAAGATTTTATTTATTTGACGCAGAGAGAGTGATCACAAGTAGGCAGAGAGGCACGCAGAGAGAGAGGACGAAGCAGGCTCCGATGTGGGGCTTGATCCCAGGGTCCTGAGATGTGGGGCTTGATCCCAGGGTCCTGAGCCAAAGGCAGAGGCTTAACCCACTGAGCCACTCCAGCACCCCCCCCACCCCCCGTTCAATGCTTTTCAACAAAAGTGCCAAGGTAATTCAATAGGAATAGTCTTCCAAAAAGGGTGCTATAGGAACTGGATAGATCTCTCTGGAACCTTGACTGAGCTTCTGCTGTGCAGGAATCAACTCCCGCCTGCCCCCAACACTTTTAACACATCAACTTTATTGAGAAATAATTTATGTACACGAATGCACTCGTTTAAAGTGTATAATTTGGGGTTCTGGCTGGCTCAGTCAGTGGAGCAAGTGATTCTTGACCTTGGGGTTGTAGTTTCAAGCCCCACATTGGGTGTAGAGATTACTTATATTTATATAATAGAGATTACTTATATTTATAAAAATAAAATCTTTAAAAGGTGCATAATTAAAATTTGACAAATGTATATAGCTGGGTAGCCATCACCACAGTCTAGTTATAATTTCCATCACTCTCCCAAATTTTCTTGTTTCTCTTTGCAGCCAATATCCTCACCCTAACGTCTAACTGGCATTAGGCAAACACCTATTCTGACACTGTGGATCATGACTGACTGTTCTAGAATTTCAGGTAAGTAGACTCCTACAGGGTCTTTTTGTCTGCCCTCTTTTGTTGAACAAAATGTGTCTGAGACTTATTTATCCATACCATTACTTCTATCAGTAGTTTGTTTCTGTTTATTGTTGAATAGTATTCCACAATTTGAGAAACAGACTTTTTTTTTTTAAAGGTTTTATTCATTTATATAAGAGAGAGAGAGAGAGAGAGAGCACGCGCGCTGTCAGAGGAAGCAGACTCCCAGTGGAGCTGGGAGCCCGATGCAGGACTCGATCCTGAGACTCTGGGATCATGACCTGAGCCGAAGGCAGTTGCCTAACCAACTGAGCCACCCAGGTGCCCGTATACCCCCAGTTTATATACCCAGTCACCTGCTGGTCAGTTTTATGCATCAACTTGACTAAACTATCATACCCACTTAGTCAAACACTAATGAAGATGTGGCTGTGAAGGCATTTTGTAGAGGTGATTAACACCAATAGTCAGTTGCCTTTATATAAAAATTACTCTCAGTAATGTGGGTGGTCTTGAGCCCATCAGTTGAAAGGCCTTAGGAGCAGAACCGAGGTTTCCCTGAAAACGTTCTGCCTGTGGACTGCAGCTTCAGCTCCTGCTGGAGACCTTCCTATTTGCTTTTCTTGATGACCTGCTCTGTGGGTTTCAGACTTGTGGCTAGCCCCCAGTACTGCATGAGCCAATTCCTTGTGATATGTCCCTGACTGATACACCCTTTGATGGATATTTGGGTAGTTTTCAGTTTTACACGTATGTTATGAATAAAAATGTCACAAACATTAAAGAGGAAGTCTTTGCATGGACATATATTTTAGTTTTTCCTTCCCTTTTTAAAAAAAATTTTTTATTTATTTACCTGACAGAGAGAGTCACAGCAAGACAGGGAACACAAGCTGGGGGAATGTGAGAGGGAGAAGCAGGCTTCCCGCTTAGCGGGGAACCCGATGTGGGGCTTGATCTCAGGACCCCAGGATCATAATCTGAACTGAAGTCTGACGCTTAATGACTGAGCCACCGAGGAATCCCTGTTTTAGTTTTTCTTTGACAAATACTTAGAATTGCTGGATCATTTTGTAAGCCTATATTAAACTTTATGTGAAACTGTAAAATTATTTTCCAAATTCCTGTGCCATTTTGCATTTCTATCAGCAATGTATGAAAATTCCAATTGCCATACATCTTCATCAGCACTTGGCATTGTAAGTCTTCTTAATTTTGGCCATGCTGTGGATGTGTGCATGCATATATATATATATATATATATATATATATATATAGTGTGACATCTCTTGTGTTTATTTTTATTTTTT
Source organism: Lutra lutra (assembly GCF_902655055.1). Taxonomy (NCBI): domain Eukaryota; kingdom Metazoa; phylum Chordata; class Mammalia; order Carnivora; family Mustelidae; genus Lutra; species Lutra lutra. The sequence continues at coordinate 44,720,136 of NC_062279.1, read as the reverse complement.
ATTTTTATTTATTTATTTTTATTTGACAGATAGAGATCACAGGTAGGCAGCGAGGCAGGCAGAGAGAGAGAGGAGGAAGCGGGCTCCCTGCTGAGCAGAGAGCCCGATGTGGGGCTCTATCCCAGGACTCTGGGATCATGACCTGAGCTGAAGGCAGAGGCTTTAACCCACTGAGCCACCCAGGCGCCCCTTGTGTTTATTTTTATTTAACGACAAGTGATGTTGAGCATCTTTTGAAGTTTACTGGTCATTTGTGTATCTTCTTTTGCAAAATACCTTTTTAAATACTTTGTCCATTTTAAAATTGGGCTATTTTCGATTATTCTTTCTGAATTGTAGGGATTCTTTATACACTTTGGATACCTATGTTGTGTTATGTATATGCATTACAGATCTTTTAATCCTGCCCATGGCTTATCTTTTCATTTTTTTAAATGGCATCTTTTGAAGAGCATTTTAAAATTTGATGCAGTCCAATAAACTTTTTTCCTTTTATGGTGCATGGGTTTGGTATTTGAAGAAATCTTTGTTTAACCCAAGGCCATGAAAGTTTTCTCCTAAGTCGTCTTCTAGAAGTCTTATAGTTTGAACTTTTACATCTGTGATCCATTTGAAGTTTAGGTAAGCATTGAGGTTCATTTCTTTTTTTCTCTCAGGTGGATCCTCAGTTCTTCCAACGCCATTTTTGGAAAAGACTACCCTTTCTCTATTGAAATGCCTTGGCACTCTTGTTGAGAATCAGTTAAGCATGCACATGTTGGCCTATTTCTGGACTTTTTTTTGTTCCATAGACCTGTCTGACCTAGTGCCAACACTACAGTACGGATTCCTGTAGTATTATGGTATATCTTGAAATCAGATAGGTGAGCTCTCCAACTCTGCTCTTCTATTTCAAAAACGCTATCCTGGATTTTTTGCATTTTCAAATAAATTTTAGAATCCACTTGCCAGTTTTTACAAAAAAAAAACTTTCTGGGACTTTTACTGGGATTTTGTTGAATGCATAGTTCAATTTAGGGAGAAATGACATCACAATTTTGAGTCCTCTAAACCATGAACATGTTATGATCTTTGTTTAGATTTAAAGATTGTGCTCTGCAATGTTTTATAGATTTTAGTGTGCAAGTTTGGCACATATCATGTTAAATTTATTCCTACGTATTTCATGTTTTTTGGATGCTAGAACAAGTATTGTATATTTTGAAATTTCATCCTCTAACAGCTCATTTTTAGTATATAGAAATAGGTGGTTTTTTTATACTGACCTTGTATTTTGTGATTTGGTAAATTCACTTATTAGTTCTAGTAGCTTTCTGAGCCCGAAATTGTGACATCTTTGAACAGTTTCACTTCTTTCTTTTTGATGGGTGCACCATTAATTAATTGCCTATGTGCTCTGATTAGGACCTCAAGTATAATGTTAAATTGAGGAGGTAAAAAAAGTACCCTTTCTTTGTTCTTGACTTTTGGGGTAATATTCAGTCTTTACCATTAAATTCTGTTGGTGGTATGCTTTTCGTAGATGCCTTTTAATACGTAAAGAATGTTTCCTTCTATTCCTAATTTGCTGAGAATTTTCATGTGTAGTGAATCTTGTCATGTGCTTTTTATCTACTGAGATGATCAGCTTTTTCTTTTTCATTTTGTTTATTCTGCTAATTACATTTATTCCTTGCATTCCTTGGTCATGATGTATTATCCTTTTCATATATCCCTGGATTTAATTTGTTTGTATTTTAAGATGTTTTGCGTTTATGAGGTATATTAGTCTAAGGGCTTTTTTTTTTTCTTTTAATGTCTTTGTCTGGTTTTGCTATCAGTGAGATGTCTGTTCTATAAAATGGAAAGTGTTCCCCCTTGTTTTCTGATGTTTTATCCAAGAGCAGGGAAGTCTCCTTGGATCAGAGTTCCATTCAAGCTCACCAAGGACTCTGCACTCATCCCCATACTGTTTCATGCTTCCTCCGTCTTGACTCAGCTGCTGCCCCATTCTAGAACCTGGGAATCCTATCAGAATCCTCCATCCTTTCCTCTTCAGCAACAAAGTCTGTTGATTCCAAGCTCCGCCCCCTAACTCCCCAATGTTTCTCAACTCTCACCCAACAGTCCTTGTCTTGATTCAAATCCTCATTACCCACTAGCTGGTAGGTTCAACCGAGATTGGCCACTAGTCTGCTCTGCGATGTAGCCTCTGAAACTTGAGGCTCTCAGGATCAAACCCCAACCTCTTGTGCCCCACCCCTCAACCTGACACGTACAGAGCTGCACTTTTCCCTCCGGCCGTGCTATTTTTGCAACTTCTAGAAAGCTACAAGGTTTCATGCTTCGCGTTTTGGCACTACCTGAGTGTTCCTCCCTGCCTTCTTCCGAATGACTCGTTCTGCTAGGGCTAGACTTGGAGGACGGGGCGAGACCTTCCTTCCGCATTCCAAGAGTATACGGAGTCGCCAACGATCTTCCTTTTCAGCCCGTTTGCCCACTCAGCCAAGGACCAAGTCCTTGAACAGTGCCTCTGTGATTACGACCGCGGACACCGGGTGAGGCCACGGTACACGTGAGCTCGACCCCCCACCAGGCACACGGCTGGGTGGGAGTCCAGGGGCCTTTTCAAGAACGATCCCTCCTGCCCGGAAGCCAAGGGCTAGAGAACGCCGTTAACACACGAATGCGCTTGCGCAGGGCGGCGGAGGCGGGATGAACGATGGCGCCGAGGCGACGCGCCGGGCGAGAGAGCCTTTGTGCGCAGACGCGACGAGGACGGAAGGAACGCGCGGAACCCCTTCCGGCGTGTGGCGGTTTGTGGGGGCAGAAATGCGGGTCGGCGGGAACGCTTCACCTTTTCCCTTGCGAGGTCAGGGAGGTGTTGTCAGCAGCTTCTGCTCTTTTCCTTTCAGTAGAGGCTTGTGGAAACAATTGAGTTTAGCTCCCCCACACCAGGCAGCCGGGGGTCCTGTCTGCTGGGGCTTCACCCAGATGAGTCTAACTTCTTAAGCTCCACGGTTCCCTTACCATCTGGGCCCCGCTCGCGAGGAGCACATTTTGGTTGCTGAGGCGGGGAGAGTGAGGATTAGGAATATTTCAAATAAGCCTGAGTAGGCTATAAACCTTGGGGGAGGGACAATAGGGAGCGACTTCAGAGAGGGAATGGGGTTCTACTTCGGGTCATGGAAAGGGTAGGTGGGCAAAGGGCATGGAAATTCAGCCTGAGGAGACAGTTGTGCAGACGGGGAAAAGGCACGAGGTAGGATGTGGAGGCAGAGATGGTAGTGGCAGTTGTCTAGTTGCACGGTAGGGCTCTGTTGCAGCGTTTGTAGCCTGGTGGTAAAGTTGGTAACTTGATTTGGTTTGTGGCACCTGTCCCAGACTGCCTGGTGTTAAAAGGGTGGGGCATGGGCTTCCTGATAAATAGAAACGATAATGGTCTGCTGTACTCGTCAAAAGCATTCTCATTGATTTTCCAGTTGAATTAGTTCAGCTTCTAGAGTTTGCTTAACTTTCATAGCACAGTATAATCAGTCTTTAAGAGGTGAAAGCTTGGATTTTCTGACTTCGAGAATATTGCTCTTAAATTCGCCCACCCTTTTCCTATATCAGACTCTGTATAGTGGCCCCTCTTAGTGTCACATAAGGACAATTAGTTTTTCCCCGAGTTTGGTTGTCCTCCAAACCTTGAATCCAGACATGCATGGACTTAATCCATTACCCAGTAGCAGAGGTTAGGAAATTGCCCTCTTTTCACTTTTCATTCCTTTGTAACTGATAATAGGGTGGTTTGGCTCATTGGGTGATGCTGTATGCGTAAATCTATTATAAAGTCTGTCTTCATCAAACAGTTAAAAATATAATTGTGTACGGTGCTTCTGTAAATATGTTACAAGGTACTGTTCACTATGTTTTGAAGTCAGTTTGTACTGTTGAGGGATCTTATGCTGAAGTGCTTTTGAGTTTCCTTCTCTGTTGCTGACCATCAAAAAAGTATTTGTCCCCAAGTAGATTCTAAGTATTTGCCGAATGAACAGACAACAGTAGTCAGGAGGCTGCCCTGAGAGCCATAAGGGTTTTCTGGGGAAGGGGATAATGTTCTAAGTTTGATCCCATCCTCCATTCTGCTCATCTGATGTCCCATTGTCTGGCAGCTAATTTATTCAGTTGACCCACTGTTCCTGAAATACACCAAAGTGGCTGACCAGTGAATTCCAGTGTATCTAAAAAACGCAAGACAGATGTAATGGACCCTGGAGAAAAGTTACAGAGGCAAGAATTCTAAGACATTACCTAGCACTTACTTGGCAGTGGTACTGACTATGGTTGGTATGTACATTTTTATCCTTTCAAGTTTATTTTTTGAAATATCTAAAGTAGGACTTTAAAAGTTATAACCATTTACATTTTTCAAGGCCTTACTGTCAGATATATGGCTTTTGCAGGTTCCCTGTAATCATCTTTGCTTTCCTTTTTTGCTCTGGCACTTCGGCAGCATTAGAAAGCAACTTAGGTGTATTTGTAGATCTAGCCAAAAATCGTGGGTGAGGGAAGTGCTGGCTGGTGGCAAACAGGATACGGAGAGGTACTTTGGCTCTCTACACTCAATTCCTGTTACCTCATGACCATGAGTATTTTTGGAAAGTGGTCTGTGTCTGCAAGTGGTTGAAATTTCATAAGGTGCTAGAACATTTTTCTACTTGGGAGGAAAAAATCCCCACAAATTCTTAAGAATAAGTTCATGTTTGAAGAATATAAAACTCTTATTTCTTAGTAGGTTGTGACTTGTCATTAGAAAATTAACAACTGGGTGAAAGTCGTTATGTCTTAAAATATAAAAATGTAAAAATTTGACTCAGGGCCAAATTTTTGTTCCTCTGTCTGATTTATACTTTAGTGGGGATGAACCCTTATTTGGGCAGAGTCAACAACAACAAAAAACCAGAACCAAAACAAAAAACAAAAACTCAACCCCCAAAAGAACCCTGTACATGCATAATACAACTTAGTAATCTGCCACAAAGACTTTAGGTGTTCTGTCTACCTAAGACAGTCTGTGTCAGGGAACATTGTCTAAAGACAACTTGATTTGATTAGCACAGTACCCAGGACAGCCTAGAAACTAATTAACTCTTGTTTTAACTGAATAAAACCTCCACATGACTTCTTGGGGGAAACGAATGTTTAAAGATAACTAGCCTTTTAAAGGATGGATCATGTTAAATTGCTGATAAATTGACCAGAAAAAAAGTTTTCCTCCTTGGCTGTTTTTTGGGTGCCCCCCCTCTTCTGTCAAAAAAAGAACAGCTACATTGTTTAAAAAGTCTGTGGTTATGGAAGATTTTAACTATTGCGGTTTGTCATGACGGGACTGCACACAGGGCTGCTCCAAGGCGGCCACCATCTATGGTGAATTTCTTGCCTCTGAAATTGCTTTTGTGGAAGGGAAAGGAGTGGTCTGGGGTTTTGCTGATCAAGCAGCATCTCAAGATAGTTGGGGGACAGGGGGGTTCTTCTTCAAGTACCTGTGAGAAAGTTTTTTTTTTTTTTTTTTTTTTTTTAAATCTTATTTACTACAGAATTACAATTTCAGGTCACTGGGGCATGTGACTGGAGTGCTTTGCATATTAATGAAGACTGACACTTTGTATTTCTCTTAGGCTCAGAGGCAGACTTAGCCAAGATGACTCAATTCTATATGCCTTCTGGCCATGAGAATACAAATTTTTTTTTTTAAAGATTTTATTTATTTATTTGACAGAGATCACAAGTAGGCAGAGAGGCAGGCAGAGAGAGAGGAAGGGAAGCAGGCTCCCTGCGGAGCAGAGAGCCCGATGCGGAACTCCATCCCAGGACCCTGAGATCATGACCTGAGCTGAAGGCAGCGGCCTAACCCACTGAGCCTACCCAGGCGCCCGAGAATACAAATTTTTGCCTTCAAAATAACTTAGGACCAAGAGAGTCCCCACAGTGAAACAGTAGTAGGATATCTAGATAAGGTGAGCAAGACTGGCACCTCGGGGCTCCTCGGTAGCTCAGTTGGTTGAGTATTGATTCTTGGTTTTGGCTTAGGCTGTGATCTCATGTGCACGCAAACAGGGAGTCTGCTGGAAGGTTTCTCCCTCTGTCCCTCCCCCTACTTGCACACACACTCTAAGGTGAATAAATCTTTTTTTTTTTTTTTTAAATAGCACTCTAGAGCCTGTGATTCATTGGATATAAATTCACATCAAGGTACAGTTACAATGTTCCTGGCAATTAAATTCTCTTCTAACTAGATACTACACAGTATGGGGATGAGAAATAGTCTTCATTAACTAGTTTTCTTCATTTGATAATTCTGGCCCATGAGGCCTGCAAAGTAGTATATGGAAAAAACTTATCCTTGAACTTGTCAGGGTCTAGTGAATGAAGCCAAGCCCACAGAAGAGGAGCAGAGGTCAGAAAATTAACAAAGGGGTATCTGGATGGCTCAGTCAGTTGAGCATCAGACTTGACTCTGGCTCAGTTCATTATCTCCAGGTCCTGGGATCGAGCCCCATGTTGTACTCCCCACTGCTTATCTCCCTGTCCTTCTGCCCCTCCCTCTGCTCACCTGTGCACTCTCTCTTAAACAAATAAATCTTAAAAAAAAAAAAAAATTAACACAAAACTAGGCTTTCTGTAATTATTACTTCTCTGCTGGCTGCCATGTTATTACCTAGAAGAGGTAGCGTGGCTTCACCTTTATAGCTGTGGACAGTAGCATTGTACCTGTATCTGTTTCAATTAGAACAATCATATTTTTAAAAGAAATGAAGTCAGACTTACTTGAATGAGAAGCTAATTTTGCAAGGGTGAGAGGCACCTGTCATCCACTGGCTCTTACAAATGCATGTTTCAAACATCTTTGTGTGTGTGAGACATGTCCCTACAGACACACTAGACTTGATCGCTGAAGCCAGGTCAGTAGAAACCATTGAAGTTTATTGGCGGTCACAATGCTTACACTGTATGCAGCAAACACCCTTACAAGTCTATCCGCAACCTGATCACGCAAGAAAGGATTCACCACACAGTCGCCAGAGGAGAAGGAAAAAAAAATTAACAGGCTTGTTTTGGGGGGCAGAGGAGAGAAATAAAGATAAAACCTAATTGATGAGTGTCCCATGGGCAAGAGCTGAACTAGAGATGCGTACAACTAGCAGCAGCAATTGTGGAAAAAGTACAAGGCAAATAGCTTTCTCCATTAATTTTCTTCTGTAGGTTAATTTTTTTAAATATTCAAAACATTTATTATGGTTTTCATTTTATAAAAATGTATATTTTTAAGGGGGCGGGAGATTGTTAAATACTTCATGCTAGGCAGACCTTGTTATTAAGAACCCCTCCACTGCAGGAACTCCCTCCAGTTCATACATTCACGAGTGCAGGGTACGTATATAAATATCCACGCGCACACATCCACACACACTGCCTCAAGGGCTGGGGAAGACTCAAAGTTATCGGCCACACAGCTAGGCCTCTGGTGGACGCCTCCAAATCACTCACCAGGAGAGCAATGGGCTGAATTCCTTCTCTCTGGTCTCTACCTTTACAGAGACTGAGAACCCTAAGTCACAGAGCTACATCCGACTTGTAAAAGCAAGAGGCATCTGTCTGAGGATGAGGATAAGCAAAGTGGGAGAAAGGATGAGGCTAAGAACACCAAACACTTTCAGCTGTCACTGCAAGAGGCCACGGGACCTAGGGCAGCATCTATGGTTGAAGGGGAAGGATGGTGCTCCACATGGCTTAGAGTTCCTAATAACAAGGGTAATACAGTAACAGGAAGTGATAATTTGGGGGGCAAGGAAAGGGCAATAAGAAAAAATATACATTTGGAATTTTTAGGTTTTTTTTTTTTTTTTTGCCTCTCTACACTGTCACTAAATATATCTCTGCACGTTCACACATCCTCGTCCAGTAAAGCTTCAGGCCACCAGAATACACATTTTTTCCTCACTCGCATACACAACCCCTCACATCAGCATTGGTGCACTAGACTCTGTAAAAATTTTTCAGTCACACTTTTTGTTTTTAAACTTGAGTCAATATAAACCTTGTTCAAAATGTTATGAAAAAATGTACATGTTTATACAAGGCAGGTTGTGGCAGGACACTGGGGGATCCCCCCCCACCCCCTGGGGTGGCCCCAGGAGGAGGGGCTGGAGTCTCACACGTTTGTGTCTCTATCTCCTCCCACCACCCTTCCCACCCAACCCCCCAGGAACCAGCAGCGCCCTGCCCCCTAGTGAGTGCACTCACACCCCTATTCCCTGGGGAAGTAGCCAGTTGACTTTGCCATTTTCCCCACACCCCTGGAGGAGGGAGCCAGGGTCAGCCAGGCCCTCTCCCTTGTAATTGTTTGCCCCCCTGGGCCAGACCAAAGGGGCGCTGCTCTGTACAGGTAGAGTCCAAGAAGGTGTCAGCTCATCATGTCATTGCTATTCACGCCATAAGTGGAATTCTTCATCGAGTCGTTGACTTCTCGACGGAATGCCGACAGGTTCTGGGTGAACCTGCAGAGGGGATGCATGTAGGTTGGGGGAGGAGAGTGGAGGGGAAAGGTCTTGGCCTAAAACATTTCTGGCAGAGAAGCAGCTACTGAGAGGCAGAACGTATGAATCTGTTTCTAAGGTCAGTTACCCTCAGTCTTCAGACCTTAAGGGAAAGCTGGACTAGTTCTCCAACCCTTTCAACGTGACGACCCTGTGGCAGACCTTGAGATCTGGTCAAATCTGGGGCTTTGAGGGCCACCATGGGCTCATGGCAAAACAAAAGGCATCTGACAGAGGTGGGAAGTAACCCTCCCAAGGCGAGGGCAAGAAGAGAATGAGGCTGACTTAATGCTTAACGCTGGAGACCTGTGGTATAGTGCTGTGCTGTCCAATATGGTAGCCACTCGCCCCACAGGGTCACTGAGCCCTTGAAATGTGCCCAGTGCAACCAAAAAACTGATGCATATTAGCTGTAAGTTCAAATTCAGTTCCCCGATTGTACCTTAATTAATTTTAAATTAAAATGCCATTTTTCTAATTAATTAAAGTTAAGTAAGACTTAAACATTGATTCAAAAAAGCCTGATATTTAGTTGACAACCAGACAACTTCTAAGTATGTCTGGTATACCTGAATATGGGAATCTACTTTGTCAACTGTACATTTTATGAAGTCTTAATACAAATCAAGTGTTTCAAATGAATATTTAGCATCTGACTTGAGATGCCTTGTTAAGTATACAATACACAGGATCTTGCAGACTTAGTACAATAAAAAGAATGTAAAAATTCTCAATTTTAAAATATGGATTACATATTATCTGCATATGTTAAATACAGTATATTAAAATGAATTTTGTCTATTTCTTTTTACCCTTTTTAATGTGGCTACTAAAAGGTTCAAAGGTACGTATACGGCCTGCTTTTCTACTGGACAGCACTGCTTTGAGATGGTCTCTAGAAGAGTTTCAAGGAGTCTCCCCTGTTCGATGATTTGAGAAATTGCTTAGGACTTCTCGGCAAGGCCTCTACACTCACCTGTCTCTGTTTTTCGTAAGAAGATTTCGCTCGATCCCTTCCATCAGGTTTTCAAAACACAGATGCATAGCCTGCTGCTTCTCTGGTGGCTGGCTGTTCACGATACTGTTCCTTAGGTCAGAAAAATACTGTGGGGCAAGGGGTAAGACAGGGTAAGGAGAGGAGACAGGGATTAGACCTCCCTCATCTGCAGGGCTGAAGGGATGTTCTCCAAGACATGGAATTACCTACCCAAATGGGGTACCTTGTTTGTAACTATTTCCAAGACCATGTGTGTTCATCTTACTTAAAAATCAGAGTTTTAAATTTGTAAACACTCGAAGGGTCATCTGATCCAGGGTCTATTTTTTTTTTCTTTTAAAGGATTTTAAGTAATTTTATACCCAATGTGGGGCTTGAATCCACAACCCTGAGATCAAGTCACATGCTCACATATCAGCTGAGTCAGCCAGGTGCCACTGATCCAGGTTCTTCTACAGGAATCTCTAGACTTCCTTATGTTTGTGGTGGAGCAGGAAATAGAATTTAGGTCATTGGTGGTCTGCTCTCCAGAGCAGAATTGTCTGAATTGCCACACATGCTGACTTCTAACAGTTCAGTGATTATGTGCCGTTCAAAGCATGAACAGTACATGCTCAGAAAATGGGCTGTTTTCTCCTCTGTTTCACCATCGTGGGGCGTTCCTATAATGTTTCTCACAGTGCCCTGGAAAATGATAGCCAAACGTGTGTTTACCCATGATTCTGGCTCTGGGCACCACAGAGCTGGCTCTCTTACCTTTTCATTAAGTAGTATCAAGCCAAGTAGGGGCCGTGACATTGACCACTGGTTCCTACAGTCTTCAAAGATGATGATGTTCAGCACCGTTGACAGCATCTGGAAATGCAGAATGAGGCAGTGATCTAGTGTGTAGCTACCCGAGACAGACTTACAGATTCTAAACAGAAGAGTTCATTGGGTTGAAGGCCTCTTCTGTCTAGGGTAAACCAGGCAAATAGTTTATGAAATTTTATTTTAATCTTCTATTACAACTTAAATTTTCTAAGATATTTCCTGTCCTGTTCTTTAAATGGTTTGACAATTCCTTTAAAAACGGATCTTCCAAGTTCACCCTGATCTTTGTGGGGAAGGGGATGAGTTAAACAGTGATCAGAGTAGGCAAAATCCCTTTACACTACAGCTCCCAGGTACTTGTCTCAGAAGAGACAAGTTCTTTTGTCAGAAGAGACAAAGTACCTTTGTAACATTCTGGGAATGTGATGTGAATGTGAATTATTTCAGTGTTTCTTTAGAGAACAATGCAGACAAAGATGAGATTGGTTAAAATTAACTAGTAGCTAAAAGCTAAATAATTCCATCCATCCCATTTTCTTATCTATTTTTATCTAGTATATTTTTGCAAATCACTTCTAGAAAGATGCCTCACACAAATAAAGCAATGGCAAACATATGGTTTGATCTCTGTGTGGTCAGTTATTTCCTTTTATCCTATATTCTTGTTCCCATTCTGCAAATGGGAGTACAAGCTTTACAGCTGGAAACTGCTAACTCACGCTCCACTTACAGCAGCGGGTGAGCCCGGCCATTGTTGTAGAAGGAGGTCATGTCCAAGGCTCAGGGGTTGGGGTGACACTTGGAAAAGCAATTCAGAACTTGTTTTTTTCGAGATCTTTAAAACATCTGATGATTACAGCAAACTCAAATTCCACTGCAATTTTAAGGCATGAACTTTGCTTCGGCAGCATGAGGCTGGTGAGATAGGACTCCCCATTTTGCTTGCCCTTTCCTCTCTCAGAGAGGTTCTTGCACTGCAGGACCCCCACACGGCCGCCTGATGCTCACGCTCCGTACCTGCTGGATCATCTCTGGATGCTGCTGCATGATATGCAGAAAGCGGTCACTCTCCTGGTTCAGAGGTGTCGTCCTCTTCTTGGTGCTCCGTGACAGTTGCTTAAAGAGGTATGTCACGATGTGGTCTAGGCAGGAGCAGCAGCCTGTGCATACCATGGTGTCTGGAAGAAAGAGCGCAGGGGTGGATTACAGCAGGGGTATGGAGCTGCTGATGGTGACGTGGGCAGCTAAGGGACTGCCGTTAGCTGAGCTCCAGTAGAGGCAGAGGTAGAAGAGGCAGAAGTACCCCGGCAGACAGGGAACTGTCCCCAGCTCAGACAAGGCCTGTGCTTGGGTGCTTTCTGTTGACTTCTCACCCTCATCTTATAACAAGGTCCAATTCTAAGTCTGAAAGTGAGCATGTGGTAATAGACAACATGCATTAATAATACTGACATTTCTGACTCAATGTGGTATAGATGTATATCTTCTGCTTCATAAAAAATAACAAATAACTTACACACAGCAAGTACTTCTACTGTGCCAGATATTATGCTAAGGACTTTCTAATTTATCCTCTTGAGAACTCTGGGAGGTAGCTGTTCCATTTTAACAAATAAACCAGAGTTTGGAGAGGTTATATGACTTGCCTCCAAATCACACTGCTCAAAACTGGACAAGGTGTGATAAGAATCCAAAAGTCTGAGTTACTGGGGGAGGCCATTAAAGCCAGCTTCATACAGCCTCCTGAAATTTCAAGTTTGTTAGAGGTACCGTATCCTTTATCTATGAAGCATTCTGCAGGGAGCGTGGCGGGCCTGGCGGGGGAGGGGGAGCTCCAGACTCGTCTACACATTTTACAAAGGGGACACTGCAGCACAGCTTGACGAGGTGAGGCACAAGCCAGAGGACAAAGGGATGAGCCCTTAAAAGAGTCAACCCTTCTGTTTCTGTTTACACAGATGTCCCTCAATTTTCAAGAAGCTATAAAACAGAGCAGGGTCGGAGCCCTTGGCTGGACTGTCCCAGGTATGGGTCTGCACCCTGCTGGACGTCAATGCCAGTCAAAGCAGGGGCACGGAGGTGTAACTCACCAGAGCAGGCAATCCACAAGTCATTCTGTGTGTACTTGCAATATACTGTGATTATCTTACAGTTGACTTAATCTTCCTATTTGTTTTGCTCAGCTTAATATAAAAAAATGTATTTTGTTCTCTGAACACATGCATACCTACTGAGACTGGTTGAAGGTAGCCTAGGACAAAAGGGTTGGCAGGAGCCCGGTGGAGGAGGAGGAAAAACCCATGCAGCTGCCAGTGGGAGTGCCTTCCACAGCCTCCCTGTCCTCGGGTTAGTGCAGAAGGGCCCCTGCCTGGTCTTCGGATTTGCCCCGCCCACCTCCCTCGGGCTCCCCTGTACCAGCGGGTCCTCTGCACCAGTGTGTCAGGTGTTTGGCTTTCTGGACTCTCTCTTGCCTGCGGGTGCTAGTACTTGCTGTTCCTCCTGCTAGGAAGCCTCCCCACTAACCTGCTAACGCCTGTCAGCTTTCTGGCCCACGGTTTTTCATCAGTGCTTTTGGCTAGCCTTGTTTTACCCCACTTGCTCAAAACCAGGAGTGCAGGTGTTCTTCCTGACAACTCTCACAGCACTCCATCCTCAAGCCCCACTGTGGTGCGGAAGTAGGTAAGCGCAGTAAACAGGCACTTGTCGACCTGTCTGTTTCATCTACCAAATAAAAAGCTCCTAAAGGACAAGCTGTGGTTATTAATAATTACTGTATCCTTAGTGCCTAGCACAGTGCTTGGTCCTCAGGATAGGGTCAGTAAGTATTTCTGGATGAGAATATATCCATGAGTCATACAAACATACACTTTTGGATACAAGAGCAAAATCTTCCCTTTCTGTTAAGAGGTAAAAAGCAACCAATCCAGGTGCTCACCAAGTGCAGTAAGTCCTTCAGAAATGGAAGAGAGAATATACATGATGACGTGAGGTTCCAGGCTTGCGATAAAGTTCATGTGGTCCTGGGTCAGGACTTCCAGTAGTGAATAGTAAGACTGGCTGAGCTTGGGGTAGTCCTGTGGGAGAAGAGGACAAAAATCTGCTTAGGCACTGTGCACCTCAATATGCAGGGAGCAAGACTTTTTTTCTTTTTTTTTTTTTTAAGATTTGTTTATTTGAGAGAGAGAGCATGAGAGGGATTTAGTACTTCTAAGAAATGAAAGTAAGAGCGGGAGACAGAATCTCAAGCAGACTCCCAGCTGAGTGCAGATCCTGCTATGGGGCTTGATCTCATGACCCTGAGATCAGGGCCTGAGCCGAAAACAAGGGTTGGATGCTCAACCGACTCCGCCAGCCAGGCACCCCAACAGGGAGCAAGATCTTAAATAAAACAGCTCAGTTCCCTTCAGACGGGAAGACAAAAGAGCTAGTTAGAGTTAGCTTATAGTTCTCCAGAGAAACATTCAACCACAGTGTCAAGCAAAACAACCAAAAAGCGAGACCCCAAAACAAAAACACCCGAATACAATGAGGGGCTCAGATCTTGTCAACAAAGCTTAGTGCTTACCAAGAGGTCACTGTGGGGAATGGAGAGGAGCAGCTTGATGAAGGTCTGGAGAGCGTTGTCCAGGGCGTCATCCCCATAGAGACGGAAGACTCCAAAATTGACATAGCTCCCACTGAGGGCTGCCTTCAGCATGGAGAAGCAGATGGAGATGCCCTTGAGCTTCAGTGCATAGACCTGATCCTTTGGGACCTCTCCTAGTGTCAGGATGCGATTGCCTGAGTAGAGAGACATGTGACATATACATGTATAAAACCACATTATTACTGATAGTTTAGGTCATCAGCTCAACCCTCCTACTGGGAGACCCTCAGTGCCAGCTGGCCTTATAATACCGTCCTGGCTGGCGCCATGGCTCGCCTACACTGCATACAGTGTGGTGACTGAGCTGGAATTCCCTCCCGGGGTTATCCTCCTCTAAAGCACGTACCATACATTGTTATCATCTTGCTGGTTTCTCTGAAGAGTAAGATGCCATTGGGGGAAGAGACATCAAATTGTAGTCGCTGGGATCTGAGCAGAGAACACAGAGGCAGAGAAAGTCAGAGGTATGCTGCTGGAAGACTGCGGTACTCAGGCTCTCATCTGAGTACCCTGGGTGATTCTTTTTGCACTAGGATGTGCAGATTACCTATCCTAATGCAGAATAACCAAGTCAAAGGTATTAGCCAGTGACAGAGCTTCTATCTTGAAGACTGACATGCTAGACTCAAGTTCTGCTTCTCAAACTGAAAACATTTAAAAGAAATGGAAGTGAGGCAGAAGATGAAATTACTCTCTTAAAATTCTCCATTTTGATTAAAATATGGCTTCTGCAATAGTCGTTTCTTAGAAGTACTCAATCATAGCCCTTTAGACATTAACCTGCCTTTACCTTTATAGCTTCAGTGGCAACCAAGGGAGGGTACAAGCACTGTTACCCCCTGATAAGAAGGAAAGAGGCGAAGGGACTGGCACTGCTACTAGAGAAAGTGGGCGAGTCAAGTGTTTTAAACAACTTGAGCTCTGGGTTCCTGACTGTTCCCTGAACCAGAGCCCCTCTTTGCTTTGTGCCACCTTTTAATGAGCTGCTAGTTGGGACTTTTACTGACTGTAGTTGGTTAAAGCCTCAAACTCAGGAATTCTTCCTGACCCTTCTTTCCTTTCCTCCCCACGTTGGATCCATCAAGGTCTAGCACTACATAACATGCCCCGAATCTATCCAATTCCTCTATGTTCTCCTGCTTCCACTACTGCCCCTCTACAGTTCCCTTCCTCATGTGGTAGAGGGATATCTTTCAGTACTGTCAACAAGATCCCTGTGATCCCGTGCCTCAAACTTTTCGGCAGCTTCCCGCTGGCATGAGAACCATTCGCCTGAGCCTTCCTCACTGCTGCTATACTAAGTCACCACAGGGCTGGGCCTCCACCTGCCTTTGACTCCTCCCCTCCTATGGCCTCCCTCATCCACCGTGCTCCAGCCAGTGCATTTTCCTGTCTCCAGTCCCAATGAGCTCATCCCGTCTGAGGGCTTTTGTAGCTGTTTTCAGCTGTAGGCTTCTCTGGTATGGAGGGTGGTCTTTTGTAGTTGTTTTCACAGTTTAGAATGCTCTTTCTCCTTATTTTTGCAGGGCTATCAGAGTCTCTTGTCGTTCAGATCCCAGCTTAAATATCACCTTCTCTGAGAGGTTGCTTCTCTGACCCTCCTCACCTTCAATTCCTCTGTTTTATTAACTTTTTTCTTCACAGCACTTATCACTATTTGAAATGATTTTCCATGCTTGTTTCACTATTTGTTCTCCCAGAACATAACATCTAAGAGGGGAGAGGTTTTGTCTGGCACAACAGCTAGGAAAGTGGCTGGCAGAGAGTAGAGGCTCTAGGCTCTTTGAGTTACCTACCCCCTCACTAAAGTAGTTTTAAAAATTAATTCTCTCAGGGTGCCTGGGTGGCTCAGTGGGTTAAAGCCTCTGCCTTCAGCTCAGGTCATGATCTCAGGGTTACTGGGATCGAGCCCCCCCCCCCCCCCCCCATCAGGCTCTCTGCTCAGCAGGGAGCCTGCTTCCCTCCTCTCTCTGCCTGCCTCTCTGCCTACTTGTGATCTCTATCAGATTAAAAAAAAAAAAAACTCTTAAAAAAGAATTAATTCTCTCAGGAGTGCCATGAGGGGCAGATACATGGACCCACAATTCTAGTGAAGTCAAGGGGGTGGATTTTTCTCTTCTTCCATCCCTAAATTCTTGGGCAAATTTAAGATTTGGTATTTTGGCAGTCTGCCTTACTTTCTTCTTAAGTAAATCATTACCCATACAGCTACACTTTGCCAGACAGACACCTTTCTTAAAAATGGATATTCATATACGTCTGGCATCACTGTCAATTGTCTTTTTTGAAATGTGAACTTTGAAATGTGGTGGACATGACACCATTACTAAATGTTAACTTTTATATGTGGGCGGGGAAATTGGAATACAGGTTGCCAGATTCACCTCTCGTAAAAATGGGTTATCTTAGGACTCTTTCCAAAGTGACTTATTTCCTGAAGCAGCTATGACTTTGTGTGGCTGGGACACCCTTCTTCCAAACAAACAAAAACATATACACATTAACTTTTAGAGACGTTTTTCAAATTCTGAAAGCAGTGAATCTTACTATCTTCTACAATCTGCCCAAACACGAGATAAAATCTCTTGTTCCAGAATTCTCTCAGATGAAAGGGCAGTCGTATCTTTTGAAAATCTTCATCCGGCTTACCTGTTATGAACTAATTCAGCCATCAGCTTGAGCACAGGAGTGGTACAGGCTGGATCATGGTACCATAACTCAATTGCCCGCTGGAGAATTGGCATGTAGGATGGATATCTGTAAGTGAAAAGCTAAGGAAGAATTCTAAATCCAGAAAGGTACAGAACTGAAAGTAATCTCTCTGCGCTGGTTAAGCACAAACTGTCGAATGAAAGTCTCCACCTGCCTGTCTCCTGCTTGCTAATCTTGTCTTTTTCACCCAAAGGTGCTACAGGGACAGTGTGCTCCTGAAATTGTAATAAGCATCTAATAATGCACGGCCATTACATAATGACTTGGTCCCGAAGAGCATAATGTGTCTCACGTTGTTAATTTATCTTCTTTTCCCTTCTGTGACATGATGGGAAATAAGCTATTTCTGTTATATAACTATTGGAGAAACAGAGGCACTCAGCTTTGAAAGGATTTGTTCAAGGTTATGAATTCAAAGTTAGACTTTCTCATTCCTAGGAAAGCGATCTTTTTTGGGCAGATTGAAATGTCTCTTTCTCCTGACTGTAGCAAACTTCGTGTGCAGCAGTTCCATAGGCATTTATACCTGGGACCCAGAATAGAACGTGGGAAACCACCTCATTCGTTTGCCTGTCTGTCTGACCCAAGCAGGCAGTCCTAGGCCATTAAGCCACTGTGGAATGGCAGCTAACAAGACACAGGGCAGGTCTTTGGGGAAACCCTTAGCCTTCGCCTTCGTTGCCTCCTTTATCCTCCCCCTCCCTCTCCCTTTCCTGATGACACCACCGCCCATCCACACTCCAGTTAGGGCTTTCAGTGGCAGGCCTTCCTGGTCTGTATTAGGATACATCCACTCAAACAGCATCATGAAGCTGGTCTTGGCATTGAAGGCGAAAGCTATCCCTCTCAGGTCTCTTACGAGGCCAACCAGAGTTCGCTGTAGTAGAAGGCAAAAATATATTAAAATAGAAGAAAAACCAAACCTATAACCACTTGGTGAGGATTTCACAAATGTGTAATCAAATTCTTCCACCACTCAACAAATACTCCTTCCCAGATATTCTGATGCAATCTTTTTCACTTGGAAAATTAGTTTTGGAAGCTTGTTATGTACAAAAAAAAGCAGTGATTCCTGGTCCATCATAGCAAAAACAGGTTGATAAAGTTTTAAGACACTAATGTGACAATTAATTACATAAAAAAATGGAAAAGCAAAAAAGCTTGATTCAGGAAGAGTTAGAAAAAAAGAAGAAATGGCCAAAACGTTTACACAAGAAGGGGGAGAAGGAATATATATCCTGAAGGTTGGTCCCACAACTAATTACAAAGGCCCCAGTGCCACAGGAAATCAACTGCAGACCCTGCTGGGAGGAGGACAAAGAAGGCTACGGGTTACCGCCCCTCTGGCTGGGGTGCCTGGAAATAAGACTGTGTCTGTCAATCCTGGAGCTGTAAAGGACACTTTTATAGAAGAGACTGCAGCCTCAGAGGTCAGATATCATGCCCAGCATCACGAGGCTAGGTGGCAAGAGGGCCAGGGTTAAGACTCATACCATCAAGACTCCAAATCCAATGCTTTTTCTCAGTAGAACTTTTACTTGTCTTATGGGCCCTGAACAGCAATAAAACTGACTTGAAAAACTAACAGTCATCACTAGGCTCAAGGACATGGCACATATGGATGTCCTGATTCATTGGTCAAAAATGATCGCACGTCTGCTAACATAACAGCCTGTTTTAAGCGAAGTTCTATTCCTAAACTAATATATAAGCTATTTTCAAATCTAAGACGTGGTCACTCTAGAGACTTACTACATGAAGTGTAACAAAGAGATGGATCATGCTTATAGCTCATGGCCAAAATAGTTCTTTTCATAAATTTTACTTGCTTTGTATGGAACTAAAGTGATGGGGAAAAGCGCGGCTATTCACTGATCTCCCTGTTATCCCCGGAACCGGCTGGTACTCAAGCTCAAGTTAGTGCCGTGCTCCACACTAACAGCTTTGAATGGCACCTATCTCAAGACACTGGTAGAAAGAGGAGAGAGAGCTGGACAAAGTAGTGTTGCTGACTTCCCTGATGATTTGGAGACAGAAAACTGAGAGCCTTTCTAAAGATGAAAACAGAATTTTAGAATATTAGGTAAAGCCTGGCATTTTCGGGACCATAGTCCTGGCTATTTGGTGACTGTAATTCAGCCTCAGTGTCATTATGAACACTGCAAGAAAGTCCTACAAATACTAATAGCCTAGTGTTTTCTGGTTTTGGTGTAGAGACCTACATAGATAAGGAGAACAGGTGTGTGTGAAGATGGGGAGAGCAAAATCAAGAAATAATCATTCTGAAAGCCAAAGTCAATAACCAAAGGTAACTTTAAAATTCCATATACATGGAATTCACAAAGCCTTCTAAATGACTCCTGTCATTTAAGAAGAGATCTTAATGGAAATTAAATAATACAAATGATAGTGAATGATAATGAAAATGTTACATATAAAAACTGTAGACTCTGGAGGCTTAGAGCATAACAATGTTAACAAACTTAATACTATTCAACTGTACAACTAAAAATAGTTGAATAGTATTCAACCGTACAACTAAAAATGGTTAAGCTACTAAATTTTACGTTACATGTTTTTTTTAACAATTAAAAAAAAACCCAACATCCAAAACCAACATGTGGAATGATATACCTAGAGGCCTAGAGGGACAGTTATAGTTTTAAATGCTTACATTAGGAAAGGAGGGCTGAAAAGAAGAACAATGGAGAAACCCCAAGAAAAAAATGAAATAGAAAATATAGATACAAGAGGTTAAACAAAGCAAAAAAACAAAAAAAAACCACAACTATTATTTTTGCAGACTAATAAATACATCTCTGGCAGGACTGATCTAGAACAAAAGAAAGCACTAATAAGCAGTATTAAAAATAAAAGGGGAACACAATACTGAAGATACAACAGAGATTAAAAAGGTAATAGGAAAACATATAAAATAACTTTACGTTAGAAATAACTACGTTATTACATTTGAAAATGTAGACAAAAAAATCCTAAGTGCTGCTTAAAGAACACATTTAAAGAACACATTTTAGCATAAAAATAAAAGACTTTATAAATCTACTGGTTCTTCTATCTCAAAATCCCAGGAGTCCAAGAGGTTAAATACAAAGTGAAATCAGTGGAAAATGTATGGATGAGCATTATTTTCTGCAGTGCTAGCTAATCTAGTCTCTGTCGGGGGTTGCCAGAAAGCAGAAGCTGGTCAACCAATGGGTGAAGGACTCACCTTTGCCTCTTGCTCGTTGAAACTGTTAGTGCTAAACATCTGGGCCACAGCCTCAAATGCTCCCGTGAGTGGGAGCATGAACTGCTCATACTGATCTTCATCCTCTCCTGTCAGGGAAACAACAAGTCTGTGACTCCAGTATAAAAAATACAAAGCTGTGTATGCAAGGAAGATAAGATAGTATGACAGGCGAGCAGACCCAAGGATAACTCAAGTAGGCCCCTTTACCATATACCCCATGGGTTATTATTAGTAATTTCAGAATGAAATGTAAATAGATCATTTTTAATCTAGAAGAAGGCAGAAATCATCCATTGCACGGACGTCCACATTGTTTTTTGACACCGAGCCACAATACCAGAGATTCAGATGTGTATAAGATACTACATTTTTATCTATTTCTCCTTAAGTGAGAGCTAACAGTCAGCTAAGAAAGGACGGAGTCTGGTGTATGAGAACCTGACGAGACTCATACTTGAATCGGGTGCTTGTGGAGGCTCTCTTCACGCTTCTCTTTTCACCCATCTTCCATAAAGCAAGAAGGTTTTGTAATGTTATGTGGTAGGATGAAACTTAAATAGCTCAAAATGAGGATGACAGCACTAAGTCTCAGTCATTAGTTGACCCAAAACTGCTAGTATCACAGCAGAGCTAGAAAGTTTCTTCAGCCCTGTGGGTTCACACGTGCTAGTGAAAGGAAGATTCTGTTGATGGTCTTAGGTGGGTTGTGCCTTCATTTGGGGTGGAGGGTTTACCTGGCCAACAAGATGCATTTAGGACTCTCAATTCTCCTAACTTTCAGAGAAGAAATATGAATAGGTTTTAAACCCACTGCACATCAGAGGAAACTTCTGACACATACTGTTCTTCTCTTCCAGTTACAGGGACCATGATAGCGTGATGTGTTCTTGGTGAAACCAGACTTATTTCAGAGAGTTCTGTTACTGTTGAAACAACAGGAAAGACCTCCCCCACATCTAGTTTTCTGTGCTCAAGTAAGAACGGACACCGCGCCAGACTGCTGCCGAGCCTCTAGGGTTTACTGCAGTACCTAAATCCACCATGAGGAGGCGCCCAAGTGCCGTGTAGAACGTAGTCCGACACCGCATGTCTGTCAGATTGGACTGATTGTTAATGCCCAGAAACGAAAAGTGCTCGCTCTATTGAAAGAAAAGAAGACAAGTTAAAAAGGTAAAACATGGGCGCAGGCAAGCCAGGAATTTCAGAGTTACTGAGCCTTTTCAAGCTAATGGCTATCTTGTCATTCTTAAGAGTATGAGTTGTCTACAACTAATTTATCTTTGCATGAATAGTAGTAGGCAGCATCAGCGTAACTCCGATCACCCCGCTCTCAGGAAGCCACTCAGATGCCCATGAAGTGTGATCTGGCAGTGTGAAGGGAGTCGGGGAGCAGTCTCTGGCTGGGGAGGCACTGTGGGCCTCAACTGAGAACATCTCCTGTGTATGGCTGCGGAGGAAGCACGTGTGGCTAGCAGGAGAGCTGAGAAGAGGAGCGAAGCACTCACCGTGTGATTGTTCAGCATGAACTGTACCGCACTAAGCTTCACCAGTTTCCTTACACTGCTGTACGTGAAGACAAAGAGAGAAGGTCAAGGAAAGTGTGTGCAAATGAGGCATCTCTAATGCAGAACGCAGCTTTCTAGGATAAAGTAAGCAGTTTCTTTGCTGCCTTTGACTTCCATACCTAGATTCTTTTTCCTTAAACACTTGAATATGACACCTGCCAAATGGAAAAAAAGATGTGTTCTCTTCTAAGTGGTATTTAACTGATCAATGACAGAATACCCATACCAAACGGCCATCTGTAAGAAAAGAGATAAAACCCAGCAGTTTCCCCCAAGAATCATGAATATCCTAGGGTAACTTCTCTCACTGGAGCTTCTAACAGGGAATTAAGCCCTAAATCCCTGCCTCGGGCACCCACTGTGTGTGGTGAATGAAGTTCTGTCCTATGCATTTAGAATGGTACTAGCTATGTACAATCTTTGGGATGACTGAGAAAAAAGTAACTCATTTTTATAGGTTTTAGTCTCTTGCAGACCCCTGCTTGTGGTAGTTTGTCTCAGAGCAATTCAAACTTTATGGCAGACTTAGTCCAACTCAAGTCAAGAAGGAGTGCAGCCACTACTTTTACTGCAGAGCTTGTAATCAGGTGGCTTCTACCAAAAGGCTGACAGACAATCAAGATGGACTCTGCATCAGGGAGGATGCAAAAATATTGGCTACGGAGTGTATACTGATCTGCTGGGTGTTTCTGGATCTTAGAAATAACCAGGGAGAATCTGTAGAAACTGTCGTGGGGTGGCTCACATTTAGCGTCTGGAATTATCCCTGGATTCTGTATGGGTGCTGCCTTTGGCTCCCAGGAGAATGCGGGATACCTGAGCACACATAAAAACTAAATGAAAAAAAAAAAAAAAAAAAAAAAAAACAACTAAATGAATGTGGAAAGAGCAGGAGGCCATGATTTCTAAGACTGTGGCAAACCACAGTTCCTGCTGTGCACAGAAGACGGCTTAGAAAAAGGATATCCAATGGAGAGGTCATTGAGAAGCTGTAGTGTCTTAGAAGTGATAGGTTCACAGCGGCCCCAGTACTTCAGGTTGGTGATGCTGGAGGACAAAAAGAAAAAAAAAAGCAGGAGATACTTTTGATTTGCCTGGTTTCCTTGAGGGTTGGGAGAAGAAGAAAATCATCCATCAAGAGTCACCACACATCTGCATCACCAATTCACAGACATCACAACCACAAAAAATGGGTATAAAATCTCCGTACTTACATTTGGTTGACTAGAAAAATTATCCTTCAGATAATCTTCACTACTTGGTTCCAAAGCTACACTGGCCCATACCCAGGCCCTTGGAATTCTGGGGCACTCCAGGGCTGATTTCTGCAGCAAGGGTAAGAGATTTCTGCGGCAGTGATAACATGCAGACGTATGCAATTCTGCACCTGCACCATCCACTGTCAGCTGCAGAATTCTAGTAGCCCTTGCTTCCGGGTTCTTGGCTGGCAGAGTCCTTTAGACCCCCTTTGTTTTGTGCATCTTAAATTATTAACCAGCTCATGGATATGAGTGTTTAGGATTGGGATGGCTGGAAGGGGGCAAAATGTCACTTTGCACACAGCCCTGGGTAAAATATTTGGCTCCTAGTGTGTGCTTTGAGATACTGAGCTCCTAAAAAGGGGAAAATGTGAACAAAGGGGCATAACTTAAAAAAAAAAAGAAAAAGAAAAAGAAAAAGAAAAGAAAAGAAAACAAACGCAAAAGGGCCAATTAGGAGCTCCAACTTTGAAGACAATTCAAATAGCACTCCATTTTGCAGATTCAAGACTCTCAAAGGGTGTGATGCTTTGTGATAGGAAAAGCCTGTTTTAAAGTGAGGCTCTCCTCCTTGGGAGGGGGGCACCTAGTGGAAATCAGCACCAGAAAGGGAATGCCCACTCTGGGCATCCTTCGGTGATTGGGTGAGAGGCTGAGCACCAATCATGGGCGGGAGGGAGGTCCATTTTGCTAATGCCATGACAGGGTTTCACCGGTGATTCCAGAAGCTAGAGATGAGATTTCACATGAACAAAATTAAATCCTTGCCTGTACAAGCCTGGAATGCTCTGGGGCCGGGCCATATCTCTAAGCACAGCTTGTCACACACTCAAATGCACAATTTTCTGACGCAAACGATCAATGCTAGAATACCAAGGCACTGGCAGCATAATGCCAAGATCACATTTTACAGTTGCAACAGGATTGCAAGGGACTCTTGCTGATGGCAAGCCAAACACTTACATTTTTCCTATGAAGACGCTCAGGACCATGGTCTCATCATTCAAGCACAGAACTTCTGAGAGTCGGCGGTACAGCTGGTGTTGTGTTAAGGGAAGAGAAAGTAATCAGAAAATATGGATTAGAAAAGTCACATTCCAACACTGTTTTTGTCCTTATTCAGGGGTAAGATGTGGGAAGAAAATGGACAAAAGTGTAGGGGAAGTCTTTGTTGAAGGGGTAAACTAGTTTCTAAGTATTACTTGATACTAGAGAGATGCTGAGCTATCTTACCAGTTCCCTTCACCCCAAGATGACAAAGACTGTCAAAACCTTCTGCTGTTCTGAACATCAATTCATGTACAGAGACTGAGAAATGCCAACATTGAGACCACCAGATGTTTTGACCAGCCATCTGTTAAGCACATGGAACACTAGAGAAATGGACCCAATTCTTGGATGAACCTCTCAAAATTCTACAGATTAAGAAGAGATATCTGGACCATCCTCACACTATAATCTGTGTCTGAACTGCTATCACATGTTTCTCAGCAATTCCGCAAGTGCAAGTGAGAACCAAGTGGAGCCAACTGAGCGCCTGTTACCTTAGAGGATTTTTGCACCTGGTCCCCAATGTAGATCTTACGAAACTGTTCAAAAAAGCTCAGCATGGCCAACTCTAGCTTCTCATTACCCGCTTGAGCCAGGCGAGAATCTGTTAGGTTCATCAGCTGGAGCACCCTAGAGGAAGAAGAGCAATGATTCTCTCAACAGCAGGATATCCTGATCACTCTAGAAAATCCAAGCTACCCTCAAATAGGCCTCTGTGTCTCCTCTCCTTACCCATCCTATCTGAAAGGCATTCTCTGCAGGCTTAGTGCTCTGCTGAGAGAATAGAATTCTCCATTTCTGCCCCATAGGAACCACAGCGGAAGAATGAATATGAGCGACTGGTTGGCTGTTTAAAAGTTCCAGTCCACCAAGACTAAAGACTGAGGCGGAACTAACAGTTGGCTTAAAAATAGTGGGAAAACAAAACAATACACGGGCACGGGGGTTATGACCTTCCTTGAAACTTTTGTGAGACCGTAAGTAAAGCAGTTTATTTCTGAGTTCCAGTTGCTCATCTATAAAATGACGGGAGACTGGACTAAGCTCGTGGTTCTCAATCTTTTTTTCCCACAGAGCATGAAGGGAATGGAAACATGAAGGGCAATGTCCACAGGCAGATAAATGTTCCAGAGACCAAGAGCAGATATGCTACCCGTGACTTCATCCCTTTACCCCCTCCCACACCTTTACCCCCCAAAAGAAAGCATACTGGAGTGCAAGTGTGTGAATACTGGATGAATAAGAATGTTACTACAAGTTGAGTCACTTGTCATTCTGATGATGTGAGAACAGATAAACTATTCTTGACATATAATGAGTGAGTAAGACTCAGGCATGATGCTCTATACTCATACTCAGTGTGAGAACCAGTATACAAGACACTCTCTAAACTCAACTTATATTATGACACACGTGCAGTATCACGCCAGGATGCCGAATCAGATAGCTTATTAGCTTTCATCCTTATCAAATCTTTGCTGAACTCTTCAAAAAATGCCATCTGTGACATGCCATGGAGATTTTGTCAGGATTAAGGCACCTAAGGGCAGATGGGCATCATCTGCTAAGAGAAAAATGGGGATTTTTTCAGAATAAGAATTAGGGACTGAAATGTCTAGGAACCAATCTATTCTAAGCCATCATGTTAAAATGTGTTTATCTCTAAGGAGAGCATTGGAAATTTCAGAACCCTTCAGGGTGGCAGTTCCCCAGGGTTGCAGTCTGTTCGCACACAATTCTGAAACACGATCTATCCTTCCACCTGTATTCTGACAGGAGGGTGCAGTGCGTTGTCCAGGGGCTACTGGATGTGTGACACCATGACAGACTGGATGCAGATGCAGATAAGAGAATCCAGCTGACTTCTGAGCCAGACATTAAAACAAAGCCACTTTCTCATTGATTTTTTTGAAAAAATATTTAAAAAAACATTACTTATGCTGACATGTAATGGGGCTTATTTTTAAGTGAATAAATTTAAATTTTCTCAGTTTTACTTTTCATTTTTTTTTACAAAAAGATTTAAGTCATCTCTCCACCCAACGTGGGGCTCAAACTCAACCCTGAGATCAAGAGTAGCATGCTCCACCAACTGATCCAGCCAGGTGCCCCAGTTTTACTTTTTAATACAAAAACTATCAATAGGTATATTTTATAAACAGAAACTCTTTGAGATTCTCAATACTTTTTTAAAAAGTAATTTTAAAAATACTTCTAAATACCTTTTTAAGAAGGTGAATAGTCCTGATGAAAAGGTTAGAGAACCTCTGTGGCAGAGTATTAAAAAATCCTGCCTTTTTATTCTTTTAAAGATTCTATTTATTTGAGAGAAAGAGAGCACAAATTGGGGGGAAGGGCAGAGGGAGAGGGATAAGCAGACTCCCTGCTGAGCAGGGAGCCCAATCCAGGGCTCAATCCCAGAACCCCAAGATTATGACCTGAGCTGAAGGTGATACCCAACCAACTGAGCACCCAGGTACCCCAAAATCCTGCCTTTTTATTTCTCTGTTAGGTAAATACTTAGAAATCGTTAAATGTTCATTTATAGGTTTTTAGGAAGAGAGATGAGAATTACATAGACACAAAATAACTTGAAATCCTCTAGGTGGAAAAGTGTATGTCAAGAGATTTGAAAGGCTGTAGAAACTCTGTAATTCCGTATTTGGGGATATCGGAACCATATTTTCCTCTTAGTCTTACTCTGTTGAAAAAGCAGTCCACATTTCATTAACTCTGAGATATTGTCCTTAAAACTAAAAGCTACTCCCTATTCTGGTTTTCCTAATTCTGTATCCATCATTTCCTTGCTGAATTACTGTAAATGTTTTTTCAGGAAAGACTGTAGGTAGAATTTTTGCTGTATTTGCAAAATGTCTGAAGCTGGACCTGTAACAGTCCTTCATTTTCTGGGCACCAGCTTCATGAGATTATAGTCTATCAACAGGGAGGAAAGCATTAATAGAAGCATGTCAAGTTCCTGTGATGTTAGGACCCAAAAGGAGGGGTTTCGGTCAAAGGTGTGAAATGGAAAGACTCTGTGAGAGCACCTACCGACAGACGAGCTCGCCATCCATAGCATCTTGCTCGTCAGTGCTGGCAAAGGAAACCCGGCCACCGATCACTGCGCCAATGATGTAAACCAGCCACGTCAGCCGTCCTGCAACAGGAAGAAGACCTGTTAGTGTCTAGACTCCAGTGGTCATTTCATTGACGAAAGCTCCTCATAGTGAGGTGTGTTTCTTACTAGGAGCTTCTGTAATCTTAAGAACAGTATGGTAAAGCCATAATGTCTAACTTTTCTTACTGAGCATAGCTACCACCATGCTCTGGCAAGGGTGAGGCCAAGGGGGAAATTCAGTAGATAACCAACAGTCCCCTATGAGACAAGGTCATTATTTTTAGAGTCCAGTACTTTTTTTTTTTCTTTTTAAAGATTTTATTTATTTGACAGAGAGAGAGAACACAAGCAGGGGAGCAGCAGGCAGAGGGAGAGGGAGAAGCAGGCTTCCCGCTGAGCAGCAAGCCTGACACGGGGCTGGATCCCAGGACTCTGGAATCATGACTTGAGCTGAAGGCAGATGCTTAACCGACTGAGCCATTCAGGAGCCCCCGAGTCCAGTACTTTCTTGGAAGTTAAAAACACATCCACTTAGACATGATTTCAGTTACTCTCCCCTAGCCCTGTGGCATTTATTCATAGTATTCTTTTGTGTAGATGGAGGTGATGGATGATTGAAGAGTTCTTTCGGGGAGCAGGGAGGAAAGAGAGGTGGCAGTGAGTGAAGAAGGACAGACAGCACCACTTTTCAGGCTGCAGCACTGTCCACTCACCTTCCTGCACCGCGATATCCATCGGGCTGGCACTAGCACTCTGCAGCAGCTCCTGATAGGACTGGGCAGACTGGTCAAACAACTGCACGAGGAGTGCACATGTCTTCTCGTACTCACAACGCCCGATGGTGGACAGCTGGTCCAGCTGCTGCTGCACCAGGCCAGTATCCTCCAGAGGGTCTTCCAGGCCATCCCTGCTCCCAAGGGAAAAGGAAGGCGGCTCTCTTAAAAGATACCATTGATTGCCCCACTACGACACCTCTCCTTCTTCTGCATTTAGCCACCGTTTCCAATGGCAGAGGCCCATATCCCAACACTACATTTTACCAAGAAACATATAATATAAAAAGTGGGAAGATGGTGGTCATACTAAAGTCATCTTCTTTAGATACACTCTGTGAGTTGGTGTCTAGCTTTTGATCTGAACTCCTGCTCCCTTAACATTCGTCTGCTCAATCCCTTCAGTCCTTTGCTTCTTACCCCAGGAGCTCTTGGTTCTTACTCTCTTGCTTGTTCTTGGCTCTAAGTACCTTTGGGACTACACATATCCTGTCCCTGTGTGGGGCCATTGTGGCCAGATCGGTTTTGGAATTCAGAGCTCTTCAGATTTTAAAGAGGCAATATGATGCTTCTAGCATGTGCTATTAACCCTCAATGGACTCTCTAGGGTAGCAACTACAGTATTCCTGTAGCAAAATGTTTAACCATCAGGAAGAGCCATACAAAGAAGTTTTCATAAAGGCTCTAAATGGTCTCATATTAGCACATGTCAAATTTTGCCACCAAATGAGTTCTGTTTCCAACTTACGAGAAAATTTAGTTTTCAGTTCTTGGATTTTAGACTCACAGAGGAGGCACTGTGAATCTATACCAGGTCCTACCTTACGTATCAGTTCCTAGACTTAAAAATCATGTTGTACTCCAAGCTCTTCTTCTGTTGCTACATCACAGTATGATAACCCAGCAGCTGCACCACCATGACCATCACAACTAGCTGTGTGTATACTATGGTCCACACACAGGGCCAGGACATAGTAATTTAATCCTTTTAATAACCTGCCCAAGAGCACACAGCTATTAACTGGCTATCCCAGCCCAGAGCCCACACCTGTAACCACTCCTCAACAACGCCTCACTGAAACCAGCTGAATCCTCAGGAACAGAAACTACATGGCTGATAGAACAATGCTTTCCAGCGGGCTTCACAAATACTTGCATTTTGAAAGGATTCAAGTCATTAACAATTGAGCCTATAACTCTTATGACAATTTAATGCACTTGACTCTGAGCCAATTAAGATCTGATTAAAAAAACAAAACAAAACAAAACCCAGACCTCCAATTCCCCTGAAAAATAACAACAAAAAATACAGATATAGATACAGATATACACACATACAAGAAAGGTCCCTCAAGAATAACTTCACTTTATATAGGTCATTTCTGAAAGGGTCTAACATTTCTTTAGCTATAGACTTCTGGTCCAGTTAAGTCAAGGTAGACAGAAACCACGCATTCCTGTAACGCAATCGGCAATTAGCTGTGTAGGATTCTACCTCTTCTAGTAAGCTCTGGATTGTGTCGTCTTAGTTACCTACTTCTTTCTTCAGGAAACTAAAGCACCTATAACTTACACATAATTCTTATCATCTATAGCTTATAAATGTTCCTGTCATGTTGAAAAGGAATCACTGGCAAGGACAAACAGAATACTGATGATATACCTTGTATTCAAAGAGATCGCCAAGGAGGGCAGAAAAATGGGGTCGTGAATGAGGATATTGCAGAGAAAGCCTGTTCTCTCAGATTTTATACTCCACCTGCTATTCGGCTGACATGAGGAAACGGCCGTTAACGGCATCAGCTCCAAGGAGGCCCATGTCAAGTGCGCTTTCGCCAACTGGGTGTCTGACCTCTGGCAAGTCTGACACCAGGCGGCTGTCCCAGTTTCCTTACCTCAGGATGATGTGCACAGATTCCAAACGGGATGTGATATAGGCTTTGGTGACCTCAGGAGTATAAGTTTCCAGCATGTGGGGCTCTGTGGCTTTCACGTATGGCACAGAGGCTGCCAGCCGCTGCCAAAGGCTCAGGAGATAGTGCACACTATTTGGGGCAAATTCCCAGTGCTAAGGAAAACCAAAAGAGCAGGAGGCATATTTCTCATTTTTTATACACATTAGTCCCATGCCACTTGACACAAAGGATAAAGGCTTAAAAAAAAAGAAAGGGATAAATTTTTATGGGCTTTGTTCTGTGTGTGACAACTCATCTAATGTGCTTATTATTATTTTGGAGATTAAGCATCTAATAAAAAGAGCTGCTCTACACTGGTTGTGTAAGCCTTTCCACAAGGAAAGCCTTGTGTAAGTGGTTCTCAAACATTAGTATCCCTGAGAATCAGCTGGAGAACCTGTTTGACACAGAGACACCAAGGCTCCACTCTGGATCTAGTGAAGCAGAAATTATGGGGGTAAAACATAAGCAACCTGTATTTTTCATCAAACTCCCCAGATGATTTTGATGCAAGCCGTAAAATTTGAGAACCACGGTCCTATATTACATGACTAAGAGAGGTCACTAGCTCTCTCTTGACTCTTTGTTTCACTATGTTCCAATCTTGTTTTTTCAGAGGGATAAGCTAAATATTATCCTTGCAATTCCCCCATGTTCCTCTAACCAAACTCCTTGCACTTCTGTAAGGCAAACAAGCAGGCTGCAATAACTACTCTTCAGGGTTGCCCCATACTTATATTCACTTTTGCCTGGGGGCGGGGGCGGGGAGAGGGAATACATGCATACCTTGGAGATATTACTACAGGTCTGATTCCAGACCACTGCAATAAAGCGAGTCAAATGAGTATTTTGGCTTCCCAGTGCACATAAGAAAGTTATGTTTCATTCTACACTATCGTCCAGTAAGTGTACAGTAGCATTATGTCTAAAACACAAAGTACACATCTTAACTAAAAAATATTTTGGTGCTAAAAATGCTAACCATCACCTGAGCTTTCAGGGAATTGTAATCACTGACCATAGATCACCATATTAAATATGAGAAGGCCTGAAATATCATGAGAATTGCCAAAATGCCCACAGACAGGAAGCGAGCAAGTGCTACTGGAAAAACAGCACTGACATACTCGCTTAATGCAGGGTTGCACAAACATTCAACCTGTAAAGGACGCTGGATCCATGAGGTGCAACAGAATGAGGTATGCCCATATTCTTTTAAGTTCAAAACCAATGAGCAAGAGAAGAGGTTTCACTGTGCGGGAAAGAGAGATACAAGCGAAGACAAACCTGTAGGCTGGTCACTGTGAAGTTAGCTATCAATCGGATGACCTCAGGGTAGTTTTCCACCTTTACTAATTCTCCCAGTTGATAGTTACTCTTCAATCGGGCCAGTAGTCTGCAAAACTCATGGTAATTGTTTGGGTCTGATAAGCTCTGGTGACAGCACAGGAGGAAAATAAAATGTAAAATGTGATGGACTATACTTTCAGAATGACAATGGGGATGGCATGAGGGGAAGGGAGAATCTACTTTAACTTATCTACTTTAACTTCTCAGCTACAGGTCCTCACTTCTAATGACACATCCGTAGAATGTTCAAAAACAATTTTTTAGAAAATCACTTTTAAAAGAGATGGTCACATCTGCTTTCTCATTTGTTCATAACAATTATCCTGTGGGATGAAATTATTAGCCTCAATTGAAAGTCTGAAATGGAGGCCCAGAAGATCACATTACTTGCTTAAAGCTGTAAAGATGATTAGCAACAGAAAAGGGGTACAATCGAAGATATTTCTGGTCTGTTTGCTTCCCACTGATCAAAGATCATGAAATTTTCATTTTTACCTCTGTCAAATTTATCATTAAATAAGACTATACTCCTGTGGCAAAGTCATAAAAATGTTTAATTTATTTACATTATATCATCACTGCTCTAACAATTTAATTCCTAGATTAGTATTTTTATATATTTTACTCTATACTTATATGAAACACTTTGGATTTATTTGCATATTATACTTATATAGGTATATTTACTGTTTTCTTATGTAGGTATTCCTCAATAAGCATACTTTATATTGTTCACCACCACATCCCTGGTACATAGTAGGTGCTCTATGTATTTGTTGGATGAATAAATGCATTTTTAATAGTCTTTAATAAACGGTGCTAGGGAAACTGGACAGAAACATGCAAAAAAACCAAAACTGGACCACGTTCTTACACATACACAAAAATAAACTCAAAATGAATTAAAGGCCTAAATGTGAGACTGAAACCATAAAACTCCTTGAAGAAAATGTAGGCAGTCATCTCCTGGACATTGTCCCAGCAACACTTCTCTGAATATGTCTCCTCAGGCAAGGCAAACAAAGGCAAAAATAAACTACTGGGACTACACCAAAATAAAAAGCTTTTGCACAGTGAAAGAAACCATCAGCAAAATGAAAAGACAACCTCCTCCCTGAATGGGAGGAGATACCTGTATATGGCATATCTTATAAGGGGTTAGGATCCAAAATATATAAACAACTCAACACCTAAAAACAATCTGGTTAAAAAATGGGCAGAGGTTCGGCTCAGGTCATGATCCCAGGGTCCTGGGATCGAGCCCCACATTGGGCTCTCTGCTCAGCGGGGAGCCTGCTTCTTCCTCTCTCTCTGCCTGCCTCTCTGCCTACTTGTGATCTCTGTCAAATAAATAAATAAAATATTTTTTAAAAAATGGGCAGAGGATCTGAAGAGACATTTTTCTGAAGACATACAGATAGCCAACAGACACATGAAAACATGCTCAACATCACTCATCATCAAACCACAATGAGATATCACCTTACACTTGTCAGAAAAAGACAAGAAGTCCTGGGGCACCTGGCTGGCTCAGTCATTAGAGCATGTTACTCTTTTTTTTTTTAAGAGCATGTACCCTTGATCCCAGGGTTGTGAGTTAGAACCCCACACTGGATGTACAGCTTACTTAAAAGAACATAACAAAACAAAAACAAAAAAGACCAACCCACCCCCCCCAAAACCCTACAAACTTGACTTCAAAAGACAAGAAAGAACAAGCGTTGGTGAGGATGTGGAGAAAAATGAACTCTCATGCACTGCTGGTGGGAATACGAACTGATAGTGCCACTGTGGAAAACAGTATGGAGGTTCCTCAAAAAATTAAAAATGAAAATACTGTGTGATCCAGTAATTCCACTACTGGGTGACTACTCAAAGAAAACAAAAACACTAATCTGAAAAGATACATGCAACCCTGTATGTATGCGGCATTATTTACAATAACCAAGATATGGAAGCAACCTAACTGTACACTGATAGATGAATGGATAAAGAAGTGGTCTATATATGTGTACCATATATATATACACATACACACACATATATACACATACACATACATATACATACAATGTATTACATTGCTCAACCATAAAAAAGACTCACATCTTGCCATTTGCGACAATGTGGATGGACCTAGAGGGTGCTATGTGAGTCAAAGTGAACTAAATGAGTCAAATGGAAGGCAAATACCAGAGGATTTCACTTATATATAGACTCTAAAAATATAAAACAAATGAACAAATAAACAAAAAAAGCAGAGACAGACTCATAAATACAGAGAACAAACTGAGGGTAGCCAGAGGGGAGGCAATGGGCAGGATGGCCAAAAATGGATGAAGGGGAGTGGGAGCCACAGGCTTTCAGTTATGGAGTGAAGAAGTCATGGGGAGAAAAGGTACAGCACAGGGAATACAGTCAATGGTACTATAATAGCGTTGTGTGGTGACAGATGGTAGCCACACTTGCAGTGGGCATAACACAATATACAGAGTTGTTTCACTATGTTGTACATCTGAAACTAATGTACATTCTCAGTCAACTATACTTTGGTTAAAAAAAAAAGAATTATTAAAAAGAGGGACAGAACTGAGTATACATAAAAACAAAATGCTTGTATGGTATTTCCTAGTGTAGAGAAGTGGCACTTTAAAAAAAAGTAGGTGTTGGCTGAATCTCTGGAAATGAAAAACACAAAAAGGGCAATTGAGTTATGCAATGAATACCAGATGGTCAGTATCTCCTTTCCCACCTAAAAGCAGACCTACACACTTGGGTAAATAATGTATATTAAAAAAAAAAAAAAAAAAAAAAGGAAACAGAAACAAAAAGCAAACTCTAGATTCTTAATTTCTTGGGGGAAAAATGACCAGCTGTCTCAATTTCCTGTGTCCAAGTGGTCCTTTCCCCTAACTCCTGCATTCCCAAGGCTAGAGGATAAAAATTCCTCATTTGGGTAAACATTTTCAAGGATCTGCCTACAGGACACCTGGGTGGCTCCGTCGGTTAAGCCGCTCAGGTCATGATGCCAGGGTCCTGGGATCAAGTCCCGCATCGGGCTCTGTGCTCGGCAGGGAGCCTGCTTCTCCCTCTGCCTGCTGCTCCCCCTACTTGTCCTCTCTCTTTGATAAATAAAATCTTAAAAGAAAAAAATCTGCCGACAGATACCGACTCATTTAAACCTTCTGAGAATGACACACTGAAGTGTTCTCTAGGATTTCTGCTAAGTGTGGCTTCTAGATGGTAGTTCCTTCTGATTCAACAGAGAGGCATATACTAATTACACACATCCACACACAACATGTATTTAAATATGTATTAAATACTAAATTCTCAAAAATCTTACCTGTGGGTTTTCCAGTATTCGCTTAACACCATCAACAAGATGTGAGAGAAACTTGGCCCTCTCTGCATTGTTGAACAGGGATCTTCTGACTGAGGCAATCTGTACTAAGCAGGATAGTACCTAAAAACAGGCACAACCAAACACAACTGATTAAAAAGATGATACGGCTACTCCATATTATCTTTTCCCTTCTTCCCCTCCTAGAATATTCTTCTTTACATATGCTATTAACTATTCTTTCAACCTCCCTACTATTACCATGATACAGAAAGATCAAGAAGGATACAGCTGAGGATACTGGAAACAGCTTTATTAAAAAAAAAAAAAAAAGATCATTAGATCCAAGTTACCATAACAACTAGTTAAATTCAGTCTGGAAATTCACTTAGGTATTATTCTTTGACCACCCAATGGCTTCTTTGATTCTTTTAAGATATGTATTTAAGGCTTGGAAATACCATATAATTTGTAGGTTAAGAAAGCTTTAGGTTTCGTTTTCTCTGCTTCACTAAGACTTTTGGCTAATCAGGCTTTGCCATAATGAAATAACCAAGCTAGATCTGTGTCCTGAAAAGAACAGGCTTTACCCTGAAAACCTTTCCCCTTTCCCCACTGTGCTAGGTATTTATACTGTCTGCCCCTCCAGATCTGTCTTCTATCGTTCTCCACACTGCTCTGTTCCCTGGGAGGCTGACTTCTTCTGTTCACTTAGAGGCAGAGCTCCCCCTTCCTCCTGCCTCCAGTAGGCTTCAACCACTGGAAAGTACTAGCAAGAGATTAAGGGCAGGAAGAAAAGAGGTACCCCCTGTGGACCCCTGGCTAGGCCATGAATGGCGGTGTCCCTCCCTCTGCACCCAGCCCTCCCCTAGGCCACAGCTTCAGTTCTTTCTAGGGTTTCCTCCCCTTGCCCCCTGGGACCCCCCACTATTGCACACCCTAGTGGGTATACCTCACCTCACCACCCCTTGCTGGATTCCCTTAGTGTTGCCCACATCTTTACTAATAGTCTTTTCATGAACTACCTCTCCAGTGAGCTACCTTTTCCTGAAGTAAACTTAACGATACAAACAACACTGAATTCACATTTCTACTAAAGCTAAGGTCTACATTTGGAAAAGTACCATAATAACCAGCCTACTGTAGAAACACTGTGTAAAACACCCATTACTTTACTGTCTTATCTGTGTGTTTTGTACGTTAGCAATTTACATGAAATAATCTGAAATACTAGGCCAATGTCTTTCAGGACCTGGATGAATTTTGAAATTTGATGAGGTCAATTACTGCTTTAAAGGAGAAAAATGCATCATTTCCAAAAGCTCTGTAATGTTATCCAGGATGGTATACAAATTTGCCTTCTCCTCACAGCTTCCATTTATCACTATATAACATGTGCCTGAAGGACTTTCAAAAATTTTCTTGGGCAGGATAAACTTCAGTTGGACAATATAAGCTAAATCCCGTCCCCCAACCCCTCCAACACGCACACTCTAGCTTGTGGCTATTTGAGGTACAGTATAAAGTCAGATTCAAGATGAGACAGAAGAGCTTGGCATATACAGCAATTTGTCACTAGACAGGAATAATTTAAAGAGAATTAAATTAAGACTTCACTACGAGAACCTTCAGGCTACAAGCTTTACCACAAAAGGCTAAATAACTAACCCTAGCATTTGTATGCTTCACTTGGATGATTTTGTATGATAGAATGAACGAGCGTAAGGCTCATTCACCATTGCTACTTTTTGGATGTAGGTGGGGCTTTAGAAACTGTGGTCCTGACTCACCAGAGGTGAAAATGAAGGAGGGATGGAATGATACAGGTCAAAAAACAGCTGCAGAGTTGAAGAATCTAAGAACGCTGAAAAAAGACAAAGGAACCGTTACTGAGTACGTCGCTTGTTGCTAGTGACACACTTACAGCACTATGTACTGGGGGCACCTCCTCTCACAGGGTTCCTTTCAAGGGATAAGAGGGGCTTTGGGTTTTTTCCTGTTTTGTTTTTGTTTTTGTTGTTTTTTAAAGCACTAGGTTTTAGCTCCTCTAAAGAACAGATTCATTCCTATGACCCTCAGAGAACTTAAGACAATCAGGGCTACGTTCAAAGCAAGAAGTTTGATTCTGAAAAACATAAAAACAAGCATAAGCACAAGTTCTTTTCTTTGGTTTCTTGTTTAAACCTAGAAATGAGGGGCGCCTGGGTGGCTCAGTGGGTTAAAGCTGCTGCCTTCGGCTCAGGTCATGATCCCAGGGTCCTGGGATCGAGCCCCACATCGGGCTCTCTGCTCAGCAGGGAGCCTGCTTCCCTTCCTCTCTCTCTCTGCCTGCCTCTCTGCCTACTTGTGATCTCTGTCTGTCAAATAAATAAATAAAATCTTAAAAAAAAAAAAATTATAAACCTAGAAATGAGGGGCGCCTGGGTGGCTCAGTGGATTAAAGCCTCTGCCTTCGGCTCAGGTCATGATCCCAGAGTCCTGGGATCGAGCCCCAAATCAGGCTCTCTCCTTGGTGGGGAGCCTGCTTCCTCCTCTTTCTCTCTGCCTGCCACCCTGCCTACTTGTGATCTCTCTCTCTCTGTCAAATAAATAAAATCTTTAAAACAAACAAACAAACAAACAAAAAACCTAGAAATGACCTCAAATGAGTAAGGAATCCCTAGGTGATGAATGTGAGAAGGTCAAACTCACATCTGTTAGTAACCCAGTAATTAAAAAAGTCCTCCCCAAGCTAGGAACCCCAAGTAAGTTTCCTCCAACACTCTCTTCCTCACTGTATCAAGGTAGATGCTGACTTTCTAAGTTTTCTCTAAAAGCAAGCAAGGGATCTCCAGGGGTTCCTCAGACCATCCGGCAGACACGATGTGGGGCTGAGCAGCAGTGTGTTCCCAGTGATGCAGTACTCCTACCTGATCTCCAACTGGTGGGAATCTGTACTGTGCACAGGTCATCTGAGGACTCATCAGTAGAAGTGCCGATGAAATCAAAGTTTAGGCAGTTATGAGTGAGTTTGAGCAGTTGCATGAGTAAGCCATGCTGACTTTCATCATTCAAGTTTAGATTCTTTCCTGAAGCCTGTAAAAATTACCACATAATGAGCCCCAAACAATCACTCCTCTCTTCCAAGCTTGCTGCCAGACTCCTGAGAAGGCTGTTAAGCCAGAAAAGGAGGGCAGTATTTCAACTCAATGAAGTGATGCTTCCCCTACAAAAGGGGCTGCACTTCTTTCTGTCACCTTAATGTCATTGTGAAAATACTAGCTGCTTATTTACTATAAAAACACAAAACTGGTATCTAAAGAAATCCCCCTTTTGACACGTATGTTTTACGTGTTGTGACATAGTGGCCATAGGGGATTCTGAAGCCATATGGTACGGGTGGTTACTCCATTTGCTGTGAGAGCCTGGTTATTTCTAGATGGGGTTGGAGACCTCAGTGACTAGGTGGCTAATGGTTTTGATGGTATCAGCCAGGAGGAGTCAATCCTCAGTTTTCTCAAAAGCTTTCCCCCCTCAGGGGCAATAGCTATTGCCAGGTAGCTTGCCCAACCCGAGGACTGTTTGGGAATTGAGGTAGAACTAGGTAATTGAGGGAAAAGATGAACATCATTAACGGGGACAACACAAAGAATCTAAACTTGCTTCTAAAACTCACAACATAATGGAAAATGAGATTAAGAACAAAAAAACCGCACAAAACCCCAAACCAAACAACCCAAAATGAACAAACAGCCAGACGCTAACCCCATTTAGCTTTCTACGGGGAGGTCCCTAAAGACTGTTATAAACGTGTAGAACTCACAGGTGAGCATTTCTTTCCTAGTTCAACTCATTCATAAATGAACTTGAACATCCATTTTCCATTTTATTTTATTTTATTTTTTTATCCATTTTCCATTTTAAAACAGGTAATTTCCTTATGTGGTAACTGTCTACCCCTTCAGGTTATGAAATCTAAATGGGTGTTAAAAATTCAAAATCTACTTTTCCTTACAGATGCTGCTTGTTTATGTGCCGCCTGTAACTCAGCAGGGGGCAGGGGAGCCGGCCTGTTTCAGTATGCTAACAATGCAGTCAGAACCTGCTTTTAGAGCTCTAAGAATCCAAACACCATAAAGCTAACATGCTTTTATTCCATGCAGGAAGATTTTATGTGGGTATAAAAAAGTAAACAACAAAATCCCAAACTTTGTGGTAAACCAGATTCCTTGGGATACGTGTTCACTTACTGCACTTTCCTTAAGGGAAGAGCTCTGAAATAAGGCAAGTGCAATCCCCTCTCTAGAGTCAGTGGTCAGTGTGGCACTTTCTTCCACATCTTGGAGACTGGCGTCGTGTGAGAGATGGTAATGGTTAGAGCTGCACCAACTCTCAAGGGGTGAGCTTAGAGCTGACCTTTAACAGGTCCCAACTCATTCTCATCCTTTCAAAGGGGACTGGGAAGCAGGATCCAACCTACAATCTCACCTGTTTTAGTAAATTGCAGGAAAGTGTGAAGATATCAAATAACGATGAATCTCGGAAAGAAGAGGCTATTTTTCTGTGCTTGGTTAAAGGATGTGTGGTGTCAGCCTGCGCAAAAAGATAAACCAATTCAAGTTTTAGAATTAATTGCAAAGAAAAAATTTTCATACAGACATCAAGTAAACTAGGATTTCCAATAAAACCAACTTATACACAAAATACCTTTTTAATGTTTAAATCACTGTTAACTCGCGTATAATGAGAGGATGCAAAGGACAGTAAGCTGCTAACAGCTAGCCAGGATGGGTCTATAACTTACAGATGGAAGACAGAAAGATGGATGAGCATCTTTTAATTTCCTCCACATTTAGGGAGGTAAAATTTAACCAACTGCTGGCAGATACTGTTAATAATTTCTAGCATACTGTATTGTGGCTTAGTCTCAGAAACAGATAGTGGTAAGGCTTGGTAAACAATCCACCCGAGGCTAAAGTCACCACAGAATTTCCAAAGCAGTCATTAACTGACAGCCATGAACTTAGGATGACTGACAATGGCCCATGACACTCTGCTTCTCTAACCTATTTTAACACATAGTCTCTATTCTAGACATGAGCACTTAATTGAAGGGCAGCATCAGTCTCTCACTGTTTCCTCTGTTCCTCTCTCTTCAGCCAAACGTTAAAGGTTTTTATGGTTAAGAACTCTGTTTTTTACTTCTTTAGTATGTATGCCTTCTATTCCTGACACACAGGCACTTCAGTAAGCAGAATAAAGGGATTTCAAGGTTACCAAGGGAAATTTTAGTCCAACCACCTCCTGTAAGCTTAAATCTCTTCTATTCTATATACCAATCAGTTCATTCAGGAGGGGGCTCATCTGCTGTTGGCTCGTTAAAGAATAATGCAGCAAGATTTCTGACAATCAAGTTATGGACTCCCCTTGATTTTTCTTTTTTTTAAAGCTTTATTTACTTAACTAATCTCTACACCCAATGTGGGGCTTGAACTCATGACCCCGAGATCAAGAGTCACGTGCTCCTCTGAGCGCCAGGTACCCTTCCTCTTGATTTTATTACTAAGTTCAGACAGGGCTGGTAGCAGAAATATGCTTTCTGATTTAAATCTGACAACCAGGGACGCCTGGGTGGCTCAGTTGGTTAAGCAGCTGCCTTCGGCTCAGGTCATGATCCCAGCATCCTGGGATCGAGTCCCGCATCGGGCTCCTTGCGGCAGGGAGCCTGCTTCTCCCTCTGCCTCTGCCTGCCATTCTGTCTGCCTGCGCTCGCTCTCTCTCCCTCTCTCTCTGACAAATAAAAAAATAAATAAATAAATCTGACAACCAAAAGAAGAAGAGAAAACTAAGTTTTGCAGAGGTTCAAAATATCCCCCAATTCTAGCTTCAGTGTCACTGTATTATCACAAATGTCTTGGATAATATGACATTGCCAGCTTATAGACCATATTCCATATGTAATCGGTTATGCTGATGATAACGTACATTACACACATTTCTACTGTTCCATTAAGAAAGACAAAATTCTGAAGTTTTAAAATATATCAATATTGGTGTACTATGAGGGGCCAAGCTTCCACAAGGAGAACATTAACCCCACAATCTCTGTCCTCAGTTAATGCGTGCTCTCGTATTACAAAGGTAACAGCGGCTCAATAAGAAGTTACTTGTTAAGAGCAAAGGCTCTAGAATAAGATGATGCGGGTTCAAATTCAGATATTGTTGCCTGCGGACTGTGATACCTTAGGCGAATTACTGACCCTTATGTGCTTCAGCTTCCTCATCTAGAAAATGGGACAGCCACGGAACCTACCTCCCAGGACTAAGGTGAGAATAAAATTAGCTGCTCCCAGTAAAGTGCTCAGAACAGCGCCTGCTGCATAGCAGTCACTCCGTTATTATTCTGGTAATTACCGACCATAGTGGGGATCGCACGTGACAGAGAACAAAGTACGAACTCCAGAGTTTAGATACTAGAAGCCGATGCGTTTAGAACAGCACTACCTCACGGTTAAAGTTTCTCAGGGTTAATAAAAAGGTCTGTATAAATATGCGCAGCAGCAACAGTGATGCGAAGTAATTCACAGCTGGGGACTGAAGGGTGAGATGTTACAACTAATATTAACACTGGCCTATTCAATCATTACAAAATTTTAGCTGGATACAAAAGTAAATGACTAAAATAAAAAATAATAGCCACAGCAAAAGAAAGCCACTGGTGTTTCCTCTGTAGTAACCTGTGACAAGGACTACTCAAAAAGTTATTTGGTATTTAGCAGAATGTCTTAAGCATTCTAAAAAGATGACCGGAAAAGTCTTTAATAGTAGCACGTGCGAATTGAGTTTTAAATGGTTATAAATACACGGTAATTATTTAGCAGACGTTCTGTTCCACTTTTGTGATCCCCTTTTTGGATGCATTCTCTTTCATTAGCAAAGCAGTAATTTACTAAGGTTTTGACTTAGGAATGTTGCTCTCATCTCTCACCATGAACATTAATACCAGTAAGGAGAGCTGATGGGC
The DNA here is from genome assembly GCF_902655055.1 of Lutra lutra. Classification (NCBI taxonomy): domain Eukaryota; kingdom Metazoa; phylum Chordata; class Mammalia; order Carnivora; family Mustelidae; genus Lutra; species Lutra lutra. Next base: position 44,678,741 of record NC_062279.1, on the reverse strand, counting down.
GGATAAAATGTTCCGGAGGCAGACGGGGACCAGGATATTAAGAACGTAAGGCTGCACGTACAGAGGAAAATCCACTGGAACTACTGTTTCAAAGGGCATTAATCACTTACCGCAAAAGCACACAACTGCCAAAAAAGATCATCCCACATATAGCAGAAAACACCAATACTAAGAAAAAATATGGCACTTACTTCAATGAGGAAGGCTGTAGCACTTACTTGATTAATTTCATTGGTTAGCTGAGATAAAATTGTGACGCCAATGATGCAGTACTCAACACTATCCTGGTAAAAACAATGTAAGGCAGAAGTTGGTGTGTGCAGCGTGACTTTGGCAATGACAGTGCAGCCATGCTTTCGAAATGGCAGAATCCTGTGTAGCTAGGGAACTGCCGAGATAAGGCAGCACGGAATTGTAGTTTAAAACTGTTGCTTTGCAGGACATGAAACGTAACTGCCACAGAGAAAGACTGCTAAATCTGACTTCATCAAGACTGAAACCTTTTGTACTTAAAAAATAGTCATGAGCATTATACCATATCCATTATACAAAGAAAAACTGGCAAAATACATCTAAGTGACAAATGGATGCATAACGTAATTCACACAAAAAGACTACATATAACAATAAGAAAAAAAACAAAGAGCCAGATTTTTAAAAATGTAAGTAAGATATAAATGGGAAGTTCACAGAAAAAAAGACTAGTAGTAAGTTAACATGAAAATTTGTTCTGTCTCATTCCTAACTCAAATGCTGGGATACTAATTCTTTTTATTTATTAAATTGGAAAAATAAAAAAGCTGAGCTCCCAGGGTGGAGGTACAGAAAAATAGGCAGGCACTCTTTTAATTGTTGTAGGGAAACAACTTTTTTTGAGGATAATTTGGAAATATCTCTGAAAGCCAAGAATATACACATCCCTTTGATTGTATAATTCTAAGGGTAGGAATTCACCCTACAAACACACTCGGAATAATCCAAGTTTGACAGGTGTATATTATGTTAGGATATTCACCGAAGTGTTTACTTAACAGTCAAAGTACAGAACCAAACTAAATGTCCACCTACAAGACATTACTTAATTAAGCGATGGTATTTTCAGATTGGAATAGTATATGGGCATTAGAAAAAACGGTGTTTGTCTGTGCTGAAATGTAAGCATGTAAAACCAAGCAATATTAAAGGCAAAAAAGACACAGAAGAGAACGTATAAAATAATTTCATTTTGTGTAATTTCTAAAAAGATCACTATGTAAGCATATACATGTTGCTTCTCACATTCCTACTACATCACATATATACATCATACCTGTAAGAACCTTGTGACGTCTGTGATTGCATTTCTGAAGACGTAGTCGTCCTTCTGACAGTCAAACCAGCCCAGTTTTGTGATTCTGGCATATAACTGAATAAGTGCTTGTGTCACAAAAGTAGCCAACTTTGGCCGAGTGGCAAGGTAGTTGAGCACATAGTTCCCTACAAAACAAAAAAATCCACGTAATAGAAAGCTCTGCCAGGGAAGGGCACACATCTTTATACCAAACATCCAAGACCCTTAAACTCTCTTAATTCTTGTTTCTGTTGTATTCCCTTAATTCTTAATGCGATTGAGAAATGGGACTTTGAATTTAAGATTAGTAGGCTTTCTAATTCAGGATGTTATACTTGTCACAATGAAGACTTGGGAGTATGGCAGCCTTTAATCCATTCCCAGATAGTTAAGTAACACGCCTGCACAGAATTCAAAATCCTTAACAACATTTTTCTTAGTTATTAGTGGCCATAAAGACTGAGTGAAAGAAACCTGACAACAAAAGGGATGATTTAAGACTTTATCTAGAAATAATTTTAAAAGGTCCTCTTCACTTTCAAAAGCCCTAAATTTGGGGGGAAAAAACTGGATTCTACATATTTTATATGCTTACCAATTTCAGAACATTATCAAACAAGCAATGTGAATTTAACTATTACTAGCTCATCACTAAACAAACTAATTTCTTGAAAACAGATTAATTCTCTACTTACGAATATCTATGCGTTGCTCCAATGGTAGAGGGTTGTTTGTGCGTGATACAAGCTTTGTAAGGCATGTAGCTGCCAGTAACTGGGAGTAAGAGGACTGTGGAAAGACGGGGAAAAGGACTCAGAATTCAGTTTTACTGAGTTAGTCAGTCATGAGGTTCTTTATTTGGAGTTCTATGCTGAGATTCAAGAAATATTAATCAGTTCCACCATATTCGATCCTCCACATTTTAGAGGGTCTAGGAAAAATGAGTCCCACACAAAGTATATGTTCTTTGAACTGATTTCAGTTATGAACAAGGTGCAGTATGACACAAATGGCCTGATCGAACTGAATCCAGGGCAGATTTTGTATCACTTAGAGGGGGCCCATACTGGAGAGGATTGTTTCAGAAAGATATTAAGAAAACAGATCTTTAGAAGATGGATCTCTTCTTTCATTTACCAAGAAATCTTCTGTCAAAAGCCTCATTATAGTGATGATTCAAAAAGTTTCAACTCAAAATATTGCTAAAGTGTACCATTACAAAGTTTAAAAAAAAAAAAAAAAGCATTAGAGAGAGCCATTACATTATGCTGTAGAGTTAATCCCTGAACTGTATGTTTACATCAGCACGGCTATCAATCAGATACAGCTTTGGGGGATGTATATGCTAGTTTTAAAGTAAACTTATAATAATTATTTATGAGAAAGAAAATCTATGTACTATGCAAGGGAATAGCATTATCATATTCTCACATGTGGCTTTTATGCATTTTTAACCTTATGGAGAATAGAATATTCTGGTATTCTAATTGATCATAATGTATAAAAAAGAGCCGTGAGCAAATTCTTCCATGTGGCTCTATTATGATAATGTCCTATAACAGGGACAGACTCAGGACTATTAAAACAATTTAATTAAGGGTCAAGGATAATTTCCTGTAACACTAAAAATTCTTAAGACAGGATCCACAGGCACTGCAAAATGGCACCAGTTATAAAAAAGTTTATGCTTAAGAAAAAAATCTATAAAGTGATTTTGATATGTGATTTTTATTCAACACTCCTGAACATGGTTTCAACTCATTAGAGTAGTAATAACGCAAGAGAGGCTACTCTAAATATATAACACAGCATACAATCGTAACTATACATTACACAACATCTAAATGGTTTTTAGACATAATTCCAATAAACCTGCTCAGTTACTAAGACGTCAGCAGAGATTAAAAGGAAGATTGTACTGTAATTGTTTAGTACTGCACCAATCCTGTTTTACTGCAGCTTAATTTATTTACTGTCAACCTGAGGCTCCAGAGTTAACAGGGTCAGAGATGATACCGTGGGGCTTCGGTGGGAGTCACCTGGAAAAGCTGGTCATGCATGTCCCGTAGCATAAAATACACAAGTGTAAGTGGGTCAATCTTAAGACTAAGGCACTGGGAAGAAATATACAACATACTACACGCAAAAACAGAGCAGAGCACTGTATCATCTCTGACAGGGCTCTGAAACCTTCCTATGCTTGGAAAGAGTTCGCTCTCTCAGCCACTAAAGGATAATTTTTAGCCAACTGAACAAATACTGTAACATTGTCAGTGAAAATGCAAATATGAAGTCATCTAGAATTTTATCCTCAAAACAAATTAACTGCTTTTGTTCTTCCCACATGTCCTTCCAGTCTGAGGTAAGAGTGCTAGCTGCTGGTCTAGCTGGGACTCTGACTCTCTCAGGCCCTTTCAGGATACCCTAGTTGGATTCCTAGCCTTCCTAAGACCTCCATCTTGCCCCCAATACTAATTTAATCAAACTATGTCTCATTGACAGCATTATACTGATCACTGCACTGCCATTTTCAAGCTCTGAGAGGCTCTGATTCCATTTTAAAACTCTTGACTTCTTGTGGTTTTCGTTGTGGAACGTTCCCCCCAGGGCTCGAGGGCAATATGCAGCAGCTGTGGCACAGGATGCAGCACAGCGACCACTACGGAGCTTGCACGGTGACATGGGCTATGTGAGTAAGAAGGGTCATGCATATATAGCCCTATGTTCTTTGTAAAAGATACGAGGTGGTACTTAAGTGTGAAAAACAGAAAGAAAATCCCAGAAATGTGATTCAAGGCGAAAAATGACAGAACACAATATATGTTCAATGAGATTTTCCTGATGAGGCTGTGTGTCCTTTTACTGTCAACCTGGCAACTAGCAATGGTGCTTTTTAAAGGTGAAATTAAGGCAGAGAGGCACCTAGAAGAATTAAGGAACACAAGCTATCCCAATTCATCCTTAAACTTTGAATGTATTTTCCTAAACCTCTATTACCCTTCCAGATTTTTCAAATCTTACGTACACTTCCTCTTTCGAGGAGTAGCTGGCACTTGCTCAGGCAATCAGGGCTGTTGGTGAATTCAACCAAGGCTTTCTCTGCCTGGAGTCGAGTGGTTGTGTCTGTTGTCTCATAAAGCTGTTTGCACAGATTCTCTAGTTGGGCCAGGCTCTGGAAAAGATCAGTCAAGAAAGAAATCAGTCTGGCCTACTATTTATACACAAGGTACTGTGCACAAAAGCACTAGACGAAGATAAGTAATAATCAATGGAGAGAGACCTGCTTCTCAACTCTGAGGAGAATCTGGGTGACCTTTATCTAATAATAACCATTTATAGCTTTTTACATTTTGTATTTTAGAAGACAAAATGGTAAAACACCTAAAATACCCATACTTCTTTAGTCATTCTGTTGGAGATCAATCGCAAATGATATATTCATTTTTCCTTGCAAATACCCATCCTCCTAAGCTTTTCCTAAAGGCCTTCAAATAAAAATTCAGAATTTACTTTTTGTCAACAACTTCAAAACGATACTGGAGGCACTGCTATAAAATTAAACGCGTAAACATACAACATAAGTGTCACATATATCTTTATGTAATTTTAAGTATTTTGCCTTTTCCTAGTAGTTATTAGCTGACAATTATGTGTGCCAATAAAGGTGGCCAACCTCTATGAGAAAGCTTCAGAATGCAAGTACGCACCTTCCTCCCTGGATCTCTCATGTTTCAGGTTCAGCAGACTCTCTCCTCCTGTTGTACTTTAAACTCTTGCTTCGGTTCCAAATTTAAAGTGGAAGGGTCAAAATAAATTCAACCCTCGCGTGTGCTCAGACGGAGATAAGACCAGGGAAACACCCCCAAACAAACCTTTCTCTCCAAATCTTGAACCAGTTCCAGGGAGGCAGGAAGGGATGGGTGTGTGCTTTAGTCAAAAACCCAAAGGGATGCAAATCTACTTCCACTGAACAGTGGTGTTGAAAAGCAAAGAGGAAAGAAACCAGTAAGAGTTCACTTAACTGTCACCTTTCACTGACTGGAGAGGGCAAACATCTGTTAGTCTTTAAAGGAATGGTTTGGACTTTGAGAAGAAATCTGAGCCTATTTTCTATAGTAGCAAGCAGGATTAGGTTTAAACAGTATGAGGGATCCTACTATTAGAAATGACAATTATGACAGGAACAGAAATAACAACAACAACAATAATAATGATAATAATTAAACAGACCCGGGTAAATAGCCTACAATTTCTTACACAGCCTGTCTGCTCAAGGCTTTTCATGATCACTTTATTATGGTGTTACTTTATAAATCACAGCTTTTGCACTAAGTAGGAAAACCCTTAGGGCAGGATACCTATTTTACTCAACCTGATTAATAAATTTCAAACATTAACCTAAAGGAAACAAGAAAGACAAATACTGATACTCTAAGATCAGCAGTCTCACTTCAGAGAGCTCCCCAACAACAGACCCAACATCCCCTACCTCCAAAACAAAATCAACCAACCACCCTTCAAAGTATCTTGGGACTCTGGTGGCCGTATGTTTAATTTATTCCTCTCTGACTTCCAGGAGTCTCACTTAATACCTTCTTGAATTTAAAAGCACAGAGGAAACTGTACTTGTAAAAAAGTCAGATCTCAGTGAAGTTCCATAAGTATCACCTGATTCTTCATAAGCTTATGAACACAAGGAATAGAGGATAAGGCGAATTAATGACATATATTCCATAAACATAAGTGAAAGTGATACGCTTACAATACTGGCCCAAGATCTTACTGATAAATGAATCAGTTTAATTTTAAATCCCCACGTTCCTAAGCAAGGGATTAAATCTCCTTCACAAGGTTTAGTTTCAACCTAGCAGGCTGGATCTCCCCATTCCGCACAAAATGATTCATTAAAAAAAAAAAGAGAAGAAAGACGGGGCTCCTGGGTGGCTCAGTGGGTTGAAGCCTCTGCCTTCAGCTCAGGTCATGATTCCAGGGTCCTGGGATGGAGCCCTGCATTGGGCTCTCTGCTCAGCAGGGAGCCTGCTTCCTCCTCTCTCTCTGCCTGCCTCTCTGCCTACTTGTGGTCTCTGTCTATCAAATAAATAAATAAAATCTTAAAAAAAAAGAAGAAGAAGAAAGAAAAAAATTATTTTAAAAAGAGGTTAACAGTGGCACCTGGCTGGCTCCATCGTTAGGACATGCGATTCTTGATCTCAGGGTTCTAAGTTTGAGCTCCAAGCTGGGTGCAGAGATTATTTAAAAAAAAAAAAAAAGGTAACACAGAAGCCATCAGCTGAAAGTCACCCTAACTAAAACTGAAAATATCTATAAACTCTGGTATGAGGTATTGGGGAGCAGCAGCTGCCTCATAACTCCACAGCCATCACACTCTGGGAGCTTTCCAATAACCTGAACAGACACTCCCTCCAACAGTCACGCTGCTTAAGGTATAATGACTCTCCTTCAAGTCTGATCAATCAGTTCCGGCAGCACCCCCGGTGCATCTCTTGTTTATGTTTGTTACAACAAAGTTCACATGACGATGGCTGGGCATCTGTCACCAGTACTCCCTTACTCCTAAAACCTACACGCAGGTTATGGTGGGCTTTCTCGGTCGTTGTTCTGTTTTGATCTGCTTTAATTCGGCAGACAAAAACATACTGCAGGGTAAAGTCTGTTAATGAGTTCTCAGCTCAGGAAACAGGTCTGTTTAAAAAACAAAAAAGTAATTTGACCATTTACATAAACAGTTTGAGAAACTACAGCCCTGTTTCTGTGTTTCCAGACGAACAGGAAACGATTTTGTTTTCCCAAACAATTAGTGAGAACATCTAAAAACCACAGGGTTAACAGTCATTTTATTTGGGAATGTTACCCATACTACCCACGGAAGGAGAGGAAAGTGTTACGTTCATCTTTATGCCCTTCTGGATCCCAACACTTCTAAAACGAATCTAACAGATTATTCTGAACCACCTTTTTTGGGACCCCAATAAAACAATTTATCCTATGATTATTTGATTAGCTATTAAAAGTAGTATTTCACATTTAGGATGGCAACAACACATCATGGCATTTCCCCTTTTTGCACAGTAACACCTGTATTAAACCTTCTCCCACCCGACTGTCTTATTGAGGACAACTACTATGTGAGGACAGTTCAGTCACAGAAAAGCCTCCGGAGAAGAATGCCTATTTTCTATTCCTGAGACTGCCAAATGTATAATCCACAAAGAAACTTCCATCTGGTCCCACTGGAACAGAAAAGCACACTTGGGTGAAATACTGGACAAAGCTGGAATGCGATCTGCCACTAGCGAAGCACTGCTTTAGTACAAGAGATGCAAGACAAACCCCCAAACCTAGACCACGCTGATTTCAGCGTGATAGCTAAGATGAACGTACTGAAAGAAAAGTGTCTTCACTAATATTTAGCAACAATATTATTTTACAGTCTTTTAAAATTGAATAGAGAAAATGCAGCTCATTTAGGCTCATTTCAATATAAGGTGCAACCAGTTGAGACTACAGACCTCACAATACAATGAAGAATAATGACCTAAGAGTTTCCTTTAGATTAGAGGAAAATGAAAAAAAAAAAAAAAAAGATTAGAGGAAAATGGAGATTGTTTCTGAATGAGATGTTATACTACTCCACAAAGCAGAATACTTGGGAACTTATTTAATTTGTAAAATATTGCTTTTTAAAAAGCCAACCAGTATGTATTTTTAAATTAGCCTCACTGCTTAAAAAAAAAAAAAATTCACTTGGAGATTTCCAATCAAAGACTAGGTTACTTAATTTTAGGAAAGATTTGATAACAGTCCCATAATGCTGAGTACTGAATAGAAAATAAACAGAACCCTTGGACGACTGGTCAGAGCTGCAGATTCTCTGCAGAGTCCATCTTTAATCTGACAGCCACCAGCACCCCCCGATCAGAAACCACCATCCTATTACAAAGTGTGAAGTGCAGGCTCCATCCAGAGACTTTCTCATGAAAAATGCGGAGTAGATTTACCAATTCAGTATCTGAATTTTCATGATCAGGATGCCTTAAAATATCCAAAAAAGAATTGCTGAAAAAAATCAACCCACTTTCAACTTGTTCATAAACTACATTAATTTACATCTTCTTCAGTTGGAACTTTTCTGTGTACTAGGAAAACACCGCATTAATTAAAGACGCATACTGAAACTGCCAGGCAAATCATTCTGAAGATCCTTAAGTAAGGTTAATAAAATTAATATACTAATTACATTTTATTATTTTCCTACTTGATAAGGCATTCTTATTGTCAATAACGAGTACCCAATTATCATAGTAATATCTTTTAAAACTCCTAAAGATCCGGGCGCCTGGGTGGCTCAGTGGGTTAAGCCGCTGCCTTCGGCTCAGGTCATGATCTCAGGGTCCTGGGATCGAGTCCCGCATCGGGCTCTCTGCTCAGCAGGGAGCCTGCTTCCTCCTCTCTCTCTCTGTTTGCCTCTCTGTCTACCTGTGATCTCTCTCTGTCAAATAAATAAATAAAATCTTTAAAAAAAAAAAAAACTCCGAAAGATCCAGTAACAACAGTCAATTATTAGGTTAAAAAGCAAGAGGCAAAGTTGTATATAGTGTGTATCATTTGTGACATATGTTACCAAATTCAAAGAAGAAAATCTGGAGGAATACAAACCAATCATCTCTGGGAGGTGAGATTATGGGAAACTGTCAACTTCTATGTATTTCTGTAACTTTTGAATTTTTGACAATCATGTATTACTTGTAAGCAGGAAAACCCCCAACAACTATACAGATAAGTATCTTTTTAAAGAACAGATTTGAGCTACATTTTTTTTTTTAAGATTTTATTTATTTGACAGAGAGAGACACAGCAAGAAAAACAAAAAACAAGCAGCGGGAGTGGCAGAGGGAGAAGCAGGATTCCCATTGAGCAGGGAGACTGATGCAGGGCTTGATCCCAGGACCCTGAGATCACGACCTGAACAGAAGGCAGATGCTTAACGAATGAGCCACCTAGGCACCCCTGAGCTACATTCTCTAAATTAACTTTTTAAATTAGTAACATATTACTAGTTAACAGCTGATTCTGTTTGTAGCCAGTATTCATAAAACCAATTCAAAAAACCAAAAAGGCAAAAGGCTATTTTAAAAATGAATTAAAAAAAAAAAAGATTTTATTTATTTGACAGAGAGACAGCACAAGTAGGCAGAGTGGCAGGCAGAGGAAGAGGGAGAAGCAGACTCTCCACTGAGCAGGGAGCACGATGCGGGGCTCAATCCCAGGACCCTGGGATCATGACCTGAGCGGGAAGGCAGCTGTTTAACTGACTGAGCCACCCAGGTGCCCCTAAAAATGAAATTTTTAAAAGCTATGTCTCTATTTATTACTTTTATTTTGTTCTCACCAACTGTAAATGCTGGTAATTTAAATTGCCTAAAAAGAACATTCCACAAAAGATTTCTCTTGTTTATGTTATCTAGAAGGCAATCCTGTGGGCCAAAGCCATTATGGTTTTATACATGTATCAGCAGATATCGAAGATATTATTTATTACAGTAGAGTCAATGGGGGAAAGTAGCTAGCTCTCCCAGGAGAATGGTTATAAATGCAAACTACTTATTTTTAAAAGTTAAAGAAAAGTTTACAAAGCCAGTGCACTTCGCAAGATATCCAAATGGTCAATAAGCAAATGACAAGGTGGTCAATCACAATAATTGTCAGGAAATTAAATTTAAACCACATGAGATATCTATTAGAATGATTAAAATGAAAAAGCCAAGATCTAGTGTTGATTTGGATGTGAAAACAAGAAATCATGTGCTGCTAGTGGAGTCTGAATTGGTTCAAACACACTGGAAAATTGGCCCTATCTTTTAAAGCTCAAAATGTGGGTACCCTATGACTTCGCTATTCCACTCCTGTGTAAGTAACCAACAGAAATTTGTGCTAAATCCACCAAAATCCCCCCCTGCAAACCAGCCCCCCGCCAAAAAACCAACCACACACAAAAAAACATACAAGAATGTTCAAGGCAGCACCAAATGTAATTGTTCTTAAATGGAAAGTCAAATGTACTTCAACAGTAGTATGGATAAATATCTCATTTTCTGCTCTGGGTGCTGGTTATACAGGCACACTCATTTTGAGACAATCCGCTGAACTGTTTAATTTGTATATGTTTTTGTATGTTATGCCTCAATGAGAAGCTTTAAAAAAAGATGACTGAATGTCCCAGTTTTCCCATAATTCTCCAGGTATTCAGTGTCATATATTTCTTTCTGATATTCATAAAAAAAGAAGTTCATCATCATAACTGACAGGTACACTCTAGAGTTAGAATGCTGTACTTTAATATCAATTCATGTTTTAGAACCCTAACTCAATAAATAAATATGGTAAGGTTTCTGGTTGCTTCTGGGAGACATTCTATGTCTGAGGGTGCTAAAAGGCTGAGTAAAACTTTGGTTGCAGATGCTGTGTAATGTCTACTGCCATAAAACAAGATAAAACACATATTTCCAGCAAGTGATAATACTACGCCAGAGCTTTGCATGCATTAGATAAGGACAGCAAGTCTGCTAACATATGAGACTGCAGAATTCTACACTTAGCCTCAAAATACTAATCAATTTGAACTTGCAATAAACACGTAAGATCCTTGCACTGTGGGTAACTGGCAGCCAAAACACATGTAAACAACCTATTTCAAGAGGTAAACAGACAGATTAACTGTGCCTGGTCACTTAATGGCTTATTGACTTATAAACTTCACTCAAGTATTTTTTTTTTTTTTTTTTTAGATTTTTTATTCATTTATTTGACAGGCAGAGATCACAAGTAGGGGGAGAGGCAGGCAAAGAGGAGGAAGCAGGCCCCCTGCTGAGCAGAGAGCCGGATGCAGGGCTCCCAGATGCAGGGCTCCCATCGATCCCAGGACACTGGGATCATGTCCTGAGCCGAAGGCAGAGGCTTTAACCCACTGAGCCACCCAGGCGCCCCTCACTCAAGTGTTTTCATTTAGCATGTCACTAAGCCCTGGTTTTGGTTCCTTCTCGTCATCACTCACAGAGCAAGGAATGAAAGTTGCAGTATCAGCGGAATCCTCTAAAGTAAGGGTTGTAAAAAGTACTATTGACAGCCTCAAACCCGCCCATTGACAGTGTCGTTTTTTGTCTTACAGTGTGGTTTTAAAGTTAGATATATATATAGCTGCCAGTATTTCATAATATCTGGTTTTCAAAAAAAAAAAAAATCTGGTTTTCGAGCTTCCCAAGAAAAATTCAAGGATCTGATAATACTGGACCGGCATTTTCAAGTGTCACTAATCAGATGACACTTGGCTTGGGCAGGTTCTTGTAATTCACCACAGTTCCTGCAGGCCTTTGAGTGCTTTCTCCCTGGGCTTTAATGTAGTTTTTGTCTGCTATCAGTGGCTTACTCTACGATCTCAAGGGTAAAGAGTAGTGAGCATACCACAGATTTGTGCTTAATTTTGGGTACTCTTTGCTGAATCTGTTTAAAACAACAAGAACTGCATAAAACTTCGACAGAAGAGAGAGATTGAGAGTTAAAGCAATTTGGACACTGGTCTCGGTAATTAACTGTGTTACTTGGGGCAAGTTAATTTCCTGAAGTTTCTGTTTGCTCATGTGCAGAAGAAGTGGATTTTATTATTTTAAAAAGACACTCCCGGGGCGCCTGGGTGGCTCAGTTGGTTAAGCAACTGCCTTCGGCTCAGGTCATGATCCTGGAGTCCTCGGATCGAGTCCCACATCGGGCTCCCAGCTCCATGGGGAGTCTGCTTCTCCCTCTGACTTCCCCTCTCATGCTCTCTCTCTGTCTCTCAAATAAATAAATTAAAAAAAAAATAAAAAAAAATAAAAAATAAAAAGACACTCCCAGCTCTAAAATTCTGATTGTAATATACTATTCTTTCTCTTTCAGTTAAATAAGGAAATCAGATTTAAAAGTAAGCAAATATTTAAAGATAATATTAAATTTAATATTTAATTAGTTAAATTAAAATTTAAATATTAAAATTAAGATAATAATGAAAACCACAGTCAGGACAAATTTTCTTAGAGAATTACACTTAAAAAATAAATTTGGGGGGGGGGGGCGCCTGGGTGACCCAGTGGGTTAAAGCCTCTGACTTCAGCTCCAGTCATGATCCCAAAGTCCTGGACGGAGCCCTGCATCCTGCATCAGACACTCTGCTCAGCAGGGAGCCTGCTTCCTCCTCTCTCTCTGTCTGCCTCTCTGCCTACTTGTGATCTCTGTCAAATAAATAAATAAAATCTTTAAATAAATAAATAAATTTGGTAACACTCCCACCCATACCTCTTACATGGGAGCTTTACTCACAACAACTTCAGCGACCTAGCAGAACAAGGATCATTTTGGAGGGCAGGTTGAGTACAGTGTAATGACTAAGACCTTAGATGTCAGAAAAATCCCCACTCCTCTATTTACTAGCGGTGGGAGTATAAGTTATTCAAATCTTTCAAACTAGTTTTTATTTCTTTTAAGTAGAAATATTTACCTCACGAGAATGTAAAGTCAGTAAGGTACTGTATGTCGACTGTTAATGATTGAGTTTATTATTGGCTATGATCAATTACACTAGCTATTAAAAACGCTGGGGGTGCCTGGCTGGCTCTTGATCTCTGGGCTGTAAGTTCAAGACCCATGTTGGGTAGTAGTACTTAAAAATAAAATATTTAAAAAATAAAACAACGTTTTAGAAGCACATAGATAAATGCATATAAAAACTGCACTGTCAGGGCACCTGGGTGGCTCAGGTCATGGTCCCAGGGTCCTGGCTGGGATGGAGCCCTGCGTCAGGCTCCCTCCTCAGTGGAGAGCCTACTTCTGTCTTTCCCCCTGTTCCTTCCCCACTTGTGCTCTCTCTAATAAATAACATAATTTTAACAACAACAACAACAACAACAACACAAAACTGCACTGTTTCTTTTAGAGGGATTATAAATGCCTTTTCCTATAAGGGTGGGTAGCTAGGAGGATTGGGGATAAGATATACAAGTGATCTTCATTATTTGTGGATTCCATATTAGTGAATTCATCTACTTGCCAAAATTTATGTGGGACCCCAACATCAATACCTATAGCAATCTGGTGGTCAGTTGCAGACATACTCAGAATGGTGAAAAATCTGAGTCACTTGAGATATATTCCAGCGTGGGTGTAACATTCAGCTCTCCGACACTGAACAAGTGTGAGCATCCTTTTTGTGGTTTATTTAGTGCCATGCTTTTCAGTTTTGTGCTTTCTGTTGTTTATCTTTCTTCTAAGTATTTTATTATTTCGAAATTTCTAATTAAAGTATAGCTGACATATTTGACCTTATTATTTAAAATGGTTCAAACATAGTGCTGAAGTGCTATCTAATGTTCCAAAGCCAAGAAGGCTGTCAGAAAATACGTGTTAAAGCTTCACTCAGACATGTTAAATATGGTGCCTTTAAACAGAAACAGAAAAAGACCAAGGTTACAGGTTGATTGGCTGATGAAAATATTGTGACCAGAGGTCTGTAGGAACCTAACCCCGTGCATCTTCTACAAGCAACGTTCTATCTGGTATCTCTTAGTTCAGTATTCTTGGTGACTCACACAACAGAACCACCATGAATAATGAGGTCCGACTGTATTTCTGGGATCATTACACAGTATTCAGTACAAGTTTCCCCAGAGAAAGTGAACTACACTGCCACTGTTTAAGGCATTTGTCTCAAAACAGAGGTATTTATTAACTTTCGTAACTTCCATATTAGTATCTATCATACTCGAATTCTTGCACAATTGACTCAAATGTTTGCTTAAACTGCATTTATATTATTTATGTATTGTGATTTTAGTTAATGAGCAGTAATGAACACACTAGATGGAAAAGACAAAAGTGTTACAAATGTCTGGCACATAATAAGAGCTTCATAAAAATGTCTTTATAAATGGTTAACTCTAACTTTTAAAAGCTTCTAAAGGGATTTGGGGTTAAAATGGCAGATTGGCCACACATCTAATTTTGTTCCCTCCCAAAGCCCAACTAAAACAACATTACTGGTATTTTTAAAAGTCATAATCCCTCATGGATGGGGAAGACAGGAGAGGAGACAAATAGCAACAAAGTTTTGGAATCCAGAAAAATCAGTGGTAACTAACTGACTTAACTGACTCAAGAAAGCCAAATTCCTTGCCAGATCTGAAAACCAACGTGATTTGTACTCCATGCTCAGATATTAAGGTGAAGTGGGGTGGCCAAAGCAAGGAAGAACAGGGTGCAAAGTATTTTTGAAAAGTTAGATTCCAGATATTTTCCCCTCACTCCATGCCGCTGAACGACTGCCCCCCTTTCTCTGGAATGGAAGATACCAAGACATTCAAAAGCACATCTGAGGATATGGGCACCACACAGCTAAGAGGTAAATTACAAGGACACTGAATGGTATTCAGTCTTCCCCTACTTAGTTCCTTCTACCCAGAAATGCCAGTGTCCAGACAGTATTCTCTAGGCAGGAATTTGGAAGATATTCCCATGAGAAAGGCGATACTTAAAAGACCACTGATATAGGTGTCACCCAACAAATGGTACAGTCAGATCATCCTACTGTGATGCTGAAGCAACTTTCCAGTCAACTTTGTAGTCTCTTAATCTTGATTATGAGCAAATAATCAAAGATTACTAGAAATCTAAAGAAGCCCTTTAACAAGGAAGACAGCATTTAAAACAAGACAACAGGCCCCAAATGGAGTTATGCTAAGCCCCATGTCACCAAACTGAGACTTAATTACAGCTTTATTAGAATCTTAAACCATGTGAATCAGCAACCACTTGATCAGCACCAGTTAGGTAATCTGCCTGACAGACCACTGGTATCCCTAAAGGAAAGTAACTTTGCAATAACCACCCCCCTTTTTTGCCTAGTAGGACTTCCATGTTCCCACTTCCTTCTTGCCTGTAAGTGTTTCATTTTGTGCTGCAATTTGAGCACCTTTATGTCTGCTAGATTGGATGCTGCTTGCTAATTTTTGCCCAAATAAACTCTTGGAAGTTTTAATATACCTCAGTTTATTTTTAGCAATTGCAATCTAAGTAAGCACACAAAAAGCAACCTGGAACAAATGAAAGTTATTCAGGAAGAAGGAATCATGAAGAGAAAGATAAAAAAGATAAAGGTGGGGGCAGGGGGAGAAAAAACTATTAAGCTCACCAAAGAAATTGGAAAATATACTGCAACTGTGGAATAAGAACAGGATGCTCTAAAAAGAAGACATTCAAAGAACGTAAAAAAAGATGTTAGAAATTAAAAATATGATAGCAGAGATAAAATATTTTATCAAGAAGGTTGGAAAATTAAGTTAAAGTCTCTCAGAAAGTAGAGTAAAAGGACAGAGATGGAAAATGAGAGAGCACATATAAAATCAGAGACCAGGTTCTGGAGGTCCAACATCCAAGTAACAGGAGTTCTAGAAAGAGAAAACAGAGAAGAGTAAAGGAGAGGAAATTATCAACAAAATAATTCAAGTTAACTTCCTAGAACTGAAGACCATCAGCTGCCAGAAGGAAAGAGTCTACTGAATGCCCAGCATCACAGGTGAAAATCAAGCCAAGGCAAATCGCAGTAAAACTTCTGAGACCTGAGGACAAAAAGATTCTACAAGTTGCCCAGGGAGTGAGAGGATGGGAGTTGGGGTCAAAAAATAAAAACGAAACCTAAGCCAGGTCACATACAAATGATCAGGAATCAGATGGCTCTGGACATCGCAAAAGCAACACTGCAAACAGCCAAGAGAACAGTGTCTGCAATTCTGAAGGGAAATGACAACACAGAATACTACACCTACCCCAGACCAACAAGTAATCAAGTGTGAGCGGAGAACAAAGCTATTTCTCGCCTGTAAAGCCACAGCAATCTATCACCCATGCTCCTGGGGAAAGAAAGTGTTTCACATCAAAATAAGAGTAATCCCATATATAAAGGTAAGTGTGGAATACAGAAAATGGGAACTGCCAACGCTGGAGAGACATCAAAGAAATCCCTAGGGGGCGGGTGGAGGGAGATCCTAGGATGGTAACTGCACTGTCCATCCTCGCAACCAGTTTTATTCAAGCAAAGTGGCTCAAGGGCCAAGTCTTGTTCAAGAAGTCATCACTAAAGATCTTAGTGCCATCTTCTTGCCATGGAGAACACTGGGTGAGGATTCTTGTATGAAAAGATTTCACCTTAATCCAGGTCAAAGAAGAAAAGCCCTCAAATGACAAAAGTAACCACTCTCTAGGGCGCCTGGGTGGCTCAGTGGGTTAAGCCGCTGCCTTCGGCTCAGGTCATGATCCCAGAGTCCTGGGATCAAGTCCCGCATCGGGCTCCCTGCTCAGCAGGAAGCCTGCTTCCCTTCCTCTCTCTCTGCCTGCCTCTCTGCCTACTTGTGATCTCTCTCTGTCAAATAAATAAATAAAATCTTTAAAAAAAAAAAAAAGTAACCACTCTCTATTACACATCTTGGAAAGCTTGTCTACAGACCTGTGTAATCATTCTAAGCTAACATTCCAAGAACAAAGGCAGTGGTGCAACATTAAAGGATGGCTTTGAAATTAATACTGCATTGTATGGTTATTCACAGCATTTTAAAAATCTGTAACAGACTTTGGGCATAAACATTTTACATCCTATGATTTATATAAATGGAGTTCCAGTAAGGAAAAAAAGGAATATACTTGGTTTTTGCCACCTTCACTTCCTTTATAAATAAGGTTGTTTGTCTCTCAAATGCCTTTCATGGAACTTGATTCTGTCATGCTGAGAGCAGTAAAAGAGCAAAACAATGTACTCTGCTATGAAAATGGCTGAGTAAGAGAGTAGACTATGTAGGCCAAGCATATCACCTTACAAAAGGAAGCCAACGCCCAGCCACTTGGGAACCCAAATTTGCAGTACAAAACAATATACCTTTAAATTAGCTTTTTTGCTATATTAACCATCTCCTTAAGACCTCTTTTTTTAGTAGGCTCTGCACTCAATGTGGGATCTGAACTCACAACCCCTAGATCAAGAGTCACAAGCCAGCCTGAAACCTCATTTTTAAAGCAGATCTATAGAGGGAGAATAATCCTGTTCAATACTCCTGTTCAGAGTGTCAAACCACATCTCTACTCTAACAATTTAAGTTGGAATGATACTGTCTCCTGATACCAGATTTTTTCCTTACAAATTTAACAATGATTTTTATCATACAGCAAGCATAGACAAACATGCTTCTAAAGGTCAGAAAGCAATAGCCTGTTGTTAAAGAAGCCAAACTATGAGAGTTGTACAGACTTTACCTTCATTTAGTCCTGGTTTCCAAGAGCAATTTGTTTTTGAGTTCTTTATTAATTTAGGTTACACTGTAGAGGCATACCGTTGGGCCAGGTATCAATTTGGCATAAGATACAAACTTTAGAGTTTTGAGTGTATTTTATATGGAATCATCATTTAAAAATAGTAAAGTGGGGCATCTGACTAGCTCAGTTGGTAGGACACGCAACTCTTAATCTCAGGGATGTGAGTTCAAGCCCCATGTTGGGTATAGAGCCTACTGAAAAAACAAACAAACAAAAATATTAAAAGTGCCATTTAAACACTTAATTGTATATAATAGAGCAAAAAAAGGGATCAAATGCAGAATTACCAATTATCTTTGGCCACCAATCACCAAACCTGATCATTATGTTTTACAGTGACTAAATAAAAAAGGATTCAGATTAAAGTATTTATACTTAGTTTTACTAACAGGCTATCCAAATAAATGTGATTGGGCTGGTGAATATTTAGGGAACTTCAGGAGTCTTAGGGTTTTTCCCCTTCTTTTTAAACACAATTTCCATGGCTGATAGGAATTCCATTTACAAACAGAATCTAATTTGCTTAAGAGAATGAAAAGCCAAGCCACAGACTGGTAAATATCTTTGCAAAACATGTATCTGAGAAAAGACTGGTATCCAAAACATACAAAGAACTCTTAAAACTTGACAATAACAACCCAATTAAAAATTTGGCAAAAGACCCGAACAGACACCTCACCCAACAAGATATACAGATGGCAAATAAGCATATGAAATGATGCTCCACATTGTATGTTATCAGGGAAATGCAAATTAAAACAACAATGACGAACTACTACACATCTATCAGAATGGCTAAAATCCAAAACACTGAAAACCCCAAATGCTGACACGGATGTGGAGCAACAGGAATTCACATTCATTGCTGGTGAGAATGCAAAACGGTACAGCCACTTTGAGAGGGAGTTTGGTGGTTTCTTACCAAACTTAACATTCTCTTACTAGACTATCCAACAGTTGCACTCCTTGGTATTCACCCAAATGAGTTGAAAACTTATGTCTACAAAAATACCGTACATGAATGTTTACAGTAGGTTAGTTCAGAATAGCAAACACCTGGAAGCAACTGAGATGTCTTTCAATAGGTGAATGGATAAACAACCTATGGTTTACCTAGACAACAGAACATAATTCAGAGACAAAACGAAATGAGTGTTCAAGCCACAAAAAGACATGGAAGAACCTTAAACACCTATTACCATGTGAAAGAAGCCAATCTGAAAAGGCTGTATCTGTGTCATTCCAACCATATGACATTCAGGAAAAGACAAAACTACAGAACAGTAAAAAGAGCAGCTGCTGCTCCCGCAGAGCACAGAGCGCAACTCACCATCCCAAGACTATGACCTAAAACAAAATCAAGAGTTTGAAACTTAACCAACTGAGCCACCCAGGTACCCCTGTTACTTTTATTACCCCCTGCCACCCAAACATTATATACATGTGGAAAAGATCAGCAAAATATATCTTGGTTTGCCTTATGGGTCTTCTATTTTATATGGCATATTCTGTCCTTTCAAAATTCTGAATACAATTCTGCACACTCTGACAATTGAAAGTATTGTCTCTGTAACTTGCTGCAGCTTAACCATGCATTTGTCTCAGCTTAAAAAAAAACAAAACAATACTTCACCTGAAGAACCAAAGTTACTGTAAATATTAGATGTCACTACATATGAAATATTAGTGCAAATAACAAAATGTGCAACTAAAAAAATGTAGTGTGTGCAACATATCAATATTATATTTGGACAGTCCTAATATTTTCATTCACAAACTTATTACAGGAAACGACTACTGGTATTTTGCCATCTCTGACATCCTAAATTGATACATGTTTTCTAAGCTAAATTCTCAAAAGAAATAGGCAGCCGAAATGAATTTGATATCCTAGAAAAGACAAGTGACATGTGCTAAACAGGTCACTAATACCAAGGAGGAACTCTCTAACAATAAGGGGGATGATACTGAACAATTTTTATTTAAATCTGTTTAGACTCAGTTGGGTTATCATCAATCACTCCTATCTTGATACTGTTGTGTCTCCATCACCTTTAAGGATTCTCACTGTTCAAACAGCACTGGGATCTTCTCTTTCACAGGCAACATACGAGTCACAGTTAACTGTACACTTCATATACTCGTAATTAACATAAGATCTTAATGTAAGTTCCAGTACCATAAGTACCACAAATACTCTTCAAAAGTAGTTTCCCAAAAATACTGGGAAGGGAACACAAGGGTCTGAAAAAACATTAGCAGTAGGTGGAGACCAAAACAAAATAGTTGGTAAGACATCTATATGGCTCCTGGCTTCTCCAAGTATGATCAAATGCTGGAGGGCTGCATCAATATTTTAACTACAGACAGAATGGCAGACAAAAGACAAAACAGTGAATTTTAAAGTCAAGAAAGGAGAGTTTTAATAGAGGTTTCATGGGCAGCTCTGCTTTAGACTCTATGTGACTCTGGAAGTTCCCCAACTTGACAACCTCTATTCTGTCACATAAAAGACAGGACTCATTTATTCAATGACAAATACTTGAGTGCCTACTATATGCCAAGCACCACTCTAAATGCTAGAGATACAGCAGTGAACAAAACAAAGACCTCTGTCCTCTTGGAGGTGACACTATAGTGAGGCAAGACAAATCATAATAAACACAGTACATTAACTTCAGGGTATGCTGGAAAGTGATAAATACTATGGAAACAAGGGAAGATAAAGAGAGTATATGTAGGTGGGATGGAGGTAGGAGAGCTGCAGGTTATATTATTCTAGGGTAGTGAGTTACATAGTTCACCTTCATAAAGACGTGAAAAAATGAGCCAAATGTTTAGAAAGTGAAGGAGTTAACCAAAGAGGGCACATCTACTTATGACCCCTAACAAGGATTCCCTAGGGATTAAGACAACACACATGATGTCCTCAAAAGGCAAAGACTATCACATTCCTGGGTATCTACCAACTCTGTGTTAATCTCTGTGGTATACACTTATGTATGTCTCATTTCCTACATAAATTTAAGACAGGATATTAAAATCCTATTGGTAGTTATTCTTATTTTTTTAAAAAGTAAAAGGCAAACAAAAGTTTACATGAGTTCATTTAAAGGTTACAAAAAAAAAAAGAGGAATGTGCATATAAATATATATAAAATTCATCCAACCAATGCTGTTTTTTGAAATTAACAATGGCCTACTGCAAGATACTTCCAAAGAAAGTCCATGTAACATTTGCAGGCTGGTAAAGATAAACTGAAATTGACAATCCAGCAGCTGGAATGAAAACAACAGTAATAATCCCGGAAATAGACATGATGTGACCTAAACCTTTTCACATAACCTCACCAACAAATCTCACTTATTTGATGGGGAGAATAATTTACTCTTCCTTTTAGGGGACAAAAATCAACTCCGGTAGTTTAGGAACATGAAATATTCCTTCATCGAATGCTATAGATGTTAATTAATCTTCATACAAGTGTTTCTTTGAAAATGTCCATAAGAGCCTGTGAGACAAATGAGATTAAAGAAACTACTTCTAAGGAAATGAAATGACTTTAGATCCATTCATCCCAACCAGAAACAAATATTTCAGGATAGGGCTGTGAGTTAAGTAAAGGCAAACCCACCTAATGTGTATGCTTTTTTTTTTTTTTTTTCCTTTTTTAATCCCAAACCAAACCAAACCCAGATCCCAGTAAGAATGACTGTAAAATTACCTTCTGGAACTTAAACCTGTTCCTACTTTGGTAATTAGATTTAAAGCAAAGTATTCCTAACTCTACATTTTCAGAAAGTTAAAAGACTTCCCAAACTATAATAAAAGAAAGTTCTGTCTGCATTTACCCACCCAAAATAATCAACAGTACTCAGTAAAGTTAAGGACTGAACAATGAATGAAGTGAGACTCAGACTGAGGTGGACAGCTTTTTAAGAACCTTGCCCTGGGCATGAAGAAGCTTTACCTGACTCCTGGCAGAGTTAAGAGCAGTGGCTGAGACAACTTAGTTGTCACATGGGGAAAGGAAGTCCTGAGACACTTAGCCTCAGCTTAAAAAAAAACTTTTTTTACACCACACTGCTTTCTTCCTCCTCCCGCCAATCACATTGCTTTTAACAAATTAATTCTCAAGTGCTAAACCTGTCTGTAACTACTCTGGCACAATGAGTGCACAAATACACTTCCATCTGAGCAGTGATGATGGCAGAAGTACTGCATACAGCAAGAATCTCAGTTGCTTGTCAGTTTCATGTTATTCAGTATGTAGGCTTTGGAGAAAGGTGGCTCTGCTAGCAATTGCCTCTGGACGGGCAATGCACTAAGGATGACGTCTGGGTCAGCTTTTATAGTTCCTGGAGCAACAACTGAATCCCAAAGAACAAAAGTTGGTTAAGGCAGGGAGATTTGTGTTACACAGGGAAGAAAAGTCACTTAATTATAAATGTGGAAATTAAACTTCACAGTGTGAGAAAAAGAAACTCATTTTGTCTAGAATGTTAATATCTAGAAATACTGTGCCAATGTATGAGATTTTCTGAAAAGTATAATTCAACAATTCAACAGAAACCGGAAACAGACGGCACCTCGAGTTTTGAACACAGAGAAGTCCAAAACCTACAGAGAGCTACAAGCGGAGATGAGCAAAACTTCAGAAGATTATTTGGAGTTGTGGGAACTTTCAGGACCCTGTCCTATCTCAGGACTCTTCATTTGCTATTGTTGCCAGAAGTCCCCAAGCCCGGGGGCAGTGTTTCTTCTGGATGACTCAAACTATGTATGAAACCACACATTCAGTATCAAGACTCTCTAGGGTACTGGCTCTTTAAGAATCCTTGGAGCAGTTAAGATGGTTTCCTTGAAATAATCCCACCATATCCTTCCAGTCTGAGAATATGTCATTACCAAAGCCTGAGACATCTTCTGAAGTATAAAACATTAAACAAATTCAAGAAGATTTTGGCACGGATGTTTTAATAGGATGTTGAATTCTGGCTTACTAATACTCACTTTTTTTCTGGAAGAAATAAATAAAAAAGAACAAAAACAAACCCAGTAAAGTTCATTTCTTCACCTTGTATTAGCTTGAACTATATAAAAATGCCAAATATCCAATCCAATCACTCTTGATCTATAAAAGTGGCAATTTTATGTGGTTCAACCTAATATATAAAAATAACACTTTAAAATGCCTTCAAAAAAGAAAAAAAGTCTTCAAAGTACTTTTAAATTTATGTAATTTATGTTCTGCTTCGAATTAAGGACTGGATTTCGATTTTAAAGAGCATTTTTTTTTCTTAAGATTTTATTTTTAAGTAATCTCTACACCCAATGTGGGGCTTGAGCTCACAACCCTGAGATCAAAAGTTACATGCTCCACAGACTGAGCCATCCAGGTACCCCTTGGTTTCAATTTTAGATCAATATATTAGGGTGAGTGCTATTTCAATTTCAAATTGGTTTCAATTTTAGATCAATATATTAGGGTGAGTGCTATTTCAGATTTGGTAAGCAATCAGACTTGAAATCTATCCATTTTAAATCTACTTTCCACTCACAATACAAACCCTCTGGTCTCTTCAGTTTTCCAATCTATCATCCTCATTCTTCTGGGCTTACAGGGCCTGCTTACCACCCAGTTTTCTGATTCCCGTTTCTTTCTTTTCTTTTCCCTTTCCTTTCTTTTCCTTCCTTCCTTCCTTCCTTTTTCTTTCAAGATCTTGTTTTTAAGTAATTCCTACACACAATGTAGGGCTCAAACTCATGACCCCAAGATCAAAAGTCCCATGCTCTACAGACTGAGCCAGCCAGGTGCCCTACTCTTGTTCATTTCTGCAGCTATTCCACGTGTGCTTAAGACCCTGTTTGTGTACGTCCATCAAATCCAAACTGCTAACCTGTGTTCCAATCTTCCGTAGCTTTATTCTTTTTGGCTCTGTGCCCTATCAATGACTCAGTGACTTTTTTTTTTTTTTTACTATAATAACAGATTTCTAATTTTGCTCTATATTTTTATTAGTTTTTATTTTATATATTCCTTTTTAAAAAGATTTTATTTATTTATTTGACAGAGAGAAAGAGAGATCACAAGTAGGCAGAGAGGCAGGCAGGGAGAGAGGGGGAAGCAGGCTCCCCACTGATAGAGTGCCCGATGCAGGACTTGATCCCAGGACCCCGAGCCAAAGGCAGAGGCTTAACCCACTGAGCCACCCAGGTGCCCCTATTTTATATATTCTGAAGCTACTTCATGAGGTGCATACAAGCACAGGAGCTAAATCTTTTGTTATTAGTGACTTTTTGATCTCTAAAGGCTTTTTTAAAAATAAAACGGTTACTGTTACCAATCTCTCCTGCTACTTTGTAGATTAACTTTTTAACTGCTGATGGTGTCTTTGAGGAAGAGAAGTTCTTAATTTTTTTTTTTTTTTAAAGATTTTATTTATTTATTTGAGAGAGAGAGATCACAAGTAGACGGAGAGGCAGGCAGAGAGAGAGAGAGGGAAGCAGGCTTCTTGCTGAGCAGAGAGCCCGATGTGGGACTCGATCCCAGGACCCTGAGATCATGACCTGAGCCGAAGGCAGCGGCTTAACCCACTGAGCCACCCAGGCGCCCCAGAAGTTCTTAATTTTAATAGTCCAATTTATCATTATTTTCCTTTATGATTAGTATTTTGCTTGCCCTGTTTAACATACCATTTCCTATCCTAAGATCACAAGTCTATTCTTCTATAGACTATAAAAGTCTATAGACTATAGTCTATAGACTATAAAGTCTATAAAAACTTTTTTTAAGTTTTGTTTCTTTTACTTTCACCTTTAGATCTTAAAGTCACTGGAAGTGACCATGTTGCAGGGGTGGTGGTCAAACCTTACTTCTTTTATATTACTATTTTTAGTCTACTCAGACAAATTGGATTTTAACTCTGAAATTACTTAGTACTTGTGATTTCTAATCACAATTTCTACCCTGGACTCTTCTTCCTTTTTCCATTCTGCTATATTTGTCATAGTTTTCTGTTTTTCTTTCCATTTTTTGGATTTAAAATTTTTTTTGTTTGCTAGTTTTTGAATTCTATTTTTCTCGATACTAGTTATCACACACTCTCAAAAAAGTCCAAAGTTAGGCAATATTTTATCCCTTCTCCTGAGTGGCCTTAGAACATTAACTATGATCAGTTCTCTCCTGTGTTACATTTGTTATGGTCTGTTATTTTGGTTTTATCTTTTGAGTCCTAAAAATTAGACATTACTATTATTTCATACATTTGTTTAGATTTGCTTATATTTACCAATTTCACCTTTATTTCTCATACAGCCAAACCCTTCAAGGATATTTTCCTTCTTAAGAATCCTTCATATAAGTTTTTAAAGATTTACTGATGGTACACTCAGTTTCTGTTTATCTAAAAATTACTGATAACACCTTATTCTTGAAAGATTCTTTTCTTGGGTATATAATTCTAAGTTGACATTTATTTCTCTGTACTACCTTTTGGCTTCCAGGTTGCTGTTGAGAAGTCTTTCTTCCATGCTCTCCTTCTAGGTATGTTAAGATATTGTCTTCCATGTCCCTTAACCATTTATATTTTTCCTGTGCTTGTCTCTCTGCGATATACTCTGAATAATAACTTCAGATCTTCCAGCTCTCTCTTCCTTGCTATGTCAAGTATACTAACCTATTCACTGGATTAAAAATTTCAATGGTTATATTTTAAACTTATATTCTACTTGATTTTTTGGTCAGATGTGTCTTGTTTTTGATGATCACACTCTGCTTGATTTTTCTTTTAAAAATTCATTACTCTGTTAAGCATTTCAAACATAGTTTAATTTGTTTTAATTCTCTAATGATTTGTAGTATCTGGGGTGGGGTAATCTAAAACCGTTGCTTCTTGTTTCTGCTAAAGCTCACATACAGGGGCCTTTTCTGTGTGGGATATTATAAACTCCTAATTGCTCAAAATAAGTCTGTGGAAATCCTGAATACCTATATTTTCTTATTTCTGCTAGTGGCCAGAGAGAGCTAACAACTCTACTTGTTTTCTAGGGTCCTCAGCGTTAGCCTCTTCACTTTGCAGGAGCAGGAACAAGTGCTTAGTTTTGGCATTTGACCCCAGAGAGATGTTCACTTCAACACTCACTCCCCATACTCCAGTTTGGGTGAGTTCCTTGAAATTATTTAATAGGGTTGGGGGACTTGGGGATTTCCTTACTTCTTGCAAGCCTGTCAATGCTTGTCCAAATTCTAACAGATCTACTTAAATTATAGTGACAGGGTACTTCAGAAAAATCAGTTTGCCATATAATAGGAAAGGGAACTCTATCTTCCTACAAATTTTGCTCCCAAGGGACTTTCCTTATGTTTTTGGTGTAAGGTTGACTATGTATTTAAAAGGCATTATTATTTTTTTTTTAAAGATTTTATTTATTTATTTGACAGAGAGAGATCACAAGCAGGCAGAGAGCCAGGCAGAGAGAGAGGAGGAAGCAGGCTCCCCGCTGAGCAGAGAGCCCGATGCGGGGCTCGATCCCAGAACCCTGAGATCATGACCTGAGCCTAAGGCAGTGGCTTAACCCACTGAGCCACCCAGGCGCCCCTAAAAGGCATTATTTTAATTTTAATATTTTACTAAGCATTTTTGAGTGTCATATAGAAGAACTTTATGTACTCTGCCATTCTGCTAGAAATTTCTGAAGTCCTGTTTTTTTCTCCAAACACGTTGTTACACTAGATCTCTCCTATTTTATACCCATGTACTTGCAGGACATTGCATTTATTTGTATAACATTTTATACCATCATATTTGGAGAATTTTTCTAGTCAATATATTGAGCTCTTTCCAGTCCCATTGTCGAACAATCCACCCCCTTTACCCTGTATATGAGCAGCGTGCTATACTTATATTCCAGCAGTCATTTGTTTATATGATCATTTCCTTTATTGCCCTTTGAGATTAAAAAAATAGGAAATGTCTTAATTACTTTTGACTTCTGAGCCCATCTTGGAGTATATAACTCACAGGGGTATTCAATAAATGCAATATTGAATGACTGTCCTTAACTAAGTTACTGCTAAAAATACTAAACCAGATAAGCCCATGGTCAGACCCCTGAGCCATAAGCGGGACTTGGTTCCCAGCTGTCAATGATCCATTAATAGCATTCTTTGTTTTGGTCAATCAACTAGTTATTCAATTCAGTGATTCAACAACTATCTAAGACTGAGAACAATATCTAAGAAATTTTACATTTCAGACAACTATCTAATGTCTATGACAATATTCTGAGAGATTTTATCAAATGCGTTTCTGAAATCCAGATATATTTTGTCTACAGCATTTCCCTTTTCTACTAGCCTTAGTGACTCTTAAATCCTTCATGAAGCCTTTTTGAATATTCACATTAAACTGATCTCTTTAGCACAACGGTGCACTTAACAACATACATTTTTACACTTTAACTATATGCTACCTTACTGGTTTTTTTTTTTTTTTTTGCTTTATTGACTAGTGAGTTTATAAATTATCTTCCCGTGACATTTTTTACCACTTAAAAACTAAGCTATTTTAAAAGAATTATATGCACATGATTAAAAAATTCAGAGTAAAAAAAGATTTTTAAAGAGTATCTTCCCTCTACCCTAATCCTTTGGTTCATCTTCCAGAGTCAACCACTGTAAGTTGCTTTTATCCTTACAGAAACTGTCCTTACACAAAAAACATAACTCTGTGTGCGCCCACAGACACAAACATCTGTATTTCTACACAAAGAGAATCGATTTTCTTACACAAACAGGAACTTCTGTATTTAGCTCTAGACCTTGCATTCTTAAATTAATAATACAAACCGGTGATTTGTTCCCATATCCACACATAAGTATGTCTCACATCTGAATGGCTACCCAGAATTCCTTTACTCCAGTGTGGTGACAAAGCACACCCACAGTGATGCTGCGCACTCCCTGCATTCCTTAAAAACTCTTTAGGGTTTGGGACCCATGACATTTAACACAGTGTTGAACAAACAGCAAACAATCAATAAATTACTGCTTTCCCACAGCAGAATGTCTTTTTAAATGTATGATATCTGGGGAGAGAATGAGAAATCTCCTTTCCAGTCCCACACTCGCTAGGGAAAATGGAAGGGAAGAAACAGGAAACAGAAATCTTATTTCTTCAAACAAAGCAGAGTAAAAAACACCCATGAAAGAGATGTATTCAGTTACAGCAATCCAAAGAATAAAGAAGCCTATACATTTCCCAGGTGATATGAAACGGTATTTTGAAACACACGGTTAATCACCATAGCATCCCAACACCACCGTCCTAAACACTTTTATGTGATGACGCCCAAAGCAATTTCAATAAACTATCAAGTTCTTAACTGTGACAAGCCTGGGAAAGCTGTATTGTATGCCAATTCCTTAAAAACACAAGAAGTTATTTCCTGTCTTTCTCAAAATATAACCAAGCTCAAGAGAACAGCTAGTGACAAACCATGATGTTCTCTAGCTCAGGGGTACTTCAAGGACAGCCCCTGGACCCCTGGGAGTTAATGAGACTCTTTCAGGCTTATACGATCTAAGCTGCTACTTTCAAAATAATATTAGGATGTTATTTACCTTTTTCACTGTATTGACATTTGCACCAATGGTGCACCAATGGAACAAAGGCAGTGCTGGGTAAAATTATTGGTGTCTTGGCACAAACCAAGGCAGAGGCATCAGAGTGTACTAGCAATCACTGTATTCTTCATTGCCACATTCTTAATAAAAAATAAATAATTTTTAAAAAAGGGCCAGTTTTGGGGCGCCTGGGTGGCTCAGTGGGTTAAGCCGCTGCCTTCTGCTCGGGTCATGATCTCAGGGTCCTGGGATCGAGTTCTGCATCGGGCTCTCTGCTCAGCGGGAAGCCTGCTTCCCTCTCTCTCTCTCTCTGCCTGCCTCTCCGTCTACTTGTGATCTCTCTCTCTGTCAAATAAATAAATTAAAAAAAAATCTTTAAAAAAAAATGTAGATTTAAAAAAAAAAAGGGCCAGTTTTCACTTAAGAATGTCCTTGATGAAGCAGGAAAATTATTTTTTTACTAAATTCAACCTTGAGAACATATCTTTTTAATATTCTATGTGACAGATAGGAAGCGTGCATAAAAACTTCTGCTGCATACCAATGGGTTTTCATGTAAGAAGGACAGCTGAGATATGGTTTCGATTCCACACTGCAGCTAACCTTCACAAAACTACTCCCTGTCAAAGAAGTCTCAAAGGAAAATATCCGTAATTATCTGAAAGGCAATTAAAATACTGCCCCCTTTGCAACTACGTATATGTGTGAGGCTGGATTTTGTCCATACACTTCAACCAAAACAATGTATGGTAATGGGCTGAATGCAGAAGTAAATCCAGCTCTGCTCTATTAAGCCAGATATTAAAGAGTTTTAAAAAATACAAAATAATGCTACTTTAATAAGTTTTTGTTTTGTCTTGGAACACTTCTTCATAAAAATGTTTATAATGGGGTTAATTTTAAATGAATTAAACACATTCTAAAAATTTTGTCTTAATTTCTAAAATAGTAAAATACTGTAGCTATAAATCACATTAATAAAAGCTCTTTGGGGTCCTCAATATTAAAGGATATAAAGGGGTCCTGAGACCAAAAACTTTAATAAACTGCTGTAGTTAATGAAAAACACCACTTTGGCGAGCTCTGTTCCTCTTTACACACAGCAGGACTTACAAACTACCTCATTTTTCGTACTTAGCAAGAAATACTTCAGAATACTATTTGAGGGGCGCCTGTCTGGCTTAGTCAGTAGAGCATGTGACTCAGTGTCAGGGCTGTGAGATCAAGCCCCAAGATGGGGGAACAATTTACTTAATAATAAAAAAATAATAAAGAACACAATTTGCTACCTATGTATCTTCTCCAGTATTACAATGCAGGATCTAATAAATTATTACAAGGTGAACACCAGTCAAGTCCAGAAACAGAACTTTACCAACCATCCCAGAAGCCCTTTCTCTGTTGTCCCATCCCAATCGCAACACTTTCCCCCTCTTGCTGTAAGTAACCATTATCCTCACTTTTATATTAATCACTCGTTTTCCTTTTTATGGTGTGCTTCCCTTGCCGATGCAGTTTTGTTTCTCCAATCTGAAAAAATTTTGGTGTCTTTTAGGTCTCTTTTAAGCCCTATAATTTATCTACTGAAGGACCTGGGCTGTTTTACCTATAGAGTTCCCCAAGTTTGGATTCTGTTGACTACACAGTCTTGGTGTACTTCAGCATGTTCCCGTGTTTGGTATAACCTAAAAACTGACAGATGAATCCAGAAATTGGATTACACTCAGGTTCTGTCCCCATTCAGCAGCAAGACTAGAGACAGGCAATGCTCAATTTGGCTTTTTTGCTATCTTGGGAGCCACTGATGCTCACTGCCTATAATTTCTTTTTCATTTATTAATTAGAATACATTTATAAAGCAATTATCTCCCTCAGCTACTATTTGGTTATCTACTGGTTCAGTTCACACATAAAAGGCAGGGGAAATACTTGATTCTTTTACAAGTTTTCAAAATAATGAATTGGTTTCCTATCATCCTCTGATGGTGACCAATCATTTTCATTATTACTTTTAAATATCATTAAGAATTAATGGATTTAGGGGTGCCTGGGTGGCTCAGTGGGTTAAAGCCTCTGCCTTCAGCTCAGGTCATGATCCCAGGGTCCTGCTCTCTGCTCAGCAGGGAGCCTGCTTCCTCCTCTCTCTCTGCCTGCCTCTCTGCCTGCTTGTGATCTCTGTCAAATAAATAAATAAAATATTAAAAAAAAAGAATCAATGGATTTAAACATACTTAATTAATCTTCCTGACAAATTTTTCAAACAGCACATTTGGGCCACCAAGGGCTAGATTTAACTACATTATTAGATTTAGCTGTGTAAAGGTCAGCTTCGCACCTTAAAAGGTACCTCTCCATAAGCAAAGACATTTTAGTTACGGAAAAAGGCGGATAACTCATTAGTTCTTAAATGAAAAAAATTCAGGGTAGATTAAAAAACGTGATTTTTTTAAACACTTATGTGGAGATAGTAAGTTCAGATAAAATTAAAAAGCCTGGGAAGTGTTTGCTAATTGTATTTTTAAAAATTCTTTAATGACTTCCCCTTGATTTTCAGAATACAAAGAAATCTCAGTAGCTTAGCTCAAAGCACATCATCATTTGGTCTCTGGTCTCATCTCCCCACTAACCCTCTCACTGTTTTGGGTAGCATAAATTTAAAAAAAAAAAAAAAAAAGTTGTCTGTTTTGGTGATGCATTTTTCCTGATACAATGTTTAAAAAATTATCCATATACATCTGAACACAGGTCATACTACAATTATTTTATAAGAATCTGACTCCATTAACTTTGGCATTAAAAACAAAAACAAAAACCACTGCCACTCAATTGTTGGAAGTAGTTAAACTCTAGTAATCTCTGCACCCAACACAGGGCTCAAACTCACAATCCTGAGATTGAGTTGCATGTGAACGACTGAGCCAGCCAGGTGCTCCTGGAAGTAAGTACTCTAAAGTAATTTTAAAAATCCAAAAGTAAGTTACTGCTTGAAAATCCTGGGCACATTCTGTATTTAAGTTTTTTTTTTTTTTTTTTTTTTTAGTTATAAAGATATATAAGAACAAAATAAGAAAAAAAGAGCTAGAAATGAAGTTATTTTACTTTACTATCAATACTAAATTTTCAAAAGAGAGAAGTGTCATGTTCCCAGTGGGGAAAAGAAATACGTAAAGAAAAAACTTTGTTTTTATTAAAAGGAATAAGATTATCTAAAAAGATATTTTCCACACCGCAGGGTGGAATTATTGTAATTATTGTAAAAATTTTATAGAAGAGATTGAAAATGCCCATGCTCCTCATTCTCATTAAGTACACACAAGACCTGAACAATGTTTCTCAATCTGGGATCCTCAGAAACAGTCTTAGTGTTCATGCATTCTCCACAAGAATTTTATAATGGTATATTTCCATTTTTATGACTATTAAAAAAATATCTTGGATCATCTGGCTGATCACCTTAATATCAAGTACTGTTACATGATTTTGGTGCTCACGTAACTGCTTGGGGTTTACTAAAGTAGTTATACTTTAATAATTGAGGGCTAATAAAAATTATAAATATAAACTATAAATATGTAATTTATAAATATAAATATATAATTTATAAATATAAATACAAACTAAATAAAAAAAGTATAACTACCAAAGTAGTTATACTTTAATAACTGAGGGCTAATAAAAAAGGTGCAGAGCATGGAGCACTGGGTGTGGTGCATAAACAATGAATCTTGGAACACTGAAAAAAAAAGGTGCAGAGGTAGGCTTAATATGTATATGAGGCGTTCTACAAAGTAAAGGTCAAGTTATAGTATAAATGAGAGCTTTCTAGGCCTTTGAATACAGAAAAATGGTGGGAGAACTGGGTCCTCATATGGCACCCAGTAGTCCTGGCATGCCGAACTCAAAAAACAACTTACAGAAACTTCTTAATGGGTATAGGGTTCTTTTTGGTGTGAGGACAATGTTCTGGAGTTAGACAGTACTGATGATTGCACAACACTCTGAATACACTGGAAAAGTGAGTTATATATTTTAAAATGGTGAATTTTATCTCAACAAAAAAGAACTCAGAGCACAGCAGTCAGTATTATAGACATCACCTGGCACATTAAATGCATGTGGCCAACTGGAATATAATAGATCTTGTGGATTATTTTAAATTTGTAATTGTTTACAGTGGCAGAAGAGGGACAGCCCTGTGGAATTTATGCTTAGTTTTATCTTTGTTAATATCTCTTGCATGGAAGCCAAAATAACTTAAATCAATGTTGGGGCTCTGTGATATACCATCTGCCCTTTTTATTTTTTAAAATTAATTTATCTGAGAGAGACAGAGCACGAGGAGGGGGAAGGGCAGAGGGAGAAGGAGAAGCAGGCTCCCTACTGAGTGGGGAACCCAATGCAGGGCTTGATCCCAGAACCCCAGGATCATGACCTGAGCCGAAGGGGACAGCTTACCTGAGCCACCAGGCGCCCCACAATCTGCCCTTTTAAGAGGGACTATACAGGATGCCTGGGTGGCTCAGTGGGTTAAGCCTCTGCCTTTAGCTCAGGTCATGATCTCAGGGTCCTGGGATCGAGTCCCGCATCAGGCTCTCTGCTCAGCAGGGGGCCTGCTTCTCCTCCATCTCTCTCTGCCTGTCTCTTGGCCTACTTGTGATCTCTCTCTCTGTCAAATAAATAAATAAAATCTTTTAAAAAAATCCAAAAAAATTAAAAAAGAGGGACTATACAGTAAGAAAGTTTGACAGAAACTGTTATGCAGGATTCATAAACATCATCCACATTCTACTTCTCTGAAGCTTTAGGAAATTTAGTAATAAAACAGTTTAACACAAATGGGACTTAATACAAATTTTATCTCTTCTTTATAAACTACTCTAAGACCTCTGAAGATTTTCATTTACCCATGCAGCACTTCTATTGGCAAAAACTGGATACCAATTTGAACAAAGCAGCTGCTCAACAAATATACAATGCTTTAAAAAAGAGGAACAAAGATACCAAGAATCAGCACTGAGAAACAGAAATGCAGGTTTCTGTGTTGGTCCAGGGTACTTCAGTTTCTGTTGATCCTCTACAATTAAACAAAGTTACTAGTCAATAACTTCTAGGGATTTTAATGAGCCCTTTAGTAATTCATAAACCTCAAAAAAGGAATACCTTCCCTGCTTTGATAACTGGTAGACTGTTATAGATAGGGACACTGCAGTGATTAGAACAGTGATGGTAATAGGAAGGAAACAGCTAAGAGCTACTTCAGAATCCTAAACAACTAGACAAGCACAGTTTGAAAAGCAAACTAAGCTCAGCTCCTATCGGTCAGCCAGCAAAACATGAGATACCAGTCTCTCCTATTATGTGAATACTAAGATTTAATCTTCTTGGTAGTACAGAGATCAAAAGTGCTTCTGCCTAAAACATAACACATCAAGATGTTTTAGAAAGCAAATAAAAAGTTTAATGACTGAACTCAAGTGTGTTTTGGAGATACATTTAATAAGCCCAAATAAGACTGACCAACTGATTCATTCAATCAAAATGAATCTGTGTGGGGCGCCTGGGTGGCTCAGTGGGTTAAGCTGCTGCCTTCGGCTCAGGTCATGATCTCAGGGTCCTGGGATCGAGTCCCACATCGAGCTCTCTGCTCGACAGGGAGCCTGCTTCTCTCTCTCTCTCTCTCTCTCTCTCTCTCTCTGCCTGCCTGCCTCTCTGTCTACTTATGATCTCTGTCAAATAAATAATAAATAAAATCTTTAAAAAAAAATAAAAAAAATGAATCTGTGTGTGCTTTAGGGTAGTTAATTTATAATCTACCAATAATTATGTAAATTATACAGTGTTTTTTTTTTTTTTTAAGATTTTATTTATTTATTTGAGAGAGAGACAGTGAGAGAGAGCATGAGCTAGGAGAAGGTCAGAGGGAGAAGCAGACTCCCCATGGAGCTGGGAGCCTGATGTGGGACTCGATCCCAGGATTCCGGGATCATGACCTGAGCCGAAGGCAGTCGTCCAACCAACTGAGCCACCCAGGCGTCCCATAAATTATACAGTGTTGTAAACATCTTCTAGCCATGTTGAAAATTCCAGAAGATATGCAAATACGAAATTTTCTGAGCTGATACTGAGCTAGGTATTTTAAATATAATACAACTTTGGAACTCATAGATTTGATTAGTCAAAGTCTGAGTCTGTCTCGAGTGACAGGTTTCACAAGTGGATGACAAAGTAAGTTTTTTGTTTGGCTGAGCCTGATATGTAGTAGCAAGGCACGTCCATAGGTGGAGAGTAGCCTAGCTACTCAGCATGTACCTCTCAACTCTCAGTTCATCCTCAGAACCACCCAATATGAAGCAGGTATTATTTCCCCTTTCTTTCTTTCTTTTTTTTTTTTTTTTAAAGATTTTATTTATGTATTTGACAGAGAGAGATCACAAGTAGGCAGAGGCAGGCAGAGAGAGAGGAGGAAGCAGGCTCCCCGCTGAGCAGAGAGCCTGATGTGGGACTCGATCCCAGGACCCTGAGATCATGACCTGAGCTAAAGGCAGGGCTTAACCCACTGAGCCACCCAGGTGCCCCTTATTTCCCCTTTCAAGTGAAAACAAAAACAAAAACAAAAACACAACAGAAAATTCTGCCTACAGAGCATTGCATGTCTGACACCAGCTACTAACAGAATTGCATGAATAAAAGAGCTTAGACTTTGGGAAGTGACAAGTTAAACAAAGCAAAGAGCAGTTTTCACCTGAGGAATTTCTAAGGGTCGTTCAGTATGCTAATGTACACCATAAATTTCTAAGAGATACAATATGTAGTTTCCCAGCTTCTAAGACCACATAACACTTTTGTGTGTAGAACAGGTAACAGACCAGTGAGTCAAGAAATACAGTACTTTGCAAATGCTGCTGTCAGGGTACCACAAAATTTGAAGTCTCATGAGTCTGGGGATTGATCTTTTGAGATTACCACAGAATATGTATGATTTAGTCATTACAGCATAACTGGTTAGGACAGACATCACACATGATCATCCTCTATAGAGAGGAAATCTAGTGACCCGGATGTGTGAAGGACTGCAGATTCAAACTGCTTCTGTGAAACAAGAGGGCAAAAATTGTTCTGCTGATTATATCTTCTAGATGTAAAGAGAGGTCATGGTTTAAGAAATAATTACCGGTAACCCCTAAGTAACTGTTAATGAGAATCACCTGGGGGTGTTCTTTAAAAAAATCACACTGCCATAACCAAGATTCTGATTCAGCAGGATGAGGTAGAGCCCAAAGTGATCCCCCAAGAGGGCTAGAGGAGAGAGGGGAGAGACCAGGGAGCCCGGTTTGCAAGAGAATAAAACAAAAGGGCCAATGCCTCCAACTCCATCTCAGAAGGGAGTCAGGAAACAATAAATCATGGGCATGACTACGAGAATTTGGTGTTGTTTAGTGTATACTGCAGAACTGTAGGAAATAGCTCATTAGTGGGTTTGAATTTCTACTCTGTAACTTACTAGCTAAGTGAAACAGGGCAAGTTAGATAACCTATTTGTGCCTCAGTTTCCTCATCTATAAAATGAAAATAACAACAACAATCCGACTGTGTTGTCATGTGGCTTCTAGAGATACTGTATAAACACACTTAGAAAAGCACCCGCTATGTGAAGAGGGCTCAGCATACACTCTCTGTTGCTACTCCTGATCAGTCCTCTACTGGTGATCAGCAATAAAAGCTATTAGGAAAGAAGAGGCCTAGGACATTGTTTCAGGGGGAGACACTGCATAAAAACGTTTAGGGAAAGAAGGCCACAAGGGACAGAATAATAGTGGCAACTAAAAATAAAGAAAGCAGATTAAAGCCCTGGGATCTGCAGAAATTGAGCAAAGAAAGATCTTGCCCATACGGACTCCTCACAGGGACTCTGAATGGGCATGAGAGGGCCACAGAGTTAATTAGGAGGCAGTCCCAATACCTCACACATTTCACAGACAAGAAAACTATAGTCTGACAGCGAATTTGCCCAAGGTTACACTGCTATTAAAATTTAGATGTGGCTTCAAATCCAATGCTCCCTCCACTAGACTAGACTGTATAACAAAATAAATTCCTCTTAAAATCCTATCTATGAGAAAGAAGCAAAAAGCCAAGCTATTTAGTAAAAATGAATATACATACCAACAAATGTATCTATTTGTATAAGTCTATTTGTATTCAGTGGAAAAGAAGGAGTGTTGGCAAGAGACATACACTTGGAGCTTAATACTCAAGTTGTAATCCCTTTCATTGACTGCGACTTTGGGCAACAAGCTTTATTTCCAAGTAGTCTGTTTACCTGGAAGAAGCTTGCACCTTGATATAAAAATCAAAAGAAATCATGCATTTGAAGATACACTGCAAATAAGGTTTAGACTTCTGGCAAAACGGCAAACTAGTTAGCTTCCAACCTTCCTGACACAAACATGTAGAGCTGCTATTTAAATAAGACAAAAATCCTTTTATATGCATGGCTTTGTAACTAAAAAGCAGAAGAAACCAACTAGGGCCAAAAACTAAGAGAACTAAAAACCAGAGAAGCAAGCATGGCCTGTGACTGTCCGGGTGCAGATGGGGCATGTTGGCTTTTGGTCTTGGAAATGTAGAGGCTTAAGTTTTGATATCAGTGCAAGGACTGGAGACGCTCTGGGCCTGCACTGGCTGAGGAACGGGAACCAAGTCCCCAGGGATTCTGGATTCATACGGGAGAATAAAGTAGCTCAAAAAGAGGGTGGACTAAAAATAATAATACTAAAATGTAAGTAAAATCTGCTCACCAAACTGGGAGATAATAAGAAAGCTTGTCTACTTCAATCTGAACTCAGTAAAGGAAACAAAAAAAAACAAAAAAAAAAACCCCAAAAAACAAGAATGTGTAACCAAGGACTGGTGTGACACTCCAGTTTAGGAAACTGCAGGTCCTGATACTAACACCTAATTGCCTTTGAGCCAATGATGCTTTCGGGCTAGGTAGAGTTGAACGCAAAACCTCTCTGGAAGAGGATACCTCCAACCCCGACCACAGAGGTTCCCACACACAAATCTCTACTCCAGTTTAGCTCATCATGTAAAACTGAAAACACATGAAGAAGGCAAGAATCAGCAGACCAACAGCAGAATTAAACCTCTAAGAAATTCACATGAGATAATATGACAGAGATGAGTACAGATGTTGAAGTAATCAAAACTTTAAAAGAACAAGACACTATGAAAAAAGGAACAGGGAGATCTGAATCAAGATGAAATTGTGAAAATAGAAAATATAAGTCAATTAAATCAAAAGCTTCAGCAAATGGGTTAAACACCTGAGTAATCACAGCTGAAGAATGAGTTAGTGAACTAAAAGAGAAATCTGCAGAAACTCTACATAATAAAGAGAACTAAAGACATGAAATAGGAGAGTAGTTAAGACATACAGGAGACAGAGACGATCCTAACATGTCTAAAAAGGCCTCCAGAAGGGAAGACAGAGAAGGCAAAAGGTAATATTCAGAAAATTTTCCAGAACTGATAAAAACTATAAATCCCCAATTTCAGAAAATGCAACATATATCAAACAGAATCAATTAAAAAAAAATCAAGCCACCAATTTTGTAGTAAAACATGTAAAACAAAGAGGAAATCTTAGAGTCACCACATAATTTATTCTTTAAGCTGGGACACTTTTGTCCCAGGCAAATGTTAAATGACACGGGATCCCAGGACAAAAGGAGTAAAAAATTGAGACTGTTCTAGTCTGTATTGTCCCAGCCAAAACATGGAGTAGTTTTATTAAAGAAATAAGACTGACGGCAGAATTCCTGACAGAAAAGACAGAAGACAAATAATCTTTTCGATGGGTAAGAATGACAGTATTTCTCTCTTTTTTATTTCTATATCCAGCTACATGATCTTTCACAAGTGAGGACTAAATAAAAACATTTCCAGACAAAAGTGGACTGAGTTTCTTGTTCAAATCGTTGAAACAATTACTGAAGGATGCACATAGTAGAGAAGAAAATTCATTCTGGAAGGATAGCACAGGGATGAAAAAAAAAAAAGTTCTACCAACATTGTCAATTAATTAGAAAATTCTGATAAAATGAAAAGTTAGAAAAATACCACTCACTACAAATGACTCAAGAAAAGAAAACCTGAGTAGATCTACTGTCCTACCTCTAAAAACCATGCTAGATGGTTTTATGGTGAATAGTACCAATCATTTAAGTACTAATACCAATCTTTATTTAAATTGTTCCAGAAAAGGAAAGAAGAAAGGGAGGGGAGGAAAGAAAAGAAAAGTAGGAAAGCTCCTCACTTGAGGCTGAGGCTACTAGAAGCTTGACACCAAAACCAGACAAAGGGAAAGCACAGTATGACAAAGGAAAATTACAGGCCAGTTTTCACTTATGAACAGTTACAAAAATCCAAAACAAAATATTAGCAACCCAAATCCAATCTGATAAATTTGACAAAGCTGATCCTAAAATTCATATGGAAGGAAAAAGGGCCAAGAATAATGGAGACCACTTCCAAGAAGTAGTTCGGGAGCACTGGCCTTACCAGAGACCAGAACTTAGCTCCATCATTTAGGACAATATGGGGGGTGCTTGGCCAGCTTAGTCAGAATAGTGAGTGACTCTTGGTCTCAGGGTTGTGAGTTTGAGCCACAATGGGTGTAGAGGTTACTTAAATAAATAAAACTTAGAAAGAAGTAGGACAGTATGATATGGGCACAGGGATAGAGAAACAGAGCACTGGAAGGGAATTTGTACCACAAATGTGGCGATATAGATCAGTGCAGAAGGGCTGAGTGACCCATATAATACACAAGGTTGAGAAAATCCACATGGGAGAAAAAGTCAAATTATACCTTTATCCAAAAGTGAACGTCAGTAGGTAAATTGAAAGTATAGTAAAAATATAAGTTTTTACTTTTTCCACACAAATACCAATATATCCAAAATAGAATGATTTAATCAAGGGACATTATGTTTTCTTCAAGTAAACAGTTCGATTTTCTACGAATATGAGAATAACTGTTCCAGCCAGCTGAAACTAAACAATAACGTACAGGCACACACACATACACACATGATATACCAAAACACAACTTTAAATGCACACGCACACAACCAGCACACTCCTCAGGGATAACAAATTATCTTGGGGAAAGGGCTTTTTGTTTTTTTGGTAAGGTTTTACTGTTTTTTTTTTTTTTTTTTTTTTTTTTTTTGTAAGATTTTACTTATTCGAGGGGCGCCTGGGTAGCTCAGTGGGTTAAGCCTCTGCCTTCGGCCCAGATCATGATTTCAGGGTCCTGGGATCGAGCCCTGCATCTGGCTCTCTACCCAGCAGGGAGGTTGCTTCCCCACCCCCCCTCTCTGCCTACTTGTGATCTCTGTCAAATAAATAAAATCTTAAAAAAAAAAAAAAGATTTTACTTATTTGAGAGAGAGAGAGAGGGCATGCATATGACCTGGGGGAGGGGCAGAAGGAGAGGGAGAAGGAGAAGCAGGTTCCCCGCTGAATGGGGAGTGCCATGAGGGGCTCAATCATGGGACCCCAAGATCGTGATCTGAGCCAAACCAACTGAGCCACCCAGATGCTCAAGGGAAAGGGTATTTTATTCAAAAGACAGTCATATCATTTCTCATGACTAATTCCAACAGCTAAACTGAAAACAATATAGAAGAAAAAAGAAATCACACAGATAATCACGATCTACTCTGTGCTATTACAACCTCTGCTTCTGCAACTGAAAACCAGAATCAAGATACTACAACCAAGATACTACACCAAGTTTCACTCCTTGCTTTTTCCATTTAGTTTATGGAATGAATATTTTAATAAATCACTCAACTCTCTGAGAAGTCTGGTTTGAATGCCTGCATGGCAACCCATCACATTCTAGCACTTGCTGATTTCTGTAGCCTTGTCTCCCTCCTTATATAGTAAGCTTCAGGCAGGATGGTCTCTTCCAATCCTGAGAGGGGAAGTTTCCTCCGTAAGGGCCTTAAATATACCATTTCTTTTTGTCTGAAACACGGTCCTCTTCTTTCCCTTCAGATCCTCACCCAACACTAAGAAATCAGAAGCTCCTGGGTGGCTTAGTTAGTTAAGCATCTGCCTTCAGCTTGGGTCATGATCCCAGGTTCCTCAGATCGAGCCCTGAATTGGGCTCCCTGCTCAGCGGGGAGTCTGCTTCTCCTTCTCCCTCTTCCTGTCCCCTGGCTTGTGCTCTCATTCCCTCTCACTCAAATAAATAAAATCTTTAAAAAGATGAGAAATCAGTACTCTCGAAAGATTTCAGTACACCTTTTTCTTCCTATCTCTTAACATAGTTTGTAAATATATATTTACTGGTACAATTTCTAGAATATCTATAAACAAGGACCATACCTATTTTGTTCTTTGCTTTATCTCTAGTATGTAGCACAGTGTCAGACCCACAGAAGTGAAGTAGCAATTAAAGAAACCATTTTCCAAACCCATTTTTGTCTAAACCTTCCTTAGGAATGATTACTTGTACTTTTTCTTTAATTGTGCTAACTGTATAACAAAATGAAGATTGTTAAGATTGTTATGGTTGGAAAAGTTTAAATTCTTACATTATCTCTAGAAAACAATAAAGATAGCTATCCTACAAAAAGAGGGCATACGATTTTTTTAATTGTGTCATCACACTCTGAGATTCCTCCTAACTTAAAAATTATGTAATTCTAATCCCATTTCATTAACCCGTTAATGGTATCATTCTGATTACCACGGACACGTAACACAATTACTGCAGTCATAAATGAAACACTCTCAATATTCAGTTGTTTGTAAACAAGAACAGTACATTTGGTGGAGAAATGTTAACTGGCTTTAAAATGCTTTCTTAATACACCCACATAAATAAAATATAATATTAAACAGAAAGCAAACCACTATAATACGTCATTAAAATAGCTGTCATTAAAAACAGGGGCCAGGGCAATATTCCTTTTTAAACAAATCTGTGTATGTGATTGGAGAACCAACAATTTGAAGGCCTGAATTAGAATTTTCAAACTGTAGCCATATCACAGGTTAAGCAACAGTAACAATATTAACATTATAAAATCCAAGGGCTCCTGGGTGGCTCAGTGGGTTAAAGCCTCTGCCTTCGGCTTGGGTCACGATCTCAGGGTCCTGGAATCGAGCTCTCTGCTCGGCGGGGAGCCTGCTTCCCCATCTCTGTCTACTTGTGATCTCTCTCCCAGTCAAATCAATAAAATCTTAAAAAAAAAAAAAATACACACACACACACACACATATATATAAACATTATAAAATCCAGAAAAATGAGGAAGACATTTCAATGATTTTCTCAAACCTCAGAATGTGCTGCACACCTATAATTTTGGCAGTGAAATACTACTGTATACTACAGGCCAAATAATACTTTCTTGCCCTATAGAAATACATCCTTGATTCTCTAAAAGAAATCAATATATATATTAAGCAACATCAGAGCCAATTTTCCTTGAATGTTCCCCTTTTGTATGTTATTTCTTTATACCTGTATATGCTTGTATATCACAGGTATCAAGAATGAACAACCTGCAGTTTCTGAACCTAGCTGAGATTTAATATTCTGAGATTAGGACAGCATCTCCTCTAATCTATTAAGACTTGCAGTCTAACTATTGATCATAAACTTTTAGAAGTTTGCTAGTAAGGATGAAAGATTTCAGAAATAAAGGTGTAAAGAGGATTGGACTTTTACTGACCTAAAAATTCAGAAGATAGCTTCTCAGTTCTCTTTTCCCTAGAGAAAACCCCCAACACTGCATGTACTCCTTTAGAAGCTTCAACAAAAAGGAACATAGGAAACTCAAAACAGAACAGTAAAGGAAAAAAGATAAAAGCAATCACAAATACTTAATCTTGGAACCCTGAACTTTGATTCAGGGAAGTAAAGAATTCAGAGTTCCGTATTTACCCTCTGGAAAAAAAAAAAATGTAAAAAACGAGTATTAAAAAAAAAAAAAAACGAGTATTAAGTAAACATTTCTTAAGAAGTTTTGGCACACACACCCCATACATATTGGTTTTCTGATCTCTGTAATTCTAAATACTTTTTCCCTTAACAGTTTTATAATATCAATTTGTCTTTCAAGTTTACACTATTATATGATCTTTGAAAAATGCTTTCAAGGAACTTATCAACTCAGCAAATAAGGAGGACCAGGCAAGCTGCAAAAGAGAAGATTTAGAAGAATCTAATAGAAGAAACAGTTTTTTAAAAAAAAGATTTTATTTATTTATTTATTTGACAGAGGGAGATCACAAGTAGGCAGAGAAGCAAGCACAGAGAGAGAGAGGAGGAAGTGGGCACCCCGCTGAGCAGAGAGCCCACTGCGGGGCTCAATCCCAGGACCCTGAGATCATGACCTGAGCCGAAAGCAGAGGCTTTAACCCACTGAGCCACCGAGGCGTCCCAACAGTTTTTTTTTTTTTTAAGAAGTTTTTTCTGGGTACCCTTCAAACACCAGTTATAATGAGGGACATAAAGAAAAACTCATCTGTTTCCCAAAAGTTGAAAATGAGATGGGGAGACAAAACAGACCAAGGGCAGATTAAGTCTTAAATGCCTTAACTAAAATAAAGAAACCTTTAAGCAGTATTGGTGGCCACATTGCCCTGCTAGCTCAGAGAATGAGACTCTGCAGAAGTATTAGTGGCCAGAGTAGTTTAACAAAATAAGGTTTACTGCAATTTCCAAGAACAGGACCTCTTCTTTTTTTGCATTAAATGCATGCAATTTCAGGGCTGTTTGTCAAATGTATTTTCAACCCTGCTGCTGGTAATTTGATGCTGTTCCAGAATACAAACTAGAATAAAACATCAATTTCACTCAAGTTTTGCAGTTTGCTATAAACTAAGAATTCAGATAGGTGTGTATTATGAACACCTAACATTTTACATGTATTTACAACATCTGAAGGCTACTGAAATGGGCTTTCACTATGATTATGTGAGTTCTAACCCAAGTTGGTAACACGTAAACACTGCCTACTGGGTATCTTCACTCAAATGTAAACCACACCTCAAAATCTGTATATTCAAGACAGACCTTACTACTTCTTCAACATCTTGCTCATTCATTCACTGTCTGCTTAGCTGCCCAGAAACGTGGAAGCTGCCTTTTCACTTTATACATTTGACTGTCAAATCCCGCCAAATGTAACCTCCATAATATCAATCTCCTATTCCCCATCCTCAAAGCTATGACCTTAATACAAGTTCCAGCTACTTTGCATACAGTACTGCTTTATGTCCAACTTTGTCCACCTCCAGTTTTCTACACCATCAACACAGTGATGTGATTATTCCATTACTTCTACTTAAAACCTTCAACTACACATCTACAGAACAACATGTTCTGGTTCTTTCTTGCCATTAAAGTCTCATCTCTCACCTTGTTCCTCTTTAGTTTCTATACAGCAGCAATATTTGTTTTCAATTCCCTGGAATGTTCGATGAACATATACAGCTTTCCTTACCATAGTATCTCTCTGCTTAGTATGCTTATTGACCTAGAGAACACTCTGTCTTTTTAGATCTGGCTTAAGCACTCACCATTTTAGAACACTTTCCTGGCTTGGGGATGCCTGGGTGGCACAGTTGGTTAAGCAGAGGATACTTGGTTTCTGATCAGGT
This sequence comes from Lutra lutra, assembly GCF_902655055.1. Taxonomy (NCBI): domain Eukaryota; kingdom Metazoa; phylum Chordata; class Mammalia; order Carnivora; family Mustelidae; genus Lutra; species Lutra lutra. Next base: position 44,634,689 of record NC_062279.1, on the reverse strand, counting down.
TGTGAGATAGAACGCTGTGAGCGTGGAGTCTGCTGACATTTTCTCTCCCTCTCCCCCTCCCACTTGGGTTCTCTCTCTCTCTAAAGTAAATAAACTAAAGAAAGAAAGAAAGAGAACTTTTCTGGCTCTCCAAGGGAAGATTGACGTGTGTCTCATTATGCTGTATGCATGCATGTGTCCTATCACCTACATCTCTTTACTTCCCTCACTGGCACCCATTTCTAGCTACTATGGTCCTTGCATGTCGATGTTGTACCTTATTCGCCTTTATATAGCCACTGCCTGGCACACAGCACACAATCAAAAAATAGCAGTCAAATGAAGTAATGTTTAATTATCTGTGTATTTTAATTGTCATTTCTCTTGTCTTACCAATTCACCAAGAGGATGATACTATTCTAAACAACAATATTCTGTCAAAGAGCAAATAGGAGACACATTTAGGGTACTAGGAGACACATCCGATCAATCCAAGAATGTGACAAGAACTATGTCTGAAACGACATATGACAAAAGCTGTTTAAAAATGTATCTTTCTGGAAGCCTCCAAAATACCCTTTGTTACATACTTCCTTAGGTCTACATACAAGAACATCAACAGAACACCCATATGCCACTTTCTCAGTGTGAGCTGGTGCATTTAGATTCTTACTTCAGCAAAACATTTATTTCTAGGATAGATCATACTGACATAACCAATCACAAAAACCTATAAACATCCCTCTCTTATGAACAAGATAATTAGGGGCACCTAGGGGGCTCAGTGGGTTAAGCCTCTGCCTTTGGCTCAGGTCATGATCTCAGGGTCCTGGGATCGAGCCCCGCAGTGGGCTCTCTACTCAACGGGGAGCCTGCTTCCTCTCTCTCTCTCTCCCTGCCTCTCTGCCTACTTGTGATCTCTCTCTCTCTGTGAAATAAATAAAATCTTAAAATAAAAACAAGATAATTCATCAGGTATAATAATTACATAATTTTCTTTTTCTTTTTTGCCAAAGAAGAGGATAACCACTTGGTAATATATTTATTGACCTCCAGTTCACTATTCATAATCAGTTTTGCCTGCCCCAAGAGCAGAATTACAAAGAACAGTTTTTAGTTTTTAGTTCAATCTTAAAATAAGCTATCTAAGCTCTCTTAACCATTTTAACTTAAAATATTTCTGGGTCCTTTCCTTTTTACTTACTTACTTATTTATTTATTTAAAGATTTTATTTATTTATTTGACAGAGAGACACAGTGAGAGAGGGAACACAAGCAGGGGCAGTGGTAATGGGAGAGGGAGAAGGAGGCTTCCCGCAGAGCAGGGAAACCAATGTGGGGCTCGATCACAGTAATCACAGCAATTTACTGTGCACATAAAGATGATTTAAAGGAAAATCTGATTCCATTGGCATCAGTATTACACATAGCAATCTTAACGAATTGATATATTCACTTTTTTTAAAAAGCGCTATTTAAATTTGAGGAAGTGGGAAAGCAAGGGGTAGATGCAAAGTTAGTTTGAAGTCTCACACTATCACTTCTTATTGGAAATGTGCCCCTGGTACCTGGAGGGTACCGAAATCAAAGAGCTCTGAGGAAAGGTTTTAGGAATTCTGTGAACTTACACACCTTTTCTTTATAACACTCTGATCTCCCTGTTTGGAACATGGATTTTAAATTAGACTACAATGTAGAATTCCAAGAATTAGTAAGCAATCCTTATATTACAATAGGTTTTCATTTGTAATACCTTTGGGATAATGTCTTTATTTTAAATACAACCTGTTACTCAAGTTCAATTTATTTAAAAGCATTTCACTATAGATCTTTGGAAAGCTTAATAAAACTTGCTCATCTACAGCACAACATTATCAGTTCAAAATATTAATAAAGAAAACAAGGTCCCATTTCCCAGGAAGTTTTATCTATTCTTTCAAATTCTTGGGTATTCCTCAGACTAGTTTTTGACAAGACCTTACAAGGAGTCCTCAGATGGGTCAATGACAAGCTGATGATTCAAAAAAAAAAAAAAAAAAAAATCACCTACTAACACAAAACAAATAATATTCTAAATAATTTGTGGCTATACCTTGGATAAAATTTGGATGAATTTTTTTTTCACCCAATTACAGGTACGTGAAATATACATCTGGCTTCCCAGATTCTTCTCAGAGAAAACTGTATGTTACAGCTTCGTATAGTCAAATTAATTTCATGCTTGACTTAGACAATGTCCTTTTGGAAGAGAGAAATAAAACACCAAAATCAGGAGTCAGTGGAGATGAATGAGGTTAAGAAGCCAAGCCCTGAAATGACTTTTGCCTTGTGAAATAATATATGCTTTCAAAACTCTGCAAAGAATTCTAAAGAGAATTGAAAAATACACTTTAAAAAACACTGTTTTCCTTCTCTGGCCTTAAACACAACACTTTTAACTGTACAAGTGACTCAAGCTTTTTGGCAAATGTCTAGCATAACTCTCAATTTGGAGACTACATATTACACGTATCATACCTTACCATACAAAGTACCAAAGAGATCGGTATTTGTGTCCCACGTAAGTTCATACACTTAAACATTAAAAAGGCCACTATAGTTATAAGATTACAACTTCCTGAAGTCGCGCAAGGGATATTTCATTCATGTTTGCAGAGGTATTTGTAAGAAAGCATTCTAACTGTTTTTCATCTAACTAATCTGTCTCTAAGATTTAAATCCAGGGACTTTTTTTTCTTTTTTTTAAGTGGGCTCCATGCTGGGCCTCAATGTGGGGCTTGAACTCACAATCAAGACCTCAGTTGAGCTGAGATCAAGAGTTGCATGCCTGGGGTGCCTGGGCAGCTCAGTGGATTAAGCCTCTGCCTTTGGCTCAGGTCATGATCTCAGGGTCCTGGGAGGGCCCCCCCCCCCCCCCCCCCCCCCCCGCATCGGGGCTCTCTGCTCAGCAGGGAGCCTGCTTCCCTCTTCTCTCTGCCTACTTGTGACCTCTGTCTGTCAAATAAATTAAGAAAAAAAAAAAAAAGTTGGATGCTTAACCAAGAGTCACCCATGCACCTATATCCATGGACTTTTAAATAAGAATAAATTTTTAGTATACTACCATCAACATCTAACTAATAATGTCAATTCCTTATCGCAAATGTTTCTCAATGCTTATTATGCCACTAAGAGACCTCTTTTACATATTATCTGCAGCTCAATTTGTGCAGTTGCAGATAATGAGTTTCTCAAAAATACTCTGGGAGTTTAAAAAGTTGGGAGGGAGGTTAGAGGAAGGCATATTTAAGAGAGATGAAATGCAAATATTAGTATGAGCACAAGTGTTTTAGGAAAATTCAGGACAGTATTGAGTATGTATTAAGAACAGGGCAGTTTATTTGGGAGAGAATGGTAAGGGAGACAACTGGAAATTCCAGCCAGAATGCTCAAAGTGTAAAAGACTTAACAGATCACCTAATCCAAGCTCAAAGAGACTAGATGAGTTGCCCAATGAAATGGCATAAAAGGACTTAGCAGGATGCCTGGCTAACAGATGCTCAATAAAAGTTGGTACCTCCCTTTCTCCTCCCCCAACCAAGATCCCACACCAATTAAGTTTGACAATAACTACCATCACAATCATTACCTAAAGCTTCCAACAGTTCTCCTTCCAGAGACACCAGGTCCTTTAATCAGACTATATCAAGGAAAATTCCCTGACTATGATCTCTTTAATACCTACCTTACAGAGTTGCGGTGAGCATTAAATGAGACCATGTAAAGTGGCAAGCAGCTGAAAGTCCAATAAATGTTAGCATAAAGTTTCCATCTCTGCCTTCTCTCAATTTCCATTTATGGTAGTAAGAGTGTGAGTGTGTATGTCTTTATGTGAGTGCACATGAATGTTTATGAAGAGGTGAGGGCCAGGGATGCAAATCTGACATACTTTAGGACCCAGTTTTTGACAATTCTCTTCCTTTCCCCAGGATCTGCGCCCCTCTTCCATCTTATTCCGCTGAGAATTCCCTGCTATAGTGAGTCACTATAAATGTGAGGCATGAACTCACATGTACTGGAATGGCGGGGGGTGGGGAGCAATGGGAGTAATAATAGCTCCCTCATTCACTGACATGTTGAGAAAACCATGGTCTCATTATAAATTCACAACTCAATAACCCAGGCTTTTTATCTCCCCAATTAAAGTGCACGGCCCCCGAAAATAAGACATCACATATTGTACTTCTTTCCATGTGTCTATATAGCACTAAGAAAGAGCATTAGCAGATGCTTAATAGTCTCTATTAATCAGTCTCAAGAATTCAATATTTAAAAACTCAATCTGCATGTAACTCTTCAGGAACCCATACTTTGACCCTGAACTACCCTTCCACATGGGTCAAAAGGGAAACACAAATTAGTTTCTCAAAAAATGCGGCGAGCATTTTCATCTAGAAAGAAATGTTATCTTTAAATTTTAGTTCTGAAGTTCATGAATGACCTGAAACTGTAGGCAAATTTTTGTGCAAGTATGCTTTTCCTTCCTGGAGAGCACACAGCTTCCATCACATTCTAAGCACGCGCGCGCGCACACACACACACACACACACACACACACACAAAACATCAAACTCCCCCCAAAAACTGTCTTCCCTGGCTTTGAAGTTCAAGCTCTCATGGATAGGACTTACTCAGCCTTACTTCTAAAAGTATACTAAAAATGAAATGACAGCATAGTAGTTACCCTTAGGAGGAAGGATGGATGGGTAGTTATTGGGGGGGGGGGCATCAGAGGGACTTCTGAGGCACTGATTATATTATGGATTTGGATGCTAGCTACATAAGCGCTTGCTTTGTGAAAACTCATCAAGCTGAACACATGGTTTGTGTACCTGTCTGAAGGTATATTTCACTAAGAGATTAAAAAAAAACAGTAACAAAGGTGGGTCACTTATACAAAGCAGACATCATTATACAATGTAAAAAATAAATACTTCAAAATTATGTACTAGGAGAGATCACTGTGAAACCTCTCTGTGAAAGAGTCAACGAGGCACAGTGGCCCTCAGTCCAGCCACGTCCAAGTAACTTACTGGGGCAGATTCACCATCCTCAGTCAAGCCCTGAGACTGACTATAGCCCCAGCTGACAGCCTGACTGCATATGAAAGACCCTAAAGTGGAAAGACCCTAAACTAGAATGCATAGTCTAGGTAAGCCACTTCCTGATTCTGACTCTGAGAAATTCTGTGGGATTATGTATGTTTGGTGGTTAAGAAAAAGATGATGCAATTTCTAAACACTACCTTCCTTATATATTTTGAAGTTAGCAAAGAAAAAGAAAGCTCAGTAATTGTACCTGAGACATTAGCTTATTGGTTTAAATTGGCAATATTTCCTTCTTGAAAGGCCTTCAAAACTCAACCAAGAGGGGCACCTGGGTGGCTCAGCTGGTTAAGTGTATGCTTTCAGCTCTGGCCCTGATCTCAGGGTCCTGGGATGGAGCTCCACCTCTCCGCTCCCTGCTCAGCAGGGAGTCCCCTTCTCCCTCTCCCTCTGCTCTCACCATTCACTGGTGCACACACACATTCTCATTCTCTCTCATAAAAATAAATAAAATCTTAAAACAAAAACAAAAACCTAGCCAAGAAAAAAAGAAAATATAGCTGGTGATTATGAACACCAACTTCTGCATCAAATGGAATTTAGTTTCTCTGTAAGATACAGAATAGGGATCTTTCAATGCTTCTTTCTCCTACCTCCATCTAAATTAGAGATTCCATTATAACATAATGTTTTATGTTTTACTGCATAAGTGTGTGAATGATATCACATGTATACTTCATTTTTCTGAAGGCTTTTCTCACAAGACAAAATGTACTAAGTAAGTCAGAGTATTAAGTAAATATAAATATGTTTCCAAAATATAGACATATAACTTATATAAACCCACAGAAGAGGAAGATGGGGCGAATGAGGGAGTATAGCTATTTCAGTATCATCCAACAAAAATGTAGCATGTTTTGAAATCAATGTATTAGTTCTTATATGTGCACTTTGGAAGCCTGCCCAAAGAGAGCAGCAGAAATTTAACATTTAGGCAGTCTGGCTCCTGTGTCTTTCTCAGCTCTGAATTCTTTGCAGTGCACAGTACAGCAAGCAAATGGCCTTGTACACATTAAGCATTATGATATCACTGAAAAATAGTTGCAAAACTTACTGAGTTTTTCCACTTAAAATTATTGAAAGTTGTACAGAACTCCCTTCTCAACATGGACTACGCACAGATCCAATCATTTCCTTACGTATTTTTGAAAGCTGAAAATACAACTATCAGTTTTACCATGATCAGGCTAAACTTTTGCACGCTTAAATTTTAACCTGCCAATTGTAAAGATTCTTCTATGTGATTCCCTAAAGTTACATCAATGGTCAATAATTACTGTACCTCATATTAAAATAAAATATGACTATTTGAAAACAGTTATCTTCTGTTGCTACAGACATAATGCAGAGCATAGTTAATAATACTTAAAGATTCCGTGTAAGGCCCAGCATAAAAACATAATAAATCTTGACAAAACCCCAGAACTATCCTCCATGTATCTTATTATCTTATAATAATTATATAGTCAGTACACTTATATACTTAAAAATTAAATAACATATATTAATATATATATTATATGCTCTCTTCTTTTCCTTCAAGATCCTGAACACCAGCTAGCACTTTTAAAGCTAACATCTGATTCTTCTTAATTTTTTTCATTACTATTATACACTAAGAACTGTCTTCTCTTTGCAGTAACTAGCCAGTAACTGAAGATACTGAATCCTCACTAACTTCATCTAACTTTACATGTTAAAAAAAAGGGGGGGGGGAAGGGGAGTAACTGAAGATAAATACAAATGAGTTTGATTTTTTTTTTTAACAGTCAATGCTCTCTAATCACTGCCGGCATGGTGCGTGTTAGATAAGGTCATCTAGGAACAAGAGACCCACCACTGTATTAAGTTGCATACAGCCACTCTTCTAAAGAGGCTTGACTATGACAATGACAGAGCTGAAAGAGCAAATGTTATAATTCTCCCATTACTAACGTTTTGTAACACTTAACTCTTCCATAAAACACATATCAGAAGAAATGTTCAGTACTTCAGACCGAGAATCATATGACACTCGCTTAGTGTCAGTAAAAAAAAAAAAACAAAAACCAAAAACAAAAAACAAAAACAAAACTGCTCACCCTGGTGGTTCAGAAAAGTACTAGACACAAAAATGACTCAACTGTTTAGTAATACATATGAAACTTTCAAATAATCACTGTCTCGAATCTGTTAACAGACTCCTTTTTAAACTTCATGTTCCAGTAGTATTATGAGAAAAGTATCACCCCTCAACCGACTTCAGATTTGTCTTTAATCCTTTTATTTACTCATTCCATACTGGGGAGAGAGCATCGTCTTGGGAAGCTTTTCTGTTACAGTGAAGCACCAGGGAAAAATCTGTAAGTTTCAAATACTAAAACTAATTTAGTGGTCTAACAAAGAAAAGCAACGTGCCCCATTCTATCTAAAGAGAAAAAAATTCCCTCACAAATTCACTCTCTTGCAATAAAGGCTGCTAATTCAAAGAACACACTACAGCTCTTAAAAGTAAGATAAAACACTGGCTGCCATACTCCTCTTTTTTCAAAAAGTTAGTAAATTCCTAACTTTGGTAGATTTTTACTCTTGGGTAGGTGGGAGAAAAATATCACCTTATTAAAAATACAGTAGACCCTCCTTTGACCCAAAAGTGCTACAAAGATTAATTACTTTGATGAGGCTTGACTTTTCTCTTGTGAGAAATGACACCCTTTTGGGTTCAAGGTATGGGAGAGACCACATTCAGAGACAGTCCTTACAGGACACAGAACAAATGTATATTCAGAAAGGTAAACGGACATCCTTTGCTTTCCAAACCATCAGTCAGAAAGATTATCCATTCAAACCATATTTTGGAATGCTCATGGATGCTATTTTTTCCCCAGTAGAAAAGACTAGACCCAGAGTCAAAATGCTTTTGGTCCCCTTAGTTTTATCTTCTGTAAATTTCGTATCATTTTGCGCTTTGGTTTGCCTTTAAAAAGAGAAATAATTCTTATCTACTTACTCTTTGAGGATGGAAGAATTTTTTTCTAATCACATAAAATCCTTCATGTTTCTTAGAAATGGCTGCTATAAAACTCAAGGTGCTACACTATTACTACTAGTATCACCTTGTATCAAGTTTTACTGCTATTTCTGAATTAGGCCATGATACTGGCTTTAAAACACAAATCTTGGGGTCTTCCACCTGCAGTTAAATTTTTTATAATTCTGTCCTGATAACTTGTCCCTCATACTCCAAAGATATACTCCACTGATCTCTGGGTCTGAAAATTAGTGCCTTCTTTCCCAATTAAACAACTGACAGAAGTCACAACACTCTAGCTTCTTGTACACATATCAGGAATAAGATCATTTTTTTTACTTGAGAAATGATACTATATAGTATGCAAAATAAGGTGACACTTCTTACGCTCTCTATACTTCCCACAATACAAAATCTGTGCAGTTACATAGAAAATCTGAAAGCTTCTGACAACAGATTAATATCACTGTCATAAAAATAATCCGTCTAGAGCACAGGGAGGGAAAACTTTATCGAGTTTGCAAGAAATAACCCTGCACTCCTTCAGCTACTACTAGGTCTGGTGTGGGCTGTCCCTTCGTAGGGCCCGTGCCATGTCTTTGAAGAAAAGTGGCTTGGGCCCAAAGAACGCCTGGGGCAGCTCCTGAGCAGGATCAAGACCCTCCAGAGCGACGTCCGCACCCAACACTGAATCTCTCATTTCAGACACACCCCCCTCCACCCCGCGTTTCACAGGAGGTGTGGGCACTCAACTCCTTCACTGTGGATAGGGGGACAGGAGGGAGGGCGGGCCCAGGCCTGAGCACCCATTTTGGAGGACTGGGGAGCTCGGCCCCATAGGCTGTGTGATTGGGAGTGTGGGAGTGAAGGGCGCATCCGTGGGAGGGGGGAGGAGGCTAGTTGGGGGGGGGGGGTCCTCTTGTATTCGGGGGCGTGAAGAGGAAGGCGGCGGGAAATACTCGGGAGAGCGAGGTTTACCAGTGTGAGGTTTTCTTTTTGTTATTTGTGTAGAGCTGGAGGGTGTAATGGGGAAGACCCCTCAGGACAGAGCCGACAAGGGGGTCTCCCTCCCTTCCCCGTCTTGGGGGACAAGAGGACTTGCGGAAGGCCTCCTTCCAGCGGAAAGACAGTGACTGATAAGCGATATAAGCTGTGCGCGCCGGGGCACGGATTCCTGCACCTCCAGCCCCGCGCGAGAGGCGTGGGACCGGGTGGGAGGGGATGGAGGAGGCCCCCGGCCCGGGAGGCGGGAAAGGCCCCGGAGCTCCGGGACGGGCGGCGGCTCCGGAGCCCCGAGTGGCGGTGGCGCGGGCCTGGCGAGCCCCGAGCCGGCTCGAGCCCTTTGAGCCGCGCGCTCCCCCCACTCCCCACTCTCCGCGGCCGCCGCCTCCCCCCCGCGGCTCCTCTCACCTGCACATGATCCGCCATTTTGCTCCATTCATGCTCCTCTCCGGCCCCCCCTCCCCCCCAGCGCGCACCTCGGCCGGGGCCGCTGCCGCCGCCGCCGCCGTCGCCGCTGCGCCTGCGCGCTGGGGGCTCGTCGCGCTACGCTCGCGGCGTAGCGCAGCTCGGCTGCGCAGGCCCCGGCGGTCGGGGCCGCGGTTGGAGAATGCGCAGCGCCGTTGGGACGGCGTAAAGGCGCGGGCAACGTCAGCGGCCCGGAGACGCGGGGGGTGGGAAGAAGGAGCGGGCCGGGGGAGCGCGAAGGGAGGGGGAGCAGGGGGAACAAAGCTTTGTTTACATGGTTTTTAAAGGGGCCGCGCTGGCTCCGGCGGGCGGGCGGGCGCTGGAGCGGGAGTTGGGGCTGCTTGCTGCTTGTCGGCTTGGTGAGGGCTCCGGGAGGGGGGCCGGGACCTGTGCCCGCCCAGAACCCAGCACCTGGTGGATTCCTCTCTTCCCGAGTGTGCTCTTTTCGATTTGCCCCTGGATGCCCCTCGCATCCCCACCGTGCCACTGCTATTACATCACACCCCCGAGGGGTCTTCCCTGCGCCAGCATCCGGTACCCCCCCCCTTAGGATGTCTGCATTATTCTTTACTTTCAAGTGAACGGCCGACTTCAACCGAATTTATTTTTGTCTTTCTAGCTTTCTGCTCCAGGGGATAAGGGCCATTGCTCTCTGATCCTGAGTTTTACCAGCAACCCGAATAGTGATCTTCCTGTTTTCATGTCTGTTCTTTTCTCCTCCAGAAACATTCATGGGAAGAGCCGCCAAATAGTGGTGACAATGGAAACACTCAGAAGGCACAGTTCCAATCTTCACAAATAGATTATTATCTTAATAATCTAGATAATATCTTAATAATAGGCTGCCTCCTGAGAGGGGTCAGTTGCTGGGAAAAGTGGTGGTGGTGGGGTGAGATAAAGGGGCTTTAGGACCCCTGGGCTCAGTCTGACTGGGATAGTCAACCCCCTGGGTCAGATCAGGTCAGTCCCTGCCCGCTGAGGCCAGTTCCCATCTTTTCCACTAGTAATTATCGGTGTTCGATAATGCTGGTTTTTGTTTTCCATTGGATTTCCCTCTTGCTTCCAGTCAGGGCCCCGAGATTAAATTTTTGCTGGATTCTGAGATTACTGGTTGTTTGAAGTTTATATTGACTGGGGGCTACCACCTGCAGTGGAAATGAAGGGGGTAGTGAATCATTTCCTGTTGTGGATAGAGTGGACTGGTGTTCAGCATTCGTTTTCAACCTGGGTCCTCCTAGCGTTTCCTTCTGGTTTGCAGAGGTAGGACACCTAAAAACTACATTACCCACACTTCCTTGCAGCTAGGGTTCTGTATGCAAGATTGCCTCTGCCAATTAGGTTTACTGGGAGGAGATTTTTTTTTTTTTTAAAGATTTTATTTATTTACTTGACAGATCACAAGCAGGCAGAGAGGCAGGCAGAGAGAGAGGAGGAAGCAGGCTCCCTGCTGAGCAGAGAGCCCCGACGCGGGGCTCCATCCCAGGACTCTGAGATCATGACCTGAGCCGAAGACAGCGGCTTAACCCACTGAGCCACCCAGGGGCCCCTGGGAGGAGATTTTTGGAGGCAGAAGTGAAACAGAAGCTTTTGACTGTTGCTTCTGGCAAACCGAACCCCTGGAATGTTGTGTTGTGCGGTGTTTTGTTTTCCCAACAACCTTCCAGTGTTCAATCATAAGTTCCCTGAATGTACTGAGCAGGGATGGTGGGTCAGGGGCTTCCTGACCTGGGCATAGCAGCTGCAGTGGTATAGTCTTGGAGTCACAATTGCAGTGGTAGTCTTCCAATTCCTTTTTTGCCTGATTGGGTGGGAGTAACAGCTCTCTGGTCCAGGCCGCGGTCTACACCCCCACCAATCCTTCTCCTCACACTTGGTTCTCCCTCCATCCTCCCTTTATCAGTAAACAGTACCACCTTTTACCTAGTTGCTCAGCTAAAAATCCAAGAGTTATCTTGATTCCTAGCATCTCAGCAGTCCCTTATATGCAATCCACTTGCAAGCCCCATTTAATCTGTATTTAATACATACACGAATCTGGCCACTTCTCTTCATTTCTACTGCTAGTTAACACCCTGGTCAAGCTACATCACATTTGCGGGGTGGGGGTCTGGTAGTTTCCCTAACTAGTTTTCCTAACTAGTTTCCCTGCTTCCTGTCTTATCCTGTGATCATCTGTTTTCCATATAGCTGCAGAATATTTTAAAATCATAAATTAGATCATTGCACCCCTGCTTAAAAATCCTTAAGTGGCCTTCGGGTGCATTTAGAATACATTCCAAATCCTTGCTGTGGCCCAAGAAGCCACAAAATCTGACCTTATCTCCACCATGTTCCGTCTTGTTAACAACACGCTGGTCATTCTGGCCTCCTTCCAACTCCTCACATTTGCAGTTTTTTTTGTCTCAGGGTCTTTGCATTCGGTGTCACTTCTGCCTGGTACGTTTTTCCAGATCGTTAAGTAGCTAGTTCCCTGCGTCATTGACTTCTTAGTTCAGTTATTATCTCCTCAGAGGCTTTTCTCACCACTCTATGAGAGCGTTCTCTGACCCTATCCCCACCGTGCTCTCAGCATGGGTCACTGTCCAAAGCTGTTTACTTGCATACTCTTTTCATTGTCAGGGTCTCCAATCAGAAAGTAACCACTTTCTGTCTTGTTTATGCTGTGTCCCTGGTACCCCTGTACCGAGTACATGCTCAATAAATAATTTCTGAGTTGGTTAACTTATTTATATCTCTGTCTCACTCTATGGCATGTGTGTGGGTTCCTACGAGAACATACAGCATTTGAAATGTTATGTCAATGTTAAGTAACATAATTATTACATTCTATTATAAGCCCTTCTTCTCAGTGAGTTTCCAGCTCTCCTTCCTTGTACTAAGAGAAGTGCAATAACTTAATGGAGAAAGGGTGAGACTAGGAGGAAAACTCAAGAGACTGCTGTGCTCCCTCCTCCACAGCCAGGAGCCACTGGGCTGGGGGGGAAGCAGGGGAGGATCTGTCATGACCCCAGGTTACATATCTCTTTCCTCAGTTTCCTTCTCAGGTCCATGCCAGCTACATGCCCATTATATACTTCTTTTCTGTTGTGTGCCCAGCACTACCCCTAGGGTAGCTGCCCCCCATCTGTCACTTGGAGGTCACCTAATCGCCAGACCTGCCCAAGGAATCAGACACAGTCTCTGCTCCTTCCTTCATGGCCCCCAAAGACAAGCTCACAAGCCCTTTTGTGTTAAGTTTAGTTGCTAATCACTGGTGAGAATAACAACAAAAAGTTCCAAGACTGTGTTCTCTGAAGTGCATGGTCCTTAACTCTGGTTGAGAGAAATCAGTGTAAATGAGAGGACCCCCTGAAGCTGAAGCACAGGTGAGGTGTCCCAGGTCCCTTCCTTTCCAATAAAAGCAAAGAGAAACCAAAGAGCTTTCCAAACCCCACTTGTGCCTCAGTATAAACCCACTGGGACTCTTCCCTTTAGGATGCGATGCTTTCTCTTCTCATCATCAGCACATGGGTAACCCGAGGGCTTCTCACTTTCTGCCCCTCTGCTGTGTCTTGCAGCTATGTCTTCTGGGTCTCTGCTCACAGGGTTCACCTGTGGCTGGACAGAAGGTACTGGAGTTTGTACTTCCACTGTGGGGATCCCACGAGGTCAGCTAGGGAAAGTGGGCGGCCCTTAAAGTGTGTCATTCATGGTACACGTTCCTGCTGTTCCATCTGCGGACAGCAGGCACAGAATTTACCCAGCTACCAGAGGCAAGGGATAGCACGTGGTTGTCTGGAATACCTGGGGCCCAGGCCTCTGGGTAGATGTAGCTTTCAAGTAATCTGGTAAACTTGGGTGCCCCCCTGTGGTTCTGAGTGGGATGTGTCCAATTTGCCTTAGGGAAAGGGGATAAGAGTAATGCGTGGGGGTGGGGGGATATCTTCTATTTTTCTGCTTCTCCAACGGAGGTCTGGTCCACCCGCCAGCACTATCAGCCTCTCTGGTCTCACTCCAGACCTGCTGATTCAGAATCTGCAGTTTTAACAGGAACTGCACAGTAATGTTGGAAAGGCACCATTCTGGCAGTCTCCAGGATGACCGTAAAGCTCTCTTCTTCTCACTCCATAAGGAGATGCTGATGGCCAAAGGACTAAAGAGACAGAGCAGACCCTGCCCCATTCCCATACTCCTAACCACTTCCCAGGGAGCTTTTTACCCACCAGCATCCTTGGTTTTCCCTTGATCTCTGGATCAACCTGTTCAAATCCAGGCAGCAGAGCTGAGTGCCATGAGCTTTACGTGACTCAGCCCTCTCCTCCCAGAGCTCATAACAGTCATCTTTTAAAGCTGTTTTGGTAAAACACACGGCATATACAGCAGATGGCCTGAGCAGCATACTGCTCTGCTCTCCTTCCCAAGGCAAACAAACCCCTGTGGTAGAGGAAATGGCTTGGTTATATAAGCACCCATTATGGGGTTACCCCAAGAGTGCTTGTCTAATTCTCTGGTTCCCCCACATTTCTGCACCATTCCTCCACCAGATTGCTTCTCTAAACCATCTGGCGCTAAGTTAAATATTTTCTGGGGACCTTAGATTTCCCCAAAGCAATGTATCTTCTTGCATGAAGTCTGGATTGTGCTTAGGGACCAGCAATAAAAAGACCATTGAGTTAAAAACCAGAAGCTCTGGTACTTTCTCCTCTCCATACCAGCCCTGTGACCTCAGGAGGGTTGCAAACAGGTGGGTTCATATTGGCATTCCCGTCTTCCAGGGATAGATAGTCTGGCTGGTGACAGTGTGTGCTTAGAAGCTCCAGTAACAAAGGAGCACTTTTGGCAACTATGAATTCTTTTTTGATTCTTTTTTTTTTTTAATATAAGAGGTTGCTATTGCAACTTAAAAAAATAATCCCCAGATGAAACTCTAGTGCCTTTATAATGCTTGCAAAGGCTGGAAAGAAGGTGAACTCCCTATTGTTTGGATGTGCTCTGGGAATATAGCACGTTTCAGTGTGGGGATGTCCATGTTTCTAGAATTCCAAGAAGTGCTGTACGTGTGTGCAGTTGTCTGGGGCAGGGAGTGCTCCTCTCGGAATGAACCAGAGTTGCAGCTGTGTGTGAAAGTGGTGAGCTTTGTCTGATGTCTCCAGTATGCTGGGTATGTGTATGTATGGCTTAGCTCTTACTGAGCTGAGAGACCTGGTTCCAGTTTGGTGACCTTGAACATATCCCTCAGATATTCCTGAGCCTCAGTCTACTCATTTTTATTTTATTTTATTTTTAAAAACATTTATTTACTTATTTAGAGAGAGAGAGAGGGCCAGTAGGCGGAGGGGTACAGGAAGAGGGACAAGCTCCCTGCTGAGTGTGGAGCCTGATGACCATGACCCTGGGGCTCCATCCAAAGACCCCGAGATCATGACCTGAGCCGAAATCAAGAGTCGGACCCTTAACTGACTGAGCCACCCAGGCGCTCCCAATCTACTCATTGTTGAATTACCCAGTCTACCCAGTCTCCATTTTTGAATTGGGGACTTAGTTTGGTTGATTTCTAAGTTCTCTTCCTGCTGGGCCATGCTGAGCATCCTGCTGGAGTATGAGGGCCTTCTGCTATTGGTTTTACTGTTGAATTTGGTTCTGGGTCTCTCTGTGGCTCTAGGTCAGCCATTCCTTGTTTGCTGAGTCCTCCACCAGCTTCTGTACCTGAGTTGTTGCTGGCTGAAAAACTGGAAAATTAGCTTTTCAGAAATTTTCTTACTCAATGAAAATGCAGGAAGCTTGTGCATGAAACTCACTCGTCAAACACACACACACACACACACACACACACACACACACACACACACACAGAGCAAGAAACCACAGGGCCTATCGGTTTGTCGTCATCAAGCAGACGAGAACAGCGCAGAAAACTCTAGGCAGAGAGGAAATGAACTTAAGAGAAGGGGGAACACACGGCAAGGAGGGGAAAAAGAGGGCGGGAGTGGAGGGAGCGAGCTGAAGGGCTGGGGTGCCGGCATGGTGGGAGGATGGAAGAAGTAGCCGTGAAACAGGGCTTCCTGTACCTTCTACAGCAGCAGACTTTCGGAAAGGTAAGAGCAAGACGACACTGGGACAGGGCGGAGGGGCTGGGGGGCAGCTAGCAATTCCTGGGGAGAAGGAGGAGCCCCCGAACATTTCCAAACCCTTATGGGAAGGTAGGCACGGTGCCACCCACCATGTTAGACCCAGAGCTCGGGCTTAGGGGGAGTCTCTCCTTAGCAGTTGCTTGCTTCCCCAACCAGGTCCCAAACTGTGCAGTTTGCCCTGACGGTTGTGGTGTTCGCCAGCGGGGAGGGGAGTAAAGGAGGACTCTGACTCCATTTCTTGCCTCTTTGGCTCTGTAGTAACTTCTCACAGGGATGCTTGGCAAGGGAAGGGAAGGAAAGCAGCCATGGAGGGGATAATTCGGGGTTAGAGAGGAGGTTCCTTTTCCCTTTCCTGCTCCAGTGGGGTGAGTTTGGCTGGTGGCAAGCTTGAGCTGGGGTCTCTGTGGCCAGCCTCTTTTTCCTTCTTTGGCCTCCTTAAATGAGGAAGTCCTCCTTCCCTCAGCTGATTCACACCAGGGCTTCTCTGTCTCCCTCTCATGACCCAGCCTGTCAAGGGATGAAGCAGGAAGGTTCAAGAGGGTGGACTGAAGTTCCTGGCCTGGGGCCTTCTGTAGGTCCTCACATAGAGCAAGAACCATGGTCTCTGGTCAGGGCCCTCCTGCTGCCCTCTCATCCCTCCTCCGGGCTTCAAGGACTCATAGGATTTTTGCCCTTCGACTTGGATCTTGGCTGGGCCCGCTTCCAGGGGCTCACTACTGTGCCCTTCTGCCTTTGGCATTCCACCTGCTGTCACTGCCTCTTCCTTTGCTGTGGGGGGCAAATCTCCAAAGATTTCTCCTTGCTAAGGTTCCTGTTATTCTCTCTGAGCCCTTAGGTCACCTGTGATCTTTGCCCCTCTCCCTGTCCCTGAATGCTGCCCCATGACCTCTCCCATGCCTCCTCCTCTCCCCTTTGGTTACCATCTCTCCGTTTCTGGGTGGCTCCCTCTCGGTACCCCACCTGCCACGCACCTGGATTCAGAAATGGCGCCGGTTTGGGGCTGTGCTGTATGGAGAGTCAGACTGCGCCCTGGCCCGGCTGGAGCTCCAGGAGGGCCCAGAGAAGCCACGCCGGGGAGAGGCCGCCAGGAGGGTGATCCGCCTCAGTGACTGCCTACGTGTGGCTGAGGCCGGCGGGGAGGCCAGCAGCCCCCGGGACACCAGCGCCTTCTTCCTGGAGACCAAGGAGCGCCAGTATCAGCTAGCAGCCCCCGCCTCAGAGCGCAGTGACTGGATCCAGGCCATCTGCCTCTTGGCTTTCCCTGTGAGCCATCCACGGGTGCAGAAAGGACAAGGGGGCATGGCATGTGTATTGGGGGGGGGGGGGCTCTTGGTACCTGCTGTGGGCAGATGTTAGAAAAGCCAAGGTCAGGATGCTGGGGGCAGTTCCTTGTGGGGGTGGGGGACCCCAGTCCAGAATGCGCAAAGGGTCAGTAGGCAGAGTGTGCTCTGGAGGAAGGCCTGGGCTGGAGGTGGGGCTGGGAGTGGGTGCCAGCAGTGAGAGCCTGGCGTCTTCCTCAGGGCCAGAGGAAGGAGCTGCTGGGGCCCACGGGGAAGGGCAGCCGGCCCCGCATGGAGGAGAATGAACTGTACAGCAGCGCGACCGCAGGTGAGGGCCTGTCTCCTCTCCAGCCTCCCCAGGGCTATGGTGGGGTGGGGCTGTGGCAGCTACCTCTGAGTCTTCCTGCCCTGTGGTTGTCCCCAGCCCCGGCCAGCCCTGGCCAGCCCCCTTATCAGCCTCTCTGCATCGCTTCCGGGAGAGGCCTGGGGTGGGGGAGCCTGGCCCGCCCTGAGCTCATTCCCTCTTGCCCGGGGCCCTGCAGCCAGGAGAAGGCCAGGCTGGTGGGGGAGGGGGATTCAGTGAAGGTACTGCTCTTGGACTCTGTCTTCCAGTGTCTGGGAAGAGAATGGTTTTGTTTCTGTGGATTTAAGGTGTCCTGTGGCAAGGGAGCTTTCTGCTGACAAGGCAGTCCCATTTTGTGATGTCTAGCCCACTGGGTTGGGTGTGTCAGGGGGAGTAGATGGACACAGGGTGACATTCGAGCCCCACCTCCCAGAGGGCGCTGGTTGGCATCAGCAATGGGCAGGCCAAGAGCTGGGAGGGTAGAGTTGGCTGCACCTGCAGCCGGGACAGGAGGACTTGGGGAGGTGGCTGGGTCAGGCAGGAGATTAGAGGGAGAAGGAGAGGCTGTGGCTCTGGCAACAGGGGCAGGAAGGATGTGGGCATGAGGTCGGGGTGCGTGTGGCTAGGGCCTGATGCCGACTAGGGTAGGGGGTGGAGGTATCTGACATTTTGGGGAGTATGACCTGTCCTAGGGCAGCTCAGCCTTCAAGATGCGGGGTGTGGGGTCATGGGCACATGGCTAACACTTTTTCTGGAGACTTCTGGCACACTCATTTAAAGCAAGGCAGAGCTGAGGCAGGCCAGCTCTTTCCCATTAACCACCTTTTCCCTTTCCTCCCCAGTAGCCCCCCGCAAGGAGTTTCTTGTGACCATGAGACCCACAGAAGCCAGTGAGAGGTGCCGGCTCCGAGGATCCTATACCCTCCGGGCTGGGGAGACAGCCCTGGAGCTGTGGGGTGGCCATGAGCTGGGCAGCAAGCTGTATGAGTGGCCCTACAGGTTTCTGAGGCGCTTTGGGCGAGACAAGGTGAGCAGGAGCTGCCACAGGGCAGGTTCAAAGAAAAGAGCTGTGAGAGAAGAGATTGATCCTCAGGGAGAGGGCAGAGGGGCCCACCAAGGAGAACGGGAAGAGGAAGGAAAGACAGAGAGATAAGCCAGCAGAAGAAAAACAGCAGGGGTGAGGGGGAGTGCAGGGTGGGAGAGAGGAGGGGCTTGGAAGGACTGGGCCACAGGAAGAGGTAGCGGTCAGAGGGGTCAAGGGTGGCTAACATTATTAAGGTTGAATATATATGCTAAGCTCCGTACTTGGATGTATGGGAAGAAGAAGGAAGGGTAAGAGTGAGGACTTTGCCTTTTTTTTTTTTTTTTTAGATTTTATTTATTTATTTGACACCGAGAGAGACAGCGAGAGAGGAAACATAAGCAGGGGGAGTGGGAGAGGGAGAAGTAGGCTTCCCACAGAGAAGGGAGCCTGATGCCAGGCAGGGCTCAATCCCAGGACCCTGGGATCATGACCTGAATGACCTGAGCCGAAGGCTTAATGATTGAGCCACTCAGGCCCCTGAGGGCTTTGCTAATTAAGGAAAAAACCCCCGAGGGAGGAGAACCATCTTGGGGAGAAGCTCCCCCAGTTCCTGTGGAGGGAAGCTGGAGGTGATGGGTTTGTGCCTGGGAGCTGGGTCTAGGGGAAGCGACCCCACCCTGTGGCCTGGCTAATAATCTCTCTTTTCCCTCCACCCAGGTAACCTTTTCCTTCGAGGCAGGCCGGCGCTGCATCTCTGGAGAGGGCAACTTTGAGTTCGAAACCCGGCAAGGCAACGAGATTTTCTCGGCCCTGGAGGAAGCCATTTCTGCCCAGAAGAACAGCGCGCATCCTGGGCCACAATCCCAGCCAGCCACAGTCCCTGCAGTGCTGCCGCGGCCAGAAAGCCCCTACTCCCGGCCCCATGACTCCCTGCCACCTCCCTCGCCCTCCACTCCGGTGCCCTCTGCCCGGCCGCGGGGCCCGGAGGGGGAATACGCCGTGCCCTTTGATGCAGTGGCCCGTAACCTGGGGAAGAGCTTGAGGGGCGTCTTGGCGGTCCCTCCCCACGCCCCTGCAGACCCCCTGTATGACAGCATTGAGGAGCACCCACCCCCACGACCCGACCACATATACGATGAGCCTGAAGGAGTGGCTGCCCTGTCCCTGTATGACAGCCCACAGGAGCCCCAGGGAGAGGCCTGGAGGAGGCAGGCCACAGCTGACAGGGACCGCGGCGGCCTCCAGCGAGGGCAGGACCTCTCTGCCGCTGGCTGGCCACAGGGAACTGAGTATGACAACGTCATACTTAAGAAAGGCCCAAAGTGATGGGGGAGGAGAAGGCATGGACTATCAAATACGGGTGCTGAAGCCTGTAGGTGCTGAAGACTACCAGTCCCCACTGGGGGTGGGGTCAGAGGCCGGTGAGGAGGAGGGGGAGGCTGGTGTCAGGCCTCCCTTCCAGTTTCTGCTGGTTACTCCTCCTGGTTGCTGCATTCCAGGAACTTCCTTCTGTTCCTTCCGGAACCCTGGGTTCGGCCTGCCTTGGTCCGGTCTGAGGGCTTGTCCCTCCCAGGGCCTGCTGCATGAGTCACCATCCCAGTGCAGGAAGAGTGCCTAAAAGGGACGCACCCTCCGCCTACCCCTTTCCACTTCCTCTTCTTTCTTTCCCTGGCCTAAAGGAACCTTGGGCATTTAGGGCAGAGGACAAAAGGATGTCAGCAAATCGCCCTGGTTCCTTGGCTTGTGCAAGCCCCTGCCTGCTGCGGGTAGCCCTGGCTCTAGGTGCTCGGGAGGACGGCTTGTAGCTTTCCGTAGGTTTTGGACTCCTCTGTGGCATTAAACATTTCTGGAATATTTTTGTGTGGCATCAGTGCTGTGGGGTGAGGATGGGACAGCCACAGCCCTCCTGGGGAAGGCCACCATTGTTACCTCCTGTCCCAGCAGCAAAATCTTCTCTGAGCCTAGGCTGGGTCCTAAGCATTTGTCCGCAGAGTAGCAGGTCTGTGAAAGTCAGGGCACCTTGGAAAAGATGTTTAAGCATCTCTAACCCTTTGCTAGCTTGGGGTCAATACCAGGAAAATAGTGGGGAAGCAGGGCATATATTCGAAGAGCTGTCTTGGGGGATGGGAAAGAGTTGGCACTTCCTGAGGCCCTTATGCACTAGAAGTGGGACTATGGAGCTGTGTGGTCCCGATGGGTCCCTTGCCTTCCTAAGACTTGCCTTCTTTGTCTACCATGTAGGTTCCGAGAACCCTTCCTGCTTTGTCATTCTCTATAGACTCCCCATGTTCTACTTCCCTACAGGTCAGCCGCTAGGCCCCGCAGCCTCCCCTCTCATCAAAGCCTGCTTTTAGTCAATGTCAGTACTGTACCATGCCATGTCAATACACTTCTGCTACCAGCCAATTCAGCCAATATTATGGAGCATTTTCAGGCTCTAGAGTGCCCTGGCCTCAAGATGCCAACAGCCCAGGGGGGCCAGGACAAGGACACAGGTACCCAATACAAGAGGGGGTCATTAGTGCCACAAGATGGGAGTCAGGATCCTGGGGCCAGAGGAGACAGCTATTCACCAAAAGACATATGCAGAAAGACTTCACCAGGAAGGTGGATCTCCAAGGGTGGGAAGGAATTTGATGAAGACTAAAGGAATGTGTGAAGAGAGCATTGTGTGCAGAAAAGTGAGCATGAGTGGAGGTATGGATGTGCTCAGGAAAGAGTTCCACTTTCAGAGAGGAGGGGACATGCAGCCATCTAGTTGGGAAGGCAGGTTCCAAACATGTTGTGGAAGGAGGGATTAGAGGGGAAGGAGGAATGATGAGGCTTTTGAGCAGAGAGTCCCAGAAGACCTGTGCATTAGGGCAATAACCCCACCAGCCCCATGGAAAATGGGAATGGGGTTAGGAATGGTTTGAGGCTGCAATGGAAGGAGAAATTCAGAAAAGAATGGACTCCAAAGATGTTGAGATAGGTCTGCAGATCTTGGAGTCATATTGGGTATGGAACACTGAGAAATGGAATTTCTGGAAAGATCCAGGTTTGGGGAAGAAGGTGAGCTTGGTTTTTGACATGTAGAAGTTAAGATGGCTTTATTGTATCCAGTTAGAAGAGTCCTAAATACAGCCGGAAAATGGTTCCAGAGCTCAGGAGGGAAATGAGACAGAGCCTCTCCCATGTGTTATGATGGACATTTTATCTCAAACCATGTCTTTGCCCCTTGTTATGGGAAGTTGAGGCAGGTGGGTGAGCAGGCTAGAGACAGAGCCCCTGCCCCTTTTGTCTGTGCCAAGGGCTGTCCCTGTTGCCACCATCCAGTCCCAGCCTCAGAATACACTGGGGGCAGGGAGGCCAAGGCCTCTAAGGGCTTCAGTCATTCCCCTCCCCAGCCCCACAGGAGTTGAGGACTCCTCAGCAAGAATGCCCCATTTCGGATTTCCTCGGGCAGCACTTGAGGTGGCCGTCCCAGCTGGTCCCGGCAGGGGGCAGTGTTCACCTGTGGAAAAGGCCACTGGGGGCTTAGCTGCGGCCAGGTGTGGGGGGTTGGTCCTGAAGGAGGGAACTTACGCCTTTGCTAAAAGAATGGAGGCTAACCTGAAGACTTGGCATGTCCGAGCTTGCCTCTTCCGATGCTCAAATCCCACCCGGAGCCCTGCGGACCCTGCCTCCCAGCGGTGTGGGACCCTAAGCTGAAAACTGCCCCCTTCTCCCCGCTTTCCCCTTTGCAGAGATCCAGGGACTTCTGAGTTCTTCTGTTCTTTGCTCTAAAGGGAAGTGGTAGACGGGGCCCTAGGGAAAGGTGGTGTGCAGGCGGAGGGCAGGGGAAGTGGAGCATTTGGGGAAGTTGGGAGGGGTAATGAAAGTCCTTGGGGCAGCTTCTAAGGACAATGATGGTGCTGATGAGGGAGGGAGCAGGAGGCTGGCTGAAGACAAAGCAAAAGCTGGCTCCTTGCACCCCCTCTCCACCTGTTCCCCTTGGTAATGTGTGTGACATTCCTCAGGCATCCCTGACCGCCATAAGAAACAAATAGTTAACTTGCAGAGATCACAATCCTGCAAGACAGGAATCTTCCAACTATCTTGATGTTAATGGCTTGCTAAGAGACAACAGTGGTCTCCTGGCACCTTGTAGGCCCTCTTTAGCATATGAAAACTCCGTTGAAACCTTCCTTCCCCTCCCCTTCCCCCAACCGCAGGGTACTTAACCTGTCACCCTCACAACCGGGGCAGCAGCTCTTCCTGGCCACCGGTCCTGTCCCCGTGCTTTAATAAACCACCATTTTGCACCAAAGAGGTCTCAAGAATTCTTTCTTGGTCATCAGCTCCGGACCTCAGCCCACCGAACCTCACTTAGGTTCTGGAACTTCATCAGTGCCATCAGTGTCCCTCTCAGAAAACATGACCAGGTGGATGGGTCATCCTACAGAGAACGCCTGCGCCAGCCACAACCGCGGTGTCGCCTAGGATGAGTGCCCCTTAGTCCATGCCACATCCCGGCCTCACCAAGAGCTGGGTAGCTGCGGGAGCAACACGGACCCATCCCCTGTCCTCATAGAGCCCACATGCAGAGGGGCTATGCAGGAGACGTTGACTGAATGGATTAGTGACTGGGTGAGCCTTAGGGATCCATCTCAAACAGAAACACGGGGGAAAGCCTCCCTTGAAGTGTTTCTGTGCCAGCCCCGCTGTCATAGGGAAGGAAACAGACTGGTCTTGAGGGGACAGGGCAACGTAAGACCAAGTGGCAGTGCTACTGGAAAGCTCCTTGGGGCTCCAGGTCTGCTACCTGGCTGCTGTTGATACCACGAGATGCTCTGCTGTGACCGGGACCCTTAGAAACTGCTTTTATTGGCTAATCATTATGCAGAGATGACATGGGGCAGGGAAGAATGGTACCACGAGCTGTGCCCAGCATAGAGATGTGTACACAGAGTCACCTAAGAGCATGGGTGTGCCCACAAGCACACAATATCATTCTTCTTGTTTCTCTTCCCACTCTTGCCCTCCTTTGGATTTTCTTTTTTCAAGAGCATGAGTGGGGTGTGTGTGTGCGTGTGCGCGCGCCTGTGTGTGTGTTTTGGCCTGTGGTCTACCCTGTAAGTCTACTCTGGGCTCCCAGTGGGGGCATCCAGGGCTCGCTGGTGAGTTCCCACCTTGACACCTCGGGATACACTGAGGTCCAGATTGCCTGGGCCTCTCTGCTCACTTAGACTCCTCCCTAATGGCTGCACTCAAGCTGTTGCTGCCACCACCTTTCAGCCGTGATGCTAACCAGCCTCCTGCCTCCTGCCTCCTAGGCACTGATTCAATTAGCCAAGGTGCCCACCTCCTGCAAGGGCCATTTATAAAATCAGCTGGGGCAGCTGGAGACCTCAGGGAGGGCGGGGCTGGGAAGCAAGTGGGGAGGTCAGTGAGTGACAGAGGGAGGTAGAGGGATGGGAGGGGGTTTTGGGGCAGGGGCATGTGATCTGATTAGGCATCAGTCTGGCTTCCCCTGGCGAGCAGCTGCACATCACTGCCCTGCTCCCATCCTCAGCTCCCAGGCCAGTCCAATGCCGACTGGCCAGCAAGGAGCAGGCCCCATCCATCTCCTGGCCCTGGCCAGGCTTGCCCCTCTCTTCCTGGCCTCTCTCTCATGTTACAGCCCTCTTTTTGACACCAGCTCCTGGATGCCTGGGCCAGAGGTAGCTGGTGAGTTCAGGAAGGGCTGTGGGTGGGGGAGCACCAGGTTCCAGAGGATCTGGTGTGGAACCAGAGTCCCAGAGCTGGGATTAAGTAATTCTAAGCCCTGCACCCTGGCAGCCTTCTGCTTTTAGACGGAGCAGGGGAGGGGGAGGGTGGCATGAAGGTGTGCCTGAAGAGACTATAGTAGTTGGGATGACAATACTGTTCTTGAGTCTGTACAGCCTTTCCATATTTATAAGCGGCTTCAAGGGTGTTTGAGGTAGTCGGCGAAGCACACAAACTGTGGCCTGATGACCTGGGTTCAAGGTCATCTGCCTCTGCTACTTGCTCTCTGCGTGTCTTTGCGTACCTGTTCCAAGCATCTGTGTGCACATCTGTAAAATGGAGATACTAATGATATGCGTCTCAGAGGTTTGCTGTGAAGACTAAGGGAGGGAATAACCACAGGGCACTAGGGCAGTGCCGGGCCCATCCAGAGCTCCCATCTTACCCACAGTCTCGCTGTACTTCCAACCAAGCTGAGGCAGACAGGGTGAGATGTCCCCATTTTATAAGCAAAGGAACAGAAGCAGAGAGAAGCAGAGCCCCCTACCTTTGGGAGCTGAACTTGGGCTTTGTGGAAGCAGGAGGGCCTGGTTGGGAAGGAGAGATAGGACTTTGAGAGGAAAGAAAAATATAGTCAAGGAGAGAGGAGGAGAGCCACATCAAAGCCTTTTGGAGCTGGCTATATAGCTTCTCCTGAGGGGACTCTGCCCAGCTGGGCAGAGCAGCACTGTCTGGCCCTTTTATGCCCAGAAATGGGAGAGCTTAGAAGTAGGCTGTTTCATGGACTAGAAGGCCCCTGGCTTGAGGCAGAGCCAGAGAGCAGAAGCCACAGGGGAGGTCTCCCCCCTTCATCTGAGCCTCTGCACCCACTCATGGCCTGGCAGCTGGGACCCCAAGGCAGGCACAGGCTCCTTGCTGGGAAGGGGCACCCGGTGGTCCGGCCTGGCTGGCGAGCGGTGCCCACTAGTAGGATCAAAACACAGCTGTGGAGCCCCTGCCCCGCAGCCAGCGGATGGTTGGTGGGAGGAGGAGGCTGAGGAGAAGGGGGCGGAAGGGACGCAGAGACCTCTGCGGGAGCTGGCTACCTCTCCCTCTGGACTGCAGAGTCCAGTGGGGGAAACTACGGGGGTCCCCCGATGTGTCATGGTTTCTGGAACCGCGAGACTCCCCATCCAGAAGCATTCCCCCAACTGACTCCAGGAATCCCAGGCCCCGCCTTTCGGGTCGTCCCCCCTCTCCCAGCAGAGGCCTCTTTAAAAATGCAAAGTGAGGATGGGCGAGAGGCAGGGTCCCGACTGCAGACTGCGGGAAGGGAGGCGGGAGGGGGGAAGGGCCCCGACCGGGGTTTGGAGGGACCGGCTGGTGGGGGCTGCCCCCCACCACCCTTGCAGCCCGGAAACCCCGCAGCCAGGCGCAAGGGCCCGGAAGGCGCAGACAGCGCCGGGCTCTGCCTAGAATGCGGGCTGGCGGTCTTCCCCTGTTGGAGCCCACCTGTCTTCCTGTGCCCATCTGGGCGGCTCAGCCCCACTCCTCCACAGCAGGGCCCTCGGGGTTCCCCGGGAGCTGAAAAACCCCTCTCCTGTGACCTTTCAGGGAGCAGAACATTGGAGCCAGAAGGCGCCTTGGCTACCATCTCGCCTGAGTGCTTATCTTCCACTTAAGGAAACTGAGGCCAGGTTAATTTTGAATCCCTTTCAGATGTATTTACATTTTATTAGAAATTGTTTACAGTTGTGCTTAATGCAAAGGAACGCAAGGCTGATGGCGAGTCCTGTGATGCCCACAGGGAGACATTTTCAGTCTTTTAGGTGCCCAGGGGAGGGACCAAGGGGCGGGGATTCCTGAATGCTCTAGTCTAGGATCTCTGAGCAAAGCTGTCTTCACTCCCCCAATGTCACCCCTGCAAGTCCCTGAGCAAATGCCCAGGGGTATGAGCCAGAGGCCCAGGTTAATTAAGGGCAGCTTAGACAGAGGCTGTTCATTTTCTGCTGGTTACCTCACTGATCCATACAGAAAGGAATGCTATGCAGTCCTATTCTCTTTCTATTTTCCTCCGATAACTATGTCCCCTCTTCTTTGCCTTTGTTATCCTTGACCCTAATCCCCAGCAGCAGCTTTCCTCAGCAGGGTGGCAGCCGGTTCTGGGCTCCCAGTTTCCTGCTTCCTCCTGCAGAGAGGAACAACTCGCTCCATGAGCCGTTATGGGGCAAGGGCAGCTGAAGGATTGGTGGGGAGGAGAGGGAGCAGGGAGAGGCAGATGGTTCGACCTGGCCAGACGGGAAGGTGTGGACAGAAGAAGGAACAAACTGAGATGGTGACCAGGCAAGGGACTGGAGGTTCCAGCAGGATGGGGGGGGGGTTCCCTGGGGAACTCTGGGAGAGCGGTTGGGATAAGACCACGTTGCCCTGTCACAAAGGAAGGAAAAGCCTCAAGAAATGACAGTCTGTGGACAGCAGAGTGGTCACCAAAGCCCGGTTCCAGTGCTGCTGGGTGCCTGGGGGGCTGGTTAGTTCAAACCTGGGGTTATGCCAGAGGACCAGTGAGAAAAATCCTCAAGGACTGTTAGCTGAGACGGAGTGGGAAGCTGGCTGGGTCTGGGGAAGGGAGGTGGTGCTGGAGGAGGTTAGAAGGGGGGGAGCATGACCCGCCAAGTTGCGCTGGCTGGGCATAGAACCAGGGACACGGAGCACTCAGCAGGCTTTCGTGGACCTGGGAGGCTGGAGAGGAGCCTGAAGGAAGTAAGAACTGGCTTTCCGAGCCAGGCATCCAGTGTCTGGGACCTGCAGTGCCAGCTGGGCAGAACGGAGCAGCCAAGCCCAGCCTGAATCTGAGGCGGAGACTGGGCCACCTACCTCCCTGCAGGCATTTGGACCTTCAGGCTTTGTCAGATCCTGACAGCCAACTTGTGATTTCCGGCTCCTGCTTTCTGGCTTGGCTGGCTCAGCACATGGTCCTGCTTCCCAATAGACAAAGGGAGCTGCCTCCTTTAAAAAAAAAAAAAAAAAAAAGTCTTTGATTCCCCAAAGGGGGCAGCAGTACAGAGTATAGAGGTGTCTGGGCTTGGGGCATCTCTGCTCTGTGCTCTTAACCTTGAATGTCCATGATGGCGACAGTATGGTATATCACACAGAGCACTGAACTAGGAGCCCAGATCCCTGCTCTGCCACTAACTGGCTGTGGGATTCTAGGCAAGTCACTCCCCCTCTCTGAGCCCCAATTTTTTTTTTTTTATCTGCAAAGTGAGAGAGCTGCATTAGGAGACCTTTAATGTTCCAATGAGCTCTACAGTCCTTTGTTTTAAGGCAATTGCCAAGGACAGAAAGGCAGTGGGAATGACTTCAACAAGAGGGAATATTGGAAATATGAGTTACAAAATCTTAATTTAAATGTAGACTGGACTCACAGACGGAGTTCAGACGTGTCTGGAGAACTGGTAGGGTGGATCCTCTCGCATGAGAGACAGAGGAGTTTCCTGGAAGAAACCTCACCATCAAGGAATGAGACAGCATTGCAGCGTCTCTGTGGATGGTTGTACAGGTTGGGCAATGAACAATGCTAGCGGGCTCAGATGAGCATGACAAACTTGGTTGAGGAATAAAGCACAAGCTGTCAGAGAGATGGGGTGCTCTGAGGACTGTATAATATCTACGTGGCTACCATACAGTACCACAGGGCTGTGCACCACACAAGTCCAGGGGTGCCGTTCACATGGACCATGGTGGAGCTGTGCTTGGGTATCTATCTCTTGGTCCTGTCTTTCAGCACCCGTCTTTCACTTGGAGCACTGGCTGCACCTCTGGGCATTTCTTACAGTTGGGTTTGAGATAGAAAAGAGACAGTACCTTAGGAGTTTCTGGTGCCCAGTGGACACAGAAGTGCAGGAGCAAAAGACATAGGCATGGTGGTCTCAGTGGAGGTGGCATCAGTACTAGAAGACAAGACAGCCAGTACCTGGGTTAACCATAAACGTCTGGGGGCGCCTGGGTGGCTCAGAGGGTAAGCGTCTGTCTTCGGCTCAAGTCATGGTCTCAGGGTCCTGGGATCGAGCCCCATGTTGGGCTCTCTGCTCAGCAGGGAGCCTGCTTCCCCCTCTCTCTCTGCCTGCCTCTCTGCCTGCTTGTGATCTCTCTCTCTGTCAAATAAATAAGTAAATAAAATCTTAAAAAAAAAACAACCATAAACGTCTAAGGGGCACTTTTCATGGACTTGGGGCTTTCATTAGTAGGTGCCTGCAAAAGACTGTACTATCTTGTGTCCCCTTCCTTGGCAGGTGGCCTTAGAGCTCTCCCTCTGTACACCCGCCTTTCTTCCCTCCCGTGGTCCCGGCTGGGCTCGCCCTCTTTCAGCTCCCAGGAATGCCTGTCACCATGTTTAAATCACCCATGACCTGAAACCTTCTCCACTCCATGTAGCTTTCTGCCATGCCTCTCCTCTCAGCCATATGCCTGGTCCTCTCCGTTCTTTTCACAAAGGGAGTCATGAGGGAGAGACGGCAACTTTGGGTTTGGAAGTCATGATCAGCCTCTGGGGCTGCTTTGTCACACTGTATCATATCATCTCAGCACCTGGGTGTGAATACCAGCTGCAGCTGTGGGGACGATGGCCCCTCGCCTGGACACAGGGCTTCCTAGAATCCAAAGCATTCCACATTCTCCTTGGTTCCTTTCAAAACAGTGCATGTTATTGTATTTTACAGATGAGGACGCTGAAGACCAGACTGGAGACTTGATGACGTGCTCAAGGTCACAAGGCTCCTAAGTGGCCACGTGGGATTCAGCCACGCACGCACCCTGCCTGGTGGGTGCGCCAGGCACCCTTTGTGATTCAAGAACTTCCAAGAGGCAGTGTCGCAGAAAGGGAAGAAAACCGGCTCTAGCACTTGCTTGTGCTACCTTGGACAAGTCGTTTCGCTTCTCTGAGTCTCAGTTTTCCCATCTGTGAAGTAGGCTGAGTCATATCTGTCGACCTCCTGGGGTTGCCACGTGGCTTAAATAAGATGGTGGGAAAGCGAATGGAAATTGTGAGCCTTTATTCCATCATGACACTTATCAGCTCATATCTCAGGGACCACCTGAGCTTCTGAGAGGTGCGGGACTGAGAGCAGTGTGAATGGGACCTAAGGTGGCTCTATGGTGGGGAGGTGGGAGCTCTGAACTCTAAGATCCACCTGTCCTTGGAGGGCCAGCTGCCTCCCTCTGAAGCTTGGCAGAGGCAGCACACACAGCCGGGCCTGGCGTAAAGGTGCCAGGGCACAGGGAGACTTTGGCACCTATGGGAAGGCTGATGGTGCACCGAGGCTTGGGTCTGGCTCCTTTAAGTCGCTGCCCCTTCCTGCTGATCCAGACAGGGGGGCAGATGATGGATGGCCTGAAGAGGTGGGGGAGGGAAGCCACAAGAAAAAGTGGGATGGAGAACTGACCAGCTGGCGAAATCTCCAGATCAATGGAGACCCTCTGAATGGAGGAGCTGCACGTAGGGAGACTGGCGGCCTGTGGTTGGGCTCCCCAGGGCCTGTTACACACTACCCTGCTCCCAGAGAAGAGAGCAGTTCTGGCTGGAGGCCTAGAGTCCTTTCCTGCCCCCCTATTCCCACTCTAGGATACCCCAGAAGCCTTCTCTACCGCCCTCCCCACGCCCACCCAGGCTATGCTCTGTTCAGGAACTGAGGGGGTAGGTGTGGTCTCCATCCTAGAGAGCATACTGGCTCTTTATTTTTTTTTTAATTTATTTTTTATTTTATTTTATTTATTTATTTGTCAGAGAGAGAGAGAGGGAGAGAGAGCGAGCACAGGCAGACAGAATGGCAGGCAGAGGCAGAGGGAGAAGCAGGCTCCCTGATGAGCAAGGAGCCCGATGTGGGACTCGATCCCAGGACGCTGGGATCATGACCTGAGCCGAAGGCAGCTGCTTAACCAACTGAGCCACCCAGGCGTCCCGATACTGGCTCTTTAAAGTGTGTCCCTGCGGCGCCTGGGGGGCTCAGTTATTAAGCGTCTGCAGCATGGGGCTCAGGTCATAATCCCCAGGTCCTGGGATCTAGCCCCTGCATTGGGCTCCCTTGTCGGCAGGAAGCCTGCTTCTCCCTCTCCCATTCCCCCTGCTTGTGTTCCTTCTCTCACTGTCTCTCTCTCTGTCAAATAAATAAATAAAATCTTAAAAACAAAACAAAACGAAACAACTTAAGTGTGCCCTTGATAAAGCTGAGCAGGTGGGGGTGCCAGGGTGTCCTTCTATGGCTGCATCTGGATGCTGGCACATTCCGAATGTCCCAGGCTTGTCATTGCTGGCCAGCGTGGGCACCTTTAGGTCACTGATGGCTTGGTCTTCAGGGCCACCTCCTGCCCCCAGAAGGTGAGGCTGCAGAAGGGACAGCCATATCACACCCTCAGCTCCTTCTCTGGGAGGTCTGGACTCCAGATGCCCTCCCAGCAATTCACGGTACCCCTAAGGGGAGTGATAGAGTTGGTCCCTAAGTAGCCTGGGGTCCCCTGATGGGCAAGCTCAGACACCACCCACATGGGTCATCTTCCCAAGTGAAAGGATAATCTGAAGGACTCTTTCTGTTCTCAGGGGTCCTCCTGAGGCTAGGCTCTGGACTGGCTCCCCTGAAGAAGCCCAAGTCTGGCCCGATCAGAGCTGTTGGGGGTGCTGGGGAGTAGGAGACAGTGATCTGGGGCCCAGGACATTCCTCTCCCTGGGGCCCAAGCGTGTGCTTTACGCACATAGGATGCTTGGTAAGGTTGGCTTCAATGGGCTCACAAATCCCCTTGGCTCTGAGCAGTCTCCTGCTTCACCCATAAATATTCTTCTGGCCTTTACTGTGGGGTCTGCAGCCCAGAGTGCCAGCGTGCCAGGTCTTCTGGGCACCTGAGGTTTTGGACCTTGTAACACTGAACTAAAATGCCAGGGAACCTCCGAAGAGCTTCATACTGGGCCTGGCTGGGGGCCACTGCTCCAGCGAGCCAGAATCTGTGCAACTCACTCCTGGCCCTGGCTACCCAGACAAAAACACGATGAGGCCTTCTTGAGGGGCTTGGCTGGAGAAGAGGAGAGAGGTGGTCAGCTGATACACCTTTCTCAGGAGTCAGGGAGAGCTGAACTGACTTTAGAGGTGGGCCAGCACTTGGCTGTGAAATTCGGGGCCTGACTTCCCACTTTGTGCTCATCTGCCTTGAGGCACTCTGAGCAGGGCAGGAGGGGGCCCCAAATATCTCCCCCATATAATTCACCATTATTCCTGGACTCCATTTGCTCATGAAAGATTTGATCATTTCTAAATGTCTCCCTTATAAAATGCAAATACTTCTATAAAGTAGTCATGGCCTAAGCTCATTCTTAGCCACCATCTCAGTTATTATCATTTGGTGGGATGTAGACAACAGCTAGAACCTTGGTCTGGATGGGGTGTTTGTGCGCCTGCGCGTGTGCTTGTGCATGTGTTCGGGTTGGAGGCAGGAGATATGTGCTTCCACTCATTCAGCAAGTATTGATGGAGCATGGGGGAAGTGCCAAACAAGTGTTCTTGGTCCTGGGGATGCAGAGTGAACATAAGAGATGGAAATCGGCCCTTGTGGGATTTCCATTCTTTGGGGAGAGGGGAATAATAAACAAATAAGAAACAAGTGAAATTGATGGGATATCAGTTTGTGCTATGGGAAAGAACCAAGCAGGAAGGGGCTAGGATTTATGGAGGGAGGAGGGGCAAACCTCTGCTGGTAGGGGCGGTGGCTATGAGGAAGAGGTGGTGTTTGCCAGCACTGAGACCTGAGGCACTCACTCTCAGGTGTGCAAGTGCCATGGGGCCTGCTATCTGTCCCTGCCCCCCTCCTCCTACATTCAAAGCCCCAAGATCCACAGAGCTCTTGGGTCCCAGCAGAGAAGACTATAGGGAACCAGTCCCCTGGCAGACCAGCTGGAAATGTTTCCCGGGGTTGGCAGGAAGAGGGAGCTAGTAGAGCTTGCTAGGTCTGGACCAGCCCAAATAAGTGAGGAATGCGGTGCTTGCTCACCTCGCATGGCTCATTACCCAGCCCTAATCTGGGCGATTTCTCTCTCTCTCTCTCCTTTTTTTTTTTTTTTCATACCAAGATCTGTGGGGTGAGGGGAGCGGTGGAGCTACTGGAGTTACAGGGGTCACTCTGCAGCAGAAATTCAAGGTTTGGGATAGCACTGTGGGGGGCAGTGGTGGGTGGGCGAGGGCTTGTTTCAGAAAACACCTGGTTTCCTTCCCACCCTCTTTCACTCCCTCCCTCTGTCCATTTCTCCATTCACTTTTCTCTCCCTCCTTCATTTCACCATTGAGGGTCTTCTCTGGCTAGGTAAAGGGGCAGAAAAAAAAAGGCAACAAATTCTTGACTCAAGGAGTCTAGTGGGGAGATGGGGAGATACTCAAAGCGTGGTATGTTTGAGTGCTCAGGCGTCCACACACATAACACCAGAGTGTGGATGCCTGGTCCATGGAAGGAGGCCTGACTCTACTCGGGCATCAGGGAAGGCTTCCTGAGGGAGGTGATGCAGCAGCCGCACCCCCAGACTGGGAGGGGAGAAAAGGGTGCTGCTCCAGGTTGAGAGACTTGTGAGTTTCATCACAGTGGGTAGAGGTCTGGCTCTGACCTTCAAGGACCCTTACTGTCAAGAAGGAAATCTGAAGAAGGGCTTACCGGGACCAGTGGTGCAGGGCAGAAAGGAGCAAGTCTGGAGGGTCATGCCTCAGAGAGCTGCGTTTCTCATGGGCAGACACAGTGGGATCACGGACTGCTGGCCCTGGAGAAGTGGAGAGACGATCCAGTCCAATTTAGTCCTTTACATACGTGGGGACAGGCCTCGAGGGGCCAGGAAAGCTGCCCGAGGTCCCAGAGCGACAGCCAGGGAGCTTCCCGCCCAGAGCTGTCCTGAGCATGCTTGCTGGTGCGACGGCCCGCGCTAACTGAGCCTTCGCTGTGCGGAGCGCCGTTCTAAAGGCTTTCTGTGGACCAACTCCTGCGTCCTCACAAACCCCCTGGAGGTGGGTGGGCTGTCACTTCCGGATTTTTCAGAGGAGGAACCTGAGGCAGAGCAGGTAGGTCCCACTGCTAGTGTGAAGGAGCAGGGCTTTGAGCCCCGCAGTTTGCCCCAGCGGTCACCTTCGCCCCCTGGCGGTGACGTGGAGAGGTGGCCCCGCTCTCCCTGCCTGAGCACCAGGCGGGCATTGGTGGGTGCGGCACAGTCCCAGAACCCTCCACACTCCCCCAAATCATCTCAACTCCCTAGTCTCCCTGATGCTTATGATTTTTGCAGACTCTCCAGCAGAGAAGGGCTGGGAGATCTTGAATAACCGACGCTGGGGGTGGGAGATGGGGAGGCCATTATTTCCAGCATTTGCTGATTTCTTTGGTGTCAATATTCCATATATGGCCATTTCTCAGCCATCAGGTTGACATCAGTTGGCCTGCAAAACTCCCGAAAATCCTGCCATCAGCTTTCAACATGGAACAACTCTAGCACGCCCCAGCAACAGCCCCCCCCTTCCTTCCCCACCCTGCCTGAAGCCCCCCTTTCTCCCATCCCCTGCCTACTCTCATACAGCCTCTGATTAAACTGGGTTCACATAAACGGGTATGATTTGAAAGTTCTCATCTTGGGAGGTTTGAAAACGGTTTTATTTCCTCTGCTCAAAAAGAAATAATAATAAAAGATTCATGGAGTGCTTCCCACTATAATCATTTCCTGGAAGGGACCTTAGTGATTTAGTTCAAATTTTGGTTTTATAGATATGGAAAGTCGGCCCCAAGAGGAGGGACTGGCCCAAAGGCACACAGCCTGTGACTCCCCAGCCTCGGCGAGAAGCGAGGTCAGTCTCCTGGTCCCCTGGCTCTTTCTCCTGTCATGTCACAGAACTGCTCCGGGTTCAGCGGGAAGTGATTCATGGCCAACAGAAGGAAAATGCAGGATGAATTTTGGCTTTGCCCCATACCAGCCTATGGCTTTGAGCCAGCATCTTAAATGCTTTGAGTCTTAGCTTTATCATTTTAAAAATGCCGATCTTATTAATACTTGCCTTCTGTTTCTCACAGGGGTGTTGTGAAGACCAAAAGAGATAAATGGGTAGCAAAGTACATCTAAAGGAAGGAAATACAAATGGTTCTTAAATGTATACAACGATGTTCAATCTCATTCAGAATAGTAGAAATACAAATTAAAATTACACTGATAAATAATTTTTGCTCCTATCAGATTGGCAAGAGTCCAGAAATTTGATAACACATTCTAATAGTGAAATTGTGAGGAAACAGCCACTCTCATATTTCTCAAGGCAAGATAAATGTGTGTGACCTCTATGGAGGGCAATTTGGCCATAGCTATCAACATTATAAATACACAGATCTTCTGACCCAGCAATTCCACTTCTGGGAATTTATTCTGCAAATATATTTGTGTAAGTGCAAAGGACCTATCTTTATGGCTATTTGTTGCAGCCTTGTTTGCAATGGGAAAAGACTGGAAACAAAGTAACTGTCCATCAAGAGGTGTCTTTTTGGGAGACTCTGGTTCACCCATGTGAGGAATACTATGTAGCCATAAACAGGAAATAGAAAGAAAGTTTTGTATGATGTGTAAGACACACTGTCAGGTGCAGAAAAGCAAGATGGAGAGCAGTCTGTACAGTATGCTGCATTTTGTGCTTTAAAAAGGGAGACTAAAGGAATATTTGCTTGTGCCTACATAATGAAACTCTGGAAGGATCTCTGAGGAGCTAATAACAGGTGGCCACTTGTGGGGGATGAGGTTGGGATCTGGAAGGATGAGAGATGGGAATGTCAGGGAGAGTCCTCACTGTTTGCCTTTTAGTATGTATTTTTAATTTTTCCAACCTTGTAAGTGCATTAGCAATTCAAACATGTGAATAAAACATGGCTTTGTAAACTGGAAAGCACCTTGCTGATGCTAGTTACTTGGGCCGTCGCTAATATAAAAATGAGCTAAATGGCATGACTAGCACCAGAGTCTGCGGGAAGGCAAAAGCAGAATGCTTGGGGATGGAAGAAGGCAAGGGCAGTGGCAGCGGGGGGGGGTGGGGGGTGGGGTCCCGAAGGAAAAGCATTCTGTGTTGTATGGGAAGTGGTCAGTCAGGGTGATGCAGTGGGCCCCGGGTAGTGAGGAGGGATGCAGCTCCCGTCCAGGTTGGTCAGACTGGTCGTTGTCTGTTACATCCAAGCTGCCTCTTGCATGACATCCAGTTTGTTGGGGGTATTGGCACCAATCCTCCCTGGTTTGTTCAGGAGCTCTGGCTTCAACGCTCTGGGTCATGAGTGCAAGC
This sequence comes from Lutra lutra, assembly GCF_902655055.1. Classification (NCBI taxonomy): domain Eukaryota; kingdom Metazoa; phylum Chordata; class Mammalia; order Carnivora; family Mustelidae; genus Lutra; species Lutra lutra. Next base: position 44,599,308 of record NC_062279.1, on the reverse strand, counting down.
ATTCTACCTGTATCGGGCTGCATAAACCTCTCATAATGCTTTGAAGTGGGCCCTGGGATGATCTCCATTTTACAGATGACGAAACTGAGGCACAGAGAGGCCAAGCACTTTATCTGATAGTGGGAATGGAGCTGGGTTGTGATTACAGGCAGTCTGGCTCTGGCACAGTCCTCCCAATCTCTATGGGACACAGCCTCTTGGTGTGAGCCCTGTGGCTTCCTTGACTGTTCGGTGTCATCTCTGCAGCTCTTGGTCCTTTCTCCCGCTGTGCCTGGATTAGAACATCACTGCTGGGTCAGAAAAGAGACCTTTGATGTCTGTGAGGTGAGGAGAACCATCACTAATCTGGAGGGCCCCTTTGTTCCTACTGGATCTTTTGGGCACTGTTTTGGGTCTGCTGAGCCCTGTGTCCTAGAGCTTCTGCCTTTCCTCTCAGGGAGGAATTGGGGCAAGGATGGGAAGTATTAGAGTACCCCCTCCCCTTTACATCTCTGATATCCCAGAAACAAATCCTAGCAGACAGAGGCCTCTTGCCAATTAGACCAAGGCAAGGGCCTTGCTATCTGTGGTGGGATCTGGGGGGGAGGCAGGGCTGCCTGGCAAAGTAAGAGCATCATGTCTCCAATTAAAGTTGTGAGGATTCATCTTCTAACTCAGCCCCCCTCAGAAATTGACATTTATTAGGTTGTCAAAGTTGATTTTTCTTCCTGGCCCTTTCCTGCCCCTAACTCTGGGGTTGTGTCTGTGTGTGTGTGTGTGTGTGTGTGTGAGAGAGAGAGAGAACATGCTTGTAAATAAATACCTATATTCTGCTTTTCAAAAACTAAAAATGTGGTATTTATCCCTAATAGAGATTTGGCTACTTGATTCCTGAGAGAGTGGAAGGTAGCTCCCCTGGGGGGCATGAGCCCCCATAGAGGGCAAAGGGTCTGAGATGATGCTAGTCTTATCATCCGGGGTGAAGCCAGCCCCATGTAGAGATGGAGGTTGTCCACAGCGTGATTTTAGAGGTGCCTGACCCCGTCACCCTGAAAAAGTCTCTCTTGCATGTACCACCGGACCCGGAATTCCTCCCCTGGGGTATCATTCCTATGAATTTATTCATCCCTTTCCTGGCATCTCTTTTGAAGTGGAATATTAGTCTCTAAGAGGGGAATGCATTAAGTCACTAACATCCCAGAAGCAAAGAATCCAGAGCTGGAAGAGATTCTGAAGATGGTCTTATGTTTTCTCAAAGAGAGGAAGCTGGGATCTGCCCACAGTCACTGAGGATGTCAGGGACTGTGGTGGGGCCATTGCCCAGATCCTCTGATACCAAGCTCAGTGGGACCTGGTTTATCAGATTAGTCTTCCTTGGGGATGAGAGGGGGCCTAGTCATATGTAGGCCTGACCCCCAGGTGAGGGAAGGCTGATGAGGCGGGAGTGATAGGGAAAGGTTATAGGAAGGCTGGACCAGTGTAAAGACAATTTTGTTGTATTTCCTCTAATCGGATATGCTGCCTGTCTCATTTTCTTTATTTTACATGGTGACAAGGGCCTCAAAGGCAGCGGCGCGGTGGCTAGCTGGCCTTGGCCTTCCCTGAGAGGGTATGTGCCAGACTTCGATCACCGTCCCCACCTTCACCAGTTTTGCCATATTTTTGTGCCACTTCTGTTAATATGACAATATTTTTCTGTGAATGAACTCATTGTTTTAAAAAAGATTTTATTTATTTGACAGACGGAGATCACAAGTAGGCAGAGAGGCAGGCAGAGAGGCAGGCAGAGAGAGAGAGGAGGAAGCAGGCTCCCTGCTGAGCAGAGAGCCCAATGCGGGGCTCGATCCCAGGACCCTGGGATCATGACCTGAGCTGAAAGCAGAGGCTTTAACCCACTGAGCCACCCAGGCACCCCTAAATGAACTCATTTTAAACTTAATCTATTGAAAACAAAACTTTGTTTTACTATTATACTAGGAAAACCAGTTCTCACCTGCCAGAAATAGATGGTAATCACACAAATAAAAATAAGGAGATCAAAACAAGGTTATTAAAATTTAGTTAGGTGCCTTTCTTCCCAAAAGCTCCTAGCCTGAGGACTGTTTTTGCTTTGTAAAAAGGAAAATTAGCAAGTGTTGGAAAGGCATTAAAAACCTTCTAGCTCCCAATGAGAGCTTCTGGAGGATCTGTGTGAACTTCCTCAGGCTGTCCCAAACAGGGCCCCTGAAAGCAACTGCAACTTGTCTTCCAGTGTCCTACAGTCTAGAATCGAGATGTCAGCAGGGCCGTGTTCTCTGAGAACAGTAGGGGAGAGTCCTTCTTTGCTGCATCGAGCTTCTGGTGGTTGGCTGGCCGACCTTGCTGTTCTTGGTTAGTGGCCGTGTGTGTCATTCCAGTTTCTGCCTTCTGGTCACATGGCCTCTCCCCGTGTCCATCTCACAAGACCCTTCTGGTAAGAAAAAACAGCCATGTTGGATTAGGGACCCACGCTACTCCAGTGTGACCTCATCTTAACTAATTATACGTGCAACAAACTTATTTCCAAATAAGACCACATCCAGAGGCATTGAGGGTTAGGACTTCCACATATCTTCTTTTGGGGGGGGCGGAGGGAGGGGAAAGGTACAATTTGCTCCACGATGGTGTCTTTGAGAGAGAACTGAAAAAGGAGGACTTTTTCATTGTGTGGTCCATTCTATCTGATGCCTGTCCAAGGGCCAGCATCGAGACCCAAGGGGGTCCTGAGAGTGTGGGAAGGCTGTGAGTGCCCCCTGCCAACTGGGCTGAGGAATATGGTGATCTGCCAAGCTCTCAGGAGTAGATGGTGTTCTTGAGGCCTGAACGTGTGTTCTGCTCTGTCAGCCCGGGGGGAGGGGGGGGGGGGGGGGGGGGGGGGCAGTAGGTGCCCCTGCGGTTAGGATGAGTGTCCTCAGTGAGTCACAAAATCAGCATTGCAGATTTTGTAAGCCGCCAACACTTACTGAGAATCTCTTGGGTGCAAAACACTGTATTTCCCTGGAAGTTGGTGTGGAGTGTCTGGTCCCATGGGCCCACTATGGGGCAAAAGGACAAATGGAAAGGGCCAGATAGGTGGGCAAGGTGGGTGGGGGTGGGGAGGTGTAGCAGATGCTATGGCTTCTAGAGCAGAGAGGCAGCTGCCGCTCCAGGGGGAGTTTCTCAGGGACAGGTAGGAGGACTTTACTGAGCACTGCCAGGAAGGGAAATAGAGAAAGTCTCTGCTTCCCTGAAGCTCTGTTGGGGTTGGGGGAGGGGGAGATAGACAGCAAATACACCATGTGGCCATAGTGCTGAGGAGCAAAATGAAGCAGCCTAAGAGGACAGGGAGGAATATTCCTGGCAGAGGAGCAGCAAGCATGAAGGTGGGAGTGGAACAGCAGAGGCCAGTGAGGTTGGAGCAGAGTGAGTGGGAAGGAAGGTAGAGAGGCGGTGGGTGGCCAGGTTTTGGTGGGGTGGTTGGGGGGGGGCTGGTAATTCCACGTGGGTAAGGATGATGTATTTTAGCTTGAGTGTCAATGCAGGATTCTGAGCAGAGAAGTCAGTAATTTGACCTAATTTTAAAGGGGTCCCCCTACTGTTCTGCTGAGAACAGTTTCTGAGAGGCAAGAGTGGAAGCAGAGAGAGGTTCTTAGAGTGATCCAGACAAGCTGAGGGAGGCTTAGCCTGGGGGACAGCAGGAAGGTAGTGAGTGGGGAGAAGTGACTGGATTCTGGATGTTCTTTGAAAATAGATCCAATGAGATTTACTGGTTGGATCGGTTGTGAGAGACAGGAGTCGAGGCTGGCTCCCAGATTTTGGGCCTGAGCAGCTACAAGGATGGAGTTGCCATTCTCTGAGATGGGGAAGGCTGCAGGATGTGCAGGTCTGGAGGGAAAATAGAAGGTTCTGAGTAGGGTAGTTAAAGGTAGATGTGACTTTCCGGTGAAGGTGGTGGGCAGGCAGTTGCATACCTGGAACTCAGCGGGGAGTCTGGACCAGAGATGTGCATTTATGAGTTAGTTATTAGAGTTGAGATAGCATTTTAAAGCCATGAGGCAGAAGGAGCTCCCTGAGAAAGCGAGTGTTTGTAAAAAAGATAAGCCAAGGATGATCCTCGGGACACGGCAATCAGTAAGGCTAGAGTCCAGATCAGCAAAGACACTAGGGAGGGGCAGCTGGGGACCTGAGAGAAGACCCAGGAGAGAAAAAGAGTAGCTGCCCTGGAAGCTGTGGGAAAAATGGGTTTTGAGGAGGAGATGGTGTTCAGCCTGTTAATTAAATGCTGTGGGTGGGTCACTGTTGCAGGAAGGAAAGAAGAGAGAGGCAGGAGAACAGATTCCGTGGTGAGAGTCTCAGTGTTCTGGTTGCTTCTCTCTTCTCAGGAGCGTGAGAATCACAGACTGGGGATGAAGGGTAGGGATGAGGGCATCAGAAGTTTGAAGGGAGCAGACAAGAGAGAAAGAGGGCTCAGGAAATGTGGGATTGCTGAGTGGCCCTAAGAGCCACGTGACCAGTAGAACTCCAGAATTTCTGTATTTGAAGGAGGGACGTAGATCTGGTCAGAAGCGGAGCTTGATGGTGAACCTGGGAAACACCCACAGAAGGCTGAGAAATCTCCTTGGTTCACATCAAAGAGAAGAGGAGCCGAAGGGGTCAAAAAATAAAGCACACCCCTCAGAACCCCCCTCAGTGGAGGTTTTACGGACGGACAGGAGAATGAGCCTCCTAGGTGGGGTGACTCCTACAGCTGAGAACCGCGCCGTCCTTCTGTCGCAAGCTATGTGCAAGCACAGAAGTGAAGTAATGGGAGGAGAAGGAAGGAACAGGACGAGATGGGAGGACACCAGGTGACACGGCGGCCACACCACCTCATCTGTCAGAGAAAGAAACTCCTGTGACATCTCCTTCTTACTCTCCTTTCTCAAAGTATCAGGTCAGACATTTAGGCAGATTTTTCTAAGGGCATAGCTTGCATCTCTGGAGTACCTTGGCTAATTACATACAGACGCGCGCACACACACACACACACACACACACACACACACACACACACACAAAGTTCAAACATCAAAGTAGTCATCTTGGGCCATGAACTTATTGCAAAGATGTTGCCATGGCAGAAAATACTGCTGGAAGTGCTTTTCGGTAAATCCAGCTGAGCATGTGACACACTCTCCGACTGTTCTCTGTGGGGGTCAGTCTTTGCGTTCCAAGGGCAGATTTGATTTCCAGAACAGCCTAAAGTCATTTAGAGCCAAGTGTGATGACTAAAATTGGGGATTAGATTTTTTGTGCCCACTGATGAGGTCTGATACAGACAGAAGAAAACTGGCCTCGTCTTGGGGACAATACTTCTTTTAAGGGATTTAAGAAGGTATAGTGTGTGAAGTGCCTGGTATGGTTTTTGATCCGTGGTGTGCCGTTCATAATTGGTAATTATTAATATTCCTAAAACAGTGATCCTGAAATGAATAGAAGCGTCATTGAAGTAAATGGTTTGTCCCCCAAGGTGCTGGCTTTGAAGGGACAGACTTTATCTAGAATGATAAATTTTGCTAAGTCTGTTAAAAAAGCAGATTTATAACTTCATAATCATATCTGTTAATCTTTATCAACCTTGCAAGTCAGAGGATAAAGAGCTCTGTATCAGAGAGAAGAGCACCTGGAGGGGACCAAGGGGAAGAGAATAATGCCAGCCCCTCTGGCAGCCCCCAGGACCACCCATGTCCGCTGGTGATACCTGGTTATCCTGCACTCAGTGTAGTGGGTCACCAGGTATCAAAGGGACCAGATGTGTTGTCTCCTTTCCCCACTGCTGCCCTCAACGCTTTTCTGCTGGATGGCTGACGCCAGGAAAAAGCTCTAGGATGAGAAATTCTTGTCTTTGGTTTAAACCTTCAACCCTTCAGTACAAGAACAAATAATCGGGAAGAAGATAGCATAAGGATAGTTTACAGCTTTGTGTGAAGAAGGTTACTAACGCTTTTCCCGAGACCAGGTTTTGATAATACAAGAGTAGAGACAGCAGAAAGGCCATGGGTGTTTCTGCCAGAGGGGTAGGGAAGGAGGAGACATCACTGGGAAGTTAGAGACACCAAAGTTTCCCTTTGTGCAGAGCCAGGCTCACTCTGTGCATCCCTCCCCAAAGGGCTCAGGAGGGGGCTTCTCAGCCCACAGCTGTAAATGGTTAAGGCTGCCAGTGCCACCTGCTGCCATGGGGAGCAACAGAAAGACCTGGTCCTCATTGGGAATCTCGTGAGTTGGGTCAGCAGCTGTGGTTGCTCCCTCTCTGGGCCTCAGTTTCCTACGAAAGAAAGCAGTGGCTTGGGGCTCTATCAGTATTTCCTAGACAGTAAAATTTGATCTGCAAGAAGAAATACATTTTACATTGAGATCCAGTATATGCGTTCATAATTTATATGCATACATACATAATACAAACGTATATATGTACATTATATATATTTATGCATTTTGTATATACATTATACACATTATATGTGCACATATATGTATATACAATGTATCAGCTTGACTGGTCATGGCTTGCCAGATGAAACATTATTTCTAGGTACATCTGTGAGGGTGTTTCTAGATGTGTCTGTGAGGGTATTTGTGGATGAGATTAGCATTTCAATCAGTGCACTCAGTAAAGTAAATTGCTCTCCCCAATGTGGATTGATACATCCAATCCATTGAGGGGCCAAATAGAACAGAAGGCAGAGGAAAGAGGAATTCACCCCTTTTTCCTCCTTACTGCTTGAGCTGCGTCATCTCCTCTCCTCTTCTGACCTCAGACTGGTATTTACACCATTGGCTCCCTAGTTCTGAGGTCTTTGGGCTATGACAGAATTGCACCACCAGCTGTCCTGGGGCTCTAGCATGCGGATCTTGGGACAGCTCAGCCTTCTTTACTGTGTGAGCTAATTCTTCGTCATAAAGATTTCTCTCTCTCTTTCTTTCTCTCACACCCTCCCCCCACCTCCAAACATACAGGTATATATGTATGTATGTATGTCCTATTGTTCTGTTTCCCTGGAGAACCCTAACACACACATGTTTGTGTATATATATTTGTGTGCACATTTCTCTGTCATCTATCATCTTTTCATTTCTCTATGCATATCATCTATTATCTATCTACCTAGCTGGACAAAGGTTGCAAGACTTGTAGCTTAAAATACCTGAGAGTAGGGACGCCTGGGTGGCTCAGTTGGTTAAGCAGCTGCCTTCGGCTCGGGTCATGATCCCAGCGTCCTGGGATCGAGTCCCACATCGGGCTCCTTGCTCATCAGGGAGCCTGCTTCTCCCTCTGCCTCTGCCTGCCATTCTGTCTGCCTGTGCTTGCTCTCTCTCCCTCTCTCTCTCTGACAAATAAATAAAAATAAAATCTTTAAAAAAAAAAATACCTGAGAGTAGGTGATTGATCATGTCCTTTCTTGTTCTGCTATTTTTTAAAAAAGATTTTATTTATTTATTTGAGAGAAAGAGAGAGTGAGAGAGCACAACCTGGGGAGAGGGAGAAGCAGGCTCCCCACCGAGCAGGGAGCCTGATGTGGGGCTCGATCCCAGGACCCTGGAATCATGACCTGAGCCCAAGGTAGACCCTTAGCCTACTGAGCCACAGAGGCGCCCCTGTAATTCTGCTATTTTAAGCCTTTCCTTTTTTTTTCCCCCCCTTTAAAGATTTTACTTATTTAATTGACAGACAAGATCACAAGCAGGCGGAGAGCTAGGCAGAGAGAAAGGGGGAGGCAGGCTCCCTGCTGAGCAGAGAGCCCGATGCGGGGCTCGATGTGGGGCTCGATCCCAGGACCCTGAGATCATGACCTGAGCCAAAGGCAGAGGCTTAACCCACTGAGCCACCCAGGCACCCCTTAGGCTTTTCCTAAAGGCCGCTTTGGGTGACTGGCTGAATATGCAGTTAACGTCTCCCTGTCCCTGTAGAGCTCCTCGCACAGGGTTCGGCTTACAGAAAGGGTCTGTGACTCTCACTACCTGGGTTGGCCTCAGCATCTTGGAACCCGTGTCACTTCTCCCCCTTTGGCTTTTCCCTACAGGTACTCATTTCCTGCAGTGGCCTGCAATTTTCTTTGTTTTTATTTGAGTCTAATTAACAATGTTACGTTAGTTTCAGGTGTATGACATTGTGATTCAACAAGTCTCTAGCATATGCGGTGCTCCCCACAGGTGTGGCTTCCATCTGTCATCATACAACACTGTGACAATACCACCAACTAGATTCCCTGTGCTGTACCTTTTACCCCCATGGCCTATTCATTCCATAACTGGAAGCCTATGTCTCCCTGTTCTCTTCAACCATTTTGCCCATTTCCCACCCAGTCCTGCCCCTGGCAGCCATCAGTTTGTTCTCTGTAGTTATATGTCTGATTCTGCTTGCTTTTTTTTTTTGTGATAAAACATTTTAAAATTTTTTTAAATTTTTTATTATTTTATTTTTATTTTTTAATTTTTTAATAAACATAAAATGTATTATTAGCCCCAGGGGTACAGGTCTGTGAATCGCCAGGCTTACACACTTCACAGCACTCACCATAGCACATACTCTCCCCAATGTCCATAACCCCATCACCCGCCCCCGCCGCCCCCGCAACCCTCAGTTTGTTTTGTGACATTAAAAGTCTCTTATGGTTTGTCTCCCTCCCGATCCCATCTTGTTTCATTTATTCTTTTCTTAGCCCCCAAACCCCCCACGTTGCATCTCCACTTCCTCATATCAGAGAGATCATATGATAATTGTCTTTCTCTGATTGACTTATTTCGCCAAGCATAATACCCTCTAGTTCCATCCACGTCGTCGCAAACTGATTCTGCTTTTTATTTGTTTGTTTTGTGGTTTAGATTCCACAGGTAAGTGAAACCATATGGTACTTATCTTTTTCTGTCTAACTCGTTTCACTTAGCGTTATATCCTCTAGTTCCATCCATGTTGTTGAAAATGGCAAGATCTCGTTCTTTTTTATGGCCGAGTAGTACTCCATTGCATATATAGACCATTTCTTCTCTATCCATTCATCTATCAGTGGACACTTAGGTTGCTTCCATATCTTGGCTGTTGTAAATAATGCTGCAGTAAACATAGGGGTGCATCTTTTTGAATTAGTATTTTTATTTCCTTTGGGTGAATAATTACTGGATCATATGGAAATTCTATTTTTAACTTTTTGAGGAACCTCCATACTGTTTCCTATAGTGGCTGCACCAATTCACATTCCTATCCACAGAATGCAAGGGTTCCCTTTTCTCCTCATCCTTCCCAATACTTGATATTTCTTGTCTTTTTGGTTTTAGCCATTCTGAAAGATGTAAAGTGATATCTCATTGTGGTTTTGACTTCCACTTCCCTGATGGTTAGTGATATTTGCCAATTAATCCCCCCCACCGGCTTCCCAAAGTATAATTTACAAATAAACTTCTGATATACTTAAAGTATACATTGTGATGATCTGATATATGTAAGTATTGCAAAATGATTTCTATAATCAAGTGAATTAACCCATTCATCATTTCATATACTTATTCTTTCTTCTGTGAGGATGCTGAAGATCTTTTCTCTTAGCAAATTTCAAGTATATAATAATTAACTATAATCACTGTGCTATACATTAGATCCTGAGAATTCACTATCTTACGACTTTTACCAGTCTCTCCCATTCCTCATTTCCCTACTCCCTGGTTCCTGGCAACAATCATTGTACTCTGTTTCTGTGAGTTCAACTACTTTTTTTTTTTTAAGAAATTCCACATAGAAGTGATATCGTATCATACGGTATTTGTCTTTCTCTCTCTGACATATTTCATTTAGCATGATGTCCTCCAGAATTATCCATTTTGTTGTAAATGGCAGGATTTCCTTACTTTTTAAAGGCTGAATAATATTCCATTTTATATTTATACCACATTTTCTTTATTCATTCATCTATGTCTCCGTGGAGACATAGCTTGCTTCCGTATCTTGGCTGATGTGAATAATGCTGCAATGGGCCAAAAGTACAGAGATCTGAAATCATTTCTTTAGTGCTTTATCTGTAGGAATTCTTCGATGTCTATGTTTGAATTACGTTCCTCCAGAGAGGGTCTGTGTGTTTGTGTTTTTCAAGCAAAACCACTTCAAAATAATTTTTTAGCTGTGGTGTCTCACAGCTGGTATGAGTTTCAGACCCCAATCCATGTGAGGGCCCTTTTTGATTAGGATTTTTTTTTTTTTTTAGTTTTATTCATTTATTTTTGTGGGAGTGAGAGAGAACGAGAGAGAGTGAGAAGGAGCCAGTGAGAGCAAGAGAGAGCAAGTGCAGGAGCTGGGGTGGGTGGGTGAGGGACAGAGGGAGAAGCAGGCTCCCCACTGAGCAGGGAGCCCTATGCTTGGAATTGATCCCAGGACCCTGAGATCATGACCTGAGCTGAAGGCAGATGCTCAACTGACTGAACCACCCAGGCGCCCTGATTAGGGATTATCAGGTAGACTCTAGCCAGAGCAGAGATGGGCAGGAATCCCCACCATCTCCGGGTGTGGGGTGGATTTAATCAGGGTGTAGAGGTGTCCCAGTTTTGCAACAGGGTCTTTGAGCTGCCTCCCATTCCTCTTGAGTCCAGACTTTGTTTTGTAAGCTCCTTACCCCCATGACGATCATTAAAATGCAAGCTTCTGGCTAATGGAGTCATCTGATCGCCCCTCACCCCAGACTCCTGCGGGCACTTACCTCCTTAAGATTGGGCTTGCCAATGATTTTTGGCCTTTGGGGATTTTTCTTTCTCCCAGCTCAGCTATGTGTTTATTTTTATTCATCATATTTTTAAAAAAAGATTATTTATTTATTTATTTATTTATTTGACAGAGAGAGAAATCACAAGTAGGCAGAAGTAGGCATAGAGGCAAGCAGAGAGAAAGGGAGAAGCAGGTTTCGTGCTGAGCGGAGAGTCTGATGTGGGGCTCGATCCCAGGACCCTGGGAGCATGACCTGAGCCGAAGGCAGAGTCTTGACCCACTGAGGCCCCCAGGAACTCCTTATTCATCATATTTTTGGTGTTCTTCACTGTGAGAATTTTCTGGACCTCCAGACTATTGTATTACCTGAAATGAAAGGTCCTACTGAGTACTTCTCAACAGAGAAATCTGGCACCACAAGGGTCATCTCTCTTACACCAGGGATGTAAGGATGCAAATCTGGGGTATGTGAAGCATTAGCTCCACCACATGGTGGGGTGGCCAAGCTTTTCCTTTGGGGGTATGGGGGGTAAGGGGGGTAAGTGGACATCTGGAAGCTTCCTTGTTTAGGAGGGTAGTTGCCTGAATTCCCTGTCACTTATTAACTGTGACAGTTAACTCTGAACTTCCTGTGTGACTCTGGGCTGACATCTTAATCTCAGAAATCTCTTCCATACAGTGGAAATAATATTTGTACTACCTGATAGGGCTTCTGGAAGATCAAATGCACTAGCATCTAACATGGCGCCTGGAACTTGCCAAGTATTCAACACATGTTGGCTGCTATTGTTTTACTTCTTTCCTCTCTTGGCTGCCTTGTGGCCATGGTAGTTCCCATCATCTGAAAAGACTGTAGTCTCTGCACCGGGTGTCTGGGGACCCAAGTCACTGTCTAGCTGTGTGAATTGGGGCATGTCACTCTGTCTTGCTGTAGTCTCCTGTGTAAACACTCTGCTCATCTGTGACCTGAGAGGGTGGCCTACCTGATTTCTAAGGAGCTTCCACTCTTGCAGTCTGTGAGACTAATAAGAGTGCCGTGAAAGAGAACACACGCCTCAAAACAGCGTTTTCCCAGGCGCTCCCCAGTGTCCCAACGGGCTGGAGTTCCCAAAGCTGGGCTGTAAAAGCTGGATCTTAGGAATTTAGCACGCATTTCCCCCCACAGGAGTAGATTTTAAGTGGTGGTTAGCTTCTAGGGTTAGCTCACAAACCCCAGCTTAATCCACAATGAAGCAGTAACACTGTGCATTTGCATTGGAAATGGCGGAAAATAATGCTGTCATAATACTTGTAATTAAACAAAACAGAAAAACAATTCCATTGAATAAGAACTCATTTTTTATTTATCTAGAATCCTGGTGCTTGAGGGAAGCAGGTTAATTTTGAAGAGGAGGAGATCTATGGAAATGTGTTGGGGAGAGTCTGGGCTCTCTCAAGGGACTGAGATAGAGGCTGATGGCATGGGTTCTTTAAATGTCTGATTTTGGTTAAAAAAATCAAGTTTACCTCCTATTAGCTTTGACTGAAGTCCCCCTCTCATGTCTAAGGGTTTGGATGTAGTAGTGGAAAGCGGCGAGGCAGAGACGAGAACAGAGACTGGGAGGCAGGAGGCGGGAGTCATCCGAAGGTTACATGTGGGACCCTCAGGTGGGTTTGGTTGTGCCTTTGCCATGTTGGCACCCATAGTAATCATTTTCAGAGTTTTGAAAATTTTACTCTATTCTTCCATCTTTATTGAGGTGTAAGTAACAAATATGTAAGGTATATGACTTGATGCTTTGAAATAGTGTATGTTGTAAAATAATCGCAACGATCAAGCTAATGAACGTACCCAACACCTTGCATGGCTCCATGTGTGTGTATGTGTGTGTGGGGGGCACTTAATATCTATCCTCTCAGCACATTCAAGTACAGATCTTCTTTGACTTATGATGATGGCGTTACCTCCTGATAAACCTATTATGGTTGAAAATATCTTAAGTTGAAAATGGATTTAATGCATCTAACCCACCAGGCATCGTAGCTCAGCCTCACCTGCCTTAAACAGGCTCAGGACACTTCCATCAACCTATAATTGGGCAACACCATGTAACACAAAGCATATTTTACAATAAGGCATTGGATATCTCATGCAAGTGAACTGTACTGCAAGGGAAAACAGAATGGCTGTATGGGAGCAGAATGGCTGTCAGCGTATCACTTTTTGACCCTCATGGCTGGTTGTGAGCTGTGCTCCCGGCTACTGCCCTGCATCGAGAGAGGATCCTAACGTATTGCGAGCCCGGGGAACAGATCCAAATCCAAAATCTGAAGTATGGTTGGTACTGAATGACTATTGCTTTTGCACCATCGTAAAGTTGAAAAATCATTAAGTCCAACCATTGTGAGTCAAGGAATCATCTGCATACAGTACAGTATCCATATAGCATTTTAAAGGAAAATTTATGTGCCAGGATATTAAAGTGTTGTTAAAAAATTCCGGATTTCTGGCTCTGGGAAGCCTGGCACTAACCTTCCTCTGGGTGACACCAGGTCCTCTTTGTGTAATGAAGACATTTTCTTGTTGGCCCTTGCAAGCATTTGAGTTAGAAAATTCCAAGTGATGTAATTTTATAAGAGGAAAGGGATTTAAAAGAATGTCAGTGTGATTATGCATGGAGAGATGCTCTGAGAGGGAGTCAACTGAAAGAAGTAAGAAAAAGTAGAGAAAAGGGGAGGTGAGTCTTGCATAATCATGGGAAGCCAAGAAGGCTGGGGTCAGGGGAAACAGTTTGTCCTGTGGCCACCAGGTGGCCTCGTAGCCCAGCACAGCTTGGTTGTTGCTGGAGGGAACTTCCAGGTGGCGGGGAGAGGCAGGGGTGAAAATGTTTGGTATACTTTGATGTACAGGAGGTTTCCAACTTAAGCATCAGGGTTTCCATGCTCGGCCGACTATTTCTGTCCTCTGAGCCAAATCCGGAGGGCCCCCAAAGGAAAGAGTGTGCCTATATTTCTGATGGAAGGACAGTGTGACGACAGTAATGCCAGTTTCTTGATCCCGAGAATGGACTTGGCTGACCTTGCTGACTGAGAGGGCTCTCCTGTCTTTGCATTGTTCCGCGTGGGGCTGTCCACAAGCTCTGCACTGGTTACGAGTCGGGGGACTGCCTTCTAACCATGCAGCCTTCAATGCTTCCTCTCCCTGTCCCCGTATCACTCACAGCTTCAGAGCTGCTACAGCAGACCAGACTTCTGGGGCACCATTCTCGAGTTTTGGAGTGCACGAGTTCCACCGAGGGAATCTATTAACACGCTCGGGTCCATCTTAGACATCACAAAACAGACTCCCAAGGTATGCTCCGGACATGGGGTCCCTCCACCTGCATTTTGAGAAACACTGCTCTGGAGACTGGCTGAAAGAAGTTTCGGTTACACGTTCATGAAAGCCGGAGGCTCCGTGACCTGCCCTGCTCTCTGCATCTGGTACCCCAGACAGGAGGTGTGCACATAGGCTGGCTGTCTTCTGCCAGGCCTGGGCTCCCAGGGCTGGTGTTGCTCTCCATTTTTCACTCCCCCCGCCCCCCGTGTGCCCAAGCCTCGCTCACACTGGGTGTTCAACAATCAGTTCTGAATGTATAAATGAATGAATGGCTCCTTGTAGACACTCAGTACCCAGTTACTGAATGGATGAGGTGTCTTGTAGGCCCAGTGAAACATTCTACCTAGCTTTTTATCAGCTGGGGCAGAGATGGGGGGCGGATCAAGAGGGGACCTGACATTTTTCAAGTAGCTGACTGCTGAGAACAAAGCTCATCTACCCCCTGGGAGAGCAAAGGAGAGGGAAGGAAGCTCTCTGAGGATGTGTTTGAGCTTGCTAGTGTCCCCAGGGCCAATAAGGAGAAAAATAGATGATTGGAGAACAGTCATCTCTCTGCTACATGGTCCTTACCAGCTTCTGTTTGTTGAACAGCTACTTTGTGCCAGGCACCATGCTGGGTGCTGGGGCTAAAACCACAACCCAAACTGGCCATCCATTATCTCACAAGAGGTCATTAACTCATTTAATCTTTAGAACATCTATGTGAGGACTGGGTGAACCGTTACTTGGGAAAAGGGTTTATAAACTGTAGAGTGCTATCAAATGTCAGCATTGCCGGGAGGATGATTAGCTTTCCTCCCCGACGTCTGTAGCCTGCCCGGCAGCCTCCCAGGGTAGCGTGGGCACCCACCTTGCCTGTCTCCTTCCCGGCTAATTGGGGAGGCTCTCCGGGCCTGATTTATGCGGACACTCACACATTTTCCCACTGAACATTATTCTAATCAGACACCTCATTATTGGAAGCCTGCCTCCTCGGGCTGCCTGGACAGGGTTATTACAGGATATTATACAGACCATTTGCATGGCCACCTTCAGGTCATTTCCATCACTTTAAGCTACTTACAGGCCCATTTTCTTCCCCATAATATTTGCCTAATTCGATTACTCCACGGCCTCAGCTGGCTCAAAATGGAATCAGAAGTTACACCTGGGAGCAAAGTCAACCGGATCCTGACACACCCTCAGTACATGGGGCTTACCTGTCACAGCCAGGCTTCCAGATCGGGGGCTGGAGGGGGGCTGAGGAGCCTGGTGGAGGGAAGCTGGCTGGGGAAGGACCAACGAACACTGTGGGGTTCTAGGTCATGCCAAGGGTCCTCTCCTAATCCCTGAGTTCATATTTTGTAAATTTGTTTAGAGCCCCCGCACTTCTCCATCATCAACCTTAACACACTTGATTTCAACCGGTTGTGTAATGTCTGTTTTCCTGCTGGACAGAAAGCTATGTGAGGGCAAGGACTTGGTTTATCTTCTCAATCTTTTTGTCCCCAACAGCTAGCACAGCAGCCATGTGTAATAGTCCACCGATAAACAGATACACACTTGTTGATTGCCTGATGGAATCCATGGGTCCCTCATTGCTTTCAACCTTCTCCGCTAGGGATGTATCTATGATTCCATGTTGAGGTCGCGATTTCTGTTGTATTCTTTGTGCTCCCTGGTGTCTGGGAATGAGGGGCCCAGTCTCATTCTTCTGCTCAGGAACAGATGTTGTTTTGGAAGACAAGACTGAGAGCAGAAAACTCTAGAGCAGTGCTTCTCAACTGGAGGCCATTTTGTCTCCCAGGAGTCCCTTCTTAATGTCTGCAGACATTTTTGGTTGTCACTAGTGAGTGGAGACTTCTGGCACCCAGGGGCAGGCCAGCGAGGCTGCTGAGCCCTTACAGCGCAAGGACAGCCCCTATAACGAAGCATTAGCGGTCCGAAGTATCAACAATGCCAAGGTGGCAAGATGCTCCCCTACAGTCAGCCTGGCACATTTGACAGAGGGAAGGGCAGCAGGGCTCCCAGGGCTCCGGTGGACTCTTGTGGAGTGTGAGGGGTCTTTATAGGACAGCTTCTCTCCCCTGTCCCAGTTCTGAACCATGAAAGTGGCAGAAGGAGATCAAAGGCCTCCTTTATCACGGAGAGACTGCTGGAGGACAGCACTTTAGGCTGCTGTCTGAGGGAGGCTGGTAATTTACACTCCTGAGTTGAATTTTTTCATCTCCCTTGAAAACCCAGGGCTCTTCTAGGGCCTGGCACAGCAGAGAGAGAAAGAGGGCCTTCAGCGCACCGCGCCATGCTCACCCAGGCCCTCTCCCCACGCCAATCAACTCTTCTTTGCCTGAAATGGCAGCCAGAGCCGCCCGACCCAGATTCAGGGTCTCTCAAGCTGAGTGTGCACCCCAGAGCCATGCCTGTGGTCACGCCGGGTGGGCGTGGTCTCCGTTCTCCTCCGGCTTGGAGACTCAGGCTCATAGGACCTTGAGCTTCGCACTCCAGATCTGCAAAATGGGGACGCTCATGGGTATTGTTCAGGTTTGCTGTGAAAATCTAGAGTCAGGACTGAAGAAGTGTTTAATGTGAGTGTGGCTCAGGGCCACGCTGAGCGGGCAGGGCGCTCTCTGAGGGCCCCGGGGAGGCGAGTGGCTCGCCATGGAACGAAATCACGCACAGAATACATAACTACAGCCCGGACAGGAAGCCGGGGAGCACCTCGACTCTCACGGGCTTTCCGAGGAGAAAAAGCTCATGTGCTCAGCCCTGGGGGAGACACACATGGAGAAAGCAGCTTTGGATTTGGGCCCAGAAGGTGGTAGAAATTCTAAAAGTTAAAAACTTACCATTTTCACGATTACAAAAGCAGTATGTGCTCAATGAGAACACTGAGGAAACACAGACGCATCAAAGGAAGGACGCGTCCCTTCCACTCCTGTTGCCCGGAGATAATCTCTGGCAACGTTTTGCAGTTTGGGTAGAAACGTGCTCGCGTCAGCCTGCCTCCTGTATTAATCAGCGCGGGATCTCCGCCCTGGGCCTCCCCCTCCTCCCGTCCCTGGGGGGTTTACTCCATACTCAAGGGGTCACATGAGCCCAAGGCCAGGCTGAGTGCATGTGGGGAGCCCCTGCACAGGCTGCGGGGGTCCCGTGCCTGGATTCAAGGGCTGTAGCTCTCAGACGTTGTATAGTGTGTAAGACCTACCGTAAATACGTCAAGCCAACTGGTTTAAACAAAGAAAGTTATTTTTTGACAGTTCTGGAGGCTGGAAATCCAAGATTAAGGTGCTGGCAAGGCCAGCTTCTCCTACTTCTCTCTTCTTGCCTTGCCTGTGTGTCTCTTCCAATCCTATTGGATTAGGGCCTGACCTATATATATCCTCATTTAACCTTAATTACCTCTTTAAAAGCCTTCTCTCCAATTACAGTACCATTGCGATTGGGGGTTCAACATATTTTTGGGAACACACCTGCGTCCATAAAAGCTGTTTTTTTTCCCCCCAAAACTATACATCAGGGTAAATGTCCAAAAGGGCTTTGGAAGCAGATGGTGGGGGCATGGGCAGTGGGCAGCCCTCAAGGTGACTGCCTGTGGTGGGCACTGGGACGGCAGGTCGCTGTGCTCCGGACTTGCACAGCACCATGTGAGGTGGCTGGACCTCTGACAGGGTGGCTTCCATATTCCCGGAGACAGAGCTAAGTGATGTGTTCTCTTGGGACACATTTCTAAGTCTGGCATGGGGCGAGTGGAGCCGGTGCCTTGGGGAGGACCATGGCGGCTGGGGCAATGGGCATCACGGTGTTGCCTGTGATGGACTGAAATTTAGCTGCCCCTTCTCCCACTTTTTGGAATGTACAACCCTCCCAAGGGCTTTCATATGATCTTCAAAAGAGAGAGGCATCCTTAAATCATGACTAAGATTTAATTATTTTGTCAGTCCTGGAAAGTGGGGTCTTGTAGCCAAGTGTAGTTGGGTTTAGGCAAATAAATCATGTGACATTTCTTGTAGCAGCATGTTGTGGAACAAGTCCATACCTGTGACACTGGGTGCTGTCAAACATAATTTTTGTCAATTTGGTAAGTGAAAACTGTGTTCTTCTCTGACACAACCAAGGGGAGAGGAATCTTGTCCAAGTGGACATTGTGAGGTGCTAAAGACCAACAGGCAAAGAGAAGGACCAGCAAGACACAGAGGAGGGAAGGGGGACCGAGGGGAACCCCATTCCCACCTGCTAGCTCTGTCCCCATTCAGCCAGAGGCTTGGGAGTCATCCTGGCCCCACACTCGACCCTGCCAGGCATGTAGGGTTGGTGTTGGCTGTGTGAAGGATTTAGGGAGGCACACCCAAGCTTGTGTCAGCTGTGGCCTATTATTATTATTTTTAAACAATATTATTTACTTATTTGACAGAAAGAGAGAGCACGCACACAGGGGGAGTGGGAGAGGGAGAAGCAGGCTTCCTGCTGAGCAGAGAGCCTGATGCAGGGCGCAATCCCAGGGCCCTGGGATTGCAACCTGAGCTGAAGGCAGACACTTAACTGACTGAGCCACCTAGGCACCCCAAGCTATGGCCTCTTAGTTTATAACCTTTGCTCCTCAGCACACCCGGACTATTTCATACACCCACTCTTTGTATTTTGAGACTACGAAGAAATGGAGAGGCTAAGAATATAAAGAGCATCCGTTTCCTTATCACTCAGTTTTGTTAAATTTTAACATTTGCCATAGTTGCTTCACATTTAAAAAAAAATATTATGGGTCCAATAGAAGCCCCCCGAACCCTCCTCCTCCTGGATCCCATGTCTGACCTTCTTCCCCAGAGGTAACTACTCTTCTGAATTTGGAGTTTATCATCCCACTCATAATTTTAGACTTTTGCTACTTAGATGTGTTTCCATAAACTACATATAAAGTTTTACATATTTGAAAGTGTATACAGGCAGTATTATATTGTGTAAACTTTCCCCTTGCTTTCTCCCTCAACATTAATGAGGCTTATCCACATGATTCTTGCAGTAACGCTGGCTTATTCATATTAAGGGCTGTTAGCATATTCATTGTGTGACCACACCCAATGGATTTCTCCATTCTTCTTTTTAAATATTTTATTTATTTAATTGACAGACAGAGATCACAAGCAGGCAGAGAGGCAGGCAGAGAGAGAGGAGGAAGCAGGCTCCCCGCTGAGCAGAAAGCCCGATTCGGGGCTCGATCCCAGGACCCTGGGATCATGACCTGAGCCGAAGGCAGAGGCTTTAACCCACTGAGCCACCCAGGTGGCCCTCTCCATTCTTCTGTCAAGGGATGACTTAGATTTTTTTCCATTTTTTTCGTTGTTACTCTCAGGCACCTAACTATGCACATGCACAAGGAGACGTGGGTCTCCTTATGCCATGGGTGAGAGAATTTTTCTAGGACATACATTGAAGAGTTGAATTTTTGGGTTGCGCAACACATACATTTCCTACTTTACCAAATAGAACAAAGTTATTCTTCCAAGCGATCTCCCATCAGACTGTATGAAAGTACCATTTATTCCCCACCACTTGACATTTCAGACTTAAAAAAGATTGTTTTTTTTTTCCACTTGATGAACATAAAAAAATATCTTCTTGTTTCAATTTATATTTAAAAAGTTAGAGAGAGGCTGAATATCCTTTTGTGATTATTGACATTTGGGATTCTTCTGTGAGTTGCCTACTCATTTTCCTGGCCCATTTTCCCACTGGGGGTCTTGTCTTTTCCTTACTGGTATGTGGGGTTTCTTGCATATTCTGGCTACAAACCCATTCTCCACTGCATATATTACAGCTGTCTGCTCCGTGACTGTGGTGACATCTTTTCATTTGTTCATGGAGTTTCTTGTTCTGCATAGGTCTTTAATGTTTTTTAAATTTAAATGACACTTTTCCCTTTTCAGGAGGCAACAAGGGCTTCTCAGGGATGGTAATGGGGAGAGAAGGGATCTGGGTACTTGGGGACAAGAGCCTGCTGGCAGGAATCAGGATGTGTGCATGTCTGGGCTGGCAAAGCTTCTTGGGGGGGGGGTGCGTGCTCTCAGACCCCTGGGTGTGTTGGAGGTCAGCCCACAGATGGAAGGTGACCGCCTGAAGGTCCTTCTGACTAGGATGACCATATAATTTTTCATTTAAACTGGGACGCTTTTGAGATTGTCAGAGGACGCTATTAATAATTACAGTGGGACAGTGGAAGTAAACTGGGACTGCCTCAGGCCAGCCAGGACTAGGGTCACCCAGCTGCTGGAGTCTGAGTTCCTAGTTCTTACATTTAGTCTCCTTTGCTGGTTTCTAACAGTCTCTACCCACCTCCGAGCCTCTTCTCTTGCTATGGCCCTGGAGGCCACTGGGGCCTTTCCCACCCCTCAGCGCCCACTGGAAACATCCTGTTAGAGAGACCAGTCTCCCGTTGTCCGAATCCTGCTCCACAGAAGTCACGTTGGCCACCACGGCATAGAGTCCACTCTCCTCTGAGCTCCTGCAGCACTTTCTCTGCATTATTGACTTGGATATTTAACTTTCAACCTTCATGGACATCGTCCCCCCATTAGCTTGCAGAGCCCTTAAAAACAGGGACATGTATTCCACTTGTCGCCTTGGTTCTTCCAGTCTGTCTCTGCAGTCAAAGGTCCCCCCCCCCCCCCCGTTCTGTTCTGATGTTTGGGTTGGGGGAGGGGTCCTTTCCCCTTTAGGGGAGCAGGGACTTCGCTACGACTCTTCTCTGCAGCACATCATGTTCCTGCGTCCCTTACCGCATCTTACCCACACCTCCCTCTTTGCAGCCCTCTGCCCCCTCAGTGGGCTGTTGTCAGGGGCAGTTTTCTGGAACCTGGAGTAGTAACTGGTTCAGCACATCAGCAATGGAAAGTGCATCTTCAGGCTGGAAGATAAGCATATAGTCATAAATGCCGAGCAGAGCCTCTAATTTCAGGGATGCATACATTGTGGCATAATTAAGAGGGAAGGCTCGTCCTTGGAAAAGATTTGCAAAAAGGGTTTATAATTGCAAGGACAGAGAATTAGTTTTAAGGCTTCTTGACTTTTGTGATAATCTCTAGGGCTTCTTTATCAATTTGTACCCAGATGATGTCGCTCTCAAGTCATAAGCAATTGGCGTATCAGTCTCTCTGGCATCTTGTGGCTGAGCTGGGCCCAGATAGGGTTAGGTGAAGCGTCACTGGTCGGAAGGGGTGGATTATGTTTATGATAATATCCTGATGCAGACTCACACGTCTAGAATTGCTTGACATCCCTGGCAGTGTCCTCAGGATGTTAAGTCCAATGCCATGGGACATCTTCCTGGTAGTAGTTAAATTAGCTTTGCAATTGTTACTTCTTAAGGAAGGAAAACCTAGGAATGGAATCACCAGGCGAAGGCTGGAAGCTGTTGTTTCCTTTTGAGAACAGATGGGTCACAATAATACAGACCCTGCTTCATGGTGGGGGAGGCAGAGGGGTGGCTAGCTGTAGCAGCAATGATGGGGTTGTCTGAGAAGGTGACAGTAGGTCCAATTTCACATTTCTCTTGTTTTCCCCTAGGACACTGATATGTGCAGAAGGCATGGGCTTTCATGAAAACCTCTTATGGGTTTATTTTTGTTGATACCAAGATCAGGGCAATATCAGAATATGGTTCTCTGCCTGGAGTTCTAGATGTGTGGGGAAGTTCTAGAAGGCAGCACATGCCTACATTTTAAGATGCTTAACTCTGGTGTTAATCAGCAAGTGACAATTATTCCCAGGGTCTCTAGGGATTTCGTCTGCATGGGCTTGGGCAAGGTCGGGGAAGAGGGAGGAGCTGAGTCCCAGCTGGTCTGGTCTGTCCACGTCCTACTGTATTAAATGACTTGATCATGGGGGCTGCAGTCTCCAGAGTCTTCTCAGACCATGGGGCATTAGCCCAGCAATGCTCATTGGGTTCGTGAAATGTGTTGAGGTCATCTGATTTAATGATATCCCATGCTTTGTCTTTTCACGTTCTGTATCTTAGAGATATTTATGTATTGAGGTGCTGGGGAGATAGCAGAGAGCAGATCAGCCAAGGCCCGTGCTCTCCTGGGTTGGTGGAGACAGATCTCAATGATAAAGTGTGATGTGGGTTGAGAGAGGAAAGGAAGGAAAGCGATAGGCACCTATTACAAAGTAGCTTTGGCCTTGACTTTCCTCATCAAGGCCCGGGTTTCTGAGGCTGTCTGAGGAGATTGTGGTGTCTAGCTTCTGATGGGGCTGTTCTCGTGCAACCTGGAGCTTCTGACTCCTTTTTAAGACACTGTGGCCCTTCCCACTCATCTGTTCCCAGAGAGGGTCACTGAGAGGCATGTTGCTGCCTTCAGGGGTTGCACCTTCATGCTGGGGTCTGGAATGAGCACTCTGGACCTCAGTGGCTGAGCCAAAGGGCAGTGGGGAGAACTAGGAAGGCAGGCCTGCTGATGCTAGCTGAGCCCAGCTGGCAGCCACGGGGAAGCCATACCGCGGATAAGCATGACTGGAAACGCTGTACAAGCTTCTCACGTGCACAGCTCGTGGCTTCCTGACAAGTGAAAATAAAGACCCTTGAAGAGCAGTGCTGGGAATAGGGAGCCCTGTGCTTCCCCCCCCCCAGGATGGGACAGCAGAGGATCTCAGAGGCATTCTTCCTCTGGAGGGCTCTGGTCTGGAGAGCCCTTGAAGCTGCAAGGAGAGTGCTGGGGGGTGGCTGTCTTTGGATGTGGAAGCGGGTATCTGCATAGACACTCCCTAAGTCTGCTGCTCCCACCAGCAGATGCTCCCATGTACCTGCTGGCTGGGACCACTTCTATAGCGGAGGTCACTCCCAGAATGACCGCCAGATGGGTTGTCATAACAATAAAGCACGTTTGCTAAGGACTTCTTTGTATAGGGCATTGTGCCAAAGCTTTGTCTGTCATCTCATTTAATTCTAAAGTTCTTTGATGTAGGTACCTCTTGTTCCTTCCATTTTACAGAGGGGAACTTGGAGGCCCAGAGAAGTTAAGATACCTACTGTAGGCAAAACAGCCTGAGGCTCTTCCTAGTCCAAAGCCCAGCTACTTCTGCCTCCCCTGTCAGGCCACATCCTGCAGTCTCTGACACTGAAGGCTTTCCCCAGACCCCATAAATGTCTGGACTGACTTCGTTCAGAGGGGACAACGGAGGACTTTACTGGGAATTCTGCGTTCAAGGGCGATGGCCCATTCATCAGCTGGGAATTCCCCCTGCTGCAGTGTAGAGAATGAAGGCAGGGCTCTAAGCTGAATGCCATGGCCCTAAGCTGGTGCCAGGCCCTTCCCTCCGACAGGATTCAGCTATTGCATCAGTGGCTGCTGACATTCATGGCTCCTCCACTGCCAGGGGCCCCCATGTCCCTATAGCTCTGGCCTCCCCCAGGCTCAGCTGGGCATGACTGGTCCAGCGGTCTGGCCCTGGTGGTTCACCTCCTCAGTGGGATGGGGCCCGCCTGAATCCTAGGCTTGTGGATTGGGGCTCTGTCTCTGGCTAACTTTTGCCAGCTCTTCCTGCTAAGACCATTTTTGGCACTTCCAAGCACTGGGTAGGGCTCTGCCAAAACTTACTCAGACTCTGGGAAATCAGGGATGACTCCTGCCTGGAGAGCATGTCCATTGGCCCCGTGGATATCCATAGTAGCCGGCTGGACTCAAGGTGGGCTCTGTGATTTTGGCCCAGGATGGGCTAGGGCCAACTCCACCTCTGGGTCCCTTTCCTTGGACACAAAATCGTCTTCCTGCCCACTGATGAAATTCTAACATGTCTCACGTCTGAGGCTCCTGGATTCTGCCGGTTGATTCTATTGTGAGGTCCAAGCTTCTGTGCAGTGAGTGAAGGTACTCATGCCAAGTCCGATTTTAATCACGCCTCAGCAGTTCGTTAGATGTCCTCTTAGATCAGGTGGGATTGGGAGGGTGATAGGGGAGCAAGCCTGTGTCAGCAAATGTCTGGGCCTTTCTAGGGGTCAGGAGTATAGCTTATTTCTTTTCCGGACACTGTTGTTTTTCTACCTTTAAGACAGCCTTCTTAACTGGGCAAGATTTTCGCCTCCAAGGAGAGTCTGAGCCATGTCTGGAGAAGTTTTGATGTCACAGCTGGGGACTTGCATTGGCATCTACTGGGGCCAGAGATGCTGTTAAGTATCCTACGTTGCACGGGACAGTACCCTATGACGAAGGGTTATCCTACCCAAAACGCTAGTAGTGCCAAGGTATAGAAATGCTTCTTAAAGGGCCAGTCCTGTGTCTGTGCTTGAGGCCAGGGACCCCGGAATCCGAGGCTTTTGTGTGCAGAGGAGCCCTTCACCATCTGGTTTGTGGCACCTTGTTTGCGCAGTCTTGTCTGTCCTTCACTCCCTGACCCCAGGCCCTCAGCAGCAGCCCTTGCCCACGCTATGCACTTCCCACAACCGTGGACTTGTGCTCCCAGCCTGAATTGGTGGGCATGTCCCATTCATCTCTGTTCCCTAACTTAGAGTAAATATGTTTGTTGGACATTCGAACGGAACTCCGCAGAGGTCTATCCTTCGGGAGAGTGATGGTCTCTTTTGTGTGCATAAAGATAAAATGAAAGCTTACTGATTATCCTGGGTTGAACAGTGTCCCCTCCCACTCCCAATTCGTGTTCCCTCTGGAACCTGTGATTGTGATCTTAGCTGGAAATAGGGCCTTCTCAAGTGTAATCAGGTTAAGATGAGGTCATACTGGATTAGAGAGGGCCCTAACCCAGAGACAGTGTCCTTATTCGAAGAGGGCAATTTGGCCACGGAGTTGCACATACAGGGAGGATGGCTGCGTGAAGACAAATGTAGAAATCAGAGTGATGGGTCTGTAAGCCAAGGGTGCCAACGCCTGGCTAGAACCACCAGCAGCCAGGAAGAGGCAAGGAAAGATCCTATCCTAGAGCCCTTGGAAGAGACTTCCCTGCTGATACATTGATTTCAGACTTCTGGCCTCCCGAGGAAATTCTATTCCTTTAAGCCATCCAATTTGCGATAATTTGTTACGGCAGCTCTAGGAAATGAATACCCTGACTTGTAAATCCCAGGGAGTTGGCAGACAGACATGAAAACCTTCTCCTCCATACCTCCATGTCATCATCTGAGGCAGACGGCCTCTGTCTCGTGGGTGGTCGCTGGGACCAGAGAGGACTTAGCGGTTTACCGTCTTCTGGCCTTGTCTTTGATGGTGCCCATATTTGTTTCCAGACAATGTTGAACTTGGCTTGTGGTGACCAGGCAAAGTTCACCCCAAACCCTTCTCGGTGCAAAGTAAAGGAATACAAATGAATGTGTATCCTGAGGTGTCCATCACCCCAGTTTCCACCGCTTAATACGCCATCATAGCCTGGCCCTAACTTGAGGTTAGCGGCATCTTCTCTCTCCTGGTGTCTTGGGCATCCGGGCTCCCCAGGGCTTGTAAGTGCCCTGTGTGTTCTTGAGCAACAACCAGAAACTTCGTGAGTAAGGTGTGTGGTTGGCTATAGGGCAGACAAGACCCAGTTCCCTGTGAAGCTGCTTGCCCAGGTGAGCTTGCTCTCTCTCTCTCTCTTTTTTGAAGATTTTATTTGTTTATTTGATAGAGAGAGAGAGAGAGACCAAGCAGACAAAGCAGCAGGTAGAGATGCAGGCGGAGGGGAGGAGAAGCAGGCTCCCCACTGAGCAGAGAGGCTGATGAGGGACTTGATCCCAGGACCCTGGAATCAGACCTGAGCCCAATGCAGACGCTTAGCCGGCTGAGCCACCCAGGCGTCTGCCCAAGCCAGGTGAACTCTTGAGAGTCATGTCATTCTGATCTACCATGGTACTGTGCCAAGGTGTCTCTATGCCATCCCTCCAGCAGTTGGGTCTAACAGACCTGGCATTTTCTGGGCCACAGACCCATTCTGGAACACTTGTGGGGATGGGATCCATCGTCCGAACCTGTGGTCAGGGCCCTTTGTCCCAGCTCCCACCCCCAGTTTCCTCCACACTGCCCTGCCAACCTTTCTTTTAGGCCCATCCCACAATGGCCTGAATTTCTCCATTTTTCCTGCCATGATAGGATTTGAGAGCCAACTGAAAAGGACCATGCCCTTAGGTTGCTGAATAAGACTAGGAAAGGCCCAGTTCTTAAAAACATAAAGGCCATTCTCAAAAAGGTCTTTGAGGGGAAGTGAACATGCTTTTCATTTCTCCATGTAATGCAGAGAAGAATTTCTTGCTAAAGAAGCAAAAACTAAAACCAAACACAAATTGAGTTCTCAGGGGTCACCGTGCAGCCAAGGGTTCAGCAGGATTCTTTGTTCTGCATAAAAAGCAGGTTTCCGGGCTGTGCTTCAGAGACCATCAGGTTCAAAAGCCTCATTCCGCGCGTGGGGGAGCTAAGGCCCAGACGGGGGAAGTGACTTGCCCAATGTACCCTGGTGACCGGTGCCAGATCTGGGACCAGAAGCCAGGTCCCCTGATTCTGAGACCACTGAAGCTTGACCTGACTTCAAATCACAGGGTAAGGGAACTTGACAGGTGGAAAAGATTCGGGATGATTCCCAGCACAAGCCAACATAGCCAGTCTCTTTCAGTGGTGGGGGAGACACTTAGCTTCTGACCCCCACCCTCTGGCTGACGCCCTGGCTAGTGATGATGGCTCCTGTTTGCACAGCACTGTGTAAAGCATTTCGCTTCCATTACCTCCTTTGATCCTTGGTTACACTGTGTGAGGGTAGGGCTAGCATGGTTCCCACTTTACAGATGATGAAACCAAGCTTCCAGAGGTTAAGGTACTTGTCCGAGATCACACATCTATCGCAGATATTCAAAATTCCTGGAGCCCCTGCCCTTTCTTGTGTCTGTTTCCTTCCTTTTCCTTTTTTACATCCATGGCCGAGTTATTCTTTCCCCTTCTGGGCCTTCTTTCTGTCCTTTTGTCCTTCGTGTCCTGTGCTCCTACTGCCTGATGCAGGCCTGGCCCTTCGGATAGGTGCTGGGTTGTTTTTACCCTGTGGCTTGGGCTGCAAGCAGGTTCCTGGGGGGTGGTGAGGGGTGGAATCTGGGATGGGGTTCTGGACTCCCCCTGAGCTTGGGCACTTCTGTGGTGGCTTCTCCACTGTCTACTCAGACACTCTCCGTGGTTGGGTCTCAGTTTTCCCCTCTGCAGAATGGAGAGGGCCGCTCCTTGTTCCCTCAGTTTGGGGAGGAATTCTGACAAAAAGGGGTTAAAAAATAGAACTGAGCTTAATCAGAATAGAGGCCTGGTCTGCTCATTTGCATATAAGCATCTCCTCCGCCCCCAGCCCTGGCAATTTGCATCTCATTATCCAGGTGCATCCTTGCTGATTTCCCCCTAGACTGGTCCTGCCAGCTTTAGCTCTCTTTTTTGGCCCGTAGAGCTTTTCTCCTGCCCTCCTGACTCCAGAGGGGCTCTATTTTCCGGTACTCAGCTTCCCCTCCGCATCTCTGTGTCCAGGGCCCAGCCAGGGAACCGGCAAGCCTGGGCAAGCCTGGACCGGGGTCAGTGTGTATGTGTTTAGTGGGAGGGGGCTGGCATAGGAAAGGGTGACTCCACCTGGGTACGTGAACATAAGGTATGGAGTGAATTTGTTTGGGTGTGTGCACGTGCACACTCAGTGTGCGCTCTACATACTCACCTTGACCCCTCTGTTCTTTTCATCCCTCCCTGGTCATCCGTATGCATCTTCTGTTTTGCTCTAGAACAGAGTTTGACATGCATCTTATGTTATACCACCCAGGTAAAAGGTTTGGCAGATGCGAGGAGTATGGGGACAGGTTTCATGTTTTGTCCCCCAGACTGTGCTGGCTCTCCCAGCACAGTCTTGCTCTTCTAAGCACTGGTGTCTTCCCAGGGAACCCCGCCATGTAGGCTCCCCATCAGTCCTCCCCATGAAAACAATTGTAGTGGGGTCCGGCCACAAACAGAGATGAGCAGAGAGCCTTAGGGCATGAGTGATTGCCTGGAGGGAGGAGGAGATGCTCGTGGAAGGTGTTAGGTCCACAATGGTTGGGCCCAGCCCCTTGTGCTCAGTGGTGCTGCCTGACCGGCTGAATGGGAATGGGCTCTGCTCCTGTGCAGAGTTGAGGAGGGACAGGGAAGCAGGCCATTCACACCAATGACTAAGAGGCCATGTGTGTGCTGGGGCAGCGGCACTGTGTAGTGGCAGGTGGAGACATCTGGTCCCACTTCTCATTCAGTGCATGCTTATAGAGCACCTGCCAGGGGCAGGGCCTGGTATCGTGTTCATCTGTGGATAGAGGACGAATGAGATGGACATGTGGCCAACATGGAGCGCGCACAGCCTGCCGGCAAATCAGACCAGTAAACACCGCTGTTAGGTACGGGTGGAGAGGCAAAGTTCAGGGTCTGGCATGGTTAAGTTTTTTTTTTTTAAAGATTTTATTTATTTATTTATTTGACAGAGAGAGAGAGAGAGAGATCACAAGTAGGCAGAAAGGCAGAGAGAGAGGGAATACAGGCTCCCCGCTGAGCAGAGAGCCCGATGCGGGGCTCAATCCCAGGACCCTGAGATCATGACCTGAGCCGAAGGCAGAGGCCCAACCCATTGAGCCGCCCAGGCGCCCCTGGCACGGTTAACTTTAAGAGTCATTATGGCGGCACCACGATACCCGGATATTGTCCAAACACCAGTCTGGGGTTCACTGCGAAGGTAGTTTTTAGACGAGATGCCGTTTAAATCAGTGGACTTTGAGTGAGCAGATTGCTCTTCAAGGGGTAGTGGGCCTCAGAGGAAGAGAGCCTTGAGAGAAACCAGGCTGAGGTCCCCCCAAGGAAGAGGATTCTGCCAGGCCATGGCCTCTAGATCCGAGCAGCAACATCAGTTCTTCCTTGGGTCCAGCCTGCCGGCCTATTCTGCAGATTTTGAACTTGCCAGTGTCCGCCATTGCATGAACTAATTCATCTGTGTTTCTGGAGAATTATCACTAATACAGAGTCCTGTGGGGGAGCCTAGAAAAGGATGGGGGCCATGGAAGGCTTCCTGGAGGAGGCAGGCTGGGCTCTGAGCTGCTTGGAGTTAAGAAGAGAAAAGAAAGATGTTTGAGGCAGTGCGGCGGGAGGGAAGGAATCACATGGTTTGAAGAATGCGTGGGCCAGGCTAGCTGAGCCCAGAGCGAGTGCTGTTACTAATGAGCTCGGTGGCCTGGGGAAGGGCCTTGACTTTTCTGGACTTCCGTGTCCTCCATTTTGAGATGGGAAGGAGAGCCCCAACAACGTCTTTCAGAGAGCTTCAGAGAAGCTCAGAAGAAGTTCAGAGAACATGAGAAGGAGAGGCTGAGGAGAGCAGCAGGTTGACGGTGAGGAGCTGAGGAACGTGAGGGGCTTTGCGGCCTGGCGGGCAGCCTGGCGGTGGTTCTCCAGGCAGAGGGCCTGGTGCTGCTTCCTTTAGGTCTGGAACATGCGGGGCAGCCGCAGAGGTCCAGAGGGCTTGGCCCGGCTGAGGGGACTCGCTGCGGGGCCCCGCTGGCCTCAGTGTTCGCATCTGTCAAATGGGGGTGGATGCTCGGAATCAGGGGAGATTATGTGTTGCACGTGAATAGGCTGAAATGAGGGAAGTGCTAGAACACAACGTGTTGCTGTTGTCTGTGGTCAGGAGCGGGAGGACAGTGAGCAGGGCCCAGCCTGGCCAGGGCAGGCGAGACGCGTGAGGCTCCTGAGGAGTGACATTCGAGGACGGGCTGCCCCTGCAGGTTTGGGCCCCAAGAGGGGGTGCTTCCTTGACTTTGTTCTGCAGGAGCCTCATCTACCTCCCTCTAGTCCAGGCTCTGCAGGGCTGACAATTCCTGTGGGAGCACCCGGTACTGTGGGCTCCGGCTGGACGTGAACATGCTCTGAAAGTCTTCCCTGACGTTTTGGCAGGTGGAGCTCTGCCCAACATGATGAGGGTACAGGGGCTGGGGTGGCGTGTTCTGAGGGCAGGGGGAGGGGCGCTGGCCCTGGAGCACCAGCACCAGCTGGGAACTTGCTAGAAATACAAATTCTCAGCTCCACCCAGACCACAAATCAGAAACTGGGATAGGACCTGAGAGGCTGAGTCAAGTATTGGAAAGGGGCCCTGGAAGCTGCGTTTGAACAAGCCCCATGGGGGGTCTGTGTGCAAGCCACCGTGTGTGGCCTGGGCCTTTGGCAAGAGCGGGAAGGGCCTTTATTGACGGACTGAAACAATCACCCGCACAGAAAACAACTTTCTCTATTCCTCCCCTGCCACATATTTTCCCTCTTTTTTCTCTCTCTCTTCTCCCCACCCCCCTTTTTTTTCAAGACATGAAATCCCACCAGAGGTGGTCACGAAGGTTCTCTGGGTTACCTTGAAGAGTGGAGGCATATTTCTAACATGGCTGGCACCTGAGAAAATAAGGGCCAATGGCTGACAAGTATCTGAAGCAGGTTTAAAGAAGATGAACTGGAGGAAAATGTAAATTTAAACATTTGAGATATGACATTCATCTGCTCAGAATGGCAAAAGTCTGAAAGGTGGACGAAACAGCGAGCTGCTGAGGGTGTGTGAAGGCCAAGTCCTCTACTGAGTCACAGGTAGGGGTGTTAAGTGGTTCACTTATTTTAGAAAGCAATCTGGCACACTTAGTGTTATTTATTTTTTTTTAAATGATTTTTATTGATCAGACCTCCCGTAGTGCTTATTGTGTTTTAGACACTGTTCCAGGCAATTTACAAACGCTGACCAACTTATCTGAGTACCAGTCTGCCTTATGATCCGGAGATCCTGCTCCTCGCAATGGATCAGGAGAAGGTCTCAGACAGGGACAAAGGGGGAGGTACAGGGTGTGTCGTCTGTGGCCCAGGCCAACGGGAGCCCTTCTTGGCATCCATCCGTGGAGGGTGGACAAGGGGGCAGGGGCGGGTACGTCCTGAGGGACCCCATGTAGTCTGGGCTCATCTAATTGGACTCCTCCAGCAAAGACAAAGCTCAGCCAGCCAGTGCTGACTGAAAAAAACAAACTGCAGAATAACATTCATAACACAGTACCATTTATGAAAATTCAAAACACATGTTCGTAACAATGCTCTATAATTTACAGGATCTATGCATAGTTCAGGACATGCAGCAAACATTCTGGAGCAGGTGCCTATGTGGAGGGGATGGGTTCAGAGTGGGGACAGGGACAAGGGAGAAAGGAAAAGGGGGGAAACGCACGGGACCCTGTTCTACTGGACACTGTCTTACTAACGTGCTATGAGCCAACGAGTGTGATGGTCCCAGGGACCCGTGGTCAAAAAGAAAACAGAGAAAAGAAGCCCCCTTTCCATGTCAATGGCTTAAAGCTGAAGAAAAGCAGCACCAAGACAGAGCATGCAGCGAAGTGTGGAGTTTGGCTAGAATCTGACTCTGAAACTAGTCACTCACGGGCGCTTGGGGGGCTCAGTGGGTTAAGAGTCTGCTTTCAGCTCAGGTCATGATCTCGGGGTCCTGGGACCAAACCCCACATTGGGCTCCCTGCTTAGTGGGGAGCCTGCTTCTCCCTCTCCCTTTGCCCCTCCCCCTGCTTGGGCTCTCTCAAATAAATAAAGAGAATCTTAAAAAAAAATAAAACCAGTCATTCAAATGTCTGTCAAATGGGAATAAAAATCAATCAGTCAATCAAGTTGTTATG
Source organism: Lutra lutra (assembly GCF_902655055.1). Classification (NCBI taxonomy): domain Eukaryota; kingdom Metazoa; phylum Chordata; class Mammalia; order Carnivora; family Mustelidae; genus Lutra; species Lutra lutra. Next base: position 44,567,628 of record NC_062279.1, on the reverse strand, counting down.
ATAGCCACTTCACATATTCTGCAGTGACTGGCTTCTAGAAGACACCCAACGACGGTGATCTGCTTCTCTGCCTTTTTCGGGGGCATCTAGGAGGCTGTCCAGGCCTTGGACAGTCTACCTGGGCTGCATGTGTGGGTGCCCTAAGAGGTCAGGTCCAGGGCAGGCCAGGCTGGGGGAAATGTAGAATCACAGCCTTGTGTCCATGTTGACTTTTATTTAGGAAAATTTCATGAATATACAAAAAGAGAGAGACTGGTAGAATGAACCCCCTCCACTTCCACTCTGTTTCAGCAGATATCAACATGTGGCCAATCTTTGGGATTTATTGATAGAAGGGACCATAGATACATGTAAGAATCATGCCTTACATTTGTATGGACTTTCCATGTAGCATTTCATTCAGTGTTCATAGCGACCCATGACATAGGAATTATTCTCCCACTTTAGAGATCGAAAGACTGAGGCTGAGTGCAGTGAAATCACTGTCTGAGATGGATGTACCGGGGGCCAAGCCTGCCACTGGCTCTGGGTGTTTTTGGCCTGCAATCCAGCCCTCGTCTTCGCCACCCCCCAACTCTCCGCCCCAGCACAAGCACCATGAACACCCCTGTCAGTCACAACCTGCTGCTCCCCAGGGCGGTGGCCATGGGTGAGTGCCCTCCCTTCCCAGGCCTCCTTTTGTGGCCTGGTAGTGTCTGTGCATCTGACCTGACTCTCTCGGAGCTTAGCGCCCTCACTCCCTGGTGTGCCCTACTTCGCAGGAAGTGGAGCAGTTTAGAAAAGACCCAGAAAGCGGAGAGACGCAGACCACACCCTGATGTCCCCACTCCCGGGGCCGAGTGCAGGCACAGGGCCACTGGATGGAGAGAGGAGCCCCCAGGAGGTGGCAGTCGCCAGGGTGGGTAGTGGGCTGGGACAGAGGCCCCCAGTTTGCCCTCATTTCTACAGAGTTCGCTTTGGTTGCAGGGGCCAGGGACTGGGGAGCTGGCGGCCCATGAGATGCTGGGGAAGAAGCAGGGAGATTTATGTAGCTCCCTAAAGCTATGCTCATCTCCCAGTCAGCACTGAGACCAGGTTCCAGAAACAGATTTCTTCTTTTTTTAATCACTTTTTTCCCCACGGTGACCTACTTTTGTAGCTGAGGCCCTAAGACACTCTGGCCATCTCTCCATATTGTTTTGCTGGAGGACAGGCTCCCTAGCTAATCCTTGCTCCTGGCATTTGGTTGGGAGGCCCCAGGTAGGACATCCAGCATCTTCCGGCGGGACAAGGGGAGGGTGGTATGAGTACTTCAGGCTCACCTCCTTTAGACTGGAGCCCTGGCTTGGTTTCTGGACCCAGATAGAAACTTCTGCTCCCGAGTCCTCAGTCCCTTGGCAGGGTGCCTTCAGGAGGGGACCACAGGTAGGAGAGGGAGCCATCGACATGGGTGTGATGCTGCCAGCCAGAGCGGTAAGATCCAAGGACCAGTCAGCATCTATACTTTGACTACTCCCTACACATCCAGCCCTGGGGGGCGCAGAGGGCCTGGGGAAGCCACAGACAGAGTAGGGGGCCCTTAGGGGGGGCGGTGGGGGTTGGAGCTTGTGCACATGGGGGCAGATGGAGAGAATTCCTGTCCTGTGACTGATGTGGACTGGTGACTGTGGACACTCAGCAGGAACAGGGCCACATACAGCCCTCAGGGATGGATAGTTTAGTTGTACACAAACACATGCACAAGCGGACACACCCCTGCTTTCACACTGGTAAATAAGGACACGCACATGTGAGCATACACACACATGCACACACAGAGACATGTCCACACTCTTGCACAGGTAAAGACACACAGAGTCATGCCCACAGTCCTGCACACATAAATAAAGATACACACACACACACACACACACACACACACACACGAAGTCATAGTCATTCAAAACAATGAAGCACTTAGGTTCTGAGAAGGGATTCGTTCAATTGGAACAAGTGAGGAAAGTTTTACGGTGGGAGTAGCATTTGCATCTTTTACTTTGAGCACAGGGATGTGTACGAATGGCATTCCAGGCATAGGAATAGCATGAACGAAGGAATGGAGACTCCCACGAGCCCTGTTTGTTCCGAGGACCCTGAAGGAGACCGGTTCATCAGGACCATCGTGCCTGGTGTGTGCCTCTCCACGTGGCTGCAGAGTGCTGAGCCCGGGGAGGTAAAAGGAGGCAGAACTGGCTGTTTCCAGACTCGGGGTGCCTGGGAGACCCTGGGTTTCAAATGCTACTGTACTTTGCTACAGTTAATCCAGGCATCCAGGGGAAGGTTCTGGATTATTTAGTCAACCCCAGGGATGGGAGCAGTTGCTGTGGGGACGCTGGGGCCCCGTGGAGGCCTTGGAGGAACCCGTAGGGCCTCTCTCCCTCAGTTGTTGTGAACTCAAGATGCTCTTCTTCCTTCTCCGTGCTTCAGGGTGGGTGACCCACCTGCCTGTCAGCGTCTTCCCCACAGACCAGGGGTAATGGCGGCCGCACTCTGAGGGCTGAGGTGGAAGGAGATGGAATGGGGAGGAAAAGTCCTCGGCATGGTGTCTGGCACTCAGGAGGTGTCCGGTGGTCAGAGCACTTTCACATTTGTGTGCTGCCCTCCTTCTTTATCTGGCTAATGCCTTTGCTTCCCTGAAGCTCAGGACAGGGGGCCTCTGTGCTCTGAGTCACCCTGGGCGGCCCCTGTGATGGAGTCTGAGGATCAGGCGCCCACAGGACCTGTCCAGATCTTCCTGTGGGAGCAGGGGCTGTGGCTTATTTGGTCTTCATATGCCCAGCACCCTGCACCTGCCTCACAGGACAGGCTGAGGCCCGTCTCTGAATGAATGACTGAACATGTGTAAGTGCTTTGTATATTGGTAAGTATTGACAAAATTTACTTAATGTGCTTCTCCAGAGAGTGAGCCTTGGGCAAATGCATAATGAAGTAAACAGAGCCTGATTGCAAGCCCAAGGCCAGATTGGAGCCAGGCCTGCAGGGCCATGTGGGGAGGGGAGGGGGCCACACCTGCTGATCCCTGCTCCTCAGCAGGGCCTGCCAGCCTGGGGGCCTGGGGCAGCCTGGAGCTGCAAAGCTGCCATCTTTTCAGGGGAAATTTGTGTTCCCTCCCATTTTATCACCTTTTTTCCGATTATAAGGTCTATCATTGTAAAGCACTCAAACTTCTAAGAGGAAGGAAATACTTAACACATCTAACATGAAAAGTACAAATTCCCCTCTTATCCTTCCCACCAGGGTATGTCTTTATAGAGTCTCTCTGGTTGATCCATTCACTTTGATGGACTGTTTGTGTTACAAAAGCAGGACCCTGCTAAGCACAGTTTCTGCAACTTCTTTATATCACCCAGCGTAGTGTCGTGGATATTGTGGGTTTTTGTTTTGTGTTTTTACCTAGACCACATTCTTTTTAATGGCCATATAATATTCTGACACATGCAGGAGCTACCTCTTATGTAACCAGTCTTGACTGATGGACTTCTGGATGGTTCTAAATGGAAATTGCATTTCGAAGGAAGCCTGAGTGGTGAGGGTGGGACGCAGGCATGACGCCCTTCTTCCTTCCTTTCTCTTTCTCTTGGTGTCGCCTTATGAGACAGCAAAATGACTCATCCCGCGCCATCTCCATCCCAGGCCTGGCGCCCCTCCCAGAGGGGTGAGAGGACACCTCTCTTCCTTTTACAGCTTTGCCAACCTGATCCCCATTCCCTGGGTCTGTTTGTCTTCTTTCATCAGCGAAGGGTCACCCACCTGCCTGACTCAGACCTTGTTCTCTCAGCCTGGGGGTTTTTGGTAGTGGAGGGTCTGGACACCTGCCTGGGGTCATGGGGCAAACGGAAGGCCAGGGCGGGATGAAGTGAGGGAGGTGGGTGGGTTGCTGGAGTGATCATGATTAGGTTGGCAGGTTACCCTCTTCCAGGAGGGGGCCAGCCAGAGAGGAAGAGGCTGCTGTTTCTCCTGGCATTTAGGGAATTTGACGATGCAAATGAGGCCTCTGATGACTATGAATATTCATGAGGAGTCCTCCCTTCTGAGCGGTGGGAATTCCTCCAGGCTTTCTAATGAACCTGGCAAGACAAAGGGTGGGATGTGGTCCGGCTCCATTCTGCCTTTTGTCTCTCCCACCATCTTCGTGTCCCCTTCTAACCCATGGAGTATGGCAGACGCAGAACCAGGGGAGGGTGGCCTGGGTTCTAGGTTTGGTCTCTAATTTGCACGTCTCCGACTGACCTGTCTGAGCCATGTCTTTCTCTTTTCCCATGAAAATCATGACCAAGGCCACCCCTAGGAAAGAGCCTGAGGCAGAAGCAGGGGAGAGTCCTAGGGAGCTGGTTAGGATCCTCGGTACTATTTGAATAGATGGGGAGACTGAGGCTAAGGATGTAAGTGGCTTGCCTGAATGAGAGGCACATTCTATGACTGAATCAGACTGGCATTCTGACTCGGGATCTTGCCCACCCCTGAAGCCTGATTAGTCCATTTGCCGAGACTCCCGCATACCCAGTGTAACCCCTTTCTTGGAATCTTGGTGTTCTTGAGTGGAATCCACTTCTGGGAAGGCTGTCTTGTGCACCCCAGCCCACAGCCCCCGCTGCTTCCCCCTGCTGCCCTTCTTGGCTAAAACATTCACTCCACGTTTGACAGGGACATCTTGACTGAGCTGTTACCTCTTCAGGGGGCACCTGTTTCTTGACCTTTAGGGGTTTACACACTCAGCCAGAGGTTTGGGGCTGAATCCAAACTGGGGCACGAATCCAAACTGGGGCACGAAGCCAGGTGATGATGACCATCTTGTAGGGACCACAGGAAAGAATGTGTGAACTCAGAGCCATCCCGGTTAGGGTAGCCAGTAACTAGCATAGGCATATGTATGGGGTCACAGAATGAGACAGAGAACAGAAAGGAATCACAGAGGTCACCTCTAGGCCGATGGATTTAATCTTTTTTCTTCTTTTTTTCACAGTTACCAAATCTTTTTTCAAATGAAATCTTACCCGAAGCCTGAAAAATGAATGAGATAAGAGCAGGGTTGCTCAGGTGCAGGGTAAGATGAAGGGCCCAGAGTCCCCTTGGTGACTCCTCCCCTTGTCTTCTCAGCCACATCTGAGCTCCCTCCTTACCCAGACAGGCTGAGGCCCAGAGAGGGACGGGATTTGCTGGAAATTGCACAGCTTGGTAGTAGCAGAGGCAGAATTGGAAATCAAGTCTCAGATGTCCCCGGTTGACCCTGTTACCAGAATTTTTAAGGTGCCCCTGGGATGAGTTCTGGGGCAGCCAGCAGACAAGTAGGTCTCCCCTTGCCCTTGACAGCCAGGGCCTTTGGGATACAAGGGGCTGCAGCGTTTGTCTCTATTGACCTTTTTAAGAGTGGAATGGGAGCTCGTTAGAAGGAGGTGTGTGGGCAGAGAGGTGGGGAGGAAGGCAGGCATGGTTCCAAGAGGAATTTGATCTGGACAGCAGTGCCCGGCCTCGGGATCTCATTGGGTTCAGGAGGAGGCGGGGGGTGGGGGGGGACAGTGCTGCTGCTTTGTCTCAAGGGTTTCTCAGAGCCTACACCCCGGGCCTTTGCCTCTGCAGACTTCACTGCTCCATGCAGTGCAGCTGGAGGTGGGAGGGGGCGCTGGCCTGCCTTGTGGCCCCCGCTAGGCCCCTAACGGGGTGCTGTGGGTGTTCCCTGGTCCCAGCGGGTCACTCTGCCCCATCACCTCTTCCTGCTGTTTACACCCAGTGCCTCTGCTTCCTTCCTGTGCCTTTGATTGTTCCTTCCTGGTTTGGGGGCCCTTCCCAGCTGCTCCCCTTCATCTAGGAATTTGGGGAAGTTCCATTAAGCACTTGGGGAGGAAGATGAGGAAAAGAAAGATGTGCGCTGGAGGGGCGCCTGGGTGGCTCAGTGGGTTAAACCTCTGCTTTCAGCTCAAGTCATGATCTCGAGGTCCTGGGATCGAGCCCCGCATCGGGCTCTCTGCTCGCTGGGGGCCTGCTTCCCCCTCTCTCTCTGCCCGCCTCTCTGCCTACTTGTGATCTATTTCTCTCTTATCAAATAAATTAAAAAAAAAAAAGATATGCCCTGGAATAAAAGGGGACGAAGGACAGATACTGTCTCTCAGGGAGGATCTTCTCTCAGCCCAGCCGTGCCTTTGGGGTTTTTGGAGACCAAGAGGGCAGGCAGGGCGGGGTCTGCTGGGACTGAGGGGTCCAAGGGTTTTAGTTGTGCCTCTGTTTCTTGGGCTAGCCTGGACAAATTGTCCAGTGCTACTTGGTGCCTCAGTTTCCCCAGTCCAATGATGAAGTTTCAAGTCTAAGGATCCTTGCCCCTTGCTGGGGTGGCTGTCTCCTGTTCTGGTGGTTTAGCAGCTCTCCCCTTACTAGATTCTAAGGCAGCGTCTATCATCACCTCTTCCCTAAGGCTCTGCTGAGAGCTGATGGCCAATCGTGGTCCTTGGAGTGGTACCTAAACCTCATTCTACAAATCTGCATGGCTTTTCCAGGCCACTTCCGCCTTCTCAGATGGAGATATCATACTCTTCTATAATCCACCCACCCACCCACCTGCCCATCCATCCATCCATCCATCCACCTATCCATCTGTCCATCTATCTGTCCATCCATTCATATATCCATATACCATCCATCCATCCATCCATCCATCCATCCCACAATCCCTCCATTCATCCTAAAAATGGTTATCTAAGCACTTCATTAGGCACTAGATATAGAGAGATAAGAAGGCATAGCCCATACACACAAGAACTTAACTGCCCAAGAGGCTGTGAACGGGCACTATACAGCATCTATAATACAAAGCACAAGAGTATTTTAGAGTTAGCCCTAGATTTGATTTCTGCCTCCACCACTGGCTTGATAGTTATGTGATCTTGAGTGAGTTACTTAACCTCTTGAATCTGTTTCTTCATTTGTAAAGAGAGATAATAACACTAGGCATATTGAATGCAGAGATAATTCTCAATAAAGGTTACTTTCTTCTCTCTGGAAGAGAGGTACAACAGTATCTTGATGAACACTGAGAAATATATAGAACTGTTGAATCATCTCTACACCTGAAAATAACATAACACTGTTATGATAAGTTATATATAATATATAACAATGCATAATAACATTATATATTATTATATAACTGTATGTTAATTATCCTTGAATAAACATAAATAAATGAAAGATAGGGACAACAAATGTGGCATGGCAGCCAAGGACAGGGAGAGCTTCCTGAGGTTCTGGAGCCTCTAGAAAGACTTCCCAGACTGGTTGACACCTTGCAGAAGCATTGAAGCAAAAGGGATTCCAGTATGAGTCAAGGTGAGGGAGTGCAGGACATCACTACACAGCAAGGAAAGCATGCTTGATCAGGGATATGTGGGGAGCACTGGTGGCAGACACATTGGAGGGTAGGCTGGGGCCAGCCGGGGAGAGCCCTGACTGCCAGGCTCAGTGGGGAGCCTTGGTTAAGGAACCACAGGGGGGTTTTGAGGAGGAGAGGAGTTAGCCCCTCCATTCCTGGGGAAGAGCTAGACTCCAAGGCCTTTGGTGACTAAACTATGAGCTTCCTCTTGGAGCCGCAAATTGGGATCTGATAATGAGATTGCAAGGTCAGGATGAGCTGGGTGAACTTGGGTGAATCCCTTGGGGGAGCTGGGTCCTTAGAGGTGAAAGTAGAGGCACCGGGATGAAGTTATCTTCTCCAGTCTCCTTCCTGCCTGCCTCTTCCTGCGCTGCCTCCTTCCCTCTGTGCCTCTCCCTGCCTGCTTCGCCAGTCCATTTCCTGTGGGCAGGGTGGAGCGGTTAATTTGCTTTCTCCCCTGCTGCACCAGAGCAGAGGGGAAGGAGGGATCAGCACCTCCTTCCTGGGTGCTGAGCATCCCAGCTTTGCTGTTAGCAAACTACCAGCCTGTGAAGGTGAACCGGTTCTTCCTCCCTTCAGTGTTCCTTGGCGAGCTGTGAGCGGAAATGGGCACTCCTCTCCCTTCCCCACAGGGGACTGGGGAGGTACTGGGAGGGGTAGAGGGCCCTCGACAGACGCAGAGAGCCATCTGACTGGGTCTGAGAGTGCCCAGCAGCTAGGCAGCTAAGCCCCTCTGAATCCTGACAGAGGGCAGCCAGGGAGGACAGCAGAGCTCCTTTGGTGAGTGAGAGCACTGTTCCTTGGGCCCCACTAGCAGAAAGACCCCGGCTCTTGGGGAGAGGTGGGGTCGGTCTGACTGGCAAAGCATTCCAAGCTGGTGGCTATGTATGGCTGGGAACCTTCCGTGGTAGAGTCGTGGGCACAAAGGCAACAAGTCATGTGTATCCAGTTGTCTTTCCTTCCCACCTGGGCAGAGCAGGTCACACAGCCAGAACTGGCCCGATGCGTATGCATGGAGGGACCTGGGCACGCTGGGTCACTAAGCTTAGAGGGAACACTTCCTGTTCCCCAGTGTTTCCCATATTACACTCTGAGCCCGCGAAAAATGAAGCCTTCCTGCCAGAGGCCATGCCTTAAAGTGATGCTGGTCCACGCTTTTGTGCATATGTAGTGATGGCTAGCAGGAGACCTGGAGAGGCCCAGGCAGATGGCAAGGGGAAGTGCCAGGGGTCTTAGGAGAAGGGGACAGACAGAGACCAGAAGAGGTGTAAAAGACACTATTCCCTGACCACATTCCTGCCTGCAGCCACCAGAACATTCTCTGTATCTGATCCGGTGTATCTGGTCACCTGGGGCTGAATCCAGAGGGGCCCTGCTAGGGGGTTGGTGAGGGGCTGTGGAATCAGGCAAGGCCTGGGGGCATGTCTGGTTCCTTTGCTTCCTAGCTGGGTCTCCTTGGGCATGTAATTTATCCTCTCCACTCGCCTCATCATCATCTGTAAGGCAGTGTGTTGTGAGGAATAAATGAGATACAGTGGAGCATTTAGAACAGCACCTGTCGCATAGCGAGTACACAGAGGAATGTGGCATCCTGCTAATACTGCGGGAGAAGATTCCAGCACTATTCCAAGAGGCTCCTATCTTCGCATCTGTCTCTTCCTCCTGCTGCCCATCAGTCTCTCTTTCTTACTGAGCTCCCTTTTATCTGCCCTTTCTCTTCCCCGTGATCGCTCAGCTCATCTCTCTATCTCTGGCCACTGTCATGTTATCACTCTGCCTATCTTGCTCTCATCTCTTGCTCTCTGCCTGTCTCCATCCCTCCCCGGCCCCTCCATCTCTATCCTCCCTCTCGCTCTGGCTATCTCCTTGCCATCTGTTTGGCAGTCTGGCAAGCACTCTGTCTCCCCGCCCCTGGCCATCACTGTCACCTCCTTCCCGTCCCCCCACCTTCCTCTGGGACTTCCCTGGTGGAGGCCCTCCCCCTGCCCATCTCCTTCTGCCCCCGCCCCGCCCCGTTTCCCTCCCACAACCTTTCTTGGAGCCCCCTCCCGGCACCCCTTCCCAGTACCCTGACCAGGTAGGTGGCCTCAGAGCAGAGCAATGCAGGCAGATGAGGGCTGAATGTTGTCTCAAGAGGCGAGGGTCAGGCCTGTTAATTCCCCCGCTCTGGGTGGAGGATGCGGAGGCTTCATTCAATTATGTCACATCCACTCAGCTGCTCCGCCCAGATGATACAGTGCAGTCCGCTTGCCCTTCCCTGCCAGGACCTAATGGAGAGAGATCAGCCCGGCTGACCACAGGGGTCCTCCTGGAACAGGGATGGGCCCAGCCTGTCTGGCCTCAGGCTTTTCAGGGGCCGTGATTCGCTGTTCGTCCTGATTACACCCAACAACTGGCCTCTGGAGTTTGTCCCTCTCACCTTAATCATTTCAGAATTGGATCTCGGTGCGTCTCATTCCATTACTGCCAGCCCGCCTCCCCCAGCTTGGCTGACGCCTGCAGGAACCAGGCAGGCTGGGCCTCTCCCATAAGGTATGAGGCCCTGGGGGGAAGCAGACCGGGGAGGTGACCAAAGGGACCCAGACCAGGGCTGCGTCCTTAGTCTGAAATACAGACATACGGGCATCGCCGGGGGCTTATTCCTACATAAGGTCTTTATTGGCTAAAGACTTTGCCAGGTGCTGTAGGAGATTCCAGAGAAGCCGGAAAATTCTGTCTCTTTCCTCAAGAAGCTCGACCTTAGGAGACAAGGCCAACAGAATGACACAGTTAAGGGCAGTGACGACACCACTCGCACTAGATTCAGAGAAGGAAAGATCAAATAACTGAAGAACAACCGTTTCTTGGGAAATTCTTTCTTGTGTGTTGTGCTGTTTATTCTTCACTAATCTGTAAGGAAGGGATTGTCTACACTCTCAGATGAGGAAACTGAGTTCCAGAGACATTGAGAGGCTTACCTGAGCTCAAGCAGCCAGCAGGTGACAGAGCCAGTGGTTAGGGCCTTGGGGCCAAGCCCTTCCTTCCTCACTCTCAGGGCGTGGGTGGTCAGGGAAGGCTCTGAGGCAGGACCTGGTGGACAGAGAGAAGGAGGGAGGTCACCTCAGGTTGAGCAGGGTTTGGTAGTGTGAAGAGGATGCTGAAAGGGGGACACGGGAGGACTGCTGTGGGGCAAGCTCTGGGGCACCTGGGAAACGGGCTTTGCATAGAGCTGCAGTGGGACTGGCTCTCCCTCCTCCCTCTGTCTCCCCTCTCCCAGTAGCTCTATCTCCTTGCCAAGCCCCTGAGTAAGATGGGCCCTCCTAGAACTCATGGAGGGAGTTTGGGCCTTCAAGATGACGGGATCAGTTTCAAGATAATGACCAGTAGACCAGTGTAATGGGATGAATCATGTCCCCACAAAAGACATGTCAAGTCCTAACCCCCAGTATCCAGGAACATGGCCTTGCTTGGAAATAGGGTCTTTGTAGGTGTAATTAGCGATCTCGAGATGCAATCATTCTAGATTTAAGATTGGGGTCTTTATAGGAGAAAGAACAGGGAGATCTGAGACCTAGAGACCTCAGAGGCAGAGAGACCAGAGGGATGCAGCCACACACCAAGGAATACAGGAGCCCTTGGGAGCTGGGAGAGGCAAAAAAAGATCTCCTAGAGCCTTTGCGGGGAGCATAGCACCTCAAACACCTTGATTTTGGACTTCTGGCCCCTGGAACTATGGGGCCAGTCCATAGTTCCAGGGGCGAGAAGTGGAGTGAACAAATTTCTTTTGTTTTCTGCCACTCAGCCTGAGGTAATTTGTTTGAGCAACCACAGGATCCTGACAGAGGCGGGAACGCATCTGTCCAGCACGGGAGTGGCAACCCGCAAAGGCTTGGAAGCTGCTTCTTCCAGTGCTGTTTGGGGCCCTCACACTCCCTACTGGAGACCCCTGAGACCAAGTGGGCTCCACTCTCTTCCCCCACATGCCTCACAGCACCCAGATGGACAGAGAATTCAGTCCCCTGCCCCTTGCCTTTGGTGGAGAGGGCGAGATGGATCTCAGAACAAGAGGTCCCAGGGAGCATGAGGGAGGCGGTTTTAGGCCACAGGGAAAGCAGACCCCTGGATACTGTGGGCAGTGCGGACATGGAGCAGTTCACCCTGGAGAGTGGAACCCATGTACTGGGAAGAAGTAAGTGTGTTTCGCTAACGTCTTGGGTGGTGGTGCCACAGATTGGTATGGGAGGATATCGAGGATGAAGCTGTGGGCAACATTGGCCTCCGTGAGCTCCTTCCCAGACTCAGCCCGCAGGGCCCCCTCCTAATGGAGAGTCTGGGCGGGCAAAGGTGGCCATCCCCTCTGGTGACACCGCTGTGGATCCAGGCCAGTGGTCCTGGAGGAATGAGGGGTCTCCTCAGATGCACCCGCCCCTCCACGACCCCAGGAAAGGGACCCGCGTCTACAAGCGCTCACACCGGTTTCTCCCATGGCTCCTGGACACTGGTGAATGAGACAGGCATGAATTTTGTTTTGAGAGAGGTCTGTGACGGATTGAGAAATCTCCATGGAGGTCCAGGCTGGCCATGTCCGGTAGTGAGGGGCATAGTATCTTAACATGTAGGGTAGGATACAGAAACCTCGGGCTTGAATTACCCTTGACGCCTGCTCCTCCCGGAGAGGGGAAATGGCTGGGCATCTGGATGAGGCTATGGGGCCATTTATTTGACCACAACCCTCCGTGCCCAGAACGTTCCTCTCTTTCCTCCCTGCTGATGGCCGCTCTGTTTGGTTGCGGCTTTTTCCTCTATGAAGAATGAGATGTTTTCAGCACACCTGCTATCAGAACCATCTTCATCTACCACAGGCACTCCCTGCCGGTCAAAGTGAGATCCAGACCACCTTTGGGGCCTGAGGCCTCTCTCCTGTTTCTAGTTTATCCTTTCAGGGAATTCTTTCAGGAATACTTCATGGAGAACGACCTCAGTTTCTCTCTCGATAAAACAGGGAAAGTTATATGGCAGGACGAGGTCCGCCTGTCTCCCTCTGTCCTTCCCTTATCTAACTCTATCTCCTTGCCAAGCCCCTCCTTCCTCCTGGGATGGGCAGGCACGCTCCAGGCAGGGGGACACAGCCTGCGTTTGTGTGTGCATTCACATGGAGCTCAGCGTGCTAAGCATACGGTGTTTCTGCTAGGGGGTCCCCATTTGCGAGATCACTCTCCTTCCTTGCAGCAGACCGTCCTCAGGCTTTCAGAGCAGATAAGCCACAGGGACAGTTTCTGGGCCGCAGCCAGCCAGCCTTCTCTCTTGCTCTCCTCAGGCCTCTCCTGCAACTGTCAGGCCTCTGCAAGGCCCACATTGTGCCCAGTCCCTTACAATCATCCCTTCCTGTGACATTACTGCTGGAAAGGCCGGGAAGGAGCTGGCACAGCCCCTTGTGTTTTGAATGAGGATGTTGAGGCTGAGGGAGGGACACTTGTCCGAAGTTCCAGAGCTAAGGCCTGGTGGGGTTGGGGTCGGGGCCTGGGCCGGTCCTATGTGTACCTTGGTGGGTTATATTTTGGTGCCCTTGAGACGGACCTTGTGACATACCTGTCCCCTGCTATTTGTAGTGGGGTCGGAGATGGTGTGGAGAGAAGGGTTGAGGGATCATACCTTCTGAGTCTCGTCCACCGCAGTAGGAGTGGGAGTCAAGTTATGGAAGAAGCCGTGTGGAGGGACCTGAGTTCTTCGGCACGGTTTTACTTCTTTATCCCATGGAAAAGCTCTTTACGGATTCATGCCCAGTGGACCTGAGAGAACCCCAGGTTCCTGCCTCATGTCTCCAGCCCACCCTCCCCTTAAATGCCAGCATCTCAGCCTAGGTGCCAGGACACTGGGTACGGCAGGGCCTCCTGTCCCCAGGGGATGCCAAGATGACCCTGTGCTGCCTCCAAGCTCCCTCCCTAGTCCCTTGCTCTTCTGGCTGCCCCTCCCCACCCCTCTCCTTTCAACTCTGAAACTTACTCACCTCTTAGAGCTCTCTGGACTAGAAGCTTCTGCCACGTTTTCTTCCCTCTTGTATCTCCAAAGCTCATTCTTCAGACCTACTCATTTCCACGGTGGTGACAGCCGCGTCCACATCTAAGTGTCAGCCATGTTTCCTGTTGCCCCATGCTGGTTCTGGGGCTACCACCTCCAATCCCGATGCCTACCCTCGTGGGGACCATGCGGAGTGTGTCTGAGGCTATCACACTTCTGTTCAGAGTGTCTGACAACTTGGGAGTTTCTCACGACACACTCATTTCTTTGGCTTAAATGTAAATGCCCCCTGGAGTGCTCACACACAAGGCCATTGCCAGTGTGGGTGTCTTGAGGAACAGGAAGGGCTTTATTAGTGAGAATGAGAGGGCATCTAAATGTTAGCATCAGTTCAGAATACAGAAACAAGGCATACCATTCGGGAATCTGTAGCAAGTACAGATTGGCCAGGACAGGGGTCTGCCAACTTTTTTTGTAAAGGACCAGAAGTAACTAGTCTACAGATAGTCAAATCTATCTGTAATAGTCCTTATGGACCATGTGGTTTCTGTCGCACTGACTGAATTCTGTCCTCGTAGCGCGAAAGCAGCCATAGGCAGTGATATGGACTGTGTTGTCTCCCCCCAAATCTGTATTGAAGTCCTAACCCCAGTATCTCAGAGTCTGAATGCATTTGGAGATAGGGTCTTTAAAGAGGGGATTAAGTTAAAATGAAGTCTGTAGGGTGGGCTTTGATAGAATATGACTGGTGTCAGTGTAAGAAGAGGAAATCTGGACCCAGACATGTGCAGAGGGAAGGCCACGTGAAGACATAGTGAGAAGATGGCTGTCTGCTGGCCAAGGAGAGAGGCCTCAGAAAAAACAACCCTGCCAGAACATTGATCTTGGACTTCCAGCCCGCAGAACTGTGAGAAAATGAGTGTCGGTTGACGAAGCCCTCCAGACTGCGGAACTTTGCTCTTTGTTGCAGCAGCCCTAGTAAACCAGCGTGGGTAGTATGTGCACAAATGAGTGTGGCTGTGTGCCGATAAAACTTGATTTGTGAACATTGAGATTTGAACATGTATTATTTTTATGTGTCATGAAATATTATTCTCTTGATTTCACCCCACTGCCCTCATTTAAAAATGCAAAAACCATTCTTAGCTTGTGGGAGGTACAAAGATAGGTGGTGAGCTGCTCGTGGCCTGTGGACTGTAGCCCGTCCGTACCCGGCTAGGGCCTCCGTGACGGGAGTGAGCATGGAGCTATGGCTGGGAGGGTGAGCCAGGGCCTCGTTGGACAGGCCGTTCACAGTGAAAGAGGAAGCCATGAACATTTTAGAGCTGGGGAGTGATGTGACTGAAACTGGACTTTTAGGGCAGAGGTCACTCTCCATGACGTAGACGGAGACAGGAGCTTGGTAAGGCTGCTTTCTTGCGGAAGCCCTGCTAGCGTGGCCGAGATTGGTCCTGCGTTCTTTAGCTTTCTCTCCTCTCTCTTCCCTGCTGGAATACTTTGCAATCACATACTGAGAATCGTGTCTTTAGGAACTGCGAGTCATCTTTCTCCAGCTGTCTCCCCTCTGGAGCGTCTGGTCATAGGGTTGTAGTCACCTTTTCTCTAAGGGACTGTACTACTGTTCTCTTTCTGGGCTATTCTGAACTCTAAGATGACATGCTTACTTTCTCCTAAGCTCTTGTCCCTCTGTCTGCGGTTTCTGTCGCTTCCAGTGCTCAGTAATTTCTTCCTGCTGGGTCAGACATAAGCCTGAGCGGGCTGTTGCCTTTGTTGCCGCCTAAACCTTCTGGGGATGAAATTGCGAACAGGCGAGTCTGGAGGCTATGAAATGTTCTCTGTTTAGAAGAATGAGATTTATGTGTATTTGAGTCATTGCTACTGGGTCTTGATCCTGTCCTGGGGCTGTGGTCTGTATTAGGGAAGCATCATGTGATCTGATACCTCAAAGCAGAGGAAGCATCCGGGGACACTCCCTGTCTCCCCAAACCTGGTACATGGTTTCATTTGGCACCGACCTGGTCCTGAAAGGTAGGCTGGGGGAATTCTTCCCTGTTTCACAGAGGGAAGACATTCTGGCTCTGAGCAGAGGCAAACTGCCCAAGGCTACACAGACCCACTCCAGCCACATCAGAAAGCATGCAGTCTCAGTCTACTGCGGGGTTCCAGTCACCAACACCCCAGATTCCCACCAGGGCCTGCAGGGTTCCAGGATCCCAGAGGAAGTGTGGACCCCACAGCTGGCATGCGCTAGCTCCTGTCCCCGGGCTTCTCCCACCCTGTGCGTTCTAGAACCCTTCTAACGGAGCCTCCAGCAGAAAGCCGTCTCGCTATTTCCCATTTCCAGACCTTTGCATATGCTGTTCTCTCTCTTGGAATTCCTCTCCTCCTATTTTTCTAGATCCTGTCAGTATCTGGGGCCCAGCACAAGTCCTGGTTCCTCCCCGAAACCCTTCCTACACACTCGAGTCTCTCCTTCCTCCTACCCCAAAGCTCCTGCCATCTGGAGCCCTCGCCAGCGGGAAATACTCAGTTTCATTACATCTAGCCCCACAGTCAGCATTTCACGAGTTCCGTGGTTTCCACCCAAGGATCACCAGGTCAGGAGTTAAGTCCTCTAGGTCTTCGTGTCCCCATCAGATTGAGCACAGCCCTAAAATGTGAAGTTTTTTTTAAAGATGATTTATTTTAAACAGTGGGGGGAGGGGCAGAGGGAGAGAGATTCCCAAGCAGGCTTCCCACCGAGCATGGAGCCCATCACCAGCTCGATCCCACGACACTGAGATCATGACCTGAGCCGAAACCACGAGTCGCCTGCTTAACCGACTGAGTCACCCAGGTGCCCCTAAAACATGGAGACTCTTCAGAGGGTTCTGAAGGCAGAACTTCTTCAGGGAAGAGGAAAAGAGGGAGGGAAGAGGGGAAGGATGGTTGGAAGGAAAGAAGGAAGAAATGCTCAGTGGCGAAAACCTTCCTGTCTTTGGACAGGTAAAAGCGCTATGTTTAGGAAAGGCCATGAGTGGGAACTGGGGGGTAGGGCACTGCGGGTGGCCAGGAAGGGCCTTGGCTCTAGGTGACTTGGAACCTGGGACGGATCAGCTCTCTTCTGCCATCATGGAGTCGGAGGGAGCGTGAGCCGGTGAGGGGAGGGTGGCCGAGGAGGGTCCCTTTGGCCAGTCACTGCCTCTGTTGTGTTTTTCCTGGTAGTTGTGAGTGGGGCTGGGCCAGGGTGCAGGGGGTGGTGGTAGGGGGTGGGTGTTGATGCCTTTGGTGACAGGAGATAAATGAATCCATCCTAAAGAGCAGCTCCTTTTCTAGAAATGTAGCAGTTCAGCTCTTGACTTCACTGCCTTGGAGTTTTAATTAAATGTCAAATATAATTTAAGACTGCAGTCCTGATGGGTGTATGAACATGGAGTCTAGAGCCTCCTCTTTGTGGGTCTCCTCACGTCATACCCAATTTGGGGGGTTAATTGATCATTCTTTATTTGAATGTGACAGGAGAAAGCATTTGATTTCCCTTCTCCCCTCATCCTTGGTTTTGAAAAAAAGTAGTTGGAAGAGTCAAAATCAGACACAAAACCAGAAACTTACATATTTGTTACAAGTAGAGAAAGATCTAGGTTGGGACCTGGGTGATTTGAGGCCTCTGCAGAAATATGTGTATTTGTTCTGTGGTTTTTCTTTCTCCAGTCAGGCTTGGGGTGGCATAACTACGGCCCCATGTTCTCTGCTTGATAAAGCTGTCCCAGCAACTTCCCCTGCCTGTTTTGTGGGAGCAAAGAGGAGGGAGCCCCGGAGCCCTCTCCTGGCTGCCGGATGCCATCAGCCACAGTCCCCAGGATCGCTGCCAGGAGTGAGAGCCGTGTCTCCACTTGCCTTGTGCAGGTGACCAAGGACGGACGTGGCTGAGGCCATCGGCTGGGATAGGGGCAGAGCCAGAGGCGTGGCTGAGAGCTTTCTGAACCCCCTAGCAGTTGTTTGAAGCAGTGTGTATCACAAAAATAACTGGGCTAACTTCACTGCCATCCAAGTCAACACGTATGACATGTGAATGTAGTAGTGGGAGCTGGGAAGCCAAATCGTCCTGGGTGTTACTCAGAGATCATCTCTGTCTCTCGGGGTGACAGGCTCTTCCTTTATAGGATCGATGTCATTTTCCAGCACAGTGCTGTTGCTTCCTTGTTTGGAGCTCCGTAAACCTCTCCTTTGCGTGGCAAAGTAGACCTTTTACAGCCTGGTCCAGACCATCCTCCGTAGCCTCCTTCCCACCAATCCATAGGGCGCCCCCGAACTCTGGCCAGACCAGGCCACCCCCCAGCCCTGGGCATGATTTCCAGTGCAGAGCTGCCTCCGTCTGAACCTCCCACTTGGGTGGGTGAGGATGGTGTTGAGCGGCACGTGTAGGACACTGACGCAAGCACAGCCTCAATCTGTAGGACCTTCTATTTCTCCCGCGAGAGGAAGACAGGCCATTGCCAGACTTTCAGCTATTCAGCAGCGCTGTTGGAATCCCAGGTCTGCTCTCCCTTCCCGCTCTGCCATGCTTAGCTGGTTGGCGTTCTGTTGTCTGGCTCCCCACCGGTGGTCGCAAGATGGCTGTAGTGGCTTTAGGCATCGCATTTGCATTCAGGGCAAGAGGAAGGAAAGGGATAGCCACAAATCCATCTGTTCTTTCACTCGGGAAAGCAAATGCTGGCCCAGAACCTTCTCCAACAGACCTCCTCTCCCTTCTCGCTGGCCAGAACTGGGTTATGTGGCCACTGCTGGATACAAGAGCCTGAAAAGCAAGAATCTGACAAGGGGGTGAGGATGTCTTGACTGGCTCATGGGAGTGGGCTGGTGCCTCCACTCCCCCAGCCCTTAAGGGGGGGGTAATTTGGAGGTGTGATTCACACTGTTTCCCAGAGCTTCTCTATGGGCTTGAGCTTCAGACACACACTGAGGTCGCGGGCTTAGTAAGACACACTTCTGGACCACTGCCCTCTACCTCGCTGGTGTTCCCAGGACCTCCCTGGTTAGCCACATTGGTCCTTGGCCCAGGGTGCTCTTCCAGGGTGATCCAAACTAGGACGTGGTTCTAGTCATCTAGGTATTTCCAAAGGTCAGCATAGTACCAACTTTAGAGCAGACCCCCACAAGTTCCGTGGAATGAACCACTGGGTAGCCAGGGAGGGGAGGTAATACACAGAGTTAAGCATCGTCACAAGGCGACTTTTCTCATGCAGCCCTGTGGTAGAGACATTGACTTCCCCTCAGATATCTGTGTGCTTCTCCGCATTTCCCATCCTCCTTGCAGCTGCGGGGATTTATGTGGCAAGCCCTGGCTAATGGCGAGGAGGGGGCCCGACACACTGCCCTGCGTACAGCATTCTAGCTCTGTCTTTCCCTCCATGGTTACCTGAAATCCCTGCATCGGCCCAGCGGGCAGTGTGACACGATGCAAGTAGCCTCGATGTCTGAGCTCCTGCCTGGAGGGCACCTGACCCATGGTAAACTTTGGATGAGTGGGAAGCAAGCCATGTTAAGCCATGGGGGTTTCTTTTTTTGTTATCACAGAGTCATCTAGCCTGACCTGCATGATTCATTCACCAACACTTACTTTTGAGCTCCTGCTACGTGGTTCCTGGTGCTAGGGAAAGAGGCAAGTGGAGAGGCCGAATCCTTGTCCTCAGGGGCTTGTCCTCTCCTTACCTATGCCAGCTGAGGGACAGGAGCCTTCTCTCCCAGGTGGGAGTGGCTCTAGCGTGACTCCCCTCTCACTCTTGGCCACCTCCCTCCTGACTCTCTGGTGGAGAAATTAGGCAGATTATAAGTTTGTGGGGCTATTGAGGCTCGAAAGCACTAATATGCAATGTTTTTCAAAAAGTTTTGGTTGCAACTCACAGTGAAAAATACAGTTTACATTTCATTAGAATGCAACATGTATGTGTAGGGATGGGATCAATATCACTGGCAACATATTCTGATTTTTCGTATTCTATTTAATTCTGTTGAAGAATGCTCATTGTGGCCCACTGAATTGATTTTCATGACCCTCTAATGAGTCTGCAGTTTGAAAAAAAAAAATGAGTTGATATGGTAGGACTTTAGGGAGCTAGAAAGTGGTGGTAAACGCTGGGGCCCAGGGATGGGTCTAGGGATGCTTCCTGTAGGAAAAGCCCCTTGACCAGGGTCCTGGAGGAGGGGTAGGAGCTGGATCAGTAAGGGAAAGTCATCCTAGGAGAGAAGCCTGAGCAAGACCTTGGCAGATAAGCCTACATGTTTGGGGTTAGCCTACCTGTGCAGAGGGGCCCTATGTGGGTAATGGGAAATAGTAAACAGGCAGGAGTGATACTCCAAATAGCTCCGATCTGGAATATCTCTGACCCCTGGATGAACACGGGCTTTGACCAAGCAGAACATCACCAGCTGGGCGCCATCCTGCCTGAGCGATGGTACCAAGGTAAGCCTGACTGTCTCTCTGGAAACAGGACCTGCAAGGAAAGGAGTTGGTTTTGAACAGGGCTTGGGGATGGTGGTGGAGCTGGGAATAGCAGGTTTGGGGACCAGAAGCCCTTGTGGGATGGAAAAACATCTCTGCGTTATGCTCCTTTCTAAAAAATAATCTTATTAGCTTTTTTTTTTTAAAGATTTTTTAAAAAAAATTTTATTTATTTGTCAGAGAGATAGAGTACAGGCAGGCAGAGTGGTAGGCAGAGTCAGAGGGAGAAGCAGGCTCCCCGCGGAGCAAGGAGCCCAATGCGGGACTCGATCCCAGGATGCTGGGATTGTGACCTGAGCTGAAGGCAGCCGCTTAACCGACTGAGCCACCCAGGCGTCCCTCTTATTAGCTTTTTATATGATTCCAACCCCCTCGGGATTCTGAACATCTAATTCCCAGGTGAGGATCCTGTCTGGCTGAAGCCTGGGAGAGATTAGGATTCAGTGAAGGTCAGGGGCAGGTCACAAACAGGAACACCTGTGCATGCTGGGGCAGACCGGGAGGCAGCCTGCCGAGACAACTGTGTTTGGTGTTGCCGGACTGAGGGCCGAGGGAGACATTGGGGATCTGGGTTTAGGTCCAGACAACACACTTCCTTTGCCATGAGTTTCAGGGTCTAATAAAGGAAGTATAACAACATCTGCCCCGCTGACCTCAGAATTATACCATGAGCATGTGACAAGGAGAAGTCAGAAATCACCTTGAAATGAAAAAGTGGTTTATGAGCAGAAACACGGCCTTGAGGTGGCGGAGGAAACACTTTCCTCCCGACTTGCCTAAGAAGGGAAATTTTTGTTTGAATAACACAAATGTAATAGAACTGTTCAAAGTACATGATTTCTGCAAGGAAATTGGTGGGACCTAACTCACGGTTCTCGTAGTTTTAGAACAGTGTGAAAATAATGCATTTTTCATCAAGATTAGAAATAAAAACAATAATAAAAATCTAACATTTATTGTGTGTTGATTATGTGCCAGCAACTCGACCAGGCACTTTGCATCTCATCTAATTCTCACAACCTACCTGTGCAGTGTATACTATTATCATCTTCGTTTCACAAAGAAAAACAGCCAAAAAGCTGGTATAATTCAACTGATGATGGCATGGCAATTGTCACCTCCTGCAGTGCCCTTCCACCTGCAGGCAGGCGTTTTCTTGCTAGCCTAAGGGCACAAATGCGAGGTCCTGCCTCTGCCCCATCCCCCAGCTGTCTTGGGCCATCTTCCCCTAGCACAGCCACATTCTGCTCCCACCCCACACCCCCGCTCCTCTGGTGTCTCTCTGCCAAGCCTCTTAAGTTCCCAAGAGCTTGGGTAGGAGTGTGGTGTCTGGAGCAAGTACCCTAGGAGCAGAGTAATCCTGTCACTTTCTCTGAGGTCTGCACCATCCTCCTGTTACTCCAGGACACGGCCTGGAGAAGGGGAGGGGCTGGCAGCCATCTGCGAGCTTCGTTGGGAGTCTGCGTTCCTTCTCTTTCCCATACGCATAGTCAGCAATACCCAAGGGAAGCTTGTGATTCTTACTAGGTCTTCCCTGAGATGCCATGATGCCCGGGTCCTCCCTGTTTTCATCTGCTTTTCCAGATCCTGCCCATGCCCCCTGCCCCCAACACGTTCCCCGCCCCCCACCCCAGGCCCCTGCTACCTGACTGTGGAGATTGAGCTCCAGGCACACCTACTCCATGAAACTTTGCTTTGTCTTTTGTAGTCAGGTGCATCTTTCCTTCTTGGCACCCTGTCTGTCGACATTTGGCCACGTGGGATTCTTACTTGTCCGTATTGTGAAGAACACGTTGAGTTGACGTTCCACGAGGTAGTTTTTAGGGTTTCTCCCATTGGGACACTCTAATGTGTTCACAAACCCACTTAGACTTGCTTCTGTCCACCCTTGATAGATCTTTATGAAAGAGGATGGCTTCATGAGCTTGAATTCCTCATCCGCCACTTTCTGTCTGTGTGCTGTTGGGCAACCCAGTCCCTTTTCTCAACCCACGAATGAGGATAATGATACCTCAAAGAGTGGCTGTGAAAAGTAGAAAGAATTAGGTAAAGCACCTAGCACAATGCTGGTTTCAATAAACAGCCCTGGGATAGGAGAATAAACCAGGACTGGTAGAACGAAGGTTGCATCCTGGCTCTGTGACCGTTCAAACTGAACTTGAACAAGACAGATCTCTCTTTGGAGCCTTGGTTTCCTCATTTGTGGAATTAGCAGGTCTGGATGATATTTGAGGTTTCTTCCAGTTTTTTTCTTTTCAAGTATGTATGTATGTATGTATGTATGTAAATTCCAGTGAACATACAGTGTAATAATATTCATTTCAGGTGTACAATATGGTGATCAACCCTTTGATATACACCTGTTGCTCCTCACATGTGCCCTCCTTCATCCTCATCACCTGTCCCCCCTCCGCCTCCCCTCTGTGACCTCAGTTTCTTCTCTAGAGTTAAGAGTCTGTTTCTTGGTTTGTTTCTTTCCTTCTCTCTCTCTCTCTCTTCTTTCCCCTTGGTTCATTTGTTTCGTTTCTTAATTTCCACTCATGAGTGAAATCATATAGTATTTGTCTTTCTCTGACTGACTTATTTCACTTAACAAAATACTCTCTGGCCCCACGTATGCCATCAGAAATGGGAGATTTTGTACCTTTTTATGACTGAGTAATATTCCGTTTTATACACACACATATATCTATATATCTATATCTATATCTAATCTATATATATATCTCACAAGTTCCTTTTCCCCCTTCAGATTTAGGATTAGAGTTTGGGTTAGGGTTGGGGTCAGGGTGAGGGCCAGAGTGAGGGTGAGGGGTGGGGGTTAGGGTGAGGGTGGGGGCTGGGAGTGGGGTTACTGTGAGGGTCAGGGTCAGGGTCAGGGTGAAGTTGTGTGCCTGGTGACCTGCAGCTAAGAGTTCTCTCCAGAGTGTGAGGTTTAGGGTTAGGGTTAGGGTACCGGTTAGGGTTAAGGGTTAGTGTTGAGGATCAGGGTTGGGTTAGGCTAGGATATGTGCCTGGTTTCCTGCAGCTCACAGCTGCTGTTCTTTTCTTCCCTACCCTGAAGTTTTTATTTAAATTCCGGCTGGTTAACATATTGTGTTATATTAGCTTCAGGCATAGAATCTAGGGATTCATCACTTCTGTCCAAGACCCTGTGCTCATCACAACAAGGGCTCCCAGACGCCCATGCCTTGTTTCACCCATCCCCCTCCACTCCCCTTCGGTCACTATGAGCTTGTTCCTTATAGTTAAGAGTCTGTTTCTTGGGTTGCCTCTCTTCCAGTTCTCATGTTGTCTCTGACCCAGCTTCCCCCGCAACCCCCACCCCCACCAACAAGGCCTAGATGAATGAGCCCAGTAGGACTCAATTGGTTCCCCTGAGCTGAATTTCGAAGGTGTCTGCTTTCCCAGGGAACATGGTTGGCCTCTCCTTTGTGACTGGGGAAGCTTGGGCTCTTCCCTGTGTGAGGCCTGGCTTGGAGAAGAGAGAATGGGCAGGCAGGAAAAAGGGAGGGCATCTGAGAGGAGGACATCGTGACCTTGAAGCTGACGTCCTGTTGTTATCCCAGAAATGACAGGTTAAGGAAGGGCTCTGGCATGCTGCTTGTCTCAACTTTAATTACTATAATTCTGAGAAGACTTGAGTCTAAGCCTCAGAATTCCTCCACAGAAAACCGTGTCTTTGCAGCGTCCGCAGACAAGGACGTTAGCAAACTGGCAGTCAACGCTCCATCAACTCCCCATGCAGGGAGGGCCACCGCTGACAGATGGAGGTGTGTTTGCGGCATGGGTCAGAGTTTGCCGAGCACCTTCCGCACGCCTGGCTCCCCTTTCCCTGTGATCACATGGCTACTCAGTCGGCCACAATTACAGAGCTATGAAGATGTCTGTTACCTGGTGGGGAGGTGTGAGGGGACAGAGCCATTCTGAATGAGGCAAACAGAAGAAAAGGTGGGGAAGAGTCAGGGACGTTGATGTTGGGGTCTTTGTACTGGATGGCAGGTCCATGTTATAGGGGTTGCGGGGTCCTCTCTGTGTAGTTCTGGGTGGAGGAGGGGGATGCCTTGCTTGTGTGTGCACACGTGTGACCATGATGGTGAGTGAGAGGCAAGCCATAGCTGGCAGGGCTTGGAGAAGCCTGGCTCCCACGTAAGTATCTTACTCATTCATCAGGCCCAGAGAGCCTGGAACCTTTCCTGATTCTGGAAATGATTATTCAGTAATTTCAGTGTTGATTCTTGGCAAAATCCCAAAACAGATGACTAAAACTGATGATTTGTGAGTTCTTGGAAAAGAAAAGGTGATTGCTAGAAGCCAGCATGAGTTCACTTAGAACAAAGCAGATCAACCCACCTCCTTTCCTTCCTTTTGACAGCTGTTGGATTGATAATCAGTGTGGTGGCGCTTTCGCTCAGCGGAGGGTGGGGGCTGGCAGTTGAGAGTTCTCCTTCTCCCCATATTGTCCATGTGCCCGTGGGACTTAGGTACTTCAGGGTGGGCGGCCTTGTGGGCTGTCCCTCTCACAAGTCTCTGTTTTTATCCTGAAAACATGCAGGAATGGGGTGGTCCCCAGAGAGACCGGGGAAGCGGACCCCATGGCCACATTGCCACCTTGGATGGCTGCATCTAAGGCACATAGGCAGGCAGGAGCAGCATGGCTCCCTGGGGGCACCTCACCAGTAGATAAAGGGCAGTGGGACCCCGGGCCCAGACCTCTAAGACCATTAGCACGAGGCAGGGGATGTATGTGTGGGTGGGGTGGGGAGGTGGCTTTGGATTCCATATGGGCCCAGGGCAAATTTAGAACACTGGGGGCCTGGGAAAAGCTTTACACTTCCCATTAATACTGCAAAACTTGGGGTCCTGAGTAGATGTGGTATCCTCTTTCTCACCCTGGAGGGCTATCATAGTCCCTGCAAGTCAGACTGACCTCTATGGCAAGGCCAGTGAGGGGACCTAGCCTCCAAGTTTCTGCTTTCTTTGCAGATAGCAGCAATTTTAGACAAGTTTATACAACCCTGGGAATTCCTGGGTATTTCTGGCAATCAGATCCTTGGTTAAGTGGGTGGGGACTCAAAGCCATACTAACTTGGGCATGAAAGGAAATGTGACCACATTTTATATGTAGAGGCTGATGAGACCTAGCTAGTTGGGCTGGTCAATCTTTGAACTCACAAGTTAAAATCGCTCATGACAGCCTTGTGAAGAAATGACAAAAGATGATTTTTCGTTGGTAGTGCCCTTGGGTGGGCCCAATAGTGTCCTTAAAGGAGATGGCTTAAATCTCAAATCTCGGGCTAGAAGGGAGACTCCAAGTATGGAGCCATAGCACTCAGCCCTAAACCCTTTCAGCTCAATGATTTCATTGATGATGCGGGCGAAGACACAGAGAGTAGGATTATTAAATTTTTAGATGACAGTTAGAAAGGATAATTGAGGTCCGGCGAAAGAGCTGAGGGCTTGAAAACAACCTGATAAGCTGAAATGATGCCTGAAACAAACAAGATGAAATTTAATAGGGACAAATATTAAGCCCTATATTTAGGTAATAAAAATGAATTATGTAGGTACAGTTTGGGAAAGCAGGATTTCAAATTAAAATTGGGTGGCTGGGACACATTGAGCAGAAACTGCCTGATGGGGGCAGCAGAGAGCAGCTGCTTTTTGGAGCTCACTAGGGAGCGTGGACCAGGCAGGTAGGGGTGCCGTTTGGGTAGCAAGAGGCACAGAAGCACAAGGGGACACTCGCGTGCCCGGCATGGGCGGGGGAGAACTGATCTGCAGCACACGGGCTCCAGGTGTGTGGGCTGTCTGAATCCAAGTGAGGCTGGGCTCCTGGTGCCTTGAGTCACTTCTGTCCCAGGCCTGCCGTCCTCGTCAGTCCTTTTCTCAGCTGGGTTTTGCCCAGTCTCTGAAGGGGCTTTCCATGCCCACTAACCCCGTGGGGGGCACAGACTGGAAATGACTCGCTTCTTGAGATGGAAAACAGATGAGTGACAGCCTGAGAGTGGGGTGGGGGCATGGCATTTGAGGGGGAGGAGGTAGAGGAGGTGACCTTTGTGGTGATGGAACAGTTCTGTATCTTGATTGCAGTGCTGGTTCCATGAATCAACACCCGTGAGAGAAAAAGGCAGGGAACGGCATACACACATTGTGTCACTGTACCTTGTCAGTTTCCTGGTTTTGTTATTGTCGTATAGTTATGTAAATTGTAACCATTCAGGGAAACTGCATGGAGAGTCGGAGGTGGATCTGTACTTTTTACAACTTCCTGTGAATCTGTAATTATTTTTTTAAAAAGTGAAAGAAAACAAAACAGGAGAAAAACTAAGCCAGACTCTGCGATGAGTGCCCTTGGATGGGGGTAGAGGAGCAGATCTCCAGTCCTGCAGAAACTAGCTGTTAGGACAGCCTGTGGGGAGGGAGGTGAGGCTCCCATGCAGGAGGTCCTCGGGGTCACTGGCATTTGAAGAGCCCTTGGCAAGGCCCAGGACTTTGGGAATATAAAGCTTATGCACGATTGAGATAAGAGCTACTCCCCAACCCCACAGATGCTCCAGTTGGGTGGAGGACCGGAGGCACTCCCCATTCCTGGGTCCTTGACAATGAGTTTGGTTAGTGGTTGCCAGGGAGAGGTGTTTTGGGATTTTATCCCCGGAGGGACACTCAACGATTGGTAAGGTCCAGCCTGGGAAAACCTGCCCCAAGTTCTCTAAGAGCTGGAGAAGCAGAAAGTAAAGGTCTCCTGGCTTGAGAACTTGGACAGGACTGGAGCCCTAGGGAGACCTGCCCTTGGCCAACCTCAGCCCAGACCTCCTGCAGAGCAGGCTGGGTGATGACCAGCTGTGCGCAGGGCTCTGTGAGGCCACCTCTGAGGGGGGGCCAGCTCTAGTTTCTGCTCTGGGGGAGGTGAGAGGCAGAGTGTGAACTGCCCTGGAGGACATTGCCAGGACGACCCTCCTTGGGGGCCCTAATGACTTCCAAGGACATGGCTGCAAGTGTGTCCTCTGTCCTGTCCCTGCTGAGGGCTTGGGACTGTACTGCTCTCGGCATGCTGTTCCACCCCTCTCTTGGGGCCCAGGAGAGGCTAGTCATAGTCCTGCCCCCAAAGCCAGTGGGATCTGGAAATGGATTTCCCAGAGAGGACAGAAGTGTCAAGTATTTTGGCAAGGCTATCAAAAGGCAGCCCCCTCCCCTGATGTCTAGAGAAGGAGAGGCCTGGTGGCTTTCCAGGGCCCTCTTCTCTCCCATGGGTTGCTTGCTTGCTGGGGCTCCTCCTAGCCCCCAAGACTGGTACCCAGGGCATGAGTGGCACTAGATGCCCCTCAGTGCATCTCTCACGTCATTCCCATGGCTTCTTTCCAAGAACCAGGTCCCAAACCACCTCCTCTTTTTGCCAGAGTCTCTGCGAATCAGGCCTTTGCAGCTGACACTCCCACCAATGGCATCGCTCTGTCGAGGGCACATAGCCCCACTCCTTGGTTGACATTCTCCTGGGTCCTTGACACTGCTCTGGTCCTGCTGAGACTGGGTCTCTGAGTGACAGCTCCTCTGATGGTTCTGTTCCCCTAGCCCCGTTGGAATGTGCCATATTCCTGCACCCCCAGAGCCCATTCCTTTTATATCCTCGTCGTGCCAAGGAGCTGGCACCAAGTGCTTGTAGATTTTGACCTATGCGGGCAGCACATGCCCGGGAAGGACTCTGCCTGGGGAGGGAGGGACTTGAAGAGACTAGGGACATCAGTATGGGATAAAGGAGCAACTTAAAGGTTCTAGAACAATTAGGGGAGGCGGGGGAAAGGGGAGCGTGACTCTCCCCAAGCTAGAGACCAACATACCTGGTGAGGAGGTGTGGAGAAGACCCTATGTTGTGGCTCATTTCCACTCCCTGAGTCCAGAGTTAAGACAGCAACAGGGACCTGTTTGGGTTTGGGGACCTGTGCTCATCAGCAAAAGGGGTTGTGTCATCTGCTACGCGCCTTTCTTATTTGGCTTTCGAGGGAGACCACGGGGCTCACAAATTCTCCTTTTTGAGCTGAGCTGGTGACAGATCATGGTTTGTTAATTCTGTGCCTACTGCATACCACATATTAGAAGATGATCAGGAAGATAAAAAATGTGGGGTCCGCTTATGCCCAGGACTATAGGAGAAGCAGCATCTGGGGCTTAGGGCACCGGGTGCAGGGTCTGTCTGACCTTGGCAGAATCATGTTGCTGAGTGAGAAGGGGCAAGCGGTTTGCATGTGCTGCTCCTCCACTCCCCTTCCCGAGCTCTGTGTCATCCCTGAAGTTCTCTCCCACCCCTGACATCCGGGAGGCTGCTCCAGGAAGCCCATTGCAAAGTTGCTGGGAAAAGACCAAAGGGGTCTCTTGCAAAGACCAAAGGGGTTGCCAGTTCCAAAGACCTTGAGTGTCCTGATGGCCACGTGGACTGGGACAGCTGGGGGTTGGTGCATCAGGGCACGGTGGGGCCTGTGGGGGCTGGGGAGTCCGCACTGCAGCGGAAGTCATTCAGATACAAGTTGTTTAACAATGGCATCTACCAAAGAAGATAAATCTGAGGCTGGAATCTGGCAGAAGCTCATGCTGACCTTTCTCTTCTGTCCTCCCCTCAGAAGGCGGCTCTCCTTGTCTACTCCTCAGGGTTCTTCCCACCCCAATCCAGTCACTCCAGGAAAGTGGCCTGGTGTGTGAGTGAAGGTCTGGTTCATTAATCTGCTCCCTGAATGACTTGGGGCAAATAGTCGACCTCTCTCTTCTCTTGCTCTACTCATCTGTCAAATGGGTATCATGATATCCTTCTAAATCCGCTTTGAAGCATTGTTCTGAGGATGAAATGAAATAGTGTATTTTTAAAATTCATACCCTGTTTCATTCCACAGTGAATTTGAGGCAGCTTCTAAAAATACCTGTGATATAAAGGATAAAAATAAATAATATGTGAAATCATTTTGCGATTGTATTGTAAACACGTTTTCCTTATCGTTCCTGGGAGCAGTGTGAAAGTGATAATAGATATATTATTTCCCAGACTCATTTTCAATTTAACCTTGGCCTTCAGGGCCTTAACTGAAAGCTGGGCTGTGGGGGTGGGGGAGGGGGGAGATCCTCAGACACCAAAGCCAGCCATCTGCTGGGCCCTAAGGATGGTTTTGCCTGGGGGTGCTTGGTGGGGGCGAGGGGGGTGGTGAGGCGGTGAGTTCTGACTCTTCAGCCTCTTGCTGCTCTGCGTGGAGGCTTTCCTGGCAGCTCTGTTATCATTCACGTCAAACCTTTCTTGAGCATCTCCTTTGTGACTTGGCCCTGGCCTGGGTGTGCAGACACAGAGAAGAAAATGACCAAGGCAGGTCCTACCCCGGGGGCTCAAGAGGAAGGACTCTGGGAGGGAAAGTCACAGGGGCTTAGCTTGATTGGGAAAGTCATTAATTCAATTCTTTGTTTCTAGGATGGACACCATAAACTTCCTCTTCCTCCCTTGCAGCAGTGCTGGAAGGAAGAAATGGGAACATGCTCTGATAAAACAAAATTGCTATGCAAATGTAAAAAATCATCCTTTCTGTTCAGTGCTGCTCTGAAATGATTCTGAAAATGACAGAGCTGTGAGGATTTCGGAGCCGACATGACCAAGGGGGTTCGCCTTGAATGCTCCGTCCTAGAATCTTTCAGGGACCTCTGCAGGACTGGGAGCCCAAGCCACAGAGAGGAGCCCTTCTCCGAAGAAAACAGAATGCCTATCAATTCTGGGGCATGTAGGGAATATTTAATATGTGCCTGGCACGGAGGTAGGCGTTCTGAGGGGAGGGTTGTTATGGGCCGAATTGTGTCACCGCCCCACCCCCCAAATTCCTGGGTGAAGTCTTAACACTCAGGGCTTCAAACTGTGACTGTATTTGGAAATAAGTCTTTAAAGAGGTAATTAATTAAAATGAGGCCGTTAGGGTGGGCCCTCATCCAATTTTTTAAGGGTGTCCTAATAAGAAGAGGACATTTGGTCCCACACAGAGGCACCAGAGGGGAGACCGTGTGAGGACCGAGGGAGAAGGCGGCCACCTGCAGATCAAGCAGGGAGGTCTGGGCAGGAGCCAACCCAGCCAGCACCTTGATCTTGAACTTGCAGCCTCCAGAGCCGTGAGACAATCAATGCCTGTTGCTTAAGGTTTGTAGTCTGTGGCATTTTGTTCTGGCAGCCTGAGCAGACTCAGGTAGACTTACAGAGAAAAGTACAAAGCATTCATGCCTTTAATGACCACTCAGTGAGGTGGGTGCTGGGTGGACAGGAGACACCAGCATGAAGAAGAAAGAGGTGGTCTGCACTCTCAGCAAGCTTAGTGTCTGAGAGGATAGTGTTGCTGCCTTCAGGATGGGGACGGAAGACCGGCGTTCAGAGAAAGCACACTGGCCATCTAATTCTGTGTGTGTAGGTGGAGTTTAAATTGAGTGGTGCTGACTCCCAGCGGGGGGTGCACAGAGAAAATAAAACTGAAAGGGAATCACGAGGGGAGGTTTTGTGGGGCGGGGGGCTAGAACAGTTCAGGGGATGCCAATCTGGGCTGCTCTGGACATTTGCAGCGAACTTCCTGCGGGTGTCCTGCCTGTGCTCAGGGTGCTGGCCAGGCCAGGCTTGTCTCCTGGGAGCCACCACCACCACCCTCCGGCCGAAAGCTCCTGCTCTCGGATGGCTGAGGCTTGGCTGGCCCTTGTGTGGTTGGTTGGTCGCTGCCGTTTCTCCAGGCAGATGGGGACTGCTGGCTGTTCATCAAGTTAGCAATTAACAAGTAATTCATTAGGCGCCTAATGAACAAATTATTAACCTGGCAAGCCATGTCCAGCTGCTGACTGGGGGGAGAAATGGCTATTAATAAGGTCTTGCAGTGGCAGCTGCGGTTTAGTGGTGAAGGCAAGGGCTGGGCAATAGGAGATGTGGGTTCTGGACTTTTGGGCCAAATCTCTTCGCCTCTCTAGGCCTTAGTCTGGCTGCTCACATGGTGGGAGTAATAAAACCCTATTAGTGGGCAAATAAAATGTCAGAAACTGTCTGTATAAATGCAGGGATCCACTCCAAAGCCCCTTCATTCTAACTCCCTATGATTGTACCTCCCCAAACCGATGTAAGGCACACCAGGACCATCCCTAGAACCCCAGGGAATCGGGGAGTGTCACTCACAACTTAGTATCTGCCTGGAGCCCTAGTGTATGCGAGGACTATGGAGGGTAGGGTAGATGTGAATGATGGGTCCTTGCTCTGCTGGTGCTTACCATTTGCGAATATCAGGCATTCAAACACAGCAAACTCACTGGTTTACGAAGCAGTCTGTGATGGGGCCAAGAGCCACAGAATTTCAGAGGAGAAAAAGAAGTGTAAACCGAGGGATGGGGGAGCCTTCCAGGAGGGCAGGGACTTGAAGCATGACTTCATTGTGTTTTTCTGATTGTAAAAATAACATGCACTCCTTCCCTCAAATCTCCAAATAGAGAAAATTGGAAAGAAGAAGATAAAGATAATCTGTAATCTCATCAGCCCGAGATAACTGCTGTTGACATTTTTGTGTGTATCTGGGGAGGATTTTGACAGACAAAGATGGCAAAAGGATATTCTAGGTGGAAGCAATGCCTTGAGTGAAAGCTCTGGGCTGGAGGAGGGTAGGACCTGGGGTGGGGGCTCCGGGAGATGGATGTGTGGACCGGGCAGGCTGGAGCAGGGGTCCTGGAGCAGAAGGGAATTGGCGGCCCGGAGGCAGGATAAAGGGCTGGAGAGGGCAGAGGGGTCAGACAGCTGTGGTGGAGGGGGAGTGTGTGTGAGAGAGTGCCTCATGCAACAGACCAGAAGCCCCAGCCAGCAAGCCAGCCCTCCGCTCTTCAATCACACTCGTGATGCAATGGAACTTATTGATGTAGCTGTCCCACTTAGGAGAAATACTGCAAAAGCCCCGGCAGGAAAAATAAACAAATACAAAGCTGTGGCAGAGCTGCCAAAAGGGGTGCGGGATCAGAGGAAGAGTCGAAGGAGGCTGTGTCTAGTGGGACTGGCTGGGGCTGTTCTGGCTGTGTCGTCGTCTCCTCAGGGGATACAGGACCCTGTCCTGCTTTGCCCTCCACCTGGCAGGGGAGACCTCCCCTCAGACCCTCACCCATCTTAGGAGACATTTAATCCACAGATGGTTTCTGTCTCGTAACAGCGTCAAGCTGACAAAAGTCCAACCAGATACTTCAAAGGGTTTTGCGGGAGGCAGTTTTTCTTTGGCTCCCATGTCGAAGACACAGAGGCCCACCACACGCCTACCAGCCCCACTGCGTCAGACGGGACCACATCCCTGTTCTGGTCAACGGGCCATGAGTGAAAGTGACGGATCGCTCTGGCCAGCCCTCTCTCCTCCTGCCTCAGTGGCTGAGAGGACTTTTGTTCCAGGAGGAGCGGCCATGAATGGAGAGGGCGTCGCTCGGTCTGAATCCCTGAGCGACCGTGTGGAGCAGAGCTCCCTGCGACCTTGAGGCGAGCATGTTGCGTGAAGAAGAAAGAAACCTTTGTGGTGTAACCCTCGGAGACCCTGGAGGTGTGTTCTCTGCCCTAGCCTAGCCTAGTTTAACTAAAACAACCCATTTCGGTAGACTCAGGTCTGACCTTTTATCTAACAGTAAACCTAACAGCTTTCACTGGACAGCTTTCCCCAGCTTATTAGAGAGCAGGTTCACATCATTTCAATCCTAGGAGCAATTACATATATGGGAATCGGTCCCTGGTGAGAGCTCAGGAAATGTTAATTCTTTATGCAATGACTTCTTTAAATCCCCACTGCTACGCATATCCAGGTTTTAATCAATCCCTCTCCCTACTATGCTCGAATTCTACCAGTGTTTTGTTTCTCAACGGTGTTATACTTCTTTGTTCTTACATCCGCCTCCCACAGCCAGGTTAGAAGCTCCTTGATCCTGTCTTATTCAGGACTGTGTTTGTCCATTTTGCGTGTCTGTGACTCCAATGGCAGGTGCTCAGATGTTGGCAGAGCGAGCCACAGCTGTGTGTGAGCAGTGTGGGCCTATCGTCATTGTTTTGTGGAGGGGCAGCCAGGTTAGGGGACTGGCCCATGGTCACGCAGCTACTAAGCCAGCAGTGGGCGCCAGCCTCCTGACTAAGAACCACAGCCTGTTGACTCCTTTGAGACCCAAATGAGATATTGCCAAGGTGTCTTGTGAGGCATTCCCATTATGTTTGCATTTTCTATTTCTAAAGGCAAGTGGGGAGTCCCAGGTTGGGGCGGTGGGGCGGGGGGAGGTTAGAAGCTGGAGAAGAGCCGGGTTGACTAAAGAGGGCTGTTGCAAGGACAGGGACAGGAGCTCCCTGGGGGAGGAGGCCTTGTCTGCCATATCCTTGGCAGGACAATGGGGCCTGGAGCATAGTTGGCGCTCAGTTCAGTGCCCCCTTGAACAAATGGGAAGGAACCCACAGGTGAAGGGAAGCCGGGAAGGAAGCTGCAACTTGAATTCTGAAGGGACAGATCTGTGACGGGGTGTGCAGGGTGGGGAAGGTGCACAGCCTCCCTTCCTGCCTACCCTCCAACTGAGCGCACCCCTGGGGGCTCAGGTGGCATCTATCTCCTGCCCCTGTGGAAATGCCGGGATGGGGTTGGCCGCCAAGCACGTGATATTATGTGTGGCTGGCTCACTGTTGCACTCGTGCCATCCATTTAAGTGCTCCCAGAAAGCCCATTAGCAAACACAACATCAGCCATGGGGCTTCCCTATTCCTAGTTCCTCACCAGGGTAGGGGGGCGGAAGGGAGTCCCTTTCTCACACTCTGGTGGCCTGAATCCCATCCAAGGAGCAGATGGATGGAGCATCCGGGTGTGGTGGTCCAGCGGGGGCTGCGGGCAGCGCCTGAGGAAGAAATGCCTGCTCCCTCAGGGCTGACGGCATGTGAGGGCTCTTCTGTGGCAGGGATTGGTCTTAATTAGTCATCAGATTCCAACAGGGGCTGGTTGCTTTTCTTGGCACAGTAGTTCTCTTCCAAAAGACCCATTCCCTGTCCTCCTTTGGGGAGCAGAAAGATGTTTCTCTTTTGAAAAGCCCTTTGACACCCCCACTGGACACTCCTGGCATGGCTGGGTACTGTGAGGTCAGCCATAGTGTGATTTGAGGGGTGAAGAGAACAGCTTCCCAGACACCTCCCAGAACCCCAGACCTTAGGACCAGAGGGCATTCAGAATTCATCAAGCGCCCCTTGCAAATGGATTAGATGAACTCGCATGCCCACTGCAAGGGACTGGTTATGGCTGCCTGGAGCGCTGCACTGAGCAGTCTTGGCTGCGATCAATTAACAGTATCTGTGGTGGTTGCAAGAGGGGAGTGTGCATGAATGCAGCAGATTTGCCTTCTCAGATCTCATTTGAATCCCTTTCTCCTGGTGCCTGATTTCCACCATTAGAGAACCATTACCTTGCATTAAGGCCTTCTCTCTCTGTTCATATTTCTTTAGAATGCATATGTATCAGAGAGGAGTACCAAGAAGATATTGAAGAATTCAATGATTGATTGATCAGGATTGATCACAAAGAAAGGACACTTATCAGTTTTGCTAGTTCTGGAAAATGCAACACACTGACAACCTTAAAATGCATGGATTATCACTTGGCTTAGGA
Organism: Lutra lutra; assembly: GCF_902655055.1. NCBI lineage: Eukaryota > Metazoa > Chordata > Mammalia > Carnivora > Mustelidae > Lutra > Lutra lutra. The sequence goes on along the minus strand of NC_062279.1, from coordinate 44,533,139 downwards.
TCTGTTTATCAGACCGCCTTCTGAAGTGGCAGCGGGCTGAAAGGAAATGGGAGAGCAGGTCAGTCCGGTGCAAGGCAAGGTTGGAAAGTAGAGGCCCCCCTCCCTGATGGGGTGCACACTGGGGGTCAGAGGTATGGAAGCATGACCTGTGGGAGGGCACAGACCAGCTCTATTCCTTCTGTTCAAAAACCCTTTTTTGGGAGACCGTGTGTTCCTGGCACCATTGCCCATTCTCTGAGGGCTGTGTCTTTATCACCCACTTTGAGGGAGGGCAGGTTTGGGGAGAACGAGGTTTGTAACCGCTTCATTTCTTCCGAGTAAATATTATTGGGGTCGCTGGGCTGAAGTGCCGGGTGTGGGGCATTACGTGTTAACAAGTAAGCCAGGCAGTTCATTGTGTCGATCGGGAATTCTAATGAACCGTTAATGTACTAAGTCTTTATAGAATTAGACTTTAAAGTGAAGAGTATAAGCCAATCTAGCTTGAATTAAAAGAACTTAAATGGCAAAAAAATCCTTTGGTCAGATGTATCAGTTTTTCCTAAGGAGAACAGAATGGGAGTAAAGAGAAGCCTTCTATATGGGTCAGGTAGACCTCAGTGAGTCCAGCAATAGTCCAGTAAAAGAAGGGCTTTGACCCAGGTCAGTGATCCCAGGTCTGAGCCTCTGTGCTGAGCTCAGGTCAGGGAAGGGGAATCATCCATCCATCCATCCATCCATCCATCCATTCAACAAGCACTTACCTGAACACTGATTATGTACCAGCATCTGACCATATGGGGATGAAGAAGATATAGGTCTAGTCTGCCTAGAGCTTTGAGTGCGGTGAGGAGTATAGACAAGAAAACAGGCATTCTCAGTAGAGTGGTAAGTGCTGAGCTTTGGAGGCCTTGGTTTTCACATCTGTGAATAGGGGCTATTCCTCTTTACCACGGAGCTCCAAGCCACTGGAGCAGCCAGAGCTGTCCCAAGCCATGCACCAGGTGTGGGTGGTTCATCTGGAAGCAGACAGGGAGGGGCCTCCAGAACTCACCATGGGATGGGGGCTGCCCCAGAGCACAGTGACTTTTTCTGCGAAACTGTCTTACTTTTTTACAATTGAAAAGTATTTCATTTTTATTTTACTGAAGTGTTTGAGCAGAGGCTACCTCACAAATAGGCAATTTGGAATCAGTTCAGTCTGGGTTCAAGTCCAAGGTCAGCAACTCACTATGTGATCAGGGATAAGTCACCTGATGTTCTGACTTCCAGTTTTTTTAATCTGGGAAATGCCCACCTCAGAGGCTGTTTGCAGGAGCCCAAAGGAGTTGAATTTACAGAAAAAAAATCTTTGTAAGCTGTTGAGTGTTATGCATGTGTTGGCTCTTTATTCTTGTCCTGCAAGTTTCCTTCAACCCTGAGAACCCGAGGGCCCATGATGATTGAAATTCTACCATTAGTACTTCATTCTTTTGGGTTAAACATTCCCCCTCCCCTTGGGAGCAGCATCGGTTCAGACTTTCCTGCTGGGGCAAGAGAGAGGATAGTAGAGGAAAGCACAGTGCACAGGGACAGTGGAGGTAAGGAGAGAACATTTTGGATGATGGGCAAAGAAGTTCCCAGGATGAGAGGTCGGGCTGAGGAAGGTGGGCTGGTAAATGTGATCATCTGTCTAAACTCTAGGTTGGGTCCAGGGAAGGCATTTCTGCTCAAAGAAGGACATTCTGCACCCCGTTTTCTGTCCAGAGCTCCCTGTGAGTTGCCTTCCAGCTCGCTGGAGAACTTCAAGTGACAGTCCATCTCAGACCTAGCTCTGGTGCCCCACCCACTTTGCCAGGCTTGGCTAAATAAAGACACAGTCCCTGTGGGGAGCTGCTGGGTCTGAGAGCTCTCCTGGGGGGCACCAGGCAGCAGGAGCCAGCTCCCCACAGCTTAGCAGGAGCAATCACTGCCCCTCTCCCTGGATTCTGTCTCTGACCTTGGGTAACCTGGCAGATCGCCAGTGCCTGAGAGCTGGGGAGGGTGTGCATGCTCAGGAGAGGCTGTGGGGTTGTTCCAGGCAGCTGGGGTCTGCCAAGCACAGTGTTGGCACTAGGACAATTCTGGGGGGCGTGGCCTGGATGGTGCCAACACGGGCGGCAAGCTCCGCAGTCAGAGCTGTTGGGGAGGAGGCTTGACAGTGAGCTGGGATATTTTAAGCTGACAGTAGCTTCTATAGAGGGGCCATTTACCAGCTCCACTCCTGCTGCCATTAGGGAGTTGTGAAGGGGGCAGAGGAGAAAGTGGGTTTTGCAGTTTTCTCAGGATATCTGTGACTTCAGGTGAAAGAGGAGTTTAGAGAAACAGTCCTTCCTACATTTGTCCCAGATGAAAGAAAATCACTGCCAAAAAATATTGGGTGCCTTCTCCCTCTTCTCCATGATCTCCTATGTGGGAGAAAGCAGCAGAGAGGCAAGGCACCCTGGTGGGATGAGTGCTTGGTTTCCTTGTTACAAGGGGAAAACTCACTAGACCAGAGTGTGGGAGGACCTACTTTTGAGTCCCCGCTCTGCCACTTGCAGACTGCATTTTGACCTTGGCCACATTGTGGGACATCATCAACCCTGAGTTGGTTCACTTGGAAGGGAGGCTAATCCTGCCACACTCCCTTCTCAGAGATGCTGTAAGGGCTTCAAGATCAAGGAAGAGAAAGCCATGAAACTCTGAGGTCCTATATCCACATAAGGTGGTTCTGATAGCTCCCTGCTGGGAGTCACAGAGTAACATCCCATCTGCCTTCCTGCATCCCTGCTGCAGTAGCAGCAGCAGCTTCCTCCCCCTCTAATGGGTTAGCCTAGAGCTTAGGGACTCCCTGGCATGGGTGGGGCTGCACAGAAGTCTCTGATGCCCTGAGGAGAGGATAAGTAAAGCCAGATTCCCACCTCCTTTGGTGCCTACCTCTAAAGACAATGATGAAGCACAAAGAACACTGACCGAAATCAATTAGAGAAATCAATGCCCACCTTGTATGGTGCAGTATGCCCTTCTTCCCTCCTACCTTGGACCCACCCACCTTGCCCAGCAGCCCTGTTCACCCTTGGGGATCAGATGGTTTAGTTGAATCCCTGCTGGTCTCCATTCCCAGACTAGTTCTCTCCTAGGCTGGGCCTCAGGGATCTGGAGTAGGGGAGGGAATGCTGGTAAGGGTGTTCAGCCTGCCATTACGAGGGAGACAGAGGGCCGGATGAGGGCTGGGAAAGCCCATGGTTGAGCTGGGCACTGTGCAGGTTCACCATGTTGGACAGGATCCTTGCTAGGCTCGCTACTTGAATTCCAAGGATGAGGCCAGGCAAGGACCACAGGAAAAAGAAAAAAGAAATTTCAGTTTTTACAATGTCCTCACACTGGTTGCTGGGCAGGGCAGGGAGAAAGGGAATATTTAAGATGCTCTGAATTGGGACATGAAAACTTACAGGCTAGAGAGCCATCACTTTGCTTATTTATTTAGGGCACATAGATTACCAGGGAGGAACCCTGGATCCCAGCTGCCAGAGTCCAAATCATGATTCTGGCACTTAAAATAGGACTTCAGCAGAGTTAAATCACTTTTCTTGCCTCAGTTTTCTTATTTATAAATGGGGCTATTAATAGTACCTACCCCACAGAGTTCTTATAAGAATTTTGGGGCGCTTGGGTGGCTCAGTGGGTTCAGCCTCCGCCTTCAGCTCAGGTCATGATCCCAGGGTCCTGGGATTGAGTCCTGGGATCGAGCCCTGGGATCAAGCCCCACATCTGGCTCTCTGCTCAGCAGGGAGTCTGCTTCCCCCCCCACACACTCCCCTACCCTCCTGCCTCTCTGCCTACTTGTGATCTCTGTCTGTCAAATAAATAAATACAATCTTAAAAAAAGAGAATTAAATAACAACATGTATCTTGCCACAAAGCCGGTTACTTTATTTTTTTCCAGTGACAAAGCCTGAAAAGTCAGTGCTGGTCATCTTATACTGGCTTGACCACTGTCTGAGTAGAAAGCAATTTCCCCCCTTCTGGCCCTCTGTGATGGATGAATCTGTTACCAACAGCTTGCAGGTTTATCTTGATATTTGCCTCTGACATTTCCTGTCCACGTCCACCGTCACCTTCTGCTGTCCACCACCACCTCCTTCTCCACACCCACCTTCTCGTATCCCTGCCCACCACTGCTTTCTGTCTGGAGCTTGTTACTGCCTGTCACGTCCACCACCACCTCCTTGTCCACTCCTACCTTCACCTCCTGCCAAGCCCACCACTGCTTTCTATCTATACCCATTGTCCCCTCCCACCACTCCCACCACCACCACCACCACCACCTTGCTCACTCCTTCTGTCATCTGCTGTCACGAGCACCATCACCTCCTCCACGCCCACCTTCTCCTATCCCTGACCCCCACTGCTTTCTGTCCATGCCCATCCTCACCGCCTGCCATGCCCACCACCACCTCCTTCTCCACGCCCACCACCTCCTTGGGTTTTGGGTAACCCTCGTTACCTCGGGTGAGACTGTTATAATTGCCCTAACTGTTCTCCTGTCTCCATCCTTCACAGAGTTGTCAGATCAATCTTCCGAAAATACCATTTTCGTTATGTCATTTGCCTGTTCAGAAACTTTCGGTGGCTTCTAGGGGGAGCAAGTCCGAGGCCTTCACTAGTTTGGTCCTCCATTGTCCATATCGATGCGGCCTTCTAGATCCTCTTCCATTAGCCCGTCCTGACCTGTGCCCATGGTTCCTCCTTACTCTTGGACTGTTTCTCAAACCTTTCTTACCACTGTGTTTTTACCTATGCTGCCCCCTTCCCAGAGCTCTCTCCTTTGTGTGCAGCCAAATTTTACCCATCATTCCAGGTCCAGCTGGCATCCTGCCTCCCGAGAAAGTCCTGAAATCCAGTGGTGCTCTTCTTTTCTCTTACTTGGCCCAGTATGCCTTTGGGTTGCTCACTCTTTTCATAGTATATGCCCTAACTCTATCTGTAAATGTTTCCATGGCAGGGACAGTCTGATGCTGTGCTGGGGACAGAAAAGGGGTCGGTTAAATCTGTGCTGGTTGGCTGACTGCAGGAGACTCTGGTGGGTCTTTGGCTGTCTCATACTGGTTTTTGAAATGTCTTAGCTGGCACCTTTTCATTCTTGGTTGGTTTTATCTCCAGGGCAAGGGAACACTCACTCAGCCTTCTTCCCTCCACTGAAGGAAAGGAAAGGATGAGTTTCTGCTAAGGGTAGCCCAAGTCTGGTCAGCTGAGCTCTGTGGCTAATGAGTGTGTGCACATGCCTATGTATGTAAGTGTGTGTGTGTGTATGTACATGAATGTGTGTGCACTGCACGTGTGTGCACCGAGATGGGGCTGCAACCCCCCCTCCCCCAGTCCTTCTTCCCTCCCTGCTACTGCTCTTGCCCTCCAGAGAATCCACTCTACAAGACGAGTAGGTCTAGAGAGATGAGGCAAAGGGAAGAAACTAAAGGTCTAAGTGTTCTCTTTCCCTTCCCTTTGCACATCATAACTTGTCCATCTTTGATGGTGGAGTGACAGGCATGCTGGGTGGGTGGGTGGGCAGGAGGCTTACCTGCTGGGTAGCTCAGGATAGCTGGGATGGGCCCTTGCAGGTGGTCTGAAGGATATAGTACCTGAGTGTGAAAGTGTGTCAATAAGCCCCTGGGGCTTTTGTTCACACCTACTCACTCTCCTTTCTCCCATGACTCCCTCTTGCAAGATCTCCTACCCCTCATACTCTACAAAGTGGTCTTTGGATCCCCACAGCCTTTTATCTTCTCATTTCCCACTAAATTTTATGTCTTGTCATTGGTTCCCAATCCTTTCCCTGGATCCCAGAGGAAAAGGGTGACATTTTATGAACAACTTCCTATGAACCAGGCATTTGACTAGCTATTCTGTGTACAACGTCTCATCTAATTTCTTCAAGGTTTTTTTTTTTTAATTCCCATTTTATAGAGTAGAGATTTTCTAGATTAAATCGCCCATGGCTAGTATGTGTTCATCTGTATTTCCTCTGTAGATCCTGGCTGAGGGGAGCCTTACATACAGCATATGCTCAGGAAATAATTGAGGGCTGGGGTCAGCAGAGGGTGGGCTGTAGTGGAAGAGGCTTATACAGATAGGGAGGAAGAGAGAGCCCAAGATCAGAGTGCCCCACAGCCCCAACAAGCTGAATGTTGATTTGGCTGGTGTTGTCCACTGTCCTTGTGAAAGCCTGGTAACCTCAAGTCTGTAAAGGGCCTCAGCCACTCACCTCTTGCTACCACATTCCGCCCCCCCAACAAGAGATGTCAGTGGGAGCCACTCTTGGGTGTCCATTGATGCTTTCTCAGCCCCCTTCACAGAAACAGGGGCCAGGCAAAGCTTCGACATAAGTTTCAGAGTTGTCCTTCATGTACCCACTGGGGTTAAAAGACAGTTTAACACATTTTTGGAGGAGAAAGAGAGATGTGCTAATTTGGGAGCCTGGAATAGAGCCCTTGAAAGAGGGACAAGCTGCATCAGATAACGTGGTGTGGGGATGGTGGAGGGTATTTGGGCCACCAGAGGGCCCTGAAGTGGGGGAGCCGCTGGAGAAACGTTATTTATAGCTTTATTTATAGAGGGCTCCCAACCTCTGGCCTCCAGTCCAAGACTCCCCAGCAGTATAATTCCTATTGGCTTGTCATCCTTTCATCTATACTTTTCTGAAGCTGGTTCCTTAAGTTCCCAAATTTTGGAGAAGAAGCTGGGAGACCTTGTCAGATGTGAAGTCTGTTTCTAGAACTATAGAGGCCTGGAATAAAGGCAGGGAGGGCTGCCCTGAGGAGGCTTTCCCCAGCTCCGATCCCCAAGCTTTCTTGGCGCTGATCTTCCACTAACTGCCTAGGACTGCGGCTGCAAGCGGGAATAATTCAGTGGCGTGGGGAGGAGATAGGGCTGCGGCCAACGCGCCAGGATCAGCCAAATAAGAGAGGCATTCGGAGGCGACCCGCGCGCTGTGTATGCAGGGCTGGAGAAGCCCAGTTCCCGCCTAAATCCTCAAGATGGAAGTTGCTCCCTCTAGCTTTTCCGCTAGTGAAGCGTATTGGTTTTGGGAGTGACCACCCCCTTCTCGCGCGGGTCGACTTTTAACATTTACTATTTTCTAGAGTCTTGTTCATTTAAAAATGCATGGTAAAAGACACTACCAAATACCCCTTAGATCCGGCCCAGATCCGGTTTTGGGTAGCACGGAAAGTTTACAAGGTGCTAGGTGTACCCCACCCCAGCACACGGGGTGCACGCAGAGCCGAATGCAAGAATGTGTGCTCCAAAGCCGAGGGACCCTGGCAGCTCTAATGTTGCAGAGGATGTGGCGGGAGGGAGAGTGAAACTGGGGTGCCCAGCGTGCGTAGGCGAGTGCCCCCGCATGTCCACGGCCTCGCCGCCTCGCCCCCTCTTGCTGAAACGTGCCAGCAACCTCAGCTCTCCTTCAGCCCTTTCCCAGCCAGACGCTCCCTTTTTGGTGCCTCTGGGCGTTTACTGTAAATTCCGTGACTAAAGCACGCCGGTGAGCCCGGCCCATGGACAGATGGATCAATCGCCCCCTTCTCGGCTGGGGGAGGGGGACCCCACCCGGAGCCTCCGAAGCGGTTTGCTGCCGGCTGCCTTGGGAGAGCTCTCCGAGCCCAGCCTGCCGCCGAGCGCGGACCGCGGAGCTTGCCTGGCACGGAGCCCTGGGCCGGGTCGGTTTCGGGCGCTCCCGCCGTGGCGGGGTGCGAGCCCCCGACAGATCCCTCCCGTGCGGTTCGGGCAGGTCAGCCGGCCTCGGAGGAGGCGGTCAGGGCGCCCGGGCACCGCGGCCTTCCTCCCGGGCCAGGGGAGAGGAGTGGGTAAGGGGTGTCTCGAAGGGCTGCAACGCCGGGGAGTGAGGGGGCCGAGGGCGCCGGAGGCGCGTGGGGAAAGTTCTCGAGCTCCCCGTGGAAAGCACACGCGTAAGCGTGCTAGGGGCTAGACCCGGGCAGGCAGGCTGCTTGGGACGCTGGGGGCTGGCGCTGGAGGTGGGGTGGGGGTGGGGGGGGTCCTTCTTTTCTCTTGAGCCTTCGGGAAGAAGCTCTGCTTCGACTCTCCCGCCCAAGGACGCATCTGTCCAAGGAGGGTGGAGCCCCTCCCTAGACCCAGGCCACCCAGCCGGGGATTTTCGAGCGCCCCCCCCCCCCCCCATGCCTCCGGGATGGCTGGGGTGTTCTGGACTCCATGCCCTTCGGCCTCAGCTGAGCTTCCCCAGGCTTTCGAGACCCGTGGGCCGAGGCGGCGGGGGCAGGGGCAGTGGGGGTTGGAGGGCTCAGCCCCTCCGCGGCGGGGTTGGGGGGGCGCGGAGGGCGGTGTTGAGCTGCGAGTGGAGAAGGCGGGTGCGGAGGCTTTGGTGGGTTTGAACGGTAGCTCGGGGAGCCGGTCAGTTTCCGGCCAAGGCAGCCGGTCAGTCCCGGGAAGGGCGGGCGGCAGAGCAGAGGGAGTCAGCGGCGAAGCACTTCTCTCGTCCAGCGTTCCCCGGCGCCACTGCCACCGCCGTGTCGTCGCCGCCGCCGCTGCAGAGTGTCGCTGCTCCGCCGCGCTCCCGCGCCCCGCGCCGCCAGCCGCCTGGGAGCCTGAGCGCCGAGCCCCGGGCGGAGAAGAGGGGCGCGGGCGCGAGAGCCGCGGCGTTGGAGCCGCGAAGGGGGAAGGGGGCGGGCGGAGGGAGGAGCAGGGAGAGAGGGAGAAGGGGGAGGGAGAGAGGAGAGCTAGGGAGAGCTGGAGAGAGCGAGAGCAAAGAGCGAGAGCCAGGGAGAGGAGAGGGAGGGAGCGAAGAGAGAAAGACACACGCACGCAGAGACACACGGTCACTGGAATTCCATTAGAAAAAAGTGAGACGAGCAAGGGTTAGCGGGAGAAGATTTTTTTTTTTCTGAATCTTTTCTTCGTCTCGGTGCGAAAGAAGCGACTCCGGGCTCTCGTCTTCCAAGCTCCCACTGGATTGTTCCTTGGCGCTAACACCCGTCGGTGGATTTCTCTCCTATTTGCATTTTATTCTGACCCCCACCCTCGCTGCTTCCTTCCAGCCCTTCATTCTCAAATCGCCTCTTCCCCACCTCCCCAGTCCGCTCCTGGGAAGCGCAGGGGAATTGGACCCGCGGGGACCCGAGCCTTCCCGGACCAGCGGAGGGCTGGACAGAGCGAGGACCAAGCTGTCGGCTTGTAAAGCAGATATATCCTCATTTACGTATATTTGATTTTAGTGGGCAAGGGGGGCGTCGAGAGGTAGCCCACCGTCCTCCTTCCCCCCACCCCCTTCAGCCAGAGGCGAGAATCGCAGGACTCAGGATCCTTATCGGGTGGATTAGCTGGAATCTCCGCATTGGATTTGGGGCTGATTATCACTGCTTGGCTATTATTATTGTTGTTATTATTATTTTTTACCCAAGGGAGAAAGACACAAAAAAACTGTGGGATTTATTTAACATGATCTTGGCAAACGTCTTCTGCCTCCTCTTCTTTTTAGGTGAGTACCTGCGGGCGGGTTGGGCAGCTTGTCCGCGGGAGCCTGGGGGGCCGTGCGTTCGGTCGCCGGTCGTGCGTTCGGTCGCCGGTGAGAAGCCGGGAACGCGGAGGGCGAGCGGGGCGCGGGCTGGAGACCCGCGGGGAGAGCGCGCCGCGGAGCGAGCCGGGCCCCGGCGCTGCCGAACCGAGCGGGGCCGGTCTTCGAGGCTGCGGGCGGAGGGACGCGAACCGCGGCTGGCTGGTTACGCGCGGGGCTTGGGAAGGAGACTTGGAACACCCAAACCATCGCCGCACACACGCACGCACACACGCACCCTCTCTTACTCACACACAATGCTAGCACTCATTTCTCTCAAAATATTCGGTTCAAATTGCGGCAACTTAAGAAAAAAGAATTCCAACTCTTGATCTGGAAGAGAGAAGGGTGGGGAGAGGCTCTGTGTCACGGAGAGAAAAATCATGCCAGTTCCATCTTTCTGGTCGGCTCCCGGATTGATCCCGGTGGACGGCGTGGGTTTCTCCAAGATCTCCAGCTTGGACATTGGTGGGGGCAGCGCTGGCAGCCATCCCCTGCCAATCAACCTTTGGGAAATGCATCCCACTTCCCTCTCTCTGAACCCCTTTCCAGTGGCCCCGCTCCCTGGAATACTTTTCAAGTTTCTCCCCACCCTTTGCCCGCCCTCCCAGCCAGACCTGAGCCAGATGCGTGGGCAGGAGTGGAGGGTTGTGAGCAACCGTTCACTACCTATCCTTCACCACCTCTGGCCGCCTGGGGACCCTGTAGCTCGTGGGAGAAGGAGCGAGGGAGGTCAAAGTTTGCTTCCTTGGGTGAAGACGGAGAGGAGTTGCGGGGGCGGGGGGGGGGGGGGGGGGAGGGATCTGAACAAGACCACCTGCTTATTCTATAAGCCCCCTCCTCCAGGGTCAGGGAGGAGGGGTTGCCTGGTGCCCTGAACCCTGGGCAGGCTCTTTCCCACCCAGAATCCCCAATCCCTCTCACCCTTTTGTGCTATGTGAAATCCCAGCTGCTTGGGAAGTGGGTATAGAGAGAGCATTCTGGGAGTGGAGGTGAGGAAGAAGGTGTTGGCAAGGCCTGGTGCTGACCTGAGTCTCTGGCAAGGCTACTGCTTGGGGTAGGTCTTCTGGAGAGGGAGCTGGTCCTGGGTAGGTGCTCTGGAGAGGGAGCTGGGTAATGAGTGTGTTGAGGGTACTCACATCTACTTGAGTGTGGGTGCTGTCCCCCCCCCCCCCCCCCAGGCTGCCTGGCTGGGTCAGGACTGTATTCTTTCTCTCCTAGAGGAGGGGCGAAGGGAAGGCCTAAGAGGGTAGGTGCCCATCACAGAAAGATGTGGGTGGTCTGGTAAGTGCCCTCCTGGCTTGAATAAGGGATTTGAGTCAATACTGGTTGGGCCCTGGACCCTTTGTCCACCCCCTGCCTCTACCCCCTCTCAGAAGCTGCCATTCCCCTGGGTGCCTGGCCTTGCTCTAGGGTGTGGCCTTCACAGGTCCTGCCCCCTAAGCCAGAGGCAGCTGTCTCCAGGGTGGAAGGAGCGGTGGAGGAAACTGGGTAGGGGCTCTGGGGCCCACCGTGAGCTTGCAGCTTCCTGGCAACCCACTGCAAGTGGGCTCTCATTCTGGAGGGGTTGTTATAAAACCTGACCTTTTCTCCCACTGCTGGTTTGAAAACCCAGCTTTCTGGGGCCAAGAAGAAAAGAAAATTGTATTTCAGGAAAAGCAGCCAGATTGTCTGCTGCTGAGCTGTATGTATATACCCCAGAGGTGAATTCTGACATCCTGGGGTGGAGAAGAGTGGTGTGGGCCCCTTAGTCCTTTCTAGACCCAGAACCCCATGTTGCAGGCAGGCTTTTTTCAGCTGGGAGGGCTGCGGAGTTGACTTTGTTCTCATGATATAGGGGTGTGTGTGTGTCTTTGTGTCAGAGATGCACCTGGAGTCTGAGACCCTGGGGACAGAGGTGAGAGGAGAAGTAAAAGCCGGGGACAGCAGTCCTTTTGGTCAGAGCCCTTCAGCTCCCTTCCCTTGAAATGCCCCTTTCCAGAACTGGGGGGGGCGGGGTTAATGGAGTGGCCACCAGATATTAGAAGGCTCTGGGTTAGGCCAGCCAAGGAGGAAGGGATGGGTTGGTAGTAAGGAAACTTCAGCCTCGGGGCCACTTTCCTTGGCAAGGAGCCCGCCGTTTGGGAGTTGGTTGGAAATTCCACTTGGGGGGGGGAGGATTTGGGAAGCTTGAGCCTGGGTAGGCAGCTTCAGTGTGTGTGTGTGGGAGCATGGCGAAGTGTGGTGCCAGGAACATGGGTCTTCAGTGTGCCCCCCACAAGGTTCCGAGTGAGGCCTGGAGGTAGAGAGGCCTTTCTGGCCCAGTCATCCTGACCTTTAGGGTTGACTTACCCAGGGAGAGAGTGAGATGGGGCAAGTCACTTGGGGACAGGGCTGGTCAGAGGGCCCACTTCCCACTGGGATCCTAGTGTGCATTCTAGCTCTTGCAGGGCTCTCAAGTGCGGGAGGGTGTTTGTAGCTCCGTGCAGTCTCTCTGTCCCCCCTTGTCCCTGTAGCAGCTGTTCCGCTTGTCTTTTCTTGATGGATCTGAGTTTTCTCCTGATTTAGAATTTGGACGCACCAGGATGCCTTCTGACCTTTACTCTTTTAGAATTCTTGGCCCAAGGCTCCCAGTTGCTATTTCTTTCTCTGGCTGGACTTGATTGGTTCTGGGGGTCATGACGCCAACTAGAAGAGCCAAGGATGGGTGCAGCCAGGGAGTTTGGGGAGAGGATACACTGGCTCTCCACAGAGCATCCCCCATCACTGGGGAGATGGGGGAAGCCCTTGCTTTTGGCCCAGGAGCGCAGGATGCTGCGAGGATTGTCCTGTGGGGCTCTAGAACCCACCTGTAGGGCAGGCAGGGTAAGTGTCCTTCTTACACCAATCCCCCAGGCCAGTGTCCTAACTTGTCACAGACAGTGCAGCCTCATGCACAGTCAAGGTGGGAAAGGAGAAGGTTGCTGGGATGCTGGGGGGAAGTCAGTGGAAGTCCCGGGTTGGGTTGTTCTTGAGCCTCTAGCAGGCAGGCTGGCTGGCTGGCTAGGTGGGCGTAGCAGGTGCAAGTGAGGACAGGTCAGCCCAGCTGCTCCTGGGTGGCTCAGAGGCACTGAGTCCTGCTCGGGGACCTAGCAATTTGCTGAAGCCAGGAAACAAAGCTGCTGCCTCTGCTTGGGTGGAGGACGCCTCTCCAGCCGGTGCCGCCCAACAGCTGGCTTCTTCTCTGGGCTTTCTCAACCTGGCCACAACCTTCAGCTCTTCCCTGTCCTAAGCTATTGGTATGGTCAATGGGAGAAGGAGTATCTTTTGCTCTGGACCTTAATGAGCTTTTCCACTCCAGGCCTACCCCTTGCTCTTCTACTTCCTCTTCTTGTGGGGTAGGTCGGCTCCCTCCAGTGGTGGAGTCCTTTCCCCTCAGCAGCAGTCTGGAGTGACAGGCTCGTGAGGCAGGGCTCTGCCTCTAGGTGTCGCTGTCTCCCTATGGTAGCTCCCCCCCTGAGCAGGGCCTCCTGGGGGAAGGAGTGAAAAGTGGCCTTTCTGGGTCGGGATGAAGGGAGGGGAAGGGCAGATTCTGTGGACTTCTGAGGAGGGGACTTCTGGCACAAGATCTTAGTATGCTTTGGGCTGGATGGAATGGAGGAAGCCTCCCAGGTCACTCCTGGGTCTTGGAAAAGGCAGTCTTGGCTCTGGCATATGGAAGGCTTTTTCTGGGACAGGATCTGGAGGAGAAGGGGAGACTGTCCCTGTCTAGAGGAAACCATTTTGGGAGCTTGATTTGACAGGACCAGTGGGCTCCTCCCTGCCCTTCACTTCTGAGTCTTTTCCCCCTGAGTCCCTTCCTTCAGAGGACTGCGGGTTTAGATGCTTTGAGTGTACTGGGTGAGAAGGGTGGCTGTTCACTTTTGGAGAGATGAGGCTCCACATGCAAGGGCAGACTCCAGGGAGGGCAGCTCTTCCCTTTTGTAGCTGCAAATTGGCTTATTATTCGGCTTTTGGAAAGAAGAAAAAAAGGAGAGATGGAGCGGGGAGAGGGTTTCAGAGAAGGGTGGTGAGGAAAGGGAAGAGAGAAGAAGTAGATGGTGCTAGAGAGAGAGAGGGCGAGCGACGGGGCTATTCAAAGAGCAAAGGTGATGGAGAAATAGACCTTAGAAGGAAGGAAGTCAGAGAGAGAAGTGTGTGAGAGAGAGATGAGAAAAGCCCGTCAGGACGAACACACACACACATACACACACACACACACACACACACAAACACACACACTTGGAGGAAAGCTATGCCTGCAGCACTCTTTCTGCAGGGCTGGGGTAGAACTTGGCCACAGAAGGCATGTTTTCAGGTGTCCAGCCAGGGTTGCGTTGGACTGGGAGGGGTGGAGGGCTGGACTGGAAAGGGGTGGCTGTCCCCTTCTGGGCTTGCCTCAGGACCAGTTCAGGCTTGTCTCTCGGGGTCTTTTAGAGCCTGGAAACTCAGAATGGACAGGCCAGTAGTCCGAGGGGTCCTTTGTGACCTCGAGTTGTCGTCTCCCTTCTTTAGGCCTCAGTTTCCCCAGGGTAAAATGGTGAGGTGGTGGAGCTGGATGCTGTGGTCTCTGAGGCCCTAACAGACTAGGGAAGTAAAATTATTTCCTGCTGCTTTCCCCGTTTGACCCAGTGTGTTGGCCGGACCTCTGGCTGGAACCGAGGTAGATGGAGGCTTGGGCAGCAGGAAAGCGAGAGTCCCCCTCTGCACAGTTGGGCAGGCCCTGCAGCACCCCCCCAGCTCTCTGCTGAGGCTGTGGCATTCTTCTCTGGCCTCTGTGGTCTTGCTCGAGGGTCTTCTGGCTTTACTGTGGTCAGCTCCTGGGCCCAGGGCTGAGAGGCGACTGAGTGGGATCGCAAGAGAATCTAGTGGAGTCAGGGCACAGTGAAAGCTCAAGGTCTCCTTTGGGGTTGAGGAGGGATGTTGGTGTCTTGGGGATCCATTCCCGGCTCTTCCTCGGACCCACTCTGGTGGGGAAAGGCAGCATGGAGTCGGCTTTGGTGTGCTTTGGCGTGAGATGGGTGTGAAGTTCCCAGAAGGGCCCCAGCCTCCAGGCCTGCATCTTGGGTCGGAGGTCGTGGCGGCCCTCATTCATGCTTGTCTTCCCTCCTCACCACCCAGACGAGACCCTCCGCTCTTTGGCCAGCCCTTCCTCCCCGCAGGGCCCCGAGCTCCACGGCTGGCGTCCCCCGGTGGACTGCGTCCGGGCCAATGAGCTGTGCGCCGCGGAATCCAACTGCAGCTCCCGCTACCGCACGCTGCGGCAGTGCCTGGCGGGCCGGGACCGCAACACCATGCTGGCCAACAAGGAGTGCCAGGCGGCCCTGGAGGTCCTGCAGGAGAGCCCGCTGTACGACTGTCGCTGCAAGCGGGGCATGAAGAAGGAGCTGCAGTGTCTGCAGATCTACTGGAGCATACACCTGGGGCTGACCGAGGGTAGGCGGGGCCTCGGGGGGCGGGGCGGGGCGGGACGGGGCGAGGCGGGTGGGGGCCCGGGTTCAGGGGCAGACTTGGTACCCCAGGGAGCTGGCAACTGCTCCATTGCTCCCTGCCAGGGGAGCCTAGAACCCAGAGGAAGCTGCTGGCCCACTTGGGAGGGCGGCTGTTGGAGGTGGAGTGACAGCTAGGGGGTAGAGGGGGGCAGGTGGGAGAAGGAGAAAAAGGCTGGATAAAGGAGGGGAGTAAGGGTCGGGGAGAGGATGGATGGATGGATGAATGGACAGACGGACGGACGGACTGTGAAGCGGTAACAGAGAAGGGTAGGCAGCAGATGGGGTGCAGGCAGAGCTGTGCCACCAAGCAAACCGGCCCCCACCAAGCACCCTCCCCCAAGCCCTGGGCTCTGAGCTGAGGGCAGCCCCAGTTTTGCTCTTCCTGCTGACAGGAGGCTTGCTCTGCAGGTGGCTTCCTGACCCTGGGGCTGGCCTAGGCCCCTTCTACAGGGCCTGAAGTAGAGTGTGGGCAGCAGGCCCCTGCAGCTCTGGAGGTGGAACCTGCAACTGCCCCTCCCCTAACAGCTGCTTTCCCGATGGTGTATAGTGCCGGAGGATGGGACACCTTGGTCAGACCTTCATTTATTGGTGCAACAACTGTTTATTGAGAGGGTATCATCTGTAAGGCATTGTGGGAACACTTGAGAATAAGCTAGCATAGCCTCTGCCTTCAGGGAGCTCATAGTTGGGGGGATGGTGCAGAGAAGTGAGGGGCTTTCTGTCGTTTGGTGGCATGAGTGCTGTGGGAAAGCACTGGTGCTGTGGGATCCCCAAGGCAGCATCTTAGAAAATCCGAAGAGCCTTCCTGGAAGAGGCAGCCTCTGAGGCGAGACTAAGGAGTGAGCTGCGGTTACATCGGGAGGGATATGGGAAGTGTGGGAGATGGAGGGGGAGCTTGGGCGAAGGCCCCCAGGAGGGAGTTAAACTCACCTGCAGACCTACAAGTAACTCAGTATAGTCAAGTGGGGAGTTGAAAGTGGGGATGGGTGAGAAGAGGGGAGGGGTGTGGACCGGCTGGGCCTCAGGGAGCCCCGCAAGGGGAGGCCCTGTGATCTGGGCTTCAGGACAGTGCTCTTGTGTTCCAGGGGAGAGAGTAGGTTGGAGGCTGCTGCTGTGATCCAGGCCAGGGGTCGTGGTAGCCACCCGAGGACCGTGGCAGGACTGAGGCTGGGTCCAAGGAGGTAGAACTAACAGGTCTTGGTGAAGGGAGAGAAGTCAAGGGGGGCAGTTTTCTCTTTTGGGCAACAGGGTGGGTGATCAGGCCATTTACAAGAGGCAGTGAAGGTTTCCTGTCAGGGGGAGGCTAGGGAGATGATGCCTTAATTTTGGGGCATGTGGCTTTGGTTGGCCATGGCCCGCACACAGCCATCCTTGTAGGGCTGGAGCGCAGGTGGGGAAGCCGCACTGCACAGACAGTGGGTCACTGAGAGGAGGCGGAGACAGAGCCCCCCCGGGACCACCGACATTTAAAGATGGCCAGCATGCAGGGGCACCTGCAAGGGAACCGGGAGAGAGGTGGGAGGGACAGCAGGAGACCCGGAAAGGAAGCAGGTTTGGCAGTCTCCAGTACTTGGGCTCCAGCGGGAGAGGGCTGGCAGTGTCTTTGTGCCCTTGGGGTGTGCTCTGCAGGTGGCTGCTGGGAGCAGAAGCCTGGTTAGGGAGTGAATGGGAGCTGGGAATGGTGACTGTGGACCACTTCTAGAATTTTGCCACGAAGAGGAGAGAGGACAAAGGATGACTGTTTTTAGAGATGTGAGAAGGTAGAGCAGCTTAAATCCAAAGGTTAGGCCAGTAGTGATGGAGGTGTGGAGGTGAAAAGAGGGGTACGCTGTGGAGCTGCACCCTTGCTTAGCCTGAGATAGAGGGTGCTGGAGGGAAGGAGGAAATGGGGCCAGAGAATGAGTGATTTCTGATCAGGGACCAAGATGGTTCCAATATGCCCTGAATATGGGAGTAAAGTGGGCATGTCATTATGAACAGTGTCACCACCGTGAATAGCAAAGTAATTCCCCTGAATCAGTCTCCTGTTTCTAGCAACCTCGAGCCCTGGAACTAGAGGTGAGCAAAGAGGGGGAAACAGTGCCACAAAGCTGGTGTCCATTATTCTCTTTGAGGTGAGGGAGAATGCCTCGCAGGGCCTGAAAACTGAGGTCCCTGAGCCCATGGCTGGGTTGTTTAGTTTCTTGTTTTCTTTCCTGAGGCCTTCAGTTTCAACCTGGGGTAGGTGGGGCATTTCCTTGGGGTGGGCTTGTGGAGGGCTGCAGGACACACAGGGAGCGGACAGAGGGACTGCCAGCTGGAAGAGCCAGGTGGGCCTGCTGAGAGCCTTGCCACCAGAGTGGCTTCCTTTGGCGAGAGCACCGAGGCCCCTACTGGTGGGAGCCCGGCTGTGGGGCGTTTGGATGACGATGGTACGCATCACGGGCTTTATGCCCTATGGTCTGAATTCAGGGCCCTCTCAACCCAGGAATGGGGGACTGGAGAGGTGTGAGCTGGCTTGCTGGTTCTCTTACTCAGCAAACACCTCTGAAGCCCTGACTGTGTGCTTCGGAATTAGAGGGGGGGAGTGCTGATTCAGCCATGGTCCCTGTGCTGGCCTGCGTCCGGGCTAGGAGAACCTCCCCTGGGCCAATCCTCCAAAAGTTGAGCCTCTGCTTTCTCATTTCTTAGAACCCACCCCGCCCCCATTCCTGGCTCTTGGGAGCCAGAGGTAGTTTCTGCCTAGAGCCAGCCAGGGGAGACTGAGAGGCCTTTTAACAGCAGGTAACGTTCCTGTGAGTGACAGGATCCACCCGAGAGTTAATTATTCATGGTGTGGGATGAGCAGTCTCCCTGGGGAAGGCTGCAAGCACTTCCTCCCTATTCCTTAATAACACTTAATAACCTGGCTTGGGCCCGGGGCAGGGTGGGGGATGGTGGAGAGGAGAGATCTGTGTTTGGACTCTGATTGCGGCTTCTCCTTGGCCCCTGCCCACGGATGTGATTGCTCTGGAGGGTGGGCCCCACCTTCTCCCTCCACCTGAGGCTGGGCTCTGCAGAGTCTGAGAACCTCAGCAGCAGAAAGAGGTGGCGGTGGCAGGAATGTGCCCTCTGGTGAGCTCCTGGACAGTCCCAATTGCAAAGGACCTAGAGATCGTTCTGTCCCACTCCCGCTTTGGTGGGGAAGCTGAGGTGCAGGGAGGAGGGTTGGTGGAACCAGGAGCCCTGACTCCTTTTCCAAGTCCCCTTTCCACCTGCCCTGGGGAGATGCTGTGGCCTGGGGCTCAACTTTCCCTTCTGTCACCACCACCCTAACCACCAGTATTTCCATGGGAGGGGGGTGCTGCCCTTGATGGTTCCCTGGGGCACTGGTGACCAGGCTTCTTGCCTTCTCCAGAGGTGGCACTGAAGTTCAGGGTCATTCTGGTGCTTCAGATGTGAAGAGCACAGGCCCCTCCCACAGGTCATGGCCCAGGAATCTGACATGCTAGATTTGGGTCATTCTGGTGGCCAGGATGCCCGAGGGGACAGGTCTCTGATTTCCCACTGGTGAATTCTGCTGCAGGAGCAGGTCAGCATGAGTTGACTTAAATAGGATGGGCCTCTCCCAGCCAGTCCTGGAAGAGGCTGTTTTCCCCCTGGACACTCCCCCGCCAACTCTGCAGTCACTCATGCTAGCTGATCCGTACCCAGGGGCCTCTCTGCCAGGTGCAGGAGCGAAGGTCAGGCCCTGGGCTGGGGGAGCGATCCAGCTGGCATAAGGCTGACCCTGTGAAAAGTCAAACAGCAGCAGTACTTGCTTAAGAACACTTAGGTTCATCAACACTTTTCATTTTGGAGACCGAATACGTCTGGCTAAGTGCTTGGACTCTGGCCAGCTGCCTGGGTTCACAACCTGGCTCTGCCACTTACCAGCTGTGGGACACTGGGCCAGTTACTTATCTCTGTACCGTCTCAGGCCAGTTCTTTTTTTTTTTTTTTTTAACCCATCAATAATTACTTTATTTATTAACATATAATGTATTATTTGCCCCAGGGGGACAGGTCTGTGAATCATCAGTCTTACACAATTCACAGCACACACCATAGCACACACCCTCCTCAATGTCCATCCCCCAACCACCCTATCCCTCCCTATCCCTACCCCCCCCCCACTCCCCAGCAACCCTCAGTTTGTTTCCTGAGATTAAGAGTCTTTATGGTTTGTCTCCCTCCCCGGTCCCATCTTGTTTTATATTTTCCCTCCCTATACCCCACAAACCCCTGCCTCTCAAATTCTTCATATCAGAGAGATCATATGATAATTGTCTTTCTCTGATTGACTTATTTTGCTCAGCATAATACCCTCTACTTCCATCCACATCATTGCAAACGGCAAGGTTTCATTTTTCTTTTGATGGCTGCATAGTATTCCATTGTATATATATACCACATCTTCTTTATCCATTCATCTTTTGATGGACATCTAGGTTCTTTCCATAGTTTGGCTATTGTGGACATTACTGCTATAAACATTGGGGTGCCCGTGCCCCTTCAGATCCCTACATTTGAATCTTTAGGGTAAATACCCAGTAGTGCGATTACTGGGTTGTAGGGTAGCTCTATTTTCAACTTTTTGAGGAACCTCCATGCTGTTTTTCAGGCCAGTTCTTTAGCAATAAAACAGGGAGAGGAAGAGTGCCTAACTCATAGAGATATTAAGAGGATGAAGTGAGTTCGTAGACTGTAAGTGCTTTCAGTGGTGCCGGCACACAGCGGGCTCAGTATAACACCATTTTTTATTACAAAAACGCTTCCTAAGCCCTTGCATTATTTGACCCCGACAAATAGCTGTGGCTGATAACACCACCACTGCCGGGGGTTTCCCTGGTGCCTGTGAGTAGAGAGGAGGACACTGAGGTTGTCCAGGCCTGGACAGTCCCAGGGAAGGTGGGATTGGAGACTGGCCTGAAAGGATGTTGGTGGGCAGATAGCACTCAGGCTCCACTGTGTGTCACAGGGCCTGAGGGGTGTTCGCTCCTATGAGGGGCAGTGAAGGGTAGGGGCCCGTTCTCCAGGGGAAAATGAGTATCTGGGGTCCGCACCATTTTTGGGGAGTCTGCTAGCAGACAGATGCCTTGCTCTGTGAACCAGCAGAGGGCCAGCAAGCCTGGAGTGCTGGCCTCTGGGGGACCTCCTGGGGCTGGCTGGATGAGCCCCTTAAAGGCAGATTGCAAGTCCCCTCTTCTGGATGGCTGGCCTCTTCTTGCCAGTGGCCCCATGGATGCCACTGCACGTGTGCTCTTCTTCAGGTGCCAGACCCCGGGTGGATGGGAAATCAATGTGTGAGACTCTGGGTCGTCACCGGTCTCCTCCGCCCCTTCAGTGCACACACACAGTCTGAGTGATTACCCATTGATTTCTCCTCACGGTGACATCTCAAGAGGATATTTCCTCTCCTGCCAAGGTGTTGGTGGAGGGGGTGGGAGTCCCGACGAGGAGGTGCTGGGTCTCCAGGGCATCCCTGTGCCATTTATCTCCTGTCACTTGCTCGCTTTTCCCATTCACCAAGGCTCAGAGGCACCCCAAAGCCCTGAGGGGAAATCTGAGAAGCCAGCAGGGGGTGGGGAAGCCCAGCAGGGAGTGCGGAGGTGGGGAGTCAGTCAGACAAGCTGGCGGGGGGTGGGGGGGGGGTCAGGCCTCCACTTAGCAGACCTTCAGCCCCTCCAGTCAGACTCTTCTGGTGACATGACTGGAAGCAAAGAGGAAGTTCTGGGCCCTTAGGTGCCCTGGGCAAAGCATGAGAGCCAGGAGACCCGATTCTAGTCTAGCTCTGCCACAGGTAGCTGTGTGATCTCAGTCAGGTTGCTTTACCTCTCTGGGCCAATTCAGAGTCCTCTCCTGTGAAATGAGGAAGCTGTACTGAACAACCTTGGAGGGCCTTTGGCTTCAAATCCTTTGCTTTATGCCTGGCCTTCCACAGGCTGTCCACTTCCCCAGTGCTTGATTTCTGGAAGTGTTTGGAAGTCCTTAGAAGAGGGCTGGACATGCAGGGAGGTCAGGAGAGGGAAGCGTGAGCAGTACTGACCTGCTGTGGGGGACCTCTACTCCAGTTGGAGAGAAAGAGCTCACCTATGTGTTCGGAGTGCTCAACATCCCATGCATCGCTCCCTCTTGTCTGGCACTGTGGGAGGCGTGAGCCTGTGGCTGATGCTGGTTCTCTCTTCCAGGTGAGGAGTTTTATGAAGCCTCACCCTACGAGCCGGTGACCTCCCGCCTCTCGGACATCTTCAGGCTTGCTTCAATCTTCTCAGGTAAGTGGGCTCTTGCTAGGGCTTCCCCAGTCCTCCCCGGCGCCCGGGCCTTTATCCGGTTCTGCCTTCTACCAGCAAGCCCCTCTGTGTTTCTGAGTTCTGGGTCCTCGTCTATGAAAGAAGAAACCGTACACCTAGTCCCGAGGCTGTGTGTGGAGTGGAGCACGTATGGGAATTGCGTAGAATGCGTCTACCCTGCAGTGGGTCTTGAATCGGAAACTTGGTGTCACTCCCCGAGTTTTTCTTGCCTTGTGGCCTCCTTCTTTCCAGTCCCCAATGCTTGCACTTTGGAATTCTACTTTGGTCAAGTTGTTCAACTTTGTTGTGCCTCAGTTTCCTCAGTTGCACAGTGGGAGAGTACCTACCTTGGACTGGAGTGAGGTCTGGATGAGTCAGTGGCTGTAAAGGGCTCAGAGAGATGCTGGGCAGCGCAGCTCAGGGTCCGAACAGGAACCATTAGCTGTGGCTCTTGGCAGTAGTGTCATCTCTCCCCGCTCTGCTCTGGGACTCCCCTTCCCCCGAGGGCTCTTCTTCTTGAGCATGACTGAGAGAGGCCTCTGAGTCCCCTTGCTCTTCTTCTTGAGCATGACTCAGAGAGGCCTCTGAGTCCCCCTGCCACTCCTGCCCTAGCCTGCCCCAGGAAGTGAGAGGACTCTGGAGCTCTAGCTTGGCTTGCCATGGTCCTTGTGTAGGAGTCTGATGAGTCCGTTGGTTCCTTCTTCTTGGCTTGTCCCCTCTGGCATCTGGGAGACCTGCAGGCGCAGGGCAGCCGCTCTTGCTCGGGCCCTGGAGAGGGCCTTTCAGTCTTGGGAACCACTCTGGGGTGGGGGTGCTGGGGATGAACGCCTTCTGAAGCCATCACTGGGGCTCCAAGGTGGCTGTGGGGGCCTGTTCCGGTTCACACTAGGGCTCCAAGGTGGCCATGGGGGCCTGTTCCGGTTCAGGGCTCCAGACCTTGGGATTCTAGGAAGTTTCGTGGCAGTATGTGAAGCCTTCTGAAGTTTCTTTTGCTCTAAACCATGGGTTCTCAACAGCAGTGCCATTGGCGTTTTGACCTGGATGGTGCTCTCCTGTGGGTGGAGCTGTCCCATGCCCATGGGTCGCTGCATGTTCAGCAGCGTCCCCGGCCTCTACCCATGGGATGCCAGGACTAGCACACTGAGTTGTGACAACCGAAAATGTCTCCAGATGTCCCAGATGTCTCTTGGGGACAAGACTGCCACCAGTTGAGAAACAGTGCTGTAAAACTGTGAAATGAAAGGCTCTCCAGTGAGACCCTAAACCCTTTCAAATGAAGAATTCTCTAGGAGACTGTTTCTCATACTTTCTTTTTCCATTATTGCCCCCCTAAGGAGAAAAGTCAATTCTCTGTAGAGAAATACCATCTTAGTCTGTTTGGGCTGCCCTAACAAAATACTGTGTTGGGGAGCTTCACCAACAGAAATGTATTATCTCATAGAGACTGGAAGTTGAAGATCAAGGTCTGGTGGGGCTTGGTTTCTGGCAAGAGCCCTTTTCCTGGCTTGCAGATGGCCACATTTTTACTGTGTCCTCACAGGGTGGGGTGAGGGGTGGCAAGGAGGGAGGGAAGGGGAGAGAGAGTGAGAGAGTTCTTTTCTTTTTCTTCTTTTTAAAATAAGGACACCATTTCTATTGGTCATGGCCCTACCTTCTCACCTTTATGACCTCACCTAACCTGATTACCTCCTAAAGCTCTATCTGGAAATACAATCACATTGGAGATTAGGACTTTAGTATATGAATTTGGTGGGTACAATGTAGTGCAGAACAAATGCCAAGGAATACCTACTTTTTTTTTTTTTTTTTTGCCTACCCAAGAACCAATTTTTGCACCCTTGGTTCCATTGAGAATATGTGAAATCTGGTAATTTCTAAGAGAGCGATATCTAAGAGATTGATATGGGAGGGTACATATGTACTTGGTGGGGGAAATTCTGGAACCCCATGAGAAAGGAGGCATTGACCAAAGGGTGACCATCTAGATTTGCCTTTGAGCCCTGGTGGTGTTTGGGGGTGGTAGTGATGGAATGGAGACTTCAGAGGTGATCCTGATTGGTTTTGGCTAGAACTCCTCCTCAGGCCACTCTTTTGGAGATGGCCTCGGGGCTCAGATACAGGTTAAGAACATTTTCAGCCTGGGGTGCTATAGTAGGGATGCCCTCCAGCCCAGATGTACCCAGTTTCCACCCTGCCAGTTGGGTACTCTTGGAGGAGTGGGAGCCTTTGGGTTTCCCTCCAACAAAGAAATCGTTTAGGCTTGCTCCTTGAAGGGTAAAGGTCAGAGGTCTGCTTCCCCGGGCTCCCACTAAACATCTTTCCTTCTTTTGAGCAGAATTTTTTTTTTTTTTAGATTTAAAAAAAATTTATTTACTTATTTATCAGAGAGAGAGTGAGTAAGCAAGAGAGCACAAGCAGGGGGAGCAGCAGGCAGAGGGAGAGGCAGACTCCCTGCCGAGCAGGGAGCCCAATGCGGGACTCGATCCCAAGACCCTGGGATCATGACCCAAGCTGAAGGCAGACACTTAACCGACTGAGCCACCCAGCCATCCCTCAAGCAGAAAATCTTTATGTAATGGGCATGATACTCTGCAGGGTAAGGATATTAACAAGTGAGGAAGTTACTGGATCTCATTTCACTGAACCAGATTTATTTACCTGCTGCCCAGATGAAACTAGACCCAACATGACCCTGGATCCCTGGGGTCAGGGAGAGGGCATAGCTTCGGGGTCTGTGACAAACCACCCCCTGCATCATTCAGTTGAACCACCCCATCCAGAGAAGCCCCAGAGTTGGTGCATGGGTGGCTTCGTCTGGGAAGCTTGGGTGCAGAGCTGGGAAGAGGGCCCTGGCCAGGCCAGCAAGAAACCAAGTGGGCCAGGGTGGGGCACAGAGAAGAAGCAAGGCTGGATGCCGAGCTGGGAGGCCGGGGCGAGTGCCAGTGCGTTCTCTGCCACAGATCACCTGAGGGGCTGTGGGCAGGTCACCTCCCTGCTCCAGACCTTGTGTCTCTTTTCTGAAGAAGGAAGACAGAAGCTTGGAGCAGAGCTCCCCGATCTTCCCCACCAAGGCACAAAGACAGCGGCAGTATCGGGTGGCATGCTCAAGTGAGCAGAACGTCTTGGTGCTCAGGGGGACCTGGGCCTCTCTGTGGCTGCCCCGTGGGTCAGTATCTGGGCACACATGTCACCTAGCTGTGGCTGGCTGGCTGAGAAGGTCTGGCTTGCGGGACCCAAGATCTGTACTGGGCCTCTGGCATGATGAGGCTGCCACTCTTGAGAACTGGGCGGAGCCCGTCTACTCTTGCACAGGCCCGGAGTTGGCTGTGCATTGCTTCCTCCATCATCTCTGCGTGGAAAGGCTGTGGGTGGGGAGCATGGGGTCTCTGTGGCCCCCCTCTGGGTCACACTACGCCCAGTCAGGGCCCTTGGGACTCGGAAAAGGGTGCTCTTGTAGCTTTGGGGTTCAGTTGCTATTATCTCCTTCACATCTAGTGACTAAGAATTTGGGTCCCTGTTTTTGGGGCCTCCTGGAACATGTGTTCTTTATCTCTGGCCTCCTCTCTCTGTTGGGGTTCTCAGAAAGTCCCACTGGAAATCTGCTGGCAAAAAAAGCTACCAGGACTCCTCCAGCACCGTCTGATGCCAGAGGCTCTGGGGCAGGGACCAGCCTCCCCTCCTCTCTGCCTAGTTCAAAGACAGGCCCTAGGATCAGTGACTGGGGCCGGGATTACTGGTGTCCCGTTAGCCCTGAGTCCAAGGCTGGGAAGAGAGCAGGCTGGCTCTGCCCTGAACCATGGCCGCAGTGATGCTGGAGGCGTCCAGGTGGGAAGGGAGAGTTCATGGGGAAGTGAGATTTTTCCTGTTTCTAGCCATTCGCTGTGTTTGCAAGCAGGGGGTGGCGTGCTTAGGGAGGTAGCCCAGTGCACGAGAAGAGTGTGGGCCTTAAGGTGGGCAGTCCAGGCTTTGAATCCTGACCTGGCCACTTAGTGGAGTGTGACCTTGGGCCTCACTGGGACTTCTCGAGCTGTATTGCCTGTGTTTGTAGAGTGGGAATAGGATCCCTAAGTGCAGGACTGCTACTGAGGATTTGCTGAGAAAGGATGTAGGTAGAGTAACAAGTTATCCAGCCTGTGCTGAGGATGCTCAGTAGGGGAACAGGGGCTTGGGGGTGGGGGGCTGAAGTCGAGAGCCGCTCCATCCCCAGGTGTCCGTGACCCCGTGAATACCGCACCCCAGCTCGTCACACGTGGGGAGGCAGGAGAGGATGGAACAGGTGAGAAGAAGGTCACTTAGGGAAGGGAGAGACTGTTCAGGCGGAGAGAGGTGGTGGAAGGGTTCCGTTCTCCATTCCGAGGCTGAAGGGTCTGGGAGGCCCAGACAATGGTTTCCCTCGTAACCACGGGCCGTGCCTGGGGGACAGGGAGAAGGAATAGACGATGGCCACCTCTGCTGGGCTGTGCATTCTTGGTGAGTGTGGGGAGCCTCCAAGGGGCTCTGCATCCCCCGAGGGCCTTACCAGGTGCTCGGTCCTGGAGCATGTTGATGTAAACATGTCTTTTCTGCAGCTGGAAGGGACATGGAGATCACCTAGGCCCACTTCTTCTCCTGGCAGGAAAGGAAATGGAGACCCTGAGAATAGGGACAGATTGGACTGGGATTCAAGTCCTTGATACCACCCTGCCCAGGGTCTGCCTCAGGCAGGTGCCTCGAAGCCCTGGTTTCCTCTTACACGGCACTAGAAACACCTACCTTCTAGTGTTTTTGTTGGGACTAAATGAGATCTTACAGGTAAATGCTTGACTCAGTGTGGGGATATTGCACTAAAATGTGTAGCTATTTAAAACTTATTCTGGAGTGGTTGGCCTGGACGCTTGCATCTGGGAAATGGTTGCAAGCCTTTCAGTGATGTGAGGTAGCCTCCCACCCATGATAGGGCTTGGTGGGGGCTGGAGTGGGAGGGGACTGGGCAATTTTCATAAGACAGTAGGCCCCGGGGGCTCCTGCTGAGGCATCCTGGCCTTGGTGAGCCACACTTTGGAGGGGTGGGGACACATGGAGCCTAGTGAAATGTCTGGGCCTGGGAACTCTTGTGGGCTGGAGGAAGATGCAGTGGGCGGCGTCTGCCTCAGTTTGACCAGTAAGCCTCTAGGGTGGGCGGACCGTCTTGCCTGGATAGGGGCAGGGAAGGCCTAAGGATGTTTCGGGCTCCACTGGTCCCTTTTCTGGGCACTTAGAAGTGGAGGGGACCCTATCCCTGCCAAGAAGCCTGGCAGGTGGCACCTGACCGAGAAGAGCCACCCTCATGTGCTGGGGGCACGAGTGTGATTGAGGGTATTGGTCTGTGTCTACACATCCACGCTTCTTGTATTCCTGTGGATACTTTGCACAGCACTGGGCTCCTAATACAAATCCACAGAAGATTCTGGAGAACTTGGTGGGCCTGCTAGAGCTAGTTTGCATCTTGGCCTTACCCTATCAGCTGGGTGACTGCAAGGTGGGGGTCCTGATCCCTCTGACCCATCAAACGGAGCAGTTGGGGCCTGCCCTGCTGGAATTGGTGATGTGTGCACAGCTCCATATGTGGCGCGGGGGCACCCTGGGTGAAGGCTGTGGGCGTCACTGCTGAGGGTGGGAGAGAGCTATTGGCTCCTGGGGGGTGTTAGACCACACAAGGCAGGTGATGGAGAGGTCCAAGCAAGTCTGAGGGGCCTGTGCATGCCACATCTTTGGAGTATCTGAGGCTTAGGGAAGGGCAGGGTGCTCATAAGTGCTTCGTGGTGGGGGCGACCTGTTGAGTAAGCATTGAGCTTGCTGTGTTCCAGATACTACATCAGACCCTGCTTTAGAGTGACGTAGACTCATGTCCTCACTGTCTGGTGGGGTGAGCAGACACCCACTTAGACACCTGCTAGGAGGCTTATTGGTGGTGATGGTGTAGACTAAGGGCCGCCCCACGAGTTCAAGGAGGCTGGGTAAATCAGGAGCGGTTGGAAGAGAACAGAGGGTTCTGGGAATGCCATTCCTGGCAGCGTCATGGCTTAGAGGCCTGGCCCAGCTGGGGTGATGGAGCAACCACACACCCTCTGGGCCCCGTGGGCTCTGAGGACAGTGAAGAGAGACCCTTGTGTCAGAGGGGAGGTTGGCTTCTCTGGGATCTCTATGCTTGGGACTACTGCCTTGGACTTCTCCAGGATGGGGCTCAGCATGACTGCCTGGCTCAGGGACCTGGGTCCCTGGGGAGGGGTCCAGGAGAGGGTCAGGTCCTAGGCTCCAGAGCCAGGCCTCTGTGAAGGACACCTCAGTGGCCAGAGTGGGGGCCTGGCTTGGCTCTGCCAGATGCCTCAGGAGGCCCCTTCCTTTCCCTGGCTCCTCTGAGTGGGTGCCTGAGCCTTTGTGCCCCTAGCCCCTCCTCCCCTCAGGTCGCTTAGAGGAGGCTGGTGAGAAAGGGCTTTATAGGCTTAGCCTCAGCAGGTTGGCTGGCGCCTCTCAGATGCCCCCCTCTGAGGCAGCCCCTGTGAGGAGGCTGTGGGGGAGGTTTGGGGACTGAGGGCAGGGGAGGAGCTGAGGAAGCAGTCAGCCTCTCTCCCTGCCCCCCTGCATGGTGGCTTAGGCGATAAACTGCTTATCCTCAGGTTGTCTCCCTGAGCCGAATGCAGAAGCGTGTTATTTAAATTTCAAAATCACATTCTTCTCCTAACAGCTGTCAGAGACTCTGAGTGTCAACGAAAATTGGGCTTTAGCTGCAGCTCTGTCACCTCTTACACCTCCCCTCTCCTGAAGAACTCATCCCATGGCCAGGGAGAGAGGGCGTGGGGTGGGCAGGACAGCGCCTGTGGGGACGGGGGAGGGGAGGTGATGGTGTGGATGGAGTCAGGTGCCCAGTGACTCCTGCTGTGCTGGTCAGCAGTTGGGAGAAACTGGGAGGAGGCAGACTCTGCCATCAAGGGGGGTGAGGTGTTTCTCTCTCCGTTTCCCTTCCTGCTCTCTCCTAGCAGTGCGGGTGACCTCAGCTCCTGTCAGTCGGGGGGGAGGATTTGCTTGCCCTCAGGTGTGAGCAGGGTGTTGGTGACATCATGTTTTGTTGCCTTTGTGTCTAAAGAAGAAATTGCTATGAGAAAAAAGAAAGGAAGGAAGCAAGAAAGAATAGGAGAGAACAAAGTTTAACAACAAAGAAAGGCTTTTTAATGGTAGGATTTGAGATGTCATGGTTGGGGTGAGGTTTTTGGAGTGCAGACATTTTCCCCCTTTTTTAAGGGGGCAGGGCAGAGGGAAAGGGGGAGAGAGAGTCCTAAGTCTCCACACCCAGGGCAGAGCCTGATGAGGGGCTCCATCTCATGACCGTGAGATCATGCCCTGAGCCAAAATCAAGAGTTAGACCCTAACTTACTGACCACTCAAGTGCCCCTGCAGGTACTTTTAAAATAATATCTCTTAGGGGCACCTACTTGCTTCTCCTCGGGTATGTAAGACAGGCTCTGCCAGCAGGGGTGATGGACGGGGTTGGGGGATGGTTCTGGGCTGGGTCTCTCTGCTTTTTAGAGCCTCCTGAGATGATTCTACAAGATTCCACATACCCCCCTCCCCCCAAGCATGCTCCTGGTTTAGCCAGGAACCATGTTCATCTTACTTATCCCGGTGTAAGGCAGGGTTTGGTTAACTGCCCTGGGAATGCCCCTTCCAACCGTTTCTGTTGAATTTTTTTTCCTTTTAAAAAATATTTTATTTTTCCAGTGTTCCAAGATTCATTGTCATATCTGTTGATAGACTCCTTTAATCCCAAGGCTGTGGAGAGAAAGGAATGGGTCTGAAGGGGGTCAGGTCAGTGTGTGTGGAGGGTGGTGTGTGTGCGTGTGTGTGTGTGTGTGTGTGTATGTGCTGTGAGCATGTTATGTGTTTGTGTGTGGAATGGTGTGTATGTATGAGTTGGTGTGTGTGTGTGTGGGGGTGGTATGTGTGTATGAGCTGGTGTGTGTGTGTGTGTGGAGTGGTGGTGTGTGTGTGTATGAGTTGGTGTGTGTGTGTGTGTGTGACTTGGTGTATGTGTGTGTGTGGGTGGTGTAGGTGTGTTGTAAGCATGTTATGTGTTTGTGTGTGGAGAGGTGTGTGTCTGTATGAGTTAGTGTGTATGTGTGTGGAGTGGTGGTGTATGTGTGTATGAGTTGGAGTATGTGTGTGTGTATGAGCTGGTGTATGTGTGCGTGGGGGTGGTGTGTGTGTGTTGTAAGCATGTTATATGTTTGCGTGTGGAGTGCTGTGTGTGTATGAGTTGGGGTGTGTGTGTGTATGAGTTGGTGTATGTGTGTGGGGGGGTGGTGTGTGTGTGTTGTAAGCATGTTATATGTTTGAGTGTGGAGTGGTGTGTGTGTATGAGTTGGGGTGTGTGTGTGTGGGAGGGGTGGTGTGTGTGTATCAGTTGGTGTGTGTGTGGAGTGGTGGTGTGTGTGTGTGTGAGTTGGTATATGTGTGTGGGGGGGTAGTGTGTGTGTGGATTGTAAGCATGTTATGTGTTTGTGTGTGGAGTAGTGTGTGTGTATGAGTTGGTGTGTGTGTGTGAGGTGGTATGTGCATGTGGCATGTATGATATGTGTGTGGGGGCCGTATATGTGTGGCGTGTGTTTTGTGTGGAGTGGTATGTATATATGAGGGTGTGCACATGTGGTGTGTGTGTGTGTGTCCTGAGAGGGAATGTGGAGAGGGGTGATGTGGCCCTTCCCTCAGTGGAACCGTCACTGCTTTTAGCCCTCTTTCCTGCCTCCTAGGGGAGCCCTGGGAACACTGGTGCAAGAGTGAATACAGAGGGAAGGGATGGGAGACTTTCCCATTTGAAGATGAGAAGGCCATTTTCATGTGATCAACAAAAATAATTAATGGACTAAACCTGTATATGTGTGTTTTGGGGCTTCCTACAATCTGGAAGTTACATCATTGAACCCTGGATGCTTCCATCCCGTCTCGCAGACGTGGGGTGTGTGTGAATTCATCCCTCAAACTCCAGAAGCATCTGTGTGTGCTGTGCCCTCTTCTAGGGGCTGGAGGTATGTTAGCAAACCAAACAAGGGAGTCATTGCTTTTTCTGGAGCTTATTTCAATTTGTCTGAGACAGAGAAAAACAGAAGACAAGCCAACAAACAAATGAACAGCACCACCAACAAAAAGACGGTGACGAATGCCACTCAGGATTAAATAGGAGGCTAGGACAGAGGTGGCTGGTGGCCCTTCCCAATGGGGAGGGCCAAAATCGGGCTCCTGGGAAGGATCCAGCCATGGAATCCGGGAAATGGCAGAGGGCACATCTAGGGGAAGGTCCCAAGGACCGATGTGGCTGGGGCCCAGTGAGTGAGGGGGAGGTGGTGGTTGGGAGGTGGGCATAGGTGCAGGCAGGGGCCAGCTCCCTGGGCTGTGGCCAGCAAGTTAAGGACTCTGGGTTTCATTTTAAGAGTGGTGAGAAACGTTGGAGGATTTTAATCACTTGAGTAGCACAGTATGATTTCTACTCGGGAAAGCTTACTCCTGCGCTAGAGATAGCGGATCGTGGGGCAGAGAAGGGCACAGGCAGGGGAGGAAGCTGGTGAGCAGTTAGGGGCTGTTGCACTGGCTGGACTCCTAAGATAGGAGGGGCTGGAGAGGGTGCGTGATCTGGGATCTGGTGTGGGACGGAGCCCAGGACAACTGGCGATTTAGACTTGAACCGCGATGGTACTCCCACATATTAGGATGGGGAACAGGGAAGGAGAGGTTGGGGGACAGTAATCCGGAGTCCTCTGTCGGCCACAGTAGTGTGGAGGTTCTAGTCAGACCTCTGCCTGAAAATGCCAAGTAGGCAGTTGGATGTCAGCCTGGAGTTCTGAGGAGAGATCGGGGTTGAGATCTAGGTTGAGAGTCGTTATCATATAGATGGTATTTAAAGCTGTGGACCCATGAGGTCACCTAGCGAGAGTGTGTGGACAGAGAGTGAGCGAGGCTGGGCTCTCCATGCAGGGGCGAAGAGCAGCAAGGAAGCTGAGATGAGGGCTGATGGGGAGGGGGAAACCAAGTCAGGGGTGTGGGGGGAAGCCAAGAGAAGAGCAGTTCTCAAGAGGGAGGAAGGGGTCAGCTATGCCAAATGTAGCCAAGAGGTCAAGTCAGAGAAGTTTAGAGACATTTACATTTGGCAGCATAAAGGTCACTAATGACCTTGACCGGACTGTCTTAGTGGGGCCATGGGTTGGAAGCTTGATTTGGGCAGGATCGAAGAGAGGATGAGAGGTACGAAGGTTAAAACAGCAGCTGTAGGTGGCTTTTTGGAATTTCTTGGTGAAGAAGGGCTTCTCATGGTGAGAAAAGTGTATTTCATAATTAGTAAAAAATTTTAGCTTGTGGTTGGTGCTTCTAATCCTGCATCCATTCACCACAAATAAAAAATGCTGATGAAGGATTTAGGTGAATCACATCACTATGAAATGCTTCAATTTCGGTTTTTAATTGTTATAAATACAAAATTAAAGCTAACACACCACTGCAGGAATTGGTGTGAGTATGGTAAAAATTCTAGCTGAAAAAAAAACCCCATCCAAACTACATTTAAAAAGACACAGAGCCCTCGAAAGTGGCTGAAAAATTCCCTTCCAATGTGAAATAATGAAATTTTAATTTTTAATTGCTTAAAACACAAAATTAAGACTAATAAGGCTTTTGAAGAATGGGAGAGAATTCTGACAGTGGTTAAGATTTGACAAAATATGAAATGATATTCAAGAGCAATCGATTTTTAGAATTGATTTTCAGTGAATTTGCCATTCATCAAATGGACTTTTGGTGGGTTGGCCTGCTTCCAAAAACACAGCCGACCCTGGAGGGTGCTGGGGCAGCTGCGTGTTGTGTGGGGCTGGGGGTGAGGGGGAGATCCCAGGGAAGGTTGAGGATACAGGGGAGCCTGGGACTGCCGCTGGTTTGAGGAGGGCAGCACCCACAGTGGCGGGGACGAAGGTGGCGGTCCCACTGGATCCCTGGGCCTTGAGTGAGGCCAGATGGCTGGCAGGCGAGGCACTGGGACTGGCAAGGTCATCTCTTGGGGAAGCTGAGGTACCACTTCATGCAGATGGTATGGGGCTCCTGGCTGCCACTCTCAGTGGTGAGGAAGAGCCTGGAGTTCCTGCTCTCTTAGGCTTCTGGATGACCCGAGAGCACTCTGCCCCCTGCCTCTTGCTCCCCAGTGAGGAGACTGGGCACCCTTCTATCTTGTGGGGTGTGGTGTGTGGGCCTGGAGCAAGAGGTGCATGGGGTGAGTCTCTTCTGCAGGGTTATGTGACCGTGGAGAGATGGGAGGAGGGAAGATCTTTCCAGGTGGGGAACACATTTGTAAACAAGCATTTATGGTGTGTGTGCCGTGTCCCGGAAACAGCGAGAGGACTTTTTATCTACCTTATCCTCTAATCTTTAGCACTGTCCTAGGTACTGGCAGGCTGGGGGTTTCATCCTCATTTTGCAGATGAGGAAAATAAACGAGGCTCAGAGAGGTTGCATAACCTGTGATGCTCACTCTGCTAGCTGGTGGCCCAGCGAGGTCCTCTGCCTCCCAGCTGGGCCAGAGCTCCTGCTCATAATCACCAGCAAGCCCCGAGCAGGGATGGGCAGGGATCCTGGTTAAGCCTGCAGAGCAAGCCTCGGGCCAAGGGTAAGTTTCCATTAGCTACTTCATTATAATCCTATTTATCCTGGCATGTAAGCTCCAGGAGGGCAGGAGGCTTTGTTGCTTTTGTTCATTTCTCCAGCTGTGCTCCGCCTGTACGGGTGCTCAGTATGCCAACGTTGGGAGTGAGTGGATCTTGAGGGGCAGCTGGGCATGGATGGCCCCATGAGGCCGAGGGGTGTGGAGGTGATGGTGTGGGTGGCTGGAACCCAGTGGGGAAGGTGTGCTTCCTCTAGCTCCCCACCTGTCCTGTCTTCCATCCAGCCCTATTTAGAGTGTATTTTGTCTGTATCTCCTTGTCGACTGCCTCTCTGTCCACCCTTATGTCCCTAATTATTTGGACTCAGTTGAATAGTTGTCCTTCTCTTTGAAGCTCTTGGCTTGGTTCCCAGGACCC
This sequence comes from Lutra lutra, assembly GCF_902655055.1. NCBI lineage: Eukaryota > Metazoa > Chordata > Mammalia > Carnivora > Mustelidae > Lutra > Lutra lutra. The sequence goes on along the minus strand of NC_062279.1, from coordinate 44,499,730 downwards.
CTGACTTCCCACCACCATGTGGTGCTCTCCTTCCCAGCGTCCACTGAATGGCGGTGTCCGAAGCTCTGTCCTGAGCCCTTTCCTCTACCCTAGCGTCCCCTCAACCTAGGCAACCTCATTTAGTCCTACGGCAGCAAGTGGCCTCCACATCAGTCATGCTGTTTTATGCCTCTAGCTCGGATCTGCCTCCCGCACTCCGGACTCGTTTGTCCTGCTGCCGTTTCAACGTCTCCACTTGGACAGCTAGTAGGCATCTCACACTTCAGGTGAAAACATCATGATGTGTTTAGTTCTGCCCTCCTTCTCCCCTCCAGGTCTTTCCTGTTTCCCAAGTGATTTCACCATCCACCTGGTGCTCAGGCCCAACACCTAAGAGTTCTTCTGGATTTCTTTCTTCCTGGGCAGTGTCCAACTCACCCTGTTGGTTTTTCTCCAAGTTATATGCACAGTGGGCTCATTTTTGATGTCTTTGTAGTCACGACCGTACCCACGCTACCACCTGTGGCTTCTCTCTCTTACTTGTGCTTCATTAAGGTAAACCTCAGCCACTTTACCCTCCCTTTGGCCTGTGAACACACCAAGCTCATGCCTGTCTTAGGACCTTTGCACCTGCTTTTGCTTTTGCTTGGGATTCTCTTACCCTGGATTTCTTTTGCCTGTTTCCCTCTTCCTGCCCACCATTCTTTCTCAACTTGGATGTGGCATCCTGGACCCTCCCATCCCCATTTATTCTTTTCGGAATTCCCTTAGTTTATTTTCTTCACAGCACTTACCAGCACTTATTTATTTGTTCATATATATATATATATATATATATATATATATATATATTTATCAGTCTTTCCCTAGACTGAAAGCCTCTGGAGAGAAAGGACTCTGTCTTCCCAGTTCACAGCTGGGTTTCTAGGGCATGTGGTCAATACCTGAAAATATTTGTTGACTGACAGCTGTGTGACTGACTGCCAGGTGACAGGGACCTGGGGTCTGGGCATGGAGGAGGCAGGTGCACCTGTGAGCCCTAGGACACATGAGCGTGTTTCTGTGAGTATACGTGCTGGGTTTGCCTGGGGCCAGGGTGAACTCCTTTTAGCCTGTTTCTAAATGAGGTGGGACAGGTGCTTCCTCACTCCCTCATATCTTGTGTGTGTGTGTGTGTGTGTGTGTGTGTGTGTGTGTGTGTGTATGGGGGGTGAGGGTAGGCGGGAGAATCACAAAATGTAGAAGTCCATATAGTTCAAAACCTGTCATTTTCCAGGTGAGACAGTAAGACCCAGAGAGGGCCGGGATTTGTCTGGGGATTGACCCGTTGGGAGAGGCAGAGACAACCAGGCTTCGGACTCCTGCTCTACTGAAGAGCTGCAGAGTATGTCCCAGGGAGCCGGGGTGGGCTTGCGGCTGGACACTGCAGCCGGAAATGAGATTAGGGGTAAGCAACAGGCTGGCAGTTTCCTGGAAGGCCAGAAGCAGAACAGAAGCACCCGGCGCCCCACTGGCTTGCAAGAATCACAGAACGCCCTCCACGCTCGCTCTGATGATTTCTGCTCCCACAGGGAGAGGCCTGTCAGCCCCTGGAAGGTCAGCCTTGATGAGCCTCCTGGTGAGGTTGCGGGTGAAGCCCCCGGGGGGCATGCTCTGATGACCACAGAGGGCTGTCAGTGCTAGGGGGCGGGAAATCTGCAAAGTGCTTTGCCTTCTGCTGAGGGTGGGTTTGGTAAATGGCGTGTTGGATAGGGAATCTGCGTGTTTGAGGAGGGTGCTGCCAGCCCAGCCCCTGCTCCAAGTCGGTGGTCCCATAAGTTCGGAAGGCAGCCTCAGAATCCCCGGGGAGCTTGCAAAATCCAGATTCTTAGGCACCGTCGCAGAGCTCTTGATGGGGAGGCGTGGGGCCCATGCATTTGCATGTAATGGGCCCTTCAGGTGACTCCCAAATGCACGGAAGTTGAAGAGCCTCAGCTGTCAGTCAGTGACCTCCCTCCGACCGCACACACAAGGCTGCTGGAATGGGAGATGGGTGAGGAATACACATTTTTATCTTAATAGCAGTGCATTTTAACACATATTAGAAAAGTCCAGAACTAACGTAGGTGTTATCATTTAGGATAAATTGGGGTAGGTACTAAAAAATGTAAAGGGGCTCGTGGGTGACTGAGTCAGTTAAGTGTCTGACCCTTGGTTTCCACTTGGGTCATGATCTCAGGGTTGTGAGATCGAGCCTGGGGTGGGGCTCTGTGCTTGGTGTGGAATCTGCCTGAGATTCTCTCCCTCTCCCTCTGCCCCTCCCTGCTCCCTCTTGTACGTGCACTTGCCCTCTCTCTAATAAATAAATAAATCTTTAAAACATTTAAAAAGTGAGTCAATTAAAGAATTTAAACATTTTACTTATGTATTAAGAGAGTTCTTTAAAGGAGAAATTAATTAAATATTTGTACGTGTGGTACCGGTAGCGTGGCCAAAATGACAGAGGTGGACCAAGGCAGACTTGGCTCCTTACGAGGTCATACACTTATTTCAAGGATATTGGTTTTAAGCTCTAGGGACTAATGGTCATTGGCTCAGGGCAGCGCCCCAGGAGGAAGGAGGGGAGGCAGGTGAGGCTTGGCTGGGGTGAGGGAGCCCCTCTATGGTTGCTTCCCTGGCTCTGGCCTTAGGGAAGGACAGGGAGGGAGGGCAGGAAGAAGCCAGAGTGTGTCTCCCAGGGGCGGAAGCCCAGAGGCTGTGTTCACCAGGGCTTTGGAAGGTGCCAGGTCTGGTTCAGTTTCCCTTTACTCTCCCTGGGGCAGCTGTTTCCCTTGACTCCTTGGCCCATCTGGGCTCCTCTCAGCGGGCCCAGGAGACCTGGATGTGTGGGGGGTAAGCAGAGTGAGTGTGGAGAGCAGGCTGGCCCAGGCCTATGTGCCCTTCTAGCGCCTGAGGGCTTTGTAGGTCCTGTGTGGTCTCTGCTAGGGTTGTGGGGGGTGTGTGAGGGGAGGGGTAGCAGCGGCCCCCCTTTCCTACCCTTTGGACATTTCAATCAAGGGGCTGAGCCCCACACTGGGGGAGGCTGGTGTTTGCAATCCAGCACTCCCTCCTTCCTCTCCCACTGGTGGAAGAGAAAACAGAAGCTTTCTGGAGCCAGGGGAGAGGTGGCTCAGTGGTGGAGAGAGAGGCAGGGCGCGTGGGAAGCGGCTGTCTGGTCGGCCTGCCTGCCCCAGGAACGTGCTTCCTAGCTAGAAAGGAAAGCCGAGCCCAGGCCAGCCTCCTGGGCGTTCTCCGCCAGGGCCAGTACCCGCTCTGAAGGAGGGGGGTCTGAAGGGGCCGTTCTCTACCAGGGTGGGCACCCGCTCCAGGAGGGTCGGAAGGGGCCTCTTCCCTGCAACTAGGCAATTGCTGTTACAGTTGCCACATTTATTGTTTTTTCTAGGAAATTTACCAAGTTTTGGCCCAGGGGTTTACATTTCCCGCCCCCTAGCACAAGCTTTCACTATTCAAGCTCCAAATGGAAGGCACTGAGGCTGTAATTACTCCGGCATTAGCTCAGGAACACGCTGAGAGGAGCAGGGGCAGAGCACCTGGGGAACCTAAAAGCAGCCGCAGGCCTGAATTAGCTGCTGCTCCGCGTGCCGAGTCGCCCCGCTCCTCTCCGCTCCTCTCCGGGGCCCTTGCCGTCCTCGCTCCCCTCCACCTCTGCCCCAGGCTGCTTTGCTGGCTCTTCCCTTCTGCCCGCCGGCGTCCTGACAGGTGCAGGGAACGTGGAAGTATAGCCTGGTTGGCGGGGGGGAGAGAAGGCTTTGTAGACAGGGTGCCCCCAGAACAGCCCGTGTGCAGACAGGCGTCCTTGGATCCTGGCCCCGGGCAGGATGGTGTGGCCTCAGCTCGGAGCGACTGCTTGGGAGGCTGCACCCCACTGTGGACAAGCCCCTCTTCTGCTCTCCCGGGCCCCTCTTTCAGCCTCCATCTCCAGGCTTCCTGAATTGCTGTCAGCTCCTCCCAGCTTTTGCCCAGCTCGTTGTTGACTCAGACCAGGACCTGCTTTGCACTCTTTTTGCTTCCTCTGACTCATGCTGTAGGTTCAGCTCAGATATCACCGCTTCCGTGACCGCTGGTTTGGGCACGATGCTTTCTTCTCTGCTCCCACAGCACCCTGACTTCCCCGGCACACGGTTCAGGCCCTTTGTTTCCAGCTGGGTCTCTGAGGAACTCCTTGGCACACAGTAGGCCTTCAGTAAAGATTTGTTTATCCATTGAGTGGGAAAACCAACCTCGATTCTCTTTCTGCTTTAATCTCCCCTTTTGTTTTTATGAGAAGAAGAGAGGGAACTTTTCTCTTTTAGCCTTTGTGGGGCTGTTGTTGGCAGGGTGTCGGGGTGAGGTCCCATCTTTGTCTATCGCGCCCCGACTTCCACATCTGCACCCTTCTGGGCCACATGGATACTTGCTTACACGTGGTCTTATGTCGACCTCTATTGCTGACTCTGCGTCAGTTTGGCTTCTTTAATAACATTAGCCAACAACTTTTGAGTACTTGTTAGGAATTAAATATTGTTCTAGGTACATTTATTCTTTCACTTGTTAAATTTGTCAACTCCTACCATGCACCAGACATTGGGAAATATGGATACAGCAGTGAGTATAACCAGTAAAGCCCCTGCTTTTATGGAGTCCCATTTGACACAAACAAATGACTAAGGAAGCATATACTGTGGTAGACAGTGATGAGTTGTGGGAAAAAGAGATCAGAGCAGGGGTAAGGGAAGTGTTTTCTTATTATGTATAGTGTGGTCCAGAAGGGGATTCACAGATAAGGTAGCATTTGAACAGACACCTGAAAGAAAGGAGGAAAGGTGATGGTGGAGAGCTTTCCAGGAGGAGGAAACAAGTGCAAAGGCCCTGAGGTCAGGGCACAGTCCAGGAAGAGCAAGTCCAGGAAGAGCATTCTGCCTTGTGGCTAGAATGGAGGAAGTGACCAGGAAGAGTAGGAGGTGAGGTCATCTAGAACAGGGCAGGCTAACAGAAGTATGAGTCACCTATATAATTCTAGGTTTTCTAGTAGCCACATTAAAAAAGTAAAAAGAAGCAAGTAAAATTAATTTTGACAATATATTTGTTTAAGATATTTCCAGAATATTATTGCTTTACTGTGTAGTCAATCTAAAAAATTATTTTTTTTTTATTTTTTTTTAAAGATTTTATTTATTTATTTGACAGAGAGAAATCACAAGTAAGCAGAGAGGCAGGCAGAGAGAGAGGAGGAAGCAGGCTCCCCGCTGAGCAGAAAGCCCGATGTGGGGCTCAAACCCAGGACCTGGGATCATGACCTGAGCCGAAGGCAGCGGCTTAACCCACTGAGCCACCCAGGCGCCCCAATCTAAAAAATTATTAATGAAATGCTTTACATTATTATTTTTTTTTCTTAGCAAGTCTTAAAAACCTGTGGATATTTTCAAAATCTGGTGTGGACCTCTCATTTTGGGTTAGCCACATTTCAGTTTCCATGGCCACGTGTGGCTAGCAGCTACCATATTGGACAGCACAGATATAAAGCCTTGAAGACCATACCCTGAGTGAGAGGGGAAGCCACTAGAAGCATTGGGGCCCAGGAACATTATCTCTCTGCCTTGGATTCTAGAAGGTTCACTCCAAATGTGATGAGAAAATTGCTTTGAGGCAGGGGTTGGGATGGGCACAAGGACAGAGCAGGGAGATGAGGAACCGAAGGTCTTGCCGGCATGTGGTGAAGATGGCTTGTAGAGTGCTGGGAGCAGATGCAGTGGTGAGAAATGTTTGCATTCTGCATGTATTTTGGAGGTGAAACTGCCTGGTTTTTCTGACGTGGTGTGTGAATGTGAGAGGAGTCATGGATGTACCAAGATTTTTTGGCCTGAGCTACTGGGAGGGTGAGTTGTTTTCAGAGGGATGAGGAGGACTGGGGCTGGGGAACAGCCTTGTGGGGAACACGTAGGTTTGGTTAAGTTTGAGATGTGGGTGTCAGCCTTTCAGGGAGAGAGGGCAAGCAAGTAGCTGGACATACAAATCTGGGGCTCAGGCGGAGATCTGGGTGGGGACAAGCCATGAGGGCCCCAGGGAGTGGGTGCACAGAGAGAAGAGGGGGCTGAAACCCTAGAGGAGAGGGCCGAAGGCTGCTCAGGTGAGTACAGGAAGACCAGCAGAGAGGGGAAGGATGTGAGGAAAGGGGGCCAGAGGGGGCCATTGGCTGTGTCCAGTGTCCTGATGGGCTGAGGAAGAGGAAGGCCCAGGATCCCTGACCACTGGCAAGAGCAGGAGGCCAATGCCAGGCTGCAGTGGGTCCAAGTGAGACTAGGAGGGGAGAAAGAGACTGTTGGTATGGACAACTCCTTTGAGGGGTTTTGCTTTCAAGGAAGCAGAAAAATAAGGTGCTACCTTAACAGTGGGTGTATGGTCACAAGGAGGCTTTTTTTCCCTTAAAGATTGGTGGTGTAACAGCTGATGGGGATGATTTCATAGACAGGGCAAATTTACCATGCAGGCAAGAGAAAAAAATGAGCTAGCTCATTCATGCTCACAGCAATGCTATGTGGGAGGCACTCTTTTGCAGATGGGTAGACTGAGGCAAAAGAAGATTCAGTCACTTGTCCAAAGCCACACGGTAGGGCCATCCAATGACGATGGCTCAGGTCTAGAGCACCCAGTCTTAACCACTATGCTATGCTATTCTGTCTGTTGGTTTCCTAGCTAGAGTTGTGAGCTCTTCGAGAATTGGGACCAGCTCTTACACATCTGTATCTGACATAGCACCTAGCAGAGAGAGGGCGTGCAGAGGGGCATTTGGTAGATCTTTAATGACCCAGAGACCTGAACACCAGGAACTGTGCTAGAATGCTCAGGCACCTATGCTGGCCAGGGCGGGGGGCGGGGGGGTTTGTGTGGAGAAGGGCATGCTGTCAGCCTCCCTCACCCTTCATCCTTCCCAACACCATGACAGGGGTGGTGCTCACTAAATATTGGCAAGACTTTACTGGGTGGATGAAGAACGAATGAAAAAGGTGCAGCTCACCCATCCTAAAAGCTAAGCCGATGGTGTACACAGTGCTGGCGTGACTGGGTCCCTGCTCTGGTTTACTCCCAGTGTGCTGGGTGACCCGAGCCAAGCCCTTGCCTACATAGCACCTCAGTTTCCTCATCTGTGAAATCAAGAGGTAGGATTAGGTGATCTGCTGTCTGGCTCTGTCCGAACATCTCAGGTGGGCACGCACGGACTGGATTCCCGCCTCCCTCCACTGTCTGTAATTAGGATGGTCAAGAGTCCCTCTGTGGTGGGGATCAGCTGGCAGGGGAGGGTCAGGTGGCCCTTAGAAGAGCTGAGACCTGTGGGATAGGGTAGCCACCACAAAGGGAGCCTGGGAATTCCCGAGAATCCTGCTTTATGTCTGAGACGCTCCACTCCACGGGCAGTGATACCAAACTCAAGCGCACGGCACTGACGCCGAAGTCGCCATATCCAGCATGCCTACCCTTTGGCTGGCTATGCGCTCGGCCCTGTTAAAGTCCGAGCTGGCTTTTAGCCTCTCCCTCGTCCTGCTGGTCTCCCACCGGCACCATCCTTTGTAATGGTTCTCCAGACCAACTGGCCCCTGCAGCACCCCTGCCGTGGGGCCTTCTGAAATGTGTAGGGACAGTTTCAGTGGTCCTGTGGTGGCCCTGATGGTGGTGGTGGTGGCTGCTGAAGATCCTGTGATGGGAACTGTCCCTCCCTGAATGCCAGCAGGACCCCAAGCCTGCTCAAATGTGCTGCTGCTGGATGCCTGGGAGCCTGGGGGCCCGTCCTGCCTCAGCTGCCGTTCAGTTGTACGGACTAGAGCCAGTCACTTTATTTTCTGTTACCCGCGTTTATGAACAGGACCGCGAACCCTTAGTTGCTTGCCATTTTGGTTGTGATACTTTTTTTTTTAAAAAGATTTTATTTATTTATTTGACACAGAGAGAAAGAGCACAAGTAGGGGGAGAAGCAGGCAAAGGGAGAGGAAGAAGCAGGCTCTCCGCTGAGCAGGGAGCTTGATGTGGGCCTTGATCCCAGGGCCCAGGGATCATGACCTGAGCCGAAGGCAGAGGCTTAACCCACTGAGCCCTCCAGGTGCTCCTGGTTGTAAGTTTTTTTTTTTTTTTTTTAAAGATTTTATTTATTTATTTTACAGATAGAGATCACAAGTAGGCAGAGAGGCAGGCAGAGAGAGAGAGGAGGAAGCAGGCTCCCTGCAGAGCAGAGAGCCCGATGTGGGGCTCGATCCCAGGACCCTGGGACCATGACCAGAGCTGAAGGCAGAGGCTTTAACCCACCGAGCCACCCAGGCGCCCCCTGGTTGTAAGTTTTAAACAAGATGGAATGAACAGTCCTCCCCATCAGAGCTCCCCACAGGTACAATTGCTCTGTACCAGGGGCTGTCCTAAGCGTGTGGTGGACCCTTTTAGTCATTCATTTAATTCTAGCTGCCTGTTAGGTGTCCCCACTTCACAGATGAGGAGACTGAGGCGAAGGGCATCATGACCGCTGGGAGGTGTCCCCCGGGAGCAGGTGGCTTTGGGCCTCCGTCCCCCGGCCAGCCTGTGACCTGCTCTCTCTTCCCCCTCCAGGGACAGGAGCAGACCCTGCGGTCAGCGCCAAGAGCAACCACTGCCTGGACGCCGCCAAGGCCTGCAACCTGAACGACAACTGTAAGAAGCTGCGCTCCTCCTACATCTCCATCTGCAACCGCGAGATCTCGCCTGCCGAGCGCTGCAACCGCCGCAAGTGCCACAAGGCTCTGCGCCAGTTTTTCGACCGCGTGCCCAGCGAGTACACCTACCGCATGCTCTTCTGCTCCTGCCAGGACCAGGCGTGCGCCGAGCGTCGCCGCCAGACCATCCTGCCCAGCTGCTCGTACGAGGACAAGGAGAAGCCCAACTGCCTGGACCTCCGCAGCGTCTGCCGGACAGACCACCTGTGCCGGTAAGCGCGCCGCCGCGGGTCGGGACTCGGCGCATGCGGGACCCTGGAGTCGCGGACGCGCGCAGACGGAACTGCCGGCCACTCATTCATTCATTCATTCATTGGCGCACGGGCTTGTGGTTTGTCTGCTGGCTCCGTGCTCAGTGCGTGCTTAGGACCGTGCGAAACCAAGATGAACAAGCCAAGGGGCGTAGAATTTCAAATCCGAGACCCCTAGAGCCTGGGTCTTCAGTGATTTCAGTCCCACCTCTGATGGAAGTCCCCACCTCACGTCCCTGGGACGTGGTGTGGCCATCAGGAAGGGGCTCTTCTACATCACAGAGGTAGCTCTCTGTGCCCAGCGGGCTGAGCCAGGCTGGTGGGGCCCTGGAGTGCGGGTCTGAGTCTGACTGCCTGGGTTTGACTTTCTGCTCCCTCACTGTGTGATTGGGAGCAAGTTGTAAACATTTGTCCAGTCGGCTCTCCTTCACCTGTAAACAGGACTAACAATGCCCATATCACAGGGTCCTCGAGAAGATTAGATGATGGGATGTGTGCCCCAAGTTTAGCACAGAGCCTGGCTTAGAGGAAATGCTTAGTAAGTGTAGCCTAATGATCTGGAAGGTTTTTTCGGTTGTCGTGACGGTGAGTGGAAATGTGCTTCTGCACAGTTCTTCTGTCTTCTCTGCTTGCTGTTAAGTGTTTATCTAGCCCCTGTTGCACCCAGCACTCTGTTCTCAGGGCCTGCAGAGGCAAACATTGTGCTCTGAGAGAAGCAGCCAGTCTGGAAGGGAGGACGGACAAGGCAGCCTTCCCAGTGCAAGGGTGTGAGGGCTCTGGGCTCTCTGATGAGGCAGCATCAGGGAGGGACATCTGCCTCAGCCTGGGGGCCCGGGGAAGGGGGTCTTGAGCTGAAACTTGAAAAATGAGAAGGAGGAAGCCCTGGAGTGTTGTCAGCTGGAAAAGCGCATGCAGAGGCTATAGGAGAGAGCCTGGCCTTATGGGGCGCTGTAGATGGTGGGTGCACGTGGTGAGGGCGGTGGGCTGGGGAGGCCACAAGTGGGGCTGCTGGAGAAACAGAAGTTTGCTCATGATGTGCTGGATGCTGGTTTGCCAGCAGCTGTAGGAGCGGAGAGAAGTGTACCATTTCAGATATGATTGGTGAGTAGACTTGACAGGACTGGTTGATTGGGTGAATGTTCGTTTCCTGGGGGCACAAGTCATTTCTGTTTTGTTTACACCACACCTCATCCTACACAGAGAGCCTGGCACATGGTGAGCATTCCACAAACATCACTGGAATGGATAAATGAATGATGCCGTCATGTTTCCTAGTCAAGTAACTATGGGATGAAGGAGCCATTCAGTGCGTGTGGGGGGGGGGGCGGGGTTGGATATGCAGCGTTTGTGGTGCCTGGAGGTCTGTTGCCATCCCCTTGGCTATGTTTGGGGGCAAGCCCAGTAAAGCGGCTAGAGTGGAGAAGTGGGTTTGGGAGCTGTTGGACACCTCATTGGTGGTTAGAGCTCCAGCAGTGGGTGGAATGGTGCAGGGTGGGTTGGTGGAGCCCAAGAGGGAGTCTAGGCTGGAGAGGCCTGAAGATAGGAGAAGCCATTGGTGTGGATAGTGAGTCAGAGCTCTGCTGGACACACAGGTTCTTCAGGGAGGGGCAGAGGACGGGGGGCTTGTAACAGGGAGGCTTACATGTGGAAGGACAGCCAAGAGAGAGTGGCCCGGATTGCAGAAGAGAAGGGGGTTCCTGAGGGAGGGAGTGACTAAGATGTGATGTCTCATGGTGTGTATGTGCATGTATAGGTGTGAGTGGACATGAGAGGGAGTGTGTCTGTATGTGAGAGTGTGAGAGTGTAGGAAAGTGTATGTGTGTGGTGTGTATGTGTGAGGGAGTGTGTGAATCCATGTGAGTGAGTGAGTGTGTGAGTGGAGGGTTGAAGCCAGTTGCGGTTGGTCTGGGCCTGGCAGGAGGCACAAGCGGAGTACTGAGGCAGAGGCTGCAGAGGGAAGGGAGGCCTCTTTGTACCAGGGGAGTGCTTGTGCCATGTTGGATGAAGGGGGAATGCTGGTCGGCTTTGGAAAACAAGTTGCTGAGTTCCGAGGCTCTGGTCCTGATCCTCAGAGCCAGCTGCAGGGCTCTGGAGAGCTGTGAAGGAGGTGGGCCTTTCTCTCTTGCTTCCTTAAAAAATAGGCCTTATCACCTATAGACGCTGATTGAGGCCATTTAAAACAAACTATGCAGGGCACTTGGGTGGCTCAGTTGGTTTGGCTGCTATCTAGTGATTTCAGCTCAGGTCATGTCTCAGGGTCCTGGGATCAAGCCCACATTGGGCTCTGTGCTCAGCAGGGAGTTGGCCTGGGGATTCTTTTTTCCTTTCCCTCTTTCCCTCCTCCTGCTCACACACACGATCTCTCTCTCCCTCTCTAAAATAAATGAATCAGGGGTGCCTGGGTGGCTCAGTGGGTTAAAGCCTCTGCCTTCAGCTCAGGTCATGATCCCAGAGTTCTGGGATCGAGTCCCGCATCGGGCTGTCTGCTCAGCAGGGAGCCTGCTTCCCTTCCTCTCTCTCTGCCTGCCTCTCTGCCTACTTGTGATCTCTGTCTGTCAAATAAATAAATAAAATCTTAAAGTAAATAAATCAATCTTGAAAAAGAAAAGAAAAGAAACTGTGCATACAACAGGAGCATGGTTAGAAGAAGAAAGTGAGGGCCCTACCAAGGAAGTCAGGAGTGAATGCTGCAGGCCTAGCAGTCACTGAGCTGGGGCTCTGAGCCCGGTAGTGGCTGGGATAGAGCGGGACCTTGATGGGTCCCATGAGTCCCAAAACACGATGGAAGGGAGCATCATGGTTCTCAGAAGGAAATGGATTCCCTCCTTCTAGGTGCTAACATGGCCTGCCAGGCCGCCTCACATAGTGTCTGTGCAGTGACCGATGCGCCAGGAGTTGGGCCTGGGAGGGAGCTGGAGCGTTGCTGAGTCTGAGCCCGGGAGGGACAGGCCAGGGCCCTCAGGAGCCTGTGCCCGCTTGTGGGCTGGGGAAACTGTGGCCAGCGGGCAAGCCCCCCTTAGCCATCTCCAGGAGGGGCGGTAACAGAGGAGCCCTGGGACCCCCTTCATGAGTCCTCTGTTATGGAAGGACGACATGTGTGGCTCCCGGGGGGTCTGCAGCCTTGTGTGAGAGGGGAGACTTTAGAGCAGGGTGATTTCAGGCTCACAGAACCTCTGGGTCATTTGAAGAGCTAGAGGGGCTTTTCATTTGCTTTTCTAGGGGTGGGGGAAGCCAGGAACAAGAGTTTGGGGAGTAAGCCTCACATCATAGAACCAGGGGCTGTTTCAACAGGTTTAAGCTTCGGGAGGGTCAGGAATGAGGCGTCCCTGGAACTAAGGCCTGATGGTGTCTGAGAGGCACTGAGCCGGGTGGGGAAGACTGTGCTTCAGGACGTAAACTGAGACAGCCGACACCATGGGACCCACGGACGGTGTAGTCTCTGCATGTTTGAACTGGGTCAAGGATAAAAGTTCTAGGAGCTCCAGGGTGTGACAGGGTGAGCTCCTGGTCTAGAACCAGGTCATTCCTCCACCTCTCCCTGCCCAGCCCCCAGCCATGAATGGTTGTAAAGTGTGGTCCTACGAGTGGAAGGACAGGGACAGAGGAGGGCCTGGAACATTGTTCCGGCCTGGGCAGGCGTCCTCTGGGCAGCTTTACCGGTCAGCATCGAGGCTTGAGGCAGGGTGGGAATGGTGCCCTTGTGTGAGACAGAGCGATGGTGGTGGACGGAAGTGGTCGTCGTGGACACCCTCGAGCTGTAAGACCTGCCCTTGGTCTCCTGGGTGGTCTTGGATGGGCCGTTTCACTCCTTATGCCCTCCTTGTCTTTACTGATCACAGAGGGATGCTCACCGGGCTCCAGAGACCCCTCCAGGTCTGTGAGTCAGTCTGCTGGGGCAGCCTTCTCCCATTGCATCTGCTGTTCTCGAGGTTCTGTATCTGGAAAGATGAGTTCTCGGTACAGGAGGACACGGCAGAGACACCTCCTTGGGACAGAGGATCTGGGAGGGCAGATTTGAAGGACTCTAGGGCAGGCCTGCAAGGGATTGTTTTTCCATGCACCTGCAAGCCTGACTTACTGACCCATGGACACTTTTCCCATGTCCGTGGAGTAGCCTAGGAGGGGATGGGTGGCTTGGAGGAGGCTTGTAGAGAAGAGGCAGCCCAGGCTTCATTTTCCACTATACCCAGGGAGGAGCACCCTCTTTTCCCTTCCTGGCACAGGATCCTTTTAGGTTTCTGTCCTCCAGGGTGGACACAACAGGTGGCAATCTTTACCGTGAAATGGAAGAGCCCAGTGCTGGGGTGTTTGGGTCAGGAAGTGGAGACCCCAAGCCTTCCTTTCCTGGATACTTTAATGGACAAAGCTGGCTTTAATGGGGGTCATGGGGAAGCTTTTTTGAGCTGACTCTTTGGGAATGGGGCCCTTGCCTGGAGGCATCTCTCAGAACCTGCCCTGGGCTCCAGGGCTGTGCACCCAAGTCTGGCTGGCCCCCTTCACTATATTGCCAAGGAAAACAGGGGAGCAGGCCCAGCTATGCTTCTCCCTGGGTGAACATTGACCCAGCGTTCCTGGGGGGCAGCTCTGCCAGAGCCCACCTCACCTGGCACTATGTTAAAAGCAGGCCTGTTGGTCTGCTCTGGGGCATACCCAGAGGCAGGCCTTGTCTCTCCCCAGGGTGATATTTAACAGACTTTGCTGTGCTGTCTTATGAAATGTCGGTAACCACAAGGTGTTGGGGTTTAAAGAAGCCTTTGGTTGAACACGGACATCTCCTTGCAGGCCTGGGGGTAATGGGAGGCATTTCAGAGTCCTCCCTTGGTTCTTTGGACCAGGATCAGTGTGGAAGCTTCCTGCTCTAACCAAGGTTCCAACTGGTCCAGAAGTTGCATACCCTGTCTCTAGCCTTTGTCTGGTTCCTATCCTGTGAGCTTCTAGAGCTGTAAACGTCAGACCAGGAGAGGCTTTTCCTTTTACAGTGTTCTGATATGGAGTCTGAAAAGCCCAGAGAATCTCTTGGAATGAATCCAGGGAATTTGGCTCAATTCTCTATCTCACCCCAGCTCCACTAAGGGCCATGACCTACTTTTTTTTTTTTCCCTTTAAACACAATCTTTTGATTGCTACTCTCCGCTTACCTTTGCTGTAAGGATGGCCTGGATTGCGCGTGTGTGAGCACATGGGGGCGGAGTGTGTGTGGCTGGGAAGCTGTGGGGAGGATGAGTCTGTTGTCCTGTAAACGGTGTCCCTTTCAGGCCTTGTTTGGAAGAGGCTCTCTGAAATGCCCTGCTCCTCTTGGTCTACGGAGAGGACATAAATAACTCGGTGCTGGCGCTGTGCCATATCCCGGGCTATAATTTCACCTCCAGGGGCTGAGGATGTGTATAAATAGACTCCAGCCCTGGGCTACCCTGGCTGCCTGGGTCTCTTCATGCAGTGGCCACTGTCCTTGTCCAGGAGGACTGCTGAAGGCAGAGGGCTTGGGGTCCCCTCCACCAAGGCTGTCCACAGGGAGTGGGGAGGAGTCCTTCCGGCAAGCTCGCCCTCTTGCTTAGCTTGGGCATGTCTGGTGCCTGTAGGTGGTATATATGGACACATCCGCATTTGATTCTTGGCTCCCTGGAGTGGTTCCTCAGCGTTCTCTGGACTCTTTATAGAATAATCCGTCGGCTGATGTTTTTAGTGGGTTATCTCTAAATAGCAGCAAATGACTATTTGCAGGGGGCGTGTGGGCTCTGGGGCTTCCAAGCCTTCCCTTCTCTCAGAGGAGAACGTCTTGAATATCTTGAAATCATATACAAAGTCTTGCGTGTATGTTCCAGAGAGAAATGTGTGGCTTTCATGAGATCCACAAAGGGTTTCTTGACCTCTCAAAGCTTACAAACCTTTGCCTTCTCTGGATGGCCAGCTTGGACGGGCTCCCTGGAGGATTGGAGTGACTGCTCCAAGATGCCGGCCACAGGCCTGGGCGGGACAAAATGGCCGCCCTGATGGATTCCGGCCAGCACGCCTGGGCCCAGTGGGTCACTCGGAGCAGAGGAATGGGGGTTGTAGGGACATTCCTTTGTTCATTTACAGCTATTTGTTGATTTCCGCACTGTGGGCCAGGTCTTGTACGGGGATTAGAGAGTTAGTGAAGTAGGCGGACCTCTTTGCCCTCAGGCACTTACTAGTTCCTGCCAGTTCTCTTGCCTTCACAGTTCTGCTCTGCTGCCTACCAGGTCTTCCCTGGGTCACTTTGGTTACACTGAGAGCAACCCTTGTAGAGAGGAGCCACACCCATCCGATCCTGGCTTAGGGAACTGCCTGGTCTTGAGCAGAGCTCAGCACTGAAAATTCCTGTCTTCTCAGAGTAAAGCTGTGCCCAGGAATGCCGTGGGGTAGGGAGGTCACCATCTTCCTTGACAGTGGAGGGAGACTCCTTACCTGGGCAGCATTAGGATCTTCAGCCTTGTGGGCAACCCCAAAACCCATCTTCCCACCAGGGACCCCGTGCTGGCCCTGGCAGCTGACCTCAGTAGGGGTCCTGCTTGCCCTTGGGCTGTGGGCCAAGGATGCCCAAATGACTCCTCTTGGAATTTCCTGTGGGCTTTGAGACCCAGCTGGAATGTTGAACATTATTGTGCTGAAGGCTCTGGGAAAATAAACAGGGAGAGAAGCTGCCACCTGCGTGTCTAGTCTACATCTTCTGGCTCTGCCCACGCCAGGGGTATTCGCATGGCTGGGCCCCGAGTGCCTTTCCCTTTCCCCTTTCCCCTCCAGGCTTGCTGTCCAGGCGTCTGGGCTCCATAAACCTCCTACCCCGCAGAGACGTGGTGACGTACCCCCTGCTGAGCTGAGGCTCCCTCTTGAGGAGCCCAGGTTTGGTCACACCAGAGGGATCAAACTCCAGTTGTGTGTGTGTTTGCTGGCACAGGACCAGTACACACTTTGGCTGCCCCCATCTTGCTCCGTTTACTGGCTCCTTGGTTATTTCCACTTGCACTCGTTGACGCGGGCGCTCTCCTGCTTTGCTCGTTAGCGTCTCAGTCTGCTCCTGCTGGAACGAATACCACAGCCTGGGGGGCGGAAACAGCAGACATCTCCTTCTCATAGTTCTGGAGGCTAGCAGTCTGAGATCCGTATACCGCCATAGTTAGGTTCTTGGAGAGAGCCCTCTTTGGGGTCATGTCCTCATGTGGCTTCCCTTGGAATGTGCACTCAGAGAGAGATCCGGTGTTCCTCCTTTCAATATAAAGGCACACATTCCATCATGGGATTCTACCCTCATGACAGAATCCCCTCCAAATGCCATCACAGTGGGGATCCAGATCTTAACACATCAGTTTGGAGGGACATGAACATTCAATCTAAGGCATGAAGACTTATCCTTCGTTCACAGCCCTGCTTGGTCCTCATCTCCTAGCCGTATCTTCTACTGATGCTTTCTCGAACTTGTCTGTATCCTTCGTGGGGCAGCGATCACATGACTTTCCTTTAACACTTTATCTTCCCAGTGAGGTCTCTGGTTTCTTACATTCTTATATTACTACGGCGTTGACTTGTTTATTTAACAAATATTTACTAGGGGCCCGGCCCTGTGCTAGACATTAGGTCCTTATTGGAGAACGTAGTAGAGATGGTCCCTGCCCCTGTGGGAGTATATAGTCTGATGGTGGAGGTAGGAGGAAAAGTTTGCAAAATGAGCAGGATGTAGAAATAGAGGATAATGGGGAAGGAATTGGGGAGCTACTTGGACAGGGGTCAGAAAAGTTTATCTGAGGAGATGACATTTAAGCCGAGACCTGAAGCACGAAGCAGCCAGAGGTAAGACAGATGGGAGAGAACATTTCACATAGAGAGAATAGCCTGTGCAGAAGTTTGGAGGAGGGAGGGAGCTTGGCATTGCTGGGGGGAATGACAGGAGGCTGGCGGGGCTGGAGCAGAGGGGACCCAGGAGAGAGGAGCAGGGGGTGGGGGAAGTGGGAGCAGAGAGGCAGGGCTGGGTCATGCAGGGCCTCGCAGGCTACGGCAAGGAGTTTGGATTTTGTTGTAGATTGAAGTATAGTTGACATACAACGTTATATTGGTTTCAGGAACATGACAGTGATTTGACAATTCTATACGTTACGCAGCATTCGCCGTGTAAGTGTAGTCACCCTCTGTCACCAGAGTTATTACGATATTATTGGCTCCGTTCCTCGTGCTGTACGTGACATCCCCATGACATATTTGTTTTATAACAAGGAGTTTGGATGTTTTCTGAGCACAATTAGAAGGAAGCTTTGAAGCCCACTAGTGACATTATTAAAATCATGATATGAAAAGATTACTCGAGCCGAGGGAGGAGGCAAGAGTGGCCTCAGAGAGCCCGGGAAGAAGTTATCCTAGTGTCGCCAGACAAGAGGTGATGGCTGCTTGGGTCAGGAAGTGGCCGTGAGTGGGGAGGTGAGTGGGCAAATGTAAGGTATTTTGGAGATGGAAATGATATACCTTGATGTGGGAGTGAGGAGATGAGGGAATTCAAGGATAACCTGCTGCCTTCTGGCTTGAGCAGCTTGCTGTGTGATCATGCCATTTTCTGAGATGGCAAAGGCTTGGACAGGGAGATAAATCAGGGATTCCGTTTTGGGCATGTTAATTTTGAGATGCCTTTGAGACATTCCTATCTGGAGTTGACAGGGGTTATAAATTCTGGGGGTCATTAGCATATTTCTGGTATTCAAGGCCAGCGCAATGGGCCGGGTCTCCTAGGGAGAGGCTGACCTGGACAGAGGCACTGAGAATGTGCCTGGCCCCTGCAAGTGCCTGGTAAGGGGTTGGTGGTGGTACTATGGTGCCCCAGGGGTCAGAAGGAGACTTTTGAGAAACAGGGAGTAGATGTCTGTGCCACATGAAAGGTCCAGAAAGATGAGGTCCAGAAAGGTCCAGAAAGATGAGGACAGACACATAGCTCCTTATTGGATTTGGGGAAATGGGAGGCACTAGTGACTTCTTCTAGCAATTTGGGGGAAAAGGAGATTATGGAAACTTGATCAGAGCTAAGGAAACATTCATCAGTTGGCTGGTCAGAGCTTCCTGGGATAGCTCCTCAAGGAGAGGAAACATGTGCAGCATGGAGAAGTTGCTCATCTGTCTGTTCAGCGGCCAAGGGGCACCTACCCACTGGCTTGGCTTTGAGAAATGTGGGATGGGGGTCACTTCCCCCATGGGCACTCCCACGTGCTCTGCCATGACACTCTGCAGGGCCCGGGGCCACACCCTTGGCCAGGGGGAGTCTTCAATTCTGAGGCTTCTCAGCCCTGGGGAGAGCCCGTGGTGTGGGCCCCATTTGCCTGATGGTCTCTGATGCTGACCCATGCACTGCACTGTGATTAGAACCCTGAACAGCCCCACCTTCCGTGTCCTCCCTGGGCTCTGAGGTGCCATGATATGGCTGCCATTGACTCAGGTTTTCTAACCATGACTGAAAGGGTCCTTAAAATGTCAGAAGAGATCTTTCGTTAAGCCCCATGCGTTTCTGATCAACGGACACGATCTGTCCTCCCAGAGAAGACAGCCTGGGGCTGCCCGAGGGGCCTTGCTTTTTCAGCTTCTTCAGCCAGGAGGCATACACTATAACACTGAGGAGTGTTTGAGAGGAGCCCCTGGGGCCACCTGCCTGGGCAGTCCTCTCTGTGGTGTTTAAGGGGGTGGGACGGGACTTTCCATGGTCAGCCAGGATTTGTGCTTTGTCCTCTTGGGGTGGTATCCCCAGCGGGCAGGCAGCCCTTTCCCCTTCTTCCTGGTATCTGGGAGCTGGCTGTCCCCCTCAGGGCCCCTTGGGGGCTCTTACGGAAGACTCCCAGCCCTCGTGCCGGTGGCCTTGCTCTCCCAGCATCTCGGAGGTGAGGAAGCTGATAACCGTTGGTGAACTCACCTAGAGTAGAAGCAGGACACCGAGTTGGGTATGACGGAAGAATAGGATCCTCACTCTTCATTATGCAGCAGTAGGGAATTTGGGGGTAGCTCTGCACAGCCTGCCTTGCCCATGGTGCCTGGCTTTAGTCTGGCGGGGGTCTTTCCGAGTGTGCCCCTTCTCCAGTGCGTGGCCCGTGGCAGTGGGGGCTGTCTGAGCACTGTGACTGGCTTGAGCAAAGACTTCCCAGATGTATTCTCCAAAGGGCAGAAGGAAGCAGCTGGACCACAGCCCTGGCTTCAGACCCCGACCTGGGCAGTCGTGTGAGCCTGGGAGGTTTCTTCAACATCATGGAGCCTCTGTGTTCCTCGTCAATATAAGGGCAGTAGCGTGATGACGCCAAGCTGAGGCTTGGTAACCAGTCAGCGGGGCTCCCATGGGTGCTGGGTGCCCGGGATGCTCAGGTGAACCGCACGCCCGCCCTGGTACTGGCTGTGAGGGCCAAGCCTTCCCCACCGAGGCTGCTGGGAGGCTCTTACGGAAGGCAGCTTTGGGGGGATAGCTGAGCTGAGGATGAGGGAAAGATAGGCCTGTGTGGGGAGATAGGCCTCTGGTCCTCGCAGAGAGAATGTAGGAGTTATTAAGTGGGGGCCCCATGGAAGCGTGGGAGAACCAGTTTGATTTCCTCCAGAAGACAGTGGGAAATCGTGAAGTCTTTTAAGCAAGAGAATGACATGATCCTGGGGGTTTTGGAAAGATTTCTTGGGCTACTGTGTACACAGCAGTCTGAGGAGAGTGAGGCTGGAGACAGTCATGCTGGGACCACATGGTGATGTCCCCTGAGGTCAGGCCAGGGCCGAGGGCTAGTGGGGAGGAGCCGGGTCAGAGACGGGCTTTGGAAACCTTCAGAGGTCACTTGCAGGAGACTTAGAGGACCGGGACCAGAGGGAGGGAGGGTCCAGATTGATGCCATGGTCTCTGGTCCGGATGTCTGCTGATTGGTGAAGGCACCACCTGAGAGACGAGAGGAAGAGGAGGAGGCCTAGGCAGAGTGGGAGGGCATCTGGGTTTCAAACCTGTTGTTGGAAGCAGGTGGAAATCCAGTGAAGAGTTTGTGTACGTGGGAGGCCGGGCCTGGGATCGAGATTATGGGATTAAGGGAAGTAAGGCAGGAAAAGCAGTGAGCTTGGGGCCTGGCACATAGGCACAAGGTAAACATTAGTTCCTTCAAAGAGCGTATAAGCTCATTTGGGGAGACAAGGCTCACATGTGTGAAAACCTTAAATACAAAGAGGAGGCCCCACTTAATTAAGTGTTGTAAGGATTAAGTTGCTTGCCATAGGCGTTCAGAGGAGGGGAGCCCTGCGGCTTGAAGAGCCACAGAAAAGGTGGTGTGGAGTCAGGGTCCTGCGGCTGGGGGCGGAAGGGAGGGCAGGGTGCCCTTGGGGGGCAGAGGCTTTCTGGGGAGGGGGCAGGAGGGAGAAGCAGGACCGGGCATGGCTTTTTCGGGCAGGGAGAAATGTCCTGTTTGGATCAGTGGAAGGTGCCACAGGTGAAGAGCGGAGAGTGAGTATGCGTGTGCGTGCATGCGTGTCTGTGTGTGAGTCTGTGTGTGTGTGTGTGCGCACACACGTGTGTGAGGCTGGAGCTTTGAGATGCCCTGGGGAGACACAGAGCAGAGAGGGTCTCCCCTAGCCCCTCCCAGGCTTCCACTGTTGGTCCTAATTCCAGCAGACTCAGGCATTTCCAAACTTGTTGCTTAGTAGTTGAAGAAACAGTATCAGGTGAGAAGGGTCCTGGATTAGGAGTCATGCTAAATCCTAATATTGCTGCAGGCCTAGTTCTACCCTTTGTTGTTACTGGACTGTGTGAGACCTTGCTGGAAACTGGGATGGGTTGCTTTTTTAGGTAGTGAGTTCCCCATCTTCAGAGGTACCAAGCAGAGGCTTGAGGCCCCTCACCAGGCCTCAGATGAGTGTCAGGTCAGATGGGCTCTGTAGGTTCCTTCTGAGCATGTGTGACACAGATCTCCAGGCTCTTGGGGCCCAGTGAAGAGAATGGGTTGTGTGATCCAGTGGGGATCCTCCCCTTGCCTTTCTCTCTTTCTTTTTTCCCCTGATTTTAAAAATGGAATTCACTTTACCATTTTTGCTGATTATAAAAGTGATATGTGTTCACTGTAACACATCGTTCAGGCAAGATAGGCATAGTAAAGAAAGTAGAGATCGTCTTCAACTCTAACACCCTGAAATAAGCCATGGCAAACGTTTTGGAGAAAATACACTTCCAGACTTTTTAAATACGCATACACATATTTTAACAAAAATGATGTCATGCGGTGCATGCTGTTTTGTAAGCTATTTTTTACTCTAAATTTACTGTTAACATTCAGCCTTTGTCAACATCTCTGTATGTATAGGTTTCCTGGATTTTGATGGAGGTCTGGTTTTCCCTATGGCTTTGTGTCCCTGGGGATGACATTCCCCACTCATTCTTTGTACACGTGTGTGTTCCCTCTTCTTGTGGGAAAACCTCGTCGGGATCCAAGCCTGTGGGATGGTAGGGGACAACACATTCTAGGCCCTTGGAGGGAAGGGGGGGGTACCAGACAGCAAGACCCCCAGAGAGCTCTCAGGTGCCCAACTCAGGACTTTCTCAAGGTGGAGGGGAGGGCAGGGGACTGGAATGGAGTAGGGTCTCTACAGTAGGTATGCGTGCTTGTGGCTAGCTTCTCTTTGTGGGTTTGGGTTCACTCGGCTGGAGGAAGTCCCTAAGGAGAGTGTGGTCTGTTTCCTCTAGCTTCTGAGAGGCAGTATGCAGGGAGAGGACTGTAATAGAGCCCATGAATTTTAGAACGGAATATGTGGAGGCCTCTTGAGCAGCTATCCAAAGACAAGGAATGATGATGCCCAACGTGGAAAATTTTAGGAATCGGTATGGGCACCATTAAAAAATAAGCTGGCTGGTGATGTTGAGAGCAAGAGGCCGTAGGGCTCATCGGAGAGGCTTGGCCTGGAGAGTCCTGGCAGGCTGAGCCTGGAAGGAAGTTCTGGGGGTGGTGTATTTTCTCCACTTGGTTTTCCTAAGTGCTTTGCTTCTCTGGGGGAGTTTTAAGTAAACTAAGCAAGGATCATTGCCTGCTGCTTGCTAATCCTCCCCTAGTTCCAGAAGGGATGACTGGAAATCCCTGAGAAATCAACTAGTAGCTACCGAGTGGTAACCAGTGAGCTCAGAAGACCTGGGGGCTGCCGCAGCCCTGCGATTAAGCCTCCAGCTCTCCCTGCTAATGGACTGAGGTGTAGAGCTGTGCTTGGAGCAGAGGTGGGCTCTCCTCTCCCAGGAGGTAGCCAGGGTGGGGAGAAAGCTGGACAGGTGGCCAGGTCTGGGGCCCCCCTTCCCCCACCTTCCCCTTGCTGGGAACTTGCCCCGAGAAGCTCCTCCCCAGGAGGAGGCACTTTGGCCACCTCTTCTGCCTGTTCCTGCTTTTGTGTTCTGGTTGCTTTAATTAAGGCCTGTGTCTTTGAGGAGGCTGGGCTGGTAGAGGGGTCCTCAGAGAGAGAACCAACCTAAGCACCTTAACTTAAAGGAGGGAAAGGAGAACCCTGGAGGTCCCCGTCCACTGGCCTGAGCACCCTCCTCTCTTCTGCGCTGCTTGAAGGAAGGGTGGCTGGGAAGGACCTTGGTGTGATGGTGTGGAGCAAGGGGGGCTGGCGGGGGTGGGTAGGGGCTTGGTTTTTGTGTCTTTAGTGTTCCTCAGCCTATTGATGGAAGAAAAGTGTGTTGTCTAGAAGGTGGCAGCTATGGGAAGAACAAGTCTTGGTGCTCAAAATTGTGTCTGGGTGGAGCCCCCAATGATCTAGGAGTACACTTGGAAATAGAGCTGCAGGAGATCTTGAAACTCATCCCAACAAAATTTCATTTATAGATGAAGACTCCAGGGTCCAGGGAGGTGAAATCATCTGCCCGAAGCCACAGAGCTAGGGAGGGGCAGACCCCAGGCAGAAGGTCAGGTCGAACCTCCCCAGCACTGCAAGGCATCTTGGCCCGGCAGTGGGTGCATTGGACAGGGAGTCAGAAACCGGGGTAACACACTTGGGACATGGAATGCTTCTGAGCCTCTGTTCGCTTACTGAAAAGAGCATACAGAATCAAATCTGTCCCATCCACCTACATGGCTGCTGTAGAAAATGAGAGATCAGTCAAGGTGCTTGTAATGCTGCAAAGAAGCCGGCCCAGTATCCTTTCCCTGCATATTTGAAAGTGTGATGTAGGGGCGCTGGGGTGGCACAGGCGGTTGAGTGACCGACTCTTGGTTTCGGATTGGGTCACAATCTCAGGGTTGGGAGATTAAGCCCCGCATCAGGCTTCATGCCCAGTGAGGAGTCTGCTTAAGTCTCCCTCTCCCTCTGCCCCTCCCCCCCCACATGTGGGTGCACTCTCTCTAATAAATACATCTTTAAAAAAACAGTGTGATGTGTTCACCCCTACCCCCAGAGAGAGCCCTGGCCAGTAACCTGGAGAGAAATGTAGGCCTTGATGGCCCTACGGGGCGGATCCCCTCAGACCTGGGGAGGGCCGGAACATCAGGGAAGGCTTGGGGCTTGAGTGCTTGCAGAGCCCTGAAATGGCTTTTGGCTTCTGGCCGTGGACAGAAGGTTGAAGATCAGTTGGATCATGGGCTAGACCAGACTTGCACTTCCTTTCCTTTCCTCCCAGTTCTTTCCCAGGGAGCCCATCAGAGAGTCCGGAACCCCTGCAGTCCGGCCAGAAGCCCAGCCAGTCCATGGCAGACTAAAGGCTGGGCAGGACGGGGTGTGGGGAGGAGGGAGTGTCCGTCAGTCAGTGGCCCCCTCACTCTCCCTTTCTTCATCAGGGCTCACGCCTACGTTGTTCTTGTCCCCCGCTCCTCTCTCCCCTTTGGATCAACCTCCCAGAGGTCAATGGCAGAAAGGAGGGGGGAGAAACAGAAATGATGATGACTTTGATTTTTTTTCTTCTGTTGGAGCCTGGGGAGGGTGGTTGTTTTGCTTCCTGGACCTCAGCAGAGAATTCTCTGCCAGACAATCATCTCACGCTTTCATTGCTTTCTGATGCTCCTCTAACTGCACAGGGTCGGCTATTAAATGGTCATGAAACCTCAGCCTCTATCCCATCAATAGTCATAAAGTTGGGGAGATAAAAGCCATCAGTTTTCCATTATAGCTGAAAGCAATGCTGTAGATAGCTATTTTCTGAATGCTGCAGATAGATGTATTTTAACTAGAGCAGGGTTTCCAAGGGGCCCCCCAGCTCAGCTGTGGGCCCTGCTGGGCCTGGGATAACCTGCCAGGTGGTTCGAATGGGGTGGGGTGTGTGGGGGAGAAGACAGGGTCTTTCCTGCCTTGTCTTTCTCCTTGGAGAATTGAGAGGGCATGTCCTCAGGTGTGGGGTGCTGGGCAGAGGCCCACAGCGGTGGGACAGTGGGCTTCAACCCTCCGTTTCAACCACATACTGTGGATAAATGCAGGGCTTGTCATCTCACTCTAAGGAGGAGTGACCCTCCTGAGCTTGGGTGGTGGGCAGGCCAGGGGCCTGTTGATTTGTAGAGATTCTGGGCAGGGCGAAGGGGGGCGGGGGCAGCCATAGCCTGAAGACGCCGGCGGGCGGGATGGGATGTGGAACCTTGGGAGGACGGCTGCTCCTGATATACAGCTCCTGTAGCTTCTCACAGACGAGCAGGCCATTTGGAAATGGATTTGCAATCAAACACCTTGGCAGTGAGCAGCCATCAGATAAGTCCTCAGAATGAACTTTTCAAAGCACTCAAACCTCGGGGCCCTCCTGCCTCGGGTTCCTGAAGAGCCTGGGATTTGAGCCCTCTGCCTCAGACCCCCTCTGTGCCCCCTTCCCCGGCACTCCTTCCAGACAACCTGTGCTCAAGCCTCCCTTGTCTCTGGGATCTTGCAGGGACAGGCCCCCCGCAACCCCCAACAACACCCCAACACTGAGGATGTTTCTATGTGAAATGGAGAATGCCCTCCAGACCCTCGGAGGTCATCCCCTCTTTGAACCTTCTCCGTCTTCCAGGAAGCCGTGTTCTGTTGCCTTTGCTCCCAATACGACTTTGTCCCCAACCAGTGAGAGCTATTCTTAGGATGCATTGTATTTATAAAGTGAGTGGATGTTACTCCACAACACTCTGGGGTCAGATCACATTTCCTGATATTTCTAAACCGGCTACAGTTCCCCACTCCCCATCCTGGCCAGCAGGAAATGCAGTCCCAGTTAATGGAGCTTCCCTGTCTGTGGCACGCAGGAGCCCAGCCTCAGGTGGGGAAGCCGGAAGAGGTGGGGGAGGCTGGTCTTCAGCCTGTGGTGGTGCTTCTCCTGCCGGCTGCACCATGGGCCTGGGTCCTTCAGCATCTGCCCGGTACCTCCGTGCCACCACAGCTGTAAACCCAACTGACTCGACTTGCCCAGGGGCACAGCCCTCCAGGCCATGGGGCTCCCTGTTTAGCTGCTCTGGGTGTTCCTTGTACGGGGCTACAGGACAGTGGCCCCAGCTTTCGTCCAGCCTAGGGGAGGTGGCCTTCTCTCCTGCCCTGCTTGCCAAGCCCTGGGCAGCTCTGGCTCTCGGCCTGCTTTGCATGAGGTGTCTGAACACCTTCTAGTGGCAGGGACGCCCAGGCCTCCAGGCCTCAGAATCCTGCTCCCCTTCTAGAAGGGGCACATGCGTGTGCAGGGAGGAAAGGAAAACGCCTTTCATCATCCTCATTCATATTCTGCTGCACCTTGAGGAGTGTGAGGCACTGCTGCCTTTTCCACCGCATTCCTGGTATGTGTCTGCCCAGCTCACACTGGGGCCTGTTCACGTACCCCTGCCCAGGGCCTGGCACAGTGCAAGGGGCAGGGAGCACTTGAGTTCTCGAAAGCTCCTTGTCTCCTCAAATAGAGATTGTAGAAGATGGTTGCTCCTTTTCTTGATGCAACAGTGCTCTCTGTGACTCCCAATTATGTTGTGTGGACAACGCGCGGTGATGCCTTTAGGTGTCCCTGACTTAGAACTGTTTGCCCTGCACTAATTAGCCCCAGATAACTGTGAATTTTGAGTTACCATGTTTTGCTTTACCAGGCGTTCCGTCTCCTTCTTCGTGTTTGCTGTCATTTCCTGCTGAAGGCTCTGTCTGTCCTGGGAGTTTCCTTCTGTCATCCTTTCTCGTTCTTGGGGTTTCCGTGGCACAGAAAACCAGATCACTGATATATTAGAATTACGTATGCACCAGGAGCCATTAGACTCTAAGAGAGAAAGGATTTTCATAGGAGTAAAATATCTGTTTCGGTGTGCAAACTTTACACTCCATGCCGGCGGCTTCCGTGTTCCTGGCAGCCTGCCCGACGAGTGACCTACAGAAACGCTGTTGTGCTGGAGCCTTTTCAGATTAAAAATATATATTGTGAGATGACTTTGGAAAAGGGACAAGAGAGCATAGTAAGACTTTTTGGAATTAGAGTTGGCTCTTGAGACGGATAAGGATAAGCAAACCCTCTGTTTTCTCTGCAAAAGAATGTGAGCAAATCCTCATTGTCCTGTTCTTCCTGATGACCTTGGGTAACAGCACAATTTTACCCTTTTTGTCACTGCCCATGGGCCCAGGGATAGGGACGAGGGCAGTTTTGGTGTCCGGTGGGGCTGCGCAGCTGCGTGGGCTTCCTGGCACTGTTGCTTCCCGATCCCGTGACGGTGAGCGCCGGGTCGGTGCCCGTGACAGCAATGCCCGTGTCAGGCAGGGGTGCTATGAGGCCCAGATGGAAATGGGGCAAGGTGAGAGCTTCATTTCAAATAGGAGGCCAGTGCGAGTGAGACTGGTGGCGGCGGCTTGCTGGAGAGTAAGGCCTCGGCCAGAATGCCTGGGTCCTTACCCCTACATCAGCCCTTCTTGCTGGGAACGCTCAGGGATGTTAGGGAACCTGTCGGGGTTTTGCTCCTTTGTCAGAAAACATCAGGGCTGAATGAAATGACACTCATCCCAGCTTTTGTGTTTCATAATTTGGTATGTGTTATTTCTAGAATTGGGGGCAGAGAGAGGCAGTAGTTGATCTGAGGAGAACGCCGGGCTGAGGGCATCAGTAAAGTTTTTGCCATCCAGTGAGGTAAAAACAAATAAACAAACAAACCAACCAACCAACTGAGGGTTTTCACTGACATCTGTCTTAGGATTCTGTAAGTTTGTGTGAGAAGACGTGGGTGGTTAGTGTTTCTGGGTGCTGTGCATGTGTGGATGTGTGAGCTGTGGGGGACAGAGAGATCCCGGGGGCACGTGAGGCTGTGCTGGAGATGCTGAGCCATTAGGAGAGGGCCTTGTGTTTTGCCCTGATCTATGAGGCTCGAACTTTGCTGGCCCCCACACAGGAGCTGAAAGAGGGGCCTTGGGTTAGCTGCTTGCCCCTCTGGGCAACAGCTTCATTTCTGGAGTGAGAGGAGTGGGCTCACTTGTCTCTATGGTCCCTCTTCGGCAACAACACTGACAGCCTGAGAAAATGCCTTTACAATCCCTCCTCCTCCTGCCCAGGGAGGTTCTGCCCATGGGCCCATCCTGTCCTCGAGTCCTCCGGGTGGTGTGGCCCATGACAGCTCATCTCTCCGGGGCCTCGTGGGTGCCGCCATATCTGAGTCCAGGTTTTCTAGGTATGAACGTGTGTCTGCAGTCCTGGAGGCCGTTCTTGGTAGCATCTGGGCTTCCCAGACTCAGAAACATGGGGGCCAGGCAGGGGAGGGTGGGAGGTAGCCTCCTATATCTCGGAAGAGCACACCAGAGAGAGTCATTCCCTGGTGACTCTGCCCGGGTCACTGTGCCCTTCGGAATGGCAGTGGGAGGGAAGGAGACTCGGGGTATGTGTTCTCTGCAGGAGAAGTATGTGGTCACAGGAGGGGCGTGAGGGAATGAATGCATCTGTACGCAGTTAAGAAGAATTCCTTCTGTGAGTGAGTGGGTCTGTGTGTTGTCTGTGGATTTTGTCAGCGTGCTCCTCCAAAGTGTTTCTGAACTGCAGGGGCCACTTCTGGGCATAATTGCCTCCTGCTTTCATTGTAATGAAACCCACGCTCTCCACCATTGTCAGTGAGGAAATTGGCAATGCGAGGAGGAGGGGCAGGTGGGCCTCTACGTCCCACCCTTGTCTCCTGGGGCCCTTCCCCAGGGATTGTCCGCGGATGGCCAGCTGTCCTCCCTCTGTGTGAAGGGGTCAGCAGCACTCAGGCTCCGGAGGTGGGTGGTGCATCCACACCCGCCAGTACCCCCAGTCACAGTCGGGATCAGCTGAGATGTTCAGGGACACTGAATAAAGCCTTGGGGAGGCAAAGGTAGATACACATGGGGAGTAAGTGCATTTGAGTCACCCGCTTTGTGGGCCCAGCATGCTCTCTGGGGCTGCCAGAGCCCATCCTGCTCTGGTCTTGTCCGCCCCATGTACCCACCACTTGGAATCCACTACCCAGGCACAGGCCTTAGTGCCTGACTCTGCTGTTCAGACCCCAGAGAGCAAGGCTGCCAAATGGGACTGAGGCTGGATTGCCACCCCTTCAGGGAGGCCAGCCTTGCCCAGGATGTGGCCTTCGAAGGCAGGTGACATCGATGGAGCTCTTGTGTGTTAGACAACATGTTACTGTGTTAGGAATTTTCACCCCCAACCTCACATGTTCTAAGGACCCTTTGAGGCAGGCCCGTTACCACTTCTCTATGCTCAGGGAAGGACTCCCAGAGCAGAGATTTTCAGTGACTTGCCCGTGAGCACACAGCTAATAAGGCGAGCAGAAGCCTGAAGCAGGCAGACTCCTAGGGCTGTGTTTTCACTGTTATTTTGCCTTATCTCCCCAGATGTGGCCCCTGTTTCTATTAGCTGTGGTGAAAATGCTGATTCCCGGGTCCCTCCTAAAACCTATGGAAACAGAATTCTGGGTTTGGGGCCCAGAAGTCCAATTTCATCTGGCTCCCTGGATCATTGTCCTCACAGCAGTGAGGGTTAAGAATCGAAGCACGTGGGCACACCGTGCTCATGGTCAGTGCTGGACTGGGGCTCAAGAGAAGGTCCTGGGACGTGCGGTCTGATGAATCTCCTTCCTAGATCCGCCTGCAAGGGGCCGTTCATGTGCCCATGTCTTCGCCTTCTCTGTGTTCTCCAGAGCTCCCTTCCTGCGGCAGATGGAGTGTGTTGGGGCGGGAGAGTGGCCTGGATGTAGCTGCTGTTTACTTGCATGGAGCATCCAAGAACTTTTGTTTTAATACCCAGTTGGCATTTTCACTATGAAAATGACCTCTGCTTGTTCATCCTCTGGAAAACAATCAAAGTGTTTGCTGCGAGCCCAGACGGTCACTGGAAATGGGATGTCAGTGCAGAGAGACACTGTGGTGTGAGTGGGACAGATGGATGGGCCTGAGCCTCCAAGACTGAGCTAGGCCCAGTGTGGAGACTAGTGCTTATCTCAAAGAGGGGTGACACTGGGCTGGCCCATTACTGTGAGTTGGTGGCCAAATAGTGTCCTGAATGGCTTCTCTGACTGCCGTGCTGAGGCGTACCTGGCCCTCAGGGGGGCATAGGATTGGACTCCGAGGACCTGCAGGAAGTGAGGCTAAGGCCTGTAGTTGTCTTTTCCTGGCAGCACCCAGGGAATGGGGAGAGCACAGTGAGAGTTGCTTCCCTGGAGTGTTCTGGGGACCTGGTCCTGGAGGGGTTCTGGCCCGCCAGGGCGGCTCCCAGAGAAGGCCCCCAGCAGGGACAGGGGAGTGGGCCATCCCTGGGTGGACAGCAGAGTCATGTCTTGGAGAGTGAAAGCTGCCCTGGAAGGGGTGGTGAGCCAGGCTGGGCACACTTTGGGGTCTTAGCCTGCATCTGAACCGAGCTGGGAGGTGGCGGGAAGCCAAGCACCTGCTGTAAGGGGAGGGTGACTGGTGAGTGTCAGTGGGTGGAAGAACATCCCTCCCAAATTCTACATCCACTGGGAACCTAGAATGTGGGCTTGTTTGAATAGGGTCGTTGTAGATGTAATTAGCTGAGGTCATGCTGGATGAGGGCATCCTTGTGACGTAAGTCATCCTTGTGACATAACCATAAGTGCATGCTGGGAAGAAGCCAGTGGAGACAGGCAGAGGCTGGAGAGATGGGTCCGTGAGCCAAGGAACACACAGGCTGCTGGGAGCCACCAGGGCCCACAAGGTAGTGCTGACCTTTGACCTCAGATGGCTAGCCTCCAGAACTGGGAGGTAATTAATTTCTGTAACTATAAGCCACTCGGTTTGTGGTGATCTATTTGGGCAGCCCTAGGATGCTCATGCATGGGGGCAGGGTCTCCCACACTTCTCTGGGGGGTGGTCATTAGCCAGGGAAAGGCCATCTTCCTGCTATCACTGTGACCCCCCCCCCAGGGGGCTGGGGGCCCTGGCAAAGGTCATGACAGTTCATAGTCCATGAGAGGCAGGTAGGAGGGGGCTCAGATGGGCAGGTGCTGTTCAGGAAGGGCTGGGAAATCCTGAGGGGGGCTTTCTGAGGAGAGGGAGTGGGATTGAGATGGTGGGTGCCAGGATGCTTGGCTGGGAGAGCACAGGTTGGGTCTGTTTCAGGGTGAGGTGTTACTGTGACTTCCTAGGCAGAGAGGGGAGCTGGAGAAAGGGCACGATTTCAAGGACAGAGACCAAGAGCAGGTCTGCAGTAGGCCTGTGGGGGGTGTACCTTCTTCCTGGCAGTGAAGTCCAGGGCCCTCTGGGTGGAGCTGAGGTGTGACTTGGCGGGGGGATGGGTGGAAAGCAGGTGGAGTGTGTTCAAGCTCAGGTGGCATTGTCTCTGCCCTTGTGACCCGCTCTCTGCCCTGGGGCTTCTTTCTTGGATACCACCACCACTATCATAGCCAACCCCCGAGGGTAAGGTCCATCCCATAGGGGAGCAGCCCACCAAACCCTGAAAGGATCAGCAGCCTTGGGTTTGCCTGGGTTTGTTTCCCAGCCCCAGCACTTCCCAGCCATGCCTCCAGTCATTTCCTGTCTCCAAGGCTGGATTTCCTTCTCTGGAAAGTGGGGAGTTTCGAGGTCCCTGTCTCAGGGTGTTGTAAGGGGTAAACAAGGTAATGCTTTCAGGGGTGCTTAGCGGACACGTAGTAAGCATTCCAGATTGTTAGCTCTTGCTATTTAGTCTGAATTTGGTAGGCCTCAGTACATGCAAAGGCAAGACTGCGAGGGAGTAATTGTAAAAAACAGAAACAGCATAAAAACGTGGGTTCTCAAGGTCTAGGTTTCCGATCCTGCGTGCCTAGGCTGGCTCAGCTCTCTTGTAGCTCTCCCTCTCCTTGGGCTGAGTGCTGGGCTTCCATGAAGTGGACTTCTGCTCTGGCCCTTGGCCTGAAAGCCTCTCAGCCTCTTCAGGCCCCTGTCGCTGTGACAGCAGCCTGTATCCATGGAGGAGGAGAAGGGAGGCTGCCAGTCTAGCTCCTTGTCAGGAACTGGATTCGAGGGGCCCAGCTCTGAGGCCTCAATTTTGGGAGAAGCTCAGAAATATCCTTTTGGATGTACTTAACTGGTATTCACCCCTGACTCTTCAACTTCTCCCAGCTGGCTGGCTCTCTGCTCTGAAGATGGAAGCTGGGGTGGCATCTCATTGTCTCTTATGCCTATTGCTGCACCCCTCTGCTCCCTTTCAGAGCAGGAAGGGTCAAAAGGGATGGGTTTTGAGAAGGTCTGCTGTAGGGAGGTGAGTGGGAAGGCTGGCGTCCAGACGTTACGTGTGGGCCGCGGCTCTGTCGTAGTCTTGTCAAGATGTTGGATGTGTCCCATGGGGACCTCTACCAGAAGTGACACTCTGTGTGATGGCATTAGAAATGCTACCTGTATTTGAGCCTAGAGGTGGGTCAGGAGGCTAAGGAGTCTGGTGCATCCTATGAACTCCTGAATGCCTTCCAAGGTATGATTATTTTTAAATTTCATTTATATTCAGTTCTGTGCATGTCAACTTACCATTGTTTGGGGGTCCTGGACATCTTCATTAAAAGAGCAGCTTTCACTCTTTGCAGACCCTTGGCCTACAGATCATGAGCCACCTGATCTCAAATTGCCATTCCCAGTTTACCTCCTGGTTTGAGAAGGCCTGGGTATCTACTTCTTCTATAGCCTTATCTACCCAGTAGCTGCAGACCCACTATTACAGAGGAACATATCAACTGCGTATTCAAAGAGTAGCTCTTTGTCAGCTGTACAACTGGTCTACCTTCCCCATTCCCATGGATTCATATATATCAAAACTCATCACGCCCCATTCCAGTGCAGTGGTAGATTTTACTTCTTCTTTATCTGAACACCCACATCACCAGCAATACCTAGATGAGAAACAGGTTTCCCATAAGGATGTCCAGAAGGCCAAGGGACAGCAAGGAAGAGCACCATGAAATACCATGCCCCCTGGAAGACCATCTGTGGGTGGACCCCATCAGGCTCTCCTGCTGGGTTGGGCTACTTTACTGGGCAGGAAGCTGGAGGACTGCTTCTTGGGCCTGGGGTCAGATGTATCAGCCTGATCGGCTTCTGTTCCTGTGCTGTAGTTCTCTTGTGGCTCTCTTTGAGCGGAAACTGACTGCCCCTGGGCCCTCTTGTTTCCTGGGGTGGTGGTCTGTGATTTCTCACCCACTGTGCCCCACCTTCCTAGTGCTATCATACTGGGGATTAAGTTCCAACATACATATTTTGTGATGACACAAACATTCAGTCTGTAGCAGACCCCTCAGGCACTTCCTTCTGCTTGGGCTGGAACACGGGTGCTCTAGAAAGCCCTCTGTTGCATCCAGACTCTGGGACATCACCCTAGAGACTGCCTCAGGAATCCACTCATTCCCACTCACTGCTGGATCCCTTTCCTACTCCACATCCCACCATTGGCTGTGATGGCCTTCCCTTTGTTCCTGGGGCTGCCCTTACTTGGGTCTCATTTTTGACTCAGGCTTTTCTTTCCTTGGTATTTTGTACTCCCGTGTCTTGTCCTGCATCCTTTGAACCTTCGAAGCCCTGGCAGAGCTGGGCAGGGTATGTGTGAGAGCCTTAGTAGAAGTAGTGAGGAACTTGACTTGGCCCCAGAGTCTGCTTATTCTAAGATAAATTCATTTAAATGCTTGATGAGCTCACAGGGGTCTTCTTACTCCTCACCTGGCATTATATCTTCACATAGGAATCACCATCTTTTTCTCGCCAAGTATGCATGTCTACCTGCCCCCTTTATCTCCTTCTCAGATGAGGCCAGGTACTTTGGTTCAAATTCTCAGAAACTTGAGGGTCTTGATGTTTCATTGACTTACAGTAGAGGTTTTTGGGGGGCTAGTGACTAGCCCAGTGGGACCCAGTGGCCATCTGCTTCTCTGAGTGGTTTGCCATGTCCCTCTGATCTCCATCCTGCCCACTTCCCTTGGGAGGCCCTGACAGGCACTGACCCTTTGAAAGACCGAAGCTCCCTGTGGTCAGCAAGGGGCATGGCTCCTGGCCCTCTGACATCAGAGGGGAACGAAATTGTCACTTGCTTTGGCATTGGAGGGTAGCAACAGGGAGGACCCACGCAAGTCAGGGTGTAGGGGAAGGAAGGACCTGTGTGTGGGGGTATGGGGCATGTGTCTGTCCGGGTGGCGGGGCCCTCCCGTGGGCGTGCCCATGGGGATTGTGTTGGTAAGTGTCCCGCTTGCTGGTGAACCGAACAGCCCGTCTTCTCTCTTCCCTGGATGCTGCAGTCTGTGTGCTTGACCTTAAGCTGACAGGTTGGAACCCCCTCGTTTATAGATTTTATTTTTTTAAAGCCCTTTTTGTAAAACACTAACCTCAGCGAAGGAGAAAGGAGAGAGAAAAAGAAAAAGAGCTGAGTTCAGCAACTGCAGTTTGCTGTATTTTTCATCTTGCCTCAGCAAGTTGGGACCACAAATAATCTGGTCTTCCATGCTTCAGTGATGCTTGCTGCTCAAGACCGCACGCCCCTCCTAAGGCAGGGTGTTCCTGGGAGCCAGCATCACTCCCCTTCCCCAGCTCAGGTGGTCTGGGCGCACGTGGGTGGCCGGGGCAGGGGATCCGAGTGGGAGCTGGAGCAGAGGGAACACTGACCAGCAAGAGGGTAGGTCGTTAATTTCCGAATGATTTCTGGAATCAGCTAAACATTTCCTTTTAACCAGTTTCCCCAGCCTCACATTCTTTCTTAGTTCAGGAAAAACGTCATTTATAATGGATGTTGCCTTGATAAATTGCTCCCAAGAAGCATAGCATTCTCATTAGTCTATATAATGAGAAAGACTCTTAGTGGTGACATAGCTGGCCAGATATTTGCCTGATTGGAAGAATATTTGCCTATGCAGTCTGCTCTAGAAGGCCTGGGATGGAGGGCAGCGGGGAAGGGGCTGAGGGCTCCCTTCAGGCTCTGTGGCTCCGAGGCTGTGATCTTCCAGCATTCTCGAAGAGCAGACCCCAAGCACACGGGGTCCTTCCTGCTTCCTGGTGGGTACAGACTGGGGTATGCTGGCTTCTTACCTACATTGCCACCCCAGCCCTCTCCTGTCCATGGGTCTGGCTGTCTGCCTTGACTGGGACCTGGTCTTTTTGAGTCAGCTGAAGAAGAGAATTTGGGTGCTTTAGTCCTGCCTTGTTCTTTTATTATTATGCCGAAGGAAAAAAATAAGTGTATACATATATAGAGTGAATTCTGTTTTGCAAAGCACTTTTGCGCATGTGGTTTCATTCCAACCACTCTTCTGTGTAGGTATAACGGAGCTGCTTAGGTACTCAGAGAGGCAGTGATAGTTCTAGAATTTATGGTGTGTGAGCAGCAGCATTTTGACCCCAAAACTCGACCCCGTCACGGATTCCTTTTGCCCTTCTGCTTGTTTGAGAATGGACAATTTGCCCAGCCTTGCTCCACAGGGACCCATTGTGTTGTTCTCTCTAGGGCCCCAAGACACTTCTTCATGTTAAAATGGTGCTTAAGGATGTGTGTTAATTCTTGCAGGCCACTGGGGCCTCTTTCAGCAGATGGCTATTACCAGAGATAGTGAAGATTCTTCTCCAAATTCCTAACAACCACCAGGATTGGAGGAGGAGGAAGACAGACCCACTAAAGGGCTATCTTTCTTGTTTCCTAAGTTAATGCAATGTTGATGCATTTTGCCGTGCTGTCAGCTAGAAATCTGGAGTAATTTTATATTTCAAGAGGAGGTATTAAGAGAGTTCTTGGCTCTCCTCCTGCTTTGAGGGAAGTCTTCCAGGCTTCCAGAATAGTTCGCATTCATTCATCCACTCACCCACCCATTCATCCACTCACCCATCTAACCATCCATCTGTCTACCTAACCATCCATCTATCCATCTACCTACCTACTCTCTTATCTATCCACCCACCCACCCAGTCCTCCACCCACCCACCTAACCATCAATCCATCCATCCATCCATCCGTCCATCTTTTCCTCCCTCCTTCCCTTCCTCCTTCCATCCAGTGGCTGTTGAGTCCCTATTTGATGTCAGGTATTACTCTGGACATTGAAGATTCAAACATGAATAAGACTGTTTCTGTTCTGAAAGAACTCCTACTTTAATGGGAGAAACAGATATGAAAAGTATAAATTATGGTATGCTTGGCGGCACAAGCTCAGTAATTGGAGTTTGTGAAATGCGTTCAGAGTTGAAGCAGAACATTCACAGAAAGCGTTCTGGAAGGGCTGGCACCTGAACTGGGTTTAGAAGGGTGAACTGGGAGAAGTTTAGGGAGGACATGGTTGGGGGATGGTGTTCCTGGTGGAAGCAGCTCCATAGGATAAAGGTCTGTAAAGCAACGTGGTTGGGGAATGTGTGCTCTTCGGTATTGCTGCAAGGTCTGGGGTGGGAGAGAGGAGGAGTGTAAGGAGGGTGAGTTGGTAGATGTTAGTGGAGTCCAGATTATGGGTGGCGATCAAGGTGGTACATGATGGGCTGAAGAAGCCTGGGCATCAGTGGGGCCACAAGGTCACAATGAACCCTTCATAAAAGCCTAGCATGCTAGCATGCCTGGCGCAATCCTAGGTGTAATATGGGAATCTAGATTACCTTCTCAGAAACTACCAGACCTTTTTTATGCATTAGGGTGCTCACAGAGGGGTGAGTACTTAGCCAAGATCGTACCCCTTGTAATTTGCAGAGTTGGGGTTTGAAGGTGATTTTGCTCTTAGATGCTGTTCTGTCTCTTCCGTTGCTCTGAAGTTTAGGCTAAGCATCTACCTCTGGATTTTTCTCGTATGTTATGTTTCAGGAAATGTTATTTGATGTAAGAATCTATCTGAATCTCTGTAACAATATGCCATGGAATAATAAGGTTTGGATGGATTGCAAAGGCCGAGGAACACATTCTGTGGAGGTTGTGGGGGAGGGGAAGTGCTGAGAATAACAAAGCCAGGGAGGGATCTAGGTCTTTGAATAGGAGGTCCTCATCATCAGGAAGGGGAAGAAAATGTTGGAACTGCTAGAACCAAGAGCAGAGGAAGTAAGCTAATGGGACTTTGGGGGTCAGCATCTCAGGACTAATTCCTAGAAGGTTAGGAATGTTAGGTCTTCCTGACCCTAGGAAGACCATGTGAATGGCTGGCCACTGAGACCTGGGACCTTGCCTGGTGCCTGGCCCTGCAGGATCGCCTGCTACTGCCAACTGGAGGGTGGTGGATCTGGAGCTTTTTGCTCTGGAGCAAGAGGGAGGAGGATTGTGGTGGGGAGAAAGAGAAGGAGGAAACCTAACCTCATACCACCAACAAGAACCATATCAGCATTCAGAGAAAGTTGAAAGAAATCTTTCCGCTGGCTGGCTACCTAGCTCAAGGCTAACCACACTCTTAACACAATAATAAGTCAATCCTCACTGAATAATTAAATAGAGAGCCTTCATAAGTATTGACTTAATGTGACAGCAAGTCTATAGTGACTCTGGGCTTTGCTTATGTAAACACAATCTCTTGTTCAGCTTACTTAGCAGTTCAATGAAATAGAACAGTCCTTCAATTAAAATCAAATGATGCATATGTTTAATTCTTTTCTCTTCTTACTGGGTAATAATAGGTTTGGAACCTAGGTGAAGGGATTGAGGGAAAAATGGAGAAAAGGATATCTGGCCATCTTCTTGTGTTTTCAGAGGACATGAAGGAGTATATCCAGTGGTGGTCTTGGGAAGACGGATATGGTCTTGGCTTCCATCTCTGGACCCTAGGTGGGAGACCCATCCAGACCCTCCCAATCCTCTCCCAAAGCAGGCTTGGGTTGGCCATTGTGGTTGTCACCGCTGTCTCTTGTTGGTGGCCTGGGTCTAGCTGATTGCTTCTGGTCAGTTGGTGGTACAGCGGCTCCAACTACAGCACTCACCAGGCCATTTCTTATGGATACTCTCAGGGTTCACCTGGAGGGGAGAAGAGGGTGCTGTGGGATCTCCAGGCTGGATGGCAAGGGGGGCCAAGAAGCAAGGTGGCATGCCACTGATTTCCTTGGGTGACGCCAGAGAGAAAAAACCCCCTGAGTTCTGTGGCTTTAGAAGGCTAGGAGAAGGGGAGGGGGTGGTGGGTTGGGAAAAAGATGGAGGGTGATGGGGTGGGTCGCATGATGGAAGGGAAAACCTATTGGCTTTGGAGCTAACATTTGAAGCTCAGTCTTCCGGCCTTGCTGCTGAGATAGTAACTGAGTTAATTAACCTCTCTAGGTCTTTGTTTCCTTATCTGTGAAGCGGAGGTAATAATGCCAGCTTCAGAGAATTGTTGTCAGGGTAAAATGTGGGGATGTTAGTAGAAGTACTTCGTGTGGCACTGTACAAATATGGGGGGGTGCTTGTTAATACATCAGAGATGTTACGTGCCTGGGCCTGAAGGGAGAGGGCTCCTACCTGCCGCACCGTGTCGCACGCTTGGGAGTAGATCGTGGGTTTTCTGGTTTCAACAGCGGCGGCAGCAAGCTATGTGCCAGGCACCATCCAAGTTCTTACGTACATTTGCTCGCTGGACATCTCGTTCAATCTTTGCCATGGCCATATGAGGTAAATACTATCATTACCCCAATTTTCCAGTGAAGAGATGGAGGTTTAATGACCTACTCAAGGTTACACAGCTAGTGAGTAGCTAAAGCCAAGCCTCAAACCCAGTTGGTAGGCGAGATGTCAGAAATTGGACCTTAAGGCCGAGTGTGCTTCTGGCTGGGGTGGAGAGGGGAGAGGGCTCTTGTAGAATTCAGGACCTCCTGTGGTGGGGAGAGCCAACATTTCCACTTGTGGCAACCTGCACTGGGGTCATGTTCATGTCCAGAAGGGCCTGGTCTGCATTTCCCAGCCTGGCACCAGCTTCTGTCTCAGACCCGTAAGCTCCTAGTGTTGGAGATGCCCCGGAGTGAGGAGCTGGTTCTCTGGGGTGGTAGGTTTTCTCTGTCAGCCTCTTTGTCTTGGGACAGAGGGTCAGTTAAATTTGCTAATGCTCCTGGAACCAGTAATACTTTCTCTAAATGAAGGCTTAGAAACATCATTGTTTATAATAACTCAGGATTCCTGAGCCCTCATTCAATTAAACTTGAAGAAATAATTACAATCTTAAAGCAACTTTATTAAAAGAGAACGTAAGGAACAGTGTCTTCTATTAGCATCTTTGGAATTTGCTTCTGGATCCCATTAGTTTGTATATTTACCATTTTCCCCCTGTTTTTGCAACCAGGGTGAGCAGACGGTATTGTCTCCTGATTTTTAATCCCTTCACGTGATTTCATGTTTGAATTTTCATATGTTGGCACAATCTACATCCTTGTCATTTTTAATAGCAATGCGGCTTTTTGTGGCTGATCCGTCTGAGCCATTCCCCTCTAGTGAAGCTGGGGAAAGGATCCAAGGCCAGGTCCATTTTCCTTCATGAATTTTGTTAGCATCTGTTTTCCAAAGCTCTTGCTAAGGTGCTCCTGCAAGCCTGGGCCTTTCACATGGGTTAGCCAGACCCTTTGTGGGTTTGGTTTTTGATCTCTCTCTGTCCTTTTCAGTGTATGCCTTTTTGGTTGCTTTTAACTTGGACAGAGAAGAGCATATAAAACCAGAGAGTAAAGCTAAACATTAGTCAAGAATATTTCTGTTGTGAGAGAGCCCCAACTACCTTAAGAAAATTACAAAGGAATTTACTGGCTTCCCGTGAAATATAGAAAGGGTGGGAGTGTATGCCAGCACTCAGCTACAAAGAGGCCTGTCTCCATCTCTCCTTGTCTCTTGTTTCTGCTTCTCTCTGCAGGTTAGCTGGATGTTTATTCTTATTGTGACCGTGAGGCTAGAACTGTGGGCCCGATTTTTCTGGGCTCACATCTATGGTGTCTCATAACCGGAGAGAAAAGAATGTCCTTCCTTGCTGGCTCCATTAGGAAAACCTCAGGGAAGGACCCTTTTGAGCCTCGTTTGTGTTACCTCCTCATCCCTAAACCACTAGTCGGGGTGGCCGGGGACAGCCTGGGTCATGTGTCCACCTTTGGCCCAGGATGATAGAGTGCCATGGTTGACAGTTTTTACTAGAACTGCCCGGCTGGAGGAAGAAGTCCCTTCCCTCAGTCCACCCCCAGGGGAGCTGCTATTCTGGGCAGATAGATAAATATTCACTGCACACTCGAAGAATAAACAGAAGGGAAGGAAGCCAGGTTGGGACTTGAGTTCATGAAATCAGTGGTGGCAGTGTCCTGGGAAGGACGGAGGATCAGGTTGTCCACGGTGAGCCCCGGAGGTGTCAGAAAGCAGCCACGTGGGTGAAATCCATTTTCCCCTTTCTCAGTGTCGCATAACATTGAACCCACTTAGGCAAGCCCTGCACTGCTGGAGGGGACCTCAGAAAGCCATTCCAGAGGCACTTGGGTCTATTAAAGTCATTTTCTCTGCATTCCCATAAATTGTCTATGAGGCCTATCATGAGTAATTTGCACTTCTTGGAGCCCCTTTTCCCCTCCATGAAATATTCAAGTGCCCTGTTCGTTTGCATGAGGCAGGGCTGGTGGCTGCCTCTGGAATCATCATCCACAGTGGTGGCTCGTGACAGCAGAGCCGGAGGAAAGACTGTGTCCTTGTTAGCAGGTGCCTAGTCTTGGTGTGCGGGCTGGCAGGCATATAGCTGTGTGGTCTATGTGTCAGAGCTGCCGTGGCCTTGCTGGGGAATATATCTACTCTGCGGGATTGTTTCGAAAATTAATTGAGGGAACAGTGTCTGGCACGTAATAGGTTCTCAATAAATATTAGCTTCCTTTTCTCCTTCTCCACTTCTATAGAAGGCCAACAGAAACCCACTGGTTCCCATGGCAACAGCATAACAGGTATAATCTGATAAATGGGAACTTTGGGCAGCTGACAAGCACTTCAGACCAAAAAGCCATGTACTGGCCAGCATTGGAATGCTTTGGGATTCTGTGGAGCGATTCACCTTTTATTATGTTAGGGTAGATAGGTTTGAGAAACCATATGTGTTTGGGAAGGTAGTTATACTTTGGATCAAGGGCGCTACAGGTGTCTGTACTTTTTTTTGGCTAAGAGCAAAGTAGAGAGAAGAGTATATCCAAGTGTAAGTGTATGTCTGTGTAGGGATTGATGTACGTGCATGTGTGTGTGTGTCTTTGTGTGTGTGAACACAAGCATTCTTTGCCTTGTCACCGAGAGCCTTCTCAGGTCATGGCCTGAAGCGTTACTTTCTTCCCTGACTAGGTCACAAAGTGGGGATATTTATTTTTTTATTTACTTGCTTACTTATTTTTTTAAAGTTTTTTTTAAGATTTTTTTTTTTTTTAAATTTGAGAGAATGAGAGCGAGTAGGAGAATGGGGTGAGGGGAAGGGGGAGAGGCAGACTCCCCATTGAGCAGGGATTCCCATGTGGGGCTCGATCCCGGGACTCTGGGATCGTGACCTGAGCGGAAGGCAGGCAATTCACCAACAGAGCCACGCAGGCGCCCTGAAGGTGGGGATATTTACAGCTGAGACAGGGAGTGAGATCTGAAGGGGCCCCAGAAGCCCCGCTTTGCAGCCTGTGCCGATGGCCACATCCCCAAACGTCAGCTTGCCCTAGATTCACCGGCAGGGCTGGTGCAAGCACGGGTGGCTGTATGTCTGGGCTTCGCCTGGAGAATCTGCATTTCTACCAAGTTCCCAGTGGATGCTGATGCTGTTGTTCGGCAGACCACACTCTGAGAACCAGTCCCCTGTAGGGAGTCGACCCCACTGCTCCGGTCTGGGTGATTTCCACTTGCGTGGGTTGATCTTTGTGTATCCGGCCTTGCCTCTTTTTCCCTCTGCGGGAACACATCTGCTTGTCAAATAGGGTTGCCAGAGCTAACAAACAAAAATTCAGGCCTTGCATTCCAGATGAACGATGAAAAACCGCTTAGTGTTAGTATTAGTTGTGTTCGGCTTAACATTAGTATGTCCCAGATACTGCCTGGGAAAGACTTACACTAAAACATTCATTGTTTACCTGAACTTCAAATTAAACGGACGTCCTGTGTTTAATCTGGTAACTGTTTCATCAGGCTGTGGGTCAGGTGTCTCTCCGTGCTCCTGCCGCTTGCGGTGATTGAATAGGCTACAGCTGCTGCTGTGACTGGCCCGAGGAGGGTCTGTGTTTTTCGGACAGAGCCACCTGCTGCCCCCCGGCTCACTGGCCGTCTTCACTTGGTCTT
Source organism: Lutra lutra (assembly GCF_902655055.1). Taxonomy (NCBI): domain Eukaryota; kingdom Metazoa; phylum Chordata; class Mammalia; order Carnivora; family Mustelidae; genus Lutra; species Lutra lutra. The sequence continues at coordinate 44,458,220 of NC_062279.1, read as the reverse complement.
GCTGGGAGGGACTTGGCTGGTGTTCATATCGGTTCTCTTGCTGGCTCTCTGGGCTTTCCTTTGTCTCTCTCTCTCTTGTGCTTCCTTTTATGTCATCCTTCTTATGGGGATTCTTAAAGGTAGAAGTTTGCCGGGGGATGGGGGTGGGCCAAGGACAAAGTCTGTTCCTAGCCAAGAGAGCAGAGTCCAGAGAGCTCACCTCACGGTGTGTGCAGGGAAACGCAGCGGCAGGCCTGAGGATGGGGCAGGGAGCCCCCGCTGGCTTGCGGTGTGTTAGGAAGAGGATAACATTTGCCTTGGAGAACGCACCTCCCGGGGCTGAGCTGGGAGCATTCATGGGGCTGGTTCGCATGGGGTTCGGAGCCCGCGTGTTTGCCCGCTTGAAGGAAATTGACACGCCTTGGTCTCTGATGCTGACAGAGGGAGCTGCTGCCATGGACTTCAGCCTGCCTTGAGGGGCAGACAGAGTTGGAGCAATCAGAGGCCTTCTGGAGACTTGGACATGCCATCCTCCTAATAGGCCCCATTTGGCCCTCTCTCTTGCCAAGGCCACTTTGACGCCAGGAACGGAGAAATGGGGGAACAGAAGGCCTAGCCACGGCCATTCCCTTTACCTGCCCCTCTGCTGGCTGTGGGGTCCGGGCCTTTCTCCTCTCCTCCATGAGCTCTGAACGGAGCCCGTAAGCCTGCTTACAGGAAGTAGGCCATGGCCTTCAAGGGGTCTGGTGAAGGAGTTTTGTGCATGTTGTCTGGCTTCGGGGGCCTCTGTTCCTCTTCCTGTGTCCTCAGAGTGATGTGGAATGTAGCGGTGGGTAGGGAGGCTATCGCGCACCTGGGACCAGCAGGGTGACTCTGGAGACTCCTGGTGAGGGATGGGGGAGGGGCCATCTCTCCCGGGTTGCCTTTTATGGGAGGCAGACCCACCTCAGAAGGCTGAACAGGTATTTCTTCTTCTCCCAGACACAGGAAACGCTGTTCCCTGTTTTCACTTGCTGGTGCTTGACAGGCACAGTGCTGGGGACAAGATGTCTGGATAGAGAAGGAAGATAATGTGATGCCTCCTCTAAGTGCCCCAGCTGTCCAATGTAGTCCTGTGAGGGAGATAGGCAGGCACAGCTCACCCAATTAGATAACTGAGGACACTGTGCTCAGAGACATGACAGGGCTGCCCAAGGTCACACAGCCTTGAGTGAGAGAGAACTGCCATGGACAGATACTCTCTCCTCTCCTGGCAGCTGGATCTGTCTTTTCCCCGCCCACTTGGGGCTCCTTTATCTTCAAGTTCCTGGCTTTCCTTTTTTTCGTCTCTTGTCAGTGGCCTTGTCTCTCTTCGTAGACAAGTCACATTCTCCTTTCTCCTGCTTGGTGCCTTCTCCAGCCTCTGGGGCCTCGTGACATTCTGAGAGGCTTCGTGGATGGTGGGGTCAGGCAAGATCCTCAAGCTTCCCGGTGCCGGTGAGTGGAAAACTCACCTTGCAGAAGGGAAGGAGGCCATGTGTGCCCATGTGGAGTGGAGCTGCCTGGGAGGCTCCCCTTAGGTCTCCTGGGGTGGGCAGTACGCCTCTCATCAAGTCCTGGGTCCTGGCCTGGTGGCCATTCTGTCCTGACCCCAGGAACTGGGATTTCCTTTCTGATGTTGCACTGACCTGGAGACCCTTCCCATCCGTAGTCTGTCAGCCACATGGCAGGGGCTCAGTGTGTGTTTAGAGGAAGGATGAAGAAATCGGTGAAGTCTGCCACTCTGGGAATGTATGTTCCCCCTGGGGAAGGGCTGCTGGGGGGCCTTGGGGAGGCACTGAAATGGAGTTAGGCTTAGCGTGAACAAATGGCATAGGAATGCACTCCTGTATTTGGGCTGAGAGTTGACATGCATGCCTCTTTGGTAGGGAGGAGATGGAAACTAGGGCTGTGCTTGTTATCTAGCTTTCTTGCTCACATCATGCAGGGGCTCCATCCTGGCTTTATTTTTTTTCCCCGCCCCCCCTGGCAGAGCTCCTTAGCATTGGGACTGACTATGTGCCCTTGGCTCCTTCTGGAGGGAGGCACTTGGCCAAAGTGAGCAGTGATGTCCCTAGAGGGGCTGTAGGAGTTTCTCAGGGCCACTGTTACAAAGTCCCACAGGCGGGGGGGGGGGGGGGGGGCGGTTAAAAGAGAAATTTAATCTCTCACAGTTCTGGGGGCCAGTAGTCTCAAATTGAGGAGCTGGCAGGGCCCTGCCCCCTTGAAAGGCTCAAGGACAGAATCTGCTCTGGCCGGTCTATTCGCTGCTGGTGTTGCCTGTGGTTCTTGCCTTCCTGGGCCTGCAGGTGAGTCCCTCCAGTCTCTGCCTCCATCCTCACATGCGTTCTCACTATGTCTGTGTCCCTTTCGCCTTCTTATAAGGACAGCTGTCGTTGGCTTGAGGGCCCACTCTTAACCACTGTGCCCTCACCTCGGTCATGCCTGCAGGGAGCTCACTCCTGCAGTGAGTGACCAAGTAAAGGTCTCATCACGGGTGCTGGGAGTCAGGATGCGCCTCAGCCCGCATCATGTGCCTCCAGATCCCCTCCACCCAGTAAGGTCCCTGCCCCTGCCTCCAGGTCTCTGGGAGACTGGGGTGTGGGCAGAGGTCACCCCGCTCACACGGTCAGAGCACCTTTGCACACCTGCAGGGCGCACAGTAGGACACGCTGCTCCTGCTGCTCCAGATCAAGTCTTACTCTGCAGAACCTGAAGCCTTGGTTAGAGATGTTGCTTCTCCCTGTTTTGGGGCTGGGTGGTGAGGAATAGAGAGTGTGTTCCTGGGTGGGAGCGAAAGGGAGGACACCTGCAGATTTCCTTTTCTCTGGGACGCAGGATGTCTGTGCAAGGACCCGTCAAGGACTTCTGTGTGGGAGCTGTGATCTCAGGCAATAGCTTCTCCGAGCCTCAGCTTCCAACTCTAACGTGGGGCAGTAACCGCAGTCCGTCTCGGAGTTCAGGTCTCAGTGTGGGTGAGGATTGAATGATAAATGGATGAGTGTGGAAGTGTCCTTCTGTCAGTCATTATTTTATGGTGGGAAATTACACATTACATAAAGCGGACCGTTTTATCCATTTTTGAGTGTCTTCACAACGTTGTGCAAACAGCAGCAGCGTCCCTCTGCCTCGGGTGATTTCTCATCTGCCCAGACAGTGAAAACGTCTTTTACGAAGATCACTTTCTATTCACTGGATAACTAAGGAGCCTGAGTGCCGGAGAAGGAAGGGTTTGCCCGAGTCCCCGTGAGTTAGGGGCACAGCTGAAGCGAGAACCCGGGGCCCTGGCCAGTGAGTGTGTTGCTCGTCTTCCGTCTCCCACACCTCTGTGGGCTGCAGGGTCTGGGGACGCCTGAGCATCCCTGGGTTGAATTCCTCTGGGGAGCTTTCTCTCCCCCAAACCACACCCCCCCGGGACAAACTGGAATGTGTCCCGTGATGGGACACATCTGGCTGTCTGCTCTAAGGGAGTTCCTCCAACCTCTTGTCTCTGTCTACCCACTCCTTTATCAGATGGGACAGGGCTCCAGTGGAGGACCAGGGTGGCCGAATTTGGGGCACCCTTTCGGATGGCTTCGTGAGGTATTGCGTGGAAAGAGTGGGGGCAGGGTGTCAAGGGCTGGGTTCTGTCCCTTCCTGTAGCTACCATAGCCTTCTCATGGAGCACGTATTTGTTGAGGTCCTACTGTGTGCCCATTGGGAAAATACGAGTGAACAAGACCTTATTCCTCCCTGTTTAGAGCTGCTACAAGGCACAAATGGTACGATACAGGAGGAACCCATGGCAAAGGGCACTCACCTGTAGGAAGTGATGACGGGAGGTGGGATGGCCACCCCCAACCCAGGCTGATGGGAGCCAGGGTGCTGGGACAGGTTAGACTTGGTTGTCCTGGGCTCTGTGGGACCTTGCACATCAGGTGCTGGAGACACACCTGGGCCAGAGAGCGTCTGCCTTCAGGTGGATCAGGGTCGAGGAGGGAGGTGCCCAGGTAGTTATGAAGTAAATTACGGGTGCCAACAGAGGGGAAGGGTGACAGTGGGTTATGTCACCAGGGGAAGGAAGGGCTGATTCTGCCCTCGTGGGACAGAGAAGCAGAAGGAGAGCCAGCAGGGAGGCTTTGCTCTGACCCAATAAAGAAGAGGCCAGTCAAGAAAGTCCATGAGTGTCTCAACCCTAGGGGAACTCTTTTTTTCACCTGCCGGGGGGCTGGATCCCATGACCCTCGGACGGATCCTGTGAGGGAGCAAGGCAGGGATGACTGTATGTGTTTTGCAGTCAGGAGGAGTGATATGTTGAAGGCCTAGGACAAAGTCACACAGGAGTGTGGCCAAGCAGAGAGCGAGTCCACTTTCCTGACTTGGTCCCGGACATTCTTGGTAATCCCACTCTAGGTTCTGTCTGTGTTCCTCGGACTGAAAGATCCATTTGGAGCCTGCCATGCTTCAGCTGTGTCCCTGGCTCTCCAGGAAGTCCTGCCCTCAAGGAGCTCCCAGCCCGAAGCCCCCAGCGGTTTGCGTCCCCCTCCATGTTCATCCTCTCCATCTTCCTAGCTTCCTCCTGCCCTGGGGACCCACAGGGAGGAGCTGCTTTTCCGCAGAAAAGGTGGGAAGGCAGCCAGACTAAACCGTTCTCTCTGTTGGGTCTTCTCCTGACATCAGGTCCCGGCTGGCAGACTTCCACGCCAATTGTCGTGCCTCCTACCAGACGCTTACCAGCTGCCCTGCCGACAATTACCAGGCGTGTCTGGGCTCCTACGCCGGCATGATTGGTAAGCGGTCCCCGTGCACCTGGGCTCGTGGGGGCTCCTGGCTGCCTGTCCCCCATGGGCAGGGGGCCCCGCTCAGGGCCAGAGGGTGGACGGCCTGAGCTTGCGCTTCTCTGCTGTGGGAAACCAGGCCAGCCCTTTAGTGTGGGGCAGGGGGGCCCTGGGGGTCTTATAAGGCTTTTGAAATGATAAAGTAACATTTATTGCATGGCTCAGACATTCCAGGTGCTGCACTGAGTGGTATACGCAGATTGTCTTACTTTAATTCTCACAACAGGGCTTATTAGGGAGGGGTTGGTGTCCCCATTCTACAGATGGGGAAACTGAGGCTTAAAGAGGTCAAGTAACTTGCGAAGGTTCACCTGGCTAATAAATGTGGGCCCTGGGATCTAAACCCAGGATGCGAGCCTTAGTCTCCCTGGTTCTAGAATGCTCGCTCTGCTTGCTGGAGAGGGCAGCTCTCTGTTGTGTCTGGGGCCTGGGTCCCAAAGAGAAGGCTTACTGTTCCTCTCTCCTTTGCCTTCCCTTTCTCCCTGCCCAGGGTTTGATATGACACCCAACTACGTGGACTCCAGCCCCACAGGCATCGTGGTGTCCCCCTGGTGCAGTTGTCGTGGGAGTGGGAACATGGAGGAGGAGTGTGAGAAGTTCCTCAGGGACTTCACTGAGAACCCGTGCCTCCGTAAGTCCTCCCAGTCTCTCCCCATGGCCCTGACATCCCAGAGGGGCCCTGTGTGTGGCTGCCTTAGCCATCCCCTTCTTTCTCCACTGGGGTGCTCAGTGCTGCGGCTTCCCCAGCAACCTATAGAGACCTTGGGTTTTGTGTTCTTGGAGACTCGTCCTCCTGAATGGTCAGTAGGCCAGCCTCAGTTTACCACTAGGAGGCCTTGAACCTATGTCAAGTCAAGGTCAAAAGTTTCTGGTCTGTTTTCTTGACAACTTCAGCCGGGTTTCTTCTCAGCATCTGTCACTTGTCCCTTTAAGGATCCACTCCCCTTTAGAACTGGTGACTTTTCAAGTCATCAGATTGCTATTCAAAAGGCTAGAGAAGGAGGTTAGTCACAAGTCCCACCTGCTTGGATCTGCTCAGCCTGACAGCCTTGCCTTCCATGCACTTGAAAATCCCCTCCCTCCCTTCCTCTGTCCTTTCTTCCTTCCCTCCATCTGTCCATCCTCCCTTTCTTTATAGCACTGGGGATTCAAAGAGATGAGTCACAGTGCCTGTCATTGAGAAGCTCGCAGTCTCACAGAGGCACACCATCAGGGGGTCACTGTGATCACAGGACCGGGTGAATGATGCTAGGGTGGAGGTCTGCGCTGGGCTCTTCAGGAGCTCTCCAGACCCTGGAAACTTCTCAGAGTCTGGCCCATTGAGGGACAGTGGGCATCTGTCTGCTTATGAGGCAGGGGCATGCTGGTCCACCTTAGGCAGAAGTGGTTATAGGACCTGCAGACCCCTTAGTCTTGCTAGAGAACGTGAGGATGCCTGGAGTTGCTTGGACAGGGAGGGGGAGTCCCTCTCAAGAAGGGCCTTGCAGTCCTGACGATGTTAGGGTCTGGTGGTCCTGCCGGTGGCAGGAGGTGGTGGTGCAGGCCACTGAAGGGGTGTCAGAAGGTAGCATTGTTCCAGACCCACATTGCAGAAGTCCCACTGCCTGGTCTTAGTGCGGGGCGGGTGGTGGGGATGTGGTTCTGGCAGGGGGCCCAATGCAAGTGTGCTCAGAGGGCGGAGATGCTGCTCGCAGAGAGGACGGCGTGAGTGAACTGGAACAGTGGTGGGGCGGAGGGGGAGTGGATGGATATTTAGGAGGTGGACTTCCCTAGTGCAAGTGGGCAGTTAGGGAGGCGTAGTGGGGGACCTGGGTGGGAGAGTTGACCCCTGAAAGGGGCCAGAAAGCCGTGATGCAACGGGAGGGAGCGATGACTAGTTGGGGTGTGGACGTGATGACCTTGAGGTGCATATAGGACTTGGAGGTGGAGGTGTCTGTAGGCACTTCATTTGAGGGTCAAGTCTTGGGGACAGGTTTGTCCGAGAGGGCCCACTATTTAGTCCTCAGTGCACTGGTGATAATGGTGTGGGAGTGCGGGAGGCCACCCCGGGAGGAGGACTGAGTCTGGGGCTCCTGGAGTGCCAGCAGTGGGACCCAGAACCATCTGAGGTAGTAAAGGAGCCAGGAGAACCTGTATTGGGGGGGGCTTCTGGGGGATGAGGGGATTGGTGTAGGGGAGTGGTGCCCCGGAGAAGCCAGCACTCGCCGCCCCAGGTCTGGCCTGCTGCCTCCGTCCAGGATCCCCACATCCATTTCCCCTGTTCTCTTCCTCTTCCACATTTCTTTCTCTTGTGGTTTCTTGTTTTCCTTTTGCTGTTTTCTTCTCTACATGGGACATGTCAGTAGTGTCTGAAAACGAGCTCTGGACAAGGTAAGTTTGGACAAGCCACAGCCTGTGCCTGGCTCTGGGTTGCTCTAGAGAAGGCAGCATTGGGATGTGAGCAGCAGCCCCCATTCCTCTGTGCCTACCTGCTCTCTCCCCCAACAGGGAATGCCATCCAGGCCTTTGGCAATGGCACAGATGTGAACCTGTCCCCCAAGAACCCCTCATTCCAGGCCACACAGGCCCCTCGGGTGGAGAAAGCGCCTTCTTTGCCAGATGACCTCAGTGACAGCACCAGCCTGGGGACCAGCGTCATCACCACCTGCACATCTGTCCAGGTGAGGGGGCACAGCTTTGTAGCGGGGGCAGGCTGAGGGCCTAGAGAAGCACCACAACACCAGAGGTGGGGGTGAGATGTTAGCGAACCGGGGACCAGGGCCTGGGCTCATGAGTTCCTTCCTCTTGACTGGGACCCAAGAGGCAGGGTGGAACTGTTGGGGCTAGTTTTTTGTGCATACATTCCCTGGGCATTCACCTTACAAGCATGAAGCACCTGTCCTATCAGAGGATTGTGCTAGATGCCCTGGGGTTCAGAGAGGTGTAAGGGTTACCGTTCTAAGCCATCTGCTACTGACCAGGTATTGTGCTAGCACGTTCTCTACCTATTTCATTGCCTTTTCACACAGCGAAGTATTGGGCTTCTTGTTTTACACACAGGAAATGGCCCAGGAGGGTTAGGTAGCACACCCAAGGTCACACAGCTGGTTAGTGGTAGAATAAGATTTCAGACTTACGTCAGACTCCAGAACCCTTGATGTTCCTTTGTTTGTCCATATGTCCGTCCATCGATCCACCTAGCATGTGTTATGTATGCGTTGTGTACAGGACTAATGGGAGAGGCAAGGGAGGCATTGATGAATGAAAAGGACACAGTCCTGGGTTTTGTGGCCCTTATGGTCTCGTCAGGGGTCGAACAAATCAGTGAGCATTGGCCATGGACTGTGGTCAGTGCCACAACAGGGGACACAGGTGGCACCATGAGGGCATGTCATACGGCTCCCCACTCAGCCGTTCTCCCGGCTGCTGACTGCTCTCAGGCCTTCATGCCAGTGGCTGCAGTGGATTCTTTGCTTAGGAGGTTGGTTCCAGTCAGAACACACACACTCACACATATATCACTTATGCTCACACAACACACACACATATACATACTCACGGACACTCAAACAACACACCCACACACTCACACACACACACACACACACACACACATTCTCAGACACTTAACTTGCACATACACGTTCTCTCCCACATACTCATACACACATATATGCTTTCTCTCTCTCTTTCTCTCTCTCTTTCACACACACACACACACACACACACACACACCCCCCACTAGGGCAGAGTGTACAAGAGGACCTCGTGCAGAATATCAGGGCAGAAGAAGGACATCAGTGAGCTTGAGGGTGGTGGGGTATAGTGGGGGAGTTGGGTCCTGAGTTGCCCTTCCTTACAAAGGAGCAGTCCTGCCTGGTGAGGCAGGTCTGGAGGACAGGTGTATAGACGTGGGATGGTAGCTGACAGTGTCGTACTATGAACTTGAAATGTGCTAAGTGAGCAAACCTCAGGTGTCCTCACGATAAAAAGGGAAAGAGAAGGCAAATGGTAAAGATGTGAAGTGATGGTTATGTTGATTGGCTTGTAGTAATTATTTCCCAATATGTGTATACGTATCTTTCCCAGTATGTGTATACGGTCATCGGGTTGTACACTTTAAATATATATGGTTTTTTTTTTAAAGATTTTATTTATTAGACAGACAGAGATCATAAGTAGGCAGAGGCAGGCAGAGAGAGAGGAAGGGAAGCAGGCTCCCTGCTGAGCGAAGAGCCGGATGCGGGACTCGATCCCAGCACCCTGGGACCATGACCTGAGCCGAAGGCAGGGGCTTTAACCCACTGAGCCACTCAGGTGCCCCTTAAATATATATGGTTTTTGATGGTCAGTCATAACCTCAGTAAAGCTGAAAACCCCCCAGTGCCAGGATGAGGACTTGATCAGGACACGGCCCTGGGGGAGGCGTTCCGGTGCCCTGGGACCCGTTGAACCACAGGAGCAGGAGCGGGTGCCTGTCCTCCTTGGGAAGCCCAACCCGCTTCCCTCCTGGTGGGTTCCTCTGTGCTGTAACAGCTGACCTTCAAATACCCGCGTGTGGGACTCAACCTGGGCCCTTCCGTGCCCTGCGGCCCTCCACGAGGTCACCCCTCTGGATCTGCGCTGCGGGGTTCATGTCACCCTTGGGCAGCTCCTAATTACACTAGCTATGCTCCAGTGGCTGCAGGCGGGGGCTCAGGGGCCTGCCCCAGAAGTCCCAGCTCAATTTCATGCTAGAACGGAGGCGGGCAGATCCCTGGTCAGGGCTGGGCCCCCGTCACATGATCAGATACCACCTTGGCCCGTGATGCCCATGTCCGTCGGGGCACTGTCAGCCTCCCTGAGCCCCTCGGGGCTGGCTTCCACGGGGAGATGCTGACTCAGCAGGTGGCTGCTGACCTTTCCCAGGATGTTTGCTGTGACTCACCGTAGGTATGGAGGAGCTCAAGGCCTGTTAGGTGTTAAGGATGTTGGGGGTGGGGGGGGGCTGGGCAGGGGAAGCTGACTGGTTGGGGGGGCACCCCAGGCCTGGTCCCTGTAACTGCCCACTCACAGTCCAGTGACTAAGTCACTGTGGGCAGGACAGCAGAGAATGGGCGTTCCAGGAGGAAAGGAAGAGATGCAGACCCTCAGGGTGGGGTGGGGGATACTAACCATCACCCCTGGTTCCTTCTCATGGAGCCTGAAGGAGGAGGGCCCTGTTTCTGCTTGTCTTCAGTGAGCACCTACTGCTGTGGGCCAGATGCTGGGAGGGCAGAGTGAATAACCCCCTCCCTGCCCTCCTTCCGGTTGGAGGCTGGTGTGGGTGGTTTGTCCCCTCCCCTGCTCATGCCCTCTCCCTCAGCTCTGCTGGCTTGGAAAGGCTCCATGGTGGCCTCTGTGGGGGCTTTGAGGATGACAGCCACCCATAGCTACAGAAGGGGGTCCCTGTGTGAGGGCGGCAGAGGCAGAGGCCAGGGTGTGTGGCACACACCCCCTGGAGAGGGAGAGGCAAGGTCACTTTACCTGTTTCCATCTTCCTTCCCATCAACAGGCGCAGGCCCTTGGGGAAGCCTTAGGGACCCCCTTCACTGACAGAGATGGCAGCCAGTTGGGGACCCACATAAGTGATTGGATGTTATAAGTGATCTGGTCCTCAGAAGGACCAGAGGGCCTTCTGAGATCTCCTTCTCAAACCCCAAAGGATGGCAGCTGGGGGAGGACAGTGACTTGTCCAGAGCCCCCTGCCTGCAGCTCCTGGACAGTGTCCCCTGGCTGTACTGTGTGGGTTCTGCCTCCAGATCGGCTCCCCAGAGGGCTTTCCCATGGCGTGGGGTGGGGTCTACAGCCCATAGAGCTCTTGTCCATGTCAGGGTGCCACTGAGCAAAAACATGGGTGTCCCCAGAGGAGCCAGGAGCTAGGAGGCCCCCAACTTGGCCCTGTATCTACGTGTCCTGGATGCTGTTTTGAGTCCTATTCTCATATGCTTCCCCTCCTGGCTGTGGCCCCATTCCAGGCAGCCCTGCCAGCCTAGAACTCTCTAGAACTTGGAGAATGCATGGCAGGATCCACAAAATGGTTCCTCCCTGTCCCTTCTGGCCTTGCCTCTATGTGTGCTTCCACACACCCCTGTGCGAGTTCCCTCCTTGATCTGAAGCCCAGCCAGCCTGTCCCCTGGGGTCAGCCTGAGGACTGTGGTGAGCAAGATGCCGGCCCGTGCACTTGCCAGTCCCTTGCAGTGAAATGCCTACTTTGATTCGCCTTTTGGGGTGTTCCCCCGACTCTGCTCCTACCTCGCTTCCCTTGAGCCCCTCTTATGATGTGTTCTGCTCCCTCTCCCGGGTACGCGTCCCTGAGGGACAGAGGCTGCCTCTCACCTTCTCTGTTGCCTTGCATACCCCAGCGCTCAGTGCGTGGTGCTGAGCAGGTGCTCCAGAGAGGCTGAGGGAAAGAACCCAGCGTCCCCAGTTTGTGGGGCTTAGTGGAACTTCCCGCTCTCCATTCTAGAACAGGCTCTGTGTGCTTTCTTGCTTGCAGGCCACTCTGTCTACCTAACTTCCTCACGGCGGCTGTCTGTGTGCCTGCCATGAGGGTAGGGAGGTAAAGCAGTCTTTCTGTTGAGGACCTGTGAAGAGTGTCCAGAAGCCTCTTCTGTCACGTGATGGGGCCTGGACCAGGGTGGTGCTGTGCGGATGGGGGAGGCGGGGAGATTGGCCACGGGCTCTGGCTTTCTCTGCTCACGGTTTGTTTCTAGTGTCCTTGGTGTTCCCTGTGGTTTTCTCTGGGCCAGTTTGCAGGGACCCACGAGATCCCCTGGAGTCTCACCTTTCCTGGGGCTGGAGGGCCCTGGCAACAAAGTCTCCTCTGATCTTTTTGTCTCTTCCAGCCAGTTTTTGCTCTTACTCTTGGTATCTCCCATCACATGTGGGGGCGTTAGAAATGTATTTGGAGGGGGTGACCCAAGCCCCCCTCACTACACACTTACAAGGGCCTCAGCAGCCCATAGACGCTTTTGTCTCCTCATGCTGTCAGGATGGACCTCTCAGCCAGTGCCCAGCTCTGCGGGCATCAGAGTGGGAGGACTGAGAGGTCTGGCCGTGGTCCGACAGTTCCGATGTGCAAATACAGCTCGTTTCCAAGCTTTGAAAGACTTGAATGCATTCCTGCTTTTCTTCCCTTGCTCTGACTCCCTTGGAGTCATTTATTTATTTGTCCGTCAGGACCTTTATTCACTTATTCAACATGGATCCTCACTGTGTGTTACTCTGATCCAGGCTCCGAGGCTGCCCAGCTCACTGGGCCAGGGCCTTGGTTCCACACTGTAGGATGGGTATGAGGCCTGCTCAGATAATTGGGGGAGGAGGCCATTGGCACACCAGGAAGGCTGATGAAGGGACGTGGGATCCAGAGGAGGGAGGGCTGCTCTGGACTGGGAGTGGAAGCAGAGGACTCACGGGCCGAGTTCACCCCGCTGCTAGGCCTGGAAGAGCAGGGAGGGCTGAGTGTGTTGGAGTGGAGTTGGGGTGGAGTGGATGAGGGCGTTCAGGCGGAGGGGCACATGGGAGCAAGGGCACGCGGTCCACATAGCGCAGGATGGGGCCAGTAAGGAATCTGTCCTGTTACCTGTTGGATAAATCAAGCTTTATTGGCACACAGCCGCACTCCATTATTTTTTCATGTGCTATGGGCAGAGCTGCCTAAAATACTCATGAACCTTTGCAGAAAATGTTTGCTTGCCTCCTGGTCCGAAGGAACTGCAGGCCCTGGTTTGGGGGAGAACACCAGGTACTTAGATGGGAAGGATGGGTGGGAAGACAATCTTATGATCAAGCTTCAGTGGGGAGTGTGGAGGGAGCTCTGAGGGCCTTTGACTGGGGAGTGTGGTGGGGGGAGGATGAGCTCTGTGGTCTGAGACTTCCGCCTGGGACCGCAGGTAGATATTGGTTGGTAAGGGGGAGACACCTGTGGACCTGTTTGATTTTTGTCAGCATTGATAGTCATAGGCAAGATGGTAGGGCTAGATGGGGGGGGTGGTGAGGAGTGGAGGGGAAGAGGCATGAGTTACCAGGGGGGCCTATCAAAGGGGAGGTGGCCAAGGACACTGAGATCTGGGACCGGGGCCAGGAACAGAAGCAGGGGATGCAGTGATCCTATGGATGCAACACTGGACTTGGTCCCCGGCACCTAGGCCAGACTGGCAGGGCCCTGGGACTGCCAGACCGAGCTCTGGAAGTGGGGGCAGAGGTGGGCAGGGAGAAAGAGAAAGACAGTAATTCCTTCCAGCTGCTTGAGAAAAACCCCTCTGGGAGAAATTTCTAGAAGGATCAGCTTTGCCTTTGATGCCATTCTCCCTCTGTGTCTGAGCCCCTTCCCCCACTCCAGTCCCCCAGTGCTACCTGCTGCTCTCATCCTTCTGGAGGCAACCCACGCTACAGCCAAGGGTACAAAGGCTCTGCCCCTTGCCGTCCTTGCAGCCCAAAGCTATGCCCTTTGGGACACAGTAGCCCCACAGCCCCTGAGCTGGCCTTGAGGAGAGAAAAGGCTCAGAGATGGAGCGGGGGCAGGGCAGGGGTTGAAGCAACTCACCTCTGTTCCCCTAAACTTGTTCCATAGGAGTCCAAGAAAACTGGGTGAGGTGGGTGTCACGGGCAGCCTTGGTGGAGCCCAGCCTCAGAAGGCAGCCTGTAGCCTGGCAGATTCGGGGAGGGAGCAGCCTCTCCTGCTCCCCTTTCCTGAGCTGGCCCTGAGGTGACTTGTGTGGATGTTTATTTCTCTCACTAGGTCGTGAGCGGCGCTGTGAGTCATTCATCTTTGAAACCCCTTGCGGGTTCCGTGGGGGAAAGTTAATGATGGGCAAGAGAGGCAGTGGATCTGAGCCACCGGTCGTTTGGCCATTACGTAGAGGAACCTTCTCTCTGCGCCTCGCCCACGGGCTGCTTTCAGAGAAGGTCAGCTGATGGGCAAGCCCCCGCATGGCTCTGTGTGGCCAGGGCTGGGTGAGGGTCTCAGGGTGGCCCCTGGGGAGATTGCTGCAGCCTTCAGCATCCTCTCTGTGTCTGCTGAAAGTCAGGTGCTCCTGGCCAGCCCCTGTGTTTTGCTTCTCCAGTCTTTAGGTAGGGCAGGGGTAGCCCCAGGCTCCAGCTAGCCCTGGCTCTCACCTCCTGGCCCCATCCTGGGCCAGGCCTGCCTTCCTCAGAGGCCCTGCCTTAGGACGCAGAACCAAGCTTGGCTCAGCCTCATGCCTTGTGGGATTAAGGAGCCCTTATGCCGGTGCGGGGTCTTGCTGGGCCGTGTGCCCTGTCTCATGTAATCGTCACCATGGGTCAGCGAGGTGCATTGGTCTCGCCCTATTTTATGGATGGCGAAATTGATGTCACAGGAGATGAAGTGACTTGCCTGGGTCACCAGATGAACACAACTTGAGTCTGGGCCTCTGGCCTCTCAGGCTCTTCCTTCCTCGGATCCGGGAGTCGTCCTGTGGGGATGAACACCAAGGATTAGGACCCTTTGGCTTAACAGGGAAAGGCTGGATGGGTCTGTGAGGACAAAAGTCTGTGAGCCAGATCTCCGAGCACCCGAAGGAAGTACTCGAGGACAGCAGGAGGAAGCCCCAGATGTCACCCTCGTGTTCAGTACACGTTCAGTTCAGTGCGTGGCCGGCGGCCCCGGAGCCTGCTGGACTGACTTGTCATTGATTCAGAAGGACCTAGGTCCATGCTGTGGATGATGGATGCCCAGTGGGTGATGGGGGGCAGGCCTAGGGGTCCTAGCCCTGGTCTTCACACCAAAGTCCTTGTGGCTCCTGCCAGGGGCTCCCCTGGGGTTGGATTGCCTGGGGGCTGGCCCGGGGAGCTGTGCCCCTTTCTCCTGTTAATGTGGGTGTGAGGAGAGGATGGAGACATTTCCTGGGCAGCTTCCTCTCCTCCTCTGTTACCCTCCTCCTCCTCTGCTGCACCCTCCCTTCCTCTCCATTCAGTGCCTCTGTTACCCTGTCCCGTCCGTTCTGCTTCTTCCACCTGCTTCTCCCTGTCCCCCACTCCCCTGCCCCATTCCCTGCTGTCTGTGCTCCTTGGCTGCTCCTCGATACTCTCTTCCTCTCTCCCTGACTTCTTTCCCTTCTGCTCCTCCCCCACTGCGTTTTCCTCAAATATTTAGGCCCAGCCCCCTCTCCTCTCTGCTTTTAAGAGGAGCTTGTGGTGTCCACTCATTCTGAGGGGAAGCCCAGCCATAGGCCAACGGCTGGCTGCAGGGTGTCATTCAGATCTCACCTCCTCCCCTTGGGCTGAGCCTGTGGTGTCCCCATGCTCCTTTGTTTGCCAGGTAACCTGGGGTGCTGCCCTCCAGAGCCAGTGGGGGCCGCACCTGTGCCAAGGACCCTGAGAGCTGGTATCCCATTGCAGAAGCCTCAGAGGTCACTTAGTTCACTTGTTTTCTCAAACCTTATTATTATTATTTTTTGAAGCAGTATTTTTTAAGATCGGTTTTGCACGTAACTCCAATGCATAACACCAAAACAGAGTTAGTTTGGTTGGCGTGGGGGTGAGGACGCGGATCCTGACTGACTGATTTTACGCAGGTTGCATAGTGAGTGACACTGGGGGAGGGGAGGCACCGGAAGAGGACTTGTGCTGGAGGGGACAGAGGCCTGCCAGACCACCGAACCAGTGACAGCAGGAAAGAACACAGGGCATTGGGGGGTGGGGGGAGCTGGGCCACGTGGCACAAAATGCCACAGGTGCTTCGAGTTGCTCAAGGGGGGTTCCTGAGGCAGATTGCTGAAGAGGAGGCCATTTGGATGGAAGACTGCACAGCTCCTAGGCAGGATGGGCAGGCTCTGTCCCTCAGTGGCCTCCCACCGCCCTGGCTGGAGCTCCGCTAGGTGGGGGTGGTAGAATCCAGTCCTTGGGTTCCGAAGAGCCCCACAAAGGTGGGGGCCTTGGCCGGGCTGGATCTTGGCAGCTGAAGTCACCGGCACTGTAGTCTTGAATGAGATCTTCCTGGGTCAGGTCCCCGGTTCCTTTCTTTTCCTGCTCATCGTCACCGTGCTCATGTCTCCACTGTTGGTAGAGACTTTGATTTTGGCTGGGCTCTGTGTGACAGCTGGGGTCCTGTTTAGCTGACCAGATGCCCTGGGTGGTAGATTGCCTGTGATGTTTAAGGGATTATTGATACTTCTGGCCAAGAGCAGCAATTTAGGAATAATTTCTTGGGCTTCCCAGTGCTTTTGGTGGCCAGAGCTTCTCCGCAAGGGCCTTGGGAACCAAGCTGTTCGAAGCCAGGGTAGAAACACCATGTCCCCCAGCTGGTTCCCATGGATCATTATGATGACGGTAACAAAGGATGGTTACTCCTGCACACTCTCCTGTCCTGCATCCAAGCGGTTATGCCAGGAGCAGAGAATCCTGGAATCATCAGCAAACCAGCCTTCCTTTCTCATTCCTTGCCTTGGCCGCTGAGCTCCCCCCGGGCCGCACATCTGTTTAGGGTGGAATGGCCAACACATGGCCCTGTGGCTCATGTCTTCCTTACCTGCACCAGTGGCAGACATCATTAATCAATTACAGTTCTGTTTCCCACAAGCCCAGACAAGGGCTCATGATCTTCTTGGAGTTGGCACTTGGATCCCCGTTCTGCTCTATGACATTCATTCATTGATTCATCCTTTCATGCATCTAGGAGAGCATTCACTGAGCTGGGGTGATGAGCCAGACACTGCCCAATGCAAGGAAAAGAAGCCATGGTCCCTGCCTCGTCAAAGAGCTCTGAGTATAGTTGACAGACATGCAAATGGTTTATTAATACCTAATGCCTTAAGTTGGGGAGCAGAGTTAGGAATCTCTTCTCCAGGAGCCCAGGGGAGACAGGACCTAAGTGTTGATGGTGTGAAAAAAGGCATAAGGGTCTTTTTGCTGCTTGGGATTCAGCTGGTATCTCCTCACACACCCTGTGCTTAATGATGCCAACAGTGGACGGCAAAGCCATATGTTATTTGGTCTTGTTCAAGTCCTGGGACAAAGCTCGGCCAGAGAGCCAGCTCTGGTGGCCTGTCCTTACTAGCACCTTCTCTTCCACAGGAACAGGGGCTGAAGGCCAATAACTCCAAAGAGTTAAGCATGTGCTTCACAGAGGTGAGTGAGGGACAGAGTGGGGGATGGGCGCGGGGACCAGAAGCGGGTGGGGTGTTTCCCAGGTGAGTCTCAGACTCACTTGCATAGGCCCGGCTAGTTGAGCTCTTGGTCTAGGCTGGGGTGGGCACTCACTGCTGGGGGTGCAGGCATGGCTACAGAGGGGCCCTTGGCTGTCTCCTTGGGTGAGACACAAGCAGCTGCTCTGAGCAGAGGCCCTCTCAAGCCCTCCTGACTCTTTAGGACATGTGTCTGCATCTGCTCTCTGCTGGTTTTGTGATACTGAAGAGCTAGAGAGGTAAGGAAGCTTCAGCTTCTAGAGGAGGGGAGAGCTCGGACAGAGATAGGCAGGGAAGCTTCAAGGAGCAGAGGGATTCAAAGAAATTTAGGATCAGGAAGAACAGAGCTTCCCCACCTCTCCCTTCCCCTTTCTACTCTCCACTCCCCTCTCCTCCTCTCTCCCCTGCCCTCCTACTCCCCTCTCCTCCCCTCCTTCCTCTCTCCTCCATTCCCTCTCCTCTCCTCTCCAGGGTGCTTGTGGACCTTGGGAACTTCTTGAGATCTTAGTACTATACCCCCTTCTCTCTGGTTCATAGACCTCTGCCTCACTTGGCAACATGAGCCCATTTTCTTGGGGACTGCTGGCACTGCTGCCCTGGCTCCTGGAGCCCAGGGTTCAGGTCAGCTCCGTGGAAGCCTGGCTCCGTCTCCAGGCAAGCACAAAGCAGGGCCCCTGGGTGGACCCGGGAGAGCAGGAGATCGAGGACTCTACTTCTTGAGTCCTTTTCTTTGCCTGACCCCAGACCTGCTGACTCATTTGGTTTTCTGTCCTCTGTTGTGTCTTTGCTTCTGTCCCCCCACCCCTCCCATGTGCCTGACTGTAGCTCACGACCAATATCATCCCAGGGAGTAACAAGGTGATCAAACCTAACTCAGGCCCCTGCAGAGCCACACCGTCGGCTGCCTTGACCGCTGTCTCCTTCCTGATGCTGAAGCTGGCCTTGTAGGCTCTGGGAATCAAGTCGGGAGATTTCTGGAAACTACACAGATGAGAACACCCACCAGGCAAAATGGAAACACACACAGACACATACACACACACCTTGCAAAGAAATGTTTTCCCCCACCTTGTCTCTGAACCTGTCTCCTCCCAGGTTTCTTCTCTGGAGAAGTTTTTCTAAACCAAACAGACAAGCAGGTGGGCAGCCTGAGAGCTGGCCCAGAGGTCCCTCGGCAGGGGAAACCCAGCGCTGAGGAAGGGCGTGGGGGTCTAGAAATGCCCTTCACTTTCTCCTGGTGTTTTCTTCTCTGGATCCTGCTGACGTAAGAGACCAAGACGACACCCCTGCAGCCCAAGGGACTCATGGCTGTGCTGATACGAACTGGGAGCAGGGTGGCGGCCCTTCTCCAGCTACCCACTCCGGGGACCTGCGGGGGGCCTGGCAGAGGGTGTCGGGGGGTGGGGCAGCGAAGCTGGCCGCTGGGGGTCCTACCGGGTCCCTTGGTACCCTCACTGGGCTTCGAGGATGGAGTTGATTTCACCCTCTCTGTCTGCGGGGTGAGTGGATCTGCATCTGACCTGGGAACCCCCAGCAAGGCCTGGGGAGGGCATGGCACTGGGCTCCCCGATGTGACCTGGAGGGGGGTGGCCAGGGCCAGCTCTGGGGGGCTTGGGAACTCAGCCCTCCTGGGACATCTCCTGGGGCAGAGGGAGGAAAGCTTGGGCACCAGCTCAAGGCTGCTGCTTCCTCCTCCGTGGCAGGAATTTTGAAATCAAAGAGAAATGATCCTTTGTTGGCTCTTTTGGTTTCTTGTGGGTCCATTTGGTGGGTTTCTCCCTCCTCCCCCACCCTAGGGAGAGGGGGCCCTGAGAGGGGCAGAGAAGAGCACGGTGGGACACCTGCCCGCCCCATGCTCTGGTGGCTGCAGCTCTCTCCTCCTCTCGGCTCCCTCTTTCTCTTTTCCACGTTCTCTCCTCATTTCCCAGACGAACGCCAACTCTATGTACATAACACGCCTCCTTTCTCAACATATATGTATATACACATCCATATACATATATTGTGTGGTTTCCCCTTTTTTTTCCTTTTTTTAAGAAGCAAAACTATGGAAATAATACCCCAACAGATGAACGAAAATGTATTATTGTAAAGTTTATTTTTTTTAATAATGTTGTCTATAATGGGGAAAAAAAAAGGAGATCGACTCCCTGTGTCTCTGCCCCTGTCGGGCTGACTGGGCTGTGGAGGGGGGGTTCCTGCTCCGTATTCATACTTAGCCAAGGCTCCAATAAACATACTAGGAAGCAGTTTGCCTTCTGCCTCACTCTGGGCGTGCCTTCTCCCCCTGTTTTGTTCTTAGCCCAGTGCCACCCCTTGGCCGCTTACCTGGGCTCTTGGCGGGCCTTGGGGAGGGTGTGTGCATGTCTGTGCATGTGCACATGTGTCTCCATCCGTCCTGTGTCTTTGGTGTGGGTGGTGGAGCTCCTTTAGGAGATCGTTTTCCACTTGGTGGATCTTGGCATACTGGCCAGGCTGAGCCTGCTGGGCCCTTCTTCACCTGTCCTCTCCTGCCTCCCTTTATCAGTCAGTGCCAATGTGCTTTGGCCCCAGCCTTGAAGAGAAAGAAAGCAGTGGTGGGGATGGAGGGCCAGGAGACAACTTGACCTTGATGCCTTGGGTCTGTTTGGGTTTTAAGGCTGCCTGGGTGGTCCTATTAAGTGGTCCTGTTGGTGGTATCTTCCCACTGGGACTCCTGGCTTATGAAGGGTATGTGATTGTGAAGGCCGGGTCCGGCCTTCTGGGTCAGCCACCTCTGGCCTTACTCTGGGTCGAGGTGGCCGTGAAGTTTACTTGGGAATCCATGTTCTTTGTGAAGAGCGAAGACTGGTTAACTTAAAAAGCTTTGGGGGGAGAAGGCTCACAGAATCAGTGGAAGGTGGGGGTACCAGGGGAGCCTAGGGCAGGAACCAAAGGAAATCTGGAGGGATAGAAGGCATGATCTGTGGGGTCAGCATGCTGCTGCCTTTGGGATGAAGGGTCACCAAGTGTCGCCCAACTGGCTGCACTGGGGCCTTGTGCCCACCTCCTGCTGCACTTTGGTGGGAGAGGAGAATATGTCATGTCTGGCATTCCTAGTGTGATATAAGCTCTTGGCTTGCATAACGAAGGAGAGGAAATCTCCCGAAATGAAACGGAGGCGCCATGAAAGGAGGAAGGGTTGTGGGGCAGCTTTACTCTGCCTGAAAACCTCTCCCTTTCCAGGTATCTCATAGCTGAAATTTTACTATTAAATATTCATTCCTGTGGTTGGGATGATTCCTGTTCTCCGTGATCCTCTCAAAATATGTAAATAAAACTAGGAAGAGCAAAAATGCTACTACCTTAATGGTAAGTAGGTTAATGGTCTGAATGAATCTCAGTTAACATTTAGACATTTGGACCTAGACATTGAGATTGGGTTTGGGGGACAGTTCAGTGAAGGGGAGCAGGAACAGAATCAGGGGAAATGACATGGTAGGGGCTCCAGAGATAGAGCTGAGATTATTTTAGGGTTATTCTGGGGAGAGTCAGCTACATGAAGTGTAGGCTCACTGTGCCTTTATCCCAGTCAGCATAGTCTGTACAGTGTGCTTTGTCACTGTCCCTGGGGGATTCTGGGTCTGGGGCACGCATCAGTCTGCAATGAGGCCCCAGGACCTTGTCAGGACTGAGACCACATAGGAACGCTTTTCCCCACCCTGGAGAAGCTTCCAGCCTGGGACAGATTTGCTCAGCCAAGAACCCAGACATCTGCCTCCTGCCTGGCTCACGCCGGGCTGCCCTCCTCTAACGTAGCTGGGAGCACTCAGACTGGGCTGCAAGCCCAGTGGAGACTTGTAATGGCGGTGGATCCAAGAAGGCCAGTTCAGGATCACAGAGGACGCCGCATCAAGTGATCTGCGCCCAGGTTCTGAGCTGACCTCAGTGACAGGCTGCCTAGCTGGACCTCTGCCTTGTTCAGAGACCAGACGCTGGATCTTTATCAGTTCCCTGCATCCCACTTCCTATCTTCCTAACCTGTTTGCCAACACAGGTGTCGCAGGACTGAGCCCAACCCTGCTCTCTTAAGTCCTTCTAAGACATAAGCCCTGATTCCATCCTCAGGCCCCAGCTGGGTCCTGCTGTCTCCACCAGACCTTCTTGATGCCAAGCTTCTCCAGGGCTGCCAGAGTGACCAGCTGTCACCTGTGTCCAGGCTCCTGCCCACCCAGGGGCCCTTGGTTAGCCTCTCCTATGCTGCTTAACTGCTGGTCCCTGGGCTCCCTGGGTCCGATGGTCCACCTGTGATGGCTTAACTTCATGCCCAAGGACCTCATGGGGGACGGTGTGCATGTGCCTGTCCCTAGTTGCCAACCTTGTCCGAGAGACTGCCTAATGCCTGCAGGAGACAAAGACTTGCCTTTCTGCACATAAGCGCGAAAGCCCCAGTATTGCCCTCCACTTCTCTGCCAGCCTTTTCTGACTTGAGAAGTGAGTTGCAGCTGGGTCTTCCCTCTCTTGTAGGCTAGGATACCAGGGGATAAAACTGGCCACACCCTCCGTGTTAATATCAGTAGATGTATTCATAGCCTGTTGCCCATTCTTTTAAAGTCTCAGTGGGGAGTAGATGTTTATCTTTTAGAAACAGATTTGATTTTTTTAAGGAAAAACCAGTCATTTGGAGCCAAAACTGGTAAAAGTTGATATCATAGTAATGGGTTTAAAAAGGCTAGTTGCTATCCTCTTGTTCAGCCTGGGTTATCTCACCTACGTTCTGTTAGATGATGCTGAAGGCCCTTCTCAACTCTGCTTCAGCTGTGGACAGGGAGAGAGACACGACAGACAGAGGCCCACACCCAGCGGCTCTTCCTGCCCAGGGAGCCACCCCTCGATCTGAGCAAGGCGGGACCAGCCCCATCTGCCCGCGTGGCCATTTGGAATTTCTAAGTTCAGATGTGTTTTCTAAAAACCCGGCCATGCTACTTCATCATTCCACTCCTATCCTAAAACAAGTGAGTGAACGGAAAGGGCTTTGAAACCTTCGCAAAGATGTGGTTTGTAGACTCAGGGCTGAGTAGGGAAGCATCAGTTAATCAGAACACGGATTTGCCATGTTCCACTTCTGGACTAATGTGCTTTTTTGGGCTGCACCTTACAGAGCAGAGAAAGGGCAGTTAACATTTTAGGAGGATTTTAATAGCCTTGCTCAAAACTGAAACAAAATGTGGATATTTAAAAAGACATGTACGTGAGATTTACGCATGCTTACGTAGCCCCCACCGTGTGCCAGACACGGTTCTAAAATTGCATGATCATGCCTTCATTTCATTTCCACGGGGACGCAGTGAGGCTGGCTCTGTCTCCTCATTCTGCCAACGAGCAGACTGAAGCACAGACGGGGTAAGCTGGCCCCAGTCGGGCAGAGGGTCAGCGGGGCTCAAGCATGGGGCCAGGCTGCAGCCCAGTGGAGCTGCCTCCTCTGTGCCCTGCTCGGTGCTGGCCCACGGCTGGCCTGACGAAGGCAGTCCCTCCCCTGGGGGGCTCTAGGTAATCTGGGCTTATCGCCGTGCTTGTTCTTCTCTCTCCAGCCTACCCGGCACACGGTGAGGGAGTTCTGTGAACAAAGCTCATGAGATCCAGGTGTGGACTGTGTGGGCTCAAGAAGGGGAGAATTGTAAGGACCATGCTCCCTGGGCGTGGCTGCCCCAGACACGGCTCATCCCAGGTCTGCCTTGGAGGGAGCCGTCCACCTCTTTGTGTGCTGGAATGGGTGTGGACCTTTGGGGAAACAGCTTTGGCCCGAAGAGGGCCTCTTGAGGAAGGAGCTTCACCATCTAGGAAGCTGCTTGTTGGATGCGGGATTGCTCTTGCCTTGGGGACACCGTGGTGTAGAGGAAAGAGGGTACATTTGGGGGTGAGGCGGATCTGAGTGTGCAGGACAGATCTGCCACTGGCTGGCTGGCTGATCACGTCCAGCATGAGCCTCAGGTTTCTCATCGGTAGAATGGGGATGGCCATCCCTGCCTCAGCAGCACTTGTTGGGATTACGTGCCCAAGGGCTTGGTCCACGGTGGGCCATCTCCCTTCACTAGTGGGCACACCACGCAGAACCTCCGCAGATTCTCGGCACCTGCCCAGCCTGCCAGAGCTCCTCCGAGTAGCAGCCGGATTCCTGGTGGCAAACAAAGAACATGGTGGTTATTAGGACCCTGGACTGCCCTCTTTGAATGGTTGTCAACTGGGATTGAGAGGGCCGGAGGGGTGGGGGGAGAGAAAAGGGAAACTTCTTTGTTATTTGTAAAGCAGAGTTGACTTGATCTATGAGTCACTGGGGGCAGTGGCTACAGAACAGCCAAATGTCACGCTCTCTGGAGTCCTTTTGATTGGCCACCCCCTCTCCATGCATGAAGGTGCTGACATCTCAGTCAAGGACACCAGGGCTAATGCATCTCGGGTCACCAGCTCCAAAAGGAGACGGGAGGCCGGGAGCACTGAGGGAGACCAGGAAGCACTGAGGGAGACAGGGAAGCACTGATCATGGGGCCTGAGGGCAGTGTCAGCACCCATAGGGGTCCTGGCAGTGAGCCCAGGGCAAGAGCAGAGCGACTTAGCTACCGACTTAGCTACCGTGGGTTCTTGGGAACAACCTGTGGGGAGGGAGCCCCAGGCTCCTCTTTTGAGATGAAGTCTGAATCACCTCCACGTTTGATGAGCAGAATTGGCTCTCCTCTGCGATTTCCCTATAGAAACAAGGCTAGCAATGAGGTGTGAGTCTGGCCATGTTCAAGCTCACAGGCTCTCCTCAAGAAGTGTAGGGTACATCTGGAAGGGTGTCAGGGGGCCTGCATGTGAAGTTTGCCTGGCCGTCCACCAGCCAAGTCCCTGAACTTCTCTGAGCCGCAGGAAGGTTGCTCTAGATAAGAGTTCAGCCAACTTTTTTTTGGTAAAGGGCGCGGTAGTAAGGATCATAGGCTTTGTAGGTCCTGCTGTCTTGGCTGCCAACTACTAACTTGGCCTTTCATATGACAGTATGTAAATCACAGGTCCTGACCGCCTTCTAATAAAACTGTATTTGCCAAAGCAGACTTAGGGGCCTTAGTTTGCCACTCCTCTCTCTCATTCATCTCTGAGACCAAGCTCTCCATCCCTGGTAGCCTGAGCACTGAACTTCGGTGGCAGGAGCGCTGAGGGGAGGCGGGGCTGGAATCATCCTGGGGTTGGAGGATGAGAAAGGGCAACCAGGACGAGGAGGTGAAATTGGTGGGAAGGAAGGGCCCCGTGCTAGATGGGAAAGAGGAGGGAAACCAGGTACCTTAGGGGCTGTGCTCACAGTGGGTTGGTCCGGCATGTAGGGGCTTTGGGCCAGGCGGGCAGATGGGGCTGGCACTCACCTGCACTCAACTCAGCCACCGTGGGCCCACCCTGGGCCTGAGCAGGGGCCCACACTTGCTGGTTTGCACAAGGGCTCCCGAATGTGCTGCAGCTGACCTGTGGCCAAGAGCAAGGAAGGGAAGCTGCCGTTCCAGGGCTGGGAGGGGAGAAGAGTCACACACGCACACAGAGAAGGTGGGGTGTGGCAGCCGGGGCCCCGAGAGCCCTCGTATAACTGTTGGCAAGTCACTTACCTGGCTTGGGGTGCCCCCTTTCCTCATTGGCAAAGGGAAGGGTCAGAGGCAAGGCTCGCCAAGGCTCCTTCCCACAAGTGGGATTCTGTGGTTTTTATGACTGCGGGCTATTTCTGAACTCACCAGCCCGGCACAGAGTGACTTCAAAGGAGACCGAATTCATCTCTCTCTCAATAAACACCGCCACCCGCTTGGTTGCTCCCATTTTTCACCCAGCGTCTCGTGCCGAGCTTCAGATGCCTGCCGTGGGGCTCCTTCTGGGTATGGCCGTGGTGACGCCCCTCACGCTCTGCTCCATTTCTTCCCCTTTCAAGGCCGCATTTCCCAGAAAGTTGACACCTGCTGGGGCCACAGGAAGCTACGCCTACCAGGTCCTGCCTTCCCTTCCTGGGGAGGCTACACTTGCTTCCCCATCTAACCTGGATGCTGCTTGGCCATCAGAGGTCACAGAGCTGTTTACCCTTGGGCCACCCAGGCCCGAAGTGACTCATCCTCGTCAAATATCTCTGCAGGATGAGTTTGCCCAGCCACCATGGCCGGCGTGATTTGGGGGTGAGGAAGCTCTTGCAGCCAGAAGAGAGGTGTCTGGGGAAACCTCCCCCGTGATTTTCCCTAGGTGCACAGTGGACTCCCCTTCTCTCCTTCCTGCCCAGCCTCATGCATGACGTTGACAATTTAAAATAAAGGCTGCCGCTCTCACTCTACTTCATTTAAAAACCAGAGTTCAGCCTGGCAGGCTGAACAAATCCTTGCGGGATGACACTTCTGACCTGGTCCATCCTTCACTTTTATCCTCTGTGGAAGATGAAAGGCCTTTTTTCCAGGGACCTCCACAACCTGAAATCGCTCTTAATTCTCCTTGTGTTAGAAAGCTGGGCGAGTGTGAGGCCACAGGACACGAAGGAGTCCAAAATGCCTGCGTCCCGGAAGTTTCGTTTATAGCATTTCGACCTGGGAGCTGCTGAAATAACCTTCTCTTCCAAATGAGGAGGCGATTTTATTGGCTCCTGAAAATGGTCTGGAGGGGCTATTGTTCCAGCGATGGGGTGACCCCTCAGCAGCCCCTCAAACCTACCCAGGCCCGTACATCTCAGTGTCTGGGGCCTGTGCAACTGTGGAGAGGACCGGTCTAGAAAGAACACCAGGCAGTGGGAAGAGAGCTTGTGCGAGCAGCCTGGACTGCTTGGTCCCTGTCACCGGGGGGCATGGGGCTGAGCCCATGCATGGCCCTCATTCCTCTGGGTGTTAGCTGAGGGCTTTCTCCATGCATCCTGGCACCTGCCCCCGAGCCTGCTGGGCAAAGACCCCATGTGTCTGGGGACAGTTCAGCCTGGTCTGGGCATCTCCGTGTGGACTCGGGGATTTGCAGCTGTGACTTGAAATCTGATAGCGTCAGGACAGTGGGAGGACTGGTACTACCTCCTTCCAAACTGGGCTGTGGCATTGAGAGCAGAAGATGGGGCTCCCTGGGATCCCTTCAACTTTCACCCTGGGGGCCGCTGTCCCAGAGACCCTCCCCTTTTCACTCCACCCTCTGTGGTTGGGCCAGGGCTGTGGCCTTGGACACGTCCTTGTGTGGAAGCCACTCCAGAACCTATCCTAGGTGGGGCGCCTGGGTGGCTCAGTGGGTTAAAGCCTCTGCCTTCGGCTCAGGTCATGATCCCAGGGTCCTGGGATCGAGCCCCGAATCGGGCTCTCTGCTCCGCAGGGAGCCTGCTTCCTCCTCTCTCTCTCTCTGCCTGCCTCTCTGCCTGCTTGTGATCTCTGTCTGTCAAATAAATAAATAAAATTAAAAAAAAAAAAAAGAACCTATCCTAGGGCAGGCGAATGTGGGTTTTGACTCTGGGTGGGTCTCAGCAGGTCAGCGGAGTCGGAGGGGCTGTGGGGCGCCAGCAACTCAGGGTTATTGTCACGGTCATTCTCTTTCTGCAATTCTGTCTTTCCTCCTTCCCCTTTCCAGCGTCTTCCACTGGGCTGGTTTTCTCTGGTGTCGCCTGCTCACGCAGGAGTGTTTGTTCAGCCTCTGTAGGCCCTGGGGAAGTTAGGGCTTTCCTCCTCCAATCCCTGTCCTTCATGTCAGGTTGCTCTTCCTCTTAGCAGCCAGACCCACCGGAGTGGCATCTTGGGGGATGTGTCCCCACAAAGTCCTTGAACTAGCTGCTCTCTGCTTCCATCTCCATTATCCCACCTGCGCAGCCCCCCACCATCTGGTCCCACCCCTTGGCAGCATCCTATCTGGGGGCTGCGGAGTTGAGAGCAGGAACGATGGGACCCCCGTCAGCATGGTAGGCAGCCTCCCTCCACCCATGTGGCTCGCCCTAGAAGCGCCATCTCCCCCACTAGTAGCCTCTCTAAATTTTCTTGTGCATTTTCTTGCATCCCTCCATCAGCTTGGGCCAAACCCTTCTCATTTGAATGAAATGGGAGGTCAAGGGAGATTCATCTAAATGAATCAAAAAATCACAAAAAATCTGAGCTTTAGAATCTTGCTTAACAAGTAATATGATCTATTTGTAGTAGGACAGAGCCCTTGTAATGGCCTGTGAGACCCATGGGATCTGGCTGGCCGCCTTCCCCCGTCCTTCCCAATCGCTCTTCCCTGCTCACTCACTCCAGCCATGCTGCCTCCTTGCTGTTCTTTGGACATGCCCGGCTGGCTCCCCCTTAGGGTCCGTGCTATAGCTCTTCCATTTGGCTGGACTGTTCTTTTTCCAATCATTATAGCTCCCTTCCCTGCTCCCTCCTTCACGTCCCTGCTCACATGTCATGCAGTTCATGAGTCCTTTCTTGTCCAGGACACCTCTCTCAGCCCCCTCCTTCAGGACTTCCTGTTCCCTAACACTTCACTTCTCCAAGCACGAGTCACCTTCCGACAGACTATACATACGCATGTGTGTTTGTGTGTGGATGTATGTGTATGTGTATTGGGTATTTACGACCTGTCTCCTTCCACTACATTGTCAATTCCAAGAGGGTAGCATCTTCGGCTGTTGTTTTTCTGTTGCCTTCTCCAGGCCCCTGGAATAGTGCCTGGCAGAGGGGGATCCTCAGCGAAGGTTTGTTGATTGACTGGAAGAAAGTAGATCAGGAGTTTCAGTGGGTCCCAAGAGAACGCGCAGGTGGCACATTGAGGGCAAACAGGGTGTGGGAAGAACAGAGAGAATCCTGAATTAGCATATCAAAGCAGAAGCCCAGAGAGTGCTGTCCTGGGACAGCTTTTCCTTATTGTTGAAACCCGGACATCTGGGTGGCTCAGTCAGTTAAGTGTCTGCCTTTGGCTCAGGTCATGATCCCAGGATCCTGGGATCAAGTCCCGCTTTGGGCTCTCTGCTCAGCGGGAAGCCTGCTTCTCCCTCTGCCTGCTGCTTCCCCGGCTTGTGCTCTCTCTCTCTGCAAATAAATAAATCTTAAAAAAAAAAAAAAAAAAGAAAAGAAACAAGTCCAGAACCTATATTCTCTCCCAAGGCCACGCCGTGCGTTCTTAACAGCAGGGCTGAGCCTAGAGCTCAGGATTCTGTTGGTCTGATCCCCCTCCTTACACCCCGAGCAATGGCTTCTTCTCTCAGATGCTTGTCTGTATACCCTGCGATCTCATTTAAAAGAATTAATTTGCTTAGCAAACTCTTCTGGTGGGTAGGACAAAGGGAACTTTCCGTGAAGCGCATGAAGAGCATGGATTTACGGTTGGCCAGATTTGATGAGGGTGTCTAAAGAGAGCCTTTGGCCGCCGATGGAGATGCGAACATCTGTTTTAAACAAATTCAGGGGAGTTCCTCTGCAGGAAGCTTATTTTATAATCAAGCTGGCACATCTGGATTTCTCTATCCTGTCCCTCCAAATCACTGTGTGTCCTGGTTTACCCAGCCTCACGCTCCTAGTTAAAAAATTGGGAGGTTGGTAAGGAAAAACCCACCCAGGGTAGGAGGCTGAGCTGGGAAGGGTTAAAGAGGGGCCTGGAATGGAGAGACAGATAAGGGGGCAGGGGGCTTATTCACTCGTGGAGCTCCTGATGATACTGGGGAAAATTAAGTCTTGCTTGTTCAGGTATGTGATTGAGAGAGGCCGTCGGCAGAGGGACGAGGAGCTCATGAGGAATCACCAGGCCATTATAGCGAGATCAGCAGCTGCCTCTTGAAATGGGAGGACATGGATACAATCTCAGGAAGGCGATAAAACGGAAAGGTTTTGGAGTGCCCTGGCGAACAAACAGACTCATACAAAGTCTGTTTGGGTGAGCAGCCTCTTTATCATAATGATCCCCCCAGCCACTGGTGATAGGGTGTGAGGGGCGCCAGTCAGGGGCCCAAAGTCAGGGGTTAGAGACAAAGCTCCCTGGCCTCCTGTCGGGGTCACAAAGCTGCTGACTTTTCAAGACAAAGGAGAAGTCAGGGACCAGGAACAGCAAACCCTGGGTCTTAAATTTTTGAAATTTACTGGCAATCAACCTCAAAAAATGCCTCGTGTGCATGATACCAGGCTCTCCTCTCCACGCAGGGTGAGCCAGGCAGGCTGCATGCTGCCCGAGGGCCCATTCTCTCTTCCCTGTGCTCCTGTTCTGCTGTGAGCGGGAGACGAGTGTGTGTGCCCCAGTGGGGATATATACAAGCACACACGTACACATTTCTTCTTGCAGAACAGTGAGGGTGGGTGGAATCATTCACTCTGACAATTCTCTGAACCGAACCTGAGTTCCTTTGTGGGAAGCCGACTGACTGACAAGTCGAAGGGCTGTGGGCTGAGATAGGGTGGGACCATGGAGACTCCGCTCCCCCGCCCACCCTTGCAGCCACCCAGACCCACCACAGGTCTCAGGTGACCAGGGGACCACGGTTGGGCCTGGCAGCAGGCAGGGGGGAAGTACACGCAGCAAGGGGGGGTCCTGCTGCCTATCCATCTGACTTCCTGTCTCAAATCCAACTGAAAGCCCGTCAGTCCAGGGCATTTCTTTCAATGGTCCCTGTGATGGCCCTCTTCCTGCGATAATTGGCAACTAGTGAAGAATTTTGCTAAAGCCTTCATCTGGCTTTTAAAAATGTCATTGACTATTTGCACGTGAACTTAGAGAGAAATCACAAGAACAGTGGACAGGGAGAAAAGCATCCAGAAGGAAGGCTGTAGAGGGATTTCCCCTTTCACTTTAATTGGCTTCCCTGTGCCTGGGGGAGATTGCCTCACAATGAAAGATGGGTAGGATTTCCACACTGCATCCCTTTGAATGGAGTCTAGGAAGTATTTGCCCTTTGGGGAATTCTGCGCATGGCCCTCAGGGCGGTATTGAAGGGGCAATGTCCTTGAGATGGACAACAGGCAAAGGGCAGAGGAGTTCCAATGAGGTCCTCATCACTGAGGGTAGTCATTGGTGGGGACTTGAGAAAGAGAGAACGGACGAGCAGAGGGAGAGGAAAAGAGAATCCCAAGTAGACTCTGCGATGAGCATGGAGTCTGATGCTGGGCTCGATCTCATGACCTCAAGATCATGACCTGAGCTGGAACCAAGAATCAGATGCTTAGCTGACTGCACCACCCAGCTGCCCCAGTTGGGGGCTTTTGACGGGGGCTGCTCCACTAGGATGGGCAAGGCTTTTTGCTGGGCCTGGAGGAAAAGGTGTGGGGGAGGCAGTTATCTGTCTGGGAGTCAGAAAGGCAAGGCTGTGGTCCCTGTCCTGGTCTGGGTGAACTTCCTTGTGTCTGCCTCAATTTCCTCTTCTGTCAATGAGTGGCTTGGAGCAGGTGCTCGGGCAAATCTAGAATGAGCCGAATGCGTGAGAGCTGTGGGTGGCCCACTGGAGTGTATGGGCTGCCTCAGTGTGGGCCAGGTCCATTTCCAGCTCCTTCAAAGACAAGCTCCCGCTAAGTCACCTTGGGAAGCCACCGAACCTCTGTCTCAATTTGTCTCCAGTAAAGGGGGTTAAGTGACCCTTATTTTAAAGAGTTGGGGATATTGAGTGAGCTAATGTAAATGTAGGGCAGGGCCTGGCACAGAGTAGGCTCTTAACAGAACAGGTTGCCTTCTTGGGTCCTTATTTCCTCATGGTCCACACCAAAGTCTTTCTCACTCACTTGCTGCACTGGGTTGGAGAATTGGAAAGCCAGGTACGGCGCCCGTATGAGTTCGAGTCCCTGTGTAGGTAAGTACATTGAGGAATATTCTGGCATTCTACTCTTGCCTCTCCTGGATGATCGCTGTAAGTCACAGCTGCTTGAAGGAGGTTTGCTTTGTTTGCAAGCCCATTCTGGAAGACGCTGCCTGTTACAGGCGAAGTCCCTGAAATATACTATCTTAGATTTTAGTACAGGAAAAATGAAGTCCTCCTTGATGTTAGACCACGAAGGAGCAGATCGTATTTCCCCTTTTGGCCTTGGTTGCCAGAAAACTCAATTAAATTTTGTGCTTAGGAGCTGTAATGCTTCAAATGCTTGTACTACCTGACCTCTCTCACACATCCTTCAGGGAAACCTCTGATTCCCCAAGTCTGGGAAAGAGGCCCAGTTTAGTGCTTGTGGTGTTCAGGCTTTCCTCAGACAGAACACTGTCAGGCTGATGTCCTCCCTCCCTTTCTCTCAGCACTCACACATGTACACACACACACACACACACACGCATGCACAATGCAGTCAACATATACATGTACACACACGAGTGCACGCATACATACACATACACATGTAGGTGTGCGGGCTCACACATGTGCTCACCCCATGCCCAGCTGTAAGTTCCTTGAGGCCAGAGTACGTCTTTCAGCCCAGTACATGGGCACAGAACCCCTGGCATCTGAAATCTGTGAGATACTCAGTAAACGCCCATCAACTGAAGGTGAACGATCAAACAAGTGCTTGTATAAAACATCTCCGTCAGGCATCAAACGGATTCATCTTTTGTATTCATTGGGGTTTGATCTTTTACATTTCGATCTCCTACAGTTATTGCGCACCTCTCATTGTAAACACAACTCTGAAGCTTTTGGAATAATGTCGGGACAGGGATGTAAATAAATGAATGCATGAATAACCCACTTTTCGGCCACAGCGCCTCGTGCGCAGCTCCAGCCTGAGAGCGCCCTGGGCTCCAGACCATAGACTCTGGAGTGGGGAAGGACTTGCATTTTTTCAGCTCTGTCGCTTCACCGCTGTGTGCTCTTGGGTGCACGGCTCTGCCTCTCCGACCTTCTGTTGTCTTATTTATACAAGTGGAGGTGAAGCAATTTCCTTCCTAGGGGAGTGGGAGACTAAGACCATGTGGGAGAAGCGTGTCTGTCTGGCCCGTGGCGAACGCTCAGCAAGGGTTTGTGATGAAGGAGCCCCTTGCGGGGATGTGAAGCACCGATGTGTCCTGCTCGTCTAACTTCACCGGAAGCTCCTCGAGGCCGTACTTTGGGTGACGCTCCTTTCCTGCAAGCTGGACATACTTGTTCTACAAAGCCCCGAATGAACTACTGAACACCATTGGAGACACCGTGCAGACAAATACTGGTCTGGCTCTCGGACTCGGGGCACATGGACCTGGGAGGGGTCCTTGAGGTCGGGAGTCTACCTCTCATTTTATGTGGGAGAATCGGGGTCCAGGTAGGTATACCAGGCCACACTTCTGGGTGGACGGCCCAGCCCAGACCCTGGGCTCCAGACACTAGGCAAGAACAGCTTCTCCTCTGTTGGGCCCCTGGCCTGGATGGACTGAACCTGGCCAAGGACACTGGCCCTCCCAGGTCATGGCTTCGGGGTACCATCCCGAAGCTGCGTCAATTACCCGTGGCACAGGCTTGGAGCTCTATGTTTCTGAAGTGCTATTTCTAGCCGTGATCTCGTTTCATCCTCGCTGGGACTACAGGAAGCAGGCCGGTGGGTGTTTTCATCTGGATTCTCTGCAAGCAGCTTAAGGCCCAGAGAGGTCAAGTGCTGGGGTGGAGATCCCCCACCCAGCCAGCAGCACGGCTGGAGTAGAAAGTGCGGCTGGGAGACTGGTTCAGGGCTCTTTGCCCTGCACCCGGTGGGAGTACCTCCAGGGGCTGCGTCTAGCAGCTGGCACGGTCTCTGAAGTTTGCTCTGAAGAAGGTCAGAGCCTGAATCCCAACCAGTCCAGCCTGCAGGAGCTGAGAAGGCCTGGCCTTCTGGTAGGGCCACCTCTGCCCGTGGCTTCCACGGGCTGATGGCGTCAGGAAAAGACAGGAAGCTTGGCTTTGAAGGCCTTGATTTGTTTCTGGGGCTGTGTTCAAAGTCAAGAGCTCTGACGGGCAGTGTAGCCGAAGACAGCGATAATGTGGCAGGGGCTGGGGGGTGGCGCGGCAAGGGGAGCAGAGGCTCTGAAGTTTGCCTCTGAAACTCTGTGGTGTATGCACACAGGCCTCCGATCAGAGTGGCCACCCAGACGCACGCACGGATTGGCATTTAGCAACTTTCCAAATTCGAACTGCAGTATAAAATTAAACCCACATTTAAGGGCTTTTAAAGCATAGCCTATTTATTCAGTGGCTCTTTATGAAGCCCTCACCGATTTATAATCTATGCGGTAACTCACTCCACATTGCTAAGAGCTGGGTGTTAACCCTTACGTGGAAGAATCCTCTCTCTCCAGACACAGCCAGTCTCAGTAACTGGGGCCTGCAAGACAATGGAGGCCCAGGGGCCGGTGTGCCCTCAAGGAGGCAGGCGGGCACCTAGTAGGGGGAGGTGATCTGCGTGCACCCTCCACCTTGCCCCGATGACCTGCTTCTTCTCCTGGTCCTCTGGAAATCCCTGTGGGCCCGGAGCCTGAGATGTGGAAAAATGTATTCATTCAGTACTATTTATCTAGAGCCCACTCTGGGCTGACCAGGGGGGAGCCCAAGGAGGACGAGCCTCGAAAGTCCCGATGGGCCAGCCCGCAAGGTGGGCTCCCCCTTCGCATGCATGGGAGACCGGTGCCATGAATTCTTAAGACCTCCCAACCCCCACCCCACACCTTCCTGGGGAGTGAAGAAAGATGGGGCAGCCCTATAGGAAGATCCCCAGGCTTTGGTTTAGCTCCTTCAGGTGGGCAGGCTGTACATTGCAGGTTTTCGATTAAGTCTGTCCCAGGGAGGAAAACCCTTTCCTGACACTTGGGCTTAATGTGGGCGACTTTCTCTGTGGTGTCCTTCTGGAGAATGACTTGGGCCTTAGGGGGAGTTTCTGCTACTTCTGTTGGGGAACATTTGTGCTAATAATTTGCAGTCTCCGTTATATAACCAGGCCTTTGTCAGCGGTTTTCTGATGGGACCTTATGTGAAGTTGGGGTTGGCTGTTCAGTAAGCATTTCTGAGGAATGCTCCAGAAAGCCCATGATTGTGCTTCTGGCCTGCTGGACTCCGTGTGCCACTGGGGCTTTAAGTCAGGCTTCTGAATCTTTGCGGTGCTCTGTGTCCCTGAGGCAGCGGCTCCTGAGCCCCCGCTCAAGCCCCGAAATCCCCTGAGTGGGTCTGCGTTGGCAGGGCCCAACACACCTAGCTCTGGCCTCAGCGGGAGCAGGGACGTTTATGGCAAGCGGCAGAGTGTGGTAGGAAGAGTTCTCCTACAGGAAATGTCAGCCCAAGCTAGCCCCGCACTCTCTTGTTAAACATAGAGCCCCAGCTTCACACCTCATTATCTAAGATCTCATTAATGGCAACAAGGGTAACTAACATTAACTGAGTGCCTTTTAGGCATTTTACCTGCATTATCTTATTTAATCCTATTCATGTTCCTATGAGGAGTTGGCATCATTCTCTCCATCTCATGAGCATGGAAACTGAGGCTGACGTGTTTAATACCTCATCCGAGGTCACCTAGTCGCGAGTGGCGGTGGCAGATGGCCCGGATATGAAGCGGCGGCCTCCTGCTTATCGCCTGTTAGCTTGTCCATTGGCGCATGCGCAGACTGGATGTTTTCGGTAACTCTAGCTCTGAAATACAGATGAAGACCTTGTCCCGGAAAAGCTCAGAGTCTAAGCAGGGAGGCTGTCCTCAAAGCACACTATGTGGGCACAGCCGAGGGGAGGTGCTCAGGAGAGGGTATGCAGAGCACACAGCCCCGGACGGCCCCACGAGGGTAGGCTGAGCATCAGCGGCTGTTGGCTCAGGCTTCACGGAAGCAGGGGGTGCTTGAGCTGAGTCTGGAAGAGTGGGCAAGAGATGCCAGGCAACCCTGGGCACCCGGGGCACCCGGCAGGAGGAACAGCCTGTGTGGACGTGCAGAGAAATGAGAGCTGGCGCTGCCACGGAGCATCCTGGGTTGTTTGGTGTGGCTGGCTATGACAGGCCCAGGACTAATGGCAGGCTCCTATGTCTGGAGGAAGTCTCATACGGATGGAAGGGAGGGCCTACACGGAAAGATAAGGGGAAAGTTAAGTCCATGGATCCCAACGTTGTGCTGAAGCCCATCTCTGCTATCCATCAATGCCTTTCTTTTTCACCTTTAAAACTTAAAACCCATTTGCATATGGTCCCCTTTGGTGTCAGTGTTGTAGCCTCTCACCTCACACATTAAGGAATTGCAAGCTGCTGAACCCAGCTGCGTGCTCTGGGGCATCTGGGAATCTCTTCCTCCTTGTAAGACCTCCTCCCCAGTCTTAGCATATGGGAAGCATGTGCGAAGTTTTAGCACATGTACAAGTTTAGTACTTGTACAAGTTTACTACTTGTAACTCGTCTCCATCGCTCCTTCCCGCTGCCCCCCAATCACTACAGTGATACTGAGCTGTCTCAACCCTAAACTGGATGTTTAGGAGATTATGGAATTAGTGTGTCCTGCTCAACTTCTTCAGTGTCTCCTATGTCCTCTCAGAAAAATCTCAAGTAATAGGAGTGAACTAGGAACAGCTGGGATGAACGTTGGCCACAAACACTATCCTAGCAGGAAGGATGGGGGGAACATGGTCAGTTCAGGCTTCACGCTCACCACGCTTATCCTCCCCTTCCACACCGGCCTCCAGACCCTCAGGCTGAGTCTCAATCTCTGCTGCCCCCACCTCCACCTGTGTTCTTGAATGGGAAGTTTCCACTACCATGAAAAGGCCAGTACTCCCTGGGTTAATGTATATATTTAGTGTAATTCCAATAACATACCAATGAGTTTTGTTTTCCCCCCAGAATTAGACAAGGTATTTTAAAGTATATATGGAAATTTAAACCCCAAGAAATAACTAGAAAAAAAAAAAAAGAGCAGGGAGTGGAGACTAGTCCTACCAGACAACTTGCAAACATGATACGACCTCTGTAACTGGAACGGTGTGGTGGAAGCATAGAAAAATAGACCAAAGGGACAAAGGGACAGAATGCTTCCAAGATGGGCCAAGCACATATATAAGAAATTAGTAAATGATACAGGTGATACTGATATCAAATCAATATGGTAAAGATCAGGTGATAAATGATACAGGTGATACAGATACCAAATCAATATGGTAAAGATCAACTTTAAATAAAGGATATGGGGACCATAAAATAGCTATTTTTGGAAAAAGATGAATTTGGTTCTGTTCTTCATACCATGCATTGGGAAAATCTCCAGGTGCAACAAAGATTTAAATGTTAAACACACATATAAAATTGCCTTAAGGAAACACGGAGATCACCTTCGATGAGGACAGCCTTTCTAACTATGATTTAAAATCTAGAAGCCAAGGAAAAGATGGGTAAGGAATCTATCAAAATCCTAGAGGAGAACATAGGCAGTAACCTTTTCGACATCGGCCACAGCAACTTCTTTCAAGACATGTCTCCAAAGGGAAAGGAAACAAAAGCGAAAACGAACTCTTAGGATTTCATCAAGATCAAAAGCTTCTGCACAGCAAAGGAAACAGTCAACAAAACAAAGAGGCAACCCATGGAATGGGAGGAGGTATTTGCAAATGACACTACAAAGGACTGATATCCAAGATCTATAAAGAACTCCTCAAACTCAACACTCAAAAAACAGATAATCACATCAGAAAATGGGCAGAAGACACAAACAGACACTTCTCCAAAGAAGATATGTAAATGGCTGACACATGAAAAAATGTTCATCATCACTAGCCATCAGGGAGATTCAAATTAAAACCACATTGAGATACCATCTTACACCAGTTAGAATGGCCAAAATCAACAAGACAGTAAACAACATGTGTTGGAGAAGATGTGGAGAAAGGGGAACCCTCTTACACTGTTGATAGGAATGCAGGTTGGTGCAGCCACTTTGGAAAACAGTGTGGAGATTCCTTAAGAAATTAAAAATAGGGGCGCCTGGGTGGCTCAGTGGGTTAAGCCGCTGCCTTCGGCTCAGGTCATGATCTCGGGGTCCTGGGATCGAGTCCCACATCGGGCTCTCTGCTCAGCAAGAAGCCTGCTTCCCTCTCTCTCTCTCTCTGCCTGCCTCTCCGTCTACTTGTGATCTCTCTCTGTCAAATAAATAAATAAAATCTTAAAAAAAAAAAAAAGAAATTAAAAATAGAGCTACCCTATGACCCTGCAATTGCACTACTGGGTATTTACCCTAAAGATACAGATGTAATGAAAAGAAGGGCCATCTGTACCCCAATGTTCATAACAGCAATGGCCACAGTCGCCAAACTGTGGAAAGAGCCAAGATGCCCTTCAACAGACAAATGGATAAAGATATGGTCCATATATACAAGGGAGTTCTATGCCTCCATCAGAAAGGATGAATACCCAACTTTTGTATCAACATGGGCAGGACTGGAGGAGATTATGCTGAATGAAATAAGTCAAGCAGAGAGAGTCAATTATCATATGGTTTCACTTACTTGTGGGAGCTTAAGGAATAACATGGAGGACATTAGGTGAAGGAAAGCAAAAGTGAGTTGGGGGAAATCAGAGGGGGAGACGAAAGATAAGAGACCGTGGACTCAGAAACAAACTGAGGGTTTTGGATGGGAGGGGGGTGGGGGGATGGGTGAGCCTGGTGGTGGGTATTGTGGAGGGCATGTCTTAAATGGAGCACTGGGTGTGGTGCATAAACAATGAATCTTGGAACACTGAAAAAATAAAATAAAATAAGATAAAAAAAGAAAAGATGGATAAATCTGATTAAGTAAGAATAAAAAGTTTATGCATGTCTGAAACACCATAAGTAGAGTCAAAAGTTAAATGGCAAACTGAGAAAAAGTATTTGCAATGCATCTCACAATGAGCTAATCCTTCTGACATGACAAGAATGAGAAATCAGGAAGTTCCATAACCCAGTAGGAAAATGGACAAGGGATATGAACACCGAGCTCACAAAACAGAAATGCAAATGGTCTTTTCCTCTTCCAACAGAAGCACACCCTGTTCATAAGGAAGGAATACAAATGACAACGATGCCGGGAGATACCAGTTTTCACCTCTCAGCTCTGGCAAAAATCCCAAATCTTGACAAAACACAGTGCTGGCTAAATTGTGGGGAAGCACACGGCCTCTGCCGTCACTGGTGGGGTATAAGGTGGGGTGCTTCCCTGGGTGAGACCCTGGTAATGTCTCCCCGCATCCCAAATGCATCTGTCCTTCCACCCAGCCTCCCCATTTGTGGGGGTCTAGCCCACAGACACAGCTGCACAGGTGTGACGTCACCTATGTACAAAGTCATTTTGTACAACGATGGCATTGCAGCTGCTCTGGCACTGGGGACACACCCACGTCTGGCAACAGGGGAAGGGAGGAATACACTATGGTACGTCTACCCAGGGGAAAACTGCAGCAGTGAGAAAGAGGGAAATCTCTGTGTAGGCATGTGTGGACAGCTCCAGGATATTGTTAAGTGAAGAAAGCTAGGTAGAGAACATGTAAACAGTATCATATCTTCTGTGGAAAAATGGGAAGAAATAAGAATATGTATACTCATTTGTGCTTGTGTCTGTATGAAGAAACATTGGGGGACGAACAGGGATTGAATCAAAGGTGGTGGTGAACAGGGGAGGTATGGGGCAAAGTTTCCCTGGATTTCTTTTTTTATTTAGTCTGGGCTTTTGATGAATACATGTTTTATCTGACTTGTCCTGGAAGTCTGTATGTTCTAACCTAGCTTGATCATAAGAATCACTTGGGTTACTTGTTAAAATTAATCCAGAGCCCAGCCCTCCATCTGCAATGGGCCCTGGGAGTGTGCATTTGCCCATGAGCACCAGGTTATCCTTGGAGGGGGAACCTAGGGGAGTGCTCAAGTCCATCCATGCCCGTGGGAGCCAAGCAGACAAGACTAACCCAGTGTCACAACCCAGGTCCCGGTTTCCAGTGGGATGGGCGTGGAAATCTTGCTCCTTCCCCTAGGGATCCTGCTCTGCTTCCCCATGGGGCTGGTCCTCCCATCCCGCAGAGAAGCACCGCTATTAGGTGCCTTTCTCCCGCAATCAAAAGCATGTTGGATTTCATTCTCCATGGTTTTGCATTATGAAAATGACATAAATTAATTTTGTTTTAAAATATGAAATATAATACTCTTGAACATCGTTTTTCAAACTACCCCTACCCTGGCCTGTTCCCCCAGGAATTCTGAAAGCTCCAATGGCTATCCCTATGCACCCACCCAGCAATGTT
The DNA here is from genome assembly GCF_902655055.1 of Lutra lutra. Classification (NCBI taxonomy): domain Eukaryota; kingdom Metazoa; phylum Chordata; class Mammalia; order Carnivora; family Mustelidae; genus Lutra; species Lutra lutra. The sequence goes on along the minus strand of NC_062279.1, from coordinate 44,419,175 downwards.
CCTCTTCTACCCCCAAACCTTGCTCAAGGAAACTGGTGGAAACTGATGGAAGATGCTTCAAGGGGTCCTTCCTCTCCTTCCAGGAAGCACTGCCTCCACGTTGGTGGAGGGGATAATTCAGAGGGAGCCCCTAGTCCTGAAAGGCAGGCAGTGGGTCACTGTGGCAGTGCAGTAGCCTTGGGGCGGATCTCTTGGCACCAGGCCATCTCCCCTTTCTCTCCTTCTGGACCTCTCCTCCCTGTCCCACAGACTGTGTGTCCCTAGGGCCGTGTGTCCCACAGGCCGGTCACCTCTGCTGCCTCACCTCCCTGCTGACTAGGCATGTAAACCTCCCCTTCCTTTTTTACAGGAGGGTTTTTATAATTAATAAACTAATTAATTAACTAATTTTTTAGGGAGAGAGAGAGTGTGTGAGCAGGAGGTGGGGGGCAGAGGGAGAGAGCGAATCCGTAAGCAGGCTCTATGCCCAGCGTGAAGCCTGACTTGGGACTCGATCTCACGACCCTGAGATCATGATCTGAGCTGAAACAAGAGTCGGATGCTTAACTGAGCCACCCAGTTGCCTCCTTTGTAAGGGTGTTATTGGTAATCGTTATGGGGGAGCCTAAGGAGGAATGTAAGTCATGACCACGCAGGAGGTACAGAGGCGGAGGAAACAACAAGACCATGGTCTCCGTCCTCAGGCGTTGGTTTGGAAGCCCTCTCTGGGATGCACCCTGGAAGTTAGGGAGGTGTTGATGGAGACCCCCGTGCCGAGTGTTGGCCCTGGAAGCCCCTTAGCTCCCGAGAACGTGCCAGGAGGACCCGGAGGGGCTCTGGCTGAGCGGCGTCCAGCAAGGGCTCCCTGTGGGCCCACAGCCAGAGGGGCAAGACAGGGAAAGGAAAGTGGGCTTCGCGCTGTGGAGGCCAGCGTCCCCAGGGGTAGGGGTGGTTTCCGCAGCCTGGCCCTTTGCTCCACCCTCTCTCAGCTGCACTTGCAGCCTGGTTGTTTTTGTGTGTGGGTGTTTGTTATTGTTTTTGTTTTTTTTGGTGTCAGGAGGAAAAAGTCTGTTTCCTTCCTGTTTCTCTCTGAAGTCCCCAAGGACTAATGAGAGTGTGTCCTGGAAAAACCTGCGTTTTCCAACAGAATGTGCTAATAGCAAGGAATCACGAGCCAGAGATCACTTTGGCCAAACCCGGCCTGGGTAGGTGTTGGGTGTGTGGTGCTGGCAAGAGGGGCTCCCCCCTCCCCCTCTCGCCAGCACCCTACCCTGCCTGTATTCCTCCTGCGACCCCTGCACCCCACCGGCAGAACATCTCACAGAAGGAGTAGCTGTGAGACTGCGGGTGTGCCCCTTCTCCTCTGCAGGACTCAGTTTCCTCTCTGGTGGAATGGGGGGCTGCTCTGGGTCCCTCTCCGGAGCCCCTACGGCTGCTGTTCCTGCCTGGCACCTCTCTGCAGCGAGCATTTGGGGTAAAGGGAAGCCCCTGGCCCTAAAGGACGGAGCAGCTTTGGCTGGACTTTCTACCATGGCCGGAGCAGAGCACACGCCCGCAGGCTCAAAGAGGAAGCTCTGGGCTATGATGGGCCAGCTCTCCCCAGGCTGACAGACTGTGCATGAGGGGGTGCGGTAGGGGAGGGCCTGGCTGCCGCCCGCCCCTCCCCCGCACCAACCTCTCACTGGTTTGTTCTCAGTGTGGCTTTGAACCTTCCTCACTGAGGGAGCATCAACAACGGCTCAAGCTTCAACCCCATCTGGAAACGGACACTTCATTCCACGAATCTCATCCCAGTGTGCAGGAGTTCAGGCTCATTTCCTGCCATCCCCCTCACTCTCTCTTGGCTGGATGGAGAGCAGCCCATTCTCCCAGGTTCTAGAGCCAAAGCAATAGGGGGACATCCAGATTGATGACCCCAGCTTGGTCCCCCGAGGGCCAGGGAGGGAAGTCTGGAGAAGCTCCAGAGACTGGAGTGCTTAGGAACGTTCTCGTAGGGAAGAGCCCAGAGCGCTCTGATATAAACAGAAGGACTGGCATGCGTACAAGGAACCGCTGCCCACAGAGATGAGTCTGTGGCAGCCGAGGTGTCTTGGGAATGTTCCTACTTTCCTTTGTGTCCTCCTCCCAACCTCTTCAGGTGTCCTTTCTCTCATTGACCCTGTCTTTACCTCTCATGCCGGCTGACATGGCCTGCTGTTTCCCGAGGCCCCCACCACAGAGCTCTGCTCCCTGTGCTTGTACTCCTGTGTTCTTTTAACACACACTGGAGGGCGCCTGTTGTCAGTGGGGGCACGGCGGCCCTGCCTCTGGGGGACCAGGAGGGCTGCCTGGCCTGCCCGCGGTCTACAGCGTTCAGCAGAGGCCACTCACTCCTTCCCGTCCACCAAGTTCGTGTGCTTGCAGAATCCTGATGTTTCCAGGAGAGCAAATAAATGGAAAAAATGCACGTTGAGACGTGAAGTCCCCGGTCGTTCTCCCTGGGGTTCCTTCCACCTTCCACAAGGGAGTTGAGAATCGCACGTCCTGTAGGGAAGGATCCTTTCTCGCATCTCTGGTTCCTCTAGTTTCAGCCCCTCTCCTTTCCGAATCATCTACCTGCTCCTTCCTGTTGAAGAGCGGCTGGAGTCTCGTGTAGAGATCAACATACGGTGCGCACGCATGTGCGTGTGTGCGTGTGCATATGTGTGTGCTTGAACACTATTTTTGGAAAGAGGAGGCGCTGGGAGTCCAGAGACCTGGATTCAGATTGCTGTTAATTAGCTTTGTGACCTGGGGTGATTCATCCCACCTCTCTGGACCTCACTTTCCTTATAAAAGAAGGTAATGCTGTTTGCCCTGTTCCCTTCGTGAAAAGTCACCCGAGGAGAGGATCAGAGAGTGTCTGCAGATGTTTTACCAATGCTGACAAGATGCCTTCTGGATACTAGGGATCGCCCTTGCTCCCCCAGCCGTGCTCGGTGATACTGGCCTCGCACCATTTGGCAGTCTGGAACTGATTAGCAGTGGGGGTTCCCCCCGCCTTCAATCCTGCAGACACCCACACTGTGATTCTGTGAGTCCCTTCCTGGATCCGGTGAGCTTCCAACGCCTGACGAGGGTAGCCCTGGGGTCTGGGAGCTGCTTCCCAAAGTGCCAGGAAGCAAGGGCCTCTTCGTGCCCTTGCTCTGGGCTCTTTGTCCATGACTGCGGAGGATGGGAGTATAAGGCTGACTCCTGGCCTCAGCATCCGCACATCTCGGGTGTGAGATGGACCCCGAGAGCCATGCTGAGGTTACCTTCCTGGGCCTGGCCGAAGCCGCCTTCACCCTGCCTCCTTCCTCCTTACAGATTTCTCCGGGGAGCACACCCCTGGGAAGTCGCTTCCTCATGAATCCTGGCTTGGAACGCTGGGATCCGGTTCTAGGGAGCTTGACCCGGGGGGAAAACTTTCTGGTGATAATGAGCTGTTACATTTTAGCGGAGAAGGAAGAGTGAAGAGGAAGAGGACGTGGTTGAATAGTGACTAAGCACCAACTCTATGCCAAGGCCCTGTGTTAAATGTCTAATATGTCACCTGATCCTCAAAAAAAACCCCTTGTATGATTGCTATACTTCCTGTTTCACGGTTGAAGAGACTGAAGCTCGGAGAGCTCAATACCCAGGTAACAAAGTTAGCAAGTGACCCTTGCACCTTGGGTTCCACACTCTCTGCCTCATTCTGTTGCCTCCCTGGTCTGCTGTGATTTTGAGGTGCCTGGGGCTGGTTTTGGGGGACAACTGTGTGCAAGGGATCTCCTTGGGCTGGACTGGGCCTGAGTATAGCTCTATAGTCATATCCTGAACTGTGGGACAACCTCAGGAGCTCTTTGTTTATGTTCTAGAGAGTAATAGGTGTGTGTGTGGGGTATGCACATGTGCATGTGTGTGTGCACACATGCGTGTGTGCTTTGTGTGTACGTGTGTGCAGAGGGTGGGGCTGGGGCAGAGGGCACTCTTTTACCCTGCTAAGGAGGTTTAATTATCAGCTGCTTTTCAAGGGTTTTGAGGGTGACAGGCTGGGGAGACAGCTGGTTTTTAATGTCACCTGTCGTAACCTGCTCTAGGGCCAATTAGATGCCTTTTGTCTTCCCATCTTCACTGTTTATGGTGAGTTCCCTCTCTCAACCAGGCACTGACACTCTGCTACACCTCCAGCCAGAGGGAGGGAGTTGGGGAGCAGCTGTTAATTTTTCTCCTTGCCCTTTCTCAAGAAAGAAGATATGGATGTCCTCCTAGGGTGCAGGACAAATGATGGACAAAAAGCTTTGTGACCTTGAACCACTCTGACCGTCTGCTTTCGGGGCCTCTATTTATTCACCTGTAAAATGAACATGGTCGCACCTGCCTGGCCTTCTTCACGCAGCTGGTGGAGAGTGAGGGAGCAGGCACAGAAGCGCTAGCAGGGAGACACCCCCTAGAAAGTCGGGGGCTCCCTCTGCACCTCGGCCTTCCGGCACCAGTGGGAGAGCACTGGGCCCTCCCTGGAGTTCCCCGTGGGGTGGGGATTAGACTCCACACTGCAGGTGGACCCTCCACAGGGCAGGGCACCCCTAGGTGCTATGCAGGCTGGTCCGCCCCTCCCCGAACAGCCCTGTAAATTGCCTGGGCCGAATTCTGCACACACCTCAGTGGAAGGGGAATTATTTGCCAGATATACAGTGTCTGCGAGAAGGGCCTCTTATGAGTCAGTGTTCAAATATGTTACTGGCTCAATAGACAGAGATTTGTTGTAAATTAAGGAAAGGAAGCAAGGGGCTGCGACAACCCTTGTTCACCTACTGCTTTCTATTAGCAACACTTTCCCCTTAAGTAGTACATAATTCCCCGGGAGCTGCTGGGCAGGCAACTTAGAAGGGGGGATGTAATTACATTGTTAGCTATTTAGACCTACACAATAAAGTCAAGAGAGGACCAGGGGCAGCCCCTGGGGGGTTTGGCTGGGCTCCCCAGACAGGAACGTCCTTTGAGCAAAATTCAGGCTGGAATGGTGAGGGGCAGTACCGGCTGGCAAGGGCAGGGGCAGCCTGGGAGACAAGGCTCTATCTAACTCTCATCACTGGGACACAGCCGGGTTGCTAGGCTTATGGTTCCCCGGGGGAGCCCTGTGCCGGTTGATTGGCAGACTGCTGGCAAGGTGTAGTCGTTGCTGGCAGAGACAGTGGGTTGGCACCAAGGCTGCCCAGACACGGCTTCAGCCTGGATGAATGAAGCCTGCTGGGAGGGTGGAGGGGTCTAAAGAAAGGGATGTTGTGGGGTGAGGGGAGCCCCGGGCGAAAATCCAAACAGGCTGTGTTTGCCTCAGAGGGAGCTCTCTAGGGAGCTGGCTGGCTGGGGAGTCTTGCCCCTGGGGCATTTTCTGTGGCATGTTCCACTCCCCAGCTCTTTCTGGGAAGGCCCCTTTAGGACCCCATCCCATCCACAGCCCCAAATTCTGAGCCAGTCCTGCCTGAGGCAGGAAGGACCCGGGTTTTTCAGCCATCCTCTTCCTTTCTTGCTCCCCAGCCACATGGGAGGTCTTAAGTTAGGCGTCCTGGGTCAAACTATGGGGCGTGAGTGGCCACTCCGGTGTTTGACGTAACTGCCCATGCAGGTCTACACTGAGACGTCACCCTCGCAGCAGTCCCTACACAGCACCCCATGAGGTTGCTGCCGGGTCATCCCTGCTCCTTTTCAGATGTCGACCTCCTCTTCACTGTGTACCGGGGGAATGATATTTAGAAAGAAGGGAGGGCATCCTCAATCCCTCAGTCCTTTGAGTAGACCCTGGGGTACTCTCAGTGACTTAGGGACGTGAGATTGTGACATTCTAGAGACAGGATGAGGCTCCAGAGAGATGTGTTTGTCCTCTTCCTGGGGCAGTGGCCAAGGAAAGACCAAGCTGCCTGAGTGGGGGTGGGGAGGAGAACAAAGAGAAAATGGAAGAGTGTGCTGATAGCCCACAAATTCCCCCACCATAATGGAGAATGTCAGAATTAACAGGTACCTTGACCAGCTTCTATTCAGCCCCCTAGTCTCTAGATAGACGTCCAAAGCCCACAGTTTGCTAGCTTCTTAGTGGCAGAGGATGCCTTCTTGTGGCAGAAGCGTTTACAGAATACCGGAATGTGCCCGGCATGCGGTAGATGACTATTATATTTTAATTGGATGAATGAATAAATGAATGAGTGAGTGGCGGGTGGCATCAGTGGCTGGTGAGGGAGGAGGAGATTCTACTAGGGCTCTATAGCTCCTGCCTTTATCTTTTCCTCCCTCCCTCCCTGATCGTGTCATGGCATGCGAGGACAATGATAACACAGTAGGGAATTCTAGAATAAATGCTGGAGGATATTTGCAACCAGAGGGCAGCCCCCGCCCAGGTGCCACTAGGGCTTCAGGGCTCCACGTCACATGCTCGCACTCTTACCCCACCAGTGTGCTGTTGCAGGTGGGTTGAGAAGCTCTGGTGGTCTCCTTGCTCAACCAGGGCTATGGAGCTGGCGAGAAGCACATGCAGGCCTCAGGGGTTGGGGATCGGCTGGAGGAGAAGAGAGACTGGTCATTTCTATTCCAGGCTGCAAAGGAGAGAAGAGCTCATTTGGCTCGTAGCACAGAGCTCTGTCCCACCACCGATCACCGTTACAGCTCTGCACTAGAGCAGTTCAGAGATTGAAGGCCAGGTAGGGCCCTTATAGGAGCACTGACATTGCCTACTAGGAGCTCATCAGTGTTGTCCCTCCCTCCTAGGTCCCCTGCCCTACACCCCCCTCTCTTAAGTAACCACAGTTAGCTGAACAGTTTCTGCCCCACTGTTCTGAATGCAAGATTGTCCTCAAGATGGCAGGTATAAAGGAGAGCTCACCTCAGTTCAACTGGGGGTGAGGGGAGGGCTTTTTGGAAAATTTTTGTTCTAGAGGCTTCTCTGTCCAAAGTCCAGTCTTATCTTCCCAGGTTTGATTAGAAGCCTGCATGCCCTCTGAGTCTCTTTTCTATTTACCTTCTTATTTAGTTAAGTCTTGAGCCCAGGTAAATGGCTTATTGTAAGGGAACTCAGTCACTCAACTCCAGGGAGAACGAAGAGCACCCCATCGTAGAGCCATGAGCACGGGGCCTGCCCCCAAGATGGTTCTCCAGGCCTGTTTTGCCTCTTAACAGCAAGCCTATATAACCCATAACGAAACTTCTCCAGAAGTCACTAACTTTTACTCTTCTCCCACTCTGGGGCTCATTCACTCTGGGCATACTCTGCAGAGTATGCATACGGCATACTCTGATATGGTGGGAGGATCATGGGCCCAGGACAAAAACACCTCCTTGGAAGCCTGGCTCTGTCGTATGATCTTGGGCTGCTCAACCTCTCTGTGTTTATTTTTTACCAAATTTAAAATAAATAATGGGGTGAGGATTATGTGATAATCTGTAAAGGTACTTTGCAAATCTGAAACCACTATCGAAGTATTGGTTATGATTATTTAGTCGGACCCTGGGAACATCCTAGCTGCGCAAGTAGCTAGTCAACTTGTCAGAAGAACCAGTCTGTAAAGGACAGACTTTCACCTTCCCTATTTCAAACCCTGGTTGAGGAAGTGCTGAGGTAGGGTTGGGGGCGGGCTCTAAGACGAACGCCACTGACTTGCACTTGGCCTTCATGAGACTGGCACTTCACAGATGCTTACCAAACACCTGTTAGAAGTGGCACCTGGGTATAGCAGAGGAGAAAACGGACAGAGTGCAGGTCCAATAAGAAAATGCCAAGGTGGGATCAGATTTCTTGCGGAAGGAGTGAGGAAAGGCAGGAAAGCCATCCTGTGGTGATGCAGGCCAGATAACCTGCAGGACAGAGGGAAGGAAGGAAGCTTGGGGTGGAAAGAGCTTCTGACCAAAGCACAGTTCCAGGACTGGCTGGGCCTGGCTGGTAGGGAGTCCTTGAAACAAATTTGGCCCTCAGAAATGTCTTGCATTTTGCTGGATTGGGCCCACCTTAGTGCCTGCTGTGCTCAGTTGCTGGCTAGGAGCAGTCCCTGAAAAGTGTGGACTCCATATGAACGTGGTGGTGGGTCCCAAAGGGCAGAACTCAGACTTGGTCAATTATGTTTCTCATGGCAGAGATCTCAACAACACATTTTCATGCAACAGACAAAAGTTCTTATTCTCATGGGTTGCAAGAAGACAGATAGTACTCTGTAGATGTAATAAATGAATTAACAATACAAATCCCTGAGTACTATGCAAAAATAGGGTGGTATAAAGGGGATCAGAAGTGCTAGGGTGGGCATTTTTACAACTTAACTAGGGTGGGCAGAGCAGGTCTCCTCCTCAAGTCCTGAAGCAAAGCCCTGAAGAAAGTGAGGGAGTAGTTAGTTAGGTGGGTATATGGGGAAGAATGTTCTCTGAAGAGCCAGTGAAAAGACCCTGAAGTAGGAGCACACCTGGCGTGTATGAAGAACACCAAGGAAGCCATCATGTGTGGAATGGAGTGGGCCAAGAGGAGACTGATAGAAGAGGGTGTCTGAGATGGGGAGGCCTGTTGACCACTGTAAAGATGTGGCTTTTGCTCCAAGTGACATGAAGAGATTTTGGAGGGTTCGAGGAGGGGAGTGACATGATCCTACATCTTAAAAGGATCAGTCTGTCCTTGAGTTGAGAGTAGGCTCCAGGCAGCCAAGATAGAAGACTGGAGACCAGCAGCTGGGAAGCGATGACATTGCTTAGATGAGAGACAGGGGTGACTTGGGGCAGGGCGGTGTCAGCAGAGCCAGTGAGAGGTAAGGAGTCAGGTTCCGGATGTATTCTGAAGGGAGAACCAGTGGGATAGCCTGATGAATTGGTGAGAGAAAGGGAGGACTCAAGGACAATGCCATTTTTGGCATGAACAACTAGAGAGACTTGGTGCCAGAAACAAAAACAGAATGTAGAGCTTTCAAACTAGCAGCAAAAAATTTTATCTATCTGGCAGGAAAGAGGAAGGGGAGGAAAGAGTAAGATTTTGAAAATAGAAAACATGAAATAAAATGGCAAACACAATTCTTAATATAACCATCAATTTATAATGGTATAGATGGATTCAACTCATAATCCAAACTACAGATACTCTTAAATTGGATTGAAAAACTGAGGATTTAGGGATATACTTTTTATAGGAGACACAACAAGAAGATGGGAATAAAAGGTGTAGAATAAGATATAGTAGGCAAATAGGAACAAAAGAAAATTTATGAGAAAATAAAAAGAGGACTATTCAGTAAGGAATGAAAGATCATAAAACTATAACAATCGTGAAAAAGTACATCCTCATCTATAATACACCTTCAGATGTATGTGAGTACTCTTACACATGTACACACATACGAAAATAGCTGCAGTAACACAGGGAAAAGCAGATAAATCAATATTTTAGTTGAATATTTTAACATGTTTCTCCAAAAGTTGGTAGAGCAGGCAGACAAAATTCATTAAATGTATAGAAGCATGAAACAATTTGTTCATTATTAAGCATATGCTCATATATGTGTCTAGTCACACACTCATAGAACTGTAATTAACAAACAGAAGAGGAACATTATTTTGATTATAGGCAGAACATTCTCATTCACCATAAATCAGGGCGCAAAGGCAACCTCAGTAAATTCCAAAGGACTGACATCACACAGATGATGCTCTCTGACCATAATATGATGAAACTTGAAATCAATAAAAAAATCCAAAACAGGTATGTATAGAAACTAAAGAATGGCACTAATAAGAAGTCTGTAGATTAAAGCAGAAATAATAAAGGCAGGTGCAAAATATTTGGAACTAAATTAATAAGCCATATGACAAAATTAGTGGGGCAAAGATAAAGCGGCATATATGGGAAAATGTGTAGCCTTACATCCATTTATTAGAAAGCTGGAAGCATATGAGCTAAGCCCTCATCTCTGGGGCCTGAGAAGGTAGTGGCAGAGGGAGCCTGCAGAAAGAAAAGGAAATATTGGATGTAAAGACAGAAACACATGAAGAGCAAATGATAATTAAAAATCACAGAAGCTTAGCAGAGCTGAAAGTAGGTCTTTTGAAAAGATCCATAAGATTACATAAACTCCTGACAAGACTGGAAAAAAAAAAAAAGGATATAAATAAAACACTGAAAAAGGAAAATGACAGACATAAAAGATTTTCTTAAAATAAGAAATCAGGGGCGCCTGGGTGGCTCAGTGGGATAAAGCCTCTGCCTTCTGCTCAGGTCATGATCTCAGGGTCCTGGGCTCGAGCCTGGGCCCGAGCCCCGCATTGGGCTCTTTGCTCAGTAGGGAGCCTGCTTCCCCTCTCTCTCTGCCTGCCTCTCTGCCTACTTGAGATCTCTGTCAAATAAATAAATAAAATCTTTAAAACAAATAAAATAAGAAATCATATTACAAACCAGTATTATGAAGCAACAATAAATCTGAAGAATTAGATGAATTGGATAGCTCTTTGGGAAAATGAGAAATGCCAAAATTGGCAAAGAACAAAAAGAAAACTTGAACAGACCACTAATGAGTAAAGAAATTAAAGTCATGACTAACCCCTCCCTTTAAAGCCGGGAGCCCAGACGGCACGTTCCAGTGGCGTTCCACAGAGCATTCGTGGAAAAAAATAACCCCCGTCTTGTAGAGGCTGTCCTAGAAAAGAGGAAAAGAAAAACAAAAGTGGTCTGATTCATTTAACGAAGTTGTTTAATTGTTCCTCTTACACAAGACTAGGACAGGAGAAAAAAAAAAACGGTAGGCACATTTCACTTGCAAAAATAGATGAAAACAATAGTAAATAAAACATTAGCAAACGGAAGCTGGTAATGTACGTATTAAAAACAATTGCTGCAATTATGCTGGGTTTTTGTGAAAAATATTGGGTGGTTTAACAGCAGAAAGTCTAGCAATTCACCACATTAATGGGCCAAAGGAGAAAAAAAAATCATATGATTAGCTCAAGATTTGCAAAACAGCATTTGATGAATTTCAATGCGCGTTTATAACAGTAGTCGTCCCTAAGACAAATTTCTCTGGAAACTAGGAATGGAAGGGAACTTCCTTGACTCTGGAAAAGCTGCTTTCCCCAAGCCTATGGCAGCAGCCCACTGAACGGAGAAACATGAGCTTCGTTGTTTATTTTTTAAGCTGACATGTTGCACCCATGTTTATTTGGGCCCAAGTCTCATGCTGTTTCCCACGGGTGGGGCAAAGGCTGAGGTGTGGCCAGCTTTCAGGGATATTTGGAGCAAGTCCCTTTTAGTTGATTATAACAGAGAATTACTTAACTCAGTTCTGTAAAAAGCGGGGACTTGATCCTAGCTGTGACAGGGACGCAAATGTTAAGTTCCAAGTCTTCCCGGAGGGTCACGTACCTTGCCTGTGCCTTGCCCGTGAGCAGGTCCTTTAAGAGACAACCACTTGCTGTGTGTGGGGCCGTGGATGAGTCATGAGGGTTTGGCGGTGAGGAGAGAGATGGTGGTGGCTTCCGCAAGAGAGAGGTCGTGATGCTCCTTCTGGAAGTATTTGGTAGAGGGTGAAGGAGGAAGAGGTGGAGAGGTCTGAGCAGCACCCCTGATGTGGAAGAGATTGTTAAAAGCATTTCTAGGAATTTTGCTGGTATTGTTAGGCAGAACCTCCTTTTCCCTTAATCCTCAAGACCTTCAGTCAGGAGCTATGGTTCCTCTTTGGGCCTTTGGATATTTAGATATGTGAGGTCTGTCTTCCTTCCTTCCTTCCTTCCTTCCTTCCTTCCTTCCTTCCTTCCTTCCTTCTTTCTTCTTTCTTTCTTCTTTCTTTCTTTCTTTCTTTCTTTCTTTCTTTCTTTCTTTCTTTCTTTCTTTCTTTCTTTCTTTCTTTCTTTCTTCCTCCTCCAGTGTGTCCTCCTAATAAGACAGGAGCCAAAAGACCCCCAAATTTTATTTGGGCTGTGTGAAGATGGAGGCCGTCATGGAGGCTGGAACAGGATTCCGGCTCTATGCCTGATCCTGCCCCTCTGGGACCTCACATTCTCTCATGTGTGCTCCCTTCATGCTCTGCCTCTCTACTCTCCTTCTCCCTCTTGCTCTTGTTCTCCTCCCCCACCCCCACCCCTCCAGATCCATGAAGATTTGGGGATTGTGGAGCAAAGACCCTGTGCAAAGCACATGGAAATTTCACTTCCTTATTTCAAAGGACCAGCAGAGACTGGCTGGTCCTTCTTTGACCTAAGTTCAATTTCTTAGAGGAAGGAAATTGGATTGCCCCAGGGGTCTCTGTCTACCCTGTTCCAACCTGTGTGGCCAGGGGTGGGAGAGTGTGAAGGAGTGGAACAGGGTCATTGGCCCAAGCATCTGTAGAGGGGTCCATATCTGTGGATCGGAGGTTGGATCTCAGGAAAGGGATGTGTGGTTTGGCTGGATTCCCCAAGCTGACTCTGTACCAGTCTTATTACAAGCCAGAGTTTGGCTGAGGAGGGTGACCTGTGACTACCTGTGATGTGGTCCCCAGATGACTCGAAGCTAAGAAACGGACTATAGAGTAGCAATGTCCAGTCGTCAGCCTGGCGATTTCTGAGGACAGAGAGCTGGCTCTAACTAAGAAGAGGAAACACATAAACAAAACTCATAACAGCTTGACACCCTCCAGGCGGAACCCAGCGATTTTATTTTTACTTGCTCAGGAGGGGGAAAAGTCATTGCTAATTCCACAATTACTTCATTCTGGAATACTTGTGAAAAATGACTTCAAGTGTAAAATATTGTCTACTAAAGAATTAACTTAATAGATAATTTGGATTCAATTATTGGCTCAATACTAAAATTTGCTGGGAAAAAGTGCAGGCAATATTTTATGACTATCACATGATGCAGCGATTGTGAAATTAGTTATTAATAGCTTATGAGAGAGACACTTAAAAAAAAGTCAACTGGGGAAGAAAATACATCACTTAGGCTTTTATAGGGCAGCAAAGACGGGGGACTTCTTCTTCCTCCGTTTCTCAAGTGATTCCAATTTTGCTGACGGAACCTCTTGCCTTGGCTTCCGTCCTTCCTCTCCCCATGTGTGTGATTTGGAGCTTGAATCATACATGAATCTTTGGGAGCAATTAGAAGCTGAAGGTTGCTGCCATCCATCATAGCGAGGGGTACGCTGTCTCCACCTGCTCTGAGAGCCGGGGGTGACCTCTCACCTTGGCTCCACACTACTGGTTATCCCCGGCCGGCTGTGCACGAGCACTGTGTTCACTTTTAAATGAGCTGCAGGCAATTTATTACCATTACTTTCCACCTATAACTTGCTTGCTAGTCAAAGGGGAAATTTTGTTGAAGTCCCCAGTGTTCTCTTTGGGGATGAAGATGATATACCTTCATTAGCTCTTTTAAAGCTAGTGCAGAAGCTACCTTCTAAATTAAATTTAAATGACATTTGTTCATCCTTCCCACTAGTTGCTATTGGGCTCCTACTCCGTGCCCAGCACTGTGGGGAGTAAAAGAGATCACTAAAATGTGCTCCATGTCCGTGCTCTCCTAGAGCCTGGGACCCAAGGGGTGACCCATGAAAGAGCACTTTCCGGGAAGGGGAAACTGTCACACTGAATGGCTGATGGTAAGTGGTTGCCTGATGCAGCACGTGGTCTTGAGGGTGGGAATCCAGAGACAGGGAGGGTCCTTGACAGAGGATTAGTATGGGAGAGCCAGAGATCTCATGCAATGTCCCAAGAGAAATGGGAGGGGGAGGCTCAGGCATTTTGCAAGTACTAGGTCCACCACGTGCCTGAAGAACTCCATATGGATCTAGGTGCTAGAGACACAAAGCAGACCAATGTCTTGGGCAATGTGTATGTGTGTGTGTGTGTGTGGTGGGGCCAGAGAAGATGACAGTAATCAATAAAGCATTGCCCTTGGCCAGTGGGTGGCCAGGCACCTGGAAACGTACAGCCGGTCCTCTCCCAGCTGATGACTGACTGGTCCTGGGGACAAAAGGCCAATTCCCTTGCCTCATGGAGAGACCAAATCCATGGTGCAATTCCTGCCCCAGCATTTCCTGTGGACCATGCTGAAGCCAACGACCCTTTGAGAGCACATCCTTGCTTAGCTCCTTCCCTGCTCTGCCTATTTCCCTCAAGGTCCTCCTGCGAGCGCCCCTCCATAGACTGGTTACACAGGAGCCCCCCACCCTCACGGTTTACTTCTAAGGATCCTGAGTAGAGCTGATAAACTATGGCCAAGGAAACACATTCTTATAAACCCCATCAAACCCCTGAAATTGACCACTGTCAACACTCCTTTGAAGGGATCTCCTGCCCCTTCCCAAAGGTTGCCATAAATCTGAATTATGACACCATAAATTAATTTCATCTGCTTTAAAATGTTATATAAATGCAATCACATGGAATGCACTCTTTTTGTCTGATGTCCTCTCTTGAAATTATGACATTTATTCATGAGGTCGTATCGTGCTGTGTGACTGTCCCGCAACTTCTTATCCTATCTAATCTCCGTGGACATTTTGGACTGTTTCTGGGTTTTTGCTATTACAAATAATGATGTTATGATTGTTCTTGTACCTGACTTTTGCTGCCTATGTAGGCATTTTTGCTGAGTGTATATTAAAACATGGAATTTCTAGGCCATAGGATATACAAATACATGTAGTTTTAATAGATATTGCTAAGCAGTTTTACAGTATTTGTACCAACTTACTCCCTTACCACCAAGGTCTGAGTGTTCCAGTTGTTCCACATTATTATTTGCATATGGTATTGTCTGTGTTTTCCCATTTTTAGCATTTCTGCTGTGTGTACAGAAATGTCTCATTGTGGTTTTAATTTGCATTTCCCTGATGACTAATAAAATTGAACAGGTTTTAATGTATTTATTGGTCATTTGGATGTGTATATTTTTGTAAAATGCTTGTTCATGTCTTTTGCCCATTTAAAAAATGGGTGGCCTGTCTTTCTCTGCTTGACATCGGGGAGGTCTTCTTTAAAAAAAAAATGTATTCTGGGCACAAGTCTTTTTTTTTTTTTAATGATTCTATTTATTTATTTGAGAGAGAGAGCAAGAGAGCATAAGTGGTGGGGAAGGGCAGAGGGAGAGGGAGAAGCAGATTGCCTGCTGAGCAGGGAGCCCAACTTGGGGCTCAGTCCCAGGATCCTGAGATCATGACCTGAGCCGAAACATGCTGTCTAACAGACTGAGCCATCCAGGTGCCCCAATCCTTTGTTGATTATATACAATGTAAATACCACATCCCACTGTAGATTGCCTTTCACTTCCTTAAGGATTTTTTTTTTTTTTAAAGAATAGAAGTTCTTATTTGTAATGTTATTGGTATTTCCTTTATGGTTAGTACATTTTGTAAACTGTTTAGGAAGTCTTTGCCTAACCCAGAATCTTGAGACCTATCTACTATATTTCCTTCTAGAAGGTTTTGACCCTAGTGATGGGAAAGATGGAATTGCTAGCAATTAAGATGGGGAAGACCGTGGGTAATGGGTTCCTGAGAGGGTGGGGGAAGATAGAGAGTACAGTTTTGGATATGTGAAATTTGAGATGCATATTAGATGTCCAAGTGGAATATCACATAGACCCTTATGTATTTGGATATATGAGTAAGAGTTCAGGAGTTAGGTCATCAGAAAGACAGTATTAAAACCTTAGAAAAAAGACCAAGTACTGAACCCTAAGGCATGACCACTTTGAGAGTCCTGTAGGAGAAGGAACCAGAAAAGGAGGTTGAGTGAGGACCCAGCAGAACGGGAGGACTACAAAGGAGGGGGTGTCCTGGAGGGCTGGTGAAGATGTGGATTAGGGACAAGGGTGTGGTCAGCATTGTGTTGGATGCTGAAGAGCACTAGAATGTGCTCTAGTAACGTGGGGGTCATTGGTGACATTAATGGGCACCATTTTGGAGGATTTTTTTTAAATTTTATTTTTTATAAACATATAATATATTTTTATCCCCAGGGGTACAGGTCTGTGAATCGCCAGGTTTACACATTTCACAGCACTCACCATAGCACATACCCTCCCCAATGTCCACAACCCCACCCCCACCTCCCAACCCCCCTCCCCCCAGCAACCCTCAGTTTGTTTTGTGAGATTAAGAGTCACTTATGGTTTGTCTCCCTCCCAATCCCATCTTGTTTCATTTACTCTTCTCCAACCCCCTCAACCCCCCATGTTGCATCTCCTCTCCCTCATATCAGGGAGATCATATGATAGTTGTCTTTCTCTGATTGACTTATTTCGCTAAGCATGATACCCTCTAGTTCCATCCATGTCGTCGCAAATGGCAAGATTTCATTTCTTTTGATGGCTGCATAGTATTCCATTGTGTATATATACCACATCTTCTTTATCCATTCATCTGTTGATGGACATCTAGGTTCTTTCCATAGTTTGGCTATTGTAGACATTACTGCTATAAACATTCGGGTGCACGTGCCCCTTCGGATCACTACGTTTGTATCTTTAGGGTAAATACCCAGTAGTGCAATTGCTGGGTCATAGGGTAGTTCTATTTTCAACATTTTGAGGAACCTCCATGCTGTTTTCCAGAGTGGTTGCACCAGCTTGCATTCCCACCAACAGTGTAGGAGGGTTCCCCTTTCTCTGCATCCTCGCCAGCATCTGTCATTTCCTGACTTGTTAATTTTAGCCATTCTGACTGGTGTGAGGTGATATCTCATTGTGGTTTTGATTTGTATTTCCCTGATGCCGAGTGATATGGAGCACTTTTTCATGTGTCTGTTGGCCATCTGGATGTCTTCTTTGCAGAAATGTCTGTTCATGTCTTCTGCCCATTTCTTGATTGGGTTATTTGTTCTTTGGGTGATGAGTTTGCTAAGTTCTTTATAGATTTTGGACACTAGCTCTTTATCTGATATGTCATTTACAAATATCTTCTCCCATTCTGTCAGTTGTCTTTTGGTTTTGTTCACTGTTTCCTTTGCTGTGCAAAAGCTTTTGATCTTGATAAAATCCCAATAGTTCACTTTTGCCCTTGCTTCCCTTGCCTTTGGTGATGTTCCTAGGAAGATGTTGCTGCGGCTGAGGTCGAAGAGGTTGCTGCCTGTGTTCTCCTCGAGGATTTTGATGGATTCCTTTCTCACATTGAGGTCCTTCATCCATTTTGAATCTATTTGTGTGTGTGGTGTAAGGAAATGATCCAATTTCATTTTTCTGCATGTGGCTGTCCAATTTTCCCAACGCCATTTATTGAAGAGGCTGTCTTTATTCCACTGGACATTCTTTCCTGCTTTGTCGAAGATTAGTTGACCATAGAGTTGAGGGTCTATTTCTGGGCTCTCTATTCTGTTTCATTGATCTATGTGTCTATTTTTGTGCCAGTACCATGCTGTCTTGATGATGACAGCTTTGTAATAGAGCTTGAAGTCCGGAATGGTGATGCCACCAACTTTGCCTTTCTTTTTCAATATTCCTTTGGCTATTCAAGGTCTTTTCTGGTTCCATATAAATTTTAGGATTATTTGTTCCATTTCTTTGAAAAAAAATGGATGGTACTTTGATAGGAATTGCATTAAATGTGTAGATTGCTTTAGGTAGCATAGACATTTTCACAATATTTATTCTTCCAATCCAGGAGCATGGAACATTTTTCCATTTCTTTGTGTCTTCCTGAATTTCTTTCATGAGTACTTTATAGTTTTCTGAGTATAGATTCTTAGCCTCTTTGGTTAGGTGTATTCCTAGGTATCTTATAGTTTTGGGTGCAATTGTAAATGGGATTGACTCCTTAATTTCTCTTTCTTCTGTCTTGTTGTTGGTGTAGAGAAATGCAACTGATTTCTGTGCATTGATTTTATATCCTGACACTTTACTGCATTTTGGAGGATCTTGAGGATGAAAGCTTGATTGGAGAGGGTTTAGATGAGGATGACCTCAATCAAGTGGAGGACCACTGCTGGCAGCCCCCCACATGTGGCTCAGATGCATGAGAACCCAGCCAGGCATTGGTAATCTGGAAGCAAGGGACTTACGGAGAAGTCACAGTCAGGACAGCCGACTCAGTGTGACGCCGCAGAGCTTTTTTTCTTGAGCCAGGTCCAAGACGGTGCTCTTAGGCAGACCAGTGGGGACTGGGGAGGGAGAGACAGCTTGGCAGAGGTCCTGGGCCACACCCAGCTCTTCTGCACAGCTCACCATACTTTGTTCTCTACTACTTGGTCTTTGTTTGATTCTCCAGCTTCATTCCTTCCTTTGATTCTTTCCTCCTGACTCTTGTTCCCTGAATGTCGACTTTCAGTTTGGGGTGTCCTGTAGCTTCTGCTGCCCATACTCCAGCTTGCATTGAGTCTGTTCCCTCTCTGAGACTCTCTCCCACTCCCTCTGCCCGACTGATTCCTTACATGTCCTTCTAGATTCAGCTCAAGCACCACCTCTTCCAGGAAGTCCTCCACGATCGTTTAGCATACAGCATCTATTTCCTTCACAGCACCCTCCTCATTGGGTTCAAAATGATCTCTTCATCTGTGTGTCTGTTGCACTAGATGCTGAGCTCCCTGTGGGCAGTGAGTGTGGGCCTTGTCCATCTCCGTCCCTGGTGCACAGTGCTTGCATGGAGTAGGCCCACCATGGTCTGGGCTGGGAACTGCAGAGCCACTTCCCCAGGGTGGGGGCGTGGGTAGGGTGTGCATTGGCAGACGGGAGAGGGCATGGCATTCCAGGCAGCGCGGTCTGAGTGTATACAGCAGTGCAGGGAGTCTGGTGTGTGTGAGCCTGAGAGTCGACCCAGCTGAGGATTTGAGTTATGGAAGTCCGGGATGGTGACAGCTCAGTGGGCGCCGACCACATCCGGGGAGACAGCCGGTGTGTGTGCGCGCGTGTGTGTGTGGCTGCAATTAAGAACATCAAATCAAGCTAATTTACATGGGTAAGTGCAGCCAGTGAGGCTTGGCTTGTGGGGTCTGATTTATTTAGGGCAGGAGGGGATCCAGCAGGGAGCTCCCTTCAGGTGAGTGAGCAAGCAGCGTGGCCATGGGTACAAATAATCCGGCTGACAGCCCGAGTTAAAGCCACGGTTTCTCTGTTCCGAGCCTGGGGAGGAAGCATCCCGGCTGTTTCAGAGCTTTTAGATGGAGCTTTTAGCTTTTCCCTTTTTTTTCTCTTTCTGGAACAGTGGAGGAATACTCTTTTATAAATAAGCTTGATTGCTTTAAATTTCTAATTACAGAGGTGGAACGTGGTCAGTGTATTATATTTGAAAAATGCAAAACAGTTCAGAGACAAAAAGTGAAATTACTGCATTTCTACCAACCCAGAGATAACCACTGCTAAAATTTGAAAGAAGTCCTTCCAGTCTTCTTTTCTACGTATATGTTGCTTTTTATTTAAAAAAAAATTCACAGAATTCTTATTACTTTTCTACTAGTCTGCTCTGATTTTTAAAAATTTAAGATTCTACTTTGAGCCTTTCCCTACGCCATTCATCTTAAATCACCCACCTTGTAGGTGCTCATTGTGTTTTTAAATCAGTCCCCAATTAGTGAACTCTAAGAATATTTCCAATTTTTTATCTCGTGAATAATACTTCAATAGAAGACATTGCTTCTAAGTCTTTGCCTGTATCTCTGATTATTTAGGAGACGGTCTTAGAAGTAAGGTTCTTGTTACATACTGCCAACTCACTTTCCAGAACATTTGTGTGTGTGTGTGTGTGTGTGTGTGTGTGTTCTTTTTTGTTTTGCTTTAGTAAATTTGTACTCCTATCAGTAGTGATTGAGAATGATCATTTTACAGCACTAAATATTATCATTAAAAATGTCTATTGGTCATTTTTATTTTTACATAGTGATCTACATCATTTGCCTTTTTTTAACTGGCTGTTTTTCTTTTTCTTTTTAAATACGAGTTCTATAAATAATGTAAAAAGCATTGTTTAATGATATCCTTATTTTATTCTAATGTGTCATTTACCTTTGTTTATAACAGGGATTTTGACATGCACAAACTTTAATTTTGCATGTGGAACATTTTCTCGTCGTTCTCTTTCTACTTAGATGGTCTTCTCCACCCCAAAGTGAATTAAATTCACACCTGTATTTTTCTACTTATTTTATGATTTTATTATGATTTTTAGGTTATAAAATTCATGCATCCATTAATTTTGATGAAAATAAATTTTTAATTGTTTACTAGATAATTAACCAAATGTCCCAAATAACATTTTCCTGACAAGTTAAAGATGGCATCTACTTATAAAATACATTCATACGTGTGTGTACGTCATGTGGTTCATTACACACTTGGGTTTTCTGTGAATGTGTGTGGAACCTTCTATCAGTTCCATGCCATTTGATCTCTGTTGTTCCGGCCAGTTTTTAGTACTTGCCACAGAAAATTCCTCTCATCACTCCTACTTTTTGTAATATTTTTAGGGAATCAGTGCGTGTTTATTTTTATGGAAGACCAATGAATCACTTAGTTAAGTTTTAAAGACAAAAAATTCCCTTGGAATTTGGGTTGGAGTGGCACTAAGTTTGTAAATTAATATGTGAAAAATGGAATATTCTTTACAATATTCAGCTTTCCCAGACATGGAAATACCATCCTTACTCAAGTGTTCTTTCAACAGGATATTGTTTTGTTTATAAGGGCTAGGGTGACCCTCCGGGCTCACTAGGAGGACGGGAGCAGGAGACGGAGGTGTTAGAGGCAGAGAGAGGCTGGATGTAGCTCGTTACCGTCTACCCTCACTTGGGCCCTGCACCCTCTCCCCAGGGCCCCACATGGGCTCTCTTCCATGGTGGGGGTCACCTGCATCTGCTGGGAGGCCCAGGGCTATTCACACCTGATCTGGGAAACTATAGCAGGCATGTCCTCTATTTCTAGAGCTTTTTTTTTTTTTTTTTCCTGCTTATGTCTTATTTCCACTCTCTTCATTTCTGATTATTTACCTGGCTCTGGATTTACAGTTTTGCATAGCTCTGGGCAGATGGGTGGTTAACAGGTACTTTATCTGTTTTACTACAGAAGAGTACCACTGTAGGTATGAGGCTTGGTTTGTTAAACATTCTATCTAGACTTGGCAAACTACAGGCTCTGATTGCTCAAAAGGATGCCCAGCTGTGATTTCCTGGCTCTCAGTGTCCCTAGTAAGTCACTAAATTAAGAACCTAGCTTATTTCTTGACCATTGCCTGCTGTCTAACTTGTTAGTCTTGTTTATCTTGTCAGTGTCTCTCTTCCATCTCCAGATAAGGCCAATATTGTACCTCTTAGCATGTGTGTGTATGTGTGTGTTACTTAGGAAACTCTGAGCCTACGTAGCTTCTGGTCCCTATTCTTCATCAGGATCCCCCTTAGCTCCCTAGCTCCTCTCTCTCTGAGGTCTCCTTGAGTAGAGAGGCCAGTCTTGCTGTGTCCAAGGGCTTGTTTCAGAAAAAGGAACAATAGGGTGGCCAAGTTGGGTGAGGAGATCATTCTGGTCCTGGAGGTTGTCTTGAGAAAGAAGATGGTCCCAGGGAGCACCCAGGCATTCAAAACTGTCCTGGAATTCCATATTGACAAGACCTTAAGTTTGATGAAACCCAGAAAACAAACACTTATGCTCTAGGCATCCTCACTCCCCTGATGTAGGGCGAGGAGGGACTTCCCCGGGTTGTTCCCCTCATCACGCGGCCAGCTCCATCCTCCGGTCCACCTTAACTGAACCTCAGCTGCTCACATTCACCCCTGCTCACTTTGGGGTGGTGACTGGAACCCCTGTCCCTTTGGGTGTTCCCTCTCCTCAGGGTTTCCTGGTCTTGGCCAGAGGGAATTGTTGCAGGAGGAGGGCAAGGTCATAGCTCGAGGCCAGCTGCTTGAGAGTTCTAATAGTTCCAAACAAAACTTGTCAAAAGGGTTGTCCTTTTGAGAAGTAGAAGGAAAGAACTTCTATAGGTTAAAGGAGAAGGTTGAGAAAGGGAGGAGGAGTACATTGTTCTGTATTTCCTTTCTTATCTATAATTTGAATGTCTGGTTTTGGCGTGAATTTCTTTTATGGAGAGGAATACTTCTTCAAACCCTCTGTCCCCCCAAGCCAGACTTTTCTCAGGCATTCCTGGCTGTGGCTTGTCAACCTTCCTCTGGTCCTCAGACCTCACCGTTCGTCTTCCTCCTCTTCTCTTGCCATGTCCCCCCTCCTCACCTGCCAGGCACCCCCACCTCTCTCCCGTTTCTTCCAAAAGGTGGCTCCGTGTCAGTGTCATCCAGAATTGTCTAATTATAACAGATTAATCCATTAGGATTTATGCTTTTCTATTTACTGGCTGGAACTATCCATTTCACAGCTGTGGCTCCCACATCTAACCAGCTAGCAGGCAATTTAAATATAGAAAGTAATTTAACCTAGTTGGATACCGAGGCATCTTGCTTAATGTAGTGCATAAATTCTGGAGCTCTTTGCTCTCAGTCCTCAAAAGGGCAGCCAACAGTTTCATGTCCTGAAAAGATCTGGCTTTTCAGGGAATTTACACCCCAAGAAGGGATCCTGGGTATTGGACTAAAAAAAAAAAAGAAAAGAAAAAAAAAAGTCTTAAAATGAGGTCAAGGGTGGTTTTGAGGTCGATTCAGTTTTCCCTCTTCTTCCTTTTTGGGGACAATAATCTTCTGTTTAGCTGAGCTTTTGGGGAGCGTGACATCAGTTGGAGGGCATCTGATTTTTTTTGTTTCTGTAACTTTCATTTACTGCCTGTTTGGGTAAAGATGCTTTTTTCCCCTACGTTGTACTGACAGTCCAGGTCCCCCTGCCTGCTAAGAGCTTGTAGTGTGAATGATACTAACCCCTCGGTACTCCCAAACCACTGCCAGTGCCTACCTCATAGTAGACTGTCACCAAATGTGAGCCAGGCTGGGAAAGGAGATGGGACGGGGCTGTGCGACCCAACAAACCCAACTGTGACTCTCAAAGCAGGAGAAATAGTAATCGAGACCCATGGGCTAAGTAAAATGTTTCCATTATGCATGAACACCTGGCTACCTGCCTTTTAGGGAGGAGGTGAGTAGGAAGAGATGTTTTGCTGAGAAAAGAAAAGACTAAGGGGGGAGGGGGCACACTCAGTCTTCAAGAACTGGAAGAGCTGCCAAAAAGTTGCGGGGTTGGATTTTTCCTTTTCTTTTCCACATGACCCCTGAGGGCAGAAATATTAGGGTGAGGGATGAAATTATGGGAAGAAAGAACAGGATTTCTGTATGGGAAAACTTGGCATCGATCAAAATTTGTTGTTTTTAATGAAATCTTTTTTTTTTAAACATTTTATTTATTTATTTGAGAGAGAGAGAGACAGTGAGAGAGAGCATGAGGGAGGAGAAGGTCAGAGGGAGAAGCAGACTCCCCATGGAGCTGGGAGCCTGATGCGGGACTCGATCCAGGGACTCCAGGATCATGACCTGAGCTGAAGGCAGTCGCTTAACCAACTGAGCCACCCAGGCGCCCATGAAATCTTTTTTTTAATTAAAAAAGATTTTATTTATTTATTTGAGAGAGAGAGAGAGCGAGAGAGCACCTACGTGCCCAGGTGTGAGCACAAGCAGTAGGGAGGCAGAGAGGGAGAAGCAGGCTCCCCTCTGAGCAGAGGGGCTCCATCCCAGGACTCCTCCCAGATCACGACCTAAGCCAAAGGCAGATTCTTAACCGACTAAACCATCCAGGTGCCCCTTTAATGAATCTTCAACTGAAAGAGATAATGAATTCTGCTCAACTCTCTATGCTTAAACAGAGGCCGACAGCCATGGGCGAGGAGGCTGAAGTGGACTTGGAGAATCACACAGGACCAGAGACTTTGAAGATTCTGCACACCCGAGCTTTCATGCCTGGCCACCCAGCCTCTGTCTTCAGGAACTGTGGACCTGAAGTGTGGACTTTCTCCACTCTTTCTTGCCAGTGGGAGACGAAGACCATGGTTCTTAGCCCGCAGTCCCTGAGCTGAGAGAGAACACATAGTTTCTGTTGCCGCCCTCCCTGCCTTGGCTTGGGCTTGGTGCCCCCTCAGGGAAGGACAGCAATGGAGGAGCAATGGAGGACAGCATGGGTGTGTACCAGTTTCGTAGGGCTGCCATGACAAAGTGCCACAAACTGAGTGGCTTCAACAACAGAAACTGACGGACTTTAACTTATGGAGGCTGCAAGTCTGAGGGCAAGATGCCGGGGGCGCCGTGCTCCCTCGCAGGTGCTGGGCCTTTCAGGCCACCGTCCTGGCTTCCAGTGGCTTCTAGGCTTAACTCCGACCTTCACATGGGGTTCTCCCTGTGTGAGTGTCTGTGTCCAAAGTTCTGCCTTTTAAAGGACAACAGTCACCCTGGAATAGGGGCCCCCCTCCTCCAGTATGACCTCATCTGAACTAATTTATATCTGGAAAGACTTTATTTTCAAATAAGTTCACATTATGGCGGTTAGAGCTTGACATACAAATTTTGGAGGGACACCATTCAACCCATAATAGGGTGAGAGGGGGTGGGCAATAAAATAGATGGTTTGATCACAGGACTCAGTGGGGGCTTGGGATGGGTTTTTGATGGGTGTGAAATAGCTCTAGAGGGTTCCAGGCTGACCACTCCCTAAATCCATGCATCTGTTTCACCCAAAGCTCCCAGTGGTGTTGACTTTTTTTTTGAACTCTGACAGTACATACAGTGGGCATCACAGTTTAGCCCTTAATTATGTCCTTCTCCTATTTTTTGGTTCATGTAAAGAAACAATTACTGAGTACCTTCTGTGTATATATGAGGCATGGTATATACATAATATCTCAATTAACCATGACTTTGTGTAATAGGTATCCTCAATTTCATTTCAGCGAGACAAATTAAAGAAATCAATGCTTAGAGGGTGTCCTGAAACTTGCTCAAGGCCATATAGCTAGTAGGTAGCAGACCTGAGATCTGAACCCCTGCCTATTGAGTTTAAAGTTCAATTTCTCTCTCTTTTACCACGTAACTCCCACACTCGTTTGTAAGCCCAAGTGAGCAGAATTCTTGTACATTCTTCTCGATACCCAGATCGATTAGAATTCATTGTAGGCATCCCTTCCAGTTCTTCGTGATGAAATGTCCAGGCTTTTCTAGGCAATCTCTAAGCTTCTGTAGTTCCTGCACTCCACGGTGAGTGATCCCCTTTCAACAGCTGCTTCGGTTTACTTTGCATCTGGAGTTGTGTGATTATTCACAGAGCTGATGCGTGATACAGGTAGTACAGACCGGGGAATGGGTCAGTGCTGAGCAGCCTGCCTCCTGGGAAGCCCAGGGCCTCTGTTTTGAGATTCAGGAGCTCTGCATCCTCCTTTCTCCAGGGGCGCATCAGGCCTTGGCAAATTGATTTATACTTGCTCAGCTCACAAAGGTCTTGAGAAGTCCGAATGCTGATTTATTAATATACAATGAGATACAGTTGCCAAGAAGTTTCCAAGAAGACTGGTTGTGCTGCCTGGGCACCACATGCTCCTTTCACTCTTTGAGGAGCAATTTACCAATTGAAAGTTAGCAAACATGGAAAGAGATGGATGGGATCAGGGTGGGTGTGAGGGCGTCTTGTTGAGCTGCAGTAACCTGACCCGATCCTTTCCTCTGAGCTCTGCCTACCAAGCTGCCGGTGTATTCAGGTCAGTAGGTCAGGACACCTTCCCAAGGGAGGTTCCTACTCGTGCTTTCACTCTCCAGCCCAGTGGGGACACTACCTGATGGTATCTGTTCCAACCTGCCCTTCCTTGACATGGAGCACATGGGTTTCAACCTTGGGTTGTCTGCTTTAGATGACCGGCAGAGCGCCCTCTGGGCTCTGCGTTCATGAGGGCCAGAAGCTCATGTCCTCAAGGAGTGTGCATAGAGATATTAATATATTACGGAGAAGAACAAGTGGGATAGGCAGTGGATTTTATGGGCACCTGGAAGGACTGGAGCTTCTGGAAGGCCTCCAAGAAAAGACGGTGCAAGAGTTGGCTCATGAAGAGTGGAGAAGAGTAGTCGGGACTAAACCAAGAAAACCATCCAACCAGCCAAACAAACAAAACACCGCCAACAAGTCCTGGCCAGGGGGAAAAGTATACATAGAATCATTGATGCATTAGACATGTGTGTGTGAGTGTGTCTGTGAGTGTGTGTGTGTGTGTGTGTGTGTGTGTGTGTGTCTGTAACAGTGGCTTGGAATTAGAGGTCAAAATGCCGGCAGAAGAGGTGAAGTAGTCAACAAATCCTGGAGAGCCGTCCACAGCAGGTCAAGGGGCAAGGACTTAATTAGCTCTTTAGTGGTCGAACCACTGAAATGTTTCAAGCTGAGGAGTGATGCGGTCAGACTGGTGTTCTTTGGGGAGCGGGATGCGGAAGGGGTCCTGATGAAATTCCTGGGAGCTCTCTGATCTCCATACACGTTGTCAGAGGAAGAGTCATTCTTAGATGGGCTGCTTCTGGGTCTGCAGGCGCAACACTGCTTGCAACCCCAGGAATGGCAGTGCCGGAGGGAGGCATTCCCAACCCAGCTGCTGAGGCTCCTGCTTCATTTTTTTTCTGGAGTTTTAGAGTTTGCTACTCCTGAGTACCTTGGAGATAGCTGGGAGCTGCTATAGGGTTGGAGAAACAGGGACGGGGGGTGCGTGTGTGTGCGTGCATGTGTGTGTGTGCGTGCATACATGTGATGGTCTGTAACAGTGAGCTTGGCATTAACCGATCAATACCTGAGTTATTCTTGCCTCTCTGTTCACTTAGCATCTACTCCAGAGCTGCTTTCATCGACTTTATCATCTTTTACTGTCTCCTCTACTGGGCAGTGGACAGAAACCATCTTCATCATTTCGGAGGTCATCCCTGAATGTAATAGCTGTTCAATGAATGTTCATCAAATGAACAAGTGGAAGAATGAGGGTTTGTGTGCTGTGTGCACAGGCTCTCGCCTGGGGTTGGCAGAAGACGCTGAGGCAGCACCATCTGCCGTGGGGCTGGGCCAGGCAGGGTACCAAGGGCATTATATGGTCTTAAGTAAAGGGTAAGGTCTGTGATTAGCATAGTAACTGAGGGGCAGACTATGCTTCGAGGTCCCCAGGACAAGATGGCCCCAAGGCGCATCCCTGAGCAAGGTCACCAGACTCCCTGACTGCTGGACATTTCAGAAAAATCCCAGGGAGAAGAGTGAGACAGGCTTCTCCAGGCCCATGTTATCCCTTGGATCCCAGCCTTCCGAGCCTGGCGCATGCTCTGATTTAACAGACACTGGTAGCTGGAGAATCCAGAAAGACTGCCGAAGCAGGGTATTGTGGCAAAAGAGATATGTATGCCTCAGAAGCATTTTGTTTTAATTTGAAACATCTAACTGTGCACTTATTTGCCAATCCTTCCCCGAAGGGTCAAAGCCTGTTCTTTTTTTTTTTTTTTTTTAAAGATTTTTATTTATTTATTTGACAGAGAGAGATCACAAGTAGATGAAGAGGCAGGCAGAGAGAGAGAGGGAAGCAGGATCTCTGCCGAGCAGAGAACCTGATGTGGGACTCGATCCCAGGACCCTGAGATCATGCCCTGAGCCGAAGGCAGCGGCTTAACCCACTGAGCCACCCAGGCGCCCCAAAGCCTGTTCTTTGAATTCGGGTCTGGCAATGAGAGTTCCCTCCATCTTAAGGGCATCAGCCGCACCTGTGATGCACCAGCCAAGCCTAGTTTGGGTTTTATGAAAGTAGAGCACGAACTTTGAGACCCATGCAAAACAACATAAATGCAGAATTCTGGATTTTTATGGCTACTCTCACCACCTGCCTGCCCCGCTCCCCAAACCCCACTCTTCTAGTAGGCTCAACCCCACCGTATTTAGCAACATTTGAACGCCACTCCTCATCAAGGAGCATTCAACATGCTGCACTTGGGATCACCAGCTTCCTTTTCTCATTTCTAGTTTATTACTTTGCATAATCTTTAATCTAGCTGCATAATCAATAGTAATAAGTACAACTGGCAATAGACTCCTGGTAAAGAGGCAATCACTGCTGGGAGAGGGGCCCCAGGGATTACTGCTACTCAGTGGGCTGTGGGCCCCCTCAGTGGAGTTAAGGGAGCACCTACCCCATTTCCCCTTGTCCTGGGGACTTCAGGACTGCCTCTCTTTCCTGTCTCCTTCTCTAGTCTGTTAGCCTGTCACTGGTGGGGGCTTGGGTCCAGTGCTTTCTGATCTCCCTGTGTCCTAGCACAGGCTTCTTCCAATCACCCAGACTCTTCCTGGGTGTCCCCATACACCCCTTTCTCCAGACCCCCAGAGCGCTGTTGGTTTCTTATTAGTCAGTTCGACATGGAACGGATTCCCGGTTCTATCGCTTAATGGGGTATAAACTTGACTAACATAGTTTCTTTCAGTTTATTGGAGTGGGTTGTTGTGGGATTAAATTCAATCAGGTAAATGTATTGTAACAATAACTAATGTTATAGGACACATACTGTGAACCAGGCAAGGCTTTATGTGGATTACTTCATTTCCTTTTGGCAAGACCCAGCTCACTGATCCCAAATCACAGCAGGGGAAACTGAGATTCGGGGACCTTGTGCCTCAGTTAACAAGCAGGCAGCCCTGCTCCAGTCTTCAGGAAATGCTACCATGTGTGCTGATATCCTGTCACATGGGAGATGCATAAATGCATAAAAATGCATAAGTGCTTAGTGGATACATACTTCTACCCTCAAATCCCAGCCTACCCCCCACCACCATCCTGTAGAGCAGGGCCAAGTCTCCTGCTTGTTGATATAAGACAATACCAGGTACAGCATGGCAGAGATGGTTAGATCTACCATAGATTCATCCTTCCCTTCCACAGCTTAGTGCCTTTGTAGGGTGGCAGCTGCCCAGCCAGGAGCCACATTTGCCCAATCTGTCATTCCCCACCTTGCTCCCCAAAGCCTCCCATGTGACGTCCCCACTCTCCCCCTTTCTGTCTCTGGCTGGACGTCAATGATCAAGACCACACACTGAAGATGAAGGTCCTTCTGTTGACTTGTGTCCCTAAATGGGCAATGCCAAGTCCCCCAGCCCACCTGCTAACTGGACTTTGAGAAGAACAAACCCTGAGATCAAGGGGTTTGTCTCTTACAGCCCCTGACACTGTCTTGACTCAAACATATACTGGGGGCCTCTTTGACCTTGTTGGAAAGAGACCACTGGCGAACCCCCTTAAAATGACCTCCACGACTCACCACATTTTTGGTGTAGGATAGTGTGTGTTAATGTAGATGTTGTTAGACACCATATTCCTAATTTATAGAAGGCAAAATTGCAAGTAAAACTCAATTTGCCACGATAAGATGTAGTGAGAAAAGGTATTGTGTGATTAGGAAGAGCTCAGCTCAGAGTCTAGCCCTGCCCTTTCCAGCTATAGGACCTTAAACAGAGTGATTCCTCTGCTCTGAGCTCCTTGGATAAGGCAAAATTCCGCATTCCAGATGAGGCAGAATAATGTCTACCTGGGAGGTTCATTGTGGGATTCGGAGAAAACAACAGTGCGCGGCTCATGGTGGGCTGTCCACTGATGACATCTTGCTTATAATTCAGTAATTTGGGAAAACCTATGATGTACCCCAAATTATCGAGGTGCCGAGGACACAGGGCCTACCCCTAGGAGATGGCCCCATGACGAGGAAATGCGCCTGACACACTTGAAGTGGCTGGGTGCCATTTTCAGGAGGCATGAGACACGGGCTGGAGACCAGACGTCCCTATAGCAGTTTGAGAAAGCTGGCCTGGGGCCCCACACACCCTTCCCTGCTGAGGTGGGCCCAGCGACTGCTCCGGGCAGGGCCCCTCTGGACTTCCGGTCCACTTTGCTGCTGTTGTCGGGGAGACCAGAGCATTGAAGAGACTTAGATCTACCGTAGATTCATCCTCCCCTTCCACAGCTTTGTGCCTTTGTAGGGTGGCAGCTGCCCAGCCAGGAGCCACATTTACCAGATCTTCTATCACCCCCACCTGGCTCTCCAAAGCCTCCCATGTGACCTCCCCACTCTCTCCCTTGGATGGCCTTGGAGGTTGGATGGCCTCCGGAAAGCTGTGCCCTTGACTGCATCCTGCAGAGGTCATAGGGCCCACTCCCTAGCAGGGAGTGGGGAGGGCATCTTCTGCAAGGAGGGGCTAGGCATCACGCCCTGTTCAGCCAGCCACTGCGCCCAGATGGGAACGGCTGCATTTTGCCCTCGAGCAGGGGTTCCAGCGTTCCCCAGGCAGCCACTCTTCCCGCGCCAAAATGCAGAGCACGGCCCCATGTTTGTGCCTTTGTGGAGGCCCAGGAACAAGGCTGGTGATACACAGGGGTGCTCGTTTCTGGGCAGATTTCCAGTTCTGCTACCACTTCCACCAGGTCCTTTATGAGACAGTCTCTGCCGCAGGGACCCCCAAACAACGGGTGTTTCAGCCAGGAGGCCAGAACAGCTCCTCCTCCAGGAGCAGCTGGCTAGCATTGTGTCATCCCTATTTGGGGACACTTGGAGTCGATGTGAAGAGGCTTCTCATTGGTGACACCGGCCAGCAGCTCCTGCTCCTCTGTGCTTTGGTTTCCCTGGACGGTTGGTTTGTTGCCACAGATCCCTTTGTGTTCAGTGTTTTCCAGGTTAATTAATCCTATTATTATTGTCACTGGAGTCTATAATTAGGCACACGATGCAATTATATCATCCATTCTACATTATCGATGTGCGACTCACCAGCCAAAGATGATTATTAATTATTGCCCTATTGGATTGTTTTGTACACAGACATGATGCACCCTTGATCCAGAGGCTGGGGTGCTGGGCTGGCACGTGGGGCTCCCAGCTTGGGTCTGGTCTAGCTGTAGCATCACAAGCCCATCCAGGGAGCATGCGTAGGCCAAGCCCCTGGGGGCAGGAGGGTCATCTTCAGCCAGACTAGAAAGGGGCACGTAGTCCCAGGTCTTCCCTCCAGGCCTTTTTCCCCAGGGATGTGGCCATGCTGTTCCCAGCCCCAGAGGCCTTCAGCTCCTGTGTTTCAACGGGCTTTAGGAATACAAAGGTGGTCGTTACTTTCTTTCAAGACACCTGCTACGTGCCAGGCTTCTTGCATATGCCGTCGCGTTTGATCATCAACAGTGTCCAAGGTGGATAGGATTCCCATGTTAGAGATGAGAAAGTCAAGGCTCCATAGACTGGGTAGCTTGCTGAGGAATTGTGGAGATCTGAACCCCAGTTTGCTCTACTTCAAAGCCAATTCCTCCTCAGCATGAAGAAATGAACCTCATTTTACCAAGAACACAGAGAAATGGAAGGTTGGACAGAGCTTGGTGTCACATGTTAGCTTCCAGGGAATGGGGAGGCAAAGCCATCCAGGCAGAAGGGCCTCTGGGACCCCTAAAGCCACAGGGTGTAAGTGGCCGCAGCTTTCATGGAAGCCAGGCAGGCGTGATGCTGCTCCACCCTCCAACCCCAGGGCTGAGACAGAGACGCTGTGTGCAGACAGCTGGGCCTGGGAGCTTGTTTGCAATGGTGCCCCTGCAAGCTGTGGGCCTTCCCTCAGGGCAGCAGTGACATCTGGGGCATAGACAGGCCCACGGCCCAGCTGGGTGCCCTTAAGAACACGGTGTCTGGGGAGAGTTGGTGACTTCTGGGTTTTGGGAGGCCCATGGGGCAGGGTTTGACCCAGAGCAAGTCACATTGTCTCTATATCCTGTTCTGCATGCCGCTCCATCCTCATCCTGGTGAAATCAAGGTCAGATAAGAGATAGACCTCAGAAGGAAAACTGGCATGAAAAGGATGGCTTTCTGTGTGGGGGCAGAGGGTGGAGGGTGGGGCTCTCCTGGTCTGGCAGCCGGACCCCGGCGTGGAGGCCGAGTGTATATGAGTGTCAGGATCTTCCTGTACTCCCCAACCCTCCCCCTCACTGCTATATCAATCCTGGTTTACGTTTCCTGTGTTTAGGATGGTCCCACATCTTGAAGGGTCTTAGTGGCTGGGGAGGGACGGACTCTCCCAGCGCTAGCTGACAACGTGCCTGTGAACAGGCCTTGTGCATGCAAACCAACAATCTGGAGTCTATACCCCACCATGTCCTTGATCCAACCCATATCCCCCTGCCCTACAGCACCCCTGCACCCCGCCCCCTGCCCTGGGGTCAGGCATCAGGCAACCGGACACTGGAGCCCACAGTCCACCAGTGACATATCCAAGCTAGCCAGGCCCAGGCAATTTTCCCCGGCCTGGCCTGCCTTGAACATGGGACACACATGAAAGGCTGTGACTGTCCCTCCTGTCTCCTGACCCACCCTGGGGTTCCCCGTGTGGCCCTGTGTGCCGCACTGTGCCTCTCATTTCCAGGGGAGTGGTGAGTAACAATGAATTCTGCCAATGGCATTCCACCCTCTGTGCCCTCCCTCAGTCACCTCCTCACATTTGAGCCCACAGGGACATTTTCATACAACTGCCACAGGGAAGGTCTTGCTTCATGATCGATCCCCAAAGGAGCCCTGCCTGGGGCCTTGACAGTGATTGTCACACCTGGGGGGTGGCTGACTGGGATGGTTATGGTGGGTTGAAGGCACAATGTCTGAGTAGGGTATGGGACAATGATTCTTAACCCTTTTTCGTTTACTTGGAAAGCCACATTTGCACACCCAGTTGTGCATGTATTTTTTGAGGTTTGGCCACAAGGTTGGGACCTCTCAGAGTAGGAATGGGGCATACCAGGAGGCCTCTTTGGATGGGGAGAAAAGGGAGGAGGAGTGTGTGGGGGTAGTGGGAGGAGACATTCCCAGCTCTGGGAAGCAGAGGGCTCGCCCACTGCCTCGATGTCCTCATCTGTTAAATGGGCCTCAGAGCATTTGCTTTTTCTGTATCACAGGATTTGAGCAAGGCGACTTTGAGAATTGATCCCTTTGAAAGATTTTATTTATTTATTTGAGAGAGAGAGCACCAGCAGTGGGGAGGATCAGAGGGAGAGGGAGATGCAGGCTTCCCACTGAGCAGGGAACAGGACGCCGGGCTCGATCCCAGGACTGGGAGATCATGACCGGAGCTGAAGGCAGACATGTAACCAACTGAGCCACCCAGGTGGCCCTTGCTGCAGAGGCCCTTCAGAAAGACATGGAACGTGGTCCCGCTCATGACAGACAACCTAGTGTCAGGAACGTTTGGGGAGGGTCAGCAGCAGCCTCCAGGATTTGGGAGGTGGCTGGAATCTTCTGGTCAGGTTGACAGATGATCCGTTTTTGCACCGGTTCAGTGGCTCATTCAGGTTTTCCACAGGCTCGGCCATCTGATTAAAGTAAAACTATTTCCCTGTGGCATCATTTCCAGGGAGAGGATAAGGAAAATTAAAAATTACAGTAATGATAATAATGCAAAACCCAATATAAATAAACAGGAGAATAAACCGTGGTGGTTTGTGGGAGCTCCGGGCTCCTTCCCAGGCCCAGCAGGGCCGTGGCTGCTGGCTGACCTTGGGGCTGGTGCTGTTGCAGGTGGGGAGCTGGCCGGGGTATTTCTGGGGCTTCTGTGGGGAACTGACCTCTGTTCTCCTCTTCCTGTGTATATGGCCTTGCTTGAGAATCTGGAGGGCTCTTGGGATGGAGTGTGGTGGGGGCAGGGCCTGGCCATGCGGGTGCAGGGCCATGAGTCTTGGATCCTGTTTGGTGAAAATGCTGGCCTTACTCATTTGAGCCCAGAAGAGGGAACAGGGGCTCAGCACTTTACTTACAACAATTGTGGAAACCTGAAATGCTTCTTTTAGGTTCAGGAAAGCCCACATAAATGTTTTTTTCCTTATCCATTCTTTCCCTTTCCTCCCTCTCCTTCTTTGAACTCCTAGTGAAGCAACCCAGAACTAGGTTCTTGGGACACAGAGATGAAGGAGGCCCCACCCTTGGGTGTCTAAGTCTGTAGAGAATTCTTAAAAACCACTGACCTGCAGAAAAAAAATGGAGCTTCCCTCTATCTGATTGGAAGCATCTTGCTATCTGATGGGACCCCAAGCTGCTCATGATTTCCTGCCCCTCCCACAGGGTCTGTAGCATACAGACCCATGGACAGTGACAGCGCTCTGGAAATGTCCAGAGAGGGCTTGTGCCTTCTTGTCTTGTGAGGACAGAGAAAGGGCACTTAACCTAGCTGGCTTCCTGGAGGAGGTGGCCTCTGAGCTGAATCTCCTGGGAGGTGCCCGATGGCCCTGTCCTTGCCCACTGTGCTGTCCCTGCTGTTCCCCAGGAGAGCAGCGTCTATGCTGTGGGGAACAGCTTGAGAGTGGGAACAGAAGGGGAGTGAGGCCCTCCTGCAGCCAGAGCCACAGCATCCACTTTTGGCTGTGCTGGAGGCTGTAGCCTTGTGCTTCTGCAAGTTCCCTGTCTCTAGTTCACACAGTTGCCTGTGCTGCAGGAGGATGATTCTGCCTGTGATTCGTGTTCGCACACGTACCAGGCACAGCACGCCAGGCACTGACAGCTGTCATTGCATTTAACCTTCACCTTCCTATGAGGCCTGGCCACAGTTGGGGGAGCAGAGGACCGAGTCACTGGTCCGGAGTGGCCCCGCGGCATGCGGTCCCCTTCCTGGGGGCCCTCATCCCCCACAGCCAGCATGTGGGGAGTTATCCCTCTTTTCTGTCCCTATTGGCTGCTTCGCCAGTGCCTTCCGTCCTTTTCGTCCAGCCAGTCCCTGGTTGAGGAGCCCAGCTTGTGTTTGGTTTCCTTTTCCCCGGTCCCCACCTCTCCAGTGGGTCAGTTGCCAAAAACAGCAGTTACCATCTCTTGGTCTCCCCGGGTTGTGGATGTGGTGTCAGGACGCTACCTGTGTACTTTGTCATCCTGAAAATAGCTTTGCCAGACCTGAACCCTGCAGTGGGAGGGGCGGGGGGGTGGTGTTGGGGGTGTGGGCGTGCCCACGGCCTTCTTGCGCATGCGTGGGGGGGCGGGGTCTGCACCTCATCTGTTTGGCTCCCCAGTGGCTGCCCCTAGCCACCCTGCCCGCAAGCCACCGTCCTTGCTGCAACTTGCTAAAGCCCGTTCATTGTACTTCCCATGCAGGCTTCTGGGAAGTCTGTGTCCTAAGTCCCAGGACCTGTGAATGTGGTGATCCCATGGCAACCGGGCATGAAGGTTGCGGATGGAATTAGGGTTGCTAATCAGCTGAGATGGGCCTGGATCATCGGCGCGGGTCTCACGTCATCGCAAGATCTCTTCCAATGTGGAAGACGCAGGCAGAAGAGGCAGAGCCAGAGAGAGACTGAAAGATGCCTACTTCTGGCTCACGGGAGGAGCCAGGAGCCAGGAGCGCAGGTGGCTTCTGGAAGCTGGAAAAGGCCCCCGGGAAGGACAGACTGTCCCCTAGAGCCTCCAGGACGAACACCGCCCTGCAGCGGCTGGATTTCAGCCTAGGGAGACCAGTCAGGGCCTCTGGCCTCCAGGACCGTAGGATAATAAATGGGTGTTGTTTTAAGCACCAGGTTTGGTAGTTTGTCATGGCAGCCAGGGGACATTCGCCACCCCGCAGCCTCACAGCTCAGGACCTCATTACCTCTCTCTTCAACGGCGGCCTCCACCTGACCTCTAGTCTTCGTTCTAAAGGGTCCACACTTCATCTTCTTAAAGTGAAGATTATCGCCTCTTGGCCCAGAAGTGATCACTGCCTCCCATCACCGAATCTGCGAGGCTGCTGCACCCGTGCCCTCCGCCTTCTTGCTCTCTGGTGTGGGGAGGCCCCGTGCCCCCCACAGAGGCCAGCGCCCAGACGGGTCCTCCACGTGGCTTCTTCCCGATGCTCAGTCTCTCTCTCTCCAGGCTAGCTGCACCAGGGTTAACCACGTTCCTCAGGTCAGGGCCTTTGCATCTGCTGTTCCCTCTGCCCCAAACGTTCTTCCCCCAGATATCCACGTGGCTAGCTCCCACATATTGCTCACACCTCTGTCCCCCCCCGCCCTTTTCCTCTTACTCTGTTCTCTTTGTGGCTCTGCAGCCTGACATGGCAGCTTCCTCTTAGCTTGCTCCCCTCAATGCTAGAGCTGCGGTGCCTGGAACAGGACCTGCTAAACAGTAGGTGCTCAGAGAATATTTGCTGGAGGAACACGTCATCTTCTAGCACTTTAAATACAAAATGGATGCTGGTAGGTCATTGTATCTTCAGTACCACCCTCTCCCTGAGCCTCAGGTCTCTATATTCAGGCGCTTCCTGGATGCCTCAATTTAGCTGTTCCACAAGCATCTCCAACATTGCATTCTTGTCTCCTGTCTGTATCCTCTGATGCCTCGTCCCAGTCAGTTAAATAGTTCTCCACGATCCCGCTTTCTCCCACTCTCCACACTCAGTCTGTCAGCCAGTCCTGCCGCCGCTGCTTCCAGAACACACCCAGACACACAGCTGGTCACCTGTCCCCATCTTCACTGTCACCCCAGCCCTCGAAATGGTTGTCCTGCTTCCCCACAGCTTCGTCAGCACACAGCAAAGGATATTTACATTTTTAAAGCTGTACAGTGGGCAGTGCCTGGGTGGCTTGGTGAAGTGTCTGCCTTTGGCTCAGGTCATGGTCCCAGGATCCTGGGATTGGGTCCCGAGTTGGGCTCCCTGCTCAGCGGGGAGCCTGCTTCTCCCTCTCCCTCAGCCCCTCCTCCCCCCATGCTAACTCTCTCTCTCTCTCTCAAGTAAATAAATAAAATCTATAAAAAATTAAAAAGGTACAGTTGTTTTATGGAGAAGTTACAAAGATAGCGCAGAGCTCCCCTCACCCCCACCCAGTTTTTGCTACTGTTGCTATCTTCCATTACCAGGGCACGTTTGTCACAACTAAGGAACCCAGGTGGGCACCTTGCTGTTAACTGAGCTGTATCCTTCGCTCAGATTTCACTAGTTTTTCCCTGTGTCCTTTGTGGGTGTCAAGGTCCCATCCGGGGTCCCACAGGACATGGAGTCATCATGTCTCCTCAGCTCTTCTGAGCTGGGGTGGTTTCTCGGACCCTGCTTGTTTGCGACGACTTGGCAGTTTTGAGGAGTACTGGTTGGTTCTTTTGCCGAAGGCCTTTCAGTTTGGGTTTATCTGGTGTTTCCCTCATGCTGAGGTAGGAGTTAGGATTTGGGGAGGATGGCCACAGGGGTGGAGGGCCCATCTCAGCACATGGCCCTTCTCAGTGCGATGGCTCCCAGGAGACACAGACCTGTCACCTGCTGGGGCAAAGCTTCATTCACGTGGGTTCCTTCCTTCTCTCCTTTCTTTGGAAGTGAGTCACTGAGAGCAGGGGGCAGGCAGGTGGGGAGGAGGGGATTGAATCTGTCTCCTGGATGGCAGAGCCTCAACAGACATCACTGGGAGTTCTATATGGGAGATTTGTCTCTTCTTCCTCAATTATTCATTCATTTGCTGATTGATTCATCATTTATATGCTAGTGTGGAATCTCAGGCATTTATTTTAATTCAATACCATGTTATTTATTTGCTGCTCAAATTGTTCCAGCTTTGGCCTTTGGATGCTCCTTCAGGTGGGCTCCTATGTCCATATGACTTGTCCCCATGTCTGTTATTTTGAGCACCTCCTTACCTTCTGCCACTACTTCCTGCTGCGGGCTAATCCAGTACTTTCCCTGACCCGGCCCTAGAACCAGCCATGTCTCCAGGAGCCCTAGAGTCCTTGGAGTCCTTGGAGTGGAGAGTTGTATTAGAAACTGAGGTGTGGGTGCTGGGCGTGTCCACTGGCAGTAGGTCAGGGATCTTTTAAAAACACAGAATGAGTCACATATTTTTTTTCCACTTAGAATATAACACACAGCTTACCATGGTGATCAGGCTCCCGGCCATATTTCCAGTCTTGTTTGGAACCTCTGTAGTGCAGAGGCTTCTCTGACAGACCCACACACTCACTGGATCTTCTCGTGTCTTCCCCTGGCTGGCTCTGGGCCTCAGCAAAATGCTGCCGGACTGCGGCTCCGTGAGAGGCGTGGTGGCAGGGCCCCTATGGTCTTCCGGTTGCTCGGTAGGTCCTGGCACCTGGCAGTGCTGAACAAATGGGTATGGAATGGGTGGCTACCCATTTGTTTGTTCTGTCCTCCGCACTCGGCAGTCTGATGGAAAGCCTGTCCCTCTCTAGAAAGCTTTAGTCTTCTCGTAAGGCCTCACTCAAAGGTGCGTGAAGCCCTTATGCTTACCTGTGACCCACAAAACTGCTACCCCCTCTTTGGCTCCTGGAGCTTTTGGCACAAGTCTCTAAAAGCACCCAGCACGTGGAGCCCTACATAGCTTGCAAACACCCTATTCTTGCTCATAGGGGGAGCTTTGAGAGGTGCCAACCATGACTTGCCTGTCTCTGCTCTGCAGTTCAAGGCCCCCCGTAAATGTTTGTCGGGAATTCTGAAACTCTCCATTTGGGTTCCCTGACCATCTTCAGCAAAAGCAAGCCACCAGGGGAGCCATTTCCAGCCCTCAGAAAGCACTTGGAAGACCATGGCAAAGGTGGCCTCCCATTCGCTTTCTCTTTCTTTGGTAGAAAGAGCTGGAGGGGGGAAAGTTCATTTCCAGCAAAGCTTGCTGATATTTCAGTGGCTATAAAGCAGGTTCCGCCATCCCCAGTCTTATCTTAAAATCTCCTTGATGTCTGGTTGCTTTTCCCCCCACCTCTGAAGATCAATAATATTGCAGAAGTGAGAGATCAAAGTTTCTCAAGTGGTGGTTGAGGAGGGGTGGGGGCAGGGTGTGGGGGGGTGGAAAGAGAGAGTTCCCATTAAACTCACCCCTGGATGATGCTTCCAGATGCACAAAAGCTTGTTACCTGCTCTCATCTTTCTTTCCTTCTCTCCCTTCTCTCCGTCCCCTTGCCTCCATCCTTCTCTCCCTCGCTCTCTCTCCCATAAACAAAGCCACAGCCTCAAACAACATCTTGTAAAGCACATTATAAAATGCTTCTAATAAATCCCTAACAGCCTTGGCCATAACCAGCTGAGAGAATGGTGATTATGACACGAAAGTGTCAGGTTAGAACAATAAATTGGGCCACGCGAGCAGGGATTTATTTTTCTTTGTAAGTGTGCTATAAAGGTCCATATAATTTCACAAATAAATACGAACATTGCTTAGTAAATGGCTCCTGGATTTAGAGCCCCAGGACCACAGGAAGGAACACATTAGCACCAAGGGTGCCATTTCAGATATGGGGCAGATCAGCCCAGGGGCCGCCAACCAGATGACACTCAGCATACCCGACCATTTTCAAATGCGTGAGGCTTTCCAGGCTAGGGCAGCAGGAGGGCTGGGCAGTTCCTGGGGTCCAGGACCAGAACTGGAGGCCAAAAGGGGAGTGGTGGGCCCTGGGATCCTTGGTCTGTGAGTCCTGGGCTGAACAGGAAAGATAGAGGAAGAAGGCAGTCTCCTAGCTCCAGGTCCAGGGAGTGGAGAGTTGTTGCAATCAGGTGAGCTGGTAACCCTGGAAGGCAGGTGACCAGCCTCTAAGTTTGCTGGCTCTGAGGGCTCTGCCAGGTGGCTGGACTTCCGGTTTGAAAACTGGGACAGTTGGTCACCACACCAGTCTGAGAGCAGTGATTCTAGGGCTGCTTGATTGTAGGGATGTGTGCCCTTGGACCCTAGGTATGGGGAAGAAGGGAAAAGGAGGTGAGGAGTTCAGAGAGAGTGGAATTGGATTTATATCAGTGTTCTCTAACTCTGGCTGCACATGAAGTGCTTTTAAAAACTACGTCTGGGGGCACCTGGGTGGCTCAGTGGGTTAAAGCCTCTGCCTCTGGCTCAGGTCATGATCTCAGGGTCCTGGGATTGAGCCCCGCATCGGGCTCTCTGCTTGGTGGGGAGCCTGCTTCCCCCTCTCTCTCTGTCTGCCTCTCTACCTACTTGTGATCTTTGTCTGTTAAAAAATAAATAAAATCTTAAAAAACAAAACAAAACAAAACAAACTGTGTCTGTCCTCATCTCAGACCACGAAATTAGAGCCCCTAAGGGCAGGGTCCAGATGCAGGTACTGTGCCAGGCTCCCCCGGTGACCCTGAGGTGCACGGGTCAGGATTCAGAGACATGGAAGATCGTCCCCTCCCGCCTATCTACCCTGCAGCTTGGCTGCACCTTCCCTGCGCTTGTAGGAGCTATCCTTTGATCCATGGTTTCTTTTCTCTTGCCACCATCACCACCTCCCCCCACCCCATTTAAATACCAAATCAGCTGGGCTCAAACAAACCATATTGGCTAATTCAGTTGTGAATCCATCAGGAACACTGGCTGACCCTTTCCCATCTGGTGCTTTTCTTTTACAAACACAGCCTAGATAAGAAATGATGACCTGCATTTTCAAACCAAAGATGTTACAAATAAAAGTCCATCCTAATGGGCATTCTTCTTCATAACTAAGAGAAGATGTTGGGCTAACTTTGGTAGGATGCCTGTCTCTTTGCCCCGTCCATACTGGCTGTGACCTGGAGCTTACTTACCATTGCAGTCCATCAGCTTGCAGGGCTTGGCTGGCAGGACTCACAGACTCTAAATTTAAACCTAGCATATTCTCCTATGCTCTTGAAATTTTGTGTGAGGACAGTTTGACTGTGTGGGATGTGAGCCCTGGACCTAGGGGTGGTGAGAGCCTTCTGTTATGGCCTGTGCAAGAGGGTGGATCAGGGCTCCCAAGAAATGGAGTTTGGTCTCCATGGAAACCTGATTGGGTGCGTATAGTTATGAGACCTCCTCTCACGTTCTTCTAGCTACAGTTGTCTGAACTCCAGAACCTGTTACCTGCAGCCCAAATCCGCTCGAACACTATAACAATAATGCCTTAATTACCTAGTACTCTGTCCTGTCATAAAGCAGACGTCTCTGGGGTCTCAGTTGATGCTGATTTGCATTATCTTCTCATTATTTCAGGAGGGCAGAAAACATATAGAGATTTAGAATCAGATGTTGGGTCTCAGTTCCATTTCACTTAATGGCCTTCTGACCTTGGACAAATCACTGAGCCCCTTAGCTCTTTAGTTTCCTTCTCTGTATGATGGGAATAATGGGATGACAGACCCATGAAGTGTACAATGTTATGTAGAGTGTCTGGCACGTATTTGGTCTTTGTTGTCCTTGTGCTTCTTACCTCTGTCCCCAACTTCTTCTTTTTCCCCCCTGGTCTGTTGAGATACTCACATGAGCTAATATATGTAAAGTCCTCATGCAAGACACCATATTCTTACTCAGAACTCTTGTAGTTATTACTCCAATACCTTTTTTCTCCTGGGCTATACCTAGAGACTAGAACCATTTGCCTTTCTGTACAATGAAGGCCATGAAGCATGTGTCTTGCTTTGCCATCTCTCAGACCTCACCATGGGAGTATCAAACATCAGCTTCTTTCTTTGCTCTCTGCCTTCCAAGGCCTTGCCTTTTTTAAGGGAACTCACTGAAGTCCAGCCTTTTTGAGGAAGGAAGGCTGGGATTTCTTAGAGATGGTGAAGGAGGAAAGACTTTAAGGTCCCTACAGAGGTTTATCAG
Source organism: Lutra lutra (assembly GCF_902655055.1). Taxonomy (NCBI): domain Eukaryota; kingdom Metazoa; phylum Chordata; class Mammalia; order Carnivora; family Mustelidae; genus Lutra; species Lutra lutra. The sequence continues at coordinate 44,377,827 of NC_062279.1, read as the reverse complement.
GGCAACCCTGCCCCTGAGGGCCAACCCATGCCCCCTGGTTGACTTTGCTCAGGCCATCTGCCCTTGACTCTGTTGTCCAATTTGAAGGATCATCCTTCCTTGTCTTCCCAAAGCCTGCTCATCCTCCAGGACCCAGGCCTAGTCCTGTCTCCTCCAGATAGCCCCCTTCTCCAACTATTCCGACTTCCTGAATACTTACCACTCATGAGGCCTGCATACTGGGCCCTGGGCTGGCTGTTTTCTTGTGGTCCCTCTGTCCCTCTGCCACCACCTCTTCCTGCTCTGTCCTCTGGGAGGCTGACCTACCTGGACTCCCTTCCTTGACTTCAGGTTGGGTTTAGCCAACAGAAGGAACCAATAGAAGATGAGAGGACAGGAAGAAGGGGAGCTGGGAGTACGCATTCCCTGCTCTCTTTCCCTGCAGGGTTGCTTTGGGTTGCCACAGCTCTTGTTAGATGGACTTTTCCCTACAGCGATATGCTCTCTGGCTTTTCCACTGTCTCCTTCCACTAGCTCAGGCCTAGGATAGTGGTACACATTATCCCTTGTGGCTTTCTGGAAACCTTTCCCATATATTTTAAAGCAGCACTCTCATTAAACTTTCTTCAATTATCCAGCTTGTGTGCACCATCTGTTTCCTGCTGAGACCCCAACTGATATGACTTTGGATGGAGCCGTATCCAATTTAACATTTTAGTATACACTGTTCTATGTCGTCCTTTGGTTGTTTACCTTACGCACATTAGGGTTAGGGTTTTAGGGAAGATATGACTATCTTCTAGATATGTTGGTATCCCCAAGCTTGCCATAGTGCTGACTTCATGCTGGGCATGTAGCAAATGCTCACAGAATTGCCCAAGAGAAGGACTGCCACGCATGTGGACTTATAACTTCCTTTCTTTACTGCCTCTGCTCCAGGTGTGGGGGTCTAATGGCTGCCTCAGAAGAGAAGTTCTGAGTTGGGTGGGCAGTGGGAGAGGCCAGATTTGGAAACGAAGCTCACACTTTAGGCTGAGAGAGGCACCAGGGCAAGACCCTTTGTGACTTGGGAGGAAGTCTGGGCAGGCCAAACCTCGTATCCAGAAAGCACCGGGGTTGGCATTGGGTGGGAAAGGGCAGTCTGGGAACCCTGGCAGGCAGGAGGTGACATTGTACCTCCTGGCAGGCAGATGGGCAAAGCCTGGTGATAGTCTGGGGCCAGGCAAAGTGCAGAGGCACAATAATGAAATCAGAAGTCATCTAAATGAGAAGGAACATTAAGACCATCTAGTTCTGTGTTGCCCAGTAGGACAACGACTTGACACATGTGGCCGTTGGGCACTTGAAATGTGACTGGGCTGAACTGATGCATGTTGCGTGTTTTAAACACATGCCAACTTTCAAACCTAGTATGAAAAAGACTAGAGAATGATTGCATCAAAAACTTTTATATTCAGTATATGTTGAAATGATAATATACATATCACATTCAATGATACAAATTATTAAAATTAATTTCACACATTTCTTTTTACTTTTTCAATGTGGTTACTAGAAAGTTTAAAATTAGATACATTGTTCACATCCTATTTTTAGAGGACAATGCTGGTTTAGTCCAATGTTCTATTTTACAGATGAAGAAACTGAGGCTCAGAGAGGGGAAGAGAGTACCTAAGGCCACACACCCAGTGAAGTTTAGATAGGGAAAGCTGTGGCGGGGTTGGAGGGCAGCGCACAGGTACTTTTTTTTTTGAGAAAGAGAAGGTGAGTGGGAGGAGGGGCAGAGAGAGATGGAGAGAGAGAATCTTAAGCAGGCTTTGTTCCTAGTGGGGATCCCCACATGGGGCTCAACCCCATGAACCTGAGATCATGACCTGAACCAAAATCAAGAGTCAACACTTAACTGAGTGAGCCATCCAGGTGGCCCTGCATCAGGTACTTTTGTATAAACTATGGGGGGGTGTGTGCAGAGAGAGAGAACAAGGGCCCAGTGGCCTATCCCCCAAATAGAAGCCAGCAGTCTCATCTTGGCCTGTGTTTGGGACTTGCATACATTTGGCATAGGGGCCTAAGACTTTCTTTGGAGGCACTGACATACACCCACCCAGGAAACCCATCTCTCTGGAGGAATGGCTCCGTGGTGAGTGCTTGGTCCTTTGGCAGGGCTGGGGAGAATCCTCTCTGCACATGACCTTGGCCCAGGCAGCCTAGATAGGATGTAGCAAACAAGACAAAAGGTGGTTCAGAGAGCTGTGTCCCCAGCCCCTGCTATCTCACTGGGGTTAAACAGGACTTGCCAGTCATCTGTGGAGGCTTCTAAAGCTACAGGACTCAGCCACATCTGAACAGATTCTGCAACTATTTCTTGAGCATGTCCTCCATACCCAGGCCAAATAAAGGAGAAGGTCCTGGGCTTTGTGCCTTTATGGTCTGGGAAAAGATACCCTGTGACACATGAAACAACTCAAGAAAAATGATACGCAGCAAAGGTTGAGTTTCAAGTGGGTAGCCCAGACTGTGGTTGGGATGTGGTGGGGGTGTGGTTGGGCAGATGGCTTGGTTTAGGGAGAAACCTGGCCTAGGACCCCTGCATAGTTGAGTTCTGAGGCTAACGAAGTCAGTGATTTGGGCGGGTCATACTCTCTCCAGTTTCCTTGTCCTCATTTGCTCAGTGGGGGAAGAGCTGCCATCTGGGTCCCACTCTCCAGGCATGGCGGGGTGTCACAGGAATGCCACACATGACCAGGAAGAGGGTGCCATTGTTTCAGTGGGAGCAGCTGAGGTGTGCCCATGAGGGAGGCTGGCCAGCCATAGAACTTATCTTCAAAAAACGAATGCTTCTGAGTATGAAAGGGGATGCTATTAATATTAAAATTGGGACAAGAGTACGGAGGGAAAAATTGTTCTGTGTAAATAGGACATATGGCACTTTATTGGGAAGAGGCCAAAGGCACAGCTAGGACAAAATCCCCAATGGCTTGGGAAGCCAGCAGCAGGGGAAAGGCTTTGTGCTAGAGGTCAGAGGGCAGGAAGCGGACAGTTGGGGTTAAGTACGGGTCAAGGCCTGAAGGGGTTTGGGGAGGGCGCAGACTGAGGCAGAAGCACGAGCACAGATCGTGGCAGAGGACCTGGTTTGGACCCTGGTGTGGGACATCCCTGCAGTCTTGAATGCCTGCTTCCCCAGGCACTGGGGATCTAGAATGAGAGCTTGGCAGGAGACCTGAAGTGTGGGGACACAGCAAGGTGTTTCTGTTCTCATTACTGACACTACAGGTGAGCATTTTTGCGGGTGTCCCTGGCAGCTGATGGAGGAAAGCCTGCTGTTCAGAAGCCCACAAGGCAGTTCCAGAACACTGCCCCAGTGAGGCTGCAGTCACTAGAGGTGGGGTGAGGACCCCCAGCCCCGCCCCAACCCCAAACAATGAGCTCTGTTGAGCCAGCCTGTTCCTGGGTAGCAGGAAGTCCTTGGGCCAAGCCCCACACATGAAGAGGGCCTTGGAAGAGGTGCCCCTGTGACCTCCAGCTGGAGGCCTCAAAGGGGCCCATTCTTCCTGGCTATGGGCTTGGGGTGGGAGGCAACAGCGCTGTGGCTTCGACCCTAGAGAAACATGACTGGCCCAGTGTTCTGGCCTTTGCCCGGCGGCTCTCTTGGTTCCATCTGCTGACCTCATGGGCTTGGCCTGCAAGTCTGTCTGGGCTGCTGTGTGAAGCTGGGGAGACAGAACCTCTTCTTTCCTCACAGTGGCCCCTGAGGGTCAGGTCTAACTCTTCTGGGGACCGAATCCTTCCTGCTGCCTCTCTCTGCATACCTAGAGCCCCCCTTCCTCTGTCAGTCTTCCCCACAGCCTGTCACTGGGCCCACAGGGATTTCACATGGAACACTCTGGGCCTCCTGCCAGGTGCAGTGGTGAAACCCTGTCTTCACGGGCCCCAGGGATCGAGTCTGTGCTTTTCTATTCTGTGCAAGCCCCACTCCCCACATGCTGGGATTCCCCTTCCCACGCTCCGTTAACAGACACAGGCAGCTTCTGATGCCAGACATCGTCACTGGCACCCCGAGACTAGTCCTCGCCCTGAGGGAGTGATGGCACGTCCTCCTAGCAAGATTCCAAGTGGAGCCTTCCAGCGTTCTGGGCTGTCTTTAAATAGACCCAGAGGGCCTCGTCCTTAGAGCTGTCTTTTATTTTATTTTATTTTATTTTTATTTTTTTAAATGATTTTATTTATTTATTTGACAGAGAGATATCACAAGTAGGCAGAGAGGCAGGCAGAGAGAGAGAGGAGGAAGCAGGCTCCCTGCTGAGCAGAGAGCCCGATGCAGGACTCGATCCCAGGACCCTGAGATCACGACCCCAGCCAAAGGCAGAGGCTCAACCCACTGAGCTACCCAGGCGCCCCTAGAGCTGTCTTTTAAAAAGGTCCATAAACTTGGTGAAGTCCCACAGCTTGAAGGGGTCTGGTAGATCTTTAGGGCACTATCTTGTTCCCCACTGAAATGTAGGCAGGCCTGGCCTGTCTTTCTTATAGTGTCCTCTTTATTCACATAGCTGGTCCCATGAGAAAATCTCTGCATTTTTCCATCATCCATTGATTCCTGGGGATAGAGCCCAACAGTCCACCCTCCCCTCATGTTTTCAGGCTACTTGGGATTTGTTTGAATCAGGTATGACACAGAAATGACTATCACGAAGGAAGAAGTTTATATTCAGAGATCCCTAGACACAGGAGGGAAGGCACACCATGCCGCGGGGGCGACACAGGGAAACACCAGGCCCAGTTAGGAGGCAGAGGGAGTGAGAGGAAAATGTGTGAAAAAATGCGTGAGGCAGAGTGATCATGCCCAGGACTGGCTGGTTTGAATAATTTCAGCAGGTCTGGGGCACGAGGGCCGTCCCGCCGTCTGGAGGCTGACCACGGGATGAGGGGGCTGGAGATAGGGGTTGGAGTGGAGTGGGAGGGCCCAGTAAGGGAGGAGGTTGGGGCTGTGGACCCTGGACTGGTTGGTTCACTAGCCCTGGGAGCGACAGTCCCTCCATTGTCAGCAAAGCCGTAGGATTTCAGAGCATCCCATACAGAAACTGGAAACTGTGGCTATGACTTCATCTCTTTGCAAAACCCTATAGAGATTCTGGCCATTGTGCTGCAAGAAGTTCAACAGCACAATTTCTCTGTTCTTGGGACTCTGGTTCAAACTTCAAGGCCCCCCCGGGAAGTTCTCCCTCTCCCCGCTCCTGATGCCACTGAATGGAATCCTTTCCTCCTCCCACAGAACCTGCCTGCCTCTGGGCAGTACCCACTGTTCCACACTCTAGTTTGGGGTTCGTTGTCTTTCTGCTTGCCTTCTCCCCAGGAATCAGGAGATCTTTGCGGGTCCACCTCATCTTGTGAGCCCTGTGGTGCCTACCACAGGCCCGGCCCACGCAAAAGGGTCTGTAAGTGCTGCTAGGGCACTGAATGAATGGGGACTGTGGGCCACGTCCCTAGCCATGAGGGGGTCATTTGCATCTCAGTGGAACTCTGGACAGTGTCTGCTGTCTTGGGGTCCCTCTTGAGAAAACAGCAGGAGACACAACGTGTGGGGACCCAGCAGATATTTCTGGTCTCATTACGGACACCACAGGTGAGCATTTTGGTGAGTGTTCCCCGGCTGCCAGTGGGCTGTGCCTGGAGAGGTTCTCATCCCGGTGTTCATGAGCTCACAAGGGTCCTTCAACTCCTGCGCGTTCATATAAAATATACGTGCTAACTTTCGCAAGGAGAGAAGATCCAGGTGTTAATCAGATTTTGGAATTGCTCCAAGCTTGTAATAAGGTTACGAGCCAAAAAAAGGACGGTCGCTGCCAAAACTGTCATCCAGAGCTGGTGTCTGGAAGCCTATGGCTGCCTGTCTCCAGGTCAACTCTGTGCAGCACCTGTTTTCCCCAGGGGGGCCCTGCTCTAGGCCCTTCCTTCTCCCAGTATTGGTCCCCCTTGGCTCTTCTGCAGGGCAGCGTCTCCAGGCTCCAAGACTTTAATTGTAAGTGTGAGGTGGGAGTGATTTAAGGTGTTCCAGATTGTCCCCCCCTGGCTAGTCAGACTCTGATCTCATATCCCTGGTGACTGGGCTCGTGTATTGTTTCATGTGCCAAAGGACCAGTCCAGGTACCTTCTCTAGTGCTGCAGGAGTCGCCTGCTCCCCCATCTCCCTCCCACAACCCTGCCCAAGGCTGTCCAGGCCTGCAGGAGCCTGGGGGCTGTGGGGAAGCTTTGCAGAGGTCAGTGTTTACAGCAAAGATGAGAGCAACGCCTACCATGACGTTGTTCTTATGACTGTCAGCAACAGGAACAAAGGTAGAACATTAGCTTGCTCTGTGCCAGGTTCTTTCCTGTATCCCTTCTCTCATTTGACTCTTAAAACAGCCCTAGGAGACAGGCAGTTTTATTTCCCCCATGCCCATTTACAGAGGGAAACTGAGGCACAGGAAGTTCTGTTACTGACCCAGGGTCACACAGCTAATAAAGGCGGAGCTGGAATTTAGACCCAGGTGTGTCGTGTGTGCAAGCTCACACCTGTGGCCCCTATAAGTGTTGCTGAGAGCCTAACTGCCCCCCTGTCCTGGGAGCCTGCATTCCTCTGCCCTCTCTCCATGGCTCCCATCGCATTCTGTCCTTCCATGTAGAAGCATTCATGACACAGAGTTGCCTGTTTCTACAGTGTGAGCTCCATGAAAGCAGGGCCTGGGTCCCTCTCATTCTTCTCTGTAATCCCGGAGCTTGACACAGCTGACAGCCCTAATCGGTGAGAAGAGTGGACTGCCACTGGGGTCTTGTCTGGTTCTGTCATGAGATGTGGCCTTGGACCTGACCCAGGCGTGATGGCCCGTGTGCAGCTGACGGGGTGCCCTGGCCTGCTGGCTTCATGCGCTCCCCCGACCTTGTGCCCTAGACGGGTCTTAAAGGGAAGGGAGGCAGTGATGACAGTGTTCAGTGAGTCTCCGGCAGCCCCTCTGCCTGCTTGTGGTGCTAGACCTCGATGGGAAGTGACATCTCATCTTGTGTCTTGACCTCTCCCTCTCTCCTTCCCTGGGGACTTGTGGCCCAGAAGCTGATTGGGAAGGACAGGCCTAGTTTTACTGGAACAAGTGTGTCAGTGGAAGGGCACAGGCAGCCCCTCCCTGCCAGGATGCGGGCCAGTCTGCACCAGCTGGGCCCATTCTGACAAAGAGGGCTGAGGCCAGCGGGCCATGGGTTGACTCACAGGGGCCTGCAGGGACCTCTCTTTTCGGGCCTGGGCTGTCTCTCCGATCAACCAATTCTGAGGATCCTTTACCTGTGGTCTTCTCTCTTCCTCTCCATGAAGCCACAGGAGCTGGGGGCTCTGGGATACAAGCTGGACTGAACCCTGGATTCCAGGACCAGGAGACATTGATGCTCTTGCCCCAAGTATAAGCTTTTGGAACCAGTGGGAGCAACCTCCTCATCATGGATTCCCATGTCTGAGCAAGGTGCTCCGTCTGGAGCCAGGTTCAGAAAGCTTTGTGAGCAGAGAAGTGGGGCGAGGGAGCACATAGCCGGGTGGAGAAGTGTCAGAGAGGGTGCATGTGTGTGGAGAAGGTGGGCCCGGGGGACTTCCCGAGCTGAAGCAGAAGTGGCTGGGAGGGCTTTCAAACCACGCGGCTAATCTGGATGTGCCCGAAGTGGTTTAAGGTATCAAAGTGGATGTCCACGGCTGAACCAGACTTGGTGTTCCCTTGAGTCCCTGGGGTGTGACTCCTGTCCTTCAGAAAACCCACCCAGCGTTTGTCAATGACCTTGGGTGCACACAGCTCCCCTCCAGCCATACGCTTGCACTCTTGCTGGAGAGACCATATGTGCGGGTACAGAGGCACACCAGCCAACAGTGAGCCTGCCATCCAGAGCGTGGCGTCAGTGTGTGGGGGACAGAGCACAGGAGGAGCTAGGGAAGGAGGGCTCCACGCAGAGGGGGCGCCGGCGGAGGCTCACACAGAGGCTTCTGTGAACGGGGTGGGGCCGGGAAGCAAAGAGCCTCCAGAGTGGATGGAATTGTGCCACATGGCGCTGGCGGCACCAAGACCACCCTTCCAGCTCTAATCTGAGCCACGGCCTTGTTACCATCACAGCCCCTCGCACAGTGCCCACCGAGGCGAAGACTTCGGGTTTACTAGACGGGACAGTGGACAGGGAGACAGGATGCTCTTTTCCTCCCTCCTCCCTTCCTCATGAGCCAAGCGCTGTTTACAGCCGTGACCCCGAGAGACCAAACGGCTCTCCCTCATGGAGTTTACCTTCGTCTCTGCCACCCAGTCCAGCCTTCAGTTTTTCATCTCTCAAATGGGACTACTTCTGCCTCCAAAGCTTTTCAAGTCAGTGGAACTTGCAGTCATAAGCCGGGCTGGTTGTCACCATGGAAGGAAAGCAGAGGACCTGTCCTTTCATGGGGACACCTTCCACCACCACCACCAACACAGGAAAACAGGAGGGCAGCCCGGGATGCCTGCGATGCACACGTCCCCGGGCCCTGCTTGGCTGCTCCCATCGCACACATTCCTGCTTCCTGGTGTCCCGCACCCTCTCTCCCTTTGGCCATGGGCATGACAAGAAGGCTCATGTTTGCCTGCGTTTCTGGGAGCTATTCATGGGTGATTTCCACTCCGGGGGCTCCAGTCCTCTGCAGACTAAACACCGAAACAATTATTGTTTAATTTCAAGTGAAAGGAGCACCGAAGGAGACATGGTGTGACCTTTTCTGTGTATGTATCTATAGATAGAGATATATAGACATTGGAATTTATTTCCCCTGGGAGAAAAGTGCCACCGTGCTGCCAGCTGGGTTTGTGTTCGGAGCTGTGTTTGTGTACAGCGTTATGTGTAATTTATTTCCCCGGGGAAGATCGGCTAAGATGGCGCATCTGATTCCTAGTCGAGGTTGCTGTTTCTGTTTTTCTTAAATAAACCAATCCACCCCCTACCCTGAAAGAAAAACGTTCTCCTCCTGCCAGCTGCCTGATTTGACCAGTGTCTTATTTCACAATGCCTCCGCAGAGGGCTTGGACTCCAGTCTGCACATCCCCTGGGACCCCACACCAACCAGCCTTTTTCTGTTGTAGGGGCTGGGGGTGGGTGGCAGGGGACGCCAGAATGACTGGGGCCGAGGACACACATGGCTGGGCTGGCCCTGCCTTTTGTCATCATTCTGGAAGGCTCCGAGGGAGACCCCTGGGCCTTTCCTGCCCTCTGCAGGAGCTGGCTTTGACCTGTTGGAAGGGATGTCCTCACGCTGCTTCCACCCGTCTCCCCAAGGCCCAGAGCCACCTAGGGAGGCAGCTCTCTAGACCCCCCCAGTAAATAAATAGGAGCTACAGCTCTCTGCATTCCCTGTCCTCTGTGCCTGATGTCTGGGAGATGAGAAATATTTAGAAAGCATTATTTAATTAGTTAGCAAATGCAACGCTTACTTTAATTTTGTAAATTCAGTAGGCGCAAGTGCCCACCCACCTGTTCCGGTTGCCATAACAACTTTAAATTTCATTTGTGGTCTCTGCTGATGTTTCTCTTTGTTTGTGTGTCTATATGTGTCTTATTTGTCTGGGAGCGAGTGTGTGGTTTCTGTCCCATTCTCCTCTTTCCCTGAGCCCCACTGGGGTGCTTCCTATTTCATCTCATTCTGTTTAATGCCTCTCTTCCATCCTCCACTTCCTTCAGGGTCTCTGTTGATTGCCTTCCCTCGATGTTGGGTTTAGGGCAGACTTCTCTTCTTGCATTGCTGGAACCCATGGGCCGCAGTTCTCAAAGCTTCTCTCACGTACCATAGGCATGGGGGAATCAAGGGCTGCCTCCATGGTGTGATTTCAGGGATGCCAAGAAGATCCCTCGAACTCAGAACAGCAACCCAACCCTGTGTCATGGTGCCTGAAATTTCCCAACTGCAGCTTTGTGACCCGGGTCCTTCCCTTAAAGGCATGGTGAGTGCTTTTCAAGGGAAGAGGTGTCAGGAGGCTCTGATGGCATCTGTTGCTGGTTTTTGAGGATGAGCAAGAGACCATTGGGATATCGGTGGGGAATAGTTGCAGGAAGAGAGCACGGACAAGAGGGCATCTCTGAGGATGCGTTCTCCCCTATGCATGCTTTTGCCAGGGAATTCACAGACCTGGACTCACACACCGTGTGGGCCTGGGTGAAGAGTGTTGGCCACCCCAGGCTTCCTGGGCCTCTTGAACAAGCTTGACCTGACACTTCAGTGATGTGGGAACTCCCCTGCTGAGGAGCAGGGAGACATGATTGCAGTGGGGTCTGGAATGCAACCTAAAGGGAGAGAAACCCAGAAGTTGCCTCCACCAGAGGCAGGAAACGTTGTCCATGAGGAGCTTGGAACTTTAGCTAAACACGTGGGGTCCCAAGAGGAAGAGTGAAGCATAGAGATTGAAATTGGACTCACCTGGGAATGTTTTAGGTTGGGTTTCCCCAAAAGTAAACATGGATCCAAAATTTATTTAGGAGGTGATCCCAGGAGTGGAGAAACGAGGCAGGGCAGGGAAGAAAGCCAATAAAGGGCTTATTGTTAGGCAGGGGACACCTGTGGGAAACTGGGACTCATTCTGGGGAATAGTACAAAGCTCTGGGGAATAGTACAAAGCATGCTGGAGAGTTATTCCACCTGAAGGGTGAGAAAATTGAGTATGAATCTCTCAACACTCCAGCACTGCCTGATGCTGCTTCTGGGTGCGTTGATTCCCCAGCAGTCTGGCAAGTCTGGAGGGAGAGCTGCAAGCACATTGGGATGCTATGAGCATGGACTGGAGAGAAGTGCTTAGGGAACTGACTGCATCTGCTAGGGTCCACCCAGATCCCTCCTGTTTCAGTTTACTGTTTCTTCACTGCTTCTTCCAAATGGTGACTGATCACAGTTTCTTGGAAGGGTGGGGCAGGAAGACAATTAGAAGGTTAGTGAGACAAACTTAAGTTTTTGCTGCTGCAGTTGGTATGGAGGCTGTCTCATTTTCATCATATTGCCCTTCTACTACTAGTTCTTAGTTCTTCTCCTGCTCAGCTAGCGTGTCTGCTCTTCTTGCTTGCCTGGTGGGATAGACCAAGCTGTTATCCCTGAGAGGATGAACCCCTTCAACCCTGATAAGAAGGAGTCAGTTCTAGGGCCAATGGATAGCCTTCTATTCTACCCTAGCACCATTGCTAGAATTCTGTCCATTTGGTTATTCAATTCATCCTCTGTGATGGGCATTGAGAAAACTCTGTACATTTTGTCTGTATCTCCCAATCTTGAACTTTCCAGATCCCTGACCATAACTAGGTTTAAACCATTCGACTGCTCAGGAATGTGTGAATACCATAACCGCAGGCCCCCTCTCCTACCACATCAGATTGGTGATTAGTTGAAGTACTTGAGGCTCTCTCCACTGGGAGGACTTCCCTTCACTGCTGCCTTTCAGGGTTACCTCTGTGTCAGGATGTTGGGAGATGATAGTCCATTTTTGACTCACACAAATATATGGAGATAGCTTTTTAAAAAATATTCTTTATTTAAATTCAGTCTAGTTACATATACTGTATTACTAGTTCCAGGGGTAGAATTTAGTGATTCATCAGTTGCATATAACACCCAGTGCTCATTACATCAAATGCCCTCCTTAATGTCCATCACCCAATTACTCTAACCCCCCTTCCCACCCTCAGCAATCCTTGGTTTGTTTCCTAGAGTTAAGCACCTTTTTTTTTTTAAAGACTTTTTATTTATTTATTTGAGAGAGATAGTGAGAGAGAGCATGAAAGCATGAGTAGGTATGGGGGCAGAGACAGAAGCAGACTCCCCACTGAGCAGGGATCCTGACACAGGGCTCAATCCCAGGACCCTGAGTTCACGACCTGAGCCAAAGGCAGACACATAACTCACTGAGCCACCCAGGCACCCCAAGTTAAGCCTCTCTTATGGTTTGCCTCCCTCTTTATTTTCATCATTTGTCTTTCTCTGACTTACTTTGCTTAGCAGAATACCCTCTAGTTCCAACCACATCATTGCAAATAGCAAGATCTCATTCTTTTTGATGGCTGAGTATTATTCCACTGTATATATATACCACATCTTCTTCATCCACTCATCTGTTGGTGAATACTCGGGATGCTTCAATTGACATCTGGGCTCTTACCATATTTTGGCTATTGTGGACATTGCTGCTATAAACATTGGGGTGCTGGTGCTCCTTTGAATCGCTATGTTTGTATCTTTTGGATAAATTGCTGGATCACAGAGTAGCTCTTTTTTTTACTTTTTGAGGAATCTCCATACTGTTTTTCCAGAGTGGCTATACCAGTTTGCATTCCCACCAGCAGTATAAGAGGGCTCCCCTTTGAAATACAAATCAAAACCACAGTGAGATACCACCTCACACCAGTCAGAATGGCTAAAATTAACAAGTCAAGAAATGATAGATGTTGGCGAGGATGCAGAGAAAGGGGAACCCTCCCACACTCTTGGTGGGAATGCAAGCTGGCACAGCCACTCTGGAAAACAGCATGGAGGTTCCTCAAAAAGTTGAAAATAGAGCTACCCTACGACCCAGCAATCACACCACTGGGTATTTACCCTAAAGATACAAATGTAGTGATCCGAAGGGGCATGTGCACCCAAATGTTTATAGCAGCAATGTCCACAATAGCCAAACTATGGAAAGAACCTAGATGTCCATCAACAGATGAATGAATAAAGAAGATGCATATATATATATATATATATATACTATGCAGCCATAAAAAAGCTCTGAAATCTTGCCCTTTGCAATGATGTGGATAGAACTAGAGGGTATTGTGCTAAGCGAAATAAGTCAATCAGAGAAAGACAATTATCATATGATCTCTCTGATATGAGGAATTTGAGAGGCAGGGGGTCGTGGGGAGTAGGGAGGGGAAAAATGAAACAAGATGGGATCGGGAGGGACACAAACCATAAGTCTCCATAAGAGACTCTTAATCTCAGGAAACAAACTGAGGGTTCCTGTGGGGGTTGTGGGGGGGAAAGGATAGGGTGGCTGGGGAATGAAAATTGAGGATGGTGTGTGCTATGGTGAGTGCTGTGAATTGTGTAAGACTGATGTGAATTGTGTAAGACTGATGATTCACAGACCTGTACTCCTGGGGCAAATAATACATTATATGTTAATAAAAAAAGGAGGGTTCCCCTTTCTCTGCACCCATGCCAACATCTGTTGTTTCCTGAGTTGCTAATTTCAGCCATTCTGACCGATGTGAGGTGGTATCTCATTGTGGTTTTGATTTGTATTTCCCTGATGACTAGTGATTTGGAGCATTTTTTTTCATGTGTCTGATGGCCATTTGTATGTCTTCTTTCGAGAAATGTGTGTTCATGTCTTCTGCCCATTTCTTGACTGGATTTTTTGTTTTTTGGATGTTGAGTTTGATAAGTTCTTTAGAGATTTTAGATACTAACCCTTTATCTGACAAGATATTTGGAAATTTCTTCTCCCATTCTGTAGGTTGCTTTTTAGTTTTGTTGACTTGTTCCCTTGTTGTGCAAAAGCTTTTTATCTTGATGAAGTCTCAATAGTTCACTTTTACTTTTGTTTCCTTTGTCTTTGGAGATGTGTCTCCACATCTCCTGGAGATAGATTCCTGTCTCACCTTTAGGTCTTTCATCCATTTTGAATCTATTTTTGTGTATGATGTAAGAAAGTGGTCCAGTTTTATTCTTTTGCTTGTTGCTGTCCAGTTTTCCCAACACCATTTGTTGAATAGACTATCTTTTTTTCCATTGAATAGTCTTTCCTGCTTTGTCAAAGATCAGTTGACCATAGAGTTGAGGGTACATTTCTGGACCCTCTATTCTGTTACATTGATCTATATGTCTATTTTTGTGCCAGTACCATACTGTCTTGATGGTTACAGCTTTGTAATAAAGCTTGAAGTCCAGAATTGTGATGCCACCAGCTTTGGTTTTCTTTTTCAACATTCCTTTGGCAATTTGGGTCTTTTCTGGTTCCATGCAAATTTTAGGATTGTTGGTTCCAGGTCTGTGAAAAATTTTGGTGGTATTTTGATAGGGATTGCATTGAATGTGTAGATCACTCGGGGCAACATAAACCTTTTAACAATGTTTATCCTTCCAATCCATGAGCATGGAGTGTTTTTCCATCTCTTTGTGACTTCCCTAGTTTCTTTCATAAGTGTTCTGTAGTTTCTAGAGTACAGATCCTTTATGTCTTTGGTTAGGTTTATTCCAAAGTATCTTACGGTTTTTGGTGCAATTGTAAATGGGATTGATTATATGGAGATAATTCATCTATGAACCAGGCCCAGGGTCTTCCTTCTCTGTCAGCTAATGATGGGGAACTACCTACAACTGGGAGCTGAAGGAGACGGTGCAACAAAAGGGGGTGACAACTGTTTGTGTGCCCTGGACCTGCTTGGCCTGTTCCCTACTCTGCCATTTCTGTTAAGTAAGTGATAGAATGCTTCAGTGTCCACATAACTTATGACTTGGTGTGCCTGAAAACACCCAGATCATGATGGACAGCTCTGATATCATGGTTCCTTGATGTCCCATGGTTGGATGCTTAGTCCTGGCTAGAGCCTCATGGCAACCTTGAAGCTTCTTTTTTAATGTTGAGGAGGTTTTTACTGCAGATAGCATGGCCTTGCTCTAGAATCTTCAGGTTTTGTTCTGTGACTCTCCTGCTTAAGCTTGTCAGAGAATCCAAACTACATTGTTATCAACCCTGGATATTGCTAACATCATGGAATCTGCCTGGTCTTATGGTGTCAAGTAAGAATCTCTCTCTTAGAGGTGGATGATCAATGTCCAATGATTTCTCCTTCACTTTGGAGGAAATATCCCAATATGCTCCAGACCACTGAATCTTTAAAAAATTTATTGATATGGCAGGCCTCTGGGTCTTCATAGGACTTCTCTCCCACCTCCGGTGAACATGTCTTAGCAGGGCTTCTGATTATTTGCCATTTCCTTCTCATCAGACCTGTTAAGATTATTTATTTGTATAATGTGCCAATCTGATGCTCTGTGGCATATTCAGAAAAATCAAGGTCCCTTAAAACTATATAGGAACAGAGAACAGAAAAGTTTCAATGATCTAGGGCAAGGCCATTAAAATTTAAGATATGCATTCCAAGTGAATGCAAATTTGTCCTGATCCTCCTTGAAGGGGATTGAAAAGAATGCATTCACTAGCTTGAGAACCACATACGAAGTGTCAGAGGCTGTGTGGATCTATTCTATTAAAGATACGTGGCAAAAAGTATTGCAAATAAGGCTGCCACTTGGTTAAATTGATAGTAGTCCATTGTCATGTTCCATGATCACTCTGCTTTTGCTGAGGAATTAAATGGGAGATATGCTAAGACCACTGTTTTACATCCTTGAAGTCTTTGAAGGTGACACTAGTTTCTAACATTCCATCTATGGTGCAGTATAGCTTTAGTTTTATTTTCTTGGTCTTGTGGTATGGATGTGTGTGTCTCTGTGTTTGTGTGAATGTGTGGTATGTTTGAGTGCATGTGTGGGCATGTGTGTATGTGGCGGGAGAAGACTTTCACTTAGACTTTCCTACTGTAATGGCTCTACTACATAGGGAGGCAGTGTGAGAATTCTGCCAACTGTGAGGTATAGCCATCTGGATTAGGTACTCAGGGACCTGGGAAATGATCACAGAGGAAAGCGTCAAACCTCTGAACCCACTATGAAATGGACATCATCCAAGAGTCCATTTACTACATGGCATCTCTATGCTCCCATTCAGTGTCCCTTGATACCAGTATCAATATGCTCAGACCCTGGATCCAAAAACCTTTGTATTTTCTGGGTATTCTCTCTTGCCCAGTATACGGTTATCTGGTAAATGGCCAAAAGCTCTTTTAGGGAAGGAATGGAAGTATTGCTACCGTATATATTTTCTGGGTCATTTTCACAGTTTTTTTTTTTGTCGAGGGAATCTGGCTTCTCTCTGCTGATGGTTTCTGAGTCCAAGAACTAGCTCAGGCCTGGAAACTGGATGGGGGATTGTAATTTTTTATTGTGGTGGCTGACACCAACCTTCTGTCACCCCCTCTTGATAATTTTTGATTATGTAAGTCAAGCAATACCTTTGTTGGCAGAGAGCATCTATCTCACCTCTGGAAACATCATGGATTATTAGTCATTGCAACAGATCCCAACAGGTCAAGGCCTCCATCTGGTCATCATTCCAGCCTTGTTGCCTACCACATAATTGCATTCACTTTGCTTTTGACTAAGCCTGGTTATTACAGAAACTTAGCTGCCTTGACCTTTGGGAGCCATGGCAGAATCTCCCACTATTTTCCCTGGCCTCAGACAATAACTACCCCCAAACTTCTGATCATAGTGCCCCAATATTTTATTGCTTTTAGTGAAGGGAATGTCCTCTGGGCTCTCCTGGGAAACATCATCAGTTAACGTGTTCTCTGGTCTGACATAGTGCATTCATTCCAACAAGAGTACCTCTCTGAGCCTTTTCTTTCTCAATACTCTGCCAAGGCCATTCTGGCATTTCCGCCTCATATACTATAGGCTATTATTGTTTCCAAGTTTCAAGAAGCCATGGCAACAGTGTGTTAGAACTGGCTTTAGTTATCCTTGCCAGGGCACTGAATCCCGAGTCATGGGAAAGTGCTTTCCTATCAATGAACTGTCCGCACCCAGCCTTATATTCTACCAACCCACTCTTGCACCCTTAGGTTCCATTCTGAGGCATAGCCTTTAAGTCCTGTTGGGCTTGAAACAACTTTTTTTTTTTTTCCGAGTAGTCTATTTTATTCTGTAAGAAGCAACATAATTCCCTAGTCAAGTCGTCCTGAGAGTTGGTTTTAGATATTGGTCTGGAAACAATGAGGGGAGGTGTAGGCTCCCTTTGAAGAGGATAAGACTCATTTTGCAAGTTATTGGTGATGGTGAGGCTTTTGTATAGATCTAGACAAATGAAAACCTGTCTCTTTTGCATGGTGAGGAGACATTTCTGCTAGCCAGAGATTCAGGGAATCTGGGATTTCAAGGCTCTCAAGGGTGCCTAAATGTCCCTTTGGTGGGTCTTAGAGTCTCATTCATTTCTTACTGGGGTTCTGCTGTTAGCATTGAAGTCTTCTTGGGGCTGTGAATCCAACTACCTTTGTAACTCTGCCACTTTTACAATCAGATTTTGAGCCTGATTTTCAGCTCTGTCTGTTTCTCAGTCATAGGAAGTGAGGACCGCTGGAGGCCTTCTGGCTTTTAAGTTGACTGTTGTTTGATCTAAGCCTATAATATTTTTCCTTTAGTGCTTTGGTTGCAGTTAACAACAGTTAACCACCTCCACCATAATTATCATCATTCCCATAGTTTTAAAAGATTTTATCTATTTATTTGACAGGCAGAGATCACAAGTAGGCAGAGAGAGAGGAGGAAGCAGGCCCCCTACTGAGCAGAGAGCCCGATGTGGGGCTCGATCCCAGAACCCTGGGATCATGACCTGAGCCAAAGGCAGAGGCTTTAACCTACTGAGCCATCCAGGAGCTCCCATTCCCATAGTTTTTAAGTCTAGCCCAGTACATCTCTGCCTACCTATTAGTAAGGAATAGTTAAAAAGAATCTTTCATGGACTGATGAATTAGTAGAAAAATTAAATAAAAAAGACATACATGGTGTAAGAATAATTTTTAAAATTATTAAGTCCAACAGATATAAAATATCTCTGCCAAATGCTATAAGTTTTCCATATGCTTCTTCTCAATTTCTGTACTTGTCAGAGGTGTCAAACTGTTCATGAACTGGGTTTGGCCCACGGACTGCACTTTGAATAGCACTGTGCTAGACCTATTGTATAAGTCATTGCCTTCCCTTCTGTCTGTATCTCACCTCAGTTCATCTCACCACAAATAGAGTTTTAGCAATTGTGATGCTAGAGCATGCTAGGCTTGTAACCTTTCCACTTATCACCAGCAATGGTGGTCCTCATTATCATTTGGCTGGCATGTGATCTATTTCAGAACCTCTTGCTGAAGGTTTGCTTCCTACCTCCATTCCAGTATTAAATGTCTTTAGTTGGGTCCCCTCATAGCCATTACCTGACTGAAAGTTATGAACACATATAGTTTATTTGGGAGTTGATCATAGGAAGCACTGGTAGAGGAATGCGGAATTTTAGAAAGCATGTCTCAACTGTGCAAGTTACTAGTAGGGGAAACTGGGCTCAATTCTACACTTAGAAACAGATTAGGGCATTCCTCAGAGTTACCTTATCCAAGAATTTTTGGCTGATGGCTTCTCACGGGCACATTGAAGCAGCATTTCCAGACTGCCTTGGGGATTTGTAGATCAAAAGAAAGCTCTCAGGCAGAGAGATGTATGTGCTTGCTGCAAGATGCCACCAAAATAAGAATTTGGGCAGGACTTTGACAGCACCGGTTTACAGAGAGGTACCAGAAAGTCCATTCATGCAGAAGCACGAGGTCATCCCCCAGTATATGTCAGGATGGGGTGGAGATTAGAAATGGAGCCAGCCCACACTGGTCATTGGGAAGCTGCAGGCAGAGTACAGAAAAGAGCAGGGTGTGATTAAAAAAATGTGTTGTAATTCAGGTCTGTCAGTGACCAAAAATTTTTGTACAAGGGGAAGAGGTCTCATTACTCATGGTGTGTATATGGGAGTGTCCTGTCGTTTGTTACAGACTCAGACTGGGCAGGGCTATTCACCTGGTGAAGAATGAGGTTGGGAAGAGATGTACAGACCTTTTTGTGAGTGAACCTAATCTAGTGATTTTTCAACTCTTTTTCCAAGTGCTTCCAAGGTCTGGGAGCAGCCAAGGGCAGGCTGTGAGGCTTCCACTCCTTCAACCACAGTAGCTTTTAGTTTACTCTCTTCTGGATCAGACAACATTTCTGCTTCTATAAGACTGCTTGAAAACCACTGTTTGAATCAGTCTGTGGAGTTTGATTTATCTACTTTTGGGTGAATCCATTTGCCAAGTCAGAAGTTCAGGTCATGGGGCACTGATGACCTGTTCTGGAGACCCCGGGCAGTCAGGGAATGTCGCTGGGTCCCTTTGAGAGTAACAGTGTCATTTTAAACTTTGTTTCCTCCATCCTCTTTCTAAACCCACAGCCGGCAGGGACACTCAGCACTAGTCGTCCTGCATTTCTCACATAACATTCATCTGCATCAGAAAACAGCCCTGCTGGGAATCCTGGGTGAAGATATCAATCCATTTCCAAGTCAGAGGGACTTCAGGGCCCTCCTTTGTTTGCCTCCGTCCCACCCAACTCCAGGCTCTGCCCCGCCCCGCGCTGTCCTTTCACAAGGAGGATACACTCGGACCTGGCAGACTCAGGCTTTTTTCTCAGGGCCTCTGCTCCCTAGCACCTTGGACAGGGACACACGGTGCCATTTCCGAGACTATTTCCCTCAGGGGGACAATTTAGTTTTTGCTCTGTGCATGTCAGCAGAGCTCTTAAATTTCGAGGACAGTTGGATGAAATTGGATGTAGCCAATTTGCATCTTCAAATCGATTTTGTACACATGGGCATGTGCACTCACATCTCTAGGGACAAGGGGGGGTATCATATTTGACAGCTCGTGGGCAATGAGATGACAGTTTGCTCTGCTTGCCTTTGAGCATGGCTGAGGTATTCTTGTGCCTCAGTTTCCTTTTATGGAAATGGAGGATGGACTGGGTGATATCTAAGATATCTTTTAGCTTCAGTGCTTGATGTTTTTATATTTGTGAGGAAAGAGGGTGGTAAGAAAACCAATGGTCAGTCAGTACTGACTGACTGACAATGGTCAGTACTTCAGAACTGTGTTGCTGAAGTACTGCACAAATGGGGAGAGTAAAACTGCTTTGCACAGTCTTGGCCTCAAGCCAGGTTCAGTGTTTGGATGTCATCATGACGAGCAGGTTGGGGGGTGTAGAAGGTAGGGGACAGCCTTCTTGTGCCCAGCATAACCTCTGCAGGCTTGGTGTCACGGGGGTTTCTGTGTGTGATACGGCAGGTCATCGCATCCCTCTGAGATTTAGTTGCTGTAGAGCGAGGCTAAAAATAGCCCCTCCCAGGGTAGTTGAGGAAAATAACCAAGAGGCTCCTGGAGTATCACAGCACTCATCAATTTGAGGTTCCTTCCTGTCCCTGGATCTGGAGTAGTAGATTTGGATAAAAGCCTGCCACAGCTGGATTTTTCTCACCTCTTCATCTTTCTCTCCTATAGCTCCCACAGCTCAAGGACTTTTTCTGCAATTGTCCCCCTCCCTGCCCCATCTCTTGCATCATTAATTTTTACCTCTGTATTTTCTGCTAGTGTTCCCATCAGAATACAAACATGCTATACTAATATCTTCAATCTTAAAGAAAAAAACCTCCCTTGACCGCCACGTACTTCTTCAGCTACTCTTCAACTTCTCTGCCTGCTTTAACAGCGAAACTTGCTGATAACTTGCTGCTTCCACTTCCTCACCTCTGACTCCCCCATAAGCCCATTCCAATCAAGCCTTCACTCCTACTATCTCCCTGAAATAGCTCCTGCCAAGGTGGTCTACTGCTAAATTTAGTGGTCAATGCAGAATCCTCCTGTTGGCCTGTTAGCAGAATTCCTCACAGGTAATCATGGTGTTTCTTGATACACTTTCCTCCCTTGGTTCACAATATGAGTCTTTGCTGTTTTTTCCTCTCCTTTCTGATCTCTCACTACTACCTCCTACGTGCCCACTGCTCATTTCTCCCACCTGTTCTCTAGTTCTTTCTCAGATTTATATCCCAGGTCCAGCTCTGTCCTCTCTGCCCTGATCACAGTCCTATCTAGACAGCCTGCTCAATATTGCCACTTGATTGTGTACAGGCACCTTAAACTTAACATACCCTAAGCTGAACACATCTTTGAAACTGGCAACTTGGACTTCCTTATTTTAGTAACAGGCAAATTGATTTTTCCAGATGTTCAGACGAAACACCTTAGAATCAATCATCTTTGAATTCTCTCTTCCTCTATGTCTGACCTGTCACCAGAATGAGGCATCCCTATCTTTGAAATAATCCTGCCTCCAATCCCTTCTCCTGACCTTCACCACAAACTTCCTGCAGCAAGGTCATCATGGTCTTTTACCTAACTAGTGCAACAGTCCACCCACTCATCTCTTTGTTTCCATTCTTCCTCCTTACAATTGAGAATGATAGTCATGTTTGTGAATGATAATTTCGAAACATGTCAGATGATGTCACAACTCAGTGCCAAACAATCCAGTACATTCCCACCTCTCTCAGTATACACTCTACATGATCTGGGCCTTCTGATTTCCAACCTCATCTTTGCCCTTTGCTCACTGTTCCAGCCACATTACACGCTGATATGCTGAGCAGAGCCTTGCCCAGAGCCTTTGTACCTGCTATTTCCTCTGCTTGGAGTGCCTTTTTCCCCAGAAAGTCATATTGCTCATGCCCTTACTTCATTCAGGTCTTGCCACAAATGGCACCTCCACAGAGAGCCTTCCATGCACATCCTATCTAAAATACACCTTTGTCATTCTCCCCCAAATCTTCTTTTTATTTAAAAAATGCAATAGCTTTATTGAGGTATAATTGGCCCACAATAAGTCACACATATTAAGGTGCACCATTTTGGTAAGTTTTGATATATGTATTTATCAGTGAAACCATCAGCACAATCAAGATGACTTATCCTTCCATTACTCCCAAATGTCTACTTGTGCTGCTTTGTAATCTGTTCCTGCTTCTCCCCCTCATATAACCAGTTACTGATCTGCTTTCTGTCACTATAGATTAGTTTGCATTTTCTAGAATTTAATACAAATGGGATAATATGGTATATATTCTTCTTTTGCCTGGCATCTCTCATTCAGCATAATTATTTTGAGATTATTCCATGTTTTAGTGAGTATCCATATTTATTCCCTTTAATTGTTGAGTAGTACTCCATTGTGTACTGATCCATTCACCATTGCTGCGTGGGGTATTCTAGTGTTCGGCGATTACAGATAAAGGTATTGTGAATATTCACGTACAAGTCTTTGGGTGAACATATATGCTTTCCTTTCTCTTGGATAAATACCTTGGAAAGTGATGACTGGGTTATAATAGATATAAGATATAGATATCTATATCTATATCTATATATAGATAAAAGGTATATATAAAGGTATATATGAAGATAAAAGATATATAAAAGGTATATTTTTAACTTTCAAGCAACTGTTTAACTGCTTTCTGAAAAGGCTGTTACATTGTACAGATCAACCAGGCATGTGTGTGAGTTTTAGTTTCCCCACATCCTTGCCACCACTTTTAGCAATTCTAAAAGGTATGTATTATTATTTCATTGCAGTTGCAATTTGAGTATCCCTAGTTATTAATTATATGTAACATTTTTTTTTTCATGTACTTATTTGCTACCCATATACCTTATTTGGTGAAGTGTCTGTTCAAAGCTTTTATCCATTGTATTAGTATTCTGTGGCAAAGCAAACTATCACATACTTAGTGGCTTAAAATAGTACATCATTTCCATGGGTAAGTACTCTGGGCACAGTTTTGCTGAGGCCACTGTTCAGGGTCTCCCCAGGCTGCAAACACAGTGTCCTTCTGGTTGATTTCTCATCTGGTGGCTTGACTAGGGAAGAACCCACATCCTGGCTTATCACGTTTTTGGCAGGATTCATTTCCTTGCAGCTGTATGACCAGGGCCCCGGATTATTACTAGCTATCTCATCTGGAAACGACTCTTGCTCCAGAGGCTGCCTGCAGGTCCTTGCCGTGTGGCTCTCTCAGGTCTGCCAAGATAGAGTCTTATGTAACATAAGGTAATCATTGGAGTAACATTCCATCACCTTTGCCATAATCTACTGGTTAAAAGCAAGTCATGGGTTCTACTTTCACTCAGGGGAAGGTGATTATACAAGGATACGACTTATTAGGGATCACCCTAGGGTGGGCTCATAGATTTATTATTTTGTTTGTCTATCTTTTATTATTATTATTTATTATTTTCTATCTTTTATTATTTAATTTGAGAGTTCTTTATGTTTCCTAGATGCAATTTTTTAAAGGTCTCACGTATTTATTACTGAACTAAACAACTGGTGCAGAAGCATAGTAACAGAAAAATCATTTCCTGATGAAACATGTCTATTGTTCAGGTAGTAGTGATGTTTACAGACTGATAGGATATGAGCACATGACCTTCATGTAGCATAAATACATGTGTCATCTCATGTGTGATCCCTTATAGACCCAGCTTAGTTCTTCTCCAATGCCTTCTCTTGGAGTTGCACCTGTTTTTATTACCAGTTTTCATCTGAATCCCTAGGGAGTGGAATGATTCTGTTTTTGTTTCTTGGCCAGGAATCTCTTGATGCTGAAAGTCATGTGAGAAAACATGGCAAGGAACAGTCAGCTGCACACACCATGATGGCAGAGAAAAAGAGAGAGCTGGACGCATGTCTTTGAATGAAGTACATAATTTTCTCCCAGTCTGTGACATGTCATTTCATTCTCTTACTAATGTCTTTCAAAGGTCAGAAATGTTCAATGTTGATGAGGTCCAGTTTTTCACTGTGTTCCTTTATAGCTCATGCTTTTGGTGTTGGAGCTAAGAAATCTTTCCCTAACTTGAGGTCATAAAGGTTTTCTCCTAGAAGTTTGGTGGTTTTAGGTTTTATATTTAGGTGCATCATCCATTTTGAGTTAATTTTCGTGTATCATGTCAGAATGCAGTTTGGGGGAGTTTTGTTTTTTGTTTTTTACACATCTGGCCATCTAATAGCTGGGATACTGGTCCGTTGTTTTATTGTAATGTTTTTATCTGGTTTTGGTACCAGGGTGATGCTGATCTTGGAGAATGAGTTGGGAAGAATTCCTCCCTCATCTTCAGTTTTCTGAGAGAGTTAGTATGAATTAATATTATTTCTTTCTTAAACTTTTGGTAGAATTTGTCAGTGAAACCACCTGGGCCTGGAAATTTCTTTGTGGGGAAAAATGTCTGTAGTAGATATAATATAATACGGTTATTCAAGTCATCAAATTCTTGACTGAACATTGGTAGTTTGTGTTTTTTTAGGAAATATGTCCATTTTGTTTAAGTTGTTGTCAGTTTATGGGCATAAAGTTTTTAATAATACTCTGTCACTATCCTTTCAGTATATACAGACACTGCAGTGATGTTTCCTCTGTCATTCTTAATACTGGTGATTTTTGTCTTCTCTCCTTTTTTCCTGAAAAAACTAGAAACTCATCAATTTTATTGATCTTCTTTTTTTTAATATTTTATTTATTTATTTGACAGAGAGAGATCACAAGTAGACAGAGAGGCAGGCAGAGAGACAGAGAGAGGGGAGCAGGCTCCCCACTGAGCAGAGAGCCCGATGCGGGACTCGATCCCAGGACCCTGAGATCATGACCTGAGGCGAAGGCAGAGGCTTAACCCACTGAGCCACCCAGGCACCCCTTTATTGATCTTCTAAAGAAACATTTTTTAGTTTCATTGATTTTTCTATATGGCTTTCCTGTTTTCTATTTTGTTGATTTTTGCTCTGATCTTACTTCTTTTTTCTACTTATTTTGAATTTAGTCTGCTCTTCTTTTTCTAGTTTCCTAAGGTGTAAACTGAACTTGGGAGAACTTTCTTCTTTCCAAAAGAGGGGCTAAATCCTACAAATCCTACAAATTTCCCCAAAGTGTTTCAGTACTATCCTGCAAATTTGTTGTGTTTTTGTCATTTTCATTCAGCTCAAAATACTTTCTATTTCTCATTTTGGTTTATACTTTGATTTATGTGTTGTTTAAAAGTGTGTTAGTAAATATTGAGAGACTTTCCAGAGAAGTTTCTGTTATTTATTTCTGATTTAATTCCATTGTGGCAAGAGAATTTGCACTGTATGACATATTCTTTTCAATTTTTAAGACTTTAAATTTATGGCCCAGAATATGGTGTATCTTGGAAAGTGTTTTGGGTACACCTGAAAAGAATGTGTATTCTATTTTTCTGGGTGGAGTTTTCACTAAGTATCAATTAGATCAAGTTAATGAGTACCATTGCTTAAATCTTCTATCTTCTTACTGATTGATTCCCTGTCTATTTTTTTCAATTATAGAAAGTATTTTTGTATATTATATATATTTATATTTAATATTTTATATATAAAATATAGAATATTTTATTATATTTTATATTTATATTTTATATTTTTATACTATATTTTTGTATAGAGACTAATTTTTGACTAAAATTGTCACATTATAGTTTTATCAGTTTTTTGCTTCATGTACTTTGAAACTTTATTATTAGATACATCACCTTTTTTGGAATTGTATGTCATATGGATGAATTGACCATTTTATTATTATGAAATGACTGTCTTTACCTCTGATTATATACTTTACTCTGTAATCTACTCTGTATGGTATTACTATAGATACTGTAGCTTTCTTTTGGTTAGTGTTAGTTGGTATATCTTTTTCCATCCTTTTGCTTTTAAAATACTTGTGTTTTTATATTTAAGGTGTATTTCTTATAGGCAGTATACAGTGGGTCTTGCTTCTATTTCCGATTTAATAATCACTTTTTATTCAGAGTATATAGACCATTTATACTTAATGTGATTATTAATATAGTTATGTTTAAATGTTACCTTGTTAGTCATTTTTTAATTTGTTCCACTATTCTTTGTTCTCATCTTCCTTTTTCTATTTTTCGGATTGATTATTTTTATTATTTCACTTATAAAATGATTATAACTCTTTGTTTTGTTATTTTAGTGGTTGCTTTAGGGTTTATAATATACATATTTAACTTACCAGTCTATTATTAAGTGTACAATATGAGAAACAACAGTATGCTCCCATTTCTCTCAACATCTTTTGTGCTATTTTGCCATTATATTTTACTTTTACATATGTTTAACCCTATACTACATTGTGATTGTTTTGTATAATTAATTTTTTGAAAAGATATTTAAATAATAAGAAACAAATCTTATATACTTACTTATATATTTACCATATTAGGGTTCTTTTTCTTTTCTGTGGATCTATATTTTTGTCTGGTATCATTTTTCATCTTCCTGTAAGACTTTCTTTACCATTTCTTATACTCCAGATTTGCTGGATAGTGATGAATTCTTCCAGTTTTTGTATGTCTCAAAAGTTATTATTTTGTCTTTGTTTTTTTTTAAAGATATGTTTACACTACAGAATTTTAGATAGACAAATTTTTCTTCCAGTAACTTAAAGATGTTGCTTCATTGTTTTCTGGCTTGCATTGTGGCTGATGAGGTATCTGCTGTCATAGTATCCTATTCCTATGTATACAGAACTTCTTTTTTTCTCTGTCTGCTTTTAAGATCTTTTAAATTTATCACTGGTTTGATTTGATTATTATGTTCTATGTGTAGTTTTCTTCTGTTTCTTGAACTTGGCCTTTATTGAGATTCTTGAATCTATGGATTTACAGTTTTTATCAAATTTGAAGAAATTTCAGCCAATATTCAAGTATTTTTATGTCTTTTCTTTTTTCCTCTCCTACTTTGACTCCAATTACACATACAGAAGGTCACTTGAAATTGTTCCATAGCTTAATGCTGTGTTTATTTAAAAATTCTCTATTCTTTCTGAATTTCATTTTGAATAATTTCTATTGGTATGTTTTATTTTCTTTTGCAATGTTTAATCTGCTACTAATTCCATACCATTCAGTTTTATTTTAGCTGTTGTAGTTTTCATCTAAGTCTAACTTTTTGTTATGTCTTTATTTAGCTTTGTGAATTACAGTTATAAAAGCTGTTTAATATCCTTGTCTACTAATTCTAAAATTTGTGTCAGTTTGGGTTGGTTTCAACTGATTACTCTTTTTCAACATGGTTGTATTTTCTGGTTTCTTTATATACCTGATAATTTTTGATTAGATGCCAACAATTGTGAATTTTACCTTGTTGGGTGCTGGATATTTTTATTTTTATTTTCTTATAATTATATAATTATAATTTCTTATATTTTTATTTTTATTTTCTTATAAATTTTCTTGAACTCCTGTCTGTGATGAAACTGGAAATTTCTTATAAATTTCTTATAAAATTTTCTTGAACTCCTGTCTGTGATGAAACTGGAAATAGTTTGACCTTTGGGTCTTGTGCTTAAAATTTGCTAGGTGGGACCAAAGCAGTGCTTGGTCTAGTGTTTATTATTACTTATTATTACTATTATTACTTATTATTACTATTATTATTATTTACTACTATAAAACTTCATATTTCTAGGACTTCCCTTCTTGAGGCAAAGTCCTAGGAATATAAAGTTTTACAGTATGACTGATGAGAGCAAGCATTGTTCCTTGACTTTTGTGAACACTGGGTAATTTTTCCTTTAAGCCTTTTGGATGTTTCTTTCCCTGGCCTTGGATATTATTTACACATACCCACATGAGCTGATCAGTACTCAGCTGACTACTCAGTGGAACCCTTCTCCTGATCTTCAGGGTTATCTCTGTGTACATCTCTTTCCTCTTTTATTTTGCCTTGGGAACTTTAACTTCCTTGGTCTCTCTGGACTCTCAAGTCTGTCTTCTCACTAGAGGAATATGCTGGGCTCCATCTCGGTTCTTCTTCCTTGTTCCCTTGATCTGGAAACTCAAAGCAAGACTACTGTAGTGTGCATTTTGTTTCTTGTCTTTTAGAAATCACTGTCTGTTGTTGCCTGATGTACAGTATCTTAAAAGTCATTTCATTACATATTTTTGTCAATATTTTGAATGTTTTAAGCAAGCAGGTAATTGTCTTTCTTACTTGATTAGAAATCTTAATCCTCTTTATTTTTTCCATAATTTTATTACCATTTAATGGTATTTATTTATTTGTTTTTTCTTTCTTACTTATTAGAATGGAAGCTCCACGAAATCAGAGATCTCTTTGTTCACTACTGAGTCCTCTTTAGCAAGAATAGTGCCTGTAACATAATAGGTGCTCAATAAATATTCATTAATGAATGACAGAATAAGCAATGTATGAATACATCCTAACACCTAGCCACTATCCCAGCACATAGGTCCCCTCATGCCCTCTAACCCTGTCAGATCCCTGCCTCTGTGCTTCTGCTCATGCTGGTTTTTGCCTGATAAATTCTTCTCTCTCCTCTCTAAAATGTTTACACATCTTTTATATTCTAGTTCCCATATGTCCTCCTCCATAAATTTGTCTCTATTGTTCTGGTTGACCCAGATTTCTTCCTCTTCCAAGACCTTTCAGCACTTAGAGTCAGAACCACATAAATTATAATTCTAATGCTCCTTAGTAAGGGAATGTGAGCTCTTTGAGGACTTTCCCTCATGTATCCCTCTGCACCTAGCTCCGTACTGGTCTCAAAAAATACATGTTGGTGATGGTTGGGATCTCTGCTCTTTGCATACCTTGTGGGTGGAGAGGTTCTCTTATTCTTTCCCAGTTTCAATTTTTTTCCAGAGTAGTGCCTGATATGATTCCTGGGCTGCTAACCTATCCTTTTTAAAGTTTCCAGAACCCAGGTGTCTTAATTGAGTTGGAGCAGATAATTTGGAAGACATTTGAGTTAAAAGCACAGGGTTTGGAAATGGGTTCTGGAAAAAAAGGAGGGGCAGTTGGGGTGAGGGACAAATATTTGGTGAGCATTCATTTATTCTATCCAGTCACTTTGTTCATTATCTCTTTTAATTGTCTCCATAGAACCATAGCCTCACTAAGTTAATATCAAGGCTGATATGTTGAAACAATGTCATTTGTTAATGAAGATCAATAACAGAGAGTGATTGGATTTATGGCAAAACAGGTTGTTATGGACTGAATTGTGTCTCTTCTTCTACCATTCATGTGTTGAAACCCTAACCTTCAATGTATTTAAAGATGAGGTCTTTGAGAGGTTATTCAGGTTAGATCAGATCGTGTGAGTGGGGTCTCTTCATGATGGGATTTGTGTTCTTATAAGAAGAAGCACTGGAGTTCTCTCCCCTTCTCTCTCTGCCATGTGAACACATAGCATGATAGAGGCCATCTGCAAGAAGAAAGCTCTCACCAGGAACCGACCTTGTTGGCACCCTGATCTCTGACTTTTTGTCTTTAGAACTATAAGAAAATAAATTTCTGTTGTTTAAGTACCCAGTCTATGAGATTTTGTTATGGCAGCCCAAGCTGACAATTACTATGTCATGAATCAGGTTGATGGGTAAGAGAAAGTCACATCCTAGGGGAGAAATGTTTGTTTTGTCTCTTGTTTGACCTTGATAAAGAATAATGTAGTGTTGATATTCCCAATAGATAACCCTGAAAGTCACCCTAATATATTGTTCAGTTGTTCCACTTCCTTTCCTGGCAGGACTGTCAAAGGCCATCTGCAGCGTGGTTCTTCCAAGTTTCCTCACCCTGTTACTGGGGCCAAGGTCACCCTGACTGGGGCTGTAACAGGCAGCTCTGAGGAGAAAGTGTTCCCCCTCTGTTAGATCAAGGGCACAGCACTTTTGCACCCTTGAAGCATGAGGTTAGCTCTGATGATGAACTCTAGGAATCTTTGGCTTTACCTACCAATGGACAACAGAATCCCTGGAAGGTAGCTCAATCCACCATTAGCTCCCAATCTGCATAGATCATGTTCTCAATGACCTACCAGGTGCCAGTGAAGTTCCCTACTGGGGTAACAATCTCCTCTTATGGTTTGTTTCCAACTGGATTTTTCCAGTTTGTGGTATGGCCCTCCTCTCGGCTGCCACCAAAAACAAACACATGACCCCTTCTTTATCTCACTCCTAACTGAGGGATGGTCTTCCTACTATCCCTCAGCTCTTTGAGCATGATACCTGATTCCTCTCTTCCTGGTAATAGCCATGGGCATTGTCCTTTGTCCACTTCCCAATTAATGTTTCCTGGGTGATCTGAACCCACGAGAACCCCTTCCTTTTTTCTTTTAGAGGTTTTATTTATTTTACAGAGAGAGAGAGAGCAAGCGCACAAGCAGGTGGAGTGGCAAGCAGAAGGAGAAGCACACTCCCTGGTAAACAGAGAGCTTGATGGGGGGAGCTTGATGGGATCATGACCTGAACTGAAAGCAGACGCTTAACTGCCTGAGTCACCCAGGTGCCCCCCGCTTTCCGTTTTGACTAGAATGATTTTGCCTGCCGAACAGGAGGTCTGTTGGCCCATAGAAAGAAGATGCCTTGGAAAGTACCCAGCCAACCTGAAAAACCAATGCTAGCATTTTTTATATCTGGTACACATCCTGGGGTGACCTCCACAACGACTACAATTCCCTTCTGGGAATTTGGCCATTTGAAGTCCCAAAGATAATAGCTTGGAAGTTTTTTCCTATTTTGAAAAAAAATTTTTTTTTTTATAAACATTCCCTGTTTGAAAAGAACCTGGATTTACAAATTCACCTGCTCATGTTTATGGTTTTAGGTCTTTTATCTCTCCAGCCATCAGAGAAAAAATTACTTGGGCAGAAGTAAAAGTGGACTGGCCACTCTTATCTCGGTCATACTCAGGGGAACTGCTGTCAGATCACCCAGCTCACATGACAGGGCTATTTTTCTTCTAGAGCTGATCTTGTTCCCTGGCAAGCTGGATGTGATTTGTCTTAACGCTCAGATTCCCCTGCCAGGGCGTTCATGGCATGTTTGGACACATGGTCTTGTAAAAATGATATTTTGAACTTTATTTATATATACTTCTCTTGTACTGGTTATTTTGGAGGGTCTCAAGTGCCCAGATTGACAGCAACTTTGCTTGGGCTCCACTGGAGGCCACTACAGGGGATGGACAGATTACTTCTTTGTGTGACAAATCTATAGAGACGGTTGTACCGATTGAAAGTGAAAGTTCTCAACAAACTCACTTAAGAAGAGAACCTGTGGTATCAAATGGTAGCTTGTGAAATACATTTGGGGGAAGTTTTAGCAGCACCCCTTCTTTATTGTGCCTCTTCTGGCATTATTGACTTTGCTGAAGTCAGCCCATCTTGGGTTAATAACATCCAAAGGATGGATAATCTGGATCAGGTGGAAAGGGAAGAAGCCCCTCCCGTTCAAACCTGGGACACAACTGTTCCAGAACCCACCAGGTCTATAATTTTATCCTGGGAAAGTTAGGGGGATAAAAAAGATTGAATAGCAAGAAGACCTTTCAAACTCTTCAAGTTCAACATATTTTATCTCCAGATCCTTGTGGTAGAGGTTTCACTTAGCAGAGTGTAAAAAATTTAAAATTTGGTTTAGTTGTCAAATGTTCCAGTAAAAGCTGTCCTTACCCTCCTGGTGCCTAGTTGGACAAGAACTAGTTAATGATTAAAAGCAAAACAAAGCAAAACTTCAGAAATACACACACACACACACACACACACACACACACACACACCAATTAGCAGGATTGGTGAAGACTTGGGCAAACAAAATGTCAGAAGCATGTAACTGGAACCTTATCAAATTTAAAGTCTGTTATAAATTTTACTTTGCTTGAAAAACACTTAGTTGTAATAAGACTCAGTGAGATGACCTGAATATGGCTGATATATCTGATAATAAAAATGTATTTCAGGATAACTACCTGAGGCAGAAGCCTGGGGATTAAGAATACAGGTTCTTAGATTCCAGTTGGGCTTGAGGCAGCTTGCCTTCCCAACTCTAAAATCCCGAGTGTTTGCAGACCCCTCACATTGTGTAAAACTTTAGCAGAACACATGCCAGAGGAAGATCATTTGTGCCTAGATTCATCAATGAACTCACTGACTGGTGGGTCCCCAGTCCTAATACCTTGCTTACCTTTGCCAACTCTATGAACACCGATTGACTAGCCAGACAAAAATCATAGTTTAGCCCATCTTTAAAAAGAGAACATGGACAGGACTGGAAGAGATTATGCTGAATGAAATAAGTCAAGCAGAGAGACTCAATTATCATATGGTTTCACTTACTTGTGGAGCATAAGGAATAACACGGAGGACATGGGGAGATGGAAAGAAGAAGAGAGTTGGGGGAAATTGGAGGGGGAGGTGAACCGTGAGAGACTGTGGACTCTGAGAAACTAACTGAGGGTTTTGGAGGCAAAGGGGGTGGGAGGTTGGGTGAGCCTGGTGGTGGGTATTGTGGAGGGCATGTATTACATGGACCACTGGGTGTGGTGCATAAACAATGAATTCTGGAATACTGAAAAGAAATAAAAAAAAAATAAAAAGGAAAAAAAAGAAAAAAAAAAGAGACATCTCTCTGTGTCTCCTAAATTCAGACTTATTAGTTTGGGGACATCCTATGGAAAATGTTTGCTTGGAGAACTAACTTGAAGACTAGGTTTTTCAGAGCAGTATTTTATGTGAGAAGCAGGCAGGCTTTCAGATAAGGCTTTTCAACCACAGACCACATTTTTCACCAATTACCATTTGGTGTTGAAGTCCACCAGGAATAATATTAGGTCATGTGTGTGTTTGTTGACTCTTTCCTAGCTTTCATATTGATGTTGAGCCAACACATGAGCTCATCAAAGACCCACAGTTATTGGTACTCATAAGTGCTTGGTATTACAGTTTTATAATAACAGTCGGGATCAGTAGATGGAGCAGTGAAATCACGGTAAGTGTTCTGAACCCCATCATTTCAATTTGTTTGTTAATGCTTTGATACAGCTTTCTGGCTGCATGGGACATAAACACCCCCACGATGGTGAAAGCAAAGGCATACATTTTTTTTATATTCAGACTGTAATTTTCACTGCCTTGAGATAGGAGTGGACTGAAGAAACAAGGGGTCTGATGCCTACTGTCAGAAGGAAACCTCTAGATCAATGATCACAGAAGCATCTACCAAATTTGGTAACTACCTGCTTCAATTGTTTTACAAACAAAAATTGTGCATGGTTAAGACTGTGGACTTTTGGCTCCAACTGCCTGAGTCTAAGTCTAGGCTTTGACACTTATTAGTTGTGGGGCTCTAGGTCTCATCTTCATCTATGAATAGGACATACCTCTTTGGTGAGCTTACAGGACTGAATACATGTGGATTTCCAAAAGTAGCTGGGCATATGTAAGGTTTTGTTATGAAAGCCCATGACTCTTGCTCTTGTGAATACCCACTTTAAAAAGTCCAGGCTAAAATTCTTATGGCCATTCTCTATGGGGTGGCCTTGCTCACCCTTCCATCTATGCGTTAAGATTGAGGCAGAACTCTTTACTAAAAAGAATCTTGGCATTCCCTGCTTGTTGGTCTCTCCAGTTGAAGGCGGGATGGCTTCTCTTCAGGCTTTCTCCTTGAGGGGATTCTTGGCTTAGCTCCTAGAGAGGGATACCGCCCTTACCCTTGCCTCTGCTCCTGGTGAAGGTGCATGGGTCTGAAATCGCAGCCCAAACTAGCTGCACCACAGGCACTTTTTAGAAGGAACAACCCTGAGCTCATTATCTCTCAATGCTGACTTTGTAAAACCCTGCTGAGAGGAACAATGTAAATAAGGAGATTGTTCAACAGACAACATGTGGTCTGAAGTCTCAAGAGTCTAAAGTCTATCCCAGAACAAGTCATAGTACTAGAGTTGAGCATGAAGTCCTCATAATTCTGTCCTTCCCGTGTCCCTTCCCTCAAACCTTCCTGCACTCACTGAATGGGACTTTGGTGGGGGTGCGCCCTGTCCCCATACACAAAGTGATTGAGAACAAATTACCACAAAGGTGTTGCTTATTGTGTCATGTATGGGTTCTCCTTAAGACGTGTCCATGGAGACAATTTTCTGGTCTAAGTGCCAAGGACAACTCTACCTCTGGTCATCTGGTGTCTCTGTTAGGAACCCTGTGAATTATATAAATGGCCAACCTTCCCTTTCCACTTTAGCTGCTATAATGTTTGGGCCATTATTGTGGCCAGCTCCTAAATCTTTGTCATCTTTACATTTCCAGCCTCTTTTCTGGCTTCTGCTTTATCCCTACCTTAATTATTTTTTCTGTCAGCTTCAACCTTTACTTTGTTACCCTATAGTTCCCTAAACTCCGTAAATACAAGCTTCCTTAAAACTTATGTACATGAGTAAATGAGCAACTCCAAGGAGGAGGTATAGTCATCCCACTTCAGAGATGAGGAAACAGGCTCTGAAGGGTAAATCACCTTTCCCAGTGTCATAAAGCTAGCAAGTAAGTAGAAGGCCAGGGTCAAACTTTACTGCCAAGGTCACTTTTCACTGCCCTCCTCAAACTCAGAAATACATTCAGAAAGAGGTTACTGGGGATTAGAGGAGCCACTGGCATAAGCAGCTATGGGGGTGGGGGGCAGGGGCTGTGAAGCTGATGAGAACTGAAAACTACACTTCTGTTTCACATCCAAGAAGGACATATTTATGAAATGTTTTGGTCATCAGAGTATAAGTAATCTGTAGAGTCAATCCCAGTTGCATTGAAACCTTGATTAACTGAGACTGGTTAGCATGGATAATTGAATTGTCAAGTTAACTGAGAGTCAACTCAATAGACTGCGCTTTTCCACCCTGACTATTTTCCACCCTGAAAGTTTTCGTGTAGTCTCTGACTTTTCTCCTGCTTCAGTTACTATAATGTAGTGCACACGTTTGGACCATTATTGTAATTCCAGACTCCATTCAATGCCTAACACAATGCCCAGAACATAGTAAGTCCTCCTCATGCTTCTTGATGCTGTTGAATGTTAAGAGTGTTCTTGGGCCTTGGGGTCAAACTTGTGTTTATCACTTCTCTCTGAGTGAGATAATAGATGGTCTTATGGACTGTGGGGGGGCAGGACGTTGACCCCACTCCAAATACACATGTACTCCACAACCCAGCCCACTGGCTATCTAGGCTGCTGAACTGAACTGAGAGGGAATCCTCAAAATAGTAGTCAGACACAAGTCTGTTTTGCTGTGATTTGCTTGTGTCACTTAAAATAGAAGCTTGATGATTTTGTTTTAGTTACTTAGCAGGAGTCTGGCTAATCAAGATCTCGCTTGTCTGTATGACTTTCTCATTATCCATGACCATTTATTGAGTTTCTTCTCAATAGAAGAACATTCTGGGCTTTGAGAAGACGAAGACGGATGAAGGCTGAAAAAGTTTGATTTCATGGTGATGAGCAGACCCAGCTGGTTGTGGCTATGCTGTCTGTTGAAGATCATATGAATTCTTTTCCGTGACATATCAGAAAGAGCACAGGCTTTGGCTTTAGACCCACCACCAACTCTTTGTCGGACTGGTGAAGAGTTCCTTAATCTAATGGAACCTCAGTTTCCTCATTTGCAAAGTAGGGACATAAATATCTATTTAGTATGTTAGCAAGACCAGACCTAAGATACATATGTGAAGCCCAGGCACATAATAGGTGTTCAACAAACACTAGCTGGCAATATTGTGCCTCTGAGCATTCTCTGCTCAGAAAAATAGGGAGAACTCCCTATTCTCACAACTGTTTTGAGAATGTGTGTTCAAATTTCTGTGAGGATCCCCTGGATGGTGAGTCAAAGTGACAGGGTCACTGTAACTACAGGCTACGGACACGTGTGTCTGTAAATAGCCCCATCCCATGTAAACACTCCATTGAGAGTAACTGCCTGCATCACAGTGAAGATATGCATGTGCTGTTGCCAAGGGTTGTCCAGCAGCCCGTGCCCACCTCGCACATTCATCAAGCTGCACAGCCGCCCATCAGAAGGAACTCTGTGAGCTGGACTTGTTCCACATGCTTTATGCTGAGAGAGAGCAAATCAATAGGAGAAAATGTGGCTCTGTTCTGTGGAGAGGATGGGTGGGGGCCTTAGGGAGCGGTGAGGAGGGGGACATGAAAGAGTGAGGTGGACACAGGGTGCTTAGAGATGGGAATGAGTGCTAGGAAGAGGGAAGGTGAGGACAGACACAGAGGGCGTCCCCACTCTGGTGGCTTACAACCTCTAAGTCTAAGAAGCTCTTTGCATTCTCCAGATTTCAGCTACACCCCCAAACCTGGGGTGAGGAGTGGAAGACTACTTGCACTGGCTCTGGTTGTGGTCCCACTGGTGACAGCCTCATCACTTCATTCTCTTTCACGCCTCTCTCCCTCTTACTTCCCATCTCCTCTTTTCTTCCCTCTTCTTCCCCTTTTGGTTAACTTTTCCCTTCTAGCACCTCCTTCTTGCTCTCCTTTACCGAACCCCAGTGGTGGCACGCAGGTTATCTCTTTCACTAACGGAACATATCTGCCGCCCCCATCACCTAACCAAGCCGTTAACCCCTGCTGCTCTGTGGGAGGCACCTCAGCCTGTTATTAACTTCAGCTCAGCTGCCAACCCAGCTATGTTCAGGCTTATTCAGCAGGCACGGGTGGACATGCGTGTCCATGGAAACAATGGCACTGGGACTGAGTGCCTGAGTCCAGGTGGCCCCAAGCTGTCTGGGTGACATGAGGGGCAGGAGGCCTGAGAAGACGGTGCAGGGAGGGGGACATAGGATGTGACTGGAGTGAGATGGTCCCCCAGCCTCCCCCCAAGGCCTGGCAAGTGCCAGGGAGGCAGCTGAGCCTTCATGGTGCAGAAGAAAGGCTGTTCCAGGGAAGAAAGATGGTGACAAGAGGGGGAAACAGGGTGAGGAAGGAGCCCTGGTTGGGATTCTGGGGGGTCCAGTGTCCTCTCAGATTACTCACCTGCTTTAAGCCTCAACTTCCTCAACTTTAGGATGGGAGCAATGACCCCAGCCCTCTGTGTGAGTACCCAGAGCTCTAGTGAGGTTCAAATGAGGTAAAGTGAGATAAAGGATGGAAGCTTTGTCTCTCCATGAGACACACCATGAGGTGTGTTAGTCAGTCCGGGCTAACCTAACGGAGTACCACAGACTGAATGCCTTAAACACAGTTCTGGAGGCTGGAAGTCCAAAACCAAGGTGTGGGCAGGGTTGGTTTCCTCTGAGGCCTTTTCCCTTAGCTTGCAGATGGCTGTATTCTCTCTGTGTCCTCACAGGGTCTTCCCTCTGTGTGTATCAGCGTCCTAATCTGTCCTTCTTATAATGTCACCAGTCAGATTGGATTAAGGCCCATCCTACTGACCTCATTTTAACTTAATTAGTTCTTTAAAGTAATTTAAAGTAATTACTTCTTTAAAGTAATTCGAGGTATAGGAGGTTATGACTCCAACACATGAATTTTGGAGGGGCACAATTCAGTCCCGAACACAGAGCTATTTCTATTGTGATCCATCGCCCTGGGGTTAGGATCTGTCTATCAGATGAGAAGATGTTCACCCATGGCAGATGGAAGGATGGAGAGTAGGTTCCAGAGGCCCTGTGGGGTTTGGGCCAGGCTTCAGGGGATGGCAGGCTCAGTGGTCCGTCTTCCTGGCACAGCTCCATGTCCAGTGGGACACCTACTGTTGCTCAGGATTGGTGGCTTGAGCCCAGATCTATCCAGACACTCCTGCCAGGGATTACAAAGTGGTCAAAAAGAACTGTCCCTCCCATCCCCAGTCATGACCTCAGTCTCTACCCACTCCTACCTGTGAGATGAGCAGAGGCATTTGGGGAATCAGTACTCATTCATCTGTGAGATGTTCTGAGGCTTCCCCATTCCTTTTGTCTGGTTAAGAGGGCATCCCTTTCCAAAAGCAATGATGAGGGGTAAGATATTCACTCATAGAATTTGAGGTATACAAGCTCTTTCTCCAGCTGGGTTCTCACTGGACTGGGGAGGTAGCAGACATCATGGTGTTATCCCTGGAATGGTGTGTGAGGCAGTGGGGAGCTCAAGGGACAGCTGGTGTCTGTTACACGTGTTGCCAGGAGTTGGGGGAGAACAACCCTTGTGCCTGCTTCTTACCTGGGTCTCTTGTAGTGGGAGATTGGCTGGAGCACATTGTGGGTGGGAGTAAGGAGAGTAGAAATAGGGT
The DNA here is from genome assembly GCF_902655055.1 of Lutra lutra. Taxonomy (NCBI): domain Eukaryota; kingdom Metazoa; phylum Chordata; class Mammalia; order Carnivora; family Mustelidae; genus Lutra; species Lutra lutra. Next base: position 44,339,975 of record NC_062279.1, on the reverse strand, counting down.
AAGCCGCCTGGACATTAGGGATGATAGCTGACCTGCCCAGGGTCAGTGTGAAGGATCCTGGAGGGTAGGGTGAGAGGCTGGAACCCAGTGAGGATACACCTACCAGGACAGCTAAGGAAAGGCACCCTTGCCTTTTTCTGTTATCGACAGTGGAAGGCCGAGTGAATCTGGCATGTGAAGCAGGATTGCTAGGGAAGAGATTCCAACTCCAGGAACTTTCCAGGTATTGAAATCTTGCTCCTCTGTCAATCCTGTAAATAGTAGGCACCCCAAATTCAGCCTATCTGACACGAAAGTAATCTAATTCTTCCACCAATGGCTGTGTTACTCCACATCTACCCGATGCAGAGGGAGGGCAGAAGGGATGGTAGTCCCCACGGCAATGGTGACTACATTTGCTTGTCTAGCAGAGTGGCGGGACCCCTGTCTGTGGGGCGATGAGGGCATGGGGCCTGTGCCTTCTTCTCTCTGGCTGAGTAGCCTTGTAAGTTTCTCTTTCTCCAATGAAGTCCATCCTAATCTATGCCATGTGATCTTGCACAGTTTTCTCTAACCCTGGTGCACTAGGTGTTGACCCCTAGGGTGTCCCTGGCATGAAATGCCTTAAAATAGCCATATGCTCAGGCAGAGGTTCCCTGCAGCCTGTGGAACCAGACAGAGTCAAGAGAAACCCGGTATACATCTGCTGCGGTCTTCTCAGACTGCCACATCAAGTTAACACAGATGAGGCATTTCATTTTAATCTTTAAAAAATGATTTCAGGGGCGCCTGGGTGGCTCAGTTGGTTAAGCGGCTGCCTTCGGCTCAGGTCATGATCCCAGAGTCCTGGGATCAAGTCCCACATCGGGCTCCTTGCTCAACAAGGAGCCTGCTTCTCCCTCTGCCTCTGCCTGCTACTCTATCTGCCTGTGCTTACTCTTGCTCTCTCTCTCTGACAAATAAATAAAATAAAATCTTTAAAAAAATGATTTCATTCATTCATTCATTCATTCATTTATAGACCTTGAGCAGGGGTGGGGGGTAGAGGCACAAGGAGAGAGAATCTTAAGCAGATTCCCGCTGAGCACAGAAGCCCAACATGGAGCTTGACCTCATGACCCTGAGATCATGACCTGAGCTGAAATCAAGAGTTGAACACTTAACTCACTGAGCCACCCAGGTACCCCAGGGATGGGGTCACAGTTTGGGAGACTGGAAGTTCAAGGTCAAGGTGTTGGCAGTGTGGTTTTTAGTTAGGGTGTTCTTCCTGGTTTGCAGACAGCCACCTTCTCTCTGGGTCCTCACATGGCCTTTCCTCTGTACATATGGAGAGAGAGAGAGCTCTGGTGTCTCTCTCTTTTCTTATTAGGACACCAGTAGTATAGGATTAGGGCCCTACCCATATGACCTCATTTAACCATAATTACCTCCTTAAAGGTTCAGTCTCTAAATACAGTCACATTGGGGGGTAAGATTTCAACATACACATTTTGGGGGACACACTTAGTCCACAAGACTTCTATGACCCTGGATAGCAGCTGATTAAAAATGCAGCATGTTTCTTTCTGCTTCCCTGCTCCAACACTCAAGAAAAGGGAAGAGGAGGTGTTCTTGGATGGTCTTCACACCTCTCTCCCAGATTCCAGGAAGAGGAACAGGAAGACAAAAAAGACCAGACCTCATCCTCTCACTCCTTCTGGTTCTGGAGGTGAAGGCTGTTCAGGGTTGAGAAGAAGAAAAGCTTTAAACAGATGCAGATCAAAATGCAAGATGGACTGAGTTTTTAATGACCAAAATCAATGAGAGAGAGTTAGAGAATCTGCTCAAGGTGCCATGAAGGGATCTGCTATGCACAGAGGAAGGGAGATTGGATTCAGCAGCGTACTGAGGTCAGACTGCTAGGAGACCAGCTCCATCTTTGGGGAAGATGAAGTCCTTTGCAATCAGAAGAACTTTTTGTTATTCATGACTGTCCTGATGTGCAAACACTCTAGGAAACTTACCCTTTAAGTAGTGGTGCTTCAAGTGGGGTGCTCCCAGGGCACAAAACCCTGGGAGGACAGGGCACAGCGTTGCACTGGGGCTCTCGATGTTTTCCAGGGGAAGGATATGGGGGGGAAGGAACAGTCAGAGGGCATCAGGGAAACAAGGAAGGTACTTCCAGCTTAGAGGGCTAGAGGCAGGAAGGGCTTGACATGTTCCAGAACCTATGTGTTTCAGCCTAAGGCAGCCATTTCCTGTCTTTGGAGTTCACAGGCCAGAATAAATAAATAATAGTTGGAAATCAATAAAGGATCACAGCTTTGTATTTTGGCTAAGAAAGGATGTGAAGAAAAAACACTACCATCTACTATCACCATCCTTTCCTAAAAGAAAGGATATTTTGACATCCCCTTGCCCCAAACCAAAGAAGAGAGAAGGGACATAATCTTAGAATTATGTGGAATTCTTTAAATTGAATAAATAAACATGGCATTGGAAAAAATTCACTGCATTGCCCTTGTTTTATTCATTTTGCTGAGGCTGTTGAAAACATTAGAAATCTGGCTGAAGCTAAGAGGATTATGCCTGTGTGTGAGTGTGTCTGTGAGTGTGGATCTTCGTGTGGGAAGGCAAGTGTGTGAATGTCATACCCGGACGTGGGAGTCTGAGCATATGGATGAGTGTGTTGCTTGGGTGCATGTGTGTGTTGGGGATGGAGGGAAAGGGAAGAGGTAGGTGGGCGTGGGAGGAGAAGGGGAGTCACAGCAGCAGGAGCTGGAGTCTGCCCACTATCGGTAGGATCTTGACTTGCTTAAAGCCCGCCTGTAGTTATAGGGGACATTTTCCCCTTCCGTCCCCATTCCTCCATCACCCCCTTGCATCTTTTCTATTCCTCCCCTCCCCAACTCTAATGCCATGGTGTAGTTGGCCCCCCGGGCCCACCCCTGGTCAGCACCCCTGCCAGACTTCTCACATTCTGCCAGGAAGAATAGTTATTCTGTAAAGGAGACTTTACATTCTCCTGACACACAGTCACTCCAGGAAGCAAAACTGGGCCAAGTCCTTACTCAGCAAAGGACTCAGCTCCCTTGGGGCCTGGCCCTGCCTGAGCCTCTCATGTGGTTAATGACCTTGAGTCAGTGACGCTGCCCTTCAGCCTTCTCCCTAGCAGGGAAAGAGCCACAGGTGACCTTGAATCTTCTTGGAAGGACCCTTTGGCCTCTCTCCTTGTTCCATGGGAAGAGCCACCTGACCTTGGTCCACACTCCTGGAGTGGGCTAGGGTTCCCTCTTGTTGGTCAGAAGTCAATTCTGGGTCCTTCTGCATCACTTCTCCCCTAGGGAAACAACTTGCTCCGGTCAGGCTATAGCCATCCAATCCCTCCAAAATTCTGCATCATCTCTTGTCTGTATGACTTTGTTTTTTCAGTTCTTTTCTGGCAAGACTGCCTTTCCAAATGGTAGCCTAACTTCAAAGTTCAGCTAAAATGCTACCTCTTCCAGGAAGCCTTCTTGTACCACTGCAATGAGTGCTGATTTTGCCCACCAGGGTGAGGGGAGCATGAGGACTGGAATCCAACCTCGAAATCCTCCCCCATTTTTAAAAAATGCCTGTTTCCTAAAACTAAAAGAAAACCTATGGGATGGGAGAAGATATTTCAAATGAATAATCAGATAATGGGCTTGTATCTAAAATCTATAAACTCTACTCCCAAAAAACAAAAAATGCAGTCAAGAAATGGGCAGAAGACACGAACAGACATTTTTCCAAAGAAGACATCCAAATGGCCAAGAGACACATGAAAAAGTGCTCCACATCACTCGGCATCAGGGAAATACAAATCAAAACCGCAATGAGATACCATCTCACACCAGTCAGAATGGCTGAAATTAATAACTCAGGAAACAACAGATATTGGCAAGGTTTTATTATTTGAGATTTAAAAATTCAGATAAACTTCTTGGCTGCGCTCCCCCTTGCCCCCCCGCCATGATGATTTTGTCCAATTATTTTTTAAAGCCATGCTTTCTTTTTTACTGCTTTTAAGGTTGTCTTTTTATGGGGTCATTTTTTAATGCTTATTATTTCTCATTGATTTTACTTTCTCATTTAGTGTTTACTGTGAAAGAGGGAATAGGAAATGGCAGCTGGAGGGGAGGTGGGAGCTGGCACCCTGGGGATTCTGGTCCAGCTTGGGTGGGGGAAGGCAGCGGGACTGTGAGCAGGATGGAGCGGGTCTCGGTCTCAGCTGCACCCCTTGGCCAGTCACAACTTCTCCAAGCCTGCAAACAGAGATAGAAGCTAGCACTCTGGGTTGTTATGAGAATGAATTTGGGTTGTACCTGTGGCTCCCAGCAGAGTGCATGGCCACATCAGGTGCTCACAACATGAGTGAAAACTACTCTTCATCTTCATTCTTCAAGCAGAGTCCTGAACTGGCCTTTGAGGAGGCACTGGCTCCAATAGCCTACAGGGTACCTTTCTGTGAATTAGAGAGGGGTGCCCCCTCGGGCAGACCAGGGCATAGGGCTGGGTGGCAACCTCACAGTAATGCAGAAGGCAGCCAAGCTCACGGTGAACATTCCCCATTCCTGCAGCACAGCTGCACCTGAGGAAACACGTGAGTCTTGAAGCCAGCCCCAAGCTCAGGGGAGCTGGCAGGCAAAGGTATTGTGTGCAGAACTTTGGGGTAGGGGGGCTAGGTACACACTACTCTGGTTTTTTTTTTTTTTTTTTTTTTGCTGTACTTGCCTCTTTCCTCCATGTGAAAACAAGCTCTTTCTCTGTCCTCTACAAGCATAATAAATGATTGTGTAATGGGCATGAGCATGAGGGGACCCAGGGAAGAGGCCAAGAAGGGCAAGAAAAATGGCCCATGAAGCTCCCGTCTCCTTGACTGCAGCCTCTGAGAGGTGGGGGCACACCAGCTCACACCAGTTCTCCATCTTCGTCTCAAGTTCACAGAACCTGTTACCTGGCCAAATACATTGCAACAGAATTTCTGTCCAAATTTCCTTGCACTCTTATAGACCTGCAGGAGCAGCACATGGTCCATCTTGCCATGCACTCTGATACCCTAGGCTCCTGCCCAAACAGAACACTGAATTAATCTCGTTCTTATTCTTTGCTGCAGTGAACCTTCACTGAGCATTTTCGAAGTGCCCAGGACCCCTCTGTGACTGGAGACTGGCAGTCAGAGGCCTGATCTCAGGAAGCTGGCGTCTAACATATTATCAGTTGTGGTCTTGGTCACCTGTGTCGTCACAATACAGAGGGACTCTAGGTCACAGGTTTGGGGAATAGAGTAGAGCATGGTGTGGATAAGTTTCGTTTGGGGGAACAAGGGCTAGAGGAGTGAGGAGACGGTAGTAGGCCAATCCTTCTTAGTGATGCGCATAGGGCTGGCCATATCCAGCCTCTGTTCTGCCACCTGAGTGGTTTTCTAGAATGTATATCTGACTGCCCCAGGCTCTTGCTTCAGCAGCCATTTTAGTGACCCCCCCTGTCATCTGCATACATTCCAAGCATCTATTAGTGTGGCCTGATCCATCCCTCTGATCCTTACCTGATCCTTACAGGTCTGGAACCCCAGGCCTCACACCATACACACCAGCAATTTAACCTGCTTGGAACTCTCGGATTATCACCTGTGATTGATTTCCCTACACCCCATCACCTGTGAATGAATTCCTCATCCTCACATCTTTGCTTACACACTCCCCTCTATTTGAAATATTCTTACCCACCACCCTTGTCCCTTGGTTGATTCTTTCTCATTGTTTAGGGCTAATTTCATGTGTCACCTCCTCCAGGTAGCCTTCCTTGCTCCCTCAGGCAGGATTAGAGACATGACCATCTCCTGGGGACCTTGCTAAGACCCTGCTTCTGATTCAGTGGGTCTGGAATGGGGTCAAAGATTTGCATTTTCTCACAAGCTCCCAGGTGATGCTGATGCTGGACTGCACTTCAAATAGCAAAGCAGTCTTAGGTTACCTGCTGGGTCTGGTTCAATTCCAAACATCTAGCACAGGGCCCCGTAGCCTTTTGGGTATCAAGGACTCCTTTGAGAATCAGATAACTATTTCGGCCACTCTTCCACAATATGCACATACACCAATAGTTTTGCATATATTTTCAGACATTATATTGCTTCAATGCACATGAGGTTAGTGGTCCCTCTCCCAGGGCCATCCCATAATGCCATGGTTCAGAAACCATCTTGGCCACTAGCTGGCTGCCTTGGTTTTCTCATTAGAAAGGTTGCTAAAGCTTTTAGAAAAAAGATGATACTAATAGCGACTTTCTCACAGGGTTATTGTGAGGATTAAAAATGAGAAAGCAAGAAAAGTACTTAGCATGAGGTCTGATAAGCTCTTGATAAGTATTCTTCTTATTATCATTAATAATGGATGTGCACGGGGAAAAGCTGTAGTTGGAAGAGCCGGGCATCCCAGAGAGAAACACTTCCCTCTCCGTGGTGCCCCTCGGAGGGAGATGGGACCCAGCTCAGTTGTCCCTACTCTTCTGCGAGGACCTCGAGGCTCTGGGAGCTTGCATACTGTGGCCAGAGTCACTCAGCTTCTAAGGAGCAGAGTTTTACAGCTGCTTCAAAACTGGTGTTTTGTTCCCTGTATTTCCCTGTTGAAAATAAGCAAACAAATGGAGCCATGAGGAGGCCTTTTTTCCCCCCCTTATAAAAATATTTAAATTATTCCACCACATTTAAGAAAGTGATATTAACTTTAATTTTCATCATTTTTGGCAAGGTAACAAAGCTGCCTGTGAACTTTTCTCAACACAGTAGTCGCTTGGGTGGTTAATTATTAGCCATTAATTTTGGTGACACTTTCCGCAAAGTGACGGCTCCAAAGAGCCACTTACCTGTTTATTCACACTTTCCACGAAAGACCCGTTTTTCTTTACAACAAACCCAATATTAAATATGCAGCCTGCTTTATTTATTTATTTTTACATGGAAACTCTGACCTGTGAAAGCCCCTTTCTTTTCATCCCAGTTTCAAAACAATTCATTCATGCATTTGAGAAGTTATGTAAATGAGCTTTCTTGATTTTAGAGGATTTCTCTGGAATTGATTTTGGGATTCTGTATTAATTACCACTACCCAGGCATAGGGGCTGTCACATAATGGATATATTTAGCAAGAATGACAAGGCTGATAGTTATGCACAAGGAGCCTTAGAAAAGGGACTGTTTACTTTGATGTTCAATTTCAGCAGACTTCTTTAGTTTGTTAAACTTAATCAAAAGCAATCAAAATACACTAGTGTGAATTACAGCAAATTAATTTCAAACCAGCGGAAAACATTATGTCTTTCAAATGCGAATTTTGAACCAGAACTTCTAAATGAGCCACTCCAAGCAAGAAAGTTTTTGAGTGTGGAACTTTTTAGGTCAAGAGCTTGAGCTAGGGTCTGAGTGAGGACTGGGCAGGACTGTGCAAGAGACGGTGCTTTCTGGAAGGACTGAGGCCTATCAATGGCCTTCATTTTGGGGTTTAAGGCAAACTCATTCTAGGACTTGGGAAAAGTCACTTCAACCCAGCTTCTCACGGCCTTAGTGCCTGATCTGTCCAACAAGCTAATATAATAAGAGCCTTGCTCTTATTATAAAAAACATTTTACCTTTATCATCTTTGTTGAATATTTACTCTGTGCCAAGTTCAGTGTGTCTCCTTATTTCCCTTGAGCCTTACCATGGCCCCGTGAAGTCCCCCGTGCACAGATAAGGACCTTGTTCCAGGGCTCTCTGAGCCAGTCCTCTCCAGTTTACTCCTCTACGGACATTTTGTTTATTTTTGGCAGACTTCTTTGGTTTGACAACTTAATCAGGAGTAATCAAAACATGCTTATGGACATATAGAAAATTAATTTCAAGCCAATGTAAAAGATTATATTTCCCTACCATGGATAATCAAATGAGAAGATGGATGTGAAAATATTTCGTAAAACGTTGCCTGCTTTGCAAATGAACAGTATTAAGAATGAGAGAGCAAGTCTAGCAGAGTATGCAAAGGCCAGTCCTGGAGAAGATGACACTCAGCTCCTCCATCTCACGACTCATCATGGGAGGCTTGGTTTTATTTTACAAGATTTATAATTTATAATTTATATATAATTATATATATATATATAATTTATACTTAAATTTATAATTTAATGGGGCCCACTGAATCAAACATTGAGTCACTGAACACATTTTCTGGGTTTATCTATGAAAGATCAAGGAACTAGGAAAGGAATGCAGAGCTTGATAAGATGTCACCTTGACCCTGGGAGCCCACTATGTTGTGACAGAGATAAACACATAAGTTGTTCATGATAACCCAAAGATCCATGAATAGGACCCAATGATGACACTTGTTTTTAAGGATGGAAACTTTGTCTCATTTACCAATGTATCCCCAGCACCTGGCACACAGACTGGCTACAGAAAGTATTTGATAAATTTGGTCGAATGAATGAGTTTTTAAAAAAGATTTTATTTATTTATTTGAGAGAGAGAGAAAGAGTGAGGGAGCATGCGCAAGCGGGCGGGCAGTAGGGGCAGAGGGGGAGGGAGAAGCAGACTTCTCGAGGGGCTGGATCCCAGGACCCTGAGATCATAACTTGTGCCAAAGGCAGACGCTTAGCCGTCTGAGCCACGCAGGTGCCCCTGAGTGAATGAATTTTAAACAGGCCCTGGCTATTGGGGTGGGCATCCAGAGAGGATGATGGTCAATGGAACTTTATAAAGATTAACCTAGTATTTATGGGTGGAGAGGTTCTGAAGGACACCCCAGGATGAAGGAGCTTTGTGAGGTGCTGGGGTGCCATGTCTAGTGGGTACAGGATTAAATGGGGGTGGAAGGTTACATGGGATCATCTGGGGCTGGTTCCCAGGCTACAGAGGGTGATGTTTACTCTGCAGGTTTTAGAGGACGGGAAAGCTCTACATGGTCATGTTCTTGACCAGACTGGGTTTGAAACTTGGTTCCATTCTTTGCTAGCTGGGTTACTCTGGGCAAGTACCGAGGCTCACTCTGCCTCTATGTCCTCAAGTATAAAGTGAGGATGAAAATGAGGATGTCTTCTTTTGTGGGGTTGTTGTGAGGATGATGTTAACTATTAGGTATAAAGCACTTAGAATCACGCTATACACAGACCTGAGTCCAATCCTCACTTTCCTCTCTGTAAATGGGACAGAGGAAATGCATCTGTCAAGAGTGTAGGTGAGCTAATGGGCACATTTTGCATCGTTCCTACCTGAGAGCAAGTCATAGCAGACTGTGGCCTGTGTCAGGAAGACTCCCCCATGATGAGAGGAAGCTTGGATGATACGTGAACAGTGGAACTAGCTTGGAGGTTATTTCAGCTGCCAGTGTGAGACACAGAGAGCTCAACTTCTGTGAAGCCAGAACTGAAGCGGTGCCTGGGGCCATGGCGAGGAAAGGGGAGGGTGGATTTGAAAGACTTGTCTGTCGGACCCGCAGGCTCACAGGAAGGAAGAGGAGAAGAGGACAAGGAGGTTTCTCGCCTGGATCCTGGAAGTATGTGCGCACATGGGCTGAGGTGAAGAGCCAGGAGAAGGTTTGGGGATGAACAGAGATGATGAGCTTACGTGAAGCAGACATGTGGTTGGGAGGGGATCAGAACAGAGGATGTGTATGCTAATCACAATTTGACAGAGTCTGCAGTTTTAGAAAGATGAACTTACCCATGCTACTCTTTTAAAAATTGTGGTCAACCTCACTAATGATTAGGGAAAAACAAATCAAAACCACAATGAGCTACACCTCACATCTGTCAGAATGGCTCATATCAAAAACACAAGAAACAAGTGCAGTGCTGGCGAGGATGTAGAGAAAAAGGAACCATCGTGCACAGTGGGTGGGAATGCGAACTGGTGCAGCCACTACAGAAAACAGTATGGAGGCTCCTCAAAAAGTTAAAAATAGAACTACCATATGCTCCAGTAATTCCACTATTGGGTGCTTACCCAAAGAAAATGAAAACACTAATTTGAAAAGATATATGCTTATAGAAGCATTATTTATAATAGCCAAGATTTGTAAGCAGCCCAAGTGTCCATGGATACATGAATACACACACACACACACACACACACACACACACACACACACACACACACAATGGAATATTACTCAGCCTTAAAAAGAATGAAATCTCGGGCACCTGCGTGGCTCAGTGGGTTAAGCATCTGCCTTTGACTCAGGTCATGGTTCTTGGGGTCCTGGGATCGAGCCCCGCATTGGGCTCTCTGCTCAGCAGGGAGCCTGCTTCCCCCTCTCTCTCTGCCTGCCTCTCTGCCTATTTGTGCTCATTCTTTCTTGGTCAAATAAATAAATAAAATTGAAAAAAAAAGAGAATGAAATCTTAGCATTTGCAACAACATGGATGGGTCTAGAGAATATAATGTTAAGTGAAATAAGTCAGAGAAAGACAAATACTGCACAATTTCATTCATATGTGGAATTTAAGAAAGAAAACGAGAGGCTCCTGGGTGGCTCCATCAGTTAGGCCTCTGACTCTTGATCTCAACTCAGGTCAAGATCTCAGGGTTATCAGATCAAGCCCAGCATCAGGCTCTGCACTAGGCATGGAACCTGCTTAAGATACTCTCTCTTCCTCTTTCTCTGCCACTCCCCCACGCTTGCTCGTTCTCTGTCCAAAAAAAGAAGCAAACAAACAACAAAAAAAAAAACGAATAAAGAAAAAGAAACAAACAAATGAACTAAGGAAAAAGGAGACAAACAGAAAAACGAGACTCGTAAATACAGAGAATAAACTGATGGTTGCTAGATGGGAGGTGGGTGGGGGGAGGAGTGAAATAGGTGATGGGGATTAAGAGTATACTTATTATGATGGGCACTGAGTAATGTACGGGAATGTTGAATCACTCTATTGTGCACCTGAAATGAATATTACACTGTGTTTTTATATTGGAATTTAAAAAAATATGGCAAAATATACATAACAAAATTTAGTAACCATGCTTAAGCACACAGATCAGTGTGTTAAGCACATTCACAGTGTTGTGCAGCCATCACCCCACTGCCTTTCCAGAACTTTCCATCTTCCCAAACTGAAACTCTGTACCAGTTAAACACTAACTCCCCAATTCCCTACCTCCCCGTCGCTGGCCATCACCATTCTACTGTCTCTATGAATTTGACCACTCTAGAAGCCTCATGTAAATGAAATCGTAGAATATTTATCCTTTTGTGACTGGCTTATTTCACTTAGCATCTATCTTTAAGGGTCATCCATACAGTAGCATGTACTCAAATTTCCTCCCTTCTCAAGGTTGACTAATATTCTATTGTATACACAGACCGCATTTTGTTTATCCACTTATCTGTCAGTGGATATTTGGGTTGCTTCCACTCTTTGAACATGGGTGTACAAATATCTATCTATTCATGCCCTTGCCTTCAGTTCTCTTGTGTATACACCCAGAAGTAGAATTGCTGGATCACATTATAAATTTATGTTTAATTTTTTTAGAAACCACCATATGGTTTTTCACAGTGGTGACATCATTTTGCATTCCCACCAGCAATGTACAAGGGTTCTGATTTCTCCACATCCTCACCAACATGTTACTTATTATATTTTGTTTCATTTTTCTCACTCAAATTTTGTTCTAGTATGTTTCAAAATTCTGTGACAGATTTTTGATCAAGTTGTTTCCATTAAAAAGTACTGATTTAAAAAACTAATAACTTAAAATTGACACACACACACACACACACACACACACACACACACACAGCCATGCACACACACAGATGGTTCACAAAACATTCTCCTTTTCTCCTGAAGGTTTTATGAAGCATTGTTATCATTCACCAATCTTTTACTATTAAACCTAAATGACAAATGACACAAAAGCTCTGAGACCGCTCTCCACCATTGATTAAGACTGGGGTGGCAGGTTTTGGGGATAATATTCATTTAGCTTTCTGAGATTTCTGGGTAGACTTGCTGACCTTGCCAACTCCAGTTGCCTTCTTATCCATTGCTACAATGATACCCACAGTAACCATCTGTCTCGTGTCATAAACAGCAAAATGGCCCAGAGGACAATAGAGAAGTTCTCAACATATATGCGCTTACCAGGAACCATATTAGCAATGGCAGCATCACCAGATTTCAAGGACTTGTGTCCTTCTATCTTCTTCTCAGAACAACCATCAATCTCCTTCCATTCAGCAAACTGGTGAGGAGTGTAAGCTGTGTTACCATCTAGCACAGGTGCATATCCAGTACTGATTTGGCCTGGATAGTTCAGGATTATCACCTGAGCTGTGAAGTTATCTGGTTCCATTGGTGTGGGTCATTTTTGCTGTCACAAGCCACAGTGCCATGACAAACATTTTGGACAGACCCACTGTTGACCTTAAAGCCCTCATTGTTCCCAGAAAGAGCTTCACTCAAAGCTTCATGGTGCTTTCAACCATTTTTTCTTCAGTTGTAACACTGAATGAAGCAAAGGTCATCACCATGCCAGGTTTGAGAATGCTAGGCTCCGCTTAGCCCCCAGGGACAGGAAATACCATCAATTTTGTGGATGTCCTGGAGGGGCAGACAAAGGCTTGTCAGTTGGATGAGTTGGTGGCAAGATGCAATCCACAGCTTCAATAAGCACGATTCCACTAGCATTGCCACCTTTATGAGTGACTTTCCATCGTTTGAACCAAGGTGTGTTAGCACTTGGCTCCAACATGTCATCACCATTCCAACCAGAAATCTGACCAAATGTTACTGTGTTGGGGTTGCAGCCAATTTTCGTAATGTAGTGCTGACTTCCTTAACAATTTCCTTGTATCTCTTCTGGTTATAGGGTATCAATGGAGTCTATTTTGTGAACACCAACAATTAGTTGTTTGACATTCAAATGTGTAAACCAGAAGGGGATGCTCATGGGTCTCTCCTACCTAGAGATAACCTGCTTCAAATTCACCAACACCAGCAGCAACAACCAGGACTGAATGGACACTGTGAGATGTGCCTGTAATCATGGTTTTGATAAAGTCTCCATGTCCTGGGGCATCAGTGATGGTCAGATGATCACATAACACTTGCTGATCTTGAGTGTCTGTAGGGTAACATTAGTAGTAACACCATGTTCACGTTCAGCTCTCAAGACCTAGGCATACTTGAAGGAGACTTTCTCATGTCAGCAGCATCCTTCTCAAAATTTTCAGTGGTTCTTTTGTGAATCCCACCACGTTCATAGATCAAATGGCTAGCAGTAGTAGACTTGCCTGAATCTACATGTCCAATGATGGCGATATTGATAGGAATCTTTTCCTTTTCCATTTTGGTTTAAGTTTAGGGGTGGTTTTCATGACACCTGTGCTCTGGTGGCCAACTCATGAAAAATCTGTTTTTTTTTTTTTCTCTTAATAATAACCATCATAATGGGTGTGAAACGATGTCTCATTGTGGTTTTGATTTGCATTTCTCTAATAATTAGTAATGTTGAGAATCCTTCCATGCACTTATTGGCTACTTGTATATCTTCTTTGAAGAAATGTCTAGTCAAGTCCTCTGTCCATTTTTTGATTTAGGTTGTTTGTTTTTTGTTGTTGAGTTATAGGAGTTCTTTATATATTCTGTACTTTAATCCCTTATGTGGTAAATAATTTGCAAACATTATCTCCCATTCTGTGGGTTACTCTTTTATTCTCTTGATAGTGGCCTTTGATGCATGAGAGCTTTTAATTTTGATGAAAGCAAGTTATCTATTTCTGCCATTTTTTGGTGTGTCATATCTAACTACTTACTTCTTATATCATGTAAGAAGGAGTCACATTGTTACGCTAAGCTTCTGGGATAATGTTGCAAGTGTATGTCTGAGCAAATCTATGCCAAGCTTCAGATCCTTGTAGCTTCCCTTCTGAATTTTCTTATATGTATCAATGTTCTCATCAATCTTCTAGTTCCCAGGACTAAAAATAGTCATTCTTGACTACCTGTCCCTTTCTCTTCATAGGCAGCTACAGAAATGGGGGAAATTGTTTCCTTTATCTTCCTGGGCAGCTAGGCTACATTTCCCAGCCTCCTAGCAGTTACATTAATGAGCTCTGGCCAATAACACATGGGTAGAAGGGATGTTTACTACTTTCTGGGCTGGCAGTAAAAGCTTCTATAAGACCCTCTGTGCTGTCTCTCTTCCCTCATCTTCCTGTTGTATGTGGAACAGAGACACATCTGGTGAGAACAGTGTAGACTATGTTAGATTAGAGCCACAAGGCGGAAGGGGCCTGGGTCAATGAAGGACTACATGGATTAAGTCTCTCCAAACACCACATCATACCGAGGTGAATGAGAAATAAACCGTGGTGTTAAGACACTTAGATTTTGCGGGTTTTGTTACAGTAGTTGGCCTGTGCAGACTGATGTCCCAACAGTTCCAAAGTCCCGTCAGGCCTACCTTATAATGTGTCTCCCTCTCCCCTCCTTCCCACGCCTGTTTAGACTATCTTAGTCTCATTGCTGCTCCCCTCACCCCTGAACTACTAAACTCCTAACACCGTTTATTAACTGGATTACCTGCTTCTACTAGTTCCTCCTCTAGTTCACCATTTATGAAATACAGAAAATAAGTATTTCTAAGAGGATAAATGTTTTATATACATATGTTTACAGACCTGTGTTATCCAGGGCCTTTCCCCAAAGGATGCCTTCTTTCCTCTCCTACCCTCATCCACAGAACATTCAGCATTCTTAATGGAGTCATCCTTGTGTTTTTTGTTTTTGTTTTTGTTTTTAAATCTTGGCTCCATCTATTCTTCCTCCTATCTCTTTAAGACTTAACTTCCTTCAAGTTTAAGTGGTTTTCCCTCCTCCAGGGGGCCTTCTATGAATTCTTGTCTTCCTCTCTGTCTCAGACCCTTGGCACTAGACATATGTTACTCTTTATACATACAGTTCCATGCTTAATGAATGTCTTCAGCCAGAATTGAGATTATTTACTTTGGGTTCGTCAATGGGAAATGTGAATCTCCTGAAATTATGTCCCTAAATCTGCGTAAGCACACATGTACATTTCATTGTTTTGAAGCAGGGCTGAACTTACTTCCTTCACATGTCCCGTGCAGTGTTGCAAGTTCACGAGACTGGGATACCTGTTGTCCCTAGAAAACAATTCATGAAACAGTTATCAGAGGCGAGAAAAGCTTGGGTGGAGGAAGCAAAGTCAGCTTACATAGGAAACCCTTTGTACTCTTCCTGCTTTGACAGTGACCACTGCCTGCCGAGCTTCCAGGGAGAGGGGTCAGGAACTCCTACCATAGAGTGACTCCCTGTCCCTCGCACAGCCCCACATTCACCTCATTCCCTTTGGTTCACACAAGGCAGGTGGTTTGTGGAGAAGACCATAATGGACCAGAGACTACTCCTTAACCACCTCTGAGCTGCCCGGGGTAGGGAGTTAGTTCTTGCCAAATGCTGGTGCAGGAGAAGAGCTCCCCCGTTCCTGGTCATTCCTCTGAGGTAACTCCATGCTAGTCAGCAGCCCGTCTTTCCATTGCTTATCTCCATACTCATATGGAGTCTCTCTAAGATCCCATAATCTAGGCCCGGTGGCCTTTGATGCTTGCCCTTCCCGAGGGAGCCGTGGTACAGCTTCGCTGGACCCATCCCCTCTGCAGCTCTACTGTTTGCTCAGCACCCCATCTTGGCAGCCAGCAGAGTGCCTTGCTAGCTTTTTCCCTCTACAGCTCTTTGAATGTTTAATAAATTCTTAATTAAAAGCCGGGCACCTCATCTATTTCTGTCAATTGCTTCTCTGTTGTGAAGAAGAGAGGCCTACAGGAGGTAAATGTCAACCCTGTACCCCGCCCTCCTGTCACATATACAACTACACACCTGCGTGCATGTGCGTGCACACACACACACACACACACACACACAGGGCAATAGGACTTGGTGCTCTATTTACATAATTCTATTGACATTTTGAGGCTAAAATTATGTATGCTACTTTAATTTGCTGTTAAATTAAATTATGAATGTTTGGAACGTAGTAATTTCTTTTGTTCTATGAACAGATTGTTTTATATATCTGCCTATATTACCAAGTTATTAATTTAATGATTTCATAATAGCAGCTCATTCCTCTGGGTAATATAAAGGCTGAAGTGCATGCTCCATACAGCACAGGCAGACGCTGTTTGCCCTGCGTGAACGGAAGGTTTTAGGAATAAAGATATTAGTTTTGGCAGGATGTTTAAGTGTGCATAGGAAAACTGGAGGGATGTGTCAGGTCAGCTCCAGCTTCCCAATCTCATTTAAAAAGGCAGGACATGGTCTATTGTCCATGAGACCAAATGAAAAATAATTTTCTTAAGTAAAGTCAAACACCTGGCTGATGGTGGGCAAGTCCGAGAGCTGCTGCCTGCCCATTTGCTCTTGCAGCTCTGAACATAGTGCAGCTTTATCTGGGCCTTTCCTCTTGCAGGTCTGCTGGACTGTTACCTCACCAGCATCCTGGCGATGTGCTGCCGTGGTGACATGGCATCGGCTTCATCATCCCAGTCCTTGCGGGGAGAGGGCAAAGAGCCAGCTGCAGTGTGGCTAGGGGGATGAACCTGGAGTATGGATTCAGAGGAGACTTCCTCTGGGGCTTTTGGCTTGGGCTCTCTGAACCTCTCTTCCCTAATCAATAAAAGGGGGGTACCGAGATCACTTCCCCAACCAATTCGGCAGGAGTTGTGTGGTTCAAACAACAAATGAGATGAGGATGAGAAAATGCTTTGTAATCAGCAATAGACAGGGCTCTCTGGGGGTTGCAGCTGTGAGGGATGTGGGCAGGTACCGCTAATTACCCCACATAATGATAAAGCGACAATCTTTATAACTCCCCCATAGCCTCAGGCCACTCACTGATTTCTGGGCCTCCTGTTGAGGTTACTCCTGTTCATACCTAAAACTAGGCGATTTCCAAGTTTCTCCCACTCCTGGTAGCTTTGGACTCTATGAGTTTTTGGGAGAAACCACGAAAACGTTTCATCTTTGTTGGAAAGCCAAGATGAAGGTAGAGCCATATAAGGAGTTACGGCACATCTGGTGGTTCAATAAACATTGAGCACCTCTGCTTAACGAGTACTGATTTAGAGCTCAGATACGACGGTCCCCAACACAGGCACTGAGGTGATGGTCTCATGGGATTCAGATGCCTGAACAGGTGTCCATGTTATCCTATGGTGATGGGGGGCACGTAACCTTCCCAGACTGGGGCCAGGAAAGGGAACAGGAAGCCTGGGCTAAGACCTCAAGGTTGGCCATAGGTCAGCATGCAAGGAAGGCATGAGGGGTGGGAATGGTAAAGGCATTTCAGGAAGAACACATGAGTGAGGGAGGTAGGAGAGAACAATGCAGCATGGCTGGGCCATCAAGCCTGGGGTTGCAGGAAGAGGAATGAGATACAGGCTGGAGGGAACAGCAGAGCCCGTATCTGCAGATATGGAGATGCTCATTAAGCAAAAGGCAATTGGGGATCCATTGAAGGAAAACATACTGATAGTGCTTTAGAAGGGACACCATGTTTGCCGTGGGGAGAACAATTTGGAAGAGGTTTAGACTAGAGGCCAGGAGGCCAGTTAGGCAGCTTTTGCAGTAATCAAGGGGGCAGACAATGAGAGTCTGACTTTAGGTAGTTCAGTGCAGCAGGGGCAAGTACACAGATGCAGGAGGTGCTCAGAAGGTAGAATGGGTAAGGTCTCCCTCCACTAGGCTGTCAGTTAGATGAGGAAAAATATAGGAGAGCTGCCAATGTTCAGCTAACAGAGATCTTGGAAGTGGCCCTTTGCCCTACAGTTTAGTCCCTCTCCGCCTCTTCCATCATTTCTCAAAAGGAAACTCGGACACCAACCCCTCGTCCTATGGCCGGCACACACTGGCACACACGTAAACCCATTTACTGGGTTGCACACAGACACACACGCTCATCTCTGGCTTCTCTGTGTGCTCAGTAAGGCAGGTAAAAAGTACTTCTCTGCAGGGCTGACAAATTGCCAAGTCAAAAACAGGGTCACTGCTTTCACTTTTTTCACTTGCTTTTTTGTCTTTACATGTCACCTCTATGAAATATTCTTGATTTCCTCAAGAAAAAAAAAGAATTCCTTTGTTTTGTGCTGTGTCTACAGCCTTTGTTATTGTCTCTTTTTCAATGTTAGTTTCATTGACACAGTAGTGTGTCTTCATCATTTCTAGATTCCCACTGCCTAGTACCATGTCACTTTTGAATGACTGAAGAGAAATGGACCCCAAGTGCACTGGACCTGATCCCTCATGAGGGGAGTTTTGGAGTATACTTCCCAACTTCCCTCGGCAAAACCCTGGATCTCCTGTCTTGAGATGTGAGATACTAAGGTACTAGAATCTGGTGCCAAGCATCCTACCCAATTATAGAGTTTGGGACCATGGAGAAGAATTACGAAGTGGTTGCTTTTTAAATGTAAATTGATGTTGGCTCACTCATTAGTTGGAGTTGGGAAAGGTGGAGACAGAAAGGGAAAGAGAAGGAGGGTTGGCTTGGCTTAGGTGGGAGAGGGTAGTAGCTATAAAAGAGGGAAGGGATGCTTGCTTAGGCACAAGACAGAGAAATGGTGAAAAATAAAAAGGGCAGGGAAGGTGACAAGGATGGTGTGAAAGAGCTCTGGGTGACCCAGGAGCCAGAGCTGGAATGGAAGTTGAGCAGTTGAAGGTGATTTTCCCAAACACAATAGGGGAAGAAATCAGTATAGGCTTTGTCAACTAGAATTCAGGAGGATGGAGGTCAACTATGTTGGGACATCAGGGGAGAGCTTGGACTGAAGTATCCATAAGTACAAGACATGCTTGTTTTGTTAATGGCTATGAACCTATGTTTGAGGTTGGCGCTTCGTAGGTGATCAATAAAAGTTGAATGAATGCTAAGTGTCTGAGAACCATGCAGAGGTAGAGAAGTGTGCAGGCTTCTGGATCTGGATCTGGATCTCAGGACTGGCTTATAGGCAAAGGAGGGTAGAGGCAGATTCACGGTGCTGGGTTGCACTTCATGACATTTTCAGCCAGATTCCAAGAATCCTTTTGGTGGTAAATTATTGCTTCTATTCTACACATCATGGACTGAGAGAATGATGATTCAGAGGCCCTTACAAGAAGGGCTCTAGGCAGGAATTGGGGTTAAGGCTGTGGGTCAGGGTCTCCTCAAGAAGGGGGTAGAGTGGAGTGGTCTTCAGGGAAGTATAGGAAGCCTTTATTTTTATTGCAAAACATAGGGTGTCTTTTGTGCCTCACCAAAAATCCACTCTGTGGGTGACAGTGGAGGTGAGGGGGGAGTTTAGGTAGGATCCAGAGCGAAGAGTATTTGCCTTTCCACTGTCTCCAAAGAAAAAACTGGGATACTTGTGGAGGCCATTTGGAACACCTCAAAATCTGGAGCCCTGGGCTATTTAATGTTTCCAGCAATGAACTAGATGATGAGACAGAGCACGCTCATTAATTTCATAGATGACACACAGCTGAGGCTGGAGGGGCACCTTGGAGGATTGGATTAGAATTCAAATGGACTCCAGTAGGTCTTAGAGATTGGTCACAAACCAACAAAATGAGATGTCAGAAAGACAAGGGCAAAATGAGGAAAAGGCAGCCACATGAATGACGAGGAGGAATGGCTTGCTGGGTCCCAGCCCTGCCTGAAACCTGAAAACTTTTTTGGCCTCCCCGCTTCATTCATCATGGCTGACATTTGCACACAGCTTACAATGAACTCACACAGTTCTCTCCTTTGAGCCTCGTGACAACCCTCAGAGAGAGGAATTGCTGTGAATAAGTTCATGGGGCTTCAGAGATGTTGAAAACTCTGCCCAAGACCACACAGCTGATAGGTGTCAAAGCCAGACGCAAACTGACTTAGCACTTTGTAGTACTCATAGGACACTTAACCTCAGAGTGCCTTACTGTGTCATCTGATCCTTGACCTCATTTGGAACCAACTTCCCTGCTCCTTCCACTTGCCCTCAAGCCAGTCCGCATTCCCTCTCTGGCATCTTATTCTTTGGGTAGCCAAGATCCTGGGGTGCATCGGTTCAACACAATTATCAGTGCCCATGCTTATCAAGAACCTCGATTCATTCCCTTAGACTAGACTCACCCTGATGACTTTCACATTTTGGTTCAATCCAGCTATGCTTACCTGGTTTGCTCAGAGACCGTGGAGGGAATTATATCATTGAGTGGGTGGAGCCACTACAGATCCACCAGCCAGGCCCTAAGTTCTCTTGGCAACAGCATTTTTGTGTCTCTGGTCAGCTCACTCTCCTCAAGGTCCTCACCTCATTACTGACCCATTTATTATTGTGATGATTCTATTCCAGACAAGATGGGCGTTATTTGGCCTAAACTCCCCCAGCTCCCTCTTCTCATTATCTTTGAACCCATCCAATTCTGCATCAACCCTCACCTTCTATCCTCTTGCCTCAGGGCAAGGAATGGTTTTCCTAGTCGGTCACTCACGTCTGCTGTGCCCACAGCCCTCCCTGTCCCACCTCTTCTGGCACATACTCCCCCAGACCCCTGCTTTAGAGGTTCCTTCCTCCTTGTCCTCAAATGTGCTCCAGCTGGGGCCAGCTTATAACACTCTCCATAGAGGGGAAGGCGGGTGGGAGAAGCAGAGACTCCTGCTACTGGTGCCAGGGAGGTTCTGGTTCTTGGGTTACGTGAGTGTTCATGGGCTCTTTACATATATCCTATCACAAGTAGTCACTATTACATAATTTAAACCATCAGATTTGATGAAAATAGCTCTCTTTCCACCACGCTACAGCACATTGCTTTTCCATTCCTTGTGAAGTTCCTGGAAGACAACCTAGCTTCTCATTTCCAACTTCATTTCTTGTTTCCTCTTTAAACTACCATTCCACGGACAGGAGCCCCTCCTGACCCCTGATATGTCTCTGTGCAGCCCACACCTCACCTGCCTTCCCCATTGCATGAATTACTCAGCTACTCATCTTCTGAAACCCCTGAGACCGAAGCCATTACTCTGTCCTGCTTCTGTCCCCCCTGAGCTCGCTGCCCAGGATCTCCTAGGAACTTTGCTGGCTCCTCTTCTTCTGCTGAGTGTGTTTGTGTCTGCAATCTCCCGGAGTCCTGTCTCAGTGTCTCCCTTCCCTTTCTTCCCACCCCTTCACCAGACCAAGGTTCTTCCATGGGTTCACCTCCACCCACTCCCATGCTTATCAGGCTGCCATGAATCTCTACCGCACCACAAGCCCTACTCAAACCACCACGAGGTAGCTCCCACCCAACATGCCTCTGACTGGGCCCATTTAATTGCCACTTCCAGTTTGCTCTCCTTCTGAGTGCCAGTCCCTAGGAGTTATCTTAGATGTCTCATCTTACTTTCCCCACATCAGATTGGGGCCAACTTCCTCCCCAGAGTCATGGTCTCTGTTTGTGCTCATGGTCTCCTAATCGATCCTCCTGTCCTAGCCTTCCAGAGCTGATTTTGCCAACATGCAAAATGGTTACTCCCTTCTGAAACTAATGGTGTACTGTGTGTTGGCTAACTGAATTTAAATTAAAAAATCCCCAGCTTAAATCCTGGAATTCCTCCCTGTTACCTACAGGTCTGAGTCCAGATCCCACAGCTCATGCACACCTAACCTGATGCCCACTGCCTCTTTGGTGGCAATTCCTGCTCTTGCTGTACTTGGCTGCTTGCAGGTCCCAAGGACACCAGTCTCCTCAACCTCTGTGCCCTTTCACATGCTGTACCTATGGCTCAGATGCCCTTCCCCTTATTTGCCACCTGGGAACTGTTACTGAAATCCCCTTGCTTCCCACTGCGGGCAGCGACACCATGTAGTCATTAAGAGTGCTAGTCCTGGGGCACCTGCGTGGCTCGGTCAGTTAAGCATCTGCCTTCAGCTCAGCTCATGGTCTCAAGGTTCTGGGATGGAGTCCTGCATCGGGCTTCCTGCTTAGCAGGGAATCTGCTTATCCCCCTCCCTCTGCCATTCCCTCTTTTTCTCTCTCTTTCAAATAAATAAATAAAATCTTAGAAAAAAAAATGGAGTGCTGGTCCTCGAGTTGCACCACTGAGGCTCAGATCCTGGTTTTGGCCCTTTCAGCTCCATGACTTGGGTCACACACCTTGAGGCTCACTCTCCTCTTCTGTAAAATGGAAATGAGGAAAGCATCTATTCTGTAGGATAGTTGTGAGGATTAATTAATCCCTCTTTTAAGCACCTGTCCTAGTGCTCAGCGCACAGAAAATTCTTTCTGGCCCTTAATAATGCTGGAGGGGTCCTGTTCATCCTCTAAGACACAGGTCCAATGCCACTTGCCCTGGGAGGATGTCCCTGACCTTTTAGACAGATTAAATTTTATCACTTGTTGATTCTGAGACTATAATTATGAGTGTTTATCTCTCCAAATACACCATACATTATTTGTATTATAGTCCCCAGGATCTGAGATGGTGTTTAATGTTCGACAAACCCCTCACTCACTCCTCAAAGAGGCTTAGTTACTTAAGGGCTACTGTGATTCTGGACACATTTTCTGATCCAATTTGCTCATGTACAAACTGAAGTCACTGTGAAAGGGATGTTGCATTCTGAAAGGGGACTCTTAATTTGGAGGCAAAGTTTTTATATGAATCGAGATCCCTAAGTGATCAGGATGGAATAGGTAGAAATTAGGCCTAGTCAGAAGAATGTACCTTGTTCACTGGGAGTGCGCCCATGGATGAGAGCAGGAAGCTATTACACAGGGTGTGTGGGAGCGTGTGTGTGCCTGTGCACTCTGGCCATGCTCTCTGTGATGGGTTGCTGAGAGTTGTCTCACTGCTCTCTGCCCAAGCAGCTGGTCGTGGGTAGCTAGCTGCAGCTGGCCTGGCCTGCCTCCCTAACAATGATCTCAAGGGGCAAAAGTCATGTTGCTGCAACAAAGACCTAAATGCCAGACCCTACTAGCAGGCATGCGAGAGGCTTCCCGGATAGACAGGCAGGCTTTGTGGGTCTCCCAAGCACACAGGGCTTGTGTGCTGCCTGAAGGGCTGCCAGAACATTCTTGTGTCTGGGCTGGGCTGGGAAGATGCTGACGCCAGCCCCGGGTGGGTGCCGATCCTGCCTCTGCCTCTGAAGGCTGGGGTAAGCAGGACTGCGGGCTGAGGCTCTCCACCCCAACTTCCCCGGGTGGAGTAGGAGATGGGGTAGAGACTCTTTCAGGGAGTGCCGACTCTTGTCCACAGCCAGGATCCGCTCTTCGAGGCTGTGACGTGTTCTGCCTTGCCAGTTCCTGGTCTGCCTGCTGTAGGCTTCGGGGTCTCCTCTCTAGCCTCCTTTAAGAGTTCTGAGTGTTCTCGACGGGAACTACAGAACCAGCTAGGAAAACAGTCTTGCTATCTGCTTTCTGGCACTCTACCTATCTCATGCCGTGATTGCTTCCTGTCCCCCTGGGGCTGGCGTTGGCCCTTCCTTCATGGCCTTGTTGGAATTTTGTGACCTGCCTGTAGATGGCTTCTTTGGGACCACCAACCCTCAGGACCCTTTTGAGTCTCTGTCTGCCACCTGCACAATGGAGGTGCCAATTGCATTCCCAGAGAAGGCCTGGACCTCATCACCTCTTTTGGGTAGGGGCAGTTTGGACATTGAACTCAGTCCTTGCATGCAACTCATCTGACATTTTCTGCTGTTTCTCCAGCATGGAACTGGCTTCCCTGCTCCCTGACACTCAGGCACAGCCTACCTCCTGGTCTGTAACTGACCCAGTGGGCTTGCGTAGTGTAGTATAGCCTGGACTGTGGCGGAGATGGCCATGAATCCCAGGCAGGAGAACACAAGAGGGAATTTGGGGCTTCTGGGTAAAGGGACCTGTCCTGGGAGGGAAACGGCAGTCTCAGCTGCATTTCCACAACTGCCAATTAACTGTGCAAGCCGTTGAAGGCTGTAGGAAGAGGAGGAGTGTGCCCCGAGGCCATCCCAGATGCCCACCACAGCATCTGAAGCTGTGCCATGCTCAGGCCTGGCTGACTTGTCATCTTCCATGTGGCCTTGCAGGATGAAGACGTTGAAGCTTGCTTCCTCCTAATGACCTTCAGCAGAGAACCCAAGTCAGCTTCTGAGGCAGACATGTCCCCGCGTCAGCCCTGCCACCACCCAGGCAATTAACTGCTGCTGTAATTCTGGGTTTCTGTCCCCACGGGCCTCCCTTCCCAACAACCATGTTGAACAAGAGTCTGTATAGGAGAAGGGAAAGTGACTGTCTGGTCTGGCAGCAGAGGTGGCCAGGCTGAGAGATGACAGGAATCTGAACGGAGGGGCTGTGTGGTTTTAATCACTACAGATGCTGTTCTGGGAGCAGATGTGAGATAGCTCCCAGAGAGCATCCGGGGGCCATGGCACCCTGAGGATAAGTGAGGATGACATCCAGAAGACAGGATCTTCTCCCGGATCATGATCCCCCGGGGCTGGCCTCAGGCTCTGCCAATTACCTCCCTGGCTTGTGGGGCTCGGCTCTTGGGAGGAGGGGCCTGAACTAGCCCTGTCCAGGGTGCCTTGCCAGTGAGTTGAGGGTGCCCTTGTGTAGGGGGTGCTGGGAGGCTGAGGAGTGACCTCTGGGGAGCACAGATCCCTGGGGTCCCTGTTGGGGGGCTCCCTGGAGTTGTCTCCTGCCATGCAGCAGCGCAGCAGCATTTGGTTAATCAGAAGCCACGGCTGACCCTGGGAGGACGGTCTCAGAGGAGAGAACCTATTTTGAGCAGGTGAAATGATTTGTGGTACCAATCACGCATTCTCAGCCCAGACCCTCATGGCCTACTTAAAGGCAGTTGCCGACTTTCCGGGGCCTGCATACTCCCTTCTTTCCTATCCCTCCTTCTCTAGGCCAGCTGCCCTCACTTCCCTTTCTCTCTTCCTGCTCTCTCCTCCTATCTCTATGGGAAAGGAGACCCTGGAAGCCCTAGTCTGCTCCTCCAGAAACCCTAAAGCTTTAAAATGACTCAGGAGTTTTGAAAGCTGCTTTAGGCTCCCCTCAAGCTGACCCCAGGTATATTCTACATAAGGGTGATGGTAAATACAAAAAAGAGGGAGGGGCTTGGAGGTGCTTATGGGGTGTTGGAGCCAAGGGCTTTTCTTTGGAAAGTGGGGGTGTTGGGGGTGAATAAGAGAGGGAGGGCTGGAATAAGCCAAGAGAGAAGGGTCAGAGGAGTTATCCTGCTCTTGGCCTATTTCCAGATTTCTCAAGGCTACAGGGGGCATTTGTTGAGTGACCTCAAAGGTCAAGTCAAGCCATGCCCTTGGGGCATGTGGAAGAGATGGCCCAGGGGCCTGGCATCTCTGGGGACATAGACTAGTGGTCTGATCCTCTGAGCATTTGTCTGGCCTGCCAGGAGAAGGCTGGGCACCATCCCCATTTGCTCACTCAAAAAAGTAGCATTGAGCATCTATTATCTACTGGGCTCTGTGCTAGGTTCCTAAGGTAGGTGGGGAGTAAGCAGTGCTTTGAAGGAAGAGAAGATGGTACTAGAATGAAAATTAACAGGGGGAGCCTACCTTAGGTTGTCAGAGGATGTGACACTGAAGCTGGGATGTGAAGAATGATTCGGGATGAGCAGAGCCAAGAGTGGGAGAAGAGGGAAAGGTGGGTCATGGATAGAGCCTCTGAGGCCAGCAGGAGCTTGGCTCTTGGGAGAGGAGAGCCCATGTAGTTGTAGAGAGGTCCGGCTGCTGGGGGATGAACAGCCTGGGCCTTCAGGGCCATGCTAGGGACTGTGGATTTTGTCCTTTGAACCACAGACAGGCATGCCCTTGCTGAGCCTGCTGCTCTCCATCTGACTCACCACTTGCCCGGGCCCTGCTCTACTGTGTCTGGCAGGGGCTGCTCCTGCAAACTGGTTTTCCAGGCTGTGTAGCTGGCTTATAGCAAGCAGTCTTGTAGCTGGTCTTAGCCAGTGGGAGACACTGGTAAGAGAGGGGGCCCGGAGGATCAAACTAGGGTATGTCTCCTTCTTCACCTTAGCGGTGTTTTTTGACACTGGCTGCATCTCTTCTAGATTCCCAGTCCCCACTGAGTAGGTCTGCAGGAAGTCTAGGCCTGCCAGGTCTTCCTCTGCCCACCAGCCCAGGGATGTGACTGGCTTCTTGTGTTTGCCGATCTCTGGGTTGTCCCGTTTTTCCTATTTGGTGTCTCAGTCTCCTAAACGATCTCTGTTTCAAATGCTTTACTTACTGCATACTGACAGGTGCTAAGTCCTCAAAAGGCTTTACACACACTAATTCTTTAAATGCTCTATTAAAACTCTATGAAGTAGATAATACCCATTTTATAAAGAGATAAATTAAGCCACAGAGAGGTTAAAGTACATAGCTAGTGAGTAGCAAAACTGAGTGTCGAACCAGGTAGTCCAGCCCCAGAGCTTGAGTTTTTAACCTCCATACTGCAGGTCTACACTCCGTGGGCCAGGTCTGAATAATGGACTGAATGAGCAACCCTCCCCCGCCGACCGCTATGAGCATGACTATAGAATGAGACTCTAGTCTGAATTCGGCTCCCCCTGTGACGGGTTCTGTGATCTTGCATAAGTCACTTCATCATGGTGAATTTCATGTGTCCTTCTCTTAACAGGATAATAAGAAAACCTAATTTCATAAGGGTTTTTGTAGGATCAAATGGAGTGATACATATAAAGCATTTGCCACAGCCTGGCATGTAGTGGGTGCTGGATAAGGGCTAGTTTTTATTCTTTTACACTCCTGTCCTGACCCAGGAGTCCAGTGGATGAGACTGGGCAACTGGATTCCACTTTGGGTGAGGCCAAGGCACCAGCAAGACTGAGGAAGGCATCCTGAGCTCCATGACCCCTGGGTCTGAGGTCTCATCTCTAACAATGCTAAGTTTTCCTATTGGCTGTTGGCTGTCCCAGATTTTTGTGTTCTGGGGTAGGGGTGTTTTCCAGAAGTCTCATACTGGGCCTTCTCTTTCCATGGCTGTCTGTTTTGGGAGGACCTCCTTGTGGCCTGGGAGGATTTTGTTAGACTTAGTTAGGCCAAGAACTCCCAGGTCCAGATTGTTAGGAAAATCTCAGCTTGCTGAGAACTTGAAGTGGTTCCTGTTTTTCCTTTTTGTTTTGAACCTCAACAGAATACGGAGCTCAGACACTCACACACGCACTCACTTGTACATGTTCACACACACACACACACACACACACACACACACACACACACACTACTAAAATCAATGACCCAGCAGCAAACCTCAGTGAATTGCTGAGCCTTGAACAATTTCAGCCGACTGATGAAGATCCCAAATAATTTCCATTCTAATCTATGTTGCTTGACTTCTAAGGAGGTAATGGCCCCTTTGGTGACACACCGTCCTTTCTGTACACAATTTATGGCTGTGACTTGCCTTTTTGAACTGCTACAAAGTGTAGAGGAAAAACAGCCTTTGAATTACTACTAGCCATTCTCTGTGGAGATGCTGGGCCCCTGGCTCCCATCCTGAGCAGCCATGGTCATGGCTAGGCTGGGAGATGCAAGGATGAAATGGAAGGGGCTCTGAATTTGAAACCCTAAAGGTGATAATGGTGTTAACAGGAATACTAACTAACATTTATTTGCTTTATACTTGCGAAGCACCTGACAAGCATTATTTTGATACAGTCTTTACAGGAGATGAGATTTTTGTTAGGTGACTTGTCTAGGCATACCCATTTAGTTAGCAGAAGTATTGTCACCAGGCCTTCTGACTGCCGTACAATATTTCTGGTGAGTGTGTGGAGGTGAGGAGGTAAGCAGCAATTTGCTAAGGTGATTGGAGTCTTTCTGGATGCATAGGGGATGACTCAACGTCCTTTGTTTAATCCTTGAGTTGGTTTAGTCCTCGAGTCAAATTGTTCTTTGGCCTTAAACTGAGACCCAATCAGTTCTGGCCAGTCAAGTCCTAGGTGGTATCGGAAGATGATTCAGGCTAAGAGGGGATTGATTTGGGTAAGTCTGTCATTTCCAGAAAACAACCCAGGGTAGGTGCTTTGCCAAGCCTGGGGAGTTTCTTAATCATTCTTTAAATCTCAGCTCCTTCCTAATCTGTAAACGGGGTTGCAGCAGTCAACTCATGGTGAGAATTCAGTGAAATAATTATGAAAGACCTTTGTGAATGGGAAAGCACCAAAGAAATCTAAAGGAATCTTATTGTATCTTCTACCACCACTACCATCACCACCACCATCGTCATCACCACCACCATCATCATCATCATCATCATCTTGTAAGAAGGAGAACATAAATAAGAAAGTACCAAAAGCATGGAACAACATTCTTAAAATTATCTGGGCAGGGGCGCCTGGGTGGCTCAGTGGGTTAAAGCCTCTGCCTTCAGCTCAGGTCATGATCCCGGGGCCCTCGGATCGAGCCCCACATCGGGGGGGTCTCTGCTCAGCAGGGAGCCTGCTTCCTCCTGTCTCTCTGCCTGCCTCTCTGCCTACTTGTGATCTCTGTCTGTCAAACAAATAAATAAATAAATAAAATCTTTATAAAAAAATTATCTGGGCACTTGTTTAAAATGTTGCCTCCTGGCCACACCCCCAGAGATCCTGGATCAGAAGTTCTCAGTGGAACCCAGAAATTTTTCTTCTCAATAAGCACTGATTTTATCACAGGCTGTCAAACTTTGAGAAACTTCCATAGAGCTGTAGGACAAATTAAAGAGATTATACCTCACACAGGATTTAATTATGGCTATGAAACCTGTAGTCCATGGCAATACATGTATGTAGTCTAGGAACTTCAAGTGGGTTCATTGCAACATGTTCACTAGTGGATCAATCAATGTCAGAGGCAGGGTCACCAACAGTGTGGTCCACCCAGCACCACCCAAGTGCAGGAGCAGCAGCCTTTCTGAGTTTTCTGGTCTTATTCTATTAAGTTTCAGCCACCTGAAGTGAGCTTTTAGAACCTAGAGGTCTAATATACCCTTGTGAACTTGGATCTTGATATTGAAGAAGCAGTGTTTTAAGACAAAGGAAGGAAGTATTTATTTCTATTAACACAGTACAAAGCAGTTCATCTACTTTATTAACCACAATTAAGTCACTCGAAACGAAGTTGAAGATTTTAGACTTGCGAGTGGGAGCAAATCCAACCTCTCCTGCCCCCTACAAGGTTTCCTGGAAAGGGCACCTTCTGCAGCTCTTCTCCACCCTGCTATCCTGAGCCGGTGCTACTCTGTTCCTGATGATTCCAAATTGCTCCTCAAGATACGACTGTTGAATTGACTTTGCAGGTTGGCTCTTTAAGGGGCCAGACTAATTTTACCACAGAAAATAAGTGAGCTGTATATAAAGAAACCCACCCAAGCAAAATGAATAGTAGAATCCAGGGTGACCTGCCAGTGAGATGTGGATTTACTTTGCTATGTGGCGTCAGGGACTATCTTGCAAATCCAATTTGTGTCTGCTAATTTGCATGGAGGTTAGAAACCTCTTGGGGAAAAATACTGTAGCCACGTCTGAATTTGGGATTCAGACGTGACTGGTAAACTGCAAGTGGGAGTTGGGCAGCAGAGAACAAATTCCTGGGGGGACTTGAAGCCACCTACCTGGCTGGTAGGACTGCAGGTAGTGACTCAGAGGCATCCACAGCTCAGGGGCCAGATGAAGGTTTGGTGAGTGTAGGGGCTGTTATTTGAGATCCTCCCGCCCTGCTAGTGTGGGGGCATATGCTTGTGCGGGGGAGGGCAGGGCTTTTGGGTGTTCCTTTAAATTCTGTGGCTGGGGAAACTTGCAAGAGCGTGTAACTCGGAAGAGAAAGAACATTGATAATCTGGGATGGAACAAGGGTGGGAGGTAGCTTCAGGGCCGGCATGCCCAAACTCAGAGTGGTAACTGGAGCAGGTGAGGGACGTAGTAAGGAGGTATGTTAGAGAAGATAAGTCAAAAATAGCCTGGGCTCTGATCTGAGAGAAGTGTGGCATGAGGCGTGGGACCCCCAGAGTCCCACATCATGGAATGTGGGCCTGGAAGGGGGTCGGCCCCAGCATTTCTGTGGGATGAGAGGGTGGGTGGTGCAGAGCAAGAGAACAGCCATCCAGCTTGCCTCATGAGATTGGGGTGTGTTGGCCTGCTTGGCCCAGGCTGGTGAAGCTGCTGTGGGCGGCTTTGGCCACAGAGTATGTTTTCCCTGCCAAATCCCCACTGGGCCTCTCCCTTCCCAATGCCTATACCAGAAAGAGAAAGCTTTCTTGTTGTCTTACTTTCGAAATTATCTGTTTGTACCTGGTAGTTCTGGGTTTCTGGGCTCTCCGGTACCCATAAGACATAAGGAAAACCGAGACAACTTGCTGCAGTGTCATCCTTAAAGTCTCAAGATCCCTATCCAGCCCACTTTCTACTTCTAAGAGTAATTTTATGATTTTCTGTTGAATTATTTCCAGAGCATTTACTTTTATCTTGAAGAAGGGAACAAAGGAAAGTGAGCCTATGGCACCCTATCTGGGAACTACCTCTCTGTCCTGGTATGACCAGAGGAGTTGGCAGAGGAGCGGGTCCTCTGTCTGAGGCTGGAGAACAGCAGTTGAAGCTGTTGGTGGCATCACAGGCAAAGGGCTGGTTATCTGGAAGAGTGCTTAGAACCGTCTCAGGTGCCTCTGTATTTGAGAGGAGCCCCTGAGGCCATTGCTGGAGTGGCTGGTGTTCTGGGTCAGAACCAACATGTGTCAATGTCGCCATTCTCTGTGTCTCATCACTGAAGGAAGGCGGGATTATGAGCCAGTTCAGTAAAACAATCCATCTGTCATGTGCACTTAGTCTTTGGGAATCATTTCCTCTAACAGAGCCACAACCCAAGTCCCTACAGAGGTCTACAGTCATGGGGGCAACTGGGGAGCTGGGCTTATATTCCAGCAACCTTTCCATCAGCTAGAAAAGAGCATGACCCTTTGACTTCTGTGATTTATTTGTCTAGCATTTTACAACCAAGTTTTTACCATTTGCCTGGCATGGTATTTGATATTGTGAGGAGAGAGAGATGGGTGAGACAGTCCCTGACTTTGGGGCGCTCACCATCTAGTGAGAGGGACATCAGCACTGATGACAAGATGTGTTACGGTACCATCGAGAGGAACCAGGGGGGCTTCACAGTGTTGTTGACCATTTGAGTTGACCATTTGAGTTGCCAGCAGGAGGTCTCCAAGAAGACAACTAAGAGAGGCAGAGGGGAGCACACCTAACCAAAGTCTTGGCTGAGAGTGTCTAAAAATGGAGTTTGAGGAAAAGGCTTTTCTTCCCAGGAGCTACAGTGGATTGGAAAGTTGGATCTAGATTTGACAGTAAAGTTTCATTTGTTCATTGGCACCATGGTTGAGAGAATGACAGGCAAGGTGTTAACTCTCCTTGAGCCTTCCCTCTTGTGTCATATTGGAAACTTCTGTTCTTGTTAATGGGTTTCTGGGCATCTCCAAGGAGGTACTGGTGTGAGTGGGACACTTGGGTGGGGGGGCAGTTGTGGCTTTCCGTTGTCCTCAGTAGGGGGCTGCCAGTCATCTTGAAGTGAAGGCTGAGGGGAAACAGTCCTTCGTGGTGTGAGTGTGTGTGGGGGTGGGATTGGAAGTACGTGTTAAAGTCTAAGTTGCTCTGAGATGGTCTTCTTTTCCTCTCTGCAGTCTGGTTTCATGCCTGTACCTTGCAGGTCTCCAATGAATGGGTATTTGATGTTGATTGCCATTGGGACATATATGACAAAGGCATATTTTCTCCACACTAAGAAGACGAAGGAATCCATGTAAGTCTCCACTACTAATAGCAGCAACTCTGTACATTCAATGCTCTTAGAGGGTTGTCCCCTGTGCCCATTAGTCCTTGCTTTGGTTGGGCTCAGGAAAGGCTCTGAAAAGAATTGGTTGCTTGAGCTCCTTCATTACCTGCCACCTGGGCTCATCTTCTGCCATTTACCTCAGATCCAGTCATCCACAGATCTCTCATTCCTCAGTGCCTCTGTTCATGTGGTGTGTTCTGACTGGAATAGGGTCCTTCCCACCACTGGATATCTTCTACTCATCCTTTCAAGCTTATGGCAAATGTTACCTCCTCCAGGAAGCCTTTCTTGAGCCCCTCAACTGGGTTACAGGATTTCCCTTTGTATTCCCCAACTCTGCTGTGCTTCCATGATAGTATTGAAAGTAGCTGTTGCTTCTAAGTATATTCATTGCTTTACTTTTCTGTCTTTTCCCACTAGGTTGAGAATTTCTTGAGAACAGATACTGTGTTTTGCTCACCTCTGAATTCCTACTGCCTAGTAGGGGCTGAGCTTTGAGTTAGCATTCAACAAGTATGTGTGGAGTGCTTTCTCGGTGATAGACACAGCTTCTCTCCTGTTAAATGGGGGGCATGTGCAAGAGCCTAGAGGTTTAAAAAATCTTGATGCTCTTGGAAGAAGCCAGGGTACTTGGAGCATTGTGATCAAGGATCAGAGCGGTATGAGAAGAGACTGGTGAGGAAGGGGGGAGCTGACCTGTGCAGGGTGTCTTGCCCCGTAAGCCTGGGAGCAGATGCCAATGCTAAATTCAAGGGGTCATCTGATGGACCAAGTGTGCACTAGATTCAGTAATGGTAGGTGCTTCTTCTGTGCCTTCTAGAATTTCAGAAGATTCTAATCACTCCCTTTTAAGAGAGAGAGGACAAATAGTAAAAGCTGATGGGAAGGCAACGAAAATGATCAAAAGGGATGCAGGAGCAATTAGGGTTCTCAAATCTGGAATGATCAGGTTTGATAGAGGATGAGATGAAAGGTTAGCTGATCATGAAAGAGCGAGTGTATGTTGAAATCCTGACATCTTTGATCTAAATCCCTCCTTCTCCTCCATCCTCATAAAACTTGATGGGAGGGAATTTTAGGAGAACTAATGGGAATTCCTCTCTGCCTAGGAGTAGTATAAATTTATGCAACTCTTTATCCTCAAGAGATCTTGCACACGCTGATCGTATAAATAACTTCAAGAAGGGTTTAGAAATTTCAAAGATTGAAGTTCCCTAACAAGAGGAGAGGAGTTTAGTACTTGCGGACGCCATGCCCTGAACAAGCTCTTTGCTCTCTTGTCAGAGATCGGCTGCACCGAATCTTCCAGACCCGACAGCGGCCGATTCGAGGTTCATTTGGCCAGACGGCTCTGCCGTTAGTTGATTGTCTCACTCTGCAGGCACGGCAGAACGTCTTGGTCTGTCTGTTCTGGGCCGTCTCTAAAAGGTGTCCTTGACCCATGGGCAAGAGTCTGCACTGGGCTGTGTGGGCCCGGCCCATGGGAAGGGGAGTGGGACTTGGTGACAAGCCTTGAATTTTAGTTCTAGTCCTAATTGTTTTTTTTTCTAAACAATCAAGTATTTTTATTTATTTCTTTATTTCTTTAAGCATAACAGAATTCATGTTTTTATCATGGTAAAATTCACATAACACAAATCGACCTTTAAACCATTAGTAAAGTGTACAATTCAAGGGCATTTAGTCCATTCTCAACGTTGTTCAACCATCACCACTCTCTAGTTTCGGAATATTTCATCACCGCAAAAGGAAAGCTCATGCCTCTTAAGCAGTCACTCACTATGTGTCTCCCCACCCCCATCCCTCATGCAATCACTAATCTGCTTTCTGTCTTTGTGGAATTTCTAGGATGAGTTTTACTTCCCAGGCCTGTCTGGCTGACCAGGCGTTGCCTCCTTTTCTAAATGTACCTTGCTCCATTTGTCCCCCCGCTGATTGTCATAATCCAGGCACCCTGGCCTTTTGGTTTTTTACAAATGTGATTTTTGGGTCTTATGACCTGTGTGTGTACACTCACCCCTTGGCCCTTGCCTGTGCTCTGGGTAAAACATCCCGCCCAAGTCCACCCTGGGCTCTGAGACTGGAATTGGCGCTCCAGCCCGAGTCCCGGCGGGGCTGGCCTGGCCCTGCTGGGAAGGGATCAGAGACATGCGTGAAAGTGCTCAGTAAGCTGCAGAACACAGTTTACCATATAGGGTTGGGAATCATTACCTGCTCCGGGAAGGGAGTTCCTCAGTAGTACATCTATGGGACTGGCTGCCTTTGGAACACAAGCATGGCCAGGTGCCACTCTCCACGAAAGTAACAAGATACGGCAACCCCTGACACAGCTGGGGAGAACTGAAAGGAGAGTGTTTTGGCACCACCAAGTTTTCTCATTGCGGTAGACCTGGTGCCTTATCTGTCAGCCTGGAGAGGACTGCAGGGTGGGAGTGGGTGGTCTGCCGGGCCTGGGGTCCTGATTCCTGCAGACTCCTATGACCTTCATGGAACGTAATGAGGACCAAAGTGTGCATGTGAAGAACTCTGGAATGGGGCACATTGGTGCCCAAACCCCAAGGCAGGATGTATAATTTCAAGTTTCCAGCTCTTGGCCAGCCCTCTCCAGCCAGCATGTGCAGTGGGTATGAGGTCCTGGATGGTGATCTCGCAGTCTTTCATTCACTCACTTATTTATTCACTCATCATTTAGATCTATACTATTCAATATGGTAGCCACTACCCACACGTGGCTCTTGGACACTGGACACATGTTAGTCCAAGTTGAGATGTGCTGTAAATGTGAAATGCACACTAGATTTCAAAGACATACTACAAAGAACGTAAACAACTCACAAATAATTTTTAAAAATATTGGTTATAAGGGAAATAATAGCATTTTGGATATATTGGGTTAAATAAAATACATTATGAAAATTAATATCATTGCTTTCTTTTTACTTTTTGTAATGTGAGAAAATTTATAATTTCCTATGTGATTTACATTATATTTCTGTTGTAAGGGGCTGATTTAATCATATCTGTTCCTTTGGAAGAAAGGGGGTGTGAGGCTGACAGATCTTGGTTAAAAAGCAAGCCCAGCCTGGGATTTGCCCCTTTGAATAAAATCACAGAGTGGGTGAAGCTGGTCCACAGGTCCCTAGACAGGGACCGGGTACCCCAAATCATGAATGGAGGATTTCATTACAAGCCTCTCTTGAGGGACTTAACACAATGTTTATGATTGATTAAGGCACTAAAGCTGTTCATTATTGATGTTTGCTGGTTTGTACTTCCGTGCGTCTGAATAGCGTGGGAATAAGAACTGAATAAATTACCCAGTGATGTGAGAATTCATGTAACCCACAACTCCAGTATGCTATGTGTGTGTGAGTGTGTGTGCACATTTTAATGAGATGCAATTTTGTTTCAATTTGGGAAATCCCCAAAGCTACTCTGCTTTGTTTTCTCTTGACTCTAAAGTAGCAGTTTTCCAGGCAACAGCAAATGGAGGGACGACATGAAAACATCTGGGCGCAATGCTTCCGAAGTCTTTCAGGGGTTTTCTTTCCTGGGGAGCTTTCTGCTGGAGCACATGCCCTCCTTACACTTTAGAACTGTGGTCTTGTTCTTTCCTTGTCTCTGGTCAGCATTCCCGGTGGCGGGTCTTTAAGACAGCACACAGTCAAACCAGAAGCCCTTGGCATTGTACGAGGACATCTCAGAGCTCCATTTGCAGGCACACAGGTAAGAACTTCCAGGTTCAGTGTCTGAAAGGCTGTAAGGCAGAGAGGGGAGAGATCTGGGCACCACAAAGGATGTTTCACTGGCCCTTAGGAACTGATTCATTCATACATTCATTTAGCAGCGTATGGGGGACACATGCTCAGCTAAATGCTGGGGAAACCAGAATGAAGCAAGTTTGTTCCTTGCCCTCAAATCATTCTACTGGATGAGAGAACTGTAGAAACCAAATTGCAATTCAGTACTGCCACTTCTGGGAGGGAGGAATAGATATACTTCCCCTTATTTGTCCTGTTCAGTACAATGAAAAATCCTGCATATTATATATGAAACAAACATAAGTAGACTTTGAAAGGTCGAGGGAAGAAGGCACATTGTTGAAAGGCTCTTGGGAACTGAGAAAAGACCAGGCATGAATTCCCCAGGTTTTCTTATTATCTGGTATACCCCACACTTGGAGGTACAAAAACCAACAATCCAGACAGGACAGTAGGCACAGAGAGATAAAGGAGCCCCAACAAAAGCCTGCTCTTTAGTCAAAGACCCAGGAAAGAAAACTGTAAGCAATGACTTCTGTACTCCAGACAAACAGCACAGGAGAGGCTCTAGCCTGTCCCCACCAGCAAAAGCCGAGTGGGAGGCTAGATTCCCATTCCTGCCAGGCTGGAATGAGGTACACCGGTCCTCCTCAGGTGATGTAGGCTGGGACCTAGTGAACCGTGAGGACTTGCATCACACATCACCACCCAGTGTATACAGCGCCACTCCCTCTTTGTGGTGCCAGCAGAGACCACCTAGAGAGAACTAAGGAGGTACTTCCCTGCACTCCCCCAGCCAGGGTGGTATCAGTGGAAGCTAGGTGGGGCACCCACACTCCCCATCTTGCCCTGCTGTAAAGGCATACCCCCCAACCTGAGTCTGGGCAGGGGACCTGGACTTCTACCTCTGCCTAGCAGTAAAGAGGCAGTGCCTCCCCTTTAACTTCTAGAGTGGTTTCAGAAGAAGGTAGAATGAGAAAATGTATCCAATTTGAACAAGAGAGACAGAAAAGACTGAAAAAAAAATGAACAGTGTCAGGGACTTGTGGGAAGGAGCTATAACATTCGTTTACTGGAGTCCCAGAAGATTAGAAGAAAGAATTTGAGGAGATAAAGGTTGAAAACTTCCTAAATTTCATAAAATTTGAATCCTAGAGATTCAAGAAGGTGAGCGAACCCCACATGACAAAAGCCAATCTCAAAAAGATTATACACTGCATGACTTCATTTTATAACATTATAGAAATGAGAAAATTATGGAAATTGAGGATAGATTAGTGGTTCCCTGGGACTAAGGGAGGTGGTGGGAAGTGGATGTGTCCAAAGAAGGGCAACACAAGAGATCTTGTGGTAGAAGTCTTCTGTATTTTGATTGTATCAATGTTGGCCTTCTGGTGGCAATGTTGTAGGGTGGTTTTGTGAGATGTTACCATTGAGGGAAACTGTCCCCTTGTAACAGGTGCATGTAACTGTATGTGAATTTACAATTCTCTCAAAATAAAAAGATTAATTAAAGGAAATAAATGTAATTCAATTTGGTAAGTGCTATCATAGAGTGATTTATAAAATTCTTTGGGAGCTCTGAGGATGGGTCGGTTACTTCTTTATGGAGGAATTGGTGAAAGTATCACAGAGCTACCGGTGGGGTCTTACAGAAAGAACTTCCAACTGTCATCTTTCATATTTTTCACCTTCGTACTGAATTCCTTTGTGCTGATTTCACTGTTTATTTATAGATGGCTCATTAAAGGCCAGGCATTGTGTTAAACAGAACCATGTGCAGGGGAGGAGTCAAGATGGCGGAGAAGTAGCAGGCTGAGACTACTTCATAAGATGCTGAGACTACTACATAAGATAGCTTATCTAAAGATGAAAACACCTACAAATCCAATGGGAGATCGAAGAGAAGAAGAATAGCAATTCTAGAAACAGAAAATCAACCACTTTCTGAAAGGTAGGACTGGCGGAGAAGTGAATCCAAAGCGACAGGAAGATAGACCACAGGGGGAGGGGCCGGCTCCCGGCAAGTGGCGGAGCAATGGAGCACAAAATCAGGACTTTAAAAGTCTGTTCCGCTGAGGGACATCGCTCCAGAGGCTTAACCGGGGTGAAGCCCACGTGGGGTCAGCGCGGCCTCAGGTCCCGCAGGGTCGCAGGAGGATTGGGGGTGTATGAGGGTCGCAGAGCTTACAGGTATTAGAACGGGGAAGCCGGCTACGGAGACAGAGCCGAGGAGTGAGCTCTTAGCTCGGGGTTACCTTGAATTGGTCGCAGGCTCGGTCATCTTGGAGCACGGCCAGAGGCCAGGGTGACGGGAGTAATTGGGTGCTGTTCTCTGAGGGCGCACTGAAGAGTGGGGCCCCGAGCTCACTGGGAGGCTGCCATCTTCATTCCCGTCCTCTGGATCTCTACGGAAAGCGCTCAGGGAACAAAAGATCCGGAAAGCAAACCTGAGCAGATTACTCAGCCCCTGGTAAGGGCGGTGCAATTCTGCCTGGGGCACAGACACTTGAGAATCACTACAACAGGCCCCTCCCCCAGAAGATCAACAAGAAATCCAGCCAGGACCAAGTTCACCTACCAAGGAGTGCAGTTTCAATACCAAGGAGAGCATCGGAATTCCAGAGGAGGAGAAAGCGAAGCATGGAACTCATGGCTTTCTCCCCATGATTCTTTAGCCTTTCAGTTAATTAAATTTTTTTTTCTTTTTCAAAATTTTTTCTCTTCTTCTGCCAAATCTTTTTTAACTTTTACCCTTTTCTTTTTTAACGTTTTTTAACTAGTTTATCTAATATATATATTTTTCTTTTTTATATTTTTTCTTTATTCGTTTAATTTTTTTAATTGTTTCTTTTTTTTTTTTTCTGAACCTCTTTTTATCTGCTTTCTCCCCCCTCATGATTTGGGATCTCTTCTGATTTGGCTAAAGCATATTTTCCTGGGGTTGTTGCCACCCTTTTAGTATTTTACTTGCTCCTTCATATACTCTAATCTGGATAAAATGACAAGGCAGAAAAATTCACCACAAAAAAAAAAAAAAAGAACAAGAGGCAGTACCAAAGGCTAGAGACCTAATCAATACAGACATTGGTAATGTGTCAGATCTAGAGTTCAGAATGACGATTCACAAGGTTCTAGCCGGGCTCGAAAAAGGCATGGAAGATATTAGAGAAACCCTCTCTGGAGATATAAAAGCCCTTTCTGGAGAAATAAAAGAACTAAAATCTAACCAAGTTGAAATAAAAAAAGCTATTAATGAGATGCAATCAAAAATGGAGGCTCTCACTGCTAGGATAAATGAGGCAGAAGAAAGAATTAGTAATATAGAAGACCAAATGACAGAGAATAAAGAAGCCGAGCAGAAGAGGGACAAACAGCTACTGGACCACAAGGGGAGAATTCGAGAGATAAGTGACACCATAAGACGAAACAACATTAGAATAATTGGGATTCCAGAAGAAGAAGAAAGAGAGAGGGGAGCAGAAGGTATATTGGAGAGAATTATTGGAGAGAATTTCCCCAATATGGCAAAGGGAACAAGCATCAAAATCCAGGAGGTTCAGAGAACCCCCCTCAAAATCAATAAGAAGAGGTCCACACCCCGTCACCTAATAGTAAAATGTACAAGTCTTAGCGACAAAGAGAAAATCCTGAAAGCAGTCTGGGAAAAGAAGTCTGTAACATACAATGGTAAAAATATTAGATTGGCAGCAGACTTATCCACAGAGACCTGGAAGGCCAGGAAGAGCTGGCATGATATATTCAGAGTACTAAATGAGAAAAACATGCAGCCAAGAATACTATATCCAGCTAGGCTATCATTGAAAATAGACGGAGAGATTAAAAGCTTCCAGGACAAGCAAAAACTGAAAGAAATTGCAAACACCAAACGAGCTCTACAGGAAATATTGAAAGGGGTCCTCTAAGCAAAGAGAGAGCCTAAAAGTAGTAGATCAGAAAGGAACAGAGACAATATACAGGAACAGTCACCTTACAGGCAATACAACGGCACTAAATTCATATCTCTCAATAGTTACCCTGAATGTTAATGGGCTAGATGCCCCAATCAAAAGACGCAGGGCATCAGAATGGATAAAAAAACAAAACCCATCTATATGTTGCCTACAAGAAACTCATTTTAAACCCGAAGACACCTCCAGGTTTAAAGTGAGGGGGTGGAAAAGAATTTACCATGCTAATGGACATCAGAAGAAAGCAGGAGTGGCAATCCTTATATCAGATCAATTAGATTTTAAGTCAAAGACTATAATAAGAGATGAGGAAGGACACTATATCATACTTAAAGGATCTGTCCAACAAGAAGATCTAACAATTTTAAATATCTATGCCCCTAACGTGGGGGCAGCCAACTATATAAACCAATTAATAACAAAATCAAAGAAACACATCAACAATAATACAATAATAGTAGGGGACTTTAACACTCCCCTCACTGAAATGGACAGATCATCCAAGCAAAAGATCAACAAGGAAATAAAGGCCTTAAAGGACACACTGGACCAGATGGACATCACAGATATATTCAGAACATTTCATCCCAAAGCAACAGAATACACATTCTTCTCTAGTGCACATGGAACATTCTCCAGAATAGATCACATCCTCGGTCCTAAATCAGGTCTCAACCGGTATCAAAAGATTGGGATCATTCCCTGCATATTTTCAGACTACAATGCTCTGAAGCTAAAACTCAATCACAAGAGGAAATTTGGAAAGAACCCAAATACATGGAGACTAAACAGCATCCTTCTAAAGAATGAATGGGTCAACCAGGAAATTAAAGAAGAATTGAAAAAATTCAAGGAAACAAATGATAATGAAAACACAACGGTTCAAAATCTGTGGGACACAACAAAGGCAGTCCTGAGAGGAAAATATATAGCGGTACAAGCCTTTCTCAAGAAACAAGAAAGGTCTCAGGTACACCACCTAACCCTACACCTAACAGAGCTGGAGAAAGAACAAGAAAGAAACCCTAAACCCAGCAGGAGAAGAGAAATCATAAAGATTAGAGCAGAAATCAATGAAATAGAAATCAAAAAAACAATAGAACAAATCAATGAAACTAGGAGCTGGTTCTTTGAAAGAATTAATCAGATTGATAACCCCCTGGCCAGACTTCTCAAAAAGAAAAGAAAAAAGGACCCAAATAAATAAAATCATGAATGAAAGGGGAGAGATCACAACGAACACCAAAGAAATACAGACAATTATAAGAACATACTATGAGCAACTCTACGCCAATAAATTTGACAATCTGGAAGAAATGGATGCATTCCTAGAGACATATAAACTACCACAACTGAACCAAAAGAAATAGAAAGCCTCAACAGACCCATAAGCAGTAATGAGATTGAAACATTCATCAAAAATCTCCAAACAAAAACGATCTGAGAATTTTGAAGGGGTGGGGGGTGGGAGGTTGGGGGCACCAGGTGGTGGGTATTGTAGAGGGCACGGATTGCATGGATCACTGGGTGTGGTGCAAAAATAATGAATACTGTTATGCTGAAAAAAAAAAAAAAATCTCCAAACAAACAAAAGCCCAGGGCGAGATGGCTTCCCGGGGTTGGGAGGGGGGATTCTACCAAACATTTAAAGAAGAACTAATTCCAATTCTCCTGAAACTGTTCCAAAAAATAGAAATGGAAGGAAAACTTCCAAACTCATTTTATGAGGCCAGCATCACCTTGATCCCAAAACCAGACAAGGATCCCATCAAAAAAGAGAACTACAGACCAATATCCTTGATGAACACAGATGAAAAAATTCTCACCAATACTAGCCAATAGGATTCAACAGTACATTAAAAGGATTATTCACCACGACCAAGTGGGATTTATTCCAGGGCTGCAAGGTTGGTTCAACATCCGCAAATCAATCAATGTGATACAACACATTAATAAAAGAAAGAACAAGAACCATATGATACTCTCAATAGATGCTGAAAAAGCATTTGACAAAGTACAGCATCCCTTCCTGATTAAAACTCTTCAAAGTGTAGAGATAGAGGGCACATACCTCAATATTATCAAAGCCATCTATGAAAAACCCACCGCAAATATCATTCTCAATGAAGAAAAACTGAAAGCATTTCTGCTAAGGTCAGGAACACGGCAGGGATATCCGTTATCACCACTGCTATTCAACATAGTACTAGAAGTCCTAGCCTCAGCAATCAGACAACAAAAGGAAGTTAAAGGCATCCAAATCGGCAAAGAAGAAGTCAAACTACCACTCTTTGCAGATAATATGATACTCTATGTGGAAAACCCAAAAGACTCCACTCCAAAACTGCTAGAACTTGTCCAGGAATTCAGTAAAGTGTCAGGATATACAATCAATGCACAGAAATCAGTTGCATTTCTCTACACCAACAACAAGACACAAGAAAGAGAAATTAAGGAGTCAATCCCATTTACAATTGCACCCAAAACTATAAGATACCTAGGAATAAACCTAACCAAAGAGACTAAGAATCTATACACAGAAAACTATAAAGTACTCATGAAAGAAATTCAGGAAGACACAAAGAAATGGAAAAATGTTCCATGCTCCTGGATTGGAAGAATAAATATTGTGAAAATGTCTATGCTACCTAAAGCAATCTACACATTTAATGCAATTCCTATCAAAGTACCATCCATTTTTTTCAAAGAAATGGAACAAATAATCCTAAAATTTATATGGAACCAGAAAAGACCTCGAATAGCCAAAGGAATATTGAAAAAGAAAGCCAAAGTCGGTGGCATCACAATTCCAGACTTCAAGCTCTATTACAAAGCTGTCATCATCAAGACAGCATGGTACTGGCACAAAAACAGACACATAGATCAATGGAACAGAATAGAGAGCCCAGAAGTAGACCCTCAACTCTATGGTCAACTCATCTTCAACAAAGCAGGAAAGAATGTCCAATGGAACAAAGACAGCCTCTTCAATCAATGGTGTTGTGAAAATTGGACAGCCACATGCAGAAAAATGAAATTGGACCATCTCCTTACACCACACACAAAAATAGACTCAAAATGGATGAAGGACCTCAATGTGAGAAAGGAATCCATCAAAATCCTTGAGGAGAACACAGGCAGCAACCTCTTCGACCTCAGCCGCAGCAACATCTTCCTAGGAACATCGCCAAAGGCCAGGGAAGCAAGGGCAAAAATGAACTATTGGGATTTCATCAAGATCAAAAGCTTTTGCACAGCAAAGGAAACAGTTAACAAAACCAAAAGACAACTGACAGAATGGGAGAAGATATTTGCAAATGACATATCAGATAAAGGGCTAGTGTCCAAAATCTATAAAGAACTTAGCAAACTCAACACCCAAAGAACAAATAATCCAATCAAGAAATGGGCAGAAGACATGAACAGACATTTCTGCAAAGAAGACATTCAGGTGGCCAAGAGACACATGAAAAAGTGCTCCATATCACTCGGCATCAGGGAAATACAAATCAAAACCACCATGAGATATCACCTCACACCAGTCAGAATGGCTAAAATTAACAAATCAGGAAATGACAGATGCTGGCGAGGATGCGGAGAAAGGGGAACCCTCCTACACTGTTGGTGGGAATGCAAGCTGGTGCAACCACTCTGGAAAACAGCATGGAGGTTCCTCAAAATGTTGAAAATAGAAC
The DNA here is from genome assembly GCF_902655055.1 of Lutra lutra. NCBI lineage: Eukaryota > Metazoa > Chordata > Mammalia > Carnivora > Mustelidae > Lutra > Lutra lutra. The sequence goes on along the minus strand of NC_062279.1, from coordinate 44,296,755 downwards.
TACCCTATAACCCAGCAATTGCACTGCTGGGTATTTACCCTAAAGATACAAACGTAGTGATCTGAAGGGGCTCGTGCACCCGAATGTTTTTAGCAGCAATGTCTACAATAGCCAAACTATGGAAAGAACCTAGATGTCCATCAACAGATGAATGGATAAAGAAGATGTGGTATATATACACAATGGAATACTATGCAGCCATCAAAAGAAATGAAATCTTGCCATTTGCGACGATGTGGATGGAACTAGAGGGTATCATGCTTAGCGAAATAAGTCAATCAGAGAAAGACAACTATCATATGATCTCCGTGATATGAGGGAGAGGAGATGCAACATGGGGGGTTTAAGGGGGTAGGAGAAGAATAAATGAAACAAGATGGGATTGGGAGGGAGACAAACCATAAGTGACTCTTAATCTCACAAAACAAACTGAGGGTTGCTGTGGGGCGGGGGGGTGGGGTTATGGACATTGGGTGGGTATGTGCTATGGTGAGTGCTGTGAAGTGTGTAAACCTAGCAATTCACAGACCTGTACCCCTGGGGATAAAAATATATTATATGTTTATAAAAAATAAAAAAACCCATAAACAGGTGTATAGTCTAAACTAATTTAGTATAATAATTCTAGCAGACAAGTACTATTATTTACAGATAAGGAACTTCTTAGAGAGGTTCAGATACTTTATTAGGGTCACTTGAATGGCAAATGGTAAAGTCAGGTTTCATACCCTAGTGTGTCTCAGACCACTATTTATATGGCCACTGAGAGGGCTCATTTGTCATTTGTTATTTAAAAATTTTTTCCTCTTTGTTCTTTCCTTTTGCTCTTCTTCTGTCTCCTTTTGAGCTAATAGTTTTAAATATTTTACTCTATCTTCTCTACTTGACTTATAGCTTATACATTCTTGTATTTCTAAAAAAGTCTTTTTTCTAGGAATTATAATGTGTGTCCTTAAATTAATCACAGTCTAACCGAAATTGATATTATACTATACTTTGTTTAATGTAAGGATATTTTTTAAAAAAAGATTTTATTTATTTTTTTGACAAAGAGAGAGAAGTCACAAGTAGGCAGAGAGGCAGGCAGAGAGAGGTGGGAAGCAGGCTCTCTGCTGAGCAGGGAGTCCGATGTGGGGCTCGATCCCAGGACCCTGAGATCATGACCTGAGCTGAAGGCAGAGGCATAACCCACTGAGCCACCCAGGTGCCCCTAATGTAAGGATCTTATAAAAAATTTAATTCCATTTACTCCTAATGTCCTTTGTTCTACTGTTGTCATATATTTAAATCTACATATTTTTATAACCCTCACAATACTTTATTATTACTTTGCTTCTGTCAATTTTCTTATAAAGACACTGAAAAATAATGAAGAAATTTACCCATATATTTATGATTTCTAGTGCTCTTTATTCCTTCTTGTATATCCAGATTTCCATCTGGTGTCACTTTTCAGCCTAAACAGTCTTCCTTTAGCATTTCTTGTGGTGTGGGTCTTTTGGTGATGGATTCTTTCTGCTTTCAGTGATATGAAAATATCTTTATTTTACCTTCTGTTTTGAAAGATATTTTTACTGGATATGGAACTTCTGTTAAAGGTTTTTGCTCTTTATCCTTTCAGCTCTTTAAAGATACTTTTGTGTTTTCTATTCTCCATTTTTTTCTGATAAGCAATAAGCTGCTATTCTTATTGGCTGCTTGTCTGTTTGCAGTGTGTCTTTTTCTCTGGTTGCTTTAGAGATTTTTAAAATTTTTGTTTCTTTTTTTTTAACCATTTAATTATGATACATCTCTGTGAAGTTTTCTTTGTATTTATCCTGTGTAGGTTTTGCTGAGCTTCTTAGAAGTTTGGGTTAATGTTTTATCAGATTAAGAAAAATTTTGCCTGATAGTTTATCACTTTTTTCCAGGACAAAATTTTTAAACAAAATATGTTTGATTTTTCCTTTTCTTCAGGTTCCAACAAGACTCAGCATGGTATTATTATTAATTCTGCCTTTCTTTAAGTTATGGTTTTCTTCTGCATTAATTTTGATTTGTTAAAATACTGCTTTATATTATTTTGATTACTGAATTTTTGGACAACTCATTAATTTTTTACACCCAAAGCAAGTGCCTCTACTCATCTCATCTTAGCCCCATCCCTTATTCTTAGTTACTTAAGAGCTCTTTCCAATACCTATGTTGTCTGAGGGTCTATTTCTATTGACTATTTTATTTGTTATTTGTCACATTTTCCTATATTATTGTATATCCAACAATATTTGATTATCTACTGCACATTATGGATAATATAGTCTAGAGACTCTGTTTTTTTTTAAACATTTTATTTCTTTATTTGACAGAGAGAGAGAGAGAGAGAGAGAGAGAGAGAGAGAGAGATCACAAGTAGGCAGAGAGGCAGGCAGCGAGAGAAGGAAAAGCAGGCTCCCTGCCAGAGCAGAGAGCTGGATGTGGGGCTTGATCCCAGGACCCTGAGATCATGACCTGAGCTGAAGGCAGAGGCTTAACCCACTGAGCCACCCCGTCGCCCAAGACTCTGTTTTCTTACTCTCAAGAGTGTTAAGGTGGCTCTATAAATCAATCACTGGCAGATCACTTCACTTTGTGGAGACATGATTTTAGTTTCTCTCAGTTGTCTCTATTTCAGTTTTTCCCTAAGTTTGGGACTCAAATGTAGTCTCTTATTTAAGGTATGATCCTTGTGGGGCTTCAAAAGAAAGGCTTCTGGGGTTGGCCAAAGACTTCTAAATATGGTGTTTGAATCTAAACTCTGTCTTCTCTGCATGAGGTAGCTGTTGGAATATCTTTGTTAAGGACTGAATGTGGTGTCCCCATCAGATTCATAATATGAAGCCCTAATCCTCAAGGTGATGGTGTTTAGAGGTGGGGCTTTTTGGAAGTAAGTCAGTCATGAAGGTAGAGCTCTCATGAATGGGGTTAGTACCCTTAAAGAGGAAGAGATTAGAGGTCTTTCTCTTTCTGCCACATGAGAACACAGTGAGAAGATGTCTACAAACCAGGAGGAGGGCTCTCACCAGAAACCAAATATACCTCCAGCTGCCCATACAATGAGAAATACATTTCTGTTGTTTAAGCCACTCAGTGTGATATTTTTGTTACAGCAGACTGAACTGACTGAGACAATCTTCTTACCTCTAGCTTACCAGTTATAGCTTTCTCCTGGATTTCTTAAAACCTCGTTCAATGCACAAGCAGTTCAGAAGTCCGCTAAGATTTTGAGGGCAGTTTTATATACATTTTATGGCTTCCCCTTTGGTGGCTCACTCTTTTCAATTTCCCTTCTCAATTTCTGGTCATTTTGACAACTCTACACTTTAATCTGACTTTGCAGCCCTGTAAAATTGTTGTTTCCTTTTGAGCTCTATTTCTTATGTGCCATGTGGACTGGGGTCTGTCTTCAGGAGAAAAAATAATGCAATTATTACAGCTATGGGTTGAATATGTGTCTCAGAATTCATATGTTGAAGACTTAACTTCCAATATGTCAGAATGTGACCTTATTTAGAGGTATAGAGGTAATCAAGTTGAAACGAAGTCTTAGGGTGGCTTCTAATCCAATATGACTCCTGTTCCTCCCAAAAGGGGACATTTGGACACAGACACACACATACATAGGGAGAGCTACTTATAAAGATGAAGGAGAGATGGGGGTGATGTATTTGTAAGCCAGGAGATGCCAAAGATCACCAAAACCACCAGAATCTAGGGGAGAGATGGACCAGAATTTTTCTCACAGCCCTAAGAAGTACCCAATCCTTCTCATATCTTGATCTCTAACCTCCAGCCTTCAGAGCAGTGAGACTCTAGTTTCTGTCCACTTTTGGTCACTCTCTAGTCCTTCAAATAGTTATATCTTAAAAAAAATACTGTCCCAAGTTTATAATTGTCATTGGCCCAGAGGTTAGATTGATATTAGCTACTCCACTATTACCAAAACCTGGAAATCCATGAGCTAACTTTTCAATCTCCCTTGAGTCCATGCTCAGCAGCCTGCAAGCCAATATTGTTTACCCCTGAATCTAGTTCAGGGTCCCATATCCCATTCTAGGGTCTGATACCCCTACCCGCTGATGGTCCATAAGAAAAATTAGGACACTGTTTAGGGGTCATTAATAGTCAAGTCGATTGTTTATGACTGATCTTAAAATATTGTAGGTGAAAAACTCATTTTTCTTTTCCTGGGAGTATTGCATAGGACTTCAGTTGAGCCACTATTCAAGTACTTGTACAGATGAAAAGCTGCTCTCTGTGGAAATCTGATCCTACCTGTAGGTGTTTGCAAACCACTTTCATGCAGGTGAGTGTAGATTCATATGTTTATGTACATGCGTGTTGGTGTATTAGAGCGGAGCTAGAAAAATCCCTATTTGGAAAAGAATACAAATTAGGGGGACGCCTGGGTGGCTCAGTTGGTTAAGCGGCTGCCTTCGGCTCAGGTCATGATCCCAGCGTCCTGGGATCGAGTCCCACATCGGGCTCCTTTCTCAGCGGGGAGCCTGCTTCTCCCTCTGCCTCTGCCTACCACTCTGTCTGCCTGTGCTCATGCTCGCTCCCTCTCTCTCTCTCTCTCTTTCTAACAAATAAATAAAATCTTAAAAAAAAAGAATACAAATTAGGCTCTTTGTGTTTAATAACACTTCAATTTTCCTTAAAATAGATTGCCCCCTTTTAGTCAATAATTGAACATATCTATTAACTTAGAGTGCTTAACTGTTAAATCTCCTGGAAGTAGCCTGATAAGAACCTTGCAGAGTTAGTCCATAGGTCATTAACCATCAGTTCTTCTGGATTCTCTAAATTCACTCTCTCTTTAGTGAATTCTATTACTAGAGAGACACACTCTATACTATATTACTTTCACTTCCCATAGAAGTGTCTTTTCAGTGAACAGTGATATAATATTATGTCTTCAGTTTCCATCCAGTGTTGATAACAGAAAGAGTGATATGAAGAATACTCTGCAACTTTTGTATAACTACTGTTGAAGATACTGTTCATTATATTGCTCAGTATCTTATATAAAATCCTAGATGAATGGCTCCCATATTTTTCATTTCCTTCCTTCTTTTTTTTTAAAGATTTTATTTATTTATTTGACAGAGAGAGAGGGAGCACAAGCAGGGAGAGTGGTAGGCAGGGGGAGAGGGAGAAGCAGGCTCCCTGTTGAGCAGGGAGCCTGATGTGGGACTCAATCCCAGGACCCTGTGATCATGACCTAAGCTGAAGGGAGTTGCTTAACCCTTGGAGCCACCCAGGTGTATTTTTCTTTTTGACTCCAAACCTTTTCTTCAAATAAAAGCTTATTTGGAAGCTTAATGCCTTAAAATAAGTAAATATGGTTGAAATGGAAGCTGGAGACCCTTGAGCTGTGTCTTCCTTCTTCCTCTGTTTTTCTTTCTTCACCTCCTTCTTACCCACTACCTCACATTCCTCTACACTGTCATTTGTTAAAGATCTCCTCTGAACATAGTGTAAAAGTAATTAATTTTAGCTTAAGGTGGGTATCATTATGGGAATTTATGCTAAGACAGACTTCATCTCATCTCACAAGTAGTTGTGTTATTTTCATATAGCCCAGATTTGTAACTGTGTTTCTTTTCTTGCCTTGAATGACAGGAAATTCAGATAAGTAAGATGCTCAAATTTAACATTTATTCTTGTCCCAGAATAGATGCACCAATTTGCCTCATTTTTTTCAAACAAAGGTGTAAAAGGTTGAATTTTTTTAAATCCCCAATTCAAGGTATGTTATCATCCCAGAGTTGTTTGCATATGAATTTGCAGGCATATATTTATTTACTTATTCTTATTATCTTTGAATTCTGTTCTCATTCCTCATTTCCTCCACTACCACCTCCCCCATATACAACTCTATTATAATAGAATTAATGTATAACTTTCTCTTAGGATATGTTCCCACAAAAGGTATTATTTTATGTTTGTGTGTATTATATATATGATATATACAAAATATATGATATACATAGAAATTATTTCATACATTTCTCACCATCCACTATGTTTTCAAGACCGGTCTGTGTAAACATAATCTACTGCTTTCAGCTACTGCATAGTACTGTATGGTGAGTATCCACCACATATTTTATGTCCTCTTTTCCAGTGATATATACTCAGGTTGCCTCCAACTCTTAGTCACCATAAATAGCATTGCAACAAGTATCCTTATGCATATGCCCTTTTGTCTCTGTACAAGTATTACTGTGGGATATAGACATTGGAGTGGAATTTCTGGGTCATAGCATATGTATCTCTTTATTTTCACTGGGTATTGGCAGACTGTTCTTCAGAATGGCTACACCCATCCACATTCTCACCAGCAGTGAAAAGGATACTCGCTCCTCCAAATCCTCAACAACTCTTGGGTTATTCATTTTTATGTTTGCCAATCTGTAAAATATTTTTCATTACTGTTTTAATTTGCATTTCTCTCATTCTTAATTATATTGAGTAGATCTTCATATGCTTATTTTAGATTATTTTGGATTTCCTGTCTATAAATGGCCTGTTTGTATCTCTTATCCATTTTCTGTTGCTGTTGGTGTTTTTGGCTATTGATTTTCAAAAGTCCCTTATATATTCTAGATTTATTATTTAATAGAAATAATGTGAGCTACATAATCTTCCACTAGCCACATAGAATAAAAATAAACCAATAAAATTATTTTTAATAATGTATTTTATTTAACCTAATATATCTAAAATATTTTCATTTCAACATATAAACAGCCAATTTTTTTTTCATACTAAGTCTTCAAAGTCCAGTTTGTATTTTAAACTTACAGTATCATTCAATTTGGACTAGCCACACTTTGAGTGCTCAATAGCCACTTGTGGCTAATGGCTACTGTATTAGGCAGTGAAGCTGTAGTTATGAACCATTTTTTAAGTTTTACACATTGCAAATATTCTCTTCCATTTTGATATCTGGCTATTAACCTTTTTTTGAAGAGGTGTCTTTCCTGGTCTAATATACGGTCATTTTTTATAAATCTCTATATGTACTTGAACAAGGTTATTCTGTTGTGTATGAGATTTTTTTCTCCATAAACATGCTTTATATTTCTATATCATAATAATTTTATTGGATTGTCCTATCAGTTTTTGAGAGGAAGAGATGTAAAGTCTCCCACCACATTTGTGATTTTGTCAATTTATTCTTGTAATTCTGTTTCCTTTATACATTCCAGGCTATTTTGTTTATGATCTTCTTGGAGATTGCTTATTTTATAAATATCAAATGTTCCTCTTTGCCTCATTAAATGTTTGATACTTAAAAATACCACTACATTAGCTTCATTTATTATTTCTTGGTGTATCTTTTTTCCATGACTTTATTTTAAAACTTTCGGTTTTATTTCATTTTATGTATGTTTCTTTTCTTTCTTTTTAAAAAAATGTCAAATAACTCTTTAACTAAAGATAACAAAACAGCTACTGCAGATCTTTCTCTTTTTCATGGAAGTAATCCCCCCCAGATTTATTGAGATATAATTGATGTACAACATTCTATTAATTCAAAGGTGTACAATGCCATACTTGTACACATGCACACACACACATTGTGAAATGATTACCATAGTAAGTTAATTAACATCCATCATCTTACATGGTTATAATTCTTTTTCTTGTGATGAAAACTTTTAAGATCTATTCTCTTAACGAGTTTCAAATATAAAATACAGTATTGCTAAATATAGTCACCATGCTGTACATTCTATTCCCAGGACTTACTCATATTATAACTGAAATTTTGTATCTTCTGACTACCTTCACCCATTGCCATCCTCCACCCCCTGCATAAGTCCCTGCTTCTGGCAAGTACTAATCTGTTCTATATATCTGTGAGTTCAGTTTTTCAAGATTCCACATATAAATGACAGTATACAGTATTTGTCTTTTTCTGTCTGACTTGTTTCACTTGGATATTAGCTTTTTGGGTGCGCTCTTTTACTACACAGACTTCCTTAATTTTTACATTTAATTTGTTCTCTTTTGTTTTACATAGTCCTAATTTATATACTAGGAAGCATATTTTTCACTCAGGGTATCTCTTTTTCTGTGTTTATCTTTCTCATGCACTCTGATATAAAATTGTTTTGGTAAAAACGTCCTTAGAATGCACTTCTGAAGTGCTTATATCTCTTGAAGAAAAAATGATATCAATTGGGATCTCTACTTTTGGTAAGATAGAAAAACAGGGCTCTGACTTTTGTGAAACAAATGAGAAAAAGGAATACATATGTATACACACACATATATAAACGCGCACACACACATTCATCTATAGGTAAATGTGTATATAAATGAAACCACAGTTTTCAAGTCTTTGGACTTCTGGTAACAAAGGACAGTGAACTCTGAGAGATGGGAAACAATGTATTCTCTAGGATTTCCACAGCTTCTACCTAGAGAGAGATTCCAGGCTGCAGTATGGAGAGGGGGATACTACATGGAGCTCAGGGGTTTCTTTAATTGTGCATTTGGAGGTAGGAGTTGGGGGGTGTCTAAGAAGCTAGGCCAGGGAAACTTGCAGGAGGGGAGAGTAGTAATAGCAGAGAGAAAAAGAGACAGATGGATCAATAGATTGATAGAGTGCTCTAAAGGTTTTTAGTAGGTCACTCACGAGTCTTCAGAACATGTGATGAGGAAATTATTGAAGTGGAGATAGAATGACTCAAACAGAACTGAATAAGCAAATGCCAAGTTCACACAGGGCCAAGTGTAGTCTTGTTCCCACCGGAAACATAGAAAAATTTACTCAATTTAGTGAGCATTGAGTAGAGTAATTAAAAGGTCTTTGCTTCATTAATGGGGAAAAATTATACCTAGAGTAAACATTAGCCTAGTCTTTCTTAACAAAGCTTAAAAGGAGATCCAGGAGGTTAAAACTATTTCTATTAATGTAACTGCATCTCTGTATCTTAGACCAAAAGTCAATAGCAAAAAATAAAAAAAGTGATACCTAATGATGTAAAATTGACAATGTCTAATGCCCAATAAAAAAATTACTAGGTATGAAAAGAAGCATGAAGAGAAGCATAAAAAGAAGCCACAATGATGAGCAAAATTAATCAATATAACTGACTTAGAAATAATAGATGACAAATTAGTAGATAGAGATGTTAACACACTTTCTGTATTATATTTTATATATTCAAGAAGCTTGAAGAAAAATAGGGAATTTTCATTAGAGACATGATATATATATATATTTATATTTTTAAAAGATCAAAATGGAACTTCTAGAAACAAAAAGTATAATCCAATATCTATAAAGAACTCCTCAAACTCAACACCCAAAACCAGATAGTGATGTCAAAAAATGGGCAGAAGACATGAACAGACACTTCTCCAAAGAAGACATACAAATGGCTATCAGACACATGAAAAAATGTTCATCATCATTAGCCATCAGGGAAATTCAAATCAAAAACTGTATTGAGATACCATCTCACACCTGTTAGAATGGTCAAAATTAACAGGACAGCAAACAAGTGTTGGAGAGGATGTGGAGAAAGGGGAACCTTCTTACACTGTTGGTGGGAATACAAGTTGGTGCAGCCACTTTGGAAAAATGTGGAGATTCCTCAAAAGATTAAAAAGATTCAGATGTAATGAAAAGAAGGGCCATATGTACCACAGTGTTCATAGCAGTGGTGCCACAATCATCAAACTGGAAAAAGCCAGGATGCCCTTCAACAGATGAATAGTTAAAGAAGATATGGTCCATATATACAATTGAGTATTGTGCCTCCATCGGAAAGGATGAATACCCAACTTTTGTATCAACATGGATGGGACTGGAAGAAATTATGCTAAGTAAAATAAGCCAAGCAGAGAAAGTCAATTATCATATGGCTTCACTTACTTGTGGAGCATAAGGAATAACATGGAGGACATTAGGAGAAGGAAAGGAAAAGTAAATTGGGGGAAGTTGGAGGGGGAGATGAAGCTCCATGAGAGACTGTGGATTTTGAGAAACCAACTGAGGGTTTTGGAGGGGAAGGGGCATAGGGGATGGATAAGCCTGGTGGTGGGTATTAAGGAGGGCACATATTGCATGGAGCATTGTATGTGGTGCATAAACAATGAATCTTGGAACACTGAAAAAATAAAATAAAATTTAAAAAATAAACAGCAAAAAGATAAAATGTTGGATATGAGGAACACACTAAGATTAGACAGTGTAGAAAAAAAAGATTTATGAAAAGGTCATAATAGGAACTATTCAAAACAAAACACACAGAAAAAGACTGAAAAAAAAAAAAAAAACAAACCCCACACCCAGAATATCAGTGAATGGTGGGATGATTTCAAGCTGTCTAATATATGTGTAAGTGGAATCCACAAAGTAGAACAGAGGTGGAGGGGATGGAAACATAAAAATATTTGAAGATATAATAGCCCTGAAACCCTAACATAAGACACATAAGGAAAACTAGAGCAAGGCATATAAACAAATTAGTTAAAACTAGTTGTAAAGAGAAAATCTTAAAAGTAGGCAAGAAACTGCCTCTCTGCCTACTTGTGATCTCTGTCAAATAAACAAAATCTTTAAAAAAAAAAGTAGGCAAGAAAAAAAAAGACACATTATATACTGAAGAATAAAGAGGGCAACAGACTTCTCATGGGAAATAATGTAAACTACAAGAAGTGAGACAATGTTTTTACAGAACTCATGGGAAAATCTATTAATCTAGGATTCTTTACCAAATGAAAGTATCTTTCAAAAATACAGGTAATGTAAAGAAAATTTCAGGTATATATATATAGATGGAGGAATTCATCACTGGCAGACCTGAACTACAAGAATTAGGTGGGGAAAAAAAAATTAGGTGGAAGGAAAATGATGCCAGTGGATATCTGGATCTACACAAGGAAATTAAGGGTACTGGAAATGGTAAGTATGAGGATAAATACGCCTTTTTTCGTATTGTTTAAATATCTCTTAAGATAATTGTTTAAAGCAAAAATAATAATTTTGTGTATTTTTGGACATATGTTGAGATCAATATGTGACAAAATGGCAAGAAGATGGGGAAAGAAATGAAATTATACTATTGTATGTTTTAATACCATACATGAATTGATATATCATAGGAAAATAGAGATAAATTAAAAATGTATTATTTTAACCCTAAAACAGCAACTGAAAGGCCTTGTCAGAGAGTGAAATAAGATGAAATTATAGAAGCTACTCAGTAAGACAAGAAGCAGGAAATGGGAACCAAAGATTAGATAGAACAAAGAGAAACAAAAGCAAGATTGTAATTAAAGGCCAATCATATCAATAATCACATATAATGTAAATGATCTAAAGAGCCCAATTAAAAGGCAGATTATCAGATTAGATAAAAGCAAGATCCAACTCAGTATACTCTACATATAAGAAGCCAACATTGAATATAGGGACATGAATGGTAAAGGGATGAATAATACCCCATGCTAAAATGAATGAAAAGTTGGAGTGGTTCTACTAATATCAGACAAAGTAGGGTTCAGAGAAAATATAGTGACAAAGTTGGTTATTTATATGATTCATAATGATAAAGTGTTAGTCCATTAAGCAGACATTATAATTCTAAATACTTATGCACCTAATAACAGAACTTCAATACATAAAACAACCACAAGGAAAAAAATAGGTAAATCTACAATTCTACTTGGAGACTTTAGCATCCCTTTATTAATAATTGATAGGACAAGTGGAAAATCAGTAAAAATGTAGAAGACTACTTTAGTCAACATACTAAATTAGCCTAATTCACAAAACACTATCAAAAGCACAATGTACATTTTTTTCAAATGTTTATGAGAATTTTATCAAAATAGGTCATATTCTGGGCCACAAGTCAATCTCAATATATTAAAAATAATTCAAAAAGTACAATGTATATTCTTTTACCACAGTGGACTTATACTAGAAATCAATAACAGAAAGATCTTTGGAAAAATCCCCAAATATTTAGAAATTAAATGACACACTTGCAAATAACATATGGGTAAAAAGAGTAGTAAAAAAAATTAGAAAGTATCTTGAACTGAATGAAAATATAAACACAACATGTCAAAATATGTAAAATGTTATTAAAACAAAGCTATATTAAAGTATTACAAAGCCATAGATCAATATCTTAGAAACATAGGTGAAAAAGTCCTTTGAGACAGACATGAAAAAAATCTGTAGGACTTGAAAAAAAATCTATAGGACTTAAAAAAAGTTCCTAAACAAATTTTAGAAATCAAATCAAACAATTTATAAAAGCATAATACACTATGGCTAAGTGGGGTTTATTCCAGAAGCACAAGTTGGTTTCACATTAAAAATAAAAATCAATATAATCAGGAAACTAAAAGGCAAAACTATATGATCATCTCAAGACATGTAGAAAAACCATTTGATATAATCCAGTACTATTCTTTTTTTTTTTTTTTTTTTTTTTTTTTTTTTTTAATTTTTTTTATTTTTTCAGCATAACAGTATTCATTATTTTTGCACCACACCCAGTGCTCCATGCAATCTGTGCCCTCCACAATACCCACCACCTGGTGCCCCAACCTCCCACCCCCCACCCCTTCAAAATTCCCAGATCGTTTTTCAGAGTCCATAGTCTCTCATGGTTCACCTCCCCTTCCAATTTCCCTCAACTCCCCTCTCCATCTCCCCTTGTCCTCCATGCTATTTGTTATGCTCCACAAATAAGTGAAACCATATGATAATTGACTCTCTCTGCTTGACTTATTTCACTCAGCATAATCTCTTCCAGTCCCGTCCATGTTGCTACAAAACTTGGGTATTCATCCTTTCTTTCTTTCTTTCTTTTTTTTTTTTTTTTTTTTTTTTTTTTTTTTACAGCTTTATAAACATATATTTTTATCCCCAGGGGTACAGGCATGCGAATCGCCAGGTTTACACACCCCACAACCACAGCACATACCCTCCCCAATATCCACAACCCCACGCCCTCTCCCAACCCCCTCCCCCCATCAACCCTCAGTTTGTTTTGTGAGATTAAGAGTCACTTATGGTTTGTCTCCCTCCCAATCCCATCTTGTTTCATTTACTCTTCTCCTACCCTCTCAACCCCCCATGTTGCATCTCCTCTCCCTCATATCAGGGAGATCATATGATAGTTGTCTTTCTCTGATTGACTTATTTCGCTAAGCATGATACCCTCTAGTTCCATCCACGTCGTCGCAAATGGCATGATTTCATTTCTTTTGATGGCTGCATAGTATTCCATTGTGTATATATACCACATCTTCTTTATCCATTAGTCTATGATGGACATCTAGGTTCTTTCCATAGTTTGGCTATTGTAAACATTGCTGCTATAAACATTCGGGTGCACGTGCCCCTTCGGATCACTACGTTTGTATCTTTAGGGTAAATACCCAGCAGTGCAATTGCTGGGTCATAGGGTAGTTCTATTTTCAACATTTTGAGGAACCTCCATGCTGTTTTCCAGAGTGGTTGCACCAGCTTGCATTCCCACCAACAGTGTAGGAGGGTTCCCCTTACTCCGCATCCTCGCCAGCATCTGTCATTTCCTGACTTGTTAATTTTAGCCATTCTGACTGGTGTGAGGTGATATCTCATGGTGGTTTTGATTTGTATTTCCCTGATGCCGAGTGATATGGAGCACTTTTTCATGTGTCTCTTGGCCACCTGAATGTCTTCTTTGCAGAAATGTCTGTTCATGTCCTCTGCCCATTTCTTGATTGGATTATTTGTTCTTTGGGTGTTGAGTTTGCTAAGTTCTTTATAGATTTTGGACACTAGCCCTTTATCTGATATGTCATTTGCAAATATCTTCTCCCATTCTGTCAGTTGTCTTTTGGTTTTGTTAACTGTTTCCTTTGCTGTGCAAAAGCTTTTGATCTTGATAAAATCCCAAAAGTTCATTTTTGCCCTTGCTTCCCTTGCCTTTGGGGATGTTCCTAGGAAGATGTTGCTGCGGCTGAGGTCGAAGAGGTTGCTGCCTGTGTTCTCCTCGAGGATTTTGATGGATTCCTTTCTCACATTGAGATCCTTCATCCATTTTGAGTCTATTTTCGTGTGTGGTGTAAGGAAATGATCCAATTTCATTTTTCTGCATGTGGCTGTCCAATTTTCACAACACCATTGATTGAAGAGGCTGTCTTTGTTCCATTGGACATTCTTTCCTGCTTTGTTGAAGATGAGTTGACCATAGAGTTGAGGGTCTACTTCTGGGCTCTCTATTCTGTTCCATTGATCTATGTGTCTGTTTTTGTGCCAGTACCATGCTGTCTTGATGATGACAGCTTTGTAATAGAGCTTGAAGTCTGGAATTGTGATGCCACCGACTTTGGCTTTCTTTTTCAATATTCCTTTGGCTATTCGAGGTCTTTTCTGGTTCCATATAAATTTTAGGATTATTTGTTCCATTTCTTTGAAAAAAATGGATGGTACTTTGATAGGAATTGCATTAAATGTGTAGATTGCTTTAGGTAGTATAGACATTTTCACAATATTTATTCTTCCAATCCAGGAGCATGGAACATTTTTCCATTTCTTTGTGTCTTCCTCAATTTCTTTCATGAGTACTTTATAGTTTTCTGAGTATAGATTCTTAGTCCTTTGGTTAGGTTTATTCCTAGGTATCTTATAGTTTTGGGTGCAACTGTAAATGGGATGGACTCCTTAATTTCTCTTTCTTCTGTCTTGTTGTTGGTGTAGAGAAATGCAACTGATTTCTGTGCATTGATTGTATATCCTGACACTTTACTGAATTCCTGTACAAGTTCTAGCAGTTTTGGAGTGGAGTCTTTTGGGTTTTCCACATATAGTATCATATCATCTGCAAAGAGTGGTAGTTTGACTTCTTCTTTGCCGATTTGGATGCCTTTAATTTCCTTTTGTTGTCTGATTGCTGAGGCTAGGACTTCTAGTACTATGTTGAATAGCAGTGGTGATAACGGATATCCCTGCCGTGTTCCTGACCTTAGCGGAAAAGCTTTCAGTTTTTCTCCATTGAGAATGATATTTGTGGTGGGTTTTTCATAGATGGCTTTGATAATATTGAGGTATGTGCCCTCTATCTCTACACTTTGAAGAGTTTTGATCAGGAAGGGATGCTGTACTTTGTCAAATGCTTTTTCAGCATCTATGGAGAGTATCATATGGTTCTTGTTCTTTCTTTTATTAATGTGTTGTATCACATTGATTGATTTGCGGATGTTGAACCAACCTTGCAGCCCTGGAATAAATCCCACTTGGTCGTGGTGAATAATCCTTTTAATGTACTGTTGAATCCTTTTGGATAGTATTTTGGCGAGAATTTTTTCATCTGTGTTCATCAAGGATATTGGTCTGTAGTTCTCTTTTTTGTTGGGATCCTTGTCTGGTTTTGGGATCAAGGTGATGCTGGCCTCATAAAATGAGTTTGGAAGTTTTCCTTCTATTTCTATTTTTTGGAATAGTTTCAGGAGAATAGGAATTAGTTCTTCATTAAATATTTGGTAGAATTCCCCTGGGAAGCCGTCTGGCCCTGGGCTTTTGTTTGTTTGGAGATTTTTGATGACTGTTTCAATCTCCTTACTGCTTATGGGTCTGTTGAGGCTTTCTATTTCTTCCTGGTTCAGTTGTGGTAGTTTATATGTCTCTAGGAATGCATCCATTTCTTCCAGATTGTCAAATTTGTTGGCGTAGAGTTGCTCATAGTATGTTCTTATAATTGTCTGTATTTCTTTGGTGTTCGTTGTGATCTCTCCTCTTTCATTCATGATTTTATTAATTTGGGTCCTTTCTCTTTTCTTTTTGAGAAGTCTGGCCAGGGGTTTATCAATCTGATTAATTCTTTCAAAGAACCAGCTCCTAGTTTCGTTGATTTGTTCTATTGTTTTTTTGGTTTCTATTTCATTGATTTCTGCTCTAATCTTTATGATTTCTCTTCTCCTGCTGGGTTTAGGGTTTCTTTCTTGTTCTTTCTCCAGCTCCTTTAGGTGTAGGGTTAGGTTGTGTACCTGAGACCTTTCTTGTTTCTTGAGAAAGGCTTGTACCGCAATATATTTTCCTCTCAGGACTGCCTTTGTTGTGTCCCACAGATTTTGAACCGTTGTGTTTTCATTATCATTTGTTTCCTTGAATTTTTTCAATTCTTCTTTAATTTCCTGGTTGACCCATTCATTCTTTAGAAGGATGCTGTTTAGTCTCCATGTATTTGGGTTCTTTCCAAATTTCCTCTTGTGATTGAGTTCTAGCTTCAGAGCATTGTGGTCTGAAAATATGCAGGGAATGATCCCAATCTTTTGATACCGGTTGAGACTTGATTTAGGATCAAGAATGTGATCTATTCTGGAGAATGTTCCATGTGCACTAGAGAAGAATGTGTATTCTGTTGCTTTGGGATGAAATGTTCTGAATATATCTGTGATGTCCATCTGGTCCAGTGTGTCATTTAAGGCCTTGATTTCCTTGTTGATCTTTTGCTTGGATGATCTGTCCATTTCAGTGAGGGGAGTGTTAAAATCCCATACTATTATTGTATTCTTGTCGATGTGTTTCTTTGATTTTGTTATTAATTGGTTTATATAGTTGGCTGCTCCCACGTTAGGGGCATAGATGTTTAAAATTGTTAGATCTTCTTGTTGGACAGTTCCTTTGAGTATGATATAGTGTCCTTCCTCATCTCTTATTATAGTCTTTGACTTAAAATCTAATTGATCTGATATAAGGATTGCCACTCCTGCTTTCTTCTGATGTCCATTAGCATGGTAAATTCTTTTCCACCCCCTCACTTTAAACCTGGAGGTGTCTTCGGGTTTTAGATGAGTTTCTTGTAGGCAACATATAGATGGGTTTTGTTTTTTTATCCATTCTGATGCCCTGCGTCTTTTGATTGGGGCATCTAGCCCATTAACATTCAGGGTAACTATTGAGAGATATGAATTTAGTGCCATTGTATTGCCTGTAAGGTGACTGTTATTGTATATTGTCTCTGTTTCTTTCTGATCTACTACTTTTAGGGTCTCTCTTTGCTTAGAGGACCCCTTTCAATATTTCCTGTAGAGCTGGTTTGGTATTTGCAAATTCTTTCATTTTTTGTTTGTCCTGGAAGCTTTTAATCTCTCCGTCTATTTTCAATGATAGCCTAGCTGGATATAGTATTCTTGGCTGCATGTTTTTCTCATTTAGTACTCTGAATATATCATGCCAGCTCTTTCTGGCCTGCCAGGTCTCTGTGGATAAGTCTGCTGCCAATCTAATATTTTTGCTATTGTTTGTTACAGACTTCTTTCCCCAGGCTGCTTTTAGGATCTCTTCTTTGTCACTAAGACTTGTAAATTTTACTATTAGGTGACGGGGTGTGGACCTATTCTTATTGATCTTGAGGGGGGTTCTCTGAACCTCCTGGATTTTGATGCTTGTTCCGTTTGCCATATTGGGGAAATTCTCTCCAATAATTCTCTCCAATATACCTTCTGCTCCCCTCTCTGTTTCCTCTTCTTCTGGAATCCCAATTATTCTAATGTTGTTTCGTCTTATGGTATCACTTATCTCTCAAATTCTCCCCTCGTGGCCCAGTAGCTGTTTGTCCCTCTTTTGCTCAGCTTCTTTATTCTCTGTCATTTGGTCTTCTATATTACTAATTCTTTCTTCTGCCTCATTTATCCTAGCAGTGAGAGCCTACATTTTTGATTGCACCTCATTAATAGCTTTTTTGATTTCAACTTGGTTAGATATTAGTTCTTTTATTTCTCCAGAAAGGGCTTTTATATCTCCCGAGAGGGTTGCTTTAATATCTTCCATGCCTTTTTCAAGCCCGGCTAGAACCTTGAGAATTGTCATTCTGAACTCTATATCTGACATATTACCTTTGTCTGTATTGATTAGGTCCCTAGCCTTTGGTACTGCCTCTTGTTCTTTTTTTTGTTGTGAATTTTTCCGCCTTGTCATTTTGTCCAGATAAGAGTATATGAAGGAGCAAGTAAAATACTAAAAGGGTAGCAACAACCCCAGGAAAATATGCTTTAGCCAAATCAGAAGAGATCCCAAATCGTGAGGGGGGAGAAAGGGGATAAAAAGGGGTCCAGAAAGAAAAAATAAAATTAAAAAAAAAAAAAAGAAACTATTAAAAAAAGAAAACCGATAAAGAAAAAATATAAAAAGAGGAAAAAATATATATATATTAGATAAACTATTTAAAAAACGTTAAAAAAGAAAACGGTAAAAGTTAAAAAAATTTAGCAGGAGAAAAAGAAAAAAAAATTGAAAAAGAAAAAAAAATTAAATTAACTGCAAGGCTAAAAAATCATGGGGAGAAAGCCATGAGTTCAGTGTTTTGCTTTCTTCTCCTCTGGAATTCTGCCACTCTCCTTGGTATTGAAACTGCACTCCTTGGTAGGTGAACTTGGTCCTGGCTGGGTTTCCCGTGATCTTCTGGGGGAGGGGCCTGTTGTAGTGATTCTCAAGCGTCTTTGCCCCAGGTGGAGTTGCACTGCCCTTACCCGGGGCCGGGCTGAATAATCCGCTCGGGTTTGCTGGGTTTGCTTTCGGGAGGTTTTGTTCCCTGAGCGCTTTCCGTAGAGTTCCGGAGGACAGGAATGAAGATGGCGGCCTCCCGGTCTCCGGCCCGGAGGAGCCGAGAGCCCGGGGCCCCACTCCTCAGTGCGCCCTCAGAGAACAGCTCCCAATGACTCCCGTCACCCTGGCCTCCAGCCGCGCTCCGAGCTGACCGAGCCTGCGACCGGTTCAAGGCAACCCGGAGCTGAGAGTCACTCCTCCGCTCTGTCTCTGTAGCCGGCTTCCCGTTCTAATACCGGTAAGCTCTGCGATACTCAGATACCCCCGATCCTTCTGCGACCCTGCGGGACCTGAGGCCGCGCTGACCCCGTCCGAGCTTCACCTCAGTTAAGCCTCTGGAGTGATGTCCCTCAGTGGAACAGACTTTTAAAAGTACTGATTTTGTGCTCCGTTGCTCCGCCGCTCGCCGGGAGCCGGCCCCTCCCCCCGCGGTCTATCTTCCCGTCGCTTTGGATTCACTTCTCCGCCAGTCCTACCTTTCAGATAGTGGTTGATTTTCTGTTTCTAGAATTGCTGTTCTTCTTCTCTTCAATCTCCCGTTGGATTTGTAGGTGTTTGCAATCTTTAGATAAGCTATTTAGCTGATCTCCCGCTACCCGAAGTAGTCTCAGCCTGCTACTTCTCCGCCATCTTCACTCCTCCCTCTAATCCAGTGCTATTCTTAACAAAACCTCCCTAAAAGCTAGGAATAGGAGCAACTTATTCAACCTGATAAAGGGCATTTACAAAATTCTGACAGTTAATCCAACTTAGTAGTGAAATACTAAATGTTTTCCTCCTAAAATCAGGCACAAGGCAAGGATGCTAACTTTCAATTTCAACATTGCATAAAGGGCTTAACTGGTGCAATAAGGCAAGAAAAAGCCATAAAAATATCCAGATCGTAAAGAAAGATGTAAAACGATTTTTTTCTCAGATACTGTAATTGTCTATGTAGAAAATCCCGTAGGTCTATACAAAAGCAACAATACAATGTAGCTTCCTCCAGTTCATATTTTCTCAAATTATTTTTATAATATTATTAATGGTTGCATATATAGAACTCAGATAATTCCTTTATTATCAAACAATAGGTTGTTTGAATTTTTCTAATATTATTATTAATGCTGTAGTAAATATCTCTATTAGCTTAATTTGATTCACATTTCTGTTACTCTCCATTGTGTAAATTCTGAATAATTAAAATTGGATTTCTGGGTAAAAGGTGATAGACATTTTTAAACTGGTGATATGCATTATCAAGTTTTCCCCAAGGCAGGTTGTCCTAACTATTAAAGAGCATTTTGTTGTTTTAGTTCATACATTATTGTCATCTGGGTATTATGTTTTGATAATGGGATATGGATTTTTAGTTTTTCCCAGTTATTCTAGCACCAAATAATAATAATAATAATAATAATAATAATACTGATTCCCTATTGACTTGAAGTATTATGTAAATATATTGAAATATTATATATTTTTAAGCTTCTAGATAAATTTTCTTTTGTATCAGTATCCTTTTCTAAATGTTGTCTTAGCTTTATCATTTATGTTAATAATTTACAGTGCTAGTTTCCCTCCAACTATTATTTTTCAAAATCTTTTTAATTATAAA
This sequence comes from Lutra lutra, assembly GCF_902655055.1. Taxonomy (NCBI): domain Eukaryota; kingdom Metazoa; phylum Chordata; class Mammalia; order Carnivora; family Mustelidae; genus Lutra; species Lutra lutra. The sequence goes on along the minus strand of NC_062279.1, from coordinate 44,276,566 downwards.
ATAAAGCTCATCAATTAACCATTTATATAATTTCTAGAATTATTTCTCCAAATAAAAAAATTGATTGAAATTTTGTTTGTTTAATGTCATTCAACATCAAAATTTATAAATTAAGTTTTATGAAGAATTGTGCCTTTTATAATGTTGAATCTTTTAATAGGAGATATGTCAGTGTTCCCCTTACACAAACTTTCTCTAAGTATATGTTTGATTTCCTCTTTAGCTCCATAATGATTTAGGAAAGCATTTTCCAGTTGATTTGTTATATGTGTGCATCTGCTTTGGCTTTCTAGTCTTATAATAGTGTCTATCAGAGACTGAGGATGATAACTTTTGCTTCTGAATAAATTTTTGAGGTTTTCTTTAGGGTCCATTATATGGTCAACTTTCATTAATGTTCATGGACACTGGAAAAGAAGATATATTCTCTACAAACTTCCAGGTTTAATGAAAAAGTTAATCACGTTATCCATATTCTTCTATTTTCCTATTTTCTCTATCAGGTCTCAAAAATATGTATTAAGAAATCTCATGATTCTAATGTGTTTCTGTCAATTTCTTGTATTTCTAATAATTTTTATTTCACTTATTTTGATGCTACGTTACTCAAAACATAGAAGTTTTATATTACTTTATCTGCCTTGTGCATTTTGTTCGTTATCAGTTAAACATGGTCCTCTTTATCTTGTTTATTGCATATTTCTTTGAGTTCTATTTTAATATTAATCTTATTGTCTCTGTTTTCTTTTTGTTCACATTAGTCTGGTACTTTGTTCATCTTTTTATTTTTAAACTTTGTGTCATTTTATTATAATTATTTTTAAAAGTATGTCTTGGAGATAATTTGTAATTGAATTCTTTTTAAAGTTAAATATGAATGTCTTTGAATTTTATTAGGTGAGTTTATCCTATTGTTATTGATTACTATCACAGATAAGTTTTGTTCTACTTTCATCTTGTTTTTCTTGGCCATTTTTGTATTTTAGAAATATATATCATTAGTTTTACTTTTGATAAATAAATTAATACTTCTTTTCTAAGTGATTACTTTTAATTAAACGGACATACTTGTTCCTTAACTTTCTTTATCAATGTCAACCAAGTATCAATGTCTAATATTATCAAAATATCTAATATCACCAATATTATCTAATACCTGCTTGTCTATTATTTACAGAGTAGTATAATTTACTTCCCTCAATTGTTCTTTTACCTAGGGTATGTGTTAATTTAATATGTAATTTTTAAACTAGTTAATTACTGTGTATTTACTATCATTTTACATTACATATCTTTTGGTAATTATTTTTTGACATTTCCTTATGTTTTGTAATTTCCATGATAGCAGGTGTTTTTATTTAAGTCTTTGTCTTAATGATTTCAGTATTTACCAGTCCTTTTACAGAAAACCTTCTTCAGTATTGAGTTCTTTATTTTTATTTACTTATTCCTGTCAGCTGTTTTGTCTTTAATTAGTTTTTATTTCCTTCAAAAAGACTTTCTGAGTGGTATATATATTTTTGTGTGTACTTGTATATATTTAAGAATATTTCTATTGCTATTATGTGTAAGTAACAACCAGCACAGAATTCTCAGTTGATAACTCTTTTTCTCGCCCCTTGAAACCTTGTTGCTATTATTCCATTGTTTTTGGCATTTTAATTTACGATAGGTAAATTCTGAGATTGGCTTGCTATATTTTTTTTTAGGAGAGCTATTTTATTTCCCTTGACTCTATTTTTTATATGATTCTTCATTTATTCTTAAAATTAAACATGTCATGAAGGCATTTCTCTAGATTTTTTTTGTTTATTTATTTGTTTGTTTGTTTGTTTGTTTTTACTTTGTTGTGACTCCTTTTGGTCTGGCAAATCCAGTTTTTCATATCAGGAAGTTTTCTTCAATTATCCTTAGCTATGGGTGTTCCATGTGTTGTGTTCTGTTTTGTTTTCAGGAATTTTTGTTTGTTTCTACTTACTGTCTTCCATATCTATAATATGTTCTTTTTTCTTATTTGTTTCTTTGGGCTTTTCCATTTATTAGAAAAGTCTTCTGAAATACATATTTCATAGCAATGTTTTTGTTTCGGTAGTGTCGGGACTGTTCTTTATTTACTTATTTGTTTAATTTTGACATCATATTTGAAATTTCCTTGCAATTTCTCTTTTAAATTTTTGCATAACAAATTATAACATATATAGCATATAAGTTACATGAGTTATGAATCATGATAGCAAAATGGGAACTCACAGCTGGCTTTACCATCCACTTTAAAAACTGGAATATCAACCATAGCTTTAAAGGTACTCCTCTGCTTGCGTTTCCCCCGTGGGTAACGACCATCAGCAAGTTATATTGTCATTCCCTTATTTCTAAAAAATAGTTTATAGTCAAGTATGTATCTGAAAACAATGTAATGTTTAATAGCTTTGTAAAATACTATTATGCAGTGTGATTTTTTTCATTCAATGCTGTATTTATAAAATTGATGCCAGTTTTTGTGTACATCTATAGTTTATTCCTATTACTTGCCTTGTAACACTCCATTGTTACAATTCATTTAGCCATACTCCTGTTAATGGATATTTGGTGGTTTTCATACTTTTGAGATTATGAACATTTTAATACATGTTTCCTGATGAACACTTTACACAATTTACACAATTAATTCCTCTGGCCATGTATCTAGGGATAGAACTGTTGTGCTGTAGAGAATGTGCATGTTCAAAATGCCAAACTTTTCCCAAAGTGGATGTGCATTTTTTGCACATTCCCATCAGGAGTGCATGATTTCTTACTGGGGATAGTTTCCTCAGGCTTCCATTATTACTGCTGAGGAATTTACTGCTAGTCTAAAGTAGGTGATCTGTCTTCCTTCTCCAGCTTCTTTTAAAGTTTTTTCTTTTTCTTTAGTGTTTTTAGGCTCACTACTGTGTATCCAGTTATGAATTAAAAAAATTATCCTGCTTGCCATGTAATTTTGGAGATATCCAAATTTCTAAGCAGTGTCTTTTCAAGGTGACTTCTGTATGTGGTTCAGAGATAATATTTAAGTATACACTTCTAAAAAATAGACTTTGGTTTTTTTTTTTAAAGATTTAATTTATTTATTTGACAGACGGAGATCACAAGTAGGCAGTAGAAGCAGGTAGAGAGTGAGGAGGAAGCAGGCTCCCTGCTGAGCAGAAAGCCCGATGTGGGGCTTGATCCCAGGACCCTGGGATCATGACCTGAGCTGAAGGCAGAGGCTTTAACCCACTGGCCACTCAGATGCCCCTAGACTTTGCTTTTTTAGAGAAGTTTTAGTTCACAGTAAAACTGAGGGGCAAATACGGATTTCTTACATACTGTGTCTCTCCATCCCCCAAATGTATCCTCCTCCACTATCAATACCCACACAGGAATGGTACCTCTGTCACAATTGTTGAATCTACGTTGACACATTATTTTCACCCAAAGACCCTAGTTTACATTAAGATTCATTCTTAGAGTTGTACATTCCAAGGGTTTTGACATGTGTAATGACACAAATCTATCATCATGGTATCATATAGAATAGTTTCACTGGCCTAAAAATCCTCTATGTTTCATCAGTTCATCTTCCCAACCTCCACCAACTTCTAGCAACCTCTGGTCCTTTGACTGTCTTCATAGTTTTGCCTTTTCCAGGATGTCATATAGTTAGAATCATACAGTAATATAGTTAGAATCATACATACATATGTAGAATCATACAGTAGAATATCCAGTATATAGTCTTTCCAGATTGACATCTTTCACTTACTAATATATATTTAAGGTTCCTCTCTATCTTTTTATGGCTTAGTAGCTCATTTTTTTTTAGTTTGAATAAATAGTCCACTGTTTGATTGTACCACAGTTTATTTATCCACTCACATACAGAGGGACATCTTTTTTGCTTCCAAGTTTTGGCAATTCTGAATAAAGCTGTTATAAACATTTGTGTGCAGGTTTTTTTGTGGACATAAATTTTCAACTCCTTTGGATAAATATCAAGGAATGTTATTGCTGGATCATATGGTAAGAGTGTTTAATTTTCTAAGAAATTACTTATTTTCCAAGCACCATTTTGTATTCCTACCAGAGATGAACGAGTGTTCTTGTGACTGCACGTCTTTATTGGCATTTGGTGTTGTCAGTGTTTGGTTTTAGTCATTCTAAAATGTGGGTGGTGGTATCTTCTTTTTAAAAAAAATATTTATTTACTTGAGAGAAAGAGAGTGAGAGAGAGAACACGAGAGAGGAGAGGGTCAGAGGGAGAAGCAGACTCCCCACTGAGCAGGGAGCCTGATATGGGACTCAATCCCGGGACTCCGGGATTATGACCTGAGCCGAAGGCAGTTGCCTAACCAACTGAGGCACCCGGGCAACCCCCCTGTTTTTAAAAATATTTTATTTATTTTGGGTGGTGGTATCTTATTATTGTTTTAATATGCAATTCCCTAATGACATATGATGTTGAGGATGTTTTCATGTTAATTTGCTACCTTGTATTTTCATTGATGAGTTGTCTGTTAAGATTTTCTGTCCATATTTAAATTAAAATTTCTTTCTTATTGCTGAGTTTTAAGAGTTCTTTGTGTAATTCGGATACCAGTTATAAGAAAGTTCTTTTGCAAGTATTTTTTCCCAGTCTGTGGCTTTTATTGATAGTGTCTTTTGCAAAGCAGAATTTTTTAATTTTACTGAAGTCCAGGTTATTCTTTCTTTTATGGATCATACCTTTGGTGTTGTATTTAAAAAGGCATCACCATACCCAAGGTCATGTAGGTTTTCCTCTATGTTATCATCTAGGAGTTTTATTGTTTTGCATTTTACATTTAGGCCTGTGATCCACATTGAGTTAGTTTTTTGAAAGGTTTGTAAGATCTATGTCTAGATTATTTATTTATGAGTTTATGTATATATTTCTTTATTTGTATGGATGGTTAATTATTCATTAATAACCAACATTTTTGTTATTACTCCTTTGTCAAAGACCAGTTGACTATATTTGTGTGGGTCTAATTTTGGACTCTATATTCTGCTCCATTGAGCTCTTTGTCTATTCTTTCACCAATATCACACTGTCTTGATTACTGTAGTTTTATATTAAGTCTTGAGGTCAAGTAGTGTGAGTACTCCTTAGAATCAATTTACTGATACTCACAAAACAACTTTCGGGGATCTTGTTTGGAACTCTATTGACTTTATAGATCAAGTTGGGAGGAACTGACATCTTGACAATATGAAGTCTTCCTATCCATGAATATGGACTATCTCTCCATTTAATTAGTTCTTCTTTGATTTCTTTCATTAGAGTTTTGTAGTTTTCCTCAAATAGATATTGTGATGTGTTGCCTATTATTTCTGATGACTCTTAACCATAGTACCTTGTTTCCTTGTGGTTTTGGGTAAAATTTTGTATTGTGAGTTCATATTTGGTTGAACTTAACAGATATGAAAGCTAGGAATATTTGATAGGGTAATTTTCATTCAGAGAAGTTTTGTGCTTCTACTAGGAATCGAGGAGCATTATCGACCTATGACAATTTCAGTCTCTTTGAAAGACCTCAGTTTAATAGGTCATCAAGTTTATTTTCCCCAATTAGTATAGGGCTGCAAGTTTAGCTTCTTGATTTTAATGATACAGGAATTTAATTATAATGCAATCCTGTCTTGGGGCACTTGGGTGGCTCAGTTGGTTAAGCATCCACCTTCAGCTCAGTCATGGTCCCAGCATCCTGGGATCGAGTCCCACATTGGGCTTCCTGCTCAGCAAGAAGTCTGCTTCTCCCTCTCCTTGTGCTGCTCCCTCTCTCTCTGTCAAATAAATAAATAAAATCTTTAAGAAAATGCAATCCTGTCTTTATAGTCCTCAGTGCTCCTTCTCTCAAGCGGTTCTTGCTTTCTCCATTTCATGCTCTTGTGGATTTTCTTTTCTTGAGAACTCAAAATGCTTTAAAAGGTGATTTTTATAATTCACTGAGGTCTAGTCCATTATAATGCTGAAAGGTTGGTAATCATTTCTATATTTTATCCATTTCTTATTTTTGTTCAATTGTCTTTGAAATCTCAGTTTCTTTTCATTCTGCTTCATAAGAGGTAATGACTTGTTGTATTCTACTGAGAATACAAATTTCCAGACATTTTCTTCTGATGCCCAGAGGTGATCATTTTTCAGAGGTATGTTCTTCCACTGTGTCTTATATGCTGTTCCATTTCTCTTGTCAAGGAATTTTTTTTCTTTGAATTATTTTTCTTTATTAATCTTCAAAAGAATTAAAATCTGTATTATCCTTTTATTGGAGGTTTGAAATAACTTTTATTCTGTTCTTTGTCCATTTGAGGCAAAATCTCAAATCTTCACTTTCCCAGATTTAAATTCATTGGCTGGGTTTATGCATACAACCTCTAGTGTAAATGCCAAACTTTAGTAATAACCTAGAAGGCATCTTTTCCTGTTGCAACTATTTGCCTGGTTCTCTGATAAGCTGAATGGATGGAATACATGAAAATATACATTCCTAGCTTCCCTGAACTTCTGATGAGTGGTTTCTAAGAGTTGTTATTAAAGAGATGTAGAAAAATTCAGGGTTTAGGGTTGGTAGCTAATAGGAGGGGGTAAAAGATCAGTCAACAATTCTCTGGTTAAAACTCAGATCAGCACCAATGGATGGCTCCTCACATTGATCCTTGGTATAGACCTGGGTTTCTGAGTCTCTGAGTCAGAGGACAGGCGGTGAGGGAAGCATGAAATGTCTTCCTAAATTAAAAAGTCTTTGTTTCATATGGTATAGGGCCTCAATATGTTGCAAAGCAAAGCTTGGCTAGGTATTTTCCCCTAATACACTTCCATCTACTTTCCTGTAAAGTTCTTTTAGTTTCATTGGTTGTAAATTTCATTTTTTTCCCCTGTATTTTTGTAAACATTTTAAGAGATATCAGAAAAGCCTGCTTTGGGTACCATATTACCTGTAAGTTGAATAGATGGCTTTTAAATAACACAAGATAAAAAATACTTGGTGCTCTGACTTAATCAGTACCATGAGCTCTGTATTTCTATCCTTAATTCTCTTTGAAAAGAGGTGCTTCAGTGGGATTTTCCAGGCTTGCTCTTCCTCAGTGAGGGCATAAAGGAAACTTAGCTGTCAGTTTGGGTGGGTGGGGAAAAAGAGACTTTCAAGTTTTTGAGGGAAATGTGGTAGGTATATTCATGTCAAATTGATATCACTAATATTTTCCTCACTTTCAATACTGCTTGGAGATAGTCATAAACCTCTAACTTGAGCATGGATCCTTCATTCATTCATTTATTCATCCATCAATATATTGAGTTCTAGTCTAAGGGTTGACATTAATTAAGGGAATAAGAGCTCCCCATGCTTCCCATGGTCATTCGAGGGTAAAGGTATTTTAATATCCAGTAACAATGTGATGGGACAAGCACCACAGCAGACATGGGCCTAAGAAAGACAACAGAATAATTGATTCAGACTTGCAGAGAAATGATTTTTGAGTTGAAGTTTGAATCATTCAACAACAGAAGAAATAAAAAGCATGATGGAAAAGAGTTATTTGAAGCATGGTGTGTGTGGGGATTTGAAGTTAGGGATGTGTTTGCGGGAACGGAGGGGTTGGTAGATAGGGACCGATTTATGAAGAGTCCTGCATGTTAGGTTGAAGTACAGTCTTTTCCCCAAGGACCTAGGTGGTCAGTGAAGGTGGCTTGGTCTGCTTGAGCAGTCACAACAAACCCCATGGACTGGGGGTTTAAACAACAAATATTTATTTCTCATAGTTCTGGACTTGGAGAGTGTAAGATCAGGGTGCCAGCATGGTTGAGCTCTTGGTGAAGGCCCTTTCCCTGGATGTGTCTTTACACGGTCTTTCCTTGGTGTAGTGAAAGCTTTGTGGGGAGGGGGAAGAAAGAAAAAGAGAGAAGTGAAAGAGGGGGAGAGAGAGAGGTCTTGAGTAGCTTCCTCTTCTTATAAGGACACTAATCCCATCCTGGTGGTCCTACCTCATGACCTTACCTAAATCTAATTACCCCCCCAAAGGCCCCATCTCCAAATACCATTACTTTGGGGATTAAGACTTCAATATATGGATTTTTAAGGATCACAAATGGTCTATAGCAGAAGGATTTTTAGGTAGACAGTGACAACATCAGGTCTGTATTCTGATATGCAACAGCAGCTTGAAAACACAAACGGAAAATCACCTACAAGCAAAGCAAAACTGTTTTTAGAGTGCTTTTTAAAATTCAGAATACCCTTTTCTACATATCTTCTTGGGTTTGCTCTTTGAAGTCACCTGTGATAGATTATTGGCCCCATTTTAAAGATAAGGAAACAGATCAGAAAGGTTGCAGACTTGCCCAAGGTGGTCCAGCTAGTAAGAGGTGGAGTGGACAAAACTTGAGAACTTGGAAGAACACAGCTGAAGGATTTTCTCAACACTTGGCTCTGGGGTTTACCTGGTGCTACTATTTTCTGTCTGCAGTGAGCCCTGTAGCAAAGTTTAGGGAGCTGCTAATTTACTGGGGTGGTAGTAACTGGCAGAGCTCGCAGGTGTAAATCCAGCCCAGTGCTCATCTGCTCTACCAGTACAGCAAATACTCTAGATTTATGTCCCATGTGAGTGATAAGTTCTCAAGGAATGGGCTCCTTACGGAATTGAACATAAACAAAATTAGCCTTGAAAATCCCATATGAAGGTGCCAAGTTGGAAAACTCAAACCTTTCAAAAAATGGTTTCCAGTGTTAGAACAGGACAGTGTAGATGAAATATTTGGCTTGCACTTGAAGGTCTGCTGTTTGAAAGTACTTGTATCTCTTTGGAACACCAGAATTCCACTTAGTGGATGCATGAGGGTAAGTGAGAGCCCCTCCCCTCCCCAGGGTATGTGCCCACTGAGTGTAAGGATGGGTAGAATCACTCATACTTCTAAAATTGCTCTATCTCTCTTCATTTTTATAGAATCTTAGTGGTTGCATTTGGGTGAATTAAATGTGGTTATGATGTGATTTTACTATATGTGTAGATGATGCTATGCGTTAATCCCTGGAATTTTTCCCACTGAACCTGGAGTTGACCTCAGGATCCATCTCAACTCACAGCTCAATCTAGGCAGTTGTAACCAGTCAGTGGGAATTGGCATCCCTGAACTATGTTGATGCTATTTTTAAAGATATATTTGAAGCACTTTGAACAATATCAATTGTTAAGAAAACTTAAATAGACACTATTATTCTAATTATAGAAGGCAAAATTAGTCTAATTCCCATACCCCTAGAACTGAGCCCATGTGCTTGTGTGAAAGCTGGACAAGGGTGGGAGCCCACCTGCAGAGGAGCAGAGGGAGAGATGGATGAGTGTGGCCAGGGTCCAGTTTGCCAGAGGGAAGAGGCTTGGTTTCCTTTCTCTAGGAGCAGGACTCAGAGAAAGGTGAAGGTGGTGGGGAGATCTCTGACCTTCAGCCAAAATCCCAACTCTGCTGCTCGACTGCTACAGAATGTCTGAGAGCCTCAGTCCCTCACCTGTAAAGTGGGTAAGAGTTTCTCTCCACCTGTACCTGTGAAGACTAAATGAGTGGCAGTGGCACGTCAGAATGAGTCATCACCCTAGGGGATGGCCCTGGGGACACTGCTGCTCCTGAACCAACAAGCTGCAGCAGGGGTGATTCCTACCAGGGACCTCATCTTCTTCTGCCCTCGGCCCCTGCATCCTTGCAGGGTCCTGCCTTACCGGATGCTTCTCCACACCAATCTGCTTTCAAATAAATCAATAAGTGGACAGATGAGCCAACTCGGGCATTAGAATATTTGCAAAGGGTGGCTCTCAAGACAACGGACGCATGAAATAATCTGTTTCGGCACTGGGTGAATTTGTTCCAACCAAAGGGCCATCACCAGTGTCAAAGGCGGTTAGCGTCACACTGCCTCTGTGTCTATTTCTTGTGAGCTTTCTAACGTTGAACAGTAAACACATTTCACTGTTTTGCAAACCTCTCCAAAACAAATATTCTGACAGCAATGTTAACCATTTTTCTCCCCTCCCAGAAGCTCTTCCCACAGCTTTTCTTGTTCACTGACTCTCATTCTACAACTTTTCAAGGTTGAGACCCTGGGAACCTGCTGAGTTCAGGAGCAGGAGCTGAGGAAGGTTCCGACAGAAGATTTTTGTTCTTGATCTCCTTTCTCTTCACACAGCTAAAAATATGCCTCTCTCCACCCCACCCTGTCAGTTCCCCTGTAATTAGAAAGTCCGCCAAGTTCTCACCTGGTGAATCTTTATACCAGGGCAGGATACAGGAAATAGGTGGTAAAAGTGGGTGGGAAGGGGGAGGTAAGGCTGGGGGATTGGGTGAGCCCAGGGTTTTGAGCTCAAAGATGATGGTCAGCAAAGAGGGAGGCTCATGCAAGAACGGTGGGCTCTTGTTTCTGGAGGACATGCCACTGGGAGTCGCTCCCCTTCCCCGGCATAGTCAGGCATCCAAGGTGCTGGGCTCATGAGTGAGACTGGGATCCTCAAGCAGCTCACTGCCTTGTACCAGAGACTGACCTAGAAACAATCATAAAGCTGTTATACGTACAGGTATTCCTGAAATGATGTTTATTTTTATTTTTTTTATTTATTTATTTCACAGAGTTAGCGAGAGCAGGAACACAAGCACGCGGAGTGGGTTGTGAGAGGGAGAAACAGGTTTCGCACAGAGCGGGGAGCCTGATGCGGGGCTCGATCCCAGGACCCTGAGATCATGACCTGAGCCGAAGGCAGACACTTAGTGACTGAGCCATCCAGGCACCCCCTGAAATGATGTTTAAATGTGAACTTTGGATAACCAATGGGAGGTTGACTGACTTACTGTGTTCTTATATTTTTTTATTGCTTACCTTTTAAGTAATGAACATGTGTCCTTCACAAAAAGTGAGAAACATTAGTTTAATAAAAATTACAATACTACATCGTGAGTTTTTTAGAAGTCCATTGCAAAATGGGAACCCTGAAGTTTTAAAGAGAGGGGGCCTTCTGGTTGAGGACAATTTCTGAACCAGAGTATAGTTAGTTAATTTTTTTTTTTTTTTTTTACCTGCACAGGCCCTGTTTTTTGAGGACACAGAGAGCATATTGCTGGAATGGAGTATGAGGTGGGGAGAAGGAAGTGGTGGTACTGGAAGGCCAGGCATGGGCCGGGCTAGGAGAGATTTATGTACCAGGCTTGGGGTGGGCATGTCTGCTCCTCAGTCTGGGGAACGGGTAGAGATGGTGGCATGAGATGGTATGTCAGGGAGAACTCAAAGCCACAAGAGAAATAAACATAGTGCAATCTTCCTGGGGCATTAATTTTACTTGAACATCCTTGGGGAAGAAGTTGAATAATTCAGTAACTAAGTAATTTAAAGCATGATTGTAGCATTGGAACAAGCCTCTGACTGGGTTCCAGGCCAGCCCCCTTAAGGGGTAATATGTTGGCTTTGCTCTGCCTTTGGGACAGTCTCTTGGGAAAGTTTGAGGAAGCCTGCTGCCCTGACAGGATGTGAAGGGAAGAGTAACCATCCTATTTGTGTTCTATAATGGTATCTTAGTGGCTGGCATGAAGAGGAAGGATGAGATTTGAGGCAGGGAAGTCAGTTAGAAGGCCCTCAGGGTAGCTTGTGTTAGAGAGGTTGACAGCTCCTTGGCAGTGGGAGGTGAAGGCATCTGGCAGTGGAATTGACAGGTTCCTGGATATTGCTGGGGGCAGGGAAAGAATAGCTGGGCGTTCAGAATGACCCCTAAGCTTCCATCATTGGTCACTGGGGAACGAGGACACCATCAACCACAACAGAGAATTCAGGAGGAGGATGAGGTCGTATTTTTTACATCTAGATGTGGGTAAACCTGAGACCACTCAAGGAGAGGGTTCTGAGGGGGAAGAAGAGATAGATAAAGGAGGGACCATAGTAGAGGCAACCTTAGGATGCTGGCGGAGAGAGACCTAGTAATGAGCAGAGCCCTGCACTTAGCCCCCAGCCACACCATACAATTTATAGGGGGCCAGGGGTCCCAAGGCACTAGAGGCCTCCAACCTTCGTTTCCTCAGTAACTCTGGCAGGACTGCACTTCTCCTTGAATCTTTCTGGCAAATACTCTGTCATCTTTCAGGTCCTCTCTCTGATGACTTCTTTCCTAACTGTAAAGGACAATTCCTTCATTGTGCTCCCTCCCATACCTAAACTTCAGCACTACACCCGTAGCCCTTTGCAGAGTGCTCTGGTCTCCATGTCCACTTCCTTTCAGCAGACTGTGGACTTTTGTGCCCAGCTTTGCATGGAGTAGATACTCAGTGAATACTTTCTGGGGGAGTAAATGAATTGTCAAAAAGGAAGAAGAAGCAGGGAAAGGAAGAGAGAAAGGAAAGAATTCTTGATCAAGAGCATGAAGCACATCAAAGAATAACATTGTTTAAGGGCTAAGAAGCACCTGTTTCACTTGGCAGTTGGCAGGTATCCTTGGCAAGAATAACTTACCTGCTAAGGTGGGGGCAGAAAACTATGACAGCATGTTTACAATAATGCTGAATAGGGGACACCAAGTGGAGATACTAAGTGCCGACATTTCCCTCTAAGAAGCTCAGAATGGAAGGAAATAGATAAGGTTATAATGACAAGTGACTTAGATTTGAGGGGAAGACTTGAGGGGGAGGAGCAGGTGGAGGAAGGGAAGTTGATATTGTGAATGAAGGACAGCAATTGCTTGAGCTGGAAGCAGATGAAACCAAGGACAGAGGAAAACGAGTTGGCTGTGAACCTGGAGACGGATTCCTCTTCCACCGTGAACAAGAGGTGAAGCGAAGAGGGTACAGGTTCAAGGACATCAGGGAAAATTGAATGGGAGAGGAAATTAATAGAGCCCAATAGTTTCAAGACACAGCCGAGATGGGATAATATCACCAGACCTCCAACACCCATGGTTGTGTGAATTCTCTAGCACTGCTCAGGTGTCCAGGTGCACATGGAGTGAAGGGTGTTTGTAGGACAGGTGGCACAGAAGAGTGAGGGTATGAGAAAAAAAAAAGAAAGAGCTTAATGTCAGGAGAGTTGAAATCTTGACCTCAGTTCTAGAGTGTAGGAAAGGAATGAGAGGAAAGGACACTAGGAGAAGATACAAGTTCCAAGAACCAAGTATCATCGAGTTGAAAAGCAGGTATAATGGAAAAAAGAGAGCAGGAAGGGTGCTTTTGTTTTTTACACTCCTTTGTATATTGTTGGTTGACATATACATTTAACAGTTTAACAGTTGCAAAGGATATAATATTTGCATGTCATAAACATACATGGGTACACACACATACATATAGTTATATCTCAAAAATAAACTGCCCCATTTTTTGAGCACAGTCCATGGATTCTGATTACAATAGCAATGTTACAGTGCCATCACGCGCTTAAAAAAGATGAATAAACTTAACCTTATCAGTTGAACAAGTAGTTAAGTGAATAATAAAAGAGAATTAACTTGACCAGGCTCTTTATTAAGATGGGAAGTTGTGGTGTGAGGGAGGGATGTTGGAGTTTCAGAGGTGAGGTAAGTCAGGTTACACCCAAGAACTGTGAGACCAGGGTGCTGGAGCGCCACCCAATTGCCTTTAAAAACATGATGGGTGATGTCTGAGTTGAGAGACAAAGGAGGACTTTGTCTCACATGCCTGGAGGCCTCAGGGAATCTGGTCAGTCAGGCAGAAAGCACATCAAGGAGTGGCTTTAGAATCTTTCCAGTTTTTAAAAGCTGAAATCAGTGTATCCCACTCTCTTCATTAAAACTTACTGCCTCAACTAGAGGGTATTATGCTTAGCGAAATAAGTCAATCAGAGAAAGATAATTATCATATGATCTCCCTGATGTGAGGAAGTTGAAAGGCAGTGTGTGGGGCTTGGGGGGGCGTAGGAAAAGAATAAATGAAACAAGATGGGATCAGGAGGGAGACAAACTAGAAGAGACTCTTAATCTCACAAAACAAACTGAGGGTTGCCGGGGGGAAGGGGGCAGGGAGAGGGTGGTGGGGTTATGAACATTGGGGAAGGTATGTGCTATGGTGAGTGCTGTGAAGTGTGTAAACCTGGCGATTCACAGACCTGTACCCCTGGGGCTACTAATACTAATACTAATATACTAATTATTATACTAAGTATTATATACTAGTATTATACTATATACTAAGTATATACTAAGTATTATACTAATACTAATAATACAATACTAATACTACTAATAATAATTATATGTTAATAAAAAATAAAAAATTAAAAAAAAAACAAAGAAGTACAAAAATAAAGCCACCTTCCAAACAAAACAAAAGAAAACAAAACAAAACAAAACTTACTGCCTCAAAGCAGTGATTTTGGACTCCTGTGAGCCTCATTCATTTAGACTTATACTAGTGCACTGCTGTGCATTGTGATTTAATAGGCATTGTGCTGGCTCTCATTACCACAGGGCAGGCTCCTGGGTTCGGAGAATCAGAGGGCGGTGGACGAGGTCCATCAAGGAGATAGCATGGAACACCAGCCTCACAGGACACCTCGCCGCAAAGGGGTTCTGTGGTCAGGAGTATTTTGACGGCGGATGCCTAGTTCACCTCACTTTCAGGAGTGTAGAATGCATATTCTTAATGTGGGAAGTTTTACTTTACCTCTCTTAACACCATTTCTGCCACACCAACAACGTAGTTTGTCACAAATTCTGTGTCACCCAATATTCAGCATTTCTATGGCTATGGAATGTGAATCTTGTGCATTGCTGAGCCAACTAGTGCATTTTCGTATGCTCATAACAGGGTTTATAACAGCTTGATTTTTTTTTTTTTTTAAATATTGAGAATGCTTTTTTTTTTTTTAAAGATTTTATTTATTTATTTGACAGAGAGAGATCACAAGTAGACAGAGAGGCAGGCAGAGAGAGAGAGAGAGAGAGGGAAGCAGGCTCTCTGAAGCAGGCTCCCTGCTGAGCAGAGAGCCCGATGCGGGACTCGATCCCAGGACCCTGAGATCATGACCTGAGCCGAAGGCAGCGGCTTAACCCACTGAGCCACCCAGGCGCCCTAACAGCTTGATTTTTTAATGCCATTCTTCCTCAAAGTAAGTAACCCTACGTTCCCATCTGGATCAACTTGCTCTCTATACCTGCCTTAAGGTTGCCCTCTGGGACTCCTCTTTTCTGCCACCCTAGGATTTACATTTCTTATTGTCCTGTGTAGAGCCCTGTTTCCTGGGATCCATATTTTCCTTTTTTGGCTTTCTTCCACCATATATCTAGGTGCTGTTGGGAAGACTGAATGTGCCTTGTAGGTCTAAAAATATCTTTATTCTACCTTCATGTTTGAATCATAGTTTGGTTGGGAATTTAATTCTATATTGAAAAGAAATTTTGCTCAGTGCCCTATGACACAGCAATTGCACTAGTAGGTATTTGCCCAAAGGATACAAGCATAGTGACCCAAAGGGGCACCTGCACTTTGATGTTTATATCAGCAATGTCCACAACAGCCAAATTATGGAAAGAGCTAAGATGTCCATTGACAGATGAAGCAATAAAGAAGATGTAATATATATATATATGTATATATTTCTATTTCTAGTTATATTTATATTTATACATACACACAATGGAACAGTACTCAGCCATAAAAAAGGAAATCTTACTATTTGTGATGATGTGGATGAAAATAGAAGGTATTATGCTAAGCAAAATAAGTCAATCAGAGAAAGACAATTATCATATGATTTTACTTATATGTAGAATTTAAGAAACAAAACGGAGGACCATGGGCAAAGGAAAATCAGAGAGGGAGACAAACCATAAGAGACTCGTAACTATAGGAAGCAAATTGAGGGTTGCTGGAGAGGAGGTGTGTGGGGAGATGGGCTAACTGGGTGATGGGCATTAAAGAGGGCACATGTGGGGCGTCTGGGTGGCTCGGTGGGTTAAAGCCTCTGCCTTCGGCTCAGGTCATGATCTCGGGGTCCTGGGATCGAGTCCCGCGACGGGCTCTCTGCTCAGTGGGGAGCCTGCTTCCTCCTCTCTCTCTGCCTTCCTCTCTGCCTACTTCTGATCTGTCTCTGTCAAAGAAATAAATAAAATCTTTAAAAAAAAAAAGAGTGCACATGATGTAGAGCGCTGGGTGTTATATGCAACTGATGGTCACTAAACTCTACCTCTGAAACTAATAATACACTACATGTTAATTAACTGAATTTACATAAAACAAAATTTAAAAAAAGAAAATTTTCTCAGAATTTTGTCTTTTAATCTTCCATGAAATCAATTGTCATTCATATTTTGTCCCTTTTGATTTGTCATTTTTTCTCTCCCAAGATATTTTCTCTCCCAAGAATTTAAGACATTGTCTTTACCCCTGCTGGTCTAAAATTTCATGATGAGGAACCTAAATGTAGAGCTTTATTGATTGATTGTGCTGGGCAATCAGGGAGCCACTTCAGTCAGGAGACTGATATATTTTAGTTCATGGGAGAGGTTTTTGTTGCACATGTTGGACGACTTCCTTCTCTCTGTTTCTCCCTGTTTTTATCTGTTCTTTTTTTTGGTATGCCTTTTAGATAATTGTTGAACTTCTTGGATTATCCTCTAAATTTATTTATAACTTTTAATCTTTCTTTCTAGTTTCTTTATTTTGGAAGACCCCTTTGTGATTCTATTATGTTTTTAACTTTTGCTATCATATGTTAATTTTCCAAGAATTCTTTCTGTTCTTTCATTGTTCCTTTTTAAATGGAATCCTATTTTTGTTCCATTGATATGATATTTTCTCATATTAATTAAAAGATATTCACAGAAGTTTTGGAAATTCTATTCTGCTTTCAATATCATTTCCTTTAGTTTTTTTTTTTTCTATTCATTTTGGTTGCTGTTTTTTATATTTCACACCTGTGATTCATGTTTAGAGCAAGGTCTTAAAAATGGTTAGAAGCACGGCATGTGTGTGTGTGTGTGTGTGTGTGTGTGTGTGTTGGGGGCAGAGGGCTTCTTATATGGTATTCCCGTATAGTTATTAAGCACCAAGCAGGATATAGGTCTTTCTTTTTGGTGAGAAGATAGGAGAATTCAGTTTCTTCAGAAAGGTCTATCTTTTCCTGGAATCTCTGTCTTTGTCTCTCTACCTCTATCTGTACCATCTCTATCTCTACCTCTATCTCTATCTCCATCCATCTCTACCTAACTGCTGTCATTCTCAAAGCTGGATGGCAAAAGGGAGCTGGGAGGCGGGTTTTTCTCACTATTCAAAATGTAGAATTTCATTTCTGTTTTGAACCACAAGATTCATCTGTGACGTGTGAGCTGACTTTCCCTGCAAAGACTCTTCTGCTTTGCCGAGTGTTCCTGCACTTGTATCTGAAGCTTTTCCAGTTCAGTAATTAGTAATCATAATTAGAGGACCAACCTCTGCTCTGCCATCTGGGCAGGATGGAGTGTCATGTGGCTATCCAGGGTTGCAAAGTAAAAGACCCTGGAGCCTGACAGTTCCACATGTTGATTTCAACCAACCCATATCCTTTTTTTCACCCCTGCCTCACCTTCTGTTTCTGACATAGCTGGTGCTTCCCATTGCCAAGGCTTCTGGGGTCCTTGCAGGGAAAGTCAGCTCATACCTCACAGGTGTGAAAGCCCCTCTGCAGGCTTTTAGAGTGCAGCTTTCTCAACCCTGCTAAGTAAGTTGATGCACCTTTATTTGCTTTTCTTCTTGAAAAAGGGAGCTGAGAGGTCTCTGTGGAGCACCCTGAAGAGTGGATGGCTCTGCTCTGTGTTCACTTTGGAAGCAGGGATCTCAGCCGATGTTCTCAAGCCAATGGTACCATGTCCATCTCCCACAGACATTGGTTACTTAGGCTTCCACGAGAGCTCTGACCATCCTGGGGCACTGCAGGAATTGGGGCTCAGGTCCTGTTGCTCAGATATGCACTCTGTCCATGCTCATTACTGGTCTCCACTTCTTGAATTCAAGCTCAGTTGAGGTTTTTTATCTAGGTGTTTGGCATTAGCCTCTGAAACATAATAACATTATTATTAATAATAAAATGGCTAATCAATAAGTAACACAACAACAACAACAACAATGGCAATAGCATAATCCCATTGTGGATCCTGGAGTCAAGACTTGGAACAAGGTTAGCCAACTTCTTAGTCAGGGGCTGGGAAACACCCCAATCCTTCTGAGTCTCCTATAGCAAGAGGAATACAAAGCCCATTAACATCTCAGTACATATTTAATTGCACTTTGCAGCTGGAAAACCTGGTTATATATATTTTTTAATTAATTAATTTATTTTTTATTTTTTATAAACATATATTTTTATCCCCAGGGGTACAGGTCTGTGAATCACCTGGTTTACACACTTCACAGCACTCCCCATGGCACAAACCCTCCCCAATGTCCATAACCGCACCCCCCTTCTCCCAACCCCCCTCCCCCCAGCAACCCTCAGTTTGTTTTGTGAGATTAAGAGTCACTTATGGTTTGTCTCCTTCCCAATCCCATCTTGTTTCATTTATTCTTCTCCAACTCCCTTAACCCCCCATGTTGCATCTCCACTTCCTCATATCAGGGAGATCATATGATAGTTGTCTTTCTCTGATTGACTTATTTCGCTAAGTCCATATTCCTCTAGTTCCATCCACGTCGTCGCAAATGGCAAGATTTCATTTCTTTTGATGGCTGCATAGTATTCCATTGTGTATATATATACCACTACTTCTTTATCCATTCATCTGTTGATGGACATCTAGGTTCTTTCCATAGTTTGGCTATTGTAGACATTGCTGCTATAAACATTAGGGTGAACGTGCCCCTTTGGATCACTACGTTTGTATCTTTAGGGTAAATACCCAGTAGTGCAATTGCTGGGTCATAGGGTAGTTCTATTTTCAACATTTTGAGGAACCTCCATGCTGTTTTCCAGAGTGGTTGCACCAGCTTGCATTCCCACCAACAGTGTAGGAGGGTTCCCCTTTCTCCGCATCCTCGCCAGCATCTGTCATTTCCTGACTTGTTAATTTTAGCCATTCTGACTGGTGTGAGGTGATATCTCATGGTGGTTTTGATTTGTATTTCCCTGATGCCGAGTGATATGGAGCACTTTTTCATGTGTCTGTTGGCCATCTGGATGTCTTCTTTGCAGAAATGTCTGTTCATGTCTTCTGCCCATTTCTTGATTGGATTATTTGTTCTTTGGGTGTTGAGTTTGCTAAGTTCTTTATAGATTTTGGACACTAGCCCTTTATCTGATATGTCATTTGCAAATATCTTCTCCCATTCTGTCAGTTGTCTTTTGGTTTTGTTAACTGTTTCCTTTGCTGTGCAAAAGCTTTTGATCTTGATAAAATCCCAAAAGTTCATTTTTGCCCTTGCTTCCCTTGCCTTTGGCGATGTTCCTA
This sequence comes from Lutra lutra, assembly GCF_902655055.1. NCBI lineage: Eukaryota > Metazoa > Chordata > Mammalia > Carnivora > Mustelidae > Lutra > Lutra lutra. The sequence goes on along the minus strand of NC_062279.1, from coordinate 44,257,132 downwards.
GGAAGATGTTGCTGCGGCTGAGGTCGAAGAGGTTGCTGCCTGTGTTCTCCTCGAGGATTTTGATGGATTCCTTTCTCACATTGAGATCCTTCATCCATTTTGAGTCTATTTTCGTGTGTGGTGTAAGGAAATGATCCAATTTCATTTTTCTGCATGTGGCTGTCCAATTTTCCCAACACCATTTATTGAAGAGGCTGTCTTTTTTCCATTGGACATTCTTTCTTGCTTTGTCGAAGATGAGTTGACCATAGAGTTGAGGGTCCATTTCTGGGCTCTCTATTCTGTTCCATTGATCTATGTGTCTGTTTTTGTGCCAGTACCATGCTGTCTTGATGATGACAGCTTTGTAATAGAGCTTGAAGTCCAGAATTGTGATGCCACCAACTTTGGCTTTCTTTTTCAATATTCCTTTGGCTATTTGAGGTCTTTTCTGGTCCCACATAAATTTTAGGATTATTTGTTCCATTTCTTTGAAAAAAATGGATGGTACTTTGATAGGAATTGCATTAAATGTGTAGATTGCTTTAGGTAGCATAGACATTTTCACAATATTAATTCTTCCAATCCGGGAGCATGGAACATTTTTCCATTTCTTTGTGTCTTCCTCAATTTCTTTCATGAGTACTTTATAGTTTTTCTGAGTATAGATTCTTTGCCTCTTTGGTTAGGTTTATAAAACCTGGTTATATTTAACCATAAACTTTCAAACCTTATTTGGCCACAAAATGACTTAATGTTTATGAACACCTGTATCAGTTGGGGCCCACAGGAGACGGCTGGTACACTCAAATGGAGATAGTGTAAAGAAGTTTAATTTAGAGAAGAGCCAGGTACAAAAGTATGGGCAGGGTGTAATGGACAGGGTGTGAACTGGGACCGGCAACAATGGAGCTGCTGGCACCAAGTCCTGAACAGCAAGGAAGGCACAGGGAATTTGGCAGATCACATTTGTCATCCTTGTCAGTATCTTCCCAGAGTTCCCCGCTCTGTATCTCCACCAGCCTTACATCAGTCCTGGGTGGGGCAGGGGAGGATGGGAGGGGTTGAGAACTAGCTAATACTAGGACTCTACAGCCCTGATTGTTAGATCCTGGGTTGATCCTCACTGTATCTGCCCCCTGACACCTGCAGGAGGTGGGTGAGGAACTTCAGCAGGGCCGTGAGGTCTCTTGTTCTCCAAGCATGCTCTTAGTGGCATGTTCATAATTTCCAGGGTGGAAGGAGGAGTAAGAGGGGTTTGCAATCTGATGCCCAGTCCTAGACAAGTAGGATCCCAGGACAGAGCTCAGTCTGAGGTTTAGTGTCCAAAAACCTGGCTAGAGCACTGGAATAGGAGTCACTTCTCTCGAAGCCCTGGCCTCTGGAGCCAAGGGTGATGCTTAGGAAGCAGCATCCTTACCAGCAGGTAAGTGGTCAACTTGGAGAGATGAGACAGTGAGGGGCGCTCTGGATGTAAAGCAAGGGGGCAGAAAGCAGGACCGCTCCACCGGAAGTGGGCCAGAGAAGGTGGAGCAGGAGCAGCTGTCTGGGTTGGAGTTCCTGGTTGCAATGAGCTTTGATGTACTCTTTGACTAGCGTGTGGGCAGTAGAAGCACTCGGGCTGCTGGAATGGAGGGTGCTCATGCTCATTTTCATGAAGTTTCCCACTTCTGCAGGCAGCTCTCTCTCTCCTTACCTCTGCCTTGTTCTCTCTGCCTTTCTCTTTTCTGTTCATTTCCCTTTCTCCTGTCCTATTCCCCACCTCCACCTCTGCCTTCTCCTGAATCTTGCAGTCTCTCGTTTCTTCTGTGTTTTAGTGTCTTCTCCTTTTCGTGATACAATTTTTGGGTTAGGCTGTGCTATCTATATATTTTAAATCCCAGAGGTGTATCTGCTAATTGTATTTTTAGGGAAATAATTATGCAAGTTAAGATGATTAGATAATGAAAGTGTTCTCTGGGGCTGGCCTCTTTACAAAATGATGATGGGATGGTGATGGGAATGGGGATCATTTCTACTTAAACTAGCACGATGGCACAGCTTTTACCAGAACACTTTAGAAACATCTGGGATGCAATCAGATCCAGAGGGCTATCTCTGGGAGTTGGATCCTGGGAAAAAGAGTGGATATTTGTGGCCTCAGGAAGGCAATGATCAGAGAGCTCTATGATGTGGCTTGGGACTTACAACCCCATAAAATTCCTACATCCGTATGAAGATTTTGAAGACACTGGAGTTTCTGAAATGTGTACCCTTGTGCCTGTGTGTGGCACACACACACTCACACACATACACACACTCCTATGGCTTCCCTCGGGCAGAGGATTTTGTAGATACTAAATTGCTGAAACACATCAACTCTGGAATTGCTTCATTGCACACTAATGGTGGCCGTAAGCTTCCTGCTCACTCACTCTTGACATATAGAAAGCGTTCACAAGACACATGCTTCCTTCTCTGGGTCTGTTCATGAGCCAGCACTGGCTGCCTTGCAGGACCCTCCTGGTACTCCTGGGCCATCACAGGTGCCTGCCTTCCTTTGCACCCAGCAATGTGCCAGCTTCTCTAGGCAGGCAGAGATGGAGTTGGAGTGCTTTTAGTCTAAGGCCGGTGAGCACCGGAAGCGGTGGTTGTGAGGGGAAGGGTCTGAGCTGGGAGGGGACAGAGGAAAAAGTTCAGATCATGCTGGGTACCTGGGGGAGTGGAAAAGTGGGACAGGGAAAACGTGCTTCCTGCTGGGGAATGGAGGGTCTAAAAGGAGTAATTGTGGAGAAGAGTGGAAGGGCAAGGGAGACTAATTCTGGGGCCTGTCATTTTGCAATTGGAGAATTCAATGCTCAGGAGGTGAAATTACATGCCTGAGTCACATGGTCAGCAAATAGGGGGCAGGGATTCAAATTCAGGTTCACGGTCCTCACACTGGTCCACTGTCCTCACATTAGTCTACTTTGGTCCATCCTGCCCGGGGAATAGGACTGCAATAGGGTGTAAAGTTAAACTAATCTCCTTCATGACCTCGAGAAAGGTGATCCCTTAAAGACCCTTAGGACAAGAAGTACCCACTGAAATGCACACTGTCACTAGGAATTTGTGATCCATTCCAGGTTTTAACCACAAGAGAGGAAGCACATTCCTTTCCATATTTAACTAGACGTTCTTTCACTGAAACCTAAGCCCTTCTGCACCGTCCACCTTCCCGTAACCCATGCCCTGTCCCTGTTGTCCCACAGACTCCTTAGGCTTTAGGTCAGTGCCCTTCGTTGTTTGACACAGGTAGCAGAGGAAGAGAGAGGTTTTACACCTAGTGTGACAGGAGAGATGCATTGCCAAAGACACAGTAGAAAGAGGGAAAATGGCTCAGATAACAGATTCTCATTCTTCTGACTTATTTTGTTCCCCTGACTCATTTTTAAATTGTTACAGGCACAGGAACAGAACAGCCCCAGTTCAGGGGTACTCCTGATTTCAGTGTCTCCTCCCCCTCAGCCTCCAGGGAGGAAAACCACGGGGCTGAATTCTTCCATAAAGTTCTGTCCTGGTCCTGACCACTCACCCACCTTTGTAACATTCCTGGTGGTGGTCCCAGACCCCTGACACATTCACTGCAGGCAGTTGCTGGGTTCAGCAAATAAAAATATGCAACACTCCACTGAATACGAATTTCAGATAAAAACCAAATACATGTGTAGCTTAAGCGTGTCCCATACAATATTTAGGACACACTTGCACTATGAAACTGTTTGTGCTTACCTGAAAAGGTTTATTTGGAATATCTGTAGCTAGAGATGCCATTAGCATGGTTTCACCTGATTGAGTTCGGCTAGATCAGAGTTACAAGTCAAACACTCCAAGAAGTCAAACACCCCAGGGCAGGTTTGCCTCCTTAGTCTAGACTGAACTACTATGTCTGCAATATCAAGTTCATGGAAACAAATGCACAGATGACTTTATAGAGCCCTTTTCATAGACTTCTTTTTTCTCTGTATCAGCGAGTGAACATGCAAAATAATGCATGTTCATTGTTAAAAATTGGAAATTATGAAAGACAAGAAAGAACAAATGTTGGTGAGGATATGGAGAAAAGGGAAACCTGTGCCCTACTGTGGGAATGTAAACTGATCTGATCACTCCAGAGGTTCTTCAGAAAAATTAAAAATAGAAATACCAGATGATCCAGCAACACCACCACCAGGCATTTACCCAAAGAAAACAAAAACATTAGCTCAAAAAGATACATAGACACCATGTTTATTGTAGCATTATTTAAAATAACCAAGAAGTGGAAGCAACCCAAATGTCTATCCATAGACGAATGGATAAAGAAGATATGGTCTACATATACAATGGACTATTACTCAGCCATAAAAAGGAGTGAGATCTTGCCATTTGTGACATGGATGGACCTAGAGGATATTATGCTAAGTGGAATAAGTCAGACACAGAAAGACAAACACCATATGATTTCACTTGCACATGAAATCTAAAACCCAAAACAAACAAACCAGACTTTTTTTTTTTTCAAATAGACTCTTAAATACAGAGAAAAAAAACTGGTGGTTGCTAGAGGAGAGGTATGGGCAAAATGATAAAAGAGATTAACAGGTACAAAATTCAAATTATAAAATAAATAAATCATGGAGCTGGAAAGTACAGCACAGGGAATATAGTCAATAATAATGTGATAACACTGTATGGTGACAGATGGTAACTACACTTACCGTGGTGAGCACTGAGTAATGCATAAAATGATCACATCACTATGTTGTACATCTGAAATGAATACAACATTGTGTGTCAATTATACTTCAATAATAAAAATTTGGAAATTATAAACCAATTAAAAAAACAAACATTCACTTTAATTGCAGCATATAGATTCTAGAGCCAGAGTTCAAATTTGAGTTCAAATCCCAGAACTTACTAGCTGTGTGGTTTTAGGCAATTTCCTTAACCTCTCAGTGTTTTAGTTTTTCAATCAGTAAAATGAAGGTAATAATGGTGATTTAAGTGAGTTTTTGAGGATTAAATGTACTTGTATGTGTTCAGTTGCTTTTAAAAGTACCTCTACTATAGTAAGCCCCATATAAGCATTTGACAAAGTAAAATAAAAAAGTTCATCAGCCAGAGATAAGTATTATTGATGCCCTTTTCTATGCGATTACATATGCATTCTATTATACAGGTTCATACCATAGGTTTTCATATTGTGGCTGATTGCATTTTCCAGCGTTGGACATGCCAGTTCTTCTGCCTGACATGTTCTTCTGTAATGTGGTCTGGACACTTCTCCATCAGGAGGTGGAATGAATTCCTCTCCCCTTGAACCTGGACTCAGTTGTCCAATCAACAGATGTGGTGAAGTGATCTGCTGGTACTTCCAAGGCTAGGTGAGAGGAACCCATTTGTTCTACATCCCTTCTCTGACACATAGCCTCTTGGGTATTTCTTCTCACAACTCACCCCCATGTTGGGGAAGTCCAGGCACATGGAGAGCCCTCCTGTGGGTGTTCTTCTCAGTGTCCCAGCTGAGTGGCCTGCTGGCAGCCAGCTTTGCCCAACAGCTCATTGGGTGGGTCAGCCTAGCTGAGCCTTCAATGACTGCAGCCCCAGCTGCCATCTGCCTGCAGCTGCAGCAGAGACCCCAGAGCAAAAACCACACAACTGAGCCCAGTCAACTCATGAGGATGTGAGGGATGATCATCAATTACTATGTTATTACCAAACAATTAGTGTCTGGAGCCACTAAATTATGAGATGGTTTATTATGCAGTGATAGAGAACTGGAAATATATTAAAGGAAAATAATCGAGAGCCTAAATTTTAAATACGGACAATGGGTCTTCTGGCCACAGTTTCACAATTACTTTCACACAATTACTTTCAAGGAAAAGGACATTTTCGAGCTGCCCTGACTGAACAAATATATTCCATTGTCTTTGGACAAGTTAATGACAGCCAGGCGTGAGCCTCAAGTCATTTGTGCTTGAAGGCAACTTAAGAGATCAACTATAGTTGTTTGTCTGCCCGTTTGCTTGACAGATGAGAATCAGGGAGGTGAGGTGATTTCCTCAAGGCCACCTGGGCATATACAACAGAAACTGGGCTGGACCCCAACTCTCCTGACTCCTAGTTTAGTGTCTTTTTATTGCATTGTGCTACTTGTTTATAATGATATTTAGGGGCAGGATAGAATTGGGAGTTTCCAAAGGCCTGATGAGGATGATGAAAGGATCTGGGTTCCCAAAGTCGTTTGGACTCCTTCACAGCTATATCCAGCTCTATGCTTCTGGAGAAAACACAGCTTCTTTAAAAAGTGCCTTTTCATGTTCTCTGGTGAGGAACATGTGAACTGTCATATGTCAAGGTCAAGTCTGTGGGGAAAGGGCTTCGTCAGGGGCTGGGGTGGTGGCTGTGTTGAAGGGTCAAGAGAAGTAAAAGGCCTCAAGGCACCCCATTGTCCTGGGATTGAGAGGGTCTGGCAAGGGTGAAGCCTGTGGGAAGCACGTGACAGTTGCACCTGGGGCTTTCTGCTTACTACCATTCTAAATGAGTGGTTCAAATTCAAAGAATAGTAGTACTTGGCTGAAGGAGGAGGCAGTCATCATCATCCCAAGAGGAAGGAGACATCTGAGAGAGGTGTTCAATGAGGAGAGAATGTCAAGATGCTTGTGATGAGCTGGTCTGTGTTTCCCACAATTCACATGCTGAAGTCCTAATTCCCATGCCTCAGAATGTGGCCTTATTTGGAAATAGGGTTGTTGCAGATTTAGTTAGTTAAGATGAGGTCATACTGGAGTAGGGTGGACCTCTCATCCAATATGATCAGTACCTTTTTATAAAGGAGAACTTTGGATACAGACACGCACATAGAGGTTACATGAAGATGAAGTTGGAGGTTGGAGTAATACTTCTATAAGGCAACAAACACTGAAGATTGCTAGCACATCACTAGAAGCTAGGGGAGAGGCATGGAACAGATTCTCCCTCAGAGTCCTCAGGAGGAACCAATCCTGCCCACACCTTGATCTCAGACTTGCAGCCTCCTGGACTGTGAGACAGTAACTTTCTGTAGTTTAAGCCACCTGGTTTATGGTACTTTGCTGTGGCAATCCTAGGGAAAAAATACAATGTTATGTAGTCAAACATAGAGTTTTGAGATGAAAATATTAGATGAAAGGGGCGGGAGAGTTAATTGTTTGGAGGAGGGAAGGATGGGTAAGGGTGACCTTAGCTGATGGCAAACTCCAATGGGAGAATCATAATGTAGGCCCCTGGGATTCTGGAACAAAGTAATGCCATCTGCAGTAGAGAATTATGCACCCTTTGATGAATAGTTCTTGGCATGTTACTGGATCCTGGTAGAGACAGAGCACTTAGCCATAACCATCAAGTGACAATGCATCTGGAACTACCTATTATGAGCTGAGTTCTATCAGATCTGCCAAGTTATAAAGTCGTACAGGTCCGGCAGGCATCCATTGTGGTATGGAAATAGTACACCTGGAGTTGAATCCAGGCAGGACCAGGGTGCATGAGTAATGTGCAAGCTTAGGTAGCCCAGACCTCCTCCCAGTCACCCACCACAGTTGGGCCAATGTCCCTTTCTGATTTGTGCTTATGGCCATACAGGAAATTCCCGTATGTCCAGCTAGAAAAGAAGGAAAAAGCCTGAGCTTGGTTTAGCTCAGTGCATAGGTACAAGTCAAAAGTAGACAGCAGTTGCGTTTCCCCTATGCTTAGGGCTGGCCTTAATAAGCAGTAGAGCAAGTGTTCCCAATGGGTAAAGTTATAAGTGATATACCTGATGTTTTTCTTTGTAGGGAAAACAGTAACCCAAGGTAAGTGGCCATGGCCTGGTCGAGTCAGAATGCAAAACGAATAGAGGATCATAGGCAAGGGAGGGTGGGGTAGAGACGTGGTAGACATGTGGGAATGGGCACACTCTGTGAAGATTTTTGTATGGCACTCACCAGTACGTGTATTTGTATTAACCCTCACCAGTAAGTATCCACCATCAACTGGACAACAAAGTAGGCTAAATGACTTGTTCTGTTGACATTATCCAGCCTTCACCACATGCCACCCCAGACTGGCATAGTGGGCCCATGGATGGAGCAGCCACAGTGTCAGAAAGGAAGAACATGTGGCCCTAGCAGCATGGACTTCCACTTACCAAGACTGACCTAGTTACTGCTCCTTCTGAATGTCCAAACTGTTATCAACAGAAACCAATTCACCAAGGCCCCATTCCTCAAGGAAATCAATTGGCCACTTAGTGGCAAGTTGACTACACTGGCCCCCTTCCATCCTGAAAAGGTCAGGTGTTCCCTTTCGTAAGCACAGATACCTTTGCTGGGGACGAGTTTGCCTTTCTTGCCTGCAAAACTTCAGTTTGCATTACTATCTAGGTACTTATATACATTGCCTGATCTCGAGATATGGTATCCTACACAGTGCAGCATCCAATCAGAGGATCCACCCACATTAAAGAGATTGTTGGAGTGGGGCTGTGACTAGGGGATACATTGGTTTTATCACATAGTGCATCACTCAGAGGCACTCATCCTCATGGAATGCTGGAACAACCCTCTATAGGCACAATGGAAACCCTAGCTTAGAGGGAACATTGAGAAGGGCTTGGGTCATCATCCAGGATGTAGCATTTACTAAATCAGTGACCCTTATATGGTGCTATGTCTCCAATAAGAAAGATGCAGGGTTCCAGGACCCAAGAAGCAGGAAACAGGGGCAGCCCCATTTGCCATCATGACCCACAGGGAGATGTTATATGCCCTACAACCTTGGGTTCTGCAGGGTTGGAGGTTCTGATTGCTGAAAGGGTGTAGACTTGCTAGGGGTCACAAGGGACCATTGAACTGTAAGTTACAGAATGCTGCCAAAGCACTTTGGACTCACTGAGCAAGGAGAGGAACCATTATACTCACAGGGGCAAATGACCTTGATCAGCAGGAAGATGCAGATCTGCTTTTACACAATTAAAGCAGAAAGGAATCCAGGTGTTATGGGCTAAAGTTTGTATTTTGAATCCCTGACCTCTAGAGTAGCTATATTTGGAGAGGAGTCCTGTAAAGGTTAAGAGTCATAAGAATGGGGCCCTGATCTCATAGAATCATTGTCCATATAAGAAAAGACATCGGAGAGCTTTCTCTCTCTCTTTGTACACACACATTGAGAAAAGGCCATGTAAACACACAACAAGAAGGTGGTTGTCTGTGACTTAAGGGGAGATCTCCCATCAGACATCACCCCTGTTGGTACCTTGATCTTGGACTTCCAGTTTTCAGAATTGTGAGAAAATTAATTTCTATTTTTTAAGCCACAAAGTCTGGCATTTTGTTAGAACAGCCTGAGCAGACTAACACATCAGGAGATCTACCTTGGTCTCTCTTGGTGCTCCATTTCCTCATTGTAAGTATGAATGAACATATGCAATCAGAGACCCTGCCCTAAGATGAGTGATTATTATGGGTTCATAACCCCCAGGAATGAAGTTTGGGGTTATACCCCCAGGTAAGCTACCAAGACCTGCCAAAGTCTTGGTGAGAAATAGCTGAGGTTGAGAAAAATTTAAAAGGGGTAGTGGAGAGGAAATTAGTTGTGGTTCCCTGGTCAATTGCAAAGAGGGGGCAATAATTCCAAAAATGGGACACTAATCTTCCTCTTCTGATTCTTCCTCAGGAAGAAACTGCCAGTGGAACCATGTAAGAGCTGGGGTCCAAATCAGTATGAAGTAAATGCGCTTGGTGCAAGAGGGGACTGTAGTGGTCATGTGAATGTGCCTTCTGGATCTCCAACTACAGGAAACCAGATGACCAAGTGTGCCAGTTGCTGTGCTGTAAAATCCACCATCACATTTTTACCAAGGCCCCACTTGCCATGGGTTACTACCAGTCAATGAATGAGTGTGGAATGTATGGTAAGGAAGGTCCATTCTTGGATGACACAGAACTATCTGATGACTGCCACTGGCTTGAGGACTCGTGATCTTTCTTTAGACTGTATCATCCTAAGGATGCTTCCACCTTCTATTCCTCTGGCCTTCCTTTAGGGTTAAACTGGCATCATGGTCCGGCTGTTCTTCCAGTCTTACCTGAGTCCCCTTCCATTTTCTCTTAAAAGAGGATATTTCCCCTAAAAAATCCTTGCAAGTTTAATCTTCTCTTGACATCTTCTTCTCAGGGAACCCAGGAAAACAGTCTATTTAACCCTTCTTCATACTTCTGTAAATGGACATTTTATTAAACATCTCTTCAAACATCCCAGCTAAGAGTGACCTCTGTTTTCTGCTGGGACCTTGACTGATACAGATCATCACGAACCATAAATACTATAGCATTTCAGAGAAGAGAAAGCAGTGTTAGACTTTGTGGTGAGAATAAGAAACAAAGAAGTATGTTCTGAAATATGGGGTAGATTTGGGGTTGGAGATTGGCATTTCAGATAGGGGTGTGTGCGTGCGCGCGTGTGTGTGTATGCTCAGCATAAGCAAAGGTATTAGGGAAGAGACAAACACTGACAATATGATCTTTCCAAGAGTTCACACTTTTTTCCCAAGGAGCTCCAACTGTCATACGAGAGGAAATTCATTAAAATGCTCATTTCTCCACTTTCACTGCTTGGGATCCCAGCAGAACCTTCATCTTTTCCCTGTCACCTCATTGCGTGTGTCTTTCTCTGTGCATCTAAGAACTCTTGTTCAACCAGAGCAAAAGCAATTGTTGAGGTCAGATGGGAGTCCAAGAAAAGCACATGAAAAGCAGGGAAAGGAAGACAGGAAGAATGAGTGCCTTGAAGTTCTGGGCTCAAGGGCTCAGGGATCTGACACTGAATTGGGATAGCTCCACTTCTTAGGAGCCAAAGAGCCTAGTAGTTTCCTTCAGAATTCAGAGGGTGAGGGAAGGTGGGTTCGGCCAGGGGTATAGAAAACAGAGAGCCAGGGAATACACAGATATTCAGGTAGAACCTTCTATAATTCAGATACTTTTAATCCAAACTTTCTTACTAAGGTGGGGAAAACTGTATTCTGTTTATTCATTCATTTAACACACATTTACAGAGTACCTACCACATGCCAGGAACTGTTCAAGGCACTGAGGATACACTATTAAACAAGACAGATGAAAAATCCCTCTCCTGATGGAGCTTGCATCCTAGTGGGGGAAGGCAGACAAAAAATAGGTAAACCAGTAAAGTAAATAGCATAGTCAGAGGGTAGTAAGTGCTACAGAGTAAAGCAAATCAGGAAGAGGAATAGATTGTGCATGCGTCTGGTTGGGCAGCCAGGGAAGGCTGTGTGGGCAAAGTAACAAAGAGCAGGGATTTAAAGGAGGGGAAGGAGCCAGCCCTGTGGATTCCTTGCAGAGTGGTTCATGCCACAGAAATAGTACAAAGGCCTGAAAACAGGGCTGGGCTTGGTGCTCTCATTAGCATCTGTCTACTTAGCATCTCTGTAGTTGTCCTCTTGTACACAGGCTGTGTGTACAGTCTCCAAGTTCTAAGGGTTCGCTCCAGACTGCATTAATGTCATCTAACTGTAGCATCGAAGAGGCACCAGTGGTAGGACAAAAAGTTATTTCTCATTATGACATCAAGCCTGAAGTCCCATATCTCGTGACCTGCATCAGGTTCAGAAGCAGATAAGACTTCTCAAGTATGATTCCTCTGGGGCCCTCTCTCTTGACTCAGAAACTCTGAACAACTACAAGACAAGTAGAACCCTGGTTTTTGAAATTAAAAAAAAGGTTGAGTCCTGGTTCACTTCCAAGTGGCGTGGCTCTGAATAGTACTCATCCTCTCCATGTCTCTGTTTCTTTATCCATAGGTGGAGATGATAGCAACACCTAACACCCAGGTCAGGGAGGAAATCAAATAAGACTTCATTTTAAGGTATTTATGAACAGTTGACTTTTATATAGTACAAATAGACTAACTGGACCATTACTCTTTTTCTTAATATTTTAGTTATTTTTTTGTACATAACAAACTCTGCCCCAAAACTGTGGCTTAAAACAACAATCAGTGATTTGCTCACAGGTCTGAAATGTGAGCTGGGCTTAGCTGGGTGGTTCTTCTACTGATCTGGTGGTTGCGGACACCCATCCACAGCTTGATGGGGGCTGGACCTCCCAAGGTGGGACTCACTCACATGCCTCAGTTGGAGCTTCCTGCTGGTGTCTGGTTCTCTTCTGCATAGTTTTACTCTTCTTAGCAGGATAATTAGTTTTTCTTTCACATGGTAACAGCCACTTTTCAAAAATGTGAGAGCTGCAGCTGTTAAGCCTTTGGAAACCTGGGCTCGGTAGTCTCACAACATCACTTTTGTCACATTTGAGTGGCCAAAGCAAGACACAAAGCCAGCTGAGAGTCAAGGAATGGAGAAATGAGTTTCACCTTGTAATGAAAGGAGCTGCCAAGTCACATTGCAGAGTTGTGCAACATGGATGGCAGAAATGGACCTTCTTTAGAAACAAGTTACTCCTGCAGAGGTCTTGTCTCACTGAGTCGAAGAATGAGTCTCACAGGCACAAAAGGGTGAAATGAAGTGAAAGTTTATTCAGTGAAGGTGAGAACAGAAAGGAAAGTAAAGAGCTTTCTAGAGTGAGAGGGGTCCGGAATGGGTTGCCACTGAGGACTTTTATGGTTGGTCTTTTATAGGAAACCGACCAGGGAACTTGGTAAATATCATGGCAATAAAACATAGGACAAATATGGTGGATTTGTAAATATCGTGAGAATTTCCTGTCTACATTTGGAACAAACATGGTGGATTTGTTACTTTCCCTTCTCTCTGGTCAATATTTCATCTATGACATTTCTTTACATCTTGGATTTTTGTGAGTCTGGTGACATAGCCCCCTGCATGAGCCTAGTGATGTATCCTCTTACTGTCTCTCCCTACCTAGCCTCACCTGTCCGCTACTCAAAACTATAGTCTATCTTCTGGCCTCAGCAAATCATTCCCTGTAATGTACAAAATACACTCATCCTTCTCAGGACCCCCTAAAGTTTTACCTCATCATGGCATCAACTTGAAGTCCATTATTTTATGGTCTGTATCAGGTTATCATGTAGGTAAGAGCACTCAAGTACAGCTTTTCAGGTACAACTTCTCTTGATCAGCAACCTTGAACCTCTGGTCCCACACCCATAAAACACAGTAGTAAGAAAGGAGCTGGATACACCTTATGGATACCTTTAAAATGGTATGGGAATGGGATGGGAGGAGGGGAACACAAAGCAGTCACTGGCTCATGAGAGTTATGAAGTCTACCTGGTCCCATGCTGGCTTCTCTTTATGGGTCAGAGAAGGTTCCTTGATTAGGGCCTGATTCTACTGCCTGAGAGGGTTACTAGTTAGTTGTTCTCTGTAGATGTTCCCTGTGGGCTCTTGGCTCCACTCTGTGGCATGTTTTTTTTCTTTTCCATAGGAAATTATTCATGTCTACAGCTAAGTACCTTTCTGATTCCTGCTTGTAGGAAGTGGACATCCATGTCTCTTTTTATTTTGAATTGTCTCTTTCATTGTTAGTACAACCTTGTAGTGCTTTCACTGACTAAACTCTCTGAAAAAATGTTTAGGGTTTTATATGAATCTTACTGGGATTAACTCCATAACCCCATACTTCGTCGTAATTCCTTTTGAGACAGACCTCAAATTGCAGAGGAACAGTGCCCTCAAGATTCTCAGACTTCCTTTCTGTCCAGCTGAAAGGGTCTACAAGGCACTGCCTTTCAGAGGTCTTACATACATGCCCTTGACTAGATCTTTGCGCTGAAATTATTTTGTACTTGAGAATCTTTGTTTGGCTGAATATATGAGGGATGAAAAACAGTTTAATTTATTCTAAACCAGAAATTGCTATTTCTCTACATTTCTTCAGAAATATGCTTGAATACTGAACAGTTTCTTCTTTAGCTTATTCCTCACTGGCAGGATCTTATCATACAATAGGGAGCATCTAACTGATGCTATCAACATTGTGTCTAGAAATCTCCTTAGCTAATTCCATAGGTTCATTAAAAATTTTATATCCTTTGAGTTATAAAATGCACCATTTCTGCCAATGATCCTGCCACTATGTAACATGGGCTGCCCTTTTTCTAGCTTCTAGTAACAATCTCCTCCCTGCCTTTCTAGCACACACAGAAATCCTGCCTACCATTTTTCCAGTCTTTGTTAATGACCGATTCACTGCTTTCCCATCTTCTATCTGCTGTCTTGTCCTCAAGCCACCCTATGTAGATTTTTGTTACAGCAGCACCCCTGTTCTACATAGGACCTGCTTTTGTGGCTTTCTAATGCTGTGCAACAAATCCCTCCACATTTTTGCAGTTTTAAACAAGAGCCATTTATTTGTTCACTCTTCTGTAGTTCAGTAATTTGGGCAGGCTTAGCTTGGATGGCTTATCTCTGTCCCACATGGTGTTGGCCGGGTTCAATCATATGCTTGCACTCAGCTGTCAGCTCATCTGGGGCTGGCTCATGGAGATGGCCTCATGCATATCTTCCAGTTGGCTGGGGCTATCAACAGAGGCACGTTTGCTCTTTTCTGTTTGGTCTCTGCAGCAGAAAGCCTGGACTTTCTACATGGTAGTGGCAGCATTCCAAGAGGGCAAGCCTCAGCATGCAAGCAGTTGTAAGTCCCTGGCTCGCATCACATTTGCTGATGTCCCATTGGCCACAGAAAGTCACATGGCCAAGTTTACAGTCCATGTGAGAGTGAACTAAGCAAGGGAACAGATTCTTGGAGTCATGATCCATTGTGGGGCCATCATTGTAATAATGTATCACACATGATGCCCTTATTGATCTCTTTTTGCTGACTTACAGACATGATGTATGGTAAAGAATTCTAACACTCACCCATATCTTGATTTTGTCCTTTTCCTCTTCCAGACACAGAGGAGGATTCCAGTTACTCTTCTGTTCCTTCTTACAGTAGGGTCATGAGACTGGTGGACCGTATGGGTTGTGGGTGAAGAGTGTATGTTATTTCCAGGTAGGGAATTTAACTGCTGGTGTGAGAACCTCTGGTCTCCATTTCTCCCACATTGTGTGAACCCTGAAGTCCTTGTTGAGAGCATGATAGCTTCTATTGGCCTAGATATGCAACTGAGTGATGGCCTTGTGAAGCCGTGCCTTGGGCCCTCACTACACCTACCCAGAGAGTTAGCAATTAACCTTTACTGCTTTAGATCCTTGGAATTTGGGATTTGTTGGTTAACTAGCCTAACCTGTGGATACAGAAGCCTCAGTCCCTCTGTGTTTTATGGTCAACTCTAGCTCCCTCCCTGGGTATTTTTTGCTGTGACTTAAGCTGTGACTGACGAGTGTCCAATGGGGAAGATGGAGGGAAAGGGGAAGGAAGAAAGTACTGGGCCAATGAGGATCCTTGTTTATTTACCAAGCATTTTTGAAGGCCTCCTGTATGCTTGGGCTCTGTGTACCACCTAGGGTATGCAAAAATGAGTAAGACCCATGTCCTGGAGGACACAGGCTACGAGTGGAGGCTGACCCACAAACAATGAATCACATTTGAGACCCATGAACACCACAGAGTGGTGGGGCTGATTTTCTGTTTTCTTCTGTAATTGGCTAATTGTCCCCACAGACAGTTTCCGTAGAGAAATTCCAGGCATGGTCTGGGTGGCAGGCTCACTGGAGTATGTGGCCAGCCTCCCAAGGTGACATCTTTGAAGGCCAGCACTCATCTGGATTCATAAGGTCTGTGATTTGTTTAAAAGTCAGTCTCATTACTTTATAATCACATATCAGATTCAATCCTTGCAAATGACAAATACAGGGACAAAACAAAGCTCTTCTGAGGACTGCAGTTTGCAGTTTTGAGGCAGGAGCTGTGGTTGAAATGGGAAAGTGTTTTTGAACATTCAGTGCCAGCTCAGAGCGGAGGGCTTTAGGAGGTTGGACAGCATTCACGACAAAGCTTTGAGACTCTGACATTGTAAAGCCGCAGTACAGTAAGGGATTAACCCATGAAATATTAACTTCTAACTAGTGTTGGTTCATGCATTTTAAAGGCAGATCTGCCTTGCGAAGTCTGGGATTCACCAGGCAAGCTGTGGAATGGCTGGCATTTCCTGAGGTCAGACCCAGCAGGGACGCTGCCAGTTCCAGTGCAGGGACTTAACCAGAGTGGGGGTCAGGGGGTTGTGGGTGGGCAGAGTTCAGCTCTAGTGGGTAGGAGTTTTAATTTGCATACAGTGTGAGAGATAAGGGAAGTTTTCCTTCCCATAGCTCTAATTTAATTTATTCTGAGCCCTCCTCCTGCCAGGCCAATGGACAATTCAATCTTAGCTACACTGGGAATCTTCCCCCCGCCCCCCGTTCTCCTTGAATCAAAGAATCTTAAAAAGAACAGAATATTTGCTGGGCATGCTCTGGTCTTTAGTGCTGGTGAACTTGTCTAGTCTGTAAGCCCACAAAGTCCCTCGAAGCTTAGCTGCCTCTGAGCAAGATGGCAAGGATGGCCTTTGTGAAGCCCGGGTGCCCTGGGTCTAGGATCTCATCACCTAGACATGTGTGCAGAGAAAATTCTCTTCAATGTCCTGATGTCTCCAGGGCATGGGAGGGAGTAGGAAATGGATCCTTATTACTCTTAGAATCTATAAATCTCTGTCCCCACCTAGTCCTGTAAATCTTCCCAACTCTCTACAAGGTCCGCATTTGTCACACCACTATCCCTCTGCATCCCAATCTCAAGCCCCAGCACATACCCTCTTTTCAGACAACTTGTTGTGTCACCAAGATCACATGTTTTTAGAAACAAAGGTCTTTTAACCCTGCTCTGTGGGCAAAAGTGTTGCAGGGTTGCAGCATTCTTGCCTTACAGAGTTGAAGAAGGAATCTCAAGGACACCAAAGGATGAAATGAAGTGAAAGTTTATTAAGCAAAGGTGAGGGCAGAAAGGAAAGAAAAGAAAATCCAACTCTGGAGTGAGAGGGGTCCCAAACGGGTTGTCACCAGGGCTTCTGTGGTTGGTCTTCTATAGGAAACTGACTAGAGACCTTGATATCACCACTCCTAGCACCATGTTTACTTCTCCTTCAAAGTTTGGTAGATTTCAGGGGTCAGTTTGTGACTATCATGAAAATACCTGGTCTGTAACAACTAAGACAAGCAAGGTGGTATCTTTATGTTTCCTTATCTCTAGTTTTGTTTGTGACTCTCATGAAAATGTCTCATCTATAACATTTCTCCGCATCTGGGATTTCTGTGGGCCTGGTCACATAGCCCCCTACCTAGCTCTGCCTGTCCCTTACTCAAAAGAAACATAGTGTCTAGGACTAAGAACCCTATTTACCCTCTTGAGAAAGAAAAAAAGAGTAATACCTCTCATTTTTTCCTGATTTTTCTACAACAGTAAGACCAAAATGCCATATATATATATATTTCAATATTTTCATGCATATATATTTTCCTCCTCCACTTTTCCCTCTTCCTTATCCTCCTGTTTCTGCGTCTCTTTCTTCTTTCCTTTATATAGGCATTGAAACTTGAGGGCAGGTAAAGAGAAGAGTCAGATAATAAGCAAGGGCTGCAGACCAGATGGTCAGAAATTGAATAGGGTATAAAGTGGTCATTGTAGAAGATGAAGAACTACTTTCAAAAACATGGAGCATCCAAAAGGCACCACATTTATGGGTACCCTGGTGTTGTCTGACCAGCTGGGATAGTCTTATAAAAGAATTCAACCGGAGCTAGGAATGTAGACTATCAGGGTTTAGGAAGAGATTTCTACTACCCACAAGATATATAAAGGCATGGCATTCTATTCAATGGCCTTTACCATATATTCATCTAGGGCCTACCAGGAGCCAGGTAATGTGCAAACCACATCAGGGGCTTTGTGCAGGCAGAAGAAACTCACAGTGTGGTGAATTTCAAAGTCAGGGGGACACCAACAACAGAAGATCTATCAGAGCACGCAGCTCTTGTAACCAGCTCCAGTGTGCGCTGGCTATGGGGGAATCCACCAAGAAAAAAACCTCCTCCTTCCTCTCCTCTTCTACCTCCTCTTTCCCTCCTCCCCCCTCTTCTCTTCCTCCTGATACTGTTCTTCTTCCTTCTCCTTAATTTCCCATTTCCCTGGAAGGTCTCAAGCATCATCACACTCTTGATCACTGAGGGTCTCAGGTCCAGAGCCAGCCCAGAGTGGAGAGGTAGGAATTTATCAACATCATAGATTGCTATACAAGGCTATATTTAATTCCATTTTAATGTTACTATGACTAATTCATTAGTTGACATGATTCTTGAAGGGGTAAAGAAATGTAGATAATCAGATTGGATACCACTGATACTCTATGAAAATTGGATTCAGGCTTCATTAATGTGACTCAGAGTTCCCTTCCTTTTGAGTTTGAGGACTCATTCATGATGACATTTGTATAAACTACTGCTTGTTAATTTATCTCACTGCCTGGCTATTCCAATGTGTTTGGGGAGTTACTGAGCCAGTCTTCATCTGAGTCTGAATTCCCAAGAAGGGCCCCACCAGGTTTTCGGCAGAGAGAGCAAGAGACTCACTGCTGTTTGTATAATTGATAGACTCACCTCCTTTTCTCGTCCAGAACCTTCGTTCATATGGAGACATGCTATGCCAGTAGTGTGTTAGGGTCTGCTAATCAACAATACCAGTGTTCTTTAGAGGGGACACAGTCTTTGGCCTTTT
Organism: Lutra lutra; assembly: GCF_902655055.1. NCBI lineage: Eukaryota > Metazoa > Chordata > Mammalia > Carnivora > Mustelidae > Lutra > Lutra lutra. Next base: position 44,238,440 of record NC_062279.1, on the reverse strand, counting down.
TCTTGGGGAAAGAAGATCTCAGGCTAATTGCCAAAATAATCTAGACATCACTTCTCAGGTCCCCGGAAAAAGCTAGCTGGAAGTGGGACCTGCTCCACTGGGATCCAGATTCTAGGCACCGAGTTAGTATATGCACCTGCCTTCTCTTCCTCTTCCAGGGAAATTCTGTATTCTCCTTTGATAAAGGTTTGCAAATGGTTGTGTTTTAGGGCAAGCCTTGTAATCACCACTTCACTGAATGTTTTATTTATATGTCATTCTTTTTCTCTTTCCTTCCCCTCTCTCCTTCCCTTCATTCCTTTTCTTTCTTTTCCTTTCTTCCTTCCCTTCTCTCTCTCTCTCTCTCCCCTTCCTTCCTTTCCTTCCTTTCTTTGAAATAAAACTCAAGCTTCCTGATGCCAACTTCAAAGCTGGTTTCCAATCACGTGAGTGGCCAGGACGAAGCAGGAAGAGGCTTCTCTGGCTCTGGCTAAGATCATAGAGATGGAAGGTCAAAAACACGCAAGTTAGGGCAGATCTAAAAATAAAGAAAATGGGGTCTCTTCTGAAGCTTAGAAATTTCAGAGACCAGTAAGTGAAGAGCAGTTGAAAGGTGGGACTCTATCTGGGGTATGGTGGGTCTCGTGAACCCTGGGCCTTTTTGTCTTGCTACTCTTACATTCATATCAGTGCCATGAAGTCATAATTGGTTCAGGTATGTTTTGTCCAACTTAACCTCATATGCTGGAGTTGGCGGCTTACACTGGAAGGCTGTGAAAGGGTTATGGGATTGTTCGTAATTCTAATGCTTTTGATTAAGCGCAGGGGCAGACACTTCATGAGCTTTTCCACCAGAGAAGGAAGCAGACCTATGGTTTTAGTACTAATATGCCCTGTGGCCTCCTGCTTATTTGCCATGGCTTACATTTTTCCTTGTTGGATGCCTTAAACTCCTTTGTAAGTTCTGATGAAGAAGGTCCGAGGGTGTGTGGCCACCCTTATGTTTGCAGGCATCAAAACATTTCATTGTCTGTCACATAGTAGGTACTTAGTCAATATGTGAGGCTCTGGGAATATAATTTCTACAACAAAGCAGCAAGTTTCTTGGTCACTTTGTCATTTCTGCTTGTCCTTGGGGATAAAAATGGAGATTGGACAAATAACTCCCCAAATAGGAGGAAAAAAAAATGTTTCAAAAAGTAAGTGGCAGACCCTTTAGATTGCTGTCTCTTTTCAGATTGTCTGAGAGTTAAGGAGGTCCTGTCTCCTCTCCAATAAGGGTACTGTTGTCTCAGTAAAATAGCGAATGGTAATGGCGGAATCTGAGCAGACATGCAACTTTCATTTGAACATCTACTTCTGGTTAAAAAATCTGTCTTGATATTCTCTTAGATCACTCCAGTCTTTTCTTAAGTTTCCAGGGTCCCTTTTCTCTTCTGGATTGCTGTTTCATTGCCACATTAATGCAGGTGTCTGATCATGACAACTCTCCCTGGCTCACACCTTGGGAGTTCAGCCTCTCAGGAAACTGGGTTCTCCCTATGGGCAGCTCCAGCAGGAGAAGTTTCAGAAGAAGCAGGTTGAGACTCTTGACGAAGAGAAGGTGATTAATTATGAATCTCATCCAACTACTCTATCCATGTCTCTCGCTGTCACCAATAATTAAGAGCTGACAATACAGCTGTTTTCAATGAGAATTTTCACCTGGGAAATTCCAGGTTCTTTAGAAACATCATTTGAAGATCCATCTTAACACCCTGGTAGCAAAGTATAATGAATCCACTGGATGCTTAAATGTAAAATCACTTGAAAATGTATTAGAAAGAAACCATGTGTTACAGGGAGGGAGCATAGGGTCAGAGGCAGAAGAGGGCCAACTCCGAGTTCTGGTTCTCTGACACATTCCTTGTATCATAGGGAGCAAGTCACTTAAATCCTTGGGTTATTCATTTCCTCAGTTGTAAATATGGAGATAATGAAATACCCCAATGTTTATATTTAGTAAACATCTACTATTAATTATCTATAAAATGCAGTTAGTTAATAGCTACATCTTAGTGAACCCCTTGCCCTGCCATGACATGTTACATTTTATTATCTGCATCTCTCAAATCTACAAAGGATTTGAACAAAATATCTCTCAAATACAAACACAGACACAATTTTCTATTCAAGAGAATAGCATACATAGGTCAGGGTAAAAGTAAGAAAATAATGGAGGCAGTGTAACCCTGATTCTCAGAGATGTGCACCTGCTGTATGTGTGGAAGCATCAGTTTTTCTGTATCTAATCACTGTAATCCCCCTGCCAGCTCCCATCAGACCGCCCCTGCTCATCTGGCCCCCCTCGTTCCGGTCACCTTACAAATAGAAATGCAGCAACTGTCGATGCCTACATCAGCTTCGACATTACAACACAGAGCTTCAAAATATATAACTGAGAGAAAATAGTTGCTCAGGGTCAAAAGTCAAAGTCCTGAAGGACATAGGGCAGAATTTCTGGAAAGAAAAATGTGGAGCCCCAATGTCCAATCCTATAAGATACAGCTTCTACAGGCTGAGAAGCTGAAGCTGCACGAAGGTGAGACACCGTGAGCATCCCCAGTAAGACACCAGCCAGAGTAGAGCCATTAGGAGGGCATGAGTGACGGAGAGAACACAGCAGGAGAGAGGGTGCCTCAGGAGATGCCCAAGTGTAATTGGTGACCTGGGCCAGGTGCAAACCAGACCCTCCATGCCTGTTATGGACTGGATATTTGTGTCTCCCACAAATTCATATATCAAAGGCCAACCCCCCAAATGTGACAGTATTTGGAGGAGGGGCCTTTGGGAGTAATTAGATTTCGATGAGGTCATGGAGGTAGAGCCCCCACAATGGGGTCAGTGTCCTCACAAAAAGCAGAGAGCAAAGGTCTCTCTCTTCCTGCTTGCATAAAGAAGAGGTCATGTGAGGATGCAGCAAGATGGCGGCAGTCTGCAAGTCAGGAAGTGGGCTTTCACCATGAATCAAATCTGCTAACACCTTGGTCGTGGACTTCCAGCCTCTAGAACTGTGAGTAGTTCATGCCTGTTGTTTAAGCCACTCAGTCTATGATATTTTGTTATCGCAGCCTGAGTCATCAGACAATGCCCCAGCACTCAGAATGCAGAGACCACCCACTAAGAAAAGGCCTAGGAGGGAACGTACCTAATGGGCTGGGAGACCCTGAATTGATAAGAAGCAGAATCTCACTGGTAGGCAGTACAGAAGCTTGTGGTGGAAAACGAGTTGAATTACGGAAACTTAAGAAAGTTCCATCTTAGCATCCCTGTTTTAGTGGCCTGAGAGATCAATCCTGGCTTTTGCGAGGTGTTTCTGTCCAGTTTCTGATATCTGTCTGTGTTAGGATTAGTCAGTGCACCTGTTATCTGAACCACCATCCCTCTTTGGGTTCACTAGGGCCTCCACCAACTATATTTGAGAGTGGAGAACCAGAACCTTGGAGGCTCTCTTTTCCAACACTCTACAGCTGTAAGGAGCACAGGGTTTGTTCCAGATCCTTTCTGTTATGGTGCTGTCTCGGCATGCTGGCATGAGGAGTAGAGGACTCTGCTAGGATAGCTTCTCCAAGGCTACATCAAGGTCTCTGCTTCTCTTGGATCCATGATCTTATTGGCTCGGGACCAGAGTAGGGGGAGGGAGAGCAAGCTGCAGGACTCAGAGTCTGGACAGCTACCAGCTTGCACTCTTTTTTCCTCTCTGCTTCTTGCCACGTGTTCCCGTCCTCTGGTCCGTGCAAACATCAGCTGGTCAGAACAGGGTAGTCTGGCACTTTATTAGTTACTTCCAAATTTATTATTTATAACATAAACTTTATGCCATGATTCCTTTAGAGCCATGGCATTTGATGCTGCTGTGCCAGGATTTTGAGACTTACAAACGGAGTCTCTCATTCATTTTCTCTGTTGTGTGTCTCAGTAGTTGATTCTGAAGCTCCTAAGCTGAGCATCAGCACCACTTGCTTCTTTTGTTTTCTTGCTGTCATGAAGCTTTTCAGAGGTAGCAAGTGGATGTTTCTAGTATGGTTTGAATGGAGGATGGCTAAAATCATCCAAAGTAGTGTTTAGCCACAGGTATGTACCATATATTCTCAGTGGTTCTAGAAATAAGACACAAAGTTAGACTCACGTCTTCTTATGGCCATAAGAAGAGGGAAATAATTTCACAATTAATAATGTTCAAAGATTTTAAAAAGTTGCTTAAGAGTAGCACAACTTTTTCTGATTTGAGATCCATAAAAATTCTACCAGGGATCTCTGTAGAAGTATACAATGATAAATTGGTAACATTTAGGGAATTTCGACAATGAGTAAAGCATCACATTTTGTACAGCTGCTACTTAAGGCATCTTCCCCGTGTGCCAATGACATAGTGAAGTGTAAATCAGCAAAATAATGAGATAATAAGTTAAAACAACATTACTCGAAGACTTAACTTTGATGTTCTTATTCGACCCAAGAGTAAATTTAAGAATGCCTAGAGCATTTTTTCTCAAAATGTAGTCCATGAAAAATCTGTGCCAATATCCCCATATTTTGCTTAAAAACACTGAGTTTTGGGTCCCACATCTGATCAACTGAGTCAACTTCTCTGAAGGTAAGACCGTGATTCTACATGTTCAACAATAGTCTCAGGTGATCCTTATATACACTAGATGAATTCTTCACTTTTTTGGTGTGTGTCATGGACACTTTAGCATCCAGGTGAAGACTGTAAATCAGAGGAACATTTTAAAATGCATCAAATAATGCAACAAATAAAAGTATCAAATACATAAGATTGCAAATGAAACTGATCATATCAAAAAACTCTCCAAATATTAAGCAAAAATAAATTTGATAAATAACACCCGTGCTTCATCATTAATGCATTAAAATAACAAGATCTCATAGCAGATGTAATAACCACAATAGTTTTGAAGAAATGACAATTGTAAGTGCTGTTTTGAAGCTCTTGCAACCCCTGTAATGTGGTACGATAAGAAAGTCTGTGATTTGCACTAGTGACAAAGTCAGAGGTAGTGCCATTGCTACATTTGTAATTTGTTGCCTACATTCATAATTAAAGCTAGTTAGTGAAAAACTAAAGATACGTTTTTTTTTTTCTTTACGTTCACAGATCCTTCTCTATCCATAAGCTGTAGGTTAAGAATAGCTGTTTATGGGCATCTGGGTGGTGCAGTTGGTTGGGTACCCAACTCTTGGTTTTGGCTCGGGTCATGATCTTGGTATAGGGCCTCCCATCAGGCTCTGTGCTCAGCATGGAATCTGCTTGGGATTCTCTTTCCCTCTCCCTCTGCTCCTCCTGCTGTGCTTTCTCTCTAAAGTAAATGAATAAATCTTAAAAAAAAAAAAAAGAGGGGTGCCTGGGTGGCTCAGTGGGTTAAAGCCTCTGCCTTCGGCTCAGGTCATGATCTCAGGGTCCTGGGATCGAGCCCTGCCTCAGGCTCCCTGCTCAGCGGGGAGCCTGCTTCCCCCTCTTTCTCTGCCTGCTTCTCTGCCTACTTGTGATCTCTGTCAAATAAGTAAATAAAATCTTAAAAGAAAAAGAATATCTGTTTAAATTGAAGCAATTTAAAGTTATAGGCTTGGTGAGAATGAGCACAGCTAGCCAGTGTTAGCATTTAAAGAGAGATTCATAGCTTTGGCAATCAAGCAGATGGATAATAGGTTCAAGGTCTACAGATGAAAATAGAGGAGACTGTGTTAAGACATGTGACTGGCTGAATGGACCCAGTGCTTTCACACTTTCTCCGTGAGAAGATCTAATCTATTCTAGAACATGCACATGTAGGTGAAAAAGGGCCAACTTCTAGGACATGAAACATCACAGCAATGATTTTGGCCTAGAAAGATTTCAAAGCAGGTGTTACCACTCACCCACCGAGTCCATAAAAACACAACAAAAGATAGCAGTGTTTTTCAAAGTGTGTTCAGCTAAACATGTGTCTTAAAGAAAAGGCTCAATTAAAAAAGTATTTCTGTAGTCAAATGAGCTTAGGAAATTCTGCATCTAAATATTTTCTCTTAGTAATCCACAGCATATTAGCTGGGCTGGGGAATTTATAGGTAAGGAAACCTGTTTAATTTTATTCGCTGGGCATCAGAATTTCCCAGGAGCTTAGAAGAAATCCTTCAAAAAGTATCTACCCATCAGAGATCAAATTTAACAGGTGTAGGGTGGGGTACTTAAAATTGTGTGTTGGGGGGATGGTTGCCTGGCAGGTGGCCTAGTTGGTGTGGCATACAACCCCTGATCTCAGGTTTGTAAGTCTGAGCCCCTCACTGGGTGTAGAGATTATTTAAAAATAAAAGCTTTAATTTTCTCCCCCCTCAGGTTGAAAGGCTCTGGTGAATGTGCCATTTCCCACAGACTTGTATAATTTCCTGTGGCTGCTTCAACCAAGGACCACTAACTGAGTGGCTTCAAAACAACAGAAATTGATTCTCTGAATTTCTGGAGGCAAGAAGTTCAAAATCAAGGTGTTGGCAGGGCTGCGCTCTCTCAAAGCCTCCAGGAGAGACTCCCACCCTGTGCCACCCAGTATGACTTCAACCACAGAGATCCTGTTTCCAGTTAGGTCACATTCACAGGTATGAGATTGGGACTTCAGCATATCTTTTAGGGGAACACAAACCAACCCCTTACAGATCTCCTTTGAGAAGAATTACTGGAACACACTTTGAGAAATGCTGCCCACTAGAATTTTAAATTTTGAGCAATGTAGCTTCCTGGTAAAACCTTCAAGATGCATTATTTACACATTCTATTTTTTTTTCCCTGGTAACTGAACAATTTGAAGTGTGGTACAGAATTGTTGGGGCAATAGAATGCCAAAGGCTGTTTTCCTGTGAAGATGATTTCGGTTTTAGAATGGTTGATCTAAAGCCATTCTTTCTGACCTGAACAAGCTTGCCAGACAGATTGTCTGCTGGGACCACGCCTACTGCAAACAGTAACCAGTTATCATCAGCAGAGAGAAGGGTGCTTGCCTGTGTGTCCTCCACAGTGGGCAGGCTCGCTGCTAGCATGTCCAAGAAGAACGTGACAAGCCACTCAGCTGCACGTTTAAATGAGCAAATCCTGAAATACACCTCAGTCTCACAGCCTTTGAAACCATTACTTGGGCTGGAGGTTTCTATGAACTGAAAGGCAGAATGACCCAGTATAAAGACAGAATCAGGATTGGAACCCAGGCTCCTATTCTAAGGCCTGTGCTCTTCTCATTGCTGAACTGTATCTCCAAAAATAGTAGTGACAGCTGCCTTACCGGATTGCTGTGGGGATTAAATGAGATGCTGTGGGTGCAGGTGGATGTAAATGACAAGTTCAGAAAAGAACAGAACCATTCTAGAGAGTGATAGAGTCCATGGAATGTTGGTCTTACTAGGAAGGAGCAGCACACTGATACTGGGCATTGGCTTTGGGCAATACGAAGTCAAATTTGTAGCTGACTGCCTACCCATTTCCCCTTCTCTTTCTCTCCTTAAATCTTACCTGCCCTTGCTAAATGCAGATTTGTGGTTGACCAGCTGATTTTAGTTCATGTGGTTCTGGCTGTATAAAATGGAATTGCTGATTTCAACAGCCCTGTTATTAGGGTCAGAGGAGGACTCTGGTTGGGAAACAGGAGGAAGCAGCTCCTTCCTGTAATCAGAAGATTGAGCTGTCGACAGGGGCTGCAGGGAGGGAGGGCACCTGGTGGATGTCCTGCTTACCCTTGGAGGGAGTTTGGTAGATGCCCAGCCTCTCAGGATCCTTCTGGATTCTGGAAGGATAGGCTTTAGGGGAGCTGGACACTCCAGATGAGTGGTAGGGAAAGAGAATGCTAGGGCTGGTCACTGCAGGAGTAGAGCCTTCTTTCAGGAGTGTGTGCTTGGAGATCAGGGGCAGATATCCAGTGGGCAGTCATAAAAAAGAGAGGGGAAAAAAACTGTTATCTTAAAAAACTTGAAAATATCCAAAAGGCAACTCTCATCTCAAATGTCTCCTTGTTGCAGGGTCACAGTGTTCTTGTGAGTCGAAGAATGACTCTCATGGACACAAAAGGGTGAAGTGAAGTAAAAGTTTACTAAGTGAAGGTGAGAGTAGAAAGGAAAGGAAAAAAAAATATATAAAAGCCCTCTAGAGTGAGAGGTGTCTGGAATGGGTTGTCACTGAGGGCTTTTAGGGGCTTTTTTCTATAAAAGAAAACTGAGCAAGGAACTTGGTAACTTTCAGTGGTCAATTTGTAACTATCATGAAAATATTTTGCCTGTAATATTTAAGACAAACAAGGTGGTCTCCTTATGTTCCCTTCTCTCTGGTTTTGTATGCCTCACCATTTCCATATCATTGATTTCTGTGGGCCTAGTTGCTTAGCCCCCTGCCTGAGCTTAGTCAGGGGAGTCAGAGGCCTCCTATCTCTCCCTGCCTGTACCTTAACCCTTTCCTGACTCATCCATAACTGGCCTACTCCACAGTCTTAATGTCCATCACTGGGAGTCCTTCTTTGTGGCTGAGACTTGCTGGTGCTGGGTTTTCTCTGCCAAAACAAAAATGTCCTTGGGGGTGGGTGGATTCTGCTGTAACGATCTCTCATCCATAATGCCTTGGGATATATTTATCTATTGATCAAGAGCCTTGGGAACCTTACAATTAAATTGTAAGCCCCGTAGTGCCACCCTAATGCAGCCCTCTAACAGGTCCTTGGAACATGTTTGTGGAATTAGGTTTGGGTTGAAAGAGATGGAGACTCATTAGGCTGTGAGGGGAAGAATAAGGGAGAGATGGTATAAGTGTGTGCAGTGAGTGCTACTTGGGAGCTTTGTAACTGGGGGGAAGGAGATCTTCAAGAAGCTACAGAAAGCAGGGTGGTGTCAATGACTTAAAGATGGGAAAATTCGTGTTCACCTTGTAATTCTGCCACTTGCTACATGAGCATATGTAGGTTATGCTAACCTCTCTGGCCTTGGTTTTGTTAATGGTAAAATGGGAGTGCTGATACCTTAGCACCTCACGGAACTGCTGTGAGGTTATGGGGATGTGATGGCAGTATAGTTTGTCTATAAATGGCAAAAGGATGTGCAGTATTTACTTTTATTGGTATAGCTGTTGTTGTTTTTATTTACAACAGAACATGCTCAGGCTGTTATAATGAACTTCACGTTTGTCCTGGGGTGACACACAGTGATGCTGACTCACTCTTGTGTCTGGAGAGGTGTGTAATATGTAGTATGGGAAGGGTTAGTACATGGCACAGTAGGGGATCTATGCTAGATTGGACTCCAAGGAATGAATCCCTTCTAAACCAGGCTAAACGGCTCTCACTATGTTGCTCCTAAAGAGAAATGCAGACAGAGATCTCTTACTGGATGGGTAGAGAGCTACACCATCAAACAGCCATTTCCCTAAAGTAAAGCAGGCAACCAGCCCTTTGCAGAGAATATCAAGGAATGCACACTTGGAAGGGAGCCATGTGGGGAAGACTCAGCAGCACTAAGGAGGTGCTCAGGCCAAGCACAAACCTCAATGGGTCACAGCATGAAGGGCTCTGAGGAAAGAGGGCTCAGAGGGCAGCCCGGTATGGGCAGAAGAGAATCTGAGTGGACAGAATTCTTCCTCAACTACCATTGATTGGAGTTACTCCCAGCTCTTAAGGGTGGAGGAAATGGAGGCTCATCTCTGAACCGCCATATGGCCTTTTGGGTTCCACTAGATAGGAAAGTGTCATGCAGGATCACAGTTTCCCCTCAGAGTTGGCATGACTTCACTTTTGACCAATCCATTTGTCTTTGTCATAGAACGCTAAGCGTAAGAACTATCAGTATGTTGCTGGATATGAACCTGACCTGGTGGGAAGCCGCTGACCATCACACTCAAGTTTCTGATGCCTCCAAAGATGTCTAGGCCAGGTCAAGTTTCTTTTTAAGAATACCTTCTTGGGGGTGCCTGGGTGGCTCAGTGGTTTAAGCCTCTGCCTTCAGCTCAGGTCATGATCCCAGGGTCCTGGGATCAAGTCCCGCATCTGGCTCTCTGCTCAATGGGGAGCCTGCTTCTCCCCCTCTCTCTCTGTCTGTCTCTCTGCCTACTTGTGATCTCTCTCTCTGTCAAATAAATAAATAAAATCTTAAAAAAAAAAAGAATACCTTCTTGGACTGGCTCAGTTTCACATGGGAGAGCCACTTATCACAACAATGGGCGGCACAAGGGGTTCAAAACATAAGGAGAAAGGAAATATGACATGTGAACAAATATTCATCATCACTAGCCATCAGGGAGATTCAAATCAAAACCACACTGAGGCACCACCTCACACCAGTTAGAATGGCCAAAATCAATAGGACAGGAAACAGCAAGTATTGGAGAGGATGTGGAGAAAGGCGAATCCTCTTCTACTGTTGGTGGGAATGCAAGTTGGTGCAGCCACTTTGGAAAACAGTGTGGAGATTCCTCAAAAAATTAAAGATAAAGCTACCATATGACCCTGCAATTGCACTACTGGGTATTTACCCCAAAGATACAGATGGAGTGAAAAGAAGGGCCATCTGTACCCCAGTGTTCATAGCAGCAATGGCCACAGTCGCCAGACTGTGGAAAGAACCAAGATGCCCTTTGACAGACAAATAGACAAAGAAGATGTGGCCCATATATACTATGGAGTAATATGCCTCCATCAGAAAGGATGAATACCCAACTTTTGTATCAACATGGACGGGACTAGAAGAGATTATGCTGAGTGAAATAAATCAAGCAGAGAGAGTCAATTATCATATGGTTTTGCTTATTTGTGGAGCATAAGAAATAACACAGAGGACATGAGGAGATGGAGAGGAGAAGGGGAGTTGGGGGAAATTGGAGGGGGAGATGAACCATGAGAGACTATGAACTCTGAAAAACAATCTGAGGATTTTGGAGGGGTGGTGGGGTGGGAGATTGGGTGAGTTTGGTGGTGGGTATTATGGAGGGCACGTATTGCACGGAGCACTGGGTGTGATGCTTAAGCAATGAATTCTGGAACACTGAAAATAAATTTAAAAAATAAATTAAAAAAAATAGAGCTACTCTATGACCCTGCACTTCTGGGTATTTACCCCAGAGATACAGATGGAGGTAAAAGAAGGGCCATCTGTACCCCAATGTTCATAGCAGCAATGGCCACAATAGCCAAACTGTGGAAAGAGCCAAGATTCCCTTCAACGGACGAATGATAAAGAAGATATGGTCCATATATACAATGAAGTATTATGCTCCATCAAAAAGGATGAATACCCAATTTTTATATCAACATGGACAGCACTGGAGGAGATTATGCTGAGTGAAATAAGTCAAGCGGAGAGAGTCAATTATCATATGGTGTCACTTACTGTGGAGCATAAGGAATAACATGGAGGACATTAGGAGAAGGAAAGGAAAAGTGAATTGGGGAAATTGGAGGGGAGATGAACCATGAGAGACTGTGGACTCTGAGAAACAAACTGAAGGTTTTGGAGGGGAGGGGTGGGGGGATGGGTGAGCCTGGTGGTGGGTATTAAGGAGGGCATGTATTGCATGGAGCACTGAGTGTGGTGCATAAACAATGATTTTGGAACATGAAAAAAATATTAAATTAAAAATTTTTTTAAAGGAGAAAGGAAATACTAACTCCAACCAGGGAACTAAGGAAGGCTTCCTGGAGGGTGTGGTGCTTGAAATGGGTCTAAAAAGGAGTGGGATTTTGACACATGGCATGAGCTTAGGTGCAGAGATAGAGCGTGGTCCAGGGATGATGGAGTGGGGGTGGGTTGGGATGGGAAATCCTGAACAGTAGAGAGGCAGAGACTCCTGTGGTGTGGGGTTGGGAGTGGTGCAGTGATCAAAGGGTGGGAAGACCTGGCTTGTTGACAGTGATGACCTCTAGGGAAAGAGCAGAGGTTGAGGTCTTGTGTCAGAGGGATGGGACATCCTCAGGTGCAGGGTGGACTGATGGAGCCCGCTCTCCAAGGATAAGCACCCAGAGACATCCTGCCTTGGTCAGAGGTCTTGCATATGATACAAACAAGTCCTTAACCTTATATACTCACGTGGGGCTCATCGTCACATGATTTCCCTGCTCTACTAGTAAAACAGGGTTTGGCATCTTTCTGGATTTGCAAGAGGGGGCTCCTTACACTTTGTAAATGCTGAGTATTATCATTTCTGCTATGTAGATGGAGAGCTTAAAGAATCTAGAGCAGTAAGCAAGGAAGAACTCTGTGCTGGTGGTTTCAGGAACGCAGAGCTCTCATTCTTCCTTCCCCACCCACTCACTACCTATATGACTATCTCACCTATCCATGTCCTCACCCGTAGGGAGAAAAGACTGGTTAGGATGGTTGTTAAGAAGTCTCCAGTTCTAGAAGCCTAAGTGTCTGTCTTGTCGACCTAGTGGTGCTGCAAAGCATGACAAAGCTGACTGCTTGTCCAGTAAATGCATACTCAGGGTATGCTTGTTGAGCTAGACTCAGAAAAATGAGCAAGAAACTTTCTTGGAATAATCTAGATTGCTTGGTTTAAGTTGGCCCAGTGTTTGCAGTTAATGTTTTAGGAAGGAGTATCTCCCCAAACCACAGGCAGAGGAAGGAGCTGGTGTGAAGATGGAAGAATGCTAAGTAGGAAGAGAAGGAAGTGAAGGTCTTTGTTGATACCCTTGGACTTTGAGAATTAGAGGTCATCCAGCCATGTCAGTCTGACCTTTGGACTCACAATCTGGGGTGAGTTGAGTCTTAAAAGACTGTGAGTCATCCTTCTCTCTCCTTTGCATTTTACCGATGAAAATTTCCCTCACAGAAATTCTAGTGGCGGAAATGATTACATAATTGCAACCCTGTTCTGTTGTTGCAATGTTTTCCAGCTGCTCTTACTATTTATTTCCCCTCAATACCTGTTTATGTTCCGATGGGAAAGGGTGCTCAATAAAAATGTTGCTGAAGAAAAAAGAAATGTTGCTGAAGAAAGGTTACTTCCAGGGAGCAAGAGCAATGCTATCTGCACAGATTGTCCCTTGGATGTCCCAGCCCCTGAAGGAGTGATGGGCTGCTCAGTGTTGGCTGGCCCAGAGGCTGACTCCGCTAATTAGCTCACCCTTCGGCCCCTGGGGAGGACTAGCCTTGGCCTTTGCTCCTTGCCCCCTCTCTACCCTTTCCCCACAGGCTAGGTTGCCATGGAGGGCCAAGTCAAATGTCTGAAAAAAATCCCGCTTCCTGGCATTCCCCAGCGGCTGTGTGACAAATCAAGGTTACCTTGAAAGGAATGCAGAGGGGGAAAATCTATCCATCTGTCAAGATATGAGTCACCAGCGTGATGTCATCTGAATCTCAATCTGATTCCATTAATTTTAACTGTGTAAGCACATAAAATACCAGAAGAAAATGAAACACGTCCCGTTACAGAAGCACACACACTCCCGCAGACGGCATGCAGACATGCACATACACAGATGCGCAGACACGTGCATATTCGCGGGTCTCAGAAGCCTGGGCAGAGGTAGAAGGTCCTATTAGTGGAACAACTGGATGTGCAGAGGGTTGGCTTTTTTTGGCAGCGTTAATGAGGGTGACCTTCGGGTGGGAATGTGCAGGCTGCACAGAACGGAAGGGAACAGGAGACCTTGGCATCCCTCTCTCTCGAAAGCATGGCAGGGCTTACACGATTAGGCTTAATTATGCTCTGCTCTGCCTTCACTGAATGTGTTCCATGCAGGTGAAGTCTGGCTTTCTCTCTCCATGCCTTCCACAGCCTCTTTTCCTGATGCTCTAACCTTGACTGGCCTCCAGCTTTAGTTTTTGGAAACCAGACATGGAAGAGATTAGTGGTTGAAGGCTTGCTTGCTTGTATTATCTGGGTCCTCTCTGTTCCTAAAACAGGTGAGTCTCTGCCTACTGCCCAGTGGGTATTTGTGGGGCATCTTTATGACTTTAAGGACTGATTATGTTGACAGAAACCATTGGGACAGCTGGTGCTGTAGCCATAACAGAACAAGACTGCAGCCAGAAGATTTGAGCGTGAATCCTACCACTTCTCCTGGTCTCAGTTTCTTCCTTTAAAAATGGGAATAACAAAACCTATGGAGCTTACAGAGCTGCCACGTATAGTTGCATAGGTTGGGCATTGCACAACTGAAGACTCTAGGAGACACATGACTATGTTGCCCATGGAGCCCCCTGGAGTTGTGCTTTCTGTGTGTTTCAGAGCTCATGTGAGGGTCACATGAGATAAGTGATTATTTATTGCCTGTAGCTCCTTGCTTTTGCTCATTGTCCTAGAATGGGATCTCTGAACTGCCTGACTAAGGTAGACACCCACTGTCTCCCTCTCTGGCAAACCCTACATCTTGTCTTTCCCAGTCAACCTTGCATTCTTGATACTTGAGACCCGAGTTTCCAAGAGGAAAAGAGAGGTGGAGGAACCTGCAGTGACCATGGGTTTACTGGGGCTGACCTGGGAAAAGCACATCTCATAGAAGGGCTTGAAGGAGGCAGCTGACTGAATACAGGGTGGACTGAATTCCTGGGTGGGAAGGGTCAAGCAGGCTACAGGAAACATGAGCACGTTGCCAGTGTCAGTCCGCTCCACGGACCTGCCAAGGGCTTGCAGCTGACGCGCACCATTGTCTGTGGTCGGCTGGGGCCTGGGACAGCGGCCGCGGCTGAGACTCTTCACTCGCACTGCAGCCGTTATTTTTCACCTCACCTCATCCATCCTTGTGGCTCCCCCTCCATCCTTCTGCAGCTACCAGCGCAAGTGGTGAGCCACTGGGCTGGTGCTGACTTGTGTGGAAGGATGCGGCTATGATACCGTGCTTGGGCCAGGCAGTGTTAGGTGGGTGATCATCCATCACAGTGAGCCCCCAGAGGACCCCAAGGTGTTTAGGGAGGGAGGGCAAACCAGAGCATTCCAGGAGCGGAAGACGATTCTGGGGACATTCAGTCTTGGGGAAGAGCTCCACACAGAGGACAGAGCAGTGCTTCCCCCCCATAGGCTGTGCAAGAGAAATAACCTGGACCTTCTGAAAAATGTGACTTCCAGGGCTCTATTCCCTGAAGCTGATCCAACAAAGCCGGAGTGGAGCTCTGAATCTGTATTTTTAAAAAATAACACTTAATTTGGGGATAATTTTAGATTTACAGAAAAGTCACATAGGTAATTTATATTTTAATCATTTTTAAATAGTAAAATGTGAAGCACAGATAGATAAGTGCCCCAAACAAAACGACGCCTTGATGATCTTTCACAAAGTGAACACCTGTGTCATCACTACATTGTTAAGAAATAGGACATGGTCAGTCTCCAGAAGTACACGCTGTTGCCCCACTTTTTCTCCCTGCCCAAAGATTTACTCCTTAAACATGCACCCCCTGAACACCCTGGTTTAACTTTTCATCATGGACACTTAGTATCAGTTTTAGCTATCTTTGAAGGTTTCATTAATGTAATCATATAGTATGTATTGTTGGGGTTTGGTCTCTTGCTGGATGAAATCCATCCATGCTACTGTGTTTAGCTAGTCTGCTCTTTTCCACTGTTGCATCTCACTGTGTTATCCAGTGTGGATAACTGGATAACTGGCTAACACTGTGTTATCCAGTATAGTAATTATTAGGGGCATGTGGCTATTTTAAACTGAGTAAAATGAAATAAAATTCAAAATTCAGTTCTTCTTTTGTACTAGTCACATTTCAAGTGCCCGACAGCCACTTGTGACAAGTAGCTACCAGCTTGGATACTGTGGAATGGAAAATTTCCGTCATTCCAGACAATGCTTTTGGACAGCTCTGCTCTGGACCTGTTCAATTTTCTGAATGCACCAAGCTTTACCCATTCTCCTATGGAGGGATGTTTTGGTTGTTGCCATTTTTGGCTCCTGTGAATAATGCTGCTGTGGGTGTTTTTGTACTGCTCTCCTAGTGCACGTGCACGAATGTTTACGTTGGGTGTATACCCGAGAGTGGAATTGTAGGGCCACGGTGTGTGTATGTTCAGATTCAGTGGATGATGCTGCTCTATCTCTCTAGGGCCGTACTAATTCATGATCCCACCAGGATCTCTTTTCAAAAGCATCCCAGATAATTTTGAAGACCAACCAGGTTTGGAATCACTACTTGATTTCTTCAAGGGGGGTGGATTTTGTCTTTATACAAGAAAGAGATTTTTGGGCATCTGGGTTTCTCAGTTGTTAAGTGCCTGCCTTCAGCTCAGGTCATGATCCCAGGGTCCTGGGATTGAGTCCTACACCAGGCTCCCTGCTCTCCCTCTGCCACTCCCCCTGCTTGTGTTCCCTCTCTTAACTGTGTCTCTGTCAAATAAATAAATAAAATCTTTAAAAAAAAAAAAAGAAAGAAAGAGCCTTCTAATGACTCGAATTGTGTGACAGTAAAATAGACTCTTGGGAAAAAAACACAAAACCTCATTAGGTAGTGAGCACCCTGTCTTTAGAAGTATCCAAGTCACTGATACACAAATTTCTGATACAGCAGTTCTAAAAAGAACTCCTAGACTGAGGAAGAAGCCTTCTTAAGTGATGTAGAAAGTCCTTTCCAAGTGGGAAAGTCTTTGATTCCTTTTCATGCCCATGTTTGGTTAGATACATGCTGAACAGTGAAATTCTTCATAGTTAGGCAGCAGAAGAGAGAAAGGGCTGGTGCCACAGGGCTGGATTAAACACAGATTGGATCATTAGCCCCTGAATAATTGAGTTAGTTGTCTTGATGATCAATGAAGCACCCTGTACTCACTTAAACCCACTGTGCCTACCTGAGCTCTTGGGATAATGGGAACGACGACTACCTCAAAGTCACTCTCTGCAGACATTTATAGGTCCTCCTAATTTCTAGTTTAATGACTTTATTGGATATGTGCCTATTATTATAACTGTCTCAAATCATTTTTGGAAGCAGGTGTGGCCTAAATCGTAACACTGTAAAAATGTCCTCATTCCAATATTGCGCGGTAGTCTGTTTTCCTGTTTTCATGCTCTCTGTCTCCACACATTCTTCCTGCTCCCGCTGGAATTCTCTTCCACCCTTGAGGGGTTTGGAAATGAAGGGATTTATTCTAGGTCACAAGAGGAATGATCTCCCTGCCCAGGCACTCAACAGGCTGCCTTTTGGGATGGAATGGCTTCATTGTAACTCACTTGAAGACTGATTGTTTCTTGTGAGAATGCTGTTAGGGGATTTGGGGAAAGGTCTTAAATCTCCCTGGGTATGTGTGAGCAATGAGATTGCAAAGGGAAAATGAGAAGGAGGCTGATCCGCTAACCTGAGCCTATGCTGGGGTCATGAATGGCAAGTGTTTCTGCTCCCCTGATGAGCGGCAAGCAAGGCCGTGCTCTGGATCTCCCCCTCAGCCCACAGAGTATTTTAGGTGTACAAATGGGTGGCCAAGGCCACCCATTTGGGATCCAAGACAACCTGTGGCAACTATCCCTCCAGCCCCACAAAATTTGAACCAAGGTTTGAGTCACGCTTTGTCTACCTAATTTTTGGGATGGGAGGGTCAATGGGGTCATGAGCAAGAATGCCAGAGAGAGAGTCTTGGTGCCTCTGAGAAGGTCTGGAGCTCCTCGTTATTGTCATTGACTTAAGAAAATGTCCCAGAAGGCTGCAGACAGAAGCTGTGAGAAGAAACTTGAGAAACTGTCATGGTCAGACCTAGTGGCCGTGCTGTCTTCTTTCTGCAGCTTTTGGTCTGGCCCCCACTTTCTTGGCCCTTGGTTTCCCTGAAACTTAAGGAACAAAGACAATCAAGGGGGTATGTCTGAATAACGCCCTCTGTCCCAGGAGACATACGAGGCTTAATTAGCTGGTACCCACAGGATGTTCTGAAAATGAGAAATGTCTAGGATTATTATCTATCAAATGTCACATACAAATACACTCATGTTCCCATTATGGATGTATGTGTTGCAAACTTGTTCAATCGAGTGTGACCCGTTTGGTGGTTTTAATTACAAATATCAATAAAATTGGTTGATATTTATGGGCACAGACCCTTCAGATCTGGGGGAAGGAAGCTAATTGCGCAAGACAGCACTGTGATTGAACTCCGAGGGAGGTGCGGGCTTCCTGCTAGCTGGGTGTGAGGCTGAGACAGCTCCAGTCTCCCTGTGTTAATTAAATGTGATGAAATGAATATTAACTTGTAAAATGGAGGCCTGGGCTGGGGTGGCGGGTGGTGGGTGAGGCTGAGGCTGGGGAAGGGGGCTGAGGCAGCCGGACTTAAGGGTACGTGAGAAGCAACAGTGGTTTGCACATGGCACCCTGGCTGCATGTGGAATTGCCTGAGGGGCTTCTAAAACACGCTAAGGCCCAGACTGCAGGCCAGAGATCTGTTTGGTGGGGGTTGCCATGCCTCTTCTGATGAGCAGCCAGGTGGGAGAACCACCCATGCAGTGACAAAGGTCGCGGCGACACCTGAGATTCTGGGCCAGCTCTGTGTCCTTGAGCCTCTCACTCCCTGAGCCTCAGTGTGGTTGTGCTCTGTTTTTGTCTGTAAAAATAAGATTAATCAAAACTCCGCAGTGCATCTGTGAGGACCGAATGAGATCAAAGGAGTAAAAGGGCTGGGTGTCTAGTGAGGCCTCAGAAAAGGCTGGTTTCCACTGCTCTGAAAGATCAGTACTGTCTTTACTGCTGAGAATAGAGTCATTAGCAGACTTAATTGGGTGAGAGAGCCAGTTCCAGAAACCCCAGAATCAATGCAGAAGACCCATCCTTATATTCTGTTTTTTTCTGGCACCATTCTTGCTACCAGGATCTGTACTCATCAGGGTTGTCCAGAGACACAGAAATGATGGGATATCCACATCCATGCCCACATTCACACCCGCATCCACTCCACCTCCACTCCCACCCCCATCTACACCCATGTCCACACCTACATCACGCCTGCATCCACGCCCATCAACATTCATACCCACATCCACCCCCATGTCTATCCACATCCACACTGACATCCACACCTGCATCCATGTCCATTCACATCCACGCTCACACCCATTTTCACACCCACATCCATCCACATCCACTTCCACATCCATCCACACCCACACCTACATCCATCCACATCCACATCCATATCCACACCTATACCCACAACCACGTCCACATCCATTCACATCCATATCCATGTCCATGTCCATCCACAACCACACCCATGTCTGCATCCATCCCCATCCACACCCACATCCATATATGTGTGTATATACGCATACCCACACATGCATGTACACACGCACATAAAGCCTTGTGTTATTAAGGTACTAGCTCATGCGATTATGGAAGCTGAGAAGTTCCATGATCTGCTGTGTGCAGACTGGAGACCCAGAAAGGCTGGTGATATAGTTCAAAAGCCAGAAAGCCCGAGTGCTGAGAGCAGGAGTTAACCAATGTTTCAGCACAATCATTCAGGGGAGAGAATAAGATAATGAGAGAGAGAATTCTTTCCTCTACCTTTTTGTTCAGTTCAGGCCCTCAATAAGTTAGATGATGTCCATTGGCTCTGGGGAGGGCCATCTGCTTTGCTCAGTCTAGTGAGTCAAATGCTAATCTCTTCTGGATTAGCAATGTCACAGACACACCCAGGGATAATGTTCAGGCGGGTAACTGGGCATCCACTGATACAGTCAAGGTGACACATAAAATGGTCACGTTTCCCTTCCTAGATTCAACTGCACATGAGCCAGGAGGAATTCAGAAGGCCGTAGGCCTCTGGCACTTTAAGCCCAAGTGAACTCTGACAGCATTGGCTATGAGAAGCACTCAGCTTTCAACCCCTCATTTTCCATAGGAACAGAAGGTCATGTCCAAGAAGGGGAGTGGTGCCAGGTCACAGGCTCTGAGGGCGTGGCTGGGAGGGGCTGAACCGGAACCTCAACCCCCGTCTGCTGACCACTAGTCCCCAGCCTGTTCTATTCCAGTTCCTAAAACTTGCCTTTTCTATAAACAGTGGGGGAAATTTGTCCTGTTTACTAAGGTTTGCTTATTAGGTCACCTGAGATGCAGTTCCTTGGGAGAAGCCGAGAAAGATGGTGTGATATACAGCTTTTAACTTGCTTTCTCAGTGCCTTGATTTCACCCACCTTCCTCATGTATCATATCTTCCCTTCTTGAGACCCACACAATGCAGCCAAACAGGGGTACTCACAACCCCCTCCCAGCAGGCTCCATTCCCTACAACATGCATAATAATCCAGACACCTCCAAAAGCCTCCAAAAAATTGTTTCCCTGTCCTGAATCCATTCTTGAAATGCCCTGCTTCAGAGAAACTACGAAGACAGTGTATGTATCTCCTACGGTCCGCACCGTGCAGCCCGGTTTTGCTGCATCTGTCTTGCTCCCGGTACCGGACTGGATGCCAATGAGGGCAGGACAGAGCCTCAGGACAAGCACGGCCTTGGGCATCAGGCACACATGGGCCTGAATTCCATTCCTGTCACCATAAGCTTTGTGATCCCAGGAGAATCATTTGGATTCTCTAAGCCTCTGTATACTCATTAATTAAAATGAGGAAATAATTCCTACTTCTCAGGACTGATGCGAGGATTAGTTTGATACATATTTATGTAAGAGTCTGGCAAAGAAAGGTTTTCATAGATGCCTGTGGAATGATCAAATGAATTGATAGAAACTATCTGGCACAGATGTTGAAAAATCATTTTCACTTACCCTAGAGTTAAAAACTGCATTTTGGGGTGGCAGCGAAGAAGTAAAGATCCCTTGGAGATGCTCACATTGCAAGGTGTGGGTCTAAGGAAAGAAGGAAGCCGAATTTTGGGTGGCCACTGTGAGCCCAGAGCCCTCACCAAATCCTTGTGAAGTGGGGATTATTTTCTCGGAAACACAGGGTTATAGTATTGACTCTGCCACTTGCCAAGGGCCCATGTGAGTTGTTGGACTGGTTTGGCCCTTAGTTTTCTGACGTATGAAAGAGGATAGCACTCCTTTCACCCATGACTTACATCCATAAGAGAGTGTCTGGCATGTGCTGGGCAATTGCAAAGGGCAGCCATATGGCCATTGTTACAATAACATCTGCCTTAGGAACAGCATGTCAGCAGGACCCCTGGTTCCATAGCATTCTGTGACTGGAGATAGTAGAGTTGGTGTTGCTGCCCTGGAGTGTCCATGCCAAGTCAGCCCTCTTCCTGTTGTGTAGCTGGCCCTGGGCAGCCTGTCTTAGCCCCAGATCACCGTGCCACTGAGCAGGACATTGCTATGGGTGTCCAAGGAGCATCTTTTCTGAATTCTTTACATTTGCTCCCAGGAAAGTCCCCTCCATTTCCCTGTTTTCCGAAATCGGATCTGGCTCCTCTCTGGCAAATCCCCACTCAACTCCATTTCCCTTATCAACCTGCAGATCGTCTCTCATTTGTCATCTTTATTAGCTTTTAATCTCCCATCAGTTTAGGGCTGGGGTTTAAGAGTAGGATTAGTGGGGGGAGTTTAATTGGATGATCCTCTGTGGCCCCTTGAACATCAGATTCAATAACAGTTTATGAAAAGATAAAATCGCAAAGGGTTTTACAGCCCCAGACACAGCAAGGGGCTGGTTCGAGAACAAGGTAGCTGTTTTTCCACCTCAGATAATCTGTGTTTCAACTTGATTAAATGAGGAAGTGAGTTTTTCTGTTTCTCTCCCTTCTTCCCTCTCTTTTCTCGGCAGCGTTATCCTTTTCCTCCTGGTGTAAGCAAGAAGCCACTTCCCACCAGCCTCTCCTTCCCTCTCACTTTGATTCTCTCTGACAGGAAAAATAATGAAACCTGGGTGCACCAGAAAATAACATTTATTTCACGCAGAAATATGCTGAACCACCACTGAAGGTGGCTGAGGTGATGCATTTGATGGGAAAGAGGCCAGGCTTCAAGACAGGACACGTGGCCCATGAGGGAGGAGGGCAGGAAAGTGCTCCTCAGCTGTGAAGTTCTGCTCATCCCGAACCCACCCTTCTCCCACCTTCCAGCCTCCATCCACAGAGAGGGAGAGGGTGGGAGAGACTGCAGGGTCATTTGTGGGCTTGATCATGGATTCCTGCCACAAACATATGGTGTTCATACTATGCGGCAGACACCGTGCTAAGCACGGGAGATGTAAAGATGAATATGGCCTCTTCTGCTCACAGGAGGGCTCAGTCTCTGGGGAGATGGAGGTTTGTGAGGACGTTATATTTTCTTTTCTAAAGCTACAACCACAGTTGAAGGAAGGGATGGACCCTGATGGGCTCCCGTGCATGTGAAATTTGGCTGCCATATGAGGGTGAGGAAGGGTTCTGCACAATGAAGGTGGGGGGTGAGAATTTGGACTTCCTGGTGAGAATCTGGTAGGTGTGACAGGGGTGGGACAGGAGAGGATAGAAGCAAGGGAGGAGTTCCAAAGAGGGTCCAGTGAATAGGTGTTAATCTGAGGACTCCAGGGCTGAAGATGTAATAAGAATGTTCTCCTGTGGATGGCCTGAAGACATTTGAAGAGTAGTCTATAATACTCATCAATGCTTTGTAGGAACAGTTACTTATCCATCTATCCATTCATCAATAAATGTAAAAGCTCATTATCATTGTGACCATGAGCATGCTGCTACTTCCCAGGGATTCACAGACATTTGAAATTGGTTTTGGATTTCCACTGACTGCAAACTGGGGTTCACATCAGTCTTAAACACCAAGAGACCCTCAGGGATGTGTGATTTACACAACTCTTTTCAAGTACTAGGTGCAATAATGTCAGTGGTATAAAATAAAGCTAGAGCTTAAGTGAAGGAGTGATTGGTCCACCTGGGAGGGGTGATCTAGTGGGCATCGGACAAGTCCTCACAGAGGGGGCCATGCAGAGTTAGGTTTTGAAGGATGGGTAAGAGTTTGCTGGATGAATGGAATGGGAATAGAGGTGGGGCACAGAACACTTCAAGCGGAAGGACTATCAAGGAGACAGGAAACACTAAGATAGCCACAGATGCTGGGGTGCCTGAGCAGATGCGATTGCAGTGGTGGGAGACAAGGCTGCAGATATAAGCTATGGAGTGAGTGGTAGGAACCATGGAAGACCTCTTATGCCAAATAAGTGGTGGTTGGTGGAGGACCACTGAAGAGTTTGCTTATGGGAAGATCAGATCAGCATTTTCATTTTAGAACCACCCTCCTGGCTCTGCATGCAGGATAGGGGGTGAGACTGGAGTCAGGGTGCCTAGTCAAGGACAGCAGTCCAGCAGAGAGATGACACAGGCCTGGACACAGGTTGTCACAGTGCAGATGGAGAGGGGACATGCTGGAGGCTAACAATGTATAATG
The DNA here is from genome assembly GCF_902655055.1 of Lutra lutra. Lineage (NCBI taxonomy): Eukaryota > Metazoa > Chordata > Mammalia > Carnivora > Mustelidae > Lutra > Lutra lutra. The sequence continues at coordinate 44,215,141 of NC_062279.1, read as the reverse complement.
GAAAAACTTTGTAATTGGTTGAGTATGGGGATGAGGCACAGAGGAAGAAGGTTGTTCCTCCAACTCCCACCTGGTGCCTAGGTGATGAGTTGTGTCATTGTTGGGGATGGAGATGTAGGAGAATGTTTAGCTGTGTCTGAAGGGATGACTCAGTTTTGGATATGTTGAGATTTCCAACATACATAAAATAGACCTATGTGCCAGAAGCCATGTGCACGTGTGAGATGATCCAGAGAGAATGTATACCATGGTAAAGAGGAAGAGAGGAGAGAGGAAGGAGAAGGATGGGGAAGGGAGAAGAAAGGTAATGTGACCCATGGACTTCTGACCTTTTTCCTGACCATCTTCTAGGACGCTGAATGCTTCCACACACCTGTGGATGGAGATGTTGGAAAGGTCTTACTTGTGGCAGCAATGGAGGGTGACTCCATGTTGTTATCAGGTGTGTGGGGCAAGGGGTGGGAGGTCTGGGTGGGAGGTCTTGTTCTTGATCTCTTATGGCTGGGCCTGGTGCAGTGCCACTCCCGAGCACAGGCCCACAGTATCACAGAGCCTGGAGTGTGCCTCAAAGTGAGAATAATTTGGTTAGGAGATGGATGTTTGATTGGAAATTTTGGAAGAGGAGCTCCAAAAATTTTGTGGAGCTTGAATCTTGTATGATTGTAAAAATATAATATGTATATATAATATTGTGCATATAATGTTAGATATCAGACTTTGGAAGCAGTCATGGAACTGAGGAACTCTGAGCTTATTAGCTTCATGATCAATTTTTTGTTTGTGAGATTTCCAGGAAGCCCAGCAGAGGCATATGTGTGTTAAAGGTGTGATGGTGGTGGTAGTGGTGGGGGCATGTGTGCATGGACTGCATCAGTCTGTGAGGATGATCTGGGGTAAGTGGGAACCCAGGCCTGGGTACTCCTTGGACCTTGTCCCACCTAGTAGGAGGCTCACATGAAGACCTGAGCCAAAGGCAGTCGCTCAACCAACTGAGCCAGCAGATGCCCTGTGACTCACCTTCTGAGCCAAGTGTATCAACTAGCTTGTGTAACAACCCCCCCCCACCCCGCCCCAGAGTCAATGTCTTAAACAATAAGCATTTCTTGTTTCTGATGAGTGTGTGGGTCGTCCTGCTGATCTCGGCTGGGCTTGCTTACGTGTCCGTCATCAGCTGGTGGGTCATCTTGGGAATGGCTAAATGGATGGTTCACCTCTCTTCCATGTGTCTCTCAGAGTGGTCCAGCCTGCTAGCCCAGGCATGTTTTCACAGGGGGCCAGGACTGGAGAGGAAGTGGAAACATGCAAGCATTGTTTTCTAGGTCTTTGCTTGTAAAATCCCGTTAGCTGTCCACGTGGTCCAGACCGGAGTCCGTGCGGGAGGCACTGTAGAAAGTCATGACCATGGGACACCCTGGGGAAGCTGGGGCTGTTAGTGCAATGTATCCATTCATACCATGTCTCTCAAGAAGTATTTTCCTAAGCAAAGACTGCTCCCTCTAAGAGGCACTCTGGTTCCAGCTGTTAAGACAATAGTTTGTTTCATTTGGGTACATCTACTCTCTGCTTTGTATCTTATTAAGCAGCAAAATAGCCCAGGGTATGGCATTTTATAGGGGCTTCAGCATTTCTACATGAAAGGAAAATTTTTATAAAGCGTTTATATACTTTTCCAAATCTTACTGGCAGATCTCACCTCTATTTTCAGAGGCCTGCCTGAGTTCCAATAGATCAATGAACAGAGGAAGGAGGTAGAGCTCAAGTTCCTTTCCAGCACTTCAAATCCATTGGCCAAAATGAGAAACTGAGGCAGTGAGAAAACTGTCAGTGATTTCAAATTCTAAAATGCTTAGACCACACAAACTGCCCCAGGAGCACGAGTGCAAAGGGGACATCCGTTGTCCAGGCAGGACTTGGAACTGTTCCCTACCCCACACCCCCAATGAAGGGCCCATCTGGGGAGTTGGAGGATGAGAGTCAGGGTGGCTTTTGGACCATTGTCATTCCACAGAGAGGGTGAGGGATTGGGTGGAGCTGTCCTGCCCTGCACCTCTCCCTTCTCAGTGAAGGTGTGCACGTGCGTGTGCATGTGGATGGCAGAGAGAGAGCGGAGATGGCGTGTGTATATTCAGATCTCTGCACACACATATATCAACATACCTCAGGGCTTTCTGCTGAGAGACGCCCAGCTTTGACACTGCTTGGCTCTGCTTTGTGTTAAGCCAGACAATAAAAGAAATGATTAGGGGCTTTCAGAGCAAGCACCTGACAATAGGGAGAGGTGAATGTGGGCTGATTGAAGTTCCATTTATCCCCTTCCTGCAGAGCCCAGAGCCCAGAGAGGCAGGCGGGGGTGGTCCTGCACCTGTGTTCTGCAGGACCATCCCAGGATAAAACCTTGCCCTCACTCCTTCTCCCCACCTCCCCCCGGGGCCCTCAGGGTTGGTTAAATTTAGTGTTCTGGCGTTTCCAAATCCATGCGATTTCTTCCAGGACTGTGAGTCTAAATGTCACCCTCACCGCACAAGCACTAACATATTGTGCTGATGGGGGTGGTTCAAAGGCTGTGTGGCTGTGAGGGAAAGGGAAGTGCAGGCAAATCTTGAGAAGGGGAAAGGAGAAAGAAAGAGGAGGAGGCCAGGAGGAGGATGAGTAGTCTTGTTTTTCTCACCAGGCACAAATCAGCCCAAATGGAATCATCCAGAAGGACCCTGGCCTCCTGGGGCAGAGCCCGTCAAGTCCTGGGACTGCCTATACGCACCGCAGCAACCCAATAGCCCTTCTGAGGAGATACTCGTGAGGCTGGGGACAGGAGCTTGCTTCGATGAGCCTCCCTCTTGGATTCAGGAGGACTGCTGACAGACCTGGATCTTCTCCTGAGGGAACTTCCCTGGGTTGAGTGGGGGCAGGTGTTGTGGTGGGGTCATCTAAAGAGTGAAGCAACCTGGGCCTTCTCCCGTGCTCAGCCACCTCCTAGCTGGTTGGCCAGGAGTTAGCCATTTTTCTGAGCTTTGGTTTCTTATTTTGTTAAGTGGGGATAAGCATCTCTGCTTTGTCCTCTTTGCAGAGATGCTGTGAGGATTAAATGAGGTGATGTACAAAAAAAAAATCTTCGAAGAGAACTCCTCAGGTATTATATATCTCTCTGGGAGTGTCCTGCTTTGGGATCCTAGAGCTCTTTCCAGGAAGATTTTATGGGATGATTCTGGGAATGTGAATCAACCATGTGAAGTTTCTAGGCCCCCGTGTTAGGCATCTGCGTTGTTGCTCAAGGTAGGCTGTTTTCTATCTACGTCCCTTCTCATTCTGTCTCATCTCACTGGGCCATGGGCTTTCTACCCTGTGGATCCTGGGAGAAAGAACTCACAAAGGCCTTGATGAAAAACTAGATCAGTGGTCTATTGTTATGGTCCCATTACACTCAGCCACTCATTCTTAGGCTCTGCTCAGAATTCTTCTTCATGCTTTTTGTGCTTGATTAGAAAAAAATTCTATAAAGAACATACAGCAGTCATCCTCCTCCACATAGAGACCTTGGGAGGATTCACCTTTCTGGGCCTCAGTTTCCCTATCTGTTAAGTGAGATCGCCTCCAAGGGCTCTTGTAGCAAGCCGGAACACTTTTGACTTCATGGTTCCTAGCAAATGACAGGCCCTGACCCCTTTCCAGGACTGTGTCGCTGGCGATTTTAATTCTTATTCTCTTTGCTTCTCCCCTTGGAACATGCCAAAGTGTTTTGTCATTTCGGAGAATCCAGTAAACTGCATTATAGGGAGGAGATGGGGAGTTACACGGGCAAAAATCTGCTATTTTCACATGAATGCTTTAGGCAGTCAGCCATGATGGGAAATGAAGTGTGTGGAAAAGTACAGGGTGAATAAAGAGGGCTTTAGTGAAATGATGAGCCTTTCATTGCTCGCGCCTGCACATGACGGGTGCAGATCTGTTAGCCCCGCCCCAGGCTGCAGGGCGTTGGGAATGGCTCTTGCGCAAGGTCGCGTTTTGATGGGGAAGAACCCGTGGTTATTTACCAAAGTTCTGCTAAGGATAAAGCTAGAAGAGGAGGGGGCGAGCCTGGCAGCGCGGGGATTCACATCGGTGACGTCAGCCGATTACAAGATGCTGAGACAGAACAGAATCCCCTCCGCCCACTGATGGCGCGGCCAGGATGCTTAAAACAGAGCCCCTGCGACCTCCACCTTGTGCGGTTTCTCTAGTTAGCAGCAGGGTGGGCTAGGACAAGTGCCAGGGGGTGGGGATCAAGGACAGCTGGGATTCTGACTAGCTGTGTGGTTACGGGAGTGGGCAGAGAGCAGTCCACCCGTCTCCTGCTCCCCGGCAAGCCTCACTCTTCAGTTACTCAAGCTCGAGCATTTTAGAGAGAGGACAGTGCCTACACGTTTTCACTCTAGACATAGGGTTTTTTTGTTTTGTTTTGTCTTGTTTTGTTTTGTTTTTCTTAATGAAAAGCCTTATTTTTTTTCTTAGAGTTGTGTTAAATTTAAAGAAAAATTGAGCAGACAGTACAATGAATTCCCCTATATTCTCTTTTCTTCCTCCAAGGTGCCCCTATCAATATGTCCCATTGGGGTGGTATCTTTGTTTCAATTAATGAGCCAATATTGAAACATTGTTATTAACTAAAGCCCTTAGTGTTTTTAAATGAGGCTTAGCTCTTGGTGTGCAGTCTATGGGTTTGGACAAATGTGTCCTGGCATGTGTCCACCATTACAGTATCACACACGTTAATGGTTTCATTGTAGGAAAAATCCCCAGTGCTCCACCCGTTCATCCCTCGTTTCCCTCCCCTGGCCCCCAAACTCTTGGCAACCACCAACATTTTTATGTCTTTATAGTTTTACCTTTTTCCGACTGTCATATGGTTGGAATCATACATATGCAACCTTTTCAGATTGGCTTCTTTCACTTAATAATATGCATTAAAGATTCCTCCATGTCTTTTTGTGGCTTACTAGCTCATTTCTTTTTAGTGCTGAATAATATGCCACTGTATGGATGTGCCATTTTTTCTTTCTTTTTTTTATACCTGTTGAAAGATCTCATGTTGGCTTCCAGGTTTTGGCAATCACGGATAAAGCTGCCACAAGCATTTGTGTGCTGATTTTTGTGTGGACGTAAGTTTTCAACTCATTTGGTTAAATACCAAGAAGAGTGACTGCTGGATCGCATGGGAAAAGTGTGTTTGGTTTTATAAGAAACTCCCAAACTGTCTTCCAAGGTGGCTGTACCATCTTGCTTTCCCACCAGCGATGAAGGAGAGTTCCTGTTGCTCCGCATCCTTGCCAGCATTTGGTGGTGTCTGTGTTCTGGATTTTATCCGTTCTAATAGGTGCATAGTGGTACCTCATGGTTTGAATTCACATTTCTCTAATGACATACGGTGTTGAACACATAGAGCAATGGAGATCTATTTTCACTCTAGGATAGTTTTAACCAGTTGATTTATCTGTCTTCCCCACTCTCATCCCTGGAATTAGCCAATAGGAAATTAGAGACAAGTCTGTGACAGGGACGTAAGAAGAAGGCACACAACTGACAGGAGCAGTGAGCACTGGTTGGGAGTCTGAAGACCTGACGCTGGTCTTCATTCCTTTGAGCTGCTTGACCTTCGGAATCACTTCTTTTCTGGTGCTCAGCTTCCTCACTTGCAAAATGTGGCTTTTGTGCTGGATCAAGCTTATGTGGGTTTTCTCAGGCCAGTGCCCACCAGCTAGAATGAGCAGGGGGAGGTGGGCAAGGCCCGGTGTTGTGATTGAGAAGTGCTGTCTTGCCAGACAAGACAGCTGTTCTCGAGAATGATCTCTAGCTTCCTGTCCTGTTTACGATTCCATGCAACTTTAAGTGACAACTGACAGCCTGGCAGAAAGAAAGGGAAGGTAGATTTTAAACTGTTGATGTTGGGCTCAGAAAGCTTGTTGGTGTGGGACAGGGTGTGTTGTGAAGTCAGCACGGCTCATACCTCATCACCTGCTGGAACTCCCCCACCTCCTGACAGTCCAGGCCAGTATAGGCATCGCTGGCTGGACTGTGACCTCTGCCTGGAAGGGGAGGAATCCCTCCATCTGTCTCCTCATCCCTAGAGCTCTGCTCAGGAAGGGGCTTTGCTCATGTCTTCTGAGCATCGTTCTTATATCCAGGCATGGTTCTAGGCACTGGAAATGCAGCAGGAAGCAGAGAGACAAAAGTCCCCACCTTCATGGGGCTTCTATTGTAATGATGCACATGAATAACAACAAAAAAATTAATTTGTGTCATCTATATTCTGGTTGAGAGAGCAGGAGCTTGTCGCCCGATTTAGAAAAGCGTCTACCTTAAATGTTAAAAATAAAATACAAGGGTGAATTTCAGTTCCTTGGAAGCATGTCAGAACCTGAAGGTGCCAACACAGGGGTAGCGAAGGGCCAAATGTGATTTCCTGGCTGCGTGCAGAAGTCGGCACTCTCACGCGGATGCAGCCTCCTGCTCTGACCTGCGCTAGCCCAGGCCTGGGACCCAGAGCTGCTTTTGCAGTTGAGGCTTCGCACTCCCAGTCCTCTGAAGGTGGAGGGGGAGTCTGGGCGGGATGAGCTCCCACTCTGAGACCAGCGGTCCCTCTGGGAGGGGGCTCCCACTGCGAGTGAACTACATATACAAGCCTGTGGCGGGCATGGACTGGAGGCAGTGGTGAGCTCTGGTCACCCATCGCCTTATCTCCCTACAATGTCCCAGGGAGATTATTAAACCCACTTGAAGGCCTAGTCACTTTCCAAATTAAGTGTTGTGTGGAAAAAGTGGAAAAAGTCTGGGAAAGCAAGGAGATGCTTATCAGGATTTACGTGCTGCTGAAATCTTCTTTCTTAGTGGAGTGGTTTGGTAATGACTTTCTTCCCATTAGAACGAGATAATTTCCCCTTTTTTCCATCGTGGAAACTTCCTATGAGTAGTGACCTTGGCCCCATCAGAAGAGGCAGGAGAAAGCTTCAGATAAGAGACAGACTGCCCTATAAGGTCTGGAAGGTCCAGGATACCCACTTGCAAGCAGGCTCCGGAAGACCTTAAGGTCATCTGGAGTTCCTTCCTGGACAAGACCCATTTACTTTTCCCCCTATTTAATCACTCAGACAATTACAAATATTTATAAGCTCCTACATATAAGAGTATTATGGGGATTTACAGGAATAATGAGTAGTGCAGGAGTTAGAAGAGGAGATGCAACCTTTCTATGCAAAACAAATAAAGTCAAGGAAAAACAGAGACTTCAGGGCTGCTAACATGTCAGACTCTGCATTCTCCATGAGTCTGAAGGAAAGAAAACAATCTCTTTGGGTCCTGGTGGTTAGGGAGAGTTTCTTGGAGGAGGAGGCCAGCTCCAATGGGGTTTTGAGTGATGCACAGGATTTGAAGAGATGGAAGGGAGAGGCAGTTGGTCTCTGAAGGTGCCATCTATCACTTAAGCCTCCCCTCTCACTGGATGGGCCCTTCCCACTCATTACTTTCTGTTTCTTCTCTATCTGTATCTTCCTCCTTTTTCCTGCTCTTCTTAGTCCTTCTTTTCCTCTTCTTTTCTCTGTTTGTGCTTTCTTCCTTGGCTCTCTTTTCTTCTTACCTGTGCCATATAAATAGAAAATAGGGGATTTATGATCAAATATATTCCCTTACCTGTGTAGTTTAGCAGTCCTACAAGGAAACAGCATAGGGCATTAAGCCCATTTAACAGATAAGAAGAGTGAAGCTCAGATTAGAGGCTGAGGGGTTTCTTGGGGTATACAGCTTTCAGTGTTAAAACTGGGAAGCTCTTGAGCAAATGAGATGAGTTGGTCACTGGAGTTATGTCCTTACTTGCCAGTCCCTTGGGGTTGGGCCTGTCTTTGGCCCATTGGGCAGACTGATTGAGTCATTATGGTGGGCTAGTCCAGTCCACTGCCTTTTCCTTCAGGATAGGAAGCTGGCCACATAGAACGGAGGGTACAGAGGCATGTGCTGTGACTCTGAGCCTGTCTGCAAGTACAAGTAGGGGCAGGGCTCTGGTGAACCTGGTCCCTGGATCATCCCTGGGACATCCCTTCTCTTGAATCTGAGCACCCCAACTCCCCTCTCCCCCTTCCCTTGCTGGAGTGACCCTCAGCTTCTGGAGCATTAGAGTTTTCCCTTTGCTGCTACTAGTTGAGGACTTCCCCTCCTAATGTTAACAGGGCAACTATAAGGGCATGGGTCTGTCCTCTTAAAATGACTCAAACTTGGGCATTAATAAAATGAGAGACTCAGCAGGGGCCTTTGCAAGTGACCATGATGGAAACAAGAGATGGATGCAGAACTTCAAAGTCTACTCTTGGTAGGAATTCCTAAGCTATTGAAGTTCACCCTCTCACTCAGAGTTTACTTGGCTCCCTTTTAGCTGCCTGAGAAGTTTCTGGTTTCATTACCCCTAGTCTTACACAGTCACAGTCACATGGATTTTGACTGCAAACATGGATGCAAACATGAAAGCAATGAAAAGCACAGCATCTATCCCTTTACCTCACAGCCTGGAGGGCAGCCTCTTTCAGAACAGAGGGGAAGAATTTCTTGGGCTGAAAATCAAAAGAGCAAAATTCTAGTTCCAGCTCCATGGATAAGTTCCTGTTTGAACTCAGATAAGTCATCTTCTCTTCCTGGAGCTCAGATTCCTCATCTTAAAATAAAGAATTGGACCTGATGCTTCCCTAAATGCAGTCAGGCTCCAGGGTACATGATTTCTCTGCTTTTGCAGGAAAAGCATGATGGTTCCTGTCTAGCAGGGTTGGAGGGAGCTGGAGACACCCAACTGGAAAAGCTAACAGCAATGGAAGAGTTGGAAGATACCACAGCTCCATGTGGGAAGGTGGGGCTGTTTAATGCTGGGGCAAATAATTCCTAGGGTGGTACTCAACACTTACATAGCATTTAAGAGTTTCCAAAGCACTTTCATTGACCTTCACCCTTTCTTTCTCACAGTGACTGAATGAGTTAGAGGGACTCACTGTGGTTTTGTAGATGAGAGGTTAGGGCTGTGCAAGTATTAATGGGCAGAGGGGACCCAACTGCAAGCCTTTGGGCTTTGGGTCCTGTGCCATTTCCACGACACCAGAGATGCTGCCAATAATTCAGTTCAGAGTGATATAATGGAGTCATCATATATGGAAAACGACTTTCACCCAAAATAGTCAAAATGATATGAGTTTCTGCCTAAAAGCGTAAGCTTAAGTTATCTGGAAACTTTGCTCACCCAGAATACTTTGATTTCTGACAAAGAGGCACACATGAGGCATTACTGTGGTTCAATGTTTGCTAATGGTTCCGGGCTAAGTCATTAAGATGGGAGGTACAAAGCAAGTACAGGGCCATCCCCCATAAATCACACAACCAAGTACACACAATAGGAGACAATTTAACAAACAGTGATGATGTATGCCTGCCCTTCCCAGACTGACCTGTAGGAAGCATCTACTCGGCAAGGGGCGGCTGTGTCTTGCAACCCGGTGTGGGCCTCTGTGGCCTGCTGGCCTATCGCTGTGATGACGAGAATGATGAAGACAATGGTGATTGCTTTTTCTGTGACAGGCGTGTGACAGGTGAGGTGATTGCTTGTTCTGTGACAGGCATCCCTCTCAGAGTTCCATTTGCATTAAGTTGTTCAAACTTTACTACAGCCCCTCAAGGGAGGTATGGTTACTATGCCTGTTACTCAAGATGAGGAAACTGGAACATAGAGATTAGCTGGAAAGGTCCAATACTGTTGTTCAGTGAACAATCTCTGTCCCGTGTCACATAGACAGGTGGACTTCCACTTGGAGCTCAGCCAACATTTGGTGTTTCCCTCCCTCCCTCCCTCCCTTCCTCCCTCCCTTCCTTCCTTCCTTCCTTCCTTCCTTCCTTCCTTTCTTCCTTCCTTCCTTCTTTTCTTTAACCATGCATGGTTCTAGGGTCACAGAAATGAAAAAACACTGTCTTCTACCTTTAAGGAACTCAAAGTCCAAGCAGGATTTGGGAGTGATCAGGAAGGTGTAGGCATGGGTGTGAGTTTATCAGTTCATTTCCTCTCAAGACAGAATGAAGGTTCTAGTAGAATGGGAGCGTGGGCTACCTATAGCAGGTACTTAAAGATATTGAGAATGGGTGAAAAGGATGACAATAGGAAAATATCAAAGGACTTTGACAGCTTTGCCATGTAGCTCACACTGGGCCGGCTGCAGCCCCTCTGTGACCCTCTCTGGGGAGCTGTTTTCTTCCAAAGACACAGGGACCCGATGCCCAGTTTGGACCTTTATTTTAGAGATGGTGCCATGTGCATGAGGCAGGCAGTAGGTAGAGGACCGCTCAGAAAGGAAGTGGATGGAAATTGTACTTTTCATGTGAGAGAAGAGTAGTTCCCTCATGAGTCCTAAGGGCTATGGATAAAAGGCAGCCTTTCTAGGAAATACCCGTACCATTCATCTGTCCATTAATTCTTAGATGTTTCTCAAACTTGGACCAAACACTGCATATGTGCTGGGGGTAGGGCACACAGAAGCTGAACGTGGGGCCCTGCCCACGAGGTCTAACTGGTGAAAGGAGGCAGGTAACTTGCAGGGCGTGAGCTGGACAACCTTCTCAGTGCCTAACGGGTAGTGCCCAGGTGGGGGTTGGGAGATGGCTGGGCTGGGTGGGCCACAGGTGATTGGGGAAGGAAGCTTGAATAGGGTGGACCTTAAAGAAAATATTTGGGGCCAGGTTGCTGAGAAAGCAGTTTCTCCACCAACCACAGGCTGAAGGTGCTGGGAGGCCACAGGCACAGTGGACAGGCAGGGGTGGGAGGAAGGATGTGGTGAGACCGTCTCTCCCTCCTGGGCTGGGTAGGAGGCCCAGGGCTAGCTGACCTTCAGCGCGGGTGGAACAGGGCCTGACGTGGGGAATGTGGGATTGGAAACTACCCTTGTGGGGAGGGCAGAGTCTTGTCTAGTGATAAAAATAGATTGTTTTACTAAGATTCAGGGGAGAGATTCCTATCACTTTGGCCATTCTCAGAAACGGGCAGAACACTTCCCGTCACCTGAATGGAGGTGCGTGGGAGCTCACTGGGTCTGGTGGAGAAGCAGCATTTACTCTTCTGGTTGCCACCTCTCCCTTTCTTGTAGTGTTTATATATACTGCTCTGTCAGTCTGTCTTCACATGCCCAGTTTTCTTTCAGTCACCTCTCACTTGCTATTTTGGGCAGTTTGTCCTCTCTCTCCTCCAAGTTTTTTTTTTTTTTTCAGTAGTTTATCACGTGTACATGTGTATGTGCTACATGTGCATGTGTATCTGTGTGTGTGTGTGTGTGTGTCCATCAGGGCTGGAGAGAGTTCTCAGTGATGTCGGTTTCTCTCATGTTTTGAGAACATGGAACTGGTAGAAGATTAATGCATGGGCAAGTTAGTGCAAATGCCCGATTTTAGAAAGGCCTGAGAAATGCTCCCTCTTTCTGTGTTCATGTGTGGGAATATGACTTTTGCATGTGTGTATGTGTGTTGCATGTGCATGTGTGTGCGTGTCCGTATGTGTGCACATGTGCATGCTAAGTGTTGTCTGGAACACTTGTCTTGGCAGATGACAAAAAAAGGAAGATAGGACAAGGAGCCTTGTTCTAAAGGAAATTGGGTGAAATTCCTTCTGTACCTTTCCATAACCACAGACCCAGAGCAGAGGACAGTTTTTGCGGGCCCTTTAAGGAAGTTGTTCCCAATCTCTTGGAAGACCAGTCAATCAGCAGGTGAGGCTATGCCTGCTCTGAGCTCGCACCATGTGGTGTCCACATCTCTCTCCTTATCGAAGACTGTAAATCGGTGAGGGAAAAATACAATATGGCTTTCTAACATGTTGGTCTGGTCTTGATGGTGAGGTGCCTAACCCAGCCCTCCCCAGTTAGGCGGCACTCAACACACATCTGTTGAATGAGTGTAAATTCCGGGGAAAAATCAAGGGATTCAGGGTGAGCATGGTACGTGTGGGAGAGTGAGAAATCAGTCTAGTATTTTCAGAACAAACATATTGTAGCCACTGAGTGTTGTGCATGGTCTCCCTATGACTTTCTCTGCTGGAGAACTTAAATCCCTCTTTGAAGTCCCTGGGATCTCCAGCCCCATGGCTCATTCTTGCTCCCTCTTATCACCATGGTTTGATGGGCTTCTGAATCTAGGCCTTGAGTTGTACACTTTCTTGCCCTTACCTTCTGCTATACTGGGATAGGAGGCTGGTTGTGGGACTCAGAAATCCCCCCAAAACTTCTGCCCCCCCAGGCCAACAGACAGCAGAGTGCTGTCCTTTTGTTTAGGGCATGGACCTTGGGTGCATGACTTGTCCAGGATCCCAGCCTGCAGAACAATGTAGGGATGGGAATCTGCCTTGGCTTGCATGACATGATAACATGCCCCTGGACCATTTTGGTTTTTAGTCCTGCTGTTTTCATAGTGATGTTCAATGTGAACTGAAAATGCTGCTGGGGTCAACTCCTTCAACCTAGAAGGAAACAAAGGAATCTGCTGGGACTGTGGTGCATGAGCTACCTCACCCCAGAGCTCTGGGCATCAGGAAGGGAGCCCGTGGGGCTGGGGAACAGTTGCGTGACTTAAGTCAGCAGGTGGGTGCTGCCTCTGTGGTGACGTCAGGCAGATGCCCAGTGTGGGGAATGGGGACGCAGACTGGGCTGGAAGGAGGAAAAGAATGGGGGGAGTCTCTCTCCTCTGTATAATAGCCTCCTCTGACAAGGAGCTTCTGTTCTTTTCCACTGGAAAGCTTTTAAGAACGCTGAAAAGGACAGGCAATTACATGAAGGTTAGGTGCGCCTGATTGGATGTTGTTACAAATCACTCATTGTCATACACAGCATTTGGAAAGGAGGCCATCGGGGATGATTGCCGTTTAGGGTAAGTGATTTCTGTTTAGAGTGTGCAAGCAGATGAAGGCTTGGCTGGTGCTCGGTGCCCTCTCTTCTTGTTTGCTGTTGTGCTGATGGTTTTTCTTGGCAAGGTGGGGTTGTTGGAGGAGCTCACAGGATGCACCATGGGAAGAGGCTGGAGATGAGCCTTCTAATTCCAACCCCACATCACCCTCACTTTTGCTATACTGGTGGGGAAACTAAGTCTACGGAGAAGGGAATAGACAGGTCCAGCCTCACATAGCAGGTCAAGGGAAGCACTGGACCAGGGTCCACATCCAGGCCCCAGGCCAGTTCTCTGGCTTACAGCAAGGCCCCAAGCTGAGGGTTCAATAGGACCAGGGGTTTCCATCCACCCACCTGGTGTGCAGCTGTGCACTTTGAACACCTTTCAAATGGCAGTCCTTGCAACCCAGGCACTGCATCTAGCTTTACTGCACCATCTGTTCCTCTGGGTCCATTTGCACACTCTCCCTTGGGATTTCCCGCGACCACATGATGTCCCCAGGAGGCAGGAGGTGGGCACACAGCTGGAGTGTCCTATTGCTGTGCTGGTATTCCTCATTTACCTTTCTCTGTCTCTCTGCTTCTGTCTCTGTCTCTCTGATACACACACACACACACACACACACACACACACACACACACCCTTCCTCCACTACTGTGTCTGAAATACAATTACAGTGAGCAAACTTCCTTGGATCTTGAAGTCTATTCTATTTTCAAGTGTCTAAATTAACACGCAAGTCTTCTGGGAAGGATCACCTGGTAAGGAACCAGGTGAGAGCAAACAGATAGTAGAGGAACCCACACGATGGGAAAGGAAAGTGGTAGAAGAAAGGGCATCATAAGTAAACTTCACCAAATCTGCAGTTTGGCCCATCAGACATTTTCCCATGATTTCGTCGAAGAGGAACATGAAATAGAACGTACTATGGTTGTATGCCTTTGGTCTCCCAGTTTTAAGTATGGATCTTAGGAGTTTATTGTGTCCCCTAGAATAGTATGTTGAAGTCCTAATCCTCGGTACTCAGAATGTGACATTTTTCGGAAAAGGGTCTTTACAGAGGCAATCAAGTTAAGATGAGGTCATTAGGGTTGACCTTAAGTGAGTATGAATCGTGTCCTTTCAAAAGGGGAAATGAGCACAGCACACACAGAAGGAAGGTTATGTGCAGAGACTCAGGGAAAGAACCATGGGATGGCAGAGATCTGGGTGATGAATCTGTAATCCAAGGAACACAGAAGAGCACCAACAGATCACCAGAAGCTGGGGAAGAGACATGGAACAGATTCTACCTCAGAGCCCTCAGAAGGACGCAACCCTGCCGTGAACTTCTGGCCTCCAGAACTATGAGGAAATAAATTTCTATTATTCAAGCCACAGTTTGTGGTATTTTGTGAAGGCAGCCTTAAGAAATGAATACAGTGATCTTCCTTCCTATTTTCCTGTTTTACCTTCTATTATTTAACTGGATTTTATCTTTGGAGTGTGAAAATCCTCTGGTTGTGTGATGAGTGTTAACGTTATTAGGATTTGAGATGAAATTTATCCCAGTGATATGATAGACCAGTGGGAGGATCCCACCATCTCCACTCCTGCCCAAGCAGGAAGCCGTCCATTTAACCATGTAACAGCTATTTGCTGAGGGCTACCAAGTGCCTGGTACTGTGCTCTGTGCTGGGACAGAAGGACAGGCAAACACTGCCTTCGCTCTCCAGGAGCTTGCAGTCTGGTGGGGAAGACAGTCACATGGACAGGTCATGGTGGTGCAATGCTAGGGTGGTGTGGGCACACAGAACAGGGGAGGTGATCCCAGGAAGATGTGGAAGGAGCCAGGGAAGATGCGTGGAGAAGACACTACAGGAGCTCAGCTTCAAGAGATTATCCAGGAGAAGGAGCATTGTGAGCAAGGGACAAGCAACATGGGATAGCATGTGAGCACGTGCATGTGTGTGTGTGTGTGTGTGTGGTGTCCTACATAGCCCAAGATCCAGCAGTGTGCATCATACCAGCCTCTGTGAGGCAAGGCAAGCAGGGTTGCCCAGGCTAGACTCCTCCTGAGCCGAGGAACGCCAGTTCCTAGCATGTATCTCCAAGCTGACTCAGAGCTCCTCTGCAAAATGGGGGCAAAGTGTGGGCCTTTGTCTTCAGCCACTCCTTAACCTTGTTAGTGTCCTTTGTTTACATTTCCAGAAGGAACTCTCTGAAGTTCTTTTTCTGATAATCTTGCCTTTTTTTTTTTTTAACAGAATTTTCCTTTTTTGCTTCTAATTCTTTAATCTAACTCAGGATACCTAAGTCTATTCAAAAATTTTCTTTGCATCTCTAGGCCAGGATCTATTCAGCCTGTGTATATGTTTATGTGTGTATATACATGCCATTTAAATTTTTTTTTTCATTTGAAAATGAACATTAAGCAGTGGGAGGTTGGGCATCGCTCTGGATCACGTTTGGGAGCACTGCCTGGCTGCTTACTAGCTGAATGTGAGAGGTTGAGCTGGAGGAAAACAACTAGGTTTGGAAGTTTGCAAAAAACTCCAAAAGCCCAGAGTTGCATATGAAATGCTCTCCCCAAATCAGAGCAGACTTCCCCATACACATTGTTCTGAAGAGGCAGATGGAGAAAGCCATCAGCATTGATTACCAGTGATTAGAGGATGCCTCAGGAAGGTGTAAGGTATTGTTGTTTGCTGTGACTGATCCTGCTACAGGGGCAGGGAGCCAGGAGTCAGGATACCTGGGTTATACCACTGGGTCTACAGCAGGTGACCTTGGGCAAGTCACTGTTGTTCAATGTAGCCTCAGTTTCCTACCCTACAAAATGTCCCTCCCAATTGTAACATTCTGCCCTCTTTCTTTTGTGAATTCCCATCCTCAATGTCCTGGAAATGCTCATTGTTCTACTATGGTCATTAGCAGATCAGACCCATAGAAGGATGGTGTGTAGAGTTGAGTCAAATTCACCACCTGGTACATCCTAGCTAGTAAGCTGGGAGAGTGGAGTAAGGTCAAAGGGCTGTGTGTGTGCACATGTATCAAACTTTCCTTTCTTTTCCTGAGACTGAGAGCTAAAGTGGTGTTCAAAGGATAATTCATAGCTCTGGGAATGACTGTCTGAAACTGCATAATCTTGTGAAAAGAGCACAGAATTAGTTTTGAATTCTGGTCCTGCCACTTACCTAACTAGTGGGAACCTCTAGGAACCTTGGTTTCCTTCTTTGTGAAATGGCTGTATCTGTAGAATTGTGAAAATCAAGTCGATTTATTCATCAAATATTTGCTGAGTGCTGGATGCATGCTGGGCATTGGGTTGGGTGCTGGTAATCCAAGATAAATCAGTCTGGATTCTTACCTCTTCAAGAGTTTAAAATTCAGTTGGAGGGACAGGTAACAAATAGGTAAATTAAAAAAACACAAACATTTAATTAATTAAGTGCTATAAGAACAAACAGAGAATGTTAAGATGGAGAATAATGGTGGGAGAGGTGTTGTGCCCGAGTTTTTGCATCTGAGAGACCACCAAGGAGCCAACAGTGATGTAATCACGCGAGGGTTTATTTGACAAGTTAAGCATGGGCCCAAGTATACTCGACACAGCGGAGTAGGGACTTGGACCCCGAACCAGATTACAGTCAGAGTTTTTAAAGGCAGAGCAGGGGTGGCAGTAGGTGATTGGGCCACAACCACCAGCCCTATATTCTTGTGATTTATTACTGCGTTGAGCTATCCTATTTCTGACATGGTTTACTACAACGTCAAGCTATCCTACTCCTGACATGAGTTATCACCTCATTAAGCTATCCTATTCCTAATTGGTTTTTGGTATGGTGTCTTGTTTTCAAAACCTTAGGTCAGTCTTTCTGGAACCAGGGGTCATCTACTGGTCATGGAGACCTAAGATGGCTGCCAGGGCCAAGATGGCTGCACTTATGTCAAGGCTAGACCTGGGTAGTCCTGAGGGGGCATCAGCCTTGTTTTTCTTGGCCTCCATAAGAGGTTCCTATTTTAGACAGAGTTGTCAGAAAAGATTTCTCTGGGAAAGAGGGTAAGTTGGCAAGGGGTGTGCAGGTGTACTGGAGAGGAGAGTTCACTAAGAAGCAACCGTGTGGGCCCCTGAGGTGGGACAGAGCAAAAGATATAGTATGTGAGGAAATGCCTTATTAGCAATACAGCATTAATTCATTTTAATCTCCTGATGCCATTCTCTGACAGCTTAGGTCTGCCCCATATTTCCCCTCTCAGGGCCTTACAAAAAATGTTGTCACTCCAGCGTTCCCCCATGACTATTATCCTGAGGGCATTTTTCTCATATGTGAGTAGGTGTGTGCGTGCGTGCGTGTGTGTGTGTGTGTGTGTGTGTGTGTGTGTTGCTGGGAAGGAGCGGGAGGACTGTGTATGTGAGTGTCTGCACATTCCTGTGTGTGCATGTCTGAGGAGGGAGACCTGCAGGCCTGTTACCAGCTCACACTGAGAACATGCCTTGGATCACTTATCCCAATGATTAAATTAAAGCCCATTTTCACAAATAAAATCAGTTTGCAACTCTGAGCCAGGGACAGAGTGATCTGGCCGGTTTTCCTTGCTCTGCTTTTCCCAAAGATAAAAAGGTTTGCAAATTGTGACATCCATATCAAATGCTAATGGCACAGTGGGGCTTCTCCAAGAGAACTGATAAACCTCACAGATTGAGGGCAGACTCTAAGAGAGACCGGTTCCAGATGTAATATTTGGTGCTCACCTCCAAGAAACACTAACGTTTTAGAGCACTCAGAAGTGAAACTCGAGGAAATAGAAGTCAGGGAGGAATTACTCTGGTGGATTGGATCCAGCAGAAGAAAACAAAAGCCGGTCACCTTCAGCTTTCTCGAAGGACTGGAGCCTCAGTTTGTCAATTCTAGCAAACAAAAACAAAAACAGAACAGGAGAATATCTGAAACCAAGGGGTCTAAGGGGAAAACCCCCCAAACCCAAGACTCCTAATTTGGAAGAGCTTTAAGTCCAGCCTTCCTAATGCTGTGAAGGGGAAGTCAGGTCTACGGAGGTAGAGTGGCGGCAGAAGGAGCCCAAGTGGCAGCTTCCAGGCCTCCAATCTCCATGTTCTTCTCCACCCTGTGTTACATTCTCCATGTCTCTTTTTGTGTTTCTCCATTTCATGGCATGGCCCATACTTTCTGTTATAAAGTCTGAGAATCAAGATGTTAAACCTCAAATATGTGGCATGTCCTCTTCCCCTGCGGGCTTCCGCACAAGCTCTTAAATGTGGGCAGGTGCTGGGGCATGTGCCGTGGGAAAGGGCTTCGGGGGAGGCCCTGGGCATTGCTGTGGGGGAGCGGAGAACTGCATCCCTAGACTGGGAGGCTCTCTCCAACTTTGCCTGACAGCCACAAATAAGTAAATTAGAGTAACTGTCTTAATGGGCAAGAAATTGGAGGGTTAGGTTCAGGATGTCTGGGAGCAATTTGCCATGTGTTCCTTCAAGGGAGACTCAGTGGAAGGAGCAGAGGCTCTCATTTCCGGTCCTGAACATTTCAAGAGGGGATTAGGCCATGAGGCAAGGTGGGTAGCTCTGGGTGGGGTGGAGTTGCAGAGTCAGTATAGACAGGTGGCAGAAAATGCCAGCACTCCTGGGGAGCAAATGCCCTTTATCCAAAGCCAGCCCTGCCCCAATCCCTGGCTTTGTCTTAAGTGGTGGTGCATTGCATTCTGCTACATTTTCCTTGGTTACGGCCTGACTGAATAAGGCAGGACTCCCTTCTGTGGGGATGAAGAAGCTGACGTCCAGCCAGTCAGTGGCTCCCTCCTTCTCTCTGAGTTCTGCGGAATTTACAGAGAGCCAAGCCTTACCCGCCAACTTCCTCGAAGACATCTATCCTCACATCTATTGCCTTGACCTGATGCTGGGCCACTGGAAGGCAGGCATCTAAGCAGACATCCCTGCTTCCTGCCTGTAGTTCCTCTAGGCACTGCGGGCTCCTCTGCTATTTCTGTGCCATTCTTTGCAGGGGCGCAGGGGTGCTGGGAGGAATCATTCAGCTGCTTGTTGTGCTGGAGTATGGGAATTGCTGTGAGGATGAATGAGGCTTGTATATACTATCCTTCATTTCCTCTCTACATTTATCCACTTCTGAAGAGCCCATCTGATAGGAATTAAATTGTGTCCCCCAAACTTCAAACATTCAAGCCTTAATCCCCAGTGAAACTCTATTTGAAGATAAGGAGGTAATTAAGGTTAAATGAGGTCATAAGGGTGGAGGCCTGACCTGATAGGATTAGTGTCCTTATGAAAAGAGGAAGAGATTGCAGAGCTCTTTCAGTTCTCTACACCAGCGCTGAGGAATGGCCATGTGAGAACAAGGTGGGACAGTGGCTGTCTGCAAGCCAGGAAGAGGCTTCACGAGAAACCAACCCTTCTGTCACCTTGATCTTGGATTTCCAAGCTCCAGAGCTGTGAGAAGATACATTTCTGTTGTTGAAGTCACAGCATCTGTGGTACTTTGTTGTGGCAGCCTGAGCAGACTAATCCACCGTTCCCAGAGGGGACCTGCAACATGGAGCTCCTCCGTTGTCCTATACCGGCCAAATCTCTGATTCTTACCCTATCCTCTAGGTCAAACAGAGTGTTGCAGTTTGACTGTAAAAATAAGAATGGAATCAACGGGGGGGCGCCTGGGTGGCTCAGTCAATTAAGTGTCTGCTTTCAGCTCAGGTCAGGATCTCAGGGTCCTGGGATCAAGCCCCATGTCAGCTCTCTGCTCAATTGGGAGCCTGCTTCCCCCCCCCCCCCCCCCTGCAGCTCCATCTGCTTATGTGCTCGAGGGCACACTCTCTCTCTCTCCCTCCCTGTCAAATAAATAAATAAAAGCTTTAAAAGAGAATGGAATCAAATGATAGGTCTAGAAGGATATTTACACAAATAAAGGATTCATAGCCATAACATACAAAGAGCTTTCAAAAGTCAACAAAAAGGGGCACTTGGGTCTCTCAGTCAGTTAAGCATCTGCCTTCAGCTCAGGTCATGATCTCAGGGTCCTGGGATCTAGCCCTGTGACAGGCTCCCTGCTCAGTGGGGAATCTGCTTCTCTCTCTCCCTCTGTCCCTCCCTGGCTTCCCACTCCCAGCTGATGCTGACTCTCTCTGTCTCAAATAAATAAATAAATAAATAAATAAATAAATAAATAAAATCTTTTTAAAAAATCAACAAAAAGGGGGAGACTGGGTGGCTCAGTGGGTTAAAGCCTCTGCCTTGGGCTCAGGTCATGATCCCAGGGTCCTGTGATCGGGCCCTGTGATCAGGCCCCACATTGGGCTCTCTGCTCAGTGGGGAGCCTACTTCCCCCTCTCTCTCTGCCTGTCTCTCCGCCTACTTGTGATTTGTGTCAAATGAATGAATAACATCTTTAAAAAAAAAATCAACAAAAAGTCAAACAGAAAAACAGGCAAAGGATATGAATAGGTAGCTTGCAGAAGAGCAAATCTTAATGGTTATTAACCATGTTAAGAAATGTTCAAACTTGGGCTGCCTGGGTGGCTCAGTTGGTTAGGCATCCCACTTTGGATTTCAGCTGAGGTCATGATCTCAGGTTCATGAAATCAAGCCCTACATCAGGCTCTATATTCAGTGGGGAGTCTACTTGAGATTCTCCCTCTCCCTCTGCCACTCCCCTCCCCCCTCCCCAATATCTCTCTTTCTTTAAAATAGATAAATAAATCTTAAAAAAAGAGAAGTGCTCAAACTTACTAGAAGCCAGAAAAATGCAAATTAAGGTAGTATTTTGAGTTATCACTTTACACCTAAAGACAGGCGAGAATATTAAGAAGACCTAGAATATCTACTATTGGAGGGGATGCAAGGCAGAGGGTATTTACATACACTGCTGGAGGAAATGTAAACTGTTTTAGTCTTTTTGGAAAACAACCTGGCAATAGCTAGTGAAATTAAAAAAATGCATATTCCTTTTTACCCAGCAGTCCCACTTCTAGGAATCTATCTCTTAGAAATAAAAGCACCGATGAGTAAGAGTGTATATGCAAAGTTCTTTCAAAGGGAGGGCCTATCATTGGGGATTTTGAATAAATTACAGTGAGGGAAATCATCAGCAAAAATGAAAAGGCAATCTACTCAATGGGAGAAGATATTTGCACATGAAATAAACAATAAAGGGTTAATATTCAAAATATATAAAGAACTTGCACAATCAAAAAACCCCCCAAACAATCGAATTAACAAATGGACAGGAGACCTGAATAGACATTTCTCCAAAGAAGATATACAGATGGCCAGCATACACATGAAAAGAGGGTCACCGTCACTCATCATCAAGGAGATGCAAATCAAAACCACAGTGAAATTACCACTTCATACTTGTCAGAAAAGCTATAACAAGCGAAGACAAGGATATGGAGAAAAGGAAACCCTTGTGCACTGTGGGTGGGAATGCAAAATTGTGCAGCCACTGTGGAAAATAGTATAGAGTTTCCTGAAAAAATTAAAAAGAGAACTACCATACCATCCAGCAATTCCACTTTTGGGCATTTATTCGGAGAAAATGAAGACACTAATTTGAAAAGATATATGTACCCTTATGTTCATTGCAACATTATCTACAATGCCAAGACAATGGAAGCAACCTCAATGTCCGCTGATAGATGAATGGGTGAAGAAGATGTGATATATACACAAGGGAATATTACTCAGCCTTAAGAAAGAATGAGATCTTGCCATTTGTGAGAACATGGATGGACCTAGAGGGTATTATGCGAAGTGAAAAAAGTCAGACAAAGAAAGACAAATGCTGTATGATTTCACTTGTGTGTGGAATCTAAGAAACCAACCAACCAAACAAATAAACACCAAAACAAACAAACAGACTTATATAGAGAACAATCTGGTGGGTTAGGGGGTGGGAATGGGTGAAATTTGAGAAGGGGATTAAAAGGTAGACACTTCCAGTTATAAAATAAATAAGACCTGGAGATACAATGTATGGCACAGGGAACATAGTTAATAATAATGTAACAACTTGTATGGCCACAACTCTACAAGTTGATGACAACAAGATGTTAACTGGAATTATAGTGGTGATCACTTCACAATGTATATTAATGTTGAATCACTATGTTGTGCATCTGAAACTAATGTAATACTGCGTGTCAATTACACTTCAGTAAAAGAATACTACTCCATGATCGTTTAGAGTCCAGTTAAAGATGTGTTCATCATGACTATCTTTTGCAATTAACTGACTGATTCCTCAACAAGACTTCTCCAGGTTCAACTAAAACTAAACTTCTCCAGGTTCAGCTAAAAGAAGTTTAGATATTTCTATTGACAGCATTTGTGTCTGCAGCACCTCTTCTGCCCAAAGATAAGAGTCTCTATGACTAATGTTTACTAGGTATTCTTAAGCTCTAACAAGAAAACGAGCCCTCTGTGGACCCTCAGAAAACACGTAGCTACTCTGGGGCAGCTGAATTTGGATAATGTATTAAATATAAAACGGCAAGAAGAGTTAAAATTTAACCTCAGTTCAACTGGCAAGAAATACCCAATTTATCCTTCTCTGCCTGTGGGTTATGTTGCCCACCCTGGGGTCCTTTTGTTCATTAGGACTGATGCATGGGCCAGCATCCAACTCTCCTGGTCTGGCTTTGTGACAGCGCCAAGACTGGATGTGGCCCAATATTCTGGCCCACGTGAAATTCAGGTCCTCTCTGGGTAGAGGTTTCAGCAAGACCTTCTTGGCTCCTAAAGCCCCTCATTGGGTCCGTGTGCCAAATGTGCCTTGCATTTTGGCACCTAGTCATACCTGGTGATTGCTTCAAGTCCCTCCTTTGAGAAGCTTAGGATCTTATTGAGACATGTTTTTATCTGCTTAAAAATATGATTGTTACCAATTTTAAAATATATATTATGAAATACGGAAGACATGAAAAAGGTTTATAGATTAATATAACGAATGCCTGTGTACTCAACACTTGGAATGAAAAGTTCCCCTGTGTGCCATTCCCCACACATCTCCCTGCCCTCTGCCCCAGGAAATGTCTGCTTTGACTTTGGTGTTTGTCATTCTCATGCATTTCATTTTTAATACACACATATGTGTCTCTAAATATTGTGCTGTATCAGTTTTAGAGTTTTATATAAATTATACCATAACATTTATATTCTTCTACTTTTAAAAATTTTGTTTCAGGTTTCTTTTACTCCGAATTATGTTTCAGAGATTTATTCATCACATATTAATTTGTTTTTACTCCTGAACAGTTTTTCATTGAATACACCTCAATTTATATGTTCATTCTCTTGTTGATGAACATTATTCTTGCTTCCCATTTTTGCTCTATTGAATATTTTTGTACACATTTCTAGGAATCTCACGTAGATACTTTGTAGTCCATTTCCTGAATTCTGGGGTACGATGCCAGCTTGTTCTCCAGTGTGGCTATGCTGTTGTATGTTTTGTGTATGTCCCCATCTCTCTGTGTCCTCAGGGACAGTAGAGTCAGATGTTAATTTTTTTGTTATTGCTGTTAACCTGATGGGCATAACATGGCTGCATTTAAGACTGCACATTTTTCTGAGGTCTAGTGAATTTGATCTTTTTTGTTGTTGTTTTTTTCATATTTTAGACTGGGTCTTCTTCTGTGAATTGTGTGTCATATCTGTTTCCTTTTTTTCTATTGGGCCATTGTCTCTTTCTGTAAGGCCTTTAAATATTCTGAAGACTAATTATCAGTTGATTATATGGCTTGCAAAGATTATCTTTCAAGTTTTGGCTTATCTTTTTCACTTTTGATGGACTCTTTTGACAAATAGAATTTCCCCTGTAACATGGTGATAAGCTCCAGTGCTGTGAGGTGTGCTGGGAAGCTGTGGGGGAGGGGTGGCACATGTATTTCGGTCACTTCCTTCAGCCATCAGCCCATGGAAGTGATGCAGATAAAAGGGAGGCACAGGCTGGAGGAGAAGAAGGCAGCCTGTGTTCTCTGCTTAGTGATTTTCCAGGCACTTAATGTACTACTTTGAATCCCATGGTAATATTTGCAAAAAGCCTCAATCGTAGAATAACTTAATTAAACATTACTTACAAGAATTTAATATTCATTATTTGGCTTCAATTACTGTCTTAGCCCCCTCCCCTCCCTCTCTCCCGCTGGAGTGCTCTCTCCCCTCTTATTCTGAGGGTCTAATTAGTCTAATGGCTGCTGCTTGCAGTGACCTTATGTCTGTTGAAAAACAAAACAAAACACACAAAAATAAAGGCTCTCTTTGGTTTGAGATCCCTGATGGTCTTTGCATGTGGCTGCCCCAGCTCCTGAATTCCATATTCCTTTTCTTTTTTCAAATGCCTGATCCTACTTGTGCTGCATAGCGGAATTAATGATGTGTATTTGAAAAAGGCTTGGCAGCCAAATTGCAACAAATACAAGAGGGCTGGGGCATTGGAGAGAGGGAGGAGTCGGAGAAGAACTCTGAGCCTTCCAGCACCGACTCAGCAGCAAAGACTGCCACTTGCTCGGCTGGCTGCTGGCAGGGAAAAGCTTTCAAAGGAGGGGGCACATGCACAAAGCAAAGCAGGTTCTTTCTTATTCTTTCTTTCCCTGTCTTGGTGCTTAATAGCATCCTTGGCTCCCCTCTAAGCAGGTTCCCTCAAAGGCTTTGTGTGTCTTTCCCATGGCCCTGCCGCAGTCTGCATCTGCTGCTTCTGGTTCCGACCCCATGGAGGGTTCTTGTGATACCAGAGCTCAGGGCATATCATAAGGGGCAGAGGCCAGTTGCGGGCTTGTGCTTTGCTCTTCTGGCTCAGAGGTCAAATCCATGCACATGCACAGAGCCCATGTGGGGATGGCATTGTGGGGGATGCACAGGTAGAAAGCCCCAGTCTCTGGGGAGTCAGACAAGCTCTGTAAGAACAGCAGTACCAATTTGGGAGGGCAATGAAATAAGCCTTATCCAAAGGCATGGGGATCCCTGGGCAGCGAGGGACGGGTTCTGATGGAGGCTGGGTGCAGGGAGGGGGAACCAACCAAGACTGAAATGCGACATGCTATATGAAGTGTGCCTTAGGGACCGGAAGGAGTTCGGGTTAATCGAAGGGTGGGATGACATTCTTGACAGTGAAATAAGAGGTGCCAAATGCCCACCGTGTTTGGGGTGCAGGGCTTAATCCCATGTGTCTGAAACACCAAGGGGGTACTTTGAGGTAGCAGGAGGGTAGTGTTTCTGGGAAGATATGAGTAGTTTAGATCCAGGTGGTACAGGCCTTTGGTCTTTGTACTGGGAACATACGAAAGATCAGCACATGGGGAATGATGGAGTTGAATGTGTATTTTAGAGTCTAGCTCCTGAAGTGGGGAGAAGGGGGAATTCATGAGGAAAAGAAAAGAGATAAAGGATGGAAGAGAATAGAGCCAGACCCACTGGGAAGTATTAGTGCATGTAAGGGGAAGATGGGGAGTATGGACTCAGAGTTACTTGGGGAGTGAATTTGGCATGATGTAGTCACTAATAGGTTGTGGCAGTGGCCATAACCTGGTCAGCCTGGATCATGAGCTCCAAGGGTAACTCGCATGGGGAGGAGGGACTTACCAAGGCCAGCCATGGAGAGAGGCCAAGTGGAGCAAACGCACACAGAAGGGCTAGCCACAGTGGCCAAGCACCAGATCTGAGGGGACTGAGGAAACTCAAGCTTGGTCCAGCCTATCCTGAAGGCTCAGACCTGAGGAAGCTGGGCAGGGCACAAGGACAGGGCTTACAGGAAATCCCAGGGAGAATATGGGGGTACCAAGACCTCATTCTAACTTGGGGTTAGAGTTCAGGAGTAGTGAAGAGCCCAGAATGTAGCCTGGATTAAGCTAGATCAGGAGCCATAGAACCCTAGAGCCCATCCACAGGCAGCAGGGTCTCTCTTCTCTCTTTCTCTCCCTTTTAAACATTTTTGTTTCCTTGCAACTTTCTATTAGTCTTTGGGTCTTGAGCAGAGCGGAGCCTTTGGAAAGCTGGTTACTGTTGGGGTCATCTGGGCAAAACTGCAAGTTTAATGGCCTCACAGTAGACCAGAAGAAGCCAAGGATGCAGGAGGAGAATGAACTTGCTCCTAGGATGTGGTAATTGAATGAAACAATTAAACTGATAATCTAGGTCTTTTAACTTCTCTTCCTATGACCCTGTATAATGGGAGCAGAGAGAATCTTCATTTTTCTTAGGTCTTGGACCCCTGGGTCAGTGGTTGTTGGACACCCAGGCCTGCCTGTACTCATGATAGCTCTGTGTTTGAGGCATCTATTAAGGTGACTCTTTGCTCTTGAGGCTAGATTCCAGAAGTTGGGCAAATTCAATATGGCATTGAGTGGTGGTTACTGTTAAGAGCTCTGAGTTCCTTCCACTCTTGTCTTTGTCATCTGCCAGCTGTGTGTCCTTGAGTGTATCACCGAACGTTTCTGTGCTTCAGTTTCTTTCATCTGAAGTATGGGTAGGATGACCATACATCCCTGATAGGCTTGGCTAATACCTATTGCCCTAGTACAATTATTAATAGTGTCCCCTTTCACTGTCTTTTCTTGAGTGATAAATCTTATGGTTATCCTAAATATAGGGTAATAATTGTATCTACCTCATAAGATTGGAAAAATTAAATATATGAATGTTCTGAGATTAATGTCTAGTAATACATAGGTGTCGGCTATTAATTGTATATCGAGTATTGTATTAGTTTATTAAGGCGTCTGTAGCAAATTACTACAAACTAGATGGGCTAAACCAACAGGAACTTATTTTTTCACAGTTCTGGAAGCTGTAAGACTGAAATCAGGGTATCAGCAGGATGGTGCTTCCTTCAAAGTCTCTGGAAAAGAATTCTCTGCCTCATCTCACTTCTGATGGCGGCCAGCAGTCCTTGGCATTCCTTGGTTTGTGGCAACATCACTTCAGTCTCTGCGTTTGTCTTCATCTGGTCATTTTCCTTCTGTGTGAATCCGTGTCTAAATTTCCCTCTTTTTATGAAGATACAAGTCATTGGGTTAGAACCCACCCTAATCCAGTATGACTTCTTAAT
Source organism: Lutra lutra (assembly GCF_902655055.1). Taxonomy (NCBI): domain Eukaryota; kingdom Metazoa; phylum Chordata; class Mammalia; order Carnivora; family Mustelidae; genus Lutra; species Lutra lutra. The sequence continues at coordinate 44,188,175 of NC_062279.1, read as the reverse complement.
TTGATTACATCTAAGACCCTATTTCCAAATAAGGTCACATCACAAGTTCCAAGTAGACATGAGTTTTGTGGATACATTGTTCAACCCAGGACAGATATATACATCTTATTTCTCAATGATACTTGAAACTACTTGACTTTTATACGGAGCACAAAACTTGTTATACTAACAAGCACATAGTAGGTGTTTGAATAATTGTTGATGGATAGATACAATGTTCCTAATTCGTGGCCTCTGTTCGATTACTGTAGAGGCAAGTGCTGGGGCAATGGAATTAGGGAGAATGGGAGAAGAAAAAAATATTTTTTTCTTGTCATTTGTCCCTTGACTCAATGGGGAATCCTAGTTTCTAGGAGCTGTCAGTCTCATGGCTTGCTCACCCTTTGGCTAGACTTCAAAAATAAAATAAAAAGTACAAAAATCTTCAATCATTTTAAAAAAATTCAACCACGCAAATGAACAACCATGCACACAAAATCCAACAAAAAGACCCCTCGGCACATCAAGAAGATGCTGATACCAAAAGCTGAAATAGCTTTTCCATAATGCAATGAAATATATTAAATTCAATAAACATCAAAGGAACTTCAGGAGCAATTGCTGAATTTCCGAAGTAAACAGGGCTTTCAAAAGAAACAAAAACAGCACTGGGATCTTGGGGGTAGGAACACATTTTGAGGGGGCAAAGCATGGAATCCCCAGGCTCTTGATGAAAGGGTGAATTCTTTAAAGAGTAGTAATAAACGAAGCTTCAAAACTGTTTTTGATCCAGACTACCCCAGGTATGGGTCCTGACTGCAAATGACAAATCCATTTCCAAATAAGGGAGGCTGACGATTCTCTGTCCTCAGCCTTACATTTTGCGGGTTTTTCAAAATGAAGAAATAATTCCAGACAAAAAGAATTCACATAAGTAAAATACAGTCTCATATGGGCTGCAAGGCAGCAGAGGGCCTTCTTGTCTGGAATAGTTTAATGACAATTGTGTTATTCTCAATCTTGAAGACATTAACTCTTCTTTTTTTTTTTTTAAGATTTTATTTATTTATTTGACAGAGATCACAAGCAGGCAGAGAGGCAGGTGGGGGAGGGGGCCAGGGAAGCAGGCTCCCTGCTGAGCAGAGAGCCCCGATATGGGGCTCGTTCCCAGTACCCTGGGATCATGACCTGAGCCGAAGGCAGAGGCTTTAACCCACTGAGCCACTCAGGCTCCCCAGACATTAACTTTTTAAATTTAAAAATTTAAGTGTGTGTGTGTGTGTGTGTGTGTGTGTGTGTGTGCATACCTATTTTTGTGCTACTGTGTGCCTGCCAGAGAGCTGGATAGATGCTCCCAACAGGGGAAAACTATGGCCCATAAACTGTTCTATGGGATTCATCCCACCCTTTCAAGGAGGGTGAGTAAGAGTTTTGTGGAGTTCTGTGAGATCATAGATGCACAGAGTCCTGGAGTCTGGGAGTCATTGAAACTACCTCTCATGGTTCAAACAGATAAAACAGAGAGCTAAATAGGTAAAGTGACTTGCCCATCAGCACATAGGTTCATTAAATGGCATTTCTCTACCAATTGGTGACTTCTTGATTTGACTATTTTCTCCCTTTATATGATTATTTGAAGAATATGAGAACTCTCTAGAGCAATTATGTACATCCAAAGCCCGGGGTTCAATGGTTCCCAAACCTCATTCATTTTCAAAATCATCTGGAATCCTTTTGATTAATTAATTAATTAATTAATTTTAGAGCGGGAAAGTGGAGAGTGGGAAGAGGAGGGACAGAGAGAGGGGAAGAGAGAGAATCTTAAGCAGCCTCCATGCCAACGGCAGAGCCCCATATAGGGCTTAATCTCACCACCCTCGGATCATGACCTGAGCTGAAATCAAGAGTCAGATGCTTAACTGACTGAGCCACCAAGATGCCCCTGGAGTCCTTTTTTAAAAATGCAAATTTTTATTACAAGTAAAGCTGCTGGGAACATTCACCAACAGGTGTGTCTATGAACATACGCTTTCATTTCTCTTGGTAAGTGCTAAGAGTGAAGTGCCTGGGTCATATGGTTGGTGGGTTTAACATTTTGAGGGCCTACCCACCTGTTTTCCAAAGTGACTGTATAAGCTCCTGTTTCCATCAGCGGAATATGAATGTTCCAGGTGTTCCGTATTCTCAGCAACATTTGGAATGATTGGTCTTTTGAATTCTAGCCATTCCAGTAAGTGTGAGTGGTATCTCATTGTGGTTTTGATTTGAATTTCTCTAATGACTACTGGTATTGAGCATCTTTCCACATGATTATTTGTGGTCTGTATCTTTTTTGGTGACATGTGTATTCAAGTATTTCCCCTAATTGTAGACTAGGTTGTTTCTTTTCTTTTTCTTTGTCTTACAGCCTTTCCTTCTTCTCCTTTTTCTTTTTTTAGTTGAAGGACAGTTGACATACAGTGTTACACTGTTACTTTAGTTTTGGATGTACAACAGAGTGATTTGGCAAGTTTATACATACTTTCTTATTATTATGGCTTGAGAGTTTGAATGTGAAGGTGCATAGAAGCTTTATTTGGAAGAGCCTCAAACTGGAAGCACCCCAAGTATTCACTGAGAGGTGAATGGGCGAGCGAACTGTGGCATATCCTTAGGACAGAATCTACAAAGCAATGTAGAGGGTGCGTTGATACACAAGGTGAATTTCAGAATAATCACGTGGAGTGGCAGAAGTCAGACAAAAAAGAGCACGTACACTATGACCCATAAATGTAAAGTCCAGAAAATGCCAAGTAATCTACAGTGACAGAAAATAGGTCTGCTATGGCCCGGAGAAGGGGGAAAGGAGGTGGGGAGGAGTGGGAAGAAGGACTATGAGGGGCGTGAGGAGACTGGATGCTGGGTGCTGGATGCAGCCACTCTCTTGATGATGCCACGGTTTCATGGGCGTTTACGCATGTGAGAACTTGTCAAAGCGTTCACTTCAGGCATAGTTAGTTTATTGTAGTTCAGTCACACCTCCACAAAGCTGTTAAATAAGAAAAAGTAAAAAAAGCCTGTAATCAAATGCAGTTTCCTGGACCCTACCCCTTTCTCCATCCAGGGGTCTGGGGCAGAAAGAAGATGGCAGTGTGCTGTGAAAGGGAAACTTAATACTTGGTCATCAAAAAAAAAAAAAAAAAAAATCTAGATTTGAGTTCTCCATCCACCACTTACCAGCTGTGCCTGAAAACCAAACCCCAAACCACATAACCTCCCTGCGTCTTAGTTTTCTGCATCTGTACAAGCGGCATAATAACCAGAAAAATATTTTACTACTCCTCTTGTGAGGCTTCCACTAAGTAACCAAATGCAAGCGCCTGGCCTAAATAGGTCTCCATAAACATGGATTCATTCAATTCCCCTTTTTCCCAAGAATGCCCAAAAGAAGAGTGGTTGGCTCTGCGAGGAAAGCCAAGGCAGGGGCTGAAGACTGCGTGTCCTGTATGTGCGCACACATGTGTGCCTAGTGAGGATGACTCTGACCAGCTGAGCTTAGCACAAAGTCCTGGAGGACTCTGGGAAGGGACATTAGCATCCCCATCCCCCTCCACTGACTTCATGAATCCCCCAAACACATTAGGGAACAACCCCAGCTCCCACAGGGATTGCGATGATTAATGATTCTCTCTTGCATTAAGGTGCGGGCTGGAAGCTTCTCTCCTTTTCTGCAGTCCTTCATCATACCGTTAACTGGTTAACCGGTACCATGCGTGCGGCCAAAACTGAAGGGAGGCAGCCAAAGGAGTGGCTTTCTTTCCTTCCCTGCCTTTTCCTCTGCGCTTGTAAGCTCTGTGCCTTCGCTCCATTGTCAGGCCAGCGACAAAGGCCCTCCAGGTGCACGAGCATGTGGGAGTGTGACACATGGGCATGCACACGCGCGCGCGCACACTCTCCTTCCATCCGGGGCCAGGGTGATGAATTGTGGCGTTTGAACGTCTCCTTATCGCAGCGGTGCACATGTGCTCCGATGTGTGTGCCCGTGTGGTGTGGGAGGAATGCAGTGGGAAGCCCAGAGTCAGAAAATAGAGCTCCTGGCTGCCTTGTCCCTGCCCTCTTTGTCGAGATGAAATTTCAGATGCTGCTGGGTGTCTTGTCAGCAAGTCTTTTGCAAAATAAATGGAGGTAATTTTTTTTTAAAGCTGATTTTTTCAGTGTTTAGCCTATGGAGAGAGTGTGTATAGATGCCAACGAAATGCCTGCTCTCCTGTGTAGATGGGACTCTTGATCCAGCAGACAAAAGACAGCCAAGAAGGAAGAAAACAAGCCTTTATTGAGTGCCTACTGTGTGCTGAGTCCTTTCATGCACAGAAGCTTTCATTAATCTTGGAACTACCCGTATGTGGGGGGGGCCTCACTGCTGCCAGGCCTGCACTGAGTTAAAAGTTGGGGGGTTTCCTTTGTCTGCTGGTAAATCCCTGATGGCCTGATGTAAAGAAACGATCCTCCGGCAAGAAAGTGTGGGCCACAGCATCCGGGACAACGGCAAAGCAACATCTTGGATTTATGGAGCATCACGGCACTTTCCCAGTAAATCAGACCCCTTTTAAAAAAATTTATTTACTGGCTTCATTAAAGACACACTCTGCTTACCATCAGGCTGCAGGCTACTCTAGCGGAATTAAAAGGAAAAGAAAACTACAGGCAATTTAATCCGTTCTTTTGTCCCGGAAACAGCTCTGTAAGAAAGGAGACATCATTTCTCTAAAGATAAGAGCAGGGACATGGCGGGGTCTCCTCTTGTCACTCACTCTACCCACTATCTTCTCCCTTTGGGAGCGGTGAATGCAGGACCTTCGCTTTTTGGGGACTTTCCCTCCTCATTTATCATATGCCATACTGTCTTCCCAAGGCATTCCGGTGACAATTGTACTGGGAGGGGTCAGCACATGTACTCGTCAAAAGCGTTACTACTGAAGGGATTAACTTTATGGGAAGGTTGAGGGTGTTCTCTGGATGAAGAGGGGTTAGGTATGAATGATCACTGGCTGAGACGAACCATATACCTGCAGTGCTTTATTACCTATATCTCTCCCTCCATTGAATTCTTATAGCCCTCCTGTAACATGAATAGATGGCAATAGCCCCATTTTACAGATGAGGGAACCAAGGCTCAGTTCGAGAAAAATTTAAAATGTGCTGAAAGTCTGGGAGTAGCAAAACCAGAGCTCTGATCTCAGGTCTTCTGACTCCTAATACTTTCTTCTCAGTGCCTGGGGGGAGAGCGTGTTTTCTGAATCACAACTGCAGGCACAGTTTGAATAGGCTGAGCATTTACACTATTTGCCTCCAAGTGATCCTGGCAAATTAAGGCATTCTGTCTTTATAATGATACCATATCGCCGGGCTGGCAGGCGCTGAATCTGAGCTGTGGAAACCTTGGCCATGGGAGGTAGGGCAAGCTCTAAGTTGACATACAGAGAGGTCAAAGTAGGCACAGACTCTTGGGACTCCTGCTTCCTTGGCTCCTGGCATCACCCAAGCAGACGGTACTTCCTCTCGTTGGTCACCAGACGGTCCACCCAATGTAGATGAAGCCGAAAAATGCAGCAGCATTGAATTTGGTGATTGACTTACATGTATGATTGGCTGTTAGCTACCCATTTGAAAACTGTTGGTGGTTCCCTTTCTGTCTTGGGCAGCCTTACCCTGAAAGCCTAGCCATTCTCCTTGCGATGGAAGGAAAAGAGGATTAAAAATTGGATCCTCACTTTTTTTTTTTTTTCTCTATTGACAAAGGCAGTTTGTTCTCAGTTCACTGGAGTGATTCTGTCTTAGGTTCTTCAAGGATGGAAATTTCATTAATATTTAATAATAGTGATAACATCAATAGTATTAATGGAATCTTTTCCCAATACATAGAAGGTTGGAGTTTGCAGAGCGCCCGCTGAACGCCGCAGGTATCTCAAATGCAATGTGTCAAGCTGGGCTGTTGACATTGCTGTTCCCTCTTCACGGTGTTTCGCTGACTCAGGACTTGCCCCCATCCTCAGTCCTGAGGATCCACACAGCTCCCCACAAATCCATGGACCCGGACTGCGACAGGCTTCTGTATCATAAGCCTCTCCTCTGTACAAGACACCCCCCTGTGTGAACAAAAATGAAGAGCGGGCCAGCCTGTGGTCCTCTGAGTACACACGGGTGCTGGTGGACTACTGTCTGAGACTTGGTCACACATCACCAATGTGGACTTCCCACTAACTCAACCTCAGCTCCTGTAAGCCATCAGAAGACTCAGAGATGGTTCATTGAAAGCATTTGGAGAAGAGAGGAAGTTTACTTGCAGAGAAGGTTTTAAAAGGACTGACTTGTCCAACGCAAATTATGACACCTATTTCTAGGGGGAAAGAAAGCACAAGATTTTCCCAAGTTAACCAAGTTTAGAGGTAGTCTGTTCCTGGCAGACACACAGCGGCTTTCTTACCTGATTACCCTATCACAGAAGATGAGGACAAGTCTTCAGTTACCAGCTTTGAAAAGTCAGGGACGAATCTGTTTGTGTTCTGAAGTCAGCAACCTAGCAGGAGGCTCAAGGCTTCCTCTAGGTATGAAGCCAGAGCTAGATGGGATGACTGTGGTTTTATTTTGTGTTTTTATGTGTGCAGGCGTGGCTGATTCTTGCTGGCTTTGCTAGTCATGTACCAGACAGTGGCTGTGAATGCTCAAAGAGTGAGTGCTGACCAGTGCTGCTGGGGGAGGTACAGGGCTGGGTTCCTGCCAACTTCTGCTCACAATATTTTCATCAACCAATTGCTACATAAGGTTATTTTAGGTATGTTTCTGCTTAAAGACACCTTAAGAATTACATACTGTTGGCTCATTAACACCTAGCTCGCTGCCAACAGCACTACAAATCATGCCCGAATGGACGCTTCTCTAACCCACAGAGTGTCTGCATGAGGCACAGCCCAGCCTCCTTGCACCTAGAAACACTGGACAGCACACCAGCACTCTACTCAGGGTCCTTCTTAAGCAGAAACTGCCACCAGAAAGCAAAAAGCAAAAAAAAAAAAAAAAAAAAAGCAAAACCTGTGGCTCTGCATAGACTTTGAAAAGGGCGCTTGGTCCCAGCGGGCGGGGGCGGGCTGTTTGCCCTCCGCTGGGAACACAGGTGTCAGCTGGCTCCGACTCCCATGCGCCATGGCTCCCCCTGGCCCCCTGACTGGGTTTTGGCCATGTCCCCAGCGACTAGCTACCTTTGGTTTTCCTTTCTGCCAGGCTTCCTGTGGCTGCGGAGTAGCCATCCTTTCTGACCTTCCTCCCTGGCCCTCAGCAACATGGTATCAAGGCCTGTTGGTGGGTCTGCTCTTCAGGCAGAGAGGTATGCAGGAGGTCTAGGGAACTGGGTGAAAATGGAGCGGTGGCCCCCGTGGGTAGCGGAGAGAGGTCTGAGGCTGAGGGCCCCCTTATGGTCCTGCCACCCAGCTGACGGTAACCCCAGGATTGATGTGTTCCTTCCTCCTCCTCCTCATCCCTTCTGCTTCCCTCTCCCTCTTCCGCCGTCCTCCCCCCGTCTCTCCTTGTTCTCACTTGGCCTTATCCAAATAGGCAGCCCAGTGGATTTGTATCAATAAGAAGCAATCAGCAACAGCCATAATACTTGCAATCAATATATAATTGCATCAGGGTTATTCCATTACCTCGGGCCTGGCGCACTGATTACCGCAGAGGCCTTGTGATTCCGGCATCCGTTTGCCTGACTTCGGATCTGGCGGAGGAGCGTGTGAGAGGGTTGCCAGGCTGAGCCCTGGGTTGTCCCCCTGGGGGAGGCCATTGGCGTTGGGGTCTGCTCTGACACTGGGAAATTGGACACAGGGGTGAGAGTCCACTGGGCTGACAGGACCGTGGCTCCGGGGAGGGCTTAAGGTCAGGCACCCGGGTCAGCAGGACTAGAGGCGAGGGGATGACAGTTTGGAGTAACGTCCTGGGATACGGGGCCCCCGGGGCCACATTAACTGACATTGAATGTGTATGGTTTCCATGCAGACGGTGCTGTCCTATACAAGACCTCACACCAGCCCCAGGGGCTGATTATGACCATTCCCAATTTGTAGATGAGGAAGCTGCATCCCGGACCATAGACAAAGGCTTGGCACCATTAGGCTTGGAAGCAGAAAAGCCACGACTCTAATTCAAGGTTGAATTTAAGTCCTGAATTCAGAGTTGAGATCAAGGGTTAGTGTGCTTTCTAGTGCTCCCAGAGACAAAAAGCAAACATCCCACTGCTTTTGGATGGCACTTCCACAGACCTTCCGCTGGCTTTTGCAGCGATTCTGTGAGGAAGGCAGCACAGTATATCATGCCCATTTAACAGATAAGAAGACTGAAGTTTGGATTAGGGTGACAGACTGTCCAGTTTGCCCAAGACTAAGGGATGTTCCTGGGACGTCACTGCTAGCCAGACAAGATCCAGAACAGGTTGGTCACTTTAGTTCAGGTAGAGCTTTGCTGGTTTCTCATAGTGGCTGAGGGACTGGTTTCCTTTTCCATAAAACTGAACAACTGTAGTGATTACACCCACTTTCCCGCACGTCTGTAAAGACTAATAATAATAACGAACACATCAGCTATGAGTTAACGAGCGGTTGCTCTGTACTATGGCCTGTGAGATATTTGGTAATAATCGCCACCTCTTACACGGCACTTACTGCGTGCCAGACACTCTTGTAAGAACTTTTCAAAAATTGTGTTGGTTCCTCCTCAGTCAAAGAAGAACAGGGCACAGGGAGGTCAAGCACTTTGTCCAAGGTCGTACAGCGCATGAGGGCTGAAACCAGGATTGGAATGTAAGCTGCCTGGCTGCTGCGTCCACTCCTGTATCTACTATCTCTCGACTCTTAGCTAAACACTCAGGCAACAGCAGGTATTATCAGCGTGGTCTTAGAGAAGGTAAAACTGAGGCAGAGGGTGTCTGGTCAAGGGAATGAGGGAATGAGTGGGAGAATCCTATAACTTTCTCAAGATCACAGAGTGAACAGTGCTGATCTCCCCATATGCAATGGAATGCCTGTCAGTAATGAAGGAGGAATAAATACCAAATTGAGGGAAAGAAGCCTGACAAAAGGAATCCATTTATATGACACCTAGGAGTGGGGTCAAACACCTGCGGTGATAAAGTTCAGAGCTTCCAGTCTATCCTGTGGGGATAGGCTGGAAGAGGACACGAAGGAAATTTCTGGGGTAGAGTTGTTCTGTATCTTGATTGGGGCACTGGTCACCATAACAGTACAAATTTGGGAATAGTTACTAAATTGCATACTTAAGATCTATGCATCTTATATGTGAATTTTACCTTCAAAAAGGAGAAAGCATATGGGACGCCTGGGTGGCTCAGTTGGTTAAGCAGCTGCCTTCGGCTCAGGTCCTGATCCCAGCGTCCTGGGATCGAGTCCCGCATCGGGCTCCTTGCTCAGCAGGGAGCCTGCTTCTCCCTCTGCCTCTGCCTGCCATTCTGTCTGCCTGTGCTCGCTCTCTCTCCCTCTCTCTCTGACAAATAAATAAAATCTAAAAAAAAAAAAAAAAAAGGAGAAAGCATAAAGAACAGATGAAATAGAAGAGACAGGATTCACCATTAGGGGTGTCTGACCCCCATGCTGTACTCTGCCTGCTATTTGGATATAAAGTTACAGCCAGTCAGTTACAGGTGGTGGCCCAGGTGGGCCCCTAGCATTAGGGTGAGCTCACGGGGGGAGGAGCCACCAAAGGTGGAGAAGCCACTTGAGCTGCCTTATCTGAGCACCTGCTCTGAGCTGTGCTGAAGTAGCCCCTGCAGGTGAAGATATAGATTAGTCCCAGCCCCCACCCGGAGTACCTTCCAGTTTGGGTAGGCATCAGTGCAAGAATGAATGACCACACGAAATAGCCCCCACTGGTCAGGACTCCAGCCCTGTTTTGTAGGAACAGAGTTCCTGGGAGTGTTACAGAGACAGAGTTCTGGTGGTAGGGGCTAAGGTGGCATTCTACTACTGTATGTGCAATGTGACGTAGAAACCTGGTGTGCAGAAGTCAGAAGGGCAGGAACTGCAACAGGGTCCAGGGTAGGGCTGGCTTTGGCTGAGTTTGGGGCAGTGAGTCAGCACGGTCAAGTCTGACTCTACTACTTATTACCGCGAGACCTTGGGTTGGAACTGACACTGTCAGTTTCCTCATCTAAAACAAGGACAGTGGGACTCATGATGGTACTTACCTCTGAAGATTAAATTAGTCAGTATATGTAAGGCAGCTAGATATCATGGTCCTTGTTATCACAAACCTTACCAGTTTAGAACTCTTAAAATGTCACTTTCTAAGGGACTCTACGTATGGTTAAGTATATCCGGGGATGGGTTCAGGGGGATGCAGGGCAGGAACTAGGTGGGTCTTAATGAGAGAAATAGGACAAATATTACTATTCCATTTTATAGGACAATATATCAAGGCCCAGGGACCTAACTTGTCTGAGATTGCATAGCTAGTTAGTGGAAGGCCCGCGGCTACATGTCAGTTCCCCTGCTTCCTTGTCAATGCTGCTCACACCAGCTCCAAAACCTGCTGCTATCCCCAGCCCTCTGGACTCATTACCTGGCCCTGTGCAGGGTGACCTTGATCAGGAACCAGGGCTTCTTGTCTGATCTTCAGTTTGTATCACGTAGAGCATCCTGCCTGGGACTTTGCTGGTGGGTAGGCAACATCCTCATTACATTCTGGCTTGCATTTATGTCAGAAACGCCTGTCATCGTGTCACTGTGTCACCTTGATCACATATTTAGCTGTCAGATGTGGAAACTCGGGGGCTGTAGTCTGCCATTTTTATGGAACATGCTATTCTTCACTGGGAGTCTCTGAACCTGACCCCAATCTTTCCTCTAGTCTTCATGTCTCTACACCTGGGGGTCTGTATCTGCAGCAGATCTCGCCCCTCCCATTTCCCCAGATAGAGAGAAAGAGAGAGAGAGAAAGATAGGACCCAGGAGGAAGAGCTTTAGCTATATCAAGGTTGTGAAGAGCAAGGAGCCTCCTCCAGGAAGCTGGATAGGGCAGAGCTATGAGGAGCAGGGGTGGCATAGATTCTGGCTGGCCATGGATCCTGAAGGTGGCAGCAGCTATGGCTGGCGATGGCTGGGACAGGGGCTGAGGCAGCAGGCAGGTGGTATCTGAGCCAGTCTCCTGCATGCTCTGGTTTGGCAGGACTCAGGTGATGTCTCCCACGAGTAGCCATCCTAACCTTTGCAACAAGAGAAATTCCAGAGTACTCAAATCTCCAGAAAGAAAAAAATAAGGGGACTCCATTCTGATCATTACATTCAGGCAGAACTGGTTCAGTTGTTGATTTGTTTCTTGAATTCATTTAATCATTCATTCATTCATTCATTCATTCATCAGCAATGTCTAATTACTAATTAAAGCACCAGTTTTACACCTAGAAATCAGAAGAAAAAATTAATTTTGGCTTCATTTGGAGAGTTAAAATGAAGATTAGGGAAACTTAATTGGGGGGTGGTTGACCGACATTTTGATAATGTTAATTTCTCCCTGAGATCAAGAGATCAAGAAATACCTTAACACATGACTGATCAATGCATACAAGCCATGTGTGGTGCTATAGGAGCTGCACATTTAAGACCCAGATACGGTTGGCTGTGGCTTGCCGGCGTGCACTGTTCTCCACAGGAGTCGCTCCGCTCCTCTCTGCTGACATGGCAGGAGGTGGTTGTGGAGGGAAATCCCCTTGGGCCGCAAGAAAGTACCTTGGTTTTCTGGCAAGACTCAGGGAAGTACCAAGCTCCCTGGCCTTGGGGCCCTGGGAATGGGGCTAGATGCTGTGTGAGTATTTTCTGCACAAGTTCCATATCTAAGAAGAGGCTTCTACAAATGTCCAAGTGTGGATTGACTAATGTGTAGCCTTTCCCTAGCATAGAGTTTCTGTTCAGGATAGCAGTACATGGTAAGGTATGACTTGTGTCGGAAAGTTCTTGATCTCTCTCTAGGCTCGGGCTGTGTGCTGCTCCTTGAGTACCACTAGGACATAAAGGGTGAGCCTTACCATCTGGTGTTTGTGTTGAAACTCTGCAACCCTACTCAACTGAACAGTGTACAAAGCCAGGGGCAAACCACATGTCCTGCCCAGTGGCAACTGCTGTTCTGGGTGGGTTATGTCATGTTTGGAAATGAATACACAGAAGGCAAAAATGCCACAGAAGGGTCCAAGAAAAAAGACAACAAAAAAAGAAACAAGAAGAAAAGCAGATTGAGATGAAAGTGGCCTGCTAAGAAGATGGCTAAAATATAAAACAGGTTGAAGGATATTTAACTCCAGTAGAATAAGCAAAATTCATGTGGAGGTAGTGAAGGCAGGAGTTAACACTGCTAAAACGCAAATCACTGGTGAGAAGAACAAAATCTCCTTGTATTCAGAGGGAAAAGAATAAGGAGAGGCAAGTGATGAGGAGATAATAGGTATGGGGAAGAGAGAAGGAGATCCAATCTAAGAATTATAGGTATTGCTGATGAATAAACCAGAACAATTTATTCAGAAACAATAATCAAAGTCATAATTGAGGAAAATGTGTCTTGCAAAATGGTCTAAATATGCAGGCAAAATAAATTTAAAGGGAACTGCATCTACATACATACTGGCTAAATTTTTGAATTGAAAAGATAAAGTATTACAAATAAGCTGGAAGGAGAAAAAAAAAACACAACTTTATTGAATGTATAGTTATAAAAGTTAAAATTAATGTATCTCACAAGATCTCTGCAAAGGCCCCAAAACAATAGGGTAGCCATGTGGCACAGATAGGGCTCTGTGTTTATCAAATCATTTCATTTTATTCCTGGAAACAGAGGAAGACAGAATTTCCCAGTTTCCTCCGGTATAAGTGGGCCAGGGACCAGTTCCAGCTAATGAGCTGTGGACGGAAGTGACACGTGCTTCTTCTGGTCTGGATCCTTAAGTCTGCTCTGAGATCGTCTAGTCTCTTCTCTTTCTTCCTTTCTCTGCTCTTCCATCAGCCGGATGCTCAGGGCATGGCAGAGGACACAAGGGGACAGTGGAAAGACCCCAAGTTCCTGATTCATCTCATGGTAGGCTCCCTCTGAGCCCTACATGAGCTCTGTGATCCATAAGTGAAGTATCTTGTCATTGTATTGAAGTTGCTCTGATGTAAAGGGCTAGAGATTTTTGAGGGAACCTGATCATGATTCTTGTATTTTTTTATTTAGTCAAGTTTTCACTTAGGTATGAACATAAGAGAAACATAACCAGATATAAAAGAGTTCAGAATATGTAACAGGTCTGTTTCCTTCCTGAAAAAAGTACTTAAGAATATCTTCCAGTCAATAGAGAGATGTATCAAAATAAAGACCTAAGCTTGGGGAGGTTATTATATAAGAAGTCTGGTTGAAGCACTGAATCAGCTAGCCATGAGGAAAGTCTAAATAATTCTTGTCAACACGACTATAAAGAAGAATGGAAAGTGAGAAGCTATTCTCAAAACTAAATAAGTAAATAAATAAAATAAAAAAACTAAAGAGAATTTGGTTCTAATATCTCATTTTATTCCAGGAAAAACAAAGAAATTGGGTGAAAGAAGAGTAGAAAGTAGTAAAAAAGCATTCCAGTTTCCTCATCTTCAAGGGGGAAATGAGTAAATACTGTTTTACTTTTGATATTGATTATTGGAAAAATAAAGCTCAAAATTATTTTCTAAAACCTAGAAGAGCCACCAAAAGAGTTAAAAACGTGTTTTTGGCTATCCAAGCTATTTGAGAAAAGAAGTCAAAGAAAATAATTCATGGTCTCTTTGGTAAAATAGAAATTTAAAAAAGAGAGTTACAAGGCAAAAAACAAGCATAATAAGAAAAAACAAGGAAATTCCATAGGTAAAAAGAATAAAATGAAATGACAGTAATAATTCCAGATATATAATTTATGGCAACAAATAAAATGGTCAGCCCTCCCATTAATATACATAGACTCTCAAATTTGATCAAATAATAAATGTCAACTATATGCTGTTCATAAGATATAAATATAATACAAAATGATTGACAGGAAAAGATTAGAAATAAAAGGCTTGGTAAAAGATATCAGGAAAACACATAAGAATGTACAAATGACCACATTAATATAATAACAGTTGAATTGGAAAATAAAGTCCAGAATAAAAGTATAGCCGTCAGAAACCAAGTAGTGGATGATGCCAAATCATTTAATATCAGACTATTTAAAGCAAATGCATTAAAAAATATGAGGAGAAAATAACAAAAATCATTTGTGGAGAGACAACAGTGTGTTTTACTCAGAACATAGCCGATGAGCAAGTGAAAAATATTTATAAAAATATAAATTTTATTTAATAAAAATATATAACAATTTTTAATCCTGTGAACAGATAATAAAACTTTCTTTCAACCATTCTCAGGACAAGGACAAAAATTAGAAAAAGCTTATCAAATACTGAAAATCAGCATACATAAAGAATAGACTGAAAAAAAATAACAAAGGTTTTTAAAAAGGTACACCTGAGATCTTGGAAACTGAAAGATGCTCAGCTTAATTTTGGGGTCAAAGAAGAAATATAGACTGCCTATAAAGTAGTAAAAATTAGACACTTCCTGCAAAAGATTATGAGGTAAAGTCAGAGCTGTACAAAAGGGTAAATTCATAGGCTAACTGGTGTTACTAACACATTAGAAATAAAAATGAAGTATTTAATTAAATATTTAATAAGCAACATAGAGAGACTACATGTAGAACAGGGAAGAAATAGAAAAGCTTTCTTGAATTAGAATAGTAGTGTGTAAATCCAGAAAGTCCAATAGGAAAAAGGAGAAAAGTAACGCACAAACTTAGCTATTAGAAAGTAGATGGAACTATAGATACTGAAGTTAACTGCTTTTCTTAAGATTAATATATTGTATTCTGCCCTATTTCTTAAAATACTGATTATAAGACAATATTATAGCAAGATAGTAATCACCAGAATTAACTAAAAATAGAGAACTTAAAGAAATTGTAAAAAAAAAAATACTGTAGAATAAATTTCCCCCAAATGCTCTTCACCCGCTGTTGTTGATCAGCTCAGTTGATCAGATCTCAAGAAATATGTAATTTTTAGGGGGAAATTAGCCATTTCCAATTGTATAAAAAGATGGAAAACTTTCAAAATTATTTTATGAAACCAACATAACCCTAATAATGAAACACAAGTAAAAAACAGTTTACTTTATGGAATGGAAATAACATTCCTTAGATAAAATGTCATCAAATCACATGCACTGCAATGTTAAGAAATGAATGCTGTAACATGTCCAGTTAGTCATTATCTCAGGAATGGAAGAATAATTTAATGCTATGAATTCTATTAAAACAATCCGGGGATCAGTGAGGCAGTGAAAACTTCAATTGATGTCCTAAACACATTTGATAAAATAGCCATTAAAAACAAAGCTCTTGGTAAAAATTTAATAAAAGTTAATGTAAGATCACTTACCTCAAACTAAGAGTTCAATATTAGATGTGATGGTGAAACACAGAAGGAATTCCCACTGAAGTCACAACAGTGTAAGGATACCGCGAGACTAGCGTCATCCAACAGCATTCTGGGTGTTCTATCTATACAATAGTAATGAACAGTATAGCTAAATGATGAGATATCATGAGGCAATGGCTCTCAAGGGGGAGGACACTTGGCAATGACTGGAGCCACTTTGGGATGTAAAGACCAGGGGTGAGAGTGCTACAGGCATTTAGTGTGGGGAGGTCAGGGAAGCTACTGTACATCCTATGTCCCTGCACAAGATAGACTCCCACAACAAAGAATGCCCAACAGTTAGTTCTCCTGAAGAGCCATAGCATCTCAAACCCACCTTGCCCCAAACTGAGCTCTTACTATATGCCAGGTATCACGTGAACTATTTTATTTAATCTTATTTAACAAAATCCCTATAAATCAAGTGCTATTATTATACTTTTTTTCACATATGAGGTCATTAAGACACTGTAGGAATCATAAAGTCACACAGATTTTATAATACAGACAGGGTTTGAACCCAGGGAATCTGGCCACTTTCCCCCCTCCCCCCCACTGAGGTAGCATGTTGTCACTGAGTGTGTGAAATAGGATTCAAAATAACACACACACACACACGCACACACACACACACACACAGCATGATGATCATCCCAGTGGGGGGAGGGGCAGAGAGGGAGAGAGAATCTTTTTTTAAATTTAATCAATTAATTTGACAGAGAGGGAGTGTGAGAGAGAGAGGGAGCACAAGTAGGCAGAGAGGCAGGGAGAGGGAGAAGCAGGCTCCCCGCTGAGCAGGGAGCCTGATGCGGGGCTCAATCCCAGGACCCCGGAATCATGACCTGAGCTGAAGGTGCTTAACCAAGTGAGCCACCCAGGTGCACGAGAGAGAGAATCTTTTTTTTTTTTTTTTAATATTTTGTTTATTTATTTGACAGACAGAGATCACAAGCAGGCAGAGAGGCAGGCAGAGAGAGAGAGAAGGAAGTAGGCTCCCTGCTGAGCCTGACTCGGGGCTCGATCTCACCACTCTGAGATCATGACCAGAGCTGAAATCAAGAGTCAGATGCTTAACTGACTTGAGGCACTCAGGAGCTCCAATGATCATCCCAATTTTATGAAACATTGTATGTATTTAAATAAAAGTAAATACATTTTGGTTCTTAGTAGTAGTGGGATTTCTCTAGTGTATTTAAGGGACCTATATTATTTTGTAAAGAGAAAACCCAAACATTCAATAAATTATATAAAAGCAACAATGGAGCTAAATGTAGTTTTGGTATCCTCTTAAAAACTGAGAGCTCTGAATAGCTGTGCTGTTTCTAGGTTGAGATGCACTATCCTAGAGCAAAGTCACTCCAAGCACGTGCGCTAGCATCTTTTTGTAGCTAGAAGTCCTGACTGAAACAGGTTCAAACAAAGAGAAATGAACTGGCTCATGCAACTGAAAAGTCTGGAGAAGGGTCTTGCTCAGCTTCAGGCAAGGCTTGATCTTGCATCTCAAAGTGTTTGACCTTGACTTACTTTCTCTGGCCATTTCTTGACTGCTTCCTTGGTATTGTCTCTACTGTCAGCAGACTTTCTCCTCTCTTTCCTATACCCTAGGGAAGGGCAAGTCTCCTCAGAGTTCCTGGCAACAGCTTAGATGTTCCCTCAGACTGGACCCCCTTAGGTCACATGGTGACCTTAGTCTTGGGTCCCACTTCTGGAGCCAGGGATGAACTCAACATCCCTGGTGTCCTATGCTCCCTAAATAGAAGATGGCAGCCTTTGGGAAATCAGAACATTTACATCCATTGGGAAACGGACGGTGGGTATTAAACTCTACACTAAGGGACTTCCAAGAATGAAACGAATTAATTGAGGAGGAGTCAAGATGGCAGAGAAGTAGCAGGCTGAGACTACTTCAGGTAGCGGGAGATCAGCTAAATAGCTTATCTAAAGATTACAAACACCTACAAATCCAACGGGAGATCGAAGAGAAGAAGAACAGCAACTCTAGAAACAGAAAATCAACCACTTTCTGCAAGGTAGGACTGGCGGAGAAGTGAATCCAAAGCGACGGGAAGATAGACCGCGGGGGGAGGGGCCGGCTCCCGGCAAGCGGCAGAGCAACGGAGCACAAAATCGGGACTTTTAAAAGTCTGTTCCACTGAGGGACATTGCTCCAGAGGCTTAACCGGGGTGAAGCCCACATGGGGTCAGCGTGGCCTCAGGTCCTGCAGGGTCACAGAAAGATCGGGGGTGTCTGAGTGTCGCAGAGCTCACAGGTATTAGAACGGGGAAGCCGGCTACAGAGACAGAGCCGAGGAGTGACTCTCAGCTCGGGGTTACCTTGAACCAGTCGCAGGCTTGGTCAGCTCGGAGCGCGACCGGAGGCCAGGGTGGCGGGAGTCATTGGGCGCTGTTCTCTGGGGGCGCACTGAGGAGTGGGGCCCGGGATCTCGGCTCCTCCGGGCCGGAGACCGGGAGGCCGCCATCTTCATTCCCGCCCTCCGGAACTCTACGGAAAGCGCTCAGGGAACAAAAGCTCCCGAAAGCAAACCCGAACGGATTACTCAGCCCGGCCCCGGGTAAGGGCGGGGCAACTCCGCCTGGGGCAAAGACGCTTGAAAATCGCTACAACAGGCCCCTCCCCCAGAAGATCCGCAAGAAACCCAGCCAGGACCAAGTTCACCTACCAAGGAGTGTAGTTTCAATACCAAGGAGAGCGGCGGAATTCCAGAGGAGGAGAAAGCAAAAAACACAGAACTCATGGCTTTCTCCCCATGATTCTTTAGCCTTGCAGTTAAATTAATTTTTTTTTCTTTTCTTTTTTAATTTTTTTTTCTTCTCTGCTAAATTTTTTTAACTTTTACCCTTTTCTTTTTTAACATTTTTTAACTAGCTTATCTAATATATATATATATATATTTTCCTTTTTATACTTTTTCTTTATTGGTTTTCTTTTTTTAATTTTTTTTTCTTTCTTTCTGAACCTCTTTTTATCCCCTTTCTCCCCCCCCCCCCCCACGATTTGGGATCTCTTCTGATTTGGTTAAAGCATATTTTCCTGGGGTTGTTGCCACCCTTTTAGTATTTTACTTGCTCCTTCATATACTCTTATCTGGACAAAATGACAAGGCGGAAGAATTCACCACAAAAAAAAGAACAAGAGGCAGTACCAAAGGCTAGGGACCTAATCAATACAGACATTGGTAATATGTCAGATCCAGAGTTCAGAATGACGATTCTCAAGGTTCTAGCCGGGCTCAAAAAAGGCATGGAGGACATTAGAGAAACCCTCTCGGGAGATATAAAAGCCCTTTCTGGAGAAATAAAAGAACTAAAATCTAACCAAGCTGAAATCAAAAAAGCTATTAATGAAGTGCAAACAAAAATGGAGGCTCTGATGGCTAGGATAAATGAGGCAGAAGAAAGAATTAGCGATATAGAAGACCAAATGAGAGAGAATAAAGAAGCTGAGCAAAAGAGGGACAAACAGCTACTGGATCACGAGGGGAGAATTCAAGAGATAAGTGACACCATAAGACGAAACAACATTAGAATAATTGGGATTCCAGAAGAAGAGGAAATAGAGAGGGGAGCAGAAGGTATATTGGAGAGAATTATTGGAGAGAATTTCCCCAATATGGCAGAGGGAACAAGCATCAAAATCCAGGAGGTTCAGAGAACCCCCCTCAAGATCAATAAGAATAGGTCCACACCCCGTCACCTAGTAGTAAAATTTACAAGTCTTAGTGACAAAGAGAAGATCCTGAGCAGCCCGGGAAAAGAAGTCTGTAACGTACAATGGTAAAAATATTAGATTGGCAGCAGACTTATCCACAGAGACCTGGCAGGCCAGGAAGAGCTGGCATGATATATTCAGAGTACTAAATGAGAAAAACATGCAGCCAAGAATACTATATCCAGCTAGGCTATCATTGAAAATAGAAGGAGAGATTAAAAGCTTCCAGGACAAACAAAAACTGAAAGAATTTGCAAATACCAAACCAGCTCTACAGGAAATATTGAAAGGGGTCCTCTAAGCAAAGAGAGACCCTAAAAGTAGTAGATCAGAAAGGAACAGAGACAATATACAGGAACAGTCACCTTATAGGCAATACAATGGCACTAAATTCATATCTCTCAATACTTACCCTGAATGTTAATGGGCTAAATGCCCCAATCAAAAGACACAGGGTATCAGAATGGATAAAAAAACAAAACCCATCTATATGTTGCCTACAAGAAACTCATCTTAAACCTGAAGACACCTCCAGGTTTAAAGTGAGGGAGTGGAAAAGAATTTACCATGCTAAAGGACATCAGAAGAAAGCAGGAGTGGCAATCCTTATATCAGATCAATTAGATTTTAAGCCAAAGACTATAATAAGAGATGAGGAAGGACACTATATCATACTCAAAGGAACTATCCAACAAGAAGACCTAACAATTTTAAATATCTATGCCCCTAACGTGGGAGCAGCCAACTATATAAACAAATTAATAACAAAATCAAAGAAACACATCGACAATAATACAATAATAGTAGGGGACTTTAACACTCCCCTCACTGAAATGGACAGATCATCCAAGCAAAAGATCAACAAGGAAATCAAGACCTTAAATGACACACTGGACCAGATGGACATCACAGATATATTCAGAACCTTTCATCCCAAAGCAACAGAATACACATTCTTCTCTAGTGCACATGGAACATTCGCCAGAATAGATCACATTCTTGGTCCTAAATCAGGTCTCAACCGTTATCAAAAGATTGGAATCATTCCCTGCATATTTTCAGACCACAATGCTCTGAAGCTAGAACTCAATCACAAGAGGAAATTTGGAAAGAACCCAAATACATGGAGACTAAACAGCATCCTTCTAAAGAACGAATGGGTCAACCAGGAAATTAAAGAAGAATTGAAAAAATTCATGGAAACAAATGATAATGAAAACACAACGGTTCAGAATCTGTGGGACACAACAAAGGCAGTCCTGAGAGGAAAATATATAGCGGTACAAGCCTTTCTCAAGAAACAAGAAAGGTCTCAGGTACACAACCTAACCCTACACCTAAAGGAGCTGGAGAAAGAACAAGAAAGAAAGCCTAAACCCAGCAGGAGAAGAGAAATCATAAAGATCAGAGCAGAAATCAATGAAATAGAAACCAAAAAAACAATAGAACAAATCAACGAAACTAGGAGCTGGTTTTTTGAAAGAATTAATCAGATTGATAACCCCCTGGCCAGACTTCTCAAAAAGAAAAGAGAAAGGACCCAAATAATTAAAATCATGAATGAAAGAGGAGAGATCACAACGAACACCAAAGAAATACAGACAATTATAAGAACATACTATGAGCAACTCTACGCCAACAAATTTGACAATCTGGAAGAAATGGATGCATTCCTAGAGACATATAAACTACCACAACTGAACCAGGAAGAAATAGAAAGCCTCAACAGACCCATAAGCAGTAAGGAGATTGAAACAGTCATCAAAAATCTCCAAACAAACAAAAGCCCAGGGCCAGATGGCTTCCCGGGGGAATTCTACCAAACATTTAAAGAAGAACTAATTCCTATTCTCCTGAAACTGTTCCAAAAAATAGAAATGGAAGGAAAACTTCCAAACTCATTTTATGAGGCCAGCATCACCTTGATCCCCAAACCAGACAAGGAGCCCAACAAAAAAGAGAACTACAGACCAATATCCTTGATGAACACAGATGAAAAAATTCTCGCCAAAATACTAGCCAATAGGATTCAACAGTACATTAAAAGGATTATTCACCACGACCAAGTGGGATTTATTCCAGGGCTGGAAGGCTGGTTCAACATCCGCAAATCAATCAATGTGATACAACACATTAATAAAAGAAAGAACAAGAACCATATGATACTCTCCATAGATGCTGAAAAAGCATTTGACAAAGTACAGCATCCCTTCCTGATCAAAACTCTTCAAAGTGTAGGGATAGACGGCACATACCTCAATATTATCAAAGCCATCTATGAAAAACCCACCGCAAATATCATTCTCAATGGAGAAAAACTGAAAGCTTTTCCGCTAAGGTCAGGAACACGTCAGGGATGTCCGTTATCACCACTGCTATTCAACATAGTACTAGAAGTCCTAGCCTCAGCAATCAGACAACAAAAGGAAATTAAAGGCATCCAAATCGGCAAAGAAGAAGTCAAACTATCACTCTTTGCAGATGATATGATACTCTATGTGGAAAACCCAAAAGACTCCACTCCAAAACTGCTAGAACTTGTACAGGAATTCAGTAAAGTGTCAGGATATAAAATCAATGCACAGAAATCAGTTGCATTTCTCTACACCAACAACAAGACAGAAGAAAGAGAAATTAAGGAGTCCATCCCATTTACAATTGCACCCAAAACTATAAGATACCTAGGAATAAACCTAACCGAAGAGACTAAGAATCTATACTCAGAAAACTATAAAGTACTCATGAAAGAAATTGAGGAAGACACAAAGAAATGGAAAGATGTTCTATGCTCCTGGATTAGAAGAATAAATGTTGTGAAAATGTCTATGCTACCTAAAGCAATCTACACATTTAATGCAATTCCTATCAAAGTACCATCCATTTTTTTCAAAGAAATGGAACAAATAATCCTAAAATTTATATGGAACCAGAAAAGACCTCGAATAGCCAAAGGAGTATTGAAAAAGAAAGCCAAAGTTGGTGGCATCTCAATTCCGGACTTCAAGCTCTATTACAAAGCTGTCATCATCAAGACAGCATGGTACTGGCACAAAAACAGACACATAGATCAATGGAACAGAATAGAGAGCCCAGAAATAGACCCTCAACTCTATGGTCAACTCATCTTCGACAAAGCAGGAAAGAATGTCCAATGGAAAAAAGACAGCCTCTTCAATCAATGGTGTTGGGAAAATTGGACAGCCACATGCAGAAAAAGGAAATTGGATCATTTCCTTACACCACACACGAAAATAGACTCAAAATGGATGAAGGATCTCAATGTGAGAAAGGAATCCATCAAAATCCTTGAGGAGAACACAGGCAGCAACCTCTTCGACCTCAGCCGCAGCAACATCTTCCTAGGAACATCACCAAAGGCAAGGGAAGCAAGGGCAAAAATGAACTATTGGGATTTTATCAAGATCAAAAGCTTTTGCACAGCAAAGGAAACAGTGAACAAAACCAAAAGACAACTGACAGAATGGGAGAAGATATTTGCAAATGACATATCAGATAAAGGGCTAGTGTCCAAAATCTATAAAGAACTTAGCAAACTCAACACCCAAAGAGCAAATAATCCAATCAAGAAATGGGCAGAGGACATGAACAGACATTTCTGCAAAGAAGACATCCAGATGGCCAAGAGACACATGAAAAAGTGCTCCATATCACTCGGCATCAGGGAAATACAAATCAAAACCACCATGAGATATCACCTCACACCAGTCAGAATGGCTAAAATTAACAAGTCAGGAAATGACAGATGCTGGCGAGGATGCGGAGAAAGGGGAACCCTCCTACACTGTTGGTGGGAATGCAAGCTGGTGCAACCACTCTGGAAAACAGCATGGAGGTTCCTCAAAATGTTGAAAATAGAACTACCCTATGACCCAGCAATTGCACTGCTGGGTATTTACCCTAAAGATACAAACGTAGTGATCCGAAGGGGCACGTGCACCCGAATGTTTATAGCAGCAATGTCTACAATAGCCAAACTATGGAAAGAACCTCGATGTCCATCTACAGACGAATGGATAAAGAAGATGTGGTATATATACACAATGGAATACTATGCAGCCATCAAAAGAAATGAAATCTTGCCATTTGCGACGACGTGGATGGAACTAGAGGGTATCATGCTTAGCGAAATAAGTCAATCAGAGAAAGACAACTATCATATGATCTCCCTGATATGAGGGAGAGGAGATGCAACATGGGGGGTTAAGGGGGTAGGAGAAGAGTAAATGAAACAAGATGGTATTGGGAGGGAGACAAACCATAAGTGACTCTTTTTTTTTTTTTAAGATTTTATTTATTTATTTGACAGAGAGAAATCACAAGTAGGCAGAGAGGCAGGCAGAGAGAGTGGAGGAAGCAGGCTCCCTGCTGAGCAGAAAGCCCGATGCGGGGCTCGAACCCAGGACCTGGGATCATGACCTGAGCTGAAGGCAGCGGCCTAACCCACTGAGCCACCCAGGCACCCACCATAAGTGACTCTTAATCTCACAAAACAAACTGAGGGTTGATGGGGGGAGGGGGGTTGGGAGGGGGGTGGGATTATGGACACTGGGGAGGGTATGTGCTATGGTGAGTGCTGTGAAGTGTGTAAACCTGGTGATTCACAGACCTGTACCCCTGGTGATAAAAATATATGTTTATAAAAAATAAAATTAAAAAAAAAAGAATGAAACGAATTTATTAAATGTCTGTGTCAGCATATTGTTGTCTAATATTATAGACAATGTGGCCACTACCTTGACATCAAGGAGAGTCACTGAAAGATGTATTCATAAAGGAAGTCTTCCTGGTAGAGGAGGACTCGTGGAGGTCCTTCAAGGATAGGTGTGAGCTGGATAGGCCGACTGGGGAGGGCCATATTTGGGAGTCTAAAAATAGTATGGCCAAGGCTAGGGTCTGTGAAGGGCAAAAGCATGCACAGAAATGAAGGGCAGCGAGGAAGCCTCAGTGTGGAGGAAAGGGCCAGACATGAGACATCTAATAGTTCAGATCTTGGCTTCGCAACCCTGTGTCTCCAAAAGGAGAAGAAACAGCCGCAGGGTGCCTTTTGTGAAGGGGGTTCATATGCTGATTGTTAACATTTTGTATTACCAAGCTATTTTACTTTTCTATTCTCATTCTCTGTATTTTTACATCTGTAAACTGGACATTATAGCACAGGGAATTGATATGCAAAGTACATGAGATTATGTCTCTTAAAAGACTCTGCAAACTGTAAATTGGTAAGTAGCAGGGAGGGAGGGAGGGAGGGTTTCAGTGGGATGCACTCAGAGTGTAACAGGGAACCAGGGGGCAGACTCAGGCTGTAGAAGTTAGAGGAATAAATTGGGTCCCGTCTCTTTCCCCCTGGATGCACCGCTCTGACTTTTTGGGACCTCAAGACCTCCGTATTTCCCCACAACACGGCCAAGTCACGTGAGCACGGGAGTGGGGCTATGGGGAGAAGATGGGGTGCGGATGGAAGCCCAGCCCAGCTGGGCTTCGTGGAAGGAGGGACGAGGAGAAGCAGTTTCTGAGAAAAGGCAGGAGTGCCCTAGGAAGAGACAAAATAACTTGTAGGGTTGAGTCTGCCAGAGACCATAAAAACCTCAATGTATGAAATTAGCTTGATTCTCTAAAATAGTTACATCAAGGCGGCTGTCAGGAAATCAATAGCACGCTGTAATTATGTCCATAAACATGCTGAAGAAGCAGGAGAGGTCAGAGGCAAAGGAAGGGGGGCGGCTGCAGCAGGCCTTTGAAGACATGACTCATGAAGCTTGTGGGCCCTGAAGCCACCCCAGAGGGGGCCAGCTCCTTGCTTCTGCCACAATTAATCCAGGGGGAAGGAAATTCAATTTGGCAAACATTTATTGAGCATTTGCTTCAGGCCAGGCTGGGGCAGCGGTGGTGGGCTAGGCTTTGGGTTGGTGGGCCGACCTTCCCCACTGGGTCTTACTTCGGAAACCTGCAGAGGGAGAAGTTCCTGGAGTTGACATTGGGCTAGTAAATTTGGACCTTTTAGGGAAGGAGGAGAGAGGCCTCTGCAGACACCCCAAAGACAGCTAATCCTGCTCCTGGGGGCTGTAGTAGCAGATACAAACCTCTTTTGTACTCAAAACCTCCTCCTTTAAGATTGAGTATTGTCCTTTTCGGAGAAGGAAGACTGAAACCCACAATTTCCTAGCGCTTAGCTCTATGCTTTACCTATATTATTTCATCTTCTCAAAAATATTATGAGCTGGGAATTTTTATCTCCATTTTATAGATGAAAAAATTGAGGCTCAGTATGATGAAGGGATCTTTTCAGCATCATAAGAAAAGGGAGTGGACATCTGTGTATCATTTATACCCTTTATTCTGAATTGCTTTAAGTTGTCACCGTGGTGATCAGCCCAACTTATGGTTGTTACTGATTTTGCACAGAAAATCGGAATGTGAGAGGTTTTGTGTGTGGCCTGGCAGTGTAGAGAGAAGGAAGAGGGTAAATTTGAGCAGAAGAAATAGGGGAGAGGTAGGCAGGTCTGGATGCATTTGGGGGTGAATGGACTGGACAGATGGGGCAGGAATCATTGAGCCAAGGAAGGCAGCTGGGAGAAGTACTGAGTGAGAAGTGGGCATGCTGGATCCTCGTGCCCTCCTGCCCCGGGGCTCTGGGAGAGGGTCTCAAGACGTCCTTGTCCAGGGTCTGACTCACTGACCAGCCTGTGCCTGGTGGCAGATCTAGCACTTCACAGGAAACGTGTATGGTTTTCCAAATGCCGAGAAAAATCAGCTGAGAAAACAGGAACACAGTAAAAAGTGTTTAAGTCTCCTGCGAGAATTTAAACTTAACCATCGACATAGAAACATTACTGCTTTGAAAGAATCTACTGACATGAAATTGAAAATAAGAGCAGGAAGTGCTGACCCAAAGAGCTGAAGGTGAAGGTCAAAGTGTCCAGGAACCTGGGCAGGAGCAGCTGGGTTAGAGTCCCATTGATCAGTCTCGCGTGCCGCCTTGTCTTAGGCAGAGTATCCATTGCCCTTTCTGCTGCTAATGGAGGGTCACCATTGCAAATAAAATAAATATTAGTAAGCTTTATAGCCACGGAATACTTTACAGGAGGTGTTTGGAGAAATAATAAGTTTCGGAAGTGAAACATGTCCTTAAGTTGTAATTTCGACAGGTGATTCTGCGTGGTGCTGTGAGGAGCACTAGTAGGAGCTCAGGGTATTCTCTCGTTCCCTTACTACTCGGAATGTTTATGGCTCAGATCGTCACTGTTGCATTCAGTTCTTTGCAAACAAAGAACAGAGAAATGAATGATGAACAGAGAAATGCAGAGAGAAGATGTGAATGCTGTGGTAGGAATACTATAACATTAAATCCGAAGTGGATTTTAAAATCCGAATTACCAAACACAATAACAAATGCAAAGGCAAAACCCAAATCCGACTGGGTAGACAACATGTTTTCCTCATTACAAAAGGAAACAAGCTTACGGAAATCAACGGATGCCCTAACACTCAGCTCGAAGTTGCTTTTGGACACGCTCTTACTGATTCGATAAAGGTCAAAGCAAGACAAAATAAATTCCCTATGTCTGGACTATTTGTTATGAAAAAAGAGATCAAAACTTTTGTGTAGGGCAATTAATGCTTTGTGGTTTTACAGTTTCTTCAAGAATGGTAGCTTTTAAATCTTGAAAATTAAATATTATGGTATTATCTTTTAATTTGTAAGTGATTTTTATTTGGCATTTCTTTTCTGTCATTATTTCCTTCTTTTTAAAATTTCCTTCTTTTAATATTTTTGATTATCAGGGCGCCTGGATGGCTCAGTGTGTTGGGCCTCTGCCTTCAGCTCAGGTCATGATCTCTAGGTCCTGGGATCGAGCCCCACATTGGGCTCTCTGCTCAGCGGGGAGCCTGCTTCCCCCTCTCTCTGCCTGCCTCTCTGTCTACTTGTCTTCTCTCTCTCTGTCAAATAAATAAATCTTTAAAAAAATAATATTTTTGATTATCAAGCATCTCTATCAGGGAGAGATCAGCTTTACATATAACTGAGGTATATAGACTTGATCATAATGCTTTGGCTTATAATAAAAGTCAACCATGGATTGGTTGCATATTTTTCACAGAAAACCTCTGTGATAAGCCTAAGATCCCCAAACAATTGTTTATTATTTTAAAACAGACAGATAAAGTGTTTTTAAAAATGCACAATAACTCATGATCGGGGGGGTTCCCGATAATAACTAGGAATCCTGATTTCTTGTTCCCAGATCCTGAAGATTACTATTTATTAGGTTTAGGAGCCATAACCCCACAAGGCTGGGGCACTTAGACCTGCACATTCCTCCCTTCTGCTGCTGGCCCTGATTGAAACCAGCTGTCACACATGCAGCATCAGGAAAGCAGACTGGTGAAAGGGACAAAAGCAAAAACTGCTGTTGCTACCAGTAGCAGGTGCTACTAGTGGAAATAGTCACCATTAACAAGACTTGTCTGACAGGGGAATTTAAGACTGGGTAAGGCTCTGGGGTCAGATTTCCTCTGGCCTATGAGCTGTTTACTTTCTGTCATCATGGTGTGCCCATTTCATTTTCTTTCTCAACCTCACAACCCCACTGGGGACATGTGGGTGACAGGTGACTGATGAAAGGACACTAGCTTTAGTCTTTCTTCCCTGCTGCTACTGTACCACTCACTGTGGGGACCTCTTCCGGCTCCTTTATGGTCTTGGTTCCTGTTTTGTGGAAGCCAAGCCTAGCATCATGCTCTATGTGTTTTGTGATTGTTTAGAAATATGAGTTAGAACCTGTTGGGATTAATTACAGTAAGACAGGATGGCTGGGTGGCTCAGTGGGTTAAGTGTCTGCCTTCTGCTCAGGTCATGATCTCAAGGTCCTGGGATGGAGCCCAGAGTGGGGCTCCCTGATCAGTGGGGAGTCTGCTTCTCCCTTTCCTTCAACCTGCTGCTCCCCTGCTTGCTCACTCTCTGTCTCTCTCTCTGTCAGATAAAGAAATAAAATCTTAAAAAAAATAATGATAACAAGGCTTTTTGTAACCAGATATCTGATAGGGTTAATGACACCTGTTGAAGGGGCATAGGTGTTAACAGCTGATGGTATTATAAAGCTTAATATTTGCATTTGTCTAAGCTGATGCATTACTGGGGGATGTGTCTGCTCTGGAAGGCTCTCAGTCTTTGTTTTCCCTTCTGAAAGGATATGTGGGAGAAACCGTTAGTCGCCCGTGCAGGAGTCATTGCATCTCCTTCCTGCCAACAGAATCCAGATTTTCCCCAGTGCTGTGATGAGGAGTTGTTTCGTGGAAACTTCTCCGTCTCCGGGGAGAAATGCTGAGCAGAAATGCTAGGCATGGGCTCATGGCCCTACTTGGCTAATGAGATGTAAGGGGACATTTATGGGGGTGGGGGTGGGGGTTGTCTGAAACGTTGTCTTTAGGCTTCTAAAACAGAGAGACACTGTCTCCCCAATGACGGCAGCTCTGTGGGGGAGACACCTGGCGTGGCAGGGAGCAGCTAGTCTGTGACAAAGAAGGAGACCTGCCAGCTTGCTGAGGATGCAGAGCAGAGGACTGGGAAGAACTTGGAGCTTTGGGAACCTCCTGGTGTGGGTTTCTTGACAGGCCTGGAGACCCTGCATCTCTATCCTGAGACCGCTTCACACGAGGGTTGTGAGCACCTCTACCTGGGTGGGCTGCTCTTGGCCGTGAAAAGCATCTCGGTTAGGGATAGCCTTGCCCTCTCTCAAGATGGGTTTTGTGGCGAAACACGCAGGACTTTCCAAAAGTTAAACACTCTATAAATTGAAGCCATTTATCTTTACCATACACACATACCCAGGTAGCAAAGGGTGCAATTTCATGCCTTGTGACTAGTTAGCCGGGGAAAAATTGGATAGCAGGAGGTCTCACTAAGGTCTCTCAATTCACACCCTCTAGCCGGCCAGCTGCTTTGGTCAGGTATGCACCTGACTCTGCTTTCACTGGAGACAGTGTGCTCTGGGGGGACCTACCTTGCCTCGGTTGCTACGAGACCTATTTTATCTCTGCAGAGAGTTAGCTCCGTGACCCTCGGTAAGTTAAAAAACCTCTCTGAGCAACGGATGCCTCTTCTGGAACATGGGGAAAATAGCCTGCATTCCTCACAGGGTGCTTGCCAACATCCAATGACAGAGCGTATTGTTTTTAAAGTATGTGGCAGGGAGGTGATGGTGACTGCTAGGGATGGTTACTTCGCATCCCCATCAAATTCCTATCTTGAACCCCAATCCCTAATGGGGTGGTACTAGGAGGTGGGGCCCTTGGGAGGTGGAGCCCTCATGAATGAGATTAGTGCTTTTATGAAAGCGACCCCAGTGAGCATCTCATGTCTTCTACCATGTGAGGACATGGAGAAGAAGGGTCATCTGTGAACCAGGAGGTGGGGCCTTGGGATCCACTGCTGCCTCGATCTTGGACTTCCCTGACTCCAGAACTGTGAGAAATAAATGTCTGTCATTTATAAATCCTCTAGTCTGAGGTGTTTCTGCCATAGCAGCCTACACGGAGGAGGACAGTGATGATGTAATGACGATTGTGATAGTGATGGTGGCAGAGATGAGTTTGTGCCATCTGGCCGTCAGTAGGATTCTGCAAATAACCAACAGTAGCCAGGGTGGGAGATAGATGGAAGAAGGTCATGGAACAGGTGGGAAATCTGTGAACCCTGAGGTATGAAACTTAGGAGGAGGATAGATGTCAGTGCAGCTGGGAGCCATGGGTAACCTTCTCCTCAGTGCAGCACTGTTCCCCTGCCAGCTGGACCTAGGACCTCCTCACATACTTTGCTCTGACACATTCAGAAAGAGTTTCAATTCAAGTGGATTTTTTTTCTCCTAACCCAAATATGGTCCAAGTGGCCATAGGCCTTCAACTCTAAGCCTCCCTTTCCTGGATCTGCCTGCCTGGCAGCAGAGCCCTGGGCCCCAGCAGAGCATTGTCTCTTTCTGTATTCTGTGTGAACACCCAGACCATTCTTTCCTTACAAGTGTACCTTTCTCCACAGAATCGGTGTTTCTCTTAACTTTTTGTAAATTGAGTCATATTGTTAGTGTGGTTGGAGAGCTTGCTAGCTACGAGAATCCCATGGGGACCTCTTAGGTACAATAGCTAAGTGGGTGAGGAATAAAGGTTGGAGTCTGGTGGAATCAGATTGTTCAGTGTAGAGCATGCTATCTGTCCAAAACATTTCCCTCTGTTTCTCCTTTATGATCCTTTCCTCATCAGGATGTGTGTCCTATACATAGGAACATTAGTTCCTCAATGTGATGGGCACAGCCACAGTCCAGCCCAGGTGAACTCCTATTCACACTTCAAAGCCCACTCAATTGTCCCCTCTTTTCTGCAGCTTTCTTTGACTATTCTCTTATTAATGAATTGTTAGGTTTATTTTGATCCCTAGAAAGTTTTCACTGTAGCACTTACAGGTATTTGTTTACTTGTCTGTCTCCCTCTGTTTGAATATGAGTTTCCTAAGGGCAGGGATCATGTCTTAAATATCTTTGTTATCACCTGCACTGGCATGATGCCCTGCATATGGAAAAAAGTAATCAATAAACATTTGTTGAATTAAATTGAATTTGTAGGTTAGCTTTGCTTAAGGGAGAACACACCTGTATTCATTTCACAAAAGAATTCTTGGCTATATAAATCATTATGCCAAAGGATCTCTTTAAAGGGTAAGCCCCCTGGTGTATTTACAGCAGGATGTAATTTCAAATTCCACATCCCTTTTTGAAGGAGTACATTTCCTGCTTCGAGTGGGATGGGACAACATTCCCACCTTGAACCTGCAATCGGCACGTCGCACACATGCAGGCACAGCCTTCACGAGATTAATAGTCCACAGATTGATGGTTTTTTTTTTCCTTCTGCCCTCCAGTATCTGAAGGGAACCACTGGGCCTGCAGCCCTGGTGGGTGGGGGCATCTAGGACACAGCCGGAGCTTCTGCACCGCCTGCAGTGTGCTGAAGAGCAGGGCCATGGTGGAAGGCTGATCCTCCGGAGGACAGGCGTATGTGCGGCCTCCTGTCTCTCGGTACCCAGAGCAGCCCATTTCAATTCACCCCCAAATCACCCGTCTGTCATCACCCATTAAATGTGTTTGTAAGGAGCTGTAAAATATTGAGGGTGATGCTTTTTGGCACTAATATTGCTATTAATATTGATATCCCTTGTAATGCTAACATCATATTAATAATGCTTCTTGTAGGCTCCTCAGACTTGTCTTCTTCTTCACTCTTCGTATCCCTCGCCTTGCCCTGCAGCTTATTTTTAAGGATTTTAAGAAGTTATCGATCACGTAATAAAAGGGAGCGAGAAATCAAACCTGGCCTTTACTCATCTGTAATAGGGTATGTGTTGGAATGGTCCTTCTCTAAACAAATGGGTTTCCTCTTTGACCAAGGCAGAGCCTGGTGGATCTTTAATTGTTCATTTATGCCCTGGAAATTACGGGGCTCAGCTGTTGCTCAGGTACTGTGGAAGGGGCTGGGAGCCAGAGATGAAGAGCCAGGGTCCTGCCTTTCTGACAATGGTGGGGGGGGGGGGCCTAGGATGAGTGGTAAAGCAGCGCAGAGGAGCTCCCCTTCCAGCTTGACACAGAAGGCCGCCCTCGGGAAAGACTTTCCAGGGTTACTGACAACAGAAACCAGCCCTGTTATGCGCTGAACTGTGTCCCCCCATCCCTGGGTTCGAACCCCAGTGCTTCAGAATGTGACTGTATTTGGAGATAGAGGCTTTAAGGATATGATTACAGTAAAATCAATTAACTAGGGTGGGTCTTAATTCATGTCACTGGTGTCCTTATAGGAAGAGGACTTAGGACAGAGACACACACAGGGAAGGCTGTGTGAGGACCCAGGGAGGAGATGGCCATCTGTAAGCCAAGAGAGATACCTCAGGAAAAACAACCCCGCAGAGCCTTGATTTTGGACTTTTAGCCTCCAGAGCTATGAGAGATTTCTCTTCTGTGGAAGCCCCCATCTGTGACACTTTGTTATGGCAGCTCTAGGTGAATAATACGGGTCCTAAGGTGGCTGGGTCTACCTGACAGTCCCTATCTCAGGGTAATTTGGGAACCAGAAGGGTGGACGAGATCCCACAGGAAAGGATGTTAATGGAGAAGAGAATAAGGGAACACCAATACTCTTTGAGAACTGGGCTTCTCAGACTTCTGTTTTTTCACAAAATCTAGTGTACGGCACAAAAGCCACAGTCAAAGCTATGTGCAGAAGGCATGAGTGAACTCTACATGCAGGCCTGTGCTAAGTAGGTGCTAGGGTCACAGAGTGCTCTCTTCTGGTGGCCACAGACAGAAAACAGGTGATTAATACGTTATATGTTTTTCCCAATTATTTGTTAGTGCCTTTGTGTTTATAAAGTTCTTCCCTATACCTTAATCACGCGCACTTTACACTTCGTGTGCATGGAGAGTTACTTATCCACAGCTGATGAAGGCAGAAACGTAAGTTCAGAGGAGCCCCATTGAGGACCCTTCCCTTCTTAGCTGGGAGGATTGCTTGTAGGTACATCTGCCTGGAGATCAGCAATGAGTCAGGACTGTGTCTGTCAGATGACCTGGAGCAGGCTATTCCTGTCCAAACCGTGCCCCAGGAACAGTGCACTCTGGCCTCCAGTGGAAACCCAAGCAGTTACTTTATTATAGGAGGCTTTAGAATAGAATTTGCTCCCTATTTCACAAAGGGTGGGATTTTCTTATAAAAACATCCTTGCCCCAGCAGGCTCTTCTTTTCCCCAGCTACCCCTATTTTAGGGTCTTCTATTCCTCAAACATCCTCTTTTCAAGCCCTCCCCATCCGGGTCCAGGCCTTCAGCCCCACCAACCCTACATTTACCAACCAGCACCAACCAGATCCCAGCCCAAGACCCATATCTTGCACGTGCTGTTACCCCAGGCTCTGGCAAACACCAGCTGGTCTCCCATGGCTCAGCCTTTGCTTACTTTAGAAGGGGGAGAGGTGGCAGAAGCCAGAGAGAAGCCTCAGCCGCTTCAGCTTCAGACCTGCCTCTCCACTGCAAAGTGCCTGCTGGTGTCCTTCCAGGGATTCCTGAAGGCAAAGGGAACTTACAAATAAATCCTCTCGATAGACCCCCTGGTTTAGGCTGCATGAGGACTTCTTCCTCTGGTCTAGGAGAAAACTAGCTAATGTGTACTTCCTCCTTGAAAAAAAAAAACAACCTCAACCTCGTTTTGCTCGAGGCACAGTCTCCTTTCATCCTGGCCTGGTTTTCGTTACAGAATATTCTTCTACAAACTCTGGGCTGTATGGGGTGTGTGGAGTTTTGCTCTGATCTCCAGATTTCTCTCCTGATACCAGGGAAGATTTCAGTGCACACTCCTGCCAGTACTTTACCTAGAAAGCTCTCACTGTGCTGGGGCTGGAAGCCAGGCTTCCAGGTTCCAGGTTCCAATCCCACATCCTTTCTTGCCTATGTACTTTGAAGGGTTGTCTAGCATGCCGTATGAATCTGGGTGAGTTTTGACTTGTGGTAGCTTTTTAAATCCTGGCACACAGAGCGTACTCATCCATTAATCCAGACTGTAGCACTTCTGTACTATGGCTACTAGATGACATTCTAAGTGTTGGCAGACTCGAGATAAATAAAACAAAACCGGGGGGAGGAGTCAAGATGGCGGAGAAGTAGCAGGCTGAGACTACTTCGGATAGCGGGAGATCAGCTAAATAGCTTATCTAAAGATTGCAAACACCTACAAATCCAACGGGAGACTGAAGAGAAGAAGAACAGCAATTCCAGAAACAGAAAATCAACCACTTTCTGCAAGGTAGGACTGGCAGAGAAGTGAATCCAAAGCGACGGGAAGATAGACCGCGGGGGGAGGGGCCGGATCCCGGCAAGCGGCGGAGCAACGGAGCACAAAATCGGGACTTTTAAAAGTCTGTTCTGCTGAGGGACATCGCTCCAGAGGCTTAACTGGGGTGAAGCCCAGGCGGGGTCAGCGCGGCCTCAGGTCCCGCAGGGTCGCAGAAGGATCGGGGGTGTCTGAGTGTCGCAGAGCTTACCGGTATTAGAACGGGGAAGCCGGCTGCAGAGACAGAGCCGAGGAGTGACTCTCAGCTCAGGGTTGCCTTGAACCGGTCGCAGGCTCGGTCAGCTCGGAGCGCGCCCGGAGGCCAGGGTGACGGGAGTCATTTGGCACTGTTCTCTGAGGGCGCACTGAGGAGTGGGGCCCCGGGCTCTTGGCTCCTCCGGGCCGGAGACCGGGAGGCCGCCATCTTTATTCCCGTCCTCCGGACTCTACGGAAAGCGCTCAGGGAACAAAAGCTCCCCAAAGCGAACCCGAGCGGATGACTCAGCGCGGCCCCGGGTAAGGGCGGTGCAACTCTGCCTGGGGCAAAGACGCTTGAGAATCACTACAACAGGCCCCTCCCCCAGAAGATCAACGGGAAACCCAGCCAGAACCAAGTTCACCTACCAAGGAGAGCGGCGGAATCCCAGAGGAGAAGAAAGCAAAGCACGGAACTCATGGCTTTCTCCCCATGATTTTTTAGCCTTGCAGTTAATTTAATTTTTTTTCTTTTTCAATTTTTTTTTCTCTTCTTCTGCTAAATTTTTTTTAACTTTTACCGTTTTCTTTTTTTAACGTTTTTAAAATAGTTTATCTAATATATATATATTTTTTTCCTCTTTTTATATTTTTTCTTTATCGGCTTTCTTTTTTTTAATAGTTTTTTTTTTCTTTCTTTCTGAACCCCTTTTTATCCCCTTTCTCCCCCCTCACAATTCGGGATATCTTCTGATTTGGCTAAAGCATATTTTCCTGGGGTTGTTGCCACCCTTTGAGTATTTTACTTGCTCCTTCATAAACTCTTATCTGGACAAAATGACAAGGCGGAAAAATTCACAACAAAAAAAAGAACAAGAGGCAGTACCAAAGGCTAGGGACCTAATCAATACAGACATTGGTAATATGTCAGATATAGAGTTCAGAATAATGATTCTCAAGGATCTAGCCGGGCTTGAAAAAGGCATGGAAGATATTAAAGCAACCCTCTCAGGAGATATAAAAGCCCTTTCTGGAGAAATAAAAGAACTAAAATCTAACCAAGTTGAAATAAAAAAAGCTATTAATGAGGTGCAATCAAAAATGGAGGCTCTCACTGCTAGGATAAATGAGGCAGAAGAAAGAATTAGGGATATAGAAGATCAAATGACAGAGAATAAAGAAGCTGAGCAAAAGAGGGACAAACAGGTACTGGACCACGAGGGGAGAATTCGAGAGATAAGTGACACCATAAGACGAAACAACATTAGAATAATTGGGATTCCAGAAGAAGAGGAAACAGAGAGGGGAGCAGAAGGTATATTGGAGAGAATTATTGGAGAGAATTTCCCCAATATGGCAAAGGGAACAAGCATCAAAATCCAGGAGATTCAGAGAACCCCCCTCAAAATCAATAAGAATAGGTCCACACCCCGTCACCTAATAGTAAAATTGACAAGTCTTAGTGACAAAGAAAAGATCCTGAAAGCAGCCCGGGAAAAGAAGTCTGTAACGTACAATGGTAAAAATATTAGATTGGCAGCAGACTTATCCACAGAGACCTGGCAGGCCAGGAAGAGCTGGCATGATATATTCAGAGTACTAAATGAGAAAAACATGCAGCCAAGAATACTATATCCAGCTAGGCTATCATTGAAAATAGAAGGAGAGATTAAAAGCTTCCAGGACAAACAAAAACTGAAAGAATTTGCAAATACCAAACCAGCTCTACAGGAAATATTGAAAGGGGTCCTCTAAGCAAAGAGAGACCCTAAAAGTAGTAGATCAGAAAGAAACAGAGACAATATACAATAACAGTCACCTTACAGGCAATACAATGGCACTAAATTCATATCTCTCAATACTTACCCTGAATGTTAATGGGCTAAATGCCCCAATCAAAAGACACAGGGTATCAGAATGGATCAAAAAACAAAACCCATCTATATGTTGCCTACAAGAAACTCATCTTAAACCCGAAGACACCTCCAGGTTTAAAGTGAGGGGGTGGAAAAGAATTTACCATGCTAATGGACATCAGAAGAAAGCAGGAGTGGCAATCCTTATATCAGATCAATTAGATTTTAAGCCAAAGACTATAATAAGAAATGAGGAAGGACACTATATCATACTCAAAGGAACTGTCCAACAAGAAGATCTAACAATTTTAAATATCTATGCCCCTAACGTGGGAGCAGCCAACTATATAAACCAATTAATAACAAAATCAAAGAAACACATCGACAAGAATACAATAATAGTAGGGGATTTTAACACTCCCCTCACTGAAATGGACAGATCATCCAAGCAAAAGATCAACAAGGAAATCAAGGCCTTAAATGACACACTGGACCAGATGGACATCACAGATATATTCAGAACATTTCATCCCAAAGCAACAGAATACACATTCTTCTCTAGTGCACATGGAACATTCTCCAGAATAGATCTCATTCTTGGTCCTAAATCAAGTCTCAACCGGTATCAAAAGATTGGGATCATTCCCTGCATATTTTCAGACCACAATGCTCTAAAGCTAGAACTCAATAACAAGAGGAAATTTGGAAAGAACCCAAATACATGGAGACTAAACAGCATCCTTCTAAAGAATGAATGGGTCAACCAGGAAATTAAAAAAGAATTGAAAAAAATTATGGAAATAAATGATAATGAAAACACAACAGTTCAGAATCTGTGGGACACAACAAAGGCAGTCCTGAGAGGAAAATATATTGTGGTACAAGCCTTTCTCAAGAAACAAGAAAGGTCTCAGGTACACAACCTAACCCTACACCTAACAGAGCTGGAGAAAGAACAAGAAAGAAAGCCTAAACCCAGCAGGAGAAGAGAAATCATAAAGATCAGAGCAGAAATCAATGAAATAGAAACAAAAAAAACAATAGAACAAATCAACGAAACTAGGAGCTGGTTTTTTGAAAGAATTAATCAGATTGATAAACCCCTGGCCAGACTTATCAAAAAGAAAAGAGAAAGGACCCAAATAAATAAAATCATGAATGAAAGAGGAGAGATCACAACGAACACCAAAGAAATACAGACAATTATAAGAACATACTATGAGCAACTCTACGCCAACAAATTTGACAATCTGGAAGAAATGGATGCATTCCTAGAGACATATAAACTACCACAACTGAACCAGGAAGAAATAGAAAGCCTGAACAGACCCATAACCAGTAAGGAGATTGAAACAGTCATCAAAAATCTCCAAACAAACAAAAGCCCAGGGCCAGACGGCTTCCCGGGGGAATTCTACCAAACATTTAAAGAAGAACTAATTCCTATTCTCCTGAAACTGTTCCAAAAAATAGCAATAGAAGGAAAACTTCCAAACTCATTTTATGAGGCCAGCATCACCTTGATCCCAAAACCAGACAAGGATCCCAACAAAAAAGAGAACTACAGACCAATATCCTTGATGAACACAGATGCAAAAATTCTCGCCAAAATACTAGCCAATAGGATTCAACAGTACATTAAAAGGATTATTCACCACGACCAAGTGGGATTTATTCCAGGGCTGCAAGGTTGGTTCAACATCCGCAAATCAATCAATGTGATACAACACATTAATAAAAGAAAGAACAAGAACCATATGATCCTCTCCATAGATGCTGAAAAAGCATTTGACAAAGTACAGCATCCCTTCCTGATCAAAACTCTTCAAAGTGTAGGGATAGAGGGCACATACCTCAATATTATCAAAGCCATCTATGAAAAACCCACCGCAAATATCATTCTCAATGGAGAAAAACTGAAAGCTTTTCCGCTAAGGTCAGGAACACGGCAGGGATGTCCGTTATCACCACTGCTATTCAACATAGTACTAGAAGTCCTAGCCTCAGCAATCAGACAACAAAAGGAAATTAAAGGCATCCAAATCGGCAAAGAAGAAGCCAAACTATCACTCTTCGCAGATGATATGATACTCTATGTGGAAAACCCAAAAGACTCCACTCCAAAACTGCTAGAACTTGTCCAGGAATTCAGTAAAGTGTCAGGATATAAAATCAATGCACAGAAATCAGTTGCATATCTCTACACCAACAACAAGACAGAAGAAAAAGAAATTAAGGAGTCCATCCCATTTACAATTGCACCCAAAACTATAAGATACCTAGGAATAAACCTAACCAAAGAGACTAAGAATCTATACACAGAAAACTATAAAGTACTCATGAAAGAAATTGAGGAAGACACAAAGAAATGGAAAAATGTTCCATGCTCCTGGATTGGAAGAATAAATATTGTGAAAATGTCTATGCTACCTAAAGCAATCTACACATTTAATGCAATTCCTATCAAAGTACCATCCATTTTTTTCAAAGAAATGGAACAAATAATCCTAAAATTCATATGGAACCAGAAAAGACCTCGAATAGCCAAAGGAGTATTGAAAAAGAAAGCCAAAGTTGGTGGCATCACAATTCCGGACTTCAAGCTCTATTACAAAGCTGTCATCATCAAGACAGCATGGTACTGGCACAAAAACAGACACATAGATCAATGGAACAGAATAGAGAGCCCAGAAATAGACCCTCAACTCTATGGTCAACTCATCTTCGACAAAGCAGGAAAGAATGTCCAATGGAACAAAGACAGCCTCTTCAATCAATGGTGTTGGGAAAATTGGACAGCCACATGCAGAAAAATGAAATTGGATCATTTCCTTACACCACACACGAAAATAGACTCAAAATGGATGAAGGATCTCAATGTGAGAAAGGAATCCATCAAAATCCTCGAGGAGAACACAGGCAGCAACCTCTTCGACCTCAGCCGCAGCAACATCTTCCTAGGAACATCACCAAAGGCAAAGGAAGCAAGGGCAAAAATGAACTTTTGGGATTTTATCAAGATCAAAAGCTTTTGCACAGCAAAGGAAACAGTGAACAAAACCAAAAGACAACTGACAGAATGGGAGAAGATATTTGCAAATGACATATCAGATAAAGGGCTAGTGTTCAAAATCTATAAAGAACTTAGCAAACTCAACACCCAAAGAACAAATAATCCAATCAAGAAATGGGCAGAGGACATGAACAGACATTTCTGCAAAGAAGACATCCAGATGGCCAACAGACACATGAAAAAGTGCTCCATATCACTCGGCATCAGGGAAATACAAATCAAAACCACCATGAGATATCACCTCACACCAGTCAGAATGGCTAAAATTAACAAGTCAGGAAATGACAGATGCTGGCGAGGATGCGGAGAAAGGGGAACCCTCCTACACTGTTGGTGGGAATGCAAGCTGGTGCAACCACTCTGGAAAACCGCATGGAGGTTCCTCAAAATGTTGAAAATAGAACTACCCTATGACCCTGCAATTGCACTGCTGGGTATTTACCCTAAAGATACAAACGTAGTGATCCGAAGGGGCACATGTACCCGAATGTTTATAGCAGCAATGTCTACAATAGCCAAACTATGGAAAGAACCTAGATGTCCATCAACAGACGAATGGATAAAGAAGATGTGGTATATATACACAATGGAATACTATGCAGCCATCAAAAGAAATGAAATCTTGCCATTTGCGACGACGTGGATGGAACTAGAGGGTATCATGCTTAGCGAAATAAGTCAATCGGAGAAAGACAACTATCATATGATCTCCCTGATATGAGGGAGAGGAGATGCAACATGGGGGGTTGAGGGGGTAGGAGAAGAGTAAATGAAACAAGATGGGATTGGGAGGGAGACAAACCATAAGTGACTCTTAATCTCACAAAACAAACTGAGGGTTGATGGGGGGAGGGGGTTGGGAGAGGGGGTGGGGTTATGGATATTGGGGAGGGTATGTGCTATGGTGAGTGTTGTGAAGTGTGTAAACCTGGCGATTCGCAGACCTGTACCCCTGGGGATAAAAATATATGTTTATAAAGCTGTAAAAAAAAAAAAAAAAAAAAAGAAAGAAAGGATGAATACCCAAGTTTTGTAGCAACATGGACGGGACTGGAAGAGATTATGCTGAGTGAAATAAGTCAAGCAGAGAGAGTCAATTATCATATGGTTTCACTTATTTGTGGAGCATAACAAATAGCATGGAGGACAAGGGGAGATGGAGAGGAGAAGGGAGTTGAGGGAAATTGGAAGGGGAGGTGAACCATGAGAGACTATGGACTCTGAAAAACGATCTGAGAATTTTGAAGGGGTGGGGGGTGGGAGGTTGGGGGCACCAGGTGGTGGGTATTGTAGAGGGCACGGATTGCATGGAGCACTGGGTGTGGTGCAAAAATAATGAATACTGTTATGCTGAAAAAAATAAAAATTAAAAAAAAAATAAAACAAAACCCTTCTACTCATTGAAATTACATTGGGGATGAGAAACATGTAAATTAAAAATTGCAATAAAAAGCTCATAGTTCTGCCCTTTGAGAATACCACCTTCCTCGGTGAACATTAGGATGAACATTCTGGAGGCACTCAGACATAGAAAGGCATAATCCCTTCCTTTTAAAACTGCAAGGCCTGAGGCCCAGAGAAGGGAGGAGAGAAGGAAGCTCCTACTTGAAGCTCTAGTGTGGCTGACACTGTGCTGGGCCTTTACTTGCTCCGTGACTCATGGGGAGGAGCTCGGGGTCAGGGCAAAGCAGGGGACAGGACTGCAGCCCCAGTGCTCCCCTTAGGGCTTGGAGCAGACTGTGTTTTTCACTGGGGACCCTCCCTGCAGGGCCTCTAGCACTCTCCTACACCTGCAAAGTCCAGCACCGTGCCTCAGGGGCCAACTGAGCTGCTCCCACTGCTCCCACGCTTTTTTTTTTTTTTTAAATTTAAATTTAAATATTTTTAAATTTAAATTTAAATATTTTTAAATTTAATTTTATTTTTTCAGTGTTCCAAGATTCATTGTTTATGCACCACACCCAGTGCTCCATGCAATACGTGCCCTCCTTAATACCCACCACCAGGCTCACCCATCCCCCCACCCACTCCCCTCCAAAACCTTCAGTTGTTTCTCAGAGTCCACAGTCTCTCATGCTTCATCTCCCCTCAAATTTCCCCCTATTCACTTTTCCTCTCCTTCTAATGTCCTCCATGTTATTTCTTATGCTCCACAAGTAAGTGAAACCGTATGATAATTGACTCTCTCTGCTTGACTTATTTCGCTCAGCATAATCTCCTCCAGTCCCATCCATGTTGATACAAAAGTTGGGTATTCATCCTTTCTGATAGAGGCGTAATACTCCATTGTACATATGGACCATATCTTCTTTTTCTATTCATCTGTTGAAGGGCATCTTGGCTCTTTCCACAGTTTGGCTATTGTGGCCATTGCTGCTATGAAC
Organism: Lutra lutra; assembly: GCF_902655055.1. Taxonomy (NCBI): domain Eukaryota; kingdom Metazoa; phylum Chordata; class Mammalia; order Carnivora; family Mustelidae; genus Lutra; species Lutra lutra. The sequence goes on along the minus strand of NC_062279.1, from coordinate 44,146,525 downwards.
ACTGGGGTACAAATGGCCCTTCTTTTCACTCCATCTGTATCTTTGGGATAAATACCCAGTAGTGCAAGTTCAGGGTCATAGGGCAGCTCTATTTTTAATTTCTTAAGGAATCTCCACACTGTTCTCCAAAGTGGCTGCACCAACTTGCATTCCCACCAACAGTGTAAGAGGGTTCCCCTTTCTCCACATCCTTCCCAACACATGTTGTTTCTTGTCTTGTTGATTTTGTCCATTCTGACTGGTGTAAGGTGGTATCTCAATGTGGTTTTGATTTGAATCTCCCTGGTGGCTAGGGATGATGAACATTCAAGATATGTCTCCAAAGGCAAAGGAAACAAAAGCGAAAATGAACTTTTGGGACTTCATCAAGATCAAAAGCTTCTGCACAGCAAAGGAAACAGTCAACAAAACAAAGAGGCAACCCATGGAATGGAGAAGATATTTTCAAATGACACTACAGACAAAGGGCTGATATCCAAGATCTATTAAGAACTCCTCAAAATCAACACTCCAAAAACATAATTGTTGGGTCGGTGGCTCCGGGAATGCAGGAGGAACAATAAAAATGGCCACCGGCTGCCCTCTTCCTTTACCCATGACTCTCCCGCCAGAAGGACGTATGCAGAGGACATGTCACCATAAATAAGCCAATACCTATGCAGGAAACAGGAGCACCGGGACGGCCCCCTACTCTCCAATCACCAAATACCTTACCTTATATGGTTGTAAACCTATGCTCTGTCTTCACCCAAATAAAAGACCCACTCAACCCCCTCCCAAGCATGTCTTCCCCAACTCTCCTCTCCAGAGTCTCGGAACCTCGCCCAAGGGCACCTTTAATAAACCTTCCCTTGTGCCTATGTCGCCTGGTGTCGTGTGTATCTCACCTGTAAAACCTTACAAGAATCACGTCAAAAAATGGACAGAAGACAGGAGCTGCTCCCATCTACCTAGGAGCTCTACCCTTCCAATTCTTCCTGGGAGCAACCCGCCTGGCCAGCCCAGCTGGAGGCCTTTTCAGGCCCTGTCTCTGCCTGCTCCCATGCTCAACCTCTCTCCCAGAGGCAGGGCTGGAACCGCTCCTTCCATCGGGGCAGGTGGGGTATGGGAAGTCTGACACTGGCTCTTGGCAGTAGGGTCAGAGCTGACAGCCCCCTTCTATCTTGCTTCTATCCCTGACCTTGCTCTTTCACACCCCCGGGTTTGTTTCCTTCACTCCTGGGTAGAATATAAGAAACAGCACAGAGGACCACGGTGGAAGGGAGGGAACGAGGAATGGGAAGTCATCAGGGAGGGAGAAAATCCATGAGAGACTCTTAACTCTAGGAAACAAACCAAGGGTTGCAGAAGGGGAGGTAGGTGGAGATACGGTAACCGGGTGACAGGCATTAAGGAGGGCACGTGATATGATGAGCACTGGGTGTTACACGCAACTGATGAATCATTGAACACTACATCTGAAACTAATGATGTTCTGTACATTGGCTAACTGGATTAAACAAAATAAAAAACAACCCCTTGGTGTGGCCAGACGGAGCCCCGCTTCCCAGCACCCATTAGCCACATGCATCCCCGGCTTCCCCAGATGGGGCGGCTGCTCCTTGGGCAGCAGGGGCAGTTGTGAGGAGCGTGCTCCCATGTCCACTTCTCCTTCCCTTTTCAGGAGCTGCGTCTGCATTTCCTCGAAGGAGCTGGGGCTCAGCTCTCTGCCTCCCCAGCATGTGGGCCCGGGGCCAATGAGGATTTTCTCAGAGGCAGTCTAGTTGGTGCTGCTGCTGAGCGGCTAGGCTACCGCAGGGGCTGGATGTGAGGGCTCTCCCCTCTCCCACCCCTTGAGGAAGGCTGGAGCCTGTGTGTCCCAGTGGCTCCAGCCTGTGTGTGTGGCCAGACCCTCTGCTTTGATCCCACATCAGAGTCCAGCTTTATTATTTTTCCAGGCACTGTGATTATCCCCCTAATCATGCCAGGAAATGAAAAGCCACAGACGCTTTCTGTTCAGTGGCCCTGTAGATCTCTGTTGTATTATGAATGTGAAAGTTGATTGAACCTGGGAAACAATTTGAAGGCAGAGCTTCTGAAGTGACCTTGATAAGCGGGAGCCTCGCCCAAGGTCGAGGGCAGCTCAGGCCGGCTTTGAGTGTGAAGCTGGATGGGGGGGGCTGCAGTGTGTTGCCCCCGGTGGCTCTGCCTCTCCCCTGGAGGTCTGAGTGGCACAGGACGCAGCCACCAGGAGCTACAGGACTCATCCAGCCCAGTCCTGGGTGTCTCAGAAGAGGAGCACACTGACCCCCCAAGACCGACTCACATGTTCTGGCCTCTGCAGAGTTAGGGGCCCCCTGTTCCGTCTCCTACTTCCCACCTCACCTGTCTGGTGCTGGACCCATCTCCACAGCTGTCTCTCTGCCCACCTGCGCCCCATTGTGCTGGCTTTCCAGGGTGGATGGGTGTCAGCTTTATGAGTGCAGCGACAATGATGCTGATGAGAACCTGACCATTACCCTGGGTGTTTTAAATATCACAAGTAATTGAGTCTGTGTAACAATTGCATAGGAACTCAGGTTCCTTGCTTCCCAGTTTGCCCACCAGCTCCTTTCCCACACTCAGGTCAAACCCGGACTCTTATCTTATCAAGACCTAATTGCAGGGAAAAGAAAGCAGGGGGAAGGTTCTTCACTTCTGACCCTTTTCTGAAACACAAATTTCTGCCTGAGGATGACTGCTTACCTCCCCTTTTCCTGTCTCTCCCTGCCTGCCCCCTTCCCTCACCTCATGTCTTCAGTGCATCTGTCTGCCCCTCTGGATGGGCTCTGCCCCCCAATCCCCTGCAGTGTGTCTGCGCTGGAGAGCTCAGCCAGAGCCGCCCTGCGAGCCTCACCACAGTCTGTGTGCAGGGCTCCACGCTCTCTCTGCTCTTTGCCTCCTGCTACGAATATCTTTAATTTCATCATTTATCTCCTGCCTTCCCTACTGAATGTCATGAATATTGTTTCCACAGATAGCCTGCTCATTTTTAAGAGTGTATTTGCTCTTCTGTGGGCTTGGGATGGGACAGCCCAGGTGCACATAGAGAAAACAACTTATAAAATGAATATCGTGAGGACCATCCTTCCTCCCAGAGGCAGTGGGGCTATAAGGCAGAAAGGGAGGTGCACAGGTCCTTAAGGAGAGAGATGATCGAGGCCAGTTCCTGTGGTCTGGGTCTGAAAGGGCCCCCACACCACAGCAAACCCCATGTCCATGGTTTCTTAAAGGTAGTTTCCCAATTATACAGCAGATGCTCTTTCAACAAACATGTACTGAGTATGCATTGTGGGGGACAGGCTAACTATTTTACATGCCAGGTGCTGTTCCGAGTGCCTGACAGGCGGTCGCCTACTGAATCCTTACAGCAACCTGAGCAGCTGGGTAATGATGTTCTATCTTCAGCATGTTACAGATGAGGAAACTGAGGCACAATGAGGTTAAGTAAATTGTCCAAGTGTACAAAGCTACCAGTGGCAGAGACAGCACTCCAGGCAAGCTGAGGGGACTATAGGTTGCCTCTCTAGGATCTCCTGCTTCTTAGCTGCTGCATTCCAGCCCTGGGAGAACCAGCACGGTGAGGACGTGTGGGTGCCACACACCGGAGGTATGGGGGCTCTCCTGGGCTTGGGAGGGCAGAGGAAGCTTCTTGGGGAACGTGGCACTGTATCTGGGTGTTCACAGAGGGATAGGGTTCAAAGGCATAAAGGAGACAGGACACTGTAGGCAGGAAGAGTGGAAATATCAGGAACACGGTTTGAGCGGGGAGAGAGGGAGGGGAGGGGATGGGGGAAAGTGAGTGTGTGTTTGTCCATGAGGAAGGGACGAGACTGAAATCCTTCCAATCTGTTTTCAGACGTTCTGTTGGCAGAAGGTCTGAGGCTCCATTTTGGGGGATCTGAGCTGAGGTGGTGAGGAGGAGCCTTGGGCCGGTGGGGACCATCAGGGGAGTGACCGTGACCCCTCTCTAACCTTGCCATAGACTTGTCGCAATGCGTTTTCTGCTTTCCCCCCTGCCTTTCCAAATGTAAACCACCAGCCTGGTGCAGACTGCCATTTCCAGCTGTCATGGTATTAAGTGTAAAAAAACAACAACACATATTTATTTTATGTTATTTACAAACTGTAATGTTCAGCGGGAAAAGAAATTGAGATTTCTGGGCAAAGAGGAGGCGTCTGACGTTCTGATTAACTCAGCCTGCCATTGCAGATGCCTTGGAGGGACGGAATGGCCCTGCCTGGGGGTCAGAAAGAAGGCGGTGAGGGGCAATGCTGAAGGATGGGAGGGCCCAGAAGGTGAAGGGTGGGCAGTGAAGCCTTTAGTAGAGTGTTCCTGGGATCCGGGCTTCCCGGGTCAGAAGCACAGCATTTGGTTGCCATAATGAACAGTGATGATGAGCGTTGGCAAGCCCGGCCAGGCAGCGTGTTCTCAGCAGCGTGTGTGTGTGTGTGTGTGTGTGTGCGCACGCGCATGCACAAGCACATGCACACATGTGTGTGCTGTTTGGTAATGCCGTGTGTGTGCCAACTGCCATGTTTCTTCCTGAGAGACTCAGACCTAACTTCTCCAGCAGTAATCATATTGAGTTCTCATCTCCCAAGCCTCCTTTGGTAGCTATGACACCTTCCCCTGATGGGGAGACCAAGAAGGGAGAGAAAGTGGAGGCGGGACATCTCACTTTGTGTTGATGCAGAACTGTATTCCTAAAATCCCGGAAGAACGGGATTTTAGGTTCTCCATCTCTCCATCTCTCCCCTTCGTAGTGGCTTGTTCACACTGGCTTCCCAGCTCTCCTGAGATACCAGAAGCACAGCCTCCCCTCTACCCATACTCTACCACATCCCCGGTCCCCCTCGCACAGGACTGGACTCCTGACCATGACTGATCTGCTTAGCTCAGATATGGGGCCTTTGTGGAAGCTCCTGGAAGAGAAACCGTTTGTCCCCGGGAATGGAGCCGGTAAGAACAGAGGGGCTGTAGCGACCAAATAACCCCCTGAATGGAAGAGCCTGTGTGCAGGTGAGCTTTGAATGGGGGAAGGTGAGGGTGGCAGATGATGAACAGGGTCCTGGTAACATCCTTGGAGCCCCTGGGTGAGTCTGGGCGGGAAGCTAGTCAACCCGCAGACTTCGCAGGCGGGGATCATAATAGATTCTATTTTTCTCCTTTTCATCATAGTTTATGTCGCTTGCGTCTGCCCTAAATGATGCAGTGCTGACCACAGTTTGCTGAATTGAACAGCTGGGTTGGGGGAGCAAGTGGCCTCAAAGGAGGCCCAGGAGAGAGACCCAAGCCTGCTGAGCCGAGGCTGCTCCTGGGTGACTGTTCAGAGAGCTGTCCGTCAGCTGAGATGGGGCAGGTAGGGCAGTGGATGGAGCATAGGGCTTGGCTCCTCCATGTGCACCTGCAGACGTGTCACTGACAATTTAGGGAGGGGGCGAGTGCAAACACTGGCAGGAACCTTGCAAACTCTTTGTCCCATTTTGTGCCTGGGGAGCTAGACAACCAGAAGAAAGGCATGATTTGTCCAAGACCACACAGTGTTCGAGATGAATTCTTTATTTTGATTTGATTTTGCTGGGGCATCGAGTTGTTGGGGTGTTGAGGCAGGGAAACCCACTAATGTTGGTGCCTTTCTTATAGAGCAGGGGGAAGTCCTGGGGCTGGGGTTGGGCTCAGGGGTGCATTTATATGAAGGCTTCCAGGTCCTCCCAGTCACAACTGTGTGCCCTCCTGGGGTGCACTTTTTTTTTTTTTAAGATTTTATTTACTTATTTATTTTAGAGAGAGAGAGAGAGAGAGAATGAGGGAGTGCAAGCAGAGGGAGAGGGAGAGGGAGGGGGAAAGAATCTTGAGCAGGCTCCCTGCTAAGTACAGAGCCCAATGCAGGGCTCAATGCGGGGTCAATGTGGGGCTCAGTCTCGCAACCCTGAGATCAAGACTTGAGCTGAAATGACGAGTCAGCCACGCTCAACGGACTGAGGCCCCCAGGTGCACCACCTGGGATTCACTTTTAACGCAAGCCACTGACAGCTCTACTTTTCTCCCATCACCGTACCGCCCAGCTTCATCTGGAGCTCAGCCCCCTCCTCCCGCCTCTCATCCTTCCCTCTGGGTGAAGTGGAGCTTCACGAGTCATTGGGTGTGAGGATGGCCCAGGTGTGCATCTGGAGGGACCGGCTGCAGGTTGGTGGTCAGGGAGGGCAGGGCCAAGTAGGAGAGTGACATGAGAGAGGGCTGTGCTTGGGGTAGCTGCCGACCCGCAGATGGGCAATCACATAGACCAATCCATTGTCCTTTGCTCAGAATCACTCGTGGAGGAAGGCAGTTTCTGCACCTTGAGGTCTAGTTGTCTATGACCTTCAGAGAGAAATGACCAAAGATATGAATACATACGCCCATACACACATATACACACATGCACCCCCACGCATGAGCACACACACACACACACACACACACATGCATGCATATACAAACATACACAGATGCACACAAACGCACACCTACACACATGCACACACAGACATACACACACACAAACACAGGCACATGCATACGTATGCACACATGTATAAACACACATACCCATTGAGAATGCATACAATACATATAGGACACACATGCCCAGACATAGAGCACACATACGTACACACAGACACACGCATGTATACATAAAGAGATCGGGCTGCCTTTCCCCTCCTCTGGCTCTGGAGCTGAAGCCTCTGTCTAGGCCCTCCCACAGGACCCCGTTGCCCGCACACTACGAAGCCTGCTGCTAGGGCTCCACAGAGGAGGTTTGCCCCCTCCCCCTTCGTGGCTTTGCTTTTTGAGCTTTCAGTTACTCACCATCAACTGAGTCCAGGAGCAAATGATCCCCCTCTGATGTATCGTCAGGAAGTCAGGAAGCGCCTGCCACGGGGTCCCAGTGTCTGTGCCGTATCCCTCCCCTCGTCTGGTCAGGGAGGCATTTTGTCATGCCTGTCATCACAAGAAGGGCGCGTACAGTGCACAAAGATACTGGGGAGAAGGAGCGACCACAGTCACGTAGCTTTTATCACAGTATATTGTTGTAACGGTTCTACTTTATTATGAGTTGTTGGTCTCTTGTGGTACCTAATTTATGAATTAAACTTTATCACACGTTTAGGAGAAAACAGTACACAAGATGCAATACCGTCGCGGTTTCAGGCCTCTGCCAGGGTCTTGAAACGTACCCCCTTTGGATGACTGGGACTGTGGTGCCCAAGAGGTCAGCAATTGCATTCCTCTGCACCTCAGCCCCGCTCTGCAGGACACTGTCCTTTCCTGGTCCTGGGCTTCTTACCAGCCAATGTTGACTCCTTTTGCCTTTCCCAGAGGTTCTCTGCTTTGACCCCTGGGTTCTTCACTTGTGACTGATTTGATTTTCACAGCCTGGCTCCTCAGGCTCTTCTGGCCACCTCAGAGCTGGGGAGAGAGTGGCCCCCTGTGAGGTGTGAGATGCAAGGGGCACACCTGCCAGCACCTCACCACACGGAAAGCCTTTCAGGGCCTGTGTGGTGACCCAGGAGCCCGAGGGCCCCAGGGACAGGTGGGTCAGGGCCAGGCGGAGGGGAATGGAGAGCCTCAAGTGAGTGGCATCTGATTCCGAATCCCACAAAGACAAAATCCCGATGATTTCAAATTGCCACACTGAAGAGTTGTTGGATTCTGAACTTTCCTTTTGCAACGAGAGGAGTGTGTGTGTGCGCGTGTGTGTTGTGTGTACGTGTTTTTAATCTCCTTGCTCAAAAAGTTATTCACTCCTTCTAAAAGTAGAGGCCAAGCTGGTGATAAATTGCTGACTCTTCGACATGAATATTGTTCAATTATTCACAGATGTGTTTGGCCTGACAAAAGCCTTTGCTTCAGCACATTTCTCCTGTTAACCGAAGGCATTCATGTTAATGTAGAATCAGCTATCATTAGCACAGACTTTCAGCAGCTTTCAGCTACTCCAGTGTCTTCTTTCTTCACTCTATCATTTTCTCTTATGATTTAATTAGTGTGAGGCTGGAATCCTGGGCTCTGAATTTATCCAGAAAGTTGCACGGACTGAATTTTGACACCTGCTGATTCCCTGAGCTGGGCTGTCTGTTCCATTCCTCATCCACTGAATGAGAATGTGGGATGTTGGCTCTGCAGGTCTCCTGCACCGGCCTTTGGGGAGACCAGCTGGCCATGCCGGAATTCTGGATTTGGGACAGAGGCTCTTACTGTGGGTGTGACCTCACACCCAATTGGATTGATTGGATCCAGATTGGATTAGATTGATCCAAAGAGCTCTCAGTCAGGCCAGATGGCTTTCATCACCCTCATCCTATGGCCTGGGTTGTCCACATGGTCTCCCCATGTCCCAGGAGGGTCAGGTGCCTCAGAGATCCCCAAGGGCAATGGTTTTTAAGCCTTTCATTTTTAGCAGTATAACTCTTTCAAAGGAAATTTTGTGCAGAATGTTAAATATCCAAAATAGAAGAGCAAAACTGCTCTGGAGGAAATGAGGTGATCCCACATGCTCCCTCTTTTCTCCAGACCCAGAAGCCTCTCTCAGAAACTCCAGGGCTCTGCAAGGCCTAGCCTGAAACCCATGACCCAGCAATGCCCAGCTGAGAAAGGCTGTAATTTTCCCAAGATAAAGACACTGGTCACTGGCAGAGCTGGGCCAGGATGCAACAGCTCTAAGAGCTCTGTCAGTATTCTTTTCACTCAGCTCCTTCTTCCAAAACTCTTCCCAAATACCACATCCTTCATTAGAGCTCGCTTTCAGCACTGACAATATGTTTTGTTCATTTTTTCACTCAATAAGTATTTATTGATCTCCTCCTATGTGTGAGGCTCTGCTGTATGTTGTAAGGAAGCAACAGGAGACAAAATACATGATCTTTGCTCTTGCGAAGCTTATATTCTAGTGGGAAAATAAACACATAAATAATTAGATAAGTGAGGAAATATAAAGCTGGGAAGGGAATGCCAGGGATCAGGTGGAGATTACAATTGAAACAGGTGTTCTTTTACTGGAAGATGGCATTCAGATGCTGACTTGAAGGAGGTACACAGAAAGAACGTAGGAGCATCTGACTGAACAATGGTCCAGGGAGAGGAAACAGTTCACACAATGGTGCAGAAATAAGAATGTACCTAGAGAGTTGAAGGAAGTGTGAAGCAGCCAGGGTGTCTAAAATAACAGATTCAGGGGGAGGTCTGTAATAGAAAGCCAAAGAGGTAATAGGACTGAATCATTGATGACCTCACAGGTCATTGTAAGGGTTTGTGCTTGCACTGGGTGAATGGTGGGGCACTTTAATGGTTTGAGCCAAGGGACCACAGGAGCTGACTTGGGTTTGGAAGGGATGACAACTGCTGCAGTATTGCAGAAAGTCAAGGGGTGCAAATGTGGAAGCAGGGAGACTACACTACGGGGGTGATCTAGGTAAGCCATGATGACAACTTAGGCCTATGGGGTGGTTAGTGTTTGCTTTCTGAATGTCTTTGAGGGTGGAGCCAACACAATTTGCTGAAGGAGTAGTTGAGGTATGACGGTAAAAGAATGGTCAAGGGGGATTAGGCAGTTTTTTGCCAGAGCAAACCAAAAGCTGTCATTGTTCAAGATAGGGAAGACCATGAAAGAAAGTTGTTGGGAGGGATCTTAGAAATTCAGCTGCAGAGAAGTTCACTTTAGGTATCTGTCAGATGTCCAAGTGATAAAGTGTCACAAGTGTCCACTTGTGATGTTTGCAACCTCTCAGCCCCCCAAACACAGTTGTGATTTTCAAAAGCAACTTGATCATATTATGAGCAGGACTACAGTTAGTTTTACATATATCTGAATGTCATTAGGACAGTATAAACTTCCTGGTGCTGGGAACCTTACTCATCCTGGTACCCTCTGCTGCTTCAGCACAGTGCTGGTCACATGGCCTATGCCAACAAATGCTTGTTATTGTGAATTCACCCAATATTGTGGAAGAGTTACAGAATTCAAAGAACAGTAAGACATAGCCTAACATCTTTCAAATTGTTTTCTGCTGAACACTAATCCCTTGGGATGTTCAATTAAAAAAACCAACTCCATAGTCAAATAAGTTTAGGAAACTCTATATTCTACACCATTGTCTTTGAGCATCACATGGCAGAGTTGTATATTAAAGGGATTAAAAAATCCTCCAAAGAAAAAACGTACTCTGAAACATACCTAACCCTTTCCAATCATATCTGACTATTGACCTCTCTCCTCCTGTAGCCCTTAGAGTGTCTTCCGGAACTCATTATATAGGATATAATGGGTGACAAAAATAATGCTAAAGAGGCCCAGGCTTTTCACAATGTGATCTTAGATAAACATCATTAGCTGTCTGGGCTCTGCTTCCTCATCTGATAGAATCAGAATAGTTAATTCTATGATTGAAATGTGCAACACGCAAATTTTATTCATTTCTTTCATTTACATTTCTCCTAGGGTTAGGGCTCGGCTTAGCAAGTTAGTAAAGACCCCCATGGTTTATATTTAGCATCTAAATTATCTCTTCTTGTTGCTTTTCCCAGTCTCTTCTCAGTTTCTCTAGGAGAACTCAGGCTACTTGCTAGCCATCCAGCCTCCCACCTGCAATACTAGCATGTGTGTCTGTCCTTAATCTCCCACCCCTACTGGTCTCTAGGCACTGAATTAGTCTCTAGAGCTTTCCTGCCTTCTCCATGTCTTCCCTAACCTACATATTGTGTGGAGGTCTGGCTTGTAAGAGTTAGCTAATGTCTGCTGGGTGAATAGGTAAGAACAGTTCAAATATCATTCCTCACAGGAAAACCCAATTTCTGTAGCCCTCTGGAGATTAGTGCCTGGATCCAAGAAGAATGTCTCTGATGGTTAAGAACTTCAGGACTATGGGGTAACTTGGGTACATTTGCATCTGTGACCCTCCATAGCACACTAGAAGGGCATTATCTTTTTTTTGTTTGTTTATGTGTTACATGTTAAGTTTATGTGTTAAGAAACTGGTACATGAAGGCTGTGGAGGGCGAGAATGGAGAAAAGATGTTCAGAAGAACTCGCCTTAGTATAGCTTACCTAAACATGCTGGATTTAAAAAGGGTCTCAAATGCATGAATGAGTTGGTTGGAAAGTAAGGGAATTCTTTAGAGATCAGGTGTTAGAAAGTCTGAATTACTCTAAGCTCTGGAGTGGGCATGTGTCCTTTTAGATTGCACATGTAGGAAATAAGAGAAAGGGGCTGGGGTCTAAACAAAGTGGGAATACCCATACATCAAACTGGGGTACCTCAGTGGGTGACCAAAAAAATTATGCACCCCACAAAGGGAGATGATGAGAAAATATGCCCTTAGGCTCTGGGTATTTTGGAATAAAAGAACGCATTTCCCCTGGGAACTCTTTTTTTTTTTAAATTTAAAGATTTTATTTATTTATTTGACAGACAGAGATCACAAGTAGGCAGAGAGGCAGGCAAAGAGAGAGGAAGAGAAGCAGGCCTCCAGCTGAGCAGAGAGCCCCATGCTGGGCTCAATCCCAGGACCTGGAGATCATGACTTGAGCCGAAGGCAGAGGCTTTAACCCACTGAGCCACTCAGGAACCCCACCCCCTGGGAAATCTTATCTACAAACTTGTCCTCATGTAGCCTTGGTGTCTGAATTTATATTACATGTGACCTAAAAAACTATATTCTGAAAATTTCGTTTTAATCAGTCCCAGGTTAGTTGTGCCCATAAGCATTTGGAAGAAACAAATATAAACACTCTGGAGAAAAACTCTAAATGCAGGGTTGGAAAATTCCCTCAGATAAAGATCTTAGGAACATGAACTCACAGTGAAAAATCAATAAACACATGGGTTCACAAACCACTATTAGCAAGAGTCAGCAGAAACAACCAACTACAAAATTAGAACCACAAAGGCTGCAGATATTGGAATTGGCAGATAGAGAATTTAAAGCCAGGATATTTAATACATCCTTGGAATTAAATAAAAGTATGTTAAAAAAAAACAAATCATGAGATTATAAAAATAGATCAGAGAGATTTAAAAAGAAGCCAAATAGATATTCTAAAACTGGAAAACATTTAAAAATGAAGTTAAAACTAAGTGGCTAGTCATAGAGAGGGTTAGTGAGGAGAAAGATCTGAGATAGAGTTTGAGAGTCATGGATGGCACAGTGAAAACACCCAGCATTTCTCTAATTGGAATTTAAAAAAGAGAGTGAGAGACAAAAGAAAGAAGAAGGGAGAGGCCACACTAGGGTATACAATGACTGAGTACTTGGCAAATTTAACAAGAAACTCCAAGGCGTAAGTTCATTAAGTAAACCCTCAGGTACACCACAGTGAAACTGCAGGACACCAAGAAAAAGAGATCCTAACAACAGCTAGGAACAAAGAACAAACTACTGCAGAGGAAAGAAAATTAGGCTGACAGATAACTTTCTTGCTAACAATCAAACTGGGAAACTAGGGGAATGAGCTCTTCACATTTTGGAAAGAACATGACTGTCAATATATAAAATATTATATCTAACAAACTTCTTTTAAGAATGAGAAGAACATGGGAGGAGTCAAGATGGCGGAGAAGTAGCCCGCTGAGACTACTTCAGGTAGCAGAGAAGAGCTAGATAGCTTATCTAAAGATTGCAAACACATACAAATCCAACGGGAGATCGAAGAGAAGAAGAACAACAATTCTAGAAACAGAAAATCAACCACTTTCTGAAAGGTAGGACTGGTGGAGAAGTGAATCCAAAGCGACGGGAAGATAGACTGCGGGGGGGGAGGGGCCGGCTCCTGGCAAGCGGCGGAGCAACAGAGCACAAAATCAGGACTTTTAAGTCTGTTCCACTGAGGGACATCGCTCCAGAGGCTTAACGGGGTGAAGCCCACGCGGGGTCAGTGTGGCCTCAAGTCCCGCAGGGTCACAGAAGGATCGGGGGTGTCTGAGTGTCACAGAGCTTATACGTATTAGAACGGGGAAGCTGGCTACAGAGACAGAGCCGAGGAGTGAGCTCTCCTTGAACCGGTCGCAGGCTCGGTGAGCTCGGAGCGCCGCCGGAGGCCAGGGTGACGGGAGTAATTGGGCACTGTTCTCTGAGGGTGCACTGAGGAGTGGGGCCCCGGGATCTTGGCTCCTCCGGGCCAGAGACTGGGAGGCCGCCATCTTGATTCCCGTCCTCCGGAACTCTATGGAAAGCGCTCAGGGAAAAAAAGATCCCGAAAACAAACCCGAGCGGATTATTCAGCCATGCCCCTGGAGAGGGCACTGCAATTCTGCCTGGGGCAAAGACACTTGAGAATCACTACAACAGGCCCCTCCCCCAGAAGATCAACAAGAAATCCAGCCAGGACCAAGTTCACCTACCAAGGAGTGCAGTTTCAATAACAAGGAGAGCAGCGGAATTCCAGAGGAGGAGAAAGCAAAGCACAGAACTCATGGCTGTCTCCCCATGATTCTTGAGCCTTGCAGTTAATTTAATTTTTTTTTCTTTTCAATTTTTTTTCTCTTCTTCTGCCAAATCTTTTTTAACTTTTACCCTTTTCTTTTTTAACGTTTTAAAACTAGTTTATCTAATATATATATATATATATATATATATTCATTTTTATATTTTTTCTTTATTCGTTTTCTTTTTTTATATGTTCCTTTTTTTTTCTTTCTGAACCTCTTTTTATCCCCTTTCTCCCCCCTCACAATTTGGGATCTCTTCTGATTTGGTTAAAGCATATTTTCCTGGGGTTGTTGCCACCCTTTTAGTATTTTACTTGCTCCTTCATATACTCTTATCTGGACAAAATGAAAAGGCAAAAAAATTCACCACAAAAAAAAGAACAAGAGGCAGTACCAAAGGCTAGGGACTTAATCAATACAGACATTGGTAATATGTCAGATCCAGAGTTCAGAATGACGATTCTCAAGGTTCTAGCTGGGCTCAAAAAAGGCATGGAAGATATTAGAGAAACCCTCTCTGGAGATATAAAAGCCCTTTCTGGAGAAATAAAAGAACTAAAATCTAACCAAGTTGAAATCAAAAAAGCTATTAATGAGGTGCAAAAAAAAATGGAGGCTCTCACTGCTGGGATAAATGAGGCAGAAGAAAGAATTAGCGATATAGAAGACCAAATGACAGAGAATAAAGAAGCTGAGCAGAAGAGGGACAAACAGCTACTGGACCATGAGGGGAGAATTCGAGAGATAAGTGACACCATAAGACGAATTAGAACATTAGAATAATTGGGATTCCAGAAGAAGAAGAAGGAGAGAGGGGAGCAGAAGGTATATTGGAGAGAATTATTGGAGAGAATTTCCCCAATATGGCAAAGGGAACGAGCATCAAAATCCAGGAGGTTCAGAGAACCCCCCTCAAAATCAACAAGAAGAGGTCCACACCCCATCACCTAATAGTAAAATTTACAAGTCTTAGTGACAAAGAGAAAATCCCGAAAGCAGCCCAGGAAAAGAAGTCTGTAATATACAATGGTAAAAATATTAGATTGGCAGCAGACTTATCCACAGAGACCTGGCAGGCCAGAAAGAGCTGGCATGATATATTCAGAGCACTAAACGAGAAAAACATGCAGCCAAGAATACTATATCCAGCTAGGCTATCATTGAAAATAGACGGAGAGATTAAAAGCTTCCAGGACAAACAAAAACTGAAAGAATTTGCAAACACCAAACCAGCTCTACAAGAAATAATGAAAGGGGTCCTCTAAGCAAAGAGAGAGCCTAAAAGTAGTAGATCAGAAAGGAACAGAGACAATATACAGGAACAGTCACCTTACAGGCAATACAATGGCACTAAATTCATATCTCTCAATAGTTACCCTGAATGTTAATGGGCTAAATGCCCCAATCAAAAGACACAGGGTATCAGAATGGATAAAAAAACAAAACCCATCTATATGTTGCCTACAAGAAACTCATATTAAACCTGAAGACACCTCCAGATTTAAAGTGAGGGGGTGGAAAAGAATTTACCATGCTAATGGACATCAGAAGAAAGCAGGAGTGGCAACCCTTATATCAGATCAATTAGATTTTAAGCCAAAGACTATAATAAGAGATGAGGAAGGACACTATATCATACTTAAAGGATCTGTCCAACAAGAAGACCTAACAATTTTAAATATCTATGCCCCTAACGTGGGAGCAGCCAACTATATAAACCAATAATAACAAAATCAAAGAAACACATCAACAATAATACAATAATAGTAGGGACTTTAACGCTCCCCTCACTGAAATGGACAGATCATCCGAGCAAAAGATCAACAAGGAAATCAAGGCCTTAAATGACACACTGGACCAGATGGACATCACAGATATATTCAGAACATTTCATCCCAAAGCAACAGAATACACATTCTTCTCTAGTGCACATGGAACATTCTCCAGAATAGATCACATCCTGGGTCCTAAAACAGGTCTCAACTGGTATCAAAAGATTGGGCTCATTCCCTGCATATTTTCAGACCACAATGCTCTGAAGCTAGAACTCAATCACAAGAGGAAATTTGGAAAGAACCCAAATACATGGAGACTAAACAGCATCCTTCTAAAGAACGAATGGGTCAACCAGGAAATTAAAGAAGAATTGAAAAAATTCATGGAAACAAATGATAATGAAAACACAACGGTTCAGAATCTGTGGGACACAACAAAGGCAGTCCTGAGAGGAAAATATATTGTGGTACAAGCCTTTCTCAAGAAACAAGAAAGGTCTCAGGTACACAACCTAACCCTACACCTAAAGGAGCTGGAGAAAGAACAAGAAAGAAAGCCTAAACCCAGCAGGAGAAGAGAAATCATAAAGATCAGAGCAGAAATCAATGAAATAGAAACCAAAAAAACAATAGAACAAATCAACGAAACTAGGAGCTGGTTCTTTGAAAGAATTAATCAGATTGATAACCCCCTGGCCAGACTTCTCAAAAAGAAAAGAGAAAGGACCCAAATAATTAAAATCATGAATGAAAGAGGAGAGATCACAACGAACACCAAAGAATTACAGACAATTATAAGAACATACTATGAGCAACTCTACGCCAACAAATTTGACAATCTGGAAGAAATGGATGCATTCCTAGAGACATATAAACTACCACAACTGAACCAGGAAGAAATAGAAAGCCTCAACAGACCCATAAGCAGTAAGGAGATTGAAACAGTCATCAAAAATCTCCAAACAAACAAAAGCCCAGGGCCAGATGGCTTCCCGGGGGAATTCTACCAAACATTTAAAGAAGAACTAATTCCTATTCTCCTGAAACTGTTCCAAAAAATAGAAATGGAAGGAAAACTTCCAAACTCATTTTATGAGACCAGCATCACCTTGATCCCCAAACCAGACAAGGATCCCAACAAAAAAGAGAACTACAGACCAATATCCTTGATGAACACAGATGAAAAAATTCTCGCCAAAATACTAGCCAATAGGATTCAACAGTACATTAAAAGGATTATTCACCACGACCAAGTGGGATTTATTCCAGGGCTGCAAGGCTGGTTCAACATCCGCAAATCAATCAATGTGATACAACACATTAATAAAAGAAAGAACAAGAATCATATGATACTCTCCATAGATGCTGAAAAAGCATTTGACAAAGTACAGCATCCCTTCCTGATCAAAACTCTTCAAAGTGTAGGGATAGACGGCACATACCTCAATATTATCAAAGCCATCTATGAAAAACCCACCGCAAATATCATTCTCAATGGAGAAAAACTGAAAGCTTTTCCGCTAAGGTCAGGAACACGGCAGGGATGTCCGTTATCACCACTGCTATTCAACATAGTACTAGAAGTCCTAGCCTCAGCAATCAGACAACAAAAGGAAATTAAAGGCATCCAAATCGGCAAAGAAGAAGCCAAACTATCACTCTTTGCAGATGATATGATACTATATGTGGAAAACCCAAAAGACTCCACTCCAAAACTGCTAGAACTTGTCCAGGAATTCAGTAAAGTGTCAGGATATAAAACCAATGCACAGAAATCAGTTGCATATCTCTACACCAACAACAAGACAGAAGAAAAAGAAATTAAGGAGTCCATCCCATTTACAATTGCACCCAAAACTATAAGATACCTAGGAATAAACCTAACCAAAGAGGCTAAGAATCTATACACAGAAAACTATAAAGTACTCATGAAAGAAATTGAGGAAGACACAAAGAAATGGAAAAATGTTCCATGTTCCTGGATTGGAAGAATAAATATTGTGAAAATGTCTATGCTACCTAAAGCAATCTACACATTTAATGCAATTCCTACCAAAGTACCATCCATTTTTCTAAAAGAAATGGAACAAATAATCCTAAAATTCATATGGAACCAGAAAAGACCTCGAATAGCCAAAGGAATATTGAAAAAGAAAGCCAAAGTTGGTGGCATCTCAATTCTGGACTTCAAGCTCTATTACAAAGCTGTCATCATCAAGACAGCATGGTACTGGCACAAAAACAGACACATAGATCAATGGAACAGAATAGAGAGCCCAGAAATAGACCCTCAACTCTATGGTCAACTCATCTTCGACAAAGCAGGAAAGAATGTCCAATGGAAAAAAGACAGCCTCTTCAATCAATGGTGTTGGGAAAATTGGACAGCCACATGCAGAAAAATGAAATTGGATCATTTCCTTACACCACACACGAAAATAGACTCAAAATGGATGAAGGATCTCAATATGAGAAAGGAATCCATCAAAATCCTTGAGGAGAACACAGGCAGCAACCTCTTCGACCTCAGCCGCAGCAACATCTTCCTAGGAACATCACCAAAGGTAAGGGAAGCAAGGGCAAAAATGAACTATTGGGATTTCATCAAGATTTAAAAGCTTTTGCACAGCAAAGGAAACAGTTAACAAAACCAAAAGACAACTGACAGAATGGGAGAAGATATTTGCAAATGACATATCAGATAAAGGGCTAGTGTCCAAAATCTATAAAGAACTTAGCAAACTCAACACCCCAAGAACAAATAATCCAATCAAGAAATGGGCAGAAGACATGAACAGACATTTCTGCAAAGAAGACATCCAGGTGGCCAAGAGACACATGAAAAAGTGCTCCATATCACTCAGCATCAGGGAAATACAAATCAAAACCACAATGAGATATCACCTCACACCAGTCAGAATGGCTAAAATTAACAAGTCAGGAAATGACAGATGCTGGCGAGGATGCAGAGAAAGGGGAACCCTCCTACACTGTTGGTGGGAATGCAAGCTGGTGCAACCACTCTGGAAAATAGCATGGAGGTTCCTCAAAATGTTGAAAATAGAACTACCCTATGACCCAGCAATTGCACTCCTGGGTATTTACCCTAGAGATACAAACGTAGTGATCCCAAGGGGCACGTGTACCTGAATGTTTATAGCAGCAATGTCTACAATAGCCAAACTATGGAAAGAACCTAGATGTTCATCAACAGACGAATGGATAAAGAAGAAGTGGTATATATACACAATGGAATACTATGCAGCCATCAAAAGAAATGAAATCTTGCCATTTGCGATGACGTGGATGGAACTAGAGGGTATCATGCTTAGCGAAATAAGTCAATCGGAGAAAGACAACTATCATATGATCTCCCTGATATGAGGGAGAGGAGATGCAACATGGGGGGTTAAGGGGGTAGGAGAAGAACAAATGAAACAAGATGGGATTGGGAGGGAGACAAACCATAAGTGACTCTTAATCTCACAAAACAAACTGAGGGTTGCTAGGGTGAGGGGGTTTGATAGTGGGAGGTGGGGTTATGGACATTGGGAAGGGTATGTGCTATGGTGAGTGCTGTGAAGTGTGTAAACCTGGCGATTCACAAACATGTACCCCTGGGGATAAAAATATATGTTTATAAAAAATAAAATAAAAAAAAAACCTATAAAAAAAAAAGAATGAGGAGAACAAACAGAAATTTTCGGATAACCAAACACTGGGAGTGTTTATGGACAACTTTCACTTATGAAATTTCTGAAAGTTCTTAGGAAGCAGAAAAAAGATTTCAAAAGGAGGGCCTAAAATATTACAAGAATTGGTGAGCTAAGGAAATAGTAAGTGGGTATATCTAAATGAATATTGACTGTATAAAACAACATTAATTATGCCTAATTTGTGGAATAAAAACAATCATTAAAAATCCTGGACCATTATAGTAAGTCAGGATGGAATGATTGTGTTTAAAGCATTCTAAGATCCTTGGTTTTTGAAAGAATTAGTAAAGATAACAATTTATGTAGTAGACACTACAGTTGTAGTATACAGTCATTGGTGACCTCAAACTCATGCTGACTGTATCCCACCTCTGATGCACCATGTTTCTTCTCTCTCTGTGCTGTGAGGACTTCTCCAAAGTCATGGGTGACAAACAGGCCCATGTGCAAGAACAGGACAGAGGTTTGGGTGAGTTATTGTCACTAGAGGCAATTCCCAACCAAGAATTGAAGGTTATTTATAGGTTAATTATAGAATTCATTTCTCATGCTCCTCAGAAAACCTGGCATGACAAAGATCTTGATAGAGACACTTTTAGGGGTTTTTCTCTCTTCCCTACCTCCCCATTCTCTCACTCTTGCTTCCTTAGATTGCCTACTGAGTATGCTATCTGCCTCCAACCCTTGTCTTAGATTCCGTTGATCAAGGAGCTCAAACTAAGACAATTAACTTTTCACTTTAACTTAATATCTAATTTAATTTGTTAAACATGATTTAACAAATTTAACAACTATTAAAAGAATAAAAACTAGTAAATCACTTTTAAAACCAGTATAAGAAAAAAACTGAGTGAGTGAGAATTCAGTTACTAAAGGAAGGAAGAGATAAGTTTTTTTTTTTTTTAAATTTTATTTTTAATAAACATATATTTTTATCCCCAGGGGTACAGGTCTGCGAATTGCCAGGTTTACACACTTCACAGCACTCACCATAGCACATACCCTCCCCAATATCCATAACCCCACCCCCCCCTCCCAACCCCCCTCCCCCCATCAACCCTCAGTTTGTTTTGTGAGATTAAGAGTCACTTATGGTTTGTCTCCCTCCCAATCCCATCTTGTTTCATTTGTTCTTCTCCTACCCCCTTAACCCCCCATGTTGCATCTCCTCTCCCTCATATCAGGGAGATCATATGATAGTTGTCTTTCTCTGATTGGCTTATTTCGCTAAGCATGATACCCTCTAGTTCCATCCACGTCGTCGCAAATGGCAAGATTTCATTTCTTTTGATGGCTGCATAGTATTCCATTGTGTATATATACCACTTCTTCTTTATCCATTCGTCTGTTGATGGACATCTAGGTTCTATCCATAGTTTGGCTATTGTAGACATTGCTGCTATAAACATTCGGGTACACGTGCCCCTTGGGATCACTACGTTTGTATCTTTAGGGTAAATACCCAGCAGTGCAATTGCTGGGTCATAGGTAGTTCTATTTTCAACATTTTGATGAACCTCCATGCTGTTTTCAGAGTGGTTGCACCAGCTTGCATTACCACCAACAGTGTAGGAGAGTTCCCCTTTCTCCGCATCCTCGCCAGCATCTGTCATTTCCTGACTTGTTAATTTTAGCCATTCTGACTGGTGTGAGGTGATATCTCATGGTGGTTTTGATTTGTATTTCCCTGATGCCGAGTGATATGGAGCACTTTTTCATGTGTCTGTTGGCCATCTGGATGTCTTCTTTGCAGAAATGTCTGTTCATGTCCTCTGCCCATTTCTTGATTGGATTATTTGTTCTTTGGGTGTTGAGTTTGCTAAGTTCTTTATAGATTTTGGACACTAGCCCTTTATCTGATATGTCATTTGCAAATATCTTCTCCCATTCTGTCAGTTATCTTTTGGTTTTGTTCACTGTTTCCTTTGCTGTGCAAAAGCTTTTGATCTTGATGAAATCCCAATAGTTCATTTTTGCCCTTGCTTCCTTTGCCTTTGGTGATGTTCCTAGGAAGATGTTGCTGCGGCTGAGGTCGAAGAGGTTGCTGCCTGTGTTCTCCTCAAGGATTTTGATGGATTCCTTTCTCACATTGAGATCCTTCATCCATTTTGAGTCTATTTTCGTGTGTGGTGTAAGTAAATGATCCAATTTCCTTTTTCTGCATGTGGCTGTCCAATTTTCCCAACACCATTGATTGAAGAGGCTGTCTTTTTTCCATTGGACATTCTTTCCTGCTTTGTCGAAGATGAGTTGACCATAGAATTGAGGGTCTATTTCTGGGCTCTCTATTCTGTTCCATTGATCTATGTGTCTGTTTTTGTGCCAGTACCATGCTGTCTTGATGATGACAGCTTTGTAATAGAGCTTGAAGTCCGGAATTGAGATGCCACCAACTTTGGCTTTCTTTTTCAATATTCCTTTGGCTATTCGAGGTCTTTTCTGGTTCCATATGAATTTTAGGATTATTTGTTCCATTTCTTTTAGAAAAATGGATGGTACTTTGATAGGAATTGCATTAAATGTGTAGATTGCTTTAGGTAGCATAGACATTTTCACAATATTTATTCTTCCAATCCAGGAGCATGGAACATTTTTCCATTTCTTTGTGTCTTCCTCAATTTCTTTCATGAGTACTTTATAGTTTTCTGTGTATAGATTCTTAGTCTTTTTGGTTAGGTTTATTCCTAGGTATCCTATAGTTTTGGGTGCAATTGTAAATGGGATGGACGCCTTAATTTCTCTTTCTTCTGTCTTGTTGTTGGTGTAGAGAAATGCAACTGATTTCTGTGCATTGATTTTATATCCTGACACTTTACTGAATTCCTGTACAAGTTCTAGCAGTTTTGGAGTGGAGTCTTTTGGGTTTTCCACATATAGTATCATATCATCTGCAAAGAGTGATAGTTTGGCTTCTTCTTTGCCGATTTGGATGCCTTTAATTTCCTTTTGTTGTCTGATTGCTGAGGCTAGGACTTCTAGTACTATGTTGAATAGCAGTGGTGATAACGGACATCCCTGCCGTGTTCCTGACCTTAGCGGAAAAGCTTTCAGTTTTTCTCCATTGAGAATGATATTTGCGGTGGGTTTTTCATAGATGGCTTTGATAATATTGAGGTATGTGCCGTCTATCCCTACACTTTGAAGAGTTTTGATCAGGAAGGGATGCTGTACTTTGTCAAATGCTTTTTCAGCATCTATGGAGAGGATCATATGGTTCTTGTTCTTTCTTTTATTAATGTGTTGTATCACATTGATTGATTTGCGGATGTTGAACCAGCCTTGCAGCCCTGGAATAAATCCCACTTGGTCGTGGTGAATAATCCTTTTAATGTACTGTTGAATCCTATTGGCTAGTATTGGTGAGAATTTTTTCATCTGTGTTCATCAAGGATATTGGTCTGTAGTTCTCTTTTTTGTTGGGATCCTTGTCTGGTTTGGGGATCAAGGTGATGCTGGCCTCATAAAATGAGTTTGGAAGTTTTCCTTCCGTTTCTATTTTTTGGAACAGTTTCAGGAGAATAGGAATTAGTTCTTCTTTAAATGTTTGGTAGAATTCCCCCGGGAAGCCATCTGGCCCTGGGCTTTTGTTTGTTTGGAGATTTTTGATGACTGTTTCAATCTCCTTACTGCTTATGGGTCTGTTGAGGCTTTCTATTTCTTCCTGGTTCAGTTGTGGTAGTTTATATGTCTCTAGGAATGCATCCATTTCTTCCAGATTGTCAAATTTGTTGGCGTAGAGTTGCTCATAGTATGTTCTTATAATTGTCTGTATTTCTTTGGTGTTCGTTGTGATCTCTCCTCTTTCATTCATGATTTTAATTATTTGGGTCCTTTCTCTTTTCTTTTTGAGAAGTCTGGCCAGGGGGTTATCAATCTGATTAATTCTTTCAAAGAACCAGCTCCTAGTTTCGTTGATTTGTTCTATTGTTTTTTTGGTTTCTATTTCATTGATTTCTGCTCTGATCTTTATGATTTCTCTTCTCCTGCTGGGTTTAGGCTTTCTTTCTTGTTCTTTCTCCAGCTCCTTTAGGTGTAGGGTTAGGTTGTGTACCTGAGACCTTTCTTGTTTCTTGAGAAAGGCTTGTACCACAATATATTTTCCTCTCAGGACTGCCTTTGTTGTGTCCCACAGATTCTGAACCGTTGTGTTTTCATTATCATTTGTTTCCATGAATTTTTTCAATTCTTCTTTAATTTCCTGGTTGACCCATTCGTTCTTTAGAAGGATGCTGTTTAGTCTCCATGTATTTGGGTTCTTTCCAAATTTCCTCTTGTGATTGAGTTCTAGCTTCAGAGCATTGTGGTCTGAAAATATGCAGGGAATGATCCCAATCTTTTGATACCGGTTGAGACTTGACTTAGGACCTAGAATGTGATCTATTCTGGCGAATGTTCCATGTGCACCAAGGAAGAATGTGTATTCTGTTGCTTTGGGATGAAATGTTCTGAATATATCTGTGATGTCCATCTGGTCAAATGTGTCATTTAAGGCCTTGATTTCCTTGTTGATCTTTTGCTTGGATGATCTGTCCATTTCAGTGAGGGAGTGTTAAAATCCCCTACCATTATTGTATTATTGTTGATGTGTTTCTTTGATTTTGTTATTAATTTGTTTATATAGTTGGCTGCTCCCACGTTAGTGGCATAGATATTTAAAATTGTTAGATCTTCTTGTTGGACAGATCCTTTGAGTATGATATAGTGTCCTTCCTCATCTCTTATTTTAGTCTTTGGCTTAAAATCTAATTGATCTGATATAAGGATTGCCACTCCTGCTTTCTTCTGATGTCCATTAGCATGGTAAATTCTTTTCCACCCCCTCACTTTAAACCTGGAGGTGTCTTCGGGTTTAAGATGAGTTTCTTGTAGGCAACATATAGATGGGTTATTTTTTTTATCCATTCTGATACCCTGTGTCTTTTGATTGGGGCATTTAGCCCATTAACATTCAGGGTAAGTATTGAGAGATATGAATTTAGTGCCATTGTATTGCCTGTAAGGTGACTGTTATTGTATATTGTCTCTGTTTCTTTCTGATCTACTACTTTTAGGGTCTCTCTTTGCTTAGAGGACCCCTTTCAATATTTCCTGTAGAGCTGGTTTGGTATTTGCAAATTCTTTCAGTTTTCGTTTGTCCTGGAAGCTTTTAATCTCTCCTTCTATTTTCAATGATAGCCTAGCTGGATATAGTATTCTTGGCTGCATGTTTTTCTCATTTAGTACTCTGAATATATCATGCCAGCTCTTCCTGGCCTGCCAGGTCTCTGTGGATAAGTCTGCTGCCAATCTAATATTTTTACCATTGTACGTTACAGACTTCTTTTCCCGGGCTGCTTTCAGGATCTTCTCTTTGTCACTAAGACTTGTAAATTTTACTACTAGGTGACGGGGTGTGGACCTATTCTTATTGATCTTGAGGGGGGTTCTCTGAACCTCCTGGATTTTGATGCTTGTTTCCTTTGCCATATTGGGGAAATTCTCTCCAATAATTCTCTCCAAAATACCTTCTGCTCCCCTCTCTGTTTCCTCTTCTTCTGGAATCCCAATTATTCTAATGTTGTTTCGTCTTATGGTGTCACTTATCTCTCGAATATCCCCTCATGGTTCAGTAGCTGTTTGTCCCTCTTTTGCTCAGCTTCTTTATTCTCTGTCATTTGGTCTTCTATATCGCTAATTCTCTCTTCTGCCCCATTTATCCTAGCAGTGAGAGCCTCCATTTTTGATTGCACCTCATTAATAGCTTTTTTGATTTCAACTTGGTTAGATTTTAGTTCTTTTATTTCTCCAGAAAGGGCTTTTATATCTCCTGAGAGGGTTGCTTTAATATCTTCCATGCCTTTTTCAAGCCCGGCTAGAACCTTGAGAATCATCATTCTGAACTCTAGATCTGACATATTACCAATGTCTGTATTGATTAAGTCCCTAGCCTTTGGTACTGCTTCTTGTTCTTTTTTTTGTTATGAATTTTTCCAGATAAGAGTATATGAAGGAGCAAGTAAAATACTAAAAGGGTGGCAACAACCCCAGGAAAATATGCTTTAGCCAAATCAGAAGAGATCCCAAATCATGAGGGGGTAGAAAGTGGATAAAAAGGGGTTCAGAAGAAGAAGAAGAAAAAAAGAAACTATTAAAAAAAGAAAGCCGATAAAAAATATAAAAATGAAAAAAATATATATATTAGATAAACTATTTAAAAAACGTTAAAAAAAGAAAACGGTAAAAGTTTAAAAAAATTTAGCAGAAGAAGAGAAAAAAAAAGTGAAAAAGTGAAAAAAAAATTAAATTAACTGCAAGGCTAAAGAATCATGGGGAGAAAGCCATGAGTTCCATGCTTTGCTTTCTTCTCCTCTGTAATTCTGCCGCTCTCCTTGGTATAGAAACTGCACTCCTTGGTAGGTGAACTTGGTCCTAGCTGGGTTTCTCGTTGATCTTCTGTGGGAGGGGCCTGTTGTAGTGATTCTCAAGCGTCTTTGCCCCAGGCGGAGTTGCACCGCCCTTACCCTGGGCCGGGCTGAGTAATCCGCTCGGGTTTGCTTTCGGGAGCTTTTGTTCCCTGAGCGCTTTCCGTAGAGTTCCGGAGGACGGGAGTGAAGATGGCGGCCCTCCGGTCTCCGGCCCGGAGGAGCTGAGAGCCCGGGGCCCCACTCCTCAGTGCGCCCTCAGAGAACAGCGCCCAATGATTCCCGTCACCCTGGCCTCCAGCTGCGCTCCGAGCTCACTGAGCCTGCGACCGGTTCAAGGTAACCCCGAGTTTAGAGCTCACTCCTTGGCTCTGTCTCTGTAGCCGGCTTCCCTGTTCTAATACCGGTAAGCTCTGCAACACTCAGACTCCCCCGATCCTTCTGTGACCCTGTGGGACCTGAGGCCGCGCTGACCCCGCCTGGGCTTCACCCCAGTTAAGCTTCTGGAGTGATGTCCCTCAGTCGAACAGACTTTTAAAAGTCTTGATTTTGTGCTCCGTTGCTCCGCCGCTCGCCGGGAGCCGGCCCCTCCCCCCGCGGTCTATTTTCCCGTCGCTTTGGATTCACTTCTCCGCCAGTCCTACCTTGCAGAAAGTGGTTGATTTTCTGTTTCTGGAATTGCTGTTCTTCTTCTCTTCAATCTCCCATTGGATTTATAGGTGTTTGCAATCTTTAGATAAGCTATTTAGCTGATCTCCCGCTACCTGAAGTAGTCTCAGCCTGCTACTTCTCCGCCATCTTGACTCCTCCCTCCGATAAGTTTTTTTTTTAAGTTTATAATAAGTTGGTAAAGTGAACCCAAATATATGAGAAATCACAATCAATGTCAATGGGCTAAATGCTCCAGTTAAAAGTTAAAGACCACCAAAATGGATTGAAAAGCATAGCATAGGGGAAGGAAAAGAAAGAGGCAACCCAAGAAACAGACTCTTAACTCTAGAGAACTCACTGATGTTTACCAGAGGGGAGGTGGTTGGGGGATGCCTAAAATAGATGATGGGGATTAAGACATGCACTTGGGATGAGCACTAGGCAATGTATGGAATTGCTGAATCACTATATTGTACACATGAAACTAATGTTACACTGTAGGTTAAGTAATTAGAATTTAAATAAAAACTTAAAAAAAAAAACCCAAAACCGAAACAACAACAACAACAAAAATGCATAGCAAAACAAAGGAAAGTCCAGATAGATGCTAGTTATAAGACACATATCAAAATCCAACAATACAGAAAGTCTGAAATGAAAGGATGGGAAAAAAATGTCATACACCAGGCAAATGTTGAAGGAACGCTAGAATATGTATCTCAGATATAAAAGCCTTTAAGGTTAAAAACATTTTTAGAGGTTAAAAAACCTCACTATTTTGGATTGCCTGGGTGGCTCTGTCAGTTAAGCATCTGGCTCCTGATTTCAGCTTAGGTCATGATCATAGGGTCATGGGATCAAGTGCCACATTGAACCCCATGTTCAACCCTGTGTCAGGCTCCATGCCCAGTGGGAAATCTGCTTGCGATTCTTCCTCTTCCTCTGCCCCTCCCCCCAGCTCTGTCTCTCTGTTTCTCTCAACATAAATACATAAATTTATGTATTTAAATACATAAATCTTAAAAAAAAACACCAAAAACTCACTCTCCATTGATAAAAGCTTTAATTTTCTATAAATAGGTAATCATTCTAAATCTGAGTGTATCTAATACTGTTACTTCAAAATATATAAAACAAAAATTGATTGAACTATAAGGACAAATTGACAAATTTACCATCTAAGTGGAAGATTCCAACATCCCATTCTCAGAGACTGATAGGTCAAGCAGATCAAAATCAATAACAGAGGAGATATGTACAGCAGAGTTAGCAAGCATGATTTAAGGATGTATGTAGAACACTGCACCAATAATTGGAGAGTACAATTCTTTTTCAATACATGAGGAACAATTTATAAGAATTGATCAAGTACTAGGTTGAATGCATTTAAAAAAGTCTGTATCTAACAGATATTCTTAGGTAACAATGAAATTGCATTAAAATAAATAAAAATAAGAAAATATAATGCATTAAAAATTCTATAATGAATATATAGTAGAAAAACAATAGTGAGAATATTATAAATCAAAGTTTGTGGGATGCAACTAAAACTGGTGGCTACAGATGAAATTATGGCTTCAAATACTTCATTATGAAAAAAGAGAAGCTGAAAAAAAAAATGAGCAGCTAAGCATCCAATGGTAGAAAATAATAATAGAAAAAACCCAAAGAAAGAAGTAAGGAAATAGTAAAGGAAAGGTCAGGAATTAAGAAGCTGGAAAACAAAGAATCAATAGAAAGGAGCAACAAGGGTACACATTTCTTATTTGAACATCCTAATAAAATTGACACACCTCTGCAAGACTGATCAGGCATGAGAGTGAGAAGAAACAAATAAACAGCATTAGGAATGAAAAGGAGCTCAACTATGCACCAAAGCAGCAGAGATTAAAATTAGTAAAAGGGGATGCCTGGGTGACTCAGTCAGTTGAGGATCTGTCTTTGGCTCAACTCATGAACCTGGGGTTCTGGGATCAAGTCCCACATTGGGCTTCTTATTGGGGGGGGGTCTGCTGCTCCCCCTGCTTGTGCTCACTCTCTCTGACAGATAAATAAAGAAAATCTTTGAAAAAAGACTTTAAAAAATAAAAAGTAATAAGAGGATATCATTAAAAATTATGCTAATAATTTCAAAACTCATACAAATTGCATAAATTCCCAGGAAAATAAAAAGCCACTAAAAATGACTCAAGAAGAAATTATTCTAGCCATGAAGAACACTGATTCAACATTTAGAAACATTTCTTCAAAGAAGGCTCCAGTCACAAGACAGTTCTATCAATGAGGTAAGCTCTACTAAGCTTTCAAAGAACAAATAATTTTAAACTTACATAATGTTTGAGAGAGCCAAAGAAGAGACCAACATATCCTCAACAATATGAAATCCCAACAATGCCAGTGTAAGAAGGGAAAGTTACGGGTCAATTTAACATGGCTTTTTCTGTAAACGTCCTAAACGAAATACTAGAAAAGTGAACCCCAAACCACCAAAGATAACATTTTATGACCAAGTTTATATTGTTCCAGGAGTACTAGGTTAGTTTGACATTAAAACACACACACACACACACACACACACACACACACACACACACACACACACCAGATTCAATTTACCTCAGTAGCAAATTGAACATCTGATAAAAATAATCAATTGTTTATGGTAAAATTCTTAGCAAACTCAGAATAGAAGGAATGTTCCTTAGCCAGTTACACTATATCAACCTGAAATTTATAGCCAACATTATTTTAAGTAGCTAAATATTAAAAACATTCATTTTAAAGTTCGGAACAAGAAAGGATTCTTGCCCTACTACGTCAATAATATTCTAGAAACCCTAGCCAATGAAATAAATCAAGAGAAAGATGCATAAGGACTACAAAGGAAGAGACAGTAATACTAGGCAGATAATATGAGAAAAAGCTCAAAATAAACTGTAAGAAATGAATAGAATTAATAAGAGAATTTAGCAGGTCGTCAGGTTTCAATTAATAAATATCAATTATATCTGTATACTTTGGAAAGGATCAGAAAATGCAATTAAAATACTATTCATGGTAAGGAAGCAAAATGTAGTGTATCTAAGATAGTAAGAGCAGAGACTTATATAGCACTTATCATGGACTATGTACTATTCTAAACATTCCCTTTATATTAATCTAGGCAATCCTTATAATGATGCTGTGATGTAGACGCTATAAATTAGTCTCATTTTACAGCTGTGGAAACTGATAACCAAAGAGACTTTATAAGTTGTCCATATGGTCTGGTTAGTAAATTGCAGAGTAGGAATTCATATGCAACACCTGTTTTCAGAGTATGTGCTCTTAACAACTATTCTACAATTTCCTTTTTGGAGAAAATTGTGAGACTTTATTGAAAGACATCAAAAAAATTTAAATAGAAAAGCATACCATGTTTATGGATAAGATAACTTACATTATAAAGATATCAATTCTCCCCAAATTGATCTATATATTCAATGAAACTTCAATCAAAATCCTAACAGGATTTTCATGGAACTTGACCAGTTAATTATAAAATTTATAAGGATGAACAAAGGATCAAGAAGAATCAGTGCACTCTCAGAAAGTAAAAACAAGGGAGGAGAAGGATATTTGCCCTAACAAATAACAATATAAAATGCTAATACTATAAAAATAATGTGGTTTTGGCACAGGGATTGACATAACAAAAATCTTGTAAATTGATCCATGCATGTGTGGAAACTGATAGGTGAGAGTGAATCAGTGGGGAAAATATGGGCTCTTCAATATGTGGTAGTTTATACAGATGGAAAACAAAGAAAATGGATTCCAACTTCACACTAAACACAAAAATTAATTCCAGATGGATTAAGGTCTTAAATGTGAAAGGCAAAACCTTACAACTTTTAGAAGAAAATGTGAAAGACTAGCTTTATGACATTAGGGTGGTATTTATTAAAAACAACACAAAAGGAGATGGCAGAGAAGTAGGAAACCTTATTTCAACCAGTCCCCTAAAGTGAGCTAATTATCTACCAGAACACTCTGAACACCCATGAAATCAGCCTGAGATGTAGGATTATACACTTCTGGATCTCTTGGGGGCCGAAGACACTGGTGGACAGGTAAAGCAGGGTGAGAACACTAGGACTGATATTGGAGGATAAACAGAAGGGGGAGGGAGCCACCAGAAGCAACCCATTGGAAAGTAATACCCCAATACGAGAGTGCCCTGTGATTGAGGACAAGCATTAACTTGGAGTCTGGTTAAAAGCACTCACAAAGAGCAAAAAATCTTAAGGGGCAACTGGTGGAATCAGGTAATCATGGGCATGGGCCTAAGCCCATGGATCCAGGACGGCCACTGCTGGCAACCACCTGTGCCAGAGAGAGTGTGGTGGAACCTCCAATTCCTGGTCCCAGAGCCCCTGGGGTTGCGTGGCTTGCCACCACCCTTGGTTGGGCACACTCCCACCTCCACATAAGAGAGTCTGGTGTGGGCACCAGCCTGCACTCTGTAGAGCTACAGCTTTTTGTGCTCTGCACACACTGCACACACTGCACACACTGCACAACCAGGGTCTGACCCACTCCTTGCCCATGCCTGAGAAAGGTTCCTGCAGGCACTAGTTGGCAGTCTCTAGAACCGGCGGAGGGTCTGGACGCTCCCAGTCAGGGCCTGAAGGAACTCAGTGGATCTCTGGTCAGGATTCCTTGGCAGTAACCTGCACAACCATGAGGTCTGGATTCCAGACAGCAATCCCCATAAAGGCAGCCACTGGAAGTGGACTCCCTGGACCAATATCACTTATGGTTTTAATGGCACAGGGATGCAGAGACAAGTGGGTGTCTCAGGGCGACCCCTGAGATGGTGGCTGGGGGTGTGCACCGCCTGTGGGAGGTCACATGGCTCAGGAGAGTTTTCAGAGGGAGAATGTTCTGGACCACCCAGAGGGGAGCAGACTGAGGCTTCTCTCTGAGACAGAGGTCTGGGTATAGTTTGCTTTCCATTAAACCTCTAAAAAGCTGCAAAAAGCCACCAAAGAACAAAAACCTCCAGAGAACAAAAGCCTTAAAAACTGGTTTTCACAGAGCCCAGCCCCTTGATAGGAGGCAGAAGGACTCAATCCAAGCAAGACAGACAGAAAAACAATGTGGCAGGCCCCTTCCCCAGAAGATAAGCTAAAAGAATGAGAGGACAACCACCACAGGGTCCCCATAAAACTGTAAAACTCCAACATCAGGGGAAAACAATGTATTAAGTTCCTGGTGTTGCCCTAAAACCTGTATATTTCATAAATACAACTTTTATTTTTAATTTGTTCTCACGATTCTTGTTCTTTTTAATTTTTTAACCTACTTACCATTACAACTAGAGGTTTAATACAACATATTCCATAATAACCTTTTAATTTAAACTTTTTTCATGCATTTACTTGTGTTTTCCTTTTTTTCCCTATTTTTAAATATACATATAGATATAAGCTTCAAGATAATCCTCTTTCCCTAATCAATACTACCCCTATATATAAAAAGTTTTAATCTCCCTTTATCTCTGCAAAGTTGAGTCCTTTAACAAAGATATCAAGACACACCCAGGAAGAATCAAAATAACTTTCCTTACCCACATTGAGGATTTATAATAACCCTCCCATCTTTTTCTTCTGTCAGTGTTTCTGTGTATTTGCTTTTGTTCTGGTATTATATAAATCTTATCCTTGGGTTCATTTTGGCTGGGTTCTTTCTTTTCTTGTCATTTACTTTTGCCGGTCTTTTTGTTTGTCCATTTTTGTTTGTATACCATATAAATCTGACTTTTGGGGCTCATTCTGGCTGTGTCTTCTCTCTCTTTTCTCTCTCTCTTTCTCTCTCTCTTTTTTTCTTTTTTCTTTCTTTTTGGTGGTGACTTCTGACTGCTCTGAAGCATTCCAGGCTGCATCTTGCCTGGGTGGTGGTTGATATATTCAGCTACACATCCCCTCAATCACCTCTCACCAAAATGACTTGAAGGAGGAACACCCAACAGAGGAAAAATTCAGAGACTGTGCCCTCTCCGTCAGAACTATTGGATATGGACATAAACAGTATGTCAGAAAGGGAGTAAGGACAACAGTTATCCAGGCAATGGCTAGGTTGGAGAAAACCATTAGTGACATAATCGAATCTCTAAGGGCAGAAGTGAAAGCTGCCCAGGGAGAAGTTAAAAATGCTATCAATAAGATCCAATCTAATCTAAATACTCTAACAGCTAGGGTAACTGAGACAGAAGATAGAATTAGTGATCTAGAGGACAAACTGATAGAGAAAAAGGATCAGGAGTAATGCATGGAATAAACAACTTAGAAGCTGTGAAAACAGAATTAGGAAAATAAATGTTCCCATGAAACATTCCAACGTCAGAATTATTGGGATCCCTGAGGGAGCAAAGAAAGAGAGAAGTCTAGAATATATAGTTGAACAAATTCTGGATGAAAATTTTCCCAATCTGGGGAATGGAACCAGCATTCATGTCCTAGAGGCAGAAAGAACACCTCCCAAGATCATCGAATCTAGAAAGACCTCAAGGCACTTGATTGTGAGACTGATGAATCATAATTTTAGACAAGAACTTCTTAGGGTAGCTAGGGGGAAGAGATTCCTTATGTACAGAGGAAGGTCCATCTGAATAATGTCAGACCTGTCCACAGAAACCTGGCAAGCCAGAAAGGGCTGGCAAGACATATTCTGGGCACTAAATGAGAAGGACATGCAACCAAGAATACTTTACCCAACAAGGTTGACATTCAAAATGGATGGAGAGATAAAGAGCTTCCAAGACCAGAAAGGTTTAAGAGTATGTGACCACCAAGCCAGCACTACAAGAAATATTAAGGGGGGGTTCTATAAAAGAAGAAAGAACCCAAGAGTGACATAGAACAGAAATTTACAGAGACAATGTATAGAAACAAGGACTTCACAGGCAACATGATGTCTATAAAAAGGTATCTTTCAATAATCACTCTCAACATGAATGGCCTAAATGCTCCCATAAAATGGCACAGGGTTGCAGATTAGGTAAAACTACAGGATCCATACATATGTTGTCTACAAGAGGCCCATTTGGAAACTAAAGATACATCCAGACTGAAAGTGAAGGGATGGAGAAGCATCTTTCATGCCAACGGGCCTTGAAAGAAAGCTGGGGTAATGATTCTAATATCAGATAAATTAGATTTTAAAGTAAAGACTCTAGTCAGAGATAAAGAAGGACACTATACCATTCTTAAAGGGTCTATACACCAAGAAGATCAAACAATTGTAAATATTTGTGCTCCCAATATGGGAACAGCCAACTACATAAGCCAACTGTTAATCAAGATAAAAAGTCATATCGATATAAATACATTAATAGTAGGAGATCTAAACATGCCACTCTCAGTAATAGATCATCCAAGCAGAAAATCAATGAAGAAACAAAAGCATTGTTTTTTTAGGACCGGCATTTCCCCCTTAGGACTGGCAAAGGCGGTCCTAAGGGGTAAATACATAGCCATCCAAGTCTCACTCAAAAAAAAAAAAATCAAAAAATGCAGAATGAACCTCATAGATATATACAGAACATTCCACACTAAAACAACAGAATACTCATTCTTCTCGAGTGCACATGGAACTTTCTCCAGAATAGACTACATATTGGGTCACAAATCAGGGCTCAACTGATAATGAAAGATTGAAATTATTTGCATATTCTCAGACCACAGTGCATTGAAACTGGAACTCAACCACAAGAAAAAATTTGGAAGGAATTCGAACACTTGGAAGCTAAAGAACACCCAGCTTAAGAATGTTTGTATCAACCAGGAAATCAAAGAAGAGCTTAAACAATTCATGAAAACCAATGAGAATGAGGACACATTGGTCCAAAACCTATATGATACGGCAAAGGCGGTCTTAAGGGGGAAATACATAGCCATCCAAGTCTCACTCAAAAAAAAAAAAAATTGAAAAATGCAGAATACACCAGCTTTCTTTACACCTTAAGGAACTGAAAAATCAACAACAAATTAAGCTAACCCCACGCACAAGAAGGGAAATAATCAAGATTAGAGGAGAGATCGGTGAGATAGAAATTAGGGATACATTGGGACACATCAAAGAAACTAGAAGCTGGTTTTTTGACAGAATCAATAAGATCAATAAACCACTGACCAAACTAATCCAAAAGAAAAGAGAGAGGACCCAAATCAATAAAATTATGAATGAAAGGGAGAGATCATGACTAACAACGAGGAAATAGAAACAATCATCAGAAATTATTATCAACAGTTATATGCCAATAAGTTAAGCGACCTAGATGAAATGGATGCATTCCTGGAAACCCAAAAACTTCTAAAACTGAATCAGGAAGAAATTGACAACCCAAATAGACCAATATCTAATGACGAGATTGAAGCAGTGATCAAAAACCTCCCACAAAACAAGAGTCCAGGACCTGATGGATTCCCTCAAGAATTCTGCCAAACATTCAAAGAAGAAATAATACCTATTCTTCTGAAGCTGTTTCAAAAAAGAGAAACAGAAGGAAAACTTCCAGACTCTTTTTATCAAGCCAGCATTACCCTGATCCTCAAACCAGGCAAAAACCCCATCAAAAAGGAGAATTTCAGACCAATATCCCTGAGGAATATGGATGCCAAGATTCTCAACAAGATCCTAGGTAATATGATCCAACAGCACATTAAAAAAATTATCCACCATGACCAGGTAGGATTTATCCATAGGATGCAAGGTGGTTCAACATTTGCAAATCGATCAATGTGATAGAATAAATCAGTAAGAGAAGAGAGAAGAACCACATCCTCTCAATTGATGCCAAAAAAGCATTTGACAATATACAGCATCCGTTCCTGATTAAAATGCCTCAAAGTATAGGGATAGAGGGAACATTCCTCAACTTCATCAAATCTATCTATGAAAAACCCACAGCGAACATCATTCTCAATGGAGAAAAGCTGATAGCCTTCCCTTTGAGATCAGGAACACGACAAGGATGCCCACTCTCACCACTCTTGTTCAACATAGTACTAGAAGTCCTAGCAACAGCAATCAGACAACAAAGAGAAATAATATGTATTCGAGTTGGCAAAGAAGTCAAACTCCCTCTCTTTGCAGATGACATGATACTATATATGGAAAACCCAAAAGACTCCACACCCAAACTACTAGAACTCATACAGCAATTTAGTAATGTGGCAGGATACAAAATCAATGTGCAGAAATCAGTTGCTTTCTTATACACTAACCATGAAGATACAGAAAGGGAAATTAGAGAATCGATTCCATTTACTATAGCACCAAGAACTGTAAGATACCTGGGAATAAACCTAACCAAAGAGGTAAAGGATCTGTACTCGAGGAACTACAGAACAATCATGAAAGAAATTGAAGAAGACACAAAAAGATGGAAAAGCATTCCATGCTCTTGGATCGGAAGAATAAACATTGTTAAAATGTCTATACTGCCTAGTGCAATCTATACTTTCAATGCCATCCTGATCAAAATTTCACTGCATTTTTCAAAGAGCTGGAACAAATAATCCTAAAATTTGTATGGAACCAGAAAAGACCCTGAATTGCTAAGGAAATGTTGAAAATAAAAACAAAGCTGGGGACATCACGTTGCCTGATTTCAAGCTTTACTACAAAGCTATGATCACTAAGACAGCATGATACTGGCACAAAAACAGACACATAGACCAATGGAACAGTGTTGAGAGCCCAGATAGGGACCCTCAATGCTATGGTCAAATAATCTTAGACAAAGCAGGAAAAAATATACAGTAGAAAAAGGATAGTCTCTTCAATAAATGGTGCTGAGAAAATTGGACAGCTATGTACTGAAGAATGAAACTTGACCATTCTCTTACACTATACACAAAGATAAACTCGAAATGGATAAAAGACCTCGACGTGAGACAGGAATCCATCAAAATCCTAAGGAGAACATAGGCAGTAACCTCTTCGACATCAGCCACAGCACTTCTTTCAAGACGTGTCTCCAAAGGCAAAGGAAACAAAAGTGAAAATGAACTTTTGGGACTTGATCAAGATCAAAAGTTTCTGCACAGCAAAGGAAACAGTCAACAAAACAAAGAGGAAACCCTCAGAATGGGAGAAGATATTCGCAAATGACACTACAGACAAAGAGCTGATATCTATATCTATAAAGAACACCTCAAATTCAACACATGCAAAACAGATAAAGATGTCAAAAAATGGGCCGAAGACATGAACAGACACATCTCCAAAGAAGACATACAAATGCCTAACAGACACATGAAAAAATGTTCATCATCATTAGCTATCTGGGAGATTCAGATCAAAACCACATTGAGATACCACCTTACACCAGTTAGAATGGCCAAAATCAACAAGACAATAAACAACAAGTGTTGGAGAGGATGTGGAGAAAGGGGAACCCTCTTACACTGTTGATGGGAATGTAAGTTGGTGCAGCCACTTTTGGAAACAGTGGGGAGACTCCTTAAGAAATTAAAAATAGAGCTACCCTATGACCCCGTGATTGCACTACTGCGTATTTACCCCAAAGATACAGATGGAGTAAAAAGAAGGGCCATCTGCACCCCAATGTTCATAGCAACAATGGCCACAGTTGCCAAACTGTGGGAAGAGCCAAGATGCCCTCCAATAGGTGAATGGATAAAGAAGACATGGTTTATATATACAATGGAGTATTATGCCTCCATCAGAAAGGATGAATACCCAACTTTTGTATCAACATGGACGAGATTGGAGGAGATTATGCTGAGTGAAGTAAGTCAAGCAGAGAGAGTCAATTATCATATGGTTTCACTTACTTGTGGAGCATAAGGAATAACATGGAGGACATTGGGAGATGGGGAGGAGAAGTGAGGGAAATTGGATGGGAGACAACCATGAGAGACTGTGGACCCAGAAACAAACTGAGGGTTTTGGAGGGGAGGGGGATGGCAGTTTGGGTGAGCCTAGTGGTGGGTATTAAGGAGGGCATGTATTGCATGGAGCACTGGATGTGGTACATAAACAATGAGTTTTGGAACACTGAAAAAAAAAATCAAATTAAAAACGACAACAACAGGGACGCCTGGGTGGCTCAGTTGGTTAAGCAGCTGCCTTCGGCTCAGGTCATGATCCCAGCGTCCTGGGATCGAGTCCCGCATCAGGCTCCTTGCTCAGCAGGAGCCTGCTTCTCCCTCTGCCTCTGCCTGCCATTCTGTCTGCCTGTGCTCGCTCTCTCTCCCTCTCTCTCTGACAAATAAAAACAAAACAAAACAAAAAAAAACAACAACAACACAAAAAAACCCTAAGGATAAATAAAAAGATTGCAAAAGGAGGGTAGATTGGCATTAGTAACTTCTAGTTATTAGAAAACAACAGAGACCAGAAAGATAAGCAACAAACTGAGAGAAGAGATTTGTAGTACACATAACTGACACCGGTTCAGGGTGCAGAGTATAAGAAAGAACTTCTGTAAATAAATAAGGAAAAGACTAACAGCTCAAAGGAAAGTGGAACAAAAGGTAGGATCAGAAATTTCCCCACAGAGTGTGGAATGGCCAATAAGCATATAAAAAGATGCTCAACCTCTATAATAATCAAGGAATTCACATTAAAATAATATTGTGATATAATTTCTTACTGCCTAAATAAGCAATAATCAGAAAGTCTGAAAATACCAAGAAAAATTAGTAAGGGTATAGAGCCAAGGAAATTTTCCTACAATGCTGGTGGGAGTATAAATGGCTACAGATAGTTTGGGAAACAACTTGTTGTTACCTAGTAAAGTTGAAAGTAGGATATCCAACATTTCCACTTATACATATATGGTCTAATAGAGAAATTCTTGCAAATATGCATCAGGACAAAGGTACAAGGATCTTAAGAGTAACATTGTTCTTAACGTTATAAAACTGGAAACAACCCAAAATGTATACCCACAGCAAGATGAATAAATAACATTTTTGATGTGCTCATAAAAGGAGTACTACACAGTGATGGGAATGGGTGAATTATGGCTGAGTGTTTCCTATGCAGGAATCTCAGAATGATAATACTGAGCCTAAGAAACATTTGCAGAAGAATAGAGTATAATTCTATTTATATAGAGAGAAATCAGGAAAAAATAAGTATTATTTTGTTCAGGAATTAAAGATATATCTAGTAACACTATAAACAAGGCAAGGTAATGGTGACTATAATTCAAAGTAGTACTCTCCCTGGGGAGGAGGTAAGAGACTACAAATTGAAGAGGGGTATACGAAGAGATCCCCATGGTACCAATTACATTCTATCTCGTAATCTGGGTAATGGCTACACGTTGTTGTATTTTGTTATTATATTACTTTCACACTTTAAACTTTATATATACTTTGTAAATGATACATTTCCCAATTAAAAAAAGAGGAAAAATGTCTATGGAGAAACTTTCTGTTTCAGATTATGAAGTGTTGCCATGCACTTTCCCCAAGACCCCAGAACATCACAAGGGAAATAGGAAAAAAAAATGACAACATTTAATAAAGCAAGGAAACTTCCCAACCCCTCACAACAAATACAAAGTACCAGTATCAAAAAATGGACACAGGACTGAGCAGAGTAAGTAAGCTGAAAGCTGACACTTACCACCTTGGGCTACGAGCAGGATGCAGACTTCCCCAAGACCAGTGTCTCCATCTTGAAAGACAATGATCCTTTGGTTAGAGCAATGAGGCACAGGGCTGTGACCTGGCCCTAGGAGATGTAGAGCAGGTTGCATGACTCTGCAGAAAGGGAAGGCAAGAGGAACAGAAGGAGAAGGTGATGGCAGGTCATTCCTGTGACCAGCTTATTGATGATCTGGCTGTCTATCCAGGCTGACTGCTTAAAACACAGTGGGCTGAAAGGGGGAGGAGACAGCCCAGAAAGCCCAGATACCTGTTACTGGGGCGATGCTTCTGTTCTGCAGCTGCTGGGAGTGTTGGGTGCTATGGTCCACAGCTGCCCTTCTCTAGAAAATTTCTCACAGTATAAGAGGAGCTGCCTCATTCAGACATGTCTGGGAGGTTATACTCTAACTCAGGGGTGGGTTGGGGCTCCCAGCTCCTAACCAACCGACTAATGTGAGGGAACCTAGTATTGGACCATTCTGTGTACCATTCCTGTCCCAGGATCAGGCTGAGGTGGGAGTCCAGCTGAAACTCCATCTCCTGCTCTAACCAACTTCTTCCTCTCCTTTACAGGTCTCTTGCATGAGAATTGCCTTTCTAGTCTCTGCTTTGAGGGCACCTGATGTGTGTAAATTACACTGATGTTTTTAAAATCTCTTTTCCCCAGTTACATTACTCTTTAGCAAGTAATTAACCTCATTTACACATACTTTATTATTTTATTTTAAAAAATACAAAGTCTTTGTATAGGAATAATAAATAAAGATTGGGTAGGGTAGAGAGGGATAAAAAAGCTACAAGTAGATGAGAAAAGAGGAACGAGCAAGAAACTACAAAAAACTTCAGATAAATATTAAGTCCAACCACATGAAATTGTTGATGTTTGACCATTATTGACTCACAAAAATACAAATTCATATGGTCCAATCTGAATAGGTTTTCAAATTCTTACAGAAGTCAAAGGCAATTTAATCTCTCTAAAACAGAGCTCAAAAAGAAGTAGATGGTTTGAAGAAAAAAATAAGACAACAGAGAGAAATGGCATGTAAGTTAGTGGCACTCCTGAAGAAAAATGGAAGATAAAACAGAAACATTATAGAGATGAAAGCCACATTAAGAGCAATAAAATAGGATGAAACTAACTGAAAACAATGGCATAGTGGCTTCAAGAAATCATAGTAAACAAAATGGCAAGTGGAGTGATCCAATCATGATTATAGAGAAGGTAATAGATACTGCGGTCTTTGATAGGGTTCGCTGTAAATGGGCTCTGAGGTAGAGTGTTGCAGATAACACCTCTAAGGAAGGGAAATAGGCAGGATTGGGCAGAGGGAAGCTGACATGTGATGTGGGTGCAGCTGAGGTCTGAGCAGATTTCACATGGAGCTCTGGAGGGGGACGGCCCTTCAAAGGTGTTCTGCACTGAGGATAAAGGGCTAAGCCTTTGCTCATTATTCCAGCTCATTATTGGCTCTGGATGAGTCAGTTTCCTATGGCTGAGGGCTAGTCCCAGTGAGTAATGCAGCTGTGAGCTCTTAGCAACTGATGGATCTAGCAGCTGGGGGGGTAGGCACCTTGGCATGAACGATTTGGTGGAGCACTACAGAAACCATTAGAGTCCCCATCTTGCTCCACTCAGATCCACTTGCTTCTCATGGTAAGTTTGCTTCCTCTGGGAATAGTTTCTTCAGGTTCCTGCTGATCTTATTTCTATTGGGTCATATATCCCCAATAGCAAAGGCTGCAGGTGCCAAAGCCTTGACCTTGCTGTAGAGTCCCCTTCTCTTCCGGGCACCACTCAGCAGGCAGCCTTCTGTGTCACTCAGTAAATGGGTTGAACAGGGAGTTTCCTGAACTCAGAGAAGCCTTTTTTTAGTTAGGGACAGTTATGTAATACAATAATCTGTCCTTTACTTTTGAGGGAGTCAAGCATTCCCCAAATCCCTGGACCATAAAAACTTTACTGAATCTCAGAAGGGTGTATCTCTTTGTAGAATGCATGAACTTTATGAAGGCCTCCAAAGTACTTGCCAGGTCCTACTCATCCACCATTGACAGTAGAAAGGATGTCTAATTGGTGTTCTGCCAGTTATGTGATCTGATCTTTGTTAGTGGTCTGTTTAGTGGGAGGAAGGGTGGTGGTAGATCTGAGAGAGACAAGCGTTTTCTTGGAAGGCACCAGTCTCATCTGAGGTTCCCACATGATTTTCAAGCAAGGGGGATTCACTTTGCTCTAGAGTGGGCTACTCAAAATCCTCCGATGTAAATATTCAGATACCACATACCCCAAGTCTTGGGGTCCTCTGTCTTCCCTGTTAGGGCCTTCTTTTGCTGAGCTCCCAAGGCTAGTTCTCCCCTCTGTTTGCCCAGCTGCTGCAGTCAGTTGGGGTTTTCTTCAGTTTTACAAGGAAACCCTCTGGCTTTCACATTTTTTTCTTGAATGGGTGGGGAAGCACACCAAGCCATCACTGCTTTTTAACACATCAGTGGCCCTCAGCTACCCATTCCATTGTCCTTGTAGTCACACTTACATCATACCCTCAAGCTTTTCTGTCTATCACCTCGTTCCCTCAGGTAACTCATTAATGCATATCCCTGACGTGTTGCTCTGAGTATCTTATCTTTGAAAGCTCAGGGAAGGCCATTAATTTTATCATGTTGGTTTTGGCCCATTATACCAAACTGACAAGATCTTGAATCTTGATTTCTTCTTATTCACTGTGTTACCCTCCCAGTTTTATATTATTTTCATTCAATTTATTGATAAAAATGTTAAGTAGGACTGGGTCAATGTTGGTAAAACTGTTGGACAAGACAAGGGTAGAGACAGGTTGTTGAGGCATGCCATTGAGAGCCATGCCTCATTAGTCTCACTAATACAACAAATATTTATTGAATACCTAATATCTTCTGGGCAACCTTCTCACATTGGGGATATAATGATGAAAAAGAAAGGTCTCCTGACCATAAGCTCCTTATGCCTCTCCATGTAGGTTTACATCAATCAATTTACTTCCCATTGTGTGCTAGGGCGTTCAGCCAAGTTATAAATATACCAAAATGTATTGTAATCTAGCCTGTGGTTCTTGGAAATTTTGATTTAATGGATCAGTAAAAATCTTAATACAAATAATAATGGGTGATACAAACAGGATCCTTTCGACTGGTAATTTTGTAAAATAAATATATTATTTAAAAAGTTCTCTCTAGTGATTGTCATTTCATAATATATAGGACTTTTCCTGCCCTCATGGAGTTTACAATCTAATGAGAGCCAGACTTTGAACAGAGAAACAAAGGAATAAAATACAAAGAACAAGGTGTGAAACTCATTATGAAGGAGATAGATGAGGCACAAGAGTAGAGACTGATGGAAGCAGCCAGAAAAGGCCTTTCAAAGAAGTGGCATGTCAGGTCCTTCACGAAGGGGTAGCAAGAAGCCAGCTGTCTGGAAGGTCCGGGAGAGCACAGCCTGTAGGAAGCTCCTGCTGGGGAGGTTGGTGGGTTTGAAGAACTGAAAGGAGGCTAGGTGAGCTGGGCTGTAGGAGCAAGAAAGAGCCTCCAACGCTCAATGTGGGAGAGTGTGGGGAGACAAGCAGGATGAACTCTGAGGGACCATCGGGGCATGCCACACGCTGCCTACAGCCATCCTGCCAATGACTCCACTCCCCTCA
Organism: Lutra lutra; assembly: GCF_902655055.1. Classification (NCBI taxonomy): domain Eukaryota; kingdom Metazoa; phylum Chordata; class Mammalia; order Carnivora; family Mustelidae; genus Lutra; species Lutra lutra. The sequence continues at coordinate 44,104,152 of NC_062279.1, read as the reverse complement.
GTGGGAAGGCTGTGCTGATCCACAGGGGCCATCAGCGCTGGGCTGCTAGCTTCCCAGCAGTTCCATGCAACAACCAGAGCATCTAGCAGTCAACCTCCCCCAAGCCCACTTTCACAAGAGCCTTAGAAAAAGAGGGTGGGGTTCACGGGGGCTGGCATTCCTTTCTTCAGCATGGCTTGGGAGGAAGAGCCCCTGCAGTATTCCGTGGCACAGCTGGAGAACCTCTGCCTTGGAGTTCTGGCTTGCACTGAATGGTTTGCCTGAACCTTCCCTCCACCGAGAGATTGGCTGAAGTTGGAGCATGTGGGGCTTGCTAAGCCACAATAAGGAGTTTGGATTTTATTCAAGATACAAAGGAAATCACTGAAAGGTTTTGAGCAAGGAAGTAAAGCAATCTGATTTACATTTTAAAAACCTCACTCTGCTTGCTGTGTGGGGAATGGATTATATGAGGACTTCAGCTGGAACAGGGGAACCAGTTGGTGGCTGTTGAATTAATCTGGATGAAAGGAAGTGGCTTGAGCAAGAGAGTTCACATGGGGAATGGAGAGAAGTAAACAGACTCCAAAAACATTTAGGAAGTAAAATGATAAGTCTCACTAATGGATTAGGTGTCAGCATAACATGCCAGATATTTTGCTTAAGCCATGGGGTAAATGGGGTTGCATTTACAATGGGGAGAAGGAAGGGCACATAATTTTAGGGGAGAAAAGAATGGATCTCCTTCATAAATGTGAAGTTTGAGATATTTGTGAGATATTCGAACGATATATCAGTTGGGCCATTGGGTGTTTTGTTCTAGAGTCCAAAAGAGAGGTTTGGGCTAGAGATATAAATTTTGTTGCATTTATTGTATACACAGGATTGAAGAGAATATGGACAGATGAAATTAGAGAACAGTCTAGAATCCTAGAGAATGTCCATATAGGATGTTAGCGGAGAGGGATCTAGGGAGAGGGAGGGTAGGAGAAGAGGGAGGAAGGAAGGGGAAGGGAAGGAAGGGAGGAGAAGGGAGGGAGAGACAGGGAGGAGAAGAGGGAAGGAAGGGAGGAAGGGAGAGACAGGAGAGGACAGAAGAGAAGAAAGAAGACTAAATGAAGGTTTTTGAGGACCAGGAGATACCAGGCATTTTTGTAAGCCACTAGGAGTAATGCAGAGAGAGGGAGTGTTTGCTGGTGAAAGAGAATGAATAGCAAGAGTAAAGTTGGTGGCCCATGTTAATGGGTCATGTCTTTTCCTGAAGCTCTTTTAGGAAAACAGACAAGGTGTCTCTATTCTTTGAATCTTTAAATATACAATTAGAGGCCACATCCTCCTAATTGCATGTTCTTTCAGTGCTCTGTGATGAAACTGGCCTGAATCTAAACCCTAGAACTCACTGAGACTGTTGGGAATGCTTTTCTCATCTCACATTATCTTCTGGCCAATGTCTTCTAACTGGTAATGGCTCCATCTTTCTGATGAAGACTGAGGTGAAGCAGGGACTGAGTGTCAATACCTGTCCTGTGTCTTTGGCTGACACTGCACTGTTTGCCTCGAGCAGGATGCTTCCTTGTCCTATTCATACAAATGTATCTGGGAGAACATTGGTTTTTTTTTTTTTTAATTAATTTTTTATTTTTTCAGCATAACAGTATCCATTATTTTTGCACCACAACCAGTGCTCCATGCAATCCGTGCCCTCTACCATACCCACCACCTGGTGCCCCCAACCTCCCACCCCCCACCCCTTCAAAATTCTCAGATCGTTTTTCAGAGTCCATAGTCTCTCATGGTTCACCTCCCCTTCCAATTTCCCTCAACTCCCTTCTCCTCTCCATCTCCCCTTGTCCTCCATGCTATTTGTTATGCTCCACAAATAAGTGAAACTATATGATAATTGACTCTCTCTGCTTGACTTATTTCACTCAGCATCATCTCTTCCAGTCCCGTCCATGTTGCTACAAAACTTGGGTATTCATCCTTTCTTTTTTCTTTTTCTTTTTTTTTTTTTACAGCTTTATAAACATATATTTTTATCCCCAGAGGTACAGGTCTGCGAATCGCCAGGTTTACACACTTCACAGCACTCACCATAGCACATACCCTCCCCAATATCCATAACCCCACCCCCCTCTCCCAACCCCCTCCCCCCATCAACCCTCAGTTTGTTTTGTGAATTAAGAGTCACTTAGGTTTGTCTCCCTCCCAATCCCATCTTGTTTCATTTACTCTTCTCCTACCCTCTTAACCCCCCCATGTTGCATCTCCTCTCCCTCATATCAGGGAGATCATATGATAGTTGTCTTTCTCCGATTGACTTATTTCGCTAAGCATGATACCCTCTAGTTCCATCCACGTCGTCGCAAATGGCAAGATTTCATTTCTTTTGATGGCTGCATAGTATTCCATTGTGTATATATACCACATCTTCTTTATCCATTCGTCTGTTGATGGACATCTAGGTTCTTTCCATAGTTTGGCTATTGTAGACATTGCTGCTATAAACATTCGGGGGCACGTGCCCCTTCGGATCACTACGTTTGTATCTTTAGGGTAAATACCCAGCAGTGCAATTGCTGGGTCATAGGGTAGTTCTATTTTCAACATTTTGAGGAAGCTCCATGCTGTTTTCCAGAGTGGTTGCACCAGCTTGCATTCCCACCAACAGTGTAGGAGGGTTCCCCTTTCTCCGCATCCTCGCCAGCATCTGTCATTTCCTGATTTGTTAATTTTAGCCATTCTGACTGGTGTGAGGTGATATCTCATGGTGGTTTTGATTTGTATTTCCCTGATGCCGAGTGATATGGAGCACTTTTTCATGTGTCTGTTGGCCATCTGGATGTCTTCTTTGTAGAAATGTCTGTTCATGTCCTCTGCCCATTTCTTGATTGGATTATTTGTTCTTTGGGTGTTAAGTTTGCTAAGTTCTTTATAGATTTTGGACACTAGCCCTTTATCTGATATGTCATTTGCAAATATCTTCTCCCATTCTGTCAGTTGTCTTTTGGTTTTTTTAACTGTTTCCTTTGCTGTGCAAAAGCTTTTGATCTTGATAAAATCCCAAAAGTTCATTTTTGCCCTTGCTTCCCTTGCCTTTGGGGATGTTCCTAGGAAGATGTTGCTGCGGCTGACGTCGAAGAGGTTGCTGCCTGTGTTCTCCTCGAGGATTTTGATGGATTCCTTTCTCACATTGAGATCCTTCATCCATTTTGAGTCTATTTTCGTGTGTGGTGTAAGGAAATGATCCAATTTCATTTTTCTGCATGTGGCTGTCCAATTTTCCCAACACCATTGATTGAAGAGGCTGTCTTTTTTCCATTGGACATTCTTTCCTGCTTTGTCGAAGATGAGTTGACCATAGAGTTGAGGGTCCATTTCTGGGCTCTCTATTCTGTTCCATTGATCTATGTGTCTGTTTTTGTGCCAGTACCATGCTGTCTTGATGATGACAGCTTTGTAATAGAGCTTGAAGTCCGGAATTGTGATGCCACCAACTTTGGCTTTCTTTTTCAATATTCCTTTGGCTATTCGAGGTCTTTTCTGGTTCCATATAAATTTTAGGATTATTTGTTCCATTTCTTTGAAAAAAATGGATGGTACTTTGATAGGAATTGCATTAAATGTGTAGATTGCTTTAGGTAGCATAGACATTTTCACAATATTTATTCTTCCAATCCAGGAGAGAACACTGGTTTTTGTCCTTTCCAGTATCACCTCAGCTCATTATTAGCTGTGACCTCTAGATACCGTTCTTATCAGTATATACCACTCTGGCATTTCTCCCTGGCGATGTGCCCAATTGTAGTGATTATTCTGGCTGATTCTTCAACATTCATTATATCCTAGGTGATGATTCTACTATAATTTTATGAAACAATTCTCACTAGTGATTGGTTTAGGGATGACTGTATTACCCAATTTCATCCAGCCTGAGGGTAAAGCTGGCACACAGGGGAGGGTAGGACTGATGAAATCCCCAGGAAGTGTCTCTCTCAGACCATGCCTAGAGCCCACCCACCTAGTGAGCTTTTATAATATGTTTCTTTCCTTTAAGTTAATTTGAGTTGCTGCTTCCTCTGTTTTTCAAAGTCATCCTTTTTCTATCACCTTCCTTCAACCGCCTCCCCCGCCCCCCGGCATCCTTTTGAAATCCATATTCATCAAAGAGCTCCCTGTGCAGATGGCTGATTTCTGTAGATGTCTCCATGTCTTTTTAAATGGTACTAACTATAACTGCATCCCAAGAATTTCTTGTTGTATGGCCTTCCAACCTCTTTCAGTGTTCCAATGTTACAAAATTTCAGACATCCAGTGTTTTAGATAATCTGTCCTGTTATTCCCACAGACTATTGAAATGTGTGCTTGAAACATTGTTTTGGCATCTAGACTTCTTTTTCTCAGAATGCCCATTGCACCAGCTGCAATATAAAATCTGTTGGCCTGTGACACGTCCTGATTTTTGGTTTGGAAATATGGTCACTGTTCTCTTAGAGTCTGCCCATGGCACCAGACCAACCGATTTGAATGTTTTGAAACCTACATTTCAAAAGTGACATGTCTGACTACATCTAATGCTTCTTTCATTCACAATAATAACCTCCAGCATGACATGGTCCCTTTCTCCCAAGGTTCCCGTCACTTCTACTTTACCAATTTGTTCTTCCTTGTTGGTCAGAATTAAGTCCAGACTAGCAGCTCTGTTCTTATGTCCTTTTCTTTTTAAGAGACGCAGCTGTCAGCACTGAGCGTCAGGTAGCTCAATTGGGATGAACCCAAGGGACGTATTTGTGGTAATTCACATGCCTGGAAGAAAAGAGTTTGATGTGAGCTTCAGATCAGCAGAGAAATTGGATTTATTTTGGACACCGTATCAGGAGGAAAAGGACCAAGCCACTGGGAGAAATTGAGGTGATTGAATAGACTGGACCAAGGCTAAAGGCTGGGTCCATTCTCTTCAAGAAATGAAGCAGTGGCTCTTGGAGACACTGTGTCTGCATTAGGAGGATACAGTACAGTGCTGACAGATCTGATAAAAGATGCAGATCACCTGGGGTGGGGACTGGCAGATGTCAGTCTAAGATGGAGAGGTGGTAGGAGTGCATGTTGCTGGCCTGATGTTTTCATGGCAAACCAGGTAGATCTTGCTGGCAGATGAGAGAGTTGTGTAGGGCCAGCCAGAGCAGAGGGCAGGAGTGCTGGGGAGTAGAGCACCACGTTCTGTACAAGTGCTGGGATGCCGGAGAGTAGGGTGGATTCTAGGGTTAGTCAGCTCCGGGTTGGAGTATACCCTGTGTAGGTGAATTACTATACCCTTTCTATAAGACGTGGGTATTAACCTCCTATGCCGGTTGATGAGAATTGAATTTTAAGGTATGGAAAGCACTTAATACAGAACTGGCTCAGAGTAAGGACTCAGTAAATAAGAAGGACACAAGCGAAAGAGAGCAGACGCTACTTGCCCTCAGAAGATCCCTGATAAGGTCTACAGGAAGTGGGAAAGTGAAACCAGGGAAACAAGGGAGAGGAAAAATAGGCAGGAATGAGAAGAAGGGCTTCAAAGGGGGTGGAGGACAACAATGTCATCCAGAAATAGGCCTAAGGGACAGCTGCACATTGAGATAGTGAAAAGCACACAGTGCAGAGTGAACACCTGTGTTAGACCAGGGGTGCAAAGACAAAGACAACAGTGACTTTCCTGGAAAGCTACAGGTATCTTGCTGCAAAGAGAAAATGTAGAAACAAAGGAAAGGGAAGAAATGAACTTTTGAGTTTATTACTTATGAAAGTATAACTGGCTTAAGTCCGTGCTACCTGCCATTGGAAGGATATGGTTTACTGAGTGATTCCCGAGTCTGTGCCCGGCAGGCAATGTGTGTGGGCCTTGGGCCCCTATGCACACAGGTGGCCGTTTAAGCAGCTATACAGACCAGGGTTCCTGTCACTGTGAAGGTTTCTCTTATGTAGAGTGAACTTACAGAAATTTTGCTAAAAGCTTTCAGGGGAAAACCATCTAAATAATGCCACTAATTCCAGCAGCTATCCCACACCAGGAGCATATGTTCCAGAGTGAACCTGAGACAGGAGACATGAACTGCTGTTTTCTTGGTCATTCTCAGGTTTCCCTCCTCATACATCCCAGAGTGTGAGCCATACCTTGGCGGCAGGTTTTTCTAGTGTGTAAGGATAGTCTTGTGAAGTTGTAACTATATGGAAGCATCACTGTGCATTGTTATATATGTTATATTGTAAAATATGTCAGAGTATAGGGGCTAACTATACACATACACACACACACGTTCATGTGTGTGTGCACACATGCAGGCAATTTAAAGAAGAAGAAGAAGAAGGAGGGGGAGGAGGAGGAGGAGGAGGAGGAAGAGGAGGCGGACAAGGGGTAGGAGAAGGAGGAGGAGGAGAACAAAGGGAAGGAGAAGGAGAAGAAGAAGAAAAGCAACTTAACCACTCAGGTTAAGAAAGAGATCAATGCCTATACTGGAAAGCCTCCTATGTCCCTCCCCAACATTTTCCCTTCCTTTCCCCCAAGGCAGACACTATTCTGACTTCCATGATAGCATCCCCTTGTTTTTCTTCGGAGTCTTTCTGTCTATTCACATATCCCTAAACATGATACTGTTGGGTTTTGTGTATTTTTCAACGTTATACAAATGGAGTCAAACTATACTTATTTTTTGTGATTTTTTTCTTTTGCTTCTTGATAGGTTTGTGAGCTTTAGTCAGTTCATTTTATTGCTGCAATTCTATTCCATCACAAGTACCCCATCACTTACTCACTGACTCTCCTGATGACAGACATCATGAGCAGTGCTGGTGTGAGCACTCTTTCATCGCTGCTGATGTAGACATGTGTGATTTATATATAATATGTACATATATAATGTGCATATATACACACATATATATAATGATATATATTATAATATATAATATTATATATATATATATATATATATATATATATATATATAATGTGTGGATACATTATCCATTTGTAATTATATAATAATGTACAGAACTGCATTCTCCAAACATTGTATAATGTAGAAATTTAAGGAATTTGCAGTAGTAATATTGCCCATTCTCAATTTCTGTGCCTTCCTTTGATTTTGGAATATAACTCTGACATTGAAACCAAACCAAACCAAACCAAACCAACAACAACAAAAAACCCCAGCTCCTCTGTTTGGGAAGTTAAATTTTTGATAGGTCATCAGAAATTTCTGGCAGAGGATACCCCAGAAGTTTAGTTGAGAAATGCTTTTACCCCTTCTTGATCTATGATCGATGCCTCCCGAAAGCACTGTTAGTGCTGAAACTGGCTTTCTTAGCCAGGAGGGCTCAGTCTATCCTGGTAAGAAGTTCTGGAGATTTGGGACCCAGTAGCTGCCCTTGCTGAGGCATGAAGGGACTCCTGAGGTTGTAAATGACTGGTACTGAATGACTTAATAAAGGATCCAAGGACACGAGAACCATACAGACTGATTGGGATTCCAGGGCCCTCCTGGAGCATTTGCCACTTCATGTTCTATAATTGAATTACATGGTGAGGTAGAGTGCGCATAAGTATAGAAGTGTTTTTGTTTGGTTGATGGTTTATCAGAGAATTGCAAGCATGAAGAGAATGATTACATTTTTTATAGCAAATCAGAGTGGAGTGAATAACACAGTAGCCTCTGAATACCTATATTTTTTGGATTTCTCAAAAATTGTTTTCTTTGTTTTAATAACAGAAACTTTAAATAAAGTAGACTAGGAAGTTATGATACATAAAAAGTATAAGGTATTGCTTTACTGGAAAATATAAAGTCAGTAAATGATAATAGTTATAAAATCTATATTTACATGAATACATGCTTGCAAATGGTAACAGTTGCCTTTATTTGCTTATTTACTTATTTATTTATTATTTTATTTATTTGAGAGAGAGGGAGAGCAAGCACGGGTGGGGGTGGGCAGAGGGAGAGGGAGAGGCAGATTACCTACCGAGCAAGGAGCTGGAGGCTGACAGGTCCCAGGACTCTGAGATCATGACATCAGCAAAAGGCAGATGCATAACCTACTGAGCCACCCAGATGCTGCTGTTTTATTTATTTTTTTTTAATATAGACTTTATTTTTTAGCAGTGTTCTCAGTTCACAGCAAAACTGAGCTGAAAGTACAGAAAGTTCCCATTTATCCGCTGGCCCTCTCTCAGCAGCCTACCTCATTATCAGTAACCCCACTGGAGGGGTACATTTGTTACAATCCATGAACCTAACTGACACATTACTAAATGCCCATAGTTCATAGTTTACAGTAGGAATCACTCCTGCTGTTGTACATTCTATGGGTTTGACACATGTTTAATGACATGAATCCACCATTGTGTCATACAATGTAGTTTCCCTGCCTTAAAGATTCTCTGTGCTCTGCCTACTCATCCCCTCACCCTCCCCAATCCCTGACTTTATTTGTTTTTTTAAAAGAACTCCAAGATTTAGAAGGTGGAGAGTAAGAAGTTGTTATATCAAAATGAAATACTAACAATATATAACACAATTTGCATATTTAAAATAAAAAACCATAAACCTTCTATTCAGAAATTTAAAAGGCAAGCCACAGACTGGGAGAAAAGTTTCATAAAACTTTTGGCAAAGAACTCATATCCAGAATACAAAAGAGAGCTCCAATAGGTCAAGAGTAAAAAGACAAGCGAGACTCCAGGAAATGGGTAAAAGACTTCAACAGAGACTACATAAAAGAAGATAAGAAAATAAAAAATAAGCAGAGAAAAAATGTGCTCCACAGATAAAAACCCAAACTACCAAATGTATGTAGTGGCCTCTTCGTACTAGAAGAAGGGATAAAAGAGACATTTGACAACAGCGAATGCTAGCAAGAGTGTGGACTGACCTGAGTTCTCATACTTTACCAGTGGCAGTGTTCCAGCTGGTTTTGGAAGAATGGTTGGGAGCTTCTTACAGGGTTAAACTTTCACCTTACCTGTGACCCAGACATTCCATTCCAAGAGAAATGAAAACACATGCCTGTAAAAAGACTTGCAAATGAATAATAGCTTTATTCATAGTAGCCCCAAACTGGAGGCAACCCTTAAGTCCATCCATCTTCATGTGAATGGATTAAAAAAAATGACATATTCATATAATGGAATACTACTCAGCAGTGAAAAGAATGCTCATGGATCTGTTATGGAACGCGGACTGGATTGGCCAAAAAAAACAAGTGGCACTCGGAGACCTTGGAGGATCAGAGGTTTATTTTATGCTGCTGGGCTCAGAGGAGAGTAAGGTCTGATCCCCGAGCACAATCAAAGTGGGTAGTTTATACACTTTTACTTCCTTATCTGTGCCGCTCTCGCAGCTGGGCTGGTGGGGCTAAGGGAAAACCCAGAATGGTCCTGTGGCCGGGACTGGGATTCCCTGCTGGATTGGTCAGCCACCTCAGAACATGGATTTTCCTTATCAGATCTATGTCATAATACAGGTGGGTCTCAGACACATAGTAAGTGAAAGGAGGCAGATACAAACAAGTGTGTATTGCATGATTCCATCTAAATGTAGCTCAAGTACAGAAAACAACAACAACACTATCATAACAGAAGTCAGGCATGTAGGGGTCGGGATCCACTGGAGGAGGGCATGAGGGAAATTTCTGGGGTGACATAAATGTTCTATACTTAATCTGGGTGATGTTTCCACAGGCCTGTATATGCTTGTCAAAGCTATCAAACTGTTAAGATCTGTGCGTTTCATTATATGCAAATTTCACCTCCATAAAAACGACCCAAAATACCAATTAAGAATCACACATAAATTATTGTAAGCACTTAAACGCTCACCATATGATACTGTGAGTCCCTTTTCACTGGTGATTGCATGAAGGTTATGGTGGGAAAGGAGAGGATGCTCCTGACAGCAGACACTGACCCTTGCCCCGTGTTGATCTGGTCACTGCATACCCATGCATCCACAATGTGTTTTCTCTAACAGACTCACACAATGACACATGTGGAGATCTAAGTTAAAAAACAACAAATAACATGAGAAAAGTCCTCAGAGCGAAACCACATTCCTAATCAATGGCACATTCACCAGAAATTTAAATATTTGCCACAGATGGCAGAAATTATTCTGAGGTCTAAACAAGACGATTTAACCTGGCATCACAAATTTACTTGGTGGAGGTCTTCTGTGTGCTAAAATTTATTATGTTGCACATTTTCATGCTCTTTGTTATTTTGCATTATGCTTTTTAGCATATATGTGTGTGTATGTGTGTGTGTGTATAATATAATATAATAAGAATCAAATGTTTGCAAAGCCCCTGAAGTCTTCTGAGGTTGGAAACCACTGGTCTAGCTCTACTAACTCCAGGTTGGAGGCCGGATGCTGCCTTCTGTTTATGCTAAATAGCTTCATTAATGGTTGGACTGAAGTGTTAACAGTTTAGTGGTAATGGGTAAGCAGGCAGTCTGGGAGACTAAATGACTCCTGTTAAAAAATTGATAATGGCTCTTCCTGGGCAGGCACAAAGGACAGATAAATAAAGAGAGGCTGTAAGCTGTCCAGTGAATCTAAATCAGACAGTGTGGGTTAAGCCACTATTTCAACCCATTCTTGGCTGTGTGAACATTTTGTGGACCTCAGTGTCCTTAAGTGCCCTAACTTAAAGTCTCTTGGAGTTCTTGTTAAAATCCAGATTGTGATAGGAGAGCTATGGGTGGGCTCTGTTACCTCCCTTTCTCACAAGCTCCAGGTAATGCTGATGCTGCTAGTCTGAGACCATACTTGGTGTAGCCAGAAGCTAGGGAATTCATTTGGCCCTGGGAGTAAAGACTGGGGGACAACACTCAAACTATTATTTCCCGAGCGGAGTTCTCAGAATTAGATTAGGTGGGGGAGAAAGTGGAACTAGAAAGGAGATCCAGAGCCTTCAGGGCTGCACTGTCCAATATGGTGGTCACTAGCTTCCCGTGGCTGTGTACATTTAAATGAAATGAGATAAAATATCAAATTCCTAAGTCAAAATAGCCACATTTTAAGGGCTCCATAGCCATTTATGGTGAAGGATGGCTAATGTGCTGTATTCCACAGCACCGAAGCAGAACATTTTCTTTACCAAAGAAAGTTATATGGTATGGCACTGCTCTGGAGTAGTTGAAGAGAGTGTGACACAGGGGCAGGCTGGGACCTGGGACCCACGGATTTATCGACAAAGCTGGGTAAAACTGGACTGCACATCCGTTGGTAATTGATGAGTGTCATTCTAGATCTTTGGGCCTGGGGGCAGAATACTGTTCTCCCCAGCCTGTTTGCAGGTTTCTGACCTCATGCAGGACTTCAGTCTATTCTGTGCACTTCGCACATGCATTTTGCATTATGGGAAGCTTGGTGGACATCTAGACCACTCAGAGCAGGAGGAACCCTATTTCGGTGTTTTCTAAACCATATTCCGGGGGAGCCTGCGGCATCACAGCTCTGGGTTCTTTCTGCTGCCTCAAACAGATCAGCTTCACTTTTTTTCTGGTTTTTACATTGGTTTCCTGGAAAACATTCCTTTGGAAAGAAAATTGGTCCCACTTTTAAACAAGGTCTCAAAACCAATGATTCTAGTTCAGCCATCACACTTTATAAATAACGAAAGTGAGGTCCGGGGAGGTGGAGGGTCTGAACTTTCCAAGATCATATGGCCAACAGAGCTAAGATGAGAAGTCAAGTCTCCCGACCTGGGTAGTGTTCCTTCCACTGGCTCACTCTTAATTATCTTTATGCACTATGTGTCTGGCTGCCCCAGCGGGACAGCTGGCTCCTGGAGGGGAGGTTGAAACCTGAGGCCTTCTTGGTACCCCTGCTGGTCATTTGCCTGGCTTGCGACTAGGCAAGTAGTACCATTTACTTGATTGCAGGTTGTGCTAACTTCCTGGGAGTGGAGGTGCTTCCGGGAATTCTGAGGCAGAACACTTGCATGCCTCAAGACTTCCAAGTTTATAATTTAGAGGGGATGCTCTCCATATAGCCAGATTTTCCAGGTGACTGTGACTGCCAACTCCAAGGACCAGGAAGGGGTCATCAGAAAATACTTGGTTCTTTATTCTCCCGGACCTGAGCCTCTTCCCCAGAACTGGCCTCCAAGGTGGGCCTGAACTCCCTGGGCTGGAACACGGCTAATTTTTAGTCTTCATCCAGAGCTCAGTGCTTTTTCATTGTTAGCCTCATTAACTATACAATGATGATTGCTGGCTCCCTAGCCAGCTGTCTTCCTCCTTTTTTGTTTTTATAGTAGATCTTTCTTCAGCTTCTATCTGTCCCTCCGGTAACACTTCCTCTCTATACTCACACATGTTAGCCATATGTCAAGGAACAGAAGTTTCTGAGCTTCTCCTAAACGGCACTGGTGGGGGATTGGATCCAGTCAGGCCACTGGTTGCTGAATGGGGATTGTTAGAGAATGATGTGAAGAACAAAGCTCCGACGATGGAGTGCTCCTTTTAAATTGTATTCTGCCCCAGAGACCTGGGCTGAATGTTCCAGATAGACACAGCTTCTTGCTTCACAAAAGGGGCCCATTTGCCAGGCATGTATAATTTAGGTTAATTTGAAATTTACTCTAAATTTAGCGTTCTCTTTGCTTACTCCCAACATGATGATGATTTATTGACATATGCATAATGCATGGGATTCCATGAATCCACAAGGGCATTAATATTGTGCATCCTAGAGGCTTTTCTGAGAAGATATCTGCACCTCTGGATGTTTCTATGTGTATCCTGCCCTCCCTAGTGGAGGCTGGCCAGCCTACTCATTCAAAGAGCCTGGCCAGCCACAGGTGGGTTCCATAATGAGAAAGAAATGAAGATACAGAGGACTAGGGTAGTAGCACCGTACCTGCTCTTCTATACTATACTATACTATACTATACTATACTATACTATACTATACTATTGGTTGGTTCACTCAAGACCCATTTTACTTTCTTCTTCCTTGTCTGATAGCCCCTAGAAAGCAAAATACCTACATTTCTAGACTCTCTTGTCATCAGGTGGCCATGTGATATCATTCTGCACAACTGGGTATTGACAGAAGTCCCAGGGAGAGCTTCCATTCTTGGATAAAAATACCACACCATGTAAGAAGAAAGATTTTGTCAGATATTTTAGCCTATCTTTTGAATTCCTGCTTTGTGATGAGGAAACAGTGCCAGAGGTGTGGCCGTTTTTTTTTTTTTTTTTTTTCTTTTTCAGAGAAAGAGAATAAGAGAATGAAATCTCCATGTTAAGGATGACAGAGCAAAAAGATAGGAGAATCCTAGCTCATTGGTGACAGTTGCAAGTGGCTAAACTTCCCCTGCACTGCTTCCTCTGGACATTTTATTACCTGAATAAGTGAACACTACTTCTTTAAACCGATGTTTGTTGGATTTTAGATGAGCCTCAGTCAAAAACATTTCAAAGTAGTGAAGGATGTATAGAAAATTTTTCAACACTCCACTTTCCCCATGAAGGAATTTCTTGGTTAAGACCATGAGATCACCAAGAAAAGTTTAAGATTAGAAGTTAGAATTCTAAGTTCTAGTCCTGGATTTGTCATAAACTTGGACCCACAAGTTATTAGAATGAAACATCCTATAAAAAAATGAACAAATGATTTGTTCATTTCTTTATGTGTCTTCATCTGTAAAGTGGGAGTGTTAGACCCATTTCTGACTTTACTAGAACTACATGGAGTCTTCCCAGGCCACCAGGAGGAGATAAATTGTGAAATTTTTTCTGTTAGTACACTCAAGTCTCTTTTCACCAATGACATTCTCTATCTATTTTTCCATCTAATCCCACAGAATTACACTCCAAGATGGGCAAGAGAATTACATAGGTAATAGAATTCTGTGTGATTAACCATCCCCCAAATCTTGGTGACTTACATTGAAACCACAATTATTTCTTATTTCTTATGATTCTGTGGATTGGCTGGCAGGTTTGCTGGTCTGGCCTACACTCACTCATGTAGCTGCCTTCAACCCTCAAGACAGCCTAACTCTGACAGTGGAGTGTTCCTCTTAAACTGTATTGGTGTTGGCTGTTGGCTGCAACATCTTGATTCTCTCTGTGTGGCTTCTCCATCTCAATAGGCTGGACTTCTTTACATGATGACCCAAGTTTCTAAAAGGATTAAATAGAAGTTGTAAGAGGTTTTAAGGCTAGAACCAGAAGTTCACAAATGTCACTTCCAATGCATTCCATTCAGGAAACTTTAAAGGCCTCAGCCCACCATAGTATCAGAGTTGATGTCCTCCATCTTGTGTTTTGCATCAGATCCAGATATAGATGAGGTCCCTTGTATATTGCTGTGCCCATGGGGCTACTAGTGATTAAAAGAACTGAAAATTTAAAAGACAAATTATCTGTCACTCACACACCTAGTATACAATGTGCCAACAAACAATAGAGAGACAGAGAAAGGACAGTTATAGTAGACAGACATTCCCAGACAAAAGATGGAGGACAGAAAGTGTGTACTGGTTCACAGAGACTCTGAAACCCAATCACATACATGTTTCCAGTTCCCCCATCTCTAGGAGCACAGGATTTCCTTTAACTAAGGCCCAATTTTGCTCCCTTGGAGTGGTCTCCTCATCCCTGACCTTCTTAGCTCTTGTCTCCATCCTTTGCATTTTTGGCTCTGTCCTTTGGCTCTATGCTCCAAGATGTTCTTCTTTTCTGGAGAAGTGGCTCATCTTTTAGTTGAGAAGCTTTTTAATCTGCTTCCTGCCTCTAGAGAGTTAGAATGGGGACAGAGGCCTCTTTTCACTCTGAACTGTCCCTTTGTTGTAAGAACTGATACATTTCCTTTAAAGACTTCATGAGTTTTCTATGTATGAGATTATTGTCCACCCCGTTTGAGAAATGCCACAGCCAACACTTCTTCTGAGGCAGGCCTCTCTCTATCTCGAGCTCTGAGTCATGCTTCTGTGAATTCTTGGAACTCATGGTACTGTGAATACTTAGAAATCCTTTAGTCATGCTGAATGAGTCTATGTAATGCATTGTCTTAAATCTTGTGAGTTCTTAAAAAAGCGTTTTATGGCCACACTCTTGAGTCTTTTTCTGACTGGAGAGACTACTTGAAATTTCTGTATTTTATTTAAATTCTTCTTGAAAACTGAAAGTAATACCTTATTTAGCTCATTTCTCTCTTCCTACTTCATGCAGTTAAAAAAGTTAAATAACACTTTCCACACTTTGCCTGGAAATTTCTGTAGCTAGATCTGCAAATTCATTAGTGTGATAGTTAGCATTATATTTCAACTTGACAGGGCCAAGTGGTGCCTAGATTAAACATTATTTCTGGATATGTTTGTGAGGATGTTTCTGGATGAGATTAAAACTAATTGGTGAATTCAGTAAAGCAGATTGTCCTCCCCAGTATGGATGGGCCTCATCCAAAACATTGAGGATCTAAATAGAACAAAAAGGTGGAGGAAGGAAGAATTCACCCTTTTTTATTTTCTGCCTGCCTGCATGAGCTGGTACATCAGTCTTCTCCTGCCCTTGGACTGGGATTTATCCCATTGGCTTCCCTTGTTCACAGGCCTTCAGACTTGGCCTAGAATTATACCATGGGTATTCCCGAGTGTCCATATTGCCGACCGTGAATTGTTGGACTTCTCAGCCTCCAGAATTGCACGAGCCAGTTCTTCCTAATGAATCTCTTTAAATAAAGGTATATATCTCCTGTTATTTATGTTTCTTTAAGAACACTGACTAATAGAATTAGGAATCAATTCTACCCTCCACAGTACCACAGTACACAGTTTTGCCAAGCAATCTACAAACCACCCATTTTCCAGCCTCTAGAAATTGGTACCTGGAATGGATAATTACCATAACTAATGTTAAAACAAGTGACTGGCAGAGGCTGGAAGGATAGCAAAGAATTTAATAGTAGAGGCTGGAAGAGAGGAAGGAAGTTGGTATTGGAGGCTGCCATCCCTGGGCACATTGTATGTTGGCAATGTAGAAGCAGATAACTGGTCTTTTAGCTTCTGTCTAAGGAATTGCACTCAAGGATCCTCACCCATATGTGGGTCTGATTCAGATGATGGAAGATTCTGAACTTCCAGCAGATAACGAGATTAGGCTTTGGGGGTCAGAGTTTCATGTGTTTTGCATGCTATGTTCAAGGGATGTGAATCATTGTGGTCCAAAGGTAGATTGTTTCCAAAGATGGCCATAAAAATCCTTCCATTGTGCATGATTTCTTACTGCCTTGCAAGCGATTTTGCCATTTCTTCCATCAAATGGTGAAGTCTATTTTCCCTCTCCTTGAATCTAAGTTGGCCCTATGTCTCGCTGTGACCAATAGAGAAAGGTGGAAGAGAACTTGCAGCCTACTTCCCCCTTCCCCACCTCACCCCTTTTGGGGGCATAAGTCACCTTGGAAAGAAGAATGGTTGTCCTTTGCGGAAATAATGCAGAGAGGGGGGCCCCACCTGGCAGCAGAGTTAACCACTAGACAGGTGTGTGAGGTCACCTCAGACCATCCAACCCCAGTCGTGCCGCTCTAGGACTAGAGCTATGTGGGTAACTCTGGCCAGCAATGCAGGGATCAGGGTGCCCAGCTGAGTCCAGCCAGCCCACGGAATCATAAGAAGTAATTGGTGTTGCTGTGTTACTCCTCTGGGTTTTGGAGGAGCTTGTTAAGCAGCATTAGATCATTGACATGGGTGGAGGCCTTGTTCTCTGGGTTTCAGACTCTCCAGTGCTTGTGAAAGCAGTAGTTTTCCTTGCAAGACCCAAATTACCTGGAAGCCCAGAAATGATCTTCCTAAACCTTGCCACTAGGGCCCAACAGGTGTTTAATAGCTCTCCCTGGAGTCCCCCACCCCTCTCTTCCCAACAGTCTGTTTTTCCCCACAGACTCAAGGGGTGTAGCGAGAACAGTCACAACAGCTGGTGGGAACAGCTGCAAGACAGAAAGGCACGGGGAGTGTAATTGCTTAGAAGTGAGCAGGGGGACTGGGGATCAAGGCTGTACCCATGAGCAGTGACTGGGAGGCACTGGTGGCCCTGGGGAGGCTCCTCTCCCCTCAGGGAATCCCCAGCATTCAGGTACTTCCCATTTCTTAAGCAAACCCTGCTCCCACGCTTGCCGGATGTCGATTCCCTACCTGGAATACTCCATCCCTCTTGTCTACCAGAGGAAACCCTACTTCATTTTAAAGACTCACTTACACATCTTCTCTGTGATGCTTTTTTTAACCTGCCTGGGCAGTCAATCGATCCTTGCTCGCTCCCACTGTTCACTCCTTAGAATGCTATTATCTCTTAAGTATAGTCTGACTTGTCTGTTGGGTGCTTGACTAGTTACGCTTACATTTCATTAAGTATGACAGAAAGTTCTAAAGTAATAGTATCTTAAGCAGATATAACATTCCCCCTCATATATAGGAAGCTGGAGTTGGGGTTGGGGCCCAGGTCAGGGCCCAGACTTGTTGGGGTTTGTGCTCTCCTGCATACATTTCATTCCAAAGGTCACCTCAGGGTCAAAGGTAGCTGCTGAACGTCCAGCCTTCACATCCACATTCCAGGCAGCTGGAAGGAGGAAGGACATATTCCTTCCCTTTCAGCATATTCTTTAGAAATTGCACATATCTCTTCTGCTTATTCCTTTTGCTCAAGCTTGACGTGAAGCTGGGAAATACAGTCTTTATGCTGAGCTAAAACCAAAGTTATACTTCTAAGGAAAGAGGGAGATGATTAATATAAGGGGGAAAATTAGTGGTTTTTGTCTAAGTACTATCTGTCTTCTTCATTTGAATGACCTTCTTGAGACTAGAAAATATACCCCATTCATCCATGTTTTCCCATATTGATCAACTCTGTGCCTGATACAAGATAGATGTTCAATGAACAATGACATAGAAAATTTGCTTGCTGATTAGAAGCCAATGCCCCTGGGAGGGGTAGCATAATTCATCATTAATAACCCAGTAGGAATTTGTCTCTGATCTCCAAGTCCTGGCTCCCTACTTTTTTTTCAGAATTCCTGTACTTCTCTCTGACTTTTCCATATCTATTTTCTCTTGCCCCTGGGTTTCTAGACCCTCACATATTCTCCCCTGGGCTGCCCAGGAGAGTTACAGACTGGAAAGCGAGTGTTGCTTTTATTGGGTGAGGAAGTTGTGAGGGGTGTGTGTATTTGAAGTAGAAGCCAGGGAACCTGGAAGAGAGTTTTGGTTTGGCCACCAGGTAAATCTGTTACTCTGGAAAGCCATGTTTATCATCTTTAGTTTGGTTTCTTCTTCTGTAAAATAATAGAGGTATATATTGTCTTCATCCTAGAGGCTCAGAATGTGCAACAGCAGATTAAAGACCATGTCTATTTTACCTGTATGTGTATGTGGATATGTGTAAATATACACATATCCATATACATAAAATAAACTTGCAAGATGTTATTACTATATGTAGATATGGAACAAGAAAATGACAACTAAAAAGGTTCTTTATATCCTCCCCCTGGCAACTGGTTTCCAAAATAGCTATTACGTCAAAAAGGGTAGGAGGAGACTTGATCTCCACCTTCTTCCTCCACCCTCAATTTTTTTTTTTTTTCCTGAGCTGCCTGTGCTGTGACTCAGACCTAGAAGCCCCTCTCAGTCCCGAAGCATGACTCCCAGTCATTTCCAGGGATGGGCCTGGAATGACAGGGTGGATGGATGTTACTGTCACTGCACTGAGATGGGGACATGTTTTCCTTGGCTGGCCATGGACGCCTCCCTGCCATAGATTTTCTAGGGGTTCAGAAGCTTGACACATGTGACCTATAGGACCTTAGGGGTGGACGGCTTAGTTATCCACCTTTGGGGTATTTTCAAGCACTGTTTGGCCTTTGAAGAATTTACTGTATCATAGAAGTTTAGAGAAAGGAAGAGGAAAGTAGATGAGAAAGGAAGTCTGAAGCCTGTGCCAGCAGATGGACTGGGCAGGCTGTCTGTGACCTCTTTGCTCATTGTCATCCTCTGGCCTGGGGGATGTGGTAGAGTGAGAGAGAAAGGGATCCTTTCTCTTGAACCCTCACCCCAGGATGCTCCACGACTCTGTCACATGCTCCATCTATGTTTGTAGAGAAGCCAGTGGAAGTGAGGAAAAACAAAGATCTGGTGAGGCAAGGAAGGCAGGGTAAAGTTGGTGCCCAGCTGAACGGGCCACAGCATTGTGGACATTGCTAGAGGTGAGCTGCAGACTTGGCTAAGAGTTTCAGCAGCCAAAGCGGAGAGGAAAACTTCCAACACAAGTGAGACCTATCACGTCCACCTGTAAGATCAGAATCCTACTCCCATCCTACATGCTTAGGAGAGCACAGCTTTTCTGCCTCGAAATAAATAGGTCCTTCTGAAGGGTTAATTCTGACATCTTTAAACACATTGCTGCTATGCATAGGGCCCAGTATGCCTCCAGTTTTGTTCCTCAAAGGGGATGATAATGAAGTATAATTCTAATTAAAAAAATGCAGAGAACAGAGCCACATGATTTTAAATGGGAACAATCATAGCCCTTCATGGCTTTCCCTTTTCCTCAAACTCCTTTGCGTGGGTTTTTACCCTCTGTTAGTCCTTACAAGTTCATATTGAGCCCTTAAGGCTACAAAGAATCAAGAAAGATTCCTGATCTAGAAAGTGAGACCAAAATGAGGGAATCGGTCTTCTTGGGAGCTCTGAAGGGAGAAAATACAAGACCCCAGCGATGTCCATTTCTGTGATGTGAAAGGGTTACACTGGGTAGGATGGGTGTTCTGTGAAGTGAAGTCCTTTGTTTTCCTGCTCTCCACTGCTTGGTGCTGCCTCTGGCTGCCTCCTCTGTCTTCACTTGGGGTAAGAACTGGGTAGAGGCTCTGGACGTAGGCTGGGGAGAAGTTGCTCTACTCAGGTGGGCTAGACCCTGGGGTAGGAAACTCTGAGCTGTGAAGAGCAGATAATGATTTCAAACCTTGGTTCCTCTGAGAGGTGGCAGGAATATAGCCTGAACATGCTGCTGGAGCAGATGTGGACTCTGGAACGTCCTTGAAATGTAAAATTGTGAGTTTAAAGGGAGCTTGGGGACCAGTAGGCTCCATTGAGAGAAGTTAATTACATGGCCTGTTCCACTAGATGAAACAAGGAGACCAGGCTGCATAAACTGTTCCCCTGCAACACTGCCTGCTGATGGCCCCTCCCTGCCTGGCTGTGCTCTGTTCTGGCAGGGGCAGCCAAGGGATGGCGAGGTCACAGCCAGGGCTCTGGAGAAGCAAGGTCTAGCAGACAGCTCCTTGAGGGTCAGGTAAATGCTAGGGCAGAAACAGAGGTTTAAGGGCCCCACCCCCCACCCACTAGAGGGGGCAGAGAGAAAAAAAATGAGATGGAAAAGAGGACAAAACAAAGGAGAAAGAGAAGCAGAAAGATCAAGGACAGGTGAAGCTAATAGAGAAAGGAAAAGCTACTCAGGAAGAAGGAAGAAAATGGGAGTAAAGCTGACGCAAATCCACCTGTTTTGGAAAGGGAACCCAAAATAGGTCATTGAGAAAAATCCTGGAAAAGGCTTTCATAGTTTTGGGATGTTCATGGCTCTGCTATTTAGCCTCTAAAAAGAAAAGGCAGTAGTGGGCAGCCCAGAGACCCTCTCTTTCCTAAAGTAGTTTGGTCATGGTGGATGCCGCATCTCCAGTGGCGGAGGCTAGCTGGTAGAGAGGTCCCAGGCCAGGGGCTGTGGCAGCTGCGTGCCTCCTGAGTCTCTCCTGTAAGTGGGGCAGCATGCGTTCAGAGGAGGAATCCTGGGAGGGGAGTGAGGACAGAACCATATGCAGGAGACTGGGCAAATCGTTTAACTCCCGTGCCTCAGTTTCCCCACCAGTAAAATGGGAACTACTCCCTTACTCATCTTACATTGCTGAAAAGGCCAAATAAGACCATTGTCTTCATTCATTCATTCATTCATTCAACCATCCATCCATCTATTCAACCATCCATCCATCCATTCATCTATCTGTTGCCTAAAACCTTATTGAAAACTCATTTGTACTGGGTTCTGGGCTGAGGGGTAGGGCTGCAGCGTGACTAAGACAGCATCCTTGTTCCTAACAAACTCATTCTCATGGGGAAGTCACATAAATGGACAGATCCTAAAGTTAAGTGGGATAAATGTTTAAACAACAGCATACATAAAGCCTTGCCCTTATCTGTGCTGGGATAAAGGTCAGCCTCTTCTGCTTGGCTTGTAAGTGTCCACAAGACCTAAGCCCACCATCAACATCTGACCTAAGAGCCTCTTCTACTTTACACCCAATTCTCACTATACCTGTTTGTGCTTTTTTGCAGACAGGTGGGCTCATATCTTTCACCTTGGTTTGTGTTGCTTTCCAAGCTTGAAATGCCAGTTTTCTTCCAACTCATTGTCCTTACTCTCACTTCCAGACTTGGCTTGTTAATCTTCTCCTCCAGAGAGAGCCCTTCCCACTCCACCAGGCTAGGCTAGATGCCTCTCATCTTATTCATGACTTTTTCTTCCATTACTATACATGCAGAGAGAACAGGAGATCCATCTCCACTCATGCTTATTTCTCAGTCTACAACACATAGTGTAGGAAGTCTTTACTGAAAACTTACTGAACTGAACTTAGTGCTCCAATACCACAGCTGAAAGACAGACTGAGGAGCTAGAGAAGCCATGCATGAACTGGGTCTTGATGTAGGTGTAGGAGTTCAAGGGGGTGAGAATGGAGGGAAGAGTGTCCCAGATAAGGAAACGTGTATGTAAAGCCAGAGGTATGAGATCAGGTGCCTTGGTCAGGGTATGTGAGCTGTGGGATCTGGAAGAGGGGCGGCTGCAAAGCTGGAGTGTGTCAACTGGACTGGGCCAAAGGGTGCCCAGCTACTGTGTGTCTGCATGTTTCTTCCTGAGATTAATGCTTGAATCAGCAGACCAAGGAAAGCAGATGGCCCTTGCTAACATGGGTGTGCCCCACCCGGTGGGCTGAAGGCCTGAATAGAACAAAATGGCTGACCTCCCATGAGTATGGGAAGTCCTCTATCTGACTTCTCTGAGCTGGGGCTTTTTCTGCCTTTGGATTTGAACTGAAACATTGGCTCTCTCTCCTTAAATCTCCAGCCTGCTGGCTTTTCAACTGGAACTTACACCTTCAGCTCTCCTGGTTCCCAGGCTTTTGACCTTGGACTAGAACTACACTTTTGGCTCTCCTGGGTCTTCAGCTTGATGGCTGCACATATTGGGACTTCTCGGCCTCCATAATCCCATGAACAGATTCTGTGTAATGAATCTCTCTCTCCACACATGTCCTTACACCCTGCAGGTCCTGTTTCCCTGACTAATACAAAGAAGGTGTCCTAGAAGGCTTGCAGGCACATTAAGGTGAGGGGGGAAGCACAGGGGGACGCTGTGAGGCCTGAGCTTCTGGCCCTGTGGCACCAGTGCTGGGGTTCAGGAGAGCCTTCATCAGCTGCTCTGACCCCTGGATCTTCTTCTCTGTCCCAGGGTCTACTGCCCAGGGCCTGCCACACCTTTGAGCATGGGAAGCTGCCTCCTGTGACTCCGGCTGCTCCAGGCTATTTCTCTCTTCCCTGGGACACCCTGGCCTCTACTTGGTGGTAGGTCCTGGTCCCTGGAGGTAACTCAAAGGGACATGACATATAAGCCATGATATGGACACACTGGCAGAATAAGAAACCCATGTCTTCGTCTCCTGATGTTTCTGTGCTTCCTCTGTTTTTCTTGGCTCTTTTCCTGTACTAGCTGGTAACATCTTTTCAGATATTCCCATCACCTCAGTTGTTCAAGGAGGAGCCGAAGTCATAATTTATACCTATGTTTGAACTAGTGCTCTAAAGATGGGTAACAGCTGCTTGGGGCCAGTGAAGTGGCAGCAGTGGGCCAGAGGACACAAGAGCCCCAAGGAAGGGGCACTTTGGAGAAAGATACCAGAGCCACTTGCCCCAGCTGGTTTTACCCACCCAGAGGCAGTCCTGGCTGAGATGATGCCTCGGCAAATGCTGTTTTATCTTAATAAAGGGTCCCTTTGTGGCCTGTCACTTGGCAAAGCCATATTCTTGGCAGGCAGAGACACTCATTTTCCTTAGACTTTGGAGTTGCCCCAGGTTTGAATTTGGGCACTACTGCTGTGTAGTTGTGCCCCGAGCTCATCTCTTGTGGATCACTGAGCCTCGTCTTGCTTGTCTGTGGAAGAGAGCTGTGCTGCCCTCACAGGCCGGTGGGGAGGACTGTTTAATGAGGAACATCGTGAAAGCATTTGCCACGTGGGGAGTGCTCCACGATGTCATGTTCCTTCCTTCCTCTCCTTCCAGATCTGGAGAAAAGCTCTCCAGAGAAAGGGATCCTTTCTTCCTTCAAGGACCCCATTAAGAATTCTTGTATTTCTCTATTTCATTTATTCTGCAAATGTTTGCTTCCTTCTCCATAATGGATTCTGAGCTCATGGCTGCTGAAGTGCAGACTTGGGGTCTGCAGCTAAACCTGGCACCAGTGAAGGCTGGTGGGAACAGACTGGGCATCCAAACGCATTTTTAAGATACAGTTGAGGACTTGAACTTCCAGAACCGGACTGCTGCTGGGGCACAACTAGAGCTCTGTAAATCCTTCTACTTCTGTTCATAACCGTAAGAGCCCCCGAAGGAGGCCAGAGGATGGTTCAGTGGTGACAGGAGAGAGATTCGGATCTGGACTGTGTGGGTGGGGAGTTTTGCCTTCTCTCCTATGACACATGATGGTGGAGCCTTGGCTATTCAAGCCAACTCAAAGTTTGTTCTCTTCATTCCTCAGTCAGTCATTCGTCCATCCCCATGCTTATCCAGGGATGAATACCACGGCTCCTGCTGTAGGACGCAGCCTGCGGAGGAGGAACCGATGAGAGCACTGCCACCTGCTGCACAGCGGGATAAATGGTGCGATGGAGGCATTTGCTGGACAGGAGGTATCAGAGCCCAGAAAAGGATTCCCAGACAAGGGGCCTTGTGATCTGGGTCTTTAAGGACAAGCAGGAACTTCTCAACACAATAAGGGTTGCATGGTAGTGGGGAGAGAGTCCCTGGAAGAGACTTGGAGGCATGAGAAATTGTGGCATGTCCAAGGATGGGGCCTTGACGGGAAGGTGGGGTTAAAGAGGGACTGTGTGACCCCGGGTGGGGATAGCTTGAAGGGCAAGCCCAAGAGGGTGGGATTTGAGGCTGGAGAGATGGAGTCCAGATGATTGCAGGGTGCCTCAGCTTTGTTCTGTGAGTAATGGGGGACTGCTGGAGGGTTTTAAGCAGGAAAAGTGACGAGGTCACATTTCTTTCTTGATTATTATTTTGTGTCTGGACTATAAATATTCAAAGAGGTATAATAGGGTTGTTTTTTGATTTTGTGGAGTTTAAGGTTTGTTTGAAACAACATGCACATTGAATCCACTTCTCCCCTTTCCTCTCTGGGTCTGTCTACTCATTTGCAAATCAATGTCTTAGCCAGGTTTCCCCAGGCTATGAACCCAGTCCATGGGGCTCACGGCCTGCTGGATTTGCCCTGTGCTTCCCCAGAGCATAGACCTGGGATGCCATCCCTCATCACTCGTTGGAGGTCTGCTGTGAAGGACAGACCCCTCCCCAAACCCCAACCAAGGACCCCTGGTTCCTGCTGTACCCACCTGTCAGTTAACTGGAAATGACTGCCTGAACTCCCTCAAGCCAGGCTTGCAAGGACATCTAGGAGGTCACATTCAGTCCTCACTGTTCCTCCTATGCTCTGGGATAAATCATGGTGTCCTTCTCCCTGTGGGGAGCTTTCTAGAGCCCAGCATACTTTCTGTTTGAACCACACCTTCTCCTTAGCACATAATCTGTCACAGACTCCGCTAGGTGCTTTCCAGCATGCCATCAAATCTCTGGGTAAAGCCAGATGAGAGGAAACAAAGGGATGAGGATTGTCACAAACCCTTAGGGGAAGGAGCCCTACAGGGAGGAGGAATTGAGATGGGGGACAGTGTTGGCCTGATATAGAGATCAACCAGTTCCCTTAAACTTTTATCCAAGACGCTCCCCAGGCCTTGTCTCTGCATTTGTATTCTTCCTGCCTGGCTCCCAGAGTGAGCCTCGCCCACCCATACCCATGCTGGGTGCCTGTGCCTGGCCCCCTACCTCTGCCAGTGCTTTGCTCCGCCCACACCTCTCTCCCACATCTGGCCTCTGGCTCGTTCCTGTCTGTGCTTCCAGCCTCCCCTCTGGCAATGGCTCCTGGGTGGAGGCCAGTGACTTGGGCTTGGGACTTCCTTCCAGCTGCCCCTTCCTCAAGATTGACCTGTTCATTGTCTGAATCTTTCACCTCTGCAGGGTCTTTTAGAGCATATGCTCTATTTAGAGCATATTGTTGTTCATGGTTGCCCCTCTGGTGCACGACACAGAGTGAGTGCTTTTGATTGGTGGGATGATGTGATGGGGCAAGTGGTTTATCTTATGAAGGTTGAGAATATGTCAGTTATCTTGAGTCACTTCCTTTGAGAAGGGACACAGAGAACTCAATCCACCTGAAGCAAGATTGTACAGTAAATAAAGTTGATCCTTAGCGATGGCCTCAAAGCTCTTATTTTGGTGAGCCTGACCTTTCCTTCATCTATCCCTGTTTCTATGTATGATTTTTAGGTGTGATTCCCCACCGGTCAAGTTATCTTCCCAGACATTATAATTTATGAACACTCACATGGGAAAGAGACTTGCTGAATGCAGGGGGGTGAATTATGAGTCACACCTGTCTAGGATTTATGAGATCACCTCACAGCACCTCCCTCTGCCCAGAGCAGGCTGGTCAGGCACACAGTGGACACCATCTGTGAGCTCTCTGATGGCCCGCACTGCTGTATCTTAGCGCCTGCCTCAGGGTTACGCACAGGCTGGACAGGTATACAGCAAGCCATAAAGCTTCTTAAGTGAATGAATGGAGATTCCATTACTTAGTGAATGAATACCAAGTCCGCTACTCCCTCCTGTATTTTCAGTGTAGCCAAAATGGAGTTCTTATTTTTTTTCTCTCAAAAAATGGAAATCCCTGAGATTCTTAGCATTCTTAAATGATATTTTCCTTCTCCTGGTATTGGAAAAAAGCGATCCATCCAGATATTACAGAGGTACTCACAGTTCTTGTTGGAAACCCCATATGGGATAAACGATGCTAATTTATGCACATTTACAGGCAACTAACTCCATACCCTAGTGAGCTACATAGCCTTGTAAGTTCAAAGTTAACCTTCCAACAATAGGAGCAGAATTTTAATTGAAAAAGGTAAGGCAGGCATCTGGCAGATGTGGTTTGTTTAGGGGGGCATTCTATTAAGGAATCACTGAAATGGCTCTGTAGCTGTTGTAACAGATTCTTATTTAAATGAGATTTCACTTTTCTTTTTTTTAATAAGGAGAAAATCGCCTGTGTTTGAAATGTTTTTCAACAAACTGAGATTTCTTTCTCTCTCTAATTTTAAAATCATAATTGATTTATTTTGTAATGCAATATTGTCTAACATTCACAGGCTGATTTGAATAAATTACTCATCAGCTTTTTTTTTTTTTTAAGTGACACACCAGCTCTTGCCTGCTGGAGCTCCTTTGACTCCCTCCTTGCCACCGAGGTACAGGAAACAAGCACTGCCAAGGCAAACACCATTAATCAAAAACCGGAGCAACTTGTTCTTCACTAAAGCCACAAAGGACAATGTTATGAATGAAGACACTTGATGGACCCCATTTCTAATGGGGAGTTGGGGTGGGCGGAGGCAGGAGGTGGTGCCCGCTAACGTACCCATCACGTGTTATTATCCTAAGGTATGCTTCCTTGAAATCAGTTACATTGTGAAAGTAGGCACATCAGATGCCTACACAAAGGACAGCATATTTATTATTTCTTCACGTGGGTGAAATAACTTCTCTGGGAGTCTTTGTCCATTTGGGCTGCTGTCATGAAATACCATAGCCTGGGTGGCTTCAACAATGGAAACACACTGTTCACAGTTCTGAAGGCAGGAAGTACAAGATCAAGGCACCGGCATATATGGTGTCTGGTGAGAGTGTGCTTCCTGGTTCCTAGACGGCTGTCTTTTGCTCTCTCCTAGTCAGGTGGAGAGGGAGAGCTCTCTGGGGGCTCCTTTATAAGGGCACTAATCCCATTTATGAGGGCTCCATCCTCTAACCTAGTCTTCTCCCAAAGGCCCCACCTCCTAATACCGGCACTTTGGGGATCAGAGCTTTAATGTATGGATTTGCGGGGGTGGGGGTGGGAGTGGGGCACAGACATTCAAGCCATAGCACATGGTCCTACTAAGTGCTATGGTTTGGGATTCAGAATGGAATGTGAAAGGTGATCACAGATTTGGGAGGCCTGTGAAAAAGGCAAGGATCCTACAAATATTAGCTTAAGAGTAAAAGTTGCTGTAAGTACTACCTCACCAGGCTGAGGTCCGGAAGGTCTCTCCAGGGCCATGTTGCCCATCCCTGCCTCCAGTGATCTCACCAATGTCCACAGGAAAGTACGAGCACAGACAAGTCCTCGCCCAGGAGAGAGCTCCCTTGCCCTCCTTGGCCCAAGCATCTCCAGGAGCCGGGGGCCTGGAGGTGCGAGAGGGCAGCCTGGGGAAGCGCTCTTGAGACTCTGGGTCTTGGCTTCACACCAGTGGGTGCTTCAAGGAGGCTGTGACTTCTGCCATATCCCCAGGGAACAGAGATGTGCCTTCCTTCTCTCCTTCCCATTGAAGAAAAGATTTGAAAGGCTGAAGAACTCTGTCAGTCAGAACAGCTGTCAGTCGATAGAACAATCCCCAGATCAGTATATCTCCCACCATGCTCTTTATTATTTTTTAAAAATATTAATAGAACTAATTAAATATAGAGGTGTGCTTCAGCCCTAATCTGTGGCTTCTCATCTCTCTTCTCCTCCCTCCTTCTTCCCGCTGGGGCCCAGTGTGTATTGTCAAAGTGTCAAGTGAGGAGGGAAGGAGAAAACCGGAGAGATAACACAGAATTGGTATGCTGGGCGAAGGCTGCGGACACAAGGGACTTCTTTTAATCCAGTCCATTAATCAATTTCTCCGTAGAAATTGAATTAACTGTCTTTCATCAACATCACATCCCAGGACTTGAAAACACTATGTGCCCACAGGAATGTAAATGCAGGAGGGCGTGTGTCTGCCTTCCTGTGTAGGTGAACATGTGGGGCTCCCGTCCTTTGGTACAGTGCACAGAGATCGAAAAGGCTGGCAATCAAAGGGACTGGCAGTGGTTGGTGGCCTTGAACCTGGCCACCGAAGCAATCTGCCGTTTTGTTTTTCTTGCTCACAGCCACTAGAAAGACTCCCTACTCCCATCCCTCTTTAACCTAAACACGTTCACTGTCGAGTATCTGTCTGACTGTAAGATTTTTTTCCTTTGGGCTTCAGTTGCACCAGAACCAAGCAGCCCGTGCCCTGCGGCAGCCCCCAGCCATGTTGCTCATTCCTTCTAACATAAAGCTCTTTCTCTGGGTCAGCGGGCCCTGGCTTGTGCTGGGAATCCATCAGTGCAGGTATGAAAGAGTCTTTCTTCAGTCTTTGAGATAAAACTCAGACATTACTGTATGCGCAAGAGGATGCAGCGCTAGAGAGAGGTCAGCCACAGGAGTGTCTGTGGAGATTTGGGTATCTGATTAATTTAATCAGTTAACTAATAGATATTTATTGGCCCTCTGCTGGGTTCCAGGATCTCTGCTAGATCTCAAGGGCACAAAGATTAAAAAAGAAAGAAAGAAAGAGAAAAACAAACCCCAAACAATCCAAGTCTTTGCCGTGATAATCTATTGAGGGGAGACTGGTAGAATAACGCTCGCAGTACAGTGTAATAGATATTAAAGTGGAATTTCGCAGTCTGCGGGGTGAGGGTGGGAAGCTGACAGAGGAGGGATACTTGGTTCGATGGGGCCAGGAAAGACCCCCTCAAAGGGGTAGACTCTGGAAAGACAAACCATTTGCTATGGGGAGAGAGGTCTTGGAAACAGACTCCGAAGGAAACAGTTTGTTCTTCCTCACATTCTGTTCTCCATACAATAATTGGACAGAGATAGGATCATGCCATGTCCATGATTACCCAACCCCAGTGGCATTTCACTGCCCTCAGAATAGCACAGCCTGCTTTAACAGAGACTCTGCCGCCACAACCAGCGTGTGTCCCTGATGTTCACCGTGGTGAAGGCTGATGGGCTTCCTCAAGCCCAGTCCAGCCTCCAAGGCTTCCCACCTGCTCTTCTTTCTGACTGGAGGATCTCCCTGTCTTCCCCATGCCTGCCCTGCCATTGCCTTGTTAAGACAACTCACCCTCAGGCACCTAAAGGGCAGCTTTCTCAGACCCACTGATTGGGGTAGACAGGCCCTCTGGTTAAGTCTCAGAGACCACCTTGGCCTGTGCTTCTTGTAGCTATGATCTCAGTTGTAATTATTGTTTGGAACCCATCTCCCTCTCCAGACTTCAAGTGCCAAGAAAAGAGGCACCATATTTGCTCTGATCCCTTTGTTAATGTCAGGGCCTGGCTCGTAGTAGATGCTTGATAAATGCTGCATTAATCCCTGCTGGATGAATGAGTGAATAGTTCGTGCTCGAAGAGAGGTGTTTCAGGGAAATGGCAAGTGGGCTAGCAAATAGCTTGCTTAGGGTGGAGTGAGCACCCTTGTCAGATGGGACTGGGCAAGAGTTCATGTCAAGCTAAGGAATTTGGACTCTGTTCTGTAGGTAAAAGGAACCATGGAAGGCTTATGAGCAGAAGAGTGACTTAATCTGATTTGTATTTTCCAAATATAAGTCTAGGGCAATGGATTCCCAAGTTAACTCTCCAGAGTTGGCTCTTACTTGATTTTCTCACTCTTCTCATTAAGCAAAGGGAAGGAAAACAAGTTTTGGGTTTCAGTGGTGGGCAGGTTTATAATTCAATAGGGACACATTATCTACCTGTCACCTCCTTCCACCCCCACTCCACTCAACCTGAGAGACCCCCCAGGACCCATTTGGCCTTCAAGGCACACTTGAGTTATGCCCCTGCCATTCCAACCTCATGGGCTGAGTGCCCTCCTGCTTCCATGCCACTGCTTGTGCTGTTCCCTCTGCCTTTCCCAGTACTGCCCATCCTTCTTGGCCTGCTTGAAGGCCCCCTCCCTGTCCGGAGCCTCGCTGACCATTGTAGGCCATCTGCTCTGTGAGATTCACGGAATGTTCCTGTTCTCTGCCCTCGGAGCACTCATGGAACCAGAGAGCCAGGCCCACCTCCTCTTTTAACAGGAGGGGAAATAGAGGAGGAATGAATTGCTGGGGTCATACATTTGGGGAGCAGCAAGACCAGGACCTACCTGCAGGTGGCCTGACCCAACCAAGTCCGTTGCTTTTAGCATACTGTCTAACCAAGCCCTTGAGCGCTGGTCTCTTGTACGCAGGTTTCGGCACAGGAACTCCTGAAAGACGCGGACCCCAGAGCATCTCATTTATCTGAGTATAAATGTCTGGCATGTAGTTGCTATTCTATAAAGTGTCGTTGATGTGAGACATTTTAGATAAGAAATACTTCTTTGCCCTCCATTAGCTTCTGCTCCGTTCATTAGTGCAGTGGGGGCCTGGACACAAGGGCACTGATTCAGAAGCACACTTAGAAGAGGTGAGAGCCAGAGCAGAGGGTCTTATTGTTAGAGGGTGGGCCTCCCAGAAGAGGTCTGGAGCACCATCTGGGAATACCTCAGGAAGGAAGAGATCTGTGCTACGTTTTCTCCACTTGCCAAAACCCTCCCCCTTCCTGACCCATCCTTTCTCTGCCTGCTCTGCTTCCTGGGGACTGGGTTCACCTGGAGGCCGTCACCTAGACCCCTCTGCTGACTGGCTTAAGGTAGACTCAGCAAGTGGATAGAGAGAGTTTGTTTCCAGGCTCCATCCCTCCAAACCTGCCCGTACTTCTGTAGGTGGCTGAATTCCTACAGACTGCTTCTGCCAGGTGACTTCTTTCTCCCAGCCACCTGTGAGAAGTCTTTCCCCCCTGCCCCCTCAGGCACCAGGGCCATACTGCCTTCTTGCTGTTTCTGGTCAGGCGCATTCCACCCCTGTTTGTCTCCCTATCCCCTCTAATAGACCCCGTACCAAATTTTCCTTTGAGTATGCCACCTGTTCTTCTGGGATTGGGTCGGGGAGGAAGATAGTGTGGGACCAAGTATTTTTTGGCAATGATGACAAGTGTTGAGGAACACGTAGGTATACACAGTGTCATTGAGCCCGTCCCTGGGACTGAATATCGGGCAGAGCGTAGGGCAGAAGAGTACCTCCCTACCCTCTCCATTCTTAGCTGGCCATATTGTGGTCATCTACCTTTTGGGGGGACTTTTATTTCATTAAAGAACATTCATTCAAAAACTGAGTAAGATGTCACTATTCTCCATATTCACAGCTGTAACTGTCACTATTCATAGCACCATGGGAGAGACATATAAACAAACTCCACAGGGAGGCGGATGAAGGGGACAAAGCAGGTGTGTCAGGTGTGGCTGGATGTGGAAGCCACCAGCCATACACCAGACCCAAATGGACCCTGATGTGGAAAGAATGCTGGTTTTGGAGGGGGAAGATGTGCCTGAGCCCTGGGGTCCTTAATTACCTTGTGAACCTTGTTGGTGAACTGGGAAAAATGACACCTCACTTGAAGGCTGTCTTCAAGACCTAAGTGAGATGCTGCATGCAAGTGCTAGGGCCAAGAGCTCATCAAATAGTGGCCCCCATTGGCAGGGTGTGTGTTGCTTTTAAGTCCCAGGCTGAGCAAGGCAGAAGGACCGGGCACAACGGAGTTGATGTACTAGCATTTGATGACTGATGCACGTTGAATGAGTGAATGAAAAGAGAGGAGACGTTAGCCGCTGCCGCCGTGGGTGGAAGTTGGCTCCATGGTGAGGGGCTGGGGTTCCGACTCCAGCCTGTGAGGGCACAATACTTCTACCTACCAGGGTATTCTTTGGTGTTCTTTAGTACAGATTGTTCCCGTGGGGGACTACAGGAAGAGGGGGAGGGCCAAAGCAGAGGTGACTTCAATTAGCTGTTGATTCTTGGCTTATAACGCATTTGACACAAACTCAAACCTGACCAGTTTGTTTATTTCCTTTGGTGAGGAACCAAGACAATGGAGGATGGAAGATATCCATTTCATTAGAAATACAACTTTTTTCCCCTTTCCTTTTTTCTTCTTTAAAAACCCTGGGCAACTGACCTAGTTTCTCATTCCCTTTGAACTCAGCTATGGCAGATCTTCTTCAAAGCAGGGTTGTAACATTCAGGTTCTTCACTTTATGTGGGTCAGGGTGATTCTTCCCATCACTGAAAGAGATGGGCTGCGAGTACCATCGTTTTCAGCTGCTTTGGTGCCTGGAACTCTTTTGGAATTCCCTTTCTTCGCTTCCTTGCTAGCCCTAAGTGCTTTAAGTCACGGTAGTTTGCAAGACAAGTGTGGCAGAGGAAATGTTTACTGTTTGATTTTCTACTAAATGACTTTTAGAAGGCAATGGGTGGAACAGACAGAGTTCTTCCTGGCATCTTTCCATTCTTGCCATCCCTGGTGGTGGTGGTGGAGGTGTTACCTGTCTTTCACACACGGAGCGAAGAACACCTGACCAAGAGTCAGGGCGCCAGTTAGTGAGTAATGTGATCTTGGATAAGTCACAACTTATTTGTGATTCTTCATCTGAAAAGGTCCCTTAAGCCCTTTGGTTCTCTGATGGCTCTGCAATTTTGATGTAGGTTGGGGGTGGAAGGGCATCTTGCAAGGCACTCTAAAAATAGAAACATCCTCCTTTCTCCAAAATAGCACTAATATTTCCTTGCTATGCCATCCCTGCAGGAAGCAGAGCTGGGCAAACACACAGCAGGGAGGAGAGGTCTCCTTCCAGTGTGATTTGAGCTATTCTTAACGGCTAATCTGCTTCCAAATTTCTTCTGGACTGGTGTGCTACTGCTTAAAATTTCATCATTAGAAAGTCATTCCTTTGAGTGGGACATTACTGAATTCAGGAGTTACTAGTCAAAATGAATTTTGGCACAGTTATTTGAAGAGTTTAGTTTACCAGACAGCTTTCCAAAGAGGCAGCTGGCTGATGACACAGCAAATCATTCCAAAGGAGCTGGAGGATGGGAAAGTCTGGAGGGCTGGTAGGTCAGGCAGGCCTACGTGAGGTTCGGGGCAAGACCATTATTCCTACAAATGAGCAATCTGTGCCAACATCCCAACAGTGCTGAAGTCTGGAGGGTCCTGCTTGTTTTCCTCCCCTAGGACGTTGAACTCTCTGTCCAACTTCATACTTCTTCCCCCCACCCCCCATTTCTGTGACCCAAAACTCAGGACAGCACTTAGGCAGCCCTGGAGCCCAGCATAGCCTTGGTGTGCTTCCCACTCCTCCCCCGCATGCAGGCCTGCCCCCGGCTCCCTCCCCCAAGCTCAGCGGAGCTCCAATTTCAGCTAGCAGCCACAGGCCCAGGTGTGCTCCTTCTGGTCTCACGCAAGGCTCTCAGAGATGGCTATTACACATTTTAACAAATAACAGGAGCACGGAGGCAGGACTTTGATCGCAATATGAACACTGTAATTTCCACCTTTTAGGGCAATGAATCTATGAAATCAAAGTCAACTGAGAGGATGTGGCGTTGAGTTTCTGCCATGAGCTGCTGTTGCCTGGGAGCGGGGAGTGCTCTGCAAACACTTGGCTTGGATGCCAGACGGGACCCTCCAGCTCTCAGAGCTGCTGGAAACAGCTGCGCTAGTGGAGAGCCTTGGGAGGCAAGGACCATCTCACTCGGTCACACACAAGTCTCATGCACGGCTTACTGCACCTGAACCCTGCAAAGTGTTGGGAAAACCCCGGCTGCCACCAACATGAGTGCAGACTCCCAGATGACTACCACTGGCTACTAGTGACTGAGGGTTTACCAGGTGCTGTGCTAAGTATTTCTCACCAATTGTTACTATTAATGCTCAGAACAGCTCTAGGATGTAGGTGCTCTCATTAGCCCATTTTTTACCTAAAAAGAAACCGAGGCTTAGATAGGTTAATTACCCTGCCTAAGGGGACCAGCTGAAAGTAGGTGAGCAAGGGTCTCAAAGTCAGGGAACCCAAGCCCGGGGCTAGGAGGCTACCTGAGCCCCTCCATTGTCTCTCTGCAAAGACAGCTAGACTGGGCCTGCAGTGTTCAGTTTCTGGAGGAGAAGGAGGAGGTGAGCGTAAATGGTCTAACACATGCAGTAAGAGAGGTTGTCCCAAGGTCCAGGAGAGTTCCAGGAAGTGTGCTGGAGGAATGCTGGTTAGGGCAGTGGGTCCAAGGAACTGAAACCCTCCATCCTGGATTTCATGAAGATTGTGGTGCAGACTCAGAAGGCAGATACTCATGAAAGAATCATATAAATCAGTGTAGATTTACCACTGAGAAGAGTGAATCACTAATTTCCCAAAGGACTCAAATTAGGCTTCAAAGAGGAGGACGCATTTGATCTGTTCCCAAGAATGGGCTGAATTTTCCCAGGGGAGAGAGTGAATTCTCCAGGACTCAGTGCAAGGCTCGGAGGTGTGGGTGAGGAGAAGGTTTTAGGGACGAAGGACAGTTCTAGTGGGTCTGACTGGAGTCAGGGCTTAAGGAGGGGAGAGGCTGGACAGTTAGCTTGGGATGAACATGCAAAAGGCCCTTGTTTGTCAGGTAAGGGGTCAAGGAGGCTTTCTCACAGAGGTTGAGTTGAGAACGGGGTGGGCCGCAGAAGGGCCAACACACATTTGAAGTTGGGGAGGATGGAGGTCCAGTTTACCCCTTCAACCTGCCCTTGGGCTCAACTGGAAAGGATCTAGGCACATAGAACATGACGCTAGATACTTGTTTAACAATGAATTGGACCAGATGGTTGTTCTACGAATGAATGTGCTGGGTAAATATGGTACCAACAGTGTGGCGCTCCCATAAGGGGAGACAAGGGCCAGGCTTGAAAGGAAGAAGTTTATCATAGTCACAGGTGCTGGAGAGGGTCCTGTCTCCACACAGGGCCATGCAGGAGGTGCGGGCTTTGGTCAGGAGGTAGAAGACAAGAGTTGGGGAAAACCTGAGCTGCAACCCTTACCAGCATTTCTTTGGGAAAGGCAGGACAAGGCAAAGCAAACAGCTGAGGATTATCTGGTTTGAATAATTCCAGTGGCTCTAGGCTCTACAGGTGGTCCCAGATGTCCTGGCATGTGGCCCTGGGGTGACTGAGGGCTAGAGAAATATTGGCATGTGTGTCAGATAAGGAAATGAGTTGGAGGGTACAGACTTCCATGAAAGAGGTGTATGTCCCCAAAGAATCCTTTGCAATCTCTAAGAATTGGCTAGCCCTGGGAGGGAGAGCCTTCTCCTGCCAGCAAGTGTTTTAAGATGTCAAAACATCCTAAATATAGAAAAAAAATCCCATTATTAATGCAGTGATTCTTCCTTTCTCCTTATTCTCTACACCCAATACCTGGGCAGTTATTATCTTCTGTTCTTACACTATCTGACGTTGAAGTCCTTTGAGAACTCACTTCCTTCCCCGCAGAGTTGATGATGTGTGTCATAAAGAGATCTGGCCAGATGCAGAGGCTGGGGTCACGGCTGCCCCACATGGTGCTGTGCCTCAGTTTTCCTCCCACCTTCATGCTCTCAGCTCGTTTTCTTCTTTTGCTATTTCAAGCCATCTTCAGAATCCAGTGCCAAGGCCCTCCTGGAAGTTGGTGGTATTTAGAATCCTTTATACCCTGAGCCCTACGGCCCACCCAAGCCCATCTCCCCGGTTCCCTTTTTTCAAACAGCACTTCTTGCTAGTCCCACCACCGAGGAGGACTTCTGCAGGCCGTATCCGGCTACTTAGATGATGCCCCTACTTAGAGGCCCAGTTTATATTCAAACAGCTCTCCCAATCCCCCAAGCAGAAGTAAGTAACCCCATCCCTGGTGCCCCATGGTGCTGTGGCTTTGTTGGTTATTATCCAGTTTGTCTTACATTTTGCGAGGATTTCCTTGCGATGGAGCAAAGGCTGCATAATGTAGACTGGGAAAACTCTTCTCTGTTTATCTCTGCTTCTAGTACCCTAAGTCCCACCACCACCCCCCAAGCCTACGTACTAGGGTCAGCTGGGGCTGGCAGTGTCTCTGGGTGCATTGTCACAAGCCTGGACCAGGACTATGTGGTCCTCAGTCTTCAGTCCTTTTTTCTCCTCCTTGGTGCACTCTCTAGTCTGTCCTCTCCATGGGGTTGAAGCTACTACTTAGCTTAAGACTCACATACCTATAGGGCTGTGTCCCGGGTCTCTGAAGCTGGGCTCCAGGGGTCGCCCTG
This sequence comes from Lutra lutra, assembly GCF_902655055.1. Lineage (NCBI taxonomy): Eukaryota > Metazoa > Chordata > Mammalia > Carnivora > Mustelidae > Lutra > Lutra lutra. Next base: position 44,067,765 of record NC_062279.1, on the reverse strand, counting down.
GTGAGTGGATCTCTCCCACAGGCCAGCATGGTGTTTCTTTCTTGAGATGGCATAATGTAGACCACTGGCTTTGGGAGATTATCTCATGTTGGACAGAGGATGAGTTTTGGGCTCTGAGCTACCCATGGTCCACCCCCAATTCTTGGGCTTGGGCCATATATGTGGGCCTTGCACCAACACTTGCCTGAACCTATTCTGCCTAGGGTGCTACCTCTGGGTTCCAGCACTCAGTGGTGATGGGGGCAGTGGCAGATGCCTTTTACACCGTGCACACCTGCTTCTGGCAGGCAAGGTAGCCCCCCATTCCATCTATGCCATATATCTGGCAGTTTTCCAAAAGAGGTTGTGCCTATCTTCTCAGAGGGCTATGCTCTACAATGCTAGTGGCCATTCTGAGAATGTTCCCTCTTGCTCCAGTAGATATGCTGACACTCTATTCTGTTATGTTGTTCTTAATCAATGCCTAACGAGCAATGATCTCATGTGAAGGAGACTTCTTTTCTTCCGCTGCCCGTGGCCCCTTACCTACCCTTGCCCCAGGTGGTAATATAGAAAAGCAGATGTGCTGGAAATGCTCAATGAGACCAAGAGATCACATAGGAGGAATTCAGTAATTAGGGCTTCAAAAGTTCAAGGGAAGATAGAGTTGGAAGACATGCTGTTTTGCATTTATGCTACAAAACTCCAAATGGTAAATCTAACATGACCAGAGAATGAACTAACATTTACATTTTCCTGTGTGCTCTCGGGAGCCTTGCATCTGTGATCATCATGGCTGGGGCACTGTGATGCTGAGAGTTATTGGGAGCTGGGGCTCAGGGAAGCACGTGGATGAAGCAGTGTCATACACCCTGATGCAACCAGCACTAAATACACAAATTTAAGGACCTACAGAGGCAGAAAAATCTTTATTATTTCAGTGCAAATGGGTCTCAAAGAACTACAGCATTGGGAGTAAATAACGGCACCGCTATCTTTTTTCTAAGGTGGGAGATATAAACTTAGCCAGGAATGGCACAGATGATCATAGAGAATGTGAGGGGCTGGTTTCCAGACCTGAAAAGAAAAGGAAGAGATGATCCCCGGGCTGTGTGAGGAATCTTTTTTTTTTTTTTAAGACTTATTTTTTCTAGAGCAGTTTTGGGTTTACAGTAAAACTGAGGGAAAGGTGCAGAGATTTCACGTTTGCCCCCCATTCCCCACCACTCCCACACATGCACAGCCTTCCTCATTATCAATATGCCCCACCCCCATGGGGACATTTGTTACAATTGATGAATCTGCACTGAACATCATTATCACCCAAAGTCCACAACTTACATCAAGATTAACTCTTGGCATGGCCCATTCTGTGGATTTGAACAAATGTATAATGACGTGTATCCACCATTATAGTATCACACAGAGTAGTTTTTTATGAAGGATCTTCATGCGTGCTAATTGGGCAATAAAGAAACACCGGTTATACAAAATCAGGAGTTGGCAAACTCCAGTCTGTGTCCACCACAGGGCAAAGCTGGCCACTTCTGCTTGTTTGCATATTTTGTCTGGCTGCTTTCAGTGCTATAACCACAGAGCTGAGTGGTAGCTGCTGAGACCATATGGTCCACAAAGCTGGAAAAAATACTTAGTATCTGGTCCTTGTCCAGAATCTTCATCGATAAATCACTATATCTTATGTAGATCCATGGATTATTTTTAACTTTCTATTTAAAACAGTTTTAAACTTGACAGGAAACAAAGCATACTGGTAGTAGCAACAACTCTCATGTTTTCCACAGAAACCCCTTCCAAGTTTCTCCAACTGTTGCAAAGGGTCACAATTGTACCTCGCTGCCACATCCTTCCATGTAGATCACTTCCTCAGTACCTCCTTTACTTTCCTCATTCTCATTTTTTTTTTTAAGCTTTGATTTACAGGGAGTTTTGAAAATAGCACAGAGAGGACTCAAGTACTTTTTGCCCAGTTTCCTTCTCTATTATTCAGAATTTTCCAGAGAAACGGAACAAATAGTATGTGTGTATGTATGTATGCATGTATATAGTGATTTATTACAAGGAATTGGCTTATATGGTTACAGAGGACAGTGAGTCCAAAATCTGCAGTATGGGCTGGCAGGCTCGGGATCCAGAAGAGCCAGTGATGCAGATGAAGTCTGAAAGGAGTCTGCGGGAGAATTCTCTCTTGCTTCACAAGGCTGATCTTTTCTTGCTGGCCACGCCTTCAACTGATTAGGTGAGGCCCACCCACACTATGGAAAGCAATCTGCTTATCTCAAAGCTTACACATTGAAATTTTAATCGTATCCAAAAGCACTGTCCAAATTGACACATCAAATTAGACATCACACTTTCCATGGCAGCCACTTATATAACTGTAGTATGATATCAAACCTGGAAACTGATCCATAGATTGATAGCACATTTTAAAATAAAAATTTTACATATATGATTCCATATATGTATATATATATATGTATATGTATACCCTATGCCTAGGGTAGCCCTGCTCACAGTTTTCAAACTTGGCTCCAGGAGCTGGAGGGGGTCAGTGGAAGTCACTTTGAGGCTACCCTTGGATGGGGGAAAGATCAAGTGGGTGCATTCCAGGCTCTCACCCACTCCTGATAGATGTTTCATTTTAATTGGGATGTCTGGATGGCTTAGTCAGCTAAGCATTCAACTCTTGGTTTTGGCTCAGGTCACAATCTCAGGGTCCTGGGACTGAGCCCTGCATTGATCTCTGGGCTTGGTAGAGTCTGCTAGAGATTCTCTCCCTCTCCCTCCCCTCTGCCTCTCCCCCAACTCATGCTCTTTCTCTAAATAAATAAAATCTTAAAAAAGGGAATTCTTTTAACTGTGCTACTATGGAGCTTCACTTGGTGTGAAGGCTTCACTGCTAAGACCATTTGTATTTCATGGATCTAGGCCATTTTTAGGCCATCCCTGCATATACACCTCTTCTCCATATTTACTTCAGACCTGCTTCTTTTTCTTACCTCTTTCTCCAAGCAGTTCTTTCAGCCTCTTGACTTTGACATCTCTCTGTGACCTCCTACCACGCATGATCATTCTCACATGCTTTCAGCATCTCAGGCCTTGGTCACCTATATGCCCCTTCCTGTACTTTCTGTTCTCCTCTGACCTCTAGTAATCAAACTCTTAGAGGAACTCTTTCTGTCCCATTGCTGAGCCATGGAGAGCCCCATGTCTTCCTTTGGCCATAGATCACTTTTCTTGAGAAGTGAATGGTAGGTCAGACAGCCTCTCTTCTTTATTGTAATACTTCTTCAAAAATGCTCTCCAATAGATATGGAATATGTTTACATGTGACAGGACCACCATCATAATGGGGTATTTTAATAGACCATTTTTAGTGTTTGATCAAGTAGATTAAATGACAAGAATTTAGAAGGCTTGAATGATAAATACCTTTGTTTTAATAATCACGTTAAACTTTGTATTCAAAGGTTATTTAAATCATGCCTTTGTTGGATAGATTATATATTATTTGCTTTTATCATCTACAACGATTTAATAGAGTTAATATCCAGTTTTTAATTAAAGTATTGGATACCTTAAAGCTTAAAAAACCTTTACATTTCTAATTGTTTAAAGTCAAAGCCAAAATAAAGACTCTGACCTCCCTAAGCAACGTAGAGCTGTTGTTCCCCTTGCCTCTTCTTTCTTTTTACTCTTTGTTACTTTAATCTCATTTGTATTTTTTCATCAATTCTATAACCACACTGAAAGAAAATTATTTAGCCTATTTTTACTTAGTTCTGATGTTCATCATTAGGCTTTCTGAGTATTCCCTCCACTCCTACAACTCCACTGTTATTGAGTCCAGTGATCTGGAGAATGTTTTAAATAAAAATTTTTTAGGTGATTTTTTTGGGTAATTTTATTTTATTTTATTTTTTAGTGTTCCAAGATTCATTGTTTATGCATCGCACCCAGTGCTCCATGCAATATGTGTAAATAAATATTTTTTTAGAAGGAAGGGGAATTTGAGTATATTTTTTAAACTTAGAATATTTAAAGACTGAAGTCTCTGTTTAAAAAATAATTGGTTCACATCCTTTTTCCTCTATAGATTTTGTTTCTTTCTGCTTAGAGATTATCACCAAGTCTGTCCTTTGGCCACTAAATGATTTTCCACAGTAGTGAACCAAGCAGGGAATATAATTTAGTTATTATATTTCTTCATATAGTTTCTAATTATATTCTATAAAGTTTTCAAAGCCCTCCTACATTTTCATTTCAAACATGAAAAAGGTATTTTCTACAATTTTCTTATGTTCCATGCAGTGAATCTACTTCATAAGAAGGATTCTTCTCTGACAGCTGCACACTTCGCTCTCCAGTGCTACAGAATGTTTTTGAAGTTTTCATATTCACTCACTAATCACTTAGCAAATATATATTGAACATTACACATCAGGCACTGTCCTAGGCACTAGGAACATATAACTTAACAAAATAGAGAAAGACAAAGCCCTCATGGAGCTTATGTTCCAGTATCAGAGACTGACATTAAACAAAATTACATAAATAAAGTATAGAGTATGTTAAATAGTGATGTATGTTAAGGAAAAAAATAAAGCAGAAAAGAACAATAAGGAATGTTGGATCATATTGAAATTTTAGGTAAAATTTTAGGTCATTTAGGAGAAACAGGTGAGATTTGAATAAAGAGGTGAAGGAAGTGAGGGGCACCTTAACAATTGGTGAAGCATCTGACTCTTGATTTTAGCTCAGTTCATGATCTCAGGGTTGTGAGATTGAGCCCTGTGTTGGGCTCTGTGGTGGGCATGGAGCCACCTAACATTTTCTCTCTCCCTCTTCCTCTGTCCCTCACCCCCACCTCTATCCCTCTCATTAAAAAGAAAGAATGATGTGAAAGAGGGAATCATTGGCTATCTAGTGAAAGAGAACTGAAAGACAGGCCACAACACCTAGTGCAAAGACCCCAGGGCAGGAACCTATCTGGCAAATACTAAGAGCAGCTAGGATGCCAGGGAGGTTGGAGCAGGACACAGAGAGGTAGAAATTGAGGTTAGCAATTGATGTAGCAGGGGAAGACCATGTAGGGGCTTGAATTCCATGGAAGAATGTACAAATGTTGTCTCTGCTCCATCTCTGAGCATGATGGCTCAGTACTGGGGAATTGCACTACAGATAAGACATCATATTTTGGTATTTCATTCCGATTGGTGTGTTGAGAAAAGACCATGGTGGGGAAGGGCAGAAGCTGAGGAATCACACAGAAACCTGCTGTAATATTATTTGCTTTTATCACCTACAATGATTTAATAGAGTTAACATCCAGTTTTTAATTAAAGTATTGGATATCTTAAAGCTTAAAAAACCTTTACATTTCTAATTGTTTAAATAATCAGGGAAACATTACAGTGGTTTGGACAGAAGGATAGCTGTAGAGGTTGTAGAGGGATGATCAGATTTTAGATATATTTTGAAGGCAGAAACTGTTGGTAGGTTGAACATGGTGTGTGAGATAGAGAAAGGGTTGATGACTCCAGGGTTTCTGGACTGAGCCACTGAAAGAGTAGAGTTGCCAGGAAGGGAAGTGGGGAGAGGGGTAGCAGGTTTGGTGAGCAAGAATCTGGAGCTCTATTTTAGAATTTGAGATGCTGATCCAACCTGCAGGGGTGGTGATGAGTAGGCAATCAGGTATGTGTGTCTGGAGATCCAGTGCAAGGCTTAGGCTAAGATGGACATTTGGGAGCCAGCAATGTATAGATGGTGTTTAAGCCATGACACTCAATGAGATCAGTCTAGGGGCTGAGGATGGGGCATATCAGGGCTTACAGGACAGGAAAAAGGGTAGCAAGTGAAGGAGTTGGTGGAGTGGCAGAAAGATAAGAAGAAAAACCAAATAATTGTGGTGTTAGAGATACCAAGGAAAAAACAGGTCCAGTCATTGAGAACTGAGAATATACCACTGGATTTGGCAACAGAGGTCATGGTGTCTTTCTGAGGGGTGATGGGAGCAAGAGCCTGACTGGAGTGAGTTTGGAGAGAGAACTGGAGGAAATCTGAGACACAGGTCAGCCCATTCTTTCAAGGGTTTTTGTTATCATAGGGAACAGAGAAATGGGGTGCTACCTGGGGCAGAATTAAGGTCAGGAGAGGGGAATGGAAGAAATAATAGCACATATCCATTGCTGTGTGACAAATTACCACAAACCTAGCAGCTTAAACACGTGCATGCATACGGGACAGTTTGTGGTTTCCACAGGTGAGCAGGGTAGGCACACCCACTGGGTGCCTCTTGCTCAGGGTTTCTCACGGCTGTCCTCATGGGGTCCGGAGCAGGGGTCCCCTTCCAAGCTCATGTGGTGGTTGGCCGAATTCAGTTCCTTGTAGTTGTAGGACGAAGGTTCCTGTTTCCTTGCTGGCTGTCAGCTGGAGCCCCTTAGCCGCTGGTTACCACTTGTGGTTCTTTGCCATATGGCCCCTTACAGTTCCCTCTCACAAGGTGACAGCTCACTCCAGGACCATCAGGAGAAACTCTCAGCTCAGGGAAGGCCTCTGCCTGGTTAGGTGAGGCCCACCCAGAATACCCTCCTTTGGACTGACTCAAAGTCAACAGGAGTAGAGAACTTAATCACACCCACAAGATCTTTTCACCTTTGCCAGATGAGGTGATACAATCCAGGGATATTTATCCCATCACCTTTGTCATGTTCTATTGGCTAGAATCAAGTCCCAGATTCTGTCTGCAGGCGGGATTACACAAGTGACTCACTGGGAGTCACCAGAGGGTTTGTCTAACACATATATCTGTGGGAATAATGCGGTGGAGAGGAAAAGTTTGATAATGTAGGAGAGAAAGGGGGAGGGCGCCAGACCATTGTCCTCAAGTCACTGAGGACGGATGGGGCTCAGTGCAAAAGCAGAGACACTAAGCTGAGCTCCAAGAACAACCAGTCTACTTACAGAGAGCAGGTGGGGTGGGGGGTGCTGGGTAACCTGATGCCTGCAGTTGTGTGTATGGCATGGTGGAACTTGGGGAAGACCTCTCTCCTTGCCACTTCAGGGTTTTTTTGTGAGATACAGAGCAAGGGCACCAACTGACAGTGACGATGCAGAAGGAGGGCTTAGAGATATATTTGAACACATGTTCTTATTTCTCGTCATATGGCTAATACATATTTATATCATCACTTTCATTTGTTCTGTACTCTCATCTTTATGGAGAGGGAAAAGAAAATCAATAGAGTCAGTGTTGGAGGATGTCGGGGATGAACGGGCAGCCTGGAACCCCGAGCCCAAGCCCAGGGTGGCCAGACACCAGACTGGAATGCTCCAGGTGAGGTCTAGAAGATGCACTCCAATCTGGACCAGGGGCAAAACTGAAATCCCTAGTGAAATGCACACTGAAAGGAGGCCAGTGATTCAGGATGGGGCTGGTGGTCTAATCACCATAGATGGTAGCACTCATGCGTTAAGGGCACATTTAGCAAGTGATTCATACTGTGGAGCCGCAAGGCTAATGGACATTGCATATTCAATATTTTCATTTATGGATCATAAATGCAGGGCTTGTCCTGACTTATAAACTACATGTAACACCTGTATCAATGCATTTTCCCCACAAAATTTCCCAGGTAATTAGTTTTATGGAGTTTTGCCATTTGGCACACCTCCTCCCCCTTTCCAAGCACTCCTGGGGAATATCTGAACTATGGAGAAAAAAAAAGATCTTACCACACAGATAAATTTAGAAGTTAAATTAACAGAAAATGTTCCATAGTAGGAATACCCAGCGTTACATAAAGAAACCAAGCTTAGAAATCCATTCATCTTACCCACAGCCATTGATATTTTATTTATTCTATCCCCAGGATGGCACATTAAGACCTTGGGAGAGGCTTGCTTCTCTAGCCAGGCTGTCCATCTCTCCAGTTTTTCTATAATTCTACATATTCACTGATTTTCATTCATCCTGTCTTTATTTTTTTAATTTCTTTTCAGTGTTCCAGAATTCATTGTTTATGCACCACACCCAGTGCTCCATGCAATACATGTCCTCCACAATACCCACCACCAGGCTCACCCAACCTCCCACCCTCTTCTCCAAAACCCTCAGTTAGTTCCTCAGAGTTCACAGTCTCTCATGGTTCATCTCCCCCTCCAATTTCCCCCAACTCCCTTCTCCTCTCCATCTCCCCATGTCCTCCATGTTATTCCTTATGCTCCACAAGTAAGTGAAACCATAATTGACTCTCTCTGCTTGACTTATTTCACTCAGCATCATCTCTTCCAGTCCCGTCCATGTTGCTACAAAAGTTGGGTCTTCATCCTTCCTGATGGAGGCGTAGTACTCCATAGTGTATATGGAGCCCATCTTCTATCCATTCCTATTGATGAATCATCTATCACATATAGATGTTGAAGGTCATCTTGGTTCCTTCCACAGTTTAGATCCATCCTGGGTGCATCCCTACCAGATCCCAATCTGCGGTGGCAGGAGTCATCGGGAAAGACCATTTCTTCTCACTGCAGAACTTGGCCTACTCTCCCATGTGGTCTTCACTTTCCAGCTTTAGTAAACCCATGGACTGGTCAGCCCGTGGGTCTGTAGTCTGGTATGTTCTGTGCCTGGAGCTGCTGTATCGCTTAGGTTTTGATAGCAAAAGAGTATTCAGCTTGTTTTCCTGGTGGCTGCTGTTTTGTTCCTCTCTTGCCGTGTACCTTCCTGTTACTCTCAAAAGTTACTCTGGATCCTCTAGGAAGCCTCATAGCCAGCAAGGCCTTGTGACACTGCCAGCAAAGAGCTGTGCTTCTGTGGACTGACCAGTCCCAGCCACAGCCTGGGTGACCCTGGCTCCATGTGGCTGGTGGGCTGCACAGTTGACAATAGCTTCCAGGGAGGGTCTGCATGCTCACCCAACCCCTGGATCTGAGATCAGCTCTAAAGGTATCAGGGTAAAACTCACCTTCTTCAGTTAGCTAAGCATTACTTGAGTGGCTCTACTGGTTTTGCAAAGACTAGTAGGCCTTCCTTACCTTGGAATTATAGAACTTTGGGTCATTTGATCAATTCCCTGGCTGTCAAAGTTGACAGTGGTTTGATTTGCATAAGGAGCTCCAGGGTCCAGGGAGAGGGGAAGGGATAGAAACTGCTAATGGCACGTGGACCTAGGAAGCACTGCTGGGTATGTTATAGGGTCTAGGAAGGGCCACACATGCCTTGAAATGAAATAAAATGAAACAAACAGGTGTCAAGGCTGGGCCTAGGCCTGTCACAGAAGGAAGGATGTTTTGACACAGCATGTGGTTGGTGGTGGAAGCCCCTGTGGACCTTACTTTTCCACAAAGTGGTTGATTTATTCAACAAATACTGACTACATAATCACTGAATACGCCAGGCACTGTGCTGGGCTTTGTGGGTACACTGATGGATAAACTTGGTATGTCACTATCCCTGGAGTGTTTACAACATGCTTGTGTTCACAGACCCACTGCTGAGCCTGAGAGCAAGACTGTGGTCCTGGCCTGGGCGCCCCGCTCTGCTGTGGTGGAGCCCGGGTCAAGTGGTTCTGTGATCACATACCTTTTGCTTTGTGCTGCGTTAGTCTATGGGAGCAGCATCGTGTGGCAGTTGGAAATGGTAACGGTAGCAGACCAAGGAGTCTTTCCAGTGCTCTTTCATCAGAGAGGAATGAGAGGAGCATTCCAGGTCCAGGGAACACCTGCCTTAAAGGGGTGACCACAGACAGTGAGAGATGTGGGTCTGTGTTCTGAGGGCAATAATTAGAGACAAGTTTGAATGGATGAGTCAGGCTGTGGGATGGGGAGGGGATTGGAGTGGTGGGTGTGGGGAACCCCAGGAGAATACTCAGTGCTCCAGGTCAGTGGTCTCCATGTTGTTAGATTACATACTCCTGTAAGAGGAGGACATTGAGCATGTCACCCCAAATATATATCTCTTTATTCATTTCTAAAAAGTAACTAATATATCATGTGCTTATAAATAGATATACGCATATAGGTAATAGAAACTAATAGATGAAACTAAAGATGAAATAATACTTAAATATTTTTATTTCATTTTATGTGTAAATGATTCAAAAATATGATTGGATACACTTCATAGTGTTTGTTGAATCTTAGCGTATCATTTTGTAATAGAAAAATTTAATTTTTAAGTACAGGTTCTTTTTTTCAAAATTTTATTTAAATTCTAGTTGGTTAACATATAGTGTAATACTGTTTTCAGGAGTAGAATTTAGTGATTCATCACTTACATATTTCAATATTCACTTTTATTGTCTGTTTATTGTTGGAAATTTCATTTTGTAACAATACGTGGATCTGAATGCAAAAAAGACATCATTGGCTGCTTTTATTAAAATATGGTACTCATTATTTTAGTCCTATACACCAAATACATGAAGGTTTTTGTTGAGATTTGATTAATAAATTTTTATTTTCTTGATGTCTAGTCAATTGTTCTTTAAAATGAATAAAAAAGTGTTGCATTTTTGTAATTTTAATGAGTGATTAAAAAATTAAATGCTTAATTTTGATGACTAGCATAGTCTATTTTCAATTTTTTATTGTGTATGTACATGAAAATTTTTAGAAATAAACCACATATTTTTGGCAACAAAATCATATAATAATATTAACATTTTTAAATATCATTTCAAGATGCTCTCTCCTTAGCACAAATTTCTTTGAAAATAGTTTCTCTCACTCATTCCCAAAATATTAAACTTTGAAGGAGGTTGATTCAGTGTGTTTATATTTTAAAACTATCTGCAGGAACCATATGATCAATCGCCACATGGCATCACAGAAGATCAGCAAATGGGAAGCACATGCCTTTTTGTAAAGAAAAGATGAGACATTACTGAGTTAGATGATCCTATGCACTTGGGTCAGTGCTAATCTCTGGGTGGTAAAAAGGGTCACTTCCCATGATCAGGAAGATTCTAATAACAACTAAGAAAATACAATGTTGAACGGAGCACACCAACACCACAGCATATCAGGAGGGTGAGAGCAAGGGCATTGCCATAACTGCAAAGTCATGCAACCCCTCCTTCCCTCAGGGCATTTTGAATTCTAATATGGTGCTGGTTTTGGAGACCTCCAAAGGTGGTGAGAAGTGAATATAGCTTAAGTGACAGCAGTGGAAATGGGCAAAGTGCTGTTTAGGAGTAATGTTGACATAACTTGCTGATGAACAGGTCTGGGGTGTAGGGGAAAGGTGGGTGTCAAGGAGGATTCTCATATTTTGGTTTGTACAATTTGTAGGGCAGTGGTGGCATTCCCTGAAAGAGGGAGTATAGGAAGAAGATCTGGTTTGCAGAGTAGGTCTTACCTTTAGGTGTAGGCTCATTTAATGTGAGCTGCCTCTTAAATGCCCAGGTGGGGATATCTTTTAAGGTTCCCAGACCCAATGTCCCTCTCCCACAACACCAAGTAATTCTTTGGCACCAGAAGAGAATCTGAGAATTCAACTCAGTTCTGATACTACTATCTACCTGGAGACAGCCTCAGATTCTGCAGGATAAAGGTTCAATTCCACAATACTCTCCCCTATCCTTGCCATTTCAGATGCCAGTCACAAGTCCCAGGCTGTTCCTTGTGTTTCTGACCAACTGGCTACAGATTGGAGGTTCCAAAGACCTCATCTTTAGGTTCAATTAATTTTTTAGAGCAACTCATAGAATTCAGAGAGACATGTTTACCGGTTCACTAAAGGAAATGATAAAGGATACAAATAAACAGCCAGATGAAGAAAACAAGAGTGAGTCTGGGGAAGGGGTGTGGAGCCTCCATGATCTCTCCAGGGGGACCATTCCCCCCACATCTCTGTGTGCTCACCAACCTGGAACCTTGTCCTTTTGGGTTTTCATGGAGGCTTCATTATATGGGCATAATGGATTAAATCATTGACCGTTGGCCATTGATCAAACCTCTAGCCCTCTCTCCTGAACTCCAGGAGGGCTGAAAATTCTAACCTCCTAATAACATGATTGGTCCTCCTGACAACCACCTTACCTAGAGGTGGGGTCCGAAAGTCACCTTCATTAATCACAAGAGACCCATTTCACCTTTATGGCTCTCAAGTGTTTTCAGGAACTGTGGATAAAGACCAAATATATATGAGACATATTTTGGCATTCAGATAAATTATATCACAGGATGTTAAGAAGACCAGTGCATGAGGCAATCTGGTCTGGAGAAGAAGCCTCAGCAGCCAGGCCTGTGCCCAAGGTCTATGGAGAGACCCTGCCAGTGGGGTGAAACTTTCTGGCTCTTGCTCTCCCTGGATGGCTTACTCTTCCTACATACTTGTCAGTCTTAGAGAGACAGATACAGAAAAGATGGATGGAAGACTGCCTTTGGTCTAGGCAGAAGGAGTTCATCATGTGGTCCAACTAAGTCATGAGGGGCTGCACTTGAGCTCAACCCTTGCAGTTATAGGATAGAACTTGGCTGACCTTGTTCTCTGCCTAGAAATTTCCTTTGTGAATGTCACAATGAGGGGTGACTTGGTTGGAACATGATTGGTGTTCAAGGTCCTTGGGATCCTAATATCTGTCTTCATAAGATGATCATTATGTCCATTCATATTCTTTTATCTCCATATATACCTATGCCTCTGCTGGTACCTCTACATGTGTGATTTACCCTCCTAAGGATAACCTGCATTTTGGGCAGGTCCTGCCATTCCTCAGTTTTGTGTGTGTGGGCATACGTGTGCATGTGTGCATGTGTATATACAGGGTAGCTCTGTAGCTACGAGGCAAGGATGGCAAATGTTGGAGTCTGCCAGCTGAATTGGTACCCGGCCCCTCTTCTTCCTCCATTCATTTTCCTCTTTACTTTCCTAACTTCTCTGTACCTTGGTTTCCTCATGGGCAAAATGGTAAAAATGCCATTATCTCCTATAGGAATGTTTGTACAGGCAGAATACCGTCATGCTTGAGATAAAATAACCACTCATTGAATGTATATGTGTCCACCCACCCACAGGATAAAAATGTGAATAAACAATCTTCTTCTTGACAGCCTACTCTTCAAGGGCTTCTTTCCCCTAAGCCTCCATTCCCTGCCTCTCTCAGGATCCATCTCTGTAATGAGGTGTTTTTATACTCTTATCAGCAAGAATGTAGTTTTTCATCCAATGACATTTGGCGTAAAATTTCCATTGCTATTATCTTACATTGCTGGAGAAAGTTCTCCTTCATTGTTTTGTTCTTTCACCAACCATTTATTCCTCCTTTTAGTCATCTGACCCCCTCTACGGGCCAGATGTTGCATTTGGTTGAGACTGGCAAGGAGCTCACAGTCTAATGGGACATGCAGATTTGTTCAAACTGATTCCAGTTCAAGGCACAGGGCAGAGGATGTCCTGGAGACATGGTTGCTGGAAGTAGACAGTGGACCCACCCCTGGAGTGAATACTCTTTGTGCCAGGAAGGTGTAAGGAACCTGAGTGCTGGTTGGGGAATCAGAAGGTGATTGGAAATATGGAAATTAGAGAGGGGACAGAGGAGGAGGGATTAACATCTTTTGTAGGGGTTGCAATTGAGTTTTTGCTGGCTGGGCACTGCCTGTCCCTCCAGTCTCATCTCTCTTCTCATCCAACACAGCATTTATCCTACCAATAGACATTTACCTACAATTCTCAAGTGTCTCAACTTGCTGGCATTGTTCTCTTTTCTAGACTGCTCCCCAGTTCCTCCCTCGACCAGGCAGCTCTAATATTTCCTTCCGGACTTGCCCATCTTGCTTTGGCCAGGTGCTTCTCCTCCAGTCTCCCACAGCACCAGGAACAGGACTTTATCACAATAGTTATCAAGTTGTTTTGTAGGGTTGATTTGCCTATCTGTCTTCTAGAAGAGGGACTGAGCTTCTTGAAGGAAAAGAATGTCTTACTCTCGAAGCCCCTGAATAAAGGTTAAAATGAATGAAGGCACTGCGCCGGGTACGAGGCTGGCTTCTGTTTTGTTGACGCTGAGGAAAATGGCAGGTTTCGAGCAGGGCAGTGTGGCATCCGAGGGCAGGCAGGGAGACATCTCCACCAAGCCATGTCTAGAGCTTACCATCAAGCCCCTTTCTGGCACATGTGCTGTGGGACCAAACTGAAGGAGGGGAGCTGTTATCTCTATCCCTTGAGCTCCTTCTTGTCTTCTGCTGGTAAACACAGATGGATATTGTTTGCTCCCAGATACACACAGTCCCCTTGACCTTTCCCTATGCTTGTTCCTGACTCTCTATCGTAGTTGCATTAAGTTGTCTCACTGCCTTCAGCTCGGCTCGATTGACTAAAGCTTTCACAGGCAATTGCTTTTATCTAAAATTTGAAGAACACACTTTGGTAACAATTTTTATTCCAGCTGTGCATTTTCAAAGCTATTAACTGCACTTTGTCCTCAAAATGGGGCCGAGCCCTTAGCTGGAGGTCAAATGCTTCTTGGGAAGGGCCAGCTCTGGGAGGGCTCCTGTCCAAGCACAGGGTGCCATGGGCACATGGTCCCAGCCCCCTTTCTGGCTGTTCCAAGCCATGGCCTTCTTGGGGTGGGAGTTGGCCCTGGCCCACCAGGGAATGCTCTGTAGGCTGCAGGGACCCTCAGGATCTGGACTTTTGTCAAGGGCCACAGTGTAGCTCTGATCCTTGGAGGTGCCCAAATTTCAAAGAACAAATCCAGTCTCCATCCTTCAAATCAACGTCTGGAAGTGGCTTTTAAATTTATGTCTGTAAGTGGCTGGTGTGTCTGGGAAGGATGGAAAGCTATGAGACTGGTAGAAAAAGACCAAATATTGGGAGGAGCACAGAGGGAATGACGTGAGTATGCCCTTTCGTAGTGGACTAGATTATTGGTCCTGCTTCTTCACTGCTCCCTGTAACCATGCCCTTACAATGTCACCTGAACTCTTCCCAATCCCGCTAGTTGTGCAGCAAATTTACCACCTCTTGACTTTGAGCCGATCTTATCATGTGATTTGGCCAGAGGACTATGAGTAGAAGTACCAGTGAGCCAGTTCTGGGCCTATCCCTTAAGAGAAGTGCATGTTTCTGCTGGCTTCTTCCCACCACAGGAAGTGCTGAGTCTACACCACAAACAGCAAAGACAAGGTCAGCCAGATCCAGAGCTTAAAGGAGAGATCCCCACTTTATAACAGTTAGCTCACAGATGTCTGAGAAAAAAAAAAAAAGTTTATCGACCTGAGTTTGGGGGTGGTTTGTTATGTGGCAATAACCAGCTGATACCATATCTCAATTTTGAAATGTTCTTATTGTTCAAGGTGTTTTTTCCAAATTGCATTCTCTCCCTGTGTAAAAATATATGTTTTATCTAATAAGAATGAAAATTAGATTAACACCACCACCACTTAGGGAACTCTTGCCAACATGCCAAGTTCTGTTTCAGGTATTTACACATAACATTTAATCCTCACAACAAACCCAATGAGTAGGGCATTATGATCAACTCCGTTTTACAGATGAGGAAACAGGCCCAGAGAGGTTAAGGAATTTGCCTGAATTCACACAGCTTGGAGGGGGTATAGGAAGGGTTCAAACCCAAGCAGTCTAGCTCCGGAGTCCGTATTCTCAGCTGTCACTGTGACTTAAATATTCTTCTCTCTTTCTCTTATCAGGATCAAAAAGAAAAAAAAAAGTGAGCTCAAACTGTCACTTAATATGACTCCAAGGTCACCCCTGGAACATCTCTTTGGAAGAGCTTACTTTATAACCCTGAACTCTAGGAGCAGATTACAAGGTTTTTCTTCCACAAGGGCACTTGACGCGATCCTGAGTGACTTGGAGGATGTGGGTTGTACTGGAGCCTCTCCCTGCTCCTGAAACAGGCAGCCAGGGCCAAGGCCGACTTGGCCTTCCAGGGTACTAAAGTCCTGCCCATGCCTGTCTTCGGGCCTCTTTGGACCACCCTGAGAGCACAGAACAGAACAGAACCTGGGTGTGCCTCTCTGTCTCGGCCTTTGTGATGCAAGGGCAGGAGCACCTGAGCCCCAAGGAGCTCCAGGCCACGTTAGCGGTTTATCTCGGGAGGATCAGATTAGGGTAAACTTGTGCTCCTTTAAATACTAGTCAAAGTGGATTGAAAACTGGAAATATAGAGATGCCGTGTATTCTGCTATGAGTATAATTATGATTGCTGAGGCTCCTAATTAGAAGATAGGATGGTCACTTTTTAACTCAGGCTCAACTTTTCTTGGCCAATTCCCCAGACAGCTAAAGAAGAGGTTTAT
Source organism: Lutra lutra (assembly GCF_902655055.1). Lineage (NCBI taxonomy): Eukaryota > Metazoa > Chordata > Mammalia > Carnivora > Mustelidae > Lutra > Lutra lutra. Next base: position 44,051,502 of record NC_062279.1, on the reverse strand, counting down.
TTACTCTCAAGGGGACATAAAATTCACTTTTATTTCTTGCTCCCTTCCTATCGCTCCCCTTCCCTTTCATCCTTCCTTTATTCTGCCACCTTTAGTGTCTGAAGGCGCTAGTTTCTAAGATGGGCATGATGGAGGGGAATCCAAAAACCCGCGTAAGGCCCCCAGTCCCGTCTGAGGGCTGCTCGTCCCCAGCCCACAGTCACTGGCTCTCTGATGCCACTGCTTGCGTTGTTTTTCCTCCCCGTTCAATCATGTACCCAGTTTCCAAGTCAGAAACAGAGGGGCCCTTCCTGCCTGCCCACCAAACCTGAGTAATAGAAGACGAATCATGGCGGTCTCCATGTCAAATTCAAACCCTGGCGTGGGAAAACGAAGGAATGCTGGAGAAGGACAAGAGGCATGTGACATGCTGAAGACAAAGAATAAATTACCCAAGACATGAAAGAAAGGGAATTGCATATATTGTAACCTAACCTCCTATAAATAAGGCAGACGTGGCTGTTTTAATAGGCTCTGGAAGGCTGAAGGGACCCAAAGGGAGAAAGTACTAGTAACAAATGAGATGCAGATTTCGGAAGAGAAGTAGACAGTAGCTTATTCCTAGTGAAAGCTAGAAAATGGGGTGTTTTTAATTAGGCTTGAATTGGAGAGGCCTCGCCCAGGTTGAGTATGGGCTAGCAGAGGGGCCATTCAAGCTCTTGACACCTGAGTGAGAGGAACAAGGACCCACATGTGAAGGGGTCTAACTGAGCCCTCTAAATCTCATGTGTAGGGAGAGAGGTCAAGGCAGTCACTTATACTGTCTGCCTCTAGCTGCCTAATCTGAGGAGCTGGAGAAGCAGAGATGGGCGGGAAGACTGGGGCAGGGAGATCTGGAGTCTGGGCTGTAGGGCATATGAGAACACAGACCGAGTGCAATGAAGCATGTGCAGATTGGATTTAGAGGAACTGGAAGAGACAGACTCTGCTGGTGGCTGGATTGGAGGGGGTAGGTCTTTAGAAGGCCGTGAGGCTAGATCCTAAGCTGGGGCAATGACATCCCTGCAGGTCTATGGGGCTTGCCCTTGCGCACATCCAGGTACTGCTGTCGCCATCTGCCCTGGGGGTATAGCCAGGGAGCAATGATACAAGAAGCCCGGGACACATGCAAGTGGATGGTTTATGTTCATTTCAGAGCCAGGAAGTCCATGCAAAATCAGCAGGATAAAACGGATATCATGACAGAGCATTATGGCAGCAAGTGAGGTGTAAATGGGGAGAGAGGAGGCAGGGGGATGTTAGTGAGAGACGCCTGAGTCCTTGGGATGGGGACGGCTATCTCCACAGCAGGAGAAAAGCATCACAGTGTCATGGCTGAGGGCATGGACTTGGGAAAGGGGTTTGCCTGCGTTAGAATCCTGACCCTGACACCTGTGGCTGTGTGACTCAGTTACTTCAACTACGTCTGCCTCGGTTTCCCTATCTGCACAATGAGGGTTGGCATGAGAATTAAATCGGTTAATCCTTAAAGTGCTTAGGATATTGTCTGGTGTATAGTAAACCTTATATAAAGATTTGTTAAAGGTAATAAACATTTGTTTGTTAAAGACAATAATAACATTTAAAAAGAAGACACAAGAGCTTATCCATGACAAGATGGTACAGAGGACATGGAGAAGATGAGGCATGTGACATGGGGCCCGGTGAACTGGAGGAGGCCCAGAGCTCTCCCCAAAGGGCTGCCATATAAGCTACTCCTTCCCAGGTAGGGCAGTGGAGAGCCACCAGATATCACAATGAAGTCCTTGATGCCATGAGTAAACTGTGATGATTTGAAGGGTTTTCTTTGTGCTAAATTTTGAGCAGAAAGCAGAGAATGGAAGTGCTGAGGCCATCGAGGCAAGAGTTGTGGTGGCCTGTCTGTGACCATATAGGCTCAAAGATAAGCTTTGACTTAAAACCGACCAACCTGTGCACCTGTCAACCAACTAGCAGCCAGCTGGTCAACCAACCAACTAATCAAGTGTCTACAGACGCACCGAGGAGATATTGCCGGTTCAGATCTGAACCATTGCAGTAACGGGAATTTCACAATAAAACAGGTCAAATGAATTGTTTAGTTTCCCAGCGCATGTAAAAGTTATGCTTACACTATACTGTAGTCTATTATGCATGTAATTGCATTATGTATTTAAAAATGTATATAATTTATTAAAAAAACTTTATTGCTAGAAATTTACTTATCTAGCTATTTATTTATTTAAATATGTATTGCTGGGGTGCCTGGGTGGTTCAGTTAGTTAAGTTTCTGGCTTCAGTTCAGGTCATGATCTCAGGGTCCTGGGATCAAGCCCCACTTTGGGCTACACGTTCAGTGGGGAGTCTGCTTCTCCCTCTCCTTCTGCCCCTCCCCGCTGCTTGTGCATGTGCAAGATTTTTCTCTGTCTCAAACAAATAAATAAAATGTTAAAAAAATAAAAACATACTGCTAACTATCATCTAGGCTCTCAGCAGTCATAATCTTTTTGCCAGTGGAGGGTCTTGCCTCGATATTGATGGCCACTGACTGATCAGGTTGGTGGTTCCTGAAGGTCAGGGTGGCTGTGGCAATTTCTTAAAAGACAGCAATGAAGTTTGCTGTGTCGATTGACTCTTCCTTCCATAAACAATTTCTCTGTAGCACACAATGCTCTTTGATAGCCTTCTACCCATTTTTCAAAACTGGAGTCACTCCTCTCAAATTCTGCTCCTGCTTTATCAGCCAAGTTTATATAATGTTCTAAATCCTTTGTTTTCATCTCGACAATTCACAGCGTTTTCACTGGGAGCAGATTCCATCTCAAGAAGCCACTTTCTTCGCTTATCCCTAAGAAGCAACTCCTCATCCATTCAAGTTTTATCATGAGATTGCAGTAATTCAAATATAATAATAATGAAAAAGCTTGAAATATTGTGAGAACTACCAAAATATGACACAGAGACGCAAAGTGTGAAACAGCGCTGGAAACAGGGCTCCGATAGATTTGCTCGATGCCGGGTTGTCACAAACCTTTACTTTGTAAAACATGCAATGTCTATGAAGTGCAACAAAGTGAAGTACAGTAAAACGAGGTACGCCTGTGTTTTTAACAGCAAACAACTGAAGATGCAAGCTTGCATTAAGAGGGATGAGTTCCACTTGAATGCGCACGTTTTTCCAGGACTATATTCCCACGGCTGTATTCTCTGGAATCTGGCACCCAGACCTTGGAGCTCCTCTTCCCCAGGCATATACCATTCTCTGGGGCAGAGCCTGTCCTTCCTTCTCTCCCTGGCCTCTCTGTTTCTGCCTCCCCTGCCTGTTAACTGCTCTGCAGAACCAGCTAAAAACACAAGCACACAGCCACGAGGGAGTGTGTGGAGCATTGCCTCTCCTTCCTAATGACTTTCTCTTGATGCACTGCTATTAGGAGTAGTTGTAAGACTGCAGGGAACCAGCCTTCGAAAGCGAAAGCTCCCGACAGTGGATTTTGTTTTCTGGGAGTAAATTAATTGAACAGCCGTGTGAAGGGGTGAGAAGAGGGAAAGGAAGTGGAAGGAGGAGGGAACTGAGAGCTAGGCGGTGTGAGGAAGAAGCTGCCACAGGGGTGATGCGGGAATTCAGGAAAGTATGTGAAGCTTTCCAAGGATTATGCTCAAGGTTAAGAGTAATAATAAAATTAACAGTCATCCACAGCCTAGGCTATATCCGTGCTCATCGCCATGTGGACATCAACCAGCTGTTGAGGGGTGGTTGGAAACTCCTGCTAAGCCAGGCAGGGAAACTAGAATGAAGATGGAAGGTTTCCCTCTGGAACTCACCCCCACAGGGCCTGCTGTGGATGTGAACTCTCAGGATAACCGCCAGCTGGCATTCCCCCTGCCTCTGTCCCCCTGGGATAGCTAGCACAGCAATTCATGTGCATCCCACCCTCCACCTTGGCAGACATTAAGGGGAGGGGTACTCAAGAGATCCTCTGGGTAAAGGGCCAGCACCCCACGCCCTTGTCCCCACATGGGCTCCAGGAGTATGGAAAGCATCCATGCTTGGAGCCAGGACAAATGATGGAAACGCAGATTTCAAATCATGAACAGTGCCATATCTGGAATTTGCTGTTTGTTCCTAACTTTTATCTTCATGCAAGGACTTGGGAAACTCTATTAGCTTTGGGAGAGGAAGCTCAGTGTCCTCTTCCTAAGGAAGTCCAGTCCCTGAGCCCTAATGGAGATATCTTCATGGTGAAGAATCATCCAGAAACACACGCCCATCTTTGTGGGAACATCAGGGGCATAGTGGACCTTCCAATATGGACAACAAGGCTGAGGACAGTTATACAGCATGTGCAGTGAGTGCAAGAGATGCAGAGTCTGGCCTTAAAGATGGGCGTTTATTCCATCCCCTTCCATAAGAATAGTTCTAGTTTAGAGACAGAAAACCTGGGGGGCCCTCTTGAGACTGCCACCCACCATCTTGCTGATCTTGAGAAGCCACCATACCTTTCTAGTCTAAAGTTTACTTCCCTAAAAGTGAGGGCTTGGTGATGGCTAGAGGTCCTGGGGATAAACTTTGGGTCTCTGGACACCCTGAGTCATATGGAATGTTCTATGAATGTGGTTTTATATTTGTACATTTTTCTGTGGACAAAGGTCTGTGGTTTCATTGGGACCCCAAGAGGAGGTTCTTGGAGTCCTCTCAGAGTCCACAGCTTGGGCATGGACCTGTCCTGGACGATCTGTAGCCCTCTCTGCTGGTTCCCCCTGACCCCACCCCTTCTTGTTGTTTTATTGTCCTGATTTTTGTTGTTTTTGGTATTTGTTGTTTTCTGTTTCTTGCTATCTGGACCAAGGCTTGGTTAGCCTTTCAATGACTAGACTCTAATCTCCATATTCAGACATGGTCTGATATAGAGTTTCATGCCATTTGAAATGTAAGAATAGTCTGGAAAACAGAGTATAAATGTCCAGATCTTAATGTTTCCAGTCAATTCTCATGCTGATAGGGATAGATTCTTGGAAATTGGTTGTTGGGTCCCCTGACTCTTGCTTTCTCTTTTGTTCTCATAGCTTCTTTTCTCCTTCTAGATGAGTTTCTGGTCTCTTTAGGCACATGGAACATCAAATTTAGAAAGCTTATTTGAGAGAGGAAGCATTTGTTCAGACCTGCCACATCCTAGTTGTCCAAACCATGTGAGCATGCTCTGGCTTTCTCCAGGCATTATTAACAACAATCTCTTTTGTTTAGAGAAAGTTTTTAATTTTTCAAGGCTCTTCCTTGATTGCATGACAACCCTGTAAGGTGGTTATCAGATGAGACAGTACACATGAAAGCACCTTGTCCTGGGACAGGCATAGGACAGGAAGTAAAAGAGCATCATTTCTTGAAATGATGACTTGAAAGCCCAGAGCAATTAGACGTGAGCTGGTGTGACATGCTAAGGTTAAGCCCAGAGAATCTGGAAAGAGGCAAACTGGGGACCTGTTGTTGACAAACTGTGTTATGTTGAGCCCAGTGCTCCAACTCTCTGAGCCTCTATTTCCACATACATAAGTGAAATGGTGCCAGTAATGCTTCTAGCCCAGGGATGTCACAAGGGTTAAAGGGAATTGTAAACATGGAACAGATAGCACAATGCGTAGCAGACTATGGCACTCAGTACTTGGTAGCCATTATTCTTTGGGAAATATTAACACAGAGATGGGCATACACCCACCTCCATCAAGGAATTTTTGCATCTTTCTTTTGATTGTATGTTACTAGAAGATCCTAGAACAACTACAAGAAGAAGAAGTCAGATACAGAAAGAAAACCAAAAATCTACTATCTTATTCTCAATTCAATTTATAGAGGAAAGTTTTGTAGCTCAGAGTAGGAAAGTAGTTTTCTCCAAAACACACAGCTATTTAGAGACAGTGACTGGGTGAACAATTGCCCTCTCACTGAGGGGCTTTCCCAGAGAGCAGGACTTTCAGAGCTAAAATTGGGACCATCTTGGGCAAAGCAAAATAAGCTGGTCACTCTAGGCAGAGATGAGACAGGATCCTGGACGCCTGACTTCTGGCCAGACCAGCAGCCTTTTCACTGATAAAAACAAATGTTCTATACAGGAGGATCTTTTCTCAGGTGTTTGCTATTTGATTCTGGAAAAGCCCTCCCACTGATAATGATACGGGTCCTCCATGCTATCATCATGCTTCAGAGAGGATGGAAGTATTCTGCATACCCCCACACAGAGCTCACCTCCACAGCTAAACCCCGGTCTCTTCCGAGCTCACAGTCACGGGTGAGCCTTGGGGCTGTGTTAAGGTTGGGGTGCAGCCCAAGACTGGTGCACGAGGACTGGGTGAGCATGCGTCTGTCTGCTGATAGCTGCAGTACCTCTGGGAGGAGACTCTCAGGTACTAGCATCCAGACCACATGGGAGTGACACAAAGTGAGAAATGTTTGTGGGAGCCTGGGCTGAAAGGAGAGACAATGAGGTGAGTGACATCAGGCCTCAAGTAAAGCTGGAAGGCAGATGAGGGAAAAAATGAGGAGCTGAGACTGGTCGGCGGTATGTCACACTTTCTGTCTGGTGCGTATACCAAGAGGGGACTTGTCTTCAGAATGTATAAAGAAATCCTGTAAATCAAGGAAGAAAGACAGAGAACTCATTAGGAAAATCAAGAGCAGAAGCCTTAACAAAGGTGTCTAGTCTGTAACAAATAAAGAGGTGCACACCTGTAGATACCAGAGAAACACAAGGTAAAACCACATTCGATCCAGAGGGGCTGAGAGGGAGTGCTGGTGAGAAAGTGGAGTGACTGCAACTCTTGCACTGATGGGAGGGTCAAGTGGTACAAACATTTTGGAAGGTCGGTGGGTGGCATCTCCAGAAGCCAACCGTAAGCACACTCGGTGAACTGAAGTTCTCCCCACAGGGACGTAGCCAAGTAGAAGTGAATACTCACATGCACCAAGACATAAAGAACCTTTGTAGTAGCATTGCTTACAAGAGCCCAGACTGGAAATAACTCAGGTGTTCGTCAAGTGTGCCAGGGAAGCCATCTGTGATGGACAATGGAACGCTGTACAGCAATGAAAATGAATGGCCTATTGCCATACCCAAACACACGGATTCGATACAGAAAAGCACACATTTACTTATTATTCCACTTACATAAAGTACAGAAATAAGCAAAACTAATCCATAGTTTTAGAATTCAGGATGATGATACATTTAGGAGAGTTAGTGATCGAGAGGGAGCTGAGTGGAGCTTACTGGATTTTTTTCTTTTTTTTTTTAACCTTGGTTTGGGTAGTGGTTCTATGAGTGAGTTTACCTTGTGAAAATTAATTGAGATGAGTGCTTAGATTTTGAAGTTGTGTGTGTGTGTGTGTGTGTGTGTGTGTATTTATATATAAGCATTTACAGATATATAAAATATAAACCTATATCTTTAATAGATGTATTTATTTAAACAATGGATGCAATGTTTCATCTAGTGTCCTTCCTCCATGCTGAGTCATTGGGCAGCTTCGGGCAAAACATCTGGGCCCCAGTTTCACCAGGACACTAATCTTTCTATCTAGAGTCATATGGAAAGAATGGCGTTCACCCCTTCCCTGAGGGGTTCTACCCCAGTAGCTGGAGAGCTGCCAGGCCCAACCACCTTCCCTCCCTGGGATGAAGGCTCCCATGGGCAAAGGGGTGACTGGCCCCCTCCAGCCCCAGACCCTGTTACTTCCTGTCTACAGAAATAGGAACAATTTCTGTTTGCTCTGGGCCCCAAACAGTATTGAGTTACCTATTCTAGAACTTTACCAAATTGACTCATGCCAATCTCCTCTCTTCCTCCAGCCATTCCACTTCATTTTCAGGCCACTTAGTCCATTTTTTCCCTTTTGTCCTTGGTTTTCAAGACAGCCCATTTGGGCTGAGCCCTATTCGGTGACAAGTTGTCAGAACAGCCCAGGCTTTAGTTCTGTTTTGTGATTTAAGCCAAAAAAAATTGACTGGAGAAATTAGGTGGAGGTGATTGCAGCTAAAGTGGCTCTTATTGAAGCTTTTGGAAAACGTAAATGTCATCAGTCCTGTCAAAGCCAGACATAGGAGGAAATAACAGGACTGAAGGTAGACCTGGATGCACACTGGGACGCACAAACTTAGAATTAGTCTTCCTATGTGTTATTATTTTCTTCCTTGCAAGTGGTGGGGTGGAAGGGGAGGAGATGAGAAGAAAAACAGGAGGGGAGAGTGGGATGTAGTAGAAATATGGGTGAAAAATGCTCAGCTTGAGCACTGTTACTTATTTTTTATTCCTCTGAAGCATTGGCAATGTCCCCGTGACTCACAAGCTCCTGAGATGAGAGCAGCTAAGAGTTGACATTGATGGCATGAGCCTTGGCCCAGATAGGAGTCGAGGACGTCCAGGCTAAGCAGGCACAGGAGACATGGGTGCTCTACTACCTGTTCTGTCATCACGTAGTGAGAGGCTGGCCAGGTCATTCACTGTGCCCTTGCCTCAGGAACCACATGGGAAGGACCTGTCCACCACTTAAAGACCACGGAGAATCGACTATATGTGGGGTCCTCAGAGGAACACAGAGACCAGGAGGCAGCCTTGTTCCAGAGGGGCAGGTTGCTAAGGATCTAGAACTGAGACTCCAAGGAGGGCTGGTGTTAGCTAGGGGTCTCTAACTAGAGAGAATTACAAATGAGAAAGTGATCTGAAACTGACCGATTAGAAGATGAAGGGAGAAGGCAGGTGATGTGTGAGACACATAACCAGATATCCAAGCAGAGATTGAGATGGGGCACCTATGGCGACAAGGCTCAGAGGGCTGATCCTTGGTGCAGGGCTAGAGACTGATGGCCAGCTCAGGGGAGGGCAGGCAGCAACAAAACCTAACCATACTCTGGGACGTGGGAGTTCGGAGAGGGGAAATCTAGCCCTCAGTCCAAGTCAGGCGTAATCCCAGGAGATCAGCAGAACCCAGTCCTGGGTTATGAGAAATGAGATATGATGTAAAAGAGCAAAAGTTGGAGCCCAGTCTCTGCGGAGCAGAGATCCGGGGTTTGAGTGCGGGTCCAGCAGCAAGATTACCTCAAAGATTTCTGGGACGAGGATGGAGTGGTCCTCACAGTTTGCCTCTCTGAGAATAATATTAATTTCCTCTTCTGTAGGGACATGAGACTACATCTGGGGGTTGAGTAACTATAGCTCCTAAGGTTGTTAGGAGGTAGGGAACTCTGGCCAGATATGGTTTATTAGATCTGAGTAGCCTGTACAATCAAGAGCTTTCAATGCAGAGAAGGGAGGAACAGTTTAAGGCTGAGATCATTTGTGATGGTTTTGTGGAAGAGACAGGGCTCAGACTCAAAAGTTTCCATCTCCTTCAGCTATCAGGGATTGAGGCCGGCCAGGTAATCATACCTGGGAGCACCTTCATCCTTTCACAACCAAATGAAATGATACTCACCAAGTTCGCCTTCTGCGGACTTACTTTCCGTATTTGGGGAATGAGAGTTTGTGCTACAGGAGTTTTAGGAATGCCTCCTTGTCCTACCTCTCGTGGCATGCCATCACTTTCTGGAGACCATATGCTTGGGCAGGCCACTCACAATCTTGTGTGATTCCTAGCTTAATGCTTGCTTTCCTGGATCTCTGAGGACAGGAAATTTGTCTCTTTCTTTCATAGCCTATATGCAGAAAAACTGTCACGAAAGAGACACTCGTTACATATTTATCGAATGAGTGAATGAAGGCCAGTATTCTTGGATACCTATCTGTAGGTTTGAGACGTGAGGCTGTTAAGAGTCTGCTTCCTCCCTGCCCCCACCGTGATATCTCTTCCTCTGATGCCCCTGGTATCTGAACTATGTTTCTTGGGGGAGATGATTTTTAAAGAAATTGATTCCCCATTTCAAGCTTGGTAAATCCTAAAGCAGATAACCTACAGCCTGAGTTAGAGGTCCACAGAGGGCAATCTGACTTCAGTAAGATAGTCTTCGTAACTTATAACCTCTCCCAGCAGCAGGGAGGAGGCAGCCGAAGTGTGCTGTCCCTGGACAATGGTCCTTAACCCAGCATCGGGCATAGTGTCACTGGCAGCCAAGGTAACCACCTCCCACGATCATTGTGCACTTTCCTGGTCCTACCTACTGGTATTCTCCCAGCTGGCAAGCAGCCCTGGTTCTTCCTCGATGACTCCCAGCCCCTGACTGGGTTCCAGTGTTGTCCTGTAGCCTCATTCTTCTTAGAATCAAATCCCCAAAACCTTCCCTTCTATAGCCGATGGTTCTGACTCGGAAATCTGAGAGTCTGAGGCTCAGTGGTCTGATGCTTCCTGTGCTTTGGCAGGCGTCTCAAGACCCTGCTCCCCGCCCGCCCCCCTCCGGGGACATGCATTCAAATCTGGTTTCTTTCCTTCCTAAATCAAGGTGCCTGGGGGTAGTGTTATGTTAAGTGAATGTTAAAGTGGTGAATGGCCTGGGCGGCAGATCCCCAGAGCTCCCCACTACTTCCTAAAGCTTGTTGATTACATTTCTCTGCACAGGCTAGACAAAGGGAGGTTGGCCAGGGGGCGGAAACTGTCAGGCACTTTTGCCAAAAAAGAAAAGAAAAGAAAAGCAGCAAACTGCTCTGGCTTTACGTGAGTTGTGGAGAGTTGTGTGGTCCTTCTCTTTGCCCATCATCTGCAGTCCGGGCCCTTTGTGCATCTGTAATCTGCCGATGGTGCAGAAGCTGACCATGGGACAGGGTAAAGGCCCAACATCGCTTCCATCTGCCTACTTCATTCTCCTCTTTCTTACATCTCATTCTCCAACCCTGTTTCTTCCTTTCCTTCAGTGAGTATCTCCACTCCCCAGCCAGGCATCTCTTCCACCTCCTTCACTTCCCAGGCACTTTCTGCCAGTAGATTCCGTTCTCCCTCTCCCCTTCAGTGTATTTTGAACCTCGGCCACTCAAGATCTTCATGGCACGATCTTCCTGTGCTCGGTGGAGGATAAGACACTGATGAGTTCCTATCCCATTCATTAACTTTTCACTTGTGACGCCAGGATCAGTCCTATTAGTTCCATTTTCCAGATGAGCAAAAACAGAGAGAGGCACTAAATTTCCAAAGTCAACCTGCTTCTTCTTCTTCTTTTTTTTAAAGATCTTATTTATTTATTTATCTATCAGAGAGAGAGAGCACAAGCAGGCAGAGAGGCAGGCAGAGGCAGAGAGAGAAGCAGGCTCCCCACTGAGCAAGGAGCCTGATTCAGGACTCGATCCCACGACCTTGGGATCATGACCTGAGCCAAAGGCAGCGGCTTAACCAACTGAGCCACCCAGGCGCCCTGGTCAACCTGCTTCTAAACAACAGTCTGTGTCCTTTAGGAAGTGCTTCCTGGCCCAAGTTTAATGCCCTTACTTTATGTAACAGCTGCCAAGGGCCGGACAGATAATCTGGCTGGGACGCGTCATGAGCTTTCACTTAGAAGCAAAAATCAAAGGATGTGCCCCCAGTTGCAATTTCCATCTGTGACTTAGTATTTTGAGGCATTACCTCCCAGGCAGCTCCTTTCCCTGTCCATTGGGCATTCCTTTTAGCCAGGGGTGGCGGTGGGGGGAGGGGAAAGGACCCTACTTCCCTATGTCTCCTTGGCCCAGTGGGGGGAGTTTGCTGTCAGACAGGGGAGGGGAGATGACCTGGCCAGAGACAACTTAATTAGCAAATGGATTTTAGTTGTTAAATTCATGATTGCAGATTAATTGAAAACCCGGGAGTGAGGCTAGATAGCATAGCTTCATTGCACAATTAGAAAAGCCAGAGGCTGGAGTCTAAAACCTTGTTTTCTCCTCTGAATTCCTGCTCTGGAATTCAGGAATCTGAAGATTTGCAAGCCCAGCAGAAAGGGGCTTCCTCTAAAGCATTTCTTCTCCCCCAGCTGGACATTCAAACGAGACCCCCTTGAAAGTGGTCTCCATCTGACTTTTCATTTCGGAGAGCCCATTTTAAGTGGCCTCTAGGTTTGCATCGCACTTAACACTTCCCTTAATGACTCGGTTTCATCGCAGGCAGGCTGGAGGGGTTGGCTTACCTTCAGCAGAGAATGGAGGTGTTGAAAGGTTAAATGCTTACATCTTACATCAAAAGAGCAAGAACATTGAACCAGACCAACTCATGTTTGAATCCAGGTCTGCTGCTCATAAACTGTGAGATCTTGTTTCTTGGAGCATAGGTTCTTAATTGTAAATGAAGAAAGTAATATGTACCTGTAGGATTATTCTGGAGAAGAAATGAGACAACCAGTGTGAACTGCTTATTTTCCAACTGGCATATAATAGATATCAGCAAAAGCCCCTTCTCTTTCTCACTCCTCTTTTTGGGCCCAAACCAGGTTCGCAAATACATTTGCATATGATTTTCTGACTTGGGTTATATTCTCCTCCCCTTTATTTCTTCCTGTTTTTTCTTGTCGATATACACACTCCAAATGCCTTAGGAACGTGGAGGCCAATTTGTGACAGCTTGATTCCGTGACTTTGTTATTTGTGGTTAACTTTACCCTGCAATTTAAGAAATAGATTGATGGGGGATGGCAGCGTAGTTCCAGGGTCCTGTGGCCTCAAACTGACAGGAGCACGCGTTCCATGATAGTCTTGGTGTTAATTACTTAATGTGAATTATCTCACTCCTTGCTGCGTTTTCAGGAGGTATGTATTAGTTCATATAATGCTTAATGTTCTGGAATAGATAAACTTGGATATCTCCATGACTTTATTTCTTGCACAGGGAAAGTCTAGTGTGTGGAGCTCAGGGTCATGAGGCTTTCTCTGCACTCAAGGTCATGGGCTGATGAGAATCGCGCATTCTCCACCCAAATGGCCCTGGGTGTGGAAGGAAGAGAAGAGTCATCACTGCGGGTTTTTGAACTTTTGTATCCATGCCGCCCCAGCCCCGCCCCAGAGGGGTAGAGGCATCACTTCTTTGGCCAGAATGCAGCTGTTTGGCCACACCCACCGGTCAGGGGAGCTGGGAAATGCAGTCTAGTTATGGCTTCAAGAGAAGGGGAATGTTTCAGCCACAGATAGATCTGAGTGTCCCCATTTTATAACTAAGGAAAGTAGTGGGCACATCAAGTAAACTGGAGAGTCCATTTCTAGGGTTCTGAAACTTCTAAAAATTATGCTTTTGAATTTCCAAGTACATGTCAGAAATACATATGGAAAACTTGAAACAAAAGAAGGATAATTAGAGCGATTCTTCTCAAAATGGAGCATGTGGTAATGAGCCACGGGTGCAAGACCTTAGTATGAGCATGACATATTGGAAACATTTATTTTTTGCTTAATTGTAAGGTATGTTAAAATATTTTTCTTTCTTTCTTTCTTTTTTTTTTAATTTAAAGATTTTATTTATTTGACAGAGAGAGAGGGAGATCACAAGTAAGCCGAAAGGCAGGCAGAGAGAGGGGAGGAAGCAGGGTCCTGCTGAGCAGAGAGCCCGATGGGGTGCTCGATCCCAGGGCCCTGAGATCATGACCTGAGCGGAAGGCAGAGGCTTAACCCACTGAGCCATCCAGGTGCCCCTAAAAATATTTTTCTACTGAACCAAATCCGGGTACATATAGTAGAATCCAAAACTTGTATACATTTTTAACATTAAAAACAGACTTGCAAAGAGCTTATTTGTGGTTGGCCACTCCTGTGTCCTTGGACATGTAGGGATTCAAAGTCACTCTTTTCAATCTTGGTGGTGGAGAAGTTTGTGATGGCTTAGAAATCTTTTAATGAAAAAAATTATGTGGTACATTTAAACATAAATTCTGACTGTAATTTCTTCTAAATAACCACCTATGTTATGGTTTCCACTCGCTTCAAATTTTATCATGGTTGTTAATGTTCTATGAATTTCTGCATGCTGACTTTATGAGATTGGGACACCAAAGTCTTTCAAACATCTCTTGGCGGACAATTTTCTTCTTTCTTCTTGCCTTTTCCTCCTGAAACCAAGGACTATCCAGTCTCATTTCTCTAGTCAGATGCTACTTTGAGCCTTCTCTTAGCTAAAAACCTTTCCAGTCCACTGGGAACAATAAAAACCTTGTATGCTTTTCTTACGATATCAAGAGCACATCACTCCAACTCCTCTATCTGCTTTCTATATTGAGTTAGCCAACTTAATCTGCATGTAATGACTGGGGCTAATTAATAGTTTTCCCACAGCTGGTTCCCACCTAGAAACATTTAGCAACTGCCTTCTAGTAGAAGCTGCCCTAGAAAGAGAGTTCAACTTCTCAATATCTCTTTTTAATAGAATAGAGCATTTCCATGTTAACCTGCTCTCCTGTGAAAGGCAAGAGTGGCTCATCGGTATTGTGGATCACGCAAGTGTCTTACACAGAACATCGTGTCACTCCAAAGATGATGCGCAGACCCCCGCACACCTATTATTTACTTCTTCACTTTGTACTTCACTTATTTCTTTTATTCCATTTTACTGTTTCTTTTTCATCTTCTTTCTTACTCTGCACAAGTGACCTCCTTGCCATCTGAGAGTATCTCCATCAAATTACCTTGTCCCCCATTTTTCCCTATTTTTAATCTCTCTATGGATCTTAGGTGCACAGAATTGGATTAATCATATCTTCAGTACATCACTCGCTCTCATCACTGGAACATGAAGTTGCCTCCTTCCTTCCTTCTTTCCTTCCTTCCTTCCTTCCTTCCTTCCTTCCTTCCTTCCTTCCTTTCTTCCTTCCTTCCTTCCTTCTTTTCTTCTGACCTGAGCTGAAATCGAGTCCAACGCTTAACTGACTGAGCTACCCAGGCACCCCTATTTATTTTTAAGAATGTAAGGAGCACCCACAAAACCACCAACACCAATGAAAGCTGGGCCATAGGCAATAACCTCTATCCAAACATATGGTTCCCTCAACTCATGCATCTCTGGCTTCTCCCAACTGAGGCAAACCTATCCTGAGTCCTATATTAATCATTTTCTTGCTCTGCTTTTTGGATTGCTTTTGTTTCACCCATGTGTAATCTTTAAAAACCTACTTTGATTTCAGTTATTTTAAGCTCTATGAAAATATCATGATCTATATAATTGTAAGGGGTTACTTTTCCACTAAATGCTCAGATATATATGTACCATTGCAAGTTGATATACTTTATTCACTTCTATTGCTTATAATCTATCATGTGACCATTCTACACTGGGCTCATCCATTCTCCCACTATGAACCTTTGGGTAGTTTCAACTTTGTTTGGCCCTGATGAGCAGTAATGATATGAACGTACTTGTATGTGTCTTTTTTGTACATGCTAAGTAATTTCTTTTGAATATATAATTAAGAGAGGAGTAGTGGATTCATAGAATGTATAATTGGTTAAATTCAGGAAATATTACCGAACTGTTATCCAGAGTGGTTGCATCACCTTATTGCATCAATCCCATATATCTAATCCTGTGGATCTCTGTCCTTTCCTATACTTGATTTTGTCAGGCTTTCAAATATTTTTGCCATTTAAATAACTATAAACTGTGGTCTTAGTTTTTATTTTTATGATCAAAAACATCTTCTTATAGTTTTGGCCATGTATTAGTTCTGTGAAATGTCTATTTGTGATTTGTTTATTTTTCTAATAGATTGAGGTTTTCCCATTGATTTGAAAGAGTCTGTAGATTTTATATATTTTTTTATTTTCAGCATAACAGTATTCATTGTTTTTGCACCACACCCAGTGCTCCATGCAATCCGTGCCCTCTCCAATACCCATCACCTGGTTCCCCCCACCTCCCACCCCCCGCCCCTTCAAAACCCTCAGATTGTTTTTCAGAGTCCATAGTCTTTCATGGTTCACCTCCCCTTCCAATTTCCCTCAACTCCCTTCTCCTCTCTAACTCCCTTTGTCCTCCATGCTATTTGTTATGCTCCACAAATCAGTGAAACCATATGATAATTGACTCTCTCTGCTTGACTTATTTCACTCAGCATAATCTCTTCCAGTCCCGTCCATGTTGATACAAAAGTTGGGTATTCATCCTTTTTGATGGAGGCATAATACTCCATAGTGTATATGGACCACATCTTCCTTATCCATTCGTCCGTTGAAGGGCATCTTGGTTCTTTCCACAGTCTGGCGACCGTGGCCATTGCTGCTATAAACATTGGGGTACAGATGGCCCTTCTTTTCACTCCATCTGTGTCTTTGGGGTAAATACCCAGTAGTGCAATTGCAGGGTCATAGGGAAGCTCTATTTTTAATTTCTTGAGGAATCTCCACACTGTTTTCCAAAGTGGCTGCACCAACTTGCATTCCCACTAACAGTGTAAGAGGGTTCCCCTTTCTCCACATCCCCTCCAACACATGTTGTTTCCTGTCTTGCTAATTTTGGCCATTCTAAGTGGTGTAAGGTGGTATCTCAATGTGGTTTTAATTTGAATCTCCCTGATGTCTAGTGATGATGAACAGTTTTTCATGTGTCTGATAGCCATTTGTATGTATTCATTGGAGAAGTGTCTGTTCAATTCTTCTGCCCATTTTTTTGATATGATTGTCTGTTTTGTGTGTGTTGAGTTTAAGGAGTTCTTTATAGATCCTGGATATCAACTTTTGTCTGTACTGTCATTTGCAAATATCTTCTTCCATTCCGTGGGTTGCCTCTTTGTTTTGTTGACTGTTTCCTTTGCTGTGCAGGAGCTTTTGATTTTGATGAAGTCCCAAAAGTTCATTTTTGCTTTTGTTTCCTTTGCCTTTGGAGACATATCTTGAAAGAAGTTACTGTGGCTGATATCGAAGAGGTTACTGCCTATATTCTCCTCTAGGATTCTGAAGGATTCCTGTCTCACGTTGAGGTCTTTTATCCATTTTGAGTCTATCTTTCTATACGGTGTAAGAGAATGGTCGAGTTTCATTCTTCTACATATAGCTGTCCAGTTTTCCCAGCACCATTTATTGAAGAGACTGTCTTTTTTTCACTGTATATTTTTTCCTGTTTTGTCGAAGATTATTTGACCATAGAGTTGAGGGTCCATATCTGGGCTCTCTACTCTGTTCCACCGGTCTATGTGTCTGTTTTTATGCCAGTACCATGCTGTCTTGGTGATCACAGCTTTGTAGTAAAGCTTGAAATCAGGTAACGTGATGCCCCCAGTTTTATTTTTGTTTTTCAACATTTCCTTAGCGATTCGGGGTCTCTTCTGATTCCATACAAATTTTTGGATTATTTGCTCCAGCTATTTGAAAAATACCGGTGGAATTTTGATCGGAATGGCATTAAAAGTATAGATTGCACTAGGCAGTATAGACATTTTAACAATGTTTATTCTTCCGATCCAAGAGCATGGAATGCTCTTCCATCTTTTTGTGTCTTCTTCAATTTCTTTCATGAGTGTTCTGTAGTTCCCTGAGTACAGATCCTTTACCTCTTTGGTTAGGATTATTCCCAGGAATCTTACAGTTCTTGGTGCTATAGTAAATGGAATCGATTCTCTAATTTCCCTTTCTGTATCTTCATGGTTAGTGTATAAGAAAGCAACTGATTTCTGCACATTGATTTTGTATCCTGCCACATTACTAAATTGCTGTATGAGTTCTAGTAGTTTGGGGGTGGAGTCTTTTGGGTTTTCCATATAAAGAATCATGTCATCTGCGAAGAGAGAGAGTTTGACTTCTTCATTGCCAATTTGGATACCTTTTATTTCTCTTTGTTGTCTGATTGCTGTTGCTAGGACTTCTAATACTATGTTGAACAAGAGTGGTGAGAGTGGGCATCCTTGTCGTGTTCCTGATCTCAACTGGAAGGCTGAAAGCTTTTTCCCATTGAGAATGATATTTGCTGTGGGTCTTTCACAGATAGATTTTATGAAGTTCAGGAATGTTCCCTCTATCCCTATACTTTGAAGCATTTTAATCAGGAATGGATGCTGGATTTTGTCAAATGCTTTTTCTGCATCAATTGAGAGGACCATGTGGTTCTTCTCTCTTCTCTTATTGATTTTTTTCTATCACATTGATTGATTTGCAAATGTTGAACCATCCTTGTAGCCCAGGGATGAATCCCACCTGGTCATGGTGGATAATCTTTTTAATGTGCTGTTGGATCCTGTTTGCTAGGATCTTGTTGAGAATATTAGCATCCATATTCATCAGTGATATTGGTCTGAAATTCTCCTTTTTGGTAGGGTCTTTGCCTGGTTTGGGGATCAGGGTAATGCTGGCTTCATAGAAAGAGTCTGGAAGTTTTCCTTCTGCTTCAATTTTTTGAAACGGCTTCAGGAGAATAGGTGTTATTTCGTCTTTGAAAGTTTGGTAGAATTCCCCAGGGAATCCATCAGGTCCTGCGCTCTTGTTTTTTGGGAGGTTTTTGATCACTGCTTCAATCTCGTTACTAGATATTGGTCTATTCAGGTTGTCAGTTTCTTCCGGGTTCAATTTTGGGACTTTATAGTTTTCCAGGAATGCATCCATTTCATCTAGATTGCTTAGCTTATTGGCATATAACTGTTGATAATAACTTCTGATGATTGTTTCTACTGCCTTGGTGTTAGTTGTGATCTCTCCCTTTTCATTCATAATTTTATGAATTTGGGCTTTCTCTCTTTTCTTTTGGATTAGTGTGGCCAATGGTTTATTGATCTTATTGATTCTTTCAAAAAACCAGCTACTAGTTTCATTGATACATTCTACTGTATCTCTCATTTCTACCTCATTGATCTCAGCTCTAATCTTGATTATTTCCCTTCTTATGTGTGGTGTTGGTTTGATTTGTTGTTGATTCTCCAGTTCTTTAAGGTGTAGAGACAGCTGGTGTGTTCTGGATTTTTCAATTTTTTGAGGGAGGCTTGGATGGCTATGTATTTCCCCCTTAGGACCGCCTTTGCTGTATCCCATAGGTTTTGGACCGAAGTGTCTTCATTCTCATTGGTTTCCATGAATTGTTTCAGTTCTTCTTTGATCTCCTGGTTGATCCAAGCGTTCTTAAGCAAGGTGGTCTTTAGCTTCCAGGTGTTTAAGTTCCTTCTGAACTTTTCCTTGTGATTTAGCTCCAGTTTCAAAGCATTGTGATCTGAGAATGTGCAGGGAATAATCTCAGTCTTTTGGTATCAGTTAAGTCCTGATTTGTGACCCAGTATGTGGTCTATTCTTGAGAAGGTTCCATGTGCACTTGAGAAGAATGAGTATTCTGTTGTTTTAGGGTGGAATGTTCTGTATATATCTATGAGGTCCATCTGGTCCAATGTGTCATTCAATGCTCTTGTTTCTTTATTGATTTTCTACTTCGATGACCTATTTCTGAGAGAGGCATGTTAAGATCTCCTACTATTAATGTATTCATATCAATATGGGACTCTTTATCTTGATTAACAGTTTTCTTATGTAATTGGCTGCTCCCATATTGGGGGTATAGATATTTACAATTGTTAGATCATCTTGGTGGATAGTCCCTTTAAGAATGATGTAGTGTCCTTCTGTATCTCTGACTACAGTCTTTAGTTTAAAATCTAATTTGTCTGATATGAGAATCGCTACCCCGGCCTTCTTTTGAGGCCCATTGGCATGAAAGATGCTTCTCCATCCCTTCACTTTCAGTCTGGGTGTATCTTTAGGTTCAAAATGGGTCTCTCGTAGACAACATATGGATGGGTCCTGTCGTTTTATCCAATCTGCAACCCTGTGCCATTTTATGGGCGCATTTAGGCCATTCACATTGAGAGTGATTATTGATAGATATGCTTTTATTGACATCGTGTTACCTTTGAAGTCTTTCTGTAGATTGTCTCTATATTTCTCTTCAGTGCTATTCTTAGGATTTTTCCCCTTTTATAGAACCCCCTTAATATTTCCTGCAGTGTCGGCTTGGTGGTTGCATAATCTTTTAAGCCTTGCCGGTCTTGGAAACTCTTTATCTCTCCATCCATTTTGAATGTCAGTCTTTCTGGATAAAGTATTCTTGGCTGCATGTTCTTCTCATTTAGTGCCCTGAATATATCTTGCCAGCCTTTTCTGGCTTGCCAGGTCTCTGTGGACATGTCTGACATTATTCTGATGGGCTTTCCTCTGTAAGTAAGGAGTCTCTTTGTCCTAGCAGCTTTCAAGAGATTATATCTATAATTATGATTCCTCATTTTGACTATCAGGTGCCTTGATGTTTTTCTGGAATTTATAATCTTGGGTGGAGACCGTTCGGCCTCTAGTACATGATTGCTGGTTCCATTCATGAGATTGGGAAAATTTTCATGAAGAACTTGTTCCACTATATCTTCTAGAGTTCTTTCTTTCTCCTTCCCTTCAGGGATTCCAATAATTCTGACGTTGGAACTTTTCATGGCATCATTTAGTTTCCTGATTCTGTTTTTGTGGCTTCTAAGCTGTTTGTTCCAGGCTTCCTCCTGATCCTTTCTCTCTATCTGTTTGTCCTCCAGATCACTAATTCTATCTTCTGTCTCAGTTACCCTAGCTTTGAGAGAATTTAGATTAGATTGGAACTCATCGAGAGCATTGTGAACCTCATCCCTGGTAGCTTTCAGCTCTGCCCTAACATTGTGAACATCATCTCTGGTCGCTTTCAGTTTGGCCCTAATCAATTCTGTTTGGTCATCCATGGCTTTCTCCAATCTAGCTATTGGAAAGAATTCTCTTTCCGACATATTGTCTATGTTGATAGCCGTTAGCGCTGTTGCAGAAGGCCCATCCTCTGTATTTTTCTTATGTTGGGCATTCTTCCTCCTAGTCATTTTGGTGAGAGATGGCTGAATGGATGTGGCTGGATGTGTCGACCATGGTGCAGTCAAGGTGCACCCTGGAACGCTTCTGAGCAATCAGGATTCCCCACCCAAATGAGAGAAAATAGAAAAGAAAAAGAAAAAAAGAGAGAGAGAGAGAGGAAAGAAAGGGAAGATAAAAGAGAAGGTTCAGCCCAAATGGGCCCCAAGGTAAGATTTATGAAGTATACAAACAAAAAGACTGATAAAAGTATATGACAAGAGAAAAAAATTATATATATATATATATATATATATATATATATATATATATATATGCAAATAAAGGAAGAACCTCTTCAAAAAGAACCCCACGTGTAAGATTTATATACTATCAGGACAAACACAAAAACACAGAAACACTGGTGGAAGAAAAAGATGGGAGAGTGGTTGTAAATTCTCAGTGTGGGTGAGGAAGGTTGTTTTGATTCTTCTGGATGTGTCTTGATATCTTTGTTAAAGGACTCAACTTTCCTAAGATAATGGGGGATTAAAAATTGGTTTACCTATAGGGGTAACATTGATTGGGGAAAGGGGATTACCTTGAAGTTTAACTCTATATGAATATTAGAAAATAAAAATTAAAAAGGAATAAATTAGACTAAACTAAACTAAAATTTAAAAAAAAGGAAATTTAAAAAATAGAAATGCAAAAGAAGAACACAGGTGTATGTATCAAAAAGTTCAGGTTAGAAGGTTATTATGGAATTTGATGTACTGGACATCTCACTGTGATGGTAAGTAGGTTTAAAAATTATCTATATATAAAAAATGAGCCAGAATAGTGGGAACAAATTCAAAATAAAAGTTGTCCTAAGAAGTAGTGGTGGTTGTTCTCTTGTCTTTTTTTTTTTTTTTTTTTCTTTCCTGGTTGGTTTTCTGGGGGAGGGGCCTGCCACATGGGTTTTCAGTCAATGATGTTCTCTGAGTTAAGTCCTCCCGTCCCCCTTTTCAGGCTTTTGTTCTCTGGAGGTTTTTATGTTTGTTCACTTTTTTATTTCTCTCTCGCTGTGACCGCTTTTGATGGTTTTTGTAGGTTTAGAGGAAAGCAAACTGCACCCTGACCTCACTCTCAGAGAGAAGCCTCAATCTGCTCTTCTGTGGGTGTTTCAGAGCCCATATAAATTCCCCCTTGGCCGCCGGCAGAGCAGGTTCCAAGTCGCTGTCCCTGGGGATGCAGGATCTTCTGCTTGTACCCAAAACCACGGCAGCGGTGGCTGTCTGGGCAGCTCCAGACCACCAGAGAGGTTCCAAGCTGTGATTGCACACTGAGATTTTCCAGCTGGCCCGGGCTGGGAGTGCCTGTTCTTTCAGGGTCCGAGAGCACCAGGCTGGTGCCTGTGTGCACCTTTCTCAGGGGAGGGCGCGGGGCGCGACTCAGACTCTGATAGCACTGCACGGCACTTGTGTGGGGACTGCAAAAAGGCTGTGTTTCTGCCGGCTGGTGAGGCTCCCAGCCCCTCACAGGAGCCGGACCCCATGGTGCTCTCAGGACCACTGGTGGCTCAGGGACCAAGACCTGGTTCTCTGCCGCACTCTCTCTGGCTCTGCGCCAGGGGTGGCTGTCCTGGGTCTGGGGACTTAAGCCCCTGTCCCTAACTGCCCCGATTCCCACAACATCTCCCCCATGATCCTTTGCTCTTTCTGAGTGCTTTCTACCAGACTCCGAGTTAATGCTGGTCCCCAGACGCAGGGCACTCTCGTATTAGGATATTACTTTCCAATGGGTCATCTCTGGTGGATCCCTCCCCCTTTTGTTTATCTTCCGATATCAGTCCCACGTTCCCACTCTGCTTTACCTGCCCACTGGCATCTTCTGCTCCTGTAGAGATCCAGACGTGTATAATTCTGATCTCAGGCTGATTTCGTGGGTGATCGGAGTTCTTTGGAAGGTAATCAGTTCACTTTAGGGCACAGGTTGAAAGGGCGCCTCCTCCTACTTCCCCACCATCTTGTCTCCCCTAGGTTTTATATGTTAATCATTTGTTCGAGCTGAGCAATGCTAACATCTTCTCCATATTTTAACTCTTTTCACTTTCCTTAAAGAATATTGTGAAAAGGGGCGCCTGGGTGGCTCAGTGGGTTAAGCCCCTGCCTTCGGCTCAGGTCGTGATCTCAGGGTCCTGGGATCGAGCCCCGAATCGGGCTCTCTGCTCAGCGGGGAGCCTGCTTCCTCCTCTCTCTCTGCCTGCCTCTCTGCCTGCTTGTGATCTCTGTCTGTCAAATAAATAAATAAATAAAATCTTAAAAAAAAAAAGAATATTGTGAAAAGTAAGGGTTTTTAATTTTAACATATTCAAATCTATCAATCTCTCCATTTATTTAATTCTTTAAAATATCTCTTAATAAAGTTTAAAAGTTTTCCTTGCAGAGTCTTGCATGACTTTTGTTAGATTCATTCTTAGATATCCTCTGATACTACTGTATGTGATATCTTCTTTTTATATTTTCTCATTGTTTCCTAATGCATTATAGATAGAGAACTTATATCCAGCAACTTTGCTAAATTCTCTTGCTCTAGTAATTTATCTAGAGATTCTTTTAGGTTATCATTTGCAAATCCTTTTGAATCTAATTTATTTTTCTTGATTTATTTTACTGCCAAAGACTTCCAGTGCAATCTGGAATGTAAGTGGTAATTATAATTATTACAATTATAAAAATGACACATGATTGTATTTTCCCTAGATTTTAAAATAAAAGTTCTTTATGAGCTAAAGAAGGTCCCATTTATTATTAACTATGAGAACTAAGAATGGTTGTTGAATTTTATCAAATTCTTTTCCTATATTTATTGAAGAATTATATGGCTTTTCTTATTCATTTCATTTCATTTTTTAAAAGATTTTACTTATTTATTTGAGAGAGAGGGAGAGCATGAACAGGGGAGAGGGGCAGAAGGAGAGGGAGAGGGAGGAGCAGACTCCTCACTGAGCAGGGAGCCCAACCCAACCCCTGGGGTTCTATCCCAGGAATCCAAGATCATGACTGAACTAAGGCAGATGCTTAACCTACTGAGCCATGCAGGAGGTCCCCTATCCATTTCTTAATTATAATTATATTCCTTGATTTTCAAAGTATTGAATTGTCCTTGCATACCTGGAATAAAGCTAATTTGGTCAAGGTGCATTATCTTTTTGATGCTTTTTGATTAAATTTGCTAATTTTTTAAGTATATTTGCATCCATATTCAAAATGAAGTAGCATGATTTTTTTCCTTTCCTGGAACATCTTTGTGTGGTTTTAGTATTAGAGCTATGGCTTAGTATTGGGGTCTCATAAATAAGCTGGAGAATATGCCTCCTCTTTTTATTTTATGGAAATGTTCACATAAAATTGGGGTTGTTTGTTGCTTAAAAGTTCAGAAAAATATCACCTATAAAACTGTATAAGTTATTTTATTTGTGGGAAGATTTTAAAAAGCAGCTTCAATTTCTTTAATAGTTACAGGACTATCTAACGTTTTTTTCTTTGTAAGTGGTTTAGGAAGTTATTTTTATAGGGGTTTATACACTTTATATAAACTGAATTTTCAAAATTATTAGCAAATAATGTTGGTATTATTTTATCATTTAATATTTTATCATTTAATCTTTCTGTCTGAAGTGGGTTTTTTTTTTTGTAGATTGTCCTTTTTAATAGTATTTTTCATTTATGTTTTCTCTTTTCTGTTTGTTGGGGTGTAGGGGTTTCTCAAGTTCTCTGTTCTTATTTCTCAACAAATCAACTTTTGACTTTGTTGATATGCTCTATTCTGTCTTTATATCCCATTTAACTAATTTCTTGTCATATTTTCATCTCTTTTCTTCTATTCACTACTTTTTAGTTTACTGTTTTGTTCATTAAGATGGAAGAAAATAAACTCTGTAATTTGAAGCTTCTTTATTCTCCAGTATAGTTTACAGCAGAAAATTTACTGTGAAAAACTACCTTGGCTGTACTCTACAGGTTTTGGTTGTCATTATCACATTATTAGGTGATATCAATTAATAATCCATTATCAGGTGTTTTCTTTATCACTCAGTTCTGAATATTTGAAAATTTTGTTATGATTCTTTCTTTAATTTTTAAACACAGCAAAGTGTATTTTTTATTTTTGTTTATTTATCTTTAAAGATTTTATTTATTTATTTATCTATCAGAGAGCATGGGTGCATAAGCAGAAGGAGAGGGAGAGGCAGGCTCCATACTGAGCAAGGACCCCAATGCGGGACTGAATTCCAGGACCCTGGGATCATGACCTAAGCTGAAGGCAGATGCTTACCCAACTGAGCCACCCAGGCATCCCAACAAAGTGCATTTTAGATTTTCAAATTATGGGAATTTATTTTTATTAGTTTTTTTATTTAATATTTTAAAAATATTAATATTAAATGTATTTTAAAATATGACATCAGTTAGATTCTTATTTCTTTAAATATCCTTCTCTTTTTTTAAGTTTTTATAATTTTCTCTCCTTTAAAAATATATATCCTATATTTCTCTGTTGTGTGTTTAGATGTAGTGTTTCCTTATTTCCTCTCTTTGGCCCTTTATGGTCTTTTCTATCTGAGGTATGCATCCTTTTTCAATGCCAGAAAATACATCCCCACTATTAAAAAATATATATTTTTTCTATTTATGTTCATCCATCTTTTTGGGATTTCTTTCTAACATAAATATCAATGCTTTAACTTCTATCCTCTATTTCTCTTAGCCTTTCTTTTATATTTTCTATTAGTAACTCATTATTTTGAGACATTTCCTCAACCTAGTCTTCCAAATCTCAAATTCCTTTCTTAGCTGAATTCCTTCCACAATGCAGTCTTTGGGTTTATTTAACAATATTTACATATTTTATGCTGAATACTTCCATTTTTCTATTTTTTGCATTTTTAAATTTCTTTTTTATATGGCTGTTTCCCCTTACCTCTTTTAAGAATAATTGTACAAAACTTGGAATGAGGGCGCCTGGGTGGCTCAGTGGGTTAAGCCGCTGCCTTCAGCTCAGGTCATGATCTCAGGGTCCTGGGATCGAGTCCCACATCGGGCTCTCTGCTCAGCAGGGAGCCTGCTTCCCTCTCTCTCTCTCTCTCTCTCTCTCTCTGCCTGCCTGTCTACTTGTGATCTCTCTCTCTGTCAAATAAATAATAAATAAAATCTTTAAAAAAAAAAAAACTTGGAATGAACACATAGTTCAGTGTTATATTGGCACATAATCTGGTCCCAGTCAGGAACTATCTAACTTTCTAGGAGACTGTGTTCTTTCACTTACTAGTTATAACTGAGTAAAGCTCATACTGTGTGAGCTACAGGTCAACATGAGATGATTTATAAATACAAGCTACTTCGCTTGATAGAAAAGAATAACCTGAAAGGTTACAGTTCTTTTCCCTTTTTCTCTGTTAAGTCCAATTTTCAATCTGATTTAGCAATCATATTTCAGCAATCTTTCTTCCACTAACTAAATATAGCCAATCTCTGAAATTCTCATTTGAACCAATTTCATCTTTCTGCTAGTTTTACTGAACTAAATAAATCTGAATTAAAATATGTGTTCACTATAATTTGTATGAGAGCTCTATTATTAATTTTTTTGAAAATTATTCTTTGCAACCTCTTTTTAATGTCTTTTAGACTAATTTTAATTGCCTGGTTCTTCTCTTCTAATTATTCTACTTTTGGTGCACACAATAATTCAAGATATATTTTGTTGTGATACTGCAATTTATAATAAAAACATATATATATTTGGTCTTTGTCCTTGTTTTTGTCACAGAATTCCTAACCTCTTAGAATTTTTGAAGGGTTGAGAGCTATAAATGTGTCTAGTATTATATGGATGAGATGACTTTTGGAAAGCATCTAGGATGGGGACTGGTTGCCAATGGAGCCAACTATGTTCTTAGAGGCTTAGAACTTTCAATCCTACCTTTCACCTCCTGGGGGGGAAGTGGGACTGGAGATTGAGTTCAATCACTGGTGGCCAATGATTTAATCACTTATGCTTATATAATGAAGCTTTCATAAAACCCCAAAAGGACAGGGTTTAGAGACAGGGTTGGTGAACACATGGAATTTGGGGGAAAGTGGTGCATCTGGAGAGGGTTAGGAAGCAATGTATCCCTTCCCACATACCTTGCCCTATACATCTTTTCCATCTGGCTGTTTCTGAGTTATATCATTTTATAATAAACTCTCATTCTAATAGTGAAATGTTTCACTGAGTTTTGTGAGCTACTCTAAAAAATGAATTAATTTTTTGAATGAATTCATTCAAGGTGATTGTTATTGTGGGAGTGAATTCATTCAATGTGAGGTGATTGTGGGAACCGCTGATTTGTTGCCATTGGGTTAGAAGTACAGGTGACAAAGCTGGCCTTGTGATTAGCATCTGAAGTGGGGCAAAAGTCTTTTAGGACTGAACCCTTAGTCTCTGGAATCTGATGCTATCTCTAGGTAGATAGTGTCAGAATTGAGTTGAATTATAGTATACTGACCTGATGTTCAGACAATTGCTAGTGGGTGTTGGAAACACACACATACACACATACACACACATCAGAATTGGTGCTAGAACCCTTACTTGTGAAATGGTGGTGTCCATCAAACATCTTGTTTTGGCATGTATGTCTTTCTCTACTAGAGATATTGATTATCAGGCAATGAGTATGGGAAGAGGCTAGACCGGGTACCATTGATTTTTGTGTTTGTGTGTGGGGGCATGGATCTATACTTCCTAAAGTTTTACTGTCTTGGATGGAACAAGAATCAGTACCAGAACCTCAAAGTGGTTTCTTGCTGCCCCACTGCCTTCACAGGCGGATATTCCTGAGAAATCCCGGGTCCCCTGGGTCCTGGGACTTAGTCCCTTTGTCATGGTTCTACGTTGCCTCTCCTGATCCTTTTACCTTTGATGCCCCTGTGAGGCCTCCACTGTGCTCCACTGTTGCCTATGTTGGGGAAGCTGTCCCATACCTCTGGCTGTAGGGGTGAGGGTACTGATCTCCACTTGTCTACTTTGCCCCCAAGGTGGCA
This sequence comes from Lutra lutra, assembly GCF_902655055.1. NCBI lineage: Eukaryota > Metazoa > Chordata > Mammalia > Carnivora > Mustelidae > Lutra > Lutra lutra. The sequence goes on along the minus strand of NC_062279.1, from coordinate 44,023,747 downwards.
CATTCTCTGGCCTTAATGCTCCACACCACAACTCTAGCAGTCTGAATGGTCTAAAATAAAAGAAAAGAAAAGAAGATAAAATAAAATACTGGAACCTGTGAATGTGATCTTATTTAGAAAAAAGGTCTTGCAAATATAATTAAGGAGCTGAAGATGATATCATCCTACATTACCCAGGTGGGCCATATATCCAATGACCAGTGTTTTTATAAGCAACAGAGGAGAAGATCCTCACAGAGGAGGACCGTGAAGATGAAGAGACAGTGGAGGCGTGGAGACACAATCCGAGGAACACCTGGAGCCAAGCTGGAGATGTAAGGAAGGATGCTCCCTGGACCTCTGGAAGAAGCACGGTCCTGCCAACACCTTGCTTTCCGAGTTCTGGGCCCCTGAACTGTGAAGAATAACTTCCTGTGCTTTTAGGCCACCAAGTCCGTGGCAGCTTGTTTGAGCAGAACTAGGAAACTATCTCAGATATCCAAGACCAGGCTGTAAACTTTAAGGGTCTTTACTAAAAGTTTGGGGATAATAGAAGGAAGAAAACCCCAGAGAATAATTACAACCATGGATAGGCCCAGAGGCAACCTCTCTTCCAGCTGGCTCCTCGCCAGAACACTTCCTGCCTCCTTGTGGCAAGGAGCAGCCCTTTGAAGTTGTCAGGGTGTTGGGACTGGCCCAATTCTGCCCCCCAGCCTAGAGAGAAGAGGGAGTTCTTCTCCTCAGAGCTGTCTAGGGCCTGCAGCTCAAATCCTCCCTAGCTGCAGGATTAACTTTTCTCTTTTTTCATGAGAAGCCACTCCCACTAGGCTCTGAACTCCAAAGTCATTGATCATCAGATTTTCCAGCAGTACATTTTCCAAAGCCTGGGTTTTTCAGGTTTGTCCAGGTGGGGCTGCTGCAAGTCCAGGACAGTGTTTTTTGTGTGGTTTGAAGTTTGAAAAAAACAAAAATAAATCTCAGAATCTCTATCACTCAGAGCCATCTTGATACTTTAAGGTCATTTTAAAAAAATTAAGCTTAGGGGCTCCTGGTGGCTCAGTCAGTTAAGCATCTGACTTTGGCTCAGGTCATGATCTCGGGGACCTGGGATGGACTGTGCAGGGCTTCCTGATCAGCGGGGAGTCTGCTTGTCCTACTCTCTCTCCATCTTTCCCTCTCCCTTGCTTGTGCATGCATGCCCTCTCTCAGAGAGAGCATTTCTCAAATAAATAAATACAATTTTTTAGAAAATGTCTAAGCTTGGACCGTTGGTAAGGATAAAAACTCTTCATGAAATCAGTTTTCGTAATGATTACAATTATGCAAAATCATTCATATGGATGGACACTGGGAGGGAATCCAAAAACTACTAACGATTTTGTTAGGGTAGTGAGATTATATTAAGGTTACAGGTGGGTATATGGAGGAGCTTTTTGCTCTTTAAAATGTGTCTTTTAACATTTCTTTCAGAGTGCATAATGCTATTTTTACAGCAAATAAAGATAGTCATAAAATTTTGATGCTCTAAAAAATATATTCCTTTGTTTATCTCCTCATCACTTTGGGGGAAAAAATGATACCAATTGCTAGGGACAAATTTCTCTGCTGAGAGAAACTCTTAACCGTGTATGTGCATTTCAAATAGTTGTAGATCTATTTGGGAGGAAACATACCTCCCTTCTTATTAATATGGAGAAGACATTTTCTTCTGTCTTATTAAAGAATATCAGTCATGAGGTCTCACTCAGATTCCCAGATTCAGTGAGGAGAGAGAGAAAGAAAGAGTGCCAGACCAAGAGAGGTAGGAGGATGGAGTCTTACAAAGAGAGCAGAGGAGCCAGAAGGAACATCAAGGCTATCCCCTTAATGAGCTGCAGCCCCAGCTGGGCCAAGGCAGGGGACAGCTGCTAGCAGGAAACTGCAAAGACTAGTTTGTAGCTTCTGGATGAGTCCGAAACGGTCTGCCCAGATTGCTCCCTCCCTCTGGGATGCACTTTTCCAACTCCACCTGTTGGCTTTCAAAGAGGCTCTGTAAGGCTTGCCCCAAATGACAGCTTTTCTATAAAATCTCTGTTGATCATTCCTCCCCCACCAGGCTTTTAGTTTACAAGTTTCTTAAGTCATTTATTCTATTCTATCCTCTGCTTGTCTTATCTCTTGCTTTAGCTTCACTTCTTTCCAACCCTCCATGTGCCCCCCACCATGCATTACATTATAAGATTCTTAAGGGCAGCAAGTGTGGATGGTTTTAGGGCTTACGTTGTGTCTTTCATATTTTCAAGAAAAATATGTTTCTGTAAACTAATTTGAAGCCCAGTGGTAAAATGAAGATAAGATCGTGACAGTAAGAGAAATCAATGAAAAGAACATCAGATTACAATTCTTAATTCATTTTTTCAAAGACTGATTTTAGTATGTACATTTAAAAATCAGGTACAATTTTTAGAACCTGTATTTTTATTAAAAGAAAAAAAACCCAGATGGTTGAAAAATTCTATTACTCCATATTATCCAAGCTTGTAGTCCAAACCTGACTGTTGATACCACTTTGCTCTATCCCAGTTTCCCCCATGGGTGGATTGTATTGTAATGATAGGCAAAATGAGGGTGCATGGGATGATTGCCCCATGTTTTAACACTCTCACATTGTGTTGGACGTCGATACTGCGTAAAATTACTTTAAACTCGGAAGGCTCACAATTATTCTTTAGATAACAGTAATAACTAACATTTAGTGTTGCTAACTCAGTGCCCAACTCTGTTTTAAATGCTTTGTGTGTTTTCATGGATCCAACTTTAATAACCGTATGAGGGAACTCAGCCATAAGAAAATTAAATACACAGAAACTGCTGAAGCCCAGATCCAAACCCATGAAGGTTCTTCCAGAATCTACACTCTTCAACATGATGCCCTACAGCCTTTCACACCGTGCCTCTTTTAAAACGTGTTTTGAGGGCTGCCTGTGTGGGTCAGTTGGTTGGGCATCTGCCTTTGGCTCAGGTCATGACCTCAAGGTCCTGGGATTGAGCCCTTCATTGAGCCCCACATTGGGCTCCCTGCTCGACAAGAAGACTGATTTCTCCCTCTGCTGCTCCCCCTGCTTTTGCTCCCTGGGTCTTTCTCTCTGACAAATGAATAAATAGAATCTTCAAAAAAAAATAAAACATTTTTTGAAGAATATAATTATAAACTTTATTATAATTATAAAAGGCAACAATAAAAATACGGAAGTATCAGCTGTATTAAAACCTGGAAACAAGGTTTTGTTTTCTCAAGGGCCTTTTCTGAGAAGCTAAGGGCTCTGCGAGGAAGCACAGTGGTGAGCAGTGTGAGGAGAGTGTACTCTGGAGCCAGCTCCCCCACTCTGTACCAGCTGTGTGACCTTGAGGAAGGCCCTTAACATCTCTGAGCTTTATTTTCTCTATCTGTAAACAAGTTGCTTGTAAGGATTAAATGGCTTAATATGTGTACAGTATCTAGCAGAGTGCTGAGCATGGGAGTGTTAGAAGTGTTTGTTGATATTTGTTGACTCATTGGACTCCATCGTGTCCCAGGGATTGTGCTGGGCTCTGGAGATAGAAAAAGTCAATGTCAAGTCATTCTAACAGATTGTAATAGAAAGCAGCTTGGAAGAATTGAAGTATTCCTAACTTGGTCTGAGTGAAAAGAAAAGTACTTGGCTATCCTTATTCTTGGACAGTTTTTATCCATGAGATGTAACTATATACCTCAGATCTGTTTTTTTCCATTCCTAAACCACAGGGCCTGAGATTTCAAAATTAGAGATTTACTTATTTGGCTCGAACATTGCCCTTTTGTCTTGGGCTTCTGTGAAGCTGCCAATTAATGTGGGGTTTGCATCAGTTTCCTAATGATATTTTGGTGGGATCTTTTACGACAAAACAAAGGTGGGGGGCTCACACCCAGAGATCTGATTCAGTAAGTATGGATGGGGACTGGAAATGCCTCAGTTGGTTCTGAGGCTGGTGCACCCAGGCACATCACCCTGAGAGGCATGTGCAGAGGGTCCCAGGACACAGGGACAAGAGAAGGGGCAATTGGGAAACCTCTGTCCTTTGTGCTGCCTGCCCTCCTTTGCTGGGCAGTTTCTTCTTTAGGCAGCTTCCTTATTCCTGTTGGGACAAGCACGCTTGGAGGGTGCAGGACCAGGGCACCTGGGTCCCCATCTGCCTGTCAGCCTGTTCATTCCCTCTTGTTTTCCCTGACATCACCACCTCATGCCAGTCCCCAGTCATGTGGCTAATGAGAGGCCTATTCAGACCTCATTAGCAGATCAACTTGCTTTCTCCTGCTTTCTGAAGCTAATTATGTCTCTTTCATTAGTTCAATTTCAGCAATTAATGTACCTCCGTATACATAAATGGTTGTTTGTTTTTAATCTAAGTGACATGTTTGCCGCTGTCCTTTCCTCTCTTGGCGCACATTCGTCTCTTTGTTTTGTCCTCCTTTCTTTATAAACAGTCCTTTGGTCAGCGTTCTAAGACAGAAATCAACACAGCAAACTTGAAAGCGGAAAGGGATTTATGGTAGCAGCACTGGGAAGCCCATGGAACAAAAGGAAGTGCCAAACAACTGAACCCTGGAAGCGTGAGGAACCAGGGAAATCCTGGGGCCTGCAGTCCACTTCCATAGCGAGGCCCTTTTAACCTCACATTTAAAAAACTCACCAGGCAGAGCAGCCCTACAGTTGGTTAATTCAGTGGCTCAGTGAGTTCATCAGAGACTCATGCTGCCACCTCAATATTTCGTTTGACTGACCTATTTTGCTTAGCATAATACTCCCTAGCTCTATCCATATGATTTCACTCATAGGTGGAATTTAAGAAGAAAAAAAAAAAAAAAAAAAAAGCACAAATGGGAAAAAGAGAGAGACAAATCAAGAAACAGACTCTTGCCTATAGAGAACACACGGCTGGTTCCCAGAGGAGAGGGGGTGGAGCACGGGTTGGGTAGGTGGTAGGGATTAAGGAGTGCCCTTGTGATGAGCGCAGGGTGTTGCATGGAAGTGTCTAACCACTTATTGTCCACCTGAAACTAATATTACAGTGTATTTAACTAACTGGAATTTAAATAACTTAAAAAAAAATAAGTTTCATTTGGCTACTCTGCTTAGCTGTTCTCCTCTTCTCCCAACTTTGTCCTAAGATGGCTAAGGCAGGCCCATGGGTGATGTGCACACAGCCAGCCCCTGAAGCTGCAAAGGAAGTATTTTTCTCTTTTCTCTCTCTCTCTCTCTCACTCTTGCCCTCTCTTCTTCTTCTTTTTTTAAGTCACCTGGGAGAACTCTTCCCATGAGTCGATAAGCAGATATCCTACCATGTCACGTAGGTCAGGGTTGGTCAGGATTGGATTATATGCCTGTTGCCTAACGAGTCATTGCATGGGAGAGCTGGGATAGACTGAGGGCAGTCGGGTTTCAACCTAGAAGCTGGTGAAGGGCCTGCACCCCTCTCAAGCACAGAACCACATGATATGTGTGTAAATTTCGGGACTTTAGGGAGAGCATAAAGGGCAAAGACTGCTGGGAAGCACCTAGTAGGTGTTTGCTACAACAGTATCTCAAGAGTCTCATGAAGTAAGGGAAGGACTTTCCCTAAATGGAAAGCATATTGGGGAAACATAAAGAGCAGATACCCATCATCAGCTACTGAAAACTTAGATTCTAAAGTTCTGCTAAGCTTATGCCCCCAAATCAATCTTACATGGATAGAAAGGGGGTCACCTGTAGGTCAGGTGCTTCTACGGAAAGATTAAGAATTTTTTGCTTAATTACATGCTATGGAGGAATTGTGTTCTGCCCCACCTACCCAACCCGCCAATTGAAACCCTCACCTCCCATGTGACTGTATTGAAAATAAGGCCTTTAAGGAGATGATTAAAGTTAAATGAGATCACAAGAACTGAGCTCTGATCTGATAGCTCTTCTGAAAGGGGAAGAGACTCGAGAGGTCACTTTCTCCAGCAGATGAAGACACAGTGAGAAGGTGGCTCTCGGTAAGCCAAGAAGCGAGCTGTCACAGGAACTGAACCCTGTCGACATCTTGACTGTAGACTTCTTAGTCTCCTGAACTGTGAGAAACGAAATGTCTGTTGCTTAAGCCACCCGGTCCATAGCATTTCGTTACGGCAGCCCATGCTGACTAATACATTACAAAATACATACAGATGATGATACAGCCAATAGTGTGAGCTTACAAAGAAAAAGCAAATGCAGACCTGGCTCCAATATAGGTGAGATCCGCCAGCTCCCTGGAGGGACCAGGTCATCCGCTTTCCATACCTATCAGCCCATACTAGGAGGGAGAGGAGTCATGATGGGCGCCGTGTTTTCTAAAGGACACTGACAGCTGGAGCAACAGAAAGGGGGGAGCAACTTGACAAGGGATGAAGTCGAAGGAACAGAGTGGAAGCTTAAGGCTGGGCCAGGTGGCTGGAAGCAGTGGCGTCTTCAGGTATGGAAAAGGCCGACCTACAGGAGAGGGTTTGGACTTGCTCTGTTCATACCTGGAAGATTGAGCAAAGAGTTTCACAGGAGGGATTTTTCAATGCAGCCATTGACTCTCTATGGCCATTCACATGTCATGTAACCTTCTCTGTATCCCCTACCATGATAAGGGAAGGCTGGCATTATCATTCCCATTTCAGGCAGAGAAACTAAAGTGCTGAAAAAAATCTGTCACTTACCACAGATTATGCAATGTAACATTCAGCCAGGATACCGGTGTTAGGCCCACAGGAAGCATGACCTTAGAGGTCAAAGGTTAGTGTGAAAAGTAAATCCCCAGTTGACCTGGAGGCTGCAAAGGCACCCCCTCCTCTTCCTCGTCCACCATTCATTCTAAACCACCCTCAGCTTTAGCAAGAGTCTCAGTGGAGGTTAGGGGCTTACCGGGTACCACACCTTCATTCCTGAGCTATCAGAGCCCTTAGTAATTTCTCTGACTAGATGCTCTCTAAAATTAATTAAGAATATTTAACATGAGATCTACCATTTTGACAGATTTTTCAGTGTACTTGTAAGTGTATTGTCATCTATAAGTGTGTTATTATACCTATAGACCTACAGTACTTATTCATCTTGCAAAACTGAAATTTTATACACATTTATTGTTAAGTCCCTTTTTCCTCCTTCTCCCGGCCCTTGGAAATGACCATTCTATTATTTGCTTCTGTGAGTTTGATTATTTTAGATACCTCATGTAAGTGGAATAATAAAGTATTAATCCTTGTGTGACCAGCTCATTTCACTCAGGTGATGGATGTCCTCAAGTTTCATCCATATTGAATATTGCAGTATTTACTTCATTTAAAGGCTGAATGATATGCTATTGTATGTGGCTATCACATTTTCTTTATTAATCTTTTGATGGACATTTACGTTGTTTTCACATCTTGGCTATTGTGAATAACACTGCAATGAATGTGGGTGTGCTAATGGCTCTTCAAGATTCTGATATCAGTCCTTTCAGATAAATACCCAGAAGTGGGATTGCTGGATTATACGGTAGTTCTATTTTTAATTTTTTGAGACACCTCCATACTGTTTTCCATAATGGCTGCACCATTTTGCATTCCTACTAACAGTGTATAGGGTTCTAATTTCTCCACACCCTTAACTAGTATTTGTTTTCGTCCCTCCCTTCTTCTGTCCTTCCTTCCTTCTTTTCTCTCCCTCACTCTTTTTTTTCCCCTTTGGTAATAGCCATCCTAATAAGTGTAAGGGGATATGCCATTATAGTTTTAATTGCATGCCCTGATGATTAGTAAAATTGAGTATCTTTTCATACACTTTCTGACCAAGTGCATGTCTTCTTTTGAGAAGTGTCTATTTAGATCCTTTGCCCAACTTTAAATTTAAAACATTTTTTCTCCTTCTTCCCTCCCTCCCTTCCTTCCTTGCCAGGACTTCCTTATATATTTTGGAAATTAATCACTTATCAAATATATGGTTTGCAAATGCTTACATTCTGTAAGTTGCTTTTCACTGTCTTGATTGCTTCCTTTGCTAGGCAGAGGCTTTCTAGTTTGATATAATCCCACTTTTCTAGTTTTGCTTTTGTTGCCTGTGCTTTTGATATCATATTAATTAAATCATTGCTAAGACCAGTGTCATAATGTCATAATGCTTTTTTCCGTATGGTTTCTTTCAGAGATTTTATAGTTTCATAGAACATTTAAGTGTTGAGTCCATTGTGGGTTCACTTTTGTGTATGGAGTAAAGTAAGGGTCCAGTTTCATTCTTTTCCATGGGGACAGCCATTTTTTGCAGTATCACTCTTTGAAGATACTACCCCTTCCCTACAGCATATTCTCTGCACCCTTGTTGCAGACCAGCTGACCACGTATGTGTGGATTTATTTCTGGGCCCTCTATTCTGTTCTGTTGGTCAATGTGTCTTTCTTGTCTACCGGTATCATACTGCTTTAGTTACTGTAGCTTTGTAATGTATTGGAAATTAGAAAGTGTGATGCATCCAGCTTTGTTCTTGTTTTTCATGCAGCATTGCTTTTTAGTTGCTATTGTGGCCAGTGGTGGAGCGTCTTCAGAGCTTTTCATTTGGCCTTCCCCATTTTGATAACGATCCAGTATGGAGGTTGTTTCAAATGCCAGTCAGGTTAATTCCAAGGCCACGGACTCAGGGGACCCTCCTGGGTTCAGACTTCAGCAGGAACCTTGTTCATCCCCTGACACCACCAAGGAGGAATGGATTGATGCTTTGAGTCTTTGAATGTCAGTGTTGACTCAGACCCACTGTCTAGCAATTCTCAAAATATCCTGACTTTCCCTTTCACCCAGATGGGTGTCCATAAGTCCCTTTGGGAAGCGACCGGGGACCTCTTGCAGCATGGAGTTGTCAAAGTACTATAGGGTCCTTCATCTTCAATCAGTGGGTTTTGGATCTTGATATTGGTTCAGGTTTGGAAACTGAGTAAGGGGTCTGACGTCATATTATCATCTGCCTCCACTGTTGTCATTTCTGTGGTTATTAATGCTGAGCAGCATGTCACTGACTGCCTGTCTCTTTTGCTCCTATGGACATGGAGCTCTATTATCCCTGTCCCCAATTCCCCTGTGGGTCAAATTCTCTTGGCTTCCTTTAGGACTGTCTATGAACTACAGTCCTCTGGGGGCTCTTCTGTCTTAAATGACGCAAAAATAATGGATCCAATCCACCAGGCCCACTTTCCTCAGCCTCTTTATTTCTTCGCCCAGCATCTGCTAGGATATCTCAGGCCATTCCCATTTTCCCAGTGTTGGCTTTCTTTTTTCCAGGATTCTAAGAACTCCTCCTTACCCACCCTCCCATGGGTCCTTGTTAAATCTTATCTCCCAAGAGAGTACTGCAAGTCAATGAATCCTTCCTTATACATTCTTACAATTCTGGCCCCCTGGATGAAGATCTTTAAAATCAATCCTAGTGTTACCCCTGTGGTTCTTGCTGACACTTGTCAGCTAATTCTTGGAACACCTTTGGGACATATATTTTTCCTCCCTCAGTAGATTCAGTGTGGCTGTAGCCGGGTATTATGCGGAGATTAATCCTAGTTATCAATCTAGAAGCTGGGAGAGGAGGTGAGGGATGGCTCCTGAGGGAAGCACCTGCTGCCTTATGGGCAGGAGTCCACTGGATCACAGTGAAAGTGCTGCCTCTTTGTTGAGCGGAACAAGCCCCTCTGCACGCTCAGAGGGCTTAGGGGAGTTCCTGGAGCTGATATCCTCAGGGACACTTATCCAGATGTTTCAGAGCCCCAGGTTTTCCCCTCTAGCATCCTGACCTTAATGTAACAGACCGGCTTTGTCTGAGGATTCAAATGGAGCTGGTGCTGGAGCCAGCTGCTCAGCTGTGTCTCTGCTCTTCCGCTACCGAATGGAAGGGTGTTTGGGTGAACTTGCACACAGAGCCATTAAGTACTTGTTTCTCATTAACCCTTTGCAGAACATCAACACAACTTACCAGTAAACCAGCTAACTGCATATTCTTCGTTGGTACAGCTTGCCCATATTTTTAAACACCTGAATCATTTGTGCAATAGCGCTCCCAGATCATGTTTCCCCTTGCAAGAGTGGTCCCTTATGACCACTTAGGGTGTTTTCCCAGCTCAGCATCAGTGGGATCTTGTTTTTGCTGCAGCTAATCATTGCACCACTTACTACTCAGGATAGAGAAGGGAACCAGTACAAAGTCCCCACCTTACTGCCTGTCTTCTCAGACCTCACTCTCCTACCATTTGTGCCAGTTTGGATCCACCTACAAGCAGATGCCTTGAAATAGGAGATGTGCAGGATGTTTGTTGAGGGGAAACACCTGCCAGAGAAAAGAAGGAAGAAGAAGAAATTGGAGAAGCCATCAGACCATGAGGCAGGTCCCTATCAGTTCGCATGGCTTGAAACAACACAAATGCTTCTGTTACAGTTCTGGATATCAGAAGTCCCACGGACTAAAACCCAAATGTTGGCAGGGCTGTGTTCCTTCTGGAGGCACCAGAGGAGCATCTGTCCCTTGCCTTCTGTGGATTCTAGAAGGTGCCTACATTCCTTGGTTCATGGACCTCTTCAATCCTCAAAGCATCACATCAATCCGTCACATCACTCTGACTTCTGTTCCCATTATCACAGTCCCTTCTCTGGTCCTTTTGCCTCTCTCTTATAAAGATAATTACATGGGACCACTGGGATGACTCAGGATAATCTCTCATCTCAAAATCCTTAGCTTAAACACATATGCGAAGTTTCTTATACCGTATAAGGTAAATAGTCACAGGTTCTGGGGATTAGGACACAGACATTCAAAGGGGGCACTGATTCAAATCAGGCCACCTAGGCCTTCCCCTATAAAGGAAAGAGGGAAAGAAGGAGAACTGGATAATAAGAGTCTCAGACTGTAGCACATGTCAAAGAAAGTATTAGTAGGGCTATGGGGTCTTGAATTAAAGTTGGCTATCAGAAGAGTCCCGTGTCTCCCTGGAATGGGCCCAGCTTGGGGTCTCCAGTTGGGCTCTCTCAGTTACTTTTGGGTGGTGGACCCTGGGGTCATCCATCAGTTACACTCTGCACTGCAGGAGACCTGAGGTCACATGTGCATGGCTGCCATGGTCATAGTCTCTGCAATCAGACTGCCTGGGTTTGCGTTCTCCCTCCAATGCTTAGTTAACAACAAAAACTTGTAAAAATCACTTTCCCTTCTCAGTTTCCTCATCTGTAAAATGTGAGTAATAATAGCACCAAATTACTAATACAGAATAATAAGGTTGCTGTGAGTAATAAATTAGTGCAGTGCTTTTAATAATGGCTTCTAACTTAGCCACTGCTGTTGGCAGAATCGTGACTCCAGTTATATACCTCTAACTCTATTTTCTGTGCCATTTTCGCTTCATCACATTGTTATATGGAAAAGGCTTCATGGTGAGGATGGTTAGGTCCCTGTGTCTGTTGCTTTCTAAGTAAAGGCTTATAGACCACCTGGCAGAAGTCTTGTAGGAGAGATTCCTACTTTGGGAGGGGACGGGACAAAATGATGCCACAGTTTGTCTTATGTTCAGATTTTATGACTCCGTGGTCTCTGCCTAGAGAAAGGCTGGGTGGTACAGGTGAGTGAGCTGCTTTAGGAGTCCGATCCCTGAGTAATAACCTTGCTCCTGCCGTGCCATCTTGAATTTGTCATTCAACCTCTCTGAATATCGATGGTAGTCAGTAGTCATATCTTAGCTGCTTACTTTCCTTGGTGGTGGTGAGGAACAAGGAGATGATACACACCCTTCCTCCCAGATTTCTAGTAAATATAGATCTTTTAAAAGAAAGAGACTTTTATACTCCCTCCTTTCTACATTACTGACTTAAAGTACCTTTATTATATTATTACATATATATATCTATATATATATATACACACACACACACACACACACACACACATATATAAATAAACAAAAAAATTAGGCATAAACTCCTTGGGCTTAAACTTTTTATTTCCTTAAAGATTTATTTGTTTGTTTTAGAGAGAGAGTGAGCATGCAAGTGAGCAAGGGAGAGGCAGAGGGAGAGGGAAAGGAGAATCCTGAAGCCGACTCTACACTGAGGGCAGAGCATAGAGACCCCTGGTCCCCGTGAGGCTCAATCAATGCCAGGACTCTGAGATCATGACCTGAGCCGAAACCAAGAGTCAGATGCTTAACCAACTGAGCCATCCCGGTGTCCCAGCTTGTACTTTTTATATCACTACAAAAGCAAATCAAATTATAAATTAAATACAAACAAAACCACAAAGCCAGTAATGTTAAAATAAACAAAATTAACTAAGTGGGATGGATCTTTTAAATAAAAATTAATTGTTGGTTGCGATGGTACTTGTTGCCTTAACGTCAGCTCTTTTGAGTGACAGTATTTGGCCTCTGGTAACTAAACGTAATTTGTTCTTTTCTCATTAGTTGAAAACAATTAGCACAGTATTTCTTATTTATTATCAACACAAATTTAAGCTTGAACATCAAAATACTGTGCCAGATTTGTGTACAAGTGGTTATCCAGTTATATATAATGCACTTTTTTATTATTTGTTCTAGAGTATAAAGACAAAAACTCAAATATTCTATATGAAATTATTTGGAGAAAACCTGGGATCTCCGGAAATGTTATCCATAATCGAGCACTCAGATAATGAGTGTGAATGCGTTCTCCCAAAGTTAAAAGGAGTTCATAGTTGCTAGGAATCATCACCGAGACAGGACTGTGAGCTAAAAGTAGCTATCCCATATCACATGAAGAACCTTTTTTTTTGTCTTGTCCCCCCCTCCTGACAGTGACCCCTACCTGCAGCATCTACACAGTGGGGGTGATGTTTCATTTCTTCTTGCATTTCCTTGGATCCCTGGTCAGACCTCTGCTACTGGCAGCCCCATGTGAGGCCTCCAGGGTCCAGCAGCGGGGAGGTCAATCACAGGAAGCCAGGGAGGCAGCCTCTCTGTAAGGGAGCCAGAGCAGAGTGGGACAGGAAAGGCATGTGCAAAGTAAAACAGTTTTCTGGGCACAACCCCACATGGAAGGCAGGACAACGTTTCATCATCTTTCTGCTAGCTACTGGCCCTGGCCTCCCAGAGGGTTCTGATTTACAGAAGTAGAGTAAATAAATCACAGGGCCCCGTGGAATCTTTAAAAGTTTTACTACAAGGTCAACAACACTAATAATGACCCATGGGTTATGTTTCTGGACCGAAAAAGAGAACTGTGAAGACTGCTCTTTTTTCTTTCTTCTTTCTGCTCTTTCCCTGTAGTTGCCTTTCTCCGACGCCTTTTTCTTCTTTTTCTGTCTTCTCCTGTGAGTTTCTCTTTGTCAAGGACTAGTTCTTCTAGATGCTTGCTCCTGATTTTTTCTTACCCTTGACTCTTCTCCCAGATACCACCTTTGAGGTTAATGATCTGACTGCTGAAGGAAGAAAGGAATGATAAAATAATATTAGTATCAATATCATTCCCATGTTCCTATAATGTTTCAAATGGTCAAATATATTATCTTTTTGATCCTCTTAACAACCTGTGAGAGAGTTATTATAGTTTTGTTTTACAAATGGGAAACTGAGGCTCAAATAAGGAAAGGAACTCTTCCTCTTTCTCTTCTCCTTCCCGTTCCTTGTAACCCCTTCCTTTCTTGAATAACTCAGCCCTCTATCCAGAGCAGGGCTGAGAAAGTCAAAGATAGTGTCAGGCTCAGTAGGAACCTGCAGTGAGTGGCCTGGGGTCACACTGAGCAGAGTTGTTATAACCTATCCACTAAATAGATCTGGTAGTGCACAGTGTGTGTTTTAGAGTCAGAAAAATGAAACAAAATAGTCAATAGGAATAAATTCTAAGTGGGTCCATTCAAGACATCTAACAGAGTCTTAAATGTAGCTTTCATAAATGTTTTTCAAACTAAAGGAAAAAATGGTGACAATGATTCTATAAGCAAAGAAATCTCAAAAAAGAAATAAGAAGTTAAAAAAGGATACAAATTCTGGAGTTGAAAAGTATAATAATTGAAGTGAAAAATAAGTTCCATAGACTCAAGAACATATGGGAGATAGCAGGCGATCTAAAAAGTGGGCTTAAACATAGGACAGTAGAAATTAAAAAAAAAAAAATGCACAGAGCCTAGAGACCTGTAAGACAGATGCATATAATGAGAGTCCCAGAAGGACAGGAGAGGAAGATAAAAGAACAAAATAATATTTGAATAATCGACAAAACTCCCCAAATTTGGGGATTACCAAATTTACCAAATTTGGTAAAAGACACTTAATAAACTGGTTAAAGAAATTCACTGAACCCCAAGTAGAATAAGCTCAAAGAGATAAACACCTAAACACTTTATAGTCAAACTGTTGAAAACCAAAGCCAAAGAGAAAAATCTTGAAAACCACATGTGAAAAATGTCTCCTCACAGACAGGGGACCAAGAGTATGAGGAAATTCTGACTTCTCAATAGAAACAGTATGGCCAGAAGGCAGCGAAATTACATATTCTAAGTGGTGGGGAAAATATTTTGAATCAAGAGTTCTATACCCAGAGAAAGTATATTTCAAAACTGAGCATAAAATAAAAGCATTCTCAGAATACCAGGAGTGAGAGTCATGGACCTGCATCACAAGACATACTGAAAGGAATCCTTTGGGCTATGCCAGTCATAGCTAAAGTCCACAAGAAGAAAGGAAGAGCCTCAGAAATGACAAATAATATATAAAATTGAAATATATGTAAATATAAAAATATTTCCTTTACTTCTGTTAATTTTCTTAAAAGACAGAAGGTATCATAAAGTAAAACTTAAAATGCTGTATTTGGGTTTATATACAGATATAAATGTAACAGAATTATGTCAGTAGTTACTTGAAGTTTGTTAAAATGCACATTATAATTCATAGAGCTGACTGAAAAATCACTGAGAAAATATGTGAACAATATATCATTTAAAAGTCATTATTGAGGGAGGAGTCAAGATGGCGGAGAAGTAGCAGGCTGAGACTACTTCAGGTAGCGGGAGATCAGCTAGATAGCTTATCTAAAGATTGCAAACACCTACAAATCCAACGGGAGATCGAAGAGAAGAAGAACAGCAATTCTAGAAACAGAAAATCAACCACTTTCTGCAAGGTAGGACTGGCGGAGAAGTGAATCCAAAGCGACGGGAAGATAGACCGCGGGGGGAGGGGCCGGCTCCTGGCAAGCGGCGGGGCAACGGAGTACAAAATCAGGACTTTTAAAAGTCTGTTCCGCTGAGGGACATCACTCCAGAGGCTAAACTGGGATGAAGCCCACCCGCGGTATGCGTGGCCTCGGGTCCCGAAGGGTCACAGAAGGATCGGGGGTGTCTGAGTGTCGCAGAGCTTACAGGTATTAGAACGGGGAAGCCGGCTACAGAGACAGAGCCGAGGAGTGAGCCATAAGCTCGGGGTTACCTTGAACCGGTTGCAGGCTCGGTCAGCTCAGAGCGCAGCTGGAGGCAGGGTGATGGGAGTAATTGGGCACTGTTCTCTGAGGGCACACTGAGGAGTGGGGCCCTGGGCTCTCGGCTCCTCTGGGCCGGAGACCGGGAGGCTGCCATCTTCATTTCCGCCCTCCGGAACTCTACAGAAAGCGCTCAGGGAACAAAAGCTCCCGAAAGCAAACCCAAGCGGATTACTCAGCCAGGCCCCTGATAAGGGCAGTGCAACCCCTCCTGGGGCAAAGACTTTGAGAATCACTACAGTAGGCCCCTCCCCAAGAAGATCAACAAGAAACGCAGCCAGGACCAAGTTCACCTACGAAGGAGTGCAGTTTCAATACCAAGGAGAGCAGAGGAATTCCAGAGGAGGAGAAAGCAAAGATCGGAACTCATGGCTTTCTCCCAATGATTCTTTAGTCTTGCAGTTAATTTAATTTTTTTTCTTTTCAATTTTTTATTCTCTTCTTCGGCTAAATTTTTTTTAGCTTTTACCCTTTTCTTTTTTAAGGTTTTTTTTAACTAGTATATCTAATATATATATATATATTTTTTTTTTCCATTTTTATATATTTCTTTATTGGTTTTCTTTTTCTCATTGTTTCTTATCTTTTCTTTTCTTTTTTTTTTTTTTTTTTCCTTTCTGAACCTTTTTATCCCCTTTCTTCCCCCTCACGATTTGGGATCTCTTCTGATTTGGCTAAAGCATATTTTCCTGGGGTTGTTGCCACCCTTTTAGTATTTTACTTGCTCCTTCATATACTCTTATCTGGACAAAGTGACAAGGCGGAAAAATTCACCACAAAAAAAAGAACAAGAGGCAGTACCAAAGGCTAGGGACCTAATCAATAGAGACATTGGTAATATGTCAGATCTAGAGTTCAGAATGACAATTCTCAAGGTCCTAGCCGGGCTCAAAAAAGGCATGGAAGATATTAGAGAAACCCTCTCTAGAGATATAAAAGCCCTTTCTGGAGAAATAAAAGAACTAAAATCTAACCAAGTTGAAATCAAAAAAGCTATTAATGAGGTGCAATCAAAAACGGAGGCTCTGACGGCTAGGAAAATGAGGCAGAAGAAAGAATTAGCGATATAGAAGACCAAATGACAGAGAATAAAGAAGCTGAGCAAAAGAGGGACAAACAGCTACTGGACCACGAGGGGAGAATTCGAGAGATAAGTGACACCATAAGACGAAACAACATTAGAATAATTGGGATTCCAGAAGAAGAAGAAAGAGAGAGGGGAGCAGAAGGTATATTGGAGAGAATTATTGGAGAGAATTTCCCCAATATGGCAAAGGGAACTAGTATCAAAATCCAGGAGGTTCAGAGAACCCCCCTCAAAATCAATAAGAATAGGTCCACACCCCATCACCTAATAGTAAAATTTACAAGTCTTAGCGACAAAGAGAAAATCCTGAAAGCAGCCCGGGAAAAGAAGTCTGTAACATACAATGGTAAAAATATTAGATTGGCAGCAGACTTATCCACAGAGACCTGGCAGGCCAGAAAGAGCTGGCATGATATATTCAGAGCACTAAACGAGAAAAACATGCAGCCAACAATACTATATCCAGCTAGGCTATCATTGAAAATAGAAGGAGAGATTAAAAGCTTCCAGGACAAACAAAAACTGAAAGAATTTGCAAACACCAAATGATCTCTAAAGGAAATATTGAAAGGGGTCCTCTAAGCAAAGAGAGAGCCTAAAAGTAGTAGATTAGAAAGGAACAGAGACAATATACAGGAACAGTCACCTTACGGCAATACAATGGCACTAAATTCATATCTCTCAATAGTTACCCTGAATGTTAGTGGGCTAGATGCCCCAATCAAAAGACACAGGGTATCAGAATGGATAAAAAAACAAAACCCATCTATATGATGCCTTCAAGAAACTCATTTTAAACCTGAAGACACCTCCAGATTTAAAGTGAGGGGGTGGAAAAGAATTTACCATGCTAATGGACATCAGAAGAAAGCAGGAGTGGCAATCCTTATATCAGATCAATTAGATTTTAAGCCAAAGACTAAAATAAGAGATGAGGAAGGACACTATATCATACTCAAAGGATCTGTCCAACAAGAAGATCTAATAATTTTAAATATCTATGCCCATAACGTGGGGGCAGCCAACTATATAATCCAATTAATAACAAAATCAAAGAAACACATCAACAATAATACAATAATAGTAGGGGACTTTAATGCTCCCCTCACTGAAATGGACAGATCATCCAAGCAAAAGATCAACAAGGAAATCAAGGCCTTAAATGACACACTGGACCAGATGGACATCACAGATATATTCAGAACATTTCATCCCAAAGCAACAGAATACACATTCTTCTCTAGTGCACATGGAACATTCTCCAGAATAGATCACATCCTCGGTCCTAAATCAGGTCTCAACCGGTATCAAAAGATTGGGATCATTCCCTGCATATTTTCAGACCACAATGCACTGAAGCTAAAACTCAATCACAAGAGGATATTTGGAAAGAAGCCAAATACATGGAAACTAAACAGAATCCTTCTAAAGAATGAATGGGTCAACCAGGAAATTAAAGAAGAATTGACAAAATTCATGGAAACAAATGATAATGAAAACACAACGGTTCAGAATCTGTGGGACACAACAAAGGCAGTCCTGAGAGGAAAATATATAGCGGTACAAGCCTTTCTCAAGAAACAAGAAAGGTCTCAGGTACACAACCTAACCCTACACCTAAAGGAGCTGGAGAAAGAACAAGAAAGAAACCCTAAACCCAGCAGGCAAAGAGAAATCATAAAGATCAGAGCAGAAATCAATGAAATAGAAACCAAAAAAAAAAAAAAACAATAGAACAAATCAACAAAACTAGGAGCTGGTTCTTTGAAAGAATTAATAAGATTGATAAACCCCTGGCCAGACTTCTCAAAAAGAAAAGAGAAAGGACCCAAATAAATAAAATCATGAATGAAAGTGGAGAGATCACAACGAACACCAAAGGAATACAGACAATTATAAGAACATACTATGAGCAACTCTATGCCAACAAATTTGACAATCTGGAAGAAATGGATGCATTCCTAGAGACATATAAACTGCCACAACTGAACCAGGAAGAAATAGAAAGCCTGAACAGACCCATAACCAGTAAGGAGATTGAAACAGTCATCAAAAAATCTCCAAACAAACAAAAGCCCAGGACCAGATGGCTTCCCGGGGCGGGGCGGGGGGGGGGGGATTCTACCAAACATTTAAAGAAGAACTAATTCCTATTCTCCTGAAACTGTTCCAAAAAAATAGAAACGGAAGGAAAACTTTCAAACTCATTTTATGAGGCCAGCATCACCTTGATCCCAAAACAAGACAAGGATCCCATCAAAAAAGAGAACTACAGACCAATATCCTTGATGAACACAGATGCGAAAATTCTCACCAAAATACTAGCCAATAGGATTCAACAGTACATTAAAAGGATTATTCACCATGACCACGTGGGATTTATTCCAGGGCTGCAAGGTTGGTTCAACATCCGCAAATCAATCAATGTGATACAACACATTGATAAAAGAAAGAACAAGAACCATATGATACTCTCCATAGATGCTGAAAATGCATTTGACAAAGTACAGCATCCCTTCCTGATGAAAACTCTTCAAAGAGTAGGGATAGATGGTACATACCTCAATATTATCAAAGCCATCCATGAAAAACCCACCGCAAATATCATTCTCAATGGAGAAAAACTGAAAGCTTTTCTGCTAAGGTCAGGAACACAGCAGGGATCTCCGTTATCACCACTGCTATTCAACATAGTACTAGACATCCTAGCCTCAGCAATCAGACAACAAACGGAAATTAAAGGCATCCAAATCGGCAAAGAAGAAGTCAAACTATCACTCTTTGCAGATGATATGATACTCTATGTGGAAAACCCAAAAGACTCCACTCCAAAACTGCTAGAACTTGTATAGTAATTCAGTAAAGTGTCAGGATATAAAATCAATGCACAGATCAGTTGCATTTCTCTACACCAACAACAAGACAGAAGAAAGAGAAATTAAGGAGTCAATCTCATTTACAATTGCACCCAAAACTATAAGATACCTAGGAATAAACCTAACCAAAGAGGCCAAGAATCTATCCTCAGAAAACTATAAAGTACTCATGAAAGAAATTGAGGAAGACACAAAGAAATGGAAAAATGTTCCATGCTCCTGGGTTGGAAGAATAAATATTGTGAAAATGGCTATGCTACCTAAAGCAATCTACACATTTAATGCAATTCCTATCAAAGTACCATCCATTTTTTTCAAAGAAATGGAACAAATAATCCTAAAATTTATATGGAACCAGAAAAGACCTCGAATAGCCAAAGGAATATTGAAAAAGAAAGCCAAAGTCGGTGGCATCACAATTCCGGACTTCAAGCTCTATTACAAAGCTGTCATCATCAAGACAGCATGGTACTGGCACAAAAACAAACACATAGATCGATGGAAAAGAATAGAGAGCCCAGAAATGGACCCTCAACTCTATGGTCAACTCATCTTCGACAAAGCAGGAAAGAATGTCCAATGGAACAAAGACAGCCTCTTCAATAAATGGTGTTGGGAAAATTGGACAGCCACATGCAGAAAAATGAAATTGGATCATTTCCTTACAGCACACAGGAAAATAGACTCAAAATGGATGAAGGCCCTCAATGTGAGAAAGGAATCCATCAAAATCCTTGAGGAGAACACAGGCAGCAACCTCTTTGACCTCAGCTGCAGCAACATCTTTATAGGAACATCACCAAAGGCAAGGGAAGCAAGGGCAAAAATGAACTTTTGGGATTTTATCAAGATCAAAAGCTTTTGCACAGCAAAGGAAACAGTTAAAAAAACCAAAAGACAACTGACAGAATGGGAGAAGATATTTGCAAATGACATATCAGATAAAGGGCTAGTGTCCAAAATCTATAAAGAACATAGCAAACTCAACACCCCAAGAACAAATAATCCCATCAAGAAATGGGCAGAGGACATGAACAGACATTTCTGCAAAGAAGACATCCAGGTGGCCAACAGACACATGAAAAAGTGCTCCACATCACTCGGCATCAGGGAAATACAAATCAAAACCACCATGAGATATTACCTCACACCAGTCAGAATGGCTAAAATTAACAAGTCAGGAAATGACAGATGCTGGCGAGGATGCGGAGAAAGGGGAACCCTCCTACACTGTTGGTGGGAATGCAAGCTGGTGCAACCACTCTGGAAAACAGCATGGAGCTTCCTCAAAATGTTGAAAATAGAACTACCCTATGACCCAGCAATTGCACTGCTGGGTATTTACCCTAAAGATACAAACGTAGTGATCCGAAGGGGCACGTGCACCCGAATGTTTATAGCAGCAATGTCTACAATAGCCAAACTATGGAAAGAACCTAGATGTCCATCAACAGACGAATGGATAAAGAAGAAGTGGTATATATACACAATGGAATACTATGCAGCCATCAAAAGAAATGGAATCTTGCCATTTGTGACGACATGGATGGAACTAGAGGGTATCATGCTTAGCGAAATAAGTCAATCGGAGAAAGACAACTATCATATGATCTCCCTGATATGAGGGAGAGGAGATGCAACATGGGGCATGTGGGGTTAAGGGGGTAGGAGAAGAATAAATGAAACAAGATGGGATTGGGAGGGAGACAAACCATAAGTGACTCTTAATCTCACAAAACAAACTGAGGGTTGATGGGGGGAGGGGGTTGGGATGGGGGGTGGGGTTATGGACATTGGGGAGGGTATGTGCTATGGTGAGTGCTGTGAAGTGTGTAAACCTGGGATTCACAGACCTGTACCCCTGCGGATAAAAATATATTATATGTTTATAAAAAATGAAATTAAAAAAAAAGAAATTTTAAAAAAAGTCATTATTGGAGGGACACCTGGGTGGCTCAGTCGGTTCGGCATCTGCCTTCGGCTCAGGTCAAGATCGCAGGGTCCTGGAATCAAATCCCGTGTCAGAGTCGCTGCTCAGTAGGGAGCCTGCTTCTTTCTCTCCCCGACTTCTGTTCCCCTTCCTTGTCTGCTCTTTTCCTCTCTGTCAAATAAATAAATAAAATCTTAAAACAAACAAACAAACCCTGGCGTTAAAGTGAAGGAAAAGAGGAAGTAAGCAAAAAATTGCTTAAAATAGAAGAAGCCTATAAAGGGGCAATAAATGGGGAGAAAGTCATAGGATGTACGGAAAACAAAGCAAGACAGCAGATGTGAATCCAGCAGCTGTAAATCTAAGTGTAACAGTTATGTCAGATTTGGATGGACTATACAGTCCAGTAACAAGGCAAAGATTGTCAGACTGGATTAAAAAAACAAGATTCAACTGTTTGCTATCTACAAGACACACATTTAGATTCAAAATCACAATTAGTTTGAAATTAATAGAATGGAAAAAAGATACAGCATTCAAATAGTAGCCATAGAAGAGCTGGAATGGCTTTATTATTATCAGACAAAGAGTTTTTAAATATTATCAGAGAACAAGAGAGGCATTTCATAATAATAAAAGGGCTAATGAATTGGGAAGCTATAATAGTTAAAATATATAGGCACCTACAAAAAGCCCAAAATATATTAATATAAAGCTCACAGAATTGATAGAAGCAGATAATTCAAAACTTACAGTTGGAAATTTCAATCCCACACTTAACAATATTTAAAAAAACAGTTAGAATATCAGCCAGGATATAGAATACTTGAACAACCTTATCAACCAATGTGACCTAATTGGTATTTATAGAAAATGTCACCCCATAAGAGAAGAATTTGCATTCTTTTCAAGAGGACACGGAACATTTTCCAGGAAAGACCATATGCTAGGTCTTAAAATAAGTCTTAATCAATATAAAATATTGAAACCATTCCAACGTTGTACTCTATCCACAACAGAATTAAATTAAAAATAAAAGATCAAGGGAGGAGTCAAGATGGCGGAGAAGTAGCAGGCTGAGACTACTTCAGGTAGCGGGAGATCAGCTAAATAGCTTATCTAAAGATTGCAAACACCTACAAATCCAACGGGAGATTGAAGAGAAGAAGAACAGCAATTCCAGAAACAGAAAATCAACCACTTTCTGCAAGGTAGGACTGGCGGAGAAGTGAATCCAAAGCGACGGGAAGATAGACCGCGGGGGGAGGGGCCGGCTCCCGGCGAGCGGCGGAGCAACGGAGCAAAATCAGGACTTTTAAAAGTCTGTTCCGCTGAGGGACATCACTCCAGAGGCTTAACTGGAAGCCCAGGCGGGGTCGGCGCGGCCTCAGGTCCCGCAGGGTCGCAGAAGGATCGGGGGTGTCTGAGTGTCACAGAGCTTACCGGTATTAGAACGGGGAAGCCGGCTGCAGAGACAGAGCCAAGGAGTGACTCTCAGCTCGGGGTTGCCTTGAACCGGTCGCAGGCTCAGTCAGCTCGGAGCGCGGCCGGAGGCCAGGGTGGCGGGAGTCATTGGGCGCTGTTCTCTGAGGGCGCACTGAGGAGTGGGGCCCCGGGCTCTCGGCTCCTCCGGGCCGGAGACCGGGGGCCGCCATCTTCATTCCCGTCCTCCGGAACTCTACAGAAAGCGCTCAGGGAACAAAAGCTCCCGAAAGAGAACCCGAGTGGATTACTCAGCACGGCCCCGGGTAAGGGCGGTGCAACTCCGCCTGGGGCAAAGACGCTTGAGAATCACTACAACAGGCCCCTCCCCCAGAAGATCAACGGGAAACCCAGCCAGGACCAAGTTCACCTACCAAGGAGAGCGGCGGAATTCCAGAGGAGAAGAAAGCAAAGCACGGAACTCATGGCTTTCTCCCCATGATTTTTTAGCCTTGCAGTTAATTTAATTTTTTTTTCTTTTTCAATTTTTTTTTTCTTTTTCTCTTCTTCTGCTGAATTTTTTTTAACTTTTACCGTTTTCTTTTTTTAACGTTTTTAAAATAGATTATCTAATATATATATATTTTTCTTCTTTTTATATTTTTTCTTTATTGGCTTTCTTTTTTTTAATAGTTTCTTTTTTTTTTTTTTCTTTCTGAACCCCTTTTTATCCCCTTTCTCCCCCCTCACAATTCGGGATCTCTTCTGATTTCGCTAAAGCATATTTTCCTGGGGTTGTTGCCCCCCTTTTAGTATTTTACTTGCTCCTTCATAAACTCTTATCTGGACAAAATGACAAGGCGGAAAAATTCACCACAAAAAAAAGAACAAGAGGCAGTACCAAAGGCTAGGGACCTAATCAATACAGACATTGGTAATATGTCAGATATAGAGTTCAGAATGATGATTCTCAAGGTTCTAGCCGGGCTTGAAAAAGGCATGGAAGATACTAAAGCAACCCTCTCAGGAGATATAAAAGCCCTTTCTGGAGAAATAAAAGAACTAAAAATCTAACCAAGTTGAAATCAAAAAAGCTATTAATGAGGTGCAATCAAAAATGGAGGCTCTCACTGCTAGGATAAATGAGGCAGAAGAAAGAATTAGCGATATAGAAGACCAAATGACAGAGAATAAAGAAGCTGAGCAAAAGAGGGACAAAGAGCTACTGGAACACGAGGGGAGAATTCGAGAGATAAGTGACACCATAAGACGAAACAACATTAGAATAATTGGGATTCCAGAAGAAGAGGAAACAGAGAGGGGAGCAGAAGGTATATTGGAGAGAATTATTGGAGAGAATTTCCCCAATATGGCAAAGGGAACAAGCATCAAAATCCAGGAGGTTCAGAGAACCCCCCTCAAAATCAATAAGAATAGGTCCACACCCCGTCACCTAATAGTAAAATTGACAAGTCTTAGTGACAAAGAAAAGATTCTGAAAGCAGGCCGGGAAAAGAAGTCTGTAACGTACAATGGTAAAAATATTAGATTGGCAGCAGACTTATCTACAGAGACCTGGCAGGCCAGAAAGAGCTGGCATGATATATTCAGAGTACTAAATGAGAAAAACATGCAGCCAAGAATACTATATCCAGCTAGGCTATCATTGAAAATAGAAGGAGAGATTAAAAGCTTCCAGGAGAAAGAAAAACTGAAAGAATTTGCAAACACCAAACCAGCTCTACAGGAAATATTGAAAGGGGTCCTCTAAGCAAAGAGAGACCCTCAAAGTAGTAGATCAGAAAGAAACAGAGACAATATACAATAACAGTCACCTTACAGGCAATACAATGGCACTAAATTCATATCTCTCAATACTTACCCTGAATGTTAATGGGCTAAATGCCCCAATCAAAAGACACAGGGTATCATAATGGATAAAAAAACAAAAACCATCTATATGTTGCCTACAAGAAACTCATCTTAAACCCGAAGACACCTCCAGGTTTAAAGTGAGGGGATGGAAAAGAATTTACCATGCTAATGGACATCAGAAGAAAGCAGGAGTGGCAATCCTTATATCAGATCAATTAGATTTTAAGCCAAAGACTATAATAAGAGATGAGGAAGGACACTATATCATACTCAAAGGATCTGTACAACAAGAAGATCTAACAATTTTAAATATCTATGCCCCTAACGTGGGAGGAGCCAACTATATAAACCAAGTAATAACAAAATCAAAGAAACACATTGACAAGAATACAATAATAGTAGGGGATTTTAACACTCCCCTCACTGAAATGGACAGATCATCCAAGCAAAAGATCAACAAGGAAATCAAGGCCTTAAATGACACACTGGACCAGATGGACATCACAGATATATTCAGAACATTTCATCCCAAAGCAACAGAATACACATTCTTCTCTAGTGCACATGGAACATTCTCCAGAATAGATCACATTCTTGATCCTAAATCAAGTCTCAACCGGTATCAAAAGATTGGGATCATTCCCTGCATATTTTCAGACCACAATGCTCTAAAGCTAGAACTCAATCACAAGAGGAAATTTGGAAAGAACCCAAATACATGGAGACTAAACAGCATCCTTCTAAAGAATGAATGGGTCAACCAGGAAATTAAAGAAGAATTGACAAAATTCATGGAAACAAATGATAATGAAAACACAACGGTTCAGAATCTGTGGGACACAACAAAGGCAGTCCTGAGAGGAAAATATATAGCGGTACAAGCCTTTCTCAAGAAACAAGAAAGGTCTCAGGTACACAACCTAACCCTACACCTAAAGGAGCTGGAGAAAGAACAAGAAAGAAACCCTAAACCCAGCAGGAGAAGAGAAATCATAAAGATCAGAGCAGAAATCAATGAAATAGAAACCAAGAAAACAATAGAACAAATCAACGAAACTAGGAGCTGGTTCTTTGAAAGAATTAATAAGATTGATAAACCCCTGGCCAGACTTATCAAAAAGAAAAGAGAAAGGACCCAAATAAATAAAATCATGAATGAAAGAGGAGAGATCACAACGGACACCAAAGAAATACAGACAATTATAAGAACATACTATGAGCAACTCTACGCCAACAAATTGGACAATCTGGAAGAAATGGATGCATTCCTAGAGACATATAAACTACCACAACTGAACCAGGAAGAAATAGAAAGCCTGAACGACCCATAACCAGTAAGGAGATTGAAACAGTCATCAAAAATCTCCAAACAAACAAAAGCCCAGGGCCAGACGGCTTCCCGGGGGAATTCTACCAAACATTTAAAGAAGAACTAATTCCTATTCTCCTGAAACTGTTCCAAAAAATAGCAATAGAAGGAAAACTTCCAAACTCATTTTATGAGGCCAGCATCACCTTGATCCCAAAACCAGACAAGGATCCCAACAAAAAAGAGAACTACAGACCAATATCCTTGATGAACACAGATGCAAAAATTCTCGCCAAAATACTAGCCAATAGGATTCAACAGTACATTAAAAGGATTATTCACCACGACCAAGTGGGATTTATTCCAGGGCTACAAGGCTGGTTCAACATCCGCAAATCAATCAATGTGATACAATACATTAATAAAAGAAAGAACAAGAACCATATGATACTCTCCATAGATGCTGAAAAAGCATTTGACAAAGTACAGCATCCCTTCCTGATCAAAACTCTTCAAAGTGTAGGGATAGACGGCACATACCTCAAGATTATCAAAGCCATCTATGAAAAACCCACCGCAAATATCATTCTCAATGGAGAAAAACTGAAAGCTTTTCCGCTAAGGTCAGGAACACGGCAGGGATGTCCGTTATCACCACTGCTATTCAACATAGTACTAGAAGTCCTAGCCTCAGCAATCAGACAACAAACGGAAATTAAAGGCATCCAAATCGGCAAAGAAGAAGTCAAACTATCACTCTTTGCAGATGATATGATACTCTATGTGGAAAACCCAAAAGACTCCACTCCAAAACTGCTAGAACTTGTACAGGAATTCAGTAAAGTGTCAGGATATAAAATCAATGCACAGAAATCAGTTGCATTTCTCTACACCAACAACAAGACAGAAGAAAGAGAAATTAAGGAGTCCATCCCATTTACAATTGCACCCAAAACTATAAGATACCTAGGAATAAACCTAACCAAAGAGACTAAGAATCTATACTCAGAAAACTATAAAGTACTCATGAAAGAAATTGAGGAAGACACAAAGAAATGGAAAAATGTTCCATGCTCCTGGATTGGAAGAATAAATATTGTGAAAATGTCTATGCTACCTAAAGCAATCTACACATTTAATGCAATTCCTATCAAAGTACCATCCATTTTTTTCAAAGAAATGGAACAAATAATCCTAAAATTTATATGGAACCAGAAAAGACCTCGAATAGCCAAAGGAATATTGAAAAAGAAAGCCAAAGTCGGTGGCATCACAATTCCGGACTTCAAGCTCTATTACAAAGCTGTCATCATCAAGACAGCATGGTACTGGCACAAAAACAAACACATAGATCGATGGAAAAGAATAGAGAGCCCAGAAATGGACCCTCAACTCTATGGTCAACTCATCTTCGACAAAGCAGGAAAGAATGTCCAATGGAACAAAGACAGCCTCTTCAATAAATGGTGTTGGGAAAATTGGACAGCCACATGCAGAAAAATGAAATTGGATCATTTCCTTACACCACACACGAAAATAGACTCAAAATGGATGAAGGATCTCAATGTGAGAAAGGAATCCATCAAAATCCTCGAGGAGAACACAGGCAGCAACCTCTTCGACGTCAGCCGCAGCAACATCTTTCTAGGAACATCACCAAAGGCAAGGGAAGCAAGGGCAAAAATGAACTTTTGGGATTTTATCAAGATCAAAAGCTTTTGCACAGCAAAGGAAACAGTTAAAAAAACCAAAAGACAACTGACAGAATGGGAGAAGATATTTGCAAATGACATATCAGATAAAGGGCTAGTGTCCAAAATCTATAAAGAACTTAGCAAACTCAACACCCAAAGAACAAATAATCCAATCAAGAAATGGGCAGAGGACATGAACAGACATTTCTGCAAAGAAGACATCCAGATGGCCAACAGACACATGAAAAAGTGCTCCATATCACTCGGCATCAGGGAAATACAAATCAAAACCACCATGAGATATCACCTCACACCAGTCAGAATGGCTAAAATTAACAAGTCAGGAAATGACAGATGCTGGCGAGGATGCGGAGAAAGGGGAACACTCCTACACTGTTGGTGGGAACACAAGCTGGTGCAACCACTCTGTAAAACAGCATGGAGGTTCCTCAAAATGTTGAAAATAGAACTACCCTATGACCCAGCAATTGCACTGCTGGGTATTTACCCTAAAGATACAAACATTGTGATCCGAAGGGGCACGTGCACCCGAATGTTTATAGCAGCAATGTCTACAATAGCCAAACTATGGAAAGAACCTAGATGTCCATCTACAGACGAATGGATAAAGAAGAAGTGGTATATATACACAATGGAATACTATGCAGCCAGCAAAAGAAATGAAATCTTGCCATTTGCGACGACGTGGATGGAACTAGAGGGTATCATGCTTAGCGAAATAAGTCAATCGGAGAAAGACAACTATCATATGATCTCCCTGATATGAGGGAGAGGAGATGCAACGTGGGGGGTTGAGGGGGTAGGAGAAGAATAAATGAAACAAGATGGGATTGGGAGGGAGACAAACCATAAGTGACTCTCAATCTCACAAAACAAACTGAGGGTTGATGGGGGGAGGGGGTTGGGAGAGGGGGTGGGGTTATGGATATTGTGGAGGGTATGTGCTATGGTGAGTGTTGTGAAGTGTGTAAACCTGGCACAGGTTCGCAGACCTGTACCCCTGGGGATAAAAATATATGTTTATAAAGCTGTAAAAAAAAAAAAAAGAAAGAAAGGATGAATACCCAAGTTTTGTAGCAACATGGACGGGACTGGAAGAGATGATGCTGAGTGAAATAAGTCAAGCAGAGAGAGTCAATTATCATATGGTTTCACTTATTTGTGGAGCATAACAAATAGCATGGAGGACAAGTGGAGATGGAGAGGAGAAGGGAGTTGAGGGAAATTGGAAGGGGAGGTGAACCATGAGAGACTATGGACTCTGAAAAACGATCTGAGAATTTTGAAGGGGTGGGGGGTGGGAGGTTGGGGGCACCAGGTGGTGGGTATTGTAGAGGGCACAGATTGCATGGAGCACTGGGTGTGGTGCAAAAATAATGAATACTGTTATGCTGAAAAAATAAAAAAATTAAAAAAAAAAACTAAAATAAAAAAAACTAAAATTAAAAAAAGAAAAGATCAAAAGGAATTTGATACAACAACAAATATTTTGAAATTAAACAAAATAACTTTTGAATCACGAACAGATCAAGAAAGAATCCACAAGGGACATTAGAAAAATTTGAACTGACAGAAAAGAGAATATGGCATATTGACATTTATGGGATGTGGCTGAAACAGTGCTTAGAGGAAAATTTATAGGTTTATTTACTTATCTTAGAAAAGATGAAAGATCTCAACTCAATGATCTTGGTGTCCTTACAAACAGAAGAACAAGGACAAATAAAATATCTCACTTCTTTTGAACTTATAGAGATGTTGACAACACCGCCCATATTTGAGCGGGGAAGCATGGTTGGTTGGAGCTGTGTCCCCTGCAGGCTGATTCCTCAGCCTCCCAGCTCTCTTTTTCCCTTCCTGCTGGCAGTGCTGCTCTTTCAGGCCCTGGAATTCAAGATCCTTTTCCTGTATGCACTTCTAGGAGCTTCCCCCAGGATGTGTACGTAGCCTCTGTGCCTTGTCTTTTCTAAGTATGAACAATTAAAAAAAAATAATACAGCCTTGCTTTCTTGCTTTTCCCTACAAAAAAGTAAGCTATATTACTTACAAATGGATTTGTTATGGTTAGGTTTCCTCTATATAAGAGAATAAATACAAATGCTTCTTGATAAATATAATTTTACAAGAAAGAACGTCCTTAAACAGAATGTTTCCACATACTACGTGTTCATTTTCCCTAAATGAAATCTCTGAAGTTTTCTGAGAGCTAATGTCTCACTAGGATGTCATCAGGAATAGGCCATGACAGGAGAGGAGGGTCAAGGATGGACATCGGGCTGGAGAGAGAGTGACTGACAAATTACATAAATTAGAAAGGCCAGAGTCAAATCCAGAAGAGGGTGAAAGAAACGTCAGTAAGTAACTGACCCCACACCCAGCTTCCAGCAGATAAGGGATAAGACTATTCTGAAAAAAGGTCTTGGAGACACGAAATTGCCTAGTGCATTTGGAGAATTGAAAGCCCTTTAGCTAGTGATGTGGCTGGAGAGAAGGGGAAAGACTGCCCAGATTATGAGAAGTCTGATACACCAGGAGAGGGCTTTGGCATTTATCTTGCAGCTGGGAAAAGAAGGGCTTCGGCATGGAGAAAGCTGTGGTTAGCTCTACAGATCAATCACTTTTGTGGTGGCGAGGCAGGTGGACGGGAGGGATGGAGAGGCAGTAAGGGCAGTTAGGAGAGACTATTGACACCTGCCAGTGAGAGATTTGCTTGAACTAAGGAAGTGACGGTGGGTATGGATTGGGGAAGGGACTAATGAATGAGAAAAGTCAACGGGGCTTGAAGATTGTTGGTGATCGGGTGGATGGAGGACTTGTGAGTGATGCACAGCCTGGGGTAATCCATCATGTATGGGGAGCGCAGGGGGAGAGAAAGCTGAGTGTGGTGCTGGTGGATGGTTTTCTGGGATACACTGAGTTTGAGATATCTATGGGAAATTCATACAAAGACATGGGTATATGGGTTTCTAACTTACTTCTATCTGTGGTGGGTTTTATAGCTTAGAAGAGTGGTCTTGGATGGAAATAGAAGTTGGAAGCCATAAGCATCTAGGTGTTAGTTAAAACCATGGGAAGAAATGGTATCTGGTAAGAAAAGGCTGTAAAATGAGAGAAGTGGACAAGTGCAGCATCCTAGACAATGTGAGCCATTTAAGGTATGGGTGCAGGACGAGGGTCCAGCCATCGTGAACAATCAGAGAAGCAGAAGATCCAGGAGGCACCTGCGTCATGCAAATCAAAGGAGGTGAGTTAAAGAAGATGAGGGTGTCCAACCTTTTAAACCCAGCTGAGTGTTAGGATAAGTAATGGGAAAGGCTCCTTGGAGTTGGCAATAGGGATGTTGATGATGGATGGGGTCAGAGTGGTTCCCATAGAATGGTAGTGATTGAGGCCAGAGTGATGGCTCTAGAAGTGATTGGGAAATGAGGAATGGAGACAGCTAGTGCCAATTATTTTTCACGATTCTTGCCTGCCAGAGAAAGGAGGGAGTAGAAGCAGGGGTAAGGAGCAGAACCAAGGAATGTTCATTTGTTTTAGGATAAGGCAGACTTAAACATGCTGAGAAGCTGAAGGGACCGAGATACTAGGAGCATCTGACAATACAGAAGAGCAAAATTAAAACTAAGGGAGAAAAGGTCCAATTTGGTGCCATTTGGGAACACATGGGCCCCTCGGTGCAGCTGGGGAAGGTAGGACATGGGACTGTGATGTCCTCTCAGACTCTCTGGGAGAGCAGGTCAGGAGCAGGGTGGAGGTAGAGTCCACATGCGAAGAAGGTGGCAAAGGTGAGCATAGATGCCGTAGACCCAGGGGTCTGCCGGGGAGCATGTATGAATAGCTGATACTGTGCCAGCCCCACGCTCTCGTCCCCAGGTTGACTCACCCTGTGTACTGTTCTCTGTTAAACCATAGAATTAAATTACGAAGTTAAAGGACATGGGCCCCTAGAAACTATGTGATGAGTTTTCAGGTGGGGATGAGTTTGTTTAAGCAGCAGTTAGCCAGCTCAAGGCCACACCACTAGTAAAGAAAGGAGGGGTCAGACCCCAGAAGCCAAGCCCTTCAGTCTTGCCAGCTCGGTGGCTCACTGCTTGTTCTTCACTGGCTGGTCCCACCCATGCGGTAACTCTGTTACCCTCATTAGTAGTCCTAGCATTTTTGTCATTGAACCCCATCTTTGTGCTAACTGGGACACAGGCCACTTATGCTCTGCTCTTTCCTCTTTTGTCACAGGACTTTCTGTCCCACAACTGGTTGGGCAGATAGCTCAGCAAGGGGTTCTTACAAAAAACCCCATCATCCCCCGTGCTGCTGTCCTTACTCCCGTTTATGCACAGATGAAATTTGCCAATGATAATAAAAACCATCCATTTTGCACTTAGTATGTGCAGGCACTGTGCTAAAGCCCTTTATTTAATTCTATGAGTACATGAAATTATTATGCTCTTTTCCTGCAGATGAGCAAACTGAGGCACAAAGAGAGATATCGAGCAACTTGGCCAAGGTCGCCTAGCAAAGGGGGAGAGTTTGGGTATGAACAGCCCACACACACAGTCTGCAGCCCACACACACAGTCTCTGGGATTGGAGGGTGGAGGTGCGGCGCGTAGGCATGGAGAGAAGGTGGTTACCTCTACACAGTGTCCCAGCCCAGAACTTGCCCCCTCCCAGGGCCCTATCTTTGGGACCCTTGGGAACGCATCACCACTGCCTCCTCCTCCACTTCTTGCTCTCTCTGAACACTCCTCCAACTGAAAAACCATCCTGGCAATTCAAGCCTGACGTCTAGTGAATTATGTTTCTCCAAATTGCTACATTAATAAGGGCCGTGTGTTCCTAGAGGATCATTAATTACAGACACATTTTTATTTCCCACTGAAATATGGCCTGTGTTTCTGCTCTATGCAGCTCCGACACAATCTTGCTAACGTGCCTCTGTTGCTTTAGACATCTGTCTCTGGCTTTCCAGCAAAGAGCCCTTGCAAGTCCCTGCTCTCCACATCTTTCCTCCTTCTGGCATATGTGTCTTTCCCCAAATCCTGAGAGTTCCCCCATGCAAGTCTAGACAAATGTGAAAGTCCCTATTCCTTGAGCTTCCCAGTCGAAGCCAGTTGCTGTTGCTGTTGGGGACAGTGCAGGAAGGGCAGGGGTGAATGGGTTGAAGACATGGCACCCTGCTGATGTTCTGGTCCAAGACCTTCCTGGCAATATGGTTCCCTGGATTTAAGGTCTTTCTAAGAATTGGGACATTCCCTGCCTCTGTCCTTGAAGCTTCCTTGAACTGGATCGATTAATGGACCCCACTCTCAGGCCCAGGCTCTGAGCCATGGAGGACTGGGGCAGGAAACTGGCAGGAGTGCCTTGCTTCTCCCATCTGCTGGACTTGGAAATAGTCATTCTAGCCCCACGTTCACGCTCCCGGACTCCAGGAGTGAGACCCAGCCTCCTCCTGCATGCCTAGCTCAGGGGCTGAAGCAGTTGCTACCCCCTCTGCATTGTCCCTACCCATAGACATTGGCTCCTTCTGGATTTTCATGCCTTAATCTGACTGGATGCCTGCTCAGAACACCAGTCTCTTTCTGCATCAGTTTGAATCCATGGTTACATATTAGAATCACTTGGAGGAAAGTTTTAGAAACTCTGATGTCTAGGCCACCCCAAAGACCAATTTAGGATCTCAGAGAATGAGATCCAGGCCTCAGTGGTTTGTAAAGGTTCTCAGGTGATTGCGATAGGCAGGCGAGTTCAAGAAACAGCTCTAACCCTTGTTGCTCCAAGTGGAGTCCATGGACCGGCCACATCAGCATGGCCTGAGAGCTTGTTAGGAATGCAGAACCTCAGGCCCTACCCACACCCACTGACTAGGGATCATCTGCATTTTAATGAGATATCCAGGTGACGGGTATGCCCTTTAGAATTTGAAAAGTGCTCTAGCTCAAGATGTTTTTCAAACTTTAGCGTGCAAAAGAATTACCTAGAGAGCTTGTTAAAAATAAAACTCCAGTTCAGCTGATCTGGGATAGAGTTGGGGTCTGCTTTTTTAACAAGGCCCCGAGTCAGTTCTGATGCAGGTGGTCCTAGGATCACACCTTGAGAAGCACTGCCTCTGGGATTGATTTGGACTTGGGCCTCCTGGGCCATGTGCCTGCTGACCTCGGTCAGGCTCTCCATCCTGGGCAGGCACCCAAGCGGCGCCTTCTCCTGCAGTGGGTCAGCTGGAGCCTCCCCGCTTTGCCTAAGCTGGCTGAGCTCCCTGATCCCTGCAGAAGCGGATCCTCGGCCCACTGTGCTCAGCGGATTCCTTCACCTTGCCAAGGTCTGCAGTTCTTTAAGAGCTGTGTATTATTATTATTATTTTTTAAGATTTTATTTATTTACTTGACAGACAGAGATCACAAGTAGGCGGAGAGGCAGACAGAGAGAGAGAGGAGGAAGCAGGCTCCCCACTGAACAGAGAGCCCGATGCGGGGCTCGATCCCAGGATCCTGGGATCACGACCTGAGCCGAAGGCAGAGGTTTTAACCCACTGAGCCACCCAGGCATCCCAAGAGCTGTGTATTATTAAATTGAGGTATGAAGCACGTAGCATTAAAGTCATCGTTTTAAAGTGGTTCAGTGGTTTTCAGCATTTTCACTGTTTTGCAACCATTACCACTATCTAATTTCAGAACATTTCCAACACCCCCCCCCCCCAAAAACTGTTCTCATTAGAAGTCAGCCCCGATTTCCTCTGCCCCCCATCCCCTGGCAACCACTTATCTAGTTTCTGTCTCTGTGGATTTGCCTGTTCTGGACTTTCATATAAAGGGAATCATACACTATGTGGCCTTTTGGGTCTTCCTTCTTTCACTTAGCATCATGTTTCAAGGTTCATACAGTTTGTTGCGTGTAACAAGGTCTGCGTTTTTGCATTCCCTACCTGCTTGACTTCCTTGTCCCTTAGCCCTCACCCAAGGAGACTCCAGAGACAGCAGCCGTGGCTCCAGTCAAAGTCGTGGGAACAGGAAGGGGCCTTCCAGGTTGTGTGGTCCCAGGTGAGGGAACTGACACCCAGAGAGGCTTTCTTTGCATGTGTGCAGCGTCTTCAGAGCACTCTGGGGGCTCCCCGGGAGGAAGAGGAGCAGAAGTTGTGCAAGTGGGGTGGACAGCACGGGAGAGGGATGGCAAGAGATACGGGGGACAGACGGGGGGTTGTTGGAGGCAACCATATCAGAGTCTGAAACACTGACACCCCCTAAGGAGAGAAACAGGAAGCCTAATGTTGAGATTTATATCTGGGATTTTCAAGTTTTCAGAAGATACTGCAGAAAAGACACATTTATTGAGAGATGATAAATTCCCTCTGTGCAGATTTATTAGAACTTGTATAGAGCTGGATCATAGATTTTTTTTGGTGAAAACCCTTAAACTTTTATGTCCCATCATAGTGGTAAATGAGTCCAGCAAACAGTTTAAATAATTCTTGATTAAATGATCCTCCCCCTGCTGCCCGTTCCAAGCCCCTGCCCCTCCAGCTAGGTCAGGCTGTGAAACCGCGTGTGTGGGCCCTGAGGGAGGACTGCATGAAGGAATAAAGTCTCTAGAACAGTAAAGAGTTGCTTCAAGCTACAGTCCAGGAGCTAAGCATGAAAAGCGTATAGAGTGGGTATAATCTTGTGAATAAACGCTCAGTTTAAACGGATTTTTTAAATTAAAGTCTACTGTGTGGTAGGTCCTTTAAGATCCTGTGTCTTATTTACTGCTTTGGGAAGCAAACTTTCTTAATCAATTTCTTCTCTCTCTCTGTCCTCGGGTTTATCCCCACTAGTTTCCTTGCCCGTCCTCAACACACTAAGCACGCTGTTGCCTCAGGGCCTTTGGACCTCCTGTGTCTCTGCTGGGAAGCTCCTTTCTCAGGCATACTTAGGGCTTACTTCCTCACTTCCCTTAAGCTACTATTGAAATATCACTTACCTAGAGAGACCTTCTGTAGTCATCTTATAAAAAATAGTCCTGTATTACTCTTTTCCCTTTATACTGCCTTACAACTTGATAATAACACCAAGAATCCAGTGCAAAAATGGGCAAAGAATGGAGAAACACTTTATAAAAGAAGATACATGAATGGCAAATAAGCCCATGCAAAGGTGCTCAGCATCGTCAGCCCTTAAGGAAATGCCAGTTCAAAGCCCAGTTAGATACCACTACACTCCCCCTGGAATGGCTTAAGACTAAACACAAAAATCCAACCCCCTACAAAACAAACAAAACAACAGAAAATCCTGACCCTATTGGGTGTCAGTGAAGACACTGATGAACCAGAACTCTCAGTCACTGCTGGAGGAAATAGAATGGGTATGACTACTTTGAAAACGAAGGTAAAAAGTTAAAAGATGGACCTAATTATATGGCTGAACTCTCCCACTCCTTGCTATATACCCAAGAGAAATACAAGCATATGTCCTCAAAAGAATTATGCTCAGAGGACACAGCAGCTTTATTTGTTAGAGCCCTAAATTGGGAGGGGAAAAAAAAACCCAAATGTCCGTAAATAAATGAATTAAAAAATCAATTATGTTATAACCATCCAATGGAATATTGCTTAGTGATAAAAGAAAACAAATTGTCAATACACAAAGCGACAGAAATGTTTCAAAAAAATTATACTGAGGTATAAGAGCTAGATAAAAAAGGAACACATACTATATGACTCTGCTTACATAAAATTCTAGAAAATGTAAACTAATCTACAGTGACTGCAAACAGATCAGTGCTTGCCTGTAGTTGAGGGTGGGGGCAGGATGGGTGGGAGGAAGGGATTGTGAAGGGGAATGAACACTTTTGAAGGTGATGGATATATTCATTTTCATGATTATAGTAGTAGTATTATGGGCATAGGAAAAGTGTATCAAATTTTAGAATTTAAAAATGAACAGTTTATTATATGACAATTATATGTCAAGAAAGTTGTAAAAACATAAAGTTTCCATTTTTGGGTTAAAAAATGGAAGCTGCAGGACATGGGGTTGAAGGTCCTGACAGTAAAGAAGCAGACCTTGTTTCTGGAGTGACAGTTCCCTTAAGGGGCCCGCTGCTCGGAGAGAATTCTAGAAGTTAAAAAGCCATCATGGCCGTGAAAGAAGGATACAGATTGTTTGTCCTCTGTCTGTCGACTCTTCCCCCACAACCCTAACCTGAGTATACCCTCCCCCTTGGGCCAGAGTTCTCTTGTTGATTTTCATCCCCTTTCCGCCTTTGCTTCAGGTCCCTTGATCTCATAGCTGGGATACAATGGGCTCTGCATGGGTCTCCACCTCAACCTAGCGCATTGTGTTGAATTCTCTGTCTATGATGGTGAATTTATTATTTCTTCTCGCACCTCTATCCGGTTTTGCTTCATGCATTTTGAAGCTCTTGTTATTAGAAGCACAAACATAATTGCGTGTCCACCTTATGAACTGACTCTTCTATCAGTTTGAACTAACCCTGTATCTTGAGTCATATTATTTGTTCTGAAATTGACTTTTGTCTGATATTGATACAGCCACTCTATTCTAGCTTTCTTCTGATACATATTAGCATGGCATTTTAAACCCCCCAAATTTACTTCTTGATTATTTGTGTTTTTGTATTTAGAATGGATTTCTTGTAGGCAGCAGCATATAGTTTTCTTGCTTGTTTATGTAATCTGGCAGTCTTCCCTCTAGCTGGGATACTTACTTATAGTTAATGCAGTTATTATTATGATGAAGTTTAAGTCTATCTTGTTTTCTATTTGTCCCATCTTTCCTTCTGTCTTCTTTTGAATTAATTCTTTTATTTTAATTTTAAAATTTATTTTATTTTATTATTTTTTTAAATATTTTATTTATTTATTTGACAGAGAGAGAGATCACAACTAGGCAGAGCAGCAGGCAGAGAGAGAGAGGAGGAAGCAGGCTCCCCGCTGAGCAGAGAGCCCGATGCGGGGCTCAATCCCAGGACCCTGAGACCATGACCTGAGCCGAAGGCAGAGGCTTTAACCCACTGAGCCACCCAGGCGCCCCTAAAATTTATTTTATTTTTATTGAAGTATAATTAACACTGTTATATTAGTTTCATGTGTACAATATAGTGATTCAATAATTCTACACATTTCTTAGTGCTTATCAAGATAAGTATACCCTTAATCCCCTTTTTCTCTTTTACCCATTTCCTCTCTACTCCCCACCTCCCCTCTGGCAGCCACCAGTTTATTCTCTGTATTGAAGAGTTTTTTCGGTTGTCTCTTTTTTTTTGTTTGTTCAATTGCCTTGTTTCTTAAATTCTGTGTATGAGTGAAATGATCTGGTGTTTGTCATTTATCTTCTTTGTTGCCTTATTAGCTATGTTCTCCCTTTTTATGTGATTACATTTGTGTTATAGTATATATATTTTGATATTTCATAGTCTAATGTTGAGTAATATGAAAGCACTTCTCATACAGTACATAAACTTTTTAATAGTATACTCCAATTTTACCATTTACTCATTGTTCTATATTTACTTTTACATATATCATAAAACCTATAATATTGTGTTATTTTATGCTTGATTTAAGCATTCAGTTATCTTTATTTTTTAATTTTTTTGAAAGATTTTATTTATTTGAGGGAGAGAGACCAGAGCGAGAGAGAGAAAAGGGGGCATGAGCAGAGGTGAGGGGCAGAGGGAGAGGGAGAAGTAGACTCCCAGGTGAGCAGGGAGCCTGAAGCAGGACTCAATTCCATGACCCTGGG
Source organism: Lutra lutra (assembly GCF_902655055.1). Classification (NCBI taxonomy): domain Eukaryota; kingdom Metazoa; phylum Chordata; class Mammalia; order Carnivora; family Mustelidae; genus Lutra; species Lutra lutra. Next base: position 43,985,320 of record NC_062279.1, on the reverse strand, counting down.
ATCATGACTTGAGCTGAAGGCAGATGCTTAACCAACTGAGCCACCTGGGTACCTCGTTCAGTTATCTTTAAAAGAGATTTATAAAATAAAGATGGAACTATTTCATATTTACATACATACCTGCCATTACTGATGCCCTTCCTTTATCTGTGTATACATCTGAGGACATTGTTAAAACAACAAGTTTCTCACATAGTTTTCGTGGGCTAGGAATTGGAAACAGCTTAGCCCAGTGGTTCTGACTCAGGGTTTCTAATGAGGTTTGTAAGTCAAGTTGTTGACTAAAGCTGTGGTCATCTGAAAGTTCTGGAAAATTTGCTCCCAAGCTCACTCACATGATTGTTGTCAGGAGCCCTCAGTTCTCAGTATGCGGGCCTTTCCTCAGGGCTGCTCATATGCCATGACATGTAATTCCCCCCAGAGCAAGAGATGGGGAAAGAGAGAAAGTGTGTGGAAAGGTGAGTCTCCAAGATGAAAGTGGCCATCTTTTTAGTCTGCCATCCTCATATACAATCACTTGTGTGACCTGTGTTGGATCACACGGACTACCCTTGGAATGATGTGGGAGGAGACTACACAGGCAATGTGGGAGGTGACTACACCTACCAGGAGGTGGAGATTGCCCAGTATTATCCTAAGCCTTCAAAGATTGTCTGCCACCCCTTGTTCTCCTTGGACCTTCAGCTTTGACTCTTTGACTCTAGGAGAATGCCAGTCTCCTTCTGGATTCCCCTGTCTTGCTCTGCTGCTTGGAGACTTTCTCTAGGCAGGAAGGTAGAACATTTATAGGGCTCATGTTGCTCCCCCACCCCCATCCCCAGGAATCATTGTTCTATGCTGCCAGACCTCCAATGTCTGAGATCTGTTGTTTTATATATTTTATCTGTTTTGTTTATTTCAGGAGGGAAGGTAAATCCGGTTCCTTTTACTCCATGTTGGCTGGAAAAACATCAAGAAGACTTGATGTTTTTAAATATAAATCCAGTTGTCGGCTAGGCCTTTAATCTGAGAACAGATGTTTTATGGGAGAGGGATGAAATGGATAGACGGGTATGGAGAGCCCTAGGAAACTGTGGTAGAAATGGCTGAGGCCATGGGAGGAAAGGAGAAGAGTGAGGAGAGTGATAAGGAATCAGGATACGGAATGGAAATAGTCTTTATCTTACCAAGGGCCATCTTGGTAACTTTCACCTCCATCTTTTTTTTTTTTTTTTTACCCATGATCCTTTGATCCTTTATTTATTTATTATTTTTTTAAAATTAATTTTATTTTTTATAAACATATAATATATTTTTATCCCCAGGGGTACAGGTCTGTGAATCACCAGGTTTACACACTTCACAGCACTCACCATAGCACATACCCTCCCCAGTGTCCATAATCACACCCCCCCTCCCAACCCCCCTCCCCCCATCAACCCTCAGTTTGTTTTGTGAGATTAAGAGTCACTTATGGTTTGTCTCCCTCCCAATCCCATCTTGTTACATTTACTCTTCTCCTACCCCCTTAACCCCCCATGTTGCATCTCCTCTCCCTCATATCAGGGAGATCATATGATAGTTGTCTTTCTCTGATTGACTTATTTCGCTAAGCATGATACCCTCTAGTTCCATCCATGTCGTCGCAAATGGCAAGATTTCATTTCTTTTGATGGCTGCATAGTATTCCATTGTGTATATATACCACTTCTTCTTTATCCATTCGTCTGTTGATGGACATCTAGGTTCTTTCCATAGTTTGGCTATTGTAGACATTGCTGCTATAAACATTCGGGTGCACGTGCCCCTTCGGATCACTACGTTTGTATCTTTAGGGTAAATACCCAGCAGTGCAATTGCTGGGTCATAGGGTAGTTCTATTTTCAACATTTTGAGGAAGCTCCATGCTGTTTTCCAGAGTGGTTGCACCAGCTTGTGTTCCCACCAACAGTGTAGGAGGGTTCCCCTTTCTCCGCATCCTCGCCAGCATCTGTCATTTCCTGACTTGTTCATTTTAGCCATTCTGACTGGTGTGATCACCTCCATCTTTTTAGGTATTATTCCCTCCCCTATGTTGTGTGTCCTTTTGACAGGGTTTTGCCTCAGCTTGACACATTTGATGTACAATCTTGTGGATTTCTCTTTCGGTGTCGAGATAATGCAAGATTCTGGGTGAGGAGGGAGACTCAGGTGAGCCCTGCATTGGGTGGGGTGGGAGGGGGAAAGAAGGGAGAATAGGGCCAAGACTCGAATCTGGCACCCGAGCTGTCTGCAGATGCCAGAAACCTTCCCAGCTATGGAGTATGTTGATCACTGACATTGGCATAACTGCCTTTGCTGCATCCAACAGTGTTAATTTATTCAACCACTTATAATTTTCTATGTTTATTGAACATCCACTATATGCTAGGCACTCGGAGTACAGCAGTAAGCAAAACATGTGCACTCCATGTCCTCTTGGAGTTTATGTCCTGGCTGGGGAGAGAGATGCCAGGGCACTAATCACCCTGTTTTACTTCCTTGCAATCTTGGTAACAGCAGAGGGAGGCCCTGGCTGCCAGGCCCGTGTGTCAGAGGAACTTGATGGGAGAAGGGAGGTCTGTGAAGAGACGAGCATCCTGCTGGGTGTGAGCCTTTCCCGTCCTCTAGCCTTCCTTCTCTCTCCCAGCACTCTCCAGGTCTTCTTGCAAGGGCTTTAACCTTGAGGCATTAACATAAGTCAACACCACCTAGGCTCCCGGGTGCCCAGGTGCCGCTATGTGGATCCGGTTCCTCCGCAGTCAGTCTCCCGGCAGAGTCAATATGCATAAGATTAAAGCATACATGGATTTTTATTTTGCAGTCTCCTGGGAGCCTCAGAGTCCTCTGGTTTTCTGTGTAAATATAAAGTCCGTTGATTCTTCCTGATCCTTGATTTTAACAGCAGAACTTGGATTACTTACCCCACTTCCTTATATTCAGACGGCTGTGCCTGTAGAAAGCACCCAGGTCGGACAGGCCCAGGGAGGCTGTGCTTGAACATGGTTGTATGTCTGTGTATGTACCTGCGTGTGTCTGTGTATATGGATGCAGGTCTGTGTACATCTGCGTGTGTGTGTATTTCTGTGCGTGTGTATGCATGTATGCACATGTGTATGTAGAAAGCTCTGATGTGGTTGTTTGGATACAGTTGCTTTGATGCAGTTGTTAGAATGTGGCTATGAGGCTTCTTTTAAGTCCTCACTGATCCCTGATCCTCGCCCATCCCTGGTGAGGCCTGTGCCAAACGCGTCTCATCTGCATGTTGTGTGCCCTTCCTGAGCCTGGCTCCTGGCCATCTGCCTTCTCCCAGTCTGCTCATCTGGCTCTGTGTGTTCAGGCCCATCTAGTCTGTGACCCTGCTCTTTCTCGTTCCCAGTGAGATGCGGAGGCTGTGTCTATCCACTTCTTCTGGGGACTAGCCCCTCTTGGGCCGCGCCCACTTCCTCTCATCTTAACTGTCCAAATTTGCTGACTCAAAGGGATGTGTGCTTGTATTCAGTGTCTTTCACTCTCAAAATTATTTAAATTCCCACAGCCCTGTCCTGGTTTATCTCCCAAATTATTATAAATTAGATGAGTCCTTTCCATTACCAACCTACAGCAGACAGTGTATGACTGCCAAATGACATGCAGTAGGACAGAGAGAATAAAGAACATTTTTAAAGTACTAACTATGAGCTTTGCATATATTAACTCATGTGAGCCAGAGAGTCTGTGGGGGTAGGTATAAGGAGTACCTTCATTTCTAGATGAGGAACAGAGGCTGAGAGAAGGTCAGTGACTGTGTATGTCACAAAGCTAGACGGTAGCGGAGCTGAACTTTGAACCCAGGTAGTCTGGTTCCTGATACCAAAATAGCCAATATGCTATGTTGTTCAAAGGCTTCCTGAGAAGAAAGTCATCAGATCCCGGTAAAGGAGAGCAAAGGAAAAGGAAAGCAGTGATTCTCACCTAAAAATAGTTTTTAAGGAGTTGGGGCAGTGTGTGCCTGGCCCACTCCCTTGTGCATGGCAAGGAAGGCACTGGGTTCACAGCCGGCCAGATCTGCCTCACATGCTGGTTTTGCCCCTAACCAGCCCTGAGCCTTTGCTCAAGTTGTCTACCTTCTTCTAGAATGGAACCTGCCCGCAGGACCAGTAGCTTGGAGAGCTGTACATAGTAGATGCTTGGTAAGTGACAGCTCCGATGATGTTTAGGGACTGGGGAAGGCATATTCAGTGGGCACATCTCCCACACTAGTAACATGGAAATTGGACGGTTCTTATTTTTTTTTTTTCTGGCATTCATGTCTTTCATCATGCCTCAGCTGAAGAAACAGCATTCTGCTCAGATGTAGGAAAACCTGGTTCATCCAGCAGTGACAAGCTGAGGTGGGGTCATCATGGATTTGAATTGATTTGGGGAAGGTTCTTGTAGACAACGCAGAGTCCTGGGTCCCACCCAGATTCACTCTGGGATGAGCGTCTGCATTTGCACAGACCCCAGCGGCGTTACAAGGTCTACTGAAGTCTGAAGGCCACTGCTGCCACGGGGTACTTTTTACCCTGTGAGGGGGCCCGACGCAGGCTTTCTCCCCCAGGGATTCTCTTGGGAACTGTGGGCCCCGGGCTAACTCTGAAAGTCACACCCTGTTTCAGGGTGGCAGGGGAAGGGTTGACCTCATCCTTTCCTGACCTGGGGCCACCTGGGGAGCACCCCTGGTATGGCTGACCACCATCACTCTCCAGACTGCTTCCGTTAGGGGGGTCTGCTTCATCTGCAGCTGAAGCCAAGCACAGCGGAAGGAGCAGTGCCCCGCCCTTTAGGCCTTGCGCTTGTCTGCAGCCCACGGATGCACTGCAGACAACGTGACGCGACCCGCAGCATCCTCCTCTCTGGTCCTGTGACATTCCTCTCACTCCCCCACAGCCACGACTGCGGGAGCCAGGACTCTCGTTCCCAAGGCTGCTGCTGCTCTCCTAGAGCACTCTGTGCCTGGGGATCTGGAGGCTTTTCAGTATTCTGAGTGATTTTTTCTGTGTTGGGGTGGAACCGGCCCACTCCATGAGCAAAATCTATAGCGCTGAGAAGTGGTAGAAAATTGGCAAGGCTTAATAAACCTCATGCCTGACGCGCTCCTGTGGCTATATATCAAAGGGAAAACAAATATATTGACTAATTCCTCTCGGAAGAACATCCATAAATTACAGCGGTTTGAAATCCGCCTGTTGTGAAAAAGGTTACAGATTATGTAATTTGCACCATTACAGGTATAAATTCGCTGCACCCAGGTCTTCCTCCTCCCTCAGCCTCTTCTCTTTCCATGTGGGAGGGGCCGGCATCCTGGAGGACCTCACATTTACATTTGCCTTCTCAGGTTTGCCCCCCGCCCCCAACGGCTCTGTGCGACCCTGAGGACAAGCCCCATTGTGAAGGGTGCATCCCCTCACAGAACCACATCGTTCTCCTGATGGGACCTGTGTGTCTGGGCCTCAGGAACAGTAGGTCTTCATCGGTGTGTTTCCTCTATTTGACTTGAGAACAGCTGTGCTGCTTTCTTTCTGAAAGTGCCCATTGCCGGAGCCAGTGGGATGTTCCAATCATGTCTACCTAGGTCAAAGTGTAAACCTTCACTTACAGCCACAGGATACCTTCACAACCAGGCCTGCACTCCTGCGGTATTTGAGACTAATGTTGACATCCCCATCTAACAGATGAGAACACTGAGTCCAGCGGGGTTAGAGCTGTCCGTACAGTCAATGATGTGTGTACACACTGGTCCTAGTCGTCCAGTCTCCTGTCTCCTTGGCTTATATCCCTCCTCAATAGATTGTTGGTTTCTAAGCTTTAGCCCACATCAGAATAGGCTTCTTGAGACGCAGATTCCAGGGCTCCAACCCCAGAAAGTCTGAGTCTGTAATCTTTTAAACAATGCCTAAGTGGTTGCGATGTTCCCAGGTTAGGGACTCCTGAAATTGACTAAAGAGCTCTCTGATGCAAGCTGGATCCCCATCTCCGCTGCATCCCTCACCGGCCAGGGACACTGCCACAGGATGCAGTGGTTCTGCTGCTGGTTCTCTTGCTCCCTGACTTGCTGATTGCCCAGGTTGGGCTGAATGAATTCCTTGTCCCAGAGCTCTTACTACCAACAAGGAACAGGACGAAAGCAAGGGCCTCTCTACCTGCCAGACTCCTTGAGATGGGAAGAGGGTAACGGGCAGGTGTGTGAGGGAAGGTCAACGGCCGGGCAGAAGGACGGTGCCTGCATTAGAAAATAGGCTTGAATCAAGCTTCGTTATGTGGCTTTGCTTATCCGAGAAGTGAATCTGCACGTAGAGTTTTCAGGGACTGAATTCCCACCATGAAGGGAGGGTGTCTCCTTTCCCAAGGAGTATAAAGAATGACCCGCAGGCCCAGCTCTAGCCCTGCTCCCCAGGCCGAGGGCACGCTAGCTCCTCAGCAGCAGGCGTGGGGGAGCAGAGACAGCTCTGCTGACGCAGGCAGACACCCCATGAGTCTGATTGCTGTAATCGCTTGCTTGATGTTTTGTATTTGTCTGCATATATCCCATCAGTGGCAGCCACCCACTCGGTGTCTCTCAGAAAACCTCTCGCTCCCCTCGCCTTCATACGCCATGTATTCACACATACACACAAATACACATGGCCACGGGCCCAGCTTGGCCCACGCCTTGCCGTCTATTCACCAGACGAAAATAGCCACAGACACGCTCACGGATGAGTCTGATTGGACTGTCCGGTGCTCCCTTCCTCCTCTGCTCTCAGCCCGAACAGCCACCCACCCTCTCCTTGTTTCCTTAGAGGGTCTAGCTGAGTGCCTGTGTAGGGGGCAGGAGGAGGCATGAATGGGTTCCACCTCTAGTATCTCCCTGCCTTGTTTTAGAGGGCCTGTTTCCTGGAAACCTCAGGGCACACAGGATGAGTGTCAGGAAGAGGACTTTCTTTGAATTGTGTATTGAGAAGAGAGGCCAGATTGTTTGGTAAGTGAGTGTAACATAGATCTGTGGGCCTAAAGGCCACTCAGAGAGCATGATTCTGCTTTGAGCTTGGATTCAGAAACGGCGGAGGTGCCTCACCTGCCTCCCTGTCTGGCCAGGAGAACTTGGTAACGCCCTTTCCCATTCACTTCCCTAGTCATACTAGTGCTGATCGTTGTCTAGTTTCAGTAACATGGGGTGTTTTAGGGGTGTACAGTTCTATGAATTGTAACACGTGTTCATTTGTGTGGTCATCACATCATCAGGGTACAGAACAGTCCTGTCACCCCCAAAACTTCATGGGCTTTCCCTTTCTGGTCACACCTCCTCCATCTCTGGTTTATTCTCAATGACCATAGTTTTGTCTTTCAGATTGTGTCACATGAATGAAATCATACAGCAGGTAGCCTCTGGAGGCTACCGTCTTTCATTCAGTGTAATGCCTCTGAGATCCATCCAAGGTGTTTCATATATCAATAGTCTGCTCTTTCTTATTGTTAAGTATCTCTCCATTGTGTACATTTACCGTAATTTATTTAGCCGTATATCCACTGAAGGACAGTGGGTTGGTGCCAGTCTCTTATAATTATGGATAGTGCTTTATAAACAGTCATGTATGGATTGTTGTGTGAATCTAAATTTTTACATCTCTGGGGAAAATGCCCAGGAGTGGCATTGTTGGGTCAGACGGAGTATATGTTTAACTTTATAAGAAGGTTGAGTAAGCACTGGCATTGTCAGTATTTTTAATTTTGATCATTTTAGCAACTGTACAGTGTTATCTTGTCGTGCTTTTAATTTGCATTTCCCTAATGGCTAATGATGCTGAACAATTCTTCATGTGCTTATTTGCCATCTGTTTTGTTAAGTATCTGTTAAGTCTTTTGCCCATTTTTTAATTGGGGTTTTTGCTTTCTTACTCTTGAGTTTTGAGAGTTCTTTCTATATTTTGGTACTTTATTAGGTATGTGATTTGCAAATATTTTCTCCCACTCTATAGCTTATTTTTCTTTTTTTTGTTCTTTTAACAGTGTCTTTTTAAGAGCTTTAATTTTGATGTGGTACAAGACCATTTTTCTTTTATAGATCATGCTTCTGGTGTCATGTCTAAGAACTTCAGTAAGTCCTGGGTCACAAAGATTTTCTCCTATGTTTTTTCACTAAAATATTTTTAATCTGATTTTTTTATGTTTAGGTTTATGACCTGTTTTGAGTTAATTTTTGCATATGGCATGATTTATAGGTTGAATTTTTTTATTACTATTATTTTTCAGAAGGATGTACACTTGTTTTAACAGCATTTGTTGAAAAGACTGTTCTTTCTCCATTGAATAGTTTTTGCAGTTTTATAAAAAATCAATTGTTCATATTTGTGTGGGCTTATTTTTGGACTTTCTATTCTGTTTCATTGATCTGTGTATCTATCTCTTCATCAATACCACATTAACTTGATTCTTGTGACTATATAGTAAGTCATAAAATTGTGTAGCTTGATTTCTCTTTTATTCTTCTTTTTCAAAATTTTTAAGTTATTCTAGTTCCTTTGCTTTTTTATATAAAAATTATAATAAACTTCTCTATTATATAAAATATCTACAAAAATCCTTGTGAGAATTTTAATAGAATTACATTAGACATGTAGATTAATTTGGGGAGAATAAGCATTTTACTATGCTGAGTCTTCTAATCCATGAACAGAATATGTCCATCTGTTTATTTAGGTTGTCTTTGATTTCTTTCATTGGCCTTTGTAGTTTTCAACATAAAGATTCTGTGACTCTGTATACATTATGTTAATTTGTACCAAAGTATTTCATTTTTCTGGAATTACTCTAAATGGCATTGTTTTGGTTTCAAATTATATATGTATATTAATAGTATTATATAGTATATAAAATATTATGTAGTATATAAGATAAAATAAATTTTTGTGTGTTTCTATGTTCTGTAAGCTTCCTAAATTCTGATATTAGTTCTAGGAGAGATGATGATGATAATGATGATGATGATGATGGTGATGGTGTTTTTTGTAGATTTCTTCAGATTTTCAATTATTGCAGACAATTATGTTGTCTGCAAATAGGTACAGTTTTGTTTCCTTTTTTCCAATCTTTATGCCTTAAATTTACTTTTCTTATCTTATTACACTTACTAAAGCTTCTAGCTCAATATTGAATAGGAGTGGTGACAGTGGGCATCACTGCCCTGTTCTTGATCTTAAAAGAAATAGCAAATCCTTTATCACTTAAACAATATGCTAGCAATAGTTTTTTTTTTTCTTTTTAAAAATAGATTCCTTAATCAGGTTAAGAAAGTTCTCTTCTGTCTTTGGTTGGTGAGAATTTTTATGATGCATGCGTGTTAAATTTTTCAAATGCTTTTTCTTCATCAATTGATATGATCACACAGTTTGTTTTCTTTAGAAGGTGCATACAATGGATTTGATTGATTGATTTCCTTACACTTTTTAGATATTTCAGTATTAGATGTTACAGTATTGTTTTATTTCAATGACTATATTATAATATCATTGAAGTCAGATAATGCATTCTATTCCTATTCATGTTTGTTCTTTGCCCTCTATTATTAGGACATTACTTTTCACATAGTGACTTCTCAGTAGCTTTTTATTAAGTGAATCAATGCATATTGAGTGATTTGAATTTATGTCTCATATTTATAGTATTTCAACATCAGGGGATTTTTCCTTGTAGTGGGATTGTAATCAGTTCCTTTCCTTTCAGATGTATGGCTTAACTTGAAAATCTTCTGGATTAGAATTTTGGACTTACATTTAACCACATCTGTGGTTAAATATAGGCCAGGGGAAGATGGTGTTTCAGTTACCTGTAAAATGAAGTATCTACTTTAAAAAAAGTCTTAGAAATTAGTTTGTCCTCTATGCGTTACACATAGCATCAATTCGTGAAAGGTTTTAATAATGTTATACAAAAAAGCCTCCTAGGCCAGTCAGACTTGTTTATTACTTTACTAAAAATATTCACATGTTAAAAGGAAGGTGTTAGTCACAAAGGGATGGTAGAAAGTGTGAGTATAGGGGTAGAAGGCTTCCAGAACACAATGCTGTCAGTGCCCATCTAAGTCCTATTCCAAGGGAGACATGGACTGTGAATGTTAGAGTCCTCCTGGCTGGACCACCTCCCCCCTGGCAGTAGCTGGATGTATGAGGTTATCTTAACTTAATTCTACTAAACATTCAATTTTCCCCTCTCCTTATTTTAGTCTTGGAATCACCAAGCAAATTTCTTATAAGGGATTTTCATTATGGAAGCAAGCACTAGAGGATAACAATGGAAAATTAAAGGCACACTTCTTCTTTTGCCTCCTTCCGAAACCCTATTGAACTCAGAGTAAAAGGATTTTTCATAAAGGCATCAACCCAAAAGGAAAGTGAAACGGGGTGAGGAGATAAAAGCAACAACTTTGAAAGTGGAGAGTTTACAGATGAGAGTAAATAAGCAGCTTCAAGGACACAGAATCCTATGAAGGTGGTGAAGAAAATGGAGAAGCAAAAACACTATGTTTACAAATCCTAAAACAGCTTAAGAATTGCCTGTAGCAGGCATGCCTGGAACAAGGAAGCCATAGCAAGAAGGATTGATTTAAAGTGTCATTATAAGAATTTAGATCCCCAAATGCTGAACTTTCTTGATTCCATCCAGGTAATGACTCCCCTATTTCTGCAGAGGACCAGAGGTTTCTTTCCTAGAGGGATAAAATAGCAGATCTCTGGATTTGGGAATCCCAAGCACAACTGATGGTATGGGCATAACCTGAAAACAGGGGATCAAGTGAACCCCCATTCTTAGCCTTCTTCCCCTCTTGGTTCCTATGCTCCAGCAGCGATAACTTTATCTTTCAAGAAGGGGGCTTGGAAAGCCTTCTTTAGGGATCCAGTCAGCTCAAGAAGAATGGTATGAAGTTACTGAATCAGAAGTTTTCCAGTGAATCAGGCCAGGCAGATTACTCTAGTGTGACAGGGCCAGTCAACAAAGCCCACACATACACTCAGTACTTTTAGACTCCCAGTCTTAAAGCTTATCAGAAAACTAAGGAGAATCAGGGATCTGACAAAAATCTCCATGGGAAAAATAGATACCAGTACAAAGAAATAGAGAAAAGCAACTCGATGGAACAGAAACTACATAGAGAACCCAAAAATAAAGTGAAAACATTGGTAATATCTTTAGAGAAAGAAGAGAATATATTGTAATCTCTAAACAAATCTCTAAACATGGCATTTTAAAATGAAACATTCAAAGAGTAAGATCATTTGGAAATTAACACTATGATGGCAGAAAATAGAAACTTAATAGAAGGGTTGGGAAATAAAGAATTCTCAGAGAAAGTACAGCCAACAGCAAAAAAGGTAGAACATTGGAATGAATGATATAGAAACCTTTCAGCCTTTGCTGAAAGGAATCTATTGTTCAGTGGTTATGACATTATAACCTGAATGATGGTTTCAGAAAAAGCAAGCAGAAGAAATAGAAGGGATACAATTATCAAGGTCATAGTTCAAGGAAATTTCTCATATTTGAAAGACATGAGTTTCCAGGTTGAAAGAGCCAATGAACACTCAAGTAATGAATAACAGACCCACACCATGAAACACCTTTGAGGAATTTTAGAACACTGGGACTAAAAGATCCTGCAAGTTTCCAGGGAGAAGAGAAGGCACATCATATATAAAGGATAAGCAACAGACTGACTTTACTTCTCATGAGCAACACCAGAAGTTAGGACCACTCAAATTTTGCACAGCTATTTGCAACTTGGAATGCTATATCCATTCAAATGATCAATTATGTGTGTGGATAGAAATAAAGACATTTTCAGACATGAAATGTTTCAAGATGTTTGTCTCCAGGGCACCTTTTTTAGGAAGCTATTGGATGCTATGCTCCACCAAAATAAGACTGTTAACTGAGAGAGAAAGACATGAGTCACCAGAAACAGGAGTCTGTGTACAGGAGAGAATTAGAGGGAATCTTGGGGGATAGTGAGGCAAGACCCCAGTACCCCAGACTGGAGTAGCTCAGAAGACTCTGAGAAAGATCGCTAAGGAAATAGAGTACTTCATGGAGCCAATACAACGAGAGGAGATTTTCAAGAGAGCTTGAGGTGGAAATGGGATAAGCATATGAAATGAACAAATGAGAGAGTAAAACAAAATAAAACAAAACCCAAGACAAAAACTGAGAACTTGCTAAGAAGAAAAAGTAATGACAGAGATACCTAAGCTCAGCCAGGCAGTGTCTATACAGAGGTGGTGGTAATGGGCCTCGGTGAATCTGCCAACCAGATTTAAGTGTACCACCACTGGGAGGTCTGGATGGGAACCGTACATATATGGTGGGATTGAGGGCATAAAAGCCAGCCATCTTTCCAAAAGCCAGGGGAGAGGCCCAAATTTGGTTAAATTCAAGAAGCGGCTAAACATGTATATAATTTAGAGGAATGGAGACGAATATTGAATAAATCAGCTGTAAGTATTGGAAGTGTTTGGTTCTGGTTATTGAGCAATAGAGAAAACAGAGGGAAGAGTGCAGAGGCTGCTGTTTGCCTGCGAAAGCAAACAGGAAATGATGGGCAAATGCATGTCTGTTTAAAAAAAAAAAAAACAACTTATAAAGGTAAGAAAATAAAAAAGAACCTAAATAAATTTTCTGTTCATATCCAGCTTCAAGCAAAAATAAATAGATACATAAATGATTAAATGAATAAAGACAAAGATATTGTATGGTCATTACAGAAAAGCTGAAGTGCTAATAATGCAGTAGATTGCTACTGTTTTCACTGCTCGCTGCCTTCCATCTTCATCCATCGTCCTGTGAATTGCATGTCATCCTCTTCCCCACCGGAGGTGAATGGTCAGCCCCCCACCCCCACCCTGGTGATGCCAGGCTTGTTCATGTGATCTTTCCAGACCAGTGAAATATGACTGGAAGTAACAGGCACCCTCCCCACAGAAACTTCAAGAACGATTCTGGTTTCTGCTGTTGCTCTTTTCCACGGCTTGTCTCAGATAGAAGTCTCTTTGCTCCATAGTGTATATGGACCACATCTTCCTTATCCATTCGCCCATTGAAGGGAGGTTGGGGGAACCAGGTGGTGGGTATCGGAGAGGGCACGGATTGCATGGAACACTGGGTGTGGTGCAAAAACAATGAATACTGTTACGCTGAAAATAAATTAAAAAAATTTAAAAAAGAAAAGAAGTCTCTTTGCTGAGTACAAAAGACACACATGGCAGAACTGCTGTGGAGCTACAAATACAGGTAACATGAGCAGGAAATCAGCCCCCTGAAAGCTGAATAATACAATGTATGTCCATTCCTATTACTCTGAAATGATCATATTTAAACTTTTGATACTGTGTGAAAGTACCATCACACCCAGTTCTTCCTCCCCTCCCATGGCTTGCAGTGTCTTCCCTTACAAACAAGTATACTCTCTACACTTTCCCCCAGCCTTGGCTTTGAGACTGTCTTTGGCCAGTGGAATACACGCAGAAGTGGTGGAAGCAGAGGCTTGAGGTGTACTTGTGCATTTGGGCTTGCCCTCACTGTCACGCTCTGGCCATGAGAAGAAATGCCCCAGATAGCACAGGCACCTGAGAAATGTGTGGATCAGAGCCTTCTTGGCAGGCTCATTGCCTTGACTCCTGAAGGCAGAACACCGAACAATGCACAAAAAAATGAATACCAGCTGTCATGTGCATTGGGATAGTTTGTTATAGAGCATTTCATGGTAAGAGATGACTGATACAGATGCTTGTCTTTCAAATCTTTTTCAGTGTAAGCATATATTTTTTTTTTCCCAAGTTGAGATCATACTAGGCTGTTTCATAATTTTCATAATTTTTCAACTTAATTTATCACTTTATGTAATTGTGCATTCTTCTACAACATACTCTTAAATAGAGAGAATTGTTTTATTGTATATTTAAACAATCGTCTACTGCTCAGCTTTTAACTTTTTTCTATATTTTTGTTTTTCAACATTTCCTTAGCGATTCCGGGTCTCTTCTGATTCCATACAAATTTCTGGATTATTTGCTCCAGCTCTTTGAAAAATACCGGTGGAATTTTGATCGGAATGGCATTAAGAGTATAGATTGCACTAGGCAGTATAGACATTTTAACAATGTTTATTCTTCCAATCCAAGAGCATGGAACGCTCTTCCACCTTTTTGTGTCTTCCTCAATTTCTTTCATGAGTGTTCTGTAGTTCCTCGAGTATAGATCCTTTACCTCTTTGGTTAGGTTTATTCCCAGGTATCTTATGGTTCTTGGTGCTCTAGTAAATGGAATCGATTCTCTAATTTCCCTTTCTGTATTTTCTCTGTTAGTGTATAAGAAAGCCACTGATTTCTGTACATTGACTTTGTATCCTGCCACGTTGCTGAATTGTTGTATGAGTTCTAGTAGTTTGGGGGTGGAGTCTTTTGGGTTTTCCATATAAAGAATCATGTCATCTGCGAAGAGAGAGAGTTTGACTTCTTCATTGCCAATTTGGATACCTTTTATTTCTCTTTGTTGTCTGATTGCTGTTGCTAGGACTTCTAATACTATGTTGAACAAGAGTGGTGAGAGTGGGCATCCTTGTCGTGTTCCTGATCTCAACGGGAAGGCTGTAAGCTTTTTCCCATTGAGGATGATATTTGCTGTGGGTCTTTCATAGACAGACTTTCTGAAGTTCAGGAGTGTTCCCTCTATCCCTATACTTTGAAACGTTTTAATCAGGAATGGATGCTGGATTTTGTCAAATGCTTTTTCTGTATCAATTGAGAGGACCTCGTGGTTCTTCTCTCTTTTCTTATTAATTTGTTCTATCACATTGATTGATTTGCGAATGTTGAACCATCCTTGTAGCCCAGGGATGAATCCCACCTGGTCATGGTGGATAATCTTTTTATTGTGCTGTTGGATCCTGTTTGCTAGGATCTTGTTGAGAATCTTAGCATCCATATTCATCAGTGATATTGGTCTGAAATTCTCCTTTTTGGTAGGATCTTTGCCTGGTTTGAGGATCAGGGTAATGCTGGCTTCATAGAAAGAGTCTGGAAGTTTTCCTTCTGCTTCAATTTTTTGAAACGGCTTCAGGAGAATAGGTGTTATTTCTTCTTTGAAAGTTTGGTAGAATTCCCCAGGGAATCCGTCAGGTCCTGGGCTCTTGTTTTTTGGGAGGTTTTTGATCACTGCTTCAATCTCGTTACTAGATATTGGTCTATTCAGGTTGTCAATTTCTTCCTGGTTCAATTTTGGGAGTTTATAGTTTTCTAGGAATGCATCCATTTCATCTAGGTTGCTTAACTTGTTGGCATATAACTATTGGCAATAACTTCTGATGATTGTTTCTACTTCCTTTTTTCATCTTTATAATTCTGTTATAAAAATCCTGGTACATAAAACTTTTTACCTACTCACTATTATTTCCTTATGTTAAATTCTAAGATATGTGAGAAAGTAACAAGGCTTTGATATGTATTGCCTTATTTACCAGAATTTTATACAAATGACCATTTCCCAACATTTCACAGGTGCTGAAATGTTATTCCTTAAGTTCTGTGTAAAACTGAATGGTAAAAATGAAATTGCGTTTTAATTTAATTTAATTTGCATTTTTTGATTACTAAAGAAGTTGAAAACGTTTTTTAAAAAATAGTTCCACTGAAGTATAATTTACATAACACAAAATGCACAATTTTTTTTTCTAAAGATTTTATTTATTTGACAGAGAGAGAGATCACAAGTAGAGAGGGAGAGAGGAGGAAGGAGGCTCCCACCTAGCAGAGAGCCTGACGTGGTACTTGATCCCAAAACCCTGAGATCATGACCTGAGCTGAAGGCAGAGGCTTAACCCACTGAGCCACCTAGGCAGCCCACAAAATGCACAAATTTTAAGTGTACAAATGAATGATTTCTCACTAAATTTACAGTTGCACAGCCATCATAACAATCCGATTTGAGAACATTTCCGTTATTCCCCAAACATTCCCTGTGTCCATGTGCAGTCACTTCCTGTTCCCTCGGCTTTGGTCAACCACTTAACTACTTTTTATCTTTATAGATGAATTAATATTTCCTTTTTATAAATTGCCCACTTTGTCCATTTGCCTATTGGAGTACTAGGATTATCCTGCTTAGAGAAGAATCATTCAAAGATGAGCTCTGTAAGTACAATTAAAAACACAAGCTTCCTGGGTCAGTCTCCACACCCTTGTTCGCCTGCCCAGGTATTCCTCTTGCGAGTCCCCACCTCCACTGTGGGGTCCAGACACGTCGTCCTTGCTTCTTATGACACCTGCCACAGAAGTCTTTCCTTTGCTTGAATCCTTCATCTCCCTACTTCCTGTCTCATCTGCTCCTACCTGTGTTGTAGTTTTTGGTGCAAATAATACTTTTCAGAGAGAGCTTCCTTGATTGTCTCAGCTGACTTTAGATCTTCCCAGTATGACTTCCCATTCTTTGGCTTCAGAGAGTCTTATCACTTTTTATAATGTTCATTTGAGAATCTTAAGGTCTGTCTTGCTCAGTATGTTGAAAGCTCTGTGAAAGTAGCTTCCTATGCCTTTTGTTCCTTACTTTCTCCTAGCCCCTGGCTGCCTGCTTCCCTTCCCCTTCCTCTCTCCCTCCCTTCTTCCCCTCCTTCCTTCCTTCCTTTTTCTTTTTAGTTTGTTATTTCCTCTTAATTTTGTTTGTGATATCTTTGGGTCTTCAGAAATATGTAAATTTTTATGTATCAGGCTTAGGATTTTTTTTCTTTACAGTTTCTTTCTTTACTTTTTATGCTTAGAAGTGCCTTTTCTACATGAAAACAGATAAATAGTGACATATTTTCTTCTAGTTCTTTAATTTTTTCTAATAAAAATTGTTAGTGCTCTTATCCATTTAGAGTTTATCTTGGTTTATAGTGTGAAGAGTACAATGTAAAGTAACTGTATTTTTACAAATAATTAACATATTATTCTAATCTCATCTAGGAAATAAATCCATCATCTTCTCACTGGTTGGAAATGTCACCTTTATTTGATAGTAAATACCTAGGTATGTTTAGTTGTATTTCTGGGCTTTCCATTGATGTGTCTGTTTTAATGCCAGCACCATAAAGATCAAGGAACCTCTAATTATAGTAATATTACCATTGTAGAGATTGTGACAAGACTGTTCCAGTCTTCAGGACTATTTTGTTTGTTATTGAAAACATGTAACAGGTCACGCTGACTTTCTGCACCACTGTTATAAACCTAGTGAGTCTGAGGCTGCCCCCAGACTAAAAGACTTTTGAAGTACTTGCAAAGTCACATTTCTGGATCTATGATGCTGCAGAATAGCGTGGATACCTGTTTGACATGGCTGCATGTGGCTTATCTTTGACATTCTATGTCAGGGGTCTCAAGTTCAAACTTTCCAGACAAAACTGGTAGCAAAAGTGGGTGAAGTAGGCTGGGTAGGAGATAATATGGAGAAACGGGGTCTGTGGGCACCTGGAGGGTGCACATCTGTTTAAAGACATTCAAATGGTTTAAAAACAAGGTAGGGAGAGGACTGGATTTCCCATGAGGACCACAAGTTTTGGCCTCTAACCTAGATAGCAACTGTATGGCAATGTCCAGTTTATATATAGATTGTTTCATTTGATTCTTACAACAACACTTTGGGTAGCTATTACCAATATGCCCACTTTAGAGGTTATACACTATGCTTACAAGAGGCTGGAGAACTTGCTTAAGTCCTTATAGCAAACACATCCCGTAAGGGACCTGGGATTCTGACATGATTGTGTTCTATTCTCTCTCTTCTATACCACATGATGGTGCCACCTACAGTGAGTACAAGAATAAAAGGGGGAGAAGCTTTTTTTCAGGGGAAGATGAGCTATTTTTGTCATTGAATCTAAAAATGCCAGAATCTAAGTAACCTGTGAAGTCCCAATAAGCCTGACTCTGGCTGAATTCTGAACATCAGTTCACAAAACAGGGAGAAGAGACACCAGGCTGTGAGGGCAACTGCTGACAGGAGGCTCTGTGCATATCTGCCTGGGGTTAGCCTGGCCAAAGAGGCTGTGGAGAAGATCAAATGTCACAGCCATTTGGGAAACTCCCACAGAGGTTGACAGAGAAGAACAGAGACTCCATTACCAGGTCATTTCCAAACCTGACATGAGGTGTCTCTCTCTCCTCCTCTTCCCCCTCCCTCCTTCCCCCTCTCATCCCCCTTTCCTGCCTGTATCCTTTGGTACTCAAGCACTCTAAGGTGGACAACAGTTTTGTTTCTAAGTCCAAGATTCAGCAGCTCCAAATCTTTCTGGATAACTTGCTGAAGGTAGGTGTAAAGACTTATGAAAAGAAGACTGTTGTTTCTGGAGCCTTCAACACCTCACCCCCAGCATAAAGGCTGGGGCAGTGACTCAGATGCCAGAGAACTCTTCAACTCCATTTGAAAGGAGAAGTTAAGAGCATCTGGGGACAGGGTACCTGGGTGGCTCACTGTGTTAAAGCCTTTGCCTTCAGCTCAGGTCATGATCTCAGGGTCCTGGGATCAAGCCCCGCATCGGGCTTTCTGCTTGGCAGGGAGACTGCTGCCTGCCTCTCTGCCTACTTGTGATCTCTATCTGTCCAATAAATAAATAAAATCTTTTTTTTAAAAAAAGAGCATCTGGGGAATTAGAAATTCTGCTGTTAGAGACCTTCTGCCTTTGGATAGTCTTGAGAGCAGGAGGAGGATTCTAATGAGCTTGGATATGGAAGAAGTCCATCCCATTTTGTGGGGCACTAACTGCCAGTGTATTTGTCTGAGCTGATGACTTTGTGGGAATGCTGGGGACAGTGTGATCAAAGGTCTCTTCCAGATAAAAAAGAACAGATCTGTCAAGGGAACCAGAAGGGATGTGCTGGGGCCTTCCTGGGCTCTGTGGTAGATTTCTAACACTGAACAAGCCCCCTTGATTAAGCCTCTGATTTCTGACCTGGAAATTGAGGAGACTCCAAAGGAGCACATTGTTAGAAAAGGGGGGAAGCTAAGTCTGTACAGAAGACATTCCATCTATATGGGGATGAATCATCTTGACTGAATAACAATGGAAAGCCCTAGACTGGGAAGTTAAATCTCCTCACTGGTACAATGCAAGGAGTCTAAAGATAGAGAACAGAGCCATAAACATAGTATCTTAACCACTTTAAAGTATACCGTCTAGTAGGATTAGGAATATTCAACATCTGTGCAACCATGCTCTAGAACTCTTTTCATCCTGCAAAACTGAAGCTGTTGCAGTTAAACGACCACTCCTCCCAGTCCCTGGCAACAGCCATTCCACTTTCTGTCTCTATGAATTTGACTACTCCAAGTACCTCATGTCATACAGTATTTGGCCTTTTGGGACTTCCTTATTTCACTTAGCACTAATGTCTGCAGGATTCATTCATATTGTAGCATGTGTCCGAATTTTCTTCCTTTTCAAGGCTGAGTAATGTCCCATTGTGTGTATACATCACATTTTGTTCATTCATCCATCTGCAGACAGACACCTGTGTTGTTTCTACATTCGGCTGTTGTGATTAGTGTTGCTATGAACATGGAAGTGCAAACATCTCTTCCACACCCTGGTTTTCATTCTTTTGGGAATATACCCAGAAGTGGAATTGCCGGATCATATGATGATTTTATTTTTAATTTTTTGAGGAACCATTATTCTGTTTTTCCTTAGGGGCTCCTTTATTTCACATTCTCACCAACAGTTCACAAGGGTTCTAATTTCTCTACATACTCGCCAACACTTATTTCCTCCCTCCCTCCCTCCCTTCCTCCCTGCCTTCCTTTCTTCTTTCATTCCTTCTTTCCTTTCTTCCATATTTGTTCTTATTTTTGTAAAATAGTTGCCATCTGAATGGGTATGAGGTGGTATCTCAGTTGATTTGCATTTTCCTAATGGCTGGTGATGTTGAGTATCTTTTTATGTGCTTATAGGCCATTTGTATATGTTCTCTGGAGAAATGTCTATTCAAGTCCTTTGCCTATTTTAAATTCTGCTTGTTTGTTTTTCTGTTCTTGAGTTGTAGGAGAAATCTTCCCATGCTCATATCTCTAGGACTTAGAATAACACCTGCCATGAAAAAAATTTTTGTTGAATAGATATGTCCTAAGTCTTTCTGATCCAATGATCTTATTCCAAGATTTAGTATAAGTCATGACCAATAACTAGAACTGGAAAGTCATAATGATGGATGAAATATAATAATATATTAAGAATGAGACTGTTTAAAATACAAAGAAGTAAATTTTGGACACTACCACTTTATTGGATGAATGTCCTATGAATCAATCCAGTCTACTTATTTTTCCTGCTATCCAAACCAGACTTTGTGGTTTTGATAGAATCAGCCATGGGGATGGGAGAAGAGAGGCATTTAGTTACACACGTTATCGCTTTTTGGAAAAAATACATATGCAATAAAGGTAAGATATTGCCTTAGGAGGTTAAACAAAATGTCTGCCCATTTCTTTTAGTGACCATCTTTGATTTACCATGAGTCATTTTTTTTCCCTTGAAAGACCCTCAAATCTCAGCACGTACTCAAGATAGGAAAATTACTTGGGCTGCACTTCCCATCTTGCCACTGGATGGCAGTATCCTCTCGTATGCCTGCCCTGAAGGACACTTCCCCAGTCAGCAGAATCTTGATTTGCCCAATTGAAGAAGTGGGTAGACTAGAGATTTTACTAGAATCACTTGCTTTTTTTTTTTAGTAAAATCGCTAACATTCTTCTTCTTCATGTTTATTCCAGAGACCAAAGGACCTTAACTTCATCATCTTCTATTCTGATACTTCTTCCTTTCTGCCAAATCCAATTTTACTTGCCCCAACTTAGTCCATTGTGCTAATAACCCCTCCCTGTAACCGACAAACTACAACTTACATTCTGCACTATACTGTGGGGAAGGAGAGGTTCTGATCTGATTTTGTAGCCTGCGCACATACCATGGTGCTTGTGCACAGTGGGTAGTCTCAAGATATGTTGGGTAAACCCATCAGGTAGAAGAAACAGAACAATAAATGAACACTCCTTTACCAGTATATCCAGATAACATACATGCTAAAAAAGAGCCATAAGAATAACATATTTTTCTGAATATAAATTTAATACATGCAATTTGATAGGTGATAAATTATATTTCTTTCTACTTTGTGTGTTTTTTTTGTTATACCTAATATTGAATTAATACTTCTTATACATATATTTTCATGCTTCCATCTGGATCTTCTTCTGAATTTTCTTTCTCAACTTTGCCATTTTTGTTGTCATACTCATGTTCTGAAACCTTTGAGATTTTTGAGTATCATCTTTAACAAATCTCCGCTACTCATTTCTTACATCCAATTAGTCACATCTATTTATTCTGTTTCCTAAATATCCCTCAAAATCTGTCTACGTTGTTTCATCCTCCCTGCCTCTATCCTTGCCCAGCCTCTACCATCTGTCTCTGGCAGGGCATTAACTCCTAATTGGGCTCTCCGCCTCTGATCTTGACTCTTGCCAACTCTTTTCCCACACTGCAACTGTAGCGATCATTTCAAAGTATAAATCTGTGCATGTCACACCCCTACTTTGAGGGCTTCTTATCACCTTTGATATGAAGGTGTAAGCTCCCTAATCTTGCACCTAGAGCCCCTACTAGCCCCTCTAGCTTCCTCTTTCTTCAATCTCTACCTTAAGATTTACCTTCCTGCAATGGTGACCACTTCTGGGGCTTAAGAATTACTTCCATAGTGTTTCATCTTCCAGCATTTCACACATGCTGTTCCCTTTCCCTCATCTACTCTTCCATTCCCTTTGTCTGTCTAACATTCCCTCCTTTAAAACTCCATTTAAAGTCACCAGTTCCAAGAGTCTTCTTTGCCCCCCTGGAGATTAAGACAAATGGGCTTTCTTGTTCCATGTCACCCTATCCCCACCCCGTTGTAACATATTATATTCTATGATTTTTACAAGTTTATGTGTCTTTTTATGTGTGTAAATTCCTTTGTCTTGTGTGACTTTTTATTCTAGTACAGTATATGACTAATGGTGGGTGCCACGCAGATGTTTGCTAAATGAATGAAAAGTACTGCTAGTTGACATTTATTGAGCATTTGATAATTACTATCTAGTAATTAACTATATATAAACTATGCATAATATATAAGATATAAACTATGCAAAGCAGTTTATATCCTTTTTCTCATTTAATTTTCACAATGGCTCTTTCTCTTTGGTAGTTATGCTGAGTTTAAGAGGTGAGGAAACAGGATTGGAGAGATTACATAGCAGGGAAGTGGTGGAAACACCCACATTTACCTCCTGGCAGAGTTGGCTGTAGGGGATACTAGGGAATCTGGAAAGGTCCTTCATATGCAAAAGTAAGTAGGCCTTTGTTAGTTCTACTTGTAAATATTTCCCTTCAGTTTTGATGCTTTCTAATTTTCTATTTGATCATCTTGACATTTAGAATCTATTTCCTTTTTTTTTTCAATTATTAAATGTAATCTTCTAATTATTAAATCAGTCACTATTTTCTTTGATAATTTATTCCATAGACTATGCTTTGAAAGCTTTATCTTTTCTAAGTTTAGTTTGTCACTTATATTGTTATTCTATATTTTGATAACATCATTGTTTTAAATTTAACTCTTTCCCCCAAATAGTAAATTTTTCTAAAATAATTTATCAAATAGTGATTTCTATCAGGTTATGACACTTTTATCATTCGTCAAATTCTTAAAAGTGCCCCTGGATTGGGGAATTTTACTTATTGGCATGTCACCTCTCAAGCTATTACCACAGTATTTTATAATTTATTTTCTATTCATAAGGATAAGTCCTGTCTCTTACACACACGCTCCATCTACTCCAATAATTTTCCTTCTGCAACAGTATCTTGGCTGATCTTACTTATTGTTTTTAAGTTGATCTTTGAAGTTTTTCTGTCTTTTTTTTTTTTTTAAGATTTTATTTATTTATTTGACAGAGAGAAATCACAAGTAAGCAGAGAGGCAGGCAGAGAGAGAGGAGGAAGCAGGCTCCCTGCTGAGCAGAAAGCCCGATGTGGGGCTCGAACCCAGGACCTGGGATCATGACCTGAGCCGAAGGCAGCGGCTTAACCCACTGAGCCACCCAGGCGCCCCGAAGTTTTTCTGTCTTGAAAACATTTATTGGAATAACTTTTAAAAAAATATAATGTGCAGTATGTTTATTATACTTATGAATCTAGAATATTAAAAAATTAAGTCTAGAAATATTAACAGTTTGTTTTGTTTTCTCATGGTTTTCATTTTATGTGAATATGAGTAATATTCTGGAATCATGTTGTAATACATCTTAGTATCCTGTTTCTCCCCTCAAAACTTACCTTGTAAGCATTTTCATATCTGATTAGATTTTGAAATGATGAGTCTTAATTTTGTGTAATTTTCACTAATATGAAAGTCTGTATGTCTATTTAGTGATTCCCCTATTGTAATAACCACTTAGGTTATTACAAAAATTTTATTTCCTTTAAACAGTATTGTAATGAAAATTCATGCAAATACATTTTTTGTTCACATTGGCTGATTTCCTTAGAGTATATTTCTAGATCTGTGTCAACAGGTAGAAGCAATTTTAATTTCTAGATCTGTGTCAATAGGTAGAAGCAATTTTAAGGCTCGCTTTTAAGAAGACTGCACAAATTTAAACTCTTACTATTAGTACATGAAAATGTTTGTTTCCACTGTACTCTTGCCAACAGTTGAGTACTATCTCATTGAGATTTTCATTGGGGTTATGTTAAATCTATAAATCAATTTAAAAAGAATTGCCTTCTTTACAATATTGATTCTTTTCTTCCAGGAAAATGGTGTGTCTCCATTTAATTAAATCTTTGCTTTATATCTCTCAGTGAAATTTTGTTGTTTTCTTTACACAAATCTTGCACATTTATGACTGGGGTTATTTATGGGTATATTATGGTATTTTTACTTTTATTTTTTGTTTTTGTTTGTCACGTGAATGCCATTAAAAATTTATAACTTCTTATTTTCTGAAAGTGTGTCTTACAAGAACTTGACCCTCCAGATGCTCTTGAAAAAAAAACAAAGGGGTTCTATTCTCAGATTGGCTTGGAAAAAGCTATGACCTTCACTTGGAAACTCTCATGAAAGCTGGAGAAATCCTATTGTAAAGAAACCTGTTGCACGTGATTTATTACTACACATAGTGCATCCCAACCTTATTTGATTGTAGAATTTTTTAACATAAAAATAAAAATTTTAATGTGAAGTCTGTTAGCATTTAGTAGAACTGATATTCTGGGAAACCCAATGTTGTGGGTTGACAAATGGCCCCAATTCTTCATTCTTTCTTGTAACTCTATCTTTTTCCATGAAACTGTGGAGAGCTCTTCTGCTGTGATTGTAAACACAGCCATGTGACTTGGCCGGTGGATGTTAGCAGATATAAAGCACACAGAGCCTTTAAAGTGTTCTTAATCACTGTTGCACACTTTCTTATCCATGAGAAGGATATGCTTGTGGTGCCTTGTTGGAAAACAACACATGTGAGGCAGAGCTGAGTTAAACCATTCATCCCAGTTGGGAACATGTTAGATCAGTCAAAAGCCAGTCAGCCTTGTCCATGAAAGTGAGCCCAGCCAAGACCAGAAGAACTGTCCATCTGGACTTCAGACTTATGAGCTAAATAACTTCTGGTTGTTTTAAATCACTGAACTGTGGGGTAGCTTGTCACATGGCATTATTATGGCAATAGTTGACAGTAAACCTTAAGCAGGTTTGATATATGTAGATAGTTTAAGCTTGATGGTCCTCATCATATTAAGAAAATTCCCTTTGGTTTTGATTTTTCTAAATAGTTGTAGCCAAAAATGTTATCAAATAGTTTTTAGGCAACCATTGAGATTATTTCAAGCTTTTCTAATTGAACCTACTGGTGTGATATTTTATATTAATTGACTTTCTATTAATATCCTCTCCTGGCCTTCCTAGGTTAAGTCATTCTTGGTAGCAGTTGATCATTATTTTAATGTACTATTGAATTCCATATGCTAGTATTCTCCTTAGGGATTTAGCATCTGCATTCATAAGTACAATTAGCTTGTAGTTTCCTATTTTGGTCCATCTTTCTCATTTTTGGTATAAGGTATGTGCCAACTTCATAAAATGACTCAGTTAGCTTCTAGTCTTTGCCTATGCTTCAGATCAATTTTTATAACATGGAAATCATTTAGTCCTTTAAAGACAAATGGAGTTCATTGCTCAAGCCATCTGATCATTGTAACTTTCTGAGAGTTGATTACTTCTTTGGCAGTTTTTATTTTTAATTTTTCCATCTGATTATTGGTTTTAAGGTTTTCTACTTAGTTTAAATTACATTTTAGAAAATTCAGATTGTTTTTGTGAAGGGGCAGTGATATGCATCCTGTAGTTTGTGTATTGGACGCTATCTCAGTTACTTTGGAACCAAGTCTGATATAATTAACTAACAAAGTACATACCCGGCCATTTATTCTAGTACAACTTAATATCAGACCTAACATAAGTTCTCATCTTAATATGACCTAGTATTTCTGTATATAATGGCATGGTTACATACATGTATGGCCACCATATTTTCTAACTTTTTGAAGGTTGAGTTGTGGGGAGGATTGTCTGACAACAGTTTGATGTTTCTTATGGTTGGAGAAACAGGCTGGAAGAAGCAATCTGGATTCATAAATGTTGGAATTGTGCATACTTTTACATGATTTGTGTTTATCATGTCAGAAAATTCTTGAACGTGGGACTCTTTTAAAAATGCAGGAACCTAGGGGCACCTGGATGGCTCAGTGGGTTAAGCCACTGCCTTTGGCTCAGGTCATGATCTCAGGGTCC
The DNA here is from genome assembly GCF_902655055.1 of Lutra lutra. Classification (NCBI taxonomy): domain Eukaryota; kingdom Metazoa; phylum Chordata; class Mammalia; order Carnivora; family Mustelidae; genus Lutra; species Lutra lutra. Next base: position 43,959,416 of record NC_062279.1, on the reverse strand, counting down.
TGGGATCGAGTCCTGCATCGGGTTTTCTGCTCAGCCAGGAGCCTGCTTCCCTCTCTCTCTCTCTCTGTCTGCCTCTCCGTCTACTTGTGATTTCTCTCTGTCAAATAAATAAATAAAATCTTAAAAAAAAAAAACAGAAAAAATGCAGGAACCTGATTGTCATACTAACTGATTGAAGTTAAGGTTAATATGGGATTTGAGGCTTATTTATGTATTCACTTATTTGTTTATTTTTGAGAAAGAGCACACTTTATTGGGGAGAGAGCACTGCACATGACCAACAGATGAAGGCAGCCTGCGGGGTGTCCTACACATCACGTTCAAAAAGGTACACAGGACATTTTGCTAAGAAAGAACTTCCCCAACTTCATTCCTTCGAGGGGTCAGGACACTTCCAACCATTTCCTAGAAGACAGCTGTTGTCATTAGAGGTAGAGTCCTTCAGGGGTGCCTTCCTTTTTTTTTTTTTTTAGATTTTATTTATTCACTTGACAGACAGAGAGAGAGAGTGAGTGAGTGCACAAGCAGGGGGAGCAACAGGCAGAGGGAGAAGGAGGCTCCCTGCTGAGGAAGGAGTCTGATGTGTGGCTCGATACCAGGACCAGGAGGATGGCCTCGTGACTCCCAGAGCATGTGATCTGTGGCCCCCAGTGGAGACTGAGCAGGACAGAGAGTAGAGGTGCTGCTAAGTGGAGTGTGTCTGGGGGAGTGAGGGCTCTGTCCACATCTGGGTGGGAGGGCAGAGGCTGTGCAGTGCTCTTCACTCACCTCAAACCACCTCTCACTGAGGGTGGACCTGAGTGCGAGTGTGGTGGGAGTGGTGTCCATGGTGACATATTTTTCATCACATTCAGAGCCCATCAGGGCAAGGGTTGACAGACCCTGCATTGAGCAAAAACAAGTTGACAAACAAACAACAGTGAAAATCAAAAACAGGATTCCCACTGCCCCTTCATGTGAATTTCAGGTAAACCATGAATACCTGTTTAGCATTAGTATGTCCCAAACATTGCATGGGACCTTTTTATACAAAAAAAAAAAAAAAAAATGTTATTTGAATTCAGCTCTCTGGGCTTTCCTGCCTGGCCCAGCGTCCAGATCTCCTCAATGGGAAGGCTGCAGGAAATCTGTATCAGATCAAATTGTTTCCTTAAGTCAAAGATCTGAGTTCTAGAATCTCTATCTTTCCTGCTCTCTCTTCTTCTTTCTTCTTTGTGAAAAAAGGATGGAGTAGCTAAATGGAGAAATTTGTTTGCCATAAATTACCAAGAGAAGAGCTTCTCCTGATTCAATGAGGCAATTATTATATCTTGAGTAAAGAAGGATTGATTATTCCAAACAAACAAACCAGACTGGTTTAACGGAAATCTGTATCTATAACCTGCTGTAGCTGTTAAGTGGGAAGTAAATATATTCTTAATAACCAACCATTATTTAATATACAGTAACTTGCCTGCTAAGCTTAAATGAAATGCACAGTTAATTAAAACTATCTCTGTATCAAATCCTCTGGGAAAATATGTTACACACACTCTGACTTGGGGTTTTTTCCACCTTCCCCTCCCAACCGAGCCCCTGTTGGTAGATTTTAATATGATATGTATGGAGGTCTGTGGATAGTTTTGCTGGACCACTCTCATCCTGCTCAGAGATATGGAAATTTCACTCATCTATTCAGAGCCCCAAGCTGAGGCTGCAGAAGTTGATACCCCAAGGCCTCCTTGGCTGCCTGGAGGTGGGGGTTCTATCCCAGTTTACCCACGAATTTGCTGTTCACACTGGGCCTTTTACTTTGCGTCTCTGAGCTTGAGTTTCCAATTTGTGAAACAAATGTCACCTCTCACAGATTTGGCAACAGGTCACAAAAAGGTTTGGCAGGATTTAAAGGATCCCACCAACCTTGATTTGTTAAATGGGTCTCCAAGTATGCCGGTCCTTCTGCTGTGTGAACTCCAGATTTGGTGCTGGTTGGAGAAGGCTTTGAGAAGTTTCGTTATTTATCTACTTACTCCTTTTTTTTTTTTTTTGCTTGCTATCCAACAAGAATTTGATACTTGAGTATCTACTGGCCCCAAGATTTCTTGAGTAAGGCGACTGGAGAGACAAAATCTCACTCCCAGCTGGATCTCTTGCAGATATATTAACTCAAATGTCTGCAATTCAACCAGTCATTACACTCCTCTGAGTTTGTTTCCTTTTCTGCTAAGTGAGGATAGTGCCTTCCCTACAAATCGTTGAATGGCTGTGAAGGTCCAATGAGATAATATATGCACAAGTGCTTTCAAAGTTGAAAGAATTAACATATAAATGTATATTTCCCCCAGTAGTGGTGGTTCATGAGAGTTCCACAGAACCCACTGGATTTGCAGATCTGCAGCATGCTGAGGGCTGGCATGTGCCAGGCGTGAGCACCTGGCCAGGGTTGGTGGGCCAGGAGGCTGGGCAGCTCAGCCTCCTGAAGACCCCCAGGGGTGAGAGCCAGCCAAATTGTTAGTAAAGCCTGACTGCCCTTTAGGATGTAGAGAATAGAAATTGCTTTCGAAGATAAGACCTCATTTAATTTATGGAGCATCACTAAGAGGATGACAGAAAAGTTATCCTCTTCCTCATTTTATGGCCAAAGAAACTGAACTTCTGAGGAAGGGAAATGAGTGGTCCAAGGCCGTGCAGTGAAACTGACAAAATCAGGACTAGTGTGCAGTTCTTTCTTTTACGTCGCCGTTACTTTCAAAAGAACGGCCTGGCCTATTCGCCATCTGGCTGCGAGCCCGAGAGCTTGGTGGCACCCAGAGAGCTTGGTGGCACCCAGAGAGCTTGGGGAATGTGCGTGCTGGGGTGAGGAGTCTCTGAATGAATTCAAGACAATCTGTTTTGTGCTGCAGAGCTTAGCAAGTGACTTGGGGTTGCATTTTCGCCACTCAGCCCTTAGCTGGATGTTCTTGTGCAGGGGAGAGCCAGAACAAGGGTATGTGTTGGCCCTAGGTGGGTGGGGGTTGCATAGGTTGGGTTACCCCTGAAGGGTGTCATCAAGACTGCTGACCTTCTGGGGACAACCCCACCCTTCCCTGATGCTGGGGTTGTCTCTGTACGAGGGCTGCTCTCAGAGGACGCAATAAAAAGTTAATATCCGATTGCAGTGGGAAGCCATAAGCCAGCTATAATTACATGGGTGTGCAGATATTAAAGCCCGATGTAATTATAATTCCAAGGTAATGGGGGGAGTACACTCAGCAAGGTTTTGTGCTAATGTTGCCTTTTTTCCTTTTGTCTTTCAAATTCCCTGCGTTAATCAGATAAGACTCATCTCTGGCCATGCTGCAGGTCCTCCCACACTCCTTCTTAAGAACAGTGGGTGGCCCATGTTGGGGCTTGGGACCTGGTAGGGGCCTCGAGATCTGCCCAGTATGTGCTGGGGGACCACTGAGTTCTACCTTTCCAGTCTGCAGCCCTCCTCTCCTACAGGAAGAGCTCTGTCACTAAAACAATACCAGGGCCTCTGCCTCCTTGCCCTTTGTGGCCCTCAGATTGTCCATCCTGGAAATGAGGAGGAGGATAAAGATGACCTCCAAGGGCTCCCGTTACTCTGAGCATTCTGCGTTTCTTAGAACCATGATTGCATCCAGGAAATGCCAGATCCAGGCCTTGAGGGCAACTTACAAGGCAGAAACAAAATGAGAATTATAAGCAGACATTGGAGTTCAGGCTCACTAGCCCCCTCCAACTCATGTACTCAGTTGCTGCCTCTGGCTTGTGGCTGTTTCACTGGACAGCGCTGATACAGAGCATTTCCATCATTGCATGAAGTCCTATTGGACAGCACTAACGGTGGTCCTGTGAGGAAGGCTGGGTTATGGGGCGCCTGGAATGGGGTGGTGGAAGGAAGTGGGATTTGGGGTCTGGGTAGGCCTGGCTTGATATCCTGGAGCTGCTGTTTAGAGTTATATGACTTGGGTAAATCACTGAACTTTTTTGAACCTCCGTAAAATGAAAATTACAATACCATTTTGTGGAGTATTTTGAGTATTAGTGATTTAAATATCAATTTGCTGAGTATCAAAATAAAACAAATATGCAAAGGAGAGGGTGGTGGGGCCAATGCATTGTCTCCCTTTCTAGCAGCTCCCGACCCAGAAGGCTGTCCTGCTGGACTGTTTCACGAAGAAATGCATAAGGAGATGGCTTTCCGAAGCTTTCTTCTAGGTTGTTCGCCTTTGCAGTTGAGCAACTGACTGAAGTGTTTGACTCATTACTGTTTCTTCTTCTATACAAAGGGAGTGAGGGCCTGCCCATTTCTCTCTGCCTTCCCCTCTCCTCACTGCAACCCCCACACCTACACCTGTCATCCTCTTAGGGTTGCCAGATTTAGCAAATAAAAATACAGGATTTCCAGTTAAATTATAAATTCAGATGAGCAATGAATACTTTTTTGGTGTAAGTGTATACCATGCTAAAACTAAAAAATTATTTGTTGTCTGTCTGAAATTCTAATTTAACTAAGTGTCCTCCTGCATTTCATCTGTATTTACCCTTGTCACTTACTCAGTCCCGGATGTCAGGGGCAAGATCACAGAGTGTTCCACATGCGTGAAAGGCCTGGGGGCAATCACTGGGTATCCCCTCACATTTTGCGTGTGTCTTTGGTGTGTGTCTGTCCTATGACAAAGGAAGGGGTGAGTAAAGGGAATTCAGAGGTCTTCCTGGATGACGGCTCTAAGTCTGGGTTAGTTATGTGGGCGGGGACAATGATATCATCTTTGTGGGCCTCTTCCAATGTTCTTGCCAGTGACCAGGGTCTCAGGGTCTCTTGGTCCACCATCTCGATGCCCTAACAGTGGATAGAAGAAATTTACTGCTTGATTTGACAGGACTGGTTTTTCTGTGAGTCCAGGCCAGTGTGTGCGGTAAGGGCTCCCACTCAGAGGAAACGGCCCCTCTGTGCCTGGTGGGGCCTCCTTCCTCCTCATTTTATGCCCAGATTCTCCAGGGAGCCTCTCCCAAGTGAGCTGCTGAGTCTTGCTCCCATCCTTTGTGCTCTGGTCTCCCTTCCATTCCCGTGTATGCCTCAAGCTGTGTGTGTACAGTGCAGCCAGGAGGGGGGAAAGTGAGAGACGAAACTCTGGTGTCTGTGAGGCTCCTGCTGCAAGACCCCGTTGCTGGTCCTGATTATTCCTCTCCTCCTTTCCCCACACCCTTCTCTTCCTTACACCCAGGTTGTCAACAATACAACCTGACTTCTGTCACTCATTCAGGTCACAGCTGTCCTGTTCTCAGGTTCCTTTTACCCACAGGAATCTCTGAATAGACTCCGAAGATGACCCTTCCCATGCCCTCTCTGTAACCCCATTACCCCTTGACAGGAGTCTTTTGCTCCTGGTTCATGCATGTGTTATTTCTCTGATACTCAATCATCTCAGCCTTGTGCTCTGTTCCAGACACCATCCACTCCTGCCACCCCTTTCCACTTGATTTTCTGCTTCCCTAATTACTCCCTGTCTGGCAGGTTCTACTCTGGTTGCACTGCCTGTAGGAAGCCTTTGCCAGGCACCTGGCTCTGAAATTCCTCCCTCCCTGGCCACATCTGTGGTGGTCAGCGTCTGCTGGGGCAGCCCCAGCTCCTGTTGTCAGCCAGACCCTTCCTCAGCCACCTTGTGAGAAATTAAAAGGACACCCAAGGACTGGGTCTAAAACCTTTTGCCTCTCTGACACCTGGCCCAGTGTGCCTGCTGCACAGAAGCAGGATGGTGAAGGAATCCAAGGGCAGGGATCCCACGGAGGGCGTTGCTGTGCATCAGGGAGCTGACATGTCCTTCCAGGCTGCTCCATTCTGGGCAGAACACTGCTTCTCGGGGTCACTCGGAGGTTCACCGTTTACTTACTCATGTATAGACATTGTAGCTGAAGAACCTTGTTTCCACGCAGGGCCTTAGCATCCTGGACAGATACGGACACCACTGCTGGGAGAAGAGAGAGGAGGGAGAAGGGTTCAGAAATTGTCCTCTTGTCCCCTGTCCTGAAGGGGGTCCTGCAGAGAGTGTGAAGCCACTCTGTGAGAACTAACGTGCCCCTCCACCTTGTCAGGTCTGGGGATTGAGTCTGCTGTCCTCGTGGAAGGCTCTCTGTGCATGGTTCAAATTGGTTCAAATTTGACATTGCTGTTTTGCCCTGTTTCCCTTTCAGTGTTTTCCCTAAAAAATAACGTGGCCAGGTGTTATGACAACTCATGGAGGGTTCAGCGTACACCTTCCTCCCTTCTCTCACTGTCTCAGCCCTACCTTGTGTCTCTGTGGAAGCTCGAGGCATTACCGTGCTGTCCTGTTTCAAAGCAGCCCTGTGCCTCAACCTGGAATGTAAACATCATGCCAGTGGTTGACAGGTTGTGACATACTCTGTGACTAGAATGTTCTTTTAGTTGTCAGGGAGGACTAGCTGATGGGCCTGCTTCTTCGAACATTTGCTGGGCTCTGGCGGGTCTTTCTGGGGCCTGGGGAGGCACCTCAGCTCCTGGGGGCAAGTGCTGTCTGTGTGCCTCTGCTCTACTTTCCTTTCCTGGAGGCTAGGCTCGTCCTGCAGCAAGGTGGAGGGTGCAGAGACCTTTGGGAATGGCACAGGTCATAGCTTCCTCTCTGGTGTGACCCAAGCTCACAGCTTCCTCTCTGGCATGACCCAGTCTAGGCTTGTCTTTTGTAGAATGTCTGAGAGCAGAATGAGATCAGGATGGCCACATCAGATCTATTCCCCTTGAAAGGGCATAGAAAAAGTACTCTTCTTCACAGTGAGGAGCTTTTGCCACATCAAAGCTTTCCCTGATGCACTTTTCTCCCTGTATTTGCTAGGTCTAGCATCCTCCTAGACCTCATATATATCTCTATAGTAAGACCAATACTATTGTATTTAGTACTAATAGCACTAAATATTTAGTATTATTAGCACTTAATATTTAGTGCTATTAGTACTAAATAATATTGAATGCTAATACTATTAGTACTACTTAGTACTAATAGTACTAAAAGTACTATTCTTCACAGTGAGGAGCCTTTGCCACATTAAAGCTTTCCCTGATGCACTTTTCTCCCTATATTTGCTAGGTCTAGCATCCTCTTAGACCTCATACATATCTCTACAGTAGGACCAATACTATTGAAAGCCAAATATTTTCAGCTCTTACTATCTACCAGTCTTTATAACTGTTTACCACATATCAACTCATTTAGTCCTCACAGCCAACCAATGATGGAGACATTGTGTTGTGCCCATTTCATAGAGGAGCTCAAGGCACAGAGAGCTCACTTGCTTGCCTTAGGTCACCAGCTGGAGGGAGGTGGGGTTGGGGTTTGAATTTAGGTGGTCTGGCTCTAGTAACATTATGGCCTTCCCAGCGATTTTTGCCCTGACTACCCTGCAGAGTTGTCATGAAGTTCAAATGAGCCAATGGATGATAAAGGACTTGGAAAAGCATAAAACTATTATGCAAACACAAGGTGTTTTATGAACAGCTTGCTCCTTCACCAGATCCTGAGATGACAGTCAGATTTGACTGTTTAATTACTTTAAAGGCAAACCTGTCAGGTGGAGGCAGAGAATATAGGCTCCCTCAGACTTTAAGAACATCTCTGTCTTTCCCAGTGCCTTCAGACAGCTTTGATTTTCTCCTCGCTAAATTCCTGGGCCCTGCTCTATTGAGAATTTTCACTGAGTATCCATTCCTTAGGTAAACAGTGAGACGGCCTCATAAGAATCATAGAGAAAAGCAGGCTTTGAGAACATTGGCCCTTTCAACCCAGGACATTATCCAAACTGGATCTTCCCTGTCCTTGCTTCAATAATTCTCTATGGATCTGTCCTTCATGGCTTTTCATAAAGCTCTGCAAAATCTCTGCTATATGTATTATTTATATATTATATGTCTTGCCCTTCCAACAAAGCCTGTCCACACACAGGCTCTCAGGGAGGATCAACATAGAACTTCAAAATCAAAGCAAGTGAGCAGGAGGGAGTCTGGGTAAAGAGAAGGACCTTAACAATCAGCCTGTGCAGGTCTCCAGGTCCTTCTGCTGGTGTCTCTAGTGGAATGAACATCAGATACCCCATAGTGATGAGGAACTCACATCCTTTTAGATGCCAGCCTCACTGGCTCCCTTCTCTTGACCCCGATGGAGTCAGAGCACATCTAGAGTTGGTCTTCTAACTTTCTCAACAGTCCCATAATTTTCCTGAATGTATCCTGAATTAGGAAGATTAAATATCCAGTAGTATACACAAAACTTGTCTTAGAACCACATCTTTTCTTGAGGTGGAGGGATGCCTAGTTACCATAAGTGGAACTTGACTTTTGTTGATGTCTTGGTTACCTTGAATTGTCCCTGATCTATTCTCACTGAGTTTCTGATTTTTAGGCCCTTATCTGCCTCACTTCCCAGGGGCTTCCACAGAGTTTTCCCTTAAGGTCATTGCTCTGGGATCCTGCCGCCACCTGCCTCTCTTCAGATTTCTCAGGCCTGCTTGTGAAGTTTTCCCTGGCAGTCCTCAAATTGGTGTCACTATGCTTTGCAAGATCCAGCAACAAAAGAGTGTGAATCAGCCAGAATGATCTTAAAAACAATCAACTTGGCTCCATCTGTGATCAAAACATCACTCTTATGATCTAAAATCCAAACACTTAGGAGGAAATCTGTGAGGTCATAGTCATGTTTCAACTATTTTAAAAAGCATCTTTATTTTCTGTTCTTTTCCTTTTTAGCCCTGAGAACCTAAGCGAAAGGCCCCAAGGAAATGTAAATGTTACATAAAATGAATAAAAGTCTTTTAATGCTTATAGTAATAAATCATATAATAAAGTGGTGACTATAAGTTGAGCCTCTACCAAGGTATGTGTTATAGATTTCATCTCCTTTAATAATACAAAACTGATCAGCCAGTGAAGACTATAGAAGTGGGAAGCTGAAGAACCAGAAGTCAGTACTACAGGAAAAATGAGTGTTCTAAGTTCGACTGAAGGCCATCAGTTCCTTCTGATCACAAGGCAGGAAGTGCAAAGGTTTTTCTTCCTGGGAAAGTAGGGATGGAGACAGTCTGGGTGCCAGCATCCCTCACACAATACCTGGAATAGATCAGCAATAGAACAGTGTGGGGACAGGACCCAGGGCTCAGAGAATCACATAGTTCAGCCATATCATCTGGTCAGCAAGCAAGAATGGAGAGCCTGTGATTTGCTAGGTCTCGATTTAACTGCTGGGGAGAGAGAAGGATACTCAGTAAAATGTAAGTCCTGGTAGCCTCCCCTAAGGACCTTTTAGATGTAGGAGAAACCATTGAAATACACATAAATTATTAAAATTAGACAAGAATAAAGGCACAGGTAAGTAGGACATACAAAATGTTCTAGAGTATGGGATGTTTAGGAACCTAAATAAAACTCAATGGATAAAGATGGCCGCATTTCAGTAGACTGCTCATTAGGGTTTCTAGCACTATGCTAAGTGTTATGGGAATCACCTAAATTGTGACACAAGTTTCTTTAGAAATAATTTGCATCCAGTAAGAGAGACAGAAAGTACACTGGACCACAAGCTGCCAAAGTGTTGGGCTTGGAGACACAGCTTATAAAGCCAAGAGAGCATTGCTTCAGGGGAGGATGTCCCTTTAAATTCCTCTTCTGTTCTCTTTCTGTTCACAGCTCCTTGGCTGGCATGATGTGCCCCTCTTGAGGACAACTGGGAAGTCATGGTAGGAGGGGGGCTCTCAGATGCCACCTGCTACATTTAACAGGGACTTAGGGTGGCTGATGAGCTCCACAGCTCATCCTTAATTAGGAAAGCCGCTAAAAACGCCACCAGAGAGCCCTGCCCCAACGCTGAGAAGCTGTCTGTTTGCTAATGCGAATTGCTTGGGTTGATTGATACTTGTTTTGCGATTCCTTCCGTCAGCTTTCTCTGGTCCGGCCATCTGTTTTCTACCCAACAGGAGGCACGTTGGCTCCGATCCTTGCCTCATTTGCAGTGGAGGCGACTTAATGGTGGGTTGGGGGCTTGAACTGGGGTTGGCAGGGATGTGCTTTTGGCACAGAATCGTCTCTGAGAGAATGCAGCCATCATGGGCTGGAAAGACTTCTTGGGCTTTGGGTTATAGTGTCTGAGATTCAAAGCCAAAGTGAGCAGAGGACCTTCTGATGATGCTTCTGGAGCTCCTGGGAAGAAGCTCATCTTCCTTGTATAAGTCCATTCAGCTGCCCTTCCCACTCAGTATCCCAGCGACCTGGGCATGTTGTGGTCTGCCCACTGGAAAAAGATTACACTTTATTATTCTGAGTCACAGCCCATCTTTCTTTGGCAATAATCACATAAAGAACATTATATTGGAGAGGGGAAACAAGAAGGTAAGGTTGGAGGCACACCCACATACAATCTTCCATATAAAAGATCTGGGGGCAGTGTAGAAGCATTAATGATGAATTCATTTAAATTATGTTACCAAGAGTAGCCCTGAACAATTAAGAGTTTAAAATGGCCTTTAGAGTTTTAAATCATCAGCAAAGTCTTTAGAAGGGAAGCAACTCATGATGTGATCCTTAATGCCTGGATAATATTTGGATAAGCGAAGCAACAAGGAATGGGTAGAGAAGAAATCTATTTAACACATAAATACATATGTATGCTATGCATATGGGCTAAACTTTGCTTTAATAATAGTCTGGCTAGAAAAAATGCTAAGTTGCCAAACTATGTTTGCTAAATTTTCTCCCCAGCATTAATGTTAGGATGTTGCTGGAAACCACAGAGGAGGAAGACTTTCAGCCCCCAGAGGGAAACAGCAGGAAGAGCTCATCTGTGCTAGGCAGGATCTGCTGTGTCAGCTGGAGCAAAGGGGTTGGGCTGGTTGCTGATTTCAGAGCTATGGGTAGAAGGTAGAGGGGCAGGGGGAGGCCCAGCAGCTGCCACCACCAGCATGCCAAGCTCTGGTTCCATGCAGGGGGTCTGAGGTACACAAAGGAGAGTCCAATGCATTATATGTCTGGGATATTTGGCAATGGCATAAATCCAGCCATTGGTAGGAATGTAGGAAGCCATAAGCAATTCCAGAGACTCATAAGAATTGAGAGTACCAAGGCCCTTTGTAACCAAGCTGGAGATCTGGCACATCACTAGTGGTGGTGGGAAGAAAAATGTTGACTAGGGAAAGAGGCAGAAGTGCAGTCATATGCCGTGGAAGAGTTGGGAATGGTGTGCACTGAGGAATCCAAGGGTTTGAGGAGCAGAGGGTTTTCCTTTGGCATTTGGCACGTGGACTCACAGGATGGAGTTAAGGCCCATATATGCCATCTCCGTTCAGTAAAGGCCGGCTGATTTGACTTCTCAGTGCTTCCTGCCTCTGGCAGAGTAGGCCAGAAAGAGGGGCTAAAGGTGAAAGAGGACATCGGCTGTCCTTACGAAGCTGTAGGGTGCTGTGACATCTAGAGCAGGGAAGAAGAGAGCGCCTGAACAGCCTATTTATTAAATGTTTTCCAGAAAGAAAGAAAAAAATCCTCACTCCATAGGCCAAAGAAGACTCCCAGTAAGGAAATATGAGACTTTGTGACGCTGTAAAAGGGAGATGCAGGGAGTAATGGCAGGAATTACCACTCTGAATTTAGCAGCTTACAAAGTTGACAATAGTAGAAAAAACCCAAACCCTGCTAGGTGAGGATCCAAGTTCAGTACTTACAAATCAAGAAAGAAAACAGAATTTTGTTGTTGTTGTTTTATTTAATTACTTTTCTTTGCTGAAGATTTAGTATTTCACTTATGGTTGAAAATGTATGTTAACAACTTCTTAAAAACTTAATACTAGGGGCACCTGGGTGGCTCAGTGGGTTAAAGCCTCTGCCTTCAGCTCAGGTCATGATCCCAGGGTCCTGTGATCGAGCCCCACATTGGGCTCTCTGCTCTACAGAGAGCATGCTTCCTCCTCTCTCTCTGCCTGCCTCTCTGCCTACTTGTGATCTCTGTCTGTCAAATAAACAAATAAAATCTTTAAAAAAAATTAATAGTCGTTAATCGGTAGTTAACAAATTACTAATTTGTTTTATTTTTATTTTTTTAAAAGATTTTATTTATTTATTTGACAGAGAGATAGAAAGAGAGCCCAAATAGACAGAGCGGCAGGCAAAGGGAGAAGGAGAAACACGCTCCCTGCTGAGCAGGGAGCCTGACATGGGGCTTGATCCCAGGACCCCAGGATCATGACCTGAGTTGAAGGCAGCTGCTTAAACAACTGAGCCACCCAGGTCCCCCAAATTTGTTTTAAAATAAAAACTATATGATGTATATATATATATGTTCATACATATACATATACACATATACACACACATACATATGCACATACATATATGGCACTCAAATATCACTTGTATATTTAATATGCAACCCAAGTATTCCTAATTCCTTTAGTTTTGGATCAACCTTTGGTTTGCTATGAAAATAAAATGATTTTGGGCTCCCATCCTTTGCACTGTCGGATATTTTGCATCAAAATGTGGTATTTTGCATTAGGGTAAGTGTATGTGTTGGGAGGATGGACACTGAGTTTCCCTTGTCAATGTTCACTCCAGAATTCTACTCCTACTGCATTCTCAGACCCTGCTTGGATCCTGTGTAGCTGCTCTGTCCTTTTTTTTTTTTTTTTCTTTCCAGCATTATTTAGATATAATTGACACATAACAATGTGTAAGTGTAAGGTATACAACATGTTGATTTGATACATTTACAAATTGCAAAATGACTGCCCATTGGTATTAGCTGCCACTTCCATCCTGTCACATAGTTACCAGTTCCTTTTTGGGGGATGAGAATATTTAAGATCTATTGTCTTAGCAAAATTCAAGTATATGATATGGTGTTATTAGCTATAATCACCAGGCTATACGCTAGTCCCCAAACTTACTAATTTTATAATGGGGATCTTGTACCCTTTGAGGAGTACCTCCCAATTTTCCCTGTACCCCAACCCCTGGGAATCACCACCTTACTCCCTGTTTCTCTGGGTTTGTCTATTTTACGTTCCACATATGAGTGATATCATACAATATTTATCTTTCTCTGACTTATCTCACTCAGCCTTATGCCTTTGAGGTCCATCCAAGTTGTAAGTGGCAGAATTTCCTTCTTCTTAATGGCTTAGTAATATTTCATTATAGAGATGTACACACCACATCTTCTTTATTCATTCATCTGTTGACAGACACTTGGGTTGTTTCCATATCTGGGCTATTGTGAATAACACCACAATAAATATAGAGGTGCACATATCTTTTCAATATCTGGTTTTCATTTCTTTTGGCTATATGGCCAGAAATGGAATTGCTGGATTATATGGTAGTTCTATCCTTAATTTCTTGAAGACCCTCCATACTGTTTTCCATAGTGACTCCACTACTTTACAGCTCCACCAATAGTGCATGAAGGTTTTCTTTTCTCCTTATTCTTGCCAACACTTGTCATTTCTTATCTTTTTGATACTAGCCATTCTAACAGGTGTAAAGTGATACCTTATTGTGGTTTGATGTGCATTTCCCTGATAATCAGCGATGTTGAATACCTTTTCATGTGCCTGTTGGCCATCTGGATCTTTTCTTTGGAGAGATATTTATTTGCTTCCTCTGCCCATTTTTAAATCAGGTTATTATTTTTGTGTGTGTGTGTGATTGGCTTCTGTGAATTCTTTACATATTTTAGATAAGAACCCCTTATCAGTTATATGGTTTGGAAATATCTTCTCCCATTTGTACGTTATTTTTTCACTTGGTGATAATATCTTCTGTTGTGTAGAAACTTTTTAGTTTCATGTAGTCTCTCTTGTCCAGTTTTTTTTTTTCCTGTTTTTGACTCTTGTTCTTGCTGTCACATACAGGAAATTGCTGTCATGACACATGTGAGGGAGACTGACTCAAAGCATCTCAGACGTCAGGATTTAGAATGTCCTGAAGGTTCAAGGAAGACTTCTAAGAAGAAATAAAGCTCAAGTTGAATCTCAAAGGGTCATTAAGATAAGCCAGGTACAGAAGGAAAAAACAGCTTTCTAGGCACAGAGAATTCTATAGGAGAGAGTGTGGAGGCATGGGACAGCAGTTTGCAGTCATGTATGATGTCATTAGAGTAGAGGGCAAGGCACATCCATGCAGGGCATGAGAGAGAAAAGGAGACTGGAAGCAGTCATAGCAATCCTCTTTATCTTGCAAAGAACCTTGAACTTTATCCTGTGTACAGTAGGGAGCTATTAAGCAGGAGATGGTCTGTGGTGAGCCATGGGCTTTAGTTCAGTTTTATGACAATGAAAACAACAAAGCTGAGCTGGGTCAAGACCAGTAGGAGGAGAATTAGTTAAAAATGCAGTTGTAAATAGCTCAAGCAAGAGACGATGCAGCTTGACTAGAGTGGGAGGAGATCAGAGAGACCAAGTTGGTGTTGGCAATCCATGGGATGTCAGTGAGATCTCAAGGCCTGACTGTGAAGTTTGGGTACCTTCCTCCCCCCAAAAGCATCAGCATATCTTCTGGCAGCCCACCTGGTGCCATGTCAGAAAGCTCTACCTCCCCGCAGATGAAACTATAACCATAGATTGAGAAGACCTCCCATGGAAAATGGTGCAAGTTGGTGAATCTGTTGAGTAATTCAGGCTGCAAATAAGGGAATATTCCAACCTGAATGGACTTAAACAATGACAGAATCATCTCGTGTAATAAGAAGTCCTGAGACAGGGATGCAAGCTCATGGGCTGACTACATCAGCAGGTATCTCAGGAGCTCAGCTGTGTCAAGAGCTCTGGGCGTGTTTTCCTTCTGCTCTACCATCATCAGCTCAAGAGCTTGTCCTTGCTTAGGTGCCCACAAAACCTGCCATTATATTCCTACTTGAATACTTCCAAGGGCAGAACATAGCTTCTTGCCTTATGTCTCTCTTTCAAAATGAGGACACTTATCCCCAAAGCTCTCAAAAAACACTCCCCATCTCTTTCTGGCCAGAATTGATGTCCATAACTCAATTAATGGCAAACCAATGGTGAAAGAAATAGGACAACCATGATTAGCTTAGACCAATTCAGAAAAACCCTTCACCTGGAGGAGGTGACAGGGCTGTTTTCTCCTGATGCACATAGCTGAATGGAGGAAAGTAGGAAAACTGCTGACCATGTCCTGACTTCTGTTAGGAAGGAGAGAGGAAGACATCTAATGTTGGGTAGACAAATAACATGGCTGGAAAGATAATCAGGGATCTAGTACACAAATAAGCAGATCTCTTAGTTCCAGAAAGTGAAGTCTACAAGACTCACAGTCCTTAAGCTTTGGAGGTACAGACCCAGGGGAGGGCATGGGAGATGGCGAGGTATGTAGTTCTAGGGATCTCTAGAACTTCTTTCTGAGATCCAGGAGAGCTGAAAGGCAAGCAGCTGGTGAGGAGGGCTCAGAAGAAGATCACCAGCTTGCTAAAGCAAGAGTAAAATAAACTGCTTTTCAGGGTTAGTATCACAGTGACAGCAAAAGACAAGGAAAATGCATTTCCCTGCCATTCTAAAAATAGAATCCCAACAGAAAGGGTGCCATTTATTAGTCCAGAGTTTGTCAAGGCCTTGGGTTCCATCACCAGCAAGGTTTCACTAGCTTAAAGCGGGTTGAGTAGATGTGATATGTGGAAGGTTTCTTAGGGTCTTTGGAACCTATGGCAGTCCTTTATGTGTTACGTGACTCACCTCCAATGTCCCACTCAGGCTTCTTGGTGAAGACATGCCTCAGTCCTCCTCCCTCTCCTGCAGATGAACATTTGAGTCTTAGGAAGAATCAGATGCCTTAGCTGAGGTCACATAGCTGACAAATGGTCAAGCGAGAACTAGAGTACACTCTATGCTGCTTCTGCTCATAAAACGACCAACCATCCAAGAGCTCGGAACAGTGCCTGAGATGGGCTTACTTAGAAGGGAGAAAAAGAGTAAATACTCAAGAGAATAAAGCCCAGAAAGGGAGAGAGAGAAAGGTACTGATCCATCCCTCTCGACCTCCCTCCCTCCATACCACCGGGCCTTGCTGTTCTAAGTGTCCAGCCCCTGTTCACAGAAAAGAAAGAAGAGATGTGTGTACCAGAGGGGTCGGGGTCAGAGGCAGAGATATCTGCCCTTCCAAAAGACACTTTTACACCTCATTATGTTCTCCTTTTTCTCCCAAGAAGAATAAAGTGAACACACAGCTCTGGCATGTCTGTCTCCCGGCACCTCACTCCTGGGCTCCTGGGCTGCCCCTCCCCACTGCATAGCCTCCTTCTTTATCCCTTCACACCAAACACTTTCAAAGTTAATTTCTAAAAGCTGGGAACACTTGATAGTTTTAATTAATCCTATGCCTGGGGAAATATGATTTTGTGCATCTGAGGCCTCTCAGCTTCTCTGGATAGATAACTTGTTCTGGGTAATGCCAGCGTTTCCAATTTAGCTGTGATTGTGCCAACGACTCGTTTGTTTGTTTGTTTATTACCTAAAAGAGAAGCTAACACTGATGTGTGTGTCCTCAGGAAGAGATTTCTGGTTTTCCTAATAATGCTTCTTAGTTAAGCAGCACTTTATGCTTTTCATGGTCCTCTCATGTTAGCTTCCCTGTGTCAGTGCCGTGAGGCAGGGAGGGAATACATGCTATTCCCTCATGTAGAGAGGGAGAAACTGAGGCTCAGAGAGGTTTGTTGGCTTGTGAGGTGCAAACCAGAGCTGATTGACTTACAGATTAGGATTCTTTATAGAACTTTATAGAACAGATTTTTCTTTCCCTGGGAATTTCAGTCAGATAATGTGCTGCCTATTGCCAGGAGGGATGGCTGGAAAGGTGACTTGTGGTCACTATTAATCTGAAGAGCCTTTTGTTCTTTGGGAAATATTCTTTGCTGCCATGCAGAACCTCTGAGGTTCAAACTGATGAGACACTAGATCTGTGTCACAATTCTCCATGCCCTTCCTCGGTCCTCTCCAGTCCAGGAAGTGCAAAGCACAAGTCATTCTACTAAAATTTGAGAGATTCTTGGAGTGTGACCCCAACTTGAGCTATCTTCTGCAATAGATCTGTTCAACTATTATATGAACTGGGTCTCGTTTGGTTCAAAGTGGTGGAAATCCAACCCAAACCAGCTTCATCATAACTGAAGAATTTAATTCTACATCTGGTATCAGATGTGGTTTGCTGCAGGGACTCAAGTAATATCACCGCAATTCAATTTCTCTTCTTCTCTCTTTAGTCTCCATTCCTAGGCAAGCTCTCCCTTTGTGGTTGAAAGATGACTGCAGTGGCTACAGTTCACTTCAAATTTTTGACACCAGAGAAAGGCTTTTCCTGGTGGTTCTCACAGAAGCCATGAAAATTCCTCTGACCTGTTTGGTGAAGTCATATGCCCATTCTGTACCAATCTGTGATGATCTGATTGGCCGGGCCAAGTTCATACGCTTTGCAGCTGGTGCTGGGGATGGACTCAACCCCACATAGTAGTTCATGGATCAAGAATGGGAAAGGGATCCCCTGGGAAAAATTAGAATAAAATTATCAGTGGAGGAGGAATGGATACTTGGCAATGCTCCCTTTCCCTGCAAAAGAAAAGTGTGTCCTGCTTCCTTTTCTCATGTGGACTTGTAAGCTAGAATGATTACATTCATCTCCCGTAATAAGAGATGCAGGACATTATTTTTCTGATTGAGTCCTCAGCCTACAGCTAGGTTTTAGACACCTGATATTAGTATCTTTCTTGGATCTTTCTGCAGACTCTTCCTAAACTAAATTTTTATTTTCTATGTCTTGAGATTAGGAATTCTAAATTCTTTGATTAAAAATGACATTCCCCCTATCAAAACCTTGCTTACTGATAATTTAGACTCCTGCTCCCCAACCAGTTACCCTACTCTAAGCATCACTAGCAGCAGCTTTTACTCTTCTATTCTGCCATAACTTGCTCCTACTTTTTTGGGGAAGACTCCTTTTTTTTTTTTTTGATCCATTTTTTTATTCAAGTATAATTAACATATAGTGTTAGTTTCAGGTGTACAGTATAATGATTCAGAAATTCTACATGCTTTTTAGTGCTCATCAAGATAAGTGTACTCTTTCTTCATCAAGATAAAAAGCTTCTTCACAAAGGAGGAAAGTGTCAACAAAACAAAGAGGCAACCCACAGAATGGGAGAAGATATTCACAAATGACACTACAAAGGGCTGATATCCAAGATCTATAAAGAACTCCTCAAACTCAACACTCAAAGAACAGATAATCACGTCAAAAAAATGGGCAGAAGAAATGAACAGACACTTCTCCAAAGAAGACATAGAATGGTTAACAGACACATGAAAACATGTTCATCATCATTAGCCATCAGGGAGATTCAAATCAAAACCACATTGAGATACCACCTTACACCAGTTAGAATGACCAAAATCAACAAGACAGTAAACAACAAGTGTTGGAGAGGATGTGGAGAAAGGGGAACCCTCTTACACTGTTGGTGGGATTGCAAGTTGGTGCAGCCATTTTGAAAAACAGTGTGGAGATTCCTTAAGAAATTAAGAATGGAGCTTCCCTATGACCCTGCAATTGCACTATTGGGTATTTACCCCAAAGATGCAGCTGGAGTGAAAAGGAAGACCATCTGTACCCCAATGTTCCTAGCAGCAATGGCCACAGTTGCCAAACTGTGGAAAGAGCCAAGATGCCCTTCAACAGATGAGTGGATAAAGAAGATATGGTCCATATATACAATGGAGTATTATGCCTCCATCAGAAAGGATGAATACCCAACTTTTGTATCAACATGGACGGGACTGGAGGAGATTATGCTGAGTGAAATAAGTCAAGCAGAGAGAGTCAATTATCATAAGGTTTCACTTACTTGTGGAGCATGAGGAATAACAAGGAAGACATTAGGAGAAGGAAAGGAAAAGTGCCTTGGGAGAAATTGGAGGTGGAGAAGAAGGATAAGAGACTATGGACTCTGAGAAACAAACTGAGGGTTTTGGAGGGGAGAGTTGTGGGTGTTACATGAGCCTGGTGGTCAGTATTACGGAGGGTACATATTGCATGGAGCACTAGGCGTGGTGCATAAACAATGAATCTTGGAACACTGAAAAAATAAAATTAAATTAAAAAATAAACTGTATTTTTAATTTTTTAGTGTATTTTTTTATTTTGTTCCGTTAGCCACTGAACATACATAATTAGTACAGAATTAGTTTTTGATGTAGTGTTCAATGATCCACGAGTTAAGTGTAACACCTAGCAATCATCACAGCATGTGCCCTCCTCAATATCCATCACCCTGTTACTTCTTCCCCCCATACTCCTCCCCTCTGGAACTCTCAGATTGTTTCCTGGGGTCCATAGTCTCTCATGGTTCATCTCTCATTCTGATCTCTCTCCATTTGGATTTCCCTCCCTTCCCCTATGGTCCTCCATGCTATTGCTTATGTTCCACATATGAGTGAAACCATATGATAATTGTCTTTCTCTCCTTGACTTACTTCACTTAACATAATCCCTTCCAGTTCCAACCATGTCGATGCAAATGGTGAGTATTCATCTTTTCTGATGGCGGAATAATAGTCCATTATATGCATGTACCACATCTTCTTTATGCATTCATCTGTTGAAGGGCATCTCGGCTCCTTCTGCAGTTTGGCTATCGTGGACATTGCTGCTATGCATTTTGGGGTGTATGTGCCCCTTCCTTTTACTACATCTGTACCTTTGTGGTAAATACCTATTAGTGCAATTATTGGGTTGTAGGGTAGCTCTATTCTTACCATCTGGAGGAAACTCCATACTGTTTTCCAGAGTGGCTGTACCAGCTTGCATTACCACTAATAGTGTAAAAATGTTCCCCTTCCTCCACATCCTCACCAACATTTGGGAAGACTCCTATTAAATGAATATCTTTTGGTCTTTTTTTTTTTATAGCCAATTTTTCTTTTCTGTCTCCACTGCCCCATGCATGCATGTTCTCTTGGAAATAGAAATGCACCCTGGGGCAATTAGAACAGGTCCTTTTCAGCTTCTCTACATGCTCACTTGGCTGGGATGGAAAATAAACACAGAATATTTTTTTTCTTTTTTTTTTAAATTTTATTTTTTATAAACATATATTTTTATCCCCAGGGGTACAGGTCTGTGAATCGCCAGGTTTACACACTTCACAGCACTCACCATAGCACATACCCTCCCCAATATCCATAACCCCACCCCCCTCTCCCAACCCCCCTCCCCCCATCAACCCTCAGTTTGTTTTGTGAGATTAAGAGTCACTTATGGTTTGTCTCCCTCCCAATCCCATCTTGTTTCATTTATTCTTCTCCTACCCCCTTAACCCCCCATGCTGCATCTCCTCTCCCTCATATCAGGGAGATCATATGATAGTTGTCTTTCTCCGATTGACTTATTTCGCTAAGCATGATACCCTCTAGTTCCATCCACGTCGTCGCAAATGGCAAGATTTCATTTTTTTGATGGCTGCATAGTATTCCATTGTGTGTATATACGACATCTTCTTTATCCATTCATCTGTTGATGGACATCTAGGTTCTTTCCATAGTTTGGCTATTGTAGACATTGCTGCTATAAACATTAGGGTGCACGTGCCCCTTCGGATCACTACGTTTGTATCTTTAGGGTAAATACCCAGCAGTGCAATTGCTGGGTCATAGGGTAGTTCTATTTTCAACATTTTGAGGAAGCTCCATGCTGTTTTCCAGAGTGGTTGCACCAGCTTGCATTCCCACCAACAGTGTAGGAGGGTTCCCCTTTCTCCGCATCCTCGCCAGCATCTGTCATTTCCTGACTTGTTAATTTTAGCCATTCTGACTGGTGTGAGGTGATATCTCATGGTGGTTTTGATTTGTATTTCCCTGATGCCGAGTGATATGGAGCACTTTTTCATGTGTCTCTTGGCCACCTGGATGTCTTCTTTGCAGAAATGTCTGTTCATGTCCTCTGCCCATTTCTTGATTGGATTATTTGTTCTTGGGGTGTTGAGTTTGCTATGTTCTTTATAGATTTTGGACACTAGCCCTTTATTTGATATGTCATTTGCAAATATCTTCTCCCATTCTGTCAGTTGTCTTTTGGTTTTGTTCACTGTTTCCTTTGCTGTGCAAAAGCTTTTGGTCTTGATAAAATCCCAATAGTTCATTTTTGCCCTTGCTTTGCTTGCCTTTGGTGATGTTCCTAGAAAGATGTTGCTGCGGCTGAGGTCAAAGAGGTTGCTGCCTGTGTTCTCCTCAAGGATTTTGATGGATTCCTTTCTCACATTGAGGGCCTTCATCCATTTTGAGTCTATTTTCCTGTGTGCTGTAAGGAAATGATCCAATTTCATTTTTCTGCATGTGGCTGTCCAATTTTCCCAACACCATTGATTGAAAAGGCTGTCTATTTTCCATTGGACATTCTTTCCTGCTTTGTCGAAGATGAGTTGACCATAGAGTTGAGGGTCTATTTCTGGGCTCTCTATTCTGTTCCCTTGATCTATGTGTCTGTTTTTGTGCCAGTACCATGCTGTCTTGATGATGACAGCTTTGTAATAGAGCTTGAAGTCCGGAATTGTGATGCCACCGACTTTGGCTTTCTTTTTCAATATTCCTTTGGCTATTCGAGGTCTTTTCTGGTTCCATATGAATTTTAGGATTATTTGTTCCATTTCTTTGAAAAAAATGGATGGTACTTTGATAGGAATTGCATTAAATGTGTAGATTGCTTTAGGTAGCATAGACATTTTCACAATATTTATTCTTCCAATCCAGGAGCATGGAACATTTTTCAATTTCTTTGTGTCTTCCTCAATTTCTTTCATGAGTACTTTATAGTTTTCTGTGTATAGATTCTTAGTCTCTTTGGTTAGGTTTATTCCTAGGTATCTTATAGTTTTGGGTGCAATTGTAAATGGGATGGACTTCTTAATTTCTCTTTCTTCTGTCTTGTTGTTGGTGTAGAGAAATGCAACTGATTTCTGTGCATTGATTTTATATCCTGACACTTTACTGAATTCCTGTACAAGTTCTAGCAGTTTTGGAGTGGAGTCTTTTGGGTTTTCCACATATAGTATCATATCATCTGCAAAGAGTGATAGTTTGACTTCTTCTTTGCCGATTTGGATGCCTTTAATTTCCTTTTGTTGTCTGATTGCTGAGGCTAGGACTTCTAGTACTATGTTGAATAGCAGTGGTGATAACAGACATCCCTGACGTAAACACAGAATATTACCCACTGAGTCAATATGAAGAGCAGTACATGCGATTATTACTGGTGCTGTGCCAACTACTTCAAATAAAGTAAGTATCAGTCTCAGTCTTTTCTTTTTATGAATCAGAAAATCATGAGCATGTTTAAGATCTTCTGGGAGGTGATATCACTTTACTGGCCTGTCCATGTTGTTTGGCCAGTGGCTGGATTATAGGGACACCACAATCCCAAGAGACACAGTCTCATGAGAACAGCCTTCTGAAGCTCTTCCCTGTAGGCCCTTAGTAATAAGTGAGAGTCCTCTCACTTATTTACTCAAACACTCAATTCAAATGTCTATGATTTATTCACCAAAAGTGCTTTTTCTCATTATTTCAATTATTTTTTCCCCTGATTCAGGAGAACCTCTAGTAGTAGAAAGGGTGCAGGTGTGTAAGCATTTAGAAAACTTTTTTTTTATGGAAAACGTTTTTAATAAATCATGGTATTATTGAGTGAAAAATGGAAGTTGGCAGGCAAGGCCAAAGGTAGAGATAAGCAGTGGTGAATTCACAGATCCAACTGAGGCAGGTCTTCTGGCTGAGCCCAGCAGTCTTGGAGGCCAGTGGCTACTCTGAATAGAGACTGGCCAGAACTGGAGAGTTCCAGCACTTGTGTTATTATCCTGGGTGAGATGAATCTCTTGATGGTAGGAATGGCATCATCACCTTGTCATTCTCTCAAAGGACTTGCAAACACATTGAGAACTCAGTGGGTATGGATAAATGAATGAATGAATGAATGAATGAATGAATACATGAAAGAACAAATGAATTAATGAAGGAACGAGACACTGTAAAAACGTGGTCAGTGTGATGACTCACAAATGTCTGGTGTGACAACTATTTCATTTATTACTTGTGAATTAGGGACCTAAGGGTACTATGAACCTTGATATTTCCTGACACTGAAAAGTCATCAAGTGTAACAACTTTTGCTGAAATTAGATATTTTTACACAATCAAATTCCCTAAAACTCATTCCTTTCCCTTAGAGGACCTTTCAGGTGACTCTTCCAGCCTTTCAAGAGGATGAAAAAGTGGGGCCAGATGCCAGGATTTTTCTCCATATAATGAGTCTGCTCTGGTTCAGAGGCAAGGACAACGTGACTATGTTGTCAGCCTGGAGCAACTTCTGCGTTTTGGGAATTCTCTTGTATCCAGTTATGAGATGCCTGCTGGAAAACTGGGAAATAGTTCTACATGACCCACTTGTGACAGCACATCCAAGATCCCAGTGTTTTACTCACTGAGTTCACAAGAAACTGAATTATTTTTAGCTGGAGTCACACTGGAATCTGGCTCAGAAGTCTGATTTCTCAGGCCTAGTGCTATCCCCCCAATGTTTTCCCTTTTATGACTCCTATAGGACCTTCCTCAGGGGCCCATGCTGGGTCTTGGGGCTCCCCTTTCTGGGAGAGCAAGGGGAGCTCTTCTCCATAGCCTTCAGTGATCCTAGCATACTATTGGAGTATCTCTTGTAAGAAGATCTCACCCATGCTCTTCTATCCTACTCTTCCTGCAGGCAGACTGTTCTGACAAACACAAAGAAGCTGAGTAATGGGAAACGAATGCTTCAGACAGTAGAACAGGAGGATGCTAATTGATAAATAAGTATTTGCTGAATTAAACCAGAAACTTGGGAAAATCATCAGGGGACATGGGGGCAATGAAAAGCCTCCAGATCTGTCCCTGATGATGGAAGGGGAAGAAGTAAGGTGTGGGAATAGGGCAGAATGGACTGCTGCAAATTGTTTTAGGATTGGGCAAACCTAGATTTGAATCCTGGCTTCGTGTCTTATTAGTTAAATATGACCTTTGGATAGCTCAGTCAACGTCATACAGTGTGTGTGTCTTTTTGTTAATGTGAGGATGGTGTCTGCCTTACATAGTTGTTGGGAGAATTAACTGAAACAATCCATCATTCATTCATTCATTTAGTAAAAAGCATGTGTCAGGGTTAGGTGAATGCCTAATTGAGTTCCTGGCAGAGCTCGGTTTTATTTAAAATGATATATTTGACCTCTTTCTTGAGACCTTGGTTTCCTCCCAGGAGCCATGAGGGGTGATGGTCTCTAAGGATTTTTCCAGCTCTCACATTTAATAATACAGATATCACCTTCCCAGTGTGGTGAGCCTGGCCATGGAAACTCCAGCTTTCTGGCCGAGTGTAGTGCCATGTGCTCTGCTGCAGGCACAGATTTGTCCCCAGGAGTCAGCCTCCCCAGCCCTGTGCCTGAGCTCTGTCATCTGCTGGCTTTTGGGGAAACCGCGCCTGTGCAGAGGTTCGGAGCCTGTTAGCATCAGCTGGCATTTACAAGTGACACTTAAAGGTCACCTCAATCCTCCTGCTGGGGAATCAGGGAGGGAAGGTGCAGCAGAGAACGTGGACTTGGGCTGAATCTAATGAGCCTGGGCAAGTAGCAGGGAGGCTGCAAGCATAGGGCAGGAGAGTGGGGAGGGCTTTCCTTAGTAGGAGCTGTTGGGGGAGTTCAGGGTGTGAGTGATGCCCACAAGGGTTGAGGAGGATCTATTCAGCAGTGAGAAGAGAGGGGTATTTGAACTAATGGGTTTCATCCCCACCAGTGTGGGCATATTAAGGTCCTGGGGTTTGTGTCCTCTAAAAGGTGTTATTGAGGAGGAAAATGTTGGTGGAATGTGCAGGGAGAAAATACCTCTAGGTCATTCCTTAGAAAGCCTGTATCCTGCCGAAGGGACAAGTCCACCATCTGGTTAGAAAGGTTCATTAAGCATATTTTCTGAACCAACAATTAGGGCATATTATCATATAATCTGACTGACTGATAGTCTATCATGTGGAGAGATAATGAACATCCTATTTGAAATTAAGGCTGCCTATTTGAAATTGAGGAAAATAGGAGACACTTGGAACCCATGTAAACAGGTGGCTGGGAATAGTGTTTTTGTTCCCAGTCAAAGGAGATAATGCTGCTATTGGAAGCCAAAAGGGCAGCACACTGAGAACTCTTTGATGATGAGTGCCTTGGGTAATGTCAGCTCTGCCAACTGGGAACCGCCCATTAGTTTCTCCTTTCCTTCCTGTAAGCGGTCCTCAACCGTGCTCCAGCAGCGTGAACCTTCACCCTCTTGCTGCCACCTTCCTCTTATGCCCTGAGGATGACCCGGCCCCACCATGTCTCGTGAGAGGGTGCATGCCTACTTCTGGGCATACTGGACCTTGGGAAGGGCAGTCTGTCCAAAGTGGGAGGCTGACTG
Organism: Lutra lutra; assembly: GCF_902655055.1. Taxonomy (NCBI): domain Eukaryota; kingdom Metazoa; phylum Chordata; class Mammalia; order Carnivora; family Mustelidae; genus Lutra; species Lutra lutra. The sequence goes on along the minus strand of NC_062279.1, from coordinate 43,933,925 downwards.
CAGGTGGCTAAGATGGGAGGCACAGCAGCCATGGGAGTGACCTACACCTCTCTCACAGGGGAGGCATTTTCATGTGGTTCTCTGCTCTAGGGGGTTCTCTGCTTTTTGTAATAAATCAGAAGATCACAGAAATTGGCTTATTTTCTATCTTTCATATAAAGCCGACCCACTGCCAACTCCTGGTCTGTCATATAAACCTAAACAAATGTTGAATGTAAAATGACAAACTATGTGAATGCTTTCCCGATCTCCCTGCCTTCTTGATCTCCTCATGCTCAGCAGAGTGCCCAGCAGAGAGGACTCTCTTACTGCATGTCTGAGGAATGCTCAGGAATGGGTGAATAGCCAGCTGGGCATGGTCCACGGAAAGCCCTACTGGTCCTCAAGCTCTTCCCTTGCCCTCCCTTATTGCACGCAAAGCTGCATCATTTCCTTCTTTGAGGACCATTCTGCTGTGTCTGAAGGAGTCCCCTGATAAAATGCAAACACCCTGGGGAGGGTCTCAAATGCATTAAGCTAAAATCACATTAAGCCGCTGTCAGTTTTAGCCGGGACATTTTAGCGGGGATTAATTTATCAGGCCTCTTTCAGATGTGACACCTGGTTGAGAGGGATTTGGATTTAGGAGAGAAGGGGGCTGATGGCAGGAAACAGAAGAAGAGACAGACAAGAAAGCTCTAAGAAGGGAAATTAGCTACTGTAGGAGGCTTGCTTGTGTGGGGGACTGATGGGCGCTGGCGGCGATGTGGCCGTGGAGCTGGTTTTTTTAGGAAAGAAAGTGAGTAGAAAGCACACCTGGCAGGACAGAGGATGGATGGAGCTGCTGAAGGAAGGCTTGTAGGGCCCTGGAGGCCTGGCTGACCCATAGCTGTGTGGAGGTCAGTCTAAGGGGCTGGGAGCCTCCTTCCTGGTGTATTAAGACCCAGGAACCAGGGCAGCCAGGGACATCTCAGGAGCTGTGCAAGCAGCAGGTGGGAGCAGCGGGGAGTCCCCAGAAGCAGCAAACAGCCATTCCGCCATCCTTTGCTCTGATCTGTGAGTTGCTTTGTGCACTACTACTTTTATAGGCTGATCTCTGGAGGGACTTTAGCACAGCTTTTCTTTTGCCTCCTTGGTGCACCTTCCAATCCTCAGGCTAGCTCCCCAGTGGGAGAAGTTTCTCACAAGCAGGAAAAAAGAGGCTAGAACTTGTCTTGGGCCCTCCTTGGGGGAATTAATAACTGAACCTATGGCACTGGCACTTGTTGCATTACCCAGATCATGGAAGGCTGGAAATACTCAGGTCTGTCATTTAAAGAATGGTGTTTTTAAAAAATAACTGGGCAAGACTAGAGACTGAAGTTGAAAAAAAGGAGAGGGAAAGTGCTGTTATGGACCACCTAGCATGCACCAGGGACTGTACCCATCCCACACATCTCTCTGGCCACATGTATGAGTTAACACTAGTGTTATCCTCTGTGTAGCACACATGACATTTAGAGAGGTTGTGTGACTAGCGTGGGTGGTAAATGATGGACACCAGATTCAAAACCACATCTGTCTGACTCTAGAGGGAAGGTAATAAATGAGAAAAGAATGAAGAAGGAGGAGGAAGAGGAGAATGATGAGGGGAAGAAGAAAGGGAAGGAGGAGGAAAGAAGATGGGGAAGAAGAAGGAGGAGGAGGAGGAGGAGAAGGAGAAGGAGAAAAAGTAGCAGCAGCAGCAACAACGAGGGAAGAGGAGGAAGAGGGGGAGGAGTAGAAGAAGAGGGAAGAGGGGGAGAAGAAGAAGAGATTTTCTCTTTCAGAGCTAAGTCCCTCTGTCATAGCTCTGGCCTGTGTTCATAGGACAGTGCAGGCAGGATGCTGTGGCAATTATAGGATGATTTCCAGGGAAGGAAAGGATCACTTCAGCTTGCAGCCATGAATCCAGGCTCGGGGCTTTTTGGTGAGCTTTCAATGGCTCTGCACTGACACTGACCAGAAATCAAATAATGTGGCCTGGACTGCATCTTCATGCAGAAAATGTAAAAGTCTACTTGCTCTGTTAAGAAGGGCAGCTGGAGAGAAAATGGGGCCCAGTGTCCCTGGGGAGGCTTGGAGCGGGTCTAGATGACCTCATCTAGAGCCAGCTCAGAGCTAGGGCACCTGCTTCCTCCCTGGGCTCCTCCCAGCACTGACCCATGCTCTTATCAAATTTCTTCCTGAAAAGGCAGATGAGGGTCATTTAAAATATCTGTGAGATCTTTCTCACTATCTGAGTAGAGGAACAAGAACCCCTTTCACTGGCCATCAAGGTGAAAGCCCTCCACAGTAGACAGACAAGTGCCTGGAAGCAGTGTCCCCAGTATTACAGTTCTCCACATGCTCCTCTCTTTCTTCTTTCTGAAAAGTTATATTAAAAAAAAGGGCAACTTGATGGGTCAAAGTTAGTAATTGTGGAATTCAATGAAATATATCAACATCTATTCAATTTGAAGCCATGAAAAACATGCAAATAAATACAATACGTAGTTTCTTCCCATTGGGTGTATTGAGAAAGCAAAAACATGGAGGAATAATCATCACAAAACTGCAATCATGACAAAGTTGAGGAGGAGGAGGGTGCATTCAGGTGTATCAGCCATCACTATCCCCAGTGGACAGAGGAGGAAACTGAGAGTCAGAGAATTTAAATCATCTCCCAAGTCACCAGGAATAGTTAGTGGTGGCACCAAAGTTGGAAACAAGGCCTTCTGTCTTTTAATCCAAGACAGTGAACACTCCAAGTGTTCCATTTCCCTTGGGGACGTTGGCCTCTCTGCACCCAGTTCCCAACCAGTCCATTCCTCTGGTGGTTGCTAATGCCCCCTATTTTCAGACTCAACCCTCCTCAGTCTCTAAGCTGGACTAGAGAGGAAGGATGACTGTAGCCTCAGCCCACCAGTCCATGCAGAAATGGGTCTTGCTGGCCTCGATGATGACTGGTAAGTGCCTAGGACACTGTCATACCCAAGGAGTCACAGCTTTCCCTGACACCTAGTTTCAAAATGTAGGTTTTACTATTATTTAGGTATGGTGAGGGCAACAGACTAAAATACAACCATCACTGGAAAGATAGTTGTCCTCATGGATCCCCAGAAAAGGGGCCACACCTGCTACAGGGTATCAGTCAGGGAGCAGAGAGAGTGAGGGGGAAACTGTGGGCAAGAGCCTTTACTGTGATTTCTGGAGGAAGGCTTAGATGGGGCAGAGTAAGCAAGTTTAAGGTTAACTTGTGTGAGTAGGTTTGGTGGGCTCTGAGGCAGGGGGCGCTCTCCCGACTTGTTTGGTACCTGGCCCCTGGGTGAGGAGGACAGGCAGCAGTGTTAAGGTGAGAGTCCAGTGAAGGAGGTGGTTAAAAGTATGACACTGGCTTGGCTACTGTGCATTTGAAAGGCGTGCTCCCTGGCTAGTGATTTATTACCCCTAGGATAGGCTAGCCCTATGAGCGGCAGTCTCTCAGGGTCAGCGAGGCCCCGGATGTCAAAGCAGCAGAACACCGACAAAAGACATGGTTAATACACACCTGTTATATGGTCATACTCTGTGACTGGGCTGCTTTCTTTACTCAGCTATCCTGCACCCTTAGGAGAATCACACTGTAGTTCCAGCTCCCACTAGGTCCTCCTCTGCTAACCTGTCCTTTTCTCCGTTATCCTCAGTCATATGCCAGAGCCCTGAGATGAGTCCCTGCCCATCTAGAGCTATGATACCATTGCCCACCTCATTTGGAGGTTTGGCCCACTCAAAGCATTTAAATCTCTTCAGTATGAGCCAAGGCCCTGGGATACTTTCATATTAAAAAGAAGTTTCTTCAATGAATCTTAGAACACTACATCAAAAAGTAATGATGTATTGCATGGTGGCTAACATAACACACTTAAAATTAAAAAAAAAAGAAGTTTCTTTTGGGCTGATACCTCAATAGAAGAGATAAAGGGGTGAAGAAGACAAAGATATGCAAAAGAAACAAGTCAAGTGAGTCATAAACAAGGATCCCCTTCCCTCGGCTGGGCTGATTATCAACACTGAGAATCCTTATCCATTCATTAGTGTGGCAAGCACTGTCTACTGACAGGTTAATTACATAGTTCTGGGTAATTAGAAAGTAAATATATGTTAAGAGGACACCCCTGTCAAGATAAAAACTGTCTATTAGAAAGCTCTCTTGCATGGCACACTCCACCTTCCTCTTTTCAACCTGAAGAGATTTTTTTCCCCCCATTTTTGTTGCTTTGAGAAAACTCTCCTCTGCTCTTGCCTCTGGCTGAGACATATTTAGTTCCAGCTCCTACCACCTCCTTTACCCTCCCCTTGGTCACATACCTTGCTGGTCCAATTTGGAGCTCTGCTTCTATTCTGGGTAATATCTCTAGAATCAAACCCTTAGCATGTGAAGTTTATATCTCAGTGTAGTCTGGAAAGCTTTGAAAGCAATTCCTGTTTTTCTGGAACAGCATGAGGTAGAGGGCAAAACTTCCCCTTCTTCTGTTGCTATGTGGCTGTGTGGGCATGGAAGACCCTCCCAGATGGCTTCACTGAAAAGTGTAGATGCAGGGTGACCCCCAGAAGGCCAAAAGCATCATAGTCACTCATCCTACCCTTCAAGTCAGTGCAGGGTTGGTGTCTTCCTCTCTTGGGGGTGAGCTACCTTCCAGCTTCTGGGACCTGGGGCACTGATCTCATAGGGAAAGACCCAGATGGGGTTGGCTTTGTCCTCTTGCACAGCCCTAGCCCCTCAATCTTACCTGCGTATTTTGAGTGAAACAACACAAATGTAAATTAGATTTATCCTCTGTAATATGTAACAAATGACCACCCGACAGGAAACGGCAGGTTGTTTTTGAACAGGTGTCTCTTAGCAGGGAAGTGCTCTAGGTAGTTAAGAATTTCTGAGTGGTTTTAAATGACTTGATTCAAGTTATTTTAGAATCAGTGTGTAGACTTTTTCTAAAATACCATTCCTAGTTTGTTATAGTATAGGAATACTTCATAAGTTCTGTTAAGATCTTAAATCTCCTCCATGAACTATGAATTGGAAACATGGACATTTGGCTCAAAACCCAAGTTTTTTTGCCCTTTCGGCAGCTTCAGCACCCTCCTCACCCTAACAAGCATAGGGAGGGGTTGATGAAAAGCCAGGTGGTATGTTGCTATTCACCTTGTTTCTTTATCTATATATCTATATATATATCTATATGATGGGAGAGACAAAGAGAGAGAGTGTGTGTGCACATAAGCAGGGGTGAAGGGGGCAGAGGAAGAGTAAGAGAGAGAATCTTTTTTTTAAAATTTTTTTAAAGATTTTATTTATTTGTCAGAGAGAGAGAGAGAGAGAGAGTGAGCAAGGGAGCACAAGCAGGGGGAGAACCAGTCTCCCTGCTGAGCGAGGAGCCTGATGCCGGATTCCATCTAAGGACCCTGGGATCATAACCTGAGCCGAAGGCAGACACTTAACTGACTGAACCACCCAGGCATCCCCGAAGAGAATCTTAACCAGGCTTCACATAGTATGGAGCCTGGCACTGGGCTTGATCTCACAACCCTGAGATCAAAGTCCAAATTAAGAGTCAGACACTTAACCAACTCAGCCACCCAGGGACCCCTATGTTGTTTCTTCCTTCAATTAATGTGTTCAGCCCATGCTGAGTATCAACTATATACCAAGTACCGAGATAGTTGTTGAGTATACAACTCTAAATTGACCAATCTTCATGCTCAAGAGGCTCATAAATGGGTGGATAGAAGGAAAGAGTGGTAGGAGGCATTGTAGATATTCAGAAGCAATATGTGTTGAAGGGGCACAGATGAAGAGATACCCAATATTGTCTGGTCTGTGAGAAAGATAGAGGCTGGGGAGGAGATGATATTTGCTCTGAACTAATAACTCATCTGCCTGAGGTCATGGCCTGAAATCCAGGTCTTCTGATAGATTGGTTAAGGCACATGGCCCCTGGAATAATGTTGAACCTCAGCAGCCGCTGCACAACCATCAGTTAAATATGAGTCTCAGTGCTACATCATGATCACCATGAGTGTGGCCAGCAAGTGGCCAGAACTCCACTGGGGGCTGGACACCAGCTAGTGGTGAGAGGATGCAGGGCAGGCAGGGGAAGAAAAATATCTCAGGGCACATTGGAAGAATGAACATAGGTTAGGGCATGAGGTGGTCAAACTGGACAGTTGCTGTTCAGTCCCAAGGCTGTCTGAGGCTGTCTGGTCAACCTCAATCAGTAAAAGCTGTCTTCTTTCCCCCAGAGATTCTCAAAATATACTCAGACATAATACGAGCTGCATGGGAGGAGGACTGGGATGGGCATGAAGGTGACAGGGCATGTTGGCAAGCCCCGGGCATGGATGGGATATCTACTGGGGGACCCCACTACCCACTCCTCCCATGGAAGAGGGCCAGACCCCTACTTCCACTTCCTTTGGGACTGGCTTCTCCTATCAGCGTACATGAGAGCTAGGAGGCCCATTATCTACCAGGAGCAGCTCTGTCCATGTGGGACCCTCCTTGTAGTCTCACTTGCCTGAGTGCTGTCAGGGACCTTTCCAAATGGGAACTGATGCTCTCTTCAGCAGCTTGGCTTCCTGGTGACATCTCCTGACATGGCATTAACAGAGAAAATAGCACAAAGGATCCCCTGGGCCACAGAACATTGATTTCTTGTTTAGGCCCCTTTAGCTACGCATCAACAACAGATGTGGCAGGTTTGATTAGGTTTCTCCATTAGGGGGTTTAGGCTGGGGGGAGAGAGTGCACAGACTCAAAAGAATTGGTGGGGGCATCAGGGTAGAGTGGTTTTAATTCCTTAAATCACAGTTTTGAAATGCAAGTAGGAGGTGCATGTAAACAGGGGACGGAAGGCTAAGAGGACTTGGTGAGAAGCCACTTGTTTTCTCCATTTTCCATTGGAAAAGAACAAGGATTAAGGGCTTTTTTGAAGTCAAATCTTTGGTGGGCCTAGAGCAGGACCCAGAGAATCCATTCCCCCTAAGAGGGGCCAAAACGTTTTTAAGGGAAATCATTAAATTATCTCTCTCTGGAACTGCTCCCCAGATTTTGTTGGTCTCACTCCGGCAGGGGCAAAGGGGTCAGGGTTTTACCAACCCCTCAAATATCAGAGTCAGTCCTTTATCACCAGCCAGGGCTGATTTTTCCTTTAATGAAAACTTTCCCTTTAAGAAAAGAAAATCTGATAACTAGGAAATACCCACTGGAGCCTTCCACCCAATTAAAACTTTTTCTGTAGTTGGGCAGAGCTCAACTTGCTCTCCATCAAAAAAACCTCAATTACCATGAAATGCATTCCTTACTTTAGCACCATAAATAAAGCATTTTCACAAAAGAATAATATTTATGTTATCACCAGGAATAGAAAAGAAAACACACCAAATGAAAGATGCTGGTAGTAATCAGCAATGCCATTTTCATTGTAGTTCTTGGACCTCTTAATGCAGCAGCACACCAGCTATAGTCCCCACGCTTAACTCTATTTAAATATACATATCTTGGTGTGTGTATATATCTCACTCTCTGAATATATACAGATAGATAGATATATATTATCTCTTTAAAATATTAAAATAAATTACATCTTTGCACAGAATACAGACATTAATTCTGTTTCCAGGAGATTTGTCAAATCAGTGGCCTGTGTTTGCATAACAAGCTCTTTGGTTACGCTGTGTGGAATATAAATTACCATGTTGTCAGCTTCAGATGAAAATCACCAGATTTTCAGCAATGTCGCTTCTGTTGATTAAGACAAGCTTTATGTGATGTGTCCAGGTAATGTCATAGGTAGATGGTTCTTCCTGGAAATGGCTGCAAGTGCAGAGAGAAGGGGAATCCCAGAGAGACAGGGGATGAGGAGGATCGTGCTGTGGTTGGAAACCGTCCTCCCATTTTTTTAGAGAACATGATTCCTTTCCTTCATGCATTCATTGCGTTGGGCATGCACACTCACAGACAGCTTCTGATCCGGATTTTGATTTGGTAGAACTGTGGACTACTCCTTCCCAGATTTGGAAAAAAACATTTTAATGCATTCAGATTGTCCTGAGGTTTAAGGCACAGAAGGCTCAAAGCAGGCTCACAGACTCCAAATTCCCAGGGCACAGGATTTGTTCTGTCTTTTAAGAGTTGGGAGTATGAGATGGGGTTGGGAGAGAGACAAACCATAAAAGACTCTTCATCTCACAAAACAAACTGAGGGTTGCTGGGGGAGAGGGAGTAGTGAGAGGGTGGTTGGGTTATGGACATTGGGGAGGGTATGTGCTATGGTGAGTGCTGTGAAGTGTGTAAACCTGGCGATTCATAGACCTGTGCCCCTGGGGCTAATAATACATTATATGTTAATAAAAAATTAAAAATTAAAAAAAAAGAGTTGGGAGTATGGCTTCTAATAATAGTTACTATTACTTAAATGCTTGATATGTGCCAAACAATGTGCTACAAGCTTTAAGTATATGATGCCACACACTCTAACAAGCCTGTGATAGGTAGTGTTATGATTTCCCCTTCCAAAATCAGGAAACTTACAGACAAAAGGGTTAGGAAAGTTGCCAAGGGACCGGAGACAGAAAGTTGCTGATCTGGGACTGATAGACTCAGGTCTGTCTGAGGCAAGAGTCTAGGCCTTTAGCAAGCCCAGAACATTGGGCTGTGTTGATCCTTTTGGTATCTCTGGGGACAGCAAAAGGCTTCTTGCCCAGGGCTTCAGGGGTGGTGTTCAGCTGCCCTGGTGGGATTGAACAGGAGGAGAGTTCTCAAACAAACTCACCTATTTTGTGGGATTAAAAAACAACAGAATGGTTGTTACTTTTTGCTTTCTCCAACCTCACTGCTTTCGTTCATCAAAACTTCACGGTGACCTCTTCAGTTTTCATGAAATCCGGCACTGAAAAGACCTCTGATTAACTGGTCTTCTTGCCCATTTTATACGTGAGGACACTGAGGTCCAGATAAGGGAAGGGACTTAGAGCCAAAGGTGGATCCTTCCCCAGTTTTCTTTCTCCTTGTCTGTAGTCCAGAAAGAGCTCACCCTGGCTTTGGAATGGAGCAGACTGGGTCCAGGACAAGTGTCTGGCACCAAGCTGAGGGATGCTGTGGGGTCTAGGCTGGACATGGCTCCACTGGGTCGCAGCCCAGACCTGACTGGAAGCTACAGATCTGTAGATGATGCAGTGAATAAACACAATGGGCATTCAGTTTGCTTACCCTGGTTTCCAGAATGCCAACCCTGTGTGTGATTGCAAGGTGTTTTGTTACATTTGTGGCATTTCTTCATGATCATTTATAGGTGCAAAATCCATCTAGAGCTATTTTCACAAAGCTATAAAATTTGTCTCTGCTCTGTTTCCTTTTTGAAATGTTAGTTCAGCAAGATCGAAGGCCAGTGGATAGAACAAAATTTAACCCAGATTTCAGTCATTCTCTTTCCAGGCTTGGTATTTCTCCTTCCAAATTACTTTATATTGAACACATTTCTGTGCATAATTTTCATAATTTCCATACATAAATGTTGTACCTTGGTTGAGCAGATACAAGAAAACTTCCTGCATTTCTCTTCAATGTTCGCTGCACCTTTTGTCCTATTGAGTCCAATTGTCCCCTAAGTAATAGCAATAGTAACAGCAATCGTTATATGTTGCTTTTATTTTCCCATTTAGCAGCAGGACTAGATTGCACCACATGTGTCCAGATGGGACTGGGAAATCCTCAAACAGATGAGTGTCAGGGGTTTCCTACCACAGACAAAGAGTATAATCTTTGTATTACTAAATTCTGGTATGGCAGAAACTCCTAGTTACTTCCTGATAGTCATACTTCCATTTGTATAGTAGTGGAGCCCAATTTTTAATTGGACATATTGCCTCCCGGATGAAAGACTTCATTTCCCAGAATCTCTTGTGACTAAGTAAGGCTACATGGTTAGGTTCCAGCCAAAAATATGGGAGGGACGCCAAGTAAGGGACTCTCAAGATGCCTGTTAAGAGGGAGAGTGTCACTATTCTTTTTTTTTTTTTTCCCCATTCTACTCCTTAGATATAGCAGTGATGGATGGAGCTTTAGCAATCATTTAGGACAATGAAGATGATGACCACTTCTTAATAGATAGCAGAACACAGCTAGAAAGAGCCTCATCTTTGGTGACTGTGGCTTTGCCATGACACCCTCTGACATCTTTGGATTTCTTTTAACTTAAGAAAAAATAAATCTCTATCATAAGACATCACCATTTTTCTTTTTTTATTTTAAAAACAAACTACTCTTTTTAGAAAGATTTTATTTATTTGAGAGAGAGAGAATGAGACACAGAGAGAGAGCATGAGAGGGGCAAGGTCAGAGGGAGAAGCAGACTCCCTGCTGAGCAGGGAGCCCGATGTGAGACTTGATGCTGGGATTCCAGGATCATGACCCGAGCCAAAGGCAGTCACCCGAGTGACTGAGCCACTCAGGTGCCCAAGACATCACCATTTTTCAAGTCTGTGTTAGTCTATGTTGGGCCTAATTTTGAGTTCTTTTTATCAAAATATTAACATCTAAACTTCAGTTTTCATAGTTACATGGCTTACAGTTTTACAGTTTTAAAATTTTCTAAGTTGAAAATTGAATTGAGTATTGCATATTTAATAGATGCTTAGTGAATATAAAGCACATAACATAGTTCTTGCTATTTTCTCCCACTTAATATTTTCAGGGTGTTACAAGCTTAAGTAGCTGGGTATAAAAACCACATAACAAGAATATTTAGAGCAATCAGGGTATAAACTCTATAGATAGGTAGCTAAATTACAAATGCAGAATCTCAATTAAATTTGACAAAGGTAAAGTAATCAATCAGATTCTTAGTTTCTGTTTCACTCCAAGGTTTTTTAGCTTCTAACCATAGTGTATGCTATAGCTGTTTTTCACAGTTGCACTGTGTACTGAGGAAATATAGGCCTGAATGTTTTATTTAGGTATTATGCTTGATTAAAAACAAAATAAAAGCTTCAGTTTGCTATAATTAACCCCCTGATATTGTATTCTTTTTTTTTTTTTTTTAAGATTTTATTTATTTATTTGACAGAGAGAAATCACAAGCAGGCAGAGAGGCAGGCAGAGAGAGAGGAGGAAGCAGGCTCCCTGCTGAGCAGAGAGCCCGATGCGGGACTCGATCCCAGGACCTGGGATCATGACCCGAGCTGAAGGCAGTGGCTTAACTCACTGAGCCACCCAGGCGCCCCCCTGATATTGTATTCTTAATGTCACACCATCTTTACTTGCTGACACTTGTCTAAATTTCCGTTTTTTTTCTTGGCTGGTCTACTTCTGCTTCCTTGGATAATCCCCTAATTCCAAGACCTTTGTAATACTTTCTAACTGATTTTCTAGTCAGAGTACCTTTCGGCAAATTTATAGTTTCTTCAATTATAATTTTTCTGATTTTCAATTTCTCCACTAACACTCCAGTCCTATTTCACTGTCTATTAAACATATTATTCTTTTAAATCTAGACATAGCACACACACACACACATATGTACACACATATGCATGCAGTCTTATTTGGTTTATACAATAACCTTGTTTGGAAGACAAAGTGGAGATTATTATCCTCATCTGAGACATGAGACGACATAGCCTAGGAAGAATTAGGGACTCATAAGATACACATGTTGTTCTCAGTAGGGCTGGGACAAGGGACTCCTTTCCAGATTCTAGTACAATTTTTTTTTTCATTATGCACCACAGTTCCTTCCCCAAATTTGAAAGCCATTCATGTAGGCTGCCCATCAATCAGACTTCCCATATCTATTATGATTGTTCCTGCCTCCTCCAGACAGAAATTCATTCTGATCCACATATATTTTTGAGGATGAAGGATATGTCACATTTCGTATTTAAATAAGATTTTTATATTTTTCCAAGTGCTTCCTTGTACATTATCATATTTTATATTCATTGTATGTCTGTAAGGTAAGTAAAGCAGACATTTCCTCCCACCCCCCATTCTCCATATGAGGAAATGAGTGTCTGAGTAATCTAAGTGATGGAGTCAAGATCACAGAGAAAATCAGTGACAGAATTGGGACTGCGTCCTCTGATTGATAAATTGTATTTTTAAGGGATGGGTAGGGAGAGTAACCCCTTTTGAATACTTGGATCCAGTTCTATGGTGAATACCAGATCAGAAACTATATAAGTGAGTCAGCGGTTCTCATACTCGTTTTAGAAGCCATGTGAGAGAAGATAGTCCCTCCATCTCCTCCGTCCACTTTCCTCTTTTCAGGTCAATCAATCAGCAATCTATTGAAACACTAGCACTGTTTGGTGTGATATAGGGACATGAGTCAGTTGGGAAGGTCAAATAATTGTCAATAAAAATCTGTCCCTGTCCAATGCTGAGACTTCAGATAATTAGTACTGCAGATAATTAAAGGCTTTATAGAATTAGTACTACAGATTCTCAGGGAAGTGAGGTATCAGTAAGACTCCACTAGTCTTCAGGGAAGGCTTCCTGGAGGGTTCAGGCTGGTCTGGTTCTCTGTCCCTGAGAGTCAAGGTGGGGTCACAGAGTGAGTCCTGGTTTGTGCATCAGTACACATGGGTTTGAGTCTCAGCCCAATACTAACCTCTTCAATGGCCTTGAGTAAGTCAATTGACCTCCTTAGACCTCAGTTTTTCATCTTTACCTGACAAAGATTAGGCTAGTTTTGAAGCACTTGTATTACTTTATTAGGGCTGCCATATAAGGTACCACAGACTGGGTGGCTTAAACAACAGACTTTTATTTTCTCACAGTTCTGGAGCCTGGATGTCCAAGATCAAGGGTCAGCAGACTGGTTTCTTCTGAGGCCTGCCTACTTGTCTTATAGAGGGCTATTTCTTCTTCCTCTGCCTTCACATGATCTTCCCTCTGAGTTTTTCTGTGTCCTAATCCCCTCTTCTTATAAGAATCAGTCATATTGGGTTAGGGCCTACCAATATGACCTTACTTTAAATGTAATTAAAAATAACTGCAATTATCTCCTTAAAGACACTATCTCCAAATATAGTCACATTCTGAGGTCCTGGGTGTTAAGACTTCAACATATGAATTTTAAAGGGACACAGTTCACCCATAACAATATCCAAATTGGGTAGTTTGGGAGAATTAGCCAGGAAGCTTTAAAAAATAAAAATTTCTGAACCTCAAGCCTTCTCTCTAAGAACCATGAGAGATAGAGCCCAAGGATTTGCCTATTTTTAAGAGCTTCTTAGGTGATGGGCATGACCATGTGTAGGACCCTCTGGAGTAGAGAACCTCCAGAAGACCTTTATCCCAAATGCTCTTCATACTTAAGAATCAGGAAGCCAAGAGGGGGAAAGCATTCTGGTATTGTAGTTGTCTTGAAGAAGCATGAGGATATAGGTTGGGAAGGGATGTTCAAGGGCTTCCAACTACTTCTGGTGTGCAGAGAAACTGAGGCAGGGAATGTAGGTTGTCAGATGGGAGAGAGAGGAATGCCTCTCTGACAGTTACTCCATGGCCACTGTGGCCTACATTTGGTATCTTTCTTCATGGAGTAGCTGACTCCCTTAAATATCATGTTGGTAAGAAATTTTGAGCTTGGGACTCAAACAAGGAATCCCAGAAAGGGCAGGAAGAGACACTAGAGTGAAATAACCAGAGATTCTTATTCACACCGTTCAGACTTGCTGATGGAAGCAAAGGCATGGCGGGTGAAGTGTTATGTACTGAAAAGAGCATGGCTGCTCTGGCAAACTGATTTGGGTCAGATCTCATTTTTTGTCACTCACCAGCTGTGTGATGCAGGACGTTCACTTGGTGTTTCCGAGGCTTGGTTTCTTCTCCAATACACTGGGGAAAATAATCTCGGGGGAGCCGAGTACTTATACAAGCTCAATTAGATCATGCTTGTAAGAACTCTCTCCAGTGTCTAGTAGTTTGTGGGCCTGGATAATCAATCACTGTGTGCTGTTCCAAAACCAGGTTTCCTCTTTTTTTTCTTCTAGTCTGTATTTTGCAGTTGATCACACACTAAAGGGTGGTGGCAGGGGGCTGGTGGAGAAAGGAAGAGAGAGAGAGAAGAAGAAGGAGGGGAAGGAGCTAAGGAAAGTGCACATTACAGCCTTACATTTCCAGGCCTGTGAAAGCCAATGCTGTTTAAGAGAGAGGAATAAGTCTGTTCTGGTGGGGGTCCACAGTCATTTTCTGGCTGTTAAGCCAAAAGATTCTCCCTCAAAGAGTAAACTTAACACGATATTAAGCACAAATACCAGAATGGCCCAGTAGTCCAATTTCTACTTTACTTTTAACATCACCTTTGATCCATCCATGATAATGGCTAATATTTACATTTTCTAAATCACTTTTTAAAACAAATGAATGAATTGTTTATAGCGTTAACTTGCAAAGTTAAGAGCTAGGTTTATTTGTCATTTTCATCTTTTGCATCAGTCCTGTTTTCCCATGGGAAACCCAAAGGTCAGGATTTGCCACAGGCCCCGAAAATGGGAGGATCTCAGTGAGAATCCAAGGAAGTTGGCAAGAAGAGGGAAGGGAATGAAGTGGGTTGTTGAGTTCTGTGGAAAGTGCACAGAATGTGTCTAAAGCTTGATCTCTGGTTGTTCCCCATGTAAGCCTTTTCTCTGCAACTGGGTCATAGGTTTCTTGAGGATAGGCACCCTGCCAGGGACATCTGCATGCCCAATGGCACTTTTGTGCCATCACACAGAGCAAATGGCAGTGTGTAGACCTGCTGGGGTAAGTGGGAGGGAGGCAGCCAGGGGAGGAAGTGAGAGCTACCCTCATCGAGGAGGCTGGGTCTGGGGTCCCTGTGTCTGCGAGATGCTGCTGTCCTTGCTGAACCTGTAACTTGATCTTTGCATGGCTCATACAGAAGGGAAGCAACTCGATGGAAGGAGCCTAGTGTGCTTCCTTCCCCAAAGTCCCCTCCCTGCCATGTGAGCACTTATGAGGAGCCCAAGGGAGCTAGTTACAGTTGAATTTTATTTCTTTTAATTTTATGAGCAAGAACCCCTGGGTTGATCAACATGAGAGAAGATGGTAATTTGCAAAGTTTTGTTTCACCCTGTGCTCTCTTCTCCGTTGTTTACCCTAGGAGGTGTCTTCTTTTTTAGGTGCATTTTTCACTCAGCACATATACTTCTGTTATTAATTTTGCTTTATTCATTTATTAACTTCTCTCCTTTAGGGTTTTGTGCTTTGAGATTGTTCTCTTCCTTTTCTCTCTATGGATTTAATCTCACTGTTGATCATTGATTTTAGGCTATGCTTTCTTAAGCATAGTGACTGTGTCTATCTGGTCAGTAGTGTCTTACATTTGTACCAGTTCCTGCTGGAGCCGCAAGCCCTGACTTTAAGTGTCTCAAATGTTTTAGACAGTTGTCTGTACATTTTTCCTCCCCATCTTAAGCTTTGCAGCCTCCTCAATGCCTTGCTGTGATGTTCTGGGGGACAGTGCCCCCTGACGTCTTATAGGGGACCTCAGATAGGCTCCTCACCATCTCCTTAGAAACAGTGCTTCCCTTCCCTTTTGTCCTTCTCACCAACAGCAATGGAAGGAACAAAGGAAATGGGTGTTAGCATCAGGAAGCCCTAAGACCTAATTCTGGCTCCCACACAAAACTTGTTGGCAAAATCACCTTCCAATCCAGCCTTGGTGCTTTCCATTACAAAGTGGGGAAGTGCCTTGTTGCAGGTGAATTGTGGAGAAAGCACAAGGGAACACAGGAACGTCATCTGGTAGGTGGCGTAGGAGTCTCCAAATGTTGCTTTGCTGCTCCCAGGCTTAGCAATCTCATCCTTTCTCTTTTGCAGCTTTTGGTCAGGTAAGTCTTCTCCTTTTCTCATTTCACTTGTGACTCAAAATGTGGACCAAATCATAGAAAAGGGCACACACCTGGGATGCAGCATTAAGAACGGGACAACCTGACATTTTGGGGGAAACCCTGTCACCAACTCAGTATTTGAAGCATCTGAAGCTGTGACTGAAAGATGCCTTTAGAGCTCCACAGAACCTTCCCGCCACCTCCTCCTTTTCTAATTAAGCCCACTTTTCTTCAAGCACTGGCATTTGAGATGAATCAGAAACACGGCTGCTTATTCTGTGGTATTATTTTTTTTTCTGGTTTAATTACTAGTATTGCAACAGTATTTTTCCTGCCGTTTTTCTTCACAAATGTATGTTATTTCCATTACATTATGGTTTAAATAGGCTTTTGAGTGGGAGCCAGGGAACCTAACTGTGATTTTCAATATGGTTTCTATGGGAAAATGCAACACTCACTTCTAAACAACCCTGTGAAACATGAGCATGTGGAACACAGCCTGTTTATGAAGTGAAGGGGGTCTCTTTGGTTTTTATTTTTGTAAACAGTTTTATATTATTTACTGTGTTCTTTTGAGGTGGTATATTAGGCAGGTAGGGTAGACCCTATGGCCCAGAGAGGTTAGGTCAGCTGAAGTAGTCACAAAGCAGCGCAGGGCCTGAGTCTCCAGTCTCTTGACTTTTAAGCTACTACTCCTCCCTTGACCAGGAGACTTTCTAGATTCATGTCCATTTGGGAGGACTGGGCACTGTGCATGCATCTACCTGCCTAGATTCAGCAAGAGATGACCAGCTGTACATGACTTCTCAGGCCCCTCCACCCCCAACCATCTACTTCTCTCTTCCATCTACATCATTTCCCCTTAGGGGGAAAGCATGCCTTTTGGTAATGCCAAGAGGAGACCCTGGGCGCTGTGAGGCTGTGTATGATGGATAGAGGTGATTAACACCTCCTCGTCCACCAGGGCCACATTACTGGATACTGCAAATGCCAAGTTGTGTTTGTTCATTTATTCAACAAATATTTGCCAAAGACCTGCTACATTCCTGTGCTAGGGGCTGAATGACACAACCGTGAGCAAACATAAAGGAGGTCCCTGCTCTCACAGAGTTTACAGTCCAATAAGAAGACATTTGAACAAAACAGCCACAGAAAAAAATGTAATAGGTGCTTTCACAGGGAAAGAGCATGGCTGGTAGAAGCCTGATAAACATGCTTATGGTACAGCGTGAGGTAGGGGCCATCAGAATCTCTGCTTCTGCTTAAATGGAATGGCTCTTCTGTTAAAAAATGTTAATCAGACAGACAGTATGTGCCTGGCACTGTGCTAGACACTGTTCCCAGTGAATAAGACATTATCCTGACTTTCAAAGTGCTCACAGTTGAGTAAAATTGTGCTGTGCAGCAAACGACCCCCAAGCAACAAACCTTTGTTCTTTCTCACACTTCTCCAGTGCAGCTAGGTGATTCTCGTGGTATGGGTTAGTCTGGCTGATTTCTGGTCTGTTGGCAGCTTGGTTGGGACTGGACAGCCCAGGCAGGCTGGCTGGTCTATGGGGCCTCAGCCAGGCAGCTTGTGTCTGATCCCTCTGGTCTTCTCATCCCCCAGTAGACTGGACTCTTCCTGTGGTCTTCTTAGGTTCTGTGGAACAGGAGATACTACAAACTCCAATGCATGCACACATCTTAAGATTCTGCTTATATGACATCTGTGATTGACGTATTTGCCAAATCCACCCCATGGCCAGGCCCAGAATCAGAAAGGGTGTTGGACCCCACAACAGTGTGGGTACTGGGAGTTGTGAACATATTGTGGGCCATAGTCTACCACAGATGTATGAATAAAAGCATTAGCATATTGTGATAAATATAAAGAGAGAAATAAGCAAAGCCCATTGGTACCAAAGAGGTGGGAAAACTAACACAGGGGAAATCAGAGACGCTTCTGAGCAAAAGCACCATTCTGTCTGTAGATGGGAAAGAGTTTGGCAAGGAGAGAATAAAAGGATACTGAGTGTATTGATGACGTATCTCAGGGGAGGGGGTGAGTGTGATTTGCTGCAGACAGTCTGGGGAAGCTCAATTCTTGTTTTGTCCTCACTAGCCATTTAGCAGGAAAGTACTTCATACTCTCCTTGTTTTCATAGCAATCGTGTTTTTTGAAACAACCAGTTAGCCACTCTCTAGGTCTTACTTTTCCAGCGTTTGGAAAGCAATGCCGTGAAAAACCCGTATAATCAGTTTGAGCTGTCTGACCTTATCAGGACACACAAGCAATTTCTTTTCCCATCACTACTCTAAGAATGTATGGTGAGGGGTGCCTGGATGGCTTAGCTGGTTAAGTGTCAGACTCTTGATTTCGGCTCAGGTCATGCCCCATGTTGGGTTCTGCATGTAGCAGGGAGTCTGCTCGAGATTCTCTCTCTCTCCTTATGTCTTCCCGCCAAAAAATATAATTAAATAAATCTTAAAAAAAAAAAAAAGAAAGTTTGGTGAAACTCTTTTTTTCTTAATAACATGCTTGAAAAATTCAAAAGATTTCCAGCCATCTTTAATCATAAAAGATTACTCCATACAGGAATATAAGGATAAAGTCCTATTAAGCAATTTATTACCATAATAGCATTGACACAGTCCTGACATGATATTTCGAATCCCTTTGTTTATTTTCTCATTGATAAACTTCTTGATTCAAATATGAACCCTTTGAGGGCAGGGGCCAGTTTTCCATGTTTACTCTTGAGTTTCTAGGGTTTAGAAGAGTGCTCTGCATAAACTAGGTACTTAATATCTAGTTGTTGAATGGAATAATGAATATAATTCACAATATTTATAGATACAAATGAAAAAAAGGCATTTAGGATAGAATCCAAACTTTATTCCTGGTAAAAGTGTTAATATAGTAAAATAGATTCTTCCTCAATTTGATATCTATTCTCTATCATTAAGCCAGGGTTATGCATAATAGTAACACTTTAAAACAGTAACGTTATGGTCAGAAACAAGGTAAAAATGTCTACAATTGGAGATACTTGCCAGTAAAATTACATAAGAGAAAGAAATAAGTGGGATAGCTATTGGAAATGAGAAGGTAAAACTATTAGTAATTACAGTTTGTATGAATGTATACCCAGAAGAGCAGAGTGAATCAATTTAGAACAAACTATAAGAACTATAATAGAATTTGGTAAAGAGGTTGGAAGAAAGCAATATTTGGATATCAGAAGCCTTGATTTATATAAGTAACTTTGGGAATAAAGACATTGATTATAATAAATAATAACCAAATGATAATCTACAAATATAAAAATATTGCAAAGCTGCAATTATTTGAAGCATGCGTACTGACATATGACTAGAAAGATCAATGGACCAGAGTAGAACATCCAGCACTAGCACCAAATACATAGGGGGAAATACGCATAACAATAATTATAACATAACTGACACATAGAATATCTAGTATATGTCTGATGTGACATTTGAACTCCTGTGGTCAGGCTCTGGTGTTCATGTTTTTAACCCATGGGCTATTCTGCCTCTATTTTTTGCTATTGGTGCATTTAAAATAAAATGCATAAAGTAAATTCTCCAATAAATAATGTTGGAACAGCTATGTCGTCATCCAGAAAACAGTAAAGTCTGTTTTCAAATCACCCCTTACTCCAAAATAAATTCCAATTTATTTATAACATGATTCACAATAGTCAAAACTTGAAAATGACCAAAATATCCATCAGCAGATGACAGGACCAAAAAAATGTGGTATAAAAACACAGTGGAATATTACTCAGTCTTAACAAAGAAGGAAATCCTGCCATTTGTGACAACACGGATAAAGCCAGAGGCCATCATGTGAAGTAAAATAAGCCAGTCCTGAGAGAACAAATAGTGCATGAATTCAGTTACAGCAGGTACCTAAAATAGTCAGACTCAGAGAAGCAGAGAGGAGAATGGTGATTGCCTGGGGCTGGTACATACAGGAAATGGGAGACTATCTTTCAATAGACATAAAGTTTCTGTTAATCAAGACAAAGAAGTTCTAGGAATCCTCTGTACAATATTGTACGTACAGTTAATAACACTGTATTGCACACTTTAAAATATGTCGAGGATAGATCTCATTAACCGTTTTTACAAAAAACACACAAAAGAAGAGAAGGAAATTTTTGCAGGTGATAGATTTATTTAGTGCTTTGGTTGTGGTGATGGTGTTATGGGTTTATGCATATGTCCAAACTCATCAAGATGTATATGCTAATGTGCTTATTTTTTGGCATATTAATTATACCCCAATAAAACTAAAGAAAGAAAATGTCTCTAGTAAAATGTTAAAAATTTAAAAAAAGAATTAGGGGCACCTGTGTGGTTCAGTCAGTTAAGCGTCCAACTCTTGCTTTCTCCTCAGGTCATAATCTCAGGGTCATGAAACCAAGCCCCCATTGTTGGGCTCCACACTCAGCTAGGAGTCTGCTTAAGATTCTCTTTCTCCCTCTGCACCCCACCCCCAATGTTCACATGTATGTGCTCTTTCTATCTCTTAAAAAAAAAAAAATGAACGGATCAGCATATTTGAAGAGGATGAGAAAAAGCACAAAATGACTTTGAATAAAATAGAAACAAGAGTCAAAAAAACCAAACCAAAACAAAAAACTATAGATCATTCCTGGGAAAAATAAGTGAAGTGTATGTGCACATTGACACACACACACACACACACACAGAGAGAGAGAGAGAAATATTTCTTTCTTTTCTTATATGAATTTAATGTCATCATGGGGGCCCTACCTTCATGACTTCATGTAACCCTAATTACCTCCCAGAGGCCCCACCTTCAAATACATTCACGTTGGGAATTAGAGCTTCGGCACATGAGTTTTGAGGGGACACAAATAGTCAGTCCTCAGCGACATGTGCTCCTCACCATAAATGTATGAGACAGCTACTATTTTCTTAAATTTACAGATGAGGAAAATGAGGCAGGAAGGTCAGGCAACTTGGTCAAGGGTGTACAGCTGGTATAGCAGCAGAACTGGGTTTGCACGTGAGTGGGCTAGCCCCTAGGGTGTCGTGGGAAGCCACTGTGTGATGTTGGCTCAACAGCAGGTGCTCTGTAGTCACAGCAGATCCTTCCCAGTGCTCTCCTTGGCTCCTGGCCCCTAACTGGAGAGAAGAAAAGCAAACTTCACACCTCACTAAACGGATAATATAGAGGCGGTTGAGCTTCCTGGCATGAGCTCTGGATAGGGGCAGGATTTGGCTCCAACTACTGGAAGCTCTCCTTGGAGTATGGCATTCTTGGTGCCAGCTTGGGGGTCTGGTTGTTAATTCTGGGGCACCAGGAGAGGCACCTTTCCAGACCCTGTTACATCATTGTGGGAAAGAGAGCCAGGGCTGGAAGTTAAACTCCAAGAACTGACCCTACTTGAGGTAACAAAGACAAAGGAGTAAGTCGACTTGACAAGATCCAGCAAATTCAGTTACATGGCATTACTCTGCTCAAAGATCCTAAAATATCCCTTTACCTGACTCTTAGTCCAGCCTCACCATGTTTTTCCAAAGCACTTTTCTCTTCAACCCAGAGGAAAGCTCTCAGTCCAGCTCAGCAGCTCCACTCAGCCACTTTGAAATCACTGTTTTCTGTCCCTACTTTAAAGCTGTAAACTTCAAATGAACTAATGGACGTGAAATGCTTCATAAGGCACATATTGCTACACCAAGAGCAAAACCACTAACCCAGGTAGAGCATGGTTCAGCTTACAAGGAATTTTAAATTCCTCCTCAAGGCATCTCTCTGAATTAGGAATCATTGGTCCCATTTTACAACTGAGGATGCTGAGCCTGGCATAGTTTCTTGGGCTCACCTGGCCAGCAATGTGCTGGGCTGTTGTCAGACCCGAGGCTTTGGACTCCAGATCCTGTGCTTTTTCTCTTCATCTTTGGAGCAGGAGTAAGAAAGGCAGTAGCAAATAATGATCGGCTCTGTGAATACCATGTTGGAGACTCTTGACTCCTTGGATCTCTGGGTCAGGAGATGTTTATTTCTACTGCAGCTGAGAAGGAGGGAGGGTGGGATCTCTTAGGTTCACAACACAGGGAAGATAAAAGCTTGTCAGACACCTAATCACTGTCTGTAAACTGTTGCCCAACACCTATGCCATTAGCGTATGTTTCCCAGGGCCTAGCAAGAACAATGAGAGCAACAGCAAACATTTGCTGGGCTAATCACTTTACATGGATTATCTCAATTAATCCTCACAACAGCTCTGTGTGGTAGGTGTTTCTGTTAGCCACACTTTACCAAAAGAGAAAAGCCCCATTCATTTATCCTTGTCACCACCCTTTAACGGCTCAGGGTCTGCCTTGGTGGAAAGAAGGCTGGCTGTGTGCACCTGCTTGCAGTCCGTTGTGTTGTTTTATGTGGGGAGATGAGAGTGGTGGGTCAGGTAATGACCCACTCCTACTTAGAAGAATCTTAGAAATCTTAGAAGAATCCACTTAGAAAAATACTTCTACTTAGCTTTGGAAGGTTGTCCTTGGTCTTGCATTTAAAGATAGCTGCATGAAATGTGTGGAGACTTCCCAGCACCGCTAGTGGAAACCAAGTGATGATGCTACCTTGGAATGTACCAGCCTTCCTCCTGTGGGTTTCCCCTGCTGAAGATGGTCTGCATCACCTCTCAGTCCCAGCTCCCCTCTCATCCCCTTCTCTGCTTTTCCTCCTTATTTTCACTATTATTAATGTGGACAACTTGACCTTAAATAAAAGACTCCTCTGGGGGCATCTGGTGGCTCAGTCAGTTAAGCTTTTGACTCTTGATTTCAGCTCAGGTC
The DNA here is from genome assembly GCF_902655055.1 of Lutra lutra. Classification (NCBI taxonomy): domain Eukaryota; kingdom Metazoa; phylum Chordata; class Mammalia; order Carnivora; family Mustelidae; genus Lutra; species Lutra lutra. Next base: position 43,911,242 of record NC_062279.1, on the reverse strand, counting down.
ATGATCTCAGGGTTGTGAGATCGAGCCCCATGCCAGCTGTACATTGGGCATGGAGCCTGCTTACAATTCTCTTTCTCCCTCTCCCCACCTCGTGTGTGTATTCTCTCTCTCTCTAAAATAATAATAATAATAATAAAATAAAAATAAATAATAAAACTTCTCTGTGCCAAGCTTTGCTGCATGTGTGTGAGACCTCAGTGACCCAGCTTTATGACCATGCTCTAAGGCGCTGGGGGTGTATGGACTGTTATGTGCTCAGAAATCCAGGGAGCTGGTTGTTAAACAGAACTGTTGCTAAAAATAAAATGATATACACTTACAATTAAGTAAATTACATTAAAACAAAGGTAATAAACACAATAAAGTGATTAAATATTTACCAGCACACCACTGGAAGCACTCTTACCCTTGATAATAGTACCTAAGATGACTGAGGTTTTGGAGGAAGTGGCAAAGCCGAAAGGCAGAGATAGATCAATCGATCTCAAAGACGGCCCAAGTTGAGCTGCTTTTTCCTGAGGATGGGGCTATATTTTGCTCCATCCAGATCATGAGTTTGGGGTGGGAGTGTTGGGGGTGTTGAGAGACATGGTTTGTAGGAATGACTGTCCGGTAGGAAATGCCACCACTGCAACGAAAGGGCATATGGCAGTCAGGGTGTACCTTCTAGACCTGATGCATCAAACATGTGCCCAAAGTCAGGGTCATCAACAGCTGTATTAACAGAGTCTATGGACTGCTCTCCTATTCAGAATAAGCATCCACTTATTTCCACAGGTGCCTCCACCTCCCACTGGATAATGAGATCCCAGAAAGCTTTGGAGCCACAGAGCCCCATTCTGGGAGAGTAAACTCACCCATGAGGATGAAGGGGCCACACTCCAGATCTTCTTTAAAGACGAATGAGTGATGATTATCTCCAGAGGCCATGGAAATGTTAAGAGAAGGGAAAGAGGAGGTACTTGGCGCTTCGTCAGAGAAAAGCTCCAGATCCATAAATATATCCACTGGAATGCAGGACAAAACATAATGTATAAAAGATTGAATAGAAGATATATTATGCCATTGCATAGCAATCCTGTCTGCAGGAATTTATAGCTTCGATATATTCCCCATTAAAAGTGGTTCAGCTAGCTGGTAGAGAGGCTCAATTCATCTTGTATCTGTTGCAAACCATCAATATTATGGTTTACCCATTTAAACTGGAAATGGGACCAAATATTTGGGCTATTTATAATAAAAAATATGAAAATCTTTGTATTGGTGTTCATCTCCTAACTTCTCCAGTTTAATCAGAAGTCTGTTTACATAGAGCTCAGAGAGAATTTCTCACCTGTGCAATCGCTGGGATCCAAGAGGCAGGAACGGGGAGGAACATGACCTCATGGTGCTTTCTCAAAGAGCAAGGCAGGTGCCCCTATGTGCTGACAGTCACTGTGGTGATGACCCTAAGTCCACAGGAAAGGCAAGAAAGCTGTTTTCATCTGCAAGGTTCTGTGCATTGAAGGGAAAGCAAGAAGGAGAAAGCTGGGTAGTTGGAAACAGGCGGGAGTATGAAAAGCCCGTGAATATGAAGATACAACTAGCTGTTAGCAGCTTCCTCATATGCTGGTTTTTGTTCACAGGACATGCTAGCCCCTGGACTTGCTTCATCAGTGCTGACCTCACTGTGGTGGAGTGTGATGACTGTGTCCCCAGAATGCCCATGGGTTAGACTGTTGTTGTTCAGTGAAGGCATTGTCTCTATAGGAATAACTTACAGATTGATGTGGTGGGTTTGGTAATCACAATATGGGACCCCAAACTGCATTGCTTGTGACAGTCCTGCACAACAACCCCCTGTGTGCCTTAGTTATTTTCCCAGAGCATCTCTCCCTCTTTGCTTACAATACCTGTGGCTTTCCCCCCTCCTCTGCCTTGCTCTTCCACCCCAAGTCTTACCTGGGTTTCTAATATCTCCCTTGGACCCATCTCCTTGATTTTGAATCCTTTTGATTTATCCCACCTGGCTCCTATTCTCAGCCTGAGAGTCTTGACCCAGGACCTGGATTCAGACAACCTGAAGCTCCCAGGGAGGGTCCTCTGTCAGCTTGGGTTGTCTGAGAGCTATGGTGGCCCATGAGCTACCTGCCCAGGGAGAAGATGGGAATAAAGGCTAATGTCTATTCTGTTGTGCCTTGGTCATTTCCTTGGTTGGCTGCTTTCACTATGTCCTTCCTGTTCTCTCATTGTGTCCCCAAGCTCTTTACCCTCATGTCAGAGGGCTCCCTTCACATGTCTTGGCCACTAGCAGTATTCAGCCCTTTTTGTGTATTCATCCAGGGCGGCCCCTACTTAGGAAGCACCCTCCTGCCAATGACCTCTTATCAGATGAATGTTGGCAGTGGGCCCCCTGTGACCGTGTGCTTCACACAGAGACCCAGAGCTCCTGCAACTCTGAGCTCAGGGGTTGGCAAAGTGTCACCCTGGCTCAGGCGTTTGTCTTCCCTGCATGTCCCTCCCTGAGACACTCAGAGTGTCATTCTGCCCTTTCCATGTGTGCCCAGAGCTTTCTGTGCTATTTTAAAAAGCCTATAACATTTACTATTGGTACCACTCATTTGGGTGGTTAATCATGACGGTCTAAAAGTGTCACCTCCTGACAGTGTGGCTGCAAAAAAGGTGTTAAAGTCAAGTGAAGAGACAAGGCAGCCATAGGGTCTGAGTGGGGGACTGGGGGCAGATGGAAGGAGCCCAGAGCAGCACGTAGACCCAGTGCCATGATCCAGGATGTGCAGTGGGGAGTAGCTAGGGAGCAGGGTGTCAGAGCCAGGCAGCTGGGTTTCACCATTGGTTCTGCCAGCATAAGGCCTTCAACGGGTCCTTGACTTTTCTGAGTATCACTCTTCACACCTTCAACACAGAATAGCCATGCTTTTAGGACAGATGCTGGTTGCCAGCTCTCATGTTTTCCCAGAAGGGAACAAGGTTGGGAAGGGAACTTTGATTTTTCTGTTTACAACAGCTATTCTCTGGCTGGTGAGATTTGGATAAAGGTTCCTGCTGATGTGTGTCCAACCTTCCTCTTCTGAGTTCAGCATTCTCAGAAGAAAAGCTCATTTTCATGTTTTAAAAGATTTTTATTTATTTATTTGAGAGAGGTCAGCAGAACATGAATGGGGGGAGGTGCAGAAGGTAAGAGGTAAGAGAGAGAGAGAGAGAAGCAGGCCCCCTGCTGAGTGTGAAGCCCAACCAGGCCAGGGGCCCATTCCAGGATCCCAGGATCATGACCTGAGCTGAAGTTGTATGCTTAAGTGACTGAGCCACCCAGGTGCCCGTCATTTTCATTTTTGTCTCCTGCTAACATGACATGAGCTGCTTGATCTGGCCTGGGGACCCTCTCTCTGAAGTTCTCCCTTCTGTTCTAACTAGTCTTGTTGAGAACCATGGCACTCCAGGGATATGGCTGAGGAAGTTCTGCTCTGAAGACCTACTTCTTCAGGGTAGGGGGAACAAGTGAGAGGCCCTATTTTGGTCACAGGTCCAAGTCCAACGCAGCCTGATCATCCATAAAATTGTATTTTGACCTGCCCTGGCACTTCTCTTTGGCCGGTTCAGAGCCAAGGAGGTGAGAGTCAATATCCTGGACAGCTCAATGCATATCAACCCCCAGAGGGCAGTTGGAGAGAGTAAAGAGAGTGTCCAGAACAATTCCTTCATAAGTGGTGGCCATTATTTAAACATACAAACTGAGTGGTCTACTATAGATCCTACTTTCCAAAGATAGGAGACCTCAGGAGCACTCTGAGCATGTTCTAAGTTTAAATAATTATCATTTTTCTCCCGAAGCTGTTTTCATTGCAAGCTATACATTTTATTATTTTATATGTAAAAACAGGTAACATTTATTGAACAATCAGCACATGCCAGGCATTTTCCAGATGACAAAACTAAAGCGCAGAGCAGGTATTCAATTCCACAAGACCACCAATCTAGAAAGGGGCAAGCTCGTCCCCAAACCTGGCAGGAGGACTTCAGCATTGCGCTCCCAATTACGATGCTGTTCCGCTTTCCACATCCTGACTCTGAGGTCCACAGAGGTTCTGGAAGATGCCCAAGATCTGCAATGTAACAAGAAATGAGATAGGATTTCAACTCCAAATCTTGCCAGTGCCTAGCTCCACCCTCCCCCTCCACCTTGGGCTGTATCCATCCTGGCCCACAAGGAAGCCTCTCAATACTGTGCTCTCATTCCCCACTTCCCTAGCATCTATCCTGGGGTCGGGCCAGGGTCCCCCACCCTTCTTGTAGGAGGCTCTATGGCTCTGCCTTTCTCTATAACAAGACAAAAGAAAGAGGCATCGGTTTTCATTTTTAAAACCAACATCTCCCACCCTCCAGCAGTCCCCACGTGCCCCTCCCACACAGATGGAAATGAACTAGAAACTCAGTTCCCAGAGACTATAAGCTGCACATTTTCTCCCCATAAACTGGTTATCAGCGCTTTCAGCCAGTCAGAGATTAAGTATTTACTGGCTTTCTCTTCTGCAACTTCCCTCGAGAAAGCTTGCACTGTCGTCCAATTCCCTAGCTTGGCCCATCCAGGAGTAGTGAAGCAGCTGATGGAGGTACAGATGCAGGAAACAAAGATGAATGGGCTCTCCCACTGCAGCAGGGTCGGCTGTGCCATCAAGGAGGAGCGGGCGCCAAGTGCCCCCATGACAGCTTACAGGGATCTTCAGGGTTGGGTTATCAGCTTTAATAGATTGCAGTGTGTGCAATAAGCATGTATGTGGGCATATGCTCATGGGCATCTATGTGCTGCTGATGGAGATCAGCTTGCTCCTCCATGTGATCATATGTATAAATCCATGGGCATATTGGGTGTGGGACCAGACCTGTGGAGCTGCAAACATGCCAACAGGAGGCCCGTGACTGGGTGCACAAGAACTTGGCCTCTTTACCTGCCTTTGCTGCTACAAGATCTCTGCACACTGAACCTCCTGCTGCCTTGTATGGAGCTGGGGCATGGGCAGAGTGTCTGAGATAGAACCCCTCTGGGGGTGAGTGGTATTTTGAGAGCGGCTGGGCTCCAGTGCTCCCTTCATTCTAGTTGTTTATCTCTTTTCAGTTCTACTCCCTTGTGGATTGCAAGACTCAAAAGATGTTTAAGAGGATGCTCCTACCATCATTCAGAAGCATGTAGTGATTCCACCCAGCCCTTGGCATTCCTTGATCACCCACCACAGTGGTGCACAGCTGGTTCGGACCCCAGGCATACATGCTCATTCATGCTTCCTGCCAGCTCCTGCTATTTCTCCTGCCCAGAACAATTTTCCCATCCATGTCTCCATGACTGAACTGTGGTCACCTCACCTTGAAAGTGACCCCACTTGTTCTAGCCATCTTTTCCTCCTTGAATCTACCAGGCTCCTATTGCTACTTTACATCTCTAACTGTATCAACTTAAACTGTTTGATTTTTTGTTTCATCTGGGTGAGTCTGCTGCAGGTGGGGATTATTTTAGAGAGGATATTTTTATAATAGCTAATGAGAAAGGGGGTGGGGGAGAAACCTGACCCTACTCAGGTGATCAGGTCAACATCACAAGTGACAAGTCAAGCTGGTGGCATGTGCACTCCATGTGATGTGACAGGAAGGGTGCTTTCCCTCTGTGGTCTTCCTACCAAAGCCCTATCACCCTGGTTTAGTCTTGAGAAAAGCATCAGGCAAATCCCAATGGAGGGACATTCTACCAAATACTGACAGGTATGCCTCAAAACAGTCAAGGTCATCAAAACAAGGGAAATCTGAGAAATTGTTGCACTCAGAGGGAGCATGAGGGGACCGAATGGAATGTGGTGTCCCAGACAAGATCCTTGAACAGCATCATTAGGCCGGTAGGTTAAAAACTAGGGAAATCTGAATAAGGTGTGGACTTTTGCTCATAGTCATGAAGGAATATTGGCTCCTTAGTGATGACAAATGTAGCATTTTAATAAAAGGCAAATGGGTGTGGGGAAGTGGGAATGTGGTACTGCCTCTGAGACTTCCCCTGTAATCTAAAACTGTTCTAAAATGAGATGTTTATTTAAAACAACAGGGGCACCTGGCTGGCTCAGTTGGTTAAGTGTCTGCCTTTGGCTCAGGTCATGATCTTAAGATCCTGGGATTGAGCCCCATGTTGGGCTCCCTGCTCAGCTGCGAGCTTGCTTCTCCCTCTCACTGCCTGTGCTCTCTTGCTCTCTCTCTATCAAATAAATAAATAAAATATTTAAAAATAAAAAATAAAATGAATTTAAAAAAACAGCAAAAAGCTACTAAGGAACAAAATACTTTTCACCATAGACTAAAAGTCCCACCAAGTGAAAGAAAAGCTTATGAGAAAGAAAAAAAGGCCAGCTAATGTTTTTGGAATCTGTTGTGTGAAAGGTACTGTGTCAGGTATATAACACACCTTAGTTCCTCCAAGCATGTGCCAGATTTTCTTTTCTTTTCTTTTCTATTTTTTTTTATACATGGGGAAAACCAAGGTTCGGAGAAACTGTGAATTGAATGCTCATACTATAAGTGGCAAGGCCAGGATTCTGGCTCAGGCCTCTCTGATTCTTAAACCCTCTGCTTTCCCACATGGGCAAGTCATGCCTGGATGAATCTTGATGGCTGTGCATTTGCTGACAGCCAATACCCAGCCTTGGACTCTTCCTGATCTGTTCATTCTTCCACATTATTTGATACTTCATATGTGCTTAGTTAATGTTGCTGGCTGAGTGAGATGAAATGCATAAGGCCACCTAGTATAATATAGGTGCTCAGAAAAAAAAATTGTCTCTTATCTTGCTTTAAGAAATGGAAATGAGCTAGGGGGTCTTCATTTCACACTGAAGCAGTCAGTCTCAGATCAGCATCTCATCTAATCTCTCTAGGTGAGAACTTTATTTGATTCCATATGGTTTCCATATTGCTCTGTAAGTATACATCAGCGTTCCCAGACTAGCCTGGGCTTCCTGAGAATAGAACCCAGGGTTTGCCTTCTTCCCCAGTCCCTTTAAGGGACTCATGTGGCTCTGTGCACACAGAGTGCTCCTCGTAGGGACTAGTCTGTTGGTGAGGGCTTGGTGGTCGACAGTTGTGGGACGGTGATGGAACCGACAATATCTGAAAACCAGTACAGCATGGTCACCAACCAGCTAGAACTGACACAGGTCTAAACGATGGGTGCAGACATTCTAGTGGCTGCTGGCCGAATGCCAGCCTTAGGTGAGCAGAGGCCATCTGAGCGCGAGGCCTGAGTCAAGCCTGGAGCTGTGCCCGCCTTCGCTTTGTACACAAGGAGCCAATGGCAAGGCAAGATGATGATAGGAAAATCACACAGACTTTGAAGTCAGGCAGACATCGTTGGAGGTCCCCTTGTGAAATACTGGATGGCTCCTGAAGATCATAGTGCTAACTTGTGATCAGTTGTAACACAGACTGCTGATTAAATAACATTTAGTTTCTTCACTAGGTGGTGGAATGGGGAGGAAAAATATTAGAAAGTGAAAATAGGTTGCCTTAGAATCAAAATGGTATGTGCCTTACTTGCATTAAACATGTCTCAGTTTCCTTGCCTGTGAAATGGGGCAATAACATCTCCAAGGGCTGCAGAGAGAATTAACTGAGAAACTATAAATAATTTGCTTCCACAGAGAAGGCAAGAGAAAAGCCTACTGCACAGTCGGTGCTGGGTTCTGCCATGATCAGGCAAGGTCTGCAGCTCATTTTCACTGTTTCAGGAGCTGGGACAGCCCTGAAAGCATGACAGTGCTTTCCATGCAACTAACTCCTGCTTTTCCTGTTTCCTAGCTCCATGACAGTTAAGAGCAGGCTGCTTGAAGAAAAGGCAATGGTGACCTATTAGATGAGAAAGGTGGTTGCTGGGGAGTGTAGATACCACTTGTAACTCTTAAAACTTGATGTTCTGACTAGGAAGAGTTCTCTTGGCCTTCTTCGTTTACCCCCTCCCGGAGAGCGTTTGCAATAACAGTAGGATGCTGAGTTCTAGAAGAGACAACCTGGCTCAGCCTCTCATCTAATGGAAGATGACATAGAGACCCAGGAGGAGAAGCATCCTGCCCATGGTCAGAAAGTGATAACCAGAACTCCAACCCTCTCACCTCCCATCCAGCTACTTCTCCACTAATATGGACCTCTTTCCTCTTCCTGTGTTAGACTTGGATTAAATTGATTGTAATACAATTTCAAGTGGGATTCTACCATTGTCCCAGAATCATGGCCAAGGCCCGGAGCTGAGCACAAAAGCATTATGTCCTTACCTTTTAAGTACAGGGAATCCCTGCAGTTGGACCAGAAGAATCCCTGCAAGGCTGCATGTGGGGTGCTGGAACTGCCACAACCCCTCCTCTCCTGTGAATATAAAGGGAGGACCCGCATAACGGAAGTTGACTTTGGGGAAGGGGAAAAGAATGGATTTTATCCTTAAAGTCGGGAGAGGGAGACTCTAAGAAATCAATCATAAAGACTGGGGTCTCTGCAAGAGGGGGAGATGAGCATTTACTTTCCAGGTGGTTCTCTGCCTATCCTACAGGCTGGCTTATCTGCCCCTGCGTAGTCCAAAGAGGGAAAAATAGAATGGGAGAGAGATGGTGAATGTCCCCCATTTGAGAGGGATGAGGAATTCTCGATAGTTCCCCATCCTAGAAAACTGTGGTTGGGATGGGAATCCCTTTGGCAGGAGCTGAGAAGGTGTAGAAGAAGTTTAGTCAGAGTTAGATTTCCCACGTAGGGGAACTGGGTGGTGGGGCATGTCCTAAAGCACCACACATGCACTCCCTGAGAGCCAGCATTGAGATGTCCACCACACAGAGGTAGCAAAGCAGGTCAGTGATAACCAGAGAAGCTATGGCAACCACCAGAGAGGTCTGCCTCATGGGCAGGTGGCTGGGTAAGGATGTGCCTTCCTTATAGCTACTCCTTCTCTCTGGCCGAACCCTGGAACAGTGGTGCTGAGAAAAGGTGTGCCGGCTAGCTGAACCATGCACTCCAGAGTGGCCAGATAAAATACAGGACTCCTAATTCAATTAGAATTTCAGATACATGACGAATATTTTTCAGGATAAGCATGTCCCAAATATTGCATGAGAAATACTTATCCTAAAAAAAAGCATTTGGATATTTTCATTCAATATTCAGTATCATTCAATATGCATCTGAAATTCAAACTGAACTGGACATCCTGTAATTTTATTTGTTAAATGTGGCAACATGATCCTTCCTATCCCCAACACACAATCACACACCCATACCTCTCTCTCTCTCTCTCTCTCTGTCACACACACACACACACACACACACACACACACACACACACCAGGCTATGACAGCCACAGGAGGGAGGTATGTGATCTGAGCTTAAGAGTGAAGTTTTAAAATGAACAGGAGTGAGTCTTAAGGACTAGTGTGGAACTGTTCTAATAAATGAAAGTGGTTGGCAGGTTATGGAATTGAGCCAACATGTCATTAAGAAAGCTGCTGCCCAGTGAAGATGCAAGGGCTCTGACAGAGCTCAATTGGGGGGCATTTATTGGAAAAATAAAACCGTTTTCCAAGTTACATCCCCAAGTGTGAACTGGCCGCCCTCACAGTGATCAGATGTTGCTTTTCTCAGCACTCATGGCTTCGCTTTGAGGTGCTGTCCTCTTTTCAGATCTGGAGACTTGTCTCTTATAGTCCCTGTTCCCATAGCTGATGAAGGGCAGTTCTCCCCCCCATTGCAAGACTGTAGTTTCTACAGGTAGAGATGGCTGGGGCAGGATCCCTTCCTGAGGCCAACTGAAAAAGGAGGCAAAGTTGCCACTGGTAGAAATTCCTACCTGGGAACAGCCACAGCCCTGGTGGTTGCAGGTGAGGACAGTGGCAGAAGCAATGGGCAATGCCTGGGGGTTCTCTTGGTGAGAGCCACAGTGGGATTCCACTGTTGTGAGCATGTCTGGTGCCCAGGGCTGGATCCCTGAATTCCCTGTGTTCCCCTTACCTGGATGATATGACCCAGGTTGCTGTAGACACATGTGGCTGACTTGACCATCTTGTTCAGGATTAACCTTATTCGAGGCTTACGTGATTAAAAATATGAAACTCACTCATGTTTAGTCCTCTGACTATGGACCAAAGAATGGAGACCAAGCTTCCTCTATACCCCTCCTCCTTCTCTTCTTTGCCTATTAGCATCAACCTTAGTCTAACACCTGGCCAGCACCCTCACCAGCCACCGACTACCACCATGGCTGCTATCCCTGTTCTCTTATCTTTTATAAGCTCATTATTCCACCATGCCAGCTCCATCTTGTAGACACGGGTCCACTGTTCACAGGCATCTGAGGAGCTACATTTTCTGCTGGCATTCCAGTCTGGTCCTCTGGGGGACTTCTCCCCATTTTGACACACAGGTGCATTTTTGTGTCAGCTGGGCTCCACTGATGTTCTGCCAAGGGAGAGAGGCCTGTGAAGTTGAGGTTTGCTGATGTCATTTTCGCACACCTCACCCATGGAAAGAAGAGAAGAGGTGGCTGGGGCAGGGCTGAGAGGGACAGTGCTGAGAGAAGTACTGGAAATCTATAGGAAGTGTGGAAGTGTATGTGATGGAGGAAGACAAGAGCTTGAGAAAAATAAATGTTTATTAGTGGTGGTGTGTGCACATGGGGAGGGAGGGGAAAGAGAGTACAGGGGAGGGAGGGGAAAGAGAGTACAGAGAAGAGAGGTGAAGAGGGAGAGGGAGAGGAAGAGAAATTTCAGCTACAAGGTATGCATTTTCAGAAAGCAGGGAAATTTAGTCAGGCAGGATATTTTGAAGGAAGAACATTCAGGAAATGACCCCAGATTATGTGTAGGACACACGTGGTGCCATCCTATCAAACCTGCACACATGGCTGATTTCCATATTCAGAACCATGGCAGGGGGCAGAGTGCTGCCCTTCCTGGCTCTCCCACCCCCAAACCCAACCAGAAGGCAACATATGGCCTGCCCGATGTTTGCATCTGAGGAAGCACAGAGAATCAATGTTTACACAGCCTCCTCTCTCATCTTCCCAGGGAGGTCCTGGAGCTGGGGCGAAATGTCTGGATATGCCTTCCCTCTGCCTAGTGTTGATTATGGGCTGGGCAAAGAACACAGCCAGAGGCAGCCTGGGCCTCAGAATCAGTTGGGTGGGCTGAGCAATGGAGGGGAGCAAAAGGTAGATAGGAAGCATGTTGGGGGAGAATCTGTATGCATATGGGTGTGTGGGGGGGAGCACTGTGGATGCTGGGAGTGGTTAGCATGATTAATTTGATGATACTAATTATCCACCTGCTAATTACCTCCTTTTTCCATAGTACTATTGAGCCCACAAAGTTCAAGACACCAAGGAATTACCCAGTTTCCCATTTTCCAGGCTTGTTTCTGCTCCCACTGTTGGAGCTTCTGGAGAAAGTGGGTCTATGTTTTCCATACCTGGCAGCTCAACCAACAGTCTTCAAGTGCCAGGGACTGAAAACCTATCGGGAGTCTGCCCCTTCTCTAGGTGTCTGTTTTGACATCAGGTGTCTGTGTTGATTATATCATATGTAGTTGTGATAATGATGTGATGGGTATGATGATGAGCTCCCATTTCTTGAGAACTTAGCCCATGCTAACTGCTTTATGAGTAGGCACTCAGATAGTCTTCATATGATCCTGGGAGGTTAGTACTATTACCTACACTACCTACACTTATATATATTATATACTGAACACACAAACACACACATTATGAGATTGAATTACTTGCCCAAGACCACATAGCTAGAGAGTGGGAGGCTATGATAAAGAACGTGGGTCACATCCACATGTGGGAAGTTTCAGTCACCTTTTGTGATTATGCTCACCTTCAGCATGACTGCTGTCGTGGGAACACCAAGGTTCAGGTAGCCCAGTGCCATATTACTGGTCCCAGAGAGCAGCATATTCTCACGCCAGCTGGAGTTCTGGCTTACAATCTCACTGCCAGGGAGAAAAAGGACTTAGAACTAAATTAGGATTTGAGCCCAAGGCTGTCAGGATGAAAGGGCAAAAGGTCAATGGCTGGTGGAGAGCTCAGGCAGGTAAACACCAGTTAGCAGAGCCCGGTGACAACCCAAATCCCATGGTTAAAGAATGAAGGGGGCTCATTCCTTTTTAGCCCTCCTTGCTGGTTGGCTCCTTCTCCCATCCTTCCCATTCAGTGATAGAATTCAAGAGAGGAGCCCCACTGGATCCGGGTGCAAATGATGGGTTTTGAAGAGTTCTAGCAAATGTGTGTGAAGCATCCCCAGCCTGAGAATGGTGAGAGGGTTGGAGAGAGCCTCTGGGAAAAATTCCATATTTTTAAAAAAAATTTATTTTTTAAATTTCTTTTCAGTGTTCCAGAATTCATTGTTTATGCACCACACCCAGTGCTCCATGCAATACATGCCCTCCATAATACCCACCACCAGGCTCACCCAATCTCCCACCCCTCTCCCCTCCAAAACCCTCAGTTAGTTCCATATTTTAAAAAAAAAGATGGCAAGAATGAGTGGCTCTATTTCCCCTCTGTAAGTGACATCTGGAGACATGGCAGCTGTGACCCTACATGAAGGCAGCCTAAAGAAAACATCCTGAACATCCTAGATGTGGCAGAGCACCAAAGACAAACACAAAGACACCCTGAGTCTGAGAAGCCAATGGACCCACCAGTCATTGGATTTCTTGTTAGGTAACATTGTAATATTTCTGATCCTTTCAGTGAGTTGAGGTGCATGATTGTGTTTTGTTGTTTGCAATGAGCTGATCTATTGCTGGTTGCTCTATCACTTTCCAACCGTCCTTGTGCAAGCCCTGGCAATCCTCAGAACTCTCTCAGGACCTCATTCTGGAGGGAATGTGTGTGGGGTGAGGAAGACAGGTCCACCTGTCTGGGGTCCTGCTACACAGTGTTCACATGCAGAAGCTCTACTCCCACACATGAGTCCAGAGGCTCCCATTGCTCAAAGCAACACCTTGAAGACCATTGCAATGAATCATGTTGCCTCCTCCTGGGAAGATAAAAACAACATAATCTGTGGTTTTCTAAATGCAGGGGCCTGAACTTTCTTGAAAGGGGAATGGCAAACATGTTTTCTTGTGAGAGGATGCACAGAAGATCTGTCTGTACTCTCAGACCACAGAGAACTAGCCCCAGATAGAATGATCCCCAATTTCCTCTGTGATTTGTCTCATTGTCCTCCTCCTAAGGCCACTCCGGGTTTTTACCTTCTCCCGCAGCCCCACCCCCCAGGCCTTGAGCTGGAAGATGGAGTAAGTCTCCTTGGTGTGTTGAGGCCCTACCTCTCACCTAGTACTCAATGATCATGTTGCTAGCTCTCTAGTACATTCCAGCACATCTCAGGTGAGACCACTGGGCAGCTCTGGAGAGCAGAGCCAGGTTGCCCCATGGCGAGAACTGTGGTTCAAGACGAATGTACAGGGCATCCTCCTTTATCAAAGTCTCGTGCATTATGCTGAGAGCAAGAGAAGGAAGTGGAGTGTTTTCTAATGTCATTTAGTCCAACTCCCCATCCTTGAATGAGTATGCTGAGGACCGGGGGGAAGCATTTTGCCAACTTTCAGAGTAGCCACCAACATACTCCCAAACTGGACTCCTGGACTCTTGTTCTTCCACATGCCACCCTCATCACCTTCCTCTTCATCTCTTCTCAGTTCCTTCCTCATTTGGGGAAAGGGTGTTTTGGTGTTTCCTTTTTTTTTTTTTTTTGACATTTATTTATTTTTTATTTTTTATTAACATATAAGGTATCATTTGCTTCAGGGGTAGAGGTCTGTGAATCATCAGTCTCACATAATTCACAGCATACACCATAGCACATACTCTCCCCACTGTCCATCACCCAGCCCCTCATCCCTCCCATCCCCTCTTCCCTCTAGCAGCCCTCAGTTTGTTTCCTGAGATTGAGTCTCTTATGATTTGTCTCCCTCCCTGGTCCTATCTTGTTTCATTTTCCCGTCCCTTCTCCCCATGACCCTCGCCCTGCCTCTCAAATTCCTTATACCAGAGAGATCATATGATAATTGTCTTTCTTTGATTGACTTATTTTGCTTAAAATAATACCCTCTAGGTCCATCCATGTCGTTGCAAATGCAAGATTTCATTTTTTGATGGCTACATAGTTCCATTGTGTGTGTGTGTGTGTGCATATATATGTGTGTATGTGTGTGTGTGTGTATCTATCTATCTATCTATCTATATATATAGATAGATAGATATATATATAGATATCACATCTTCTTTATCCATTCAGTTGTTGATGGACATCCAGGCTCTTAGGCTCTTTCCATAGTTTGACTATTGTGGACATTGTTGTTATAAACATTTGGGTGCATGTGCCCTTTCAGATAACTACATTTGTATCATTAGGGTAAATACCCAGTAGTGCAATTGCTGGGTCATAGGGTAGCTCTATTTTCAACTTTTTGAGGAACCTCCATACTGTGTTCCAGAGTGGCTGCACTGGCTTGCATTCCCACCAACAATTCAGGAGGGTTCTCCTTTCTCCACATCCTCATCAACATTTGTTGTTTCCAGACTGGTTAATTCTAGCCATTCTGACTGGTGTGAGGTGGTATCTAAGTGTGGTTTTGATTTGTATTTCCCCGACGGCAAGTGATATTGAGCACTTTTTCATGTGTCTGTTGGCCATCTGGATTCCTTCTTTGCAGAAATGTCTGTTCCTGCCTTCTGCCCATTTCTTGATCAGATTATTTATTCTTCGGGTGTTGAGTTTGATAAGTTCTTTATAGATTTTGGGTACTAACCCTTTATCTGATATACCATTTGCAAATATCTTCTCCCATCCTGTAGGTTGTCTTTTGGTCTTATTGATTGTTTCTTTGCTGTGCAAAAGCTTTTTGCTTGATGAAGTCCCAATAGTTCATTTTTGCTCTTGCTTCCCTTGGCTTTGGCGATGTTTCTAGGGAGAAGTTGCTGTGGCTGAGTTTGCTGTGGTTGCTGCCTGTGTTCTCCTCAAGGATTTTGATGGTTGGTGTTTTCTTTGTAAACTTGTTGTGAACACCAAGTGAGACATAGTCCCGGTCTGACTCCTGAGTAGAGCTTGGTACTCACAGGCTGTGAGTTCATACTTGGTGTTTTGCTTTCTTCCTGGGAGAAGTCCTGTGAGGTGGCTGAAGACATTAGCAGCAACCGTTTGTCACTCTCCTGACCGTCTTGATCACAGCTTTCTCAGGGCAAAGCCTGAGCCAATGGATCCCCATTTAAAGGGCCACCTTCCTGGGTCAGACAGCACTTTACACTGCGGCAGTCTCACAATTTAATAACAATAAAATCTATATGAACAGATTTAATAGAGAAAGGGAGGTGATAATAGAATTTTTGCTATTTTAAGAGACTGGGAAGACAGGGGACTCCAGGAAGAAAGAAGCTTGGGGCAAGGAAGGCAAATTTCACAATTCTGGATCCAATAGAGCTTGTCCCTCAGCAAGATAATTGAGCATCCACTGCATTCACCACTGCCATCAATGAGTCACTATTAAGTGACTGCTGGGTATCAAGGCAGTGCTATGGGAACTTTCCAGCAATAGAAAGAAGCAAAGGCACACAGGCATGAGAGGAGATGGATAGATAATATTCAGGGCTTGGGGGCCAGAACTGGAGGTGAGACAAGTCAGTTATAACGGGAGCAGACAGAGGGGGCTGCTGAAAGTCCTGAGGCAAATTGTACCCACTCCCATGGCCTTGAACTGCCTCTGTGCCTCACCACCATTTTGTCAGTCTGTCTCAGCCTGTGACCCACCTCATTTTTAGCTTCCCCTCTTGTGTTGCTTATGACCATCTCAGACTCAGTCTGTCTGAAAGTGAATGTGTCATCTTCCCTGCAAATGTGCTCCTCATTCTGGATGTTTCTGTTTATCAAATGTCACTATCGTCCCCCCAGTCACCAGAATGAGTAGTCTAGAACCTCCATCTTTCTTTTTTCTTCTGTTCTCTCCTTCCTTTCTCTTACCCTTATAGTTAAATCCGTTTCCAAGACCTGTCCATTGTACCTTCTAGCTATGGTCCTTCCCCAGCATGATTGCTACAATGGCCTCTTCTTGGATTTCCCTCTAATCTTCAGTGCTGCACAATCTTATAACCACAACCCAAAACTGCAATAGGATCCACCTTTTTAAAACACAAAAACACAAGGTAAATCTCTTTAATCCCATGGACTTCCATGTGACTCAAAAGAATGGTACAGCTGGGGAAGAATCAAGAGGTGACTGAAGAGAGAAGGGAATCTTGTACCTCATGCTAAGGAGTTGAGATGCTCTCCCAGAGAGGTGGGGAAGCCCCTGAATGTATTAGGCAAGGGCCTGATAGGATAAAATTTAAGTCTCCTGACCCATATAAATTTTGTTCCCCCTTCCCAAATTCCTACTTAATATTCAAAAGTCCAGTCAGGCACCAGTTCCAGTGGTGAGCCCTCCTCATCTTTCCCAGCAGAGTCTGACACCCCTGTGCTTTTCATCATCAGGGTACTTGTAGCATGGATTTCACCATCCTTGGCCCATTGATCTGCTTCCCCATCAGGCTGTTTCATTTCTCTCTCCACCCTGGGCCTCACACTGTGCCTGGAACCAGGAAGCACTTAGCCAAATGCAGAACACAGGGATTCACTGGGCACAGTTTCATTTTGATTGCTTCATTTGTCCTTGGAAAGCAGGTTAGGGAGGAAGATTTCCAGGTGTCATCCCAGGGGCGGGCCCTAAGTCCAGGCACACATGCCTCTCCCTCTCCTCCATGTGCTACTGCCCTTGGGGAGAAGGCCTGGAGAAGCATAAGGCTGACTTCGTTGGTTAGTTAAATTGGGGCAAATACCTTTATCCAGACTCTGCTTGGGCAAAAGGATTGGATTCTTGTCCCCTCCACTGCAGTAGAGGTGAGAGAAAGCAGGTTATAAAACTCCACGAAGAAAAAAAGGTTGGTTTGCTGCTTCCAGACAAGAATTAATAGGTGCAACCCATAATCCTGTCTTGAGGGAGATGAAGGGAAAAAGGAGTGAGAGAGAATATAATGGCCAAATCCCCCCTGTCTTGCTGCCTGAGTGCCTCTCTGGTGTTTGAAGTTCGATTCATAGAAAATGAGCAGGGAGATGCTCTTAGGAGTCAGCACTTTGGGGAAGTCCAGGTCTGTTCTGGCCTGCCTGCCTGTGGGAGGCCTCCAGGGGAGCACAAGCTCAGCCTGGCCAGCCCACAGAGGCCCAGCAGATAAACAGAGGCAGCCCTCAGCCTCTCCCTAATCCCACCCACTGGGCAGGCAGCCCTTTCGGGTATTTTGCATGTTCTGATACATCTGACCAGAGGAAGCAAAAAGACAGCATTTTGGAACTGCAGGAAAATGTTGGAATGTTATAATGCAATCCTTTTTTTTTTTTTTTTTTTTAATAGATTCTACAAATGAGGAACCAGAGGCCAAGAAAGTATATTAGCGAGGGCAGGCTGGACACACAACAGAAACACAATTCTCCAGCTCTGTTTCCACAGCTTGGCAGTGGCCCCCTCCCCACCCAACACTTCCATGCCAGTGAGTTTGCCTCTCACCTGGGGAGTGGAGCCTAGATCTTTGCCCAGCCTGGCACAGAGTAAGCATCTGGAGCAACTGAGGCAGGTTGGGCTGTGCTTCTCACCAGTCAGAGGCTGATTTTGTGGCCCTTTTCAGCCAGGCCCTTCCTTCTTTGCCAGCTAGTCCCAGCTGCCAATCATCTCACCCCAGGCATGGGCTGGTCCCAGGGAGGTGCTCAGTGGATGGGTGTAGATTACTTGGTTGCTGTTGATAATAATAGCCATTGTCACCATATATTGATTATACCATGAACCTTGTACTTTACATACATTATCTCATTTCTTCTTTCCAGCAAGTCTCAACAGGCTCTGGCTCTTGTATCATAGGGATTATAAAAGTACCTACCCAACAGAGTTAGGGTCAAGACTGGAGGAGTTAATACATGCAAGGTGCTCACACTGTGCCTGATACCTAGCAAGAGTTTAATAAATATCATTCGTTTATTCGCTCATCAACTCAACATACAACTCAATATACTACCATGTGCCAGACACTATTCTAAGCTTTGGGGATATATCAGTAAACACCACAAGCCAAAAGCAGTACCATCATGGAGGCCAATTCAAATGAGGGGAGACAGACAATGGGCAAATACATTTTGTAAAAAGATGTGTTAGGAAAAAAAAAAGATGTGTTAGATGGCAATCAAGACCATGAAAAAAAGAAAACTGGGAAGGCAAAAAGAGCACTCCAGGAATGAGGTTCAGGAAAGGTCTGCCGAGTAGGTGACAATTTAAAAAATTCATGAAGCAAATGGAGTCTGTTTTCCCCATGTGTCTACCTGGAGGAAAAGCTTTCCAGGCACCTGGCACAGCAAGTGCAAAGGTGTTGAGGCTGGAGAGGGCCTCATAACTTCTAGGAACAGCAAGAAAGTTGGTGTGAATAGAGTAGTAAGCACCAGAGATGAAACAGTAGCAGATCAGGTCTGAATGGGGGCTGGAGACAGCAGAGATTATGGGGCCTTGTCGGCCATTGCAAAGGTTTTGATTTTTACTCTCAGTGAGATGCAGACTCTTTGCAGGATCTGAGTGACATAAACTTACATTTTGATAGGCTCACTCCCCTACTTTCTGGTAGCAGTATTTTGGGGAGCTTGGGGACCAGTAGGGCACTAATGCAGGAGAGGTGACGGTGGCTTAGAGCAAGGTGGTGGAGATTCGGGTGGGGAGAAGTGATATTTCCTGGATATTCTGAAGGTACACCTGTGGGATTGGATGATGGGGTGTGAAAGTCAATTCTGAGATTCCTGGCGTGAGCAAGTGGGAAGATGGAGTTAATACTCACTGAGATGAGAAGATGCCAAGAGGAACTGGTTTGAGGTGGAAAACCAGAAGTTTAGCTTTTGAACTTCTAGGCTTGAGATTCTATTAGACATACAAGTAGAGAAGCTAAGTACACTTGATACACCATGTACCATGCAGAGGGGAAGTCTATGCTGGAGTTTTGATTTTGAGAGTCACCAGGTCAACTTTTCAGTAAACAAAAGCAAGAATCAGAGCAGATAAGTAACTGGCAGTTAAGTAAGTGGCAGGGCTGATGAATCTGTTGTCCTTATCTACTCTGCTCTATTTCCCAGCCTGAGTTGTTCTCCTAAGGTGAGGGAGGAGAGAGTAAATGCAACTCCCATAGACTATTGATGCAGGATGAAAGCTGAGGAGGGGGGACCTAGAACTTAACAGACAAAGGACAATGCACTGCCCTAAGAAATCTTCAGCAATGGGAACTGAGCTTGGTGATTTAAGTTTGAACTGGGCCAAGGGGTCCATCAATGGAATAGGATAGTATTTTTCAATATCACTCGAGTCCCATTTCCTGAGCACATATATGACCTATCCAATGTAGCCCCTGGCTCAGGGGAAGATCCAAATTAGTCTGTGTGCCTAGCTTTGCCCTGAAACATTATCATCTTTTTTTTTAAGATTTTATTTATTTATTTGACAGACAGAGATCACAAGTAGGCAGAGAGGCAGGCAGAGAGAGAGAGGAGGAAGCAGGCTCCCTGCTGAGCAGAGACCCCGATGTGGGGCTCGATTCCCAGGACCCTGGGATCACGACCTGAGCAGAAGGCAGAGGCTTTAACCCACTGAGCCACCCTAGCACCCCTGAAACATTATCATCTTAATAAAACACCTGTTCCATGGAATTCTGACACTTGAAGTCTCTGAGGAGGGGAGAACTTCTGAACATACCAGGTGCTTCCTCTGGTGGGCCCAGAATGGATGGGTCTACCCTTCTAGGTATGTTGGTTAAGGATTCCACTTCTAGGAGCCTAAATCTCTAAGAGATGCCCAGTGGAGTCACCCCACCCCACTGACTCAAGCTGTGTTCTCTGGGCTACGTGGTGTGACGTCCAGTTCCCCCAGCCATCTCTGTACCAGCCTGCTGCCAAGGCCTCCCATGCTACCTTCACAGCTATAACCTGGACTGTACACCTTGTCGCACATTAACGTTCGCTCTCACTCAGGTCCACCACATGATATGCTCTTGGTAGTCATTATTGCCTTGCCTTCAGGATATTAGTTTCTGTGGCTGAAGACAGGCACTGTGAGGAGAGGAGGAGAGATGTTCCAGAGCAAGGGCAGTGGGGAAAAAGTTACCCTAAATCAAAGGCTTAGGGCATTCAGGAAGTATGGGTGGATTGGGCTTGGCCAGGTGCTGAGGGACATTGGAGACTGGCACAAATGATTTGCCATAAGCTCCAGGGAAGGAGTATCACAGAAGTTGCTGTTGATCATGTTTGCACAATCCTGTCAGGACTCACCCCTTTGTAAATGGGTGGCATTGTTGTGTGTTCACATGTGTGAGATAGTGTGAGTGAGTGTATGGGTGGGTGTGAATGTGTATGATTCTGTGTGCATGAGTATGGGTGTGAATATGCGATGTGAATATGCAAGCATGAGTGTGTGTGTGTGAGTGTGGGTGTGAGTGGGAGGGAGTGTGCACATGAGTGTAGGACTATGAATGCATGAGTGAGCATGTGCATGGGTGTGAATGTGGACATGGAAATGAAAGTGTGAGATGAGAGTGCATGACTGTGTAAGCATGTGAGTGAGTGAATGATTGTGATTATGTGTGTGTGTTATGAATGGTATAGGGCAGTGTGACTATGTGGTTGTGTATGCATGTGTTTGGGGAAGGGCGGATGGGAGCAGACCCATCTGCCTGCCAACCCTATGGCAGTGGGCTCCTGATGATGCCCTCTGGGTATGGGAGGGAGGGGTCACTGGCATCTGATTATATCATTTGAAGACTTGCTGCCTCACCTGCCTGCCTCAACACTTCACTCCACACCCGGACCGAAGACTCCTCTCCCGCCAACAATGAAATAAAGAAACTGCAAGAGGCAAAAGCCTGTGCAGAGAGATCAAAGCCTGCCCTCCTAGCCCAGACCCCTCTCCTCCCGCCTCTCCTCCTGCCTGCTCCTCCCTCCTGCCTCCCTCTCTTTATTCTGATCACTCACGTTTTCTTCAAAGGCCTCCTTTCTGGAAGAGGCATTGCACACACTTTGTCTCAAACATGCTGTATTTTTTGTTAACAGCAGCTCTGCACCAAAAGAGATCAAAAGAGGGGCAGGAAGAAAAGGAAAAGGAATCCACCCCCAAAATGAATAATTGCACCCTCCCAACCTCAAGAAGAGGGTCCTGTGAAGAGGAAAGACCATGGAGCACCCATGCTGGCCTCCCTGAGTATCCTTGGCCAGGATGAGAGAGCCAGTGGGGCTCTCTTGGCAACGTGAAGCTCAGCTTTGTCCCACTGTTACTTTGCTGATACTTTCTTGTTTACTCTGTCATTGATTCTTGCCTGAGTGTTATTTGTCTCTTTGCAGGCTTGTTTGGAGGTGATGGGCAGTGATTAAGGAGGGAAAACACATCCCAAACAACCAGGCTGCCAGGCCTGAGTCCCCAGCCTCCAGACCCTGAAGTCTTCACATTTTCTGATCCAGTTGGAGTTGCATTTTGTTTTTGAAACTAACCTGTCAGATCTGGTTATATTGCTGGGTGTGTATTCTTCCCCTGCTCTCTTCTGAATCCTCTTGAGTCCTGACAGCTGAAGGTGGGGAGTATCTGGGAGACATACATAATAAGTTCAGCAGAAAGAGTGATTTCCAGCTCCTGTAAGATATAGTCTGTGATTTCAGGGCTCATGGTATTTGAGATGGGGCCTGGGAAGAGGTCTTTGGAATCACAGTAGATGGCAGGCTTGAAGGCACCTGAACCCAACTAGCCAGGCCTCTTCAGATCAGGTGTGAGACTCTTCTCTATATGGTCTGGATCATACCATACCCCAGAAGCTGCTGGAGAAGCAGATGATCAATGAGGGCAGTAGGATCAGGTCATCAACCTTCTCTTTCTTTGATCACCTCCTGCCTTTAAGGCACTGTGGGGCTCAGAGATGGGTAGGACAGGTCTGCACTATCAGGGCACTTATATTCTAGCTGGGCAGGTGTGACTGGCAACAGGAACAAGCCAGGAAGGGGCTACGGATCCAGAGGAGGGAGGGATCCTGGGAATGTGGGCAGGGAGAGCCCTCTGGGTAGAAGTGGTGTGAATGTATCTGGTGTTGTAGGCTTGGCAGGATTTGAAGTGTGTAGGTGGGAGAGGAGATGTTTGAGGTCAACAGAAAATGTCAGGAAAGGCACAGGATGGGTAAGAGACAAGGTGTGGTAAGAAGCAGTGAACAGAGAGGTCTGTCCGCACTGGAGTCCGTGAAGAGGAGTCAAGAACCCAAAAGGCTGATTATGGCACAGACACAGTGGGTCACACAAATGAGCACTGCTCTGGTCATGAGGTCATCTAGTACTTTGAATAAAGCATGCATATACTTAGCATGACAGTCAAAAGTAGACAATGTTATGTGGGAAATAGTGGGTCTCCTGTGTACTCCATCTCCTGGGGGCCCAGATATCCTCTCTGATCATAACCTCTTTTACATCTTTTGCTTGTCTTAAAAACTCCATGCATATATAAGAACTTATGAACAAATATTTTTTTCATTTATGACAATGTTTTTTGTAGTTTTTGTACATTAAACATCTTGCTCTGTACCTTATTTTTATTTATTTATTTGTTTATTTATTTTTTAAAGAGTATTTATTTATTTATTTGATGGAGAGATAGAGGGCACAAGTAGGCAGAGCGGCAGGCAGAGGGGGAGGGAGACACAGGCTCTCCGCTGAGCAGGGAGCCTGATGTGGGACTCAATCCCAGGACCCTGGGATCATGACCTGAGCCAAAGGCAGCCGCTTAACTGACCCAGGCGCCCCTGCTTTTTAAGACTAATGTTGTACCTTAAGATTTTCTTTCTTTTTTTTCATATGAGTACATGTAAAGTTGCCTTTTTTTTTAATGACTATATAATAATTCATTGTAAGTACATATCATAATTTATTTACCACTACCCTTCTGATGGACATTGAGTTTTTTCCCAATCCTTTCCTATCACCAAAAATGCCATAATGAAAAAATCTCTATATACACATTGATTTTACATGAGTAAGTTAATCTGCAAAAGGTCTTAGCAAAAAATTAGTTCAAGGAATATGTGCATTTTAACTTTGATAGATATTATAAAATTGCTTTTCAAAATGTTGTACCAAGTTACACAATGACTTAAAATGAGTGAAAATAGCTAGTTTCTTGTAATCTTGGCAAATAGTGTTATTAAATGTTTTATTTATTGGCAATATGATATGTAAAAGAGGATACATGATTGAGATTCTGTTGTACTGCTCTTTCAGGAGAGAGGCTGAACACCTTTTAAATGTTCAGAAGTTATTCGTAAATTTTTTCTGTGAATTGATTGTTCATGACCTTTGCCCATTTTTAAATTGAGTTTTTGATCTTTTTCTTACTGACTTGCAAGAGTTCTTTATTATTTGTTAGGATAAATCTTGACAATGTTTTGCATTTGTCATTTTTATTTGGATTTTTATGGTACTTTTGTGCTGAGAAAAAATAGACGTTTATATAGCAAAATTTATCTTGAGAAATTATAATTGGAGTCAAATCTTTTCCAATGGATTCTGAAAATTAAGAGTACTGAAAAAAAAAAAAACCTCATTCATTTTTTTCCCACTGCATTGGTCCTTCTGTGTTTTACACTTAACGAATTGATTAATCTATAGGGTGTAAGGTGGACATTCAAACTTTATTTTTTGTATGATGGCTATCCTGCCCATACATTTGTTGAATATCTCATCTTTTCCCCCATTACTGTGCAAAACCATATTTATCACAGACTACATTTTTTTTTTATTTTTATTTTTTACAAACATATAATATATTTTTATCCCCGGGGGTACAGGTCTGTGAATCGCCAGGTTTACACACTTCACAGCACTCACCATAGCACATACCCTCCCCAATGTCCATAACCCCACCACCTTCTCCCAATCCACCTCCCTGCAGCAGCCCTCAGTTTGTTTTGTGAGATTAAGAGTCACTTATGGTTTGTCTCCCTCCCAATCCCATCTTGTTTCATTTATTCTTCCCCTACCCCCTTAACCCCCTATGTTGCATCTCCACTTCCTCATATCAGGGAGATCATATGATAGTTGTCTTTCTCTGATTGACTTATTTCGCTAAGCATGATACCCTCTAGTTCCATCCACGTCATCGCAAATGGCAAGATTTCATTTCTTTTGATGGCTGCATAGTATTCCATTGTGTATATATACCACATCTTCTTTATCCATTCATCTGTTGATGGACATCTAGGTTCTTTCCATAGTTTGGCTATTGTAGACATTGCTGCTATAAACATTTGGGTGCACGTGTCCCTTCGGATCAATACATTTGTATCTTTAGGGTAAATACCCAGTAGTGCAATTACTGGGTCATAGGGTAGTTCTATTTTCAACATTTTGAGGAAGCTCCATGCTGTTTTCCAGAGTGGTTGCACCAGCTTGCATTCCCACCAACAGTGTAGGAGGGTTCCCCTTTCTCTGCATCCTCGCCAGCATCTGTCATTTCCTGACTAGTTAATTTTAGCCATTCTGACTGGTGTGAGTTGATATCTCATTGTGGTTTTGATTTGTATTTCCCTGATGCCGAGTGATATGGAGCACTTTTTCATGTGTCTCTTGGCCATCTGGATGTCTTCTTTGCAGAAATGTCTGTTCATGTCTTCTGCCCATTTCTTGATTGGATTATTTGTTCTTGGGGTGTTGAGTTTGCTAAGTTCTTTATAGATTTTGGACACTAGCCCTTTATCTGATATGTCGTTTGCAAATATCTTCTCCCATTCTGTCAGTTGTCTTTTGGTTTTGTTAACTGTTTCCTTTGCTGTTCAAAAGCTTTTGATCTTGATGAAATCCCAATAGTTCATTTTTGCCCTTACTTCCCTTGCCTTTGGTGATGTTCCTAGGAAGATGTTGCTGCAGCTGAGGTCGAAGAGGTTGCTGCCTGTGTTCTCCTCAAGGATTTTGATGGATTCCTTTCTCACATTGAGGTCCTTCATCCATTTTGAGTCTATTCCTTACACCTTGAGTCTATTTCCTTACACCACACACAGACTACATTTTTATGCACTACATTTTTATGTAGGACTCAGTTGTATTTCTGGGTTTTCCACTCTGTTTCTTCGATGTGCTTATGCTTGTCTCAGTACTATGCTCTGTTAATTATTGTAGCCCTTGTGATGTATTTTAATATTAATTAATATTTAATATCAGTCCCCTCATATTATTTTGTGGGGTTTTGAGAAGACTTTTTCCTTTTTTGTGAATTTATTAACTATCTTGTTTGTAAATGTTAACTTTTCTAAACTTTGGTGTGTTTGGTGTGGAAACTTTAAAGTTACAGAATAATTTAGAGAAAGTTGATGTCTTCATCAAACTGAGCCTTCCTAAGAGAGAGAGGTTTGTCTTTCTATTTGTTCTTGTCACATTTTGGTTTACACCTAACTGTTTAAGGTTTCTTTCCCCTTCTTTATATATTTGTTAAATATATTTGTTATATATATATTTGTTAAATTTATTACTAGGTGCTTTATCTTTTGAGTGACTATTGTATGTAAGATTTCTTTATGGGAAGACTATAGTTTTTTTTGTACTTTCCACCCGACACCTCATAAAATTTTTTTTATTGCTTATGGCAGATTTTTCAGTTGATTTTTTAGAACTTCCAGTTATTCAATAATATAATCTATTAATGAAAAATTTAGGTTTTTTCTGTCTATACTCTTATTTTTATTTTGTGTTGAATAATACCTTAAAACATATTAAGTGGCCATGGCATTAATAAACATCATCACTGGGGCTCCTGGGTGGCTCAGTGGGTTAAGCCGCTGCCTTTGGTTCAGGTCATGATCTCAGTTCAGGGTCCTGAGATCGAGTCCTGCATCGGGCTCTCTGCTCAGCAGGGAGCCTGCTTCCCTTCCTCTCTCTCTGCCTACTTGTGATCTCTGTCAAATAAATAAATAAAATCTTTAAAAAAAAATAAACATCATCACTTAGTCCTGACATTAATAGGAATGCAACTAATGTGATTTTTCCATTAAGCATGAAGCTTTTGATTTGAGATATTAAGTTTTATCATAATGGGGAAGTGTGTGTATAAAATTCTTTTTTAAATCAAGAAAAGATGATGAATTTTATCTGAAACCTTTTCAAAAGTTGTGGAGATCATCCTTTGGTCTAATAATATGGCCCATTATAGTAACAGAGTCAAACTTTCCTTGCATTCTTGGAATAAATATCACTTAGTCACAGTCAATGATTTTTTTCATCTTTTGCCTGTTTCTTTATATAACATTTCATTCAGGATGTATGCGTTGACATTCATCAAGTGAAATTGATCTGCATGTTTATTTTGTGCTTTGTCATTTTAGTATCAGTGCTGTTCTAACTTTATAAAAATAATTTGGAAGTGATCTTTTTTGTGTGTGTTTTGGAACAATTTAAAATAGCACTGGAGACATATGTTACTTATACTTTAGACAGAATTATTCTGTGAAACTCTTTGGCTTCATTTTTCTCCTTATAGGAATGAATATATATATATTATATATATAAAAGATATTATATGTATATATTTAAATCATGTTTCTCCTTGGCTAATTTATCTCTTCAAGTTGTCTATCTCCATTGTGGGAGATTTTGGTAATTCACATTTTCCTGGAAAATTAGCCATTTTTTCCAGATTTTCAAATACATATAATTGAGTAAAATTATATGATTATTTTCATTTCTTTTGTACCAGTTTTTCATAAAAATAACCTCATGAAATGCTTTTAATATGATTAATTAGGAGCTATTTTGTGAAAATGAAAGTTAAGTTAAAATGTGGGGTATTGGGAATGGCAAACCCTATGATTACTAACTGTGGACATGGAGTAGATCACTATCTCTACCTTGGGCAGATTTTTTGGGATCCCCATCAGTTTAAGGATTAAGAATTAGGAATGGGCAGTGGTTTGTTCTACCACTTTAGGAAAATCCTACCCTACTTGCTGGTTTCCTCATTTCCATTCTGTGGATGGTCAGGGGACAAGCTAGGGATTCCTGCCTAATTTATCCTATTCAGACTCTCTTTCTTTGAGGGCACCTTAGTCCAAGCCCAGTCTAGGTTCTCCCCCAGTCCTGTATGGTCTTTGTTAGTCTCATCCTGTCCGTAAGCCAACCTCCACCTGTGAATATGGGAGATTCTTTTCATGTGGTACTTTTTCTCTCCCCATTATTGCCTAGTGGATCCAAGATGACTACATATATCTGTGTCAGAAACCTTCCATTCATGGGGCGCCTGGGTGGCTCAGTCATTAGGCCTCTGCCTTTGGCTCAGGTCATGATCCCAGGGTCCAGGGATCGAGCCCCACATCAGGCTCTCCACTCAGTGGGGAACCTGCTTCTCTCTCTCTCTCTGCCTGCCTCTCTGCCTGCTTGTGATCTTTCTCTCTGTCAAATAAATAAATAAAATCTTAAAAAAAAAAAAAAAGAAACCTTTCATTCAGCTTCTTCCCAGAGAAGGGAAAAGTGAAATATCAGAGAATTATCTGGTTCTTAGGATATACTCGGACCTTTTAGCAAACACAGCTGGGTCTTGCTCTTGATTCACTGAGTGGGGAAGCATTTCCTTCCCTGGCAGATTCATCTTCTCATTGCATCAGGGAAAATGCACAGGATGTTGTCTTGAATTCAAGTAGCATTTGCCTGTGAGTTCCCAGAGAGAGAGGGGGGCAGAGTTTTTATCTCTGTGGCTTGGCATAGTGAATTAAACATACTTATATATGTCAGGACAGTCTTATATGTAAATATTATAATGTATGTATGTGTGTGTGGAAAGTACTTACTGAAAACTGAAGGTGATAGTTTCCAGGGAAATGCACTCCTCATGCCTATAGATTGTGAGCACATGATTATAATAAATAGTTTTAACAAAAAGCAATTGAGCTCCTGTTACATGCCAGACATCATACTAGATAGTAGATATCTTTGACCTGAAAAGGTATGAAGGGTATTAAGAAACCACTCACTTAGGAAGAGATGAGAATTAGAAATCAGAAGACTTTCAGGAGACTGGGGTGGTTCCCAGACTGAAGCACTCTGGGGAGGGCTGTGGCATGCCAAAAGGCATCATCTGTAGGCTAGGCTCTGCATCTGTTCAGGGTCCTCAGTTTGCAACATCCTCACTGACTAAGGCAAAATAATGTTTCCAAAGCCCTCAAGGGACCTGGGGTAGAATCTGAGCAGCCTATAAACGACATTACGAAGATAAGTGTGAGATTTCTGCAGACTCAGTTTGTGGCAGTGAGAATAAAGTGAGGTGCCACCACACCTAACGTAGAGAGAGCTATGTACTGAAAATACATAGAGGATGCTGTAGTCTGCTCATCTGCCACAAGCCAGGGTTTCTTCTCTGATTTATTTTTTCTTTTATTTTAAGATTTATTTATTTATTATATTAGAGAGAGAGAGAGAAAACATGAGTGGGAGGAGCAGATAGAGAGGGAGAGAGCATCTCAAGGAGACTCCACGCTGAGAAGAGAGCCCGATGTGAGGTTCTGTTTCTCAACCCTGAGATCACGAACTGAGCCGAAACCGAGAGTCAGACGCTCCACTGACTGTACCACCCAGGCACCCCTTTCCTCTCAGGTTCCATAATGGCTCCCCAGACTCCATCCTTCCAGATTGTTCCACTGGAGCCTTCTTTGATGTCTCATCCTTTCTCTCCCTAGATTGAGAGGGTTAGTCCTTTCATATATTTCTACAGCACTTACCCAATAACCTCAAATATACTACCTATCACAGGGTGTGGTAATTACTTCTCTGCAGGACTTTCTTTTCCTCCACTGGATGGTAAATATCCTTGGTGCTTAACCTAATGCTTGGCACAGAGCAGACCTTCAGTACATGTTTGCTTTGAGATGAATTAAACAATTTTATTATTAATTCTACATTTAAATCCAACTATGCCCTCAGTGCTGTCTGAGTGGTTAAGGCCAAGTCTTAAACATTGAGCCCATTCACAGAATATGGTAAATATGTCTGCGGCTAGCCTTACCTTTGCCTCTCCTATTTTCATGGGATGTGCTGGAGATTTGTGATGAAAAAAGATGTATCAGGGCAGCTTTACCTCATGCTTTATTAGGGAATCTGTTATGTGAATCGGCTTGCAGATCAGGGAGTTTATGCCTGTCCAGGAGCTCTAGTGAGTTGCTTGGAATCCTTAATCAGGCTGCAGGGGGAGGGATGCAGTGAGCCCCACACACACTGAGCAGGTGACTCCAATTTGTAAATTAGATGAGCAACAGTGGATTTAATTGTTCCAACATTCTCTGTCAGACTTTTCCCTTTTCTCCAAGCTCTGGACACACCTACCTGGCTTTTTACTGCTGATTAAAAATGTTCTTTTAAATGAGAAGTCACACCAAAAAGACAAGAGCTGAGATACCACAGACATCAGAATTTATGATCTCCCTATCAGGCACTGGATTTACAGAGATCACCAAATAAATTTTTGCAAATTCTGTTAGATTACTCTGATGATGCTTTGTGTTGTCGTGGGGGGATGTCATCATGGGGTCTCTGTGGCTTCCTGAGGCTCCTCAGATAGATCCCAAGAGCTCTGGCCTTCTGG
Organism: Lutra lutra; assembly: GCF_902655055.1. Taxonomy (NCBI): domain Eukaryota; kingdom Metazoa; phylum Chordata; class Mammalia; order Carnivora; family Mustelidae; genus Lutra; species Lutra lutra. The sequence continues at coordinate 43,881,541 of NC_062279.1, read as the reverse complement.
ACGCCCTGACTCAGATTTCCTTTTTGCTAGAGGAGTGGAGGAAGGCATCTTGGTCATGGCATTCTCCAGCACAGCACCAACCAGTGACAAATACCCACTAGGAAGATGGATGGACTGGAGGCAACTGGCTCTGGCATACATTGATTACGAGAGCTGCTTAGACAGAGGCTTCGAGGGGCAGGGTGGCTGCTGCCATCAGTGCAGAGAGCTAGACTGATGGAGACATTTAAGGAGCAGCGGGTGCATCTGGGTGAGCAGGAAAACAACATGCTGAGCAGCAGTGCACATGCATATGTTTGGGGTATAAATAATTTCTAATTAGTAACTTAATTTTGGAAGAAGTTTTTCAAGATGGGAATGTAAGAATAGTTATTATTTATTATGCATGGAGGCTTGGAGGGAGCTGGAAGCTTGGAAAACACAGACCATCTCTGCTTCATGAATCTGAGATCCCTAGAAAAGAATCCCGGAATCTTAGAAATCTGAAAAGGAATGTTAATCTGAAAAGGTTTCTGTGTCCAGTCTTCTGTCTCCAAGCAGTTGACTGACAAAGGGCTGAAGCCTAACAGAAATCAATACAGAAAAGTTTCAGAAGTGGGTACTAAGGACTCAGCTGCCAAAGCCATTACTCATACTGGTAAAAGGAGTGAGTAACCCATTCCAGGAAGTTCTGTCCACTTGAGAGCTGGCCTTAACTCTGTTTTTACTTTCTCTCTATGCTTTTCTGCCTCTCAAGGTCAGAATGCCCCCCAAGAAATGGCCTGGGTAAGTCCTTACAATGTCAGGTCTGAAACCAAAGGTCCAGATGTGGAAAGCATAGACATCAGACTCTCCCAAACCCATAAACTCCCCACAGTGAAAATCCTACTAGTCACTACTAGGCAAACGACTGCTTGTTCTCTGGGGATATTTCCCTTGATTGTTTTGAGATAAATTTTTATTTAGTAGGTTCATCTCTCCATCTAATCAACTATTCATTCTTTCGTTTATATATATGCATGTATCTATACATAGTTACATGCATATATGTAGTAGAATATATGTAAATTTAGTGGAATATATGAAATACAAAAGTGAACATTTTTACAAATATATATTATATAATACATATATTTTATATACACACATACATATGGATATTATGCAAATGTAGCTATAAGACTGATTTGTTTTCCTAGCATGCTTAAAGTCATACCCAAGGATAAATGGCTTGATGTCTGGATAAGGCATATCACAAAGGAAATCACAAGGTCCTCTGGTCTCAAGAGTGAGAACTACAGAGATCTGAGAAGAGAGGGTCCCAGGTGCCTGGGTGATTTGGGTGGACATCACAGAGGGAAATGTGAATTAGGCTTTGAAGAATGGCAGAATCTATTTAGAGGGCAGGAGGAGGCATTCATTGGAGGGTCCCATCTTTTGGGGAATCTCACTCTGTTCAAGAGCGTTGGTCTCCCCTCCTTTCTCTAGTGGCACTGTCTCTGAAATGGGCATCCTTGGTTTCTTCCTTCCTGGGAAAGAGGACATTTACGCAGATGGGGCCCTGGGCCCTGGAGATCCTGTCTCTTCTCATTTCTTCTCACATGGAAGCAGCTCATCTGTGATTGTGCTGGGGGTACACAGAGGGCCTCCTTCATTCTGCTGAAGGGTCAGGAGGAATAGGATTAAATATGAGGGTCCTTAGTTGGGGTACCATATGTCTGGCTTGTCTAGATGGTAACCCCCAATTTTATGCCTGTTAGCCTGGCATTCTGTCCAAAGTAGCACTTCCTTTTCTTATCAAAAGAGTCCCCATTTATATGGCAAATTATATGGTGCCCCCCTCCCCCAGCAGAGAGCAGGAGGAAAAGGAGGATGAGTGATAGAGGTCTTTGACAGAACCTCTCTTGGAAAAGAATTTGGCCTCGGAGTCTAACCGTGTTGGTCAATATCACCTTGGGTTAATATGTAAGGAAGCCACAGATTCCTCATAAAGGCCAAGGTGATTTAATTAGAACCCAGGTGACTGCCAGAGGCCACCAAACCCATCCTCCTGTTCCTGGATCAAGTGCACTCATCCCAGAGGTGGCTGGCATGGGTCTGGAGAGTGCTGGCTGTGCTCTGGCTGGAGACACACTGGGCATGTGGTGTGCCAAGAGAATTCAGCAGCAGGTTCTGACCAGGCCGAGGCAGACCCCACAGGTGTCCTAATCTAGCCACAAGCAGCAGTAATGGCAAATTCTAACCTTGCACCTATGTTTTCCTCCATCTCCTGGTGGGACACTTCAGGAAGCAGGTGGAAGGCAAAAATGAGACTAGACCAACAGATAGGCCAACTTCTACTCCTCTTTGGCCACTTGTTATTAGGGGAGGTCACTTGCTTCCTCTGGACTTCAGTTTCCCCCTTGTAAATAAAATGGAATAATGCTACCACCCCAGGCTACTTTTTCTAATTGCTTGTAATGTCTGTTAATTGTTTTCAGCAGTCAAAACCCTTCAGGGGCAAGGGCTTATCTTGCTGGGTTTCTCCTCCAAAGCTTGGCAAATGCTGCTCCGGCCTTCGGCCTTTGGCAGGTTCCTAGTCCTCTTCCTCCAGTCTCAGGTCTGCCCCACAGCCCCCACTGAGCAAGAAGGAAGGCATCCCCAGGGCCTGAGGTGGTCCTCTCCTTTGAAGTCAGGCTGACAACAGGCAGAACAGTAACAGCCTGAGGCCAACCTTCAGGTACTAATCTTAAAGCAGACTTGAGCAGCATTACATTTTAAGTGACTTTACTTGCTTTTTTCTTTGTTTTATGCTTTCAGCTAATATTTATTGTACAGGTCTACATGCCAGACCCTATACAAAATCCTTGGCATGCATGATCTCGTTTCTTCTTCCTGGCACCCCATCAGGAAATGTGCTGTGATTGTCCGTAGTTTACAGATGAAGGTCTACATCCCTAATGAATGGAGAAATCAAGGTTCCAACCCAGACCAATCTGTGCAGCAAGCTGGCCTGCCAATAGGGCCAAAAGCATTGTTGGGGGCATTCCTGGAGCACTGGGCTTCCTTCCTGGTTCTCCTGTGAACTTGCTGCTCTCTCAAGCCCCGTATCTCATTATCATGGGAAATTTTTCCCTGAACATTTCATGTGCAAGGCACACAGGGAGCCATCAGCAACACAAAGAAATGGATGATTCAGTCACTGGTCCCAGGATCCACATCCAGCTCAGAAGACCAGGACTGTAAATAGTCCAAGGCAGCGTTCACTGCCATGTGTGGGCCATTACTGTTCTGTGACCCTATGTCCCCCAACTACCCCTCAAATCTTGGTATCCTTCAGATGTGAGTGACCAAATGGCCTCCTCTCCATGAGGCCAGTCTAAGAAGTGTCCCCATCTCTATCAGCATGGTGAATTTTCTTTTGTGTCATGGTCACTTGTGTTCCATTGTAGACTGAAAACCCTTGTTAGGACAGAGCTATGTTTTACTTGTCTTTATACAATGTCTTATAATTTTAGCTATTTTGAATGTTTCTTCTGTGCTAGGCAGTGGGCTGAGCACTTTGCATGTCCTACCTCATCTGATTCTCACAGTCACACTCAAATCTGCTTCCCCGTGATGAGGAAGTAGAGGCACAGAGGTGAACACATGTGGCTAGAGGTCACAGGGCGGAAACCATCTGTGTGGCTTCTTAGCTCGCTACTGCACACAGTGAGGCTTATGGAGATTGAACTGCTGGGACAGCTGCCAGCACTTGAGGTGGAAGAGCGAGAGCCCACTGCCACTACCACTACCCCCACTGTCTTCCTCACAGGCCCTCCAAATGTCTAGAGAGTCGCCATCCACCTTCAGGTGGCTTTCTCAGAGGTGGTCTCATTGATTACCCCAGCTCTTGGAAAATGGTCTCCTCAGTGAGGTGACCCAAGACCAAAAAACAGGGGCTATTCTGAGATTGTCAGGTGTCCTAGGAGAAGAGGAACCTAGTGTTCATCGTATAGTGGTGAGCATAGCGGCCTTCCAAAGAGGAACCTGGAAGTAGTCCTAGCTGGTTCTAGTGCTTCTGTCCCTGTGAACATTCAGTCATCAGATGAGATTGAATTGTGACCTGTCACAACCTCTCACACTGCAATTCTGCCCTTACAGCCACGCAAAATTCAAAATTCTTGGCGTGACTTCCAACAGGTCTGGGTCTCATGGCCTTCTGGCATTTGCAGTTGCTGCTCTTCCTCCCTCTTCACATCACAACATCTGAGCTATCCTCCAGGGGCTCCATCCCACCCCTTCCTCCTTACCTGTGCTATTAGGGTATTAAGAGTTACTCCTCCTGGCAGCATTTTGGGTAGTGATATACAGGGCAGGGAACTCTGCTGGGGTTTGAAGGCTGTGGGGGCCCTGAGGCAGGCCCATCGGATGAGCCTCCCTGTGCTGAAGCCCGGCTCCTTCAGAGGCCATTCGCATGGGTAACACTCATCCTGGCCCTCTTCCCCTGTCTCTTGTCCTGCAGGTGAGGACACAGGGCAGGTTCTGAGCTCCCAGGACTTTGCTGTGCAGTCACCCAAGGTCAGTCCTTTAGACAACCGTCGAGTCACAGACTAGTTTTTCTCTAGCCACACTCCCTCCCTTGGGACTCATTCTCAACCCTACTGGAACTCTTGCCTCTACTCCACATCCAACCCTCCAGTCCTTCTATCCAAACTGCCTTTTATTTACACGTTTCCTCTCTTGCTCTCTCCATGTCCTCTAAGCTTTAATTCCCATTTTTCTTATGGGTGGGAAAAGGTTAAAGAAGGAGTGGGGCATGAATAAGGGGTGTTTCCTCACTTGGAAGCCTGACTTCTCCCCCACCATGCCCACATCCAGACCAGGACTATGCCTCCCCTGTGCCTCCAGTGCTGTCTGCTCAACTGGGAGACCAGGCATTTCCTGCTGCAGCTTGATAAGATGGCATGATGCAGCCCTGTACTGCTGAGCCACTTCTTAAATCAGATGTTCACTTAGCACAATCACCTCATTATGAGAAGTTTAGTGCTATTGTAGCATTACATACACTTTTCCAATTGATTTTGGACAGAGAAGAATTCAATTGCTGTGGGGTTCTACATGTTGAGCTTGCATGCACATTACATTTTTAGAAAATCAATGGCTAGCTATGGAGGCAATTTTTAGGCTGGAGCTCTTATTAGAAATCCATAGCTGGTTCAGCAAGGTGGAAGGTTATCTAGGAAGAAGGGGAAGAGGGAGCAAGTTTCAGAAAATACTAGAAGGGGATTTCCCCTGTTACTAACCTAGAAGCCTAATACGGGGTCCCTAAGTTTGTTTTTTTAAGATTTTTTTTTTTAATTTGACAGAGAGAAATCACAAGTAAGCAGAGAGGCAGGCAGAGAGAGAGGAGGAAGCAGGCTCCCTGCTGAGCAGAGAGCCGGATGTGGGGCTCGAACCCAGGACCTGGGATCATGACCTGAGCCGAAGGCAGCGGCCTAACCCACTGAGCCACCCAGGCACCCCCAGGGTCCCTAAGTTTGAAAGAGAATTTTGGAGGTCTTCACATTGTCCCCATTCTACAGATAAGGTGAAAGACACTCAAGCCAGAGGTGCTCAATCCAGTCAGTGCTATTTCCTCAATATGCACTAAAGTTGACTCTTCCTGGATGGGTCTTTTGATTAATATTGCTAGGAATTCTCTTGCAGGGATCTGCCTGGTTACAGGCATATTTGCAGGTCACAACTGAAATTTTTAGGACTGAGAACCAAGCCATACTTACCAATGTCTTCCGTCTCAGTATTCACCCAGGCTGATGAGAGCACAAGCTCATGATTTTTCTGCCTGCTTTCCTCCTGGGCATCACCAATGAGCCAGCCCATACCCTGTTGTAGGCAGCTGCCATTGATCTTCCTTCATTCCACTTCCTCAATATTAGCTCCTGAGAAGTGTTGTTCACTGACTTTTAACTAGGGCTCTATTTTTTTCTTCGAAAGATTCATCCTTCCTCCTGCCCCAACCTACCTTTCTAAGGCCTCCTCCAATTCCTTCCCTTCCCCCTTTTTCCTTACTATTTACCTATTGCCCACTTCTGGGAAGTTAGGCATAAGTACTACCTTAAATTTTACATGAATGGGGACGTGGGCCATTTTCTAAATTAGGTGGGCAGGAGGTTCCTGGGAGACCAAGAACCTGGTCAAAACAGCACACTGTCCTGCTGGAACCCAAGTTGCCTTCTCTTGCAGGATCTTATAGTTCAACCAAACAGAACCTCCTTCCTAGCCTCAGATGGAACCTGTCACTCTGGGCTTCATTCTACTAATGCAGGTCATGGGAGCCTACAAGGGGCTCTAGGAACGAGGGGATGAATAGAACAATAGAAAGCACCCATGCTGCTATAGGAAAACAGCTCCAATGCATGTGGCAGAATAGCAGCAAAATCCTGTGAGTACAGTCTAATGGACGAAGTGGTAGAATATATGGGGTTCTGGGATTATAGAAGTGTGATCTCTTTTGGCCCCATTCTTTCAGAGATTAGAAGGGGGCAATGTGCATAATGAAAGTAAATCATGTTGACTTAGAAGGCATCAAAAAGTTCATCTCGAGGGATAGGTTATTGTTATGAGTTGTTCCCGCCAAAAGTTATATTGGAATCCTAACTTTTAGATCACAGAAAGTGACCTGATTTGGAAATGGAGTCCTTTCAGATGTAATTAGTTAAGGTCACAATGGAGTAGAATGCGCCCATAATCCAATGTGATTGGTGTTCATATAAGAAGAGGAGGGAGACACAGTGAAAATGCCATGTGAGGATGAGACAGAGATTGCAGTGATGCCTCTACAAGCCAAGGAATGCCAGCATACCACCAGATGACAGATGGAGGGCATGGGGCAGATTTTCCCTCTGAGCCCCCAGAAAGGACCAACCCTGTTCACACCTCAATTTCAGGCTTCTCACTTCCAGAACTGAGAGAATAGATTTCTGTTGCTTTTAAACCACCACGTTTGTGGTGGGCAATTTGTTATGGCAGCCCTAGGAAACTAATGTAGTTATCAAAGGGAAATTAGACCTTGTAAACCAGTTGTATGTGTTTTTCCACATTAAGGGAGCCAGAAAAATGAGGTGATGCATGAGAAACTGAAGACAGTAGCCAACAAAAATGCTGATTCTCATTCTGGTTCTAGTCCATAATGACAGTTCACAGTGTCTGGTGACATTAAATTAAGCATCATCATCATCATAACAATAACAACAACAATAGGGACTACATAAGGAGTTTTTTTTGAAACCTAATGAAAGTACCAGAATAAGTCAGACTTTTGGACTGTTTTTCCTCTTGTACTAATTAAAACCTATCTTTAATAAACTTCTATCAAGAAAGTAGAGACATATCTTATAATTTATAATCAAATTGTACCCTAAACATTTCCTGGATTTTCAAAAAGATTTTTATTTATTTATTTTGGGGGGAACAAAAGGACAAGCAGACTCCCTGCGGAATAGGGAGCCCAATTCCGGGCCAGATCCCAGGACCCCGAGATCATGACATGACCAAAAGTCAGATGCTTAACTGACTGAGCCACACAGGTGCCTCTACACTTCCTGTTTTTAAAAGATGATATCTGTATTTTTAGAATATTCATTGAAGATTGCTAGTAATGCTTTCCTGGAAAGTACCATCATTCATTCTGAAGTAGTCTCTCTTAATTTACTTTTAATTTTACATTTTTCTTGGTCCTTGATGTTCACAGCCTGGGAATTGCTATATAAGCTTTTAGCTGGGCATCTTAAAGTCTGTCCTCTACTTGAAACCTCTGGAACCCCCAGACTGGGGGTTCTCAAACTGGAGTGACCGAACCCCTCAGGGGACATTTGGCAATACTGTAACCATTTGGGGAGAAGGGTGCTATAGGCCTCAGTGAGTAGAGGTCAGGGATGCTGCTCAATCTCCTACAATGTACAAGACAGCTTTCCCCAAAATAAAGAATTATCCAGCCCAAAATGTCAGTAATACATTTGAGAGACATTGCTCTAGACCGATCTCACTTTTCTCCCTTACAGTATTAGCATATTCTGTGTGCTCTGATTCTGGATATGCATTTATCAAGTTTTGTATTGTTTTCTAATTGTTTCCATGTTTAAATGGATGTAAGTTTCAATCTCAGCTCTTTTCTATTTATCCAGCTGTATAATTTTGGCTGTGTCACTCAACTATTCTATGATTTGACATTCCTATCTGTAAAATGAGATAATAATAATTTTTAACTTGAGGTTTGTTTTAACAATTCAAGTCAACTCACATCAATAATGCACTAACTAACATTCGCTTAGTGCTCGCCATGGACCAAGGACTGCGCTAAATACTTTAAGTGTGTTCTCTTTGTCTTTAAAACAACTCTGTATAGTTAGTATAATGAGAACCCTTTCACTTGTGTACATTTGGTATGTTTGGTAAACTGTAGCCATTTCCGCGATCATTATTTCTTCCAGGTGGGTGCTCAGAGACTAAGGGTAGAAGGAGGATTGTCCTCTAGACTCTTGGCCGTGGGCACCTGATTGAGGTGGGCAACCGGGTCCCCATCTAGTTGGCAGGGGATAGGTTCAGCACCATACCCATATGTTTTCTTCTTCTCCTCAAACCAGCATGCTGGTCCAGGCATGTCTTTCTCATGGAGTAAGAGAACAAGTTTCACTGGGCAAGTCCATTTAAAGACTTTGCTTATTTCTGGCCTGCTAACATCCCATTAACCAAAGCAAGAGGGAGCCCCCTGCAAAATGATATGGCAAAGGGTATGGATCAGGGAAGCGTAAAACATTAGGGTCATCAATGCAATCTACCACAGGTTTGCAACTCAGATCCATTCCATCAGTCCCGCTCTTGCTGTGCACAAGGAAGCTGGGGGTCTTTTGTTCCGCCAGAGGAATAAGTGCTGGCTTTGGAAGAAGTTCCCCTTCCCTTCTTCCCTCCATGAACTGGGCAGGATGCATTCTGGGATGTAAGATATTGAAGGGTCCTGGCCAGGGCCCAGCGCTGTCTTGCAATGGGTTTATGGCTGGGGCAGACTCGTCCAGTATTTTCCAAGGAGCCGGAGAAAGGCAGGGCAGAGTCTCCCTCACCCTCAGCTAATCAAGGATTTGTAGACAGAGGGAGAGATATTAAGCCAGGAGCAGGGGGGAAGGGCCACTTTGAAAAGCCTTTAGAAAGCCTTCTTTCCCATCTGTTCAGCTCGTGGGAAGACTCTGTTTTCCGTACTTAAAGGATTTGTAAATTCATTACCAACAAGTAAAATGTACAAAGCACACACAGAGCCATAGAGGTCTGATTCACCATCTGCTGGGGAGTTGCCTCCATGCAAACAGAGCGGAGCCGTTGTTCCTGTCAGTGAGCGGGGTGGACGCCGGCCCACTGGGGCCCAAGAGATGCTGCAGGGCAGGGTTCTTCCAACATATTTTACTGCACATGGAGAAGGAGCTGTGCTTATGGGCCCTGAAACCTGCCTCATTCCCTCCTTCTCCCACTGAAAGCTCTTGAGCTGGAGAAAGCCTACTGTTTGCCATAAAACACGGGAGAACATCATCTTAGCTTCTGCAGACTGAACAAAACTGGGTCAGAGTGCATTTTAAGCTGCTGGAATTCCAGAACGCCCAGCCTCAATGGTTTTAGCTTGGCTGAATGTCAGTGGGAAGGGCCACTGGCGTGGCTTTCTCTCCTGCTAAAGAGATCTGTTTCCAAAGCACTGTTCTAACCTCTGTTCTTGCTGCTTTCAGAAAATTACATTTAGGGCTAGAAAAGAGTCCTAGAAAAGGTCCTAGAAAAGAGTGTGAATGAGGAAAGTTTATGTTTGACTCCCTGTGGTATTGGCCTCCTGGCACCACGCTCCCTTGTGCTGCCTCTTAGCAACCACAGCTGTGGCCACTTTACTAGGATCCCTGACATTTGAGACCAACCCCAGACTTCACCACTGGGGAGGAGGGAGAAGCTCCGTGCCAAAGGAGTGGCGCCATCGCTCCATATGCCTGCATTTATGCCCCAACTCAAACACCCTAAGGTCTGCCCTGTCCATGATTCCACCAGCTGCACTCCATGCAGACCAGAGGTTTCTGAATTGCTCCTGTGGGGTGTGAGCACATTCCTCCAAGACTAGGCCTGCCTCACTCTTGCCAGTCCTTCCAGAGAAGAGCTCTGATCCTCAAGTCCAGACTAGCAGCTAGTGCCCAGATACCACACCTGACATTGCGTGCCTCTCTCAATTTCCCTAACTGCCATGCTTCTCCCCTGCCAATAAGAATGCTCTGTTAGCCTGGATGACCTTTCTGATGGCCCACCTAGACTCCTCATAACGCCTGTCTCCTCCTTAAGGCTCTTTGCTCGGCTTAATCATTTGGGCTTCTATACATTGCCTGGGGACTGACTGGCCACAGATGCGTGTTCTACCATGGTGACAGTGCCATAGATCTCCTCAGGGCCCACTGTCCTGCTGTCTACTGGCTGCCTAGGCTTCCTTGTTGTTACACGTTCCCCAGGTATGTCTCCTCATCTTTGTCACCTTCCTCCTGTTGGAATGCTCTGTGTCCTGGCACATATAAAAGATAGAGTCCAGGACTCCCGATAATGGCCCAGTCCAGCCACTTGCTAGCTGAGAGACAATTCATTCATTCCATAAGTTGTTGAGCACAGCACAAGGTATATTTTTAAGTGTTGGATAAGCAAACTAGGCAGGGTCCCTGCCATCAGGCAATGCACTCTGCAACTGAGGAGAGACAGATGACAAAATCTTAGTAAGAAAATGGATAGTTACATAACAAAAATAACCCTGGATGACTGAAAAGTATGTCATTGAGATGGAAACAGTGTTGAAGGAGGGCTTGAAATAGAGAAGCTGGCTAAGTTCTCTGAGCAGGTGCTTCTTGGCAAAGACCTGTATTATGAGAAGGAGTCAGCACCCCAGTGAACTGGAAAAAGAGAGTTCTAGGCAAGGAACTGGTGAGTGCAAATGTCCTGGGGGGCGGGGAGGATGATCTTGATGTGTTCCAGGGATGAAAGAGGGCCAGGGTAGATGTAGCCTAGTGAATAGCACAGAGAGTGATGCCCTAAAGATGGAAAGACAGGCAGGGGCTGGACCACCGGGACCTTAGGTTATGGGAAGCACTTTGGTCTTCATATCAAATGCAATGGTAAGTGTGTGTATAACATTTTAGGCAAGAGAGAAATATAAGCTGATTTACATTTTAAAGGAACATGCTGGCTGCTGCAGGGAAATCAGGGAAGTGATGCTGGTGACTTGGACTCCAGTGATAGCAGTGCAGATGGTGAGAGATAGGCTGCCTGGGGATGCATTTCCAAGAAGAGACAACAGAACTCACTAATATATTGGAAGTGAGCTAGAGAGAGGAAGCATCAAGGACAACCACAAAAATGTCCCCTAACCACCATGAACTCTGGTGTCCTCACTACAACATAATTGTATATTTGATGGGCATTAAACAATTTAGAGCCAAATAATTGAATGAGTGCCTGGCCCTGATGATTGTGCTTATTTGAGCAACCAAACAAGCAAGCGAAAAATGTACCTGTAGTGCCCTGGCCTGCCCAGGCACAACTTGGTATAGAGTGTTAGACTCACCATGTGCTCTTCCTCCCCTATGCCTCTGCATGTGCAGACCTGGAACACGAGCCTCCCTGCACCCATCTTCACTTGGAACATCTGACTTGCCTTTCAGGTCCCAGCTAGACTTGAATTCTCAAGCACTTCCTAAGACATGACTGGGTTCCTCTTCTCTGATCCTGCTACTGAAATTGCGGGGTTGCTTGTCTACTTTCCTTCTTAGTTGGTAACTCTAAGGACTGGATCTAAACCCCTCAGTGCCTAGTGATTTCTAGCTCATGGTAGAAACCCCAGGTTGTTGAATAGCTAAAGAACCCCCCCGCCCACCAAACACACACATCCCACCCTCTTAGTTACCTTGCTCTTCTCCCTTGAAACTGAACTGTTGTAGTTTTCTGTACCCCCCGACCCCAACGAGTCCTCTTTGTCTATCTAAATCCCTATCAAACTTCAAGGCCAGTTCAAGAGCCCTCTGTTCTATTGAGCTCCCAGGTCATGCTAGAACTACTCATTTTTCCTTACTACTTTGTGCAAAGCGTTGACAGAGCAGGCCTGATGCTGTTATCCTTAGAAAGCCTGCTTATAAGGTTAGTCCTTGCCTGGCGTCTGGAAACATGTCTGGTTAACAGGTCCTTGTTCTCATATAATACTTTCCCTAAGTGGTAAGAGTGACTCACACTGCCTTGAATACATACTTTCCCTCTGGGAAGCTGGAGTTTTGGTATATGCTGGGTACATGCATAGCTATGTGCCTATGTGACCAGCCCCAATAATAATCTTGGGCGCCGAGTCTTTAATGGATTTCCTTGGGCAGAAGCATTGCACATATATTGCTACAGTTTTGTTGCTGGGTTCTTTCTGCATGCTCAGTCTTGGGAAAGAGAAAGCATGGGGGAAATCTGCACATAGATTCCTTCAGATCCCACCTGCGCCTTTTCCCTTTCTGCTCCAGCTGTGTGTCCTTATCACATCATTGAAATAAACATTAGCCATGAGTACAAGTATATACGGAGACCTACGGAGACCTCTGAGTCTTCTAATGAATATCCAAACATGGTCTTGGAGGCCACAGCACAAGCTCGTTTGGAACCTTAGCATTATTGTACCATTATGTAACTGCTTTTTACTGTTATGTAACTGATTTTTATGTGTAAGCTTTTGTATTCTTGCTACAAGATCCTGGAAGACGGAAATATGCCTATATGTACTTATATCCCATGCAACTCATTGCACAGAATACCCAGCAGGAGCCCAAGAAATACCTGTCGAGAGAATGAATGAATAAATGAAAGAAACATCAAGGCTACTGGCAGTTGGAGCAGTGGCCTTGTGGCAAACTGTGGGCAGATAGCTGAGATGCTTTAATGCTATTAGTGGTGTCCTAACTCCTGGGGCAAAAGGAAGCTGAATTGATTAGGCTTTAGTAGGGTTTCCAAGTAATTCCTGGCATCATAAGGCAGCCAAGGAAGGCTCTGCTAAAACACCCAAGAGATAGAGACTGCTGTGCACAAATGCAAGAAGAAACAACTATGACAGACACAGAGCTGTTTGCAAACTGTGTGTCTAGATCCCAGGGGCTTGCGGCCTCAGCACTGTATCCTGTACCAGAGGGCTCTTTGTTTGCATATTTATACCAACAGGAGTGTGTGGGGGGGTGATCATGTGTGTACACACTTCTCTACACTTACTTGCAAAATTACATGAGTGAGGATATGTCTATATGTGTATGAGCACACATGTTTCACATATGTCTGCATAGTGTGCACTCTTCTGAGTTTGCATAGGCTTGCAAGCACAATTATGTGAGTTCATGCATTTGGAGTATGCAGGCATGTGTATTTGTCGTGCCCATTCACACCAAAGTGAGCCTATGCACATATGTGCACATGCATACTGATCTTTTCTTATCACCTCTGTACTAAGCACAGACAGCTGCTTTAATAACATCTACAGCTGAGCAAGTACACTAACTGCTATGGCCCCGTTGTGCTATCAGGATTGCTTCAGCCCTTTCAGGATTACCAGTGCTCAGTGCAGTTTAAATATATCTTTACTCCTAATCCCTAAACAAAGATGCAATGATTTCTACTAAATATGTTGGATTATTTATTAAGATAAAGTCAAGGATACAAGAAACCACGTCTGGTGGAACACTGATTGCCATTTAAATTGGGAGATCATGAAAACAGATGCACCTCCACTCCAGGGGGTGGGAGGAGGTTAAAGGAAAAGGAAAGCCAGCAAATGATTAAAACAGCCTGATTCCCTAGAGGCAGAGCAGTCACAGTCATGGGTGACAGCAGCTTATGCAAATACACCAAGGCAGGTGAGAGGGGAACCACTGGAGGCCCTCCCCAGCACTGGGATGACACTGGGCTATTCTGCAAGGATCATGGACAAAGAGCCAGGCCTTGGGTAAGAATCCTCTGTAAACGTGCTAGGACAGTTAAGGAACTCATACTTTTGAGGAATTTCCAGTGCAGTGATAGGCTAGGAGAATGAGAAGAGTCACCTCTAGCCCAGAGGAAATTTAGGGGATGCTCCCCATTCTCCAAGTGCATGCAGCCATGTCCCAGGGAGCATAGCTTGGTAAGTAGATTTATGAGAATTTTAAACCACAAGTACCTGTGTTGAGTGAGCCTGCATAAGCAGATGCCACACTCCGAGCACAGAGGAAGAAGGCTGGAGGGTTGAATGTGGGTGAAGTACCACCTGCCCCAAGGAGGAAGCAGGCCAAATGCAAGAAGTCAAAGAGATTGCTTCTCCCCTTGGGCCCACCACCACTGGTGCCACGGTATTTCTTTCTCCTCTATCCTGGTTCTCCCAGCCCTCATGCTGCTCTCAACAGGGAGTTTTTAGTACATAGAAACTGCTCAGACTTGGAACCTGGAGAAAGTTATACTCATAAACAGCTACAGTTTTCTGTGTACGTTTGAGTGAGTAACTTAACTCCACGCTTCATTCTCTTCAGTGAAAAGGGAATGATGATTTTTTGTTGTGAAGTCCAAATGAGATAGCAATTACATATCAAGCCCATGCACATAACCTGTGCTAGACGCCATGCAGAAAATGAGAAGTTACAGCTCTGACTTGTATGAATGTATCCTTCATGAACTCATTGATATGGCTGGATTTATGTTTGTCATCATTTCTTTTTTTTTTAATTTACCACATCTGTTCTTTTTATATTTTCTTTAGTGTTTACTAATTTTTATTACTCCATTTTATCTCCTTTGTTGACTTATTAGCTATAATTCTTTGTTATATCATTTCATGGTTGCTTTAGGGTTTATAAGGTACTTTAACTTATCTCCAAAGGTTATTGTACCACTCAATGGAGAGTATAAGAACCTTATAATACTATATGTCCATTTCTCCTTTGTTCTAATATTGTCACATATTTTCCTTCTACACATGTTATATATGCCACATTACATTATTAATATGTTTGCTTTAAACAATGAATTATCTTTAAAGGTGATTTAAATAAAAAGAAAAAATTATGTACACATGTATGTATATAGTTGCCATTTTCAGTAATCTTCACTGTGTGATATTAATATGTATTTCTATTTAGCATATATTTTTTTCAAATCACATTTTTTTTTAATATATATATATTTTTCCTCCCCGCAGTGGAATATAGTCAATCTACAAGAGTCCTTCTTTATGACAAAGAAGGTATGCTAGGGTTGCTGAGGAGAATCTCCTCGGGTGACATGAGTTGTCAGATTCCCTGGTTTCATAGAGTTTTTTTTTAAGCATTTTGTTCAGCACGCTGATAACTGAGTGCCCATTTTACAAGCACTATATCTTCTTTTTTTTTAATTAATTTTTTATTTTTTCAGCATAACAGTATTCATTATTTTTGCACCACACCCAGTGCTCCATGCAATCCGTGCCCTCTCCAATATCCACCACCTGGTGCCCCCAACCTCCCACCCCCCACCCCTTCAAAATTCTCAGATCGTTTTTCAGAGTCCATAGTCTCTCATGGTTCACCTCCCCTTCCAATTTCCCTCAACTCCCTTCTCCTCTCCATCTCCCCTTGTCCTCCATGCTATTTGTTATGCTCCACAAATAAGTGAAACCATATGATAATTGACTCTCTCTGCTTGACTTATTTCACTCAGCATCATCTCTTCCAGTCCCGTCCATGTTGCTACAAAACTTGGGTATTCATCCTTTCTTTTTTCTTTTTTTTTTTTTTTACAGCTTTATAAACATATATTTTTATCCCCAGGGGTACAGGTCTGCGAATCGCCAGGTTTACACACTTCACAGCACTCACCATAGCACATACCCTCCCCAATATCCATAACCCCACTCCCCTCTCCCAACCCCCTCCCCCCATCAATGCTCAGTTTGTTTTGTGAGATTAAGAGTCACTTATGGTTTGTCTCCCTCCCAATGCCATCTTGTTTCATTTATTCTTCTCCTACCCCCTTAATCCCCCATGTTGCATCTCCACTTCCTCATATCAGGGAGATCATATGATAGTTGTCTTTCTCCGATTGACTTATTTCGCTAAGCATGATACCCTCTAGTTCCATCCACGTCGTCGCAAATGGCAAGATTTCATTTCTTTTGATGGCTGCATAGTATTCCATTGTGTATATGTACCACATCTTCTTTATCCATTCATCTGGAGATGGACATCTAGGTTCTTTCCATAGTTTGGCTATTGTAAACATTGCTGCTATAAACATTCCGGTGCACGTGCCCCTTCGGATCACTACGTTTGTATCTTTAGGGTAAATAGCCAGCAGTGCAATTGCTGGGTCATAGGGTAGTTCTATTTTCAACATTTTGAGGAACCTCCATGCTGTTTTCCAGAGTGGTTGCACCAGCTTGCATTCCCACCAACAGTGTAGGAGGGTTCCCCTTTCTCCGCATCCTCGCCCAGCATCTGTCATTTCCTGACTTGTTAATTTTAGCCATTCTGACTGGTGTGAGGTGATATCTCATGGTGGTTTTGATTTGTATTTCCCTGATGCCGAGTGATATGGAGCACTTTTTCATGTGTCTGTTGGCCATCTGGATGTCTTCTTTGCAGAAATGTATGTTCATGTCCTCTGCCCATTTCTTGATTGGATTATTTGTTCTTGGGGTGTTGAGTTTGCTAAGTTCTTTATAGATTTTGGACACTAGCCCTTTATCTGATATGTCATTTGCAAATATCTTCTCCCATTCTGTCAGTTGTCTTTGGGTTTTGTTAACTGTTTCCTTTGCTGTGCAAAAGCTTTTGATCTTGATGAAATCCCAAAAGTTCATTTTTGCCCTTGCTTCCCTTGCCTGTGGTGATGTTCCTAGGAAGATGTTGCTGCGGCTGAGGTCGAAGAGGTTGCTGCCTGTGTTCTCCTTGAGGATTTTGATGGATTCCTTTCTCACATTGAGATCCTTCATCCATTTTGAATCTATTATTGTGTGTGGTGTAAGGAAATGATCCAATTTCATTTTTCTGCATGTGGCTGTCCAATTTTCCCAACACCATTTATTGAAGAGGCTGTCTTTTTTCCAATGGACATTCTTTCCTGCTTTGTCGAAGATGAGTTGAACATAGAGTTGAGGGTCTATTTCTGGGCTCTCATTCTGTTCCATTGATCTATGTGTCTGTTTTTGTGCCAGTACCATGCTCTCTTGATGATGACAGCTTTGTAATAGAGCTTGAAGTCCGGAATTGTGATGCCACCGACTTTGGCTTTCTTTTTCAATATTCCTTTGGCTATTCGAGGTCTTTTCTGGTTCCATATGA
Source organism: Lutra lutra (assembly GCF_902655055.1). Classification (NCBI taxonomy): domain Eukaryota; kingdom Metazoa; phylum Chordata; class Mammalia; order Carnivora; family Mustelidae; genus Lutra; species Lutra lutra. Next base: position 43,864,241 of record NC_062279.1, on the reverse strand, counting down.
ATTTTAGGATTATTTGTTCCATTTCTTTGAAAAAAATGGATGGTACTTTGATACGAATTGCATTAAATGTGTAGATTGCTTTAGGTAGCATAGACATTTTCACAATATTTTTTCTTCCAATCCAGGAGCATGGAACATTTTTCCATTTCTTTGTGTCTTCCTCAATTTCTTTCATGAGTAATTTATAGTTTTCTGTGTATAGATTCTTAGTCTCTTTGGTTAGGTCTATTCCTAGGTATCTTATAGTTTTGGGTGCAATTGTAAATGGGATGGACTCCTTAATTTCTCTTTCTTCTGTCTTGTTGTTGGTGTAGAGGAGTGCAACTGATTTCTGTGCATTGATTTTATATCCTGACACTTTACTGAATTCCTGTACAAGTTCTAGCAGTTTTGGAGTGGAGTCTTTTGGGTTTTCCACATAGAGTATCATATCATCTGCAAAGAGTGATAGTTTGACTTCTTCTTTGCCGATTTGGATGCCTTTAATTTCCTTTTGTTGTCTGATTGCTGAGGCTAGGACTTCTAGTACTATGTTGAATAGCAGTGGTGATAACGGACATCCCTGCCGTGTTCCTGACCTTAGCAGAAAAGCTTTCAGTTTTTCTCCATTGAGAATGATATTTGCGGTGGGTTTTTCATAGATGGCTTTGATAATATTGAGGTATGTGCCGTCTATCCCTACACTTTGAAGAGTTTTGATCAGGAAGGGATGCTGTACTTTGTCAAATGCTTTTTCAGCATCTATGGAGAGTATCATATGGTTCTTGTTCTTTCTTTTATTAATGTGTTGTATCACATTGATTGATTTGCGGATGTTGAACCAACCTTGCAGCCCTGGAATAAATCCCACTTGGTCGTGGTGAATAATCCTTTTAATGTACTGTTGAATCCTATTGGCTAGTATTTTGGCGAGAGTTTTTGCATCTGTGTTCATCAAGGATATTGGTCTGTAGTTCTCTTTTTTTTGGGATCCTTGTCTGGTTTTGGGATCAAGGTGATGCTGGCCTCATAAAATGAGTTTGGAAGTTTTCCTTCTATTTCTATTTTTTGGAACAGTTTCAGGAGAATAGGAATTAGTTCTTCTTTAAATGTTTGGTAGAATTCCCCCGGGAAGCCGTCTGGCCCTGGGCTTTTGTTTGTTTGGAGATTTTTGATGACTGTTTCAATCTCTTTACTGGTTATGGGTCTGTTCAGGCTTTCTATTTCTTCCTGGTTCAGTTGCGGTAGTTTATATGTCTCTAGGAATGCATCCATTTCTTCCACATTGTCAAATTTGTTGTCGTAGAGTTGCTCATAGTATGTTCTTATAATTGTCTGTATTTCTTTGGTGTTCGTTGTGATCTCTCCTCTTTCATTCATAATTTTATTTATTTGGGTCCTTTCTCTTTTCTTTTTGATAAGTCTGGCCAGGGGTTTATCAATCTTATTAATTCTTTCAAAGAACCAGCTCCTAGTTTCATTGATTTGTTCTATTGTTTTTTTTGGTTTCTATTTCATTGATTTCTGCTCTGATCTTTATGATTTCTCTTCTCCTGCTGGGTTTAGGGTTTCTGTCTTGTTCTTTCTCCAGCTCCTTTAGGTGTAGGGTTAGGTTGTGTACCTGAGACCTTTCTTGTTTCTTGAGAAAGGCTTGTACCGCTATATATTTTCCTCTCAGGACTGCCTTTGTTGTGTCCCACAGATTCTGAACCGTTGTGTTTTCATTATCATTTGTTTCCATAAATTTTTTCAATTCTTCTTTAATTTCCTGGTTGACCCATTCATTCTTTAGAAGGATGCTGTTTAGTCTCCATGTATTTGGGTTCTTTCCAAATTTCCTCTTGTGATGGAGTTCTAGCTTTAGAGCATTGTGGTCTGAAAATATGCAGGGAATGATCCCAATCTTTTGATACCGGTTGAGACTTGATTTAGGACCAAGAATGGGATCTATTCTGGAGAATGTTCCATGTGCACTAGAGAAGAATGTGTATTCTGTTGCTTTGGGATGAAATGTTCTGAATATATCTGTGATGTCCATCTGGTCCAGTGTGTCATTTAAGGCCTTGATTTCCTTGTTGATCTTTTGCTTGGATGATCTGTCCATTTCAGTGAGGGGAGTGTTAAAATCCCCTACTATTATTGTATTCTTTTCAATGTGTTTCTTTGATTTTGTTATTACTTGGTTTATATAGTTGGCTCCTCCCACGTTAGGGGCATAGATATTTAAAATTGTTAGATCTTCTTGTTGGACAGTTCCTTTGAGTATGATATAGTGTCCTTCCTCATCTCTTATTACAGTCTTTGGCTTAAAATCTAATTGATCTGATATAAGGATTGCCACTCCTGCTTTCTTCTGATGTCCATTAGCATGGTAAATTCTTTTCCACCCCCTCACTTTAAACCTGGAGGTGTCTTCGGGTTTAAGATGAGTTTCTTGTGGGCAACATATAGATGGTTTTTGTTCTTTGATCCATTCTGATACCCTGTGTCTTTTGATTGGGGCATTTAGCCCATTAACATTCAGGGTAAGTATTGAGAGATATGAATTTAGTGCCATTGTATTGCCTGTAAGGTGACTGTTATTGTACATTGTCTCTGTTTCTTTCTGATCTACTACTTTGAGGGTCTCTCTTTGCTTAGAGGACCCCTTTCAATATTTCCTGTAGAGCTGGTTTGGTATTTGCAAATTCTTTCAGTTTTTGTTTGTCCTGGAAGCTTTTAATCTCTCCTTCTATTTTCAATGATAGCCTAGCTGGATATAGTATTCTTGGCTGCATGTTTTTCTCATTTAGTACTCTGAATATATCATGCCAGCTCTTTCTGGCCTGCCAGGTCTCTGTCGATAAGTCTGCTGCCAATCTAATATTTTTACCATTGTACGTTACAGACTTCTTTTCCCGGGCTGCTTTCAGGATCTTTTCTTTGTCACTAAGACTTGTCAATTTTACTATTAGGTGACGGGGTGTGGACCTCTTCTTTTTGATTTTGAGGGGGGTTTTCTGAACCTCCTGAATTTTGATGCTTGTTCCCTTTGCCATATTGGGGAAATTCTCTCCAATAATTCTCTCCAATATACCTTCTGCTCCCCTCTCTGTGTCCTCTTCTTCTGGAATCCCAATTATTCTAATGTTGTTTCGTCTTATGGTGTCACTTATCTCTCGAATTCTCCCCTCGTGGTCCAGTAGCTGTTTGTCCCTCTTTTGCTCAGCTTCTTTATTCTCTGTCATTTGTTCTTCTATATTGCTAATTCTTTCTTCTGCCTCATTTATCCTAGCAGTGAGAGCCTCCATTTTTGATTGCACCTCATTAATAGCTTTTTTGATTTCAACTTGGTTCGATTTTAGTTCTTTTATTTCTTCAGAAAGGGCTTTTATATCTCCTGAGAGGGTTGCTTTAATATCTTCCATGCCTTTTTCAAGCCCGGCTAGAACCTTGAGAATCGTCATTCTGAACTCTATATCTGACATATTACCAATGTCTGTATTGATTAGGTCCCTAGCCTTTGGTACTGCCTCTTGTTCTTTTTTTTGTTGTGGATTTTTCCGCCTTGTCATTTTGTCCAGATAAGAGTATATGAAGGAGCAAGTAAAATACTAAAATGGTGGCCTTAACCCCAGGAAAATATGCTTTAGCCAAATCAGAAGTGATCCCAAATCGTGAGGGGGGAGAAAGGGGATAAAAAGGGGTTCAGAAAGAAAAAAAAAAGAAAGAAAGTATTAAAAAAAGAAAGCCGATAAAGAAAAAATATAAAAAGAGGGGAAAAAATATATATATATATTAGATAAACTATTTAAAAAACGTTAAAAAAGAATATGGTAAAGGTTAAAAAAATTTAGCAGAAGAAGAGAAAAAGAAAAAAAAATTGAAAAAGGAAAAAAAAAATTAAGTTAACTGCAAGGCTAAAAAATCATGGGGAGAAAACCATGAGTTCCGTGCTTTGCTTTCTTCTCCTCTGGAATTCTGCCGCTCTCCTTGGTATTGAAACAGCACTCCTCGGTAGGTGAACTTGGTCCTGGCTGGGTTTTCCGTTGATCTTCTGGGGGATGGGGCCTGTTGTAGTGATTCTCAAGCGTCTTTGCCCCAGGCGGAGTTGCACCGCCCTTACCCGGGGCCGCGCTGAGTAGCTGAGTAATCCGCTTGGGTTTGCTTTCGGGAGCTTTTGTTCCCTGAGCGCTTTCTGTAGAGTTCCGGAGGACGGGAATGAAGATGGCGGCCTCCCGGTCTCCGGCCCGGAGGAGCCGATAGCCCGGGGCCCCACTCCTCAGTGCGCCCTCAGAGAACAGCGCCCAATGACTCCCGTCACCCGGCCTCCGGCCGCGCTCCGAGCTGACCGAGTCTGCGACTGGTTCAAGGCAACCCCGAGCTGAGAGTCACTCTTCGGCTGTCTCTGCAGCCGGCTTCCCCGTTCTAATACCGGTAAGCTCTGCGACACTCAGACACCCCCGATCCTTCTGCGACCCTGCGGGACCTGAGGCCGCGCTGACCCCGCCTGGGCTTCCAGTTAAGCCTCTGGAGCGATGTCCCTCAGCGGAACAGACTTTTAAAAGTCCTGATTTTGCTCCGTTGCTCTGCCGCTCGCCGGGAGCCGGCCCCTCCCCCCGTGGTCTATCTTCCCGTCGCTTTGGATTCACTTCTCCGCCAGTCCTACCTTTCAGATAGTGGTTGATTTTCTGTTTCTAGAATTGCTGTTCTTCTTCTCTTCAATCTCCCGTTGGATTTGTAGGTGTTTGCAATCTTTAGATAAGCTATTTAGCTGATCTCCCGCTACCCGAAGTAGTCTTAGCCTGCTACTTCTCCACCATCTTGACTCCTCCCAAGCCTAGCATATTTTTGTTTTTACATTTCTTGTAGTGGCAGTCTGCTGGTACTGAATTCTTGTAGATTTTGCATATGTGAAGAAGTCTTTTGCTTGGTATAGAATGCTAGGTGGATTGTTTTGTTCTTTCAGTACTTAAAAGCTGTTGCTGCAATGTCTTCTTGATTAACTTGTTTCTGATGGAAAATTTGATATTATCCTGCTGCTTATTCCTCTGTACTTAACATGTCTTTTTTTTCTATTTTTAGATAATATCTTTATCATTCATTTTGGGAAATTATGGTAATGCTTTATTTGATAAAAATCCAACATGCATTCCTGATAAAATCTTTCAGTAAACTAAGAATAAAAGGGCACTTCTTCAACTGATAACTGGAATCTACAAAATACTGCATTTTGCATTGTATTTAGTACTTTTCTCCAAAGCTTAGGAAAGTGTACTCTCACCACTTCTATTTGACATTGTAATAGAAGCACTAGCCAGTGCAATAAGGCAAGAAGAAATTGGAAAAGTGGGAAAGGAAGAAGTAAAACTGTCTTTATATGCAGACAACATGAGTCTTTATGTCAACATGAATGTCAATGTAGAAAATTCTATGGAATTATATATATATATATATATATATATATATATATATATAAAATTCTAGAATGTGTGTATATATGATATATATATAAATATATATGGCATATATAGTGTGTATATATATGATATATTATATAAGGCATATATATATTTATATATATATAAGGCATGTGTATATATGCCTAAACATAGTCAGGTTTAGTTGTAAAGATAGACAAACTGTTCTATTGCATAGAATAGAGAACCCAGAAATAGACCCATGCCAATATGGACAGCTGATCTTTCATAAAGGTGCAAGGGAAATTTTGTATCAAAAGGATAGTCTTTTCAATGAATTGTACTAGAACGGTTCAACATCCATATGCAAGAAAATATACTTTGATTGTAAATGTCCTATTTATTAGAGGGTTAGTATCTAAAATGTATAAAGAGCTTATATAACTTAACACCAAAACAAACAAACAAACAAACACACAATCTGATTCTAAAAAATGAGCAGAGGGTTGAATAATATTTTACCAAATGCTCAACATCACTAATCTTCAGGGAAATGTAAGTCAAAAACACAATGAGATATCACCTTACACTTGTCAGAATGGCTAGAATAAAAAAGATAAGAAATAACAGGTTTTGGTGAAGATGTGGAGAAAAGGGAACTCTTGTGCACTGTTAATGAGAATGTAAATTGGTACAGACATTGTGGAAAATGGTATAGAGTTTTTTCAACAAATTAAAAATACATAAAATCCAGTAATTGCACTACTGGGTTTTTTTTTTTAATTTTTTATTTCTTTTCAGTGTAACAGTATTCATTGTTTTTGCACCGCACCCAGTGCTCCATGCAATCCGTGCCCTCTCTAATATCCACCACATGGTTCCCCCAACCTCCCACCCCTCTCCCCTTCAAAACCCTCAGATTGTTTTTCAGAGTCCATAGTCTCTCATGGTTCACCTCCCCTTCCAATTTCCCTCAACTCCCTTCTGAGGGAGACAAAGAAAACAAAAACACTAATTCAAAAAGACATATGCACCCACATGTTTATTGCAGGATTATTTACAATAGCCAAGATACAGAAGCAATCTAGATGCCCATTGGTAGATGAATGGATGAAGAAGATATGGTATACATAAGCAATCGAATAGTACTCAGCCTTAAGAAAGAATGAGATCTTGCCATTTATGACAACATGGGTGGACCTAGAGGATATTATGTGAAGTAAAGTAAATCAGACAGAGAAAGACAAATGCCACATGATTTCACTTATATGTGGAACTAACAAAACGAAACGAAACAAAACAAAACAAAACAAATGAACAAAGAAAAGCAGAAACAGGCCATAAATAAAGAGTACACGCCGATGGTTGTCAGAGGAGAAGTGGTGGGGGATGGGAAAAATGGGTGAAGGGGAGTAAGAGGTACAAGCTTCCATTTGTGGAATGAGTAAGTCATGGGAATGAAAGATATACCATAGGGAACATAGTCAGTAATATTGTAATAGCATTATGTGTTTAAAAAAAAAAGAAGAATAAACTTTGATCCATGTCTCTCACTACATGAATAAATTAACTCAAAATTGATTATAGATCTAAATGTAAAACTTAGAACTGTTAAACTTCTGGAAGAGAACCTAGGGAAAATCTTTGTAACTTAGGGCTAAGCAAAGACATCTTAGATATGATACTAAAACCTTGTTCCATAAAAGAGCAAATTGATAAATTGTACTTCATCAAAGTGAAATTTTCTGTTCTTTGCAAGACTCTGTTAAAATAAAGAAAATGTAAGCTGCACCCTAGAAGACTATATTTGCAAAGTATATATTTGGTAAAGGATTTATATTAGAAATATATGAAGTAGTCTCCAAACTCACTAGTAAAAGAACAGCCAAGTTAAAAAACAAAATGGACAAGGATTTGAACAGGCACCTTACTAGAAATATACAAATGGCAAACAAAATAACTGAAAATTTGCTGAACAATAGTAATCATTAGGGAAATGCAAATTAAAAGCACAGTAATAAGGTACCACATACCTATTCAAATGACTAAAAAATAATAATCTTACTTAGTATTGAAGAGGTTATAGAGAAACTAGAGCTCTCATAAATTGCTGTTGAGAATATAAAATGGTACAACTATTTTGGAAAATAGTTGAGCAGCTTTTTAAAAAAATTAAAAATGAAAAAACTAATGATGAACTTTATGTTGGCTAATTGAACATAGTAAAAAACATGTAGATGGAAGATATTATGAACCATTAAATCTGAATTTATTATTATAAAAAATTAAAAATACACATGTCATATGATCTAGCCATTTCATTTGTAGGTATTGACCCATAAGAAAATAAAGCATAATTCCATACAAAATTTATGCATATATGTTTATAGCAGCTCTATTTGTAATACCCAAAAAATAACTAATATCTAAATGCCCATCAACTATTGAAGAGATAATTCAATTGTGGTGTACTCCATACAGTGGGATACTACTGGGCTATAAAAAGGAGTGAATTTTTGACACAAACATCAACATGGATGAATCTGAAAATAATTATGTTGAGTGAAAAAACAGAAAGAGAGACTATATATTATATGATCCCATCTGTATAAAATCATAGAATATACAATGTAACCAAAATGATGGATCATAGGCTCCTTGGGAGTAGTAGGGGTAGTGGTGGTAATGTGAGGAAAGCAGGAAGGCAGAAAATTTGGGGAGGGGAGGAGCAGTATTTGTGTCCATTATTTTGATTATGGTAATGGTTTCATGAATGCAGTATGTCAAAACTTGTCAAATGGTTCACTTAAATATGTGTAGCTTACTGTATGGCTATTATACCTCAAAAAGGTTTTTCAAGAAACTAAAAAATAAAGTAATAGAAACAAATAATAAAGTAATAGGTTGTGATTAATTAATTAATTGGGGAGGTTAATTATCTGGAACTCTAGATAGGTACTCTATTTAGGGAAGCCCATACTTGTAGATTCATACCATATGATGTTTATATAATCTGATTCTAAAAATTTCATTGATCTATCCCTAGAGTGGATATATTCCTTTCCATAAATTAGATACCCTGTTGGGGAAAAAACCAACCAGACAATCTTAAATGTGAGATTCCTGGATAACAGGAAACACAGATGATCATTATCAATTTAAGGTACTTTTGGCAAGTTGAAAAGACTTGAGAAGCATGATGAATATTACTCTTCAAAAAAATCATCAAATATCTGTTGTAAATACTCCTCTGCATTGAATGTGGGCTGAACCCTGTCTTGCTCTGTCTGAGTGACCCATTCTCTGCAGAGTAGACTCAGGAAAGCATGTGTAATGAAAGGGCTGTGTAGCTGCCTTGGAAGAGCATCATTACACTTACAGGGAGTGCAGGCTCTTTTCTTTTCTCAGGGAAAACCACATAACTAGAAAAATATGACTGAGGGGTAAGGCTCCGTCAGTAGAGATCAGCACCATAAAATGGCACAAGGCAGTTAATGCTGGCAGAAGACTTCCATAGTCCTCCATCCTTAGACATCAGAAGGTAGTTGCCAGCTATTGATCACTGTTTGCTTTTTAGCAAACTTTATAATGGGAAGACCTGCACTGCCCAGTAAAGAAGAGCCCATATTCCAGTGCTGTGGGTTTAGATGTGTTTTCAAATCAAGCAAAGGGAATTCCAACAGTGGGAGTTATCCTGTATCCCCCACTTGGTGGGTTTTATCACACCATTTGCCCACTTCCCTGGTCCTTCCAGAGTCTCCAAGATTGTCTCTGGTCACCACTGCATCTCACTTCTCAGTTTCTAACAAATCCAGCCCTATCATGGGTAATTTCTCTTTATGTGGCCCATCCTGTACAATTTGGGGGATTTTAAGAAGTAACTTTATTTAGAGATGCCCAGAAAAAATAAAAATAAACCAAAGATAGGAAAAATGCAACACAAAGAAATGATAAAATAATAGACCAGGGAGTTTTATCTTATTGTAATCAGGTCATTCTGGTAACCATAGTGTTATGGGCACCCAGGGTTCAATTCTTTTCATTCATTTGCATTGGACCCCAAGACCAGACCTGACTTCTCAAACCCCACACCCAAAGCCCAAATTCAGCTGATGCTGATCCTGAGCCTGGAGCCTCTTGGGATGTGAGCCCAGGTGGCAGATGCTTCCCTGTAAGCTGCTTCCCTACCTGAAGGGTCTCCTTGAAACCCAAACACCTTCCTATTCCACCCCAGCTTTACAACGTAGAGGTCATGCTTGTCTTGTTCCATCCCTAGTGCATAGCACAGCATTCAGCATATTATAGGTGAGTATTTGTTAAATGAAAGTGTGCTTTCTGGGCTTCAGCTACCTTCACTAACTCAGTCAGTGTCCCTGTTCACTTCCCCTGTGGTTATTAACAACTGTTGCAAAGGTGTTCTGACCTGTTTTTTTTCTGGGGAGCGGGTGGGGAGGGTTGTTTTGTTTTGTTTTGTTTCTGAAACCTGGCTTCAAAAATTAGTCAGAAATCTGATTTGGATTCTAGCTCTACCATGTACTTGAGGATGACAGGGATCATGTCACCTATCCTTTTGAATCTCATTTTTCTCATTGATGAAGTATGAAAATCCTAAAAGAGATCACATAGAGGGTTGTTATAAAGACCATTTCTGAATATACTGTGGTGTTTAATAATCTATAAAGGACAAAATAATGTTACATGTTGGGGGACAGGATGTTTAATCCCCACTTGTTCCATTCCAGGTAGAGGCTCTTCCATTAGGGAAGCTCCGGAGGCCTCTGTCTCCATACTCTGACTGCTCTGTTGGGTGAGTTTGGGAGAAGGATTAGAGCTGTTTGTCCTTTTCTTGCCTCCTTTGTCTCTAGCCAGACTACTTATCAGAAGCACCTATTTTTATCTGTTCCTCTTAGTGTGTCTCACAGAGGTGGCCTGATTTCCAGAGCCATCTGAAGCTGAGTGAATTATCGGTGTAAAGAGTAGAGTGGTGTAAGTCCACTAGTTCAGCCTGATTAAAATTCAGCCTAGTCTTTATTGGTAATAATGATATTGTTTTTGATATGTCTTCATCTGTCTAATTCCTGAAACTGTCTCTCATTTGTCTCTGAATTCCAGTAGAATAAAGGGTATTATTAGCTGAGTTTCCTCAACCCCAACATTTGTCACTTTTGATTATTATTAAGAGTCATCCCAGAATTCTTTAGTTTCTGAATTTCTGAGGATGGTGCTATGTAGTTCCCACTCCTGGGCAAGAGGACTTGAGTTAAAGCTTCTAGAAACTGAAGACCAAGAGTGAACAACTGTAGGGTACAAGGGGGAGGGGCCTGGTTTGGCCCAGCTCTCTATTCTTCCTTCCCCCATATACAAAGTCATCCCCTTCTCTCATCTGTATCTACCTATATATCTCATCTCGGGCCCAGCTACTATCTCATCTCTCATGCCTCCTTTCTCCTGTTCTCACCAGCCCCTAGGCCTTGATTCTAAGCCTCTCTTTAAATCTTCCCCCAAGGAACCTTCCCTTTCTCTTGGCAAGCAGTGATTGACTCTCTGGGGAAAGTGAGCAGTGCTGATGTGTATAAAGGGAGCTCTGGAGAAATATATTGTGTAGAGAATGAGTGAAGGCTTGAGGAAGAAATGCTGTCCCTGGCAAAAGACACAAGAACCCTGGAGGACGTGCCACCCCTCTGTGAGTGATGGACCTGTTCATTCTGAGTTACTGCCACATGCCAGATTATCATTTTGAATAGTTCAATATGGCTGCAGTAGGAGCCAGCAGGAGCTCACAGCAGACATTTTAATAATCACTGGGTTCAATTTTGACATGGGGTGCTTGCTGACATATAGATGCCAGGAGACAATTCTTTTGATCTGTGTGCCAGAAATCCCAAAGATTAGTAAAATCAATCATGTCTTAAGCATGTTTGAAATCTGTCAATTGAGAATGCCATGTCTGCAGGAGTTTCCTTTAGGTCCCCAGACCTGGTAACTACTGTGTGTAAAAACTAGGTGGATACTAGAGTTACAAGATGATTTTTAGATTAACTTTGCTATTGAAAAGACGTATTCAGAGATGGGGCAGTATGGTAGCAAGATCACTTAACCAGAAGACTGACTTGAAATCTGGATTAGCCCTGACCAGCTGGGTGAACCAAAGTAAGTCTCCAGACTTCACTGAGCCTAGATTCCCCCATCTATTAAATGTAGAAAAGTTAAACCTGCTTTTCCTAATCCATAGTGGATTTGTGGAGATCAAAAGAGAGGATACATTTGAAATGACTTTAGAAGATGTGAACCATTTTTTAGATGTAAGACATTAACAGTCTTTGTGGTAATTTCTTATCTCCTCTTCCTCATTCTCCTTTGTCCCGTTAGCTGTCACTCCTTAGGACCTTGGTGCTGCCTGCCCAAATTCCTCCCAGGGTTCCTTGTAGGAGAGTTCTCTATAGTCTTGCTCATATGCTCTGTGCCCAAATTCAAACATTTCTGTTCTATTTCTCTAGGAGCAGTGAAGTCTTCAGTCATCCAGTGTAAAGATTATTTCAGGTTATAGCAATAATGACATAATTGTTACTCTTGGGGCAGTGCTACTTCATAGTATATAATATTATGAAGGAAGGGATCTCTAAGTGTGGAAATTTCAGGCAGGGTGCCTAAGTTCATTGCTCCTCAAGCCCTCCAAACCTGCAGGTTAGGTTAGATGGGAGGGAAAAAAAAGGTGAAGAATCCACAAAGTTCACTTCCACTGGAGCCCATCTCCTAGCACATACCCACTATGGGGAGCCCAAAGATCTACCATGTACATTAAGCATTTGGGTCCAGGAGGACAGTCTTAGAGCAGCCCTCTAAATATTGCATTCAGGTTTGGTCTGCCTTTGAACTTGCTAGTGTTTTCTCATACCTTGAATGTCAAACTGAAGGCTCAGAGCACAGTGTTGAAGCCCAACCTGCGGCTGCTCTTACATGCCCTGAGCGGAAGTGTCTACAACAAAAAACTAGTCAAATCCTAGATTTAACTGGCGCATCATTCATACTTAAGTAAATGTTATGGATTGATTGGAACAGACAGGCTCTGGGGAAGCTCAGCCTGAACAAGAAGGAATGGCTTGGAATGCAAGAGAATACCTCTAACACAGGCAAAAATCCCATCTTTTATTAATATCTTTATTCATTGATTGATTGAATCATTAATTCCCTCACCAAAACACAGTGTGGTTTTCTATGTTCTATGCACATTTTAGCTGGGGTGAGAAGTAGGATGATCTGTTTGAAGTGAGCCTGAAAAGAAAGGAAATGTCTGATAAAGAAAGATATGGAGGGGGAATAGTGCACATATTGTAGCTACAGGAACACTACTAGTGAAGGCTGAGGAAATAGGTTAAACAGTGCAAATATAGGGAAGAATGAGAGATGAGGCCCAAACTGGATGGAGTCAGAATTCAGAGAACCTGATACAGCATGCCATGGAATCTAGGCATTTTGCTGCAGGCAAAGAGGACCCATATGGGTTTTTTTCGCAAAAACATAGCATAATAATACTTGTAGTATTAGAAAGCCAACCTTAGTACTGGCATCAAGGAAGTAATAAGGGAAGTAATGGTAAGGATAAATACAGGGAGAACAGTTAAAATACAAAGAGGCAACATGGGAGCAAGGTAGGTAATGACAGTGGGAGTGAAAAAGATGGGATGGAATCAAGAGATGTTTTATAGGTGGAATTGCCATAACTAATCTGGCAACCACATGGGGCTTAAGGGGAAAAGGGATAACTTAGGTAACTAAAGATAGTGGTGAGAAAATGTACAGAAGAGCAGGAACAGGTGCTGAGGAGGATTTGCTTTGGCCATCTTGAGCTTGATGTTTAATCCCCTGAGACATTTAAGGGGAGCTACTGAAGTAGGCAGTCATATAGACAAATCTGGAGCCCAAGGTGGACATCCAGGATTCAGAACTAGTGACTGCCTCTCCAGAGGTACTGTGTGATGATTCTGGAGTCTCCTGTTAACCAGTGGAAACTCCATGGCATGGAGAAAAAGTTGAGGAAAGAAAGACTGATTCTTCACTCTTCTTTCTTCTCCTTTCTCTATTTGGCTTTTTTCTTCTTCTCTGAAGTGTCTCCTTGTTCTGATCACCCATGACCATGACCACCCCAACCCACCTATTACCTGATCTTGGTGGAGTAAAAGATAGAAAGGAACAGGCTGATGTAGCAACCATGAGGTGAGTAGAAGCCCCAAGGCAAGGGGAGAAGAAATAAGGAGGATGACCTTCAACAGAAAACTTCTGTGGGATGTGGGTAACCCTATCAATTAGTACATATTTCCAAATACTTACATCATGGTACTACATAGAATTAAGTGCCTTAGATCTTGTGTTGTTGGATATGTGTTTTTTTTTTCTCTCTTACTCTACCCAGTTCAACACTTGTCTCTTCCTCCTGCCAATCATGTAGTTCCTACTCCTGGGTCCAGAGCCTGACATGTCCCTGTCTACCTCTGCACTTCACTAATCACATTTCTCTCATGGAAACACCCTTCCTTCTTCACCCCTCATTAAGTAAATCTTACCTTCTTTTGGAGTCCAGCACAAGTTCCAACTTCTGCAGGTCACTTTATCCAATTATTCCAGTCCACTCAATCCATCACCCTCTTCACAGAGTAGATAGCATACACAGTTGAGGGTTTAATTATAGATTTCCTGTATTGTTTATTAATGATTTCAGTAAATTGCAATCTCCTTGGGGGACAAGATAGTCCTAACTAAATTTAGGGCTGGAAGAGCTGGTTCTTTCTGCTGGGTGTTTACAGTTGTCTGCTTGCTCTGTACTACCAGGTCTGCCCTTCTGTTGTGTTGATCTATGTAATTGGTAGAAAGAATGACAGATCCTGGAAAGTTAAAGAAGTTTTCATTAAGAAAGGCAAAGTGTTACTTGAGAGGGAAAAAGAGAGAGAAAGAGAGAGAGAGAGGGGGGAAGCAAATAAATAACTCTGAAAAATCTGGAAAAGAGGGATTAGAGAAATGGAAATAGCCTGTGTAATTTGGTCAGATATTTTGAGAATTGCGGGATCACTGTCCTGTGGTGTCTGAAGGACTAGGGTAGAAAATGGATGGGAGTCACTTGGACATTTCAGTGTGTCATGAAATGCAAAGCTTTGGGGACATCTTAAACTATTTAAACTGTTTTTATCTCATTGTTTTTATAAAAGGAATCAGTTGTATTCATATTGCAACAATAACATATAAAATAAATTCCATGTGACTTTGTAATTGAGAATATATTGAAGTCTTATTGTCAATGAAAACTGAGTATTCCCTGAAAAGTTTTAGAAAAAACATATCAATAAAAATTTTAATGAACATGGGTTATGTGTCTTGTTTATGCTAGGTACTATGGCCAATTAAAAAATTAATAAAATATTATTGGTTAAAAATTAGGGATATTTACATCCTCTCCAACATTTGTTGTTTTTTGCATTGTTAATTTTTGCCATTCTAACTGTTGTAAGGTGGTATCTCAATGTGGTTTTGATTTGAATTTCCCTGTTGGCTAATGATGATGAAAATTTTTCATGTGTCTGCTAGAATTTGTACGTCTTCATTGGGGAAGTGTCTGTTCATGTCTTCTGCTCATTTTTTGATTTGATTATCTACTTTTTGGGTGTTGAGTTTGAGAAGTTCTTTAGAAAGGGGAACCCTCTTACACTGTTGATGGGAATGCAAGTTGGTACAGCCACTTTGGAAAACAGTGTGCAGATTCCTTAAGAAATTAAAAATAGAGCTTCCCTATGACCCAGCAACTGCACTACTGTATATTTAACCCAAAGATACAGATGGAGTGAAAAGAAGGGCCATCTGTACCCTAATGTTCATAGCAGCAATGTCCACAATAGCCAATCTGTGGAAAGAGCTGAGATGCCCTTCAACAGATGAATGGATAAAGAAGATGTGGTCCATATATACAAGGGAATATTATTCAGTCATCAGAAAGGATGAATGCCCAACTTTTGCATCAACATGGATGGGACTGGAGGAGATTATGCTGAGTGAAAGAAGTCAAGCAGAGAAAGTCAATTCTCATATGGTTTCACTTACTTGTGGAACATAAGGAATAACATGGAGGACATTAGGAGATGGAAAGGAAAAGTGGAGGAGGGGAATCAGAGGGAGAGATAAACCACTAGAGACTGTGGACTCCTCTGAGAAACAAACTGGGGGTTTTAGAGGGGAGGGGGGTGGGGGAATGGGTGAGCCTGGTGATGGGTATTAAGGAGGGTATGTAATGCATGGAGCACTGGGTATTATAGATAAACAATGAATCTTGGAACAGTACATAAAAAACTAATGATGTATTTTATGGTGACTAACATAAACAATAAAAAAATTAGGGACATGTAAAAATACACAAAGTCACAAGGAAGAAGGTAACAATAATCCACAGTGCCACTACCTAAAACATAATGTATTTGGTTATGTATCATTTCTTAAGAAAAATTATTCTTTCTGTAAAAATTATGATTTAAGTTTTCAAATATTATAAAGAAGTACAAAAATGACAGTTAAAAAATCATTCCCAAGTCATACAGCTCAGAAGCAGTCATCAGTATAACTAGATGAAGCTCATTCTGGACATCTTTCTCTGCAAATATATAGGTAGAAGGGGAAGGACCAGAAGTGGGGTATACTTTTAGGGAAATAGAGTGACATAATACAGCCTATTTTAAAATAGATTTAATTAATTTAATTTTACTTGAGTTTAACAGAAGAAAAATAATCTGATGTTAAATTTTAAGAATCTCTGAGTTTCAAATAATTGTGTTGTCACCACAAGGGAGAGATTTTCCTAAAAGATTCATTTAAGTTTAAAAAGAGAGATTTTAAAACATTAAGAGATGAGAGTTATGATTTTTAAGTGACATTTGTCCATTTAATGTGTCTCTCTTTTAAAATTTAATTTAGTGGGTTTTTTTTTTTTTTTTTTTGTCTTTTATGTTCACAGTGGTTATCTAAGCTACTTTTCTACGGAAGTAATTTGGTTTTCAGAGGTGTGTTTTGTGTTCCCTGCTTTTCAAATGTACTTATTGGTTACAAATGATATTTTGGTCCCCAGTTTATTTCTTTTCCTAAGGGCTTCAATCTCACTTTCTATGTCATTTTGTTGTTTTATTATCTAACCCACAAATTCTCTTTTTGCTGACAATTTATTTTTACATTATTCTCTAACAGGGGTTGACAAACTTTTTCTGTAAATGGCCAAATAATAAGTATTTTAGGCTTTGTGGGCTATAGTTGTAACTACTCAACTCTACCATTGTAGTATAAAAGCAGCCTTGGAGAACACATCAATGAATGGGTGTGGATGTGTTCCAATAAAACTTTATTTACTCAAAAGGGTGGTGGACCAGAAATGTGTATTTCCCTTGTTGGTGTCTACTAATAATTCTTGTTGGGAGAAGGTATTTTACTTTTGAAAAGTCATTGTGTTGGATAGTAGGAGAGGTAAATTCTTAGGTGTACTCTCTAGTGATCATTTTACTCTAGAAATACTATATTTTTCACTTCCTTTGGGATATCAATCTTGTGGTTTTTCTGGATATGACATTGTGCTGAGACTGGCCAGAAGGCAGATCAGCCTTACTTGAGTTTTCTGTTGATAGGAAAACTTATGCCCAGAGAAGTCAAGAAACTAGCTCAAAGACACATGGAAAACTAGTTTAACAGATGGTACATGAACACAGATCTTTAAAAAAAATGCTTTTATTGAGGTGAACTTCAGAAAAATAAAATCAAACATTTTAAAGTGAACAATGCAGCCATCAAAAAAACCCCAGAATCTTGCCATTTGTAATGACATGGATGGAACTAAAGAATATTATGCTAAACGAAAGAAATCAATCAGAGAAAGACAATTATCATATGATCTCTCTGATATGAGGAATTTGAGAGGCAGGGCAGGGAGTTGTGGGGGGAAGGAAGGGAAAAATGAAACAAGATGGGACTGGGGAGGGAGACAAACCATAAGAGACCCTTAATCTCAGGAAACAAATTGAGGGTTGCTGGATTGGTGGAAGGATAGGGTGGCAAGTTATGGACATTGGAGAAGGTACGTGCTATGGTGAATGCTGTGAATTGTGTAAGACTGATGAATGACAGACCTGTGCCCCTGGGGCAAATAATACCATGTATGTTAATACAAAATAAGTCAAATAAAGTGAACAATTCAGTGGCATTTAGCACATTCACAATGTTATAAACCACCACAATTAAATATTCTAAATATTTTCATTCCCCCCAAAGGAAGCTACATACCCATCAAGCATTCACTCATCATTCTCCTCTTCCTCCGCCCCTGGCAACAAGCCATTTGTTTTCTGTACCTATGGATTATCTAGTCTAGATATTTTATATAAATGGAACCATACGGTACATAACCTTTTGTGTCTGGCTTCTTTTACTTACCATGATGGTTTTGATGTTTATCCTCATTGTAGCATGTATCAGTATTTCATTCTTTTTTATGGCTGAAAAATATTTCACTGTGTACAGCACAGTGTACACAGCACAGTACCCGTGCATCTGTTGATGGACATTTGGGCTGCTTCTACCTTTAAGCTATTGTGAATACTGCTGCTATGAACATACATGTAGATGTATTTATTTGAGTCCCTATTTTCAATTCTTTTATAGCTTTGTGTGGAATTGTTGAATCACATAATTTTTGTTCAAGTTCTTGAAAAACTGCCAAACTGTTCTCCGGTGGTCCCTCTTTTATATCTTACCAACATATGAAGATTCCAGTGCTTTCATATCTTGCTAAAACTTGTTATGTGCCATTTTTTTGGGGGGGGCAACACATATTGTTGACTTTCAGTGCTTTTATCTTAGGAGGTCACAGGATTTGTCTTAAATAATTAGCTTGCTTGATTTTTGTAATTATAGTACCTAACATAATTCAGGGTACATAATCTGTATCATTAAATACCTTAAGAATATATTTTATTCTAAAATTCTGAATTCCCAGCCAGTGTTCAATGATCTCAATGAGAACAAACTTTCAAAATATTGTTTCAACAAAGTTAATTGTAACTTATTTTAAAGTTTAGGGAATATAGTAGATACAACAGCTGAGTCCTTTTATAATCCTCATTCTAGAAGGATAAAGAAGACCTGAGCACCATTTGTTTGGGTGGCCATGGAGGTGTTTACTTCATTGGGTGGGATATCGGACAAGAATGGTTGCTAACGTCCTTTCCAACTACATTTTTAAAATTAGAATTTTGAATATTTACAGAGGACTTTCTTGGAATGTACAAAACCCTGAGAATGTTGTAATGCATAATTTAAAAATGGATTTTTGCTCTTTTGCCATGTTAGAGGAGAATGGGAGCTGATGTTCAAAAATCCAATCAAGATGAAATGATACAAGTCAGAATGTTGAGAATCACTGCTCAGTAGAGAGTAGGAAGGAAGAGGGTAAGTGACCCTCTCAGCCTGACTCCTCAGATCTGTAGAGCCTTCCAGAGCACCCCCGGCTCTGGCTACAGTTAGCGGGCCCATCTCCTTGGAATCTGTAATCTCATAAATCTGCCAGGAAAACTGGCCTGGCACCTGTTGCCCAATCCTGACATTCTCCCCGGCAAGGAGAGACATAAATCCCTTTGCATCTGGACCTTCAGCTCTGCTGCACTTGGACTGATCCTAAAAGTCACCCTTGGCTTTTTGAAGGAAAATATCCTTTCTCCAGGGCCTTCTCCATCTTTGATAGACAGATTCACTCCATGCTGCCTGCAGGACATTTTAGAATGGAAACTTCTTCTCGAAGGTTGACATTACCCCAGGAAATGCACCCTCCTTTCCATGGAGACATGACCGCAGGAAAGCCCCTATGTAAAATGGGACAGACACCTACCTCTCCTGATGAACAGTGCTGCAAATCAAGGAAGCCTTTTGCAGTATATACATATGGAATGAGGTTTATTTATGAGTGGGAAGAAACCTATAAAGAAGAGTTATTAAGTCCAGGAGGAACTAATTTATGTCACAGTAAAATTCAGACTATAGTTCAGCCAGAGGAATGACAGTCTCTGACAGGTGTCCATGAATAAATTCCCCTTCTTCTAAAGCATTCTCTTCTCTTTGCTAGCCACTGGCTAAATTCTTCAGCTGTCTTGAGGAATTTTTCTTTCTTGCCCTTCTCTTCATTTTCCTCCCCTTCATGAACTTTACCATTCCAAGAGATGAAAGGAAGGAGGGCCACACCACCAGCCAGCTTTGAGAAAGCCTTGGATTTTCATTGCCCTATGCAGATTTTCAGAGCCTGGAAACTGAGCTGTTGCCCTTCAGGCTGCTGGGTACTGGCTAGGAGATCTGAGAATGCCAGAGTAGGCGTCACACAGATACCTAGTTGCTGTCAATAAACACATGGGATCACAGCATCCCCCGAGGTTGGAGGCCACAGAGTCCTGCATTTTAAGACTCTGTGGGTAGGAACTATTTAATGAGATCCTGTCTTCCGGTGGCCATTGCCTCTAAGAAGCTCAGCCTACTCAGATCTTTGTCCAAGAGCTCTGCACCTGAGGATGCAGCAGTGGCGGTCTGTCCTCCATAGACACAGGTGAGGGGCCTCCTTTGGACTCCAGATCTCATCTGCATTCAGGTGGGACACAATGTCCTTCCGGCATCCACTGCCAGCAGTTTGTGCCTGCATGTGCAATTGCTCAGGAAGCACAGACTGGCTTCTATTAAATGAGGCTGGGATGCTGGATGCATACATAAGGCTAGGAGTCATCTATATTCTATCTATCATCAATCTATCTATCCTCTATCTATCATATATCCACCTATATTTATATGAATATCTGTCTTTGTCTAACTATATATTTGTTTATTAACATACATAGAAATGGAATCCATGACCAAAATCTCATTACAAAACCTGATCAAATGGAAACTTCATGATGAAGTACATTCCTTCCTTTCTTTAAACAACTTTGTATAGAAGTGTCCATGGATAAAAGCCGGGATGAATATTATACATATAGACACCCCTTAAGGAACTTCAGTTTAATGTGATATCAACCATGTAAAACCTTCCATCAGACTTTGTAAAGTAAAGAATTAAAAGCACTTTCCCCTATTATCCACTTGTGCCTCCAAGGCTTTTGTGGGCAAGGGTAAGAAGTGGCCTCCACGGCACAGAGTTTCTGATCTCAGTGCTCTCAATCATCAGTCTAATAATCAAGGCCATCTTTCTTTTCTATCCTGCTTTCTGATGTATGGGACAAAAAGTGCTGATCCCAGGTCCTTGTCCTGGTCACAGCAGGGCATCTCCAAGATTCAGCCATTCTGCAATCTCCTCTTCTCAGTTCCTGGGAGCTAGCAAATCCCTGCAAATTCTGTTTCTGGCATCACCCAGAGCTGGAGAAAGAGGAGTCTTATTCTGTTGTCAGCTATAAGCTTAACACTGGAGCAGAAAATGTTTATGGTTTCAGTGTGAGAAGTTCTTCCCTAGGGATCAAGCAAGGGAGAACCAGATCCCCTGCATGAAGCACAATAGATAAAGCTTCAGAATTCCAGGTCAAAAATGTAATTTCAAGTGTATGTAGCTCCTTGGTATCCTCTTTCCCATATATGAAGTGGAGTGATAACAAACAAAACATATCTCATCTCATAAGAACATTCTAGATGTCTCTTTGCCTTCCCAAATCTTACCATTATTTAATGGGTCAACTTCAGTGATCCATCTCTCATAAATTCCTGATTACCTAGGCAAAACTGAACATTTCTCTTCTTAAGCATCTATCTCATTCATTAACTGTTCTCAAACATATCACATGTATTTTTGTGTTCTTCTCTTAAAGTTCTCTTAAAGTTCATGTGTTTAAGTCTTAATTTCCCAGTAAAGTTGAGAGCAGAGCGCTTGTCATATATGAATATCCTGGAGTCCCTCAGGGATCCTTCCTCAGTGCTGGGGATGGAATGAATGAGAACTCTAGAAACACATGTTGATGGGTGTTGATCCTGTCACTATTCTCAGGGTTTTAGATGCCTGCATTTATCAGCTAGGACCCATCATTCTACAAAGACCCTGATACTCTGGTATGACTGTTTCTTGCCTAAAAGCCAGCATGGATAATGGCAAGTAGCCCAGATGTGTTTGTCCTGAGACAGACTCAGCACAGCAAAGGTCCTTCCCCACCCCCCTCACATCAGAGTCTTTTGCAAGTGGAGTATCTCTTCTTGGCAGTTACCAAGCAGGGACTCAAGGCTCTAAAGCACACAAGGCTGAGAAATTTCACCTTCCCGTGCATCTTCCTGTGTACCCAACAAATGGAAGCTGTATGGAAAGCCTATAGCATTGTGTCTGCTGTGGTCCCTGAAACAGACTCTTGATCTAGTGATATCAGAGAGTCAGAGAATGTGGAGTACAGTGAGTGAGACAGTCACCAGGAACCAGGCCATGGAGGGCTTGGGATTGGTTCTAAGAGGTTGAAAGTCATGGGAGGATTTTGAGCAGAGCAGTGACATAATCCAACTTAGACTTTGAAAGGATTCAGGTCCCATTTTGCTTGAGTCCTCTGCCCTGCCTAGCTCTGACTGCTCACACAGCACAGGAGCCCCTTCACCAGACAGCCCCAGCTCTCTCTTCTGACTCTGCAGGGATCCATCAGGTACAAACGTGATACTTGGTGGATAAAGTCAGTCCCAGAGAGATCATGACTCTTATTTGATGTGTTTCTATCTTATTTTTATTTGTTTGTTTGCTTAGATTTTGGGGATCAGCATTTACCCACCCCATCAGAGGTACAGTGTCTTTGAGCTGTTTTGGATGACTTCCTTTAGAAAAGGAAGATTTGACGTGTTCATCCATACTGTGTTACCAGAGAAAACAAATAAAACCTACTAGATAGGTGGAGGGAGGATGGAGTATTTGGATTTAATGGAGGAAGCCTGCAGAAGGCAGAGAGGAACACAAAGAAATTTATCTCGGAAGAAGAAACTCCAAACACCAGCAGCCATACAGGCTTTATTTCTGCTCGAGTCACACTACGAGGGTGTTTGAGGATGTGCACAGGACCTCCACAGCTCCAGGAAGTGGACTGTGAGCGGACCTCCCCACCAGCCCCGGCAGAAGCGCTCCTGCACTCAATGCCACCACTCCTCACACATGTCACTTGATAACCCAGTGGCCTGGCAATCTCTCCCCTTCAGCACCGGCAGGAACAATATTCCTTAGAGGTGAAAGTACGGTTTAATTTCTAGGCTCACCCAGGCGTGGACTGGGCTGCATAGGAGGCCGATAATGAAATATTGGCGGTGCATATTTGATAATGTGCTGTGCGTGCCTGGCACACAGCTTGGGCCAAATGAATGCATTCCTGTGGAGGTCTGCACCCCTGTCTGCCCAGAGCAGGGGTGGGGTGGTGTGGGGTGCAGGGGCTCAGAAAAGCCAGGTCTTTGCTTCCTTGTGTTTTTCATATCCATTGGCAGCCTCACCTCGAAGCAAGAGACCTGTCCCCTCCCCTGAGCAAATGCCCAGGGAGGGGAAGGAGAGAAGAGAAGAGAAAAAAAAGCACTACTTTCCTGACTTGCTCATCTCTAAACTGAGATCTTACAGAGAATGGTATTTCTCTCACTGTGGTTTCCCAGTGACAATGGGGTCAAAGAAAACATTTTTCAAAAAGAGCTTCTTTTCTCAATTTATGGCAGAGCATCCAGTAGCAAGCAGCAAAATGAAATAGGTCTCTGTTATCTCTCCCCCCAAAAGAGACAGCCCATACAAGGGAAGGAGATAATTCCCATCTGGCTTTTATATGCCTCATAAAACGCATTGTGCAGGCATGTAAAATATATGGGACTGAGCAGACATATGAGGTGGGGAAAGGTACAGCTCCTGGCTTCTCATGCTTTTTGGGCTGGAGGACAGCAGAGCATAGGGCTTTCTTTTTCCTCTTCTTCTTTTTCTTTCTTTCTTTTTTTTTTTCCTGAGAATAAGGATAACATGTAAGCAGTCATTCAATTGTAGCCTCTATATTGACCATCAGTGGCAGATGGCAGCACAGAGGTGAAAGTAATAATAATGATGATGATTAATAGAAATAATGATATTATAAAGCCTGCTTTTTCCACTTTGCCATCTGTGACTCAGTTTTCTACCTGCTGGGACACAGTTTACAACTTGTTGACTTCTTGGGTGGTGGGGTAATCAGCCTTTCCCTTAGCGTCCTTCAGGGTTCAGTCAGTCCAACCCTATGTCTGCTCATGGTATTTAGCTCAGTCAGAAATGACAGATTATACATGCACATCCTAGTCCCTGCCCCCTCCTAGGATCTTACAGAGGTACTCTTGCTGGAGGGTGACCTCATGAACATATATACCAGGGCCAGAGCCATGTTCCAGGAATGAAACTTTGGGAGCATGCTGCAGATGCCTGGCCCCATGTTACATACCCTTTATTTTAGAATGTCTTCTCCATGTCTGTTCTTAGCTGTTTGGTCAAAGGATATTAAAGAAACCTAAATGGTGACACATCCCAAATTATTCCTGAGAATTAGCAGAAAAGCAGCTAATGGAATGAGAGTTGGAGGAGGAAGAGCATCTGTTCTCAGAAGACAAGACAAATTGGATTTGGAACTGGAATATAGTCAATTTCTAAAGTTAAAGCTCAGAGATGAGGACATATGGGTTCCTGGGGCACTGGAATAGTGGAAATGGGTGAGATAAAGGATGAATATTCCTGCTTCCTTCTCTTTCTGCTTCTTTCCTTCCTTTCAGCTTTCTTCTATTCTTTCCACAGCTATCAGAGAAATTCATATGCACAGAACACTGTGTGGAAGGAAGCTTCAAGGGAGCATAGTCAGAATGTCCCAAGAATCTATGTTCACTAATTCTCTAGACCAGTGGCTCCCAAAAGTAGGGTCCTTTTAGCAGTGTGGATTTGCAGTCCTAATCCCAGGCTGAAAGAATCAGAATATCAAAGGAGCAGAGTCTAGTACTTTGTGCCATTGAAATTTGCACAGGCAGCCAGATAGGAAATACTGCTCTTCTCTACTTTGTGTTCCTAGGAAAGAATCAACTGGCTCAACCTGATATAATGAAAGGGCACAGATCTGAGGTCAGGCAGAGCTTGGCTCCACTGGATCACTGTAATTTCCTGGGGTAGACTTTCCCAAACTTCAGGTTCTTCTCATCTTAAATGGAGATTACTGATAGCACCCAATTTGCAGAGCTTGAGTGCTACCAAATGTGATAATGTAGGCAAACATGTTTCCTGAACTATAAAGGGTTGTACAGTGGGACCCCTTTCCTCACCTTCTCTAAGTCCTTTTCCATGTTCCTTCAGCTTGGAGGAGCTGTCTTGCTTCCTCTGCTCCATCTGTTACACTTCTACCACAGAGCTGGGTGGGTAGAGCCCCGCTTCCCTTTATTCTCTGCATCTCCACCAACACTTTCCCTGTCTATATGCATGGTTAAACCACTTCATCCTTAAACTATTTTTCCTCAGAACCACTGTTCTCTTAAAACACCATTTTACTTCATTCTTCATTCAGCATCAGACTTTTGAAAATATAGGCCATACTCTCACCTACCACTTTCTCTCTACCACTGATCCTACTCAGTGATTGAAACCTGATGTATACATCCTACATTACTCTGTGAAAACTGCTCCCCAAAAGATAACCAACGGTCATCAACCCTGGTTGAAGAGGTTCAACCCCCTCTTCAACCCCCATGCTGTATTAAGCAGCATTGTTCTCTTTCAGTGGCATTCAGTGCAATGTGTTGGCTGCATCACCTTTTTGCCATCTGTGGTTTCAAACATCACCTCTCTATAGATTTTCTCAGGTCTATTCTATCTTGAGCACCAGTTCTTCATTAATAGTTTCCACTGTGTGTACCTATTCCTAACTATAAAAAAAGAAAAACTAAAAATCAACATGCCCAGCTGAGCTCATCACACTTTTTTTTTCTTTTGTGTAAAAGTTAGGATAGCTTTGTCTGCAGATAATATGAGTTGAACTAAAAATAGCTTTAAAAAATGACATTTTGTTATCTTACACACTGATTAGTGTGTGGACAAGGTAGTTCTGGGTTTGGTTAATTCACTGGCATCAAAAGACCATTTTTTTTCTTCATTCTCAGTATTTTTTTTGGACCGGTCCCCTTTAGGTCCCAAGATAACCACAGCAGTTCCAGATGATGTGTGAATATGTAATATCAAAAGGCAGGAAAAGAACTGTTCCTCTTAGAACATCTCTTTTAAAAAGCCATAAAAATCCATTCCAGTAAGCGTCCAGGAAAATTCATGTCTCATTGGATAGGATCACATTATGTGCCCTGTCCAAACCACTCATTGGCAAGGGGAATGGGAAACTGATTCCCTTAGCCTTGCCTAAATCACATGGTAGCTCTATAATTTTAGTGAAGAAGAAATGGAGAAGAGAGATGACTGTTGGATTGTCAACCAATAGGGCTGCCATAATTATCACACCTTTAAACAACTCCCATCCCACTACTGGCACTCCATACAATCCCAGTTCAGCCATGACTGCCTGTCATATTCTCCCTCTGTATTCTAACTACACCAAGCTACTTTCATTACCAAATCTCAGCATACAGTATTATGCCTCTGGGCTTCTTGTAACATTGTTCTCTAAGTCTGGAGTTTGATACTTTTTTTTTTTTTTTTTTTTTGGGTTATCTGCTTACATTTTATTGGAGACCTGACTTATGTGGTCAGGGGCAAATATAATAGCTTTTTCATCCTCCTTTATGTCTCCGCTGTACTCTGGACATCCTTCCAACATAGGCCCATTGTCCTTTTTACAGTTCTTTTTATGCAATGTCTTTTGTCTCTGATTTATTTATTTATTTATTTATTTATTTATTTTTTGAGGCCAGGGAAGCTGTTAACTTCTTAAAAAAAAAAGTTTTTTTTTTAATTTACTTACTTGAGCAGGGAGGGGGCAGAGGGATATAGAGAGAGAATCTCAAGCAGTCTCCACACTGAGCACAAAGCCTGACTCAGGGCTTGATCTCAGGATCCTGAGATCATGACCCAAGCCAAAACCAAGAGTTGGAAGCCCAACAGATTGTACCGCCCGCACTCCCTGAAACTGCTAACTTCTACACGCCCAGTACTTAGCACAGTGCCAGCACATCATAGATTTCAATAAGTTGGATCAGAGAATGTTTAATATAGACAGTTATACCTGGTTAGGCAATGCCTCCACTGCTGCAGTCAGTTTTCCCCTCATTCCCAGCATGTACACAAAAATCTCCACTGATGCTTCAAGTGCCATTCAGATGAGTGGGTGTAAGGAAGATGCCCAGTTTTTCCAAAGCCTGCCTCAGGAACAAGATACTATTTGGAAGGAAACTTATAAATGAAAGGCCAGAAGATGGCCCAGCAAAGCTATTTTTTCCCAAAATAAAGTTCACATGCATTGATATTCTCTGAAGTGAGAATCCTTGAGAAAACTCTACCAATTTCTATAGTCATAAGCCATGGAATAGTCTAGCAATAAGGGAACTTGGGAGAATAAGTGTTTTTTGTTTGTTTGTTTGTTTGTTTTTGTTTTTTGTTTTTTTCCTAAGCAGCATTAATGATACAATTTTGGTATTCAAGATGAAGTGCTACCTTGATGTAGGGTGGATTCTACCCAAGTATCTGGGAAAGGTTCTGCCAGGGGGCTGAGTCCCTAACAGGAGTTTGGGCATTTGTACTCCTGGGCAAGAACACACTGGAATGTGAGGCAACAATGGAGGTCACTCAGTAGTCCAGTAGGTACCTTGGGGCTTGGCCCGCCTTTATGCATTCACACAGTGTCATCAGAGTTCCTGCAGGGCAGGCTAAATGCACTGGAGAGCTCCCCCACCCCCTGCTGCCTTTTTTTTTTTTCTTCTTTTTGAAGATTTTATTTATTTGACAGAAAAAGAGAGAGAGAGAGAACACAAGCAGGGGAGTGAGAGAGGGAAAAGCAGGTTTCCTGCTGAGCAGCAACCCTATGCAGGGCTCAGTCCCCCTGGGATCAAGTCCCCCCTGGGACTTGAGCTAAAGGCAGATGCTTAATGACTAAGTCACCCAGGCACCCCACTCCCCGGCCAACTTTTGTGTGTCTATCTTCCATTTGTACACTGTCCCCAGGCTGGCCAGCCATGGCTGCTGTGACAGGGCTGTTTGTATTAATAAAGCACACTGCAAAGGTCATTACAGCATATATAGAAAGGAACAGTTGGGACAACTTTCCCTTTAAAGTTAGCTGTGCCTGTGGTGGGCACTGGAGGGTTTACAGTGCACACTCCCTCCCCCAGCTCCTGCCTTGTGCCTGGTTAATGTGGTTTGGAAAATCTGAGAACTAGTCAGGCTAGAACAAAGCAACCTATAGGCAGGAAATTTTGTCTTCAGATGCCCTTCTCATACCTGCCGTTCCTGTACTCTCTCCTGAGATGCTGTCTCTCTTCATCACCCACATCACCAGTACAGTGCTCTAGGAAAGGATCTGATCTTTATCATTTACACCTGAGCACAAATTTAAGACCCTTATTACATCTCCTAGCAACACTTGCCAATTAAATCTGTTACTACTTGTAGAATGAAAGACGTTTTTCCCTGTTAAAGCTTCAAGCGTCAGTGAGTAGAACTGGTATACAAGCACACACATATGCACATATCTGGGACATTGAAACTCTGATATTTTATAGCCTTTGATCCTCACAACAACCTACAGGAGATAGGGGAGATATTCTTAGCATATTCATTTTATGGAAGAAGAAACTGTAGCTTTGCGACTTTGAGTGGGTATGACACCACTGGGAAGAGATTCCCCCATGGCCATTGGATGGCAAATGTCCCCAGAGCTCTATCCTGATGCCAGGATCATCTGGCTGACAAACCTTCATGGGACTTTATCCTTCTCTGTGTGAGGGTCTGGCTTCCAAAGTACCAAGCTGCCCTATAGCATCATGTATCCTGGCAGGATACCCACATGTCTGGGATGCTATAAAAGATACTAGGAAGGGGCGCCCATGTAGCTCAGTTGGTTAAGCGTCTGCCTTCAGCTGAGGTCATGATCTTGGGATCCTGGGATCCTGCTCCACATATGGCTTCTTGTTCAGCAGGGAGTTTGCTTCTTCTCCCTCTACCCCTTATCCCACTCACCCTCTCTCTTTCACTCTCTCTCTCTCTCTGTCAAATAAATAAAATCTTAAGAAAAATTGATTTATATTAAAAAATAGATAAAAGATACTAGGAATACTATTAGTTGTAGTTGTCAGACAACTCCAAAGGAGTTTCCCCCCTAAACCAGCAATCTCTTACCAACCTTTTAGGACAAAGAAGTTTTTCTTGCCCCTCTATATTCTTTGGTTTCTTAACGTCAAAATTTGACATTCCCACTTGCTCCCAGTTTAAAAAAACAAAAAACAAAAAGCCCTTCCCATCTTTGTTTTTTTTGTGTGGCCTCCTCAGAGACTAGGAGACTAGGAGAGAGCGCTGTGGACTGGGGCATCTCTCATCATCACTGGGCATGAGTAATTTGTGTTTTCAAATTGCTGGAGACGAACTGGGGAAGGCAAAGAAAAAGTCCTTCTGGAGGCAGAGACGACCGGAGAAATATTGTGCTCTGTGAAATAGATAAGCAGAAGAGCTGTTTATTCCCTTGGTGGCGTGAGGCCCGGCTTTGAGGCAGATAAATCTTTGCTGGTAATACAGTACTTAAACCAGAACTGACACCTTTTTATATCAACTGCAGAGAATTGCTTTCGTGAGGCTCTGATACAAAGGCTGCTGCGGCTCTTTCTTGCATATCAATTCTCTAGCAGCCTGTTGCTGGTTGCAGTCCTGCCCTTTAGGCAGCTGCCCCTGTTCTCAATGTGGTATCAAGTTCTGAGAAAGACCTTCAGGAAGAATGGCCCCCAAATGTAAGGGACAACATGTGGGAGCAGGTGGGCATTGGATAGACGCGGGGTATTTGGCTGTTTCGAGGATACTCTGCTCTGTTCCTTCCCACCCCAGATTCCTACACAGGAGCTGCTGGAACCAACCAGCCTGGCACAGCAGATGGGGAAAGTGCAGTCACTGTACACACAGCCTTTGCCAGGCGCAGGAGCCCAGAGGCAAAAGGGCTCAAATTATTTTTAACTTTGTTCTTTAATAGACCACTAAAATGTAGTTGCTACAGATAAATGGGATAATACTGATAAGCAAAACAAAGAAATATTTATGTTTCTCCATATATTTCATTGTCTATCTTTGCAAGGGTAAATATACATATGTATATAAATATATATGAATATAAAATATGAAATATATATGAATATATATAAATATTTCCAAGGGTAAATGTATATATGAATATATATATGTGAATATGTCTATCTTTCCAAGGGCAAATATATATATGAATATATATAAATATATACAATGTGTCATACATATACATTTTTTTCATAAAAATAAAACCACAGTGAATTTAAGAAACAAAACAGATGAACATAGGGGAAGGGAAGGAAAAATAAAATAAGATAAACACAGAGAGGGAGGCAAACCATAAAAGACTCTTTAAGCCATGGTATGTCATGCACATCTCTCCAGCACCCATGCTCCTGTGGTGTCACGGAAGGGACTGCCTTGGTCACATGACGCTTGCACTCAGGAATCCGGGCTATCTGATCACCGTTCTCTTTCTCTGCCTCTGCTTGCTCATGGTCTTTTTTAATCTCGCCGTCCCACCTAATTCGACTTCCCATGGTGGGTAGCCTGCAGATGCGGTTTGGGCATAGTCAATTCTTAGTTATATGGTTTGGTCAAGTTAATCTCTCCCAAACCCAGCTTCTCTGCCTTTAGAAAAGGCTAATACTTTGACATCCTATGAATAAAGGAGGACAAAATAGGAAAATATTTATCAGCATGGTGGCTGGTAAATTGTAGATTGAGCTCCTTCAATTCAAATAGGAGTAGGCTTCTGTCCTGCGGAATATCCTCTCCACACTGTGTTTTTAGTGTCCTATGGCCCAGCACACCGAGCACTGCCCTGGCTGGCTGAGGCTCTAGTCTTGTCCATTTCTCTTTCCCATCTGGAGCTGGGTTTGTGTGCACTTTCTTTGATCTCTCAGTCTTGTTTCCTCTTTGCTTCTGCTGCTCTCTCCACTTCAAGGCCATCTAACAGAGAGAGGCTGTGCCCTTTTGGATTTTTTTTACTGTTCCCTAAACAAATTCACAAGCTTTAGGGTAGCGGGGAATGGGTAGTGTCACACACTGGAGAAGTTACTTTGCTCACAAAATCCTGGGTCTGGGCTTGGCTAGGCCAATAACTTCCCTGAAAGATCTTTCCGGCTATTGTCCTGGGAATTGGTGTTATTCTTTCTCATCCACGCTTGTGTCACACTGTCCCAGACCTTCAAAGCTCCAGCTCCTTCCTGGGCCAACACATCACTTGTGGCACAGAACCTGTGGCTGTGTGCACTTGGCTGAGCTGAAAACCCACGTCCCCTGCCAATCTATAGCTTCCTTCTCAAGCAGCTGCCACCACACAATGGAATTAACATAAAACACAACTCGGCAGAGGCACATTTAATTTACGGTGATTATACTATCTATTATACAACACAGTTTTAAGTACTACAAGCTCCCTGGAGAACAGGGGGAAAAAAACACATGTACAAAGAACCCAACCCTCTCCAAAATCACATAATGGCAGAAGAATCTCAGTAACAAAATACAATTCATGGCATAATAAATAGTGTATTTTAAAGTACTTAACATTTCTCAATTCTTTATTTCATTCCCATCAGGAACTCAGTTTATTTCTAGTGGAGAAAAAAAAGTATATCAACAATTTCAAATTCTGAGAGACAATTAGAGCTGAATGTGGATTCTCATAGGAGAATGTTCGAGGGTGAATATTGGGTGGGTTTCTGATACACTTCTTCCCGTGTGGGGCCAGGCACCACATCCCTGCTCTGGGAGAGCTCTGAGCCTTCCATGCAGGGGATCCACAGGGATGGCACATAGAGCAGGAACTCTGGTATCCTCCCATCCTGATTACACTATTTTCTAGCCGTGTGACCATTCTGATCCTCAGTTATCTCATCTGTACAATGGGGATAACAATAGTCCCTTCAGATTTGTTATGAGATTTTAATGAACTTTCATAAAATAGTTGCACGCCCAGCATATATCAGGATTTCAACAATTCCTGACTCCCTTCTTGCTACCTCTCTGCTTTCTACTTCCTTCTCTTCTGGAGTAAATGGAGAGACAAAGTTTTTTCTAAAGGAAAGGGTCATGACAAATGGACTGTCAGGTAGCTGTAGGAAGATGTTGAAAACAGGAGGATCTTCAGCAATTTTCAAATAACCCCTGAGCCTTGAAGGTACACATCTGCCTGGAGGTGTGTGCAGGGATGAGCCCTGTCTGGAAACAGCGGACTAAACTGGTGGGCCCTGGATGTAACAGTCCCATCTCCATTCTATAAGCCACCACAGTCTAAGGAGTGGTGTGTGTAAACAGTGTGGTGTGATGGCCCCAAACTGAAAGGGGAGTAGTGTGCAATGAAGGCACTGATGAAGGAGTAGCCAGCCCTTTCGCTTCCCAGAGGTGGGAATACATATGCTATGAAAAGGAGTTACAGATAATGATGCTTGAGCTCCCTATGCCTGGCTGATATTTGCATGGAATGGTAATTGCTCCAATCCTAAAGGGAAGGAGGGGGAATCCCAACCTGTCCTTATAGCTTGCTTAGAAAGCGTTATTGCTAAGAAGACTTTTATGTAGCTCAAGGCAACACTTATGACCTGGGTCCCTGTGCTGTACCAACGCCAAGCCAGACATAGAGTTAGTGCAAAGGTGAGCAAGACTCTGTCATCCTGCTTTGTAGAGTGTACATTTCAGGTATACACAGGAGACTGAAACCCTGCAGAGTGAAAGGTGTGCCTTCCAAGAGCTAAAACAAACTGAGACATGGACATTCAAAAATGCTATGTATGAGTGCCTGTTGATATAGAGGGAGGGAATTTCAACTAATGGGATAGGTTACATTTGGGGTTGCTACAGGCAGTGATGTGCCCAGCCATCATCCTCATGTTATATTTTACACTGCTTTTTTTTTTTAGGGCCATGCCTTTTTGGGAGAGGGTGTGATGTAACCTTCATATGATTGGCTATTTAAGCCATAATCATTCTCTTTTCTCTGAAATGCAAGAAGCAGATATTCATCCTTTGGCCCACACATATTTACTACACACTTAATAAGTGCCCACTAGCACTTGAAAAGCTGAGCTCTGTGGGAGATATAAAATAGTAACCAATGTGAATAACACTTAACAGGGTACAAAACACCTTATCGGATATTTTTTTGATCCTCAAAACAATCCTGTCCATTAAGCAAAATATAGATGTAAATATGAATATAATTTTATATGTTATTTTTTCCCAGAGCACAATATTTTTATTTTCTTGAGTTAATGCTTATTTTTATTTTTATGATATTTTTATTATGTTATGTTAGTCACCATAACAGTACATCATTAGTTTTTGATGTAGTGTTCCATGATTCGTTGTTGGTGTATAATACCCAGAGCTCCATGCAATATATGCCCTCCTTAGTACCCATCACTGGGCTCACTCATCCCCATCCCTCTTCCCTCTAAAACCCTCGGTTTGATTCCCGGAGTCCGTAGTCTCTCATGGTTCATCTCCCTCTCTGATTTTCCCCCCTTCATTTTTCCCTTCCTTTTCCTAATGTCCTCCATGCTATTCCTTCTGTCCCACAAGCAAGTGAAAACCTTTTGAAAATTGTCTTTCTCTGTTTGACTTATTTCACTCAACATAATCTCCTCCAGTTATAGCCATGTTGATGCAAATGTTGGGAATTCATCCTTTCTGATGGCTGAGTAATTCTGCATTGTGTATATGGACAACATCTTCTTTATCCATTCATCTGTTGAAGGGCATCTTGGCTCTTTCCACAGTTTGGCTATTGTGGGCCTTACTGCTATGAACGCTGGGGTGCATATGGCCCTTCTTTTCATTACATCTGTATCTTTGGGTTAAATACCCAGTAGTACAATTGTTGGGTCATAGGGAAGCTCTATTTTTAACTTTTTGAGAAAACTCCACACTGTTTTCCAAAGTGACTGTACCAACTTTCATTCCCATGAGCAGTGTAAGAGGGTGCCCCTTTCTCCACAACCTCTCCAACATTTGCTGTTTTTTGTCTTGTCATTTTTTTGTCATTCTAACTGCTATAATGTGGTATCTCAATGTGGTCTTGATTTGAATTTCCCTGATGGCTCATGATGTTGAACATTTTTTCATGTGTTTGTTAGCCATTTGTATGTCTTCTTTGGAGAAGTGTCTGTTCATGTATTCTGCTGATTTTTGACTTAATTATTTGTTTATTGGCTGTTGAGTTTGAGAAGTTCTTTATAGATCTTGGATACCAGTCCTTTGTTGTAGTATCATTTACAAATATCTTCTCCCATTCCATGGGTGATCTCTTTGTTTTGTTGACAGTTTCTTTTGTTGTGCAGAAGCTTTTTATGTGTTATTTTGATCTTCATTTAATCTTCAACTTACAGGGAGACTCCCAAGGCCCAGAAACATTATGTGTCTTGCTCAAGGTCACAGAGTTAGTAGGTGGTAATGTCAGGAAGCCAGATCTTTGGATTCTCAATCCAGTGCTCTTTTTATAGTTGCATTTTGCCTCTTAAAATGTATGTGAGCAGAGGTATGGTATTTGAAGATTATTGCTGAAATGTCTAGGTCTGTATGTAATATGAATTCCAAAAATCTTACTGACCCTTGGGTTGCATGTATAAATGAAAGGGGAAATAAATCATCCTTCCTGCTAGGAAAGTTCCGAACTCCAAACATTTATTCAACTTAATGAAGTGCCAACGTGGTAACAGATTAACCCTTGTATTGGCCAAACTTTGCCCCTCTTTCTCTCTGTTCCTTCTGTTCCTCTGGTACTACCCTTTGCATAAAAGTGAAAATTGGCCCCTTCACTCTTGACTTTTTCTATTTGATCCTTTCTTCCCTGCCAATTGCTGCCCACTGACTCTTTATGAAAGTCTCCTTAAGTCCTCAGGGCATATCTGGATACAGTTCCAAAGGTGGGACCAGATTATAATCCACATTTTCTCTGTTATTGCTGTAGACTGGAATAGATTGGAATTAGGATTATTTGACTTTACATAATGACAACTACACTTTTCTAGGTTTTCCTTCCAAGTAAAGAGCAGAGGGGAAACTATCATTTAGCTTACCTGCATTTATCACAAAACAAACAAACAAGCAAACAAAAAAACACAAAACCCTCACCCTATTAGAATCTAGATTTCAGCTATTTTTTTAAAGATTTTATTTATTTATTTGACAGACAGAGATCACAAGTAAGCAGAGAGGCAGACAGAGAGAGAGTAAGGGAAGCAGGCTCTCTGCTGAGCAGAGAGCCTGATGCAGGGCTCGATCCCAGGACCTGAGCCAAAGGCAGTGGCTTTAACCCACTGAGCCACCTGGGTGCCCCTAGAATTTAGCTCTTGGCTTTGGCCATCTAGGCAATGGTACGATTAGGCCTGTGGTCCCCAGAAACCTCTTGATGGAATAGGCTTAGTTGATGGAAGTGAGGCTGGAGAGGCTATGGATATTAGGAAGATTACTAATGGAAAAAAAAATACTGTTTCCTAACCTATTGACAATTTCTATATGGGAAATAGGAAGAAGACAAAAAAAGACCTTAACATGCAAAGCCCACCGAGAATGTCAGAACCACTTACCAAATAACAGAGTGGGGAGAAAGAAGCCAATTAAACAAAGAGATAGTAAGTTCAGAGATAAAGTAGACTTGCTTTATCTGGTTTTGTATATTCATACTTAGGTGTGCCTAGTATATTTTAGGGGCTTAGCTGATAGGAAAAAAGGAGGGAAGGAAAGAATAAGGAAGAAGGAGGGAAGGAAGGAAGAAAGGAAAGAAGAAAAGAAGAAAGGGTCATCTTATGAAAACCAGGCCATGTAAGGCATCTGCTAAAGTGGTGCCAAAAAGCAAGCAAGCCCCACAGAGGACATCATCACCACATTTTTCTTCTGCATAAGCATGTAAAGGTAGGTAAGAGTAAATGATCAGAGGTCTGTGCTTTCCCTGAGGCCTGGAAAAAAAAAAAAAAAAGAATTGCAAAGGGGAAGGAGGGAAATGGAGAAGAGAGAACTAATAGGAAGGGAGAGAAAGAGGATCTGAAAAGAGAAGATAGAGAAAGAGAAGGAAAGAAGCAGCAGGGGGAAAAGAAAGAGAGAAACAGGGAAATCAGGAAAAATAAGGAGAGGAATTTTAAAAGGTATGTAATTTGGGGAAGAAGAGGGAATAAAAAAAAGGAGAAAATGTGGTTCCATTTTCTAAGAACGTTGTCACTGTGGGCGTGCGGGTGTTGTTGGAGAAGAGGAGGGGGTCCAGGCCATTGTGCAACTATTATTATATAATTAAGTCTAATAACAGTAATTCACTGGGAGAGGTCACTGCTTACATTGTGCATGGAATCTGATTTGATGAGACTGACGCCTCTTGCATTCATGCTGCTTGATGGGGGTCCAGGGTGGTGGGGGAGCCCAGTTAGGGGAAATGAAAGGAACAGAGGATGAGTCGACTTGTTCTCCCTCCAGCTTTCCTGAATAGAGGATGCTCCAGACTCAATCACATTCGATTATTCCCATTTATAATTCTCCTAGTCATAGCCTTGTCTCTCCATTAATTATGGCGATTATTTTGAACTATTGTTGATGTTAATTAGGCTTTGCAAAACGTGTTTGGGCTGCACATTGGTTGGTGTTCAGAAGGGGGAGAGAGGGTAAGGAGGAAGTAGAGGAAGTGCCAGGGTGTAATCTGTTCAGCCTTGGGCAGGCACAGAGAAAAGAATGGCACCAGCTGCATCACAGAAGGAAGGAGGGTCACTGGGCATGATCCAGCTTTCCCCCAAGCTACTCTTTTGTACCTGTCCAACCTTTGGTTGCTGTTCACTCTCATTCCCTTATTTTTCTTTCCCAACAGATATTGTGTACATTCCTGTCTCTTTCATCCTGTGTACTTGTTCATACTCTCCCTTCCCCAGGAAATACTGTCTTCCTATCTTTCTACCAAATCAAAACCCAAAGGTCTTCAGAATCCAGCTGATGAGCCCACCTTTTCCACAAAGCTTTCCAGCTACCATCTCTCTTCTTTGAATCCCGTTGTTATTACAGTAGAGTCCCTTCATCAAGAACATGGGATTTAAGTTAGCAAAACTTGTCTTCCAGTCACAATTCTAGTATTGTTAGCTGTACGATCTTAGACATGGTACTTAACTTTGTAAGCCTGCTTTCTCATCTTATACTTCCAAGTGAAGTTTGTGAGCAAGATTCATATCCAAAGTCTCTTCTATCCAATTTAGCTCATTGCTGAATACATAGATTATGTTTAATAAATCCTTGGAGATTAATGGAAGGACAGAGATTTCTATATCCAAATGTAGGAACATTTGGAGAAAATAATTTTGGAGGTTGAGAGAAGATGGGGAGAGAAAATATATAGTTAAACAAGATAGGAGTTACTGTTTAAAAGTCCTATAATTTGTTTCTTCCATTAAAGTTATTATCAACTTCCAGCCAAGAGAAAAGAGTAGTCTAGTAGTTAGAATAAGTTGTGTTGGGACCAGAAAGTGTTATTTAATATTGACCTTTGGCACCCATGAAGTTGTTGGATTTTTGCTGCTCTTTAGACTCTGAGTTCATTGTTGTAGAGATAGAAAGAGATTGTAAGAGAAGGAGAAACTTCCCTACAAGTGAGGAGAGAGCTAATCACTTAAAAATATGTAGGAACTATAATTCATGGAACGTCTAAGTGTCTAGCACTGTGATAGGCTTTATGGAGGAAGAGTGAGAAGGACATGGTGGTTTGAGCTCTGTTCTGGATTTGTTTTTGTTGTTTTCTTTTAGTTAATTTGACAAGCACGTAGTAGGTGTTGACCATGTGTCATTTGCTGGGATTGAAAGGTTCATAAAGCTGTAAAAAAAAAAAAAAAAAAAAAGAAAGGATGAATCCCCAAGTTTTGTAGCAACATGGACGGGACTGGAAGAGATTATGCTGAGTGAAATAAGTCAAGCAGAGAGAGTCAATTATCATATGGTTTCACTTATTTGTGGCGCATAACAAATAGCATGGAGGACAAGGGGAGATGGA
This sequence comes from Lutra lutra, assembly GCF_902655055.1. Lineage (NCBI taxonomy): Eukaryota > Metazoa > Chordata > Mammalia > Carnivora > Mustelidae > Lutra > Lutra lutra. Next base: position 43,826,662 of record NC_062279.1, on the reverse strand, counting down.
GAGGAGAAGGGAGTTGAGGGAAATTGGAAGGGGAGGTGAACCATGAGAGACTATGGACTCTGAAAAACGATCTGAGAATTTTGAAGGGGTGGGGGGTGGGAGGTTGGGGGCACCAGGTGGTGGGTATTGTAGAGGGCACGGATTGCATGGAGCACTGGGTGTGGTGCAAAAATAATGAATACTGTTATGCTGAAAAAAATAAAAAAATTAAAAAAAAAAAAAAAAAAGAAAGGTTCAAAACACACAACAACTCCTTCCTGCTTTCATGGGCTCACAGTAGAGTGAGAGCCAGTGCTCCTATACATCTGCTTAGAGAAGAAACAGGTTCTCAGGCTGCTTGCTGTACTGTTTGAACACATGGTTAGGTGACAGCCCTTGAGACCATCAGAAGCCAGTCCCAGTTCAATGAAGGAGCTGCTGCAGTAGTAGCGTGGACCCGTGAAATCATCTGATTTGCTCTGAGTTTGCCCCAGAGCTTGAATTTTGTCCTCCTGTTAAATCCCTGGTTTGGGTCTCAGGATACACCTGCAGCCTTTTGAGTTTTGCAATTGCCTGGCCTGGATTAATGCTTCTGTTAGATTATGTAACCCTGACCATCCCATAGATTTGCTCTCCCTTCATGGGTTTTGGCATCTATCTCGCTGTTGCCCAAGCATCTAATCTCATTAATTTATCCACTAAGCACACATTAAATGCCTATAATATGTTAGGCATTGGCAGTGAAATGTACTGGTTAAACCTACAGGTTTTGGAGTCAGACCAAACTGGTCTAAAGCCTGTCTCTGCTAGGCTTTGTGTGACTTTGAGCCAAGTTATGTAAACACTTTGTACCTTAGCTTCTCATCTTTAGAACCAGGCTAATATAGTACTTACTTCATAGTTGTTGTGGGGACTAATTGAATAACTGCATGTAAAAATCAATGGGCACATATTGCATGGAGCACTGGGTGTGGTGCATAAACAATGAATTTTGGAACACTGAAAAAAATAAAATAAACCAATGAAAATATTAATATAATGTGAAAAACAACACCTCAGTACTTGGGACATGGTATTTGATAAATATTAACAACTATCACTATTTCTAGAGATACGAAGGAGAAATACATTCTTTCACCTGTGGAAAGAGGAGTAAGAAGTATAGTCAGGAAAGGATTCAATGGAAAGGTAACGATCAGCTGACTCTTGAAAGTGAGAAGGTATTCTCCAGATGGACAAGGAGGGAGTGATGGCTGGCAGGAGGCTATGCTCAGCAGTAGGAGAAGCAAAGTAAAGGCTCAAATGTATAAAACAGCAAGGCAGAGTTGGAGAATTGTAAATTGTTTGGCACAACTGGAGTTTAAGATATAGTATTGAGAGAGAATTGGGGGGGGCATCTACAGAAACTGGGGGAGGCTTGGAGCCATGCTGGAATGTTTCAGTTTCTCTTAATAGTATCAAGACACCACTAAAGTGTTCTAATTAAAGCAACACCAGATCACATTTGTGTTTTAGTCCAATCAGTCTGGAAAATTAGTTAGGAAGTAGGAAGACAAAGTATAAAACTTGTACAATAGTGAAGAGAAAGCTGAGGCCTGACATAGGGCAAGGGTGGTGAAGATATAACAGATGGAAGGGAGTGAATGTTGAGAATGGGGATGAAAGGAGAGAATGTGTGTTGGTTGCACTGTACTGATTGCCTGAGTGCTGTCAATCACTTAGAAAGGGGAAGGGTAGAGTTTGGGGGAAATAACTGAGTTATTCTAGACATATGGGATTTGAAATGCCTTTGGGATCTCAAGATGGCAATGTCAAGTAGAGAATAACATATTGAGTTTAAACATTCAAGTAGTGGTCAGAATTAGAGATAACAATTTGGGAGTCAACAGCTAATGGAAGTTGAAACCATAGAAAGGATTAAATTATCTAGTAAGAATACATGAAAAGGCCAAGAATGGAGCCTTGGAGAGCAAAGCCATTAAGGGATGGTGACAGAGAGGAAAAGTATGAGGAAATAAGGCTAAGAAATATTGGTGAGTGAAGTGAAAGAAGCTCCAACAGAGAATAGATTTTCAGAAGCCAGTAGGAAGACCAAGAAGGTTGTCTGTTGGTCTGGCCTGGACCCAGGCCAGGGATTTGCAACCAACTCTGAAAGATTTCACTCAGCAATAGAGTCAGGTCATTATGGGAAAATAACAGAGTCATTCCTGCTGCTTAACAACAAATTGGGAAGCACAAAATCATAATGCTTCTTTGATTAAAAACCAAAATGTGAGACCTGAAACCATAAAAATCCTAGAAGAGAACACAGGCACCAACACCAGTCAGAATGGCTGTACTTAACACACAGGAAGCAACAGATGTTGGCAAGAATGTGGAGAAAGGGGAACCCTTTTACAATTTTGGTGGGAATGCAAGTTGGTTCAGCCACTTTGGAAAACAGTGTGGAGGTTCCTCAAAAAGTTATAAATAGAACTACCGGTGCTATTGGTTCTATGATCCAGTGATCACACCACTGGGTATATACCCAAAGAATACAAAAATACTAATTTAAAGGGGTACATGCATCTTGATGTTTACAGCAACATTATCTACAATAGCCAAATTATCGAAACTGCCCAAGAGTCCATTGACTGATGAATGGATAAAGATGATGTAGTGTGTACAACCAATGGAATATTATTCAGCCATAAAAAGAATGTCATTTGCGATTGGAGCTACATGTGTGGTGAGCATAGAACAGTGTATAGACTTGCCAAATCACTGTGTTGTACACCTGAAACTAATACAACATTATGTGTCAACTCTACTTAAATAAAAAATTAAAAACAAAACAAAACAAAAAAAAGAATGTCATTTGTAACAACATGGGTGGAGCTGGAGAGTACTATGCTAAGTTAAATAAATCAATCAGAAAAAGACAAATACCAGATTTCACTCATATGTGGAATTTAAGACACAAAACAAATGAGCAAAGGGGAAAAATGAGTGAGAGAGGCAAATGAAGAAACAGACTCTTAACTATAGAGAACAAACTGATGGCTACAGAGGGGAGGGGGTGGGGGATGGGTTGGATAGGTGAGGGGGACTAAGGAGTGCACTTGTGAGGAACACTGGGTGATGTATGGAAGTATTGAATCACTATGTTGTACACCTGGAACTTATATTACAGTTGTTAACGAACTGGAAGTTAAATAAAAACTTACAAAAAACAAAAGTTATAATGGTCCTTGGTCCTTGCCCTTTTAACTCAAGGAGCACTGACTGCTCTCAACCTCTGACATTTTTCTCTACCCCCTGAAAGTGCCAGAGAAAGAGAGATAAAAAATCTGACTTGCATTGCGTTGAGCATAACACTGAGTAATTAGTGTTGAGAAAATTTAGAGTATGAGAGAAGCATGGATATCTTGCTGTAGCTGTTGGTGCTAAACAATAACTAGGGTTTGGATGCAGAAACCCTGACCAATGTATGGGAAAGGGAGCTTTGTCAATAGAAAATCATTCGACTAGTGTTATCGCTCTTGCTGAAGTGAACGTTGACTGAGCCAAGACAGCCCGCACCACAACAGCCATCCAGTGCACCAAAGACAGCCTAGCCCTCTGATTCTCAAGACCTCTTTCAATAATTATATTTCTTCTCCTCTTTGAAATCTGGCTGGACCAAATCAAGGTGCAAAATGTTATGCCAGTGCCAGAGACCACACTCCCAGAAGGGGTGAATAGTGCATAGGCATTAGAGAGGGAACAGACAGAGTAAAATGGAAGTATAGTGTCTTACCTGTCTGAAATGAGCCCAGCTACTGAGCAAATCCAATACACCAGTCTGTCTCCATACAACAGCTTTCTTATTAATAATGTAAGCGTGATGGAGGCTGCTATTGATCTTCGATACCTAAATCTTACTTCTCTATGAATAAAAAATGTAATAAGATCTCAGAAATAAGCTAAAGACCACAGCCTGGGTCTAAATGACATGAATGAATTACAGTACACTGCAAAAGACTGAAAAGTGTTAATGGATGGCAGTCTCAGTTTGCTTTCTAGCTGGCTTAGAGAAGCTCAAAACTGAAGCTGCTGGGGGACCAGCAGAGAAGATCACTGACCCCGGCCCCCTTTGGCCCCCAGGACAGCACCAGATCCATCACTGTCAAAGTCCCTGCAATGCACACTCCTTTGGTTTGATATACTTTCATGCTTCCACTTTCATTGAAGGGAGTGAGTGTGGGAGAAGGGACAGTACAGCTTTTCTATTTTCCATGGGATTTAAGATGTTATATAACATTAAGTATGACATAAAATGAGGAGATTACATAGTGAAATATCAAAGGAAAGATGAAATAGACATTGCCAAATACCTAATATAAGTTATCTTCTCTGGTTGGTATGAGTTTAGCTTTATGTTTCATTGTATCTAAAATTTTGAAAAGAAAAAAATACATGTATGTATATATTCTATTGAAAGCTGTTTTCTATATTTGGTCCTATAATAAAAGCAGTTTTATTAAAATATATAGTTGTAATTCTATATTTTGGCCCTGCCGATAAAGTGATCAGAGTGGATTACTTTATCAGCACCTACCCTCCATCTATCCCACTGTGGCCCAGTCCACAGAGTTTAGGTGCATTGCTTGGCTTTGATGCCAGGAGTTTTCAGGTTATATAACACATGCAATGAAGGGATGCAATGAATATAATAAATCACTGTGTCAACTCAGCTCTGGCCACTATCAGTGGCATCTCTGCTTCTACAGGTAAAGGCACAAATTTAAAGTATTAAGTGGCCTTTTCCAGGTACAGCCTGTTTTCATGTTTCTTTCCTTCCTTCCAGTTCTAGCATAGCTATTGTGTTAGCTTCCATTTGACCCCAGAGGAGTGAGATCCTTTGGAGAACATTTTGTCCCTCTGGTCCAGAGTGTACAACATGTTTAGCTTCCCAGATATTCTTTCCTTTTCTCTCTCTTTCTTTCTCTCTCTCTCTCATTTTGCCCCTCATCCCCTTCAGAGATTCACGTCTATTGGATTCACCCCTTTTAACTGCTCTTTGTCCCTGCTTCCTTCCCCCCATTTGTTCATTCTGTCTGCCTCTTCACAGGCTTCACTTCTGCATTTCAGATCTTGTCATAGATAAAAAGAGCAATGAAGTAGAAGTCAGAACTCTGCTGTCTTTCAATGACCTTGGGCAAGTTACATGAACATGAAGACTTTAGACTGGATGGTTTCTAAGGCTCTTCTCAGAGCCTTAGGGCTCTGAACCAGGCTTCCACCATCACCATTTCCCTGAAATTGCTCTTTCAAATGTTACAATTATTTTCTAATTGCAAATCCAATAACTCTCTGTGATCAACCTACTTGACCTTTGGGGCAACATTTAATTATTGATTTAGTTTTCCTTCTTGAAACTTATTGCTTCCTTTCCTTTCGGGGCACTCTGTTGTCTTGTTTACTTAAGAATTCTCATCTGACATTCTTCCTATTGCCTCGGTTTTCTCTTCTATATCACTAAATATCAAAAAATCTTAGAATGTCTACAGAATATTAAAACTAAGAACAAAAATCGAGACCTAAGAATTCCATATCCCCAAGAGTGAGCATTTGTATGTGTGAATCTGAAAAAGTTATTTCTAGAGATGGTTTGGAAATTTACCAACCAATTTATTTCTTATGAATTAAGATTACTTGAAGAATTGAGGAAATGATGAATAACAATGATGGAACTGAATAAAATAATTAAAATAATGACAGTTGCTTAAAATAGAATGCTCAACTATCAGTAAAACTAAATAAATATAGAATTATCTATTTCATTCTTATAGTTATAAAATGTGATACAAATGTCCAAAATGTGTATTCTTATAAGGTACACAACATGAATAATAATTTTGTGGGAAAAGAAAGAGTTAAGAGTCGGTTAAAGTTTATGTACAACAAAGTAGTTAGATGTAGTTTCACTATTAGTAGTGATAAATAGGAAAATATAGTCAATTATTTAAAAAACTGAAATTATATAGCTTAAATGTAGTAATATATCAGCCAAATCATAGGAGGTGAAACAAAGAAGGAAAAAGAAAAAGAAGTCTTAAGAAAGTAAACACAGGTGCCTGGGTGGCTCAGTGGGTTAAAGCCTCTGCCTTTGGCTCAGGTCATGATCTCAGGGTCCTGGGAGCCTGCTTCCCACCCCCACCCTCTGCCTGCCTCTCTGCCTACTTGTGATCTCTGTCTGTAAATAAATAAATAAAATCTTAAAAAAAAAGAAAGTAAACACATAAAGAATAGAGTAAGATGACAGAAGATAGATAAGTATATCAGTCTTCAAAACAAATATCAGCGGGGCGCCTGGGTGGCTCAGTGGATTAAGCCGCTGCCTTCGGCTCAGGTCATGATCTCAGGGTCCTGGGATCGAGCCCCGCATCGGGCTCTCTGCTCAGCGGGGAGTCTGCTTCCTCCTCTCTCTCTGCCTGCCTCTCTGCCTACTTGTGATCTCTCTCTCTGTCATAAATAAATAAAATCTTAAAAAAAAAAAACAAATATCAGCAATCACAAATTTACATGTAAGACATGTAATTTACATATAAGACCATAAAACTATAAGAATAAAATATAGGAGACAATCTTTAAGACCTAGGACTCAATGAAGAGGTTTCTCAAAAAATTAAAAATAGAGCTACCCTATGATCTGACAATTGTACTACTGGGTATCTACCCTGAAGATACAGATGTAGTGAGAAGAAGGGCTATATGCACCCCAATGTTCATAGCAGCAATATTCACAATAGCCAAAATGTGGAAAGAGACGATATACCCTTCAGCAGATGAATGGATAAAGAAGATGTGGTCCATATATACAATGGAATATCACTCAGCCTTCAGAAATAATGAATACTCAACTTTTGCATCAACATGGATGGGACTGGAGGAGATTATGCCGAGTGAAATAAGTCAAGCAGAGAAAGACAATTTTCAAAAGGTTTTCACTTACTTGTGGGACATAAGGAATAGCATGGAGGACATTAGGAAAAGGAAGGGAAAAATGAAGGGGGGAAAATCAAAGAGGGAGATGAACCATGAGAGACTACGGACTCCGGGAATCAAACCAAGGGTTTTAGAGAGAAGGGGGCAGGGGGATGGATTGGCCTGGTGATGGGTACTAAGGAGGGCATGTATTGCAAGAAGCACTGGGTGTTATATGTAAATAATGAATGTTGGGACACTATATAAAAAACTAATGGTGTACTGTATGATGACTAATGAAACATAATAAAAAAGAATTCTTAAAAATTACATGAAAAATGATCCATAAAAATTGACAAATTTGACTTCTTCAAATTAAAAACTTTTGCTCCATGAAATGCCTTGTTAAAAGTATAAAAGTACAACCTACAGACTGGGAGAAAATATTACCAAACCAATCATCTGGCAACAGACTTATATCTAGATTATATATAAAGAACTCTCAAAACTCAATAGTAAAAACCCACCAGTTGAACAATAATACTAAAGAAGAAATATGTATGGCAAATAAGCATATGAAAAATGTTCAATATCATTAGCCATTGGAGAAATACAAATGAAAACCACAATGATATATCATTCTACATCCATTAGAATGGCTAAATATTTTTAAAGATAAGATCAAATGTTGAAAAGGATGAAGTAAAGGCAGATCTGGTAGAAACTGCTAATGGAAATGTAAAATGGTGAGACCACTCTGGTTATATAGTCTGGTAGTTGCTTTAAAACTACATAAACGCGTATAATATGACCCCAGAAATTGCACTCTTGAGCATTTATCCCAGAGAAATGAAAACTCATGCTCACAAAAACCTGTACATGAATGTGCATATCAGTTTTTTTTTTGTAAGAGCCCCAAACTAGAAACAATCCTGTTTCTTTTAGTGGGTGAATATCTAAACAAACTTGTGGTCCATCTATGCTATGGAATTCTACTCAGCAACAAACAGGAACAAACTAATGAAATACACAACTAGGATAGATCTTAAAAGTATTGTGGTTAGTGAAAAAGGCCAATCTCAAAAGGTTACATGGTGTGATTCTAAATATAGCATCCTCAAAGTGACAAAACCACCAAAATGGAAATAGATCAGTGGTTGCCAGGAGTTGGGGTATGGGTGTGACTATAATGAGATAGCATGTGGGAGTTGCTTTGAGTGATGGAACAGGTCTATATTTGGATTGTGGTCATGATTCCACAAATCTACATATGGGATCAAATACATAGAATTGTATATACAAACACAAATACACAAATGAGTACATTAAAGCACCAGTAAAATCTGAATATAGTTTGTAATCTAGTTAATAGTATTGTACCAAATGCCAATTTTCTGGGTAAGCTTGTACTTACAGGTATAGAAGTTGACAGTTACAGAATTTGAAGAAGGCTGGGTGAAGATTCAAGGGATCCTATATACTATTATTGTAATTTTCTATGAATCTGTAATCTTTCAGAATTTTAAAGAAGTTAAAAATAAATAAATGACACATATTTCATTGCTTGGCAACTCAGTGTTCAGAAACAATGACAGCCCAGGATCAGTAGCATACCCAGTGCCCAGATCATGGAATCTAGTACCATTGTCCAGAAAAAAGAACCAGAGCTCCTTGAGAAATGATTGATTTTAGGGCTGAGGAAGGAAATATACAAGATGAATTGGGGGCATCTTCTTTTTTTCTTTTCTTTTTTTTAAGGAAGACTTAGAAATTTAATTTCTCTTAAAAGATTAAACATTGACTACAAAACTAATCAAGTCTATTTTAATAATTTACATGATAATTGTGTATTTATATGGCGGGCTCATATAAACACTTCATTCACATAAAATAAAAAAATGGACAAATAGAGTAAATGTCTATTAACATACTTACAATTTTAAATGTATTTTAAATAGTATCAGTACAATGGCTTATTTATCTATTTGCTCTAGACTTGTCCTTTACTTTCTTAGAGCTACAGTAATTCTTATTTTGACCTACCAGTACTCTTATCAGACTGAAATAAAATAGAATATTGTCATGAACAAATAGATTTAAAGGTTTAGATTTTCAACAAATCACTTTTTGATCAGGGTATTATAATTAGTTGCATTTTATAAAAAAGACTCATACTTGAGATGCTGATTACCAAGCTAATTTCCTAATTTTGGGAATAGGTAATTATTATATGTATGGATTTTTAAGTCCACATTTTCTACATAAAAGCCAGATGAGTGAATGGAAGAATTTCGGAAGAAAACAGGGGGACATAACAATATGAAGGGCTTCTGGACGATGAATAATATGATTTGATTTCTTATTTTAAGAGTATCTTCTAGTGCCAGAAGTAAGGAAGTGTTAGACTAGCAAACAAGAAAATGATAAGGACATGTCAAAGGGACACAGGGGCCAACTATGAAAACTCCAAATTGATTAAGCTGCAAAAATGGCAACAACAAAGTAAATAGAAAAATATTAGTTTTAACTTGAATTATAAAATAAATAATCCATGAGTCTGTATTGAAACAGAGAAATGATTTTTTAAAAATAAATGCAGAAGATCTTGATAAAATCCCAATAGTTCATTTTTGCCCTTGCTTCCCTTGCCTTTGGTGATGTTCCTAGGAAGATGTTGCTGCGGCTGAGGTCGAAGAGGTTGCTGCCTGTGTTCTCCTCAAGGATTTTGATGGATTCCTTTCTCACATTGAGATCCTTCATCCATTTTGAGTCTATTTTCGTGTGTGGTGTAAGGAAATGATCCAATTTCATTTTTCTGCATGTGGCTGTCCAATTTCCCCAACACCGTTTATTGAAGAGGCTGTCTTTTTTCCAATGGACATTCTTTCCTGCTTTGTCGAAGATGAGTTGACCATAGAGTTGAGGGTCTATTTCTGGGCTCTCTATTCTGTTCCATTGATCTATGTGTCTGTTTTTGTGCCAGTACCATGCTGTCTTGATGATGACAGCTTTGTAATAGAGCTTGAAGTCCGGAATTGTGATGCCACGGACTTTGGCTTTCTTTTTCAATATTCCTTTGGCTATTCGAGGTCTTTTCTGGTTCCATATGAATTTTAGGATTATTTGTTCCATTTCTTTGAAAAAAATGGATGGTACTTTGATAGGAATTGCATTAAATGTGTAGATTGCTTTAGGTGGCATAGACATTTTCACAATATTTATTCTTCCAATCCAGGAGCATGGAACATTTTTCCATTTCTTTGTGTCTTCCTCAATTTCTTTCATGAGTACTTTATAGTTTTCTGTGTATAAATTCTTAGTCTCTTTGGTTAGGTTTATTCCTAGGTATCTTATAGTTTTGGGTGCAATTGTAAATGGGATGGACTCCTTAATTTCTCTTTCTTCTGTCTTGTTGTTGGTGTAGAGGAGTGCAACTGATTTCTGTGCATTGATTTTATATCCTGACACTTTACTGAATTCCTGTACAAGTTCTAGCAGTTTTGGAGTGGAGTCTTTTGGGTTTTCCACATATAGTATCATATCATCTGCAAAGAGTGATAGTTTGACTTCTTCTTTGCCGATTTGGATGCCTTTAATTTCCTTTTGTTGTCTGATTGCTGAGGCTAGGACTTCTAGTACTATGTTGAATAGCAGTGGTGATAACGGACATCCCTGCCGTGTTCCTGACAGATGCTGGTGAGGATGCGGAGAAAGGGGAACCCTCCTACACTGTTGGTGGGAATGCAAGCTGGTGCAACCACTCTGGAAAACAGCATGGAGGTTCCTCAAAATGTTGAAAATAGAACTACCCTATGAGCCAGCAATTGCACTGCTGGGTATTTACCCTAAAGATACAAACATAGTGATCCGAAGGGGCACGTGCACCCGAATGTTTATAGCAGCAATGTCTACAATAGCCAAACTATGGAAAGAACCTAGATGTCCATCAACAGACGAATGGATAAAGAAGATGTGGTATATATACACAATGGAATACTATGCAGCCATCAAAAGAAATGAAATCTTGCCATTTGCGACGACGTGGATGGAACTAGAGGGTATCATGCTTAGCGAAATAAGTCAATCGGAGAAAGACAACTATCATATGATCTCCCTGATATGAGGGAGAGGAGATGCAACATGGGGGGTTGAGGGGGTAGGAGAAGAGTAAATGAAACAAGATGGGATTGGGAGGGAGACAAACCATAAGTGACTCTTAATCTCACAAAACAAACTGAGGGTTGATGGGGGGAGGGGGGTTGGGAGAGGGGGGGTGGGGTTATGGATATTGGGGAGGGTATGTGCTATGGTGAGTGCTGTGAAGTGTGTAAACCTGGCGATTCGCAGACCTGTACCCCTGGGGATAAAAATATATGTTTATAAAAAATAAAAAAAAATAAATGCAGAAGAATAGACAAATTGTCTGTGCAGAAGAATTCCAAATAATTTATGTTGATAGTCTATCTTCAAGAAGGTGAAGCATACCACTTCATTCTTTAAGCACGGGCCGCACACCGTGACTTATTTCCAAACAGTACAGTATGAGAAACGGGATTAGCTCTACAGCGGAAAAAGCTGACAAACACTACCTCAGTCACTATCAATCAATGATAAGTCACACTGATAGTATGAACACTTGATACAGTGTGATGAGAATGACATTTTACTTCCATGGTCCTTCTTCCTAGAACCCACAGTCTAACTTTAAGAAAAACATTAAAAAAAAAAAAAGACCAATTGAGGGGCATTCTGCAATATATCTGGTCAGTACTCCTCAAACTGTCAATGCCACCCAAAACAAGTCAAGTCTGAGACACTGCCACAGCCAAGAAGAGCCTAAGGAGACATGATCACTTAATGTAACCCTGGATGAGATCTGAAGCAGAAAAAATGTATTAGGTAAAACTAAGGAAATCTAAGAAAAATATGGACTTTAGTTAACCATAATACATCAAAATTGGTTCATCTCTTATGACAAATGTACTATACTAATGTAAGATGTTAATAATAGGGGAAGTGGGACTCTGTACTATCTTTACAACATTTCTATAAATCTAAAACTATTTTAAAGTAAAATAATTAGTTTTTAAAGAAATGTGACAAGGTAAATGTGACAATGTGTAAATGCCCACATTAAAATACAAGAATTCTTAGATTGTGTTAAAACATCACAAAACACAAAACCATAGAGTCCAACTACAAAGTTAATTGGATATAACTATGACAAAATTACATATAAAATTTGAAGTAAATGTGTCATGATACACCAAGTAAATACAAATAAAGAAAAGATGTTATTAATAAAGGACAAATGAGAATTCAAGACAAGAACAGTTAATAGGTTAATAAGGTCATTCTTCATAGAAGGATATAATGGTTACTAACATTTATGTTATAAATAGAGTAAATAGGGGTAGAGATGATTGAATAATATAGAAAGTGAGCCTAATTTTATAGGTGTATATCAAAGTGTGTAACAAGAGAATTTTTTTCAAGTAACAATATTTTTAAAATTTATCATACCCTGGGCTATAAAGAAAACTACAATGAGTTCCTAAAAATAGGAATTTTATGACCATATCATCTACTAATTGCCAAATAATAAAGGTAAACTCATATCTCATTGATTTTATTAAATAAGGAAGAATAAAAATAAAAAAAGAATTTGATAATTAAAAAATTAGAAAAAAAATCAATACAAAAACAATAAGAAATTTGAAACAATAATGATAGAATAGGAATTAATTAACTAGAAAATATAAAAGCAATATAAATTGGAAATAAATATCCAAGAGACTTTTAAAAATATCTGATAAGTGTCTGAACACTATAATAAATAAGAAAAAGTGAGATTAAACACAACATACTTAAGATAGAGCATCAAGTCATATTCCTTGAAACTTAAAAAAATAGTATTCAGTAGTATTCAAATCTGTGTTATCTAGTTAAAAATCTTACTGAAATGGATGACTTTCTAGTAAAATGCACAGATCAAAATGAACTCAAAGAAAAGTCAACCTTTATATTCTGATTACAACAAATTAATGAAAGTTAAAATACTTGAAGAAATATCTTATGGTCTCATTATATAAGGACCAAATTCTCTTTGATTTTTTTTCTTATTCACTTGATTCAGGCAGGGTGGGTCCATTCTTCAGCAGCTGAAGCCCTGCAACCTTTTGGAATGAACACAGCTCTGACAGCTTTTTCTAAGTTTAATTATTCTAAAACAAAGTCTTGAATGTGTCCCATCTGCCCAAAGTGTTAGAGTCATTAGAACATAAAATTACAATTCCAGAGCATTCAAAAGCACAAGTGGAGAGGAGTCTTGAACTCTATGAGATGTTAAACTATGTTTGTGTCCAATGGGTGAGTCTGATTCCCAATCTGGAATTTATTCTTCCCAAGCATATAAGACTGTTTCTTTCCCTGATGCTTGGAGTTGGGTGCATTGTACAGGAGCAGACACCAGAAGAAAGAGGCATACGGCATACAAATACGGAAAATTAGAAAACCATACAAGCAGAATGTTGAGTCAATATTGGTTAAGAACAGTCCATGGCACCTTTGTATAACTTATGCCAATTATGTAATTTCATTCTATAATTGAATATTCAAGCCTCGAGCAACTAAGAACAGAAGTTAAAAGGTACCTGAATTTAGCAAAAAGGAATTTGATAAAAATAATAAACATAGAGGCTCAGATCAATGTCAGTCAACAATAGGTAGGTCACAGGAATATCAGAAGGAATTGAAAGGAGAAAAAGTTTCACAGAAAGAAATTTTCTTTCAGGTACATGTGATAAAAATTTTCAATGATTTCTTGGAGAGAAAATTTAAAAAAAATTAAAAGCCTATCAGAACATCTCCAACATCCCCCTGTAGGATACATATAGAATACATATAATTTATTTTATAAATTTTATTAAATAAATGGGCATAATGTATACATAGGTCTTATTGCAGAGTATAGTTTTAATCATTTTCTAATCATTACTTTATTAACATTTTAAGATCTAGTGCATAAAATAAAGCCCTCCAGATATTGTTATTATAATCTTGACCAGGTTTATCCCTTCTGAGAATTGCAGTTATAAAATAGACTCATTTCAGCATGGGACATAGGTCAAGGTTAACTTGTCTGGCAGTGCCACAAACTCAAATACAGCCTGACTGACTCTCTTCCGTATTAGAGACTGTGCTACCTCCCTATGTCCCTTTCATTTTCTTTTTCCTGAGCAGTCTTTACTGCACTTCTCAGCATCCCATGCAGTGAGGTCAGGGCATGTGACTGGTTCTGACTAATGAGCATAAGCATAAGTGACGCAAGTCACTTCAGGACCAAAGAATAAAACAGGGTCAGTTTTCCATGCACTCTCTTTCCCCCTGCTCTGCTTATCACGGATGCTCTGTATCAAGATGGCAGAGCCATAGAACAGAAACAGCCTGGATCCCTGAGCCATTATTTGAACGGAGCTATCCTGAAGAGGTAGAGGCATCTCCTTTGCATGAGGAAGAATATATATTTTTTTTGTCTTAAGACAATGAGATTTCAGGGTTTGTTTGTTATTGCAGCCTTACTGAGATTGCTTTGACTAAGACATTTTCCTTCCAAGCTGGGTGTCATAACAATATTATTCTTCATTGACAATATGCAGCTCTACATTTTAAAGAACTCATTGTTACTACTGAGAATGTAGGCATTTTATTATTCCACATTTGTCTTTCTGTACGCTCTATACTCCTGTCTAAATCATTATCCCTCACACTAATGCCAATAAGTCACAATTATTTGGGGGTTAGTTCATATTCAATGAAAAGATATGTGTATCTATATTAAAGTCTTAGTTCTTTCCTGTTTAAAATGTTCTTTCTTCAGATATCTCTTTGGCCAAATTCCTTATCTTCTTCTTCTTTTTTTTTTTTTTTCATACACAAGCTGGCGATACTTTATTATACAGAGAAGTTGGCAAAGGACAGCTTCATTTTTGTCAAAGAATCTCCACCAAAAATTTCTAGTGATTCATGGGGTGATCCAGTTAACATAATAAAACAATAGCTGATATTTATGGAGTCCTTGCAATATTCCAGAGCTATTAAATGAGATGTATATCCCACCATAAAAACTGGAATTTTCATTAGGACCCAGACTTAGAAAATGCCAAGCTTCAAAGATACAAACTTGCATATACTGAGGACTCCCATTTCCAGAAGTTCAAAAACCTCCTTTCTTATCTCGGGAATGTCCATTATCCTCCTCAACTTCTGATCTCGCCAGTTCCACTGAAAAACGAGAAACTTTAAGGGGTTCAAATTAAGGCCACCTTGTTTAATGAGTTCTTTAATTCTCCCGTGTTCCTACGCCCAGGTACACCACATGCTTCTCCAGCAACTTTACCTGCTCTTGGACCTTAATGTGTTTTGCAAATAATTTCATAACTTTGCTGTCTCCTCTAAATGCTGTCATTGACCTAATGAGCGCCAAGGCCCAGGCAGCAGAGCTGCAGATGATCAACACCAGGACTGATTTCTTCTCATTATGGTTTTTCTGAAGTTTTACCCACTTAGGGCAGATTTCTTTTAGGTATGATGAGAGACTATGAGTCAAATCATTGGCCTTGAGGAAACAGGAGTCTTGTAGGGTTAGTTCTTCTAATTCAATCACTGAATGATTGCTGCTGTAATAGTCCTTCATCAGTTTCTGTAGGTCTTCAGGGGTCCATGGTTTTGGCTCTGATTTTGCAAGAACATTTGTAATTTTCTTCTTTCTTCTCTTCCTTGTCTTGGTGGCATCTTCTCTGTTTCCTTTGGTTGTATCAAGAAACATTCTTTAGGCTGTTTGGTCTTCTTTGACAGGGCAGGTACTAGAGCTGTTTCCTCCTCCTTCACCATCTGATGCTTCTGGGCTGCTGGCTGCTCCTGCAGACTAGTTCTCCCATCACTCGTCTCCAAGGTTGTCTGCCATCTCCAGTGGGACTAGTTGTGAGCGGACCACCAAGGGAAAGCGGACAGTGGCAGGTATTCTCCTTGCCTCCAAGCCAAGAGGCCAGTGTTGGCAACCAGCACACGGGGCCTCTCCTCAGACCTTCCTTATCTTCTTTAACTCATCATTTGTCTCACCTTCTCAGTGAGGTCTACCCTGACTATGCTAGTTAACATCACCAACCCCACCTCTGTGTGTGCATGCAGAACCAAAACCCTCTTGCCCTTCTCTATCATTTATTATAGTCATAGAAATTTCCCTTCTTATATACTAAATAATTTATTTATTGCAATTATCATCTATATTGCATCAATCTCTGCCCTCACTGTAAATACTACTGAGGGTAAGGAATTTTGTTCATTGTTAAAGAATTGCCTAGCACCTAGAAAGAAGGCAATAAATAGTTGTTGAATGACAAAAAAAAATCATTTAGAGCAAGACATGGTGCTGTATGCAGTGAGGGATACAGAGATATGCAAGATGACATTTTGTACTTGGCCTTGATGAGTTTAAAATTTAGCAAGAGAAATCAGTGAAGTATAGACATCACTACAATATTAAGTATAAATTGTATGTGTGCAGGAGATAAGATTGTTTGCAGCTTAGTCACAGGCTGTGTGTGTGTGTGTGTGTGTGTGTGTATGTGTTGAGATGCTTACACCCTTATAAAACAGTTTCATTCTTAAATTTGTCCTATTGCCTTTTACCTTGTTAGATTTATAGATCTAGGCAACAGTTAAATGTTTGGGCTGTTCCATAACTCTCAAGTTTAACAAAATAGGAATGCTCCCAGATAGCTAAAATTATGTGTAGAATAAACAGTCCTGTGAAACTCATGGTTGAGTCTATGCTAAGAAGTTCCTTGAGGATACTGTTCATTACATTATAACGTGTGTGCTCCATGAGGACTTTAAGCAGAAATAGGCAGAAGTCTTAAGTATCTGGAATAGTTTAGTGTCTGCTGAACAATTGGTCTACTTCTGTCATAAGGACAGTGCAAATTGTATAATTAATCAGGCTTTCCTTTTTAAACAGTCCATTTGAAAGCTTGGAGCCAAATTTGTGGTTCATCTATTGCAAAGGCATGGTCTTTATGGCTTGCATTTTAATAATATTTTCCTCATTCATCAGTCCACTTTATGTCTCTTCCCTTGTTTTGATTTTCCCTTGTAACATCCTTTTTAAGCTTGCTTTCTTTAACTTTAACTTTAAATTTATATATATCCCTATAAGCTACACTAAATCCTTTTTGAAAGAAGTTAGGGAAACGTAAAGCAGTTGTTGTATATCTACTACGAGTACACATTGTTCTAGGTCTATGGAAGGGAAGATAAAAAAGAAAGGAGGCAGGCAACTAGACAAGCAAGGAAGAAGGAAAAGGATGTAGAAAGAAAATAAAAAGATGATATAGCCCCTGCCCTCAAGGAACTTGAGGAGCGATGGTGCAGAGCTCCGGAGCAGCTTCAGTGCTCATTGATTTCTCCCCTCTCTGAACTCTAACAGCACTTATACTCAATAACACTCAATTTAGTTCTTGCTGATATACTGCCTGGTATGGTCTGTTTATTGTTTTATGTGGCTAAGTGTTGCCTTTTGGGCAGGGACCTTGTGTTAACTTCTCCTGTCTTTTCATAGTGAGTAGTGCCATTGCTAAACAGATTGATTGATCGAGAAGCCACTCTTACCAGGAGGATGGTTGAGCCCCTTCTGATATATACACTGGTGTAGCTGATCCCCTTTGACCCGTTAATCCCGCAACAGCATTGACTGCCTGATTTATCGTTTCCATGTACAAGGATCTTTGAGGAAATGGACTCTTGAATATAGTTCCTTGTGCCAAGTCTGTGTCTAAATTTGTTGCTATGAGGGGAATTGAAACTGAAATTTGAAAATTGAAATTTAATAATAATTAATTATTGCATTCAACAGAGATGCTGAGTGCTTACTCTGTGTCAGGCACTGTTTTATGTTTTTTGTAACACATCAGTATACAAAACAAAACAATGTATCAGTAAACAAAACAAGACCCCTGCCCTGATAGTGTTTACATGTAAGCAGAATGGGGAGAGAGGGGAAGAAGGCAAACTTTAACATTAGATATAAGAACTGGTAATTATATAGTATGTTACAACAAGCAGACATGAATCTGCTGCCCAATGGTAGGGTGTTGCAATTATAAATAGGGAGGGCCTATTGATAAGAGACATTCATGCAAAGACTGAAAGGAATGGAGAGTCAGATATGCCCATATCTAGGCAGAGCCACTGCAAAGTTCCTGGAGGATAAATGTACTGGGAAGACTCAAGAAGTAGCAAGAAGGTGATGTGATTGGCATAGAGTGATGAGGAGAGAATGGTAAGACATGACATAAGAGTGCCAACAGGGATCCGGATCACATATGACTGTAAAATCCTATGGGACTTGGGGTTTATTCCTAATAGAATAGGAAGCCACTGAAGGAAATTGAGGAGAATGACATGGCTTATTTTGATTTTGAGAGATATATTTTGTTGCTTTGTTCAGATTAGATAGAAGGAAGCAATGGTAGAAGCTAGGAGACCAGAGAGGAGACTATGGCAATATCTAGGTGACAGGACCTGGAGACTCAGACTATGGGCTGTAGCTATGAAAGTGGTAACAAGTGACCAGATTCTAGAAATATTTTTTAAAGGTGAAACATACATTATTTTCTGATGGTTTTGGATACAGGATATAAGAGAATGGAATCAAGAATGACCCAAGGTTTTTGGTCTGAGTGAATTAAAGCATAGAGTTCCCATTCACTGAGCAGAAAAAGACTCCTGGAGGTATAGATTTGAGAGGGAGGAGAAGGAGTGTAGTTTTGAACATGATACTTTTAAAATTTCTATTATATATTCAAGTGGAGCTTGTTAGTGGGAGGCTAATTTACAAGAGAGATCTGGAATGGAAATGTAAACTTGAGAGGCATTGGAATATATATACTATTTAAAGCCATCAGACTATAGGCCACAAGAGATGAGAACAGATAGAGATGATGAGGCCCAAGGAGTGAGCCTGTGACCCTCAGTCATTGATAATTAAGAGGAAGGTACCAGCAAAGGACCCTGGGGTGTGGCCAATGAGGTGCATAGAAAATCAGGAGAGACTGGTGTCCTAAAAGCCCAGCACAGAAAATGTACAAATGAGGAAGGAGTTATCAACTGAGTCAGAGCTACTAGAGAGTCCATTCAGATGAGGACAGATCTAGAAATGCAGATCCGTGACCTTGATGAGAGCAGTTTCCAGTGGACTGGTGCGGCCAAGGGATTTATTGGATTGAGTTTAAGAAAGAATAGTAAAAGGAGAGTTGAAGACAGTGAGTAGAGATAGCTCTTTCAAGGATTTTGTTGCAAAGGGGAGCAAAGGAATAGGTTGGCAATTGGCAAGGAAGTGAGGATGACTAGAAGGTGGTTTTGTTTTCTGTTTTTTTCCAAGATGAAAGAAATAGCAATATAACAAATTTTTGTATGCTGATGGAACTGTTTCGGTAGAAAATGAAAAAAATCATTGATGCAAGAGAGGGTCGAGGCAAGAATTGCTGAAGTACTGGCCTTGAATATGCAAGAGGGGGTGGAAGCAAGTGATGAGTGCAGACTGTCTGCAGGTGGGGGCATAGATTTCGGTGTAGACAGGACAGCAGAGCATGGAGAAACAGATGCTGCTGATGAGTAGAATGTGGTGTAATAATAACCACTGTTTATTACACACATAGGTTGTGCTAAGCACTTAATATTTATAAAGAAATTCACAGAAATCCCAGTGTGGTTGGTACTTTCTTCCATATTTTACAGATCATGAAACTGAGGGTCAGAGAGTAGAATAACTTGCCCAAGGTCACACTGTGCCTGGTGAGCAATAAAGTGGTGATGCCAGGATCTAAGCCCACACCTTTCTGACTCCAAAACCCATGGTGGTAACCTCTGCTCTCTGCTGTTTCTATAGGGGATAGGTCTATGGTCTCTCAGGCATGGATCCTAGGGAGAATAATTAGGCATCTCCCCAAAGATCCATCAAATTCTAGCAGAAACCACAGCAAGATGGGAGTCAGGAGGTTGGAGTCAGCACAATTTGTTACCTGTTTTCTTTCTGTCCAGATGCTGAATTCCAAGTAACCACAAAATGGAAGCCCACGGGAAATCTTCCCCCAAGAATACTATTAGCATTTACTGTTCTTCTCCATGGAAGGAGGAAATAGGAACTTGTCTACAGCCAATTGAGTAGGTCAGAGGAGGAGATGGAAGTGGAGGGAGGTCTAGCCCAGAGCTTCCAACACTGACTTATGCAGTTGAATGCCAGATCTGAGTACAATACAAGGGTTGAGTACAGTGTAGTCTATCCTCTTGTATCACCTTCTATGTGTAATTTGTCCAACCTCTAGAAAACTAGAACTAGACTATGCTTGAGACTAGAGACCACTTACTCCAACCTCCCACACAGTGGGGAATGCTCTCATAAATGATCTTGCCAGATCTTCTTAGACAGTTCCATTCATGGCAACCTCATTGCCTTATTGGAGAGTTGACTCTATTATTAGACAGCCACAATTGTCCTTTTTTTTTTTTTTTGCCTTAAATGTTGCTGAAATCTGCTTTCTTCTATGCCTTCCACAACTCTTCCCCCCACTGCAGTGATGTAGTTACACCTGTTCTGGAAGGCAGGTATCTGAGGATCCTTAGTATCTTCTGTGGGGGGCAGAGAAGAGGTCATTTATTTCTATAAACTTATAACTTCATGTGGAGATCACAGGAGCAGATGAGGGCAACAGCCAGGGGCCCTGCTTTACGGAGCACTGGGCAGTGATGCTTTGGCCCTGATGATGCAGAGTAATACTAGATTCGGTGTAGGCTCTGACATTATGCCTGTGCTCTGTACTTGGACCCTCAGGCTTCCTTCTTCCACAGGTGTTTGCTCTGCCATGATTCTCCTAGCAATCCTTGTTTGGCAGAGAGAGAGAGAGCCTAACAATCTCCCCCCAACCACTCCCTCCTCAGATTTATTCTGATTTATCTGAGCAGTCCTTACTTGTAATGAGCCATCCTTGAGGGAACCCTGACTTTATCACCTATCAAAGCAAGTGCATAGCTTGAAAGAGAAGCTGTCAAGTCTGAAATGCCATCTTTCTCACAGAAAGAAGGAATTCTGTGAGGTGCCAGAGGCAATAGTGGTGAATGGTTCAGATGTGGTTTGCGTTATCTCTGCCTGTCACAGAGTAAAGGGAAAGCCATTTCATAAAGTTCCCCAGAAGCAGGCTACCACACCAAGGTCCAGGTGTCTCTGGGGAAATACTTTGCTGCATTAAGGTGCAAAAGTAACACTTTTTCTCCTCCTTTTTTCCTGTAAACTCTAAACTGGCTCTATCTGCTGTAATTTTTTCTTCCTAGGGACAGCTATATGACTAAGCCATGAATTAAGGGGATATTCTGTTCTAGGCTGGTGCAGTGTGGGCATGGAGTCCTATCTTCAAAGGGGTACAGGGTGGGAAAAAGAAACTCAAATGCTCTGCTCACCTCACCTGCCTGTCCTCCTACCTGTTCCTACAGTCCTACCCCAGACTCTTCAGCAAAGAAACAAGCATAACAGGAAGAGGACCCAAGAAACTGTGTAGCTGGGCTGCCAGTGGCTGAAAGATGGTCAATCTGATTCCAGAAAGTAGAAGAAAGAGTCAGATGGATGGACAACAAGGGTATGGAAAAATCCATCACTTTAAGGCTCACTATCTGCTATAATCAATTAAAACATTTCCAGGATGATGAACTCTTTTCTTTCTGATTTCTTTTCAGTTCTGATGAACTTTTCTTTCTGAAAGAGTTGGATACTAATTCATCATCCTTGACCCTGTTACACAACACAGGACAGTTGTTGACAAAGCCTGGAGCTATTTCCCTGGCTCTCTCTGCTGGGTGACCAGTCACAAGGAAGAAAACAAAACAAAACAAAAAATGTAATAATAAATCCCTGCTATATCCCAGGTATCATGCTAAGCATTTCACATGTGTTAACACACTTAATCCTCCACTCTGTAAGAAGCAAGATGTTATTAAATCTTACAGATAGAAGCACCTACATGGCTTAGTTGGTTAAGCAACTACCTTTGGCTCAGGTCATGATCCCAGCTGGGGTCCTGGGATGGAGCTCTGCATTGGGCTCCTTGCTGGACAGGGGGTGGAGGTGGGGAGCATGCTTCTCCCTCTCCCACTCCCCTGCTTGTGCACTCTCTCTCTATCAAATAAATAAATAAAATCTTTTAAAAAATAAATCTTACAGATAAGGAAACTGAGGCTTAGAAAAGTTGAATAGCTTATTGTACAGGGCTGAGCTTTGGTTGAACTGAGGTTTATTATACAATACCTTAGATTAAGTGCATTGTATGCCAATCCCATCATGAGAAATTCAGAATTATCTTGATTCTTCTTTGGATTTTGATTGAACCTAACATTGTTTGAAATTAAGTGGGTCTTGAATCGTTTTCTGGTTAATTGGTAGCTATAATTGGTTTTAGGAATTACAGGATGATTTCCATAGAGTGAGTGTCAACATTTGGAGGGTGCATGGAGAGGTTGCCAAAAAAATTCTGGCCTGATAGATTGGATCTAAATCTTGCTTACAATTCAATTGAATGGGGATATATCAAGCACCTGTTGTAGTTTAGTCCTCTATTAGGCATTATGGGAGAGCAAAGTAAAGGCATTCTCTTTCCTTAAGCAATTTATAAATTGCTTGAAAAGACACAGGGTACAGTTGTTTAACTACATGTAATAGTGTAGGTAAGTTATAACAAAGGCTCAAATGAGCTGTGGAGACAATAAGAACTCAAGGAGGTGAGAGGCCAGAGGTGAGAAATGGAGAAGCTGTAGTACTCAGACAATATTCAGTGTGGAGGAAAACTTGATCTGGGCTTAAAAGTATTTGCCAGGGAAAAAGGAAATGGAGATCTTTTAAATGGGAGAAGGAGGAGGAAATATGTTCAAAGGAGAATGCTAAAAGTGTTTGGGGGATGATGAGGCACCCATGTTGATTGGAACCATATAGGAAATAGCTGAAGATCTGGTAGGAAAGGTAATCAGGTATTGAATGTTAACCTAGAATGTGAACCTCATTCCAAAGATCATGGAGATCCTTAGTAGGTTCTTGAACAAGAAAAGTTTCCAGAAACTGAATCTAAGAGTGGCATTCTGGGGAAATAGTGGAGCAAAGCTTGTGGGACCAAAGATCATTTGGGGAGATTTTGACATGATCAAAGAGTGAAGTCATGAGCACTTAACCAAGGTAAAAGTGGGAGAGCAAAGCAGGGGCTGAGTGGGACCCAATTCAGTAGACATATGAATGGAGGACATGGGGAAGTGGGGAAGGAGTCAAGGATGACTCCACAATTTAAAGTCTTCATAGTGTCAAGTTGTCATTCTCATTTTGGAACAGGATCCAGATGAAAGTCTTTCCTGTTTGGGAAGAAGCAATGACCCAGAAGTCCAGAAGCCTTGGGCTGAGGTTTTATCTCTATATTAGTTTTAGCTGACTCACCCCTGCCCTACCCATAGGCTTGAAGACTCCTAAAATACACTTTGAGTTCCCTTCTAGGAACTGCATGTAGAACTCTCTATGAGGAGGACTGGGGAATGTTTATCTCTCTGCTTACCTCTTTGCCCCCATGCTTAGCATGGATTTCTCTCCAAAATTTAGACATTCCAGCAGCCCACTTCGAAATGCAAGAACTACTGTACATCATCACGTGCCATTATGGACTCGCTGAGAATTTGTTCTTACAGAAGCTAACTAATATTCAGAGGGTAGACAGAGCTGGGCGTGTTAAACCTCATTAGCTGTGTGGTTGGGTCATGGTGCCCGCCCATGAGGATGTTAAATGGTAGCATTGTCAGGATAAGACAATGCAACTGTCCCACTGCATTAACAGCCCATCAATCCCTATAGCCTCATGCACAGCCCCCTCCTCAAGGCTCAGGCTCCTTGCAGAGGCAGTGTGTGGAGGCTGAAGCTGACTAAACAGGAGGGACAGCAGCATGTGCTGTTTCAGGCTTCTGATGAACAAAGGAATGGTATAGACAGAAGAATGCTAAAACCTTGGGCTTCACCTCATGATAAGATCTGGCATTACCCATGTCACAAGAATAAACAACAAAAGTGATTCCAAGTGGAACCTAATTTCTTCAGCCCTAGGTAGCCTCTTTTGTCATTTTAAGGGATAGAGTGACTGCAGGGAAGCAACAGACAGGGCTGGTCTCAAACACAGATGGGAATGATTGGTTAATAGCTCCTTGGTAAGATTTCAAGGCAACAATAAATATCTGACCTGCTAAAACATAAATCCTCTATATTCTAAAGTACAGCCTAAAATTCTATCACATATCCATTGCTCTGAGAAATTGCATTTTGGTCACCAAGTGACAGGTGACCTCTTTTGAATTTCTCCAAGTGGGTAACACATAAGTCATGTAAAGTACCCTGTGTATCTATTTTATCTTCTCCATTATTAGTTAATAATGTCACTTAGTATCTATACCATGCTTTGTAGATACATGATAATTTTTTAGTTTTATATATATATATATATATATATATATATATATATATATATATATATTTCTTTTCAGTGTTCCAGAATTCATTGTTTATGCACCACACCCAGTGCTCTATGCAATATGTGCCCTCCATAATACCCACCACCAGGCTCACCCAACCTCCCACCCCCTGACCCTCCAAAATCCTCAGTTAGTTCCTGAGAGTCCACAGTCTCTCATGGTTCATCTCCCCCTCCTATTTCCCCCAACTCCCTTCTCCTCTCCATCTCCCCATGTCCTCCATGTTATTCCTTATGCTTCACAAATAAGGGAAACCATATGATAATTGAATATCTCTGCTTGACTTATTTCACTCAGCATAATCTCTTCCAGTCCCATCCATGTTGATACAAAATTTGGGTATTCATCCTTTCTGATGAAGGCTTAATACTCCATTGTATATATGGACCATATCTTCTTTATCAATCTGTCCGTTGAAGGGCATCTTGGTTCTTTCCATAGTTTGGCAACTGTGGCCATTGCTGCTATGAACATCGGGGTACAGATGGATCTTCTTTTCACTACATCAGTATCTTTGGGTTAAATACCCAGTAGTGCAATCACAGGGTGAAAGGGAAGCTCCATTTTTAATTTCTTAAGGAATCTTCACACTGTTTTCCAAAGTGGCTACACCAACTTACATTCCCACCAACAGTGTAAGAAGGTTCCCCTTTCTCCACCTCCTCTCCAACACATATTGTTTACTGTCATGTCAATTTTGGCCATTCTAACTGGCGTAAGGTGGTATCTCAATGTGGTTTTGATTTGAATCTCCTTAATGGCTAGTGATGATGAACATTTTTTCATGTGTCTGTTAGCCATTTGTATGTCTTCTTTGGAGAAGTGTCTGTTCATGTCCTCTGCCCATTTTTTGATGCAATTATCTGTTTTATGTGGGTTGAGTTTGAGGAGTTCTTTATAGAACTCTTTATAGAACCCTTTGTCTGTACTGTCATTTGTGAATATCTTCTCCCATTCCGTGGGTTGCCTCTTTGTTTTGTTGACTGTTCCCTTTGCTGTGCAGAAGCTTTTGATCTTGATGAAGTCCCAAAAGTTCATTTTTGCTTTTGTTTCTTTTGCCTTTGGAGACATGTCTTGAAAGAAGTTGCTGTGGCCGATGTTGAAAAGGTTACTGCCTATGTTCTCCTCTAGGATTCTGATGGATTTCTGCCTCACTTTGAGGTCTTTTATCCATTTTGAGTTTATCTTTGTATATGGTGTAAGAGAAGGGTCGAGTTTCATTCTTCTACACATAGCTGTCCAATTTTCCCAGCACCATTATAATTTTTTAGTTTTAAAAATCCAAGAGATATTAATAATAGTCCCAATTTATGAAAAAGGAAAGATCACATTTGTTAAATACCATATTTTACTTTTTCAATTTGAAAAATATTGTTTGCACATGTTAAAGATTTATAAATCAGATGGCTCTTATAATTGTTATATATGTTTTTCTAATATAGTATCCAGTCTTAAAGGAAAATGGTTACTAAATAGGTACCATGTAATACAGTATTATCAAACTAGTCCACTGGCAATGCCTTCATAGTGTGCGTTTTGACAAGGTATGTTGATGGAATGAAAAAAGGAGAAAAGTTCAGAGTTTGGAATTTTATGGAGAGGCAGTATCATCAGACCAGGGACCAGAGGAGGTAATCCAGGCCAGCAGTTCAAGGGCTCTCTACATCTTGAGAGTGGGGATAGAGAATGCATGAAAGGTCTTGAGTTTGCCAACCATAAACACATTCCTGTTTTTGAGGTTGGGGGCATTTATGTGTATTAGGTAAGTATTTTGTGAATACATTTTAGCCATCCTCTCTGTGATGCCATCTGTCATCTACATCGTAATGTCTTCTACTGATTCCATGACACATTAGCTTGTATCAACATTTCTCAAACATATGAGGCCACCATGCACTTATAAAAGTGGACTTCTTTAATGTAACATCAACAAGAGCTCAAGATAAAAATTTGTATGTTTTCCTTCAATTTTCCTTCTGTAACAAACCAATAGGTTTGTGAGGCACTCAGCCTCAGAGACTGGGATTGGATCCTGATCCTATGATTCTGGATAAGTAATGTTAACCTCCATGCTTCAGTTCTTCTTATCCCTTGCCCTAACCAAAGTTTAGATGATTTCTACAAATTTGAGATCTTTTTTCTCATACTCCTTGTAGCTGAGAATTGGGAGGTTTGGCAATTATTTTCTTTGCCTTGGTTGCCACTTTCAGACCATTTCTCCCTTCCTTTTGTAAAATCATTTAAGGCTCAAATCAAATGGCTATCTCAGTTTTCCCCCCTTTCCCTAATAGTCATTTAAGGAACTTCTTGTCATGTAGCTTAATTTATTAAGATTTAACACTTGATTTGCCATCTTTCACTTTTCAATTCCTGCTTGTGTCCTAGACAAAGATAACACCCTACTCTAGACACCTGGTCTCTTGATTCCTTGAATTTCTCATGTCCAGTGACTTTTCCCACTTCAGCTGAGCCACTTGCTCCATGATAACATGCTGGACATCATCATCACCAGAAACTTTGCCTCCAAAATCATGAACTCAAACATTCACGTTTATACTAAAACCTGCTATTCTACCTCAGTTGCCACACTACTTGCATTGCATGGGTATTCTGACCTAAAAACTCTCAACCCATTCAACCCTATTTCTATCCATCCTCATCCTCCTGTCTTCACTTCTCACTTTACCCAGCTTAGTGTTACTATATTAATTTAATCAACCTATTTGCAAATAACTTTGAATCAATTTTTTATTATTTTTTTGCTTCACTTACTTTGAAAAACCTTCAACAGACCACCTTCTCCATGCCCATGCCTGATCAGCTGAACATAGTAGGAGAAAACAATAGAAATGGATAGGTTGACATTATTACTGATATCACACTATCCTAGGTCAAGTTCCTTGGAAATCCATTCTGAGGATTAGAGATTCATGTTCTCTAAGATTCTGGCTGTTCTCATTTCCCCCCATATATTATATATATGGGTAGAAAACTGCCAAGAATTATATATGTAACTCTAATCCTAACCCTAATCTTAATTATATCTATATCTATATCTATATCTATATCTATATCTATCTATCTATCTATCTATCTATATCTATATCTATCTATATATATATATAATAGTCATTGATTTAGGCAGTATAGAAGTATATCGTGCCCTGATAAATGGCCTCCCATTCTTTTAGGGTATCATAACAAAGCTTGCACCTCACATGTGCCCACAAAAAACTATACTATTGCTAAATCAGTTGGCAATTTCTGGACAATAATAAGTAATAGGATAAATAAATGTCGTGGCGATGTATCTTGGCCTTCCCTCCTTGCTATATGGTGGATCTCCTGGCTAGATGGGATGTTATGCAGGATCCCATGTTGGTAAGACTTTAGATGGTGTGCCAGATGAGGGCCCCTAGTCACAAAAAGCAAGCCCATACCTAGAATTTATGTTAATGCCATCAAGATAAATCTCTGTTCAAGATAAGTCATTATGAGGAATTTCTGTTTCTTCTAGGTTGGCGTTCAATATAATCCACTTGATACCAAATGTTAGGTTGTTCTCCTCTAGGTTTGATGCCATATTGGAGACTCAGCATTTGTCTCTGTTGTGAGCAGGTTAGACATTAAATCAGCCTTGAGCGTCTCAGCTCAACCCATGCTGTTGAGCCCATGCATTTCATCCATTCCTGCCACCATAGTCACCTCATTTGTGAACCCACTGTGCAAGTTGGGGAGCTGCTAACAAAGTCTAACTTAATTATTCATTGACTGGCTTAACTATTCTGGTGCTCTCTGGAGGGCATTAACATATGACAAAAAATCTTTACACTTTGGGCCACTCCCATAGATCAGTCAGTCCATAAGTCCCCTTTCTGGTCCCAACTACTCAATCGTTTTTGTTTTTGTTTTTGTTTTTTCTACAACCCCTTACCAACAGGTCAAACCATTCATCACTGTCCATGAGGTCATATATAGTATTATCTGAGGCCACTTTAACTGCCACGCAAGGTAAACAACCAGGTGTGTCACTTGAAATTCTTGCCTGCTGGTAAAATTTAATGTCATTGCTATCTTTCAGGACCACCTCTGAGTGGGGCTAATGTACAGCAAAAGTTCATTTTCAGTTTCCAGCCACATACCAGACTAACCTATCTATGACCAAACTCAATCTTTTTCTCCTTTATCAATGGATTATTTTACTGGTGTGAGTTAAAAGAGGGGTGTCATAGGTGTGAGCTGAATAGGAGATGCTAGCATAACAGTGGTGGTCCATCTGCTACTGTAGCTTATTTGTTGTACCCTCCACCACTGCTTGTACCTGATCTAGAGTTAACTTCAACCTCCCAGGGGTTTTTGCTGAACCTGCCTGAACTTATTACTTGGTTAGCCTGATAGAGCTCAGCTCATGAAGGGCAGCTCTGATGGCATGGCCACTTGATGTCCCAGTTTCAAATGTTCAGTCTCTACTAGCATCCTTTAGCATGCCAGTAGCTATTTTTGAACTACTGTAGATGGCATGGCCTTACTACAGACTCCTAATGGTCTCCATTTAGATTTTTCTAGCAAGTGTTGATTCTATAGTGGGTTCATGAGGACTGCTATAAACTCCACATGGAGTCTTCTCTCCACAGATAGCTCTAGTACCATAGGTTCTACCAGGTCTGTAGAACAAGCTTTAAGGCTGTTTGCATGGCCATCTGATCTGCTGTGGAACTCTTTACTGCTCTTGGTCCTATTCAGAGCAGGAAGGCTTTCATTTCAGCCATGAAATGAATTGGCACATTATTACTGAGTGTGGCATATGCTTCCTTCACCACCGGAAGAGGCCTACTAAGCGCTGTGTCCACTACCTTCTTATTGTTGGAATATGGGTGAGAAAATAGCCTGCTCTTTCTTTGGAAAGAATGTCCTGGTGTGTCCCAGATGCTAGATCCCTAAAATCTGAACTAATATGACAAATTCCTTAATCTTCATAGTTGTCCGCTGGACAGATGTCCACCTGCTTGCCACATTGACCTTGTCAATCATTATGACATTACATCCACCTTGCCTTGGGTGACTAAATACCACCCCTTGCCCTCTACTATTTCACGGTTCTATCATCCTTGTTGCTATGAGGGAATTCAGTTCCATAAGTTCCTCTCATAAGTCCTAGCCTGTATAGGTCAGCCATGCTTGAACTTTTCATGCCTTTGGTACATTTTTATGTTAGTGAACTCTGGGCTGGCATAAAAAAATACCACTGACTAGGTAGCACAATTTAGTTTTTCATAGTTCTGGGAGGTGGAAGTCCAAGATCAATGTTCGGGCCAATTTGTTTTCTGCTCAGAGTTCTTTTTCTGGCTTAAAGATCTGGCTTTTTCTCATCATATCCTCACATGGTTTTTCCCCAGTGCATGCCTATGATGGGGTTAGGGGAAGAAAGTGAGACAGAATGCAAACTTTCTTCTGTCTCTTCTTATAAGGACACTCATTCTTTCAGATTAGAGTCTAAAGATCCTATCCCCAAATATAGTTACATCAGGGGTTAGGGTTTCAACATACGAATTTTGAAGGGATGCAATTTAATCCATAGTGCCCACTCACCTGTGCATTCCTTACTGGTTTGATAAATGAAGTGTCCTTTGGGTCCTCCCATGGAACATAGTCATTTTTTTTTTCTGGCTTTACATGGCATATCCACAGTAGCATGGTCTTCTGAGCTTTTCCATCATCTGCCATGACAATTTTGGCATTTCTACTTCACTCGTTGTGGGCCATCACATTTTCCAAGCTTCTGAGCATTTCCTAGAGCAGCCTTCCAGCATATTAGCATCAGTTCCCACCAAACTTGCCGGGATGTTGAATCTTGTGTCCTGGAAGGGTACTGCCATATCCATAATCTCTCTCTCATCCAACTTTATATTCTGTTACTCCTGACACAACACTTTCAGGGGATAGTCACTTACATACCATCCTAGCTTCCACTACCACACATAGAGTAGATACCCCCATCCCTTTGACACATGGTCTTCTTCCTCCCTTAGTAGGTCCAGCACTTTCTTAGTTGGCTTATGCTGGGGTGTGACCCTAACTATGGGTCTTTTACGAAATAAGCTAGGTGGGGTTATATCCTAAGGATAGTGTGTATTTGACAAACAAAAGGCCTCTGTTTGTTTGTTTGTTTATATATGCATTTGTGTATTTATTTATTTTAAAGGTTTTGAATTCCAATTAGTTAATATATAATATAATTTTAGTTCCTGGTGTACAATATAGTGATTCAACAGTTGCATATACCACCCAGTGCCTATCACAACAGGTGCACTCCTTAATACCCATCACCTATTTAACCCATCCCCCAACATATCTCCTTTTTGATAACCATTAGTTTGTTCTTCATAGTTAAGAGGCTGTTTCTTGGTTTGCTTCTCTCTCTTTTATTTTCCCCTTTGCTCACTTGTTTTTTTTCTTAAACTCCATATATGAGGGAAATCATATGGTATTTGTCTTTCTCTGACTATCTTATTCTGCTTAGCTTAGCGTAATACTCTCTAGCTCCATCCAAGTCATTGCAAATGGCAAGATTTTCTTCTTTTTTATAACCTAATAATATTCCATTACATACGTGTATAGCACTTCTTCTTTATCCATTCATCAGTCTATGGACTTGTGCTCTTTTGATAATTTGGCTATTGTAGATAATACTGCTATAAACATCAAGGTGCATGTAACCCTTCACATTAGTATTTTTGTATTCTTTGGGTAAATACCTAGTAGTGTGATTGCTGGATCATATGGTAGTTCTATTTTTAACTTCTTGAGTAACCTACATACTGTTTTCCAGAGTGGCTGCACCAGTTTGCATTCCCAACAAAGCAAAAAGATTCGGTTTTCTCCACATCCTTGCAAAATTCATTGTCTCTTGTGTTGTTGATTTGAGCCATTCTGATGGGTGTAAGGTAATATATCATTGTAGTTTTGATTTGCATTTCCCTGGTGATCACTGATGTTGAGCATTTTTTCATGTGTCTGTTAGTCACCTGTATATCTTCTTTGGAAAAATGTCTATTCATGTCTTCTGCCCATTTTTTTTTTTAAATTTTATTTTTTATAAACATATATTTTTATCCCCAGGGGTACAGGTCTGCGAATCGCCAGGTTTACACACTTCACAGCACTCACCATAGCACATACCCTCCCCAATATCCATAACCCCACCCCCCCTCTCCCAACTCCCCTCCCCCCATCAACCCTCAGTTTGTTTTGTGAGATTAAGAGTCACTTATGGTTTGTCTCCCTCCCAATCCCATCTTGTTACATTTACTCTTCTCCTACCCCCTTAACCTCCCATGTTGCATCTCCTCTCCCTCATATCAGGGAGATCATATGATAGTTGTCTTTCTCCAATTGACTTATTTCGCTAAGCATGATACCCTCTAGTTCCATCCACGTCGTCGCAAATGGCAAGATTTCATTTCTTTTGATGGCTGCATAGTATTCCATTGTGTATATATACCACTTCTTCTTTATCCATTCGTCTGTTGATGGACATCTAGGTTCTTTCCATAGTTTGGCTATTGTAGACATTGCTGCTATAAACATTCGGGTGCACGTGCCCCTTCGGATCACTACGTTTGTATCTTTAGGGTAAATACCCAGCAGTGCAAATGCTGGGTCATAGGGTAGTTCTATTTTCAACATTTTGAGGAACCTCCATGCTGTTTTCCAGAGTGGTTGCACCAGCTTGCATTCCCACCAACAGTGTAGGAGGGTTCCCCTTTCTCCGCATCCTTGCCAGCATCTGTCATTTCCTGACTTGTTAATTTTAGCCATTCTGACTGGTGTGAGGTGATATCTCATGGTGGTTTTAATTTGTATTTCCCTAATTTCTGCCCATTTTTTAATTGGATTATTCATTTCTTGGGTGTTGAGTTGTATATGTTCTTTATATATTCTGGATACTAACCACTTATCAGATATGTCAGTTGCAAATATCTTCTCTCCTAGGTTGCCTTTTAGTTTTGTTGATTGTTTTGTTGGCTGTGCAGAAGATTTTTATTCTGATGTAGTCCCAATAGTTAATTTTTCCTTCTCTTTCCCTTGCCTCAGAAGAAATATTTAGAAAGAAGTTGTTATGGCTGATATCAAAGAAGTTACTACCTGTGTTCTCATCTAGGATTTTTATGGTTTCAGATCTCATTTAGGTCTTTGATCCATTTTGAATTTACTTTTGTGAATGGTGTAAGAATGTGTTCCAGTTTCATTCTTTTGCATGTTGCTGTCCAGTTTTCCCAATACCGTTTGTTGAAGAGACATTTTTTTCCATTGGATATTCTTTTCTGCTTTGTCAAAGATCAATTGGCCATATAGTTGTGAGTTCCTTTCTGTGTTTTCTATCCTGTTCTATTGATCTATGGGTCTATTTTTATGCCAGTACCATACTGTTTTGATTACTATAGCTTTCTAATATAACTTGAAGCCCAGAGTTGTGATACCCCCACTTTTCTTTTCTTTTTCAAGTTTGCTTTGGCTATTTGGGGTCTTTTGTGGTTTCATGGTTTTGTTGTAATTATAAATGGAATTAATTTCTTAATTTCTCTTTCTGCCGCTTCATTATTGGGGTGTAGAAATGCAACATATTTCTGTATGTTGATTTTGTATCCTGTGACTTTGCTAAACTTGTCAGTTCTAGCAATTTTTTGGTGGGAGTCTTTGGTATTCTATAAAGCATATCATATAATCTGCTAATAGTGAAAGTTTTGCTTTTTCCTTGCAGATCTGGATGTTTTCTATTTCTTTTTGTTGTCTGATTGCTGTGGCTAGGACTTCCAGTACTATGTTAAATAACAGTGGTGAGAAAAAAAAATTAACAGTGGTGAGAGTGGACATCCCTGTCTTGTTCCTGACTGTAGAGGAAAAGCTCTCAGTTTTTCACCAGTAAGGATGCTATTAGCTGTGTGTTTTTCATGCATGACCTTTATTATGTTTAAGTATGTTCCTTCTAAACCTACTTTGTTGAGAGTTTTTATCATGGTTGGATGCTGTATCTTCTCAAATGCTTTTTCTGAATCTACTGGAATGATCATGTGGTTCTTATACTTTCTTTTATTAATGTGATGTATACACTGAATGACCCTTGCAACCTAAGAATAAAGCCTACTTGATGTGGTAAATGATTTTTTTTCATGTATGTTGGATTCAGTTTGTTAGTATTTTACTGAGAATTTTGCATCTATTTTATCAAGGATATTGGCCTATAGTTCGCTTTTTTAGAGGTGTCTTTATCTGGTTTTGGTATCAAGGTAATACTGGTCTCATAGAGTGAATTTTGAAGTTGTCCTTCTTTTTCTATTTTTTGGAATAGTTTGAGAAGAATAGGTATTAACTCTTCCTTAAATGTTGGGTAGAATTTGCTTGTGAAGCCATCCAGTCCTGGACCTTTATTTGTTGAGAGTTTTTTGATTACTGATTCAATTTCTTTGTTGGTTATTGATCTGTTCAAGTTTTTGTTTCCATGTATTTTTTTAAAAAATTTTTCTTTAGTTTCCTGGTTGACTCATTCATGGTTTTTTTTTTTTAAATTTATTTTTTATTTATTTTTTATTAAATTTTTTTATTTTTTTAGCATAACAGTATTCATTATTTTTGCACCACACCCAGTGCTCCATGCAATCCGTGCCCTCTACAATACCCACCACCTGGTGCCCCCAACCTCCCACCCCCCACGCCTTCAAATTCTCAGATCGTTTTTCAGAGTCCATAGTCTCTCATGGTTCACCTCCCCTTCCAATTGCCCTCAACTCCCTTCTCCTCTCCATCTCCCCTTGTCCTCCATGCTATTTGTTATGCTCCACAAAAAGTGAAACCATATGATAATTGACTCTCTCTGCTTGACTTATTTCACTCAGCATAATCTCTTCCAGTCCTGTCCATGTTGCTACAAAACTTGGGTATTCATCCTTTCTTTTTTCTTTTTTTTTTTTTTTTACAGCTTTATAAACATATATTTTTATCCCCAGGGGTACAGGTCTGCGAATCGCCAGGTTTACACACTTCACAGCACTCACCATAGCACATACCCTCCCCAATATCCATAACCCCACCCCCCCTCTCCCAACCCCCCCCCCCCCCATCAATCCTCAGTTTGTTTTGTGAGATTAAGAGTCACTTATGGTTTGTCTCCCTCCCAATCCCATCTTGTTTCATTTACTCTTCTCATACCCCCTCAACCCCCCATGTTGCATCTCCTCTCCCTCATATCAGGGAGATCATATGATAGTTGTCTTTCTCCAATTGACTTATTTCGCTAAGCATGATACCCTCTAGTTCCATCCACGTCGTCGCAAATGGCAAGATTTCATTTCTTTTGATGGCTGCATAGTATTCCATTGTGTATATATACCACTTCTTCTTTATCCATTCGTCTGTTGATGGACATCTAGGTTCTTTCCATAGTTTGGCTATTGTAGACATTGCTGCTATAAACATTCGGGTGCACGTGCCCTTCGGATCACTACGTTTGTATCTTTAGGGTAAATACCCAGCAGTGCAATTGCAGGGTCATAGGGTAGTTCTATTTTCAACATTTTGAGGAACCTCCATGCTGTTTTCCAGAGTGGTTGCACCAGCTTGCATTCCCACCAACAGTGTAGGAGGGTTCCCCTTTCTCCGCATCCTTGCCAGCATCTGTCATTTCCTGACTTGTTAATTTTAGCCATTCTGACTGGTGTGAGGTGATATCTCATGGTGGTTTTGATTTGTATTTCCCTGATGCTGAGTGATGTGGAGCACTTTTTCATGTGTCTGTTGGCCACCTGGATGTCTTCTTTGCAGAAATGTCTGTTCATGTCCTCTGCCCATTTCTTGATTGGATTATTTGTTCTTTGGGTGTTGAGTTTGCTAAGTTCTTTATAGATTTGGACACTAGCCCTTTATCTGATATGTCATTTGCAAATATCTTCTCCCATTCTGTCAGTTGTCTTTTGGTTTTGTTCACTGTTTCCTTTGCTATGCAAAAGCTTTTGATCTTGATAAAATCCCAATAGTTCATTTTGCTTCCCTTGCCTTTGGTGATGTTCCTAGGAAGATGTTGCTGCGGCTGAGGTCGAAGAGGTTGCTGCCTGTGTTCTCCTCAAGGATTTTGATGGATTCCTTTCTCACATTGAGATCCTTCATCCATTTTGAGTCTATTTTCGTGTGTGGTGTAAGGAAATTATCCAATTTCATTTTTCTGCATGTGGCTGTCCAATTTTCCCAACACCATTTATTGAAGAGGCTGTCATTTTTCCTTTGGACATTCTTTCCTGCTTTGTCGAAGATGAGTTGACCATAGAGTTGAGGGTCCATTTCTGGGCTCTCTAATCTGTTCCATTGATCTATGTGTCTGTTTTTGTGCCAGTACCATGCTGTCTTGATGATGACAGCTTTGTAATAGAGCTTGAAGTCCGGAATTGTGATGCCACCAACTTTGGCTTTCTTTTTCAATATTCCTTTGGCTATTCGAGGTCTTTTCTGGTTCCATATAAATTTTAGGATTATTTGTTCCATTTCTTTGAAAAAAATGGATGTTACTTTGATAGGAATTGCATTAAATGTGTAGATTGCTTTAGGTAGCATAGACATTTTCACAATATTTATTCTTCCAATCCAGGAGCATGGAACATTTTTCCATTTCTTTGTGTCTTCCTCAATTTCTTTCATGAGTACTTTATAGTTTTCTGAGTATAGATTCTTAGTCTCTTTGGTTAGGTTTATTCCTAGGTATCTTATAGTTTTGGGTGCAATTGTAAATGGGATGGACTCCTTAATTTCTCTTTCTTCTGTCTTGTTGTTGGTGTAGAGGAGTGCAACTGATTTCTGTGCATTGATTTTAC
Source organism: Lutra lutra (assembly GCF_902655055.1). Lineage (NCBI taxonomy): Eukaryota > Metazoa > Chordata > Mammalia > Carnivora > Mustelidae > Lutra > Lutra lutra. Next base: position 43,790,279 of record NC_062279.1, on the reverse strand, counting down.
ATCCTGACACTTTACTGAATTCCTGTACAAGTTCTAGCAGTTTTGGAGTGGAGTCTTTTGGGTTTTCCACATATAGTATCATATCATCTGCGAAGACTGATAGTTTGACTTCTTCTTTGCCGATTTGGATGCCTTGAATTTCCTTTTGTTGTCTGATTGCTGAGGCTAGGACTTCTAGTACTATGTTGAATAGCAGTGGTGATAACGGACATCCCTGCCATGTTCCTGACCTTAGCGGAAAAGCTTTCAGTTTTTCTCCATTGAGAATGATATTTGCGGTGGGTTTTTCATAGATGGCTTTGATAATATTGACGTATGTGCCGTCTATCCCTACACTTTGAAGAGTTTTGTTCAGGAAGGGATGCTGTACTTTGTCAAATGCTTTTCAGCATCTATGGAGAGTATCATATGGTTCTTGTTCTTTCTTTTATTAATGTGTTGTATCACATTGATTGATTTGCGGATGTTGAACCACCTTGAAGCCCTGGAATAAATCCCACTTGGTCGTGGTGAATAATCCTTTTAATGTACTGTTGAATCCTATTGGCTAGTATTTTGGCGAGAATTTTTGCATCTGTGTTCATCAAGGATATTGGTCTGTAGTTCTCTTTTTTGTTGGGATCCTTGTCTGGTTTTGGGATCAAGGTGATGCTGGCCTCATAAAATGAGTTTGGAAGTTTTCCTTCTGTTTCTATTTTTTGGAACAGTTTCAGGAGAATAGGAATTAGTTCTTCTTTAAATGTTTGGTAGAATTTCCCCGGGAAGCCATCTGGCCCTGGGCTTTTGTTTGTTTGGAGATTTTTGATGACTGTTTCAATCTCTTTACTGGTTATGGGTCTGTTCAGGCTTTCTATTTCTTCCTGGTTCAGTTGTGGTAGTTTATATGTCTCTAGGAATGCATCCATTTCTTCTCCAGATTGTCAAGTTTGTTGGCATAGAGTTGCTCATAGTATGTTCTTATAATTGTCTGTATTTCTTTGGTGTTCGTTGTGATCTCTCCTCTTCATTCATGATTTTATTTAGTTGGGTCCTTTTTCTTTTCTTTTTGAGAAGTCCTGGCCAGGGGTTTATCAATCTTATAATTCTTTCAAGAACCAGCTCCTAGTTTCGTTGATTTGTTCTATTGTTTTTTTGGTTTCTATTTCATTGATTTCTGCTCTATCTTTATGATTTCTCTTCTCCTGCTGGGTTAGGGTTTCTTTCTTGTTCTTTCTCCGCTCCTTTAGGTGGTAGGGTTAGGTTGTGTACCTGAAGACCTTTCTTGTTTCTTGAGAAAGGCTTGTACCGCTATATATTTCCTCTCAGGACTGCCTTTGTTGTGTCCCACAGATTCTGAACCGTTGTGTTTTCATTATCATTTGTTTCCATGAATTTTTTCAATTCTTCTTTAATTTCCTGGTTGACCCATTCATTCTTTAGAAGGATGCTGTTTAGTCTCCATGGATTTGGGTTCTTTCCAAATTTCCTCTTGTGATGGAGTTCTAGCTTTAGAGCATTGTGGTCTGAAAATATGCAGGGAATGATCCCAATCTTTTGATACCGGTTGAGACTTGATTTAGGACCAAGAATGTGATCTATTCTGGAGAATGTTCCATGTGCACTAGAGAAGAATGTGTATTCTGTTGCTTTGGGATGAAATGTTCTGAATATATCTGTGATGTCCATCTGGCCCAGTGTGTCATTTAAGGCCTTGATTTCCTTGTTGATCTTTTGCTTGGATGATCTGTCCATTTCAGTGAGGGGAGTGTTAAAATCCCCTACTATTATTGTATTCTTGTCAATGTGTTTCTTTGATTTTGTTATTAATTGGTTTATATAGTTGGCTGCTCCCACATTAGGGGCATAGATATTTTAAATTGTTACATCTTCTTGTTGGACAGTTTCTTTGAGTATGATATAGTGTCCTTCCTCATCTCTTATTATAGTCTTTGGCTTAAAATCTAATTGACCTGATATAAGGATTGCCACTCCTGCTTTCTTCTGATGTCCATTAGCATGGTAAATTCTTTTCCACCCCCTCACTTTAAACCTGGAGGTGTCTTCGGGTTTAAGATGAGTTTCTTGTAGGCAACATATAGATGGGTTTTGTTTTTTTTATCCATTCTGATACCCTGTGTCTTTTGATTGGGGCATTTAGCCCATTAACATTCAGGGTAAGTATTGAGAGATATGAATTTAGTGCCATTGTATTGCCTGTAAGGTGACTGTTATTGTACATTGTCTCTGTTTCTTTCTGATCTACTACTTTTAGGGTCTCTCTTTGCTTAGAGGACCCCTTTCAATATTTCCTGTAGAGCTGGTTTGGTGTTTGCAAATTCTTTCAGTTTTTGTTTGTCCTGGAAGCTTTAATCTCTCCTTCTATTTTCAATGATAGCCTAGCTGGATATAGTATTCTTGGCTGCATGTTTTTCTCATTTAGTACTCTGAATATCATGCCAGCTCTTTCTGGCCTGCCAGGTCTCTGTCGATAATCTGCTGCCAATCTAATATTTTTACCATTGTACGTTACAGACTTCTTTTCCCGGGCTGCTTTCAGGATCTTTTCTTTGTCACTAAGACTTGTAAATTTTACTATTAGGTGATGGGGTGTGGACCTCTTCTTATTGATTTTGAGAGGGGTTCTCTGAACCTCCTGGATTTTGATGCTTGTTCCCTTTGCCATATTGGGGAAATTCTCTCCAATAATTCTCTCCAACATACCTTCTGCTCCCCTCTCTGTTTCCTCTTCTTCTGGAATCCCAATTATTCTAATGTTGTTTCGTCTTATGGTGTCACTTATCTTTCGAATTCTCCCCTCGTGGTCCAGTAGCTGTTTGTCCCTCTTTGCTCAGCTTCTTATTCTCTGTCATTTGGTCTTCTATATCGCTAATTCTTTCTTCTGCCTCATTTATCCTAGCAGTGAGAGCCTCCATTTTTGATTGCACCTCATTAATAGCTTTTTTTGATTTCAACTTGGCTCGATTTTAGTTCTTTTATTTCTCCAGAAAGGGCTTTTATATCTCCCGAGAGGGTTGCTTTAATATCTTCCATGCCTTTTTCAAGCCTGGCTAGAACCTGGAGAATCGTCATTCTGAACTCTATATCTGACATATTACCAATGTCTGTATTGATTAGGTCCCTAGCCTTTGGTACTGCTTCTTGTTCTTTTTTTGTTGTGAATTTTTCCGCCTTGTCATTTTGTCCAGATAAGAGTATATGAAGGAGCAATAAAATACTAAAAGGTTGGCAACAACCCCAGGAAAATATGCTTTAGCCAATTCATAACAGATCCCAAATTGTGAGGGGGGAGAAAGGGGATAAAAAGGGGTTCAAAAAGAGAAAAAAAAAAAGAAACTATTTAAAAAAAGGAAGCCGATAAAGAAAAAATATAAAAAGAGGAAAAAAATATATATATATTAGATAAACTATTTAAAAAAACGTTAAAAAAGAAAACGGTAAAAGTTAAAAAAAATTTAGCAGAAGAAGAGAAAAAGAAAAAAAAATTAAATTAACTGCAAGGCTAAAAAATCATGGGGAGAAAGCCATGAGTTCTGTGCTTTGCTTTCTTCTCCTCTGGAATTCCGCCGCTCTCCTTGGTATTGAAACTGCACTCCTTGGTAGGTGAACTTGGTCCTGGCTGGGTTTCCCGTAGATCTTCTGGGGGAGGGGCCTGTTGTAGTGATTCTCAAGCGTCTTTGCCCCAGGCGGAGTTGCACCGCCCTTACCCGGGGCCGGGCTGAGTAATCCGCTCGGGTTTGCTTTCGGGAGCTTTTGTTCCCTGAGCGCTTTCTGTAGAGTTCCGGAGGGCGGGCATGAAGATGGCGGCCTCCTGGTCTCCGGCCCGGAGGAGCCGAGAGCCCGGGGCCCCACTCCTCAGTGCGCCCTCAGAGAACAACGCCCAATGACTCCCATCACCCTGGCCTCTGGCTGCGCTCCGAGCTGACCGAGCCTGAGACCGGTTCAAGGCAACCCTGACCTGAGAGTCACTCCTCGGCTCTGTCTCTGTAGCCGGCTTCCCCATTCTAATACCGGTAAGCTCTGCGACACTCAGACACCCCCGATCCTTCTGAGACCCTGCGGGACCTGAGGCCGCGCTGACCCCGCCTGGGCTTCACCCCAGTTAAGCCTCTGGAGCGATGTCCCTCAGCGGAACAGACTTTTAAAAGTCCTGATTTTGCTCCGCTGCTCCGCCGCTCGCCGGGAGCCGGCCCCTCCCCCCGCGGTCTATCTTCCCGTCGCTTTGGATTCACTTCTCCGCCAGTCCTACCTTTCAGATAGTGGTTGATTTTCTGTTTCTAGAATTGCTGTTCTTCTTCTCTTCAATCTCCCGTTGGATTTGTAGGTGTTTGCAATCTTTAGATAAGCTATTTAGCTGATCTCCCGCTACCCGAAATAGTCTCAGCCTGCTACTTCTCCGCCATCTTGACTCCTCTGCTCATTCATTGTTTAAGAACATGTTATTCACTTCCATATATTTGTGGACTTTCCAGATTTTTTCTTGTGGTTCACTTTTAAGCAAGAAGTTGTGGAACATTAGTTTATAATAGGGAGAATGAACCAGTCCTGTAGACTTCAGGGGAATGTGGGCTTTCATCTTTCTTGAGCTTTCCAACACAGATGTTCCCATCCTAATATTCAGGTTTCAGTCACATCCTTGATCTTGGAATGGCAGGCTTGCTGAGGTTGAGAATTCAAAGTTCTGGGTCTTGCTACCCTTATAATTAAGATTTTGATGAGATTCTCAGCTTTTTCTGCCTCCTTCTGAAAGAAAAGGGGAGCCTTTTTATATGCTGCTAAATTAGATTTTCCTATATACTGCTTCTGATTTTCATATTTTGCTTTAAATTGGTGGTTAGTCACCTCAGCCTTTGTTGCCTTTCTCTAATACATCAGTAGCACTCAGCAATAGCCACTCAACTCCATAGGCTTGCAACTTACTATTTTCTGATACTTCTCAAATGCCTGAGATATTTCATCTCTAGTGCTTCTTGTTCCACTGGTATCACATCCCAGTTCACCACCAGTAAAAAATTTAATAACTCTCTCACTACAGCATGCCAGAAGCTATCAGAACTCCAGATGGCAGACCTCACTTACAGCTAAATTTATAGAGTGATAAAACTCTAAAATCCCATTTTAAACTCTGCTACTTGATACCAACTGTCGTAGGTCAAGTTCCCAGGAAGCAGACTTCAAGACGGCAATTTGCATGCAGAAGGTTTATTGGAAGTGCTCTCAGGAATCACACCTGTAAGTGAAAGAGGCATACAGGGCTGGGCAGAGGGAAAAGTTGAACCCTGATGTGGTTGCAGCAAAAGCCTCAGCCAGACCCACAGGAAGCCTGCAGCTGGCATGACCTTTCAGAGTTGTCCCAAGTTAATTTTGATGTAGTAATATCCATCAGTTTTTCATCTTTTGGTTCAGGTACCTTCAGAATTACAGTTAAGAAATCATTCCAAACCCAAGGTAACAGATTTACTCTCCAACACTTTCTTCTATGTGTTTGTATATTTGATTTTTTGCATCTCCTGATATGTAACTCATTGTTAATAAATTATGACAAACGTCTGATTGATGTAAACATATTTAAGCCTCTTGGACTCAGCAACTTACACTTTACAATAGTTTAAGTCACATTCCTTATATTGCTGTGATCTTTGAGGAGTCCTGTAGAACAGAAAGTTTTTAGGAGACCAGAGGACTAGTGTCAGGGTAATTTCTAAAATGGAAATAAGAAATACAATAAAACTTCAAAATGTATTACAAAGAAACAATTTTTTTTGGTTTTGTTTGTTTGTTTGTTTTTGTTTTGTTTGAGAATATCCAGAAAAGGAAACAGAGAATCCTAAGATTCAGCATGAGTTCTCTAAGAGCATGTCTTGTCAGATTTGTTTATTTATTTTTTTCTTTTTTAAGTAAAGATTTTAGATTAGAAGATCAGAAAAAATGTGTTTCTGGATTTCATTAAGACTTTCTAACAAAAGTTATCAGACCATATCATATATCATATCAAGATGTCTTAAGAAAGGATTAAGGGATTTTAGTCAGATAATAACTTAGTGAAGGATCCAAAGATTTGTATCAGTGATAAACTGAAGAGAGCTTTCTAGTTACTTTCACTAGGGCTATGGCCTCACCTCAGTGCTAGTCAAACTGCTAACCAATGACTTCTATGAAGACAGAAGCTATAGTACTTAAATGTGTAGATGACATGAATTTGAAATTGTTAGTGAATATGTTGGATAATAAAATCAATTTTCCAAAAGATCTTGACAAGTTGAAAGAATGGAATTAATCTAAAATGATGAAATTTAACCAAGAAGACTGTAGCATGCTATATTGTGCTTAGAAAAATGCCACAGTCATAGGATGAAGTAATTGTCATGTAGTAGTTGTGAAGGAAAATAAATAATACTTGGGATTTAGTTGAGAATAAGTTCCTTGTGGTCACCTAGAAGCAAATGCGCTCACCTACATGAACAAAACTGCAGTGTTTAAAATGACAGAAGTTACATACCATGTAAGTGAGATGTCTTACAGAGGAATGTGTTCTAGATACCATACTTTGCTAGACCAAGTTCTGAGGAGGAATAAGAATTGTGAAGATCCATGAAAGTTTACATGTAGGCAATTATCTTGGAAACTGATTATATCTAGCCTGAAGAAGATAAACTGAGAGAAATATGGAGTTCGTGGCTGCAAGTATTTGAAAGAAAGCCATGAGGGAAGAGGATTTGTCTTTTCTTTTCCTTCCAAGTTGAAAGCTACAGAGAAATAGGTTTAGGTTTAATAAAAGGAAGAACTTCCATTCAGAGTTAATTTTTGAGTGTTTGGCCATGGGTTGAGTTGTTAAGCATAATTTGATGGTGACATAGTGTGAATGTTTTAGGAAAGATTCAAACATCTGTCATGTTGAAGCTTGGACTGAATGAGAATGAAGATTCTTTTAAACCCTCAAATTCTATTCTCCTGAGTGAAAGCAAGAATTTCTGTTGATTTTAAGGAGGTCATTATTAGAATATTGTCTTCTGCTCAGGACACGGGAAAGTTGGGCTGAGGAAGGCTGGTCTTTTAAAGAAAACCTCTTTTGAAGGAACTTAAATAGCTCATATGCTGTGCCTCTGTGTCTGTAAATATTTATGAAATGGAAGCAACAGAGCAGAACCCTCCACTTCAACCCATCCTTCCTTTGTCCTCTCTAAGCTGTCAAATTCTTCTCATGTCTTTTCCTCAAATGCAAGCATACAAGAATAAAAAAATTCAAACTCTTGTCCCCCCCAAGGAATAAGGTTGTTCAGGGGTTAATAATGACTCCATTTGTTAAATACTTACTGTATGTCAAGCACCACACTAAACACCTGATTTATTATTTATTTAGCCTTTATAATAACCCTTATAATAACCTGTAAGTATGTGCTGTCATTATATTAATTTCCAGATGGGGAAACCAACCCTCCAAAGTCAATAGTCAGAGTCAGTAAGTGGCAAAGCTGAAACTCAAACCCAAGTTGTCAATCTAGGAATAATAAAACAAAACAAAACAAAAAAATCAACCCTGGTAACTTCTATACAAATGTTGCCTCTCCAAGGCAAAGAGAGGACTCTAGTTCTATGTAAGAATTCTTTTTTTTTTTTTAAGGATTTTATTTATTTATTTGACAGAGAGAGATTACAAGAAGGTGGAGAGACAGGCAGAGAGAGAGAGGAGAAAGCAGGATCCCGTGGAGCAGAGAGCTCGATGTGGGGCTCCATTCCAGGACTCCAGGATCATGATCTGAGCCAAAGGCAGAGGTTTTAAACCACTGAGCCACCCAGGCACCCTCTACGTAAGAATTCTGATAGCTACACTGTCTGTCATGCCTTCAGGAGTGGCTGAGCAGAGATGCTAGTGTAGAGTGAGCAGGACTGGAGAAGACAGTGCCTTTTAGATGAATGAAGTAACCATTACTTGGTGTTGAAACATGTGGTTTGTTTTTTTTTTTTGTTTGTTTTTTTTTTTTTTAGAATACCAATGGCCACAGTCTGCTCACATAAATGGAGTCTTATTTCAGTTGGCTCATTTGCTGAGAATAACAAGTGCACATGCCAATGTGGATAAAAACAGAAAGACCACAGGAGACAGAAGTCATGAAAAGGCATTTTACTGGTATCTCAAAGGAAAAAAGAACCCACACATTTATTATATTTTTCTTGTTATAAAGTAATATTTCTTCATCGTAAAACCAATTAGGAAATAGAGAAAAGCACAAAGAAGATATCATTTGCAATCATTATGCTGCCCAGATGCCTAGCTGACCACTGCGAACATTTAGGTGCAAGGAATTTCAGTCATGTACATACAAATTCACACAATTTTTTTTTTTACAAAAATGTGAGTCCTTTGTATACACTGTTTTGCAGGCTTTCTTTCTTTCTTTCTTTCTTTTTTTCTTTTTTTACTAAATATATTGTTGTGAACATTTTCCACCTCATTACATTTTCTTCTACCCCATCATTTGAAATGGCTACATAGCATTCTGCTCTACGGATGTGCCATAATTGGAACCTCATTTCTTATAAATAAATAAATAAACCATGGGGAAGCTCTCCTGCAGGTCAGATGTAAATGGTTTGCTAGGACCAGGAAGTGGGGGAAAGAAGGAGCAGCAGAAATAAGGACATTGGTTGCTTGGGGCTTTGATTTGGAGATCTGCCCAGGGCTTTAAGAAATGGGAGTAGTAACAGATTGAACGCTAGTGATAGACACTTAAAAGGATACACTCTCCCCAGCGGAAATAAGAGGAAAGGAGGTTAGAGACTAGCAATGTTTGCTGAGATGGGAGATGAGAAGAATTTCAGATACTCTTCCAGGGAGAGAAACACTTTGCGAGAAGACAAGGAAGAGTTCTGGCCTGGGTAAAGAACCGATTTAGGGTTTGGTGGGGGGTACTTACCACAAAGGAGAGATTGTAAAACACAACTCTCAGTCTAATCTGCCATGTAAAACCCAAAGCCTGTGGTGTCCCCACAGGCAGCATTACGATGTCCCCTAGCCCTCAGAAAGCCTGGACTTTGTGTGTGATCCTGATGCACTAATTATTTAAGAGAACAGCTACAGAGGTTGTGGACATATGAGAGCCTACAGTTATATCTCCATGGGACATTTGTCAGGGATGTGGTTCCACCATGATCAAGGATTGCCTGAGGAAGGGAGAAGAGTAGATATTTCCTTCTCTGACCCCCACAAAGTCCTAGAAGCCACTTGCTATCCCCTCCTTTTCCTGATACTCCTTCTACCATGGATTAGGATCAATGTATATGCTGTTCTCCACATGTGGGCTCCAGTGTTATTGGTGATGATGAGTGCGGAGTGGGTGTTATCTCAGAGGGAGTTCATCAAGGGCAACAAAATTGCCAAGGGTCTAAGTAGTGAACGCAGGTTCCAGAAAAGAGCCAGAGGCCACAGCAACTAGGCTGTGGAACAGCAGGTAGCAAGGGTATTTTAAAAGCACCCTTTTTTGACCTCTGTCTTTACAAAAAACATCTGACTAATGATATTCCCCATCCTGGTCACCACTTTTGAATAGGATTGTAGGGATCATTTACGTGGGTTTTTCAAAAAGACTGGTAGGGGTCTTTGGAAATCATCTGTGGCTCTCTATAGCATGTGAAGACCTGTCTATACTAGGGGAGATTCAGGGTTGTATAAAGTCAAAACACCACATGGTATGTGACCTTGAGCCTTTCTGAGCTTTGTTCCTCATTGATAAATAGGACAGGTAATGATAAAACTTCTGTCATACATGTGGGGATTAAATGACTGATTGCTGCTTTTCTGAAAGAAGAGGTTAATTTAACATATCTTTCCCTGGGAGGGTGGTTTGTGCAAGCTGCCATTTTCCTTGTCAGGTCCCTCCTTTCTGGGCCCTGACCCTCTTCACCCCTACCCTGTCAACTGAACCCACTGCAACTGATTTACACTAACAGAAGTCCCACGAGCTTTTGTAAATGTGGTTCCACAAAAGGGACTGGTTAATGTTTTCTGGCCTCCTTAGCCCATTATTTTTCTGCAAGCAAGCTCTATGGAGAAATAGATCTATCTATCTATCTATCTATCTATCTATCTGTATCTATCTATCTGTCTGTCTCAAAAAGATGTTTGAGGATCATGGAATCAGAAACAGAAAAAATAGTTCTGTGACTCAAATTTTTATTGGTTTGGACAGCGTGCCTCATCTGTTTCTGTAGCAGGTCTTTGCCTGTAGGATGGGTGGACACTCATACTAGGCTGACAGGATAGACTTTGAAGAGGTCCTTTTCCTTTGAAGGCACAATACAATTGATTAGGTTTCTTCTTACCAAATTATGATCTCATTCCAATTTCATCTCCCTGAGATTGCTCCCAGATCACCTTGACTGGAGTTTTGGGTGTTCCCAAACACTTCAGTCACATAATTACAGATAATTTCGGCATTCACTTCACACTTGCCTAATCATTTCCATTGTGTGTGGATTTTACTAGGTTTAACTCTCAGAGGACAAGTGTGTTTCCTCATCATCAAGTTCCGGGGCTCTCGGCTTCTCACTGTCACCCTCTTATAGATGGCAAATGTGGGTGGAAAAGCTGTCAGAACCACCAACAACATGCTGTTGATAAGGAACAAGACTTCAGATCTCAGTTTCCAGACTGGAGCCTTCCTCACCACAAACATCAATCTCTCTGGGGCTCAGGGGCATCAAGCTATTCAGGGAAGTGTGGGGTCACTAACTTGATCATCAGTGCCCAACGTCCTGTCCAGATATTGTCTGGGCTCATGGAGGCTCCTTCCATAGCCCATCTCTGGACACCTGTAACTGATAGCCGCTTCTGTACCATTACAGCTGGTTTATTTCAGCAGATTCCTCCTTAGATGGTGCCGAGGGTCAGCCAGCAGGGTCGTACAAACATTTATTTGATGCCAACTAATCCACTAGGTAAACAGAGAAGGCTACAGACCTGAGGTTATGGTCTTTGAGGGGAAAATTCTAGAGTGTTTGGTCAGCAGACACCCAGTGACATTGGGCATGAGATCTTTTAGGGGGTCTAAAAGGGCTAAAAGGGTCTAAAAGGGTCTAAAAGGAAGAGGGCTCTTTGGTTATTAGGAGTCTGCCTTTATCTCTCTGCTCAGTAGGTCTCTTATTTCTGAGAAGAGATTATCACCGGCAAAACCCCCAAAAGCAAACACGGTAAGATGATTCCCATGGACAGTAATGGCTGAGGCCAGGCACTGATGACAAGGCTCCCAAAGTGAGTCTTACACTGCTGCTGGCCCAGAGAGCTGTCCTCTGTCTTGCCCCACCATTGCATATCTCCCGGTTGGAGCTGTCTGTGGCTTCCAGGAGATGGTATGGTAGCTCTTCCTTTCTAAATCCCCACAGGAGACTGTAGCCCTGTCCCCAGTCCTTCTCATGCTTGGACCTCCATTCTTATTGCCTGTGTTCCATGACTCAGCATTTGCCCTGTACTCGGGGGCTCCCCCAGCACAGTCAGACTGGACGGTACCCCTCCATCTGGTGCCAGACCCTCTCGCTTTATGTTTTGCTTGGAGACTTAACAAAATGGAGAATCATTTTCCTCTGAGCAGTGTCCAGGCATAGGACGTGTAGAGAGAGCTCCGTGTTGTTTCCCTCACACACATTAAAATCAATGGTGTTTGCTCATCTGGCGGAATAACAACTCATTCCTCTGGACAGGCTGGCTTCACAATTGTTCGTTGGAGGGGAAATCTGATAAGAAACAATAGTCTGGTCTTTGGGAGCATTAAACCGTTGTATTCTAATTTAAACTTCAGGCCCACTCACTGTCTGGTCTGTCTTTTTGTTTGTTATTTTTTGTTTGTTTTTGTGTGTGTGTGTGTTTTGCAATATTGATGTTTGATTCTTTCTTTTCTTTTTTTATTGCTATTGTAGAAAGAAAGAAATCCTCAAAACCAAAAGGGCAGATTAGAAAATTCGGTGATGTAGGTCTTCCCAGACCATCTGGAAGGGTAAGGTCTGACGCATTCAGTTTAAGCAATATTCAGAATCAGGTAAAGAAAGAGTTGTCACAGATTTCCCGAGGCACCGTGAGGAAGAACGAGAGGAGAGTATGGCCCCACATGTACCCTGTCTCAGGGCTGCTGTGGGCAGACGTGGGCAAGAGCAGTGGCTGCGGGATGGAGTCTGGATCTCTTCTGAGGATGAGCTGCCAGGACGTGCCGCTCCAGAAGACCGTTTTGAGTAGTAATAGTAACGTTAAACATTATCCTTATGTCGGTTGAAAAGCGACAGTTTCCCATGTTCTTTTAGTGCTTTACCTTATTTAGAATCACAGAATTATAGATTGTGCTGCAAAGAATGGTAGAGAGTATCTAGTTCAGACTATGCTTTTTCCACACAAGGAAATTGAAGCTGAGTACGTGAAGTGGCTTGTTGAAAGGCTCGCTCTCACTCCCCATCGCAGCCCGCTGAAGGGGACAAGATGAGCACGGTGATTTTGTGTATTTTCTGTACTTACTCTGTGTCATCCACTGGGTGAGGCTCTGAAGGTACGATGCTGAACACTGCAGATATGTTCTTGGCCCTCACGGGGCTTAGAGTTTGGCAGTTAAGATGGGCAGGGATGCTTCGTGCTGGTTTGATGACTGTGGCAGGTTGCTGTGTGACCTCTTCAGGAAGGCACCTGATCCGGACTGGGCATGAGCAGGGCAGTTTCCTGGAGGAAGTGCATGTGTGGTAGGACCAGGATACAAGAGCATGAGTTAGCCTGCTGAAAGAGGGGGCTTGGACAGGGGATGAGGGCGTGGTGAGCTCAGCTGTGAAAATTAAAGTAGGCAGCTAACTTTTTTCCCCAGGACACAGCTTTGGAGGTACAGAGAATAATCTAGTTCTGAATGCCTCTCTTAGCACAGGGACCACAAGAGGCAAGGACCCTGTGGTTCACTGTGCCATTTTTTAAGATCACTGTCATAACACCTGTGAGAGGGACTTACAGCAATTGTCATCAAGAGGAAACTGAGGCACAGAGAGACCTCAGGAACATGCTCAGAGTCAGATAGCTAAATGACAACAAGGTTAAGAAGAGAGCTTGCTCTTTGTTTAGGGAGGCCTGAACAGACAAAGACAGGCACAAACGAGGTCTGAAATCTGGTTTGGGAGAAAAATGTCAGGCAGGTGAAAGGTTGAATTCTGGTTTGGGCCTCTGTGCCACTTGCAAAGTTCACAAGAGGAGAGTAGGGAACTGATAAGATATAGAATTTTATTTAGAGTTGGAAAGAACAACCTTTATAATGACCTACAAGGAGTTGTATGTGTGCTCAATACAGGATTCCGAGTCCGTTTTGGAACACATATGGGATTGCAGTTATCCTAAGAGGCATGGTGAAACCTTTAAAATAAAAGAAAATTTAAATAGAATCAATTTAAATCAATTTTACTTTAAAAATTCATGCACGGTACTTTTAAGAAATGGTAAGAATGCAGAAAGGAGCCATCTGTAGCTTCCCACAGAGGCCATGCATCTCAGTCATTCCCACAGGGTAAGGGATCTGGGACCATTTGCACCCTAACAGGTAAGAGGGGACTTCTGCTGGTCTGTGGAGGCTGTGAGCGTGTCTGTCTGCCGGTCATCCCCCCTCCACACAAGTGCAGGACAGGAGAGGGTTTTCTCCCTCTGTGCCCTCAGGGTGTCATTTCTTTCTTCTTTTTTCTTAAAAAAAGATTTTATTTATTTATTTGACAGACAGAGATCACAAGTAGGCAGAGAGGCAGGCAGAGAGTGGGGGAGGGAAGCAGGCTCCCCACTGAGCAGAGAGCCCTAAGCGGGCCTCGATCCCAGGACTCTGAGATCATGACCTGAGCCGAAGGCAGAGACTTAACCCACTGAGCCACCCAGGCGCCCTCAGGGTGTCATTTCTGTCTGGGGATGTAGATGGAGGAGAACTCAGGAAAATGGCACAGGTCACTTGACCCAAATCCAAATGTTGGGCTCCTTCAATGATGAGATTCTTGGTTTGTATATCATCCCCTTATTTTAAAGGATGTTTAAAAGAAAGTTTAAAGCATGTTAGGATATATTCTCTTATTTGATATCACAGTGTAGCGGAAGGAGATGAGGTCTCCCTCCCAACTCTATGCTGACTTACTTTGTGGTGAGGAGCTGACTTAATCATGCCAGGTTTCCCTATAGTGATGAAGTAGGGAAAACGCCTACTTCATTTTAGTGCTGCAAAATTTGAATACGTTAAGGGAAGCAAAATGCCTAATAAAATGCCTAAAATGGTGTGTGGTGCATATTAGATGTGTGGTACATGACAAGTATTATTTTTACTCATTCTACTAATCTTGTGATTTAACAGGGGAAGTTGGATGATTGCCAATCCGTAGTTGAAAAGACTGTAACTCAGAGAGGTGGGATGCTCCATAAGTTATCATACCATTAATAGTGACCTGAGCTGTGACTTAAAAATAAGCTCTTCCGACACTCAGGATGGTGGCCTTTCAACTCTGCATGTTAACAGTAACATACACCATTTGCTTCTCCAGAAATTCTTCTTGATTTCCCCTGGAAGCTGTCATGTAGGCTTTTATTGGCATTCAGCTTTTCTAAATTTTGGCTCCAAAATTGTAATTTAAGATTACATCGAGCACTATTTCTGGACACCAGGTCATTTTCCTGGTAATCTCTCCAAGCAAACACAACCACAGCAGAGCCCTTGCTGCAAGCTGCGTGTGTGTGCAGACTAGTGGGCTCCAGGGGCATTTGCTGGTGAGAATGAGGAGCCAGAACATCGAGTCTTAGCTCAGGGCCAAGACTGTCTTGCCATGCCTGGGGGGCTGAGTTACTAGGCCTGGGAAGGAGAGCATGGCCAGGCAGGAGACCCTTCTAAGCATGAATGATCACCTTCACCCTTATCCAGGATCAGGAGACAGGGCCCCTTCAGAGGCCCCCATAATGGGTTGTTAGGAGAAGCAGCAGAAACACCTGCAGGGCCCAGGTCACCTATTGCAGACAGGATGAGCTAGTGGACATTGAACTCCTCTGGGTCAGGAAAACTGGAGTTCTATCATTTACAAATGGGCTAACACCTTAATCTGTTTATGCTTTCATTTAGTTCTGTGAAAAACATGCTTAATAATACATGTAATACATGCCTTCTCTGCCAACCACAGAATGTCACTGTAGGCAGGAAGCGGCAGATAAAAGTTCTTTTACAAACTGTGAATATGATGTAAAGCCCTGTAAGGTATGATGGTGGAGATAGGGGACAGATTGTTCCTGAAAAAGAAAGAGATTAAAGAATCAAGAAATTGAAGAAAGAAACATAGCCTAGATCTTTAGAGTTTTAAAAATTAGCTACTAATTCATTAATAAATTAGACAAGTATTTATTTAAAGTCTATTTCTTGCATCACACCATGTGCTAGGCATTATAGGTCTAGAAATGAAAGACATATGGCTTTGTTCACAAAGGTGCTGATGGACTGGTCAGAGAAGATGGAAAAGATCCATTTTAGTGCAATAAGGTAAGAGCTATTGTATTTGTTATCTAATGCTGAGTAATAAAATGCCCCCAAACTTATGGCTTACAACATCAATGAATATTTAGCATTTCTCAGGATATGTGGGTCAAGAATAGGAGTGGCTTAGCTGGATGGTTCTGGCTTAGGGTTTTTCATAAGGTTGGGGTCAAGATGTCAGGAGGGGGTCAAATCAACAGAGGGTTTGGCTGGGGCTGAAGGAGTCACTTGAAAGATTGACTCACTAGCATGGTTGGCAGGAGACCTCTGTTCTTGCCTTTTGGGGCTGCTACAGGCTGCTTGCAGATCTCATGACATGACAGCTAGTTTCCCAGGGTGACCAGTCAAAGGGAGGGCAAGGAGAAGTTGTGATGTCTTCTATAAGCTGGTCCGGGAAGTCATATTGTCACATTTCATCCTCTTGGCTACACAGGTTGGTGGATGGGATTGTACCAGGGCACGAACACCAGGTGGTGAGGATGACTGAACTGCTTGGAAGGTGGCTACTTCTGCCAGGATAGAAATATGAATGATGTGCTTCAGGACAGCTGGCTTTGACCTTCTCACACATAGGCTTTGAACTAGGATCTGAGTATAAACAAGAGTTTGTGGCTTGATAAAGATGGGTGATGACACTTCTAGTTGAGAGGCATGTGCACTTACAGGGACAGAATTTTGAAATGGGTTCCCATGTCTAAGAAATTGTGAGAAGTTCATCATGGCATAAAGAGTTCATGGGGCAGAGGGCATGAAGAAGGTATGTTGGGGCCAGATTATAAAAGATCCTAAATGTATCTGAAGCTAACAGTGTCAATTTTATCCTAGAGGCAATGGGAACATGGATGACATAATTAGCAGGATTTTAAGAAAGATAACATAGAAGCATCAGGATGGGCTCATTGAAAAGCAAGGTGAAGGTGACAAGGGTCATCTTTAAAGTGGCAGTGAGTATGGAGAGGAGAGGACTTGAGAACAATTTGCTGTAGGGTCAATTAGATTTCAGAATTCTAGAAATCCCTGAGTTTGATTCTTTTCTTACTATAGATGGGAACATTGAGGCAGAGGAACATGGTTCATATAAAGCTAATGCCGTTTTTCATTAAATTTTTAGATTGCTAGTTGCTGGCAATAGGGACATACAGAAAAAAGTATGTGGCTAAGAAAGGCTAAGAAAGAAATAATGAGACTTTTGGAGGCAGTGAGTTTCCTTTAACTTGAGATAATTATTAACGAACTGCAGGAAAACTTTGCTAATGTCCTCAACTTCTTGGTTGAGTTAGGGTCTTCCTCTGGTAGCCCCTTCATTCCAGTTTTAAACTTGTCGTGTTGCACTATACTTAGCATGTCTCTGCTTCCTTCATTAGATGAGAGGTTGTTCCAGGCGAGGCCATTCCTCTTCATTCTGCATCCCCAACATCTGGCCTAGACATACACAAGGAGCTTGGGGAAGGCTGAACAGATAACTGAAGGCACATTCAAGCCATAGCTCGATAGTTGGGCTACATGACCTCTAAACTTCATTTCAAAGAGTCAATGATTCTGAACACCTATGTGGAAGGCAGCTTGGCCAAGCTGGTATGGGGAATATAAAGTAAATTTAAGAAGATGAAGGCTGTGGTCAGGGAAAGGGCACTCAGGATAGGACCTCAAGAGTCCATTTTTAGCACTTTTAATTGTATTCTTACCCTGACTTCTCATTAAGGGAGAAATTATAGTTCTAGAATATCAATCAATCAATATTAAGTTGTCAGAGGGAAGAAAGGGCAACCTGAGGGGATGAGAAGCACAGGGGAGAATACTGAGCCATTGCTGACCAGACTTGGGTCCACCTGTGTATGTCAGTGTGGGGTGGGGGTGAGGACCAGGCACAGCTACTCAGCTCTATGCTGCAGCTCCTCAGCACTCTCCTGGTGGGATGAGAGTGAAGCAGTGGAAACTGGGGTGCCCAGTGGTCCTGCGACCAGACTGAGGCTGAAAGAGCCAGTGACAGCTATGGGACAAGGCAGGAGGCAGCTAATATGTATGTTAAACGTATGGAAATGAGAGCAAATAGTGGAGCTGGGAGACAAATATTGAACAGGGTCTGGGCCTGAGACTAAACCAACATGGGGAAATGAGAGGCTATGGAAAGCAAATGAGCTGCCAGAGATGAAGCAGGGAGGCAGAGTGGGAGAGAGGCTGAGGACCGAGTCTCCAGGAACACCCTACTGGCTTTGGCAGCAAGCTGACCATTCCTGTCTGATTGTGCCACAGGCAACATGCCAAGGTGCATTGGAAGCAAGCTTTGAATAGCTAAGTTCGTCATCTCTGCTGAGGTTTCCATTTCTTTGTACATTTCACTCTTTCTTAGCACCTTCTTCCAATTTCTGGCCATGCTGCATGTCCTCCACTCCAATCCCTACTCAGCCATGAGTTTGTCTCAGATTGGAAATCTCCACCTGACTCCCTCTGATGGGTCAGAGCGCTTGAGATGGTCAGCTCCAGAATGATGGATATATAGATGACAGAGGCTTAGGAGAATGCTTTGAAGGACGGGCACCAGGTGAATATGGGACTTGAAGCTCAGTTTACACAGCAAACACATCCCCCTTTTACCTAGAGGTTATTGTTCAGGATGCTATTCTCAGAGAAAAGGTGAGTAGAATACATAACCAAATTTCTTCTCTTCTAGCAGAGGCATAAGAGAGATGGTAGTTGAATGGCAGATTTGTCCAAACCATGGGAGACTAACCAGGGAAGGAAACCAACAGGTTTGCTGAGAACTTCAGGCTCTAACCCAGCTCCTTGTTGAGATACCAGAACAGACCAGTCCGTGTCACACTCAAGGAAGGGCAAAGCCCTGAAGTGGACAAGTGGGGGTGGTGTGGGGCTAGAGGAGGTCTGATCTTCTTCCAATCCAGCAGTTACTATGACCCCTTGGGAAGATCTTGGAGGTGAGGGATATTCACAGGAGGGTGCTAAGTTCCCTCCAAGGCTTTTGTACACTCCCATGAGCAAGGGTATAACAAAAAGATAGTAGAGGCCACTAGCCTCATTTGTCAGATTTAGTTCTGTGTAAAATAAAGTTCTCAGAAGATTGCCGCTCAAGATCGGTAGGTTTTCAATAGGTTTTTAGGACCAGAGCAGATAGCAATTTTCAGAACTTGGGGTACTGTTCAGGAAGTCTTTTCAGAAGAGGTACTTGGGGATCAGGGTGTGACATGGGGACCCTGGAGTCAGGAACATGAGCCTACAAAGAGGGATGGGACATCTGTCTTTGACAGCACTTCATTGTTTATCTAATGTTAGCTTGGGATACAGCATCCTTGGTCCTTATTCCCTAATAGGGCCAGTGGATTTTACAGAGGCTCTCATCTCATTGAGGAAGCTGAGAACATTCTAGGCCCTGGCCCTCCATTCCAAATTTTTCTCTTCTTCCACCTCTAAGGCTCTGTTATATGTCAGGAGATATGGAAACCAATCTCAATTCAATTAACTGTGGTTTCACAAACATGAATTGTATCTTTGGCTGGGTTCCATTCTTAGAGCAGAGGGCAGGATAAAAGGTTAAATAAGGCATTATTTGCTCTGCCCATGGGATCAGGTTAATGTTTGAGAGCAGATTCATCCACAAATGACTGAGACAAGACAAAATTTGATAAGGACTAAAATAGAAGTTTAAAATTAAGAGAGAAGAAGAAGAAGTGTTTAACGGGGTTCTGGCTAAGAGCACCAGGAATAATCCAATGAAAAACATATGATTTAAGCAAAGCCTTAAGTATTGGGGAAGAGTTCCAAGTAGAGAAAGGGAAAGGTTGATGTGAACAGAGTGGTGAAGAGGGCAGAAGGCAGTGTATACTCACTCCTGGAACTTAATGGGATCTAGGGATGAAAAGACAATCCAAACCAGATCATGGTAGTCTTTGGGTAGCAGGGTAAGGGAATCAGGTATATGCTTAAGGCACAGTACATTTCCCATGATTTCTGAAGCTCAGAGTGGAAACACTCCTGCTTTACCATCACATTTGTCTTCATGGAATAGAATCAACTTTGCCAGGACTATTCATTGCCTCAAGGACATAAGGCCTGTAATTGTGCAGTTATTACCTGATAGGCCCAGGTGCCAATTTCTGGCCTTTTCCAGGCATAGAAATTTAGGGAGACTGAAATGAAGCCCACAGTCCATTAAAACAAGCTAATTTATCTAAGTCACTTAGCACAGTGCCTGGAACATAGTAAGTGCTCAGTTGAGTACTATTGTTATTATTAGTAGTAAATATTTATGAAAATTGTATGAAATGGGTTTTCATAAATACATAAATAATACATAAATTCATAGTACCTAAATTAATATACTGAAACTCAGATTATGTAATTATTCCAAAGTTTTATGCCTAGTTGGTAGAAAGCCATTATTGGAATCCCACTCTGAAACTAAAGTCTATGTTCTTCTTGGCATGTTTGTTGCAAGAACAGCTCAGTTGCCAGGTGAAGACAAGGGTTCTTAGATCTTGCCCAAGTGGCATTGGAATGGTTAAGTTGCCAGGGTTAGAGAGGATGGCAAGGAGCTGCTCATCCACTCATCACTCACTTCTGTAATTGGAACCTAATTGTCTTTGGAACATCTTCATTGGAAAGTCATCCTGTATTGGCCAGGCAGCCTGCTATGGACTGGAAAGCTTCCTGAGAAGCCAGAGGAGAATCATGCCTCTGAGTACCACCCCGCCCAGCCCACAACTCTCTGCCCTTCTACAATAGGTACCCCCAGGACAGCCTAGCCTGCTCCCCATTCTTACCTGAGGCATTGGTATCCATAGCCTTTCTAGGGCTTTTATTCTTGTTGTATGTCTCTTTGGGGAGAGAAAGACTTTGTCTCCTGGAAATAGTTCACATGGTGGGCATCACTGGGTTTGGCACCTTTGTTGAGCTACAGGGACTGGATTCTGTCTCCATGTAGGAAAATAAGTGTTTCATTCTCTTTTGCTTTCTTCCTGAGGTAACACTCTTGCCCCTTCCTCTTTTCTCTTCCAGGACCTGGAGCCACGGGACCACCAGTGGGAGCCATCAAAGCCTGATGTATAGTTTAAAGCCTGCTATGGAGTAAACTGTTCCCCCAAATTCATGTGTTGACATCCTAATCCCCATTGTGATGGTAGTTGGAGATGAAGTCTTTGGAAGGAAATGAGGTTAGAGGAGGTCATGAGGGGTGGGGCCTCATGGTAAGATTAGTGGCTTCATTAAGAAGGGAGAGAAAGACTATCTCTTCACTTTGTGAGGAATGAGCAAGGAGGCTGTATCCCAGCCAGGAAGAGGGTCTTCACGAGAAACTGAATCAGCTAGCACCATGATCTCAGATTTCCAGCCTCCAGAACTCTGAGAAATGTGTTTTTTGTTTAACCCACCCTATCTATGATATTTTGTTAAGGAAGCCAGAGAAGATGAAAACAATCACCCAAACTAGGTTCAATACAATTCTGTCTTTAGAGTCAACTAAAAGAATTTAGCATCAAGATAACCTTGACCTTTTGTCCCCATTCAGAACTATTTTTGTCTGGTTTCCAAGGCCAAGTCTTCCCTGGTATATACAAGGTCTGGATTGGAGCCTTTATCTAGATCACTTGTCCAGTACTCTATACTTCAAGGCTCAGTCCTTGTCTTGCTTTCTTTACCAGTCTTTGGAGTTTCTTCCTTTAACCCCCAGGACCCTGCTATCTCCAGGTAGGCCTCTCTGATGGTAATCACCTACTTGCATCCTTACCTTCAAATGTTCCAGCCTCTGAATCCCCATCACAGCTCCCTTACCTTATCTCCATTGACTCTGGCAGCTCCTTCCTGATACCAATCACCAGACATCTCCTTTTACCGTACTTACCTGAATCAAACCCTTCCCTCCTTGCCTGCCTAATCCTGGGTCTTTACAGTATGTCTACAGATCCCCAAGTCTCCAGTTATCAACTTCAGTTGATGGCAGAGGCTTTCATAAAAATGCTGGTTGGGACTCCCTGGACTGATGGGCATTGACTGATTTGGAGCCCTATTAAGAATTTCATTTTTACATCCCAGATGATCCAAATACACATTTTAAGGAAACTGGAGCAAACTTCATATTCTACCAATATTTGCAGAGCAAGAGAGAAAGTCAAGTCATTACGAAATGATATTCTATTAGCGCACATTAATGAAAGTGACACACCAGAAAGCCATTGCTCTTGGTCCAAACATTGCCCCAGCCTGCCTTGCAGAGCTCTCCAGTACCTGGGAAATCTCCAGCTCCTACTCTGGGCTTGGGCCTTGCTTGTGGAGGGGATGTCTACTGAGAGATGCAGAGGAGACCTCCCACGGGTTATAGGCAGGACCGGTCAAAGAGCCTGACCAGGCTGGAGGCGAAAGGAGTGGGATGGCAGAAGGAGTTCTATCTAGCTGTGGTTCTTAATCACTGAGCTTCTGACAGTGACTAGGGGGTTTTCTGGGGGTAGACACGTAGTGCCAAATATATCCAAGATTCTTAGATTCGTGACCAACCTCTATCATCCTAGGTCTCACAACTCAAAGTACACAAAACCATCCTCTCCTTCCATGCCCTCTTCCCACACTTTCAAACTGCCTTTGTGTTAATTTATGATAACCCACTCTTTTTTATCAGGGATAAAGACGGTGGCTATTTTAACCTGATCTGATCTTAAAACAGGTATGTGAGCACTAAGCACCAACTGGGATAAGGAATAATTAGATTTACCTCCCTCTCATCCATCATGGCATGGTATTTAGCTTCCCTAGAAAGCATGGACCAGTTTTTCAGTGCTCCCTGGAATTTTGCAGAGGACTCTGCAAATATCTTTGACAATCTAGTTAGAGAAAGCCCTGGCTTGGTCCAGATGAGACTGATAGGCAGAGGAAATGTCATTCTGTTGACATGACCAGTGGGATACTGTCCCCAGGGGGCTGTGTCTGTGGTTCTCCATTCACCAGCTTCCCCTGTGAGTAATCCTTTTCCCTGTAATTATAGCAATGCAAACCATATATGAATTCCTGTCATCAGGTGAAGAGCAGGGAGGCTCAGAGGCTGTAGTTCTGTTCACAACTGGACCACCATCCACCTAAATATCATGGTTTGGATTTTGTGGAAAGCCCTTCTCTGGTTCTCAGATATCTCATCTGCTATGGTCCTGAAATTCCTTCACTTGACAGGCACTCATCTGTTTTAGGATATCAGAGTTGGAAGCAACTTGAAGGTTATCTAGCACATCCATTCTCACACTCTCTGTTCACAGACCCCTTGGAGAATCTGATGGAAATTATGGACTGTTTTCCCAGGCACATGTATATAACACCCCCACACATGAATTCTCCCACACAGTTTGTTGGGGGTTCCTGGATCCCTCAACCCATTCAAAGACCCCAGGTTAAAACTCCTTGGTCTCTGTGTTCTATTAAGATTATGTCCAGAAGGAAAGATATTATAATAACAACCACACTTACATATTTGAGAGACTAAAATACCCATGCATATGTGCCAACTTTTAAACCAACCAAATTACTTCTTTCTAATTGATTATGGCAACTTTTTGAAGCTCCAGAAACATTAAGTGTCCAGAAAATTGGTGTGATTCTCAGAAAATCTTCAGTAAGGAGCTAAGAGTTTAGAATGACCAAATATTTGTCACTTCCACTCTGTCACATGTTGGTGGACATAGCAAATATGCTATTAATTTCAGTTTGACGGGTTATAGAATTAAGACAAAAGTGCTTCATCAGACCATGTTTAGTTTGCCATTTCTAACAATTCACTCTGGAGCTAGCCTAGTAATTTCACTTCTTAACCCGCGTTATGTTAATATTCGTACAGGCAGTTATATTGTTTACTCTGTCTCTCTGTTTTCCCCGACCATTCCCGTTGAATGGTTAGCCCCTCAATCATTCCCACACTCGCATACACATTCCTCACAATTCGTTGACACCAGTGAGTACAGGCATCGGCACTGAACACACGGCCTCACCCAGCCTTCACCAGCAGAGTGTCATCCACCTTCAACACTCTCTTGTCAACCAAGTGCAAATGACATCAAATAGGCTCGACTGGCTTTTCTCGTCATGCATCATCTCTTCACTATCACTGTATTTTCAAAATCAGACTCTGATCATCACCACTCTTTTTAGCATATAGGATTCAAAGTATGTGTGTTTTAGAAGCAAATTGTATCCTTTTCCCCCTGTTCCTCTGTGATATTTGTCAATTTGCTTCTCTTGATAATATAAAAGAAAAAAATTATAAAAATGTAGAAATTTAATATGAAGTAAAATTCTGAAAGACATAATAAAAAACAACCACCACCACAACAAACAACCCAGTTCCTTGGTGTAGTTCTGGATAAACAACAGAGGCACAGATGAAAAACCAGAGTCCATCTTTTGCTCTCATTCCAGTGCTTCTCCAGTGCTTCCTTCCGTCCTTGGGTCTTGACCTTTCACGGGCCTCCTGACTTCCCTTAGAAAGTGAGAACACTCCTGCGGGGGGGTGACACTCCAAAATAGCAGGGGTGCATAGGCTGCCGGCAGAGGGCAGGATGGCCCTTGCTTCAGGGAAGGGGATGCTTTGAAACTTCACCCCTGGGGACGCAGCAGAGGTCAGTCAGTTCTGTCTGGTCAGTTCTGTAAAGGTCAGGCAGATCCCTTCTCTGCCACGTGACTTTGGGCAGGTTAATTCGCGTCTCTGAATCTCAGTTTTCTCATCTTCAGGACAGAGATAATACCAGTGTGCTTGTTTGCGGTGGAACAAAAGAGATCATGTGCATGGCAAGTGTCAAATAGTGGTAGCTCTTCTTTTTTATTTCACCATTATTCTCAGGCTTCTGCACCTGTAACCTGACACTGTCCCAGTGACAGGGTGTGCTAATTTTGTGCTTCCTTTTTAATGGTTCTCCACAGCTAGGGCTTCTTCCCGGCTGGCCTGAGGCTTAGAGCTCCTTCTCAGGAAATACAACGCCTGCAGCAGAGAAGTTTGGGCCCTTAAATAACGGCCTCCCCGCCTCCCCGCACAAGTTAGCACTGCCCCTCCCTGCCCCTCCCTGCAGCCTGGCTGCTGCTGCCAGCTACGAGGCCAGCTTGCCCCCTGCTGGTGGCCCAGCCCATGAGAAAGGCAGCCTCCAGGCTGTGGGGCTGCGGTCAGAGGTCAGCCTTCAGCTGGGCTGCTGTGGGCCAAATCTAGGACTCCATGGTCCTGGGCAGAGCTACGGCCACTTTCTCAGGGCAAGAGGAACACTTTGGGGTGAAGAAGTGTTCAGTGTTCGAGCTGCAACAGCCCTCCCTGCACATGTGTTATCCTGCTGAAAATGAACCCAAAGACAGCCTGATGCTCTGGGAAATGAGTAAGGGCAGGGGTGGAGGGTGAGGGGTGAGGAAGGTAAGACTGTGCATCAGAACGCAGGCTCCCAGGTTTGCTTGTATGTGTGTGCATGCATGAATGAGAAAGGGAGAGAGAGAAAGAGAGACGTGCGAGGAAAGAGAGAGAGAGCAGAAGAGAGGCAGAGCAGTAGACATGAGACATGAGACATAGACAGAGACAGACAGAGAGGTGGGGGGGGGCAGAATGCATATTCATTTGTTTAGCATAATTCATTCCTCTCCCTTTTGGGACCAAAGATCCACAGCTGAGATACAGGGTCTGAGGCTTTGGAAATCGCTCTCCAGGGCCACCCACGGCAGGACACAAAGGCCAGACTATCTCCTCAGGAAGCCGAAGCAGGTAAACTTGCAATAGAGACTGCCCAGGGCTGCAGCAGCCCTCTGAGCGGGCGCTCTCCAAAGCAGGGAGCAGAGGGAACAAGCACATCTCTTATCTTTCTGGAACAGTTAAATTCCCCCACATGGAGCACAAATAGAATCCATCCCTGCAAGGCTGGGCTGCCCCCGTTCCCATTTAGAGCTGCCACTTGCCTTTCAATTTGGTCTCACGATGCGATGGATACAAATTGCAAAGGTTTGGTGAGCTTTTGAGCGGAAAGCAAATTTTACAGCAGGGGAAGGGAGTGAGGGAGAGCAGGGGTGGGGAGGTGGTGGCTTGAGGAGGAAGGAGAAAAGCTGAAAGAGAAAAATTGCTGAAAGGCCTCCTGCAGCCTGTCAGAGGTATTAACTTAGGATGATGTAGGAGAAACGACTAAGTGGTTTTTGTGTCAGCTACACTGAATCAAACTTGTTCAAATATATGCATGTGAGTGTGCGTGGTCGCAAGCGGAGCCCCCTCAGGAGTGGAAAACAGCCTCTTAGTTTTAAGGGGTTTTTTGTTTTGTTTTATTTTGCAAATATGAGAAATACTATGCATAAACAAGATGAGAAAGAGGGAGGGCAAAGGGTTGGGGGCTGCCTTGGCCTCCTGCTGGTGGGATGGGATGGGAAGGGTGGGAGACCTGGAGCAGGGGCTGGTCATGGAGGCTGCTGTGGTGTGTGGGTGAGGCTGGGTGAGGCCAGTGAGGTGTGAGCTGAGGCCTGCAGTGTGAGGGACTGGGAGGCCTCCAGGGCTCTGGGAGGAAACAGGAACACACTCTGACCACCGACCAAAAGGAGGAAGACTTTGCACCTGTCTCACTCCAGAATGCTCGACTCCTCTACCCCGCTGTTCCCCAATGGGGTGGCATTCCGGACAGAATGAGCCCTGGGCCCAAAGGCAGCTGGTTCCTGGTGACTTGGACAAAACCTGCTCCCCTCAGACATCACTCCTTTCCTGGGTGTTTGCTGCATGACAAGTATTTGAAAGATTAATTAATTTTTGAAATGCTTAATAATTACATATAATACATACTATGGACCAGGCATTGTCTTAATGCTTTATAGATACATTAATTTATATCATTTTATTTAACAGTGGTAACAGGTTTATGGGTGTCATTCTATAAAGAAGGAAAATGAAGCCCAGGAAGATGGATGCGCCCTAGGATGACACTAAGAAGTCATGTCTTTGTGTAATCGCCCCTCCTGGAGAGCGGGGGACCTATGACTTGCCCGCTGAACGAAGGCAACTGTGATGGGAGATTACTCCATGATTATGCTGCATTATATATGACCCTGTCCTAGGATCCTGGAAGAGAGATGTTCTCCTGCATGGTCCTGCCTTGTGTGGGAAGGGCCATGTGATCTGGACCTGTGGGTGGCCTCCAGGAGTGGAGGGCCTCAGTCCCTTAGTCACAGGAACGGAATTCTACCAACACATGGTGAATCTGGATGGAAGACTTCAGCTGCTGGTGAGATCATGGCCCCAGCCACAATCAGCCAGCTGCAGCCTGGGGAGACCCCAAGCAGAGAACCCAGCTAAGTGGTGACAGGACTGACCCACGGAAACTGAGCTAATAACTGCCTGTTGTTTCAACTGGCAAAATGCGTGGCAATTTGTTATGTGGCATTAGAAACTAGTACAATGCCTGAGTGACCTTTGAACCCATACTTTAGTGCTGTTTTGGACTATCGCTTCCACAGCCATGTGTTCTCGCAATCCTCACAATGGCTCTGAAAGCCCATTTCTTCTATTTGCTTCTGAGGGCTGGGGAAACAGAGGCTCAGGGAAAGTGTGAACCCAGATCCCGGAGCTGTGAGGGACTCAGCTGCAATTCCAATTCCTGGGGTCTGTCCACTCCCAAACCTTCATGCTTGGAGCTGCCGTATCTTCCTCTAAGAGAGTGAAGGCTGGACCAACCCATCTCTGAAAGCCTGCCTAGCTCACCTTTTGGCTTCCTCTCTCGCTTTTCTTTCAACATCCTTTCTTGTCTTCTCTCTCTGCCTTCCTCCTCCCCTCTGTAACCTGCTTTCCTATTATCTCCCTGAGGTCCCAGTTCATGGCCTTTCATTCTGGCCCTTGTTACATGCCCAGTAACTGCTGGGCAGGGGGATGGGTATGGGAGATACCAGGCATTTCTTTAGGCTCTGCCTTTACTTCCTTGCTTCTTTTCTTATTCTGTAACTTGTGCTAGGACTTGTCATATCTTCTCTGCGGGCCCTGATGGTCAGCAATCTGGAATTGGAAGGTCCACACCATCCTAGGAATGGTGTGGAAAAAGATAACTGATTCCAGGGACGCCTGGGTGGCTCAGTTGGTTAAGCAGCTGCCTTCGGCTCAGGTCATGATCCCAGCGTCCTGGGATCGAGTCCCGCATCGGGCTCCTTGCTCATCAGGGAGCCTGCTTCTCCCTCTGCCTCTGCCTGCCATTCTGTCTGCCTGTGACGCTCTCTCTCTCTGACAAATAAATAAATAAAATCTTTAAAAAAAAAAAAAAGATAACTGATTCCATTGTGGCTTGGGAGCAGGTGGGACAGTTGGCTAATGCTGGCTCCAGCTCTCCTCCCCTGCCTCGGCAAGCCCGGCAGCCTGCACCCGGTCCATGGGAGGGGAGGGCCCCAGTGCCCCTCCCCCTATTGTTCCTCTCCACCTCACCACCTTGCCCCAGCATATGACATCACTTTAAGCTAAACTGCTTCCTGCATGCTGATCCGACAGTTTAGGGCTGACAGACTGGAGGAGAGCCAAGGGAATGGCTGCCCCTGCACTGACCTCCTCCATCTGGCCTCTCCCTTGGACAGAAACTGGGAAGACGGTCAGTGAAGGAGCAGTTCCTGGCACCTTCACCAGGATTGCTTGTCCCGTGGCCAGAGGATGGGTGGCACAGTGCCTGGGAGCTTTCGAGGGCCCTTATTATGATACAAAACAATAAAACCACTTTCAGCTCTGGACTCTGCAATTTCCCTTCTCCATTCCCAGCCTGGACCTCCAAGAGAGCATTTCAGCCAGTTCTCAGGGCCTCTGCTTGTACATAAACATCATATACACACATTCACACACATGGACACACATGCATACACACATACACACAGGCTTACATGAACAGTTGGCTCAGTAGCCAAATGCTTTGTGCTCTTTCTGATAGTCCTGCATAAGCTTTAGACATTTCCAGCTTCCTTCAGGCAACTGTCCTTTGCACCTCAAGTTGAAGACTCTTTAATTTGATGCTCTTTTTTATGCTATGAACAATGTACATGGGGCAAAAAGCACTGACCTCAACACCAAGTTTCCCTAAGAATCAACTGAGATAATATATGTGGATGTGTTTTGCGGGGTATAAAAGGCTAAGCAAATTAACTGCAGCCAAGTGTCCTGGCGGAGCCCCAGTTCATTTGGCCTTTGTGCAGGCAGAGAGATGAGGGTCCCGGGAGCCCACCATTCACATGCATGCTCTGTGTTAGGGCTTTTTATAAAATACTGCAAAGAAGTTCCCTCTTTTAGATGCCAGGAGCTTTGTTTGTTTGCATTTCTTGTTGTTATTGTGGTGGGTGGAGGCACGGGAAGGGATGGGTCAGCTGTATGGAGAATAGTGTGCACAAGTGGCATCTTCTTCTTGCCTGTGCCGAGTGACTGATTTCCAGCAAGAGAGGAAGGAGCAGTTAAATCCAAAAGCTGAAGACGCTGAACTTTGTCTATCTGGATCCAAATAGTTGTGCTTGGCAGCCTTGAGTTCAGGTTTGGGGCACCCCCACCTGGTCCCCTCAGGGCACGTGCAACTTCAGTATCCTATAGGCTCAGCAGATGCATGGATTGAGACATAGTCTGGGGTGCAGGGGAGAGCAGGTGTCTCCCACTGGCTGCACAGGGGCATTGGGCCTCAGGAGGCCTGAAATGAGCTCTAGGACGCAGGGGTGGTACTCTAGGGCTTTTCAGGTGTGACAGTGAAGACTTTTGTGGGGCACTAAGATGGGGTGGTGCCCTGCAGTCATGGTCCAATCACCATGTCCATTTGGAGACTGTTGTTGACAGGACCCAACCACTTCTGCCCATAGGTGGTAAAGGCCCAGGCATTCAACTATGGATTACTATTTCATTCATAGTGATCATCCCCAAAGGAAGACGCACCGGCTTCCCAGTCTGAAGATTCGGGGTCTTCTCCTTCCCTGAGAGTTCGTGAGGTACTGGCTTTTATATCCTTGGCTTCACATGATGCTAAAGGAACGCACAACCCAGACTTCAAATATTTGTGAATCATCCCTCATGCTCCCAATCTTGTTCCTACTGTAGAGGAAGCACAGGAGATTATCCCTTCTGATACATAGGATAATTGGTGTGAATTCAAAGAATTCTCTCTTGGGACAGAAAAATGGCAAAAGATGCTCCAGAGTACCCCTCCCCCCCAAAAAAGCAAATCTCCCAAACAAAAACCTTCTTCTGGCTCACCAATTAGGAAAAAAGAGCTCATGGTTTGGGGGTTTCAGTCCCTACTTTGCATAGCATTGGGCCACAGGTGCAAATTCTATTCCTCCATAGGGAGCTCACAATCAAATTGGAGAAACAAGACAGACACAAAGGAAATTACACCTCATTCTATAAGGTTTTAAAAGGTTCTGTATGTGATGAGGGGTGGGGGTGACTCCATAACCCTTCCTGGAGGATGCTGGAAGTTGAGGAGGCTCTAGACGATTGGAAAGATAGGATTAAGGGAGTGTCTTAGGTGATATTTTTCCATCGCATCAGAGAGAAACCACTACTTATAGCAACTTCAACAATGACAAATTGATTCAAATTTGGGTTCAAAGAGTCCAGGATTCTATCTTCTATAGAGGAACCTGTTTAGAAACCATGCCAAATATCAAAAATGTTGAAATCCATGAAACTGACATGACAGATTAGGGTTATATCTTGATCTCCCCCTGGGAATGGTGGCACAATGCTATCACAACAATATTGATGTGATAATAATTAGAATAACTACCCTGTGTGGAAAACTCTCTATCTGCTAGGCTCTACACTGTGTGCTTTGTATGTAATGTCTCATTTAATGCCCATGACTCTCGTACAAGGTATATATTAGTTTTCCAATTCTATAAACAAACAGGCTCAGAGTAAATAAGAAGAAGAACACTTACATTGTGCTTACTATGTTTCAGGTACTTAACAAAAATATATCGCTGTTTCTATCTCTATCTTACTTTATCCTCATAGTAACTGTATGAAGTAGTTGTCCTAGTTCCCCCCTATTTTATCAATAAGGAAAATGTAACCTAGAGAGGTTCAATCACTTGCCTAAGATTCAAACAAAAAGTGCTTGAGCTCCTATTGCTGGTAAATGAGAACCAAAATTTAAACCAAGGCTGGTGGGTCTCTAAAGCCCAACTTCTCATGCCCTAATGTAGGGCAGCATAACTCCAAGATTGCCATGGAAAGATTCCTAACAGCAGAGGTGTATATGTATTACCCCCAGGGGTCTAGAAGTAGAGCCTAAGGCAGCTAGCTGTCACTGTGAAATTTCTTTGAAGCTGTGTGTTTTATCTTAGACATTTTTGTGTGAATTTTGCATTCTATTCCATAATATATATTTTTAACATAAAAAAGTAATGTTTTGATTTTTGCTGTTTTTCCTCAAAACTTCGAGGTAAAAAATGCTCCCAAGTAACCATACTATACTTACCCCATAGTTTGCTCACTTCCAGGGCCACAGCTTGGTGCTCCTGGGTTACACGTATGCCACTGCAGGAAGAGTATTTGAAGAGAAATGAATGTGGCATTTGGTCCCGGTTCCATTACTGCCACCAAGGGCTATGACTTTGGCAAGTTCATTGCCCTGAGCAGATTCTCTTCATCTGTAAATCAGAGATAATAACATATGTTTGCCTGCCAGAGCTGCATTACAGGGAATGAAACAAGGAATCGGACACTTAGTAGGGGCTTGTTAAGTGGCATCATTCCAGTTGGCTACATGTGACTTGTGTGCCTTTATCACCAGTCACTACCAAGAATACCACTGAGCAAGTCTTCTCTGTGCCACTCCACAACATGTTTCTCTGTTTTGGGTGGTGATAGGTGTGCTGCTCATTCCCTTGTGGGAAGAGCCCAGGATATATTTTGTGTCCCCCATAAGCCTCCCACATCTGCGAGGCTTAGATGAAACTTGGGGGCTTTCTCTCTCTCATCCACATTTGGATCATTTATTAGCTGAGAAGTTGTTTCCTATTGACTGATGACTCTGCTCAGAAGAAAGGCCAGCTTGAAATGTATGGATAATATACAGATGATATTCCTATCATATTCAAACCTCTCTCTTTTTTTT
Organism: Lutra lutra; assembly: GCF_902655055.1. Taxonomy (NCBI): domain Eukaryota; kingdom Metazoa; phylum Chordata; class Mammalia; order Carnivora; family Mustelidae; genus Lutra; species Lutra lutra. The sequence goes on along the minus strand of NC_062279.1, from coordinate 43,758,730 downwards.
TTTTTTTAGATTTTATTTATTTATTTCACAGACAGAGTTCACAAGTAGGCAGAGAGGCAGGCAGAGTGAGAGGAAGGGAAGTAGGTTTCCTGCTGAGCAGAGAGCCCGATGTGGGGCTTGATCCCAGGACCCTGGGATCATGACCTGAGCCAAAGGCAGAGGCTTTAACCCATTAAGCTGCCCAGGTGCCCCCAAACCTCTCTTTTAAACATTTTCCAAGACCTTCTAAATCTCTAACCCAGGTTTAACCAGAGAGGAGAATCAACAGGTTGAGTGGTGTCCTGTAGGATCAAAAAGAGCTCCCATTACCCTTTAGGCAACTTTATGTTTACAGTAAAGTCAGCTAACCTTGCTGAGTCTCAGTCTTCTCATTTACAATACAAATCCAACCTGGCAAGGGATGATCACGAAGAATGCTTTATCACACCAATTATGATGGCTTTTATTTAAGAAAAGAAAAAAAAAAAAGTGTTGCTGAGGACATGGAGAAATAAGACCCCCTTGTGCACTGTTGATGGGGTTATAAAGTGGTGTGGCTGCCCTGGAAAACAGTATGGCAGTTCCTTGAAAAGCTCAACTGAGGCTTACCATATGATGCCATAATTCCCCGTCTATGTTCATACCCAAAAGAATTGGAGCAGGGACTCAAACAGATATTTACATACAGATGTTCCTAGCAGCATTATTTACAATATGAGAATGACCCAACATTAACAAATGAGTGGATAGACAAAATGTGGCATATACATACAATGGAATTGTTGAGCCTTAAAAACATGAAATTTTCGGGACTGGAAGAGATTATGCTGAGTGAAGTAAGTCGAGCAGAGAGAGTCAATTATCATGTGGTTTCACTTATTTGTGGAGCATAACAAATAGCATGGAGGACAAGGGGAGATGGAGAGGAGAAGGGAGTTGGGGGAAATTGGGGGGGTGAACCATGAGAGACTGTGGACTCTGAAAAACGATCTGAGAATTTTGAAGGGGTGGGGGGTGGGAGGTTGGGGGCACCAGGTGGTAGGTATTATAGAGGGCACGGATTGCACGGAGCACTGGGTGTGGTGCAAAAATAATGAATACTGTTATGCTGAAAAAATAAAAAAAAATTAAAAAAAAACATGAAATTTTGATACATGCTACAATATGGATGAACCTTGAAGACTTTGTGTTGAGTGAAATAAACTAGTCACAAGAAGATGAATGTTGTACCTTCCCACTTACATGTAGTATCTAGAATAGTCAGATTCATAGAGACAGAGAGTAGAATAATAGTTACAGGGACTGAGGGTAGGGTGGGGAATGGGGATTTTTTGTTTAATGGCTATAAAATTTCAGTTTGAGATGATACAACAGTTCTGAGATGGATGGTGGTGATCGTTACACAGCGGTGTGAATGTGCTTAATGCCAAGGAACTGTGCACTTAAAAGTGGTTCAAATGTTAACATTTATGTTATGTATATTTTACCACAAAACTTTTTAAAGCATCTTTTTTTTTTTTAAAAGATTTTATTTATTTATTTGACAGAGAGAGATCACAAGCAGGCAGAGAGGCAGGCAGAGAGACAGGAGGAAGCAGGCTCCCTGCTGAGCAGAGAGCCCGATGTGGGACTCGATCCCAGGACTCCGAGATCATGACCTGAGCTGAAGGCAGTGGCTTAACCCACTGAGCCACCCAGGCGCCCTTTAAAGCATCTTTTAAAATTAAATAAAATGTTTTGTATTTTTTTCCCTTTCCATTCTTCACAAGAGGATTGTAAGTCAAATCATTCTTGCTTTTGAAGAAGGAGGAAGAGCAGCTTCTGCCTGGGCTTCCAGAGGCCATCAGGAGAGTGGAAATTGGGTTCCTGAAAGCCATGGTAGGGCCTTCTGGGTAGTGATGACACCCTGGAAATTGACCTTGGGGAACTGGCCTTTGACTTGCCCATGTGCTGGGGTTGTGTCTACTTACTTGCCCTTGGTGAGCAGTCAGGTGGGAAGCACTTTCCAAAAGCATCAGTGAAGGAAGAAGGGAATAAACAGCTCCAATGGGAGGGAAAAAGAAGCTTCTTCCAGTTGCTGCTAGAATCTTCACACGATGTAGGTGGTATAGGCAGCAGCAGTGTGATTGAGGAATCTGAGGGCTGGGGGCTAGATATGTACCCTTCCACCAATGAGTGACATTGTCCAGCATGGACCTTGAGATGCCATCTCATTCATAATACATAGACTTTCAAGTATTGTTGCCTCCGTCTTTGGATGTCTTTGCTCAATTACCATCACCATTGAGATGATCCAGCAAAGGTCCACAGAGGATGAATGAGAAGGGAAAAGGAGGGTTTCACAGAGGACATGGCAGGGATGGGATTACTGGGTACAGACTTATGTCCTGGAAAGGTGATGGGGAGAGTAGACCTTCCTTTTGGACTTTCCCAGTCTTCAGGAAGGAAAGCAGAGGAGAAAGAGGTATGCAGTAATACTAAAATCTAAGGGCTAAGAGATCATCACTAGGTAGTGAGGAAACCTGAAAGATAGCCCTGTTGTAAGGCCCCAGCAAAACCTGGCAGTGGCAGCATCCTGTTAGCCACCATGAGACTGTAAACCAGACTGCCTGCAGAGACTGTCTGTCCTTCCTCAGAGTCCTTTGTGGATGACCATCCTTGGTAGCCAGAGCTTCCTCTGATGGCCGCTCACAGGAGTAACTGTGGTCTGAGTTTGACCTGAGATTTGCCTACTCCCCAAATGAATGACCCCATAGGGACCTCTTCCTCCTGCTTTACAATGCTTCAGGGCACACTATAAACCTAAGCCAAGGGTCAGTGGGACTGTGGACTTCAAATTGAGTAAGGTGGTGCCTGAATCAAACCCACTGGAGACTCTTTGAGGGAGAATGCAGTTAAGAATACCCCTGGGATAAAAATAATGCTAATAATGACAATAATAATACTCATAATAACAAAGCTAGCTCAGAATTATTGATAGAATTATGTACAAGGATGAAGGAGGTCTTGACATGTAATAGTTATTTAATACATGTTAATTCATTCTCCTTCTTCCCTCTGGGAGGGGACACTGAATAAAACATTCCTCCCTCCTCAGTCACCCAGACGGTTCCTTCTTTCCCTTCCTCCCTCCTCAGTCACCCAGACGGTTCCTTCTTTCCCTTCACTCTTCCCTTGCCTCTTCCCTCTTCCTTATGTCTGAACTCTCTCCCCTCCTCTTCCCAGACCCTAGAAGCAAAGTCTACAGAGGTTAACTGAATCTGTCTGTTGATCCCCCACCATGTCTGCGTGCTGCAGGCACAGCCACACACTCCTGTCCAGCCCTCACATTCAAGCAGCCCCACTCCTGTCCGTAAAGGCGAGAGAGTGGAGTTCATTATCCCATTCATCCTCACGAGTTTCTCTTTGTTATTAGAAAAATATTTCTGTGGGACGCCTGGGTGGCTCAGTTGGTTAAGCGGCTGCCTTCGGCTCGGGTCATGATCCCAGCGTCCTGGGATCGAGTCCCACATCGGGCTCCTTGCTTGGCAGCGAGCCTGCTTCTCCCTCTGCCTCTGCCTGTGCTCACTCTCGCTTCTCTCTCTATGACAAATAAATGAATGGAATATTAAAAAAAAAAAAAAAAAAAAAAAAAAAAAAGAAAAATATTTCTGTGTGGCACAAGAAAAATCCTGAGGAAAAAAATCCCGACCCTCAGAAACATGTTCCCCCTGCTCCATCAGCCCTCACACATTTCCATTTGGATTGATTGCCTGCTATAGCCTCTGAGCTTTTGAACATCAAATTTCAAAACGGCAACATAAAAGAGTGAACATGAAATGAGCAGCTCGATTCTGCCCTCCATGCTGGGGGACATGTGTTCTTGAAGTGCAGGAGAGAGAGGGGAGTCTTGTCTCCCCCGCCTACATTATCTCCTGAGGCTTTTGATGCCAGCCCTTCTTAGGGCCCTGACAACAAGGCAGGGATTTAGAAAGCATTTTCTACCAGCTGAGCTGAGCGCTGTGCCAGGCACACGTGGTACCTGGAAGTAAAAGATGTGGGGCTTAAGCAGATGGTTCACTCCAAGATTCAAGAAGGGTATACATATGGGACCCAAATGAAGTGAAATACAAAAAAAGGGAAAAAAAACAACAACAACAACAACAAAAAACGTGACCGTAAGGGGATAGTTAGGGACTATGGAATAAGAGTTAGGAAGACTTACAGGCAAGGGAGTATACATGAAATTTAACATAGACAAATCTGAATTCAATCCCTTCCATTGAAACTTTCTCCTTATTCTGTTATGATCACTGTCTCTTAAAGGCAGATACTACTTATTTAGTCACTTAGCCAGAAACCCGATTTTTCCTTCTACCTCACACCCAAGCCTATAGCCACCATGTCCTGCTGATTCTATCCCTTAAAAAGCTCTAAAAGTTAAATCCCTCTGTCTAATTCCCTGGCCCCACCTCTGTCCATGTTTTTCTCACTTTAAACTTGGATAACTAAGATCCTTCTCTTTGCCTCTGCCTCACCCTCACTCAGGTTCCTTCTTAAAGATCCTCATAGCCTTTAAGTTCATATTCATAACGAAACTCTTTAAGATGACATTCAAGGGTCTTTGGGGTCTGACCCCTGCATGCTTCTTGAACACCATCTCTTGCCATGTGCCTTGTGCTTCAACATTTCTCTTCCATTGGGAAGTCCTTAAATAATCCATGTTCGCTCATACCTGTCTGCACAAATTTCTCCCTTGCTTGGAACCACTTCTTCTCTACACTCCCTTACTTAGTTGTCTCCTACACAGACTCTGAGATGCAGCTTATGCCTCACTGGAGAAGTCTCCCCAACACCTTCTCCCCTTCCTTCCCATTACAGGTATTTCTGCCTGTTCATAGCACTCAGATTTTATCAGTGGCAGATTGGTTTGGTGAGCTTTCATGGAGCAGGGACTGTGTTCTGTTAATCTTTATCTAGGAGCTGACTCAGTGCCTAGTGCAGAGTAGAGGCTTCATAACAATTGATTGAGGAGTTAATGACAGGAAGCAACCTGAGCAAAGCCTGGAAAGTGGGAATTAGACACAAAATCTAAGAATTCCAGGATAAGAAAAGATCTTGAACATGTTCAGGTTGAACACTCCTACTGTGATGAAGCCTGTATAGACTAGAGAAAGGAAATGGACCTCACAAGTCCATACAGGGGAATTAATTTTAACAGGTGACACCAATAAGTATACAATAGTATACACTTGAAAGCAAGAGGAATCAAAATGGGTCATGGAAATGGAAATAAAGACCAAAATGTTGAATTTGTTAAGTGAGTCAGGATTAGAAAAGACGCAAGAAAAAAGGTGCCATCACTGAGTTCAGGGAGAAAATAGAAAACCCGATCCAGTTAGCTGAGGAGCCAAAAGTGTTAAAGCTCACAGACTCTATAGAACCAGGCAAGTCCTACCTGAACCGGGGAAGCAAGAGGCAGCAGAGCATACAGTGAATGACACTGGGAGGTGGTTAGGCTCAGTGAGAGAGAAGGTAGATCCCATGACAATTTTTGAGAAAAGCTTCCTCCAATAGTCTTTCTTGATGGTCCAGTCTTTGCCACTTACATGTGACCTAATTCTGTCTACAAGGGGTTATGCTTTGTGGATTCCATTGGCTTGGACCTGATAACAACACAGAGTCAGAATGAGCTTAGTATATGAGTTAGGGATCCTGATCTACTGGAGTCTGAGGTACTACTGTAGTAGGGAGCTTAGGAGAGCAAGGCTGGATAGTTCTGGAGGATACGAGATATAGTATTGAACAATTCAGATTTGTTTCTTCAGAGAATAGGGTATCATTGTAGACTTTCAATCTGGAGAATAGGCTTGTTTCAACTCAGATCCTTTTCCTATAGGATCATGCCTTGAAACTTTATTTGCACTAGCTGTTCCCTCTGCTTGGAATGCTCTGTCTCCTAGATATTCTCTTGTTTGCTCTCTTACCTCTTCACATCCCTGCTCAAAAGTTATGTTATGAGGAAATCTTGGACTTATCACTTGATTCAAATTTTCCACACCCTCCACTGCCTACTTGTCTGCACCATGATGTGTTTCCCTATTGCATTTGTCACCCTCTTATCTACTCTAAGTCTTTTCCCTATTTATTTGTTTATTTGTATCACCACTTACTAGAATATAGACTCCATGGCAGGGAGGGGAGGGGGGTATTTTTGTCTGTTTTATTCACTCCCGTGTTTCCAGATCTTACACTTGGCATATCCTAGGTGTTCAAGAAACATTTGTTAAATAAACATAGGGTGATACATGTGGAAACAGTTGGAATGGAGAGACAGGTTTTAGCTTCCTCCTGACCTGCTCTGTGATGGGATTGCAGCAGGAGGACTCAGGATACAATTGTGAGATTTCCACTTGTGTAAGTATAAGACACCCACTCCATCTTGATTTTACCATCTCCATGCTCGGTCTACTCCAACATTTAGGTCCTGCTCCTTCCCATCTAATATTCTATAGTGGTCTTAACCAAACAAAAATTGTTACTAGAGAGTTCTTCTTCTCAAATCACATGTCCTCAGACACTCCTGCTCTGTTAAACTAATGAGTAAGGCACCAGTAAAAGAGAGTGGGGACTCTTCTCCTTCCTTGCTTTTTTGGTAAATGTTTTTCTGATGGTAAATCATCCTTTTCTTTTCCTGGTGTTCAGGGATTCTGGCCAGGTAAGGAGTAGGTAAGCAACTGAAAATAGAGAACCCCCCCTCCTCTTTGTATCCCTGCTATATCTCATCATGCTGGACACCCAAGTGGGCACTTAATAAGTTGCTCACACAAAGAAGAGAGAAGCAGACATGACCTGGGAGAAAGGGGTGTTTGAAACAGGAGGGCTTTCTCCATGACACTGTCGGCATGGCATTTGTTTTCTTACCTGAGCACTAGAAAAATGAATCAAGCCCTCTCCTGTCTAGAATATCTTTGTCTAGCTTTGAATGATGTGTACTTGCCTGCCAAACTTCTAGGCAGAAACCTGGATAAAGATTCTCTGGCTCCGAGCCTTTCTTTATTTTTTCAGACCACCATATTTTGTTTTCCTTTTAGTCTCTATTACCCACCTCAAAAGATCTGATAATTCCTGAGAGTATCAACCATGCAACACAGCCTGCTGAGGCTTCCCTCACCCGAAGCCTTTTCCCAAACACACCCATCAATCCTGAAGCTGACTTTTGTCTCTCTGCTTTGCTGTCTGCGAGGCCCTCTGCTCTCTTCTTGGCTATGATAGCCTTGGTTATTCACTGCAGGTCACTCCCTGAACTGTTCTCATCAATTTAACATGTGTTTATTGAGTACCTCCGATGTGCCGAGCACGGCAAAAGCTAAGATGAATTAGCTTTGGCCTCTGCCCTTGCAGCTCTGATGTCTGGTGGGCCAGTAGACCTGAGGTCAGATATTTGTCAACAAGTGTTCAGAGTGCTCTGTGCAGTCAGGGAGAAGAATGCTGGGAACATGCGAACAGTGGGGTGACATCAGCTCACTCTGCCTGGGGTCTGAATGGTGTCACAAAGGAGGTGACTTTTGAGCAAGGTCTCTGGTAATCCAAGTTTCCTGTATTTGACTACAGAGCATGCTTTGGCACTGAGAATCCCTCAACATATTTCACAACACCAGTTTTTTTTAACAGGCTCCACAAAGACAAGTCTCTTTCTGTCAATTTCAGAGATTTAATGTGTCTTTTACTTCATTTTCCTCTGTGATACTTCACTCCTCTCTGGATATATTCAGCCTGACACTCAAGAGCCTATTTTCTCCTGGGTACTTCACTTTCTGGTTGGGTGTGTGACCATCTCCTCTATACTTCAGTGTCTTTGATTATCCTCTTTCTGAAAAGATGGGCTACAAAGTAGATGTAGAGTATGTTTCACCATTTACAGAGGGACCAAATAAACTTCCAAATGTTCAATCATTCTCCTGGTCTTCTGGTTCACCAGGGAATTCAGGACCTTAGCCCTTGTTCCTTGTGGGTGGATGTCCTGCTCTCTGACGGACTTGAAGAGTAGAGATGATCCCTCCTTTTACTTACCCAATAAAGTAGTCTCTGGTGGTTAGGGAGGCAGTCTACTCCTGAGTGATATTTATTTTTTTTAATTAATTTACTTATTTGGTGAAGGTGGGGGAGAAACTGTATGCACGAGCAGGGGGAGGAGCAGAGGGAGAGGAAGAGAGAGAACACCAAGTAGACTCCCAACTGAATGCAGAGCCGAGGAGGGGCTTGATTTCACAACCCTGAGATCATGACCTGAGCTGAATCAAGAGTTGGACACTTAACCTGACTGAGTCGCCCAGGTGCCCACTGATAATTTTTAATGTGGAAGTGGTAACTGGTATGACTCATACCAGTTGTAGCAGCCAGGTTAGGCTTCTGCTCCCACAGTTTTCTGTGGGAGGCATTTTTGAAGAATTGACTCCCTAGGGTGTTCATTTGTGCCTTTGAAAACCTTACACAAAAGTATAGGAGTCAATATGCCATAGCCTACTGTCCCAGCCAGTTAGAGGAGGAGTAGTTCTGGAAGGAGAGAACCGATCTGGTGAATCTTGGTATAGTAAAACCAAGGTCACTTTGGGAATTGAAGTAGATGGTACCCAACTAGAATTCAGATAATTGAGTGTGAAATTCTAGCTCATGAAAAGCATCTTGGAGCTTGAGAGAAGTCTTTAAATCCCCTCTGCACTTTGCCCTGGACAGGGAGAGCAGCCAAAGACGGTGTCTATGTTCTTCAGCATATCCAGATGTTCAAGGAGCCAGGCAAAGGTTCAGGTCCTTATGGAAAGTTTTCTGAGTGTTGGCTCTGTGGCACTCTGGCAGAATACCCCCTGGTCAGTGACAGCAGGCTGGTGACCTGCAGATCACAGCTATATTAGCTATACACAGATCAGACTCTCAGTGTATACATGAAGGGATTTAGTTTATCCCCCTACTTTAGGCTAAGTAAGGGAGCTTGGGAGTGAGCTAGGGATCTATTGGTGGAGGGAGAGGAAAAGCCTTATAAATCTGAGAGGATTCATGGATCTTGAGGCATGAGGCTGGGCTCCGTATAGTCCCAGAGCAATGGGGGATATTTGACTCTGGCAGAAAGCAGCCCTAAGCTGGGAGTTGTTGTGGAACAACTACAGAAAGAAGTTAAAAGCAGAACTTTTAATAGCAAAGGAGATTCTATGTCTGGTGGAAAAATCACAGGTCTGAGAGTCAGAAGATGTGAAAACCAGCCCCGGTCTGACCTCTATGGCCTTGAACATTCTCCTCAGGGCTTCCAGCCCTGGTTTTCTCTTTCAACAGGTATGAGAATACTATTCCTTCCAAATTACAGGTAGTCACATGGATAAAATGGGCTGAGGCAGACACACCAGCTTCCCCTAGGGAGATCTGATAACTGGTTTCTCAGCCATAGGGCAGAAGGGCCTAGAGCAGTGCCCTTCCATAGAACTATAATGTCAGATATAAATGCAAGTCATATATCACCTTACAAGTTTTAAAACAGCTAAATTTTAAAAAGTTTAAAAAAAAGACAAAATTAATTTTAATAATACATTTTATTCGATACATTATATCCCAAATATCAGTTCCACATGTAATCAATTGATCATGTATTTCACATCCTTTTTGTCATACTAGGTCTCTGAAATTAGTGTGTCTTTATATACTTATATCACATCTCAGTCTGACCTTTCAGCCTGTCCAGAGCTGCACGGAACTGCTGTGTTGGGTGGCACAGGCCTGGAGGACTGATTTGAGGCTGTGTTGGTAGCTCCCCAGCTGGCCAACCCCTCTAGTGCCTCTCCCATTCCTGTTGAGGTAGGTGTCCTGGAGGGTGAACTTTGACTGAGTTTTGAGGTTAATGAGCAAGAGTCAGTGGAGAGAAGCAGGGAGGACAGCTGTCAGAAAAAAATGGCAAGGATGCAGGTAGAGAGTGTGGCCACCCCTCAGGATGCTTTCCTACTCATGGGAGAGCCCTCACCGTTCTCATAACCTCAGATCCATTTACATTCCCCACTCAGGGTTCATACAACCAATTTGCACTTGTTGGCACGATGCATTTGTTTTCTTTTTCTCTGTCTTGCCAAATGTGTACAGCCCTACTAGGATCCACCCATTTAAGCCTTGCTTTCTGGGTCAGCCCTGGACTCTACAGCACGGCCCAGTCACTGCAAGCCCTCAGCTGCCTCAGTTTGTGCCTCATTCTCTCCCTCTCTACAGTGGAGTTAATCAGGTTCATTTTTGACCTACCCTGGCTCTGAGGAAGAGTGCAGAAATGAATGGGAATTAACATGTGTGAAAAGTGCTTGAAGCAAGGAAGAACAGGAGCCTCAATACAAAGTGTTTAATTATTCATTTGGTTTTTCAAATCCACACACTACCTTAAAAAGGTCTCTGACATGAGGACTTCTGCAGGTCCTATCAAACTGACCTTACAAATAATTTGCCATGCTCTCATTCCATATGCACCTGCTCTGTCAAGGGAGTTGTCTGGGGTGTAAACAGGGCAGAGCTGTGTCTGAATGAGGAGATGTGCTGATTTTACCTCCAGCGTCTCAGGGCTCTGTCAGGCATGCATTTTGTTGTAACATCCAAGTACTTTCCTCCCCGTAACAGGAACAACCTTGTGACCTTTAATATTTCAGCCTCCTGCAAGAACAGGGCCTGTTACCCTGAAAAGCCCTGGAGTGCCAAGCCTCTGCATGGAAACCCAGAGCTATTGCTTTTTTTAAAAACAGCATTTCATAGAATTGGCATGCTTTGTTCAGAATAATTAAGTCTCCCACCCAGCAGTGTAATTGGGGTTTTGTTTAGTACCTCGTACAGGTCTTTTCACTGGACGACCTCACCAGCTTCTGGGAAAGAGCCAACAAGACCTCAGATGATAAAAACATAAATATGCAAGGCGTAGAGATCACATTGTGGAAAAAAGGAATGGGAAAAGGTGTCCCATCTTTTTGATTTCCAGAAACTTGTGCACACCTTCTTATCACATGCCCTCTGTTACCCACACAAGTATCTGTTCTCCCCCAGTAGTTACTTTGTTGGGAGAAATGTCCCTTTTGGGTACAGCTAAGGCAGAAGGGTGTTCTTGGCCCAGCCTTAGTAAGCAGTACCCCTGGCCCCTGATTGAGGTCATTAGCTTCAGGAGATGTCAAGTCTTTGCTCTAGAAGCTTTGTAGAGACTAAGCCACCTGAGGATTGGTGCCCTCTTCTGAGTGTCTGACATTATATTTGCAACATGCAGGACATTATAGAGAACTTGTTGGGCTTCCTTGGAAGACCCGTGTGAGCTCACATGTGCAGGCACCCAGGCTACACTTTCTCTTATGAATTACAACTAACAAAGCACATCTGTGACCTTCTGACCAACACCACAGTCCTACATGGTAAATACTCTCAGTCCCATTTTACAGATGAGGGCTCAGAAGTAACAAACATTTAGGGAGATGGCTCAGGCCATATGGCTACCTGGTAGTTCCACTGGAATGAGAGTCAGTTCCTGCAAACCTAAAGGAGACATTTGGGGGGTAATACAAGGAGACGTGGAAAGTGAACATAGGGAATCATCTGAATAATACACAAACCTGGAATCCAGGTCTTTCCACTTAAAACCCAGTGTGTTCTTCATTCTTACACACCTTTCTGTGTTCTCAAACATGCTCATATAGAAACACACAGTTTATCCTTAATATAAATGTATTTTGATATCTTGATGCTACTGTCATTCAGGATGTCTGTACACAAAACTGTGAGTGGAAAAATGTCATTCTATGAAACAGATCAAGGTAGTTTCCCAGCATCTGAGTTTGTGCTTTGGGTGTCTTCCCTGAGGTGTATCCAGGATCATGGATTGTTCTAAGATCTCTGGTGGGCCTTAGTGAAGCCCCTTTCAGTATCTATAGATTCAGGCTGAAAGAAGATGTGGTCTGAGCTTGCCAAACTGTAAGGAAAGACAGTGACTGCAGACTTGATCTCTGCCTGGAATTCCCCACTGGAATGAAGGACACCTCTTGGCTACCTGAAGGAGGTAACTTTCAGGTTAGTGAAAGAGGCATTAACTTTACAAGTTAGGAAGTGTGCCTAAGGAAGTAGCTATCAGAAGGAGGACAATATACAGAGGTCATGAGGGGCTTTAAGCGGAGACCAGATGAACGACTGGAAGGCAGATGCCCAGCTCTCTCACCATGATACCAAGGCTAGAGCTATACCAGTTTCTGAGGGTTTGAGACATGCTATGGCTGGGGGTCTGAGGCCCTTGGGATTCTTATATCCCTTATGTTTCCCTTTGAGGTTGTGACATTATAAAATTGCTTCCAGTTTCTCTTCTGTTTGTCTCTTGTCCCTGAAAGCAAATTTGGGGTCCACAGGGATCCTATTTGCTGGACTTAGGTTAAAGAGCTGAAAAATGGCCTCAGTGCCCCAGTCTAGTGAGAGCAACTTGTTGGTGGAATGGGGGATATGGGAGCAGAAGTCAGCTCTTGACAAACAGTTACGCCATTCATCCTCACAAGATTCCGAAAGGCATCCCCAAAGCAGAGAACAAACATCATTACTTTTTAACACCGCTGGAAATGAAAGCTTGAGAAGCCAAGGGATTTTCTCTAGACGCATAATTCAGTAAAAGGAAAAGAATTCTTAGATCTGTGTATGTACCAGCCAAGGAAGGGGAAGAAACTCTGATTGTCATGGGACAAAGATCCCCAGCCCTTTGCATTGTCAGTTCCCTAGAAACTCATTCTCACTGGGCAGCAGAGACCTTGGGATCTTGTGTCTCCCCTTGAGCAGGGCCCGTGTTGAACATCAGACCTAACAGGAAAGCTTGAGTAATGAGATTCTTCGGGGAGACCTGGAAGATATGGACCGTCACACCACACACCTCACTCCCTCCCAATACTGCATTTACCTGACACTCAATTCACTGTCTTCAGAACAAAATTGTTTGTCTTTCCAATATCTTTTCAACCAAGGCAGAAATGGCAGCAAGATTTAAACCGGAGTTCCTAATCCTTTTTCCCACAGGTGTTCTTAAGTGAGGAAAGGAGCATACGAGGCCTAGCTTAGCAGAGATAACCATTACATGTGCCACATAAATATAAGCTATGGAAAGAGCTACTGACAGGTGTAGACAAGTTTGAGAAACATCCTAGTTAGACACAATTTTACCAATCTGTCATATATTTCCTCTACTCTTCCCTCCCTCCCTTATTCCTGTTACTCCCATGGAGAAGGAGGGATAGAGAGATAGAGGCGGGCTGTGTTACTTTTGCCTGTTAGAGAGTGGCTGCCCCATGCTGATGTCCCCATGTGTCCAGACTGTTGTCAACAGTAGTGGTCAGTTTTTAAGCTCCCCATCATCCCATAAAGAGCATGGCACATGGTCCTCTCTTGATTTTGATCTCCAGATTCTGGAACCTGATTGCTTGGTTTCGCTTCCAGGCAGCAGCACTTATTACCTATGTGACCTTGGACAAACTCCTTAACTTCCCTGTGCTTCAGCTTCCTCATCTGTAAACTGAGCTAGAAATGGAACAGATGCCACGGGACTGCTATGTTGGTTGGGTTGATGTTTGTAGAGTACTCAGTGCAGGGCCTGACGACTCTAAGTGATAAGTAAATAAATAATGCTCTGACTCAATGTATCCTGCTCTGCAGAACCTTGGTCAATGCTTCCTTTCCTAGACACTGGCTTTCACTCTCCAGGTGAACATTCCTTCTGCTCTCAGGTCTCTGAAAAGCCAGGTACAAGGTTCTCTGGGGCTCCGGGGTGGGGGTGAGGTGGGAAAAGAACTCCTGGGTCTAACACAGCATTTGCTCAGGCTCAGGCCACCTTGATTCCTTCCCATCTCTTGCCCACCTGGCCTTCCCTTGCTAGTCAGAACTCACCTCCCCACCTTCCTCTGCGCTCAAGACTCTGGGGCTCTTCTCTCTGCCCTTTGTGCCCCTGTGATTCTTGGTAAATTGAATATCTGGACCTCATGTACCCATATGCACAATGATTTCTCTCCATTTCACTGGATTCTGATCTCTTTGTCCTCACCTGTGTGCTTTCTGCCTGGACGGTAAGGTCCCTGGCACCTGAAGACCCACCCAGTTGCTGGTCTAACACCTTCTTGGTTTCATCCCCTTGGCCCCACCCCTTGTACACTAGCCAAGCACAAAATCATCAAATATTTACACAGGTAGGGTACAATGAAAGACACTTAGAAGAACCCAATAAAGGATTTATTTAAGAATCATCTCCATCGGGCGCCTGGGTGGCTCAGTGGGTTAAAGCCTCTGCCTTCAGCTCAGGTCATGATCTCAGGGTCCTGGGATCGAGGCCCGCATCAGGGAGCCTGCTTCCCCCTCTCTCTCTGCCTGCCTCTCCGCCTACTTGTGATCTCTCTCTCTGTCAAATAAATAAATAAAATCTTAAAAAAAAAAAAAAAAAGAATCGTCTCCATCCCTTTAAGGATCTTCCGAGAAGGCTGGGCACTGGAGGTTTGATGGCTTTCTGTCTGCTCTTAATAAAATTTCCCATTAATTAAGCAGAGCAGTATGGGCTGCAGCTCTCATCGCATTATTTGTCTTTTTATTTCATAGCTACATGGCAGTATTTTTAGTGCAGGATCCCTGGAATTATACACTGGGCCCTAATATTTCAAGACCCAACAGGAACAAATATGCAATTATATAGTTCAGTGGTGCAGTGCCACAGTAGTGTAGGGAGAGATAGAAGGAACCACTCCAGCTCTTGGAAAGTTAGCTCAGGAGGAAATGTTAGGCCCTGGACTTGAGTGCCTTCCAAGCCAGGGACCCTTTCTCCTATAGGCAGTTTCTGCCTCCACCTGCCCCTGGTCTGAGCATAGGGTTTCCTTCCAGGTCCTTCAGACAAAAGGATAGGAGGGGAAGACGTATCTTCTATGCGCCAGCAGCATCTTCTAAGTCCTCACGGTAATCTGTTAGTATAGAATAAGTAATGCAGAGCTGTGCCCTCTAGCGGTAAACCACTTAGTCATGTATATAACTGGGGAAGTTCCTCATCCTTTATGACCTGGGGCTTCCTCATCATCTAGCAAATGAGGATGGAGATGACACCTGCTTCAAGACCTGTTCAGAGGATCAAATAACATAATCCAAATAAAAAGGTGTTTTTGATCCCCGTTTAAAAGATGAGGAAATTATGGCCCAGAGAGGTTAAGAAACTTTTCTAAGATCATGCAGCAGGTAAGTGATGTTAGTCAGGATTTTAGTCCCTAATGTGTGTTTGGTCTGTTGTTTCCTTACCCTTAAACTTTGTGGCGGGAAGGTGGTGGTAAAATTAGTGGCATGGCCTGTCAATAATGGTGTATGACTGTGGTTTAGAAAGGGAGACATGCTGTGCCTTACTCTATTTGCAAAGGACAAAAGGCTTAGAATCAAAGGGGCTAGAAGGGATGCCCCAAGGACATCTAGCAAAAGTCATAGGATTCTTCCTCTCCTGTGGCTGTCTCTGAGCACCTCAGGCATAGTGAGATCAGGACAATAGCATTTTAGCCCATGCTTTCCTGAGGGGTCTAACAGCCACGCGCACAAGGATGTGTGTGTGTGTGTGTGTGTGTGTATGTGTGTGTGCATGTGTGTGTGTTTCTGTGTGACTGTGTGCATGCCTGTGCAAGAATGTGCACGTGTGTGATTATGTGTATGTGAATAAGTATGTGTGCCAATGTGAGCGACTGAGTGCATGTATGTGTCTGTTGTGAGAATATGCACACATGTGTGTGTTGTGCATGTGTATGAATGACTGTATGTGTCTACATGTGAGAATGTGTGCATGTGTGTGTATTTGTGTGAATATGTCTGTGTATGTTATTGAATTGGGGGGTGCCTGATGGGTCCAGGAAGGAACCACAGAGCCAGAGGTTTCCATGGTAGCTGAAATGCCCGCTGGTCCTTAAATAATTAACCAGCCAGAGCTTTTAAATACATTTCAAAACAAATACTCATTTCCCTTTAATGCGGTGCTGATTTCTCCTTTTACGCACTGCCCAAGGCGATGCAAGCTGACTGTAATTCTTGCTGTGATGCGGTGGCAGTGTCTTCAGTTTGTCATGGGAAGCAGCTCCTGTTGTCAGGGGGCCAACCCGTAACTTCACCTTGTCCACAGGAAGGATGATAGGAGAGAGGGAGGAAATTCTGCTTCTATCCCTCTTCCAATGGTGGTATTAGGAATGACTAAAGGTTCAGCTGCAGCTTTGCCCTTGTAAATGTGAAACTTGCCAGCCATCCAATGGGCACGTTTCTCTGTAATTTTCTTCTGCAGACACCTCCCCCATCACCCTGTGTCTCTCCTGGCTCACAGACTTTGGGGTCATTTTGTTTTCTAGTATAGACTACCACAACTAGGACAAGTAGACACAGTCTTCTCCCTCCCTTTCATGCCTCACGTTTATGTGCATACTCACATCAGGGTATATGCACTACCTAGGTGTGCCTCTACCTAAAATCCGTGCTTCCTGTTTGCCTCCTTATGATACCTAGGGCTCCACACAGCTGACTGTATGTGTGTGTGGGTAGTGGTGGAGGTTGTGAGGGGGGATCCTAAATATTTTGACTTTTGGTTGGTCTGGGACTAATGTCTGATTTTTTGGCCTTGTATTTTGGATCAGTAAGCAAAATTTGGGGTTCTCAAAACCACAGCACCAGTGGCGAGGTCCCTGAGCCAGGGCTTTCACCATGAGGGAGGTTGGACTGGCTGTGATGGTTTCCTCCTAAGGGACATCTGGGTCACCAATCACGCCCCTAATTGGATGTTCAATCAAAGAAGGTAGTGGTGATGGTTCTAGGCTATATATCAATAGTAACAATGAAAATAATGTCCTTATTTGTTGAGTACTCACTATATCAGAAGCTCTGGGTTGTTACTTTAAGTGCATTACCTCTGGCAATATTCACACTGACCCTATGACCAGGTACTACAGTTAGGAGGAAGCAGGGCTAGAGAATTTACTTAATTTGCCTGTGTTCACAAGATGGCCGATGGTGGAGTCAGGATTTGAACCTAGAACTGTGTGGCCAGTGCTTTTAGCCAATGTGTCAAATGTGTGAGTAGAATTTTAATCTTGCCAAAAGGGATCTATCTATCTGATCCAGTTCCTAAAAGCTGAGAGGACATGGGTGAGCCCCCAAAATACTCAAGGGTACCATGAGCCAGGCTTGAAGAAAGTCCAGAGCAGATGGTCACAGGGAACATCCAGGAGACCCAAGGGGGTCAGGCCAGAGAGTGAGCTCATAGCAAGACAGATGGGGCAGGCACAGGACTCTGGTGGTGCCTCATAGCCAAGGGAACTGGGGAAGAAGGGGGTGGGCACTCAGGGTCTATGAGTAGCTGCTCTTTCAGACTGCAGTTGTGAGGAGTCAGTAGTCACTATGGTTATTTATGCTCTTGTCTGCCCAGTTAGTTGGTGATCCAGTTAATTCAATCGCTCTGGGCCTGACTGGTTTCTCTAAGCAACCATGTATGATGGTTATACAATAATTCTTGTTTGACAGATGAGGAAACAAGGACTCTTAGAGGGTCTGTCTTGCCCAAATCTGGAACGGCCAGCGAGGTTTGGTCCAGAGTCCACATATTTAGCCTCTAAATTCTGAGGTCCTTTCCTCTGTACTCACACTGATTGGTGAAGAGGAAGAAAGACAGACTGGGCAAGAAGTATGAGGACAGTACCAAACAAGAGTGATGATGGCTGTGTAAGATCCTCCCAGCCTCCCATAATCCAGGCAACTCTCCTTCCAACCCAAGTCTACCTAGGTAGTAGGGCCCCTGCCCAGGCTGAGGGTGCCTTGAGGAGCAGGTAGGTTTTTAGAATAGAATGTTAAAGTGGCAGAGGTACCAGAGCTAAATGCATAGAGTCCCAGGCTAAATCTTTTTGTTTAGTTTCTTAAGAACCAAATGAACAGGGAAAACATAAAAAGGAACATGTAAAGGAGCAGATTTTATGCTAACTTTCTATCAATTTTTCAAAACATTGATCTATGGAAAACTTCCAAAATATACAAAAGCAGGAAGAACCCATTCATTTTCTTAGCTTTTTATTTTGAGACACACATACAACTGTAAGAAATAATACACAGAGATCCTGTTTATCCTCCATCTAATTGTTCTCAATGGCAACACTGATGAAGCTATATATCATGACTAAGAAATTAACATTGACACAACTAATCAAAATTAGATTTCATCACTTTCATGTACACTCATTGTGTACTTAATTTTATGCCATTTATAGTGTGTGTAAATTCAACTTGTGTAGATGCATGTGACCACCAGAGTCCAGATATAGGCCAGTTCTCTCACAGCAATTCCTCAACCTTTATAGCCACAGTCACCTTCCTACTTACTCCTCTTCCCTAATCCCTGGCAATCATAATCTTTTAACCATCTCTATAATGATATAATTTCAATAATGTTACATTAAATAATATGTTATTATGCTATGTAAATATACATATTATGTAGATATATTGGTATCCTATATGAATTAATATACTGAAATCAGATAAATTAGACTTTAGAACAAAGAAAATTCCTAGACAAAGAGTACATTATATAATGGTAACAGGATCAATCCATATAAAAATCTTAAGTGTGTATATACCAGACAACAGAGCCTTATGATACATGAAGCAAAACTTGATGGAAAGGAAAGAAGAAACAGATAGTCTGTAGCTAAAGTTCTAGTCTTTACCACCCCACTCCCAGAAAATGATCCAACTATTAGTGGAATATCAGCAAGGATACAGAGGAATTAAAAGCATAGCCAATCAACAGGATCTAATGGGTATACATAGAACACCTCTGACAGCAGCAGTACACAATTTCTTTTTCAAGCACCCATGAAACAAGCATAATGCACTATGTCCTTGGCCACTGAAACAAACAAATAAACAAACAAACTCAAATTTCAAAGAATTAAAATCATAAAAGATGTTTACCATCATTAACCATTAGGAAAATGCAAATTAAAGTCACATGAGATATCACTACATACCTATCAGAATCAATAAATTAAAAAATAGTGACAATACCAAATGTTGAAGATGATGAGAGCAACAGAATTACTCACACACTGATGGTGAGAATATAAAATTATACAGTCTTTCTGGAAAACAGTTTAGCAGTTTCTTACAAAGCTAAACATGCACTTACACAATCCAGAAATTGGACTCCTAGGATTTGTCTCCCCAAATGCAAAACTTGTTTACACAAACACCAATACCAAATGCTTATAGCAGCTTTATTTATAGTGTTTAAAAACTGAAACCTCTCCAGATGTTTCTCAGTGGATGAATGTGAAACTGATTGTATCAATCCCTACCATGGAATACTATTCAGCACTAAAAAGGAACTAACTACAACTAACTACCTATGCAACGACTTGGATGAATATCAAGGATATTATGCTGAGTCAATAAAACCAATTTCAAAAGCTTACAGACTGTATGGTTCCGTTAATAAAAAATCATCCACCGTTAACAGCGAATACTAGAAAATATTGCTCTAAGTGTGCCAAAAATCACGTCCAGTTTTTCATAGGGACCATGATGTTGAAATACATGGCAACCACCGTTCAGGCTCGTGGCTTCATGGTTTGCCCTCTGCCACCTTTCTATTGTTATTTGGGGGACATTTCCCCTTAAGGTAGGAGAGTCTGGATCAAGGCCAATATATCTCAAAGCAATTATAAAACAAATTAAAGAGTCACAGAAAGTTAGCAGGAAAGAAACCTTTGAGATCATCTAGTTCAGTGGTTTACAATCCTGACTGAACAACAGAATCACATGGGGAGTTCTAAAGTAGGCTATGTCTGGGACCCATCCCCAGGGATTCTACTTTATTTGGTCTGAGGAAGTACCCAGGCATCACTATTTTTGAAAACCTCCCCAAGTGATTCTTAAGTGCAGCCATGTTTGAGAACTGCTGAGGAGTCCAAGCTACTCATTTTATAGATGAGGAAACTTTAGGCCCCCAAGGGTAAAATAAATAGCCTAAGGTAGCTCACATGGCTGAACTTTGTTTGAACTGTCTCCTGAATCTCAGAACGTTTTTTTCCCCCTATTTGTACTGTTATTTTACATTCATAATCAAATTAATCTTCCTTTTAAACTTTTAAGGTAAGAAGCATGATTTCGTTACTCCCACTGTAAGGATAGCAAAACTGAAGCACATGGAGGTGAAATTACAGTCTTAGTTAAGACTTCCCAGATTGCAGCAGAGAAAAAACATAAATGTGGCCTCTTAACTTATTGCCCAATAAAAGCTTCTAAAAGGAAATTTGAGCATTTATTTACCAAGCCCAACATTATTGAGAGATACGTTACAAACCCAAGTGTAGCAAGGGCCACCGAGCTCTCAGAGGCCTCCCTCCCGGGCCAGTTTCTCTTGCATCTGTTCAACATAACTCATTAAAGTATCCCGATTTTCATAGATCTTAATCTTTCCCTGCCAGTACCTATTGGATCTCATTTACACTCAATTTATCTCAGCTTCTCACCAGGAATGAGAACAAACAGCCCCCGCCCTTCTCACATCTGAGGTTGCTTATTTACAATAGCATTTTAGTGCAAATTGGCTCATTTATTCATTAGTTTTAATGTGTCCCTTTCAATGTCTAGTTACCATCAATGATGATGTTATCATCCTTCACAATGCATTCTGGAGTGTCCAAATGTTAGAAAGTATGGTTTGTTGCATGGTGGGAGCAGCAGAGTGGAGGGCAGGGGTGGACGTGAAAAGGGCAGGAGAAGGAGGCCAAACCAGCACCAGGGACCATGGTCCTTTGTGGCTCTTGGCATTAGGAAGCTCCCCAGCAGAGACTAGCAGATGGCAAGTGAGTAAGTAGGAAATTTGTCTCTGAGAGATTCTCAGAAGGGCAGAGGGAGAAACCCCAAATGTCCCAACAAGGATGAGAACGACTTTTCTTCATGCTGGTATACTCATTCCCATCTCTCTTGGTGTCATTACTGCTTGGACAGTAAATGCTTTCTTTGCTGTTTCTCAGCTATACCACCTTATAACAAGGGCTTGTGAACTTTAACACATACATTTCAGAACATATTAGTGGTGCAAGTTTTAGCTTATACATTACCATTGCTTGCTTTTTTTTTTTTTTGGTCTCTTTAAGTTGAAACTGGTGCTTGGCTTTAAGCCAAGTGAAATGGTGTGTAAGAAAGAAAGAAAGAAAAGTTTTGAAGGAACTGTCTCCCCAAAGGCAGCCGACAGTTATGGAAAGACACACATCTGAGCTGGAAGCCTGGGTGTGGATCCAACACTTGCTGGCCTTAGGGTCATTTCTCCCTGTTTGAGTTATTGTTGTATACACAACTAGCTTAAATGGCTGAATGTGACTTGTAAAGATGTGGGCTTTAGATATCAAACTCAGTGTAAAATTTTAAAAAAGAAGCCCTAATATGGTTAGGAAGAATGGGGTAAAATGGATGGGAACAATTCTAGCTGAGCCTCTGCACACAAGTTCATCTCTCCCTCCTCTGAATTTGCAGGGTGCCAAATATCCTATACTTCTGGTCCTGACAACTGATTCATCTTTGCACCATCATAAATGTCTTTATTTGTTCCTTCATTAGTTCATTTGCTCATTCATTCATTCATTTGTTCATTCCACAACCTTCTATTTACAGGAAACCTAGTATTAGAGAATTTAATCCCTCCTGTAGCTGACCACTCTGCTAACCACGACATGGCTTAGAGCTTGAGCAATGAGATGACCGTGGTCAGGGCCACATTGCCTTTCACAGACCCTAAGCATTTAGTGTTCATGGACTTTCTCCTTCCTCCACTAAAAAATAATTTTATATATATATTTGAAATTATATTTCATAACTGTGTTGATATATAGGCAAATACAATCCAAGCTGGAGGAATCTCTAGCCTAGGAAAATCACACTGAGAGCAAGAAGCCCTGTAAATATTCATGGAATGAGTGAACGAGTAACTGCTTTAAATAGGAGGGTATGTTTCACCTGTGCGTCAAGAGGAGCTAATCTAGAAATTATAATTAAAGGCTGTGTTTACTTGAAAAATGCCAACTAATAACCTGCTTAACCAAACAAGTGCAGAAACTACTAGAACATTCGCATCCAAAGAACAGGTGGGTGAGCACCTAAGGTCAAATGTTATTTTTATAGATACACATGGCAATTTTGTTGGGTTAAAAAAAATAATAATGAGGTAGTGCCACCATTTAATGGGTCACCTACAAAATTTAATGCACTTTAAATGCATTATCTCTTTCTCTCACCATGGTAGGTATTTTACTCCATTTGAGAATTGAAGAAATGGAGGAAGAGTGATTAAGTGATTTTCTGAAGACTATGGCCCCTGTGATTTTGTTGCTACCTGGTTTTGGCTGTCTAACCTTACAGGGGTCTGTTTTTTCAAATGTTAACTGTAGTTGGTGCTATATATAAGACACTAGACAGGTGCAAGGGGCCTAACATTATTTTCCATTGTATGTTAGGAAGAGAGTGATAAGAATAATTCTATTCTTGAAATCCTCCTACTCAAAGCTTTGTGAAATTTCCAAGTAAGTCATGGCAAGTAAGAGAATGGAATGTGGAATTGGGATCCTACCTCACAGGCTTACTGGGAGAGTGCTTACCTAGGGAGACCATCTCCTTCCACTTTGCCCAGGACATTCCAAGCTTTAGCACTGGAAATCCTGAATCCCAGGAAACTCCTTACTCCCAGGCAAACCAGGGCAATCTATCATCCTACACACACATTCCTAACCTGGCCCTGGTTCCCATTGAAAGCAGAGTGGGACCCTTTCGGAGTCAAGTGCTTAATCCTCAGAACATCGTGAAAAGTGCATGTAGTTGTCCCCTTGTGATAGGTGAGGAAAGTGAGAATCAGAGAAGCTCAGACAATGCCAACAGCCATGAAGCGAGGCTCTGGAGTCATGTCTCACCCACATGTACGATCTTCCCTTTATATCACGCTTCAGGAAACACCTCCTGGCCTGAGTAACCTGTACTAACGTGGCACCTGTCATAGTATGTCATACTATGACAATCCTGTCATAGGCCACGGATTGGCCCTGGGGCAGAGAATTATTTTTTTGAGGAGGTCCTTAGCTACAACTATGGTAGAGATGGGATAAAGGTGATTTGGTGCAGACAGAACGTGCTTGATACCATGTGAAAGGTTTCCAGCTGCAGGTTGAGACCATCATGGTCTTTTATCTTGGGGGAGGGGGCTGGGAATCTTGCCTGGAAGTGGGTGGGAGAAGATTCTTCAGGAGCCCAGCTTTATTATTAGGTTAATTGAAACCATAAAAGCAAACTCAGATTCACATTAAAGCCCTGCATAACAGATGGCGACAAGTTCCAAGCATCGTAAAAAGAGGATTGGAAGTTGTAAACTTCTTGGGCTCATCTGTGCCAGGGTGTTGAAAGACATTGTGGGAGACGATGGCCCACACTCCTCTCTGCCCTACAAGTTAGCTTCTGGGATAGCATAACCCTGGTTCTGCACCCCTACATCCCCTCCCAGCACCACACAACTTCCCCTTCTTGGCTGGGTTGTTGTAACCAGGGGTCACAAGCCCTAGAAATAGTCATGGCATCTTTCCCTTTGCTCTGTCCTAAAGCATGTTTGCACACTGACTTTCTTTGGGGAAAATGAAGTTTGCCTGTAGCCCTTCTTCATATTGATTCATCCTGCCTTCCTCCTTTCAACCTGGTACTATCCTTGCCCCCACTACAGTGTCCACCTTATCACTCTCCTCTAGCTACCTTTCCTCGGGTGGTCACAGCATCCAGACACCTCTTCCTTCTTCCCTGTCCACTGAATCTGCCAGTTCTCACTGCACTTCTCACAGCTGGCTGACCCAGAGAAATGGCCTCTAATGAATGGATTCACATTCTCTACCCATGGTGAATACTTCTCCTAGATAGTCCTACTCATCTTCATGTTCAGCAGATGACCTTGCCTCCCACATAACTGAGAAAATAGAATCCTTTAGACTCCAAGCTCTAAAGACATCAATATTGCCAATGATCCTTTTACCTCCTCAAAAAGGACATCCTGCTCTGCTACCTCTTGTTCTTCATCCCAATTTGTAACATCATCTTCAGGATTTTGTGCCATCAATTATCTCCTTTCATCTGCATCTCAATTTTTCCCTGTCTTCTCGGTCCTTTCTCTGTCTACACTCATGCCCAAGAAATGCCCCCCTCTTCATTCTGCCTCCCCTCCTTCCATCCTATTCTCAAGCCTCTCTGTAAAGCAGGCATTTCTTGCTGCCTTAATTTCTCATCCCCTCATTACTACCACATCACTGAAATGTCCCCCACTTTACCTACCCTCAGGTCCAAGGGCTTGTTTGGACATTTCTCTGCTTATTCCTCTCTCTGCAACACCATCTCTGCAGGTCTGAATGTTGCATTTTCATGTGTCCCATTCCACGGGCACCAATAAGAAGTATTTCTCCCATATATGTGATTTTTGTACCTCTATAGCCCAATGAGAAAAGTGCTGTCATGGTTGCTGGAGTGTGAGTCTACACTTCAAGACTTTGTGTTCTTTGAAGGCAAGGGCCCATATCTTGGTTATCCAGTATTCAGTTCTGGCAAGATAATCACTCGAAAACATGTTGTTATTTCATGGGTAGAATAAGAGAATGATATTTCCGTGATAATTTCTTTGATGACACATACACAAAAAGTATGAACAAAACCCTTGTGCTGGGCCCTTGCCCTCATGTTATTATTGTAAGATCACCGCTTCTAATCTGTTAAAAGGCCTCAGCAGGTCACTCCTTTGGACTAAGTAACTGCAGGGCCTTGTACATCTCAGTTACCTATAATGTGAAAGGAAGAAGAGGCAGGAGTAGACAGTCCTTGGTGTTATACCATATTCAAGCAACTATATTACTTTACCGGCATTAACTCAGGTAATCACTGAGGCGTTAACGTTTTAAAACACATTATTTTAGAAATGAAGAAATAAAGACCAAGAAAAGTTAAACAATTTGCCCATTGGAGATAGAGATAAAACAAGAGGCCTTGTGTGAATAATCATTGAAACTGAGTGATAGTTGCATGGGGGCTTTATTAAACTACCTCTATTTTTTTTTAAAGATTTTTTATTTAGTTACTTGACGACAGAAATCACAAGTAGGCAGAGAGGCAGGCAGAGAGAGAGAGGAAGGGAAGCAGGCACTCTGCTGAGCAGAGAGCCCGACGCGGGGCTCAATCCCAGGACCCTGAGACCATGACCTGAGCCGAAGGCAGAGGCTTAACCCACTGAGCCACCCAGGCGCCCCATACTACCTCTATTTTTAAATATATTTGCAGTTTTCCTGTAATAAAATGAGAAAACAAAAATGCTGTACAGTATCACTCAGCTAGTATATTAATTATCTATTGCTGCATAACAAATTACCCCAAATTTCTGCAGCTTAAGATAACAGCATTAATTATCTCTCAGTTCCTTTGGGTCAAGATCTGGGCACAGCTTCTCTGGGTGTTTCTGGTTGAGGGTCTCCCATAAACTGCAGTGTACTCCTCAGGGCTGTGGTCATCTCAAGACTCAGCTGGAGAGGTAGGGATCCATTGGAAACTCAGGCATCTCAGGGTCTCTGACTTTCGGTGGAAGTATCAGCTCTCTGCCACATGAGCTACTCCATAGTGCTAGACACACCAGGGCAGCTTGTTTCCTCTAATGTGAGGGCTCTAAAGAGAATCTTGGAAGTGGCATGCCATTACTTCTACCATATTCTATTCATTAAAGTGAGTCAGTGGGTCCAGTCCTCACCCCATGGCAGGGATTACACAAGGACATGGATACGAGGAGGGGGGGGATTAATGAGGATCCTTTTAGGCGCTGCCCACCACTGCTAATAAGTAGCCTTGTTAGGCCCTGAGACTTTTTCTTTGACACCAAATTCTATGTTTTTTTTTCCCACTGCTTGTAGCAACCTCATGGATTTACCATTGGCAAGTAACACCTCAGCTGCAATTAGCTTACCTGATTGACCCGCCAGAGAGTAGGTCTATAATGTAAATGTGACTCAGAATTATGAACATTTGGTGCTAGTTGGGAACAGAGCCCCAGAATTACGTGGCTCCAGAGGGGTACCCTTGCCATCAGGAAAATGGAAAGTGTCAGATGAGAAGCATGAATACCTCTACTGAGAAGTGCTCCCGTGGGAGCCCTGAGAGATAGCCATGGGAAGACAAGCAGCATGAGAACAATTAGAGCTTTCAGCAGGAGCATTGACTGAGGGCAGGGAACACTCTTATCTTTTTACCATTCACCCCTAGTAGGGTCTAGTGTACAGTAGATGGTCCTTGAATGTTTATGGGTGGAATGCATAAAATGAGAATGGGCAGAGGAAGTAGATGATGCCCTAAAAAGAGGTAGAGGCCATTAAGAGCAAGCCAGAGTCAGATCCATACTGAGGGTGTGGCCCGTGAAGTATGGGGACAGACTTACAGGAGAAGGTAGGTGACTCCTCCAGGGAAAGTCTCTGTGAGTGCTGGTGTAGGCCGAGCACCCTTCCCAGGAACTCTGACCACTCATTCATGGTTTCTGGTGGCAAGCAGACCTCCCACATGTCTCTTTCACCCAGTTCTTAGTAGAAGGGTGACTGACCCTGGGAAATAGCATGGGTCACTGGGGATAGGACTCCAGCAGAGGGCTTTCTACAGGTGTTTGCAAAGTGTGCTTCTCAGAGCCTCAGGATTTGCAGACATGCCTCAGAGGCTAAGAAGGTGAAGAAAGTTGAAAGAGAGGTCTCTGGACTCCCTATTTCTCCTTCCACAGGGCACAGTGCATCAATTGAGAGCCTGGATTCAAATTTTACCTCCATCAATTGCCAGCTGTGTGACTTCAGTCAAGTGACTTAACCACCCTGTGCCTTGACTGCCACTCTTGTAAAAGAGGTATGGTAGAGGTATTTATCTATTAGGCTATGTGAATAATTAGCCCATAATTAATAAATAATTAATTTGGAATTATGCCTGGTACACAGTAAGCACTCAAAAAATGTTAGCCATAAGAATAATGACATTGTTATTGTCATCATCTAGGAGAGTCACTGTCTCCGGGTGCATCTTACCAGAGGGCTGGCATGACAGGATCCTGTGCTTTCTCAGAGCAGCTTCAAGAAACCCTCCCCATGGAGAGTGGCCCCAAGGAAGTAGGGCCTTCTGCTTTCATCTCAGAGATGAGAGGCAGGCACAACGCTAGTCCCAGGAGGCACTGGGCAAGAGTAGGAGGATGGATTTCTTCTTGTTTTTGTTGTTGTTTTAATTTCAGAAGGCATTTCTCCAAGGGCTGGGGGAGGCGCAGGGACACTGCGCACCCAGGAGTCTGAGCGGCTGTGATTAGATGGCATTGGCCCAGCGGCGGCAGCTGCTAATCCTGACTATTAATTAGAAGACGTGGGAGAGAGTGCCAGCTCGCCAGCGCAGTTGAGCCTAGCAGCAGCTCTCTCCCTTCTTCTGCAGCCTAATCCCCTTCAAGACTGGGTAATGCTGGGCTCCAGGAGAAGCACCAGGTGGATGACACTTTTCATCAAGGCCCAGGGGACTTTGTTCCCCAAAGCAACCCTTCCACCCTTCCACTGAGACAGCAATTTACAGTTTTCCAAGCCTATTCGAACATACTATGGAGGCCTGAGATTTGCGACCGGGGCACATGACCAGGGCTCTTCCCAGGTGTTCCTATCCAGTGCAGACCTCTGCCTTATGTGCCATAACTACAAAGCCCTGCAGGACCCACTGATGATCTTGAGGGTCACCATGTTTGGCCCAATATTGTGGTCCCTGCAGGCAGGAATTTAGCTGGCCACACCTTGGGGACCCTTTCCTCTTGGAGTTCCTAGATGTTCCTGTCCAGCCGGACTCTACAGCCTGGTTGTCAAGATTCCCCAATCTTAGCTCCTACAGATTCCAACTGCTGACAGCAATGGTTTATTGGACCCATAGATTCACAGTTTATAAAGATAACCTCTCCGTTGAGAAAACCAACCAGTGAAAGCAATATGATGGAGCTGACACGTGGTTTCATACGAGCAGTTGAGGAACTGAAACACCCTGGATGTGCGTTCGGGGAGGCTTCCTTGTCGCGATTTGTCGTGATTTATCAATGTTTTACATTTACTTTTATGTAGTCATGTAGATGTGGGTTTTCTCTGCTGTGAAAATGATAAATAAAGCAATACAACAAAAAGTTTGAAAAAAAAAAAAGATAACCCAGTGCTTTTCTCATTTTCTCTTCATCACAGCTCTGAGAGCAAGTCAGGCTGGGGCATTAGGCTCTCATCCTGAAAGTGGACATGTTCACAAGGGTGAGACATGCTCAGGGCAGCGATCAGAATGACAGGGAGGGAACAGGCTCTAGGACCATGTCTGCTGACTTATCATCTCTACTTCCATTTTCTTCTAGTTGCCCTTTTGCCTGTATGGTCTTCCCCACTTGCCTCTGCCTACAGAGCACTTTTGTTTATTCACACCTAAGTCAAGTCTTTCCCCAAGTCTGCCCAGACTATACGGTGGTGTCCCCTAATCTCCTTCTTCCCTCCCAGATACCACAGGGTGTATCCTGCACCAGGAGAAGGTCACCAAGAGACCAGCTCCTGATAGAGGCAAAGGATGGAGAAAGAAGACAGTCTGGGGCTCTAGTCCTGGGTCTGTTTCTAGTTGGCTGTGTAACTTGACCAGGCCCCTCCTCTTCACTGATCTTCTGTTTAGTTTTCTCATCTATGAAATATGGGTATCCATCTATGGTGGGGATGAAGGTCAAAAATATTGGGAGGGAGGTATGGGAGAAGCCATGTGGAGCCACTAATTTCTGGGACCTCACCATTTGTAGGGTGATTTGGAACAGCCAATGGCAGCTGAAACATATGGAGCTGAGGCCTTCTTTTCTCCCTTCTCCATTTTCATCTTATCAGGAAGGACTCCTGGAGCTGAGTGAGAATTCAGCTGTCAGGAATGAAGATCCAGAATTTGAACAAGAAGATTAGAACATCCTAGACTGGAACTCTGGCTCAGTCACTTGGTAGCAGAGATGATGATGATGATAATGATGCTGATCTCGATACATTTGAATGCTGATCATTTTATGTGAGAGCTTTACACACATAATCTCAATTAAATGTATAGGAAAATAGAAAGTGTTTTAATCTGTTTTACAAATGAGAAAACAGAAGCTTATAGAAATTAGGTAATTTGCCATTCCTACCAACAGTGCACAAGAGTTGCAATTTCTCCATAAACCCTCCAGTGCCTGTTTTTATGTATTATGTATGCATAGTAGTCATCCTATTAGGTATGAGGTGGTATCTTATTGTAGTTTTGATTTGCATTTCCCTATAAACATATAATGTATCTTTATCCCCAGGGGTACAGGTCTGTGAATCGCCAGGTTTACACATTTCACAGTACTCACCATAGCACATACCTTCCCCAATGTCCATAACCCCACCACCCACTCCCGACGCCCCTCCCCCCCAGCAACCCGCAGCCTGTTCTGTGAGATTGAGTCTTTTATGGTTTGTCTCCCTCCCAATCCCATCTTCTTTCATTTATTCTTTTCCTACCCCCCAAACCCACGTTGCATCTCCTCTTCCTCACATCAGGGAGATCATATGATAGTTGTCTTTCTCCGATTGACTTATTTCGCTAAGCATAATACCCTCTCTAGTTCCAACCATGTCGAACATCTTTTCATGTGCTTATTGATTATTTGTACATCTTTTTTGGAGAAATGTCTATTCAAGTTCTTTGCCCATGTTTGAATTGTGTTTTTTTTTTCCTGCTTTTTTGTTGTCCTTGGGTTTTTAGAGGTCTCTCTATATTCTGGATATTAATCCCTTAAAAGATAAATGATTTGCAGATATTTTCTCTCATTCTGTCAGTTACATTTATTACTGTTGATAGTATCTTTTGATACACATTTTTAAATTTTCATGAAGCCCAATTTGTCTTTTTTCTTTTATTGTCCATGCCTTTGGTGTCATATCCAAGAAATTGTTAATAAATCCAATGTTATAAAGTTTTGTCCTATTTTTTTTCCAAGAAGTTTATAGTTTTAAGTCTGTTAGTTAAGATCAGATCCATTTTGAATTAATTTTTTTGTATAGTGTTACATAAGGGTTGAGCTACGATCTTTTGCATGTGGCTTCCAGTGTTCCTTGCACCATTTGTAGAAGACTGTCTTTTCCCCTTTGGTTTATGAATTTGGTTTCCTCAGTTGTTGTAGGCTATTCTAATTTCCTACTGGGTGGGTAGTGGTAGTCTGTGTTTTTTGAGGTACCACTCAATTTCACTTAAATTATTATACTGATATGTGCAGAGATTTTTTATAGTATTCCATTATTATTATTATTATTATTATTATGTGTGTGTGTGTCTACAGGGTCTGTAGTAATATCCCATATATAGTTCCTGGTATTAGTACTTTGAGTCTTCTCTATTTTTTCTTTGTCAGTCTTGCTTGATTTGTCAGTTTCCCTCATGTAAAAGAATCAACTTTTTGTTTCACTTATTTTTTTCCATTTTTAATTTAACTGATTTATACTGTGTTTTCTTCTGTTTTTAATTTAACTGATTTATACCGTGTTTTCTTCTTCTTTCTGCTTACTTTGTGTTTATTTTGCTCTTCTTTATTATATCAGAATATAACACAATATTCTAATATAGAAGGAGTTTAAATATTGATTTAAGACTTTTCTTTTTTTTCTAAAGTATGTATTTAGTGATATAAATTTATATTTATATAAATTTATATTTATGTATTTAGTGATATAAAACTGCTTTAGCTATGTTGTACACATTTTAGTATGTTGTATTTCAATTTTCATTCAGTTCACTGTATTTTTTAAAATTTCCTTTGACAGTTCCTCTTTGGCCCATGGGTTATTTAGAAGTGTATTATTTAGTTTTTAATGTTTGGAGATTTTCCAAATTATCTTTTTGCTAATGACTTCTAGTTTAATTACATTATGTTACAAGAACATATTCTCTATTATTCTAATTCTTTTAAATTTGTTGAAGTTTGTTTTATGGCTTAGGATACTGTCTATACCATACTAATATATATATGTACTATGGGAATTATAAAGATTGTGTGTTCTAATGTTGTTGGTGAAGTGTTTTATATAAATATCAATTAGACCTTATTGGTTGATTGTACTGTTGAGTTCTTCTTTATCCTTGATGATTTTCTATCGAGTTTTTCTATGAGTCGTTGAGAGAGAGATGTTGAAGTCTCAAACTATAATTGTGGATTTGCTTACTTTTCCTTTAAAGTTTATCAGTTTTGCTTCACATATTTTGCAGCTCTGTTCTTGGTGCACACATATATAGAATTGGTATATGTCTTTGTTATGGTCTGAATGTTTTTCCCCCCAAATTTACATTTTAGAATCTTAAGGCTAATGTGATGGTGTTGAAGGAGATGACTAGGTCATGAGGGTGGAGAGCTCATGAGTGGGATTAGTGGTCTTACAAAAGAGATTCCACAGACATACCTAACTCCTTTTACCATGTGAGGATACAATGAGAAGTCTGCAACCTATAAGAGGGCCCTTATTCAACCTGCTAGCACCCTAACCTCAAACTTCCAGTCTTCATACTATGAGAAGTAGATTTCTGTTGTTTATAGGATACCCAGTGTGTGATATTTTGTTGTAACAGTCTGAATGTACTAAAACAGTTTTTGGAAAATTAATCTTTTTTCATTAATCTTTTTTCATTATATAATGCCCCTCTCTGTTTCTGGTAATTTTCTTTGCTCTGAATTCCACTTTATTGGAGATAGATATGTATATACCTCCACCCTTGATCTCTGACTTCCTTGGATTAATGCTTGTATTATATATTTTTTCTCATCCTTTTATATTCTATCTACTTATGTAGTTATAGTTGAGGTGAGTTTTTATAGATAGTATATAGCTGAGTCATATTTTTAATACACTTTACAATCTCCATCTTTTAATTTGTACATTTAATCATTTACACTTAATGTAATTATTGATATGCTAGAGCTTAAACTTGTAATTTTATTATTTGTTTCCTGTTTGTTTTCTCTGTTTTATTCTTCCTGATTTCTTGTAGGTTAATTGAACATTTTTTTAGAATTCCATTTTGGTTTATCTGTAGTGTTCTGAACATATCTCTTTGTACGGATTTTTTAGTGGTTGTCGTAGATATTACGTTATGAAGATATAACATTACAGTCTACTGGCATGGCCATTTTATCCAGTTCAAATGAAGAAAATCTGCATTGCTTTCTTTATATCCCTGTTATCCTCTTTTTTTTAAGATTTTATTTATTTATTTGACAGACAGAGATCACAAGTAGGCAGAGAGGCAGGCTGAGAGAGGGGGTAAGCAGGCTCCCCACTGAGCAGAGAGCCTGATGAGACCCTGAGATCATGACCTGAGCCGAAGGCAGAGGTTTAACCCACTGAGCCACCCAGGTGCCCCTGTTTTCTCCTTTTTAAACAAAATATAATTGTTTTAAATATTTTACCTACATACATTTAGAACTACACCAGACAGTGCTATTTTTTATTCAGCCATCAAACATAATTTAGATAAACCAAAAGAAGAAAAACAGTATACTGAATTTACCCATATTTTTCCTCATTATATTCTTGCTTTCTGATGTTCCCAATTTCCTTATTTCATTGTTTTGTTTCTGTTTAGAAAATTTTCTATACCCATTCTTTTAGAATAGAATTGCTGGCACCAAATTCCCTTAGACTGAGACTGTCTTGATTTACTTTCATTCCTGAAAGATAATTTTGTTAGGTATGGGATTCTAGGTTGACAGTTCTTTTTTTTTTTTTTTTCTTTTTTTTCCCATAGCACTTAATAATGTGCTCCTTTCTTTTGGATTTTTTCTTATGAGAAATATGATGTAATTTTCATAGTCTTGCTTCTTTGGGTAAGGTATTATTTCTCTCTCACTTCTTTTGGGATTTGCCTTTAGTTTTCAGAAGTTGACTATGATGTATTGTAGCATGGATTTGTAGAGGGGTTTCTTCTTTAGGTCAATCACATGCCTGAATTCGTAGGTTTGTGTCTTATGCTAAATATGGGGACATTATTAGTCACTATTATTTTAAGCACCTTTTAAACCCTGCTTCCTTTCTCCTGTCCCTCCAGAATTCCAGGGACATAATTGTTAGATCATTCCTATTGTCCCACAAGTCCTTTAGTATCTGTTCTTTTTTTTTTTCCCCCAGTATATTTTTTCTCTCTCTTGTTCGGATTGGGCATTTTCTATGGCTCTGTCTTCCAATTAATGAATTTTCTCTTCTGCTCCTTCCATTTTTCTTTTTAGACCATTCATTGGATTTATTTCGATTATTGTACATTTTAGTTCTAAAACTTTAATTCTATTTCTTATAGCTCTTTCTGAGACTTTCTATGTTTCATTTATTTCAAGTATGCTTATAATTGCTTATTGAAGAATTTTTATGATGGCTGAATTAACATTTTTTCCAGGTAATTCTAACATCTCTGTTATATTTAGTGCTAACATGTATTCATTGTCTTTTTCATTTGGTTTGAGATCTATCTAGCCCTTGATACGACAAGTGATTTTCTATTGAATCCTGGATATTTGGGGTATGATGTTAGAAGACATTGAATTTCATGTAATCGCTCTACTTTAGCTAGCTTCCTCTAATACCACCCAGGTAGAGGAAGAAGGGTATGCCACCTTATTACTGCCAGGTGTAAGTAGAAGCCCGGTTCCCTTACTTGGCCAATACTGACACCCAAGGGAATGCCCTTGTTATAGTTGAGTAGGGGTGGAAACTCCCCTTCCTACTAGGCCTCTACTCCCTAGTTGGAAGGTATTGGGGCACGTCATTACTGTTTCAATCATGGTCTACACTAACACAAATTGTAGAAAGAGTGAGCTTGTTTCCTCTTGGCAGATAATGCTGAAATGAACTCCCAACTTCCTCTTCAACCTCTCTAACATACCCCAGCAGCGAGTTGGGGCACTTCAATATACCCTAGCAAAGTAAGAAATCTAGGCTCCCCACTCTGCTTTTGCTGACATGGGTAGGGGTGAGGCTACAGGTTTTTTTTTTTTTTCTTTTTTTCTGTAGCATTTGGTTGGAGTAGAGTGGTTATTGTTTAAAAGTTATTTTGTCTGGGGGAGGAGTCAAGATGGCAGAGAAGTAGCAGGATGAGACTAATTAAGGTAGCAGGAGATCAGCTATATAGCTTAACTAAAGATTGCAAACACCTACAAATCCAACGGGAGAAAAAAGAGAAGAAGAACAGCAATTCTAGAAACAGAAAATCAACCACTTTCTGAAAGGTAGGACTGGCTGAGAAGTGAATCCAAAGCGACGGGAAGATAGACCGCAGGGGGAGGGGCCGGCTCCCACCAAGCGGCGGAGCAACGGAGCACAAAATCAGGACTTTTAAAAGTCTGTTCCTCTGAGGGACATCACTCCAGAGGCTTAACTGGGGTGAAGCCCATGTGGGGTCAGCGTGGCCTCAGGTCCAACAGGGTCACAGAAGGATTGGGGGTGTCTGAGTGTCCCAGAGCTTACAGGTATTAGAACAGGGAAGCTGGCTACAGAGACAGAGCTGAGGAGTGACTCTCAGCTCGGGGTTACCTTGACCCGGTCGCAGTCTTGGTCAGCTCGGAGCGCGGCCAGGGCCAGGGTGACGGGAGTAATTGGGCGCTGTTCTCTGAGGGCGCACTGAGGAGTGGAACCCCGGGCTCTCGGCACATCCAGGCCAGAGACTGGGAGGCCTCCATCTTCATTCCCATCCTCTGGAACTCTACGGAAAGTGCTCAGGGAACAAAAGCTCCCGAAAGCAAACCCAAGCAGATTACTCAGCCCGGCCCCTGGTAAGGGCGGTGCAACGCCGCCTGGGGCAAAGACACTTGAGAATCACTACAACAGGCCCCTCCCCGAGAAGATCAACAAAAAACCCAGCCGGGACCAAGTTTACCTACCAAGGAGTGCAGTTTCATAACCAAGGAGAGCAGCGGAATTCCAGAGGAGGAGAAAGCAAAGCATGGAACTCATGGCTTTCTCCCCATGATTATTTAGCCTTGCAGTTAATTTAATTTTTTTTCTTTTCATTTTTTTTTCTCTTCCTCTGCCAATTTTTTTTAACGTTTACCCTTTTCTTTTTTAACATTTTTTAAACTAGTTTAACTAATATATATATTTTTTCTTTTTTATATTTTTTCTTTATTCGTTTTCTTTTTTTTAATTGTTTCTTTTTTTTTTCTTTTCTTTCTGAACCTCTTTTTATCCCCTTTCTCCCCCCTCAAGATTTGGGATTTCTTCTGATTTGGTTAAAGCATATTTTCCTGGGGTTGTTGCCACCCTTTTAGTATTTTATTGCTCCTTCATATACTCTTATCTGGACAAAATGACAAGGCGGAAAAATTCACCACAAAAAAAAGAACAAGAGGCAGTACCAAAGGCTAGGGACCTAATCAATACAGACATTGGTAATATGTCAGATCTAGAGTTCAGAATGATGATTCTCAAGGTGATAGCCAGGCTCAAAAAAGGCATGGAAGATATTAAAGCAACCCTCTTGGGAGATATAAAAGCCCTTTCTGGAGAAATAAAAGAACTAAAATCTAACCAAGTTGAAATCAAAAAAGCTATTAATGAGGTGCAATCAAAAATGGAGGCTCTCACTGCTGGGATAAATGAGGCAGAAGAAAGAATTAGCGATATAGAAGACCAAATGACAGAGAATAAAGAAGCTGAGCAAAAGAGGGACAAACAGCGACTGGACCACAAGGGGAGAATTCGAGAGATAAGTGACACCATAAGATGAAACAACATTAGAATAACTGGGATTCCAGAAGAAGAAGAAAGAGAGAGGGGAGCAGAAGGTATATTGGAGAGAATTATTGGAGAGAATTTCCCCAATATGGCAAAGGGAATAAGCATCAAAATCCAGGAGGTTCAGAGAACCCCCCTCAAAATCAATAAGAATAGGTCCACACCCCGTCACCTAGTAGTAAAATTTACAAGTCTTAATGACAAAGAGAAAATCTTAAAAGCAGCCCGGGAAAAGAAGTCTGTAACGTACAATGGTAAAAATATTAGATTGGCAGCAGACTTATCCACAGAGACCTGGCAGGCCAGAAAGAGCTGGCATGATATATTCAGAGCACTGAACGAGAAAAACATGCAGCCAAGATACTATATCCAGCTAGACTATCATTGAAAATAGAAGGAGAGATTAAAAGCTTCCAGGACAAACAAAAACTGAAAGAATTTGCAAATACCAAACCAGCTCTACAGGAAATATTGAAAGGGGTCCTCTAAGCAAAGAGAGACCCTAAAAGTAGTAGATCAAAAGGAACAGAGACAGTATACAATAACAGTCACCTTACAGGCAATACAATGGCACTAAATTCATATCTCTCAATACTTACCCTGAATGTTAATGGGCTAAATGCCCCAATCAAAAGACACAAGGTATCAGAATGGATAAAAAAAAAAACAAAAAACAAAAAACAAAACAAAACAAAACCCACATATATGTTGCCTACAAGAAACTCATTTTAAACCCGAGGACACCTCCAGATTTAAAGTGAGGGGGTGGAAAAGAATTTACCATGCTAATGGACATCAGAAGAAGGCAGGAGTGGCAATCCTTATATCAGATCAATTAGATTTTAAGCCAAATACTATAATAAGAGATGAGGAAGGACACTATATCATACTCAAAGGATCTGTCCTCAAAATGTTGAAAATAGAACTACCCTATGACCCAGCAATTGCACTGCTGGGTTTTTACCCTAAAGATACAAACGTAGTGATCCGAAGGGGCACGTGCACCTGAATGTTTATAGCAGCAAGGTCTACAATAGCCAAACTATGGAAAGAACCTAGATGTCCATCAATAGATGAATGGATAAAGATGTGGTATATATACACAATGGAATACTATGCAGCCATCAAAAGAAATGAAATCTTGCCATTTGCGACGACGTGGATGGAACTAGAGGGTATCATGCTTAGCGAAATAAGTCAATCGGAGAAAGACAACTATCATATGATCTCCCTGATATGAGGGAGAGGAGATGCAACATGGGGGGTTGAGGGGGTAGGAGAAGAGTAAATGAAACAAGATGGGATTGGGAGGGAGACAAACCATTAGTGACTCTTAATCTCACAAAACAAACTGAGGGTTGATGGGGGGAGGGGGGTTAAGGGGGGTGGGGAGGGCATGTACTATGGTGAGTGCTGTGAAGTGTATAAACCTGGCGATTCACAGACCTGTACCCCTGGGGATAAAAATATATGTTTATAAAAAATAAAATAAAATAAAATTAAATTAAATTTTAAAAAAAAGTTCTTTTGTCTGTCTACATTGTTCTTTTTTGTTGTTCTTTGGCTGAAGAGAGCAGGGGAGCAGTGTCTAGATTTTTTATGTATATTTGTATGTTTGTTTATGTATTCGTTGGTATTTCTATGTTGCTGATTTCTTCAGCTCCAAATCAGAAATGTATGACACGAAAAGGACACCAAGGAAACTCACCAACTGTTTTTAGTGGGAGAAATGGGGAAAAGTATGTGTAGCTCATGAGAACCCCAGACATATTTTTTTTCCAGAGGTAAATTTAGGTAGTCAAATTTAGGTAGACAAATTCCCAGAAGACTGTGCAAAAAGTATATGAAACAGTAACAGGAAATATGGGACTAAGTCTTTCAATCCAGCAACTTTTTAGATGGTCATTATTTTTCCAGCGAGAGGATCAAGGAGTCCTCATTTTTCAGTACCTCTTAACTCATGGTCCATGGATAATCTATTAGAATGTGAGCTGTATGTAACCTTCCTCTGAAATTATATGTTAAGTAGTTTAGCTCACATATAAATGCATTTATCTATACAGGAGACAAATTTTCAAATCTATTCTCATGGCCTCTTAAATTCAAGACTGTCATAGGAGCTCTAAATGTTATCTTTTGCTCCAAACACCATCAAAATGCTTCATTTACTGACCATTTTGCCTTCTTTTGCTGTGTTATTATTCCATTATTATTATTCCATTCAGAGGCTCAGGTTATTAGTCCAACAAATGTCATTATGAGGATATTGCTGAGAATGTTTTCCTCTGCAGCATGATGTCTTCTTCCTGAAGACCCATGGGAAAAATTTCTCTGGGGGCCTTAACATTAGGAAAAACTGTTCTGGTTTTCTACTTATAATTGGCATTCTTTGAGAAAAACATTTTCCCTATTATGGACAGTTTACTTCTTATAACTTTGTTTTAACCATCCTTGTTTTGGCTCTTGGGAATTTCAGAGTCACTCTTTGGAGTTGTCTATAGCAAGAGTATCAGGTTTTATGATCTGCTTCTGATGGTCTATAAGTTTACTTCATTTTTCCTTCCATACTTTCCTCCCATGGTCTTTTTTTTTTTTTTTTTTTTGTCCGCTCTCATGGCCTTCTTAAGCCAGTATCTCCCTTGACTATTTCATTCTTTTGTACTGTGAATATATTATAAGCATCCTCAAATAACTATAGTAATAGGCGGGGATAAATATATAGATTGATGTACAGATAGACAGATAAACTTATCTCTCCAGCAGTATTGGGGTCCACCCCACCTAGATGTCATGGCTTCAGCACAGCATTTAAGCTGCTCATGCCCAGCCATCACACCCCAGCCATCACGCCCCAGTTGCCTTTTTATTGCTGCATGTAGATGCAAGGGAAGAAGGCTTGTCCTGAGGCTGAAGTGCTGCTGCAACTAACAACTCCCAAGTGGGCTGGTTTGAGGCTGATGAGATAAGAAGGTAGATAGGAGATAGATATAGTGATATCTATGTATCTTAATAAGGAGATAGAATGAGTGATAAGTCTTGGAATTTCCTTTCTGTCTCTTCCCATCAGTACTACCCACTTGCTGGTCTCCTCCTCACCATAACAGCCAGAGACCCTCCTTTGAAAGTAGGCTCTAATTATGCAGATGGAAGGGAGAAATTCCCCTTTTTCCTATATGTCCTTTAACCTAGGACATTTCAAGGAATCATTTTCAATTCACTCTTCTCCTTACTCCTGCCCCTTGTCAGCCCATAGACAATGCAGGCAGAGAACTATGGTTCTCTAGGTGACATGGCTTCTTGTGTTGTGCATGAAGTAAGGTAGTGCTTATGTCTGGGCTTTCTAGTTGCCCAGAAAAACCATGGACACCTTGGCAACTTGCCATACTCTTTCTAGTATCTAGACTTCATGTCTTCTCCTGTGGAATGGAGTAATAAAATATAAACTGCCTCATAGGGTTATAGTTAACATGTAACCTTACCTGTAATACTTACAGGTAATGATTAAATTGAATAATGAAAGTACAATTGCTGTGTAAGCTATAAATTGTTACACAAATGTGGTTAAGTTATTGTTGTTATTATCGTAACCCCTAAACATTCCTATTCTTTTCTCACGATGGGGCTTAGCTCACACTGTTCATTTGGAGTGCCTTGCTCTACTGGTCTCATTCCAGATCTCCCCTGCCCCAAGTAATCTCTCTCCCCAACTAATACTCTCTCAATGAAGTATTTACCCTTCTTCCATTTCATGTTTTTTTTTCTGTAAGAACTTAAAGAACTGAACTAGTTCTCAAAGTATAGCACACATAAGAATCTCCAGATGTACTTATAAGAATACAGATTCTTAAATCTCGCCCTATTTCTATCAGGCCTCTCTGATGATTCAATGGTCCTACCACTAAGCCCCTTACTAAGAGAGGATAAGATGCCATGGGAAGGAAGTATAGATTTGTGTGTTGGTTTACCATGGCTGCCATACCAAAGTTGTCACAGACAAGGTGATTTCAACAACAGAAACTCATTTTCTCACAGTTTTGGAGGCTGGAAGCCCAAGATTTAAGTGTCAGCAGGGTTGGGTTCTTCTAAAGGCCATTAGGGAAGGATCTGTTTCAGGCCTCTCTCCTTAGCTAGTAGATGGCCATTGTCTTCCTGTGTCTTCATATCATCTTCCTTCTGTGCATACAACTGAGTCCAAATTTCCCCCTTTTCATAAGGACACCAGTAATACTGTGCTATAGTTCACACCTATGACTTCATTTGAACTTAACTATCTCTATAAAGACTCTATCTCCAATATGGTCATATTCTTAGTTATTGAGGGTTAGGATTTTAACATATGAATCTTAAGAGGGAACACGATTCAGCTCATAGTAGTTAGACACCTGAGGCAAGGTTTCTGACAAACTTTTATTACAAAGGGATAGGACTTCAGTATCCATTAAGATTGAATTCAACTGAAAGTAACAGAAAACCAACAGCAGTGGCTTAACAAAAATAGACATTATTTTTTCACCCAACAGGAAATTGAGGATGGCAGTCTAGGTTTGGTTCAGTAGCTTCACAATGTCATGTAGAAGCCTGGCTTCTTTTATCTTTCTGCCCTGCCATCCTTCTCATGTGGCTTTCTTCAAATATTATGACATGAATGCTGCATCCCTAGCTATCTCTTATCTATTCTTATCAGGAGAAAGGGGTTCTTTGTGGAGGCAAAGTATGTTTCAGCTGAGCCAGCTATTACATATATGTGTGCATATTTATATATATGTACATAAATAATATAATAACCTTCCTGGAAATATTGACTTTCATCTTTTTGGTTGTAGGTAAGAGGAAACATGCCAGGGGAATCAACAAGGGAGGAAGATGCAAGAGCTAACATGGACAAGGTCAAATGTTAGAGATCAGAAAAAAACAAACAAGGGAACAAAAGAAAATGAAAATGAGGAGATGTGAAAAAGGGGATGGGGTCCCAAACAGGGGGTGTAGGTGATCAGCGTGCCTCATAAAAAACCCAGGAGCAAGAATGGAGTTTAGCCTTGTGAAATGAACATTCTGTAGAATCTAGCCCAGGACCAAAACTTGTTGCAGCAAGACAAGGTCTGGATTTGTGTTCCCAGGTTGAAGCAATTAGCTGACCTTGTCCAAGAGGTAGTTGCCAGTACCAACTCCTCCTTCATGAATTAATTGTCCTATAGCTTGTATCTGCAGCACTGAGATCTCCCCTGGGTTAATCTCTGGAATTTCTGGTCCTGATGAAATGGTGCCAGACAGGAAGAGGCAGGGATGCCCACTCACAACACAGATTCTTTCCCACAATGCTCCAGGCTGAGACAAGTGAGAAATTATACCTTGATATGTTTCTTCCTTAAAATGTCCTATGATGATGACTGTGTAGTGTCTAATCTACTCTTCAGAAATCATGGTGGCTGCTGCTGGTATATGCCATGATGTTTGGGTGGGGACAGACTGAGAGCACAGTAAGAAGGTGACTCAGCTGTGGCTCCCCTCTGAGCAGCACCAGGAGCTGAGATTACCTCTCCTTCCAGGAGATTTCTTCTCTTCGGCCTGTAAGCCCCGAGTCTCAATCAACCAGAGGAAGGCTGTCATCTGAGGTCAAAACATGCATTCTTCAGTTCATCCATCAACTCTTTGAAAGATGTAGAGAAAGGTAGGATGATGTGGGTCAGTATGCGAGTCCCTCAATGGGGCTCTAAGGCTGGTGAACTTTGGACCTTCCCTGGACTTCATCTTTGCTAGCATAAGAGACTTTTCTACCAGGTGGGCCCTGTGAAGTGAGGTTTAAGGGTAGCAGATGGTCTTGTTGGAAAGGCTTATGCACAAACATTGTTTGTATGAACAAAGAGGGATGCCAGGTAGTGGAGAATGACTGGGAATCTGAGGTCTTCCACCTACCTGTGAGAAGCCCCATGCAAGTCATTTCTCCTCTTTGGCTTGATCTTAATACTTCCTTCAAGCTCCAGGACACTGTTCTTCTTTTCCTCACTGGATTTCAGCCCCACATTCTTTCATTTTGGCAGTAGAAATAGGGGGTGGAGCATGCATAATGGGCTAAAACAAGCTAAGAGATTGCACATGCAACATAAGCTCAAGAAAGGTCCAGCTGACAGGTACACAAGTGTCTCTAATAGGAGGTGATGAGTACCAATCAAAGGGTGTCACCAAGGTCCTGGAAAGTGAAGCTGACGATTTGTGACTCTCTGGAGGTTTCGTTTACAGTCAGTGGGGCCCCAGCTCTTAAGCTGATGCCCAGCATTAGAGCTTCAGGACTTGGGGAAGTAGGAGATGTCTGACCAGGATAAGAGCACCAAGGGAGGGAGAGCCCAGACCCTGGGTCTGGAAGGATGTCTGACACTGAGCACTGAGCTCCTCCAGATGGAGCAGCCTAGTCATGCTGAAAGGACTTCCTAAA
Organism: Lutra lutra; assembly: GCF_902655055.1. Classification (NCBI taxonomy): domain Eukaryota; kingdom Metazoa; phylum Chordata; class Mammalia; order Carnivora; family Mustelidae; genus Lutra; species Lutra lutra. Next base: position 43,716,478 of record NC_062279.1, on the reverse strand, counting down.
ATTCTCAAAGCCTGAGATGTGAGTCGGGGTGTCTCAAATTCAAAGCCCTCCAAGGTAAAGGCAAGTAACAAGAATGAGTAAAGCAGCCAGGTCTGAGAAAAAAATCTTTAAGAGTCCTCTCTTTGGAAAAGAAGCAGAAACAGTTTTACGTGCTTCAAGGACATCGCTCTTCCCCCTTTATTGAAATATTAGGTCTCTAGGTCTATTTTTGTTTCCCCAATTTTAATAGATTTTGTGGCATAGAGAAATGTTTCTCTCCCATAAGAAAAAAGCATATGTGTAATTTTTTTGTTAAATGGCAAATCATGTTGGCCCTCCATCCAGAAGTGATGAGGATTGCGGAAAATTGCAGAGTGTGTCCCCTGAACTGTTTAAAGGGAACCTACTGCTACTTCTTAATACCCCTAAATTTCCATCATGCTGAAGGTCAACTCAGTGCTGACTGACCTTCAGATTTTTTGAAGTAAGTAAAAATCTAGACTTTGTATTATGAAATCTCCAAATATTTAAGTGTTGGCTTTTAAAAAAAAGAAACCTAAACAAAACAGATCAAGAGGCTGTCGGTCTGTGTTTTCTATTACTGTTAAGGGACACTGGCACCAGCTTTGAGGAACTGGGCAGTGGTCAGGGTGGGGGCTGACCCTGATTACTGAGTTGCCCTAAAATAACAGATTACATAAAATATGTTGCTTATATGGCATTCATCACTTAATGCATTCAAAAGGCATAGCTTTTCGCAGGCACCCCTCAAACACTCCACTTCACTAGGCAGTATCGACAGGTACCTGCAGATATCAGCTGCCTGGAGTCCACTAGAATTTCCCAAGTGTGTGTAAAGCTTGCGTGGGAGAAAGTAAAATATTTTGACATTAGGCTGAGCTTCTCTATTTTCCAATATACTATGCATCCCATTCCCCCTAGGAATCAATGCTCATGAATTCATTAAGTCCAGGGACTGTGATATTTTGCCGGAATATAAAAAACAATTGTCTCCAACCAGAACATAAATTGCAATGTGGAAAAACTTTTGTAATTTAATTTTCTAGCGAATATAAAGAGGATCTACGTGACTGTAGCTCCAATGCACTAATAATAGGATGCAAATGAGATAGGAACATATTCATACTCAGGAGGTGGGTGGGAGGGAGACAGCTTGCTGGCTAGAAGAAAGGACACCCCTTGTCCATTCCATATCTGTGGCAAAGCCAATAAAAGCAAAGTGAACTGAGTGCCTTGGCTATTAATTACTGATTGAATATTAAAAGGCATATTTCCTACAGCTGAGATCCAGCTTGGTTAATTTAACTGTAAGAGACTCATGTGCGCTCGCACATGCACGTGCATGCTGTGATTTGTGGAGGCTTCCAGCCGCCTATGTAGGCAGCTGAGCAAACTATCCTCTGCTGGCTCAGCCTGTGTCTACATGGGCAACCCAGCTTGCTCAATTATATTGAAGACTTTTTAGATTAGTCAAACAACTCTGATTTTTTTTTTTCCTGAGCAATTGGGGTTAGAAGATAAGTTAAATCTGTATTTTTATGAAATATAAAATTAGCCATTCCTTCTCTTAAGGACTGTCTGTGAGTTAGATCCTAGAGAAACACAATTTTGTGAGGTCCTTTGAGGAAGTCCTGGGTGTCCCTCATGGCTGACAGGTGATGCTGAGAGCTGATGCCTAAGAACACTGCTTCCCACCCTGCCCTCCTAGGTGAACTCCACACCTTGGGCCCTAGGCTCCTGATGGGAGTGGGGGAGGAAAGATCCATGGGACTGCAAGCTTCGCAGAGGCCTTAAAAGTCATGATGTGAAAACTGAGGTCTAGAGAGAAAACCCGTCCAATGTCAACTACTCAACCCAGGGCTTCCATGTTTTCTCTTAAAGTCTCTGTCCCTGCTATGCTCCACTTCGGCCCTCTAGGGCAAGTCCTCTCTAGGTTAAAGTATTTGGACTTTTGGCCTTTTTTTTTTTTTTTTTTTTTTTTGGTCTCCCTTTGTCTTTGGAGAAGCTTTTAGATTCTATTACAACAGTTGTCTATGAGGCTTGACTTTTAGCAGCTAGAGTCAGAATATAGAGTCATCTGGGAAGTTGAGATATGGGCTCCACCCCACCACAAGACCCAGTTAGGTGACAAGGGGAGCTACCTCGGAGTTGTCTAGAGGACATGGAGTTGGCTGGCCATTGTTGAAGAAAGGGAAAGTTTTCTGCACCTGTATTTAGTAACTCCTTTTGTGCTTCCCTCACAGTTCCATTCACCCACTCCCTGGCCAACTCAGCTACCCTTCTTTCTGGAAGAGCTGAGTGCTTTGTTGTTTGAGAGAAACCCACTTGATTAATGATCAACGAATTAACGAATCTAGCAGGGAGAGATACATATGTATAATACAACTGGCCCTTGAACAACACAAGTTTGAACTGTATGGGTCCACTTACATGCAGATTATTTTCACAGTATAGTACTGTAGATGTATTTTCTCTTCCTTACGATTTTTTAAATAACATTTTCTTTTCTCTAGCTTAATTTACTATAAGAATACAGTTGTATAATACACACAACATACAAAATATGTGTTAGTGGACTATTTATGTTATGACAGTAAGGCTTTCTGTCAACAGTAGGCTAAGTTTTAGGGGAGCCAAAATTTACATGCAGGTTTTTTACTTTGCAGGGGTTGGTACCCCAACCCCCATGATGTTCAAGGGTCAACTGTATACACATTCAGAGGGCTATATATATATATATATATTCAAAGGAGCATTAATCTGAGTGTGTCAGATCCTTAATTTGTTATATACTAATATGTATTGTATTGTATGTATTATATATATGTGCATGTGTGTGTGTGTGTGTGTATAATATGTGTGATATATATATGTCATATGTATAATAGATACAGGCACTAACATCAGACCTGGTTTGAGTCCTTAGCTCCAGTACTTATTAGCTGTATGGCCTTAGGTAAGGTACTTAGTACTTCCTTGTCTCTGCTTTCTTATACATAAAACTAGAAATAACAATCTAGGTTGCTGTTAAGATTAAATGTAAACTACTTAGAATAGTGCCTGGCACGTTGGAAGCATCTGCAAACATTCATCACTAATAATATTAGTGTATTGTTCCCTTCAGAAGCATCTGCATTTTAAAAGTGATCTGACAGTGAGAAGGCAAGGTTTAACTCAATAGAATGTTTAGCCTGATCATGAACACTTGGATATCAGGTGCCATCAAAAAGTATTTACTTTTTAGGATAGGCCTATTGGAGCATGCCCAACATCCTCCTACACTAGACCTACGAACAATGACAAGCAGTGGATACCCAGAATGGGCCAGATGTGGCTATCTTTGTGAACCACAGATGGGTCCAAGAGAGAGAAGGCTGGTGAAAAAAAGTTTGGGAGTCAGAGAAAGTTGGAAACAGCCAAGGTCTTCAAGCTCCTAGAGTTTCCCCCTCTCCCTCTCAGACTTTTTCCAGCCATAAGCAGTTCTATTTTTCAGCTTTGGTTTTTGCCTGACATTTGAAGGATGAGCTATTAACGGTACTAAATTAATAACGGTTATAGAGTATATTTGAGAAGATCATAAAAAAATCAGTAATGTCATCATGTCAAGCAAAGTTTCTGATGTTTTTTTTTAAATTATGCATGTCTTTTATTTTTTTTCCTTCCAACATTGATCCAGAGCTTTCAGAGGGACATTAATCTACCTGACCACATCAGAATCCTTAATTATTCACGTCTAGCAATATATCTAATTCTACAGAGATTCCCCATGGATTTGCCATTGTTGGGGTGGAGTTTGGCAGCTCAGCTCTGCTCTTATTGCTCAACCCATCCCAGCCCAGCACTGTACCCTCCTCAATGATGCACAGCTGTCCCCCAGGCTTCTGCTTTGCTCTGGTGCACACAGACACCCAGGCTTATGGTTCAGGGAGATAAAATTTCTCCTAGTGTGAGAAGTGGGTGAAAACTCATAGGTGATAACTAAAGAGGAAGTTCCTCTTTGGGGAAGGACCAAAAGGGGCTGAAGGAAATATAGTAACTTTAACAGGTATGTGACCTCCTCTTCAGGTCATGAAACTTGACTTCTACTTGTGCCCTGGCAAAATGAGGTCTGCAACTATTTCACCAAGATATAGATGGAGGATGACCAGTTAGTCACACAGACAAAGACGTTATAGACCAACAGCCCTGAGGAAGTGCAGAGCAAAGAAGTAGTGATGCTGGCAATGTTGGTCATGATAGGAGACTGAGTCCTTCTGTGCCTGCTGGACCCTGTGAGGACACGTGAGTGGTGAGGCCCTCCCAGGGCTGAGAGTGGTGGACAGGGTTGCCTAGTTTCACAGCATAAGGACTTTTTATTGGAGAGAGCAACCGTCATGCTATTGTTTTGAATAAAGCCTTCACGCAGGCAACTTTTGAATGTTCTCAGGAAGATAGGGAGAGAGGCTGGGTTCAACAGTTCACTTGGCAATGTGAGTTAACTCCAACAACCTCCTCTGTCCTCCGATTTCCTCTTCCTTTCCATAGGCAAGAAGAGCAATCAGAAAAGTCTGTCTTCCTCTCTCTCTCTCCTTTGTCCTGCTTCCTCCCTATATTTTCTCTTTCCTCTCCCTCAACCTCATTTTTCTTGCTCTCCTTCACTCTTTTTTTTTTTTTAATTTTTTTTTTTATTTATTTGTCAGAGAGAGAGAGGGAGAGAGAGAGCGAGCACAGGCAGACAGAATGGCAGGCAGGGGCAGAGGAAGAAGCAGGCTCCCTGACGAGCAAGGAGCCCGATGCGGGACTCGATCCCAGGACGCTGGGATCATGACCTGAGCCGAAGGCAGCTGCTTAACCAACTGAGCCACCCAGGCGTCCCATCTCCTTCACTCTTTCTCCAGTCCCCATGTGGTCCTTCAGTTTCATTCAACAGGCACCTGGTGAGATTCTGTCTCTGTGCTTTGGGGAGGGGAAATTGCTGGTATTGGGAAGCTTGTAGTATAGCTGGGATAGATAGGACTCATACAGAGGAGTGGGACCAAAAGCTAATCTGTATGCTCATTGCTGGCACTGAGTCATCTGGACACCTGCTTGAAATGATTTTTGCCTGAAAACCCAAAGGGTTTCCCATAGAAAATGATTAGGAGGTTTTGCAAATTGACAGTTAACTCCACAATAGTTGAATTTGGGCTCTTCAAAGGAAGGTAGGTCAATTATTGGCCGCTAAAACTACCTTTTTTTATAGACAGGAAACTGACAATAAGCAAAGGAACAGTAGGAATCCCTGGGCTCTTCCTGGGCATGAGTTGATGGACTGGAAAGGGAGAGGGATGGAGGGATACTTTTGGTGGGGGAGGTACTATGAGGAACCAATCAAATGTTCTCAGTTCATCACTAGTTCTTTTTTTTTTTTTAAAGATTTTATTTATTTATTTGACAGAGAGAGATCACAAGTAGACAGAGAAGCAGACAGAGAGAGAGGAGGAAGCAGGCTCCCCACCGAGCAGAGAGCCCGATGCGGGGCTCGATCCCAGGACCCTGGGATCATGACCTGAGCAGAAGGCAGAGGCTTTAACCCACTGAGCCACCCAGGTGCCCCCATCACCAGTTCTCAGAATAGATACTAGATATATTTTTGTAACTGAATGAATGAATGAATGAATGAAAGTATGGAAGGAAGCTATGCTCACCCCTAAACCACCAACACTGCATGAATGAAAGTATGAAAGTTTGCCTGGAATGAAACGCTTGAACTGTGGGCACTATAATAGACATGACTATCCACAGGCCTTAAAGTATTGAGCAATTGCAGTATTCAGCAAGAGGGGTGGGCTAGGAAGGAAGAGATGACAAAACCAATGCTCACAGCCATGGCCAAATCAATCTGCATCAGGAAGAGAAACTGGCAACGGTTGAAATTTCCAATTCTACCTGGACAGCTTCAGAAAATACTGATGCCTACACGTCATCCTTGGAAACTGTGATTGAATTGATCTTGGTGTCACCTAAACTTTAGAAATTTTAGGAGCCCTCCCGATGATTCTAATGTGAAGACAAATTTAGGAACCATCAGTTTAGAAGGCAATAAAATAGGACTAATTGGAATCTGTGTGTGCATTAGAAACTTATGGTGGGATGTTTGATTGAATTACCTGTAAAGAAATCTACTTTCCAAAGAAAATTAGAGGCCTGAGAATTTAGGGATTTTTTTGACCAATACACTGGTTCTGGATGTCTGGCTATAGCTCCCCATGGCCTTCCTTGTGTTTAGCATGACTTTACATAATCCTGGTCTCAAGTCACAATGTCAAGTCTCAACCCTTTAATTACTGAGCTATGAGACCCTAAGCAAACAAGTGGTAACTTTTATTTCTCACCTACTCTCTCAGGCATAGAGAGAGCCATATTTACACAAATTATATAAGTTAATGTTCATAGTAACCCTGAGAGGTAGGAACTCTTGGTATTCTTTTTCAGATAAGGGAACTAAGGCACAAAGGATTTAAATGCTTTGCACAAAATATTGCTACTGCGAGCCCTTGGGCAGGATTCAAATCCAGCCGTAATGTCAGTGCCTATGCTCCCTCCAGCCTGGGCTTTCTCCCCACACCATGCCACAATCCACTGTACCTCATCTGTAGGTCGTGAAGCTGGACTGCAAGATCGCCAAGCTTACCCTATACCAGAACATGGCATTCTTGTATCTGCCCTCTCCACAGAATGAGCTCTACCCTCAATAAGTTAAAAAAGCTTCTAGAGTCTCATGCCATGGGTTGCATACTGCCCAAGTTATCATACACAGAAGATTGGCCCAGTCTGCTCCTGCCCAACCTGGCAGAAGCTGGCAAGCCCAGCCAATTGGACCCCTATAGCCCAGACATGTCAGCAGTTTTGCAAGCCAGCAGACTCCATCTGCCTGTGGGACTGGCCACTATCAGGGTGGACTCTCAGGGTACAGAGATCAAGGAGAACGACCCTAACCCACTTATCTGTGCTCTTTCTCCCCAGGGAAAAGTAATGGAAGAATTGACCCCCAGAGAGCAAGTTTAAGCCCTAGCTGGCACCCTTACAAAGCTACAGAAGTACACCATGTGTCTCAACCATGAAAGAGGACTGCACTGTGGGTTAAGAGGTTGTGCTCATACCTGTCTTTGCCATTAATCTGCCGTGTGTCCTTGAGTCCTTGACCTATCATGTCACTGATGAAAAAAGAAAGAAAAACAGTTGGACTAAAATTTTAGTTTATCCATAGATACTAACAAGCTTACCATCTAAGAGACTACAAGGCTATATTTCTGTATTGTGTCAGAAATTGTCCATAGGAGGTGAGGTTTCTGAAATGCCATTCCTAGACCTTAAGTGAGGAACTTGAGTGGCTAGGCAGGTCCGGCTTTGAGGCCTCTTCCTTGGAGGGATCTCTCTGAAGCCCAGAGCAGGCATGCACCTGGTTCTATCACGACTTCCCTATTGGGAACAATATTCTAAATCACTTCGACTTAATGCTATAGTTTGCCTTCCTCACTGAAATCTGTGGGAAGCAGAACCCCGTGTGCTCATAGGTAGCTCCCCTGCCATAATGTGTGCCTTACAGTGAGTAGTTCATTAGTCCAACATGGGGAGGAAGAATAAAAAATGAATGACTTGGTTCTGAGCATGGGGCAAGTGAGTAAAGCTATGCAATGGCATAGAAGCCTGTCCTGATGTCCCAAATGACACTCCAGTGGTGACCACACAGGGAAAACTAATTCCCGTAAATTTGTAACAAGGGTTCAATTCCTGCCACTGGTTGCTCATAACCTATCTTCCAGTCAAGTGCCTTGTTGGTGACAGTATGACACCCCTTCAGGCAGCAGTGGGCTGTGAGGGCCAGGGTCAGGGTGAGGGAACTTGGTGCCTCAAACGCTGACTATAAGGAGGTGACTCTCAGGGCTGCTTGCTCTCCGGGGAGGGAGCACTTCCTTAAATCTTCCCTCCTAGGTACCTTGCTTGCCTCATCCCAGTGTAGGCCTTGCTTATTCATAAAGAGCAATAAACTTGGCACCAGAGGAATTTGGTGCAAGTGGAGGTTTTGCCCCTTAGCAGCCAAGTGGCCTTCATCTCTCTTGGCCTCCTTCACCTCATCTGTAACATGAGGACTCCATTCCAAAGGATTATTAAGAAGAATAAATGAACAATGTTCAAATGTAACAGTATCAATGAGTGAGCCTAGAGCAGTGCTTGGCACACAATATATGGTCAATTAATGTTATTTGAATCCATTCATCAGTAACATCATATGCACTGTGTCCCTTTCTCCCCAGCTATACAAGAAGAGAAGCTGCAGAGCTGGATGGCCAGGTGAGGTGGGGTGGGGGTTGGGAGGGTAACTGTTCAAGGTGGTGGCTGGGCAGGTCACTTCTGCACTCTTTGCATTCTCTGTGCCTACCCAGGATCATTGCTGGGAGCCAGCATTTCTCCCTGGAAGAATTGCCACCTTTCTTTCTCCCCTACCAATCTGCATTTCTGTCTGTCTCCTTGAGGAACCCCCTGCTCTGCCCACTCTCCCATGTCTCTGGTTCCATAATGACACAGGACTCCTTCTCTACCCTGTTAACAGCAAAGGGAGACACCCCTGTTGGGTGGCATATTCCACCATGAGCTAATGGCCTGGGAAGAGCTTGTTTTGTCAACACTGAGTCGGACCATAATTGGCCACTCATCTGGTCATCAATGTCCAACCGCATACCCAGGCCAGCACGGAAAGGAAACCATTAGCCCGAGGGAGAGGCATTTTCTCTATCATCTCTCACCCTCAGCCTGATGTTTAGCCCTTCCTCCCTGCCCAACCATCTCCCTTTCATTGTTTGTTCACTGTCTTTCATATATTTGATTTTCTAGGACAGCCCCAATATTTAAATACTGTGCCCTCTGTAGCAAAACCTAGATAGCTCCTCACTAAATGTATTTCATCTTCTTCCTGGCATACAGCTGGACTACATTTTCCAGCAGCCCTTGCAGTTGGGTGTGGCCATATGATGGATGTCCAGCCAATGAAATGTGGGTGATAGAGATGCTTATCACTGGAGCCTGGCTGTGAAAACTCCCACTTGCAATCCTATATACTTTATCTGCATCTGTTCCCGAATGTTGACCTCCAGGGGCACATTGGAAGCCCTGTGTGGAAGATAGCAGAGTCCTGCTGCTAATTGGATTTTATATGTCTCAGAAATAAACTTTTGCTTTGTTAAGGCAATGAAATTTTGGAGTTTATTTGTTACAGCCCTCAGCAGGATCACATGACTTTCTTGGGCCACAAAGTGCTTATACCTTCCTGATCTCCTTCCTCCATAAAATAATATTAAAAACTATATTTTACAACTGTGCTGCTATATGAACATATCCATGCTTTTCTTATGATTTTAAGAGAAATGAAAACATGATAAAAGTGTCAAAATACTAGGTCCTACTGACTGTGGCTATAGTACCCAATGGCTAAGTTGCCCCTGGCTATTAGCCAGAGTTAACTGTAAACACTTCTGACCCATAGTACACACTATCAGATACATACATTCCCTTTGGGCTTCTAGACAATGACCACAGATCCCCTATGACACCGCTCACTCTTCTCACCTGCCTTTCTTCATGCTGTTCCTTCAGCCCAGAGTGCCCCTCATTCCTCTCTGCCAAAGCCAACAGGTACTGTTGGTGCTGTTTTGCCCAGCTACCTACAGTTCTCCCAGGTTTTCTGTGTCTCTGCCTGAGAAGTTTCTCTGCACCAGGGAATGCGAGAAGTATCTAAGATTTAACACCTGGAAGCAATGTCTAATCTGTGGGTGTGGGAATTGGTAGAATCATGCCACAGTTTCTTGGTCCCTCATTTTCCCAGGGAGGCTCCAGTGAGGTTGAGCCCCAGTTTTCCATGGTGGTGACCTGCACAGTAATTCATTCCTGATTGGCCTTGCTACCTTCCCTGTCTTCAATTCCTAGTCCCTCCTATGTGCTTCCTGGGAGCAACTTCCAAATAAACTGTTTTCTTCCAAACCTTGTCTGCTTTTGGAGGCATTCAGGCCAGGACATCCAGTCTTTCCATTACAGTCTCAGCTCCACACTGAAGCTCCCTGACTGGCCATGTCTCTGGTTCCTTTACCATGTTTTCTACCTTCTTCTTACTCCAACAAGTAACCAAGACAATGTAGTCTAAACCGCCTCCATATCCTGCTTACTGGTGACCTTGGGGCTATCCTCTGGTTGGGAGGGGCCCATACCCACCACGCCTTTTTACCCCTAGTTCTGGTGAAGCATGGGTGGAGACTAGGGGCACCTCCATTGTAGGTATTCTTGGCTGCACAATGCCCTACTTAGGAGAGAGGCAATGATGGTCTTTTTCATTTGAAGAGGGCTTTATAGTTTTACAACCCTTTTATTTTTTCTTGTCACCTCCTTTAATTCAAACAAGGCCGTGTTTATTACTTTTCTCATCTGAGAAATGAGGATGATGAAGTTCCAGAGGAGTAGTGGATTTCTGCTGGTTGCTTAGGTGAGTATTCAGAGACTCGGGAGCATGTGTTCTTTCACTCCAAATTCTACCTTAACCCAAAGTGCAGACTGCTCCCATCTCATGCACATGCTTAATTTCCTTGGGTTCTTACAAGGGTTCAGCAAGGCTGGTATTATTACCTTCATTTTACAGATGAAAATGAGAAAACTGTGCCTCAGAGAATAATTTGGCCTGAAATATATAATCAAGAGGTGGCAGATTAGATTCTGGGACCATGATCCTACATGAAAAAAAGTGTCAGAGAAGCCTTACCTCTGATCCCATTATAGCTCTGCTTACTCCTTTCCTAATGATTTTTCTCATATGTGCATACATACACACATGCAGAGGGGTGGTAGAGAAGGGGAGAGTGAATGTGACAACATTGTCATCCCTGACCACCAGAGTCTGATTTCTCTGGCTGGCTTTGTAACAACGTCATCATGTTTCAGATTTTTACCTTCTCTTTCTTCCAACACACCATGGTGTGTGGGTTATGCATTACTATCCTTCCCCAAATTTCCACCATTTCTAAGACTGAACAGGTGCTTTCCATTAGAACAGACTTTGCAAAAACAGACCTCCACTGTGGGCCCAGCAGTGGATGTGGTTTCAGTCCACCTCTGCAGAGCCTACGTATAATTTTCATCCATGAGTGGGTGGTATTTTAAGCTAATCTTTGTCACGTATACTTCTGTGTAAATATTAGAGGTTTCAGTGTTGAAGAAAAGACGAAGAACTTGAGTTTACTTTCAGTGTGTGGGGGGGCAGTGTGGGGGAGTGTTCTAACAGACTAAATAGGCAAGGAATGGAATTTGCCAATGAATTCTTTGATGTAACTGTTTAGCTATTGTTTGCCTTGCATGCCCAGGATTTAGTCTTTCTTCATATGTACTGCCAAATGGAATTACCCTAAGGCCACTGAATTCTGGTGAAAAAGTATTTGTTTAAAGTCAGGTTGTCTGTCTTGAGCCCTACCATTCACTCGCTTGCTTTCTCATTTACTCAATGTGTGACCCAAGGTTGGTCACTTAAACTTTCTGATACTCAATTTCCTCATTCATAAAGTGACAATAATGTTTACACCTAGATATAGTTAGTTTTTGATACAGATTTGTTGAGAAGATTAAATGAACAAATCTAGGTGAAATTCTGTAGACAGGTGACTTGCCAATGTTTTTCTTTCAGTCTAGTTGACAACCGAAGAGATAAGTGGGTACCACTGAGGGAGATATTTATGTGGAGAGAGCATGGGTGTAGGTTGAGAGGGGAGAGGTCAGCAAGAGCTGAACTGAGGAAGCATTCAGGTGGGAAAGCCCCTCTCACAGCCTTTTGTGTCCTCTCTGACCAATGTCCCCAGCTCTGGCTGTCACTTCCTGCCAGTCCAAGCAATCCCAGGGGAAAGGTTTTTTCCATGACAACACTTCATCCCAAGTAACATATCCAGGAAGTCACCTTCTCTCTTTCTCTCCGTTATCAAACACAGTGTGGGGAAATGACAACAACTTTTGTTTTCTTATTCCCAGGAGGTTGCTGGGTGACACAGAAAGGAGAGGGGAGGGACTCAGAGACCCGGAGTGAAGGTGCTGCTTTATGTCACTGACATCCTGATTCTGCCTTGCAGAAGGCAGAGCCAGAATGTCCATGCCTGCTGCTTGGTCCCAGTGGGCCTGGATCTGAAGGCAGCTAGGGAGGATCTGTCTCCCCACACTTTTGCTTAAATGCCAGGTGCTGTAGGGGATAGAAATGTCACCTTCATCTCATCTATTTGGTCTCATCCCAAATGTCACTTCCTCAGGGAAGCTTTTCCAGACAACCCTTCCCTTCAGAGAGGGTGAGGGGCTCTGGCTCTGCACTCCATACCTCCTGGCAGCACACCTTCAGTGATGTGCAAGGGCCAGCCACACTCCTTGGCTGTGTCTTTAGACTCAAAGCAGCAATCTCAAATTCCTAATTCACAATAGTAATTCTGGTGTCCAACATCGTCCTGGAATGCAATAGGTTCTTAACTTGTATTTGTGGAGGGATGAGGTACATAAACAAATACCTGCCATTGCTTTTCTGGACATATCCCACTGTATAGGTGCGAAAGAGGAAGGGACCGCATATTAGGAGTTGACAGTCTCTAAATGACTTTACCACTCACTTACTTGTACAAGTTCCTTCAATTCTTAACTCTTTGACAAGAGCATTATGAGATTAAAAAGGTGCAATGCTTGTAAAACATGAAAGTGGAAGGTATTATCAGTACGGAATGAAAGTTTCCTCTTTGTGTCCTTTTCAGTCCACTTCTTACGATCAATCTGTAGCTAAAATCAATGAACATTTATTGAGCATTTATAATGGGCTAAGCAGTGTCCTAAATGCTTTATGTGCGTCATCCTCATTGCATTCTTACAGTGACCATGAAAAGCAGGTGCTATAATGTCTTCCCAGTTTACAGATGAAGCAGCTGGGGCTTAAAGAGATTAAGTAGCTTGCCCAAGTTTAAATGTTTAGGAGGTAGTGAAATTGGGATTTAAATCAACACCTGTGCTCTCAGTGACTCTGAAACCTTGCAGAATTTGGGGCAGTTCAACTCTGCAGCCTTTTCCCACCAGATTTTATTTTCATGAAGCTTTCCACTGTCCAGAGTCACAGAGACCCAGAATCTTCACTGGCTGGCTATACCTCTATTCAAAGCAAGACTTATTGGTGAAGCTAATCAATTAAGCAATCGTTTATTGAGTTTCTCTTCAATTATTCAATATTTATCGGACACATTCTATGTAGCCAGCACTTGTGCAGTGAGCTGTGGAGAATTCAAGAGGGGTATATGATTCAGCCTTCATCTTCAGGTAGCTTGAAATCTAGTGAGGAGGGGGTGGTTGAAAACAGGGAGATTGGCCATATTAAACCACATAAGGAAATCTTAAACTGATCAGCGTGAACAGCGTAGTGAAAGGCAGAGAGGGGACATTATTCAATGTAGAGTAAGATTCATGAAGACAGTGGGGCTTAGGGGCGCCTGGGTGGCTCAGTGGGTTAAAGCCTCTGCCTTCAGCTCAGGTCATGATCCCAGCATCCTGGGATCGAGCCCCGCATCGGGCTCTCTGCTCAGCAGGGAGCCTGCCTCTTCCTCTCTTTCTGCCTGCCTCTCTATCTACTTGTGATCTGACTGTCAAATAAATAAATAAAATCTTTAAAAAAAAAAAGTCAGATCCAATCTCACATCTGCTCAAGATTCTTCCAGGTTTCCTCAGCTCATTCCCAGAAAAACCCAACATCATTACCAAGGTGTTTTAAAAAAAAAAAAAAGACAGTGGGGCTTAATATCCTTCAAAAGCAGGTAGGAATAAGCTAGGTAAAAGGGTGGAAGAGAAGACATTCCAGGTAGAGGAAAACAGCATTGACAAAAACTTGGAAGCAGAAGATGTCCTAGAACCCAGTACTTGCAGGAGAGACAACCTTACCTAAATGTTAAATACAACAAACCCAGGCTTGCTCCCTAGCACCCAGCAAAGTGTTTAGTGTATACAAAGTGTGTATGTATATATGTATATGTGTATATACACACATACTTAGCATATAGTTTATGTATATATTGTGTATGTATTTATGTCATATGCATATCACAAAATCAAATGTATTAAGTGCTGTTTATACTATGATGATTTTGTTTCCACCAATATGGCAAATTGGATAATATAACTCCTCTCTTATAAAATACATAGAAGTGCTGATAAAATTGAGAAAATAAACCACATTTTGGAATGCATGCATTTAGTTGTTAAGAAATTAAGTGAAGTCTATAGAAGAAAAAAAATGAAGTAAAACAGAAATCTGGAGATTTGAGCTATGCTGAAGCCAGTTGGTATCTTTGGCTTCTGTCAATTCCCAGCAACAGGTCCTCTATTTCCACATTTGCACAGGGGCAAGAGACACAATCTGGACCCATACAAGGGGCCATGGGGAATTAAGTTAGAAATCTCTGTGTCAGCTGAGATCCTGAAGGATTTTGCCCTCATTGAAATACCAGTTAGATACCCTGTGGGGTGCCAGGGTAGGCCCTCTACTCTCATAAAGCCTTGCTCTTATTGGTGGGCTATAGCGATGTTTGGGTTTTCTAGAGATTAGTTTATGCTCTTAGTCATATCCAGTAATTCCCCCAAGGTATGCATAGTTCCCTTTCCAATGTGCATAGGCACACTGGTGAATGACTATAGGTCTCAGGGTGAAATTTAGGTGAAAAGATTTGCAGTGCATACTTGTAGTAGGGGTGCAGAGTTCACACTTAGGTACTCCTGCTCTTGTCTTTAATCAAGCAGCCTTGAGTCTGCAAACTATCTCAGACCTTGGATTTGGGTGAAAGACCATGAATTTCGGTGCCCAGATATGGTTCATCAGACTTAGAAGTTGTTTCAATCATCCATATCAAGTAAAATGTCTTTTTGGTCCTAGAGAAATCATAATGAACTAGTTTCCACCAAAGACTCCTATTGGTTTAACATATGTCTACTATTCTGACTAGTGTTGCATTTTTTGAGTAAATATGTCAACTGTGTTTTTGTTAGTTAAGTTCTGCCACTTGGCCTTTATCACTTTATGGTATTATTAACTCCATCGAAATTAGGAAGGCATCTGCTAGCATCAAACCTTTCTACAGAAAACAGGTACTACAGAGATTTTCAAGGAGGCTGGTGTCTCCTTTACTAATCTGTTGCTAAAATTTTTTTTGTTTTGGTTTTTTGGGGCCTTTGTTTTTGTTTTTGTGAAGGAAGTGTCCTTTGAGCCCTCCAGGGAGATAGTAGAAAAAAGATGATGGAGTGTCAGATGTGATAAATCCATTTCAATTATTTTATGTCTTTTGGGACATTGGAGTTTTTCCTTTTGCTTATACCAAAAAAGTCTTGTCTTCTTCTTTTACTGTAGTTCCACTGATTTCAGATTGCAGTCATTCTACCAAGCATACTGTTAGAACAATTTTCAGCTGTCCCAGCTAATGCGTGAAATTCAGAATCTCCATTAAGTATACTCCTAACAATAAATTTTACCCAATCTTATATAGTGTTTCCTCTTTTCTGATCTAGAATTTATTTCTAGACATATTCCTCTGGTTTCTTTTTATACGAATTAGTATGATCTTGCAATTCTTTTAGTTTGTCCAATAACCACAAGTACTTATCACGTGTCCTTTAGGCAATGAAGGTGAGGGTGGGTCTTGAGGAAAATCAATATCTCCATGCAAGGTAACTGCTTCAGGTGAGGTATTGACCTGATTTTTAAGCAAAGATAGACCAGTGTTTTGGTTAGAGGAAGATGGGCTGCAACTGTTCATAAGTGGAATTTTTTAGGAAGGAAGCATCATTGTATTCAAATTTATCCAAATTGACCAAAATGTCCCCATTTCAATGCTCATAGCCCATTCTTTCTCAATCAGTGCTCTCTCTTTTACATAAGAGGCCATGAATTGAATTTGTGTTGAGATTCTTTAACTTACAAGATTGAATTTTATAGGTGATTTTTAGGTACATTGCTTATATAGTTATGGTAGATAAGATATTATTTTAGTGCAATTATAGAAGCATCAAGTTTCATGACATTAGCTTGGGTGATAATTTAAAGAACCAAGATCATCATTTTCTTTTTCTAAGCTTTTCAGGGGAGTTACATGAATTTAGCCCACCCCACTGTCCTTGACATTCTCATTTACATAGCCAGCTACTTGGCCTTTCATAGCCTTGCTTTAAATAATAATGTTTCCATAATTACAGTTGATAAATTTCCTAATCCTTTTGACACTTCAGGTTATGAACTACCAGTATTTTCTATCATTTTCCACCAACAGAAAAACTATCACTGCCTTTGGGTATAACCAGATCATGAACTAAAGCTGGGTGCTCTCATTCAAGATCTGTTTCCTGAAGATATTTCTGATACAAAGTAATGTAATCAGTCGGAATTTGATGAATAAAAACACTCTAAGTATTTTACGCAGGAAGATCTTTAAGTGCTCAAAAATATAAGAGGGACTATAGGAATAAAAGTAAAGGAAAGCTATCACTAGATTTCAGTGGTGGACAGATAGCTATGGAACTATGAAGTTGCAAGAAATCTAGGAAGTTACTGATTGGTGATACTGCCTCTAACCTGAAGTGACTGATTTGTAAAACACTCCTATATAACTTTATCTGTCAAAGCTCATAACTGTGACTGCTGTTCTTAGAAGAATATTGATTTGGCTCTGACCTCTCTTATATCTTTCGAACCTTGCATAAGTGCCCCTCAATGGTGGAATCCAGTTGAAAAGTCTCATGGTAGAGATTCTGATAAGTGTACTTTCTAGGCTTCTACCTCCTAAGATATAGGGGAGAGTGCAAAAGGGAGAACATGATCTGTGTTGCTTAAAAACAATACAAAACATGGAAGGGAGAAGTTATCATTCTTCAAAGACAATATTTTTATGTAGAGGACCTGAAAGAGTCTACTAATCAATGTTAGAAGAGAATTTAGCAAGGTTTCTGAAAAAAAGATTAATATACAAATTTACATTTTATTTCCATAGACTAGCAAAAAAGAAGTTAGAAAAGAACATTTACATGCCACATTATTATTTATCTAAGCACAAATCTTCCAAAAGAATTCTAAATTTTTATGAAAAAAATTTAAAAACATTAATGAAAGACATTTAATTAGATCTAAATGAATAGATATATTATGTTCAAAAGTAGGAAGACAGTTTCAAAATGATTCAGTTGTCCTCAGATTGATCTATGGATTTGATGTGATTTCGGTAAAAATACCAATAGGCTTCTAACTAGAACTACAACAAGTTATGAAGAGCAAAGGGCCAGATAGATAAGATTCTCCTCAAGAAAAGAAAGGAAAAGGATTTGCTCTACCAGATACTAAAACTTACTATTAAAGTTATAGCAATTAATATAATGTGTTATTAGTGCTTATGCAGATTAATTTATCAGTAGAACTGAATAGAGGGTACAAAAACAGATCTGTGCTTACCGAGGAAGTTGACATTCTACACATAGTTTTGCAGATCAGTGTAGAAAAGATTGTATCTCAATTGTGCTGGGATAGTTGATTACCAACATAAAAAAGTTAAATTTCATCAGGATAGGTCATTCACCTCTGGGTAGCCACGTGACTTCTCATCGGACAGTCATGACAATTCCAAACTTTAGAAGGACCAAGGTGCTGGCAGCAGGCCTGCTTTTGAGTTATGTTGCTGTATCAGATTTTAACAAAGGCAGGTATTGTGCGCTGGCACTGCATGGTGTATTTCAGGGGTAATTTTAATGCCATTTTTTTGGAGTTTTTGGATCAAATATATGGGGAGGAAGGTGAAAATTGGGACCTTTGACTCACCTCCCCACACCTCATGCTTCTAACTTATCAGAGATACTCCAGCAACTTTCTAGTTTTGTGTCTCAGCCAATTATGGTAAACTCCAATTTCCATCACTGGACTAATCATAGGCCACCCCCTCCCTGGATTCTCCAAAAGTTCCCCTGCCTTTTGACTTCAAAAGTAGAAGTTGTTCCTTCTACTCAGATTGCCTTTTTCACTCTCAACCCTTTCTTTGTCTGGCTTCTCCCTCATTACTGGCCAAGTTATTTGACATGTTCCTTCTCTAGGATCTTACCTTTTCAAGCTATTGTTGCTAACAATTTCATTGTAACTATTATTAATGAATTAGTATTAACCATTATTTGTAGAACAAATGCTAGATGTGTAACTATCTGCTAAGCATTTTACATGCATTATCTAAACCTTAATACCTTCCTATGGGTGAGATCTGCTTTCTTTTGTACCTGTGGAAACCATGGCTTATAAAACATTGTCTAAAGTAAATTGCAGCACCAGAACACCAACTCAAAGACTGCCTGATTTCAAAATCTTCACCCTTTATCATCAGTGTTTCTCATCATAAGATATATGCAGGAAACAAAATTTTTAGAGAAAAACACTTACTGTGAATCCTCTACAATAATAACTTATAGTTTTAAGATATCTACACACATAAACACCTGGGTATTAATTTATTATATTTAATCCCTTAAATAATCACAAAATGTATATTGTTCAGAATGGCTTGTTATAGTAATTCCCAAATCTTAGTGACAGTAAAGAGTAAAGATCTACTTTTTCTCACACTACGTGACATCACAGATCACCGAGGGACAGTGACAGCAGCCACTATGGCCATCAGCCACGTTCTGGCAAGAAAGGAAAAGCACACCCAAACTGAGGAATTTGAAGAACATTGTGTCTACTATTTTGCTACTATTTACAAGGGTGTAGGCTGAGTTTAAGGAAACTAGTAAGTAATAATAATTAGTACCTGAAGGCAAGTAATGACTAGCCACCCTTACCCTGAAGGGACAAGGTAGGCAAGAAGTGATCAGAACCCAGATTCACTGACAGGAGGGATGCAGACAACTCAGAGTGACCTGGCAGAGAATAAACCAGGGGACTCATTAGTTCTACCTCATTCTCCTTTTGTCCTGTGATGTTCTACCAAAACTTCCCATTGGCCAAACCCAAACAGAAATAAGAGTGCAAGGTTGACCATAGATCCTTTCCGTGTAGATCTACCTCTCAGAGAAGGTACAGAGACAGCTAGAGAGAAACTGGGGCACACACTGGTAGATACTCAGTCCAATTCCAAATGTTGCTAGAGGCAGAGAGAACCTTAGAGGAAATGATACTGCAATGAAGTGCTCTGACTCTGCCACGTTGCTCTCACAGCTCACTGACCAGAACTAATCCCATGTCCTGCTCAACAGAAAGGACCTCGGAGCACCATCCTGCCCTGTGTCCAGGAAGAAAGAAACACGGATATCTGTGAATAGCCCTAAGAGTCGCCACAGAATCCAAATGGATTTTCAGGTTAAACACAAAGAAAATTACAGAATCCAAATAGTTTCAATTTACAAAATTAATTCAATGTTACCGTCAGTATTGCTTGCTAAAACTGCCACCCCCAAAGGGCATGAATACATCCAATATGTCCTTTGAGTTAGGCCTGCTTCTGCTTCCATGTGCCATGTGACAATTCAGTTTTCCCACTAATGTACTGACCTCCATGAAGTCACTTGATTTTCATTTGTCAGGAAAGCACTATTTATGTGATAACTTCCCTTCTATTCTTTTCTCACTAGACCACATCAATTATTGTACTGCTAATTGCTACTGACACAATCACGGTACAAAAGCAAATATGGGCAATGAAATCAGCAGTTGGTTATAAGGTAGTTATCTACATCACTTGGAAAAATGCTGATATTATTTTTTTCTAATATCATCATTGAATTGAAAACAAAATCAAACAATTCTCATAAAAAAATCAAAGATCACTTAGAAATACAACTTCTACTTATCCTTTTCATATCTACCTTCTGGCTCCAAGAGAGACGACAGGGTAGGTAGAGATGGT
The DNA here is from genome assembly GCF_902655055.1 of Lutra lutra. Classification (NCBI taxonomy): domain Eukaryota; kingdom Metazoa; phylum Chordata; class Mammalia; order Carnivora; family Mustelidae; genus Lutra; species Lutra lutra. Next base: position 43,696,553 of record NC_062279.1, on the reverse strand, counting down.
AGTGTCCTCATCCACTTGCAAAGTGTAGTTCTTGCTCCTAAAATTCTTGGTCTTCTACTTTCTCATCTTCTCCCCTTTCTAGTACTTTCCTAGCACCTTCCTTTATTCAAAACCCCTGGCTGCTCTGCATTTTCCTCAAGCTATTTCCCGGTTGAGGCTAATCCAGAAACCCTGGCTTAATTCCTGCCCATCAGCCCTGCAGCCTTGGATGCTCTCTCTACTCTTTTCAGCCCCAACTCTTTTAGGTGAGTCCTGGATCACAGTCTGAAACTTTTTCTGCCATATAAAGTCAAGGTGAGGTTGTCTAAGAACACTTTCTTCCTCTGTACAGCTCTGTCATCTGATGTCACTCTCTCACATCTATGTGACCCAGAAGTCCAGGTCACTCAGCCCCATGTAGTATGTTCCTATCCTGGGGACCTCTGGATGGGCCTCAGACAGTCTCTTAATTTCCTAAAATTGTAAGCAAAATTTTATGTGTAGGTATTTGAGTATCTTTTTTTCTGAAAAATGTGTCTCCAGAATTTCATCAGATTCTCAAAGAGGCCTGGTGCCTAAGAATGCTGATGTCTACTGTCTTACACTACCCCATTGAAATTTCATGACACTTATTTCCATTTTATATTCCCAATATTCTAATTTTTTTCAGCATAACAGTATTCATTGTTTTTGTACCACACCCAGTGCTCCATGCAGTCCGTGCCCTCTCTAATACCCACCACCTGGTTCCTCCAACCTCCCACCCCCCCACCTCTTCGAACCCTTCAGATTGTTTTTCAGAGTCCATAGTCTCTCATTGTTCACCTCCCAATATTCTAATTTTGTTAAAATATTACGTATAAGATCCTACAAAGATTTATATGTTTGTTCCAGAGACTACTGCATCATGAGGTTCTACAACAAAATAACTTAAACTTTACTTATTTATTTGCTTGTTTGTTGAATGTAGTCTATGACAAATACTGTCCATGGTGTATCAATAGCCAGGCATACCATAGGCTTTCCTGGAAAAGTCTTCATTCTCATGTGGGTCAGATAAGTTGGCTTCCTTCTATTTCCAGTGGGTAATCATGATTGATCTAAAATTGATCTATTGCTGCACAACAAATTGTCACATACTTAGTGGCTTCAAATAACACATATCTATTATGTCACAGTTTCTATGGGTCCGGAGTCCAGGCCTATGTGGCTTAGCTGGGTCTTCTGCTCTGGGTCTCACAGGGCTGCCATCATGATGTCAGCAAGGGGTCCTTCTCTTCTGAAAGCTTGACTGGAAAAGAATCTGTTTTCAAGTTTCCTCACATTGTTGGCAGAATTAATTTCCTTGCAACAGCAGTATATATAAGGCTTCAGTTTGTTGGATTTTGGCCCAAGGCCACTCTCATTCCTAAAGGCTTCCCACAGATTTTTGCCATGTGGATTCTTCAATGTGGCAGCTCACTTCATCAAATCAGCAAGGAGAATCTCTAGAGATAGTCTTACGTAATGCTATATGATATAATTATAAAAGTGACATCCATTACCTTTCTCTATAATAGTGACATCATGTACTTTTGCCATATTATATTGGTAAGAAGAAAGTCACAAATCCCATTCAAACTCAAGGGTAGAAGATTTTTCAAGGTCATTAATACAAGAAGTTCGGGTCTTTGGAGATCACAAAGATCTGTGTATCACATAAGCCAACTTGGTAATTCTTATTCTTCTTGACAGTGACTGTTTAGCCATCTGTGACCCATTCCTGGTCAATGGGAAGTGAGGTTATCTGATGGGGTGGTGACAAACACTGATGGTGCTCACCAATATCCACATTCTCCTCTCTTTTGGGGCACAGAATTAGACTACATTCCCCAGCCCTTTGCATCTGAGTGAGGTCATATAGCTAGTTTCCACTAATGGAATGTGAACTAAAGTGAGCTTATGTCCTTTCTATCCCTTCTCCATACTATCTTTCCTCCCACCCATAGGTCAAATGTAGAGGATCCATCAGATTATTTTGAGGCCCTGGAGGTTGCTGGAGCCACTAGATGGAAGAATCCTAGAACCCTGTGTGTCTGCACAGAGCATCCTCATGAGCATGAGAGAGAAATAAATCTTTTTTATATTTGGTCCTCAGAATTTTGGTGGTATATGTTATTCCAGTAAGCTCATGTCAATGAATACAAAGGGCTTCTATAAAGGTTTTTATCCCTTCTGAAGAAAAAAAAATGCATGGACAATTCTGAGAAGAGGTCCTTCCTCCAATTTTTTTAATGAATGTCATATTTGCACATTACATAAAACAATTACAACCATATTGCAATCATATGGAGTACAGCAGAAAAAGGAGACATTTCAAGCTGCTGAATTAGCTAAACTCTGGAATTCTTGTTATATAATATAATACAATTTCCTCAATCTTTCAGTCACATTTAGTTGTGTAATTTGTTATTTTTAGTTAAAGTGTCCCATTTGATACAGAATCCAAGCTCAATTCTTAATAGCCTATATCTGCTCCATACTTCCCACATCCCAAATCATCTAATACTTAACCACCTCGTTTCTACAATTCACTTACATCAAATATATTCATGTTCATAAAATTGAGCCAGAGTCCACTGCCTTATCAGCTGATGCATAGCAACTGACTTTCTCTGTGCTGTATAATAATGCAAGTCTGCTTGGAAAGATAACACATTAAGGGGTTATCAGACCATAACACCTTGGTGTAGATGAGTTTATCAGATCGTCTTTTAAAGCTTCTTTCGAATCCCTGGTCAATTTTTTTTTTTTAATTTCAAAAGAAATAAGCATAGCCAGTCCAGGAGGTATTGTTTTCAGGGTGTGGTCAGGTGTAGAGAAGATAGTTCTGGGCACCTAAAGACTGAGTGTGAAAAAGAAGAGTGGATAACACAGATAATAAAATGACTCCCTCATTAGCATACCTCTCACTGGTTTTGTTGGAATTATAGGCCAGGCTCCTTCAGAGAGCCCACCCACAGAGAGAGGAACGGGTGAGTATGTCCAAACCCACACTGGGTGCCTGACATAATCAGTCTATAGAACCTGGGAGGAGTGACTGCTAAGATAGAAGTAACTAGTGGGCAAGTGTGATTGACAGATACTAGTGCTCACTCCTGCTGTTGGCAAATCCCTTTCTGTTATACAACTTGGAATATAGGATAAGTGCCAGCTTGTATTTTTCCCTACACCAAATACTCCTCCACTCCTGGGAGGGGGACAATGGGAGAAAGAGAGAGGGAAGGAAAGATGAAGGGTGGGAGGGAGGGAGAGGGAGGGAGAGCTAGAGGAATGGGGGGAGGAAAGGGAGAGAAGGAGGGAGAGAGAGAGAGAAAGAGAGGAAGGAAGGGAAGGGGGAGAGAGAGAGAAGGAGGGAGAAAGCAGGGAGGGAAAGGGAAAAGGGAGGAGGAGAGAAAGGGGAGAAAGAGGGATGAAAAGAGGGGGGAAGGAGGGAGAGAGAGGGAGAATGAGGAGGAGAGAAAGGGAGGGAGAGAGAGAGATCCATCTCCCTCCCCTTCCACCTTCCCCCTCCTTTCCCTTCCTTCTCTCTCTGCCTCTCCTTGAAGTGCTCTTAGAAAACAACTAGGGTTAAAATGAGCCTGCACCTGGATTTTACTCTTGATTCCACAATTGGTAAGCTATGTAACAAAGTCACTTCCTTTTTCTTTCTCTCCTTTTAATCATCAGCTGCTTTTGTGGTTTTGCTCTGACAGGATAGGGATTGTTCTAGTCACTGGAGATCACTGGAAAAGAATAATTTCTTCTTATGAAATTAAACTAGAGCAGATGATCTCACAAGTATACTATACTTACTAGTCCTGCCTTACTAGCTCTGTTTGCACACCTCTCTCCTTCGAACCTGGAGTCCTCACCTGCCTTCCCAATGTTCTCTGGCTGCCCCTTATTCTTCCAAAGCCTCCCCTCTGACCTACAGGAAGAAAGCATTCAGGCTTTTCCCTATCTGCCCTCCTCCAGCACAACAAAACCAGGCTGCCCTGAATGCTGTGCCTTCATTCCTTCAGTCCGTGTGAAGTTTTTAATCTGTTAATATAACCTAAGCAGAGGAATAAATAACTGCTTCATAATCCCTTAGTATTTGATCATCCTAAATAACATTTGCATTTTCATTAGGTTTTAAATGGTCTGGTGGCTTTCTTTATATATATATATATATTTTTTTAATTTTTAAAATTTATTTTCAGCGTAACAGTATTCATTGTTTTTGCACCACACCCAGTGCTCCATGCAATCCGTGCCCTCTCCAATACCCACCACCTGGTTCACCCAATCTCCCACCCCCCCCCCGCCCCTTCAAACCCGTCAGATTGTTATTCAGAGTCCATAGTCTCTCATGGTTCACCTCCCCCTCCAATTTCCCTCAACTCCCTTCTCCTCTCCATCTCCCCTTGTCCTCCATGCTATTTGTTATGCTCCACAAATAAGTGAAACCATGTGATAATTTACTCTCTCTGCTTGATTTATTTTACTCAGCATAATCTCTTCCAGTCCCATCCATGTTGCTACAAAAGTTGGGTATTCATCCTTTCTGATGGAGGCATAATACTCCATAGTGTATATGAACCACATCTTCCTTATCCATTCGTCCGTTGAAGGACATCTTGGTTCTTTCCACAGTTTGGCGACCATGGCCATTGCTGCTATAAACATTGGAGTACAGATGGCCCTTCTTTTCACTACATCTGTATCTTTGGGGTAAATACCCAGTAGTGCAATTGCAGGGTCATAGGGAAGCTCTATTTTTAATTTCTTGAGGAATCTCCACACTGTTTTCCAAAGTGGCTGCACCAACTTGCATTCCCACTAACAGTGTAAGAGGGTTCCCCTTTCTCCACATCCCCTCCAACACATGTTGTTTCCCGTCTTGCTAATTTTGGCCATTCTAAGTGGTGTAAGGTGGTATCTCAATATGGTTTTAATTTGAATCTCCCTGATGGCTAGTGATGATGAACATTTTTTCATGTGTCTGATAGCCATTTGTATGTCTTCATCGGAGCAGTGTCTGTTCATATCTTCTGCCCATTATTTTGTTTTGTGTGTGTTGAGTTTGAGGAGTTCTTTATAGATCCTGGATATCAACCTTTTGTCTGTACTGTCATTTGCAAATATCTTCTCCCATTCCTTGGGTTGCCTCTTTGTTTTGTTGACTGTTTCCTTTGCTGTGCAGAAGCTTTTGATTTTGATGAAGTCCCAAAAGTTCATTTTTGCTTTTGTTTCCTTTGCCTTTGGAGACATATCTTGAAAGAAGTTGCTGTGGCTGATATTGAAGAGGTTACTGCCTATATTCTCCTCTAGGATTCTGATGGATTCCTGTCTCACGTTGAGGTCTCTTATCCATTTTGAGTTTATTTTTGTGTACGGTGTAAGAGAATGGTCGAGTTTCATTCTTCTACATATAGCTGTCCAGTTTTCCCAGCACCATTTATTGAAGAAAATGTCTTTTTTCCACTGTATATTTTTTCCTGTTTTGTCGAAGATTATTTGCCCATAGAGTTGAGGGTCCATATCTGGGCTCTCTACTCTGTTCCACTGGTCTGTGTGTCTATTTTTACGCCAGTACCATGCTGTCTTGGTGATCACAGCTTTGTAGTAAAGCTTGAAATCAGGTAATGTGATGCCGCCAGTTTTATTTTTGTTTTTCAATATTTCCTTAGCGATTCGGGGTCTCTTCTGATTCCATACAAATTTTAGGATTATTTGCTCCAGTTCTTTGAAAAATACCGGTGGAATTTTGATCGGAATGGCATTTAAAGTATAGATTGCTCTAGGCAGTATAGACATCTTAACAATGTTTATTCTTCTGATCCAAGAGCATGGAAAGGTCTTCCATCTTTTTGTGTCTTCTTCAATTTCTTTCATGAGTTTTCTGTAGTTCCTCGAGTACAGATCCTTTACCTCTTTGGTTAGGTTTATTCCCAGGTATCTTATGGTTCTTGGTGCTATAGTAAATGGAATTGATTCTCTAATTTCCCTTGGTGGCTTTCTTTTTTAAAATTACTGAGTATTTGGGGTGCCTGGTGGCTCAGTGGGTTAAGCCTCTGCCTTTGGCCCAGGTCATGATCTCAGGGTCCTGGAATTGAGCCCCGCATCCATCTGGCTCTCTGCTCAGCAGGGAGCCTGCTTCCACCTCTCTCTCTGCCTGCCTCTCTCTCTGTCAAATAAATAAATAAAATCTTTCAAAATAAATAAATAAAATAAAATTACTGAGTATTTTAAGATTAAAAAATTTCAAATATAGACATAGATGTGAATATATGGAACTAGATAGAAATATAGATTTCTACATTCATAGAATTATGTAAATGTAATTGCATTGTACATAGATTTCATATAATTTGTGATTTTTTAAGCGCTCAACCACAAACCCTCCTCCACAAAACCATGTAACCCATTTTAATCTATTATGCCTCTTTCCATATTTTCCTCTATTTGTGCATTCCCACACCAGTGTTTAAAAATATACATAAAATGATGTTGTTAGTGGCAAAAACACTAGGGGAAAAGTGAACATTTATCTATCAAAGAGTATGGTTAAATAAATGCTGGTATTATAACATATTTTGTTAGGCTAGGCTGGGTACCGATGTGGAATAAACAATTCCAAGATCACAGTGCTTACAGCAATAAAAATGGGTTGCTTGTTCAACCACATGTCCATTTCAAGCCAGTAAGGGACTCTGCTCCACTTAGTGGTTCTGGGATCCAGGCTGCTAAAGCGACCACCACCAGCAGCTGTCCCAGCTGGGATCAGGTGTCCTGAAGGGTCTTGCACAGAGGATTCAATGCTCCACAGGTGAGCCAGGCAGTGTCCCACTACCATGTGCCTGAAAGAGAAGGAAACTAAAAGGACCACACACATTCCGTATCTTATTATGCATCTATTAATGAAGAAAAAATAAGTAATACTTCTTTTGCACCAAGAGATTTGGAGGGATTTCTGTAAGAGATTGTCGAGTGGGAAAACGATGCAGGTAAATGAGTAAAAGATGATCCTATATTTTGAAACAAACATGGTTTAAAAATCTCCACCCATGAATTTGCTATGTTTATAGGCACATGTGTATATGTGTTCATCTAGTTAGTTCATACATCTCAAGCACCAGAAACCCTGGGGCCCTTATTAAATGTTGGGATTCCTTGGCTGCAACCCAGGCCTACTAAATGAGAGCCGGTCTGTGATCAGTGAGATAGCCAGGACTTGAGATTCAGGACTGGTCCTTCATTCTATGGCATGCTGCCCTCAGAACTGTGCTTCAGCCATCCCAAATGACTTTCTCCCCGAGGAAAATGTGTGGATTCAGTGACTTCATCATCCATTTGTCTGTCCATCAAATATTTATTAAACATCTGCTTTGCACCAGAGACTTTGTCAGATTCAAAGTATTCAATAGTGAACACAGCAGACTAGGTTTTATTTGATCTTTCAGTCTAGGGTAGAAAAACTTTTAAGAAGTAGACACCACATTAATTCACATGTACAAGCTGTAATAAGGAATATGTAGGAAAAGAATGTTATAATGAAGATAATAACAGGACCACATTTAAATTGGGGAGTGAAGGAGGGCCACTGAGAGGAAGTAAAGGATTATGGGAAACTGTTGAGGATGGGGCCAGAAAATAGGATATGGAGCTGAGCAGATAGCATTCCAGGCAGAAGTAGCTACCAAGATGGGAAAGCGACCCAAGGGAAGGCCCAGGGAAGAAAATGGCAGCAGGTGAGTGCCTGGAGCACACTGAGCTTGGAGACAGTAGTCAGGAATTGCACCAGACCATGCAGTTTGAACTAAATTCTAAGCCCAGTGGGTCCATTAGGGTTATTTGCAGGATGTTGATATATGTTTTCTTCTTACAGCAACTTTATTGAGGTATAGATTACAAGCTATAAAATGTACCATTTTTTTTAGATTTTTATTTTATTTATTATTTGAGAGAGAGAGAAACAGAGAGATAGAAAGAAGGAGCAGGGAGAGGAACAGAGGGAGAGAATCTCCAACAGATTCCCTGTAGAGGAGGACAGAACCCCACGCGGGGATCCATGTCACAACCCCAAAATCATGACTTGAGCCTAAATTGAGTTTGATGCTTAACCTACTGAGCCACCCAGGCACCCCTAAAATGCACCAATTTAAAATGTTCAGTTTGATGAGTATATAATACAATTCCATATTTTCATACACATACACCTGTACAGAAATGCATATATCTGTGTCTCTAATACCACAATCAAGATGTAGAATATTTCTATCACCCCAGAAGACTCCCTTGTGCCCCTTTGCATTCAATCCCTGGCCCTCAGCAACCCTGATCTGCTTTCTGTCACTGTTGATCAGTCTTTTCTAGAATTTGATATAAATGGAATTTTATCATGTATTCTCCCTTATGTCTGGCTCATCTACCACAGCAGAATGTGGTGAGATCCATCCATATTTTCATATGTATTTTTACCTCATATTTTTTTCATTGCTGAGCAGTAGGATAGCACACAGATAGACCATAATTTGTTTGTTCTTCACCTGTTGATAGACACTTGTGTGTTTTTTCATGTTTGGATTTATTATGAATAAAGGTACTGTAAACATCCATGTACAAGAACTTGTGTAGACATGTTTTCAGTTTATTTGGGTAAATACCCAAGTGTTGAATTGGTTCTCTACTGGATACTGTATGCTTAACTTTATAAGAAGCTGTCAAACTGTTTTCCAAAGTAGTTGTATTATTTTATGGTTCTAGCAGCATTATACAAGAGACTATTCATCTGGCTCCTCATCAACACTTAGTATTATCAGTCTTTTTAATTATAACCATTAGAGGAGGAGTCAAGATGGCAGAGAAGTAGCAGGCTGAGACTACTTCGGGTAGCGGGAGATCAGCTAAATAGCTTATCTAAAGATTGCAAACACCTACAAATCCAATGGGAGATTGAAGAGAAGAAGAACAGCAATTCTAGAAACAGAAAATCAACCACTATCTGAAAGGTAGGACTGGCGGAGAAGTGAATCCAAAGCGATGGGAAGATAGATCGCGGGGAAGGGGCTGGCTCCCGGCGACCAGCGGAGCAACGGAGCACAAAATCAGGACTTTTAAAAGTCTGTTCTGCTGAGGGACATCGCTCCAGAGGCTTAACTGGGGTGAAGCCCAGGCAGGGTCAGTGCGACCTCAGGTCCCGCAGGGTCTCAGAAGGATCGGGGGTGTGTGAGTGTCGCAGAGCTTACCGGTATTAGAACGGGGAAGCCGGCTACAGAGACAGAGCCGAGGAGTGACTCTCAGCTCGGGGTTGCCTTGAATGATTGCAGTCTCGGTCAGCTCGGAGCGTGGCCGGAGGCAGGGTGACGGGAGTCATTGGGCGCTGTTCTCTGAGGGCGCACTGAGGAGTGGGGCCCCGGGCTCTTGGCTCCACCGGGCTGGAGACCGGGAGGCTGCCATCTTCATTCCCATCCTCCGGACTCTACAGAAAGCGCTCAAGGAACAAAAGCTCCCGAAAGCAAACCCAGCAAACCCGAGGGGATTACTCAGCCCGGCCCGGGTAAGGGCGGTGCAACTCCGCCTGGTGCAAAGACGATTGAGAATCACTACAACAGGCCCCTCCCCCAGAAGATCAATGAGAAACCCAGCCAGGACCAAGTTCACCTACCAAGGAGTGCAGTTTCAATAACAAGGAGAGTGGCGGAATTCCAGAGGAGAAGAAAGCAAAGCACGGAACTCATGGTTTTCTCCCCATGATTTTTTAGCCTTGCAGTTAACTTAATTTTTTTTTTCTTTCTCAATTTTTTTTTTCTTTTTCTCTTCTTCTGCTAAATATTTTTAACCTTTACCATATTCTTTTTTAACGTTTTTTAAATAGTTTATCTAATATATATATATATATATATATATATATATATATATATATATATTTTCCCTCTTTTTATATTTTTTCTTTATCGGCTTTCTTTTTTTAATACTTTCTTTCTTTTTTTTTTCTTTCTGAACCCCTTTTTATCCCCTTTCTCCCCCCTCACGATTTGGGAACGCTTCTGATTTGGCTAAAGCATATTTTCCTGGGGTTAAGGCCACCCTTTTAGTATTTTACTTGCTCCTTCATATACTCTTATCTGGACAAAATGACAAGGCGGAAAAATTCACAACAAAAAAAAGAACAAGAAGCAGTACCAAAGGCTAGGGACCAAAACAATACAGACATTGGTAATATGTCAGATATAGAGTTCAGAATGACGATTCTCAAGGTTCTAGCCGGGCTTGAAAAAGGCATGGAAGATATTAAAGCAACCCTCTCGGGAGATATAAAAGCCCTTTCTGGAGAAATAAAAGAACTAAAATCTAACCAAGTTGAAATAAAAAAAGCTATTAATGAGGTGCAAACAAAAATGGAGGCTCTCACTGCTAGGATAAATGAGGCAGAAGAAAGAATTAGCGATATAGGAGACCAAATGACAGAGAATAAAGAAGCTGAGCAAAAGAGGGACAAACAGCGACTGGACCACGAGGGGAGAATTCGAGAGATAAGTGACACCATAAGACGAAACAACATTAGAATAATTGGGATTCCAGAAGAAGAGGAAAGAGAGGGGAGCAGAAGGTATGTTGGAGAGAATTATTGGAGAGAATTTCCCCAATATGGCAAAGGGAACAAGCATCAAAAATGCAGGAGGTTCAGAGAACCCCCCTCAAAATCAATAAGAATAGGTCCACACCCCGTCACCTAATAGTAAAATTTACAAGTCTTAGTGACAAAGAAAAGATCCTGAAAGCAGCCCGGGAAAAGAAGTCTGTAACGTACAATGGTAAAATTATTAGATTGGCAGCAGACTTATCCACAGAGACCTGGCAGGCCAGAAAGAGCTGGCATGATATATTCAGAGTACTAAATGAGAAAAACATGCAGCCAAGAATACTATATCCAGCTAGGCTATCATTGAAAATAGATGGAGAGATTAAAAGCTTCCAGGACAAACAAAAACTGACAGAATTTGCAAACACCAAACCAGCTCTACAGGAAATATTGAAAGGGGTCCTCTAAGCAAAGAGAGACCCTAAAAGTAGTAGATCAGAAAGAAACAGAGACAATATACAATAACAGTCACCTTACAGGCAATACAATGGCACTAAATTCATCTCTCTCAATACTTACCCTGAATGTTAATGGGCTAAATGCCCCAATCAAAAGACACAGGGTATCAGAATGGATAAAAAAACAAAACCCATCTATATGTTGCCTACAAGAAACTCATCTTAAACCCGAACACACCTCCAGGTTTAAAGTGAGGGGGTGGAAAAGAATTTACCATGCTAATGGACATCAGAAGAAAGCAGGAGTGGCAATCCTTATTTCAGATCAATTAGATTTTAAGCCAAAGACTATAATAAGAGATGAGGAAGGACACTATATCATACTCAAAGGAACTGTCCAACAAGAAGATCTAACAATTTTAAATATCTATGCCCCTAATGTGGGAGCAGCCAACTATATAAACCAATTAATAACAAAATCAAAGAAACACATTGACAAGAATACAATAATAGTAGGGGATTTTAACACTCCCCTCACTGAAATGGACAGATCATCCAAGCAAAAGATCAACAAGGAAATCAAGGCCTTAAATGACACACTGGACCAGATGGACATCACAGATATATTCAGAACATTTCATCCCAAAGCAACAGAATACACATTCTTCTCTAGTGCACATGGAACATTCTCCAGAATAGATCCCATTCTTGGTCCTAAATCAAGTCTCAACCGGTATCAAAAGATTGGGATCATTCCCTGCATATTTTCAGACCACAATGCTCTGAAGCTAGAACTCAATCACAAGAGGAAATTTGGAAAGAACCCAAATACATGGAGACTAAACAGCATCCTTCTAAAGAATGAATGGGTCAACCAGGAAATTAAAGAAGAATTGAAAAAATTCATGGAAACAAATGATAATGAAAACACAATGGTTCAAAATCTGTGGGACACAACAAAGGCAGTCCTGAGAGGAAAATATATAGCGGTACAAGCCTTTCTCAAGAAACAAGAAAGGTCTCAGGTACACAACCTAACCCTACACCTAAAAGAGCTGGAGAAAGAACAAGAAAGAAACCTTAAACCCAGCAGGAGAAGAGAAATCATAAATATCAGAGCAGAAATCAATGAAATAGAAACAAAAAAAAAACAATAGAACAAATCAACGAAACTAGGAGCTGGTTCTTTGAAAGAATTAATAAGATTGATAAACCCCTGGCCAGACTTATCAAAAAGAAAAGAGAAAGGACCCAAATAAATAAAATCATGAATGAAAGAGGAGAGATCACAATGAACACCAAAGAAATACAGACAATTATAAGAACATACTATGAGCAACTCTACACCAACAAATTTGACAATCTGGAAGAAATGGATGCATTCCTAGAGACATATAAACTACCACAACTGAACCAGGAAGAAATAGAAAGCCTGAACAGACCCATAAGCAGTAAGGAGATTGAAACAGTCATCAAAAATCTCCAAACAAACAAAAGCCCAGGGCCAGACGGCTTCCCGGGGGAATTCTTCCAAACATTTAAAGAAGAACTAATTCCTATTCTCCTGAAACTGTTCCAAAAAATAGAAATAGAAGGAAAACTTCCAAACTAATTTTATGAGGCCAGCATCACCTTGATCTCAAAACCAGACAAGGATCCCATCAAAAAAGAGAACTACAGACCAATATCCTTGATGAACACAGATGCAAAAACTCTCGCCAAAATACTAGCCAATAGGATTCAATAGTACATTAAAATGATTATTCACCACGACCAAGTGGGATTTATTCCAGGGCTGCAAGGCTGGTTCAACATCCGCAAATCAATCAATGTGATACAACACATTAATAAAAGAAAGAACAAGAACCATATGATACTCTCCATAGATGCTGAAAAAGCATTTGACAAAGTACAGCATCCCTTCCTGATCAAAACTCTTCAAAGTGTAGGGACAGAGGGCACATACCTCAATATTATCAAAGTCATCTATGAAAAACCCACCGCAAATATCATTCTCAATGGAGAAAAACTGAAAGCTTTTGCGCTAAGGTCAGGAACACGGCAGGGATGTCCGTTATCACCACTGCTATTCAACATAGTCCTAGAAGTCCTAGCCTCAGCAATCAGACAACAAAAGGAAATTAAAGGCATCCAAATCGGCAAAGAAGAAGTCAAACTATCACTCTTCGCAGATGATATGATACTATATGTGGAAAACCCAAAAGACTCCACTCCAAAACTGCTAGAACTTGTACAGGAATTCAGTAAAGTGTCAGGATATAAAATCAATGCACAGAAATCAGTTGCATTTCTCTACACCAACAACAAGACAGAAGAAAGAGAAATTAAGGAGTCAATCCCATTTACAATTGCACCCAAAACTATAAGATACCTAGGAATAAACCTAACCAAAGAGACTAAGAATCTATACACAGAAAACTATAAAGTACTCATGAAAGAAATTGAGGAAGACACAAAGAAATGGAAAAATGTTCCATGCTCCTGGATTGGAAGAAAAAATATTGTGAAAATGTCTATGCTACCTAAAGCAATCTACACATTTAATGCAATTCCTATCAAAGTACCATCCATTTTTTTCAAAGAAATGGAACAAATAATCCTAAAATTTATATGGAACCAGAAAAGACCTCGAATAGCCAAAGGAATATTGAAAAAGTAAGCCAAAGTCGGTGGCATCACAATTCCGGACTTCAAGCTCTATTACAAAGCTGTCATCATCAAGACTGCATGGTACTGGCACAAAAACAGACACATAGATCAATGGAACAGAATAGAGATCGCAGAAATAGACCCTCAACTCTATGGTCAACTCATCTTCGACAAAGCAGGAAAGAATGTCCAATGGAAAAAAGACCGCCTCTTCAATAAATGGTGTTGGGAAAATTGGACAGCCACATGCAGGAAAATGAAATTGGATCATTTCCTTACAGCACACACAAAAAATAGACTCAAAATGGATGAAGGCCCTCAATGTGAGAAAGGAATCCATCAAATTCCTTGAGGAGAACACAGGCAGCCACCTCTTCGACCTCAGCCACAGCACCATCTTCCTAGGAACATTGCCAAAGGCAAGGGAAGCAAGGGCAAAAATGAACTATTGGGATTTTATCAAGATCAAAAGCTTTTGCACAGCAAAGGAAACAGTTAACAAAACCAAAAGACAACTGACAGAATGGGAGAAGATATTTGCAAATGACATATCAGATAAAGGGCTAGTGTCCAAAATCTATAAAGAACTTAGCAAACTCAACACCCAAAGAACAAATAATCCAATCAAGAAATAGGCAGAAGACATGAACAGACATTTCTGCAAAGAAGACATCCAGATGGCCAACAGACACATGAAAAAGTGCTCCATATCACTCGGCATCAGGGAAATACAAATCAAAACCACCATGAGATATCACCTCACACCAGTCAGAATGGCTAAAATTAACAAGTCAGGAAATGACAGATGCTGGCAAGGATGCGGAGAAAGGGGAACCCTCCTACACTGTTGGTGGGAATGCAAGCTGGTGCAACCACTCTGGAAAACAGCATGGAGGTTCCTCAAAATGTTGAAAATAGAACTACCCTATGACCCAGCAATTGCACTGCTGGGTATTTACCCTAAGGATACAAAAGTAGTGATCCGAAGGGGCACGTGCACCCGAATGTTTATAGCAGCAATGTCTACAATAGCCAAACTATGGAAAGAACCTAGATGTCCATCAACAGACAAATGGATAAAGAAGATGTGGTATATATACACAATGGAATACTATGCAGCCATCAAAAGAAATGAAATCTTGCCATTTGCGACGACGTGGATGGAACTAGAGGGTATCATGCTTAGCGAAATAAGTCAATCGGAGAAAGACAACTATCATATGATCTCCCTGATATGAGGGAGAGGAGATGCAACATGGGGGGTTAAGGGGGTAGGAGAAGAATAAATGTAACAAGATGGGATTGGGAGGGAGACAAACCATAAGTGACTCTTAATCTCACAAAACAAACTGAGGGTTGATGGGGGGAGGGGGTCGGGAGAGGGGGGGTGGGGTTATGGATATTGGGGAGGGTATGTGCTATGGTGAGTGCTGTGAAGTGTGTAAACCTGGCGATTCACAGACCTGTACCCCTGGGGATAAAAATATATGTTTATAAAAAATAAAATTAAAAAAAAAAAAGATAAAAAGCTTTTGCACAGCAAAGGAAACAGTTAACAAAACCAAAAGACAACTGACAGAATGGGAGAAGATATTTGCAAATGACATATCAGATAAAGGGCTAGCTCCAAAATCTATAAAGAACTTAGCAAACTCAACACCCAAAGAACAAATAATCCAATCAAGAAATGGGCAGAGGGGCGCCTGGGTGGCTCAGTGGGTTGAGCCTCTGCCATCAGCTCGGGTCATGATCTCAGGGTCCTGGGATCGAGCCCCACGTCGGGCTCTCTGCTCAGCGGGGAGCCTGCTTCCCCCTCTCTCTCTGCCTGCCTCTCTGCCTGCTTGTGATCTCTGTCTGTCAAATAAATAAGTTAAAAAAAAAAAAAAGAAATGGGCAGAGGTCATGAACAGACATTTCTGCAAAAAAGTCATCCAGATGGCCAACAGACACATGAAAAAGTGCTCCATATCACTCAGCATCAGGGAAATACCTATCAAAACCACCATGAGATATCACCTCACACCAGTCAGAATGGCTAAAATTAACAAGTCAGGAAATGACAGATGCTGGCGAGGATGCGGAGAAAGGGGAACCCTCCTACACTGTTGGTGGGAATGCAAGCTGGTGCAACCACTCTGGAAAACAGCATGGAGGTTCCTCAAAATGTTGAAAATAGAACCACCCTATGACCCAGCAATTGCACTGCTGGGTATTTACCCTAATGATACAAACGTAGTGATCCGAAGGGGCATGTGTACCCAAATGTTTATGGCAGCAATGTCTACAATAGCCAAACTATGGAAAGAACCTAGATGTCCATCAACAGACAAATGGATAAAGAAGATGTGGTATATATACACAATGGAATACTATGCAGCCATCAAAAGAAATGAAATCTTGCCATTTGCGACGACGTGGATGGAACTAGAGGGTATCATGCTTAGCGAAATAAGTCAATCAGAGAAAGACAACTATCATATGATCTCCCTGATATGAGGGAGAGGAGATGCAACATGGGGGGTTAAGGGGGTAGGAGAAGAATAAATGTAACAAGATGGGATTGGGAGGGAGACAAACCATAAGTGACTCTTAATCTCACAAAACAAACTGAGGGTTGATGGGGGGAGGGGGTTGGGAGGGGGGGTGGGGTTATGGATATTGGGGAGGGTATGTGCTATGGTGAGTGCTGTGAAGTGTGTAAACCTGGCGATTCGCAGACCTGTACCCCTGGGGATAAAAATATATGTTTATAAAAAATTAAAAAAAAATAATAATTATAACCATTAGAATGAATATGTAATATCTCACTGTAGTTTTAATTTACATTTTCCTGATGAACTAATGATGGTAAGCATTTGTTTTTTCATGTGGTTATTGGACATTCACATATCTTATTTAATGAGATGTCTGTGAAATATTTTGCCTTTTTTATTGTTTTTTATTATTAAGTTTACATATTACTTATATATTGTTATTATTATTAAGTTTATATATTTTGGATAAAGTTCTTTGTCAGCTTTGTGTATTGTGAATATTCTTCTTCTGGTCTATAGCTTTTGTTTTTTAAATAGTATTTTTCAAAGAGCAAAAGTTATAACTTTTAACAAGCCCAAGTTTTCTTTCATATTTTTTCTTCAGTGGTTTATGCTTTGTGTGTTCCAGGAAATATTTGCCTAATTCAAGATTGTGAAGCCCTTTTCCTATGGATTTAAACAAATATTCAATTGTTTTAGCCTTTATATTTAGTTTTATGATCCATTTCAAGTTAGTTTTTCTAGATGGTATGGGTAAAAATGAACTTCCTTTTTTCCCCTTTTTTCTATGCTTTCAGTGTTCTAACCAGTTTGTTAAAAAGATTTCTATTTCATCCATCAAATTTCTGTGCCACCTCTGTTGAAAATAAATTGGACATATGTATATCAAACTATTTCTCTACTTTTTATTCTATTTTATTTTATTTTTTCTTTTTATTATATTTATTAATTTATTTTTTATATATGTGTGTATATATATACACATATATATTCAATATATACACACACACACACACACACGTACATACACACCCTTTTGAACACTCTGTAATCTTGAGTGGTGTAGCTATGTATGTAGTAAGTCTTGAAATCATGGAGTGTGAGTCCTCCAACTTGATTCCTTTCAAAATTGTTTTGACTCTGTGTGGTCCTTTGCATTTCTGTACTAATTCTAAAATGAGTGGCCAAATTTTATTTGAAAAACAAAACCTGCTTGGATTTTTATTGTGATCATGTTAAATCTATAGATCAATTTGAAAGAACTGACATCTTAATATTGGCCTTTGAATCTTAGATTTGCTTTATAGTTTTAAAGAGATTGCCTTTCTGCCCACCCTGATTACACAACACCTCAAGGAAGGATTCATGTCTTTGAGGTTTAGAGGGGTCCTGCAGCCCCTGGAAATGTATGCACACACAAGGTTCTTCCTCTCTTGGTTTATGCAGCCTTCTGGGACTTGGGAATGGACAAGTTCAGGCAAGGAGGAGGACTTCCTGCACTAGAGGTCTATCACAGGCAGTTGTTGCTAAGTGGAACCTGTAGATCCAGACATCTTTGCTTCTTACTCTGGAACTATGACAGTCTACCTCATGAGCACCTTGACTGGTTGCTCTCAGGGCCAGCCCAACTTGTGAGCAATACATAACATAGGGAGTGGTTAGTTTGAAACCTGGGCCACAGTCTGGGAAGATAAATGAGCTGGGAGCCTATAGCAGGACCTCCTGGAGTGTACTATATGTTCAGTGTGTATAATGGAAGAATCCCTGGGTTTGTTCTGTATTCAGATGGGTGTTCACATCTTGGCCCTGGGATATATGTTCACATTCTGGCTCTGGCCTTTCTTGATAGTGCGGTCTCTACAAGTTATATAGTTTCCCTGACTCTTTATTTCCTTTTCTTCCCAAAGGGCATAAACACCTTGATCTCACTCATTCATCCTAAGGAAGACAAGAGATGGCAGAAGTAAGGATGGACCTGAGGCTGGAAAAGTTAAATGCAGGGAAAAAAGGTGGGAAGCAGAGTCAGGTCCCCTTTCCTAGCCAGGAACACCTAGAACAGGAGGAGGGACCTGGATGAGTGCTATATAAAAGGAACAAGAGTGGACAGACTAACTCAGTCCCAGCCCTGTGCTTCCTTTTTCCTTTGTGCATTTTCTGAGCCTGACTTCTCCCAGAGAGCTCTGTCATGGATGGGACTCACTAAGAGAGGCTATCCAGAAAGTGTGAGCAGACCTGCTCTGTGGACACTGCAGCCAACCCAGATCTCACCGAGGGCTTCCCAGATGCCATTCTCCTGTCCAAGAGACCACTTTCCACTGAGGCCAGAGACTCCGTCTGACATAGCTGTAAATTGGTGAGGCCCATACTCCAAGTGTAAATGTTTTCCCTAAGATCTGCCTGCTTACCATATCCTCAATTGTGTGCCTGTGTTTTCCATGTTGGAAAAAGAGTTTCTTCTCTTTGTCTTCAAACCTTTCCTGCTTTGTACAACTATGAAACTATGGAGTGTGGGTGCAGTGTTGGGTGGTTGGCATTGGGCAGTTCTCTTGGTCTGAGAGGGAGGTACTGGGTTTCTACCTTGACAAGGGACATTTTTCCAGAAGCCTGGAGACAGAGTAAACTACGATTCTTGTCTGAGGGTGAGATTGGGCCTTCTGACTAGGAAAGATAGACTTGGGTGATAGGGTGGGACCCTACCCTGGATCACTCCCTTCATGTAAAGGATTCTCCCCTTCCTGCAAAGGCTCCTTCTGGGATTTCTTCCCCTCCATGGTGCCTCCAGAAAATGATTGTAATTACTAAACATTGATTCTCATAGCCCTTTGCAGGAATGGAGCTGTCACTTGGGTAAGGTAGGAGGTGGGAGAGAAGGAATGCCTCTTTCTGGTCCACTCCCAAGAATCAAGACAGTGGCGCAGATGGAATTAGCCTTGAAAAGCCCCTGGTGAAAGCAAATTCCTGACATTAGCTTATGGAAATCCCCTTCCACGTCTCCTATTCCCTCACGTCTTTCTTCTCCCTTACTTTAGCTTCTCGGGAGACATTTTCAGGCCTTTGGGCAGGATGACAGCTAGCCTGTGGACAGGTTTGGCACACTCTTCCCCATCTTCCCAGTTCCCTCAGACTGAGTAGAAAAGTGGCCTGAAGTTCCCTTTCCCCTCTTCCTTGACTTGCCCCCTTCCCTTGCTCACTCACTCCTCTGAGGTCCCATTTCTCCAAAGAACTATCTGCTCTTAGCAACTTCCTTTACAGAAGATTTAGTGACTTAATACATTTCTTTCCCAGGAGTATATACACTCCAGAAGAAAAGCCCAGCGGTGTCCTGTGGTTGAATCAGAGTTGTGATGCCCCCTTGCAGAAATTCCAGGCATCAATGGGCACAGTCCCTTCCCAGGATTTCAACTGGTGATATTAGATGGACATTCCCCTGAACAGGCCAGATATTGCTGGCCCTGTGCACCACTCAATTCATTGACATCAGGATGGACATCACAACGTGTATATTTCTGCATGCCTAGCTCAGCCCTCTTTCCATATGCGGCCCCTCAAGGGTCATGGACTCCAGCAGACTGGCCCCTCAGACAGTCTGGAAGAAACCTCAGGCCACTGGCTCTGAAATCCACTGACCTACCTCCTAAAGCTAGAAGACTCAGAAGTCAGATTCTACAGTTGTCTGCCCCCTTCCCCCTAGAGCTTGTGCAAAGTGCTTAATTAACAAATCTCCGGTACCAGGAAATTGTTTACTCGGCTTCCTCAAGAACTGTTCTCTAAGGAGCTCAAAGCACTGCTAATAGATTTTTTTTGTTGTTGCCTCCATCCATCAAGTAACCTCCCCTCATTCCAAAGTTGCTTCATTCTTACCCCTTGGGGATCTGACTCTTACTCAGAGAACCCAGGAGAGCCCTTCTAGCTTCTCTAAGCACGTCTGCCCCATAACTGCTATGCCCTACCCCCACAAGGCTGAGACTCCCTTTTAATTAAAGAATGGATAAGGAGAGGCATTTGCAGATCCATCTTTGCAGGGAGAATTGGGTCTTCTCTGCTCTTAGAGAATGCTCAGCCACCCACACCCACTTGCACAGCATTTATTTCTGCAGCCCTCTCTTCCACTGAGAGGTAACCACAGCACCTTGAAACTTGTGGTAATCAGGAACAGAACTCACCTGCTGGTTTCTGGCTCATTTCCCTTTGGCCACACTCAACACTTGGGGACCAACCATGGGATACCTCCCCATATTACTTTCTCAACTGCTACTGAAACCTGCTCCCTCCTTATGTCACTGCCCTCTAAACAACTTGTCTGCTATCCCTGCAGGGTCCCCCAGGCCTCTGACTGCTTGACCAAGTGTCTGGATTCTTGGTCCATCTTCTGGTCTATCCACTCCCATCGAGGTCTCAAATAAGAGGACTCCTCCTGACACACTGTATCTCAAGAGAACTTGGGGGTGGGCCTCAAGGCTTCCTAAGCTAGAAAAAAGCTTATCCTAGGATACAAACCATGGCACAGAGAAAAAAAATTATAATTATCATTATTGGTTAACATTCATTGGAACTTACACCATGCCAGACAATTTATGTTCATCATTACACACAATCCTAAAAACCATTCTCTGATGCAGATGCTACTACAGAGTGACTATAAAGTCTAAACACATGGTTAATGCTATTTTATCATGGACTATTATGTGCTCATAAACAACTTGTTATATACTTGCCCATGTTTCCAGATTTGCAGTTGCCCAGGAGTATTAAGCCAATTTTATAGATGAGAAAACTGAGACTCATAGATATCACTGTAATAGGAGAACAGATTCAGACTCAAGCCTGTCTAATTCTAGAAGTTATGCCCTTAACTCTGTGCAGGGTACAACCTCCTTATCCCCACCCCAGAACACTGCCCTGCTGTGCACTTGAAAGACCTTGGGGAAGCCTCATCTAAAACTTATATTCAGGGAGAAAATCCCATGGAGGTGTGGAAGTTTTAGAAGTAGACGATCTTAGAGCATGAAAGAATCCTAATCAGATCTGAACATGGTGGTTCTCAACCATTTTGAACTCTTTAAGAATCTGTATAAGCTATTGACCCTCTCCCTTCAAGAAATGCACACATTGTCTTGTATCCTCTGGGAGGTTCTTGGATCCCCAGAGTCTCAGTCTTGGGCCTTGGCTGGTACCTCCCCCTGATGCTCTTCTCCATGTATATGCACATTCTGTGTCTGGCTTCTTCAACCAGTCCAGGCTAGATTAACTCAAGCTAGTGCTTCCTACCTGGTCTAAATCCTTCCTTGTGCAAACATGGAAACAGACTGAGAGAAGTGAAATTATCTGCCCAACATCACATAGTCAATAGGAGTGGCAGAGGAAGCCTAGAGCCAGGGTAAACCATTCCTTTTGGATCACTTAGGTTGCTAGAAATGTCCTGGGCCAGGTCAAGGCACTTGGGTTCAGTGCTGAGCAGTCTTTGCCCACCTGAGGAGAGCAGCTATTCCTGGTGGGATGTCTCTCAGCCATATCGCTCACCAGTCAGGACCTTGGACTCATGGGGGCCTCCTACAGAGCTTGGAGGACCACTGGGCTCTCAAGGTCTTCTTGCTGCCCCATGCTGCCTCCTCTCCACCAGCCCACTGTAATCTGCTTTGAGGGCCTCAATATGGAGCTCCCAGTCTATGAGACTGCAGAAAAGGAACATCCTTGTAATAGCACTCATTCTCCAGGTTCCTAGATAGTTTTCTTTATTAACCTCCATATCCCAGACTCTGACTCAATGTTCCATATTTAGCAGGTGCTCTGCAGACATTTCTAATGCTGGCATTGGCCCTGCTATTTAGATCAGGAAGGTTCTGGGTACTGCTCTGCATGCGGGCGTGCCTTTTCCTTCCTCCCACCTGCTTCCTGCTTTTCTCTTCTTTGCCTCTGCTGGAAGGTTGCAGCAACTCAGGCTGGAATGGGCTCATTATGGTGGTGCCAGGAGCCTGTGATGTCAGCCATAAATATTAACAGCCCTTGTTATGAACCCCCCTCTGCGCTGCTGCTTCGGTCCAAGTTTACACAGTAAACAGTGCAGTTAGTTTATTTGATCAAGGGAGTGATCTTCAGAGGAGCTAATAGCCTGCTCCCGCCCAGTGGAGCTTCTCTGGCTGTTCAGGGGGTATAGCTGCAGGGCCAGAAAGGCTCCACTACTGTGTATGGCCAGGCCATCTCCAGTCAGCCAGGGGCTGGGCCCTTGGGATGCAGGTCAGGAGGATCAGGGCTGGGGCCAGAGCCACCTGCCCTGGAGAGCAGGGGGTCAGATCTCCTGGGAAGTAGCAGACTCAACAGCTCCTCCAGGGCAGCTGATTATGTTACTCATCTCTCTTGGCTGCTGAGTCTGGTTTTAAAGTATGAACTGATACAGGACACTCATTTCCCTCACTGATTTAATGGGGAAATGGGAATGAACCACGAATGAGGGTTTAGCTTCTTCTTTTCTTTTATTTTCCAAAGCTGGTCTCAGAGACTTACAGTTCCGTGTTCCTGGGCCCCTTCCAACAGAGTTACAGAGTCCTGGGGAGCATCCTCATTGCACTGTGGGCTTTCGTGGACTGTTCCCCACCACCAGCTAGCCCCAGACCTGACAGGAAGTATGGCAGCAAGGGCTAGGGGTTTGATTTTCACAACCTGATGCTGTGGCCCAGAAGGATAATAAGGAAAAGGGATTTTAATGTGCAGCTACAGGTCAATTGCAGTGTATGACTTTGGAAAATGAATGGAAGTAGGTATGCACCATCCCAGACATCAGAGTTGAGCAAGAGGAAAAGAAAGTATGGCGGGAGAGTTCTTAAGTGGCCTGGCTAGAGGAAGAGAGGGCAATGCCAAAGTTTCTAGAACCGCCCCACTATATAAAAGAGAGGTTTCTTCTTGCTTCTTTGGATTACAGTTTGACTCATTGTCTGCTGCTTTCTCCTGCCAAGCACTTCCTTTCCCACCCTTCCTAGCAGAGATTTCTCTCTCTGTCTCTGTCTCTGTCTCTCTGTGTGTGTGTGTGTGTGTGTGTGTGTGTTGTGTGTGTGTGTGTGTGTGTGTGTGTGTGTGTGTGATGAGGCCTTGCTTTTGTACTCTGGGAATACTAGTGTGAGCTCTGAGCACCCAATAATGGCCTCCAAAGACTATCCCTATACCCAGTCTCTGCCTTAACTTTCTTTCCCAGCATGACAGCTCCTTGTTCATGCTGGTCAGTCCTTCCTAGACCCCAGCTGACTTGTTTGGGCACTGGTCCAACCACATGGATGGGAACCCTGTCTGCTCCAAACACATGCCTCCATCAGTTTTATTTCCAGTGTCACCAGCTGATTCATCTTTCTCCAAGCCTCACTTGGATACTAACAATCACCTGAGCTACTTCTGGATCCAGCAAGTGTCTTGGATGCTGTCTTGGCCTGCTGGTTCCTGCTCAGGGGGATCAGCCTTCAAACTAGAGCAGTTCTCCATAGCATTGGTTCCACTTTCTTTTCCAGCCCTCATCTCCTTCTGGGCCTGCTTCACACCTGAACAGATCCCAGCTGCAGTACCTTTCTCCCTTCCTTACTCAGAGGGAAGGAAGGACCCATTGAGCAGGCCCTTGTGTGGTCTTACTCTGATAGGAAAGCAAAAACGTGTTATATAGTCAGAGCTCATTGCAGCTTGTTGGTAGGAGACAATCCCTTGCAGTAAAATAAAGGAGGAAGCAACAGCCTTGATAGTTGGCACAACCCTTTTTGTTGCACCAACTATTTCACCCTGCCAAGCCTTATTAAAATGGGATTAATTATAGCATGTATCTCATCTACAGTCAACAAGGATTTGAGTACCTACTATGAGCCAGGCCCTATGGCAACTACTGGGGATCCATATTAAACAACACACACAGACTGCCTCACCATGCTTATCAAACACTGGGGCTGACCTAAGGTTATATGTAATGGAGAATGTAATATACCATGGTGGACATCTATTGTTTTTTGTGTGTATGGCTCATGTCTTCCACTTTGGGGGGCAATATTACCCCTAATTCATCTTAGATGTAAATCCTCCCCCACTCTCATTATTATATCCCTTAAAGCTGCCAATCTTAGTATTCTACCCCTTGGTTGTGGACTTCAGCAGAGGACCCAGGCTTTGCAATTCACTTGTCCCATTTTTTGGCCTTGTAATTGGCCCAGGATGAAATATGTGACCCATATGATGCCATCCAGAGTCCTTCTTGAGCACTTTCCTTCTGAAACTAGGGTTCATTCTCTGTTCTCTTTCTGCTTGGATGGTCAGCTCTAAGTTCAGGCCTCTAGCACTGCAGGTGGCTCTGCCCTTCCATGCAAAGATTCTGGGGTAATGAGTCTCAATCTGGACTGAAGTGGGAGGACAGATACAGAGCCAGAGGGTCAGGCCTGCTGCTGCTTCAGTCCTGGGTGCACTAGTCTTGGGGATTGTAATCCTTCTTGACTTTTCAATGTTTGGTTGAAAACCAATGAATTTCCTTTTCTATGTCTAAGTTACATTGTGTTAATAAGTATGATACTTACCTCTAGAAGGCTTCTGGTTAATACAAATGTTAATACAATTGCCTCGAATAATGAGCATTCAGAAATGTTAGTTACTCTTCCCTAGGAAGGGAGAATGGGTCAAGGAGAAGTCTTACAGAGAAACAGGAAAGATCTGGAAAGACAGAGCTCTGGGGATTTCCAGATTTCCAGGAAATAAGATTTGTAGAGCCCACATTCCTTGCTCTGTCTTTGGTTTAATAAGACTAAGGAAGCAGATGGGGCGCCTGGGTGGCTCAGTGGGTTAAGCCGCTGCCTTCGGCTCAGGTCATGATCCCAGGTCCTGGGTTCGAGCCCCGCATCGGGCTTTCTGCTCAGCTGGGAGCCTGCTTCCTCCTCTCTCTCTGCCTGCCTCTCTGCTTACTTGTGATTTCTCTCTGTCAAATAAATAAATAAAATCTTAAAAAAAAAAAGACTAAGGAAGCAGCATCCCATAAACTCATTCCAGTTCATGTATCTGTAGACATTGAATGTTTATCTCCCTACATCTTTCTCTCTCTCTAACATTCCCTTGATGCTTTCACCCATCCAGCTGAAGTGAGAGAAAAAGGATTTTATAATTCTTCAAGATTGCTCAAGGGAATGGACGTTGGTGTGACTCTGTGAATTTTCTAGGAGTGACACCAGTGGACCATTTCCAGAAATGGGAGATGGGCATGCTGGGGCATAAGGAAATCCCAGAAGGGAGCAGCTGGAAAAAAAAATGTATGTCCCTATTACTGTTTTTCTTCCATCCTCTTCTCCTTTGCTTTTCCTTAATTCATTTGAGTCCTTTTGCTCTTTTCCTTCCCTCTGCCTTTTTTCCTCTTTTCTATCATCTATCTCCCCACTCTCTGCCCCTGCTCCGCCCCCAGAGGATGTGCAAAGGAGCATATCAGACTCACTCACCATCATCTGAGCAAACACCTGTTCTTATGATTTAATGCGTCTCCCCTTCTGCCTGCACGGACCATTTCCATTGCAGGGGATTCTGACACCGGCTTTCAGCCCTGGGGTGGCAGGTAAATCAGTTGGAGAGGTTCGGCATGTCAGGAAACAATAGCAGAAGCGCAGACAACCACTGATGTTCAGTCAGGAGCCTCCCACTCCCAGGATATGCAGCCAAACTCACAGAAAGGAAAGAAAATAGAACCCTCACTCAGGGCAGGATAGGAGTCTTCCTCCCAGCCTTGGATGAGAGTTACAGTGCCTCACTGTCCCCTGCCCTATTGTCCAGGACTAGAGCCAATGGTTATGAGAAAAGAACCAGGCTACAGCTCATAAGGTCATGGCCAGTGAATTAAGCAAACATGAAGGAAGAAGTGGAGTGATCAGAATGGCATGCGATCTACAGAAACAACTTTCTATATCCTACATGGCACAAGAGAATGGAGGCATATCACTGAGTGTCACATCACTTAGCCTCTTTGAACTTCAGTTCTTTTTCTGAAAAATGCAGGCAATAATATCCACCGTGGAGAACTGGTATTAACCCAGTGAATGCACTTAATGTAGTACACACAATGAATGAAAATTGCATCTGGATATGTTCTTATTGACTTACTGCATACACACAGAACTTCTAGGTGTGTGCTGGATTCAGTTCAGGTTTACTCCACTCTTTCTCAATGGCTGGATAAGCAGGCAAAGAGGCTGGCTCTGAGTCACCCTTGCCTAAGCCCCAGTGGTCAGAGAAAGGCTTGTGTCTGCTCATAGTAGCCTAGGTGCTCAGGACACTGGAGTGCTGACCCCCACAGTTTTAAAATTACTCCATATGAGCTAGAACAATATGGAGGCTCCCAGCAAATCACTTGAATTGCCTGAAAAGATCAAACTTGGTATCCTGTCTTATTTCAAAGTATTTTTTTTTTTTTGAGGGAGGTTGTTCCTGATATAAGCAAACAAAACAACTTAATTCAAATGCAATTTTCCTACCCATAGAAAAGAAATGGTTAGAGAGGTTAGAAGGCATACTGATATAGTCATTTAAAATGCATGGCACTGAAAGCTAGATCCTAGCTCAAATCTTACAGTGTCAACCAACATATTCCAAGTAACCATGGATATGTCTCAGTTTCCCCCTCTGTAAAATAAGAATAATAACCTCTTCCTTGTTTATATTACAAGGCTAATGTGAGGACAATCTGAGATGACATAATTGAAGTCATTTTGCAAAATACCATACACCTAGTAGTTGCTGTCATCAGTGTGGAATGTGGAGAAGAGAGGCGGAAGTCCTACAGGAGCCTGCAACCATAGCAAACCATTTTATGGTGAATATTTTAGACATCAAAGGTTGGACTCATCACTTCAGACATTCTGCCCACAGAAAAACCATTCTCACAAGAGGAAGAGACTCAAGGATTTCCTCTTACCTAACCCTACTCTGCAGATGGAGAGGAAAAGCAAGACAAGGCCACCCTGCTGGCTTTCTGGATGGAGCATACTGGGATGAGGAAAGCTATACCTTTGTTCCTGGTGGGTTCAGAAGCCTCTGGTGATACCTGTATATTTCACCCAAAGTGACAGGGACCTTGTTAACTGTCCTTGCATTGAGGTACTTGATGGATGGAACTCCTGGGGAGAATGTGGTGGCCGTGATCTGCCATAAAGATGATGAATAACATTTTTTTTCTTAAATAATTATGAAAACTTTATAGCTAGCCAAAACTGGCTTTCTTATAGCCCCTGAAGGAGTGCTTTAAAAAGCGTCATTTAATTAATAAGGTGGTTATTGACTGCTGTCATGCACAGAGTGCTGCACAAGGGCTAGGTAAGAAAAGGTGACTGAAGACCACAGATACTGGGAGGATGGTGGAGGTGGGGCCAGCCTAGAAGAAAGCTGGACCCTCAAAATGTTGTAGAATGCCAGTCATGGCCCAAAGAGTTGCCATTTGCCAGGGATCCTCAGAAGTTAAAGGGATATTCCTATTGATAACCCGGTCTAAAAAATTCACACTGTCACTTTGAAATAAAAAGAGAGTCAGTGAGGGGTGCCTGGGTGGCTCAGTCCATTAAGTGTCTGCCTTGGGTTCAGGTCCTGATCCTGGGGTCCTGTGATCAGCCCTTGTCAGGCTCCCTGATCAGCAAGGAGTTTGCTTCTCCCTCTCTCTCTCTGACCCTCCCCACTTCTCGTGCTCTAGCTCATGCACACACACTCTTTCTCTCTCTCAAATGAATAAATAAAAACAACTTTAAAAAAGAGAGAGAGAGAGAGAGGCAGTGTGATATGGTACAGTTCTGACTGAAAGTTAAGCAATAAGATTTTTCTGTGATGCAGTCTTAAGAGAGTTGGTTACCCTCTTGGGTTAACTAAAATGATAAAATTGGACAAAGTGATCTTAGGATTCCAACTCAAAATTTCTATTCTATTTTATTCTGAATTGCTTAAGAAGGAGAGGTTAAGACAAAAAAAAAAAAAAAAAAAAAAAAAAAGGTCCTAATTTTCCCACAACTTTCTCTGGCTTGGATTCCCCGAGAGAGAACACAGATGAATATGGGTGGAGTTCAACCATACCAATTATAGAGAAGGGAAGAACTCAGTTGGAATGCAAATGAACTGAGTTGAACTCAAAATAAGGATAAGGATATTAGGATATACCAACTTTGGCAAACCCTATGGCATATTCTGACATTTGGGAGACCATCATTCCCTTGAGCTAGTTAGCATCTTCTGTTACATAAATCCAGTCTGGGGTTCCCAAAAGGAGACATACAATTCCCCAGATCCTAGTGACCTTTTTTTTTTTTTAAAGATTTTATTTATTTATTTGACAGACAGAGATCACAAGTAGGCAGAGAGGCAGGCAGAGAGAGAGGAAGGGAAGCAGGCTCCCTGCTGAGCAGAGAGCCCGATGCGGGCCTCGATCCCAGGACCCTGGGACCATGACCTGAGCCGAAGGCAGCGGCTTAACCCACTGAGCCACCCAGGCGCCCGATCCTAGTGACCTTTACAAGGACTCTAGGTTATACAAGAGAGTTCTCCTCTTGGTTTTGACCAGTGAGACATTCTACTTTGGGGGCCTCATATGTTAGTTGGAAGAACTTTTTTTTTTTTAATCATTTTTTTAATTTATTTTCAGCATAACAGTATTCATTGTTTTTGTACCACACCCAGTGCTCCATGCAATCCGTGCCCTCTCTAATACCCACCACCTGGTTCCCCCAACCTCCCACCCCCCTACCTCTTCAAACCCTTCAGATTATTTTTCAGAGTCCATAGTCTCTCATTGTTCACCTCCCCTTCCAATTTCCCCCAAGTCCCTTCTCCTAACTCCCCATGTTTTTAAAATGAAATGGGATTGGTTTTAATGTTGGCTTTGCAACTTGTTAGCTGTACGACCTTGGGCAAGTTACTTTCTTTGAGCTTAAGAATAATGTTATGGCTTATATGAATGGATTGTTGTGAAGATTAAGAGAAGTAATGTATGGAAGAGTAAAGTATCTGGAACATAGTAGGTACACCAAAATATTAGTTACTTTTCTTTCTTCTTCCCTGCTACCCTGTTTTCTTAAAGCTGTAGAAAGTAGCTTATCAACCTGCTGAAAAGCACAAAGGAAGGAGAAAGAGAAATACATTGAGACAGAATCATGGTATTTGTAAATACCTCAGTCAGCAACATTGATGGCTAAAATCAACTTGTAGAGTTGTAACAGAAATTAACGTATGGTCCACATTTTGCACAAGATTCAGAAGATCTAATATTATCAGCATTTCTCAAGGTAAAACCACAAGCTCAGCATGAGCCAAGAGTATGAGGAGTCTGCTGAAAAAAAAAAAAAAGTCAGTGTAACTTTCAGCTACATGAGTAGTAATTTATGGATCAAGGGAATGTAGCTATCTCATAGCTTTTGGTAGATTTTCACCAATTCTAGATACTACATTTATACAGGATATGGATAAATTTGAGCTCATCTTTAGATAATAGTACAGAGAGAGTTCAGAATGTCATAGGCTTTGAGAAACAGTTGTTGGGTCCCCAAATGTTGAACCTGGAGCACCATAACAGCCATGCCCATTGTATGTTTGTATGGAGCCTTTGGCAAAGAAGAGAACAGCAACATTTCCAGACAGGGACAGAAGCATGCCAAGCCTTTTACCCACACTCTTCCCCACAACTATATTCCCTTGTTTCATGCAAAACTTAAACAATTGTATGTGAAAGAGTTTTAAAGAGATACTGTTTGGCTTAAGATAAGAAAGAATTCCCTAATTATGGTTGTAATTCTACTAGAGGGATAAACAAATCTAAAGAAAAAGTTTATTGATCTGAAGAGAATTTGGTCAGCTATGGAAAAAAACAAACAAACAAACAAACAAAAAAACACAACCACCAAAAAACAGATTCCCAAAATGAAGCAGTGACACTAATGGAGCAGAAGATTTTCACCCAAAAGAGCCTCCCATCACAGTGTCAGGACTGTCCTTAATGTGGAAATAGATGCTAGGAGCTGAAGGCAGTAGACTTTCTATATTCCTGACCTGTATGCCAGACGAATCTCCATTGGGAGACCGTGGGTCAGGTTGTGTTTCCCTGACGCCATTAAATGTGTTGTTCCTCTGACTTCCTTGGTTCTGATTCCAAGCTTTCAAGAGAAATTTTTAATTGTGACTTGGCCTAATGTATGGGTCTACTTATATAGGCAGTTTCTGGAACATTTGTATTTCTGATTAAAAATTAATGAAATTTCAGCCTGATTGTAATTTGGGTCCCCAGAAACATTAGATGATTCAAGCATCTGTAAGCTAATAATTTCAGTTTCTGGTTATAGACACCAGTCTATTAAAAGTATTTTCTTTTTAAATGAGGGTGGAGTGAAATATGTCATATTAAAAATGAACCGCCTTCCACTGATCAGACCTGGCTCACCACATTCTGAAGTGGGAAATGTGTTACACCTGCTTTTTCAGGAGAAACAGGATAAGAACAGGTAGTGCATGCTGGGAAACATGAATTTTACCTGAAATGTCTGTCTTCCCAAGGAGAGGTCTTTCATCTTTGTTCACTTTTATGGTTAACTGGGAAACTCCTAATAAGTCAGCAACATGATTATTCATTTACCAGAATTGAAGGACACTCCCTTGACTTAAATTCTCATTTCTTTCCTCCTTTTCTTTCATTCATACTGTGTGTCAGTTCCGTTCTTAGACACATGCTCACACACTTCATCCTTTAATCATCCTTATTAAATTGAAGGTACAGAAGGTGTCTGGCCCTGCAGGCATCCTGATTTGTGGGCTGTTACCTTCTTCTCTCCAATAGGAAGCTGAAACTGTATGGCATCCATGGGAAGATCCCCAAACTTTTGGGGAAAAACTTCAAAGACTCAGCCAACCGTAATAAATGCTAGGGGCAGCTTTCAGGTCTATCACTGTGTCTACATTCCAGGAGTCCACAATAAGGGCAGGGAAGAACAAGGTAGTCAAGGAGGAAACACAGAAGTATCAGAAGAGGTCTTGAACTGAAAACATGGCTTATCACCTCCTGTAGTTTCAGACTGAAGAACCCTGCTAGTTGGTACTTATAGAAGATTTATTCATGGAAAATACACACCTGTGCTTAGGCTATAAAAATATTAAACCTCCCAAAGATACAGATGTAGTGAAAAGAAGGGCCATATGTACCCCAATGTTCATAGCAGCCATGGCCATGGTCACCAAACTCTGGAAAGAACCAAGATGCCCTTCAACGGACAAATGGATAAGGAATATGTGGTCCATATACACTGTGGAGTATTATGCCTCCATCAGAAAGGATGAATCCCCAACTTGTGTATCAACATGGACGAGACTGGAAGAGATTATGCTGAGTGAAATAAGTCAAGCAGAGAGAGTCAATTATCATATGGTTTCACTTACTTGTGGAGCATAAGGAATAACATGGAGGACATTGGGAGATGGAGAGGAGAAGGGAGTTGGAGGAAATCAGAGGAAGAGATAAACGATGAGAGACTGTGGGCTCTGAGAAACAAACTGAGGGTTTTGGAGGGGAGGAGGTGGGGGGTTGTGTAAGCCTGGTAGTGAGTATTAAGGAGGGCACCAATTGCATGGAACACTGGGTGTGGTACATAAACGATGAATTTTGGAACAATGAAAAAAAATTAAATTAAATTAAATTTAAAAAATACTGAACCTGTACAAGGAAGAAAATATTTGTCATGTTAGCTGAAATAGAAAAAGGCAGTGACAGGTAATGATCATGGTAGTGAGTTCTGTTGAGAAGGAATGAGACTGATTCCATGAGGTGTGAGTCACTGACTTTGTAGAATCACAATTAGGATTGGGCTGTACCCCAGTGGCGCAAGGATTTAGGTCAGCCTCTGGCTCTTGAATTGGTGAAGGGGGCCCCAGGAGAAGACATTTCCAGTATGTTCCAAAAGCAGGTGAGATTTCTAGCACAAGTCAGAGAGGGTCCTCTAACTGCTCCAGTGGTATGATCCCCAAGATTATTGTGGGAAGAACCACGGCTATCTAGGTAGAGTTAGAGGCGAATGGCTTATCTTTGATGATCACTCATGAAAAAAGACAATTTGAGCAAGTCACTCTGCAGTTTCTCTCCTATTTGGAAGAACCACAGTTTGGTGAGGAGGTAGGCCTAACCACTCCCTCCCATCAATCTGTATCTGTACATTCTGTAGAGAAAAAATATATTTTCTTCAAATTGTTGGTCATCAGGAAGGTAAGGGAAGTCCTTGGAAGGTAGAAGGACAAGACAGTGACATTATGCAGTTGGGCATGTCCTGGAGCTGGTCTTCTCTAGAGAGATCTGCAGATCCTTGCTTTCCTAGAGAATCTACATTAATGAGGCACTGGAATATCAAAAGACAGAACATGAAGCCTAGGGGTTGGATATGGTGGGAGGTCAGATAGGAGGCCCCACCATAAAACCAGAATCCCAGAAGAGAGACCTGCTAGAGGAGGTACTACTTATGTATTGCACGTACTGCTCAGTAAGAAAAACCCACAACTCCTCAGTGTTTCTTACTCACACATCTAATCTGGCAGTTAGGCCGTTCTGCAGATCTTGGCTAAACCCACTCACATGTAAGCAGTTCATCTGGCTATCCACTGGCCATCCTGTTTGATGGGGCAACTGGGATGAGTTTGTTCTGCTCCTTGTTTCTCCTAGCTTCCAGGACCAGGGGCATAGGCCTCTCATGGCAATGGCAGAGGGCAGGAACAACAAGTAGAAATGTCCTTGCACTTCTCCAAGGCACAAGCAGAGATGGCACAATGGGTAACATCCCATTGCTTAAAGAAAGTCATACAGCTAAGATGACAGTCATAGAGGAAAGCCGGTACAAGGTGGCATGGCATAGGGTATACATATAGGGAGGTATAGTGTACTGAAGAGCATCCCCCCAAACTTCCTGTCAACTTGGAACTTCAAGATGTGATCTTATCTGGAAACAAGATCTTTGCAGATGTAATTAGTAAAGATGCTTAGGTGAAATTATCCTAGATCTGGGGAAGGAGGGGTTAAATCCAATGACCGGTGTCCTTATAAGAAAAGGAGAGGACATAGAGACACAGAGAAGAAGGCCATGGGTCACATGAAGATGGAGGTGGAGACTGAAGCGATGCTGCCACCAACGGAAGCCACAGCAACTGGAGCCACCAGAAGCTGGAAAAACAGAGGTGGATCCTCCCTTGGAGACTTTGGAGGGACCATGTTTCTCTTAATACCTTGACTGCAGAACTCCAGCTTCCAGAACTGTGAGATAATATTCTTCTGCTGTTTTCTGCAGCTAAGTTTGTTGCTGCAATCCTAGGAAACTGATAGAGGAAGGGGAAGAGTTGAAACCATGATATAGTCAATTAATCAAAGAGGATAAACTTGAAATAAAACAACTGAGCAGAAAAAATGGTGGGGGAGATGGGGGCTTTCTTGGCCTTGTATCTGGGTGTAACAAAAACTAACATTTTCTCAGAGAATTTCTAACTAAAAAATACTCTCTGATGAGGTAAGGGCTGAAACTCATACCACCTTTGTGTATCATGCTCCAGTCTGTATACACGTCCCTGAAAAACCCCACAAAGTCTGAACTCAAAGTTTAAAGTTCCTGCAAGTTAGAAGTGCTCCCAGATACCTGTGAGAAACAAAATAAATTCTCTGTAGGTGGACATACATTAAACACAGACCTCAAAGAATCCCTTCACATAAGTGGCAGAGAATATATGCTTCTAACAGAAAATCACTCATTTTACAATATGAGCAAGAACCAACATAAATCATAAATCATAAGAATCATAAATCAAGCCACAGAATCAGACCAGAAAAGGTAGTGGTTATAAGAAACAGAAATACAGGGGCCCCTGGGTGGTTCAGTGGGTTAAAGCCTCTGCCTTCAGCTCGGGTTGTGATCTCAGGGTCCTGGGATCGAGCCCTGCATCGGGATCTCTGCTCAGCGAGGAGCCTGCTTCCTCTTCTCTCTCTCTGCCTGCTTTTCTGCCCACTTGTAATCTCCGTCAAATAAATAAGTAAAATCTTTAAAAAAAGAAAACAAGAAACAGAATACAAAATAATTCCTTTTAACGTGTTGTAAGTTGAATCGTTCTGCCACAAATTCATGTATTGGAGCCCTAGTCCTCAGTGTTATGGTATTTGGAGATCGGAGCAATGAGGAAATAATTAAGGTTAAATGAGGTCATCTAGTGGGTCTTAATCCATGATCACTGGTGTTGTAAGGAGAGGAAATTTGGATACACAAAGAGACACTGGGGATGTGTGTGCGCACAGGAGAGTCCCAGGAGGCCACAGCAAGAAGGCTGCCCTCTGTTGGCCAAGAAGAGAGGTCTCAGGGGAAACCAAACGGGACCCCTTGATCTTGGACTTGCAGCTTCTAAAACTATGAGAAAACAAATTTCTGTTGTTTAAGCCACTCAGTCTCTGATACTTAATTATGGTAACTCTAGCAAACTAATACAACACATTCAAAGAAATAAAGGTGAGGTGTGTAAATATGGCTTAGAAATAAGGAGTTACTAAAACCAACCAATCAGGTTTGATAAAAGAAGGAAAAAAATAACTCTAGAGATTAAAAAGATAGTAACTAGAAACTAAGTCAGTAACAGATCACACTCAATCATAAACTTGGAGATGATCTAAGGAATACTAGAACACTAGCTGGCATCATACAGAGAGACAGGGAATCAGGGAATAGGAGAGACCTAGTGACTTGGAGCATAGAGGAAGCCCAGCATACATTTAATCAGAGTTATAGAAGGAGAAATAAGAAAGAATGAGGAGTAAATAATTATCCCTGGTTGGGAGTGGTGGCCAGCTCTGCTGGTGGTTGCTAGGGCAGGCATGACACAGATGATATGTGATATGGATCTGCATAGTGACCAAAAAAAAAAAAAAAAAAAAAAAAAAAGTGGGGGAGGGAACAGGAATGAAAACAGAGGAAAAGCACGTCCAAAGCTGCAGAGGCATGAGAAAGCATGATATTTTCAGGGCATGATGAGAAGTCTTGGGTAATGTTCTGTAGGATATGTCAGCATGTGGCACATATGTGCTCTTTGGGGGCAAGGATTTGAAGGTTGGTGGGTAGAGAACAGTCAGATGGTCAGAGTGGTCAGATTTGTTAGCCACACTAAGGATCTCAGGCAGTATCCTGTAGGTGATGGGAGTCAATGGACATCTTTAAGCAAGGAAGTGACATGATCAACTTTGCACTTAGGAAGATAAAGCACCTAGAAAAAGTCAATACGCTTGTGGTTTTGATCAATGTAGGCTGCTCATATGGATCTGTTTGTTCTTAGGAGGCTGTGGCTGGGATGAGCTTAAAGCATTCTAGATCCATCTTCTTCTGCAGACAGGACTCCAGTAGGGCTCTCTGCTTCAGAGTAGCCCAGGTTCAAAGTTGGTAAATTAAAATGATGACTTCAGGTGCTATGGAGCTGTAAGGAGCCTCACAAAATATCACTCACATTCTTCCCAAGCTTCCCTTTCACAGTAGAGGCCCACCGGGATGGCCTTGCCTGGGGACAGGTTTCCTCCACTCATGGGCCAGGCTCTGCCACACTTTGCTCTAGGCGCATGCTGGGGCTGTCCCTGCCAGGCCTGAGGTCACTCTCAGAACCCTTCCCTTTTTCTCAGTCTCCTGGGCAAATAGCCACTCAACCACCCAATTCTGGGCTCTCCTGGTCTAATGCGATTCTTGGGTTTTTGTTGGTGGAGCTGGTGGGAGGGCAGAACTGAAATTCACAGAACATTTGCAACTTGCCCAAAGCATAAAGGCCTCCTGCATTTATCATCCCAGCTGTTCACCCAGCAGCCTTAGAGAGTAGAAGTCACTGCCCTCAGTTTATGAAAGAGGTTAAGCAATTTGCCTTAGTTCCCAGACCCTAATAAAGAGCTAGACTGAGATTCAAAACTAGTCTGGCCGGCGTCAAACAGAACTGCTAATGCTTGGAAGCGGTTCTCCACCCTGCTCTTCGGCCCCGCCCTCAGAGCCAGAATCACTGGCAAAATAGCAGCTCCCGAAGCAGGCTGCGTTCCTCTGAAGTTGCTTCTTCTTCTCTTTCTCCTGGTTAAAAATGCGCCCATGTTTCTCCCACTTATAGTCACGTCGGGTTCGATGCTTCTTATTCTTTATCATTAATCACTATCATGTACAACTCACTTCAATGAGTAGACCTTTGTTACTCATTAAATGTCAGGTAACCATGGTGGGAGATGTGGTAGCGAACGTCAAGAGCCCATCTGTGAGGGCAAAGAGCTGCACGCTGCCGGTTGGCTAAATGGTGCGGGGCCCTCACCGAATTCCAAATCCGGCCCAGATGTGGTTGGAGAACCATTTTTTATAACTACTCTTGAATGGAAGCAACTTTTTTTTGAGTTGGATATTTCTCTAGGTGAAGGATTTGTGCATGTTTAGGGACCATATCTGGTTGGAATAATTCTCTAATAACAAGGCTCCAAAACAGTCTTCCTCTAAAACTGAGCCACCTTGAGTGCTCGTTTACGTCATGTCATGTCCTGTCTGTGAAGAACCAGGCCTTCTGAACCTGGGCCAGGTTCAGTCAAGAATCTGAATGCACCCTTGATTCCTGGCTACTCTTATTTAATCAGCCTAGACTGGAATTTAGGAAGCCCTTGGCAGAGGCAGGGAAGAAAAAAAGAAAGTGAGGGAAAGAAGACCAAAAGACAAGTAAAACTGAGAAATGAAGGAAGGGAGGAGGAAGGAGGGAGGGAGGGTGAGAGGAAGGGAACCTGATTTCCAGTCTTCAGAGCATTCCAAGCCCTGCTCAGCAAATGTTTATAGTTTCACTTATTTGTGGAACATAAAGAATAGCACAGAGGACATTAGGAGAAGGAAGGGAAAAATGAAAGGGGTGGGACTCAGAGGGGAGACAAACCGTGAGAGACTATGGACTCCGGAAATCAAACTGAGGATTCTAGAGGGGAGGGGAGTGGGGGGATGGGTTGGCCTGGTGGTGGGTATTAAGGAGGGCATGAATTGCATGGAGCACTGGGTGTTATACACAAATAATGAATCATGGAACACTACATCAAATACTAATGATGTACTGTATGGTGACTAACATCACATAGTAAAAAATAATGTTTATCTTACCTCTTCTCTAGGTTCAGTGCAAAGCAAAGACTGCAAGTTCCATAGATATTTGTTGATTGATACTTTAGATCCTGGCACCATTTACAATGGTTCAGAGAAGGTGAGTTCACCTGGGGTTCAGCTCAGGGTTGGGTGAAGCCTCAGAGGAACATTAAAGCCACTGATTCTCAAGGGCTTGGCACCTTCCTCAGGGGTGTGCTGGGAAATTTGAGGAGGCATTTTTACTCGTTCCTGTGATGAAGTAGTACCGGCATTACAGCAGGGAACAGGAATGCTAGATACACTGCACTGTGTAGAGGAGTCTTGCCAAGGTGGACTTGTCCTGCCCCCCACATGACTCCTGAATGTCCTGGAGGACATGCATGCCAGTGAAAAACCTGCTTATAATTACCCTTGCCCAGAACCTTACTCCATTTAATGACAAAACCACATTATGCTTTAAAATATGCTTTTAATATATACTGCATTTCCCAGAAATGTAACTTCCTTGTAAATCAAGGAAAGATTGTGTTCAGTTTTCCGAGAATGCTGGAAAAAGCATGTCACTGATGGCAGTGCTCTTCGTGCTATTTGAATTATCAGTACAACCTGCCTGCATCCCTTCACATTTTTCCTTCCTGCATTCACTGTGACCTGATATATAGTGCAAAGCTTTCACTGCTGCCTTATATTATTTTTTAGTATAGACATGAGCTCAATTACCTATTTAAAAATTATTTTATTATAAATAACTTTTATTCTTCCTTCATGTCACTGTTAGTACATTATTTTACTTTTTAAATTCTAAGTATAGATTGATTATATCATCAAGTTGGTTTTGCTTTTGAATTTCACTTTAGGATAATTCTGCGCCATTGCAAAATAGTTGCTATGGTAGGGTTTGAAGCCACTGACCAATACTCTCACTTTATGGGTGAAGAACTTGAGATCCAGAAAGGTGAAGTAACTTGGCCCAGGCCAAGAAGGTACTGAAAAACAGTGAGAGGGCTGAAAGCCGGGTCTCCTGACTGGTGGCTCAGTGGGATCTTGGCAATACCTCACCTCTCAGTGAGATAACCACCTTCCTATAGCTGAAACCCCTTTTTTGGTGACACGGTCTTAAGGGACATATGCTAGGGCAGGAACTGGGCAGAAGGATGCTTCTTATCCTTCTTCTGTTCCAGATCTGCTCCTTTTTTTTCTTGTTATGCCCACTTGGACAGATTCTCATCTTTTAAAATATAAGAGAGAGGAAGAGATCCCACTAAGGGGATGGGTCTGTATTTCAGGCTAATGGATGGTGTATGAGTTTCCTATAGCTGCTATAACAAGTCACCACAAACTGAGTAGGTTAAAAGAATAGGAATATGTTCTTCCACAGTTGCGGACTACGGAGGACTGTGGTCCCTTTAAAGGCTCTAGGAGAACATTCTTCCTTGCCTCATCCAGCATCCGTGGCTCCTGGTGTTTCTTGGCTTATGGTTGCCTTACTCCCATCTCTGTGGGCATCTTCACTTTGCCTTCTCCACTGTGTCTCCGTGTCTGCTTCCCTTTACCTTATAAAGACTTGCCATTGCCTTCAGAAGCCACCCTAATACAGGATCATCTCACCTTGAGATTCTTACCATTATCTGCAAAGACCCTTCTCCAAATAAGGTCACATTCACATGAGGTCCTGAGTGGACACGTCTTTTGGGGTTTTCTCAACTATTCAACCCACAATAGATGGTATTATCAAATGACAGTTGATGGGCCAGGCAAAGATTCAGACTTGGAATTTAGATTCCACATTTTCTACCTCCTCAGTTGTGGATTCCAAAGTCTGTTCAGTAATGGAAATGTCTGGTAGAAGTCACACAAGAGTTGGGGGATCCGTGAGGTCACCCAATTCCATCCCTCTTGCTAAATGAGTATGGAGATTCAGAGCAGAGAAATGACGTGCTCACAAGGTCGCTCAGAGAATGGACATCAGAGCTGGGACCCAGACACAGCTTTCTGTGTTTAGTGTTGCCTTTGTCCCCAGCACGGGGCTCTGCACAGGCAGTTGTCCACAACATGAAGTGAATCCTAATCTTTTACCACCCTGCCCCCCATTGACCCTTGCCCAGCCATCTAGGTGAGGCTTTCTCACCGAGCTTTGGGCAGCATTCTTCCCTGAAGAGTCACAGACACACTGATGGGAGGTGAAAGAAGCTTTCTCAGCTCCTTGGGGACTCACAGGATGCAGCAAGCCAAGCTAGGTTCTTTCTCCCTAGGCAGCCTTTCCCTTCACAGACACTTGTTCCATGTTTACATTCCATTTATGTTGCCTCTTGTTTATCTTGTTACCTAAGTACTTGGCACAAAAGTAATTATTTTGTTGCAAAAGCTGCAGCAGCCCGCAAAGTTAAAAAACAAAACAAAACAAATACCCATAACAACAACAACAAAACAAACAAACAAACAAACAACCCCCCCCCCAAAAAAAAACCTGTCTTTGACTCCAGCGCCGAATCGTATAAATAACTACCTCAGCGTAGACATGGGAAATTATGCTCACTCTCTGCCATCGTTGTCACTGTCAGGAGAAGATTCCAAGGGTAACATCTTGCCATTATGCAGAGGGAAAAGATCATTTCTTAGCAAAGAAATTTTTGCAGATGCTCACAATGCTGGATACTCTCCGTGCACACCCCGCCCTCCGAAGAATTATCAGCACAGTATCAATTCACAGTGCGCAGCATGCAAAGCAGATAGAAGGCAACTCCCCGGCGAGTCTCCATCCAGAAGAGCTCTCTCCCTTTCATGCCAAAGCAAACAGTGGGGAGAAGAGGGGACATTTTTCCTCAGGGAAACAAAACCAGTTTTCCTACCCAAAACAGGCATGGTGGGTTTGGAGGCTATCCCCCAGCTCCACACATGCAGATGTTTTTGCCCCTCTTGATGCTTACATACAAAGCTATTTTTTTCTTACAAAGATATTTTTAATTAAATAGATCCCATTTGACTGAGAGCAAAATAACAATTGCATTATTCTCTCTCTCTCTTTTTTTTTTCCAAATAGGAGAGAGGAAATGGAGTGAGATCAGCTGGGAGTAAAGGGGAAATAAAGGCATTTTTCTCCCCCAGGCTCTGCCCCTCTCCCTGAGAGAACAGATTAAAAAGGAAAACTGCCCATCAAGTATTTTTTTGGAGATGATGCTGTGATAACTCAGCCTTCCTGCTCCTCCCATTTCGTGTAACACACACAAACACACAGATCAGCACCACACAGTCCTTTCTCTCCACAATCTCCTCCTCCTTTCCTGTTCCCGCCTTTCTTCTTATCCATTCCCTGGTCTGCCTGTTCTTTCCTCCACTTCCTCCTGCTTTCTTCTTCTTCTCCCTTTCTCCCTCTCCCTCTGTTGTCCACTCTTCTAAGCAACCCAGTTCCCCCCTGCCTCCTTACGTCACTTGTGCCAGGTGACTCCCAACCTCCCTTTCCCCCTCGGGATAAGGATGTGGGCTGAGTGGTGTCCATCTCTGGGACAGACAGAATGGAGGTGGTGCAGGCTGTTGGTGCTGGGAAGGGATCAGTGACTTGGGCGGCAGGTGGGGGATAGCTTTGGGACATCACAGCCCAAGTTCT
Source organism: Lutra lutra (assembly GCF_902655055.1). Classification (NCBI taxonomy): domain Eukaryota; kingdom Metazoa; phylum Chordata; class Mammalia; order Carnivora; family Mustelidae; genus Lutra; species Lutra lutra. Next base: position 43,655,625 of record NC_062279.1, on the reverse strand, counting down.
GGACTGAGTCGCTCTGCCCTCCCTTTTCTCATTAAGAGCAGAGAGCCTTGAGCAGGGGCTCCATTAAGTGTCGTTTGTCACTGTACTGGGGCAGTAGGGTGGGTGGCAGAGAGGGTGCTTGCTAGGAGGAAACCATTCTGTCTTCATAAGAGATAGAGATGAAGAAAGAAAAAAAAGCAGCAGAAGAAGAACATTTACACACAGCCTGAAATACACTTGAGAACCTCCCCCACCCCTTGGCAGCCCGAGCTTCCTGATGGGTGACACCCTGGTTGGGCAGAGGAGGAAGAAGGGGGAGCTATTCCCATGGATTCTTTCCACACTGACATCCCCTGACATCATCAGAAGTTCTTCATGGAAGAGCAAGTGGCTTGACACAGCCATGTCTCTCAGAACAGTCTCTTCCCAGCAAGATTATACTTCTAGACTCACCGTCCCTCCACACAAGGGGCTCACTCAGATGAGGGGATGGGAAGAAGAGGGTGGGGGCCTTCTATGCTCTGTCATTTAAAACTCAGAGCTGGCTTCTAGCCACCAGAGTTATATTCTTTGGGAAGATCTAGATACCAGTTACCTGATGCGGGCACCTATCCAGGTGGTCTCTGAGCTCTAGCTTACCCTGTCCCTGTCCCTGTCCTATAACTGGCTACCATGATGAAACAGTCTCTGGGATGACACACAGCTTTCATACCCTTATAGTACCCCTGTGGCTCTCCCTGGAGGGCCCCTGGAGTCCATCTGACCAGGCCGGAGCACTGAGTAAAATCTCCAGGCTTAGACCCAGTGAACCATCACCTTCAACAACCTTCCTGAAATACAACATACTCCTGGTAACGATGGAACAATACACTGACACACCCCCCCCCCGAATCAGGTTTGCTGTACATCCATGGACTCAGCGATTTGGAATAAATTCTTGGATCACTGAGAAAAGAATAGCATGAGTGGATATAGAAGGCTGGGTTGGGAAAGTTGAGTGTGTGTGTGTGTGTGTGTGTGTGTGTGTGTGTGTGTGTTTGCAGGGGGTGGGCACGGAGGGACACAAGACCACATGAAAAGAACTAAGAGCAAATAAAAAAGGAAGAGAAAAAGATAGACAAAAAATAAGCAGCAAAAGCAAGACATAACTTGAAAGTGAGAAATCTGAAAGAATTCGAAGAGCACGGTTTGATGTATAACTTACAGAGCATCCGTGAGAAGAAAATGAACTGAGCCCCAGGGGAGGTGTGGAGATAATAGCACTCTTGAGCTGTCATGTGTTCTAGTCTGCTGTTGGCTGCCCTGGAAGATGATTAAGGATATGTTGGGATAACAAAATCTACAAAATCTTCATAGCCCCGCCCCTTTGCTACAAAGAACTTTGCTACCAAGAGAAATGCATTTCTGCCAATGAAGCATTATTGGGTAAAAGCAGTTTTAAGCATTTATGTAAGTTTAATTGTAAGCATGAAAACAGGATGTTTGGATAAGTGAAAATAGGTGACTGTTTTTAGGGAGCTGCAATTTTTTTCTGGGATGGGAGAGGGTAATTACTATTCTTTCTACCTTGCCTTTCGTGAAAAATTTCAAAATCTCAGTGAGCATTCCTAACCTTTCCCAGTCAGTCTCGGACCTCCTGGCCCCTGGCTTTCCTTTCCCAGAAACAGAGTTAAAGGTGCTTGGGGCTGACCTCGGCCAGAATGAACACTGCCTGAGACAGAAGAATAGACCAGTGGGAAAGGAGCAGGGAGAACAGCAAGGACAGAGCCTGCCGTCAAAATGAATGTCTAGTGAGGACAGACGAGGAAAGAAAAACTCCAGCTTCACACAACGAAATGTGTTTTCCAGACTGGCTAAATGAAGCTCGCGGTATTAAAGGCGTAAATCAACCACACCGATGTCTAGGTTCTACGTGGGTAGGTCTGCTTATGAGGCAGAAACCGCCCAAGAGCTGGATTTCCAAAGGAGGGGCCATAAAAGTCCCATCCCAAGGCGGCTCCCCCGAGGCTGCCTGATTTGTGGCCCCACCAGGTGGAGTTAAAGAGGTCAGGCTGCTGTGGTTTTCTCCTGGCACATTTCACTGCTTCACTGCTCTCCTTTCAAAGGCAAGACAGCCCTTGAAAAATGGAGGACGGGGTCCTTTTTTGGGGGTATAAACACTTTGGGTGCTGACCAGACCCCAAATTGTCTTCAGGTGGTCCCCTTTTCTGTTTCCAGCAAGTGTCACCTGTTAGCACCCTGTTGGCCCATGTCCATTCTTCTGCAGTCCTTACCCCCGTGTTTCTGCCCCTGTTCCCTATAAGGGAACCGCTGACATTCTGGGCATCTCTGTGTAGCATAGGACCAGTTCAGTGACTCCTACACCCCAACTTGGGAAAGCTACACAGGGAAAGACTGGTGGCTGAGCTCCCTTTGCTGTGGTGAGGCCATAGAAAAGCAGACCTGGGGAGAGGGAGGGTTAGCACACAGGGTAGAAAACTGAAGACGGTGGTTCTATTTTTTGTGAAAATTAGGATGCAAGCATTTCCCTCCTGGGCCTCAGTTTTTCCATCTGTAAGTGGAGCCCTGTATAATCACTCGGGCCCTTTTTCCATCCTAAGACTTTCACGAGTTACATCTATTTCAGGCAGATTAACATCTCCAAAGTAGTGGGACTTCCGGGATATCCATACCATGAGTCACACTCAAAACAGGCACCAAAATAGATACAGTCATTGATCTTCCTAGTCTCATGATGCCAGCATGAGGCTGTTAAGAAGAGACTGGCCTTTAGAGTCAAAGAGAGCTGGACTTGAAGCTCTGCTCCATGCTAGTTGTGTGACCTTGGGCAAGATATCTGATTTGTCTCGTTTACCTGATTTTAAAAATATGGTTACAATTCTTTCCCTCTAAAAAATGTGGTGAAATAGTGAGCTGTAATGGACCTGGAAATACCTAGCTCTAATGCAAGTTAGTTTCTGGCCTTCTGCTTGGCATGGCATTCTTCTCCCAAGCAGATTGTACAAAGTCAGCTGGCAGAAAATAGGAAGGTGCACTAGGCAAGTCATGCATAAGGACTGGCTTGTCTCTAGGACCTTTCCCTGGTGGATGAGGCCAGGTGAGGATGATTAGACACTCAGGGCTTGCATGATACCCCAGGAGAAGGTCTGGTGTTGTCATAGGACAGCTAAAGAATTGGTAGCTGGGACATGGGGAGAGATGGGCTTGGAATGCATCCTGAGGCAGGAACCAAAAGGATAGTTAGATACCCATCCCCAAATAAATACTATTAGCTTTGACTCACTTTTTTCCAAGTGTCAAGCGTGGTTCCCATGGAACGTAGAGATGGGGCTACAGATTTCATCCAGAAAGAATTAGTGACCTTGGCAGTGATGATGTTCCACTCTGAGAACCTCCTGCAGTCACTCCTTCAATCTCCCATCACTTACCAGGCTGCTCCCGCATATGATGATGAGTCAGTAAAACAGAATGACAAACAGTTCTGCCTTCAAGGAGCTAACATTCTAGCAAGAGGAGGCAAAAAATTAACATGCATTGTATCTCAAGTAGCAAAGCAAAGCAGGCAAGTGTGACAGGGAATGCCTGGCACAGACAGTGAAGGAGGTTGCCCCTCAGCCTTAAGAACTCTTGGAAGATGGGCGCCTGGAAGGCTGAGTCAGTGGAGCATGTGACTCTTGACCTTGGGGTTGTCTGAGCCCCATGTTGGGTGGTAAGATCACTTAAAAATAAAATCTGAGGAAAAAAAAAAAAAAGAGCTGTTGGAAGATTATTATCCAAGGAGTGAGAAGGGGGATCTGGGAGACCTGGCCTCCTTGCAGGGGCTGATGTGCAAAACAAAGGAATAGAGAGAGTGGATGGCTTTTCTCCTGGCTGTCCGCAGGCAGAGTGTGGTGTGCTGGGAGCTCTGGGGCGCCCCGAGCCACTCCCAGGCCTGGGTCCACACCCTTGTTCCCACCAGCGGTGAGGATATCTGCTCCTTCTTTCATAGCCACTTTTTGATCCTTTCCTGTACCCCTGTTGCAGGTGTTAGGAGTTCAGAGAGAAACCACGGTGCTGGGGCTCAGGTAGCTCCCAGCTTAGCCCGGAAGATGCCCAACTAGCAGTGATGCCAGAGGTCCAGGCCACGGGGAAGGGATGATGGGGCTGCACCCTGGAGCAGGTGGAGCCTAGTCCATAGGAGGGAACAGGCTTGTGCATCTCGTGATGGGATTTTATTCCGAGGGCAGCAGGAGAAGACAGAAGCATTGGAATGTGGGGGCCCCCTTCCGTGCCAGGCCCCAACTTCTAGCTGCACTAAAATAACCCAGCCACATTTTATCAGTCCCAGTTTTCCAGTGGTCTCCTAAGAGCAGCCCAGAATTAAAGCATGCTGATGACGTTGGAGCGTGAGTCTCCAGGAGCTGCTTAGCAGGTCCCAGGGTAGGGGAAGGGGTGACCTGTAGGCACAGTCCTGGGCTTCTGATTGAATCTTTCTGCCCTCAAACTGGTGGCCTAGGGCCTTTATGGGGAAACCCCTGGATTTTATGAGACATGCCCCCACAATTTAATTACCTGCAGTACAAATGAGAAAAGACTCTATAAAAACCAGAATTTATAGGCCTTCTGTGGCTATAGGTCACCTCTGATGCAATAACTGGTACCATTCTTGTAGGAGAGTGGCTTCATTTTATGGGTCGCACACAAAATTTACGCTCCTCTCTACTGGCAGCAAGACAGGTTTACTTCTAAGTATCTCTTGCTATTGTAACTTATTTGCTCCCCTTTGAAAGAATGTGTGTGTGTGTGTGTGTGTGTGTGTGTGTGTGTGTTTAGGGAGCTAGACTGAACACGGAAGGCAGTTCTCAGTTTATTTATTACAAGTCCATTTTATTTCCCATCCAATGGCTGGAGACCTTCTTGTCTTCCAGCCTCTCCCTGTGGCCTACAGCCCCAGAGCTGACCAAGGGGAATTTGCATTTGCAAATTAAGTGGGATATGCCCGAAGTCCTTTCCAGTTGTGCCCTGTTCGAAGCCTTTCTTTTCGCAGAATGTCCCCAGGAAGAATATCTTACCTGGCTATTTTTTTTCAAGAACCTGAAGTAATTCGGTGCCATATTCAAGACAAGCCCCTTTCCTCCTACTTGCTGCCTGCTCCTCCCAGTTCCAGGTTCCTTGCTGTAAGTGCTGCCCGGCTCCATCCATCAGCCAGCCTATGTCTCCATATATCTATAGCAACAAAACCCATTTCAGCACTTTCCTCCTTTTGTTCCCTTTGTTTTACGGCTGCTACTTCGCGTAGAGTTCCTTTTCCCCTTCATTTAACAGAAAGGCTTTCACATTAAAGGAAGATTTTAACAGTTCAAACAAGAAATAGAAATCCAGTTTACCTCTCTCCAAGCTTCTCTTAAATCTCCCAGCTGTTTGGGTTCAGTGCCTGCGCTCCCTACCTGGCTTGGTTCCATGTCCAGCCCTCACCCCTCAGCTCTGTTTTTTGAGAGCCAGAGCTCTGAGGCTGCAGAGGTAGTCGCAAGGAAAGGGGACAGGAATCTACAGTACCCCAGGCACCTCCCCAACCAGCAGTTCCTGGTCTGCAGAGGGGGCATCGACACCTGCTCCTACCCAGAATCCCCAATCTCAGTGGAGCACACTTACTCCTCCCTATAAAGCAGCTACAATACATTCCAATTAGTCATCAGCATGCATTGTCGGGGAAGAGGAGGCTTTGGTCTCAGCTGAAGATGCTATTTTTCCTTCTATCAGATAAAGGCTATATGAGTCCAACGTGTTTCTGTTTTAGCTCTGGCTGACAGGAAGCTTCTGGATACATACAATTATAATTCTTCTACTTATGTTAGCCACTGGGGCTAGGTTATTTATCCCTTTTTCCACTCCCCTTAACAGCTTTGCTTACTAGGTCTTGAGTGTTAATAGTTTATTAAACACTTAGGGACATACACATCACCAGTACCACTGGGAGACAGGCAGGCATGGGCAACTTTTCCAGGGGTTGCCTCCAACCATGATCAAGCTACTCCATTCAGTGTGGTGGCTCCTGTTGTGTGACATCTCCAGGGTAATGTGGAGAGGAGATCTTCTCTGCCTTCCTTCAGTACCTTGAACAGAGAACAAACCACCTCCTGACCAGGCTCTCAGGTCTGGCTCCTTGCCGAGATGGACGCCAATGGGCCAGTAAGCAGAGCTGATGTTATGGTGAGGCCACGCAGTGCTCCTTGGCTTTGTTCTTGCAGAGCCGCTCATACAAGGGACACTTCCTGGCAGAGCAGAGACCCACCCAGCAAACTATGAGAAACAGTGGTAAAATGACTCAGTAAGTCAAAATAAAGATAGCTGTCTACCCCAAGTAAAGCGTGGGTCAGTGAGCACACTCGCTCCCAGGCCTGGAGTCCTCCAGAAAAACAGTCATCCTGTCATGAAGTTAGTGCAAGGAAAATTTATCTACTATTTTTGAGAAGGCTTGACCAGCAAAACCACTTTTTTTCTTTTTTTTTTTTTTCAAGAAAAGATAGAGTTTTGAGCTTCTAGGACTATTGGCACTTGGTTCATTTGCTTTGCGGTTCACAGTCTGGAAGATGAAAAATGGAAAACATAAAATCATTGAATCATTAACTGTCAGAGCAAAAAGGTCCCTCTGAGAATATCTAGTCCAAGCTCTTTATTTCATAGGTAGTGATGGAAGAGTGACTTTTCCTGGGCCACACGGAAAGCGAGCTCAGGGCTCTGTGTCACAAAGAGAAAGTGCCTGCATCTGGGAGGCTGACAGAGGTGGTCTGAGGGGGACCTGTGGCCCTTAGCGCCTTCTCAGCACACCCTCAATGAAACTGACACATCCTTCCAAGCCTGTGTCGGCCTTCAGATCTGAGGCTTTGTGTGCCTGCAGGACTAAAAGCTGTGATGTATTCATGAAAGGAAAGGACTGCCCTGTCAGTGGGGGGCCTGTGTCCCATGGCCCAATCGAGCAGCTGTAGCGGTCACAAGGAGAGGGACACTGATGTCCCCATGACCGAAGAACCACCTCTGTGATCGAGGAAGAGCCTGGGCCATGTGGGACCCTCAGGAAGGGGAACCGGTGACACCGGAGTCTCATAGTAGTACCCATCAGGTCTGAGAGCTGTGGCCCCTTCCTGGCTCCCTGGCTGGGTCAGGAGTACCGCCTGCATTAGAAGCATTACAAGTGCGCGGAGCTGGGGGGAGGGGCAGACAGTTCTCAGTCTGCTGTGTGTGCCTGCTCTCTTGACTACAAGAGGAATTAGAAGGTCAATTTTCTTAATGACTTTGAATGCACTCAGTTTATTTAGAGACGATCGTGAACACCTGTCTGAACTCTCTCGGATGGAAAACAACTTGGCTGCCTGACACCGTGAAGCAGCAAGCAGCCGCGACTCGGGATATCCGGGTGGTTCCTCCAGGCCCTTGTCCAGGCTGGGCTGTAGTCCCCTATTCCTCAGCCTGAGGGCCACCAAAATGTCCAGCACTGGGGAGGAGCAGGTTCTGATGAAATGCTGGTCCACTTGACCTCAGGGTGCAGCATGGAGTGTGCCTCAGCACAGTAGCCATGACTCCCCCGCTTCTAAGAGCTTCCAAAGCAACTGGGCATGCATCCACTGGTGGGCTGATTCGAATGCCAAGGTACAAATGCTTTGGCAAAAGTTGGGCAGAGGACATGGAATTGGAAGAGCAAAGTTTCTCTGGTTATCTAATAAAGCCCTATTGCTAGGGGAGGAGCCAGCTCCTGTCCACGGAGGGATGGGTGCCCCTGGTGCTGGGGGCAGGAAGGGTTGGGGAGGGGAGAAATGGCACCTCCAGGGAAGGCTTTACCTTTCCCTCCCAGGTTTCCTGGGCTGTCCTGACAACAACAGGGTTTTCCTGCTGGGCAGCACAAGAGAAAGGATCCACATGACCAGGTCCAGCTGCCCTGAGGACTGTGCTGAGCTGGTCTAGGACGTGAGTGGCATTGCTTATTCAGCGTTGCTCTCAAGGTTTCTAGCTCAGCTTCTCCCCAGGCAGCCCAGGGCTCAGGCATCTCCAGTCTTTTTTCGGCTGCTGCCAAGCAGTCTCCAGAGCCAGTACCAGCATCCAGGTGGCAGCATCAGAGGAAGAGGGGTGAAGGAAAGTCTGGTCAAATCATTAAAGACTGATGTGATGCCAGTAATGAGACCTGATACCCCTGAGGAATTTCAAGTATATTTTTAAAATCTAACATGCAAGCCTACCTTTGAGGTAGGTAGAGCAATAAGCCCCATTTTACTATTCTTAAGGTTTTATTTAAGCCCCATTCCCCCCACCCACCTCCCCTCTGGTAACCCTCAGTCTGTTCTCTATACTTAAGAGTCTGTTTCTTCGTTTGTTCTCTCATCTTTTTCTTTGCTTGTTGGTTTTGTTTCTTAAATTCCATATATGAGTGAGAGCATATGGCATTTATCTTTCTCTGAAAGACTTATTTCTCTTACTTAGCACTATACCTTCTAGATCTATCCATGTTGTTGTAAAAGGCAAGATTTCATGCTTTTTATGGCTGAGTAATAGCCCATTGTATATACACCACATCTTTTTTATCCATTCATCAGCCGATGGACACTTAGGGTGTGTCCATAATTTGGCTATTGTAGACAATGCTATTATAAACATTGGAGTGCATGTATCTCTTTGGATTAGTATTTTTGCATTCTTCGGGTAAATACCTAGTAGTGCAATTGCTGGATCGTAGGATAGTTCTATTTTTAACTTTTCCAGGAACCTCCATACTATTTTCCACAGGGGCTACACCTGTTTGCATTCCCACCAACAGTTTTTAGCCCCATTTTAGTACTGAGGAAACTGAGGTCCTAGAAAGGATTAAGTAACTTGCTCAAAATAATGCAGCAAGGAATTGATGGAACTGGTTGCCACCTGAGCCCTCTCCAAAGTCATTCCAAGGCTCCTTCCCTACACATGTGCATCTCACAGGTGAACTAAGTTTATCCCTCCACTGGCAAAGGCCATCAAGGTCCACAGTTGGGGAGGTCAGGGCTCAAATTCCCTTGCATTGCCAGCTCAGTAATGCAACCAACAGGTGCCCCTTCCATTTGGGACCCCTCCTAAGCCAGTCTCCATGTGGATGCCTGGGCACCATTTGGACGAGTATAGCAAGGTCAGCAGTAGAGCTGGGATGGAGATGGAAAGGTAGTTTATAGCGAGATTGCCTTTGCCAGCAAGAGCTGTGTCAGCACTACCTGCCTTTCCTCCAGGGCCTGTGTCTTTTAACTGAGGAAGAGTTTTTCATTTTGATGAATTTATCTATTCCAGGGGTTTGGTTTTGTTTCACTTGGCCTTTAAGGAGTCAGGGAGTTTTAAAGTTGGAAACCCTGAAGCCTTATCTAATCAACCCCTTGTATGACAATGAAGAAATTGAGATGTGGAGATGACAGGGGGCTCTCATCCTCTGTGCCAGGGCTGCTGAGTGGCAGAGCTGGGGCTCAGAGCCCATCTCCTGAGACCACAATTTCCTTGGTGTCAGCTGCCTGATGATATCGGGGTGAGGCTTTCCTAAGAGATGCCCCCTGAAAGGCAGGCACGTGATAGTCATGACAGGCTGGGAACAGCTCAGGGAGAGAGATTGGGGAGGTGAACTAACTTCTCAGAAATAGGAATCTGCCTGGTATGGGTCTGCTTAGAGAAGTGTGAGAATTCTTAGAGAACAAGGACCGGGTGGCCAGGAAGCCAGGCTCTGGGTTCTCTAAGGTAATGTCATAATTCTCATTTCCTCTATCGTCTCCTACCACTGCGCTCAAGACAGTGGTGGTCTGCACATTGAGCAGGCACAAAAAAGTTTTTCTATCTTTTCCCCTTTAATTCCCTGCAACAACCTGGTAGGTTGGTGTTGTTACCCCTGTTTTACAGATGAAAAACCAGTCTTAGATAGGTGATGTAATTTGCTCACAGTGACATGGCTATGTATCTTATAAGCATCAGGACTGGAATGTGGTCTCTCTGAGGTGCTCTTCACATCAGGGTCCTTCAATCAGACCGATTGTTTGCACCAAGCCTTTCAGCCTCCCAGCCCTCCCACGCCGTGCAACTAACTACCAGACAGCTATGCTTTTCTCTCATCTTCTCAACAATGATTCAGAAAAAGACACCTAATAAAGCTCTAGTGATTTCACTTCTTGGGGGCCCTTTTCTTCCACCAGATACTAAATCTTAACATCCCAAGATCTAAAATTCTTAGTGGAATGCCACTTTCTACCTTTAAGAATGAATATCACCACCATGTGCTGCTTTCTCAGAGGCTGCCCCAGAGCCAGCTCTTTATCTTAACTTTGTCAGTGGTGCTGGTGCCCCTGGCCGGCTATAGATGCTGAGTCAGCTCTAGGCTCATCTTTTGCAAATGCCATCATGTGCAAGAACTATACTCTGTACATAGCTAGAGAGCTGTAGCATCTACAAAGTGCCTTAATACACTGAGACTTAGAAAGTATTATCCCATTACTATTATGATAATGGATGAGGAAACAGAGACTTAGTGAGGCCACGGACCTTGTCGAAAGTCATGCCCTTGGTGAGGCTGGGAGGTACAACCCGTTCTTGCCTGGCTCCTCAGCCCCGTGCAGTCTCTACTGTACCACAGCGCCCTCACCTGTAACCACTGGTCAGAGATGCCTTGGAACCAACAAATGTATGGGGCTGGCCCTACAGGCACAAGGCTCCAAGAGAATGAGAAACAGAGAGAATGTTGATGTTTGCTGGGAGTGAAGAGAAGAGAGACGCAGAGGGAGAAGGGAAGCATGATCCAGCAAGGAGTGCACAGGGTGAGACCTGAGTAACTTGCTCTCATAAGGTCGGCAGGATGTCGGCGTCAGTGGTTGGCAACGAGAAGCTTTCTCTTGTCTAGGGCAGAGAAGGTGTTTTGCCCACCTTTATATCCAGCAGTGGCCAACACACAACAGGTATTGTTCTGCCTCATTTTCTCTACTCCAACCTCTTTGGCAAATGAACCACTTCCATTGCATATTAGGGAAGAAACTCTCAAAGAGAAAAGTGATAGGCAGGGCTAGTCCACAGCAGAGCTGCCTTGTTCCCTCTGTATTCAGGAATATCTCTCTATTCTGTGTCTGGGCTGAGAGCCCATAATGGATACCTACAGGCCTAACCCCACACTGTCTCTCCTGTATGAAACTGTATACACAGCTGGATCACATGTATGAAAACTCCATGCACTGAAAGGATATGGATGAAAACTATCAAAATGGTGGTGATGATTAATGATAATGATAATGATAAAGAGATCAGGAGGGCAGGCTCCCTGGGAGTTAGGGATCTGGTGTAGATCAAGCCTTGCTATAAACTTGCTGTTATAGATTCTTAAGGCTTAGAACACCAGTTTTCTCATCTATGATACAGAAATAACAGTAATTATTTCTCAGGTCAGCTATGAGTATAAATGAAATCAATTCTGAAAAAACTAAGTACTTACTAATATTTAAACATAGGCTCATCTGCCTTCAAATTCCATGCCCTTTTTCCCCATGCCTTTTATACAAGAAAAACTTTACCTCTGTTTCCTTATCTATTATATAAAAACATTATTTATTCTGCCTAAGTCATAGGGTGTTTGTGCAATGAAGTGGGAAAGACTTGTGAATGCACTTTGTTAACTAGGAAATATCTAAAACTCTTCCTAAAACAGAATTTGCTCCATAAGCAGCATCTATTATTATGATCATTAATAAAAATGAGCTAGTGTACAAATACTCATTTTTATTGCTTATTATTCAGAAACAGTATTTGCTTTTCTTGCAAACCTGGTAGCTTTGTGGGACATTTACATTGAGTGCTCACCTCTGGCATTGGTGCCCCTTGAAAATGACCTGCCTCAGCAGATCCTTGTCTCTTGGAAGTTCTGGGATAGAGTCTCCTAGGCTAATAGTCCTTGGGAGTAGTGTTGAAAGCTGGCACTCTTTCTTTTTCCAACCACCATTCTCAATAAGTTGAATCCATCCACCGATGGACAAGTGTTCATCAGGCACCACTCTTGGTGAGTTTCCTACCAGTCCACATCTAGGGCAGGACTTCAAAAACTTGACTAACCAATAGGGAAATACAAAATATCTTGACTTCTGAAAAGAAGTAATACAGTTGACTCTGATGACCCTTTTATAATCAGAGACCCTGGTAAGAAGTCCTGTCATGACTTTCCCAAGACCATCAAACCTAGTCACCGTCTCAGCTTTCTGGACTGAATAAAAACTCTGCACTCCAAGTTGATAAGGAAGCCCCTTCCATTGTTCTCAAATCATTCTATGGGGATGTTTCATCTCCTGGTCCACCAGAAAATTCCTTGAGGATAGGACTATATATTGCATTCTCTGATAAATACCACAAATCATCTATCAGGGTAAGCTAAGCACATGTATTTGCTCATTTCTCAGACCCAAAATAGATTATATAAGTCTTTATAGACCTAATGTTGTGACATTTGGCAACTCATTTTGCTCTGGATTTTAAATTCATCATTTGCAAAGTAAGAGGGATAGAGATAGGGGTGTCTGGATGGTTCCATGGGTTAAAGCTTCTGCTTTCACCTCAGGTCATGATCCCAGGGTCCTGGGATCAAGCTCCCATCCAGCTCTCTGCTCAGCAGGGAACCTGCTTCCCCCCTCTCTCTGCCTGCATCTCTGCCTACTTGTGATCTCTGTCAAATAAATAAATAAAATCTTTAAAAAAAAAAAAAAAGAGGGACAGAGATAGATGGATAGATGGTTCTCAGTTTTCTTAGAGTTCTGAAATTCTGAGTTCCATACCAGATTTGGCAAATGACACCTCACCACTACAAGGCCAATGGCAGATCTCATTATCAGTCACAACACGAATTCCCATCAAATCCAAATTCAGCCATAATCCTGCACAGCATAGGCAGTCACTACAAGTGCATATGAGTTTACCCATTTTGTCATGCCTGTTTCCAAAGCCTTTTCCATCGCAACGTCCTATTTGCTCTTTTTCTTTTCCCAAAACCTATTGTTCTAGCCAGTTCTACTCCCTCCTACTCCTATTTTCTTCATAGCTCAATAAATCCTGCAGTCTAATTCCTCCACTAAGAACAGAATTGATTTTAAATGCTAATTTACATGGAAGTGACTCAGCATGTTCTCTAGTCCAGCGGACTTTGTCTTTAAAAAAAAAAAGAACTATAGAAAATATTTGTGATATAACCAAAAAGGGCTAGTATCCAAGGTATGTATAAATAACTCCTAAAATTCAGTAAGTGAAATGATACACAACTCAAAATTTAAAAAATGGGAAAAGATATAACAGGTACTTCATTAAACAAGATATCCAAATGGACAATAGAAATATTTTAAAAAAAAGAACTCAGCCCAATTAGGTATCAGGAAAATGCAAAGTAAAAAATAAGGAGATGGCTCTTTACATTTGCTAGAACGTCTAAGATTAAATGCTGGTAGGAATGTGGAGCCACTGGGACTCCCATACCCTGATGACAAAGTGCAAAATGACACACACATCTTGGGATTTTTTTAAATAAAGTTAAACATACCCTTCATCTGTAACCCAGAAATTCTACTCTTAGATATTTATCTGAGATCGAAACATATGATCACAAAAGGACTTGAACACAAATGTTTATAGCAGCTTTATTCACAATAGCCCAAAATGAGAAATAACCAAATGTCTGTTAATGGGTGAATGAATAAGTAAATTGTAAAGCATCGCCAATGGAATACATTCCTGTAATAAAAAGAAGAATACTACTGATATACAACACAGAGCCACAATGTGGATGAATGTAAAAATACGATGCTGAGTCAAATAAATAGACACAAAAGCATACGTACTATAATAAGCCCATATATATGAAGTTCTAAAACAGCAAAACTAACCTATGGTGATAGAAATCAGATCAGTAGTTGTTTTAAGGTGGTCAGCTAGGTGGCAGGGAGCAAAGATTGCGAAAGGACACAACTTTCTAAGTTGTTTAAATGTTTTTGATCTTGATTAGGATGGTGGTTACTCAGAAGTATGTATTTGTCAAAATTCATCAATTCATATATTTAGAATGGATACACAGTTTACATAAATTATATTTCCACAGATATATAAAATCAATAACAATAAGTAGAAGGAGATACCAATACACACTCATTGTAATGTTAACATACAAAATATTGACAAGTTCAAGGTTTGATGAGGATTTGAAACTACCAGAACTCTCATCCAGTGTTGAGGAAAATGTAAATTCGTGCAATCCACTTTGGAAAACATACTGTTTGGTGGTAGGTAATGATGCTGAAAATACATATACCCTATGATTCAACCATTCCGTTTCTAGTTATATACTTGCCAGAAATGTGTATATAGGTACACCAAAAGGTATGTACAAAATGTTTATAGCAGCATTATTCCTCATAAACACAAACTGGAAATAATCCTAAAATCCATCAATAAAAATTAATACATTGTGGTATGATCTTAAACCAGAGTAATATACAGCAACAAAATGAACGAACTACCGTCATAATCAAGAACGATGAAATTTCAAACCTAATATTAAAGCAGTGAAGCCAAATAAAACGTTATGTACTGTATTGATAGCATGATAGTGATGATCTTTGGGAATGAGGTAGCGTAATGATTAGTAGGGAGCAGAATGGGGTTTCTGGGGTTCTGAGAATGTTCTACCTCTTGATGTAAGTGGTGCTTAAATGGGCACATTAACTTTGTGATAATTCATCAAGCTGAACACTTGTTTTCACTTTTTAAAACACACAAACAAAACACAGAAGGCCTGATAGGTGATGGGTATTAAGGAGGGCACATATTGCAATGACCACTGGGCATTATATGTAAACAATGAATCATGGAACACTACATCAAAACTAATGAAGTACTGTATGGTGACTAACATATCATAATAAAAATAAGTAAATAAATAAAGGCCTGGTAAGGAGGAGGAAGATAATGAAGGATTTTAGATTTTACTGTGGTTTTGAAGGATATTTGTGTGTACCGGAAGGGGAAGATCTGGGGGCAGAAAGCTATCTTTCTTATCAGCCACTAAATCCCACTTAGTAGACAAGATTCTAAATAACCTGCATATCATACCTTTTTATTACCCTCCTGTTTCACTAACTGAGAAAATATCTATATCTCTACCACTCCAGAGCTCTGGCAAGGGTTTACAACTGAGAAGTGGTCCCTAGAGTTCACACAGAAGTGATGGACCTGAAATTCATTAGTCTCTTTGTGGCTAGTTGAAGTTGATAAATGACCACAGGCAGTTTTACTTTCAGCAGAGCACTGCGTGAACAGACCTAGCAAAAACTGTTTCCTTTCCAGACTGAAGCAAAGGAAAGGGGCAGCTGAGTGTGAAGTGATCCCTACTTACCAGCTCTGAGCCCCAGCAACCTACTCCAAGAGCAAGCCACCCTGACATTTCCTAGAGGAAACACTTTCCATATTTCTACAGTACAGTTGTCTCCTCGGGTGCTTCAGTAAGCTAACTTGTTCCATGCTCAGGCTGGACTCTGTGGAATCATCAACTTTGTGGGGGATATATCACCAAACTTCTAAATTCCCTGAGGGCTGAAGCTCCTTGCCCACCATGGCATTTCCAGCACCTGACCCTAGCAGGTTTTCAACACTTGTTGAATCAGTAAATAAAAGGATGGGTGAGAAAAACTTGTTTTATATGGTTCTTGCAAAGCTTGAAGGCCTGTCCCTGGTTGGGAGGGTCTTGTCTCTCCTAGGGTAGATATCTGTCAGACCTTAATCCCGCAATGATCAACCTCTCAACTTCCTTCATTGGCTTTCTGAAACTAACAAGCCAGACTCAGACTCATTGCTCCCTAATTCTTCCCCTGCTGCCTTTACCAGCTCTACAATGTAATCTGGACTCAAGACATCAAAATTTAGAAGAAGGAGCAGAGGTCATGGCTGATTTGATGGGCACTGTGGCTGGTTGTCTTTGCATCTTTTTGCTTCAAAATAACGCATCTGAGTTCATGAGTGCGGTACCAAAGAGCCATGTTCTCTCTATTCCTAGCCCCTCCCTAAAACAATTAAATTAATACTCGCCAGTTGCTCCTGAGTTTATAAATCTCTGCAAGATGAATGTAATAGACTAGCTGATGGGGTAGAGGCTATATTTTTAGATGATTTCCCCCTTTTTCATTTTTTCCAAGAGCAGTACCAGCACTACAGTAATGCACCGTTTGGTATTTTAGCATTTCAGATATTTTACAGTAAATTACTTCAGTTTATGGCACTTTGCTTCCTTACATAATTGTTATAAATAACCTTCAAATGACATAAAAGCCATAAACATTGCAAAACTGAAAAGTAAATTATAGACATTTCAGCGTGTACAAGTAGGAACTCAAACACGTTCAGGCAGGCGAGGAAGGTAAGTTTGTTTGTTCTCTCCTTCCCTAACCATCCATCTCATATTTCCACAATAAATAATCTGCAGTAAATAAATGCCAAGGAGCAGGAGGGATCCTCTGTGTACTTGCATGAAAACTCAAGTGGCCCTCCTGGTGCTGGCTGGCTCCACAGCCAAGGAGCTGGGAGTCTGGTTGAGAGGAGCAGAGTTTAGGGACATTTTACAGCTGCCAGAGGATTAGCTGGAAAGAACAATGGAGACCCAAGGAGACGCCTGTCCCAGGCAGACCCTCAGTCTACACTGCACACCCCTGGGAGACGTTGAGTTGTCTGCAAGGTCTTGCTGAGCTTCAGATTTGTCTATACAGTCACCCTAGGTATAATAACTGCCATTTATTGAGTGCTAGCTTTCTATGTCATTCCAGACAGCTGGAAACCATTTTCTCATTGAATTCTTTTCCACAAGAAAGCTATGTGGCAGAGGATGGAATGAGTGGGTAGGGGTTTAAAGGGGAGGAGGGCCTCTCGACCAGGCTTTAACTTCTACAAAGGGCCTCAGTGTTGCCAAATGATGTTACCCCCGAATGCGTATACATATTTAAGATGTTAGTATGTAAACACTTAATGTAAATTACTAAAAGTAAATTAATGTTAATGTAAACACTTAAAATGTGTTCTGATTGTTGTTAAATTTGTTTAGGCATCTCTTCATTTGTTTAATAAATCAGGAGAATCAAACAACGGAAGTGATTTGTGTTGGTCCCAAGCTCCCAGAGAGCTTCACTATTATTCCCCATTTCATAGAATGGAACTTGAGGCTCAGGGACGCTAAAGGGCTTGTCAAAGACTAAAACAGCTGAGGAAGGAACCATTTGTGTCCATCTCAAAAGTCTCTGATCTTTCTTTCTGCCACATGAACTTCAGGAGAGATTTCCTGAGACAGCTGCTATGTGAGTCCCCAATATGTAGTGGGGCTGGGCTGTCCGGACACCGTCTCAGGCCACTCCCTAATGAGTAACAATCTGTGCCCAGAGCTAACAAGCAGCAGGGAAGACATATTTTCTTTCTCCTCTATCTTGTCACACATACATGCTTATGAAAGGTAATACCACAGAGAAATTTAGAGTTGGAAAGGACTTTCAGTTTGTCCCCAGGGAGAATCCTCTAATTTTACAGAAGAGAAAACTAAAGCAAACATGGGTCGTTTGCCTGAGTTTATACTACAGTACTCAGATGAGTATTCAGGCCCAGAGCTCCTCACTCTCTTCAGCCAATTTGCTTCATAGATCCTTTCTGGAATTCTTACAATACCTTCTTTCAAAGATATTTCTTATATATGGCAAATCAGTCAATGGATGATATATTTCTCTGCCTAAAAGATATAAATTTTATGTTAACCAATTAAACTTTTAAAGGTATTTTTGATTTAAAAAATTATCCTGAAAATAAGTCTCATAGCATGATTAAGATTTAACTAGGATTATTTCTTGATTGGCTCATTAACTATTTTGCCTTGAAACCACTAGGTTGACTGGTCCCAAACAAAACCAGCCTCATAAATCTCCAGCACACAACTGCCACTCACAGCCTCAGCTTTGACTATCTACCTCAACTCGTTTCTGGCTCCAGTTCACTCTGCTCTGGATATTCCTGACAAGGACTGGTTAGTCATGCTGTTCATTTCTCCCTGCTGGTTCTATTTGGCCCTCAGACTTGACCTCCTGACTATGGTCTTGGACATATGGACAGGTATCTCCATTTCTGATAAGCTTGATAACCCCACCAGAAGTTACCTGGATAAAATGCTTCCTAAATCAAACTGGCCTGAAAACCAATCTCACTGGTGTTCCTGTCAGGGTTTGAACTCTGGTCAGTATGACTAGAAGATCCTTCAGCTCCTATCCATTGCACTTCCAATATATTACAGCAAAATTGTATTTCATAAGTATGAGTCCTCTGATTCCTAGCATTTTATGTAAACTGCAATCTTTTTAGATAAAAGTTGGTAGCTTCAGTGAAATGATGTATTAAGGCAGGCTAACTGCTATAACAAACAGTTCCAAATTTCTGTGACTTACCACTACAAAATTATATTTCTGTTTTATGACGTGGTCCATTGCTGGTATCTCCGGCCAAGCTATTCTCCTGAGTGACTCAGCAATGATCTAGCATCCCAGAATCTTTGCAATTTGTGACTTTTCCATCTTCCAGGGTCTCAGAGTCCCCTGCTGGATGCTCATATCCAGTTAGCAATTGAGGTGAAGAGAGAATAGTAGATGTGCATGTTCTAGGCTTGGAAGTTATATACACGACATCTGTCCACATTTCATAGAACAGAACTCAGTCCGGGAAAGACCAGGAAATAAGCCGAACTATTTCTAGGAAGACAATGAAAGGGAACTTGGTGAACACAGAATTGTCTTTCTCAGTGAAACTGAAACTGAGGAAGAAAGATATTCACTTGAATACATGGCATAAAAGGCAGTGGGGATGTACATTTCCTGAAAAACACAATTGAGGGGATCAATTTGGGGGTCATCTTAGATAATCTTCAAAATGGCTTTTCAGGTTGTGAAGGTAGCTTCAGCTCAGGGTTTTAAAAATTCTGTTGTAGAGAGTTTTGAGTTTCAGATTTCTCACCATACTGTGTAGAGACTCCACCTCTTTGCTAAATTGGAGAATAATACAGTAGCTTTAAACTTCTGCTAGAGATTGTGCTACATGGTGGGATAATCTTACACTGCATTCAGTTTAGTTTATATATAATTTAGTTACATATAATTTCAGGAAATCTCATTGTTTTTGGCCAAAACTGACTGGAAGAAGGGCAGGTGCAATCTACTGCAAGGGTTCCATGTGCCCATTGGCCTTATGAGATCAGAGCAAGAACCAATCCATAAACATAGTCATTACACTCTCTAATTATTGGTTGATATTTAAGAGGATATCACAAATTGTCATGTACTGGGTGGAAGTCCAAGATTTTTAAGCATTCCACTCTGCTCCAAAATATTCATTCCTTCATTCCTTTGAGTGGTTTTATGGTTTTCCAGGGTACTCACTCATTCCAAGGAGGGATAACATTTCAAAACTCTTGTCAGCCAATAGTTCCTAGGAACTTGCCATAGGTGAATTGTCAGTGGGAGCCGGTTGGAAGTGATTCTGTGTGGCCTAACCTCTGAGGTTCCTTAGAAGGACAAAGATTCCATGAAGCAAGCTAACCCATGCCAAGGTGATGGGATGCCTAAAAACAGTGGGAAAAGACCTTAAGACTCTCATAGAGGGGTGAGTGAGAGGGAGCTGGAAACCAACATTGACCTGGCATGGCATTGAGTGACTACCCTCTTCTGTGTAACCAGATAGAACGGTGTATTAATGTCTGATGCCTGCAATGATTTGGAAGACTTTTCAGAAAGAAGGATTATTGGTTCAAGACTCTTATGCTATTTATAACACTGCTTCCTTGGAATCTTCTAAAATCTCTGATTTGGGGTGGGGAGGTACAGCTGTGAGATTTCCTTCATCAGATTTCTTTCAACCCCTCAGTGGCTCTGTGAAACACTATTTGAAAACATGTTCTAGAGCAAGTGGACCTGTTGAACTATGATGATGATGATGATGATGATTATGATGATCCATATGTCCTCAATAATGAAAGTTTTGGTTCTACATAAATGGCTGTGTTGATAGAACCCTTCTATGTGTTCTGGGGGCCTGAGGCAAGTAGAAATCCTGGAGGGGGGGGGAACTTCTCCACAAGTTCCTGTCTAGCTGGAGGACCAGGGAAAGAAGCTGTTCTCACTAAGGCAGGGTAGGATTGGAGATATTGAATCATTCCCATCTCTTTCTTGATTTCATTACTTTTGCTAAAAGCTGAATAAAGACTTAGAAAGAAATTGAACTCAGAGACTTCTGTACCACTTCAACAGTCTATTTATCTCAGATAGTGTCTAGAGCCAGGCTGTTGCTTCCAGAATGAGAAGGGAGTTTGAGAGTAGCCAGGCCATCCCCAGCTCTGAGGCAGATGTGGGGAGTGATGGAGCCTCTGAGCAGAGGGCTTGCTGCACTGTGTTCAGCTCAGCCTCAAATCAGAACTCTCCTCCCCTGTGCTTGTTCCCAAAGGCAGCATGATGAACTCCCCTTTATTTGTTTCTTTCCTGAAACTTCCTCACACCATTAAAATCTGTAAGGCAGATAAATAAAATAAGAGGAAACAACAAAACTTACCCTGACTAATGAAAAGAGTAGCCTTACTCTTGTCTAGTCAGTACTATGACTCTTTTTGCAACATCTTTGTCAGATGTCATCTTATTTCTGAAGTCAACCTGTCTTTAGCATGTAGTTCCAGTGAAATTTTTCAAATGCTATTTTAAGGAAAATGAGACTTTAATATAAAGTAATAATAAAAAAGCTGAAAATAAACTGAAGCTCTATCCATTGGGAACAAACACAGCAGTTACAATTTTATCCAATCAACAACATTTCAGAATTATATATGAATATACACATTCTACCTAAGCCCTCTTATCTCTAAGTTAAACATTCCTATTTTCTTGTTCTACCCCTCTCAGTATGGTTTATAATGTGTATCTTTTTACCTCTAGTCCTAGAAGGAACCCTCATAGAACAATGCAGATAGAGTGTTGACCACTCATTGTAGACCTTGGTTTTTACTTCTCTCCTTTAAATTCTATATTTCTGTTAATAAAGGCATGGCATGTATTTCCTGTAGCCACTGTGGTCAAAATTGGATAAACAAAGTAAGATTCAAGTATGTTAAGCAAAGTCTTTGTTTGTTAGCTTGCTTTTTTCTGGGAATGGGACAATCCTCTACAACTTTCTCTTTACTTGATAAAAATGAAGTGGAAACACAGTTTACTTGGTGGCATGGAGGGTGCCTGGGTGGCTCAATGGGTTAGCCTTTGCCTTCAGCTCGGGTCATGGTCTCAGGGTCCTGGGATAGAGCCCCGCATCGGGCTCTCAGCTCAGCAGGGGGCCTGCTTCCCCCCTCTCCATCTCTGTGCCTGCCTCTCTGCCTATTTATGATCTCTCTGTGTCAAATAAATAAATAAAATCTTAAAAAAAAAAAGAATTGTTTGACAGGGTGGCATGGAGGGTGGCTGTAGTCAAACCTTCATATCTCCATCTATTCTCCCTCAATCTTTGATATGAATGGGCAATATTTTCCTAATCTTATATAAACTAATATGAAAACATTGTATCAAGAACTTCTTCTCAATCAGGTTGTTTTCTGTAGGCCACCTATACAGAAATTTGGGCACCTCCACTTCCAGGGACTGTCAAATGGAAAACAATCATTGGTTTTTATTGGCAAAGGCTTGGGATTCATTAAAACAACAGGTAGGGTCCTCCTTGCAATCCTTGACTGCAGGATTGAGACAACTTACTGTCCTTTCCCTTCTCTAGGCCTTAGTTCTCCCTCTGAAAAATAAAAGAAATAATCTTCAGCCCTCCAGAAACACTATCTGATGGAATTTTTCTCAATGATGGGAATGTCCTATATCTGCATTGTCCAACATGATGACCACTAGCCCCATGTAGCTTTGGAGCATTTGAAATGTGATTAGTGCAACTGAAGAATTTAATCTTTAATTTAATTTAATTATTCAATTTTAAATGAATAACCACATGATAACCAGTGACTACCATACAGTTCAGCATAGATCTAGATCCTGTAGAAAAAGTAAATGGATTACATATATAAGGTGATAGGTATCTTCTGAAGGGTATTTTATGATATAGGGTTGGTTTAGAGATTTAGCTGGATGGAGAAGTGCTATGATCATATCATATCTTTTCCATTCCATCACTTTGTTCCATATGAGAAGATCCTGACTTTGGAAAAGTGGGGTTCTATTCCAGAATCTACCCCTAACTGGCTCTAACTGCACCTTCTTCTCTCTGGACTTTATTTCTTTCTTCTATAAAACCTGCTCAAGGGTTTCCAACCCTTACTAACTGTGAACCCTCAGGATATATGGATGAGAGAGGGATAGGCCTTTGGAAAGAATGCTGTTAGTGATGACAACTGAGGGGTCTGGAGCACTGGGCTTTAATACTATAGCAGCCATATGTCAAGGAAAACCTGTTACCATGAGAGGGGCAAGACAAAAGGAAGAGAAGTAATAGGTCACCTGGGAAGCAGTGGTCTCTGAAGTACCCTGGACTGCAGGAGCCAGACAGCACGTTAATGCAGAGGTCTTAAGTGACCTCTTCTCCATCTCTAAACACTTTAATGACTGGAGCCTGTGCTTTGTCTGAAGTAGCAAGACCCTGAGAGAAAATCTAATGTACCATGTCTCCTGGGACACTGATTGGCAATGCTGCCTTAGGGAAAAAATGAAGTCCTGTCATCTATAGAAGAGTGATGTTTTGCCTCTAAAGTTCTTCTTACTTTGATACATCACCCCTCAACCCCACTTTTCCCAAATGGAATCAAGGCCTCATAGCCACCCGGTGATCATCTATTGACACCCCCATTGTCAGAGAGACTAGTAAGCATGGAAAGGCAGAGCCTTGGCCAACATTACACAGTAGTTAATACAGAAACTGGTTTAGCTCCTAAGCGTCCAGACTCCCATGCAGTGTTCTTAGGGCCACAGTCCATTGGTATCACAGCAGCCTTCCTGTTCCACCTCAGTCACAGCTACCAGAGATGATGCTATTGGTGGATGTGTGAGGTCTAGGGACCAACCCACCCACCCTGAACTTAAAGAAAGCTAGACAGGCAAGAGGGAGACAGACCTTCCTGATGCTCTAGGGGAGACCTAAGCATAGTTATGCTTACAGTGGAGTTTGGCAAGGAAAAATATGCTCACCTGCGCTTTAGAGAACAGGCAGAGGTTTTAAGCCAAGACCTCCATGGAAATGGGGGCAAAGAGGGTCCTCTCTTCCTTTTTCTATAGCCCCTATTTGCAGCATCTCAACATCCTTGCTGGCAGCCTGAATGAATCTAACCAAGCATCTAGTCTCTAGGGCTACTTCTGTAGTCCCCACCTGGCCCCACTAATGGCTGAAGTCATTACACTATCTGACTCAGCAGGATAGGCTGGATACATGGCCTGGGCCTTCTGATGCTAATGGCTTTGGATTCAGTTCCAGGAGCTGGCCCCAGTGGGAATTTCATTCTTGCTGTGCTGGGCCTGGGTGTCTCTCGGGCAGATTAGCTTTTGATGGGGCAGTACTGTACCATTTCCATTAAGCACCATAATGCAAGCATCATTATCGGCAAGTGCCCTGACCTCTCCTTTTCTAATGAGTGGCTATCGATATCAAAGCCATGTAAGCATTTCCCCTTGTGGACCTTCTTCCTTATGCACCTCCCCCATACCTCCATTCCTACATAACCTTCCCTTCTCCTCTCTCTCCTGCTGGAGGCAGGACACACGGGAGCTTGGAAAGGGGGTGGCCAAATCACTTAGGTCCCTGGAATTTAAACAAACAAACAAACAAAAAAAAAAGCACTAACCCAGGAGTCAGAAAACAAGGGTCCCTTCTCAGGAGACAAGGAGCAAGACACTTCATCTTCCTGGGCCTCTTTTGCTCATTATTCAAATAGGTTTAATAATGCTTGCCCTACCTACCTCATAGGGATACTCCAAGGATCAAATGAGATTAAAGGTATGAAAATGCTTTGAAAAGTTAAAAGCTCTATAGGGCTGAAAGGGATTGCTTTTAAGCCAAGTGTAAAGGAACTGAGAGTTAAAGAAATACTCAGGGAAGGGGGAAATTGAAGGTAAAAAGGAAATTGACTATTTTCCATATTTCTGGGAATACATGGATTTCCTAAATGATAGCAATACGAAAATTTGTTTACCAGTATTACACACCTTGGTGCCCTGTGTAAAGGTAGGGTGATCTCATGAGAATGCAGCTTGGTTTCTCTTGCTCAGGTGAGTAGTTTAATAACAACTCTTGTTCATCTCCCTCTTAGACAAGCAGGATACTGAGGAACAGAACCTGGTACAAGGGTGAGGATCGTTTGTTCTTGAATTGCCACCACACAAGGAGCCAAAGGGATTTGCCCAAATGAGCAGTTGTACCTTGAGCACCCAGAGACTATCTAATTGATCATTTGAAGGAGCCATGTAGGAAGAGAGCTCCATATTTAAGAACAAGCTCAGAAACAAGGAAGCCAGAAAAGAGAGCCTTGTAGGGCTTCTCTTCCCTTCATAAGGGAGAGCTTGTGCAGTGGCTTTTTATGGATGGTCAGGAGCTCCAGTTGTGTGGGAAGAGAGTTCCCACACTTTTGAGGACAAGCCTGTGACTTTGAGTGTGCTTATTTCAGATTATAAAAGAGATGGCAGGAGAGGGCCCTTCCCACGACTCTTTTTAGGACTGGAATCTGGAAATCAAGGAGAGGGAGAATTTTAGAGAGTAGACAATAAAGCAGGGAGGAACCAAGGTGCATGAGACTTCAATTTCAAATCAGGTGCTGGTCATAATCATTGACTTTGCACCTTCTTTGTTCCAACATTGTGCTAGGAACTATGGGGCATGCAGAGATAGGTGGATGACAAAACCTGCCCTCAAGGAGCTTGTAAAATATTTGAAAAAAAAATAGATAACACTTAACACAAGAGTAAATTACTGTTGCAGTGATACATAAAATATCACCCAATGAGGCAGTACGATAAATGCTTGTGAGTTGCAGGGGACCAATAAAGATTTCTTGAAGGACTTGAATAAAGCTTGGAGTTAAATACATTGGTAAGATGCGGTGAAAAATGACATACAGGATAGAGTGTATTTTAGTAACAGGACTAGCTGGTTTCCTCTTCCTTGCTCTTGCTTCCTCTTCCTTCTTCTTCCTCTCTTCCTTTTCTTCCCCCTGTCCCCCCTCTTTTTCTCTGGATGCCATCTAAGCTCTTCCAAGTGTCTTCCAAGTCCATTATAGTTTTCTTTCTGCTCAGCAGCCAGGAGCCACCACACAACAGCCCATACACCGTACCTGACTGCATTTTCTGCACCCTGCCCAGCACCCTTGACATTTAACAAATAACCAATATGATATGTTACCCTCTTCCACCCCAGAGGATCTCAGAGCAAAGAGTCTAATGCAGGAACTGCCCCTGGAGACACATATTTGCAACCCGCTGCTTATGGACTCAGACCCATTAAAATGCAATCTCCACATTAATTTTTTTTAAACAAGACTCTTAAAGCCGCATGACATTAAAATTGTCTCGCCAATAAGCCACATTAACCAACTCATCAATTTTTTTTTCCACTAGTCCATCCTCCCCATAGGCAGTTATACTGGTAGTTAAATGAACATAATCAATGTGTATTTATTCACTGGCTTGCTACCCAATTTGTGGATTATCTACCCTCCCTGATGTAGTGGCTGCTTCCGTCTGCGGCCTGCTACCAGGGCATTTCTTCCCTCTTTTAGCACCTCAGCCAGACAGTGGGCAGGGGCTCAGAAGGCACTAACAAAGAGGCTTGTAGTGGCTTTGAGTAAGAAAAAAAATGTCAAGGAGGAAGGGAAGAGCACCTGTTAAGACTGGGCTTAGGGAACAAGGACAGATTCTTCCATCAGAATAACCAAGGCTGGACTGGAAAACAAACATTCTTTTCACCTTAACCCCTCATCTCACGTGAATGGGAGCCTAGGAGTGCTGGCCCTGTCCTGGATAGTCTGTGTTGAAGTCTACTATGGAAATGAGGATAAAGTAAAAGTCAGGTGTCTTAAAGTACAGGTTGGAGAAGTGACTTTGGAGAAGTGACCTGAGTGGTGTGAACATGGTGATGAGAAGCGAGTGGTAACGACACCGTTCCTCTGCATGGAGCAGGATGAGATTTTCTCAAGGCTACTTAATGGAGAACTCCAACACACTTTCACATGTGTGCAAAGTACACCTCAAAACTTGGCTTGTTTGATTTCTGAGAATGCCAGTTGATAGAGCTGGTTAGCCTCTGCTCAGAATCCATCATACCTTCCACCACATAAGCAAATTCCCCAGAGTCTTATCCAGAGAGCAGAGTCCCTGTGAACTGGGCTTTATAAGGAGAGAAGAGCCAAAGTGATGGGCTAGAGTCAAAAGTGCACTGGGCACCATCATCTCAAGGGGTCCTGAATAAGGTCCCCTGCAGGAGACAAGAGTGGGCCTGACTTTCCTCAGTAACTCCTTCCTGGATATCTTGTAGGACTGTCATAACCAGTTAAGGTACACCTCCTCCTGTCCTTGAGCTACCAGCTGGTATTCCAGTGGACTTCCTGAACAACACTCAAATCCTTCACATCCTGACAAACTTTCAAGATATAGGTGGTGGCAGAAAATGTGAGGAGGTGGCAATGAAGGAAAGTACCGCTCCCCTCTCTGAAAGGTGTGTTTGGTGGAAGACTGTTAGCCTGTGCCATCAGTAGGAGGAGGCTTCATGCTAAGTATATCTTATTAGAATCATATTCTTAAACTCCACTGCCCATTACCCCCTTAGTGTCAGTGGTAGGATAAGAACCTGAGGAGCCTTGACTAATGCTCCCCAAAACCAG
This sequence comes from Lutra lutra, assembly GCF_902655055.1. Taxonomy (NCBI): domain Eukaryota; kingdom Metazoa; phylum Chordata; class Mammalia; order Carnivora; family Mustelidae; genus Lutra; species Lutra lutra. Next base: position 43,628,756 of record NC_062279.1, on the reverse strand, counting down.
TTTATATACGCAGGGCTTTTGTCCATTATGGGCAGCTTGACAATGCACAGAGATACAATGCCTCATCTACAAACAGAGGCAGGGGCAGGAGTGAATAGGCACCAGTGTGTGGGTTAAATGTGGCATGTCCACGGGGATGTTTTACAGAATAGTGTCATAACCACATAGAGAAGGGGCTAAAGAACATTTACATCTAAGGTAACCAAGTCTTGGAAGTTCAAGAATTGAGAAAAGGCTGCAATGGTATCTTGTGTGTAAAGAGAATACAAAGAAGTGTGGTATCAGTTATAGGGCCACAAAAGACCCCAAAGACCACAGTCAGTGTTTTGAAAAAGAGCCAGCAGCCATCCATAGCAAATTAATGTACCAGCCAGGTTCCTCACCAGCGCCCCACACTGGCATCAGAAGTCCTTAGCATTCCCCACATTCCAACATACTCAGAGGTATCTCTATCTCACGCGGAGGCATTCTTGTACCCTGATGCCCACTGAGCCCATGTAGAACTCTTCTGTCAGGGTTTACCAACACTTTCTGGATCTCTCTGCGGGAGGGCCCTGGAGTAGATATTTTGTCCTCCATCCTCTTCCGCTGGCTCTGGGGTTTGGGTATTATGTTCTGGTTGCCTGATACAGAGGAATTGTGGAAGTCAAGGAGGCCTCAACTATGGCCACTAGCAACCGAGGTCCCAGGTCTTTCTTGACCAGTCCTGGCCACAGAAGAATGAGAGCTGAAGCAGTGTCCCTGAGCCTCATCAATGACTAGAGAGTCAATAATTCCTGGGAACAGGAGCTCTGCTCTGACAAAAGTAGACCTAAGGACATAGGCCTTTGGAGCTGGTGCTCTCCTCAGACAGGGTGGCCCCACTCTAGCCACACCATGGAAGTTATTGAAATAGTCAGAGACCGCGCACTTACATGTCTAAGTGGCCGGACAGGTGCTAAAGTGGGGAAAGGGCTGGGCTTTACTAGTTGTGGGGAGTAGGAAACAGTGGGGACTCTGGTGCCCTGAAGCATGCTCAACTAAGCAGGGAGCAGAAGGAGTATTTCAAACGGGCAATGAGCTATCTTCTGATTTTTTTTTTTTTCCTGAGAAACAGAGTATCTGTTTTTTTTTTTTTTTTAATTGAAATACTGGCTCTTTAAATGAAACAAAGCAATAGGTGGGATAAACTAAATCTGTCTTTGTTATGTGTGGCCACTAGGACCTCAACTGGCCATATCTATTTAGAGTACACAGAATCATACTAGAGTAGGCAAAACATGCCAGAACTGGGAGACAGGAAATGGTGGTCTGAAAAGCAATGATAACCACAGGCTTTTCCTCAGTGTCCCCGCAGTCGGCATACACTGCGGGCCCACACGTGCTTCACGGCCATCACAGACAAGATGCTCAAAACCTCAGTGTATTGGCAGAATCTTCCGAGGAGTGCTTGTTTATTTATTTTAGCTGTCCCTGATTTGGCTTGAATCTACATATCTCTATCAAACTTTTATTATCTGGTAGGTTGGACTGGACTTGTGGGCCGTGGAAGATGAGCAGGGCCAGATGGTCACTGTGGGTAGCCCAAGCTCCCAACAGGAGGGTGACTTCCCTCAGTGGGCCGCCACACCCAGATTATACTTACCCTTCAATATGTGCATGTGCATACATATAGAACTATTATAAAAACACACAGGCCAAGCTACCAGCTACAGGCAGAGTTATGAACTTTGAGCTGGCTTGTGAATTGTGCCATAAAAACAAAACAAAGCAAAAGACGACGAAAACAACCAAAAAACCTCATCTTCTAAGGAGCAACCCAGAACCCACAGAAAACCTGGTGCTACCAGCTTGCATTTCTGCTCCTAAAGGGAATGGAAATTAACAAGGAGGCAGCAGCTTTAGGGTGGGGGTGGGGAGCAGAGCAGAGCCTTTTTACTCTTGAAAATGAAGAGGAGACCTGGGTTTAGCAGCTAATCTTGAAACTGTTTGTAGCAGGCAGCAGAGGAAATATCTTCGTTCTTTTTTTCATTAGCCACCCTCAGAAGCCACCCTGCCGAGTGTTTTGGATGTCCCAGTCCTAATGAGGCCCTGCAAGAGGGAATCCAGAAAACTATTTGGGGAGCCCAGGCTTTTACATTCCCTGAATGGTGCATCACGAGGTTGATTTATGTCAAACTCTGCAGAGATAATTCACCACCAAGGCAAGCTACTAATCCTTTAGATTATCCATTTGGTGTGTGTCACCCAAATTGGCTCCTCCATGCTGCGTGGCACGAGGGGGGACAGTAATTTGTCTGTGCATATTCCAGTCAGGGAGAAGATTCATAAGCTACTGTTGAGGAAGAATGGATCACTTGCTTTTGACTTTAATGCAGAGAGGTTGGCTCCTGGGATTTTGGAATAAATATTTGATCTTTGAAGACCATTTTGTAGCTTGTAGCCATCAACCCAGCCAGGTTTTTAGTGTTTGTTTATGGTTTACACCATATGATTCAATAAACTGTGCCAGAAAAACATGTGCATAATTAAGTTTAAAAGCCAGCCCAACTTCACTGCAGGACTTGCTCCTCAAATCACTGTTTATGCACCAAATTCTGTTTATTGCTCTCAGGATTTTCACCCCCATGTTCAATAACTCAGAATCGAAGGGACTGCACAGCCATCTTTCTGTTTCCTTCTTGAGGACAATCTTTCCCCTGATGAAAATGTTCCAGGCAAGTTCTGTCCCATTATACTAATTTCCAGTGCTAGATTTGAAAACATGAATGGCATAGTCTCCCTAATCCACTGAATGAATCCCCTACTTCAGATATAGCACTTGCTATGTTATGCTCAGTATCATGCAAATGGGACATGTGAAAGTTGTGTACTATTCCCATTTCACACTCTTATAGAATGAGGTATAGGAAAATAACAGCTGATTCTTACACAATACGCATCTTCCTTGACTTATGATGGGGTTACGACCGGATAACATCACTCTAAGTTGAACAAATCGCAAATTGAAAAAACACCTAACCTATTGAACATCAGAGCTTAGCCTCGGTTGCCTAAACGTGGTCAGAACACTTACATTATCCTACAGTTGGGTAAAATCATGCAACATAAATCCTCTTTTACAATAAAAATGTTCAAAATCTCATGTAATTTATTGAATACTGTGCTGAAAGTGAAAAACAGAATGGTTGTATGGGTGCAGAATGGCTTTCAGTGTATAGTTGTTCACACTCGTGATGACGTGTTTGAGAGCTGTGGCTGCCATGTCTCAGCATCTCACAAGAATATCATACTGCATATCACTAGCCTGGGAAAAGATCCAAATTCAAAATCAAAGTACAGTTTCTACTGAATGCATATTGCTTTGACACCATAGTAAAGTGGGGAAACTTGTAAATTGAACCATTATGAGTCAAGGACTATCTGTAGTTACTATGTTCCAGGCCCTGTTCAAATCACTTTACATCTGTTAGTTCAGTTAATTTTCACCAGCAACCATATAATGTAAGTATTACCACCCCCTTTTACAGATTAAGAAACTGAGGTGCAGGAAGTTAAGTAACTTAAGGTGCCCTTGCCCACAGAATGAGTAAAGGCTAGAGCAGCTGAGTCTATGTACCTGACACTCTGTCATGCTCTGTCACAGGCATCTTTGCAGGAAACAATCAATACACAGCTAATTACCTTAGCTTAGGTAAGGTAACATCAGAGGTCAACCTCAATGATCTCCAGAAAATGCTCCACCAAAACTTAGATAATTCTGCTATTTAGAGAATAAAGATTCTGAGCTAAGTTGCCCTCTTTCTATTTCCTATTCAAAAATACAGCTCTTTCTGGCAGGGATGGCATAGACCACTGTAAGAACTTATTTAGAAGATCTTAGTGAATCTGGCTAAATATAAGATCCCGGGAATCTTCTCTCAGATGAGATAAGGAAAGCCAAAATAACTTATCCATTCAACAAACATTCATTGTGTTGCAGTTGTGTGCCAAGTCTGAGCCAGGCACTGGTGACCCAGGAATGTATAAGGCATGGCTCCTGTCTTCAGGAAGCTCACAGTTAAATGCATGAGAAAGGGACCTGCACAGGGGACAAATCATTCATCAACGGGATCATTTCCCCCAGGACTGTCTCTGTTCAGGACCTTCAACCAAAGCTCTGGAGGATGGGTAATATTGGAGAAGAAGAAGACATGGGGAGCCGGAAAAATCTGAGAATAGCAGGGTAATTTCTAGTTGTGTATGCAGTTTACTGATGGAAGGCAGAAAGAGATTTGGGGTCAACTATATTCACTACTTGCTTTCCCTTTTGGAGGAAGTTGTCTGGGTCCCCTTCTGATGACTGCTGGGGAAATGAAGTAGTGTGAAAGCAAGGCAGAGAGGGCACAAAAATGAGGGGCTGTCATTCCATCTGCATTACCAAATATATGCTAGGCAAGAATTGTGAGAAGAGCACCACTGCTTATGCCATACATACGGGAAAGAATAACTAATGCAATCCCAAGGGCAATGGGATTTTCTTTCTGTCTTTCTAGTCAATATTTCTTTCTCACCTCTTCCTCCCTTCCCTCCTCTTCCTTCTTTTTCTTCTTCTTCTTCTTCCCCGCACCCCGCTCTCTTTCTATCTCTCTCTACCTTCTTTCTTTTTTCTCTTTCCAAACAAGCAGCTTGCCTCTATTCTGTGTACTCTACCAAATTTATGAAATTCAGCTGAAGATTATTTTTTATATCTGTAATATTTCCACATGACTAATTGCATTTAGTGAAAAGCTGACACTAGACAATTTCTTGGGCTCATTCAATGTTGGATTTATTAAAGCCCCAAATCATCCATCATCTCAAAATTTGGCAGGTTATGTTTATAAATAAATTAAATTAACAAGTGTGTGCTGTGCTGGGTATTCATGTGTGGGAGAGAATGCAAATACAGATGTGTACACAGCCATGTACAGTTGTGGATGTATTCTACAGTGAATGTATCCTGACCTACACAGCCTGCAAACGTAATGCTAACACACAGTGACCTTTTCAAAACAAATGAACTCAATCTGTAATTGAAAACCAGATCTGATTTAATGAGAATGTCCACCATGTCAAATTAAAAGCAGACAGCATCTAACTTACTAGCACAATGTAATGCAGAAAGAGATGGTCTGAAATTCAAGCTCCATGGCAGCCAGGAGATCCGAGTTAGAGTTGCGCCCTGACTCCACCTTCCTGGCAACCCTGGCAGTCACTTTCTTACCTTGGATTTTAGTTTGCCACGTGTAAAATCAAGAAGCTCCTTTGCTTCTAAATCCCCAAAAGATCATGAGCTACAAGTCCAACAGAGTGAAGAAAGTACCTCATAAAAATGGGGGAGCCAGGTGGTGGGTATTAAGGAGGGCACATATTGCATGGAGCACTGGGTGTGGTGCAAAAACAATGACTACTGTTACGCTGAAAAGAAATTTTAAAAAATTATTAACTGGAAAAAAATGGGTCAGCAGAAATATAGAGAATCACTGGTGCTTCTTTATGTTTGTTTACCTGTTGGTAATGAGGACCCATTACCCGTTGGTAATGAGGACCAGCATCTTTTTCTCAGAGCTGAATTGATAGACATCTGCTCAAAAATTTGTACTTCCCATCCTGACGGACACCTCTGAAGAGCTGAAATATTTGAAAATGCTAATGAAGATCAGGAGGAAAAGGTGTGGAGAAAATATTCACTGAGTTCCTTCCACATACCAGCAGTGGTCTTGGCGTTTCAGAAAGGTCAGGAAGAGAAAGGGAGGACAGGCATGCTATGCTTTATCAAGCTAGCTAAAAATTACTTTTAGTCTTATAGGGTTACATTATTACTATTATTATTATTAGTAGTAGTAGTAGTAATTGTGATAATTACCATCACCACCACCACCACCACCAATATTTCTTGAGAGAAAATATGTGGCAAATAGTGGGAGGATACATGATATACAGAGGAAATGAAAAATTTTACTGGGTGGGATGTAATACCTTTTAGTAGGTATTACAAGTATGTTTCACAAATTAATTGTGATATTTATACAGATTTGGCAATAGAGGCTTGAGGATCCAATTTCATATTGATGCGTTCATTGAATGTTATGGAATTCTAGGTTTAGAAAGGACCTTATAATAGCATCTCATCCATTCCCCTGTTTCATCCAAACTCAGGATGGCAAATATATTTTAATATCACATGCCACTCTGATTGATTGATAATGGCTGCCTAGAGTGCTGCATTGAGAGCACTTTTTGAGGCTGCTTATGAGCTCAGAGAAAGAAGGTTGTGATCAATTAGGTGTGTCTACCACGGGCACCCATGGGAGGATTAAACATGCATGCCATATATTTGCCATTCCCTAACATCACTATCTTGAAAAACAAGAATTTTTTTTTCTGACTTTAAACTTACCTTTGAAAATATTTAACCTGTTTCCCTCAAGAGTTCCCATTTTACATGTTTCATTTGGAGATGGTGCTTTTTTGTGTAGAATTTCAGACAATTAAGATACAATTTGGGGGTGCCTGGGTGGCTCAGTGGGTTAAGGCCTCTGCCTTCGGCTCGGGTCATGGTCCCGGGGTCCTGGGATGGAGCCCGCTTCAGGCTCTCCGCTCAGCGGGGAGCCTGCTTCCTCCTCTCTCTCTGCCTGCCTCTCTGCCTCCTTGTGATTTCTGTCTGTCAAATAAATAAGTAAATCTTTAAAAAAAAAAGATACAATTTGATCTGATTTTCTCTTGCTTAATTATCAGTGAGGTTGGAGAACCCACCAGACAACACATACTTCATGCTAACAGATATCCCTTTACTTACTTATTGACTTGGACTCCCAGGGCTCCTGTCAGGTTCTTTGAGTACAGTCCATGAACTGTGTGGATCTTGAGAGAGCAGTCTTATTAGCTTCTATTTCCTTGAAGGACTGGGGAGGCTTTAGGGAAAGAACTTACCATAAGTGAAGAGAATGTGGAACAGATAAGTCTAATCTAGGAAGAAAGCCTTAGCATTTGGAGAGAAGGGGTGATTCTGAGAACAACATGATCTCTCCTTAAGGTTACTTCCTAATCAAGCTCACCAGAGACTGTGGTCTGAATCCTGGTGACTGAAGAAGGGAGAAATAACAAATAGTGAATCAGGGGCTCACTGAAAACTCTTTAAAAGTATTGGCACACAAAAGTTATGCATTGATTTCCCCCCCACCCCATTACTATGCTAGAATGTGGAACAGATAAGTCAGTCAGAGAAAAAGAAAACAATGTAAAAGAAACAGGTATTTCCCCTCATTCACTCAGATCCCACCCAGAGTAGTTTTTATAAAATTCCTACTCGATAACATTGATGATAATAATAGAAAAATAATAGCATACTTATTAAGGGATTACTATGTGCCAGGTTATGGGTGAAGTCTTTTTGTGTTTTAATCTCCTTTGATACTGGCAGTATCCTTGTTAAATATGAAGCATTATTACCTGAGGCCCAGGGTGGCCCAGAAAATGGCAAATCTAGATATGAAAGCTGAGCAGTCTACCCCACACACAGCCTGTACTCCTAACACTGCTGTCCTACTTCCCAGCAGTGGGACCAGCAGAAGTAATGCTATCTAGCTGGTGGGTACTGGTAAATTATCTCTGGCAGGGATGGGATAGGGGAAATGGGGAGACCCTGATTTATAGTGTTTGTCCATTCCTGTGGTGTAAATACTCCCACAGTGGCAGATGTCTAGCTACCAGTGTGAACCAATGTGGAACTGAGAAGAGAACTCTCTGACCCCACATGAGCCAACTCCATCATTGTGCCATAATGACCAAAATGGCACCCTGAGAAGCCCCAGCCCAGGCAGGGGGCACTAGCAGAAGTGAAACAGGTTTAACAGGAGAAGACAAAGTCTGGTATTAAGCAGAAGGCAACAGAAAATGGCTTAATGTGCTTTATAACAAGAATACTGTAGTCATGGTGCGGCAGAGCTAACACACACACACACACACACACACACACAGAAATGACCTGTATAAATACCTCACGATTGAGCTGAAAGGTCCAAAGACAGGAACTGGCTTGTCCAGGTGACTTCTGTGATAAAGCTTGAAGACATAATTATGTTACTTCCCAATGTTTAATTTTCCTTTATATGAAGCATTCTATTTTTTAAGCCTTTTCATATTTTCTATATACTTTGGAAACTCCTTTATTTTCCATTTATTTAATATACTTCTTCTAGGTCCCTATGTTGGATTGGTTGTGCTCCCCCTAAGCACAACCCCAGAATGGGCTCCAAGAAAAATCTTACTAAGCAAAGGATGGTGGAAAAAGACAAATCCCTGCCAGTTCTTGGCTAGAAGCTATCGATTCTGCCCATTGATCTAGGTTCCAATACATGGCTTGCCAGCTCCAATATTACATCTATATAAAATAGTTTGAATTTCTTGACTCTCCTCTTAAATTCACATTGTCAGGGCTTCTTACATCCAAAGCAAGACCTCATGCCTTGGTACACCCAGCTACTATAACCCAGGCTTCCAATATCTTGCTCAATGAAATGAGTTAGAGACTGATTCAGCCTGACTTCACTCAGAGGCTGGTGATTTCTGAAATGGAGTCAAGCCCTTAATGTATCCCACTTTGGCTTTCCTAGTCTATTAATTCCTCTTTCCTCAGATTCTTGAAGTAGATGGTTCCAAAATAACTGGAGTGGAGGAGAGGAGACAGGAAACAGTTAATATAAATGAGCTGAGCAAATGAGTCCCCACTGCGGTATGATAGGCAGAATAATGCTCCTCCCATATGCCAGGGTCTAAGCCCCAGAACCTGCTCCAGACTATGCTAGCTTACATGACAAAAGGGATTTTGCTGGTATGATTAAGTTTAAGGTCTTGAGATGGGGCTATTATCCTGAATTACAGGTGGACCCAATGTCACGGGGGTTCTTAAAAGTGGAAGTGGGAGACAGAAGAGAGTGTGAAAGTGCTGTGATATGAGAAGGACTCAAGCTGGTTTTAAAGATAGAGGAAGCATCTAGGAGCCAAGGAATGGGCAACCTCCAGAAAATGGAAAAGGCAAAGAAGAGGATTCTCCTCTAGAGCCTCCAGAAAAGAATGCAACCCTGCTGGCCTGTAGATTTCAGCCCAATGAGACCCTTTTCAGACTTATGACCTACAAAACTGTGTGATGAATTTGTGTTGTGTTAAGGTGATGAATTTGTGTTTTGTTAAGCTACTAAATTTGTGTTAATTTGTGCAAGAGCAAAAGGAAACTAATATAAGAGGTAATGACTTTGACCTTTGCACAGGGTTGTAAGGAGTCTTGTGCTATGCCTTTGTCCTTCTATCAGTGTGAGAATTGAAAGGAAGATGCCTAAGGCCCAGCCAGCTATCATTTTCTTGGAGAAGTTTTAAGACTCACACTCCAATCTGAAGGGATATTTCCCCTAGTGGACCTCAGGAATATAGCATTGGATTAATCAATCTTAGTTCATGGCACACTCTTATGCTTGGCCCATTCATGGCTTCTTTTTTTGTTTTGTTTTTGTTGTGTGTGTGTGTGTTGTTTTGTTTTGTTTTTAGCTCTGTGTGATTGCTTGGGATTTATTTTTTCTACTAATATTAAATTATTGAGATTCATTTATATTGTTATGTGTCACTGCTATAGAATATTCCACTGAATGATACCATACGCCTTATTCATCCACTCTCCCATAGATGAACATTTGATTTATTTCCACGTTTTTGCTTTTGTGAATAGTGGTACTCTGACTATTCTTGTCCATGTCTCTGTGATACATGTGTGTAAATTCCTTTCAGCAATAGACCTAGAAGGGCAATCTCCTAACAATTCTTTTGTTAGGATTTTGAATGCTCTGGGCCAAAGTTAATATGGGGGCCAGTGGATGCTGTTGCTGGAGGAGTTTGTTTGAAGATGGGAGCGGCTGAAGTTGGGTGGTAAGACAATCAGGGAAGCAGGTAGAGATAAATAGTGAGTCATGCCCTTGTTATAAAGGTTCAACCATTGTAAAACGGCTCATTCCAGACAGAAAATAGGTTGAACTTCCATTCTAGGGCATTTAGAATGAAAAAAGAATGGACACTCATAAAGAAAGAAAGAAAATTCTAATTACAGGAATGCTAAGGAAGAACAGGGCTGCCAGCACTTATGAGGCAAACCCCAGTGGACTTTCCCTTGGTCACATTGCCACTCATTCCTCTCATTTCTCTAAGATTTTATCAGGGACCTCTCATGAACCTGATCTGAAATTAAGCACAAGGGCCTAAAGAAATACGGAGCTTATTCACCATCTCCAGAGCACTTTCACTGTAGTTTCCATCTATAGTTTCCCTGTCAGACTCTAGTCCTGACTAGGAAAGCCTTTGGGAAATCCCATTTCAACCTTCTCATCCTCAAGGCTTTATTGTCAAGGCACCATAGAAGAAGCATTTTTTTTTTTTTGAGGGCTTTAATCTCTCTATCCATCTCCCATTAGAAGCAGCATCTGCAAACACTAAGGGCATGATGTTTTGGGAGCATTGACAGCAGGTGCTGCTCTCCTCCTCAGTGCTGAGGAAACACATCTGGACCTGAGCACAACCTTCCAGTCAGACAAGTGGCTACAATAGCCATAGCTGCCTGGACTCTGCCACAGCCCGATTCCATACCCCCTACTCAGAACAACTTCCTTGAAAGCTGTTAGTTTGCTTCCATTCCATTGGGAAGGGAGTTTGCAGGGGGTTTGTGAATCTGGAAATCATAATTCCTTGGGATAACAACAACAACAACAAAAAATTGTCGTCACTGTTCCAACAAAAGGCAATGCTTTCTAGCACTTGTATCCCCACCCTCCTTAATCTCCAGTCCATTAGACTCTCAGCTGTAATCCCCATACCCACCTCCCATTCCTCTCTTAGTCCCATTATTCTGATGCCCATGTCCTCACCTGAAGAGCCAGAAATGCCAAGAAACCCCAAATAATAATTCCCAGGAGACTCCCATGGAACAGTGACAACCCCCACGCTAACACACTCTCAAAAAGGCAGCATCCACTGTGACAGCTCTGGGAAATTGGAACCAAACTGGGAACAGCACTGTCAGACTTATGGATGCTTTTCTAAAAGGGAAAGTGATCTCAGAGGCCCATGACTGTCTGACCAGGTGGGAAAGAAGAGTGTTTAGGTATAGCCCCCTGCTGGAAGCTGGCCAGCTGGGGCTGACATGACAGAAGGTCAGAGCTGCCAAGAGAAGGCTGAACTCAACTGTCTAGAGAAATCTCATGGCTGCTAAGCAGAAGCCTGTGATGGCAGCCACTCTGGGATGACCACTGCAATTCTGCCCTCACTGCCTCCTCTCACACTCTTTGAAGACAATAATGTATATTGTCTTCATGTATAATGTATATTATTGTGGATTCGAGGAATACTAAATCTGAAATGAACTTTAATGGTATGTTTTCTGAACACAAAGTCCAGGCCATTCAGCTTGTGCACTCTTTCCTGTAAAACTGGAAAGTTCACAGCCAGTTTTGTTATGGAAGAAACCATCATTTTCCTTCTTACAACAGGAGGGAAACAGTTATACGTGATACTTGTGTCTTAGGTATGAAAGACCCATGAGAGAGAAATAGATTAGATGGACAGGTGTGAGAAAGAACACAGTACAAGAGACCAGAGGTCTGGGTTTTGTTCTTTCTGCAAATATTTATTGGGTGCCAAGACCATGCCAGTACAGTAGTGAACAAATGAGTATTGTTTGCCACCAAATGTCCTTAATTAGGTCATTTTCCACTCTGGCCATGTTGGATGTCTCTCCCTACATCACCATAGCTACATTCCTCTGAAGATCAAATCCCCCAGGAAGCCTATGGGATCAAAGGATCAGGATTCATGGAACACCCACTATGTGTCAGCCATTGTTAAAGCATCTGACAAACCTTGGGTAACTCCATGAGACAGATTCTGTTTACCACAAGAAGGGAAAAACTGATGCTCACAGAGGGTAAATATTAAGATACATAGCTAGTAAGTGGTGACCTAGCATGCTAACCAAGGCCTGTCTGACTCCAAAACTATGACACCATTTTTGTCAATCTTGAGCAGTACTTAAGAAGTGCCATGTGGAACCCTCCTAAACTGTTGGTGGGAATGCAAGCTGGTGTAGCCACTCTAGAAGACAGTATGGAGGTTCCTCAAGAAGTTAAAAATAGAGCTACCCTATGACCCAGAAATTACACTACTGGGTATTTACCCCAAAGATATAGATGTAGTGAAAGGAAGGGGCACCTGCAACCCAATGTTCATAGCAGCAATGTCCACAATAGTCATACTGTGACAGCAGCTGAGGAGCAGGCTCCCTGCTGAACAAGGAACACAATGCAAGACTCAGTCCCAGGACGTTGGGATCATGACCTGAGCTAAAGGCAGACACTTAACTGACTGGTTACCCAGGCGTCTGAGAAGATGTGGTTTTTATTTGCAATAGAATATTACTTAGCCATCAGAAAGGATGGCTACCATTTACACTGGCATGGATAGGACTGGAGAGGATTATTCTGAGTGAAATAAGTCAGTCAGAGAAAGACAATTATATGGTTTCACTCATATGTGGAACATAAGGAATAGTACAGAGGACAATAGGGGTGTGGGGGGAACTGATTGGGAATAAGTCAGAGAGGAAGACAAACCATGAGAAACTCTTGACTCTGGGAAACAAACTGAGGGTTGTGGAAGGGGAGGTGGGTGGATGGATGGGGTAACTGAATGATGGGTATTAAGAAGGGCATGTGAAACATTGGGTGTTATATACAACTGATGAATCATTGAACACTATATCTGAAACTAATGATGTACTACATGTTGGCTACTTGAATATAAATTTTTTTTTAAAAAGGGAAGTGCCATGTGATTTGTGAGTATTGGGAAGTTAAGGGGAAAGAAGCATCTAGCTCGGTACATACATGGGTAAGGCAAAGATCCCATAAGCAAGTCATGAGAATGATTCTTAATTTCTCCTGCCTTGGCTTCCTCGCTAAGCCTCATCCTCTTCCCCTTTCCCAACACCTTGCAGTGCTAGATTTTTGAAGGAAATTTACTCCCTCTATGGATTGCCTATTTCACTTGATCATAACAACCATCCTCAGAGAAGACTAGGTCATTCATCAAACTCTCATCACAGAAGACTAGGCTAAAACTGAGAAGGTTAATGCACCTGCCAGGCTCATTCAACTGGTTTACAATAGACATGGAGAAACATCCTTGGTGTCACACATCCTAATCCAGAGCTCTTTCCAATAACTTGGAATATTTCAGTACCCTTGCATTGTGTTTTAAACATGCCCAGAGAATTTCTTCTTATCCTACCCATGCTCATCTGCCTACTCAAGAGACCCAGGTCTATGCAGGTCCAGCATATGCATGTATAAATGTGTCCAAATCCTACCTCTTGGTGACATTTTGTAGTAGATTGAAAACCATTACCACATTACATTGCAGCTCCTCCCATCGAAAAGTAGAGTTTATTTCGCCATCCCTGAATCTAGGTTGCTCTTGAGCCTTGCTTGGCTCATAGAATGTGGTGGAGGTGATATTGTATCGGCTCCAGAGCCAAGATAATGGGGCCCTGTAACTTCAACCTTAATACTCCTGGAATCTGAGATCACTATGCTCTGAAGAAGTTGAGGCTAGTCCCCCTGCAGGATGAGAGACCTACAAAGAGAGACCATAAAGAGATGGGGGTTGAGCTGAGACCCCAGATATGTCAATGAAACCATCAGGGACTAGCTCAGCCCCCAACTGACCTGTGTCCTGTTTTTTATTATTGTGATTTTGGTATTTTAAGCTCTCTGCCAACATGAACAGTGTCCTCAGTTTGCCTCTGCCATTCTCTGAGTCCTCATTCTGTCATTACTATTTGTCTAGCAGAGTGATTCAACAAACTTGAAGGCTCATCTCTTTGAGCCTTCATTTTCTTACCTGTGTGTTGGGGATAGGGAGAGTATGTAACTCACAGGGGTAGTTAAAAACATTTAATGAGATAATATATGTGAAACTGATTTATAAAATGTTAAACACTATAGGAAAAAATGAAGTCTGTCACTACCAAAGCACTTGGAATCCCCACTAAGAACACTTGATCAGAGTTTATAAGATTTTGTCATAATCTAACAACACTGCTGGAAGGAAAAGAGAGTTCACAGTCAGTAACTGTTATGCCTAGATTCTTAACAGACCAAAATTACAGGTATTTATGCATGCATGAGTACAATCCCATACCCCCTCAGGAACAGCTCTGTGGTCAGCAGGGTGGATGGGGCTTTGTGGTACTCAGGTGGGGTAGAGAGGAACTCGGGAAATTCAGCAAAAGAGGGAAGGGAATGCTGGTGTTTATAAACTAGTGAATATCACAACTCTTACTTGAAAGGGAAAGGAGGTGCTAATAGCACACATCTCAAATGGCTTACTGTTCAGTAAAAGAAAATTAGAGGTCTCTCACTTTTGAGACCTTATTTTTTTTTCCATCTATTAACACATAGCATGGTATTATTAGGAAGGAGCTGATTTCAACACTGTCCCTTTACTTTCTTCCATTCCATTCTTTTTTTTTTTTTTTTTTGGCCTAAGGAAGTCATCTCATTTCACTGCTTCTATAGAGTGGACCTTTCCACGTAGCAGAATTAGAAACAGATTCCACCAAACAACAATGCTTGAGGCCAAGAAGAGATGAAGTCCAGTTCTTGACTTTGCACAGACAGGATGCCCCTTACTCGCAGTCACATTGCTAGTTAATAGGAAGGGGGTTCGAAAACTAGGTTTTTGCCCTGGCTTTGCCACTGTGTGGGACCACCTTAGGATAAATACCCACACTGTGAAGCACATAACTCCAAGATTTCCAGTTTGAAGGTAAAAAGGAGCAGGAATACAATTCAGGCAGAATTAGGACCTGTCGTTTCCTAACCAATTACTACCTTGATTCTGTTAGCTTTTGTCTGTGAAGGCAGCAGAACACTGTTTATGGTGAGAATGACTAATTTCATACACAGTTTAACTAGGTGGTTCAATCAAACTGCTCTTTCCTATGAAATTTGATGGTGGGAAATGATTACCATATAAAAAAGGTTTCACTCAGTTTGATTGAGTGATTTCTATAAAGCGTCTATAGCATAATTTCATGGCTGTGAACGTTAATTTCACAACAGCCAACTGTAATTGGGTTCCAAGGCAGGAAAGCCAAGCCCCCTCTCCAACAGATTTTGCCTTTCTGGTGTGGGGGATGGTGGAGGAGGGGAGAGGAGCGGAAGGAGAAGAAGAAGGTAGGAAGGGAAAGTGGATTGATTCTCAGTAGAATGTGAATGTGCACATAGAAGTCCAACTTTCTGCTCTGAAAACTCCTGCAATAAGAAACAATAAATTGCAATGCTGATTCGCTTCTCTAAGTAAGGAGGAGTTGTGAACCAGGCTCAGCTGGGTTCCCTGGGTTTATTTATAAGGGGGAAAATTGTGCTTTGGATCACCCAGGAAACCCAACTGCATTTAAGATGACATTTGCTAAAAGTTTTCTGGCTATCAACTCCTTGGAGCCTCTGGGCCTGTGTGAGAGATACTCCTAAACCGGGCAGTCAAGGGGGCCTCCTGCCATCCAGTGGTTCACAGCACTAGAGAGTGATTCTGAGCATAAATTTACCCTAAATAGCTAGATTCCCTACCTGACTCCCCATTTCTCTCCTGTTCTTCAAATATTAGGGTAACTCATCAGTAGAGACCTTGGGGAAATCTGATTTATGTAGATAATTTTGCCCTAAGAGAATTGACTAGCATACAAGGACATGTTTTTGGATGTTCAGTTGCTGAGGTTGAGCTAAGATTCAAACCCTTGTCCGTCTAGCCCTGAAGACCTTATGCTGCTACAGTGGTGACTTGGGGTCTGAAGATTCTGGGGAACTTGAGGACACAATAGCCATGTCTGGTGAGTGAGTTTCTGTAACTTATGGAAAGCTCCCTGACCATGTGTTAGGCACTGTGCTGGCATGGTCACACAAATTAGATCTCCCTGGATCTTTGCCATGATTACCCTCATTTTACAGAAGTGGAAACAGAGGTACTTAGGGGTTGTTTGCTGTGCCACAGGTCACACAGCCAATAGATAGGAGAGCTGGCATCTGATTTCATGTCTGTCCCCTTCTAGTCCCGAGTCTTTTCTGCCATAACAGAAAGGAGTCTCAGGCTCAGAGATGTTGAACAGATTCAGACAGGTGTCTTTTGTAGTGAGTTCTATAGTTTTGCCTCTTCTTCTCCAGCCCCTGATTCACTACTTTTCTTTAGTCGAGTGGGGCAGAGAAACCAGTGACCCAGAATGCACCTTTAAGGGGAATCTTGCCAGGACCATTGCACTAAATCATCTCTCTACAACTATTAGTAATCACATCATAGCAGGATTATTGTTTTCACTTCAAGAAGACTTTTGGTTTTTAAAAAACTGTATTTCAAACTGCAAATATTCTTAGAAAAAGGAAAAA
Organism: Lutra lutra; assembly: GCF_902655055.1. Taxonomy (NCBI): domain Eukaryota; kingdom Metazoa; phylum Chordata; class Mammalia; order Carnivora; family Mustelidae; genus Lutra; species Lutra lutra. Next base: position 43,612,281 of record NC_062279.1, on the reverse strand, counting down.
TTGTAAACCTTTCTCAGTTAAGTCTAAGTCCTTGGAAATGAAACACAAAACCAAAATTTGGTTCTGGGGAACAGGGAACTTGAATCTGGAAAAAATGCAGGAATAAGAAGGATGAGGCAAATCTTGAGAATGAATACCGTTCAGCTCCAGGTAACTGCTGGTGACCCAGCGCCAGTGGACCCTTCCCACTGACTCAGGGCCACCCATTCAAAGCAACTTAGGTGGAGGTAGGATGACATGGAGGTCAGGAGGTTGCTTTCTTGGGTTTCCAACTGACCTGCACTTAATCTCATCAAGCAGTCTGATCAGAAGTTATCCTCCTGGCTCCTGTCTTCTCTGCCTCTTCCCCCTATACAAGCTGAATGGAGAAACCCAGCCAGCAGCTCAGCTTTGCCTTTCTCTGCTGCCTCAACAGACATCTGCAAGCAGAAAGGATGTTAAACCCTTCCCACACCTCCTTTCCCCAATCTTCCTATCTCTCCCATCTATTGTCATTGTTGAAAATGAATCATGTAAACAAACATTTTTTTTTAATCTACAGTAGCCCTAATTGAAGCGTCTTGCTGCATTGTTATAGAGAAACAAGGGTAATTTCCTGTCAGTTATTGAGCTATTTAGCAATTATTTCTTATCATTAGTTTGCAAATTCAAACAGCATCAAATTCTGTTTGCCAAGTTACAAAGGCGTGTCATCATGGGGCCCTCTCTGCACAAGCCAGGCCTTTCCCTTCATTCCCTCCTCCTTCTCCTTGTAGGCCTGCCAGCCTGAAGCAGCTTCTGCAAGGAAAGGTCAGTGCCCCAGAGAGCCTGCCTAATGGGTGTTTATCTCCCTCTGGCACTTTCATTAGGTAATGGAGCGAGCTGTTTCCCATGGGAGTGACAGCCCCACCAGGGAGCTTAGAGTTGGCATGTACATCTGCCACCCCTGGGAATGGGTCACCTGGAGGGCCAGCCTCTACTAAATAGCTAGGACAGATGAAGACATGAGCATTCTATATTACCAACATGCACAGTTTGCTCTCTCTGGCACTCAATTCAGGGCACCCATGCCTTGCCTGACAATGCTACAGACTTGGCACCTGTCACTAGTGACATAAACATATAGGTTAAAGAAGGACATTAATGCGAGGAAAGAACAGCCAATAAGCTATCCTTCAGGGTGAGGTGGCATTAAGTAACTCTCACCAAACTTTCCACTGACAATACTTGCTTAGGAGAGGAGTCACAAAAGACACAGCCTCTATGATATCTACAAAATTCCCAGCCATCAGCTAGCCTTGGTGATTGGGGCTATGAGGAGTTTGTGGTCTGATTGAGTTGCTGTTACCTTTTGCAACCAACTACTAAAGCCAACTCTTTTTCTGTACCCACTGGCTCCTTGGGCTACTGGGAAGCTCCCTGGGTCTATCATGAAGTCCTCTCCCCTCTCCATCTACCCACAACTCTTGTCCCCAAAGGCCCACTTAAATACTTAGAGCATGTAGAGGTTGAGGGTAAGAGAATTCTCAATGGAAACAAAGTGGTAGTTAAGGTAGGTAAATTCATTTTGCTGGATGTGTTATTTGTTGCTGTGTAACAAATTACCCCCAAATTTAGGAATTTAAACATTTGCTGTTTTAAAGTTTCCATGGGTCAGGAATCCAGTGTTGTTTAATTGGGTGCCTCTGGTCAATATATCTTAAAATGCTGGGGTGCCTGGGTGGCTCAGTGGGTTAAAGCCTCTGCTTTCGGCTCAGGTCATGATCCCAGGGTTCTGGGATCGAGCCCCACATCGGGCTCTCTGCTCATCAGGAGGCCTGCTTCTCTTCCTCTCTCTCTCTCTCTCTCTGCCTACTTGTGATCTCTGTCTGTCAAATAAATGAATAAAATCTTTAAAAAAAATGCTGAAGTTGCAGTGAAGCTGTTGGCAGAGGCTTCAGGCTCATCTACACCTGACTAAGTGCTGCGAATCTGCTTCTAAGTTTAGTCATGTGGTCATGGGCACATGGCAGTCCTTGGTACCTTTCCTGGGGGCTTCTTCTTAAGGCGAACAATCTGGGAAAGGGCAAGAGAGCATCCCCAAGAAAGACACTGCAGTGGTTCTGTCACTATGTCAGATGTGACATCCCATCATTTTTTTTGGTATTCTATTCAATAGAAGGCCGTCACCAGGTTCAGGCTTACACAGGGGTGTTAATGCCAGGAGGTGATCATGGGGTCATCTTAAAGGCTGCCTACCACACTAACCTTCAGAAATTCAAAGTACCTGTGGATTTTTCCTCCCCTTTTTCTTTCCCTAATCAACTGATTTAGCAGTCATTCATAGAGCATCTATCACTGCATAATGCCTTGCATAGGAGATGCAACAACATTCAGTAACAGAGCTCTCTATTCCCCTTGAGGGACCCAAATCTATGGTGAGATAATACGAGCCTGTCTTTACCCATCCTGAAGGTGGTTTGAGTGCTCAGGCAGAGGAACAAGCAGTGCTGTGGTGACTCTGAAGAGAGAACTATTTCTTTTGGGAGATCAATCAAGGAGAGCTTCCTTTACTCTTTCTATTTCCCAAATAGGAAGAAAGGGGAAAAAAGGAGAAAGGTGGGAAGGCAGAAAGGTTAGTGAAAAGGAGAAGGAAGAAAACAAAGAAGGAGGGAAGTAGAGAAGGAACAAAGGGAGAGGAGGAGGGAGGAATGAAGGAAAAGAGGAAGGAAAGAAGTTAAGGAGGAAGGGAAGAAGGAAGCAAGAAAGGAAATAAAGAAGAAAGGATGGAAAGAAAGAAATTGTACCAGAGGTTATTTTTTAATTTCACTTCTTTCCTCAAAAATATTTTAATGATTTTCTATTATATAAATAAATTATAAACATTGATATTCAAAGCTTTGCCAACTGTTTCTTTCACTATGCTCCTTATCCAACTCCTCCCTCCCACACTTAAATGTTGAAGTAAATAATGGATGGATCTGGGATTTCAATCCAATCTTGCCAGTTACTAAAGCTCATATGATTTCTACCAGACTACTCTGCTTCCCAAGTCAATATTACTTGACAACTTTTTAGCAGGGGAAAAACAAAACAAAACAAAACAGTGTGAACATCACTTCCAAGACCCCAACTGGAATGAATCAGGAAATGGTAATAGAAGTGATTAAGGACAGGGAAAATGCAGAGTTGAAGAGTTCGTTTGGGGACTTGCCACTTTGAAGTTATGACAGGACCTCATGAATGGTAAGATCTGAAGTGAGAGAGTAAGTCTGAAGACAGTGGAGGATTTTGAGTCATGTACAGAAGTGATCACTAAAGTGGTAGTAGTAGTTGACATATTCAGTACTGATAAAAACCAACACTGATAGTTTTCCCCCATGTATAAGAGAACATGAAAAGGTTAAACAGAACTCCAGACAGATGTATTCCACTTCAGGTGGCATTGCTAAATGTGAAATAGTAGGTAACCATGGAGAAATTATTTTTCAATAGTAAGGTACTCTTTCCAGTAGAGCTCACTTGGAAGGAGTTCTTTTCCCACCAAAAGCCATGGAACTCTATATAAAACTTTATACCACTTGTGGTGGGCAGTCTCTAAAATGGTTTCCAGTGATCCCCATCTCTTGGTGTTCGTGCCTTGAGTAAGACCTATCCCTGAGAGTGGGTTGGACTTAGTAACTTGCTTCAAAGAAATAGAATGAAACAGAGGTAACACATGTCATTTCTGCAATTAGGTTACAAAAAAGACTATTTTTCATGTTGGGCACACCCTCTAGCTCATTTGCTTACTTGCTCTGAGAGAACACAAATGCCATGTTGTGAGTTGCCCTATGGAGAGGCCCTTTGACCAGGAACTGATATCTTTGGGCAGATATCTGAGACCTGCCAACACCCATGGACATCCTATTGGATGGGCATCTCTCCCAGGAAGTCCCAATATGACCACAGCCCTAGCCAATACCTTGATTGCAAGGTTGTGAGAAATCCAGAGAAATAGCATCCAGCTAAGTTATGCCTGGATTTCTGACCCTCAGAAACTGTCCAATAATACATGTTTATTGTTTTAAGTCACTACATTTTGGGGTAATTTGTTACAGAGCAGTAGAAAACTAATGCATCACTTCAAGCACTTCAAGGTGAGTAGTTAATCCCTGGTGTTGGTAACAGGAAGCTGAAGCAGAACATCTCAGAGAAATCAGATTGAGGTGGAATGAATCTCTTTACACATCAGCTTTCCGCAGATCTGTATAGTGGCTGATTGGAATTGGAATATATAGATCTTTGGACATATTTTTAAACTTCATATGTATGACTGAGTTTGGTCCTTGTGCAACTGGTGATGGAAAAACAGAATTCTCTATAAGCAGTCCCAATACAAGGAAGGTATGAATTAGCACAAGGCATAAACCAAGGCTGAGAAGTGAAGCAAAGGAAAGGGCTCAGACAAGATTGGACTGGAGACCATTTCATTAGTTTCTCTGGTAGAATCCACAAAAATTTCAAGTCAGAAAGTACTAGAATTAAAACCAGAAGATCATAGTCATGATACCTACATATTACTTGTGTAATAATAAAAATCCCAGAGCCAAACCCAAAGTGTATTACTATTAGAGCGTGAATGTGTAAATAGCAATCTGTGGTATTAGCCACAGCCTACATAAAGTATACTGTGTATATAATCCCTACTATGTGCCAGGAACTTTTCCAAGCTGATGATTTATGTATGATCATAGACCTCATGTTAAGTACTATTATTATCCTCACTTTGTAAATGAGAAAACTGAGGCACAAAATCTTTAAATAACTTGCTTAAGTATCCATCTAGAAAGCTGTAGAATCTGGATTTGAGCAGAGGCAGTCCGGCTTCAGAATCCACTTGTTACCGCTGTTCTGAAATGTATTTTTAATGAATCTTTTCATGGAAACAGAAAGTAAATGGCCAATAGTTAATCTTTAGCATTTAGTCCTAAAAGCAGAAAGCAAAAGATAATTCTTAATCTTCCAGATAGTATAAAAGACAAGAAAAGAACTCATCCTTTGGGAAAAGATAGGATGAACTGGACATTTCTGTTTGCTGCTCCAGATCTAGTCTCTGCCTTTATCTTTTCAGCTCTGTAGTCTAGAAAGCTGACCTGTATAAACTGCAACAACTTTCTCTCTTGTCCCAGGCTTTTTCAGAGGGGCTGGGAAGTTGTAGCAGGGACATCCTCCAGCTCTTTTCTAGTTGGGTTGTCATGGGTTGGTAGCATCCTCTCTGGAACATCAGAACTGTTGACTGGCAACACTCTCTGCAGAAGTACTCTCTCCAGGACCCAGAAATACATTACTACCCTTGCCCCTTAAGTTTAAGGCATGGTAGCCCATCCTGGAGGCACTGTAATATCCTTCATGAGTTCTCTTTCTTCTCTTGTTTGAATATATTAGTTCTGTATGTCATCTTCTACTGTGATCCTGGACAGATCTTAGGGTTTTCTTATCATGGCAAAGTTCAGAAAACTTGCTTAGAAGTTTGAGGTGAAGATTTCAAGAATTTTGTGCCCCTTATACTATCTTCCCAATTTGCCCCGTACAGTCTTGAGTCAAGCTTTCATAGGGAAAGGGACAGAAAGGCTTCAATAAAGCAAAAGGCTGTATCAGCACAAGTGAGTGAGAAAACACAAGAGGTGACCCAGTAACCAAATTACGATAGCTACTCAGGGGTAGCTTTTAGATTATTCCAGACTCTCCTAAATACAGAAGGCAACATTTATAGGGCTGCTTTTACAGCTTTTTTGCTTTATAAAACACTGTAAACCAGAGAATACATTCATTGTGACCAATTTCCCCTGATTGTACTCTCAATTGATGTGGCCCTAGGGAGATTAACATGATATATATTTATGCTATTGAAAGCAATTCTTAATTTGTATAATGTTCAGAAGTAAAATGGCTCCTTTAGGTGTACTGATAAGAAAAATGGGTTACACATAGCTGACAATGTAGTCAAAATTGTAGTGAATCAGAATAAATAAGTTGAGAAGAAAGAAAACTAAATTGTGAGTGTTATAGTTGTGAAGGAATTTAGGTGCCTTTTATTCATAATGAATCCCCACATAGTTTGTATGAAAAAGGCTAATCTTCCTAGTCATTTCAATGAGCACCAGACACCAGAGTGCAAAGAAGATGAGAACCAGTCCACATTCATTAGGAAATTTTCAACTCCCATCTCTCAGTTTCACTCTGGAATTCATATTCATAGGCTAGTGATAAGGAAATGATAGCCAGGAGGCCAAATCTTGCCACTTATTTTCGTAAATAAAGTTTTGTTAAAACATAGACATGCACGCTTGTTAATGTACTGTTTTTGGCTGCTTTCCACACTGTCAGCATTAAGCAGCTGCAAAAGAAATGACGGCCCACAAAACTTAAAACAGTATTATCTAGTTCTTTACATAAAAAAAGCTTGCTGACCTCCAATCTAGGCTATCAACAGTTTTCCTCTCCTTCTTTGAATTCTGAACATAAAATGCTGTGCACTAACATTCCATTTCTTCCTTCATCTTTTTCAATTCTATGGAGATACATTATCTTGGATTGCACAACTCAGAAATAGCAGGATGGAAAAGGACAAGTCCAAGATAGTAAGTGGCCAGGAGAACTGTGTCCATCTGGTTCAAAGGAAAAATATTTCACTTTTCTAAGATTTTGTTGAATTTAAATAATCCCTTCAAGCTCTAAAATTATTAGTGTGTGAAGAGTCTAAAGTATGATCCTTGGAAATAACTAATGTTGTATATTAAGAGAAGAAAATAAAAGCCTATTAAAAAATCATAGATAGCAATGTAATAATTGTCCCAAAACTGCCCTTTTCCAGATTAATTTTCTAAAATTTACATTTTAGATATGGCAATCTCCTACTCAATGCTTTCAAAAATTTTTCTTGCCTAGTGATGTAGAACCATAGATATTATATGGATAAAAATCACCGTAAAAAAAAAAAAAAAACATTTCTGAAAGAGCCGTGTATCATCATAACATTGATACAGAATTTTGAATTATGAAAGCTAATATTACATATTTTTAGGATACATATATGCATGCAAAAGGATATACATGGGAAAGATAAGCACATTATTCCAAAAAGGGATACTTCTGGTTGGAAAAAGAAAAGGAATATGATGTGGGATGAACACATGGGAAACTTCAGTTGTAATTTGTAAATTGGTTTTCTTACCTTGGATGCTATATACACAGGTATTTGTTTATTTACTTGTTTATTTGAACAACTTGTGATTCTGAGGTATTTAAGAAAAAAAAGCATAAAATAATTATACATACATTGTTAGAATGTGGCCTTTCCCTTTCTCCTTGGTTCAGTTGGTTTGGTATACGCAAGGCACTGGGGGAGCAGATGTCCAAAGAAGCCTCTGCTACTTGCACTCCTTGAGAGAGATAATCTCTTGAGGGAATAGTCCCAGTGTAGAAGCAACTCCTTGAGGTTGCCTGGATTTCCTGTATCTTTCTGGTCTTTTTCTTTCTGAAATATGTATGTGTGTGTGTGTGTGTGTGTGTGTGTGTGTATAATGTATTTATATATAATATATTATATATTTGTATTTCTTTATTATTACATATAATATATATTAAATATATAATATAATATAATATAATATAATATAATATAATATAATATATAGATATATACTATGAAATATATAGATATATATTTCAGATGAGGAAGAGTTGGGAAGATAGTAGAGTAGGAATCACCAGTAATACATCTCCCACCTAAACAACAACTGACAAAACTGTCTAAAGTAACTATTTTGAAACTATGAAGTCTATTTAAATGCTTACAGCTTCCAGGGGAAAGCTTGGCTGATAAGTTGGGATTAATATTACTGCTTTAGCTGTTTGCTCTCCAGTGGAAACCTATGCCCCACCTTCAGCCCCAGTGCAGGCAACTGTAGGCACAAAAATCTGCATTCCTCATGTGGCTCACAGGAGTCAGGGTGACCAATGAGGATATCATCCTCCAAATATGAAGGTCCTATTTTCTGATTATGAATGGCTGTTTCTGATTGCTGAAATGCAGACATACAGGCTGCCTGCCTTTATTTTTACCCCCTTGGATTGAGCAGCTTTCAGGGGATTTCAATGAGCTGTATTTGTTTCATATGTTCATGAATGGGAAGAATTTTTTTTTAAATCTATGTATATGAGGGAATTTAGAAAGCCACTCCCCATGCCCAAGGAAAGACATAGTCTCAGAAAAGACCTGAGAAGACTGTATTATTTCAGTTCAGGCTAAACCTGATTACAGAGATACCCTATAACAATCAAAACCAAAACAAAACAAACAAAACCTAACAACAGTAACAAAAACCAGAATCTAACTTTCAGAGTTACCACATTATAAGATTCAAATATTCTGTTTTCAACACAAAATTTACTAGGCATACAAAGAAATGGTCAAGTATGACCCATTTAAAGAAACACAAAAATGGACAGAAAAGGTACCTGAGGAAACCCAGATGTTGGACTTACCAGGCAAAGATTTTTAAACAACTGTCTTAAAGATGCTCAAAAAGCTAAAGAAAGATTTGGACAAAGACAGAAAAACCATATGCAAAGAAAATGTGAATATCGATAAAAATATGGAAATTATAAAAAGGAACCAAAAAGAAAATCTGGGGCTGAAATGTACAATAACAGAAAAGAAAAATATATTGGAGTGGCTCAGTAACTATTCCACAATATCAAGTAGAAGAAAGAATCAGCGAACTTGAAGAGGGAACAATTGAAATTATTGAGTCTGATGAATAGGGAGAAAATGAGTCAAGAAAAATGAAAAGAGCCAAAGGGATCTGTGGAAATATGCATTATGAGAATCCCAGAAGAAGAGAGAAAGGGGTAGAAAGACTATTTGAAGAAAAAATGGCTGAAAATTTCCCAAATTTGAGAAGCTTAATGATACTAGGTAGGATACATTCAAAATGATCCACACCAAGACAAACTGTCAAAGTCAAAAACAAGGACTCTTAAAAGCAGCAACACAGAAGTTTATTATAAAGGCTCTTTAATAAGATTATCAGTTAATTTCTCATCAGAAACCTTTCAATCCAGAAATCAGCAAGCTGGCATATTCTAAATGCTAAAACAAACAAACAAAGTAACTGAATTCTGTATCTGGCAAAATTGTTCTTCAAAAATGAAAGAGAAATTAAGAGATCTTCATATTAAAAAAAAAATGAGGGAGTATATAAATTCTTAACCTGTCCTCTAAAAAAAGTCCTTCAGGTTGAAATAAAAACAAAACGAAACAAAACAAAAAACAAAGAGAAAAAAACTAGGCAATAACTTTAAACCACATGAAGAAGTAAAGCTCTCTGGTAAAAGTAAATATATAGGTAATTATGAAAGTTTGTATTATTGTAATTTTGGCTTGTAACTCCACCTTTAATTTTCTACATGATTTAAGAGACAAATGCATAAAAATAATTATTAATCTGTGTTATTGGGCAGACAATATATAAAGATGCAATCTATAATATCAGCAAAAAGAAGAGCCAGAAGATAAAGTTGCATAGGAGCAACGTGTTTGTAAGCTATTAAAATTAAATTCCTATAAATTCAAATTAGATAATTATAACTTTATACTGTTAAAAGTAATCTCTATGGTAACTGCAAAGAAAATGTCTATAGATTGTACACAAAAGAAAATGAGAAAATAATTAAAATGTTTTGCTACAAAAAAATCAACTAAACACAGAAGTTGGTATAGAGAAAATAAGGGACCAAAAAAAAGCTTTAAAGTTTATATAAAACAAATAGCAAAATGTCAGAAGTAAGTCACTTCTTGTCAATAATTACTTTAAATGTAAATGAATTAAACTCTATAAGCAAAAAAAAAAGATTGACAGAATGGATTTTTAAAAAAAATATATCTATTAGAGACTCAGTTTAGATCCAAAGACACAAATATACTGGAAGTGAAAGAATAGAAAAAAAAAAAAAATTCTATGCAAATAGTAACCAAAAGACAGCTTGGATGGCTATACTCCTAACAGATAAAATAGACTTTAAATAAAACAAATTTATTTACAAAAAATAAAGAAAGGTGTTTTATATTAACAAAATGTTCAGAGGGGAGACAAGATGGCGGGAAGTAGGAGGAGGCGCCATTTCAACCTGTACCCTAAAGTGAGCTGATTACCTTCCAAAGACTCTGATCACCCATGAAATCAGCCTGAGATCAGAATTATACATGTCTGGATCTCTACAGGAGCAGAAGACGCCAGTGGGCAGGTAAAGCGGAGTGGGAACGTCGGACTGATATCCAAAGATAAACAAAAGGGGGAGGGATCCACCAGAGGCGACCCATTGGAAAGTAATATCCCAATAGGAGAGTGCCCTGCATATGGGGACCAGCATTAACTTGGAGTCTGGTAGAAAGCACTCAAAAAGAGCAAAGGATCTTGGGGGGGGGGAATTGTGGGAATCAGGGCAGTTAGGGACAGGGGCTTAAGTCCCTAGACCCAGGACAGCCACCCCTGGTGCAGAGCCAGAGAGAGTGTGGTGGAGAAACCAGGTCTTGGTCCCTGAGCCACCAGCACACCTGAGAGCACATGGGGTCCGGCTCCTGTGAGGAGCTGGGAGCCTCGCTGGCTGACAGAAGCACAGCCTTTTTGCAGTCCCCACGTGAGTGCCATGCTGTGGTATCAGAGTCCAAGTCGCGCCCCGCACCCTCCCCTGAGAGAGGTGGGCACAGGCGCCAGCCCGGTGCTCGACCCGCAAAGACCAGGCACTCCCAGCCCGGGCCAGCAGGAAAATCTCAGTGTGCGATCACTGCTTGGAAACTCTCTGGTAGTCTGGAGCTGCCCAGACAGACGCCGCTGCCGTGGTTTTGGGTACAAGCAAAAAATCCTGTGTCCCCAGGGACTGTGACAGGGAACCTGCTCTGCCAGTGGCCAAGGGGGAATTTATTTGGGCCCTGCAGCCAGACTGAGGCTTCTCTCTGAGAGGGAGGTCAGAGTGCAGTTTGCTTTCCTCTAAACCTACAAAAACCATCAAAAGCAGTCAAGGCGAGAGAGAGAGAGAGAGAGAGAGAGAGAGAGAGAGAGAGAGAGAGAGAAAGTGAACAAACATAAAAACCTCCAGAGAACAAAAGCCTGAAAAAAACAGTTTCCTCAGAGCCCACCCCCTTGAGGGGAGCGGGAGGACTTAACTCAGAGAACATCATTGACTGAAACCACACGTGGAAGGCCCCTCCCCCGAAAACCAACCAGGAAAGAAAAAAAGAAAAAGACGACAAGAGAACAACCACTACTACTTCATACAACAACTTTTATTTTTAATTCGTTCCTACTATTCTGGCTCATTTTTTTTATATAAATAATTTTTTAACCTATTTACCATCACAGTGAGATGTCCAGTTCATCAAATTCCATAATAACCTTCTAACCTGAACTTTTTGATACATACACCTGTGTTTTTCTTTTGCATTTCTATTTTTTAAATTTCTTTTTTTAAATTTTAGTTTAGTTTAGTCTAGTTTGTTCCTTTTTAATTTTTATTTTCTAATATTCATATAGAGTTAAACTTCAAGGTAATCCCCTTTCCCCAATCAATGCTATCCCTATAGGTAAACCAATTTTTAATCTCCCTTTATCTTAGGAAAGTTGAGTCCTTTAACAAAGATATTAAGATACATCCAGGAAGAATCAAAACAACCTTCCTTGCCCACACTGAGAATTTATAACCACTTTCCCATCTTTTTCTTCCACCAGTGTTTCTGTGTTTTTGTGTTTGTCCTGATAGTATATAAATCTTACACTTGGTGTTCTTTTTGACGAGGTTCTTCCTTTATTTGCATATATATATATATATATATATATATATATATATATATATATATATATAAAATTTTTCTCTTGTCATATACGTTTATGAGTCTTTTTGTTTGTATACTTCATAAATCTTACCTTGGGGCCCTTTGAGCTGAACCTTCACTTTTATCTTCCCTTTTTTTCCTGTTTCTCTCTCTCTCTTTTTTTTCTTTTTCTTTTATTTTTTCTCTCATTTGGGTGGGGAATCCTGATTGCTCAGAAGCGTTCCAGGGTGCACCTTGACTGCACCACAGTCGATACATCCAGCCACATCCGTTCAGCCATCTCTCACCAAAATGACTAGGAGGAGGAACGTCCAACAGAAGAAAAATACAGAGGATGGGCCTTCTGCAACAGAGCTAACAGCTATCAACATAGACAATATGTCGGAAAGAGAATTCAGGCTAACACTTATCCAGGCAATAGCTAGGTTGGAGAAAGCCATGGATGACCAAACGGAATTGATTAGGGCTGAACTGAAAGCGACCAGAGATGATGTTCACAATGTTAGGGCAGAGCTGAAAGCTAACAGGGATGAGGTTCACAATACTCTCAATGAGTTCCAATCTAATCTAAATTCTCTCAAAGCTAGCGTAACTGAGACAGAAGATAGAATTAGTAATCTGGAGGACAAACAGAGAGAGAGAAAGGATCAGGAAGAAGCCTGGAACAAACAGCTTAGAAGCCACGAAAACAGAATCAGGGAAATAAATGATGCCATGAAATGTTCCAATGTCAGAATTATTGGAATCCCTGAAGGGGAGGAGAAAGAAAGAAGTCTAGAAGATAGAGTGGAACAAGTTCTTCATGAAAATTTTCCCAATCTCGCGAATGGAACCAGTGTTCCTGTACTAGAGGCCAAACGGTCTCCACCCAAGATTATAGATTCCAGAAAAACATCAAGGCACCTGATAGTCAAATTGAGGAATCATAATTATAGATATAATCTCTTGAAAGCCGCTAGGACAAAGAGGCTCCTTACTTACAGAGGAAAGCCCATCAGAATAATGTCAGACCTGTCCACAGAGACCTGGCAAGACAGAAAGGGCTGGCAAGATATATTCAGGGCACTAAATGAGAAGAACATGCAGCCAAGAATACTTTATCCAGCAAGACTGACATTCAAAATGAATGGAGAGATAAAGTTTCCAAGACCAGCAAGGCTTAAAAGACTATGCAACCACCAAGCCGACACTGCAGGAAATATTAAGGAGGGGTTCTATAAAAGAGGAAAAATCCTAAGAATAGCATTGAACAGAAATATAGAGACAATCTACAGAAAGAAAGACTTCAAAGGTAACACGATGTCAATAAAAGCGTATCTATCAATAATCACTATCAATGTGAATGGCCTAAATGCGCCCATAAAATGGCACAGGGTTGCAGATTGGATAAAATGACAGGACCCATCCATATGTTGTCTACAAGAGACCCATTTTGAACCTAAAGATACACCCAGACTGAAAGTGAAGGGATGGAGAAGCATCTTTCATGCCAATGGGCCTCAAAAGAAGGCCGGGGTAGCGATTCTCATATCAGACAAATTAGATTGTAAACTAAAGACTGTAGTCAGAGATACAGAAGGACGCTACATCATTCTTAAAGGGACTATCCACCAAGATGATCTAACAATTGTAAATATCTATGCCCCCAATATGGGAGCAGCCAATTACATAAGAAAACTGTTAATCAAGATAAAAAGTCCCATATTGATATGAATACATTAATAGTAGGAGATCTTAACACACCTCTCTCAGAAATAGACAGATCATCGAAGCAGAAAATCAATAAAGAAATAAGAGCATTGAATGACACATTGGACCAGATGGATCTCATAGATAGATACAGAACATTCCACCCTAAAACAACAGAATACTCATTCTTCTCAAGTGCACATGGAACCTTCTCAAGAATAGACCACATACTGGATCACAAATCAGGACTCAACTGATACCAAAAGACTGAGATGATTCCCTGCACATTCTCAGATCACAATACTTTGAAACTGGAGCTCAATCATAAGGAAAAGTTCAGAAGGAACTCAAACACCTGGAAGCTAAAGACCACCATGCTTAAGAATGCTTGGATCAACCAGGAGATCAAAGAAGAACTGAAACAATTCATGGAAACCAATGAGAATGAAGACACTTCAGTCCAAAACCTATGGGATACTGCAAAGGCGGTCCTAAGGGGGAAATACATAGCCATCCAAGCCTCCCTCAAAAAAACTGAAAAATCCAGAATACACCAGCTGTCTCTACACCTTAAAGAACTGGAGAATCAACAACAAATCAAACCAACTCCACACATAAGAAGGGAAATAATCAAGATTAGAGCTGAGATCAATGAGGTAGAAACCAGAGATACAGTAGAACATATCAATGAAACTAGAAGATGGTTTTTTGAAAGAATCAATAAGATCGATAAACCATTGGCCACACTAATCCAAAAGAGAGAAAGCCCAAATTAATAAAATTATGAATGAAAAGGGAGAAATCACGACTAACACCAAGGAAGTAGGAACAACCATCAAAAGTTATTATCAACAGTTATATGCCAATAAGCTAAGCAACCTAGACGAAATGGATGCATTCTTGGAAAACTATAAACTCCCAAAATTGAACCAGGAAGAAATTGACAACCTGAATAGACCAATATCTAGTAACGAGATTGAAGCAGTGATCAAAAACCTCCCAAAAAACAAGAGCCCAGGACCTGATGGATTCCATGGGGAATTCTACCAAATGTTCAAAGAAGAAATAGCACCTATTCTCCTGAAGCTGTTTCAAAAATTGAAGCAGAAGGAAAATTTCCAGACTCTTTCTATGAAGCCAGCATTACCTTGATCCCCAAACCAGGCAAAGACCCTACCAAAAAGAAGAATTTCAGACCAATATCACTGATGAATATGGATGCTAAGATTCTCAACAAGATCCTAGCAAACAGGATCCAACAGCACATTAAAAAGATTATCCACCATGACCAGGTGGGATTCATTCCTGGGCTACAAGGATGGTTCAACATTCACAAATCAATCAATGTGATAGAACAAATTAATAAGAGAAGAGAGAAGAACCACATGGTTCTCTCAATTGATGCAGAAAAAGCATTTGACAAAATCCAGCATCCATTCCTGATTAAAATGCTTCAAAGTATAGGGATAGAGGGAACATTCATGAACTTCATAAAATCTATCTATGAAAGACCCACAGCAAATATCATCCTCTATGGGAAAAAGCTTACAGCCTTCCCGTTGAGATCAGGAACACGACAAGGATGCCCACTCTCACCACTCTTGTTCAACATAGTATTAGAAGTCCTAGCAACAGCAATCAGACAACAAAGAGAAATAAAAGGTATCCAAATTGGCAATGAAGAAGTCAAACTCTCTCTCTTCGCAGATGACATGATTCTTTATATGGAAAACCCAAAAGACTCCACCCCCAAACTACTAGAACTCATACAACAATTCAGCAACGTGGCAGGATACAAAGTCAATGTACAGAAATCAGTGGCTTTCTGGGGCGCCTGGGTGGCTCAGTGGGTTAAAGCCTCTGCCTTCGGCTCAGGTCATGATCCCAGGGTCCTGGGATCGAGCCCCGCATCGGGCTCTCTCCTCAGCGGGAAGCCTGCTTCTCCCTCTCTCTCTCTGCCTGCCTCTCTGCCTACTTGTGATTTCTGTCTGTCAAATAAATAAATAAAATCTTAAAAAAAACTTAAAAAAAAAAGAAATTAGTGGCTTTCTTATACACTAACAGAGAAAATACAGAAAGGGAAATTAGAGAATCGATTCCATTTACTAGAGCACCAAGAACCATAAGATACCTGGGAATAAACCTAACCAAAGAGGTAAAGGATCTGTACTCGAGGAACTACAGAACACTCATGAGAGAAATTGAAGAAGACACAAAAAGATGGAAGACCATTCCATGCTCTTGGATCAGAAGAATAAACATTGTTAAGATGTCTATACTGCCTAGAGCAATCTATACTTTTAATGCCATTCCGATCAAAATTCCACCGGTATTTTTCAAAGAGCTGGAGCAAATAATCCCAAATTTGTATGGAATCAGAAGAGACCCCGAATTGCTAAGGAAATGTTGAAAAACAAAAATAAAACTGGAGGCATCTCATCACCTGATTTCAAGCTTTACTACAAAGCTGTGATCACCAAGACAGCATGGTATTGGCATAAAAACGGACACATAGACCAGTGGAACAGAGTAGAGAGCCCAGATATGGACCCTCAACTCTATGGTCAAATAATCTTCGACAAAACAGGAAAAAATATACAGTTAAAAAAAAAAGACAGTTTCTTCAATAAATGGTGCTGGGAAAATTGGACAGCTATATGTAGAAGAATGAAACTCGACCATTCTCTTACACCATACACAAAGATAAACTCAAAATGGATAAAAGACCTCAACGTGAGACAGAAATCCATCAGAATCCTAGAGGAGAACATAGGCAGAAACCTCTTCGATATCAGCCACAGCAACTTCTTTCAAGATATGTCTCCAAAGGCAAAGGAAACAAAAGCAAAAATGAACTTTTGGGACTTCATCAAAATCAAAAGCTTCTGCACAGCAAAGGAAACAGTCAACAAAACAAAGAGGTAACCCATGGAATGGGAGAAGATATTTGCAAATGACAGTACAGACAAAAGGTTGATATCCAGGATCTATAAAGAACTCCTCAAACTCAACACACACAAACAGACAATCATATTAAAAAATGGGCAGAAGATATGAACAGACACTTCTCCAATGAAGACATACAAATGGCTATCAGACACATGAAAAAATGTTCATCATCACTAGCCATCAGGGAGATTCAAATTAAAACCATATTGAGATACCACATTACACCAGTTAGAATGGCCAAAATTATCAAGACAGGAAATAACATGTGTTGGAGAGGATGTGGAGAAAGGGGAACCCTCTTACACTGTTGGTGGGAATGCAAGTTGGTGCAGCCACTTTGGAGAACAGTGTGGAGATTCCTCAAGAAATTAAAAATAGAGCTTCCCTATGACCCTGCAATTGCACTACAGGGTATTTACCCCAAAGACACAGATGTAGTGAAAAGAAGGGCCATCTGTACCCCAATGTTTATAGCAGCAATGGCCATGGTCGCCAAACTGTGGAAATAATCAAGATGCCCTTTAACGGATGAATGGATAAGGAATATGTGGTCCATATACGCTATGGAGTATTATGCCTCCATCAGAAAGGATGAATACCCAACTTTTGTAGCAACACGGACGGGACTGGAAGAGATGATGCTGAGTGAAATAAGTCAAGCAGAGAGAGTCAATTATCAAATGGTTTCACTTATTTGTGGAGCATAACAAATAGCATGGAGGACAAGGGGAGTTAGAGAGGAGAAGGGATTGAGGGAAATTGGAAGGGGAGATGAACCATGAGAGACTATGGACTCTGAAAAGCAATCTGAGGGTTTTGAAGGGGCGGGGTGTGGGAGGTTGAGGGAACCAGGTGGTGGGTATTGGAGACGGCACGGATTGCATGGATCACTGGATGTGGTGCAAAAACAATGAATACTGTTACGCTGAAAATAAATTTTAAAAATTTAATAAATAAAAATCTTCTTAAAAAAATGTTCAGTATAGTAAGGTGATATAACATTTATAAATACTTATGCTCTTAATAACAGGATGTGTAGAAACTGGAACCCTTGTGCATTCCTGGTGGGAATGTGAAATGGTGCAAACTCTATGGAAAACAGTTTTGCATTTTCTCAAAAAGTCAAACATAGAATCACCATATAAGCCAGCAGTTCTACTCCTAGGTGTAGATACAGAAGGCTTGAAAGTAGGGACTCAAACAGATATTTATACACCAATGTGCTTAGCAGCATTATTCACATAGCCAGAAGGTAGAAATAGATAGATAAATACAATGTGATACAAGCACATAATAAAATGTTATTCAGTCTTTAAAAAAGGAATGGCATTTTGATATATGCTACAACATGGATGACCATTGAAAATATGCTTAGCAAAATGAGCCAGACAGAGAAGAACAAATATTGTTAATTCCACTTATAAGGGGTACCCAGGACAAGCACATATTTAGTGACAGAAAGTAGAATAGTGTTATCAGAAACTGGGGAAGAAGACAGTTGGGCACTATGGTTATCGAGTTCAGTTTTTGTTGGGGATCATGAAAATTTTCTGAATATAGACAGTGGTGATGGTTACACAACATTTTGGATGTATTTAATGCCACTGAATTGCATGATTGTGAATAGTTAAAATGGTAAATATGTCACTTATATTTTACTACAATAAAAAATTATCAAAAAAAAAAAAAAGAAAGAAAAAAGGGGCACCTGGGTGGCTCAGTGGGTTAAGCCGCTGCCTTCGGCTCAGGTCATGATCTCAGGGTCCTGGGATCGAACCCCACATCGGGCTCTCTGCTCAGTGGGGAGCCTGCTTCCTCCTCTCTCTCTACCTGCCTCTCTGCCTGCTTGTGATCTCTCTCTGTCAAATGAATAAATAAAATCTTTAAAAAAAAATTATCTCTGGAGACAGTCCTGTAGCAGGACAGAGAGCATCACAGGATAGGCAGGACCTCGTCTGATATGGGAAATAAAAATTCTGCGGTGGCTAGGGTTTGAGAAGAAGTTATAATTGCTTAGAAAATACAAGTTTATTTCCCTTCCCTGTCCAGGTTCTGAAAGAATGTGTGCAAACCCACACTTCCTTAAGTACCTGAATCTATATACAACACACTTGCAGCATTGGAGACACTCTGCCTTGAAGAACCAACAGATCTATGCAGGACTGAGTCAGAGAACATGCCATGGTAAATTGATTGATTTTTTTATATCAAAAATCTATTTTGTTTAGAATTGAAAAGCTTGTCTGATTCCTAGGGCATTTCATTCACCACAAGGTAGAGAAATGATGGAAGATCAATTGGAAAAAAGCATGTTATAAAGCTATTAGAAATTGTTTTGAATCCATTAAAGCCCTATCACCTCATCCTGGTTACTGCTCTATCTCCAGTATCCAGCACAGTGTTGGCATAATTTAGATCTCCAAAAATTATTTTTTAAGGAAGAAATGTCCTCTAATTTAAACTCCTAAGATGGATCATTGTACACTTAGGTCTATATAGATGGCATGTGATTAAGTCAGTTTTGTGTAGATGTGTTTTGGGTATATATGTCTTGAGTAATATCCCATTGTGTGTAATTGATGATACCATAATTCTTCCCAGATACAATATGAGGATCAACTACTCCAGATGATGTTAAAATTGATTGGTTGGGTTCAATAGCAACCGGATTTTGGTTTTTATCTCTTTGTAATATCAGTATTCACTTGCCAATCATTGCTCACATTCCTTCATCATGAAATTCTTTTATACTTTTAAATTTTAATATTTTGCTTTAGTTTTGATTAAAAACAATCTTTAAACATTATAGAAGCAAAAATATTAATTTGTGCTTATGACTGTATACAGTAATGATGTATACAGTTATAATAATAATAATAATAATAGAAGATCCTGAAATGGAGGAGAGAGAAGTAAGAAAAAGCTTCTGTAATGAATACATGTAACTCTAATTTACTCTTAGAGCTGAAGTCCTTGAAGAAAATGCATCTCTTTATCTATACAACATTAGCATTATTTCTATATCACCTACAATCTGTATTATTAAACTGTAAAAGTGAGAAGTTTTAAATGACATTCAGATTTTAGGAAGATTCTGTATGAACAGAAAAAACAGTAGGTTCACACAAACAGGCACATACATTGGCAAGGTGACATGCATGAATATAGACACCATCTAAAGATGGCTGTGAGGAAAGAACCATGTCAAAGCTGATAAATTATTCATCACCTGTTCTGCAGAATGAACACTACCAGGTAATGATCTGTAATTATTAATAAATAATTTAAGCTTTAATAGCTCTGAAATGAAATGCTTAATTGCATCACAACATAATTAATGGAATTAGCTGCAATGTTTAAAATGAGAATTTTTTCTTCAATCATTCTTTTTCACATTTTCTTTCCCACAAATGTTGGTAACCCAAAGGATAAATAGGGTGATTAAATTCTAAATGTGTCCCTATATATGTGTGTGTACATTTGTGTAGTGTGTGTTTCAGCATGGGGATATGTATGTGTGCATTTGTTCTGTGACTGTTGATATCCAAAGTATTCTAGGAAGTGGAGAAAGAGGCTTTCTTTCTGAATCACCCCTGGCAGTAACCCTAGTAGTGACTTTTTCTCAGATTGGTGCCAAATTTAATTGGTACAATATTTAATTCAGCTCCTACTATACACAAAGCTTTGTGGTGGGCATGGGGGTGGTCAGGTGGGAGGAAGGGAGGGAGTGAAACTACAGGCACAAATAAGATGAAAACCTGGCTTTTGGGAGGTTATGGTTTCCTGGGGCAGCAACAGTCATGAGACACAAAGTACAGATCCCAATTTACAAACTTGTTGGTGAAACTGGAAAACACAGAGGTAAGGATCATGAAAACAAAGATCAGCAAGTACAAGAATGAGGTTTGTGGACATCCATAGCTCATGGAGTTCCAGGTCCCACCCAGCATCTGACTCTAACACCTTTCTCACTGTAGGATCCATAGTGGTTCATAGAGTTCTCATTATCTCTCTTTATCTCATAATCTATCATTTTCCTCATAATCCCCACATTATCTTTGAACTTCCAGCTTTTTCTACTTTGGCTTCTTTCTGGGAATCATTTCCTGCCTCTTGCTTACCAACCTGCTCCCACATCATATAGGCCCTTAAGCCTTGCCAAACCTTAACGGAGGCTTATAAGAGATGTTAAAGAAATGGAGATTTGGGAAGTGCAGGAATGTGTTCTGGGAGTGGCAGTGAGTGTGGAAAAGAGATAGTCAGGGATGAATAAGTACAGACTAAAGAGCAAGGATTCAACTGGATGGGGTCGAAACAAAGTCAGAGAAAAAGACAGGAGGGAAGAAAATGGGTTTGAAGTGGAGGTCCAGAGGGTATCTGGGAAGGCTGCCTACAGATAATTACCATCCACATCTACCAAGTTCTGTGCTTGTTGGTATTCTTGGTTCTTTACAGATATTTACCCATTTAGTGTCTCAAGAGTCCTTTGAAAGACAATTATCCTATGGGTTCACTCACAGGTGGGACAAAAGGAATAGCATGAAGGACCTTAGGGAAAGGGAGAGAAAACTGAATGGGAAGAAATCAGAGAAGGAGACAAACCATGAGAGACTCTGGACTCTGGGAAATAAACTGAGGGTTACAGAAGAGAGGTGGTGGGGAATGGGTAATGGGTGATGGGTATTTAGGAGGGCACGTGTTGTGATGAGCACTGGGTGTATAACAGAACTAATTATGTAGTATATGCTGGCTAACTGAACATAAACAAAAAGAAGTACTGTGATTATTGAATACCATATACCCATTTTACAAGCAAGGAAATGAAGGCACATAATGGTTATTTACCCAGGGGTACACAACTAGTCAGAGCTGGAACTGAGATTTGAACCTAGGTTCTCTGGCTCCATAATCTACACAGTTGCCTTCTGTGCTCTTCTGAGTTAAATCAGTTTAAATTTATAGGGGAGAAATCTTAACTTACGAACTTTAAGAGATGTATACACGGCAACTCTACCAACAGCTGGGTTTGTCACGAGCTTTTACTTCTGGTATCTGCATTCTACCCCCACCCCCATTCCATGGCGCCAGAGTCAGAGGAATGCACTCCCCTATCATTTGTCTTTTGGCTTTGCCAGGAGGCTTGCTTTGGACAATGTGCCAGTGGGTGTGACTTAAGGAAAAGCTTGAAATGTGCTTGTGTGGTTGGGTTCACTCTCTTGTCTTCTTGAATTTTCCCATATGTAGAATATGTCTCAGGTAGCCACTAGTTCAAAGAAGTTGTAAGACATTCAGAGCAAATCTCAATCCAGTCCCTTGCTTAGAGCCAGACTTAGTCAAGGACGATGTAGAAGAACTGTGACCATCAGATCTATAGCCTGAAGCAGAGCTACCCCTGCTTACCTGCATACCAATGAACATGGAAATAAAAACTTAATGATATATGACATTAGGATTTTGTAGTTGTTGTTTATGTATCATTATTGTGACAATAGTGAACCAATATTGCACCATCATCCCACCCTCAGGCATCCTTAGATATAGACACTTAATTTCTTTCAGTTTTACTTGTAGTACCAAGCCAAGGCAGTTTCAAGACAAATTTCCAAGCCCTTGTTCCAACCAGATGGCTCCCTGTGGGCACTTTGGTGTAGAAATTCTGGAACAATCATAGCATAGGTAGAAATTAGTAGAGCTGGGATGCAAATTCAGTTTTTGACTCAGAATCCTAGATTTCAGCCAATGAATTAGAGGCCCCATCAAAGATGAATGAGCCTATGCCCAAGTCCCTGGGTGAAAGTGCCTGCCAATAGCTGCAAGCAGTGGTGCTCTGCCTCCAGATTCATCCATACTACCTCTAAGTCACTCACTGTTGTTTTTTTACCTCTTACTTCTCTGGCAGTCTTTGTTTGACTCCAGGCCTTGCCTCCCATTCTTATCTGGCCTTGAAACATAGATGACTCAATCATGAGATTAAGTTTCCCATCTCTGATCTCAGCACCATTTGTGAGGCACAACTTTCAGGATTCCCCTTTTAATCTAAGCACACTTCAGTCTCAGGTAAGAAGCTTTCTTTCCTATGAAACTGTTCCCACTTTGGCCCCTCTTGCCTCCATCTAATGAGTAGGATCAGATATATTGAACACAGAAATAAGCCCAACTCAAATCCTTATTCTATACAGGATGTTAAACACATAGACACCTGTGCTGATAACCTGTGGTGGAAAGAGTCAGTTAGGCAACAAGGGGGCAGGTCTATCTGAGAGAAGCCAGGACAGAGAAACAGAGAATCCAACTCAGTTGTTGCAGGAGCCCAGGAGACCTGTTATTGTTAGATGAAGGCAAGGACCAAAACCAGAAGGATGGTTAAACATGGCACTTATTAAACTGCTACATTGCCCAGTAAATCAAGGTGGTCACATTAGAGGGAGACTGGACTGGGCAAGGCAGAGGCAAGAATGTGAGAAACCACACTGCTGCAGGGATCTTGCAATCCTGCCTCACTTTTTAAAACTGCTCTCTCAGCCTGGCTGATGACAGAGGTTGAACTGAGTGAACCAGACCATCTCTAGAGGCGCCTTCCTGTCCCAAGTGGTCATAGCCAGTCTGAACACCCCATTGCTATCAGCATGGCGGGGATTATTGTTTCATATTTCCAAATGCATTTATATTTATATTTATAGTGTGGTACTCAATCATTTTAACCCAAGCTTTTAGTGCAAAAAAGTAAAAGAGGTTATTGGATTTCTCTTCCTCTGTATCAGTCAGAAGTAATTCTCTTCCCGTCTTCCCAGTTATTAATTTCTTCTCCTTCTCTTTCTTCTTATCCTCCTTCTTCTTCTTCTCCTTCTCCTCATTCTCATTCTCCTCCTCCTCCTTCTACTTCCTTCTTTCTCTTCTCCTCCTCCTCCTCCTTTATTATTATTATTACTATTATAAAAGAAAAATTCCATGGGGCCCAAGATAATATCTAAATTAAAGTATATTTTAAACACATGATATACATTGTCTTATAAGATATATTTACTATCGTGGGGGGGGAGTAAAGATGGCAGAGAAGTAGCAAGCTGAGACTACCTCAGGTAGCAGGAGATCAGCTAGATAGCTTATCTAAACATTGCAAACACCTACAAATCCAACGGGAGATCGAAGAGAAGAAGAACAGCAATTCTAGAGACAGAAAATCAACCACTATCTGAAAGGTAGGACTGGTGGAGAAGTGAATCCAAAGTGACGGGAAGATAGACCGCGGGGGGAGGGGCTGGCTCCCAGCAAGCGACGGAGCAATGGAGCACTAAATCAGGACTTTTAAAAGTCTTTTCCACTGAGGGACATCGCTCCAGAGGCTAAACTGGGGTGAAGCCCACGTGGGGTCAGAGTGGCCCCAGGTCCCTCAGGGTCACAGAAGGATTGGGGGTGTCTGAGTGTCGCTGAGCTTGCAGGTATTAGAATGAGGAAGCCAGCTACAGAGACAGAGCCGAGGAGTGAGCTCTCAGCTCGGGGTTACCTTGAACTGGTCACAGGCTGGGTGAGCTCGGAGCATGGCCGGAGGCCAGGGAGATGGGAGTAATTGGGGGCTATTCTCTGAGGGAGCACTGAGGAGTGGGGCCCCGAGCTCTAGGCTCCTCTGGGCCGGAGATTGGGAGGCCACCATTTTCATTCCCGTCCTCCGGAACTCTATGGAAAGCATTCAGGGAACAAAAGCTCCCTAAAAATACTGAGCAGATAACTCAGCCCGGGCCCAGGTAAAGACGGTGCAATTCTGCCTGGGGCAAAGACACTTGAGAATCACTACAATAGGCCCCTCCCCCAGAAGATCAACAGAAAATCCAGACGGGACCAAGTTCACCTACCAAGGAGTACAGGTTCAATACCAAGGAGAGCAGTGGAATTCCAGAAGAGGAGAAAGCAAAGCACGGAACTCATGGCTTTCTCCCCAGGATTCTTTAGTCTTGCAGTTAATTTAATTTTTTTTCTTTTCAATTTTTGTTCTTCTGCTAATTTTTTAAACTTTTACCCTTTTCTTTTTTAACGTTTTTTAACTAGTTTATCTAATAGATATAAATTTCTTCTTTTTTATATTTTTCTTTATTTGTTTTCTTTTTTTAATTGTTTCTTTTTTTTTCTGAACCTCTTTTTATCCCCTTTCCTCCTCCCACGATTTGGGGTCTCTTCTGATTTGGTTAAAGCATATTTTCCTGGGGTCTTTGCTACCCTGTTAGTATTTTACTTGCTCCTTCTTATACTCTTATCTGGACAAAATAACAAGGCAGAAAAATTCACCACAAAAAAAAAGAACAAGAGGCAGTACCAAAGGCTAGGGACCTAATCAATACAGACATTGGTAATATGTCAGATCTAGAGTTCAGAATGATGATTCTCAAGGTTCTTGCCGGGCTCAAAAAAGGCATGGAAGATATTAGAGAAACCCTCTCGGGAGATATAAAAGCCCTCTCTGGAGAAATAAAAACTAAAATCCAACAAAGTTGGAATCAAAAAAGCTATTTATGAGGTGCAATAAAAAATGGAGGCTCTCACTGCTAGGATAAATGAGGCAGAAGAAAGAATTAGCAATATAGAAGACCAAATGACAGAGAATAAAGAAGCTGAGCAAAAGAGGGACAAACAGCTACTGGATCATGAGGGGAGAATTCGAGAGATAAGTGACACCATGAGATGAAACAACATTAGAATAATTGGGATTCCAGAAGAAGAAGAAAGAGAGAGGGGAGCAGAAGGTATGTTGGAGAGAATTATTGGAGAGAATTCCCCTAATATGGCAAAGGGAACAAGCATCAAAATCCAGGAGGTGCAGAGAATCCTCCTCAAAATCAACAAGAATAGGTCCACATCCCATCACCTAATACTAAAATTTACAAGTCTTAATGACAAAGAGAAAATCTTGAAAGCAACCCGGGAAAAGAAGTCTGTAACATACAATGGTAAAAATATTAGATTGGCAGCAGACTTATCCACAGAGACCTGGCAGGCCAGAAAGAGCTGGCATGATATATTCAGAGCACTAAACGAGAAAAACATGCAGCCAAGAATACTATATCCAGGTAGGCTATCATTGAAAATAGAAGGAGAGATTAAAAGATTCCAGGACAAACAAAAACTGAAAGATTTTGCAAACACCAAACCAGCTCAACAGGAAATATTGAAAGAGGTCCTCTAAGCAAAGAGAGACCCTAAAAATAGTAGATCAGAAACGAACAGAGACAATATACAGTAACTATCACCTTATAGGCAATACAATGGCACTAAATTCATATCTCTCAATAGTTACCCTGAATGTTAGTGGACTAAATGCCCCAATAAAAAGATACAGAGTATCAGAATGGATAAAAAAACAAAACCACCTATAGGTTGTCAACAAGAAACTCATTTTAGACCTGAAGACACCTCCAGATTCAAAGTGAGGGGGTGGAAAGCAATTTACCATGCTAATGTACAACAGAAGAAAGCAGAGGTGGCAATCCTTATATCAGATCAAATAGATTTTAAGCCAAAGACTATAATAAGAGATGAGGAAGGACATTATATCATACTCAAAGGGTCCGTCCAACAAGAAGATCTAACAATTTTAAATATCTATGCCCCTAACATGGGAGCAGCCAACTATATAAACCAATAACAAAATCAAAGAAACACATCAACAATAATACAATAACAGTAGGGGACTTTAACACTCCCCTCACTGAAATGGACAGAACATCCAAGCAAAATATCAACAAGGAAATAAAAGCCTTAAATGACACACTGGACCAGATGGACATCACAGATATATTCAGAACATTTCATCCCAAAGCAACAGCATACACATTCTTCTCTAGTGCACATGGAACGTTCTCCAGAATAGATCACATCCTGGGTCCTAAATCAGGTCTCAACCGGTATCAAAAGATTGGGATCATTCCCTGCATATTTTCAGACCACAATGCTCTGAAGCTAGAACGCAATCACAAGAGGAAATTTGGAAAGAACCCAAATACATGGAGACTAAACACCATCCTTCTAAAGAATGAATGGGTCAACCAGGAAATTAAAGAAGAATTGAAAAAATTCATGGAAACAAATGATAATAAAACACAATGGTTCAAAAACCGTGGGACACAACAAAGGCATACCTGAGAGGAAAATATATAGTGGTACAAGCCCTTCTCAAGAAACAAGAAAAGTCTCAAGTACACAACCTAACCCTACACCTAAAGGAACTGGAGAAAGAACAAGAAAGAAACCCTAAATCCAGCAGGAGAAGAGAAATCTTAAAGATCAGAGCAGAAATCAATAAAATAGAAACCAAAAAAAAAAAAAAAAAAACAATAGAGCAAATCAACCAAACTAGGAGCTGCTTCTTTGAAAGAATTAATAAGATTGATAAACCCCTGGCCAAACTTCTCAAAAAGAAAAAAGAAAGGACCCAAATAAATAAAATCATGAATGAAAGAGGAGAGATCACAACTAACACCAAAGAAATGCAGACAATTATAAGAACATACTATGAGCAACTCTACGCCAACAAATTTGACAATCTGGAAGAAATGGATGCATTCCTAGAGACATATAAACTACCACAACTGAACCAGGAAGAAATAAAAAGCCTGAACAGACCCATAACCAGTAAAGAGATTGAAAGAGTCATCAAAAATCTCCAAACAAACAAAAGCCCAGGGCCAGATGGCTTCCCAGGGGAATTCTACCAAACATTTAAAGAAGAACTAATTCCTATTCTCCTGAAACTGTTCCAAAAAATAGAAATAGAAGGAAAACTTCCAAACTCATTTTATGAGGCCAGCATCACCTTGATCCCCAAACCAGACAAGGATCCCATCAAAAAAGAGAACTACAGACCAATATCCTTGAAGAACACAGATGCAAAAATTCTCACCAAAATACTAGCCAATAGGATTCAACAGTACATTAAAAGGATTATTCACCACGACCAAGTGGGATTTATTCCAGGGCTGCAAGGTTGGTTCAACATCCACAAATCAATCAATGTGATGCAACACATTAATAAAAGAAAGAAAAAGAACCATATGATACTCTCCATAGATGCTGAAAAAGCATTTGACAAAGTACAGCATCCCTTCCTGATCAAAACTCTTCAAAGTGTAGGGATAGAGGGCTCATACCTCAATATTATCAAAGCCATCTATGAAAAACCCACCGCAAATATCATTCTCAATGGAGAAAAACTGAAAGCTTTTCCGCTAAGGTCAGGAACACGGCAAGGATGTCCATTATCACCACTGCTATTCAACATAGTA
Organism: Lutra lutra; assembly: GCF_902655055.1. Lineage (NCBI taxonomy): Eukaryota > Metazoa > Chordata > Mammalia > Carnivora > Mustelidae > Lutra > Lutra lutra. The sequence goes on along the minus strand of NC_062279.1, from coordinate 43,584,540 downwards.
CTAGAAGTCCTAGCCTCAGCAATCAGACAACAAAAGGAAATTAAAGGCATCCAAATTGGCAAAGAAGAAGTCAAACTATCCTCACCGATGATATGATACTATATGTGGAAAACCCAAAAGACTCCACTCCAAAACTGCTAGTACTTGTACAGGAATTCAGCAAAGTGTCAGGATACAAAATCAATGCACAGAAATCAGTTGCATTTCTCTACACCAACAACAAGACAGAAGAAAGCGAAATCAAGGAGTCAATCCCATTTACAATTGCACCCAAAACTATAAGATACCTAGGAATAAACCTAACCAAAGAGGCAAAGAATCTATACTCAGAAAACTATAAAGTACTCATAAAAAATTGAGGAAGACACAAAGAAATGGAAAAATGTTCCATGCTCCTGGATTGGAAGAATAAATATTTTGAAAATGTCTATGCTAGCAATGGCAACGGTCGCCAAACTGTGGAAAGAACCAAGATGCCCTTCAACAGACGAATGGATAAGGAAGATGTGGTCCATATACACTATGGAGTATTATGCCTCCATCAGAAAGCATGAATACCCAACTTTTGTAGCAACATGGATGGGACTGGAAGAGATTATGCTGAGTGAAATAAATCAAGCAGAGAGAGTCAATTATCATATGGTTTCACTTATTTGTGGAGCATAACAAATAGCATGGAGGACATGGGGAGTTAGGAGAAGGGAGTTGGGGGAAATTGGAAGGGGAGGTGAACAATGAGAGACTATGGACTCTGAAAAACAATCTGAAGGGTTTGAAGAGCTGGAAGGTTGGGGGAACCAGGTGGTGGGTATTAGAGAGGGCACAGATTGCATGGAGCACTGGGTGTGGTACAAAAGCAATGAATACTGTTATGCTGAAAATAAATTAAAAAAATGATAAAAAAAAAGTCTATGCTACCTAAAGCAATGTACACATTTAATGCAATTCCTATCAAAGTACCATCCATTTTTTTCAAAGAAATGGAACAAAGAATCCTAAAATTTATATGGAACCAGAAAAGACCTCGAATAGCCAAAGGAATATTGAAAAAGAAAGCCAAAGTTGGTGGCATCACAATTCCGGACTTCAAGCTCTATTACAAAGCTGTCATCATCAAGACAGCATGGTACTGGCACAAAAACAGACACATAGATCAATGGAACAGAATAGAGAGCCCAGAAATGGACCCTCAACTCTATGGTCAACTCATCTTCGACAAAGCAGGAAAGAATGTCCAATGGAAAAAAGACAGCCTCTTCAATAAATGGTGTTGGGAAAATTGGACAGCCACATGCAGAAAAATTAAATTGGACCATTGACTTTCACCACACATGAGAATAGACTCAAAATATTTGAAGGACCTCAATGTGAGAAATGAATCCATCAAAATTCTTGAGGAGAACACAGGCAGCAACCTCTTCGACCTCAGCCGCAGCAACTTCTTCCTAGGAACATCGCCAAAGGCAAGGGAAGCAAGGGCAAAAATGAACTACTGGGTATTCATCAAGATCAAAAGCTTTTGCACAGCAAAGAAACAGTGAACAAAACCAAAAGACAACTGACAGAATGGGAGAAGATATTTGCAAATGACACATCAGATAATGGGCTAGTGTCCAAAATCTATAAAGAACTTAGCAAACTCAACACCCAAAGAACAAATAATCCAATCAAGAAATGGGTAGAAGACATGAACAGACATTTCTGCAAAGACGACATCCAGATGGCCACAGACACATGAAAAGTGCTCCACATCACTTGGCATCAGGGAAATACAAATCAAAACTACAATGAGATATCGCCTCACACTAGTCAGAATGGCTAAAATTAACAAGTCAGGAAATGACAGATGCTGGCAAGGATGCGGAGAAAGGGGAACCCTCCTACACTGTTGGTGGGAATGCAAGCTGGTGCAACCACTCTGGAAAACAGCATGGAGCTTCCTCAAATTGTTGAAAATAGAACTACCCTATGACCAAGCAATTGCACTGCTGGGTATTTACCCTAAAGATACAAACGTAGTGATCCGAAGGGGCACGTGCACCCAAATGTTTATAGCAGCAATGTCTACAATAGCCAAACTATGGAAAGAACCTAGATGTCCATCAACAGACGAATGGATAAAGAAGATGTGGTATATATACACAATGGAATACTATGCAGCCATCAAAGGAAATGAAATCTTGCCATTTGCTATGACGTGGATGGAACTAGAGGGTATCATGCTTAGCTATATAAGTCAATCGGAGAAAGACAACTGTCATATGATCTCCCTGATATGAGGAAGTAGAGATGCAGCATGGGGGGATTAAGCTGGTAGGAGAAGAGTAAATGAAACAAGATGGGATTGGGAGGGAGACAAACCATAAGTGACTCTTAATCTCACAAAACAAACTTAGGGTTGCTGGGGAGAGGGGGTTTGAGAGAGGGAGGTGGGGTTATGGATATTGGGGAGGGTATGTGCTATGGTGAGTGCTGTGAAGTGTGTAAACCTGGCGATTCACAGACCTGTACCCCTTTGGATAAAAATACATTATATGTTTATTAAAATTAATTAATTAATTAATTTTAAAAAGATATATTTACAATCTTGATTTGTGTAAAATAAAGTGTTGAAAGATAAATGGGATCTTCCCAGGGTGATCCTAAGCATAGGTAAGATTTACTGTTTCCTCCTCTGCCTTTCTTGTGTAGTATTTGTTCAATGAATGCAATTATTGCAACCATGGCCCTATTAGAATGCAATTTCTTATACAAACAAATAAAATCATTCTTTATCAGAACTAGACCTTAAGGGGGTTCTGGTCTAAACCCCTTATTTGATGGTGAGGAAACTGAGGTCCAGGAAAGGAAATGGATTAGTGCTGAGTCTAGACCCAAATTCTTGAAGGTCTCTCTCTCTCTCTCTTTTTTTTTTTTTAATTGAGAATGGGGGCTGGGTAGGTAGTGTAGTGTTTAAGAGCTTGGTTTCTGCAGGCAGAAAGCCTAAGTTTGGATTCTATATCTGACACCCACTAGCTGTGGGCAATTTACTCAACCTCTCTAAACCTCAGTTTACCTATCTGTCAAATGAGGATAAAATAATACCTCCATTATAGGCGATTATGATGTTTCATAAGATAACCCATTAAAATTTTCATCACACTGCCTGAAATATTATAAGATTTTAATAACTGTTAGTTGCTTATGAATAATCTATGGAGTGTTCAAGGGAAAGCGACCATGACACTAAGGAGGTTGGAATCATATCTTATAGGTAAGATATATATATATATATTTTTTTTAATTAAGCTGCTTAGACTTGAGGTAAGATATAACAGGAATAGGGGCGCCTGGGTGGCTCAGTGGGTTAAGCCGCTGCCTTCGGCTTAGGTCATGATCCCAAGTCCTGGGTTTGAGCCCCGCATCGGGCTTTCTGCTCAGTAGGGAGCCTGCTTCCTCCTCTCTCTTCTGCCTGCCTCTCTGCCTGCTTGTGATTTCTCTCTGTCAAATAAATAAATAAAATCTTAAAAAAAAAAGATATAACAGGAACAGACCATGTTTCTTAAATGTTTTAGCGGTTATTCTATACAGAGGAATTATTGTTATTCTTTTGGCCACAGAGACTAGAATTTATGCACACAGATTACTCACTGTTCGACACCTTCAAGAATTCTTGATTAACCATGGAATCAATTCCAGCAAGTCATTCGTGATCCTTTGTGATCTGGCCCTTGCAACAATTGCCTACCTTTGTTCAAATGACTTCCCTTTGTGAGCTCTGTGCATGAGTCAAATGGAGCTGTTTGTTTATACCACCTGTAGTTTCTTCTCTTTGCATCTTTAGCCATCCATTTTCTCTTCACCCTGACCATTTCCATTTATCAAAAATCTCATCTTCCTTCCAAGCCTTTGGACAATGTAGCCAGAAGTATTCTTGCATCCCTGATCTCCCACAGCATTCATGCTTCTGTGATTCCTAAATCTTTATGCCTTGGCTTATTTTAGTTCCAAACACCTTCCACCAGTCTGTGAATGAGAAGAGAATAGTTTCTAGTTCTACCTCCTCCATCTCTGGGTCCCCAGCAGTACCTAGCACAGTCCCTGGAGAACCATGGAAGTTCTTGGAGTTGTCCTCAGAACTGCATTCCTCCTGCCTCTTCCACTTACAAACTTTGACCCAGAGACTTTTCTTGAGCTGCTCTAGCTGTGGCCCATCCCCTGTGTAAGGCAAGCAATGGAATCTGCTGTTAGATTTGACATGGCCTCAAATCACTGGATTCTTGTCTTATCCTGCATAGTCACTCTGTTTTGCTCTTGAGACCCCTTTTGACGCTGAGCTGCCCAAATATCTCTCTACTCTATAACTTGGTTAAAGCTAGAGAGATGTACACATATCTCATAATATGTGTATCATATGATATGTACACACACCCATTCTTCTCCCCAAAGGTCTAGACCAGGATTACTTGTGAGCAGATTTCTTATGCCCTATGTCCTTGGGTCTGTCTTAATGCTCAGCCCCTAAGAAACACACAAGAGGTGAATGAAGTGAAAGAAGGAAGAAGAAAATGTGGAATTATTTGCTCTTCTTCCAGAAGGCTGTAACCCCCCACTAAGAAGATCTTTGTGTCTTTTGCCAAGTCCCTCCATACACATTCATATATAAACCCTCCATTATGAGAGACAGTTTAATTTGAAGGTCTGTTCTATCATAGGATTCTATGATTATTAAATAAGATAATTAACATGAAATAGTCTTCACAGTGATCCCAAGAAGAAATTCAAGTAATGTTAATTCTCTTCCTTATGTTGTATTAGTAGACACTAAATGTCTCTTGCATAAATGAGCTAGTGACTAGTGACTAAAAATTAACTACAGCCAACAGCTAACAGTTATATAAAGACAGATTCAGTTCAATACTGAGAAATATTCTAAAACCAAGCAAAAAATCTTCCCACCAGATGAAGGGGTTATTCTGAACTAAGAAAGTAGCCATTGGAGGTACTCAGGAAGAGGCTAACCAAACCTTTGTCAGCAATGCTGTAGCAGAAAACAATTTTGGGGGAGCAATATTGGCCTGCTGTTCCATTTCTGAGATTTTTTAGATTTGGACAATTAAATAAGCCAAGATCACTTAGGGACCAAAGCTCATCCAACAGGGATCCCTAAAGCCATGTGTTTTGCCCTTTCCATGTACCAGTCTTGAATTACTGCTTTTCCTAAAACTTGAAATCCACCCAAAGTAATCAACGTACGATCTTCTAAAAGTTGATTGCACTTTTTGCTGCTGTGCCTTTTCCACTACCTTATATTCCTTCCCTGTTGCTTTTTACCAGTCTTAATCATACTTTATTAAAGATCCAGCCAAAATTCAATCTCTTCTGTGAAGTCTTCTCAGAATCATGAAGCTACCCTTTGCACTTACAAGTCCTACCACATGCTATCTTCAAATTGCGTCCATTATTTGACCACATCCATTTCTCACCACCTCCATTGCTAGCTCTGGTCCAACCTGCCACCATTGTCTTTTCCCTGGATCACTGCTGTACCTCCAAACAGGCCCCATTATTTCACTCTCTGCCTCCCAGAAGTATATCCCAACACAACAGCCAGATTAAACTTTTTAGAACTTAAGAAAGTCACGCCTTTTTCTTTTCTTTTCTTTTCTTTTCTTTTCTTAAACTTTACAATGGTTTACCGCTTCACACAGAGCAAAAGCCAAAGTTTTTATAGTTGTGTACAGGTTCCTTTGTAATCTGGCTTCCAGGTTCATTTTGGACCTCTTGTCCTATTGCTCTCCCCTGGCTCCATCCAGTCTTCCTAGTCTCCTTTCAGAGCCTCCCTTAAGTCTTCTCACTGGCTGTCCTTTCTAACTGGAATGCTGTCTGCCACATCTACATGGCCAACATGCCACTTCTCAGAAGTCTCTGCTCGGCTGTCATGTTCTAAATGACCACTACATCTCCTAGTATTTAAAATCTCAATCCAAAAGAAGCTGTGGGGTGTGTGTGTGTGTGTGTGTGTGTGTGTGTGTGTGTGTGTGTGTATCGGCCATCAAAAATGAAATCTTAACATTTGCAATGATGTGGATGGAATTAGAAGGTATTATGCTAAGTGAAACAAGTCAGTCAATGAAAGACAATTATAATATGATCTCACTGATATGAAAAATTTAAGAAACAAAACAAAGGATCATAACAGAAGGGAGGACAAAATAAAACAGGATGAAATCAGAGAGGGAGACAAACCATAAGACACTCCTACTCATAGAAAACAGGTTGCTGGAGGGGAGGTGGGTGGAGAATGGGGTAACTGGGTGATGGAGACTAAGGAGGGCACTTGATGGAATGAGCACTGGGTGTTATATGCAACTGATGAATCACAAAATTCTATCCCTGAAACTAATAATATACTATGTTACCTCATTGAATTTAGATAAAATTAAATTAAGTTAAAGAAATAAATAAAATCTCAATCTAGCTCCTCCCTCCTGATACTTTCTTCATAGATTTCACCACCTTTTAATTTTTACATGATTGACTAATTTTATTATTTAATTTAGATATTAAATTTACTAACTTTTCATATTTCTAAGTATAGTTTTTCCAAGCAGCTTAGAAGCTCCTAAAAAACAAGGATCTCTTTCTTATTAATCTGTTAACATACATCATTGTTTCTTAAACTTAGTAGAAGTTCAGTAAGATTTATTGGTAAAATGGTCACATGTGAATAAAACAGCAGTTTAGGGTACCTCATTTGAGTGAGAAAGACTTCAGACTTTGATAGGGAAGCTATGCTGTCCTAGTGACTCAGCATTTATTAAGCACCAATTGTTAGCTGAGCTTTCTGTCAGGCTCTGAGATAGAACTTTCTTTTTTATTTTATTTTTTTAATGATTTATTTATTTATTTATATGATTTATTTATTTATTTATTTTGAGAGAGAAAGCAGAGGGAGGCACAGAGGGAAGAAAATATCAAGCAGACTCCCTGTTTACAGAGCCTGATGCAAGACTTGATCTTAGGACCCTGACTGAGATTATGACCTGAGCTGAAATCAAGAGACAGATACTTAACCAACTGAGCCACCCAGGTATTGCAATAGAACTTTATAGATAATCTTATCTTCCTGTAAACAAGATTTGGGTCAATTGTTTGGATTATCCAGGGCTTTATATTTTCTCATGTCAAAATTACTAGAAACAGGGCGCCTGGGTGGCTCAGTGGGTTAAGCCACTGCCTTTGGCTCAGGTCATGATCTCAGGGTCCTGGGATCGAGGCCCGCATCGGGCTCTCTGCTCAGCAGGGAGCCTGCTTCCCTCTCTCTCTCTCTCTGCCTGCCTCTCCGTCTACTTGTGATCTCTCTCTGTCAAATAAATAAATAAAATCTTTAAAAAAAAATTACTAGAAACAGTATGTAAGCATTATCTAGACAATTTAGGAAAAGGTGTCTGTGAGGAAGGTTGCATATTTCCCAAATGTTAATTCTGGATAATTGCACTTTCCTTGCTACCTAAATCTTAAATCAAATTCTTTTGCCTAAGGAATATGATTGAAACCTCATTTAAGAAGTGCTGGTTTACATGGAGTTTGTCAGAGAGATTAAAGTAAGAAATTGTACCTGTGGAAATATGCTTTTGTTTCCTAGGAGGGAAACAACTGCCCTACCCAACGGGGCCAATTCTAAAGCTAAGAGAGAAAGCAGTAGGTAACAGTGGACCAAGATCTGTGTGGACTCTGTCTGCCATGCCAGGAATGCTCTTGTGCTCTTTCTCATTCTGGTGTTTCCTCTGCTTCCAGAGAGTTCCCTCAACACAAGGACATAAAAGTTCCTCCCATCTCCCCAAATTGCCACGTATCAGTTGACCTCCCAGTCGCTGCAGAATGGCTTGAGGTTTAGCTAAGAGGAACAATGTAACTGGTAGAGTAGCTACTTGCATTGTGTAGGAATTTTGTTTAGCTGCTATTATAAGTAACAACAGTAGACAGTTATTAAGAATTAGCACAAATATTTGACACAGGAAGACCTGTTAGATAAATAAAGGCTGGTGAGTTTATAACTCAAGTTATTCTGCCTTTGAAAGACAGAATGCTCTGAGAAGCAGACTGAAGGACCCTGATGGTTGTCATTTCTGTTCTGGCAGTTTCTGGCTGAATGGTTCTAAGTTGTTTGATCTTTCTGGGGTTTGTGATTTGAAACACTATGTTTAAGTGACTGACCCTCACACAGAAAACAAAATGAGACATAAAAAATCTACATAAAAGCCTAGTGCTTTGCTCAGTGATCCCTGAACCCCTGTTCCACTGCTTGCATTTGTAATCCTCCTGGCCAGGCTCAAGATCTCCTTCCAGCTTACACATTGCTCGCCTGGCTCTCAGTTGCCAAAGCGCCAGACAGTCTCAGATTCCCACATATTGCCTGCTAGTTATGATTCCTCTTGGAGCACATTCCTTACCACTCTATTTCAAAATGTATTACTTTGTGTTATTCTTATTTCCTTATTTGTTTGTCTTACTCACTAGACTGTGAGATCCTCAAGGTCAGAGAATATGTTTTATTCATCTTTGTTTTTCTTCAGTGCTTATCATGATGTCCAGCCAGAACAGGTCTCAATAAATGTGGGTTGAATGAATTTTCCTCTAAAAATTCCCTGCATGCATGCAGTTAGTCTTGGGCAAAGTCCCCATTTCTTCCCCTTTTTTTCTCAGCCTCTATGCTCTAGTTCTCAGTTGAGACAGAAAGGATAAGGGTTGCACAAAAGCAGCAACATGCTGAAATCGATGACTCACATAGTGGGCGCCAAATAAATGTTTGTCGATGAATGAAGGCCTAAAAGGAGTTTCCTGGCCTATCCCTGTCTAGAGCAGCCTCTTCTGGCTATCCATCTTAAGCATACCACTGCCTCCTGCCATTGCCTATTTATTACCTTAGAAGTACTACTCCCTTGCCAAAACCACCTGATTCACAAGGGTGGCCATGTGTCTTCTCTGCATCCTGTGACTGCTAGCACCTTTCAAACCATTAGTAGGATCAGAATGATGTCTGGATCCTGACAGCTTGTTTCTGATTCCCTGGGAATTGGATCCCAGACCTAGGCACAAAGGACTGAAGTACTCCGAGATTGTCTTTAAACCACATTACTTCTCTAGGACCACATGTTTCCTGTGTCTTTGTATCTCTTACCATGAAACATCAATTATTCACCACTCACTCTCAAAACTTTTCATCACAACCCCTTGCACTTATTTCCTGCCCTTATCTCCTCCCATCACCCAGGGAATAAGGTAAGTTACAAAATGGAGACAGCTTCAGAGAAAAAGAAAAGAAACAAAAGCCCTGCAGATTTTATAAATGCCATAATATGATCTCGATAAAAGGGGGGAAAAACCTGCATAGCGATCTTGATAATTACTAGATTCATCATGTTTTAAATAAATACAGTCTCTCATTTAATACTTTTAATAATCACATGGAGTTGGTAATATTCTTCCCCAATTTTCAGATGAAGAAACCAATTCTTAAAAAGTCTATCACTTGCTAAAAGTTAAGCAGCTTGGTAAAAAAGCAAATCTGAGGTCCAACTATTGTCCTTACAGTCCACCCACTATGTATAGCCTTCTTCTGCAAGCAGATCCTGTACTCCATCATGGGTCACTGAGTTGGAAAAAACTCGGTCATTTTCCTGGGTTCCTCCTTTGATCTCACGGTCTATCACACTTACAACCACTTACAACATTTCTGGCACCAGCTACATGGGCTTTCCCCATAATAAGAGATTTTCTGTGTCACATCCTAGCTGGGCATCCTACAATTTAACTCAGTTCTGATACTATCTGCCTGGAGACATATCAGATCCCACAGGTTAAGGGCTCTGACTCCCAAGGCTTTCTCTACCTTAAATGCCAATCCTAAGTCTAGGCTGTCACCTGTACTTCTGATGGATTCACTATACAATGAAGATTTCTATGACCACCTCCTTGGGTTTGATTAATTTGCCAGAGCAGCTCCCAGAACTCAGGAAAACAGCTTACTTACTATTTATCAGTTTATTATAAAAGACTCTGATAAAGGATGCAGATGAGTGTTAAGATGGGAGAGAAACATAGGATAAGGTATGTGGGAAGGGACACAGAGCTTCCATGACCCCTCCAGTGTACCACTGTTCCTCAGCTCCTCCATGTGCTAACCTGGAAGTTCTCAGAACCCTATACTTTTGAGATTTTTATGGAGACTTCCTCACATAGACATGATTGAACATTAGCTCCATTTCCAGCCCCTCCCCCTCCCACTCTGGAGAATGGCAGATGGGACTGAAAATTCCAAGCTTCTAATTAGGGCTTGGTTTCTCTGGTGACAAGCCCTCATATAGGAGGCTACCAAAACTCATCTCATTAGAACAAAAGACACTCTATCAGGAAATCCAAGGGACTTAGAGACTCTTTGTTGAGAACTAGGGTCAAAGACCAAATATTAGAGCAATAGATGCATCTAGTATTTTTATTACTTAGAACATCACAAGGGTTTTAGGAGCTCTGAGTCAGTCACCAGGGCAGAGATCAAAATATATAGTTGTTTCAAATTTTCTTTAAATTCCAGTTAGTTAGCATATGTATAATATTAGTTTCAGGAGTAGAACTTAGTTATTCATCACTTATATATAACAACCGGTATTTATCCCAATAAATGCCCTCCCTAATCCCCATTTAACCCATTTAGCTCATCCCTTACTCCCCTCTGCTCTGGTAACCATCAGTTTGTTCTCTATGGTTATGAGTCAATTTTATGGTTTGTCCCTCTTCCCCTACTCCATGTTCATCTGTTTTGTTTATAAAATTTCATATATGAGTGAAATCTATATGTATTATCTATTATCTCACAATCACGAGGTCTGATATTTTTCTAGTTGCAGATACCAGCATTAGATTTGGTTGGGGTAGTTCTATTAAAAACTATAAGTTGAGATGCCTGGGTGGCTCAGTCAGTTAAGCATCTGTCTTCAGCTCAGGTCATGATCCGAGGGTCCTGGGATCTAGTCCTACATCAGGTTCCCTGTTCAGGGGGGAGTCTGCTTCTCCCTCTCCCTCTGCCTACCACTCCCCCTGTTTGTGTACTCACTCACTCTCTCTGACAAATAAATTCTTTTTTTAACTATTTAAAAAAAACTATAAGAAAATGGGTGCTTTTGCTTTTGAAACCACATACTTTTCTGTTATCACTCATTTTAACTGTTATGCTCACCATTCCCCAGAATTCTCTAAGTCCTTTTCCCAAAATGCTTCTTTACTCCAGCATCCTAGCCCTTATCTCCATCATGGCTTCTCTTCCTTTGGCCCCATGCTGAGGGGCCATTTCCTCCCAATAAGCCCTGAGTAACCTTCTAAAGGAACCATTAGGTTACTGGCCAATCAAATGCAGAAATTTTCAGTAAGCTCCAGAGAAGGTTTTGGTCACTCCATTCTGCCTGGTGATACCATATCTAAACCCATAAAATGGACTTTTGGAGCACCAGTAATAAATCTTTTGATATTTATATGCTTTTCTATCATGTTTCCAGAAGCATGCTTTCCAAATAATATATATTCAATAAACATATAAAGAGAGAGATGGGAAAGACAAGATGGAGGGAGGGAGGATGGGAAGAAGAATCATGTTGGTAAGTGTTTCTTCTCTCCCTCGTAGGAAAGCAATAATCTGAATTTCTCATTATATGAGTTCGTATTTTAATCCATAAAGTAGCTCTACCCTCTTCTTTCTGGAGTGGAAAGAAAAGATGTTGCAAAGCCACACACCCTGCCAGCTTGGGATGCAGAAATGATAGGGGACTATCTTGGCAACACAGCGGGAGGAGTGCATGTCAGCAAAATGCAATCAGCCAACGTCAAGTCCAGCGAGGAAAACTCGAGTTAACAACGCCCCTCTGCTTGTGAAAATTGTAGTGGCTGGAAAGGAAAAATGTATCTGAGAATATAGCCAGTAATAAAGTGCCTTCACTGGGAGGCAAGTTATAAGAAGAAAGCCATTGTAAGCTAGATAATAGGGTTTAAGGTTCAAGGGTCTTTCTGACAGAGTCAAGGAGATGCAAGGAGGGAATCTCGCTGGGAGCTGGTGTGATATAATGGGAAGAGCCCAGGACAGACCCTGAGCATAAAAGTCTATCCCATTGTGTTCCATTGAGTGAACTAAACACGTTTCTTAGCTCATACCTGATTCAAATTCTGAGTGTATAAAATAATGGCAATAATATTTACCTTGGAGTGTTGTCTGACAATTAAATGAAATGATATATGAACAGTTCTGATAAATATCAGTTGTGAAATAGATGTACACTTTTTTCTCCTTTAAAGTACACCTGAATATTGTTGCCCCACATTAGTACCAACTAAACCTTTCTATAATTTCAAAGTAGGCATATAGAGGGTTGGGGCAAAAGAAAACCTGAGAGAATTTTAATCCCTAGCAAAAAGGTAGAAGGTAAAAAGAAAGCCCAGTTTGGAAACACAGTCAAAAACTTTCCAAGACCCGAAGTGGTGGCTATGTAAACATGACGGTTCAGACAGTGGGAGAACCCAGGAGCTATTTTGGAGCCAGAGGTCTTGCTCACTAGGTGTATTTTCCTCCTCTTCCTCTATGTGGAGACCCCAGGTTCTCTTAGGACCTCCCTCCCCACCACACAAGTACTGTTATTTCTGTATTAGTATTTGATGTGGCTTTGAGCTTGAATGGGGTAGCCATCCTCTGGGAGAAGGCGGCCTTGGATATAGTGGGCTCATTCCACTTCATGATACCAGGGAACCAGATTAAGGGATTTGAGAGCATTGTTTGGGATCCAGCTCTAACATCTATAAACTATGAGACCTTTAATAATTTAACCTACTGCTCTAAATCTCATCTGTAAGTTTCAGAGCAATTATATTGCCAAATTCACAAGGCTTATTTTAGGATCAAATGGGATTATACACATCCTGGAATTGACAGCTGATTGTTATCAAGTCTCAGAGTTTGGTAATGATAAAATACTGTGTGAATGCAGTTAGTCTATGCGTTTTAATGTGAGGCTTGATTCTGAAGGTCCGTCTGCAAATTGCTCAGGAATTTCCTATTTTAGTTGATCTTGGTGACTCTGTTTTGAACATGGATAAAATACTTATTAAAGTGGAAGAGATAGGAAGGGGCAAAATAATTCAGGTTTTTTTCTCCTTCATGTCCAATAAGCATCCTGTTTAGCTTCCTAAAGTATACTGCAACAGCCCCGGGTTTTGTTCCTTGTGTTCATAACCCAGCTGGCAGATCCCTAATCAGCAAGGCACATATGAGACAGATTGTACCTCTGGTTTTTTGCTTTGACTTACCAGCCACTGCCCTTGTCCCTTTATTTCCCAAGGAAACACAAATAGAATTCAGGCAGCTGTTGCTGGACCCCAGGTCAGCTGGGTTCTCCTGGGATCCACAAACCAAAAATTCCCCCATACTGTACTCTCTAGGCCATGGACCATCTGGGATAGAAGGTCACCCTTCCTGGGAAGAAGATGGCAGTGGTAACAGTGGTGGTAACAGGTGTTAATAAATGCAGATCCATGGCCAGAGGCCGCATGGAGCATTTTATTAGGCAATCATATATTTTCATTAGGGATGATGATCAAGCACTTAGGCTTTTATTGGGTGTTTTAATGTTTCATTTTGCCACCATACTTTATTATCATGCCAGCCTATTACCTGCTGGGGCAGGCTTTGCCTGCTCTTTTCTTCTGTGCACAAGGCTTCCAGACAATTTCTTTCCCTAAGCTTCAGCCATAAGATTACTTCCCATCTGCTTAAGGAAACAGCCAGGGTTGTTAAAGGCTGTGAAGTCAATGACAAATGTAGCTCATAATTTTTATGTCCTTGTTATAACCTGACGCCCTCCCCCCACCCAGAATGCTATCATGAGGTTAATGGTTTAAGTGAAGCAGGAACAATCAGACAGCCTTATAGTGGGCACCTGGCCCTTGGCTTGAGAAATTGACTAAAAGTACTGGGGGAGTATGAGGAAGCACCTGTCTACTATCTGTGGGAGAGTAAGGTGAGAGCATCAGCGTTAGAAGGCCCTGAGAAGCTACCTAATCATCTCCACTCCTCTCACTGACCCATGAGGGAGCTGATGCCCAGAATTGAGGGTGACTGGAGCAAGGTCACACAGTCCAGATGGAATCCAGACTGATTCCCAGAGCAGGACTTGTCCACTGTTGTCTTCACTGTTGGTCACAGGTTAAGCCCTGAACTTGAGAGGGCTCCAGGGGCATAGGCTCCATCAGAGCCTCACCAGAGGAGACTACAGGATCAACTAGCTCATTTCACCTCCCAGTTTTGCAGGTAAGAAACAGGTGAAGAGAAAGGAGATGATTAACCTGAGGTAACAGGGCATCTCAGGCCAGCCAGACCAGTTTTTTTTTTTTTTAATATTTTATTTATTTATTTATTTAACAGACAGAGATCACAAGTAGGGAGAGAGACAGAGAGAGAGAGAGAGAGAGAGAGAGAGAGAAAGGAGGAGAGTGAAAGCAGGCTCCCCACTGAGCAGAGAGCCCAACATGGGGCTCGATCCCAGGACCCCGAGATCATGACCTGAGCCGAAGGCAGAGGCTTAAACCACTGAGCCACCCAGGTGCCCCCAGACCAGTTTTCAAACCAGATAAAAACCATCATCTGCTCATAGGACTGCAGGGAGTCTAGCATGACTAGGGCCCCCAAAAGGAATGAAATCACCTTATTAAGTACCTGCGGTTATTAGTACCATGTTATCTAAAAATATTTGCAAGAGTCTGTTTCTGTGTTATTGTAATTTTATATATGTATATAATCACAATAACTACTCTGCATTTTCTGTGTAGTGTGGTAAATTGAAAGTGCCAAAAGTTTATACTCAGAAGAGAAAATATTATAAACCTGAATCCAGAACACCTGGTGGCTCAGTCAGTTAAGGGTCTGACTCTGGCTCAGGTTATGATCCGAGGATCCTGGTTCTCTCTCTGCACCAACCCCCGACTCGTGCTAGTGCTCTCGCTCTCTCACAAAAATAAATAAAAATCTTAAAACAAAACAAAACCCTGAATCCACTATGTACCAACAGAATGGTCTTAAAACTAGTCTCCTAATCTGGTGGAGATAAAATTGGAGATAAAATTACCCACCTTAAGGTGTTGGAAGAATTCTGCCAGGCAAATATCCATAAAGCATTTTGCTGGTGGTGTAATAACCACAGAATATATGGTAGCTATTGTAATTATTATAGCTATATAGAGAGAAGAAAATTGTTAGGTATTGAGCAAGGTGCACATGACATTCAAACCCCCTTCCTAGTCAATGATTTCTTTGTTTCTTGAATGCCTAAGAAGTATTATATTGGATGTGAAGAGATTAGAAGAGCCTGTTGACTTTGCAATCTCTATAGTTATGGATACACAAATCCTCCCAACGATAAAAGGCTTAAAAATAAGTTAGTGAAGGTGACGTATTAGAGAGGAAAACAGAGTAAACTGGAAGGTTGATTTTTCAGAAAGGGATCTGAGGTGAATTCATAAAAGAAGAAATCAAGGCAACTCTTGAGAGAAACTCCTTCGTTCTCTTAAGCACTTCACATAGCATTTAGCATATGGTTGGTTGCCAATAAGTGTTTGTGAAGCACTGAACGAAGCAGTCTGGTGGACCAGGAAGGATTCACCTGTCCTCTTTTAAAAAAGGAGGTGTAATGCATGAAATTGGGAAGGAGCCAAAGACAGGCCCGTTTCCTTCTCTCCCTAAAGCCCGAGAAGTGAAAATGGTCCAGGAAGAATTCCTACTGCTTTCATCTGTATCACCTATATCTGTGTAACCTTTCTAGAATATCCCAAAAAAGTTAATTTTATAGAGCACTGCTTGGGATACTTTAATGGGAACTTCTGCGATACAGGACAAGAAATCCGGAAACAAACAGGCAAATTGATTAACAGATAATACCATCTTACACCCGTCCCAATGATATACAGAGGAAAAACTTTCCAGAGACACAGAGAGATCTTGGGGGTTAGTCTACAGATCTAATCACCTTACTTAATGACTGGTGATAAGCTAAGCCTTTCCCTGAGTGAACATGTAAAACCTTACACACAAGACTTTATGCACAGGGCTCCACAGCACATTTTCAACCTCGGAATCTCCTTCTCATTTGTTCCTAACTCCTCTTCTGCCTTCCCTTTCCATATGATTCCTTCATTTCCTCTAAGGAAGAACCAGCTTCTATAGCTATGGTTCCCACATATCAGCCAACTGAGAACCTGAGTCACAGGGCAGGAGGCTGGCAGGTGTCCACTCCCATAATGCTGAGAGGAGACACTAACAACCCTCTGCCAATGTACCCCTACTTTCATCCCCTGAGCCAGAGAGTTTTGGTCCTCTTTCTCAATATCCAGGACCTCTCTGTCCTTTAGTCCTCCAACATTCCTGCTGAATCATCTCATTACATCCTTGACTGATTTGGTATCTTTCATGAAGACACATATACCTCCTCATGAATGTGGAATGATCACTGAAGCTCCACAGAAGAAATTTAAGATTACTAGGTCCAAGGAAACTTAGGTTCTTAAGTGTGATTGCAACCTGTTCTCTTGAGTAATTTTGCCTGTCATTACTCTGCTGGTCCCAATGGTCCCAATGGGATTCTTTTCATACTATGTTCCACAGAAGGGCTCATCAGATGGCTCAACCATGCTGCTGCCAATTTCGGTTTTCTCCCATTCTCTTCCTCTCTTATGCTAGTTATGTGTGTAGGGAAAATGTGGTTTAATAGAAAGATAAATGTATGGTAGGACCAATTTTGAATATGTTTTCATTTTTATCAGTATTGGATTAAGGCAAGAAGAGATACTTATCCTTTAGGGGAAGGCTATCGTGGATTTATATTCGCTCTTGATTAGGATGAACCATATCCTCCTCTAACCACCAAAGTGGCCGTGATTTAAATGTATGCATTTTAGTTATTGGTAAATGTCATTTATCCAACAATAAATTAGAAAGCTATATATCTTTGAGAGCTTCATGCTGATGATGAAGCTGGGCCTGTCAACAATCATTACCAGGTTTTCACCGTCACAGGGACGTTCTAACAACATGGCAACCAGATAACCTGAGAGCTTCCAAAATATCAGAAAAGGGAATGTTAGATCAATACGCTGCTGTGATTTTCACTTTTCTATATACACTACAACCTGATGGTCTAAAAATCCTTTAAGCTATATAGGTCCAGAGTACAGAAGTGACATTCAGGTATGTGCTTCAGTATATTCCCTTTAGATGCCTTCTTCTAATGAGGAAGGCATCTGCTGCCTCACACCAGACCTCAGCTGTTCCTTCAGTCTGTCTTTCACTGTCTTCACATGCCTCTTAAAAATCTTCTCCTTCACCAACTAGTAACTTTTACTTCATTTGCACTATCTATTTCTTCCTGAGTATTCTTTCTCAGCATTTGATTATTGGTTCCTTTCATTTCTTTCTAGTCTTTTCATCCAAGGCCAAAGCTATTTCCTCTTAGTCCCCAGACTAAACTTCTTACCCCTTTTGCTAACATTAAGATGCAAGTATTTGCTTTGCTTCATAGCTAAATTTTAGTTTACAGTTACAATTGCAAATCCCAAGCCTGCAGGGGCTATGCAAATAATACAAATGAGTGAAGTAGGCTGGGTTTAAGATAAAAAAATAGGAATCTAAAGAGCATATGCCCCTGGAAAAAGCATGCCCCACCTAAAGAACCTAAAGACATTTGATTTCTTTTTTTAATATCATGAAGGCCAAACAAAACACTACATGTTGACTGTATCCAGGCTTTAAGTTGCAACACCTAAGGTAAAGTACCTCATGCAATTCACAGCAAAGGGACATGATAAACTAAGAATTCCATTTTTTTGCCACAATCTGGGTTCTTTAGGAGGCGAAATTGTAAAGACAGCTGTGTATTATAAAAAGTTAGCATAAAATGTGTCCTTCAAAGTGGAATAAGACGCATGTTTCAGAAATTCAGAGAAAGGAATAATTAATTTCAATTAAGATACCAGGAAAGATTTGCCACTAGACCATAGCTAAAGAAAACAAAAGTTTATGGTGTTTGTTCAACTTCTAAAGATGTTCAGTGTCCAAAATGTATCATGGTTATAATGTTCAGTTTCTTTCTATCCATCTTCTGGGTAAATGTGAATTTTTTTTTTTTTTTTTTAGATTTTATTTCTTTGACAGAGAAAGAGAACACGAGCAGGGGGAATGGGAATGGGAGAAGCAGGCTTCCTACTGAGCAGGGAGCCCGATGCGGGGCTTGATGCCAGACTCGATCCCAGGATCCTGGGCTCATGACCTGAGCTGAAGGCAGACACTTAATGACTGAGCCACCCAGGCGCCCCAATAAATGTGAATTTTAGATGGTGTTTACTTCAGACTTCTCCCATAGTTTAGAGATAATTGTGAATGTTGATAGTTTTGAGTTTCTGTTTCTGTTTCTAATACTCTCGCATGTCAGTTTCTCTGTTACCCCAAAATACATTGAAATTCATACACATTGCCTCAACTGTCACCCACTACTATTTCACCAGTGTTAACATCTTTTTATCCATGTGGCAATTAGCACAGTTACAAAATATCACCAAGGCAACTAGTGGCCCATTACTTATGGCCCAAGAGTATATATCTCAACATATTTTTATTTATGTCTGCAATTGTCTAATAAACCTTCAAAGTATGACTAAATTTTACTAAATAGCTGTACCAGAGCCCAAATTTTCAAATATTTTCATGGCAAGTTTCTTGATATTCCAGTTAAAATGAGTCACTTAATTTAAGTAACCAAATTCCCAGTCCACCCCACTAAAAAAGCAAGCAAACAGAGACAAATGGGGTCCAGTCACCAAGAATCTGATGAAGGCTGTGGCATGCTCTGGGATAAACATATCTATGTGTATGTATCTACGTGTGTATATATATGCATATATATGTGTATATGTGTATATATATACATATGTGTATGTACACATATGTATATATATACATATGTGTGTATATATTATGTGTGTGTGTGTATATATATATACACACCAGAATCTTATATAATCCAGAGGGCTACCTTATCACGTTTCTTTGATGTACAATTCATCCCTTTAAATAACTCAGTTTGTTCACATTGCTCTCCCTCCTCCCCTCCCCAGAGGATCCTGGCACTATTGGCCGAGCTTTCCCTACCTTTAGTTCATCTCAAAATGTCTTTGACTCATACATGTGGATTCAGCCAGATAACAAAGATGGGTATTGGAGTGGGAGGATGTGAAACCTTCACATGTCTCTGCATGTGTCCTGAATGTATATAAGCATAAATGTCAGTGCATTCCTGAGCATTTATTCCCCCAAATAAATAATTTGAAATGATAGCTACAATGCTGTGAGTTTTCCAGTGTTTAATACTTGCTGTGCTCTGTCCTGAACACATGATCTCATTTAATTCTCGTAATAATCCTGTAAGATAACAATCATTATCTCAATTTCAAAGATTGAAATTGAGGCTTAGCAGAATTAAGTAACTTGCCCAAGATTATGCAGCTAGGAAGTGGAGACAGGATTATTAAATCAAGGTTGTTCTAGCCACAAAAGTCTGATCTTAACCATTGTTTTATGCATCTCCTGGTCCCTGAATCCTAAGAGAACTGACTACAAATCCAAATTAGTCTTGAGGGATCAGGGCTCTGTGCTGACCCTGAGATCTTCTGATTTTAGAAAATATCTGCAAGCGGTTGTGGCTTTTAACTAGTGGGCTGAGATAAACATCTGATAAGACTTCAAAAGTCTGTGGAGGGACATAGTCATTTAAATAAGTATTGTCTAATGTAACAAATTATTAATGTGATATGTAAATTCAGAAATTATTTCCAAAGGTCAGTATTTGAAGACTTATTCTATATCTATTATGTACATGGCATGCCATATTTCCCATCTCAAATTTTGTGTGGATGGTTAGAGAGACAATATCTTTATGGAGACAAGAGAACACAGTATTGAAAGAAAATCAGAACAGCAGAGTAAGATAACAAAGATGACTTAAGACATACTTCAGAGTCAAGATGAAAAAGCAAAGAGTGAACCTATAATAATAGTGGGGTTTTGCATTAGTGTATTAATTTAATTATATATATTACATATTGATTTATATTTATTTTAATTTATTTATTTTAATTTATTATATATATATTTTAATATATTTTTCATTTTTTTATAAACATATAATGTATTATTAGCCCCAGGGGTACAGGTCTGTGAATCACAAGATTTACATACTTCACAGTACTCACCATAGCACATACCCTCCCCAATGTCCATATTACCACCACCCTCTCCCTACCCCCTCCCCTGGCAACACTCAGTTTGTTTTGTGAGATTAAAAGTCTCTTATGGTTTGTCTCCCTCCCGATCCCATCCTGTTTCATTTATTTTATATATATATATATATATATATATATATATATATATATATATAAAGTATATATATTATATATATATTTATTTATTTTTATTTATTTTATATATCAAATATAAATATATAATTTATATATAAGGAAAGAGAAAGCGAGAGAAAGGAATAGTATGTCCCTCTCAAAGATCAGTAATGAAGAGCTGTTTAAAAGTTTAAAAAGTTTAAAAGTAAACTATTCTAGTGAAGCATAGTAGACATAGAGTAAAATAAACAAATCATAAGTATAAATTGATAAATTTTGACAACCCATATCAAGAAATAGAACATTCCCAGTACCCCAGAAGCTACTTCAAACCCATCTTCAGTCACTAAGTCCTTCCCCCCAAAGTGATCCTGAAGTAGAGCATCCTGAAGCTGTACCACAATATATTAGTTGTACTTTTCTTAGCTTTATATACATGAAAACTTATTTATTATTTTACAACTGGATTTCTTACTTTGTTCAATATTATGTTTGTAAGTTTTTCCACAATTTTGACTATAGCAATAATTTATTCATTTCCATTTCTATGCAGTGTTCTCTTGCATGACTTTTACCAGAGTTTGTCCATTTTGCAGGTTACAGGGTTAAGTTGAGCATATTAAGAGTTCACTCTTTTTTATTACTTAGTAAACTTCCAATGTTTGGGTATACTATAATTTTTTAAAACCACTTGTTTGTGGATGGACATTTGAGCTATTTCTAATTTGAATCTGTTATAAATAAAGCTGCTATAAATATTCACATGCATATGCTTTTATTTCTTTTGGCTAAGAACCTAGTTGTGGAATAGGTAGGACCTAATGGTAGGTATCTGTTTAATTCTTTAAGAATTTATCAAACTGTTTTGCAGACTGTTTGTACCATTTAACATTCTTACTAGCAGCATATGAGAGTTCCAGGTGCTTCACATCCTCACCTACACTTGGTACAAACCACTTTTCAACTACAGCCATTCCAGTGGGTATCTGATTTTGATTTTAATTTTCACTTCCCTGGTGACAAAGATTTTGAGCAATTTTTCATTGTTTATTTACCATTCGTATATCTTCTTTTGTAATTCCCTGGTTTTCATTAGATTTTCTCACTATTGAGTTGTAAGTGTTCTTTATATAAACTAGATACAAGTCCTTTATTGGATGCATGATTTATAAATATTTCCATATCATATATATTTCTTAATTTATGAAAAACTGTTGTTGCTGTCTTATGACAATTTATTTTTATATAACAATTCAGTAATCTGCATAAGGTCTAATATCATTTTTTTAATTCAAATATTGTTTCTGTAAATTATTTTTGATATTTTAATTTACTATATATCATCCATGAAGCACAATGATTACATTTTTTCCAGTCTTTATATATTTTATTTATTTTATTGCACTGGCTAAAATTCCCTGAAATAATGTTGAATAGAAGCAGTGATATTTGGGATCATTTGTTCATATTTTCAATATTTCACTATTAAGTATGATGTTTGCTATATATTTGTATTAGACTATTCATTATCATATTAAAGAAGATTTCTTCTATTTTAGCTTAGTAAGAGATTTATAATGTGCGCATGTTAAATTCAGTCAAATGCTTTTTCTGTATATATAAAGATGACCATATGACTGCAGCAGGACACAACAGAAATGAATGTTTGTATGACTGTATTATAAAGGGTGAATCTTACTTTATATAATTATATTTTAATAGAAACAAAGTAACTCGAGAACTATCTTAAAGGCAGTCACTACTATTTTTCAACTTGTTTGTAAAAATGTATCTATGTATGACCTAAGTTTCTCAGACTTCACAAGCCTGTAGGACTAGTGGCATTACTCTCTCTGCATTTCACTGGTCCTCACCATGAACTTCTTGCCTTACTACCTAACTCCCAGCAGCAAAGTCCCCAGGGGCCTCTTGAACATACTATTTCTATGAAGCACTTTCTGCCCCTCAACAGTAAAAATGTCATAGTAGAGTTGCCAGATTCAGCACATAAAATACAAGATTACAAGTTAAATTTGAATTTCAGACAAACCACAAATAATCTTCATGATGCAATATCTATGGTGTTCAGTGGTGAGGCTGAGAGTAAGCAGTCTTCCTTGTTACCCTTCAACATATATAATTCAGTATACAGGTACAAAACCTTACGTCCCACTGTTGTACAGGGTTTTCAGTAAGGGAGTTCTTTCTGCACCATCTTAACATCCTGTCTGCTTGGCATGGGGCATGGTGATTCTGTGGACCCCACTGAAAGGACAGTCACCATCCTCTCCTCATAATAATCCCCCACTCCCACTGAGAAATTTTGTCCCCTTTGGTTGGACCTGCTTAACCATACACACACAACCAGACACTAACATGTCTGAGTATAGGTAAGGCTTCCCCTGGAAAACTTTTATAACCATAAACACATAGAGACAGGGTTTGGAAAAACAAACAAACAGTTTAACCCTTAATTGTGTTAACCTGAATGATTGGCCCCTCTGTGAAGTTGCAGAATAAATTGCTTTATTTAGATGCAAATGTTGGAAGAGGGTTAACACTGAGAAGGACATCCCAGCCAAATCTGTTCAACATTGACTCCTGTCTTTTTGTCAGATAATTTCCAGTGGCTCAGCCAGCCAACCACTGTGAAAGCGGAGGACATGAAAAAGGGCTTTCAGTGAGAGCTTATCAAACTGAGAACAAATGCAAGCTGAGCTTTAAAGATAGGACAGATTTCAGGACCCTCCAGAGGTGTGAGACTAAGATCTGCCTGTGTTTATAGTCTTTACCTCTTGGTTTCACCGTTGTTTTCTACTAGTTCAGCTTGACATGTGGAACACTACTCCTTCCCAGGGTTCTGAACTCACAAACATCTGAGAAGAGTTGTGTTCATCAAAAAATCATATACACTTGCTCATAGAGATACCTCTTTTTACATGGACCACTGATTATAGCTGGCAATGCCTTAGAAAACCAAGGCCAAAGATACTTTTGATGCCCAGGTTTCTGATGTTTTCCGTGACCAAGTAATTTCCTGGAACACTATCACCAATGCCCCAGTCCCTACAACTGCCCCTAAGTTGAACCCACATATCCCTCTTGCTAATCTATCTCTATACCTAAAAACTTGCATTCTTATATCCTTAACCCCCCACTTTAAGAACAAAAGTAGGTGTTTCTTTGTTTGTTTATTTTTTTTTAATTTTTTAATTTTTTCAGCATAACAGTATTCATTATTTTTGTACCACACCCAGTGCTCCATGCAATCCGTGCCCTCTACAATACCCACCACCTGGTGCCCCCAACCTCCCAACCCCCACCCCTTCAAAATTCTCAGATCGTTTTTCAGAGTCCATAGTCTCTCATGGTTCACCTCCCCTTCCAATTTCCCTCAACTCCCTTCTCCTCTCCATCTCCCCTTGTCCTTCATGCTATTTGTTATGCTCCACAATAAGTGAAACCATATGATAATTGACTCTCTCTGCTTGACTTATTTCACTCAGAATAATCTCTTCCAGTCCTGTCCATGTTGCTACAAAACTTGGGTATTCATCCTTTTATTTTTTTTTTTTTACAGCTTTATAAACATATATTTTTATCCCCAGGGGTACAGGTCTGCGAATCGCCAGGTTTACACACTTCACAGCACTCACCATAGCACATACCCTCCCCAATATCCATAACCCCACCCCCCTCTCCCAACCCCCTCCCCCCATCAACCCTCAGTTTGTTTTGTGAGATTAAGAGTCACTTATGGTTTGTCTCCCTCCCAATCCCATCTTGTTTCATACTCTTCTCCTACCCACTCAACCCCCCATGTTGCATCTCCTCTCCCTCATATCAGGGAGATCATATGATAGTTGTCTTTCTCCAATTGACTTATTTCGCTAAGCATGATACCCTCTAGTTCCATCCACGTCATAGCAAATGGCAAGATTTCATTTCTTTTGATGGCTGCATAGTATTCCATTGTGTATATATACCACATCTTCTTTATCCATTCGTCTGTTGATGGACATCTAGGTTCTTTCCATAGTTTGGCTATTGTAGACATTGCTGCTATAAACATTCGGGTGCACGTGCCCCTTGGGATCACTACGTTTGTATCTTTAGGGTAAATACCCAGCAGTGCAATTGCAGGTTCATAGGATAGTTCTATTTTCAACATTTTGAGGAACCTCCATGCTGTTTTCCAGAGTGGTTGCACCAGCTTGCATTCCCACCAACAGTGTAGGAGCGTTCTCCTTTCTCCGCATCCTTGCCAGCATCTGTCATTTCCTGACTTGTTAATTTTAGCCATTCTGACTGGTGTGAGGTGATATCGCATGGTGGTTTTGATAGGTATTTCCCTGATGCCGAGTGATATGGAGCACTTTTTCAGTGTCTCTTGGCCATCTGGATGTCGTCTTTGCAGAAATGTCTGTTCATGTCCTCTGCCCATTTCTTGATTGGATTATTTGTTCTTTGGGGGTTGAGTTTGCTAAGTTCTTTATAGATTTTGGACACTAGCCCTTTATCTGATATGTCATTTGCAAATATCTTCTCCCATTCTGTCAGTTGTCTTTTGGTTTTGTTCACTGTTTCCTTTGCTGTGCAAAAGCTTTTGATCTTGATAAAATCCCAAAAGTTCATTTTTGCCCTTGCTTCTCTTGCCTTTGGCGATGTTCCTAGGAAGATGTTGCTGCGGCTGAGGTCGAAGAGGTTGCTGCCTGTGTTCTCCTCGAGGATTTTGATGGATTCCTTTCTCACATTGAGATCCTTCATCCATTTTGAGTCTATTTTCGTGTGTGGTGTAAGGAAATGATCCAATTTCATTTTTCTGCATGTGGCTGTCCAATTTTCCCAACACCATTTATTGAAGAGGCTGTCTTTTTTCCATTGGACATTCTTTCCTGCTTTGTCGAAGATGAGTTGACCATAGAATTGAGGGTCCATTTCTGGGCTCTCTATTCTGTTCCATTGATCTATGTGTCTGTTTTTGTGCCAGTACCATGCTGTCTTGATGATGACAGCTTTGTAATAGAGCTTGAAGTCCGGAAATGTGATGCCACCAACTTTGGCTTTCTTTTTCAATATTCCTTTGGCTATTCGAGGTCTTTTCTGGTTCCATATAAATTTTAGGATTCTTTGTTCCATTTCTTTGAAAAAAATGGATGGTACTTTGATAGGAATTGCATTAAATGTGTACATTGCTTTAGGTAGCATAGACACTTTCACAATATTTATTCTTCCAATCCAGGAGCATGGAACATTTTTCCATTTCTTTGTGTCTTCCTCAATTTCTTTCATGAGTACTTTATAGTTTTCTGTGTATAGATTCTTAGTCTCTTCGGTTAGGTTTATTCCTAGGTATCTTATAGTTTTGGGTGCAATTGTAAATGGGATGGACTCCTTAATTTCTCTTTCTTCTGTCTTATGTTGGTGTAGAGAAATGCAACTGATTTCTGTGCATTGATTTTATATCCTGACACTTTACTGAATTCCTGTACAAGTTCTAGCAGTTTTGGAGTGGAGTCTTTTGGGTTTTCCACATATAGTATCATATCATCTGCAAAGAGTGATAGTTTGACTTCTTCTTTGCCGATTTGGATGCCTTTAATTTCCTTTTGTTGTCTGATTGCTGAGGCTAGGACTTCTAGTACTATGTTGAATAGCAGTGGTGATAACGGACATCCCTGCCGTGTTCCTGACCTTAGCGGAAAAGCTTTCAGTTTTTCTCGATTGAGAATGATATTTGCGGTGGGTTTTTCATAGATGGCTTTGATAATATTGAGGTATGTGCCGTCTATCCCTACACTTTGAAGAGTTTTGATCAGGAAGGGATGCTGTACTTTGTCAAATGCTTTTTCAGCATCTATGGAGAGTATCATATGGTTCTTGTTCTTTCTTTTATTAATGTGTTGTATCACATTGATTGATTTGCAGATGTTGAACCAACCTTGCAGCCCTGAAATAAATCCCACTTGGTCGTGGTGAATAATCCTTTTAATGTACTGTTGAATCCTATTGGCTAGTATTTTGGCGAGAATTTTTGCATCTGTGTTCATCAAGGATATTGGTCTGTAGTTCTCTTTTTTGTTGGGATCCTTGTCTGGTTTTGGGATCAAGGTGATGCTGGCCTCATAAAATGAGTTTGGAAGTTTTCCTTCTATTTCTATTTTTTGGAACAGTTTCAGGAGAATAGGAATTAGTTCTTCTTTAAATGTTTGGTAGAATTCCCCCGGGAAGCTGTCTGGCCCTGGGCTTTTGTTTGTTTGGAGATTTTTGATGACTGTTTCAATCTCCTTACTGATTATGTGTCTGTTCAGGCTTTCTATTTCTTCCTGGTTCAGTTGTGGTAGTTTATATGTCTCTAGGAATGCATCCATTTCTTTTAGATTGTCAAATTTGTTGGCGTAGAGTTGCTCATAGTATGTTCTTATAATTGTCTGTATTTCTTTGGTGTTCGTTGTGATCTCTCCTCTTTCATTCATGATTTTATTTATTTGGGTCCTTTCTCTTTTCTTTTTGATAAGTCTGGCCAGGGGTTTATCAATCTTATTAATTCTTTCAAAGAACCAGCTCCTAGTTTCGTTGATTTGTTCTATTGTTTTTTTTGTTTCTATTTCATTGATTTCTGCTCTAATCTTTATGATTTCTCTTCTCCTGCTGGGTTTAGGGTTTCTTTCTTGTTCTTTCTCCAGCTCCTTTAGGTGTAGGGTTAGGTTGTGTACCTGAGACCTTTCTTGTTTCTTGAGAAAGGCTTGTACCGCTATATATTTTCCTCTCAGGACTGCCTTTGTTGTGTCCCACAGATTTTGAACCGTTGTGTTTTCATTATCCTTTGGTTCCATTAATTTTTTCAATACTTCTTTAATTTCCTGGTTGACCCATTCATTCTTTAGAAGGATGGTGTTTAGTCTCCATGTATTTGGGTTCTTTCCAAATTTCCTCTTGTGATTGAGTTCTAGCTTTAGAGCATTGTGGTCTGAAAATATGCAGGGAATTATCCCAATCTTTTGATACCGGTTGAGACTTGATTTAGGACCAAGAATGGGATCTATTCTGGAGAATGTTCCATGTGCACTAGAGAAGAATGTGTATGCTGTTGCTTTGGGATGAAATGTTCTGAATATATCTGCGATGTCCATCTGGCCCAGTGTGTCATTTAAGGCCTTGATTTCCTTGTTGATCTTTTGCTTGGATGATCTGTCCATTTCAGTGAGGGGAGTGTTAAAATCCCCTACTATTATTGTATTCTTGTCGATGTGTTTCTCTGATTTTGTTATTAATTGGTTTATATAGTTGGCTGCTCCCACGTTAGGGGCATAGATATTTAAAATTGTTAGATCTTCTTGTTGGACAGACCCTTTGAGTATGATATAGTGTCCTTCCTCATCTCTTATTATAGTCTTTGGCTTAAAATCTAATTGATCTGATATAAGGATTGCCACTCCTGCTTTCTTCTGATGTCCATTAGCATGGTAAATTCTTTTCCACCCCCTCACTTTAAACCTGGAGGTGTCTTCGGGTTTAAGATGAGTTTCTTGTAGGCAACATATAGATGGGTTTTGTTTTTTTATCCATTCTGATACCCTGTGTCTTTTGATTGGGGCATTTGGCCCATTAACATTCAGGGTAAGTATTGAGAGAGATGAATTTAGTGCCATTGTATTGCCTGTAAGGTGACTGTTATTGTATATTGTCTCTGTTTCTTTCTGATCTACTACTTTGAGGGTCTCTCTTTGCTTAGAGGACCCCTTTCAATATTTCCTGTAGAGCTGGTTTGGTATTTGCAAATTCTTTCAGTTTTTGTTTGTCCTGGAAGCTTTTAATCTCTCCTTCTATTTTCAATGATAGCCTAGCTGGATATAGTATTCTTGGCTGCATGTTTTTCTCATTTAGTACTCTGAATATATCATGCCAGCTCTTTCTGGCCTGCCAGGTCTCTGTGGATAAGTCTGCTGCCAATCTAATATTTTTACCATTGTACGTTACAG
Source organism: Lutra lutra (assembly GCF_902655055.1). NCBI lineage: Eukaryota > Metazoa > Chordata > Mammalia > Carnivora > Mustelidae > Lutra > Lutra lutra. The sequence goes on along the minus strand of NC_062279.1, from coordinate 43,556,101 downwards.
ACTTCTTTTCCCAGGCTGCTTTCAGGATCTTTTCTTTGTCACTAAGACTTGTAAATTTTACTATTATGTGATGGGGTGTGGACCTATTCTTATTGATCTTGAGGGGGCTTCTCTGAACCTCTTGAATTTTGATGCTTGTTCCCTTTGCCATATTGGGGAAATTCTCTCCAATAATTCTCTCCAATATACCTTCTGCTCCCCTCTCTGTTTCCGCTTCTTCTGGAATCCCAATTATTCTAATGTTGTTTCGTCTTATGGTGTCACTTATCTCTTGAATTCTCCCCTCGTGGTCCAGTAGCTGTTTGTCCCTCTTCTGCTCAGATTCTTTATTCTCTGTCATTTGGTCTTCTATATCGCTAATTCTTTCTTCTGCCTCATTTATCCTAGCAGTGAGAGCCTCCATTTTTTTTTTTTTGAGAGCCTCCATTTTTGATTGCACCTCATGAATAGCTTTTTTTATTTCAACTTGGTTAGATTTTAGTTCTTTTATTTCTCCAGAAAGGGCTTTTATATCTCCTGAGAGGGTTTTTTAAATATCTTCCATGCCTTTTTCAAGCCCGGCTAGAACCTTGAGTATCGTCATTCTGAACTCTAGATCTGACATATTACCAATGTCTGTATTGATTAGGTCCCTAGCCTCTGGTACTGCCTCTTGTTCTTTTTTTTTGTTGTGAATTTTTCCGCCTTGTCATTTTGTCCAGATAAGAGTTTATGAAGGAGCAAGTAAAATACTAAAAGGGTGGCCTTAACCCCAGGAAAATATGCTTTAGCCAAACCAGAAGAGATCCCAAATTGTGAGGGCGGAGAAAGGGGATAAAAAGGGGTTCAAAAAGAAAAAAAAGAAAAAAAAAAGAAACTATTTAAAAAAAGAAAGCCGATAAAGAAAAAATATAAAAAGAGGAAAAAAAATATATATATATTAGATAAGCTATTTAAAAAACGTTAAAAAAGAAAACGGTAAAAGTTAAAAAAATTTAGTAGAAGAAGAGAAAAAGAAAAAAAAGTGAAAAAGAAAAAAAAATTAAATTAACTGCAAGGCTAAAAAATCATGGGGAGAAAGCCATGAGTTCCGTGCTTTGCTTTCTTCTCCTCTGGAATTCTGCCGCTCTCCTTGGTATTGAAACAGCACTCCTCAGTAGGTGAACTTGGTCCTGGCTGGGTTTCCCGTTGATCTTCTTGGGGAGGGGCCTGTTGTAGTGATTCTCAAGCGTCTTTGCCCCAGGCGGAGTTGCACCGCCCTTATCCGGGGCCGCGCTGAGTAGCTGAGTAATCTGCTCGGGTTTGCTTTCAGGAGCTTTTGTTCCCTGAGCGCTTTCCGTAGAGTTCCGGAGGACGGGAATGAAGATGGTGGCCTCCCGGTCTCCGGCCAGGAGGAGCCGAGAGCCCGGGGCCCCACTCCTCAGTGCACCCTCAGAGAACAGCGCCCAATGACTCCCGTCACCCTGGCCTCTGGCCGCGGTCCGAGCTGACCGAGCCTGCGACCAGTTCAAGACAACCCCGAGCTGAGAGTCACTCCTCGGCTCTGTCTCTGTAGCCGGCTTCCCCATTCTAATACCGGTAAGCTCTGTGACACTCAGACACCCCCAATCCTTCTGCGACCCTGCGGGACCTGAGGCCGCGCTGACCCCGCCTGGGCTTCCAGTTAAGCCTCTGGAGCGATGTCCCTCAGTGGAACAGACTTTTAAAAGTCCTGATTTTGCTCCGTTGCTCCGCCACTCGCCGGCAGCTGGCCCCTCCCCCCGCAGTCTATCTTCCCGTCGCTTTGGATTCACTTTTCCGCCAGTCCTACCTTTCAGATAGTGGTTGATTTTCTGTTTCTAGAATTGCTGTTCTTCTTCTCTTCAATCTCCCGTTGGATTTGTAGGTGTTTGCAATCTTTAGATAAGCTATTTAGCTGATCTCCCGCTACCTGAAGTAGTCTCAGCCTGCTACTTCTCCGCCATCTTGACTCCTCCCTCTGTTTGTTTGTTTCTTAATAGTCCCTAGAGTTTGCAAAGAGCTTTTCCACATATTATCTCATTTAATCCTCAGCACCCTACTAGAAGAGAGGTATTATCTGCATTTTTTATATTAGAAGTTTGGTGCTCACAGAGGTTAATGAGCTTGCTCAGGTTGAGAGTTGGGACCCAACGACCCTGAGTAAGCCCATTAAACTTTTTATACCCAAAAAGAGGCCTCATAGTAGGGATCAGCACTGGTACCTTCCTTAGCACCTACAGTGTTTCAAATACATTTGAGCCAATATTTTAACTTTCTTTTCAAAAAGAAGACCTAGTGATCTCGGGCTTGTATTCCTGTTTATTAGCAACCAATTGTGCCTAAACAGCAGCTGCCTGCTATTCAGAATGTAAACTCCAGTCTGTCCCAGTGCCCACCACTCCTCATGGTATCCCTGGCACTGAGACTGAGAGTTAGCTACCATTTATTATGACACTCAGACTACTATTTATCCTCTAAGAAAGTCATACGTCTTTGTATTTATGATTCTATTGAAATTAGGACAAGTGGCAAGACATATTGAGAGGGCCTCATGTATTCAGAAAAACAGAGTTTTGTTTTTTTTGTTTTGTTTTTTTTTTTTTTTTTGTAGGTAAAGTCTAGGCTCACATGTTGACCACAAAAACCTGCCCAGTTACCTTCTCATGTCTCAGGAAACTGCCGGGCTCCTGCAAGCATGTGAAAATATAGTCTTTGCATCACACCAGGCTGGCTCCTGAGCAATTGCAGGAAGTTCATGTGGGGCCTCTAGGTCTCCCGACTCTCCCCACTTCAGTAAGGTGTACACTAACCTTCGCATACATTGCATCACTAGCAACCCATCATTTTCAAAATGAAGTCCAATGATGTTAAAAATTACAGACCAACACCTTTCCTCATTAGACGAGCCGGCCATAAGGCTCTCAAATCTAGCTGCAGCCCAGATGAACTCAACTCAGCCTAATTCAATTTAGTTCAATTCAACTGAGTACGTATATGTTGCATGTCTTCTAAATATGAGGGAGTATGCTTATCCAATGGGAGGAAAAGAGAGATAACAGAATGTTCCTCAGAGTGCTTGAACTTGACAAATGAGGATGAGTCTCAAACTCAAAGAACTCAAGTGAAGGAGGAAGTCATGTTCATTAAAGACAGGAGTTTTTAGGGCTCTGAGAAGGAAGATAGTACTTTCAGTTGGCCTACGAGCTCTGCCTTCAGTCCTTAGCTGACCAATTATTTCACAACCACCTAACACCTTGTACGAGTCCAGCACCACACAATCGCTATCCCTTTCCTCCTGTCAGCATGCAGCTTTGGTGTGGCCTTTTGCTTTTCTGTCATCCCTCTGATCTGCCCCTTTCATTAGCCTTGCCTGGTCTCCTCAGCTCATAGTGGCCCCTCCCAGTTGTTCACAAACAGTGAGGGGTACATCTGGTGTGAATTTTGAATTACCTCTCAACAGTCTGTGCTGGACTCTCTGCTTTAATCCACACAGAAGTTGCTGGAGCACAGCGAATACATCATACATGCTTCTGCCTCTCTAATGTTGAAAACAGATTATAACTCCAATAAAAATGCATTGGTTTATTCATTACACTCAAAACAAATCTGTATAGACACAAACATCTTCCATTCTGATTGAGACAGCATTTTTTTCTCCAGGATTCTTTCTTGAGTCAAACAGATATGACAACCCACTATGCTGCTCTTCTAAAAATAAACCTCCAAATCTTGGGAACCACATATGGTATGCATCTTTCCAAGGCCTCCAAGGTCCTGGTTCTTTTCTCTGCTTGGGTTACCAGAATGCTAGCAGTACAGAATTACAGACTTACTCTGTGTAAGTGCCACATTTTATTCTACTGGGGATAAAACACTAGATAAACAGTTTCTCTCCTTTTTTTTCCCCCCTTCCTTCCTTGACCACAATGGCAGTTATACTTGAAAATCCCAAGCCAATTTGAATGGGTATATTATAGGCATGGAGTGGCAGTATATGTTCAGAGCAACATGCAGCATTAGCTCAAAACAATCTACTCTTCCAAATGTTCTTCATGTGGAGCTTTCAACTCTCACCATAGAATTTCCTCCCATGAGGGTCAATATATGTAAAAATAAGAGAGAGAAAGAAAGCATGCTGTGGAAGACTGATTTCAAGAGAGACGGTCACACAACATCTTAAAGAGAAGAAAGTAGGGAGATGAAGATGTCAGGGAGTAAAGAAATGTCTTGCCTTAAAGCCATTAGGGACCAGAGGATGAGCTACAGATGGAATGAGTTATGATTGGCAGGCCAGGAGATAGATTCAGGAACTGAGTACATTAAAACAGACATTAAAACACACCTACAAGAGCCAGGAACAACTGGATACTGATCAAGTTTTAGAATTAATTAAAACATGGATCTCAGAGTCAGGGGCAGTCTCTCTCCCCATTTTTTTTTTATCCATTTAGTGATAAAGTCAGTCATAGCGTTCTTTGAACCCAGAGAAGTGAAGAGACTTAATTAAGTTGAGTGTAGCAGAGAGGGTAGGATTCATGAAATGTTTTATTGGCTCCTGGCATTTTGTGGCCACTGTGCAGTTAGCTGGGGCCTGTAACGATCTCTGGCCAGTGAAATGTGAGTCTTCATCACTTCTAGGCTGAGGCAACGAAAAGCCTTGTGCAACTCTCTGGTCTCTCTCTTCATTCTCCATTCCAGATTGGGTAGCTACAACATGGTAACACTCCTGCCAGTCTGGATCCTTGAGTTACTGTGTGAGTAGAACCCTACTAGCCCACTCTGGGCACATGGCAAGATTAAAAAACAAACTTTTATTCTGTCAAGACACTGAAAATTTGGGAATGTTTATTATTGTGCAGAATGTAGTCTATCTTGAGAACTACAACAGACCCAAATCCAGGAATGGCATGTTAGCGAGAGAATGAAGGAGCTTCACTCTAAATCAAGAGAGCTTCTTCAATAATTGACTTATTTAATCATTAACACATTCTTTTTTTTTTTTTTTGGTTGATAATTTTTTTTAATTTTATTTTTTATAAACATATATTTTTATCCCCAGGGGTACAGGTCTGCGAATCGCCAGGTTTACACACTTCACAGCACTCACCATAGCACATACCATCCCCATTGTCCACAATCCCACCCCCCCTCCCAAACTCCCTCCCCCCATCAACCCTCAGTTTGTTTTGTGAGATTAAGAGTCACTTGTGGTTTGTCTCCCTCCCAATTCCATCTTGTTTCATTTACTCTTCTCCTACCCCCTTAACCCCCCATGTTGCATCTCCTCTCCCTCATATCAGGGAGATCATATGATAGTTGTCTTTCTCCAATTGACTTATTTCCCTAAGCATGATACCCTCTAGTTCCATCCACGTCGTCGCAAATGGCGAGATTTCACTTCTTTTGATGGCTGCATAGTATTACATTGTGTATATATACCACATGTTCTTTATCCATTTGTCTGTAGATGGACATCTAGGTTCTTTCCATAGTTTGGCTATTGTAGACATTGCTGCCATAAACATTCGGGTACACGTGCCCCTTCAGATCACAACGTTTGTATCATTAGGGTAAATACCCAGCAGTGCAAATGCTGGGTCATAGGGTGGTTCTATTTTCAACATTTTGAGGAACCTCCATGCTGTTTTCCAGAGTGGTTGCACCAGCTTGCATTCCCACCAAGAGTGTAGGAGGGTTCCCCTTTCTCCGCATCCTCGCCAGCATCTGTCATTTCCTGACTTGTGATTTTAGCCATTCTGACTGGTGTGAGGTGATATCTCATGGTGGTTTTGATAGGTATTTCCCTGATGCTGAGTGATATGGAGCACTTTTTCATGTGTCTCTTGGCCATCTGGATGTCTTCTTTGCAGAAATGTCTGTTCATGTCCTCTGCCCATTTCTTGATTGGATTATTTGTTCTTTGGGTGTTGAGTTTGCTAAGTTCTTTATAGATTTTGGACACTAGCCCTTTATCTGATATGTCATTTGCAAATATCTTCTCCCATTCTGTCAGTTGTCTTTTGGTTTTGTTCACTGTTTCCTTTGCTGTGCAAAAGCTTTTGATCTTGATAAAATCCCAATAGTTCATTTTTGCCCTTGCTTCCCTTGCCTTTGGCGATGTTCCTAGGAAGATGTTGCTGCGGCTGAGGTCGAAGAGGTTGCTGCCTGTGTTCTCCTCGAGGATTTTGATGGATTCCTTTCTCACATTGAGATCCTTCATCCATTTTGAGTCTATTTTCGTGTGTGGTGTAAGGAAATGATCCAATTTCATTTTTCTGCATGTGGCTGCCCAATTTTCCCAACACCATGTATTGAAGAGGCTGTCTTTTGTCCATTGGACATTCTTTCCTGCTTTGTCGAAGATGAGTTGACCATAGAGTTGAGGGTCCATTTCTGGGCTCTCTATTCTGTTCCATTGATCTATGTGTCTGTTTTTGTGCCAGTACCATGCTGTCTTGATGATGACAGCTTTGTAATAGAGCTTGAAGTCCGGAATTGTGATGCCACCAACTTTGGCTTTCTTTTTCAATATTCCTTTGGCTATTCGAGGTCTTTTCTGGTTCCATATAAATTTTAGGATTCTTTGTTCCATTTCTTTGAAAAAAATGGATGGTACTTTGATAGGAATTGCATTAAATGTGTAGATTGCTTTAGGTAGCATAGACATTTTCACAATATTTATTCTTCCAATCCAGGAGCATGGAACATTTTTCCATTTCTTTGTGTCTTCCTCAATTTCTTTCATGAGTACTTTATAGTTTTCTGAGTATAGATTCTTAGTCTCTTCGGTTAGGTTTATTCCTAGGTATCTTATAGTTTTGGGTGCAATTGTAAATGGGATGGACTCCTTAATTTCTCTTTCATCTGTCTTGTTGTTGGTGTAGAGAAATGCAACTGATTTCTGTGCATTGATTTTATATCCTGACACTTTACTGAATTCCTGTACAAGTTCTAGCAGTTTTGGAGTGGAGTCTTTTGGGTTTTCCACATATAGTATCATATCATCTGCGAAGAGTGATAGTTTGACTTGTTCTTTGCCGATTTGGATGCCTTTAATTTCCTTTTGTTGTCTGATTGCTGAGGCTAGGACTTCTAGTACTATGTTGAATAGCAGTGGTGATAATGGAGAATCCCTGTCATGTTCCTGACCTTAGCGGAAAAGCTTTCAGTTTTTCTCCATTGAGAATGATATTTGCGGTGGGTTTTTCATAGATGGCTTTGATAATATTGAGGTATGTGCCGTCTATCCCTACACTTTGAAGAGTTTTGATCAGGAAGGGATGCTGTACTTTGTCAAATGCTTTTTCAGCATCTATGGAGAGTATCATATGGTTCTTGTTCTTTCTTTTATTAATGTGTTGTATCACATTGATTGATTTGTGGATGTTGAACCAACCTTGCAGCCCTGGAATGAATCCCACGTGGTCGTGGTGAATAATCCTTTTAATGTACTGTTGAATCCTATTAGCTATATTTTGGCGAGAATTTTTGCATCTGTGTTCATCAAGGATATTGGTCTGTAGTTCTCTTTTTTGTTGGGATCCTTGTCTGGTTTTGGGATCAAGGTGATGCTGGCCTCATAAAAAGAGTGTGGAAGTTTTCCTTCCATTTCTATTTTTTGGAACAGTTTCAGGAGAATAGGAATTACTTCTTCTTTAAATGTTTGGTAGAATTCCCCTGGGAAGCCATCTGGCCCCGGGTTTTTGTTTGTTTGGAGATTTTTGATGACTGTCTCAATCTCCTTACTGATTATGTGTCTGTTCAGGCTTTCTATTTCTTCCTGGTTCAGTTGTGGTAGTTTATATGTGTCTAGGAATGCATCCATTTCTTCCAGATGTCAAATTTGTTGGCATAGAGTTGCTCATAATATGATCTTATAATTGTCTGTATTTCTTTGGTGTTCGTTGTGATCTCTCCTCTTTCATTCATGATTTTATTTATTTGAGTCCTTTCTCTTTTCTTTTTGATAAGTCTGGCCAGGGGTTTATCAATCTTATTAATTCTTTCAAAGAACCAGCTCCTAGTTTCGTTGATTTGTTCTATTGTTTTTTTGGTTTCTATTTCATTGATTTCTGCTCTAATATTGATGATTTCTCTTCTCCTGCTGGGTTTAGGGTTTCTTTCTTGTTCTTTCTCCAGCTCCTTTAGGTGTAGGGTTAGGTTGTGTACCTGAGACCTTTCTTGTTTCTTGAGAAAGGCTTGTAACGCTATATATTTTCCTCTCAGGACGGCCTTTGTTGTGTCCCACAGATTTTGAACCGTTGTGTTTTCATTATCATTTGGTTCCATGAATTTTGTCAAATCTTCTTTAATTTCCTGGTTGACCCATTCATTCTTTAGAAGGATGCTGTTTAGTCTCCATGTATTTGGGTTCTTTCCAAATTTCCTCTTGTGATTGAGTTCTAGCTTTAGAGCATTGTGGTCTGAAAATATGCAGGGAATGATTCCAATCTTTTGATAACGGTTGAGACCTGATTTAGGACCGAGAATGTGATCTATTCTGGAGAATGTTCCATGTGCACTAGAGAAGAATGTGTATTCTGTTGCTTTGGGATGAAATGTTCTGTATATATCTGTGATGTCCATCTGGCCCAGTGTGTCATTTAAGGCCTTGATTTCCTTGTTGATCTTTTGGTTGGATGATCTGTCCATTTCAGTGAGGGGAGTGTTAAAGTCCTGTACTATTATTGTATTCTTGTCTATGTGTTTCTTTGATTTTGTTATTAATTGGTTTATATAGTTGGCTGCTCCCATGTTAGGGGCATAGATATTTTAAATTGTTAGATCTTCTTGTTGGACAGACCCTTTGAGTATGATATAGTGTCCTTCCTCATCTCTTATTATAGTCTTTGGCTTAAAATCTAATTGATCTGATATAAGGATTGCCACTCCTGCTTTCTTCTGATGTCCATTAGCATGGTAAATTCTTTTCCACCCCCTCACTTTAAATATGGAGGTGTCTTCGGGCTGAAGATGAGTTTCTTGTAGGCAACATATAGATGGGTTTTGTTTTTTTTTATCCATTCTGACACCCGGTGTCTTTTGATTGGGGCATTTAGCCCATTAACATTCAGGGTAAGTATTGAGAGATATGAATTTAGTGCCATTGTATTGCCTGTAAGGTGACTGTTCCTGTATATTGTCTCTGTTTCTTTCTGATCTACTACTTTTAGGGTCTCTCTTTGCTTAGAGGACCCCTTTCAATATTTCCTGTAGAGCTGGTTTGGTGTTTGCAAATTCAGTTTTTGTTTGTCCTGGAAGCTTTTAATCTCTCCTTCTATTTTCAATGATAGCCTAGCTGGATATAGTATTCTTGGCTGCATGTTTTTCTCGTTTAGTACTCTGAATATATCATGCCAGCTCTTTCTGGCCTGCCAGGTCTCTGTGGATAAGTCTGCTGCCAATCTAATATTTTTACCATTGTATGTTACAGACTTCTTTTCCCAGGCTGCTTTCAGGATCTTCTCTTTGTCACTAAGACTTGTAAATTTTCCTATTAGGTGACGGGGTGTGGACCTATTTTTATTGATCTTGAGGGGGCTTCTCTGAACCTCCTGGATTTTGATGCTTGTTCCCTTTGCCATATTGGGGAAATTCTCTCCAATAATTCTCTCCAATATACCTTCTGCTCCCCTCTCTGTTTCCTCTTCTTCTGGAATCCCAATTATTCTAATGTTGTTTCATCTTATGGTGTCACTTATCTCTTGAATTCTCCCCTCGTGGTCCAGTAGCTGTTTGTCCCTCTTTTGCTCAGCTTCTTTATTCTCTGTCATTTGGTCTTCTATATTGCTAATTCTTTCTTCTGCCTCATTTATCCTAGCAGTGAGAGCCTCCATTTTTTGCTGCACCTCATTAATGGCTTTTTTTATTTCAACTTGGTTCGATTTTAGTTCTTTTATTTCTCCAGAAAGGGCTTTTATATCTCCTGAGAGGGATTCTCTAATATCTTCCATGCCTTTTTCGAGCCCAGCTAGAACCTTGAGAATCGTCATTCTGAACTCTAGATCTGACATATTACCAATGTCTGTATTGATTAGGTCCCTAGCCTCTGGTACTGCCTCTTGTTCTTTTTTTTTGTGATGAATTTTTCCACCTTGTCATTTTGTCCAGATAAGAGTATAAGAAGGCGCAAGTAAAATACTAAAAGGGTGGCAACAACCCCAGGCAAATATGCTTTAACCAAATCAGAAGAGATCCCAAATCGTGAGTGGGGAGAAAGGGGATAAAAAGAGGTTCAGAAAGAAAAAAAAAGAAAAAAAAAAAAAGAAAAAAAGAAACAATTAAAAAAGGAAAACCAATGAAAAAATATAATAAGGAAAAATATATATATATATATTAGATAAACAAGCTAAAAAACGTTAAAAAAGAAAGGGTAAGAGTTAAAAAAAATTTAGCAGAAGAAGAAAAAACAGAAAAAAAAAAAGAAAAAAAATTATATTAACTGCAAGGCTAAAGAATCATGGGGAGAAAGCCATGAGTTCCGTGCTTTGCTTTCTCCTTCTCTGGAATTCCGATGCTCTCCTTGGTATTGAAACTGTACTCCTTGGTAGGTGAACTTTTTCCTGGCTGGGTTTCTTGTTGATCTTCTGGGGGAGGGGCCTGTTGTAGTGATTCTCAAGTGTCTTTGCCCCAGGTGGAGTTGCACCACCCTTACCCGGGGCCAGTCTGAGTAATCCGCTCGGGTTTGCTTTCGGGAGCTTTTGTTCCCTGAGCGCTTTCCGTAGAGTTCCGGAGGGCAGGAATGAAGATGGCGGCCTCCCGGTGTCCGGCCTGGAGGAGCCGAGAGCCCGGGGCCCCACTCCTCAGTGCACCGTCAGAGAACAGCACCCAATTACACCTGTCACCCTGGCCTCCGGCCATGCTCCAAGCTGACCGAGCCTGCGACCGGTTCAAGGTAACCCCGAGCTGTGAGCTCACTCCTCGGCTCTGTCTCTGTAGCCGGCTTCCCTGTTCTAATACATGTAAGCTCTGCGACACTCAGACACCCCCGATCCTTCTGTGACCCTGCGGGACCTGAGGCCACGCTGACCTTGCATGGGCTTCACCCCGGTTAAGCCTCTGGAGCGATGTCCATCAGTGGAACAGACTTTTAAAAGTCCCGATTTTGTGCTCCGTTGCTCCGCCGCTTGCCGGGAGCCGGCCCCTCCCCCCGCGGTCTATCTTCCCATCACTTTGGATTCACTTCTCCGCCAGTCCTACCTTTTAGAAAGTGGTTGATTTTCTGTTTCTAGAGTTGCTGCTCTTCTTCTCTTCAATCTCCCGTTGGATTTGTAGGTGTTTGCAATCTTTAGATTAGCTATCTAGCTGATCTCCCGCTACCTGAGGTAGTCTCAGCCTGCTACTTCTCTGCCATCTTGACTCCTCCCCTCTCATTAACCCATTCTTAAATTTATTTAAACCCACATTTACTGATAATCTTCTGTATATCTGTACCAGATATGCCAGGCTAGGGATACAAAGGTGAACACTTAAGTCTTGTGACTGCCCTCAGGAAGTTGGCAGTCTGGCCAGGAAAGCAGACATGTAAGAGCGTGAACAGTGGGCAGAGACATACACAGGTGGATGGTGCTTCAGAACTGTTGCAGAAACCCCAAGCTGCTGCAGAGAGTCAGGCAAAGCTTCCCAGCTCATTGATCTGAAGGGCCAGAAAGAAAAGGAAAAGACACTCCAGTTAGAAGAAACAACACTTAATTGCTCAGAGGCAAAAAGAGTGAGGCTGTGTGGTTTATCAGGACAGGGAGAAGAAGTTTGGCTCCTGATGAACCAAGAAGCAAGGATCCTTATGTTTCAGACCATAGAACCCCTGAAGGATATTATGGGAAGTTGTACTGGAGTACCTGTTAGGAGTTTGTTGCAAGAATCCAGGTGTGTGGTGGCGCGTGGGTGGCTCAGTGGGTTAAAGCCTCTGACTTCAGCTCAGGTCATGATTCTGGAGTCCTGGGATCGAGCCCCGCTTCGGGCTATCTGCTCAGCAGGGAGCCTGCTTCCCTTCCTCTCTCTCTGCCTGCCTCTCTGCCTACTTGTGATCTCTCTCTCCGTAAAAAAAATTAAAAAAAAAAAAAAGAATCCAGGTATGTGTTGATAGGAATCGAAAGAAAAATGGTGGTAGAGGGCATAGAGAAGCAGGAACATTCCTTTCTGTTCTATGGCAATTATCAAGGGGACTTTGGGCTACTAGGTTACAGCAGAAAAATTTCTCCTCTTGGAGAATAGCCAGGACCCTTCCCAGCAGGCTTTCATGTGACAGGGTCCCAGGTATCATAAATGTAATGTTCCAGAAATCCTGGCATTTTTCTGGTCCCCTTCACTCAGGCCACAGTGACTCTGCAGGGATGGCCTGGAAATAATGAAGCTTAAGAAACTCTCTGAAAGTAATCAAACGTTTTGTCTCCTGGTGCCATGTCCTGCTCATTAACTTATTGTGGAGATTCATTAATCCACTGTAAAACTGTAATTAAAAATAATCTCCTTTTCTTGGAGAAGTGTGGAGGTAGGGGGCTCAGAATGGAGTAGCAAATAACTAGGCCGATTACCACAGTCAGAACATGATGATAGCAATTCACCTTTCTCTCCCTTTCTATAAATTTCTCTTTACTGGGGAAGCTGTAGGCTTTTGTGTTGAACAACTTTCCTGCTCATGTGTATATTTCATTATGGCTTTTTGAGTTGCATTCCCACACTTAGGCTCAACTGCTTCTCACACCCTCCCTGTGAAACAGCTGGTGAATCCCTTTTCGAAGGTGGTCAAACTATGGCCCAGCTCATGTGGAGACAGCCCCCAAGGTCTGTGCAAGACATTGGAATGCTGCTCCCCTTGATCTTGGTGTAGAGCCCGTTTTGCTTTACCAAGCTGGTACCCCAAACTCAACTGTGGCAGCATTGGAGCTGCAAGGTAGGCACCTGGGACCCTGCTCCATGGTAGGCATGTATAGGGGGCAGAGTCATGACCAAATGCATGTGGAAAAATATGAGCTCCAGGGTCAGGGAGACCTAGTTTAATACAGCCTGTATCAACTACCAGCTATGCGACCTGTAACAATCACTGATGATTTCTGGAACTCAGTTTACTCATCAGTAAAATAGGATTATAATAGTTCTTATTCATTCCACAAATATTTATTAAGCAGTGAAAGACTGTTTTAGATGCTGGGAATATAGCACTAAATAAAGTAAATCGTCTCCCCTCGTGGGGCTTACATTCTATTGTATTAGGTTAGGAGACAGGTAATATCTGTCTTGTAGGGTTGTTGTAAATGAGATAAATTGGCATAGAGTAGATGCTAGGAAATTCTCATCCCTTCTGCTTGCAATCTCTTCTCCATAAGATAGTTCCTGAAGAAGGCTATAGACTGGGTGTGGGTGTGTGTGTGTGGGCGGTCTCCTTTACTTTCCATCTTACCCATTCTTTCCTTGTGGACTCTCTCCCTGCTCCTCACAGCCTGAGTCCAGTTTTGTTTTGTTTTGAGTACACAAGTGCTTCTAAAGAACATCCAGACATAGGTGTAAGATTAGCCTACTCCCAGGGACCTTACTTGTTAACTAGTAAAGAAGTGCCTAGAAGACCTGAAGGAATACATTTAGAGCCTGGATATTCAGGCTATGTGACAGGCTCTGGGGATCCAGTATGGATTTCCCTGCCTCATCTGCAAATCACATTATGAGGGGGCCATCTAATGCTCAAAGGTAGATCCTCTGTCATAATCACCACAGAGATGGATAGGATGTCAGTGGCTTTCCCCGGAGATTCTGGAAGTTCTAGGGGCTTCCCTGAGAGCCTCAGGGAGGGGAGAGAAAGGGCCCAAGGGCTGGGTCTATTCTGTCACTCTGTACCTCCATCCATTTGTACCAGCACCCAAATAGCAACAATTCTGTAAACAAGAGTTTCAGAAGAACTCTGATGAGACCCTACAGCTCTAGTCCCAAAGCCAGCTTTTCCCATCCCAAATCTTAACCTTCCATCTGACACCTAACCATTACTTAGTTACAAAGTCACAGAAGGCAGACTGGAATCACAGCCTCCATCACCCATAGTAGGGTCCTGAGGTCAAATCCTCTTCTCATATGGGTTATCATGAATTCCCAACATCTTCCTTAGAGGTCAGGGAATATCAATGGAGGCAGAATTCTGCTTTTAGAGAGCAAAACCTTTCACTGCCCAGGGGAGTTCAGACTGAAGATGTAAGAACGCTTGGGAGAGAGTACCGAGTACCAGTGATCTTTTCCCTGAGTCCAGAGACAGATGAAGGGAACAAGGGATGAGTTTCTGACCTAGGAAAGAAGTCAGGAAAAGGGAAAGGAGAGGAGGTACCTGATGGCCCAGAGACAGAGGCTATTTGCTTAACTCTTGCTTAACAAAATGCTTCCTCTAGTGTCTATGGAATATTGACCTTCTCAAATGTGCCCCACAAAGGATTTCTTCAGTTTAGGAAAGATTAATTATAGCCAGATGTGCCCAGATCAGCTAGGCTCTGAAAGAGAGAAAAATGCAGCATACACAAACCCTTCCCTTGAGATCAGATCTCCATCAGAGGACAACAGGAATTTGGGAACAACCGAAGATTAGCTGGGGAGCTCTTGCTCTATGAGATGGCCTCTGTTACCTAGGAAAGTGGATTAAACTGGTATGAGGCTCTGAGTGTCCCTGCAGAAACAAAATAACCAGAGCAGCTCTAACTGAGCACGTATATACATGGTCCTTCCATGCATGATCATGCCAGAATGTCACAAAAGTCCTGTGTGGAAAATCTGATCATTGCTACTATTATTATTGCCATTTCCCAGAAGTGCAAAATGAGGTTTCAAGGGATTCAAAAGTAGCCTAAGGTTGCCTAGTTATGGATGGAGACAAAGGCATCAAACTCAGATATACTGCTTCACAGAAGCTCAAAAATATGTTCAGTAAGGAAACCATTGTACATTATGAAAGATATAAAAATCCAGACAGGTTTGCTGAACCCCAACAATAAATACAGCGGGTTTAGTTTCCACCCCATAAGGGAAGGAGGTTGATGCAAGAAAAGAACACAGCTTGAACTCTGCTATGTGCCTGGCACTGTGCAATACCACTTACATGTACTATGTCACTGAACCTTCACCCAGCAACACTGTGAAGCAGACATTCCAACAGCAATGAAAATCTTAGAGTGGAATTTGCCCACGACCAGAGATTCAAACCCACACCTGACAATCCCAAACTCGGATTTATGTTCCACACTGGTCACTTTCTGCAGGGAAACCAACCTTGTAGAATAGATGGATGAAGAGGGTGGGGTGAAGAGAGCAGGGAGAAAGGCCAGAAGGGATTCTATCCATTGTCCTGTAAGCCCCCAGTCAGGCATCTAGGCTTCCAGAGATTTGGCTAAACTGGGCTAAACTGGGGTTGGTGATGCAGTGAAGGAGGGCTGTCTACTTTCTCAGACCGAACTCCTCCCTCAGCAAGAAGGTTGGCCGTAAACCACAGATGACTCAATGACCAAAGGCAAAGCACTTTAGAAGGCACTGCCAGCAAACAGCTTAATTGCACTGGGCAATCCCTACCATTCCCTCAATAGATGAAGAGCTGCCTCCGAAGGCATTAATTGGAAAGGCTTAAATAGCTGCTGCTTATTTACTGTCACAGGGAAGGCGACTGTTGGAGCCTCCAATAGGGAAGCCAGACTGGATCGCTTCCCCCACCCCTGGTGCCTCCCCTCCCCATCCAGCCCTCAAGCCCCTCCTTCCCTCCTTTTGGGAGCAGCGCCGGATCAGCGTTTTTATTTTATGTTGCCTGATTTATCTGTTCTGTGAAGCTTTCATTTCAACTTGGAGAATGTTCAAAGTAAAGCTCACCCTGTTACAGACTTAATTGGACCATATTTCAGTCCCAGTGCATCTGTTCAGTGTGGCTTCCTTATCCTGGGTCCATAAACTTTTATTAAGTTATATATCAGGGAATATACATATATATTCCACTAACATGTTTGGGATCTTTTTTCTCCTTTTTTTTTCCTCCTTTTCTTTTGTTGTTTTTATTTTCACCACAGGGGAGGAATGCTGATAGGCCCTAAGGGACAGGGAATAGAACTTCCTCTATTTACCTATTTTTGTTTAAAACAGAAAGGACAGGGTCACATTAACCTCAATTTAGTGCAGCGACTAGATGTCAGAGTCGGGATTCTGATAATTTCCATTCGGTTTATTGGGTATGTTTGATATGCTAATTCTCAACACCCGCCTCCCCAACCCCTCCAGGAAATTTGCCTTTCAATAGCACAGCTAGAGGGGGATGGGGAGAGAGATAAGAGAAACCGGATAATTTTGAAAAAGGAAAAGAGACTTAAAGCCTTAAAGCGGAACAGCAAAAACAGTTCCCTCAATCCTGTTTAGTAATTTGAAATATCATCTTAAAATAGATGCAAAAGTACCGTGCCACCTGAAGGGAAAACATACCTTTTCCCTTGGGCCGGGCCCTGGTTCCTGCATTTGACAGTTTGGATTGAAGGCTCTGATGGATTAACCTGTTACTAATGTCACAATTGCTCTAATACTGTGCAATAAAAGTTCTCTCCCTTGAAAATTGTCTTGGTCTCCCCCCATCCCCAGGTTGAGACGCTGTTAAGTGACAGAAGGTAGCAGTCGAAGGTTTTCCCAAAAGAAATCCTGGAAAAACATTTGAATGTCTGAAAGTACAGAGCAGCAGAACTCTCTCACCCTGATGACACGCACTAGTTGCATGTGGTAAGGAGGGCTTCATGCTTTCCAATGCGTGCAACAAAACTCAGATTAACCTTGCATCCAGAACTTCTGTGTTGGTGCCCACAGACTTGAAAGCTTATCAAAATTTCCTAAACCCAGTGCAATCCTTTCCAGCTTTGTTTTAAACCTGCATATGCACATATCAGTCAGCTAACTGGATTTGCTGCTCCTCTTCAGGTCCTGAGAGAACATTTTCCGAACAGATTTGCCTTCACCCGCCTTCACTACAGCTCTTATCACCACCTGTGGTTACTGATCTTCTTTCTTCTAGTCATTCTTCACTGTTTCACTTGGGGGGAGGAGCCCCTTAGTCTTCTTTCCCCTTCTCCCACATAGCATTTTGAGGATCCTTGCTTAACCATCCTCAGAATCTGAAGGAGCCTGCCATTCCCATTCCAAGGGGCTCGCCACATCATCCTCAACAATTTATTCTCAAAGATGCTTCAGTTAAAGATTTCAGTAGAAAGAGAACCAACTGGGCAATCAAGCAAATCTGGGACTGAATTCCAGCTTTGCCATTAGTTCTGAGGTTTGTATACATTGTTTACCCTCCCTGAGCCTGTGTGAAGCACATACAATTTAATTACCTTATAGGGTGCCTTCACGTTTAGAGAGAGTGGATGTGAAAACATTTAGTGCAGAGCCTGGCTTATGGACTTCTTCTTCTTCTTATTATTATTATTATTATAGTAGTAATAATAGACCGTTACTATTGTTATCACCGTATTATTTTGTTATTACTGTTACTATGTTGAACTGTTATTTATTATTGTTAGTTTACATATGAAGAAACTGAACCAATAGTTTCATCTAATGTCAATTTTTAAATTTGGTTTTAGCTAAAAATATACATTGAACATATGTGCATGGTCCCATGCTAGGTGTTGGAGAAGATAGAGAATGGAAACAGATTTGCTTCCATTTGAAAATTCTGGATCCAGTTGAGGGAAGAGTGTGTATGAAGGGAGCAAAGGATGAGGAAGGTGGAGAGAAAGGAGCACCCTTCACCCATGTAGAACCACCAAAACATTAAGCGCTCACACAAAGTACACCCAGGATGTCTCCAGGGGGTATAGAGGAGGAGTGGCTAGTTGGGGAACTGGGAAAGGCATCTGAATAGCTGTGCTATCACAGATGGGTTTTGATGAAGAAGCATGTGTTTACCAGACAGAAAAGAAAGAATAGTAATAAGAGCAGAAAAAAAAAATGATTTATATAAAAGTCTGGGTATGAAGGTACATAAGGTGTTAGGGACTAGTTAGAAGTTCACTGTAATAAGAATATTGCACATCTAAGTAGAAGTGGCTAAAACCTAGCATATTAGTTATTGCTGCTTAATAAATTATTCTAAAACTTATCTTGAAGCAAAAACGTTTATTATCTCACAGCTTCTCTGGGTCAGAAATCCCAGTGTACCTTGGCCGGTGCCCCTGGCTCTGGACCTTGTCTCCATGGGAGCAGGCAAGGTGTCAGCCAGCACTACAGTCAGTCACCTCAAGGATACACTTCAGATGATGCACTTCCAGATGCACTCATATGACTGTTGGCAAGGTTCAGCTCCTCACTAGCTGTTGGCCAGAGACGTCCCTCAGCTCCCTGGCATGTGTGCTTCTCCATAGGGCAGCTCACAATATGGCAGCTGCCTTCATCAGAGTGAGCAAAATGAGAGGGCAAGAAAGCAAGGTAGTGCCAGCAAGGTGAAAGTCAAGGTCTTTTTCTAATCTCAGACATAACATCCCATCACTTTTGCCATATTTTATTAGAGGCAGGTGAGGTTAGAAGCAGTTCAGGAACAGGGTTACAAAGGAATGAATATGAGCTACGGCCACCCTAGAAGTGTGCCTACCACCAGGAGGCTGGGGGAAGGTTGTGAAGGCAATTATATCCTCAGCCAAGGAACCTGTGCTTTATTTTATGCATGATGGGAAGTTACTAAAAACGTTTAAGGGCTGGGGAATAGAGAGAGCAGTACAACTAGATTTACGTCTTTGACCGGATCACTGCCAGCAGTTGAAGGAAGGACCCCGTAGAAGAGACTGGACATGAGGCCAGTCGTGAGCCTGTGGGACTGCTCCAAGCAGCAGATGATGGGAACTTGATCCAGGGAGTGAGAGAAGAGGTGGAGAGGAAGGGTCAGGTTGCAGAGTGTTTTGTATATAAAAACAATAGATCTGACTTGATGATTGATTGCAGGGTGAGGACGGGAAGCCAGTCAAAGCAGGGTAGATTAACTAGGTACTTATTCCTATATAGAAATAATATGACCAGGAAACATTGAAGGGTTAAGCACTTCTGGCATGGGACTGAGCAAGAACAATTGGAGTCTGAGCTGATCCTTGCCCAGGCAATGGCAAAGCAGGAAGAACTCAGGCAGGTGTGCTGGCCTGTTCTCTGTAGCCTCCCACTGTGGTGTTAAAGAGCTCAGACTTTGGATGCAGAGGGTCTGGGCCCTAATCCTGGATCCATCATTCACTAATAATGTGACCTAGAATGAATTATTGCCTTGTCTGATTTTCTTTATTATGAAATGGATATAGTGCTAAAAGTTACTTTAATAGATGATTATGAGGATTTAATAAGATAACCTATACAACATGCTTAGCATAATCTCTGACACCTGCTAAGTATTAGCTGTTCTAAATATTCTCAGGCACTGTGTGGAGGTTTGCATTATGCTGAGACTCCGTTCCAGCATCATTTAAATCTTACCTAGAGATGTGCAGAGTACTTGAACTACAAGTAAATTTGCCCTTAACCCAAGTCCTGGCCCTTTAGGAGAGCTGTTGCAACCAACCATAAGCAGTCATAGTTAGATTCCAGTTCCTGCTATATGGCATTCCAGTGTTTTTCTGCCTTCTGGAGTTTAGAATATACTTCCTGCGCACTTCTATTTCCACTGGAAAAGACATCTACAATGCCCCTTTCACTATCTCTTGGTCCCCACAGAGCTCAGAGAACCTTATAAATAACAAGCAATGCCTTCTTTTTAAATTATTGATATATAATTGAAGTATAGCATTATATTAGTCTCAGATGTACAGTGTAATGATTCGATATTTGTATATATTGCAAAATGGAAACCCAATGAGTCTAGTTAACATTCATCACCACACATAGCTATGTTATTTTGTGATAAAAACTTCTAGATTTACTCTCTTAGAAGCAGCACCTTCTTTAAGGATCAATTTCTGCATTGCTTCCTTTACTCCAGTAGTGTGTATTAAAGATGGACTGTATGCAAGCACCTTCGTGTGTATTACCAGGGATACATCGGTGAATGGGACAAATGGTTCCTGGATCACAGGGCTTGCTTTCTAGCGAGAAAAGTGTAAGTTCTTCTAGTGAGAGAAGAAAGAAACAGTATTAAGAAGGAAATGAACAGTGGTGAGCAATCAGAAGAGGCCTCTATGAGACAGTGACATTGAAGCTGAAGGATGAGAAGAACCAGCCACTTAAAGAGCAGGATGAGGTCATTCAAGGCAGAGGAAACCCCAAGTGTCAGGATTGAGGTTGGGGATGGCTTGGAGTGTTCTAGGAACTAGAAAAAGGACATAAAGCAGCACTCTTCAATAGCAAGGTAAAGTGAGCCACATATGTGACTGTGAAATTTCTATAGTCAGGTTAAAAAAAAATAAAATAAACAGGTAAAATAAAATACACTTTACGTAATCCAATATAATATATGCAATTTCTTATAGCCACATTTAAAAATAAAAATAAAATCTCAATTGTAACTAGACACATTTCGAGCACTCATTTGTCATGCATGACCAGTGGTTACCATACTGGACAGCACGGCCCCAGATTAAGTGAGAGGGACATTACCTGAGACAAGATTGAGGGGATACGGCCTCATGCAAAGTCTGTGGAATGTGGTCAGGAGGTTGGCTCATTCTAGGTGTCATGAGAACTATGGGAGTTTCTTTGTGAAGAATTTTTAGAGAGAGTGGAGACAGTCAGGGGGCCCAGGTAGAAGCAACCTATAACAGTGTAAGTGGGAGATTACAGGAACTTGAACGGAAGTTTTGGCAGTGATGGTAAAGATAACTAACACTTACTGTTAGTGTCCTAAATCCTTCATGTGGATTAATTTATTTAATCCTCACAGTGACCCCATGAAGAAGGTGCTATTTTACCCCATTTTCCAGATGAGAAACTAAGGCAAGGATAGAGGTGAGGTCAGGATTTAAAATGAGGCAGTTCTGAAGCTCTGCTCTTGGCTACTATGACTTTTCTCACAGAGGTAAGAGGATCAATGTGCTAGGCATATTTGGGTGAGAACTGGTAGGAAAGGATTGGAGGGGACACTGAGGAAATGGAAGGATCCATGAGGGCCCTAAAGATTCCTGTTGAATGGTCTACTGGATGGAGATGCTTACTGTTGGTGGCACAGGAAAGAAAGAGAGGACCTTGAGAGGAACATGCTGGGAGTAAAGAGTTGACTGTGTAGATGTCTATGACAACACTTAGGAGAAGGTAAATGGGGATGTGAGATAGCAGATGGATATGAGTCCTCATTGAGGAGGAGAGATCTGCTCTGCTCTGAAGACAGACCTTTGGAAGCAATTTGCAGGTAGAAGATATTTGGGGGAAAGGATGAGCTCCCTTGTAGGAGAAGACAGAATGAACAAAGACTGAAAAGGGTCCGGCAATAAGCCCTACAGGTCTTTCAAATGCAGAGGTAGGAAATATGAACTCAAGGAAGGAACCTGGAGAACACAGCCATGTTGTCTTTGCTCCCTACCTATTTCCATGTGCTATTATTCTGCTAGATAGACTTCCTTTTCTCCACCCACTAGCCTCCTAATTATTAGACCCAGCTCAGAAGGCATCTGCTCTAGAGGCTTTCTCATACCCTTGGAGGCAAAGTTGGCCATTCTCTCTTATATTCATCTCTACAGTTCTGGAGACTGGAAGTCTGAAATGTGAACTCTGGCAGGTGCAGGCTCCCTCCAGAGGATAGGGGAGCATCCCATTTTCTGGTGGCCTCAAGCATTTCTTGGTGTGTGGCAGGTTTGCTCCAAACTCTGCTTCTGTCTTCACATGACCTCTTCTCTGTATCTGTGTCTGTCCTCTGCATCTCTCTCTCTCTCTCTTTTTGAAATTTATTCAATTATTTTAAAGAGAGAGAAAGAGAGAGCACAGGGGGAGGGACAGAGGGAGAGGAAGGGAGAGAATCTTAAGCAGGTTCCATGACCAGCACAGAGCCCATGTGGGACTCAGTTTCACAACCCTGAGATCATGATCTGAGAGGAAATCAAGAGTCAGATGCTTAGCCAACTGAGCCACCCAGGCACTCCCTCTACATCTCTCTTATAAGAACACTTGTCGAAGAGGAGTCAAGATGGCAGAGAAGTAGCAGGCTGAGACTACTTCGGGTAGCGGGAGATCAGCTAAATAGCTTATCTAAAGATTGCAAACACCTACAAATCCAACGGGAGATTGAAGAGAAGAAGAACAGCAATTCTAGAAACAGAAAATCAACCACTATCTGAAAGGTAGGACTGGCGGAAAAGTGAATCCAAAGCGACGGGAAGATAGACCGCAGGGGGAGGGGCCGGCTCCCGGCGAGCGGCGGAGTAACGGAGCAAAATCAGGACATTTAAAAGTCTGTTCCGCTAAGGGACATCGCTCCAGAGGCTTAACTGGGGTGAAGCCCAGGCGGGGTCAGCGTGGCCTCAGGTCCCGCAGGGTCGCAGAAGGATCCGGGGTGTCTGAGTGTCGCAGAGATTACCAGTATTAGAACGGGGAAGCCGGCTACAGAGAGAGAGCCGAGGAGTGACTCTCAGCTCGGGGTTGCCTTGAACTGGTCGCAGTCTCGGTCAGCTCGGTGCGCGGCCGGAGGCCAGGGTGACGGGAGTCATTGGGCGCTGTTCTCTGAGGGCGCACTGAGGAGTGGGGCCCCGGGCTCTCGGCTCCCCCAGGCCGGACACCGGGAGGCCGCCATCTTCATTCCTGCCCTCCGGAACTCTACGGAAAGCGCTCAGGGAACAAAAGCTCCCGAAAGCAAACCCGAGCGGATTACTCAGACTGGTCCCGGGTAAGGGCGGTGCAACTCCGCCTGGGGCAAAGACGCTTGAGAATCACTACAACAGGCCCCTCCCCCAGAAGATCAATGGGAAACCCAGCCAGGACCAAGTTCACCTACCAAGGAGTGCAGTTTCAATACCAAGGAGAGCGGCGGAATTCCAGAGGAGAAGAAAGCAAAGCACGGAACTCAAGGCTTTCTCCCCATGATTTTTTAGCCTTGCAGTTAATTTAATTTTTTTTTCTTTTTCTCTTCTTCTACTAAATTTTTTTAACTTTTACCCTTTTCTTTTTTAACGTTTTTTAAATAGTTTATCTAATATATATATATATATTTTTCCTCTTTTTATATTTTTTCTTTATCGGCTTTCTTTTTTTTTAATAGTTTCTTTTTTTTTTTTCCTTTCTGAACCCCTTTTTATCCCCTTTCTCCCCCCTCACAATTCGGGATCTCTTCTGATTTGGCTAAAGCATATTTTCCTGGGGTTGTTGCCACGCTTTTAGTATTTTACTTGCTCCTTCATATACTCTTATCTGGACAAAATGACAAGGCAGAAAAATTCACAACAAAAAAAAAGAACAAGAGGCAGTACCAGAGGTTAGGGACCTAATCAATACAGACATTGGTAATATGTCAGATATAGAGTTCAGAATGATGATTCTCAAGGTTCTAGCCAGGCTTGAAAAAGGCATGGAAGATATTAAAGCAAACCTCTCGGGAGATATAAAAGCCCTTTCTGGAGAAATAAAAGAACTAAAATCTAACCAAGTTGAAATCAAAAAAGCTATTAATGAGGTGCAAACAAAAATGGAGGCTCTCACTGCTAGGATAAATGAGGCAGAAGAAAGAATTAGTGATATAGAAGACCAAATGACAGAGAATAAAGAAGCTGAGCAAAAGAGGGACAAACAGCTACTGGACCACGAGGGGAGAATTCGAGAGATAACTGACACCATAAGATGAAACAACATTAGAATAATTGGGATTCCAGAAGAAGAGGAAACAGAGAGGGGAGCAGAAGGTATGTTGGAGAGAATTATTGGAGAGAATTCCCCTAATATGGCAAAGGGAACAAGCATAAAAATCCAGGAGGTTCAGAGAAGCCCCCTCAAGATCAATAAGAATAGGTCCACACCCTGTCACCTAATAGGAAAATTTACAATTCTTAGTGACAAAGAAAAGATCCTGAAAGCAGCCCGGGAAAAGAAGTCTGTAACGTACAATGGTAAAAATATTAGATTGGCAGCAGACTTATCCACAGAGACCTGGCAGGCCAGAAAGAGCTGGCATGATATATTCAGAGAACTAAATGAGAAAAACATGCAGCCAAGAATACAATATCCAGCTAGGCTATCATTGAAAATAGAAGGAGAGATTAAAAGCTTCCAGGACAAACAAAAACTGAAAGAATTTGCAAATACCAAACCAGCTCTACAGGAAATATTGAAAGGGGTCCTCTAATCAAAGAGAGACCCTAAAAGTAGTAGATCAGAAAGAAACAGAGACAATATACAATAACAGTCACCTTACAGGCAATACAATGGCACTAAATTCATCTCTCTCAATACTTACCCTGAATGTTAATGGGCTAAATGCCCCAATCAAAAGACACAGGGTATCAGAATGGATAAAAAAACAAAACCCATCTATATGTTGCCTACAAGAAACTCATCTTAAACCCGAAGACACCTCCAGGTTTAAAGTGAGGGGGTGGAAAAGAATTTACCATGCTAATGGACATCAGAAGAAAGCAGGAGTGGCAATCCTTATATCAGATCAATTAGATTTTAAGCCAAAGACTATAATAAGAGATGAGGAAGGACACTATATCATACTCAAAGGGTCTGTCCAACAAGAAGATCTAACAATTTTAAATATCTATGCCCCTAACGTGGGAGCAGCCAACTATATAAACCAATTAATAACAAAATCAAAGAAACACATTGACAAGAATACAATAATAGTAGGGGATTTTAACACTCCCCTCACTGAAATGGACAGATCATCCAAGCAAAAGATCAACAAGGAAATCAAGGCCTTAAATGACACACTGGACCAGATGGACATCGCAGATATATTCAGAACATTTCATCCCAAAGCAACAGAATACACATTCTTCTCTAGTGCACATGGAACATTCTCCAGAATAGATCCCATTCTTGGTCCTAAATCAAGTCTCAACCGGTATCAAAAGATTGGGATAATTCCCTGCATATTTTCAGACCACAATGCTCTAAAGCTAGAACTCAATCACAAGAGGAAATTTGGAAAGAACCCAAATACATGGAGACTAAACAGCATCCTTCTAAAGAATGAATGGGTCAACCAGGAAATTAAAGAAGAATTGGAAAAATTAATGGAACCAAACGATAATGAAAACACAACGGTTCAGAATCTGTGGGACACAACAAAGGCAGTCCTGAGAGGAAAATATATAGTGGTACAAGCCTTTCTCAAGAAACAAGAAAGGTCTCAGGTACACAACCTAACCCTACACCTAAAGGAGCTGGAGAAAGAACAAGAAAGAAACCCTAAACCCAGCAGGAGAAGAGAAATCATCAATATTAGAGCAGAAATCAATGAAATAGAAACCAAAAAAACAATAGAACAAATCAACAAAACTAGGAGCTGGTTCTTTGAAAGAATTAATAATATCGATAAACCCCTGGCCAGACTTATCAAAAAGAAAAGAGAAAGGACCCAAATAAATGAAATCATGAATGAAAGAGGAGAGATTACAACGAACACCAAAGAAATACAGACAATTATAAGATCATACTATGAGCAACTCTACGCCAACAAATTTGACAATCTGGAAGAAATGGATGCATTCCTAGAGACATATAAACTACCACAACTGAACCAGGAAGAAATAGAAAGCCTGAACAGACCCATAACCAGTAAGGAGATTGAAACAGTCATCAAAAATCTCCAAACAAACAAAAGCCCAGGGCCAGACGGCTTCCCGGGGGAATTCTACCAAACATTTAAAGAAGAACTAATTCCTATTCTCCTGAAACTGTTCCAAAAAATAGAAATAGAAGGAAAACTTCCAAACTCATTTTATGAGGCCAGCATCACCTTGATCCCAAAACCAGACAAGGATCCCAACAAAAAAGAGAACTACAGACCAATATCCTTGATGAACACAGATGCAAAAATTCTCGCCAAAATACTAGCCAATAGGATTCAACAGTACATTAAAAGGATTATTCACCATGACCAAGTGGGATTTATTTCAGGGCTGCAAGGTTGGTTCAACATCCACAAATCAATCAATGTGATGCAACACATTAATAAAAGAAAGAACAAGAACCATATGATACTCTCCATAGATGCTGAAAAAGCATTTGACAAAGTACAGCATCCCTTCCTGATCAAAACTCTTCAAAGTGTAGGGATAGACGGCACATACCTCAATATTATCAAAGCCATCTATGAAAAACCCACCGCAAATATCATTCTCAATCGAGAAAACCTGAAAGCTTTTCCGCTAAGGTCAGGAACACGGCAGGGATGTCCGTTATCACCACTGCTATTCAACATAGTACTAGAAGTCCTAGCCTCAGCAATCAGACAACAAAAGGAAATTAAAGGCATCCAAATCGGCAAAGAAGAAGTCAAACTATCACTCTTCGCAGATGATATGATACTCTATGTGGAAAACCCAAAAGACTCCACTCCAAAACTGCTAGAACTTGTACAGGAATTCAGTAAAGTGTCAGGATATAAAATCAATGCACAGAAATCAGTTGCATTTCTCTACACCAACAACAAGACAGAAGAAAGAGAAATTAAGGAGTCCATCCCATTTACAATTGCACCCAAAACTATAAGATACCTAGGAATAAACCTAACCGAAGAGACTAAGAATCTATACTCAGAAAACTATAAAGTACTCATGAAAGAAATTGAGGAAGACACAAAGAAATGGAAAAATGTTCCATGCTCCTGGATTGGAAGAATAAATATTGTGAAAATGTCTATGCTACCTAAAGCAATCTACACATTTAATGCAATTCCTATCAATGTACCATCCATTTTTTTTTCAAGAAATGGAACAAAGAATCCTAAAATTTATATGGAACCAGAAAAGACCTCGAATAGCCAAAGGAATATTGAAAAAGAAAGCCAAAGTCGTTGGCATCACAATTCCGGACTTCAAGCTCTATTACAAAGCTGTCATCATCAAGACAGCATGGTACTGGCACAAAAACAGACACATAGATCAATGGAACAGAATAGAGAGCCCAGAAATGGACCCTCAACTCTATGGTCAACTCATCTTCGACAAAGCAGGAAAGAATGTCCAATGGAAAAAAGACAGCCTCTTCAATACATGGTGTTGGGAAAATTGGGCAGCCACATGCAGAAAAATGAAATTGGATCATTTCCTTACACCACACACGAAAATAGACTCAAAATGGATGAAGGATCTCAATGTGAGAAAGGAATCCATCAAAATCCTCGAGGAGAACACAGGCAGCAACCTCTTCGACCTCAGCCGCAGCAACATCTTCCTAGGAACATCGCCAAAGGCAAGGGAAGCAAGGGCAAAAATGAACTATTGGGATTTTATCAAGATCAAAAGCTTTTGCACAGCAAAGGAAACAGTGAACAAAACCAAAAGACAACTGACAGAATGGGAGAAGATATTTGCAAATGACATATCAGATAAAGGGCTAGTGTCCAAAATCTATAAAGAACTTAGCAAACTCAACCCCCAAAGAACAAATAATCCAATCAAGAAATGGGCAGAGGACATGAACAGACATTTCTGCAAAGAAGACATCCAGATGGCCAAGAGACACTGAAAAAGTGCTCCATATCACTCGGCATCAGGGAAATACAAATCAAAACCACCATGAGATATCACCTCACACCAGTCTCAATGGCTAAAATTAACAAGTCAGGAAATGACAGATGCTGGCGAGGATGCAGAGAAAGGGGAACCCTTCTACACTGTTGGTGGGAATGCAAGCTGGTGCAACCACTCTGGAAAACAGCATGGAGGTTCCTCAAAATGTTGAAAATAGAACTACCCTATGACCCTGCAATTGCACTGCTGGGTATTTACCCTAAAGATACAAACGTAGTGATCCCAAGGGGCACGTGCACCTGAATGTTTATAGCAGCAATGTCTACAATAGCCAAACTATGGAAAGAACCTAGATGTCCATCTACAGACAAATGGATAAAGAAGATGTGGTATATATACACAATGGAATACTATGCAGCCATCAAAAGAAATGAAATCTTGCCATTTGTGACGACGTGGATGGAACCAGAGGGTATCATGCTTAGCGAAATAAGTCAATCGGAGAAAGACAACTATCATATGATCTCCCTGATATGAGGGAGAGGAGATGCCACATGGGGGGTTGAGGGGGTAAGAGAAGAGTAAATGAAACAAGATGGGATTGGGAGGGATACAAACCATAAGTGACTCTTAATCTCACAAAACAAACTGAGGGTTGATGGGGGGAGGGGGTTGGGAGAGGGGGGTGGGGTTATGGATATTGGGGAGGGTATGTGCTATGGTGAGTGCTGTGAAGTGTGTAAACCTGGCGATTCGCAGACCTGTACCCCTGGGGATAAAAATATATGTTTATAAAGCTGTAAAAAAAAAAAAAAGAAAAAAGAAAAAAGAAAGGATGAATACCCAAGTTTTGTAGCAACATGGATGGGACTGGAAGAGATTATGCTGAGTGAAATAAGTCAAGCAGAGTGTGTCAATTATCATATTGTTTCACTTATTTGTGGAGCATAACAAATAGCATGGAGGACAAGGGGAGATGGAGAGGAGAAGGGAGTTGAGGGAAATTTGAAGGGGAGGTGAACCATGAGAGACTATGGACTCTGAAAAACGATCTGAGAATTTTGAAGGGGTGGGGGGTGGGAGGTTGGGGGCACCAGGTGGTGGGTATTGTAGAGGGCACAGATTGCATGGAGCACTGGGTGTGGTGCAAAAATAATGAATACTGTTAAGCTGAAAAAATAAAAAAATTAAAAAAAATAAAAGAACACTTTTCATTGGATTTAAGTCCAACTCTAATAATCGAGGATGATCTCATCTCTAGATCCTTACTTTCATTACATCTGCAAATGTAATTTGGTAAAAAGTGGGTATTTGGTAAATGTACCAAATGAGAAAACACAGGTTCTGGGGTAAGGAAGTACTCATACTTTCCTAAGTCCACCATTCAACCCACTTCCCACTCTCTGAGCTTATTTTTCTCTCTGTAGTTACTGCCACTACAGCAAGTAATGGAGACACATAAGTGTTTCTATTCCAACTAGAACATGCCTTCTCAACACAGACAGTATGTCCCCAAGGGAGAGAAAATTAGCTGAAGAGTGAGAGATTACCCCCCCTTTTTTTGATGGATGAAGTACAAATATACATATAGCACACAAAAATAATATATAGTATTCCGTGGTATTAAAATGTCATGGTGGGGGGATCTTAGGGGGGAAAGTCTCAGAAGACTTCACAGATAGGAGGTAGGAGTTGACAATGGAGAGAAAAGTTTGAGAAACACTGAACTAGACTATTTTCCCCCAAAGGTAGTTACCATGTCATGTTCATATCTGTACCTATCTCCTACACACTCCCAGCCCCTGGGCACATAAACACCCACACTCACATCCCAATAGCACCAGCACAGGGCTAGGGACTGAAAGGGATGGTTTGGGTAAATTAAAGACAAACAGATTTGCATCTAATGTCTTCTTTGGTGCATCATTTAAAGTTTGACTGGAGTGGCCATTGCAGTCACAGGTAGAGCCTGATCTAACTGCCCCCCCACCCTCCAGTTAACATGCCCTCTGTCTCTGCCCACACCCGCACGGTGGAAGTATTTTGAATTATGGACTTTAATAGGCGTCTACTTTACAGCCTAAAGACGCAAAGTCTAACGATTTGAAATATCACTCCTGCAGCCATCGCTCCCTTCAGAACTCTACATATTTAAACAGAATTTCAGTTACCA
Organism: Lutra lutra; assembly: GCF_902655055.1. NCBI lineage: Eukaryota > Metazoa > Chordata > Mammalia > Carnivora > Mustelidae > Lutra > Lutra lutra. The sequence goes on along the minus strand of NC_062279.1, from coordinate 43,526,368 downwards.
GAAAAACTCATCTTTAGAGAGAAAAGGGAGGGATGGGGGTGGGAAATCCACTGATTTAATGTTTTATCAAGAGGGAGAGAGTGTGGAGAGAGGCTTGCTGAACATCAAACGGGCTCCAGTGCAGTGAATTTAGCAAGGCAGAGAGCAGTGCAAATTGGAAGATTTAAAAGTCTGAAGTTTAAACATCGCTTTTGTTTTCCCAAGCTCTAGATATTAATAACACTATTGTGCAAATTATAATTCTTCCCTTTTTAGGAGACAGAGAGGAAATTAAACATTTGCATAAACCAATGGATCGCAATTCTGATGTCAGACACCTCCAAGTCCCCTGCCCTCTGAGCCTCTCTCCTGGTCCAGTGAGTCACATCACCTCATTTCAGCAGGGCCCTCAGAGGCTGCACTGGGCTGTTTGAAACTCTCACTGCCTTCCTCCCAGCATCTATTTCTTTTGTTCCTTCTTACAGGTAACTGTGATGCCCTGATGCGTGCCCTCACTGCTGTTTTTCTGAAATGCAATTTACTCATTAACCGGTCTCTTTGGTTTCAATCTCCTTGTCTTCCAGTCCATCCAGAATCCTTTCCCTTCACTTGTACGCTCATCTGTCTTCTCCATCTTGACGCTTCCATGCCTAGGAATCTGCAGTGGGTCCCTGCTGCTGTAAAATAAAGCCCCACACCTCAGCTGGCTCTCAGGGCCCTCCCCATGTGCTGGGACGTGCCCTGTGTCCTCTGCTGCTGGATACTACCCTTGTGCTCTAATAAAAAGCCAGAAGCTGCCCCATGCCTCTTCACGTATCTGTCTCATTCTCATCTCCAGGACTCGCCCCTGCTGGGTCTTCCACCTGAAATGCATTCTCCTTTCTTTCCATTCCTCCCACTCTTCCCCTCCTTCAAGGGTCAGTTCAGACGCCACCTTCTCTACAGAGTTTGGACACAGCGGCCCACTCTGAGGAGGGGGTTTGACACTCAGCCATGTTCTGTCCAAATATGTCATATGTAACTTTTAGCAAGGAGCTGCCTAACTAGTAAAAAAAAAAAAAAAAAGAAAAGAGAAAAAGAGATACTTTACATACATTATGGTTGTGACCTTCCCAGTTCTGTACAAGATGGTAAAAAATTACATCAACGTTGCTTTGTTCATGTATTATTTCCATTAGTAGAATTGTATTAGCCCCCATTCATGATGTGCCTATTGCAGACCATACATGGTAATTCATATCTGTTAATCCCTCACAAGCAAATCTGCACACTGTCCAGATATTCAGCCTGGAAATAGGAGCAAGGGGAGGTTATCAAGAGAGAGCATGTTCTTCTTGTTCTACCTCTGTTCTGGGCTCTGTGTAGAAAACTTAATAGTTGTTACCTCATTTGATCTTTTCTATCCAGTTATCAATGACCTGTGTTTCAATCCCATTTCGCAGACAAAGCAACTAAGGCTCAGTGGGGTTAATAACTTGTTTAAATGCAATGACTAGAGAGTGCAGAACTGAAAACTGATTGTGTGTTTGTCTGACTAAAAAGTTTCTTTCCACTCACTGTGCCATTTCAAACAAGCAGCCATTACTGAGATATGCAGTAAATTCTCTTTTTCATCTGTAGAATGGGAAGAGTAACTGGGTGTTTTTTTGTTGTTGTTGTTGTTGTTTTGTTTTGTTTGTTTTTTCAGCTTTGCTCTGGGATAGAGATTGTGCTTGAGAAATCTCTGCTGCATTGTGTATTAGCTTTGTCATAAATACCATTTGGCTAGAGCCTAGAAATCCGCTCTCATTTATCCCAGCTGCATAAAGCACCACAAAGCCAGGAAGAATGCTTCACCTACTGAGACCTGTAAATATCACGTTCCAGGAGTAAACAGCTTGGTGCAATAGTATTTACTTCTGACATGATGGTGCATGCACTGAGACAACTGGGCCTGCCTCTGTGCAGGACTTTAAATGCACCTTGTGGGGTTATCATGTAAAAGCCCGTTCAATGTGCAGTTGTGTGTGTGTGTGTGTGTGTGTGTGTGTGTATGTGTTAAATAAAGAACTAGATACAGTTTCCTCTTCCCTTGACTAGCTAGAGTCACCAGTAAAATATGGAGTCACAAGTTTTAGTGCAACAAGAGCTATTAAATTCTATCCTTCAATACACTGAGAACAAACCATTATGAGAAAGTGTAGGGATTCCAGAGGAAAGTCATCTGCCCTTTTACCTCCTCACTATGTCTGTGGAGTCTATGTTGTTACACACAGGCTCTGCCATCATCAGATTTCCCTTCCTATGTTTTTATAGGGTATCACTTTTAGTCACAGGTACTAGAGAAGAAGTACAGTCAGGAAAATAATTTTGTTAACTTCTATTTTTCAGCAAAAAATTTCCTTTCTTCCCAAGGACAATTTAATGTGGAATCATAACACACAAAACAGAGAATGATATTTTGTTACAGATATTTATTTATGAACTTAAATTTTTATCATTTACTTAATATAAATTCAACCCAGTGTGAAAGTTCAATGAACACTAAAATTTTAAACCAGGATTATGGATGACATGTGCAGTCACATGCATCTCAGGATACAACTTCTATATTTTGTGTTGATTGTACAGTGTCAGGAAAATCCTAATATCAGTGAATAAGTAGTAATGTACTTGACCATACAATTTTACCTGAACAAATATATACAGGTCTGAATTAAAATAAAATAGAGTAAAATTAAATTAAATTAAAAAGCACAAATGGTATTGAGCTACAACTGTGCTAATCACTGATTTAACTATAAGAATTTAAATGCAGAAGACAGTGTAAGAAGCTTTATTCTGAGATCTGCATAAAGCCATGCTAATGTAGCAGCCCAATTGTACATGTTGGTTCGCTCCTGTGTATTTTCATTTGGCATACGGAACATTTGAATAGTGTATATGTGTGTGTGCTCGTCCGTGTGTGTGTGTGTGTGTTTATTGCAGTTTTGATCTAGAATAAAGTATTTTAAAATTATAAGAAACAAAAATCAACTTAATGTGGAACTCCTAAATTAATGACTTCACTGCTTTAAAATTCCAGACAACACAATATGAAAGCACTTATTCTAAGGTTTGGGGAAGGAGGTGTGGTGGGTCTGGTCCCAGAGTCACCAAATGTGGGCTGCTTTCTCAATTTAAATTTTAGTGGACCATACATGGAGCACTGAGACCCCATCGACTCTCAAATGATCAAAGCGTGTGGAACCGGTACCATCTGTTCCTCAGCAAGCGAAGGTGGTCCTGGTGCATCTTCATGTACCTTGATTGTGTCACTTCTTTAAGAACCACCAATGGACTCCAGGGCATACATCAGCCTGTCTCAACTTCTAGGCTTGGCACGTATCTGTCTTCGTAATCTGACCCACCGTTGTCACATCGTAACTCCCACCTGAGTCTCCTCCTTTTGTTGTCCTCTGAATTTCTCTTATCTAGCTTCATATATTTTATTCTTGAAGCAATTAAATGTCAATTCCTTTTAATAAGTTTTCTAAAACCATATTTACCATAATGTCCAGACCAAAATATTGTTGGCACTGCTCTACTCATTTATTATTGCTATTAATAGAAATACATAGACACCATTTATTAATCACCTACTATAGGCCAGTTTGCATATAGATTTATGTCCTTTAACCCTCTCAAGCAACCCTGCATTATTTAATTTACATTATAGGCTTGGCATAGTTATACCAGCTACCCAGAAGTCACAAAACTATAGCAGGCAGGTAAAATTCAAACCCATGGACGCTGGTTCCAAGATCCACATTTCCACCTGCTCTGCTGTATTCTTTCTCTAAACTTGTGTCTGTTAGCTCCTTTATACATTCAATCAAGAGAGCATTTACAAATTGCATGCCAAATTAAGTGTTCCTGTGTTGTTTGCCTCCTGTATGGAACTCTGAGGACTTTGTGGAGATGCAAATTCTATCTAAACCAGACCTCTGGGTCTGGCATATAGTTAGAGCTCAAAAATTAGTTGGATTTAATCTAAATGAAAAGAACCATTAAATTGGTGTCTCAGAGTAACGCTATCTCATCTATTAATCTACCTCCAGGCAGGAATAGCAAACAATCTATTCTGAATAGAAAATGTTCCTGCTTTTAACGATTATTACTACTTTTTCATCCTAGGACTGTTCTTAGGATCTAGATCAGCATTTCTCAAAATGAGGTATTACTCAAGGGGATGAACAGGGTTCCCTGATCCCAAATATTTAGCAAATTCTTCATACTAAACTAATTCTATTAGAAACCTTAGCATTAGCATATTAAAGACTCTCAAAAGTAAGGAAAACCAAGTAATCTTGGTCAATCCAGCTTTTCCACAAACTTGTATGCGCACCATACAATTTATTCAGATAACACCTGCTGGCAGTCCTTGGACACAGGGTTCTGTAGATCCCTCTTTGTAAAGATGAGGTCTGACCTCATCTTTCACTGACTGACATCCTGCCATGTTCCAAGAAGACTTTATAGTGGTTGAGCTACACTTTAGTTTCAGTCTGTTTCTTCTCTGTGCTCAGTAGGGAGCTGAGAACCATTTATGTCTTCCCCTTACAAACAAGGGGGCTAGTTTTCCTAAACCTTGTTTCATCAGAAGGCTCTCAGGGTCATTTCACTTTCCATGCACATTCAGTATTTGTGGAGTCAAAGCGATCCTAAGAGGAATGAAAACCAGGAACCCCCTCCCCCATCTTAAACTAGCACAGTCTGTCTAGAGGTGGAGGGCTAACCCCTCAGCATTGTCACTTGCATGGGCTTTTCTGACCACTTTTTGCAAAGTAAGGTATAACATAGCACATCATTTGTCCACAGAATTCACACTGTCTCATATATTCTCACACATTATTTTATTTAAGTGATTTTCCTGGAGATCCAGGGGAATATATGTAAAATCATAAGTCACGGGATCTTCTACAAAGTTCTACATTATATGCTTACAATATATTATTGTATATATAAATGCAGTAACCCTATTAGAGTACAGAGTATATATCAATAGGTCATGAACTCCAAAATACTGACTTCCCCTTTTTCTACCATACCTCGCATCCAATCCACCAGCAAGTCCTGAGGCCCTTCGGAAATGGGCCCCTCTTATCACCTCCCGCATTATCATTATTGACTATTATTATAGTCATTATTATCCCGCATGAACATTATTGACTATGTTCAAGTCACTGTCATCTCTGGACTGCCCACACCAGGAGCCTCCTAACCTGGTCTCCTTGTTTTCACCCTTGTCCCTCCACAGTCCATTTTCAATTCACTATAAACAGCTGATCCCTTTAAAACTTTAGTCGGATCATGTCACTCATAACAGCCAAGCACCCAAACTTCCATGGCTCCCATCTCACTCAGAGTAAAAGCCAAAGTCCTCACAGTGACCAATAGGTCCTATATGAGCTGCTCCCTTACCTTTCTGGGCTTATTCCTGACCACCAAGCTGGTTTACTCTGCTCCAGCTCTCTAACCTTCTTACAAGTCTTGGAGCATGGTAAGCAGGTTTCCACTTCAGGGCCTTTGCACCTAATGCTACCTCAGTCTGAAATGCTTTTTCCCTTTTAAACATGCATGGTTTGCTTTATCACTTCCTTCAAGACTCTGCTCAGATGTTACCCTATCAATTGCATCTTTGACCTACCAATCCTTGCCCCCACCATCTTATTTTTTTCTGAAGCACTTATCACCTTTTAATATACCTTATAATTTACTTATAATTTTGTTTTACATATATATATTTATATTTTTTGTCCATCTCCCCCTTCACTAGAATGTAAGCTCCATGAGGTTGGGGACAACTTGTTGGCTGTATACCTTTGATGTGGGAAACAGAGGCAGAAGAAAATCGTTAAAATTCCTTACCTACTGACAAACCCTTGAAACAGACAGAGTGGCTCTCCCCTGGGGACTCAGCTGCCCTCACCTTGAGGTTTTGCTAAGGACAATCCTAGCCTGACTGACCCCTACTCCAATAGGTCCAACCAGGATCCTGTAAGTCTACTTTAGGAAACTTCATCTCCAAACCTCCAAGATAGTGTCAGCAATCATTCCCAAGCATATGACCCACTGATATACATCTAAAGGGTCTCAGAGAAGATTTTTATTACTGGTAATAAATAACCTTTCTCCCAACAATAGCTAGCCCCTCAAGGTCCTGGAGACCTTGCTTCCAAAATTCCTTAGAGACTTACATCATCCATAATCCCCTTTGTCCTAACCCACCACTGAGTCCACCCCTGCTCTGCCTTTAAAAACTCTGACTGTAATCTGGTTCGGGGTCCAAGTCCCTACTCCGCTGTTGTGGGTATACTTGGACCCAAGCTTCAGCTTGTTAAATAAACCCTCGTGTGATTGCATCAGTGTTGGCTCCTTGGTGGTCTCTTAGACGCGAAAACTCGGGTACAACACCTTCTTAAATTCCCACATTGAATGCATCCTAGACTCTGAGAGCCGGAGAGGAACTCAGAGTGAATAGGCATGTCAGTGATTCCCCCACCCGTTTACACTGACCTTTGAGGTTGGGTATAAGTAGGGATTGAACCTGGTAAGTTATTGTTAATATTTCAAAAAGCCTAATGCATTTCCTCCATCTATCCATCATGAGGCTACATGACAAACTAAAGTGTCACACTTCTTTGCTTTTAGTTGGAATTATCTCAGCTCAGTGTGTTAATTCCGATTATATAAGTCTGATCAGAATCTCTGGCTACCAGTTACAAATGCCTTTGATTTTTAGACTTGGGGAAATGAATTAATTATCATATAATAAATGCAGATTAGTAGATGTTTTTGAAAACATGGACTCCATGGTTGGGGAGGGGGCAATAAATGAGTGTGAGCCCTTGATCTCCTTTGTACAAAACAAAGTCTTTGAGGCTCTGGAAGATTAAGCGACTTTCTCAAGGTCACATAGTGAGTAACTGGCAGAACAATGACTAGAACCCTAGTCTCTGATTCCTAGCCCTGTGTCGTGCAGTCAAAGATGCAGTTTGCTGCAAAGGAGACGTATACAGGCTGTATATAGCATTTGCATAACATATTACAGTAAAGACAGAATCCCAACTGAGATTCTCAGCAGGAAAATAACAATTATTTAATCAGGGTTCTATTTATACTTTTATTGTGAAGGTTAGGTTAAGATTCACTGGTTTGATTAAGGGTGCTGCTACACATGAAAGTGTTTACTGAGCTGGGCTCCCTGGAGTGAAATTCAAACAAACTTGTGACATCCAAAGCACATTTTATGTCCTGAAAGTCATGAGTGTTTTTATTGAAAGCCAAGCCTTTTCCTTAAAACAACTGAATGGTTATCCTTAAGGATAAACTGTAAACAGTCTGCCAAGACACAAAGAGTCCTTCCTCTATGCCTATAGTGGCATTCCATCCTTAGTTTTAGTCTTTAAACCTAATGGATATGAATATGCTTAGAAATACAAAATGAAAATTTGTGCACTCAAAAGCATTACCATGCTCATTGCACTATTTGATCCTTAGAAGAATCATCTTGCAGTGTTGGAAAGGCGGATATTAACATCTGTTTCACACATAGGGAAGCTGAAAGCACCCAGGGGTTCAAAGACCTGCCCTAGGTCTCCTACTTTTTAGTGAAAGAAAGCACTAGAATGGAGGGGAGGGGCATTTTTTCCTCATTCCTTAAACTCAGTGCATGCACCACAATGCCACCTACTGAATGAAGGGCTTTATTACCAGGGAGAAGGGGGCAGACAGTAAGGACACCCCCCATGTACTTCGTTCTCTCTCCCTTTGATAGTATCGGTGTTCCAAGGCTCGAGCCCAAAACAGGGAATGGCTTCAGATTTTACAGAGCAGGAAGGCAACAGCAGAAACGTCCAGGTCATCCAGTAACACGGAACTGATTGAGAAGCGGAAGGCACAGACGAGCTCTATTTTCTGTCTCTACAGCTGGTCCCTGTGCATGGGGTATCAGGCTCAGTGGACGTGGTCTGCAGGGAGCTGAAGGACAACTCTACCTCTCACTAGGGCTGTGACCTTGGGCAAATCCCTTTACATTTTGAACCTCTTTCTCAAGGCATTTTAATAGCAAGCAAATGAGATAAAGGACCCAGATAGCTTATCTCTGTGTCTGACAAGCAGGAAGAGCCTGAAACCCATGCCTCACTTAACCTTTGTGGGTCTACCATTCCACTCACCGAACATGAATTAAGGATTCACCACTCCCCCAGCCCTGGGTTAGACAGTATAGGAAGAAAGCAGAAACAGTGTCTGTGCTGAAGATCAGACACACATACAGACAATTTCATACTTAAATATCCCTGGCAAATGTAACATTTGTTTAAATGATTGTAAGAAAAAGGTCAATGCATGATCAGAAGATCAGTAAATAATTTTGGAATTCTCAGCAATACAGGTAAATAGGGGAGATGTTTGGGGTCAGTAGTCCCTGATCTCTTGACCTCTGTCCTCACATCACCCAATCTGACCCTGTAGTTGAGTGAGAACAGACTCCTCTCCACAATCCTTCCAAGTTGCCAGTTCTTGGCAACGCTGAGAAAATGACTTTCCAGCCATGCCTCAGAACACTGGCCTGAGACCTTATCCAGGGCCCAGGTCTCCCCAGGATCCCCGTCCCTATCAGAGTTCACCTGCAGCTCAGGGTGCAGGTTCCCTCTGCCATACATGCTCTCTCTCCCTGGCTCTAGCTTTCCCTCTCCCCTCTCTAGGAACTGAAGTTTCTTTAAACAGACAAGCAATTACTAATGTGTTATCCACACTCGACTCTGTTGGTACAACACGCGCTGATGTACAGTAGCAGGCGGCTTGTTAATGGGACATATTTAAGCTGATTGCCACTGGAGATAAGTGATGTCTCTGAATGGATTCACTTTTGTTAAACTTCCAAAGCCAGAGCGGATGGGGAAAGTTTTTTTTTTTGCTTTAAAAAAAGGAAAAAAAAAAGAAGAAGGTGTTTTAAGAATGACTACACCTCCCCCGAGATTCTCATTTCAGATTAGGCTATCAGGTGTACAGTGCGGTTGGAGGCTTCTGCTTCAGTTGGAGCCTCTGTTTGATATTCAAGCCTTTCACAAGATCCTTCCGGAATGTCTGGCGCTGGCTTGCTTGCTCGCTGGCTCTGTGTCCTTGAGGACAGCTCTATTAAACTCAGGCCTTGGGGCGCCTGGGTGGCTCAGTGGGTTAAGCCGCTGCCTTCGGCTCGGGTCGTGATCTCAGGGTCCTGGGATCTAGTCCCGCGTCAGGCTCTCTGCTCAGCAGGGAGCCTGCTTCCCTTCCTCTCTCTCTGCCTGCCTCTCTGCCTACTTGTGATCTCTGTCAAATAAATAAATAAAATCTTTAAAAAAAAAAAAAAGAAGCTTGGGCATCTTAAAAAAAAAAAAAAAAAAAAAAAAAAACTCAGGCCTCTCTCTCATCTTCTCCACTCTGGTTCCCTTGTCTCTTGCTCTCTGGGCCTTTGCTTTTGTTATAGGCCTCTCTTTTCTCTTTCTACCTCCCCTTCTCTGCAGCCGATTTCATCCGTCCCTCCTTCCCCTCCTCTCCCTCCTCTTCTCCAGTTGTCATTCTGTAACCCATCCTCTTTCTGTCCGTTTTATTCTGGGTCTCCATGTCTCTCCGCACACTTCCATCTCACCTCCCAGTTCCTTGCTCTCTGCGCCCCAGGGGAAAGCCAGGCCTGGGGAGGCTGTTAGGGTTCCGGCATTGTGAGTGTTGTCTTTGTAGATCCTGGACATGGACAAATCACTGCTGTTAGCTCTCCTGGAGCTCAGTCTGAGGAGGAAGATAGGTGCAGGACAGAGCAGCGCTCAGGAGGTGCTGGGGTGGGGCACCGGGGGGCGTGGAGGGAATTTAGGAAGGATGCATCTGCGTCAGGAACAGTGAAAGGAGAGCTGGAAGGTAAAATGGAGGTGTTGGTGACAACTGCCCGACTGCAGGCAATAAAGAGGGAAAATTCATTAGTCATGGATTAAGCTGTTCTCCAGCCAGTTACCGCTGTTTAGATACAAAGATACCAAGGAAAAAGCAAAGTGCCAATCAATCTCTTAAAGGGGCCACTTGCTGGCGTCTAATATCTAAGTAAGCAGCAGCGAAAGATAGGTGATGACCGCTTTGCTGTGGGTTCTCTAGGCAGTGAATGGAGAAAGCATCTTTACAAACACATTCTACCTCATGGGGAGTAGGGAAAAATTCAATTAGGTTTGAATGAGAAAGATAACTTGAATGTCAATTAATTGTCTAATTGAAGATAATGGAGACCTGGGGGGCGCCCTGCCAGGTTGATTCCCACATCCAAATCCAGAGATTTTCCCAGGGATTAAAGACGCAATTTAATTACACATTTCTATTAGATTAGGCGCTGATTGCATTCAACACTCTGAGTTAATTACATAGTTAATTACATAGCCAATAACTTCCTTTGCCTAATCACCCTGCTGGATGCAGCCTGGTGCTGGAGAGGAGGCTCCTGTTCTGGTAATGGGAGCTCTGGGAGCCAAAGGTGGTGGGAGCATCGATGGCTAGGGGACAGGTGAATACTAATAGGGAATTATTCTAATTGTCCCTTGTTCTTGATGAACAGCAAATTATTCTAATAACATTTACCATTGTATTCATTCATTATCTAAGGGTAATTAGGAATGAAGGGCTTCCAGAGGCCTCCCCTGTGGCACAAACAAGGCTGTGCTAATGGGCTGCCTTCATTTGGGACGCCAGGCATTTCCAGGGCGATTTCCCCTTCCTCTTGGTCTCCATGATACACTCTGAGACTGAGCTTTACACCTGACAAAGTGCTTTCACATGCCTCATCGTGTTTGATTATAGACAAAGCAATGAGATAGGTTTCAGTTTCCCTATTTTATTATCTCAGGGTGGAAGAGCCTTTGGCGGGGGAGGGAGGTGGTCCAGCGATTTGCCCAAAGTCACAGAGTAGGCAAGGGATGGTGATGCTAACTGGAGTTCAAATCCCACTCTTGGCCCTCCCTCCACACCACAGGGCCTCACAACTCAAAATACTTCTTTCTGGGTCTTAATTCAAGAGTGAGTGTGGTTTGAGTTTTGGTCAACATGGAGTTCAACACACCCAGCTGACTTTCTGGTGAAACAACTACCAGGAATGAAATAGTAATCAATCTCAAGACTTCCAGTCACCACTGTTATGCTAGACCACAGGTGAGTGGGCTAAGACGTGAGGAGAGCATGTATGGAAACATATGGATCTCTCAGCTACCTACTTACTCGGACTCAAGTAGCAACATTCCTAGTGAAAATGACAGTGGCCTTTCCATCATTTCCATAAAGTGGTTTTCTGATCTGCATGGGCCACCAACTGTGACACTGTGAATTGTATGAGGAAGGGAGGTGTCAGTCTAGGGGAAGAGAAAGGAGAGGAAAAGCCTGTCTCACTGCCTTACAGGGGAGCTTTCCTGGAGTAAGACGAATATCAAAAGATACCAAGTGATATAGGCCAGACCCGTCTGGGCGAAATGATAAAGACAAACATATTAATGATTGTTAGAGACTGCACGTTTGTGTCCTCTACCACAAATTCATATGCTGAAGCCCTAACTCCCCACTTGTGGCTGTATTTGAAGTAAGGAAATAATTAAGGTTAAGTGAGGTCATAAGAGTAGAGCCCTGACCTGATAGAATTAGTAACGATTAGTGTCCTTATAAGACAAGACACCAGAGAGCTCTCTCTCTCTCTCTCATCATGTATACTCAGAGGAAAGACTAGGTAAGGACTTAGCTAGGAAGTAACTGTCTGAATAAAACAACAAAAAAAGAATAACCGCCTGAAGGCCAGGAAGAGAGTCTTCACCATAAATTGACTTCCAGTCTCCAGAACTATGAGAAAATAAATTTCTGTTGTTTAAGCCACGTAGTCTGGTATTTTGTTATGGCAGCCAGAGCTGACTAACACAATGATAAACAAACAAACACAAAAACAAAAACAAAAATCCACACACAAAAAAACAAAACCCAACTGTAGTTTCCAAACGGCTCATTCCCCTCTAGGACCACTTCCCCTCCCCTCCACACACACATAATTTTACGCATTACTCTTTTTTGTATGCCATATTCTTTGCCTGGATTATCCAGCCCTGCTTGACTTCAAAATGTATCTCTCATTCAAAACTTTCCTATAAAGGCTGTCCCAGTATCTCTTCCCCCTTTTCTCTCTGACTTATGCATAACCTTAAACTTATCACAATGTAGTTAATGCTTGGTTGACATACCTGCTACGCCCACTAGCGAGTAAGACATATGAAGACATCAGCTTTGTCTTCTCCATCTGGGTATGCTGAGGGTCTAGATTTGCTCCAGCACACAGAGGGTACTGGTCTTAGCCTTTTCAGGCTGCTATAACAGTATCACATAGACCGGGTGGCTTATAAACAAAAGAAATTTAGTTTTCACAGTTCTGGAAGCTAGGAAGTCCAACATACTAGCAGATTCAGTCTGGCAAGAGCCCATTCCCTAGTTTGCAGAAGGCATCTTCTCTCTGTCATCATGTGGCAGAAGGGACAAGGGAGTTCTCTGGGGCCTTTGTTATAAGGACACTGATCCCATTCATTAACGTTTTGCCCTTGTGACTTAATCACCTCCTGTATTAATAATTTTTAATTTTTTAAAAAATTTTCTATATATTATGATGTTTTGACATCTTAAATAACCTTTCTTGTCTTTTGGGGAAGACTTCCCTATTCCCAGTGGGGCTACCCAATTTTTTAGAGAGAGCAAAGGACTCAACTGGGAGCATGTCTTTGATATACAAACAACTAATCCAGAACCATACTTTCTTTATTTGTCCTGAACTTCCCAACAGGCAATATTTCTCTGCTTTAATCATCTCAGAGCCAGAAGATAGGTAACTAGGAACCACCCCTATACCCCAAAGCCCATCAAAATTATTCAAAATAACTAACCCTAAGGTAGTTACTTCCCATGGAAAACCCAATAAGGAGAGTGGTCTAAACGTTTCCCTCGCTCCTGCTTCTACTTCTGGATGCCTGTGGCCCCACATGGTGAGCCTGACTCTTGTTTCTAGGGGAACTGTGAGTAACATTAATCATTTCTTTCAGTGGCATTGACTTTTTGGTTTCATCAGTTAGTTGTGTTATAAATTAAAACCTGAACACAAAACATTTTCCAAGGACCCCATCTCTAAATACCATCATAATGGGGATTAAGTTTCAACATATGAATTGGTGGGGGACACAAACATTGAGTCTATGACAGTACTTTTGCAAACTGAACCTCCTGTTTTGCTGAAGGTATTTGGGAAATTGAACATTCAATCACACAGCAGACTTGCCTAGTCTGGATTTTTGTCATCACAGTTTTGACTATACTGTTCTGACCACCATGGCAGCTCCTGGACATGCCTCTAGATATAAGGCTTTGATGGCCAAAACATGTTTGTTGTTCTGTAGTCTTTGCATATATATATCAGTCACCAAGGGAGGCTTTGCAGGGAGTTTGTTGAAAATGGGAAAGGGGGCTATCTTGTGTGAGATTGCCTTTCCCCTCTGTCTCCCCATCTGGGACTTCTACCTCACTGCATGGAACCCACAGATCCTGGGGAGTCAGGCCTTTTATCTGTGTCCTCTCACCTTTCATCCCCACTAAAGTCTGTCCACTGAGTAGGTTCTGATCTGAGAGTTTTATCCTCAAGCATTCCTATCAAAACTAACCTTTTCAATGCCTCATTAGAGCAAAGGATCTTGTTTTTCCGGTACAGAGAGTCTAACAGTCTCAATTGCGATTTAGTATTAATAGTTAAGAAAATCTCAGAACACTCAATGCACTATTTGCATTTGTCCAAAGGTTCCTTTAATTCCTAAACTCACTGGCTCTCAACCTGTGCAGTACCACCCCTGGGGGGCATATAGAAATGGCTTAGAAGTTCTTGGTTGACATAACGACTGGCAAGCTACTTTCATTGAGTGGGCTGAGATCAAGGTTGTTAAACGTTTTACATTGCAGAGGGTAGTCCTGCACAATGAATTGTCACACCCCAAGTGCTAATCTCACCCCCATTTTAAAACACTGCACTGGAAAACGGGCTGGCAAATACCTCCTGCTGTAGAGTTCTGAAACGGAGAGGGGAGGTTCTCATTTTAGGGATGGGAAAATTTTGGGGAAGTGGCTGCTCATTGCATATACCCAATGAGTATATGGGTATATATATATGGGTATACCAAAGCTTGGGGGTAACCTCTGAGTCCTTCCTAACTTCTTCTATACCCTGCCTTCCTCCCTTACCAGGATCCAGAGCAAGACCAAAGGTCTTCTCTCTACTGGTGTCGTCTTTCCAGGTAGGACTAAGATAGGGATGAGGGACTTGATGAACTCACACTCTCATAATGGCATATAGCCTTTGGAAAGCTCCTTCTCTCATAACACTATTTGTGACCTAAGCAGTGTTCCTTCAGGGAGGGCAGTCTCATGTAAGGGTAACAGTAGATAGGTGATCACTATTGCTGGATGCAGCCCAAGCATCCCCTTCAGATCAATCATAGATGTTTTAATGGCTTCTTTGACTAAAAGGGGCACATAGCAGTTGCAAGTTGACTCTTCCTTAGGGAACCCTCAGTCATTTGGAAAAGAATCCAACTGGAAAGTTTTACTTTGCACAGGAAACTCAGAGAAGCTACTCCCAACCAAAATTTTAAGTATTCATGCTCAAGCGATCAAGTAACAGAGGCAGCTGGCCATACTATCTCAGCTCCTGAGGCAGCTCCTAAGAGGTACAGGCCTCAAACTCTCTCCTTTGCAGTCTTGCATTCTTAAAGGGGTGATTAGACAGCAGAACAGAAGACAAATTCCTCGGGGTTCTTGGTTTCAAGCAGCTGAAACTGACACTAGCCAAGGAATGAATTTATTCACGGGATATTGGGAATATAACTGATTTTCAGGAATACGATAAGAACCATGTTCAGAAAATTGCCTGGAACAAAAAGAATTGAGTAGCCACGCCACAGCCAAAACTAGGCCACAAATTCAGTCCTCTACTGCCATCATCACCCAGTGGATGCAGCAGGTTACCCTGCCACACTGGACACTGGATGCACCATCAACCCCATTGCCAGGCCACTTCCTGGGAAGACCACTTCCAGAGCAGTCCCATTCCTGTCCTTGCTCTTTGTGCAGCAGCTCACATCAGGAAGTCTGGGATAGGTGCTTGTGATTAGTCAACCATGGGTCTGAAAGCTATGCCATATTTCAATCCATTTCAATCCATTTCAAGAAAGGCTGAAAAAAAGTGAAATATACATGGCAGGAGATGCCCCAAACATAGAATATATATTCAGATATTGATAGCCAAATATGGGCAAATATCAACTTCCCAACACACACACACACACACACACACACACACAAAATGCACGAAGACTATAGAGATTTCCAGCGCAAACAATGCCAAGTGGTATTGATAATCAAGACAGGAAGAGAGAGGGAAGAGGTGGAATACTAAATTCTTAGCCCCAAGGCTGAGACCATTGAGAAAATTGAGATTTTCTTATCCTCCACTCCCAGGACCAAAGATTTAAATGAACTAAAATTACTTGCCTACAGTGGTGTTGCTAGATGGAGCAAGCAGGGACTAGAATCTATCACCCGTCACCTTGCCCATTTTCCAGGTGCATTTTCCAGGTGCCCTGCCAACCGCATTAGGGAAGTCTGTGAGCCCAGGCACTGAACATCCTTGACCAAAGGGCACAGACATCTCCACAGACATGTGTGGCTTTAATCCAAGGTTCCTGGCGTGCCCTCTCGTGTAGGCTAATCAAAAAGGAGGATCCTGGAGAGAAAGCTAAAAACTAGGAGGGGTTAGTAGTTTTATCTCTCTTGGCTTGGATACAGGGGAAATGGGCAAACGTAATAGGTATAAGTGTGGTATATTGAATAGTTGTCTCTAATTCTTCACCCCTCCCTGCATCCACACCCTCATCATGGCCTCACTGTGGACTTTGCATATTTCTACTTGATCTCTTGTGCCTCTGCTGTCACCATGAGAACATGCACTCACTAGCAAACTGATTGAAGGAGAATGGCAGGCACATGGAGCAGAACCCAGCCTCAATCAGCCAACCCCCAGGAAAACTACAGAAGTGGAAGGAAAAATAAGACATGGCTGTTGTAAACTACTGAATTTTAGGAGATAACTGACCAACATAATAATCCTTGGTTTCTTTTTTAGCACTTGACCTGTAGTTCAGGACCTAGCACCATGAAAATCAACCCCCTTCCAATGTGCGTGCATGCACACACACGTACATGCATGCACGGCACAGTGAGGACAACCTTGCAGTCCCCATTCTTTCTAGAATGTTAATGATGTGCCAGATATCACTCCATGGCTGGCTTTGCAACCCTGTCTTCTACCCTCAACCCTCCTATCATCTCTCTGGCTCATTTGGTTGACCACAGGCCCAGGAGTTATAAGCACTCAGTCACGGGAAGGTGAGTGGTAGGGGAGGTGTCCAGAACCATAAAGTGACCAAGGATCTTCTGTCATCTATATGTCAACAGTCAAACATTGGGGCACTGAGGTTGGGTGGCCGCTAGTAAACACCAGAAGCAGCCCCACTCTTGGGCTTTTCAGCACCCCCAGGAAGTTGCCAGATAAAAGGTCCCTGGGCAGGGGGCAGGGCAATCATCAATGTAGACATTACAGGCACAGAGATTGACTCTGAATGGGGAGGGTGGAGTGGGGAGACCTGCAGTTGTGGGAAGAAGACAGCCCCATGCTGGGGAAAATTATGGGGAAACAAATGAACAAAGCAGTGTGGCATCTCAGCAGTACATGTCCTCCAAAGCAAGATCTGAGAGGAGAGGCTGGTGGGTGAATTTTAATGTAACAGGGAACTAACTTACACTAGCATCTGTGCTCAATAACAGCTTGGAATGAACTGAGACAAACAAGATGGCATGCCCACCCCACACCCAAGTCCTGCAGAGGTGAAATCTCTTATTTGCTCAGTCTCCCCTGCAAGTGGGCTGAATGACTGGTGAGTAGGGGCTGTATCATAGGCTCTGCTGGGCACTGTGCATCCTAGTGGGCTGCGAGGCTCTGAGGATGAAGTCTTGGGATCAGAGCATCTGATGGCTCAGCCTACCCCGATCTCTGGGAGCTCTGAACCATGAAGGGAGCAGGAGGAAAACATCCCAAGGAAACTCTTTATCACCCAGAGGCAACATATTGATCATGAATTCTGGGCAGCTGATTTCTCAATTCAGGATGCTGTGAACATTTTGATAAATTCCTTTTCTGTGGGGAAGATAGAGATCCCAGGTTTCTGAAAGTTGGGTTCAGAAGGAAGGCATCACACAGACTTCTGCCAGAGGAGGATGGAGGGAAAGGGCTCAGGCCGACCCTGGGACTCTGATCTGAGTATGAAAGAATCTTTTCCAGAGCAAATGCTCCCTTGCTTTGCTCTGTTTCTGCTAATTAGGCAGGCATGTTGTACCATATCATTGCATTTCCATGTAATATTTATTTTAACCAAATCCCCTAAACATTAGTGGAGTGCCTCCTTATTTGCTAAACATTCCAGACTCTGGAGTTGATATGAGAGATGCTTCTATCTTGGCTGGAGAACTAGAGAGGAAATTTAGGAAGTCAAGGAGCAGCCTCTCCCAGCTGCTACATCTTCTTTTCTGTGGGGCAAAAGTTCTCCCTGTAGCCCATGGGGAGAGAACCTCTAGCTGAGGGAGAAAACCAAGTACCACACTGGCCATTTAGGGGCTGTTTCTAGGAAGAGGTGCACTGCTGGAGAGGTCCTGCTGAGTGCTAGGAAGGCCAGAGTTGTTCTATTTACTCTCAGACCTAGAACATTTTCATTTCACAGCCAACAGCTGCAAGGTCCAGAGAGGGAAAATGATGTACCTAAGACTAAATAGCTAGTGGTGTTATATCTCTGGTCTATCTCCCAGTTTTATTTAACCTTTACCAGTCTACTTCCTCTGAATTGAGAGAGCTGTCCCACATGCTCCTTGAATGAAGCATTTATATGGTTTGAATCCTGGCTCTGTCATTTTTTATCTGTGTCACCTTCAACAATATATTTAACCTCTATGTGTCTCACATTTCTCATGGTTAAACTGGGCTTCTCAGAGCCCATCTTAAAGTCTCAGATTACATGAGATAATGTATTATCCCCAGCACCATACCTGACATGTACTAAATGAATTATTGAGTTTCAATTATATTCCAAGTAGTATTCTGAGTGTTTTACATAAATGTTTTCATTTAATCCTCATAACTACCTTTGTGGTAGGAGCTGTTATTATCCCTAAGAAACTTGAGGAAAGGAAGATTTAAGTAGGTTTTCCACAGTCACACAGCTGATACTTGGAAATGCCAAAATTCATACCTATGCTGACTGAGGAAGCCCCTATACTCTGGTATGTTCTCCTTTACTGCTTATATCCAGATAGTCATAAGTGTCCTAGGAAGAGGCAAACCTAGGAGGGAGGGTCCTCAATAATTCTTCATGTTGCTTTTTGGGATTCTCCTCTTTTTCTTCTTCTGCAAGAGGAAAACAAAAACAAAAACAAAAACAAAACCATTATCTTTGGTTTCAATCCTTATCATCACCAGTGAGAAGATTCACAGAATTAGAGAGAGAACGAGGACAACCCCTGAGGCCATCAAACACTATAATTAAGTTATCAGACCTTGGGTTTGGTCATAACTCAATAGACTTCAGTTCTCAGCTGTCTTTTGTCTGGGACTAATTTGCACCTTTGAGGAACAAAAACAAACTGAGAAGCAAGAGAAATTAACCCAACATCTGGGGCTGAATCCTATGGGATGTGGGGCAGATTAATATTTTGATGCATTCAAAGGCCAGAGAACTCAAGCAAGAAATTTGGCAATGCAATTTCAGAACCCCAGCAGGTGATGGCATCATTGTTCTAGGTCTAGGACAGCAATAACAGTAACTCATGTTGTTTTCCTAACTCCTGTTCTTGCAGCAGATTTTGCTAGCTGATCACAACACCAGTTTCTGCTGGGTCTGTACATGGCTTCAGTATTTTTCTCAACTACTTGCAGTTAGCCCTTGAGAAGAAATGCATCCTGGGGGTAAAGGAAGCAGAATCTAATAGCAAGAGTTTAGGCAAGGCTGGGGACTCAGGTCCCCAGTTCTCATTAGGAATTAGAAATAAGGCAAGAGGTATATTTGGGGCCAAGATAATAGTAAGAAGAAATGTTGCAAAAAATGAAACAACTTAGGCAAACATGGCACAGTCTTACTTAAACCATGCTGATGTGTTTAGACAACAAGATTTGCTTTCAACACCTCACAGAAGACTGGGCTAACATCCGTTATGTACTCCTGCACTATCCTAGAAAGGGTCTATCCTTGAGCTGGAGGCCCCAGCCAATCCTACTGTGAGCAGCCAGGGCAGACAAGAAGTAAAGCTGGGGCATGGGCTGACATTGATACCACAGGCTGATGATTATGCACAGAGCTCTAAGCCCATGTCCAAACCAGCCACGGACCCAAGTCCCTGACAAAAAAAAGCTAGAGGGCTTAGCCCTCAATTACTGAAATGCCCTGCTGTGGGAGAGGAAAGCAGTAGCAGCTGATCTTAAGTTGCTCTGAAATTTGGGATAGTGCTTTTCCTACATAGGTAAGAAGTGAAATTATTTTTAAGCCTGTGGAGGCTGTTTATTTCATGATTAAGAGCATAAATTCAGCTTGATCCCTGGTTCTGTCACTGACTAACTGGTAGTTTGGGCAACTTATCTAAGCCTTAGCTTAATCATTTATAAAATAAAGAATTTTAAAATCTATGTCTCAGGATGGTTGTGAACCTCAAATAAGATAATTATACATGCATAATAAGTGTTCAACTATTTCTCTCACTGAAGAGTTTACAGAGAAAAAGATAGTTGAGATAACCTTTGTGCATGTGTATTAAACATTTAGAATATACTTTACACCAAATATTATCCTAAGCATTTTACATGCAATAACACATTTAATCCTCACAATGACTATGGAGATTGAGTACTTTGATGAATCCTGCTAATGGACTCATATCCTTACACTTTGCCGTATGATTTTTCTCCAAAAAAAAGATTGAGTCTATTTGCCCACTTCTTGGAGTTTATTAATTTCTTTGACCAGAATAGTGTGGTAGAAGTGATGCTATGCTAATTCTGAGCCTTCTATACATCTGTCTCTTGGAACCTTTTCATTGCTGTGTAAATAAGCCTGGACCATCTAGAATAAGCTTCCAACCCAGTTGTTCCAGCTGAGGCCACTAAATAAGCCCACCATCAGCTATCCCAAAACATGTGTGAGAAACTCATGCAAGCTCAGCATAGCCACTTTCCTGACCCCAGATGCATGAGCAAGACCAGCTCTACCTCTACACTTATGAACAATAATAAATACACATTTTAAGCTATTGAGTTTTGAGGCAGTTTGCTACACAAAAATCTTAACTGATACAATAACATCATGAAGTGAAGGTAAGGAAAATGAGAAATAGTAAAGTTAAGCAATCACCAAGATCACACAGCTACTAAGTGTTGAAACTAGGGTACAAACTCAGGCCACTTAGCTGTAGAATCTGCTCTCTCAATCAGTGTTCTAGAGCAATCCCTTGGAGGTGCCATCTTCCTCTTCTGCTATGCAAATACATGAAAGAATGTTCTTATTCCTAAATTTTGTTTATTCCTAAATATTGTTTAACTAAGTATGCAACCACGTTCTGAGGCAGACACAGATAGGAGTTGTGGGCAACTCATCAGTCCTTGTCATATCCAAACTGACCAGTCGTGAGACCAGCAAGACCTCAGCCTGGCTGGATATTAGGTACTTCATATTTACTAGTTAGTAGGATTTAGAAGGAGAGTGTTACTATCTTATACCTGAGGGCTGAAGACTTGCATTAGGTAGAAAAGTCTAGGTCTGTCAATAGTGACAAGTATACATTCATATATTAATGGCTTAATCTAACAAAGGTTTATTTTTACTTGACATCACCTCACATTTAACTGTGGCCACTAAAAAATAAAGAATATATGTGGAAGGGCCAGGCCCAGGAATGCCTCATATTAATTTCCCCACATCCCATTGACTAGATAATAGACCCAACCTACCTTCAAAGGAGCCTGGAAAATGTAGTCTATCCAAGTGCCCAGGAAGAAGGAATGGCATTATATACCTATAGCATTGTCTCCACCAAAGTATCAATGAGATACTAGGTATTGATATTACAGATGCCTAGGATAGAAGGAGCTCTCTTGTTTTCCTGGGTCTCTGCTGCCCTGTGTCCCAGCTGTAATCCTTGCTTAGCAACTATTGGTTCTCCCTTGAAGCAGACTCTACTTAGAGTCTCCGTTGCTGAGCTACTAGGGTGCTCAGGGTTAAATTAGTGATCCAGCTGCCTTAATTACTGACCAACCTCCTATACCACATCCCATTCCTCTGGTATGGCTCTTCCTCAAATGCTGAGACTTCCCAGGGAATTGACTTGATGAGACCATGGACCCTCACTTCCCCTCCTTTAAATGGCAAATTAAACATGAAAAATATTGCACAAAATTCCAGGGGGCTCCTTGTTCCCCTGAGACCTACCAGGTAATGATGTCCTGCTTGGGAGAACATCACCTAGCCCACCCTCTTCATCTTGTGGGTTAGGGAAGTAGAGCCCAAACTGGTTTATTAACTGATCTTATTAACTCATAACCCCTGCCTCATAAAGGCAGACAACTAGTGTCAGCAGCAAGGGTAGTGGGAGGTATATCTTGGAATTGAAGGGTAGACCCTTGTGGGCAGGGGAGTCCAAAACATTGGACTTCCACATCATTTCCACAGACCCGGAGTGTCACAAAATGTCCCATGCAGAGCTCTAAAAGTGCTTGTGAAAAAGTGGTTGTGGATGTATATGGCAAATGCTTCTATTACTCAGGCTTGCATGGAGACTGCTGACCCCTTTCCTTCTCTTTTTTGAGGCCTGTTAACAACTTTTCCTTCTTGAAGTTGTCATGAGAATGTGATTTGATTGCTGTGGCCTGGAAGTAAATGTTGGGAGCAGGGGGCAGGCTGGGCCCAGGGGAGGCAGGGGAGGGCCAGGATGCAGAAACTCTCAACTGGGAAAATGAGGCATTTATCAGTGAACAATGGAGAATAACTAGGAGGAGAAGGTGACATCTGTTTCCCAGGAGATAGTCTCAATGTTCTCCCTAAACCCCGTCCATCTGCCTTCCACCCTCCCTCTCCAGGCACTAGACATTCCATACCCAGGGTCACCTGATACTATTTGGAGCCAGGAGCTAGGAAGAAACACTTGTTTGCTTTTTCCCTCTCAAGATCTTGCTGGTGTCCTCTTCCTCAGTCAAGGACAACCTGGGAATTCCCTTAACCAGTCTGGGGACAGGAAGGCCCGGGTTGTAGCTCAGGATCATTTTTCGTTAAGGAAAATCAGGCTAAAGTGGGCAGCAGGATGACCATAAAGTGTTTAAAAAAAAAAAAAAAAAGAAAAGAGAAGAAAAGACCTGAGGAGAAAAAGGGGTCACAGAGCTAGATGAGGCCAAGGGCGGATCACGTGTTTGCCTTTATGGTAATGGTGATGTCCATGAAGAGAAAAGGCAATTGTATGGAGCTTCATGAGCTTGCAAATATATTTCTTAAAATTTTTTTTCCCAATTTAGCCCTCAGTACCATTTAATGGAAGAGGAAACTGAGGCTTAGAAATTTTAAATAACTTGTCTAATACCAGAGTTTTAGTGAGGCAAGTCTCAGACTCAGGATTCACACATCCAAATCCCAGGTCTTCTGCATTACATGGTGTAGAGGAAGATTCATGTGTTACGCAGTGCTGTGTGCATGTGAGTCTGTCTTTCAAAACATCAGCATGTAACAGCAGAATACCGTTAGCAGGAGGTTCATCACCTCACCCCGACTATGGCTCTGCTTCTGCCCAAGGGCCAGAAGTGAGTGATTTCTGGGCTCATTCTGCCCTTTGATGGCAATTTTAATGTTGTGTGTGTAGGTATGGGGGGGAGGGCTATGTGAGTGTGTGAGAGAGAGTATGGTGTGTGTGAGTGTATGGGGGAGAGAAAGAATGTGTGTGGGGTGTATGTGTGAGAGGGTATGCTTTTTGTGAATGTAAATGTGGTGTGTATGAGTGTGATATAAGTGTGTGACATGTGTGTATGTGGCATGAGTGTGCACATTGAGGTGTGAGTGAGGTGTATGAGTGTGGTGTTTAAGTACAGTGTATTTGTGTGAGTGTGGACTGATTGTGTGTGATGAGTATGGTGTGTATGATGTGTGTGTGTAGAACTGTGGCATGAGTATGCTGGGTGGGTAAGTGTGAGTGGGTACAGGTGGGGGGAGTGTGTGGTATGTTTGGTGTGTAAGTGTGGTATGTGTGAAAGTGTGCATGTGTCTAGTGTGTTAGTGTGGTATGTGTGAGGGTGTGTGTGACTGTGTTGTGTGGCAGTCAGGATGACAACGAGAGCTGGCTCAGTGCCCACATCAAAGATGGCTCAGAGTTGAGCAGGACAAAGATAAAGAGGGAAATTACTGCTGCTTCTCCTACCCTGACTCAGATGGCAGAAATGTCAGTTCATTCCTGAGAGGCTGAAGAAACAAGGTGGAACCTGTAAGGACTTAATTACAGTTGCTCTCATCACTGCAGCATGAAAGCCCTAACAGTTTCCTCCGAAGCCCAGATTTTTCACTGGATGGTGGAGAAAGGTTGGAGGGAGGGATTGGCAGCAGCTCTCCATGCGTGCTCTTGCCAAGACCGAGAGCCTGTGCCAGCCCCACTCGTCATTTAGCATCTGGAGAGCTCCGCACAAACGTCAAGCGTTTTATCATGCTCTGATTAGCCTCCAGCTCTTGCACTTCCAGAGGGAGACCAGCTCCATTTCAGAGATGGGATAAACAAAGGCACAGAGTGAGCAACCTGGAAAACATCAGCTCAGCAGTTGCGATGTTTTAAAACACTTCTTGCACCTCAGCTGTGTGCGGGGGACCGAACAACTGACTTGAATGTCCTTGATGCTGTGTGTTGGTGAATTTGGAGTTGTATCAGGCAGTGCTGTGCCCACAGACAACCCTTAAGTCTCAGTGACTTCAAACAACGAAGATGTAGTTAGTTGGCTAATCACTTTTCCTGTCCCTTGATGTTAGTCTGAAAGTATTGTCTGAAAGTACCCAGGTATTCCAATATTTGAAACATTGCCAGCTACTGTGGCCAGCTTGAAGCTTGGAAATCACATATTGATGGACGTTTTCACCTAGAATTTTCAGGTCCCTTTTGCACATGACATTGGCCACACCTAACCATAAGGATCCAGGGAAAATGAAATCTTACAATATGCCCAGAGGGAGAACTGAAGGTGTCTGTGACTGGTGCTAATAACTACCAAAGGAGGGTTAGTCTGTGGGCTACAGAATCATAGAATATTAGAGTTAAAAGAATGAAAAAATAGCCTAAAAGATATTTCTTAATTTACAAAAGTTCAAGGCTCAGAAAGGAAATAATTAACCTAAACTTACAGTGTTCAATCTTGTTGCTCTCTTGCTTAAAACCCTCCAGGAGTTTTCCATCCATGCTAGGCTAGAGGACAATTCCTTCACACGACCCAGAGTAGCCCAGCAGCATTGGGTCCTGCTTGCCTGTCCAGACTCAGCGCAGCTGCGTTTCCCTTGCTCTCTACTTGGCACACAGGTCTCCCTTTGATTCCTCATGCGTGCCATGCTTCCCCTGTCTCAAGCCCTTGGTTTTTTCCACTCCTTTCCTATAGATCTACCTCATCCTCTGACCCTCTCTTTTCTCTCCCTGCTCATCTCAAACCAAATGTCTGGCTCAGGGAATCCTTCCCAAACCACCTGGTTCAAGCAGGTTCCCTCTTAGGAATATGTACTTTTCCTCCAAAGCTCTTTTTTTTTTTTTTAAAGATTTTATTTATTTGTCAGAGGGAGAAAGAGCGAGCACAAGCACAGGGAGCAGCAGGCAGAGGGAGAAGCAGGCTCCCCACTGAGCAAGGAGCTCGATGCAGGACTTTATTCTGGGACCCTGGGATCATGACTTGAGCCGAAGGTGGACGCTTAACCAACTAAACCACCACAGTCTCTCCCCCAAAGCTCTTATCCAAGTTCATATATTTGTATTTGGATGTGATAATAATGTCCTCCTTCTCCGCTAGCAAATATGCAACCTGTAAGAAAGCAGGGATGTGGCCATTTCTGTTTGCTTACTTTGAGTAACAAGAAGATCATTTCTTCTGATCCTATATCTCAAATATGTAGGCATATAATTAAGTACCATGGATTAAATACGTGTCACACTTCTATTTAAGTGAGGATGCACACATCAGGGGTAAGCAGAAATTGTATGGCAGTGAGCTGAGAGAAGGCAGGGCAAATGCCTTATTCACCGACTCAGCAGCCCTAGCACTTACCTGTGTCTGGCAACCTTCAGAGCTCATGAAATATATGTTTGCTGTTATCACTGAAATTCCAGAAAATAAAAACCAGAAGTCAGGATTTCACTGAGAGTGTTTTTGAGGCGTATAAGGCATTCTCCTTGCACACACCATGGGGCAATAGTCGTGTATTAGACAGTCCTATGCCTGGTGCTTGGTCAATGGAACTGAGCTATTGGTGCATAATGTCTACACAGCCAGCCTGAAATGCCCACCACTCTATTCCTTTAGGCTTAAGTCTGATGGATTGCAAGTAAATTAGCTAGTATATTGCTGGTGGTTAGTTGATTTGAATAACCATTAACACTCTGGATTGCCATTAATTTTTTATCACCCACTATCACCTTGCTGTGAATTACTAATTACAGACCAGGACCCTGAGGTACAGAAATAGGAAGGACAGGTGTAGAGCTGGGAGGGTGGATGCAGAGATCAGGAGGGAGCCTGGGGTGCTTGATATGAGTGGTACTTGTGGTAGGGGTGGGGAGGGTTATGGGGCCCCAGAAATGGGCTTCCCTTTACCATCTTCACCCACTCAGTCTCAGTCGGGAATTAGTGCCTACTTTGCAGTGTTGGTGACACAGAGTATGTTCAACAGGATTTCAAACCATAGTCCGTGGTAAAAACAATAAATTTCTCTGCCTGGATCTCCTTCCTCAAATCTTCATTGGTGTGCCCTCCTGAGAAGTGTCCGGTGCTTTCAGGTGCTTCATCATTAGGCCTGCCTTCCAGACATAGCTCCCTTATAATTCCTTGTAGGCAAAGTGGGGGCATAGTGATAAGCTAATGCAGTGGATATCTAGCTGGTTTGTTCTGCTGCCAGCACTAGTGCACCTGTATTTCATTTAGAAACATGTGTTCAACACTGTAAAATTAACAGTGAGAGTTTGGGCATTACCTACAGACTTGTGAGGGGATTTTATACTTTTACATGGGCATGGATGCATGAAAAGAAGTACTCTTGTGAGCTCATGGCCTAGTGGTCTGGGGCCGTGCCAGTGCTGACCTGCATCCCTCCTAACCCCAATAGGGTAGTAGTGACTGGTTATTTTTAATTTGCAGACTTAGCCAAGTCTTTATAGCAAATAAGTTAAATCACTGTTAGTGGTGGTTCCAATCTGCCTCAAACACTTCAATTTCCCTGTGACTTGGGCTCTTTCTTGTACTACATCAAAGTTTTCTGCCTTGTGGTTTGCATCCTTGCTTCATCATGGTCAAGCCTCCTTACTTGGATCCTACACTCAACAACCCCCTGCCTGGAGCCCCAATCCCCGTTCTTAAACTTCCCTAGTGCCTATGTCTTCACTGTCAAACCTTGGCTAATACACACCCTTTCTCTGCTTGAAGAGAGTCTAAATGGGATTTTTCTATGTGGATCTACTCCTGAGATCCCTTCTGAATCAGTAAATTAGACTGATTAATGGTTTTGACAATCTATCATTAGACTCCAGCCCCTGGGTATGCATCTATGATATCAAGTCACTGGACCCTTGAGGTAACTTCACAGTCCTATAAATCTGTTTGGCCTCCCATCCCGGATAGCCAAAAATCCTGGCTTTATCACTGTCTTGTTGATTTGGGATTGGCATTAGTATTCTTAGTTAATGATATTCTGGGAAGGATTGAAGGAAGGTATAAATTGAGTTCAGGAAGTTTTTTACCCTGAGAGAAATTTCAGGGGTAAGATCTGTGGGTTTTTTGTTTTGTTTTGTTAGCACTTTAAGTTTTAAGGTGTAATTATACACAGTAAAGTGTACAGATCTTAAATATACAGTTTGATGAATTTTGAACCAATACTCTAATCCAGATATAGAGCATTGCCGTCACCCTAAAATCCCATATTTCTCTTTCTAGCCTATCTCCTTGTTTACCAACCCCAAGAAGACACAATTACTCTAACTTATGTACATAAACTAACAAACAAACTTTCTTGTTTGTTCTTGAACTTCATATAAATGGTGCATAGGTACTGTTTGTGGCTGACTTCTTTCATTCAATATGAAGCTTTTAAGATTTATTTATATTATGGTATATATTTTTAGCCCATTTTTAATTGCTGAGTCGTATCCTATTGTAGGATATATACTCATATGTTACAATTTAATTTTCATCTTTTATGGACATTTGGGTGATTTCCAAGCTTTGGTTATTACGAATAACATTTAAGATAAATGTTCTTAATCCAAGTCTTTCTATGTTGTTGGAAAGGGAAAAATTTTTCTCTACCCTTCAAGATTCTTCTGGCTGGCCTAAGAATTAAATGAACATGAAATAGATTAACAGGAGAAAAATAAATTTAGCTCATATGTATGGGAGCTCACAGAAATATGAGTCTTAGAGAAGTAACCAAAGCAGGCAGCCTTTATACCCTTTATACAGAGAAATAACAAATTCGTGAGGAACTGACAAGATTAGTGAGGTTTGGATTTGGGGTTGTAAATTGAAGAAGTAGCAAGGTTTGTTTACACAGCAGTCTTGGCCCTGAATTCCATATCTTTTGTGATAAGTATGTCTCTACCTCATGATACAGGGAGGGTATCTTTCACATGGGAAATTTATTTTCTGCTTTTAGGAGAACAAAGGAGGTTTGGAGCTTCTTTTGGCATTGGCTGTTTCTCAAGTGGCTGTAATTCAAAATAGTCAATATGCCAAAGTGGCATCTTTGAGGGCAGCTTGCCCCAAACCCCATGTATGGCTGCATGTATGTTTTTTTTTTTTTTTATTATTTACTTTTGGTAAATAACTAGGAGTAGAATTGTTGAATCACAATAAATTCCTAAATAATTTTCCACAGTGGTAGTATCATTTTATACCCACACAGACAATGTGTTGCCAGGCATCTTCCTAATCATTTGAAACTATTAATTTTAGCCACATTAGCAAATGTACAGTGAAATCTCATTTTGCTTTTAATTTCATTTCCCTATTAAAAATGTGGATCATCTTTTCATGTATTTATTGACTAATGGTATGTTCTTTTCTTAATGTTTTTCCATATCTTTTGTCTATTTTTATTATCCTTTTGTCTTTTTATCATTTATTTACAGGGATCTTTTTTTTTTAAAGATTTTATTTATTTATTTGACAGACAAGTAGGCAGAGAGGCAGGCAGAGACAGAGAGAGGAGGAAGCAGGCTCCCCACTGAGCAGAGAGCCCGATGCGAGGTTCGATCCCAGGACCCTGAGATCATGACCTGAGCCGAAGGCAGAGGCTTTAACCCACTGAGCCACCCAGGCGCCCCTACAGGGATCTTTTTATATATTATAAAATGCTTATATGTTACAATGTTTTCACCTTGTCTGTGGCTTTTCATTTAAAAATGAAATTTCATTAAAATGAAATTGTCTGTTTTGATGAGGTAAAAATTTTAATTTGATAAAATTTAGTTTATTGTTTCATTTTTTTCTTGTGGTTAGAGCTTTTATCATTATACCTAAGAAATCTTTATTTACCACCAAGTTTAAAGGCATCCTATGCTTTTGTCTAGGGACTACTATTATATACTTACTTCTGCAGCTACATCTATAATCCATAATTTATCTCACATTGTTTTTATTTGTTTGTTTATTTGTTTATGGTTTTTTGGTACAATGTGAGACATAGGCCAATTTTTTTTTTATTTTACTATTATCAAGTTGACCTAGTATCATTTAATTATTTTTTATTTCCCAATTAAATTACATTGGGAAATGCAATTAACAAAAGCCTTAACTTTTGTTAAGACTTATTTGATCTCTCATGCATGGGTCTATTTCTGTTTTACTGATTAATTTGCCTACCCATATGTCAGCATTGTGACACACTAGCATGTAGTGATTACTATAGCTTATCAGTCATCCTTAAAATCAGATAGTGTTCATTCTCCATCTGTAGTCTTTTCCATGAATGTTTGGCTATCACTTTGCATTTCTATTTACATTTTACTATCAGATTGTTTCTACAAAATACACTTGCTGGAATTTTGTTTAATGTTGCATTTAATTTACAGATCAATTTGGAGAGAATTGACATTTTTTTTGTGATGGTATATCTTCCAACTCATGAGTTTGGTATATCTGCCCATTCATTTCTCTTATTTAATTTATCTCACCAATATTCTGCTGTTTTCCTTATAGAGGTGCTTTTGTTGTTGTTGTTGTTACTGCTGTTGTTGTTGTTTTTAACCTCCTTTGTTATAGTCTTTTTCAGGAGTCCTATGTTTTTAATGCTATTATAGGTGATATGGCTTTTAATTTTTATTCTTTTTCCATTGCTGGTTGCTAATTTATAAAAACAATTAATACTTATATATTGATCTAGCATTCTCAGATCTTGCTAAATTCACTCATTAGATCTAGTAGTTTTTATTTTTATATTGTTTTGTTTGGGTGTTATTTTGGATTTCCTATATACATAATTATTATCATTTATAAGTAGTTTTACTTTTTTAACAATTCTCATGTTTTTTTTTTTCTTGTCCAATACATTGGGTAGAACCTCTAGTATGATGTTGAATAAAAGTGATGAGTGAACATCCATGCCTTGTGTCTGATTCTGATCCTGAACACTTTTACTATTTCTCCATTAAAAATGATGATAGCTGTAGGTTTGCCATATATCCCCTTTATCAGACTAAGGAAGTTCCCTTTTATTTATTTATTTCTCATGAATTACTGCTTTACTTTTATATGCTTTTTTGCTCTCATGAAATGATCTTATGAACCTCCTTCCTTATTTCATTAAAAATATGATTATACTGGTTGATTTTCAAATCTTAAAAACACCTTATATTCTTGGGATAAACCTCACTTTATCATGATACACAATACTCTTTATGTATTGCTGTATTTGATTTGCTAACAATTGTTAAGAACCTTGCTTTTGAAGAAGACTAGAATATGTCACCCCAATATATGTCTCTTTGACATAAAAATTATTTTCATAAAAATTTCAGTATACCATAAAAATTTCATAAAAATTGAAGGCAATTAAGAAGCAGGAAATGTAGAAAAAGCCTTCCCTTTTCTGTTTAAGGCAAAATATAAAATCTCCTTTTACTGGGACAGACTCTTATCAGCTCAGAGATAACACCAAGAAATCTGCAAACAAACGGTACTCCATTCTTTCCCTCTCATTTATTTAGCTTCCTTTAGTTTGGAGCCCTTGGAAGCCTGAAACTACTTTCCCTTGTCCTGTAATTTCTCTTTAAGTTATTGCTTTTTGTTGAAGATGCTATATAACCCAGAGTCCTCAGCTGCTGCTTTGAGTAACTTTTCATTTAGGTTGTTCCCCATGATGTGCATTTAGCACAATAATAAGGTGTTTATTTTTCTCTTATTAATCTGTTATTTTGTTACAGAGTGCCAGATAAAAATCTAAGAGGGATAGAGGTAAATCATTCTCTCTCCTACACTTTCACCTATGTCTATGAGTGATATTGGACTTTAATCTAATTTTCCTTTTTGTAAGGCCTTCATCAGGTTTGATATTAGGGTTATGCTGACCTCAAAAAATGAACTAAGAATGTTTCCTCCTCTATTGTGAATGAGTTTGTTTGTATAATATAGATTTTCTTTGTGAAACGTGTAATAGAATTCAAAGAAGAGGCAGCTGGGTCTGAGGTTTTCATTGTGGGGAAGTTTTAAATTAAGAGTTCAAATTTTCTAATAAATATAGGGCTACCCAGGTCACTTTTTTTTCTTTTTCTTTTTTTTTTTTTTTTTTTTTTTTTGCTTTCCTGTCAGTTTTGGTAAACTGTGTTTTTAAAGAAGCTTCTTCATTTCATCTTTGTTATAAGTGTTTTTTAGAGTACAGTGGTACATAATGTTCCCTTATTTGCGTATCTACAGGCTCTCTTCTGATATTCTCTTTTCAAAGCCTTATTTTATTGTTGTTTTCTCTCTTTTCTTTTTTTCTCTCTAGATATATGTTCTTAGAGATTTAAAAATTTCTTAATCTTATTCACAGAACTAATTTTTGGGCTTCCTTTTTTTTTTGTTCTGTTTTGTCCATCTACTATATCATTCATTTTCAGTCTTTATAACTTACATTAATCTTTATAGTTTTCTTCTTTCTACATATTTTGGGTTAATTTGCTCTTCTTTTCTGGTTTATTAAAATGAAAGCTTATAGGGGCAGCTGCATGGCTCACTTGGTTAAGTGTCTGACTCTTGATTTTGGCTTGGGTCATGATCTCAGAGTTTGAGAGAGAGCCCCATATTGGGCTCCGTGCTGGGCCTGGAGCCTGCTTAAGATTCTCTCTCACCCTCCCCCCTTCTCTTCCTCTCTTAAAAAAAAATGAAAGCTTATATAAGTAGTTACAGACTTTTGTCATTTTCTAGTATAAATATTTTAAGGTATAAATTTGCTTCTTAGCAGCACTTTAATTTCATTCCACATTAATATATTGTGTTTTGATTATTGTTCAGTTCAAATATTTTATAATTTTCTATGTATTAGTTTTCTATTGCTGGTGTAACACATTACTACATATTTATTGGCTTAATGCAGATGTGTTATGTTGCAATTCTGGACATCAGAATTACAAAATTAGTTTCACTGGGCTAAAATCAAGGTGCTGGCAGCCCAGCACTCATTCTGAAAGTTCTAGGTAAGAATTAATTTCCTGGCCTTTTCCTGACCTGATTTCCTGACCTACATTCCTTGACTTGCAACCTCTTTATCCATTTTCAAAGCCAACATCTTCCTTCGACTATGATTTTAGCTTCTTTTCTTACATTTCTGCTCTCTTCTGATCCCCCTACTTATATGAACCTATGTAACTACACTGGGGCCATGTATATGATTTAGGATGTTCTCCCTACTGCATGAATCTTAATCATATCTGCAAAGTCCTATTTACCATGTAATGCAGTATATTTACAAGTGTCGGGAATTAGAACATGGACATCTTTGAGAGGTCATTATTTTGTCCATTATGCCATATGATTCCTTCCCATAGGAGTTCAAAATATTTTCTAATTTCCCTGTGGCTTTATTAAATTATATTGCTAAACTTCCAAATATCTGAAGATTTTCTAGATTTTTTGTGTGATTTTTAATGTAATGGTTTTGATCAGAAAATATACTCACTGTATATGAGTATTGAGGCTTGTTTTGTGCCCCAGCATAGTATACCTTAGTAAATATTCATGTGCATTTGAAAAGACTGTACATTCTGCTATTATTGAGTGTAACGTTCTATATATCAGGTCAAGTTGGTTGATAGTGTTATTCAAATCTCCTCTATCCTTACTAATTTTTTTTTACTTTAACAATTTCTTTTTTTTAAGATTTACTTAATTATTTTTAGAGAAAGAAAAAGAGAGAGAGAGAGAGCATGAGCAGGGACTGAGGGAGAGGGAGAGAAGAGCTGAAGCAGAGCCTGACATGGAGCTTGGTCTCATGACCCCAAGATCATGACCTGAGTTGAAATCAAGAGTTGGACACTATACCAACTGAGCCACCCAGGTGTTGCTACTTTGACAATTTCTAAATGAGTGTTCAATCTCTTCAGCTAAGGTTGTGGGCTATTTTTCCATTTAGTTATCTTGTTTATTTTTCACGTTTTTTGAAGTTGTTTTATTAGGTGTATAAACATTTCTTGATCAATCACCTCTATTACCATTATGTAATGTCCCTCTTTATCTTTGGTAAAGCCCTTTGTTTTGAAGACATCTTTGACAATATTGCTGCATCAACTTTCTTATGTTTAGTGTTTTCACGGTTTGTCCTCTCCTTCATCTCCATTTCTTTGTGGCCTATCTGTATCTTCCTATTTAAAGTACATCTTTTTGTTAACATCATGTAGTTGGGCAATTTAAAAAATCAATCTGAGATATTCTGCACTTTATTTTACCTTTTTTTTTTAAGTTTTTTTTTTTCAGCATAACAGTATTCATTATTTTTACACCACACCCAGTGCTCCATGCAATCCGTGCCCTCTACAATACCCACCACCTGGTGCCCCCAACCTCCCACCCCCCACCCCTTCAAAATTCTCAGATCGTTTTTCAGAGTCCATAGTCTCTCATGGTTCACCTCCCCTTCCAATTTCCCTCAACTCCCTTCTCCTCTCCATCTCCCCTTGTCCTCCATGCTATTTGTTATGCTCCACAAATAAGTGAAACCATATGATAATTGACTCTCTCTGCTTGACTTATTTCACTCAGCATAATCTCTTCCAGTCCTGTCCATGTTGCTACAAAACTTGGGTATTCATCCTTTCTTTTTTCTTTTTCTTTTTTTTTTTTTTACAGCTTTATAAACATATATTTTTATCCCCAGGGGTACAGGTCTGCGAATCGCCAGGTTTACACAATTCACAGCACTCACCATAGCACATACCCTCCCCAATATCCATAACCCCACCCCCCCTCTCCCAACGCCCCTCCCCCCATCAACCCTCAGTTTGTTTTGTGAGATTAAGAGTCACTTATGGTTTGTCTCCCTCCCAATCCCATCTTGTTTCATTTATTCTTCTCCTACCCCCTCAACCCCCCATGTTGCATCTCCTCGCCCTCATATCAGGGAGATCATATGATAGTTGTCTTTCTCCGATTGACTGATTTCGCTAAGCATGATACCCTCTAGTTCCATCCACGTCGTCGCAAATGGCAAGATTTCATTTCTTTTGATGGCTGCATAGTATTCCATTGTGAATATATACCACATCTTCTTTATCCATTCGTCTGTTGATGGACATCTAGGTTCTTTCCATAGTTTGGCTATTGTAGACATTGCTGCTATAAACATTCGGGTGCACGTGCCCCTTCGGATAACTACGTTTGTATCTTTAGGGTAAATACCCAGCAGTGCAATTGCTGGGTCATAGGGTAGTTCTATTTTCAACATTTTGAGGAAGCTCCATGCTGTTTTCCAGAGTGGTTGCACCAGCTTGCATTCCCACCAACAGTGTAGGAGGGTTCCCCTTTCTCCGCATCCTCGCCAGCATCTGTCATTTCCTGACTTGTTAATTTTAGCCATTCTGACTGGTGTGAGGTGATATCTCATGGTGGTTTTGATTTGTATTTCCCTGATGCTGAGTGATATGGAGCACTTTTTCATGTGTCTGTTGGCCATCTGGATGTCTTCTTTGCAGAAATGTCTGTTCATGTCCTCTGCCCATTTCTTGATTGGATTATTTGTTCTTTGGGTGTAGAGTTTGCTAAGTTCTTTATAGATTTTGGACACTAGCCCTTTATCTGATATGTCATTTGCAAATATCTTCTCCCATTCTGTCAGTTGTCTTTTGGTTTTGTTCACTGTTTCCTTTGCTGTGCAAAAGCTTTTGATCTTGATAAAATCCCAAAATTTCATTTTTGCCCTTGCTTCCCTTGCCTTTGGTGATGTTCCTAGGAAGATGTTGCTGCGGCTGAGGTCGAAGAGGTTGCTGCCTGTGTTCTCCTCGAGGATTTTGATGGATTCCTTTCTCACATTGAGATCCTTCATCCATTTTGAGTCTATTTTCGTGTGTGGTGTAAGGAAATGATCCAATTTCATTTTTCTGCATGTGGCTGTCCAATTTTCCCAACACCATTTATTGAAGAGGCTGTCTTTGTTCCATTGGACATTCTTTCCTGCTTTGTCGAAGATGAGTTGACCATAGAGTTGAGGGTCCATTTCTGGGCTCTCTATTCTGTTCCATTGATCTATGTGTCTGTTTTTGTGCCAATACCATGCTGTCTTGATGATGACAGCTTTGTAATAGAGCTTGAAGTCCGGAATTGTGATGCCACCGACTTTGGCTTTCTTTTTCAATATTCCTTTGGCTATTCGAGGTCTTTTCTGGTTCCATATAAATTTTAGGATTATTTGTTCCATTTCTTTGAAAAAAATGGATGGTACTTTGATAGGAATTGCATTAAATGTGTAGATTGCTTTAGGTAGCATAGACATTTTCACAATATTTATTCTTCCAATCCAGGAGCATGGAACATTTTTCCATTTCTTTGTGTCTTCCTCAATTTCTTTCATGAGTACTTTATAGTTTTCTGAGTATAGATTCTTAGTCTCTTCGGTTAGGTTTATTCCTAGGTATCTTATAGTTTTGGGTGCAATTGTAAATGGGATGGACTCCTTAATTTCTCTTTCATCTGTCTTGTTGTTGGTGTAGAGAAATGCAACTGATTTCTGTGCATTGATTTTATATCCTGACACTTTACTGAATTCCTGTACAAGTTCTAGCAGTTTTGGAGTGGAGTCTTTTGGGTTTTCTACATAGAGTATCATATCATCTGCGAAGAGTGATAGTTTGACTTCTTCTTTGCCGATTTGGATGCCTTTAATTTCCTTTTGTTGTCTGATTGCTGAGGCTAGGACTTCTAGTACTATGTTGAATAGCAGTGGTGATAACGGACATCCCTGCCGTGTTCCTGACCTTAGCGGAAAAGCTTTCAGTTTTTCTCCATTGAGAATGATATTTGCGGAGGGTTTTTCATAGATGGCTTTGATAATATTGAGGTATGTGCCGTCTATCCCTACACTTTGAAGAGTTTTGATCAGGAAGGGATGCTGTACTTTATCAAATGCTTTTTCAGCATCTATGGAGAGTATCATATGGTTCTTGTTCTTTCTTTTATTAATGTGTTGTATCACATTGATTGATTTGCGGATGTTGAACCAAACTTGCAGCCCTGGAATAAATCCCACTTGGTCGTGGTGAATAATCCTTTTAATGTACTGTTGAATCCTATTAGCTATATTTTGGCGAGAATTTTTGCATCTGTGTTCATCAAGGATATTGGTCTGTAGTTCTCTTTTTTGTTGGGATCCTTGTCTGGTTTTGGGATCAAGGTGATGCTGGCCTCATAAAATGAGTTTGGAAGTTTTCCTTCTATTGCTATTTTTTGGAACAGTTTCAGGAGAATAGGAATTAGTTCTTCTTTAAATGTTTGGTAGAATTCCCCCGGGAAGCCGTCTGGCCCTGGGCTTTTGTTTGTTTGGAGATTTTTGATGACTGTTTCAATCTCCTTACTGGTTATGGGTCTGTTCAGGCTTTCTATTTCTTCCTGGTTCAGTTGTGGTAGTTTATATATCTCTAGGAATGCATCCATTTCTTCCAGATTGTCAAATTTGTTGGCATAGAGTTGCTCATAGTATGTTCTTATAATTGTCTGTATTTCTTTGGTGTTCGTTGTGATCTCTCCTCTTTCATTCATGATTTTATTTATTTGGGTCCTCTCTCTTTTCTTTTTGATAAGTCTGGCCAGGGGTTTATCAATCTTATTAATTCTTTCAAAGAACCAGCTCCTAGTTTCGTTGATTTGTTCTATTGTTTTTTTGGTTTCTATTTCATTGATTTCTGCTCTAATCTTTATGATTTCTCTTCTCCTGCTGGGTTTAGGGTTTCTTTCTTGTTCTTTCTCCAGCTCCTTTAGGTGTAGGGTTACGTTGTGTACCTGAGACCTTTCTTGTTTCTTGAGAAAGTCTTGTACCACTATATATTTTCCTCTCAGGACTGCCTTTGTTGTGTCCCACAGATTCTGAACCGTTGTGTTTTCATTATCATTTGTTTCCATGAATTTTTTCAATTCTTCTTTAATTTCCTGGTTGACCCATTCATTCTTTAGAAGGATGCTGTTTAGTCTCCATGTATTTGGGTTCTTTCCAAATTTCCTCTTGTGATTGAGTTCTAGCTTTAGAGCATTGTGGTCTGAAAATATGCAGGGAATGATCCCAATCTTTTGATACCGGTTGAGACTTGATTTAGGACCAAGAATGGGATCTATTCTGGAGAATGTTCCATGTGCACTAGAGAAGAATGTGTATTCTGTTGCTTTGGGATGAAATGTTCTGAATATATCTGTGATGTCCATCTGGTCCAGTGTGTCATTTAAGGCCTTGATTTCCTTGTTGATCTTTTGCTTGGATGATCTGTCCATTTCAGCGAGGGGAGTTTTAAAATCCCCTACTATTATTGTATTCTTGTCGATGTGTTTCTTTGATTTTGTTATTAATTGGTTTATATAGTTGGCTGCTCCCACGTTAGGGGCATAGATATTTAAAATTGTTAGATCTTCTTGTTGGACAGTTCCTTTGAGTATGATATAGTATCCTTCCTCATCTCTTATTATAGTCTTTGGCTTAAAATCTAATTGATCTGATATAAGGATTGCCACTCCTGCTTTCTTCTGATGTCCATTAGCATGGTAAATTCTTTTCCACCCCCTCACTTTAAACCTGGAGGTGTCTTCCGGTTTAAGATGAGTTTCTTGTAGGCAACATATAGATGGGTTTTGTTTTTTTATCCATTCTGACACCCTGTGTCTTTTGATTGGGGCATTTAGCCCACTAACATTCAGGGTAAGTATTGAGAGAGATGAATTTAGTGCCATTGTATTGCCTGTAAGGTGACTGTTATTGTATATTGTCTCTGTTTCTTTCTGATCTACTACTTTGAGGGTCTCTCTTTGATTAGAGGACCCCTTTCAATATTTCCTGTAGAGCTGGTTTGGTATTTGCAAATTCTTTCAGTTTTTGTTTGTCCTGGAAGCTTTTAATCTCTCCTTCTATTTTCAATGATAGCCTAGCTGGATATAGTATTCTTGGCTGCATGTTTTTCTCATTTAGTACTCTGAATATATCATGCCAGCTCTTTCTGGCCTGCCAGGTCTCTGTGGATAAGTCTGCTGCCAATCTAATATTTTTACCATTGTACGTTACAGACTTCTTTTCCCGGGCTGCTTTCAGGATCTTCTCTTTGTCACTAAGACTTGTAAATTTTAGTATTAGGTTACGGGGTGTGGACCTATACTTATTGATTTTGAGGGGGGTTCTCTGAACCTCTTGAATTTTGATGCTTGTTCCCTTTGCCATATTGGGGAAATTCTCTCCAATAATTCTCTCCAATATACCTTCTGCTCCCCTCTCTGTTTCCTCTTCTTCTGGAATCCCAATTATTCTAATGTTGTTTCGTCTTATGGTGTCACTTATCTCTCGAATTCTCCCCTCGTGGTCCAGTAGCTGTTTGTCCCTCTTCTGCTCAGCTTCTTTATTCTCTGTCATTTGGTCTTCTATATTGCTAATTCTTTCTTCTGCCTCATTTATCCTAGCAGTGAGAGCCTCCATTTTTGATTGCACCTCATTAATAGCTTTTTTGATTTCAACTTGGTTCGATTTTAGTTCTTTTATTTCTCCAGAGAGGGCTTTTATATCTCCAGAGAGGGTTGCTTTAATATCTTCCATGCCTTTTTCAAGCCTGGCTAGAACCATGAGAATCATCATTCTGAACTCTATATCTGACATATTACCAATGTCTGTATTGATTAGGTCCCTAGCCTCTGGTACTGCCTCTTGTTCTTTTTTTTTGTTGTGAATTTTTCCGCCTTGTCATTTTGTCCAGATAAGAGTTTATGAAGGAGCAAGTAAAATACAAAAGGGTGGCAACAACCCCAGGAAAATATGCTTTAGCCAAATCAGAAGAGATCCCAAATCGTGAGGGGGGAGAAAGGGGATAAAAAGGGGTTCAAAAAGAAAAAAAAAAGAAACTATTTTAAAAAAGAAAGCCGATAAAGAAAATATATAAAAAGAGGAAAAAATATATATATATTAGATAAACTATTTAAAAAACGTTAAAAAAGAAAACGGTAAAAGTTAAAAAAAAATTAGC
This sequence comes from Lutra lutra, assembly GCF_902655055.1. Taxonomy (NCBI): domain Eukaryota; kingdom Metazoa; phylum Chordata; class Mammalia; order Carnivora; family Mustelidae; genus Lutra; species Lutra lutra. The sequence continues at coordinate 43,487,317 of NC_062279.1, read as the reverse complement.
AGACGAAGAGAAAAAGAAAAAAAAATTGAAAAATAAAAAAAAATTAAATTAACTGCAAGGCTAAAAAATCATGGGGAGAAAGCCATGAGTTCCGTGCTTTGCTTTCTTCTCCTCTGGAATTCTGCCACTCTCCTTGGTATTGAAACAGCACTCCTCGGTAGGTGAACTTGGTCCTGGCTGGGTTTCCTGTTGATCTTCTGGGGGAGGGGCCTGTTGTAGTGATTCTCAAGCGTCTTTGCCCCAGGCGGAGTTGCACCGCCCTTACCCGGGGCCGCGCTGAGTAGCTGAGTAATCTGCTCGGGTTTGCTTTCAGGAGCTTTTGTTCCCTGAGCACTTTCCGTAGAGTTCCGGAGGACGGGAATGAAGATGGTGGCCTCCCTGTCTCTAGCCCGGAGGAGCCGAGAGCCCGGGGCCCCACTCCTCAGTGCGCCCTCAGAGAACAGCGCCCAATGACTCCTGTCACCCTGGCCTCTGGCCGCGCTCTGAGCTGACCGAGCCTGCGACCGGTTCAAGGCAACCCCGAGCTGAGAGTCACTCCTTGGCTCTGTCTCTGTAGCCGGCTTCCCCGTTCTAATACCGGTAAGCTCTGCGACACTCAGACACCCCCGATCCTTCTGCGACCCTGCGGGACCTGAGGCCGCGCTGACCCCGCCTGGGCTTCACCCCAGTTAAGCCTCTGGAGCGATGTCCCTCAGCAGAACAGACTTTTAAAAGTCCTGATTTTGCTCTGTTGCTCCGCCGCTCGCCGGGAGCTGGCCCCTCCCCCCGCGGTCTATCTTCCCGTCGCTTTGGATTCACTTCTCCGCCTGTCCTACCTTTCAGATAGTGGTTGATTTTCTGTTTCTAGAATTGCTGTTCTTCTTCTCTTCAATCTCCCGTTGGATTTGTAGGTGTTTGCAATCTTTAGATAAGCTATTCCGCTGATCTGCCGCTACCCGAAGTAGTCTCAGCCTGCTACTTCTCCGCCATCTTGACTCCTCCCTATTTTACCTTTTTTAAAGATTTTATTTATTTATTTGACAGATAGAGAGAGAGAGCAGGAGAGGATAGGCAAGGGGAGCAGCAAAGGGAGAGGGAGAAGCTGAGCAAGGAGCCTGATGCAAGGCTCAATCCCAGGGCCCTGACTGGGATCATGACCTGATCCAAAGTAGTCACTTAATTGACTGAGCCACTGAGGTGCCCCAACCTGTGCATTTTAATGAAAGAACTTGATCCATTCAACTTAACTTACATATATATTTAATTTTAAATATATATGTATAACATATGTGTGTGTGTATGTGTATGTGTGTGTGTGTGTGTTGCTCCAAGAAATACAATATATATACCTTTAGTTTCTCACAGTTTACCATGTATTGATATTATATTGAGCACATATAGTGTAAGAAATTTGCAACAGTATACTTTTTATACCTTTATCCTTTACTTTGTGATTATGTTAAATATTTTACTACTACATGTTATGTACTGCGGAATATAATTCTGTAGTTTTTGCTTTAAAAATAAAATATCTTTCAAAAATAAGCAAAACAAGTCCGATAAAGAAAAATACCATACGATTTCACTCATATGTGGAATTTAAGAAACGAAAAGATGAACACAGGGGAAGGGAAGGAAAAATAAAATAAGATAAAAACAGAGAGGGAGGCAAACCGTAAGAGACTCTTAACTGTAGAAAACAAACTAAGGGTTGCTGGAGGGGAGTGGGTAAGAGGATAGGGTAACTGGGTGATGGGCATAAAGGAGGGTACTTGATGTAATGAGCACTGGGTGTTATATGCAACTGATGAATCACTAAATTCTACCTGTGAAACTAATATTACACTATATATAGTTATAAAGTTATATAAACTATATATAATTATGTATAATTATATATAAACTAAATTGAATTTAAATAAAAATTTTAAAAAAGAATAGTGTTAAGGACAGAGTTGTGGAGTCACTATGTTGTACACCTGAAACTATGTAACATTGTGTGTCAACTATACTTCAATAAAAGCAAGTAAAAAATACTAAAATCAAATAGGGAAAAGTTAAAAATTAAAAAAAAAAACTCCTGGGGCGCCTGGGTGGCTCAGTGGGTTAAGCCGCTGCCTTCGGCTCCGGTCATGATCCCAGGTCCTGGGTTCGAGCCCCACATCGGGCTTTCTGCTCAGCAGGGAGCCTGCTTCCTCCTCTCTCTCTGCCTGCCTCTCTGCTTACTTGTGATTTCTCTCTGTCAAATAAATAAATAAAAATCTTAAAAAAAAAAAAAAAACTCCTTATGCTTTTCCTGATACTTACCATTCCTGACACTTTTCAAATCTTCCTATAAATACACAATTAATATCATTACTTTTTTCATAGACCTAGTGACTAATTCTTGCAGTTTTTGTTTGTCTTAAATTGTCTTCATTTTGCTTTTATTTTTAAAAGATATTTTCACTGGATATAGAAACCAAGAAACTCTTGGTTTCTTTCTCCTAGCACTTTAAAGATTATCATTTGTGTGTGTGTGTGTGTGTGTGTGTGTGTGTGTGTATGTGCATGTGCATACTTTCTGGTGAGCAATCCTGAAGCTAATATGACTGTTTTTATAACTTTGGTTTTGATTTAAAACAGCTTGACTATGATGTGCCTTATTATAATTTTCCTTATATTTTTTTCTGCTTATATTTTTCTAATTCACTGAGCTTCTTTAAAATGTGAATTGATATCTTTCATCTGCATTGGAAAGTTGTTTGCCATTAATTTTTTAAAATTGTTGTCTTTTCAAGTCTTTCTTTTTCCTTTTCTTCTTAGACTTTAATTATACATGTTAGACGTTTTGATTATGTCCCATGCCTCTTTAATGCTCAGTTCATTACTCTCCATTCTCTTTTTTCTTTTTGTACTTTTCTTTGTTTATTTCCTATCAGCTGTGCTTGACTTCACTAATCTTGTCTTCTGATGTGGCCAATTTGTGCCATAAAACTCATCTAATAAGCTCTTTATTTCAGAAAGCATATTTTGTAGTGCTAGAATGTCTATTTGGACTATCTTCTAGGTTCTAGTAATTGTTCAAATAATTTTATATTTTCATCCCTTCTGTCCACCTTTATGTCTATTTTGTCTAATATGGTAATCATAGTTCTTCTGAAAACCTTAGAAGCTAACTCCAACATTTAGATTATTAGAGATCTGCTTCTATTGAGTATTTCATGTCTTGATTTTAATTTCCTTTTCATCACTTATTTTCATTGCAATTTTTTATCATGTAGCAGATTTGTTGATTTTAGAAACTCTAGATTTGATTGTTTTAGTTTTGAAAGGAATAAAGACATTTAAAGTTTAAAAAGAGATATTTTAATGAGCTGATCATATTTCTAAACTCAAGAATAGGGTGCCTGGCTGGCTCAGCTGGTTAGACATCTGCCTTTGGCTCGGGTCATTATCCCAGGGTCCTGGGATTGAGTCCACATCAAGTTTCCTGCTCAGTGGGGAGCCTGCTTCTCCCTCTGCCTCTCTTTCTCTGTCTCTCATGAATAAATAAATAAAATCTTGAAAAAATAGATATATATCAAGAAATATTAGACTTAGAAAATTTGTGCTGAAGATTCAGCCTCAGTGAGGATATCTATTAGTCTCTTTCCAAGTTTAATTTTCAATCTAGTATATTTGGTTCCTTCAGTGTCTACTATGTCATCAGTTTTGGCTGATGTCAAGCCCATTATGCTAGCAAAGTAGCTCTATCCTGATGATCAAGAAGACTGACTTTTACATATATGTGTACCATGACTTGGTCCTAACTGAGGTTCAGCCATGGATTTGGGGAGACTGGAATGAGGATAGTGGCCTTTAAAAGTTAGGATTTGAGTCCTGAAACCATAAAACTCTTAAAAGAAAACATAAGCAGAAACTCTCGGAACTGGCTTTAACAATATTTCTCTGGATATGTCTCCCAGGGCGAGGGAAGAAAAAACAAAAATAAAGTATTGGGACTATATCCAAATAAAAAGCTTCTGTACAGGAAAAGAAACCATCAACAAAATCAAAAAGCAACCTGGTAAATGGGAGAAGATATTTGTAAATGATATTATCTGATTAGGGGTTAACATCTAAAATATATAAAGAACTCCTACAACTCAACACCAAAAATTAATCATCTGATTTTTTTTAAAAGGCCATAGCACCTGAATAGACATTTTTTCAAAGAAGACATGCAGATGGCCAGCCAACAGACACATGGCAAGATGTACAACATCACTAATTATCAGGGAGATATAAGTCAAAACCACAATGAAATATAACTTCACACCTGTCAGAGCAGCTAATATCAAAAAGACAAGAAATAACAAGCACTGGTAAAGATATGAAGAAAAGGAAACCCCCATATACTGTTGGTAGGAAGGTAAATTGGTGCAGTCACTATGGAAAAGAGTATGGAGGCTCCTCAAAAGAGTAAAATTAGAAATGGCATATCACCCAGTGATTCCACTTCTGGATATTTACCAGAAGAAAATAAAAACACTAATTCAAAAAGCTATATAAACACTGTGTTTATTGTGGCATTATTTACAATGGCCAAGACATGGAAGCAGCCCAAGTGTCCATTAGCAGATGAGTGGATAAAGAAGATGGAATATTACTCAGCCATAACAAAGAATGACATCTTGCCACTTGTGACAACATGGATGGAAAAGCAGGGTATTGTGCTGAGTGAAATAAGGCAGAAAAAGACAAATACCATATAATTTCACTCATATGAGGAATCTAGAAGAACAAAACAAAGGAACAAAGGAACAAACAAAAGAGAAACAAACTCATAAATACAGAGAAAAAACTGTAGCTGCCAAAGAGTAAAAGGGTGGGGAACTAGCAAAATAGGTTCAGAGCATTAAGAGTTACAAATTCCTGGGCGCCTGGGTGACTCAGTGGGTTAAGCCACTGCCTTCGGCTCAGGTCATGATCTCAGAGTCCTGGGATCGAGCCCCACATCGGGCTCTCTGCTCAGCAGGGAGCCTGCTTCCTCCTCTCTCTCTGCCTGCCTCTCTGCCTGCTTGTGATCTATCTGTCAAATAAAAAAAAAAAGTTACAAATTCCAGTTATAAAACAAATAATTCACCTGGATGAAAAGCACAGCATAGGAAATATAGTAAAAAATATTATAATAACTGCATGGTGATAGGTGGTAACTACACTTAGGGTAAACATTTTGTAATGTATATATTTGTTGAATCACTATGTTGTAAACCTAAAGCTAGTATATATGTAAACTATACTTCAACTAAAAAATAAAAAATTATAAATAAATAAATAAATAAATAAATAAAAGTTAGGGTCTGGCAGTCCCAGACGGCCCCTGGTCTAGGGGAAGGAGCCCAGTTCATCTGTCTCACTCACTTTAGAATGATAGAATGAGGACTGCTTTAGTAGTTATGGAATGAATCAGTTAGTTGTTACTATATTCAAAGCATCTTAAAGCATCTTAAAGTCTTTTATTTAGTGCATGATTTTACAAACAACCAATTTGGGCCAGGCCTAAATAGCTATTTCTGTGTTAGCTGGACTCATTCATGAGTCTGCAGTCTGTCTTGGGTGCAGCACAGCTAATAGAGGATGGCCTCAGATGGACCGGCCAGCCTCGGATGGACCGGCTAGCCTCGGATGGACCGGCTAGCCTCTCATCCCTGTGGTTTTTCTAGCAGGTTAGCCTTAACTTCTTCACATGGTGGCTGACATGTTCTAGGAGTTCTAGCAGAGAGCAGGATTGTCCATGGTCTCTTGAGGCCTAAGCCTACAGCCGGAAAATTTTCACTTCCATTGCATTGTATTAGTCAAAACAAGTCACAAAAAAGTTTAGATTCAAAGGGAAGGGAAATAGATTTCAATTATTTGTGGAAGGAACTACAAATCCACGTTGAGAAAACTGTAAATGCAGGGTTGGGGAGTGATGAATATTTAATTATGGTCATTTTCTTGCAATGCAGTGCATGGAAAACTAGATATATAGAGATATATATCTGAAAGTTTGGGGTTAGAAAAAGGTAAGGATTTTTATTATCTTCTTACTCCACAAGAATTAAAATCATTCCCCTCTTTTAAAGCTTCTTGGAGGGTTTACAGTTTCATGGAAAGAGAAAGGGCTTTGGAATCAGACAGACCTGAGTTACTGGCTATGTCACAATGTGAAAAACACATTGTTTCATCACATGTGAAATTTGGATAATCAATATCCACTGAAAATGATTATTATGAGAATTAGCCAGCCAATACTACTACCTGCTTGACCTATGGTAATCACTGAGTTATGGTAACATGAGTATTGGTCATTCCAAGTCTAATTTTGCTTCTGCGGTGAAAGCTGTGCTTACTCCCTCATATCCACATAGATCTATCCCTTGAATGCCTATCAGTCATAGCACTGTGGAGCCAGAGGCGGATCAAGGACCCTCTCATTCTAGATCTTCATCTGGAAGTAAGGAAACCTGAGCCAAGTTGGAAGGACTTCTTCAGGCTCTCATTACATAGCTAGGACTAAAACTATTGATGCTCTTTATTTATCATCTATGAAGTTTGATATTGGTAACTCATCTAACATAAACTTGTCTTCTCCTGTAGCCCCTTAGCTTCTTGAGAGTAGTGTTCCTACACTATTATCCATGTATGTGCCCCATACCTACCACGGAGCACTTGGTGAAGTGTGGTTGTGTGACTGGGTTTGAAGGATATAGGACAGTGGTGTCTTCCAAAGTATCTGGAATGGTCAGCAGGGTGAAAGTTATCCATGGGTTGGTGGAAACAAGCTGAAACTAGGGAAATCAAGATATGATGTAAATATCATTTATCGATCACATCTCCTAACCTGATCTTGAAGTTATAAATCAGGAAGAAATAAATACAGACTCATAAATATCAATAAAAAAAAACATGGTTCTTTATTCAAATTTGTACATATTTCATATGCCCCCATAGTGTATATCTCCTGATTTGTCCACTAAATTCATTCTCCACAATTTCCATCATGCCGGGAAGGCTGACCTCTATGAGCTGCTCTCTTGCTAGAGTGACCAGCCCTCCTGGTTTGACCAGGACATTTCAGTGTTAACACTGACTGCCCTTTACCCCAGGAAAAGTCTCAATTTCTGGCAGAAAGGGACTGTTAGCCACACTATCCCTTGGCCTTTCGCTTTCCCTGGGTTTGGTCAATGGGAAGCACCAGCAAGAAATCAGATGGTGGGAAAGGATGAAGATCAGCATATTTGTGACCAGACTCCTTCTTGCTGAGTCTCTGCTGATTGGCAGATTTCCCTCCCCTTTACCAAAACCCCACTTTTTTTTAGATGGCCTTCTAACAGCTCCCTTTCCAAGGTTCTGCTCCTTCAGAAACAAGAGTAGAAATGCCTCTTTCAAGCTGCTAGAACTAAGGTACTATACTTCTCCTTAAGTTATACCCAGATCTTTGTAATTGTTCCTTTATTAAATTCCTCTCAAATCTCTGAAGAATGCCACTCATTTCCTGATGAGACCTGACTGATACTGGCCCTGCCTCCTGAGAACTGTGTTTGATACAGTGATAGAAAGGTGTAGAACATAATCCCTGCCTATATTTGATTGGGAGAGCATAATCTATGCTAATATCATTGAAAAGCAATAGAACAATATCTGAGCTTCAATTTTTTCAGCTGTGAAATGAAGAGAATGAACTCAAAACATGCTTTCAAGGTTTCCACAAAGCCACAAAACTTATTCTGCCAGTTTTTTTTTAATCTCACTAACCATCTTTATCACTGTCTAACTGACATTTTATTAAAAATAAACAAGATTTCCAAAGTAGTTTCTGGTTCCAACACAGTAAGAATGCCGACATCTCAATAGCGTACTAGCAAGGGAGAAGAGTGAACAGGGCTGGCTTGACGTTGTCACAGAAGGTGTGAAGGAGATGATTAGTACAACTCACTGAGCTTTAAGGATGGGCAGTTTGGGATACAGCAAAGCCAGAGGCATGAAGGCATTCAGCTTAAATCAAGACTGTGAATTAAAAGAAGACCTGTAGGAAAGCCCAGTGAGTGATTAAGATGCAGTGGAGAGGCCAATGTGATTTGTTTGGGATAAAATCCAATGGAACTAGATTTTAGAACCTCCAACGCCAGGGTGACCTGATGAGCTGAAGTGTCCAGTTGTTCTGGGTTAGGAGGGAAAAGCAACCATTCCGAGTCTAAGATGTGAACGTAATCTCCTCCTTAGATAGAATTTTGTTTCATTTTGCAGACAGGAGAGTTCACATAAGAATAATGGCAAAAGTCACACCACACATGTCCACGGTAAGCAGAGCAGATGCTGCAGACCAGGCTCCTAGTTAGGTATATTGTTTTATATCAGACCCTGTCTGGGAAGTCAGCTCTTAGAGGGGGACCTCCACACTGGGCTGATGTTTCAGGTCAGTGGCATTCAAAGGGCCCACATCTACTGTTTAGAAAGTCTGTTTCCTCTGCCTGTTTCCTAGAAGGCATTCCCAAACCAGGGAGGTCCCCTTGATGAAGTTATTCGGTGACTGTTTACCAATTTGCACAATTACCATGACTTTTCGATGTAAAAACAAATCAGCCCAGGGAAACACCTAATTAAGTAGCAGTCAACGTGCAGAGGGTTTTAAAAGGGCTGCCAGTGAGGGGTTAATCTCAGTCTTCACACCACACCAAATGCATTAACAGTCGTGCAAGACAAAGCCTGTTGAGTACTGAGCTCCCAGAATGCAGTGGGAGGCCTGCACTGTGAAGTTATTCCCAGGTGACACTGTTTGAATGTCATTTAAAGTTCACTTTCATTATTTTAATTGTCACTGTAAAAATTTCCCATTCAGGACTGATTATCTTCTAAGAGAAATCAGAACTTAAATTCTAATCAATCATAATTGAACGTGTTGTTGCAAGTGGCACATAAAAGCTGTGCCTCGGATGTGATTAAGACAAGTATTAGTTACTTGTGAAAAGCTGCAGGGCGATTTAGGAGCAAACGGGAATAATTCTGAATAATTTTCATGGCCAAAGCCATCAGAGAAGGAATGGAAATACTTTATAGGTGCCCCTGCATGGCAGAGAAGTGTGGGGCTGCTGCTTCCAGTTCAGATGTGAATCAGCAGAAGCATGTGGATGTTCGGGATGTGTCCCGATTTGCACTAAGCGCTGGGCCCTGGCAGGAGGTGTGGCACCTGGTCCTGCATCTTCCTTTAACTGACTGTGTACTTTTGGGGAAAGCACTTTACTTTCTTGAATCTCAGATTCTCCTTCTGTAAAACTTCTACCTTAGAAATTTAAGGAAAATGTATGGTTTAAATAACGTAATAGCACCTTGTAAACCCTAAAATGCCCCTTAAGTGCTAACTTAAATGGTTATCAGATGTTAGCTTCGTGCAAATGGTAGAACTCAGGTCCAGGGGTGGCTGGGCTGAGCAGTGACAGAGTGGTAAGAAGATGGAGCCAATGTAGTCATTAGGTGAGCCAGCCCAAGACAATGGTCTCAATAAGAGGGGTCCTCAGGTCCCAGGGTCAGAGTCCCAGCAGAGGGGCATCTCTATTCTTCCTGCCCCTGTTCCTTCTTTTCTGCCTCCTCTCAGATCCAGGCTTAAGGGGCCATCCTTACAGGGACTCTGGGACCTTGTTCCTTTCACTGCATGGAACCAGGAATAGATACCTTGTTATAAGAACTGGCACAAAACTCAGTCCTCCCATGGAGGGTAGGGGAAGTTAAACTCACAGGCTTTGCAGTGAGATCCAATCCACACAGCTGGAAAATAGGGATTATACCTTCCTCATGCGACTGTGGAAAGGAAGAGCACAGTACCTGACAAATGTGTAGGTTCTCAACAATGGTAGTTATCATTGCTACTTCAAACCCACTGTGGCATCAATACATCTTCAGGATTTGAGCAAGGTTTTTAAAAGGGAAGCCAAAGCAGAGGACCCCTGATTTCTGCTTCCAGGTTTCTGACTGATGACCTGGCTATAAGTCCCTGGGGTCTGAGCTTCTAGATGTGTATGAGGAGACACAACCTGCTAGTGTCTAGACTTTCCTCTCTGTACCCTAGTGCCAGTGGCTTCCCTCCCAGCAGGAGGCAGGACAGAGTAGGAGGTGACTGACTATGATCTTCCCTCCCTGGGAAGCCACAGTGGCCTCTGGTTAGGGAACCTCCCAGAAGGAGGAGGACCCCCAAATCTTTCTCCTCCCAACCCTACATACAAACCAATTTTCTTGGAAAGGGAAGTCAGAGGAACAGGCAGGAACCTAATAAAGGTCTCTGAAAACAATGTTTCTCCATTTGAAAAATAAACCATGTCTTTAAATGCATTAACTCTGTGGGGAAATAAATGTAATAAACCAAATTCAATCCCTGCCAACATTTGTTTTCTTATCTATGTAAAATCAATATACTTGTTGCAATTATGTCTTTCAATAAATCCTCCCAAAGTCTTATTTTCTCATAAGATTTCCTGCCGCACTCAGATTCATTGCGTTCATTTTCCATCTAGAGAAATTGTTTCTTGCATTTTCAAGCCATCCGGTTTCCTTGAAGGATGCTGTACCCCGCCCTCTTTCCCCCTTAGCTGCCGCCTCTCTTCTGTAAGGGCCGTTTAGGCGACAATTACTTTGATTGGATTGTGGTGCTGGGCTGCGATTTGCACTCCTGGGAACAGCCCTTTTCAGTGTAGGAATGAATTCCAGCCCAGCACTGGCCTCTGCCTGCTCCCTCCTTTGCATGGTCCTAGGAGGGCAGCTGAAGGGACAGCAGTCACTTTCCTTCTCAGAGGTAAGTTATTTCATGGGGGAATGAATGGCACAGCTGCTGTAGACTCTTCAAGTAGAAACATTTATTTTATTTCTTACTGAACATGTGTGTACTCTTGGGCCTCCTGTCTCCGCCAGGCTTGGAGGAAATGGATTACAGCACACTAGAACCAAAAGAAGCTTGGATAACACTATTAAACCCATCCACCTGCTACCTCCCCCTGTTGTGGAAATCCAAGGTGGACGAGCACCTACCCCATGCCTGCACACAGTAGGGCCTCACCAAGAGACAGCTTCCTTCTTTCTCACTGCAGAAGGCAGGACATTGCCCCAGGTTGTCACCTCTAAACTTGAGTTTGCAACCCCCAGTGCAACATTGGGAGTTGTACTGCTTTGACCCTGGTCTCCCCTTAGCTGGATGGCTTTCCCGTCTTCCTCTACTTCTCCAGTTGATTTTTAGTGAGTACCTGTAGTTCTCCTCTCGTTTAGGGAGTACCAAGAGTTGACTTAGTGATTCACAATTCTCTCAGATCTGTTCTCAGGCTTCCTTCAGTTTTTCTATAGTTGCCTCCTTGCCTCCTGGTTCCTGGTCTCCCACCCCATCCATGCTCGGAGGACTTGCCCCAGTCAGAGAAGGGCCTGCGCTGGCCCAGTGCCCCACCTGCCCCTGCAAGCAGGGCCGCAGAGCAAATTGGCTGCTTGTTTCAATGACTCCACTGAGTGATTGCAGAGACACAGAGGAAGCACTTGAAACACTCTCTCTTACAAAATGCTGTTTGTTGTGACAAGACAGGGAAAAGCCATCAGCCTTAGAGAAGTTCTGGCAGCGGGGCACAGCTTGATGAGCTGAGGAGACAGAAGATGAATGAGCTGCCAGAGACACTGAAGGGACTGTAGACTTTAACTTATTTATTAAGCTAAATTATTTACATTAAGGAGTCGGCTGCTCTGAGTAATTTATCTTAAGCTCCAAGTCCAAACACCATTTTGAACAGGAACGGTTGACCCTAAAAAACAAAAAAACAAAAACGAAACAACACAACACACACACACACACACCAAAACAACAACAACAACAAAACAGAGAGAACTTGTTCAACCCTTTCCTGTAGACCTCCCCTGTAGAGGGGCGGGGGATTCTTAGAGAGAGGGGCTCTGGAGCAGTGCACTGTGCCAGCCACCATGATGGAGGCGTTTCCCAGGGCTCAGGCTCCCCCAGCCCCTGCTGCTGGTGGTGCTGTCTGTGACTCTGGCTGTCCTGCGCTATTAAGCCACCAGGTTAATGGGGACTGAGATGTGGTCAGAGGCTGAAGAGGAGTCAAGCCACATCCCTCAGAGGTGCAAGAAGTTGAATTCATATTTATAAAACTCTCAGTGGGATCCCTCCTCCCTATATAAGAATTTGGTAATTATCACAGGGGACATTTGCTATTCATCTCTTTTCAGTTATTAATCAGCAGAAAAGGCCAGGTGTGCATGGAAACCCAAAAAGAAGTAGCTAGTCAGGTCTTCCTGGCTTGTAAGCAGGGAAGGGGTGCAGAATTTTCTGAATGTATAAGGTCAAGATGGTAGTTGTCCCTTCTTCAAAACTCACCATAAGCTCTGGGTTCGCCTCCGAGAAGTCAGCTCAGTTTATATGAAAAGTTCACCATCAGAATGCACTTGAAATGTAGAAATGGTCATCCCACTAATGCTTGAATATTTCCTTTGAAGGATTACTATCCTATTGAAAGGGAAAGCAAATATATTCTTTGGAACAAGTCCATTTTGTGTCACTCATCTTTTCTGGAACAGTAGACAGAACATAAACATAAACGTGGTAAGAAAGGCGCTAAGGCCCCAGGCTTTGGAACTGAAGAGAAGTAGGTTGAATTTTTTACTCTGTTCAGTAACTGAATGATTACTGACCTCCATTTCCACATTCATATAATAGGGATAATATCTACCTTGTAGAGTTGTAAAGTCTGTGAAACAGATGGTATTATTCAAATTTTATAAATGAGAAAATTCAGGCTTGGTAAACATGTGACTACAAAATATGAAATAATAGCTTTAGATACTATTATTCTACTATGAAGGTTATACCATCGAGTCCAAAAAAGTGTGTGCTGGTTTTCAGGTGATGGAAAAGGATTTTCACTAAATCCTCTGCATTCTCACTCCTTCTGAGAGATGAGCTCACCAGGCAGTACAGGTTCCTGTGTGGCTGGGTGAATGCAGTGAAATGCAAAGAGTGAAACTACTGTTCAGGCCACCAGGCAGGGTCTGAGAAGGACATGGATGGCATATTAGGAGTTGAAAGAGAGTTTAGTATGAAGACTCTTCACAAAGGTATAGGCAGGGTTTAGGGAAGCCTCTACAGATAGTATATAGCTAGAGAAATCCATGGAGATCTAATAGTCACATTAGGCCTGAAAAAGTATGGGAAATAGTTCCTGGAATCTGGAGAATGCTGTGTATCTGAAAGGACCCAAGACCACTGGGCAAGGGATGAAGCTGCCCTCTGCCAACCTAAAAGAATGGAGGGATCTGGGGGGCATAAGCACACTTCCTCTTGCCCTTTTCCACCGTAATTGAATTCACTCTGAAACAAGGGAACTGCTAATGAAGGCCATGTCCCAGGACACAGAGCAGGTGAAGAAGAAAGGAATGTGAATCAGGAGAGGTCAGCAGAAGGGACTCTGTACACTGGGGCTGTGTTAACTTGCTACACACACTATGGAAGGCTAAAGGGTCTTCTTTATTCTTATTTTAATTTTTTAAAATATTTTATTTATTTATTTTAGAGAAAGAGAGAGCACAAGTTGGGGGTGGGAGGCAACGCAAGAGGAAGAAAGAGAATCTCAAGCAGACTCCATGCTGAGCATGGAGCCTATGAGTGGATCAGTTACTTCTTTGGCCATTTCTTCTAACACTTAGATAGTGGAAACCAAGCTATCAAATTGGAGCCCTAGCAAGAAAATCCTGATGGCCTCTTCTTTGGTGCTCAAATTATTCAAATAATCAATTTTTTCAACATCCCATCTTGGCTCTTCTCCTGGGGACTTGGACTGGGTTGATAAGATCTCAGGACAGTTGGTCAATTCAGTGGGGTGAGAAACCCATCATCAATCCATCAATAGTCAGAAAGTCAATTGATGGAATTTTCACTCTTCAGTCATTTAATTGGGGCACAGTACACTGTCAGTTATTGCTCATGTCTGCTCTTCATTCCTGGCTACTTACACCTAATATCCCACAGATGGTCATCTATGGAGTCAGTCCTAGTCTATTTCTGTCTGAAGCTGCAATATAATGAGAAACTTGTCTGCACCCACTGATGGCTATAGGATTAAGTTACGTATTTAATCCTAGAATCTGGGGGTGGCGAGCCTCTGCCTTACCCTGTAAGTTTTCTTGCTTGAAGCCAGATATACATCTTTAAGATCCACTCTTGGAAACTGGTTTGTCCAAGATGTACAACTTTGTTTTTAATTTCCCTCTTCACATATCATTTTATCACAGTATGTGGGACAAGTCTTCTGTCTTGATCTTTATCCTTAACTTTATTCATTCATGCATGCATTAACTAATTCATTCACTTATTCAGTATTTATAAGAACCTATTCTGCCAGTCCCCTTGCTTGGTGGTCTTGATTATCCCTCTAGAAATGGGATCCAGCATAAATCTCACCCACCCATCAGTCTTGTTGCCATTAAACAAACATTTTTTGAAGACAATCAATCTTCCAGTCTTCCAGGTATAAAGGGTGACTGGGCTACTTGAAACTATACTTTCCCTACTAATTAGTAGCCCAAGTATCATTTTCTGCCTTTTTCATAACTGCCTTCATCACTTCTCTTGCACTTAGCTGACCCTCTGAATCAACTTTTACAAAGGATCATACCCAGACCTCAGATCCAACTTTTTCTTGGCCACACTGGACCCAGCCTTCATACTTCACACAGGAGTCTTCTTGTGTGATAGAGAGCTCTAGTGGAATTTCTGTTTCCTAGTCAAGAACCTGCAGGACATATCTATGAAAGCTTTCCTGATCACCCTAGATAGAAAAAAAAAAAAAAAAAAGTCTTACTATTTTGCTGTATCAATCTCCAGATACTTATTGTTTTATTTTTAAATGTATCTTTCTTTTCCATAATCTCTGTGAGGGCAGGGCCAAATTGTGTTCTCGGGGTTTAGCATAGGATGGATAAATATACTAGACTAAATGATCATCTGTCCCAGTGACTCCACAGTGGAATAACTGAATGAATGATTGTTTGTAATAAGAAGATACAGAGATGGCATGATATGGTCCCTGGTCTCAGACTTTGCAATATTTAATATTTACAGTCTAGTGGGGGAAATGGACATGAACATGCTCCACTTGACTACACATTCAGAAAAGAAAGTGTCAAATGAAGGCATAAGCAAAAGAGCCCAGGGAAGGAGCAGTTGGTTCTGTGTCCACAAGGCCCAGGAAAGTGTTCATGATGAAGAAGAGTTCTGGAAGATCAAGTTCCCTCTTCCCTTAGTTCCCTTACTTCCCTTTCAGAAGTAAGAAGTAGTAATCATGCACTTTGGAGGTCTTTGTGAGCTGCATAAGCTATTGAATTTTCCTATTCTTAGGGTGACTTGGTATGCTGTTTCTCAAATACGTATATTCTAAATGAATTAATGTTTTTCTCAGGCTTTAACATGTTGCTTTTACCATGACTTCTATGCCTTCTTCCCCAAGACAACCCGTAAAACGGGTCTGACTTAACACTAGCAGTTCAGAATGGATTATCTGATAGCCTATTGAAGAACTCAGGAAGAGAGAAAAGAAATGAGTCAATAATGTTAGAATTTCAGACACTGTGGAATCTGAGTGGTATGGGAAGTCAGTTTTTGGGGACAGTGGTACCTCTCTCAGCTACTCAGATAAAACTAGGTGAAGAATATGTATAATTGTGTGCCTGGGGAGGGAGATCCATTTAATACCACTAGTCATGCAGATTTGATTCTTGCTTACTTTTAAATATTCTTAAATGAATTATCCAGATACTTTTTGCTATTCATAGACAAAAGATCACTTTCGTTTCCTTGTTCATTGTTGAAAAGAGTAGGGGACAGTAGTCAACATGATTAGGATATTGCTATATTTACATATTTGGGTAGGGACATCCACTTGAAATTGGAAGCTCACCACCCAGGGCTCACCATCCTTGGAGAATGATTCAGAGATTACGTTATTATAGAACAGCCACTTCCATTCACTTAAAATGATCTGTACCTAATAATAACAAAGTTGGTTAAGTTGCTGTTCACATCACCCACAGACCATCTTGGAGATTCTTATTTTAAACTGTTTGGCTTGTCCTATCCAAACATGCAGGAAAATGCTACCTTTCCCCCAATAACTCATTATCTAGAGAACAGGTTGTCCCTACTGAAGACTCAGAAACTCTTGAAATTATGGCTCCTCAAGCTCTTCCTGATGAAGGAAGGGCAGATGATTCTGAGATTTTTTCATATGCTTAGGTCACATATCCTCTACTGTGCCTTCTTTGATTTTTCTGGTTCCATTGATAGCCTCCTAAAATTCATCTTATGCCGAATCTAGTTGACAATCATGGGACTTTGGGACTTTGCACATAATAGTATAGACTTCTTTAATTTTAAAATTAATTTAACTATTTTTCTGCATCAGTTTTTGCCTCTAATTTATTATACTACCTTGAGGGCAGGGGCCTTTCCTCAATATAAAATTCTTTATATAATGCATAACTGCATATGTAACATAGCATCTTGCTTAGGAAATACTTAGGAACAAAAGAGAATTTAAGCAGATGGCTGTTCATTGAGTTGGAGATATCTCTATATTTTCATCACATTTGACTTTGACCTTGGCCTTTCATCACTGTATCATGGTATTTTACCATAGTGCCTGGCACCAAAGGGGTGCCCAATGAATTCTTATGGGGTCATTATGAGAAGACTCATATCTAATGATTGTTTTTTCTTACCCTCCCACTTAATAAAACCCAAAAAAAACAAAACCAAACCAAAACAAAAAACAAAAAAAACTAACAAACAAAAAAAACCCAACAAAAGAATCTGTTTATTTCTAGAAAAGTTAGAATGGGAAGAGGTTTTGAAGGTGCTACCTTATCATATTCTTCACAAATAAGAATACCCTTTATCACACATTTAATTGATAATCAGGAAGTTCACTACAGAATTTCAGGACAGTTCAGACCATCTAGCCACACCTCTATTAGACTATTACAAAAGTCTTCCAATGTGCATCCTATTCCTATGTAAAACAATGTTTCCCTGTACTGGTGTTCACACCAGAGCCCAGTGCTAAAGAAAAGGAGGTGGGTAGAGAGTGAGAGGGTGACAGGCTGGGAGAAAGAGGTTCTGAATGTTCTGAAAGGGGCCTTCAACAATTAGGGCCAGCTAAGATTTCCTGTGCTAATGAAGAGGGGACAGAAGCAGCATTGCAAATTCCACATTGCTCCCTAGAACCCTTTCCCTATCTATATAAGCAAAAGTTAAGAAAAAAAGTTTAATGTGAAATTGTGTGCTCTTGAGTTCATTTTTAGCCACTCACCAGTTTAAGTAAGGAAGTTCCAAGAGAATTGGTAGAGTCATTAGGATGCCTGCAGGAATAGTCACCATGGTGTCATTCTCAAGCTAAATGTTTACTGAGCTGGACAACACTGCAAGTCCACCCTGATGCTACCACAGGGCTGATGAAGGGAACTTGAAAAAATAATTTTCAGTTTGGGGTGTACATGAACCCAGAGGTCATGTTAGATACCTTTCCTGAATGAAGGAAAATGGCTTGCTGGAGTAGTCTAACCCAAGAAGCTGAATAGAGACTGATGGGGAAAATTCTACTCCAAGGGGAACTCAGCACCTTTAGGAGTTTCATATGAAAGAACATTCAGGTTAGAAGAGGAAGCAAATCCTGTGGGCGCTTTGAAGAAGGAGTTGGGTGTACAATCTTCTGCACCCAGGAAACTTGAAAGCATTTCTCAGTCGAATCCATGGTCTTTGAGAAGATCAAAGTGAATCTTAATGCTACCCTAAGAAATCTAGGCTCATGATCTGCATGGAGACCACCACATCATGGATGCCAAAATATCAGAAGAACAGACCAACCTAAGGACCATGTAGTTAAGAACACCTTTTATAATATATTTTATCCCCTGTACCAGTCAACAACAACAACAAACAATTTGGAGAGGGAGGAAGAAGAAATTAAGAAACAAAAAAAACAAAAAACAAAAAACAAAAAACTACACTTATCACACTGAAGTTCCTGAGCTAGGCCAAACCTGAGCTGGGTAAAAGGAGAGAGATGATGATATTTAAATTTAACATGGATTTTACAGAATTAAAAGAAAATGCAGCCTATACCATTGAGATTTGACAAAACATTGCATTTGTCAGACTATGGTTGAACATATTTACTAGGACAAAAAAAGTGTTTTTAAATGTTGGTACCTGCTAATGCTGACCATTCAAGAAATTGGTTATATTAGTATTAAGCTAAAATCAAACTTCATGTAACTTCTATCCATTGATTCTAATCTTTCTATCTATAATCACACAATCACACTCTACTTCATATATATATGAAGTAGATATATGTAGATATAAACTGTTTCTATGTAACTTAACTGTCACAGTTAAATCACAAGAATATTTATAGGAATAAAAAAATTTAGTACTCAACAAGGTAAAATTACAACATCCAATTAAATATCACCAGTCATGTAAAAAGCAAAAAAGTCAATTGAAACAGTCAGGATAAGCACAGATTATATAATTATAATAAATATAATATTATATAATATATAATGCTATAATATAATTATTATAATTATATAATTATTAGGCAATAACATTAAGACAGCTATTATAACTGTATTCCATATATTCAAGAAGCCAGAGGAAAAATTGTACATATTAAGTCGAGACATGGAAGATATAAAATCCCAGTAGATTCTAAAGATGAAAACTACAATTCCTTGGAATAAAAATATACTGGATGAAATTAATGTCAGATTAGACATTGCAGAAAAAAAGATGGATGAACTTGAATAAATAGTGATATAACTATCTAAATTTAACACACAGAGGGGGGAAGAGACTTAAAAAAACAAGGACATAGTCAAATATCCTAAATAAGTATTATAGAAGTTCTAGGAAGGGAAGTGTGGAAAGAAAAAAAAATATATATATATGGTAAAATAATTGTTAAAATTTTTCTGAATTTGAGGAACAGAAGCACAACAAAATGCAAGCACAAGAAACATGAAGAAAGCTACACTAGGGCAGAGCAGAATCAAATTGCTTAGAACTGGTGACAGACAAAATCTTAAAGAAGAGAATCAAATCAAGAAGAAAAACAAATATAAGAATGACAGCCGATTTGTCAGTGGAAACAATGCAAGCCTGAAGACAGTAAAGCAAAATCTTCAGAGTACAGAGAAAGGAAGAGAGAGAGAAAGATGAAAGAAAGAAAGAAACAAAGAAAGAAAGAAAGAAAGAAAGAAAGAAAAGAAAGAACCTATTAACCTAGAACTTATTAACCTAGAAGTCAATAGCCAACAAAAATATCTTAAATAAAGTGAAGGAAAATAGTTTTCAAACATACAAAAACTGAAAAAAATTAATAGCATACCTGCATTATAAGAAATAGAGAAAATCCTTTCAGCAGAAGAAAAATGATACGAAGTGGAAATCTACATCTACACAAAGGGTAAAGAGCATTGGAAATGGTAGCTAAGTGGCTATTATAAAATGCTTCTTTCTCATTTAAATGTTTTTAAAAGATAATCAACTGTTTAAAATAAAAATAATAATAATGTATTATAGCTGTTATAACATGTAGCAGTAAAATGTATGACAACAATGGTGCAAAGACTAAAAGGGAGAAATGGAAGTATACTATTACAGGTTCTTTTATTTTTGCAATTTTTTCTTTAAATTTTATTTTATGTTTTCAGTGTTCCAAGATTGATTGTTTATGCACCACACC
Source organism: Lutra lutra (assembly GCF_902655055.1). NCBI lineage: Eukaryota > Metazoa > Chordata > Mammalia > Carnivora > Mustelidae > Lutra > Lutra lutra. The sequence goes on along the minus strand of NC_062279.1, from coordinate 43,467,554 downwards.
CAGTGCTCCATACAATACATGCCCTCCTTAGTACCCACCACCAGGCTCACCTAATGTCCCCCCTCCCCCGGTAAAACCCTCAGTTTGTTTCTCAGAGTCCACAGCCCTCATGGTCCATCTCCCCCTCCAAGTTCTCCCCTTTTATTTTTCCCTTCACTCTCCTAATGTCCTGCATGCTATTTCTTATGTTCCACAAGTAAGTGAAACCCCAAGATAATTAACTTTCCCTGCTTGATTTATTTCACTTAGCATAATCTCCTCCAGTCCCATCTATGTTGATGCAAAAGTTGGGTATTCATCTTTTCTGATGGAAGCACAGCATTCCGTTGTATATATGGACCATATCTTCTTTATCCATTCATCTGTTGAAGGGCATCTTGGTTCTTTCCATAGTTTGGTGATTGTGGCCATTGCGGCTATGAACATTGGGGTACACATGGCCCTTCTTTTCACTACATATGCATCTTTGGGCCCTTCTTTTCACTACATCTGTATCTTTGGGGTAAATGCCCAGTTGCATTTACCTACCCTATGACAATTGCAGGGTCATAGGGTAGCTCTATTTTTAATTTCTTAAGGAATCTCCACACTGTTTTTCAAAGTGGCTGCACCAACTTGCATTCCCACCAACAGTGTAAGAAGTTTCCCCTTAATTTCATTGTTCTTATACTATATGTGAAGCAATACTATCACTTGAAAATTTGATTAAGTTAAAATATATATTCTAAAGCCATCACTAAAATGAAACAAAAAAAGTTATAACTAAAAAGCCAGTGAAGGAGGTAACATGAAATCATACAAAATACTTCACCCAAAGGAAGACAGGAAAATGTGGAGGAAGGAAAGAAAGAACAGAAAGAAAGCAAATAGTAAAGTGGTAGTTTGACACAATCAAATCAATAATTATATTACATTGAATCTTAAAAATCCCAATAAAGATGTAAAGATAGTCAGATTCAATAAAAACCAAGAAAGCATAAGCAAGAACCAACTGTGATGCCTACAACAGACCCACATGAAATGTAAATGCATAAATAGGTTAAAGTAAAGGATAAAAAGGATATAGAATGCTAAACTATACACACACACACACAACTAGAGTGGCTATATTTTCTCAGACAACATAGATTTCAAAGAAAAGAATAGTAGCAGGGATGAAGAGAGTTACTTCAGCTTGCTTAAGGGATCAATTCGTCAGAAGAACACAACAGTCCTTAGTGTTCATGCACCTAATAACAGAGTTCCAAATACATAAGAAAAAAACGAGAAACAAATGTACTTCATGTCCCTCTCTTAATAACTGACCAGACAAGAAAAATAATTACTAAGGATATAACAGACTTGAACATTATTAACCAGCTTGACCTAATTTACATTTATAGAACATTCCCCAACAACATCCAACAACAGAATACACATTCTTCTCAAGTGCATATACAACATTTACCAAAATAGACATGTTCTGAGCAATTAGAAAAGACTCAGTAAATCTGAAAGAATTTAAGTCATACAAAGTAGGGTTTCTGACCATAATAAAATTAAGCTGAAAACTCAATTCCAAAAGTATATCTGGTAAAAAATTAGTAAGATATTTGCTTACTAAATTAAATACTTCTAAATTACCTATCGATTAAAAGAATCAAAAGCAAATTACAGATTATTTTGAATTAAATGAAAATTGGGGGGCTGAGACCTAAATTAAAATCTGAAATTGTAAAATTTGTGGACGGAAACAAGAAAAAAATTATTTTTGCTTAGTCAAAGATTTCTTAGAGATGACACCAAAAGCATTATCTATTAAAAAAAAAACTTATCACTGGGGGACCTGAGTGCCTCAGTCAGCTAAACATCTGCCTTTGGCTTGGGTCATAATCTCAGGGTCCTGGGACTGAGCCCCACATGAGGCTTCCTGCTAAGCAGGGAGCCTGCTTCTCCCTCTCATCCCCACTTGTGCTCTCTTTCTCTTTATCTCTCTTCCTCTCAAATAAATAAATAAAATCTTAAAAAAAAAAAGATCATTGGATTTTAGTGATAAAAATGAATGAACTGTTGACATATACAGTAATGTAGATGAATTATTAAATTAAATAATTAAAATACAAATTCCATTTAAGTGAAATAATTATATTGAGTGAAAGAAGTCAGAAAAAAGAGTGCGTATTGTATGACTCCACTTATAGAAAGTTTTAGAAAATGCAAATGAATCTATGGTAGCAGAAAGCAGATCAGTGGTTGCCAGGGGTTGGGGAGGAATATGAGGGAGATATTATGAAGGAGGGGATGGTGACTATGATCATTATCTTGACTGTGGCGATAGTTTCATGAGTGTATACATAGGTCAAAACATCAATTATACACTTTGAATATGTGCACTTTATTGAATACCAATTATATATCATGGATCTCTTTAAAAAGTCCCTTGTGGTAAGTCCTCTGGGTAAACCCATCTTACTGATGCACAGTCTCAGCTACATAGAGGTAAGAGATATCTCCCAGCTTTTATAGCTAGGTGTGGCCAAGCTTATTTGAATTCAACTCTGTCTGACTATAAAGCTCATCTCTTCATTGGAATATATCTTTTCTATATAGATTGTTGCCTTAGTATTTGGGAGGCTCATATGAAGCTAGTATATTAGATCAGTGCAGGCTTTCTCACAGAAGCTGCTTTCAAGTCTGCACTCCTCCAAATGGAGGTTTTGTATTTGTGAACATATGGAGTAGCCTGGTACTCAATGCTGAGCTTTTGTCAATTCTTTGACCACACTCTCTCTCTAGGTGCTATCAGTCAGTCCTATAGTTTTAAACACCATCTTTATGTTTAATACCTTTCAAATTGCTCCTTCATCCCTGAGTTCCAGACTTATGTATCCTATGTCTTAGACAAAGAAAAGAATTATTCCTAAGGCAATGGACTGAAAGTTTATGTCCCTTCCAAATTTATATTTTTTTAAAAATCCTAACCCCCAATGTGATTGGAAAGTGAAGGCTTTGGGAGGTGATTCGGTCATGAGAGTGGGGCCTTCATGAATAGGATTAGTGCCCTTATGGAAGACATACCAGAGAACTCCCTTGTTCCTTCTGCCACTTAGGGACTCCATAAGAAGACAGTAATCTGTGAACAAAAGAGCAGGTTCTCACCAGATATGGAATCTGCCAGCACCTTGATCTTGAACTTTCAGCCTCTGGAACTGTGAGAAATAAGTTTCTATTGTTAATAAGCCACCCAGTCTATGGTACTTTGTTTTGGCAGCCCAAATAGACTTAAGACACCTAAGAACAATGCAAACATATGCTGGAAACAATCTATCGACAAAAATCTGGAGATATCTATTTACAAGTAAAGCAAATGAGTTTATAGCAAGAAGAAAAAAAAAAAACTTGTTAGGATTTATCTCATAAAGAACACCTAGAATTAGATAGGAAAACATTTTCTTCTTTTCTTGTCTTCCTCATGTCTCAGAAACTCATGTATTCTACCTCTTGTTCTGAGAAAGTGACTCTTCCACCAGTAATATGGAAATACATTGGGGAATAGTGTAATTCACATACTCTGTGTGTTGGCAAACACTGAATATAGCCCATTTTCAGCATATTGAGAACTATACTATAAGAAGTCAAGGAAACATCTCCTGATGACTCAGAGGAAGAACGGTACTCCAAAAACATATACTGTAGCACAAAAAGAGGAATTTCAGAAAACTATTTGCCATTTTCATTACAATGTAGAACAATCAGTTTCCAAAAAGAGTAAGGATAAATAATAAAGTAGTAAAGGAATAGAGGCAGAAAATTATAACATTTAAGAACTAGATTCTGTAAGATATAGTAGGATGAATAAAAGAAAGGAACAGTATAGTGAAGAATTATGAAAAAACTAAAAAAAATGAAAAAAAATTAAAATCCTTTTTTGAGACTTTGAAACTGTCACAGACCAGAGAATACAATGGAGATATATGACTAAACACATTTTGTTATCCTGGATTGGATTTTTGATCAGAAAAAGGACATTAGTTTAAAAAAAATAATGTAACCTGAATAACTGGACTTTCACTAATAATAACGTTAAGTTCTATGGTAGATTGAATAACGCTTCCCCAATGATGTCTGCCTCCTCATCCCTGGAATCTGTGGATGTGTTACCTTACATGGGAAAAGGGATTTTGCAGTACAATTAAGAATTTTAAGATGAAGAACTATCCTGGATTATCTGGTTGAGCCCAATGTAAAGACAAGGATCTTTATAAAAGAGAGGCTAGAAGGTCAAACAGATAAGGAGATGAGACAGCAGAAGCAGAGTTGGACAGAGGAGCTTTGAAGATGGGAAGAGATGCTGCAAGATAAGAAAAGCAAATGACCTCTAGAAACCAGAAAAGCCAAGGAAGCACATTCAGCCCTAGAGTCTCCAGAAGGAAAGCAGACTTGTCAACACTTTGATTTTAGACTTCTGACCTTCAAAACTGCAAGGGCATAATATAAATTTGTGACTATTTGTTACAGCAGCAATAGGAGACAGATACACTTGGTTTCATAGTACAACACATGAACCATGGTAATGTAAGATGTTAACCTTGTGAGAAAATGATGAGTGTGTATGGGAACTGTCTCTACTATCTTGGCAACTCTTCTGTAAAATGTAAAAGCATTCCAAAATGAAATTTATTCTGAAAGTTCTTGTTTGAGACCTTAAAAACAGAAATTGAGATGGCAAAGAAACACTAGTGTAGAGGTCAACTAGAATTCTCTCACAGAATACAAAAGAAAACAGTGTAAAAGTGCTCACCAACCAGGTTACAGATGTGGAAAGCAAGAACAAATGTTAAGTTTGGGTAACTAGGATTTTGGAAGAAGAAATCAGAACAAAGGAAATAGAAACAATGAACCTGGGGCACCTGGGTGGCTCAGTGGGTTAAAGCCTCTGCCTTTGGCTCAGATCATGATCCCAGGGTCCTAGTATCTGGAGCAGCGCATCTGGCTTTCTGCTCAGCGGGGAGCCTGCTTCCTCCTCTCTCTCTCTCTCTGCCTGCCTCTCTGTCTACTTGTGATCTCTGTCAAATAAATAAATAAAATTTTTAAAAAAAGAAAGAAACAATGAACCTACTATGATAGAAGAAAATCTTTCTGAACTAAGAAACATTTGAGTTTCTAAGCCCAATTTAGAATTAAAAACAACAACAACAGGAACAAAGAAAAAAATCCTGTAAAATTTCATGCAGGAAAAAAAAAAAAAAAAGAAAAGTTTTCTAGAGTGGGCACTGGTCAAGCTGGCTACCCAGCTGTAAATGATTCCCTTGTGTGGGGCTGATTCTCAGCATGCAGTGCTGGGTCCTCTGCCTTTTGGAGGTCAGCATCCCGACAGAGCTGTTTGATACAGTGATAGCGGACTCAAGTGGGGCCAGTCTGATTCTCTCTTCCAAGAATGGGAGACATGGGTAGAAACACTGACTTGTTCAAAGTGTTCAAGCTAAGTAGCACTACCCTAGAAAGATCCATGAAGCACCTATGATTACCTTGGTTCCTGAACTTCCAGAGCTTGGATTTCAGCTTTTTCTTTAATTCTGTAAAATAATCATTTAGATAAATCCCTTGTTTTCTTAAGTGAGTGTTGTAGTCTATTTGGGCTGCTATAACAACAGCAACAACAAAACCAGAAACAGACTGGGTAGCTTATAAAAATAAGTTTATTTCTCATAGTTCTAAGTGCTGGGAGTCCAAGATCAAGGCACCAGATTGGTTACATTCTGTTAAAGCCCCACTGTCTGGTTCATAGCTAGCACCTTCTCACTATGTCCTCACATGGTGGACAGGGAAAGGGATCTCTATGGGGTCTTTTCTAACACAATTGATCCCATTCATGAGAGCTCCACCCTCATGACCTAAGCACCTCCTAATAACACTTCATGGGTCAGTAGATACCACCATACACATTTGGGGGACAAAAACATCCACATAATAGCAGTTAATCAGAGTCATTCTCCTTTTCTTATATACAAAATGACTTTAATTTGTATAGTTACAGAAGAATCAGATCACACTGGCCTCAGAATTCTCCTCTGTAACACCAAAAATCAGGAGATAATGAAAAACTTTATAGAATGTTAAAGGGAATCAGTTTGTTATGCAATATCTATATAGTTTTTCAAATTCTCTGGGTAGAGATACACTTCTAGCAAAAAATTACTTGAAGATACATTACTATGCTGAAGGAAAATCAGAGCTTAAGAGTGGAAAACTATAGTATAGAAGGGATGATGATGAGTCCTGCAACCAGTGAAAGACAGAATTAAGTCTTAACATTGTAATTTTGGTACAAAATGTCTCTTGAAAGAGAGAGCATTTGTTGTAAGATTAAATAATTTGAAAATGATAAAGTAGCTGTAGTTTTAACAAATTATATTATGGCATACTAACACAATTATATCAACAAAAACATGCAAAGGTGAAAGGGAAAGAGGGAAATAAATAAAAATGTTCCCCAACTTCTTGCCTGAGGGGTACACAAATACAATGCCTGCTAATTTTTCACTTGATAAAGATACACAGATCTGTAAAATGGTTCTGAGAAACATCAAACAAATCATCACTATATAATTTTAGAAATAATGGGCATGATAAAGAATAAGCTAAATAAAATCCACAAAATAAAAGATATTAAGGAAAGAAAAACAGCATGAAAAACTCCATGTGATAAGATTGTAAAAGTAAGACTAAATTTTTAATTGTGGCAGTAGTCAGAATTATTAAATAATATTTTAAAATGTCTTAAGTTCCTCAATTAAGACAGAGACTTGGGGATTGGTCAAAATAGTAAGTAAGTTATTTCATGAAGACATAGCTAAATAAGACAAACTATGACAAAATTAAGTAAGAATAATTAAAGAAAAGAAATAAACATACATCAAAGGAAAATTTCTCAAAAGACAGCAAGGGCCATAGTTTTAACATTATACCAAAGAAAATTCAAGGCAAAAAACATTCAGTAGGAATAATGGATTTCAAGCTCTTTATCCAATTAATGCAAAACACTTTTTTTCAGTGCTTATGACACATTAAAAATGTTATCATATAATAGACAAAAACTTCAATAAATGTCAACAATTATGATAGGTAACATTCTTTAGCAACGATGATGTAATTCTAAAAAATAATAACAAGTTTATGTTTTTAAAAATCCATAACCATTCAAAACTAAAAATCAAAGCAAACAAAAACCTTCTAATACATCTTTGTTCAAAGAGGAAAGAAAATGTGATTAAAGACTACACACAAAAAATAACAAAAGAAACCTTTCATATCAAACTTATAGGATATAGCCCAAATTACATTCAAAATGAAATTCTTAGCTTTAAATGTTTAAAATTTTGAAACTATGAAAATAAATTGAGCACTCAGCTGAAAAAGTTTGGAAGGACATTTTCATATGAAAATTAGAAGGAATTAATATTTTTCTAACTGCTGAATTCAAAAACAAAAAAGAAATTCAATATAATAGTACAAGCTCTTTTCTTTATATCATACTACCTCTTAGGTTAATTAGAAATTTGATTTTTCAGTGATGTGATATTCTATGTATTCAAATAATCTGACAATATTGCATAGGGTCAAGTTGTCAACTGGATCTTTATAGCAGTTTGGCTGTTGGGAAAGCCATGGAGTGGGAAAAGACAGTTTCCATTAACAAAAGAGGAAACAGAATTTGACCAAAAGTATCTTGCACACAACTATACTGTACATAGTATAATGGAACACTGATTTGAAATTCACATATGCCATGTACCTCCTGATTTTTCCCATCCTCACCTCTCTGTTACTTGGCCTGGACAATTAACCTTCTTAGAAACAAAGGATGGTACAACAAGTAATAACCCATGGTATAATCATTGTTATAAAACAATAATCATACCTTATTTTTTTCAATTTATATTTTTCTCTTACTTACTGTCATACACGACATCAGGTTGCCTGAGAAACAAAGAATGTTCTTAGAACAACAGCAAAGGAAAGGCACCCAAAATCATTTGTTGGTGAAGAATTGGACACTTGGTATTTCAGAAGTTATCAAAGTGGTCATTATAACTTTGTTGGCCTTCCTTACATTCATTTTACAGTTTAATATTGGCTTTCTTGAGTTACTCAAGGGAGGAAATTGTTTCAGTTCCTAGGACATCTAATGATCTTAACTGAGTTCTCTTCACAAGCATCTCATAAGACCATGCAGTGGAAATTATGATCTCTGGAGTGATAGAGCTCTGGCTTAAATCCTAGCTCCACCAGTTTTAAGTTGTATGACTTTGGCAATGAGCCCTTTTGCTAAAATGGGTCTGCCTCCATCTTTATGTGGCACCATCTCTGTGTGTGTCCACATACCCTTCTTATAAGGAGTCTTTGGATTTAGGCCTCATGCTAATCCGGATGACCTCATCTTAACTTAATTGCATCTTCAAAGACTGTATTTTTAAAACAGTGACATTTACAGATTCCAGGAGACATGAGGGCACTATTCTTTTGTATCTTGTTTCTTTAACTCAACATGAAGTTCGTCATATTTAACCACAACATTATAAATACCTGTATGTTCATTTTCATTGCTGCATGATATTCTATTATATGAATATACCTTATTTATGTATTTTACTCCTAATGGATATTTGGGTTTTCTAAATCTTGGCTTATTAATATATGGTATATACATTCTTGTCCATGTCTCCTGGTATACACGTGCATACATATCTTTTGAATACATACCTGTTGTAGGCTTAAGAAAGGGCTTCCAAAGATATTAGGTCCTAATCTTTAGAATCTGTAAAGTTCACTTTCTTTGGGAAAAAGGTCTCTGTAGATGTAATTAAGTTAAGAATCTTGAAATGGAGAGATTTTCATGGATTTCCTAGGTGGGCCCTAAATTCAATCAACCACAAGTGTCCTCATAAGAGAGGGATAGAGGGAGGTTTGACATAGACAGAAGAGGAGGAGGCAATATAATCATAGAGAAACAGATTGAATGAGGCAATCATAAGTCAAGGAACGTCAGCAGCCACCTAAAACTGGGAAATCAAGGAACCTCTTCTTCCTTAGATTATCCAAATGGAACAAACCCTACTGTTACCTTGACTTTGGCAATGTAATAATTGATTACTGACTTCAGGTCTCTTGAAATGTGGGGAATAAATTTCTGTTTTTTTGAACCACCAAGTTTGTGGTAATTTGGTAGTTATAGCAAACATAAGAAATAACACAATGCCTAAAAGTAGAATTGTCCTGGCATGGGTATGCAAATTTTCAAAGTTAGAATATAATGCTGAATAGTTTTCTTAAATGGTTGTAGCACTTTACACCATCAGTATAAAGAAGTCCCTGTTATCCATATCCTGGGAATGGTGTGAAAGGCTCTAAGGTGCAATTAAGTTATTCTGTGCAGGCCGCAGAAATTTCAAATCAAGGGCACCTGCTCAGCATTTCATCTACATCTTTCTGAAACCATTACTTGTTGTGGGAATGAGAACTCTAGTTGGATTAGTGAGAGTCCTGGTATTAGACCTCTGAGAGTAGATGAGCTATGTTGTCTGAAGTTAGGAAATGAATAGACACAGGAGAGACAAGGCTGGCATCTACAGTGAAAATCCAGTTCACAGCATCTAGTCAAGATGGAAATTCAAGGGCTTGACTTTCTTAATTTAAGAAGTGAAATATGTTTCACCAACATAATAGGTGATCTCTAAATTACCGGGGCTCAGGAGCCAGTAGCTTCCACTTTTCTGGGTTCATGGAGATGACCAAATATGTATTTGGCATGGAGTACCAGAAGATCCAGGAATAAATACCTGGTCAAGGAGAGAGAAGGTCACAAAATCAATGTCATGCATTGAATTAGTTCAGAGGCCACTTTGTCCTTTAGAAGATACAGATAACCAGGTAGAAGTATTGACAGAAGTTCAGGGCAGAATTCATTTCCCCAGAAAAACAAAATACCTTAGCAGGAGGGGACTTGGCAGGATAGCAAGGTGATTGTTGCAGGTGGTTTAGTCAGGATACACCCCAGGAAAGGAAAGAAGGACAAGAGAGATGCATTAAAATAGAAGGTGATGTAGAGGTTAGTAACATAAAGTTTCCATGTGAAATTTGGGGTCTGGGCTGCAGAAACACCAGGAGAACTGTTGTAAGTAGAGAGAGCATTAAATCTTTACATGTAAGTAGGGAGAGAATTTCAAGGCAGAAGTGGGTCAAAATGAAACTTTCCAAAGATAAGATTTAAGCTCTGGAAAAGCAGTTGCTGCCTAAGACAAGATGCCCCATCCAAAGAAGATGGACAAAGCCAAGGCAATCAAGAATGAGGTTTTTTGGAATTCAGAGAGTAGATCCACAGAAATGTAAAATACGGCCAGATAATTCTTGAGCGTTTTTGGGAACTATACGGGGCTGCAACAAAATTTATTGAGTGATAGGGTGGTGCCATAAGAAGAGTTTAGATTTTGGAAGCAGACAAACCTAAGCTCTGATCCTAGCTCTTCTATTTACAAGCTGTGTGATCATGTTTATGTGATACAGCCTCTCTAGGCTTCAGTTCCTCATCTATAATTCAAGAACGATAATATATTATAGATTTGTTATTATGATTAAATGAGAGGTGTGCAGAGAGTGTTTCATAGTGCCTTAATAAATGGTAGAAATCCCCCTTTACACCACCTCTTTCTTCACCCACATTTCTCTTTGATACACAATAAATCAAATCCCTGGGACCAGTGAAGGCTATGGTTTGGTAGACAGGCAAACACTTACTGTTCATCCTGGAGACACTAGTATCCGAATCCATATCAGCCAGATTAATTTCAGACCTCATTCCCTGGTAGGCTGAGAACTCTGATTTTCGTTCTTTTTCCCTAATCAGAAAAAACCTACAAATTCGGTGAGAATGAGTTAAATCAAAAGGTTGAAGGCTATAAAGACCTATTCAACAACAGCTAGGAAGGCTGGAAAGGCAAGATCTGATATTGGATAAATCAGGAGGAATTTGAAAGGGTCTTCTTTTAAAATACCAAGCTATTTCTAAAGTGAAGTGGTGGACATTTAAGCAAAGTTCTAGAGAGCTGAGGACCTCATTAATTGACCCAGGAACCTTACTTACTTAGGGGAAGACCATCAAAATGATGCATCCAATTGGGAGAGACTGTTCATAAATATGGACAATTGCAGACCGCCAGCAGGACCTGGTTATGTGCAATTTAAAAAAAAAAATACAATAAAAATTTCTGGATACCACCACTTCCATTAGCAATTAGTATCAGTAAAAGTAGGAAGGACTTCCTGCCATGCATAGTTATCTATGATGTAAGAGTTGAAGTTTTAAACAGAACAAACAAGACCGGTCAAAATTATTCTCCATCTCCTATTCTACCTGTAACTTCATGTTCCCCATTGTGTGAGTGAAGAACTAGTTCAGCAATTCCTGACTGAGTCCCTTTGGTCTCTCACCTGCGAGCCCTAAGTCTACTCCAGATAAGATCTCAGAACTCCACCTATGCAGACCAAATTCTGATAATAGTCATAGTACAAAGGCACAAATTCTGAAAACAGAAATGTTGAATGAAACATAAAGCAGAAAGTTAATCTGTTTGGCATCTTGTTACCTCTCTTCTGAGTGTAATAGGGGAGGCTGTTAATTGCTTGATTTTAATTGTCATTCTGCCAACAGCAATAAATAAAGTTAATTAATATAAGGTAGGGTAACTCACTACCAGGAAAGCCAGTAATTATCAGGAAATTGGAGAGAAGTTCTTTTCATGATAACTTTAGAGGAGAAAAATACAATTATCATCCTCCTTCTTGAGTACCTATCCTTTTATTATATTATTATTATTATTATTATTATTATCTTGCCTTGATCTTTCTGTAGAAATACCCTGAGGAGTTCTACCATTAGTTTTGTCCCTTCCCTACGTCAAGATGGCTGCATGTTTGTTAAGAATTAACTGGAGCAATATCTGTCTTTAATTCTCCTGGTAGCAAGGGAAGCTGAAATGGCTCTAAAGCATGAAGTCAACCTGACGGGGTTTCTGAGTATATTTAATCTCTGCTATCAGAAGGGATCCACCAGGAGAAATGGAGGAGAAAATCTTGCCTGGACACTGACATATTTTTGCTTAATTTTGCTAAACCCGGGCTCTTTCTCAGATAGGACTTAGAAGTGGCATGCATTAGTAGAAACAAGGATGGTCTTTGGAGTTAGAGACTTAGGTTTATATTTAATAGATGAGAAAATTTTAAAATAAACATCTTAAACATCTTGGACACTAAGTTTTCTGTTCTCTAAAATACGAACCAACACCTTTTGCCTAGCATTTATTTGCAGATTAAATGGCATAGTTGCTGAATAAATATTAGCTGCTCTTCTTCCATCCTATTCTTAGATCTTTCCTTAAAAAACATAACAATTTTTCTTTGTTATTCATCTTAAATTGGGTGCTGTATAGCTTGGAGACAAACTTATTTCTTTTTTTACTAAATATACAATGTGTACCATGTGTAGTAACTACTTGTGACATCTTATCTTTGCTATTCTGATTTTTTCCTTCCCCCACCTTTTTCATTTGAATATTTTAAATTTTATTTCATTGTTTGGAATATATTAATGAAGTTACCTTAACTCCCTTCTAGATAAAGAGTTTATAAATGCATGCAGACATACACATATATGATAGTTTACATATATATATATTTTTATTTATGTGTGGTATATCATATTCTACACTATTCTCTTTTTCTCTGAATCATATACAACATGGTTTCATTCACTAATTGTTAACAAGAATGTTCACTAATTCTGCCTCCAAGCCAAAATCCTAAGTCCACTGATGTTGTGAATAAATTTTAATATCAAATATTTGTTGAATTGATTTGAATCATATAGCTTGGTTATTTCCTTTATTTATAACAACTATGTGCCCCAATCCCAAAATTAAGACAAATCTGCTCACCAAGTATGAGATACATGGCTTGCAGAGTCAAGGTTCTTCCCAGAAAGAGTAGCAATTTTTTTCCTCTTGCAATAACCACTATAACCATATATCCCTCCAAAAAATAGAAATCCATTCTTTTTGCACATAACCAAATTTGATGCTACTTTTAGCAACACAATCTGTGATGAATGAATCATTAGCTAAAACTTTAGCTGTAGTGTGAGGACAATGAGTATTTTTGAGGAAAATGTAGGACATTTTATCTCCATGCCTATAAAATCTGACTAGTCACATAGTATGTGTTCAATAAAGGCTCACTGTATTATTTGAATGTTGCAAGTTAAGGCCAGGAATTCTTGACTTCTTGACACTATGCCCTTTGCTTTCTCTTCGTAGCATTCCTCTTATTCCCCTGGCTGTGAAGTCAAGTACTCAAAGAATTTCACTTCTCCAATGCCCGTCAAAGCCAATACCAAGTTAAGGCTCTGATACCAACAGTACACTAATTTTTCAGGGTTATTTGTTTATTTGAGAGAGGCAGCTAGACAGGGAAAGGGCAGGGGGAGAAGGAGAGACAGAATCTTAAGCAGACTCCACATGCTGATCATGGATCCCAATGCAAAGCTTGATCCCACAACTCTGAGGTCATGACCTGAGCCAAAACCTAGAGTTGGACAGTCAACAAACTGAACCACCCAGGTACCCCAACTGTACACTATTTTTTTGAAGACATGGCTAGAATTTTTCTTCTTCAGTTAAGTGACCATAAGTCTAAACGTGTGGGTTTAGAGAAGGGTGATAATACGGCAAGCATCAGAACACAGAAATATAAGGGAGCTATATATGAAAATTACAAGTGAATGCAGAAACAACTTCATCAAGATCTCCTATGTGCCACCTCTACTTGATGTTGAGTCTTGTGGGCATACTGAAATACATAGTTTGATGGACACCCAATTTATGATGGGCAGCTCAGGTCAATATTACTTAATGTCCAGTGTCTGTCTCTAGCAAGCTAAGAACTGTTTTCCAAAAACAAGAAGCTCTCTGTTGAAGAAATATGGCGTTGCTCCAAAATCCTAGGTCTCAGACTTGAGACTGTGCTTTCAAAGCTTGCTGCAGGATCCATAAAGCATCTTAATGTGTCTTCGAAACCACTTTAATCTTCTTGGATCTACAGGATCATAATAGCTAAGCAGCAGTGCTATTTACACAGCACCTCAAAGCTGATAACCTTGGGGGTGATCTAAGATTGTCAACTAATATATGAATGAAAGAAATACAAGCGAATAATGTGTATGCTGTCTCTAAAGCCCAGACACCCTCCAAGCATTGTGCATTTCTCTTAAATATACTGGAAGCAAAGACAGCAACTTGTTCACTTTGGAGGGATATCTCACGTGTCCCTGACCAAAGTGGAAGGAAGTCCCCTGCATTAACAAGGAATTTTCTTCCTTCCCTGTGACATGCATATATCTTTTTAGGTTACATACTGCTTTTTTTTTTAAGATTTTATTTATTTATTTGACAGACAGAGACCACAAATAGGCAGAGAGGCAGGCAGAGAGAAAGGAGGAAGCAGGCTCCCTGCTGAGCAGAGAGCCCGATGCGGGGCTCGATCCCAGGACCCTAGGATCATGACCTGAGCCGAAGGCAGAGGCTTTAACCCACTGAGCCACCCAGGCACCCCTACATACTGCTTTTAATTCTCTAAGTCCTATTATCATGATACATGACATCATGGTAATCATGTATTGGGCCAGGAGAATGTTCTGTGGGATGATGAGATAAGCAAGGTATCTGAGGATTAAAATACTGAGCCAGAGTTACTGTAATTCTGAGGAAGGACCATAAGGATATATTATTATCTGTGCTATGTGAAAACAAATGTACAATTTCTGTTTTGCTTTATGGAAATAGAAATAAAAACATTTTCCAGATACATAGAATCATACCATGTGCAGAGTTGAGAGGATTTGCTCCAAAACTGAAACATCTGGAACAGCAGATTCCACTGGAGTCACCACCCCATTGAGCTTAGAATAATCTACTGTAACTATTCTTCAAAACCCAAGAGTTACCATTTTTTCTACACTAGATAAATAAGAAATTAACTAGGGATCTGAGAGGGAAAACTATGCATATTAGTCATATTAGTCAACCAAATTATTGGGTGCAATAATGCTAGATAATATATTACCCCAAAATATTGGTTAACTGAAATTCATCTGGTGAAGCTGGTGTCTAGGCTTTAAGATCTAGGTTCCAGTCTGTACCCTCTGACCTTCAGGTCTAAGCTACAGTTTGGTTTCATGTCTCCACATTTTCCTTGAGCTAACAGCTACCCAGGGCATGTCCTCCTTTTGGTGAATTATAGGACCAGAGAGCTAAGCTAAATCATGCAAGCATAGCCCACTGGATGCATTCCATTGGCCAAAGGAAGGCATATAGCCAAACCCAAAAGTAGTGATTCAGTGACTATACTCCTTCTCAAGGAGAAAGATAGTATAATGAATATTTGCTGAAAAAAAATCCAATCTATCACATCAACCCTGTATATTCTAAACTTTGATTATAGTGATTTGTACAGGTTGTGGCATTACTTTTTATTTACTGTAAGTTTTAGCTTGCTAGGGATACTCTTACTCCATGGCTCCTTGGGACAAAAGTGATTCAAGATATTGGTATTGAAATTAGGAGAAAAGGTAGCCATGGGCTATTAGAAGAATTAGCTTCCTTTTGCAAGGTAACTCTTCCAAGTGAGGTAACTACAGGGTCTTCAGTCAAGGCAATGAGACAAGGAAACAGTGGGCTATTTGGCTATTAATTGATGCTGACAAGGTCTTGGGGTCAATGTAGTTTGAATTTTGTTATAGAACCCACTGCAAGTTTTGGAATGCCACGCCTTCCCAATAAATGTCTTAGCTTAAATATGAGAAGTATAATGAAACTATGAACACTACGGATGTAGTACTTGATACTGACAGAATCAAAATATGAGCCTGGTTTTTGACTGTCTCAACCTTAAATATGGAAGAAATAAGAGTCTTTGAGTACAATCACAGAAAGTTCTTGGCTTTCAGTCCAAGACTTACATATAGAATTTACAAGCTTGGGGCACCGGGGTGGCTCAGTGGGTTAAAGCCTCTGCCTTTGGCTCAGGTCATGATCCCAGGTCCTGGGATAGAGCCCCACATCAGGCTCTCTGCTCAGCGGGGAGCCTGCTTCCTCCTCTCTCTCTGCCTGCCTCTCTGCCTACTTGTGATTTCTGTCTGTCAAATAAATAAATAAAATCTTAAAAAAAAATTTACAAGCTTGATCCATCCATTTTTTTTCTTTTATTTTGCACCACTACTTGAAAAATCTTTCCCACCCAACAGTGATTAATCTTACCATTTATACTGTTCTATGTAATTGGCCACTTGATTCGCCAAATTTTTATCTTCAATGGCAACATTATTATAAAAGACCACAGATGATAATTTGATAAGCGGTTTCATTACTGCAGGCCTTTGTCATAATTCTATTCAACAATGGAATTTGGATATTTATTGCCCTCAAAATTAGTAGGACCAGACAATCAATTTCAGGTTATCTCCCTGATAGTCTGTTGTCTTTGATCATTCCTCATGTCAATTTTTGCATCAGTCATGGTTCTTAATTGCAAGCAACATAAACCAACTTTGGTTGGTTTAACAGAAGAATAATTTGTTAAAAATAAATTGGGTAGCTTATGAAATTTCCAGGAGGGTCAAAGAACCAGAATCAATGGCTACAAATCCAGGGACACAGCCCCAATCACATCACAGAACTAATAGAGGAAGACATCTCTGCTGCCACCTCTGGACACTAGATGTTGTTCTGTGGTTACTGCAGACGTTGAACATGAGTTACAAATGCCACAGTTGCTCTTGGGCACAAATGTGGCTGCTGCTGTTCCTGCTATTATCACCACTCTCTACCAAATACATATTCTACACAGCCTTTTTCTCTTTGTAGCCAATTTTGGTAAGGATGTGTGTCTAATTGATGGAACTAGGACCTGCATCTCTACCTAACTGGAAATGTAGTCTATGATAGTGATTATATCATAGCTTTTGGCTAGATATAATAGAATATTCATTATATAATATCAGTTTTACCTTAGAAGATGGGGAATTCCTTCAATATATTAAGGGAGTACAGTAATGATGTGGCCAAAAACAAATGTCCGTTTAAATGAAACATAAGGATTCAATAAAAGAAAAGAAACAATTTACCTGATGGTTTGCATGAGTTTTGGATAACACAGTAGGGTTTTTTCCCCCCCCAAATCTGTTCTTTGCTAGCATGTGAATGTATGTGTATATGTGTGTGGGGGATGTAAAATCCCTGAAAAATAACCTTTTAATAGTTTCTATCACACACACACACACACACACACACACACACACACACACACACACACATCTAGCTGTTTCAGAATATCTTCATCTGGCACTACAGTGGGCTTGATGTTTCCAATGTTCTTCTTGTCTGGCTTTTAAAAGCCAAACAAAAAGAGACATCTCATCAACCCCAGACCAAATGCACCTGGTACTTTCCAGGCAAAGCTGAGCTTGGGAATCACCCTAGGGAGGAGGCAAACCACAAAAGCCTGGAATTTGTAAATTGCTGAGTTAGGAGGCTTGGCTGGTGATGATAGACCTCAATCAGGGATGAGACACAGCTCATAAGCACATGCCATGCTTACCATATGCCAAGTGTTTTCAGGGTTCAGACACCTCTCTGTGAGTGAGAGATTCTGACTGCCTACAACAACTGATACAGACAAATTGGTTTAGAAAAAGGAAATGACAGCTCTTAATGACCCTATTCCAGACGCTTGTTGAAATGGCAACTAATCGTCTTGTTAGTGTGTATGAAGAGCCTTTGATAAGTGGCTCATATGATATCAGTCATGCTTCAATTGCTCTCAGCCAATGGAAGGGAGATGGCGAGAGAGTTAGAGGCTTGTTTAGAACAGACGGTGCATGAGAAAAGCATGTGGAGCAGTGGGTGGGGTGAGGTAGGGAATGGAAGAGACACTGGGATTGGGGTTTATATACCAGGTGCTGCTTGGCATCTGAATATCTCAAGCTATTCTACCCTCTGGGAAACATTCCCAGCCTAATTATAACATGGCTGTCAAGCTGTTTTCCTGATCTGTGTGACCCAAGACAGACTTGGCTGGATCACTTGAGCACCACAATGTCTCATTTATATAGAAGGAATTTGTGGGCAGTTCTTGGCCTCTTTCCTAAAACTCTTGCAGTAAAGTAGAAAGAAAGGGAGGAGTTCATATTGGTCCAAGGGCTGATGTCTCTGCCCTATCACAGGCTGAACTTGTTAATCTGGCCTCCCTATTCAACCTGAACTATCCTCTTTCTTTCATTTTTCTTTCCCATACTCTTCCATCCACTTCTCTATGCCTGGCACCTCCCTTCAGAAATTGCTCCCTCAGTGTACACTTAGTTTTATAGGAGGAAGCCAGGAAGTGAAGTGATACTAATTTCTGGACTGTGGATGGTCCAGGTCAGAAAGGTTCTTGAGAAGGAATATTTTGACCTCCTGGGAGATGCATTCACCAGCCAAAAATAGCAGGTCAAAAAAGTTCCAAAAATCTTAAGTGTGGCCATTTACTCTGAGAATACTGCAGGCTATTCTTTAAATATTAGTACTCATGACTAATCCTATTTATTGTCATCTTTCACTATCTTCCTCCCCTTTCTGCTCCTCTTTCCCTTCTCCTGTCCCTATCTTTCCTAATCTCTTTTCCTCTGCTAACTCCTCCTCCCTGGAAATCAAGCCTCTCCTCCAGTCAAGGCCAAGTTCTGAGCAGCCTACTCTGACTGGAGTGGACCAGGACGCTTTGAGTTCCAATCTGTTGCTTAGCACCAATGTTGCCTAGATACATCTCTCAGTGACAACTGGCCTTTTCCTTTGACCACTTATGCATATAAGCTTTGTAACAAGTATCCCTGTTCAGAGGGGCATTGGGCCAGAACCAACTTTCACAATCTCCTTTTGAGCTGCCTGGGTGGCAGTAGGAGTGGGAGTTGTTTTAAAGGAAAAGAGAACTGATTTTTTAAATGCTTAACTATAGGTAGGATTTAGCAGTCATAAGGAACTAGAGATTGAGAAAAGAAACACAATGTCCTGGTGAACACATCTTGGGAGCTGTCCTCATACCAGTATGTGAGTAAGTCAGAGGAAATATAGCCACAACCTTTAGGAAAAAAATAATTTATATCCTCCTCCCCCATGAATCATCACCTGTATCTGTGATTTTTTAAGAGAAAAAGTGTTGGGGTGTGTATGTGTGAAGATGAGGAACATTGAAGGGGAGTGAGGAGAGAGAGAAAAGGGAAAAACAAAATAGGACATTTAGACAAATGCCAAGGCAAAGTGAGGAATTTGAGTCTCTGTGTATAAAGACACCAAGGAGATAGAAATGGTGCTAGAGTTGGGGAAACCATTGTTCCACAGAGTTATCAGACATAACCTTTTGGACCTATTTGACAGTGACAACTTCCACCACACCTCATTCAGTAGAATGGGGGCGAGAGTGACATCCAAGGTGGCTGGTGGGGATAGGGTGGTGAGGAGGACCATACCAAGTTTGTTTAAAGAGATTACTGCAGATGCACACTTCTCCCAGTGTTCCACATGCTTGCTGCAGCATTTCCCCTTCTTTGCTAAGCAATGATCATCGCTGCCATCTTCAAGCTAATGTATCTTTGCTGAGAACCTACTGTGTATAAAGTCTCATATGTGGAGGATACACAAAATGTATCCCTCGGCCTTGTTGAGTCTAGTCAGAGGGACAAGAGAAGACGTACGGGAACAAACAAGCGGCACGTAATGAATGTCTTGGCAGCACGTGTGCTGTAGAGTGGATTACATGAGTTCACAGAGGACGGAGATGGGGTGGGCTAGAGAGAAAGAGGGGATTGGAACAGACGCCAGGAAGAAAACAGAATGAGTTCTAGTGATGTGGCACTGAGTAGGGACTCACCTATTTGGGCCTCAGATTCATCTTCTGAAAGTGGGAAGGTGGGATCCCTAGAGGACTTCTGAGCCCTCACCAGATTTCACATCCTATGGTTCTTGGGTCATACCATGCCCAGTGAATCTCTAAATTAGAAAGTCAGCTGATGACTTTTCACAGCATCACTCATGGTCCCTGCTCTCCTGAACCCTTTCTGTGCACCTACACTACCTATGTTTGGAAGTTTATTGCCAGTGACAAATGAGCTTGGCTGGCTTGAAGAAAGAGGACATATGTACAGCAGAGGAGAAAGCTGAGATGGCTTTTACTAAAATAGAGAGGGGTCTGAGGCACCCCCTCCCTTGCCCCATATCCTAGTGAATAGACAGTGGGTGTGTATTTGCTTGTATCAAGCCACAGCCCTATTAATGACCAAGAGAGAGGCTAGGCTTTCACTTGTCCTCACTTCTCCTGTATGAAGCCCCTGTAGTACACTTTGCATTAACTCATATGAAATGAGACAAATCATTTGGGTTAGAGATAGGTTGTTTGGTAATTCTTATAGTGACTCTGGACTGTAACTTTTCAGGCAGCCAGTTAAGGGGATTGGGGAATTGGGACTTCCAAGGGTGACATGACATTTGATTTTCATGAAGTATCAAGGAAAGAAACTCTACCTTTATATTTCTCATGATTTTTCAGCCATTTGCCTCATAGTTAGTATTAGAAAATTGCTCAAAATTTGGTACCCTGCTTTTTTAATGGGGTTATAAACCTGGAAAGGGATCTTAGAATTTCTGAAAGTTAGGGTTTAGAAAAGGGAAATGATTTGCCCCAAGTCACTTAGCTAGTCAGAGGGATCCACGAGATCTGGGTTCAGAATTCAGGTTCTTAAATACTGGTCTTATATCTGTCCATTCTACCTTCTCCCAGAAAATCTGGGCTCCAAGAGCCTCTGCTCAGTACTGAGATAACGAGGCATAGTTGGGATTGCAGTGGGTTGGAGTGGGAAAGGTTATTAGGACGTGGGCCCAACTCTTGTAAATGAGGGAGTTAGCGAACTATCTCTCTCACATCTGGAACCCTCCCTCTCTACCCTGCAGATGAGTTCTTTAGTAGAAAGCCAGAAAGAGAAGTCACAGTCTTCTTTTTTCTCCCTGGGTTCTCCCAAGGTCTACTAATTAGGGCACAAATTTGGAAGAGAGGGAGAGACATTAACTCTCTTGCTAAATACCTACATAACTTCGGAAAAAGTCCCATCTTTAAAAAAGTCCTCATCTTTAAAACGTCAAGACAGTTCATTACTTAAAGGGCTTGCTAGATATACACATTCCTTCCAGGACATGGAATCAAAATGAGTGGGGTGGTGGTCCAGGAACCAGTTGTTCAGGTGCTTCCTAGGAGCATCCTGACATGCCAACCACTCTACTTCACGATCCCAGAAGTTCCTTCTGGCCTTGCATCTCATGTGTAGATGGGATGTGAGAAAACAGTTCTCAAAACTAAGAGGTTTATATCCTTTGGCTGTCCTCATCCAGAATAGAAGTAGGAGAAAGAAAAACAATAGACTTAACGGTGAAAATCCTCTACGGCACCAGTTTTTTCTTTCTAAGGTTCCCGTGAGATGGGCTGACAACTGGGCATTGGGCCATCTTTTATAAATCAGATTCTCTAAATTGGTATTGCTTTTTGTCTTCATTTCCTTTCTGTTTTCCTGCAACCTTTGGCAAAGTCTTGTTTCAGCCTAGTTGCAACTGTGCTGTGAAGTGTTATGCATTGGGTCATAATTAGTCCAAACATATGCTGTTTAGTCAAAGGAAAGTGCTGACCCTATCCTCCCCACCCTCAGATGAGGTCAAAGTAATGTCACATCATAATCAATGACACATTCTAAGAAGGTCAAGTGCAGCTGCCTAAAGTAAAACTGAATATCTAGCTGTCCTCCCTCCAAAGAAATGATCCTTCTAATATTTGCCTTGGAGGTCGTGAGATTTACTTTAATTACTAAAGCGACTTTTTCTTCTGGAAAACCCTGTAGGAAAGATGATGAAGAGAATCTGAGGTATTCTGCACACTCACTAAGAAGACATTGGCTACATTGGCATGTCAGCACAAGCCACCATGAGTTGTATTTGTTGAAGATTGTTGGGACCTTGAAAGAATAGTTAAAGGTTTGTAGCTGACAGCTGGAATCCAGGTCTGTGGAGTCAAAACTTTTCCAGACTGCAAGGCGAGCATACCTGAGCTTTTCACAGGCCAAAGACTGGGGAATGTCATGCTGTGATGTTCTCTGTCCTCACCCAGGACAGCATGTTCCAGATTTCCTAAAAGCAATAGGATGTGTTAGATAATAGAGATCTTATCTCTCTGATGAGACGGCAAATGGGAGCCGCCAGAAGACTGGTTTCTTTCCCCAGTGAGAGCAATAATGTGTGGCTGGGACCAGGGACCAGTCATGTTCAGGCATGCACCAGAGCCAGCAGCCACCAGGCAGAAACTTCCCCAACACTGTTGTTGGAATGATCACCATCAGAAGAACAGGATTTGGGGTTTGGGGGTTGCTGATGGTTAATACTCAAATTTTGTGTGGGCTCTGGGGCAATAAAGCAAAAAATTCTACAATTCTTCTCAGCTCTTTTTGGTCCTAAGAAGGTGGCAAGTCCCTGAATTGAGGCAGAATTGTGAACTGCCTTTCATCGATTAGCTTAGCCTCAGGAAGGCCACAGCTGTGATTCTTTTGGTGGCTGTCACCTGTGATGGCATGTGTGCACACCTGTGTGTGGGTGTGTGAACTCTCCTATGCGTACACATGAATGCCCACACACGTGTACACACGCACATGTGCCCACATGGCAGGTGCCTCTGGCTGCTGTGCCAGGTGGAGCTCCTGCCATTTACCCATAATGAGACACACAGGCCTGCCTTCTGCTCGGGGTGTTTTCCCTCCTTTATCATCCACATTAAATGTTACAGGCACTTGACTTTATGACTCCTTCATTCCGCACATTAAGCAGCTGACACAGGCGGCCTCCTCCAGACAGCATCCTATACAAGCCTGCAGCGAGTTATTTAGAGTACTGTCTTGAGGAACAAGAGACAGAAAAGGGTGTTTCAGGTTATGCCAGGTAGCCCCTAAACCTCAATAGGCTTCTTCCCATTTTAAAGCTGTTCTAAGTCAGGAAAAAATGAAAGAAAGAATCAGGGTCAGGAGCTCTTGCCACTCCCATGCAGAGGCACAGCCAGCTTCTCAGCCACTGCAGACCTTGGACGGCATGGTACCTAGGAAGTTCAGATGTGTCTTTCTTCCTTTCCTTCCCTTCGCTTCCCTTGCCTTGCCTTGCCTTGCCTTCTCTTTCTCCCTTTCTTTCTCTTTCTTCCTTCCTTTCTTCCTTTCTTTCTTTCTTTCTTTCTTTCTTTCTTTCTTTCTTTCTTTCTTTCTTTCTTATTTGAAAGAGAGAGTGAGCAAGAGCCCATGCACACACAACGGAGGGAGAAGGGCAGAGGGAGAAGCAGACTCCTTGCTGAGCAGGGAACTCTATGCAGTACAGGGCTCAATCTCAGAACCCTGGGATCATGACCTGAACCCAAGGCAGACACTTAACCGACTGAGCCACCCAGGAGTCCCTTAGATGTGTTTGTCAAAGTAATTCCCACCCTGCTGTTGGAGGTGATAGCACCATCATATGTGGAAGGTTGCTCTTACTTTCTGCTTGAAGTCATTTGGAAAGGGCACCTGGGTAGCTCAGTCATTGGGCATCTGCCTTCAGCTCAGGTGATGATCCTGGGATCTTGGAATCGAGTCCCTCATAGGGCTCCCTGCTCAGCAGGGAGCCTGCTTCATCGTCTCCCACTCCCTCTGTTTGTATTCCCTCTCTGGCTGTCTCTCTCTGTCAAATAAATAAATAAAATCTTTTAAAAAATAAAAAATAAATAAATAAGTCATCTGGAAAGTAACAAAACCTCATGAGGAAAGCTGTCCTTTGCTGACCCCAGGTTGGAATTTGATTCTGAGAAGAGAGAATCCCCTCCCTCACCTTTCTTTCTCTTTCCCCTTTTTCCCTTCCTCTTTCCTGTTCTTATTTGCTCCCTTATCTTCACCTCCATCTTGACTCTTACCCTTATCTTGGCATCCCCTCTCCCAACTTCTGACCTGGACTCCCTCTCTATTGGCTAATGAGGAATTCTAGAAATTTGACAGTCTGAGTTCCAGAAATGACCAACAGTCACAGCCATTCATTTTAAAGGTGAAGAAATGGATCACCAGAGAAGCAGGGGACACTCAGCTGGATATTTCCCCCTTGATATGAATATTTTCCTATCTGACTTCTAACCTCCTGTTTATTGCTTACATTCTTCTCTCCTAAGACTGCCTGCTTCATCCTCGGCTTCCCCACTGATGTCTATGACTGTTCTGTTTGTGAGCAGTTTTATAATGTCAAGGTATGATTGAGAGGCTCAGGGACCAGCTGCCAAGGAGCCATTTTTGCTTTGCTTCCTCATTTCCCTTCTCCCCTGGCCCACCAACCAGGTATGAAAACAACAGTGCCCTAGGTTTACACAGAGCCTCTCATCCAAGAAATCTCAAAACGATTTTGCAAGCCAGTCTGATTACACTCATTTTTCTGGGCAAAGAGAGTGTCTTTTCTGGAAGGGAAGTGGATTGTCAAAGACTGTTCTAACTACTCTTGGGAGGAGCTACAGGACTGGCGCAGACAGCTCTCCCACTGGCTTCCTGGGCCACCTGCTGGTCCCACCTTAATCTTTCCATGTATGGATTTAGATATGGGGACCATAGGCCAAAAGGTTTTTCTAAAGCAGGAATCCAGCCCTAAAATTATGGAATGAATAGGAAGAGCCACCTCCCAAGATACTTTTTTGTTCATTTGTTTTTCTAGCTAAGCAAAAGGTAATTATGACCTATCACAGTTTTCATGATGCACAGTTCAGGTAAACTTCATACTCCTAGAAGAGGAGTTCATCCTCACGAGTGTCTCAGGATCTCATCTGATTGTTATTCTTCTGTGATTCTGGCCAGTCCAGGTAAATGCCAGGGTTTTCCTTTTCTCTTTTATATGAACATAAATACTAGTTAGATTGCTTCCATACCACCCTGCCTCCTACCTTATTCTGAGAAGGAGGAGGTCTATGTATTTTGGGTGAAGCAAAGGATAGGGAGGAGGCGAAATGGAAGAAAGGGAAGATGGGAGACAAAAAAGGAAAAGAGGAAAAGAAAAAAGGCCATAGTGAGAAGCAGGGGGAGGGAAAGACAAGAGAAGTAAATTCACTGCATTTGCAGAGATCATTCTTGATACTGTACATTCTATGCCAGGAGTTTCAGACATTGTATTAGTTTGCTAGTATAGCCAAAACAAAGTAACACATACTGAGTAGTTTGAGCAATAAAAATTTATTTGTTCAAAATTCTAGAGACTAGTAGTCTGAGATCTAAGTGTTAGCAGACACCTTCTCCTGAATCCTTGATCTTTGGCTTGCAGAGGGCCATCTTTTCCCTGCGTCCTCACATGGTCCTCTTTCCACCGTCTGTGTCCAAATCTCCTCTTCTCATCAGAGCACCATTCACCGGAGTAGGGCCCACCCTACTGACTTTATTTTAACTTTATCACCTCTTTAAAGGATCTGTCTCTAAACACTCACATCCTGAGGCACTAGGAGTTAGAACTTTAATGTATTAATTTGGGGGGCATTAGGGCACATGCAATTCATCCCATAACAGACAAGTTATCTCTAATCCTTATGCTACCTCTCAGAGATTAAAGCTGTGAAATGGAAACATAAGAGAAATTGGAAAACATGTCCCAAGTCACACAGCTAGGAAGTGACATAAACATAATGGACACCATGCACAGGTCTCACCAAAGCTGGCCCATTTCCGCCATGCCACATGGCCTCTTGACAGAGGAGAGGCGGCCAGAAAGTGAACAAAATCAGGGCCTTCAGAGTCATATCAACCCTAGCTCCCTTAACCATGTCATGGCCATGACCATGATTAGCACCTCTTTCCTTCAGATATCTCACCTTAAATGTGTGTAAGACCTTCAATAAAAAAGCGTGGCCAACAGCAAATACCTTTCCCTCCTTATAGTCATTTTGCATGGTGTACACATATATGCATGGAAGTGTAAACATCTAAGACCAATTCTAGTTGTATTATTATCTAATATAGCTTTTTAGAGTCAGCATATATGCGCATGCACATGCACACACACACACACACACACGCAAGACACAAAGGGTACATAGAGATCTAAATTCCTGACATGATCAGCTAGAAGCTGACTTGGTCCTTCCTATTATGACTACAATGATTTAACTATAATGAGATGTCAAGTTGAATTGTGGTGTTTGTTTTCTCAGTCCTTTGTAGACAGTTTATCTCTGAAGGCAGGGGTACGTACCACATTTCCTGTGTCTCCATGGGGCCTAGCATTGTGCTAATATGTAGCAGATGTCTATAAAAATTTCTTAAGTCAGGGAGAAACCTGTGGAAACCTGAGGATTTCAGAACCACATGAAAAAATCCTTATATTAGTCATTGTCACAGTTATGCCAAAACAAATGACCACAAAATATTAGTGATGATTCACAGGGGCGGCTCCCTTTCAGTAAGTACAGGCCTGAGTGGTTCTGTTCCACATGTCCTTTGTCCTTCTCCACTAGCCACTAGTGGGCTAGGTAGGGCATGTCTTCCTTAAGGAAATGGAAGAAGGGAGGCCTCACACCCACGTACATTTTAAGGTCCTGCCATCCTCACATCTACTAACATCTCCTGCCAGAGCAAGTCCCATGACTGAGTCTAAAGTCAAGGGGTAGGGAAGCATGTTGTGTCATCATGAGGCCATGGCAAAAGTATGGTTCCCAGGAAAGGTGAAGAATTGGTGGCAACAATCCAATCAATCAGTAGTTTCTCTTCTGACTTCCTAGACGTTGTTAAGAGTCTGCCATTCTGTCTCACTCTGTACTCCACACTGATAGAAATTATGAAGCGATATCAGCCTTTTTCATCTTTTTGAGGGTGATGCACCAGAAAAATTTCTTCTAAACTGAAGAATTGATTACGGGGTGCCATGATGTAGTTGAGGCTGGAAACAAGAGGTTAATCCTGAGCAATCAAAGAGTTAACATCACCAGTGTCCTGTCTCAGAATAGGCCTATACCCATGCTGTGTTTGTAATACAGTTCACAGAGTAATGCTCGATTTTGACCTTCTCTGCGAGATCAGCTGGAACCATCCCAGTCACTGGCTGTGACCCACATTTCCAGTTAAAGAGTAAAACTAGTAGCCTGCCACCTAGATGCCTAAACCCCCCCTTCAGGGCTCTCCCACTCTACTCCCCAGTATTTTGCAGCTTAAAGAGGTTTTTAAAAAACCTTTTAATTTAAAAGGACCTTTGAGCTCAGTCCTTGGGCAAACACAATCACACCAAGGCATGATAAAGTGATTTCTTAAATGGGCAGCTTGAGGCAGAGCCAAAGGGCAGCCAGGAGTCTGAAAGAGCTGCTGGAACAACCAATTTCAAGGGAATTTCAGTTTAGTGCAATCTTAAGTGGCAGAATCTCTCCTCACACCTACTCTTACCCTAAAACATTAAGCAAAGCCCAGTGTCTGGGGGCTATGTTCTACCTTATTTAGGCACATTTTCTTTAACAGGCATCTGTAGGTGGGCCCGATGGAAAGTGACCAGGTGGTACGATGAAAATGCAAGGAATATTTGAACATATTCTATACATACAATGACAGTAAAACAGTTTCCCATTTGTTTGTCTGCGTTTCTGTTTAGAATAGCCCACCTCCTCACCTGTGGGTTTGACAAGAGTGAGCATCTTCCTAGAACTACAAATCAGACACATCAATGAACCAATAAATGGTCGTATCACTTACAGATCACAGAGTGACTCCCCCGGCTCTGCTGTTCTCAATGTGAACTCAGGAAAGTCACTTAATCTTTCACGGTATCTATTTTTCATCTATAAAACTGGGGTTAATGACCCTTGTCTCAAAGGATTTTGGTGATGAATAATAGAGATGATATACTTGTACTTGGTAAGCAACTTTTCAGCAAGTTTCATTGCATGTAGTGAGGATGATGAAAACAGATTCTTTTGGTGTTTCATAGTAACTGAGTTTTTGAAAGCCTGGAGTGTGGGGGTACACTGAAGGCTTATTCTCTTAAATGGGAATGGAGACCACAACTGTCACTGAGCCAGTTGCACGGATATTGAAGCTACCATTTTCATGGTGTCTTGAGGGGCAGAGTGGGGGATGGGGCTTTGGCTGACATCAGCTGCTGAGGGTGCCATAGGTGGCTGTGGAGAGTGAGAACACAGAAGGGCAATAAGAAGGTTCTGACAGAGCCTTGGTAGACGGATCTCCAGACTCAGGACAAAGGCCTCTCTGCAAGATCACTCACTCAGTCTTGAGCCATTCTAGTAGGGGGTTTGGAGTGACAGGGATAAAATCCAACACTTCCTATGAGAGTTTTAAGTGTCTTCTATGGTGTTTCTAAATACATCTGCCTTTTTGACATCTTTACTTGAGGTACATAAGGTGAATATTTTGTCATTCCCATTTTCTAGAAAAGGAGACTGAGCTCTGAGGATCACATAATGTGCCTGAGGTAATCCAAAGGTAGGTAACTCCAAAGGCCATGTTCCCTCAACACCATGACAAGCCTTTGCAGCAACCAAGGCTCTAGAGTTGAGGAAATGAGAAAGTGAGAGCAAGAGCAGGTCCAATCCAGCATTTACGGGAATGCAAGCAACATGGGTGGAGAAGGAGCTCACACTGTTTTAAACACAGTTTAAGACACATTTCCTCTAGGGCAACCTTCCTAGACTACTCCAGTGCTGGCTCAACACGTGCAACACCTCGAGTTAGATCCACACCAAGTCCACTTACTATGCTTTTGTTGTTCACCTTGTTTCTTACTTTGAACCATTTTCCCAAGGCACAGTACACATTTTTCAGAAGAGTTGAAACACTTTTTCTCTAAATCCTCTGAGAGTTTGACACAAACCTGCCTGTTATTCTACTTTAAAAATCCTCTGGCATTTGAATGGCAGATAAGTTTCCCTGACCCCTCCCGTTGTCATTCTTTGAGCTGATGGTTGCTGTGAGCAATGGGAGCTTTTGGTAAAGAGAGACCTAGTGGCTGAATGATGTGAAAGAGAGCTAGGTAGTCTAATGGAGGAAAAATGCAGAAGGCATGGAGATTCAGTCTGATGGCAGTTTGAGGACCATCAGTCTCCCTCACGGTGGATCAGAACAGCCACTGGTTTGCTGGTTTGCTGGTGTCCTACAGGAAGCAGGCTGGTGGGGTGGGTGCCAGCATGGCTTCCTCCATGCACACTCTTAGGTAATAGGTATGACTCGGGCTTGAAGGAAAGGGAAAAAACAAATTCCTCTACTCTTTAAGTTCTTCCAGATAGACTAAGAGTTAAATCCATAGGAGATAAGTTAACTGGAGGGAATAAAAAAAAAAAAATAGATTACATGTGCATAAAGACCCAATAAGGAAATTGAGACCCAGAGAAATTATCAAGCCAAGCAGTTCTTATACTTTTTAGACAAAGAAACAGTAAATCTATGAGAAACTGACAGGATCAAAGAAAACTTAACTTTGGGAACTTTAATACCAATTAAAGGAGTTCTAAGCAGAATTTGGGCTGAGGGAGTAAATTAGTAAAAAGTAACAAAGATTGTTGATACTGACTTCTTGGCCCTAAATTTCCTATCTCTGGTGATAAGGCTGTCTCTTTACCTTCTGGTACAGGGAGGGAAGGTTTCACAAGGGAGATTTATTTCCTGCTTTCAGAGGGATGAGGAGGATCTGAGTGTCCTTTTGAACAGGCTCTTAAGTAACTTTTATTTAAAATAATGAATATGCCACACCTGCACATTTGGGGGCACCCTGCCCTTGGCACCTTTGTGTTGATGGGGAGGAGCCTCCCCTCCTTAAAAGAATCTCCTGCTCAGAAATATCTCAATTCTGAAAGTCCACCATTCAGTATAATTTCTTTTGATTTTATGCTTATTCTGTTAACATGAAAGGTTATTCATTAAATTATTATTATTTAATTAATGAGTTCTCCTCTTGAAAGGTAACAACTGAAGCAAAAAGATGGCACTTCCATGGAGGAATGTTACAGAGGATTAAGATTTGACAGGAGCAGATGAGAGCTAGATCTGGTACATGGCAGCTGCTTGGTGACAGCAGAACATTTGGGGGGAAGTGAGAGATGATCCTGCCACAACGTTGCATTTGCAATGGCAGCTCTAGAGGTTTCCCTGGCCAAGGTTCTCAACCTCTTGATGTTTGATCCCATGTGTCTGGCTTCATTCCAAACTACCTCTCCAAACACATCACATGCTCCCATCTCAGGACCTTTGTCCATGCTGTTACAGCAGCCTACAGCATGTTCCACATCTTGTCTGCCTGCAGAACTCATTTACTTCTTGAGATTAAACTCAATTGCTACTCTAGGAAGAAGCTTCTTGAATCCGTTCAAGTTTTGATGTGTTCCTCCCCATATTACCCCAATATCACCTATGATTCTCCAACAGAACCACTCCCTCCTTAGGCTGTAAGTTTCCCAAGGACAAAAGCTAGAAGCCTAAAGCCTAGCACACTGCCTGCACAAGTACAGATTCTAAAGCCTTCTGACGAAGAAGCAGCTAGGGAGGAAAGGAAAGGCTGGGGAAAAAAATGGACTTGAAAGGGTGCCACCTGGGTTTTTTTTCTCTGTCTTCCTGACGACCAGTCCCTATGTTGGAACCATTTGCCTTCAGAGTGAGAAAATAAAATCCACTAGGGAGGAAGTAAAATTTATTTGACTCTTTTCAGTGAATTATAAGGAACCCAGAACCTCTGGCTCTCCCGTGCTGCAAAATGAGAAGGGCAAGATTTACCACCTGCCACCTGCTTTAGGTTCTTATGACCTTCACATTTGGCAAATTCATTAGATCTTTGAAAAGTGAGAGGAAAATCCTGTCCATCATTCTTAGTCTTACTGAACATCCAAGGTGTTCAGTGCTGATTAAAATCAACTCTTCTGCAGAATCTTATAGCAGGAAGAAGCCATTTAAGCTACCTGCCTCCCCTTTCAGACTGGCATGATGTTTAATACATAGTAGACACTCAGCAAGTAGTTGCTGAGTGAATGATGGAGAGAATGCCAGAAGTCCAAGGGTACCCAGCTTATGAGGGTCAGAACTGGTCCCCCAGTTCTATTCCCCAGGAAGGTTGTCCTTCTAAGATACCATCGAACCCTGACCACGACTTCTGTCTCACTATAACTCCTAAGTATAGCAATCACTTTCTTTTCCCTTTAAAATGTTATTGTGTGCTATTTCAATTTCAAAAGTAAGACACATGAATCATTGAACTGTGGTGAATCACTGAACAACAGAAAAATGTACTCCATGTGGTAGAATCCAAGCTTATTTTCCACCAGGTGGACAGACACTACATGTTGAATAAAGATACAGCCCCAACTACAGCCTTTCCTGATTCTTGAACATCAGGAGTGTGTGGCAGACCACAGCTGCCAGGGTCTCTGAGGTGAGGAGGTGTGCAAAGGTTAGGGAATAAAAATTTCTGTGTGGGCTGGCTCTAGAGAAATGGAGGCCAAAAACCTCAGGCTTCCTCTCTTATTTTTGTTTAAATATTTTATTGTAGTAATAAAGGCCATCCCATAAATCTGAAGGCAGAACAAAGTGTTTTGAGAACACATAAAATAATATTGTTCTCCAAACCCTGACGTGTCCTTAAGAAGGATCTCTCGCTCTCTCTCTTAATCTATTTCTAACCACAGTACAGGCAGTGTGTGGATGATAAGGGAGGGTTTCAGAGAAGTGTGTGTACAGGGTTGAGAAGGATGCTAAGACATCACCTCTAGGCCAGAAGAGCCAGAAAAGTACAACAAATAAGCAGCAACACACACAGAGGAAGGCTGCCCAGGACTTTCCCATTAGGCTAGAATGGGTAGGATGGGCTTCCAAGAACACTGCACGGGAAGAGATCGAGAATCCACAGACTGTTGGCAGTGGTTATGGTGCTGCCTGTGCTGCTGCTCTTTTGCACAAGACAGAGGCCGGGATGGCTGCTATGGTGACCGAGAACCCCATCTTGACCCAGTAACTTGGTCCTGATGCCAAGGACTATGGGCCTTCCAGAGCCAGTCCTCTTGAAACCCATGCTACTGGCCACTTACGTCCCTACTCAGTAGAACACCATGGGAAATGTTTGTTTGTCATTATTCCTCCCCAAATTTCTGCTCCTCCACCACTTGCCTTCCAGGTGACCTCATTCCCTGGAACCTGGGACATTTATATGATCTCCATCTTTCTCCCTTATCTTAGTCATTGCTAAAAAGAAGGAGCTGATCAATAAATTCTCCATGGGATATAAAAGACTAATAAAGTTTAATAACTTGCCTCTCCCAGGAGTATTTGCATTTTAACAGGGGAATAGCAGCCTAAGCTGAAGGAATTAGACTGTAATAATCATACAATTTCAGGCACCATCAAGCAGCGGAGGGAGGTATTTTTTGGTGGGAGAGAGGGTCTCCCCAGGCCCCTGGTGCTACCTTGCTAGATGCTACCTCCTCCAAATTCTGCCAGTTCATCAAAAGAGAGACAGAGCAAGCACACCAGTCCCCTGAAACTTCATTCCCAGTACAATCCATAGTCCTATCTTTCCAGAGTGGTTTGCTCTTTCACTGTCCCCTTATCCTCTCATTCACCTACTGTTTCTGTCTGCAAACATTGACCAGGCCTGTTATGTGACTGGAGACCTCCTATGCACATTGGCAGATCCGAAAACCAGTAGTAGCTTAGGGGCCAAGAACAGGGCCCTGAAGTCAAGCTGCCTCGGCTCTGATCATGCTGGTTATGTGCTCCCCCCTTTGGCTTCTTCTCTGTTAAACAAACAAACAAACAAACAAACTAACTAATAATATTACCTACCTTTAAGAATTAAATGAGGTTGTGTAAAAAAAGGAAACTTCTTACACTATTAGTGGGAATGCAAGGTGGTACAGCCACTTTGGAAAACAGTGTGGAGTTTCCTCAAAAAACTAAAAACAGAGCTACCGTATGACCTAGCCATTGCACTACTAGGTATTTACCCCCAAGATACAGATGTAGTGAAAAGAAGGGCCACATGCACCCCAATGTTCATGGCAACAATGGCCATAATAGCCAAACTATGGAAGGAGCTGAGATGCCCTTCAACAGATGAATGGTTAAAGAAGATGTGGTCCAGGGGCGCCTGGGTGGCTCAGTGGGTTAGAGCCTCTGCCTTCGGCTCAGGTCATGATCTCAGGGTCCTGGGATCGAGCCTCGCATCGGGCTCTCTGCTCAGCAGGGAGTCTGCTTCCTCCTCTCTCTCTCTCTCTCTGCCTGCCTCTCTGCCTACTTGTGATCTCTGCCTGTCAAATAAATAAATAAAATCTTTAAAAAAAAAAAAAGAAGATGTGGTCCATATATACAACGGAATACTACTCAGCCATCAAAAAGGATGAATACCTAGCTTTTGCATCAGCATGGATGGGAATGGAGGAGATTATGCTAAGTGAAATAAGACAGGCAGAGAAAGACAATTATCATATGGTTTCACTTATATATGGAACATAAGGAATAGCATGGAAGACATTAAGAGAAGGAAGGGAAAAATGAAGGAGAAGAAATCAGAGGGGAAGATGAACCCTGAGAGACTATGGACTCACGGAAACAAACTGAGGGTTCTAGAGGGCAGGGGGGTGGGGGGTGGGGGGACAGGTTAGCCCGTTGATGGGTATTAAGGAGGGCACAGATTGCATGGAGCCCTGGGTGTTATATGAAAACAACGAATCATTAAATCATGGAATCATGGAACACTACATCAAAAACTCATGATGTACTGAATGGTGACTAACATTAACATGATTAAAACATTTTTTTTTTTTAAATTAAATGTGAGGGAGTCAAGATGGCGGAGAAGTAGCAGGCTGAGACTACTTCGGGTAGCGGCAGATCAGCGGAATAGCTTATCTAAAGATTGCAAACACCTACAAATCCAACGGGAGATTGAAGAGAAGAAGAACAGCAATTCCAGAAACAGAAAATCAACCACTTTCTGCAAGGTAGGACTGGCGGAGAAGTGAATCCAAAGCGACGGGAAGATAGACCGCGGGGGGAGGGGCCGGCTCACGGCGAGCGGCAGAGCAACGGAGCAAAATCAGGACTTTTAAAAGTCTGTTCCGCTGAGGGACATCGCTCCAGAGGCTTAACTGGGGTGAAGCCCAGGCGGGGTAAGCGAGGCCTCAGGTCCCGCAGGGTCGCAGAAGGATCGGGGGTGTCTGAGTGTCGCAGAGCTTACCGGTATTCGAACGGGGAAGCCGGCTGCAGAGACAGAGCCGAGGAGAGACTCTCAGCTCAGGGTTGCCTTGAACCGGTCGCAGGCTCGGTCAGCTCGGAGCGCGGCCGGAGGCCAGGGTGACGGGAGTCATTCGGCGCTGTACTCTGAGGGCGCACTGAGGAGTGGGGCCCCGGGCTCTCGGCTCCTCCGGGCCGGAGACCGGGAGGCCGCCACTTTATTCCCGTCCTCCAGACTCTACGGAAAGCGCTCAGGGAACAAAAGCTCCCGAAAGCGAACCCGAGCGGATGACTCAGCGCGGCCCGGGGTAAGGGCGGTGCAACTCCGCCTGGGGCAAAGACGCTTGAGAATCACTACAACGGGCCCCTCCCCCAGAAGATCTACGGGAAACCCAGCCAGGACCAAGTTCACCTACCAAGGAGAACGGCGGAATTCCAGAGGAGAAGAAAGCAAAGCACGGAACTCATGGCTTTCTCCCCATGATTTTTTAGCCTTGCAGTTAATTTAATTTTTTTTTCTTTTTCAATTTTTTTTTTCTTTTTCTCTTCTTCTGCTAAATTTTTTTTAACTTTTACCGTTTTCTTTTTTTAACGTTTTTTAAATAGTTTATCTAATATATATATATTTTTTCCGCTTTTTATATTTTTTCTTTATCGGCTTTCTTTTTTTTAATAGTTTTTTTTTTCTTTCTTTCTTTCTGAACCCCTTTTTATCCCCTTTTTCCCCCCCTCACAATTCAGGATCTCTTCTGATTTGGCTAAAGCATATTTTCCTGGGGTTGTTGCCACCCTTTTAGTATTTTACTTGCTCCTTCATAAACTCTTATCTGGACAAAATGACAAGGCGGAAAAATTCACAACAAAAAAAAGAAGAAGAGGCAATACCAAAGGCTAGGGACCTAATCAATACAGACATTGGTAATATGTCAGATATAGAGTTCAGAATGATGATTCTCAAGGTTCTAGCCGGGCTTGAAAAAGGCATGGAAGATATTAAAGCAACCCTCTCGGGAGATATAAAAGCCCTTTCTGGGGAAATAAAAGAACTAAAATCTAACCAAGTTGAAATCAAAAAAGCTATTAATGAGGTGCAATCAAAAATGGAGGCTCTCACTGCTAGGATAAATGAGGCAGAAGAAAGAATTAGCGATATAGAAGACCAAATGACAGAGAATAAAGAAGCTGAGCAAAAGAGGGACAAACAGCTACTGGACCACGAGGGGAGAATTCGAGAGATAAGTGACACCATAAGACGAAACAACATTAGAATAATTGGGATTCCAGAAGAAGAGGAAACAGAGAGGGGAGCAGAAGGTATATTGGAGAGAATTATTGGAGAGAATTTCCCCAATATGGCAAAGGGAACAAGCATCAAAATCCAGGAGGTTCAGAGAACCCCCCTCAAAATCAATAAGAATAGGTCTACACCCCGTCACCTAATAGTAAAATTGACAAGTCTTAGTGACAAAGAAAAGATCCTGAAAGCAGCCTGGGAAAAGAAGTCTGTAACGTACAATGGTAAAAATATTAGATTGGCAGCAGACTTATCCACAGAGACCTGGCAGGCCAGAAAGAGCTGGCATGATATATTCAGAGTACTAAATGAGAAAAACATGCAGCCAAGAATACTATATCCAGCTAGGCTATCATTGAAAATAGAAGGAGAGATTAAAAGCTTCCAGGACAAACAAAAACTGAAAGAATTTGCAAATACCAAACCAGCTCTACAGGAAATATTGAAAGGGGTCCTCTAAGCAAAGAGAGACCCTCAAAGTAGTAGATCAGAAAGAAACAGAGACAATATACAATAACAGTCACCTTACAGGCAATACAATGGCACTAAATTCATATCTCTCAATACTTACCCTGAATGTTAATGGGCTAAATG
Source organism: Lutra lutra (assembly GCF_902655055.1). Lineage (NCBI taxonomy): Eukaryota > Metazoa > Chordata > Mammalia > Carnivora > Mustelidae > Lutra > Lutra lutra. The sequence continues at coordinate 43,431,333 of NC_062279.1, read as the reverse complement.
CCCCAATCAAAAGACACAGGGTATCAGAATGGATCAAAAAACAAAAACCATCTATATGTTGCCTACAAGAAACTCATCTTACACCCGAAGACACCTCCAGGTTTAAAGTGAGGGGGTGGAAAAGAATTTACCATGCTAATGGACATCAGAAGAAAGCAGGAGTGGCAATCCTTATATCAGATCAATTAGATTTCAAGCCAAAGATTATAATAAGAGATGAGGAAGGACACTATATCATACTCAAAGGAACTGTCCAACAAGAAGATCTAACAATTTTAAATATCTATGCCCCTAACGTGGGAGCAGCCAACTATATAAACCAATTAATAACAAAATCAAAGAAACACATCGACAAGAATACAATAATAGTAGGGGATTTTAAAACTCCCCTCGCTGAAATGGACAGATCATCCAAGCAAAAGATCAACAAGGAAATCAAGGCCTTAAATGACACACTGGACCAGATGGACATCACAGATATATTCAGAACATTTCATCCCAAAGCAACAGAATACACATTCTTCTCTAGTGCACATGGAACATTCTCCAGAATAGATCACATTCTTGGTCCTAAATCAAGTCTCAACCGGTATCAAAAGATTGGGATCATTCCCTGCATATTTTCAGACCACAATGCTCTAAAGCTAGAACTCAATAACAAGAGGAAATTTGGAAAGAACCCAAATACATGGAGACTAAACAGCATTCTTCTAAAGAATGAATGGGTCAACCAGGAAACAAAGAAGAATTGAAAAAATTTATGGAACAAATGATAATGAAAACACAACAGTTCAGAATCTGTGGGACACAACAAAGGCAGTCCTGAGAGGAAAATATATAGCGGTACAAGCCTTTCTCAAGAAACAAGAAAGGTCTCAGGTACACAACCTAACCCTACACTTAAAGGAGCTGGAGAAAGAACAAGAAAGAAACCCTAAACCCAGCAGGAGAAGAGAAATCATAAAGATCAGAGCAGAAATCAATGAAATAGAAACCAAAAAAACAATAGAACAAATCAACGAAACTAGGAGCTGGTTCTTTGAAAGAATTAATCAGATTGATAAACCCCTGGCCAGACTTATCAAAAAGAAAAGAGAGAGGACCCAAATAAATAAAATCATGAATGAAAGAGGAGAGATCACAACGAACACCAAAGAAATACAGACAATTATAAGAACATACTATGAGCAACTCTACGCCAACAAATTTGACAATCTGGAAGAAATGGATGCATTCCTAGAGACATATAAACTACCACAACTGAACCAGGAAGAAATAGAAAGCCTGAACAGACCCATAACCAGTAAGGAGATTGAAACAGTCATCAAAAATCTCCAAACAAACAAAAGCCCAGGGCCAGACGGCTTCCCGGGGGAATTCTACCAAACATTTAAAGAAGAACTAATTCCTATTCTCCTGAAACTGTTCCAAAAATAGCAATAGAAGGAAAACTTCCAAACTCATTTTATGAGGCCAGCATCACCTTGATCCCAAAACCAGACAAGGATCCCAACAAAAAAGAGAACTACAGACCAATATTCTTGATGAACACAGATGCAAAAATTCTCGCCAAAATACTAGCCAATGGGATTCAACAGTACTTTAAAAGGATTATTCACCACGACCAAGTGGGATTTATTCCAGGGCTGCAAGGCTGGTTCAACATCCGCAAATCAATCAATGTGATACAACACATTAATAAAAGAAAGAACAAGAACCATATGATACTCTCCAAAGATGCTGAAAAAGCATTTGATAAAGTACAGCATCCCTTCCTGATCAAAACTCTTCAAAGTGTAGGGATAGACGGCACATACCTCAATATTATCAAAGCCATCTATGAAAAACCCACCGCAAATATCATTCTCAATGGAGAAAACCTGAAAGCTTTTCCGCTAAGGTCAGGAACACGGCAGGGATGTCCGTTATCACCACTGCTATTCAACATAGTACTAGAAGTCCTAGCCTCAGCAATCAGACAACAAAAGGAAATTAAAGGCATCCAAATCGGCAAAGAAGAAGTCAAACTATCACTCTTCGCAGATGATATGATACTCTATGTGGAAAACCCAAAAGACTCCACTCCAAAACTGCTAGAACTTGTACAGGAATTCAGTAAAGTGTTAGGATATAAAATCAATGCACAGAAATCAGTTGCATTTCTCTACACCAACAACAAGACAGAAGAAAGAGAAATTAAGGAGTCCATCCCATTTACAATTGCACCCAAATCTATAAGATACCTAGGAATAAACCTAACCGAAGAGACTAAGAATCTATACACAGAAAACTATAAAGTACTCATGAAAGAAATTGAGGAAGACACAAAGAAATGGAAAAATGTTCCATGCTCCTGGATTGGAAGAATAAATATTGTGAAAATGTCTATGCTACCTAAAGCAATCTACACATTTAATGCAATTCCTATCAAAGTACCATCCATTTTTTTCAAAGAAATGGAACAAATAATCCTAAAATTTATATGGAACCAGAAAAGACCTCGAATAGCCAAAGGAATATTGAAAAAGAAAGCCAAAGTTGGTGGCATCACAATTCCGGACTTCAAGCTCTATTACAAAGCTGTCATCATCAAGACAGCATGGTACTGGCACAAAAACAGACACATAGATCAATGGAACAGAATAGAGAGCCCAGAAATGGACCCTCAACTCTATGGTCAACTCATCTTCGACAAAGCAGGAAAGAATGTCCAATGGAAAAAAGACAGCCTCTTCAATAATTGGTGTTGGGAAAATTGGACAGCCACATGCAGAAAAATGAAATTGGATCATTTCCTTACACCACACACGAAAATAGACTCAAAATGGATGAAGGATCTCAATGTGAGAAAGGAATCCATCAAAATCCTCGAGGAGAACACAGGCAGCAACCTCTTCGACGTCAGCCGCAGCAACATCTTCCTAGGAACATCACCAAAGGCAAGGGAAGCAAGGGCAAAAATGAACTATTGGGATTTTATCAAGATCAAAAGCTTTTGCACAGCAAAGGAAACAGTGAACAAAACCAAAAGACAACTGACAGAATGGGAGAAGATATTTGCAAATGACATATCAGATAAAGGGCTAGTGTCCAAAATCTATAAAGAACTTAGCAAACTCTACACCCAAAGAACAAATAATCCAATCAAGAAATGGGCAGAGGACATGAACAGACATTTCTGCAAAGAAGACATCCAGATGGCCAACAGACACATGAAAAAGTGCTCCATATCGGCATCAGGGAAATACAAATCAAAACCACCATGAGATATCACCTCACACCAGTCAGAATGGCTAAAATTAACAAGTCAGGAAATGACAGATGCTGGCGAGGATGCGGAGAAAGGGGAACCCTCCTACACTGTTGGTGGGAATGCAAGCTGGTGCAACCACTCTGGAAAACAGCATGGAGGTTCCTCAAAATGTTGAAAATAGAACTACCCTATGACCCTGCAATTGCACTGCTGGGTATTTACCCTAAAGATACAAACGTAGTGATCCAAAGGGGCACGTGCACCCGAATGTTTATAGCAGCAATGTCTACAATAGCCAAACTATGGAAAGAACCTAGATGTCCATCTCCAGACGAATGGATAAAGAAGATGTGGTATATATACGCAATGGAATACTATGCAGCCATCAAAAGAAATGAAATCTTGCCATTTGCGACGACGTGGATGGAACTAGAGGGTATCATGCTTAGCAAAATCAGTCAATCGGAGAAAGACAACTATCATATGATCTCCCTGATATGAGGGAGAGGAGATGCAACATGGGGGGTTGAGGGGGTAGGAGAAGAGTAAATGAAACAAGATGGGATTGGGAGGGAGACAAACCATAAGTGACTCTTAATCTCACAAAACAAACTGAGGGTTGATGGGGGGAGGGGGTTGGGAGAGGGGGTGGTGTTATGGATATTGGGGAGGGTATGTGCTATGGTGAGTGTTGTGAAGTGTGTAAACCTGGCGATTCGCAGACCTGTACCCCTGGGGATAAAAATATATGTTTATAAAGCTGTAAAAAAAAAAAAAAAGACAAGAAAAAAAGAAAGAAAGAAAGGATGAATACCCAAGTTTTGTAGCAACATGGACGGGACTGGAAGAGGTTATGCTGAGTGAAATAAGTCAAGCAGAGAGAGTCAATTATCATATGGTTTCACTTATTTGTGGAGCATAACAAATAGCATGGAGGACAAGGGGAGATGGAGAGGAGAAGGGAGTTGAGGGAAATTGGAAGGGGAGGTGAACCATGAGAGACTATGGACTCTGAAAAACGATCTGAGAATTTTGAAGGGGTGGGGGGTGGGAGGTTGGGGCACCAGGTGGTGGGTATTTTAGAGGGCACAGATTGCATGGAGCACTGGGTGTGGTGCAAAAATAATGAATACTGTTATGCTGAAAAAATAAAAAAATTTAAAAAAAATTAAATGTTATATGCAAAGTTATATAATGACTGCTTGGCAAATGTTTGGTGTTATCATAATATTGATATATGTAGATTCTAAGAGCCTATAGTCAGAAAGAGAGATAGGCATGCCAACAAACAATTCCAAGGCACATTGGAATTTTCTTTTATTTGTCCAGGCTAACTGGAGAATAGTCATGCTGCTGGAATAGCTCAGGAAGGACAGGGAAGGGAATGTCCAAGAAACAGTCAGTCTGGTTTCAAAGCATCAAAGGCAGAAAGCAGGATGGAGGGAGATTTTGCAGGACCTTGATTTCTGGCGAGCATTCAAGGTTTTCTTAAATAGGTGCTCCATCTGTGTTTTGAGAAAACAATTCTGGCCACACAGGAGATGAACCAGAAGCAAAGAAAGCCATTAGGTGGCTGTTTGCAAATACAGCAGGTCAGACCTGAGATATTAGATGGATGCAGGTTTGGGAATTTGGGCAGATGAGGAGGCAGTATGTTTCCCACAAGGCTGCAGCTTTCTTTCTCGTATCATTTTTTGAAACATTCCAGAATTGCATTCCTATTTAAAGACTTCAGGTAGATGGGATTGAGTATTAATGCACAGGCAAATGTCTCTGTTTAAAACATTTTAAGGGGTTATTTGTGTTATTAGGAAGTTCCCATTCTCTCCTCCCACCCAGGACAGTTTGAATTGGGTTTCTCCTTCTTCTAACTTTATAACTCCCATCATTTCTGAATATCTCCCACAATGACTTTTGGACCAATGTATGTATTTCAAGTGCCGCATACAAGAGATACTTTCATTGTGTGTGTTCCTTCATGACTCCCAGCATCCCTCTTCCACCTAAACAAAGTGTCCTCTAGAATTTAGGCAACCTCTGGAAAAGAGTAGCTGTCTCTATTCTTACCAAAAGGTGGGAACTTCAGCTCCTATCATGCTTGTCTGAGACCATGGGTCATTGCAGGACCTCAGGAGCAAAGGGAGAGGCATGGGCTCCCCATGCAGTATATAGAAAGAGTATTTAGTCCAGCAGGCCCCATTCATCCTCCCAGTCCTGCCCTCAGTAATGGAGCATGGGTTGGAAAGATCAAGGTAGAGAATGAGATAAGGCAGACTTAATACCAACATGGAACACTCCCTCAAATATCTCATCATATCATGGAAAGGAAGGGCAGAGGGAAGTAGTAAGAAAGGACAGAAGTCCAGTGGGTTGTTTACACAATCCCATTAGACTGAGGAACAATAGAGGGCAAACACTGAGTCTTGCTCATATTTGTGTCCCTGTATCTCAGCTTCTCAATGTTCAGCACGAAATATGAATTCAAGGGCAAAATGAGATCATTGGCAGTTTCGGGGAGGGTGTGTGGAGGGAAGAAAGTCAGGGATTACATCCCCAGTGCCTTGGGGTCAGTAACTATATACGTATATTTGCCCAGTTTCTGAACCAAATCTGACAAGAGGGCCTAAAAAACTAGTTACCTTTGGCCTGCAGGGAATACAATCTAGAATTACTCTTGACATCATAGGTGAGGTTTCTGCTATATCTGGGGAGAGTACCAAGCACCTGTTTCTCCAGCTCCTGAGTATTTGTCAACTACTAGCCTTGACTGGCAGAGAAACAGTTGCCATCTCTGATGGCCTGTCTCCTACACCATTCTCTATTTGGCCCTTTTGGATACTGATGACAGCCCAAACCAAGCCTGTGTTTCCCCCAGGCTTCTGGAAGTCATGTATTTAACCATATAGTCCTACCTGGGGCCTAGTCCAGCTCACCTTCATACCTGGCTGCATTTTGTCAGTCCCATAGTGAGGTGTAGAGGAGGCAGGGAGAGTCCTGGGAGATGTAAACCCAAAGATCAGTGACAGTCTCTCAGAGGGGAGCAGTAATGGAGTTTTTATTGCTTGTGCTTCATTGCATTTGATCCTAATGCCAGGAGGTTATTGTTCAGATTTTTTTTTCAGGTCAGTGCTAATTAACTTTATTAATGCATTTTTGGTGAAGGGAAAGCAAGAGAGCTAGGTTCTGCTCTTATTTGTTTGGCCCTTATCATAAAGCATCATCGGGCTTGGCATGTCTATTTAGAATCTGGGGCTAAGAGGCAGTGACCTTTCTGGATGGTCCAGAAAACTGGGAGCAGAACCCGCAGGGCCAGGAGAGGGCCATTTCCTAGGGAAAAAGAAGCAGAAAGAGGAGAAAGCATCTCAAAAGAAATAAAGACAAAAACCTGTGGGTGAAGTGGAAGGAAAAGCAGAACAATGTGCTAGAAGGAACCCTGAACTTGGAGTCTCCCCTCCACTCTATACATGTAATATGCACCTTTGGCACATACGTTTTCAGGTTTTCTTCCATAAAATATTGGGCAAAGACAATGACTTACATCCTTTGGCATTACCACCTTGAGCCTCCGATCTACATATAATATACCCTCCATAACAGTGGACAAACTCATATCTACTAAGTCCAACTCAAATATAGACACAGAACAGCGAAGTAGGAGCCCAAATGGCTCTTCTAGACTATGACCCAAAGTTTCTCATGAGAGGCTTCATGTTTGGCAATAACCTTTGCCATTTTGGCCAGACTCATTTCCACAATTTTAGCCCAAAGAAACCCAGAAAAGACCTTGCTACCTCCAGAGAAGGGGTGGATTATGGAGGCCAACCCATGCTCCAAAACCATCTTTTTCTCTAAGATAGGAGCAAAGCTGAGGTCCAAGTTTATATTTAAAAACTTAGGAACCCATCATGTCAGTAAAGGAGTTTTGAGCTGCATGGATCTGAGAACCTCTGAGTTCTCCCAGAGGTGCATGGCACATACCTCAGAGTGATTCCTTAAGAGATACTCATGAACATCAGGGAAATACAAATCAAAACCACCATGAGATATCACCTCACACCAGTCAGAATGGCTAAAATTAACAAGTCAGGAAATGACAGATGCTGGCGAGGATGCGGAGAAAGGGGAATCCTCCTACACTGTTGGTGGGAATGCAGGCTGGTGCAACCACTCTGGAAAATAGCATGGAGGTTCCTCAAAAAGTTGAAAATAGAACTACCCTATGACCCTGCAATTGCACTGCTGGGTATTTACCCTAAAGATACAAACGTAGTGATCCAAAGGGGCACGTGCACCCGAATGTTTATAGCAGCAATGTCTACAATAGCCAAACTATGGAAAGAACCTAGATGTCCATCTACAGACGAATGGATAAAGAAGATGTGGTATATATACACAATGGAATACTATGCAGCCATCAAAAGAAATGAAATCTTGCCATTTGCGACGACGTGGATGGAACTAGAGGGTATCATGCTTAGCAAAATCAGTCAATCGGAGAAAGACAACTATCATATGATCTCCCTGATATGAGGGAGAGGAGATGCAACATGGGGGGTTGAGGGGGTAGGAGAAGAGTAAATGAAACAAGATGGGATTGGGAGGGAGACAAACCATAAGTGACTCTTAATCTCACAAAACAAACTGAGGGTTGATGGGGGGAGGGGGTTGGGAGAGGGGGGGTGGGGTTATGGATATTGGGGAGGGTATGTGCTATGGTGAGTGCTGTGAAGTGTGTAAACCTGGCGATTCGCAGACATGTACCCCTGGGGATAAAAATATATGTTTATAAAGCTGTAAAAAAAAAAAAAAGAAAAAAGAAAGGATGAATACCCAAGTTTTGTAGCAACATGGACGGGACTGGAAGAGGTTATGCTGAGTGAAATAAGTCAAGCAGAGAGAGTCAATTATCATATGGTTTCACTTATTTGTGGAGCATAACAAATAGCATGGAGGACAAGGGGAGATGGAGAGGAGAAGGGAGTTGAGGGAAATTGGAAGGGGAGGTGAACCATGAGAGACTATGGACTCTGAAAAATGATCTGAGAATTTTGAAGGGGTGGGGGGTGGGAGGTTGGGGGCACCAGGTGGTGGGTATTTTAGAGGGCACGGATTGCATGGAGCACTGGGTGTGGTGCAAAAATAATGAATACTGTTATGCTGAAAAAATAAAAAATTAAAAAAAAAAGAGATACTCATGAATTTCATCAACAACCAAGCACAGGGAGAATCTCTTGTTCTTCTCACCCTTGAGAAGAGGAAAGGAAGGAGCGTTGGTGGCAGGGTGCATGGGTCCCAAGGAGGTCCCTGGCTAAGTCAAAGTAGTGCTTTCCTAAAGGAGAATGTTAAAACTAGGTCCCTATAACAAATGAAATCCAAGGACTACAGAGAGTTCTAGGTCACTGTACATTTCCTTTTCCAGTTAAAAGAAATTAAAGGTAGGATAAAGAAGTTTCAGTGTGCCGGGGGTTATAGAACAATGATTTCAGTAGGCACATTCTCAATAATGCACACAATGTCTTTAGTCTCTGTATCTCTCTCACACACACAGACCACAAATACAGCCTCTAGATTCCTTAAATATAATTTAATTCCATGCAAACTATCTCCAACTCAAAATCTTATAGAGCGTGGGTATCTGCGTGAGAGTGTGAGACCAATGCACAAACATCCATGCTCACAAGCACCTTCTGGCACACAAGCAAATCCCTGTGAAGAAATAGCCATCAGGGGGCTCTGCTGCGTCGCTCTTCCCATTGATTTTTTTTTTTTTGACAAATACATAAATTATAAAATAGTAATAAAAACTCCATTACAGTTCGCCTGCTGACATGGAATGAGTCATCTCGGTAATTCTTCTTCCATTTCCCAAGTAGCTCCCTAGATCACAGAACAGATTAAATGTCCTTATCTGTGATTTGGTGCATTTGCACAGCCAAGGACCAACAGCACGCTGAATAGCCAGGTTTACCCAGTGACCAGCTTCAATGTTGGGGAAGCATATTGGCATGATCTGGGTTCAAATCCAGCTCTGCCACTTCTACTACCTCATCTTAGGCAAGTCGATTAGCCTTTGTTTCCTTGCCTAGAAAATGAATAAGAGCTTACCTAGCTTTATTCCACGAGGTTCAATGAGGTAATCTTTGTTGATGCAAGTCTCTCTTGTTTGTTAAATAAATGAATGTCCTAACCCCTTTTCCATTAAATACATGAACATTCTAGCAATTTCCCTATGCTTCTGAATATTAACTTAGGGACTGCAGTTTCCTACTTGATTTCAACAGTCCCCCTTAAAAGCAAATCTTCCCAATTATTTATTTGTTTAAATTAAAGTGATTAAAGATTAATTACCTTGAATTCTGACGAAAAATTAAAGGCTCCCTAGGGCATCTGAGAATCAAACCCAAGAAGATTAAAGGACTAAAATCCTGTAGATGTAGATGATAATCCCTAACATTCATGTGGAAATTCACCTTTTAGAATGATTTCTCATATAGCAGGTCCTCAAGGGGAGAGGAAGGCTGAAGCAGTTGAGGCAGCCAAGCCCCAGAGCTGACCCGTCCTAGTGGTCACCTGTAGGCTACAGAAGCTGTCAACAGTGAAGGAACTGGGCTACATTGGATCCTGCATCTGCACTGCTGACCCTGTGGAAGCTGGACAGCTGTGTTGAGCCTGATAGGGCTCTATCAGCACCGTGAAGGCCTTACACGCAGCCCTGGTCCACCAACAGTGCTCACCAAATGCCCTCAGACCCACCCCCAGCTGCCCTGGCCTCCAGACACCGGCACAGACTCCAGGCAAGTCTGAGCGGGTATCAGACTAGGTTCTTTTTTAAATTCTGTAGCTCCCACCAACGCCCTGCTACACACACCCTAGCTGTCGGTATTCCTTTGAGTTCTATTCTTGGAACTGGAATTCCTGACTAAGAATGTGTTTAAGGCTCATGATAGAAATATCTAAATTGCTGTATGAGATTGTCTGTCTGTCTCACATCTTTACAGCGCTGAGCACTCAGAGTGTGTGTGGGGGGTGGGGGTAGTGAAGAATCTTAATTACGGCATCAGCATGGAACACACAGGGTGTGGTCTTTCTGAAACTGAAGGGGCAGATGTAGAAATGGATATACTCTCCTGACATCAAAGGGCAAGAGGTCACCAAAGGAGTGTGTTTTTTCTACACAGATGATACTATAAATTATTATAATTTGGGGAGACCCGGACCACTGCTCTGGACTGGACAGTTGGGGAGTGTGTACCTAGGCAGACAGTGGTGGAGTACATTCATTCCTCTCCTGCTTCTCTGCCCACCCTCCACCAGAGAATGATCACTCTGGGGAAGTTGAGGCAATGCCATTGCTATCAGTGTCTCTTCTTCTTGTCCTGTCTTTAAGGACTCATTTATTACAGAAAAGCCTTGATCAACCAGAAAGTGAAGAGACCTGTTTTCTGGAGATTTGATTTTTCTGATTAATTGAACACTTATTTTATTTTTTAAATATATGCTGACATAGTGTTTGCTCTTTGCCATCACGTCACAAATACTGACTCATTTAGTTTTTATAGAAGACCTATGAATGAGTCCCAGTCTAGCTTGTTTAAAAAATAAATAAACTGAGGTACCTCCATTTATTGGGAAGTGGACTCAGGGAGTCTGGTTTTATGTCCACATGCTTCATAGCTTCATGAGGCTTTACCTAACATGTTTTGTTTCAGAATAAAGCATTGTTATTAAAAGATTTTTAAAAATGTATTTATACTTCAGCAGGTTAAGTAGAGTGAAGATTTCCCTGGGTGATTTGGAAATCCCACAGGATCTTGAGGTCATTCTGATGAGTTCCTGCTCTTAATGTAGAGGCTCCTCATGGATTGGCCAAAAGCAGGTTCAGGAACCTGGAACAGGTTCTCCCTTCACTCTACCATCTGGCCCTGGATTTTTTTTTTTCCCATTTTCTACTAAATCACTGCTGTGAATTTGCTTCTGCAGAGAGCACCAGGTTTTGAAATGAGAACACATCCTTGTTCCATTGTCATTAGCTAAGTAACTTTCAACAGCTCATCTTTTCCAAATGTCCTAACCTTCTTCATCTGTAAAATAGGTTGCTGTATTTGTAATGATTAAAGAAAAGATAACTTATAACTACTTAAATTAGTGGGCAGCAAACTTTTGTAAAGGGCCAGATATTTTAGATTCTACAAAGAGGTCAATTTGAGAATATGGTATAGGTGTATAAGAAAAGAAAAAAAAAATCCTCAAATACGTTATTGATAAAATTCAAAATATAAAACAATTAATAATATATAATTAAAACAATAATAATTGAGATAATATTCCAGCTTTATTGAGGTATGATTAACAAAAATTGTATATATTTAAGGTGTACAAAGTGATGTGTTGATACATGTATACATTGTAAAATGATCACTACTATCAAGCCAATTAACACACTTATCAGTGTGTGGAAGAGGTAAGAACACCTGAGATCTATTATTTTAGCAAATTTTGAGTATAATTTTCACATGTCTACTAATAAGAAAAATGAAATTCTTTTTTGGGGAAGGGTTGCATTTCCCTTAACTAGGGCTCAGAGTAGTTTTCTCCATCATCAAATCAATTACAAAATTTCATCTGTATCTCCTTAGTTTGCAAGCTGTTAAAAGAAAGAAAGAAAGAAAGAAAGGGAGGGAGGGAGGAAGAAAGAAGAAAGAAAGAAAGAAAGAAAGAAAGAAAGAAAGAAAGAAAGAAAGAAAGAAAGAAAGAAAAAGAAAGTCCCAGATTTGGCCCATAGGCAGTTGTCTGCTGGCCCCTGACCTAAATCATTTCCTGGCACATAATAGGTATTTAACAAATGTCTATTTCCCTCTCCTTGAAGTAAGTTGAGGACTCTATTTGGGGAATTCTAAATAATAGATTGGCAGCCCTTTAAGTGGAGTAATAGCTCAAAACATTCCAAGACTTCCTTCTTGGTCATCAATTTCACACCTGACTTCAGCTGTCTATAGTTTTGGGAGCAATAAGTTTTTTAAAGTATCTGTGCCTCAGTTTTTCTGTCCTGAAAATGGAGATGAACATGTTCTTTGTGTTTTATAACCTTGGTAGGCTAATGGTGGGAAGTGGGAATGGTATTCAGAATGAAGAGAGAAAGAAAAATGGAATTAAAATAAGTATCTGTAGAGAAGGCATTACAAATATATATCTGATAAGAGACTTGAATCTAGAATATATAAAAAACTCTCAAAACTTAATACCAGGAAAACAAAAAACTGAATTTTAGAAGTGGGCAGGAGATTTATACAGACCCTTCACCAATTAAGTTATAGAGATGAAAAAGGAGCACCGTATAAGGTGCTCAATATCATAAATCATTAGGGAATTGCAAATGGAAAGCTCAGTGAGATACTGCTCTACACCTATTAGGATAGTTAAAATTAAAAAGGGGCAAACAAAACAAAACAAAAGCTAACAATACCAAATGTTGAAGACACAGAGAGCTATGTCTGAATGAGGCCCTTACATCTTGCCAGTGGGATTGGGAAATGGCACAGTCAGTTTGGAAAACATTTCATCAGTTTTTATAAAGTTGAACATACGTTGACTATATGATCCAGCAAATAACCCTAGATACGCACCGAGAGAAATAAAAACCTACGCTCACACAAAAATCTGTGTGTGAAAGGGTACGGTGGCTTTATTCATAAACGCCTCAAACTGAAAGCAACCCAGTATCCATCAACCAGCAAACAAGTCAACTGTGGCACATCCACGTAACTGAATAGATACACCTTGGCAATGAAAGTGAGAGAGCGACTGTTACACGCAGGAGCACGGATGCAGTGCAGAAGTGTTGTGCCAAGTGGAAGACTGGACTCAACGGCCTGAGTACTGTTTGATTCAATCCAAGTAACATTCTGGAAAAGACAGAGCGACAGAGACAGAGAACAGATCAGTGGTCTCCAGGGGCTGGGGTTGGAGGAGGTGTGGGTTACGAAGGTTGGCAGGAATGTTTCAGATCTTGACTGTGTGGTTACATGACTGCATGCATATATCCAAACTCACAGAACGGAAAAGTAACCAAAAAAAGGGGTGAATTTTACCACATTAAGTTTTCCCCAATTAACCTGATGTTAAATAGAATAAATAAGCATATGTCAGACAGGGAAGATTTCCTGGTGGGCCGGCACTCCATGCTTAATGTACAACAGGCCATGCCAGGAGTCAGTAAAAGGGGCACTGGGTCTGGGTGTCCTGGAGAAGGTAATGGGTAAATCTAAGCATTCCTTCTAGGTGGGTGTTTGTCTGCTCTCTTCTGCCTGTCTCTTCCTCTTTTCTGCTCTCTCCTTACTGGTCCTCAGACCCAGCTCAGCAGAGAAACTGCAGGGCTACCTGTCACCTTAATCCTCCACTAGGATGTGGTGACCTCCCATATCTGCCCCACAGCCAGGGCTCCTTTGTGCTTTAAACCAGACTATAACCCCTGGAGCAAGTCATATTGCTAGCTCCTGGCTGGTATGAAAGATCTAAAAAGAAGGAAGTCGGTGCAAAAAATTCCAGAAATCGTGAGCTCTTGCTCTATCTAGGCCAGGTTCAATCAGGAGGGCCTGGCTTATATTTGTGTTACATTTTGTGGGCTATCAGAATCATTCAAACTAAGGTCAATAGATCTGTGTTTCCAATGTCTTCTGTGGGGTGACTGGCAAATCTTTAAACAGGAGGCCGGGAGGTGTGGGAATGGACCCTGAACTGCTCTGGCAGACTGGGGCATCCCACTTCATCCCAAGGAGGCTGGGAAAACTATTCTGAGACTGGAATTCCACCTGTCCAGCTCCTGTCTTATTAACAATTAAATGTTGCAGCTACAGCAAGTGTCTTGTCAACTTTCTGGGGTAAGTCAGTCTAAGGAACAGTTTGAAAGGAGCAGGTCAGAAGCTGGTGAATGAGCCTTTCCTGGAATGATGAAGGAGTGAGGAGGCCTGACTTGCTACACTATAGCCCAGAGGTTAAGGACAGGGGCTCTAACCCAGACTGCCCCAGGGCCATGCTCTGACTCCCTCTCTGCCTATTACCTCCTGAGTCACCACAGGTGCACTAACAAGCCTCTCTATGCCTTGGTTTCCCCATTTCTTTTTTTTTTAATTTTATTTTTTATAAACATATAATATATTATTATCCCCAAGGGTACAGGTCTGTGAATCGCCAGGTTTACACACTTCACAGCACTCACCATAGCACATACCCTCCCCAATGTCCATAACCCCACCCCCTCTCCCAACTCCCCTCCCCCCATCAACCCTCAGTTTATTTTGTGAGATTAGGAGTCACTTATGGTTTGTCTCCCTCCCAATCCCATCTTGTTTCATTTACTCTTCTCCTACCCCTCTAACCCCCCATGTTGCATCTCCTCTCCCTCATATCAAGGAGATCATATGATAGTTGTCTTTCTCCGATTGACTTATTTCGCTAAGCATGATACCCTCTAGTTCGATCCACGTCATCGCAAATGGCAAGATTTCATTTCTTTTGATGGCTGCATAGTATTCCATTGTGTATATATACCACATCTTCTTTATCCATTCATCTGTAGATGGACATCTAGGTTCTTTCCATAGTTTGGCTATTGTAGACATTGCAGCTATAACCATTCGGGTACACGTGCCCCTTCGGATCACTACGTTTGTATTTTTAGGGTAAATAGCCAGCAGTGCAATTGCTGGGTCTTAGGGTAGTTCTATTTTCGACATTTTGAGGAAGCTCCATGCTGTTTTCCAGAGTGGTTGCACCAGCTTGCATTCCCACCAACAGTGTAGGAGGATTCCCCTTTCTCCGCATCCTCGCCAGCATCTGTCATTTCCTGACTTGTTCATTTTAGCCATTCTGACTGGTGTGAGGTGATATCTCATGGTGGTTTTGATTTGTATTTCCCTGATGCCGAGTGATATGGAGCACTTTTTCATGTGTCTGTTGGCCATCTGGATGTCTTCTTTGCAGAAATGTCTGTTCATGTCTTCTGCCCATTCTTGATTAGGTTATTTGTTCTTTGGGTGTTGAGTTTGCTAAGTTCTTTATAGATTTTGGACACTAGCCCTTTATCTGATATGTCATTTGCAAATATCTTCTCCCAGTCTGTCAGTTGTCTTTTGGTTTTGTTAACTGTTTCTTTTGCTGTGCAAAAGCTTTTGATCTTGATGAAATCCCAATAGTTCATTTTTGCCCTTGCTTCCCTTGCCTTTGGCGATGTTCCTAGGAAGATGTTGCCGCGGCTGACGTCGAAGAGGTTGCTGCCTGTGTTCTCCTCGAGGATTTTGATGGATTCCTTTCTCACATTGAGATCCTTCATCCATTTTGAGTCTATTTTCGTGTGTGGTGTAAGGAAATGATCCAATTTCATTTTTCTGCATGTGGCTGTCCAATTTTCCCAACACCATTTATTGAAGAGGCTGTCTTTTTTCCATTGGACATTCTTTCCTGCTTTGTCGAAGATGAGTTGACCATAGAGTTGAGGGTCCATTTCTGGGCTCTCTATTCTGTTCCATTGATCTATGTGTCTGTTTTTGTGCAGTACCATGCTGTCTTGATGATGACAGCTTTGTAATAGAGCTTGAAGTCCGGAATTGTGATGCCACCAACTTTGGCTTTCTTTTTCAATATTCCTTTGGCTATTCGAGGTCTTTTCTGGTTCCATATAAATTTTAGGATTATTTGTTCCATTTCTTTGAAAAAAATGGATGGTACTTTGATAGGAATTGCATTAAATGTGTACATTGCTTTAGGTAGCATAGACATTTTCACAATATTTATTCTTCCAATCCAGGAGCATGGAACATTTTTCCATTTCTTTGTGTCTTCCTCAATTTCTTTCATGAGTACTTTATAGTTTTCTGAGTATAGATTCTTAGCCTCTTTGGTTAGGTTTATTCCTAGGTATCTTATAGTTTTGGGTGCAATTGTAAAAGGGATGGACTCCTTAATTTCTCTTTCTTCTGTCTTGTTGTTGGTGTAGAGAAATGAAACTGATTTCTGTGCATTGATTTTATATCCTGACACTTTACTGAATTCCTGTACAAGTTCTAGCAGTTTTGGAGTGGAGTCTTTTGGGTTTTCCACATATAGTATCATATCATCTGTGAAGAGTGATAGTTTGACTTCTTCTTTGCCGATTTGGATGCCTTTAATTTCCTTTTGTTGTCTGATTGATGAGGCTAGGACTTCTAGTACTATGTTGAAAGGCAGTGATGATAACGGACATCCCTGCCGTATTCCTGACCTTAGCGGAAAGGCTTTCAGTTTTTCTCCATTGAGAATGATATTTGCGGTGGGTTTTTCATAGATGGCTTTGATAATATTGAGGTATGTGCCGTCTATCCCTACACTTTGAAGAGTTTTGATCAGGAAGGGATGCTGTACTTTGTCAAATGCTTTTTCAGCATCTATGGAGAGTATCATATGGTTCTTGTTCTTTCTTTTATTAATGTGTTGTATCACATTGATTGATTTGCGGATGTTGAACCAACCTTGCAGCCCTGGAATAAATCCCACTTGGTCGTGGTGAATAATCCTTTTAATGTACTGTTGAATCCTATTGGCTAGTATTTTGGTGAGAATTTTTTCATCTGTGTTCATCAAGAATATTGGTCTGTAGTTCTCTTTTTTTATGGGATCCTTGTCTGGTTTTGGGATCAAGGTGATGCTGGCCTCATAAAATGCGTTTGGAAGTTTTCCTTCCATTTCTATTTTTTGGAACAGTTTCAGGAGAATAGGAATTAGTTCTTCCTTAAATGTTTGGTAGAATTCCCCCAGGAAGCCTTCTGGCCCTGGGCTTTTGTTTGTTTGGAGATTTTTGATGACTGTTTCAATCTCCTTACTGGTACCCATAGGTCTGTTCAGGCTTTCTATTTCTTCCTGGTTCAGTTGTGGTAGTTTATATGTGTCTAGGAATGCATCCATCTCTTCCAGATTGTCCAATTTGTTGGCGTAGAGATGCTCATAGTATGTTCTTATAATTGTCTGTATTTCTTTGGTGTTCGTTGTGATCTCTCCTCTTTCATTCATGATTTTATTTATTTGGGTCCTTTCTCTTTTCTTTTTGAGAAGTCTGGCCAGGGGTTTGTCAATCTTATTAATTCTTTCAAAGAACCAGCAACTAGTTTCGTTGATTTGTTCTATTGTTTTTTTTTTGGGGGGGGGGGGTTTGTTTGTTTTTTTTTTTGTTTGTTTGTTTTTGGTTTTTTTTTTGTTGTTGTTGTTGTTGTTTGTTTCTATTGCATTGATTTCTGCTCTGATCTTTATGATTTCTCTTCTCCTGCTGGGTTTAGGTTTTCTGTCTTGTTCTTTCTCCAGCTCCTTTAGGTGTACCTGAGACCTTTCTTATTTCTTGAGAAAGGCTTGTACCGCTATATATTTTCCTCTCAGGACTGCCTTTGTTGTGTCCCACAGATTTTGAACCGTTGTGTTTTCATTATCGTTTGTTTCCATAAATTTTTTCAATTCTTCTTTAATTTCCTGGTTGACCCATTCATTCTTTAGAAGGATGCTGTTTAGTCTCCATGTATTTGGGTTCTTTCCAAATTTATTCTTGTTATTGAGTTCTAGCTTCAGAGCATTGTGGTCTGAAAATATGCAGGGAATGATCCCAAACTTTTGATACTGGTTGATATCTGATTTAGGACCCAGGATGTGATCAATTCTGGAGAATGTTCCATGTGCACTAGAGAAGAATGTGTATTCTGTTGCTTTGGGATGAAATGTTCTGAATATATCTGTGATGTCCATCTGGTCATCTGGTCCAGTGTGTCATTTAAGGCCTTTATTTCCTTGTTGATCTTTTGCTTGGATGATCTGTCCATTTCAGTGAGGGGAGTGTTAAAATCCCCTACTATTATTATATTATTGTCGATGTGTTTCTTTGATTTTGTTATTAATTGGTTTATATAGTTGGCTGCTCCTACGTTAGGGGCATAGATATTTAAAATTGTTAGATCTTCTTGTTGGACAGATCCTTTGAGTATGATATAGTGTCCTTCCTCATCTCTTATTATAGTCTTTGGCTTAAAATCTAATTGATCTGATATAAGGATTGCCACTCCTGCTTTCTTCTGATGTCCATTAGCATGGTAAATTCTTTTCCACTCCCTCACTTTAAATCTGGAGTTGTCTTCAGGTTTAAAATGAGTTTCTTGTAGGCAACATATAGATGGGTTGTTTTTTTATCCATTCTGATACCCTGTGTCTTTTGATTGGGGCATTTAGCCCATTAACATTCAGTGTAAGTATTGAGAGATATGAATTTAGTGCCATTGTATTGCCTGTAAGGTGACTGTTATTGAATATTGTCTCTGTTCCTTTCTGATCTACTACTTTTAGGGTCTCTCTTTGCTTAGAGGACCCCTTTCAATATTTCCTGTAGAGCTGGTTTGGTGTTTGCAAATTCTTTCAGTTTTTGTTTGTCCTGGAAGCTTTTAATCTCTCCTTCTATTTTCAATGATAGTCTAGCTGGATATAGTATTCTTGGCTGCATGTTTTTCTCGTTTAGTGCTCTGAATATATCATGCCAGCTCTTTCTGGCCTGCCAGGTCTCTGTGGATAAGTCTGCTGCCAATCTAATATTTTTACCATTGTATGTTACAGACTTCTTTTCCCAGGCTGCTTTCAGGATTTTCTCTTTGTCACTAAGACTTGTCAATTTTACTATTAGGTGACAGGGTGTGGACCTATTCTTATTGATTTTGAGGGGGGTTCTCTGAACCTCCTGGATTTTGATGCTTGTTCCCTTTGCCATATTGGGGAAATTCTCTCCAATCATTCTCTCCAATATACCTTCTGCTCCCCTCTCTCTTTCTTCTTCTTCTGGAATCCCAATTATTCTAATGTTGTTTCGTCTTATGGTGTCACTTATCTCTCGAATTCTCCCCTCGTGGTCCAGTAGCTGTTTGTCCCTCTTTTGCTCAGCTTCTTTATTCTCTGTCATTTGGTCTTCTATATCGCTAATTCTTTCTTCTGCCTCATTTATCCTAGCAGTGAGAGCCTCCATTTTTTATTGTACCTCATTTATAGCTTTTATGATTTCAACTTGGTTAGATTTTAGTTATTTTATTTCTCCAGAAAGGGCTTTTATATCTCCCGAGAGGGTTTCTCTAATATCTTCCATGCCTTTTTCGAGCCCGGCTAGCACCTTGAGAATCGTCATTCTGAACTCTATATCTGACATATTACCAATGTCTGTATTGATTAGGTCCCTAGCCTTTGGTACTGCCTCTTGTTCTTTTTTTTTTTTTTTTTTTTGTGGTGAATTTTTCTGCCTTGTCATTTTGTCCAGATAAGTGTATATGAAGGAGCAAGTAAAATTTAACCAAATCAGAAAAGATCCCAAATCATGATGGGGGAGAAAGGGGATATAAAGAGGTTCAGAAAGAAAAAAAAATGAAACAATTAAAAAAAGAAAATGAATAAAGAAAAAATATAAAAAGGAAAAAATATATATATTAGATAAACTAGTTAAAAAATGTTAAAAAGAAAAGGGTAAAAGTTAAAAAATTTTAGCAGAAGAAGGGAAAAAAATTGAAAAGGAAAAAAATTAAATTAACTGCAAGGCTAAAGCATCATGGGGAGAAAGCCATGAGTTCCGTGCTTTGCTTTCTCCTCCTCTGGAATTCCGCTGCTCTCCTTGGTATTGAAACTACACTCCTTGGAAGGTGAACTTGCTCCTGCCTGGATTTCTTGTTGATCTTCTGGGGGAGGGGCCTATTGTAGTGATTCTCAAGTGTCTTTGCCCCAGGTGGAATTGCACTGGCCTTACCAGGAGCTGGGCTGAGTAATCAGCTCATGTTTTCTTTCGGGAGCTTTTGTTCCCTGAGCGCTTTCCGTAGAGTTCTGGAGGACGGGAATCAAGATGGCGGCCTCCCAGTCTCCGGCCTGGAGGAGCCTAGAGCTCGGGGCCCCACTCCTCCGTGGGCCCTCACAGAATAGAGTCCAGTTATTCCCGTCACCCTGGCCTCTGGCCGCGCTCTGAGCTGACCGAGCCTGCGACCGGTTCAAGGTAACCCCGAGCTTAGAGCTCACTCCTCGGCTTTGTCTCTGTAGCTGGCTTCCCCGTTCTAATACCTGTAAGCTCTGCCACACTCAGACACCCCCGATCCTTCTGTGACCCTGCGGGACCTGAGGCGACGCTGACTCCGCGTGGGTTTCGCCGGTTAAGCCTCTGGAGCGATGTCCCTCAGCGGAACAGACTTTTAAAAGTCCTGATTTTGCTCCGTTGCTCCGCTGCTTGCTGGGAGCCAGCCCCTCCCCCCACGGTCTATCTTCCTGTCGCTTTGGATTCACTTCTCTGCCAGTCCTACCTTTCAGAAAGTGGTTGATTTTCTGTTTCTAGAATTGCTGTTCTTCTTCTCTTCAATCTCCCATTGGATTTGTAGGTGTTTGCAATCTTTAGATAAGCTATCTACTGATCTCCCGCTACCTGAAGTAGTCTCAGCCTGCTACTTCTCTGCCATCTTGACTCCTCTCGGTTTCCCCATTTCTAAATGTGAATCCTAATAGCATCTACATCAAATACGTGTGAGAACTAAATGACTTGGTGAAAAAAGCTCTTAGAATATTGTTGGCAGGTGGCCGACAGTCAATAAAAGATAATTTCCAGGGGCGCCTGGGTGGCTCAGTGGGTTAAAGCCTCTGCTTTCGGCTCAGGTCATGGTCCCAGGGTCCTGGGATCGAGCCCCACATCGGGCTCTCTGCTCAGCAGGGAGCCTGCTTCCTCCTCTCTCTCTCTCTGCCTGCCTCTCTGCCTACTTGTGATCTCTGTCAAATAAATAAATAAAATCTTTTAAAAAAATTAAAAAAAAAAGATAATTTCCATTGCCATCTGCTGATCAGTTTCAGAGTCCACATTATTCAACACCAAGGCTTTGGACAGAAAATTAGGCGTGAGCAGCATTGTTTGGAAGGCAGTAGGACATGGGGGCATATCTGGGAAGTTCACCCTGTCCAACATCCTTCACAATACATGTGAGGCCCCATACAATGAGCATGTTACCTACCTACGTCTATAACCAGGGCTGGTGCTCGCTTGAGCTCCTGTGTCCATGGTTGTCTATCTGCAGGAGGGAGAGCAGCAGATAGGTGTACAAAGGCCCAACATGGTCTCCTGACATCTAGCTCAGTATCAGGGGAAACCCAATTTTGAATTAACACAGGCTTGTGGCTTCAGGCCAAACACTACACCTCCCACTTCCTCCCCCACTGGTTTCAGCATCACCACATGCCACTTCTTTCTGTCTATCTCAATAAACTGCCAATAGACTCCACCCTGCTATTGGTTTTCTCATTTGAATCTACTTTTCTATTTGACTACATGTCTTACTTCAAACCTTTCTCTCTGGTATTACTGGGACAGCTCTAATTTAGTCCCAGACACTCCTCAGTATTTTCCCCATAAATCACTGCTCTGCTGCACCCACAAATATCTTAGCTCTTCAACCACTGCAGCTCAGCCTCCTAGCAACATAGACGAAGTCTTTGGAGCTATGTTGGGGGAAGTGCCTGTCCACCATTGACCTTGCCCGACCTGGACCCCTGACTCCTCCATCAGCCTTCCCCAACACAGAGCTTCTGTCATTGAAAGTGCTATATTCTCTTTGTTGACAGGGCAATCCCCTTCAGGCACTGTTCTATTCTTTCCTTTATTCCAGTGCCAAACTTTTGTAAAGAGCAGATTCACAGGCTACTTCTAATTGCTCATTTTCCATTCACACATCAGTCTACTCCAATTAATTTTCTGCAATTGCTCTCATTTAATCTTCTTCAATTCAGGTCACCAATGTCCTCCATGTTGCCAGATCTACTGGATCCTTTCTTCAATGCATTTTACTTGCCTTTCTGGCAATATTTAGCACTGTCGGTGACCCTCCTCCTTACAACTCTCTTCTTTTGGCTTATTTGGATGTCACATCCTACTAGGTTTTTCTTTCACATATGGCTACTCAATTTCAGCCTCCTTTGCTTCCATGACTTCCTAAGTTCTAACCTCCTATGCTTTGAGGAGCTGTGACCACTTCTCTTTTCTCACTCTCTATAGAGGGAATGAATTATCTCATTTATTCTACCAGCTTTCAATGCCCTCTAGATGCTGGCAACTTCCAAATTTATATCTCTAATGCAAACCCCACCTTAGTAGTTCATTCTTCTATATTTAGTTGTCTACTTGACATCTCTATTTGATACATGACTTGTTAGGCTCACCATGTCTGAGCCTGAATTCTTATTCCTCTCAACTAGTTTCCTTTCCAGTCCATCCCATCTCAAGAAATGGGAAAACTGCCTATTAAGTTGTTCATACCAGAAAACTGGGCTCACTCTGATAGCTCTCTCTCCTCGTCCTCTATATCCAATCAGTCAACAAGTCCTGCTAATTCTGTTTCCAAAACACCTTTTAGAAGCCTCAACTTCTTTCCATCTTCATGTCACTATCATTTGCCAAGATTATTGCAATATCTTTCCAACTCTTCTTCCAACATTCTCTATGGATGTCATCAGATCCATTCATTATGTTAGAAGGATCCTTCCCTGTTGCACCTTTGATAAAATCTAGCTATAGGAGCCCCCCCCTTTTTTTAACCTCGTTCTTTACCCCATGCTAATATATGCAAATGTTTAACTGATGGCAGGCCCTTTGCCTTCCTTTCATTTTCTCTTTTTATTAGATTCCTGAAATATTTCTGCTTATTGGAACTGTGCCCTTCCTATGCTGCACAGCTTCTCGTCCAACAGAAAAACCAGTCTGGTGGTCAGAATTAGTCATTCTGCTCTCAGAGTGGGGCCCCACCATGTCTTCTAGCTATTTTTCTTAGCACAGTTTGGGACTCCACTTTATAGTTGGATGTAATCTTATATCATTCATTAGTTCATTGTGGAGAATTAACTGCTTGTAGAAGAGCTGAGAGAAACTGAAAGTTATATAAACAGCTATTGCTATCAACTCCATGTTATTTCTTGAGAAGCATGTGGAAAGCCCCAACTCTGTCCCAGACAACTCTTTTAATGACTTGCATCTAGCACCTGGAGTTCCCCCATTAGAATCATTCATTTGTCACTGTCTCCAATGAGAAGAACAAAAAATGGTTACCAGCCACTAGTGATTCTATATGGAATGCATGGAGCCTTGTAAAAGAGAGAGCCAGCTGGAAAAATTTAATAGAAGAAAGGAAAATGTTAATCACGACAGGCTGGCAGGTCCGGAGATCGTGGGGCAGGATTGGAAATTCAGGGTCACAGCACAAATGGCAGAAGGTGTGGATATGGCTGAAATGGTCAGTGGAAGGGTAGAGGTGCTTAATGGGCACACTGCAGCACACTCCAGTGTTGTCAGGGGCCCTGCTGTCTTGACTTTCAGCCACAGGTTCTTTTCTTTCCTTGATTCTCACTGGCCTGTGACTTCAGTCCCCTCCTGTAGACAACAGCCGCCTAATGGGCAGATATGCTCATTAATCATTGTCCCCTCAGTACCTCCCATGGTGTCCAGCATATAATGCCTTCTCGTTAAACATTTCTTGCATTCAAGAAAGAAGGATTGCTGTGTGCTACTCTGAGAGCAAGCAGGGGTACAGACTTTGGAGATAGAGTTATAAATGGGCAACATTATCATCTATCAATTCTTAAGTATGTCCTGAGGAACCTCTCTGTATCTGGTCCCAACCAGACAATGAAGAAAACTTAGGAGCTAAGTAAAGCACCACACCCTGCCTTGATCTAACCAAGGACTTACCTGTAGAGATAACTAAGTATAACAAGGTATGTAGTAGAAGTTGTGGGAAGGAAGACAGGGGAGAGCTGGATATACATCCGTAATGAAGATGCACTTAAAAATTTCAGAGGCCAGGGAAAAAATTGCACTTAAAGAAAAAAGATGAGGAGCCAGCCCGCACAAAGAAACAAAGGTAGAACTGAACATAGTTCATGTTTGAGGTGATGAGAGGGCTCACCTGGGGGGATCTGAATGGAGTTAACAGGTTGGGAGCCAGGGGAGATAAAGCAGGTTTCTCTGGGTAGATGCAGATTATTGCTGGGAGAAAGATCCAGGCACAGGAGTCTGAGCTTGGTGGAAAGACAGGGCATAAAGGGGAGGAGAAAGATCTAGAACAAAGTTGAGGAAGATCTAGGTTTTAGATTTGGCTGTCATTTTGATTTCCTAACTTATTTTATTATTTTATCTTCTGAGGGGGGAGGGGCAGAAGGAGAGGGAAGGAGAAAAATCCCCTTGATCTCATGACACTGAGATCATGACCTGAGTTGAAATCAACAATCAGACACTTAACCAAGTAAGCCACCCACGCTCCCCAAATTTCCTAATTTGTTAAAATAAGGAGTTTAAGAGTTTAGGATCTCTCCTATCTCTCTCAGCTTTGATTTCTTACTCAGCTGGAAACCTGTGGAAGTCCTACCAGAAACACAGCTTAGACAAACTGGTGTGCACGAAATGGCTAAGAGAGGGGAGCCAGGCTCCTTGGAAAACTCGGGAAATGCCTCCAATCATAACCCTCCTGCTGGGATGGCTGTAGGATGGCAGAGAGAGTACAGGATTAGGAGTCAGGAGATTTGAATGGAGTCTATCACTTCATAGCTGCATGACTTTGGATCAATCACTTCTCTTCCCCAAATGCCAGTTTTGGGGTGTGAATACCAGTCTCCCAAGGTTGAAAGCATCTGATAAGAGAACATCCCTGGAAGTGCTAACCAAGCTCTCAGCAACACCGAGCCCCTGTTGTGATGGTCCAGTGCTGCTGTGCTGAGTGCTCGCAATCAGAAGGCAGCCACACTTCCTGAGGAGGAGGACTCGGACGCCCTTCCCCGGTGCTCAGCCTCCAGAGCAGGCACCTCATTAATGCTGGTACTGTTCTTTTCCACTCTGCTAAGCCCATTGTTGGCAATGACAACGGTTGTTGCAGCCTTCCTACAAAGGGGCTTCCTGTCTGGTGGCCCTGAGAGAGCTGGAGACAGTGATTAATAAATGCCCAGGATGTCGGCCCTTCTGAGGAGGGTGCTGCCTCTCAGCATGAATATGCATGGACCACCAGGGCTGTCTTGAAGCCTGAGAGGACATGGCGGGCTGGCCCAGAGCGGAGAGCAGCAGGCAGGCCGGTCACCTGGTCACCTGGGAGATGCAAAGAGCCTGCTCCCCTTCTCACCAGTGGAGCGGAGGGGGCGGCTTTCATCAGCAGCACCATCAGCCTCGCCATCGCTGGAGAAGACAGGCTGGCAGATGTGAACATAAATACATCCCCTTCTTGCCTCACCTCAGTGCCCTGAGGAGCTATTAGAGACTTAAAATTACCATTTCAGTAAACGGAGAGAGAGAATTGAAGAAGAAGAGGCTGTGTTTGTTAACTTGGGAGCATTGTTGACTCCACCAGCTCCTTTCTTTCTGTGACACCCTGGGGAGGGGTGGAGAGGAGCTGGGTCTTCAGAGGCACAGGAGCGACACCTTCAGATCCTGCCCTGTTCCTTTCTGGATCCCTGTTAGAAGTTTGGCCTTGCCCAAAGGCAAAGAGACATCCAGACAGCATGACGGAGGACTCCGTGACTCCAGGGAGCTAGAAAGGCATCAAGCCCTGAACCCTACTCTGGCGCCCACCCCTGAGGAGGTGGGCTGGGGCCTGAGATCACACAATTAGTCTTCTATCCTTAAGTCCTCATGGCACCTAATCCCACTATAATCAGTAGACAAATGTTTACTTAATTTGAATGTGTGAATTCTAGATGTTCAGTAAATATTTGGTGATTGATGATTGATGGAAGCAAGCAAGGCATTTTAATCCTTGGTGAAAAAGCAAACTCTGTGGAAAGAGTCACCTGACATGCTGAGGCAGTCATTTATAAGGAACTATGTCTTGTCCTGACTTAAGTTCGGGTTTGGGTGGAGAAGGGGAAGGACACACACGCACACACACACACAGCTCTGCACCCATGGACAGGCAAGGATTTCCACAGCTCCACAGTGAGGCAGGCCTGTCCGGTTCATCACAGTGTCCATCATCATTTATTCACACCACAAGCACTGATTGACAACCTACTTTCCACAGTGTTCTGTACATAGGGAAGAGAGATGAAGCGAGGCAAGTGTCTGCCCCCATGGCATTAACACTTTAGCAGGGAAGTCAGAAAACAAACAAGGAAGTAAATAGTGCAGGTGCAGATTCTGATAAGCCCCTAACGTGTGTCCCCTTCCCTGCATTCTGAATTTTTCCCTAGACCCCAAGAACATTTAAAACAGCACACATAAAAATGGTATCTGGCTTTCTAGGATTCGTGGTCAAACATCTGAATTGTTACCTTCTCAACTGCATCACAATAACAGGGCAGGGAGCATCTTCCTGTTCTGCAAAGGAAAGTGTGAAGAAGCCGGCCACGGCCCACACTGCAACGCTCAGGTTTGGAGTCCTTTTGTAACCTGGACGATTTTTCATGGAACTCCTTTTTAATTTACTCAAGCATTTCGAGGGGGTGGACGTGTACTGAGGTCTGAAGTGGATTTCCGTTCCTTGCCTTATGAAGTGATGAGTTCATCCAGCAGAGCCGGCTTCAGGGAGATGCAGGGTGGGCAACTATGCAGAATGCTTTGAAGGTCCCTGTGCTGGGTTTAATACTCTGCAGCCACCAATTTGAAATTCCTAATACTTATGAAGTAAGGGGTCCTGCATTTTAATCTTGCCCTAGGTCATGTGACTTTTGCAGTTGGTCCTGCCTTTCAGGAATTGGGTGGAACTTGACTTCAGGTCTCCAACCTCACTTTCCTCCTCTACAGTATGAGAGGGTGTTTGTTGTAAGGCTTCTTCCAGGCCTCATGCCCCAGAGAGGAGCCTCTGAATATCAGCCCTGACTAAATCTCTTAGACATGGAGATCAAGTTCTTGAAATTGGGCAGCCCAAGACAAGGGCAAGGAAAGCCCAATTCAAAACCCATCTCTGCCCATGGTGTTTGTCCAGTCTGAATCTCTGTACTTCATCTGAGATATTGAGAGGCTCATGGGAGCAACTTAGTAGACAGGGATCTCAGTCTTTCTTTCAGGGCAAAAAAAAGAAAAAAAATCCCTCTTCTGATCACATATTATTTGTCAAATCAAGTCACATGGTCCTAATTTGTATTACAGTCCTACCATATGTTCAGAATAAGGGAGAACTAGAAATAATTGTAAGTAAAATCAATGACCACCACATTCATGGAGACCGAAGATTCCTTTTCTCCACCGTATACAGCATCATGGAAGAAGTGACAATGAACAGAATTCCACCACTTGTAAGCTGGGCAAAGTCTCTCATTCTGTTCCTATTAAAGGGGCTTATACCATTTCTGTTGCCCACAGACCTCATGTGAGAACCAAAGGAAATCATGGATGGGCATAACAGATAACATTGACAGAATATGAAGCGCCAGGCACCATTGTCCTCTCATCCTCACAACAGGGTTATAACATAGGTCACTTATTGCCCATACTTCACAAATGAGGAAACTGAGGACCATGATATAACTAGCCCGTGATCACACAGGAAGATGTAGAACGTAGCCCATGGCGTCCAGCCCAAAGCCTGCTCTGAAGCGCCCTGTCACGCTGTGCAGAGAAGCCTTCTAATGAAGAGCTTCCAAGTGCTGCTCCTTCTGTGTACTTGTCAGGGAGAGCCCCACCACTTCTAGTTTTGGCTTCACTTGGGTTGTCAGAGGCCTCCAGGAGAACATGGAAAGTCACTGCTTTTTCCTGGGGCCTCACACTCACAAACAAACACCTGGGGTCCATTTGGCCTGGTAGGATTTCATCAATCTATTCATGAGCTCAGAATCCAAGGCAGGGCTGCCTGAGACCTGAAGCCTCCCAAAGGCCAAGGGAAGAAAAGAGTGCCTTTCTGCTTGAGCCTTCCCCTCACCCTGGTCTGTTTTCTTCTTAGGAGGAGAGTAACACCAATGCACAGCCTCCTTGCTTTACCTCCTGTGACACTCGGGAGCTGTGGATTTCACTTCTGGAGCACGTTCCATAAAATAACATCTGTCACTGCCCCAGGCCTGGTGCTGAAGGCTCACTCTGTTGCTCAGACACAGCTCCTGAAGGGGATGGTGGCTGAGAAGATGTCTGTGGAAGGCTCTTGAGTGAAAGTCTCAAGGGTGAGGACAGTGAGCCAGGTGGGAAATGGGACCGAGTTATTTGTTCCGCAAATGCTCCAGAAAGTAGAACTGTTCTTCCCAGCAATGGGGGGCTGTGTCCATCCTGGTTGTGAGCTACTCTGAGGCACTTCAGGTACACTGCTTCTGCCAGCCTTCCTGGGCCCAGATCAATGACCACTGAGCTCGGGTAGTCTAAATGCCTGAAGATACAAGCTAAAATTTACAACCCCTGCTCATAACCCCTGGATTAATGTGCCCCCCCTATACCCCCAAAAGACCATAGACAGAATAAGAGTTCCCCTTTTTGGCAGAATTTGAGGGCTACCAGCCTCTTCACCTTCTCTTAAATATAAAATTCAATGTGTGAGTCCTTAGAGATTCCTTTGGGTGAATCATGGCCTTCTTTCTAGATGTATTTTTTCAAGATTTAAATACCCTCATTGTATTTCCTCTAATTCAATTTGAACAAACTTCTGGGTTGTCTCCTCTTCTCTCAGGCAAGTGTGACCCAGTCACTATGAGATCCCTAAAAAGGGCTGTGTGCCCTGTAGGCAGGACAGAAAGGCCTTCTTTTGGGGACCTCTCAGTTATTGTAGGATCTGCCAGGCAGAAGTGCCTTAAAAGGTGTCCAGGATGATCCAAGCACATATCACAGCATTGAAGAAAACACTGTCAGTCTCCAGCCTCATCCCTGCATTTAGGGAAGGGGAAACTGAGGCCCAAGGAAGGTAGTTAGATCATTACTCTTGACAGACTAAACGCTGACTCCAACATCAGGGACCAGTGGGTGCACCTGCCCCAGAACCTGAGCAATAGGAGCTGAAACTTGGACATGAAGGCAAAGGTCAGAAATCAACCATCCCTCCTATTGCCCTGTCACTGAATGGATGCCTCGAAGCCACATGGAGAATGGACCAGACCCAGCTGCCTAGGACCTCCCCCAGGAGCCTGTCCCATGTGGCCTGAGTCCAGACACCAGCTTCCCAACAGCCCATCTGAGAACCTGGGGTTCCTGGGGAAGGGTCAGCTGGCTGGCCTGGGGCCATTCATCTCATTAAGCCTGGCAGCTGGTGGCAGGCATAAGCGTGGAAGCTGGCTTAGTTCAGGAAGATTTCAGGGCCCCATTTAACCTAATTGGGCCAGCACACAGGCCGCAGGAACGCCAGGCCCGCCACTGTCTTGTTCCACTCCTGGCTTTGAAGTCGCGCCTCATCGCGTTCTTAAACATGAGACGCAGGCATTCGGTTGCTTATACTTAATGTGCAACACAGGAGATCAAAGAGCAGATAGAGATGGAAGACATCAGGGCGATAATTAAGGATTACTCTGAGAGCTGGCTGGCTCCCAACCCCTCCCAGCGCCTGCCCTGCACACTGCTCAGGCCCTCTCCTCTCCTGGCCTCCTCCCCTCTCTCTCCCTATCAGTTTACCCTATTCAACTCCTGTTTCCCTCCTTCCACCTCTCCATGCTTCTGGTTCACCCCCTTTCACCTCCTGCAGCAGTGGGCTTGGCTTCCCAGGCTCCCTTTGTCTTTCCCAAATCAATCTCCTCTTCCCTAGTCCCTTGTCTCGTTTATTTCTTCCTGTCTCTCCACACTGTGCCTGCCTCTAGAGTCGCCATGACAACGGGCCTCCAGGACAATTACCGCCAAGGCAGCACAGCCTTTTTCCTTCCCGGACTCTAGTGCTCACTGGAGTCTACTCCCTGACTCCTTAGCCCCAGTAGTGAATTAGCCTCTACAGTGTCTGGGGGGCCAAGGGAATGGAGTCTGCCACCCACCACACAGGGGGAAAGGCAAAGGAGAGAAATATGAAGGAGGGGTTGCTGAAGCTCTCTGTGTCCATTCTGGTTGGGACAGAAAGGGGGACCACCAGCAAGAAGGGGAATTACAAAAACCTGGAAGTAGATCAGCAGCGACTCTCCTTCCATCCACTGGCGCAGCGGAAAGGAAAATACCTTAGGTTTGGAGAGAGAAAAGGGGTTGCAGCAGCCAGTGTTAGGAGTGCGAAATAAGCTCAACTCCAACATCTTTGTCTGTTCCTTAAGACTTTTAACACTTTATTATTATACTTTGATTGGGAAGCTCTTTCCTGGCCATGTGAATACTGCATTGAGCATCTACTTCATATGTAATACAGAGCAGACAGCCATGGACCTCAAAGAAACGACACACCCTGACCTAAACAAATTACGGTCTGTTTCTAAGATGCCACGTAACCATATATTAAACTTAAATATATAAATAATGGATAAAAATTTTAAAATGCAAAGAGACATATAATCTCCTTTAAAAATATGAAATAAATATAAGAATAAACGGTCACTTGCTGGCTGGGCCCTCTGACAGGCTTTAGGGAATGGGTCTTGAGTTTCCTCTGCAAGGCTAGTAAGGTCTGAGTAGGCAGATGAGTTGGGGATGGTCGCTCATGCAGCCTAGAGCCACCACTCCTCTACCCCATGAAAACACTTGAATGCCAGGCTAAGTAGTTCAGACTTGATCATGTAGTTTATGGGGAAAGCACAGAGCACAGGTTGCAACAACTCACCTACGTATTAGGGAGTCTGGAATTGTGTAATTCATTTTAGACAAAGTGAGTGGCACTAAGAGTTGTTACTGGAATCCTGTGCACAGGGGAGAAGGGAGTTCCAGGTGTGGCTGAGTGTGTCCGTCCACTGCAAGCCCATAGCCCTATTAGCCTTATCCCAGCCCTGGCCCAGCAGCATAGTCCCTGGGCCACTCAGCCTGACCATAACAAGACCTACTAACTTCCTGGCCAGCAATTTGTCATCTCCTTGCTTCTCACTTGATGCTGGACCAAAGAGATGGGATTTTACTTGGAAAGCTTATTTTCCTTACCAAAATGCCTCAGACAGAATAAAGAGAAGGTGAGCTTGAAAACTCCAACTGTGTGAAAGGCCTTGTTCGCAGAGAATATAATCTGTGTATGTCATC
Organism: Lutra lutra; assembly: GCF_902655055.1. Lineage (NCBI taxonomy): Eukaryota > Metazoa > Chordata > Mammalia > Carnivora > Mustelidae > Lutra > Lutra lutra. The sequence goes on along the minus strand of NC_062279.1, from coordinate 43,399,999 downwards.
TACATTTCAGTCACTAAGCAGGAGATGAAACCAAGTCAAGATGGCCTTTTTTGACAGACTGGGCCATCTAGTAGAAAGAAGGTGTAGCTAGGAGGCAGTATCGGGACCTGGCTCTGCCACCCGCCAGCGTTAAAATATCAGGTGACCTCCTGAGGCTTCCGTTCCCATGTCTATGAGAAGGCTAAAGTCAAATGGAACCTGTCCATCTCACAGGGCTGCTGTGAAGACTAAGTGAAGTAATAAATGCAAATTCCCTCAGGGTGGGTAAAGGAGCTGGTGACTAACAGAACGCCTACCTCTTAGTGGTGGCCATGGTGATACGACCTTCAGGCAACCAGCACACCTGGGTCAGAGCTTGGGCCTGGAAAGCTTCTCTGCGATATGATCCAAAGTTGTGATCCACCCGGGCCTCAGTTTTTCCCACTGGTGGAAAGAAAAGGCTAGACTAAGGTAACTTTTTCTCTAAAATGTGAGTAGTGGAGATGACTTGAGGTGGGGCATGAATACAGCATTAAGCTACATTTAATTCGGAGTGAAAAATTTATCTCCTTTTCAATTATCTTTCAATCCTTCCAGTCTCAGCTCGGCTCAGTTCAAGTTTTCAGTTAACACCTCTCTAATATCTGCTAATTTCCCTTTTCAAGGGAGAGAAAGTGGGCCTCAGGCTGAGAACCTTGGCAAGCAGCAGAACCTACCTAGAATTTAATGGCATTGATGAGTTCTTATTGTATTTCTTTTTCGCCTTCCATTTATAGGAAGTAATACTGCTTTTCCATTTATAGCAATGAAATAAGGTCTCCTTCCTGTAGTTGTTTAAGTAAAAAGGTGAGTGGTATTAAAGGAAAATATTGTGTCAATAATAGTGCAGAGATTTCACAGATGTGGTGAAAATCGGAGAGGTAGCAGAAGTTTGAGAACTGCTGGGCTAGCTGATCCTTAATATTCCTGCCCACATTTGCTCTTCCTGAAACTCTCGCTCCACCTCTAGGAGGAACACATTTCTTGGACATGACTTGTCTGTACATTGGGAAGAAGATAATGACAATTCAGACCCCTAGGAAATCCACATTTAACACAAGATCAATAGCAACAACTCAAGGAAGGTCTTACAAAGTTTCCCAAGTACACTTCAATTTGATCTCACAGCATTTCACAAATGAGGAAATGAGACGCCCTTTGTTTGGATGATTTGCCCAGAATCACTCTGTCAATGTTAAGTCAGTGCTACAACCACAGTCCGCCAAAGCCCTGATTCTTTCCAAAATTCTTTACTGTTTCTATGCCCCATTACACTAGGCTACATATAACATACAAAGATACCAAGAGACACTTTTGAGTTAAAAACATGAATGGGATTTCTTCATTTGAAGGAAGAATCTGACTCCTTCAGACCCAGTTATTAATGTCCAGTGATGGACATTGTGCATCTGCTTCAACGGGATGAAAAGAGGAAAGCCCCAGCCCCCTCTCCTTTTACTCTTTGAGTGGGAATGGTAGGTGGAGCAGGGATGGAAGGAAGGAAGTGAGGAAGGTAGAAAGGGAGGGAAGAGGGAGGAAGGGAAGAAAGAGAGAGAAGGTGGGAAGGGAGAAAGAAAGGGAAGAAAGAAAGGTGGAGTAGGGAAGAATTGACATCATGGTTATTTCCATTTTAGGGAATTTTTCTTGGCCAAAAATCCCTATTCCCTCTTCAATTCACCAACCCTTCCATAATTGTTTAAATGAATCACAATGAAATGATGATCTATTTACTCATTTAACAAACCTTGTACAGGAGTTTAAGACACATGCCGTGAACAGAAAGATTACAATCTTAAAGAAGGGATTAAAATTGAAACACAAATAACTATAACACAAAACAGAATGTGATAAAATAATAATGGTGATTATGATATATTATAAAAATACACATTTATGAAGATATAGCTGTGTGCCAGGTACTAGTCTAAGAATATTCTATGTTGTGCATATATGTGAATGTATGTGTGTGCATGTGTGTGTGTGTGTTTTAATCTGCAGAATAATCCTGTGGGATAAATACTGACAATATTCTAGTTTTTAGATTAGATGACTAAGGCTTAGATAAATAACCTATTCAAAGTCAGTCAGCTCTGGGGTGCCTGGGTGACTCAGTGGGTTAAAGCCTCTGCCTTTGCCTCAGGTCATGATCTCAGGTCCTGGTATTGAGCCCTGCATCGGGCTCCCTGCTCAGCAGGGAGCCTGCTTCCCCCCCCCCCCGCCCCCTCTGCCTGCCTCTCTGCCTACTTGTGATCTCTCTGTCAAATAAATAAATAAAATATTTAAAAAAACAAAAAACAAAACCAAAAAACAAAGTCAGCCAGCTCCTAAATAGCCAAATCAGTCTCAAATCCACCTGACTTCAGGGCCCATAGAATCCCACTCAGTGTCTGCGGGAGCTACATTCTGTACTAAGCATCTTCATGCCCTACCTCACTCTTCCCTTCCATTAGGCAGTATGACTGAAGGCATAGACCTGGAACCAGGCTACCAGGTTGAATCTCAGCTCTGCTGCCCCCGGCTCTGTAACACTGGGGAAGCTACTTAACTTCCCTCTGCCTCCATTCTATCTGTAAAAGGGGTCAGGTTTAATGATTAAATGAATTAATATAGAGAGAGTGCTTAGAAGGCTACCCAGCACATAGCACATGCAAGAACTGGACAAGCAAAAACTATTATGATGATATAGATATCATTAGTCTCATTTATCGGCAAGAATACGAAAATGTCCCAAATGAAGTAGCTTGTGCGAGACGTAATATCTGCTCTTTCTATTATGTAAATCAGGTAATGTTTAGTGGGAAGAGTAATCAATTTCAATCTAAAGAAGAAGGTGAAGGGAGTTCAGAGACTAAATAGACACTTTTTTTTCCAAGTAGAGGCAACATGATGAAAACCACTAAAGGGGAGAAAAGATGGGGAATAGTTAGTAGATCCATGGGGCTAGAACATGGGACCTAGGAATGAACAGTCATCTCATGGAAGGCCTAGGATGGCAAGTTGCCAAAGGCTTCCACCAGAGGGGTTGTAACAGAACAAGCAGCCGTGTAAAAGAAAGCTAGAGAACCAGAAATTAGTAAGATATGCCCAGTATGGGGTTTTGTATCGGTAGTGGCACTGAAAATAGGTGGAAAAAATTAGGTAGGTGGAAATTATTTATATATGCATTTACTCAATAAAACTATGGTGAGCACTTACTATGTATTTGGCACTCACTGGGGATAAAATATGTAGAAAGCAAGATCCAATACCAGTCTATGGGGAGACACATAAAAAGTAAAATAGGTAATAGTAGTACAATGATAACTACTATCATTAAATTGATAATAATACAATGATAACTGTGGTAGAATCATGTGGGAGCAGAAACTAACTTAGACAAGAGGGGTCAGAAAGAACTTCTGAAGGAAATGATAGCCAAGTAGTGAGTAGGAGTTAGTAAGAGGAAAGATGCGGGCAGGTTATATTCTAGTCTAGGAAGTGGCCTGTGCAAATGCCCTGAGGCACGATAGATCATGGTTTCTTAGAGTAAATTGGTGGGAGTTAGATAGAGATGGAGATGGTTTGAGATAAGCAACTGGAGCCACACCATCTAAGGCCTTTTAATCAGCATTAGTTAATTTCTGTTTGATCATAGGAACTAAGGGAAGTCATTGAATGGCTTTGTGTAGAAAATCATAAGCTCGCGATTATTATTTAGAAGGACCACTGTTGTGTGGATTGGAGGAGACAAGAGGTGACCTGATGGGTGGATAGAGTTATAGACCAGTCTATAGAAGACAGTGAATTTTATAGGGACATTGTCATAAAAATATAAAAAGGGGGATTTAAAATAAGTTTAGGAGGTAGAACTGACAAGATCTGGTGATGATTGGATGTCGAGGTGAGTGGGAGAACAAGAAAGACCAAGTCGAGTCATCAAGAGTAATGATGCTCTGAGGAGGGAGAAAAAACATGGCAAAGGATATAATCCCTACTGGAAAAGGAAGAAGAGTCAGAGAGGGAGACCAAAGTCAAGGACAGAGAGCATTCCAAGCAGGAAGATGTTGTCCCAGAGTAGTATGCTTTAAAGGGGAGAACAAGAGCACTCAGAAATTTTCACTGGATTTGGATTATTCAGGTGTTTATTCAATGAGTTTGAAAAAGAATGTATTTGATTCCTCCCAGTGCCAAGCAGTCTCTAGTCAGTCCTTTTCCAACTGGTTCCTAGGCATTTCTCTTGCATTCCTAGCTAGCCTGGATTTTCTGCTGGTGCGTCACTCATCCTATAACTTCCAAGAAGTCCTCTGGATCGAGGATCCTCCAAGCCAGCTTTTCCTTTCTTGAGGGTATTCTGGGGACCTGTGTACTCCTGCTGTATTGATCTGTACTTCTCAGTATGTTCCACATATTTCATGCATGCTACTCTAATATCCCCAAATAGATCTCTGACTCCTAAGGGTACAGGGATTAGGCATTTTATACTTACAAAGCTTGCCAGCTTCCCCACACCACTTACACACCTGCCATGGGCCCAGCAGAGTGTCTGCAACCAAGATGGCCCACCCAACTGGCTAGCAACCCTTGCCCTACTGACCAGCTATCTACTATCTACTATCTACTATCCACTTTGCTTCCCTCTCTAGCTGCTGCCAGAGTAACTACCTTGAAATCACAGGTAGCATCATAAGCATTCTCTGCCCAAGTCCCTTCCAGCATCACCTCTATTAAAACCCCACCCCTAACTCTCAGTGTGTATCATAATGGTCCTTTAATATCTGACCCGAAACTTCTCTTCTCCTAGATTATTCATTCAATATCCTTTCAACAAATTCTACTGAAAAACAGGCAGGGAACACAGGGGGATTGAGAAAAGGAAAAACGGCAACTGTTCACATGGGCTATATACTGCTATAGAGAGAAAAGAGTAAATGAATAGGCTTTAATTTCAGGTAGACCTCAGCTATGAAGTCCCTAGAGCAAGATAGGAAAATGAAGAATGATGGGGACCACCTCCTATGAAGGAAGGGAGGGGCATCCCGGGGAAGGAAGCATGAGCAGAGATCCAGATCAGGTGAGGATGAGAACTGTCATAGCTAGAAAGGGGTTAGACAGAGGGAGACATTAGTAAACACCCAGAGGTGTGGCTGGACCTATATTGGTGTTCTCATCCAACTGTATTTTCCAGAATCCCTTGCAGCTATGACTCTGGCTATCACTTCAATTTTGCCAGTAACCTTGACTTTTATGAGATTTGAGAGGTAAAAGTGAGACCATGGTCTCCTTCCTGTGATTTCTGGCTGCCACACTGTCTAGGAAGGACACTGTTTTTCTATATTCATTCTCTGGTGTCCAGTAGCTGCTCTGGAAGTGGGTACTGCTTTCTGGGAACCCCAGTCCATAGCCCAGCTCTCACTAAGTGCCTGTACTTGTTCTTCCTACTGACGCTGTAGGCCTGGGAAACAAACATTGACCTCTTTGCCAGTTCCTGGTGTCTTGCCATGGCTTGTTGCTTCCCCTAAGTCTGCCCACACCCTTGCCCCAGGTCCCTTCACTGAGCCTTCATTACTCTCTGGGGTGTGCCATGTACTTCCAGAGCAGAAGTTAGCCAGAGAGGGGCCCCTGGGGGGCTCAGTCGTTAAGCGTCTGCCTTCATTCAGCTCAGGTCATGGTCTCAAGATCCTGGAATCAAGCCCCGCATCGGACTCCTTCCTCAGCAGGAAGCCTGCTTCTCTCTCTCCCCCTGCTTGTGTTTCCTCTCTCATTGTCTCTCTCTCTCTGTCTAATAAATAAAATTGTAAAAAAAAAGAAGAAGAAGAAGAAGTTAGCCAGAGAAATGCCATGGCCTGACCTGAGGGAAAGACTGAAAACCTTCCGGGTTATGAAGTGATTGGTTCAAAGGAGTAAGGGGCTTTTGAAGAACCAGGGGAAAGGACCATGGCAGGGCCCAGAGAGCATGGAGAGCATGAAGGCTGGCACGGTGGGCAGAGGCCTATCCTGTGAAGCCTGGGCAGCTACACAGATGCAGAGTGACCAGGCCCAGCCAGCAATCAGGTTTGACTCTGAAAGCAAAGCTCTTTCTTGTCGGGCCCCACTATGACCTCCAGGGCCTGCCCTTTTTAATGTTCACTACACTTATATGTCCTTCCCTCCAGAAATCCCACAGTAATAAGTGGGTTAAAGAGTCACCTGGAGAAAGATACCTATGAGCCAGATTCCCCTGACATGGCTGCGATCATGATCTGTCACACTGCCGGGAGAGAAGGGCTCTGAGCCATCCCTACCTGTAATGACTTGCGGGAGGGCACAAGGTTATGAAAGTCCACCATGCCCCAAGAAGCTGGTTTTTGTACCCTTCTTCCTGACGGGCCTCACTGCCTGGGCAGCAAAGTTTCTTTTGCAAGCTATCTATTGCTTTTCCACGGTACCTGCTGCCCACAGCTGTTCCTCTGAAGTGCCGACCAAGAGCTGCGTCTCAGATGTGCTTGCTTTTGTTGTCCCTCAGCTATTAATGCACTTGGGTGGGATGACATATTTCCTCGGACTTAAGAGCAATCAAACTTCCCTGTAACAAAAAGGTTCCCTAGCTGCTCTTAAAGCCTAGACCTTAGCACCATCCACAGGGAACTCAATGAAGTGCCAGGTAGTTGGAGGAGAGCTTTGTATTTGCAGGATGGACACTCTATCATGGACACTTGACAAATCATTGAGGGTTGAGGCACCCAGAATCTCCCAGACAACTCTCTAAACCTGTTGGAACCCCTTCCCTGCACCTGGTCCCATGTGGCTATTTTTGAAAATCTCTCTTTGGCTAAGCTAAAACCTCTGTAATTCAGAATCATTGCCATTTTAAACTCAATTTGAATTATGAAGTCTAAAACTGTGGAATGTTAATGAATGCAGCATATTTCCTTTAAAGGGCATTGAGCTTCTTTCAGTTTGTGATCTGGTGTAAGGAACATGTAGGCATCATGTAAGATCCACACAAGCATTGGAGTTACATGAGGAGCAGGCTCAGGAATTGTCAAATTACCAACACTTACAGGCTATAAGGGCCTTCTCTGCAATCTTGATAATTCTGTTTATCAACACAATGAAGTGCTTGAATAAGCCACACTTGCTGGCCAAATTCTAGCCATCCTTCCAGACCAATTCAAGGTCTACTTCTTCCATCGAGGTGGTCTGTTCTTTTTTTTTTTTTTTTTTAAAGATTTTATTTATTCATTTGACAGAGAGAGATCACAAGAAGGCAGAGAGGCAGGCAGAGAGAGAGGAAGGGAAGCAGGCTCCCTGCTGAGGAGAGAGCCCGACGCGGAACTCGATCCCAGGACCCTGAGATCATGACCTGAGCCGAAGGCAGTGGCTTAACCCACTGAGCCACCCAGGTGCCCCGAGGTGGTCTGTTCTCATGGATCTTCCCAAACAACTTGCCATTAAGTTTATAATCTATTCTACTTATTTTGCTCTGAATTATTAAAATAGTGCCTTGTGGAACTTGAAACATATTAAGGACCCCTTCATTGGGAGATATTTTGAAATTTTATGAGGGTGTTTTGGGTTCTCATAATTACAAAGCAGTGGTAGCATGTGGTGGAAAGAGAACAGGGATTCGAAAAGTTCAGCAATGCTGGAGACATTCCTGAATAGCAGAGAACTGCCTCATCTCCTACATAAACCTTGAGTGTCCCACTGGACACCCAGAGGCTGAATGCATGCCTTGACATGTGGCGAGATTTCACACAAGAGATATGCTTTCCATGATGCCTTGTCACTATCCTACCCCATGTCACAACATCAGGCATTATTCTGACACTACATTTATAAATAAAGATAAGCTCATTTGTGGGAAATAACATGCTTCCTCATTTCTCTACCTCAACAGCCTGTAATTTGAATTGGTACGTTGCCCCTGTTCAGTTAAAGCTATTTCTCTCTCTCTCTCGTTTCATGCACAAGTAAGTCTGGTCTGTTACTAGTTACCTAGTCCTAGAATATATGTGTTTATAACTCTGCCCTTTCATTTAATGTACATCTTGCACAGAACAACTTCTGACCTCACTTTTCTTGAACCCAAATATATTCATTATAAGCAGGTGCAATAATGTGACTATTTCATTGCATCATCTATTGTAGGTGTTTCTAAAAATTTACATTTTGAAGTAGATATTATTTATTTAAAAATACTCACTTTTTACTTCTCATTTATATTATAGTTAGGTCATTATACTGATTTTATTATGTATATAAGTATGTTATAATATCTGCAAATTTCATTTCAATTTGGTAAGTGAGGCATTACAAATTATTTGTTATAAAAGGGAATATTAAATACAATAAGTTTGAGAACCACTGATCTATTACAAGCCCTCATTTTTCAGAGGAAGAAAGTAAGGTACAGAAAAATTAAATGACCGGATCAGCAAAGTTCTGATCTGGAATTTAAACCCTGATCTGACTTTTAGCCCAGTTCTCCTATTTTGTTCTCTAATTTTAGTTGAATAATGAGTAGCCCTCATTTTCAGCAGTAGAATTATACTCATAATCTCCTTGAGAACAGAACCATTTTGTACATTCCTTTTTCTGTAATCATCATAGTGACTAAGACAGCATTAGACATATAGTAGTTACCTAATATATACTTGATATATCAGTTGGATTGAATTGAATTGCATCAAGTTGAAATTAAATTATTCGAATTGAATAGTGAAGTGTTAATGTTTTATGGAAAGTAGTGCCTTCCAATATGAAATAATCAGAGCCATCAGGTCTGAGCTAGTAAGTCACTGTGGACCCCTCCCCCCACCATCCTTCATTTGTTTCCAGGCACTTGCCATGGAACTACATATTTACCTCCTCTCTTCTCACAGCTGAACTTCTTGGCTCTGAGTCCATCCAAAAGAACTACTGGCATTCATCTCTGACTATCCTTTTACTAGCCACATGCCCTGGGATAAAGACTGGGTACAGTGCTGGGTTAGGTGCTCCAGGCCTTCAGATATTTTCAAGAAAAGAGTTAAAAGTCCATTTTTCCTTGTTCATTTTTTTTTTTTTTTAGGTTCTGAATTATTTTTTTTCCTGACTCTTTCCAAATGTGTTAAGAAATCTGGTCTATGATGAGACACTTTGTTGACATGCTACAGGAGCTAATTTTACATGTCAGTGGGAATGCCACCAAAACACTGACTCAAGCCATATTCCAAAAGTATATTAATTGTTCTATCTTCCTCATGAATGTGCATGTGTGTGTGTGTGTATGTGTGTACGTGTGTGTGCACATAAGGGGGAGTGAGAGAAAAGATCATTCCTTTTTAGCTATACCTAATTTAGCTGACAAAATTGAAAATGTGTAGCAAGGAGGTGGGAGGTACATGAAGGAACTTCAAAAGCTATTTGCAAAACAGTAGGGTCATGAGAGTTGTGACCAGATGCATGACCTACAAGGATAAAATTACCTGGGACAATAATAGAAAAATATATGTCATGGGTATAGACACTGCATAAGCAAAGCTAATAAGACATAAATCCTGCTTTCATATATAACACACACACACACACACACCACTGCCATCATCGCCACCACCACCAGCAACACCAATAGCAATAACAAAAGTAAACAAAATAATCCTGCTTATGATATAGATGAAAAAAGTTATGGGATCTTTACTTCCACCTAAATAATCATAAATAAATAAATATTCTAAGCACTATCAGAGGACTGAAGACACAAACTTGAGCAAACCAAGAAAAGAGAGCTCCTAAGGCATTCGCCTTTCCCAAGACCTTCAAAGCCTGGACCACTGAGCTGAATGCAAATTTCCAAAGCACAGAGAGCAGCGAGTAGGACTTGATGGTAGACAAAAGTCATTAATGACTCAAAACTTTCCATTCAGCTATAAAGCAGGGAGAAGTCTCCCATGTATCTGAAAGCTCAGTGATGAATCAGAGCAAATTTCCAGAATCTCATCAGCTGTGAGATCTTAGTTCTTAATGAAAAGAAAACATCCATCCTGTTCTTCAGGTATTCTCTGGTAGGGAACTGAGTGAAACTAAAGGGGTGACAAAGTCTAGACCCTTTTGGGCCCAGGCTAATCCACATCAGGTTGACTTAGCCCTCCTCCTATGGCAAAACAGAAAAACAACAGTGAAGCGTTACAGAAACAAACACTGTTGGCTTCACTTGTTAGTGCTCTTTTGTGTGTTATAAGACACAAAAAGGCAAGAAAATGTTGATCCAAAGTCAAGAAAGGAAACAGTCAATAGAAGCAGTGCCAGAGATGGCCTAGATTTTGGAGTGATATGAATCTAAAATAATTATGGAAAAATGTTAAAGGATATAGTGGAAAGACAAACACATGTGAAGCATGGCAAGGGTCAGAGACGTGAAAGCTACAAAAAAAGAAACAAATGTAAATGCTAGAAATGAAAAATATAGTATCATAAATAAGGACTTTATTAAGTGGATTAGCAGAGTATGGAACACAGAAAAGGAGAGGGCTAATAAACCTAAAGATACATCAACAGTCTAAACTAAAGCACAAAAACAAAGATGAGTGAATGAAAAATAGAAAAGAACATACTAGACCTGTTGTATAATAGCAAATGTTTCAACTTACAAGTAGTCCCAGAGGAAAGAAGGAAGAATGTGGGGCAGCAGAAATACCAGGAACGATAAGCAATAAACTGTTGAAAGACATCAACTCACAGATCTCAGAAGGCCTATAAATCCCAGGCAGGGTAATCACAAAGAAACCATACTTAGGTACACAGTAATCAAACAGCCTAATATAAAAGATAAAAAGCAGATCTAAAAGCAGACAAAAAAAAAAAAGACACAATACATCCTGGGGAACAATGATGAAAAGATGACTAACTTTTCTCTAGAGATACTGTGAACAAGAGGCAGTGGAATGGCATAAAGTGTTTAAAGAAAAAAAAAAGTCAACTTAGAATTCTGGCCAATAAATATGTCTTTCAGTTTTCGTATACTTCTATATAAATATATAATTGTATATGTGAGGCGAACGTGATAACCACTACACTACGGAAACAGACTATATAATTGTATATGTATATGTAAATACATTGTACATCTGCATATTAACATATATACACATATTTTATATTATATATGTATTATATATAAAATATAAATTATATATTACATATTAAATATATATGCAAATCTAAATGTATTTTTTAAAGATTTTATTTATTTATTTGACAGAGATCACAAGTAGGCAGAGAGAGAGAGAGAGAAAGAAATAGAAAGAGAGGGGGAAGCAGGATCCCTACTGAGCAGAGAGCCTGATACAGGGTCAATCCCAGGACCCTGAGATCATGACCTGAGATGAAGGCAAAGGCTTAACCCACTGAGCCACCCAGGCCCCCTAAATGTATTTTAGAAACAAATATATATTTATTCATTATATACATTTCATGTATATAAATACAAAGGGTATGTTCAATGGGTAAAGTTATAAGTTGACATATAAATACACCCTAGATGACATACATAAAAGACTATTATTGACTTTTTAAACAAAAACAATAGCAATCATGGGGTTTATAGCATATATAGTTATAAAATATAGACAACAAGAGCACAGAGGGTTATATGCAATTATACAATTGCAGACTCATCGACTTTTGTAAAATGGTACATGTTATTTTGTGATAATTCCATACACCATTGACAATTTTTTGAGAAAATAATAAATTGCATTAATTTCAAGAAGGGTTAGGTCGGGATTAGCTTCCTCCTGTTTTTGGTGCTATATATATAAACCCCTTATTATATTGTTAAATCCAGGACATATTTTATTTTCTTTTTTCTGACCCAAGAAATAACACTATTCAAAAGTAGAATTCCTCAGATATTCTGTTAACATTGCTAGCACAGACAAACTTACCGTAAAATTCAGAAGTAGCCTGGTGCAAAGCAAAGACTATTAGATTTAGAGTCAGGCAATCTAAATTCTGGCTCTATCACTTGGGCATTGTATGACCTTGGGCATTGTGAGAACTTGGGCATTGTGAGACCTTGGGCATGTAACTTAAATGTTCTGAACTCAGTTTTCTCATCTGCAAAAAGAAGCCAATGATTCCCATTTCACAGTATCATATAGGCTCTAAAGAAAGTGCCAATTCTTCAACCCCCTTCAAGCTCCAAACCTACTTGGTAACCAAGAAAAAGTAGTTCAATTCTGTATGTATTTTTTGACTAGGAACACCTGTAAATTTGATTTTATTTCCTTTATATAAAAGCCAGGGAATGATACCTTGTTTCCAAAAAAGAAGGGAAAAAGGAAAAAAAAATAACATTATTTGAGACTTAAAAACCACATTTGAATGAGCCATAGCAACACAATGACTCAGAAACAAGTACATTTTTCTGCAGATGTTTTTGGAGTTCTCAAGTAGTTGGGGGTCAAATCTGGCAAATTCGTAAGAAGATTCATGAAGTCCTACAAAACCATGAAGTATGTGAAGAAGGAAGGGAGAGGAAACATTCATGCCTGCCTGACTGTACAACCAAGCACAGCAGCAGGGGGCAGCTGGCAGACTTCAGGGGGGCTCCTCCCTGGAAGAGGAGACAGGCAGGCATATTTCTGAGCCCCTGCTCTACCACTTCCTAGACGTATGACTCCATGAAAATCCCTTGACATTCCTGATTTTCAGTTTCTACCACTGTAAAACAATATAATAAAATCCACCTTCCAGGGTTGTTGAAAATAATGCGATCAAGCCTATAAAACAAAGATTGAAAACTAGAAAAGTTTAGATCATATCTGGTTGGCAGATATATTTTATGTTAATATTTAACATATTCTGTAGAAGATGATATAATGTTTCCTATTTTTAAATTATTTGCCAATTATAAAATATTTCAAATTTTAAAAATCTTTATTTCTGTATTCTCTTGAAATATTGAAAGATCTGGTAAACTTTTATCTGTGTTTCCCCAAAAGATTGACCTTCTGTATATATGGCTTATTTTCTCCAGATCTCCTCAGACTCCATCTCTCCTTATGGTCTCACCTGTACTTAAGGCCAGTTTATTTGTATTACCTGCCTGACCCTAAGAAAACTCTTTTCTGCTAGGGGTGTAAAGTGTCTAGATCTACAATTTAGGGTTAATAGATATCCTCTTCCCACTCTGCCTTGAAGGTCCCCTGACCAAATGGGGTTTGGAGAGGAGCACAACTGGTAAGATTATTTCCTTAAGAACCAGACCCTTCTCTTAAATTAGAACCTTAGCCAGTTATCCTCATTTCAAGAACATAAATGAAGAAAGGAAGATCAGTGACATGTTCTTTGCCTAAAGACGTAGACCTATTTCTCAGAATATTTGGGTTAATGCTAGCTACAGAAGGACACCATGATGCATTAAATAAATTTAGAAATCTTTTCCAGGAATCTGGGATCTCTGTGAGACCCCATTTGGATTTGATGTACCTCAGCTGTGGAAGGTAGTAGTATGGATACTGTGCTCTGAAGTTCAGGAGGAGGAAAGGGAAATCAGAGGCAATTTTCCCACAGAGACCATTAAAGTTTACTAGTCCTTGATTCTTGACCAAATCCATCAGTGCAAGTTTTATTAAAGGAAACCACAGTCCTCCTCCAGAAGGCCAGGTAGAGGGGGCAGAGTCTGATTCCACCCACTATATTAGGAGATACAGGGAACTCTGTATTATGAAGAGGGAAAAGGTGGTGGGCTATGTGAGAGGTAGTGTAGGAATGGGATAAGACTCTTTTCAGCAAAAAAAGTTTATTATTGCAAAAAAGAATGAGAATGTGTTGGAGGAGAATGTGTTTGAGAAGAAGTGGGGCAACTGGAAATTCTACAGCTCAGCCTCTAGTTTACTGTGGCAGGTGACAGATGTATAGATCATTCAGGTTATGTGAGAGAGCTACTGGGAGCTAGCAACAGGTTAGTTAAGATGATAAGCATTCATACATCCAGGTCTTCAACACCTGCTATCTATGATTAAAAATTGACTAGAAGCATCTCTTTCCCCAGAGCAGTCAACTATGGACATCACGGACAGCCTGAATGGACATTTGGAGGTGGGAAGCAAGAAATATTGAGTCCAGAAAAGAGCCTTAGTACCCAGTGAGTGTGCTGGGATCATATGAGACCCTGATGGGATAGGATAGTGACCCTCAGCGGGAAGGAATGAGATACAACGTCTTTTAGGAACCTTGTCTTCCACACTTGCAAGTCTCAATGTTACAACTGGAAGAGACTAAGAAGGTAGCTAGTGCAGTCCCTTTTACCCTAGATTTATAGATGAAGAATTGACTTTCCCAAACTCCCATACTGAACTGGAAGAAAAGGTGGTGTTACAACTCTTGGACCCAAGGTCAGTGCCCTTGTGACCCCTGGCAGCCTTCCCAGGATTCCTCCCTGGCCTGGTCTCAACATCCCCAAGCCATAAAAACTTGAGTAAAGAAGAGTTAGAGTTAGAACCCCTGGCCTCGGGGACTCTGATCATCTGACTTGATGAATCTGATTCACTTCTCTTCAGTAGGAGGGTCTTGGCTGAGGTCTGTAGTGGTGGCATTCTCTAATATTACTCTGGAATTCAAGCTTTCCATCTATACATGGAATTTACCTTAATAATAAATCTATCTATGATTTGTTGACAACCTACAATTTGCTAGGCATTGGTATAAAAAAGCCTGCTGAGTGACCATACCCACTTTATAGATGGAAAGACAAAGATGTCTAGTAACCTACCCCAGGTCTTCCCACAAGTAACAAGAGGTGTTCTAGTTTTGCCTGAAAGTGGGGCCCCTGCTCTGAACCCCCTACTCCCTCAGGCACTCTTTTCCTGGTCAACTGATCTCCCCATATCCTGCCACCAGTGATGTGGTGCTTCTATCAATACTGACACTGAGTTCTGTCACCCACACAAGGGATGTTTTTCGTTACTTAAAGGTATCTAGAAAGCTGGCTTCCTCCTCCCTCCCACCAACATGTCCTTGATAGGTCACCACTAATCTCTTTCTCCCCCCTGCCATCATTTCCCTCCAGTTGGCAAATGGCTCTGTCAGCAGCTCTTGGAAGCTCAATACAGGCACCCAATACTTCTTTTCTCTTTCATTCTCAGGCATGTATTATTTTTTGCTCTAAGTTATATGATTATTATAAAGGCAGATCCTCACCTAATGTTTCTATAAAATACTATATGCCTTTAGCAAGAAAGGTGGGAGAGAAAGCCTCATCACCACAAGAGGTAATTTCTGCCTGTGTTGATGTAAAGTCAAGGGGGTGAGGCATTCATTGCTTACACATTCAAGTCTGACCTCGGTTAGTGGGCAAATGGAAGAGAAAATAATTAGTTTCTTTAATGGCTCAGAAATATACCAAAAAGGGGGGATGGGGAGGGCAGTGGTGATTGTTCAAATCAGCAGGTTTGGAGTTTAATTTCTTTGTATTCATTAAGCTTCAAGATCTCTCTGACATGCTTCATTATAATACAGTGGCCCAGCTGGAAGAGACCTATTATTGAGTTACAAAAATGATAAATTAGTGGGACAAAGGTTATTTGTTTCTTGAGTTGCTATTTGAAAATTCTGGGCACAGATTTCTCTATTAAAGGGCAGAAAGGTGAAGATATTTGTTTCCCTCTGTTAGACAGTATTAAGGAGAGAAAGCGGAATGTTTTCCTCAAACTACCCTGACAATGTCACTCAGCAAGTGAGCCTCACTCTTTCACCTCAAGCCCTTCTCGGATTAACGATACTAGGAGAGTTGGCCTGAGCAAACTGAGTCTTGACTCCTCTCATGTTCCTTAGCATCAGAATTTCTGTAAGTTATAGATGAAATAAGAAAATTACAAGTCTTTTTTCTCATACTTCATTTCATCCTTAAAGCAGACAGTGTGGTACAATGGAAAGCACATGTACTGGTGTGCAATCCCAGCCCCCCATCTTGGACTGACACAGCACTTAATGTCTCTGAGCTTTTTCTCCTGCTAACTAGGAATAATAATATTCTGCAAGATGATTGTGATGATTCAAACTTTTGCATGTAGTATGTGCATATCTGTGTACATACTCCTAGATACATATATGCATGTATTATGCACCTATTTCCCAACACTGCACCCACCCCAAAGTAGGCACTCAGGAATTGCACCAGATTTCTAGCTTCACCATGCTCAGCTTTGGTTCTTTAATTATATCCAACTTGAGTCTATGTATAGTACTCGACCATTCCCCTCAAAGCACTGCATTAGAAAGTCATGCATATTTCACTTAGATTTCATGTGGAGAGAAAAAGGAGGTTTTACATGGCGCACAACATAGAACTCTAATGAATTTTCTCATCAGTCATTTCTGGGAAAGCTGCAAATCACAATCCATGTGATTAAAACACCATGGTAATGTGCAGTGCTGGGCCTCCCAGCCTTGCCTCTTGCAGATTCTCCCCCTAAAATTCTTTTCCTGTTGGCTATGGTGTCATGCCACCTTTGGACAGGTACATCTAAAATTATTTCTCTTACACGATCCCATCAGCTTTGGGCTGTACTTTAAAACACCACAAATCAATAATTCACAATTTTCTCAGGGAGACCCCACTGTGGCTCTCACATATTCCTAGGGTATCCTCCCACCCAAGAGGTTTATCAAACGAGAACCTCATATCCCTTAAAGGAAGATGTGGAGTTGCTAGTGGCAGTAGTGATGTGGGAAACAAAGGCAAAGGATATGTAACTTAAAATCTCCTTACAGCTCTTAGCCCACTGACAGACAACTGAAACATGCACAGTGTGACCGCATGGAACTCATGGCTGACTCACCTTTACGTTTAAAAGTAACGGTATCTTGGCAGCAGCTGGCCCCTAAGTTCCTGAAAGCCTTGCTCTCAGGTTCCTTGGATGCTTGTGCCATCCCTAACCCCCACTAATAAAAAAGTACACAGTCACTGCTCACAATCCCAGTGTAACTCTTTCTACCTACAGGTCTTATCCCATGAATAGGAAAGGGGTTAAGGTATAGGCCAGAGAGATAGTACCAAAGATACAAGAATCTCAAGGCCACAAGCTTCCCAGTCAGTTCTCAATAAAAGACTGCCATTAAAAGCCCTCAGTGGCAATCCATTTGGGATCCTTCTCACTCTAGAGGGCTTTTTCTTTTCTTTCTGATCTCACCTTCACTTAATAAACTTTCATTTCACTTTCATTTTACTTTTGTGTCCACAAGTTTCATTCTTTGACTCGGTGAGACAAGAACCTTGCAATCCTACAATAGCAGCATGACAATTACTTAAAAAAAAAAAAAAGAAAAGAAAGAAAGAAAAGAAAAGAAAAGAAAAGCGAAAAAAAAGGAGGGGGAAAAAAGCAGCTTTCCATATGGCTTACTCACACCCACCAGAGATGCAAGGAGCATCTGCTTCAGGAGTGTTTGCTAAAGCTCTGGGATATGGAGAGAATGCTCCCAAAATGAGGTTAAACACTTCCAGAAGGTGCAACAACAACTTCTCAGGGACCAACAGCCTCTGGGCAGAAATGGCCCAAGGCTCATGGCCCCAGGCAATATTAAAGGAGTACTTATCAAAATTGGGACAATAATCAATTCAGCCTCAGAATCAGAAAGCATTGTTGGGGGCACACTTGGTTTACAAAAAGCTTGCTTTGTTGGTGCTTTGAATAAGCTCCAAAGGTGAGAATATGTTTGGAAATGAAAAATTCAGGAATTTCTATATTGTGCAAGGTGTTTCCTGCTGCAAAAGCCTTTTTGCATATTTCATTTCATTTAATTCTCAGCACAGATTTTGAAGTATTACTTATTGTGCCTACTTTATAGATGAACAAAAAGCATTTCGGTAACTGCCAGAGGATATACATCTAATAAGCTATTCCAAGGCCAGTGCCCTTCCCACTCCACCTGTGGT
Source organism: Lutra lutra (assembly GCF_902655055.1). Lineage (NCBI taxonomy): Eukaryota > Metazoa > Chordata > Mammalia > Carnivora > Mustelidae > Lutra > Lutra lutra. Next base: position 43,382,103 of record NC_062279.1, on the reverse strand, counting down.
CTTTTCAGTTACCATCTAATGCTGTGCTACAATTTGACTCATACTTAGCAGCTTAAAATAGCGCCCATTTATTACCTCACAGTTCTGTAGTCAGAAGTCCTGGAAGGCTCAACTGGGTCCTCTGCTCATGGTCTCAACAAGAATGACGTCAAGATGTCAGCGGACTTATGGTTTGTTTGTTTGTTTGTTTGTTTGTTTGTTTTTTCCAAACTCTGGGGGAAAAAACTGTTTCCAACCTCATTCAGTTGAGTGGTGGAACTCAGTTCCTTTGGTGGTAGCACGGTCCCCGGGTCCTGAGAGAAAAGCCTTTGTCTTTCTTTTTTTTTTTTTTTTTTTTTTTTTTTAATTTGAAAGAGTGTTTATTTCTTTTTTTTTTTTTTCAGCATAACAGTATTCATTATTTTTGCACCACACCCAGTGCTCCATGCAATCCGTGCCCTCTACAATACCCACCACCTGGTGCCCCCAACCTCCCACCCCCCACCCCTTCAAAATTCTCAGATCGTTTTTCAGAGTCCATAGTCTCTCATGGTCCACCTCCCCTTCCAATTTCCCTCAACTCCCTTCTCCTCTCCATCTCCCCTTGTCCTCCATGCTATTTGTTATGCTCCACAAATAAGTGAAACCATATGATAATTGACTCTCTCTGCTTGACTTCTTTCACTCAGCATAATCTCTTCCAGTCCCGTCCATGTTGCTACAAAACTTGGGTATTCATCCTTTCTTTTTTCTTTTTTCTTTTTTTTTTACAGCTTTATAAACATATATTTTTATCCCCAGGGGTACATGTCTGCGAATCGCCAGGTTTACACACTTCACAGCACTCACCATAGCACATACCCTCCCCAATATCCATAACCCCACCCCCCCTCTCCCAACCCCGTCCCCCCATCAAACCTCAGTTTGTTTTGTGAGATTAAGAGTCACTTATGGTTTGTCTCCCTCCCAATCCCATCTTGTTTCATTTACTCTTCTCCTACCCCCTCAACCCCCCATGTTGCATCTCCTCTCCCTCATATCAGGGAGATCATATGATAGTTGTCTTTTTCCGATTGACTAATTTCGCTAAGCATGATACCCTCTAGTTCCATCCACGTTGTCGCAAATGGCAAGATTTCATTTCTTTTGATGGCTGCATAGTATTCCATTGTGTATATATACCACATCTTCTTTATCCATTCGTTTGGAGATGGACATCTAGGTTCTTTCCATAGTTTGGCTATTGTAGACATTGCTGCTATAAACATTCGGGTGCACGTGCCCCTTCGGATCACTACGTTTGTATCTTTAGGGTAAATACCCAGCAGTGCAATTGCAGGGTCATAGGGTAGTTCTATTTTCAACATTTTGAGGAACCTCCATGCTGTTTTCCAGAGTGGTTGCACCAGCTTGCATTCCCACCAACAGTGTAGGAGGGTTCCCCTTTCTCCGCATCCTAGCCAGCATCTGTCGCTACCTCTGTTCCTTCTCACGTGACCCTCTCTCTTTTAAATTAGCAATGCTTTGGAGAATGCCTCTGGCAAATTAGCCCTCTCTGTCTTTTTTAGAGGATTCCCATGATAGATCGGGCCCTCCGGGATCATTTCCATATCTTAAGGTCACCCGAAAAGGGACGTAAATTTTGTCTGCAAAATCTTTTCACAGCAACACCTGGATTAGTGTTTGATAACCATGGTGCAGCAGCCCTTGTGGGGGAAGCATCCATAGAATTCTGCCTACAACAGTGACTCTTGATCTTTCCTTAAGAATCACCTGCAGTGCTTGTTGACACTTGGCTCCCCTGTCTGAGCCGCACCCAAATGTATCTTCCTACTTAACAGGCTCCCCTCCCTATTCCTGGCCTTACGTGGTCTTCTGACCATGTTTTGAGAAGCATTGTTCTACACTTAGCTATACCAGTGATCCTTTCTTAAACCCACCTATGTGCCAGGCCTCTTCTATTTCTACAAATTACTAACTTACTTAATCTTCACAACAAACACTAGGAGTTTAACACTCTCATTGGCTCAACTGTATAGGCCCAGACAGATTAAGTAACTTCTTCAATATCACACAGCTAGTAAATGTCAGAGCTGGGATTTCAAGTCAAGCAGGTTGGTTCCAAAATCCTTGTTTCTAACCATTATGCTACACTGTCAGTTAGAACATGCATCTGTTATATGCCCTAAACAAAGTGCACACTAGACTGAGGACCACCTCAGGAGGCCTTTCAGTGCTACTAACATCTGGCATGGAAGGGTATAGAGGAGGATGGCAAGGTGAAATGCTGCAAGAGGGTAGTCAAAAACCACTCTAGGCCATCTCAGATCTACCACCTATCCCTCCTTGAAAAATTCTGCAGTTACATACATCATTTCAGAGAGTTGCTTCAATTAGCTTCTGTCATTGTCGCCATCAAAACTTGGGAATAGAAGATGGCTGGAGAAAAACAGGATGATAGGGAGTGTGCTCAGCCTATAGAAGCCAGGTTTTCTTAGGATAGAAATCCCCCCAACACTGCCCAGAAACTTTAGAGATGGCCACCCATGGTACATAGACCAGAGTATCAACTCAAGAACTGGCTTCTTGTTCTGACAACTGATAGGAATCCAGTGTAACTTGACTACATTGGAATGTCCTCATCCTTCACCCACCAGCTTTCCCATCACTGATGTTACTGGACATCACCTATACCCTTTCACCACAACACAGCAGCAGAATAAAGACTAGACTCTGAGTCACCACTCCACAAAACTACCACCTCCTGCACCCCTTGTTTACAAGCCTCTCTGATTCTCATAGCTATAACATTCAGGTAGCATTTAGTTTACACGGCCTCAGCCATTCTGCTCAATGTGCAGCCTGGGAAATACTAATGATTGACAACAGACCTTTAGCTGAACCCTGCAAACTGGCTCAGACCCAGAGCACAGGTGGCTGGTTCTTTTGTGTGATATCCAGCCAGCACAGGGACCCAAACAACAAGGACCAAAGCCACTGCCCTCCTGACTGTCCATCCCCAAACACCACACATCTTCCCTTTGAAGGTGGTCCACAGAATATTCCACTTGTTACAGATACCCAAAACAAAACAAAACAAAACAAAACAAAACAAAACTGAATAGACTTCCAGGGAAGATGGAGGAGCAGGAGGACTCTAAGCTTACCTTGTCCCATGGATACACTAGGTAACACACAGATCAATGTGAATAACCCAGAAAACGACTCAAAGACTTGAAAAACAGACTCTCCACTAAAGAAATGTCACATCAAAGAGGGTAGGAAGGGAAGAGATGTGGTTGGACACTAAAGAGGACTGTGAGACTGTCTGTGAGAAGGAGGGATGCTTTGGGTGCAGAGAGGGGAGAAGAACAGACTCCACACCGGGCACCATGGGCATGGGAAATCCCCATCTTATTTGGCTTTGAAAACCAAAAGGACATAATTTTGTGAGTTCTTATAATCAGCAGGGCTTAATACCTGAAACATTAAGAAATCAGTGGGCTCAGCTCTAGGAGAATCAGAGAGTAATAAGAAACTGAGTTCTCGGGGCACCTGGGTGGCTCAGTGGGTTAAGCTGCTGCCTTCGGCTCAGGTCATGACCTCAGGGTCCTGGGATCGAGCCCTGCACCGGGCTCTCTGCTCAGCAGGGAGCCTGCTTCCCTCTCTCTCTCTCTCTCTCTCTCTGCCTGCCTCTCTGTCTACTTGTGATCTCTCTCTGTCAAATAAATAAATAAAATCTTAAAAAAAAAAGAAAAAAAAAAGAAACTGAGTTCTCATCCTTGAAGAGACAACACATCAAATAGCCCTGTAATGATACAACACAGAAAGAGCAGTTTGAAAAATACCTAAGGTACACAGGAGGGAGATTTATTTACTAATCTCAGAGTATGGGCTAGAGAGGTAGGGATCCTTGGGTGACATCTCCAGGAACTAAAATGCTGGTGGAAGCCATTTCCCTCCCTGCCTCCCAGCATAGACACACTGACACCTACAGGAACCAGTGTGGTGCCAACACTTGCTACCTAACATACTAACACTGTGCTCCAAGCCCACGTTCTCCTGCAAAAATACCCCTTCCAAGCAGACTTCTGCTCCATGTCTCCTCCCACAGCAGAGCTGCACAAACCTTGCTAACATTGTGCACTCTTCACCCACATTTTCCTGTGGCCCTGCCCCCCACCAATATGTCTTTGTCACAAGTCTATCCAAAGAGGTTCCACAACTCTGGTAAAGTGTAAGTGGCCTGACAGGAACCAGCATTACTCCAAAGTAACTTCTTCCTTGTGGATAAGAGAAAATAACCACACATACCACCCCAACTGCAGTTCCAGCAGGGGGCTCAGGGAAGACATCTGGTCTGACAGTAGACCCCACCCACCAATGAAAGCTTCTCAGAGGACAGCACAGGGAAAGTGTCTGCAGTTTGGTGCTACAGCATCTCTGACAAATGCCTGGTCTGATCAACTCAATCCCAAGGCACTCAGACTAGCTTACTAACAATACAGGAACCAAACCCTGGCCACGACAGGCAAAGAGAGTCATCACAGATGACTGGACTGAAGGCAAAAGTGGTTTAGCCATAACAAGAGGGCACACACAACATACATAGGAGACACATCTGAAGCTCCAGGTTCTGGTGAACAGGGACCTCTTCTTCATAAGGCCACTACTTTCAAGAACAGAAGACATAACTGACTTTCCTAACACAGAGAGACAGACACAGAGAGTTAGACAAAATGAGGAGACTGAGGAATATATCCCAAATGAAAGAATAGGACAAAATCACAACAAGAGACCTAAGTGAAATGTTGAAAAGTAATATGCCTGATACAGAATTTAAAGCAGTGATCATAAAGATACTCACTGGAATTGAGAAAAGAGTGGTGGACATCAGTAAAACACTTAACAAAGAAACAGAAATCATAAAAAAAGAAACAATCAGAGATGAAGAACTCAATAACAAATTAAAATAACACTAGATAGATATTAGACTAGAGAAAGCAGAAGAACAGATCAGTGACCTGGAGGACAGTGTAATAGAAAACAATCAAGCTGAATAAGAGAGAGAAAAAACTAAGAATAATTTTAAAAAAATGAAATAGACTTAGGAAACTCAACAATACCATCAAGCATAATAACATTTGTATTATAGGGATCTCAGAAGGAGAAGAGATTAAAAAAAAAAAAAGGAAAGCAAAAAATTTATTTAAAGAAATAGAGCTGGGGAGGAGGCAAGATGGTGGAGGAGCAGTGGACCCTGTTCCAACTGGTTCCTTGAATTTAACTGGATATCTACCAAACCATTCTGAACACCCACAAAACCAGTCTGAAATGTAAGAATATATATCTGTATCTCTACAATGAGAAAAGCACTGCTTTTTGCAAAGTAGGAAGGGCAGAGTCATGAATCTGTGGTGAGATATCAGAAGATAAACAGAAGGGAGAGGGAGGGCCCCTGTATGGCTCAGTCCTTAAGCATCTGACTTTGGCTGAGGTCATGATCCCAGGGTTCTGGGACTGAGCCCCGCATTGGGCTCCCTGCTCATCAGGGCACCTGCTTCTCCTTCTCCCACTCCCCCTGCTTGTGTTCCCTCTCTTGCCATGTCTCTGTCAAATAAATAAAATCTTAAAAAAATAAGAAGAAGAGGAGGGAGCCTCCATAAGTTGCTCCTGGAAAGTAATACAACACCAAAGCACAAAAGCAGAATCCTTAGACATCTGTTCTAGGGAGAGACATCCCTCTTTGAAAGGGGTTCTGGAAATGAAAAACCAGAATTCTAGGTGGAACACTGTAGTATCTATCAGGATATGAGAAGCTCTGGAGCCAGAGAGGCTTCCTGGACCTGCAGAGTACCTGAGCAGTGGAGTCAGGAAACAGGTTATGGTCAGCGATCCCAGGAACAGTGTCTCAGGTCAGCTTGCCATAAACTGCAAGCCAGGCTGGTTGAAACTTGCTCCTCTCCTGGGCAGCCTGAAAAAATCAGGAGCCTTTGCCAGGGACCAGGCAAAAACTCACAGAGTGGTAGCAGCCAGGACAGGGCTCTAAAGCAGTGCCCACATAGGATCCAGGAACTGTGGGTGTGCATGCAAGCCTGGGGCTACTTGACCTTTTAGATGCGTAAAGGGCAAGGACACTCCTGGGCCCCTGGGACGACCTCTGAGAGAGTCACTGTGGCTCTGTACCATGGGAGGCTGTGGTTTTCAGCAGCACATAAAGAAATGGAGACTGTTTGTCCTAGAGGGTTTAGTGAAGAGAGCAGACTGCAATTTCTCTGCTGTGGGACAAAGGTTTGGATATGGTCATTTTTGCTCTGATCCTTGGAAGACACATAGAAAGCTGCCAGAGAACAAAAACAAAATAAAACCTCTGTTTCCACAGAGCCCATCCAAGGGGGCAGGGCAACTCTGCCCAAGCTGGGTTGCTTGAGAAATAGTGCAGCAGGCCCTTCCTCCAGAAGACAGGTTGGAAGAACAAGAGGATGACAACCCTATGGACCCCATACGACTGTAAAATCCCAATGGCAGGGGAAAATAGTATATTGAACTCCAGATGTGGACTCAATGGTTTGTTTATTTTTTAGATAAAATTCTTTTTCTTTTTATTCTTTCTCTTGTGTTTTTTCTCTATTACTTTTACTTTTTTCTCATCTCAATTAGATGTTTATTATATCAACTTATATTTCATAGTAGCTTTTTAACTTATATTTTCTCATGTCTATATTTTTTATAGATATATACATTATTGTAGTCCTTTTTTCACTGTTCAATTTCACCTTTATATATATATATATACAAGTTTTAGTTTCCTCATAATTTGGGGAAGGAGTTTCCTCTAACAAACAGACTAAAATACACCCAGAAACAATGGAAACACCCTGCTTTGTTCACACTGAGAGGTTATAGCCCCCTTCCCCTCATCTCCTTTAATTTTTTTTTTTTATTTTTTAAATTTTATAAATTTTCTTCTTGTGTTTCATTTTAACTTTGTTTTTTCAGTAGGGGCTTCTGAACATTCTGGATTTTCCTAGGCTGCATTTTCTTGGGTCACAGTTGGTGTTTCCTCATTCACTCAACCATCCGGAATGATGGAATGACTAGGAGGAAAAGCTCTCAGAAAAGAAAAGAAACAGAGACAATGTCATCTGCCACAGAACTGACAGATATGGATATAAGCAAGATGTAAGAGATAGACTTCAGGATAGCAATCATGAAGTCAATAGCTAGGTTTGAAAAAGGCATTAGCAAAAATATAGAAACTCTAAGGTCATAAACGAGATCCAATCAGGCCAAACTAAAAAAATTCTATGAATGAGATGCAGTCTAAATTGGATACTTTATTAGCCAGGGTAAATGAGGCAGAAAGAAGTAGTGATCTAGAAGACAAGCTGATGGAAAAGAAGGAAATGGAGGAAAACAAAGGTAGGCTTCTAGTAGCACATGAGAAAAAGATTGCAGAGATTAATGATGCTGAGAAACATTCCAGCATCAGAATTATTGGGATCCCTGAAGGACTGGAGAGAAAGAGAAGGCTAAAAGATATATTTGAGCAAATTGTAGCCGATAACTTCCCTAATCTGGGGAAGGAAACAAGCATACAACTCCAAGAGACAGAGGGCCCCTCCCAAAATTAATAAAAATAGATCAACACCCTAACATATAATAGTGAAGCTTGCAAATTTTGCACCCAAGGAAACAATCCTGAGAACAGCCAGAAGAGATTCCTTACATATGGGGGGAGGAACATCAGAATAACATTAGACCTGTCCACAGAAACCTGGCAAGTCAGAAAGGGCTGGAGAGACATATGCAGGGTACTAAATGAAAAGAGCATGTAGCCAAGAATACTTTGTCCAGCAAGGCCGACATTCAGAATAGATGGAGAGACAAAGAGCTTTCAGGACAGGCAAAAACTTAAAAAAAAATCCAACCACCAACCCAGCCCTGCAAGAAATAGTAAGGGGTATTCTATTTAAAAAGAGAGACCCTAAGAGTCACATAGACCAGAAAGAAAGAGAAAATCTACAGAAATAGGGGCTTTACAGGCAGTACAATGGCACTAAATTCTTATCTTTCAACAGTCACTCTAAATGTAATGGGGCTAACTGCTCCCATCAAAAGAAACAGGGTTGCAGATTGGATAAAAAAGCAGGACCCATCCATATGTTGTCTACAAGAGACTCATTTTGAACCTAAAGTCACCTTCAGATTGAAAGTGAGGGGATGGAGAACCATCTACTATGCTAATGGACCTCAAAAGAAAGCTCGGGTAGCAATCCTCATATCCAAAAAATTAGATTTTAAATCAAAGACCATAATAAGAGGTGTAGAGGGACACTATATCATACTTAAGGGGTCTATCCAACAAGAAGATCTAACAATTGTAAATATCTATTCCCCCAACATGGGAGCAGCCAATTATATAAACCAATTAATAACCAAAATTAAAAAACATATTAATAACAATGCATGAATAGTAGGAGAACCCAACATTCCACTCACAGCAGTGGACAGATCATCTAAGCAGAAGATCAACAAAGAAATGAGAGCTTTGAATGACACGTTGGACCAGATGGACTTTGTAGTTGTATACAGTTATATTCCATCATGGAATACAATTGTATTCCATCATAAAAAAAAAAAAAAAAAAGACTACTCATTCTTCTCAAGTGCACATGAAACTTTCCCCAGAATAGACCACATATTGGGTCACAAATCAGGTCTCAACTGATACCAAAAGATTGAGATCATTCCCTGCATGTTACCAGACCACAGGGCTTTGAAACTGGAATTCAATCACAAGAAAAAATTTGGAAGGATTTCAAACACATGGAAGTTAAAAAACATCCTGCTAAAGAATGATTGGGTCAACCAGGAAATTAAAGAAGAACTTAATTCATGGAAACTAATGAAAATGAAAACACATTTGTCCAAAAACCTGTGGGATACTGCAAAGGCAGTCCTAAGGGGGAAATAGATAGCCATTCAAGCCTCTCTCAAAATCTTAGAAAAATCCTAAATACACAAACTAATCTTACACCTAAAGGACCTGGAGAAAGAACAGCAAATAAAGCCTAAAACAAGCAGAAGAAAAATAATGAAGACTAGAGCAGAAATCAATGAACTAGAAACCAGAAAAAAAAAACAAAACAAAACAGCAGAACAGATCAACGAAACCAGAAGCTGGTTCCTTGAAAGAATTAATACAATCAATAAACCTCTGGCCAGACTCATCCAAAAGAAAAGAGAAAGGACTCAAATCAATAAAATCATGAATGAAAGGGAAGAGATTATGACTAACACCAAAGAAATAGAAACAATTATTAGACGAGATCGGGTGCGTTCAGGGTGGTATGGCCATAGACAGAAACAATTATTAGAAATTATTACCAGTAACTGTATGTCAACAAATTAAGCAAACTGGAAGAAATGGATGCCTTCTTGGAAACTTATAAACTACCAAGATTGAAACATGAAGAAATAGACAGCCTGAATAGACCAATAACTAATAACAAAATTGAAGCAGTAATCAAAAACATCCCAAAAAATAAGAGTCCAGGGCCAGATGACTTCCCAGGGAAATTTTACCAAACATTTAAAGAAGAAATAATACCTATTCTACTGAAGCTGTTTCAAAAAAACAGAAATAGAAGGAAAACTTCTAAACTCATCCTATGAGGCCAGCATTGCCCTAATCTGAAAACCAGGCAAAGGCCCCACCAAAAAGGAGAATTACAGAACAATTTCCCTGATAAACATGGATGGAAAAATATTAAACAAGATCCTAGTCAATAGTATCCAACAATACATTAAAAGGATTGTCCTTCATGACTAGGTGGAATTTATTCTTGAGATGTAAGGGTGGTTCAAAATTTGCAAGTCAATCAATGTGATAGAGGACATTAATGAAAGAAAAGACAAGAACCATATGATCCTCTCAACTGATATTAAAAAAAAAAGCATTTGACAAAACACAGCATTCTTTCTTGATTAAAACTCTTCAGAGTGTAGGGATAGAAGGAACATAACTCAATATCATAAAAGCCATCTATTAAAAGCCCATAGTGAATATCATTCTCAATGAAGAAAAGCTGGGAACTTTCCACTTAAGGTCAGGAACACAACAAGGATTCCCACTCTCATCATTATTGTTCAACATAGTACTAGAAGTCTCAGCAATTAGGCAATAAAAAGATATAAAAGGCATTCAGATGGGTAAAGAAGAAGTCAAACTCTTTCCCTACACAGATGACATGATACTATACATGGAAAATCCAAAATACTCCACCTCCAAATTACTAGAACTCATAAAGCAATTCAGCAACATGGAAGGATACAAAATCAATGCACAGAAATCAGTTGCATTTCTATACACAAATAATATAACTGAAGAAAAAGAAATCAAGGAATCATTTCCATTTATAATAGCACCTAAAACAAACAAACAAACAAACAAACAAACAAAAAAACCATAAGATACCTAGGAATAAACGTAACCAAAGAGTTGAATGATCTATACTCTAGAAACTACAGAACACTTATGAAAGAAATTGAGGAAGAAACAAAGAGATGGAAAAACATTCCATGCTCATGGATTGGAAGGATAAACATTGTTAAAATGTTTATGCTACCCAAAGCAATCTATACTTTCAATGCCATTCTTATCAAAGTACCATTGGCATTTTTCACAGAGCTGGAATAAACAATCCTAAAATTTGTATGGAACAAGGAAAAAAAAATCACCAGGGGAATGTTGAAAAAGAAAAACAAAGCTGGGGTCTTCACATTGCCGTACTTCAAGCTATATTACAAAGCTGTGATCATCAAGGCAACATGGTATTGATACAAAAACAGACACATAGATAAATAGAACAGGATAGAGACTACAGAAATGCACCCTCAACTCTAATGCCAACTAGTTTTTGACAAATCAATAAAATGGAAAAAGACAGTCTCTTCAATAAATGGTGCTGGGAAAATTGGAGAGCTGCATGAGGAAGAATGAAACTGGATCATTCTCTTACACCATGCACAAAAATAAACTCAAAATGAATGAATACCTCAATGTAAGAGGGGAATCCATCAAAATTCTAGAGGGGAACATGGGCAGTAACATTTTCAACATTGGTCACAGCAACTTCTTGCAAGACATGTCTGCAAAGGCAAGGGAAACAAAAGCAAAAATGAACTTTTGGGACTTCATCAAAATAAAAAGCTTCTACACAAAGTAAAATAGTCAATAAAACTAAGGGGTAACACATGGAATGGGAGAAGATATTTGCAAATGACATTACAGATAAAGGGCTCGTATCCAAGATCTATAAAGAACTTCTCAAACTCAACACCCCCAAAAACAAATAATTCAATCAAAAAATGGGCAGAAGACATGAACAGACCTTTCTCCAAAGAAGATAAACAAATGGCTAACAGACAAGTGAAAAAATGTTCACTAGCCATCAGGGAAATACAAATGAAAACCACAATGATATACTACCTTACACCAGTTAGAATGGCAAAAATTAACAAGTCAAGAAACAACAAAGGTTGCTGAGGATGTGGAGAAACTGGAACCCTCTTACACTATTGGTAGGAATGTAAGCTGGTACAGCTACTCTGGAAAACAGTATGGAGGTCCCTCAAGATGTTAAAAATAGAGCTACCTTATGAACCAGCAATTGCACTACTAGGTATTTACCCCAAATATATAGATGTAGTGAAAAGAAGGGGCATATTCACCCCAATGTTCATAGCAGCAATGTTCATAATAGCCAAACTGTGGAAGTTGCTGAAGTTCCCTTCAAAAGATGAATGGATAAAGAAGATGTGATTCATGTATACAATGGAATATTACTCAGCCTTCACAAGGGATGAATACCCACCATTTGCATTGGTATGGATGGAACTGAAGGGAATTGTGCTAAGTGAAATAAGTCAAGCCAGAGAAAGGTAATTATCATATGGTTTCACTCATATGTGGAACATGAGAATTAGCACAAAGGACCATAGTGGAAGGAAGAGAAAATGGAAGAGGAAGAAATCAGAGAGGGAGACAAATCATGAGAAACTCTGGACTCTGGGAAACAAACTGAGGATTTCGGAAGGGAGAGGGTGGGGAGTTGGGGTAGCCAGGTGATGGGTATTAAGGAGGGCACACATTGTTATGTGCACTGGGTGTTATATGCAACTAATGACTCATTGAACACTACATCAAAAACTAATGATCTGGTATATGTTCACTAGCTGAACATAATTTTAAAAATGAAGTAATGATAGCTAAACTATCATTTAAATTTAAATTCTCCAAATCTGGAGAAGGAAATAGAAATAGAAATCTAGATTTAGGAGACATAGCAAATCCCCTAAAAAATTAACCCAAGGAGGTCCATAATTACCAATACACATAGTAATTAATGACAAAAAGTAGTGATAAAAAGAGAATTTTAAAAGCAGCAAGAGAAAAGAAGACAGTTACATACAAGGGGAAACCCCATAAGGCTATCAGCTGATTTTTCAGCAGAAACTTTACAGTCCAGAAAAGAGTGGCCTGATATATTTAAAGTGCTAAAAGAGCAAAAACCTACAACTAAAAATACTCTATCCATCAAGGCTATTCAGAATTAGAAGGAAGTATAAAGAGTTTTCCAGACAAACAAAATTTAAAGGAATTTATGACCACTAAAAACCAGCCCTATACCAGGAAATGTTAAAGGGGACTCTGAGTGGAAAGTAAAGACTATAAGTAAGAGCAAGAAAAGTAGGAAACTTAAAAACAGCAAAATTAAGCATATCTATAAAAATCAGTTAAAGAACTCACAAAATAAAAGGATGTGAAGTATGACACCATATAACTAAAGCATTGGTGGGGAAAGAAGTAAAGAATGGGTTCAAATGTAAGTGACCATCAACTTCATAAAGACTGCTATATGCATAAGATGTTATATACAAATCACAAATCAAACACTAGTAACAGATATGCAAAAAGTAAAGAGAAAGGAATCCAAGTGTATTACTAAACATAGCCAAATTATAGTGAGAGAAGAGAGCAAGAGAAGAAAGTAACAGAAAAAAATCAGAGAAACAATCATAAAAAGGTAACAAAATGGTAATAAGTACATACCTGTCAATAATTACTTTGAATTAAAATGGACTAAATACTCCAATAGAAAGACATAGGATGAGAGAATGGATGAAAAAACAAGAACCTTCTATCTGCTGCCTATAGGAGACTCATTTTAGACCTAAAGACACTTGTGGATTGAAAATGAGGGGATGGAGAAACATCTATCATAAAAATGGGTGTCAGAAGACATCCATTATATAAGACAAAACAGACTTTAAAACAAAGGCAGACACTAGATAATCATAGAGGGAATAATCCAACAGGATGATACAACAATTACAAATATTTTTGCACCCAACGTGGAAGCACTCAAATACATTAAGAAGCTAGTAATAAACATAAAGGAAGTAAACAAAAGTAATACAATAATAGCAGGGGACTTTAACATGCTATGTACATCAATGGACAGCTCATCTGAACAGAAGATCAATAAGAAACAATGGCTTTGACACTCTGGGAAACAGCATGGAGGTTCCTCAAAAAGTTGAAAATAGAACTACCCTACAACTCAGCAATCACACTACTGGGTATTTACCCTAACGATATGAATGTAGTGATCTGAAGGGGCACATACACCTGAATGTTTAGAGAAATAATGTCCACAATAGCCAAAGTATGGAAAGAACCTAGATGTTCATCAACAGATGAATGGATAAAGAAGATGTGGTATATATATACAATGGAATACTATGCAATCAAAAGAAATGAAATCTTGCCATTTGTAACGACGTGGATGGAACTAAGGGGTATTATGCTGAGTGAAATAAGTCAATCAGAGAAAGACAATTATCATATGATCTCCCTGATATGAAAAATGTGAGAGGCAACATGGGGAGTTTGGGGGGTAGGGAAGGAAAAAATGAAACAAGATAGGTCGGGAGGAAGACAAACCATAAGAGACCCTTAATCTCACAAAACAAATTGAGGGTTGCTGGGGGAAAGGGGGGAGGGAGAGGATGGGTGGGTGGGTTATGGACACTGGGAGGGTATGTGCTATGGTGAGTGCTGTGAAGTGTGTAAGTCTGATGATTCACAGACCTGTACCCCTGGGGCTAATAATACATTATATGTTAATAAAAAATTAAAAAACATTAAAAAAAGAATTTAAAAAAAGAAACAGTGGCTTTGAATGACACATTGGACTAGATGGATCTAACAGATATTTTCACAATGCTAAAATAGCAGAATATACATTCATTTCAACTGCAGATGTAATATTCTCCAGAATAGATCACATATTAGGCCATGAAACAAGTCTCAACAAATTCAAAAAGATTGATGATATATCATGTATCTTTTCCTATCACAAAGCTATGAAACTACAAATCAACCACAAGGTAATATCTGGAAAGAATACAAATACATGGAAGTTAAAAATATGTTACTAAGCAATTAAGGGATCAATCAAGAAATCAAAGAGGAAACCAAATAATACATGAAGACAAATAAAAATTTAAACATAAGTGACCAAAATCTTTAGGATGCAGCAAAAGCTGTTTCAAGTGGGAAGTTTATAGCAATACAAGCTTACCTCAAGAAGTAGGAAAAATCTTGGGGCACCTGAGTGTCTCAGTGGGTTAAGCCTCTGCCTTTGGCTCAGGTCATGATCTCAGGGTCCTCAGATCAAGCCCCACATTGGGCTCTCTGCTTGGCTGGGAGCCTGCCTCCCCCTCTTTCTGCCTGCCTCTCTGTCTACTTGTGATCTCTCTCTATCTCTCTGTCAAATAAATAATAAAATAAATAAAATCTTAAAAAAAGAAGAAGAAAAATCTCAAATAAGGTAACCTTACATCTAAAGGAGCCAGAAAAAAGGACAAACAAAACAAAAACCACTAGAAGGAAGGAAATAATAAAGATTAGAGAATAAATAAACAAAATACATAAACAAACAAACAAACAAATAAATAACACATCAATGACACCAGGAATGAGTTCCTAAAATAAAATAAAAAATGAAAGAGGAGAAACAACAACCAACACTACAAAAATACAAAGGATTATAAGAAAATATCATGAAATATCATATACCAACAAATTGGACAACCTAGAAGAAATGGATAAATTCCCAGAAACAGATAACCTCCCAAAACTGAATCAAGAAGAAATAGAAAATTGAACAGACTGATTACCAACAATGACACTGAATCAGAAAAAACAAAATGAAGCAAAACAAATTTCCCAACAGAAATATCCAAGACCAGATGTTTCTACAGTTGAATTCTACTAATCATTTAAAGAAGAGTTAATATCTATTCTTCCAAACTATTCCAAAAAAATAGAAGAAGAAGGAAAGCTTCTAAATTCATTGTATGAAGCCCAGCATTACCCTGATACCAAAACCATATAAAGACATTACAAAAAATAAAAAAGACAGAGAGAGAACTGCAGAGCAATATCTCTGATGAACATAGATGCAAAACTCTGCAACAAAATATTAACAAATCAAATTCAACAATAAATTTTAAAAAAATAATCTGTCACAATCACATGAGATTTATTCCTGGGATGCAAGGTGACTTAATATTTGTAAATCAATCAATGAAATACATTGCATTAATAAGAGAAAGGATAAAAACCATGTGATCATTTCAATAGGAGCAGAAAAATTATTTGACAAAGTATAATATCCATTTATAATGGAAGCCCTCATCAAAGTTGGTCCACAGGGAGCAAACTTCAACATAATAAGAGCTATATATGAAAAACCCTCACTTAACATCATCTAAATTCAGGAACAAAAAAAAAAAAGATGTCCACCCTCATCACTTTTACCCAACATAGTACTAGAAGTCCTAGCCATAGCAATCAGACAAATAAAAGAAATGAAAAGCATTGAAATTGGTAAAGAAGAATTAACTTTCACTGTTTTCAGATGACATACTATATAATAGAAAACCCTAAAGACTCCATCAAAAAACTCCTAGATCTGATAAATGAATTCAGTAAGGTCACAGGATACAAAATCAAATACAGAAATCCTTGGATTCCTATACTCTAATAATGAAGTAGCAGAAAGGGAAATTAAGAAAACAACCCCGTTTACAACTACACCAGAAAGAATAAAATACCTGGGAATAAATTTAATCGAGGAGGTGAAAGACCAATAGTCTGAAAACTATAAAACACAGATGAAAGAAATTGAAGACAACACAAAGAACTGAAAAGACATTCCATGTTCATGGATTAGAAGAACAAATACTGTTAAAACGTCTATACTAACCAAAGCAATCTATAAATTTAATGCAATTCATACCAAAACATGAACAGCATTTTTCACAGAAGCAGAACAAACAATCCTAAAATTTGTGTGAAACCACAAAAGATCCCGAATAGCCAAAGCAATCCTGAGAAAGAATGAAGCTGGAGGTATCACAATTTCAGACTTCAGGTAATATTATAAAACTATAGTAATCAAAACAATATGGTACTGGGACAAAAGTAGAGACAGATCAATGGATAGAACAAAGAGTCCAGAAATAAACCCATAATTGTATAGTCAATCTGCAATAAAGGAGGCAAGAATATGCAATGGGAAAAAGATAGTCTTCTCAACAAATAGTGTTGGGAAAACTGGACAGCCATGTGAAGAAGAATGAAACCAGACTACTTTTTTATACAATACACAAAAACAAAATGGATGAAGGACCTCGATGTGAAATGTGAAATTATAAAAATCCTAGAGGAGAGCACAGATAGTAATGTCTCTGACATCAGCCATAGCAACATTTTTTAGACATGTCTCTTAAGGCGAGGGAAATAAAAGCAAAAATACACTATTGGGACTACATCAAAATAACGAGGTTCTGCACTGCAAAGGAAACAACCAACAAAACTAAAAGACAACCTACTGAATATGAGAAGTATTTGTAAATGACATACTTGATAAAGGTTAGTATCCTAAATATATAAAGAACTGAGACAACTCAATGACCCAATAAAACGAGTTAATCCAATTAGAAATGAGCAGAAGACATGAATAAATATTTCTCCAAATAAGAAAGACAGACGGCCAACAGACACATGAAAAGATGTTCAACACCACTCATCATCAGAGAAATGCAAATCAGAACCACCATGAGATGTGAGGGCCTATTTAGCCAGAGCGATACCACCTTGGTTGAACAGCCATTTTGTTGTTTATGCAGTAAAACTTAAACTGACCCTCCCCCCACCCTCCAGGGGACTTACTTAAAAGCAAGTCCAGGAAACCAGTAAAATATGGTTGACCAGTCCCTGATAACAGAGCCCAAATACAAGGGCAGGTCAGGTCAAGTGGCGATAACAGCCCGAACGCAGAGATGAGTCGGGCCAGGTGGAGACATCCAATCAGTAGAGCACGCATACTGTCTCCCTAGCTACCAAGGAGTGTGGGCCCTGCCTTTTGGGCGCCAATTCTGACCAAGGAGATAGACTAGTTCAAATAGCTACTATGCAGTGAATTGTAATTCAATTGGCCACCCGTGTGTGACCTAGCATGACTGTGCAGCTTTCTCTGTGTGTTACAATCTCATTGGCCACCTGGGTGTGGCCAGGCTCAACCACATGGTCTTTGCTCTATAAAAGTTAGTCTGTAAGAGGTGGCCCCGAACAGTTGGTTTGATTCTCGATGTTTGGCACAAAATAAAGCTTTGCTTGACCCTCACTTTGTATCAGTCTCATTCCTTTGACCACAGACCTAACAGAGATATCACCTCATGTCTCTCAGAATGGCTTAAATCAAAACCACAAGAAACACAGGGGACATGGAGAAAAAAGAGCCCTCTTGCATTTTTGGTGGGAAGGCAAACCAGTGCAGCCACTGGTGAATACACAAAACAAAACATACACTGCAGCAAACTGGTGCATACACAAACAGTATATGGAGGTTCCCACAAAGTTTTAAAACAGAGCTACCTTATGATCCAGTAATCACACTACTCTAAAAATATAAAAACATAATTCAAAAGGATACAGGCACAGCTAAGTTTATGGCAACATTATTTACAATAGCCAAATTTTGGAAGCAGTACAAGTGTCCATCAATAGGTGAATAAATAAAGAAATATATATATAAATACACACACACGCACACACACATATACTTCTTCTATATATAGTCATTGAAAAAAAGAATGAAATCTTGCCATTTGCAAAAGTAGGTGGATATAGGGAGTATAATGCTAAGCAAAATAACTCAGTCAGAGGAAAACAATTACCATATGATCTCCCTTATATGTGTAATTTAAGAAATAAAACAAAGAAGGAAGAAAAGAAAGAGATAAACCAGAAAACATATTCTAGAGAACAGAGGGTTACCAGAGGGGAGATGGGTGGGGGATAGGTTAGGGGATTAAGAGCACTGGGTGATGTATGGAATTGTTGAATCACTATATTGTATACCTGAAACTAATATAACACTATATATTAACTATATTGGAAATAAAATTTTGAACATTTTGAGAAAACTGAACAGTTTTCAACCCATCATGATATGATAAATGACCTGCTATATTACACAGTCTCTGTAGGGACTCATCTTTAAAGAGGCAAACCCACCATCAAACAATAATTAAACAAGAATCACGGCATTATTTATGTCTCTTGAAGAATGTGAAAGCAGATCTAACTTATAAGCCACAGCAACTCTTTGCAAAGCCCCTTTGACTACTTCCAATTTTGTCACATCCCACAGCTACTCTGCAGCCTTCACACACAGTGTGATTCCTGGCACTCTCCCTAAACCCCCCACCCAGGCTCCCTGTCCTCCCCTCCCTCTCTCTCCTCTCCCACATGGGTCTGCTTAGCCTCTCTTTTATATCCAACCCCTTCTCACTCTCCTCTTCAGGCTAAGTCTCCCCCTCCTACTCCCTTAATTCAGTATCATAGGATCACAGTAGATTCAGTATCACAATCACAATAGATCACAACAGCAAAAACTCTTCTGTGGTGAATAGAAAAAGAGGGCTAAATATGTACCATAGACCCAACTGGCACAGATATGGGCTCTGGGAACATGCACTAGTGTAAGAGTAAGGCCCATTGTCCCATTAATAGGAATGAAAAGAAAAAATCAAAAACCAAAAGGAATACAAATCATGATGTCCTTTTGTGTGTTGTATGAGCACTTTCAGGACTGTTATTCTGCTTGGTTCTTATAGTTTCTTTATGAAATTGTCTTGGCCAAGGTTTTTAATTTACATTTAAAAGAAAAAATGCTAAAGGTCAGGGAGTTAACAACTTATGCACATTTAGTTAATAAGTGGCTAATGGAGACCTCTGTCCTGGTTTTGGCATTCAGACTCCAAGTCATAAAATCATAGAAGTTTGTATCAGAAAGAGATACTACAAATTCTTTTATTTTACTTCCAAGGGTTGCTCAACTACTTAGAGGAAAACAAAATTGTACTAAAGCCTTGAACTCTTGTCATTCCATCAAGTTGCTGCAGATTTAACACCTCTCAGAAAGGAATCTGATAACACTCTGTCTTCTGCAGACCCCATAACAGTAGAGCAAAAATAACTACTTTGGATATTTATGCCTATGGTTTATGACAATTCAAAAATGTGCCTATAAACTCATATATGAATTAATAAAATTATAGCACACAATGACAATTTCTGAGCATTACTTAAACAATCCCCAACCCTGTTGCATTTTCCCGACAGCTCCAATGTCACTCACCAGCCATAGCTATTTAGAAATCATGGATTTGGCGCCTACAATATTTGGTAGCTACGTAACTTATCCCCAGCTTGGGGACAATACAGGTTTAGCTACTCCAACAAAGGCTAAAATGTAGGGAGTTAAATGAAACAGAAGTTATTTCTCCTTTACCAGCAAACCTAGCATAAGAATACAAGGACTGATAGGGCAGATCTACAGGGCTGGTGACACAGGCTCCTTCCATCTCATGGCTCAGTCTCAACCTAAGGCTTCTAAATACAGCCTAAAAAGGCTACTTAAGCTCCCACCAACAGCTACACATTCTAGTCGATGAAAAGAGAAGCATAAAAGGAGGGTGGGCGTGTAAGCAACCCCTCTGTCTAGAGCTACAAGCCACTTCCATGCATTTCTCGGTGACTGTGTAAACCCTTGGGCCGCCCTTAGCTCCAAAGAGAATAAAACATGTAGTTGTTAGTGGGTTGCTAAGACGTTAACATCTATTGCTAAAGAGAGACCCAAAAAATGGGATCAAGTATAAATAAGGAACTTCCAAAGTAACCCATTTAGGCAGAGGGGACGAATGCTCTCAACTAATCTTAGTGAACAAAAGAAAAAAAAGTAATCTTGAGATTCAGGAAAATGACTAGCAAGTAAAAGATATCATAGTCAGGGGTAAAACACAAATAAATTGACAGCCCAAGAAGGGCAGTATCCTGCCTTACAGCCTCCAGTCCTACTGCTCAGTACTTTGCTTTGCTTTGCCCACTTTGATGGCAGGACAACTTCCTGATTCAGCTGCTTCTGCCACTTCAGGATGCTTCAGGAAAGAAGCAGACAAGGTGGCTATGTAGGGAAAAACGCCTGGGCCCCGTTTTGTGTCCTACTTGGAAAAGGCTTGCCTTTACAAAACTTGCAGAAGGAAATATGGCATGGAACTTGCCTTCATCTTCCCCCTTTTTTGCCCCCACCTACATGCACGTGTATACACGTAGGCACAGGCTTAAGTACACATGCATAGACAAATAGGTCACCAGGGATTAACTGAGGTTTATTAATTCTTCATCCACTCTCACCAACTAACTCTCCATAACCCTGCCCATCTGGCAGTGAAAAGATTCCATCTATCTGCTGCTGAGGCACACTCCCCAGGAGGAATTTCTTTCTTGACACATAGAAAGAGGGTATCTATGACCCACAAAACTAGACTACTGCGTGTGTAAAGCCATTTGAACACACTACATATGTACTACACAGGCTCTGTGATGAGTTGAATAGATTACAATTCCTCTTCTTTTTTTTTAAATACAATTTTTTTTTATTTGACAGAGAGAAATCACAAGTAGGCAGAAAGGCAGGCAGAGAGAGAGGAGGAAGCAGGCTCCCCACTGAGCAGACAGCCCGATGTGGGGCTTGAACCCAGGACCTGGGATCATGACCTGAGCCGAAGGCAGCGGCTTAACCCACTGAGCCACCCAGGCGCCCCACAATTCCTCTTCTTTCCAGTGGAGATGACAAAACCTAACCAGGTAGAACACTCCTGGAATTTACAACAATAATCATCTCTCATATTGGTCTGCAGCTTCTGCAGCAAACAGCTGGAAGAGAAAATGTGTGATGATGGAGTTGAGAGAAGAGCAAGTTGGGCCTTGAAAGTCATGTTGAATTTAGTGCCAGAAGAAGTGAGAAGCAGGGAGACCTTTGTAATAATCCAGACAAGGGATGATAGGGACTTAACAAGTGAGGTGAATGTAGGAAGTCAAAGAACAAAGAATGGAGAGATGAAGTTTGGCGCAGACCTCAAGAAGACAAGGCTGTTGACGTTTGTTGAACTGTACTGTGTACAGTGTCCAGGAGTTGAAGGTAAACTAGAGGGTCTGTCTCCAGGGATGGGAATATGTAAATGTGTGAGTGCATAACATTGTGCACTCAAGAGTTAAAATCTAGTGAGCTAGCTGCCCCCAGAGCAAATGTGGTTATATCTAAAAGCCTAATGTTAATGGGAGAAATAAGAAGCAAAATGAGGTCAATAACAAAATACTATTATATAAAGCAAAAGCATATACACACATACAAACTGTTAAAAGGCCAACAGAGTTAGATGTCTATGCAGGTGAGGGAATGGAAGTGAGGGTCAGGGACTGAATGGGAGGAACAAGTAGGAGAGAGAGGCCTTGTACTGAAGGATGCAGGCAGCGCTCAGAACTGAGCTGTAGAGTAACTCAACTCTGCTTTAGCCCAAAAGAGAGATAAATAGTTACCTATATACATACAAGCATGCAAATAATTAAAAAAAAATGCAAGCAGTGGTTTACTGAGCATTATGAAAGATTACATGTAGGTGAAGGGCAGTGGGGGGTGGAGGGGGAAGGGACACCTGGTTCTCACAACTGGGTAATGCACCACTTTTGCTTCCAAACTTGGAGCAGCATGGCCTCTCCCAGCTTCAGTTCCATATACACTTGTCTTGTCCAGGGACCACATTTTCAGGAAATAACCTTTGGAAACAGACTGAGCTAAGTCATAGAAATTTCCAAACCTCAGTTTTCTTCTCTGTAAAAAAAAATAATAATAATATCTACCTCACATAGTGGTCATAGGGCTTCCATGAGCAAATAGAAGTGAAAGCCTGCTAAAGTATGGGCTTAGTAAATAAGATGCCCTTTTCTAATTGCCCTGGATCTGGTACCCCTAGTTTTGGCCAGTGGCCTCTGCTAGGCCAGGAACAGAAGTCAGAGCAGAGCTTTGTAAATAACAGCTCCAGTTTCAGCTCAGCATTGGAAGGTTCTGCCTTTCTGGAGAACAGGAGCAATACTCTGGGCTCAGAGCATACCCTTATTAATCCCTTTCTTGGCCCCTGGGAGAGCTGCATCCAGGCCTGGCTGTGTGCCCATGGTCTAACAGAAAGCCACTCAGAGAGCCTGGGCTCCCTTACACCCAACTCAGCTGCACATTTTCATCTTTTTTATGTGTTTGGGATGTTACACTAATTGTGATGGATGTTCTCTTTGTGCTCACACTGAGGGGCGGATGATGAAGCCATAATGTAAGGTAATATGTCTATTAAAGATTTAAAATAACCCGCCTGCTGGATGATTCCTCACTCTACTGGCAGATTCAAGCTTCTTGGAAAGAAGTTGGTGCTAAATTAGAGAGGGTGAGTGGTGGGAGGGAAGGAGAGGACTCAAGGGATATTCTCCAACTTCGGGAGTACTGTCAGACTGATCTACCTTTTCTTCACTTAATTAAGGAAAATCTGCCGTACCAGCCTTCGGCACTGGCTCTGGATACATATGGATAGTCAGTCAATGACTTTGGGTCCCTGGGACAAGAAAATTTAGGAGCAATATTAACTAGACTTAGTGAACGAACTCATGGTCCTTATGAAGTCATGAATTATTTGTCCTTCTCTCTGATACCCAAACTAGAGTTGGAGCCCTGAGTTATAAGTATGTCATTAGAAGTGGCTTCTAGAGCTGTTTGTCCCCTCAAATTCCAGAGGCAGATAAAACATGAACCAGGTAAACTCAGCTATACCTAGCAAAATTGGAATCGGGAGACCTGGGGGGGGGGGGAGCAGACAGAACTTTGGTGCCTTGTGCATCTGTCTCCCTTCCAGGTGGTCTCTGTTTTACTAAAGAACAAGAGGTGCATGTTCACCCCAGTCAGAACTTTTGGACCACGTGGCTGCAGAAGCCTACTGTTTCACTTAAGGAATGATAGAATGCCAACAGGTGAACTCCTAAGGAGCTCATTGTAGAAGATTGACAACACATACCTTAGTCTTAATGCCACCATTAATCTGTTTTTCCTTCTGGGTTCCAAATTCTTCTGACCATCTGTAAAAGTCTAGCTTCCCCCTATTGTGGTGCATCACTCATTATTTCCTTCACTGCTAACCAGCCCCTGCCCTTTACCACCTCCTTTTGTGCACGTCTGCCTCTTCTTGCCTCACTCAAGCCCCTGCGCAGGGTGCCTGCCTCTCTGCCTCTAATCATGTTTGAACTTCTAAGTAGACATGATGAATGGAAAAAGATAAACAATATCCCACCCTATCTCCTGCGAAGCTAACATCAACAACAAATAAAATTCTTGCTATCGGCAACTTCATGTCACAAACTTTTAAAACTGGTTCCTAAGGAAATCAATAGAATACTTGGGTGTAGTTCATCACAAGTCCTTTTCTCCCAACATCCTCCCCCCACAGGTGACAAGAGACTAACATAGTAAGTTAACAAAATCTCAAGAAAGCAATCCCATTTGGAAAGGAGCAGAATTGAAGTATGAGTAGTCAGTCTAAGACAAAGGTAAAGAAATTGCTCTCAGGAAGGGAATCTTCATCAATTACTGCAAAAAAATAATCACACCTAAGAGTACTGTAGGATGATGATCAACCAGTATATGCAATATTCTATTTGAGACTCATAAAATCCTATGACATCATTAGCTGCCTGGTATACATAAGGAAACCAGGAAAAGTTAACCCTAACCATTTTACAATCACAGGAAGGAAAACCTACTTGGATTTGCCATTTTCTCAGAATTCCAATCTAAATTAGGGGAATGATCTAAAGCACAAGGGTATTTTCCTACCCTTGATCACCATGGTGATCTCCAACATAGGGTATATTTTTTTTAATCTTAGAAGAAAGTCCAGAATCAAATAAGTGGAGTTTATCCAACAAATTTCATACAGCTCCAGCTGAGCTTTTTAATTGACTCTGAACCATCAAGGCACTGAAAAGTAGTATGGACATATATCTCAAATCTGGCTCAGAAGGGAAACCAAAAATGTCTCAATAAGATGGGAAAGATGCTACAAAGAATTTGTCCTCACCTCACTGTGGCAGTCTGAGTTTCCCATACCTGGCACCAGTGAGGGGTACAAAGTGAGCGTACGTGGTCATGGTCTCTGTAGAAACTTATCACAGGAACACCAAGAAAGAAAGCACAGCTACAAAGGACAGAAAAATAACTCAAGTGACGGAAAACCTAACCCAAGGAAACAGAAGAATCCTTGCAAGTCAAGTGCTTCAGGCCATGGAATAACTTGATAACATGAATTCTGTTTTTTTTTTTTTAAGGGGGTTAAAAGCAAAATGTCAAAAGAATAGAATGAGATTAAAAGAGTGATACAAAGTAAGGGAACTGAGCACTTGAAGCAGTTATCATTAGGAACGTCGTCACGAGAGCAGCCAGACACAAAATAGATATGGCTGAAACTTTAATTAAAGCCTTGAAATAAAGTCCTTTTTGAGTGAGTAAAAAGGAAAGGAAAGGGGGAGATGAAATGATCAGATAAAGTGATAGATAACAAGGGCAGTCAAATGATACAACATATGGATAAAAAGTGCTCCTGAAATAGAGAACCCAAAAAATGCAGACAAAAATTATTCCAAGATATTTTTAATGCTGAATTTCCTTAAATGAAGGAAGAAAATCCAGGCTGCCTTCAGACTTCTTCAGAGAAACATCCAGTGCCAGGAAATAAGGGACAATTCCATTTTTAACAGTGAAATCACCAACAAAAGACACAAAAATGTGGAAAATATGGCACTAAATAGACCACAGAAAGAAAATTTATTTACAGTATGACAGTTGAAACAAGAGGGCAGAGCGTTGCCTTGTTTAACCTCAGCTGAGAACATGCGCATCATGTGACTCAAATTTCTCATTGCTCAGTGCATGTCTGTGAATAATCACAAATGTGTAATGAGCATGGGTTTGGGAGTTACAAATACATTTAGCAAGTAGGAGAATATGCAAATTCAGGATCCATATATTCTGTGGATCAACTGTATTCATTGAACACTTCTTATTTCTAGGCAATCTTCTGGGCACTGAGGTCACAACAATGAACAAAAACAGACAACAAAACCTTCTCTCATTGAGCACATGTTCTAGGGAGAGACAAAAAATAGAGGGTAGTGCAATTTTAAAGTTGGCAGTCAGAGTACATCTTAATGAGAGAATAATACTTGAACAACAACAACAACAAAAGGCAAAGAAGGAAAATGTGTCTTACAGCTACCCAGAGGAGGGGGGCACCAGGCAGAGGAAAGAGCCAGTACAAATGTCCAACAGCCTGAAGTATTTGAGGAACAATGAAAAGGCCACTGGGGCTATAGCAGAATGAGAGGAGGGTCATAGGAGACAAGGTCCGAGAGGTAATGGGCGTCAGATTGTTAGCCTTTGTAGGCCATTGTAAGTACATAGGCTCTTACTTGGAGTGAGCTGTGGAGTCATTGGAGTATTTTGAGCCTTTGAGTATAGGAATAGCTCACTCTGGCTGCTGTATTGAGAACAGACTATGAGGGGTAGGTGACAATGTGAGGACAGGGCTATTAGGTGTTTCTTACAAAAATCTAGGCAAGATCAGAGTAGTAGCAGAAGAGTTGGTGAAAAGAGCCCAATGAGGGTTTATTTTAAAAGAAAAGCTAACATGATTTCATGTCATGTAACATGGAGTGTGAGAGACAGGAATCAAGGATGGCATCCAGGATTTTAGCCTGTCCAAATCAAAGAATGAAATCATTATGAGTTTTGGTGAAGAAATGTGTGGACACAAGATCATTTGGACATGTTAAGTTTGCTGTTTCTATTAGGCACCACTGTTGAATAGGCAGTTGTATGGAGTCAGGAGTTAGGGGGAAAGCCTGTGCCAGAGATGGAAGTCATTAGCACATGGATGGGACATAAAGCCATGAGACAGGATGAGATCAGGATGAGTGTAATAGAAAAGAATCAAGGTCCAAGAAGTGAACCTGGAGTCGCTCCAATAATAAGAGATAAGGGAGAAGAGGAGGAAATAGAATAAGAGATTGAAATGTGACCAATAAATCAGGAGTAAAACCAAGTATGTGATGTTTAGGAAGCCAAGAGACAAAAGTGCTCCTAGGAGTAGGAAATGAGCAATTGCGAAGTACTTATTAAAGGCCAAACATTATCAGATTTAGTCATTGATTATGAATTTAGCAACATTGAAGTCATTTTGACCTTAAACAAACATGAATGGTCCTATCGGAGTAGTTGATGGCAAAATCTTGTTTGGCATGGGAATTAAGACAAAACGAGAGGACACAAATGGGAGGTAATGGGTAGAGACAAATATGTTTAGGAATTTGATGTAAGGTGGAACAGAAAAATGAGAGCAGCTATGGATCAAATTATTTTTTAAGATGGGAAGAGTAGTGCATCATGTTATGGTGATAGTTAATAACTCATCAGAGAGGGAAATATGGATGACATAGAGACAGAGGAGAGAATTACCGGAATGATATCTTTCAGTAAGTGAGGGGCAGGGAAAGTTTGTAACACAAGGGACCTTAGAGAGGAACATGGACAGTTCATCTCATTAAATACTTAGGAAGGCAGAGTTTGTAGGTGTAGATGTTGGTATGTGTGTAGATATGGTGGTAGAAGCATATGGATATTCCCCTCTGATTGCTTCAGTTTTATCAATGAAGTGGGAAGCAATGTTGTCAGTTGAGAATACTGATGAAGGAACAGGTGATTGATGATTTTCAGAGGGAGACAAGTATGTGAAAGATAGTATGAATGACAGGGAGCATTGTGGATTAACTAATGGTTTGTAGCCACCAACTGACAGTAAGAGTATCTGCAACTGACAGTAAGAGTATCTGCATGCTTTTATATTTTTCTTTATTTCAGGTTGGCTGCATGGATTTAAGTATAGAGGTAGTGAAGAGTTTGTTTAAGGTCTTAGTTCTCCTAAAACAGTATTAAAATGAGGGGCAAAGAAGTGAGAGTATATGCAGAGATGGTTATAAGGATTATAATAATTTACTTTAAGCCAAGTATATTGGGTAGTATCAAGAGTCTGATGAAGTCAGAGTACTAGAGGGAATGAGCTGGAAAAATAAAAGATGATCTCAGAAAGTAGACTGCATTAGGAAGAACAGGGTAGGGTATAGTCATAAGATCAAGAGGTAAAATACAAGGGAGGATACATTCATTCAAAGAAAGGAAGCCAAGGTCAAGAGTTAAGGGGATTATATATGTGTAAATGGAAATCAACCAGCATTAAGGCAAGGACAGGGTTGGAGAGAGGTACAGTTAACTGCAGAAAGGAAAAACAGTGACTGGTGAACTCTGAAGACAGAAGATTCAATGCCACATGTTTAAAAGAAAGACAAGGGAACCTCTTCAACCTCAGATGCAGCAACTACTTCCTAGAAACATCGCCAAAGGCAAGGGAAGCAAAGGTAAAAATGAACTATTGGGACTTCATCAAGATAATAAGCTTTTGCACAGGAAAGGAAACAGTCAAGAAAACCTAAAGACAAGCAAAAGAATGGGAGAAGATATTTGCAAATAACATATCAGATCAAGGGCTAGTATCCAAAATCTATAAAGTACTTATCAAACTCAACACCCAAAGGACAAATACTCCAATCAGGAAATGGGCAGAGGACATGAACAGGGATTTCTGCAAAGACACCCAAATACCAATAGACACATGAAAAAGTGCTCAGCATAACCTGGCATCAGGGAAATACAAATCAAAACCACTGAGATACCACCTTACAGCAGTCAGAACAGCTAAAATTAACCAGTCAGAAACAACAGGTGTTGGTGAGGATGCGGAGAAAGTGGAACCCTTCTACATCGTTGATGGGAATGTAAGCTGGTGTAGCCACTTGGGAAAACAGTAGGGAGGTTCTGCAAATAGTTGAAAATAGAGCTACACTATGACTCAGCAATTCCATGACGGGGCACGTGCACCTGAATGTTTATAGCAGCATTGTCCACAATAGGCAAACTATGAAAAGAGCCTAGACGTCCATCAACAGATGAATGGATAAAGAAGATGTTGTAAATATATACTATGGAATGTTATACAGCCATCAAAAACCCAAATCTTGGCATTTGCAACAATGTTGATGGAACTAGAGGGTATTATGCTAAATGAAAATAAGTCAATTATCAGGGCGCCTGGGTGGCTCAGTGGGTTTAGCCTCTGCCTCCAGCTCAGGTCAGGATCTCAGGGTCCTGGGATCGAGCCCTGCATTGGGCTCTCTGCTCAGCAGAGACCTGCTTCCCCCTCTGTCTCCGCCTGCTTCTCTGCCTACTTGTGATCTCTGTCAAATAAATAAATAAAATCTTAAAAAAAAAAGAAAGAAAGAAAATAGGTCAATTATCATATGATCTCACTGATATGAGGAATTTGCGAAATAAGACAGAGGATCATAGGGGAAGGGAGAGAAAAATGAAACAAGATGAAACCAGAGAGGGAGGGAAATTATAAGAGACTCTTAATCTCAGGAAACAAACTGAGGGCTGCGGAGGGGAGAGAGAGGCATAGGGTGGCTGGTTGATGGACATTGGGTATGTGCAATGGGGAGTGCTGTGGATTGTGTAAGACTGATGATTCACAGATCTGTACTCCTGAAACAAATAATACATTATATGTTAATTTAATAAATAAATGAATGAAAGACGAGAGAAAACAGACTAGAAGTGACAATGAGAAGGATGAGGCACTTATAACTCATCTCATGCTCAACAGCACAAAAGATGAGGATGAATAAACAGCCACCTCTCAGAGAGTTCCAGAAAAGCAGTGTCCTCAGGAAGGGGGCACATTGTTGTCAGGACAAGAAAGTAAAGAGAGAATTTAGATAAAAGGCTTAGGAAAGAGAGTGTTTTGTGGCTAGTGGATCATGAGTTAGTAGACTGTGTTCATGAGTAGGGGGCAGGGTTGGAGATGGGGAAAGAGACGGTTAAAATGCGGACAGAGAAAAATGGCATTGGGCTTTTTGCAGTGACATACAAAAGCAGGAATCATGATGTTAGCCTGGGTGGGCTCAAGGCAGACAAAGTTCACCTACCCTGTTTGAGCGCAAGAGGGAGTGGTGTTGGAGGCTCCCTCCCAATCCTCATAATGAAGGTGGAAGGTCTGACAAGGCATAACTTACACAGTTTTGTTTTCTTGACATAAAAATGACTAGATAATGATGTGAAGAGGCTCTGCTGAGAGAAGAGGTTTGGATGAGGCAGGATGGGTCAGTGGCATAATAGAATGGAGCATGGTTCACATGGAGGCAGGCAGGCTAGGTGAGCCATGGCAGTGAGGCAGGAGAAGCCTTGGGCAGCCTGGGGTTTCCTGTATGGGAGGAGGGGGAGTCCAAGAGAGGTGTAAGAGGCATGCAGATGTGGAGGGTCAGTCATAGGTTGTCAGATATGGGAGAGACCTTTCAGGTCAGTCATGCTGAAACATTATTGCTCATATGCCACCTAAAGATTTCTACCCATGTTTTTTCATTTCTATGTGTGTCTTACATTTTCACAAATGTTAGCACTATGATTTACTCACTTGAAAGAAGTGAAATTGTTACAGCAAGGTTGAATGTTCCATTTTTTTTTTAAATTCTTCCTATAGGCTAAAAATCACTTGGTGATCTATTTTAAATTATTTTTTTGTGATTGGTTTACTGACACACTTGCTGGCAGTGTTTACTGACAGTTTGATTAGGTTCTTCTTCCTTTTGCTCAAAGCAAAATTGGAAACCACCAGGACCTGAAAAGGATGTGTGCGTGTGTGTGTGTGTGTGTGTGTAAATTTTATTAATTTACTTGTTTATTTTTTAATGATTAGGACCATTCACTTTCTCAATATCTGAGAATAATCACCCAAAGACCGCCAGATTATTAAATGACTATTGGTTATGCCATTACTTTTTCCCCACTTACAGACATGTTGTTTAGCAAGCTACACTCATACAGTTGGGAAAATTGAAAATATTGCTAATTTCAATACATCTTTGACAATACAAGATCTTTCCATAAACTGCTTTTATTTCATCACATCCTTTAAGTTTAGATTTAGCATACTCAGCATCTAGAAATACCAGTCATCACTGTCAAACCAGCAGCCTAATCAGACTCACTTTCTGTCATAAAATGTCTGACTTCATTTTTCGATTCAAATGAGTAGATTAATACACATTTTAGAAATATTATTAAAAATCACTGAGTAATATATTAGAGAATTTTTAAAACAGATTGCTTACTAAAAACAGTCAAATCAAGATTAAACTGGTAGCAAGATAATATAGTCTATTCCTGTGATTTTTTTTTTTTTTTTTGAGAGAGTGAGTGTGGGTGTGTATGCGTGCACCTGAGTGGGTGATGGGGGAGAGATGGGGAGGGAGAGAGTGAGAGGAAGAAAGAGAATCTTAGGTAGGGTCCATGCCCAGCATGGAGCCTGATGGTGGGGACTCCATCTCATGACCCTGAGATCATGACCTCAGCTGAAATCAAGAGTCTACACTTAACTGACTACGACACCCAGGCACCCCTATTTCTATAATTTATAAGAACAATAATAAATCTATACACTGTTTCTTACTACTTAATTTGAAATGATGTAGTGTGATTTGTAGGGGGAAAAAAAAAAAAGAATGTGTTACTTATGAAGCGAAATTATAAAACTCTGGTAGTCCTTTGGTAAATGTCTGTACATGCGTGAGTCGAATTTGCCTTTCAGTTTTTGAAAATCATTAAATAAGAATTATGCATATAACTTCAAAAATAATGCCATTAATTTTGTGAGACATCAAGAACAAGATTTTCCCCATATATTTAATAAAAGAGAAAGGTATATACCTGTAACAACAAATTGGTGTTGCAGCTAGAATATCCTTTTATTTTTTTATTAATCAGAGTTAGAAAATATTAAGCATTTCATAAGAAAAAAATAAACTGAGAACTAAGTAGAATAAATATTTCATGATACAATTTAATAAAATAGGTCTTAACTAGCTTACTGAATAACATACAATGAATTTAAAAGGAACCAGGTGAAGTCTTTTCCACAGGATTTATCATTTGGTAGCCCTTGAAAACATTCCCATTATATTTAATAGAATCTGTGTCACTAACCTTACTGTTTTCAGCTGTTCCAAGGAGCTTTTCTTTGCAGATAATGACACTTCCCAAGTATGAGTATTGAGAATAGCTGAACATAATTGCTTGTGATTAAATTTGTGAAAAAGGAGACATTTTTAGCATTCATATTTCTTACCAATTCTCTCACTGCTTCGCTCTCACCATTTTCTCCCACACAGCAACGCATTCTTTGACAAAAGTCAGGGCTTGGGAGAGGTGAAGCTATTAAACAGAAACTGTCATCATTCCCATTGTCTATGCCCTCCCCAAAGGGGCTAACACCATCTATTTTGATCACTATGCTTCATCCCTAATAGGAAATGTATAAAATCAGGAAGAAGAAGAAGCTGTCCCATGAGTCTCACTTAAGAAAGGAGGTTTGTCTTCCTGGAAGCGTTCACCTCTTAGAATGGTGTCCCAGATCGAAGTTTGGGAAGGATGAATGCATTGGTTTTGTAAAGTAGGAAAGGTTTTTTTTATGTAATGGGCAGTGAGGAAAGAGCAAAGACGATCTAAGCTGGTACCTGGAGACTATGGAGGTCAAGGACAAGAAATTAATTCCCTTAAAACTATCAGTACAGCCACCCCTGGAACTAAAAGCTTAGACTTCCTGATGCCACAACCTCATGCCCAGTCTTCAGAAAATGGGCAAAAAGTGGTTCATGCTGAAGACAGGGATCCATGCAAAGGGAATCCATAATCCTTGGACTTCCAAGTCTTCAAGGTGTGGCTGAAAAGGTGGCAGTGGCCATCTACTGCTGTTGGGATTCAGTAGAAGAGGAAGAAAGAGAATGGAAAACGAATGAGGGAGGAAAGAAGGGGTGTCTGGCTGGCACAGTCGTTAAGCGTCTGCCCTGGTCATGATTCCAGGGTCCTGGGATTGAACCCCATATGGGGCTCCCTGCTCTGTGGGAAGCCTTCTTCTCCCTCTCCCACTCCCCCTGCTCATGTTCCTGCTCTCACTGTCTCTCTCTCTGTCAAATGAATAAATAAAATCTTCAAATAAATAAATAAAAGTGAGAGGAAAAAATAAAGCAAAGAAAGTTTGTGGAGGAAAAAAGGATGGAATTAAAAGTTCAAAATTAGCATCCCAATCTCCTCTCCCTCCTGTTCAAACACTAAGTAGTATATATGCCAGAATCAATAACAAGTGCATAGGAAATGAAGGTAGAGTTCATTGTACTCAAGAACTCACGGGGAAAGGGAACTTTCTAAGCTCCTTCATCTGGGACTCAGACCTCTTGCTGCTTAAGTGGAGATGCTATCTCCGAAGGCATGGGTGCAGGTGCTGCCTTTCTCCAGTGACTTAGAGAGCAAATATGCTGTTCTACTTTGCTTCACCCTGGCCAAACAAACAAGCATTGGCTTGGCATTGTTTTTTAAAAGTCATCTTTAGGGTGCCTGGGTGGCTCAGTGGGTTAAGCCACTGCCTTCGGCTCAGGTCATGATCTCAGGATCCTGGGATCGAGTCCCGCATCGGGCTCTCTGCTCAGCAGGGAGCCTGCTTCC
This sequence comes from Lutra lutra, assembly GCF_902655055.1. NCBI lineage: Eukaryota > Metazoa > Chordata > Mammalia > Carnivora > Mustelidae > Lutra > Lutra lutra. The sequence continues at coordinate 43,348,945 of NC_062279.1, read as the reverse complement.
CTCTCTCTCTCTCTCTGGTTGCCTCTCCATCTACTTGTGATTTCTCTCTCTCAAATAAATAAATAAAATCTTTAAAAAAATAAATAAAAAGATTTAAAAAAAATAAAAGTCATCTTTAAAGATATGATGACATAACATTGTTGATAGCCATCGGTATGTCAGTAAGCATTGCCTGGCTCTTATTTTGATACTTCAAGCTTCCTTCCTGCTACGAAGGAGAAAAGGACCCCGTCTTCAGGGAGGCCGTCTGAGATATAAGGTATGCCACAGAGAGCCCTGGGGATCTTTTGCTTTTGAAAAGAAATAAAATTTTTCCACTGACTATGAGGTGGGGTTTGGGAGTGGAGAGTCAAGGGATAAGTGAGGGGGCTCCATAAGCACATAATTTCAGCCAAACAACAAGCTCCAAGACACTCCGAGCATTTATACCAAAGGTTTGGAGGGGAGACGATTTCCCATGGTTGTCATACTCAAACCGTGGCAGAAGTCAATAGGTAGGCCATAGAGTCCATCAATCAGTGGGACCATATCATGTACCTACTGTTTACCCAGCACTTGGGTGATCTGACGACCAGGAGACCTGGCCAATGCCTCATGGTTACCTAGATCCTCATCCTTAGCTCAATGTGATTTCCAATGATTCTCATGGCCATCATGCCATAGGCACATTTTCTTTTGTATTCTGACTTGTGTGTGTAAGTCAATCTGGGCACATCTGTGTATAAGACTGGTACAAATGGCTATGTGTCAGCATGATTGCATGTAGGCACATGCATCTGTAGGTACAGTTGTTTATATGCGTGTTTGTATCTATGTATGTGTGTATTTATGTTTGTGTGACTGACTGTGACTGTGCTTTTTTGTGCCAATGTGTGTAAGTGTGGTATATGTGTGTGTTTATATATGTGTGTATGCATATGTATATACTTGCCTATGTATCCTGAAGTTCTTCAACCCACCAGATAAACAGACCTTGTACAGTATCTCCTTATCTAGACTGGTTTATCAAGGTTGCTATTAGAGGGATAATTACATTGGTGGCTAAGAACAAAACAGCTACAGTACATCCCTCGGCAAATCTTTCCCCTGCTGCCTATACTTCACTGGTCTTTTCTCAGTGATCACAACAAACCAAACCCTTCACCTCTCACCAGGCAATGCTTCAAGGAAAACTGGGGCTCTCTGGCTCCTCAAACTCACTGTGCAGCATCTCCCCCTGACAAGAATTTTTCCTCTCATACATCATTCAATTAACTTCCTCAGAAGAGAAACCAAGGCTCCTCTCCCTCTTCTACTCACCACTTTTCTCTCTGCTACACTCCCGTTCATCCTTGTTCTCTCCCATATAAGCTGCCATTAACAGATCAACCTATGTAGGCAGGCATGGGACTTGCACAGGCATGAATGCAATGCTGTGTTATTGAACTAATCATATATTCCATTAGTGAGAGAGACAACTGATTTTTTAAAAAGAAGGAAGTATTTGGAGAGGAGGAGTCAAGATGTGGAGAAGTAGCAGGCTGAGACACTTCGGGTAGCGGGAGATCAGCTAACTAGCTTATCTAAGATTTCAACACCTACAAATCCAAAGGGAGATTGAAGAGAAGAAGAACAGCAATCTAGAACAGAAAATCAACACTATCTGAAAGGTAGGACTGGCGGAGAATAGAAGTGAATCCAAAGCGACGGGAAGATAGACCGCGGGGGGGAGGGGCTGGATCACGGGTGAGCGGCGGAGCAACGGAGCACAAAATCAGGACTTTTAAAGTCTGTTCCGCTGAGGGACATCGCTCCAGAGGCTTAACTGGGGTTGAAGCCCGGGCGGGGGTCAGTGCGGCCTCAGGTCCCGCAGGGTCACAGAAGGATCGGGGGTGTCTGAGTGTCGCAGAGCTTAACAGTATTAGAACAGGGAAGCCAGCTACAGAGACAGAGCCAAGGAGTGACTCTCAGCTCGGGGTTGCCTTGAACCGGTCGCAGGCTCGGTCAGCTAGGAGCGCGGCCGGAGGCCAGGGTGATGGGGAAGTCAATTGGGCGCTGTTCTCTGAGGGCGCACTGAGGAGTGGGGCCCTGGGCTCTCGGCTCCTCCGGGCCGGAGACGGGAGGCCACCATCTTCATTCCCGTCTTCCGGAACTCTACGGGAAAGCGCTCAGGGAACAAAGCTCCCGAAAGCAAACCCAGCAACCCGAGCGGATACTCAGACCCGGCCCGGGTAAGGGTGGTGCAACTCCGCCCTGGGGCAAAGACCGCTTGAGAATCACTACAACGGGCCCCCTCCCCCAGAAGATCAACGGGAACCCAGCAAGGACCAAAATTCACCTACAGAGGAGTGCAGTTTCAATACCAAGGAGAGTGGCAGAATTCCAGAGGAGAAGAAAGCAAAGCACAGAGCTCATGGCTTTCTCCCCATGATTTTTTTAGCCTTGCAGTTAATTTATTTTTTTTTTCTTTTTACTTTTTTTTTCTTTTTCTCTTCTTCTGCTAATTTTTTTAACTTTTACCGTTTTTCCCTTTTTTTAACGTTTTTTTTAAAATAGTTATCTAATATATATATACTTTTTTCCTCTTTTTATATTTTTTCTTTATCGGCTTTCTTTTTTAATAGTTTCTTTTTTTTTTCTTCTTTTTTTTTTTCTTTTTTCTTTCTGAACCCCTTTTTTATCCCCTTTTCTCCCCCCTCACCAATTTGGGATCTCTTCTGATTTGGCTCTTAAAGCATATTTGCCTGGGGTTGTTGCCACCTTTTAGTATTTTACTTGCGCCTTCTATACCTTATCTGGACAAAATGCCAAGGCGGAAAAAATTCACAACAAAAAAAAGAACAAGAAGCAGTACCAAAGGCTAGGGACCTAATCAATACAGACATTGGTAATATGTCAGATAAGAGTTCAGAATGACGATTCTCAAGGTTCTAGCCGGGCTTGAAAAAGGCATGGAAGATATTAAAGCAACCCTCTCGGGAGATATAAACAGCCCTTTCTGGAGAAATAAAAGAACTAAAATCTAACCAAGTTGAAATCAAAAAAGCTATTAATGAGGTGCAATCAAAAATGGAGGCTCTCACTGCTAGGATAAATGAGGCAGAAGAAAGAATTAGCCAATATAGAAGACCAAATGATAGAGATAAAGAAGCTGAGCAAAAGAGGGACAAACAGCTACTGGACCACGAGGGGAGAATTTGAGAGATAAGTGACACATAAGACGAAACAACATTAGAATAATTGGGATTTCCAGAAGAAGAGGAAAGAGAGGGGAGCAGAAGGTATGTTGGAGAGAATTATTGGAGAGAATTTCCCCAATATGGCAAAGGGAACAAGCATCAAAATCCAGGAGGTTCAGAGAAGCCCCCTCAAGATCAATAAGAATAGGTCCCACACCCCGTCACCTAATCGTAAAATTTACAAGTCTTAGTGACAAAGAAAAGATCCTGAAAGCAGCCCGGGGAAAAGAAGTCTGTAACGTACAATGGTAAAATATTAGATTGGCAGCAGACTTATCCACAGAGACCTGGCAGGCCAGAAAGAGCTGGCATGATATATTCAGAGTACTAAATGAGAAAAACATGCAGCCAAGAATACTATATCCAGCTAGGCTATCATTGAAAATAGAAGGAGAGATTAAAAGCTTCCAGGACAAACAAAAAATGAAAGAATTTGCAATACCAACGACCAGCTCTACAGGAAATATTGAAAGGGGTCCTCTAAGCAAAGAGAGACCCTAAAAGTAGTAGATCAGAAAGAAACAGAGACAATATACAATAACAGTCACCTTACAGGCAATACAATGGCACTAAATTCATCTCTCTCAATACTTACCCTGAATGTTAGTGGGCTAAATGCCCCAATCAAAAGACACCGGGTATCAGAATGGATAAAAAAAAAAAAAAACCATCTATATGTTGCCTACAAGAAACTCATCTTAAACCCGAAGACACCTCCAGGTTTAAAGTGAGGGGGTGGAAAAGAATTTACCATGCTAATGGACATCAGAAGAAAGCAGGAGTGGCAATCCTTATATCAGATCAATTAGATTTTAAGCCAAAGACTATAATAAGAGATGAGGAAGGACACTATATCATACTCAAAGGAACTGTCCAACAAGAAGATCTAATAATTTTAAATATCTATGCCCCTAACGTGGGAGCAGCCAACTATATAAACCAATTAATAACAAAATCAAAGAAACACATCGACAAGAATACAATAATAGTAGGGGATTTTAACACTCCCCTCACTGAAATGGACAGATCATCCAAACAAAAGATCAACAAGGAAATCAAGGCCTTAAATGACACACTGGACCAGATGGACATCACAGATATATTCAGAACATTTCATCCCAAAGCAACAGAATACACACTCTTCTCTAGTGCACATGGACCATTCTCCAGAAGAGATCACATTCTTGGTCCTAAATCAAGTCTCAACCAGTATCAAAAGATTGGTATCATTCCCTGCATATTTTCAGACCACAATGCTCTGAAGCTAGAACTCAATAACAGGAGGAAATTTGGAAAGAACCCAAATACATGGAGACTAAACAGCATCCTTCTAAAGAATGAATGGGTCAACCAGGAAATTAAAGAAGAATTGAAAAAATTCATGGAAACAAATGATAATGAAAACACAATGGTTCAGAATCTGTGGGACACAACAAAGGCAGTCCTGAGAGGAAAATATATAGCGGTACAAGCCTTTCTCAAGAAACAAGAAAGGTCTCAGGTACACAACCTAACCCTACAGCTAAAGGAGCTGGAAAAAGAACAAGAAAGAAACCCTAAACCCAGCAGGAGAAGAGAAATCATAAAGATTAGAGCAGAATCAATGAAATAGAAACCAAAAAAACAATAGAACAAATCAACGAAACTAGGAGCTGGTTCTTTGAAAGAATTAATAAGATTGATAAACCCCTGGCCAGACTTATCAAAAGAAAAGAGAAAGGACCCAAATAAATAAAATCATGAATGAAAGGGGAGGGATCACAAAGAACACCAAAGAAATACAGACAATTATAAGAACATACTATGAGCAACTCTACGCCAACAAATTTGACAATCTGGAAGAAATGGATGCATTCTTAGAGACATATAAACTACCACAACTGAACCAGGAAGAAATAGAAAGCCTGAACAGACCCATAACTAGTAAGGAGATTGAAACATTCATCAAAAATCTCCAAACAAATAAAAGCCCAGGGCCAGACGGCTTCCCAGGGGAATTCTACCAAACATTTAAAGAAGAACTAATTCCTATTCTCCTGAAATTGTTCCAAAAAATAGAAATGGAAGGAAAACTTCCAAACTCATTTTATGAGGCCAGCATCACCTTGATCCCAAAACCAGACAAGGATCCTATCAAAAAAGAGAACTACAGACCAATATCCTTGATGAACACAGATGCAAAAATTCTCGCCAAAATACTAGCCAATAGGATTCAACAGTACATTAAAATGATTATTCACCACAACCAAGTGGGATTTATTCCAGGGCTGCAAGGTTGGTTCAACATCCACAAATCAATCAATGTGATGCAACACATTAATAAAAGAAAGAACAAGAACCATATGATACTCTCCATAGATGCTGAAAAAGCATTTGACAAAGTACAGCATCCCTTCCTGATCAAAACTCTTCAAAGTGTAGGGATAGAGGGCACATACCTCAATATTATCAAAGCCATCTATGAAAAACCCACCGCAAATATCATTCTCAATGGAGAAAAACTGAAAGCTTTTCCGCTAAGGTCAGGAACACGGCAGGGATGTCCGTTATCACCACTGCTATTCAACATAGTACTAGAAGTCCTAGCCTCAGCAATCAGACAACAAAGGAAATTAAAGGCATCCAAATCGGCAAAGAAGAAGTCAAACTATCAGTCTTCGCAGATGATATGATACTCTATGTGGAAAGCCCAAAAGAATCCACTCCAAAACTGCTTGAACTTGTACAGGAATTCAGTAAAGTGTCAGGATATAAAATCAATGCACAGAAATCAGTTGCATTTCTCTACACCAACAACAAGACAGAAGAAAGAGAAATTAAGGAGTCCATCCCATTTACAATTGCACCCAAAACTATAAGATACCTAGGAATAAACCTAACCAAAGAGACTAAGAATCTATACACAGAAAACTATAAAGTACTCATGAAAGAAATTGAGGAAGACACAAAGAAATGGAAAAATGTTCCATGCTCCTGGATTGGAAGAATAAATATTGTGAAAGTGTCTATGCTACCTAAAGCAATCTACACCTTTAATGCAATTCCTATCAAAGTACCATCCATTTTTTTCAAAGAAATGGAACAATAATCCTAAAATTTATATGGAACCAGAAAAGACCTCGAATAGCCAAAGGAATATTGAAAAAGAAAGCCAAAGTTGGTGGCATCACAATTCCGGACTTCAAGCTCTATTACAAAGCTGTCATCATCAAGACAGCATGGTACTGGCACAAAAACAGACACATAGATCAATGGAACAGAATAGAGAGCCCAGAAATAGACCCTCAACTCTATGGTCAACTCATCTTTGACAAAGCAGGAAAGAATGTCCAATGGAACAAAGACAGCCTCTTCAATAAATGGTGTTGGGAAAATTGGACAGCCACATGCAGAAAAATAAAATTGGATCATTTCCTTACACCACACACGAAAATAGACTCAAAATGGATGAAGGATCTCAATGTGAGAAAGGAATCCATCAAAATCCTTGAGGAGAACACAGGCAGCAACCTCTTCGACCTCAGCCGCAGCAACATCTTCCTAGGAACATCCCCAAAGGCAAGGGAAGCAAGGGCAAAAATGAACTATTGGGATTTTATCAAGATCAAAAGCTTTTGCACAGCAAAGGAAACAGTGAAGAAAACCAAAAGACAACTGACAGAATGGGAGAAGATATTTGCAAATGACATATCAGATAAAGGGCTAGTGTCCAAAATCTATAAAGACTTAGCAAACTCAACACCCAAAGAACAAATAATCCAATCAAGAAAGGGGCAGAGGACATGAACAGACATTTCTGCAAAGAAGACATCCAGATGGCCAGCAGACACATGAAAAAGAGCTCCACATCACTCGGCATCAGGGAAATACAAATCAAAACCACCATGAGATATCACCTCACACCAGTCAGAATGGCTAAAATTAACAAGTCAGGAAATGACAGATGCTGGCGAGGATGCGGAGAAAGGGGAACCCTCCTACACTGTTGGTGGGAATGCAAGCTGGTGCAACCACTCTGGAAAACAGCATGGAGGTTCCTCAAAATGTTGAAAATAGAACTACCCTATGACCCAGCAATTGCACTGCTGGGTATTTACCCTAAAGATACAAAAGTAGTGATCCGAAGGGGCACGTGCACCCGAATGTTTATAGCAGCAATGTCTACAATAGCCAAACTATGGAAAGAACCTAGATGTCCATCTACAGACGAATGGATAAAGAAGATGTGGTATATATACACAATGGAATACTATGCAGCCATCAAAAGAAATGAAATCTTGCCATTTGTGACGACGTGGATGGAACTAGAGGGTATCATGCTTAGCGAAATCAGTCATTCAGAGAAAGACAACTATCATATGATCTCCCTGATATGAGGGAGAGGAGATGCAACATGGGGGGTTGAGGGGGTAGGAGAAGAGTAAATGAAACAAGATGGGATTGGGAGGGAGACAAACCATAAGTGACTCTTAATCTCACAAAACAAACTGAGGTTTGATGGGGGGAGGGGGTTGGGAGAGGGGGGGTGGGGTTATGGATATTGGGGAGGGTATGTGCTATGGTGAGTGCTGTGAAGTGTGTAAACCTGGCGATTCGCAGACCTGTACCCCTGGGGATAAAAATATATGTTTATAAAATTAAAAAAAAAAGAAGGAAGTATTTGATTTCATAATCTGAAGCTATTTGAGCAAGTGAAAATAAGTATTCCCTGGACAGTACTGAAATTTAACTGCAAGTCTTCACTGAAGTCAATGTTGGGGCATCACTACACTTTTGTTATTATCACTCTTTTATATCATCTATGGCAGAAAATTTTATGCCCCTGGCCTTCTGGGTTGAAATTAAGAGGAAGGTAAATAAGGGCTCAAAGTGCTATGAGATTAGAAATGTGTAAAAGGGAGTCGTGAGGTTGGGGAGGAAGGAGGGCAGAGCAGAACTGAGGGAAAGAGGAAAAGCATTATGGTTTTAGGTTAGCTTACAGAGATTTTTAATCAGAGATGAAGAAATGAACTAGTGTTTCTCAACACATATGGCTACATAAAAGGTTTGCTTTACCAAATACTTTTGATTTGGGGGGAAGTCCTTGTCTTGACAGTCCTTCCCCAGCTGTGACATAAAGTCAGGCCCACTGGTGAGAGGTCAGCTGGGCTGCCTCTGATGGGGGGGAGATGGAGAGCATGTGGCTTCCCCCACTACATTCCCCTTGACTTGCAGACTTGCAGTTCTGAGACAAGAATGTGCCTGGACATCACCTAGACATCTTAGGGGCTTATTAAAATGTAAATCCCCAGAACCATCCTCAGAAATTGAGTCAGTAAGTCTGAGTAGGTGTCGGAAGTTACGCAGGGATTCCTATTCTGGTGGTGAACATATGACACCTGGAGAAATGTTGCCTTCCATCGGATAAGAAGAGAGAACTCAGTAACAGTATCCTTAGTGAGGTGGTGGAGCTTTGTCTAGACCTTCAGTGGACAGCCAGCCTGCAGAGCAGGGGCCATGTGGAAGCAGGCTGAGGTTCTGTTCAGAATGTGAGTCCTAAGGTGGGAAAAGCTATAGAGCTACCAGAGGTTCCTCAGTCTTCCAAAGAGGTTATTATCAGCCTTGATGACCAATGAGATTAGGTTAGTCACTCACCTCCCTGAGTCTCAGTTTTATTCATCTATAAAATGAGAACGGCAGTTCTGATATTTTGGGATTGTATTGTCCTGAAATCATTCCTCCTTTTGAAGGTTTTTTTTTTCTTTCTTTTTTCTTTTTTTCAAATACCTCTTTGCTTCTTCCTCTGCCTGGGCTTCTGAAATTGGGAGAAGATCAAGAAACCAAACATTGCAGCTCATTCCCTCTACTAAAACGTTTTTGCTTTTTTTTCTCTCTCTCGTGTGTGAACTCAGGGAAAGCAGATATGAGCAGCTTTGTGGGTAGCCTTAAGCCCTCAACCTGGGGACAGCTTTCAAGGGGTTAAAAGACCGATTCAGAAAGTGGAGGAAAAGAATAAGCCAAACTTTCGTTCTGATTTCTTTTAGACTCTAAGCACCAGTAACTCCAGTTCTAGATGCAGAGTTATATTGTGTGGGAAACTGCAAAGATGCCAAGAGGCCCAATTCGACCACCATGTTACCTGAACTTGCACTGTTCTAGATATTTTCTTTTTGATTTATATATAGCCTCATTTCCCTTATTTCAGAGCAAAATGACCAGCCTAAGTTGGGTAGGTCATCTTTAACCATTGTACTTTCAAATGGATCATTTTACATTTCATATTTAGTCATGTATAACCTCTTCACATAAGCCTATACATGAGAGAAAAGTATGTGAAATGAAAATAATGTAGAAGAATAAAAAGGACACAGGGGCACTTTGCTCAAAATGAAGACTGCAGTTGCTAGAGACAGTGTGCATTGGCTCTGAGCTTCCTTGAAGGAGAAGCGTAAATGGCAACTCATGTACAACATGAGTATTTTAAGATTAGTAGCCATATCCTCCAAGAACTAGAAGTCTTTTGAAGCAATTGTTCGTGGAGCCCCAAACAAGCCAAGTGTACCTGCATGAGAGCCTGCAGGGGACCCATGCAGAGAAGGAGAATAGTCCCTTCTTTCAAGGTACTAATAGGCCTTGTTGTGGTAAAAACACTTACACACAAGGATGAGTGCAAGCACGTTACAAGATACATGTATAAGCATAGAGCGTACACATAGCTGTATGCTAAAGTACAAATTGTTCTGAAAAGGGCAACAAGAGTGCCTGGGTAGTCAGAGGAGGTCTGTGAGGAAGGCTGGTCTTTATCTGGATCCTGTAAAGTCATGTTGCTGGTGACTAGGAGGTCTTTGAAGCTAGGAGAATTCAAAGGAGTTTACAGCGGTTCTGATGAAACTACCCAGGCTGGAGAGAAGAGCTTTTCAGTATCACCATCCCCTGATGGGAATTTTTTATGTGTCACATAAACCAAATGACAGACAAACATTTTGTGTGCTGGCATCTTTTGTTACAGTAGAGAAGTCCTGTGAACCAGGGGTATAAGAGAGTATAGTTTACATGTAATTTGTTTAGGCAATATTTATTAAACACCTACAATGTGCTACATTGTGCTACAGAGTACATGATGATAAACATAAGAGATGTTTACCCTGTCTTTCTGCTTACTTACCATTTGTGGGACAGTCCTATTCACCTTGAGGACAAGGGAATCAGGTCCTCCCTTTGGTAGGAACAGTGTGTGTCTGGGAAACCCAGTTACATTCCTCATAGATTGTCTTGAGAATCCACTGGGCAAATACTTTATTTTAAAAAAAAATTTTTAAAGTGAACATACATACAGAGTGAAGCAAAGGGCTTCTACAACTATAGGCTTTGTAAATTCAAAGAAAATTGAAATAGAAAAATAAGCTACTACACTTACCTACAAGCAGGAGCCAAATATTGCACTACTATTCAATTGTGTAGCTAACTGCACAGACCCCCTCTAAGTATTTGAGCAAATATACATGCAAACATTTATTTCTCCATTTCTTATTTAAATCTCCTTGTGGGTTTTTTTTTCATGTATCTATCTTTCATTAAACTGTAGCATCCTCAAGAGAAGCAAGAGTGTATTTTAGTTCTAATATCTCCCACTGTTGAAAATCTTAGAAGGTGAAGTGACTTAGAGAAACAATCACTAGGTTCCAGTCCTGGGCCTTTCATCAACTAGCTACATGACATTGATAAGTTATTTCACTTCTCTGAGCTCCAGTATTTCTCATCTGAACAGGATTGTTGAGTACATCAGCTCCAATAATAGTACTAGCTGCCATTACTTGAGTTTGTACAATGTGCCAACAGCTTTACATATGTTCTTCCTAATTATCACAGGACTCTGAGAAGAACTAATTCCATTTTGAAAATGAGAATCCTGAGTATCAGAAAACTAAGTAACTTGACCAAGGTCACACAAATACTAAGTGGCTAAGGCTGGACTGCAATAACTCTGAAATCTTGGCTCTTTCTTCTGCAATGTAGAGCCCAAGATTTTCCATCTTGCTTGACATATCCATGGTTACATACTGTCCAATGCCAGACTCCCTCAGAATCCTGTCCCCTACACTACAGGAAGCAAAGGGAACAAGTCAGAATAGGAAGTTCAGGTGTAAAGTGTCAGAACTAGACTTTCCAAAGCCAAAACCATCTCTCCAGACTCTCAGAGAGAGTTTGGCTTTTCCCAGATGGAAGCGAAAATATGCCCCTCTCTCTCCCTGTCTCCTTTCCATATGCAGGCAGGGAATCCCACAAGAATTTCTATCCTTTAGCCCATGTGCTCATCCTGGATCCTTCAGGTGATCTAAGAGCTGTCCAAACAATCTAACTCAATGTACGTGTGGATTTAAGGGAAGCTGGTGGAGGTTAAAGATTATTGCTCCCTATGGACTTAAATTTTAATCAACATCTGGAGATATAGTCATAGTACACACACACACACACACACATCACTTGCAAGCATACACTAGGATGTATTTTCACAGAAGACTGTAATAAGAGATGCAGTCTTAAGGCATTTTGACTTTTTTATTTATTTTTCCTATTATAGAGATCATCTTTCCTGAACCGAGAATCAAAATAAATAGTCCAGCACATAACAGCCATTCAGTCTCATGGCACATGAACAGAATTGTTTGTAATCAAGACATCCCAGAAAACGTGGATATGTGGTTACCCTAATAAATGAGAGTCACATTTGGTTTGTTTGTTTTTCCCTTGGTGGCCTTACTCTGCCCTTTTGCAAAGTTCAAAACCCAAGGGATGTCCCAAGGGCAGTGTTGTCTCTTATCTACACCATCTCTGGCCAAAGCTGTGAATATTCAGAAGATGTCAAATCTGGAAACTGGGATCTAGCCTGAAAAGTTGTTTTTAACCCTTCCTTTTGACAAAGGAAAGGATGGGTTTCCTTTGGTTTTCCTTGCCATGGATTGTTTTTCTCCATTCTGGCCAAGAAGAAAGGTAGTCTTAGGAAAGGAAAGGGTTCTCAGCATGTTCCCTCAGCAGGTACCTCTAGAGTAATGTGCCCCAGGCGTTGGGGCTGGGGTGACTCCAGGCACCAACAAGAAGAAAAAAGCAGCAGAAACACTGCTGTTGCTATGAGTCAGGCAGTAGGAGCCCAAAGTAAGAGACTGAAGCTGCTGGGACAGAGAGAGTTGTGGATGTAGACTGGAGAGTGAATGACTTTGGAAGCAGGCTTAGTGGACCAGTGACAGACTGTAGCCCACTTCAAGCATTGTGTTTGGCAAGTTAAAAGTGTATTCAGCTGCCTGAGAAATCCAGCTTCCCGTTTCAACAAGGACAAGGAAAGCTCTCAGGGCGTTTAGAAATGGATTTTTATGTTGGCAATGGATCCATCCACAAGACATTGAGCATTTGGATGGGCCTAGCTGTGCTTGACATTGCAGAAGTGAAAAAGAAATATAAGTCCAGGGAGATCTGGTCCCTCTTTCAAAGAGCTATGATAAAGTGAAAAGAATGTGGAATTTTAAGTGAGATAAAATGGAATTCAAATACTATACCGGTCATTTACTAATTTCATAAACTTGGCTAGTTACTTGATTTCTATGAATTTTAATTTCCACATTTATTAAGTGAGGAAAACTCCCTCATAAAGTTTTTATGAAGTCTAAATGAGCAACACATGAAAAGGGTCTATCTATTTTGGGGAATTTAGAAGGTGCTCAATAAATGTCAGTTGTAGATGTGGGCCTTTGAAGATCTCTCTACTAGAAACCAACTGTCCCCACAGCTACCATCATACTCAATGGGAAAGACCAGAAGTTTTCCTCTAAGAAACAAGGTGAGGATGCCCACTTACACTACTTGCATTCAACATAGTACTAGAAGTTCTAGCAAGATAAATTAGCAAGAAAATGAATTAAAATTGGAAAAGAAGAAGTAAAATTATCTCTGTTCACAGATATGAGCTTAGATGTAGAAAATCCTAAAATCTACACAAAATATAGACAAAAAATAAAATAAAACAGCAACAAAAAACCTAGAATTGATCAATATATTCAGTAAATTTGCAGTATAGAAAACTAACACAAAAAGTCAATTTTGCATTTCTTTATACTTACAATGAATAATCCTAAAAGGAAATTAAGAAAAACAATTTCATTTACTATAGCATTAAAGAGAATAATATACTTAATATATGTTTTACAAAGGAGGCAAAATATTTGCACACTGAAAACTACAAAGAATTGCTGAAAGAAATTAAGAAGATACCAACAGGTGAAAAGATATTCCATGCTTATGGATTGAAATACTTAATATTGTTAAGATTTTAATACTACCCAAAGCAATCTGTAGATTCAATGTAATTCCTGCGAAAATCCTAATGATGTTTTTAGCAGAAATAGAAAAATTCATGCAAAAATTCATGTGGAGTCTTAAGAGACCCCCAAATAGGCAAAATAATCTTGAAAAAGAATGAAGTTGGAGGCCTCTCAGTTCCTGATTTTAAAATGTACTATGAAGCTACAGTAATAAAAACAGTGTGTTGTTGGCATAAAAACACATATCTAAACTCACAGAATAAAATAAAGAGCCCAGAATAAACCCTCACATATATGGTCAAATGATATGCCAAAAGGCTGCCCAAACCATTCAATGGGTAAATGATGGTCTTCTCAACACATGAAGCAGGAAAAACTGGGTCTCTACCTGCAAAAGAATGAAATTACACCCTTGCCTCATATCACATACAAAAATTAACTCAGAATGGACAAAGAATACGAGCTAAAACTATAAAACTCTTAGAAAAAAAAACATAGGAGAAAAACTTCATGACATTGGCTCTGTCAAGAGTTCTTGGCTATGTCACTGAAAGATAGGTGGCAAATAAAAAAAATGGACTATATCAAAATTAAAAGCTGTGCATTAAAGAATGTAATAAACATAGTAAAGGCAACCCACAGAATAGGAGAAAAATATATATATATATATTCAAAAGAATTGAAAGCAGGGTCTTAAAGAGATTTGCACATTTATGTTCATAGCAGCACTATTCACAGTTGATAAAAGGTGGAAGCAACCCAAGTACACACTCAACAAATTGTGTATACATACAATGGAATATTATTTGGTGTTAACAAGGAAGAAAGCCCTGTCATATGCTACATGCAACATAGTTGAAACTTGAGGACTTTACATTAAGTGAAATAAACCAATCAAAAAAAAAAAAAGAAAGAAAAATATTGTATGATTTCACTTATATGAAGAAGGTAGTAGTCAAATTCATAGTTACAGAAAACAAAATGATGGTTGTCATGGACTAGGAGCAAAGGAGAATGAGGAATTATTATTTAATAGGAACAGGGTCATAGTTTTGCAAGATGAAAAGGGTTCTGGAGAAGAGTCCTGATGATGGTTGCAGAAAAATTTGAACACTTAATGTCACAATGACACTTAAAGTCATTAAGCATAGCTAATGTACACTTCAAAGTGGCCAGAACACTAACTTTTATATTGTATGCATTTAATAAAAATAATATTTTATATATTTATATATTTATATAATATACACATATAATATATTATATACTATGTATGCATTATATATGTTTATAAATAATATATAATATAATATGTAATAAATATTATATATTTATAGAATAATTAATAATAAAATATAGTAATAAAAAGAAAAAATAAATCCCTGTCAATCAGCAAAAGCAAAAGCAATGTAAACACCACAAACACTATGGGGTTTGGAGAGTTGAGAAATATTTGGGGGGGTATAAAACAGTCAGAAAGGGCTTCATGAAGGATTTGTGATTTGGGAACAGGATAAGGAGGTTAGGGGATATTCCAGGAAGACAGAAGAGTATGAGCAAGGGGATATAAGAGAAGGAACAAGGCACAGAGGAGAAAAATAGAAGGGGCCAGCCCCAATATATAAAACAGAGGGTGTAAAGTTGGGAAATAATGGGAAAATAGACAGGATGGGAATGTAGAATCATAGTATAGGCAGTCTTTTTTTTTTTTTAAGTAAGTTTACTTCTTTTTTTTTTAAAGATTTTTATTTATTTATTTATTTGACAGATCACAAGTAGGCAGAGAGGCAAACAGAGAGAGAGAGGAGGAAGCAGGCTCCCTGCTGAGCAGAGAGCCCAATGCGGTACTCGATCCCAGGACCCTGAGATCATGACCTGAGCCGAAGGTAGAGGCTTTAACCCACTGAGCCACCCAGGGGCCCAGTATAGGCAGTCTTAGGGTCACAGTTGTTCAACCAGGCTCCTTGGCTTGGCCCCACCCACTCTAAGTAATGAAGGCCTCAAAGAAAGGTGAGATCACATGTGTGCAAGGCCTATCATAATTCCTGGGAAAGAAGAAGGAGGGGATGGTTAAGGAGAGAGAGGCAAACATGATACACTTGCCACCTAAAGCAGATTGTTTTAACACCTTGTTCCTCTACATAAAAAAGCTATTTTCAGTAATTATAATGCAATGAAATAAATATATTTCATGTATGAATTAAAATTGGGACCCACAAAAAAAATTATTGAATCTCTTCAGATCTCATTCTTTTTACTGTTTTAAGTTATAACTACAAAAATTCAAAGGGGTCATATGGAATGATAGAATTAAAGTGGCTCAAGTTATGTTTCTTTGTCTCTGTAAGCACAATACTATTAATGTTTATTTCTTATCAACTGTTCAAAGACATAACTATGTACTACCACCAACTGTGTCCTGGGAATAAGTTTGAATGATTTGGAACTGTTATAAATTCATTATAAACAGCTATACTCAGTCCACATGTGTCAGGGCCAACTGTACAACTGGGAGTTCTACAAATTAACTTCCATATAAGATGCAATGTTTGTTTAAAGGAAAGTAATAAAAATGTGCTAATTTTAAGTTTATATATGTATTATTATAGCTCAATAGTAATTGTAGTAATTATTTAAAATGTAGGCCAACAAAAGAATCATTGGAGGGAGGAGGATTTTATTACTGACATTGATTAGAATTGCCAGTACATGGTGATAAGAAAATGTTGGCCAACTTTTGTCAATGTTATTATTTTTTAAATTCTCTACAAAACACACAACACACATACACACACACTAATTGCCTATATCCAAGACATACCACTGACACTGTCCACCAATCCCTTGGTATAAACTCAAAAGAAAATCAATTAGATGGTGCAGAGAGGAGTGAGTTAGCACCAGCAGCCAGCTTTCACCATGCAAAGCAGCTTAGTTACACCTCATACTCTTTCAATGACAGAGCGCTTCACTGGCCTTAGGAGTTTCTTCCACTTGAAGTTCTATCAATTCATTCATTATAGTGCATAATTTCCTGGCTAATTCCTGGGCTAATAGCCACAGCAGGAAAGCACACATAGAAAATTCATCTGTTTATGCTTTGATTTCCAAAGCTAATGGTTTATTTAACTAGCAAGTTATTTCTTGGTTACAAGCCCCTAATAGGTTGAAATTGTGTTTGGATTTCATAAATTGAATTTCACAAAGCTTGCATTTCGAAACTGTCAAGTTCAGCACATTCCAACACAAACATTTCTAATCAAGGCATAAGGAATAAGCTTTTATTTGTAAATAAAGCTGCAAACAATCAGCTTTTTGATGAGAAAAGTACTATACACAATAGTTTTACAGATGTCTACTGAGGGCAGAAAATACAAACATGGCTACAATGGAGCTGTAAAACAAGGAGATTTAACTTACTTTGGGGATCAAGGCCACCTATTTCTTTCTTTATTATTTTATTTATTTTCAGCATAACAGTATTCATTATTTTTGCACCACACCCAGTGCTCCATGCAATCCATGCCCTCTCTAATACCCACCACCTGGTTCCCCCAACCTCCCACCCCCCACCGCTTCAAACCCCTCAGATTGTTTTCAGAGGTCCATAGTCTCTTATGGTTCACCTCCCCTTCCATTTCCCTCAACTACCCTTCTCCTCTCTAACTCCTCATGTCCTCCATGCTATTTGCTATGCTCCACAAATAAGTGAAACCATATGATACTTGACTCTCTCTGCTTGACTTATTTCACTCAGCATAATCTCTTCCAGTCCTGTCCATGTTGCTACAAAAGTTGGGTATTCATCCTTTCTGATGGAGGCATAATACTCCATAGTGTATATGGACCACATCTTCCTTATCCATTCGTCCGTTGAAGGGCATCTTGTTTCTTTCCACAGTTTGGCGACCGTGGCCATTGCTGCTATAAACATTGGGGTACAGATGGCCCTTCTTTTCACTACATCTGTATCTTTGGGGTAAATACCCAGTAGTGCAATTGCAGGGTCATAGGGAAGCTCTATTTTGAATTTCTTGAGGAATCTCCACACTGTTCTCCAAAGAGGCTGCACCAACTTGCATTCCCACTAACAGTGTAAGAGGGTTCCCCTTTCTCCACATGACCTTCAACACATGTTGTTTCCTGTCTTGCTAATTTTGAGGGGCACCTATTTCTTAAAGGAAATGCTATCTAAAGCTGAGATATGAATCTTGGGTAGGATATTAGGCAGGTGAAAGGGATAGTAAGAGTGAAGGGAGTAACAAAAGTAAAGAACATGACATACTTGAGGGAGATACAGAATTCTACTATGAGTAGGGATGGATATCAAGAGGAGAAGTTTTAGATGATGTTAAAGAGATGAGCTGAAGATTGAGGTAATACTTGAATTAGGTCTTGAATGACAAATTATATATATATATATATATATAGAAAAGGAGGAAAAATATTTCAGGATGAAAGAGAGCTTCATGTACAAAGATGTGTGTCCATGACATGTTTTGGTAAGAACAGGTGGTTTGGCATCAGTGGAATGTTTAGTGCAATGAATAAAGATGAAGATAGATAAATAGGCAAAGATCAGATCATAAAGCATCTTGAAAGACACATTCTGAAGTTTGACTTTGCAGTGCTGGGAAAGGGAGGGATTGGAAGGCTTAGGTCAGGGAAAATTTATAAATGAATCTTTGCTTCAAGAAACTGACGCTGGTGGTAGTAGAAAGGGCAGTTTCAAACCAGTTGGAAGTCTGCTACAATATACAGGAAAATGACGGTTAAGGTTGAAGCTATAGTAGTATCAGTGCAGATGAAGGGACAGGAAAAATGTGAGAAAACTTTAAGAGCTGGAATTGATACAACTTAATGACTCATTCTTTGGTTGGAAGGGATGAAGTGTGAAAACAAGGATCATGCCTCAGAGGCTGGGGCTTGAATGACTATGACCTTTCATCAGAAAAAGCATACACTGGAACAGAAGTAGTTCAGTATTAAACATTTTTATGTGGGTGGGTTTGGGGCCAGGCAATAGGCTATTGGGAGTGCTCAAGAGAAAACTCCTTCAAAAGAAAGTTGTGATGAAAATCCTCAGGGAATATACAGATTAAGAAGCAAGGAAAAACCAGCAAATGACTCAGAAAGAAGCCCTTTGCACACAGTGAGAAGAGGAGATACTTAAGCCAGCTGACAGGAAGAGGGAGAAGATGAGTATGTAGATACAACACAAAGCCAAAGGAGAAGATAGTTTCATTATAGAAGTGCCAGCTAGAGGTACAAATAAGAGATCAAATGGGATGAAGAAAGAGGAGGATTTGGAAATTAGGGAAGAGGTCAGAGATCTTTGATGGACTGGCTTCAGGTGTCTGAACCTTTAGAGAACCTTTAGAGAAAGTTAGGGGCTCACAGAAGCGGGGTCCCATAATGAGACGAAACCAACCAAATTGAAACCTGGAATGAGCAAAAGAAAGAAAGCTATGAGTGAAGAGTGGGATATTTTCACATTGCAAAGGTAGAACTTATCAACATGTGGTCATGGGAGGGCATTGTGGCAGGGCAGTTGGGAGGTCAGTCACTGAATTGAGGCCAGGAAATTGCCAACACAAGCACTGTCATCATTCAAAACTGAAAGCAAATAGTGTGGAGAGTACTAGTCTTGGACAATTATTATCACCCTTGAATAATGAGAAGAATTAAGCCTGAAGTTTGATGGAGTGGTGAGAAGAAGTGGGGCAAATTGTGACTGAAAACATGCATCCCTGAAGAAGGGAAGCCGGTGTAAGGAGTAAACCTTTCCAGTGGTGGGGACTTTGGGACCAAGGTCTCAAAAGGGTGAACAGGTTTCACCTGAAAGCCTGCAAGCACAGTGGTATTATCAGGGACAATGTCTAATTTTATTTTAGGAGAGATTATAAATATTTTTAATATTTTAATTTTATTATGAAACAAAGTTCCACAAGGAACAGAAAGAAGAACTGATAGAGGTCAAAAGTTCAAGAAAAAGCAAGCCAAAGAGGAAGATGGCAAATGAGTGAACTAAGGAAATTTTATCTTGGTCAAAGCCAAACAAGGCCAGGATGAGGGGATAAATAGAAACAGCTTCAATTCACACCTTCAGATGAAAATCTGTCATAAATTGTTTCATTGCTGGAAGCTCATGAACTTTCCAGGTGTGGAATCTGTGGCCCAATTTCTGAAATTTCTCTTTCTCAGCCTGCAGTGAGTTGAGACACAGAGGTAATTCACACATTTGCTAAGTGTTTATCCTTGCCATGAGAAGCAAGCTGCATTCAATTACTGGCATGCCGTACCTTTATGACCATAGAACATATGTATCATGGACATCGCTCTGTACATACCAGGCTCATGCTCTACTCCATAAGCGTATTTTTACATCCAGTTGTAATTCATGTTAACATTTTACACAGATGTGAGTTTTCATAGTCAATTTGAACAGCAAAATTGCTGTAAAAATTATAGATAGGATGAACACAGCTTCAAGATTTTTGGCCAACAAATGTGACTGAAACCACATTATCCCTTCCCTTTGTTTAACCTAAATGAAAAGATATTTTGACATTTCAGTGAGCTGCTCTCATTTTATAAAAAAATTAATCTGGGTATTTTTTTCCCATTCTCTCAACATTGGGTGAGTTCCATTTCTCTTTCTGATTTCATTAGCTGCCAGAGCACAAAAAAAAAACCCTTTCATTTTCCTTTCAAACCACCCACTTGGTATCTTTTATGCTTCAGCAATCCACATACAGATCACTCCCTCAGCATGGCTGCCTCATTAAGAAACACAGAGAGAAGGACTTCGAGCCTCACCTCCCATAGGAAGCATCAAAATAGTCACACAGCCAGTCCCCTGGGTTTGCAAGGAAAATGGCTTTACCCCAGCCCTGCCTCCACAGAGCAGCCCTCTCATAGTGGTTGAAGCATGTCCAACATGTCAGAATCTACTTGGACTCACTGGCAAGGCCCTCAGAGAAACAGCAGGTGGGGAGCAGGGGAGAGAAAGTCAGGGTAGATAACCGGAACCTCATTATTGTCATCATTTGCAAGCTTGGCCTGCTTCATCTTTCCTTAATGAAGTATGAAATGGGAGACACACCATCCCCTGTTAATCAGGATAGCCCTTGGTCTGCATGGCATCATACCCAGTGCCGAGGGCCTGCATCTCAGGTCAGTGTGAGCATCAGAGATGGTCTGAATTGAAACTTGGGGAGATGATGGAGGTGAGGGCCTCCTTGGCACAGTACCTGTGTATAAGACTATCTTCAGGCTCTTCACAATTATCTCAGGGAGTGGATCCCATCACAATCAGAAGGGCTTTTTTTTTTTAGATTTTATTTATTTATTCGTTTGTTTGTTTATTTGTTTTTGACAGTGAGAGACACAGTGAGAGAGCAAACACAAGCAGAGGGAGTGGGAGAGGGAGAAGCAAACTTCCAGTGGAGCAGGAAGCCTGATGTGGGACTTGATCCCAGAACTCCAGGACCATGAACCAAGCTGAAGGCAGACACTTAATGACTGAGCCACCCAGGCACCCCAGAAGGACTTTCAACCCTATTGAGGCTGCATGATGCCTGAAATTATAACAGGGTAAAGGCACTGGGGTTCCCCAGCTTAAAAGCATGTATGTGAAACTCTAAACCTGACAAAGATGACATGAACATCAAATGGGATAGAATTTTACTATTAAGGTAGAAAAATTATAGTCTAGGAGCTGTGGCAGGACTTTGGAGATTTTTTTATGGTTGAAGACAGGGTTCCCAATGAAACTGCCTGGAGTTTGGAATGAAGCAGAAATGAGTCAAGTTCTGGTTTCCTGATTTCCTGACTATGAAAGCTTGGGCTAGTTATTTAACCTCTCTAAACCTCTGTTTTCTCATTGGGGTAATAGAAATTATGATATACAACTCACGGAGAAGTTTTAAGGACCTTAGATTAAGGGAAGTAATATATTAAAAATATGAAAAATGTATTTTATGAGTGCTTCTTTTTTCTCCTTGGATTATCTCCTATTCCCTGGGAGGGTTCTGAAGGAATGAGGTTTAAAGTGTCTATTTGCTTGGAAGATAAAGGTAGTCTGACATCAGGATAGGGACCACTCTCTGTGAGAAGAATCTAAGAACACTTTAGGATAGGTCCTGGCTGCTCTACAAAAGTGGTGGTAAATGGAAGGCAAGTAAAAAAGATTGCTAAGAACATGGGGGCTACAAAGAAGATCAATTAAGCCACCTGGGTTTGAGTCCTGGCTTGACAACTTTTCAGTTAGATGGCTTAGGGTGAGTTACTTAGATTCTCTCTACCTCATTTCATTCATCTGTAAGAGGGAAATAGTAAGAGCACCTGCCTTCTAGGCAGGGTTCTCTGACACTTTTATCCTTCAAACAAGGGCACTTGTTAGAGTAAAAAGAGGCTCTGTTGATAATTATGCTGAAAGAACAGGAGGGAACCAGGACACTCTTCCCAAACCTAAATACTCTATTTTGGGAGTAAACTGTATTAAGTGACCTTGGACTTGCAATACACTTTGAGCCATGCCTGCCATGTTGCAGATACTCAGCACACATTGCTATTATTTTTACTAGTGACTTCTTGTCAAGTCACTGAACTTATCTAAGTCAGTTTCCTTGTTGCCGAAAGGGGATACTAGTAACACCTACTACACTGAATTATTGTTAAGGATTAAATAGTATAATGCTTACTGAGCACTTTCCACAGTGCTTGGCATATAGTCAATACTCAAAAAGGCATTAACTATTATAACTGGATTAAATGTTGGGGTTGAAATGAGAGGGACAGAAGGAATCTAAAACCTCTGAAATTACACTTTCTCCATCAGTGTGGAGTTAATAATTCACAAATTTGCTAAATATTTGTCCTTGCCATTAAATGAAGTTCAAAGGAAAATTTAGAGAGATAAAGTAAATTTTTACTTTAGTTAATAGTATGACTAAAATGTAATGAAAGGAGCATTGATTTTGAAGTAAAAATAATCTTTGTCTCCATTCTAGATTCATATTTACTAACTTTATGACTTTGGGCAGGTCACTGAACCTTCATAAGCCCGTTTTCTTATGTGTACAATAAAGGCTGCAGTCTCCCAGGATTGCCATGTGGATCAGCTATATGTAAACTGTAAAATATATAAGAATGGATGAGACTATACTTGATAATGGTGCCTTTTACCGTAGTTCTAACCTGGCTAAGGAAGCACTTCCCAGTCTTCTGTTGTTGTGTCTTCTGAAAAAATGAGGAATAAAGTAAAGGAGGCTTCCTACTTGCAATTCTCTTCCATTTGATACTGCTGGGCAGTTAATGTATTCTTAACAGATCGAGGAACACTCTAGGCTACAGAAAATCATCCTAATGTCTGGTTTGATTACTCAGACTGCTTCGTTTACTTGATTCCTGTTTCATTCAATCAATGCTTCTAGACCACAATTGCCCCTGCCCCCAAATTTACCCTATTCACAGAAGGCCAGTTAAATTCATTCCTTTCGGGGCGCCTGGGTGGCTCAGTGGGTTAAAGCCTCTGCCTTCGGCTCAGGTCATGATCCCAGGGTCCTGGGATCGAGCCCCGCATCGGGCTCTCTGCTCTGCAGGGAGCCTGCTTCCTCCTCTCTCTCTCTCTGCCTGCCTCTCTGCCTACTTGTGATCTCTCTCTGTCAAATAAATAAATAAAATCTTTAAAAAAAAATTCATTCCTTTCAGCATAAAAATTAGTATATCTAAAAATTCACACTTTAATTTTGATTTAGGTCTGGGTTAAGTATATCACAGATACTGAAAACATCATTTCCCAATTTATACCATTAACCTAGCTATTTCTTTCACACTTCGAAATCTTGGGTATGCATACACACACACACACACACACACACACACACACACATGTGCACACACACACACACTCCAAGGCTTCAGCCTGCAAAAGGGCCAGATGGATGTTATGAAGTTCACATATGTAGCTCATTATTATTAGAGTTTTTGATTAAAGGAAGACTATAAACAAATTCTAAACCTTGTGCTGACCTCTATTCTACCTCACTCTCTACTTCCTCTTCCATAGGTCAGTGTCAGGCCAACAAGGAAAAGTCTTTTGATGAGATCTTGGACTCCCTTATGTACAAAAGATTAGAACATTCCTGAAATTCTCTTCAACTACAAGTCACAGATTGATCTTACTATGTAAATGGAGCTCGATCTTAGGGTTAGAATTCTTAGTAGTTCATCTGGTTGGGACCGAGGGTAAAGTTATGTGAACATGTTGTGGAGCCATTTTCTTTTCTTTTTTTTTTTTTTTTTTTTTTTGAAATAAGTCAACTCTTATATTGTTTTATTAGAGCTCAAAAGCCTAGTTTTAGGGACTCTGGTACTAAGGTATCCCAGAACAGAAACAGAATTTAACAATGTTTCCAACAAGTCTGGATCTTAACTCTCTTATTTCAAATTAGCTCATCTATCTGCTGGTAAACAGGACAAGCGGTGAGTTTTCTACATCACAGGTAGGAGTATAGAACCACAACTGTGCTGCTGGCAGGAGAACACCCTGCCCCAGCAGGCCACCTTCCAAAGTGCACATTGCTACAGAAAACATCCAAAGAAGGAGAATCACCCTGTCAACCTTCAGCACCACGGACAGCTCATCCATTCCTGAGGTGTGGGGGAGGGTGGGGGACTGGAGCTTTAAACATAAGTTTGCATAGCAGCACCTATGCAATGAGGAACCTCTACAAAAAAGATGAGAAGCGGCAGAAACCACAGCTCTCAGCATATATAGGAAGCGGATCCACAGGAGTTAAGGAATTTGCTTAGTCACGTATAAAATCATAGAGAATTTAGAACCAAGTGTCCCAACACACCACATTTCCCCCATTGAATAGGCTACAAAAAAACACTAACTGAGGAAAACAGGTGGAGAAATTCTAAAGGTTTGGTTTTATCCAACTGTAAAGGCAAGTGCTCTTCCAGAAATTGGGAGGAAAATGAGGATTTTAGCACCAAACTTAGAACCTCAGTTAGATGCTAGTTTTCTGTTATAATATGGGGAGTATAAATATATGATTAAAAGCATTTAGTCATGGGGATAAGGCACTTGCAATGCTTTATAACAATTAATTGAGAAACATCCAGTTAGGGAGTAAGCCCTGAATATTATGTTCGTATTTCCCTTAGACACATGCCTGTATGCACACGCATGCACAAACATGCCTTCTCACTCACTTCTCTGTGAAGTCACACTCTCACCTCAGGATCCTTTTACTACTGTCTCTCAGGGGTCCTCCTTATCCCCCTTTTCCTTTTATCTTTTCCATCCTACGCTAGTCCCAGTTCAGCTTCCTAACTCAAAGGACTTCTCAAATGCACAGGAAAAATTATGAAATGGGCTGAAAACACATGGACTTAGATTACAACTCCAGGACAACATTACTGATATGGAATGACCAAGAAGTCATCTGTGGAGCTCAACATGGCAGATATTTATTGACCTAGACAGAGAGACTTGTTAAAACAACTGACTGCTGACTCTGTATCAACATGTGTCCTAGGCTCTGAGAATATATCTGCGACCAAGACAGAAGAATCCTGCCATCGTGGAACCTTCATTTTCATGGGAGAGGCAGATAATAAACAAACGAGCAGAAAATACAATAGTTCCTCAAAACTAATCACTTTCATTAAAAATTACCTGAAATAATGAAATTAAGTTACCTGAAATAATGAAATTAAGTTAAGTTAATTAAGTTACCTGAAATAATGAAATTAAGTGTTGGGAGTATGTGTCTAGAATATTTTCAACAGAAAGGCCAAGGAACCCTAAGGAGGTGACATTTGAGCTGAAACAGATAGCTTCATACCAATGACAACCCTTAGAAATTAAAAAGCAGACATATTTTATCCATATTCCTGAGAAACATTGTCATCTTGTCACCTTCTAGGCAAGGAAAAAGTTCTTTTATCATACAAATGAAAACAAATATTCCCTGTGCCTGATGAGGAAAATATGTTTATTAAGGTAAAATCTGGCTTATGTATAGATAAATCCTAAGATTTCAGTGATTTGAGACAATAGACATTTATATCTTGTGCGCTGAAAATGAAATCCAAGGCTAGAAGCAACTGGGGTCAGGGTAGTTTAAGGGCATTTGGGACATTCATGTGGCAGAAGGATAAGAGAAAGCATGGAGGATCACAAGGAAAATATTTTAAAGGCCACGCATATTTTTTCACATTCCATTAACTGGGATTCAGTAACATAACCATACCTGATAGCAAAGGAGAGATAGTTTAGCTGTGTGCCTAACGAACACTTATATGGACACCTGCCTAGTCTCTGCCCCAGTAAGGGAGAAGGAAAAATTACTTTATACTTTGACAGAGACAGACACAACAAGAGAGCGAACATAAGCAGGGGAGTGGGAGAGGGAGAAGCAGCTTTCCCTGCTGAGCAGAAAGCCCCATGTGGGGCTCAATCCCAGGACCCTAGGATCATGACCTGAGCCAAAGGCAGATGCTTAATGACTGAGTCACCCAGGATCCCCTGCTTTATACTTTGAGAGAGCATCTAGATTGCTGAAGGGAGAAATGACTAGGCCAAAATTGCAATGAATATGCAGTTTGTTTTATTCACTCTAAGGGATAAAGAGCAAATGGATTTTTCAAATAACAGCAAACATAGCAAGAGCAACAGTAATAATAATATAGTGCTTTAACAAACCATTAACTCATTTGACCTTCATAAACTCATATGTTTATTACATGGGCAGTGCAAATGCATTATTTTATTTTAGAAAACAGTAAACCGAGAGCCAAATAGAACCGAAGAATCTAACTGAAAGATTAGACTGAAAGAATCTAACATATTGTTTAACCTAAATCCATCATTTCATACTTAAGAAAATTATCATTTTTTAAAGATTTTTTTTTTATTCATGAGAGACACAGAGAGGCGGGGGGGACACATAGAGAGAGACAGAGAGGGAGAGCGAGAACCAGGCTCCCCGCGGAGCAGAGAGACCAGATTCAGGACTCAATCCCAGAACCCCAGGATCATGACTTGAGCTGAAGGCAGACACTTAACCAACGGAGCCACACAGAAGCCCTGAGAAAATTATCATTTAAAGTGGTGATGACGTTTACTCCAAAGGTATAGAATCAGCCATTGGCCATACTGGGGTTTCAGTGGGAGTTTTATCATGTATAAATCAATGATTTGTCTTTGTTTCTTTTCTCTTTAGGAGGCTGGGTTTTGATGTCTAAGATACATATTAGTCATAGGAGGTGCTAATGGAAAGGAAAGACTTGTAAAAGATACAGATTCCTGGGCCACACACCCAGAAACTGAGTCCATAGGTCTAGACTGAGCACCATGGCTACGCAGATAGCCTAACAGCTCGCCCTTAGGGAATACTGCTTTGGTCATTGTCATAGGCTTTCCTAGGAAACCCCTGACTCTGTTGTTGGAGACTGGATGTACACAACATAGACAAAAATATAGTTCATATGAACAAAAAAAAAATGAAATATAAAAACTTAAAGTTTAAATCATTAAAACCAAGAAAAATGGGGATACAATCTGATTTCTGAATATGAAAGAATTTTTTTATGGTTTAAGTTTTATTTTGGAGCATCAACACTGTGAGAAATATGTGTCTTAATAGGATTTGATTTCCATGGCATTTTCCCCAAGGAAACAAACAAAAGCATGAGACTGCTTTTGTCACTTGTTTGCCCCAGAAACCATCTACTTGATACAAGGGTGTCCTAGATATCCTAAATCTAAAGATCATAGTTTCCATTGCTGGTGGGTGATTCCAAAGATTCAAGATCAGGAACAGCAGTATTACCTGATTGCCTGAGCGCTCACACTTTGGGTGATATTTGGCCCCTTTCTGAATGGAGATGAGAAAAGAGACAGCCTTCTGTTCACAGGAACGAGCACTGTGCGGAGAGGATGAAAAGAGGATGAAAGAACTTTCTCCATTAAAGATATGGAATATATCACCAAGCAAAACACAGTTGTGATTGCAAAAATAGTAAAAATTGTATAAATCAACAATAATATCAGTGAATTTTCCTAATGTTAAGTTCTTTTTTACTTTCTGACTTTATTACTGATTAGAATTATCACTGATGCTTTGTTTTAAAAATAAGTGCTATAGAAAAGCACAAAGAGGAATTAAAACCTCCTGAAATACAAATACTATGAAACAATATAAATCTTTTAACATATAGCTTTCTGGTCTTCTGCATGCATACAAACAAACATATATGTATATGTATATGTGTGTGTATACATACATACATATTACAAAATTGGGTTTGTTAAAATCATACTTATCGATCAAAGGTAATTTAACAGAATATATAAAATGCAGAAATATATATTTAACAGTAGTAAGAATAATATATAAAAGTACAATAAAAATGGGGAAATAGTATATAGAAAAAGGAAGTAAAATGTGCTAATTTCTAAAGCAGGAGTCAAAACACACATTACATTTTCTACACGGACAACTAAGGAGAAAAGACCAATGCACTTATAAGTTACCATTTTAAATGTTTTTAAAGCTGCAGTTCATAAACAATCAGTGGTTTAAAAAATCAATTTAATAGATTATACACCATTATTTTTCAGAATAGAATAGATTAGAACAGAATAGCCTGCACTATGTATAAAATAAAATATTGTTCAGCCCTAAAAACTAAAGAAATCCTGTCACTTGGAACAATGTGGATGGACCTGGAACACTTTATGCTAAGTGAAGTAAGTCAGTCACAGAGAGACAAATGTTGCACGTTTCCACTTCTATGAGGTATCTAAAATAGACTCATAGAAACAGGGAAAATAATCATGACTGCCAAGGGCTGGGTGGTCAAAGAAGTGGGGGGCTGTTATTCAGTGGGTATAAAGTTTCCATTACACAGATGAGTAAATTCTAGAGATTTGCTGTACAACATAGTGCCTATAATAAACAATATGCTACTGTGCAATTCCAAATTTGTTAAGAGGGCACATCTCACATTAAGTGTTCTTAGCACAAAACAACAACAAAGTAAACAAAGGGAAACTCTCCAGGGTGTTGGACATGTCTATTACCTTGATTTGGGCAATGGTATCACTGATGTTTGCATATGTCTAAACTCATTAAATTGTACACAGTAAATATGGTCAGTTCTTGTATATCAATTATGCCTTACGAAGATATTTTTAAAAGAAAATATTAGAGCACATCTTGCTAATAGTGAGAGTAGATTTCATTTCATTGAATGTTTTCATTTTATGCCTAACACAAACATACACACACACACGTGCACATATGCATGTGTGCGCACACACACATACACACACATGCTGGATCGCAAGTTTAAAACCACTACACTAGGAGAATGACAACAGGATATATAAACATAGCTTGCCTGGAGGTAATAAAGATAAAGAGCGGGGCGCCTGGGTGGCTCAGTGGGTTAAGCCGCTGCCTTCTGCTCAGGTCATGATCCCAGGTCCTGGGTTCGAGCCCCGCATCGGGCTTTCTGCTCAGCAGGGAGCCTGCTTCCTCCTCTCTCTCTGCCTGCCTCTCTGCCTACTTGTGATTTCTCTCTGTCAAATAAATAAATAAAATCTTTAAAAAAAAAAAAAAAGATAAAGAGCAAAGTTCCTTCACAGCCTTCCACTTCCCTGCTCACTGTGTAATGATCTTCCTCAGTTTATCCCAGGCCTTCTTTACCTCTTCATTCTACATTTTTCTCTAGGCAACCTCATAGTTTCAATTGTCTTCTAGCCACATTTGGTAAAGGTGCCCAGAAAGGCTGTAGACCAACAGATATCCAATTGCTTCCTGCATATATCACTTGCTCTCATGTAAACAAAACTCAATGTATCTCCTTTCACAAACTTACTTCTCTAATGCTCTTTCGCTCACTGCATTTTCAGCCACCACCTACTTACCTCAAATGAAACCTAGGAAACATACTGACTTTCCACCTTCTCTTACCCTATCCTGTCTGAGGCTGGGTTCCCCAAAAGCGGAGCCTGAGATGTGTCCTCATCTGGAGACCAGCTTCCCTCTGTCACACAGGGAGCTCTGGAGCAGAGAGCACTGCAGTACTGACCCTGCCTTAAAGTCTAGAGGCCAGTCTTTTGTATCTTCACATCAGTCAGTCATTGCTACAAGCTGCTTTGATAAGACAGCTCCTGTTCAGAGAGAGTCAAAAAATCAAGAGAAGGTGTCACTGTGAGGACTTAGAAGCCAACACTCATAGCACCTAGGGTATGGACTCACCTGCTGCAGTGTGGATGGGATGGTAAAGGGGATCTGGACAAGGTCTTCATAGCAAACACAATGCCTGACGTATCCAATTAGTCTTTAAAGACCATTGATTTTTCTCCCAAATATGATTTTAATCTGTCTACATCTTTCCATCTCCAAGGTCATATGAAGTGCTTTCCCATCTCTGCTCTTTTGCTTGTTCTGTTTCCTCTGTTATGAATGCTTTTGTCTGCATATGAACGCTTGGACTTTTGAGTCAAAGTTGAAATGTCAGCTCATTTCTGGTTTTTTGTTTGTTTTTCTGGTTCATCTGTCCCTGTCCCTCAGAAATAGCCACTCATTTATGTTCCCATATACTTTATATATTTACCAGTTACAGGAATTAGACTCAACACAAATAACTACAGTACAATGAATGGTATTCCCTTTAGATGATGGTACAGCATCTCCTTATATCAGGGATTATGTGATAATCATTTCTGTATCTGTGGTGCAGAATACAGTCCCTGACACACAATAGATACTCAATAGATGGCTGAATGTAACTTTACAGTGTATGTGCTAAGCAATGGGCATGGAAGCTGAATTGGAGATACTGAAACACCACTTTTTCCCACACTCTCTCCAAATACTATCCATTGTTAAACGCAAGACGAACTGGTCTATCCTCCAACTATTCCATCTCTCATTGACCCTTTTCTTTTCTGACCTCTTAGAAATTTCACAATGATAGCTCCTTATGTTACACAGGAAAATGTACTGCAGTCTTACAGAAAGTTCTAATTATTTCATATGACACTCCTTGAAAGCTGGGGTCTTTATCTTTCAATTCACATGTATGTATTGTGTACAGTGCCAAACACTAAAGGCTCAAGGGATTCTTTCTGAATTGATTATAGCAGGAAATACATGGATGTGAAGACTGTGGTGTTTGTCAAAGCAAGATAGTTTACACACAAGATGGCTCATCAGCATCAGTTACTGTCTTCTGGCTGTGACATGCCTGCATTCAATACAGCTAACTGCGAACTCCCTAGGCCATCTGATCCAGGACAGGAGTCACACTTGATTCCTTGTTGAATAACATAGCTGCTAACCACAGGAAGTGCTGCTTTGGGCCCATGGTCCTTGTCCAAACTTAGGACACAGGGCAGTCCTTCCATAGTTTAAAAGAGGGAGGGAGAGAAAAAAAAAAAAAAGATAATCCAATAAACTTGGAAACAGCTCTGCTCCCTGGGATCCGAATTGATTTTTTCTCTCTCTCATGTGAGTCTGCGTGCTTCGGGGCCAGCATGCAGACTGGGATCAATAAGACATGAGTCCTCTATTAAAGACAACATAAAACATGTATTTTTGAAGTGGGGTGGGAGAGTGAGAGTCTGGTGCTTGTAGGATTGAGAGACTGATGGAGTCTAGCATTATGATACTGAAAGCAGGTCCTTTTCTGGGATCTCGCCCCTACCCTCCCTCGAGGCCATGGTTCACACGGCCCATTGCTTGGAGAGATTCAACATTTACCCAGTGGTCTAATGATGAAATCCAAACTGGCCTGTTAGAGAAGGAGAAGATGTGCCAAGGTTGTTTTTTGTCTTTGTTCTTTCTTTCTTTTTCTTTCTTTCTTTCTTTCTTTCTTTTTCTTTCTTTCTTTCTTTTCCTAATATCCATATACTCCTGCCGAGTTTTGATTTCCTTGTCTGTAAAATGAGGATAATAGTACCTAATTCTAGAAAACAAGTGCACAATAAGATTCATGAGAATAGTCAGTGTTTAATACATACTAATGTCCCTTTCCCTTTCTCTTGCTCTCATTAGAATTTCAGCCCTGGTTCCCATGTGTTCGCATGGGTTCTCTGCTTCTCTTATCTCAAGTTTAACCTCAGTCTGGATTGTTTTAGCCTATTCTGACTTAGCCCAATTTGAAATCATACAGAATTTGAAGTTATAAATAGCACTCAGCCTATCATATTGGATCCTTTCTTATTATACTCCTGTTACTTCACGCATATAGCTTTGATCTCCCCAAATAAATAAAGTCCAGGAGCACCTTCAGTTGGCAGGGAACTAAGGGACATAAGCTCCATGAGTATGTGGACCAGGCTGGTACACCCAGCCCTAAGAGCTGTGCCCAAGAAATATTTGTTAAATGAATAAATTTCAAGGTTGAGTGTGGAAAATATCACTTAAATAACAGAATTTGGGAATATTTAATAGCCTTTGCAGAACAAAAAATGTGAAACAAGTATTGTTGTATTAAAAAAAAAATTCATACCCAGGATAACTAGTTTTGTTCTGGGCACTTTGGAAACTTTAAAGCTCTATGCACATGTAAAGTAGCATGGTTATTTCTAATTGTTTATATTTTCAATAGTCATTAATTGAATTTAATCTGATTTGTTGTCAACAACCATAATCACAGGAGAGAACACACTGGACTGAGAGACATGGGACCAAGGTTGGAGACCCATCTTGGTTCCTCCCTATCCATGTGACTTTGCCTCTCTGGGTTTATTTCCTTATCTGTAAAATACTGGTATCTAATATGTGTTTGGTATCTAATATCCAGTTTGAGAGCTAAGTTCAACTTGTCAGCATGTCTCAGACTGAAATCTTTGCAGCTTTCTTTTCTTCCTCTTTGGATGTTACATATAAGAGCGATGTTCTAATTACTATGAGAAATTTGTCGCCAGATAACAATGTAAGATCAAGATGTAAAGCATGGCATTCTGTCTTCTTCTTCTTTTTTTTTTTTTTTAATTTAAGCATGGCATTCTTAACATCTAGTAGTACCCAAATTACTGGGTTTGCAAAAGATTCATCCAATTAAATTCTACTGTAGTTATGGTCTCAAACCTCTACATGTTTAGATTCCATATCACAAAAAGTTAGAGTGTTCCTAGTAAACATAGAAACTCCTAGAGAAACCCCTTCATTTTATAGATAGAACATGGCAGACAAGAGGTGACAAATGACTTGTCCAATGTCACAGCATTGGTTATAGAGCCAGGATTTGAACCCATTTCCTTAGTTTGAAGCCAATGCCCTTTCCATCTTTCCACACCCTTTTCCTGTATGAATGTATGTGTGACCAAAACTCTGTGCTTACTAGGCACCTAGAAATTTATCACCATGTTACATGGATACTATGCATTTCTTTTGTTTGTCTATTTCCAATTGAAAGTAGCCACGCTCACTGAAAAACTTGGGGAAAAGAAAACATAAAAAATAGAATAAAAAAATGTAGAAACCATCCATTGTATGAGCATTCAAACCTAGTAACCATTAAACAAGTTGGAGGGTCCCTTTACATCTTTTTTTAAATATGCATATTTGCACATAGTCATATGAATACTAGATATGTATTGTACATCTTGTTGTTCTTATTTAAACTATATCATCAGTTTTTCACATTTTACTTTTCTAACTCTTTATAAATACCATTTTAGTTGCTACATAACATTCTGTTAAATGGATTTACCAGTGTATAGAAACATTCTTTACTTGTTGAGCGTATAGGTTGTTTACAGTTTTAAAATGCATGTAAGTAACACTGTATTGAACATCTTTGTATATGTGTATCTTCGATGTTTTAAAATATTTCTTTGGGGACACCTGGATAGCTCAGTCGGTTAAGTGACTGCCTTTGGCTCAGGTCATGATCCCAGGGTCCTGAGATCGAGCCCCACGCCAGGCTCGCTGCTCAGTGAGGAGTTTGCTTCTTCTCTTCCCCCTGCTCATGCTCTCTCTCTTACTCATTTTCAAATAAATAAATCTTAAAAAAAAAATTTCTTTGGCATAAATGATAAGAAGTGAAATTGTTAGATTAAACAGTACCAATTAACATTTTAAGGCTCTGGATAACTTTCAGTTAAATTGTTTTACAAGAGGGTTTGTGCCATTTCCACCACCACCTATAGTGTATTAGAGTGATGTTCTCTGTTTTCAAAAATAAAAAACAAAAACCATATGCATTTTGTCCTATATAGGACAATGGACCTTATGTATATAATGAAAACATGCCCAGAATTTTCTCTAATAGAGTAGAAAATACCCAACCTCAGGAAACAATTGCTGATGACATATTTCTGGGACCACAAAGTGGAATGTATAAGTAACAAAGCAGAAAATATTTTATAAGCACAATTTGAAAGGCTTTTCATATATTGCTTTTGCTATAGATAGAAATGTATGACGTTATTGAACTTTCCTAAAGACTTTTTTTTTCTTTTCAGTCAAAAACAAATGAATTGAAGAGACACTTAGATAAAACAGCAGTGGAGAAAGCAATAGTAATTTTTCAGACAGAATGCAATTTAAAGGGATGGGGAAACCACGTGTTTCCAATTATTTGTACTGACCAACAAGCAGCAACTTTTATGGCCCCTGCTCCTTTTCCCCTGGCCTACTTTGCATTAGGAAAGCTTGACAAGAAATGAGTGGATACATCAGTAAGCCTGCCACAGGCTTCTTCTCTCCACCAACACCTGTGCTGCTCTTCCTTTCCCACAGCACTGCACTCTCCTTGACATCCACAGCTCTCCTGACTGCTTTTACTGACACAGACCGCCCCATAAGCCTAAACTGGAGTCCATTCAAGAGGACAGGAAGGACATCACAGTGTCAGACTCTACACTAGGTCCTCCAGATGGGTCTCAGCCCAACTGTATATACCTGCTGAGAGGGGAGAAGGCAGAGGAGTGCTTCTACTTTGCACATGGATTGAAAATGAAGGAGAATAAATATTTATTCAAGTCATGCCATCAATGTACACATATCTAACTTGGCCTCTGTCTCTATTGTATGTTTTGTGTAGATATAATACCTTGATTCAGCTTATATGTGGCACGCAAATTTTTTTCTTTATTATATGAAATTTTCAGTTAAGAGTTGGTAGACGACACAGGTGTTTTCAAAGGATATGAAATGTAGGAAGTGCAGAATAATTTATATTATTATTATTATTATTATTATACAACTCTAACAGTATATTATTATTATTTAGAAAATAATAATAAATTTTATCTATGGATGCATAAGTTAAAGAACTTTTATCTCAAGTCCAAGTTCAGGTTCAACACAGCAAAGTTTTGTCAGGTGCCAGAGACTAAAGGAAGCTCATGGAGATCCTAGCTCTTTAGGAAACATGCACTGAAAGGAGTCCAGAATCTAGACTTGAAACTGAACCTTTGGTCTATAGAATCACATATGTCTCACATGTGGGAGGGAATAACAAACAGCCTTTCAAGGAGCAGGAGGCCTTTCCTCCCAAGCTACTAGCTAATTAATATCTTTCTCACTCCAGGGTGCCAAGGCTGACATTTCACCCAGCCCAAAGTGCTCCGTGAGCTCTGGTGAGAAGTCTTCTCTGCTGGCACTCAGGGAAGGTATGGGGATTTGTTAGTAAATGGTGTCCAAGGGCTGACACAAGGTCAGGGGAACCTGGGCATGGTTGTCTGGACGCATCAGATACTGATGGGTAGCTTCTGACTTCTCCCAAGAGGCCACTCACCTCAGTTTATATTTCCCAGAAATGTCCTGAGCAGCCCTCTAAGTAGTCCATGATCTTCAACATGTGGGAGATTCCCCAGGTCACCGTGTGGACTCTGGCCTTCAGGTCAGCCTGGGCTCTAATTGGCCCTGGTTTCTACTTGCTTCTGGGTTCTTTGCTAGTAGCTAAGCTGCATTCACAAGGGGAAGGAAATCTTCCTGATCTTTGAAAACATTAAAGGAAAGAAGAAATCAAAGGACTCACATCTGAGCTATTGCTCAGGGCCAACAACTCCACTGATCTGTCTAACTGAAACGGGACAGGTACACACCCGTGCTGAAGAGAGAGCGAGCTCTGGGGAGAGGCTCCAGAGATCCCACAGCTGAAACAAGTGCTTTTATTTTTTTTTTTAAGATTTTATTTATTTATTTGAGACAGTGAAAGAGAATGAGCAGTGGGGAGAGGCAATAGGAGAGGGAGAGAGAAGCAGACTCCCTGCTGAGCAGGAAGCCTGATGTAGGGCTCAATCCCAGGACCCAGAGATCATGATCTAGCCTTTGGCTAAATGCTTAAATGACTGAGCCACCCAGACGCCCCTGAAACAAGTGCTTAAAAGGAGGAAAAGAGTTGTAGAGAAGTACTAAGGACAACAACTTGCATGTGGAGGAAATACTTATAGATCACAAACCATTTCTTTATACATCAGTTCATTCCATAATTACAACCAAGTAAGGTGTTTTGCTTACTGTACCATGTGTCTAAAGCCTTCCCTTCTTGGCTACAACTTGTGCTAAAAAAGAGCCGCAGACAGTGCTCCTTCCAGCCACAATTCTCTATTCTGATAACTGAAATAGCCTCCAAACTTTTCCACACTCTACTCCAGGAGAACCTCCCCAAGACTGCACTTTAGCCAAAGTCCTCTTTATGTCTAACCCAGCCATGGTTTTGTCAAAGAGATCAAGCCTAGAAAATGCACCAGTTATCCCAGTCCCAGTATTTCTTTGCCCTACCTTTAGTACACGTTTTTTCAATTTCTGCTTGTGAGATCTACAAAGGACTTAAGCTCTCCCAAGCCGAGGGTGCTATCCTGCTTTCCAAAGACCTTGCTTTCCCAAAGACCACACTGCTTTCCTTGGCACTTGACACTATTCTGGTGGCCCTAGTCCTTGCCCTCAGGGCTCCCCAAGGCTAAATTTCACAACTGGCCCAAAGCTGAGTTACCTTATGTTTCTATGTATCACATGTCAGATCAAGCATCCAAGTACCCGTTCTCTTACTTTCCTGTAGGTCTGGACACATTGTCATAAGATATGAAAATATAAGAGTATCTCTAGTCGTGTTTCTAACTTAGGCTGAAGAGAAATGTAGGCAATTGTCCATTGCCATCGTATCCCACTACCCTTTGGTCTTATAGACTAGAGGTGTAACCTTGGGCAGAACATGAATGGATTCATACACATGGCTCAACGAAGAGTTGGTGGTGGACTCTTGGTAGCCCAGAGCACTGAACTCATTTTGCCTTTGAAAATAAATAAATGAGGGCCACCCAAGATCAGCACCGTCTGGCATCCCACTCTATTCTGGTTCGGTGAAAGAAGTACCACACCAACTGGTAGGAGCAATGTGCACAGTAGACTTTCCTCTTGAAACTGAGACCCAGTATATATATATATATATATATATATGTATATATATATATACACATATATATGCGTGTACATACACACACACACACACACACACACACACACATATATATAGTAAGAGGGGCCTTATCAGGATGAATACCCAACTTTTCTATAACATGAATGGGACTGGCGGAGATTATGCTGAATGAAATAAGTCAAGCAGAGAGAGTCAATTATCAAAGGGTTTCACTTACCTGTGGAGCATAAGGAATAACATGGAGGACATTAGGAGAAGGAAAGGAAAAGTGAATTGGGGGAAATCAGAGGGGAAGACAAATCACGAGAGACTGTGGACTCAGAAACAAACTGAGGGTTTTAGCGGGGGGATTACGTGAGCCTGGTCGTGGGTATTAAGGAGGGCAGGGCACGTATTGCATGGAGCACTGGGTGTAGTGCATAAACAATGAATCTTGGAACACTGAAAAAATAAAATTTAAATTCAATTAAACAAAAAAGAGGGGCCTTATATATGTGTCTCTCTGTGCATGTGCGTGTGCCCATGTATGCTAATGTTGGGGGAGGGTGTGAAGGATTTGAGAGTGCTACAAAGCATAGAAACAGAAATCCAGAACCTTGTGAGACCCCTGTATGGGCTCTGGATTCTCTGCTCCAACTGCACTAATGGACCCTATTCATCCCAGGCATCAGAGAGGGGCTTAGAAAATTCAAGGAATGCCTTCCAAAGTGTGAGGTCCCTGGGGTACAGGTGTCAGGCAATAGCCTTTCTTACCCAGGTCTGAGGGCAGTGCTGTTTGAGTAGAAATTTCTGCATTTAACTTCTACCTCTCCAAGCCTTGTCTTCACGGTAACATATTAAGCCTGTTGCCAGCCCTAGAGTAGACACTGAACATATATATTTTTTTCAAGCTGGATAGAATCCTGATTCTTGGGAAATATTGTAAAAAGCAATAAAATCCAAATTGGGCCTGCATAACCACAGCAGGCCTTGATTGAGATCTCATTAATACTCTTTGTACTAATCCTCAAGAATTAGCAAATACAACTCTATCCTGCTATGAAATACTCCCCACCTCTAGGGCTCAAGTAAAGGCTCAGAAAGAAGAGCCAAAGAAGCCTAGTTAAATGTATCTTTGAATCCAAGCATTGGGAAGCATCTCTAATAAGCCCTCTCAGGCTTAATGGAGCTTTCGGATAATTCCTTATTCCAAACTCCCCTATATGCCTTACCATTTACTTCTTATAATTCCCTCTAGTAGATAATCAGGGTATCACATTCAAAGTCACTTAAGTTTGAATAAGGTTTTCCAGTGCCCTTTGAGTGCTTAAATGTTTCATATCTGCTATGCCTGTGCCTTTCAGAGAGCTCACTGCCACAGCATTGGTTGGCAAAGACTCAAATGCAGAGAAGCTCATGTTCTTAGAATCTTCTAAAGAAAATGTAATGCAGCCTCCACCAGGCATTCAACTTCCGTCCTCCACCTGGCCAGACCTGGCCTCTCAGTGGCCATCTCTACCTCTATAGCAGCGTATACTTAGGAGTTCTGAGATTTTTGTTTGTTTGTTAAGGGGGGAAGGGGCACTTATTACGTAGTTTACATTACCTTAGGCAATGATAGATACATATTCGCATGATTTTTCTTTGTGGCTGATGAAATGAAACTCAACTAGTTGCTCTCTCAGATCTGTCCTCTAAAGAAATCTGAAACTGACCCCAGCCTAGGGAAAGTTCTAGGCCGTTAGCTAGTTATAGCCATGTTTCTCACCAACACACAAAATATCTGATGGTGGAAAGAGAGACTTTTTTTTAAAGAGGGAGAGAGGGACTTTGCAAAGAAGGAGGATAATGAATATCAGTGAAATCAATTGATTCTGAGAGCCCAATACCCTTGAGAGTGGCTGAAGCAAGACACAGACAGGCAGGACCGTCCCAAGCAGCTGCTCCATTGCTGAAGAATGCTGCGGCAGCCAGTGCATCTACCCCACACTTGCCATGAACCCTCTGGGATCTCAGATGGTCTGTCGGCCTTGAGCTCTTACGTGGGGTCCTGCACTCTCTCTGTGTCTCCTGGCTCGCCCAGAAGGATCTTGGGGAAAGAAGGGCAGCCCTGGAAACTGATGTCTTATTTGCATAACAGAGGACTGCACACTGGCAGTTTTAAGAACAACAGACATTTATTCTGTCATAGTTCTGAAGGCTGGAAGTCCAAGATCACAATGTCAGCAATGTTGGTTCTCTTCAGAAACTCTGGGAGAAACAGTCCCTTGCCTCTCTCTTGGCTTCTGGTGGTTGCACGTAATCCTCAGCATTCCTTGGTTTCTAGCTGTTTCCTTCTCATCACTGCCTCCATCATCACATGGCCTTCTTCCTTGGGTCTCCCCTGTGTCTCTGTATCTGAGCCTCTCTCCTTTCTCTTACAGATACCAATCATCAAATTCAGACCTCATCCTAATGGAACACTATCTCATTCTAACTAATTATGTCTGCAAAAAAACCTCTTTTCAGTTAACGTCATATTCTATGGTTCCCAGTGGACATGAATTTTGGGGAGACACTATTCCACCCACCATACTTGGTCTTGTCCTAAACCACTATTAGACTCACTGTTTATGGCCAGTAAGGACTGTGCCAATGGACGTTGCACCTGTAGCCAGGACACTGCCCAGTTTCTTCTTGGGTGCACCAATGAGTGATAGTTAATGCACTGGCTCTAATTTGTTCTCTGCCCTTCTTAGAATTTTCTGAGCTTACTCTGTGGCCCATGCAGGGATTATACCCTGCCTTGACCACCACAGCACGTGCAAGTCTGCTATGCAGTTCATGGTGGACCTATAATAAATAAATTAACTAAATATATAAGTGAGTGATAGCCTATTCTGATCTTAGATAAATGAGGAAGTAGGTAAACTCTATTCTCAGAATTTCTGTATCTAGAGGCCCAAGGCCCCACTCCACCGTGGTTTCCAGTCTTCAATCATGTTCAAACAATGTCTCTTCCCTGCATCTCTTCTGACACCCTGGTATCCTCTTTCCAAAATGTCCTTCAGGTTACAAAAAGGGGACTGAAAGGCCTTTGATACATTACTTCATATTAAACTATTTATAACTATCAATGGAATTTCCATTTTAACAGAGATTTTTGATATCATAGCTAAAGCAGGGAAGTACTCCAGGTGTTTTTGCAAGGCTAGAGACTTATGGACAATGACCTGGGCCAGCAAAGGCCCCTTGCATCCTACTCTGGCCAAGCCACTATGCCTGCCCTACACATGGTTAGTTCTGGGCCCTCCCTCCACTGATGGGCATGACTCTTGTCTTTCTGTACTTCCTCTGCCTACTTGACTGCTTGTCCAAATGCTCTGTACCTAGTTCTCTCTCCTTTAGGTTACCTTATACTAATTTTTCATCTTTCATCTTTTCTTCCATTCTTTTTTTTTTCCTCTCTAAGCCTTGGATAATATTCTTTGTGTCTTTATTTAAAAAAAAAAAAAAATCCTATTCTTTTTTTACCCCTTAAGACAATTTTTTTTTTTTTGGTCCCTTAGGGAAAATTTTTGTAATTTTAATCATCAGGGACAAAGTTAACATATTCAGAATACCTGAC
The DNA here is from genome assembly GCF_902655055.1 of Lutra lutra. NCBI lineage: Eukaryota > Metazoa > Chordata > Mammalia > Carnivora > Mustelidae > Lutra > Lutra lutra. The sequence continues at coordinate 43,308,425 of NC_062279.1, read as the reverse complement.
CTTTAAGATTACCTTTGAGGCAGGGCTGCTGTTTTATTTTCTCCCCAGGGACTTAATGATGTGTAGTTCGCAGTTTTTATTCATTGTCCTTTCAGGCAATTCAATTTCAAGGATTAACTTTTTAGTAGCCACTGGGGGAAAGGTCAGTAAACTGGACCAGAAATGCATTTTATGGCATTTAAGCCCACAGGAACTTCCTGGTTCTGTTTTCTGGCCCTGCTCCCCAGGGCTTCGTCTTATACAGATGGACAGGCCACAGTGTGAGCCCCCAAGGGGAAGAGGGAAGCCTGGGCTTCTTGTGCTGGGATCCACAAAGAGCCGCCAAGCCAAAAATCGCACGTGCCCTTGGCACTGGTTAAACAGTGGGGTCATTTCTTCTGAGCCACACCTGGAGCCCATGACAGTCCAGGCTCCATACAGCGGCACCACTGATCCTCCAGGCTTTGCATAGGTCTCCCACAGGCAGAGAGCTTAAAGGTCAGTGACTGCACAGATTCCACAACTGTGCCATTAGTCAGCCTCTGCCAAGTGACTCAGGGAAGGCTCTTTCACTTCTGAAATAGATGCCACTTGCTCTGGATGGCTTAGTGAAGTTGCCTTCCTGGTCCAGGAGTTGATACTTTTGAGATCCTTTCAAGGAACAAGATGACTTTATTTTCTCTTAGAAATACAATCTTTCTCTTAGAAATACAAAGTTTAAAAGCAGAGAAATAATGATAGTGAGGAGAAGATATGACATGACTGGAGTGAAAGCTATAGATGTTACTAATCTAAGAATTCCCCTTTGTCATCTAGCACTTTGTTTTTCTCACACTTCCTTCACATTCCATTCATTTTGAAGATATTGCAGTTTATTTACTGAGTCATGCTCTTAAACAGAGGCAACTCTCTGCAGGGCTTGTCTTCTCTTCCTTCCCCTTCCATCTTTGCCTAGAAAACTCTTCTTTATACTTCAAATCTAATTAAAGAATCACCTCTTCCAGGAAGCCCTCCATGAGATAGATAGATAGATAGATGATAGATAGATAGCTATCTCCACTTGTTTGCATCTCAGATCCATTTCCTGACCTCTACCCTGCTCTGTGCCTGGTTAGCTGACCCCTGGAGAGCACATTACATAGGTTTCTTTGACAGTTGACTTTCATGGTTTTGCTGACTTTTGGGTTTTGCTGATGAGAGATACCAATAGGAGATTAGAAAGTAGAAGTAAGAGATTTGAGTATTTCTTCCCTGCTCTCCAACACCTGCTTTAGCATCTAATCCCTGATACCCACAGCTTTAGAGAGTTGCACTCCTGGCTATATTTCCAGCTCCATGGGCTCATGTGTACTTTCTTGCTCTTTTTGGCTTAGAGTTTCAAGTGGTTCCCATGATTTGGTGGACTCTGGATCCCTCAACATCTCAACATCAGGAAATACCCTGCCCACAATTCTAAAGGGACTAAACTCTAAAGGGACTAAAAAGTCCCTTCCAGAAAGTTCACTCAGTTGAACCATGTAAGGTGAAACTGATATGCTGCCAAGACCCTGACCTCATAGTCTTCCACTTGAGCATCTTTTTTTTGTTAAGATTATTTATTTATTTATTTGACAGACAGAGATCACAAGTAGGCAGAGAGAGAGGAGGAAGCAGGCTCCCCACTGAGCAGAGAGCCCGATGTGGGGCTCGATCCCAGGACCCTGGGATCATGACCTGAGCCGAAGGCAGAGGCTTTAACCCACTGAGCCACCCAGGTGCCCCCCACTTGAGCATCTTTTATGTTCCCTTCCTTTTCCCTCCTTGCAGCACCCTCTTAAACTCAGTATGAGTTTAAGGGCATTTGAATGGCTACTTCATTGTTCATTTCCCTTTTTTGGATTATTAGCTTTTAAAAGACATGTTCTGATTATTATGCTTGGTACATAGTATTCAGTGAATATCTAGATCCACTCATTTCTGGCTTAAAATTTGAAATTCATGCTCTAATGTCTTTATCAAAAACACCTAAAGTGGGGGAGCTCTTAATATAAAAACTCAATAAATAATAATATGAACATAAAATTGTATAACTCTTATGTTTCAAAAAGTGTTTTACAGCTATTGACTTAATTGTCATAACAGCTTTATGAAAAAATACATTTTGCTAAATAGTAGAACCAGTTGCTGCAAAATCTGTAAGTTAACGGAACTTAATAATCAAGGACTGGGCCCAAGAACCAATCAGCACGGATTAAAATACTACTACTGATTCTCTCCAGTTCTATAACCTCAGACACACCTAAACTCTCTGTGTCCTAGATCCCTAGATAGAGAATAACAGCTCCCAACTTAACTTGATAGGAGCAAAGCACTAGAATGGGCCAGATACATAGTAAAAGTCCAATAAATATTACTTCCTTATTCTGGATAAAACATTATTCTCATGAAGGTGTTCAAGAAATACTTCTCCGCTTTGCAGTATGAACAGCTTCTTCTAAAATAAATGCCTGTCTTTACATCCCAGGAAGAAAAGTAGGGAAAATTCCCTGGGGGGGGGGGGGGGGGCTTGAGTTAAAAATTTTCTAAACTCAAAAAAGCACCCCACCCAACTTTACACTTCATGTTTTCTTCACAGAAACCTCAATACTACCTGAACATTCCCTTAACAGACATTTATTAAAGCACTTCTGGCTGGCTGGCCCATGAGATGTGTTATAGTCCCTTTCATCACCAGAGACAAGGAGGTGGACTTGTCCGAATCCTGGCTCTACCCGCTTGGTGAGTGTGGAAAAACCAGATAAATCTTCTTGGGCACATTTTGTCACCTGACAAGCAATAAAAATAAGGTCTACTCATTGGGGAACACATGTGTTCCACCCAGAGCATTCTGATGGTGACTCTATGCAGTATTTCAACTTCCTTATCACCACATCCGTCAAGAGAGGGAGAGCAGAAGTGCACAAGTTCACCCTCATCCTCAGACTGCAGCTTCAGTTACTCTTGTCCATCTCAAACACTTGTCCTAAAGCAAGACCAAAGAAGGTGGGAAAGGCTCCCCAGTGTGAAGTTTCTGAGCCTAAGCAAGATGGGGAGAATGGCCAAACACGGGACCACTCTGTGGAGGAGTAGATTCAAGCAGAGTGAGGTGGGGCTCTGTGGGGGGGGGGCTGGAGTGAGGACTCAGCCTGTATAGGTAAGGATGGTGTTCCAGCATGGGACAGCTCAGCGTATGGTCAGAACCCAAGCAGAGTGAGGAAGAGTCCACATGAGGGGCCAACGGTATGGGATTTTGAACTCCAGGTAGATTAAGGAGGGTGTCTATGTTGAGACAACCCAATTTGAACCCGAGTAGGCCAAAAGGGGCATGACCCAACACAAGATATTGGAGCCAACACTGGGTGAGATGGGCACTCATGGTGAGGAAGAAGATGGTAGCAATAACGAGAGACTGGTCATATATAGGCAAATAAACAAGTAGGCAATATATTATGGATAATAGAATCCAGTTTCCTTGCTGGAGAAAGATGGGAGTTACAGTATGGAAAAAAAAAAAAAAAACATTAGAATGAACCCCGTGATGTTGGTTTGGAATTAGAAATATCAATGTGAACATGCAGTTTTTAGATACTGAGTCTGTGTATGCGTATTCCTAGCCCTGCCCACAAAGAAACCCTGGAAGCAATGACACCCCAAACCAGTGCGCACCTCTAATACCCATTTCTTGACTTCCAAATACCATTTTTCACTAAAAGGAACCAAAATTCTCCAGAAAAAATGGCTGATTCCAGGATTAGAGTGAGAATATACAAGATGAGTTGGAATACTGAAAAATAAAGCAAGGGGATACTCAAAGGACAATGATGACATGTCACAAGCACACACAAACCAGCTTGAAGGAGTTCTCACCAGCCCAAACTGGGACAATCTGAGCATCAGAATGATTAATGAAAGCAGTGATTATAACCCACTGAATGAAATAGAAGATAGATAGATAGATAGATACATACATACATACATACATACACACATACATAAATGGAATACATGAATAAAGTGAAAGTTTGATGAGAAATAGAACATTTGCAGATTTTTAAAGTAACTACTCATAATATATTTACTAACTTTAAAGAGAGAAAGTGTAACTTTACAGCGAAGTTTTCTGGCAGACAGTCTGAATCAAGTGGTCAAACGGACTTTACCAAAAACAGGATGAATTGAAATCACGTGCCACATGATAGGATCTGATAAGATCGTAGCCTCATTTCCGTGATACTCTTTAATCTAATCTTGAGGAAACATAAGACAAACCCAAATCGAAGGACATTCTACAAGACAACTGGACTATAAACATGGAAAGAGTAAAGGGCAGGAAAGTCAAGGAAAGATTAAGAACTGTTCTAGATAAGAAGAGACTAAAGGGACATGTGTACATGCAATACACATGATTCTAGACTGGATCCTCTTGCTGGGGAGGCTGTAACTAGGATGTGTCAGAAACTTGATGGCGTCTGAGGATTAAATGGTAATCATGCTCCACTGACAAGAAGAATGAGTTCTGGGGGCCTAATGAACAGCATGGTGACTACAGTTAACAATGCTCTATTGCATGCTTGACACTTACTAAGAGAGTAGATCTTAAATGTTCTCACCACCACCAACAACAAATGATAATTGTGTGAGGTGATTGAGGTGTTAGCTGACAGTGTGTTAATCATTTCACAATATATATATGTGTGTATTAAAACATTACATTGTGAAACCATATCATATGGTTTCACTTATTTGTGGAGCATAACAAATAGCATGGAGGACATGGGGAGTTAGGAGAAGGGAGTTGGGGGAAATTGGAAGGGGAGGTGAACAATGAGAGACTATGGACTCTGAAAAACAATCTGAAGAGTTTGAAGAGGTGGGGAGGTTGGGGGAACCAGGTGGTGGGTATTAGAGAGGGCACGGATTGCATGGAGCACTGGGTGTGGTACAAAAACAATGAATACTGTTATGCTGAAAATAAATAAAAAAATTAAAAAATAAAAATATGTGAAATAAAAAAACACATTACATTGTATACCTTAAAGTTACACAGTTTTTTAAAAAATTTTGTTTATTTTTTTGACACAGAGAGACAGACAGTGAGAGAGGAAACACAAGCAGGGGGAGTGGGAGAAGGAGAAAAAGGCTTCCTGTAGAGTAGGGAGCCAATGTGGGGCTCGATCCCAGGACCCAGGGACCATGACCTGAGACAAAGGCAGATGCTTAATGACTGAGCCACCCAGGTGCCCCAAAAGTTACACAGTTTTATATGTTAATAATATGTCAATAAATCTAGGAGAAATGGTAACCATGTACCAATGTCAGTTTCCTGATTTTGATAAGTATTTAGAATGATGTCCTTAATAAGGATTTTTAGGTAATGAGGTTCAAAGTCAGCAACTTACTCCCACATAGTTCATTCAAATAATTTATTTTAATTATATTTGTAAACATTCTGTAGATTTGAGATTATTTTAGCATTTAATAAAAATTATATACTAAAAAAAAATGTCTATAGCTAGAACTGTGAATTCTATCCATGGGAAAGAGTGGTGGGCTCTGCCTTTCACAAATATATCTTAAAAGGTTTGTTTTCCCCTTTTACTCTGTTGTGCTAGTATCAGCTGGTGATGTGTGTTTAATTTTATACTCTGTGCTGAGAATGTTTTAAATCAGATAAGAAGGCTAAGAAGGCAGAGTAGGAGTGAAATAATATACTCCAGTGATTTTTATAGATTCCCAGGGCCCTGAAAATGCAAACACTTATTATGTTGACCTCCCCAACTTTGCCTGTAACTGAAGGTATCATGGCTACTTAAAAATTTGGCTCAGTAATTGCTACCATAAACTATGTGCGATAGCCCTTGCTAGACACACTTAGCTCTGGCTACTGGCACAGCTCACATGCACCCTCCTCACAAGGGGCTATCTGCAGGACAGCCTCCAGATGAAAGCCTCTTGGTAGGGCATTCTGAACTCTGAATTGTACTTTTTATTTCATCTTGAAAGCCGTTGTCATGTTCTTGTCTCTGAACCCAAACCATTCATGAAAAGGAAGGTTTCCAGCAAAAGTATGACACAAGCAAAGACTAGGTTTAGATTCAGATGAAACTCCCAAACATCACAGTTTCCCCCCAGATATATTTCACGTATACATGATAGTTGTGTAGTTAAGCCTTTGGGGACACAGAGCCTCCGAACTCCCTGTGGCAGAGACAGAAATCACGGAGAGGCTCTGAGTGTTGACCTCAGCATACATGTGGCATACATCACTACTGTTCACATCCCATTGACAAAAACTCAATCTGTGGACCTCCTCTAACCACACAGCACAGAGTCTCCCTGTATGCCAGGAAGATAAATGTATGTAAGCGCATAGTATTTCTTCCACAACAGGCAGTAAGCAAGGGTCTGTAAGCAAATAAGATCAATAGGTAAAGGTCAACTAACTTAAGGACCTTGAGCAGCATAAGACACTTAGGCTTAAATAGAACCATAGAAAAGGCAGAATGTAATCAGCATCATAAAAATACAGACATACTGCCCTGGGAGCCTAGAAAAGGAGAACTGTCTTCAGAGTGGGAGCACAAGAAATATTTTATCACAAAGAAAGCATCTAAGTTGGATTTTGAATGATACGTAGGACTGGACCCATTGTTGAGAACAAGGAGGTGCTCAAAAATGTATGATTTTAGGTGAACACTCCCACAGGCAATCATACAATTCATGTTTTGAGCATGTTCCTAACTAGAAGTCAGTTTTCTGGGAAACTCAGAAAATCCACACAATTTCACCCAATATTAGTAAGAAGTAAGGAGGCTAAAATGATGTGAAGGACCTAACATATGGAGCTGAGCAGGATGTGAGCCTTCATAAGCCTAGCTACTCTTTACATGTTGATGTGTGTTCTTGAAGGGGCCCTAGGGGAGACCAGGGAATTCTCTGGATGCTTCTCTTTTCTACTTCTGTGCAACAAACTACCCAAAACGTAGCAGTTTGGGAGCTCAAGTCTGGTTCATTTGGGTAATCCTTGTGTCCTGTGTCCAGAGATGAAGGCCACTTATTGGCATTCCGTTGGTGATGGGCTAATCTGCAAGGCTCAACAGGGTTTCTCTTACATGTCTTGGATCTTTGCAGGGATGGCTGGGAGCTTGGCTCAGCTGGGACTACCTACCTAAGTGGAGTACCCACCTTGGCCTCTCTGGCAGGATAGCCTTGAGGTAATCACTTTTTTCAGGGTGGCTCTGGGCTCCAAGAATAAGTTTCCTGGCAAACAAGGTGGAAGCTGCATGACCTTTGCAATGTCTCAAGTCCAGCATGTTCTGTTGGTTACAGCAAACCACTAAGTCTAATCCAGCTTCAAGGGAATGGAATTAGATCCAATCTATTGATGGGGGAAAAAAAATTAAAAAAAAAATATGTAGCCACCTTTAATCAGCAACTCTGAGGTTTGGAAGTTTTAAGATATAAAGAACTATTTTAAAAGGTAAATTATCAAGTGTTTCTTGAGCCTATCCTGTTTTTAGGGCATGGTACGAGGACGTCTACATGCAACCTAATGGGAGGCAGTGTGTAGCAGAAGTCCAACACGGGATCTTGTTACTGGTTCCAAATAGCAGGGTGAGCCCCATCAAGTTATTCCCCTTCTCCCTGTGTCAGTGTCCACGTCTGTTGTATGGACACCCTTGTCCTGCATGGTTGAATTACTGGAAAGTGATTCAAATGGGTAGGAAAGAGACTTGAAAAATGCAAACAGCTATCTAGTCAAGTACTACATTATCACCCGTTATGGAATCTACCCTCTGGGAACTAATTGTCTGGTTGGCAGAGGGAGACCTTGCTGGCATGAGAAAAAAAAGTGAGGGAAACAAGGGAGCATGTGATCAAGTCCGGGCCTTGAAGTTCCGACTATAAACACCGCAGGAAGGAGGAGAAGAGAGGAACGAGTAGGAGCCACTGGGGAAATCAGACTTTTTCTTTGCCATTGAAGAGACAGGATAGATTTGCAGCTCCACAGGAACTCTGGGAATTAACATTCTTAACATGCTCACACACACTGCTGTTTCTGTTTCAGGATGACACTATTCGCAACCACCTTCGTTGGGTTAGGAGAGACATAGCCCTGCTGCCTTAACCCCACAAATGCCACCACTGTGTCACAGTACTCAGCAACCACACGTGAAGTGTGCTCTGGCCAATGCTCTTGACATCACAGCAGGCTTTGAAGACTTCAGGCCTCCATACTGCCTGCCAGCCCTCAGCCTCACTGTCTTTGAAGCAAGTAGAATCTAACAGGCCCCCGAGCCTCTCCTTGGGTCTTCTCTTTGATCTTTGGTATCTGCTTCTGAGTGACAGCTTCCGGTGGCTGTATCACCTTTGTCCAGACTGGAGGAGCTCAGCTCTTGGGGGCCAGCTTTAGGGAGAGCTCTGTTGCTGCTGTCAGTTGGCCAAGCTCTCCAGAGAGGGATCTGGGGGAAGACTAGAGACCCTGTGGCTCCGGTCCGGGGAACAACAGGGAAACCAAAGGTTAGCTCAAAGGTCCCCTTCCCTAAAGGTTTGTTAGGTCCCACCAGACTCTGCTTGTAGACTGGAGAGGCTGGATACCTCCAGGAGTGCCCCTCCGGGTGTGAGTTCAGATCTTGAACCAACTTGGGGTCTGCCACCTTGAGGTTCTTCTCATATAGGGGTATCCATGCCCATACTTGGAGGTGCTCACAGCCAGTTTCCAAAAGGGGAAAAATGTGAATGAGATAACTAAGGCTCTGACAGGTGATATGACTCTAAAGCCACAGAGCTGGTGTGGGGAGGAAAACAGACTCCTAGACCCATGCAGCCTCTCTGTCCAACATGCCTTCCTGTTGACACCTGATCGTTTTTGTTCTTTCTCTGTTTTGCCCTCTCCAAAGAGACTGAACTCGGTGTGAATAGGTTCACTTACTCCACTTTCCAATTTTGAGTACCATGTCACTTATTAGTTAGTCCTACAATTCCAAAGGGCTATGGTGACTCAGTATTCCTTCTCTGTATTTTTCCTAGTCTTAAATACTTTAAATGTGCCTGTCCCACCCCTGGTTGTCAGTCCTCAGCAAGACTGTGCTGCAGTTTCCCTCTTTTCCAGGACTCCAATTCTTCAATGCTCAAGTGTAGATACTAGATTCTTGTGTGCATGCACATACATTAGGAAATTTATTCTCTCTTACTCAAAGTTCTCATTTTTTTTTACTATTTTAATTTTTTATTTTTTCAGCATAACAGTATTCATTATTTTTGCACCACACCCAGTGCTCCATGCAATCCATGCCCTCTACAATACCCACCACCTGGTGCCCCCAACCTCCCACCCCCCACCCCTTCAAAATTCTCAGATCGTTTTTCAGAGTCCATAGTCTCTCATGGTTCACCTCCCCTTCCAATTTCCCTCAACTCCCTTCTCCTCTCCATCTCCCCTTGTCCTCCATGCTATTTGTTATGCTCCACAAATAAGTGAAACCATATGATAATTGACTCTCTCTGCTTGACTTATTTCACTCAGCATAATCTCTTCCAGTCCCGTCCATGTTGCTACAAAACTTGGGTATTCATCCTTTCTTTTTTGTTTTTGTTTTTGTTTTTTTTTTCAGCTTTATAAACATATATTTTTATCCCCAGGGGTACAGGTCTGCGAATCGCCAGGTTTACACACTTCACAGCACTCACCATAGCACATACCCTCCCCAATATCCATAACCCCACCCCCCCTCTCCCAACCCCCTCCCCCCATCAACCCTCAGTTTGTTTTGTGAGATTAAGAGTCACTTATGGTTTGTCTCCCTCCCAATCCCATCTTGTTTCATTTACTCTTCTCCTACCCCCTCAACCCCCCATGTTGCATCTCCTCTCCCTCATATCAGGGAGATGATATGATAGTTGTCTTTCTCCAATTGACTTATTTCGCTAAGCATGATACCCTCTAGTTCCATCCACGTCGTCAAAAATGGCAAGATTTCAATTCTTTTGATGGCTGCATAGTATTCCATTGTGTATATATACCACTTCTTCTTTATCCATTCGTCTGTAGATGGACATCTAGGTTCTTTCCATAGTTTGGCTATTGTAGACATGGCTGCTATAAACATTCGGGTGCACGTGCCCCTTCGGATCACTACGTTTGTATCTTTAGGGTAAATACCCAGCAGTGCAATTGCTGGGTCATAGGGTAGTTCTATTTTCAACATTTTGAGGAACCTCCATGCTGTTTTCCAGAGTGGTTGCACCAGCTTGCATTCCAACCAACAGTGTAGGAGGGTTCCCCTTTCTCCGCATCCTCTCCAGCATCTGTCATTTCCTGACTTGTTAATTTTAGCCATTCTGACTGGTGTGAGGTGATATCTCATGGTGGTTTTGATTTGTATTTCCCTGATGCCGAGTGATGTGGAGCACTTTTTCATGTGTCTATTGGCCATCTGGATATCTTCTTTGCAGAAATGTCTGTTCATGTCCTCTGCCCATTTCTTGATTGGATTATTTGTTCTTTGGGTGTTGAGTTTGCTAAGTTCTTTATAGATTTTGGACACTAGCCCTTTATCTGATATGTCATTTGCAAATATCTTCTCCCATTCTGTCAGTTGTCTTTTGGTTTTTTTAACTGTTTCCTTTGCTGTGCAAAAGCTTTTGATCTTGATAAAATCCCAAAAGTTCATTTTTGCCCTTGCTTCCCTTGCCTTTGGTGATGTTCCTAGGAAGATGTTGCTGCGGCTGACGTCGAAGAGGTTGCTGCCTGTGTTCTCCTCGAGGATTTTGATGGATTCCTTTCTCACATTGAGATCCTTCATCCATTTTGAGTCTATTTTCATGTGTGGTGTAAGGAAATGATCCAATTTCATTTTTCTACATGTGGCTGTCCAATTTTCCCAACACCATTTATTGAAGAGGCTGTCTTTGTTCCATTGGACATTCTTTCCTGCTTTGTCGAAGATGAGTTGACCATAGAGTTGAGGGTCCATTTCTGGGCTCTCTATTCTGTTCCATTGATCTATGTGTCTGTTTTTGTGCCAGTACCATGCAGTCTTGATGATGACAGCTTTGTAATAGAGCTTGAAGTCCGGAATTGTGATGCCACCAACTTTGGCTTTCTTTTTCAATATTCCTTTGGCTATTCGAGGTCTTTTCTGGTTCCATATAAATTTTAGGATTATTTGTTCCATTTCTTTGAAAAAAATGGATGGTACTTTGATAGGAATTGCATTAAAGGTGTAGATTGCTTTAGGTAGCATAGACACTTTCACAATATTTATTCTTCCAATCCAGGAGCATGGAACATTTTTCCATTTCTTTGTGTCTTCCTCAATTTCTTTCATGAGTACTTTATAGTTTTCTGTGTATAGATTCTTAGTCTCTTCGGTTAGGTTTATTCCTAGGTATCTTATAGTTTTGGGTGCAATTGTAAAAGGGATGGACTCCTTAATTTCTCTTTCTTCTGTCTTGTTGTTGGTGTAGAGAAATGCAACTGATTTCTGTGCATTGATTTTATATCCTGACACTTTACTGAATTCCTGTACAAGTTCAAGCAATTTTGGAGTGGATTCTTTTGGGTTTTCCACATATAGTATCATATCATCTGCGAAGACTGATAGTTTAACTTCTTTGCCGATTTGGATGCCTTTAATTTCCTTTTGTTGTCTGATTGCTGAGGCTAGGACTTCTAGTACTATGTTGAATAGCAGTGGTGATAACGGACATCCCTGCCGTGTTCCTGACCTTAGCGGAAAAGCTTTCAGTTTTTCTCCATTGAGAATGATATTTGCCGTGGGTTTTTCATAGATGGCTTTGATAATATTGAGGTATGTGCCCTCTATCCCTACACTTTGAAGAGTTTTGATCAGGAAGGGATGCTGTACTTTGTCAAATGATTTTTCAGCATCTATGGAGAGTATCATATGGTTCTTGTTCTTTCTTTTATTAATGTGTTGTATCACATTGATTGATTTGCGGATGTTGAACCAACCTTGCATCCCTGGAATAAATCCCACTTGGTCGTGGTGAATAATCCTTTTAATGTACTGTTGAATCCTATTGGCTAGTATTTTGGCGAGAATTTTTGCATCTGTGTTCATCAAGGATATTGGTCTGTAGTTCTCTTTTTTGTTGGGATCCTTGTCTGGTTTTGAGATCAAGGTGATGCTGGCCTCATAAAATGAGTTTGGAAGTTTTCCTTCTATTGCTATTTTTTGGAACAGTTTCAGGAGAATAGGAATTAGTTCTTCTTTAAATGTTTGGTAGAATTCCCCCGGGAAGCCGTCTGGCCCTGGGCTTTTGTTTGTTTGGAGATTTTTGATGACTGTTTCAATCTCCTTACTGGTTATGGGTCTGTTCAGGCTTTCTATTTCTTCCTGGTTCAGTTGTGGTAGTTTATATGTCTCTAAGAATGCATCCATTTCTTCCAGATTGTCAAATTTGTTGGCGTAGAGTTGCTCATAGTATGTTCTTATAATTGTCTGTATTTCTTTGGTGTTCGTTGTGATCTCTCCCCTTTCATTCATGATTTTATTTATTTGGGTCCTTTCTCCTTTCTTTTTGAGAAGTCTGGCCAGGGGTTTATCAATCTTATTAATTCTTTCAAAGAACCAGCTCCTAGTTTCGTTGATTTGTTCTATTGTTTTTTTTTTTTTTTTGTTTCTATTTCATTGATTTCTGCTCTAATCTTTATGATTTCTCTTCTTCTGCTGGGTTTAGGGTTTCTTTCTTGTTCTTTCTCCAGCTCCTTTAGGTGTAGGGTTAGGTTGTGTACCTGAGACCTTTCTTGTTTCTTGAGAAAGGCTTGTACCGCTATATATTTTCCTCTCAGGACTGCCTTTGTTGTGTCCCACAGATTCTGAACCGTTGTGTTCTCATCATCATTTGTTTCCATGAATTTTTTCAATTCTTCTTTAATTTCCTGGTTGACCCATTCATTCTTTAGAAGGATGCTGTTTAGTCTCCATGTATTTGGGTTCTTTCCAAATTTCCTCTTGTTATTGAGTTCTAGCTTCAGAGCATTGTGGTCCGAAAATATGCAGGGAATGATCCCAATCTTTTGATACCGGTTGAGACTTGATTTAGGACCAAGAATGGGATCTATTCTGGAGAATGTTCCATGTGCACTAGAGAAGAATGTGTATTCTGTTGCTTTGGGATGAAATGTTCTGAATATATCTGTGATGTCCATCTGGTCCAGTGTGTCATTTAAGTCCTTTATTTCCTTGTTGGTCTTTTGTTTGGATGATCTGTCCATTTCAGTGAGGGAAGTGTTAAAATCCCCTACTATTATTGTATTATTGTCGATGTGTTTCTTTGATTTTGTTATTAATTGGTTTATATAGTTGGCTGCCCCCACCTTAGGGGCATAGATATTTAAAATTGTTAGATCTTCTTGTTGGACAGTTCCTATAGTGTCCTTCCTCATCTCTTATTATAGTCTTTGGCTTAAAATCCAATTGATCTGATATAAGGATTGCCACTTCTGCTTTCTTCTGATGTCCATTAGCATGGTAAATTCTTTTCCACCCCCTCACTTTAAACCTGGAGGTGTCTTCGGGTTTAAGATGAGTTTCTTGTAGGCAACCTATAGATGGGTTTTGTTTTTTTATCCATTCTGATACCCTGTGTCTTTTGATTGGGGCATTTAGCCCATTAACATTCAGGGTAAGTATTGAGAGATATGAATTTAGTGCCATTGTATTGCCTGTAAGGTGACTGTTATTGTATATTGTCTCTGTTTCTTTCTGATCTACTACTTTGAGGGTCTCTCTTTGCTTAGAGGACCCCTTTCAATATTTCCTGTAGAGCTGGTTTGGTATTTGCAAATTCTTTCAGTTTTTGTTTGTCCTGGAAGCTTTTAATCTCTCCTTCTATTTCCAATGATAACCTAGCTGGATATAGTATTCTTGGCTGCATGTTTTTCTCATTTAGTACTCTGAATATATCATGCCAGCTCTTTCTGGCCTGCCAGGTCTCTGTGGATAAGTCTGCTGCCAATCTAATATTTTTACCATTGTACGTTACAGACTTCTTTTCCCAAGCTGCTTTCAGGATCTTCTCTTTGTCACTAAGACTTGTAAATTTTCCTATTAGGTGACGGGGTGTGGACCTATTCTTATTGATTTTGAGGGGGGTTCTCTGAACCTCTTGAATTTTGATGCTTGTTCCCTTTGCCATATTGGGGAAATTCTCTCCAATAATTCTCTCCAATATACCTTCTGCTCCCCTCTCTGTTTCCTCTTCTTCTGGAATCCCAATTATTCTAATGTTGTTTCGTCTTATGGTGTCACTTATCTCTCGAATTCTCCCCTCGTGGTCCAGTAGCTGTTTGTCCCTCTTTTGCTCAGCTTCTTTATTCTCTGTCATTTGGTCTTCTATATCACTAATTCTTTCTTCTGCCTCATTTATCCTAGCAGTGAGAGCCTCCATTTTTTATTGCACCTCATTAATAGCTTTTTTGATTTCAACTTGGTTAGATTTTAGTTCTTTTATTTCTCCAGAAAGGGCTTTTATATCTCCCGAGAGGGTTGCTTTAATATCTTCCATGCCTTTTTCAAGCCCGGCTAGAACCTTGAGAATCGTCATTCTGAACTCTATATCTGACATATTACCAATGTCTGTATTGATTAGGTCCCTAGCCTTTGGTACTGCCTCTTGTTCTTTTTTTTGTTGTGAATTTTTCCGCCTTGTCATTTTGTCCAGATAAGAGTTTATGAAGGAGCAAGTAAAATACTAAAAGGGTGGCAACAACCCCAGGAAAATATGCTTTAGCCAAATCAGAAGAGATCCCAAATTGTGAGGGGGGAGAAAGGGGATAAAAAGGGGTTCAAAAAGAAAAAAAAAAAAAAAAGAAACTATTTAAAAAAAGAAAGCTGATAAAGAAAAAATGTAAAAAGAGGAAAAAATATATATATATTAGATAAACTATTTAAAAAACGTTAAAAAAGAAAACGGTAAAAGTTAAAAAAATTTAGCAGAAGAAGAGAAAAAGAAAAAAATTGAAAAAGAAAAAAAAAATTAAATTAACTGCAAGGCTAAAAAATCATGGGAGAAAGCCATGAGTTCCGTGCTTTGCTTTCTTCTCCTCTGGAATTCCGCCGCTCTCCTTGGTATTGAAACTGCACTCCTCAGTAGGTGAACTTGGTCCTGGCTGGGTTTCCCGTTGATCTTCTGGGGGAGGGGCCTGTTGTAGTGATTCTCAAGCGTCTTTGCCCCAGGCTGAGTTGCACCCCCCTTACCCGGGGCCGCGCTGAGTAGCTGAGTAATCCGCTTGGGTTTGCTTTCAGGAGCTTTTGTTCCCTGAGCGCTTTCCGTAGAGTTCCGGAGGACGGGAATGAAGATTGTGGCCTCCTGGTCTCCGGCCCGGAGGAGCCGAGAGCCCGGGGCCCCACTCCTCAGTGCGCCCTCAGAGAACAGCGCCCAATGACTCCCGTCACCCTGGCCTCCTGCCACGCTCCTAGCTGACTGAGCCTGCGACTGGTTCAAGGCAACCCGGAGCTGAGAGTCACTCCTCCGCTCTGTCTCTGTAGCCGGCTTCCCTGTTCTAATACCGGTAAGCTCTGCGACACTCAGACACCCCCGATCCTTCTGCGACCCTGCGGGACCTGAGGCCACGCTGACCCTGCCTGGGCTTCCAGTTAAGCCTCTGGAGCGATGTCCCTCAGCGCAACAGACTTTTAAAAGTCCTGATTTTGCTCCGTTGCTCCGCCGCTCGCCGGGAGCCGGCCCCTCCCCCCGCGGTCTATCTTCCCGTCGCTTTGGATTCACTTTTCCACCAGTCCTACCTTTCAGATAGTGGTTGATTTTCTGTTTCTACAATTGCTGTTCTTCTTCTCTTCAATCTCCCGTTGGATTTGTAGGTGTTTGCAATCTTTAGATAAGCTATTTAGCTGATCTCCCGCTACCCAAAGTAGTTTCAGCCTGCTACTTCTCCGCCATCTTGACTCCTCCCCCCTCAAAGTTCTCATTTTTTAATTACTTTTGTCCACATCCTTTTTTGTGGCTTCCTGGGTGTTTTTGCACAGATGACTGACTAGTGGGCCAGGCACTGTTATGCACCAGATAAATCCTGGAAAATTCCTTAATGTTCTCCCCCTCCTCTTTTATTACACCGCTTTTTCCTTCTTGTAATCACTTTGGTGGGGGGCAAAACTGCCCAGCTGGGGGCCAACCTGAGTTGTCCTGGAGAACCATTTCTCTTCCAGTATAGAGTGCTTCCTGGGGAAGAGGGTGTGCTTGGGCCTCCTGAAGCTGTTGCACATGAGCTGGTCATTGTGGCTTTGGAGAGTCCCAGAGATACCCATATTTTAGCCACTTTTCGTAAGGTACCATATACTTTAAACTCTTCAAAGCCAAATCCTGTGCCAGCCTGAACTTCACCCTGATGCCGGATGGTGGGCTTCTTACCACTGACCAGGTGAGTGCACAGGTAGGGTGTGGGCATTTCTGTGGAGTTTGGCCTCATGTCTGCAGATTTCCTATCTGGCTGGTTGAACCGCGTGGTCACTGCTTCTAGGTCGTGTGGAAAGAGGACTTCAGATCCATGTCATTTCCACAGAGGATACCCAGGCCCAAGGGACACCACTGAGCAGAAAGCTCCCTACAGTTTCTCTGAAGTGAAGTGGAGAAGAGTAAGATCTCAATCAATGCCAGCTGCGGTCCATGTTACTATTACTATTATTGTGGTCAGGGCAGAGGGTCTCATCTTAAACAAGGCAAGATGGTAGCCTCTGGATTTAGGCCAAACTGAATGTGAATCCTGACTCAGACATTTACAATAGTATTTTGGGTGTGTCGTGTAGCCTCTCTGCACCCCAGTTTCCTCTTCCGTAAAGCGGGTACATCCCTGACAAACTCACATGGGTTTCTGAGAAGGAAGGGTAACAACGGATGTAAATTACCTAGTAGACATTCACCAGCGGTGAACTCCCCTCTGACCCGCTGTGGAGTGGAGCTTCCAGCTGCCTGCAGCTTGATAGGCTAATCAATATTTGTAGGTGTAAGAACCCCCAAAAGAGAGCTTAGGACACATTACTCGGGCAACTTGGAGTCTGCCAACTGGCCCATGTGGAAGCTGCCCATCTCTCCAAGGACCCACACTTTCTCCTCCAAAGCCCTGCAGAGACTTCTCTCGCAGCCCTCCTCCACTGAGATTTGGTGAGGAGGGTAGCATCGTCCTTTATAGAGGCCAGATGAGTCAACGCCGGAAGGATGTGGGCACAGACCTGTGAGACTTCTTGTTGGAGCCAGGAGACAGAATAAACCAGAAAACCGCCTCTGAAGTGATGAAGAATCTGGCCAGAAGCTAGAGCCAGTTCAGCTGTACCCTCTGACCAGAAAATTAACCAAGAGAGACTCCAGGGATTGCACAAAGTGAGTTCCCTGAGTTGTTAGGCTCCTCTGAGCCTCAGGTGGATCTTCGGTTTTGTTGATCTGCCCAACGAAGACTGAATCCCTCCAGGGCCAGAACTTTGTCTCTCTACCTCCGTGGAGCTCCCACAGTGCCCAGCACAGCGGAGACACTTGATAAATATTTGCTGAAATGAACTGATAGACACCAGCGGTGCTGTCACTGCTGAGTCTCCGGGACCAAGGAGCAGGCTTTCAATGTGAAGCATCCAGGCTGCCAGATCTCTCTTCCTCCCCCGAAAAGGCTGGCAGTGGCTCCTCTCCATCTTCTGAGGTTCCCTTATGTGCAGGAAACGTGAGAGCTTCCCTCCCGAAGCTTATTAACTTCAGTGCATCTAATTATCCTCTGTACAGTTGGGTAAGTTTGAATCGCCTGGCCTCCCTGCATCAGTTTCAGGGTTTTAAACGATTGACAGCTCCAATTAGCTGTAATTAGAAAGGATTAAAACCATCCATCAGGCGAGTTTTATAGATAGACCCAACGCTTATATCTTCATTTGAGATGGGGTTGGCTGGGGTGGGGGGGGCAACCTCATGTTAGTTTCTCCCTCTCAATCTCTCTTTCTCTCTCTTTAAACAGAGCCCAGGGACCCAGATGGTGTTAGTGGTAGAGAAGACACTTCTAGCTCATGTGAGAACCAGCCCTGCCTTGGTTTGCATTGTGCTGGGTTTGGCAGCTGATTATGGTAAGAAAGCTGAATTCTAACTAGAGAATGGGGTGGGGAGGGCGTGGGGGAAAAGAAAGTCTTCAAAAAGGAAAAATTGCAGAGGCTGTAATCCCTATTGCAAAGGCTCACTTGGAGTGCAGGCGTAATGAATCTGGCTCCCTAGCACTTTATCCTGCTTTTGTTTACCTAACAGTTTGACAATGCATATTTATGCAAATCGGCAGTGGGGCTGTGTTGGCTGTTCATTAATTAGCATCTGATGCCTCCTGTGTTAGCCAGGCTCCGAGAATTCCGCTAATTTGATAAACAGCTGACTTTCCCCTTAAAGGTCTTTAATGTGGCCCCTTGGTCTGGATTCAGTGTGAGTGGCAGGGCCTGGCCCTTGAGGCAGGAACCACACTGGCAGATGAGAGAAGGGGTCAAGCAAAGGACACAAGAGCCTGAGGTCTGAGGGACCTTAGGATCCTGGAGCTGGAGGTGCCTTAGTAGAGGCGGTCAAGGCTGAGCTGGGATTAAGGTGCAGCAAACATTTGAGTTTCTAGACTCACTTTGAGTGTTCTAGAACGTTCCATATACAGTAGGCTTATTTAGTCTTCACAAAGGCCTAACAAGACACACCCATGGAGCATGATCTGATTTCATCCTCATAATAACTCTATTATTAGCATCATCCCATTTTACAGATGTGGAAGCCATGGTTCAGGGAACCCTGGCTTGAAATAGCTGAGCTGGATTCCAAGCCCAGGAGAGTCCGTGTTCCTCACCCTTTCCCAGCTTTGCTGATAGAGAGGCTGAGAACATAAACATCAACGCTGGGAGAAGCAGACTGGTTGGGGATGGAAATGCCTGAGGCAGGGTAGTACCCCTTGAGGGGCTGCTGTCATCCCCACCATGCAGCCTGGACAGGATGCTCTTCGCCTCCGTTGGGGAGTAGCTGCAGGAAGAGAATGCAGGGTATGGACAGGAGGGGAGGGAGGCCAGCACAGCGCAGCTGTCAGTATGGCACAGAGGGACCGGTCTGCTGGTTTTTTATTCTGTGATACTGGAGAACAGAAGCTGCAGGTCTGTGAATGCCACAGAGGTGTTTCCTGGACGGCTGGGTCACAGCCCTGCTGTTCCCACCTGGAAACACCCATTTGCTCCAGGCTCTGGGTAGTCTGTTGGTGCTGCCGTCTGACCCCCTACTTGCTTCACTGCCCTGCTCTTTTTTGAAGTCCTTTGCCCTTCCTGTGTTGAAACACACACACACACACACACACACACGCACGCACGCACATAGCCAAGCATGCCAGTGCACATACAGGGACAGGCACACGTGCAGGCAACACCCTTGTGCCCCCCTTCCTCCCACTCTGCTCTTTGGAACACAGGAGCCTGGCTCAGCTCACAGCTGACCGCCCCCTCTGGCCCTGCTCCAACCCACGCTTTATTAATACATCCATCCAGTGTTCATCTCCCTGAAGGAACCCTGGGATGTTGCTGTTTTTAGCCGAGTCCAGGATGGGAGCAAGGAAAGCACAGGAAACCTCTATCCCCGTAGAAACTGCAGGAGTCCTGTAGGGCAGCCTGGGGCTTCCAGGGACAGGAAAGCCCTCCTCCTCAATCCCCAGGCAGGGAGTTGCTCCTCTCCGGAGGCCTCTGTCCAGGCACGGGCATGTTTCTAGTCAGACCTCTAACTTAGGGGGTTGCAGACCCCGTTTTCAGAGGTAGACAGTCATAGAATATGAACTGATGGCTGGTGTTAAATGAAGTCCATTGCTCCGTTCCACGTACTGGAAAGCGCCACTGTGAGTCCGTTCAGGTGTTTCCTCTTTCCCTGATTCACATTATCATCATTTTGTTTACAGAAGAAGGCAGAGCAGGAGCTACTGCAGCCAGGTGCCACTGGAGGTTAAGTCCACTTACCTCCCCAAGCCAATCTGGTCAGCATCCCTAGCCAAGCGTCCCCTGTGGCCTGGAGAGCCACCCATTAGAGTAGAGCTGCTCATTAACAAACCAGCAGTAGCTGCCTGCTTCCTTGCATTCCTTTTGTCTTCCCCCAGGACCCTAATAGAGCCTTTGTTTCAGATGGAAGGAAAGCAGGTAGCCTGTCTCACCAGGCTGTTAGGGATGAGGATCTCTAGCTACAAAACCAGGGACCAGGGTCTGGCTAGGAGGGATTCTTTAAATTCCAAAGCGGAAAAACTGCTCTACAAACATACAAGCCCTTCTGAGCCCTAATGCTGACCAAAGCCACAAGGTTTCATCAAGTCCTGACTTCGTGCGGAGCAGCGAGGTCGGTGTGCTCTGAAAGATTCAAAATGAGAATTAAAACCACAAAAAAACAACAAGCCTGTGATCACAGCCCTGCTGTGAAGAGGTTCTGACCACATTAAGACGATAAGCTTTAGCTGAGTGGAGGAAAACCTGATCTGGAATCCCAGTTCTGCCTCTAGCTGGGGAACCTGGGGCAAGAGATCAGCAAAGGCTCCTTGAGGCCCCTCCACGCCAGCACTCTAGGGTTCGGATCACTCCCCTTTCATGAACAGTACTCCCCACCCATTCAGCCCTCTTAGCTCTGTTTTAGCATTTCTGTCAAGCAGGGAAAGCAGGGATGGCAAGTCCCAGTGGGCAGATGAGAATCAGAGAATCAGAGAGGTTGAAAGAGTCTTTTCAATGCGCCCAGCAGGAAGGCTGGCGCTGGGCTCGAGCCTGCCTGTGCCAGCCACTCCACTGCTAGGAAACCCCTCCAAGACCAAGGCACCTCGCAGCCGCCCCAGTTCTGCACAGAGGGTCCCTTAAGTCCTTGAGTCCTTGAGTGTAGCTTATATCCCATTTGGGTGACTTCTGTTCTGTCACCTGGACATTTTCCTCACCTCAACCTTGTTCCTCTCAAAATGTGGCTTTTGGAGAGAGCTGGGCTCTGGCAGACCTTTCAGGAAGGAGGTGGCCTCCCTCTCTGTCCACAGACCCTTCCCAGCTGTCACAAGAAAGCCTCGTGTCCTTTCCTGCGTTACTACCTGTGGCTTCAGAGGACCTTAGGTTGTTGCCCCTGAGCGCTCTGTTGACTACACACTCTGGCTCTTTGTTCTTCGGAAGCCCACAACGGTGAGGAAACGTCCAGGGCTTTGAAAAGCCCTCTGAGAAGACCCCCCTCTTGCCTCCCTTCACCACCACCCCTTACCTGAAGAGATGAAATGTTGTTCTTGAAAGGGGCTTCCAATGCCTGGCTATTGCTTTGCAGGAGCTAAAATATGGCCTCAAGCTATTTCTGAGGCTTTCTTACTCACATACAGGAGATGTTTGCTCAACTGAAATCTACCCAGAGCCTCATTTAGATGTAGCACCACAGCTGAGTAACATTCTGTTCTCCTGGGTTACCTAGCTCAGCCTTTCACTGGGGCCTGATGGCCCCCGGGGTTCAGGGCTCACTGCCTCTTTTCAGATTTAACTCATTCATGCTTTATTACTTGCTTTTTGTACATTTTGCCTTTCTTTCTTTCTTTCTTTCTTTCTTTCTTTCTTTCTTTCTTTCTTCCTTCCTTCCTTCCTTCCTTCCTTCCTTCTTTTTTAATCCAGGCAGGAAAAAAACATTTTCTAATTTCACATAATTTCTGTTCCCAACACCCCCACCCCCACTCCACTCCATGTACTCACACAGCCCCTGCCAGGAACATCGTCTTCTGAAACGGGCCCTGAAATGAAAGATCAAGAGAGGCATCTGCTCCTCCCCTCAAGTAAAACCCTTGGGTGTGTCTCAGGCAGGATGAAATAACTGTGGCTGTTGAGGTTTCTCTGAACCCGGCCAAAAAAACCCCTCTCTGTTTCAAGAGGCTTTTATAGATCGATAGACTGTGCTCGTGGCTGTTTTATTGTACCAAAGTGCTCTCGGATATGTGGTGTCCAAAAGAAAAAAAAAAAAAAAAGAGCGAGGGGGTGGGAGGTAGGGAGGAGGGAGGGAGAGAGATCAATAAGGTAAGGATACCAAGAGCACATTAATTATCATTGGAAAACGCTTTCCAAAGAGTTGCTGGGGCCACTACAGCCCCAGGAGCTAACTCTGGGAGAGAGAATGGTCTGTTTCCTCACCACCTCCCCCACCACATTAATCAGTTTGTGGCAAATTCAAATGTTTGCACTTTCACTCCTTTATGGGTATGTCCTGTGTGCTTTGGTAGTCAGAGTTAGGGTGGGGGAACAGTAGAGCTCTAGCTGCCTATCTGCTCTGACCAAGGGCTCAGTCTTTGGGGGTGGAGGGTGAAGAAGGTCAAGGCTCTTAGAATATCATCAAAGTGTGACTCCCTGAGACCCAATTAACCTGAGGACTCAGGGAACAAAATGCTACCCTCTGACAATATCTCTAAAATGCTGAGTGACCTTATTACTTACAACACAAACCAGGGTACTTCCAGGAATGAAAGAGGGTACTGTGAGTAGTTGCATTAAATCTGTCACAGGCTAGCTAGCGCGTTGTTCTGTTGTCTCTACTCGCCCCCCACCCCCACCTCCTGCCGCCAGAGCAAAACACTTCCTTTAGGAGAAGATTCAGTTCAAAGAAATACACACACATACACACACACACACTTTGAATCAGAAATTCCAATTATATGTTCAAGATGATGAAGTTTGGCTTGGCAGGGTCGGGGGGATAAATTGAGCATAGTCAGGACACAGTGGTGAAATCCCGCCTCTGTGACCAATACCATATCGGGAAGTAGGACAGAGGAGGGACAGCCCCACTCCACACTGTGCCACCCTCCATCCTCTGTCCGCCCCTCACCCGCACAGAGAATCTAGATTCCTACTTCACTGGGCCACCCAAGACATCCAGTGGGACCCCCCTCAATTTCCCACTCCCAAACTGACAGCCGTTTTTGTGGTCCCTTGCTCGTAGGAGAGGCCCAGTGTTCAGGATCCTGGCCGCCAGCTCCTTAAGCAGTGTCCGTTTCATCAGTTACCCGGCCTCTCCCCAGGTCTTTAACCTTTCTACCCTCTCACATCAATCTTATCGGCTTTCAACATGCTCTAATCTTTCCTGTTAATAGTAGTAATAACAATTTCTTTAAACTCTAGATCTTTTTTTTTTTTAAGATTTTATTTATTTATTTGACAGAAATCACAAGTAGAGAGGTAGGCAGAGAGAGAGAGAGGGAAGCAGGCTCTTCGCTGAGCAGAGAGCCCGATGCGGGACTCCATCCCAGGACCCTGAGATCATGACCTGAGCTGAAGGCAGAGACTTTAACCCACTGATCCACCCAAGCACTCACCCCCCAAACGCTAGATCTTATACCATCTTCTAGCTGGGTGTATAGTTCTACTTCTTTTCACAGCCAAATACCTCCAAAAATTTTGTTTATGTTTGTGCCTCCACTTCCTCACTTTCCAAAGGTGTTTCAGTCCACTCCAGTCTGGCTTCTGCCCCCAGCACATCACCAAAAAGGCTCTCAGTAAAGTCACCAGCAACCTCCATACCACTAAACCCACTGGACATCTTTCAGTTTTCCTGTCATTTGTCCTCTTGGAGTCTTTCAACAGTCCTGTTGACCATTCCCTCCCTCCATCTTGAAACACTCTTATCTCCTGGCTTCTCTGGCATTACAGAAAGTCCTCCTGATTTTCTACCTCTTTCTTTCCTTCCTCTTAACCCCATTCCAGCCTCCTAAACCTCTAACCCAACCTTTACCTTTTGGCTTCCGTGGGCTTTCCATGTCTCATTTCCTCCTCTTTCTACACTTTCTCCCTAGGCAAGTCCATATCTCCTGTGACCCATTGCCCCCTATATACTAGATTTGTATCTCCAAACTCCAGAGCCTGAGAACCATACATCCAAATCTAACTTGGAATGCTCTACCCAAACACTGCCTAACCCGAGCACCTCAAACTCCGGATCCTGCTCTGGTGGGTCCAATCTCAATGAAGCTTCACTTTCCAATCCTTCCTTGGTCATGATGACATCATGGCATCCTTCAGATGGGACCCTCATGTTTCACATCTAGTCTATGACCAAATCCAGTGTTTCTTCTTTCTAAATTTCTTTTAAAAGTACTGACTTTTCTCCATCTCTGCTGCCATAATTATACTCCATCTTTATTAGGATTTTTCACCTGGACTTGTAGTGAAGTCCCCTTTCTTGTCTTCTGTATCTACCCACCCCCCAAATAATCATAATCTCTCACTCTCTCATAAGATAGATAGATAAAATATACATAATATGTGTGTGTGTATATATAATCCTTGCTCTTTTTACTTAAAACCTTTCAAAAACAACATCCTTACTACAATCTACAAACTCCTACATGATCTAGACCCCTTATCTGCAGCTCCAATCTCATCCCACACCCCTCTCCCCAAGTCATTATTTTCTGGGAACACTGCTTTTTTCATTTCCTCAGACTTTCTAGCTTCTAACCTCAGAGAGTCTTCCTCTGGCTCTAATCATCTTCACTTCAGGTGATTCATTTTGACCTATTCTTCCAGTCTCAACTTAATGTCTGGCTTTTCTATCCTCAATTAAGTACCCTCGCAATTTGCTCTATGGCATCCCATAATCCCACTTTGTTGCACATATAGTAACCATGCTAAAGAATTATTTGCTTATAGGTACCACTCTTAAGAGACTATAAACTCTATGACAGCAGGTGCTTGTTTCACCTATATATCCACGGTCTATTGTATAGTAGCTGCTCATTAAAAACTTGATGAATGAACATTACACTTCCAAAATAATGGAAATGAACTGGTATCTGCTCAGAAGAGTGAGACCACAGGGCAAAAAAGGTCTTCTGTGCCATGGTCACAGAAGATATTTCCACAATACTTACTTTGGAGTGAGGTGCATACTAAGAACTTCATTTATATTGTCCTCATTAATCCTCCTAGAAAACTTTCAGGGGGACCTATCGTTACAATTCCCATCTCTCATATGGGAAAGTTGAGGTGAAGTTCTTTTCTAAGTTCCCTCAAGGTCACACACATAGAGTTAATGTAGGGGGCGATTTGGGACTCTGGTCCCGGAGTCTGAGTTATTACCAACTCCACTACGTCATCTCTGTAGGAGAGAGAAGGAAACTTTCTTCAAATACCTGAAGTGCTGACATGTGGAAATGAAAAGCAGCTTGTTCTGTATTGACCTAAGGGATAGAATTAGAACCAGTGATTGAATGAATATAGGGAAACAAATTTTGACTCCATATAATGGGGGGAATCAGGATAACTAGATGTGTCCAAAAAGGGAATGGGCTGCCTTAGGTGGAGGAACTTAAGTGAGGGCTAGAAATCAAGTGGACATACAGAAGACAGACAAATGTTAAGTGGGCAGCTTGATTAGAACATTTGATGCTTGTCGCAACCCTGACAGTCTGCACAATTTATCCCCCACACTTTATACATTTCCATCTATTGTACTGAGAGATGATAAATATTTTCAGCACCATGACCATGAATCTCAGTTATCAATAAAAAGATATCATTTATTTTCTATTTAACAAGGTGGCTTCTTCCAATTCTTTTTGAATGAGGCAGAGTCTGACATTTTTTGAGTAATTAACTGCTAAGATAGGTGAGTGGACTTATTCGGGTGCAATTTGAAACAGGAGAGAGGCTTCCTGGCCTAGCCACATCCGATCAGAAATCCAATTAACCAAGACAAACACTCCCCAGCACTATAGTTAATCCTGGTTTTCCGCAGAGCCTCTTTTCCCTCTCTAGTCTTTTAGCCATTTTGTCAGAGGGTGGTTAAATTCTGTATCAATTTACATGCTTGTTTATAAAATACATCATAGACTAGGAAAAAAATCTAGCCAATCTAGCCTGTTGTTTCTCTTCTTCTAAAGTAATTTTGTGGTGGGCAGGGGAAGGGAGGTGGTAGGACGGAAGAAATAAAAAAGAAAGTAAGAAAAAAAATGAAGGGGCTGGTGGGAGAGGCCTAAACATTGCAATTTTCCAACCATTTTCATCCAAATTGTCTGCAATTTCCAGGTGGCCCAGGCTTCAAATTGCCAGTGAATAGTGCCACAGAAACCCCGGCGGGAGCCCTAGCACTGTTGCCTATTAAGAGCCGAACCCACAACAGAATGAGCTGTGGCATACCCAGCCTAGGCAGAGTCTGCATTTAAGGCAGGGACAGGTGAGGAAATGTGGCCCCAATCCCTCTTCTCACCCTCTTGCTTCTAGAAAGAGCCCTCAGCCAGGTTCATAGGAATCCGAGTTGGGGTAGTCTGTTTCAGACATTACAACTCCTTTTCTCCATTCCCTCTCTGCCCATCACTTTACAGATGGGAACACTGAGGCCCAGAGGAGTCAAGTGACTCCCCTCAGTTCTCCCACTGACTTACTGTAGCAATGGGGCAGAGACTTGGGACTGTGGATACCACTTTTCTGCCTCTTTCTCTCTGGTGGATGTAGACAAAGATCTTAAAGGAAGAACTCACCTCTTTACCAATGGACCTTGCCTGTCTATGTGAGAATAAAATAAGAAATAATAATAGAATTTAGAAACTCTAGCATTCTTTATGTATGAAAGTCAAGTCTAGGACTCTAGAGAATAAAATCCATCCATGAATGAGAAAGAAGACATACATAGTGGGATATGAATATCTTGAACCATTGGAAGTTCATTAAAATTCATAATGAAACTGATAATTAAACACATAAATACATGGCATGACAGGTACATTATTATACCTCTAGAAATCAATTTGTGCATGTGGTTGTTAATTTGTGGTTGTCATTAACTACCAGCGATAAGATCAATATGTAGCTACTTCCTGGCTTCTACCTTACCCTGTCTGAGGAATGGGCCCATACAAAAATTATGGTGATAGTAGGTTTTCTGGAGAAACCAGTTACGAGCTATACCAAGAATCTGGTCCAAGAGGAAGAGTTCTGAGATGGTTCTGAGATGGTTCAGGTGATCTAGCCACCACGAGGTGACTACTATTGAGGTGTCTGTCCCCTGGTGAACTTTGGGATTACCTGTTTACACATGTGCCATCTGGGAACAATATTAATGTCACCTACCCTGTTCCACCATGTCCAATGCTGTCATCTCCTGCCTATGGGATACCTGGTCTAGGTTATTCAATCCCTCTATTTCCTCATGTGAGACAAAGGCATCAGAAAACATAGCATCCAGAACAGGGGCAGGCACACAGTAACCATTATTATTATTTTTTTTTTTTAACCAAGTTTTATCAGCCTGTTTTTCTGTGAAGGTGAAGTTTCATCATAATAATCATAAGAAATGATACATACAATAAATGGAAGCTATTATTATCCTGATTCTTCCAACCTCTCAGGGTTGCTGGGTGGGCAGGGGATCACCAATAAAATAACATGTAAGAAAGCCTTTTACTAATTGAAAATCACTTTAGCCACTGTAGATGAACGTTCCTTCCTGATCTAGAAGGGGAGGCGTGTCACTTGAGAGCTTGGGCTCAGGGCAGCGTCTCCTTCTCTGTCCTGTACTCTAGAGGGGAAAGAAAACCGTCCCTGCATTCCATGCAATCCCTTCTGGGGGGGGGCAACTTCGAATTGCGATATTTAAGCATCAGGACCAGTCCGATCCCTGGACGAGGCTATTGCCCGGGTAAGAATTTAGGTGATAGGAAAAGGGCACTTCCAACCTTCACAGTAATTTTGCCAAGTACTTTCTGATAGGGAACTTATTTCCAGGAGTAAGGGAAACACAGACTCTGGGTACAAAAAGGCATCGACACTAACACGTAAGCGACTGTACCCACTGCCTCAGAAAATGACGACGACAACACGAGAACGTAAGACTTCCAAGGTGCGGCTGGAGGACTCAAAACTTAACGTTGCCAGCACCTCAGTTTTTCCAGGGCGCCTCTGAACGGGTATCTTCCTGATCCATGCCCGGCTCTGCTGCGTGTGTCGTTTGAATAGGTCAAGAGCACATTCCTTCCACTTCTAACTCCTTCTCCCCATTTCGGTCCTGGCACACGGACCAGTCTCCCCAGCACGGAGTCTCTGCAAGGCACGCATCAAAGCTAACAAGCAATAGTGCGCCCAGAGCGCTTGATAATGCGCAATGATCAGATCGGCTTT
Organism: Lutra lutra; assembly: GCF_902655055.1. Lineage (NCBI taxonomy): Eukaryota > Metazoa > Chordata > Mammalia > Carnivora > Mustelidae > Lutra > Lutra lutra. The sequence continues at coordinate 43,280,319 of NC_062279.1, read as the reverse complement.
CCTGGAGAACCCAGAGATTCACGACGCCACCCACAGCCTCCCTGCCTGAAAAAGTCTTGTTTGATTGTTCACTTCAAGGGAGGAAAATGAGAGAGATGTAACTTCACATGGAGCTGAAACACTTGTCTTAAATCATCTCCTCCAGACTCAGTTCGCTGGGGCTGCACACAGCTTCTCTATCCAAGAGCATGAGAAGACTGGGCTCAAATACTTTGGCGTGCTTTGCTCACTGGCCCATTCCTGAGTCTCTGGCTCGAAGATTCTAGAGTGCAGCCTCTTTCACCAGGAGTAACACACTCCCTTGCATGCTGGCCCTGTTTTCTTTTTTCCTCCAAAGGAATGAGAGACAATCCTCACAAAGCTCTCTGCTCTGTTAGCAGTGCTCTAGATTTTTCTTTGTACCTGTTCACAGCTTGTTACAGTTTATGCATTGGAAAGTGTTTCTCTTTTAATTGATACCAAGGGGCTGCTTGCTCCTTTAAAATGATTCAGGAATGGCACTGCTCATTAAAGGAGAGAATAGAAGGTGGGGCTGAGATGTAGCTAATTATGTCAGGCTTGAGAAAGAGGGCAGGGGAAGCCTTTTCATCTGAGACCTCTGTAGATTGCTAAATTAAAAGAATGTCTTACTCTGATAAACAGGTTGGAGCCAGGCAGTGGAGCACAGCTATTGGGAGGTCATGGCCAGGGTTGCTAGGTGGGGAGGGGGCAGTGTTCACTGTTACTGTAGGCTCTAGGAAGTGAGGAGGTAGGGGCGTGGAGGAGAGGGGGCTTGTGAGGAACAGATTGTTCTTCAACTTCCCTGCCCCCTTCCACATAATTTTAAAATCATGGACAGAAAAAAAAAAAAAAAAAAGAGCCAGCCAATTACTGCCCACAGACCAAAACCAGCCTACAGCCTGTTTTTACATATTACAATAATTGGGAAGAGAAGGGCCATGGAATAAACAGAAGAAATGATATGTCATGATGTGAAAGTTATACAGAATTTAAATTTCAGTGCCTCAAAGGAGGGTTTGTTGGAGCCCATATTACTGAGACATTATTTACAGCTGCCTCTGTGCTACGGCAGTGGGGTGGGGTAGTTGCAACAGAGACTGTGTAGCCCAAGAAGCCTAAAACACAGTGGACCCTTGAACAACATGGGGTTAGAGCTACCCCCAGGGCAGTCAACAGTATGTGTATAACTTTTGGAGCATCTGGGTTGGTCAGTCAGTCAAGCATCTGACTCTTGATACCTGCTCAGATCATAATCAGGGTTTAAAATTGAGTCCCCCATTGAGCTCTACATGGAGCTTAAGATTCTTTCTCTCCTTCTCCTTCTGCCCCTGCCCACTACTCTTTAGAAAAAAAAAAGTTGGGGCTCCTGGGTGGCTCAGTCATTAATTAAGCTCAGGTCATGATCCCAGGGTCCTGGGATCGAGCCCCACATTGGGCTCCCTGCTCTGCAGGAAGCCTGCTTCTCCTTCTCCCACTCCCCGTGCTTGTGTTCCCTGTCTTGCTATGTCTCTCTCAGTCAAATAAACAAGTAAAATCTTTTTTTTTTAAATGTGTATAACTTTTGATTTCCCTGAAATTTAACTACTAAGAGCTTACTTTTGACATTACTTTTGGCCTTACCATTTACATAGTGAACTAACACTTATTTTGTATGTTGTATGTATTACGCACTGTATTCTTACAATCAAGTAAGCTAGAGAAAAGGAAATGTTATTAAGAAAATCTTAAGGAAGGGGTGCCTGGGTGGCTCAGTGGGTTAAAAATCTCTGCCTTCGGCTCAGGTCATGATCCCAGTGTCCTGGGATTAAGCCCTACATCGGGCTCCCTGCTCAGCAGGAAGCCTGCTTCCTTCTCTCTCTCTCTCTCTCTGCCTACTTGTGATCTCTGTCTGTCAAATAAATAAATAAAATCTTAAAAAAAAAAAAAGAAAATCTTAAGGAAAATACATTTATAGTCCTATAAAGTACATTTATAGTCCTTTTTTTTTTTTAACAAATACAGTGTGTATTTGTTAAAAAAAAAAAAAAATCAACATATAAGTGGGCCCAGAAATTTCAAACCTGTGTTGTTAAAGGATCAATTGTATTTACTATCTGGCCCTTTATAGCAAACATGTGATGATACCTTCTTTAAGGTAAAGGGGGAACAACTAGAATGAGTTGGGTGGTAGCTGTGAGGTATCGAAACTGCTTCAGACCTGGGGTTAGATCTGGATTTGAAGCCTATCTTTACTCTTGGAAAAAATCACATATGTCCCTCAGCACATGTCCCCAGCTGTAAAAAGGAAATAAACAATGCATGGTTTGTGAATGTTAAATAAGATGAGATACATGAGCGGGGGAAAAAAACAAAACAAAACTGGCACAATCCTTGATATAGAATAGATTCTCAATAAATAATAACAGGCAGCATTATTCCCAATAGTCAAAATATAGAAAAAACTTGAGTGTCCATCAATGGAAAAGTGGAAAAAGATGTGTGTATACACAATGGAATAGTATTTGGTCATGCAAAGGAACAAAACCATATGTAATATATGAGTTGTTCTTAAGGACATTGTATTAGGTGGAATAAGTCAGACAGAGCAAGTCAAATACTGTGTGATATCACTTATATGTGGAATCTGACAAAGCCAAACTCATAGAAATAGAGTAGAACAGTACCAGGGGCTGGAGGAGAAATGGGGAGATGGTAGTCAAAGAGTACAAAATTCCAGTTAGAAGATGAGTAAGCTCTGGGGATCTAATGCACAGCACTGCGATTATAGATGACAATACTATACTATATGCTCAAAAATTGCTAAAATAGTAGACCTTAAATGTTCTCACCACAAACAAAGAAATGGTTAATTATCATGTAGCAGTGCATATGTATCAAATCAATGCTTTGGGTACCTTGAAGTTATACAATATTATATGTCAATTATATCTCAGTAAAGCTGAAGAAAAGACAACAGAATGAATAAGGGAGTAATTTTACATATAACTTTTATCAGAAGCCTGCACATATTTAAAGAACACATTTTGGCTCTATTTCTTCAGGAAAGTTCCATAACTTCCCAGCCAACCTTGCCTCAAATCATCTTCCCCACCTCTGAATGTCTACAGTACTTACCAAACATCTCCTTTTAACCTCTATAGGACCTCTTGATGTTCATTTTTATAAGCATCTAGCTCATTTTCTTCTTCAGATTGTCAGCTTAGTGGCTCACTCACACTCTGTTGTGTAGGAACTAGTTTAGAAGATGTGCACATGAACCACTTCATGAGAAACACCAGTAACAGTGCTCAGGCAACATGAGGTAGCATTTCACACAGGGCTGGGGTGGCCAGTGAAGGCTTCAGCGAGGAGGTGGATCTGGAGCTGACCATGAGCATTCATGATTTTGTTTGTGCAGAATTTGAGAGAAGCGCCACGGGACATTCCAAACTGTGACAATAATGTGTAAGCCAAGGTGTGGAGATTTGTTTTGGGAGTGGAACAATCAGATTGCAATGGAGGATGGGGACTGGTAGCAAATGAATTAGGAAGTTTGTGGCTTCAAGCGACAAAAAGAAAGCAAGCTCAGACTGGATTAAGCTAAAGAAAAATGTACCATCTCAAGTAACTGGAAGTCCAGAAGTAGGACTCCAGGCACAGTAGGGCTTGGGTTCAGTTTCTGTCATTTCTTTTGGCTCTGCCCATCTCCATGCAGACTTCGTTCTCAAGCTAGTTTCCCATGTGGTGTCAGGACAGCTGCCAGCAACATCTGAGCGAATATGCTACCTTGTTCACATCTAACAAAACATACAGATGAGGAAAAAAAAAATCTCCCCTACCCCTTGAATGAAAGCCCTTTCCCTCACTCTCATTGGGCCACCTGGGGTTACATGATCGTCGCTAGACAAATAACCTGGCCTACTTTGCCAGTCTAGCAAGAGCAGGTAGTAGGATTACTATGAGTGGCTTGGATGAGCCCCAAAGCCCAGCATCCCCTAGTCACATAGGCTGCATGGAGAAGGGGTGGATAGTTGAGTAAAACTGCAGTGTTGCCAAGAAAGGAGGAAGGAGGACTAGATGCTGAGTAAGCAACTAACACTGCCCTCCTCAAATCATAAATCACTAGGAGAGGCATACTGAAGCCCGGTTGCAGGTAACAGTGGCTATCAAGCTCAAAACTTCCGATGGTATCTTGAAAATAAAAATGGCTCCTTGTGATTGCTTTCTGCCATCACTGACTCATGCATGGGTTTGTCATAGCCTGAACAAACCTGGGAGAGGCTGAGCCAAGATATGGACAGGAGGAGTCAGAAATAAGTTGTTATAAACCAGATTTCACTTTGATTTTCTGTGCAGCATAGACAAAAATCATGTCTAAAGGACTTGACTCAGCAGCCTTGTTATCGGCCCAAAAGGTAGCTCCAGTATTTTCATTACTACTGCCAAGGAAAATACTGCTCTCTTTGGCATTCTTTCTACTGGGGCTTACCGAGAATAGCATACTCTCTATATTTTTTAGAAATGACAGAAATATTCCTGCTGCTTGGGTTAAGTAATTAAGATTTGCTGTGGGAACACTGAGGAACCCCATAAAATGGCTGCGTGTCTTGGCAAATGAATTACTCAGTGTTTAATTACTAAAAATTACTATCAATTACTAAATGTTACTGCAGATTACTTGCAGAATAGACACATTTGTTTGTGGCTATTAATGATTTCAATTACTCCTCATAGGTAATTGGTTTCTGCACACAGAAGGGCACCAACTGTCGAATAGGAGCTCAGCAATAGAAAATGCTGCTCCTCCTGCGGCTTCTTTCAACTTCAAGCTGAAATCGTAAGATAAACACTGGAGCCATATTCTCTCTAGGTTTCTCGGTGACGTGCACTACTACTTCCCTCGGGACTCTGAGGGCTGGAGAGGACCTTGGAGACCTTCTCTTCTGGCACACAGAGGAGGAAGCAGGACAGAGGAGGTCCCTATGGTTTTCTTGTTTGTTTGTTTGTTTTGTTTTGTTTTGTTTTTAAAATCACACACTAATACCACAACATAGATGAACATCAAAAACATTCTGCTAAGTGAAAGATTTTAGTCACAAAAGACCACGGATTGCATGATCCCATTTATATGAAATGTCCATAATAGGCAAATCTATAGAAATAGTGGATTAGTGGCTGCCTAAGGCTGGAAGAGAGGGGAAATGATAAGGAGTGACTGCTAAAGGGCACAAGGTTTATTTGGGGGCTGACGATGATATTCTGAAATTGGATTATGGTGATGGCTATACAATTCTATAAATATATTTAAAGATACTGAATTATATACTTTAAATAGATGAACTTTATCACAAATAAGTTATTTCTCAATGAGACTATTAAAACAAGTATGTTTAATCATGTAATTAGATGGTGGGAGGGCTAGATAAGGATCCAACACCCCTGACCCTCACTTTATTGCTCTTTACAATAGGCTATCCTGCTTCAATATATGCCCAACTTGCTAGAAGGCATAACTCACTGAAGAAGATAGCTAATGAGATTCATTGTTGAAATTGTGATCTTATTTATGAAGGACTCACTTCTAGCTATTTGTGTATTATTAAGAGGACATAAACCATGTTCATTAAAGCAGCACACAGTGCAACCAGAAAAGGAACTTAATAACATAAAATTAAATAAAATAATGTCTTAGCTTGGATTCTCCTTGAAAAACAGAGCTTGTGACAAAATCTTGCCAGCAAGTAGTTTATTTTTAGAAGTGATCTTAGGGAATACGATGGAAGGAATGGGTAAATTAAAAAGGGAAAGGAGAAAGAAGATCAATTCCATTGTGCACTATTGAGCAGACTCAATAATTGTGAACAACTGGGACTCGATGCACTGGGATCTCTGAAGACTCGTGTACACTGTGCTTCAGAATTTTATGCCCAAGAGATGGAGAGGGAAATATTCAAGCCCTGGCTCCTGACCCCATTGGTAAAAGGTTGTCCCTGGGCTTGTGTAACTCCTTTGCTCTTCCAGATTACACATGAATCAGCACAGTTGAACAGGATCCCATTGCATCCTCCAAGGTGTAGACAGAGAAACCCAAGAACAGAAAGTAAGAGGTAAGCCCTGCAGCTCAGACGGGCTCTGGTCAGCCCACCTATCCATGCAACCTTTTGACACCACAATTGACAAAACCAAAAGATGAGCCAAAGGACTTCATCAAACCTAATAACTTCTGTGTTGTGAAAGACAATGCCAATAAAATGAGAAGATAAGCCATACACTGGGAGAAAATATTTGCAAAACACAAATCTGAAAAAGGACAATTACAAAACATACAAAGAACTCTTAAAACTCAACTATAAGGAAATGATAAACCCAATTTAAAAATGAGCAAAAAGTTGAACAGACATCTCACTAAAGAAGATATTCAGATGGCATGTAAACAGATGAAAAAGTGCTCAACATCATATGTCCTTAGGGAATTGCAAATTAAAACAACAATGAGAAACCCCGACACACCTCGCAGAATGGCTAAAATCCAGAACACTGACACCAAATACTGGCAAGAATGTCGAGTAACAAGGATTCTCATTATTGATAGTGCAGCTACTTTGGAAGGCGGTGTGGTGGTTTCTTACAAAACAAAACATGCCCTTACCAGACAATCCAGCAATCAAGCTCCTTAGTATTTACCCAAGTGAGCTGAAAACTAATGTTTACACAAAAACCTGCACACAAATGTTTGTAGCAGCTTTATTCATAATTGTCAAAACCTGGAAGCAATCAAGTTGTCCTTCAGGAGGTGAACACGTAAATAAACTGTGGTACACCCAGACAATGGAGTATTATTCAGCAATAAGAAGAAATAAACTATCAAGCCATAAAAAGGATTAGAGAAAAATAAAAAATGTATTATTAACTGAAACAAGTCAATCTGAAAAGTCTACATATTGTATAATTCCCATAATACAACATTCTGGAAAAGGCCGAACTATGGAGACAGTAAAAAGATCAATGGTTACCAGGAGCTTGGGAGGATGGAGGAAATCAAAAGGAGACCACAGAGGACTTTTTGATCAGTGAAACTTTTCAATGTGCTACTGTCATGAGGGATATATATATGTCAGCGTGAATTTTTCCAAACCCATGGAATGTACAACACCAAAAGTGAACCCCAATACAAAGTATGGATTTTGGGTGATAATGATGTGACAGTGTAGGTTCATTGATTGTTTTAAATGTAGCACTGTGGTGCAGAATTTCCATAGTGAGGGAGGTTGTGTGTGTGTGTGTCAAGGGAGAGGGGATATACGGAAAATTCTCTGTGCTTCACACTCAATTTTGCTGTGAACTTGAAACTTAATAAAGTTTATTAATTTAAAAAAAAAACACAAAAAAAGATTAGTCAAGGGGGTGAGATGGCTCATCATAGACATCCAATAACAACATAAAAGATATTATAATATTGGAATTATGTATTATAATGATAGAACCTTCACCCAGAACTCCAACAAGACCAAAATTTAAGAAAAACTGAGTAATGGAGGACAAGAACTTTCAATAGAGAATAGAAGATCCAGAATTTTGATTGAATCTCAGCCTTCTAGCATGTTGGGGAATTTATGTTAACCAAAGGTCCTACCTACATTCTTCAAATAATCACCCTCAAAAATGAGTGCTTACTGTACTCTCCCCACTTATTCTCTGAAAACCTTTCCTTAGATGGGTCAACCTCCTGCCACATCCATGTCTTCTCTTTCCTCTACAAACACCTTCCTCCCACTTCTTGTGTTATTGCTTCTTCACAGAGGTCCCTCTTCTTCTTTCTCTTCTCTCTCGCTGCACAGAACTAAATTTGGAAGGGATTTACATGTCTTGTTAATCCTCATCACAAGCCAGTTAGGGAAGTACTCTGATTAGTTTCATATTATAGGAAACCAAGGCACCAATAGGTTAAGCAACTTTTCCAAGATCCTACAGCTAGTTAAATATTAAATCAGAACATTGTTATGAAACAGAAATTCAACTAAGTAAAGTTCATGATCTAGTTGGCTTTGTTAAAGGATTCCTGAACTGAGGGGCATCCCATCTAGGAAGTAGGAGGGAGCTCTAGGAGTTGTAGGAAATTGAATGCTTTCATTGGAAGGAGGGTGGGGCAGGGACGTTATTAGCAAAAGAAAAGAAGGAATTGTTCCAGGCAAGGTCACTTTCCTTTAGGGGGAACAGACAGGGGATCTCATTAGGTGGATTACCTCATTTTCCTTAGGGGAATGGAGAGAGCCCATGTGATAGATTACCTCATTGGTGGGCTGACCAAAAAATTCCTGACAGACCAGTTAAGACTACATTTCGAGGGGAGGTTAAAACTGCCATTAGTTTGGTATTAAATCCCAGTTTGGTGGTTTGGCCTGGCATAAGTGACCCCACCTTGGGCATGCATTTGTTTGTTAGTTTGTTTTTGTCTTAATTGTAAACCCATATAATCCGACAGCAGACCCTAGGTCTCAACCACCTAGATGTCAGAGAGACCGCTGAATGCTTTAGGAAAGTTTAATGCAGAGATTATTCACAAATTTATGAGCAAGGTTAAGGAAATTCAGCAGAGGATAGTGAAATATCTGGGGTCAACAACAGCCATTCCTATCCCTCAGTCCTAAATTACTGGAAACTGGAGAAACCTATAGGAGAGATGAGAAATCACTTTCCCAATCTGAAGGCCAGGAAGGAGAGAATCAAAGGAATAAATATCCCAACTTCTCTCTGGTCTCTTGCTGTTATCTCCCACCGGCTGGAGCCAAGTGGAATCCAGAGGGCAAAAGAAGAGTTAATGTTGTCCCTAGAGATCAGTGACCCTGGACACATAGCAAGAAGAAGGGTGGAGGAGCCTGGAGGACAAATGGAAAAGATGCAGCATCAGGTCCCAGCTAAGATCCAATTTGATTTTAGTGCTGCAGTGTTTTTTTCTAGAGGGGATCAGAAGGGACAGCTGCCCTAATCCTATATCCAACTAACCAAAGCCAAACCTAAAATAGGAGCAGGTGCAGTATCTGTCAAGGCCATCACTAACAGGCATCCTCAAATGTTCTCATCTCCAGCATGGTCAATCCAGCTTGGCTACAATGTTCTGGCTGCTTCTCCTAACACAGACAGGTCTTTGAAGATTCTGCTCCCTCTAATGATCACAAATGGCTCTGGTGAACAATCTCTAGAAAACAAGGCTGACCAAAATACCTGTATCAGGCACAGATAGCAGTTCTCAACTTCCATTCTGAGGTGCATAAGAGAAGACTTCTAAGCTTGACTATACAGAGCTAATTTACCTAGTTCCAAGTCAAAAGGGTTGTAAGAAATTATTCTAAAATACATCTTATAATCATATACATGTTTCCTGCTCTAACTTCACTGAGTTGAATATGGAAGAAATAAACAAGCAGCCTCACCACCCTGGTTTTCTCTGAGCTCCAGAACTATGAATAGGTCCTTGCAGGCAAGGGCTGCTCACCTTTGTCAGGTTCTCACTGAGTACTAGGGATGGTGCTTCACTAGCATCGGCAGCCACAGCCCTCCCTGCAACCCTAAGAAGAAAGGACTTCTTTGAGTCCCACTATGTGAACAGGAAATTGAGGCTTATGGTGATTAAGTCAGAGATATTAACTATGTGCTGCTCACTGTGCTAAGATCAAGAGAAAATGCACAAATGAAAAATAAGAAGTCAGTGAACTTTAACTGGGGTGAGAAAACAGTCATTAAAAAACCCTGTCAAGGGGCTCCTGGCTGGTTCAGTCAGTAGACCCTGCAACTCTTGATCTCAGGGTCGTGGGTTCCAGCCCCATGTTGGGTGTAAGATTACTTAAAAATAAAATCTTAAAAAAAAAAAAAAATCTGTGACAGTGAGTAGCAAAAAGGGATCTAATCAGAGTGGACTAGGTAGCCAGAGAAGCTTTGCCTGGGGTGGTGGAAATTGAGCTGGGGACCAGGAGAAAGGTAAGAATGGAGTGGGACTCGGAAGGTGTGGGGCATGCCGGGCCTGACCAGCAAGGAGCTGGACATCTAGAGGAGGCATCAGGGCAGGAAGGAAGATCAGAGAGGGGCTCTTGGCTGCATTCTGTCATCCTCCCCGAATTGCCCACTACCCTGTACCTCTACCTCTCAACCTCACCCAGCTCAGAGCCAGCCCTGATGCTCCCTTTCCTACCTCTTAGAGCTCTGACCATTCCCAGGTTGCACACTTCCCACTCCCTGAAGGCTCTGCTTGACGGGTTGTAAACAGCCTGTTTGAAAAGTAATTGCATGTTTGGGGCTGGGGCTTGCCATTTGTAATTGATCATTCTTCCTCCATCCAATTTCTCTCTTCCTATTCCCTAAGTTTGTTTCCCAGGAAGTGACTCCATAAGCTTTCTGGGCAAATGACTGAAGAAGATAATGAGTTCCTCTGGGCCACACAATTCAACCAGACTTTGCCGACTAGGAAGCCACTCTGGACCTACTACTTGCCTCTAGCTATAGGACAGAAAAGACAGAATGGGCTCCTTTCCTTCTAAAAAAGGAAGATACAACAAACTGGCCACAGAGATGCCTACCTTAAACTAGGACACGTGTACCATCCTTTGCCCCAGCTCTGGGACAACAGAAGCCTGTTGTCCAGCGATGTCTGTCTTACTACACGCCTCCAGCCCCTGATCCCCTATGTCCTTCAGAAATCAAATAATCAGTACTCATTACTGAACACCTACTATGTGCATGACCACCCCAGATAGTCTATTTGACGTATTTGCCCTTCAAAGTAAGGCACAATGTTACTGGCTATAGGTTCTCTACCCAGCACTCCCATCCCCACATCCCTTCACCTCTATAGTCTGGCCCTGCACAGACAGAGCTAACCAATGGTGGAGCAATTCTTACTGAGCCGCATCATTTCCACACATTTGGAAATTTGGGGGCAAATTCCAAACATTGGCACCTGAAATTCTATGACTGCTGCATCTCATGTACCTGGAAGTTTTAGGGAACTGATGCTATTGGGGCAAGCCCGAACCAATGACTGACAGAAGTTGGTGGATACACATTCCTCCTCCCTCGCCTCTGAGGCAGGATGACTTTGAGATCCGTATTCCACACTGGCTTCTAGAATTGCCCAGCAAAATGGTGTCCCAGTCACAAACAGTGCAAACTTGCTTGAAAACACAATCTTTACCGGTGTTCTTCCTTTCACTGTATACTTCCCATTTACTTACCAGTGTTGCTGGCCTCTCCTTCAAAGAAAATACTTGCACTTGTGTCTTTGTCTTAGTGTTTTCTTCTTGAGAAATCCATATTACGTCAGTTGGTACCAGCAATAGTACTAGGCAGGGTGTGCTCAGAAAGGGATTCTGAAGTTAGGTCCCTTGCTGGCCAGAGGACCAGGATCCTATTCCTGGTAATAAATGAGGTGAAATAAAACACATTATGGTTGTATAAAATTAAAAACCCTGTGGAAGTCCTTACCTTCCATAGATGGAAGGAAGACTGCTGAAAATCAGGCCCATAGTCTGATTTTCAAATGTCTCAGAATTATAAATAGGGCTGAAATCACAAGGTTGGTGAGTTTCTTATGCTCAAGTCAGAGAAGGAGCAGGATTCTGAGACCTGGAATAGGGACATCTAGGTAGATGCACTTGAATATCTTCTTAGTCAGAACTAATGAGCAAGAATTGGCAAGACCTCTGGATGCCCTGAAAAGATATGTGTGCACCAGTTATTGGGAGATAACCCTGCAAAGAGTAAGGGGCCTACTACATCACTAAAGATTTTAGGGGTCAGAGTGAGGAGGAAATGGAGGTGGAGTAGGAGGACCCTAGGTTGGTCTTGTCCCCACCACACAACTAGATAACTGTCAAATCATCCTAAATACCTCAGAAATTTACCTGAAGACTGACAGAATGAATTCCACAACTGAAACAAGAGAAAAGGCTACATAGAGGGAGCAGGATACGAAGAAGCAGCAGAAGAAGGCAGAGACTTAGACAAAATGTGAAGACAAGATAAGGCTATGGCCAAAGATCTAAATGAAACAGATAGAAGTAATTTGCCTGATGGAGAATTTAAAGCAAAATCATAAGGATACTCATCGGGCTTAAAAAAAAAAAAAAAAAAAAAAAAAAAAGAATAGAAGACGTCAGTGAGACCCTAAAGATTTAGGGAATAGTGGTCTATAACATGTCAAACTATCCTCTCCAAAGTATTGTTACCATACCTTGCTTCTCTACCGTGTAGAAAAAGACCCAGGACTTGGCAGTTTCCTTTGGATTTTTGATGACAGCACATACCACTCTTGCGAATGCTGGGACCCATTTATCCAACGACTTAGAAGGTTGTCAGTTCTGAGTAGTGCCGAGAGCGAAAAAGGCTCTGCAACACTTGTGGTACAAGTGGCCCTAATGCTTGGCCCGTGTGATTCATCAGCTCTCATGTCTTTTCGAGATATCCATGATAGACAGGGATGCTTTATGGCACTCCTCAGCCAAAACTGCAGGGTCGGGGTGCAGATCCCTAGCGCTCTAGAGCAAGACCACATTATCTACAGCAAATTGTGACACCATTTTAAAAGCAATGCTTGGTATGTTGCTAAAGCCACTTAACTATGGAATATCAATGGCTATGTTACTGTAAGTGCCAGAGATGAGCCGGGTATTTTTAGACCCACTAAGTTGTAAGGTTGAATGAGCACAGCAGCAATCATTATACAATGGAGGCAGCAAACCTCTGTCTCAGCTCACACCTGTGGCCTCTCCAGCTGACTGAGAGAACAATATGCCGGCTAGGTTCATGGAAGGGTCAGCTCACTGGTTTGCTATCGGCATAAAAGGGACTGTTACCATAAAACACCCCCTTCGGGAATAGTCTTGAAAGATAGGGTGCGTGGAAATCCCTCTAGTGGGCAAAACTTTGAACAGTAAATATTTGTATGGAGGGTGAAGCGGCTGAGTTAAGAACATACATATGCTTCTAGGCAGTGGTGAACAAATTAAATGTTTGCTTGGGGGTTTGGAAGGAGCCATTTTGAAAGGTCAGAGACAGAAGCCTAGGAAAGAAGTGTGTGTGTGGACCCATAAGCAGGGGCTCAGGGTGTGTTGAGAAGAGGACACTCACCTTGGGAGAAGCACTCAACAAGCAGATGGACAGGAAAACTCATCCAGCAGTAGTCCACAAGCCCCAGCCACCCCATTGCTTGCACAATGGGCCCACCAACGGAGGATAAACAGGGCCCAATAGCATGGGCTCCTTCTCACCAAACCTGATAGATACTGGGTTTGGGGATATCTGATCTGTTAGCAACAGAGATTGATGCTAAGCCCCAGGTATGATGCTATCCCTCAAGGAGACCAAATGTCCGCTTGGTAATACGTTCACCACAGTGCATTCCTTTTGCTTAGGGGAGGCAGGAATTGCAGATAAACACACTTCTTCCGTATTTTGGGTGTTGCATTGCATTTCCACCCACAGTGCCTTTGCCAACTCCAACATCTGAGACCTCAGGGAGTATCTGATATTTCGTAAGAAGCCCTCTAACATTGCTGTAGGCCAGGAGACCCAGTTTATGATGAAGGTGGTACAACAGTGTGCACAGGACTCCTGAGGAAATAGGCTCTAAGCCTATGCAGCCAGAAATGACATTCAGAATCTCTCCTCAGGATGGTCCGCTAAGGACTTGGCTGCCATGATGGAACTGCAAGCGCCTCAGCTGGCATCTGTTGGCACAGACAGTGGTTGCACTGTGACCACGCTGCACCTGGAATCAGGGAGTCCCCACAGCCTCTGCTGTCCCTGCTTCTTACCTCACTTCTCCTGATGCAAACGTGTGGCATGTGTGTTTGACCACATCTGATGAGGTTCAGAAAGAGAGCTCTGATTTCCACCAAGACTGAATAAGATGCTGAATTCCTCAAACACAGGAAGGGGTATTGGATGCTGAACAGCCAAAATAAATGGCAAATCTCCAACACATATGTTCTTTTAAACCCAAAGCAACTCAGTGTGTGACAGATCCCTCAGAGCCTCACTTCCCTCCTCTGTGAAATGGGTATAACTGGCTGGCTGGAGCTTACACAGAAGTGTAGTACAGGATTCAAACTCGGACTTCTGATTGCTAGTCCTGTGTTTGTCCCATGACACAGTGCTGCATTTTCCTTTGGGGTTTGCTCCCCTTTACCCCTCTTGTGAGCATCACGCCTGGCCCTGAGACATAGTCCCTATCTAGCCCCCTTCTTCCTTGCTCCAGAACGGGTGGCACAGAGAAACTGCTCAACTAAAAACCAATGACAGAGTACACCCAGCTCCCGGACAGTCAGAAAAGAGCTTCTCTGAGTCTCTGAGGTACTCTTCCAATGACAGGGCTGTGGGCTTCTTTATGGGGTGCCTTACTCCCTCGCTGCTAGTGAAGGCTGTTTCTTTGCCACTCATTATGGTCTCTGCAGTATGTAAGTTCTGTGGCCAAGGTTCATATAACTGGGAGTGTATTTATGTGATCCATACTCTTTCTTAGGAAAATATTGATTTTCTAATAGCAGAATGACTGTAGAGCCATTAAATCAGACCAGACTATGATAAACTCCAGGATTAACCAAAGAATACTTTCACCTTTTCTTTTAGTTTTGTGAGCAATCAAGAGTAGGTACATCTACTTAAGCAGGACAGGATCATAGCATTTATTACTTGATTTGAACAAACCACCACAATTCCCCACCTTTATTGCCGGATAAGTAATTAACCATCCTGGTCTTATTTTAAAGATTGACTGACAGGAATGAGGGAGGCTGAGTTGTATTAAAAAAAAAAAAATCCAAAGGCTCCTAATGGGAGCTGCCTCCCATTATGCAGGATAGGAGTGGAAGGGGAGTGGATTACGCTGGCAGTGGGGGATTGCTCTCTAGTCCCTGCCCTGACCAGAGGATGTGTGAGCTCATTATCCAACTGTTAAAGTCTTAGTTAGAAGAGCAGTCAGTGAGGGGAGGATTTCTTTTTTTCCTTTTTGGGAAGATCTCTATCTTTCTTCTTTATTGATTGCTTGCTTTTCATTTTATATCCTTTCTCCCTTTCCTGAAATGAGAAAAATGAGCCCTTGCCACGGGCTTTAAACTTTACACCCAGACAATATCTCCCCCTTATCTAATGCCAGGCAAGAAGCTTCAGCCCAGAGGACCCTGGGTAATGTTACAACAGATTATGTCATAAAATGGAGAGATAAGCAAAAGAACCAATCCAAAAGACGCAGCAAAATTTACCTTACCACCACCCTCCGCTCCCCTTTTAGAGGAGGGCTTTAAATCAATCTGCCTTTGCCATAAATTCTCTTTCTAAAATTTGATAACAAGTGCAATATTTTCCTTGGAGATTGGGTTCTAATAAGATGGAGGTTGGGGGTAGGGAGCAAGCAGGGTTTAGCAAAGTAATAAAATGCCATGATTGATCCTGGTCAGTGGGGTTGTTTGGAATTACCGCTATTCTTGGCTGGCAAGCATAATCCAGCCAAGTCATAAATTTTGTTTCTTCCAGTAGACAGTTGAGTCTCCTTATTGATCCCGATTTGTTGTTCTGCTCCCTGTAATTGCTCCCCGTGATTAAGACTCCAGGTTAGCAAGGAAGTCTGGCCAGACCAGGAGTGTAAAGGGGGTAAGCACAGAACTGGAGTTTACCCTGCTTCCCCACAGTGGAGGTTGAGGCTGGGATGTGGAGTCTGAGCCACTCTGGAGACCCAGAGTGCCCAGGGCCAGGCTGTGGAGTCAAAACCCTCCTCCACCAGTCACCTTTTCTCCAAGTACTGTGCTAGCCAATGCCCTCACTGGTCCACGCATTCTTCACCCAAGTGTGATTCCTCAAACAAGCTTAGGATGTGGGCCTCCCAGATGTAGCAGCATCTGGTATATGAGATTTCATCTTACCACAGACAGAAAAACTGATGCTTGAGCTGGATAGGAACTACTCCAAGATCACACACTATGCAGAGACACTCCCCACTCAATGACTTCACTTAGAAACTAAGCCTTCTTGCCCACATTGGAACCTGGCCCAAGAGATCCGATGAGTAGAAGATTAGGTCCCCTAAGTCTCCAAGTCTGTAGCTCAGGTATCTTGGGTTACCCAACCATGAAGCAGAAAAGCTTATAGCCACATCATTTATAGATAGGCCAGACTGCAAGCATACTCATTTATCTCCACTCACTAGCTGTGTGACTTTAAGCAAGTGGCCTAGCCTATCTGAGTGTCAGTATCTCATATGCTAGCTGGGAATAATCACAACACCTGCCCCGCAAAGTTTTTGTGAAGATTTCAATGAGATAACACGGAAAAGGACTTGGCAGGAAAAAAAATTATTATTGTTGTTGTTATTGTTGTCATCATTGGTGTTGTTACTTCCAGCTTTAGCCTGTGCAAAGAGCCTTGCTGTTCTTAATAGATAAAGAAGTCTGTGGTACAGAGATATTTGGAAACTTTCTAGGCAAAGTAGGTTTTTACAGTAGAAGGAAAAGCATATTTTGATAACTCGGAGTATCTTAGTCAAACCCTGGGAAACTAATTTAAAATAAGGTTATGTGCCTTTAAATAGGAACTCAAATAGATTCCCTAGCACTGCACTGTCAAAAGTCAGTTCAACTTTATTTCATTCCAGTCATCTCAGAGATGGGAATGGGAATTCCTCACTCCATGAACTCGACAATATTGCAGCTAAATCATCTGTATGGGATCTGCCTGTCTGGTGGTGGGTCCGTTTGACAACATGCTTTAACAAAAATATTCCTCAAACCTAGAATGATTTTCTTCTTCCTCCTTCCCTTTCCCTAACTGAGAGATTTAACCAAGGTAATGGTGGAGACTGGAGCTACCAAATCAGTCATGGCTTGTCAGGACAAGCTCTTTCTCTCTTACTCGCTTCCATTCCCCAGACTGAGATAAGGGACATGAACTTGAGATGCTGGACCCATCCCAATCCATTAACAAGGGGGAGATCATTTTCCTCTGAGCCCTAACCTCCTCTCCTAACATCTGCCCCTCACCTACAGCCCCAAGATTCTCCCCACCCATCAAATCTTGCTTAGGAAAGTGTATGCTTTGAGCTATAGGATAGAAAAGCAGGGAATGGACTCACACTATTGGACTCTCAAACCTGACTCTTAACATTTATAAACTAGGGCACTTAGGGCAAATTAACCTAAACTTGTTGTGCCTCAGTATCATCCTCTACCAAATACAGATAATTATACCACATTCCCTATTCTACAGGTTTGATGTGAGGACTAAACATGTACTTTAAATGCTTGGCACATGATAGGTCCCCCAAAATGCTAGCTTATCTGAGCTGTTTCTGGGCACTGGTGGGAGAAGACATTAGGCTCTAGCAGATGAAGGGGAAGATAGGTGGTTAGTAGAGGTGGTGTAGAGACAAAGCTCTTCCAAAAATGTAGCTGTGAAAGAATGAGAATGGTCATTGTTTGCCTCTCCTGGGGAATCCAAAGCCCTCATGCAATGTTTTTTCCAACTGGTCTTTTTGTCAGGTGAATAATTTCTAAATATGTCTGAAATGGAAGAGATTGAGAAGAAATATTCCAGTTGTGTTTCACCTTCTCTCAAAAGAATTGCAAATTGTGTGGCATTTTTCTTACTACTTTGCCTTGACAAGGAGAGAATGGGAATGAGAGTGTGCAGGAAGCTTCAGAAGTCATGGAATGGAGATCCTGGGTATAAAAATAAAGGACCCTTTCTGCCTTTGTTTCTCCTTGTCCTCTATCCACTAGGGACAGCATTAAAAGTCATCTAAGATAGCACTCTCAAATCTGGCTGCTCATCAAAATTATTTGCGGAGTTAGTAAAATATAGATTCCTGTCTCCTTTCTGAAAATTCTCATTCAGAACATCTAGGGTGGAGACCAGAATCTGACATTTTTCAATGGCTATTATTGTCTTGGTGACCAGATGGGTTCAGGGACCATACTGAGGCAATCCCTCCTTTTAAACATAATCTGTCAAGGCAGGGCCTCTGTCTCTCACAGTGCATCCCTGGCTAAGCTATGGGGCATGTGCAGGGGCTGAGAAGTAGAAGGTTCACTCCTAAAATGGACTCTGTCTGGGTCAGAGAAGAAGGGCAGTGCCCCTTGCACGCAATCTCTCACAGAGACCCTGTAAGACCATCAGGAGCCCCCTCCCATGGCTTCATCTTCCCCATACCACAAACCCACCATAACCAGTGATGATGAGCAGATTGATGCCAAGAATTTCACCAGGTGGAAGGATCCAAGGCTGGCCCCCCATTATTCCACTTCCTTGGTCCCTTACCTCTTTTGCTGTTTCATCAGTCTCCTGGATTCCTGCTACATCCTCCAGTCCATGCCTCAGATCCCTCCATTACACAGCTGGAGGAGAATGAGGAACATTTGCTTGCTGTATCCCTGACTCTAACAATTTTTTTAGTGCCTTGGGCTAAGGAAACTCACTCTGCTCTCAAAGGAAGGACTTTTGTCTCAAGCATGAAGAAGGCATTGAGTACCTCAGTTCTGCTCAGGCCCCCCATCAGCAAGAGCTATGCCTAATTTTCTCACTAATTACCAAAGAAGTGATCACCTCATCAAAGCAAGTACTATTTTTTTATGGCAATAACATAGTCTAATTTCACATAAGGGATATGTGTTGTTCCAATTAATGGGGTTTTGACTTGCTCCTAGTGAAACCATAATCCCAGTATTGTGTTATGGAGGAATTCCCATTCTTCCCATTTTAAGGGTCACTACAACAGCTATGAATGTTCTATTGTAGCCATTCAGTGGTGATAGGCACTAAAAATCTCTGTTAGGATATCTCTGACATTTAAATCTCTAATGGAAGAGGGATGGGAATTTCTCAGTTTACTGCCTCACATACAAATGAGAAATTAGTGAACATTGAGGTCATGTGAGTTATCCAAGGTCACAAAACTCACCTTCGATTGGGCTGACTTCTGGTTCCCACGGCCTCCCTGAACCTTGCCAGATGACAGATTTTCCCTGGTGTCACTACAAACAAGTCAAGAAGCAGAAGGAGTCCAGGAGGGCACCCTTGGTGAAAGCCCTGATTTTGTTTCCCTGAATAATCACTGTGCCTGCTTGCTTTCTGGGCAGCCAAACCCAGTCAGCATTGGAGACCATAAGAAGAAGAAAAGAGAGCCCTTTCTTTCCAATTTGAAAGGCCACAGTGCTGCCTCATGTGCTGTTCGCCATCCTCAGTGAGGGGCAGTGCGTCTACAGTAGGGATGCTGGAGATAGACATCAACCCAAACTAGGCATCCAGATCAAACTAGGCATCAAGAGAAAAGGAGCAAAACCATTAATACCCTGGACTCTGCCATAAGCATTTATCCCAGAGAAATAACTATTTTTGTTCACACAAAAACCTGCACATGAATGTTCATAGCAGCTTTACTTATAATAGTCAGAACTCGAAACAACCCAAGTGTCCTTTACTGTATAAATTGTTAAAGAAACTATGGTACGTCCGTACCAAGGCGTATCGTTCGGCAATAAGCAGGGATGAAGCATCGATACGGGCAACAATTTTGCTGGCTCTCAAGGGAGTTATGCTGAATGACACAAAAGCCAACTCCAAAATGTTAGACACTGTGTGATTCCATTTTGAGAACATTTTTGAGATGACAAATTTATAGAAATTGAGATGGATTAGTGATTGCCAAAGGCTAAGGGGAAGGAAGCTGCCGGGGCTGTGAGAAGGCAACGTGAAGGATCCCTGACACGAAAAAACTTTTTTCTCAACTGTGGGGCTGGTCACACAAATCTACGTATGGAATGACATCATAAAACTGCATCTAACTTAACACACACACACGGACACACAAATGAGTTTACGTAGAATGGGGACATCAGAGTAAATGGGTGGATTATGGCAACGTCAATCTCCTAGTTACTAAGCTTTCCTGTTGGGATGCAAGGTATGTGAGCAGAATACAGAATCTCTCTGTATTATTTCTTAGAACTGCATGCATAGCCACAAGTATCTCAAAATAAAAAGTTAAAAAATCCTCTATCAGCCCTAGCTTAATTCCTTTCCTCTTTACTCTGGGTTGGCTTTAGTGGCTTTCTTCCAAAAAATAAAGTATGGAAAAGAAAAAACAAACAAACAAACAGTAACTTTACAGTGAAGACATTTGGCAGTCACCACCTTAAGCAGGTGATCAAGGTCAGCGTTACCAGTGAAAGTCATGTTGATCAGGTACCCCCTGTTGTGAGTGATGAGGAGCGTACTTCACCTCAATGGCATACTTCCCTCAAATCCATAATCCCAGTTTAATCATGAGAAAACATCAGACGCTGTCAAATTTGAAGGTCATTCCACAAAATACCAACTCTTTCATGACCTTGACATTTCTGAAAACAAGGAAAGAATGAGAAACTGTCATAGATCAGGTGAGAAGAAGGAGGAGACATGAGGGCTAAGGGCAATGTAGTATCCTGAATTGGATCCTGAAATAGAAAAAGAACATTACTGGAGAAACTGCTGAAATCTGAATACAATGAATAGTTGAGTTAATTACATTGAGCCAATATAATATAACAATATAATATAACTAACTATGTTCAGACCTACGTTGAGATCCTGGCAGAGATCAGCCAAGACCAGCAGAAGACTGTACACCTGAGTCTGGCCTGAATTACCAATCCACAGAATTGTGAATTAATAGGTGGTTGTTTTAGATTATTAAAAAAAAATTAAGCCACATACTCAGCCCCTGATTCCAGCTATATATCTAGATTTTTATCTATATCTACATATTAGATATAACATTTAATTTTACACCCATCCTATCTTTCATTTATTTCCCAGAATAACCCTGTGAGTTTTGAATTATCATCTCTATGTACAGAAATGTGAGGCTCAGAGAGGTTGAGTGATTTGCTTAAGAATGCACAGCTAGTAGCAGTGTTGAGTTCAATCCAGGTTTTCTGAGAACAGGTCCAGTGTTTGACTTATTTGTGTTTCAATCCCTTCTTATTTATTATCTTTATTTTAATTTTTTTATTAGTATATCTTATTTTTCTAACAAGAAAACATTTCAATTTAGCTTGTATCTTAATCTTTTTCTCTTTCATAATACCTTACACACATAGACCTCAGCATACTACAGTTACATCAAATTAAATTAACCTCTCAAGAGGTTGATTTTCTACTCTCTCTGCAGCCTATCACAGTGCCTTGGCTATGGTCAGTTACTGTTTGCTAGAGATATTGATGATGTCTCTAATGCATTCTGACCTTTGAGCTAGTGGGTGCAGAGAGGCCACAGTGTAGCCATTATTCAAAAAGAAGAGGTTATTACTGGATCTCTCCTTCCGTTCATAAAACAGGAATGTGGCTAATTAGCCTGCATCTTTCTTTCATTGACCAGAGCTGTGTGGAATGGACAAGTAGCCACCATAGTGGGAAGTGGGCGCAGGAAGCCAGAAGGCCACAATGTGGTCCCAGGAGGTGGGACAGTCAGCACCCTCCTCCGCAAGGAGGGGGTCTTACACCCGCAATTGAGAAAAGGTTGGTTGACCAGCTCAGGCTTGAATGACAAACATCTTGGGTATAAGTCTGGACTCTGCCATTAACTAGCCAGGAGACCTTATCCAGTCCTGTAAGCTCTCTGGGCCTCAAAATCCTCACCTGCAAAGAGGCTGTGAGAAGATCAAGGTGCCTATGTGGGCTTGGCACACACTCACCGCCCTAGAGTCACTACTCTCCTTCTCCCCTGCACTCCCACACGTGTGTCACATCTTCATTTTTCCATAGTAAACAACTGTTTCCCCATTTTGTCTTGTGGGTAAGTTCCAATTTCCATGTGCAGTAGCCAGGCTTCTTGAAGGGAGTTTAGTAGTGTTCTCTTTTGGAGTGGATTTCCAAAATCAAGGTTTGGGATGCGTCCAGGATCACAGACCCCAAAGGCTATGAGCACATACCCGGAAAGCAAATGCTCATGGCTCCTGAGCCAGGCCCACCCCAGTGGTGCGGAAGGGGCAGCTGCGGAAAATAAGAAGGTACAGCTGGGGCTTGGGACACTAACTGGTGTCCGTACACCCAGGAAATTTGTAAATTTGACGAGACAGGAAAGACTTTCTCACTTCCTGCCAAGTGCCTCTTGCTATCACTGACTGGGATTCTACCACCAGGGAAGCTGTTCCTTTGGTCTCAGCACTATTTTGTCCTTGAGAGTCTGAGTACAAGCCACAGAGCCCTGGAAATGGTGCGGCTCCAGGACCTTGAGGCAACACCCTGGGCAGAGAGGGCTGGCGAACTGTGTGTGTTTGGAAGAGGAGGGTGAAACTGCAGCAGGAAAGACAGAAAGGTCTTCTGAGAAGGAAGAGGCATGGGGCCACTTACCTATTTGATAGCTTCATCTAGAGGTAACTAGGCGGCTGGGCCCCATGGGACCTTGAGCAAGTGAAAACAAGAGTGACTGTGCATTCCAGGTAAATTTGAGAACAGAACTGTTCAGACCAATGAACTCTGGATCTCTTTGTTGCGTTTGGGGTCCAGTCTAATCAGCCAGATTTTTCTGGATAGCTTTGAATTCATAGGTTG
This sequence comes from Lutra lutra, assembly GCF_902655055.1. Classification (NCBI taxonomy): domain Eukaryota; kingdom Metazoa; phylum Chordata; class Mammalia; order Carnivora; family Mustelidae; genus Lutra; species Lutra lutra. Next base: position 43,257,771 of record NC_062279.1, on the reverse strand, counting down.
TATTAGACCACATTGGCTTGTTGTCATTGTTGTTGGGAAAATATGAAGAGAGGGAAAGCTGTACATTTTCTACAGTTCACCTCTATGCTCGCAGACCTCACTGTGCCCAGTGGATGGCAGCACCCAGTCGGGTGTCTTTGAACTGTGCTGAACTGTTGAACTGAACTTCACTAGGAAAGAACAAGATGGGTTTACCTACTAGAGACATTTCCCTGAGAAGAAGTGTGCCTTCAGTGTGCTGTGCTCTGTTCTGAAGAGGTGAGCTGCATCCCCAGGAGGGCTGTGGGAAGGAAGGTCTTCAGATGAAGCCGAAGTTTCCTTTGATATTTGCTGCCCAGACCATCTCTGCCCCAGACCCACATCATGGGCTGCAGCTGTTGGGAGAGAAGCTGCCAGAACAGTGTTGGGATGGCTGGACAGCTGCCTAAGGCTACCCTCTAAATCATCTCAGCCAATCAAGCACTTAATGTTCTCTGTTCCTCAAGAATGTTGCACCTCGGTGCTGCCCATGTATCTTTCAAGTTTTATCTTCAACATCTTATAAATCATCCATTAAATACCTCCCAACTAATACACACGGCTGTTGTTCTCAGCTAGGGATGAAAAGTGCACAAATCAGTTTTACTGCATATTAGTCCTGCCCAGTGGGCTCTAAGAAAAAATAAGAGAGAAGCCAGAGAAGGAAAAGGCAACTCTTGGCAATCCCGGCACAGCTGCTGGTATGACCTGGAGGCCAGTAGTAGAGGGTGATAAAACATGATGTCGGCCCCAACATCGTATCATGGGATTCCTTTTGCGTGCCAATACCAGGGATGCTTTTCCTGCAGGGCAGTAGGCTCTGGAGCAGAATGTAGCTGTGCATTCACTGCTGGGCACTGTTTTGACCAAGCCAAGGAAGAAGCTCTTTGCTCCACTGGCCTTGCAGAGGCTTGTGGGCACAAACTTTCACTGAACCTCTGACTTGTCACCCTGCCTCCCTATACTTTGGATTCTGAATCTCTAAGGTGGGAATAATCCATATCTCATAAGGAATATATGATTTTTAATAAAATGACATGTATGAAAATACAGCATCTGTAATAAAGTAAGTGCTTGGTAAATGAAATGAAACACTAGTCTTGGTATAAGACACTATAAACAAGCTGGGCCCCCGTTCCAACTGGATGGAAGTGCCAGGTTTGGTCTTTAGCCACACCACACTCTATGATGAGTTCACTCTTCACTTCTAATGAGAGCATGTGACTTTACATAGGGCATAAGTATGTTAGTTAATTGTGGGTTGATCACAGTTAAACCTCTACTCGTTCAGTGTCAGAACTGAATAATTCCTTCTAATGCGTATTTGATGTGTCCAGATCTTAGAGGTAAAGAGGATGAGTCTGAGGTTAGAGCAGTAAAGGTACTATAATTCAGCCCAAAGACCTGGGTTATAGCCTGGCTATATGCTCCTGGGGAAGTCACTTCAACTTTCTGAACCTGCATTTTAACAACTATAATATGAGAGCATTCAACCACAACATTGGCTTAAAGAGGATAGTTATTCCCGGAATTATTATCAAACAAAATATTGTGGAAGCCCAATAAACAAAGCAGTGGAACCGTAAATTTACTCTGGTTAATACCCTTTGGAGGGGCTGGAGGCCCCACATGCTGTTTCTTTCCCTGCCCTTCCCTCGGAGACCTCCAAAATTCCTCTGATGAATCCCCTCCAAGCACAGTTCATAAACCACTGGTCTAGAAAGAATCCAAATTCCCATTACTATGGGAATTGTTCAATGAGCCTCAGTGTATCTGTACAATGAGAGACTACTCAGCAGTTAATAAGACTAAGGCAAATGTGGCCTTAGCACCACAGAAAGGCATGTCACTAGGTGAGAAAAACAAGGTGTGGAACAACACATGAAGCGGGGGGGACCCCATTTGGGGTGCCTAGACACAAACGTGCATATATACACACAGAAAAATCTCTGAAGTATATACACTAACTTTCGAATCATAATTTCCTCTAGGAGGGGTGCAGGAAATGCTAATGAAGTAAGGCTTTTATTTTGGCACTAGGGTCTGAAGTTTTCTTTTCACCAAAAAAAAAAAAAAAAAAAGAGTTTATACGTTATATGATTTAAAAAACTTAGAGGACTAAAGGCCTTTCCAGTTCTATGACTTTTCTGGCTAAAGTGAATTCTCGAGCTCATTTTCCTTTTCAATATCATTTCTGAAATGAGATATTCTGTGGAAAGTCAATACCACACAGAAAGTACTGATTCTCACTCACTCACTGGAATTGTGGGGAGCCTCATCCTGGGCTGGATGTACCGCTCCCTGGGCTGTGTGATTTATAAGTGCTAAGTGGCCCATGGTTAGCAAACAGCTCTTCCACCAGCCTTCAGGTGTGTCCCAAATGCCCTCTATTCTGTGAAACCACTATTCCCATCTGGGCTTCCTGAAAATGTGCCTGGCACCAGGAGGCTAAAATAAGACAGACTCCCATGAACCAGCATGCATCCCCATGTCATATTACTGGGAAAGGAGACAGCAGAGTTTGGGCAGCAAAGCTTTCTACAAAATCATATGTGAGTGACTGAAGGATCATCCGTCTGGCTAAACACAAAGCAATTGAAATAATTTTCAAATCATTATATGTATGGTCCATGTTTGTACTGAGGAAATAGAGGAGCTGTGTTTTAGAAGAGAGCTATCCTAGGATGTTGAGGCTTCGCACAACCTGTGTGCGTGCACATGTGAGTGTGTGTGTGTGTGTGTGTGTATGAAGTTGTATATTTAAAAGTTTACCCAGACATAAAGCTATCGAGATGAAATTGTGAAGAAATGTGCAACGTTCTGAGAAGTCATTGACTCAAAAGAAAAGGGACAGTTACAATGGGAAGAGATGAGACATATCAGCACACATTCATATGGGAAGAATTCTTCAAATACATCTCAAGTAACATTTATTCAGGAGCTATTATGCGACAAGCCCTGTGCTAATCACTGTCATGTATGCTTTGTGCTTAAGTTTCTTCCTCTCTAAACTCAACAAAAAGACATTCAGAGCAGAAATACCTCAGATACTTCACAGGCTTTTTTGTACCCAGAAGAGGAAAAAGAATAGTTATGAACCGAGGAACCTGTCGAGACGAGGTCCAGAGATGTTCGATCTGGAATCAGAGGATGAATTTTGAGCCGCAAGGGGAAAAATCCCTTGTATCCCGCTATATAAGTTTAAGTTCAAAAGCAACAAGAGATCTGGAGAATGACACTATAAATGGGACAGAAATTTATGTCTTTCTCCAGGAAAAGAACTGCTGAGGTAGGTAGTCTGGCCTCATATGGATACTCTGTGATCATTGGACTCAGGTTCTTCCAGCTGTTTACTCACCATCCCTACCTGTAGCCTCACCTTAGTGGCTGGGGTGCTTTGGGAGGGCCATGTTACGAACAGCAGGATGGAGAGAGCAGGAAAGAACACTTTGAGAAGTTCCACACAACTTCTCAATTCCCATCTCTATGGCCAGAACTTAGTCACATAAACATGCCTAGCTGCCAGGCAGTGGAGAACTGCAGTCTTTGTGCTTTCTAGCTATTTCCTTCTGGAAATATGTCCAGCTAAAAACTAGAGTCCTGCTATTTGGGAATGAGGAGGAAATTAAATATTTGCTAAATAAATAGCAGACCTAGCCATACCCAGTTAACCAGGGGCTGAGAGAAATAGCTCTTACCTGGTATGGAGGAGATGCTCAGAAACTGTGCGTTGGTAGGAACCAAAATAAATAGTTAAGAGAAATTGAGGGCTAAGGAACGACCACCAAAAGTGTAACTTCTAGGTGTGAAATCTAAGTCCAGTATTTTGGGGTATCAAGAGGTAAGCGCTCAGATGAAACCAATTGCAAACTCTGATTTGAGGTATGCCTTGCCCTGTTTTCTGTTTTTTTCATGGAGATTCCAGGCTTCACAATTAGATTTGGGTCTGATCTAATAACAAACATGGTGTCTTTAACAATCTTGGCTGGGATTTCCATCTTTTTGGAAAATGAACATTACAAGATGCCACCCCCCTTTTTTCCTGAGTATGAATGAGGCTTCATTTTTCAATTCTTCAGGGCCCTGGAAACCTTCCCAGTCCCAGCAGTCCCCAGCTCCTGTCTCTTCAGTCTCTGACTAGCCTCAGAGTACCATGAATCAGGGACCTCATCTTGTTTTACTATCTATTGTGTCCTCAGCATCTAGCATAGTGCCAGGCACCCAGCAAATAACTTTGAATGAATAAACAAATCCATCCTTTTAGCTACCAGCAAATGGGTCCTCCAAAATGCTATGCTTGTCACATTAGTCCACTCAGAAGTATTCAAGTGACTCCCTATTTTGCAAACAAAGCTTATACCCTTCATACCCATTGCCTGGGTGTCAACTGTGACAAACTTCTTTCTCCCCATCCAACTCTGACTGCTACCACTCCCAGCAGGCTGGTCTCCTCCTTGCCCCTCCTCAGACCACATTGAGAGGAGAACCTAGTCTTTATTATTTCTTACTCTTTATCTCCTCTTCCCACCAAGGCCCTCCCTCTAAGGCCCAGCAGAAAACAATTTTGCAAGCTTTTCCATCCCTAAGTTCAGCCAATCACAACTTGTCTTTACTTTAGATTAAAATCAGAATGTTTTCATTTGCATTGCTCTTTACAGCTTACATAAAGCCTCCTCACATAGTAAATATTCCATTAGGTTGTTTCTAGATTCTAACTCCATTTTATGGAAGAGGCTAGGAGAATGTCTTGCTCTAGATCACTCATCAAAAAGAGGCAGAGCTGAGACTCCAGCCTTGGCCAGGAGTCATATCTTTCTACCACGGCCCCTCATGGCACTGGGCATCCTGGGCACATAGGTCCTTAGGACTGCCTTGGCCTGCAACCCATGGCTGGAGAACCATTCTTTCCATGTTTCACATGGACACACATACATGCACATACACAGATTGCTTCCCTCTCCTTGCTGGTGGCCCCTTCTTTCTGCTTTTCTGTCATTGCCCACTATGAATAAAGCTGTCGAATACATGGGACTTGCCGGATATTACTTGTCAAGTTATGAAATCACAGTGGAAGCAGCAAAGGCAAGAGGCCATATTCTTGTTTACAAACACAGCAGGTCACTACAGGAAGCTGTCCTTAGTCAAGTGTAGCAGAATTCAATAATGGGTCTGGGAAACAGGACATTAAGATATCCACTCCTGGGCCTGTCACCAACCAACTAGGTGACCTTAGGAAAGTTACGTTGTCCTCCAGGGCCTCAGTTTCTTAATCTGCAAATAGGGTGGTTGAATTAAAGATCTCTCAGACACTCTTTTTTTTTTTTTTTAAGATTTTATTTATTTATTTGACAGACAGAGATCACAGGTAGGCAGAGAAGCAGGCAGAGAGAGAGAAGGAAGCAGGCTCCCTGCTGAGCAGAGAGCCCGATGCGGGGCTCGATCCCAGAACCCTGGGATCATGACCTGAGCCGAAGGCAGAGGCTTTAACCCACTGAGCCACCCAGGCGCCCCTCTCAGACACTCTTTTAACTAACTGAAAGACATCCTCTGTTATTGAGTTATGCTTGCCTTGGCTCAGTGGCCTCCCACCATACCGACTCCACACAGTCCCCACATCTCCAAGAATCTGGATGTACACTTATTTTTTGACTCTACCAACCTTCACAAAACAGTTCTCTGACCAGCCTCTAAGAGATGCCAGAAAACCCCTCCTTTGCACCACCCCCCAGTTCAGCTCACAAGCCAGCCAGCATTCTGAGGGGCCCAAAGGCACACACAGGCTCTTGGGGTTGTACCGTTTGCAAGTGCTGCCACCTCCTGGATCTTCTGTCTCTGGGCACTCCAGCTGGAGAGTATGCCCAGCAGCTAGCTCCTTGAGCTCCCTGGGACCAGTGATGCATCATGGCAAGTGCACTTGTTTGTTATTTACACTATCATCCCCAGGACCCTATCTGTTTCTCTGAACCCTCTCTCTGATGTAATTGAGATTTTTTTAAAGTTAGATGCATGAGAGCCCCATGTCTAATCACTCACCCTGCATGCCCAGGCTCCTGGCCAACGTTCTGCAAAGAAAATAAATACCAGGCACTAAAACTAGCCCATCAGGCCCTGGGACAAGTGTTCTGGGAGTCAGGGGAGCCTACAGCTTGGACCTAGCAGGGTTTTCTCATGTCTCTTCCTGGAGCTGAGGCTGGAGCAGCTTCAGCTATTTAATCCTGCTGGTAACTCACTGGAAAGCCACAGAGAGGAGAGCAATAGGAGGTAGCTTCATCTCATCCACAGCTGCCTCCAGCTCTGCCCTGATTAAATCTATAATCACCTTCTCACCTAGGGAAGCCCTGACCTAGATTCTTAAAAGATATGGGTAATGCAAGATGACAATTATAGAAATAATAAAATCTCAGAATGTTAGAGTTGGAAAGAATGGTAGAGATCATCTGGGTTCATAGAATACAGACGAAAAATCCCCAAAGAGGTGAGTAACTTTCCAAGTTCAATCAGCCAATTATTGGTTGAGCTGGAACAAGAGCTGGTGTTGTGTGATATACAGCCCCAAGCTCTTGTCCGTTTCTCAGTGATAACATACTTACAGCAGAAGAAGTAGGAGCAGGTGTCACAGAAGATCATGACAACTCAAGTAAGAAAACCTGGAATGGAATCTTACTGAGTGATTGGGTGCTCACTGAGCTTAGTTTCCACATATGCAAAATGTATATGATACAATCTTGCACATAAGTTTGTTGCATATACTATATAAAGTAACAAATATTGAGCACTTAACACAGTACTCTTTACATAGTAAATGTAGAATACACACACACACATATATGCACATATAGAGCATATATATATATATAGGATATAGAATATAGGACATTGTGTATGTGTATATATATGCTATATATATATATATAAGCTTTTATTATTTATTTATAATACTAATAATTCTGTCCATCTATTTAGCCAAAATCAATAGGTCAATGCTTCAAGAAACATTCATTATCTAGAAAAAAGAAAGGACTCTCATCATTCTTTGAATAAACAGGGTTGAAGCTACAGGGACCCACATGTAGCAGTTACTTAAAAAGATCACAGCTCCTCCTAGGTAGCACAAAGCAATAACCCAACCTCAGATGCCAGTTCTAGTGCAATGCCTGTGAACTCAAACAAAGAAGATGAAAGTCTGTATTCAGTCATCATTAATTCTATGATTGGATTCTGGGAAACCAGGAAAAGACATCTATTTAACAAAGAATTACATAGCACAGACTGCATGCCAGGCACTATTCTAAATGTTTTACAACAATTAACTCAATTAACCAACCTAACTTAATTCAGTGAGAAAATTAAAGCAGTAAGAAAAGAATTTCCATGAGTTCCTACCACACAACTATACACTCACCTGCATATACCCACTCTGCTTTCTTTCCTGTCACTGCAGATGAACCATCTGTGCTTCTAGCTGAGGCCATTCCTTCCCTGTGTACGAGAGCCCAGCCCCTCTAAACTAAAAACTGTTGCTCCAGAAGCTATCCCCTCTCCCCTTTGTCATACTGGATGCTACTAGATCATTTGAAGTAGCACCTAGATATGCCATTTTTTCTCCCATTGAAAAACAAAACAAGCAAAAAGCACAAACACATTCTCTCTCTCTCTCTCTCTCTCTCTCTCTCTCTCTCTCGACTGCACTTACCTCCAAATTTCACTTCATTTCCTTCCTTTGAGCAGAATTCTGTGGAAGAGTTCTTTATGAGCATTGCCCCCAATTCCTCCTCTCAACATGCTCTAATCAGTGTCTTGCTCCCTACGCTCCACCAAAACTGCTTGTCAAGGTAACCAGGGACCTCTTACTACAAGGGTCAATCTCGGTCTTAATCCACTTGATCTTTAAGCACTATTTGACACAGTAGACCACTCTAATTAGAACACTTTCTTCTCTTGGCTTCCATGGTACCACCCTCTTGGTTTTCCTCAAACCTCTGTGACTGCTTCTGTTCAGACTGGTGTGCTGATTCTTCGTCAGCTCAAAATGTTGATAATCTGAATCAGTTGCACAGTTTCACTATCACTGATTAGCTAGTAATTCCAAATGGATATGTTTCTCAGACCTCTCTCTGATCTTCAGATTTTTTTATCTAACAGCCTTAAATATCTAGCTTTAACATGTTCATAAATTAAAGTCCTAACATCTGCTTTCACATATGATTCATCAGCAGACTCTGCTGGCTCTAGCTTCATCCAATTCAAAGTAAAAGTCATATACTATGACATATAGGACTCCGCAAAATACTGCTACTTGAACTGCTAGATGAATTGAGCAAGGATGCCATATACAAGATCAGTGTTCAAAAATCAACCATTTTTCTGTATGTAAGCAATGAACAATTAGAGAAAGAAAAAGTTTTAATAAAATAGCTTCAAGACTATAGCATACACAGGCATAAGTTTAACAAAATATATACACTGAGAATTAAAGACCATTGCTGAGAGAAATTAAAGATGACTTAAGTATACTATGTTCATGATTTGGGAGACTCAGTATTGTGAAGATGTTATTTCTCCCTTAAACTAAGCCATATATCAATGCAACCTCAGTTAAAAGCTGAGAAGTCTTTTTGGTAGAAATTAACAAGTTCCAAAGAACTTGGAACAGTAAAATAATTTGAAAAAGAGAATTACATTGGAAGGTTTAAACTTATTTCAAGACTTACAATAAATGGTAGTAATCAAGACAATGTGGTGTTGGTGTAAAATTGACTTCTAGGTGAATAGAATAGAACAGAGTCCAGAAATAGTTGCACATTTGTGGTAAACTGATTTTCAATAAAGGTGCCAATGTTTTCAATGAGGAAAGGATAGTCTTTCACAAATTATGCTGGAAAAACTCCATATCTGTCGGGCAAAAAAATTAAATATTAACCCTCAAAAATCACACCATATGCCCAAATTAAAAAATTTGAGTATATATATTCAAATAATCCCACCCAGAAATGAAGATATGTGTATGTGTGTATACAGATACATATAGATATGTATATATCTATAGAAATATGTAATATCTATAGATATACATTCAAATAATCCCACTCCGCAAATGAAGATAAGTAATGGCCCCAGAGCACGTAAAAAGATTCAATTTTGTTAGCCATTAGATTAATGCACACTAAAACTTCAGCAAGATACTGTTGCACACACACCCTAGTATGGCTTGAGTAGAGCTCTCCCATCCTTGCTTTTGTTGCACAAAAGCACAACCACTCTGGAAAACTGGCTGACAGTTTCTTTAACGTTAAACCTACACTTTCCATACACTATGGATCCAGCAATTCTACCTCTAGATATTTATGCAAGATAAAAGAAAATATATGCCCACTAAAAAAGGAATTGCATACACGTTTATAGCAGATTTGCTACTAATAGCCCCAACTTATCCAGTACTGAAATGTCTATGAAGAGATGGAAGATTAAACAAATTGTGGTACACCCACACAATGTAATCCTTATAATGAGGGTAAAAAAGAATAAACCACTGAAACTAGCAACAACAAGGATGAATAGCAAGAACATTAGGTGGAATGAAAGAATCCAGACCCTAAAGAGTACATACTGTTGGATTCGATTTATATGAAATAGTAGAAAGAGCCATCTAATCTATGATGACTGGAAGTTCGTCAGTGGCTGTGTGAGTCAGGGATGAAGCAGGAATTGATTGTAAGTAGGGATGAGGGAACTCTTGGAGGGGGGAGCGTGTGGATGGAACTACTCTGTATTTTTATTGTACTGGTGGATACATGGGTGTATACAAATATACATTTGTAAAAACACATCTAGTAGTGCATTTAGAATGAGTATATTTAAGTTATGTAAATTATACCTCAGTAAAGTTAATTACAAATCAATCAATCATTCAATCAATCAATCCAAGATCCTTACTATGGCCCAAATGGCCCAACACAACCTGGCCTGACGGTTACCTCTCTGATCTCCTCTGCTGCTATCCCCCCAGCCTCTGGCACCTGCCATTCCCTCTGCCTGGAATGCTCTTTATGCAGGTGTTCACATAATCAGATCACTTGTGTTCTCCAAGTAGTTGCTCAAAATGTCACCTGTTTAGAAAGGTATTATAAGACCACACTAATTTCAAATCCCAACCCTGTGCTTCCTATTCCCTTTTCCTGCTTTAGTTTTCCTCCTTAGCTCTTCATCACTGCTTTGTTTTGTTTATTGTCTTATCCCATGGAGAATTTGAGTGTTTCAAACTCAAGAACTTACACTCCATGAGGGCAGATATTGTTCTGTTCTGTTCACCGCTATTTCCGTAGTACCTGAAACAGTACCTAGCTATGGCTTAGATGCCCAGCTACCCCCTGAAGATTCCCAATAAATAAGTTTAACTCTGTAAGTGCTCAGAGAGAGACTGCATTTCCCAGTATGCTTCTTCTAGGTGGGATGTAGGACAATTCTTGACAAGGGGATGGTAATAGAGATGATACATGTCACTTCTAGGTGGAATTGGTTAAGAAGTGGGTGGAGTATGTCTTTGTCTCCTCTTTTCCTTAATCACCAGCTGGAAATGAAGAAGTCTGAAAACCTAGTGGGTAGTGGAACCACAAGATGGAAAGAGCCTGGATTTCTGAATCACCACATGGAAGGCCACCTGCTGAACAACATTTCGGACTTTGGAGCAAAAAAATTAACATCAACTGTTTTATGCTATAAAATTCATTTACTACAGTTACTACTGTAGTAACAGTAACTGTAGTTATTCTAATGTAGACAATTAGAATAAAACAACTGTGGTTATTCTAACTAGTCATAGGCACAAATTTGATGCTCCATAAGTACTTGTTTGATGAGCTAATAGATGTCATTAATGAACAGTACATCAGTTTGTACTAAGCATGCAGTCTGGTATCACACCATATGACAAACACCATAAAACTTGCTAATGATACAGTACCCACTGATGACTATCTGGAAGAACAATTGGCAATTTCATAAATTAAGCTGTGTTTGGTGAAAAATAATCACATGTTAGCTTAACTAAAACTTTGTACCTTGGTTATAATTGTTAATACACTAACTTGCAGCCTGATACTGAGATACAGTAAAAGTAAAATACAATAATGATAACACTGTTCTGCTTTCACTATTCATAGTTCCCATTGCCATAAAACAAAGAAGACACCCTATTTAAAGCCCCAAGATTCTATATGAGATGGAAATATAACAGAATCCCCATATTCTAAATGTTAGTGGTCAGAGTGGGGAGTTATATGGATTCAATCTCTCATTTAAGCATATACCCTAAGATATACTAGGAGCTGCCAAATTTGAAAGGACCCCCTGCACACTTTGGCATTGAAATTATTTTGTTCAGTGATGGCCATCAAGTGAAGTTTCAGGACTTTGGGATACAACGATTAGTCAAAGTGATTTTACTGTTCCTTCATTCCCATTTGAAAAAAAAGATAACCAATATACAGATAATATTTACACTGCGTCTAGTCTTTGCGGAAATTGAGATTCTTTTAAGTCACATCAACTGAAGTTAACGTATTTCAAAGAAATACGTTCACATTCCAAAACCAAGATTCCTGGGACTGATGTAACATCAACTGTTTCAAAAGGAATAGACATCTGGAGCCCCATTCTTACCTTCCCTGCACAAAAGCTGTAGGCCTGAGGTAATGACCAACTACCAGCTTTTTTACACTGCTTGAGGAACGGAATTTTCTCTCTTCTCCACCAGAAACATTCAAAAGGAAGGGAGAATGATCTGGACAGAGGACTTCTTCTGTCAGGAAATTTGCAAACCTTGCATGTTCTTTTTCCTTGTTACGTTTTTACATATATTCAAATAGAGTTAAATGATGGAGACTTCATGTCTGGGAAATTCCTGAGATTGTTGACAAAGTAACAATACATAAAATTCTCTGATGTGTAAAATTCTTCTAAGTCTTTTCTCAGTCATTAAAATTTACTGTCATTTGTGAGGTTTGCAGGTTTGTTTGTTTGTTTGTTTGTTTTTCTTCACTCTGCCCTTTTCAGGGGCAGGTAAGGTTGGGGAGACTGTATCTGGCTGCATCATGATGCTGTTTGAGGGACTGCCCATCAGTGAACATATCTCATGGCCTTGGAGAAAGACTCTGAGCTCTTGGCTCAGATATATTCATCAAATACTCCTTTCAGAGCTGCTGTGGGTATAAGTGACAGGATGTGGCCAAAAATCCAAACTGTGCAGTTGTGTTCTGACAAGCATGCAATGTGCCATAAAACTCAAAACAATTTAAATAAAATTTCTACATTAGTGCCAAAATATGTGTGTGTATGTATGTATGTGTGTGTGTATATATATATATATAAAGGGCTCCATTGATCTTAATGAAACCAACCTGAAAAGAGAAAAGAAAAGAGTCTGTAGATGCCGTATCATTCCCATGAGAAAAAAACATATATATTAATTAATGGCTGTCAGGAGGTTTGATGCCCATAATTTTTTTTAAGGTTTTCCCTTAAAATGAAGTTGTATTAGAAAATTTTGAGGTCAGGGACAGTATTTCATAATGCTTATGCTTTTCCGTAGAGCCTAGATTAGTATTAGAAATAGCAGATGCTTGCTAAATATAGCTGAATGGATGCACTCACATTTATGACTATTCATGTTAAACAGTAACCGCCTAATGTCCATGGCTTGGGAGAATTCACCCATTCATTAGTGATGCTTTGGTGTACATTTTCTTCTAATTATCTATTAATTAAGATTTTTGGCCCTGGTGAGAGGTGTCAGGGCATGAACTTATCTGTCAAGTCTGCTTCCTGGGGTGATGTATAAGGTGTGGATGCCTCCAGCCCTACATGGCACACAAGCAGCATTCGTTGACTTAATACCCATAACAAAGGTATAAACCCTTCCTTAGTCAAAAGCCTTCAAAATGAAGCCACAATTTGTGAATTTCTAAAAATCATGTTTATGAAGGTATCATTGGTGATATGTCACCAAGTTCTTACTAACTGGCAGATAGAAATAAAGTCACAAAAAAACCAATAACTTGGAGTTCCTACTCCCCCACTTCACCCCATCCCCAAGAATTTCTGGAGGTCCCAAATGGAAATCCACCCTTGCTCAGAGACTTGTATAACAGGCAGAGTCCCCAGGAGTGTCCTCCTCTCTGAGAGAAGCCGTTCTCAGGGAAACCACTAAAGAGCTTCATCACTGCCACAGCTGAGAGCCTTTCCCTGACTCTAGGCTCCACTTTGCCCTTTTTTTCCCTCTGAGACAGCTTCCAAATCTCTCCTAAAAATGTACTTCTTTGCTTCTTGCTCTAACCCTTCTCTTCCCAGGGGCCTTTAGCTATTACCAACAAGTAGGGCAGGAAGTCGGTGTGAAGTTTTCTCTTCCCTTCCTCTCTCCTCTACCACCTAGACAACTCCTCTCACCTCCTTCAAACAAAACAAAAGTTCTGCGGTTGATACAGGCCAGGGAGGGATCGAGAGTCATTCCCAACCCAGGGGCATGTGATTATAGGTGCAAATGGAACACATGTCTACAAGTGGCAACAGCCAGGCACCATCAGAAAAGTCCTAACCTCAGGATCCTGGCCTCACCAATTGTCACTGCCCAGAGAAACCCAAGAGGCAGATTAATCACTTTGCACACGTGCCACAATGACATCCAATCTCCTGGTCATTGCTGAGAAGATAAAGGAAGCATCTGATCCTCTGGGACTGGCTGACTCTTTTTCTTCTTGTGACCACCTCAGCCACCTGTGACTTAGGAGAGAGGAGAAGCCTCTTCCTTTAGTTCGATTCCTAAATCCTGCATGTCTATTCCTCAAGGATCTGTAACATTGTATTTGCATTCTGCTGTGGTCCTGTGCCCTCTCAGCCCCATCTCCCAACACCTTCCTCTGGCCCACAACCCTCCCCTCCTTCCCTGGGTCTATTTCTCATAGAGAAAATATGGAAGAGGCTCTGGAGGAGGCTCCCTTCTAGGCCTTTCTACCTGCTGTCATCTCCATGGCTCTTTTCTACTTACTCCAGCCAGAAAGGCTCCATTTCTCTCTGTCTCACTAGTTTCACAAGTACAGTTGGTCCTCTTCTTCTTCTCTGCTAGAAACACTCAATAAATCCTCAATGCTTCAAATAAATACCAGGTGCTAAACACCCTTTACAACCAGCATCCTTTTATAAGGCCAAACCTCTAGGTAGAATAAAGTGTTTGTTGCTCCCCATTACTCTCACTTCTGCCACCTTTCTGTCTTATCACTAGGCTCTATTAGATTTTGGCAGCTTAAGGGTCCCTCTGCTGCTTCTTTTGCAGATTAAGAGGATGACTTTGAAGTAGGACCTTTGAGGCCGTGATCGTATAGTGGTTAGTACTCTGCGTTGTGAAGTAGGACCTTTGACCAGAATTCTCACATTCTGCTTGTGTAATTAAACACTGTTTTAAGGAGGATGAGTTCCTATGCATGTGTGTGTGTGCACGCACGCGCGCGCGCGCACACACACACACACACACACACCTGCCTTGCAAAGCCAAATGTCAGGAGCAGCTAATGCTTCCCTGAGCTGGTCTGACCTCCCATGTGGGAGGCAACCATCTCTCATCCCCAGCACTTCCAGTTCATTAATATCTGCTCATGCCTGGTGACAGGAAGGAGAAAATAGAAAGAAGCACTTCCTTCAGAGTTTTCATGTGGGAATATTCTCCTGTCCTGATGCAGGTCCCCTAACCTGCATAAGGAAGAAAACAGGTAACATTAGGTTCTTTTAAGCAATATTTGGGTTGTTTTCACTTGATGCATTTGATACAGATTTGATACACATTCTAACCTTAAACTTTTTTTTCAAAAAACTAAACTCTAGCTAGTAACATTTTCAGAGACACACTAATACATGACATTTACTAAGGAAGGACTCAGAACCTAGCACCAAGGTGCCCGTAATCTCTGTCCAGAACTCTTTCCCAGATAGCACACAACTAGGACAGGCAACCCTCAGGCTAGTGACTGACTTGCCACCCCTCTGTCTTAGTTGTTTAGGAACTGGGGGAAACTGGCCACTGACATGTACAATAGAGGTGCTATTCAAGCAAATCTGACTGATGAAAAACCACATGGAAAAAGAAAATGGTGACTTAGGAGGAGTTATCTGTCTTACACAAGGATGATCTGTAAAATGATTCACCATAGAACGACATTAAGCAACAAACATTTCCATTACATTAAAATATGATCCTAGTTACTGAAATTCAAACATTATACAACTTTTAAAGAACATGTTATTACATGGGTAAATACAGAGCTACCTAAATAATGCCCAAAGAGCATCCTGGGAGTAAGTTCAGTTTTATAACCAAAAGTGAATTTTCATCTGTAAACGGTGCCCCCAAATATTCGAAGGGTCTTAACCCAACCTAAACTGATGGTTCCTTATAGAAAATAGGACTTTCACTTATAAATAACTCAGATGAACTCCAGTACAATTTACCCCCTTGGAGTCAGAAGACACTGCAAAAACAGGTACAAGATTAACCTGAACCCCATGAATGGAGTCGGGAGCAGGCCTCAGCACCCAAAGGGAAGTGTTCTTTCCAGACTGAATTTTGTCCCCATCCCCCTCACCTCCCTTGTGGGACACTGTTTGTCAAAACAAGATGGTGCCAGAGGTCCATAGCCGGCAGGAGGGCCATGCCTCCCTGGGAAAAGGCAAGATGGGCAGTGTCAAAATCTCCAGCGCAATGTTTCCTGCCCTGAGCTGAGTGAGGGCAGAAGGTTGAGGGGACAGCAAAGAGCCCCCCTATGTGTTAGGAATCCACACACACTCCCTTCTCTGAGTCCCTAGAGCCATGGAAAAATCCTGGGCCTGACACCTGAGTGTACAGAGCAACTTCTCATTCTATTTCCACCTCTTGGGGGCAATGTCACTCCCTTTTTTCCCTGCCATCATTGAAGTCCTGACACCCACAAAACAAGACTGGCCTGGGAGTCTGTGTGTCTCCCTGGGCCACCTGAGAAATCCCTGGGTTCTTGGTTTAGGGGTGATGGGCCTCCCATAGCCAGGCCTCTGCCAGCTCCTGTGCTGCCTCCACCAGCCCTGAGGGGGCATTGGATTTAATTGTATGTTTCTCCCAGCTTTCTCCCACTGCAGCAGCAGCTTCTTAGCAGTCTCAGTCCAGAAGAAGTCTTTTCATCACGGCTCACAGCTGAGATCCTCGGGTTAAAAGAAGTTACTCATGAAAGGGCAGCCTGGGGTAAAAGGCAGCGGGTCAGAAGAAAGCCAGGCTTCCAAGGGAGAGGGGCGTCAAGGGTTTATTGACATGGGGGAGATCACAGCTCTGGCTTCAGGCCCGGCTGCTGACATTTGTGATAGATTTAGGCACTGCAGTTTGGCTCGGAATTATTTTTTAACTCAAGCTAAGAGGTCAGAGTGAGGTGCTCTGATCTGCTTGTGATGGTCTTGCTGATGCCCGGGAAGAATTAAGAGAGAACAATGAGAACTGTTTCCTCTCCCCTCTTCCCTCATACCTTCTTGGCCCTTCTCCCTCCCTCTTTCCTCTTCCATCCTTATCCCTTCTTGTAACTTGGGTTCTTGTCCCTCTTCTGCTCCTTCAGTTCTTCCCTCCTCTTGCCCCTCACAAGTTTTCTGGAGTGACCCCAAGAAGACAGGAGAGCAGAGGTGGAAGACCAAGGTGGCCAGGGTCTGCGCTGAGCCCTCAGACCTGGCTTGCCTGTTACCCCTGAGGCCCTGTCCAGCACCCAGCCTCAGACAGGGAGATCTCCACACAAGAGACAGATGGACCGTTATTGCCTCATTTATATGATGCTTCTTACTTTTTTTTTAGTCTTCCCTAAAGTTTCTGTATCTTTTCTTTTTTAAGATTTTATTTATTTATTTGACAGACAGAGATCACAAGTAGGCAGAGAGGCAGGCAGAGAGAGAGGAAGGGAAACAGGCTCCCCGCTGAGCAGAGAGCGGGGCTCGATCCCAGGACCCTGAGATCATGACCCGAGCCGAAGACAGAGGATTAACCCACTGAGCACCCAGCCGCCCCAAGTTTCTGTATCTTTAGAACTTCATAGACAATCACCCACCCCAAGTAAATCACTAAAGGTGTCAATGATTCCATTTAACAGAGGAACCTACAGACCTTAGGAAATATTCACAAAGCCAGACTTTCAAGGAAAGCCAGTCACAGTGTTGGATCTGGTCTGTCTGATGTTGCAAGTCTGAAGTCAGAGGTTAGAGTGGAGGAGACTACCACTGCCCCTCACTTTCCAGGGGAGGGTGCTGGGGCTCAGAAAGGGGCAGTGACTTCCCCAAGGTCCCATGATGATTCTAAGACAAGGCTAAACCAGAAATCATGTCTACTACCAGGGAAAGGAGCACACATAATTTTTCTATTTCTTACTACTCTTTAAGCAATGGAGGGACTTCACTATTGGCCAAAATATTTTTAAAAAGCTAGTACTAATTGAGCAACTGCTAATGGCGGGCATCGGGGTATGTATATGTAGGGACATCAAATGTTACATCCTATCTCCTACTCGTTGTGCTATGAGTTATATTTCACTATCATTTTTTAATATCTGAAGCTCAAGGCTATTAAGTAACTTGTCTAAGATCTCAAAGCTAATGGACAGCGAGCTGGGACTCAACCCCAGTTCTGTCTGTCTCTACTACAATTCTCTCCAAACTCATAGGACTGGGGACAGTGCTGACTGCTGTCCATACAAGGGATGTTTCAAAAGAACGTTTGTCTCTCAGATCAAACCATTCACCCTTGACAAAAGCCAGCCATAGTTGTATTTAGAACCCAAAACACTTGCTGGCTAGAGAATGTCAGCTAACTCCAAGCAAGTTCAAACCCTACTCCCAAATCTTGCTCCCTGTCCCAAGAAGGAGGCATCGAATGGGCCAGGTTGAATGTTTTCTAGCCAAGCTGCTAGTGAAAATATCTTTTTGGTCTGTGTTTTGACACTTCTCAGTGGAATGATTGATGGGATGATAGAAAAAGATTTTTTTTTCCTCTAGTGGATCCTGAGAATTTGGTAAGGGCTGCTGGAGATGTTATTCCAACAGAGTTTTCACACACTGCACTGGCATTCCATGCTATGTGCACTGCTATGCATTGCTCTTCCTCCTCTGTCAGGGAAAGGGACCTGGGACAGGACCACAAGCTATACCCAAGGAAGGTTTCCCTCTGTCCTGGGCCCCTGTCTGAAAGTCAGTGTCTTCTCAACAAGTTCAGCTACTGAATAACTATTTAATAAGCCATAGAGAGGGTTGCTGGAGGGGACGGAGATGGGGGTGGGGTAACTGGGTGATGGGCATTAAGGAGGGCACTTGATGTAATGAGCACTGGGTGTTCTATACAATTGATGAATCACTAAATTCTACCCCTAAAACTAATAACACAGTATATGCTAACTAAACTGAAAATAAATAAAAAATTAAAAAAAAAAAACCAACAAAGAAAGTGGTGACCATGCAGGAAAGAAAAAAAAGTTTGTGTTTTTGTTTGTTTTGTTTGTTTGGTTTTTTTTTTTTTGGTTTTTGTGGGGTTTTTTGCATCTTCTCCTTCCTTCTCTTTTCAGTTTTTCCCAAAATTTTATATGCATCAGAATCTCGTGGAAAATTTGTTTTCTGGATCCATCCCTCCCAATTATTTAATTCAGTAGGTCTGAAGTGAGACCAGAAATCAGCACTTTCATAAATGTTCCATTTAATTCTGATCATGTGTCTGAAGAGCCAGTTTGAAGACCTACCCCCTTGCACTTGACATAGGAGGCCTGGGTTCTGCTGTGTTCAGAAGTAGTGGTGGAGGGGCGCCTGGGTGGCTCAGCCGGTTAAGCCGCTGCCTTCGGCTCAGGTCATGATCTCAGGGTCCTGGGATCGAGCCCCGCATCGGGCTCTCTGCTCAGCAGGGAACCTGCTTCCTCCTCTCTCTGCCTGCCTCTCTGCCTGCTTGTGATCTCTCTCTGTCAAATAAATAAATAAAAAATCTTTAAAAAGAAGTAGCAGTGGAGACTGCACTGGCCTTCTCTTAGGAGCCCTGAGTCTCCGTTCAGCCATGCCACTAGTAGGGGCTCCAGGAAGGAGAGAAATTCAGAGAAAAGAAAGATGGCCCTCTTTTGATGAGTTGTTTGTTTTTCCTCTCAGGGTCTTAGTGTTCTCATCTGTGTAATTCATGATGAACTGAGTATCTCTCAGTCCCTTCTAGCTCCATCAGACCAGAGCCTGGGCACCTGCATTCCACTCTAGAGAGCCACCATAGTCATCTGGAGCTAGAGGCATTATGGACAACCCAGGTTAGGGAAAGGCAGGGAAGGGAGAGCAATTAGAGAATGATTTTATGTGACAAGTGCTTTACATTCGTGATCTCATCTAGTCTCACAACCCTACACAGCAGTACTGTGGTGGAATGTTTGTGTCTCCCTAAAATCCATATATTTAAGCCCTGACCGCACTGTGATGGTATTTAGAGGTGAAATATTTGGGAGGTAATTAGGTCATGAGATGGACCCCTGATGGGACTGGTGCTTAATAAGAAGAGACATCAGAAAGGTGATCTTTCTCTCTCCACTTTGTGAGGACACACAAGAAGTTGCTGTTTGCAAACTGGGACGTGTGCTCTCACTAGACATTGGTTCTGCTATTATGTCAGTGTTGGACTTCCTAGCCTTCAAACTGTGATAAATAAGTTTCTGTTGTTTAAGTCACCCAGCCTGTGGTATTGTGAGATAATAGAAAAAAAAATATATATATATATATACACATATCTGACCCCAGTTCCTGGCACAGAGCTCACAAAACCCTTGTAATGTTCTAAATGATGAGACCGCTAGGAGCATATTCTATTCTAACATATACTTTTTGACTCTGGTTCCTGACACAGAGTTTCTGGATCCCTTGGATTTCCTGGTAGTGTCTTTTGTTCTGGGTGGGCTACTGGATGGGGCTGCTCACCAGAAAGAAGTGTTTTACATATGAGAAAACTAAAAACTAAAACTAAAACTCAAGGAACTTCCCCAATGACTTTGGGCAATGACTTTGTATGACTACAGCTAGTAAGTGACAAAGCTAGAAATGAAAAATAGGTCTGATTTTTCAGGGCAAACATTTCTTTGTACAGCTACTCTTTCATTCATACTTTCAAGAATATTTACTGCACATCTACTATGTGCCAGATGCCATTTTAGGCTTTGAAATGAATAGTATTGAATATGATAAATTCCTTGCTCCAATAGAACTTAACTCCTTGTATGGGAAGATGATCATAAAGAAGTAACATAATTAGACAATGCAGATAGTAACAAAGACTATGAAGAAACTAAAATGCTTTCAATGTGGGTGACATTTAATCTGAAATCTAAATGGCAAGACATGCCAAGATGTGAGGGAAGGATACACCATGGAGAGAGAACAGACAGTACGAGAACCCTAAATCAGGATCCTGTGTGTTCACAGGGACAAAACAGACCACTGCTGTTAGAGCGAAGCAAGCAAGGGAAAGACAACAAAGAAATGAGGTGGGAGTTTTGGGCAAGGACCAGTGTGCACACAGGCGCATAAGCTTGGGGTCTTAGTCTGTGTGTGATGGGGAGCCAGCAAGCAGTTGGGAAACAGGGAATGATAGAATTGAACTTATCTCTAAAAATCTCACTCTGGCTTCTGTTCGAAAGATGCTTACAGAGGAACAAAACAGAATTCAGGAAACAGGCTAGGAGGCCAGAGAAGTAGCGCAGGCAAAAGAAGCATATGTGATCTGAGAAGTGACAGCTTTCTGCTGTGTGGACCATCTACACCCAAAATTGCTCAGCCCACATCCTCCACACAGGTATACGCTAGGTCAGCTATTCTCAGAGTATAGCTCAAGAACCCCTGAACATCACCCAGACTCTTTTGGGGTCCCCATAAGGTCATCCTTTTTCCCAATACATATCTGTGTGAGGCTGGATTTTCCCCATATACTTCAACCAAAACATCATATCACAACAGATTGCCTGTGGAAGCAGACATGAGAATCCAGCTGTCTTCAGTTAAGCCAGACATTACAGAGATTTGCAAAAATGTAAAACAAAACCACTCTTCTTGCTGTATTTATTGTTTGCTTTGGAAAATAATTTTTCATCAAAAGTGTGCTATTTATGTTAACATGCAAGCAATTTACTGTTGCTATTCTTAAATTAATTAATAAATTGATTCCATTTCCTCCACTTAAATATCTAATATAATAAATACAGAGATAACCAGCATAAATAAAAGTCTTTTAGGTCTCTAAGAACTTCTAAGAATGTAAAGAGGTCTTGAGACTTTAAAACCACTCTCTCAATTACTTAAATGATCCTGGACCAGGAAGAGGGGCGGCCTGGGCATCAACCACCAGCTCCTTTGAGAGAGTCCTCTGGGTGCTTCTGGAGCTCTTCCCTGATTGGTCATGAATCACATCAAGAAGTCTCCTCTTCGGTCAGGGTGGGGCTGCTCAACCTCCAGCTGCATGGGTGGAATGTCTGTAGTGCTGCTGAAGTATGTGGAGGGGAACAGAGCAGCCCGCTTGGCCGAGGCAGATGATCTGTGCCCACCCCTCTCACTGCAACGCTGACATACGTTCAGCCACATGGCTCAGCAAGCGAGGAAAGGGATCACTGCCTTCTTCTATAAGGTGCCCCCATGCCCCGCACAGTGGCCGTCTGCACTGACGGACGATATCGAACCCTCTGGGCATTTGTTACCACTTAAACATTGCCGAGGTACATGCTGCGCACGTAATTGCTGTGCCAGCGAAGGCAAGGGGCCGAATGCTAAGTGCAGCTGGATGCAGCAGGGAGCAGCCAGGCTCCAGGGGTCACTCCATTGCTATCCTTCTCTGGGAGATTTACAAGAGGTAGGCCTTCTGAGGATGCTACGTGCTCTCTGCATATGGCTTCTGATCTGGCCGGAGTTGGGGGCAGAAGCTGGGGAGTCAGAGGGTAAAAAGAAGTCCATATTGCCAAGTCATCCTTCAGAAGCTCAGTCCAGATTTCTGAACTAAAAAACAAAATCCTGAGATGATAGAGCCAGATGACCCTGGGAAGCATCCTATCCAGCTTTTGCCAAAATGTTTTCCTCATCTCATCAATCCGCCCAGATGCTCCATGAAAAGAAAAACAAAATTCTGTGTCCACAGAAGTTTATAAAAGGAAAGTATATCCATTCTCCAGTTGGAGGCTCTCCGTGAACATTAACAGAGTACTATCACTAAGAAATGCTGCAGTGAGGAAACTGGCTTAACTTTATTCTGATACAAACACTCCCAGGAAGAAAATGACTTGATTAGGTCATGTAACAAAATTCACAATTAAAACCCGGGCCCCTTTCTGAAGAAGACATACAGACAGGCAACAGATACATGAAAAGATGCACAACATCACTGATCATCAGGCAAATGCAAATCAAAACCACAGTGAGATACCACCTCACACCTGTCAGATTGGTCACAGTCAAAAAGACAAGAAATAACAAGTGTTGGCAAGGATGTGAGAAAAAAAGAAACCCTGGTGTGCTTTTGGTGGGGATGTAAATTGGTGCAGCCACTGTGGAAAACAGTACACAAGCTCCTCAAAAAATTAAAAATAGAAATACCACGAGATTCAGTAATTCCACTACTGAGTATTTACCCTCCCCCCCCAAAAAAAAAACCCAAAGTACTAATTTGAAAATATCTATGCACCTCTATGTTTATGGCAGCATTATTTACAATAGCCAAGGTATGGAAGGAACCAAAGTGTCCATCAACAGCGAAATGGGTAAAGATATAATACACACACACACACACACACACACACACCCCACTGGACTATTTTCAGCCATAAAAAAGAAGGAGATCTTGCTCTTTGCAACAACATGGATGGACCTTAAGGGTATTATGATAAGTGAAATAAGTCAGATAGAGAAAAACAAATACGATATGATTTTACTTATATATGAAATCTAAAAAACAAACAAACAAAGGCAGAAACAGACCCATAAGTACAGAGAACAAACTGTTGGTTGTCAGGGGGAAGGGGTTGGAGACATGGCCAAAATGGATGAAGAGAGGTGGGAAATACAGGCTTCTAGTCATGGAATGAGTAAGTCACAGAGATAAAAGGTGCAGCATAGGCAATATAGTCAATGGTATTGCCATAGCTCTGTATGGTGACAGACGGAGAGCATAACGTAACATTTAAACTTATCAAATCACAATGTTATACAGCTGAAACTAATGTAACACTGTGTGTCAACCATACTTCAATTAAAAAAATAAATATTAAAGAAAAAACCAGGTATGTTGACTCCCAGCTAAGCACCATGATAAGCAGATTTTTCAAGGCCTCCTACCACTGAGTTAGACAGAAGTCAACATTAAAACTATCAGCTTAGATCATGACAATATTCCAGTACCTGTGGTTCATGAGGGAGAGAGGAGTGAGTAGAAGGAACTGGGAAGGGTGTGAGTGGAGAAAAGTTTTACCTTCACCACAGTCCTCTAGCCTAAGTTTGTAATTGCATATAGCTATAAGCAAGGTCCATTTCTAAGGACATCATTTGAGAGTCTTTCACCAACACTTAGTCATCAAAAACAGGCAGGAAGAGAAGATTTGATTATGTTGTGAATTAGAGTTTTACAAATATGCATTTAATTTAGAATTAATGGGATGCATTTTTTGTGAGTTAATTGAAAAAATGATTATTAAACACAAATTCACTGATGTTTGACAAGTTGGTAGTAAATACCCATTTTGCACATGGCAGTTAATTCCCAATAAATATGTTTCTTTCAATAACCAGCTGGTTTTCATTTAACAAATAGATTGCTGTCTAGTGAAATGAGAATGGAGAATCAGGAAGCCTTCATGGATAGCAGGGCTCAGCACCCCTCACCATCTGCCCTGTAGACTGAATGGATGAGAGAGGTCCCAGGACAGCCTCTTGGTGTCTGCCCTCCACGCTATCCCCAGCACAATTCCAAGCAACCAAGTGGCAGGCTGGCAAAACCAGTAAGCTGTGTGTGTGGTGCCTTTTCCACCAGAAATTCCCTTCCCTCACTGTCATCCGGGCCAACCTCTCGAACATCAAGCCTCACCTTAAAGACTTCTGAGCAGCCATCTCAGATGCTTTCAGACGGAGGAGTTAATATCTCCCTCCTGAGTACTCTCACAACACACTATGCATCTTTCAAACATTCATAGCACTGCATTAAAACCTGCAAATTCCTAAGGGACAGGCTCCTCATACCTAGCAATAGCAACTATAAAAACAATAATGACAGTCTGGCCCAGGCTGCTCCTTGCCTTCCCCCTATCTTTTTTATATTTGTGGAAGAGCCTGGATTTTACTGAAGATGGGTACAAGACTACATTTTCCAGCTTACCTTACAGCCAGATGTGACCATGTGATTAAGTTCTGGCCAATGAAATGCACACAAAGTGTTGACTTGAGAGATGGCTCCTTAGGGAGCTGATTTAGCTGAGAAGTTGTCTTTGTCTTCTTCCTGCTCTGCTCCCCTCCCCACACATGCCTTGTTCACAACTATGTGCATGTGACAGGTAGAGCTCCAGCCGTCATATTGGAGGATGATACGACTTTGAGGGTAGAAACCACATACTGAAGATATCAGGGCAGAAATAGAGATGGAGCCTGGGTCCCTGGTGACTTTTTGACACCAACGTATCATTCTTGGACTGCCTGTCTCCCTACTCTTTTTTTATGAGAAAATGAACCTGAGAGTTTTAAAGCCACTATTACTTAGTTACATACAGCTGAACTTACTTCTAACAAATACAAACAATAGCCAGAAACATTTATGAGTGCTTACAAGTTTATGATTAAGTATTCATATTTATTCTAATCTTACTCATACTGACAACCCAATGACGTCATTCTCTCTCTTATATAGGTGAAAAAAAATGGGGCCAACAGACATTAAGTAGTAAGTTCAAGGTCACACAACTAGTAATTGATCAAGTTTGAAATTGCATTTATGTCTGATTTCAGAGTTGGAAATCTTAAGAAGCACAACCTCTCAAGTGACCACCCCAGGAACTGTTGAGGGAAGCCATCACTCTGAGAATGGTTCTGGGACCAGCTCAACCTTTAACTGTCCTTAAACAAATCAGGTCACCTCTCTGTGATGTAGTTTTCTCACCAGTAAAATGACAATGTTGACTACTCTTTATTGATCACCCTCTGTTTGTCAGGAATTCTTCTGAGCACCTCTTAGGTATTAATTCAGTCAATATTCCCAGCCATCGTACCAGAGGAATGCTATTACTATTCTCATTTTATCAGTGAGGAAATTGAAGCCAGCCTGAGGAGTTAAATAACTTGCTTAAGGTAACAACTTTAGCAGGTGGTATATAAAAGGATAGATAATAGGACCCAGATCCATCTGTGTGTCCAACTCTATGATTTACTACCCTGTGATCTCCTCCCAGATTTCTCACAATGTCTGAGTATTCCTCTTGTACACACAAGACAGTGGAAGATTCAACTACTCAGTGATGGAGCGAGGCCTCTAAGCTAAGCCTATTTAACACCAAAGTCAAATATTTTCCCAAACTCTATGAGCAAAGGAAAACGCTGGACAGGTCAGTGTTTGAACATGGAGACTGCACTACATCCAAAGGCTCTGAGCCCAAGTCTGGATGTGCAGGGGACATGCCATCAACAGTGGCACTAAGGGACAGGAAAGTGAAGCACAAGACTGTGAAATCCTCCCTACCCACAGCTGAGCCTGCTGGACCCATCCAAAGAGACCCCGACAAGCTCACTGAGCACAGTGGCCACAGGGGCCTCAACCACTGCTGTATCTGGGAGACAGCCTAGCACTTAATGAGTACTTAGGGATTGTATTAGTTTCTTATGGTCTCTGTAACAAATCACCACAAACCTGGTGTCTTAACAACAGAAATTTATTTTCTCTCAGTTGCAGAGGCTAGAAGCTTGAAATTAAGGTGTTGGGAGGGCCAGGCTCCTTCTGAAGGCTAGGGGAAGGATCCTTCCTTGCCTCTTCCTAGCCTCCAACAATCCCTGGTGTCCCTTGGCTTATAGATATACCACTCTGATCTGTGCCTCCCTGTTCACATACTATTCTTCTTATATGCATCTCTTTGTATCCTCACTTATTTTCATAAGGACGCCAGTCATTAGGTTAGGTTAGGGTGTACCCTAATCTGGCATGACCTCATCTTAACTTAATTATATCCCAGAGACCCTATTTCCTAATAAGGTGACATTCACAGATGCTTCAGTTAGCACTTCAACTTATCTTTCTGGAAGACACAATTTAACCAACTATAGGGACTATTTGCTGAATTTAATTGCATATGTTGACTCTGAACAAGGAATTTATTTCCCTACAAGAAATCACAAGTGGGGCTCGTCTTCTTAGTGCTGATATGTGAAAATCTCCCACAAAAAATATGCTCGTGTGTATCTATGTGTCTGTGTCTGTGTATTTGTGCATGTCTATGTGTGTCTGTGTGTATGTGTGCTCCTTGCAATGTGCCATTACGTGGATTCTATCCTTAGAGATTAATTTCTTCGGTAGTTCCCTAAAAGGCTAGCCATTAAGTTAACTATCACTCACATGGAACTTGAATACAACAGGGTGCATTTGCAGACTGAAGGACACTGAGAAAATGGCAAATGTGATAAGGGAAATCAAAAGAAGACTGCTGGCTCTGGTAATACAAGTCTGAATAGGTCTATTCTAGGTATCTAGAAGACAGTACCAGGAAGGAAGAGTGAGGTCTAATAAGAAAAGGAGAGACCGATTTCCTTGCGTGAGTGGTTAGGCTTAGTGAGGCACTCTCATCCTTGATCTTCCCATGGTGCTGGGAATGAGTTGTGTGCCTAGTCAATGTGGTTAGAGGTGGCGAAGGAAGGTGAGGGGTGTGCAGGAAGGAGAGGTGAAAAACGAGTGAAGTGAGGGGCCCAGTCCTAGCCCTTCTCTTTGGCAGCAGAGAGACCTTACAAAAGTCACTGTCTCCCTGGGCCCACCTGCTATCAGCGAAATGAGAGCCTTGGGCATGGCCGGCCAGGTCTGTCTCAGGTCTGGGCAAATTTCCAGACTGTGTCTCACACTGATCAACCTGGGCAGGTAGGTCCTATAGCTACAGTGTATTTATTCCCCATTACCCACTTAGGGAAGCAGTGCTGAAGTAGCAGCTCCTCTAAGAGGGAGATGAAGGGAGAAGAAAAAACAAAACAAAACAAAACAAAACAAGACAAGAGAAAATGATCACAGAAGTGAAGACTCAGAAATTTGCTTTCAGTTGTGCGGATAGTGGAGCAGTAAAGGGACCTCCATCAGGAGAATGGCTCTCGGCAGACAGAGAGGAAGTGGTCCAAATTAACCCTGATAGCAAACTTAGCTCTCCACACTGCAGAGTACACATCTGGAGTGAAAGCCATTTGAAGATTGTCTGCCACCAAATCAAACCGTTCACTTCCCATTAACAGCCCATCTCATGCAGTAGGTATTCTTGGCCTGTGCTATTATGCCTCTGGGTTATTGTTTTAAATTTGAGTCATTACAACAAATTACTGTACTTAGCCCTTCTCAAGAAGCTCAGAGGACTTATTGTCACTCAGACGTCCTCCTCTACTGCCTCTCCTGCCTCTCCTGAAGCTTTGCTGCCAAAAGCAGGGGACAGCCATTCCTATCCAGATGCTCCGGGGCACTCCAAGCCTTGGGGTGGGGCTCTGGAGGTTGCCCCTGGGCACACCCATTACACTTCTTGGTTCGCAGAGTGTTTAAGCCAGACAGTCTTTGCTCTGCCCTTTGCGAGACAAGGCACCAGGAGCCAAAATAATAAAAAAAAATCTGCCTCATACAGAGTCCACTCCATGTGCCAAGCACCAAGTTAAGCTAAGACCTGCAAGAATTTAAAAAGTAAGCAGCTTGGGTCAGATGTGCTTGGGGATACTCTGGCTCTGTCTTTGAGCTTGCAAATCTGTGAGCTCCTAAGTAAGGGTTGGGGGCAGGGGTCGGAGGGGTAGGAAAGGTGGGGAGAAACAGAGGGTGCTGTAGTCTGAAAGTAGACTCTCAGTAACAGGCTAAGGCTCCACCTTGAGGCCATGCACAGGTGTGCAGTAAGAGCCCTCTGTGGGACCAGTCCTGAGACCAGGACTTTCAAGTCCTGAGACAACTGACAGTGCAAAGTGCAGGCAGGCAGGTGATGTTCTGTGGTAGGAGCTGGTGCTGAGGTCCACAAACCTCTCCCTTTTCCCCAAGGACTGGAGAATGAGGCAGTGTTCTTGGTCTTGAGATATTATGAAGGCATCTTCCAGTCTTCAGGTTAAACCATCTAATTTAATTATTTCCTTCATGGGGCGCCTGGGTGGCTCAGTGGGTTAAGCCGCTGCCTTCGGCTCAGGTCATGATCACAGGGTCCTGGGATCGAGTCCCACATCGGGCTCTCTGCTCAAGAAGCCTGCTTCCCTCTCTCTCTCTCTCTGCCTTCCTCTCCATCTACTTGTGATCTCTCTCTGTCAAATAAATAAATGAAAAAAAAAAAATCTTTAATTATTTCCTTCGTTGGAATACACACACACACACACACACACACACGATGTATATATGTATATATAAAACCAACTCCAAAAGTACTTACCTTCAAATGGATTAAACAATAAATACATTGTCTCAGCAAATGCTATTTACAAATACATGGTAACTGACATGCAGGAATTTACCTTCTAATAGGAGCTTTTCCACTTTCCCCCAAGCATTTACTTAGCTCTTACTGTCAAGCACCTTCTACACAGTATAAAAATATGTCATCTTAAAACTCCTAGAAGTCAGTACTGTGATTCTCCTCATCACACATACAAGGAAACTGAGCGATTAAACAATCTGCCCAAGGTCAACAGCTGCTGGGTGGTAGAACTGGGATTTGAACCCATGCAGTTTGCTTTCAGTCTGTGTGTTTACTGTTCTATGTATACTGCATGTATCCATTTTCATAAACTGATGAAACTCCAATGATCATTCCTTCCCTTCCTCACTTTGCATAGTGAGCTTTATCCCCAGTTTTTCTCCCACCTCACAGTATGTGAGAGCCTCGCTGAGCTGCCGAGGGTATATAAGACCACACAGGTCTTTCTAAACTGTAAAGTGCTTATAAAAAAATTTTTTTTTAAAAAGGCATTCATTACTACTTGTCAGCTTGCACATTTCAGCATTGTTCTGAAGCAGAAAGGCTTTATCACACACACACAAAAAGGGATTCCTTGTTCCCCTCTTCTGCCTGTTTATAATCTAAAATCCCGTATGTCTTTTCTTTATAACTGGAGTATATCCACTTTTTCTTTTCCCTAATCTCTGACAAATGGCTCCAAAAGTGATTCTCTAGGGAGTGTTTAGAGCTCTCCAAAGGTGCTACATCCCCTTCTCTCCATGCCCTTTTCTTGGGCAGACACAGTTTCTTGTACTCTGATACTTTTTATATCGCTCACCAGAAGCTTGTTAAATATGCTCTGTGTGCATCTCTGCCTTGCCGTTCCCCTGCCACCCCCAGAAATCCAGTCTAAGAATCAGTATCCAAAAATTCTTCTTTTGTCTATTCTGCATCTCTCCATCTGCATTTTTAAAACTGTCCATCCCTTTCCCCGTCCCACATTTCTGGACTAGAGCAGCTTGGCGTCTTGCAGCACCACATGCAAGGGGTAGGAGACAGGGGATTTGGTCATCACCTTTCCCCTACTGCTTCCTTGAGGGCCTTGAGCAAAGCTTCTTCCCCTTACCAGGCTGGGACAATTGGACTGACTGGGGTCTTTCCTAAGCCTAATGTTCTATTCCTTTGGGCTCTATGATCTCACAGACCAGAAGTACTTGCTTTACTTCTCCTCTGAAGTGCCATGAATCTAGTTTCGAGGATCCTTTCCAGAGGATTCGTCAGTCCTTTATCAGTGCTTCACAACTGATGTCCTATGGAGTGGCCTTCTACAGCATGCTACAATGTGTGCAGCGAGAAATGTGCTCCCTTTTGAAATAACTTTAGGAAATGCTGGTGAAGGAAAGGCAGTACTGGGGCCCCTGGTTGGTGCAGTCAGTTGAATGTCTGAGTCTTGGTTTCAGCTCAGGTCCTGATCTCAGAGTCATGGGTTGGAGCCCAGTGCTGGGCTTGGCACTCAGTGTGGAGTCTGTTTGAGATTCTCTCTCCCCATCCTTCTGTCCCTCCCACTCATTGCTCTCTCTCCTCTTTCTCTGAAATAAATAAATAGATCTTTTTAAAAATGGTAGTACTTCTAATTATACAACCTAAAAGTGCTTCATCTATAAACAGATATCCTGGGGCACTTGGGTGGCTCTGTTGGTTAAGCATCTAGCTTCAGCTCAGGTCATTGTCCCAGGGTCTTGGAATCGAGCCCTGAATCAGGCTCCCTGATCAGTGGGAGTCTGCTTCTCCTTCCCCATTTGCCCACCCCCAACCACCACTTGTGCCCTTTCTCTCTCACTCTCTCTCTCAAATAAAATCTTAAAAAAAAAAAAAACAAACAGATATTCCAACACCCCAAAAGGAGCTGGAGGAGGGGTTTGATCCCAGATTTTGTGACCATAACTTTGGAGAAATCCCTATTAACATCTCCATTAACAAGGAGAGTCTCTTAGACACAACAGTCTGAAAAATTGTTAGGATCACACTACCACTCTTCCCTTGCCCCCTCCCCAGAAAACACTCTGGTTCCCCAACTGCACACTGTCCCATTAGCCCTTAGGTCAAAATTATATGACCATTTTAAGGAGTTAAGACCAGATACTTCCCCTGGATCAGGCAAACCCTACAATTTACCACTAAAGGAGGCAGATAATTCCAACAGAATAGGCACATGGGTTGTTAACCACTGCACATGATCTCAAAAATATTTCCATAGATGTTACAGTTACTTTTTCTTCAAGGACTGTTGGAGAGAGAAGGTCAACATGAAGCTGTGGACAAACTTTTCTGACTGTAGAACGCGTGCGTGCGCACACACTCACACACACGGGACTTTCAGAGTGCAGTTAGCTCCTTGAGAAAGGCAAAGAAAGGTTAAACAAGGCAGGTGACCACTCAGAACTTCCTGAAAACTAGAGGCCAGTTTCAAGTCTAGAAGAAAAAAAAAATGGCTTTTGTGTTACAGAAATATGCAGGTGGATATTGAGACATTTACTTAAAAACACCTGCTTTAGGGGCACCTGGGTGGCTCAGTGGGTTAAGCCGCTGCCTTCGGCTCGGGTCATGATCTCGGGGTCCTGGGATCGAGTCCCGCATCGGGCTCTCTGCTCGGCGGGGAGCCTGCTTCCCTCTCTCTCTCTCTCTCTCTGCCTGCCTCTCTGTCTACTTGTGATCTCTCTCTGTCAAGTCAATGAATGAAATCTTTTAAAAAAAAAAAAAAAACCTGCTTTAAAAACATCTCTTGGGAAGAACCTCCATCTATATTAGAATTCATAAAACAAAGCACTTCTGAATGTGTTATTAAAATGTTAACATCAGAATCTGTGTGAGAGAAACCAGAGAGACTCTAGTTACCCAAAGAGGCTTCAAAGGAGGGAAATCCCTGAGCAATTACAAACCTCGATAAGCTTTTATTTTTATATATAAAAATACAGCAATAGTTGGAAGATCATAGATACCCAGTTTTAGATTGTTGAGAAGAATTATGGGCACAAGCAGCAGTAGGAGAAAGACAGGGAACGGCAGAAAGAAAATGAACACGAGCTGAGAAGTCCTGTACGATGTGCCAGGAAACCTAAAGTGGTGGTTTTATGCCACCCCAGCCATAAGCCTGCACGGTAGGCAGGCCAGACCCTGTTACTAGATGCAGAAACCCAGACTCTGAGAGGCTGAGTTGCCTATTTCCATGATGAGTGTCTGGCTCCAGAGGAAGCATGCTGTCTGCCTCGCCTACACCGGCCAGCAGGAAGCGACCGTCTGAAGCCAAGTGGAACACGTTCTGCTCCAGCCTGGCTTCCTGAGTGCCATACTCAAAGCAATGAAGTCTTGGGATCAAGGCCACCTTCTTGAACAAGGGCCTACATGTGGGAACTACATAGTGAGTCTCAGGTTTCTTTAATCTGTATTCATGTTGACTCTGGTTAAGTCAAAATCAAGGGGGAAGACAATTGTTCCAGACCCTCATCTCTGAAACATTTTAACATAAAAAGAAAATATGGGCTCTGAAGCTGGATAAACTTGGGTATGAATCCCAGTTCTGCCACTAACTGGCTAGGTGAATTCAACCTCTCTGGGACTCAGTTTCCATATTTGTGAAGGATATATGTGGTTAAGAATGAATATTAGTAATAATAGTTACCTTCTGTTTAGCACTCATTATGTGTCAGTTTATTTTCTATATCTTTTGCATGTATAAATATATTTAACATCTAACAATAACTTCATAATAATAGTGTTCTTATATTCATTTTGTAGATACAGAGACTGGGTTGCAGAGTTGTTAGATGACTTCCCAAATGCCATATGGATAATTAATATTGAAGCTAGAGTTTGATGCCAGGCAGCTAGAACACAGAGCCTGTGCACCTATGTCCTATGTGCCTCCAGATGAGACAATATTGGGGCAGTACCAAGCACAGGGCCAGGCCCTTGGTGTTGGATATATCAGCAGCCCTTCACACTTTCCCTTAATTGTCCCTTTTTAGGTTTGCCTGCCTTTACCTTGAGGAGCTAGGGCAGGAGTTAATTTCAATCTTTGAAAACCTGAATCAAGTGCTTGCAAGAAGAAATCTAGTCCAAGGATTTTATTGCAATTCTATTAGAATCTGGCCACAGATGTATACATCTGTTTAAGAAGCATGACAGCTCATTATGGGAAGAAAACTGGGAGATTCTCTAGTCCATTCTGACAGTCATCAGTTAGGGAAACAAAGGCCCAGAGAGAACAAGTAACCCACCTCACTCCTCACAGCTTGTCTAGCATTGAAGCAAATCATAACAGGACAGAGTGCTAGAGGGTTCATAAAAGGGACCCTATGAAGGATGAGACTTATCTGGGATTTTAGTAGCTAAACTAATGGACATGTAGCCAAACTACTGCAAGTACTTTCGAATGATCTTCATGAGAGACAGAATGAACCTAAAATTCTCAGCCCAGCCTTCAGTTGTAAAGGACAGCTTCCTCTAGCAGGTTAACAAGGATGGCAGGTGTTTGGGTTCCAGAGCCCCTGCTAGCCACTCCTTTTTTTTTTTCCCCCTATCCCACATCATAGCTCCAAATTAGAGCCACATCTGTGATCTACTGTCCATGGTCTCAGTTATTTAAGGTAAACACGCCAGGCTCTAAAAAAGTTCTCACTTAGCACCAGCATATTCTAATAGACCTATAGTATATAAGTGAAGTTTAAACTATGAATGTCTGTTGAGGCCCTGAGACTCATAAAATACATAATACACATATATACTTTCTATTTGAAATGAATTTAAAAGATGAGAAGATACAACTGCATCTAGAAATGCCTATAGGGTCAAGTGGACAAACAAAGGTCAGTGATAAAAACAAACAAACAAACAAAAACACTATAATTAATACCCCAGCCAAGAGCTTCAGAACATAAGAATTTTTTATATACACTTAATAAAAACATGATCATTTAGGGGAAAAAAAACACTTAATGAGATAGTAATATCTATATAAATTGAAAAACGGGAGACAAACCGAAGTAACTAAATCCACTAAGTATTTAGTATTTCCTGGCTTTGTCTTCATCAGTCTTATCTTTCTCTAATGAATCTGTGATTTTTTTTCTCTTATGGCTCCACGTTTTTCATATTAGACCTGTCCTTTCTACCTTGTACAAGTAGAATAACAACTAATAGTGTTAGAGCCAAGCATGTTAAGAATAATATATATACTACCTTCTCTATATTATCCCTATATTATATTTCCCTATATATCTCCCTACAATAAGAATTCAAGGGATAAGTGACTCATTCAAGATCACACAGCTGATGGCAGATCTAAACTGGAGCTCATAATGAGCGTCTTTCTCCCCACTCTCCGCCCAACATATTTAACCAAGTTATTGTTCTACTTTCCTGAATGTATGTACTCACTTCTCCCTCTCTCTCTTTCTCTCTGACAGTCAGATGGATATAATGCCACTGGACAGGTTCCCAATTGACAGCTTGAGCTGGTCAGTCCCAGTAATTCATGTATCTACAACACTGCAAATGCACAAACCAGATACGTGGTGAAGGGCCCCAGATTTTAATTATATCTTATTTCACAGCTGTGGTCAATTCCTGCTACAGCTTAATAACCAGGTTGCACAAGCCGTGAACACTTTTTGTTGTTAATTTTGCTCAGGAAAATTGAGTTTTTACTATCATTTTGGCAGAAATGCTTATCATAACAATTATGATAAAGTGATGAGGATTGGAAACATCTGCAGGAATGAACTTGGAGACAGAAGGATGTCAGTTAGTCTGGATGTGCAGGAAAATGTGCTGTAGAAAATCTGGGTTATGGCTCTGTCACCTCCTAGCTAAGACCAACAGGATAGATAAGGAGCTCAGGCCTCTCCCTACCTCACTGCTAGGATGCCAAGGAATGCCCTAAGACTTTGGTGGCATGGACTGACTCCCTTGTAGTACCCATATTCTGCAACAGCTTTGGGGGAGATTTGAAATGAGCAGGTGAAAGATCAGCCTGGGCTTAGATGTACAGATGAGAAAACCAAAACCACAGGAGGAGTGACCTTCCCAAGGTCATACCACTAATGAATGATATCCTAGCCTTCTAGCTCCTGTGTCACAGCTCCTTCTCTTATGCTTAAGATATACCCAACCAAGGCTTAAGTAAGGGAATGAATGGGATGCCTTAGGATCCCAACTATCAGATTGTCTGATAGGTTAGAGACAGGATAAATTTGCAAATCAAAGAAATGTGTCACCATCTATGGCATTGTTTGGGAATCAAGGCATAGTCTGTACCAGGGATGCAGGTTATTGGTGTTAAAGAGGAGTCTTTTGTGTCACCAACTTGGAGCAATAAAGGAGAAAAACAAATACAAGTATGCCAGATCCCATGGTTGTCTATGGTGGCTTCTTCCTGAACAAACCCTGGGCACCCATGCATTTCATTATTGATGCTGTCGAAGAGGTTCATGAGAAGGGAATCTCCTTTTCTCCTCCTAGAAGGCATCTGATGGCTCTCACTAGAGGTTATTTAGTGCTATACAGTCAATTTTAAGACTGACTATCAGGCTTCCTCAATTCTTAGACACTATCAATTGATAAGGTACATCATCAATTTAATAAGAGCTTTTGGGGAAGAAAATGAGCACTACAATAAACATACACATCCATTATGGGACATAACCCTATTTCAGAAATGTGAGCATAAGAAAAAGTACTCCCTATACTGTAGAATCAAGGATATACAATGCATAGTAGTCACATGTGTCAATCTGGAATAGATTATCAGGAGATGAGGTAGAGAGAAGAAGAAAGAAAAGACTGGCTCCAAGAAGCCCATGGAAAAGTCTAGATAAAAGAAGACACTTGGAATTTATTTGGTGGCCCTGGAAATGAATAAAGAAGGAATAAATGAGTGTGTTACTTTTCTATCATTGAACAACAGATGACCACAAAATTAGCAGCTTAATACAATACCTATATATTGTCTTATATTTCTATAAGTCAGAAGTCTGGACAGGACTTAGCTGGGGTCTCTGGTCAGGCTACCACAAGACTGAGATCAAGGTGTCTGTTGGGTCTGGGGTCTTATCTGAGGCTCAAGGTCTTCTTCCAGGCTCACTTGGTTGTTGGCAAAATTCATTTCCGTGCAGCTGTGAAACTCACTCATGAAGATTGCATCTTTGAGGCCAGCAGGAGACTTTCCATCCAGGTTTGTTAAGATGGAGTGTTACATAAGCTAACATAATCACAGTAATAACTCTCTGATCGTAATGATTGTTCCTAAACATACTCAAGGGGAGAGGACCACTTAGAGCTGATGTACCAAGGGTAGGGTAGGCCCCCAAGTGGGGGCCATCTCATAACTCTGATGAATGAAGTGGGGGAGTTATAAGAAGCAAAGAATTCACAGGACTTTGCTGATAAATGAAGGGAGGGCAATACTAGTCCCTATAATTAAAATATCTTATGGACATATAGGGACACTAATATTTTGAAGCAATTTCATGCATGTGAGTTCTTTTGATGCTTGAGATAATTCTATGGAAGAAGTAAATCAGATATTATTATTTCTGTTTCACATCATTGTACAATAATATACATAGAAAATAGAGGTCCAGACAAGTTAATTCATTAGCCAAAGATCAACATGGTGCATTACTGGCCTAGCCAAAGCCAGGATTATAAAGTTAATTTCCTGCCTATGAGTTCAAAACCACTTCTTCTATACCATTCTGAAACACGGCTGCTGATTTTACTGAGAAATGCTTCTATCCATGAAGGCTTTCTTTTCCTTTGAGCGACTCTAGTCCAGGCATGGCTAGACCACAGAGACCATTACCCAACCCCCGCCCCCCCATCCAGGAAATCATGAGGAATCTGGGCTCTACCAAAGTGGCTTGGCTCTACATTTCCCTATTACTCTCATGCCGGTCATGCTGGAAAGCACAATTCCCTTTCTGTGTTGGGAGTCCCTGGCTTGATGACACATAGCAAAAGCTTATCTCCAAATACCAGCTTTAGACAGGAAGTGCAAAGAGCATGACTTGACTCAAAATATGTTATGACAGCAATGATGAGGCTGCAACCCTAGTATACTTTTGATAGAGTTACTGTTACCATTTCCAATAGAGAGAACCTCATTTGGTAATTTAGTGCATGATGCATGGACCACTAACTTCCTCAAGCTTCCTAGGATGTGCAGAGTGCTCTAGATGGCAGAAATCAATGGACAGACCAAAAAAAAAAAAAAAAAAAATCACTTACGTTTGTTCTCTCACATTCATAGATACATACACACACAGAGACACACAGGCACACACATACGTGGGTCCCAGTCAAGTTCTCTGGATATTGACTTGTGAATAGTGAATTATTGGAGTTGTTACCCTCCATACCTTGTACAACCATCCAGGCTCCAAATGGCAACAATTTTATCAACCCATTAAATGTACATCACTTAAAGAAATCTGTCATAAGGAGATTCAAACAATGTTAACAGCAAAATCTCTGAGGTGATCAAAACATATCATTAAAAACTTGATGGATAGAGGAAGAAGATGAAAGGATTGCCTTCTCCCTCTGGCTTCCTGCTGCTCTGGACTGAGAAATGAGAGAAAGACACTTTATTTTCCTGGGTTTAAGTTAGCTCACCTTTAAAATAAGAGTGTCTAATCTGGGAAGACAAAGATGGAATAGTGAAACGGGTTTTGGAATGAGACTAATTTATTCTACTATGCATTAATAATGATACTTAAAGAAAATTATTTAATTTGTCAGAACCTCAATTTCCTCAACTACGATAAATAAAAAGTGCTTAATTCATAAGACTGTGATAATTATTTATGTTAGTGTACATGTAAAAAAACAGCACAGAGCATGGCATATGGCAGCCATTCACTAGATGTTAGTTTCTCCTTTCTACCCTCAGGGTCCATTCCTACCTCTTCCTTTTTTTCTTAATATTCTATAACCATCAATCTTTCTTTCAACACTTAAGTCATTCAAAGTATAAAACTCCACGAAAAACTTTACTTTAGTTTTTCTGACAGTCTGTATTTGACACCCTGACATTCTTCCACTCCCTATCCCCTCTCTTGGAATTATCTAAGAAAAAAATACAAATGTGTCTGTACTTATTTGTCAGCATCACGATCAGATGCTCCTTCTGGGAAGTTCTTTTCACTTTCTGGTGAAGACCATAGACATCCCTTCCCACTGGTGTCATTCACCAAGCAAGAGTAAACAGCATACTGTCATGCAAGGTTGAGGCAATGGCTTCTACCAGGTGAGCATTTAATAACTTAAATATACATAACTGTCTTGACTCTTGAGGATGATCTTGAAATGCTCTGAGTTACTCTATGAAGGCAGAGTTAAACTACTTCTTGGCCTGTGGGACAGGAATAGAGAAGAAAAAGTATACATGTGGTCAAGGGTCCTGAAAAGGGATCCCATGAAATGAAACACAGAATTAGCATGCTTTATGAGCTATTCACTGCTGGCCTTTGAGAAGAATTGATAGAAGAAGCTGTAGGGATGCCATAGGGTATCAGCGACATCTTTATAGGGGTCTGACAGTCCTGAGTTCTGGCATGTTTTCTCCATTCCCAAATTCCTCATGACGATAAAATTACAAAGGGACATTATTACAGTGGGTCTTCTTTCATTTTCTCTTCAGTTTAAAGATCCTTGTTTAGTTTGTCTATCTATAACCACCACCACAAGTAAGAATGATGCTTATTGGGGCCAGATATCCTGGGAACCTGGGAAACAAATTCCTCAGGCTCAAAATTAATCCATTGTCAATTTTCTTATGATTTTAAGCCTTTCTATAAGAGATTTAGTCTTCAGACTTAAAGATTAACATATATAAATTAGTAAGAGTCATTACCATCTTAGCATGATTTGTTTATCAGATCACTTCCCAGAGTCAAGTAGCCGAAAACAGGACCTGTATGTTTAGTATGAGACAAAGCATGTTTTATAGAAAATAATTAGCCCTGGAAATTGATCTAGAGCAAAAGGACAAAGGAAAAAGTCTGCAAGGAACAAGTTGGGATCCACAATTATGGAGGAGAAGGGGTGCTGAAAACACAGCCCTCAGTTCTCCAGATGAAAAATGGCACTATACTCCAGGCTAAAAGGGGAAGGACCCTGTCCCAGAGCTAATCTTTTATTCATGATTTTTTCTAAGGCTGCCTACCCTGGTACTGTCCAAGATTCTGAAACTTTTTGTTTGTTTTTGTCCCAAATGTTTATCCCCCTCCTCTTCTTTTTCTCCCTTTATTCTACTGCTTGTACAGTAACTGTTAACATTTAATGACCACTCACAAAGTGAATGATATATACTGCATTATTAACTCACTGACCAATGCATACATACACTGAATCCAAAACCGTCTAGTCTGTGCTTTGTGGACTCACATATCATCATCACGTCCTGAATTCAGTAACTCAGCGTTTCCTTTACCCTTTTATCCACTCTTCGATTCATCCATTTAATATTTATTAAACTCTCAGTATTAACCAA
Organism: Lutra lutra; assembly: GCF_902655055.1. Lineage (NCBI taxonomy): Eukaryota > Metazoa > Chordata > Mammalia > Carnivora > Mustelidae > Lutra > Lutra lutra. Next base: position 43,218,552 of record NC_062279.1, on the reverse strand, counting down.
AATGCATGGAAAGGAGTAAGTGGCCCTTATCTCTGGCTCTATAACAGAGTCAGAAAACAGCAGAAAAATCATTTGGGGACTTTGTCCATATAGAGTTGGGAGAGATGTGGAAGAGAACTAAGGGCCCAAATCTTACTGGAATAAAAATTCTAAATCAATTCAAGGATTTTTTAAGTGTTTAAAGTATTTAAAATTTAATTACGTAAAAAACAAAAAATATCTGCCTGAGAAAGAAACACAATATATAAAGTTAAAGGACAACTGACAAACTTGGAAATATAATTGAAGCCCGTATAAAAGATATATAAACAATACAATAGAAAAGAGAATAAAGTTCACAAAAAAACATTTTCTATAAAAGTTATTATAATAACTCTTAAGCATGGAAATGAATGTTCAACCTCCCTCCTAATAAAAGAGATGAGTGTTTAAATTACACTAAGATACCATTCTCTTCTGTCAGATTGGTAAAAACCTGGGAGTTTTGAAAAGCATTAGGATGGAAAAGCTGTAGGGGAACAAGTGCTTTCATAAGATGTTTGGGGCAAGAGTAAATTACAATTTTTACAGAGGGTAATTTGGCAATATCTTTAGAAATGCCCAAAATATTTGACCCAGTAACCCAGTTTTAGATATTTATCTTATAGATACTTCCACATACATGTGCAGTGATATATGCATATGATTATTCACTACAGCATTTTTGCTGCTGGCAAAAAAGGTTAGAAATGAAATAAGTATCCTTCAATAGAGATTTAATAAATTATAATGCATGCATACAATAGAATATTAGACTAGTATAAAAATAAAAAAGAAGGGGCTATATATACTGATATATAATAATCCCTAAAATATATTTCAAGGGAAACAGCAATATAAATAACTGTCCAGAAAGAATGCAGAAATGATAAGAAAGATTATTTATGTATAATTGCTCATAAACACACAATGTATTTTTTTTATTTATTTTCAGCGTAACAGTATTTATTGTTTTTGCACCACACCCAGTGCTCCATGCAATCCGTGCCCTCTCCAATACCCACCACCTGGTTCCCCCAACCTCCCACCCCCCCGCCCCTTCAAAACCCTCAGATTGTTTTTCAGAGTCCATAGTCTCTCATGGTTCACCTCCCCTTCCGATTTCCCTCAACTCCCTTCTCCTCTCCATCTCCCCATGTCCTCCATGCTATTTGTTATGCTCCACAAATAAGTGAAACCATATGATAATTGACTCTCTCTGCTTGACTTATTTCACTCAGCATAATCTCTTCCAGTCCCGTCCATGTTGCTACAAAAGTTGGGTATTCATCCTTTCTGATGGAGGTATAATACTCCATAGTGTATATGGACCACATCTTCCTTATCCATTCGTTCGTTGAAGGACATCTTGGTCCTTTCCACAGTTTGGCGACCATGGCCATTGCTGCTATAAACATTGGAGTACAGATGGCCCTTCTTTTCACTACATCTGTATCTTTGGGGTAAATACCCAGTAGTGCAATTGCAGGGTCATAGGGAAGCTCTATTTTTAATTTCTTGAGGAATCTCCACACTGTTTTCCAAAGTGGCTGCACCAACTTGCATTCCCACCAACAGTGTAAGAAGGTTCCCCTTTCTCCACATCCTCTCCAGCACATGTTGTTTCCTGTCTTGCTAATTTTGGCCATTCTAAGTGTTGTAAGGTGATATCTCAATGTGGTTTTAATTTGAATCTCCCTGATGGCTAGTGATGATGAACATTTTTTCATGTGTCTGATAGCCATTTGTATGTCTTCATTGGAGAAGTGTCTGTTCATATCTTCTGCCCATTTTTTAATATGATTGTCTGTTTTGACACACAATGTATTTCTGGAAGGATAAGAAGCTGATAATACTGGTGGCCCCTGGGGAACTAAAAGTTAGGGATGTGGGGGAAACAACCCCTTATGAACTTTTAAGTTTTTTGGTATTTGAGCCATGTGGATATATTGCTTACTAAAATAAAATAAAATAAATAAAAATAAATGTTATCTTACAAAGTGATTGTCATTCCTTATGACTTCAGTATTGATCTTCCCCTCATCTAACTGTTCTTTCTTTTAGGGTTTGCGCTACCTGTGTATTGCTGTAGTGATAAGGTTCTCTGCTACGTGCTATACTATGCTATCTAAATATATATAATATCAATAAATAATGTTACGAAACTGAGTGATTTTATGCTTCCATTTTTTACATGAGTTTATCTTGTCTTTTCTTTTGAGATTTTTCCCTGAGTAGCATATGAAAATAAATAAATAAATAACAGTCATTGAGTAACTTCCCTGTGCCCTGGTCTGTTATGATGTCTAATTTAATCTCATAATAATCCTAGTCCTGAACAGTATCCCTCTTCATATTATACAAATGATAAATTTGAATAATTTATCAGAGAGGATAAATTATACAAATTTATCCTCAGAGCACAGAGAGGATAAATGGATTTCCAATGGGGACTCAGCTAACAAGTGGCAGCTGAGCTAAGACCAGAATGTATTTTTCTTGGTTTGCTCAATACTGCCTCCTTGTGCAAAAGGAAAGCAATGGTCTTTGTAGTTTCAATCTGGACTATACATTGTAGGGAGGGATTGAGATTTAATGTAAATGCATGTAGCACATAACACGGCACCTGGGTGGTAATAGTTGTTTCATAAACGTTGGTTTCCCTTACTTTTATATTCCTTTTCCTAGAAGGTTACTCTACATTTAGTTTTGCTCGAAATTACAAGATAACTCTTTTTTTTTTTTCCTGAATCAAAGAAATTGGAATAATAGTTCTATGGTAATAGAACTATCCCAGAGGAGGCATGCCAAAAGTAATCTCAAAATGTGTTACATCAAAGTCTCCTGGGATAGAAAGGGCAAGTTTGTTATGCTCTAGGATGTCCTCTTCCCCTCCCGGTTTATGAGCTGAAAGGATCCCTTAAAGGGATCTGTCAAGACTGACTTTATAGTTTCATCCAGGTTGGGCATGAGCCACTTTATTAAGCCAAAGGAGAAGCTTATTGTGCTAGCTAAAATTGTACTGCTTCCATTCAGAAACAGGCAGGTCAACTAACGTTTGAAATATAAATTTATTCCAGCCCACTGCTTCAGCAAAGAAGGTAAACAGTGACAGAGGGCACCTACAGAGCACCTGTAATTTCACATAATTGGCCAAAGGACTTCATTGTTCCATCATGCAAATGAAAGATCATTAATGGGCAGTACAAAGGGGTGGAGGGTAGGAAGAATGCGTAACAGAAGATAGTTAATGTTTTCAGGGGAGACTGGCACATCAGAGCTCTGCTGGAGTATGCAGTTGGCTAATTTCACTGAGGTATTGAACAAATGATAGATGGGGATAGTTAACAGGCACCATGACGGCAATAATGAAGATACTCCCTGCCAGAGGAAGACCTCTGCTCCTGCTTCCCATTTAAATGACTTCTCATACCACTGAATACCCACTTGTCAGGAGTACTGGTTACCTATTCCCTCATGGCTCGGGATGAGATGCTCTTGCTCCAAAGGACTGTCTGGCTCTCTACCACCAATCTCCCCATTGCCCCCCTTCTCCTCTATTAATGTGATTTACCTAGGAAAGTGCAAAGCTAGGAAATTGAGCTACAAGGAAAATTGAACTTAAGAGCAGCACTGCAATTTCTACCCAGTTTGATGCTTTTCATTGCTTCTAAGTGGCTAGCAGTCTTCACTGTTTGCAGGGCACCACAATGTCAGGACAGACAGCCTTTATATTTAATTGACTATCATTATGGTGCCGTGTTTATGCATCAGGAAGGTCAGATGAGATGTAGAAGGCCTGTGTAAGGTTTTCTAGAGACAAAGACCAAGGGAAACAGAACAGGCAATGGCATAGTATTGGGATGGAGGGGATTTCTGCTCTGATTTCAATCCTTCAGAGACTGATTAGTAGGAAGGTGAATGACTTCCCTAATGACAGGAAAGCAAGCCAAGACTACTTCATGAAATTTACACATACTATGAGTTTAGAATTATTTTAACCATCATTCCATTTGAGACCAGACCTAATAGGTGGAATGTCTTTGTTAACCTTACAACCATTTTTATTTTCCCATTTCTTTCAAATAGGCAAGAATTCCATGATTTTACCTAGATAGTAACTATGCAATATATATCTATAAATATATATGTTTGCATATTGCCATAGCACAAAATTATATTGCGTAAAAATCCTTATATTATAAAAAGAAACCTGGAAATAGCAGTTTGATGTATGACAAGGAGAGTAAAGGTACATTTTAGACCTTTTCAAGCATAAGTAACTAAAAAAGACTCAAAATGAAAGGAAATAAATGACCAAATGTATTATTAATGATATTAGGTTTCCATTTGGAAATCACAAAGTTCAGTGTTGATTTAAATCTGAATCAAATAGGGTTGGGAGGTCAACATTCAGATTTCAGGGGACTTACTTAATAATAGGGAGAGGAATACTAAAAATCATAAAGAGAAATCCTATTTTTTTTTTTTTTTGTCTTTGCTATCCCACCTGGTCAAAGGAAAAGCATATCTATAAAACCTCTACTGTTTATGGGGTGTCTGTGATGGGCCAGGAGTTTGAGTCATTATTTGGAAACTCCAAAAGAACTTTGGGAGGCAAGTATTAGGATTCCTGCTTGGCCTTTGAGAATCCTAGAGTTTTGAAATGCAAGTTGACTTACCAAAGGTCATTCAATGAATGGATGTTTAAGCTTGGATTTGAGTCCAGTTCTATCTCCAAAATTTCTCCTTTCACAGTGCTATACACACAGCAGTGTCAATATGACTCAGAGGGTCCAGATGTCTCTGATAATCTTGGTGACCTAACCTTCAAGGACTCTTAACAGAATAGCTTATATTCCTGGCAGAGTATTCACAGCAAGGTTTCCCTCTCGCTCTCATTGCTGCCACTTTTGTGATCTGGGGTTTCTCTTCCAAGACCACCTCCTCTCTAGCCCATCTCTCTGTTCTCTCCACTGTGCCCCTCTCAGCTCAATACAGTTAGTAAAACTTCATAAACATGTGCTCACAGTGTGAAAACCAGGCATAGATTAGGTTTGCAGAGGTCAGTTACTCCCACTGTTAGAATATGGACCTGGATGGGGTGGTTTTCATACTCACTCCCACCTTCATCAGCAGTATCAGCGGGCCACATACCTACACAGTCCATCATTTGTTTGTGGACCTCCTCACTTTAGTGTTCATGCAGAGCCTCACAGGCAGACTGCTGGTGACGCAAGGGCCCAGTATAATCCTGTGAAGTGAGGGTTCTTCTTGGAAGAGTTTACTATCAGGAATCAGATCTTTATTCTCTCAGGTCCTAGGTCCTTCTTTCAGGCCCTTGTCAAAATCAGGCCTTTGTTCATTTCTTTTCAGTATTGTTCCAGAATTTCACCTCTCGGGCTTATCTTTGCAGTTCTGCTTCCAGCTTTCGGCAAATGGGAGGTGTAACAGAGCAGAGGTGAAGAGTGCTTACTTTGCATATGTATTGGCCAAGCTACTGGGACAAGTTACTTAAAACCTTCTGAAGCTTGGTTTTCACTTTTTTTTTTTTTTTTTGAGAGAGGGGGAGACTGAGAATGAGCATGGGAGGAGCAGAGGGATAGAGAGAATCTTAAGCAGGCTCCATGCCCAGAGCAGAAATAAAAAGTCAGAAGTTTAACCAACTGCGCTACCCAGCTGCCCCTCTCTATTGTTTTTAGTAAGAAAAATAAAACAGTGCCCACCTCATGTGTTTGTTATGAGGATAAAATGACATAAATTTAAGGCTTGACACATAGAAAAGAAAGCACTTACTAAGGGAGAGCTGACACGATTCATATTACTATTATCATTATTCAAAGAGGTTTTTCTACTTCTGCCTCTCCTTTGCTTCTCTCTCTTGCTTCTCTTGAAAACCTCCCAGTTCTTTACAACTTCCTGTCCCTCATCCCTACCTCCACCCACCCCAGCAGCTCCCCCAAGACTCCCAATCTCTTCTGCCAGGACTGCAAATTCTCCTGCCCCACCTCTCCTAGCTACTTATCTCTGGGACTATTGTCTCCTCTCAATAACCACATTAGCATAAATGTTATTATCTCTAAAATCCAATTAATTTCAATTACTGAGGCCACAGACAGATTGCCAGTGCTCTCAATTTATGGACGATTCTAAGAAAGTAAGTGTTGCCTCTCACTTCAATTTTACATGGCTATAAGGACCAGGAAAACAGATGTATAACCAGATACAGTCCACCTCAAATCCCATTTACCCAATCACCCCAACTGTCTCAAGATGCAGGTTTTTCTAGATTGAAGACTTTTACAACATTGTCTGACTTTAACTGGTGTCTGCCTGACATGGTCATACATGGCAAACAAATAAAATGGACAAAAATGGTCAGCAAGAGGGATGGTAGGTGATGATCTAGCATGCACAACTGAAGAAGGGCTAACCAAAGACTGACTGTATGTGCACCTGTCTTGAATATCCTAAAATTGCAATTTTACTCAACATATCCAATAACAAACAATTGAATCTTGATTAGTCCTACTTGGTCTATTTTATGAATTCCTTCAACATCTACTGGGTGAATGTCCACTGTGCACCTACCATGGACAGGCATTCTGTTCTGAGCTAAGCAGGGAAGAGGACAGACAAGGTCTCTTTCAAGCTTTTATTTGGTGGAGAAGATAGACAGTCACAAGATATTTTGGTTATTATTTTAAATTACTAATATTTCTGTTAGGTCTCATCAACATCATACATGAGAAGATATGGTAGAAAAAGAATCTTTTGGTCTCATTGATAATTTAGTATGTCAAGGCTATGTAGCCTCTGGGGCTGAGGAGGGCTTAGACTTTCTGTTAGTAGTTCTAACTCACAAGTTTACCTTATGTTAAAAATAAGACAATAGGCCCCAAAGGGAGTCACTTATGCTAAGCTCTACATCACCAAACCAAGACTCAGTTACAGTTTCAGCTTTTCCCAAAAATGGAATCTTAGGTGAGTCAATCAGGAATTACTGTTGGCACTAGTGAGACAGTCTGCGTGATAGAGCCCTGCCATCCCTTAAAGGAAAGAGACCTTGCCACAACCAGCCCATTCTTTGGTAGTCTAACTTCCTTGTCCCTCTCCTTTCTGCCTATAAAAGCCGTTCATTTTGTACATCTCCTCAGAGTTCTTTTCTTTTTTAAAGAACTTTTTATTTTCCATCAACCTTATTTCTGTTTTGTTACCTTTATGGAAGCCCACTTAGTGGTTGTTCCTACCCATTCAGTGGCCTGAGCCATGGGAGTTGCAGACTAGTCTTCAGTGGCTGGCTGAGTACTCTAGTCTTCATTAGGGACCTACTGAAGACATAGAGGGCACCTGTAGGCCTTCAGACTGAGAAGCAGTCAGCTCAGGAGCTGAAGCAGTCCATCCACCCTGAATTTCCTCCTTGGTCACTGCAGCAGCGTGCTCTCCCTTTCCACTCTCTTCAGAATCTCTGTAGAAGAGATCAGGCATGACTTCCTATGGGTGTTTATGGGAAATGCACACTCAGAATTTCCTAGGTCAGCATCCACCACATCAGACCCATTGACTGAGCTCCCTTGTTACTGCAAAGGATGGGGATGTCCACATAGTGCAGGGGTGTCTGTGTTACACAGAACTGTGATAGGCAGGTTAATATAAGAGGCCTCTGTGAGAGGCTAGTGGTCAGTCCTAGGATCAGTAACCACCAGAAGTCTTGGCTTCCAGAAGGCTGCCTGGATCTGGCTAGAAGTTTCCAGGAGGGAAGTGACCAGTGATAAGAGAGGCTCCAATAGCAGCAGCACACTTCAGCATAGCTCACTGGCCACAATTTCCAGATAATATGACACTGACATCAGCCAGGTTTTCTTTTCTTTTCTTTTTTAAAGATTTTATTTATTTATCTGATAGAGAGAGAGAGTGTGCACAGGCAGGGGGAGCGACAGGCAAAGGGAGAAGCAAGAACTCCACTGAGCAGGGAGCCAGATGCAGGGCTGGATCCCAGGACCCTGGGATCATGACCTGAGCTGAAGGCAGTTAACCCACTGAACCACCTGGGTGCCCCATCAGCCAGGTTTTCAACAGAAGCAAGGGCATGAGCTGCCAACAGAAGCTTCTCCCAGGTTCTCCTCAGATATATGATGTAGATGCCGTCACTTTTCCTATTGTAGATATACTGTTCAGTTTGGAGGTCTAGCCACCTAAGTGGGTTCCTGCTGCAAAGAATTTGAGGACATCCTCCTTCTACATTTGCCGGACATCAAGGGCTCTGAACATCGTGAAAACTTCCCTTTAAGTTACAACAGGAACAAGGAACAACGCCATGTGAACCCCTCTCTGGGTAGCATGGAAAGGCTTGGAGCTCCTTTCTAATTTGTTAGATGGATGCTACCCAATTCATGAATCATTGAATAAATCCTATAAATTTTTAAAATTTACTCAGTTGACTTTCTTTTTTTAACATTTAAGTTTGGCCCGTTAGTGTATGTAATGAGCATTGTAACTCTATCAGTGGCCCTCTCTGCCCAGATAACATTGTTCTGCCCAGGACAGTGGCATATCCTAGTGCCCCCAAGCAATCATCTTCAACTGACAGAGTTAGAACTTGGGTCATAGTTCCTGGTTCCTTTGTGTTCCCAATTTTCTTTTTTTTTTTTTTTTTAAGATTTTATTTATTTATTTGACAGACAGAGATCACAAGTAGGAAGAGAGGCAGGCAGAGAGAGAGAGGAAGGGAAGCAGGCTCCCCGCTGAGCAGAGAGCCCGATGCAGGGCTCGATCCCAGGACCCTGGGATCATGACCTGAGCCGAAGGCAGCGGCTTTAACCCACTGAGCCACCCAGGCGCCCCCCCAATTTTCTTTTAAGAGACATTTTTTTCTTATAGTTTTTCAGGAAGTATTTTAGTAACACTTCCACTGAGTACATAAAATGACAGGTCTCATGCTAGAAACATTGGATACATTTAAGCTTCAAACTGGACATTGTTATCCTCACTTTACAGAATAGGAAAGGGATGACTAGAGGGATTGTGACATTTCCCTTGGTCGTTCAGTTTGTAGATGGCGAGACTTGGACCACAGCCTTCACTTGGTACATGGAGTCAGACAAGCACACAGGCTGGGAAGAGGCCCTAGGCCAGTGTCCTGGCCACAGACTGCCACTAGCCAGCTGGGCTTAGTTACTTTCTTTGAGTGTGAGTTTTTGAGTATAAAACCAGTGTTTTGGCCTCTGCTGTACACATAATATACATTTCTTAGGCGGCTAAAGCCTTCTGAAAGAGCCAAAGGGGTTAAAACCTATGAAGTGTGATGCTTAACTCCTAAAACAAGTGAGAAGGAGATGGGGTCTCCATTCATACCAACTGGGCATGCTGCCCCCACAGATGGTGACTCAGGATACAGGTTTCACATCTGCAACTCTGCTGAACTAAGTCACAGCGGCTTGGGAAAACCCTGATCTCCAGGAGACCAGCAGCCCCAGGATAGTGTCCAATATGAGGACATAACAGGGGGTACAAGCTCCACTAAAGCCCAAACACACTCATTTCCCCTACTCTCTATTCAAGTGTTTACCTGCTAGAAAAACTCCTGGCTACAGAGAGGCAGGTGGTCAGGTTGGACAGACAGGGAAAACACTTGCTCTCTTGCCTCTCCTCCTTTTCCAGATTTTCAATGTTTCTCTTCTTTATTTTTGTTTATTCCCTGTTGACCACACCCTTCCCCATTTTCTTTAGGGCTTCATTAAAGGCCAACCATCTGCCCCCAGTTAAATGGTTCTCTCTGAAAATTCAATCCCTGAAACAACAGCATCAGGTTCAATTCACAAAGGCTCAACTGTTGCATGGATAATTGGGAATGGAGTCCTCAGTGGCCCTCCAAATATATGTGGTTGGGATCTACCATGAGGAAGTACCGTTCCATGGGACCTCCAATAATAAATGGGGGTAAGTTGCTAGGGCCAGCAAATCCTACACTTTGCGGGGAGTCCTGGAGCGACCTGGAGCTGCTCTTCCCCTGATGGACCCAAGGGGTTTTCCAGGCTTCAGGGGATAAGAATAAACTTTCCAGCCTCTGGCCTGAGGCATTTCAAAGGACTTCCAGAATTAGAGATGCAGACAAGAGCCCCCTTCCTGATTTTGGTGTATTCTGTTAAAAAGAGAACTATTTCCTCCTTCCCACCTCTAGGTTTGCCTTAGCTCTCTCCCCGAGAAGCCAGCTCATCAGCATATAAAGTAATTGTGATAGAATCCCTGTAATGCTTTCTCTCTTAAGGATTTTAATACCCTTCTGAGTGACATTTAATATGATAACAGTCTGTAATTTTGACATGAAGCTGTTTTCCAAGAGTTAAAGTCCTAACAGTCCCACTGATCAGATTGACAACAGCTTTCCTGATCATTATTAAATTCCCCCTGATTAGAAAATGGGCTGGTCCTATTGATTTAAGCTCTTAGAGTTAAGCTAAGCTTTAGAGGACTTTCATGAGGCACAAAAAGGCATTTGGTATTGTATTTTACTTTCCCAATTAAAGCACTTTTCAAAGTACAAATAGCAGACAGTCAAGCATTAGGCCCTGGCTCCAGGAAGAAGGGTGGGAAACATTTGTGCAGAACAGGGGACCAGAATTCAAGCCCCACCACTGCAGACTCTGGAAGGTGAGATACAAGAGCATGACGTTGGACATTCCCATAGGCAGGATGCTTCTGACTCCCAAAGGTGCCTGGGCCAATGACGCTTTGAATGCAATTTCAAACCTCCTGTAGAGAAGTGGTTAGCTGTCTTAGAACTCCCAGTGTAATTTCAATTTCATGGACGTTGTCCTGTGGTTCCCTCATAATTGTCAAGCTTTGTGTACAAATTTTGCATCAAGAAATTATCACTAAATCTCCAAAGGTTAATGATTCCAATCTCTCTTTTCAAAATTAGTAAGTGGGGAGAAATGTAGACAATAGTGTTTTTATTACAATCTAAAGCTCTAGAGAAAACAGGGATTCCAAGAGGAAGCTCTTTAGCAATTTCAGGGTATTAAGTACTTTCTGTCTTTCTGAGGGAAAGGCACTTGAGGTTTGCAGGTGTGCCTGCAGTGTTGCCCAGACAATAAGCAGTTTGAGTGATTGTGTTTGGGCCCTGAGCACTCCATCCCTTGACTGCATATCTTCTCTAATCCCTGCAAACCCCGGGAGAGCCCTTCTGAACCCAGCTGCAGCCTCTCTTGCTCGGTGGCCCTGGTGCCCAGGGTCTTCTCTAGTTCTGTCCTTGAGGAGCTAAACATCCCTGCTAGGAATCTCGTGGTGTGTGTTCTGGTAGTGGTTTTGTTTGTTTGTTTGATTGTTTTTATTTTATTTATTTTATATATATATATATATATATATATATATATATATATATACACATATATATATGTATGTGTATGTGTGTGTATTTTAACCATGGTCCACAGTAAGAAATACATTTTTGCCCCATAACCCAAGCTGGTCCATGACATATTCAGAACTGAAACAAAAGTTTCACCCAACACTACTATAGCATGCTAGGTGCATTTTTAGGTCACAAGTTGATGCCATGAGTAGCAGGTTTCTACCTACAAAGTGGAAATTCCTCTGTTGTGATTCTTATCAAGAACTATAAGAACTATAAATACTCATACATTAATTTATCTAACAAACATCTTGAGATCACAGGGCATGTGCCCATTTATGGTACTGTGTTAGGTACTTTGTGCAGAGAAAAGGAATATAGGATTTTCTCCCTGAAGCGGTTCATAGTCTATTTCAAGAGCCATAACTGACATGTGAGAAAATGTAAAGAACAGTTCCGAAGAGGCTGGGTGCTCAGATGCTGAATGGGTCTGTGCTATGGGTGTTTCAAGGAGGGAGGGGTGGAGAGGGGAGATGTGCACAAGTAAAGTTGGGGAAAGCTAGGAAACTCCTGTCATCCTTGAGGGAGGGACTATAGCTCTTGCATCACCTTGCCTCCATCACATACTGGAACATCCTGGCCTTTGAATAATTGTGCTTTGAATGACTCTGTGCTTAGATAGTAATAGACTACTACTAGATCCAATAGTTACTATTTACTTTAGTAAATAGTAATTTAGTAAATTAGTAATAGTAACAATAGTTACTATTTATTGAGCAACTGAAGTGTGCCTGGCACTGTGCTGGGAATTTAACCTAATTTTCACCTTTACTCCTCATAATGAGCTAGTGGAACAGTGCCACTATCCCCAATTTATAGCTGAGGAAATCAATCCTCAGATATGATCAATGGCTTACCGAAGGTCACATAACTTAAGTAAGCAGAGGATCCGAGAATTCTTGAATCAAAGCAGATGCTCCTTCCACTCCTTCAAAGGATAAGATGGATATAGGTAGCTTTATAGGAGGCCAACGAAGGCAGAGAGTCTAGGAAGGGCAGTAGTATAAGCACAGAGCATGGCACCTTTCAGGAACAAGAACACAAGAAATCAGCAAGTTAGAAGTGGAAGTTTCATTTAGGAGAGAAACAGTGAAGGACCAGGTTAGAGGGTGATGGAAAGGGAAATACAGCTTAAAAATAAGTTTAGATTGCTGAAAAATAACAATAAGAACAACACCAGTTACAACAGCAACATATTTTGAGTATGCTAGGCACCATTTCAAGGTCTTTAGGCATTAGTAATCTCATTCTATAGTCAAAGAAACTTGGGCACAAAGAAAGCTGAATAACTTGCCCAAAAACTCAAGCATAATCATGTCTCATAATCCTAGGTAGGTATGAAATTGATATTGCCACTACAATTATGCTATCTTTGCCCCTCCATTTTTCTTAAATCCAGTTTCCACCCCCGCTTGGTTGCTCAGTGGGAAGCATAAGCTTCCCGCTGAGGGTACCTGCAGTGGATACCTGCAGTGGGTACCTGCAGTGGGTACCTGCAGTGGACAGGTATTCTTAGATCCCTTCATCAGGACTGATTTATCTAGTCCCCAGCTGCTTAGAACACTGACTGCTGACAATTCATAGCTGAATCCTTCCTTCCCTGGAATCGCCCTCAGTCATAAGGAATTGCCTTCTCAAGGTTGTACTCCCCCTAAGAGACAAGCTGTGGCCAGCAATGGGCTGATATGAGACTCCAAAGCCTCAGCACCTTTGCTTCAACTGGGGAAATACTGAAAGGCCAGCCTAGCTCAAAGTTCCCCATGGAACTGACTGAATTCTCAGTAGAAACTCTATTTGAGGTCAGTTGCTCCTCCTCCTCCTTCTTCCTCCTCTTTACTATTCTTGCCTTCATTGTTTTGTTTTGTTTTGTTTGGACAGGTGTTTCTCCCAAGAGACTTCTCAATAAACTGTGGATTAAATTTTCCATCTCATAATCTGTTTCCAGAGAACCCAATCTAAGTCAGTGAGTACCAGGAGTGATCTTTTAAAAAGGACTATAAAAGGGGAGTTTGGAGGTGAATACTCCCCTGCCAGCTGGAGATGTGGACCCCATCACTGGTGGTTGGTGTAGTATATCCATACTCTGATGTGCTGTCACAGTCACAACTGCAAAATGTCTACCAAAGCCAACGTGTTAGGACACCAGTGGAAGTGATGCACTGGCTGGGATAATATCTCTGGAATAGAGAGGCATTCAGGGAAATAGTAATAGGACAACCATGGAATATGTGATTGTTGATGAGCGTCACTGATTCACTCACTGAAGACAGAAAAATCTGACTCATAGTAATTTGCTGACAATTCAAGACAAAATAGGAAGGCAGGATTTCCTTGGCAATATTAAAGAACATTTTGAACTCTGAAGCACAAGGCCATCATCACGAGGGACTAGGTTCAGGACTTAACCATAGAAGAATGGCAGAGCTTCAGAGGAGGTTCAGTTCTTCCCTTGCAGGTTTCTTACACCAAGGTCAAGGTCATAACAGAAAAGATGTGGGGCTTTGAGACATAGGATGCGGTTATCTGAGTTAATTTAGTTGCGAATTTTGAATGCTTCACTTTTCCCAAACTTGCGAACCTGCAAAAGGAGCCTATTCCCTCTGATGGAAGATGGTGGGTACCTCCCTTCATGAGTATCAGTCAGAGGTCTCAAATGAGACAGGTGCCTTACAAAACTTTACTGGCTGCCTTCAGGATCCCTGTTCCAATCCTTCTGTTAATCAGACCGATAGAAATCATGTTCAAAATCATGATCAAATCCAGACACAGGCAACAAGTTCAGCTAAGGGAAGAGAGGAGCTAATAAATTCAGGAGGAGTTGGGAGTGGATTTTAATAGATCCTCAGGGTAATGGATCAAGAGAAGGAACAAAGTTGGATAAAAGAGAGTGTTTCACCTTGCAAATGTATTAAAATTGCCTTATAATACAGAATTTAGTACTCCAGCAGGAATCCTGGGAGAAGGTACTGATAAACTACCAGGCTGAATCTGGAAATCTTGGAAAAACCAGTGGTCTACACTAAATAGATATATCAGAACTTCCCTAGCAGAAGATGGAAGATGGGTTAAAAAGGCACAAGAAAGTGGGGATGATAGGATGGAAATAGGCAGAAAATGCACCAGCTAACTATGTTCCATGGAAGGCTGGGACAGTCCATTTTTCAAAGTGATAAGGAATATGCTGGGAAAGTGACACCAACATCATTAAGATGCTCACTTGTGTCTGTCCTCTTTCTTTTTTTTTTTTTTTTAAGATTTTATTTACTTATGTGAGAGAGAGAGAGCGAGCGTGAGAGAGACCATGAGAAGGTAGAAGGTCAGAAGGGACAAGCAGACTTCCCATGGAGCTGGGAGCCCGATGCGGGACTCAATCCTGGGACTCCGGGATCATGACCTGAGCTGAAGGCAGTCGCTTAACCAACTGGGCTACCCAGGTGCCCATGTCTGTCCTCTTTCAGTGGGACCTGACCATTGGAGATGCTATTACATAACTGGATTCCCTAATAGCAATAGGAATGCCAGGATCTCAAAAAACAGATAGATCATGGTGGATGCCAATAACCAGAAAGTAGCCTCAATTGTAGCTATCATGCCAGATGTGGTACCTCTGTTAGAACAAAATAACACAGACTATAGTACATGCTATGCAGACATTACTCTGGTAAAAGCATTCTTTCCCCTCCCTTTCTCAAGGAGGATCAAAAGCAGTTGCACTTACAAACCACAGTATACATTTATGGTCTTGCCCTAGGACTTTGTTAACTCACCTTCCTTCGAAAGAGAACTGAAACATCTGTATATTACAGAGCTATAAATTAGCCTACTATCTGGGTGACATCATATTAAATTGGCCAGATAAGTAAGAAGAGACAGATATGTTGGAGACCTTGGTAAAGCACATGTACTCCAGGGGGTATAGATGAGCTCCTCAAAGTTTCAGGATCTTGCCAAAGCAGTGAAGTTTTTAATATCCAATGGTGTAGGGCATAGAAGAACATTTCCCCAAATAAATGACTTCTTGCATTTCACAACTCCCACCACTAATAAAGGAGCACAATGCAACTACTAGCTAGATTCTGGAGGGAGCATATTCTACACCTGGAAAACTGCTCTGATCCACTTACCAGGTGACATAAAAGGTTTCCGGCTTTAAATGAAGCCTAGAAAGGGCTCTGTAGCAGGTCCAGGCAGTGACACAAGTAGTCCTGTCATCTGGCCATACAACCTGGCAGACCTTGTGGTATTAGAAGTTTCTGTGTTTAGAAGAGAAACATCAAGTAGAGCTGATGGCAACCCCCAACAGGAATCACAATGCGACCCTTAGGGTTTTGGAGCAAGGCGATACCACCTGTGACAGACATTCCACTTAGAAGACAGGACCTAGCTTGCCAGGAGGCCCTAGTAAAGATTGGACTATGTGACAATGGGCATCATGGCCCATTAGCAACCAGGCTCTGTCATACCTACCAAGTCACAAAGTCAGGCCAACAAAGCACCAATATTCTTTGTAAGCTGGGAGTGGTATATCTGGGGTTGGGCATGGGCACAATCTGCTAGTGAGCTATATAAGAAGGTGATCTCAATGCCCATGTCACCTACCATTATTTCACTGATGCCTTCCTCCCACAGCTTCTACTGCTGGGGCCAGGATGTCTAGGGGTGGAGGTTTGGGCTCCCTATACCCAGCTAATGGAGGAGGAAAAGGTCTGAGCTTAATTTATAGAGAGGTCATCTTGGTATGTCAGTGTGGGCTGAAAATGGACAGCTATTACACTACATCCTCATCAGAAGTGTCCTTAAAAGAGAGCAAAGAGGAGAAATTTTCCCAATTGTGAGGGCTTTGGGCAGTGCATCTGGACTTCCATGTTTTGGAGAGACAAATGTCTAAAAGTGAAAATATTCATAGACTTAGGGCATCTCTTATTGGACTGGCCAATTGAACCAAATTCCTGAAAGGAGAAAGACTGAAAGAATTGGAACAAGTTCTCAGGAGGCTCATCTAGGTGAGGAAATATTAATGAATACAAAGTGTGAATGATTTAGTATGGAATACTAAGAACCACCAAAGAGGGGCTCCTGGGTGGTTCAGTGGGTTAAAGCCTCTGCCTTTGGCTCAGGTCATGATCTCAGGGTCTTGAGATCAAGCCCGGCATCAGGCTTTCTGCTCAGCGGGGAGCCTGCTTCCCCCCACACACACCCTCTGCCTGCCTCTCTGCCTACTTGTGATCTCTGTCAAATAAATAAATAAATAAAATCTTAAAAAAAAAAAAGAACCACCAGAGAGTACCCACAATGGAAGAGACACTAAATAGTCAAATGGACAGAATGACCCAGTCATTTAATATCCACCAGTATTTTTTATGGGCTACCCTGCCGCTGATATGATGGGCATATGAATGGAGTAATCATGGTGAAAGGGATGAGAGCTATGCATGGGTCCATTCGGATGTGCTCCCACTCACCAAAATGACCCAGCTGCTGCCGCCACTGAATTTCTGCTCACCAGTGACAGAAATTAAGGCTAAGCCCCATATTTGGCACCATTTCTTAAGAAGATGAATTAGGCACTTGATAGCAAGTTGACTACTCTGGATGCCTTTCGCCCTAAAAGGAGCAATAATTCTATTTGATTAATATCAACACATAATCCAGTATGGGCTTGCCTTTTCTATGCATAGGGCTTGCCATTACAACTATCTAAGGACTTAAAGGGGATTTCATGAGCTGATTTAAAATCCTAACTAACGTTGCCTTAGGACAAGGGGCCCACTTATGGAGGAAAAAAGTGCTATACTGGCAGTGGATGTTTGACCATGGGATCCACTGGTCCTGCCACCTCCTGTACCCTCAAGAGTCACAAGCTCCAGAGAGTGGTAGAATGGCCTCTTAAAGAAGCCACAGAGCTGTTGACTTGAAAATGATACCATTACATGGACACAGTACAAATATAAAGTTAATAACCATTGTATGGTACTATGTCTCATATAGGTAGAATACATGAGTCAGAAAACTAAAGGGTGGAGGTAGGCATGGGCCCACTTAACCATCAACTTATATTGCACCTGGGGAATCTGTTCTCTCAATCCTACAACCTTAGGCTCTGTGGGTCTAGACATCTTAGTTCTCAGAGGAGGATACTTTGACATGGGTTCATTAAATTTTAAGCTACCACTGCTAGCAGTCACTTTGGATTGCTCATACCAAAAGACCACCAGGCATGGAAAGGAACCATACAACAAAAGAAGAGGCTGCTGCTAGAAAATGGGGGCAGAAAAGAATACCTCTGACACTAAGTTTTGATCCCCTGAGACATCTCTTAGTGTTCACATGCCCTGCTTTAATTGTAAGGTGACAGATATAGTAGTCTTGTCCTAAGAAGAACATAGTAACCGAGGGCTCAGACCTCTCAGGGATGAGGCTCTGGTTCACTCCACCAGGCTTATTATAGTAAAAGTATCAAAGTGTATTTAGAATGGTGACTGAGTAGGGAGATGGTATCAGTTATGGCTTCAAGATCAACTATAACAGTAGGAAGTATGGTTTGTCTTCCTAATCCTTTGCCTGTAAATTGCTAGAAAATGGGACCAATCAGAATCCTGAAGGACCTCTTTCTGTTTGAGATGTAATGTTAGCAGACCTGAGGGACACAAAACCTGTACTGTTGTGGATACTGCTGCTCTCTTCCCATGTTCCCTTTTCTCCTAACATCCATCCTCCTGCTGAAGGGATATTGCCGCATCCCTCCCTGGGTGTCAACCTTGGTGACAGGGAACTGATTGATCCAAGGTTACTCCCCCTCCCAGGAGGCAGCCCCTAGCCAAGGACTGGCTGGTGCAAGGACAAAACCCCTATACCCCTGACCCATTTTGGAACAACTCTGAAGGTCTGGCTCAGCTCCAGAGCTCTCTGTGGGATCAACTGAAACCTCAATTATAATAGCATTGCTGATCAGTTTTTCCCACTGCCTAATCCAGTTCTCCTGACTTTCTTACCGTGTATCTCCTAGGAGCAATCTACAGGAAGCCCTCTAGATGCTTTTCTTTGTCTCAAGGTCTGTTTCCAGTTAACTCAACCTAAGTCAGCACATATCATTTCCCTGTGTTGAGGTGTCAAATACACTTCTTTATAAAGGTGTGAGAGTGTCCTTACCTACCCTATACTTCTCCTCCAGACTGAGTGAGAGTAGACACAGATTTCTTGGTGGATCCCACACAGATTTCCAGGCGCTTATAGGAAAGCTGCCTGGATTTAATCAGAATATATCCCAGTATGGTGGAACCACAAGGCTTTCAGACTAGCAACATTATAAATGAAGACAGTGTTGCTGAACTAGAGTGTGAGACACATATGCTCTGCCCCAGAAAGTGGAAGATGGCAGACTTAGGAGATGGAGGGGGAGAAACGCAGAGCTTCTACAGAGAGAAAATAAAATGTTACTACACACATCTCTGGCTCAAACAGCTGAGAGTAAAAGTTGGTGCCCTGTCTGTAAATTCACACCTGAATATCCCTGAGGCTCTCATAATGGAAGGAAATAGCTTGTATCTGGGATTAAAGTCTGAGCAGGAAGATGTTATAATTTACCTCAATGGCCTCAGAATTTACTGAGTTATTACTATTCAACTAATAACTTCTTTCTCTCTGCTCTCATGATGCTTGGTATACTTTTAAACTTTAGCATTCACCATACTCTACTATAGTTATTGGAGGGGACCATTCTTCTAACATACTGTGAGAACTTTCAGAGCAAGAACCCAGATTATATTCATCTCCATATTCCAAGGGCCTGGATGCATGAATGTGGTTTCAATGCCTAGGTCCCAGGAGATATAATAGATGACCAGTCCACTCAAACTATCTCCAAAAGGCAAGCATCAAGCTGACTGAAAAGGCTATTCAAATATATGAGTGTGAAAAGTCTACATGTTCTTTGTTAAGAACACGAAGTACATTTGTGGATAAAGGAACACTATATTTTTATAGACTTATTTGTTTTATAATTTCTTCACACCAAAAAACATATGTTTTATAATGTTTAAGTTTCTTAAAAGAAAGAAATAAGCAGCAGTCCCAAGAGATTCTGTTCATTGTTCTAACAACAAATAGGTTTTCAGCCTGCTTTATGAAGTTTCCTTGCCTTTTTACCCAGTGCTTTTGTGAGGATGTATAAACAGGATTGTTAGTGTTCTCCAAAGAACAGAACCAATAGAACATATATAGATATGTATACTTATAGAAATTCACTCAGATGACTCTGGAAAACAACATGGAGTTTCCTCAAAAAGTTGAAAATAGAGCTACCCTACAACCCAACAATCGCACTACTGGGTATTTACCCTAAAGATACAAATGTAGTGATCTGAAGGGACACATGCACCTGAATGTTTATAGCGGCAATGTCCACAATAACCAAACTATGGAAAGAACCTAGATGTCCATCAACAGATGAATGGATAAAGAAGTGGTATATATATACAATGGAATACTATGAAGCCATCAAAGGAAATGAAATCTTACTATTTGCAACAATGTGGATGGAACTAGAGGGTATTATGCTGAGTGAAATAAGTCAATCAGAGAAAGACAATTATCATATAATCTTTCTGATATGAGGAATTTGAGATGCAGAGCAGAGGGTTTGAGAGGTTGGGAAGGAAAAAATGAAACAAGGTGGGATCAGGAGGGAGACAAACCATAAGAGACTCTTAATCTCAGAAAACAAACTGAGGGTTGCTGGGAGTGGGGGTTAAGGAGAGGGTGGTTGGGTTATGGATATTGGGGATGGTATGTGCTATGGTGAGTGCTGTGAAATGTCTAAGCCTGATGATTCACAGATCTGTACCCCTGGGGCAGATAATACATTATATGTTAATAAAAATAATTAAATAAGAAAATCCACAAAAATTTTACCAACATTATTTTTATACCAGAAATGCACGTGTCAGCATAATGAAAAAGACAAAAGACAAATAATGCCTTAGTATTTTCATGGAAAAAAAAAAAGAAAAAGAAATTGGCTCACATGATTATGGAGGCCAGGAAGTCCAGAGTCTGCCATCTTGTTCTATTCTAGTCCTCAACAGATTAGATGAGGCCCACTCACATTAGTGAGGTCAACTTTCTTTACTCAGCCTATTGATTCAAAGGCTACTGTCTTTCAGAGACACCCTCACAGACATACCCAGAAATAATGCTTAGCCAGTTATCTGAGTATCCCTCAGCTCAGTCAAGTTAGCACATAAAATTAACCATCACAAGGTGTAAAGTTCTTTCAGGTTGAAATTTACATACAGCCTGCTCTAGGAGAGAGTGTGGAGACTCCTGGTGCCAAAAGACAGGACCAGGCTTGCATCTGGAAACAGCCCCTCTCTGTGCCTCCGCTCAGAAAAGCCTGTTCCCTTCTCTTCTTGTGCTATGACTCTCCTGGTGGTCAGCATGTCAGCAACCCAAGAATCAGAAAATCAAAGCAAGAATTAAAATTCCACTGATCAAAACACATGTATTTCATATTTATATGTGTTTTGAAAAATGCTGGAAACATACCTATCATGAGTGAATCTGGTTATGGGAAATTTCATTGGGAATATGTCTCTAATTGGATTTCTTTTTATAGCATATATGTGTACTTTAATAATTCAATATTAATAGTAATAATAAATATATTTCATTTAGGAAAAATATATGGGGATAAGAGAAGTGGAAGAAGAGTAAGTCCTGTACCCAGGACTCCCCCACCTGCTGTTTACCAGGAGCCACTGGAGAAAGACTAATCAATAGAGTCAGCCTGACCACTTACCCTGTACCCACTCATATTGCTGTGGTGATGGCAGTCACTGAGGGAGGCTCGAGGCACGAAGTCTCTTGAAATTTGAGTGGGGCAGCTGGGTGGAGTCCTGGAATGTTAGAGTTACAAGGGGCTCTGAGCACCATCTAGTCTAACCCTGTGCTTTAGAAGTGGGTCAGCTGAGGCCTAGCTGCCCAGGATCACACAGCATCCCAAAGCCAAAGCCAGAAATAGAAACCCTGGCCTAATGGTATCCAATCTTGTTCCTTTTCACCCAACATAACTGTCACTCTCATTTGTAGCTGCTGACATTCAGAATTTTGAGTGTGATTACTAAACCTCCCTCTCTAAGCCCTTCTTCAAAAGAAAAGAAGGGAAGAGGAAGGATAAGGGGAGGAAAGGAAACAAAAAGGAAGCAAAGAAAAAAAGGGAAGGAAAGTGGGAACAGGCTCATCTTATTGCTTAGGTGAAGAAGGCAAGAAGAGAGTCCCCCCTTTACATCCCATCTGCTCCTCTGATTCCCAGATACAAGCAGCCTCTTGTGACACTGTTTCCCTCCAGGTGACCTCTAGTTAAGATGAATATCAAAAGTGGGGAAAGACAGAATATGACTATCTGTACGAGATGGCAAAAGTAAGAGGCTCCCAGGGCAGCAGAGATAAGGCAGGACCCCAGGGGACTCTTCCTGGGATGAATGGCAGAGGGAGAGGATGCTTCTTGCTTGAACTGTGCTCACTTTGACAGGAAAATAACTCTTTCATCCTTCTTTTCCCCACTGTAAGCAACTCAGAAGGATGGCATGTCTCCTTCATTACATGTGGAGGCAAACACTTAGTGCCTACACATGCATGTACATTAATTTTTGCCACCTGTCGCCTTTGTGTTTTGGAACGAGTCAGACTCCTTTGTGTTATTGCTTGATGAAACTTTCAGATCCATTCTGTCAACAGAAATTATACAGTTAAATAATGAATGCCACCCCCCACCCCACCCCTATACCAAGGAGAAAGCATCTGACTAACTCTGAGGATGTGGGCTTCCAGAATCAGCACCCAAGTCCCTGGTCTTCTGCTTACCCTTCTGACCCAGCCCAATCTCCAGACCTTACCATTCACTTTCTACCTTCCAAAGATGGTTGCTAGGAGACAGAGATAAAACTGGATCAGTCTATTGACTGTCCATTTTGGGGAGTGGGAGAACAGGGCAGTCAGGGCCAAGAAACAGAACACACAGCCTTGAGGTTACAGATGCTGTCAGGGTCTCAGAAGGGGACTTCTCTGTGATGAGTCCCTTGCAGCACAGAGAAGGGGGCCTCTCACTCTCAACAAGGAGTCTCTCACTCATTCACTGATGGTGTTTCTCAGAGTGTTTGTCTAAAGTAACAGAATGTACACACACACACACACTTTTTCTTCATGTTAATAAAGTCAAAGCACATTTACAAGCTCTCAGGACAAGGAGGGTATATGCTATGATCTGGATGTTTGTATCTCCCAAGATTCATACGTTGAAATCCTAACCCCCAAAGATGATGGTATCAAGAGGTAGAACCTTTGGGAGGTGATTAAATAACTTGGTCACTAATGGGACTAGTGCCCTTAGAAGAGAGCCCACAGAGCTCCCTAACCCCTTCCCTAACTCATGTGAGAACACACCAAGATGGTGCCAACTGTGAACCAGGAAGAAGACCTTCTGGCACCTTGATTTTGGCCTCTTAATCTCCATAATGTGAGAAATAATTTTCTGTTGTTCTTAGCCACCCAAGCTATGGTGTTTTGTTATGGCAGCCCAAATGAACTAAGGCCGTGTATCAGTCAGCTTGGACTGCCAGATGGAGTAGCTTAAGCATTTTTATCACAGTTAAGGAAGCCAGAAGTTCAAAATCAAGGTGTCTAATGAAGCCTCTCCCCTTGGTTGGTGACAGCCACCTTCTGTCTGTGTCTTCTCATTGCCCTTCCTTTTTGTGTGGGTATGGAGAGACAGATCTTCCATTCTTCCTCTCCTTATAAGACTGCCAATCCTATCAGAGTAGAGCCCCACTTTCATAATCTCATTTAACCTTAATTCTCTCTCCAAATACAGCCACATTGAAAGTTGGGGCTTTTATATAAGAATTTTGGGAGGACACAATTTAGTCCACAACAGAGGGAAACATAACCTACATTGGTCCTCTGGCCAAGTGGAGTCAATTTTTTTATGTGAATATTATGGCCATCTGTTCTGTATTTTAAAATTCATGGCATTAGGATTTTTTAAAACTGGGAGCATAAACACAGCTTTATTTTAATCATATACCTGGGAAATACAAATTAGGAAGGAGCCATCATTCCCCATGTGTTCTGGAACTTCTTCTATTTTACAGAAGGGAAGACTGAGGTACAAGAGTAAACGAGGTGATTCCTTCTACCTTGCTGGTGCCCTGCAGCCGTACTCAGCATGGCCAGGGAAGTGTCCCCATAAGAGCATGGAGCCCATGCAGGAGAGATGAACTTGATCTATTTCTTTACTGGGGATCTGACACAGTGCCCCTCTCCAAAAGAGGCCCCTCACCAAGCCCCTGTGGTGTGGAGAAAAGACATAATAAAGCATAGCCCCACCGCATACTTTAATCTGCACCGAATTTTTCTTCTTTCCTCAGCATTGAAACCAAGATTTTGATAATGCTGGAACAGCCAGCATTTCCCACATGATGTGACATTTCTTGTCCATTAAGCCCTCCATAAGTCTCCCTCTGCATAGCTGGCAAGGAATACAGACAGAGAAGTAGGAGGGCTCTTGGAGCAGCCCATTTCTATCCAAGCCCAGAGGTCATTTCCCAGAACCCCTCCTAACCTGCTTCTGCTTGATCTGCCACTTTCCAGCTGTCTGGCTTTGGGCCAATACCTGACTTCTCTGAATCTCAGCTTTCTCATCTGTGAAATAGATACTAAAGTTCCCCTCACAGCACTGGGATGAGGATGAAGCAAAGTAATGTATATAAAGAATGCGCACGGTGTCAAGTAGCAAACTAATCCTCCCTAAATAATCTTCCCTGGACACAAAGGGAAGTCTGCCAACTGAGTTGGAAGTAGATTACAGAATATTTACACTTAAAAATGCAGCCCAGAGGGGCACCTGGGTGGCTCAGTGGGTCAGGATCCCAGGGTCCTGGGATGGAGCCCCACATGGCGGGGGGGGGGGGGGGTGTCTTTGCTCAGTGGGGTGCCTGCTTCCCCCTCTCTCTCTGCCTGCCTCTCTGCTTACTTGTGATCTCTGTCTGTCAGATAAATAAGTAAAATCTTTTTTTAAAAAGTGCAGCCCAGAGCAGAGAAGCTAAATGGTAGATGGGGGCTGGAGAACCTGTGAGATCATCTAACTAGCCATTCGGTGCACAAATACAGGCATGAGAACATTGCTTATAGACATAACATGGTTTGCTCAAAGTCACATAGCTGGCAGAGAGCAGAGCTGGGCTCCCATTTGGGCAAGTAGAATGGGGCCCCTCCACAGTCCTACTTTTAACCCAAAGAAAGAGATTGTGAAGGCAGCTATTATTGGAGATGTGGCAACAATTTCTAAGCCGAAACTATAGTGTTTCTAAATTCCTAACAGATATTAATCTTCTAGATTTGGAAGTAAGAAATCAGAATTCCCAAAATCATATTATTTTTAAAATACTTCCAACATTCTTCATACTCTTTATTATTATGAATATATTTCTTAAGAAAGCTATTTGGTAAACAAAGAAAATTCAGTTTAGTAATATTTACAAAGAACTGCAGCCCATAGTGAATATTCAAACTCCAGAAAGCACCAGAGAACATTTCTGGGTAGTATTCAAATAACACAGCATCCAGGTCTCCCAGCCAGATTAATAGCATTACATAGAATCGTATATCAAATTGCCAATTTAGGGACTTCTTTTATTTCCCAAACTTGTTATTTCTTAGGATATCATTCAAGTATCTATACACAGTACACTACACATATAAACTTAGTAATATGTACCCCACATGCATGAGTGAGTCACCCTTAGCAGCAGATGGGACCATAAGCATAACTTTAACTTGACAATGACTACAAAAAAGACCGCCTGATCAGACTGTGACCCTATCTCTCTTGCTTTCTTCTGTCCCCACTACTAGACTATCCTCCTTAACCCTCAATTCCACACCTTATCATTTGCTGCTCATGCTTTTAACCTGATCTTAGCGGACTCCATCAGAGCTGAAAGATATGTATATGGATTATAAGCTTTAATTCTCCCAGGAGACTTATAAGACTTTCTCCCATTTTCATGATTCTCAACTGATTTTTCTCAAGATTCAGGATTCAAAAAAACCCCACAAATCTCCATGAGAAACACCAGAAAGGATTTCTCACATGAAAACCTAACGCAGACATGTGACCTCCTTCCTGCCCCACGGCTTGTGCTCTGTGAGGAACTCTGGCTTGACACAGGGGACACAGAGGTCACACATGGGACACGGAAGGCAGCAACATAGTTTAGGTGTTCATCTATCCAACCGAGTAGTATGCTGGACCAGGAATCCTCCTGGGGTCCGGCACACTGTAATAGTTCCCTGTAGCTGCCATTACCACAAGTGGGGGGGCTTCAACAGCAGAAACATGTTCTGTCACAGTTATGGAGCCTAGAAGGCTGAGGTCAAAGTGTTGGCAGGGCACACTCCCTTGACGACTCCAGGGGAAAACCTTTCCTACAATCAGTCTCCCAAAGAAAGAACCGAGCTTTGTCCCATCCTAGCTTCCTGGCTCCTGCAGTCTCTGGCACTGGCTGGCCTACAGGTACATTACTCTGGTTACTGCTGCCATGGTCACTGCCACCATCTTCACAGGACCCTCTTTCTGCTGTGTGCCCCTGTTTCCAAATTTTTCATTCCTTAGAAGGAGCAGTCATTCCATTTAAGGCCCACACTCTCTCAGTATGACCTCATCTTATCAACTACATCTGAAAGACTTTCTGAATAAGGCCACATTCACAGGTACCAGGAGTTAAGACTGCTGGAAACACAATTCAACCCCAAACCAACTCCAATAGTAACCAAGTCAAACATGGTTCTGGCTAGTCCAGAGTCTACCAACTAAAAGGGCAAGTACTTTCAGTGTAATGAGCATCACCTGGGGTAAAGGGAAGCATGGACTACAAGTGAAATAAGAGGAGAAGCAACTCACTCAGTGTGGTAATCAGGAAGGGTTCCTGGAGGAAGAGGCATCTATATGGCATAAGCAGGATTTGGCCTGTGGAGGGTGCCAGAAAAAAAAATGCAGCAATGAATGGAGCCCTGGCATTAGAAAAACAAGGTCTTTGCATTCGTCCAAGCTGTCCCATTTGCTAGAAAGCAGGTCTCCAAGATCTTAAGGATGGCTGCCTCCCTCTAGGCCTCACGCCTCCACTTAAATGTCATGTCATTGGAAAGACAGTCGCTGGCCAGCTTTTATCCACTCTTCTCTATTCATCACCCTAATTATTCCCTTCAACGCATTATCACAACCTGCTTTGGGTACTTACTTGCTCACTTATCATCTTCTTTCAAAACCAGAAGTGTGTTCCCGGAGTACAGTGATCCACCACCTGTCCCATACCTACGCATGTAGCACTCAACACAGAGCCTGGCATATCATACATGATAAAAATGAATGAAAAAATGATTATTGAGTACATGAATGAACAAACCAGAATGTAGGTTCAATGTGGCTGGTTTGAATCGCTTCTCGGCCTTTTGGCTAAGATCAAGTGCAATGTGGCTGGTTTGCAGATTTCAAAGAAGGAGGTGGCAAGACAGAAAACTGGGGAGTGAACTGTGAGCCAGAGTATTCAAGATCTGTGGCAGGTGGAGGGGGTAGGACTTGTTCTAAGTCCAATGGAGAACAGGAGTGGACAAGGTGGGGTGGGGTGGGGAGTTCCTTTAAACAGATGAGTGTGTGGAGGGTTGTGCTCAACATCTAGCAATGGGCACAGATACTGCGTTCTCAGTGAGAACAGATCGTGAAGGAGATTTGCACTTAGCAAGTGCATTGCACAAAGTAAATACTGGCTGGTTGAATGAGTGAATATAGGAACAAGTTTCATATACAAAGCCATTCACTTCCAGTTGGATACCAGGAGTCAGGAAGAGGTCACAGAATTCCTGTTTTTCCTAATAACTCTGTACCACTGAAGTTTTCTCTTCCTGAGAATTTTAGGAGGCTAATTTTTGTTTCTTTTTCTTCTTCCACCCTCTTAGACCAAGGAGAAAGAGGCCTGTGCATTATTGAAAGAAGACGACCATACCCAATGGCCAGAAGCTAAAAGAAGCAGGAGCCTGCACGTGAGAGCCAACACCTCACTTCTTCAATCAGCTCTGAGCGGGCTTCACAGGCATGCTCCTGCTGCCAGGTTACAGTACCTCCTGCTGCGGGAGCCCCTGGCAGCAGCTCTGCTTAGAGAGAAAAGCTGGAGCAGACTCTTTTGAAGGCCCTGTGCTTCACCAGGTTCAGAGGCCGCCAGCAGCACCCTCCCACACTCCCCACAGGGACTGGAAGGTCATCAGACACCTGCAAACTACAGATCTCTTCCACAGCATAGGGTTTTCAGGCCCCTGGGTATTTCCCTTCTTACTGTGAGCAGGAACTGAAAAAGACTAGGCTTGCTCTGGTTTTATTTTATTTTATTTTTTTCAAGCCAGGATGTTGCCACTGTCCATTGCTGCTTTTACTGATGTCACTGCTCACTGCAAAGACTGAATTTGTTGGATGAGACCAGAGAACCTCTGAGATCCTAAACAAATCAAGGGTGTCAAGGGTATTTTAGTTCATTTCCTATTGATATGTGGAAGATATAATTCAATTACCAAGCATATTAAGTCCCTCCATGTGCCCTGTTCCAGAAGGCAGTGGTGGATGGTGATAGTGTGGCAAACCAGACCTTTCATCCACCAATAAGAGCTTAAGTTGGTGCAACATCTATGTAAAGTAGCTTGGCAGGACTTATCAAAATAATGAAAATATGAACCCTTTGACCTGACTTTTCCATATCTAGGAATTTATCCTATAGATGTAGTCATACACATGTGGAATGTGAACCCAGCTTTCCATGGTTCAAAGAACACAGGCTTGGAAATAGCTGAGATGTCCATCTATAGGGGACTGGTTAACATAATGCTGTGTTCAGACAATGGAATACAAAACAGCTATAAAAAGAACAGATACACCCTCTATGTAATTCATGTGGAAGGATCTCCAAGCATATTATCTATTGTTGCACAAAAAATTCATTGGCTTGAAGCAACATTTACTATCTCATAGTTTCCATGGGCAGGAATTTGGGAATAGCTCAGCTGGGTGGTTCTGGCTCAGGGTCTCCCATGAGGCTGGAGACAAGTTACCAGCTGGGGCTAGAGTTGTGGTTATCTCAAGACCTGACTAGGGAAGATGGAGGACCTGCTCCTGGGTCATCCTGTCACTGTTGGCAATGTCCACACTCACACAGTTGTGTGGCAGCCTCAGTTGCTCTCTTCACAACCCTCTCTCTGCTAGGCTCTTTGAGTGTCCTCAGGACATGACAGCTGGCTTCTCCCAGATAAGTGATTCCAGAGAGAGTGAGCTCCCAAAACAGAAAGGGCAGTTTGTTTATAACTTCATCTCTGAAGTGACACCCCATCATTTCTGCTAACTCTCTATGCACTAGAAACAAGCTACCAAATCCAGCCCAAGTCAAGAGGAAGGGAATCCACCTCTTGAGAAGATGTGTATCAAAGAATCTGTGGACATGTCTTTGAAATCACCACACCAAGATAGATTTCTAGGCAAAAAAAAAAAAAAAGAAAGAAAGAAAGAAAGAAAAAGAAACAAAGTACAGAGCAGTTTGTATGGCCAGCTACTACATGTATAAAAAGAGGAAAAAGAATAGCTATATGTATTTGCTTGCAAAAGCATAAAATCTCTCCAGAAAGATACACAATAAACTGTTAATGTTGGTTGCCTCTAGGGAGAACAATCTGGTAATTTAGAAGCAGGGTGGAGAGAGAAGCAGCTTTATACTGGGTATCCTTGTCTACCTCTTCAATTTAGCACCATGGTAAATTACTTGTTTTTAAAGAAGAGAAATCCTAATCATTCGATTATTCCATTAATATTTACTGAGTGTCATGGTACAAGACCTCAGGGAGTGTCCATACCCTTTAAGAATTTATAGTGTCACTCAATAAATGAGATTCCAGCAGAGTTGAAACCTTTGGGAAAAAATTTCTTCCCAAATAAGTTGAAGGTCAAGTGTACTTCCCAGATAGAAGACCCCACGTAGGTGCTGTTGGAAGACTCTGTTGGTGAGAAGTGCTTCTGTGGGCCTCCAGTGGAAAGTGCCCGATGAGCAGGGAGAAAGGGTGGCAGGCCAGTTGTGGGGGGTGGGAGTAAGACATGAAAAAGGGACCGAAGTGGACTGTGGGGGTAGAAAAGGAGAAGGAGGGGCTCTGGGAAGACCAGCCAATATAGCTGGAGGTTTGTGTTCTTTGTTCATTACTTTTCCCTAACTCCTTAGTTCTATCCCTGACTCTTCTGGCTTTGAAGAGAAGCCTGTGGTTTTTTACCTGAGCCACCCCATGAAAATGAATATGATGTAAAAATTGGGCCTCTGCACGCTCCGGAACGAGAGAAATCATTCTGATGCTAGAAATAGATATCCATTCACTTCAGATCAAATCAAAAGGAAGTTTCCGAAGGGTTCAAGGAATCTCATAGAGCCTGAGTAAAGCTGAGCCTAGTGACATGAACTTGGAACAGGAGAGCTGTAATTCAAGATCTCTCTCTCCTCTCTCATCTTGGGCTGCAAGCTCTTCTGGGTCTGCCTCTCTCTATATACCTGTGTCATGTCTCCCTTGCTACCCATCTCTTCTTGACTTGTTACAGTTTCTGCTCCCATCTTGTTTCGAGTTGAATTGTGCCTCCTTCCATCCGTATGTTGAAGTCCTAATGTCCAGTACCTCAGAATGTGACCTTAATTGAAGATAGGATCACTATAGGCATAATTAGTTAAGATGAGGATGGTTTTTATGATTATGGTAGGCTCTAATCCTGTATGACTGTGTCCTTACAAAAGGGGGAAATTTGGACACAGACACACAGGGAGAATGTCATGTTAAGACAAAGCTAGAGGTTGGAGTGCCGAACAGGAGCCAGAGAATGCCGACGATCACCAACGAACCACCCGAAACGAGAGTAGAATTGGAACCAATCCTCCCTCATAGCCCTTAGGAAGAACTGACCCTGCTGACACTGTGATCTTGGACTTCTAGCCTCCGGAACTATAAGAAATAAATTTATTTTAAGCAACCAGATTTTTAGCACTTTGTTATGACAGCCCTAGAAAACTAATCTACCCCTCATATTAACTTGCTCCTGGCTTTGGTTTCCATGGTAGACCTGCTCACCCTAGAGTAGAGTGTAGACGGACTATGGACCCCAAAGTCTGTTAGCCCACATTCCCACAAGAGAATCTGATGACCTAAGGTCACCTGTTTATGGTGCCACCCCTGAGCCCGGTCCCATCATCTAATTTCCCTCATCAGTGAGCAGAATGGATTACATCCTTTGCTATAAACTGGTCACCCAGGTTCCTGTCCACTACAGGGGATGTGGGAGGTGAGGCAGTTCCCAAAAAAGGATGGAGCATCAAAAAAGGCAGGCCCGTATGCTATATTCTTTTCCTTTTAACATATCCCCAGGGCTCCAGCTCTCAGCCTGAACAGGAGAATAATCAGGAAGAAATGGGATACTTAGGGAAGCCCTCATTGCTCAGTTCCCTTACCCATGAAATGTTAAAAACCTGTAATGCTAGCTTCTGGGAATAAAAAGTTGAAGAAGACACTACATTTCTGAAGGAGCTCACAAGCAAAAGAGGGAGACGGACGGTAAAAATACATTTGTTTTACTGGATGTTTACTGTGCTTGAAGTGCTTTGCAGGAATGACACAGTTTGATCCCCTTAGCTGCCGGATGGGGTGGACCTCTCTGTCCATCTTCTACAGTTGAGGAAGCTGAGCCACACAGAGATGAGGAAAGCTACCTGAGTCCACCCAGCTGGCAGGTGGTAGATCTTGGTAGATCCCTCCACCTTGCTGCCTTGCACATAGACCTGACCGTGCTGAAGAGTCAGAACAAATCCCGTGTAGAGCTATGGCTGGAAGTGCCATGATAAACAGGGATGCGCGGGCTGAGTGATGGGGGACTAGTGCATGTGGAACTGCTGAGGGTGCACCAGGGTGCGGAGGGTGCATCTGGAGAGAAGCTTTCTGGCATCGGTGGAAGGTAATGGGCAAAGTGCGCTCTTGTGGAGAAGGCTGGATGGGAAGTGAAGGGTCAGATGAAGAGGTCAGCAGTCTTGAACATCAGGGTGAGGAATATGGAATGAGAATATTAGGGACCACAGACTTGTTTTCAGCACAATAGCATGAGCTGAACATATTTTAAGAAGATGCTTCTGGCATCTCTATAAAGACAAAACATGGAAGTTTAGAGATGTGGCATGGGAGAGTATGATGGGGAGCTGAAGCAGAAGGAACTGAATTAAGGGCGTTACAGAGGGTTTAGAGAAAAGAGACTCTGGAGAGGTATAATACAGAGGATGTTTGTGGGAACCAGTGGGAGAGAGGAATCAAAATATCTGGGGTCTCTCCCTCTCCTGCATTTCTCCTGTCGGTAGCTCTACAATGTGCCTCTCATCCAAAATTCCCATTGCTAAGGTTATTCTTTCCACCCAGTCCCCCCAATTTGGCCTACACGTACACACACATGTGGACACACACACACACATACACTGCTGTGACCTGCTGTCATTTCTAGTGCCTTTATTTTACTGGAGTGATCTCTTTTTCAGGAACGTAAGAACTGTTTATATTCTTGACCTGATTCCAAACACCCAGCAAATCTCTGGGGAGCAATTAATTAAATGGTTATCTGTGTGTCTGGCTTAGAGATTTCTCCCATCCTCTCTCTTAGTCTTTGTCTCCGTCCTCCTCTAATCTTCCCTCTCCCCCTTCCCCCACATAGTAGCTACTGGTTAAGAAGCTAAATTTCATTTCCCTTGGTGGTGGAACATTGCTTTGTTTTCTAAAGACACTCACAATCTAAAAGCTTTATTTTTTTTCCCCTTTGTAACCGTGTTGTTGCTATATTTAGTAATTTTATTAAGGAGATAATTTACATAAATTCCATACCAGAGCCCTGCTGAGTAGCAAACTAATTCTATTCTTCTTATTAGAGAAAACAGACAAACCAAATGAGATTTAAAGACTAGACAGATGAATTTGCGTCTGAGCTAAAGTCAGGCCTGGGACCTCAGGACACGTGTCTGGGGATCTGAACAACAGAACACTGTGTTCCATCCACCAGCAACAGTTGAAAGAAGAGGTGTGGGGGAATAGATTTCCACAAAGGGATGCAGCATCAGGAATTCACTTGGGGAACAGTGGGACTCTCTTTTGGAAGAGCATCCACAGATCTAAAATGGAAAATGTCCCTCCTCCATGTCCCCTTGAGCAGGTTGCAACCACAATTTGTATGTGCCAATGGACAGAGAGAGGGACTCAGGGCTCCCCAAGTGTGTCTGTGTCTGTTTGCTCTCTGACATCCTTGAGCTTCACTTCAGCCCATAGTGTGAGGCACCAGGCCTATAAGATAGATTCATTCAATCTCTGTGTCAACACCAAGTCTGTATACATGGGCTTCTTAAATACAAGGGAACCCCGTCCTCCACAAAGCCGGTAAATGGAAAAACGGATCCATACCAAAGACATCAAGAGGTGGTTATTAGCTTTACAAAAAGACAAACTAGAGAATTCTTTTAAATGCTCAGCTCCCTCAGCGCATTGGAAATGAGATTCAATTTAGAAAAAAATTCAATTGATACACAACTTTTGAGAATGCTCTGCTGGTAAAAAGAAGGCACAGCGGGGACTAGACACTGATGGTGATTAAGAAAAGGAAGCGGACATAATTTCCTTCCTTCCCAATAGGACTGATATTAGCATGTAGTGAGGCCCGGTACATGCCAAACACTTTTAAACACCGTCAGCATGTTGAGTCTTCCTGGTAACTGTGGGAGAAGGAGATTTGCTTTATCTTACAAATGAGGAAACTGGGGCTCAGGGAGTCTTGCCCACAGGCAGTGAGGGGTGGAATCAGAATCAGAACTTGGGTCTTTTGCCTCCAAGCCCTTTCTGCTATTCCACAATTCCCTCTTTCTCAGAGACACATCTCCATAGAATTTCAAGGCAGGCCTCCCTTTTCTAAACAAACCCAGCAACTGTCAGGATAAGCAACTCCCCTCAAAGTCAATATGCTTTTCTTCCAGAAAAGCAGTTGGTTCATCCAGGACCGACTCCCCATCTGGGCTAGTAAAGGCTCTCAGGAACTTTACAGATTCCTGACTTGTCTAGGCTCATTATCAAGGTCCTTCCCTCTGACTTGGATTTACATGCATTCCTCTGCCCTGAAGATTCCTCCTTTCCTATCATCTTCCAGATGTCGTAGAAAGGAAGCCTCTGGCCCCTGCCATACTTACATTCTCCCTTCTCCAACAGACTGGGGCTTTTTTTGGCTCAGACAAGAGCTTTTCATCCTTCTTATTTGCTGGATGGTTGGCTTTCTTGGCTAGTCTGATAATTACCTCAGATAATCTCCAGGAACTAAGAGGGAAGAATATTCACTCACCCACCAGAGTTGGGGCTGGGATGAAGCTAAAGAGGTACCAAGGATTAAAGTTGAAGGAGATGTTGCTTTGTGAGTTCTACCCTGTGCTTGTGTATCCCTGAGAGCAAATTTTCCTTCGATTTTGTGCCATGTGCTTCTCTTGCTTCACCCCAGCCCAAGACTGGCCAACTATATCTCAGATACTACATGCTCTTAGATCCAAAATTGCCTTTAAAGTTTGTCTAATGGTTTCGAAGCTTTTTTTTTTTTTTTTTTTTTTTAGCAAACCGACATTTTTGTGGAAGCCCAAGTAGGGGAATTTCTATGATGACTAAAACCAGTGGTCATGATACACAACAAAACTCATTACTGAGTAAGGATGGAGCCTTGACCCTCCCTGAGGAAGGATGGAGCCCTGACAGGTCACTGTCACAGAAAATGCACCTTCCACTACTGAAGAACACTCAGATATTTGTCGCTGAATCTTCTCACACAGAAGACACATGGGCTCCCTGGTACACAACCAGGATAATCTGAAACACAGTCTCCTGAAAACAATCACAGGAGTGAGGGACAAAGCCAGTGGGTAATCCATCTTTCTTGAAATACTTGGGAGACACTGCTTCCTGTCAGCTAACTTTCAGTCAGCTCCAGTTTCTTCCTTATGAAGACTTTAGGCCTTGTTGTGTTCTCCAAAAAGGGTGATCATGAGATGACAAAACAGTCTTCGATCCTGTGCAAGGTCCACCCACATGGCTCTGTTTCCCAGGGACATCACCTTCTTCCCATGTTCACTCCCAAGAAAGCTAAAAGCCAAACCATGGGGGGATGTCATACAGTCTTGGTTTTTTTTTATTATTGTTGTTTTTTGTTTTTGTTTGTCATTGTTGAGAAACACTATTGTTATCTTATTTCCCAATTTATTTTAAAACTACTTTTGATGGTTGGTGAGCCATCTGAGGGGGGGGGCGGGGGGAAACATTCCATCAACAGCTAATCGACTATTATCCTAACTGGCTTTTGCTTTTCTGTTCAAGCAACATTACTTTTTGTTTTGTTTTGTTTTTAATTGAGCTGTGGAGGGGCCAGAACAGAGCTCAAAGAATTTAAGCAGGGAACTAGAGATTCAAGGCCTGGGAATTCCAGCCCCAGTTCTCTCTGCTATATAAGACTTCTGGGTAAATCATTTCAACTCTTGCTGCCTGTGTTTCTCCCTGAACAGGGAGATTGTTCTCTTAGTGGCAGTCTGGCCAGTAAAGCCGTAGAAGCTTTGGAGTTGGGGTGGGGGTAAAACTGAGCAACTGGGTTGTGTGAAACAGCCCAATGTTTCCCACCTCCTTCAGCCAGAAGATCTTGAAAAATCCAAAGTGAACTTAGTTTGACTCTAACCCTCATTCACCTATGATCCCTTGTCAGGAACCTCAGTTCCTTCATCTTTTGAGGAAGAGGGAGCAGTCACCTGCCACTGACAAGTAAAGAAAACATTTATTAAGCATATGTAGGGTCCTCATCACCCATATTACTTGAGTTTTTTCATTCAATCTTCATAATTTTATAAGGGTGGCATTGTAACCTTCACTTTTTGATAACAGCACTGAGGTTCAAAGACATTACACAACTTACCCATAGCTTCATATCTACTAAATTACAGAATTAAACTAAAGTCCTCCTTGAAAGCTCTTTAAAGTCACAAGAATAACAACATATTACAAAACAGGTCTAGCCCAGTACAGACTTTGGACTGTCTATTTTCTCTGTAATTCCGGCGCTAGCTGCCCATGGTTATAAGTTTCAATGTCCAAATGCCTCTTCTCTGACAGTCTTTTCTCACCCTTCCCCCCACTCCCCTGCCCAGCTGTTTTTCTCTTCACTAGTCCCTAGACCTCCTGGGGTCTGGGCAGCCCTGGGGGCAGTGGGCAGCCCTTCAGTATAGTCCAACTACACATCTCTGTGTTCCAGAATCAATGGAGAGACTCCTGTGACTTTGAATAGCCACAAACAAGCAAATCTGGGGGACTGGGCTCAGAGAATATCTTTTCTACAGTTTTGTTCCTGTGGCTTTCTCAGCCTAGAATTTCCATCTTCTTCTATCATCCTCACCAAGTATCCTCCTTTAAGACAGACTCACAAAGCACTGTTTCTAGGAAGTCACCTGCAGGCTTCTTTCCATTGGCTCCTGGCCTTCATGTGCTGTCTCCGCTGGTTTCCTGTGATGGCTGGTATAGGCCTCCTCCACGACACTCAGATGTACAAGAGAACCAGGCACAATGGGATGCCCTTATTGTATGGCAGGGATTGTGGTTGATTTTATTTGTGTACAACCAATAGGTAGGAGGGGAGTGAATATCACCAGTGATATGGAGGAACTGATTCTGGACATGAAGGCAGGCACATGGCTTCCAGACATGATGGGATGTTTCAGAAGCTGCAGGACCTCTCCAAACTTCTTCACCTGTGAGGACTTTACCACCAAGTTATTGTGAGATGAAGAAGCAAAAGAAATCTGAAAAAAATACTGTAGTCCTTTGAGAATGATACTTTTTATAGGTATTTCTGTTTAATATAATAGGTGTTGGATAATAATAATAATAATCTGTTGGATATAATAGGTGTTCAGAGGAAGTAAGTTATCCCTTCTTGTGGGGCAAGAACTGAAAACATGGTTAGTGAGAAACTCAGGAAGAGGTGGCCTTGAAACAAACTTTGAAGTGCTTGCAGGATTGAGAAATGCTGGAATGGGGATGGGGTGGAAAAAGAAGAGAATGAGACCAAATGCTGAGAAGCTGGCATCTATTTAGTCAAAACATTTTACTGAGCAACTAATATGCACCGACCATTGTTCTAAGTGCTTGAGACACAGGAGTGAAGAAGACTGACAAAGTCCTTGACCTCAGAGGGCTTACATTCTAATTGGCAAAGGTTAACAATAAATAATTAAGAGTTCAAGTGATTTCTGATAGTTAAGTAACATGAAGACAATATGTTAGGATAACCCTATGTAAGAGTAAAAAAGGCCATTCTGAGATGATGACATCTCAGCTGAGAAGATGAGATAGAGGAAACACCAAGTGCAAAGGCCCTGAGGCCGGACAAGCTTGGCATGTTTGAGAAACCAAGAAAATGGCCAGTGTGGCCAGAGCAGAATGCTCAGAGAAAAGTAGGATGTGATGAAAGCTAAGGTCATATCCAGGGAAGACTAACTTGTCAATCTGGACAGGAGTTGAGGTAACATGATCCTGGAAAAGTAATTTGCGAGTAAAATCAGGAAGCCTCAGACACTAAATAAAAGTGGATATACTTTATTCTCCAGGAAAACTATCTCAGGAATGCTCAAGCCAGGTCTGCAAGGAAGATCCTTGGGGACACTTTCTATATATTTCTCATAAAATAAGGTGACTTTGGGGATGTCAGAGGCACTTGATCCAGAACACTAAGGAAACAAAGCAAAGGAAGGTGCAAGATTGCTAACTATGTTTTACTACAGAATATCTGAGCAGAAAATCATCCAACTTATCCTTCTTGCTAAGAGAAGAAATGAAGCCCAAAGAAGGAAACTGAGGCCTGGGAGGGGTGCAAGTAGAAGACACAACTGATGTTCATCAACCCTGGTTCTCTTCTACCAGGGATGATAATGTGTCACTTTGGGGCCCAAGCATTTAATGGTTGGTGTTCAGCTCTGATCCTGCCATGGTAATCACTTGTTAATACAAAGGTGCTATAAGACAGATGCAGTGTGGAACACTGAGCCAACAGCTGGAGGGCTGCTCCCCTGGAGGATTACCCAGATCCACAATAAATGTGCCAAAGAGAGAAATAGGTTGTGTTAACTTACTAATCTGGGTGGGATTGCTTGTTACAGCAGGATAACCTAACCTGTAATGACTAATACAGAGTTCAGGCAAAATAGCCCAACCTGCTATGACTAACAAGGTTTCTACTCCAACAGTTCTGTAAGTTTTTAGCATGCGTGTATTATGTGTGTGTGTGCTCATGGATATGTGTACACTGTTGCATATGAGTAACTGTATGTGTCCACTTCGGGGGGCCCGTGTCTGTCTGAGCATCACCATGTTGCTAGGAGGACTGTGGTACCCTCCTCATTCACCCTGACCCCCTGGCTGAGCCTGAACAACTTCTAGGAAGCCTATCAGAGCATGACTGTCAGGTACCACTAAGGCCTGTTCATGACTTGTAGAGCTGGGGCCTGGAACCAAAAGGGGTCAATGCCCCTCCTGAGGGTCCCAGAGTACCTTATAGGGTACCCTGAGTTACTCATTTCCCAAAAACTCCCTCCAACCATTTCTAACCAGGGGTGTTGGCTGCAAAAGCCAATTTAATGTGAGCTGCTTAAGAGCAAAAGGTGGAATCAGCAATGCTCAAGAATCTACAGATCTGAACCCTTTCCTCCCCCTGCCTGACCTCCTGCACTCGTGGGCCTGGGGCCCTTTGTGCATGCCTCGGTAACTTATACTCACCACAGTGCTTTCATTTGTACCTCATTTTATAATAGGTCATTCCCAACTCACTATCTCCTCACTATAACCCAGAAAAGAAAGCCAGGCAAGAATGGGGACCCCATTTCACTGGTAAAGAAAACAAGGTTTATCCCACAGGTGGAGGTATTAGCTCCAACAGCTTGTGAGTGGAGGACAAGAGCCAGCACCACCGTGTCTTGCCAGCTCCAGTGTTCTTTCTCATGTACCTTCTTGGACTGACACCAGTTGGCCAGGAAAAATAAATAAATGCTAAATTTTCCACTTGTCTGGAAACATTTTTGGCTCTCCTCTACATAATGCCAACAAGATGAGAAGAAGAAAAGAAATCATTCCATCAATATTTCTGGCTTCCTTGGATACACTTCTAATTAAAGTTAGACTGCCAGGGGCCTTCTGGAAAGGGCTAAAAATAAACTTGAGATGGGGGAAGTTTGTTTGAGGGGGGAGGTTTGGAGGTAGGAGAGTGGGGTAGAGAGTGCCATGGCCTAAGGAGACGAGGCTGGTAGTGACTTTCAGTGTAGGCAACAGCTGCCCCCGGCCTCCATCTCTATTTATTTCTTTTCCTCATCGTCTTCTCTTTGAATAATGTGTTTTTGCTGCTACTTCAATCTCAGCCCCTGTTCTCCACATTAACATGTATATTGCTTGGTTAAGGGCTATCTGGCCAGTCGGTTCTAAATAACTGGAAAATGACAGGAAGGTGATGGGGGCAGGATGAATGAGCGACTCATCAAAAGCTTCTGACTGCCTTTGTCATTTATAAATGAGTGCTGGACTGACTTTCACAATTCCATCTTGGAATGCACGCTTCTAAATAAGAGTAGGGACAGCCCAGCCAGGCTTGCCTCCATGATCTCTCCCTCCCTGGGCCCCAGCCCCAGACCCTGGGGCCATGTATTTACTCACAGCCATCTGTGATACTTCTTCCTCAGAGCCAGGCACTAAGAGTCACAGCTGCCCTCATGGAGCTCAAGCCTCCACAGACAGATACTAAACCACTAAACCACAGCTTTATGTTCGGTGCACTAAGTGCCCAGACATGGCATGGGCAGGGCAGGGCAGGGCACTCTGGGAACACAAAGGAACACTCCATCGAAATGGGTTCTGATCTGGGAAGGCTTCCTGAAGGAAGTGACCCCTGACTGGAGTGAGGATAAACCAAATAAACGTTAGCTTGGTGAATTAGTACTCCAACCCCACCAGCCCAAAATCCCCTCACCACGGGGGCTGTTACATTATGCTGTTTACTTTCCGTCATGGTACTTTCCACTTATACACACATATACACACAAACAAATAAATAAATTCAAAATGTGTACATACTTCGATTATTTGCTTTTCCTAAGCTATATCTCTTTCCACTACAATATACTCCAAGGGGCCAAAAACACCGCCTCTTGTTAACTGCTGTAACTGTAGCATCTCGCATCACGCCTGGCATATAATGGCAGCTCCGTATTATACTCTGAACTGAAGGATAAGCAGACGGATGGGAGAGCGTTGGAGGCAAAGGGACCAGCATCTGCAAAAGCGGGGGCCATGCAGCAGTGTTAGGGAGCTAGGGAACTGGGCAGAGCGCCCCTGTGACTGGGGTGAGGTGCGGGAGGGAAGGAAACAAGCGGGTAGATGAGGGCCAGAGTCTGCCCACCTCGGGAGACATTCCAAGTTCTGACTTCAAGGGCAGGGCAATGGGGAGCCATTGAAGGATTTTTTTTTTTTTTATTAAAGATTTTATTTATTTATTTGACAGAGAGAGATCGCAAGTAGGCAGAGAGGAGGCAGAGAGAGAGAGGAGGAAGCAGGCTCCCTGCCGAGCAGAGAGCCCGACGCGGGGCTCGATCCCAGGACCCTGGGATCATGACCCGAGCGGAAGGCAGAGGCTTTAACCCACCGAGCCACCCGGGTGCCTCCCCATTGAAGGATTTTTAACAGAGAGCCACATGATTGGCTTTAACCTCCGGAAGACTGGAGGAGGAGGAGGTGTAGCTAGGTTGGAAGGCAAAGTGGCAGCCAGTAAACTGAGAAGCTGTTTGCTGTCATGCAGGAGAGAAGACTGGGTGTCACCCCTCCACAGGAAGGCCAGCAGAG
The DNA here is from genome assembly GCF_902655055.1 of Lutra lutra. Lineage (NCBI taxonomy): Eukaryota > Metazoa > Chordata > Mammalia > Carnivora > Mustelidae > Lutra > Lutra lutra. The sequence goes on along the minus strand of NC_062279.1, from coordinate 43,178,090 downwards.
CCATTTTGAGGAGTTAGTGCTGGGCTAGAAGTCAGCGCCTGGATTCTGGGCTGAGGCCCCAGGCAACCTACACATGCTTGCTGGTCTGAAAGGAGAGAGGAGAGGAAAGAAGACACGATTCCCGGTTGGGACTGCACTGCCTGGGCACTCTTGGCCGGGAGCTTTTACCTCTGAGTTGATGTCCACCTGTCTCCCCAACTTTAGCTCTCCGGGGCCAAAATAAGGGCTGTATTAAGTAATCCTAAGCACTCTTTCTGTGCCAGGTACATGTTCCAGGCATTTTATTTATTTTATTTATTTCGTCCCCACAACACACTCTGAAAGTATGGCTCCAGTGTCAGCTCTCAGTACATAGCAGCTGTGCAGCCGTTCCTGCTGTTATCACGAACACTACGGGCTTATCACCACCCATCCTTGTAACAGACATGGGAGCAAAACGGGATGATGCTGTCCTCCCTCCCTTCACGGGCATAGAAACCGAGTTCAAAAAGATCTGTGACTTTCTCAAAGGCACATGGTTATCAAGGAACAGAGTAAGTATACAACTCAGTACTGCCAAAGGAAGGACATTCACAGAGGCCAGGTGCTGAGCTGCCACTGCCCCATAGCTTCTCTCTACGATGCTTCACAAACATTCGCGTGTTATTATTCCCCTTCTGTTTGCAGATGAGAAAACACATTTAGAGAGGCTAAAGGACTCACCCAAAGTCACACAGCAAACACAAGAAAAGGCCAGAATTTAACCTTAAATTATTCTGCCTCCAAGGTTCATGTTCTTTATATTCTTTCACACTGCTGGGATTCAGAGTGCTAACTCCCTGAATCCATCTGTCCATTCCACAATTACATATTCTACCCCTGCCCCATGCCTGGCACTGAGCTCTAAACCTGAATATTTTACTCCTACCTCCTCTGACAGAGTGCAGAGGAGAGGATGTTTCTGGCTAGGGTTGGTGGTCCACAGTGATTCTGATTTTGGAAGGTGGAGCACCTGCAGGGCTTGCAGGACAATGCTGGGAACCTTTCTCTATTCAGGGAGAGGATCAAGACAATCAAGGTCACCACCCCTACTGGTTTCCCACAAGAGCCACTGCTGCTTGTAAAACATTGTCCCTTGCAGCCTTCAGGCTTTAGGTGCAATGCTTAAGTTAATCTTCCAAATGCCCACACCCTCTACACCCTCTCAGCTCTCTGTGTTTGCCACCAGGCAGCACGAGACAGAGTGCCAAGTGCTCTCAGTGAAGCTGTAGTGTGGGTTCAGACCCAGCACCTCCTCCATGAGTCCTGGGCATGTCACTCTACCTCTCTGAGCTTCACTGATCTTCCTTGACATATAGAGGTAATAGGCACTCTTTATTGGGTGGAAGCCCACTGGAGTTGACTGCACTGATTTTCTGAGCACACGTAGAAAGTTCTCATTAATGAGACCCCTCATTTTTTCCTTATTGGGAGGTTTAGAACCTGCAAATTAGGCCCAGACTTGGACAAAAGTAGTACCCATCATCTATCCACCCAGGATTTGGAGGGAATCTATGCCATCCATGGATCTGCAATGTCAGAAATGCCAGCCTCTTCCTGGGCAAACAACGTATCTGAAGTGCCTGCCACCAACCAGCTGCACAACCTTGAGAAAGCCGTAGGTCCCTTTGGTCTATTCTCTGAGATAGGAGTCTGGGGCTGATCTGTGTGGCACCTTCCAGTTCACAACTATGGGCCAAGACCAAGGCATGGGTGAAAAAGCCCAGTGACTTTTCTCCACCCTCTTCTTTTAAAAAAAAGCAAGTACTCCTGGGGGAGGTAATGCATTACCTCATCACCCATTAACACTTATGTTTTAACACTTATGGGGCAACTTCCTTTCAATCTTCCAAACGAAGAGAAAGAACAAGCTAAAGGAAGGAAACCATACAGGCCATTGGATTGACTCACTAATGGGATAGTGTTGAGTTAGTTCATCCTTATCACTTTCCTCCCATGTTGACATCAACAAACATTTAATGAGCATCTGCTGGGTACAAGTTACTTTGCGAGGTGTTAAAGAGTTTTTCCAGCCCCCCAAAAGCCTATAGTCTAGGTAGAGCAAAAGGACATATTGTCGTGAAAAGAATTGCGAATGTGAAACTCAGTGCCTCCTGGGTGAACCATAAGAGCTGTGGACACGGAAGCGTGGGGGTGTTTGGAACCCTTCTCCCTCTGCCCTTCTCTCCCTCCACCAGCAACCCTGTCTCTCTCATTCTCACCTCCCCCCAGAGACTGAGGGTCTCCCAGCTGACTCTCAACCTTCAGCTTGCCCAGCCCATCCCTAAAAGTTCCCACAAGGAAGTGCGTGTATCCAGTCTCATTTGAGAATAAGATCTAAATTCCTTAGCAGCTAGATTGTCTAAAAATCCTACTGTCACTGGGGACTAATCTAACCATAAGCATGCCTCTATTCACATTTGTCCATCAGGCTGCTGTAAAAAACACCATAGACCATGTGGCTTAAACAAGACTTTTACTTCTCACAGTTCTGGAAGCTGGAAGTCTAGGATCAAGGTGCTGACAGATTCAGAGTCTGGTGAATGCCACTTTCTGGTTTATACCTGGAGCCTTCTTTCTGAGTCCTCACTTGGCAGAAGGGATGAAGGAGCTCTGTGGGGTCTTCTTCCTAAGGACGCTAATCCCATTCATTAGGGCTTTACCCCCATGACCTAATCAGCTCCCAAGTTTTCCTAAAACTGTCACCTTGCTCATTAAGTTTCAACATATAAATGTTGAAGGGACACAAACATTCAGTCCACAGCAGTGATCTTCCAACAGCCTTAGAAAGCATACTTACTACAAACCTCCCCACCCTCCAGTCTCCTAGTCCCCTTCCTTATTAAAATTCAACACACCCTCAAAGCACAATTTAAATGACATCTGTGTCACAAAGCTTTCCTTGATCCTCCAAGTCAGAATTAATGCCCCCCCCCCACTCCTACATTGTTCTTGTCTTTCTACAACAACTGCACCTTTTACTTTCATTGTAATAAGTTGTTTACACATCTGTTTCCCTCACTGGACTGAAAGCTCCTCCAGGGCAAGAACCGTATATTATCTGGCTATGAATCCTACGCCCTCGCTACTCAAAATGAGTGAATCGGCAGCATGGCAGACATGGGGGCTTGTTAGGAATGCAGAATCTCAGGGCTCTCTCTGAACCCACTGCACTGGATTCTAGTTTTAACAAGATCCCTGGGTACTTTGTATGCACAGTAAAGTGTGACAAACTCTGCCTAGGGAGCAACTTGTACACAGTGCCTTGTACACTGCGGTCATTCAGAGAGCATTTAACTGATGAGTAAGTGAATGAAAATGGAGAGAGTCATCAAAGGCCACTCACAGCATCACCCACAGCTATTCCTGAGACTTGCAGATCTTTCTTAGCTGTTTAAATAGAGTCATCTACAGAGAAAAACCCTCCTACACTCACCTCTAACTTTATTTCCCTACTTCCTCCCCCAGAATCAGGCACTTCCCACCTCCCATGGACAGGCATGTCCCAAGCTCAAAAATATAATTAGAAAAAATAGCTTTTACGGCAGCTCATCCATAACCCACCCCAAAGCTGTGCCGGAGCAGAAGAGGCAGTCCATCAGGGGCTGTGAGTGATGGTCCAGCTGGAGGGTTGTGTGGGGAGGGAGCCCTGCTCCTATCCATCATCCCTTCTCTCTTCATAACTGCAGACCTCACAGCAAGGCAGGATGGCTTCTTCCAGGTCTGCAGGTGGGCTGCTACTCTTCATCAGCCTCAGCACTGTTTCCCCTACATTCGTTACCCACCTGTGCAATTTCCACAAACACAAAACCTGCTAGGAAATCTCCATGAGACAGGCCTGTCACCAGGGTGTAACAAGGACACCAGGCAACCTCTTAACCACCTGCTCACCAGCTGTGATGGTTAATTTCATGTGTCAACTTGACCAGTCTAAGGGATGCCTAGATAGCTAATAAAACATTATTTCTAGAAGCAATTAGCGTTTGAACCAGTAGACTAAGTAAAGAAGATAGTCCGCACTTGTGCAGGGGGACATTGTCCAATCCGTGGATGGCCCAAATGAAATGAAAAGGTGAAAGAAAGATGAATTTCCTCTCTCCCTGAGCTGGGACATCTATCTTCCCTTGTCCTCTGGGGACACTCCTGGTTCTTAGGCCTCCAGGCTTATGCTGAAACTAAATGACCAGCTTCCCTGGGCCTCCAGTTTATAGATGGAAGACAGCAGAACTTCTCAGCCTCTGTGTATGTATGAGATGATCCCTCCAGTAAATCTCTTTCTATATGACTCTATCATCACTGGTTCTCTTTCTCTAGAGGTCTATAACACACCACGACACTCACACCTCAAGCACCTGGGAAACTATACAGATGAATAGTTTACTTGACAATAAAGCAAACTGTAATCATTGTCTGAAAATAAGTCAGATTTGTGGACTCATAGAGTCAGAAAGGTCAGAGGTCATTAAGACCACATCCCCACATTTTCAATAAATCAGCCAACTTGTGCTATACATTATAAAGAATTTTTAAAAATCATATTATTATTTATATTACTTTGACTTTGTAGGATTTTCTACCCCTTTCAAATTGCTTTTATATTTATTATCTCCTGAGTCAGGCTAGCAGGAAATATTATCACCATTTTACAGATGGGGAGCCTGAGACCCAAAAAGGTTAGGACTTTTTCCCATTTTTTTTTCTTTTTGTAATTTATACCCTCCTTATATTCAGAAAGTATTTTTGGTAGCTTAAAATAAATCCATATTAAAAATAAAAATAAAAGTAAAACCATATTTACATAGTGACTAACATTTGAAGTTTAACTATAGAAACATTTCCACATTTGGCCAAAAAGTATGTGCTGAAAACATGTTAATGACAATTTAAATACTTCAATTTATGAAGAAAATCACCATTTTCAGGTTTTATTTGTTCAATAAACTTATATTGAACATTTAAACAACACTTAACTACTCATATACGTAGAAATATAAGATAAAGTATAAAGAAATCCAAAACTATATAGGCAAAGGAGGAAAGATTATACCAAGAAGCAGGAAGGAACTCTTCACTAGAACAAGCTTTAATTTGTTTCTGGGCTTCCTGGCAGGGAGAGTAAAAAGGGGAACACAATGTGTAGCAAACTTTATTGTTAGAGGAAAGAAAGAGAGTATACTTACGCAGAAGAAACAAATATTTCCTAACACTGAGTTCTAAACAGAATTTGTCAGTAGAGTCTTATACAAATAGAATTAAGTAAGATATTAGGTCATCTCTTCAGCAGTGACTATCCAGATGATCCAGAAACATTCTTTATATTAAGGGTTTGTATTTGAATCTTAAAATTAGGTTCAGTGTCTTGTCTCAGGAGAAGTGTCTCATGGAAGCATCGTAGAACCCCTTGGTCTCCTGTAGCTACTGGCTAACCTCCCTTCTTCCTCTCTCAACCCAAAATTTTTAAAGATAGTCCATTATATACAGTCTTCATTGCCATACTTCCTACTCACTCTTTAATTCACCAAAACCAAACTTCTACCCCAACTCTCCCCTGAGGATAGCTCTCCATAATGTCACTTTGACCACCACCAATAGGCATGTTTATACCTTTTATCACTTGATACTTTCAGTCCCATCCAATATGTTCCTGTCCTTGGTTTGGGATAGCCCACTGCCTCAACTCTTCCTCTCCTGGTACTGTGTGGCTGTTCATTCTCGGGGCTTCTCTCCCTTCTGCTGTGCCTTTGGCTCCCTGGGGGAGCTTAGGCATTCTCAGCGTATGAACCACTACTCTAAACTGAGGAATCCCAAATCTCCACCTCCAGCCAGAGTTTTCCACTTCCATCTCCATCAGATTCTTGTACACACAATTGCCTGCTAGATGTCTCTTCATTAAGTCCCCACATTCTTGACTCAAACTTCCCAAACTAAATGACCATGGACTCTGCCCATCCTCCCCTTCCCACCCTCTTATGCATATCCCTGGGTCCTACCAGGGTCTCTGTCTCAGCCTGGATCTTCTTCTTCTTCTTCTTCTTTCCCTTCCATGGAACTAACCAACAAGTGCTGCTTCTTTGACTTCCTGAATACTCTCCCATCCTCTCTCCCCAGGAACTACTACTACCACTACAGTCTCCCAATTCATCTCCTGGCTTCCCCCAAATCCAACCCTCAAACTGATGCTAAAGAAAATACAAATCAGAATGTGCCCTGCTATGTTTAAAAAAATTATAACGGTTCATCATCATTTAAAAGATAAACCCCAATCTTCTTACTGTGGCCTATGAAGTACTCTATGATCTGTCCCAGACTCATCTATGGGCACTTCCTGCTCACACATAGCAGCCATAAATCCACACACATGCCCATCTCCACCAAGCACAGCCATCCTCTCCTAGCACGCTCATGCCACACACTTTCTAGCTGTTTGCCTTTGTTTTGGTGACCTTGCATACCTAGTGTGTCCTTCTTTTTCTTATTCTCTCAGATATCTTCTGTGATTCAGGTCAGTGGTCCCTCCTCAGGAACTTTCCTCTAGATCTAGACTAGATCTAGACTAGAAAGGGGCCTTTTACATTGTTACATCCTTCTTCCATCTGTCTCAGTGATACTACCATACTTCCTTGTTTGCTTGTCATGTGTCTGTCTCCCTAAGACAATAAGCAATCTCTACACTAAACTGCTCAACTGTCCTAGAGTACAAGTGCAAGTGTTTGATGAATGAACGAATGAATGAATGAGTGGTTTCTTTATAGAGGAATTGGGACTGGAACCCAGATATCTTTCAGTCTACTTCAAAACTCTTTCTCTTCTACTCCTCTGCCTCACAATCCATGCAGCCACATTCTATCTCTCTTCAACTCTTGCTAGAGAATAGGAAAGACAATGTGTAGAGATCTAAAGTGATAATAAGAACAAGAAATATTTACCCAGCCCCAGCAGCATTCCTAGAAGACTTGGAGGAAGATAACACAAAACAGTGGGTGGTGGGATGATAAAAAGGCCAACCCAGGACTCTAGGGACAGGAAAACCATGAAAATGTTCAGACAGGAGGGCAGTTGCAAAGCAAGGGAAGAAGTTAAAACTCCAAAGACTGGGAAAGCGGTTTAGGAGAAGTTAGGCTAGTTTCAAGAGAGATGAAGAAGTAAGTTATGGAGAAGATTTAAAACTATAGCCTGAGATAGGACACAACAGTGATGTTCAAAGGAGGGAAGTAAGACAGTGAGGCAGGTGTTTTGGGGACAAGTGGTCCAAGGAGAGAAGAGGAGTTTGGTCAGGTTGCCAGGTGACTTGTCTCACCTTGGTTTGAATCTTGCCTCAACCAATGGATAACATTGGGCAAGTTATTCAACCTTAGTTGTTTGTTCTCAGATAAGCTCTTGATTTTGGTGTTTGTTTATTTGTTTTTTTTTGTTGTTGTTTTTTGTTTTTTTTTTAAAGATTTTATTTATTTATTTGACAGAGAGAAATCACAAGTAGGCAGAGAGGCAGGCAGAGAGAGAGGAGGAAGCAGGCTCCCTGCTGAGCAGAAAGCCCAATGCGGGGCTTGAACCCAGGACCTGGGATCATGACCTGAGCCGAAGGCAGCGGCTTAACCCACTGAGCCACCCAGGCGCCCCTGTTTATTTGTTTTTAAGATGCTCTATATTATATCTTATTGTCCCCTACTTCTTTCCCAAAAAACAAATCAGCCAATGAACAAGAGAGATTAGCTCCTGGTTTCTGGGTTAGATGAGACAATCTGGGACACTGGATGAAGGGAGAGTCTCAGGCTGTGGGCACTTACTTAGCCTCTAGCAGATGCCAGACAACTTGAATAACAAAGAGTGCCATGGATCTCATTAAGGAAGCTCTCAGTTTAGAAGAAATGGTTGGTGCCTGGACTTAGGGCCAGTTTAATGAAAATAGTAATGGTGATATGATGGTATATTAACACCAACATGTCTTGGGGCACCTGGGTGGCTCAATCAGCTAAGCATACAACTTGGTTTCAGCTCAGTTCATATTCTGGGATTGAGCCCTGCATCAGGCTCAGCACTCAGTGCAGAGTCTGCTTGTCCTTCTCCCTCTGCTCCTCTACCTGAGCTCTTTCTCTCTCTCTCTCATAAATAAAATCTTAAAAAATAGTGTATCTTGTGCACTTAATATGCACCAAGCATTGTGCTAAATGTTACACATTAATTATGTCATTTAATCCTCAAGAGCACTTGTGAGATAAGTAGGACTGCCATCTTCATTTCATAAATAAGAAATCTAAGCCATGAAAGGTGTTAAGTAACTTGCTGAAGGTCACACATCTAAGATGTATCAGAGATAGATTTCAAACCCAGACAGTCAAGAGTTCATACTTGCACTCTTAACCACTGTGGTTTATAGATCAAACCAGAGCTAGACAAGGTTCTGAGAATCATTTAAAATGTGAAATTTGTAGGGTTTCCAATTGCAGTGAACCTTAACTGTTTGGACCAAGTACTTTTCCCCTTATCTTCTTACCTTCTCCTGTTAGCATTTACAGAACCACCCCTCTCCTAGCTGACCCATTTGAGTTAGGGCGATCTGCCAATCTGCCAATGGGTAGGTAGGTCTCCCTACCCATCAGTCTTGGACTAAGACCCAGGCTGGGCCAATCAGAGTTCTTCCCTGGAATTTTCATTAATTAAAGGTGAAGAACTGTTCTTTCTTTCTCCTGGGATTTCCAAATGTAAGGATATTACTCTAGAATTGCCCATTGACATGCCCTTAACTAAATTAAGAGTATGAGAAGGTTGCTGACACATATGAGGACTGACTTGAGAGATGGAAAGAGACAGAAATAAAGTTTGAGAAAGAGGAAAAGAGAGAGAGAGATTTCTTCCTTTGCCTTTTATCCCTACACTTGCTTATTTGAAAATTGATTATATGTATATATTTTTTTCTTTAGTTAATATGAACTGGGTTTCTGTCACTTAAAACCACAAGAGTCCTGAACAATATGCCAATCCTCCTAAAAGGTTTAAGGGCAGGGATACCTGGGTGGCTCTGTCAGTTAAATGTCCCATTATTGGTTTTGGCTCAGATCATTATCTCAGGGTCTTGAGACAGAGTCCTGCATTGGGCTCTGTGCTCAGCAGGGAGTCTGCTTGGGATCTTCTGCCCTTCCCCTGGCTAATGTTTGCTCTTTCTCTCTCAAATAAATAAGTAAATCTTAAAAAAAAAAAAAAAGTTTTAAGAGGGAATTCCATACCCAACAGAGCCCCAATTTTTTAATTTCTGTGACTATTACATAGGAGTACATACTTTTCAATGCTTTTTTGGAGAACAGAGGTTAGAATGATCTGCTAGAAGGTGATTCATGATTATACCTTTGATTTTGATGATAATAATAATGATATTGTTAATTATAGTAATTTTATTATCATTGACTTATTGAATGCTCACTGCATGTCAGCTACCATGCTCAGAACTGTGCTTGCCTTATCTCATATGATTCCAGTAGTCCTGTGCATAAAGGGCTCCTATTATCCCCACTACACAGATAAAGAAACTGAGTCATAAGGGGGGTTAAGGGATGGCAGGCAAATGGCACATCTGAAGTTCAAATTCAGATCCATATTACTCTAGAGAGTTCTAATACTTACACTCAACTCAGCCACTTCCCTGATAGCATCCAAACATAGTATTACAACAAAGCTTATGACAAGCATTTCCCTTATGAAATGGAAAAAAAAAAAAATAGTGGAGGGGGCAAGTCAGCTGCCACCTTCTGAAGCAGAAAAAAAAAAGAAAAGAAAAAGAAATACTCAAAGAGGAGCATCTTCAAAAAACAAAGCTCAGGAAACTAAACATTACAATAAGCTTTAGAAAAAGACTATATTTTGGAGAACCTGTTATTTAAACAGTTGTCATTTTGCTGAGCCAACTGTCCAATTATGGGATATCAATTCTGTCTCAGAGCTCTGTGATAAAATGGACTAAAAGCAATGCCATCAAAAAGTGTCCCTAGCCCAGCTCTCTCCAGATGCCCCACAATAAGATGTGTGAGTACTCAGACTTTAAACATCTTCACCATGAAATCAAGATAGTCTTACTAAGCTGGGGGTGGAGGTGAGGATCATGGAGGTTGGAAAGGAAGCCTTCTGAGAAACCCCACATGATGGATGGGAAACTGTTACAGATTGTTTCCTTGGGTGACAAGACAATGTCCCTCCTTTACTTGTGTTCTCTTTCCACCTACCAACATACACTGGACCTCCTCTACCTACCACTGGTGTGGCACGGTTTACCACTCCTATCACTGCATTTCCTCATGTCTGGGGCCTGTGTTGGCCTCTGTTCCTGTTGACTTGCTGTGAGAAGGCATCATGTGTTCTCACAGCATCCAGCACCTATCAGAGTCTCACTTGCCTTGGAAGCCAGGAGGAAGGATAAGAGGGTAAGGACACATTCCCATGTAAGATCCTAGAACTTTTCCTGCATCCTCCATATGCTAAGCTACCAGGTAGTCCATGTAAAAACACCTCCAATTAGCCATCAAGGACACACCTTTCCCCAAACTAGCTCAAAAGAAGAAAAGGCAAGTCTTTAGGATTACATCATGAGATTCAGAAGCTTTTGCCATCTGATAATACTCACCATCTCTTTGTTGCATTTATTTATAACCTCTTTTGCTTCCACCCACTCCATATTTTCCTTCGTGGTGACTTCTACGTTCAAATATTTGATCCACTTAACACCCTAGTTTCTCAGTGCCTGACATCACTGCCCATGATCAGCTCAGAAATCCTCTTAGCCCATCTCAGCCAACAATTTCTATGCCCATAGCCCAGTCTCTGTTATTACCAGCTGTATCATCTCTAATATCTTGATATCAAACATGCATCTGACCATCATTACCAATATTCCAGTTTACTCTCTACTATACCTAGTTCAATAATATTTGACCCTCTAGAATTTCCAGATCAAAAAACCTATGCTTACTGTTTATCCTACTTTTCATGTTTTCACTCCATCTTCCTTTATTAAAATCAACCCATTGTATAGACCATCAGTTCCTTTTACTTTCCATCATGGAAGCCATCCCAGATGCCTCTAACCTTTGGTTAAACACAACTCTCCATCTGCCTCATAATTGCATCCAGCTGAATGGAAATGATGAAAAAGATGCAAACACCTTGACTGTCCTCATCTTAAATCCATGACCACAGACCCCAAGGAGAACAGTGTTCTTGCTTCATTTTTCTATTCATTTTATCGACATGGTAATTATTTCACAACTTTTCAATTCTCAAATCTTTAATACCCCTTCTTATGTCTTCACTCTTTGATGTTGGTCTATTTCACTGAGAAACACAGAAGAAATCAGAGAAATTCCTTCTCTTCCTACAGCCACAGTTCCCAGTCTCTGTGCCAACAGGCTCTGCCTTTTCTTCTGCCAGAGGAAAAATTCTTCCTAGAGGTCAACCTTTCCACTGTCCAGAGGACCCTGTTTCCTTTCACCTACAATACTTTAATCCCTATAGTTATTCTATCACTCTCTAAGAATAGCATATCACACAGGAACATGCTGAAACAAAAGAAGATGTGGTATATATACACAATGGAATACTATGCAGCCATCAAAAGAAATGAAATCTTGCCATTTGCGACGACGTGGATGGAACTAGAGGGTATCATGCTTAGCGAAATAAGTCAATTGGAGAAAGACAACTATCATATGATCTCCCTGATACGAGGGAGAGGAGATGCAATATGGGGGGTTAAGGGGGTAGGAGAAGAATAAATGTAACAAGATGGGATTGGGAGGGAGACAAACCATAAGTGACTCTTAATCTCACAAAACAAACTGAGGGTTGATGGGGGGAGGGGGGTTGGGAGAGGGAGGGTGGGGTTATGGACATTGGGGAGGGTATGTGTTATGGTGAGTGCTGTGAAGTGTGTAAACCTGGTGATTCGCAGACCTGTACCCCTGGGGATAAAAATATATGCTTATAAAAAATAAAATTTAAAAAAATTATTAAAAAAATACCTATCTTTTTAAAGAAGCAACAGTTCTCACAGCTACTCTTTCCTTGTTCCCTTTATAATAAAATTCCTGATTATATATATTTTTGGTAATTCTTATCTTCACTAATTTACCTTCCAATTGATCTTGAACTCTTTTTGTAGAAGACTGCTAGTGTTCTCAACTATTGGCTCCTCCTTTCTGTAAGGCTCTTAGTGCCATGTGATGGGCAGTGCCTCCTGCAAGTGGAGTATACCTCTCACAATCATCAGCAAGCTTGGCTGCTTGGCTGGCTTACTTAATAGAATCATAGTAGACATGATATGAGCTAAGTTTGAGTAAAGTTTTAAGAGGTATGCCAAGTTGCCACCAGCAATCTTGCTCTTCCTCTAATCTACAATAACTGCAAACCCCAGATTGGAGCTATTCTTTCAGCTTGGGTTTTAAAATGAGAAGTTATAAGTTATAAGAACTTTAGCTGACCCACAGCTGTCAATAGGTAACATGAACAACAAAACATTACCATTTGACAAGTCCTTGAGAGTTGGTACTTGATCGTTATGGCAGCCTTATCCAGCAAACTCTGACTTTTTTCTTTTTTTAAGATTTTATTTATTTGAGAGAGAGAGAGAGAGAGTGCACAAGCAGGGGGAGAGGCAGAGGAAGAGGGAGAAGTAGGTTCCTCACTAAACAGGGAGCCTGATCCCAGAATCCTGGGATCATGACCTGAGCTGAAGGCAGACACTTAACCAACTGAGCCATCCAGGTACCCCAAATTCTGACTTTCTAAACAGGCTTGAGTCCCCATCATTCCATGGAAAAACAACACTTGTCAAAATTAGTTCTGTGTTGCCAAATCTAGTAGTCAATTATTGGTCTCCTTATTGAACAACTGATTATGCCATCCTACTTAAAACATTTTCATGTCTTGGCATCAGGAAACTTTTTCTCTTTTCCTACTGTTTCACTGGATCCTCTGTCATTTTGCTTCATTGGCTCCTCCTCTTCTTGAGATTTAAATGTTGAAATCCAAGAATAAATCTATTTTGTACCATTTTCTCTATATCTGTGGCTGGGATTCTAAAACTAGTTTCTCTTACCCCCACTTTTCCCTTGATCTTCAGGCTTGAGTATGTAATTTCTTACTCAGTATCTCCACATGCATGTCCAAAATGGTACTCTTAATTACTTCCAGCCACCACTGATAGACCTGCTCATCTCTACTCTTTCTTATTTCAGCAAATGGCACCACCACCACATCATATCCAGTTGTTCAGCCCGAAAGAGACTTGATATTATCTATATTCCTTGCTTTCTCCTGCACCCCATATCCGAAGCTTCCAAACTTGAGCACTCACATCATTATCATTCTGATCCAGTCCCAGATTATCTCTTGCCTGGACTTCTGCAGTAGTCTCCATTCTATACCATATCCCTATTTCTATTCTTGTCATCTTGCACTCCTGCCACACGCTGAGCATCCAGAATAGTTCATTGCTTCTAAATATAAATTAGATCCCATTATTGCCCTTGCTCAAAACCCTTCAATGGTTTATTATAATTCTTCAGACAAAAGCCAAAGCCCTTATTGTGAATGCCAAGGCCCTATAGTATCTAACCCTGGCTATCTTTACAATTCTGTTTTCTGTCTTTTTTCCCCTTGCTTATCCACTTGGAAACCAACCATCTTGATACTAGTTTTTTAAAAGTCTTATTTAAGTTGGATTTTACTTAGTCTGACTCACCCTCCCCCAATCCCAGTATTACTTTATCATTATTTTGAATTGATCTTTAATTGATAACTTTTCACTTGAAAATTTCCTTTCTCTCAGTATTAAACAAGATAAGATCAGGGAAATTGATATTTCAGTTCTCTGATTGAAATAATCATTCTCTAATTTGTCTGTGTATGAGAGTTTCAATGGTCACCTCTTTGATGAGGTGAAGTAGATTATACTATCCTTTGGACTAATAGTATGTAACCTGGCTGGGGTCAATGAAAGTAAATGTCATACTTAAAATGATGACTTGTGAGTTCCTGAATCTTTTGCTGACTTCCTAAATCCCAACTACAACCTGGTCTACAATTAATAATAATCCCTTATATAGCATTTAGTGTGTACAAACACAATCTTTTCAAACCCTTATTTATTTCATCTCCAGCACTATTCTGGAACAAAAGAAGAGGCCCTTATCATTATATTACACTTCACAGAGATAAGAAGGGTCCTGAGTTAAGTCATTTGGAGCAAAGTACAGTGCCAGGAAAGAAAAGCTATTTACCACAGCTGATCTCAAATAGAATGTCCCCAATAACAGAGACCATAGAGAAGCTCACAAGGTACTATATATAAATCATGTTCAATGCTATGCTGCTGGGATTTGCACTCCCCTTTCATAGTACCATAGACCCAGAAGCTGTTCAATTCTGAAAGACCTCAGAAATTATTCTGGCTAGCACCCTTTGTCTTTCCATATGAGGAACCTGAGTTTATTAGCCAAGGTTATGCTAGTTGTTGTAACATATAAACTCTCACATCCCAGGGGTTTTACATAATGAAAGTTTCTCTCTCATAGTGGTGATTCTGGGACCCAAGCTCCTTCCATCATGGCTCCACCGTCTTCAGCATGTGGCCTCTAGGGGCTGCTGTGAGAGAGGAAAGAGCATGGAAGTCATGGGTGAGAGGTTCTTAACAGCCCGGCCTGGAAGTAGCACTTATCACTTCTACCCACATTTCATTGGCCAACACTCAGTTGTTTAATCACCCTAATGTCAGAGAGGCTAGGAAATGCAGTCTAGCTATTAATCTAAAAGGAAAGGGAAATGTGACTGGTGAACTGCTGGTGTCAGCCACCCCAAGCAGGTCCTGCAACTGTCTTGAGCTTCCTCCACCCAGTCTACAGTTCTTCCCAGGACCTCTGTTTCTGGATGTGAATGTCTCCTAGTTAGCTACTACTCTCACCCTTCTCTCCTGCTCTCCTTGGTACGCTAGCCTTCATTATCTGAGTTCTCTATTGTTCCTAATCTCCATTTTTCCTTGACTTTTACTCCTGGGGTTATGTAAAAGAAACGGGGAAAAAGGAAACATTAGCTGTTAGTTATCCAGGTGAAAGAGCACTTGATTGGAGAGATGGTTAGTTATAGAAAAAAGGAAGTTGTTCTTTTGGAATCATCTAGCATCCTGCTCCCAGCTGTAATCAATTCCCATGTTTCTCCCAATGGCCCAGATGATAGAATATTAGAACTGAAAGGCCCTCAGAAAGAACTAACACCGAGGAAAGAAGATGCCACTGTTATTAATATGGAAACTTAAGCAACAACCCTGGGACTCTCAATTAAAAAAGTGAGATAATGCCTCACATTAGGTTGTCATAAAGATTAAACATGATAATGTTAGCCAAAACTCTCTGGCCCAATGCCTGGAACATAGTAGGTTCTCAATCAATGCTAGTTGGCTTTGAATCCGAGTCAAGTTTAATGTTGTCATTTTATAGAATGTTTTGTGCCCCCAACCACATGAGATTAATTTGGTGCACAGGTCTCTTAGGGCTCCCTGGCATAATTCCAATATGGGAGGGGGAGTCCCTACACATGCAACACCAAGAAATTCTCAGACACCGGCAGAATTCAACTCAATTCTGATACTCTCTACCTGGAGATAGCACCAGGTTACACAGGTTAAAGGTTCAGTCTTGCAAAACTGCCCTCCCCACCCCCAATCCCCACCCCAGTTCAAAAGCCAGATTGCAAACCTCAGGCTCTTACCTGCCTTTCTGACTGACTGGCTATAGTTCAGGGGTACCAGTGACCTCCTCCTTAAGTTTGATTTATTTGCTAGAGCACCTTATAGAAAGCAGGGAAACACTAACATTTATTATTTTATTAAAGTATATGATAAAAAGGATACGAATCAACAGCCAGATGAAGAGATACAGCAAGGTTCTAAACAGAAGAGCTTCTGATGTCATGAAGTTTGGGGCCCCACTTACTGGCACCTGGAAGCATTCTTGATTCCACAAGCACAGAAGCTCTTTGAAAAAGGACCCGAAAACTGTTCTCTTGGGTTTTCATGGAGACTTCATTATATATTCACGACTGGTTAAGTCACTGGTCATTGCCAATTAATTAAACCTCTAGCCCCTCTTTCCTCCCCAGAGATCAGGAGGTGGCACTGAAAATTCTGACCCTCTAATCAGAGTTGTCTCCACTGGCAACCAGCCCCCATCCTCAGGCACTCCCCCCACCAACCCAGTCACCTCATTCACATAACAAAAGGCACATTTATCACTCTCAAAATTCAGGAAATTCCAAAGGCTTTGGGAGCTGTGAGCCAGGAACTGTGAACAGACCAAATATATGTGAGAAATACATATATTGGTCATCTAAATGAGCAAATGTGTTTTTCTTATAAATCACAATATCACAACAAGCGAGAATTTGATCTGTTAAATGACCCAAGTGCTGTACCAGGAAGCCACAGTCACCTGAAAAGATCCAGGAGCTGCCTGCTGGGATTGAGAGCAAAGGCTGGGTCCAGTAAGCTGCTTTCACATACCTTCTATTATACTAGAGCTAGCAGCAAGCCTGGGTCTCCCCCTACCCGACTCTTCCTCCCTTTCCCATCATTCCCTCTATGCAGCAGACTCAAAGCCAGGGAAGCTCTCCCTAAGGAGCATCAAAATCCCATCATGAAACCCACCCCAGTCACAAATAAATTCTCATTTACATTTCCTTGCCCTGTGACTTTGGACATTTAATAAATGGTAGCTATTATTTTTATTATTGAGTTCATTATTATTTCCAGAGCACACTGATGTTACCACCCTCTGATGGTCTTCACCTCCTCCTGAAAACCATCCTGCCCACTACCAAGACCCAAAAATGTATTGTTTTATATGAGAAAGGCAAGTGCATTAACACTTGATGCTCCTGAGCCTGGGATCCACCCAAACTTACTACACATACTCTCAAACTGGTCCTTGAGGCATGTAAAGATGATTTACCACAAGGATGAACTATCTGTCATGACAGAGTTCTCTGGTGTCCTGATGATGTGTGCAGTGAGATTGTGGACTAGGGGAAAGGAGCCTGAAAGACAATGGTAAGGTTATTGGCGCTTGCCCTGGGATTTACGAAGTTCTAAGAGATGGGAAGGAAGAGAGACATCATGGAACCCAGGCCCACGAGCCCAGTGCTGCCTGCAATGACAATTCTGAAACATGAGGACACAGTGCTATACAGCTTCTGCACCAGGGGGCTCCAGGACGCATGACCTATGGCAGCACAGGGAAGGGGTCTGTGCTCTTTACGCCTAGTCCTTGATCCAGTCAACAACACGAGCTCTGTCATGTGTTCCCAAGGTCCTTATCACTCATTTTCACCACCCCAGAAAAGATGCAACTGATTTTTCTTTCAATTCCCATAGCATTTTTACCCACCTCTATTACCATGAACAATCCAATATATTGTAACTATGACTTTCTTGTCTTTATCCCCAGCAGGGTGAGGAATCATGTCTTATTCCTCATCTGGGGTGAATAGGTGTTCAATAAATGTTTGTAGACTGACAACGGGCTTCTTTGGCCAGATACCTATGTGCTCCTGACACCCGACTTTCACTTGACATTGGATCCCATCTCTCTGCGGACCTGACTCCCAGGCATGCTCCGTCTTGTCTGGCCCAGGCTTGTTGTTGAGGAAGCATGGAGCCCCATCTAAGGTCAGGATTTTGCTGTGCTCCTGAAGTCCGGGAAGTGCCCTCCCTCATCACAATTGGCCTTACCACCTCCACATTTGAGAGCTGCTCCAGCAGGCTGGGGCTCTCCCTGCACTTCTTCTCCTCAGAGCCCGGACCCAGGCAGCAAGGTCTCATGGGATAGGCACAGGTTTGACAGTGAGAGTCTATCCCGTTGGGAATAATGCCATTTGTTGTAAATCAGCCACCATCACCACTCCTCAGCTTCTTCCACTATAAATGGATGAAATGATACCAACCTCAGAGCAGAAATGAGAATGAAGGTAGAGGTGAAGGCACCTTGAAACAGGGTATTTGTTCAGTCAGCTCTGCCTTTGTCCACAGTAGAAAGCCAAAAGCATTTAGACATTTCAGTCACACCAGTGTTTGGATAAGGTGCCTCCATGAGACCCTCCATCCCTGGTGGACACCACCCTCCGGGTAAGAGGGCTGCTAGCGGTGTGCCTCCCGCATCGACACTCAGACTGCAGAAATCCTCACAAGTGGACAATGCAGGCGGAAAAGGAAGGTGTAGGCATTTCTTAGGTATTGTCAAACAAGTGGATCAGCAAAATAGGAAGTGGCAGAGAGCAGAGACTGTCTGTGTTATTTCAAGCTTGTGATCACATCTCACATGCTCTGCTGAGCCAGTGAACAAAGCAGCCCTCAGAAAACTGGTGCTTGGTGTGGGCAGTACTCAGCCAAACTGCCAGCAGCCCTCGATCTGCTCTGTGTGCTCACCAGTGCATCTGACCTCCCCCGTGGCAGCCTCAGTGTCCTTGGGGCTCTTGTGGCATGTCATTTCAATTCAACATTTATCGAACACTTATCAAGGCCAAGCATTACACTGACCCTTTGAGAGCCACAGAAAAGAAAAACCCACCACCCCTGCACACAATGACCTCCCAGTCCTGAGCTATAGTTGAGAGTTTTCTTAACCAACACTTCTAGCAGGTGACTCTCTGGCTCAAGAACTTACAATTGTTTCCTATTGTTTTGGATCAAATACAGACACTGTCCTGACTTTTAAGTACCTACCTCCACCCTAAGTCTACCTCCTCTTGCTCACTATAGCATAAATCCTCCATTCCTGTAAGTAAAATGTCCTAATTGTGCCCGTTCTTCCTGTCTTCTCCAGTCATGCTGTAACTTTTTGTTATCTAAACCTTTCAAGACCTAGCTCAAATTCCATGAACCTCTATATAATCTTTCTTTTCTAAACTCCAGTTCGCTGATATCAAGCCATAGTCTAGCACTAAATTATTCCTTAATTGCTTCACACAGCCTCTCTCTCTCTCTCTGTCTCTCTCTCTCTCTCACTAGATTATAAGGTCCTGAAGGGCAGAGGCTATTCAATTAAGCTCAATTCAACAAATATTTTTGAACACCTACCATTATCCCCTGCCTCTATCTGTTGATGCCTTGACTGACAGGCTCATCCATGCTCTGGGCTACTCCAGGCAAATGAACAGCTTTCATGATAAAGAGTTTAAGCCACAACCTTATGCAAATCTCAGCACTGTGACTTTCCCTTCATGATTTCAGGGCATCCTGAAATAAGACGGAACTACAACCCATCCTCAAAGCCACCTTGAGAAATAGGAAACCACTTGTTCTCCCCTTTTAAGGCCAAGCATCTTGAGGGTCACACCTGAACACAGCAGTAAGCAGGTGTGGGAATGCCCACTTCATCCAGCCAGGAGAAAGTACAACCCCAGTGGCTGGGTCTACTGCTGGGCACGAGGGTTAGCCCCGGATGGGGGGTGGCAACCTTTTATAGGCAGACTGTTTCTGCTCTCTTACCCTGCCTTGAAGTTACTGCAGACTCACCCTATTTTTCCAAGACAGATGCCTGCCCAGGAACTACCTATGTATTAGTCCCCTGCCTCTGTTCTCAATACCTTACCCCCAATCCTTCCTGCTGCAGGGAGAAGTGCCTGGATAAAGGAAGGCCTGCTGGAGTCCCAGGCTGCTTACCTTTTTGCATGTTTGACTACTGCCATCTAGTGGCCATGTGGCATAACACATCCCCCAACACACCCCTTCCCCCCCTTCTTTTTGAGAGGACAGAAAAGAGCTCTCCTTTTCAACACCAAAAAGTCCTAAAAACCGTGGTCAAAGACTTCCAGGAGTTTCAGTATTCTCAGGAAATTACCTGAATGCCTGCCAACCTGTCGAAGTTAGGATCAGTGCCCTTCCTTCAGCCTAGGCATGAAGTCTTTCTCTAAGCAGATGAGTTGCAAGAAAGGGAGAGGAAAGCAGGGATAGAAGAGGGGGAAAGAGGCAGAAAGGGGACAGAAGAGGAAAAGAGAGGTGGAGTGAGGTCAGGGAGTAACTGCAAACCCAGGGACTGTGGCCACAGAGAGAAATTGAGATAAACATTAAACTAAAGAGGGGCATGGGCCAGAAATGACCCAGCCCTCAGAGCAGTAAAATTAGGGCAAGATCTGAGCCTAGGAACTTGAAGTGGGAAGACAGCACAGATGCCCTGAGAATTGTTCCTTCATCTTCACTTCCACGAAGTACAGCCTCCCTGGCTTCACGGCTGATGCTCACCCTGCCCCTGAGGTATACAGGCACCCCCTCTTTGCTAGTGATGCCCCAGCCTCCCTGCCTTCACCCTCCATCTTTCCGTCATCAAAGCCCCTCTCAGTGGACTAGGCATCCACCTGGGCTCAGAGCATGGCAGACAGAACCCCGGCAGCCCAAATCCTCAGCCAACGTCCCTTCCCCTCATGCCTGCATCTCAAAACTCTTCTTTCCCCACCCCTGTCTTCAAGGCTCCTAGCTCCTCCATTTGGAAGAAATATCTTCCTGCTGGAAGAAAGGAAAAGAAAAATACAGCCAGGCAGGGGGGTATCCTTTGACTCATCTCCTGAGACAGTCTGCCAGTCCCCATGCCCTACCTGGGAGGCCACTACCTTCAATGAGACCCATTGAGGGGATGAGGAAGGCTATTAAGCAAATTCATTATTGACTATTTCACATTAGATTCCATTTTTTTCCCTTTGATGCCAACACAACTAATAAAAATGCACTTTATCTTCTTGGATTTATGGGCTCGTAAAGCTGCTTTCATGTACCTCAGGGAATTGGGATTAAAGGAGAATTAAACATCTCCAGTGCAAAGCCTGCTCAGGTGAGGGAGTGGGGGAGGGAACTGAGGGGGTGGGGGAGAAGGGAAGGAGTGATTCAAGGACAAGAAATAAACTGAAGTAAAAACCTGGCAAAAATATGGCTTTAATATATTGTAAAAGAATAAAAACCTCATAAAAAGTTATCACCAGACATGAGGAGTTCGTAATGTCGTCCATTGTGGATTCTGGGAGGAACTTTCTGGGAGATGAGAGTCATTAAGTTAAGAGTGAGCCGGCTGCCGGTGGGTGGGGAGAGGCAGGATGGAGGTTGGATGAAGCTGTACACAGGGGCCAGGCAGCTAGGGAAGCTGCCAGTCCAGAAACAATGGGGGCCGGCAGCATGTGGGTCCTGAGACAGAGTACAGGCACTTCCCACAGGGGTCAGGGGAGATGGCTAGACCCAAGGTTTAGAGAGGAGGGAGCTAGTCCTGGCTTTTGCTAACCAACATGAGACACCAAGTGAATCACCTAATTTCTCAGTTTCTTATTTTCTTCTGTCAACCAGGGACAAAAACCCCGGGCTACCTTCTTCCCAAAGTTACTGCAAGAGCCAAATAGAATCTGGCAGTCATGTGAAAGAGATTTCTTTGATTCAAACCAGAAATTTGGAAGCCATTCTCACCCTTTCTTTTCCTTCATCCCCAAATCCCAGCCATTACCAATCTCATCATTTCTACATTAAAAAATTCCCCCTTCTTTTCTCCATTTCCAGCCCCAGGTGCAAACCACTCTTATTTCTCACCCAGACTACTGCAATATCTTCCTTGTTAGAATCTTCTGAATTCATTCTCCACACGGTGGCTAGAACGATCTTGTAAAAATGTAAATCAGATTATGTCATCCCCTGCTTAAAACTCTTCAGGGGCTTCCCATTGAATTAAGGATAACATTCAGAATCCTTAACCTGGACTGAAAGGCCTAATCTAGCCAGGCCTCTGTTTTCAAACTCATTCCACCATAGTCAGGCTTTCTTTTTGTTCCTCTGCCACACTGACTCTGTCCTGCCTCTGGCCTTTTGCACACACCTTCATCTTTGTTTAGAGGGTGCCCCTCCATAACCCCACCCCCAACACTCTGCATGGTTAACTGCCTTTGTGCATTAATCTCAATTCAAGTGTCACTTTGACTTCCACAAAATGTAAGCCACCTCTGTTCTGTGTCTATACTTTCCCTACACTACAACAGATATGCAACCTACATCACAATTTGAGTTACATATTTACTTGTGTATTTAAATTTAATATCTGACTCTCCTACTAAATTCTAACTCTCCGAGGGCAAAGAGCATGTCTATTTGTTATTCATTACCACCCCCCACCCCCGGCCAGGACTTAGCACATAGACCAATGCACAGTCAGCCCTCAGTCAACATTCCCCGAGCAAAAGAAAAAGAACCTTAGATTACTGCTAAACAGAGGTTCATGGCTTCCTGTGTTGGAGTATAAGGAAAGAGAATCTGGGAGGAGGCCTGGAGGAGCCTTTGGGTAGTAGCCAGACAGGAGACAGAGAAGAGGAGTCTAGGAACCTCACAGACAGGTGGTCAAGACCCAATCATCTTTCCTCACACCCTTCTCATCTTTGCATTGCCACATGTGACTCATCACTGAATGTCGAATACCTATGACATGCAAGACTTTGCAAGCAATGAGGCTGGGAAATCCCAGCAGAATCTGACGCTGTCCCTGCCCTCTAAGAGCCAAAGTACTTATAGGAAGGGAACCAGGAACCCAGAAATGAGACACCGGACATCACTAAGCATCGGACACAGGCTTCTTGAATCCTAGAACCTTGCCCTGACTGCAGGGAGAGGCACACAGGCCTCACAGGTGGCCATCTTCAGTGAGTTCCTGATGGCTCTGAATCTAGTCCTCAGCTTTGCAGAGAAAATAATTTATTTACTGCCAGTGAGTAGGGCTGATGTATCCTAATCAAACTTACTAAAGACCCATTAAATAAAGCAGAATGCTGGTTTATATCCATTGGGGAAACACAATTTTGAATCCTCCCCTGGGATCAGGGTTTGCATGAATGTCCCCCCATATTTATAGTGGCACAGCCATATTGCACACTGAATCATTTTAAGAACCTGTAGCATGTCAAGCTTACATTTACCTCTTACCTTGGCCCTTTACTTAAGTTGTTTACAATATCTGAACTACTCTGCTGTACCCCTTCCTCCTTCCCCTTTTAGATAATCCCAGTCTCAGTTTCAATACCTCTCCGTCTCAAATCTTTTCTCTGACTTATAGACTATATTAGGTCTCCCTGATAAATGTTCCTTATCTTTCTGCCCATCATTAATCCAACAAATATTTATTTATATTTATTTGAACTACTATGTGCCAAGCCTCGTTGTGGACACTGGAGATGTGTCAATGAACAAAAGAGACAAAAATCCCTGAGATTTTGAAGAATAAATGTTATATGAATATACAGACAGACACAAGTGGATTGTAATCTCCCAATGTCTTGGGAATATTATTGTGCATTATATTTATTGGTATTCATTAAAATATTTCTTGTAGTCCTGCTCTGGGCTCAGGCACTTTGCTAAACTCTAAGGTGCTACTGGCATAATCAATACATATGGTCCCTGTCCTTAGTTACAGACAATGTAAGGAAAGCAATAAACACTAAAATAAAAACACAAACAGCAGGGGCTATGAAGAGAATGGAGGAATGTGTAGGAAAGAATAACAGGGGAAGGGTCTGGTTGGGATTATGTGGTCAGGGAAATTATATTTAGGATGAGATTAGAAGGATTATTAGATTAGAGGGATGAGAAGGAGACAGCCATGGGAACAGTGAGAGGAAGGACATTGTGGGCAGAGAGAACAGGATCTCTGCAAATGTCCTTAGCAGGAAACAGTTGGCACATGTGTGGGACTGGAAGAAGACAATTTGGCTGAAAATAGTGAGTGAGAAGAAATGAGGTTGGGAAGGTAGCCAGAGGCCAGCTTCTGGAGGGCCTTATGTGTCATGATAAAGATTTTTGTTTTTATCCTAAGTGCACTGGGAAGCCATTGAGATGTTTTAAGCAGTGGCTGGGTGGTTTTTTAGGGCAAATGTAGAAGTGGCGAAGCCAGTTAGAAGGCTTTTGAAGCAGGTAAAAGGTGACAATATTTGGAGTGGGGTGACGGTGTTGGAGATGAGATACTGAGTGAACCCACATGCTTTGGGACTACCTAGGATGTAGAAATTTTACTGTCTTACTAAGTGAACATAGAACACAGAAGACTCAACAAGTCTTATTTCCCTGGAGCATATCAATGTAGATGCCTATAATGGTTCTTCCTAATGTTCACCCTAGTTCATCTTGTAGTGTTTTATATTCATTTTCTTGGGCCAAAGAACTACCAGAAATCCAAAGTGCTTTCATAACTAGTATGTACGTTTTCCTTTTGTGTTGACTCCAGCTTTATTCTAAGTAGTTTTAGAATTTTTCAACAAATATCTTTGCATTTGAAGTCTCACTATTTTTATCATAATCCCTAAAGGTGTTATGTTTAAGTAGATGGAAGCACTGCTGCTCTGGGAGACCTTGGAAGCCAGAGGCCTGGGACAATGTTGCTTTGAAGAAGGGTTCAAAAGGAAGGAGAACAGATCGGATTCAGAAAGGAGACTAGGCTCCTGAAGTCAGCTGTGTCTCTGAGAGCTTGCTGATCTGAGACAAGAAGTACACCCACCTCTTAGAGGCAGGCAGAGCCCTGTCCTTCTTCTCATTCACCCAGCACCATTACTGAGGACCTACTATGTGCCGGGTGCTTTCTAGGTGCTAGCAATGTAATCATAAACGACAATGAAATCATCTTTTGGATGGAATGCTTTGAAAAGCTAAAAACCTGAGTATAAATAAGAGGTGTTGCTGCAGCAGCGTCAAGCATGAGGGAGGCAAGGATCATCTAAGGATTTCACACCAGGAACCCAGGTCTTCAGGGAGCGCCCGTCCATCAGCAACGGACTGTTCACTTAACGTGTCCTTGTCCCCCTTACAGACAGATCGTGGCTTTGAGGAAAATTTCTTGGCAATCAGCTCATGAGTGATTTATAAGTTTATGCTTCTGGGAGGCATCTCAATGTTGGGGCATGGATCTCAGTAATTAATCCTAGGAGGTCTCTAATGACAGAGGAGACTCTGCTGTGTGAAAGTTGCTTTAATACTAAACAGCTTGTGTTATCTAACAAATGAGAACATTTCACACTCAATAAACGTCACTTCTGATAAGTGCTACTAGCGGTCATAAATCTGACAAATAACACACAAGCAAGATCTCATCCACACTTGCCCTTTCCCTGCCCATCTTCTGAAGGGTGCTCTCACTCTGAGTTCTTTGGGGAAGGGCAGAGCCAGAGCCCACCTCTGCTCTCATGGTAACCATGGAGCTTTAGGGGTGGGGGCAGGACTCACAGGCGGCCCCTCCTTCTGCCAATAGCATAGCACCTGCATCTAGCAGAAGCTTTGCAGTTGCCTGGCAAATTTGGGTCATTTTCAGTGCAAAAGTGGATAATTCATACAGATAAATAGAACAAAACAAAACAAAATGAAAATCTCCTGCCCCTGCTTTCTTCTCAGTTCACTTATTCAGGACACATCAGAGACTGGGGAGTTGGCTGAAATGATAAAAATCACCCCCAGCTCATCATCAAAAAACATTTAAGTGATTAAATGTGTTTTACTGAATCAAGGAAACTGCAAAGATCCAATCTTTCCCCTCTGGGCTAACAGGGGATCTATCCTACTTGCTAAATAGAGAAGATTTTTATCTTGTACATCACTGCCTCTCGATTATATGAATGGGCCCAGATGACCATGGCAGGACAGAGGCTTCTGGGTTTTATCACTCTGGGATGAAGGCAGCAACCAAACTAAACGAAAACACAAAAAGAATTGCTGAAAGAGAAAGGTCCTGTATGATTCCAACTCCATGACAATCTAAGAAAGGCTCCAAAACTATGGAGACAGTAAAAGGATTAGTGGTTGCCAGGGGATGGGTAGGGAGGGATGAATGGGTGAAGCATAGGGGTTTTTAGGGCCAGTGAAACTGTTCTGTATAATACTGTAATGGTGGATACTTATCATTATATATTTGTCAAAACTTATAGAATCCACAACTCAAAGAATGAACCCTAGTGTAAACTATGGACTTTAATTATTAATAATGTATCAATATTGGCTCTTCAATGGTAGCAAATGTACCCCACTAATGCAAGGTGTTGATAATAAGGGAAATTGGGGGGTGGGCAAGGGTATATATGGAAACTCTCTGTACTTTCTGCTCAATTTTTCTGCAAACCAAAAATTGCTCTGAAAAGTACATTATATTAATTTAAAGGTGAGAGAGAGAGATTATATGGCTCTTGGCCTCAGGACCACAAGATTTCTTGAATGTACTTATGATGTTCACTGTTAGGGAGCATGGTCCTCAATGAGCACAGGACATCATGGGCATACCAGGCTACTATGTCAACATAATGGGGGTGGGGGCAGATGGCTCACTTACTGACCACTTTCTCCATTTTCTCTTTCCACTTGTGCCTCTTCACATCTTACATGTTGCATACCCCCACTAGAGTGTGAGCTCTATGAAAACAAAATAGACTTGGTCTATTTTGTTATTTGCTGTATCATTAATGTCTGAAACTCTGCCTGGGACATAGTAGACACTCAGTAAATAATTATAGAATTAACAAGTAAGTCAATATAACCACATGTCTACCTATTCACCAACTATCTCTCAAGTTGCTCTGATACATTATCCCAGGAGTTGTGGAGGAAGTGCGTATTATAAAACACAGTCTCTATATTTAAGGGACTTAGAATCTATTGGAAAGAGGTCATCTGATTCTAAATTATAGTTCTAGGCAATAGATGGCAATCATTCTTGGGGTCACAGTCTAGTACTATCTGCCTGATGTCCTGATATACCTCTGACTGCCAGTGCCTGGCAAATGGGGGTCCCCACAAAAGATTGTAACTCCCCATTCTAAAATTGCCTACCAACAAATGATTATTAAACCCTGTTTTCATGGCAGAATCCCACCATATTGGTCCCACCCTAGATAAATAAAAATAATGGCAATTTATTTTTAATTGCACAGAATCTTACAGGTTACAAGTATAAGGTACTTTCATATATATAATATAATATAATATAATATAATATAATATAATATATTTACTATATGTCTCTATATTACATATAATATATTATATACTACTATATTTTATGAATTCCCAACCCTGGATTTTCAGACTGATAGGAAATTACCTATTTGGAATCTAGAACTATTTCAGGAGGGGAAGAAGCACTAAGAATGTCAGGCACTGTGCTGAGAGTCCTTCATATGGCTCTGTCATGTGTCCCTCACAATGGGAGGCTAGAAGGGAGGTGTTATCTCCAAGCTGCTGAAGGGGAACTAAAGCTCTGAGGAATTAAGACACATTGAGCTAATAAGCAGCAAGGCTGGGATTAAAATTCAGGTCACTCTGATTTCAAAGATCAGATTCTTTCCAGAGACTGATGTATTATTGGCTCTGATCTAACTGAGCTAATGGCTCTAAAATCTAGAGGTTCTAGGACTTCTTCTAAGAAAGGGGGATTAGAATTTGAATTGTATACCAAAGGCCAGTTCAATAGAATAGTCATGCTTCTATTTCCTTTCTAAGTGATAAGATGTCCCCAATATCATCCAAGACTGCCCTTAAGTGCTGAGTGTGCACTAGCACTTTAAATGCATTCTCTCATTTAATTTTCATAACAGTTATATGATCTTGATAGTATTACTATTTCTATTTTACAGATGAATTAACTGAGACTTAGAAAAGCTAAGTAACTTGTCTAATTTCATACAGTTTAGGAGAGGCTGAGCCATCATTTAACCCAAATTCTTTGACTTCGTCACCTAAATGCTAGAGCCTCTAAAGGGAATGGTTTTTCTCAAGGTCTCACTTTACACGAGTTGGTATTAGTTTTATTCTTATGTTTAGTATTAGTATAGTTTTAGTCTGAATTAGTCAGCTCAGACTGCTGTAACAAACACATAAACAAAATATTTTCTCCCAGTTCTGAAGGCTGGAAGTCTGAGATCAGAGTTCCAGTATGGTTGAATTCCATCCATGCTACAGACTAAAGGTCTTCCTCCAAAATTCACATGTTTAATCCCTAATCCCCAATGTGATATGTGGAGATGGGGCCTTTGGAAGGTAAACAGGTCAGGGAGGTAGAGCCCTCATGATTGGATTAGTTCCTTTGTAAGAAAAAACACAAGAGAGCTTGTTTCCTTTTTCTCTGTTCTCTGCCATGTAAAGATTCAAGAAGATGGTCATCTGTGAATCAGCAACTGGGTCCTCACCACAGAGAAATCACATCTGTCAGCACCTTGACCTCAGACTTCTAGCATTCAAACTGTGATAAATAAATTTCTATTATTTAAGCCATACACACAGGAGGTGTATGTTATTTTTGTCATAGTAGCCCAAAGGGACCTCACCTTTGACCTCATTGAAATTTAATCACCTCCCAAAGGTCCCACCTCCAAATACTTTGAAATTAAGGGTACAACATGTGAATTTTGAGGGGGCACAGTTTGTTCCATAGCACCTACCCTTGGCTTAATCTCAGTAACCCTTGCTGCAAAACCAGGTCATTTTTTTCCAGCCCTTTTTTTTCTTTTTCTTTCTTTCTTTCTTTGTTCTTTTTTTTTTTTTTTTTTTTTTTTGGTGGAGCCAAGAATGGTTGACTTAAATGGTTATTTAAGTCAGGCTCAGTGTTGCACTGAGCCAGACCTGGATCCTGACTCATTAGGCATTTACAGTCTTAGAAGAATCAACTCAGATTATTAATGGGGGAGACTATTGCCTTTTATTTCTTTCCTCCTTAATTCTAAAAGGGAAGAGTAACAAGTTAGCTTCTATTGTTGGAATAACAACAAGGGCATTTTCTGACAGTCAGTTCACAAGGAAATTTGTCTTGTAATTGGAGCTTCAGAGGCTCACTCAGCATTGATGGCATCCATGGTATAAATTATCCTCCTCTCTACATTTACAAATGTTATTGTAATTATCGCAGCTAAAATGAATACAGCCTAGCCAACTTCTTCATTTAAAATTTAGAAGTAACAGAGTATCCCTAACCCCAGGGACAGACCAGGCCCCAGTGCCCTGCAGTCTCACAGTGAGTAATACACCACTGTACATATACACCGTCCCTTCTTTATCCATTCATCTGTTGCTAGACATCTGGGCACAACAGTGCAGTGGGGCTAGCCCATCCAGCGCAGTGTCAATATAAGCTTGGTGACAGGCTTCTCCATGAAACTGCACAGGCACCTTTCCCTACCCCTCAAGCCAGTGGTTTCTGTACTGACTTCTGGCTCCTCCAGACTTCCCTCAATGCAGAACATGCCTCCACCCATCTTCTGCCTTCCCTCCACAAAGGACTACAAAGGACCTGCAATGCAGCAACTTGCTATCTCTCCAGTCCCAGAACTTTGGCTCCATCAACACCTTCAGAACTGCCAGTTCCTTCATTTCTTCACAGTGCCACTGATCCCAAAGGGAACCAAGGTCCTGTAGCACCAGGAGCAGGTCTATCCTGCCAACTGAGGATTCTGGCTTAGTTGCTCCTGGGCTTCAGCAATGGTCTGGCAAAGAATCCAGTGCTGACAATGTGTAACAAGAAATTCTCCTGAAGGAATGGCTAAAATTAACAACTCAGGAAACAACAGATGTTGGTGAGGATGCAGAAAAAGGGGAACCCTCTTACATTGTTGGTGGGAATGCAAACTGGGACAATCACTCCTCAAAACAGTACGGATTTTCCTCAAAAAGTTAAAGATAGAGCTACCCTATGACCCAGCAATTGTACTACTAGGAATTTATCCAAAGCATACAAACAATAGTGATCCGAAGGGGCATATGCACCACAATGTTTATAGCACCAATGTCACAGTAGCCAAAATATGGAAAGAGCCCAGATTCCATAAACAGATGAATGGATAAAGAAGAGGTGGCATATATGCAATGAAATATTACTCAGCCATCAAAAAGAATGAAATCTTGCCATTTGCAGTGACGTTGATAGAACTAGAGGGTATTATGCTAAGAGAAATAAGCCAGAGAAAGACAAATACCATATGATTTCACTCATATGTAGAATTTAAGAATCAAACCATGAATTAGGGGAAGGGAAGGGAAAATAAAATAAAATAAAAACAGAGAGAGAGGCAAACCATAAGTGACTCTTAACACTAGGAAACAAACTGAGGGCTGCTGGAGGGGAGGTGGGTCGGGGGTGGGAGTAATTGGGTGATGGGCATTAAGGAGGGCACCTGCTGTAATGAGCATGGGGTGTTATATTCAACTTATAAATCACTAAATTCTACCTCTGAAACTAATATTACTCTAAATGTTAACTAAATTGAATTTAAATTAAAAAAATTAAAGAAAAAAGAAATTCTCTTAAAGGAAAGACAAGTGACCAAAAAACCATTTTTTGCAATCCTAGGAGTAGAGTCTGCTGGCCCTGAGGCAGGCAGACAGACAGGCAGACAAGCTGGAGTTCTCATCCTAGAATGGTAGTATTCGAAAGAAACCCAAAGATTATCTTGTCTAACCTTTGCCTCACACAGAGAAGAAATCTCAGGAAAGAAGAGGTCACGAAGTGATAGGTTGTATAGTTAAACAGAGAAATGCCCAGCTGTCTCAAGCCTATGGCCAGGGTACTTCCCCCAAAATTTGAAGAGCCACAGAGACCAGGCCAGGCAGGGAGAGGCTATGCCTGCACACATAGATATGCAGCCTCCTGGGCCACACAGGAGCTGAAGTTCCCTGCATCGAGCTCCATATGCTTCCCTAACCTCTCGCACGAGAGATTTTTTTTTTTTTTTCATCCTTCCTCCTTCCTTCTTGCTTTCAAGTGAAAAGCTGAAATCTGGGTTGAGAATTAGCTTCCCTGGACTTTCCTCGGGAGATGAAATTACTTTCAGATTTGGCTCTCTTTAGTAGAACTGACCCTTTCACTAACGCTTTTAGCATAAGGCTTGGGAGGTGCGAGAGAAAAAGCAAGAAGGTGGGTCTTTCCAGAGGCCATTACCTCTCTCCCTCTCTGCTTCTTTCTCCCTCTTTCTCTGTCTCTGTCTCACTCTCTCTGTTTTCAAATGGGCCTGATTTGGCTTCATAGCACCCTCTAATCCATTTCAAAGAGCTTTAAGCCCCACACAGACAGCAATGAAGTTCTTACTAACAAATGCCATTCTAGCTCCATTGTTCATCTTTGAAGGGATGGAAGCCCTTCCTGTAAATTCCAGGCTATTGTGCTGTCTGAGTCTTGTTATGTAAAATCCTGGGTTTGTTAACAGTTTTAGTACCCTGTGCAGTTAAAGCCTGGACCATGGAATGAAGATGGGCAATGATAAGCCCTGGGCAGGGGCGAATTGAAAATGAAAGCATATTAGACTAAGAGAGTCAGGAAGAATATTAAAAAAAAAAAAAAAAATCTGCATAAATTGGGGCAGTGCTGCTCTACCAGGAATGTTATTATTTACCAAAGTAACATTTACCGAAGTAAAATTCCCATATGTGAATTTTGGTGCTGGCTAACGTTATCACCCAGCAGCCTTCTTTCTCAAAAGGGCCACAGAGTAAACAGAGCTCACATTACTGAGCACGTACTGTGCGGCAAGAACTGCTGAGCGCTTTACACGCGGTATCTCCTTCAGTTTTTATAGCAACGCTATCCTGAATGGTAGGGCTCTAATGTCCTGTTATACAGATGAGTTAACTGAGGCTTTGGGATTTTAAGAAACTAGGTTTGGCTCACAGAGCCAACAAGTGGTAGGTCTCAGCTTTGAGAACCCAGTTATCCTGACAAAATGAGCTAACCCCTGACTCTATAAGCTTTTTCTATATAAATCTTCAGCTCCCGTGCCTGGAGAAAAGGCTGAGGAAGGTGCTCTGGACTTAGGATGGGTAGTACATGCCAAAATGAAGAAGCGAATAAAAAGAGATGCTCTATTTTGTCATTCCATCTCAAGCTCTGGGCTCGAGTACCAGCTCCTTCCTCTCTACAAAACAGTTTCCATATATGTAAATGAAAGGGTCTGGTAGGAGGCTCTCCCTCCCCCCACTCGTAGTTTCTATTTCTGGTCAGTGAAGGAGTAATATAAAAATAATATTTAAGCAGGAGCATGGGGCTGGCCATATCTTCACTGCTACCCCAGTCCACTTCATTCAGCTACATAAAGTGAATAAGAACTCCACACGAAAATGAGCAAGGCGGAACATAGTTTCTCATACTTCACATATTTAAAAATATAAAAGTGTAGAAAGCTTTCAGTAACAAGGTTTCTTTTTTTTTTAATACTTATTTTTGATTAATTCCATGTATTCCCAGCAGCAGTAGTACAATATCATTCAAAATGCAGATGGGAGGACACAGAAAGGAAAGTATGAAGGAGGAGCTCATGTCTCAGGAGTCTGATGACTCCAACTTTGTTCTCATAGTTCCTCTGATGTCAGAGAAGCTCTGGTGTGTGTGTGAATAGCTGGCAAAACAAAATTACCCACCCAGGACCTCTTAACTTTCTAGGTATGTAATCTTACTAATCTCACAGGATCTATACCTCGCTGGTTTACATGGAATAGGGGCAGCTAGACAAAATAGCTGTCATGTTGGCTTTATAATGACACACAAACTGGACAACAGAGCTCTCCAGCAGACAGGTCACAAAGGACTTCTTTGCTCAGTGCCTCCAAGGAGCCCTTGGAAGTTTTGATAACCTGATTTCCCATCTCATGAGCTGAATGTTTGAAATTGGGTTTAGGGAGGTAAATGGAAATCTGTGATCTCTAAATGGATGTCTGCATTTTAAGGCAATGTTTCCCACCTGAGATGATTGAAATCATGAGCATTTGTCTTGGTTGTCATGGAATCATGGTCTGTTGATTTTGCCAACAGAGTAGATAAGCCTCTTTCGTCATGTATAATGAAGGCACCATAATCCACCACCCTTGGAGGTGTAGAGTCTCGAAGTGCTGAAGCAGAGATACAATGTTAGGGAAAGACTTAACTGGAGCTGCAGAGAGCTGAGGGCTCTAGAGTAAAGAGGGAAATGGAGTGAACACACTGGATATATCACAGCATAATTATAGTTTCATTGAGATTCATTCATTTGTTTTTCGTTCATTCATTGATTCTCTGACTCAGCACTACTATTCTGTGTCAGTCACTGTGAAATGGTCTGAGGCCACAGCAGAGAATGATAGGTACCATCAACCCATGCCCTCATAAAAGCTCACAGTTTGGGCACGGGTACAGAGAAAGAGGGAATTGACAGGCAGACAACTGAGTCTGTTGTGATGACTGGGGAAGGAGAAATGGAGGGTGTGTGGATTCTACCTGACCCTGAGAGAATTGTTGTCAAGAAGACACAATCCCACTCTGCCACTGCAGCTCCCCCAGGCCCCTCAGTTTATTTCTCCAATATCTCTTGACCATACCTTCTGTTCTTTTACCTCTCACTTACTCTTCCCCAGAGCACCCTACCTGCTTTCTCTTCCTCAAACATCTCAGGCTCTCTGACACTCAGAGCCTTTGCACTTATTATTACTCTGCCTGGAACACACTCCCCAGACAAGCTGAGTGGTTTGCCCCTCATCTTCTCCAGACCTTGACACAAATACCATCTCATGAAACCTCCCTGGCCACTCTACTTAAATTGCCAAACACCCACTCCCTATTTTCTTTCTTTAACTTTTCTCATTGGTACCTTTCACCCTCTGCCATGTGTATGCATTGACCTACTTATCTTGTTGGCAATTTACCTACCCCTCCTAAGCGTAAAGCTCTATGAGAGTAGGGATTTTGTCTGTTTACTGCTGAGTCCTTAGCACCTAGAACTGTATTTGGTAGGTACTCAATAACTATTTGAATGCAGAATAAATGTTGATTTAAGGAAAACTAAATAATAAGTAAGCATTATCCTTGCAAAGAGACTGAGGGGTGTCAAGGTGGAGGTGAAGGAATGTGGAGGTGGAGGAGAATAGGCAGAGGGAATAATAAGGGCCAAGGTCTGGAGGCAGAGAAAGTGTGGCACATGTGAGAACGTGCTCTGCTCTGACTGGCTGAAAGGCAGAGCTGGCCAAAGTAGAAAAGCTTGAGGCAAGAAATGAGGCATAAATTTGAACTGAGGCCAGATTGGTACCTTATTATGGAACTTGGACTTAATCCTTTAGTAAATGGGCAAATATTGAGGATGTGTTATTTTATCATATATTTTATACATATATTATTTTATTAAAATATTCTGACTATAAACATAAAATTATCAGTTTTATGTCACGGGAAGATCACTTTGGATACACATGACAAGTGAACTAAAGTAGGGCATGAAGGGCAGGGAGGCTAATTAGGAGGCCATTGCAAGACAAGATGGCCGCATAGACTAGGGTGGTGTCAGAAATATAGCGACATAAATCTGGGTTCAAGAGACATTCAGGACACAGAACTGATAAGCCTAAATGACATATTGGCTATGAAGTGTGAGGCATGGGGAGGAGCCTACATTCTATCATGGACCTTGGGTTAGATAGCAATGGTATTCATTGAGCCAAGTCAGAAGAAGAAACACCGACACCTGACAGAGTTGGTGTTAAAGTCGCAGTGTAGCATTCCAGTGGAGATGGCTGGTAGAAGTCTGTCACTGTGGTGAACAGTTCAAGGAGTGAGTTATAGGGTGGAAATATTTGAGAATCAGTATGTACACGAGGAATGAAGTCCTGAGAATAAGTAAGACCATCCAGGGAGCAAAGGACTCACCCTAACCCTTAGGCTTGGGCCTGAGGGATGGTTTCCCAGAGAACCACCAGAGAAAGCCACCAGTCAGGAATCACAGGGTTCTCAGAGTCAAGATATTTTCTTATGGTGGCAGAGTCTGGCACTGTTGGGTAACAAGCCAGAGTTGTAAAGAATGAAGAATTGAGGCAAGTTAAAAGTACTGGCCTTGACCTTGGAGAGACACAATCCTGACTTCAAATCTTCATCCTACTATTAATGCCCTTAATAGCACCATGTCCCAGGTTCCTTATGGAAAAGTAGGGATTATAATGCTTTCTTCCTATGGATACCATTTGACTTGAGTGAGAAAGTGGAAATACGAAGGTGCAGTGTCTGAGCCTTTGCAAGTTTACTCAGCAATTCATTAGTAAATATTTGCAGCACACAAATGAAGTGCCAGGTGCCACTGAGGCTGTGACGGTTGAACTGAACTGAATGGTTTCTGGCCAGGCTGATGACCCCAGAAAACACTGTGATGTGGGAAACGATTGGCCTTCACTTTCTGGACATTTTAGGGGTGGTGCTTTTGCTGCTCCTAGGCTCCATCAGTCTCCTTCCCAGGCCTCCCACAGTGCAGCAAAACTTATATTTTCCTCACCACCTCCTGTCCCAGGAGCCAAATTCTTTAATTTCTTGGCCTGACCCTACCTCCTTTTTTCAAAGCCATACTAACTAATGGAACGAACCGACTTATTATAATTTTGCCTTGTGAGGTCAGGGTGCGTGTGTGTGTGTTTTAATTTTATTCTGAGGACATAAATACCGTGAAGAAACACTCTGAGGCCAGCTTGGGAGTAGTAAAAAACTGCTGCCCCTGCTCAAAGTAGAACAGGAACTCAGCATTTCTCTGCACCCCAGCTTTTCAGGGAAGTGTGGGGCAGAGCTCATGAGTGAATTCTGTGAGGCCAGGGTTTTTGTTTGATGGATTCACTGCTGTTTACATAGTACCTTGTTTTAGGCATAGGGTACACACCCAAAGAATTCTTAAATCTCTGAATGTCTTATTCTTGTCAAGGCTTTGAAGAGTTGAAAACTCAAGTGGTTTACCTAGCAACCAAGGAGTGAGATAGCTGAGTCATCAGTACTGGGATCAAGAAGTCAGACAAAGGAGGTATTCTGAAAGGGGGCCCTGCAACCCTGACAAACACAGCTGCTTTTTACCTGTGGGCAATGTCTGTGTACCCAGGCTGAGCCAAGTGTAGGAAAGGCATACCAGCACCACAGAGCGTGTCATGATTGCCCATGATGTCCCCTCTCTACTTACTCTTCCTTGCTTCACTTAACAAACAAACAAAGGCTGTGACTGGAAAACAGTCTGTGAGCCCCCAGGTTGTGCTCTCTAACTTCCATTTACTTCTTAGGAGACAATATCATCACTCTCTCAGACCACTGAAAGCTTACTCTGGGAAGGACCAGGGGTTGGAGAACAGGACCAAGGTTGTCTTTCTGGTATACTGGATAAAAATTCAGTTCCACTACTGACCTGCTTTGGGGCCCAGAGCAGCCCACAACTGTCCTGGGCTTCAGTTTCTCAAATCTACAAAGGCAAAGGGTTGCTTTGAGAATTAACTAACATTGAATGTTGACAGTGAATATGAAGTCTGATGGCCGTAATGACATAGGGCTTCATCAATATGTGTACAGGTACTGTAGCTGTTAACTTTTGCAAAAATTACTTCATTGGTATTTGACTCTTTGTATGCTATAAAGCTGATAGAATATAGAATTCAAGGAAGCTGTATTTTTGTCTGACATATAACTGGTGTTCAATGAATATGTTGAAGGACTAAATGAATGAATAAATGAATGGATGGCCTCATAGTATTTTTCTAATTTTATCTCTTATTGCTCCCTTGCCCAGATTCTTCAATTAAGAAACATTGCTCCAGGGTGCCTGGGTGGCTCAGTGGGTTAAGCCGCTGCCTTCGGCTCAGGTCATGATCTCAGGGTCCTGGGATCGAGTCCCACATCGGGCTCTCTGCTCAGCAGGGAGCCTGCTTCCCTCTCTCTCTCTGCCTGCCTCTCTGTCTACTTGTGATCTCTGTCTGTTAAATAAATAAATAAAATCTTAAAAAAAAAAAAGAAACATTGCTCCATGTTCATATCTAGTTCAAGGCTGCCTCCATGATTACATTTCCCATGAACCAAAAAATAAATATCTAATATACTCTTATATTGTGTTCAGCACTTTTGGGGGTGTCCACAGGGAATAAAAAGAATAATAACACATGGTTCTATCCCAAAGAAATT
The DNA here is from genome assembly GCF_902655055.1 of Lutra lutra. Classification (NCBI taxonomy): domain Eukaryota; kingdom Metazoa; phylum Chordata; class Mammalia; order Carnivora; family Mustelidae; genus Lutra; species Lutra lutra. Next base: position 43,141,137 of record NC_062279.1, on the reverse strand, counting down.
ATAATTTGGTTGGGGTGAGAAATGTCAAGTGAATAAGACACACAGTAAATGTTAGAGGAGGAAAGGTAAGGTAAATGGGGTTTTTTTGAAGGTTGTGGTATTTGATCTGGGTCTGGAGAGACATATGGCCTGAGGCTCCCCAAGCAAATGTTACCTTAAAATGAGACTTTCTTTCTTTGGTCACCTAATTGTCCCTAAAATAGTTGAAGCCTGTCAGCTTTAAATATAAAGCTAAGTGGTACAATTTAGTGATAATACGCAGTTTGAATTTAGGAATTATGGCAGAGTCTACTTACTGCCTGCCCAATATCTATTTTTGCTTTTTTCTTTAGTGGTGAAAACACAGTTCTCTTTGATGGTGGCAATGCGCCTGAGTAAAGGTACTCAATTTTCCACACTTCCTCCCAGCAAGTGTGTCTATGTGGCATAGTTCTGGACAAATAGATAAGGCAGAAGTTACTGGCTGGAGCTTTTAAGTGGAGGTAATATTCAAAATAACTGACAACCAATTAAAAAAGCATACCTCATGTAAACTGCTGGTAAATATCGCTCTCCTATTTCCAAGAAAGTTCTGTAAAAGAAACAGTCTCAATAGCATGAGCTTTGCCACTTTAGTCTTTCTTTCTTTCTGCCTGGAACATGGTCCAACGTCTGAAGGTACAGCAGCCATTTTGCAATGACAAAGACAAAAGCTAAAGATGCTAATAAGTGATAGTGCAAGAAGAGAGAGAAGTCTGTGTCTTAAATGACCTTCAGCTGCACCTAAAAACTGCCTATTTCCAGAGCACATGTTGAATTTGATAAAGTAATCCCTTACCTCTTTAAGCAACTCTTAGTCACATTTTCTGTTGTTTCGCCTGACTGGAATTCTAACCGAAATAGACATCAGACGATGTTCAAATCTAAGAGTGTGATTGACTTTTAATCTGAATATTGTGAAAGGATTTGTGACTTACTTGGGCTTGGATGCTCAGCTCCCCAGTGCCTAGCTTGTCTCAATAAAAGTCATCTCAACACCTAGATGACCACAAAACAGAGGACCCAATAGGACCCAGCATACACCTAATCTATGTTGATACTGATACATTTTCTAAGTGCCACTGACAAGTGTGTAATCCTGTCCCAGCAAGACAAGGAAAGATGTCATTTCATTGGTGAGCTACAGGCTATCAGAATAAACCTCTTCTTTACTTTCAGGATGTGCCAAACCCTGCCTTGAACAGTGAGAAATTATAACTTTTAACTTTCTTCTTTGGTTAGAAACCTTGTTTTTTCTCTACTGGATCTTAAAAGGCCAGGAAGTAGCTTGTTTTGACTTTATTGTGTTTTGCTCATAGTTAGAGAGCTCTGAAAATGGAAAAGTTCAGGGGGCTGAGAAAACAAAAAAGGCACTTGACGGTCAGCAGCTAAAAGCATAGAAGCAGAGAAAGATTTAGGTTTCTGCATGGGACCTTAAGTAGAGCAGATTTAAAAGGTAGAAAGGACACTATGGGGGATTTGAGGAAAAAGCTGGGAAGATAAGGTACGTGCACTTGGATTCTGGGCTAAAAAGACTGGGTTTCATCACATAGTAATGGAAGAAAGACTCAGTTAAAATTACAGAATTCTCAGGTTTCAAAATGGTTTCACATATTTAAGGCCATATGATCACCACAACAATCACTGAGATATGTATAATAATGGTTTCTCTTATCTTTGTTTAAGGGAAAAGACCTAGAGAAACTTGACCAAAGACCCACAACTAGAAATAGTAGACTGAAACTTAAAACTGGGTTTTTAGCTTCTTAATTCAGTGTTCTTTCCACTCTACCCTGCTGAGAATGGGAAAGACATAATTTGTGTAACCATGCATTTATGCAGGCAGTAGGAGTAAGTGTGGAGGCAGTTGTGGCCAGAAAGGGTGATTTTGTAATAGTTTGGTGTTAGATAAAAGAAGTTGAAATAAACTTGTGTCAAGAATATGATACAAGAGGGGGTGCCTGGGTGGCTCAGTGCGTTAAAGCCTCTGCCTTTGGCTCAGGTCATGATCTCGGGGTCCTGGGATGGAGCCCCACATCGGGCTTTCTGCTCAGCAGGGAGCCTGCTTCCTCCCTCTCTCTGCCTGCCTCTCTGCCTACTTGTGATCTCTGTCTGTCAAATAAATAAATAAATAAATAAATAAATCTTTTTAAAAAATACTATACAAGAAGAGAGAGGGTTCAAGATGACAGTGTATGAAGATCTCACACACACCTTCTCTCAAAGACAGCAAATCTACAACCACATTTGGAACAACGTTCTCTGAAGTGGAGCTGGAAACTAGATGAACAGAATCTCCACAGCAAGGGGCAGCATCAGGATGAATAGAGGAAACAGAGATACTGTCTTGTCAAGGGAAAAAACACACCCACTCACAGCATTCCACAGTCAGGAGGGAGCTCAGTGGTACAGAACTTTTCCCTGAGGAGCAAGAGATTCCAGCTCTACATCAAGCACCCCAACCCTTAGATTCTGCATAGGAGAGGCAAGCCCCAAAACATTTGGCTCTGAAAAACAACAGGGAGTACATTGAAGAAAACTACAAAACTGTAGGGAAAGGAAAACCTGTTTGTTGAGTCTTGCACACAGACTCACTCCACCTGGAAACCAGCACAAAACACCAGATCAAAAGGTGTGTAGACCATAAGTGAAAGAGACTCACTTACTAGTCTTGGAGCACCTGCCTGAGAAGCAAGACATAGCTGGGACACCCCCTGGGGACTGAAACACTGATGGTAACCATTTTTGCTATGTTGTTCTGCCATGATGGGTCCAGTACTTATTGTTCTACTTAGGAATCCTCCCTCTAAACTGCTATCTACAAGGGTCGTGACAATGAGAGTCCCTACATTATGCACTTTGGCTGAGCCTTGCAGCTGACAAAATGATTATCCCACCCTTGAGAATATCCACAGTAGTTGTTGCCAGGCCTCACAGACAGGCCTCACAGACACAGACAGGGCTGGCCCCGACCCACTCACAAATCCACAGCAGTCACAGCCAGCTGGGCTTGGACCCAACCCCACTTACCAGTATGCCTGGAGCAGTCACAGCCAGGCCTGCCAGCCAGCCAGGCTAGGGACCTCCCCACTCACGAGTGCACCGAGCAGTAGCAGTCCCACCAGAAGAGGAGGGTGCATGCTGCCAACACAGGGTATACCGCTGGAGTACCTGGTTCTGGTGTCCAGAAGAAATTATGCTTCTGGGACCCACAGGGCATCTTTAACATAGACCGCTTTTTCAAGACTGGGAGACAGAGCCATACTTCATACATACATACATACATCATACTTAGAAACAAACAGACTCAAGCAAACTGAAGAGACAGAGGAATATGTTCCAAATGGAAGAACAAGACAAACACTCAGAAGAAGAACTAAACACAATGAAAATAAGCAATCTAGCCAATAAAGAGTTCAAAGCAACGGTTATAAAGATGTTTACTGAACTCAGGAGGAGAATGGATGGACACAGTGAGAACTTAAAGAGAAAACATAAGAAAGCACCAATTAGAGCTGAAGAATACAGTAACAAAAGTGAAAAATACACTGTAGGCAATAAGCAGAAGGTTTACTGATACAAAATCAGATCAGTGATATGGAAGACCAGGTAGTGGATAAAATTAAATAATTAGGAAAACTGAATAATTAGGAAAACTGAATAATTAGGAAAAAATTGGGGGAAAAAATGAAAATAGTTTAAGAAACCTCTGGGACAACATCAAGCATACTAACATTCATGTTATAGGGGTCCCAGAAAGAAAAAAGAGAAAGAGGCAGAACATTTATTTGAGAAAGAATAGCTGAAAACTTCCCTAAGAGGGAGAAGAAAACAGAAACTCAGGCCCAGGAAACACAAACAGTCCCAAACAAGATGAATCTGAAAAGATCCACACCAAGATATAATTAAAAAGTAAGAAATTAAAGATAGAGAATCTTAGAAGCAGCAGAGAAGCAAATTGGTTAAATATAAGAAAACCCCCATAAGACTATCGACTTATTTTTTTAGCAGGAATTTTGTAGGCCAGAAAGTTGTGGCACGATATCTTCAAAGTGCTAAAACCAAAACAAAACAACAGAAAACAAAAACCTTACAACAAAAAATATTTCAGCCAGCAAGATTAATCATCTAGACAAGCAAAAATTAAACAAGTTTGTCATCTTTAAACCAGCTTTGCAGGAATATTAAAGGGACTTCATTAAGTGAAAAAGCAAAGGTCATAATTATAAATAAGAAGATATATGAAAAAAAAGATCTCACTGGTAAAGGCAAACATATAGTAAAGGTAGTGAACTTACAAATCTAGTATGAAGGTTAAAAGACAAAAGTAATAAAATCAACAATATTTACAAGTATACTCATGATAATAAGTTAAGGGATACGTTAAACAAAAATATGTAAAATATGACATCAAAAACAGGAAACAAGAGGGGAAGTAAAAATGTAGTGCCTTTAGAATGCATTTGAGCTTAAAATAAACTGCTATATACATAGGTTGCTATATATGAAACACACGGTAACCACAAACCAAAAACCTGTAATAGATGTACAGAGACAGAGGAGAGAAAGGATTTTAAGCAGAACACTAAGAAAGTCATCAAATCACAAGCAAAGATGACGAAGAAACAGAAGAACCACAAAAAGAACCAGAAAACAATGAACAAAATGAAAATACACACGTTATCAATAATTATTTTAAATGTAAATGTAAATTACTTTAAATGTAAATGCTCTTATCAAAAGATAAGCCATAGCTGAATGCAAAAAAAAAAAAAAAAAAAACACACAAAAGCACAAGAACCATATATATGCTGTCTGAAAGAGATTCACTTCAGAGCTAAAAAGACATACACAGAGACTGAAAATGAAGTGATGAGAAAACATACCCCATGAAAACAGAAATGAAAAGAAAACTGAGGTAGCAATACTCTAGCAGACAAAATAACTTTAAAATGGAGGCTGTTTCAAGATAAAAAGGGCATTACATAATAATAAAGGCATCAATGTAACATAAAATTTGTAAATATTTATGCATCTATATACAATAATTAGATAGAAAAAGAGAAAGTGACAGTAATACAATAATAGTAGGGCATTTTAACACTCTGCTTACATCAATGGATAGATTAGTCAGACTGAAAACTAATAAGGAAATATTGACCATAAATAATAGATTAGATCATATGGACTTAGAAATATACACAAAATTCCATCCAAAAACAGCAGAATGCACATTCATTTCAAGTGCATATGAAACATTCTCGAGGATATGCCACATATTAGGCTACAAAATAAATCTCAATAAATTTAAGATTAAAATCACATCAAACACCTTCCCTTACGATTAGGATATGAAACTAGATATCAATTGCAAGAAGAAATTGGAAAAATCACAAACAAGTGGATATTAAACAACATGCTACTAAAAAACAATAGATCAACAAAGAAATCAAGGGGAAATTAAAAATAAAATGCCTTGAGACAAATCCAAAATCTATAGGATGCAACAAAAGCAGTTCTAAGAGGGAAGCTTATGATACAAACCAACTTCAAGAAACAAGAAAAATATCAAATAAGTAATCTAACCTTACACCTACAGGAACTAGAAAAAGAAGAATAAACAACACCCAAAGTTAGAAGAAAGAAAGAAATAATAAGGATCAGAGTGGTAATAAATGAAAGTAAGAAAAGATCAATGAAACTAAGAACTTGTTTTTGAAAAAATAAATAAAATTGATAAACTTTTACCAGACCATCAAGAAAAAGAGAGGACTCAAATAAAATCCGAAATAAAATAAGTTACAACTGATTCCACAGAAATACAAAGGAACATAAGGGACTACTATGAAAAAGGGCATGCTAACAAGTTGGGCAACCTAGAAGAAATGGGTAAATTCTTAGAAACTTAAAATCTTTCATGACTGAATCAGGAAGAAATAAAAAATCTGAACAGACTAATTATAAATGACAAAATTGATTCAGTAATCAATAAACTCTCAACAAAAAGCCCAAAATTAGATGACTTCACAGGTGAGTTTAACCAAACATTTAAAGAAGAGTCAATAACCATTCTTCAGAAATTATTTCAAAAAATGGAAGAGGAAAGGAACACTTCCAAACTCATTCTATGATGCCAGTATTACCCTGATACCAAAACTAAGGACACTACAAAAAAAGAAAATTGTATCCCAATATCCTGATAAACATAGATTTAAAAACTCAACAAAATATTAGCAAACTGAATTCAACAATACAGTAAAAGGATCATACACCATGATCAAGTGGGTTTTTATTCCAGGGATTGAAGGATGATTCAATATCCACCAATTAATGTGATACACCACATTAACAAAATGAAGGAGAAAAAAATATATGATTATCTTAGTAAATGCAGAAAAACCACTTGACAAAATTCAACATTCATTTATGATAAAAACTCTCAGCAGAGTGTGTATAGAGAGAATATATCTCAACATAATAATGGTCATATACAGTTTACATCAGTCAATAGTAATCCTCTGAGATCAGGAACAAGACAAGGATTCCCACTCTCACCACTTTTATTCAACATAGTATTAGAAATCCTAATCACAGCAATTAGGCAAGTAAAACAAATAAAAGGCATTCAAAATGGAAAGGAAAAAGTAAGTGTTTCTATTTGCAGATGACATACTATATAGATAGAGCCCAAAAGCCTCCACAAAAAAACAAACAAACAAAAACAAAACAAAACAAAACACTTAGAACTGATAAATGAATTCAATAAAGATGCAGCATACAAAATCAATATATAGAAATCTTTTGCATTTTTTTTTAAATTTTTTTTAAAGATTTTATTTATTTATTTGACAGAGAGAGATCACAAGTAGATGGAGAGGCAGGCAGAGAGAGAGAGAGAGAAGCAGGATCTCTGCCGAGCAGAGAACCCGATGTGGGACTCGATCCCAGGACGCTGAGATCATGACCTGAGCCGAAGGCAGCAGCTTAACCCACTGAGCCACCCAGGCGCCCCATCTGTTGCATTTTTATACACTAATATTAAATATCAGAAAAATTAAGAAAATAATTCTCTTTATAATTGCATCAAAAAGAATAAAATACCTAAGAATAAATTTGATCAAGAAGGTGAAAAACTTATATTCTGAAAACTGCAAGACATTTATGAAAGAAATTGAAGGTGACACAAATAAATGGAAAGAATGGAAAGATATTCCATGCTCATGGATTGGAAGATTTAATACTTTTAAAATGTCCATACCACCCAAAACAATCTACAAATTAAATGCAATCCCTGTCAAAATACCGTTAACATTTTTCACGGAAATAGAACAAATTTTTATGAAACCACAAAAGACCCCAAACAGCCAAAGCAATCTTGAGAAAGAAGAATAAAGCTGGAAAAATCATAGTCCTAAATTTCAAACTATACTACAAAGACATAGTTATCAAGACAGTACCATATTGACACAAAAACAAACACATAGATCAATGGAACAGAATAGAGAACACAGAAATAAACCCACAGTTATATGATCAGTTAGTCTATGACAAAGCAGGCAAGAACATACAATGGAGAAAAAAACAGTCTCTTTAATAAATGGTATTGGGAAAACTGGACAGCTACATGCAAAAGAATAAAACAGGACCACCTTCTTACTCTATGTAAACACAAATTGAATTTTAAACTTAAATATCAGACATTAAACCATGAAATTCCTAGAAGAAAACCTAGGGAATAGGCTCTTTGATGTTTTTCTGGATATGTCTCTTCATATAAGGACAACAAAAGCAAAAAGAAACAAATGGGTTCACATCAAACTGAACAGATTTTTCACAATGATGGAAACCATTAACAAAATGAAAAGACAACCTACTGAATAGGGGAAGATATTCATAAATGACATATCTGATAAAGGGTTAACACCCATAATACATAAAACTCACACAACTTAATATCAAAGCAAACAAAAAATTAAAAATGTATTTAATAGATATTTTTTAAAGATTTAAAGAAAACTTAAATAGACATTTTTTCCAAAAAAAAAAAAAAAGACAGCCAGTAGGCACATGAAAATATGTTCAACATCACTAACCATCAGGAAAATACAAAACCAAACCACAATGAGATATCACCTATCACCTGTCAGAATATCCATTATCAGAAAGACTCTTTTGAAAAAAAAAAAAAAGACAAGAAATAACAAGTGTTGCTAAGAATGTGAAGAAAAGAGAACCCTTGTGTGTTGTTAATGGAAGTATAAATTGGTACAGCCAATATAGAAAACAGAATGGAGTTTCCTCAAAAAAATTAAAAACAGAACTACCATATGATCTAACAATTTCACTTATTGATATTTATCTGAAGAAAACAAAAATACTAAATTGAAAAAAATATCTATATGCCCAGGTCCATTGCAACATTATTTACAATAGCCAAGATAGAGAAGAAACCAAAATGTCCACTGACAGATGAATGGAAAAAGAATAGCGTGTATACACACACACACACATGCACATACACAATATGGGATATTAACTCAGCCATTAAAAAAAATGAAATCTTGGGCTCTCTTCTCAGCAGGGAGCCTGCTTTCCCTTCTCTCTCTGCCTGCCTCTCTGCCTACTTGTGATCTCTCTCTGTCAAATAAATAAATAAAATCTTTTAAAAAAATGAAATCTTGCCACTTCTGACAACATGGATTGATCTAGAGGGTATTACACTAAACAAAATAAGTATGACAGAGAAAAGCAAATACCATATGATTTCACTTATATGTGGAATCTAAAACACAAAACAAATGAACAAACAAAATAAGACAAAAGCTGACTCATATATACAGAGAACAAATTGATGGTTGCCAGAGGGGAGGAGGCTGGGGTTAAATAGGTGAAGGGGTTTAGGAGGTAAAATCTTCTAGTTATAAAATAGATAAGACACAGGCATGTAACGTACAGCATAGGGAATATAGTCAACAATATTTTAATGACTGTGTATGATGACAGCTAGTAATTTAGAGTTATTATGGTTACCATTTTGCAATGTGTATAAATATTAAATCACCACATTGTACACCTGAAATTAATATTATAATGTTGATTATTCCTCAATTTTTAAAAATATGTAATGAAAGGGAGGGAAGTCAAGATTTCTGGCAGGGAGGGATCAGTAATACAGAGGAAATTTCTTACTCAATTCCACTCAACCAACTCTCCAGATGGACCAATGTTCTTTATCTCTTCTGTAAAGCAACAGTTGGTGCCTATGGCAAAGTGAATGCTTGTGATGAGTAGATAACTGACTGTCTGGTTCACTATGCCTTATGCTCCCACCAGATGAATTTGTTGCTCAACCTGTTTATTCCAGTTATTCTTGTTATTGTAATGATATAACTTAATTAAATATTATGTGTTACTGTTGTTATATAAACCAACAAGTCAAATGATTCAGGAACAGTCAATAAAGATAAGTCACTAGAATGAACTATTTAGATTCCCTTGCAAAGTCTTTAGTGCTTGCTCTGCTTTAAAGAAATCTAAAAATCTTAGCTCATGCATTAAAGATATGGTTTATATTTTTCACATAAACCTACAAATTTTTTAGTTATCATAGAAATTGATAGGGCCGACTGGGTGGCTCAGAGCCTTTGGCTCAGGTCATGATCCCAGAGTTCTGGGATCAAGACCTACATCAGGCTCTCTACTAAGCAGAGAGCCTGCTTCCCCCTTCTCTCTCTGCCTGCCTCTCTGCCTACTTGTGATCTCTCTCTCTGTCAAATAAATAAAATCTTAAAAAAAAAGAAATCCAACAGATTCATTCTCAGAGAAAGGCCTTTATCCTATATCAAAAGATTGAATTTCTTTCATTAAAATAAATTTTCAAGTATGTAAGCAGCAATTTTCAATTTTAATTGATTCTTTTTTCAATTTATTGACTATTAATTATGGTTCTATGGGGCAAGAGGGCTTTTCTTATAGTTAGAATCACAGAAAGCTGAAAGGGCTTTTGGAAATCAACTAACCTAGGGGTTCTGTAACCTGCTGAAGCTGAAGGGTTTGGAAAAACAGAAATTGTTGAGCCTTGACCAAGATTTCTTATTCAGTGGTTCTGAAGCAGAGCCCGAGAATTTGCCTTTCTAACATGTTTTCAGGTGAAGCTGGTGTTGGTGGGTCAAGGACCACACTTGGAGGACCACTGAACCCACCTATCACTGAGGAAGTTCTAAGGTTTGGTGATAGGTAGGAATTCCTCCAAGTGCACATGGTAGGCTAACAGAAAAGCCGACACCAGCACCCAGGTGTCCTGGATGTCAGTACAGAGATCTTCCCATTGCACTCTGCTATAAAAATTAAAAGTGTATTTGTGATAGATTATGGATAGCCACAATTTTCTTGACACTCTTTCTTTCCAGAGGTGGCATCTATATTGCCTCCCATGAGCTGGGCTCATTCTGTGATTTGTCTGACCAGTAGCTTATGCAGAAGTGGTGTTGCACCTGATTCAAAACTCAATCTTAAGACAGCTATTGCTTCCACTTACTGATGCTTGGAACTTTTGTTCTGGGATCTCTGAGCTCCCATTTAATTCTGATCACCTTGAGGCCACCATGCTGGAGAAGACATGAAAAAGCACTCTGATTGATAGTTTTAACTGACCCCAATCTTCCAGCCATCCCTAACAAGAAGATACACATAAGAGTGTACAATCTTGCATTTTCTAGACTTGCCAACATTCCAGTGAATACTAGTAAATGATCTCTGTTGATATCGAGTGAAACAGAATAAGAATCACTTGGTTCAGATTCCTGAACCACAAAATCATGAAGCATATTAAAATGGTGGTTGTTTTAAGCCACTAAATTCTGGGGTAGTTTGTTACACAGCCATAGATAACTGGAACAATATTTAAAAGACAAAAGCTGTGAAGAGCTGAGGTTCTATTTACAAGCTGAACTTAGAGGTAGAAGCAATCTGTGTGAAATGTAATAATGGGTGACTGATTACACAGAGGCATCAGTGCAAGTGAGAAGACAAACTTGACTAGATTTTTTTGCTTTGGAGAGGATGAGTATACTTGGTGATATGTACCAAAATAAGTATCATGAGGCAGGGCTAATTTTTAGAGATCTGGGGAGCAGAGAGGTTGATGTGGGTAGAGAAATCGTGAGTTACAGTTTTAGACACTTTGAGTCTCCCAGCCAGAATGTCCAATCTCCCACCCCCATTCCCTGAAGTCTCTTGGGGACCCTCTCAGTTTACACATCTGGCATTTCCTGCTGTTCATTTACTGCCCACAAGCTTCTCCCTAAATTCTGGTAACTCTTCTCATCTGGGTGGCTCATTTCTACACTACTTCATAGACTGTTTTGCATTATCACTTTATTTTTTCATATGATTCCCCCAAACGTAGTTGTGAACTCATAATGAACACAACTTGCCTTTTACCTTCTCTTCAATGCTGAACGCAGTCCTGTGGACACAACAGTGCCCCCTGAAACTCCTGCCAAGTGGAAATTTTGTAGATTGCCTCACATTACAACAACAGAAAATAAAGGGTAGGTTGGAGTGGGAGCACCAAGGGTTGGGATCTTCTCAATGCTAATGTTGTGCTCAGTAGCAGCCTCGGTGAAGTAGTATCTCTGAAGGAGATGATTCTGAAAAAGCAGCACTCATCTCAGTATGCTACATTTTGGGGCTGTTTGTAAAAATGCCACTCTCATGTGTGGCTATAACCATACATACTTTTAAGTCTTTACTATTTTATCTATTTGGAAATTCAGTTAAATTTTTCTTGTTTCAATTCTCAGAATTGGTACCTAAGTCCAAATTTCAAACCAAGTCTTCTTTCTACCACTTTGATTTTGGCAATCCCATAAGACCCTGAGAGCCCTTTTAACCCTATTAAATTAGTCAGTCAGCAAATGTTTTTGATCTCCCTACTTTATCATCCTTTGGACAAAACAAGAGAAATACAATGTTCTGTGGAGAATTGAGAAGAAGAAAATGTATATCCAACCAAGACTCAAATCAGGCCGTGCTTCATAGAGGATGTGATATTGAAATCAATCTGCAAAAATGAATAAAATTTAGCAGACAGGAATGATGGGAGTAGGAATCTGCAGGTTCAAGGGGCATTTATCCTTAGGTCAAAGAAATGTGAAGTAATCTAGGTTAGCTGGAGCACAGAGCATATGTAGAAATGTGGGTTGGGGCAGTTTACATGAGGCCTTGGATACCAGGGCAAAGGTCTGGTTTGAATTTTGTAAAAACTGAGTTTTGAGGGTTAGAGGGACAAGATTTTATCCAAATTTTATATTCTCCATAGTCCCTAACATTATGCTTTACACATGGTAGGCGATTATTAAATATCTGCTGATTGATCGATGAACTGCCAAAGCCATTTGGATGCACTGCTGGTGTCTGAATCTTTTAGAAACTTAATTCTCCCCTTTTTTTTCTTCTCCAGTGTTCAGGCAACATTTATTCTAGGAAATGGCTCTGGCTTTAAAGACAAAGTAGAAGAAAAACTCCCAGAAACACAGATATCGTCAAAGCAGAACCATTTTTAAGTGAAATGATTTCTCCCTACCCAAACTTTACTGCAAGGCCCCATTAAGGAACTGCAGAGGCCCAGCATGAAAGAACTATAAATTATGAGACTCCAGACATCAGGGACAGAGAGCCACAATTCCCATGGGAGTTTGCTCTACATTTCTCCTTGCAAAGCATCCAAAGCAGATTGAAATCCTGGCTGAGAAACTTGTGGAAAGAGAGAGCTGAGGCAAAGGGCAAAGGCATTAAATAATATACAGATTTTCACAGAAGATCATTTCTGCTTAAATAGCTGAGTACTCACGCTGGTGGCCAGGTTCAGAAAGGATGCAGGCTGGCACAGCTGACAGTGAAAGGTGTAAGGCTGATGCAATCAATAGTGGCACAATGGCTATGTTTAATGGGCTTTTAAATGCCCCAAATTGAAGGTCCAAATTTCTAGGAGGGCTGTATGGTAAAGACAATTTATCCTTGTTTTATTAATCCACATGGAAGCACTTCTCACTTCTTTAAAATATAATCATCTATCTAGTAGTAGAAGTTAAAATGCCAGACATGCCCACCCCAGCCCAGAAATACTTTCCTACCTCCAAGATTTCAGAAACAAGGTCTTCAATGAGATCCCCTACCTTGCCGGAGCTTCCATTATCTCCTTTCTTCAAGAAAACCATCCCCACCAGTACTAATGCATTTCCACTGAATAGCAACCCTGAGTAGCACAGGGAAAAGGGACCACAGGCAGCACCCATACCAGCCACATGATTTGATTCAGCCTTGCAAATAACTACCTGCCCATTCACCCAAGGCAAACATTGATTTATGCTGAATGCTAAGTGAGTGGGAAAGAATGATGACTCACTTTCACTGCATGACCTTTCTACTTTCATAAGGAGAAAGCAGACAGCTTAAAAAGAAAAGCAATTTGTCTTCTGCTGTTTTTTTTTTTTTTTCCTTGTATAAAGTCTGAATTTCTCTGCCTAATGTTCAAGGACCTACCTTCCAATGCATGCCCTGCCACTCTCGGAGTCTACACTCTTTGATGTCCTCTTCCACCTCCAATATATCATGCCTACTTTTGTTTCTTTACTCATGATGTTCTCCTCTCCTCTGTGCTTTCCAAATTCATCTCATTTCTATGAATCCTTCATAGGATTCATATTACTCTACCCATGAAATTTCACAGAATTACCAAAGAAAGGCAGAATGTGGAGGGTTCAATGAACACTTGTTAATAGTAAGACCAATCATTGCAGAAGCCAACAGATAGTTAAGGAGGAACATCCAGTCATTTGAAGATGCAAGAGCTTTTAAAAAACTAGGAAGGTACTGACCACCTTCACCACTCCATCTTTTTTTATTTCATTGTTGTTGCTATAGCTTCTGTGGTTCTTCCTTTATTTGCTGCTGCTATTGCTGCTAACGATGATGATGAAGAAGGACAAGAATAAAAAGATGACAACTTAATATTTACTGGAGTGTATGAAATTCCAAGCACTGTTTTTAGCACTTAATCCATATTGTCTCATTTAATACTCACTGAATTACAGCAGAAAGTACCTCCATTTTAATGCTGAGGAAACTGAGGCAGAAAACACTGGTAATCTGTTCAAGATCATTCCAGTAGAAAGGGCAGAATTGAAATTTGGATCCAAGCTGTCCAACTTTAGAGCTTGAGCTCTGAGTAATACATCATTTTCTCACACTTTGTTTCACCTAGTTTGCATAGCACTTAAAATGACAGAAAAGTCATAATCCTTTCCCCAAAGGCATTAAAAATTATTTAGCACTCTATTTTTTTCTAAGTACTTTCACGGCATTACCTCAGCTGCTCTTGACAAGAGATCTCTGTAGATTGAGCATTTCTCTACTTTTGAATAGATAGGGAAAGGGATGCCTTGCCCAAGGCACAAAATGGATCAGTGGAGCCAGGAAGTCATGGAAACAGAAAGAAAAAAATGTCAGAGAAGGGGGAAGCGTCAAGACCATACAACCCACCATTCTTCGAAAAATTATGCAAACACTTCATAAACTCACTTGACCAAAGAAAGTCTTTAATACCTTCCATGGACACCCCTTTGCAGAACTAGTATTCTATGGAAGTCAGTTTGGGAAACAATGCATAACAGATACATTGGAATATTTGCATACAGATAAATGTAATTTTTTTTTTCTGCTGTTGGGCCCAGATGTAAAAGAAAAGAAAAATACTTCATCTTCCTTTCTTCTTATCTCCAAAACCTTCCCTCATGTAACTACCAAAAATCTATGCAACACACTACTCTACCCTAAATTGAAACATATATGGGAAAACATTTCACTCACTTAGATGAAACATAGTGGAAAATTAATACTCTCCAAAGAAAGAAGAGTTGTACCCTTGCCTGTATACACAACACACATACACATATATACTTTGAATTCCAGTTTTGGTTTTGTTGTTTTTTGATTCCTTCAGTTTCTTAGGGTTGTTACATTATTGACTTCGCATATGTGAAGAATCAATTATATAAGCCCTGTTCCTTTGGGATTTGTTTATAAAAGATTATATTAGTCTGCTCAGGCTACCACAGATTGAGGGGCTTAAACAACAGAAATTTGTTTCTCACATTTTTGGAAGTTGGAAGTCTAAGATCAAGTTTCTAGCAAAGAGGGTTTCATTCTGGGGCCTATAATTGGCTATCTGTTCGCTACATGCTTATATGACCTCTTCTTGGGGTGGTGTGTACACTGGGAGGTGGAGGGGGAGAGAGGGAAGAGGAGTGGTTGGGGGGGAGAGTGATTAAGAGCTGTTTGGTGTCTCCTTATAAAGACGCTAATCCTAATCCTATTAAGACATCAGTTAGCCTCAATTACTTCCTTAACATGCCTCACCTCCAAATATAGCCACACTAAGTGTTACATTTCAACATATGGATTTTGAGAGGACACAATTCTGTCCATAACAAAGATGGGGAATATAATGATAACAGCAAAGGTTCTATTTGCAGTGACCTGAGACGTTTCAAAGGTAGACTTAATATTACTTTTAAAACTAAAGGAAGAAATTTGGAAAAACTAACCATACACATCCTTTTCATAAGTTGAGGGGAAAAATTAAAAAAAAAATAAAACAAAACTTCAAAGGAGTGTAATAGCTATGTCAGAAAACGTTAATCTCTTATGAGCTGAAGTAAGGTGGCAAATTTATATTAAGACATAAATAACTGACATTCTTCCCTCTGAGCACATCTCTGTGGCAGAAGGGAAGTGGAAATCTGAAGTGGAGCAAGAGGACCAGAACTGTCCTTCATGCACCTGGTGAGCTCACTGGGGAGGCCAACCACACTGTCTTGTGGCCAGAGCCCCAGGAGCCACTACTCCTCCATATGATCCCCATCCTGCCAGGGCCCAAAGCAGGCAGCACTGTGGGCAACCACAACTACTCCCCTGGGCTCCACACGCCCCACCACCCCACCCCCCATCTTCCAAATGCAGTCAGCTGAGCAGAAGCCTAAGACATAGAGGAAAGGGAATGTGGGCTGGAAAGGGCACAACTCTCTGGGGGGCTGAGGGCAACATTCTAAAGAAGGACCTCACTGATCACTTCCTTCCTCATTATTTCAGGATTATTGTAATTTCATGCAAACACTCCCTCTTCCCCACGCAGCTTCTGATGGCCACGATTCTTGTTTGGTTCTGGCCCCCAGCAATGCTAATAAACGGCTTCCGGATCATTTTTATTCATTTTGCGCATTTCACTCACAGTACTTCATGTGACTTATGTAGCCCCTGCAGCTCATATTTCTATTTGAATTGCAGGGCAAGTAGTGAGTTTTAACATTCCAACTGCACACACATTCTTCTTTCCCTCGAAATGAAAGATCATTTGAACTTTGAATTGCATTAGCATGACATTTTTCTACTAAATTACCCTGGCTGCACTCAACAGTCTGAAAAGAAACAAACCTCTTTTAACTCTATAGGCTATGTGAGTGAATAAATACCGGGGGAAATGCCAACAGAGAGGGGGAGGGAGGACAACCAGCAAGGCTGGGCGCTGCCCCTGCCCTGCAGTGTCTGTCTGTGATGCTGACCCGGCAGACTGGGGGTCCCCACTGTCCCACCCATGCCAGGCCCAGGTGGGGGCATTTGGATAGATGGAGGAGAAAGTTAATGTTCCAGCTGTTGCTTTGTAAAAAAAGAAAAACAAAAACAAAAGTGAGGTATGGCTTTTCATGTCATTTTTTAAAAGGAATAATCTTTGCTTTTCTTTGTATTATAATGGTGGAAAATGTTCATTGTAGGAAATCTGGAAAATACAAGAAGAATAAAAAAGAAAATGAAAACAGCCTATATTCTCACCACGTAGATAAACTATAGCTTTTGGAAGTATAGTTTTCTAAATCTTTTTTAGGGAAGTAGGTAGAATTCTACTCAATTAGATATGTATATAACATCATTTTGTTCATTTGTATAAATTAGGCTATACATACAGATAGATGTAATTTGAGACTATTTTTACACTTCATTTGTGAGCATTTTCCCATTTCTTTAAAAATCATGATTTGTGATGGCTACATAATGTTTCATCATAAGGGTACATTATAATTGAGGTGCCTGGGTGGCTCAGCAGGTTAAAGCCTCTGCCTTTGGCTCAGGTCATGATCCCAGGCTCCTGGGATTGAGCCCCACATCAAGCTCTCTGCGCAGCGGGGAGCCTGCTTCCCTTCCTCTCTCTCTGCCTGCCTCTCTGCCTACTTGTGATCTCTGTCTGTCAAATAAATAAATAAAATCTTAAAAAAAGAAGAGTACATTATAATTGAATTAACTGTGTCTTTTTTTTAAAGATTTATTTATTTATTCGAGAGAGAGAGTAGGGGGAGGGACAGACGGAAAGAGAGAATCTCAGGCAGACTCCCTTCTGAGCACAAAGCCCCATGCAGGGTTCCATCCCAGGACCCTGAGATCATGACCTGCGCCAAAATCAAGAGTCATGCTCAACCAACTGAACCACCCAGGTACTCCAAATTAATTGTGCCTTTCTGGGCACACACTGATGCTGCTTCCTCTATTTATAAGCAATGCTGTGATTTTTTTGCACATAACAGATCTGATAACTGATATTAGCTCCCACTTCTTGAGCTATTACTATATGCCAACCATGATGAAAGAAAATTTCCAGAGAATATATCACATATACAATATCAGAATAATATATAATGATATAAAAATCATAATATATAGCATATAAGCCTTTGTAATCTCCCTTAGGTCTTTACTGTCCACATTTTATAAACAAAGAAACTGATACAGAGGTTAACTGACTGGTTTGAAGCCATCAGGTGGTAAGAAAAAGTTCCAGAATTTGGCCCCAGCATTTCCCGATTCTAAGGTCTATGTTCTTTCACGTGTGCTCTGGGATGCTATGTACTCCCAACTCCCGGGACCCATCTCTGAAAACTGCAAGAAGAAGTGTTCACGATTACCTACATGAAAACCTAACTCTTTTTCAAAGGTCTAAATCCACACAGGTCCAAATCCCAGGAACTCAGTGGAGTTTGGATTTTCCTCCATCAGGGAATAGGCGTCTGTTTTCTTCAGGCAGGTTGGAAGAGTAGAGACTCCTCTTTGGACAACTGCAGACAAAGTGTCCCCTCAGTGGCTCACTATCTGCAGCAGGATTAGATTTGATGAAGGACATCACAATCTGTAGATGAAGTTAGATTTGATGAAATCCAACCTGTAGAAGCCACCTGTACCAAGGCTTCAGACCACACTTCCTGCTGGGTTCAGGGCAAATGTGGGCACCAAAAGGGGAAAAAATACGGAAAAATAAATCATATCTTCTCAATGCTTATTAGCATGAAAACCCAGTGATAAGCTTGGCATTTTCCAGTTAAAGAGATCATATGGATCCCCACACAGGTTAACATGTAAGGCTATTATTCCTACTGAATTAGTTGCTGGTGATTAGCAAGCATCTAAGTCAATACATTACATTTACTCTGGTTATGGCACAGAGATCCATGTATATTTATGAACCCCCATGACCAAGCCATTGGTCTGAGCACAGTCCCCCTCTCCAGAATCTATACAAGGGAGCCTTGGCTATTGTGATGAAAACAGGGCCTACAGGTCTACCCTCATCTTTAGCATCCCTGAAAGGTGATGTCTTGTTGTGAACTCCAAGGCTTCACACCCCACCCGTACAGTGTGATGGTGTAGATGCTAGACATGGGATCAGCAGCTGCTCTCATAACTCAAACACTGTGTGCAGGGCCACAGGAGGGCTCAGTTATGTCTCAGCCTCTGGGTTCAGGCTATTCCAGGGTGCCACTTTATTGTTCTCCCAAGTTTTATGAGACAGGAAGCAACATCTGCACAGAAACATAAGCTTCTCCTAAGCCAGGCTGGAAACCCTTCCTGAGAAGTTACCACAGTGCTTGGAATAGAAAGACACAGAGAGAAGCAAACATGCTAGATCTGGGACCTGCAATAGCATCTTGACCCTGCCAGTTATTAGTCACATGGCCTCAGGTAAGTCAGTGAACTTCTCTGAACTCATTTCTCCATCCACAAAATTCATTCATGCATCATTTTAACTTATTCACTTCATTTTAGTTATTAACTACTTGCTGTACCAATTATGGGTAATATCTATTAAGTGATCAATAAGTGTTGGCCCATGATAAGTAACATTTAACAATGGGTAATGAAATAGGCATGGTGAATTTGCTATCCAGTAGGCGGTCATTGAGAAAGCTTATGCGAGCAAGTAGGCATATAAACAGAATGAGGTGAGTGCTATTAGGGAGGGAAAAAAGATAATAAGAAATATAAATAAAGGAGAGAAGATAAAGATTGAGGTAAGGGTGTTACTTCATGTTGTAGGTGATGTAAAATACCCAGAAAAAAACCCTGATATTACTAGTACACAAACAAAAATGATAGTTATGATGATGATTATTATTACTATTAACCTGCTGCCACCTCGACATTCCTGCCCCTTGAAATCTCTTTAGGGAAAACTATAACCTCCAATTCTATTTGTTATAGACATCTAAAATCCAAAATGCCAATAAAATTTGGGAGGTAAATTTCTCTGACCATCTCAGCTCTGAGTTCTCAATCACTCAGTTTACATATCATCCATTTCACACATGTTCTTTTTGTAATCCTCCACAGTGACCCAGATAGAAAATCCAGCCCCTACCTTGGTTTTCATCATAAATTAATAAATGACTGAATAGCACTTAGACACAGCAACTTGTATATTTAGTGGACTTTACTAAAGGCATAGTAAGGGAGGGTTTAATAGCAGCAAAGCAGAGAACTTAAAACTGAATACTAGACTCTTCTGTTCTAAAATGTTCTTAGACCTTTCATGGGCCACTTCATTTCATGTACATCACAACTTACCATTAACTTTCTTTTCAGGAAGAAAATCCATTTTTTTCTTTGATAGTCCTTGTAACTATTAATATCCATGTTCTCGGAGTTTCAGCTTCTACCGCAGACATCTTTTCAAGATTCTCTCAAAGGCTGAATTCTTCCAAAGAGAAATTCTGCTGCAAGCTAATGATATTATATCCTTTTTTTTTTTACCTCTGCTTCATTGTTATTGTCATGATTACTGTCATTATCATGTTAGTAATCTAACATGACATGACACCTTAGGAAAGGCTTTTGTAGATGTAGTCTTCATAAATTTGTTTCTTTGAAGTATAAAGGTGATGTCTCCTAGGAGCCAAGACACCTAGGTGTGTCCTGGTACAGACCATAGATATCCAGTGTTTCCGGTATGAATCTCTCCAGTATCCCACATATACTATAAAATGGAGAAAAATGAATGTATGCCTACTTCACTGTGGCTCATCTCTACACCATTGGTTCTCTCCAAGTTTGGACACTTAAATAAGGGACCTAAAACTGTAGAGCTTTAGAATCCAGTTTTCCTTCTCTCTGCTCTTTCTTACCCCAAATACTAGTCCTAAAATATTTTTTTTTCCTGAGAATTCAACAGTATATCAGTCTAGAACTTAATGAAACCTTTTCAAGTCTAGAACTTACCAGAATTACTGAGCAGGAATGCAGAAATAGAAATGACCTCTAGGGTCCTGAATGAACTTCACCTAGTTCCTGTCACTGTACTTTTGAAAAATAAATTCTTCAAAGTTCTTTAAGAACACTCCTTGCCACATCCCAGACCATACAGTATGCATGTGATAAATTATATTTTCCTTGATCTCTGTGATAAGTTCAGTGACCCAACAGTTTCATTTGACTCTTGTGGAAGAGAAGCTCTCCTTTCCAATGGATTGGAACCTGAGAGTATCAGTCCTGGGATTCAATCATGACCTTCTAGAGGTCACCACAGGGAAACAACATGAAGGAAAGGGAAGTCAAAAGAAAGACCAGGTCCAATGCCATTCTTTGAGTCCTGAATTTAACCATATTTATAGTCAGCTTTATCCCTGGACTTTCTAATCACATGAGCTAATCAACATCCTTTTGCACTTAAAATACTTTTTCCAGTTTTTTTGCGCCATGAGATAAGATGAGTCTTACTGGTACCCAGATCTGGTGGGAGATCATGGATCTGCTTTCTAAACTAGCTCTTGGGATCTAAAGGATAATCACATATGGGCTGCCTCTAAGGCTGTAACAAGTGCCAACACGTGCTCCAGAGCCAGAATTTAACCCACACTTGCTCCACGCAAATAGACAGAAGCAGAAATCTGAAGGCAAAAATAGGCAGAACTTAACAATGTGCCCCTTGGTGTGTCTGTTTTTTAATAGCATTCAAAAGCTTTTATTGAATTTAGCCAAATTTCTTGAAAACTAAATCAAAATACACCTTGAGTTGTATTTGTGACTCTGTCTGCTCTCTTCAAATAAAAGGTCAGATAATATTACTTTTCACATGGTGACACGCTCCATAATTTGAGTCACTGTCCATGTGAGTGAATAGGTTTGTAAAGGTTTACAAGAAACACTCAAACCAAAATGGAACGCTACAAGGCCTCCAGATGCAAGGCAATTTTACTTTGCCATATAGAAAGGCATTGGCTAGGGAATTTTGTGGCAGTAACTGACTACTTTATTGAGCAACAGTATATTCACTTTTATCCTAAAATGTCATGGAATCTCCTTTCTTGATTAAAGTATGGAAAAATTCAGTGTCTTTTGCCTTCTACCATTTTGATGTATGGTATCTATGCAGTTTTTATGTTCATTTCTGTCATAATTTTGGGTGTTCATAGGAAACTTAGTGGCCAGTATTTTGGGATGTCCCCTTTCGGATGGCATATTCTCAATATTTTATTTTTGGATACTATATATCATGACATAATGAGCCCACCTGCACAATCTTTATTCATTTTTAATTTTATCCAAGTATAATTAACATACAATAAACTGCATATATTTAAAGCATACAGTTTGGTAAGTTTTTAGTCATTACTCATGCACCATTACCTCAAACAAATAAACCTATCTATTACTTCCAAAAGCTTCCTTCTTCCACTTTGTAATCCCTTCCTCACACAACTTTCCGCTCTGTGTCCCTGGGCAGCCACTGACCTGCTTTCTTTCACTGTAGATTATTTTTCAATTCTAAAATTTTATGTAAAAGAAATCAAATAGCTTATATTTTTGTGTCTGGCTTCTTTTAAACTATCACTTTGCAATTCACCCAAATTATAACTTGTATCAATACTGTCTTCCTTTTCATTGCTAAATAGTATCCTGTTGAATGAATATACCTTACTTTGTTGTATTCATTCACTTGTTGATGGATAGTTGGGCTGCTTTCAGTTTTTAGCTATGACAAAATAAAGCTGCTATGAACATTTATGTACAAGTCTTTGTATAAACATATGTTTTCATTTCTCTTGAAGAAATACCTAGAGTGAAATAGTTGGATCATATGGCAGGTCTATAATTAACTCCTTAAAAAACAATCAAGTGGTTGTGCTATTTTTTATTCCCCCCAGCAGCTGAGAGTTCCAGTTCTTCCACATCCTTGCTAATACTTAGTATGGTCACTCATTTTAATTCATGATATTCTAAAAGATGTGCAAGACATCTCATTATGCTTTTAATTTGCAGTTCTCTAATGTCTAATGATGTTAAGCATGTTTCTGTGTGCTTGTTTGCCATCAGTATATTCTTTGGTGAAATGCTACTTAAAACTGACCATTTTTAACTGGGTTATTTGTGTTTTTACTATTGAGTTTTGATAATTCTCCATAAATTCTGAATATAAGTCCGTTATCAAATTTCTGGTATGCAAATAAATTTTTCCAGTCTATGGCTCACTTTTTTATTCTCTTAGTATCTTTCAAAGAGCAGAAATTCTCAATTCCTGTTTATCAAGTTTGCCTTTTATGGATCATATTTTTAGTGTTGAATCCAAGACATCTTTCCCTAATTATGAAGACTTTCTTGTTCTCTTTGAGCAGTTATATAGTTTGTAGTTTATGTCTAAGATCAGCATAAAGTTTATTTTATATATGGTACGAGCGATGAATGAAGTTTTGTTTTTGTTTGGGGTTTTGTTTGTTTGTTTTGCCTATTGATATGCACCTATTCCAACACAATTTGTTTAAAAAACTATCTTCAGAAAACTGTCTTTGTTGAAAATCAATTAACCATATATATGTAGCTTATTTTCAGACTCCATTCTGTTCTATTGATATATTTGTCTATATGTATATCATATTGTCTTAATTACTATAGCTATTCAAGTCCTAAATTCAGGTCATTAAGTCCTCCAAATGTGTTTTTCTTTCTTAAATTTGCTTTAACCATTATAGTTCCTTTGGACTTTTCTACAAATTTACAAATAAACTTATCAATTATCACCAAAAAAAAAAAAGTCTTCTGGGATTTAATTGGGGTTATGTTGAATCTATAGATAAGTTGGGGGAGAATTAACATCTTAACAATATTGAGTCTTCCTATTTAATGGCATGGCCTTCTCTCTCAATTTATTTAGTCTTCTTAAATACCCCTCAGAATAGTTTTGTAGTTTTTAGTGCACAGTTCAATTTTCCCAGAATTATCCTTAAGTATTTCATATTCATAATGTTTTTTAAGTAGTATTTTTAAAAATATTATTACAAGTTCTGATTCTTTGTTCCTAGTATATATAAATAAGTTGAATTTTATATACCAATCCTTTATTGTGCATTTTTTTAGATTTAATTTATTTATTTGAAAGAGAAAGAATATGAGTGGGGGTCAGGCAGAGGGAGAGGGAGAGAATCTCAAGCACACTCCATACTGAAGGGAGAGCCCAATGTGAGGTTTGGTCCCATGACCTTGAGATGAAACCAAGTTGGAGGCTTAACCGACTGAGTCACCCAAGTGCACCAATCCTGTAAATTTTTTTTTGCTTCTTTTTTTTTTAATTTTATTTTTTATAAACATATAATATATTTTTATCCCCAGGGATACAGGTCTGTGAATCGCCAGGTTTACACACTTCACAGCACTCACCATAGCACATACCCTCCCCCCCAACCCCCCTCCCCCCATCAACCCTCAGTTTGTTTTGTGAGATTAAGAGTCCTTATGGTTTGTCTCCCTCCCAATCCCATCTTGTTTCATTTATTCTTCTCCTACCCCCTTAACCCCCCATGTTGCATCTCATCTCCCTCATATCAGGGAGATCATATGATAGTTGTCTTTCTCCAATTTACTTATTTCGCTAAGCATGATACCCTCTAGTTCCATCCACGTCATCGCAAATGACAAGATTTCATTTCTTTTGATGGCTGCATAGTATTCCATTGTGTATATATACCACATCTTCTTTATCCATTCGTCTGTTGATGGACATCTAGGTTCTTTCCATAGTTTGGCTATTGTAGACATTGCTGCTATAAACATTCGGGTGCACGTGCCCCTTCGGATCACTACGTTTGTATCTTTAGGGTAAATACCCAGCAGTGCAATTGCTGGGTCATAGGGTAGTTCTATTTTCAACATTTTGAGGAACCTCCATGCTGTTTTCCAGAGTGGTTGCACCAGCTTGCATTCCCACCAACAGTGTAGGAGGGTTCCCCTTTCTCTGCATCCTCGCCAGCATCTGTCATTTCCTGACTTGTTAATTTTAGCCATTCTGACTGGTGTGAGGTGATATCTCATGGTGGTTTTGATTTGTATTTCCCTGATGCCGAGTGATATGGAGCACTTTTTCATGTGTCTGTTGGCCATCTGGATGTCTTCTTTGCAGAAATGTCTGTTCATGTCTTCTGCCCATTTCTTGATTGGATTATTTGTTCTTTGGGTGTTGAGTTTGCTAAGTTCTTTATAGATTTTGGACACTAGCCCTTTATCTGATATGTCATTTGCAAATATCTTCTCCCATTCTGTCAGTTGTCTTTTGGTTTTGTTAACTGTTTCCTTTGCTGTGCAAAAGCTTTTGATCTTGATAAAATCCCAATAGTTCATTTTTGCCCTTGCTTCCCTTGCCTTTGGTGATGTTCCTAGGAAGATGTTGCTGTGGCTGAGGTCGAAGAGGTGGCTGCCTGTGTTCTCCTCAAGGATTTTGATGGATTCCTTTCTCACATTGAGGGCCTTCATCCATTTTGAGTCTATTTTTTGTGTGTGCTGTAAGGAAATGATCCAATTTCATTTTCCTGCATGTGGCTGTCCAATTTTCCCAACACCATTTATTGAAGAGGCGGTCTTTTTTCCATTGGACATTCTTTCCTGCTTTGTCGAAGATGAGTTGACCATAGAGTTGAGGGTCCATTTCTGGGCTCTCTATTCTGTTCCATTGATCTGTGTGTCTGTTTTTGTGCCAGTACCATGCTGTCTTGATGATGACAGCTTTGTAATAGAGCTTGAAGTCCGGAATTGTGATGGCACCAACTTTGGCTTTCTTTTTCAATATTCCTTTGGCTATTCGAGGTCTTTTCTGGTTCCATATAAATTTTAGGATTATTTGTTCCATTTCTTTGAAAAAAATGGATGGCACTTTGATAGGAATTGCATTAAATGTGTAGATTGCTTTAGGTAGCATAGACATTTTCACAATATTTATTCTTCCAATCCAGGAACATGGGACATTTTTCCATTTCTTTGTGTTTTCCTCAATTTCTTTCATGAGTACTTTATAGTTTTCTGAATATAGATTCTTAGCCTCTTTGGTTAGGTTTATTCCTAGGTATCTTATAGTTTTGGGTGCAATTGTAAATGGGATGGACTCCTTAATTTCTCTTTCTTCTGTCTTGTTGTTGGTGTAGAGAAATGCAACTGATTTCTGTGCATTGATTTTATATCCTGACACTTTACTGAATTCCTGTACAAGTTCTAGCAGTTTTGGAGTGGAGTCTTTTGGGTTTTCCACATATAGTATCATATCATCTGCGAAGAGTGATAGTTTGACTTCTTCTTTGCCGATTTGGATGCCTTTAATTTCCTTTTGTTGTCTGATTGCTGAGGCTAGGACTTCTAGTACTATGTTGAATAACAGTGGTGATAACGGTCATCCCTGTCGTGTTCTTGACCTTAGCGGAAAAGCTTTCAGTTTTTCTCCATTGGGAATGATATTTGCGGTGGGTTTTTCATAGATGGCTTTGATAATATTGAGGTATGTGCCCAAGGATTCAACAGTACATTAAAAGGATTATTCACCATGACCAAGTGGGATTTATTCCAGGGCTGCAAGGTTGGTTCAACATTCGCAAATCAATCAATATGATACAACACATTAATAAAAGATAGAACAAGAACCATATGATACACTCAATAGATGCTGAAAAAGCATTTGACAAAGTACAGCATCCCTTCTTGACCAATCCTGTAAATTTTTTAAACCTCCTTTTACTTCCCTAGATATTTGGTAGATTTCATAAAATTTTCTTGGAAGATAATTATATTGTCTAAGAAATAAGACAGATTTATTTCTTCCTTTCTGATTTTGGTGTTTTTTACTCCTTTTTTTCTTGCCTTATTACCTTGGCTGAATTCTCCAAGTATAATATTGAATACAAGTAGTAAAAGTGCATGTCCTTGATATTTTATTGATCTTAGGAGGAAAGAATTCAGTTATTTGCCATTATATGTGATATATGTGGGTAGGATTTACATAGATGTCTTTTTTTTTAATATTGATGAATTTTAATAAATGTTACTGTTTATTTTTTTTTAATTTTTAATTTTTATTTTTTATAAACATATAATATATTTTTATCCCCAGGGGTACAGGTCTGTGAATCACCAGGTTTACACACTTCACAGCACTCACCATAGCACATACCCTCCCCAATGTCCATAACCTCACCCCCCTTCCCAACCCCCCTCCCCCCAGCAAACCATAAGTGACTTTTAATCTCACAATATATAGATGTCTTTTATTAGGTGGAAGAAATTCCTTGCTATACCTGGTTTGCTGGGAGTTTATATCAAGATTAGATGCTGGATTTTTACATTTTTTTTTCTATGTTCAGCAAGATAATCATGTGTTTTTCCTCTTTTAGTTAATCAAAATGGAGAGTTACATTGGTTGATTTTCAAATGTTAAACCAACTTTCTTCTCATTGTAATTTTATTTACCTGTTTCTTTGTATATCTTATAATTTTGTTTTTTATTAGATATAAGACATGATATTTATGAAGTTGTTACTGGATATTTTTATATTCCTATTAAAATTCTTGAGATTTGCACTGAAATGCTATTAATCAAAAAGAATGTGATCCTTTGTATTTCTTCCTTTTTTGTTAGATGAGGCCACAGTAGCATTAGGTATAGGTTTAATTTTTCCCTATTACTAAATCAAAACTTTCTGACTACTCTATCCAAGGCCCTATGAATTCTGAAGTTTTTCGCTCTGCGGCTATGAATAACAACTCCCAGAGCTCTTTGATCTCTGGTATATATTCCTCTAATCCTTTTGAATGGTTTTTTCCTTGGCCTTGAGTACTTTTCTCACACATACACACTGATCCGTACTCAGTAAAGCCTTCAGTGAAACCCTCTACATATCTCTGGGGTCCTTACTCTGAGCTCCCTCCTCCCTGCCCTCTGCTTTGCCTACACTCTTCTTGGTCTCTTCACATTCCCAGCTCCATCCCCTCAACTTAAGATCAACCTGGATTCTCAGTCTCTGAGCACCTCAACAAGTTAAGATATCTCTTTTAAACTGATTATACATATATTGGTTAAAATTCTTCAAAAAGTAATATGGCAACCAATATAACAAAAACTATAAACAAGTTGATACACTTTGGTCAGTGTTGTGCTAGCAAGCCAGCGCTCCAGAAACAAAAATAGAAACAACATGAAAAGCCCTGATTTTCAGTCTTTGTCAATTTTTTTATTATCAAAATTTTTTATTAACATATAATATATTTTTTGTTTCAGGGATACAAGTGTGTGAATCATTAGTCTTACACAATTCACACCCCTTACCATAGGACATACCTTCCTCAGTGTCCAAACTGGACCATTTCCTTACACCACACACAAAAATAGACTCAAAAGGGATGAAAGACATAAATGTGAAACAGGAATCCATCAAAATCCTTGAGAAGAACACAGGCAGCAACCTCTTTGACCTCAGCTGCAGCAACTTCTTCCTTAGTCATTTTTTGGTAATGCAAATACTCCCACCTACCACAGCTGATTTTTTTTTTTCATTTTATTTTATTTCTTTTCAGTGTTCCAGCATTCAATGTTTATGCACCACACCCAGCACTCCATGCAGTACATGTCCTCCATACTATCTACCACCAGGCTCACCCTACCCCCTACCCCACTCCCCTCCAAAGCCCTCAGTTTGTTCCTCAGAGTCCACAGTCTCTCATGGTTTGTCTCCCCCTCCAATTTCCGCTGACTCATTTCTGATTTTAAGAGAGCTCCTTGAATGCAGAGTTGGGAAAAGATTTGCAAAATGTGCTCTCACAAGTTGGTGTCACTTAACCCCAGCACATCATTGCCTTTGATCTTTCTAAAAATTAACTCTAAAAAAATAATTTAAGCCAGAAAAAAAACTATATAAATAAAATTGTCATTGAATCGTTGCTTATGATAGCATAATAATAAAATACATACATACATTACATAAAATAATGTAAATAATCTATGTAATTTATCCACTTGGTGGAATATTATAAAGCTACTAAAATAGAAATATAATAGAATAATACAAAGAAACATTTAATGTAATATGAAGTAAATAAAGAAGAAAGCAAAATTTTATGTTCTCTATGATTACATTGATGTGAAATATGTATGATTATGGCCAAAGTCTCCAGAAGACACAAAAACAGAACCTATTTTATTGCAGTCTTGTGATAGGAGGTAATTGTACCACAACAATTTGTTATCTGTTACTCTTCTTTCAAAAGGCCTTCAAAAGGTTATAATAATATTCTTTTTAATATACAACAAAAATAAGCAATAGTTTACTTAACCTATCTCTAAAGACATATTGGCATGCTAGATTAGGCTAAGAACATCCAGACAGTTGACTGGAGCACTGTTTTAAAGGGCATTTCTCCTAAGAAAACACACGAATGGCCAACAGACACATGAAAAAATGTTCAACATCAGTCAGCATCAGGGAAATAAAAATCAAAACCACAATGAGGGGCACCTGGGTGGCTCAGTCAGTTAAGCATCTGCCTTTGGCTCAGGTCATGATCCCAGGGTCCTGAGACCAAGCCCTGCATCAGGATCCCTTCTCAGCAGGAAGTCTCTTTCTCCTTCTCCCTCTTCCCCTCCACCTACTTGTGCTCACTCTTCTTTCTCTCAAAATAAAATAAATAAAATCTTAAAACACACACACACACACACACACACACACACAGAGGGTTTTAGAGAGGAAGAGGGAGGGGGTGGGGGAATGGGTTATCCCAGTGATGGGTATTAAGGAGGGCATGTGTTGCATGGAGCACTTGGTCTTACACACAAACCATGAATCATGGAATACTACATCAAAAACTAACCATGACGGGACTGGAAGAGATTATGCTGAGTGAAATAAGTCAAGCAGAGAGAGTCAATTATCATATGGTTTCACTTATTTGTGGAGCATAACAAATAGCATGGAGGACAAGGGGAGATGGAGAGGAAAAGGGAGTTGAGGGAAATTGGAAGGGGAGGTGAACCATGAGAGACTACGGACTCTGAAAAACGATCTGAGAATTTTGAAGGGTGGGGGGTGGGAGGTTGGGGGCACCAGGTGGTGTGTATTGTAGAGGGCACGGATTGCATGGAGCACTGGGTGTGGTGCAAAAATAATGAATACTGTTATGCTGAAAAAATAAAAAATTAATTAAAAAAAAAAAACTAACCATGTACTGTATGGTGACTAGCATAACATAATATACACACACACAAACACACACACACACACTAAAATAAATAAAATCTAAAAAAAAAGAACACGATACCACCTCACAGCAGTCAGAATGGCTAAAATTAACAAATCAGGAAACAACAAATTTTGGTGAAGTTGCAGAGAAAGGGGGACCCTTTTACACTGATGGTGGCAATGCAAACTAGTACAGCCACTCTGGAAAACCATATGGAGGTTCCTCAAAAAGTTAAAAATAGAGCTACCCTATGACCCAGCAATTGCAGTATTGGGTATTTATCCCAAAGATACAGATGTAGTGATCCAAAGGGGTCCCTGCACCCCAGTGTTTATAACAGAAATGTCCATGTAGCCAAACCATGGAAAGAGCCCAGATGTCCATTGACAGGTGAATGCATAAGGAAGAAGTGGCATAAATACAATGGAATATTACTCTTGTCATCAAAAAAGAAATCTTACCATTTGCATTAATGTGGCTAGAACTAGAAGGTATTATCTAAGTGAAATGAGTCAGCTAGAGAAAGATGAACACCATATTATTTTATTTGTATGTGGAATTTAAGAATCAAAACATCAACATAGGGGAAGGAAAGGAAAAATAAAATAAGACAAAATCAGAGAGGAAGACAAACCATAAGAGACTCTTAACTATAGAAAATAAAGTGATGGGGAAAAAGGAAATGAACTGAGAGTTACCAGAGGGGAGGCTGGTGGGGGGGAATGAGATAACTGGGAGGTGGGCATTAAGGAGGACACATGATGTAATGAGCACTGGGTGTTATATGCAATTGATGAATCACTGAACTCTACCTCTGAAACTAATAATACACCAAATGTTAATTAATTGAATTTTTAAAAAGAGAGTTAGATAGATAAATAAATAAGTAAATGGCATTAAAACATAATTGCAAAAAAAAAACAAAAACAAGAAAAACACATCATTGGAAATCCTGTGACAAACATATTTACCAGAAATCCTATGAAGGAAACCTCCAGGTAGAGAACCCTCAAACTGCAAGCTGAAGTAACAAGGGATTCCTCAAATGCCTCTAAGGTGGTTGAAGCTGTTTAACTGCAGGTACTTCCGTTTATGTGAAGAGGTTAGAAAACAGGGCAGGGGGCGGTGTGTGGTTCTTTGTTCAGAAGCCCTTTGCTCGCTTGGTCTTCAACTTCTCTAAATAATTGTTGAGAACATATTTGATAATATTATTTAAAGTAGTGTCAAATCATTAGCTTTTCTGGGGCAGCCAGGTGTCTCTCTCTGGCTGTAAACATAACTACCAATTTCTGTCAATTCCATTCAAATCAGCAAAAGTTAAATGAGTCCCCATTTTCCATTAGTCCCTGGCTAAACTTTGGGGACACAGTAAGGGATAAAGACTCAGTCCCTGCCTTTATGAAGCTTGGCATTATATGCTAGTCACAGAACCAAATAACAGTACATTGATTTAAGTACTGCTACATATAGAAGTTTTACTAGTGCCTTCCTGGAACCTCTCCCAAAGACCCTAGTGAAATATGTTGAAGGGATTCCCTGGTGCTCATTAGTGAAGACTGCCCCAAGTCTATTAACCTCTCAAGCTTTCTTCTCCATCTGGGCTCCCTTTGCCCTTTGCCAAGATCTGGCCATTTCCTGCGACAACTTGTTCCAAGGCAAATCTAGCCTAAAAGACTACAGCTTGCTTAGCCTGACATCAGGTTGCCAGGTCAGACAGGCAACTGGCAGGGTCTTCCTTGCCCTCCCTGACCTTATCTGTCTCCTCCAAGCAGAGCAGGTGGCAGGAACCTGGAAACATGGAAGCCCCACATCATGAGCAGACCCAGAGCTTGCCAGAAAGGCCCAGGTGCCTCTTGCCACCGGTGCAATGAGTAGGGACAGACAGAGCTTCATGGCTCCTGGAAGTCACTGAGGCTCTCCAAATGAAGCTTGCTGAAGAAAAGAACACAAACACTGACTCCTACTACTGGGGACTGGAGAAAGAAAAGGCACCCAGTGATGCTCTCATCTAAAGGTATTTGGTTTTTC
The DNA here is from genome assembly GCF_902655055.1 of Lutra lutra. Taxonomy (NCBI): domain Eukaryota; kingdom Metazoa; phylum Chordata; class Mammalia; order Carnivora; family Mustelidae; genus Lutra; species Lutra lutra. The sequence continues at coordinate 43,109,232 of NC_062279.1, read as the reverse complement.
TGAGTTGTGATGCTGAACTTCGACAGTCTTTCTGCCTCATTGGAACAGCCCAGCCAAAGTCATGCAGGAAACTCCCCAGCCCTCCAAGTCCTACTAAATGTAAACTGAGGAGAGGATTCTCTTTCTGAGAATAGAAAATTATGAATATAATGGCCATCCAACACTAGAAAACAGGAGAGATTGAGTTAAGAGAGTCACTCTACATTCTTCTCTTAAGAGAGAACAAAGAAAGCTCTGCAGGTACATGGGGAAAACATGGTGTTTGAGTAGATAACAAGGCAATGTATTGAATGAACAGTGTCATTCAAATGCAGTGCAATTAGATGGCCAAATCAAAGTTTCTAAAATGTGCATGTTTTCCTCAGATACATGTGAAGAAATACGGTCTATGTCACTGTCTTGTAACTCCTCTGAACTACTTCTTCCCCCAGAAAGTTCACCAAACCTGTGGTCCCTAAGAAAACCAACAGAATATCAGATAATACAAGCTGTATAGAGTGATTGGTGGAAACTGATCCTTTCAAGTCTGAACTGCAAGTGAACCAAGTAAACAAAGAATCAATCCCAGCAAACTCAAGTGTATACTCACTTGACAGAAGTTGACTGATACTGCAGACGGTAAGTTACCCATGCTTGCACTGAGCTTGGTAAACCAAATGAAGAACTCATTAGATGGTACTTACAAAACTTTCAGACTTCAGTAAATGGATTTCAATTAGATTGAAGAGAAAGCAAAACTAGTTTCCATGGAAACCAGCTTTTATCTATCTGGATTATCTTAAGTCTGAGACACCAATTCTTAACGGTTTTGAATGGGCCTAAATGGTACTACAAATATGGATATAGTTAATGTCCTAAACATAAATGGACTTATTTTAAATTTGGGTCATAAAACAAGTATTTTATAGCTGCTTTCAACAACAAGCAAAACATTAGCGGGTGGTATTTCAGGTAAATCAAAAGAAGAACACTCCTGTTTTCCCACACCCCCCACAACTGTGGGATTGCCAATCATTGTACGGATGTAAGGTGTGTTCTCTCTTCGAGTGACCATTTATGTTGTTTTGTATTTTAAGTAGAAAACATTTAATTTCTAGGCCAGTAATTAAATACTGTAATAATAACACAACATTTATTGAATTCTTGCTATATATTATCTGTTTGGCATGCATTCTCTCAATTTATCTTTCTAATACCCCATGAGATAAGTTCTATTATTATTCTCCATTTGACATATAGAAAAACAAAGGTTCAATAATCTGCCCAATGTTTCACAGCTGATAAGTTGTGGAATCGCAAGTTGAATTTAGGGCTTTGTGATTCTATTCTCCTAGAACCCATAGGTGTTACACATCTGCCCAAATGTTTTCCCACATTTATTTTCACTATTTCTCCTCAATTCTTACTTCACAGCCCAAAAGGTTGATTTAAGCCTATTCTTTAATCAAATTGTACATTTATTCAACAATAGTATGTTAAGTACTTCCTCTTTGCCAGGAATTAAGTACATATGAGAGATGACATAGTTTGTGCCATTGGTATACTTATAGTCTAATAAGAAGGCAAATAGTAAATAAAAAAGTTTAATCTATTTTTCTTCCTTTGAAAATATTGGGCTACTGGGGTCAATTTACAGGTGTCAATCATTTTCTGATGGGTAGCACCATACTAGAGGTCAGTAATACTTTTCAGTAGCCAAGGTGACAGACACATATCCACAAAGACCTCTGCCATGGTATCAAGTGATAGCTAAAAATGTCCAGAACCACAGATATTAGTCTTCCTGGATTTCTAATCCTGCCTTACACCATCTTTTAGAAGTAGGCTGGATCCAAGATTCCCATTATGTGATTATAACTGGTCTCTATCAGTTTTCATTTTAACTTTGATCACCACCACTCCATCATACCATACTGCACCAAATTCCCACCCCATGTATTTCAAACCTGCCTCATCACTGTAACCATCTTTCCTTTCATTCAGTCATGTAGTTCTCATTTATTATGGTTCCATTATATGATTAAATTAATGACTCAGTTCCTACTTTCAAAAAGTAAACATAAGTGAATGCAAAGGTAAAAATATCTAAATATTATGATAGGAAGATTCTAGGTAAGGTGAGTACAAAAACATATTCACCAGTGTTTTATAGTTTTCAGTGCACAAATTTTTTAAATCCTCATTAAATTTATTCCTAAATATTTTATTATTTTTTGATGCTATTGTAAATGGAATTGTTTTCTTAATTTTGGGGGGATAGTTTGTTGTCGACATACAGAAATGCAACTGATTTTTTGTATGCTTGGTTTTGTATCCTGCCATTTTACTGAATTGGTTTGTTCATTCTAATAGTTTTTTTTTTTTTTTTTTGTGGTGGCTTTAGGCTTTTCCACATATGAGATTATGTCATTTGCATTAGATAAACTTACATCTTTGTTTGCTGATTTTGATGCTTTTTATTTCTTTCTCTTGCCTAATTTCTGTAGCTAGGACTTCCAATACTGTCTTGAATAAATGTGGCAAATGTAGTCATCCTTGCCTTGTTCTGGGTCTTGTGTTTTTATCACTATTACTAGTAATAATAGAGAAGGAACCTGGAGAAGGGGTGGAAAAAACTAAAAGTGATAATAAAAAATAAGGAAGGCAGAAGAAAATTTTGAAGGTGATCGATATATTTATGGCATGGGAGATGAGGTTTTCATGGATATATTATTATCTCCAAACTCATCAAGTTGTATATAATAAATATGTACAGATTTTTTTAAAGATTTTTTTTTCTTTTTTATTTGACAGACAGATCACAAGTCGGCAGAGAGGCAGGCAGAGAGAGAGGAGGAAGCAGGCTTCCCACTGAGCAGAGAGCCCGATGCGGGACTCCATCCCAGGACCCTGAATCATGACCTGAGCCTAAGGCAGAGGTTTTAACCCACTGAGCCACCCAGCCGCCCCAAATATGTACAGATTTTTTAATGCCAGTCATACCCTAATAATTTTTTTTGTTTTTAAGGGTTTTTTAATTTAAATTCAATTAGCCAACATATAGTACATCATTAGTTTCAGATGTAGTGTTCAGTAATTCATCAGTTGCATATAACACTCAGCTTTCATGACATCACCTGCCCTCCTTAATATCCATCACCCAGTTATCCCACTAAATTGGTTTAAATACACTCACACTAGCATTTAGGTTTAAGTGACTAAACAGTACTAATTCTGGAGTGCTTGCTTTTTAAAAGAAGACCGTGAAAAGAAATCCATCTTTAAACCAAGAGAAAGAATTATCAGTAGCATAATAACTAGGTATTATTGAAGGTGGACATAATTTGGAAGATATTTTGGAGAGAGCAAACCTTCCCAATAACAGCCAGCTTAGACAAGGTAAATGACTACCTTCTTCAGCAGTTAGTCTACTCCTAACAATCACAAGTATTTTCATTCTCTTTCTCCCCCTCCATCAGCCTGAGAAGTATTTAACATGCAGTTGAAGAAAAAGGGAGGCACTTTGTCCCTGGGTCAAATGAAAACGTCTCTTGCCCCAAAGCCTTTAAGTACCAGCTTCATTGCAGGCTTCACTGCAGCACTTCCTCCACACTGGCCCACTCTCAAACTCACTTCCACTTGGTGCAAATCTTCTTTCCCTGACCCTATTTCCAACCCTACTGCTTGCTCTTTGATCATCACAAATGACTTAAGCCCAAGAGAGCAGCTTCAGTAATTGGCCTGAGCAGACCACCACCTGTGGCCTGTATATTCTTTGGTCTCCATCTTACATCCCCCCACTTTTCAGGCCTCTCATCTGAAATTGATTTCTGAACCACCGCTTAGCCTGCTGCAAAGCCTAGGATTTGGAGGGGGCAGGGGGAACAGGCAGCAGTTATCCCTTTCCCCCTCTTCCCAGCCATATGCCACTGCTCCTGCCTCCTTTCCCTGCATTACTTCTGAAACTCCAACTGGACTCTTGCTCAGCCCATACTCTCCCCGCTTGCCAGCCTCACAGCCCTCCCCTACTCTATACTTCTTCCTCATTTATAACCATTTCCATCTGAAAGGGGGAGTTTTTCTTTTCCCTTTAAAAAAAATCTGAGTTGGGAAAGCTGCCGATTGTAACTATAGTGATGCATCAATCACGTCGCAATAATTGCACAGCACAGGGTTTCCTGTTAGGGCTGAGCTACCTGCCAGAAAATGGCAGCAATCAGGCTATTGGCAGCAGACAATCAGGCATCATTTGTAATTCTTTCTGGCTGCATGTTTCCCAGTCCAGGAATTGGATGCTAATCAATCAGTTGTCATGGTAACCCAGAATCACACAGCTATCAATACGGGAAAATGATGGGAAAAATTATGGGGGCAGTGAGCGCCGTAATTCTTAGAAGGGAGTGCCAAGTGACCTTACCAGGTGCCAACCCATGAAAAACAGTACCAAGAAAAAGCAGGAGACCCCAAGGATAAACGATCATAGCCAGTCAAGGGAAGAGCTATTGTCTTAGCCACAAGAGTAGAAGCAGGTGGGTGATTTTTGGGTCACTTCATTGTCCTTGGATACCAGCTGAGCTTCCAGGGCTGGGCAATATAGAAGTAATTTGAGGGAAAAAAAGACAAACACTAGTGATAGAGGAGAAAAAGAGATCAGTTATCCAATCAATCAGCAAATGTTTATGGCATACCCATTACACATGAGGTCCATCATGTGGCAAATACTGTCTGGGTCTGGGCCACCCAACACAGATAGCAAAAGCCAACCAGTACTTACAGCAGCATTTGAGGTGACAGAAGTGTGGCACAATCTTTCAGTAACACTGTAGAGGAGATGAAAATGGAAACCACCAGTGTGACCCAGCATGGTGAAGGTAACAGATCAAAGCTATATGCCAGAACTGGACCAGATATGCTCACTTACCTCATATTGAATTCTAACAACATGAGAAGTAGGTTTCACTATTTCTATCTTACCACTGAGGAAACCTCAGCATAGAATGTTGAGTAAGCAGTCCAACATCACACAGCTGGAAGGGCTAGGACAAGACCAGATGAAAGCTCAGGCCTAACCTTTACCCAAAACCATATGAACCATGGCCACTCTGCAGCTGGGAGTCTGGGGAGATCAGATTCATTCAGATTCTCAGGAGCCCTAATGATCACACAGTCAAAGACAAGCTTTAGTACAAGATAGAGGTATAAGTGGCTTTGCTAGAAATTCAGAAACATCCCTAGAGATATCAATTCGCCTCAGTGTGATCCTAGAGAAGTCATTTTATTTCTCATGTCTTCAACTTCCTTTTTTGTAAAATGAAAGTAAGAACTTCTATGAAGAATAGTGATACTTTAATGAGACCATGTCCATGAATGTTCTTGGCCTGAGCAGCTTTTTCATTCCTTTTCTCCTTTCTCAACTCTAGGGTGACAGGGATATCCCAGATCTTGTGGCACAGATAAGCAGTCTCCTTGAGTGGTGTTAGGAGTTTGTTCTAAAAAGCTTTCTAAGCTTTCTAGAGTGCCACCAGAGCAAGCTGAGAATTTGTTGGTTTCTACATCCTTAGTCTCTGGCCTTGTATTAATTTCAGGGTTCTCCAGAGAAATAGAACAAATAGGAATATATGTGAAGAGACTGATTATAAAGAATCAGCTCACACAGTTATGGAGGCTGAGAAGTCCCATGATCTGCTGTTTATAAGTTGTAGATCCAGGATACCCAGTGCTGTGTGATTCAGTCTGAGTCAGAAGGCCTGAGATCCAGGGAGCCTAAGAACAGCATAAGATTAATGCTGCAGCTCAAGCAATCAAGCAGGGAGGCAGAATTTCTCCTTCCTCCTACCTTTCATTCTAAACCCAAGTCCTCAACAAATTGGGTGATCCTCACCCACATTGGGGAGAGTGATCCACTTTACTGGATTCACCCATTCAAATGTTAATATCATCTGGGACACCCTCACAGGCATACCCAGAAAAAACATCCAAACGAATATCCCAGCACCTTTTGATCCAGTCACATAAAGTTAACCATCACAGGCCTCTTCTACCTGCTCTGTCTTAATCTTTTGGGAGGCCTGGAAAGAGAAAGTCAAATGGTCCCACACAACATGAGTCACCCCCAGGCCCCAGTGCCAAGCCCCACTCATTTCCATCAGGGCAATAATGTTGTGATGGGATTTTGTCTCATCAAACAATTCCTGGCATAATGCTGTGCATTGCAATGACAACTAAAATATAGTGAGCACAAATCTAGTTACTAACCAATTAATTTACCAAACTATTCTTATTAAAGTAATTGCATGTTTCAAATGCATTTCTTTAAGCCGGATAATATTGAGGCTTACTTTATGATGTGCAGCTTTCTTAGTGAACTCTTTGAACTTTGGTGAAAATGTTTTACAGCCTAAGAAGGAGCTTCAATAAGCAGTGTGGCAGAAAATGCTTAGATCTTGGGTTCTAGTCCTGTTTCTGCTACTAATTGTTTGCTCTATAACCTTGTGCAAATGATTTCCTATCTCTAAGCCTCAGACCCATCATCTGTGGAGCGAAGAAGCAGCATTTCCAAGATGGCTTCCTCAGAGCATTACTATATATTCATATAACATCATTATATACTTTCATACATACATAAATAGGTGATCTGGGGAGAATATTTTCAACAGTGAAATGGTCAAAAACAAGTTTGGGAAACTGGGTGAAGCCATGTTTTTCAGGTTTTCTTACTGAATGAGCTTCTAGAGCTTTTTATACATTATTGGAAGGGGAAATCTAAAATGCAGTGCTAGAGTGCTTGGCTGGCTGGGTTGGTAGAGCACGAGACTCTTGATCTCAGGGTCATGAGTTTGAGCCTCATGTTGGGTATAGAGATTACTTTAAAAAATAAAATCTTGGGGTGCCTGGATGGCTCAGTGGGTTAAGCCGCTGCCTTCGGCTCAGGTCATGATCTCAGAGTCCTGGGATCGAGCCCCGCATCTGGCTCTCTGCTCAGCAGGGAGCCTGCTTCCTCCTCTCTCTCTCTCTGTCTGCCTCTCTGCCTGCTTGTGATCTCTCTGTCAAACAAATAAATAAAATCTTTAAAAAAAAATAAATAAAAAATAAAATCTTGAGGGGAGGAGTTAAGATGATAGATAAGTAGGGAGACCCTAGACTCGCTGCATCCCTGGAACACAGCTAGATAGTTACCAAATCATTCTGAACACCCAAGAAATTAATCTGATTAAGAGAACAAACCTGTAAGTCTGCAAGTAGAAAAGCCACCACCTTCTGGAAGGCAGGGGATACAGAGAATTGATTTGGAAGAGTTAAGAACTGCGGGCTCTGTAGAGGGGAGGAAGCCCTGATTATGGAAATTATTGTAAGGTGTTATAAGCAGTGGAGTGTAAAATCTGAAGTTTTAGAAGTCTGCCACCACTGGGGTTGTGCTCTTAAAAGTGCTCCAGCAGGGAATGAGGACAGAGACCCAGAAGTGGACAGTGTGCTCTGAGGATCCCCTGTGTAACAAGAACAAGTGATGCCAATGTGCTGCACTGTTCCCAAGCATGGGATCAGGGACACCTGCTGAGGGCAGCAAGTCTAGGTGCCAGCTCTCTGCTCCTCCATTCCATAAACTCTGAACCATGTTCTGCTGTGCAACTGTTTTCCTGGCACCAGTCAGCAGATGACAAAAGTGCAGCAAGCCCTCCCCCAGAGGATCAGAGTGGTCTGTACTGCAGAAGTCCCTAAATTTGAAGTTTTGAAACCCTGCTGTGTGCCTGAGATAAAACAGCTTGGACATAGGCAGGATGAAGGCAGGGATTTGATGGAAGCCAGGGACAGAAGAGGGGCAATTATTTGCTCTTCTTGGTGGGCTCCAGGGCTAGAGAGTGGCCCAGCCATTTTTACCCTGCCAATCAGCACTGAAAGTCTTCAGGAAGCAAAAAGCAAAACCTAATAGAGACCAGAGCCCCTTATACCAAGACTTGTCCCCCTGCACCCTGCAAGTGAATCTTCACGAGGTCAAGTCCACCTGAGAATCAATGCAACAGGCCCTTCCCCAAGAAAACCAGTACAAACCCCTTCACATGCACCAAGTCTCCTGATCATAGAGTGCTGCAAAGCTTTAGCTTTGGGGGAAATAGAAGCTAACTTCCTTTTTATTTTTACTTTTTAAAAAAATTATTCATATATTTATTTTTATTTTCCTATTATTGATTTATTTATTTTTAGTCTTTTAGTTTTCATTTTTTTCATATTTTTAGTTCTAGCTTCTTTTAACAAGCAGAAGAAAACACACCCAAGATCCAGTTTTTTGTTGTTGTTTTGTTGTTTGTTGGGTTTGTCTCTGGACAAAATGATAAGACAGGAATTCATCCCCCCCCCAAAAAAAAGAACAGGAAGTGGAACTTACAGCCAGGAATTTAATCAATGCAGACATAAGTAAATGCCTGAACTAGAATTTGAAACAATAATTATAAGGATACTAGCTGGGCCACCATAAAAGCATAGAAGACATGAAAGAATCCATTTCTGCAGAGATAAAAGAACTAAAATCTAATCAGGCCAAAGTTAAAAATGCTAAAACCAAGATGCACACCTAAATGGATGTCATAAAAATGAAGATTCACAAAGCAGAAGAACAAACCAGTAATACAAAAGATAAAGTTTTTAAAAATAATGAAGTTGAAAGAAGAGGGAAAGAAAGGTAATGGATCAGGAAGGCAGACTTAGAGAACTCAGTGACTTATTAAAACAGAATAACATTCATATCATTGGAGTCCCAGAGGATGGAGAGAAAAAGGGGTAGAAGGTTTAATTAAGCAAATTATAGCTGAAAATTTCCCTGATCAGGGAAAAGACACAGACATCAAAATCCAAGAAGCACAGAGAACTCCCATTAAATTTAGCCAAGACATATAATAGTCTAATTCACAAAATACACAAACAAGAAAAGAATCCTGAAAGTGGCAGGCAAGGGGAAAAAGCAACAAAGACTATAAAGGAACAGAGAACATCACCAGAAACACCAACTCTACAGGTAACACACTGGCATTAAATTTGTATCTTTCAATAATTACTGAATATAAATGGACTAAATGCTTCAAACAAAAGACATAGGGTATCAGAATGGATAAAAACAACAACAACAAAAACACAAGATTCATCTATACACTGCCTATAAAAGACTCATTTTAGACCTAAAAATACCTATAGATTGGAAGTGACGGGATAGGAAACCATCTATCATGCTAATGGACATCAAAAGAAAGCTGAAGTAGCCATACTTATATCAAAAACAAAACAAAAAAGAACAAAACTTGAGTTTAAAACTAAGACTGTAACAAGAGATAAAGAAGGGCATTATATCTTAATTAAGAGGTCTATCCATTAAGAGGATCTAACAATTATAAATATCTCTGACCATAACTTGGAAGAACACAAATACACAAATAAGTAATTATAAACATAAAGAAACTAATTGATAATAATACATCAATAGTAGGGGACTTTAACAACCCACTTACAACAATGGACAGATCATCTAAGCAGAAAGTGAACAAGGAAACAATGACTTTGAATGACACACTGGACCAGATAGACTTAACAGATATATTCAGAATATTTCATCCTAAAGCAGCAGAATACATATTCTTTTCAAGTGTACATGGAGCATTCCCCAGAATAGATCACATCACTGGGTCACAAAATCAGCCCTCAACAAGTACAAAAAGATCAAGATCATACCATATATATTTTCTGATCACAACATTGTGAAACTTGAAGTCAACTGCAAGAAAAAATTTGGAAAGACCACAAATACATGGAGGTTAAAGAACAATTTACTAAAGAATGGATGGGTTAACAAAGAAACTAAAGAAAAAAATTAAAAGTACATGAAAACAAATGAAGATGAAAACACAAAAGTCCAAAACCTTTGGGATGCAGCAAAGGCAGCCCTAAGAGGGAAGTATATTGAAATATAGGACTACCTCAAGAAGTAAAAAAAAAGTCTCAAATACATAACCTAATCTTACACCTAAAGAAGCTATAAAAGGAACAGCAAATAAAGCCTAAAGCCAGCAGAGGAAGGGAAATAATTAAGATCAGAGCAGAAATAAATGATATAGAAACAACAACAACAACAACAACAAAACAGATGAGAAGATCAATGAAACTAAGAACCGGTTCTTTGAAAGAATTAATAATATTGATGAACAGTCAGCCAGACTTATCAAAAAGAAAAGAGAATGGTCCGAAATAAATAAAATCATGAATGAGAGAGAAGAGATCACAGCTAACATCACAGAAATACAAATAATCATTAGAGAAAGTTAGGGGAAAATTATATGGCAACAAACAGGGAAATCTGGAAGAAATGGACAAATTCATAGAAACATACAAATTACTGAAACTGAAACAGGAAGAAATAGAAACCTTGAACAGACCCATAACCAGAAAAGAATTGAATCAGTAATTAAAAATCTCCCAGTAAACTCAAGTCCAGGGCCAGATGACTTCCAGGGCAATTCTACGAGACATTTAAAGAAGAGTTAATACCTATCCTTCTCAATTTGTTCCAAAAAATAGAAATGGAAGGAAAACTTCAATACTCTCTCTACGAGGTCAGTGTTTCCTTGATTCCAAAACCAGATAAAAACTCCAATAAAGTGAACCCAACAGTTGATTAAAATAATTACTCACCACAATCAAGTAGGATTTATTCCTGGGTTGCAGAGATGGCTCAATATTCACAAATCATTCGACGTAATACACTGCATTAATAAAAATAAGGATGAAAACCATATGATCCTTTCAACAGATGCAGAGAAAGCATTTGACAAAATTCATTCTTGATAAAAGTCCTCAAGAAAGTAGGTATAGTTGGAACATCCCTCGACATCATAAATGCCATATATGAAAGACCCACAGTTAATATCCTCTTCAAAGGGGAAAAGCAGAGCTTTTCCTATATGGATAAAAATAAGACAGAGTGAGGTGCCTGGGTGGCTCAGTGGGTTAAAGCCACTGCCTTCAGCTAAGGTCATGATCCCAGGGTTCTGGGATGGAGACCTGCATCGGGCTCTTTGCTCAGCAGGGAGTCCTCTTTCCCCTCTCTCTCTGCCTGCCTCTCTGCCTACTTGTGATCTCTGTCTGTCAAATAAATATATAAGTAAACCTTTAAAAAAAATGAATAAGACAGGGATGTCCACTCTCACCATTACTATTTAACATAGTACTAGAGGTCTTAGCCAGCAATCAGACAATAACAATAACTACAAAGGCATCCAAATCTGCAAGGAAGAAGTCAAACTTTCACTATTTGCTGATGACAAAATGCTCTATGTAGAAAACCCAAAAGTTTTCACCAAAAAATTGCTAGAACTCGTACATGAATTCAGCAAAGTCATAGGATATAAAATCAATGTACAGAAATCTGTTGCATTTGTATACACCAATAATGAAGCAGCAGAAAGAGAAATCAAGGAACTGATCCCATTTACAATTGCACCAAAACCCAAAAGATACCTAGGAGTAAACCTAATTGAAGAGGTAAAAGACACGTACTCTGAAAACTTTGGAGCACTTATGAAAGAAATTGAAGAGGACACAAAGAAGTGGAAAAATATCCCATGCTCATGGATTGGAAGAACAAATGTTGTTAAAATGTCTATGCTTCCCAAAGCAATTTAAACATTTAATGCAATCTCTATTGAAATACACCAGTATTTTTCACAGAGCTGAAATAAGCAATCTTAAAATTTGTATGGAACCACAAATGACCCTGAATAGCCAGAGGAATGTTGAAAAACAAACTCAAAGAAGTTAAACTCTCACTCTTTGCAGGCAACATGATACTTTTATAGAAAACCCAAAAGAGGGGCGCCTGGGTGGCTCAGTGGGTTGGGCCGCTGCCTTCGGCTCGGGTCATGATCTCAGGGTCCTGGGATCGAGCCCCGCGTCGGGCTCTCTGCTCAGCAGGGAGCCTGCTTCCTCCTCTCTCTGCCTGCCTCTCTGCCTGCTTGTGATCTCTCTGTCAAATAAATAAATAAAGTCTTTAAAAAAAAAAAACCCAAAAGACTCCACAAAAAATTGCTGGAACTCATACATGAATTCAGCAAAGTCACAGGATATAAAATCAATACACAGAAGTCAGTTGCATTTCTATACACTAACAATGAAGCAGAAGAAAGAGAAATCAAGGAATTGATCCCATTTGCAATTGCACCAAAAACCATAAGATACCTAGGAATAAACCTAATCAAAGATGTAAAGGATCTATACTCTAGAAACTAAAACATTTATGAAAGATATTGAGGAAGACACAAAGAACTATAAAAACATTCCAAATTCGTGGATTGGAAAAACAAATATTGTTAAAATGTCTATGTTTCCAAAGCAATCTACACTTTCAATGCAATCCATCCCTATCGAGATACCATCAACATTTTCATAGAGTTGGAAAAAATAATCCTAAAATTTGAATGGAACCAGAAAAGACCCTGAAAAGCAAGGGAATGTCAAAAAAGAAAAGTAAAAGTCAAATGTCAAAAAGTAAAATGTCAAAAAAGAAAAGTAAAGCTGGAGCCATCTGAAGTCCATTCTGGACTTCAAGATATATTACAAAGCTGTAGTCATCAAGACAGTATGGAACTGGCCCTAAGACACATAGATCAATGGAATAGAATAGAAAACCCAGAAATGGACCCACAATTATATGGTTAACTATACTTTAACAAAGCAGGAAAGAATACCCAATGGAAAAAGACAGTCTCTTCAACAAATGGTATTGGGAAAACTGTATAGCCACATGCAGAAGAATGAAACTGGACCATACATAAAAATAAACTTAAAAAAAAAAAAACCCTAAATGTCAGGCAGGAAAATCATCAAAATCCGAGAAGAAAACATAGGCAGCAACCTCTTTGATTTTGTCCATGGGAAATGCTTACTAGACATGTCACTGGAGGCAAGGGAAACAAAAACAAAATGAACTGTTGGGGCTTTGTCAAGATAAAATGCTTCTGCAGAGTGAAGGAAACAAAACAATCAACAGAACCAAAAGGCAGCCTATGGACTGGGAGAAGATATTTGTAAATGACATACTGGATAAAGGGTTAATATCCAAAATCTACAAAGAAGTTATCAAACTCAACACCCAAAAAACAAATACCACCCCAAAAACCAAACAAAAAGAAATCCAGTTAAGAAATGGTCAGAAGATATGAATAGACACTTTTCTAAAGAAGACATCCAGATGGCCAATAGATACATGAAAAGATGTTCACCTTCACTCATCATCAGGGAAATACAAATCAAAACCACAATGAGATATTACCTCACACCTGTCAGAATGACCAAAATGAGTAACACAGGAAATAACAGATATGGGAGAGGTGTGGAGAAAGGAGAACACTCTTGCACTATTGGTGGGAATAAAAACTGGTACAGCCACTCTGGAAAACAGTATGGAGGTTCCTAAAAATGTTGAAAACAGAACTACCCTATGATCCAGCAATTGCACTACTAGGTGTTTACACAAAGGATAAAAAAACACACAGATTTGAAATGGTACATACACCCTGACCTTTATAGCAGCATTATCAACAATAGCCAAACTAAGGAGAGAGCCCAAATGTCCATCAAGTAATGAATAGATAAAGAAAAGGTCATATATATATATATATATACCACCTCTTCCTTATCCATTTACATACACACACACATATGTGTATGCATTAATGAAATATAAGTGGAATATTACTCAACCACCATAAAGAATGAAATCTTAAAGGGGGAGGAGTGAAGATGGCGGAGAAGTAGCAGGCTGAGACTACTTCGGGTAGCGGGAGATCAGCTAAATAGCTTATCTAAAGATTGCAAACACCTACAAATCCAACGGGAGATTGAAGAGAAGAAGAACAGCAATTCCAGAAACAGAAAATCAACCACTTTCTGCAAGGTAGGACTGGCGGAAAAGTGAATCCAAAGCCACAGGAAGATAGACCGCGGGGGGAGGGGCCGGCTCCCGGCGAGCGGCGGAGCAACGGAGCAAAATCAGGACTTTTAAAAGTCTGTTTTGCTGAGGGACATCGCTCCAGAGGCTTAACTGGGGTGAAGCCCAGGCGGGGTCAGCGCGGCCTCAGGTCCCGCAGGGTCGCAGAAGGATCGGGGGTGTCTGAGTGTCGCAGAGCTTACCGGTATTAGAATGGGGAAGCCGGCTACAGAGACAGAGCCAAGGAGTGACTCTCAGCTCGGGGTTGCCTTGAACCGGTCGCAGGCTCGGTCATCTCAGAGCGCGGCCGGAGTCCAGGGTGACGGGAGTCATTGGGAGCTGTTCTCTGAGGGCGCACTGAGGAGTGGGGTCCCGGGCTCTTGGCTCCTCCGGGCGGAGACCAGGAGGCCGCCATCTTTATTCCCGTCCTCCAGAACTCTACGGAAAGCGCTCAGGGAACAAAAGCTCCCGAAAGCAAACCCGAGCGGATTACTCAGCGCGGCCCTGGGTAAGGGCGGTGCAACTCCGCCTGGGGCAAAGACGCTTGAGAATCACTACAACAGGCCCCTCCCCAGAAGATCAACGGGAAACCCAGCCAGGACCAAGTTCACCTACCAAGGAGAGCGGCGGAATTCCAGAGGAGAAGAAAGCAAAGCACGGAACTCATGGCTTTCTCCCCATGATTTTTTAGCCTTGCAGTTAATTTAATTTTTTTTTTTCTTTTTCAATTTTTTTTCTTTTTCTCTTCTTCTGCTAAATTTTTTTAACTTTTTTTAACTTAAACTTTTAACCGTTTTCTTTTTTTAACGTTTTTTAAATAGTTTATCTAATATATATTTTTTTTCCTCTTTTTATATTTTTTTCTTTATTGGCTTTCTTTTTAATAGTTTCTTTTTTTTTTCTTTCTTTCTGAACCCCTTTTTATCCCCTTTCTCCCCCCTCACAATTCGGGATCTCTTCTGATTTGGCTAAAGCATATTTTCCTGGGGTTGTTGCCACACTTTTAGTATTTTACTTGCTCCTTCATAAACTCTTATCTGGACAAAATGACAAGGCGGAAAAATTCACAACAAAAAAAAGAACAAGAGGCAGGACCAAAGGCTAGGGACCTAATCAATACAGACATTGGTAACATGTCAGATATAGAGTTCAGAATGACGATTCTCAAGGTTCTAGCCGGGCTTGAAAAAGGCATGGAAGATATTAAAGCAACCCTCTCGGGAGATATAAAAGCCCTTTCTGGAGAAATAAAAGAACTAAAATCTAACCACGTTGAAATCAAAAAAGCTATTAATGAGGTGCAATCAAAAATGGAGGCTCTCACTGCTAGGATAAATGAGGCAGAAGAAAGAATTAGCGATATAGAAGACCAAATGACAGAGAATAAAGAAGCTGAGCAAAAGAGGGACAAACAGCTACTGGACCACGAGGGGAGAATTCGAGAGATAAGTGACACCATAAGGACGAAACAACATTAGAATAATTGGGATTCCAGAAGAAGAGGAAATGGAGAGGGGAGCAGAAGGTATATTGGAGAGAATATTGGAGAGAATTTCCCCAATATGGCAAAGGGAACAAGCATCAAAATCCAGGAGGTTCAGAGAACCCCCCTTCAAAATCAATAAGAATAGGTCCACACCCCGTCACCTAATAGTAAAATTTACAAGTCTTAGTGACAAAGAAAAGATCCTGAAGGCAGCCCGGGAAAAGAAGTCTGTAACATACAATGGTAAAAATATTAGATTGGCAGCAGACTTATCCACAGAGACCTGGCAGGCCAGAAAGAGCTGGCATGATATATTCAGAGTACTAAATGAGAAAAACATGCAGCCAAGAATACTATATCCAGCTAGGCTATCATTGAAAATAGAAGGAGAGATTAAAAGCTTCCAGGACAAACAAAAACTGAAAGAATTTGCAAATACCAAACCAGCTCTACAGGAATATTGAAAGGGGTCCTCTAAGCAAAGAGAGACCCTAAAAGTAGTAGATCAGAAAGAAACAGAGACAATGTACAATAACAGTCACCTTACAGGCAATACAATGGCACTAAATTCATCTCTCTCAATACTTACCCTGAATGTTAATGGGCTAAATGCCCCAATCAAAAGACACAGTGTATCAGAATGGATAAAAAAACAAAACCCGTCTATATGTTGCCTACAAGAAACTCATCTTAAACCCGAAGACACCTCCAGGTTTAAAGTGAGGGGGTGGAAAAGAATTTACCATGCTAATGGACATCAGAAGAAAGCAGGAGTGGCAATCCTTATAGCAGATCAATTAGATTTTAAGCCAAAGACTATAATAAGAGATGAGGAAGGACACTATATCATACTCAAAGGTACTGTCCAACAAGAAGATCTAACAACTTTAAATATCTATGCCCCTAACGTGGGAGCAGCCAACTATATAAACCAATTAATAACAAAATCAAAGAAACACATCGACAAGAATACAATAATAGTAGGGGATTTTAACACTCCCCTCACTGAAATGGACAGATCATCCAAGCAAAAGATCACAAGGGAAATCAAGGCCTTAAAGGACACACTGGACCAGATGGACATCACAGATATATTCAGAACATTTCATCCCAAAGCAACAGAATACACATTCTTCTCTAGTGCACATGGAACATTCTCCAGAATAGATCACATTCTTGGTCCTAAATCAAGTCTCAACCGGTATCAAAAGATTGGGATCATTCCCTGCATATTTCAGACCACAATGCTCTAAAGCTAGAACTCAATCACAAGAGGAAATTTGGAAAGAACCCAAATACATGGAGACTAAACAGCATCCTTCTAAAGAATGAATGGGTCAACCAGGAAATTAAAGAAGAATTGAAAAAATTTATGGAAACAAATGATAATGAGAACACAACGGTTCAGAATCTGTGGGACACAACAAAGGCAGTCCTGAGAGGAAAATATATAGCGGTACAAGCCTTTCTCAAGAAACAAGAAAGGTCTCAGGTACACAACCTAACCCTACACCTAAAGGAGCTGGAGAAAGAACAAGAAAGAAACCCTAAACCCAGCAGGAGAAGAGAAATCATAAAGATCAGAGCAGAAATCAATGAAAT
Organism: Lutra lutra; assembly: GCF_902655055.1. Classification (NCBI taxonomy): domain Eukaryota; kingdom Metazoa; phylum Chordata; class Mammalia; order Carnivora; family Mustelidae; genus Lutra; species Lutra lutra. The sequence continues at coordinate 43,092,202 of NC_062279.1, read as the reverse complement.
AGAAACCAAAAAACAATAGAACAAATCAACGAAACTAGGATCTGGTTCTTTGAAAGAATTAATAAGATTGATAAACCCCTGGCCAGACTTATCAAAAAGAAAAGAGAGAGGACCCAAATAAATAAAATCATGAATGAAAGAGGAGAGATCACAACGAACACCAAAGAAATACAGACAATTATAAGAACATACTATGAGATTGAAACAGTCATCAAAAATCTCCAAACAAACAAAAGCCCAGGGCCAGATGGCTTCCCGGGGGAATTCTACCAAACATTTAAAGAAGAACTAATTCCTATTCTCCTGAAACTGTTCCAAAAAATAGCAATAGAAGGAAAACTTCCAAACTCATTTTATGAGGCCAGCATCACCTTGATCCCAAAACCAGACAAGGATCCCAACAAAAAGGAGAACTACAGACCAATATCCTTGATGAACACAGATGCAAAAATTCTCGCCAAAATACTAGCCAATAGGATTCAACAGTACATTAAAAGGATTATTCACCACAACCAAGTGGGATTTATTCCAGGGCTGCAAGGCTGGTTCAACATCCACAAATCAATCAATGTGATACAACACATTAATAAAAGAAAGAACAAGAACCATATGATACTCTCCATAGATGCTTAAAAAGCATTTGACAAAGTACAGCATCCCTTCCTGATCAAAACTCTTCAAAGTGTAGGGATAGACGGCACATACCTCAATATTATCAAAGCCATCTATGAAAAACCCACCGCAAATATCATTCTCAATGGAGAAAAACTGAAAGCTTTTCCGTTAAGGTCAGGAACATGGCAGGGATGTCCGTTATCACCACTGCTATTCAACATAGTACTAGAAGTCCTAGCCTCAGCAATCAGACAACAAAAAGGAAATTAAAGGCATCCAAATCGGCAAAGAAGAAGTCAAACTATCACTCTTTGCAGATGATATGATACTATATGTGGAAAACCCAAAAGACTCCACTCCAAAACTGCTAGAACTTGTACAGGAATTCAGTAAAGTGTCAGGATATAAAATCAATGCACAGAAATCAGTTGCATTTCTCTACACCAACATCAAGACAGAAGAAAGAGAAATTAAGGAGTCCATCCCATTTACAATTGCACCCAAAACTATAAGATACCTAGGAATAAACCTAACCAAAGAGACTAAGAATCTATACTCAGAAAACTATAAAGTACTCATGAAAGAAATTGAGGAAGACACAAAGAAATGGAAAAATGTTCCATGCTCCTGGATTGGAAGAATAAATATTGTGAAAATGTCTATGCTACCTAAAGCAATCTACACATTTAATGCAATTCCTATCAAAGTGCCATCCATTTTTTTTCAAAGAAATGGAACAAATAATCCTAAAATTTATATGGAACCAGAAAGACCTCGAATAGCCAAAGGAATATTGAAAAAGAACAGCCAAAGTTGGTGCCATCACAATTCCGGACTTCAAGCTCTATTACAAGCTGTCATCATCAAGACAGCATGGTACTGGCACAAAAACAGACACACAGATCAATGGAACAGAATAGAGAGCCCAGAAATGGACCCTCAACTCTATGGTCAACTCATCTTTGACAAAGCAGGAAAGAATGTCCACTGGAAAAAAGACAGCCTCTTCAATAAATGGTGTTGGGAAAATTGGACAGCCACATGCAGAAAAATGAAATTGGATCATTTCCTTACACCACACACGGAAATAGACTCAAAATGGATGAAGGATCTCAATGTGAGAAAGGAATCCATCAAAATCCTCAAGGAGAACACAGGCAGCAACCTCTTCGACCTCAGCCGCAGCAACATCTTCCTAGGAACATCACCAAAGGCAAGGGAAGCAAGGGCAAAAATGAACTTTTGGGATTTTATCAAGATCAAAAGCTTTTACACAGCAAAGGAAACAGTGAACAAAACCAAAAGACAACTGACAGAATGGGAGAAGATATTTGCAAATGACATATCAGATAAAGGGCTAGTGTCCAAAATCTATAAAGAACTTAGCAAACTCAACACCCAAAGAACAAATAATCCAATCAAGAAATGGGCAGAGGACATGAACAGACATTTCTGCAAAGAAGACATCCAGATGGCCAGCAGACACATGAAAAGAGCTCCATATCACTCGGCATCAGGGAAATACAAATCAAAACCACAATGAGATATCACCTCACACCAGTCAGAATGGCTAAAATTAACAAGTCAGGAAATACAGATGCTGGCGAGGATGCAGAGAAAGGGGAACCCTCCTACACTGTTGGTGGGAATGCAAGCTGGTGCAACCACTCTGGAAAACAGCATGGAGGTTCCTCAAAATGTTGAAAATAGAACTACCCTATGACCCAGCAATTGCACTGCTGGGTATTACCCTAAAGATACAAACGTAGTGATCCGAAGGGGCACGTGCACCCGAATGTTTATAGCAGCAATGTCTACAATAGCCAAACTATGGAAAGAACCTAGATGTCCATCAACAGACGAATGGATAAAGAAGATGTGGTATATATACACAATGGAATACTATGCAGCCATCACAAGAAATGAAATCTTGCCATTTGCGACGACGTGGATGGAACTAGAGGGTATCATGCTTAGCGAAATAAGTCAATCAGAGAAAGACAACTATCATATGATCTCCCTGATATGAGGAAGAGGAGATGCAACATGGGTGGTTGAGCGGGTAGGAGAAGAGTAAATGAAACAAGATGGGATTGGGAGGGAGACAAACCATAAGTGACTCTTAATCTCACAAAACAAACTGAGGGTTGATGGGGGGAGGGGGTTGGGAGAGGGGGGTGGGGTTATGGATATTGGGGAGGGTATGTGCTATGGTGAGTGCTGTGAAGTGTGTAAACCTGGCAATTCGCAGACCTGTACCCCTGGGGATAAAAATATATGTTTATAAAGCTTAAAAAAAAAAAAGAAAAAGAAAGGATGAATACCCAAGTTTTGTATCAACATGGACGGGACTGGAAGAGATTATGCTGAGTGAAATAAGTCAAGCAGAGAGAGTCAATTATCATATGGTTTCACTTATTTGTGGAGCATAACAAATAGCATGGAGGACAAGGGGAGATGGAGAGGAGAAGGGAGTTGAGGGAAATTGGAAGGGGAGGTGAATGAGAGACTATGGACTCTGAAAAACGATCTGAGAATTTTGAAGGGGTGGGGGGTGGGAGGTTGGGGGCACCAGGTGGTGGGTATTGTAGAGGGCACGGATTGCATGGAACACTGGGTGTGGTGCAAAAATAACGAATATTGTTATGCTGAAAAAATAAAAAAAATTAAAGTCATGTAAAAAAAAAAAAGAATGAAATCTTGCCATTCTAAAGATGTGGGTGGAGCTAGAGTATGTTATGCTAAGTAAAATAAGTCAGTCAGAAAAAGACAAATACCATACGATTTCACTCACATGTAGAGTTTAAAAAACAAAACAGATGAACATATGGAGGGGGGAGAGGGACGCAAACCATAAGAAACTCTTAATGATAGAGAACAAACTGATGGGTGATGGAGGGAGGTGGGTGGGGGATGGGCTAGACGAGTGATGGGTATTAAGGAGGGCACTGGTATGATAATTACTGAGTGTTGTATGTAAGTGAGGAATCACTGAATTCTACCCCTCAAACCAATATTGCACTGCATGCTAACTAACCAGAATTTAAATTAAATTTTGAAGAAAAAAATACTTAAAAATAACAGATGAACAATGACTCTTAGAACACTGCAGTGATGTATTTTATGGTGACTAACATAACACAATAAATAAATAAATAAATATTAAGAAAAACAAAATAATAATAGTAAATAAACAAAATAAAATGCAGTGCTTTCCACATTTGTCTGACTTCTAAACCATTTTTTCTTGTTTTTGTCACTGAACATCTCTAGAGGCTTGTGTTCTAATGACCAAACTTTAGAAAACACTGAATTAAAGGCTCTTAGAGAGGCATTGTTTGCAATGGCAACAAGGTGAAAATAAGCTGAGTAGTCATTGCTAACCTCCTTTCCTGCAGGGAATGCTAGGTAGCCCTATGAAGAACAGGGCAGATCCTGTTGGCATCGAAATTTTCCAGCTTGTTTCATTAAATGCAAAAAACAAGATGCAAAGTCAATAAACTGTCCCCATTTATGTGTGTATGTTTGAGTGTCAGTGAAGAGGAGTTGATGCAAAGGTAAATATAAGTGTATAATTATACATAGTAAATTTCTCAGTGCATATATAAGATGCTATAGAGGGTTTCTTGCAGAGTGTCACTGAGTGTACCGATAAAAGGTGTTTTTATTTTTATTTTGTACCATTAAGTATTGTTCAACTTTATTTTTACCAACTCATGTAATTATTTTTATAATTTAAAAAAAACACGAACTTTAAAAGCTTCCTGGAAACCCTTTTTGGTCTTTTTGTAATTTTGTGGTTTCCTGAATCCCAAATTGAGGCTAATTATGCCTGTCTTCTGAATGAGAAATGGTCAAGGCTTTATACCCTTGGGTCCACCAGAATACCAACTCTTCTGTATTTTTCCATCCCGAGATTGCAGGAACAGTTGGGTGACTGAGTACCCTGAGGAGTAACTGGCCCCTCTGTTTCGGGGGCCTACATGATGGGCTGCATCTAGATTTCCAGAAGACCAAAGAACCCAGCCATGGGGGCAAGAATGGAACATTGAATACCACTGTAGGTAAACATTAATAGGCAAATCATGACTAAGCACAGAATCCCAGATTCCAAAAGCATCTAATCTAGAAGGATCTTTCTACAAACCTGACACCTGAAGGAGAAAAATTGAAGACCATACTAAAGATTTCAGATCTGAAACTTCTGACTCTGAATCTGGGAGAATTTATACAATGCAATGTTTTCTTCCAAAATGGGAAGAACATGCCCCCTCCCTTCTGTTCACAGGGAGATGGGAAAATGTTCCTGGCTTGAAGGCTTTAAAATTGACCAAAAGGGGAAAGAACAAACAAACAACAAAAAACCCTGACCAAAGCTAGACACGGTAGACTAAAGAAGCAATGTCCAACCAGAAAAGGCAGAACCAGAAATGTGGAGAAGGAAAATTTGTTGAGCTAATTTAGCTAATTCTCAGTTTGATGAAAATTTGGGGAGAAGCACCAAGGTAAAGAAATAGGGTACTCTTTTCAGTAGTACATAAACTAAAGTTGGAATCATACAGAGATTATCGTGACCCCTGTGCACAGATTATGTGCAGATTTGTGAAGCATTCCATATGTAAAAGAAGGAAAAGAAAAAAAAGAAAAGAGAAGAGAAAGGAAAGGAAAAGAAAAGAAAAGAAAAAAGGAAAGAAAAAAGGAAAGGAAAGGAGCAGACCCAAATCAAAAGTCCAAGACAAATTTGTGTTGATGAAGGAAACTGGTGAGAAAAAAAATTCATAGTTGTCTTTGGCATCTACTTTACATACCTAAGAGGAATTAACTTCTCAACTAGTTATATATATTGTAAACTTAGTGGTAACTTTGAAGAACAAGGATAGTGTAGGTGGAGAATGAGCTTTTCTATCTAAGTGAATTATCCGAAGGATGGAAGGTCTTTTTTCAATGATAGAACTTCTATAAATTTTTATAATGTTTATGGAAATTTTTATAAAAAGCACCATCTGTTCTCCAGCCCTTTTAAAGAGAATCTGCTGCGCAACATTTAACCTTTTCCTCAAGTTTTCATTTACTTGTTTGAAAATCCTTAGAAAAATCCTGTTCCTGAGTTTTTGTACAGAGAGACCCTAGGAACATTTAAGGTATAATGGTTCTGCCCGTTGTTTTCTGTTCCTTACTTTGTATCCTGTGTAGGTTTTACAAAGCATTGGTACATCTGAAGGGATTCATTCCATTCTAGTGACAGTGAGGAATAAGATGGGGGCAGTCCAATGACAGGGATTTATGAGGAAATAGAGTAGTTTCTCTTTTGACTTTGTGTACTTCTGAATCATTCCATTTCCTTTTTTTCCCCCTTTACAACAAGCAAGTTGTTTTCACAATAAATAAGTTTGTTATTTTTGTATCAAGCAAACGAATAATAGAACAGGTAAGTGAAAATGAGAAAATAGCACCCCGATTCCTGTTCTCTTATTTGATAGGAGTCCAGGGATATTTGGGGTCGTTATTATTGCCATTTTACAGGTGATAAAACTGAGGTCCTGGGGAATTTTAATAGACTTGTCCGAGGCTGCACAGTGAGTTAGTGGTAGAACCTGAGTGTGAATCTGAATGTTGGTTCCTAGGCCCTCACACCCTCCACTTGGCAATATAAGCCCCTGGGAAAATGCAGCCTACTCTGAATACCAACCTGAGCAGGTCCCTCACTGAGAATCAGTCAATCCATCTGTCTTTCTATCTTTTTCTCCCATTGCCATTAAACCTGGTCCTAGCAAACTCTGGTCTCTTCTAATTTGCTGCTTTTACTGTATTATGGGCTGGAAGGTCAAACTCCACAAGAAGCATGCTGTAGCAGAAGAGGAAATAACTGTGCCTGTGTATGCAGGATTGACAAAGACATGGGCTTAGTCCATGGTCCCTGGGGTGATGCTGCCTGCCCAGAAGCCCCCTCCCTTCCTTCTTCATTCCTACCCATGTTCCAGGTAGTTGACATAAACCATATGATATACATAAAGTCTGTCTACTGGTAGCCAGAATACTCAAAAGCATACCTAGATGAGAATATATTGGTTTCATGATGATCTTAGCCAGTACAAGAGAAAGTAAAGAAAAGGCAAAAAGAAGGAAGGAAGTGAGGAGATGAGATCTGGAGAAACTTTGTTTCCAAGAGTAAGCCATAAGAGCAGAGGTGACATTAGTAAGAGACCTAGGCAGGTGGCATGGGCAGATGGCATGGGGTGGTAAAGGAAACTCTGGTGTTTGTTCCCTGTCATCTTTATCAGACCCCTAGGCTACCCCAACCAGTGTATAATCCAAGTACAAATAATGTGCAGTTATAAAACATGGTTTCACAAGAAGGCCTCTAGCTCTCTCTTCAGAATATTGTCACCTCTAAGCCCCTCCTGCATAAAAATCCTGGGATCTCCAACATTCAGGAAATCTGCTGGGAAGTCCTGACTTCCCAGCCACTCTCAGATAGGGTCTTCCCCAAAGATAAGTCAAAAAGTCATGATGGGTGATGGGTGGCCAGGGTTTCCCAAGTCTGGAGGGAGCTCACTTCTTACCTTGCCCCCCAGAATACCATCTGGCTAAACCTGGACCCCCAACAAATAAACACCAGAACCTACAGAAGTCAATCAATCCTCCTTTGTGGTCTGAGTCACAGACATGTATCTGACATCAGCACGCACACACACACACACACACACACAGACACATACATGCACACACTCCCACATGGGCCCTTCAACCCAAGGCCCATGGGAAAGACAGACATCTGTGCAGCCCAAGGAGCCAGTTTCTCCAGGCTGCAGTAGTATTCACAAGGGGTGGGACTAATAGGAGATGCCTGTGTGTTATACAGTTAAGAAGATAAAATGACCTGTAAGGCTGGTAATAACCATCACTGTGAAGAGAGGCAAGCAACACTGAAACCATCATGCTAGGAAAAAGAAATGATTGCTCATATCTTCTTATATTCACTGTCCCCACTGGTCACAGAAATCATAAACATGTTTGGTGATCTACTTGGACTTAGCTGGGGCTGGTGAGGAAACGAATGAAGCCAGGCAGGGATGGGTTTATTTTAGTTTAGGCAGGCATCAGGTCAGTGCTAGGCAGTGTGGCGGCACAGTGGTTCCCAAGCCAGTGTGTTTCAGAACTACCCGGGAGACTTTCATACCAAGACACAAACTAGGGCTCTTGTGACACTTGCAGCATCAGCATCGGATATCTGCAATGATGTTTAAGGTTCCCCAGGTGATTCTGCTGCAATTTGTCCAGGGACTGGCGTTTAGAAACCACTGCAGTGGGGGATATAATGGAAGCATAAGATCTAGTTTGTCCTTATGGAACTTATCAGATAAGCAAAGAGGTAAGACTCATTCATAGGATAGAGATTTAAGTATTCCCTCATCAATGTTCACATAGTGCTTTTATAGGTATCTCTACAGTGCTTTTGTTTCCATGGGTTGAAAATGTTTGTTCGTCTCTCTGTGAACTATTTGAAGGCTAGGTTGTGTTTATTCACTGTGGATACATTTATTCACACAATTATCTAACCACTTGTTCATCCTGTTACTTCGACAAATACTGAGTCTCCAGGGTGCCAGGTGCTTTTCTAGGTGCTGGCAATGCAGCAGACTGACAAGTCACTGACCTCCTGGAACTTATATTCTGGAGGGGGTGAGGGCGGGGAGCAATAAAATAAACCAATGAATGAAATGAGTGCTACAAAGAAGATAAAACAAAGCCATGGGAAAGAGATGAATCAGGAGGCCAGGAGGCAACATTTAATAATACAGTAATGGGAGGCTTCTCGAGCTAAACCCCAAATGATGATGACATAGAATTAGTGTCATGAACATCTGGAAAGAACACCCAAGGCAGAAACAGAAAGTGCAAAGGCTCAGCAGCTGGAATGAACTGGGGAGCTGAAGAAACGGAAAGCAGACAGGGGAGGCTGATCCCAGCGGCTGGCAAGGGAGAAGCAGGATGTGGCTGGGGGAGTGGGCAGGGGACAAACAACAGGAAGCCTTGATGGCCCTGGCGGGAGAGGATTCTATTTTCTGTGTGATTCTAAGTGCAATAGAACACCACTGGATGGTGTTAACCAAGGTGATTAAACCATATGATCTGTTTTCCTCCTTTAAAATTCACTCAGCTTTGTGGAAAATGGCTTACATGGGAGCAGGAATCTAAGTGGGAAACCAGTTTCAGAAGAATGGACAGGCAACAGTGGAAAAGGCAGAAGGAGCACTGGTGCAAAGAGGAGACTGGCACAGCACACACTTTGGTGGAAGAGAAAGGAATCAGGGATGACTCCCGGATTAGTGATTAATCTCAATGTCTGGAACATAATAATAAGCATTCAATAAATGATCATCGAACAGTTGCATAAGTAAGTATAAAACAACGTGACACCAACATGTCCAGTGCAGGCAAAAGTACTTTGGGCCATCAGGAAAGATGTCAATGTGGATTCTGATTGTCCAGGAAATGGGATTTGAAATTTGACTCAAAGATGAGGAGCACTGGGATAGAGAAGGAAAAACTGGAGGAAATTCTAGACCAGAACATTAAAAAAAAAAAAACAACAAAAAACAAAACTGGTATGTTCTCTTTTTTGGAAGAGGGTGTTTCTTTTTTTAGCTTTGGGATTTCTTAAGGGATGGGAGGTCCAGGAAAGTACAAAGGCAGCTGTGTTGGCAAAGCAGAAGATAAAGATGCAGTTGGTTGGATATGAAAACAGGAGAAGAATATGAAGCCTCTTGAAAACCAGGCAGTAGTTTGGGTTCAAAAAGCAACAGAGATCCATCATGCCTTCTTGTCTGGGAAAGCGGCAAGCTGGCAGCAGGTTGCTTGTATCTTGAATTTAGATTGCCTGGGGCTGGAAGTCAGGGACACAATACCAGGAGACAGCAGATCAGATAGAATTAGAGTAACCTAAGCAATAGGTCCACCAACGTATCCTCTCTGGAAAACAAAAACAAGAACATAAACAATCAAAAAGCCATAATGTTCCAAGCCTGGGCTCCAACTCAGAAGAGAAACGGATGTATAGAACCAGAGGTCCTCGAGGTCTGCCAGGGGGGACAAGGCAGGAGAAGAGGTGGGAAGTAGTCACTTGAGAGAAAGTAAGTCATCCCTGAGCCAATAAAGCAGCACTCACTAAAGCTTGAAGCGGACACAGGAGTTTTTAGCTGCAGGTAGCTGGGTGCTCTGGGACAATTTGCATATTTTCCTTCTCCTTCAGATTCCAAATCTAAGTAGAATTCTTGGTCCTCCCCATGGCATTTGCAACTGCCATGAGTGGGTCATGTCTATGGAGAACATCCTCCTTTGGAGATTCAAGGACCAGCCATGACCAAAACCCAGCCTCCCAGCCCTTGCAACGTGTGTAGAGATAACTTGGCAGACAGAGGAAGACGGAGAAGTGAGATTTTTTTCTTTTCATGTTCAAGATGCTGATGGAACATGGCTTCTCCCATGATATACATATCACAAATCTAAGAATTTGAGGACCTCACCCCATACCCCAGTAGGTCAGAACTACACTTGGTCACTTGGAAGTGGAGACCACAGCAAAGAGTGATGGACTATGGAGTCAAGCCTCCTGAATAGAAAGGAAATGACATAATGAAAGAGAATGGTGGCGGCAGCAGCCCATGATGGAAACTTGTCATCTTACAGCCTGGAAGTTGTCTGGCTTTTCCAACAAAGGAGTCAGAAGAGGCAGAGGCAACATGCAGTTAGGCAGGAATACAAAGCCAGATTCCACTAAAGAGGTTGGAATGGCTCTAAATGATGACCATCTGCTCAGGGGTCCAGGGGAGCCTAGTTGGTTGTAAATTATTCATGGTCAGGCCTCACTGGGCCTCCTAGACGATCATGCACCGGTCTTCCCTGTGGTTCAGCACAGATGGCAGCCTTCACTCCCCTATTTGTTTCTGAAGCACAGCAACTAGTATCAAGGATGCAGTTTACTGACACAGAGCCAGGGACCGGGCATGTTCCTTCCCACCCAGGTTCCTGGCCTGTACTACCTGTACTGTAAGAATGCCACATGTGTGTGCTTGCACTTCTCAATCATGCAAGATAGATTTCTTAAAAAAAAAAAAAAAAAAAAAAAAGAGGGCGCCTGGGTGGTTCAGTGGGTTAAGCTGCTGCCTTCGGCTCAGGTCATGATCTCAGGGTCTTGGGATCGAGTCCCGCATCGGGCTCTCTGCTCAGCGGGGAGCCTGCTTCCCTCTCTCTCTCTCTCTCTCTCTCTGCCTGCCTCTCCGTTTACTTGTGATCTCTCTCTGTCAAATAAATAAGTAAAATCTTTAAAAAAAAAAAGATTTTATTTATTTATTTGAGAGAGAGAGAGGATGAGCAGGGGAGTGGCCGAGGGAGAAGCAGACTCCCTGCTGAGCATGGAGCCTGATACAGAGCTCCATCCCAGGACCCTGAGATGATGCCTTGAGCTGAAAGCAGCCCCTTAACTGACTGAACCATGCAAGGGCCCCTCAACAGACATGTCTTGAGCATCTAATACATGTCACAAGTGTTGCTAAGACTTGGTACAGAAGATGAATATGGCAGCGTTCCTTACCTCCAGGGGAAGACAGCCAGGAACACAGATCACAATCTGTAGAATACTGCAGCATTGTTACAAAGAGAGAAGCCCAACTCAGGTTGCAATAGTTAGAGCAATTTTATCAAAGACAATATATTTGTGCTGTCTCTCATAGGAAAGGAAGGATTTTCCCCCAAACAAAAAAGAGTGAAAAAGAAACTCCTAGAAGAAGAACAAGAATGTAAAATGTACAACATCTTGAAGGAGTCTAGGGGGAGGTCCAGGGATAACAAGAAGTTTCCTATGGCCTGCAGCAATGACAGAGAAAATGAAAGTGCCTCCGTTAGCTGTGGGCAGATTATGAAAGGCCTTTGCTAAGGTGTCTGGATTCCTGAGCAAGATAGAGACATAATCAACAGTGCATCAGAAACAAACAGATTCCGACATCTGGTCCAAGAACTTAGGAGTGCCTAATTGTTCCCAGCAGATCACATCCTCCCCACGACAATTTCAAAGGCACTTGCACACAAATGACATTATTCGTTGTGCAAACCCTGTATTATCCCAATTCAGGACTCACCAGGAGAAGTTTCACTGGAACGTGTGGCTTAGATTCAAAGAATTATGTAGGAACTTCTATTCTCTCTGGACCAAACAAATGGGTATGTCTGTGAGCACAGAGTAGGAAAGAAAGAAGGGAATTGTGTGACTAGGCCCTGCCTCAATCCTTAATCCTGCCGCTTGTGCCCAAAGTGCTGTGGCTAGATCGCCCTCTGGAGGCAAGAGGCAGAAGAGCACCAAATCTGAGTGCAGAGGACTTCAATGGGGTGACAGGAAATTAAACATGATCCTGAGTACCACATAAAAGGTGACATTCTGCCCCCAGTTTTCCTCGTCATTTGTCACTGTGATCTCTGAAAGAATCCTAGATATAAACAAGGCTCTGTCTGCAGCACAGGAGCCTTCCTTCCATACCCCAAATGTGAACTAACCCAACCACAAGTCTTCCAGGTGTTTCACCGTTCCAAATTTTCAAGGGATGTATAAAAGATACACAACAATATCACTGCACTGCACCCCAGAACCCAACCTCACTTCACAATACTGAAGATATAAGCAAAGCATCTGCATTTCCCAGAAAAAGCTAATTCCAACATTGTTGCTGGTCTGAAATACAACAGAGTTGTAAATATCTACCAAAAGAGAAAAAAGAGACTCCTAAACTAATTTGGGAGAAACTCACCATTGAGCTGACTTGGTCACTATCTGCAAATCTTAGAGAAACTCAAAGCTTTAATGAATCTGCTCAGGTCTGAGACAGGTGGCAGTAGAAGCCATCCAGGGTAGTGACCTTTAGCTCAGTAATGTGACCCACTAGTACCCACGGAGTGAAGAGTAGTGTGGGAAGGGACTAAGCAGGTGGACCCTGGCTTATTAGATCAGCAATTCTCCAGAGCATCTCCAAAGGCCGAATGAGAACAGTTTGCTCAAACGTTCTATTCCCAGGACATTGAGCTTCACTTCCCCAGTTGCAGCCCAAGTATCTTCTTCTATTACCAGGTTTCCTCCTGCAACAGGCTTGACTTCCTCAAATAATAATATGACAAATCAATTACCTCTACTCATGACTTCTTCCCACATGCTTCCAGCTGTAAATTATGTTTTTTTTCTCACTTAGAACACCCCTGGCCCTTATCTTTGCCTTTCTTGTAATTGTGTGTGTATATAGCCTCTCTTTTCTATTGAAAGATTATAAACTCCTTGAGGACAGAACTGGGAACAATTAAAACTGGGATTTTTTTTTCCCCTTCTGTATATGAGAGAGACTCCATAGAGCTCTCCCTTGGAGTCCACTATTATTTCACAGGTCCCACTACTCTCAAGGTGACCCCAGGTAATCTTGAGGATCAGGCACAGGTGGCAGAAGTGGTCATACACATGCATAGCAGGAAGTGGCTTGGGTGGTGTGCTTTGGGGAATGCAAGGAATTTCCCAATTTTGTCCCCAAATGTCCTACCTCCAATACCTGAAATTCCACCAATTAGTAATACATTCCTTTCAGTCTTTGAGGTTTTTCTCTTTTGCAGCCCCATCTTGAATAAATCCTAAATAGCCCATTGAAGGAAAAGATCATAAGCTCTACCCATGCAACAACTTAGCAAGGGATTCACTGGCTATGAGATGTAAGCAAAGCTGACAGGAATGTGTGACTGCGTGAGTGCTTCAAGAGCCAGGCATTACAGCAGGGATCTGAGAGTATAAAAATCCATGAGGGAAAGGCTTGTTTGTTTTCTTTACTTCTGTAACCCCAGCACTTTTTATGGTATCGGAACATAGAAGGTGCTTGGTGAATGTTGTTGAAAATAATGGATGAATGAGTAAGAATGATGGGGAGAAGTCCAAAAGACAGGTATTCTCCAGGGGAAGGTCGGAAGGCCAGAAAACAATTACCTGGGGAAAGGATTGATTCCTTGTTCTTCTTATGTGGCTTCATAGTAGCTCAGACAGCGTAAGAAGTGATCAAGAAACTCACTGCAACGGGTGTATCCTTGCTCTCTACAGTCTGGCATTGTACAGGACTAGGTGGCCCTGCCTGTCAAAACTCGCCACCAGGGGGCAATGCAGACTGACTAGAGAGGTTTTCTCATCTAAATCCCTGGTGGCTGACAGCTGGAAGCCCCCAAATGTTATTTGGGACCACCAAATACAGCATCCCCCTCCCTGCACACTCATTAACATCAAAATGTCATCTAAGCAGCGTTGTTTCTCTGACCTGTAACAGAGACAATAGTTAAAAAGTCATACTGAGGGACTGAGTGGCTCAGTCCCTTGAGCATACGCCTTTGGCTCAGGTAATGATCCCAGGGTCCTGGGGTCAAGTCCTGCAATGGGCTCCCTGCTCATCTGGAAACCTGTTTCTCCCTCTGCCTGCCACTCCCCTGCTTGTGCTCTCTTCTTTCTCTCTCTCTCTCTCTCTGATAAATAAATAAATAAATAAATAAATAAATAAAGTCATACTGAAATCCACTCAATCAATAAAAATAGTGGCCTGGGGGTACCTGGGTGGCTCAGTGGGCTAAATAAAGCCTCCGCCTTCAACTCAGGTCATGATCCCAGGGTCCTGGGATCCAGCCCTACATCAGGGTCTCTGCTTAGCGGGAAGCCTGCTTCCTCCTCTCTTCTCTCTCTGCCTACCTCTCCACCTACTTGTGATCTCTGTCTGTCAAATATATAAATAAAATTAAAAAAAAAATAGTGGGGCGCCTGGGTGGCTCAGTGGGTTAAGCCGCTGCCTTCAGCTCAGGTCATGATCTCGGGGTCCTGGGATCGAGTCCCGCATAGGGCTCTCTGCTCAGCAGGGAGCCTGCTTCCCTTCCTCTCTCTCTCTGCCTGCCTCTCTGCCTACTTGTGATCTCTCTCTGTCAAATAAATAAATAAATAAAAAATCTTAAAAAAAAAAAACTTTAAAAAGTTTTAAAAAGTTTTAAAAAATAGTGGCCTATATTTGGGGACAGGAAGAAGAAAACAAAAACTGGTACTAAGCTCACTGTAAGGAACATATTTTTCTAAGCAACACTAAGGTATTATGCCTATGGAGCCTAAAACATCCCACAGATAATTCATATTTAATTGATAATTAATATGCAGGGAGTACCACACGATATCTATGAAAAGCAAACAGAAACTTTCTCAGGATTGTTGCCAAACACTAAACTGTTATCTAACATTTGGAATCAAACTGGGTCAGGGTCTTAGATAATAGTCTGACCCCTTCATTGTTAAATGGTAAAAAGAGGTTGAAAGTAGGAAAGAGACATGCCCAAGTCAAAGAAAGAAGCAAAAAGGAAATATTTATTAACCTAGATATTGTATCCCATTGAACATATATAGTACTATACTTATTCAACCTCTCTCAGACCAATACCCATTTTCTCAAATGATTACAACACTGTGCTTTATTTTACTCATTCTTTCATTCATTTATTGAGCTCTTCCTTGGGCCAGGAACTATGTAAGCAATAAAGATAAAGTGAGAATATAAGACCTAAGTTGAGAGGGACAGAAAGACACAGAGATTGTCATAATTGAGTGTAGAGACAGATTAGCCTCAGTTCATCTCTTAAACCAAGGCTACATTTTGTTGCCTTCTAGTATGTAGTTAACACAACCTTTCCCAGGGCAGGGTCTGTCATGTCCTCTTTGTATCTCCAATATTTAGACTAGTACTTTGTTGTCCTCTATAAATGAATGTGCCAAATGGATGGAGATATAGATGGATGGATGGTTGGATGGTGGGCCAGCAGATGAACAAATAAGTTTATTCTAAAGACCATAAGTCAAAAAGGAGAAAGAAATGAAGGAATATTCAGTGAGATAGTAAGTAGGCCTTATTCATAACTATATTCTTATTATCTGCACAGATGTTTGATCTCTTAGATGTTATAAACCCCTTTAAATCCAAGAACTTTCCCTGTATCTTTTCTATCACCCACGTCAGATATTCTCAGTAAAATTTGTGAAATCAAACAGTATTTTTCCATGTTTGACTTCATTCTCTTTCCTGATCCTTTAACAACTTTGAACAAGAGAGTGGGTAGGTTCTTCCACCTTTCATGCAACGGGAAAGACAAAGCCACAGAAAAGTGAAGTGTATAGGGGTCTAAACACTGAGGCTTAAAAAACCAGCTTCTGGAGTGATCAGTGAGAGAGCAATAAGCCTTTAGAAGAAGCATCCCAGAGATCTCAGCCTTGAGGACTGAGAAGAACCTCCCACCTATGTCTGGAGGAAAGCTCCAAGTCTGAGTCCCTATGAGCTAAAAGTGTTCACAGGCATCCATACATATGAGAAGCTAGTCACCCACTGCCAAAGAGACAGAAGTAGGAGTGGGGCTGGCTACTCTACAAGAGAGGGAGTAGAAACCCAGGGAGGGGCCTCGGTGGAGTGGCAAGTATAACCCTCCACAGCTAGCCCAGGAAGCTCAGAGCTTGTCCTTCTTACACCCCTCTAGCCCAGCATGGCTAAGGATACAGGTCATCTTGAGGGGTCAAGATCCATTTAGATACAGAGAGACAAAGAGAGAATAACCATAAAAACAACCTCTTCCAGACATACAAATGGGCAACAAACACATGAAAAAAATGCTCAACATCACTTGGAATCTGGAAAATCCAAATCAAAACCACAATGAGATACCACCTCACACCAGTCAGAATGGCTAAAATTAACAACTCAGGAAACAACAGATGTTGGCGAGGATGCAGAGAAAGGGGAACCCTCTTACACTGTTGGTGGGAATGCAAGCTGGTACAGACACTCTGGAAAACAGTATGGAGTTTCCTCAAAAAGTTAAAAATTAGTTACTCTACAACCCAGCAATTGCACTGCTAGATATTTATCCAAGGGATACAAATTTAGTGATTCCAAGGGGTACATGCACCCCAATGAATATGGTAGCCATGTCCACAATAGCCAAACTGTGGAAAGAGCCCACTGTCCATCAACAGATGAATAGATAAAGAAGAGGTGGTGTGTGTACACACACACACACCATGGACTATTACTCAGCCTCAAAAACAATGAAATCTTGCCATTTGCAATGATGTAGGTAGGACTAAGTGACATAAGTCAGTCAGAGAAAGACAAAACACCATATGATTTCACTCCTATGTGAAACTGAGAAGACAAAACAGGTAAACATAGGGGAAGGGAAGGAAAAAATAAAGTAAGAGGAAGACAGAGAGAGAGGCAAACCATAAGAGACACTGAACTCTGGGAAACAAACTGAGGGTTACTGAAGGGGAGGGGAGTGAGGGGATGGGATAACTGGGTGATGGGCATTAAGGAGGGCACATGATAGGAATGCAGAGTGGTAGAGCCACTGTGGAAAACAGTACAGAGATTCCTCAAAAAGTGACAAAGCTACGTTGTGACCCAGCAATTACAGTACTAGGTATTTATCCAAAGTATACATATACAGAGATTCAAAGGGGGCACATGCACCCCAATGTTCATAGCAGCAATGTCCACAATACCTAAACTATGGAAAGAGCCCAGATGTCTATCAACAGATGAATAAAGAAGATATCTATCTATCTCAGCCATCAAAAAGAATGAAATCTTGAGGGGCACCTGGGTGGCTCAGTGGTTTAAGCCTCTGCCTTGAGCTCAGGTCATGGTCTCAGGGTCCTGGGATCGAGCCCCGCATAGGGCTCTCCACTTGGCGGGGAGCCTGCTTCCCCCTCTCTCTCTCTGCCTGCCTCTCTGCCTACTTGTGACCTCTCTCTCTCTCTCTCTGTCAAATAAATAAATAATCTTTAAAAAAAAGAATGAAATCTTGCCATTTGCAATGATGTGGATGGAATTAGGGGGTATTATGCTAAGTGAAATAAGCCCTCTAGAAAACAAACTGAGGGTTGCTGGAGGGAAGGTGGGTAAGGGGATGAGATAACTGGGATATGGGCATTAAGGAAGCTATATGACGTAATGAGCCCTGGGTGTTATGTGCAATTGATAAATCACAAAATTCTACCTCTGAAACTAATAATATACTATATGTTAATTAATTGATTTTAAATTTTTTAAAAATCTCTCCCATACCTGTATTCATATCTCTTTTAAAGAGATTTTGCTCCACTTATCAGGAAATGGAGTTGATGTCTCCTTTCCTTGAATCTTAGTTTGTCCTGTGACTTGCTTTTACAACCAGAAAAGGTAGCTATAATACTGTATGACTTCCTAGTTGATGTCTCAGTAGGACTTGCAGGTTCACTCTGGTTCCCTTAGATTAGAATTCTGCCACGACCACATGACAAGGCTGAGCCAGCTTTCTTGAGAATGAGAGACCATGTGCAGACAAACATGGATAACAGCAGGCACTGGCCACCAGACACATGGGTGAGGTCCTCTCAGACCACCTAGGCCCACCACATGTCTGCAAATATATTAGTGCCCTCTGCCAAATGGGCCAAGTCTTACACCACCTACTGGTCTTTCATTTTCTGTCAGGATCTTCTTTCAGAGTGAAGCCATTCCAAATTGTTGATCTGCAGACTTGAGAGGAAATAAAATGACTGTTGCTTTAAATGCTACCAAGTTTTTGTATAAAGCAAAGATTATAATATATGTATACGTGTTTTTGTGTCTATGTGAATAGCTGAATGCTATATAGATACCAACATCAGAACTAGTCAAGTAAATAAAGCCTTAAGATTCAGATTTTGTCTTCTGAATCCATTAATAAAGAATTTGTTTGATGGAGCCTTTTACCTCTCTTTTCTTTCAGCAAGAGAAAAGAATAATTAGAATTTGGAAGAAATTTACCTAGTTCTTCAGAATGTCAAAGATGTAAAGGAAGGATCCAATCCATGGGTTTTTCTTTGATGCATAAAATGCTCTACAGCATAAGGTCAAGGAATTGAATTGAAAACCAGGCAATGATGGCTTGAGGCCTGGTTTTACCACTCATTTACTGTATTTTTTTTTAATAAGTGTACTGTTTGTCAACAGTTTTTTTTTTAAGACTTATTTATTTATTTGAGAGAGAGAAAGAGAGAGAGCACTAGCAGGAGGGACAGGGAAAGAGAATCTCAAGCAGACTCCACACTGAGTACAGAGCCCAACACGGGGCTTGATCCCATGACCACAAGATCATGACCTGAGCCCAAATCAAGTATGGACGCTCAACCAGCTATACCACCCAGGCACCTCTCATTGACCGTATTCTTGAGAATGATCAGTTTCTTCTCTCTGTACCTCAGTTTCCTTATCTGTAAGAGGAAGTTTCATTTCATAGCCTCTAGGCCTCTCTCATCAGTAACATTCCTTGAGTTGCTGGTGAGCATGTGTTAACCCTTTTCATTCACCCCATTACACATTCCGTTGAGTTTATAATATGGATGGGGAGTACATTTGTCCCTTTGGGGGTCAGAAAATAAGACTTAGAAAAGGGAGTTGAGACCCTTTAGATTATACTGTAAAGCAGCAGGGGAGTCAGATATAGAATATACAATAGCATCTGCATTTTGAAGATTGGCTCAGACACCTGGGTTATTTTGGGGCTTGGATCCAGAGAATTGCATATAATCTGTCCAGCAAACTTAGGTTGGAACTCAAAGGACATCATGATCTTGAGTAGGCCTCAGAAATGGCTGTGGAAAAAGATGACTTTTCTTCTTAATACAGGTCTGATTGGAAAAATACAAGGATAAATCATGCCTGCTTTCTCTGCCCTCCATCTATTGCCACCATTTTTCTGATGATGGCAATGACCATTCTCCACAGAAGGTATATCTTCCTAACCACCTTACATTGACAACTTTATTTGTGTCTTTTCTTTGATTTTTTATTTGTTTCTTTTTAAATGTGAAGAAATTAAACTTCAGAATGGTGAGGTACATTGCCCAATGTCACATAATTAGGAATTTCAAAGTCAGGAAATTAACCCAGATTTGTCTGATTCTAAAACTTACCTTTTCTGCCACATCATTCAGTCCCCGGCACCATCTAAGAGTCTTCTACTTCCTGCCACAATCTTTTCCCAACGCTAAGGCCAAGTGGGGGAAGGGACTCTGTCCAGAAGAACATATACACAACACCTACATCATAGAGCTGTCCTGAAAATCGAGCCACTTATGAACAGGGCCACAGCACTTCTTGATATGGCTGTTTCAGATCCACCTTGGATAGAACCTGGATTGGATCTACTTCATCTTAAATTCTAAACCTCTGGAAAATTGAGATATTATATAATTCCTGTGAATAAAGAAACATGAATGACTGCAGAAGCTTGGAGCCCCTGTCTGAAACTACATAAGATGTGGCTTCAGTCCCTCCTCCCAAATAAAAAGCAGTCAGAGATTACGACTTACCAGGCACATGTGCAAGACTGTGGGCCCCAACCCAAGGGAGGTTAACCTCTGGACTAAATAAAAAGACAAATCATGTAAAGGCTGAGCTCTGTGAAACTAAATGACAGTACAACAAGAATAAGAAAATAAAGATCCTTAAGAGCTAGAGAGGAAAGAGAAGAGTTCATGGAACAAGAGAAGTTTGAGCTGAGACTTGAAGGAAAAAATTGGCTTGAAGAAGAAGGAAGAGCCCTCAAAACATTGGGAACAACATGGGAAGCAGCTTGAGTGAGAGGAATGACCAGGCTTATACAGAGGACAGTGAGAAAATAAACCTGTGTGAGGACTAAGTCATAGGAGGAGGAGATGGTAAATGGCCTCATAATGGATTGGAAAGTCAGTCGTTAGCAAAAGGGAGGGATTTGGTGCCTAGGCCCCATTCGCCTATCTACCTCACTCTCTAGAAGACTGAAGCCAGTGCTCCTCTACCCACACCAACCAACAGGTAGACATATGCATGTGTTCATGTGCATGCACACACACCCCTTACTTTGTGTTTGCTCTGATCAGAAACCAGCCTGTGAGATCGCTGTGGATTCCTGAGGAGGGTGGGGAGGGCCAAGATAGCAGATCATTGAGATTCTAATTACATATCTTTGAGGTGGAAATTTAGTAAAACCACAGACTTGGAACAACATAAAAGTGCATAAAACCGTCTCATCCGTTCATTATGCAAAGGAATTGCTCATTTATGGAGTTTGGATTACAGTAGAGAGCTCATAAAGCAAAACGATGGTGCTTTATGGAATCCCATAAGTACCAGCACGTTGCTCTTGTCATGAAGAGCACACCTGTTGGATTTAGCCTATTCGATGCTGTGGTAGGTCCCCCACCTACTGAGGAGTGGCCCCACGGTGCCATCCACCTCCAGAAGTGATGAGGAAGAAAAAGCACCAAGAGAAGCTAGATGGAAGAAAAACCACCTATAACAATTCTGAGATCATAAGGAAAAGGTTCCACCAAAGAACTATTTATTCTGAGGAAAAAATACTGTAAGTAATGCAAATATTGTCATACTGGGGGTAAAGGACTTAGAAAAGGGAGATAAGACTTAGTCACTGCCTTATACACTGAGTCACACATTTGTGATTCATGGAATTCTCTGGCACTTGGATCCCCCACTTAAAAAAAAAAATCTTGACTTTTAACTTATTAGTTTTTCTACACTTTATTATCTATTTTCCTTTTAATTGACATTAAAATTAATTTGGGGAGGGGCGCCTGGGTGGGTCAGTGGGTTATGGTCTGCCTTTGGCTCAGATCGTGATCCCAGGATCCTGGCATTGAGCCCCACTTGCTCCCTACTCAGTGGAGACCATGCTTCTCCTTCTCCCTCTATTTTTCCCTCGTTTGTGCTTTATCAAATAAATAAATAAAATCTTAAAAAATTTTCTTTGAGGAATGATTAAGTCTAAAAGATCATTTCTCAAAGTATTGTCTTGTGGAATACTAGTTGACAAGAAAAAAAATGTTTGGTGGATAAATACATTTGGGAAATCTCAAATTAAATTCACACTCCATACCATACTCCTTGGATTATATAGTGAGTGAACATTAACATTAAGTTGTTAAAGGCTCTGAGCAATCTTACAAAAATGAAATTTAATCTGTTTAACTTTGTTTAACTTGTTAGTTCTAAAATCTAAGTAATCAAGAAACTTGTTTTTGTTTATTTATTTTTTTTTATGTACAAAAAAACTACAGTTGACCCTTGAACAATGCAGGGTTTAAGAGTGCTGGCCACCCCCTACTTTTGTGCAGTCAAAAATCTGCAAATAACTTTTGGCTGCCCCAAAACTTAAGTAATAACAGCCTACTGTTGACCAGAGCCTTCAAGATAACATAAATAGTTGATGAGACATATTCTGTATGCTATATGTATTATACACCGTGTTCTTACAATCAGGTCAGCTAGAGAAAAGAAAACTTAATTTCGAAAGCGGGAAGAAAGGGGAACCTGGGTGGCTCAGTCAGTTGAGTGGCCTGACTCTGGATTTTGGCTCAGGTCATGAGTGTTGTGAGATGGAGCCCAAAGTCAGGTTCTGGCTCAGGGTCGAGTGTGCTTATCCCTCTTCCTCCCCCTCTGACCCTCCCCTTCTGATCTTGCCCCTGCTCACACCCATCATCCCTCTTTCAAATTAATAAATAAACATTTTTTAAAAAAGAAAACCATAACCATAAGAGAAAATGCATTTACAAAACTGTACTATATTTGTAAAAAAAAAAAAATCTGTGTATAACTGGACCCATACAATTCAGACCTGTATTGTTCAAGGGTCACCTGTATTATCATCCTGAAGAACAAATGTTTTATTAGATAAGATTTGAGAAATAATGACCTTTTGGGTCTTTTCCAGTTTCTGTCTCCAGATATAAATTTGA
Source organism: Lutra lutra (assembly GCF_902655055.1). NCBI lineage: Eukaryota > Metazoa > Chordata > Mammalia > Carnivora > Mustelidae > Lutra > Lutra lutra. Next base: position 43,069,740 of record NC_062279.1, on the reverse strand, counting down.
AAATTGTTCAATGACTTTTCAATACCTATCTTTGTTTTAGTGCAGCCTGGTAAAACTTCTGTCTTAATCCTCTCATACAGAGTTGTATTACTTACTCATAAAGAGATATGATTACCAGGTTTCTGGGTGGAAACAGGGAACTCATGAACTGCAGGTTTTCTGAGACCTAATAAGTCATGTCTTGGTCCCCAGAGATAGGAGCGGAATCAGAATGTTCTGATCAGGGGCACTTAGCCACACCTGGGTACCAAAAAAGACATGTTAGAGTGTCCAGTGTTTGTATGTCAGAAAGCAATGGTGAAACCGGAAACAACCCAAAGCCCATCAACAAGTGCATGGATAAATAAATTGTGGGTTATCCATACAAAGGATTAGTGCTACCCATCAATCAAATGAATAAACTGTGATATAGGCACAACATGAATGAAACTCAACATCATTATGCTGAGTGAAAAAAGAGGACATGCTGTGTGATTCAGAAATATAAGATTCTAGGAAATTCTTATAATCTAGAGTGACAGAAACCAGATCAGTGGTTGCCTGGGGATAGGAATAAAGGTAAAGGATTACAAAGAAGCACCAGGAAATTTTGGACAGTGGATGATGGAAATGTTTGATTTTTTTTTCTCTAATACTTTTATTTATTTATTTGAGAGAGACAGAAAGAGAGAGAGGGAGTGTGTGTATGTGTGTGTGTGAGTGAGAGAGAGAGAGTGAGCGGGAGGAAGAGAGACAGAGAATCTGAAGCAGACTGCGCTGAGTGCAGAGTCAGATGTGTGAGATCATGACTCGAACCAAAACCAAGATGACACCATCCAGTTCCCCGAAAACATTTGATATCTTTATTGTGGTGATGGTTTATAGGTGTATACATATGGCAAGACTCATAAAAATTGTATACTTACAGATGTACAGTTTATTGCATGTAAGCAATATCTTAAAAAAGCTGTAAAATAAATTGAAATAAATAACATTAAAAAACATAACAAATTAAAATTTTTTCTCTAGGAAAAAAAATTAACATGATGAGAAATATATGCCTGGCTTGTGTCTGATTAATGTCTTTAGTCATCAATGATTTTTAGGTAATTGAAGTTGGTAAGAAAGCAAATGAATGAGTTCAGGACCCCATGGGCTTCATTTCTATATGCTGCTATCTACATTCCTTTGTAGGCCACGTAGACAAAGGTAACTCTGTCTTTCATACTCTCTTGACAATGGAAGAGGCTTTGAAAGAATTTCATCTGGTTCCTAGAAATTTCAGGGACACAGAAGAAGGGGCCTGTCCATTGGCTTTTCCTTCATAGCAATAGCAAAGTTTCTCCAGAGCTAGTGTGATCTATGGGAATGAACTGAGCTGATGGTTCGAGTCAAGCCTTAGCTCACCTTCTCTCATTGTACATCTTTGGTGGGGTCATTTTTTCTGTGTGTTTTTGGATAATCAGACATTTCACAGATGTAACATTTAAAGAATTAAAAAGATAGCTCACCTTAGGGGGAAATAAGACAAGAAAAGAGTTTCTTCATTCCTAAAATAAAGAGGTGGAAAGTTCCTTCTTATCTTACATTTTATGGTTATTTGAATTTTCCTCTGCAAATAAGAATGGCACTATGAGCATTCTAAATGCATGAATGATTTTGAGGAAGAGGAAAAAGAGATGAATGGGGACAGAAAAAGGAATTAGCTATATTAAGTGCCAAAAGTCTGTTCTTCATAGTCGGACAGACCTTAGCTTCACCCCTGAATGGTGACAAGTCATGGTGAGCAATTCACAGCTCTGTGTCTCCTCTGCAAACTAGAGTTATTAGTAACTACCACACCGTTATTCTCAAAAGTAAATGAAAAAAAAAATGTTTGTAAAAATACCCAGTACAATACATATATAGGGGAAAATGTGAGTTTCTTCTCTATCTTCCAGAGACAAATAACTCAAAAAACATTTTGCTAAGAAGAGGCCTATAAGCTTACTGGCAACTACAGGTCCAAAGTCTCCCAGATCCTCAGAATTGATTCAATGACAAAACCTAAGCCCTCCTCAAACTATGAGGATCCTAGAATCCTATCTTTGTTTCACTGAATCATTTAAGGTGTTTATTCCCTGGTGACTCATTGCCTCTGGGAGGGACCCCACAACTTAGCAGGGCCTTTTTTCTCCAGCTATTAGGCTCTTTTCTTCCATGCCATTTTCCCAGGCTCTAAAGGGCTGCTTCTGGCATTTTGACTTCAGTTGCCCACCACTCCCAATCCATCTTCAACCTTGTTTCCTTCCTCCTTTCCTTCCTTTCTTCCTCCCTTCCTCCCTCCCTCCCTCTCTTTCTTTTCCATCTTCACTTTTTTTATTAATTATTTTTATTTTTTTATATACTCCCCTCTTCACTTTTTAAGAGATAGCCCAGATCTAAGATACCTCTAGAGATCACGATGGTGAAAATAGGTGGACAATGTCAATTGAAGGGTCAGAGCTTTGTGTGTCCCAACAAGTTAAGTCTATTAGAGCTTGAAAACACTGAAGATGTGTGTCTGTCTCCTGTGGCTATTGTCATAAAGTAAACAAACTGAGTACTTTTTTCCTGGTAGTTAAAATAACAGGAAATTCCACCCCACCCCCCGACCCCCAGTTCTGGAGGCCAGAATTCATGGAGTCAGCAGAGCCTCTCCTCTCTGATGCCTCAGGGGAGGATCCTCCCTTGCCCCTTCCAGTGTCTGGTGGTTGCAGCCATCCTTGGTGTTCCTTGGCTGTAAGACATATCACTCTAATCTGTGCTTCTGCCAACACATGAACTGGCATTCTCCTTATGCATCTCTTAATCCCTGAGTCTCTGTGACCTTTCTTTCTTATAAAGACAGCAGTTTTATTGGATTGGGACTAACCTAACCCACTATGAATTCATCTTAGGAACACCTGCAAAGACCCTATTTCCAAATAAGTTCACATTCTGGGGGTCTGGATAGGCATTAAGTTGAAGGAGACACTATTCAGCCCAAAATAGCATCCTGGATGTCCAATCCACATGAAGAGAATAAATCCTAGAGACTAAAGTAATCTAGTCTAAATTATATGGCCAATTAATTAATGGCAGAAATAAAACTGGCATTTAGGCCTTTTGCTCCTATATCCAGGGTGGTTTCTAAAGCATCAATACATGTCTCCTAGGAGCACCAATTTGGCTCCAAGCTCAGGGCAGGGAAAAGCAATGATTTAATTTGGGAGGCTTCCTATGTGAATTAGGATTATTATAATAATAGCCAGTATGTACTAGGTTTTAGAGGATGGTCTCTAATGTCTATGACAATAGTTAATGTACTCAGAGAGCCTATTATAGGCCAGCCACTATCTTTAGCACTTAATTATGTACTAACATATTTAATCTTCCCAACAAACTGAGGTCTGTCTGAACCCATAGCCTATGTCCATAATCTACCACCCAGCTGGCTTGAATGAGAATTTAGAGTGAAAATGGCACTTTAGATAATCCCTTCCACCCCCACGGAATGCCTATGAATAATTTAAAGCTCATTGGAATTTGGAAATGTCCACCTCGGCTGAGAATGAGGACACCACAAAGGATAGTTTTTTATCCAAAAGCCAGCTGCAAGACAATTGTCTGGGAACCTCCCAAAGCCAAATCTTTAAATGTGCTTGTAGATTGAGACAAGAAATGGTCAGTTAAGCTCCTTCCAGGTGATTGCTGTGGTTTCTGGCCAGGGCAACCAACAGATGTGTATCAGCAGCCTCTGCCAGTCAGGATGCAGATGTGGAACGAATCTCTCTGGCATGATGCTGTTCTAAAACAAGTAGAGGCAGAGAAGAGGGGAGCAGCTCAGATCATCACTGCAAACAGCTCAGATTTTAAGGGCTTCTAGTTGATTCCAAAGGCACTGGCTCACCACTCATTACATGCTGAGGGACTGTGGGCAGTAATTAATGATTTTCTAATGGCATCAATTAAAACCAAGGAAAGAGCTCAGTAGGATGCATTGACTCTCAGAGAGAAAGTACAGAAAGAAGGGCAGGCCTTCTCTTCCTGGGCATTTGGGGATGGAAAGTGCTTGTGGATGCCACAGAGGATTTTCAAAGGGAATGGAATTTTCTTTGCCTCTGCCACTCCCTTCGTAATGATAGTTCATATTTGAGGGAAAGCATATGTGAAGGATTTGGGCTCTGAAGAGGACTTATTTTAAGATCACACCCTGGGTGCTGAACCAGGTTTTTAGAGGAGTCTGAACATACTCCTACTTGTCTGTATTTGGAGTGTAAAGAAAACAGAAGTGATTCTCTCATTTGTAAGGATACTAAGGAAGCAGCAAAGATCACCGACCTGGAGACTTGAGACCTGTGGCTCTCTAACAACTCTACCACTGTCTTACTATGTGACTCTGGATAAATCTTTTAACCTAACTGTATCTGAAATTCCTCATTTCTCAAGTAAGAATGACAATACATGGGGCGCCTGGGTAGCTCAGTGGGTTAAAGCCTCTGCCTTCGGCTCAGGTCTTGATCTCAGGGTCCTGGGATGGAGCCCTGCATCTGGCTCTCTGCTCAGCGGGAAGCCTGCTTCCTCCTCTCTCTTTCTCTCTCTGCCTGCCTTTCTGTCTACTTGTGATCTGTCAAATAAAAAAAAAAAAAAACTTAAAAAAAAAAAAAAGAATGACAATACATGTTCTTTCCTTCTCTGTGGGCTATTAGGAGACTTAAATAGGCCAGTATACACAGAAACATTTTGAAAAGCACAATTTTGATAGTGAGGACAGAAAGTACTGATGACTAAGAGCCAAGAGGAGCCACTTAGCTAACCAGCCAACTAACCAGCCATGGGAAACTGGGAAAGTCATCATAAAACTCTAACAGTGCACTACAGTTTTGGTTCGTGGAGTGTTTTGGAATCTACCCAAAGTGATGAACCTAAGGGTCCAGGAAAATGCCCAAGGAAGCAGTAATGTTTGCACATGACTTCAGAAGCTTCCTGGCCTTTCTAGGATTATCCATGGGCCTCCAGCAAGTTCCTGAACCCCAGATCAAAAGCGTCTGCTCCCAGGACCAGGAACATGACAATAACAGCCAGATTTGAGTTAATATACCTTGAAAAAGAATGTCACTGTGTCACTGGGGCCATTCCTAGCACACTGAAAGTGAGGAAATATATTATTTCCTATATTTCTCAAGATCTTCATGAAAGCAATACTATACATGGTCTATTTTTCAAGCAGTATTTAAGGGTAACCTGCAACACTTTCCTAAGCATGTTCTAAGATACAGCTTGTTCTATAGTTTATACTTCCATATGTTCCCATCTACCTCCTGTCCTTTAGAGATTCATAGAAATTTCTGGGTACAGAAGCCCACCCCTGGTGTTTTCAGCACAGTCATGAATTGATTTCCTTTTTATATCTCTGCCATTATTTCAGTGGGATTTGGGAAGCAGGGTAGACAAACATGTAAACTCAGTCTTGACCCAGAAGCTCCTCTTTTCTTTCAGATGGTATAAATCTCTACCATTTTCACTCCTGGAAGGCCAAGTGGGAGACACACTGCCTTGGTTTGCTTTTGCAGTGTCATGTCAGGCCATCCTGAGCCCTTGAATGCCAGAGTCCCTACAAGGGATGGGACCATCTCAGCCATCATGATCCAGGATAGGAATAAGAGTACAGCACTTAAACAAATGTGTATCAGCAGCCTCTGCCAGTCAGGATGCAGATGGGGGTCTGGATAGGCATTAAGTTCAGCAGCAGCCATATCTTAGTTGATACAACTTGAGCAGGAATGTCTCAACATCACAGGGGACCATTTGCAGTAGTGTGCATATGTCCCTGTGGCTGAGATCACTGGTGGGCTTCCTGAGAGACTATGTGGCCTCTGCTGTTTGGGCAGGTGTGAGCATTCATGTTATGTCCAGGTATGTGAGTTTACACCCAAGAGTCAGGACAGTACAGAGGTCAAGAAAGCAGACTCCAGAGGTACTCACCAGCTGCATGATGTTGAACAAATCCACTAACTTTTTTGGGTCTCAGCACTGTGAACTATATAATAGGGACAATATTTACTTCATGTTGCTGCTATGAAAATTGAATGGGTTAATACAAAGTGCTTAGAAAAATGTCTAGTAATCATAGTAAGCAAACAATAAATGCAAGTTATTTAAGGATGGGGATAAAGGAGTATTATTGAGTGAGTGTTTGTGATCCCCTAAAATTCATATGTTGAAGCCCTAAGCCCCAGTATGATGGGGATTGAGAGATTTGGAGGTAGGGCTTTGGGGAGATAAGTAGGTCTGAATTAGATCATAAGGGTGGTGTCCCCATTATGGATTTAGTGTCCTGTAAGGGAAAGAGAGACCAGAGCTCTCTCTTTCCACCATGAGAGGACACAGTGAAAAGACACGCATCTAGAAGCCAAGAAGAGAGTGCTTACTGGGACAGAATCTGCAGGAACCTTGACCTTGGACTTCCCAGCCTCCAGCACAGTGAAAAATAAAAGCCTGTTATTTAAACTACCCATTGCATAGCTCCAAGCTTACCTAAACAGGGGGTGTAATAGAGTTCTCTAGAGAAACAAAACTAATAGGATGTGTGTGTGTGTGTGTGTGTGTGTGTGTCTTTGTGAACAGACATACCTCATTTTCCTGTGCTTTGCTTTATTGTACTTGCCAGATAATTGTGTTCTTTACAGATTGAAGGTTCAAGACTATAGTGGAAGTAACTGCAGGTGTGGTGGAGATAGAAAAAGAATAGAACCGGAAGTGGAGCCTGAAGATGGGACGGAATTGTTGTAATCTCATGATCAAATTTGAACAGATGAGGAGTTGCTGCTTATGGATGAGCAAAGAAATTGTTCTGTTTTGTTTTTGAGATGGAATCTACTCCTGGTGAAGATGCTGTGAAGATTGTTGAAATGACAACAAAAGATTTAGAACATTACACAAATTTACTTGATAAAGCAGCAGCAGAGTGTGAGCGGCTTGACTCCAATTTTGAAAGAATTTCTACTGTGCATAAAATGCTATCAAACCTGCTACAGAGAAATCATTCATGAAAGGAAGACTCAGTGGTTCAATCAGTGTGTCAAATTTCACCATTGTCTTTATTTTAAGAAATTGCCAGAGCTATCCCAACGTTCAGCAACCACCACCCTGATCATCTAGCAGCCATCCAACATCAAGGCAAGACCCGCCAGCACCAAAAGATTATGATTTGCTGAAAGCTCAGATGATGGTTAGCATTTTTTTAGCAATAAAGTATTCTTTAATTAAAGTCTGTAATTGTTCTTTAGACATAATGCTATTGCACACTTAACAGACTACAGTATTGTCTAAATGTAACTTTTATATGCACTGGGAAACCAAATAATTAAATTGACTGGCTTTATTATGATACTTACTTTATTGTGGTGGCCTGGAACTGAACCTGCAATACATCTTAAATACAGGTTTGCTTGTATTTAAAAATTGGTGTATGTAATTGTGGGGGCTAGCAAGTCTAAAATCCATGGGGTAAGACAGTAGGCCAGAGACCTAGGAAAAAATTGATGTTGCAGCTTGAGTCCAAAATCAACCTGGAGGCAGAATTCCCTCTTCCTGGAGGGACCTCAGTCTGTTTTTTCTTAACGCCTTTGACTGAATGAGGTCTTCTACACCATTGAGGGTAATATGTCTTATTCAAAGTCTACTCATTTAAATGTTAATCTAGTCTAAAAACTATCTTCACAGTAACATCTAGACTGTTTATGGACCAATTATCTGGGTGCTATTGGCCTCACAAGGTTGATACATATTAGCACTAGAATTAGCATCACAGGGATGACTAAAGATAACGGTCAGGTGTACATGTGCACATCTGGGTATACTTCCTCAGTGGCAGGTGGACACATACCATATATTTAAAATGTCACAGAAGCGATATCTGTCTCTGGATTGGGGTATCCTGTCCCTAGATTTGCTGAAAGTAATTGTAGAGGGCTATGTAGGCCCATGTCATTAGCACACTTGGAGCAGCAGCTCTCAATGGAAGCCAGATAGCAAGGGTCTGCTCTGGGGGCAAGTATAGTCTCAGAGCCCTCTGCCTTGGACAGGGTCCAGGAGGCTGCCACTCAGGCCTTCCAATAATTGTTTTCTGCTTGGTGATTTGTGTACATTATCTCCTTTGGTTTGCATGGCCACCACGGAAGAGGCTGGGTAGGGATTCTTATGCCCATTTCACAAAGGCATGTATATAACTAGAGACTACCAACTAATAATCACAGAGTCTAAATTAGACCTTCACTTTTCTGGCCCTTACTTCAAGGCACTTTTTTACTACATTAAATGGTGCTCCAAGTCTACAAATGGGCTCAGCCTATGATGTCAGGGGGAGGGAACCAAAGGAATTAAGAGGAAGCAGAAAATATTATCTCAAGCAAGTCAGTTCACCCATCTGAGCCTTTGTTTCTTTGTGTATGAAATGACACAACTAAGTCATAAGTTCCTATAGGATGAAAACCTTGTCTTTCCCTCCTAATACATCCTTGTCCAGTGTGTTATATGGTGAGCATTCAGTAAATGTTTGCTTAATAGAATGGTAGGTAAGAGACTGTATTGGTTTGTTAGGGCTGCCATAACAGAGTACCATAGATTAGGTGCCCTGAAAAACAGAAATTTATTTTCTCATAGTTCTGGAGCATGGAAGTCCAAGATTAAGATTGGTTTCTTCTGAGGGTTTTCTCCTGGGCTTATAGATAGCTGTCTTATCCCTGTGACATGGTTTTCCCTTTATGTGTGTCTATATCCTAATCTCCTCTTCCTATAAGAACACCAGCCATAATGGATTAGGACCCCACTTAACAATCGCATCTCAATTACCTTGTTAAATTCTAAATACAGTCATACTCCAAAGTACTGGTAGGGATTGGGTCTTCAACCTATAAATTAGGAGGTAGAGGCATAAATTAGCTCAAATCAGGGGCTTATTAGTCTCTAGAGTAATTCTAGCTCTGACATTTGACTTTTCTGATGGTGAATCAGGAACGTTGGCTAGGCCTTCCTCCTACTAATAAACAGTTTCTGGTGAAAATGACATGTTAAACTCAACAATAGAGAACAAAGAACCTGGTTTTTTAATTGACCAAAGACCTTAACAGACTTCTCATAAAAGAAAGTATACAGATAGCCAAAAAGTATATGGAAAGATGTTCAAGGAAATACAAACTTCAACAACAGTGAGACACTACTACACACCTATTAGAATGGCCAAAATCTGGAAACCCAAAAACATCAAATGTTGACAAAGATATGGAGCAATGGAAACTCTCACTCATTGCTGGTAGGAATACAAAATGGTACAGCCACTTTGGAGGATAGGTTAGGGGTTTATTACAAAACCAAACATAACTCTTAAACAATCCAGCAATTTTATTCCTTGGTATTTACCCAAAGGAGTCATGTCCACACAAAAAGTTGCACATGGATATTTATAGCAGATTTATTTTGTAATTGTCAACACTTGAATCCAACCAAGATGCCCTTCAGTAGGTGAATAGATAAATAAAGTATGGTATATCAACACTCTAGTAGTATTTAGTGCTAAAAATAAATGAGCTTTCAAGCCATGAAAAGATATGAAGGAAACTTAAATGCGTATTACTGAGTGAAAGAAGCCAATCTGAAAAGGCTACATGCTGTATTTCAACTATATAACATTCTAGAAAAGGCAACAGTATAGAGACAGTAAAAGATGAGTGATTGCCAGGGGTTGAGTGGAGAGAGGGATGCTAGGCAGAACATAGAGGATTAATAAGGCAGTGAAAAACTGTGTGACATAATAATGGTGGATACATGTCATTATGCATCTGTCCAAACCCATAGAGTGTAAATACCAAAAGTGAAACCCACCAGAAACTATGGGCTTTGAGTGATGCGGATGTGTCAGCATAGATTCATTTGTTAACAAACATAAATTTCTGGTAGGGGATGTTGATTAATGGGAGAGGCTATGCATGTGTGGGGGAAAGGACTGTAAGGAAACTGTAACTTCCACTTAATTTTTCCGTGAACACTAAAGGTGCTCTAAAAACAAATTCTTTAATAATGTATTTTTTAAAAAGATGACACTCCACTCTTTGTATAATAGCCTGGCAATGGGCAAAATCTGGGGGGAGAGGAGGGAAGAAGAGTGCATAGTCCAGTGATATTTGGCCTCCAGCAAGAAACCATGTCAATCAGCCAAACAAAACATTCAGGCTTTGAAAAAATAATGAGGGGAAACTGTTCAGAATAATTTACTATTAATAGTAAGAGAACAACACCATTTAAGGTATTTAAGTATTTTAGGATCATGTAAAACAATGTATTTTTAAAGCTTATCATTTGTCAAATATAAATTTTAAAAAATGAACATGTCAGGGCATTGTAGATATTTATTAGTGTCTATTCCTAGGCATGGTTGGATTAGAGCCTGGATGTCTTGACTAGGCGGTACATCCATGTAGTGCATACCCCTCGATAATAAAAGGGTGTGAATTATCAGTAAATGCAATTACATATTGAATCTCAAAGCAATATGCTGTTTTCAATCAATAGCAATCATGCAAAGACTAAGGACTGTCCACTTGATGCAGACACAATTGTACTGGAGATATAAAATTTCTTAACAATCAAATGGATATAGTGTTTGCTTTTTTAAATTACAAATTGTTTTCTAAAACTAAAATAGTTGCATTATTAAAGTAATATACTGAGTGAGAGAGGCTGACAAAAAGATGTGCTGTATGATTCCATTTACATAAAATCTAGAGAATGCCAACAAATCTAGAGTGAGGGAAAGCAAATGAGTTGTTGTCTGGGCAAGTGGATATAGGAGAGCAGCTTACCAAGGACATGAGGAAGGTTTTGAAGATGATGGGCATGGTCACTATATTGAGTTTGATGATGGTTTCACAGGTGTATACATTTGTCAAAACTTATTAAAGAGTACACTATAAACATGTGCTGTTTACTATATGTCAATTTTACCTCAATAAAGCCGTTAAAAGCAGTTCTGGAGACACGGCAACAATTTATCTTACAACCTCAAGCCTGCAGAGAGAATACCAAGAAGACTGGAAACAATTTGCCTATAGATTCCTGAGAGATTTCAGACACACAGGAGCCCATGGTGAGAGGAGATGGTGAAAAGAAGATGAATGGATGAAAGTCCATACAGAGAGTGTGTGGACCCCTAGGTCCCTGCCCCACCTCATGCACTGTGGTGCCTACTCCTCCAAGACTGGACTAAGGATAACATGAGTCAGACTCAAGTTCCTGGACTCAGGTATCTGAACTGAGGGAGATTCATGGGAACTATCTTTAAAGCTGGGTAAAACCAAATTGTCCATCTGTGTAGTCCATCAGGACTTCCTTATCTTTAAGTAGTTTTGGCAAAAGGAGGCCCAGAGGACCACAGTGAAACCTGGCCGACAGTCTCCACTTCTTGAAAGAGAGCATCCCCCTCTGTCCTGCAAGGAGGGCAGGACTCTCTCCAAGGCCCTGCTTGGGATACTGGTTGTGTGTCCTGGACCTCCTGTCTAACGTTCACTGTCATTTCCTTTGAAACATTATCAACCAGCTGCTCAAAGCACAAGAGAGGGCAGGCACATGGATACCTAATTAGCCCTTCTAGTTCAACTACAGATTGCAGCCTTGCCTAAGAGCAAGCTTCTTAACCTGGGTGTTCTGTGTCCTCATCTAAAGCAGGGGTAATAACTACTTATCCATAAGGTTTTGATAAGGTATTGGCATTTAGAACATTGCCTATACTCTGGAAAGATCTATAGCTATCAGCACTTTTGTCTCATTTGGGGAGATGTCTTTCACACTCCTTTCCTTTTCCTTCTAGTTTAACTGAATTTTCTCTTTCAGGTCTTCAGACTGTGGGGTTTCTTTATGCCTGTCTCCAGGTCATCACCAGCTTCTGAGTTTTGATCTGTGCTCATTCTACCTCCTAAACTCCATCAAAATATCTTCCCAAGAAATTGGGATCTTCCAGGGACTTGTCTTTCCCCTTCTGGTCCCCTTCTACCCACCTCCCCCATCCCTACCAGGTGTGTGCATCCCCAAAACTCCCACCCACATCTCTAAGTATCATAGCCCCTGAGCACACATTTCCCCTCTTAGGTCCCCAGGACCTGCGGGGAACTAGACCAGCTCTTCTGGGCACACTTCTCAGCTTCATATCCTTCATCAAATGCCCATTAGTACAACTGGCGTCTGTTTTGATTACTTCTGTCTGTTATTTCAGATAGTTTATTGGTTAGTTTTAACACACAGGATTTGGGGGAAGGTCTTCGTTTTCATGAATTGACTATTATCTGTAAACTAGAAACTGTTGCTGTCAAATATACAGATCTGAACATGACATGGTGTTACCTGATACTTTAAAGAGGAGCTTGAGGGGCACCTGGGTGGCTCAGTGGGTTAAAGCCTCTGCCTTCGGCTCAGGTCATGATCCCAGGGTCGTGGGATCAGCCCTGTATCAGGCTCTCTGCTCAGTGGGGAGTCTGCTTCCTCCTCTCTCTCCCTGCCTGCCTCTCTTGCCTACTTGTGACCTCTGTCAAATAAATAAATAAAATCTTTAAACAAAACAAAACACGGCAAGAATTCTTAAAAAAAAAAAGAGGAGCTTGAAAGATGGCTAAGGGCCTGAGGAATTGCCTTTTTTGAAGCTATAAACACCATATCTGTGTCTAGAAAATCCCCCACTGAAGTGTCTGCAACACTTGAATGGGGAGATACGTGGCAAGCGAGGAGAAGATGAGGCACTTGACAGACTCTAAGCAAACTTTCTCTCAGCCCTCACCTACCCTCAGTTTTTTCCCTTGTTGTGATTGCACAGGATTGTTTATTATTTGGATGTGAGAGGGAGAGACAGAATAGTGCAAGGCAGGTGGGGAGCGGGACAGGCAGAATAGTGCAGGGCAAGTGAGTAGATGCTGGTGTTTTATTTCCAGAGTTCTTCTGCCTAATGGCTATGAACCTCAGGTAAGGCACTTAACTTCTCTGGACCTCAGTTTTCTCATCAGCAAAATAGTGTAATTAATCATATCTATCTCAAAATTGATATAGAGAACACATGGGATAATCCTCACTCTGTTATATGAGCTGTTTAATCTATTCCAGCTTTTTTTTTTTTTTAAATTTAGAGACTGAGAGAGGAAAAGAGAGAGAGATCCCTCACCCAAGGCTGAAGGGGCAGTTGGAGCAAGGAGACTAAATCCAAACCTCCAGACTCCTTATTCAAAAACTTCCCACTAGTAGCACATTAATGGCCCTGAGCACACTCTATTAAAATGCAAATGTTCCCCAGGAGGCCTAACTCCAAGTCATTAGCACCTTAATGTTAGTGATGTGCATTGTGTTAACATCTTTTTTTTTTTTTTTTAATTTAACTCAGTCTGGTTAGAAAGTACAGAAAGAGGTTGGGGAGGAGCAGACTTCACGCCTGTGATTTTGGCAGGCCTTCTGACAGTACATGTTGCCTCAGGGGGAAAAAAAAAAAGCTGGCTCCTCTAATGTCATCATGGAACAAGGTTGAGATTCAAGTTTTAGGATCAGACAGCACAGGGGAAAGTGCTGCTCCCAAACACCCTGCTTCTGTGACCTGACTACCTCAGAGAAGGAAACTGGGAACAACTTGTGATCTAAAACTGACTTCTGAGGTGAGCCTGGGTGACCACACAGGCAGGAGCAGGTACAGACCACTTCAAAGACCTTAGCCATTGTCCAGGCAGGACAAGGCATAGATTATCCATTAACTCTTTCATTAATTTGTTCATTCACTCAGCCACATGTCATGAGTACCTACTTTGTGCCACAGATGAATGAGAGTCCCAGACCACAGGGAATGGACCCTGTGATAATTGTTTACTGATGTGAGAAACAAAGGCAGAAGAAAAAATATTAAATTTCTTTACTACCTACAGGTTCCTTTGACAAGTTCTTGAAACAAGCAGAGTGACATTCAGCTAGGGACTCAACTGCCTCGATGTTAATACTTTGCTAAGTGCAAAAGGCAACCTTAGGCTGACATATAAAAATTCTTTTAGAAATTTCCTTTAGCTCTAAACCCCCCAAGAAACATGCTGGCAATCATCCACCAAGCACGTGGCCAACAAATACATATCTGAAGGGTCACATGACCCCAGTGAAGCTCTTTCCACCCACAGATCCTGTCCCCATGCTTTAATAAAACCACCTTTTTGCACCAAAGGTATCCTACTAATTCTTTCTTAGCCATTAACATCAAACCCTAACATCTTTCCTACATCATTGACCACTGGCAGTATCATGGGCTCCTAATGGCAGTCAGGATGTTTAATCCAGGCCTCAAACACCCAGGTCCAGAACTTTCAACCAAGCCACCAAGATGAAGTTATAAAACCTGCTGATAGGAAAGAATATCCTATCAATATCAAGACAAATTGTGTTAGGAATATTGGATAGCCACATGTGGAAGAATGAAACTAGACTACTTTCCTACACCATACACTAAAATAAACTAAATAAACTAAACTAAAATAAAATAAAATAAACTCAAAATGGATGAAAGACCTAAATGTGAGATAGGAATCTATCAATAACCTCTTTGACCGTGGCCACAGTAACTTCTTACTAGACACATCTTCAAAGGCAAGGAAAATAAAAGCAAAAATGAGCAATTGGGACCTCATCAAAATAAAAAGCTTTTGCACAGCAAATGAAACAGTCAACAAAAGTAAAAGGCAACCTATGGAAGAGGAAAAGATATTTGTAATGATTTATCAGATAAAGGGCAAGTATGCAAGATCTATAAAGAACCTATCAAACTCAACGCCCCTCCCCGACAAAAAACAAAAAATCTGGTAAAAAAAAAAAATGGGCAGAGACATGAACACACATTTCTCCAGAGAAGACATATAAATGACCAAGAGACACATGGAAAAATGTTCAACATCACTTGGCATCTGGGAAATCCAAATCAAAACCATAATGAGATACCACCTCACACCAGTCAGAATGGCTAAAATTAACAATTCAGGAAACAACAGATGTTGGTGGGGTTGCAGAGAAAAAGAAACCCTCTTAACACTGTTGGTGGGAATGCAAGCTGGTACAGCCACTCTGGAAAACAGTATGGAGTTTCCTCAAAAAGTCAAAAATGAGCTACTCTACAACCCAGCAATTGCACTGCTAGATATTTATCCAATGGATACAAAATATGGTGATTCCAAGGGGCACACGCACCCCAATGAATATTGTAGCCATGTCCACAATAGCCAAACTGTGGAAAGAGCCCAGATGTCCATCAACAGATGAATGGATAAAAAAGAGGTGGTGTGTGCATACACCATGGACTATTAGCCTCAAAAACAATGAAATCTTGTCCTTTGCAATAATGTAGATAGAACTAAGTGAAATAAGTCAGTCAGAGAAAGACAGTTATCATATGATTTCTCTCCTACATGAAATTTAAGAGACAAAACAGATGAATATAGGGGAAGGGAAGGAAAAATAAAATAAGAGGAAGACAGAGAGAGAAGTAAACCATAAGAGACACTGAACTCTGGGAAACAAACTGAGGGTTACTGAAGGGGAGGGAGTGAGGGGATGGGGTATTTGGGTGATGGGCATTAAGGAGAGCACTTGATATAATGAGCACTGGGTGTTATACGCAACTGATGAATCACTGAATTCTACCCCAAAACTAATAATACAATATATGTTAACTAAATTGAATTTAAGTACTTTTTTTAAAAAACCCTGATGATATTCATGCAATACTCCCCAACAAGGAAGGTAAACCAAGGGTTGCATAATGGGATTGCTCCCATCTCCTGCTTCTAGAGAGAAAATTAACACCATAGGTTGTTTTTGTCCTTAATTAAACTCTGTAAATTTGAACCTACTTCTTGAGCTCTTTATCCAGGGAAAAGTGGACTAGAGAAAATATAGGGAGAAAAATATTCTGGCAAAGAGGGGGTGTTGTGTTTTCATTATTCGACTCACATTTCCAAGGACTTATATGGCTTTGAAATTATATTTCACTTGATCCTATTGAACTCTAGGAAGACTAAAGGTTACAGACATATGTTTGTTTAATATCCGAGGCCAGTATGAAGGGCAGAATTGGAATTAGAAGCCAGCCTTGGCTTACCCCAGAGGGGCCCAGACCCTTCCAAGGTGCAGCTTCTCAAGACTGTCCAGGGCCCCACCAGCAGGCCTCTACCCCCACACTGTCACTCAGGCACTGGTTCCTTAGTCCTTCTCTCCTCAGATGCATTGTGTCTTATATCCATGAAGAACCCCACCCTCAAATAGAGGTCCCCTCCCATATTCTGGTGTTACCAAATCACCCAGTATCCTTGCCACATAGTCTCTCTTTTTTAAGAGAATTCATCAGAAAAAAAAAAAACCTAACATGAATTCCATGATGCTTTATAATTAATTCATATTTTAATAATCACAAGCAAATCTACAAACATTTGAAAAACAGCTTCTTCAGAAAACATTACCCATTCACTCTGACTAAAATATTCCCTATGCCCACGGAAGTAGAAAATATCTTGAAATAATTCAACTTAAAATCCCCAGTGGTTCAGACTGGCTGAGGACACTGCTTTCCATCTCATAATCTTTTCTACCTATTGAACCATCAGAGAGATCTGGTACTTGGAAAATGCTTTATTTTTTTTTCCCTGTTTATTACAAGCTAGAATTCTACCCCCAACACAGTTAGTAGTTAGCACTGAAAACCCTCCTGGCCATCACACTCATTCCCAAAGTTATTCTGACCATCTCTTCTTTTCATGACAATAAATAACACAGCAGAAAAACATTTTGTAGTACCCAACAGTTTACACAGCACATTTATTATATTAACTCATTTAATATTTGAATCAGCCCCAGGTAGTTGTTATCTTTACCATTTTCCTCAAAAACTGGGACTCAGAGAGATTTAAACAACTTGCTGAAGGTAGTCCAGCTCATGAACCTGAAAGCAAGACTCTGACCCTAAGATGACCTATTCTCTCCCCTACAATATGTCCCTCCCCACCCTCCCTCTCACCCCACCACTTCCTTTACAATCATGGCAACAGGAGCTCCCTAGCTGGCTCCGCATAGGTACCCTATTTTGGTTGTATAGGTGGAGTGCCAACATGCCTGTCTTCACTGCCCACATGGCCTCATTCTCTTGCCCATTTGGCTTCTTATGCACCACACCAGCATGAACTGACAACCCTGTTGGTAATAGGGACTGTTCTGCTCTCCATTTCCTATCCCAAGACAGGAGCAGTCTTTGTGAGGAAGAAATGACTGCTTCAGGGAGCAAAGGTTCATGGGCACAGCCTCAGAAAAAAAGCACCTGCAAAGGGCATTCTGACCAGTTCAGCCCTTGAGAGGTTTCCCTTAGACCATTAGTCCCATTTGCTCCTCTACTGAAGACTTGGGTCAGAATACAGTTTGAGGAAGTGCTTCCTTTGTTCTCTCTAGGTTTGTCTTTCCCTCCAAGGCCTCCCTTCCAAATGGCTTCACCTATAGCTGAAACCCTACCTCTGGTGTCCAGGGGTCCAGCATCCCAAGCCAGCCTGTCTCTAACACCCCATCTCCACAAAGGTCTCAGCAGCAGAGCTGGCTGCCACACTCTGGGGTTAATCTTGAGTGTCCTCCAGGCCCCTCAGGTTAATTGCCAAACAAACAGCTGCCTAATAAAGAGGTGTTTCTCCTTCCCTACCCAATACGATGAAGGGTGGAACAGAGTTTACACCATCATACCCAAAGGCTGTGGCCCATCTGGTCTCTCACCCTCCCTCTTCTACACTAAACAATTTCAGGCAGCGGATGGCCAGCTGGGCTGAGGCCTCTAGGGACCCCTCCCCCTAGATTCACCAGAGTGAGAACCCACCCCCATTCAAGGGCTGACAGGGACCATCTGTGCCTCAGCTCCAGGAATTGGCCAGGCAGTGCCCCATACCTCCAAGCCCTCCAAGCTGTGAGGAAATCTGCCAAGTCCTCAGCTCCTCCCCTACAGTCCCTAAAACCAAGTATAACCAGCAGTTCTCCTGCCTTCCCCCACCTGCCTGAACCAAAGAACAAATGCCAAGCCTATCTGATTTCCTGCAATCCACCTGGGGAAATTCAACTGCTTTAGGGCAGGAGAGAAGCTTTTGGCTTCTGATTCTACAGCTCCTGGTATCCAGACAATTCAGGCTGCTGACACAGGAGACATGAAAAGAAGGGGCAAGGAACAGAAACCAAGAATAAGCCTCCAGTCCCACCTTGGACAAAAGAGGTGTCAGCTAATATAGAGAACATGGAACAAAGAAAAGGAATCCTGAAATTTTACAGATACAACTTCACCTTTTATAAAATTCAAGAGCAAAAAAATAGATGATATAGTTCTTTAGTCCAAGCCTTTTATTTTACAGATGAGAAAATGCAGCTCAGTAGTGGGTGTGACATGGTCACTGCTAACTCATGGCAGAAACAGGGTAAGAAGCCATCTCTCCTAACTCTCAACCCTGGGCTCTCCCCGCCTCATCTTCTGTTCTCTCTCACTGCAGAGCTCCCTCATCATGAGTTCCATACCTTAGGCTCCCTGTGTATAAACATTCTGCTGCATTGAGGAGAAGGGTACATGAAAGTCTTGTGTGGGAGACTGTCCTGCAGATGGTTATTCATGGGTTCTCCATTTCTGTACAGAGGAAGCACCCCTAAAGGCACTCTCTCCCTCCTCCAGCAAGTGAAATTGGAGTCCTGGGGTATGTAAGGCAGTGTGGTATTGTGGGAAAAACTCCTGAAGACAGCAATTGGGTTCAAACATCATTTCTGACATTTACCAGGACTGCAGCTCCCATACAGCTATACCCCCTTTACCTCCTGATCTCATATGTAAAATACATACAGAAACACCAGCTTCAGCTTCCTTGTGCATAGTATATCTATTTTAAAAATACTGCCTTGGGGTGCCTGGGTGGCTCAGTCATTAACCATCTGCCTTCCACTTGGGTCATGATCCCAGCATCCTGGGATCGAGCCCTGCATCGGGCTGCCTGCTTGGCAGGAAGGCTGCTTCTCCCTCTCCCACTCCCCCTGCTTGTGTTCCTTCTCTCGCTGTGTATCTCTCTGTTAAGTAAATAAATAAAATCTTAAAAAAAAATAAAATAGAAATACTGCCTTGACAGCTGTTCCTTGAACCTGTCCTTGATAGGATGCTTAATGATCTGAGGTTGTTAAGAGTTCTCTATTATCTTATAGACCTGGACATCTGAGCTACCCCAAACTAAGAGAAGCCCTGTAGGTGAATGTAAATGATACATACTCTTTAGATTGGGCTCATCCTCAGGAAGCAAAGTTGCTTCCTCTGGCTTTCTTCATGGATGCATATGATATGTCTCTCCTCCTCCTTAAATGTTATCCCTTCTACCTGTTCAAATGTGCTCCATCCATAACTGCCGTCTCTGCAGTGAAGAGCTACCCCCAGAATACTCTAACCTTCCTTGATATTCTCTAAATTCTCACTGTGATCCAGCTTGTCATTTTCTTTCTTCTTGTCTTTTAACAAGATTGTAGGTTCCTAGAGGGCAGAAATCGTATCATGTTTATTCTTAAATCTCTCTCATGGTGGTCTAGTGCAAAGCCAAATATATGGATTAATCGAGGGATCTTAGTTTGTGTAAGACCATTTCTTCCGTCACCCTCATGTTCCTGTTATGGTTCTTCTATATGTCAGTAAAATGAAACTACAGCTCCAAGAAGATGGGTACAAAGGAGAATTTAGCCACATGCCTGCATATTTGAGGCTTTCTATGTTCATTCATTTATTTCTTCATTCACTAAGGAGGAGAGAGTCCCTACGTCTGCCAAGTATAATTCATGCCTGCTGGACTCTGGCCATAGATAGGCACAAACCTGGGACACTGCACAGAACTTGAGATAGAATCTTTGTATCAACAATAAGTGCTAGATGGTTTTCATGCATTAATGATTATAAGAGCTTTACCTCTATTTACACATATAAACCTTATAAGCATCTTTCAAAGCAGGGGCCATCATCATACCCATTTTGTAGATAATGAAACCGAGGCATAGAAATGTTAAGTCACTTGCCTAATGTCTCTTGCTAATAAGGCAAAGAGTCAGATCAAAGCCAGGCCATCTGGCTAAGGGACCATATGCCTAAGCATTTCACTGTATTGCATGTCAGGTAGGAGTCATAGGGCATCTGATGGTGGAGGGACACAGGGATGGGGGTAGGATACTTTTGAGAGACTACAGAGCCCTGCTGAGGTAGAGTGATGGAGAGTGCCAGCACCTCAATCTGAGCCACTCCTCAAACCTCGTGAGCCCCTCCTTAAAAGGACATCTTGAGCCCCTCCTGTGAGCTGCCACTTTGAGCTCCGCTGATAGAGTGTTTCTGAGAGGCAGCCTGGCATTCTTGTCTGCCTGAAATTAGCCAGGCCCCCAACACAGGAATCCTTGATTGCCACAAAACCTGCCCTTACATTTCTATGCAATTTCACTCTGCACTAATCTGGTAAAATCCCCAAAAACTACCCCACACACACTTTCAGATCACCTAATAACAACCATAGAATCTTTTTCCTCTGTTCTCTGGGTATGGTAGCAATGAAAAGGGAGAAGTCTGGTGAGGACATGAAAGATAATCAGAAGATGATAAAAAAGGAGTGGATTCTCATAGTATTCATTGCTGAGAAAACTGGGGTTATAGTCAAGGGACCCACCACCTCTTGGGCAGGTAGGAAATCAAAACCCTGGTGGGATACTAATAGAGAGGAAGGAGAGAAGCTCAGAGCTGTGTCTAAAGTGATGTCTTGAGCAGTTAAGGCTGTGCATTATTACAGAGTGAAGGCCACTGCTAATAGTTATGGCTGAGTAAATGTGAACAGGGAGTGGCTAGGACACAGGAACTGTAGGACCTACAACAAACCTATATGCAAGTGGAGATTGCTGACATTGTCCATATAGATGTTTAAAGCAATAATTCTTAGAGAAACCTTTACCTAAGCTGTTGGTTCTATAGTCACTCTTGGAAAATCAGCCCCCATTTCATGTCAGATCAAGTACAGACTCAGAGATAGCATAAACCCAAGCCAGGTAAGCCACGTTTATGCCTGATGGTATGAGATTAGCTGATCAGGTAAATAAGCAGAATTGGGCTTGCCTGAGGAAAACCAATGGAAGTAGAAGGAGCCAGGGACAGTCTCTTCACTTCATTATTCCCTTGTGAACTTTGACAGTTCCAGGTGCAGCTCACCAATGGGAACCACCCAAACTGGAGGGGGTGGGGGGCGTGAGAATGAATTATAGTCAATAATCCTTACTCTGGTACAGCATGTGGGTATTTTCCTGAGGGGCTTTCAGGGCCTATCAGTATGTAACCCTCCACTACTTCTCTGAATTTCTCCCTTACCAGTCTCTCCTGGCTCATTTTGATTTGGCCACACTAGCCTCCTTTTTATTCCTTGAACACATCAAGCATGCCTCAGGGCCTTTGCACTTGCCTTTCCCTCTGTCTAGAATAGTCTTCCCCTCATATATCCAAATAACTGCTCTCTTTCTTTTGGTTATCTTTTCAAATATCACCTTATCAGAGAGGTGATGTGATCTCCCCATATACAATTCACCCTCCCCTAGCAGCAGCACTCTCGTGTACCCTTAGCACTGCTTTCTTTTCTCCAGTTCCAGATACCCATTGTTACCTGATGGCTATATGTGTGTGTGTGTGTGTGTGTGTGTGTGTGTGTGTGTGTGTGTGTCTGTGATCTGCTTGATCCTGATAAAGCCCAAGCTCTGTTAGAATAGACTAAGTTTTAGGCTCCTGGGTGGCTCAGTCAGTTAAGCATCTGTCTTTGGTTTGGGTCATGATCCCAGGGGTCTGGGATGGAGCCCCACATTGGGCTTCCTGCTCAGCAGAGAGTCTGCTTCTCCCTCTCCCTCTGCCTCCCCTGTTTGCTTGTGTTCTCTCTTGCTCTCTTGCTAGCTCTCAAATAAATAAAATCTTGGGGGAAAAAAAAAAGAATAGACTATGTTTTGTTCATGGCTGTATTTCTGTGCCCAGAACAGTGCCCGATATATAGGAGGCACTCAAATACTTATAAAATCAAAGTGAATTCTCCTCCTTTAGTCTCTGAATGATTTTCTTTTGAATTGGGCCTAGATATTTCCTTGTTTGTTCTTAATGTTCTTTGTTTATTTGAACAAATAAACAAATGCGTTTTCTGAACGCATCAGTAAAATGTAGAAGATGCTCTTTCCCTTAATTGCAGAGTGATCAAGGCCCTTGAAACAAAGCTTCACTTCTATTCCTGCCACCCCCATAGCAGCCCCCCTCCCCCAAAGAACCCTCTGCCCTGCCACAAACTTTTCTGACTCATTCTTGTCTCTGGACACCAAGTGGTGTTGTGTTCCCAACCAAATATGAATTCCCTTCTGCTTATCTAAATCCTGCTCAAACATTTTTCCTTTATCTCTTCATTGGTATCACCATTCTTAGTTCTTATGTCTCTTCCACATTGTTTAACACTGAAAGTTTAGAATGTAATAATCTTATCTCCCTAATTAGACTGTAGTTCTCCGGGGATAGACAAAATGTCCTCCACATCTTCTGCATCCTCCTGGGATAAACCTTGTGCAAGGAGGGAGTGCTTCTGTGTTGACCAATTTCTCAAAAAAAAAAAAAAAAAAGAATTACAGGACATTGTGGAACTACATTTCTCTTTCTTGCTGATGTGGCTCCTGTTACCCCCATATTGGTATCTCTTAGATCACTGAGTGAGATAATGAAAAGCTTAGAGAAGGAAAGTCTAAGACAGAGATCCTATGGCCATTAGGTCACTTAGTCAATAATCATTAATTAAAGGTCCAGCACTATGCTAGCCAGTTTGAAGACAAATTTTAGAATCACAGAATGTTGAGCTAGAAGGCACCTTGGAGAGCATATCGTCCAAACAGTGGTATCAATTAGGGTACCTAGGTGCAAGCAACAGAAACTAACAAAGGCTTCATTGGGCGGGAAAGGAATGTGCTAAAAGGATGATAGGAACACTGGAGAGCCCAGCCTAGCACTGTACGTCCAGGAGTAAAACCCGACATAATGGTCAGGTGAGAAAATAGTTGCCATGCTCATGGACACTAGACTCTGAAGCTCTAACTGTGGTTGTTGTTGCCTGTTTGCAAAGCTATCACCCCCAGGAGGGTGATCCACTGTCCTTGCTTCCTTTTGGTTCAGACTCTGGCCAGTGCACATCTGACTGAGAGAGCCTAGGTCATTAGTCTCCACCCTGCTGCAAGAGAGGGCCAAAAACAAGCATATTTTCACATTTTTTTAAAGATTTTATTTATTTGACAGAGAGAGAGAAATCACAAGTAGGCAGAGAGGCAGGCAGAGAGAGAGAGGGGAGGAAGCAGGCTCCCTGCGGAGCAGAGAGCCCGATGCAGGGCTCGATCCCAGGACCCTGGGATCATGACCTGAGCAGAAGGCAGAGGCTTTACCCCACTGAGCCACTCAGGCGCCCCTATTTTTACATTCTTTAGTGAGATGTGGGCTCTGCTTCTGACCAAAATTCTTTAGGTGGAGATGCCCCTAAGGAAGGAAGGTATTCAATGGCAAATGTCTACCTATTCCTCATACCACAACAGAGGCAATGGTGATCCACAGAGATAGAGCAAATGCCCCAGGCCACATCATAAATTGTTAGTAACTAGGACAAGAATCCAGGTCTCCTGACTCCATGTCTCAAATTCTTTCCACTCCTCTACATGCAAAAGAAACAACTAGTGAAAAGATTAGATAAAAATTAGAACATATAGCAGCGATCAAATGGCAAGTGGCCCATGTCCCTGGCATGGTAAAAACCATCTCTTAGATTTGATCACTATTCTGTTTTTAACATTCACTCCTCAAAACAGCCTGATCTCAGACATCGCCTCCTCTAAGGAAGCTGTCCTGAATCACCAAGATCTTTGGTTCTGACTTAACTCTAATGCAGTCCTATTTATGTGGAAATATCTATGTATGTGTCTGCCTCCTCACCAGGCTGTGAGAAATTTGAGGTGTTTATTGACTCAGGAAGTATTGTAAGAGAAGCATCATCATGAATGTGCATAGGAAGGACTACAGGGCACTCACATTTATGAGTCCCTATAATATTGGCCCTCTTCTTGGGTCAAAGCTATACCTGTCATTCACTTCTTATTTCCAGGATGCCTAAAATCACCTTCTCCAAGTGTCTTATAAAGAATCACAGTGGCATGGCACAAAACACAAATGCCAAAGGCTAGCACCTTTGTGGCCTCACGAAGTCTTGGTCAAGTCTCTTCCTGGTACTGGTAGAAAACTAATGGCAGAGTTGGCAAAGCAGGTCTGTGAGCCCAGGAGGCTGATGTCTAAGCTGGGCAGACCCTGACAGGACAAAAAGTGCAGGAAGGTACCTAATGCAGAAATAGGTTCTTGACACCTAAGGCCCTTGGAAACAACAGGAACAGGCATGCAGAGACCCTGAGTCAGCAAGACAGATGTCACAGGAATGAGGTAAGAGCTTCCTGGAGGGACATGTGGCCTTCTCTTAACCTTGGAATGGAAATACTTTAATATTCATTTGAACATCTTTATAAGTTCACCAAAACACTCCCTAAGTCTTTAAGTTAAGCTGGGTGCAGCCTCCACACTGACCGTCACATGACATTTGCATTGCTATCGCTGTGGCTTCCCATAGCTTTTGCCAAGCTCAAGGAATCCTTCTTATACCCACCCTTTTGAATTCTTGCATCCTGTAAAACTCAGTTCAGGTGCTAGGTCCTCCAGGAAGCTTCTCTGTTCATACCTAGTTCCCTGCTGACATCTCACGGAAATACTTGGTTCTATCACTGGCTTTGACATTTCTTTCCTATTGTAGTCTATACTACATTATTTTCTGAAGATAGAACATATCCCCTAGACTAAATTGTAAGTCTTTCAATGACTAACCATGTCAAAAATTCCTTTTTCTAAACATTTTGCACAATTTTATCGCACATAACAAATATTATAAACAATACAACCCATGAAATGTTATCTTCAAATTCTATATTCTACATTATTTGGCTTCCACTTTAAATGACTTACTGGTTTTTACTAACCTCTTTTTAAAATTTAATCTAATTATCAAAATAGTACATATGACAGGCATATATACTACATTCAAAATAATACAGACACCAGAATTTGGCTCAACCAAGCATTCTAAGACATTTTTTCCTGGTCTGCCTATAGTTATGAGGCCCCCAAAACTAAGATACTCAATTTCCCAGCATCCTTTAGAGCTGAAGAGGGCCAAATAGCACAATTCTCAATTTTGGCCATTAAGATTGAAGTAGTGAGCTATTATGTTCCCACTTTCCCATTTTTATTTCTTTTTGCCTGGAATGAAGATATTAACACTAGAATTTCAACAGCCATCTTGTGACTCAGGTGACAAATGTGAGGAACCATATTCTTTAATAAAAAGTGAGATATTTAATTATATTGTTTTCTATAGTTATTTAACCATATATCATGAACATGTTAAAACCTTGCCATCAAGAAACATTTTATAGCATTATTTTAGGTGATACATATCATAATTTATTTTATTAACTCCTTCCACTTGGTTGAACATAAGGTTCTTTCTAATACATCACTTTTTATGCACACTGTTGTATAAATATCCTGGTAGATAAACATGTGCATAACTTCAAAAAGATTTCATTTTTATCACAGAAAAAAATTAGTAAAATTTCCCAATCTTTAAGGAAGGTTTTTGATGCACTATGCTAATTTTTCTTCTACAAATTTTATATTATTTTTCCTAATAGCACAAATAATAGAAATTCTAACAAAATATTTGTAAATAATTAAAGAAAAATATATGCCTAAAAAACATCAAACTAAATATATAAGCTTTACAAGTATGTCAGAATTAAAAATTTTTGTGTGGAGATTCAAAAATGTATCCCACCATCATCATCACCACCATGGCTTCTGTCTACTTCTCTATTTTAAGAGAAATACATGGACAAAATCCAAAAAACCAGATTCCAAAAAATAAAAAGCAGTCAAAATGAAGATGAAATACATTCCCTAGGGAGTTTTGCATGGGAAGATAAAGGGGTCAAGTATCTGAAGCACATTTTTCTTGAAGGACATGGCCAGATTGAGAGAAATGACAGAGGGAGCAATGTTGTAGAGGCAGGAAAACATGGAGAATAAGACTGTATTCTAGAGTAACTGAGTTATAGACTCCTAGGATTCCTGAGCATGAAAGAATAGGTGAGGAGAAGGGAAATTAATAAGAGAGTCTATAGAGTACACTTAACATCCTCTTGAATAACTGTGAGAGACACCAGTAAGAATCTGGTGTCCTGCTTAGATTGTTGTTCTTTACATGTGACATAGTTCCATGACTAGACTATATGAGTTAAGACTTTTAAAAGGGTTATCCAATCCATATATACAATGGAATATTATGCCTCCATCAGAAAGGATTAATACCCAACTTTTGTATCAACATAGACGGGACTAGAAGAAATTATGCTGAGTGAAATAAGTGAAGCAGAGAGTTAATTATCATATGGTTTCTCTTACTTGTGGAGCATAAGGAGTAACGTGGAGGACATTGGGAGTTGGAGAGGAGAAGTGAGTTGGGGGAAATGAGTTGGGGGAAATTGGAGGGAGAGAGATTGTGGACTCTGAGAAATAAACAGGGTTTTAGAGGGGAGAGTGGGGGATGGGTGAGCCTGGTGGTGAGCATTAAGGTGGGCACGTATTGCATGGAGCACTGGGTATGGTGTGTAAACAATGAATCTGGGAACATGAAAAAATAAATAAATAAAATTACAAAAAAATAAATAAATAAATAAATAAAAGGGTTACTCAAGATACAGTTTACTCATCTTTAGCTTGTTGCCCATTACAGCCATCCATCTTTTCTATTTTCAACCTGCGTCTTCATGATGACAAAGATCCTTTTAAGACTCACTCCACAGGGGCGCCTGGGTGGCTCAGATTATAAACCTTTGCCTTCAGCTCAGGTCATGATCTCTGCATCCTGGGATCAAGCCCCACATCGAGCCCCACATCGAGCCCCACATTGGGCTCTCTGCTCAGCTGGGGGGAGCCTGCTTCCTCCTCTCTCTCTGCCTGCCTCTCTGCCTACTTGTGATCTCTGTCTGTCAAATAAATAAATTAATTAATTTAAAAAAAAAGACTCACTCCACAATGACTTCCAGCATCTTTAATGTCTTCGCCATCTCCTCATCCCATACATAAAACAAGAAAAATGTGTCAGTTTTGTCAATGTAAGGATTTCCTGTTTTATTCCCAGTATTGTTAACTTATATCTTTTCTTTTTCACTTGTTGAGATCAGTCTAGCTAGAGGTTTATAAATTTTACTTATCTTTTTAAAGAATAAAATTTTGTTCTGTTTTGTTGTTTTTTGTTTCTTCTATTTCTTTGTGATTACCTGTTTACTGATTTTTGCTCTTTATTTTCTCCTCTATGTATTTGCTTTGGTTTTATATGCTCACTTTTTTTTCTAGTTTTCTAAAGTGAAAGAGTAGCTCATTTAACTGAGTTTTTTTTATTATATCTTCAAGTTCAGTAATCTTTTTTTTTTTTTTGCAGTGTCTCTAACCTTCTACTAATCCCATCCAGTGGATTTTTTATTTCATATTTCTATGCTTTATTCCTAAAAGTTCCATATGTTCTTTTTAAATATATTTCTTTTACTCATATATTCCTTTAAATTATGGAGCATATTTGGATTAGTTGTTTTAAATGTCCTTATCAGCTAATTTTATGATTTCTGTCATTCTGTGTCTATTTCTATTGTCTGATTTTTCTCCTGATGGGTCACATATTTCTTTTCTTCACATATGTAGTATTTTCTGATTGAATGCTAGAGATCATATTTTATATTTTTGTGTGTTGGATTCTTTACTAAGGTATTGGGAGATTGAACTTTATTCTGGCAGACAGTTAAATACTTGTGGATATGCTTGATCCTTTGAAAGCTTATTTT
Source organism: Lutra lutra (assembly GCF_902655055.1). Lineage (NCBI taxonomy): Eukaryota > Metazoa > Chordata > Mammalia > Carnivora > Mustelidae > Lutra > Lutra lutra. Next base: position 43,041,702 of record NC_062279.1, on the reverse strand, counting down.
TAGTTTTATGAAAGTGGGTTTCAAGAAGTCCTTACACTATCACTAGTTTAGCACCACTATTAAGGTAGGACACTTCTGAAGTTTTCACTATAAGCCCTGAGTGCTCAATGAAGACTTTCAATGCCAGCTGATGAGAAGCTAAATACTTTCCAGACTGTGTTCATTTTAGTGTTTCCCTGAATTGTCCTTTGGCTGGTCTGGTAGAATTTTACTCTACGCATGTGCAGTTTAATATTGAGCATAGATTCAAGGGCACTACTATGTGGATTTCTGAATCTCTTTTTCCATGTGACACTACCTCTGGCACACTGTTGCAGAAATGCTGACTCCTTTAGCTTTCCCAAATTCTGTTCTCTATTTGCTCCATGACTTTTCCTTTGTACTAACTTTGAAAGTGCCTCCCAACAGAAAAGTTGAACAATCTTAGAGCTCATATTATTATTATTTTTCTCTTTGCTCTAGAGTCTACAGTGCAGTCTAGGGACTACAGTCTTATACTATCTATTGTCCAATGTACAAAAACTATTGCTTTTTTTTTTTTTTTTTAGTTTTCTAGTTGTTCACAGCAGGAAGATGAGTATGGTCCTAGTTATTCTAACATAGACTGATGTGGAAGTCTTATATCTGTTTAATAAACTAAGCCACAAAACCTTCCTAGGTTTGAGCAACAAAGAGCTCTAGAACAGGCCCCCAAGGACCCAGCATGGTTCTGACAATAGGACCTAATTATGAGACACCTCCAAGAAGATGAAATGCAAGGGAGAAAATTCAAGTCTGCTTTTATTATCACCCTTTTTCACCTAGGGAGCTTTTCTTGGCTAAAACATTAGAATTCTCTGTATAATATTTGGGTTTCACAGCTCTGAGAAGAGCACATAGAGAAAGTAAATTGAGGCCTCACCAAGTGATTCCAAAATTTTTATAAACATAAACTGTATATTTACATTTCAATAAGTAAATTTATCATAAAATGAGTTCCAAAGGTATATTTTTCCTTGCTTAATGCAAGTCCTTCTCACTGATTCTTTACTTCAAGTTAATACAGACTGTCTGCTGGAATCCTTTTGATTAAAGTCCTCTCAATTCCCCTTCCTGAGGATCTCATAAAATGAAGGAGATATGACCAATCTTTCTGAGGTATCAAAGAAAATTGACATTTTCTGTGGTCTCTTTGCTCTGATTATACCAACCTAACCTTCAAAAGTCTATCTCGCAGCTATCATCCAAATTCTTCCCCATCACCTTGCTCCTGGACTACTACCACCAGTCATCCCCACTTTAATTCAACCTTCTCAAACTGTTTGTTAATAGTGTCTATAATTCAACTTTAATCACAGCATCCCCTGGTTGGAAAAACTTTATAATTCTTGACTGTTATAATGTTCTCCATAATTTGGCCACAGTCTTCCCTCCTAATGTTCTGTCTCATGTTTTTCCTTCACTGTATTCTAGCCAAGACATGAATTTCTCGTTCCTGTGCATGAACCATAATTTCACAGCTTTTTTCTTTCTCTCTTAGTTCACACTTTCTTTCCTCTTTCTGGAATATTTTCCTTATCCCAAATATTTGAGTATAAAAATGTTACCTATCTTTAAAAGCCTCACTCTAAAACAATCACATTCATGAAAACTTCAATATTCTTAGAAGAAATCTATCTTTTCTAAATGATACTTAATCTAAATTTCATTTATCATAGGTATCACTGTCTTCCTTATATTATAACCCCTTCGATAAACCTCTACAGCATAGAGTCTGTGTATCATTCTTTTTTGTGATTCTTTAAACTTTAAATGGACTGAGTTGCACATATGGGTTTTCAGTAAATGTTTATTGAGAGAAGGAGCAATTGATTGGATACCTCTGTATAATCCTTGTTGTTCCTAATGGTTAATGTAAAATGTATTAGTTTGAACCATATGAAATTGCTGTAGATTCAAAAATAGTCAAATACAGCAATTTAAAATGATTTAATCTTGTACATTTTCTTTCCCATGTTAATGTGAACTACCCTTTCACAAATTGTATTACATTATTAAAGTCAGAAGTTATCTAAATTAATCAGGGCTAAAGGATTTTCACTAATGAAATAAAAATGTCAGAAATAATTGTTTATGAGAGCAGAACTGAATACAAAACTGACACATATCTGTTAAAGATCTTGTATGTGCAGAAAACTAGATGTCTACTCAAGTCAAGCTAGCTTCCAAAAAGGAAGTGTCAACAGGATATTGGAGAATCTCATGGTCTGAATAAAGTGGCATTGGTAAGAGTAAGAGCCAGGGCAATTTTGAAGGCCTCAGCAGCAGGAGTTTCTGGGCTTTCATTTCTTTCTTTTTTTTTTTTTTTTTCTTTCTTTCTTTCTTTCTTTTTTTTTTTTTTTTAACTCTTAGCCTGTTTTGCTTTAAGCCTTAAATTCCTGACATATAGCATCTGGATGATTTGGCAAGGCAAAGGATCTGCCAATCCTTTAGTTAGGGTGAGAATGTTGCTTGGAGCCTGGTCCTATGGACTAGGAGGTGGAGAAGACAATGGGTGCAGATACATGATTTTGAAAATAAAATGCATACAAATTCAAAGACATTTGTATATGCCATTCTAGGGGAGATATTTCCTCTGCTTTTCCTTCTGGAGAAAAGTTAGAAAATCTTCAAGTTAGATCATCTCTATGGTATTTTCAAACTTAACATTTTCTCAGTCAATAAATCTTCATATGTGGCCAAATGTTTTCTTTTTCCTCCTCCAACTTAGCTCATGGTTTTTCAAGTTCATCTGTAAATGGCTATTCTGCAGTTTAGGATGTCTGAGGTGGTAAGAGATAAGAGAATTTGAATTACTGACTCAGGTTGATAGTGAGAGAGCTGAGATGAGCTCTCTTTTTATAATCCTTTTAATCCATTTATAATCCATTTATAAATTTATATTTATTTATATATTTATATTTATTTGTTCAACATCTACTCTGCAACAAAATTTAGCACTTAAGAATACAAAAATCATAATACTCAGCATTGGTACATACTGTGAGAAATACAAAGGAATATAAGGAAAGTTATGATCTGATGAGGAAACACAGAGGCAATATTAATAACTATGCAAGTTCAGTGACTAAGGGTAAAAATGTGTCTCCTCAGATGTAAGTGCTAACATAGATTATTTCATTGCAAAATGTTGCATGGACATAAACCATTATTTGTTACAGAAAATTGGCAGTAACCACATCTACAGATCCCTGCATTTCTGAGTCATCTGCCAAAATTTGGAAATAGTGTTCTTCAAAGCTCACCTTGAAAAGTGATTTAATTCTATTCTTTTATGTTTATCCTACTCTCAATGCTGAAAAACAGTGAGTTGGGCCTAAGGTCTGAACTACCTCACCATCCCCTTCCTACGGGGATTTCTTCCTACGGAGAAACCAGAAAGCATTCCATAGTCTTTGTCCACAGCCTTTGAAGGGGAAATAAGACACATGCAGGGGGAATAAGCAGCCTGAGGAGTTGAAAAGAGACATGAGCTAGGAGCCAGAAAACTTGGTTCTGATCTTACCACTGGTCCTAACTTACTGTCATGTTTTGAACAAGTCTCTTAACTTCCCTATGTCCTACTTTTAGCCCATGTATAAACCGAGAGGGGTAGGACAATTTTAAATTCAACATTTATTATGAACCCCTAAGTAGTTGACCTTGACTATTTCCATTAAATGCCTATGGACAAAATTGAAAACATAATTTCAAATCACAGACCTCCAGACTGTTTAATAAAAAATTAATGGTAAGTCATCTCTTCTCCTTTTCCAAACGAGTTATATATCTGATTATATGGACCAAGTACCTCCCCTCTCTGATGCAGTGAAACTCTTAAAAAATAAGCTAAGAGAGAAAATCATTTGGGGGACATGATCACAGCTCTGACTGAATTTTAACTTCTTGAAAACCATCCCTTGCAAAGGCATTGTGAGACTTAACTGTGATTCTGTATACAAAAGCTCACAAACTAATCTGGCCTATAAAGCATTTCTACCAAAAGTTTATTGTTGAAAGCTGTGGGCTTTGATAAAGTGTTACCCAGGGACAAGTCCCTCTATTCTAAAAACCCTCCTCCTCTTCTGCCTGTTTATGCTCTTAGTTCCGGTGCCTTGGCTGATGACAAAAAAGGGTCAGCTCTGACTCACAACAGCACTGTGAATATCCTGACCCTGGTGGGCTACAGGGCCTGAGATGTTTATTTCATTTCCCTTTCATTCCATATTCAGCTGGGCTCTCAGAGATGGAAAGGGAAGGAAAACAGCCCACGCTGACTCATTAGTCCAGAAATATTTACTGAGCACTATCCAAGTACTGTGCATTATGAGGAGACATGAAGACATGTCTCAAGCCCAGGGCTTCAGGGCTGCTCCCAGGCTTTGTGAGAATTCCTGTCCTGACCACCTTAAACAAGGCCACCAGTCCTGAGAAAGAACACTTTGGCCCTTGGAATATGTAGGGGAAGAGGAGGGACCTAGGATAGGAGGTTGCTGGAAAGTGCTTATGACCTAGGGGCCTCTGTGCATTCATGCATTTAAACATGTCCCCGGAGAGGACAAACTTCTCTCCAAATGTGATGACTTGGAGAGTATGATGAGTGTCCTGAGGCAGGGCAGCAGAAATGTGGTGGAGGCAGCTCTATGGCACTTCTGCTCTCCTCTGGCCCTGACACTAGGACCAATCTGGAAGTCCTAAACTTGAAAGGACTGAAGTCACTGTTTTGCATGTTTTAGGGACTGGGTCAGTTGCCTTTTCTCTGTCAAAGCACTCCGTATAGTTGATTCACAGAGACAGGGAAGGGAGATGTCACAAGTCTAGGGCCCTAAGAACAGCACAAACCAGAAGCTGTGCGGCTTAGCCTAGGGTATCTCCTCACCACACTGTCTACAGTGAGCTTTTGGGCCAGTCAAAGGCAGAAAGAATAAAATCTGCTACCAATTCCGGACCACATTCCAGGGACAAGATGCTATGCTAAATGCCTCAGTTGTATTATCTCATTTAATCTTCACACCACCACTGCTTCCCACTCCTCCGCTCTCAGCAAGTTATAATTATCTCTACTTAAGAATGAGGCAAATGGGCGCCTGGGTGGCTCAGTGGGTTAAGCCTCTGCCTTCAACTAGGTCATGGTCTCAGGGTCCTGGGATCAAGCCCCGCATTAGGCTTTCTGCTGGGGCGGGGAGCCTGCTTCCCCTCTATCTCTCTCTCTCTGTCTGCCTCTCTGCCTACTTGTGATCTCTCTGTCTGTCAAATAAATAAATAAAATCGTAAAAAAAATAAAAAACGAGAATAAAGCTTCAGGGGCTAAGTTAACTCCTGAGTTCATATAATTAACAAGAAAAGGAGGGCAGATGCTAATTCATGTTTATCGGAATTTGAATTTTGTGCTTCTCAGTATCTGATATGGTTAGCCATAAAAGAATCTGAAAACTCCAGGAAGAGGATGGACATGGAGAGAGGGTGAGTATAGAAGCAGGGGGAAGATAGAGAAGAACTGATCCAGTTCAACATGGTAGGAGCCTCAGGTTTGGTTTCCTGGAGGTGGCATTTGAGTCCATGCTCAGTACAAAGTGACAGGGGGAAGACCTATAGACCAAAATCTTGAGCAGAGATTCCCCAGAGATGGAGAACCCACAAGAGGTCCTGTGAGAGCTCCTGCTTTGATGCTGCATGGAGGATCTCTAACTTATCTAGGCAGAAGTGTACATGGAGGCATGACACAGTGCTCCTGAACTTTCATGAGTGATGGTGACAATATGAGGGGACCACAGGGACAGGGCAATTCAACTGCGATGAACTGTACAACAAAGAGCTATAGGCATGGAGGGAACATGGCTGGCTTTCTAATGCCTGTTGTTTTTGATATTTCTGGATCCAGTTTTCTCCAAGTTCCTTAATAAAACAGCAAAGGAATTAGATGAGCATGGGGAAGTGAACACTACCTCTGCCTGATGCAGTCCTCAGAAATATCATTAAGAAAATGAAAGCATTCATTGATTTCAATGACGTCAAGTCTTGTTAGGTGGAAGCTCAACCCAGGGCAAAATCGATGAAGCCCACTCCTTTACATACTCATACACATTGCACAAAGAATCATGAGAAATGGTCTCTGCCTTCAAGAAATACGCAAATTCTTTTGCTTTGTTTTCTTAACAGCTTTATTGAGATAGAATCTGTAGAGCATACCATTCACCCAGTTAAAGTGTACCATTCAGTGGCTTTTAGCATGGTCAGAGTTGTAAAGCCACCACCACAAACAATTTTAGAACATTTCATCTTTCCTAAAGAAACCCTGTTCTCTGTGTAGGCACTCCCTATTTTTCTTTAACACCCTATCCCCCAGCCAGAGGCAACCACTAATCTTTCTGTGTCCATGGATTTGCCTATTCCCTACTTCATCCCTTTTTATTGTGAATAATATGCTATAATATGAATATAGCACATTTTATTTATCCATTTATCAGTTGAGAGACAGTTGAATTGTTTCCACTTTTTGGCTATGAATATTCATGTTCAAGCTTTTGGGTGGATAAAAATTTTAATTTCTCTTGGGTTTATAACTAAAGATGAAATTTCTGAGTTATATGAGAACTTTATGTATAACTTTTTAAGGAGCTGCCAGACTGGGTTCCAAAACAGCAGTACCACTGTACTTTTTCACTAGCAGTTTATGAGATTCCAACTTCTCCACATCTTCACCAGTACATATCATGATCTCTTTTTGACTAGAGCCATTCTAGTAGCTGTAGTATCTCACTGTATTTTGGTAAGGTTTTCTTCATGACTATATTGAGTAAATTTTTATGTGTTTATGAAGCATTTCTATGTCTTCCTTGGAGAACTGTCTATTCAGATCCTTTACCCATTTTCAGACTTCTTTATGTATTCTGGATATCTGATGTCCCTTATCAGGTATATGATTTGGAAACATTTTCTCCCATTCTGTGGGTTGTCATTTCACTTTCTTGATGGTATCATTTGCAATACAATAATTTAAATTAATCTATTTTTTATTTTGTCAATTAGGCATTTACAGTATTTGGTGTCATATCTAAGGAATCATTGCCTAATACAAGGTCAGAAAGATTAAGAACTATTATTTTCTTCTAAGAGTTTTTTGGTTTTATCTTATACATTTATATTTTTTAAATTTTATTTTTTATTTAAATTCAGCTAATTAACATACATTATATTATTAGTTTCAGAGGTAGAGTTCAGTGATTCATCAACTGTATATAACAGCCAGTGCCCATTTCATCATGTGCTCTCCTTAATGCCCATCACCCAGTTACCCACCTCCCCAACCCCCTCCCCTCTAGCAACCCTCAGTTTTTCTCTCATGATTAAGGGTCCGTTATAGTTTGTCTCCCCCTCTGATCTCTTTCCATTCGGTTTTCCCTCCCTTCCCCCATGATCCTCTGTGCTATTTCTTATATTCCACATTGGAGTGAAACCATATGGTAATTGTCTTTCTCTGATTGACTTATTTTGCTTAACATAATACCCTCTAGTTCCATTCACATTGTCGCAAATGGAAAGATTTCATTTTTTTATGGCTGAGTAATATTCTGTTGTATGTATGTATATACCACATCTTCTTTTCCATTCATCTGTCGATGGACATCTGGGGTCTTTCCATAGTTTGGCTGTTGTGGACACTGTTGCTCTAAACATTGGGGTGCGCATTTAGATCACTACATTTTGTATATTTAAATTTATCATCACTTTTGAGTTCTTTTTCTTGGTATTGTATAAGGTAGGAATCCAAATTCGCTTTTTTGCATGTTGATATTTAATTGTCCCAGTAACATTTGTGGAAAACACTATTCTTTTTCTCACTTAATGCATTGGCACCCGTGTGGAAAATCAACTGCCAGTTGACCCTATTGTTTGAGAAGCAGGTTGCATAACTAAAAAGGAGAAGATACTCTATGAGACTTGAGGTAGCCATAGGTATTTCTAATGTTAGATTTAAGGGGAAACATTCAGATAGTTAACTATTTCAAAGAGAAATTAAACAGTGGTAAGGATGACAGAAGGTTTAGAGGTAGAATGAACTGGATAGCATGATGATGATGATGATGATGATGATGATGATAAACTGAATAAAAAGCAAGCATAACAATGTAAAGGGTTTATTGGTTTGTTCATTTTTAATATATCTCTAGAGCAAAAACTAAGGAAAAGAAGGCATGGACTCCCTGTTTAGGAACAACTAGTTGCATAGTCAATTTATTAAACATCGTTCTTATAATCCTATATAATACAACTTCTCCTATATGGATGGTGGACAATTCCTCCTCACTTTATGTTTTTTTTAAGATTTTATTTATTTATTTGACAGAGAGAGAGAGAGAGAGAGAGAGAACAAGCAAGGGGAGCAGCAGGCAGAGGGAGAGGGAGAAGCAGACTCCCTGCTGAGCAGGGGGCCTGATGTGGGACTCCATCTCAGGACTCTGAGATTATGACCTGAGCTGAAGGGAGCCACTTAACTGACTGAGCCTCTTTCTCATGTTAGATGCTTCTTCTAAAGGGGGGTGTGATACTCCTGGTTTCTCTTTACTTCTTACTTTCCAGGGGAAAAGGTACCATTTAATTGGGTTAGTGAATTTAAAGATAGTAAACTAAGAATGCCTGGCTGAGCTCATTTCTTCCCTTTTCTTCTTTTTTAAAAAAAGATTTTATTTATTTATTCAATATAAAGAGAGAGAGAGAGACAGCACAAGCAGGGTGAGGGACAGAGGGAGAAGCAGACTGCCCACTGATCAGGGAGCCCTAGGCAGGGCTTGAGTTCCCAGATCATGACCTGAATGAGCCAAAGGCAGACACTTAGCTGACTGAGCCACCCAGGTGCCCATCTCTTTTTCTTCTTGAGAGTGAGCTGCCTATGGGGAATTGCCATTCTCTTCTACTCCATGCTAGGTCTTATGTCTTAGAGAAAAGGAGGGGAGTCCTCACTCAGATTGACATTTTCTATTACTTGTTGGGTATGTGTGTATAATTCAGGAAATTAGAAAACTCATTTGCCCACAGATGTAAGTCATGTCTTATATCTTTGCCCTTATCTACATCAGAGGTGAGGTGGGAAAAAAGAGGTATCTTGATTGAATTCACTGAGGGACCTCATCATTTGGTGCATAGGGCAGAAAATTGAATTTTCAGACCAAAATGACATATTGAAAGTCTTTTGATGGGGCCAGGGTATTATAGGAAACAAAAAAATTATTCTGACACTTGTCAAACAATGGTAGGGAAGACTTTATTAAGGGGGCCTATTATAATAGGTATGGGGATTACCACAATGGGGTTTTACCATAGGGGAGAGAGATTGGGCTCAATTCTAAATACAAAAAGAAAAAGTGGAGATTAATAGCCAAGGAGCAGGGTAGAGGCTGACGGATGGAAAGTTACTAACAGGAAACGCCAGGAGTAAGGGGATATTTTGATAAATCATCAAAAAGGATTCTTGCTGAAGATGGCCAGGATGATCAGATATTACTTGGGGGGTGATATGGTATGAAGAACCTGAGTAGATATCAGGAGTGATCAGATATCAAGGATGGGGAATTCTGGATTAGCTGATTTAGCAGGATTCTTAATAAAACTGAGCTCTTAAGAACATGTCCAAGGACCAAGCCTAGTTGAAAAAGAGTTCAGAGGAGTCAGAACAGAGATTGATCAAGGAGAGAATGTTTGTCTGGGCTTTGGGGAAACAGAAAGTCTATACTGGAATAATTAATTGTTCTATCAACCAATCAAGCTCCTTAAAACTGAGGTATATAAGGCTTGGCATTGGATTAATAAAACTCTGAGGGCCTGAAGGAATTAGAGTGAGGGTGCAGCTGCTGAAGGAATTCCAGTTCAAACTAACCATCAGGAAGTTCTCTGGCTGAGTCTAAGCGCAGTAAGAAACTGCAGAGGATGAATTGTAGATTTTAATTTCCTTGAACTTTAACTCATAAAAGCAAGCAAATTTGATTATGGAGATTAGTTTCTTTGAACTTTGACTTGGCAAGGCAATTTAGTCTTTGAGCTTTAAATTCCCCCTGGGAATTTGATAGTAAGTGACATTTATATTCAAATCTGGGACATTCCTAAATAACTGACATTTTATTATTGAATTGTCTTTATAGAGTGTATAATTGAAAAATCTTAGTGGGTCATTTAATTTCATTGTAAAGTCTCTGGTATCCTATGTTGGAAAATGTGATTAGATATATTTGGGATGGGACAGCGCATCAATTTTCAACCATGAGTACAAAATAATCTTGGATTTATTTAACTAGGGGACTGTTCTGACCAATTTCAGAGCCTTCAAGGATAAAATAAACTAACCTGCAGAGGTCCCAGGAAGATACTCAAAGAAGCCATACCTGGTCCCTGAGAAGTGGGGGTTCAGGGGACAATGCAACTGCCTTGATTTAGTGCTGTTCTCCAACCTTGAAGAGGAAGGCCATGTTCATTGTTGACTCAGCTTAATGGCTAAACCCTGTGGGTTAAATATCTAGAGTTGTTCGGGAGAAATACTTCATCTCCATTCTTGGTATTTCTTTTAATGTGAAGTGTGGCATTCTTGAATTCTCTCTATCTTCCCACAGAAGGGTTTCTTTGTATATTAAGAAATACATTTGTCCACTGACTCAATCCACATTCTCCAATCTGGTCTCTGTAAGTAATAAAGATGGTATATCACGTTTTCATCCACACTTACTTTTTCTTTGTCCTATCAACAATTGGGTGTGATGCAAGATAGAAAAGAATGGTGCGATTCAAACCCCCAAAAGAACATTATCTTCAAATTGCATAGTAGTTTACAAGGCTTATTTCCCATATGCCTATATATGTGTGTGTATGATATATTATTTACAAAATATAATTTTATAAATATTATAAAGAACAATATATTTATATTATGTTTTTAGAATATAAAATATATTTTAAATTATTCATAATAGTGAAAATATATATTATGTTTACAGTTGTCCTTGAACAAAATTGGTTTGAACAGTTTGAGTCCACTTACATGTGATTTTTTTTCAGTAAGCATAGTGGAAAAATTTGGGGGGATTTGCAACAAAACTTGCAGACAAACCACATAGCATAGAAATATTATAAAAAATTTAAGTATTTTAAGTATTATTGTAAGAATACAGTATATAATAAATACATATAACATATAAACTATGTGTTATTCAACCATTTATGTTATCAGTAGGGCTTCTAGTCAACAGCTATTAGTAGTTAAGTTCTGGGGAGTCAAAGTTTCACATGGATTTTCACCTGCACAGGGGTTAGCACCACTAACCCCCATGTTGTTCAATGGTCAACTGTATATGAAATATATGTAAGAATTATATATGAAATATATTAACATATATATATATATATATATACATACACATACCATACATATATACACATACGTACATGGTTTTGTCATTTGCCATGTAAACATCTAGAATGTACATCTATTTTACTTTTACCCTGATTAGCAATATTTGTAAAAATAAAAGTGACCCCAATTCTCAGACTAAAAGCAGTGATTCTCAGACTAAGCATGTTTTAAAACCACCTGTTAAAATATAGATTGGTAGCCCCCACACCAGAGTTTCAGATTTAGTAGGTGGGATCTTCTTTAGTAGGTGACACCAGCCTGGGAATTTGCATTCCTAAGAAATTCCCACACATTGAAGATGATAGGAAGAATAATAGGAGTATATTGATACCCCCCAGAAACATCTATCTTTCAAGACTTTAATTTCATACTTCAAGGACTTCTCTTGACATATTGATCTTAACATATATTGTAATGAATATAACCAAGTTCTGATTTTATGAAGTCCAGCCACTAGTTGATTTCACCTTCACTCTTCGCTTGCTAGCAACCAGAGGGGTAATTGTATTCCACTTTTGAAGTACACAGCCAATGAAAATTGGCCAGGTACCATTTTTAATGGCAGTCTTCGAGTTTTGAAGAAACTATAAAGCTCTCCCAAACAAAGAGTGCTGCAATGGCTAACCACAGGGACCACAGCTGTACATGCCCCTACCTCTTCAGAGAGCCAGCCTCTGAGTCTTCCTTTCCAGTTGGGCTTCAAAGGTTGGATAGAGTGACAAGAAGAGAAACTGAACACCTGCCAACTCTCCTTTAAGTTCGGACTATATCTTTGTTAATGCATAAGACATTCCTGTTATAACAGGCATCATTTAGATTAAAAGTAGTAAATCTATTTTGGTTCAAGTGACAAGTGGTTGGGATCATGATTCTTGCTTTCAGCACACAAGTAAAGTGGAAAGGTGAAACTGCTCTTTTTGTAAGGGAAGTACCAGGTCTGAAACTGAGACATGAAAGGATAAAATTCAGAAAACAGAAAACAAGTATTTTAGCAAACTAAATCCCTATATAGGTAAGGAGAAAATTATGAAGCACTCAGACACTATTAGTGCCTTCAAGAGAATGTGTTCTCGGGCCTGCATATCTACATCTCTCTTCCAAGAGATTCTTATGCTTGTTCCCATGCAATGCCACATCCTGACCATAGATGATTAGATTAAGGATGGAATCTGATCCAAATAGCCAGGACCATACAGACACTTGATTCTTGAGAGGGATGGCTGACTTAATCAGATCTTCTACGTGTCAAAAAGCAGCAAATGCAGTTGATAAATAGTGTAGAAGTGGAAAGACACAGAGAAAAGGCAACTGGAAGAAATCAAGAATAAAAAGAAACCACAAGGAGACATAAGGAGGAAAAGAATAGAAAGTAGAATAGGAAGAAGAGGTAGAGGAGTGAGAATACTTATGTGGCAGATGGGTCCCCAGGGTTGTTCTCATTTTGCTGCTGCTCTGGTCATCTCCTCTTCCCTCCTCTGAAAGTCCTTTGTGGGATCTGCAGAAGCTATTCTTATCCTTACAATAAACTCTTATAAGCTAGGATAACCTGAACAAGTTTATAGTTCTTGCAAACATATCTTTGTTAATAGAAATGGAGACAAAAAGAGATTATTACAGATTAGGATCCTGGACCAAAACCAAGAAAATGAAATCTAATACAAGTAAATTGTGAATAACTTCATTTCAATTTAAAAAAAATTAATCAGGTCTGACTGGACAATAGATCATATAGACTTGAAGGGACCTCAGTACAGTGCATCTGGTAAAAAGCAAACTCGATCTTACCTTGCTTTAACAGATGTTTAGTGTGTTGATAGAGAGAGAGAGAATAGCTGCACTCTGCCTTGGACAAATTCTTGGGTTAATGTGGACTCTCCATTGCCCCACACTTTATAGAGATCCTCACTAGAAAGCCTATGGGCACACAGCAACACGGATGGCTAGGAGCAGCATAGATTAGGTGTCCTCCCTAGCATATTCCTAGACATCTATGTACTTCCTACAGCATCTTGCTACACCTTATTTTGTTTGTTCAATGACCATAGTCCCACCAGACTGTAGGCTTTAGAAGAAAAGAACACATTTGTCTTGCTCCATGCTCTGTTCCTAGTACGTAGCACAGGGATGACTATGGTTGAAATACTTGAGGGGAACCTGGGCAGCTCAGCCTGATAAGTGTCTGATTCTTGGTTTCAGTTCATTTCATGATCTCATGGGTCATGAGATCTAGCCCTGGATGGGGCTCCATGTTCAGCTGGGAGTCTGCTTGAGATTCTCTCCCCAACCCCTCCCCCCAACTCTCTCTGCTGCAAAGAATAAATATTTTTTTTAAAAGGAAATACTTGGAATATCTTGAAATGTTTATTGAGTAAATGAGAAAAATCACATCTCATGAGTAATGGTAAAGTAAAATGGGTACATTAAATTTGGAGAAGAGGAAACTCCTTTCCACTAGATTTTGGACTTCTTACACTAGATTGTGGTTTTCAAATTTGCAAGATTTTCGTGTGGAAGAGGGAATAGGCATATTAAGTTCTCAGGTGTGCAGAATTAACATGGTGTTGGGGATAAGAAAACCAGACTGGCAGTCAGAGCCAGAACTCACACCCCAACTCATGAGAGAATTATTACTTAGACTGAAGCCATCATTTCATCATTTCTTCCTTTCTAAAAAGATTTTATTTATTTATTTAATTTATTTATTAGATAGAGAGCATGAGCAGGGGAAAAGTCAGAGGATGAGGGAGACAGAGAATCTCAAGCAGACTCTGCACTCCATGTAGAGCCTTACATGGGGCTCGATCTCACCCCTGAGATCATGACCTAAGCTGAAATCCGAAGTCAGATGCTCAATCAACTGAGCCACCCAGGTGCCCCTCATTTCATCATTTTTAGCTGCAACAGTTAATGAACCATTAAATGATAGGTAGATATTACTGGGAGAGAGATTTTTATTTTAATTTCACCAAGTTCCCCAACACATACAGATGTCAAAAATAGAATAGTTTATCAGAAATAGAATGGTTTGTGAGTTCTTTGTTAAAATAATCAACAAACAGAATTGGCTAACTTCCTGCTTTGTGTATCATAGTTAGGATTCTTGCGCTGGGTAAAATGTTGTACAGGATATTTTTACCAAATCAGGTGACAATATAAAAGTTCTTTTAAAACTCAAGTCACTGTAGACACAAGGCAGATGCATCCCTTTCACTCCAGGTCTGCCCCACTGATGTAGGCTTTAAGCCCTTACTATATACTTTTTCCCCAATATTCTGATAAGCTTTCAGGGCCAAACACTAAAATCTCACAAGGACAAGCTTTCTTTCCTTGTTATTTCCTCTTGTCCTGAGGATCCTTTCTTAGCCTGGGCCTCTTTTAGGTTGTCTAGAAATGTGCCATGATAAATGTCGGAGCCTTTCCTAGCCAGACTGGGCAGGGGTTGAAAGATCTGTATGCCAGAGCGCCTGGGTGGCTCAGTTGGTTAAGCCTCTGCCTTTAGCTCCTGGTGTCAGGGTCCTGGGATTGAGGCCTGGCATCTGGCTCTCTGCTTGGCAGGGAGCCTACTTCTCCCTCTCCTCCCTGCTCACGCTCCCTCTCACTATCTTTGTCTCTCTCAAATAAATAAATATAATCTTTAAAAAAAAATCTGCATGCCATATCATAAGAGTGAATTGGGAGTAGAACCAACCCATGAGAAAGGCAGAATCATCAAATATCTTACAGTGGCTAAAGGCTTAGTAGTAAGAGTAATTCGCCAATAGGAAGCCAAATTTTTAAGCTCAGGTCCAGCATCAGCCTCATGACCTTATAAAAGCATTTAATTGTTATGTATCTTCATTTTCCTCTCAGTAAAATGGGGCTAACAAAACGTGTCTTGTGCTTCCTTCGGCCTGCATAAAGGTGATGGGGGATAGTGAAGGAAAGGCTGCAAATGTGAGGTAATTTAGACTCCTGGGGTTGTCAGGCATCCTTGATAAACGCCCCTTTGGCAGTGCTCCTGCTATGCTGAGGCACAGCCAACTTCACTAGATTTGCATTAAACTCCCACAATGCCAGGCACCATCATTATTGCCTTGAAAGCAGTAAAGCAGTAGGGTAAAATATGCTATTTTAGGACTTAAAACTGAAAAGCAGAAAAAAAAATCAATGTGAGCATAAAGAGATAATTTAACTCAGGAGGAAAGGGAAGACATTATATATTAACTTCTAGTCAAGTGGAACTTGACATTTATGTAGCAAGCGAAATCACCACAACCAAAAAACAAGTTAACAGTCTTATTATCCCCAGGCAGGGAAAGAGAGAGGGAGATGAAAACTATCTCTAAGATGTCTACGGGGATTTGAGGAAAAACAGACTCACTTTAGGTTGACAGAATTTTGGCCTGGACATCAGAAGACGTGGTCCTGCAGGATTTTCTTTTCTTCCTCCAGAGCAGAGACTTAATCTATTTGTAGAGCACTTTATACTTTTGAAGTGCAAACATTATCTCATTTGATCTTGGCCAATCTTTTAATGTACGAAGAGCAGGTGTTATTATCCCCACTTAACAGATGAGAAAACAGAGGCTTGGTAAGATTAAGTTGCATACTTAACAAACCACAGAATAAAACAGAAGCCACTTTCTTTGGTTCACATTCTTGACATCCAAACTGAAAAAGTCACCCTGTAATTAGAATTTCTTAGAGTTTGATGGGGGTAAAAATACAGATCTTTCAACCCCTGCCCACTCTGGCTAGGAAAGGCTCCGACATTTATCATGGCACATTTCTAGACAACCTAAAAGAGGCCCAGGCTAAGAAAGGATCCTCAGGACAAGAGGAAATAACAAGGAAAGAAAGCTTGTCCTTGTGAGATTTTAGTGTTTGGCCCTGAAAGCTTATCAGAATATTGGGGAAAAAGTATATAGTAAGGGCTTAAAGCCTACATCAGTGGGGCAGACCTGGAGTGAAAGGGATGCATCTGCCTTGTGTCTACAGTGACTTGAGTTTTAAAAGAACTTTTATATTGTCACCTGATTTGGTCTTTGTGACAACCCAGTGAGATATATATGACACATGTGTATGAGGGGTTGCTCTCTGCACTTTATAGGTAATCAGCTGAGGTTAAATGACATCCATGGTCATAGCTAATAAGCATCAGAGCGAACCATGAACTCTAACCTTCAGACAACATTAGATTTTGTCTTGCCTGTAGGTGAATCTCAAGTACTGACTCTCACTTACTTATAGGAGTATATTTAGGAAAAGAATTCTCTTAGGGTCTCCCAGAAATAATACTATAGAAGGAAGCACTGTCTACTATCTCTTTCTATAAAAGGCTGACCCTACATTGTTAATGGTACATTCACTCACACATTCCCTCTTGAAGGCCAGGGAGACCTCTTTTCCCTAGATCTGGCTTTTTTATGAGAACCCCAAAGACAGAATGTGTTTTTAAACCAGTTAGAGAACTCCCCATGCCCAGAGGGAGAGGCACGTTCCCAGAAAACACTCTTGCACAAGGGCCCCTTCTTTTTTGTTTCTCCCTCCCCCACCTACACCTCAATGGAGAGTTCCTCACCTTCCTCCCAACACTCTCTCACTACCAGAACAGCCAGCCAGCTAGCCTGCCAGCCCACACCTCCTGCCTTCTCACCAAGCATCCTCTTCCCCAACACAGATTAAGGCCAGGGGCAGGCCAGTAAAATCAGGTCTGAGGGTCAGGGGAGTCTGAGAAGTTCTTCTAAGAAGCTGTGAGCCAGCCAGAGTGGCCCTAGAAAGCCCCTTCCCCCTCCCAGCCCTGGGCTTAGCCCTGCAGCAGTGGCAGCAGGGAACCTCACCACTGCAAGTTGAAACAGGACTCCCCGCCTCCCCTCTCAGCTTTAAATAGGATTAATGAGAGAGAACATTCTAAACACTGCTTTGAGAGGTTCCAGAACAGGCAGCAGGCTACTTCCTCTCAAGCTGCCATTTTGGACAGGGTCCCCTGGTTGCCTCCCCCTTAACTTGGAGCTCTTTTGTTCTCAGCAGGGAACCTAACCTTGGAATCTCAAAGACAGGATGAAATGCTATTGCCCTCCTAGGTGCCTCTACCCACTGATAGTGCCAGAAAATTCACTCTTGCCTCATTCATTAGATTATATTCTTTGAAAAAATTCAAAGATTTTTGGGAAGTGGGTGAAAAGTGGAGCTGGGAAGGAAGCAATATAAAGCTGTCAGTGTTCATGCTCCATTTATAACATTCACGTATCCCAAATAATTTTAGCAAACATATTTTAATCTACTCTATATTTGTGTGTATGTGCCCTTCCCTGTAGAATTATATTGTCAACAACATTCAAAAGTGCCAGAAACCGAGGATAAGGGTAAGAAACCACCCAGCTGAGTTTCTGACTCGGGGAGAGTAGGTGGCAAAGAAAATCATAACTAAAGGGGTTTCCTTTGTGACAGGTGCTGTGCTAAGCACTGTGAGGTAGGCATGAGTACTAGGAAACATCCAGCAAACTGATGCTATTTGACATTTTGTATTGATTGTTTCATGAAAGCAAAAATCCTCAAAGCTCACCAAGAACCTCTTCTGGATGGAATGCTTACCTGACAGGGGCAACAGTCCTTCTTTCTTGTTTCTAGCAAACTTAGCTAAAAAGAGCCAGAGAATGCTGGAAAAAACCTCAGAGAATACCTGTGACAGCCACCTACCACCTCCATTCCTCTGTCCCTTTCTCTAGCTCCTCTATTTTTGCAGGCAATGAGATTGAAGCCTTTTCACGATAACTATGGTCAGTATGGGGATAAAGCAAAACATGTACTCAACACCTAGCCAGTTTGACACACAAAGTACAGGGAGTGAGGTTAACACCAGAAGACTTAAGGGAAGAATGGCAATGCCTGTTGAGAAGTGCAGTGACCTGGAGGACTCAAATAGAAATCCAGGCAGGCCAGTGGAAGCCCAAGCCCAGGGTAACCCCTCATCCCAGAAGACCAGTGTCTGATTCTACTGTTAGGGTACAGCATTGGCCTGTCTTTCTAGGATCACCCCCACACCAGAAGCTTCCTGAGAAATGACTGAGGAAAAGTGTAAGTTAAATTTTAGCACTGAGGGTCTCAAGGGCCTCTGTTATTTTTTTCTTCCCCCTGGGGGGAAGGAAATGATCATGCCAGCATTCCTTATAGGGGAACTAAATGATTTCCCAGAAGTCATGGTCTCATATGTTCTATTTCTTTAAATGAGTTCAGGGCTACAAGTAAATGTGAGCTTGACAGGGTCCATTTGGCAAATGGACCCCTCAGAACTGACAAAGGTCATGTCAACTTCTTCATCTGCATGCCATTCCTCAGCCCTGGGGAGAAATTAGCCTAAAGCCAATTAGTCTATTAGTTACCACCCATGTGTTCAGCAGCAGGCTGAATGTTATTAGGGATATAGAAAAATAAGAGGCAGTCTCTGTCATCATTTAATCATTAAGTATTTGTTGATTACCTATCATGGGCCAAGCATTGGGTTGAGTACTTAAACACCTACTAGGAAAGTGAGACACATTCACGTGAAATAATAGAACACAAACTACAAAGTGCACAATGAATGAAAGAACAGTGGACATGGATGTACTATTTAATAAGACTTCAGTGAAGTGGAGATGGGGATCTAGGAGGGTAGATCAGGGCTTGGGGAGGGCCTTGGAAGACCTCTATTATGGTTTGAATGAGAGCAAGGGCTGAGAGGTGAATGTGGCCTTAAGGAAGATGAGGAGGCAGTATAGAACTGAGACATTTATGCTGGGTTAAAGGGTGAAATTAAAGTGAGTAGGTAGGGAGGGGGGAAACACTATGGAGGTGTTGGAGACACTATCTCTTGTGCTTTCAGTGGTTCCTGGAAGTTTTCAATTCATTTTGGGAGTCTCTAGCTTGGGTAGAGCTGAGAAGAGTCCTCTAGTGAGATAGCCTGGAACAGTAGAGAGAGCAAAGGCTTTGGATGAAACTGAATTCCAGTCCTTTTTCCTCCACTTACTAGTGATGGGATTTGGAGTACATTATTTAGCCACTTTGAGCTGCAATTTCATTTGAAAAACAGATAATGATTTCTATGATTATTAAATAAGATACTATAGAAAAAATGTCCAGATGAGGTACATAATAGGCAAGCAATGACTGTTTTTCTCCATGGCTTCCCTCTTCCCCCTTGAAAACAAAGGTAAAATGCATGGGTATGTCCCAGTATCTATTCCACCCCAGCCAATTGGCCACAGCCAATAATACTAGTCTCCTTGAGTTTGCCAATGGTTGTTAGATGATGTCTCTAATCCTGTCTAGTGTCAACTGAGAGCCTTCCAGGAAAGGTTTCCTTGATCTTAAGAAAGAGATGCAGGAACAAAGGTCCTTTATTCCTTAGCCCATTACTGGTTCTGGGTGTGATAACTAGGCTGGCAGATCCAACCAAAGTCTTGAAGCAACCACCATGAGGGCAAAGCCCATAGTTCAAGAATGGCAGAACAGAGAGATGCAAAGACCTGATCTATGATGACATTGTGAGGCCATGGAATGAACTAACCTAGAAGCTGATCTCTTAATATATTAATTCATGAGATTTTTGTTGCCTGTTATTTAAGCCGGTTTAGTTTATGCTTTTTTTTACTTATAAGTAGAAACATTCTCCTGATTCACAGTTTCAGACAAACTAGTTAAAACAACAGAAGAGATAGATTGCAGAAAAGGTGATAGGCCAGGCCCTTTCACAGCTAGGATCTTGAATTAGAATAGCCTATTTATCCTACTGAAATGATATTTGGAGTGGTGCAGGACATGTCAAATCATAATACTTCCTCCTTATTTCTCTGCAATCTAGCGCAGCCCTGCACTTGCATTGAATGGTTTGCTAAATGGTTGTCTTATGAACCTTGTCAGCTGATGGCTGAAAAAAGTCTATTCACACTAGAAGCTAGTTAGTTCCATTTGAGCCTGGTTTTGCATTGCCAAGGTAGCTGGTTTGCTGCTCTCTGCTCAGAGGAAGGCTGCCTTCCTGTGGTCTACACTAACCAAACTAAACCGCAGTCAGGCACTGTATCAGTTATAAGGTTTCTGAGACAGTTACAGGTCACATGCTTCCAAACCCTAGGGTCCCAGCTCCAGTAAAGCTGGGAAAATTTCTCAACTTGCTCTTTGACTCAGTTTTCCTTTCAGTGAAAGAGTGGAGTGGACATACTTCTTGACATCAACTTGAGCATTTTTGTGTGAATGAGTCATCACTGGATAGGAATTCTGATGTCAGCAAGTTCTCCCTAGAGCTCCTAAAGGTGTTTTATTCCTTCTACAACTTCCCTGGTTTCCTGAATATAGATTAAGTACTCAAAATGAAGTTCCAAAAGATAATCCCCCCAATGGTAATGATTAACTGTTCCTTGGAGTCATTAGGTACTTTCTAGGAAAGAAAAAACATTATTTGCATTTTATCCTATTTGTCTTCGTAAACCCCAGAGAAGTCAAGGAAGAGATGTTCCTCCCAACACAAATAAGTTTGCCAAAGTTCAGGGATAAGAGATGCAAGGTGCCCAGGGACATAAGGGTAAGGAATGTAAACTCTGGTTATAAAAACTTCACACCCAGGGAAACTCCAGGGAAATTTTGTTTGTTTGTTTTTGTTTCTGTTTATTCTGGAGGGAGACAGGACACTGGTGGTGCCTCCTTTAAGGTCAAGAGGCATTAGGTTGTTCATCAAGAAAATCAGCCTTCCTATACTTTCCTGGGGTAGCTTGGAGATAAATGGAGTAGTGGCTCGGTGACATATCACTATATTTTCTCATCTATTTTTGCAGCCTCAGTTTAATATAGTCAGCTTTTTGAATTTTTTTTTAAAGATTTTTATTTTTTTAGAGGCACCTGGGTGGCTCAGATAGTTAAGCGTCTGCCTTAGGCTCAGGTAATGATCCCAGGATCCTGGGGCCGAGCCCTGAATTGGGCTCCCTGCTTGGCAGAGAGCCTGCTTCTCCCTCTCCCTCCACTGTTCCTCCTGCTTGCGCTCTCTCGCTCTCTCAGTCAAATAAATAAATAAAATCTTAAAAGGAACAAGACTTTTACTTGTTAAAGTAATCTCCACACCCAACATGGAGCTTGAACTCACAACCCTGAGATAAGAGTTGCATACTCCACCAACAGAGCCAGCCAGGCATGCTACTATAGTTAGGTTTTCTTATTTTTTTTTTTAGACTTGAAATAATGTTTAATAATTATTTGACATTTTTTACTTTTCTTACCAGCTTCAATCTGACTATTTCTCCTCATCTTTGCATCATTGTCACAAAATAGGTACGGCTAATGTTAATAGGCCCATTTTACCAATGAGCAAATGGAGTCTCAGAAAAGGTGTGACAAGACCACAAATTTGAAGAAGTGGAAATAGATGTGAATCTTCTGTATTTGAGTCCTTGTCTCTCTCTAAAACATTGTCTTTCTCCCCTCCATAGAATTCCTTCAAATATTGTAAGTGCTTTCTGTATACCAACAATGTCCTGGGAATTCAGTATTGGACAAGAAAGTTGTGGTCTTTGAATGAGAAACTTTTAGAAAAGTTGAGCACACAAACAAGAAGATGGGCAGTTATTTAAATTGTAATAGGTTAAAGCACACTGAGAGAGGCAGAGGCATTCTAATCCAGAGAAAATGTTAGGTTAATTGGTCCACGGGCCTGCTCCTATGTGACCAATCTAAGGCCCTAGAAATGAAGGACAAAATCATAAGCCAGAATGGTAAACTGACTGAATCTTAGGTGGTGAACAGATGAGGAAGTAGGGAATTTTTTACAAAAATATGCTTTGTGACCCAGCTTTCCAGACTCAGCTCAGGCAAGGGAGAGCCTGAAGGAAGCAGAGGTTTGGATGGGACAACCAGGGCCCAGTTGGGGCAGCACTCCTTCACTAAACAAAGGAAAGAAGAGGCAACACATTGAGAATCCCACCAGGGGTGTTAGGAGCAGACACACCCAGTCATTGCATTACCATACCCAACAGCTGAATCAGGAAGCTAATTATGGCTTTCTACTTCTGGAGACCACATTCCTGAGGCTTTCATGAACACACACACACACACACACACACACACGCTATAACATGGCAGCTCTCCTCTCCTTACTCTCCTTCCTTACTTCCACCCCCACTTTCAATGCATCCTACTTTACCTCTGAAGAATCCCTTGCACAGGGTGCTTCTATTGTTTCATACTGTATCCGGGTTCCACCCCTCACATACACACCAACACACTGCCCACACCCTTTGTCTAACTCTGTCATTATAAGAGAGCTACATGCCATGCCTTATCTTCCACCTAGAATGTCTCTGACAGAGAACCACAATACATCAGTGCTGGAGTACCCTTAAAGAGTCTCACCTAAACTACCCACTCTGCAGATAAAGATACTGAGGCCTAGCCAGGAACATGGCTTATCCAAGAATATTTAAATAGTAAGTAGTAGGGCCGAAATGAGGAACAGGCTTCCAGGATTATTATCTTTCCCCTTTCATGGAATTCCACATCTAAGAACACAAAAATGAGTTTGACTGAAATCTGAAGCCTGCCTGATACCTTATTCTACCTTCCAAGATTCTATACCCCCCCTTTTTTTTAATGCTAAGATGTTTGATTTATATTAATCCATTCAGCAAATATGTCTGAGAAACTCCCATTTGTGAAGCACAATATCTGTCTCTGGAAATGTAGAGTCCAGTCCCTGACTCTAGATAGCTCATAGTCTAGGGGAAGACAGGCCTGCAGTCACAGCCACCATGCAAGCAAGTGTACATATGCTGTGCCAATGAATGGGACAAGAGACATGGAGCTTTAGAAAAAGGAACTGTAATTTTGACTGAGGTGATCAAAGATGGTATGAATAAGGATTGCATTTTAGGTCTCAAATGTTGACAGGTAAAGCAAGGTCTTTCAAACAGGGACAAGTATGTGCAAAGGTGGAAGAGAAGAGGTGATGTTCTGAGAAGGCTAAATAGCCTTTGGAGTTGATACAGAGAAGTTGCAATGTTACCTGTAATAGCTACCATGTGTATGTACATACCACATGCCAAGGATTCTTATTTAGTCCCTTCAGCAAACCTATAAACTAGGGATTGGTTCATTTAACAAGTAGTTATAACATGACTATGATATACCAGCCAAGCTCTAGGTGTTGAGGGTACATCTTGTGAACAGAATAGACCCAGTCCCTCAGCTATGAACAAAAAAGAACAAGTCCCTGCCCTTAGGAAGTTTACATTCCAGGAATTGTTACCCCATTTCATGAAGGGGGAAAAAAACACAACAAACAAACAAACAAAAAACCCCTGAGATATAAGGTGTTTAAGGCACTGGCTCAGGGTCACACAGATGATAATTAGCAGAGCCTGTCTGTGCTCTTAAACTCTATGCTGTGTTTCCTTCCAGGAGGCCTGGAATTGAGAGTTGGGGTGTTCAGGGTCAAGATCTGAAGTAGTAAGGATCTCTTAGGAGGTTCTGAGCAGCCAGGTGACTGAAACAAAATGGTGTTGCTTCTCTTTGGACTATCTTCCCCCACAACATTTACAGTCAGAGACCAACCACCTCAGTCTTCTCTCCTCCACACAGGCATACCTCTTTTGGCTGAGGATGACATTCCCTGAGTAGAGCCATGCCTGGTTTTAGCAGATTAGCCTGGGTGAACCCTCAGGACCAGCGCCTCAGGCCACACCGGGCACCCCAATTAACTGGCCTTTTGTCCTACCAAAGTTTGTGAGTTTGGTTTCATTCCTAGCCCAACTGCTAGAAGTCTAAAGGGAGCGTGGTAGAGAAAATGATAGCGTTAAAAAGGTCCTGGGTGAGATTTATAGCTATAAACTTGGAACAGGCCCCAGTTTTCACCCGAAACCTAGTCCCCGGGAGGGAGCTGGAAAAGTTTGCCTTTGAAATGTCTCGGGAGTGGAAGTGCCGGTGTTCTGGGTTCCGGTCTGTAATCCCAGCTTGGTCACTCAGCGGCTCGTCCCGTCTTTGAACCTAGAAATCCAGCCTTTTTCGCTGGAATTTGGGGTTGCAAAGACAGGGCTGGGGAAAGGAAACTGGTGAGTAAGAAGAAGCGGTGATAAAGCAAGCAAGGAATACGGGGCGCGGGGGGGGTGGTAAGGCAAAAGCGAAGGAACGGATCCAGGAAACGCGAAGGAATAAAAACCGAGTGCGCGCTAATAAAAGGAAAAAAAGGAAGGGACAAGAACAAGACAGGAAAAGTGGGAGAACGGGAAGGGCCGGCGGGTGGAAAGACTCCGACAGGGCCGCTCAGCGGGGTCTGCGGGAAGTGAGAGTGGAGAGATGGAGGGCGGCGGACGCGGAGGAGCGGAGAGGTCCGGAGCAGCCCCAGCTGTCAGCCGGGAACAAAGGCCGCCGAGAGGCAAGTGAGAGGCTGCGGGCCGCGCCCCAGCCAATGAGCGGCGCCGGTTCAGGCCCCGCCCCGCCCCGCCCCGCCCCGCTCCGCCCCGCCCCGCCCTCGGCTCCGGGAACCGGCGCGGAGGCTGGTGCTCCGGGAGCTGGCAGGCGGCGGACGCGCGGGGAGGCCGAAAGTTTCTCTCGCCGCCGGGTCCGGTGAGCCAGAGCCGCGGGCTGCGACGGCGCCCCGGCACCCACCAGGCCGGCGGCTCTGGGAAGACAGCCGGGAACACGTTGTAAAACACACTGAAAAAAAATTCTCAAGTCAGTCCGAGGAGCAGGGGGGCAGGTAAGGTGCGGTGGACGCGGGGTCTTCCTCGCTCCTGACGCGGCCGCACGGGCATTCCCGGGGGAAACTGCGCTCCCCGCGGCGTGCTGGTGCGTCCGTCGGTCTTTGTCTGTGTCAGGGTCTGTCTAGGTGTCTTTGTCTCCGCATGTAACTGTCAGAGTCTCCACTTCTGCGAGGGTGGGTGCTGCTGCTCTGGTCCCAGCCTCGAGAAAGGGATGCTGCGTCTGTCCTTCTGTCTTTGTCTCCGTTTCCGGCAGACTGGTTTTATCTGCTCCCATCCTAAATCTGATCTTGATGGACATTAAGTGTTGGGTGACACTGATGTCTGAGATGAGGAAAAGGGGAATGTGCGTGATCCCGGAGGGACCCTGGCCCCAGACAGAGGGCCTGACAGCTGGGGTCAGGCCACTACACTTTCCGTCTGGAACTTTGGAGATGGGCTGTGTCTGTGCTCACAGGGTGGCAGGGACACTGATGCAGTTAGAGGTTTGGAATGTCTCACTGAAGGAATATGTCACAGGGGCTGAGGTGGATAGAGAGGGTGTTGATGAACGTGGAAATTGGCCCCCTGGAGTTGTGGGCCAACCAGGATCAGTCCTGGACTTGCCATTCAGCCAAATTAACACACACACAGTCCCACACCTACACACAGGCCACATTCACTTCTTTCTCTCACCCACCAAAGGCAGCCAGACCCTGACTCCCTCCCCACCCCTACACACACACACACACACACACACACGCACACACCCTCCAACATGCTGAACTCCAGCTTTCATAGCATACAGCTCAGGAGCAACAGGCATCAAAACATCATAGACCAGATGATCTTTCTCCTTCCTGCTCCAAGTGGAAAGCAGTGAACAGTGGAGCTGTTCTCCTGGCCCAGGAGTGTGTCAGGCCTAGAAAAGTGCTTAGGACTTGCTAGCTTCAGAGCCCTCAGTTCCCCAGAAACAAAGAGTGCTTAGGGATCTGAGCATCTATATTTCCTGGGTCCCTTCTCTCCCATTCACACCTTCCTGCCTTGGGTCCATTCACATCAGCCCTGCTCTTGGGTCTTAAGTGCTGACAAACTAGCGTGGAGGCACTGAGCTCTGGAGAGCTCTTGGCAAGAGCTGTGCCAGATAAAGGGTCTCCTGCTCTGCTGGAAGTGCCACCTAATTGCAATCATGGGAACCAAGGAGTCCAGCCCCAGATAGATGAGCTGTATGCTTGGCAATTCTTCCAGCACCAGAGACCCTTGAGAAGAGTCTGTGGGTAAGGCCTAGGGAGTGTTTGTAACCTGAAGTTGCTCCAAGTTCAAAAACAATTTTCTGTAGGCATGCTGGGGAAAATATAGGTGCTGAAGTGTGTGTGTATATATATATGTATACACACACACATATATGTGTGTATATGTACATATATGTGTGTGTACATATATATATGTGTGTACATATACATATATATGTACATATGTACATATGAAAATAGGTATGAGAGACAGCGTTTACAGGCAGGAAAGGTGTTTGTGTTCAAGGGTGGAGAAGAGCAGAGTGTGTGGGTGGAAATCTGTGGGCAGGGGCATACACACTAATCAGGTGTGGTATTTACACCTTATATTTATCCAGTGCCTTTCTTCTGAGGTGCTTTCTGCACATCACAGACGTTATCTCATTTGTTATCTCCTTTATCCTCACAACGTAACTACCAGGTTGGCATGAAACATAGTTAATTCTCTGTGTTCTACCAGTGAGGAACTGAGGCACCAGAGGGGCAGGGCTTTCCCTGAGGTCCACAGCTAATGGGGACAAAATTAGGTTTAGCAAGTGGAAGTCCAACTATGAGGTCTCAGCTGAGAAGATATATGTGTGGATATTCACTCCTTATGAAATGAGAAAAAGCCCAGGTAAGAGAAAAAATGTTGTCTCTCAAGAGTGTGTATATGTGAACAAGAAGAAGGATGGGACATTTGAGATGCTTGTTATTTAACATTTATGGCCCCCTCTGTGCACCTCACGAAGTAAAACCTTTTTGTGCAACAAAAACAATTCAGCTTGTGCATTTAGGTGTCTGTAGAGGAGCCTCCTATCTGTCTGTGTGTGCCCCAGTAGATGTGTGTTGCTGCCATTGAAGGTATGCTGCTGTACAGTGTGTGTTGGAGAGAGCCAATGCTTTGGGAGTATGTGGGGGAAAGATTGGCCAGGGAGTTTTGAGAAGCCATGTTTCTGCCTGTATGGACAGAGGTAGAGGGGTTCCAGCCATATAAAAGTGGCTTTCTAATCCTGAAAACATATTTATATGTCTTTGCACTTATTCGACATTCACTTCATAAATATTCATTGGGTGCCTACAAAATGCAAACCTCTGGGCCAGACAATGAGGCTACAAAGACGAATAAGGTAATGAGGGCAAATCTGTGGTTAATCAGCTTATAGACCGGTGTAATCGGTAATATTTAATGACACATAATACCGTTCACTAAGTGCACTCTGTGCCCAGTACTCATTATTCATTATCTCATTTAATTCTCAGCACAGCCCTGCAGGGTGTGTATGACTATTAAATGAGGAGAGTTGAATAATGTAGCTAGGGTAGAGAATGAAAGAGCAGGGGTTTGAACTCCATTCAGCTTAGACTTGGCTCTTTCCGTGTTCTTCTCTTACCTTTGAAAATAGAAATACGTGTTTCTTCTCTGTCAAGTATTCTTGCCCTGTCCCTCTCCCTCCACCTAACAAGCTCCCACTTGGACTTCTGGTTTTAACCATGAGAATCAACTCTTCCAAGAAATCTTCCCCTCTCCTTTCCCTTAGTCTTCATTACATGCCTTCCTCTGAGTTCCTACCATCATTTCACACTATCCCAGCACTGACCCACTGGTCCTGAAGAGCCTGCAAAGTTCTTAGAGACAAAGATGCCTAACTCAGACTATACTGTTTGGCTACTATGAGTAGGGGGCTAGTAAATGCTTGTTTAATAAAGGAATGGGAAGAGGACGAGCTGTCAGAGACAGTTGGCAGGGAGCATTTTCCCAACAGCAGATTTCTGCAGGGCCACATTTTGTTGGTGTGGCCTCTGGCTTTCCTGCCTCTATTACTGGGTCATCTCCTTCAGAGCCTCTGCCTAGACAGGGCTCCTCCATCTCAATTTCTGACTTCAGTTTGGGAACACAAGGAAAACCTAGCCCCCACCATGCTGCCAAGCTGGACACTCTATCCCAGGGTCAGTCAACCAACAAATATATACCAGTGGGAGGTGCTAGGTATAATACAGGGTTAAGGTTCTTAAAATTGTCTACTTGAAACCCAAGGAGGTGTTTCTAGGGGTTTGCCAACAAAGAAGTATCCAACTGTCTGGGGAATCTTTAGGCAATTTAAGTGGTAGGTCTTTGAGTTTGCTTTTGAATAGATCTTTATGCTACTGCAGTCTGAAAATCGCTGATCTAAAATAGACACGCTGTTGTTTGGAATGTGAATTGCAACCATGTTTGGGGAGGTAATCTGGCCATGATTTGCCCAAGGTCACATGGTTTCAGTCTGGTGACTCCCTTCCCATGCCCTTTACACCACCCCATTATTTCTCATAGCAGGGTTGCCACATGCCTTCTCAGGGGTTTGTGATGATTTTAGTTTCCTTAAAACTGTACTTCATTATTTTTTCAAGGTTTCACCCACTCAAGGTGCCAGGAAGGTGGGGGATTTTTAAAAAAAATGGTTCAATAATGGCTTGAGACTAAAATTTGTGACGAGAATTAAGAGGAACCAGCATACTCGAATCTTGACAAGAACATTGAGAATTGGATTGTACTAACTTTGGGACACAGCAGCTGCTCAGCACGAGGGAGGTGAACTCAAAGACACCAAGGAAGAGGTGGTCATGAACTAAACATTGAAGTTGAACCTCAGGAAGGTATTAAAAATAGTAGACATATAGCAGCAAGGTCATAGTTCCAAGATGCAAGCTGAGACCTGAGGAGATGGAGCTTTTTCTTCCCAGGGGAACCCAGGTGAGATACTGTTTCCTCCTTCCATGCAGCTCAGCGAGACACCCAGATCAGACAGAGCTGGGAAATGAAGGATGGGAAATAAATCACCTCTAACAACTGCCTCCAGCAAAATGAGTGTGCATATTGGCTCTAGATCCCCTTCTCCAAAGATTTAGAGAAGTGGGTGGAGATGTGTCAAAATCAAGCATGGCTGCATTGGGCTTTGGGCTGGCTGCCGATTGGCAGTGCTACCTCTGTATCGGCAATATCCATCCTGCTTCTGTCGCTCTCCTGCTTCCTGCCAGACATCAACTTCCACCCGACAGTCTATCACCATCTTTAGGCTTCTGGTAATAATAATCTTAATAGTCCTTTTTATTTGTTCAGGACTTCACAGTTTAAAAGGGGACATTATTATTATTATTATTATTATTATTATTATTAGTGTTGTTGTTGTTAAGTATCGTCAATCCCGTGAGAAGATATATTCCACAATTTGGCATACGAGAAAACTGAATGAGCTTATCCAGGGTGAAGGTGTTCACCCAGGATTTTAAGTGGAGTGCTACATTTCAAACCCAGCTGTCCTGACTCCCAGTTCCGAGCTATAATCACCCAATTGTCAGTCCTCATTAATTAGCAAGCAGAATGTGAGTGTGTGTGTTTGTTAGCTAAAAGCTAAAATTAATTGTTCTAGTCAATCCAGTAGACTGGTGATTTTTCTTCCTAAGTGTTAGGCCAAATTGGTGTCTAAGCAGATATGATATGGGTTTTGTCTAGTATCTGGAACAAAGACAATAAAAAGTTGCCCTATCCGGATCACCCATAGATATGCTTCCATGCACTGTGGGAGAAGATAACTGCCTTCAGGATGACTGTCAGCAGACACACACACACACACACATGCACACACACACCAAATTCATTCATTCATCTCTTCTACTGAGACATGCTCTCCTCTTGTATTCACACTCACAGTCACATCCCATAACATGAATCCTCAGATATCCCAAGATAGCAGGACCTGGAAGAGCCACACCTGTGTCTACTTGCATTGGCCTCTCTGTGGCATGATATAAAGTGTGCTTGGGCTAATCCTTCCTTGATGCCACAGAACCTCAGTTTCTGCCAAGCCCAGAGCAGTCTTTCGAATTGCCATCTTTCTTCAGAACTTCAGAAGCTCCCCAGGCCACAGTATTCACCAGACAAAGAGGGATAATTCTAGGTGAGACTCTTACGCTGAAGAGTACTCGAGGACACAGACCCTTCAAAAGTGTCAAAGTGGAGCTGAGATCAGGGTGAGGGTGGGCATTGCTTTGAAAATCAATTGGTGTTTAAGGGTGAACCCTGCCCTGCGCATGAATCCAACTGTAAAGCACAGACTGCCAGGTGGCTGAGGCAATCCCTGCCTGAGGCGCCAGGGCAGGGCTGTGCACTTGGCTCACTGGCCTGTTGGCTTTGGGGGCATCTTCATTCTCCTTGCTATTGCAAAGCCATTTGCTGCTAAATCACCCTCCTCCTGGCACCCTGGACTGCTAAATTGGTCTCAACTTGCTGTACTTCCACCCACTACCTTAGTCATTATTCGCTGGCAGCATTCAGAGAGTGGGTGTAAAGCAGCTGAACATTATATTCCTGCTGAAAAGAGAATTGAGTATAGGCATGCAAGGGAAGGAGGTAAGAGAAAGCTAAGGAGGCAGGGAAACAAAGCTTGGGTTTTCCAGCACCTTTCCCCGGTAACTCCAATAACGCTGGAGTGTTGGGTGGTGAGCAATAGGTGAGTGTGTTCTGGCTAATAGGATGAAACACAGGATTCTAGGGTGAGAGAGGTACACTCACTATTGAGGGGCTGCACCTGCCTGGTCTGGAAGGAAGAAAGGACATCAGCTGTGGGGAGAGAAAGACCCCCTCCCCCCACCAGCTCCCTGTTCCTTAAATTTTGCAACATGTACTATCACACCCATTGAGCATCTGTTCCCATGTATAATTATTTAGCTTCTCTATACTTCCTCCGTACCTAGATTTTAAATCCCTTGAAAGGAAAATGTGTCATGTCTCAGGTGTATAGCACCAGGCTCTGGACACAGTCAGGGCTCAGCCCCAAATGGCTCAGGGTAATGGTGATGAGGCCTTTGGTGACCCTTCCATCTCAGCCCATTCAGATCTCCCTGTGCTGTCCAAGGACCACAGAGTTTGGGAACCCAGGCAGGCAAGAGGAGAAAGAATAACAGGGGAACTTTCAAGGCTGGGTCTACTATCTCAGTGGGAAGCTTCAGGGAGGGAAAGGGTTATACCACATAGGAACAGACCAGCGAGGGAAGTAGAAACTTAGAGACTTTCTGTCCTGGTGCAGAGGCTCCACGTGATCTCCAGCCAACAGATGGGGCACTCTTTGTCAGCTCATCAGCACCCGTGATTGCACTGGGGCTGGTAGGAGGTGGAGAACAGAGTTGGTTCTCATGTCAGACAGCAGAGACAGCATCAGGCAGAACAGAGTGACCTTGACAGGAGGTTCTCTGAGTCACTGATAACATTTGTTTGGTCTCCCAAGGAGGGGGTTGGAAAGGGAACACAGCACCAACACAAGCTGGCCTGGAACCTGATGGATCCCCCAACCCAGGTTCCTTCCCTCTCACCCTCTCCTCAAGGAAGTTAATAAGAAAACCCTGAGCATAGAAGCTACCACACAACTAGGGAGGCAGGGACAATGGGAGATTCACAGAGTACGTCAAGGGATAGAAGTCTAGGGGAATGAGTCCTGAGATTGGTCTTGACCTTCTGCCAATTTCTAAGATGCAGTCTGACCAGTGTGTCTGGGGGATGCCTGTGCTGGGTCCATCCTGGCCACCTCAGCAGCAAAGTCAGGGACAGCATTGTTTCAGAAGGATACTTTAACCACTCAGAGCACCTCCCTTATTTATTGAAACCTTCAGACATTCCAGCTTTAGCTTTCTTCTTCTCCTTCCCAGTGAAGGGCATCTCAACAGTGCACACACGAAGGAGCTGGGAAGGATTAGAATGTGCTCACATCTTGAAGAGACAGCCTTCCCCAGCCCCAGCGCCTGAGTGGCACCAGCAGGCAAACTGAACTGCAGGCAGGTGGGGAAAGTGAGAGCCACCAGGCAAAGCCCCAGCCTCCACCTACACTGAAAAGGAAGTGCTCCACTGAAGGGAGCTGCCTGCTCACAGCTGCCTACACTTCTCCCCTCCATGGACCTGCAGCTGCTCTGCTCAAAGGCACTGCTCTAGCAGGGAGTAGGTATGGGCAAGATGCTTGGTCTTTCCTGAGACATTTCTTCATCTACCAGGAGCACCAAGCTTTCAACTTCCTCAGGATTTAAAAACTTCTTTTGACTGGAGCTACTTCTATGCTAGAGCAACTGATAGGATCTCCAAGCCCAAGGTTCCAAGATTTATCAGGAAACTAAGAAGACTGTGGTGATGAAATGTCCAGTACGCTATAGAAACACAAAATCTCAGACTTGAAAGGACACAAGTTCTATTCTATGCCCTATTCCCAATCCCCCCACCAAACCCTTCCTCTCCAAGTTGTTGTCTTTACTCACCTCCAAGAACTCCTGCTCTGGACCCCAGGAGCCCATTTCTTTCTATTTTAGTTACATTCTTTTAAAGCCAGAGAATGCTAGGTTCATATCAAGCACTCTACCAGATCCTAAGAGGAGCAAAAAAATAGACACACTGTTCCAGACAGGCTTGGTACTGGGGGAGACAACAGATGCATTGAAAAATATCACTCTACAGAGATGAATCGGTCTAAAAAGTCTTCATGGAAGACATAGAACTTGGGAAGCACCCTGTGGTCTGGGTGTGATTTTAAGAAATGGAATGGGGTAGGTGGCAAAGATAGGGGACAATAAGTGGTAGGAACAAAAGCAAGTTGAATCAGATTGAGAAGGGCCTTGTACATGCCTTGGGAGTTTGCTTGTTATTTGGTAGGCAATGGGAAGTGACTGATGTGATAGGTAGGGGAGGGGTTTATAGTAGACCTTGGTTTTAGGACATTAATCTAGCAATGGAGAAAAGAATAGATTTGAGGGTGGAGAGGATTCTTTCTAGAAATAAAAGATTATTATTAGAATGACTTTCTATCCTCCTTCCTATCTCCTGGTTGATAGCACGTGTTCCCAGAGCTCTGACATAGCCTGGAAACATAGGGTGCCATAGCTTCAAGGAGAGGAAAGCTCCTAGTCTAATATCAAACGTCCAGGTGTCCGTATGTCTAGAAAATTATTTATCATGGGATACATGGGTAACACGTTGCTTTGCACCACTTTGGATGTGGAATCACAGGGGGGCCTTTTTCTTGTTTCTTGTTTCTTGTTTTTTTTTTTTTGTTGTTGTTGTTGTTTTGGTTTTGTTTTGTTTTGTTTTTCAACAGGTGAAGACCCAGGTGGAGGCCCAGACTGGGGAGGAACTTGCTCAGGGCCCCACAGCTCGTTAGTGGCAGAACCAGGACTGGTGCTCCCCCTTTAGACTCTTTACACTAACCCACTGCTATTTGTGGACAAAGATAGAAGGGCCAGTAGAATTCATCAGATCCTCAAATCTTTAGTGTTAGGTTTGCCTCAGAGGACATATGAGAACTTGTCAATAATGGGGTGTTCTCAGTCTTAGAGGACTTCCCCCCTCAAGCCAAAGGAGTCCCTTTATTTTGGTGACAATTAATACTCATGGCCTCCATTTTTCTGTCCTTGTATCTCTGGGGTCTCCAGATGTTTGATTTCCTTCCTTTCATCCTCCTTTTCCTTTGTTCTAAGAGTTCTGAGAAGCTCCCATCTAATGTTATAGTGAAGGTTTACTATGCCAGTCACAGTTGTGACCAGTTGTCACCTTTCCAAAATGAAAATCAAGTTTGCTGTCTCTGCCTCATATGTACTCAATTTAAACCAAACCTGAACAAAATGGGAAGGTTGTGGGTGCCAGTGAGCTATGCTAAGCACCCAGACAGTTGATGCCACATTGGGAAAGAGTCCCAGCCACAAGGCAGGTGTGCCTCCCAGTGCCAGGAGGGGCAGGTCCGGTCAAGTAGGACCTCCTTTGATCTCAGAAGAACAGGGTACGGGGGGTCCTCCTGCTCACAGGATCAATGAAGATCTTAGAACATCACTCTCTCTCTTCCTTTACCTACCCAGGAGCTTCCCTTGTGTTTGCTAAAAGTTGAACTAGCCAAGGGCAAGACCATGGCAATGTCTTCTGACATCTCCAGTGAGGTAACTGACCCCTGGAGAAAAGGCTTTCCTCAGGAAACATTTCAGCTCATGCCATGCTCCCTTAGTCTCCCAGAGAAGTTCATCCTCACCTGGACAGCAACCTACAGCCCTGGTAGAGAAAGCGGGTAAGTCCTAAAGGTGAGGCTTGTCCTTTGTCATGCTTGCCAACCCTTCCAGGCAAGTTTGGGAGTGGAGAACAAAAAGAACATGATTTTTGGCTTTGCTACCTAATAACTAACTGTATGGCATCAGGCAAGTCACTTAGCCTCTCTGAGCCTCGGTTTTCTCATCTATAAAATGTGTTGTGTCCTGGGGAGAATTTTTATGAAAATTACATGATCCAATATAAGTAAAGGCATGTGAAATGTAACAGGAGCTCTATTTTCATGTTTCCTCCCTTTCCCATCAGCTTCAGGAGAAGGAAAGCAGATATGAGACGAAGATGTCTGTGCAGAAAGGTCATGAGCCCTTGGTGTAGGACATGTACACCAGAGAGGGGAAACTTTAGGATCAGGCAGTGGTGCCTGACAACTACTCTCTTATCTGCTTACTCTGGCAGAGGGAGACAGTTGTAACTAAAAACAAAATGGGAGCGGAACACTTCTGACTTTGCCACTCTGAATCTCCATCTACCTTATCAGTTTGACTAAAGTAAAATTGACTGATGAAATTGTGTAGAGCAGATGAGTGTGGCATCATTGAATGTCCTAAGGCGGGTTCTCGGTATTGAAAGGAGGTTTCTCGCTCACATTGGCTTACACCAAATGTATGGAGGACAGGAGGTAGGAGAGGGAAGGTCTCAGAGACCCTGCAGATCCGCTGGGTTTTCCCTCGACCCTCAGGAAGACCCCACAACCCCATCTGGAACATGTGTGGAATGGAGTTAGGGGAGGAAGATTTCTCTCTAAAGTGAATGTTGGATACAAGGGGGTTTATATTGTGCCTCTTTCTTTTTTTCCTCTCTTGCCTCTTGCTTCAAAGCCAATGCCTTTCCCATCTGGATCATTTTCTGGATTATGTAGCACATAAGGTCAGGAAAAGGGGAGAAAGCAAAACAAATAAAATGAAACTTCTCTCTGCATTTAGTTTATGAGACATGTACAGATGTAAGAAGGCCCAGGCCTGGCTGAGTCTCACATAGGAGAATGAAGAAGGCTGAAGAGTCTACTTCTGCCTTGGGAAATTAGACAAACATTATTCTGCCTAAATGGCATTAATCAAGATGGGGCCAGGCAGCCTGCATGGACCAAGGAGAAGCTGCTCCTGTCTTGACACACATTCTGTACCAGGGACACATACACGAATCCTCCCATGGGAAATGAGCAGTCTGGCATTTAATGCACTTTCCACCTGCCTTTGCATCTCTCTCTGTGCTGTTGTTTTTTTGTTTGTGTATGTTTGTTTTTCTTCTCCCCCCATCTTTTTTTTTTTTTTTTTTTTTTAACGGAGGCCACTTTAATGGCATGGCCTAGAGAGTTGAGGTGATTTCTACCATGGCACACAGCACACATCTGTTAGGTCTCTGATCTGACATTAGAACCTGCATCTTCAGAGTTCAGCCGTTTCTCCATTCTAGCAGGTTTGTATCTGCTGGGGTGAAGACAGTGCCTCCAACAACAAGAGGCTCTCATGGCTTTTAACAACATCTGGGAGAGGTGATGTTAGCTTAGTTTTGGGGCTGTCTGATTCTAGGGCCAGAACAGCTTGAAGAGATCTTAAAGAGCTGTCCAGGAACAAGGGCAGCCATGGGACCTCCCTCCAGCAGCCTCTGCCCTCCTCCATCAGGCAGTGGTGGGAATCTCCAGCCGGCAGAAAGAGACAGTTCAAAGAACTGCCCTCCGTACCGTCCCTGGGACAGAGGCTATAAACTCCCACTTGACTACCCTTCATGGATTCAGAGGCTGATGAGAGATGTGGAACCTGTTAGAGAAACACAAGGCAGCCTGGAATTAGGCCTTACTTTCATCAGCATAAAGTGGTTTCAGGGACGACTGCCAAGGGTTAAAAATTATGGTGCTATGAGGTCCCTGATTAAGATGCCTCCATCTGCAGGGCACTAGACAGGTGTGTCCCAGGACAGGAAAATAAGATGAAGGAATGAAGACAAACCAAGAGCTCTTCTCTTCTTCCTTCCCTCCTCACAGATTTTCTGTCAGCCACTGAGAACCCCACTCCACTGCCGGGGCAGGCCCTGGAGCAGCTCGGGAGTGGGGACAGGGAGGCAGGTAGGGTTTTGGGGATCTGGTCTAATTGCAGCACTCTCTCCATGCCTTGCCCAGACCTGTGCTGGTTGAACAGCCCTTCCAAGGCAGCCAGGATGCATCTGCAGGGGTACAGTGGTGGGAGGACCTCAGGGATCAGCCACTTTTCCCATGGACCAGTCTTTTTAGGGTCTCAGTCTTTGCAGAAAAATATATTTTCACATTGAATCATAAGGGTGTGCCAGTAGAAGGTAGAGTCTGGTTTCTAAGAATGACTGTGAAGCTTTCTCTTTCCAGAAGACCACAGGGTATTCAGTATGTACCAGATCCAGTGCAAGACGAGGCATTGCTTCGTGCAAACCAGCCCCTGTACTGCTTCACATTTACTCCCCCTGCTCCAAGCCACTGAGTTGATATGACCCTTTGGATTCCCCCTCTCTGTCCTCCACTCCCCCCTACCCCTCCATGGATGCAGGTGAGTAGGACTTCCCACAGGTGCTCCTGTTTAATTTTCCTCAAGGAGGTGGTGGCAGAAAATGTGGGCTGAACAGTAGCAGCAAGAGACTGGAGCAGGCAAACATCACATGCCTTGGCCCTAACATGCCTCGCCCAAGAAGACCTTAGGGCCTGAGACCTACAGAAATGCCTCTGGGGAAGACAGAGGTGTCTGATCTCATTTACACCCTGGGGCTGGCCTGCTAATAGCTGGCTATGACTCAGAGCAGGGGACTGAGGAGATGTCCCCCATCCCATAGCCCTCTAAAGGATGGGGGCTGCTAGCTCAAGAGGCTGGGACTGCTCCCCACTGTTCATACTTGTGCTGCTGGCTATCTACTCCTTTGAATGTACTGAGTTCTGCTGGGCATGGCTCTGTGCTAGGCCCCAAGGATACTCAGCATCCTCAGGGAGTTTGCTATTTATTTGTTACATTAGTGATTTCTAAACACTTTAAGAGCAATTCCTACAAAAAGTGGATAGATGATTACTCATATTTTTAAAAAATCTAATCTTTAAAGGCCCCACATGGAAATGTCCCTGGTTCTTTGGCTAATGAAAGAAAAGTAGAACCCAGAGACCAGTGAAGTCGGAGAAAAATATATTAGGATTAGAGCCCAGAAATGCTTTGAGTCCAAAAGTTCCATATGTTAAAAAACAAAAACAAAGATAAAATCTATCTCCTATTTACTAAGCTCTTAATTTTATCCCAGCTCCTTTACAAATAAAACTTCACTTAATACATACCAGAAACTCATGAGGTAGGTACTACTGTTAGCTCCAATTTACAGACAGGGATGGAGGCTTGGAGAGGCTGCAGTGGTGGCCCAAGACTAGGAGCATAAAGGACTGAAAAGGATTAGGGACTGAAGCCAGAGTGCAGGGGGAGATGATGGAGGGTAACAGGTCAGGGTTAGGGTAAGGTCTGGAGGAGCAAGCCTGTGGAGAGAGGGTTGGGCAAGGGGCAGCAGGATCATTGGCAGGTGCTGAGGTCTACAGAGCACCTGATGCCACTAGAGGTAAACAGATGGTGTGTATGGCTAGAACACTGTTGACTGCAGCCCAGGTTCAAACCCAGGCATTGACCCTTGTTAGATATGAAACCTGAGACCTCATTTTCTGCATCTGTTTTATGACAATAGTAATAGTGTCCTCCCTCAGTGTTGGGGTACAGCTTGCTCCAGATCATATATGTATAGTCCTTCATCCAAACCTAAGGAGACACTCAGCAGATGGGAGCCTAAGAGGAACTCTGTCCCTCAGGTTACCATCCAAGGGGACTGGACTCTGCTAGCTCAGCTTGGACATCTACCTCTGGCTAGAGGCAGTAGGAAGGTAAACTGGTAAACTGTCTCCCAACAACCTTTCCCACGCAGAGGTGACCCCCTTCTTGAGCCATGGGAGGCTGGCCCTCAGCCTTTCAAAGGAGGCTTCTGACAGCATCCAAGTCCTGATTCTTGAGGTGGAGACTGAAGAATCCCCCAGCTGTGTGGGGGAGGGAGCTCTGCTCAAGGATCTGCCAACAGGGACAGTTTCATTCCCTCCTCTCTGCAGGAGGAGAAAAAAGCTTCAAGCCTGAAATGGAAGCGGAGGAGTCTGTCCCCCTGGGGACAGAGAGAGGTGGGAGCTGAGCCACACCAGTCTGGTTCCCACCTCATCTTTCCCCACCCTTCTGGATGGTGGCCCAGCACAGGTGGCCTGAGGGATATGAGGGCACCAGAGCAGTTCTCCCACTCCACCTCTGCACCACATTCTGGGAGCACTGCTGAAGCCACTTTGCTGATACCACTCTGCCATCTCCAACCGAAAATTGGCACCACTCTGCCAAATAGAGGGCAGAGTCATAGAAGACAGAGTCAAGAACCAGGCAAGCTCAGGAATACTCTCTAGAGCCAGGAAGGAAAAGAGAGTAGAAGGTAGGGAGGGAAAGGAAAAGGGTAGATGGACAAGTTTGTAGATTTATCTTTTGGTCTTCTTTCTACTGAATGTCTTAACTTGAACTACTATAACAAAATATCAGAGACCATGTAGTTTGAATAATAAACATTCATTTCTCACTGTTCTTGGGGTGGGAAGCCTAAGATCAAGGTGCTAGAAGATTTGGTGTCTGGTGATAGGCCACTTCCTGGCTTGCCTTCTTGCTGTGTCTTCATGTGGTAGAGAAAGAGGTTTCTGGTCTCTTACTGTTCTTATAAGGACACTAATCCCATTATGGGGGTCCTACACTTATGACCTCATCTAAACTCAATTGCCTCCCAAAGGCCCACCTCCAAATACCATCACACTAGGGTTGGCGGTCAACATATGATTTAGTGGGGCAAAAACTTTCAGTCCGTAGCACTGCACATTTGTTGGGTTGCCATATCCAGCTGAGTGCAGGCAGCAGGGGAGTACAAGGCAGGTCGGGTTCAGTGTCTCTGCTTCTGAAGGTGCAAAGACCCAGTGAGGAACTAGATGTAAATTCAGGAGATGTGTTAAGGAAGGTACACATGGTGGGTTTGCATAGCTCTCTGCCGCTCATCCCCATCTGACATTGGACCTGTTCTTTGTTCCCCCTGAGCCTCCTTAGTCATTGGCAAATTGGGAGAAATAATCACTTTCTGCCTGGGTCATTGTGAGAATTTTTTAAGTGAAAATCTTAAGTGCACAAAGCATAGATGAACAAACTGATGAATTTTCAAAAAATTTTTATATAAATAAAACCCAAAGCGAAACATAAAACTTTAAAAGTATCCCCCAAATCCCTCTTGTTCCCCTTACCTCTGTAATTCTGTCCCTCATCCTGATACCATAACTTTGTCCTCTTTATCAACATTTTCTTAATAAGGCCATATAGCATGCACCCTTTTGTGAGACACTGGGCTGTGTTGTCATGTGTAACGGTAGCTCCATGGATCTCATTGCCCCATAATGTTCTATGGTTTGAATACACCATGGCTCATTTATTTTACTGTGGATAGGACTTGGATTTCTGCATATTTCCACTTTGGGACCCTTACACATAATGTTGCTAGGCCTTTTAGTAAACATGTGGGAACATTTCTACATACTCACCTAGCAGTGAACTGCTGGGTCGTAAAGCAGATATATGTCCATCTTGAGCTGATACCACCATTTTCCTAGTGTTGCTGAGCATATCTGCTCAGAGGATGCCTCACATCTACACCAGCACTTGGGTTTCAGGCTTTTTCATTTTGTCATTGTTGTGGTTGTATTTAACTAATAGTTTTAATATGTACTTTCCTGATGACCCATCATTGTGAATACCTGTTTATACATTTTGGCCATTTGCATATTTTTAAAAAAGATTTTATGTATTTATTTGACAGAGATCACAAGTAGGCAGAGAGGCAGTCAGAGAGAGGAGGAAGCAGGCTCCCTGGTGAGCAGAGAGCCCGATGCGGGGCTCGATCCCAGGACCCTGAGATCATGACCTGAGCCGAAGGCAGAGGCTTTAACCACTGAGCCACCCAGGTGTCCCTGGCCATTTGCATATTTTATTTTATGAAGTGACTAATTAAAATCTTTCATTCATTTTTAATTTGGTTTCTATCTTTATATTATCTCTAATGAGATTGACGAAAGTTCTTTTTTGTTGAGATCCTTTGTCAGATATGTATATTAGAAATATCTTCTTCCACTCTTTGGCTTGTCTTTTCTCTCTCAATGGAGAGCTTTGATGAAGAGAAATTCTTAACCGATCAGTATTTTTCCTTTATGATTAATATTTTTTATGTCTTGGTTAAGAAACTTCTGCCTAGTCAAAGGCCAAGAAGTTGTTCTCCTTTGTTTTCTTCTAGATAGAAACTTTAGCATCTTACCTTTTGCATTTACATCTGCAGTTCATCAGAAATTATTTGTATGTGGTGTGAAGTAGGAGTCAAGATAACTTTTTTATAAATGAATACCAGTGGACCTAGCAGCAATTAATAAAAACAACTTTTATTTTCCAATGGCTCTGTACTGTCCCCTTTGTCACAAATCAACTGACTATGTCCATGTGGGACTCTTTCAGGACTCTATCCCATTGGTCAGTCCATCTACTTTTATGCCAATACCACATTGTCTTAATTATTGCCACTTCATATGTCTTGAAATCTGGTAACATATACCTTCCAGTATATGTTATATATATTTTTTTCAGAATGGTTTTGTTTATTCTTGGACCTTTGCATTTCAATATATAAGCTGCTGGGATTTGGGTAGTATATTGACTCTATAGATTGATTTGGGGACAATTTAGTTCTTTAGAATATTGAGTCTTCTAATCGATGAACCTGACATATGTCTGCATTTGTTTAGATTTTCTTTATCACAACAATAGTTTACTTTAAATAATTTAAATGATTATTTTATTTTATTTTTTTAAAGATTTTATTTATTCATTTGAGAGAGAGAGTGCATGAGCAGGGGAGAGAGGCAGAGGCAGAGGGGAAAGCAGGCTCCCTGCTGAACAGGGAGCCCAATGTGGGGCTCCATCCCAGGACCCTGGGATCATGACCTAAGCCGAAGGCAGACGCTTAATCATCTGAACAACTCAGGTGCCCCTTAAATGATAATTTAATGTAATATATAATTATATAATTTAATAAAATAATTTAAATAACGATTTAAATAATACTTTCCAGTTTTCAATGTAGAGGCCACGTATAACTTCAGTTATTTTTAAAATGTACATTTTTATTTTTTTTTATTTATTTTATTTTATTTTATTTTTTATGTGACAGAGAGAGAGATCACAAGTAGGCAGAGAGGCAGGCAGAGAGGCAGGCAGAGAGAGAGGGGAAAGCAGGCTCCCGGCTGAGCAGAGAGCCCGATGTGGGGCTCGATCCCAGGACCCTGAGATCATGACCCGAGCCGAAGGCAGTGGCTTAACCCACTGAGCCACCCAGGCGCCCCTAAAATGTACATTTTTAAATGGTATGTTTTTAAAATTTTTTCTGTTTATTTGTTGATAGTATATAGAAGTACAGTTGGCTTTGTATACTGACATTGTATCCAGAAACTTTGCTAAATTTATCGCAAGGATTAATTGAGATACTGGGTAAAACCTAAGCATACCTGTTGGTGGGAGCTCACTAACTCTGATCTGTGTGCTGAAGAACTGAAGCAGGTCAGAGACTCAGTAAGAAGGTGTGGATAGTGAGGAAAACATCAGACTAGGAAGGTCATTGAGCTCTGGAGGGAATGATTTGCCTGTTAATTACAGGAGGAAAAATCCCTACAGAGAGAAACAATAGGAAAACAAGAAAACCATCTAGAATAAACTTTGAGAGATATTCAAGAGAGCTGAATGGATTCTAATGTTGGTGCTGCACTTCATAGTTTGTAAAGCCCTTCCACATCTACTGTGTCCTTGATTTTCACTGCTCACCTATGAAATCACCACTTGTGAGGTCCTTATGCCATTTTCAGGGATAAGGAAAGGGGCTTAGAGAGTTAAGGGGCTTGGCCATGTTCTCTCCCTGAGAAAGTACTGGTAAAATAAGTTTCAAGCACATGACTTTTGACTTTATTACTTAGTGAGGAGGTTTTCTAACGCTATCAGATGGTAGCCTTGGTCCTAATGAGCTAGGCCATGGGAGCAGGAAAAGGTTATCAGGAAGATAAGTGAGGCAAGTGTTGAAATCTGTGTTTATAAGACCTTTGTGCAGAATGGGTTAGTGGGAATAGGAGGCAGGCCATCTTGAAGGTTGTCACCACGTTAGGCATGAGATGATGTAGGCCCTCAGGGAGAGAAGGGAGAGCAAATACAGAGGAAGGAACCACAGTGGGTCAGGTGCCCACTGGATCAGGTCACAGCTCCCCTTGAGCAACACATACTCTCCACTTAAAAGAGTGAAACATGGCTTGTGTTTACCCTCTCTTGGCTAATCTCATGATTAAAACCAAAACCAAATCAAAACAATGAACTCTTTTTCCCTCACCTGTTCCGCTAGACACTCCTCTGCCAGCTCCTGTTACACAGTGACCTTGGTAACCTTCAGGGGACAGCTCTACTCCAGCCCCCCAGAGATGGCCCACCTTGGTCTATCTTCATATTGGGAGCTCCATCCTTTCAGCCAATGACTCCCTTTCACATGGCTCTTGTGCAGTCTGTTCTTCCTCAGTGTGAGGCTGAACTTGCTGGTGGGTGTGCACAAGAATTATTTCTCTTTCCAAAACATGTTTAGATGCTGATCTCACCGGAGCTTCTCAAAGTGTCTGCATTGGAAAGAGCAGTTGCAGTGCTGCCCAAAAGCTGATGATCAAAGGAGCTCCAGAGAGAATGACTCACTCAAGACCACACAACCAGTCAGTGGCCCAGAGGAACAATTCAAGGCCCTAGTATATTGTCCTTTCTACTCCATCTTAAAAAAAAAAAAAAAAAAAAAAAAAAAAAAGAGTTGGGGTGTCTATAGCTTGGACAACTCTGAAATTCCTTATATGGGGTCAGTTTTGCCTCTCACAGAAGCCAATTGTGGACTTGGAAGATTTCCATATATCCTAGGCCTGAATGAAGTACCACCTCTAGAGACTTCTCTCCTTCCTCTGTCTTCCCACCCCAGTAGAGAAGCCTGGAGCTGGGCAGGCAGAATGTGGCAGCTGCAAAGACCAGATACAGTGAGGGCAAGGAGGGCAGGAAGGCTGTCCTCTAGGGTCTACAGCTGTCCTCTACAGCCAGCTTCCTCTGAGTCCTTCCTTCCTGCACCCCAACCCAGCTAGTGTCTCAGTAGTATCTTC
Source organism: Lutra lutra (assembly GCF_902655055.1). Classification (NCBI taxonomy): domain Eukaryota; kingdom Metazoa; phylum Chordata; class Mammalia; order Carnivora; family Mustelidae; genus Lutra; species Lutra lutra. The sequence continues at coordinate 42,997,976 of NC_062279.1, read as the reverse complement.
CACATCCTCTCCTCACTGGTACAAGCTGCTTCTCTACATGAGACATAGTTTTCCTCTGGCATGAGCCATATATCTGCCCCGAAACAATCAGGTGGGGAGGAGAAACTGAAGCACAAATGGGTGGCCTGCTTACAAAAGGCTCTCTGTCGAAACTGCTGAATGCATGTCTCTCTGGGCCTCCAGCTACACCATCCCTTTGCCCAGAGACACTTCTGAGACATACCTGAATATCCAAGAAATGTCTCCTCTGAGGCCATTGAACATGCTGGAGAGATCACTAGGCTTAGACACCTTCTATCGAGCTTCCTTTCTAGAGGCATCCCCACTCCACCCAACTTTTGAGGCCCCAGGGACACTCTGTGGTGGGTGAAGATGGAAGGGAAACTGCCAAATTTGACCTAAAATATCTGATGGTACTAACATTTATTGAGTCCTTATTATATGCTAGATGCTGTCAGATGCTTTACATATGCTATCACATTATCTAATCTTTAGAATAATCCCAAGGTGTTCTTCAGTGGTTTACAACTGGTTTACCTCCCAGGAAACATTCAGCAATGTCTATGGCATTTTTAATTTTCACAACTGGGCGGGGGAAGTAGGGCAGATGGTGGGTATAATAGGCATCTGGGATATATATATATATATATAAATACATACATACACACATATATAGGCATATATGTAGAGGGAGGAGATTATATATATATATATATATATATATATATATATATCCTCTTATAATAAAGAATTATCTAGTCCAATCTGTCAATAACACCAAGGCTGAGAAGCCCAACTGCAACTTACAAATGCTTAATGAAAATCTGGTGTCAAAGTAGTGAAGTAGCTTCCCCAAGGCTCTTAAAGGTAATCAGTGGCAGAACTCTGCTGCAGTCCATATCTATCTGTTCTTTTAGTTACAAAATGCTCCCTTTCCAGAGCAACTGACCACCAGGTCCTATCTGTCCTGGGAAAGAACAAATGTCGTTGTCTCTGACTAAGCAGTCAATTTGCATTTGCCTGACCAGCAGCCCAGTGAGCTCAGGGAGAAGTGCGTTATAGAAGTATGAGCCACTGCCTCTTCCCTCCAGAAATCTGGGATCTCAGAGCAGGTATGGTATTTGCACATGCAGAGGCCTTTTGAATGCCAGTGTACTACCAAGAAGCTCATGGGAATCAGAAGGACTGTGGGCCCTGGTGAGGATCAGGGAATGTCTCCTTCATGGAAGAGCAGGGCTAGAATAGGTCCTAGAAGGCCTGGTAGTGGGGTTTCAGTACTATGTGGAGAACTGGGATCCTATACCAGGGAGAAATGAGCCTGCTCCGGGGCCAGGCTGGAGAGGTACTGTATTGTGATGGGTAGACAACAGATCATAACAAAGCACCACCATTCCCCTGACTCTCTTCTCTTGTATCTCTTACTTCATGATCTTACTCTTGCTCTGCTTCCTCTCATGACTTTCATCATAGTCCTAACGACCATCTTATTAACCATTAGCTTTAAAAATGGGGAAAAGAAACCATTTTTGCCAAGTTGCTGAGGTAGAGTAATTGTTCTCTATGCTGTTGCCACCACCTGGCCCCTAAGCAGTGATTAGAGAGAATATATAAGCAAAGCATGAGCTAAAGATCATAGGAGCAGACCTAGTTGGTAGGAGTAGAATTCGATTCAAAGAGGACATAGCACATAAGCCTGGTGGAAGATACTTGAATAAAAGGCTAATGGCTAAGAGGAAAGCAGAAACTGGATCTCAAGAACTAGCTGGTTCTGGGCAGAAAGGGGGAAGGGGAAGGGCTAGGGAGCAATATCTTGGAGTGATATAGCTGATGGTGTTTCAGTGAAAGATGCTGCCAGGGACACCCTTACCCCTCCCTCCCTGCCTTCTCTGCAGAGGTCGCCAGTTCTGATATTTCTTGAAATAACATTAGTGCGGTAGACTCCCCAGCTATTAGAGAGGGAGGGCAGTCCCACATGCAGGCAGTGCTGCTCTTTATTTCAAGTGTCCTCACTGTTAATGGGATGTGGGGTCTGAACACATGTGCACGCGTCTCTGTGCATGTGGCAGCAGGAGGAATAATCCCAGTGAATGTCAATGAATAGACAGGGACAATGAGGTACAGTGAATGAATGAATTGTAAGGCGCCTTTCATGAGGCCTGAGTGACAACTGAACTCCAAAGGAAGGGTGCCAGCGGGAATGGTACCCACATCCAGAAAATTAGAGAGGACTTCTATGCCTGACAAAACAAGGCTGCAGAAGGAGCTGGAGTCCCTCCAATTAGCACTATTACCAGGCAGATAAAAGCAGGAGGAAGGGCACACCCTTGGTGTGGGATCATCTAAGAAGATCAGGGCCAATTCCCAGAAAGAAAAGACTGAGAAAAGTAGGGGACTTCATCTTTACTCTGATGACATTTGGTGGGGTGGGGTGTGTCTGAGGGAATGAGAACATCTTCCTTGGACAAAGGGTCTTTTGCTCTCCTCCTGTGGTCAGTAGAAGTTCTACTCCTTGGGATGGAAGTTGGCTGGTGAATGGGAAGCTCAGTGCTGATTATAGTAATTTCTGAGGCAAAGCTAGGTAGGTATCTGCCGTTTTATATTTTCCTAACATCATCCCACTAACATTTCTTTTTCCAACTTCTTTGAGCCTCTCTGGCTTCCCTCACTCCTTCACTTAACAGTCATTTAGCTGACTATGTGGAGATAAATCAAAGTGTGAGTCTTTGAGAAGCCAAAAGCCTAGAGGGGTTGTAGACAGGTAAAGAACAAGTGACTTGAGAGAGAACATGAAATCAGTGCTGCCATAGCTTCAGGTCCTCTCTTGTGAAACCACGGACAAAGAGGCAAGAAAAAGACAAGAAGACTTCATGGAGGAAGCAATATTTTTGTGGGACCCTATAGAGTGGGTATTCACAGGCTGAAGGCTTGGGTCACAGGGGCAAGTTGTGAAAGAAATTCTAAACTGAGCCAAGCAAGCTAGGCTCTGAGGGTATTATGTACTGAGGGGTATTTGGAGGAAATGGTGAGGAACCAGTGGAGAAGTGGGGAAGAGAACTGGAAAGGGGGGCTGGGACTTGGGTCATGTGGAGTCATGAATGAGAGTGCAGGTCTCTGAGAAAGGAAATTAAGACAGTTTTTCCAAGGGGAGAACCTGAAAAGGATTTCAACATGAACTGATCAGGTCTGCATTTTTGCAAGGTAATATCTAGGTGCTGCAGTGTAGAAGATTGATCTGAGCTAGAAGAAACCTAAGAGAGGAAGTTGTTCATTCATTCATTCATTCAGTGAGCATTTATTGAGCCCCAACTGTGTACCAAGTACTTTCCCAAATGATACAATGGTGAATAAGACATTTCAAGGGACTCACATTTGATGGTATTATTTCTACATTTCTTTCCTGAGGCACACCAGGACACTCCTGAATGAACAGAGGGGGTTTCACACAATTCTCTTATTGCCAGCTTCCCTCCAGTCCCAGAATTCCCCAGCTTTGCACCAAGCCAGAATTGGAAATAGACACACATAACTCTCTGGGAAATTTCCAGGATGCTGACGAGTCCTGCTGTTTTGGATCTTGTACAAGATTCTAACCCATGAGATAGGTAGAAATGGAGAAAAACGTACTTTTAGGACAGTTTTCCCACCTGAGGTTGATGGAGTTTCGTATCCCTCTCCCCTCCACCCTTTAACTTTCTGAGTGAAAATCCTCCAGAGTGGAAGCTTCAGAGTGAAAATTCCCAGAGAAAGGCCCAGTTCTTAAACCATTTTTTTTGTTTTGTTTTTTTAAAACAAATACCAGATTTATACTCACCTTCAATCCTGATGTCTGGTCCTGGGGACCCCTTTAACAGTTGTTCACTCTTCAAACCATTATATGTTAAAATGTATAAAATAAGACAAATATATCGCAGGATTATATTGTTTCTTGATAAACTTCAGGTATCTTATGCTTTTTTTTTTCTTCTTTTTTTGTCCTGGTGGTGGTCCCAGGGTAAGGGATAGGGGTGTGGCTAGTAGCTTTAAAGACATTAAAATGTGTTGCAGTCCCATTTCTTCTACCTTGCTCAGATGCGCTCAGCCGCACACCTCCTTGCTACTAAGCCCTGACTTCTTTTAGTTAATAACAGCTCACCCAGCATGTGATGCCTGCACAAAAGAAATCAGATCTCCATAACCAACAGCTATGATATAATCTTTGCCTTCATCTCCACTGCTGTTACCCCACTGTACCATCCCCCTCCCTCACTCAGCTCCCGCAGGCTTTCCAGTCACTGCATTTACATCACAATGAAGGCTCATTCCCCTCTTCCTGCTGCTATCCACTTTCCCTGTTTCCTCCTTCTTCCTCACTGGTCCATTCTCTTCCCCTCCCTCCTGGTTTCCCTTCACCCTTGTGGATCCCTCCCCTCCCACATCCACTTAGACCTCTCCTCCTATTCAGGCTCTTGCCCCACTTCCTGCTCACCTCTCTCTGGGTCTGCTTGAAAGCAGGGAATTGAGGAGGTGTGGAGATGGGAGCTAACAGATATGATGAATTCTTCCAATTCTTCCCTCTCTCCTTGCAAATTAACTCACCTCTCCTCCACCCTGTTCTTTGTCCTCCACTGTAGCCTGACAGACACTTCCCTCCACAGTCCCAAGACCTGAGTGGTAAACCATTTGAAACACACATCCAGCCATTCTTTCTTTATTTTCTATTGAGTCAGCCCAGGGAGCTGCCCAAGGAGGAGCCAAGGGCCAGGTCAAGGTGTTATTGAGGACTAATTCAGACTTTTTTTGTGCTAATCCCAATTTCCTGACTAGATAAGGCCACCAACCCATCTGGGTTTTACTGAGACATCCCTTGTTTTAGTACTACAGCGTACTATCCTAGGAATTTCCAGTCCTGGCACAACTGGTCTCTTCACAGAATTCTCTTCACAGAATGGAACTCAGAGTATAGATAACCTAGAAAATCACAGCACCCATATAGATGTTGAATCCAGTGCACACTCGGCTCCATCAGGTTGTGTCATTCAACTGTACTCTTACCCTGCAAGGAAGTCTAACATACAAACCTGCAGATTCCAACACACCTGCAGATGGGTACCAGACACTCAGACAGGAGACCACTCAGGCACTAGTGCTACACAGAGAAGCTTTCTTCTCTAAAGCATGATGGAACCAAAATTGTCATAGCTGTGTTCCAGGCTACCTTGTGTGTTCTGGGGGTGGCAGTTAGGGATGAAAACGTTTGTAAACTCCCACTGTATAGTGTTTTCTGGTGTTCCAGCTTGGAAAGGGTAGCTCGTGGAACCCACAAACCATAACATAGAATATGATTTTTTTTTTTTAGAATATGATTTTTAAGCACATGCTTATCCATTTATTCAACAAACACATATTGAGCTCTGGGCTGGGAGAACAGTATATAAAAGTCTCATGATTTATTGAGAAAGAGGTGTGAATACAGAAGACATGTACTGCAGTGTAATTAACACTGTTAGAAGAACAAGCAGAGGGTGTGTTAAAGACATAGGAAGGCCTCCAGTGGAACCCCTGTCTCAGGAAAGTCTCAGGAACTTGGGCCTAGGGAGCAGCATGGGAAAACCTGTGGAAGAATACTATACATCTCATACTACATATCTCAAGTCAGTCAAAATAGATGGAGGGAAGGGTCAAGGGAGGGAAGGCAGCAGTGCCAGATAATATGGAGATACAAAGATAAACAGTTCTAATCATGAAGGCCTTCTATACCATGGTAGGAAATTCTCATTTTGTTCCTTGGGCAATAGAGAAGCCTTGGGAGAGGTTGGAAAAGAGCAAATAATTGATATGCCAAGGGAAGTATGATAGAAACTTAGACTAAGGGCAATGGAATTGGAAGGAAATACTGGTTTTCAGGAAAATCACTAAGAAGACAGGAGTTGGTAATTGGTCAGTTATAGGGGTGGGAAGAAGGAACAAAGGGTTTTGGGCTTGATCAAGTTTCTCAGGGTCAGATTTCTGGCTTGGTCACAGCTGTACTATTCTTCAAGACTAGGAACCTAGAAAGAGGGGCTTGAGGAAGGTGGGTAACAGGAGAGAGAATGGTGAATTTCATTTTGCATATGTTGACTTTGAGATGTGGTGGTCCATCCCAGTGAAGATGGCTGACAAGTATTTGGATATTGAAGTCAGGGGCTCAGAAGAGAGGCTTGGCTATGGCTATGGACACAGATCCAAAATCCATTACTATGTGGATGCAGCTTTAGCCATCAGAAAGGATGGACAAACCAGGAGCAGAAGATAGGTCCAGGATGGAACCTGAAGAACACCAGTCTTTCAGATCACAAGAGGGAAAAGTGACAGAGAGAGAGAGAGATGCCAAAGGGGTAGGAGGAAAGCCAAGAGATCACAGTATCATAAAAGCCAAGGAAAGAGTATCTCAAAAGGAATGGACTGGGGAAAAAAACCTGAACAAACAAACATGAAGTGACTGAGAGATCAGAACTGTTTGTAACTGTTAAAAAGTTGGATTTACAGGACGCCTGGGTGGCTCAGTTGGTTAAGCAGCTGCCTTCGGCTCAGGTCATGATCCCAGCGTCCTGGGATCGAGTCCCACATCGGGCTCCTTGCTTGGCAGGGAGCCTGCTTCTCCCTCTGCCTCTGCCTGCCACTCTGTCTGCCTGTGCTCACTCTCACTTCTCTCTCTATGACAAATAAATAAATAAAATCTAAAAAAAAAAAAAAAAAGTTGGATTTACCAACTGTTAAAAAGTTGGGCTGGATTTACCACCATCCCTGGAGAGCATCTCTTGTGGATTATCAGGGACAGAGACCAGGCTTTGGTAGACAAAGGAGAAGTACGAAATGAGCAAATGGCAATAATGAGTATGGTCTTCTCTTTCAAGAAGCTTGCTTGTGACCAGGAAGAAAGGCAGTAATTCGTGGGGGTGGGGGGGGGGGGGATGATGTTTAGGAGCTGCTGTACTGCTTTTGAGTTGGCAGACTTCTACATGTGCAAATGCTCATGAGATGGAATAATAGAAAGCCAGAACTTGGAGAAATAGAAGGAATAGAACATAACTATTAGTGCCAGACCCCTGAGAAGGTTGAAGCTGATGGAATCATGCCATGGTTAGAAGGATTAGCCTGATGTGAAGACATTCCATTGTGACAGGCACAAAGGAGGCAAGAATCACTTCAAATGTAAGTGAGCTTATGGGTTCAGGGAATTGAGGGAGTTTGCTCCCAGTGCTTCTACTTATCTGTGTATTGTAGAGATGAAGTTGCCTTCAAGGAGTAAGATGCAGAGGTGGTACAGGGCTTACACGTTGAAGAAGTCTTAATAGATGTGACTTGAGAAATACAAAAGGCAGCAGTAAAAGCCTGAGCTTGTTAGGAGATCTTTATTCTTTGGTGTAGACACTAGAATCCAGGCTCAGAAAGAGTTTATCAATTTAGTTGGCAAAATCATTACTCAGGAAAACACAGTTTTCCTGTGTTTTACTCTTTTACTCACAGCGCAGAGTAGAAGATGGCAGGGAGGGCTGGATCCAGTAAAGGCAGAGAAGCATTATGCCTCAGATGGGAGGAAGCAGCACAAACAAAGGCATGGAAAAGGGGAAGGACTAGATGGGTCCCTGGGAGCTGTTAAAGGTGTTAGGAAGGAGGTCACTCTAGATGTCAGATGCAACTCTGAGTGTCCATGACCCTGAGTACTGGGGCCAGTCAGAAAGAGTGCTTAGCTGGTGAAGTTTGTGGTTGTAGGATGTGAAGTGAGAAGGCAGATTGAGGTTAGATTGTACAGGACTTTGAATGTAAGCTAGATCTATCATTTTCTTTATTACATGTTTTCTGTATTTCTGTATTTTATGTTTGTTCTGCTCACTGCTGTATCTATAGAGTCCTGATAGTGACTACACATAGTAAATGCTCTCCAAATACTTGTGAATATCAGACAAAGGCAATGGTACTCCCAGCAGCTCACCTCCACAGTGGCAGATCTCTCTACCTATCCAAGTTACTACTGATACTTGACTGGGAGATGACACTTAGCTGTGCCTGCCCCACCATGAATTTCAATCCTGCTTTCACCGTTCTTGCCCCATGACTAGGCTGTATGAGGCAATAGTCAAGCTCTGGCCTTTGAACCAGAGTCCTGGGTTCTAGTATCTAGTCCTGGGTTCTAGCTGTGACCCCTGGAACTCTGCTTATAATACCTGTCCAGGGTTGTGGTGAGCACAGATGAAATATGAACCCAATACAACAGTTATTTCTCCAAAGAAGACTTATAGACAACAAACACATGAAAAAAATGCTCCATATCTTTTGGCATCAGGGAAATACAAATCAAAACCACAATGAGATACCGCTTCATACCAGTTAGAATGGCTAAAATTAACAAGACAGGAAACAACAAATGTTAGCAAGGATGTGGAGAAAGGGAAACCCTCTTACACTGTTGGTGGGAATGCAAGCTGGTACAGCCGTTCTGGAAAACAGCATGGAGGTTCCTCAAGAAGTTAAAAATAGAGCTACCCTATGACCCAGCAATTGCGCTACTATATATTTACCCCAAAGATATAAATGTGATGATCCGAAGGGGCACTTGGATCCCAATATTCATAGCAGCAATGTCCACAATAGCCAAATTTTGGAAAGAGCTGAGATGTCCATCGACAAGTGAATGGATAAAGATGTGGTATGTATATACATGATGGACTCAGCCATCAGAAAGGATGAATACTTAACATTTACATTGATGTGGTTGGAACTGGAGGGTATTACATTGAGCAAAATAAGTCAGTCAGAGAAAGATAATTACATGGTTTCATTTATATGCACAATATAGGAAACAGCATAGAGGATCATAGGGGAAGTGTGGGAAAACTGAATGGGAAGTCATCAGAGAAGGAGAAAAACCATGAGAGACTCTTAATTATAGGAAATAGAGTTGCTGGAGGGGAGGTGGGGGGATGGGGTAATTTGGTGAGGACATTAATGAAGGCACATGATGTGATGAGTACTGGGTGTTATATGAAACTGATAAATTATTAAAAACTACATCTAAAATTAATGATATACCATAAGTTGGCTAATTAAAAAAAAGAACCCATTGCAAAGGTGATGAATGTATAAGGTCTCACACAACCCATGTATCACTATAGGTAAAGCACCTGTGTCCCTTAGTTATTTCCTAGTTTCTTCCTGTTCCTTCTTTCTTTTTTTTTTTTTTTAAGATTTTATTTATTTTTTTGATGGAGAGAGACAGTGAGAGAAGGAACACAAGCAGGGGGATTGGGAGAGGGAGAATCAGGCTTCCCAGCGAGCAGAGAGCCTAACATGGGGCTCGATCCCAGGACCCAGGGATCATGACCTGAGCCGAAGGCAGATGCTTAAGGACTGAGCCACCCAGGAGCCCCTGTTCCTTGTTTCTTATAATCAGTGAACACTAAGTGGCTGAGAGGAAAGGATGGGAGCCAAAAGATGCCCTTCCTGACATCCTCATCCATGGCCGGGCCCTCATGGGAAGAAATACTGGCTGATACCTAAGGTGACCATATGCCCCAGTTTATGTCTGTTGTCCTGGTGTAAAGGAGATACTAGTGTCTCCTTTCACTTTTAAAAGTGTCCAAATTATATGATCCCCCTACTATAGCCTGTGCTCTGTTTATAGCTTCTGTGTTCACTGGAAAGCTTATGTTTGCAAATCAGTGGCTTTACTTGGACACAGAGATAACCAAGTCTGGCTGGCAGGTTGGCTAAATAACATGTTTATGCAACATATGTATCTCATTGGCTATAGTCACCCCATCTTCTAGTTATATTACCCCAAGGGCAGAGAATGGGAGCCCTTTAGCCAATATGGCAGGATGGGGTAGGTATTAAGGGGAGTTCTCATACCCTCTACTCTCTTCCACCTGACTATAATATAAAAGGTTATAGTAAGCAAGTTGTTCAGGGGTGTCCTTGAAGGACTCTGTGTATAAGGGAGTTTGGGCCAGACTTCTTTGCCCTGGTTTTGTATTTTGAGAGATTAGCTCGATCTGAGAAGCACCTAAAAGGTTTTTAAAGCTTTTGCAACTTTACTGGGGCAGGGACAATATTTTATACTCCTGACCCAAACTTTTAATATCTGGCTCTTTCTGACATTCCAGAAATCTCTCTGTTAATTTCATGAGCCCTGAATTGGGAAGATGGAAGTGGGAGAGAAAGGAAAGGAGGGAGGCAGGAATGAAGGAAAGAAGATAGTCTTCTCTTACTGAAGGCAACTAAGATTTTCCTCAGGGCCTTGAGTGGACAGAAAGGTTGAGGGGATCAGGAGACAGTTTGGGAGAAATGGGGAGTTAGAAATTATTCAGTTGAAATCTAATTAAAATGCTCACCTAACTGAAATTCACAAGGATTTACCCAGCATTTCCTCAGAATATAAAACAAGGTCCCTACCCTCAAAGAGCTTACAGTGATAATTCAGGTCAGACTATGATTAATACAATGATAGAATACAAAGAAAATATCATAACAGTTCTCAAACTTCCATTTCCTCTGAAAGGCCATTAAAACACAGATTTTTGGTCCCCAGAAGTCAGCGTTGGGATGGTTTGAGAATGTGGATTTCTGACAAGGCTCCTGATGAAGCTGTTGCTGGTGGTATGAGGGCCACAATTTGAGTATTACTGCTGAAGAGGATCTAGAGATTCACATACCTCAAATTTATGTGAGAAACTCCACAGAGGAGGCAACATTTGAGGTGGGGCTCAAAAGATAAATAGGATTTGGGATATCAAATGATAGCTGACAGTTGTTGATCTTATGATAAATGGGGTGCTGTGTCTAAGTGCTCTACTTGTATTTTTCATTTAATCCTCAGAGATATTGGATGAAGTAGGTATGGTTATTGTCCACAAAGGCACTGAGGAAATAGATGATCCTGTGTGCTTTACCAGGTCAAAATAGTGAAGGGACGCAGCATAGGAGATGTTGTGCTGAGTTCTATAAGACCCCCTAGGTCTCAACTTCTGTTCTAAGCCCCCCAAGAGGAGCTGCCATGTGCCCAACCCTCCGCTCCCCTAGAGTGCAGGGAATGGACCTTTGTGGTTTTGGATTTGATTTCCTAGTAGGGAATAAGACTGGCATTGCTTCCTTATGACACAGCCAAGGAAGGCCATGGGAGGAAGAGGTGCTTGTCCACCTTTCCCTGTGATGTAGCCAAGGTCAGCGAGGTCATTCCTGGCAAAGGAAAGTGTGTGTGGAAAAGCACTGACTGGCAAGTTGGGGAACCATAAGCCATTCAGCATCACTGGAGCATGACAGGGAAGGAGGGACAGGAGCAAAGCTGTAGTAACTCTCAATTCCCAGCATCTCCATGTAGCACTTCAGAGTCTCTTTAATGTTTAACACTTACTAGAAGGTATCACAGAGGTGATGAGGAGAGTAATGAGGGATTTAGGAACAGTCATGGCCCAACCTTATAGGATCCCTGGGCTTTGGAGAGAGGTTAATTATCTCACTCTCAGGACCAGTGACAACGTCAGACTCCAGGAGGGCAGAAGGATTGCCTTATGCTCACCAGAGGCTCCTTTGCAAGATGTGAGGTTTCAAGTTCACTGACAGGAACACCCTCTGGAATAGAAAGCGGGGAGGTTGAGAAGTCAGGGTAGAGGTGACAAAATCAAAATTCCCCAGCCAAACACATCCAATGGTACTGAGAGAACATTAACTCCCAATACATGGAGACTCATCAGGAATGGTCACAGGATTCCCTTGTGTATACGGATCCTAACAGATAGACCATGCCTTTGAACACATACAAACACACTCAAAAGCACAGACATAACTCCAAATCTCAAAAACCACAGTTGTTAAGGGACCAGGCTGAACTCTTCAAGCCACTCTAGGTCATTTCCAATGTCCACAGTCAGGAATCTGAGCTTGGCCCTCCACCAGGGCTTTCCTAATTCCAATCCCTTTCTGAGTACCAAACCTTCCAGATATCTTCCCTGCCCCCCAGAACACATTTGTATATATTGGATATACTCATTGGGTATAAAAGCCAGTCTGTGGTAGAGATGAGGGGAAAAGGGAAGGGGAGCTTCTTTAAGACAAGAACATTCTCCCCCAACTTCATCCACCCTCCATCCTCCTCTCACAATTCCCTATATTCTTTAAGAGTCATTGCCTTCTGTTATAAGGTCTTCCTATTCAATTTCCCAGTTGGTGCTCTCTCCCAGGGGTCTTGTAGATGAAAAAGACTAGTACTCTGCCTGCTTCTTTCTACTCTGTCTTGCTACCTTTTGTACCTTTTCACACTCTCACACCAAGCAAACTCAGGAGCTCCAGTTTTCCACTGATTTTTTGTGGAAAGGTACTACTTATAACCTAGGTTCAACTTCTGTTTACAGCTGGTGATGACCCATGAAGTCACAGGTTGCTGGTATATGGCATATGGCATGGGGGGCTTGATTTCACCTTTTGTCTGACTCTTGATCTGAGGATTTTTAAAGAGTATCTCTCAGCATAGAATAATTCCACTCTAGCCCTTTCTTTTCTCCTGTTTAACAAATATGTAAGTGGGAAGAACACCAACTAGGGAACCAGGAAGCCAAGTGTCTAGCCCCAGCTCTGCTCCTACCTTGCTGTGTGGCTTCAAATAACCCAAACTCTTTGGGTATCAATAGCCTCTTACTGTGGAACACTGAAGCAGTACCCCGGGGCTTTAAAAGCTTTTTCCCTTCTACTGTTCTATCTATGATTTGTTACCAACTGGTTTCTCATCCTGCTTGCCCTGGGGCTTCTGCCCCCTTAGGAGGGGTTTCATGAATAGGTAATTAGATGTTTGTCTCTGTGATCCTCAAAGCCATCTCACTGTCAGGTGGCCCTTTCCCTCCCCCTGGCTCCTGGGATGCAATGGAGATAGCTCATCTGTCCTATTTTTCTCTGACCAAGGAACCTGCTCTGGAGAGTGAAGAGAACCACAGTATGGAGCTGGGGATAGGTGAAGGAAGAATCAGATTTTTGGTGAGGTGGAGCCACAACAGCATTCCACAGAGTCAAAAATCCTCAGGGAACTTGAAGACTCTCCCATCCAAATCAAGATGCTAGGTTGTCTAATTTGTCAAAGGCTAATCAGGTGCCAACTTTGGTACCTGGACCAGGGCTGTCATGTAGCTAACAGTGTGTCATCACCCCCCTTTCCTAGACCATGGCCCACATTGCTAATTTATTACAGATTCTTTCCTACTGAACCTAAATTTGGCCCCACAATACTTTAGGCAGCCACAAAGATGGCAACTAGTAAAAACTTGTTTCAATCACTGTCCAAGACCTTATTGGTTCTGCCCATCAGTCACTTAGATGCAGACCTATCTTCAAATCCACCTTTCCAGGAGGTGCCCTACTCAGTATGTACTCTAGGATGGTAAGGGTTTGGCAGGAAGGGGGGCTATCTGACCCCTGCATTCTGGCCTCCAAAGTCCTAAGTGTCCTGGGTTCCTTAGTCTGACCAGGTGAGATGGGAAGGAGCCTAGCAAATTTCCCAGACCTCCTCTGGATATCTCTCTCACTCTCTTATTTAAAATCAGAGTCACTGTTCTTTGGATGCTGCCTCCTTCACCAGGGGAAGTGGCTCTCTTCACTGGGTACTGCCCTGCTCACAGGGGCCCTTGTTGCCTACCGGCACCTGAGTCATAAATGTGGATGAGGCTTGCCTTCTGCTTTCTCACAGGGGGAGCAGCTGCTGCACTAAAAGCAGCAGGGTTAAATTTGCATGAGCTTTGCATGTAACTGTGGCTTTATTTTTGGAAGAGAGAAGGGCAGGTTGGGATTGGTGGGTAATCATGTTCCTGAGGAGAAATGTCAATCATCACAAGCTGCCCACCGGGATGGAGGAAGGCTCTGCCACAGCTGAAAGCTGACGACCTGCACACAAAAGGCTGCCAGGCAGAATGGCTTTTGATTCCTCCTGAGCAGTGGGAAGCAGAATTGCTTCCGATTGTTCACCCCAATGGAATGACTCAGCCTGCCAGTGATTTCCCTTTCACTTTCTGCCTTTACACAGACCCAAGTGCACTTAATTGAGAGCTGCGTGGGCTTCTGCTCCCAACCCTCAGGCCACATGCTCCCCCTCAGATCTCAGCCACTCCTCATGCTGCCCACACTCCCCCACCCTCTTCCTCCTCCATTCTCGCCTCCTTTTCATTCACTGGTTTACTCAGAAAATATGTACTGATCTTTGCATGTGGAACCAAACCAGGCATCAGCCAACCAAACTTTGGGGACTTGCAGTCTGAGCTGAGATGATTAACCTGCCCCAGCCCTGGCCCCAGGCCCCGACCCTCATCCAGAGCAGTAAATGGGAGGAGAGGTCAAGAACAGGAATACAAACACTGGAATTCTAGATAAGAAAAGATGAATCAGTCAATATACTGTGGGTGGAGGTGGGATAGCAGAGGGTCAGGGGGAAAGTCATCTTGAATGGGGAGTCTGTTAACTCTGGGCACCTGCCCCATTTTAATTCCAGAGAGACCTCTGCTGGGGAGCTGGCTAGGGGCCCACCCACCAGCCACCCCACAGCCCCCGCCCCCTCCTGCCCCTGCTGGCAGATGCCACATTGCTGCTCTCACGTGTCTATAAGCCCCAGCTGCCCTCTTGGAGGCAGAGAGGCAGGCAAGTGGCTGTGGCAAGTCCCCATGAATCCAGCCATGCCAGCCACAGGGGAGTGGGAGGGGGAGTAGGGGTGGTAATCTTTCCCTAAAGACCCGCTTTTTTTTTTTTTTAATGTAGCTCATACACAATGTCACATTAGTTTTAGTTGTATAATACAGTGATTTGACAAGTTTATCTATACTCACCACAAGTATAGCTACCATCTGTCACCATACACTGCTATTACAATATCATTGACTATATTCCTTATGCTGTGCCTTTTATTCCCATGACTTATTCATTCCATGACTAGAAGCCTGTATCACCTACTCTGCTTCACCCATTTTGCCCACCCCCATTCCCCTATGGCAACCCTCAGTTTGTTCTTTGTATTTATAGGTAAAGACCTGCTCTTTTAACTTCAAGACATGAGAGGCTTTAGTTCTAGCATCTTTTCATACTGACTTATAATTTCACAAGCATTGGTTTAAATTCATCCCCTATGTACCATTTTTCTTTCTGGGGCCAAGCATTATCAAATATGTGATTTCATTTAATCCTGTGAATACCGGCTCTGTGAGCTAGGTATCAGCTGTGCTCATCTGACATATAAGGAAATAGAGATGCTGGAAGGTTAAATCTCATGCCAGATGACAAAACAGATCCATCAATCTGTGATCCTTTGCTGGAGTCCTAATGCCATAATGCAGGTAGAACATACCTAATTGAATGGTGTTTGATGATTCCTCCTGTGGACACACAACTGTGCAGGTGCAAGTCCTGTCTTTGAGGACTTTGCTTAAATGAGCAAAGAAGTCCTAGCAGGTAGTCCAGAAAGTGAACTGCTTGTTTATCTCAGAGCTGGGGTGAGGCAGAATTAGAACTAGAACTCAACTTTCTTGACTTCCCACCAAGAATCTTCCCATTATAGAACTCTCCCCAAGAACAGCAGTTCTCTGCATTTTGGGGCTATCAACACCATGCAGACAGAGAAGCAGGAGGGAAGACTATGAAGACAATGCCAGAAAGAGGGTAACCTGACAGCCCAGACAGCATCTTCTGCCAGGGTATCTGGTGTGGGTATATGTGCGTGTGTGGGGTGGGTGTCTTAGCTCAGGCTGCTATAATAAAATACCACACACTGGGGGGCTTAACGACAGACATTTATCTCCCATAGTTCTGGGGACTAGAAGTCTAGGATCAAGGCACTGGCAGATTTTCTGGCTTGCAGATGGTCACCTTCTTGTTGTATTCTTACTTGGCAGGAAGAGAAAGAGAGAGAATAAGAACAAATGAGCAGAGCAAGGTCTCCGGTCTTTTCTTGTGAGGGCACCAATCCCACCATAAGGGCCCTATCCTCATGCTCATTGAAACTTAATTACCTCCTAGTACTATTAGTTGCATTGGGGGTTAGGGTTTCAATATGTCATTTTTATGAGGGACACAAACCTTCAGTCTGTGATAGGCAGACAATACAGTGAGAACTTTTACCTCACTTCCATACAGAAGAATAAATATTAAGAAGTACTCATGTACTGGGGGTACAGAGAGCTGGCTCCAATTCAGCAAACTCCTGCCAGTCCCTCCTGTATTTTCAGTTAAACCAGTGCTGCTTTTTAAGCTCTTTATTTAGGTGTACTTGTCTGTTCTCTCAACCAGATCCTTAAAAACAGACACTGCCTTATATTTCTTTGTCTTGGCCAAAAACTTGGAACAGGACTGGGAAATGAAGGAGAGGGCAAACTTACTTTGCCCCAAGTGACCTGTTGACTACTCAAAGTCTAAAAGATGGAAATTTGGATTGAAACTTGATTTGGATTCTAGTTTTGAAGACTTGGTTTCCTATCTACCTGTTGTGGGATCTCAGTTTAAGTCATATATTCTCCCTGTGCCTCGCATTCCTTTCCACAAGCTTGCTCAGTAAATCCTGTGTTCCCTGTGAGCTGACTTTATTAAAATCATGTGTTGAGCACCTACTGTGTTCTTAGCACTGTGCTTAATACTATGTAGGATACAAAGAAGCTTCAGCCTATCCTGCTTTCAAGAAGTTTAAAGATAATTGGAGAGATAACCATTCATCCCTGAAAGATTCAATAGTGTAAGAGCTGTCAGTAGGCCTTGAAGGTTGAGTGCTTACTGAGTCAAGCACTGAGTAGCAACTGTGGGCCCAACAGAGAGGTTTCTTGTGGTCTTCAGGTCTTCCCTAGGGCCACAGTAGCCAGGCCTGGAAGAGGGCCATATTCTTCCTTTGAAAGGAAGCTACAGTTTCACTGCCAAATCAAATTCCTTGTGAGAGGCCTTGCCCCTCTTCTTCTCAGCACCCAACACGTTGCTTGGCATGTGGTCCACCTTGAGAAACAATGTAAATTAATAGCAGTGTGAAGTTCTCCAACTTCCACAGACAGAACTAAACATGAGGATGCACAGATGTGGTTCCCATGGCTAAGATTCAAACTTATCCTATACTGGTGACATCCCACCAGAAGGAAGGAGACAGTTGCAATCAGATCTCTGGCCCCAGCCCAGCAAACACCAGCCATTCCTGGAGGCAGGTCAGCTCCCCATCTGTGGCTGGGGCCCATGTGGAGCCTACAGTGACCTCTGCCTTCTCAGTCACTATGCCGACTGAGTGATCCTCTCTGAATGGTACAGTACTGTCAGCCCACAGGATGGACTGTCATTTGTATCAGGTAGCCTTACACACACACACACACACACACACTCACTCACTCACTCCCCACAGCCCCTCTTTACACTAGCGGCCTACATACAGCCCCTTCCCAATCTGGAAACTGGAACCTAGTTGGTCGTATCCCATTGGTAAAATGGGAATTTTGAGTCCAGGACTCCCTGCTCTGGGCTTCCATGTAGCCTCTGTGTAGTAAAGGAGTTGGGGTAAAGGATCTCTGAGGTCCTGCTATCTCTAGCATTCTGAAACTTTGACCATGGAAGATGCTGTCCTCATTGTCCAGACTCTATTACCTGCAGCAGGATGACCTCTCTGTTTGGTCAAAACTCCTTTACCGCCCTCCCCCATCACAGAGATGCTGCCTCTCACCTCTGCTCTGCCAGTGGCACCCTCTTAATATCAGCAGTGTGCCACTTCCTCACCCCAGGGTAATATGGTGAAGTGTAAATTGGGGTCACTGCTTCACTCTTGCTGCCCTCTTGTGATTACGTACTGGCCAATAAGGATCTCAGATGTCACCTCTCCTAAAAACTAGACATCTAAGACTCAAAGAAAATAAATCCTAGAAAACTTCCCACCCATGTGGAGAAGTAGTTATATACAAGAGGATTTTAGCAACAAAATGGAAATACCTGAGTAAAGCGCAATGAATGAATGAATGTAGTGGGATTACTGCACAGCATGTAAAAGAAGGAACATGAACTGGTCCCAGATATATCACGTTGAATAAAATAATCAAGGTTGCAGAATGATACATACAGCAGGATACCATTATATAAGGTAAAGATACATGTGGTATTCTTTATGTAAAGAATATTTAATGATTTTAAAAAAAGGTACACAGGAAATCTACAATAGGGATTCTCCCAGTGAGAGAGCTATGGGGGAAAGGAGAGAGAAGAAGTAATGCGGATTTTACCTTTGAGATGTTTTATTTCCAAAACAAGTAACATTTTAACAATTGTCAATTCTGCACAAGTTACTTAGATTATTTTTATAGTATTTCGATATTTTACAAATGGGTTGAAATTAAAGTTAGTGGACAAAGAAGGCTCTAAGAGTGACATGTCAGGTACCAGAGCAAACACTGGTGAGATACCTTGCCTGGAGGGAGCCTCGTTCATTACAGTCTAGGTGGCTCTCTCCTCCAAGGCCTGCTGCCTTTCACCTCTTGGACCGTCTCTGAAGCAGTTCCAAAATCTTTTCAAGTCTTAGAAAGCAGGGTTGCAAGACCCTGGTGTCTGAGCATGGGACGGTGGAGTGGAGGAGGAGGTGCACTCAGGTGATAGGAAGTGAGACTAGACAGTTTCTCTAGTTTCACTTCCTTTCCTTGCTCCCGTCTCCCCAGACCCAGAAGGGAAGCAGGGAGTCATCAATTAAGTCAGTAATCTAAGACAAGCAATTTGTTCCTACCAGAGTCTCCAGTGAGCACGGGCTTTGGCATCTCCATGGGACGGTGCCAGGCCGAGTGCAGAGATGCCCCACAGCAAGGCAGTGGGTTCCTGCTGGACCTACCTGCAGGACCACTCCCTGGGCAGTGACTGGGCAGGGAGGAGAGGCAGGAGGGAAAATAACCCTTCAGAGGCTGAGCATGATGATCTTATGAGTGACCGCTCCAGACAGGGCAAGGGGAGAGGAGGCAGCGGGCATAGATCCTCACTCTTCCAGGCCAGAAGTCTGGATTCCAGTGGGCAAGGCCATAGCTGCTTTTCCTCGGGGTTTGGGATGGGAGGGTGAGTAGTATTCTTTCTCACCTTCGTAAGTACAGACAGACCCTTTTTCAACTCCATGTCTCCATCTCCACATTCCATAAGGGGGATCAGAGAGAGATGTCACTCTGGCATGAGCCCTGGCTTTCTTTGGGAAAGAGAGTGCAAAATGGCACAGGGGCGGAACAGCTGTGCTGGGAGTAGAAGCAGCTCAGAAGGGAGGGCTTTCCAAGATTCCAAGGTCTTCCTGGTTCTGTTGTAGTGGCCATACTGAGGGCAGGCAGGGGGTGGGGTCAAGTAGGGGACAGAGAGGACTGGCCTGGTACTGGGCGGTGGGGAGTCTCCTGAATACCCTGGGGCCATATTTTAAGAAGTATTGGCTAGGGGGTCTTTTTCTCCCAGATGTTTTTGGCTGTTCTTTTCTTTTCTTCCTTTCTCCAAACCTGGAGTCTAATTCTTGCTTGACTCTTCCTGGAAAGTCAGTAGGCAGTCATGAAGGTCATGAAGGTCGCTATGACATGCTCAGTGAGAGGTTCTGAGGCTCTTTTATTTTTCCTCTCTTGTCCTCTTCCCTCTTTCTTTCCCCTTCTTGAACCTCTAGGATCTGCGTGATTGCTTATTTTTACCCCAAGTACGTACAGTAGTCTGGGCCAGTAGGATTTGTTTCCCAGGAACACAAATGTGCCTCTGTGCCTTGTCCTTCCTGAGTGCATAGATAGCAAGGCTGGCAGTGGTGGGTGGGTGGGAAGACCTAGGGTTTGGGAACTAGGATGGCTCATAGCCACATTTTCTGTGATGCTCTCTCCAACTTCTTAACAGAACAAGTCCAGACACTTAAAAGTAATTAGTTTAGCTTCAAGTGTATCTGGGGATAATATCAAACTTCAAAGCTTTTCTCTGAGTCAAGACCTAGGAAGTGGAGAGTAGGGATCTGGGTCTATGGGACAGGAATACACTCAGAGGTCACCATCCTGCACCCACTCCTCTCCTGTGCTCCCTGGCATCATTTGTCTTCCTCCTCTCAATCCTCTAGGGTGTACCACAATATTCATGCATCACAGGTCATTCACATT
The DNA here is from genome assembly GCF_902655055.1 of Lutra lutra. NCBI lineage: Eukaryota > Metazoa > Chordata > Mammalia > Carnivora > Mustelidae > Lutra > Lutra lutra. The sequence goes on along the minus strand of NC_062279.1, from coordinate 42,977,898 downwards.
GCTGCTTATGTGAACCAAGAAGCTTACCTCTTCCTAAAACCTTATTGTCATCTTCCCAAAAGGGAAATGAGGCTATGGCTAGAGGCCATGGACCCTGACTTCTCCTCTAGTCTTTCTCTTCCCAATGCCTGGAAAATTACTTTGCTATCCAGGACAGGAGCCCTAACATCTCCCTGCATGTGGACAACAGTAGAATTTTTGCTTCTTAGGATCTGAAGGCCCAGCTAAGCAAGAGATGGCTGATGTGGGGGTGAAAAACACATTTTGTCATCGTCAACTGGTAAATTACCAGAGGAGTTCCAAACTTCTCAGTAATATCACTGGAGATTGGGATGCAGGAAAGTTGCATCCCAATGGAATGGAGGGCACTAGTTCTGGAAAATGAGGTGAGGCATTGAGGATAACAGGGGATGATGAATGCTGCAGAAAACAATGATAGATACCAAAGAAAATGCCTGCCATTTATGGGGTGCCTATTATACACTGGGCATTTAGTAAATGTACCAGTCCTGTTAGGTTATTTCGGTGTCTCATAAACTTCTCTTAATAATCCTATGAGGTAGGCATAACTGTGTTTCCTTGATTCTAAGAGACCATCAATTTAATAAAAACATTTCAAAGAAAACATACATTGCTTTTATGCCCGATGTGTTGTTGTGTTGTGTCTCTACTAATGGAATTAGAATGCACTTATTCATAACATAACCACTTTACAGTTCAGGCTAAGAATGCAAGTTTGAATTCAGGCCTTCTTATTCAGCATATGAGGAGTCCTGTCTCCACTGTGCACATATAGTGCTCTGTAACCCACCTGGGGCTTCTTTCACAATTTAGGATTAATGGTTCAAATTAGAGCAGAATAAAGAATGCAAGGTTTTGGGGCACCTGGGTGGCTCAGTGGGCTAAAGCCTCTGCCTTTGGCTCAGGTCCTGATCCCAGGGTCCTGGGATCGAGCCCCACTTCGGGCTCTCTGCTTGGCAGGGAGCCTGCTTCCTACTTTCTCTCTGCCTGCCTCTGCCTACTTGTGATCTCTGTCAAATGAATAGATAAAATCTTAAAAAAAAAATTAAAAAAGAATGCAAGGTTTCTTCTGCACTTCCTATTCTATTAAACTTATAGTTCCCCCATCATCTATCTTTTATCTAAGAAATACTCCTTCACAATGCATGGCAACAACACAGATTTTCCCAGCTTTGAAAGTCATGTGACCTATGCTTAGAGATTTGTCCAAATTTGCAAATGTGCTGATGTTGACATCCCAATATATTCCTCTGTGTGGTGACTGGCAAGGTTGTTGTTACTTTCAGCATTGGTTATAAAATGTATTCCTATTACTTTTTTTTAACTTTTAAAATTCTAATTCCAGTATAACGTACAGTCGTGATTTAACACTTACATACATCATCTTTTTTTTTAAAGATTTTATTTATTTATTTGACAGACAGAGATCACAAGTAGGCAGAGAGGCAGGCAGAGAGAGAGGGAAAGCAGGCTCCCTGCAGAACAGAGAGCCCTATGTGGGGCTCGATCCCAGGACTCTGAGATCATGATCTGAGCTGAAGGCAGAGGCTTAACCCACTGAACCACCCAAGTGCCCCTACATCATCTTTTATGAGTAAAATCATATGCTATTTGTCTTTCTCTGGCTGACTTATTTCATCTAGCATAATACTCTATAACTCCATCCCTGGCATTGCAAATGGAAAGATTTCATTGTATTTTATGGCTGAGTAATAGTCCATCATATGTATGTACACGTGTGTGTGTGTGTGTGTGTGTGTGTGTGTGTATACACTGTTTTTCACATTTTCTTTATCCATCCATCCCCCTTGGGCTGCTTCCATAATTTGGCTATTGTAAAAAATGTTGCAATAAACATAGGGTACATGTATCCTTTTGAATTAGTGTTGTTGTATTTTTAGTGAAAATACCCAGTAGTACAATTCCTGGGTTGTGCATTCCTATTACTTTTAAAAACATTTTAAACTTAACATTTGGGGGTACAATTATTTCCCTTTTCTTTCTCTTCTGAATCCTCTTCAGTCAGGCCTTTGTTTCCAGCCCTCCACCCAAACTGCTCTTGTGAAGGTCATTGACAACCTACCTCCACATGGCCAGACCCACTGATCAACTCTCAGTCAGCAGCAGCAGCACTTGACACCATCCTTATGGAACAGTTTCTTTCTTAGTTTTCCTCCATCAATCAGAGCCTTCTCAGTTTCTCTGCCTCATTCCTCCTCACCTTCTGACTTCCATGAACCAGTCCTCTGACTTCTCTTATCTTCCTGCCTTCACTTCTGTAGTTATGTTACCTAGTTGCATAGCTGGCTTCTATAGTAAACAGCTTTTACATGGAAATCTGCATCTCTCCACCCATCCTACTGCCTACTCTACAGCACTCCTTGGATGCCTAAGAGGCTCTGCAAACTTAATGTCTTAAACCAAGCTCTTATTTTCCACCCCCACCTCATCCTAAACTGGCTCTTTTTGTGGTCCATTGTATCTCAATAAATGACAACTTATGTCCTCTTGTTGCTTGGATAAAAATATCGAGGTCATCCTTGACTCCTGTCTTTCTCTCATTCCCTGCATCCAGTCCTGTAGCAAATCCTGTCAGCGGACTTTAAAATTACATCTAAAATGTAAGCCACTGCTACCACCCTGACACATCTATGTTAGTCACTCACCTAATGTATCTGGCCCCCCTTCCATCCAAGCCCATCAGCAGCCATTTTTCCACCCTGCAGCCAGAGTGACCCTCTGCAGCCTAAGCCAGATCAAGTAATCATCTGCTTACAGACATGCAGTGGCTCCTTATCTCAATCAGAGTTAAATCCCAGCCCTATGTCCAACCAGGCTCTATGTTTCCTGGTACCTGTTAGTTTTAACTTCTGCCTGTCCTATGCCCCAGCCAGGGGCATATTCTATTCTGCAGCCAGATTTGTCTCTTGACTGGTCTCATATATGCCAAGCACAGACCACCACAGGGACTTAAGGCTTTTGTTCTTGGGGCTTCTGAGCATCTTCTCTCTTCCCCCAGATTTCCACCTGGCTTGCTCGCTCATTTTCTTGAGGTTTCTTCAAATGATACCATAACAGCGAGGCCTCCTTTGTGCCACCTGTGAAAAATAACCACCTCCCAGAATTCTATGCTACTCAGTTTGCTTCATTTTTCCCCATAGCATGTATACCACTAAGGATAGTAGACACTGATTTGTTGATAGTCTGTCCACACAATACTGAACACAAGGCCAAATGCAGGGATTGTAGCCGTGTTAGTCACTAGACAGTATCCCACGACTTAGAGGAAGGCCACCCCAAAGGAGGGTATCAGTGAATGTTTATTGACTTAGCAGACAAAGGAAGAATGAACAAAGAGTTAACAGTCAGCATTGAACTTTCATTAGAGGCTTTCATTAGAAGAAGCATACACTTCTCTGTTACTCAGACCTAGCAGTCAGAACCAACTCCTCCACATCACCATCGAGGACTGTGGAATGACTGGCCCATCTCAAGCTGACTTTTGCCTTCTGTCCCCTTCCAGGTGTACAGCTCTCCCAGGCTCTGTGAGGCTTCTGCTATGACCACAGTTTCTTCGTGTTACCAGGACTGCCCTTTGCTGCCGCAGCCACACCAGGTCCCCATCCTACCCTATCTATCCTTGGCCCCAAGTCAGCATGGGTAGCGTCAGTAGCCTCATCTCTGGCCACAGCTTCCATGGCAAGCATTGCCGGGCTTCACGATACAAGTTGGGCAAGTCTTCCCATCTCAAGAAGCTCAATCGGTATTCAGATGGGCTGCTGAAATTTGGCTTCTCCCAGGACTCGGGCCATGGCAAGTCCAGCTCAAAAATGGGAAAGAGCGAAGACTTCTTCTACATCAAGGTCAGCCAGAAAGCCCGGGGCTCCCACCACCCAGATTACACTGCACTGTCTAGTGGGGACATAGGCGGCCAGGCTGGGGTGGAGTTTGGCCCGTCCACCCCACCCAAGCTTATGCCCTTCTCCAATCACCTAGAAATGGTAAGCAAAGGTCTCTGGAAAGGGTGGGTGGGTGGGAAAACCAATAGAGAGCAAAATGGGAATGAAGAGGATGGAAGCAGGGAGGGAAATGGAGGCGATGATACTAACTAACATTTAAACCTCCAAGAGGAAAGAGCAGGGGTGGTGAGGACGGAAGTGCTCAGTTACACCACAGAGATCAAAGGCTGGATGAGGGAATTGAAGCCCTGGCCAATCCCCTAATCTGGGAGATTACCCAAGGGGTGAGCCCTAAGCAAAATCCACTTGGAGAGAGGTTGCAGAGAAGCTGCTAGCAGACTCCTAGAGATGGGCCTTTCCCTCACTCACTCCTCCTGTGGTGCAGCAGCTCCTCCCTCAAGCTGGGCCTTGAAAGTGTCTTTGGCTGGAAAAAAGCCAAATTTGTTATCATCGGGTTAGCAAGGATGAGGTTAAAAGAGCCCTATGCCCTTATGCCATTTTAGACTTTCATGGGTCCCACCAGTGGACCTGAAAACAATTTTCCTAGTTAGTTCTCTGCCCCCACCTGGGGGGATCAGCCCATGGCTTTGATATACTAGGAAAAGACCCCCCTAGTTTGCATCAAGCTTTATGTTTTTCAAATTAAAGGGCTTGTAGACTGTAGTATACTCTCCCAATGAAAATGACAGTTTTCAGAAAAGTTTTATTATTTCAAGTGATTCCCCCCAGCCTTTTGATACTGGTCACAGTCAGTTTTCTCACTCCCGGCCTACTGGAAGGGGCAGTGAAGGTGAAGAAGGGCTTGACCTCTACAGGGACACCTTGTTCATCCAGCCCAATGCTCACACCCTACACCACACAGAGACCCAGAGCCAGAGCCCTGGCCCAGGGATCTTAGCAAGTGAACCTAAAAATGCTATTCATTTTCTCAGAAGGGCTGGGACAAGCTCATGACAGGTTGGCAATTTATAAAGCCAAGTACCTCAGTGATCCTTAAGGATATCCCCTACACACAAAGGAATTTATCCTTCTTGAGAGGGACTCACCATATTTAGCTGCTTCATAGCAACAGGCAATGTTGCCTATGGCTAGGACCAAGAAGGATGCTGTGTGTCTAGCACACATACCCAGGCAAGGGAGGGAAAGTTGGAGGGGAGTTGAAGGGAGACATGGGATCAATATGGTTGTTTTCCTCACCAGGGCTCAGAGAAGGGTGCAGTGAGGCCCACAGCGTTCAAGCCTGTGCTGCCGCGGTCAGGAGCCATCCTCCACTCATCCCCTGAGAGCTCCAGCCACCAGCTGCACCCTGCCCCTCCAGACAGGCCCAAGGAACAGGAGCCAAAGCCCAGCCTGTGCTCTGGGGCGCTGTCTGACTCCGGCCGGAACTCCATGTCCAGCCTGCCCACACACAGCACCAGCAGCAGCTACCAGTTGGACCCACTGGTTACACCAGTGGGGCCCACCAGCCGTTTTGGGGGCTCAGCCCACAACATCACCCAGGGCATCATCCTCCAGGACAGCAACATGATGAGCCTGAAGGCTTTGTCTTTCTCTGATGGGGGTAGCAAGCTGGCCCACCCAAGCAAGGCGGACAAAAGTTCCTCATGTGTCCGTTCCCCCATCTCCACAGACGAGTGTACCATCCAGGAGCTTGAGCAGAAGCTGCTGGAGAGAGAAGATGAACTCCAGAAGCTGCAGCGCAGCCTTGAGGAGAAGGAGCTGGCCTCCAGCCAGGCCTACGAAGAGCGGCAGTGGCGCTGCAAGGAGGAGATGGAGGGCCTGGAGCAGAAGTGCAGCAGCAAGTTGAAGCAGGCCTCCCAGAAGAGCCAGCGCACGCAGCAGGTGATGCACCTCCAGGTGCTCCAGCTCCAGCAGGAGAAGCGGCAGCTCAGGCAGGAACTTGAGAGCCTCATGAAGGAGCAGGACCTGCTGGAGACCAAGCTCAGGTCCTACGAGAAGGAGAAGACCAGCTTCGCCCCCGCACTGGAAGAGACCCAGTGGGAGGTGAGGCTTTACCATGTAGGCTTGGGTCAGCTGTTTGATGCCAGCCCCTGTTTCTCCAGGTCCTAGCCCATGGTGTTTGAACACAGGCTGCCTAAGCAAAGTGAGCCAAAGTGCCAGCCTTGCGACCTAAAGAAGGAGCTCCATGATAAACCATGTTGGGGAATACAATTAGTGTTCGTTTCCTACTCTCTCCTGCCCCAGGGCCTCATGGCCTCTGGAATTGAATTTTTTAAAAAGGTCATTGACTGAGAAGCTGGAACCAGAACAGAGACATCGTGGGGCAATCTGAGGGCTGACCCACTTCATCTTGCAGGAGGCTCAAAAGAAGCATAAGTCATGCTTGAGTCTGAGTTCACACTGGTTCAAGAGACCACAAGAGAGCATGGTATTTGTTATTTTTGAGAGAAGGGACCTCATCCACTAGTAAGAGTGACCTCACTTATGGCAGGTATCACTGACAGAGTGGCTCATTCCTCACAGAAGTGTAGGTGGAGCTTTGATTTGGTGGGCTGCAATGGAAACATAAAAGCGCAAGAGAAGGGCACACAACACCTAGAAATGAGGCTTTGCTGGAAAGCCTCCTTAACCTCTACATCCTGCTCTCCAGAAAGTAGCTTTCCTCACCTGAGGGACCTCTCAAGGTGGTGGGAATGGGGTGGGAAGGTAGGGCTGTAGGCATAGCCACTCTGTCACTCTCCCCAAAGACTCCTACCCTGGAAAGGAACTGAGGAGACATTGTGTCTGGTTAGATCAGTGCCACTCCCAGGTCCAGCTACCTACATGCACTGGAGCATTCTGTACTTACTCTAGAAATTGGATGACAGGAATCATCAGGATGGATTCCCTCAGAGGAAAAGGATCCCTTCTGTGGCAGAGATGAATGGGGGACTGGACAGGTGAGAAGGGAAAATCACTTGTGTTTGCCAGGTCTCCTAAAGAGGAAAGGATGCTGGCAGTGGGAGCAGTGCCTTTTTTCTTTCCCATTGATGCTGGGACAGCAGACCCCACCCAAACTGTTGTTTTTCAGCCAGGGCTCAGGACATTTGGGGCATCTCAGAGATATAAACTAGTCCTGGCACTAGGCACCCATCCTTATTTGCCCAATCCCCAACTAAGCTGGGCATTGCTGTGACCTCATTCCCAGACTGTCCAGTCAGACTGTATAGCAAAACAATAAATATAATAATAGATAATATATTAAAAACATAGTTAGAATAATAATAGCTTATCAAGTTTAAGTGCCAAGCCCTAGAGTCTCCCTTAATTCTTATATAAGCCTATGAAGTAGGTACTGTTACTAATCCTTAATTTAGTTAAGGAAACCGAGGTACATAGAGGTTCTAGTAGCAAATAGCTAGTTAAATCACTTGCCGATGGTCACCACATAACAAGTATCAGTGCCAGGATTTGATCTTAACACTTTGGCTCCAGAGTTCACATTTTTAATCACTACTCCACAGCGCCACAACACTGAAGTAGTGTGTCACCAGGATCAGCCGATCGTATCATACATGATCCCTAGGATTCAAAGGCAGGCCCATGCCTCAACCATGACTCTTTGTTGTTCCCTCCATGAAACAAATATAGGCTTAGTCTTAGAAAGGCCTTCTTGGTCCCACACAAGCATTGTCGGTGGAGTTTTGCATTGCTTCCTAAATGGTACATGAGTACAAGGGGTTGGGGGCTACTACTGTGAGTGAAGTGAGGAGAAATTAAGGTGACCTCTGGTCTGATCCAAGAATCCATTCTGTAGAGGCCCAGGGCATGACCTTCAGTCTGTCCAGCTTTCCCCCAGGCCGGCAAGAGAAAAGTCACTCTTGCGATACCTCCGGCCAAACTGGTCCCGATCTTCTTTTGAGCCACTATGACCACAAATGGCCAAGACCCTGGAGACTCATGGATCTGAATCAGTGCTTTTGGTTTTGTCTGCTGCTCTTGGCCAACTTTGGAAAAGAAATAAGAATAGTAAGAGTGGAGAGGTGGGGCCAGGGGAGAACATAGTAGCTCACCGTTTGGCAGATCTGAATTTGACACTCTGAGCCAGGCACATTACTAGTCATTGGAGTGCAGCAGTTAAAGATTGAAACAGTCTTTATCCCAGTAGGGAGGGAGGGCAGCTGGGTGTGCACAGGGGTGAGGTCAGAGGATATGGGCACAAGCATGAATGATAGAAGTTTGGCAGACATGGAAATCAATATCATTGATGTTGAGTGTGGAAGATGGAGCTACCAGTAGTGATCACAGATTTACACATAGCTGTGGCTTTGGGTACAGATTCAGATTTAGACTGTGATTTGGGATTGAGGCAGCATGTGGACAGACCAAGTCAGACCACAGAATGAAAGGAAGCGCAGAGAGCGGGCAGCCTTCATGGGTCACCCAGACCATCATGCTCTTGAGACTGTGTCAGGACCAGCCTAATTCCTCAGACAGTTAAGATGTTATTTGCCCCAGGTAAGGACCTCCTACATCTTAACACTTTCTCTTCTCCCCAACCCAACCCTTGGCAGGTGTGCCAGAAGTCAGGTGAGATCTCTCTCCTGAAGCAGCAGCTGAAGGAGTCCCAGACAGAGATCAATGCCAAGACTAGTGAGATTCTCAGTCTGAAGGCGCAGCTGAAGGACACACGGAGCAAACTGGAGGGCATGGAGCTGAAGACTCAGGATTTGGAGAGTGCTCTGCGTACCAAGGGCCTAGAGCTAGAGGTCTGTGAGAATGAGCTACAGCGCAAGAAAAATGAGTCTGAGCTTCTCCGAGAGAAGGTGAACCTGCTGGAGCAGGAGCTTCTGGAGCTCCGGGCCCAGGCTGCCCTGCAGCGAGAGGCTGTGTCTCTGGGGCCAGGACTAGGGCCTGGGCCAGGCACTACGTTCTCTGAGGACATCCCCGCCCTGCAGAGGGAGTTGGAGCGGCTGCGTGCGGAGCTGAAGGAGGAGCGGCAAGGCCATGACCAGATGTCGTCAGGCTTCCAGCATGAGCGGCTGGTGTGGAAGGAGGAGAAAGAGAAGGTGATCCAGTACCAGAAGCAGTTACAGCAGAGCTACCTAGCCATGTACCAGCGGAACCAGCGCCTGGAGAAGGCTCTGCAGCAACTGGCCCGAGGGGACAGTGCAGGAGAGCCCTTTGAAATTGACCTTGAAGGGGCCGACATCCCCTATGAGGACATCATAGCCACTGAGATCTGAGGGGCCTGCTGAGAGAGGGAGAGCCAGGGATCTGACACTGGGAGGCAGGAGTACAGAGCCTGTCAAGGAGGGCTCCTCTCTCTACTCCCCTGCTCAGTAACTCAGGCCTCTGTGAGAGGCCTTCGCCAGGGCACAGACCTGGGATTATCTGGGGGAGGGGAGAGGAGAAGGACTGCTCCATAACCTTTCCAATCCTTGCCCACATTTCAGCATTTACCATCCCTGCAGCCCACTAGACCTCCAGCTTCCTTAAGAAATGGATTCAAGGATCTCCATCATTTGGTTAAGAGATCTCTAAACCTTGCTTTTTGTTCAAAAATACTTAGACCCTCTCCCAGGTGGTAACTGCTCTATTGGCCGATGGCCACCCCAGGACAGAAGCTCACTTCTTTCTCTTCCCACAACCACTTTTTTGCCGCTGGACACATTGGGATGACTTGAGAGTAGAAAGAAGCCATCTGTGATCATAAACCTTGGCACTTGACCCGGTCATAACCTGAGCTGTTTTTCTCTGGTCTCAGAGCTGTAGGGGTTGGATCTTGGTATGGAGGACCTGGCTTAGCAACATCAGAGCTATCCCAACCCTGGAAAGCCACAAAAAGAAGGGGAAATCTGGGGCATCCCAGGAATGTCTAGACTCAGCAAAGCCCAGAGGGGGTCAGAGGAAAAAGCCAGGTAGTAAGGGTCAGACCCTGCTGGGCCCTGCTAACTGGAGGTAAGCAGCCTTTGGACAGCTGGTAACCTTTGACCTCAGTGACCACTCTTTTTAAAGCCATAGACACTGAGGCCCTGTGGTGGGGAGGATTGAAGGCACTGTGACACAGGGAAGGTATGGCTTTCCAAATGTCCCTGGGAGAGCCTCCAGATCTCTCCTCATGGGGTTAGAGGTAGGAGTTTCCCCACTTGGTTTAAATTGGCCAGTGGCTACTCTGAACTTATTTTCTTCTCAAGAATCCAGCCTTTGCTTGATCCAGAATAACCTATATACAACTAAAATGGTGTAGGGATGATCTGACATTTCCCTCCTTTGCCTGTGGCTCAGTTCATGGGCACACCCTTTCCCCTTTGCATTTCCAGTCCTAAAGTCAGACAAGACTCCTTTCAGGTCAGGAACAATCCCCAGAGTTTGGTGGGCCAGAGCCCCAGGCAGAGAGAAGAGACACAAATACAGCCTTATTAACTACCCCAGGGCCACTGGCTAGCCTCCCTCTACCTGGGCCCCACAGAAACTCCCAATTATCAAGAATCCAGGAGCTTCAGTTTTCTGGGGGCTGGGCTAGTGCCTGGGGGAGGCTGGTGTCTCTCTTCTGAAGATGTGCAGAGCTGGGGGAGGAGAGAATGGTGGAGTTCCTCAGTAGCTTGGTTCAGAAAAAGAAAAAAATATTTTTTTTGGTCTTCTTTTTTTCTTTCTTGTCTTTTCAGAAGCAAGCCAGATCTAGCAGGCAGCCAGAACTGTTCCATGTTCTATTTTTTACTCAAACTACAGCTGTTGTTCTTTCTTAGGACAGCCAAGCCTTGCTGGATTCCTGAGCTTCATGCCTGCTTGCTGAGGGGGGTTCACTGAGGTAGGAGGGATGAGCGAGTCTGGGTATTTAGCAGTTTGAGACCAAAACCCCTGATTCTGCCTCTCCGACCACAGTCCTTGCAGGACCCAGAGTGGGAGTGGGAGCTGCTTTTCATCACCCCCTGCCTTCAGGCTCTGCCTTCTGGTCCTTGGGGTTAAGCTGTGCCTGTGACAGAGGAGCTTTTCTGGAATTTCAAGCCACTGGTCTTAGTCATAGGCCAGATTTAAACCTGAAATGGACAGGCTGAACGCCCCCCTTCTGCCTGGAGGAGAGTACCCTCCACTGGGCACAGTGCAGACCCTCAAGTCAAAAATGTCCCACTCCCTGTGCCATGCTGTGAGAAGGTGGGAGAGGGATAGTAAACTCTCTTTCAATAGAGAAGGCAATTTGAGACCAGAAAACAAAGGAGGTGACTCCACACAGTCTACACAGAGTTTTATTCAGGGTAGTTACTGATGGGAGAATTGGGTGGAAGATGACTTATTCTCCACAAAGTCTGGAACTTAGTGCACAGATTTTATAAAGCTGTGGGACACAGAGAAGGGCATTATAGTGAGATCAAAGGGTTTGCATGCCCCTAATTGACAGCTAACCTTTAATTAGATCTGTGGCACCACCTGAGCCTCAGGAAGAGGGAAGACTATGTCCTAACGGATTCACGGGGGGCCAAAACAAGCCTCCCCCAATCCCAGCTTTGGAAGGCATTTCTAAGGTATGTATGTATGCTAACCTCCTAGAGGCCCAGAACACAGCCCCAGGAGAGGTCATCCAGCAAACACAAGCAAGACTGAGGGCCAAAGATGGAGTCCGTATGGTCAGCACTGCTACACACAGCCCTCACCCCCTCTATTTCCACCAGCCTGTGCCTTGTTTGAATTCTTTTTCCCAGTGAGACTGCTGTGAGATAAAGGGACTACTGTTCCCTCTCCAGGTTGGAGATACACTACTCCCCACCCCCAAAGAGCAGCCAAAAACCCTGTGCCCTGCCCTGCCTTGCTGAGAAGAGATGGGTGCTAAGCCCAGGGGAGGACATTTAGGGGCAACAACATCTGTGCTCCACCATAGTGTGACCATACCAAGCACTCCACATCCCTGCCTAAGGCCAGGATGCCCCCCTTGGGCGGCCACCCGCTGAAGACCCCAGGGTGGCCCACAGTGGCACCAGAATGCAACAGTGTCCTGTAACATAGTGACCTTACTGCCATGTGGTTTTTCTTCCCTTCCCCATGGAAAAACATCCTTACTATTCCTGGACCATGCCAAACTCAGCCTCTCCGGAAGGAGGATCTGAACAAGAGAGGCTGAGCGGGGACTGGGAAGTCAGATGATGGGGCTTCAGAGCAGACGGCCTGGCCCAGGGCCAGCCAGCATGAGCTCGTTGCCCTTCGCTCTGAATACTCCTGCTGGCATGCTTGCTCATTCAGTCAGATCAACCTGCTCTGCTCTTCCAAAGGATGCTTGGCCTGAAGATGCTCTGGCTGCCTGCAAAGAGCAGCATCCAGTACCTCCTCACCGAAAAGGGGACTCTGCCTCCAGGCCTTGCGATGACCAGACTCTGGCAGGACACCCCTGGAGGTATGTCTTCTGGCTGCTGTGTCATTCAGGTAACTCCTGCTTGGTGCACTCTGACCCCCATAGGCACTGAGCTCCATAAGGACTGGGGAGGGTTACCTCTCCCATGCTGACCCTCTACTCCCTGTCCTGCTCTTGTCCTGGCCCAGCCTGGACCATCGCTTGCTGATGAAGCAGCAGCTTTGTGAGAGGACTTTTCCTGTGGGTCCTGAGTTCTCCTAAGCCAGAGCTGCCATGGCAGGAGGCCGTGTACCCTGTACAACAGATGCTTCTTGTGTGATCAGTCTTGTGCTGAGTCTGCAGACAAAGCTGGAACCTCCAGCCAAGGCTGGCTTTGGATAGACCGGCATTTGGAAGAATATATACATAGTTATTTTTCTCTGGGTTGTTTCTTATTTTTTTGTTTGTTTGTTTGATTTGCTTTTGACAGCTTCATTTTATTTTTGATGCCCCTTTTTGGCCATGTAAAGTATTTCTGATAATTTTATGTTTCTATTTATGAATAAAGAATGCCATTTCTCATGCCCTCCAGAGCTACTTTTGTCTCCTCAAGCTACCCTGCTTCTCCAGGCTATGGCATGGCAGCTCCTCTGGGCACCTCCCTCTGGAACAGGAAAGGTGATGTCTCCCTGCCAGTGAAGGCGGTGCAGACAGCTTTGATGAAGGCAGTGTTGGCTGGGGGAAAGCATGGGCCTTGGCATCAGCTAGACTTCCAGGCAGTCTGAACCACTCTCCAACCCTGTGTTTTTTTTCTGTGAAGGACCCTACCCCAGCCCCAACCTAAGGCCTCTCCTCCCTCTCTCCAATTCCTTGGCCTATCGAAGCCAGGCTCTTTGGCTAGAGACCAGAGTGGCTGTTGTTGTTACTACCTCAGGGCCCCCCAGCTGGGAAGGTACAGTCACTCTGGTGGCCATCTGTCCAGCCTTCTCCGTGCCAACCGGCCTCGTTCACTTCGACAAGCATTCCCAACTGCTCTGGGCTCAAATCCTACACACAAAGGGCTTCGAATCAGTTGGCAGGAGACAGCAGGGACTTGTAAAAAGGAAATGGAACACATGAGGGATAAATGGCAATGCCTTTGAAGTGGGACAAATCAGGGTCTCTAGGGAAGGTGGCAGGCAAGAAAGGGTCTGGGGGCAAGTATGGGACAGAAGAGGAGTGGGCAGAAAGGGAAAGACAGAAACCACAGCCAGGACAGGCATTCACACCAGCCTAGGGCTCCCTTCCTGTCTATACAGGTGACAGGAGAGGCAGGAGGCCAGGGAGTGGTGGATATCCAAAGCTCAAGGAAGGTCGGGCAGCTGAGAAATGACCAAGCCAGGACAGGAGCCTGTATTTGTCTAATTCCAAGGTCCAGCACCTGGACAAATGGGTCATATCGGCCCTGGAGTAACCCTTCTTGTTCTCTGTCCTAGTGGGTAGGACTACCCATGGTGGGTAGGTCATTGCATTGGTGGCTCCAACTGAAATATGCCTTCCACTAATCACACCCCTAAGTGGCCCCCTCCCCTTTAGTTTTGGCAGGACCTGAGACTCACTTTTTTAAAAAATTAATTGAAGTCGGTAGAAGTTCCACCAGTTCTAAGCTTAGAAGGCTGCCTAAGCTTGGAAGCTTCCAATTTTATATTCCTGGGGACCCTGAACTGCCGTGTAAAAAGCTCCTCTAGTCTGCTGGAGAGACCCTCATGGAGTGGGAGGGATCCTGTTGTCCCAACGAGGCTCCTGATCCATCAGACCCCATAGAACAGGGATTTGCTCCTCCCACTCTGCCCTTCCAGAAAGAGCACATTAAGTAGCAGTATTTTTAAATTGCTGAATTCAAGGTGATTTCTCATGTGGCAAAGAAATAGATAACCAGACACTCTCTGGCAACCGCCTTACTTGCCACTTCAACTAGACTCTGTCTGTTGGGCTAAGAGTAATAGAAAGGCAGGACTCCTGGAAAGGCATGGAGCTATGGAAAAGACTGCTTTAGTGGCAGTAAGTGGCAGCAAAGTAGGGAGCAAAGCCTTCTCCTTGCCCATCTTCCCCTGGAGTACTGTTGAGGACAAAGCCTTTCTTAAACTCCAAACCTACTCACCATTTTAGGAAAAAAAAAAAAAAGAAAAAGAACAAAAGGGAAATGAGAGTGAGAGATAAAGAGAAAGCAAAAGGGAAAAGGGGGCGTCTCCTCCCCAGAGAATAAGCAGCTGAGCCTCAGCCCGACCAGTGCTGAGAGCAGTCCCAGGGTTCTCATGACTTCATGAACAGAGCATGCACACTTGTGCCTGTGAGGTGGGAGGCAGAGTGGCCACTGTCCCCAGGTGGCCTCCACAGCAGGTGCTTTCTGAATTACATGAAGAAGATCAAGCTACCTCCAACTTTCTCTCCAACCCAGGCGTCAGAAGTCCTGAAACATCACCATTTCATTCACTCATGTGTGCATACATGTATTCATTCAACAAATATTTATTGAGATTCTATTTTATGCCAAGCCCTATTCTAGATACCAGAAAGACAGAGGTGAACAAAAATAGTGAAGGGCCTTTCTCCTTAGGAACTTTCACTCTGGAAGTAAATAAATCAGTTGATTTTCAATTCAATCAGGTAAGTGCCATGAAGGAAAGAAACAGGACAATACAAGCCGGCTGGGCACAGGTGGTGCTACATGGAAGGCTGGCATGGGGGAAATCAATACAGGGAAAGGAAGGTTGAAGAGCCAAAATGTCCTCTTATTTCAACATTTTGGGAGACTGTGTCAGTCTTCATCCCTTCCTGACTTGGATCTCCCTTTCCCACCCCACGTTTCCTCCTTTGGAAACCCCAGCTCTTGCTGGGGGCCTCAGCAGACACTTTCTCCACAGGGAGCTAGCAGCGCTTCGCCCTCCTCAGCTTCTCTCTTGCTGCCCTGAGCCTCTCCTACAGCAGCCCTGAGCAGCCTACAACCTCAGCTTCCTCTCGCTCAGAAACAATTCCTCCCATCACTCCCAGTGAAGAGCATGGGAAAGCTTGAATTTAGCATCAAACATTGTCCTTCCACACAAGAAAATTAAAAACAGAATTTTGTGAAATGACACAATCCTTATATGGATGCTAATGTTAAAATAGCATCTCTCCATGTAACATGATTGAGAAATGTTATGCTTCAATTATTGTATCAATATACACATTTTTTAATGTCTGTTTTGGTGGGAGGGGTCTGCTTTGCTGGGGCCCCAAGCAGTTTATTCAACCTACCGTGTAATCCAGATTATTCCCGCAGGATATCTCTCTTCCACCAGTCTCTCCTTGCAGTTTGGAGCCATCCTTGGCCCACTGCCTTTCCATCATCCTCTCTATCCAATCAGATCCTAGACCCTGTAGAATCTCCTTAAAGCCCTTCCTCTATCTTCCTTTCTTCCTGCATCTACTGGCCAGCTAAGGTCACCAAAAAACTCCCAGAGTGCCCAAGACCTCTTAGACATCTTCTGATTACAACCACCTCACTTTTATAGATGACAAAAGAGATACCCAGAGAGGAGAGAGGACATCTTTGAGGTCACACAGCTAGTGAATGATAGAGGTAGTCACCTTGACAATCTAATAACCCCACTGATTTCTTTGCTCCCACTCTGGTCCATTAAATCTGTTTACATACAAGATGCAGGTTTATCACCTAACCCCAACCTGGTGCTTCTCCCACCATGTCTCTCCCTTGTTCAAAACCTTCAGGGGTTCCCCCCGACCTCCAAATAAAGTTAAATCCCCTTACCTGGCCTCGGGTCTCTCCACTTCATGGTTCTGACACCTACCCTGGCAAACCTAAAGCACTTTCCTGAAACATCGCCTCTACCATCAATATAAGCTCAGTAAATGCCAAGACATTCCTCTTGTCAGTTATAATCTTTGTGAGAAAAACCTGTTCTGTTCCTCAACACTGTGTTCAACCCTAAGATCTGGCCAGAGATACCCCAGTGGAACACAGTGTGACAAAGGGTCAAGTGCCCAAACTGCAAAACCAGAGCTGAGTTCATGTCCAGACTCCATCACTGCTGAGCTCATGACATTGGATACGTTACTTAGCCTCCCTTTGTTTCAGAGGATTTTTTTGACAATTAAATGACGTAATGCCCACTGAAAGGTAGCTAAAGTATTGCTATTATTTTTATTACCACTATCATGATTCATTGCTACCATTATTATTTGTTAATAAAATATCACTACTTCCAGCTGTGCTGAACTACACTGGTGCCCAAGACTCCAGCAGACTCAGCAAAACCCTACCCCTTGGGGAAGAGCTGACTGTTCTAGTCAACCTCCGCCCAAGTTTTTCTCTCCAGCTCTCAAATCCAGAAGGCTGACTTGTGGGGCAAAACCCCTGGGAGAGAGGGAGGGCATGTAGCTAGGAGAAGAAAGGAGCAGAGAGGGATTTGTTAGGCAGCATGTCGGGCAGGTCTAGGCTGGAGCCAGCCTGTGCCACTGACCAAAACCCCATGCCCAAAGAGAGCCAATTAGAGTCCGATTCACACCCCTCTAAGTGTAGCCTTTCCTGTCAAATAGACCTCCTTTAGCCCTGCAACACCATGCCAGCTCTAGCACACACACAAGCACACACGCAGAGTCCCCACTGTATTGTTCCTTCAGTGTCCACCATCCCCCACTGCCTCCATTATCACCAATTGAGCTGTAAGTCAGCTTACAGCAGCATTTGTAATCAGTGACAGGTGAGGCAAATTAAATTCCTCACACCAGAAGTAACAGTACAATTTGCCTGTTACAACCCATCACCGGCAGGCACTCTCTAGGGCTGCGGGCAGCAGAGCCAGGCAGTCCACACCTAGCCTGAGAGTTCCGGGTCTGAGATTCCCTTTGCTTGATCAGTTCTTCCAGGCAAGAAGACAGGGGCACAATAGAGCAGGCTAGTGAGTGAGGGCAAGGGGGGCATAGCCCATTCCCAGGAGAAGGGGGCTGGATGGCTTCTCAAGCTGGTATCTGCATTTCTTATTCACAACAACCCCACATTTTACATATGATGGAGCTGTGGGGCCTAACTGTGGCCACAACACAAGTTCTCACTGACACTAGGCTGCTTCTTCCTTCTATCTATATTCCAGCCCTTGGATCCCGCTGTCCCGGACAAGCCATAGAAGGTTGTATTCTGAGCTCCTGTTCCTCACTGTTCCACAGACTGAGAGAGGTCCCACACTCCCCTCAATGCAGGCCTTTTCCATCAGAGTCCTGAAATTCCACTTTTGAAAGCTCTTCTTCGGGCTGAGCTTTCAAAAGCATGAGTGCCCCAGGAGAGCTGACCCCTGAGAAAGTGACTGAGTTTCTGAGGCATTTTCCAAAGTGGAGAAGAATGGAGTTACAGCGGAAATCTGGGCTCCAGGGTGGCGGTGGAGAGGAAGAGGGTACAACAAGGAAGCAGAGGTTAGTAGACAAATGTCAGTTGGTTCAAGGTCATCTTGCTCCCCCCCACCATTGTCCACAAGACGGACCCAGGCTTGCTAGAGCCACCCACCCTCCAGCCCCTAAAAATGACCATCTGAGCAGCTTAGAGCTTGGCCTGCTCTGGCCCCAGCTTTTGTCACCACTAGCCTAGGGTCATCCCGAGAGGAACCTCAGGACAACCCACTGAAGCCCTTCATCTATAGACAGAGAGCCCAAGGGAGCCCTGCCCATTCCAGGAAAGAAGAAATGAGGAGGGACTGACGCACCCTCCAAGCCCACCAGCCTTCTGCACCAGCTTCCCTGGCCCTGGCCCTGCCCCTGCCCCTGTGGAAGCAGATGCTTTCCAGGGAATTTCTGGGTCTGGCTCTCCTTTGGCTTAGCCTCAAAAACTGTACTTAGAAAGCGGGAGGGGCCGTGGTGATGCCAACTGGCCAGCTCCAAGCGAGAAAGATACGGCTACAGGAAAATGAAAATAAAAGCCCCCACCCCAAGGTGTTGTTTCCCTAATCTCATTACCACCTCTCTCCTCCTGCCCCCTGAGCCCAAGAAAAGCAAAATATTCTCAGGTTCAATTTCATACTGCTGTCTTTAAAATGTCTTAGTTTGGGCGCACCGAGGTGGCTCAGTCGGTTAAGTGGCCAACTCTTGATTTCAGATCAGGTCATGATCTCATGGTCCTGGGAATGAGCCCCATATCAGGCTCCAAGCTCAGCATGAAGTCTGCTTGAGGATTCTCTCCTTCTCCCTCTGCCCCTCCCCCTGCTCACACACACACACACACACACACACTCTCTCTCAAATAAATAAATAAATAAATCTTTTTTAAAAATCTTGGTTTGGTAGGGTATTTTTCTACTTATCGATTCCCAAATAGCACAACTATATCAGAAAAGGAAAAAGCTTAGGAAGATCGATCATTTACTTTTCTTCTGCACATGCCCATGCACTCCCATGCCCATGTGCATGCACACACACTCACACACATACACAGAAGCAGACCAATTTTTTTTTAAAGTGCTCCTTTTCTTTAGTTTCTAGATGTTTTTTAAGTTGTTGTTGAAATTTAGGGCTGCAGGGAGGACTTCACGTTGAGGCAGTCACGATAGAGGCCTTAGCAGATCCTCATGCAAGGTGAGCTGAGAGGGCTGGGCCTTATGCAATCTTCTCACCTGTCCCTCCATCCTAGCCATCACCTGGGGACCCCTGGGAAGAAGTGTGGCTATGGTCTAGAAAGCTCTCTGGTGCCCAGGGCAAATCTCAGAGAGGGACTCCTCTGAGACCTGCAGCCACTACACTGCTAGCGGGTGAGAGAGTGAGTCTCTTCCTAGAGGGGGAATCTGGGCCACCCACCATGGCCTACACCATGTCTCCTATGCTCTCTTCTCCCCCTCCTCTGCATCCTTATAATTGCCACCCCCCAACACTGCACCACAAACCAAAGCATTATGGATGCAGTGGGGGCTCTAGGCACCCTCCAAGCCCTCATGGACAGCACCAAGACCCAAACCAAGAGTCCTGGGTAAAGCCAAAGTACAGGCTACATTCACAACTATCCCCTTCCTGCTTCCAAAATACAATTGTACAGATGCTCAGAGATGCTTACTGCCAAGAACCAAACTTGTTTATAAACTTGGACAGATTACAGAGGACAGAAGGAACATTTGTTGAGTATTTCCAGTGTGCTTAGTTGACACACACTTTTCAGGATCCTTGGATGTCTCCAGCAATTCTCCAATGGCAGAACTTCAGGTGCACACAGGACAGTTAGTCCAACCAGAGTTAGAATTGGCCAGGGAAGGAGGGCTGAGGGGGGTTGTGCTGGGTTGTGCTGTGTTGTGTTGTTCTGTGGGTTGCCCAAGAACCAGCTTGCCAGTTCGGTTGTAGTTAACCTCTGAGCAGTAGCCCAGAAGCTGGCCCAGCAACTTCTCGGCCACAATGGGTGTTTAGTAGTTGGCAGATGGCTGTGGATGTGGAGTCAGACTTCCCATGGATCTCCATTGCCTGTTCCCCAAATGACCTTGAGCAAACCCTTTAACTCCAAGGGCCTGGCTTCCCATACCCAGATGGTCCTGGTGATCTGGAGGGTACATAACAAGTCTCTTACCCTTGGGCTGCCTGGTGAAGCCATCCCAGACAGTAAATAACAGAAGAAGTAGACACTTCCAGACTATTGTGCTCTACATAGAGGATAGGGAAAAGGCCTGAAGACAAATGACTGTGACAGTGGGGAGACTGGCCTGGGGAGGCTGAGGTCTCTCCATGCAATAGCCTAATGAGGTGAGTAGAAATCATGAAGTCTGCTTCAGCATCCTGGAAAGAAGGCTGGGCCAGGACTGTGCTGGGGAGAGATCCTCTCCCCTTTGTGTCCCCTAAAGGGCAGGCACAGTAACAGTCCCTCCTTTCTCTCAGAGGCACAGAAAGGAGGGAGCCCAGAACTGTGGACCCTGTGGAAAAGCATGTTGGCTCCATGGCTTCAGGTCAATGCCCCACAGAAGCCATGGCAACCCTGTACTGTGATGTATGCTATCCCTATTTCACAGGACCGTGAATGACTGGGACACTGCAGCAGTCACCCATGTGGCTAATGACCTTTGGAACAACACTTTCTCCTGGCTCTGCCTTGGTTGTCTTTCCCCTCACTGTGCTCCAATCTGCACCTCCTGAGCTTATCCAAACTGTCTTGCATTCCCTGGAATGCTGATGGGCAACATTTCTGAAAGAAAACTTCAGCTTCCTAGTGATTGGGGGATTGGGCGGGGGCAGGTTGTGGGTGGGGATGTAACCTCCCCCTTGGATCCCAGCAGCCTTCCCTCTGACCCATTAGGTCACCATGGGTGGTGCTGTTACTGTACCTTAATTCCCAGGAGGCCCATCCCATGGGGGCCAGGGAAGGGCACCAGGCCTTGTTCCCTCCACAGCAGAGTGCTCTGGGCTTATAAGGAGGTCCTTGCAAAATTATGCCAAGAAGGCTGGTGTGTGGACAGCGAGGCCCCAGAACTTCAGCTTCCTGCTCCTGGGGAAGTCAGGAAAGTCAGGGGAGCTCTGGAGTTTGTTTCCTTTTTAGTTAAATAAGGATAATGCCACCTCCTTTTCAGGTGTCTGTTACTGTCCTAGGGCTGCCTAATGAGCACCACAACACCACAAACTGGGTGTCCTAAAAGAATGGACATTTATTCTCTCGCGGTTCTGGAGGCTAGAAGTCTGAAATCGAGGGGTTAGTAAGGTCTTGCTCCCTCTGAACCCGCCAAGGGACGACGCTTCCTTTTCTTCCAGCTTCTGCAGCCCCACATGTTCCTTAGCACCATCACACCTCTGCTGGCATCTCCCTGACCTCCTCCCTGTCCCTCCCTCACCGGCATTCGCTGTGTCTCTCTGCTCTTCTTTGAGGACAACAGTCATATCCGATTAGGGGTCTTCTCACCTTAATTAATGACGTCTGCAATGACCCTATTTCCAAATAAGGTAGTGGGGGTAAGGACGCCAATATATCTCTGCGGGGGACACAAGCCCACCCATAACAAGGGCTTATTGGGAGGTCTGAGATCAAAGGGCATCATACAGCACGGGAGCTGGTTCCCGGCTGCTCTTGCCCAGCGAAGACTGAAACAAACCCCATCCAAGCAGAGCTTCGAGATAGAGGAAGGTCCTGGGAGTCTCCAGTCAGTGCCCCTTAATTCGGGGGTGGGGGCGGGAGTCGTTTAAAACTGCTATCCCCCAAGTTAGGGAAGGGGTGGTCCACAATGGGTAACTCACTCCAAGCAACTTGATTTTCCCCAGAATAGATCCAGGTCCCAAGAGTGGACCAATGGGGCCTGGCCCCTTTGAAGTGCAAATGTGGGCCCCTCCATGCAGCCTCCCTCCAACCCCCAGAATAATCAGTGCCTAGCATCTGCCGCCTGGTTCTGCCCCTGCCGGAAGTGTGCCCTGCCAGCTGCTCCGAGCAGCACAGGCTCAAGTCAGGTGGCTGGAAGGATCAGCCCCCAGGCAGTCCGGGTAATCACCACTTAGTGGGAGAGGGAATTAAGAAAACCGTGTTTAATGTGCTGGGCGGCAGCTGCGGTCCTGCTTTGCCATTTGCTTAGATACCTGCTGTCCCCACAGGGGCTGTGGTGATGGGGGAGGGGAGGAAGGGGACTCTTTGTTTTACAGGCAGCTTTCTTCCAGGCAGCCTTCAGGGCATCTGAGCTAGTTTACAAGAAAGGGATAGGACACTGGATGGTTTTGATAAGAATCAGTGAGCGAATTTGGTGATTAGAAGGCATAGACGTCCCTTTGGCAGAAGGGATGCTCCAGTAACACCATCTGGCTCACCTCCAACCCTGAAGCCAAAGCCTGCACCCAAGACTAGGCAGGGCTCTGCTCCCAAACCTGGGGATTGGGAATCCGCACAGTTGTGGTAACTCACTGGTACTCAGCTTCAGTGGGGCTGTGGTCAAGATAGGTATAGTACAAGCCTTAGTTTTCTCATCTGTACAATAGGAGTGGGTGTTTCCTGCATGGATCATGGGGAGGGGCCTGAGAAAGTATATATAACACAGTGCCCACCAATAATATCTAACAGGCTCTTTCCCCACGAGGATGCAGGAGGCCTCGGAAAGCAGGAGGCCTCGGAAAGGTTAAAGACTCAGCACCACCCTGGAAGGTGGGCTAAGGGACTTGGGAAAAAAACATCAGGCAGTCTAGGTCTCAGAGCATCCTCGGTGCTCAGACAGGCGGGAGACAGGACTGTTCCCTTCCTTCTTCCTCCTTCCACCCCCTTCGTCTGTTCCTTCTCTGCCCTGGTCCCTTTACTACTTGACAGGGTCACTTGCCTCTTCCAGGGCCACAGTGCTGATCTGTCTTGGCTAAGGTTAATGGGGCATGGTCTCCTCACAGCTTCCTGACAACCTGAGGATGAAGCAGGCATTACCTGAAATGCAGGGCCTACCCAACATTTGACATCTTTGATGATCAAACCATGAGCAGTGGTGGCTGGGGCTTGTGGTCCAAGGATGTAGCCAGAGCTGGGGTTGGGGTTCCCTCTCTCAAGCATGTCCCATTGCTACCTAGGGCTGTGCCAAGGCTGCCTTCTGAGAACTTCTTGGGGCAGGACACCCTCTCTTGGAAGGGAGAGAGCTATGCTATGCCTCCGAAACTCTCTGGAGCTTGAAGGGTAAAGGCTTTCTGGAGCTGATACCTGCTCCTATACCTTCCTGCGTCCCTCAGAAGCCTCAGGATCCTATCTTGCCCTGAAGCTATGAGGGCTTTCAGTCACTGCCATCTCTGTCCTCTGAGACCTGGTCCTTGGGGGATATGACATAGCAGAGATAAGAGGTCTCCTTGGATTGGTGGGATAGTCAGATCTCCCAGGTCCCAGGTCTTATGCTCTCTTGAGGTCTCTCTGCTGATCTGGTTGGGAGTGTTGGTGGTGGGTGGGGAGAGAAGACAGTACAGAGTCACTATGTGCTCTTTTGTTTTGCTCTTTGACAAAAGTTGCCAGTCCTGACCTCCTCTTCCCTCAAACACTTTTGTTTAGGAATACAATCCTGGTAGCCCACTGAGAAACTCATATGACTCACCTTTATGGTTATAGGTCCTGTTTCTCTAATAAGACTTAAGGTCTTGTTCATGA
Source organism: Lutra lutra (assembly GCF_902655055.1). Classification (NCBI taxonomy): domain Eukaryota; kingdom Metazoa; phylum Chordata; class Mammalia; order Carnivora; family Mustelidae; genus Lutra; species Lutra lutra. Next base: position 42,954,575 of record NC_062279.1, on the reverse strand, counting down.
ACTTTTTATTCTAAAAAACATTGTCTTTGGAGAACAAACTCTGAGTTAAACCCAGGTCAATTGTGTACCATCTATGTGACCTTGGGCGAGTTACTTAACATCTAGCTTCAGTGCTGACACTAATAAAATGGAAAGTATCTCACAAGCCACAATACAAGAAACGTGTTAGCTTCTTCTGAACACTCAAGGTTTAAGGTCATAAAGTCTTAAGAAACACAAAGCCTTGGGGCGCCTGGGTGGCTCGGTGGGTTAAAGCCTCTGCCTTCGGCTCAGGTCATGATCCCAGGGTCCTGGGACCGAGCCCCGCATCGTGCTCTCTGCTCAGCGGGAAGCCTGCTTCCTCCCTTCCTCCTCTCTCTCTGCCTGCTCCTCTGCCTACTTGTGATCTCTGTCAAGTAAATAAATTCTTTAGAAAAAAAAAAAAAAAGAAACACGAAGCCTTGATATTTCTACTTTGTTTTTAATCATGCATTATAAAGTAGATTTCATTTACTTTTGATTTGTATTACCACCTGATGATTATAGGGATGACTCCTGATCTGATTGATTTATAGTTGAGGAAGCTAAAATTAACTGATTTATTCATTGAGGTGTAGGCATTAAATTTCTCCATAACTGTGAATCAGTTGATTATCAATAAAAAAATGTTTTTCTTATCGTTCCTTTAAAAAAAAAAGTCATACTATGTAAATACACAGAAATGAAGGATGAGAGATTAAACAATATTTCAGTCAACAAGAAGGAGGCAAAGCAGAGATTTAAACCTAGATATTCTGCTAGGTATTTGATGGTATTTTCACTTAATCTAACAGTTTAGAGTAGGTATTGTCCCCATTTATATGATAAGCAGTGTCAGAGATGGTAAATAATTTGCCTAAATTCTGATAATTTGGTGGTAGAACATAGATTTCCTCTTGGACCTGTTGTTCTCCAAAGCCCATGATTACCCACACTAGGCTTCCAGTGTGAGGACTCCTTATCACAGCCAAGATACAGAATGCCAGAAAGGCATGCAACTAGATTTTAGGAGCCCCGAGTTCCAGTTCTTATTCTACCAGCAAATCCAAGTAATTATTTGACTTCTCTGCTTCTTAGATAAAAAGGAATAAGGTTATCCTGGCCTATCTTAGGATAGTTGTAAAAAACCCAAAGGTATGGTGGGTTTCAATGGGGTTGGGAGATAGTGCTGAAAACAGCAATACACTTGGACCTTCCAAGAGTTTCTGAGGAAAACACTATTTTTCTTATTTCTTCTCTTTACATGGTAGCAGCATAGAAGTAAGTGTTCTAATCTCCTGAATTTGTGGTGACATCACTTCTGGTATGTTCATTCTTGGGTTTTAGTGTAAGAGAAAGACAGGAAACTGAGCAGACAAGGCAGGGCTGGAGAATCTTCTGAAAAATGTATCCTGTGTTCCCAGACCTGGAAAAACAGGAGTTCTTCCATTCCAGGTTTCTACCCAGGTCTGTGGGGGAAAGAGCAATGGCTTCCTAATACTTATTCTATCCTGTCCTAGAAAGGAGTTCACCACTTATAGAGAAATTGATTAGGAGTAGAGTTTAGCAGTGGTCTTGTCTTGGGTAAAATGTTTCATTCATTGTGTGAAAATTCTGTTGCTGGCTTAGAATCCTGGAGTGGCATTCTGTGGGGATTGGTGTGATGATATATGAGGGGAAGGGAAAAGCCCTCAATACCTAAGCAAGATGATTAGAAAGTCCCACTGGATTCCCAAGAGGGGTACAGGGCACAAGAAGCATGGCACACTGGCCCAGGTCAAATCTGAGATCCTGGGATTTAGAAATCATGTGGGCTTCTTGGTTCCCCATCCAATGGGTGACCTTGAAATAAATATATCTTTGCAAAGTAAAAGCCCTGGATTTCCAAAAGAAACACAAATGGCTAAAAAGGTTGGGAATTTTGTGGTAACTTGATTTCCTTCAAATATCAAAAAATATATATTTTTAAGCATTAAATTAGCAAAGCTTACCCTACTCCATGATATTAAAAGTTAGGATAGTGGTTTCCCTGGGGAGGGAGTGGGGAATGATTGGGTCACTGGAAGGGAGCATAATGGTAACTTCTGAGGTGCTGGAAATTTCCAGTCTATTGAGTTGTGTCTGGTTATATAGGTGTGTTCACTTTGTGAAAATTCATCAAGCTATATGCACTAATGATTTATGTAATTTTCTATATATGTTACTTGAATGGAATTTTTTCTTAATAAAATTAAGGTTTTGCTTTTGAGTCTGTTTAGCAAGAAAGAACACCGAGTGCTGGTGAGGGCACAATGAAATGAATACTCATACACTGATGGTGGGACCATAAGCTGTCATAAATATTTGTTAAACACAGTCGGCCAATACAAGTCAAGAGCTTTAGTAATGTTTGTATTCTTTTTCCCATACTTATGGAAATATCTTGAGTAAGTATCTCAGAATACAGACAATTATTTACATGCCAACAAATTCATCACAGCATAAGTGAAAGTTAGAACTGTCCCGAGTGTTAGACAATAGAGGAAATGTCTGTTTATGATAAAGTGTTATATAGTCATTAAACTGTATGAGTGCTTGGTAAGTGCAGCTTCCTAGGCAACCACGTAAAAAGGCAGGATGCAGCATTTGTCTCTTAGTTTGGACTGTGTTTAAGCACTTGATCTCATAGTAAGAATTCTGAGTTCTAGAAGTCACTCGCTTCTCAAGCAAACAGAGTTCTTTGGCATTAAAAAAATAAAAATCCCACCCTCACACATGGCTGGTGGGAATGTAAAATGATACAGTTGCTTTGGAAAACAGTAGCTCCTCAAAAGATTAAACAGAGTCACCACATGCCTCTTGCATTGCTAAGCAATGCAATGCTACTTCTAGATATTTCTCAGGAGAAATGAAATCTACGTCTACATAAAAACTTGTACATGAATGTTCACAACAGTGCTATTTGGAAGAGCCACAAAGTGGAAACAACCCAGACCCATCCATCAACTGGTGAATGGGTAAATAAAATGTAGTACACCCCTACAATGGAATATTATTCAGTAATAAAAATAAATGAAGATGACCATGCTTAGACATGGGTGAACCTTAAAAACATTAGGTTAAGTGAAAGAAGCAGTTACAAAGGACAATTTATTACATAATTCCATTTATGTATAATGTCCAGAATAGGCAAACCCACAGCAACTGATAGGGTCGGGGGAAACAGGGAGTGCCTTCGGATTGGTACAAGTTTTTTGGGGGAAATAACAGAATGTGTAAAATTGATTGTGGTGATGGCTGCACAGCTCTGTGACTATACTTAAGAACACTGACTGGCATGCTCTAAATGGGTGAACTGTAGGACATGTAAATTATGTATTAATACAGCTGCTAGTAAAACACACACACACACACACACACACACACACACACACACACACACACACGAGTAACCATTCTCCTGCATGATCTGCAACTCTATGACCTGCAATGGTCCAGGGCACATTCCAGTGCTTCAGGCGATGATCTGTCAAAACAGATTCTCCTGTAAACTATGGTGTGCAGCCTGAACCTGTGATTAAATTTCTCCATGCCAGCCCTTATTGACTTAAAACATCTTTCACACTTGTGTTTGTTTTGTTTTGTTTTTGTTTTTTTGTCTTTCAGAATCTTTGGCAAAATACACAGGTGTTGTGCCTGGCATTTTTGAAGCACTCAGGGGTACACTTCTTGACTCAAGTCACTCTCTAGATGGCCCAGAAATGAGTAATACAAACCTTTCAGCATTTACCCTGCTGCCTCTGCCTTCCAGTAGGGTGAGGGCTTCTAGCTTTCCTCACACCTCAGCCTGCTCTCCTTCCTTGCCCTCCCGCAGGGTTCAGCCTGACCCCTCTGGTTCCTGAGGTCTCATGATGGGAAAGGGGAAGAGAAGCACAGAAAACAGCATAATGGAAAACAGTTTCCTCACACCTGCCTGTGACCTTGATCAAAGCAGCTGAAGGAGATAGAAGTAGTGGGCCAATGTGAGGGGGCTCTTAAGAAGTACTGCCAGGGAACCGTAATTCCCTTCATGGTAGTTGAAGAAATCTGAAAAGAACTTTATCTGAAATTATTGTTGTTACAAGCTGTGTTAACTCTGATAGCACTCAGATTAAAACATATAGCTGTTCTGTATTAAGGGTATGTAGCTTAACCACACCTCCTGTTGACATGGTTCCTATAATCTGATATAGTCTATGGGAGAAAGAAGCCATAATTGCCATGGGTTTTGGCTTAACGAGATTAAGTCCGCAAAGCCACAGTTGGCAAAGCCATGATTGTTAGGGTATTCTTTATGACAGTGTTGTTTCTCTGAGTGGTAGGATTATGGGATTTTTATTTCTTTGTCCTTATCTGTACTTTTTGAATCTTACTTGTACAGTGAGTATCTATTAGGTAAACAATTAATGAAACTTTCCTAGTGCTTGAGTTCCACCTGAGAGCTATTGAATAAGCAGATCCTAGGGGAAAGTACAATAGAACCAGAGAACAGAATGTCTTACCTCAGAGCACATGGAGATTTCCAGTAACCTAAGCTTGAATCAGAGTACTTGCCTCAATGGGAGTTGATCCCAAAGACCATGTACAGTGTTTCCATGATTTTGGTTCCAGCTATATGCTTGGGAGGGTACTTGATTCTCATGGGCTGAGCCTCTATGTTTTGGAGAACTTCTCCTTCATGCTAATAACAGAAGTACAAAGATTCCTGTTCTAGGAGGTTAGATATGGTTCCTAATCCTATTCAGTTACTAAAGAGGTAAAAAATTCCATCACCGGTAAAGTAAGGAAACTAGGAAAATTAGAAGAGAATTAGAATTGTCAACTATCTTCAAAGTCATGTAGGGTTATCACATGGAAGAGCCCTGGGGGACAGGCCAAGGTTAAAAAAAAAAATTTCAAAAAGGTAAAGTTCTAGAACATTTTACCTTGACTTGGGAACACCCCAACCATCAGAGAGGTTAATTCCTGAAATAGACTGCCTCCTGAGACAGTTCCATGTTAACCAGAACCAGGTTTCCATGCTTCTGATGTTTAAAAGGGCCTTCAATTATCAGGAAAGTTGGACCTCCGAAATCCTTCTAACCCAGAACTTCTGAGTACAGTCCTGGGCTCTTGGCACCGATTTTGGTTTATTTTTATTACAGCATGGTCCCTCATAGCCCCCAGGTTAATGTGTAGTCCAAAAAACACCATGTGATTCAATGAATCATTGATTGGCCTGTTGCTGCCGCTGAAGTGTCTGGAGCGGTGTTGAGCCAGTACAGGGCTGTGAAGAGCTGCTACCCTCTTGTGGACATGAAGAATAGGACGCTCAAAAGTAATCAAGACGCACTTGAGGTTATAGTCCACACATAGAGCCTGGTCTTACCTCTCCTCAAAAAAGCTTAACTTTTTGGTGTGAGCCCTGAAATTCCAGACCCCGGCCCCTCAGGGCCTTTTGTTCACATTCACCACACACCCTTATGACCCACAGAATACTGGAACTCTAGTCACAATATAAACTCCTGGTTTCCAGAGTAGACACAATCTGGGGATGCCATTTCAGTTTATGAAGTGAACTTTAACATCACACTATGGAAAGAGCACTAGATTAACTTTGAAGGCCCAGATTCTAGCTCATGTTCTGCCCTTCCTTATTTTAACTTGAGTAAGTCGTAGATCTGTTACATTTATAAAAAGCTTTTTGATTTTGGAGATGTAATCCTTTTGGGAAGTGGTCAAATAGATGTGCACTACTTACAGCTGCTCATCAGAGCAAATGGCTGGATGTTCTGTTCTAGACTAGGGGATCCCCAGGCTTCTAACGAAGGGAACCAGACAACTGGAAGTGTTGCTCCTTTGTGTCTTCAACCTCAGATATAGCCACAGGGAGAAACTTCTTTTCCCTTCCTCAGGAACTGTTGCAGACTGATCAGGGACAGGCAGACTGATAGGTTGTTCAGGTGTCCGAAAACATTTACGAAGTTTCCCAGGCAGGTTTTGCCGCTCTTGCTGAGGATACAAAGCTCTGGGACTGATTAGTCACTGAAAGTGATTTCTCACTGTTCCTAAACATCAAGTCACCTGCTCACTTAAGCACTAGGCAGGTGTTCAACCCCAAGTTGGTAAAGGGCTTGGAATAAAACTACAGTTGGTAGCTGAGTAAGGCACATAACTTTCATTTTTAAAACCCATTTCTGGGGTGCCTGGGTGGCTCAGTGGGTTAAAGCCTCTGCCTTCAGGGGCACCTGGGTGGCTCAGTGGGTTAAGCCTCTGCCTTCGGCTCAGGTCATGATCCCAGGGTCCTGGGATCGAGCCCCACATTGGGCTCGCTGCTCTGCAGGAAGCCTGCTTCCTCCTCTCTCTCTCTGCCTGCCTCTCTGCCTACTTGTGATCTCTGTCAAATAAGTAAATAAAAATCTAAAAAAAAAAAAAAAGCCTCTGCCTTCAGCTCAGGTCATGATCCCAGGGTCTTGGGATCTAGCCCCACATCGGGCTCTCTGTTCAGCGGGGAGCCTGCTTCCTCCTCTCTCTCTGCCTACTTGTGGTCTCTGTCCATCAAATGAATGGATAAAATCTTTAAAAAAAAAAAACAAAAACCATTTCTTTGTACTTAAGTTTTCTGCAAGGGATAATTTTCCCTCAAGGATTCCCCTGCCAAGTTTTTCTTGTAGTCTACAAATGGTATATTTAGTTTGGTCTGGAGACTATTTTCTGTTGTTTATAGATTAAGCTAACTTTCCCTTACTAGTGTTAATGATCAGAAAATCTTAAAAGCACACAATACTTTGTTGACCTCAAACATCTGAAAATAAAACAGTTTGGTGAGGAATTTATTAGTCTGAGAACATTTTTTCACTTACATGAAATCTCACAAACCGAAGTAACAGTCAATTGCAAGCAATAAATGTTTAATGAGTCATTTAGTTAGGCTGGCCTTTTGAAGATACCTTTTCTCTTCCCAGGTATTTTAAGCTGACTGAAACATTCCCTTTTTAAAATGACGTAATCACAGTGGGAGTCCATGTTAAAGACCTCATTTTAACCGGTCCTTTAATTAGGTCTTATTGCTGGGACAAAAAGTTGTATTAAGAAAATGTTTCCACTAAAAAATAAGTAACAAGAGTGCTACTAAGTCAACTATTGCTAAGAATTATATAATAAGTCAAATCTACCTTAATAAAAGTTTATTAATAAAAGCCTATTGTGAGTGCCTACCCTGGATCAGGCACTGTCTTGTTGGGAGTACTAGTACTAGATACTGCCTCGTACACAGAATCTCCGGTACTTCTAGTAACCTTAAAAGGAATCTAGGCAGGGCGCCTGGGTGGCTCAGTGGGTTAAAGCCTCTGCCTTCAGCTCAGGTCATGGTCCCAGGGTCCTGGGATCGAGGCCCGCATCGGGCTCTCTGCTCAGCGGGGAGCCTGCTTCCTCCTCTCTCTGACTGCCTCTCTGCCTACTTGTGATCTCTCTCTCTGTCAAATAAATAAATAAAATCTTTAAAAAAAAATAAAAAGGAATCTAGGCAAACAGATTCAAATTTGTTAAAAAACGAAACAGGGTCCTACAGTTACTAGCAGAACCAGAACTAGAACACAGGTCTACCTAGTTCTTGTCTGATTAAGTCTACATCTCCTAAAATTGAAGAGGGGAGAGAAATGGAAGGTCCCTGATGCCACACACCCTGGTCCTTAACCAGCATGTTTTCTTTATATTCTGGACATCTATTTAAGATTTTATTTGAAGCAAGGCTTCAATATGTATTTCATTTTCTATTTATCCATCCTCTATCACTCACTCTGATAGGTTTGAAACAAAGAATGCAACACCTATAGTAACTCTTAAGCTTGGATCAAAATATAGTATATGTTGGAAGATCTATTACTGTGGAAAGCATCTGAAAGGGTAGAAAGGGCAGCCTGAAGACAGAAGGATATAAAAATTGGGCCATGTCCCTATAACACAGGGGGCTGGCTCACAACACTGGTTATGATGTTCAAAACTTATAAATCAAAGAGGTGCATTATTATATATTATATATCCATTTGTTGATATTGCTTTTCTGATTAGAAGATACAGAGTCACTTTAGGTAACTTCATTTAATTTAACATTTATTTTCATTCTATATCCAGATGTCACATTTTCTACATTAAAATATAATCATGCTGACTCCCCCCCACCCCCTATACCCTCAGAGAAAAAAGGGAAGAACTTTACATAATTGGAAAGATGGAATGCACAGAGAAGTTGCTATTGCACCAAGTAACAAAGAACACAAAGAGACCAAACAGTAGACATGGCAGAAGTGCAGAGAAGACAGCTCAGAACTCACAGCAAGAAGGTGCGAGAATTAAAAGGCAAAAGCTTTTAAATGCTATCACTTGTGCCACAAGGTTACCCTGAAAAGGCAGAGATGGGTCAGAAAACAGGATCAAATAGGGGATCTTCCAAAGGCTGCTCTCTAACAGAGTTTAAAATATCCATACACAGAAGAACTTTCTCCTCTCCACCTTGCCCTCAGCATCTGGTAAACACTTGAGAAACTTAAACCACTGTTAGCATGTCAGAATGTAGAATGGATATGGGTTTTTCTTTCTTTTATTGTACCCCGACTCTTTCCAAGCAACAGTTCTCTTAGTTATTTTAATTACGATTTCTCTGTAGGGAAACCCAGTAAGGATCATTAAGATAAGGCATCTCACTACTATCAGATCAATGCCAGCTGTGCAAAAGCTGCAGGACTCTATGTTACTCAGAGGGAGGGAGAACAGTAAGACACAGGAATCCCGATTCATAATGACTAAAGAGAAGAACGAAACTCCTTCTCTAATCTAGGCATTAAATAGGAAAGAGCAGGTGGACAGTAAAAACCGTCTGCTTAGAGCAGCAACACAGACCTATGGGCACAGCAACAATCCAAAAACAAATGCTCAGGGAAGAGGCCCTTGGCTCTTCAGAGAGGAGGCTTCTTTTAGACCTGATCCTGGCTCTAAATTGGAGATCAAAGCATTGTAACTTCAGACAGTGATACTCTGGAGGGGGCCGAGAGGTGAGGTCAAGGAGACCCATATAATGAAGACATTATTAGGCAACTAACTACACCACTATGTACAAACACACACACCTGTAGGAAAACTTCACCTCTATCTCCGAGCTATTTTAAAAACAGCACTGATGATCCAGATTTTCTGAACAGGGGATATTTTAAAGTCTGTTAGAAGTTTAAAACATTGCAACACTGGCACAGTATGTTACCTATTCTTTGTTTTTAATTACAGGGGAACAGCGTAAACTCCAACACAAAGATGGGGGGATGGGGGAGTGCAAAAGGAATAAAGAAAACAGAACCAGTATTTCACAAGTGTATCAAGCCAGCGATGCAGTAGCAGCTAATGCTTTGCAGAGTCTCGAGGGTAAAATTCACTCAGGGTGCTCTGAGGGATCCTCTTCAGCATCTCTTTGGGGAAGATTCGGAGCAGTTGCCAGCCAATGTCCAAAGTCTCATAGACAGTGCGGTTTTCATAAGAACCTTAGAAAAAATTGAAATTTAATGAATAAAGGCACACTACTTACAACTTACCAGTGTTATTATTTATTCCACTATAAAGGACTACTGTGAGCATCAAGTATTAACAACAACAACAACAAAAAAGACAAAGCAGTTAGGTCTCTTAACACCAGATGCAACCAAATGTACGTGAGGGTACAGAGAGTAAGTACCATTAGGAATCAGAGAAAAGGGAGGCCTGCAGGCTAGAGGCAGTGGGCAAAAATCTAGTGTGTGTGTGGGACAACCATGTGGACAACTGGGTAGGATCTAAATACCTGGAGCAATGGAAACTACACCCAGTGTTTTGTCTATAGATTACTGAGAAAGGCAGTTTTCCAGGAAGAAAGGATGAATGTGAGGGAGGGCAGTACAGACACTTACAAAACCTTAAATGTCAACTGAACACCTTGAATAGGCCAGCTGTTTTCAAAGTGGTTACTAATTATTTTTAGTAGTAGAGTCATTCTTATCCTGCAAATAAATCTGATTTCTTAACTATGGAATCAGAGTGGCTGGAATTCTGGTTTCTTTTCTCTACCAGAAAATCTTCATTTTTTATCTTTTTAAGGTATCATGGTGCTACACTAAAAAAAACATACATATCTTTTTGGGCTTAATGTTAACAAGAAACGCATCAAATACATACAAGAGTGTAGTGAGCATGATGCATTATTCCAAAGTTAACACATCTGTGTTGAGTACCACTGAGGTCAAAAATAGTGGCAAGGGAGAGACCAATCAAAACAGCCTGAAAATTGTACATGTGCTATGTAATGAAAACCATTACTGCCTTTTTACTAGAGACACAATCAAAATAATTAGTAATAAGTTTATTCCAGCAAATATTAGAGGGATATACAGAGTCAGGGAAAGTGGAGAAAAAGCTGGCACTAATGACCAAGATGATGAGACAAGGGTTTGGACCAGGCCTTAAGATTCAAAGTTGGGGGACGCCTGGGTGGCTCAGTGGGTTAAGCCGCTGCCTTCGGCTCAGGTCATGATCCCAGCGTCCTGGGATCGAGTCCCACATCAGGCTCCTTGTTCTGTGGGGAGCCTGCTTCTCCCTCTGCCTCTGCCTGCCACTCGGTCTGCCTGTGCTCGCGCTCTCTCTCTCTGACAAATAAATAAATAAAATCTTTAAAAAAAAAAAAAAAAAAGATTCAAAGTTGGTCACAGATCAGTAGCTTTCCACATTATCCAAGAACTTGTCCAGATGAAGAATCTCTGGCCCCATCCAGTTCTACTGAATCAAAATCTGCAATTTAACAAGATCTCCAATTGATTCAAAAGCATATTAAAATTTGAGAAACACTGGACTAAGCTACGCTAATGGAAATGAAACCAGAAGAGGATTATTTTAAATAAGAACAACAAAAATTAGTAAATATTTGGTTACCAGAGAATAAATGAATAAAGTTATGAATAATGCCCAATTATTGAGCTTGGGCTAAGTAGGACAACACTCATACAAGAGGTAGACAAATTGAAAAGCAAACTGCTAGGCAGGTAGTCAGTGTAAAAAAAACTTTGGGTTCTGACCATGCTGAGCCTGAGGAGATGGCAGCATAAGCAAAAGTATTCTAGTTGGCAATGTGGGATTAGAGCTTCAGGAAGAGGATAAGGATCATACATAGCAAGTCAGTCAACAGTAGAGGGAAAAAGTGAAAGCTGGGGGAGGAAGGGGAAGCACAGAAAGAACAGAGAGCTAGGCCTTTGAAAACATAAACAATGTAGAAACAGGAAGATACAAAGTCAGAAAAGGAGATGACAATAAGTGAATCACAAAAGCACCACACTACCAAAGCATGAGGAGATCATTTCAGAGGGGTGAGGAAGAAGAACCAGCAATGGAGGCAGCAGAGCAAAATGCCAGGTGTAAGGAAGGGAAAAGTTCAGATAGGAGCTGAATGGATAATGGACTTGAAGGCAGAGAGGAAGGAGCCAGAAGGTTAAGTGCAAAGACATGACAGGCAACTGGAAAAACCGCTTCTCTAATTAGAAGGAAAATCATCTGGAGATGAATGCAAATTCTCTCAGAGTGGGAAAGAAGTCTTCAAAACTATACATGAGCTTATGTTTGCAAGAAAATAGTCCTCTTACCCTGAGCAATGAAGTTCCTCTCAAACTTCTGCAGAAATTCCAAGTAAAGAAGATCATCTGAGGTTAGCGCTTCTTCTCCAACAACGGCTTTCATGGCTTGTACATCCTTACCGATAGCATAACATGCATACTAAAGAGAAAAAAATATTTAAAAAAACACAGGTAAGATTTTATAAATGTTAAAAGTAATCTGGGCTATAAATTAAGAGTATTTCTGTAGCTGTCTTTGTAAGAGACCACAAAAGGAATTTCACATTATTTACAAACACAATTCACATAAAGTTCATATGAAAGTACCAGATTTTGGGCGCCTGGGTGGCTCAGTGGGTTAAGCTGCTGCCTTCGGCTCAGGTCATGATCTCAGGGTCCTGGGATCGAGTCCCCCATCGGGCTCTCTGCTCAGCAGGGAGCCTGCTTCCCTTCCTCTCTCTCTGCCTGCCTCTCTGCCTACTTGTGATCTCTGTCTGTCAAATAAATAAATAAAAATCTTTAAAAAAAAAAAGAAAGTACCAGATTTTATGAAGTAGTCTCACTGAGAAAGAAGTCTTCAGGTATGCAGTCCACAGATGCTACTAACACTCTAAAAAATACACTTCCTCAGTATGTCAATGAGCTTACTTAAAGAGCATTTGAAAGTCAGAACTCATACCACAGAGAAATCCATCTCAAAGTTCAAGAAAAATATTTGTGGTATGAGTAGGTTTACCATTTTTACTTTAAGGTCAAAGGTATTTTTTTCTTTCTTTGCGATTGGTGTACAATCTCATACAACTACAGAAACCAAGGATTATGGGGCACCTGGGTGGCTCAGTCGGTTAAGTACCTGCCTTAGGCTCAGGTCATGACCCCAAGGTCCTGGGACCAAGCCCTGCATTAAGCCCCACATCAGGCTCCCTGCTCATTGGGGAGCCTGCTTTTCCCTTTCCCTTTCTACCCTGCTGCTCATGCTCTCTGGCTCTCTCTGTCAAATAAAAAACAGTAACTACAGAATCCAAAGATTCCAAAGAATAAATAAAGCTGTATCTCTTAGTGTTCTGATGATTGTTTAATTTCTTAAATAAGAAATTAGAGTATCTTTTTAGGAATATTCTGTACTTATTATTATGGTTATTAATAAAAACCTAAAATGGCCTTATGGCTTGTTTTTAATTTAGAAATTATCTTATATAGCATTAGATGTGGGTTTCAAGCAAAGGATTTTAATCTTGAGTATCCACAACTATCCTCTGAAAAAAAGGAAGACTGTTTGGTTCTAATGAATGATTGTATCTTCCACATGTAACCTATACTAAAATTCTACTTATATGGGGGATAAGTACAGTGATATGGGAGAAAGATAAGAGGTGTAAGACAGCAGAAAGAATGGACTAAGAAAGGTATTCATTTCCTCAAGAGGATATACATACCAGCTGGTTAGATACATCGGCATGATCCTTTCTGGTCATACCTTCTCCAATGGCAGACTTCATTAACCGCGATAATGAGGGCAGCACATTAATAGGCGGGTAAATCTTGAATAGAACATGAGAGAAAAAATACATTTAAATATAAAATTCAAGATTTATCAGTAGTAAAGAAGCATTTTGAAACTCATTATTATCCCTTAAATTACAGAAAACTTCTATTTATCTCCTAGTTCTAGTATCTTCTCCTAGTTAGAAAATGAAGTGAGACTTTATGGCATTTCTTTTGAGAATCAAATTCAGAAAGTGAAGTCCACAAAAACCAGTACAAGGTGATACTGAAAAACTAGATTTTCAACATTTGCTGACAGTATCAAATCTAAATAGCCTCTGAGCTCTGACTCATATAATCACATACCAAATAAAAAGATTAACAGTAATTTCACCTAAACACTGATATTAGAAGCTGGAATCTGTTATAGAACCATCAACCTTTTTTTGATTATTCAGTCATTAAGAAACGGTATCTGTCATTTAACAAGATGGATGGGCCCTGAGGGGATTGATTATGCCAAGTGACATAAATCAGACAGAAACAGATAAGTACTATTATGATCTCACTTCTATGTCGAACCTAAAAAAACAAACAAAAAAAAAAACCATGAGCTTATGGATAGAGTAGAATGGTGGCTGCCAGAGATGGAGGCTGGGCGAAATGGGTGAAGGGGGTCAAAATGTACAAACCTCCAGTTACAAAATGAATTAAGTCATAAAGATATAATCCAGAGCATTGTGACTAGAGTATGTATAATACTGTACTGCATATTTGAAAGTGGCTAGGTGACTGGATTTAAAAGTTATCATAAGGAAAAAGTATTTCATAATTATATGTATTGATGGATGTTAACTGGATTTAATGGTGACCATTTTGCAATATATCAGTGTAAAATCATTACTTTGTACTTAAAGCCAATATAATGTACTATTAATATATATCAGTAAAGAAAAAAATAGAAAAAACATTTCTGTACTAATAATAAGATTGGTAATTATAGAATAGAATACCCCCAAAATTCTTTGAGACCACTGGCTCCATTTTAAGGCACAAAAAAGAAAAGTGGATACTTAAATCTTAATACTGGCACTCTTACCCACAATAGGATCTTGGTATACAAAAATGACAACTATATAACCATATGGAAAATAACTTGATATTTTCTAACAAAATAATTCCTAAAAGCAAAGTCAAAGTCACTAATCACTAAAGAGTAACTGAAGAGTAGATTTCTAAGCTTTGCAGCATTGCTTAAATGTCAAATACCTGTCTATTGTGCAGCTGTCTGTCCACGTAGATCTGCCCCTCTGTAATATATCCAGTCAAGTCAGGGATGGGGTGAGTGATATCTACCAGAGGAAGACATCTGAGTTAAAGGATCCATATCATATAAACGAATCACAGGAAGCCAGTGTATGTTACATACAGCATTATATAAAACAGTGCTCTTTAAAGTCATTTTGTGATGACAGAAAAGTTCCGTATCTGTGCTGGTAGCCACCAGCCACATGTCGCTACTTAGTATTTGAAATGTGGCTACTGGAAGTGAAAAACTTAATTTCAAATTTTATCTAATTTTAATGAACTCTGGAATTTAAACAGCCAAATGTAGCTAGCGACTATCATACTGGATGGTTTTAGTTACTGAGTTGCAGCACAGTTAGATATCTATTGGCACATAAAGTAAATTAGCTGCATTTAGGAAAAGTACCATTGTCTCCTAGTTATTTCCCCCCAAAATATAAATAAAACTACAAAAATTCCCTGGCAGAGGTTTGCCAATTTAACATATACTGAGAAAACATTCTTAGTTTATAAGCTATTCAGATGGATATAAACCATTTCAACATGGGAAGTACAGGAATGTTGGATAAGCAAAACACCATTATGTGGGCAGCACCAAGAAAGTTCTACAAAGCAAGACGTTTCTAAGTTAGTTGAATTACATAAAATAATCTTACACGTACTTTTTTGGAATAATCATTTTCAAGTCAGAGACAGTACAGTATGAATTATGAATTCAGACTGCCTGGGTTCTAAAACTATCACTTCTTAACCTCAATAGATTACTTTACCTCCCTGTGCCTCAGAGTAGAGCACTCACTTCAAAGCTGCTATGAGGATCAAATGAGGTAATATTTATAAAGTATTAAAAACAGCGCTCAATTATAGTGAGTTATTACTCTGAAAATACCTTGCAAAAACTGCTTTTTAAACACTGAGACAAGAACAAAAAAGCAGTCACAGAAGAAGACTACTGACTTGTTTCACTCCTGAGCATAAACTCAAACAGGTACTGCACTGTGTGTAAAACGGAAGTCGGAAGTAAAACGGAGTCATCTTTTAACGGGCCTCTGGTGATCATTCTGTCCTGAAAGTCTTGTGGCATTTACTATTTGTGCTCTTCATCTGACACTTAAGCTACCTTAACTTATTGGTGCATGTACATAAAAAATACCCAAATCAATCCAAAAGATCAAGTAACTTACATTAGAGAATGAATTAAATAAAAAAGAATTTCCTTATATCTAGATCAGTGTCCCACAAATAGTAGACACTCAATAGTAACCTAACAAATGAAAACTGAAAATTCTAATTACAAAGGAAATTGTTTTTCTTCTACAAAAGGATGATTAGTATGGGCAGTTTACAAATGAAAAATTTCATTTAGATACAAATCACCTAGTTAAGGTAAACTCTTAAAGGATAAACCCTCAAAAGAATTTCAGCTCTAAAACAAATGAACATGGGGGAAAAGGCAAACCAAGAAACAGACTCTTTTTTTTTCTAAAGATTTTATTTATTTGACAGAGATCACAAGTGGGCAGACAGGCAAGCAGAGAGAGAGAGGAGGAAGCAGGCTCCCTGCAGAGCAGAGAGCCCGATGTGGGACTCAATCCCAGGACCCCGAGATCATGACCTGAGCCGAAGGCAGAGGCTCAACCGACTGAGCCACCCAGGTGCCCCAAGAAACAGACTCTTAGTTACAGAGAAGAAACTGAGGGTTGCTGGAGAGAAGGTGGGTTGGGGGATGGGAAAACAGGTGATGGTGATGAAGGAGGGCACTTGTGATGAGCACCAGGTATTGTATGTAAGTGATAAATCACTAAATTCTGCACCTGAAACTAATACTACAGTGTATGTTAATTAGCTGGAATTTAAGTAAAAACTTGGAAAAAAAATTTCAACTCAAAAAGGTAGATGTTCTCAGAATCAAGTCCTTAAAATGTTTATGTCTGCTATAATCCAAAGACCAAAAACTTACCATCATTAGGCATAGTGAGAATAGGGATTTGAGTAATTGAGCCATTTCTACCTTCTACTCGACCAGCGCGTTCATATATTGTGGCTAAATCTGTATACATGTAACCTGGGAAACCTCGCCGACCAGGCACCTCCTCCCTGGCTGCTGAAACCTGACGGTAAGTCAAGAAGGAGAATGTCACATACCTGAATATGAAAAGTAAAGCTTAGAACACATTAGCTTGAACATACCCAATTGCAAAGTTGGAAGTATCATCTTTCACTTTTAAATACTGTCTCTGGAAGATGATTTAAAAATCTAGCAACAAAACTTCAGATTATTCTGCAACAAAAATGTTGACAATTGGGGACCGAAAGTGTTTTGCTACAATCTTATCACCATAATGCAAATCTTTAATTAGCTTGCTAGGAAAAAAAAAAATCTGCTTGGAATTTTATAAATCAAAGGAAGTTATTTTAAAACTAAGAGAACATTTTTAGTTCACAAGATCTATGTCATGCCATGGATCTTGCAATATTTATGTAAGCTAATGTTAAAAAGGTCAAAAGGGGAGGAAATACATCCCAGGAATCATTTGATGCAGTTTACATATTTAATTTAATCCTCACAACAATCCTATGAGGATTGTTGTTAACCCCAATTCATAATTAGGATCAAGGGTCAGTTAAATAATTTCCCAAGATCACAGAGCCAGGAGCCCATTCATTGCACAAAATAAGAATAAATAGTCTTTCTCTTGGAGACATGCACATTGTAATATAGCTGTGTATATTAATCAATAACCACCAAGAACCCTAAAGCACTGAGCCCAACTTTTAGGTGCTACTCTGGCACCTCCAAAAGAGTATCCTATAGCAGTGTTATTCAAAGTGTGGTCTGCAGACCAGCTTTTATTAATGGATAATGAGATAACACAGAAAGTAGGATAAGCATTTAAAAACTCTAATGGCGATCTGAAAGAGTCGTTGGATCTAGTGGGGGAAAAAAAAAAAAGAAATCCCAGGGTTGTAAGTTATGTATCGTCTTTAAAATATTTTCTAATAACTCATTTTAATTGTACTTTAGAAAATTACTGGTCTGTGACAGACGGAAAGAAAAATGCTTCCCTGAAAAACCACTGCAGCAGAGTGAGATACAGTGATGGATCTCAGGGATTTTTAAGAAGCCAGATATTTATTATAGCATGTCTCTTCAGAAGCTTTTTTATTCCCTTTTACATGTTTTTTAAACAGTAACTTACTCAAAATTTCAATAACTTGTATTAGAATGAACACCCAAACTTCTGGGTGATACCTGTTAGAACCTTAACACTGTTCCTAAATAAACACCATGTTTTCTGAAGGAAAAAGTTCTAAAAAGGGTGGTGTCAAGAGTATGCTCTTCATATATTTAAATATTAATATTATTAAAAATGAAATTCTGAAAAGGGTTAAAAATTGACAATCTGGACAAAACATCCTGGGGGACAGAAAAAAGTTGTGTTTTCCTTTTCGATTAATTAAGGTATTCTACTAATACGTGAGAGATGAAGCTTAAAAAAACACGATTAAAGAAAAATGAAAACTTGTAAAGACAAGATAACTGAAAAGTAACCCATTTTGAAAAAAAAGTTACCTCTCGAAGGGCTTCAGCATAAGAACTCATATCTGTTAGGATAACCAGTACATGTTTCTCACACTGATAGGCCAGAAATTCGGCTGTAGTAAGAGCCAAGCGAGGAGTGATAATTCGCTCAATACTGAAATGGAATATTAAGTCCTTTGTTACTCCAATAAAAAGGCAAAAACATAAATATATAAATATAAATTAAAATATATAAATATATTTTATATTTATATTTTATATTAAAATATATTTTATATAAATATATAAAAATAAAAAGACAAAACAACATGATGCTGGAAATTAGAGTCCCCCTTCAAAAGTTTTAAATAAACTGAGAAAATTTATTTAAGTTTTAAGTAACTAAATAAATTTAATTTAAAAAATAAAAAAGCAATTATTACTTTAGTCATTTTTTTTTTCAGAATAAGAACTACTTAATGCTACAAAGTTAGATTATTTTAGAAATGGCCCCATACATTTTCAGAACTATATTCCTCTCAAAATTGAGAGAGAAACAAGGAGGGAGGGAAGAAACAGGGGAGTGCCTAGATTTCTCAGGTAAGAGGAAAAGATCATTAAATATGGTCTGGGTCCCAGGTAATTTACATGTATTATCTCACTTAAAATGCACAACAACAGTATGAGACAAGTATTACTTATATTTCCTCAAAGAGAAAACTAAAATTCAGAGCCTATGTGATTTGGCCAAAGCCAAGTAACCAAGAAATAGAGCCGAATTTAATTAACCACAGCTCTCCCACTCCTAGCCCCATGTTCCTTTCATTGTCATATTTCACTTCCCTTGTCTTAGGTAACATTTTTGATCTGAAGCCTGAGTGAACAGAAAGAAACAGCTCTATTTACTCACGTTGGGTCATTAGCCAAGTTCAAAAAGAGGCAGACATTGTCCATTGAGCCATTTTCTTCAAAGTCAGATTTGAAGAACCGGGCAGTTTCCATGTTTACCTAAATAGCAATGACTTCATCAGTGCTAGGAGAAGAAAAATTCTCAGTATTTCTGATGAAGGCTAATCTATGGATCTACACTGTTCCCTCTTTTGAAGTTTCAAGTACCCACAAAATTTCACAAAAGCCAACAGAGTAAACAAACCGCTTTGGGCATAAAGAAAATTACTCTTAAATTTTGCAGTCAACCTGCAATTGTACTACTGGATATTTACCCCAACGATACAGATGTAGTGAAAAGAAGGGCCATCTGTACCCCAATGTTCATAGCAGCAAAAGCCACAGTCACCAAACTGTGGGAAGAACCAAGATGCCCTTCAACAGACGAATGGATAAGGAAGATGTGGTCCATACACACTATGGAGTATTATGCCTCCATCAGAAAGGATGAATACCCAACTTTTGTAGCAACATGGATGGGACTGGAAGAGATTATGCTGAGTAAAATAAGTCAAGCAGAGAGAGTCAATTATCATATGGTTTCACTTATTTGTGGAGCATAAGAAATAACACGGAGAACATGGGGAGATGGAGAGAAGAAGGGAGTTGGGGGAAACTGGAGGGGGAGATGAACCATGAGAGACTGTGGACTCTGAAAAACAATCTGAGGGTTTTGGAGGGATGGTGGGAGGCTGAGTGAGCCTGGTGGTGGCTATTATGGGAGGGCACATACTGCATGGAGCACGGGGTGTGGTGCATAAACAATGAATTCTGGAACACTGAAAAGAAATTAAAAAAAGAAATAAAAATTAAAAAAAAAATTGCAGTCAAATGTTAAATTTTAATCCAGAGTTTATCCAAAATGCCAAGTTGCAACTTCTCTGCCTAGAAATAAATCCAATGATGTATGTGTGGTTTTCTACATTGTTCTAATAAAATAAATAATCTTATAATGTCATACCAAAACAGAAAAAAATTATACTTACACCCATAGCAGCAAATACAATTGCAAAATTTTCCTCACTGTAGTCTACTACATCTTTGGATTTCTTTACCAAACCAGCCTGGCGACAGATTTGTGCTGCAATCTGATGACAAGTACAAGAGAACTAAGTTGAAATTTAAAATAACACTTCTACAACAAATAACTTTTATCCTAAACTTTTTGGAATTGCAATTATAATGAATGAAATTATGTTCTAAAGGATTTACCCAAAAAAGCTACTTTTACTTTTTGTAAAGATTTGTAAGAGTAAGCAAGAACACAGACATCAGGCATAGATTAAGCTTCAATGTAGCTGGATTATATAAACGGTAACATTGAAAATTGCTGAAATGGGTATTGGGTACAAGTGAGTATTGTTAAAAATCTTTTATCTGGCTTCTTATTAACAGTGAAGCATTTAGAAATTCTCCCTTGTTAAATTTCACACCAAACAGATCCTAGCTCTCACCTCATTGTGTGGTAAGCCAGCAGCAGAGAAGATAGGAATTTTCTGCCCCCGAGCAATACTGTTCATGCCATCTATGGCCGAAATGCCAGTCTGAATCATCTCCTCTGGATAGATTCGACACTGAGGATTGATTGGCTGGCCTAATATATTTCCAAAAGAGAAAATTTTAAGACATTAAGACTAAAACATATAAGCCATTTCTTTCCTCTCTTAAAAAAAATCAGCTACTTTTTAAAATCTGAAACTATTTAAGAAATCTTCCCATTAGTCTCTTGTAGACTCACAAACTATATAGTAGCAGAACAAGTTCCTAAAGAAAAAAAGGTACAGTAAATAAGAAAAAAAATCCTAATTTAGAAGCCACTTATATTTCAAAGCAATGTTCATTTCAGATATGCCATAGTGACATTTTATAATACCTTAAAATATTTTACATAAAATTTTAAGATGACTTCTAAAAAACATAAATTTATTAAATAAAGCAATTAATAGGGACCACATTGGTTATCTACTTAAACTGTCACAAAAATCACTCTCTATTTGACAAAGATATAAAACAGAGGCTATTTTCTTCAAAACACAGAAACCCATTTATTATCTTACCCATGATGTCAAGAAAGTCTTCAGCCAGTACAACAGGACCTCTGTCGATGGGTTTGCCTGATCCATTAAAGACCCGACCTGTGAAACAGTAGCAAGACAGTACAGAGTGGACCATGACTCAAATAGGTAATTTTTAAGAAAGACTCCATGGAAATATGTTTAAAAGAAAACAGATCTCTGCTCAGAATACATAACAACATCCATTTACCAAGCATATCCTCGGACACGGGTGTTCGGAGAATATCCCCAGTAAACTCACAGGATGTTTTCTTGGCATCTATACCCGATGTCCCTTCAAATACCTAGTGAGAAAGAGAAGTAATCAGAAGGGCAAAAGGAATTTAAATTGTTAAGTACTTAAGTATTATTTCTGTCCGTTCAACAGCTCATATAAAGTAAAATACATATATACAAACTATTTTCAATGTAACGAAGAAAAGTCCACAGTGATGAACCAAACTGCCAACCTCTAGACCAAGGATCATGACTCTAGTCCAACTCCATCAAGCTAAGAATGTTTTTTACATTTTTAAAGGGTTTAAGAAAAAAAGAAAGGAAGAAAAATATGCATTAGAGACCTTAGGTGGTCCCATAAAGCCTAAAAAATTTATTATCTAGCCCTTTCAGAAATCTTGCTGACCCTTGCTCTAGATTACTTTTTAGGGAAACATGTAATTTGAGAAAACTGGCATTTCCCATAATTGGTAACATTAAAAACTAGGTATTATAAGAGATGATTTAAAAAAAATAGGCTCAGATAACTGCTTTGGTTTTATCCCGTAAGTTATAAATTTTGCCTTTCATCTCTCTTCTTCCATGTGATTATCTGCTTTGTTTAAAAAAAAAAAAAAAAGTTTACCAATGGCAGTGGAGCTACTGGACTAGGATAGACATAGGTGGCTATCAATTGGCAAGACAACAAGAAAAAATAATTTTTTCTTCCCACAGTCAGTAATAATCTCTAAAAATAGACTTACTCAATGATCTCTAGAAAAGGCAAGAGGTGTTCCTTATGTTTTTGTTCAACTGGCCAGATTTGGAAAGTGATGCTTACCTGAACCACTGCTTTGGAACCACTAACTTCTAGAACTTGCCCACTTCTCTTGGTGCCATCTGGTAATGTCAAGTGGACAATCTCAGCATATCTGGGAAACTATACCAGATAAAATAAAGGGTCAATAACCAATATTTAAAAGCTCCCCAAATTACTCTATACGCTCTATCTCTATCAAAGCCTGTATACAGGTAAAATCTCCCCACCTCTCTAAACCACACAGGTAGATACTGAGAGTCTGTAACATCCTCAGGTAGTTTACAACCTTAAAACACTTACACTGGCACATATAATTTGGTAAACACAGCATAAGGTAGAGAGAAAGGTCTTAAATCCATAAAACAGCAGCAATTAGTTTTTTCTCCTGTGTATAGGTTTTAAACTTTGAGACTAAAGAAAGGCGCAAAACTTACAATAACCACATTCCCATCACTCAGAACTGATGTTTGCTTCTGGGCTGTGTGTGTACTCACCTGTATGCTTTGTGGGGACGGGGATAAAATGCCAATCGAAAATACAATAATCACTATTATAATAAGATAAATGTGTCCTCAAACTCTCCTAACCAAATACATATTCCTCTTTCACTTTTAATAATTGAAAATGCAGTTTCCAAAAATAGATTTTAGTTATTTTACATAAATGACAACATACTAAATATATTATCCTGCAACTTTTCATTTTCTTCACTTGACCTTATGTTTTAGATCCATTTTGGTATATTTACCTCACTTTATCAACATAATCTATTGAAAAGCACATCACTACTTTGAGTGATGTGAAGGAAAACATCTCTCAATTAAAATATGGTGCACCCCTGATTTTAAAATTCTTGATTATGGAGATGGTAACATGAATAAATGGGCATCTTAGAATCAATGTTAAAATAAAACAAATGTAGTTAAAAATGACACATTTTATGTGTCAATGGAGTTCAAGGCTATTCCAAATTTATACTATTACAAACATGCTACAAGAGCATTCTTCCATGCAGCTCCCTCAGGCCAAGTGTGTTTTCCCTAAGGTAACCAAGTGATGGGCTACATACAGGCTGTGCCCATTCCGTAAATTTTCAAGTTACTCTGAAAAGGAACTGTATTAATTTACAATCTCCCTAGCAGTATACAAAATCATCATTTCCTACAACTATGTCAATCTTACATTACTGAACTTTAATTTTTGCCATTTTGATAAAGAAAAAATTAGCATCTTTTCAACTTGTATTTTCCCAGTATTAAACAGCTTTTCATGTTCACTGACAATTCAGACTTTATTACCTATTATTGGGTTATATCTCTTCTTTATATTCCCTATATTTCTTCCATTTTTTAAATGGATCTGCTTTTTCTTTAATGTGAGGGAGCTTTACAGATTCTGGACATCAACCCTTTCATAAATATTGACTTCCACTTTGTTATCGTGCCCTTTATTTTTTATCTTATCATACAGAAGTTTCAAAACTTTTTAAGTACTAAAACGACTTGTCCTCCTTTATGATTTGTGCCTTTTGTATCTTGTTTAGGAAACCCTTTTAATTTAAATTTATACAAAATGGCTTTTGATTTTGTCTTCTAAAAGGCTCTTCAGGTTTAGGCCTTTAATTCAATTGGCTTTGTCTGTGGTATGCAATTTTACTTTTCTCATTTTCATTCTTTTTCATATAGAAAACCAATTACCCCAATAATATTTACTAAGCAGCACAACATGTTCCCTATTGACCTGTAATGATGCTTTTATCATTGACCCAAGTCAAATACCCAGCGTGATAAGAACTGGTTTCAGAGTGCTTAATTTTGCTCCACTGATACAACTGCTTATGCCTGCGCCCAGTCTTTAATCTTTTTTTTTTTTTTTTAAGATTTTATTTATTTATTTGACAAACAGAGATCACAACTAGGCAGAGAGGCAGGCAGAGAAAAAGAGGAGGAAGCAGGGTCCCTGCAGAGCAGAGAGCCCGGTGTGGGGCTCGATCCCAGGACTCTGGGATCATGACCTGAGCCGACGGCAGAGGCTTTAACCCCCTGAGCCACCCAGGCACCCCACATCAAATCATCTTTGTATTACTGGGATAAATTCTACTTTGTCATAGTTCTATTATTTTTTTACATAATTATTTTTGCTAATTTCCAATATATGAGTATATTTTTATTAAGAATTTTGGAATCTGTGCTTTTAAGTGAGGATAATTATCTTTTTTCTTTTCTAGTATTACCCTTTGTCTGCTTTGGAAATTAAAAATATGCCAATTTCAGGGATGCCTGGGTGCTTTGGTTGGTTAAGTGTCTGCCTCCGGCTCAGGTCATGATCCCAGGGTCCTGGGATCGAGTCCCACATCAGGCTCCTTGCTCAGCAGGGAGCCCACTTCTTCCTCTGCCTGCCCTGTCTCTTTCTGACAAATAAATAAAATCTGAAAAAAAAAAAAAAAAAAAAGCCAATTTCATAACATGACTTGAGTAGCAGTCTCCATCTCTATTCTGACAAAATTTGTGTAAGACTATCTGTTCCTTGACCCTTTAAATTAAAAAGCCACTATAAATCTGGGGTTATAAAACCATTCCTACACCTACCTATCATTTATTTACCAGTTTTTCCTCAGCTGGCGCTCTACCCCAAGCAAACATTCAATGAAACTTTTTGAACACTCTTAAAGTTACTTCCTCAAAGATGTCTTCTCAAGTCTTTCTCCTTACTCTCATAGCACCCCACACTTAACCTTCATAGCACTTACTAATTAGATATGTTTATCTGCATTATATTTGCTTCTCCCCTACATGATGCTCCACTGGGGGAGGACTCATTGTTCACCATCATATCTTCTGTTCTGAGCTCAGTGTTTAACATAACTGAAACCTGAATATTTTGGGGGCACCTAGGTGTCTCAAGTCAGCTAAACAATGACTTCAGCTTAGGTCATCTCAGGGTCCTGGAACTGAGCCATGTGTTGGGCTCTGCTTGTCCCTCTTCCAGTGCCCCTCCCTCTGCTCATGCTCTCATGCTCTCTCTCCCTCTTCTCTCTCAAATAAATAAAATCTTAAAAGAAAAAAGAAAGGCAAATATTTTTGTTTTCAGTAACATTTACTAACAAAAAGATTTCATGTTTTTAAAATGTAAGCCAAAAATGTTATCTAATAAGGACTACAGAAAAAAAAAAAAAAAAACTTCCTATCTTTTCCTCAAAAATAAAAGTGCAGGCTCCACTCTTTCACAAAACATTAATGGGTACTAACCTAAACTTTGTGCAAACTGAGTACACGATATTGAGACTTTGAATCAAATTGCAGACTACTAGTATGAGAGTGTGGCCCAGAGGTAAATTTGTTATGTTTAATCCTGAGGTTAATTTGTATAGATACCTTGTCATGCATAAAAATATAATCTTAGTGATAAAACTGAAGAAACAATGCATTTTGCCCTTTCTTTTATGAAATGTTTTTCAATTTCTTTTCTGCTTCTAGAGGGGTCACATGCCAAACATATTTCCATCATTACTTCTCTCAACAAACAATAATTGTGTGCCTTTCGCCCAAACTACCCCAACATCAACCAGTACATAATTACTGTTCTAGAGAGCATATTATATCAATTATTTTCTCTGAAGTATTTTGATCATAAAGCTCAGGTAGGAGGCTTTCTGTAGGGTATTCAATTATGGTCTATATTCTACGTCACTTTTTCTATGATAACAGTCTTAGTGTTTATAATTCTTATGTACAGGTGTGGCAAAAAAAAAAAAAAAAGATATAACTCCACATCCTTACAACAAACTAAGTAAAAACTATTCTTTGCTTTAGGGCTTTAATCACTGTTGAGATAATCTATTCTTGTTTGCTACCTGAATACCAGTATCAGGCCCTCAAAGATAAAAGTTAACTTTGTTTATTCACTCAAAGATCTTAAAATTTAGCAAAAAAAGGACAAAGACTATTAACAAATAGTTATAACACATGGCAGTCTATGACAAGAACCAGAAGCTACCAGAGCTATACAATAACCTATAGGTTATAAAACACACACACTCATATATTATTATTGTTTATCCTCAGTAAACCTATGAGGTAGGATTGACCCCCCCCCCCAAAAAAAGAATTCTACAGATGATGTAGCTTAACAGAATCCATATTAGATCCACCAATGGAATCCAGTCTTCTGACTTTTGACTTAAAAACTCATCTCCTATGTAGTACTGATATTCAGACCAAAAAGTGGGTTAAAAAATCACAACATAAAATTTAAAGTGTACTGAACAGGACCATGTTTTTACATAAATGGTTAAATGATTATCACAGTGGTATTACCTTAACATGATCTAAGATCACTAGTGGACCATTGACTCCTGATACTGTCTTGTACGCTAGAAAGAAAAGAATCAGCTTTAGTCAGTCAGACAGGACAACAACCCACAATTACCTCTACAATATTATCAAAAACTCCTCTCTCTATGGCACTTATTATAATATGGAGCACTCAAACAGAAAATTTTTTAATTGAATTTATAAAATATACCTGTGCCTGTACAACTTTTCATAATCCACCTTCATCCAACCAAAACCATTTTGCATTCTTACTGTAAGTCACTTTAAGGACCCAGAATACAAAAACAAAGAAGGCACAGAGGAGCAGAGTTCTTTCAAGAGTTCCCAGTTTTATATGGAGAAGGGGGAAGAATTAAGGGCTATAACAGAGGTGTATAGAGGGTTTGTGGGAGCAGAGGAAAAACCTAGGTAAGGAGTTCTTACCTAGAAAAGGAAATGCTTTAAAGAAGAGGAGGCACTTAGCAAAGTAGATAAAGGAAAGTCTCAACAACTTTAAGCACAAGTGACAAAATTCAAAGGAAATCTGAGAAAATGTCATCTGTGAGGTAAAAACCATAATTAAATGATGTCATAAAAACTACAGGGAAAAGAGCTTTAGGAAGAGGGGAGCGGCTAATGGAATGAAAGGCCAGAGGTCAAATATGATCCTTAAACAAACAAGCAAAAAAAGTCAAATGTTACTGTCAGTTTAGAGGCTTCTATTTTCTACTGCAAGTTATTTTCTAGGATTAAACTACTAGTCTATAGAGCATGACTCAAATCCTTCATTTTAGAAAGGAGGTAGCTATCCTGCAACCCTACCACACCTACAAACATGTCAAATGTAATGGTAATTAGTATAAAACAGAACATTCAGGAGACAGTAATTCTATGTCAGAATTAACTAAATGGAATGATCAGAACAATTGAAAAAAAATAAATGAAGAAAACTTACTACAAGGCATTGAATACGTTGTGAGAAACTGCCCACTGACTGAGAATTTTTTACTTGCTTGATTTCTTCTGAGGTCTTGGGACAGAAATTTCTGGCACAGATGTAGACTTCCAAGAATGAGGAAACCATTTAATATATCTAGTCTGTCCACTCAAGGGGCTTGGGAACTTAAAAGCAGGAAGCCAGTACCCTGGTACAAATGCCGAAAGCACTATTGGGGCACTTACTTTTCATTCATACTCATAGGACATTTAAACCTGATACTAATATTTGCCTGAATATCTACAATTGTAATAATCTCGTAAGAGGCTCCCAAATGACTTTTTTAACCTCAGATAATAAGAGGTAAGTCACAAATTAAAAAACTTAAGTTACCTGAATGGATGGTAATGTAAAACAATTAATCATTTGTTCCCTTTAAATTACAGAAAAACCTCACCCGTCACACTTATTTTTTATGAAAATCTTCCCCACTGTATGAAAATAAACTAATACTCTTAAAAATAATTTCTACCCCTAAAAAATTTATTGTTCTCATTTTTAGTGTTCAAACATTCAATTTTTTAATGACTTTCTAAAACTGCTACATAGAAATGCAGAGGGAGCTACATTTGAAACATGTTTTTCTTAGAAACCAATTTTTAAAAATATAGGAATAGTAGCTCAAAACCTTTACTTAAAACAGGGATAGGAGTAGGGTATGGGCTGGTGGGGTTGGGGGGAAGATCCAGTTTTGAGATTTAGAAGCAACTGTTTTGAATAAAATGTAACCAACAAAATCCTTCAGGTTCTGAAAATTTTTTCCACCATGATTTCACCTCCTTTAACTTTAACCTCTACAACAAACATGCTTCAGAATCTCATGTTTAAATTCAAGCTCATTTAAAATTAGGAAGTTTTGCCAGTCACAAGCATAAGCATGATGGAGAAAAAGAAACACTACTCACTGTTTTTGCTGGAAACAGTGAATCAAGCTGACTTCTATTAAGATTCTACTTCATCAAAAGCAGTCTCTAAATTTGCAACAATGTATATAGCCTTTTCATATAAAAAGCCTACAAATAACTATTCAAATTAACTGATTAATACCTACACCACCAATATAATTTAATAAGTACTTGTCAGGAATTCTCACTTAATCTCCGTAAAAGATCTACCAAGTTATAGAAGAGAAAAATGACACTCAGAACTCAAGTAAATTGCCCAAGGATCTGAACTTACAGTCTGGCTCCAAAGTCACTTGTTCTTTTAACTCTGTACTGCAGCTCAAATTCCAAAACAAACTGGTTGTTTTTTTGTGGTCTGGTACACTCTTGTAATTATTTGCAAGACTTACGTAGCTATACTATCTCAGAATAATTTCAGGAGGCTGCAACTTAGCTATGAAAAAGTAAGCTATTTTTACTATTTAATGCACTGGACAGTATTTTTCTTGTGTCTACATTTTGTCACTACTGCTGAACAATCTTTCTCTAATGGGAGTACAGCCACTGGAGGAGCTTTTAAGCAGAAAAGGGAGAATCTAATGAGATGCTTACTTCAGCAGTTTCCCCTCACTACAAAACACACACACACAAAAAAAGCAAGGAAACTACTTCGGATACAAATCAGAGCTTAAGGAACATGGATGATTTTTTTTTTTCTTAACTTACTTATTTGACAGACAGAGATCACAAGTAGGCAGAGAGGCAGACAGCGAGAGAGGGAAGCAGACTCCCCGCTGAGCAGAGATCCTGATGTGGGGCTCAATTCCAGGACCCTGGGATCATGATCTGAGCTGAAGGCAGAGGCCTAACCCACTGAGTCACCCAGGTGCCCCAGGAGCATGCATGATTTAAATTAAACTGACATATACAAACTGAACACTAACAATAACCCAAACCCAAACAGAAATATCACCAAACTACATTTGGAGAGTGCATTGTACTTACACAGAATATCTTCAGATAGGTTACCTCATTTCAGGCTCACAAAATGCTGGGAGGTAGGCAAGGCTTATATACCCACTCTACATTTAAAGAAACTAAGGCTCTGAGAAATTTGTTACTAAAAGGGAGGTGGGTTTTTTTGTTTTTCGTTTTGTTTTTTTTGTTTGTTTGGCTTCCCCCACCCCCCACCCCAATTCTAAGGTTGGCATTCTGACTTTATAGTATTTCTGAACTTAGTCTCCAATATAATTAAAAAATATAGATGACACAGTTCCTAACATTTAGATTACAAACAGGTACTAGAAGACAGTTTATATAGCAACTATAGCTCTTTTCCATAATAATAAAATGTTTTAAAAAATACAAGCAGAAAAAATGATATCAAACTCTATTTAACTCTAAACAGTATTTATCCAGCCTTCCTCACTATTATCATTAACGGCCCAAAGCAGAGAGAATAGCTTCAAGTAAAGCTGCCAAAGATATTATAGCTGCTCTTCTAAAGAAGTCAAAACCTTTTCACAAGTTATATAAACATTTGTTTACCAAAATAACGAACACTCTTCTTATGAAAATTTCCAAATGAATAAGTAGTTAAGTCTGCAGGTGATATTCAGAATTTCTGACAACATTGACACAAGTTACATTACATGGTGAGCACATTCTAAGACCAAAAAGTTACATCTTTGATTCTGAACTATCAAGCAGGCAATAAATATTTATGGAGTAATATTTCAAAACCAAAATCTACAAAGGTTTTTGTAGAAGCATATGTTCTGTAAGATGACATCCTCTTCCTCCTGCAGGATATAAGATTGTTCAACACTAGTAAGGCCACTTAATGATTGTGAAATTTTCAACGAGAAAATTGGACAGTCATTGCACAAGAGATCCAGTACTCTAGTCTCTACCTTATTAGCAAAACAAAAACCCCAGGCAATCATCTCCTATTGTGCAAGAACAGTAGAGATCCACACCCTGACAGGTGGACAAAAAGGGAGAGGTTCTAGAAAAAGTAGACCTATGATTCCTTTACTTGACTTTTTCATTGAGGCTACCTCTGCTTTATGAAATAAGGAACAAGGTTAGTTCTGATCTAAGGTCTCAAGAACAATGGAAATTATCTAATTCAAAATGTTCAGTATCTAAAAGTTCAGTATGTATTACTGAACTTTACTCAAAGTTTAAATAATTAAGTTTTCTTTCCTTGTGAATTTAGAGACTCAACCAAAGTGCTCAAGATTATTCTAAGGCTGTGCATCTCATTTCCCATTTCTTGTTAACAGATCCAATATCGTGAAGTTGTTTTAAAACAGGATCCAATTTATACAGTGGTACTGCCAATATTATTAGTCCCATTCCGTCATTCAAAAGCACACATTAAGTAACTACATTAATATACCACCTAAGACGGTATAAACAATCTTTAGAAAAATTAAGAGGTTAATCAGTATTTATTCAGAAGCAATTAAAACTGTTGGGCTAGGGGCGCCTGGGTGGCTCAGTGGGTTAAGCCGCTGCCTTCGGCTCAGGTCGTGATCTCGGAGTCCTGGGATCGAGCCCCGCATCAGGCTCTCTGCTCAGCGGGGAGCCTGCTTCCTCCTCTCTCTCTGCCTGCCTCTCTGCCTGCTTGTGATCTCTCTGTCAAATAAATAAATAAAATCTTTAAAAAAAAAAACAAAAAAACCGTTGGGCTAAAATAAAGAATGTGGCAATTTAAGAAAAGGATGATATTCAAATGTAGTTAGCTGTTAGCCTAAGTATGGAATCATTTATGCTATTCAGAATAACCCAGATACAGAAAAGCAACAAGTGTCCCAATTCCCTACTCTGATTCCAGCCACATTGAGAATCTACTAAACTATTAGAACAAGGTTTAAATGCAAGTTATAAAACAATTACAAGACACCTTCTATGTGTCAAGTACTGTGATAGGCAGTGAGGATACAAAAAAGGGTTCCTGAGGTTCAGTTTTAACCATTATATTGTAACAATTTTGTCAGGAGGAATCTCATCTGGAATTCTGCGTGTTTTTTTTTTTTTTTTTAAGATTTTATTTATTTATTTGACAGAGATCACAAGCAGGCAGAGAGGCAGGCAGAGAGAGAGGAGGAAGCCGGCTCCCCACTGAGCAGAGAGCCTGATGTAACGCGGGGCTCCATCCCAGGACTCCGAGATCATGACTGAGCCAAAGGCAGAAGCTCCAACCCACTGAGCCACCCAGGCACCCCTCATCTGGCATTCTTTAGCCACTGGCTAAACATACAAAGAATACTGAAAAAGCGTACTCATCTCCCTTAAGGGTTAACAATCATGGAGTACTCTTGAAACAATTTTATGATTTCTGTTGATACCCTTTGAACTGACACAGAATGAATAATTATATGGAAACTATTGCACCCCTATAATCTTTTCCTAGAAGCAGCATTAATATCTGTCTACCCAAAGAAAAGTAAAGCATGCAAATGCAGTTCATAAAAGAATATGAATTATTAGGTATAAATTTATTGTCAGAATCTATAGAATGCAACATCAGTTAATTTCTTGAAACATTCACTTCAGCTTATATAAACCTCCAGTAAGCATTCTCAGATAATTCAGATTAATCCCCACTGTAAAAAGCACATCTCAGCAAACCATGGAATCAACTGTGTTTTTCTTCTTCCTCATACTGCAGTGCTGTCATATGACCTAGTGACAGATCAGGATAGGATTAGTCAGACTGGAGGGCGGCTAGACTGAAACACTTCCATCTGAAATTCTTTTTAACCAATGAGCCACCCACAAACAAGCATTCTGGCAACTAACCAGTGCAAACATAGTCTCACCACCTGGGGAAACATCAGCTTCCCAAGTTTTAAAAAGAGTCATTTCCAAGGCTCATCCCAAATTCTGAAGGAAACCTGTGAAGAGCTCTGCTGCTGCACAACTGTACTGGTTAGTAATAAAAAAAACAATTATTTTGGAACTACTGGGTAGTCCACTTAAAACCGCATTTATTAAGGCAGGTTTGTTTGTTTGTTTTTTAAATAATCACAGCACTTAAACACACATATGATATATTCTGCACATACTATATAAATATGGGGGCGCCTGGGTGGCTCAGTGGGTTAAGCCTCTGCCTTTGGCTTAGGTCATGATGTCGGGTCCTGGGATGAGCCTCGCATCCAGCTCTCTGCTCAGCAGGGAGCCTGCATCCCTGCCCCTTCTCTGCCTAGCTCTCTGCCTACTTGTGATCTGTCTGTCAAATAAATAAATATTTTTAAAAATACTATATAATATGGCCAAAGCTGCTTGGCTTCCCCAAGATAGCCTTGCACTTAATTGTGTTAGGTTTAACTTGTCAGTAAATGAAGAGACAATGGTTTAAAAAAAAAAAAAAAAAAAAAAAAAGGAGGACCTACGAGAATTAAAAGGAATTTCAGAGGCGCCTGCTGGCTGAAGTCAGTTGAGCAGGTGACTCTTGATCTCAGGGTCCTGAGTTCAAACTCAGTGTTGGGCTCCATGCTGGGCGTGGAGCCTACTTAAAAAAAAAAAAAAAAAAAAAAAAAAGAAACAGAATTTTAGTTTCTGTTCTGCCAATAATTGTTTAAAATCTGGCAAGTCCTGTCCCTCCCAGAACCTTAGGCTTCCTACTGTAAAATGACAGGGTTAGACTAGATGACCTAGAGGGTACTTTTCGGCTGTAGCATCTCTGACACCAATGTGTCCTCCTGTGGAGCAGCCCCTCCACAGAACATCTCCCTCTGGCTGCGGGCCTGACCTTCATCAA
This sequence comes from Lutra lutra, assembly GCF_902655055.1. Taxonomy (NCBI): domain Eukaryota; kingdom Metazoa; phylum Chordata; class Mammalia; order Carnivora; family Mustelidae; genus Lutra; species Lutra lutra. The sequence continues at coordinate 42,921,638 of NC_062279.1, read as the reverse complement.
CGAAGGGCCAGACCACGTCAGCGATGGCACTTAGTCTCCCTCGGACGAACTCCTGACCAGCCCTGAAGATCTACACTGGCGGGAAGCGATGGGAAGGGGCGTTCCCTCGACCCCTACACATCCAGCTGAGGTCAGGGGATGATTAAGATTGAAGTGACAAGAAGCTGCCTTTCTTTAGAGACAAGAAACAAGAGCCCGAGGGTGCTCCACTCAAGGAAGTTGGAGAGGGCGGGTCAATAGCCAGGAGCCCACCAACCCCAGGAAAAAGTTCTCGTCGATGCTCCTGCCCTCCGCCCACCTATATTACGAAAATATCTGGTACACTCAAGTCTCCTTCTAGAGACAGACTAATGAGTCAGAACAGGTAGGATGAGAAAGGAAAAATAAATCCCCCCTCCCCCGCTAAGCAGGTGAATGGAACAAGAGGCTGAGCTAAGGAGCAAGACAGGATTCGTCTTTTTCTCTGATACTCACTGAGGCGAGGCTGGGAAAGGTAGTTCCGGCTAACTGCCAGCGCTTGCTCCCGAGATCCCACCACAGGCCCACTGGTGGGCACGGGTAGCTCGGGTGCGGCCCCGTTCACGATCCCCCGCATCGTCCGCAGCGCCATCTTGTCTCCGTCCCGACTGGCTCCGCAGCCGCCCAGCGCAGGCGCAGATATAGCAGAGGCAGCCTGCGCTCCCGGCTCCGCCCACGCCCGCTGCGGAGCGCCGGCCTCGCCCCGCCCCCTTCGCAGCGTACCTCCCTCAGCCTCGTGACTCGAGTTCCGCGTGGGCGGGGCTAAGCCTGCGCACTGGCCAGAGGAGCTGACCAGCGTGCTGCGAGGGAGGGCCCTGGGCCAGGGACAGAAGAAAAGCATTGAGAGGGTCCCAGATAGAAAAAAAGGCGCGACTTAAGAAAGAAAGAGAAGAAACAAGGAAAAACGGACGGGCATGAAGGGAGGGAGAGGGAAGAAAGGCAAGCACGTACAAGAAAAGGTCAAATGGTGTCCATTTTCATGACACTGAAAGTGCTGAAAAACCACTTTGAAAAACAAAAAAACGTTAAACCTATTCTAGTGATTAACATAGGGTAGTATGTGCTATCATTTCTTGCACTTTACTGTCTTCCTATCCAATTTATTCACTGATATATCCATTCAAAAAACATATAGTGGACCATTTAGGACTGTGTGAAACACAAAGTGTAATATCTTTCAATATTATTTTAAAGAGAGAAGTCATACAAAAATGACTAGGTGGTTGTAGGAGGTGACAGTTCAGGCGTAGGGCCTGAGTGATTGAATTGATTGTGGTGCTGTTTATAGGTACAGCATAGAGAAAGAAGCAAAAAACCTCGCCAGTGGTGGTGGAGAAAAAGAGAAAAGCTAATTGGGGATGTGTTAAGTTTCCAGAAATCTCATTCTGAATGAGATTTCTAATGAATTATAAAGGTCAGTGCCTCACAAGAAGGTATCTAGACTAAACCGAGATCAAAATTTCTGACTTATCACCAGGTACCTAACAAGGAAATAAAATATGTAGGTCAGAGCATGTGTGTACTGTGGGGAGATGCTAAAGATCATCTCTAAGGGATCGCTAAAATCAGGGGATGAATAAATGAAGACCCTCCTGCAATCAAATTTGGAAAGATACTAGGGTTGTGAAAACCTAGAACACATGTCCTAGATGCAAAAGGAAGAGAAAATCTTTAGGAAAGATTATTGTATAATGCTGAAAACCGAAGAGAAGGCAAGTCATCGAAGTATTAGAAATATTCATCGTATTTGGCCATTAGAAAATCATTGTGGGGACGCCTGGGTGGCTCAGTTGGTTAAGCAGCTGCCTTTGGCTCAGGTCATGATCCCAGCGTCCTGGGATCGAGTCCCACATCGGGCTCCTTGCTCATCAGGGAACCTGCTTCTCCCTCTGCCTCTGCCTGCCATTCTGTCTGCCTGTGCTCGCTCTCTCTCCCTCTCTCTCTCTGACAAATAAATAAATAAAATCTTTAAAAAAAAAGAAAAGAAAATCATTGTGATATGCTGGGGAGATAGATGCTTAATAGAGAACAATAACCTTTTGTACATATGTGAAAATTTTAGGGTTTGAACTGTACGTCTGGACGGTATATTACAAATTAAGTGAACATTACTTGGTTATTTCAAGTCTATTCTAGGTGAATCTCATCTCATTCTAGGTGAATCTCATTATCCCTGTGGTATAAATGCTCACAGCTCTTTTGAACCATATCACTGAAGCAAACATTCCTTAAATTTGGGTGATACTGAGCATCATTTAGTATATCTTAATAATTATTGAAAAGAAAGGGAAAACAATGAGACACCATTTTGTTTTGTGAGAATAGCAATAATTAAGTTGGTAAAAGCATAAGGAAACAAGAATTTTCTTTTTTATTTTATTGCTGAAAATATAATCGGTATATTATCTAGAAAAGCAATTTGATTGGTATCATATTCATCTATCATGTATTTATCTATCTCTGTCAGTATATATGATAAATATTTTCAATTACATATTAATTAGATACATATACATCACGTATATTATTATATGATATGTGATCTATATTAATCTATATGCATATACACGGATATATACAGTCATATTCATTAAAACATTTTGAAATGCCAAAAACCTAGAAATAATCTAGATGCCCATTCATAAGTTACGGCCTATCCAGACAAAGGTATTCCTTAACCTTTGAAGAATTCATAGCCTTAAGTGTTGGAATTAAAAATAAAAAAAATCTTTCAAAATAAATTATTAAGTTTTTTAAAAAAGCAATTGCAAAGTAGATTAATTTGTATACATTTTTTAAAGATTTTTTTAAAGATTTTATTTATTTATTTGACAGACAGAGATCACAAGTAGGCAGAGAGGCAGGCAAAGAGAGAGAGAGGAGGAAGCAGGCTCCCTGCTGAGCAGACAGCCCGATGAGGGCCTCGATCCCAGGACCCTGGGATCATGACCTGAGCTGAAGGCAGAGGCTTTAGGCCTGAGCCACCCAGGCGCCCCTAATTTGTATACCTTTTAAGTAGTATATAAATATGTAGTATTGTAAGTATATATGTAAAAGTTTATATAAGTATAAATGTAGTTAAGTATAAATGTAGTTAGTTATTTGTATAAAGTATATATGTAGATATACGCATATATGTGAGAGAATTCTACTTTTTAAAAAAAGATTTTATTTATTTGACAAAGAGAGTACAAGTAGGGGAGAGGAGCAGAGGGAGAGGGAGAAGTAGACTCCCTGTTGAACAGGGAGCCTGACATGGGGCTCGATTCCAAAGCCCGAGATCATGACTTGATCCAAAGGCAGATGCTTAAACAACTGAGCTACCCAGGCACCCCAAGAGAATTCTTTTAATTTAATAACCTGTCTGTGTAGTTTCAGTCATTTAATAGATTTTTACGCTGAGTTATTTTTCCATATATACAATAGCTTCTTTTTTTTTCTTATAAAAATACAATCTGGTATTCTCATGTTAATTTTTCATGATAGTAGGTACGTTTCAAATATGAATATCAAACTATCAGCTATTGTTACACCTGTTTTTCTTGTTTTCTTAATTTTTTTCAGACAAGTAATACAATAATTTATTCTTTTTCTTTTTTAAATGTGCATAAAACAAATCAGTCAAAAGTTTCTCTTGATTCCCATCCAGTTCCATCCAGAGGGAACCAGTCTTGTCAACTTGATAGGTATCTATACAGATTTGAGGTGCGTGTAAGTATTTAATAAAAATAAGATGATGTTGTACATACCATTCTGTGTTCTATAACTTGCTCTTTTTATTTAATAATAAATCCTAGGGCTCATTTCATATCAATGCATAAAATTTACTTCATTGTTTTGAAACTTTACACAATATTCCATAGTATAATCGACTATAGTTGATTTAACATCTCCTTTTTTTTTTTTTAAGATTTTATTTATTTATTTGACAGAGAGAGATCACAAGTAGACGGAGAGGAAGGCAGAGAGAGAGAGAGAGAGGGAAGCAGGCTTCCTGCTGAGCAGAGAGCCCGTTAACATCTCCTTTTTATGAACGTTTAGGTTGACTCTACATCTTGAATAACAAAAAAAATGTGAATTAATATAATTACACCTTTTATCTTTTTATCTTAGGAGTAGTTCAAAATTCTTAATTTTTAAAAAGTTTTGTATAATTGTTATTCTGCAAGCAGGAATCAGTTTTGGTCTACAGTACATAAGCAAAGTATTAACCTCAAAATTTATTATTATTATTATTATTATTATTATTATTTTTAAAGATTTTATTTATTTATTTGACAGACAGAGATCACATGTAGGCAGAGAGGCAGGCAGAGAGTGAGAGAGAGGAGGAAGCAGGCTCTCCACTGAGCAGAGAGCCCGATGCGGGGCTCGATCCCAGGACCCTGAGATCATGACCTGAGCCGAAGGCAGAGGCTTTAACCCACTGAGCCACCCAAGTGCCCCCCAAAATTTATTTTTTTAATGTTCAATTCAAATTCAGTTTCAGGAGCTGCTGGGTGGCTCAGTGGGTTAAGCCTCTGCCTTTGGCTCAGGTCATGATCTCAGGGTCCTGGGAATCCCTCCTCAGCAGGGAGCCTATTCACCCTCCCCAGCTGCCTCTCTGCCTACTTGTGACCTCAATCTCTCTCTGTCAAATAAATAAATAAAACCTTTAAAAAAATAAATTCAATTTCATTAACATATATTGTATTACTAGTTTCAGTGACTCATCAGTTGTTTACAATACCCAATGCCCATTATATCAAGTGCCCTTCTTAATTCCCATCACGAATTTACCCCATCGCACCACCCATCTACCCTCCAGCAACCCTCAGTTTGTTTCCTATAGCTAAGAGTCTTTTATGCTTTGGCTTCTTCTCTGTTTTTCTCTGTTTTCCTCTTATTTTATTTTTCCTTCCCTTCCCCTATGTTCTTTTTTTTTTTTTTTTTTAGAGAGGCAGGCAGAGAGAGAGAGAGAGAGAGGGAAGCAGGCCTGCTGAGCAGAGAGCCCGACGTGGGACTTGATCCCAGGACCCTGAGATCATGACCTGAGCCGAAGGCAGCGGCTCAACCCACCGAGCCACCCAGACGCCTTCATGTTTTGTTTTTTAAATTCCACTCCATATGAGTGAAATCATATGGTATTTTTTTTTCTCACTGACTTATTTCTACTTAGCATAATACCCTCTAGTTCCATCCATACCACTGTAAATGGCAAGATTTCATTCTTTTTGATGACTGAGTAATATTCCATTATAAACATATACATATACATTTCTAATTTGCATTTCCCTGATGATTAATGATGTTAGGTATCTTTTTGTGTATCTTTTAGCCATCTGCATATATTCTTGGAAAAATATCTATTCAGGTCCTCTGCCATTTTTTAATTGGATTATCAGTTTTTTTAGTATTGAGTTTTATAAGTTCGTTATAGATTTTGGATAGTAACACTTTACTGGTTATGTCATTTGCAAATATCTTCTCCCAGTCTAGTAGGTTGTCTTTTTGCTTTGTTGATGGCTTCCTTTGCTATGCAAAAGTTTGTTCTTTTTTTATTTATTTTTTTATTTCAGTGTAATCCCAATAGTTTATTTATGCTTTTGTTTCCTTTTCCTCAAGAGACAAATCCATGAATATGTTGCTAAGGCTGATTTCAGAGAGATGACTGCCTATGTTTTCTTCTAGGATTTTAATGGTTTCTAGTCTCACATTTACATCTTTAAATATTTTGAGTTTATTTTTCTGTATGGTGTAAGAAAGTGATCCAGTTTCATTCTTTTGCATGTAGCTGTCTGGTTTTCCCGGCACTATTTATTGAAGAAACTGTCTTTTTCCCACTGTATACTATTTCTTCCCTTGTTGTGTCTGTTTTGTGCCAACATCATTCTATTTTGATTATTATAGCTTAGTAAGATATCTCAAAATCTGGGATTATGATGCTGCCATCTTTGTTCTTCTTTTTCACAATTGCTTTAGCTATTTGGATTTTTCTGGTTCCTTACAAATTTTAGTATTATTTGTTCTAGGTCTGTGAAAAATGATACTGGTATTTTAATAAGGATTGCATTGAATCTGTAGTTTGTTTTCGGTGGTATGGACATTTTAACAATATTAATTCTTCTAATCTATAAGCATGGGATATATTTTCATTTGTGTTATTTTCAATTTCTTTAATCAGTGTCTTACAGTTTTATAATATAGGCCTTTAACCTCTATGTTTAAGTTTATTCCTGGTGCAATTATAAGTGGAATTGTTTTCATAATTTCTTTTTCTGCTACTTCATGATTAATGTATAGAAATGCAACAGATTTTTGTATCTTAGTTCTGTGTCCTTTAACTTTAGTGAATTCATTTATCACTTCTAATAGACTTTTAGTAGAAGGATCTATATTTAATGGAGTACTAGTATACATATAATATATAACTAGTGGATTTTAAGTATATGGAACTAATTGTACAAAACAATAGTAAAAAGAGCTAAACACGAATACATACCAATTGCAATAGCATAAAACACTTTTGTACGCTGATAAAAACCAGGAGACATTATGCAGTGATACGAATAATTGATATTGCATTTTTTAAGGGTTCTTTTTTTTTCTTTTAAAGTAGAAATTAACTATCTAAACTCATACACTCAAGCAGACAGTGTAACCTGAGGAAAGGAATGGAATACAGTATTAGGATTAAGAGACTCTGGAGCCAGACAGATTTAATTTAAGTCCTGCTTTTATTAGTTCTATGACCTTGAAAAAAATTGTTTATTTATTCTTTCTAGGTCTCATTTGCAAACTGAAAAACATAGTACTACCTTTTTCATAAATTTGTAAGCAATAAAAGAGATTGATTTGGCAAATAGCAAAAGCTAAATATGTTTCAGCTAGTGTTATTATTATATACTCTGACTGATCAAGCATTTACATATTAATTGCTATATGTTGGATTATTTTCTATAGCTTTTATAAATGGCATGTGTTCCTAACTAGTTCATAGTAAGCAGACATTAAATGTTGTAATTTTTTTGTGTCTTATATATATAGTACCTAGCAAGGCAACTTGCACATAATATTTAATACATACCTATTAGATGAATCAAAATGTGTTGCTCTTCACCAATCTTATACTTCCATACAGAGAGTTTTTTTTTTTCTTTTTCCTAAGGAATACTCATCCCAAATGCTGGTTATTCCCTTTTTATTATTTGTTGAAATCCTGTCCTTACTTTACCCCAAAGGAATACAAGACAGCTGGCCCCAGCAGTAGGGAACATGATCAGAACATGAGACTCAGAGTCAGCAGCTCCAGTCTCAGTGGGGACTATCTCTTATTGCACAGTGTGACTTTGGGCTGATTCTCAATTCCTTCTGTCAATGAGCATCCATATGTCAGTGAGAAAGATTATTATGTGATAGTTCTCAAGGAATTAAAAGAAGGCATCTAGAAATCAACATCTCAGAAAGAAATGAAAAAGTTTATTCTTTTATTACAAATTATTATTGGGGAAGAAAATCAGAGAAGGGAAGTGAAAGAAAAGCTCATGCCAGTGATCTAATTTTCCCCATATACTGTGTATTTCTCTTCATTTGCTGGAAAATTTTGTTCAAGGAAAGCATTGTGAAGACAAACCACAGTAGATTAAATAAACAGAGCTGTAAATTTCCATGCAAGAATGCGAAAACCAGTGTGAAATCATCTATGTAAAGTTTTTTGCATCATATGGGAAAGGAACCTAATTAATTCCTGCATATGGGTGTGAGTGAATTTGTGTGTGTGTGTGTGTGTGTGTGTGTACTTTCTTGTTGTTGTTGTGTTGGTTATCTTGTATTTCTGACCATCAGATGGAAAGTAAGCTTTATAGGTTGAAAACTGTATTGACTTCCTGAAAACTGATCTTTGGTTTTATTTTGTGTTATTTTCAATGTCACTAGGGTCACTGATGTGTTGTGGAAAGGAAAGGAACAATAGAGGTCCCCCTATACTCAGAGCAATGGCTACTGAGCAAGAGGTACAAATGTTTAAACATGTAAATCCAAGAAAAAAACAATGGTTGGAAGTTCCTTTACCAGGTGCTGACTGTATCATGCCTAGTAGTGTAAAGTGGGAAAAAGTTTGAAACTCCAGGTACTCCTTGTCAAAGCATTTCTTTTTTTTCCTCAGATCTAAATAGCCTTTTCTCATCCTAAATATTCCAAACAAAAGGAAATCAGTTGGAGAAATGCTGATGTGTTTTTTTGATGGAATATTATTCAGACATTAAGACAGAAAAAAATACCTTTTATAATACAGTATTAAGTTGAAATTTTATATAAAATGGCATACACGGTATAATCTCTATTATCTATATTTGTACACATACCCTCAGAGACAATATTGAAAAGAAATACATGTTATCAGTGGTGGCCTCTGAGTTATGGGAAGTTTTATATTCTATCTGCCAAAAATTTTTTTCTTTGCTTCAGCCTCCATTACACTTTTTAATCAGCAACAAAATTAAGAATGTTAAGATGTTTCTGTTTAAAATGTATAGTTTTGGGGGCACTGGGTGGCTCAGTGGGTTAAGCCTCTGCCTTCAGCTCAGTTCATGGTCCCAGGGTCCTGGGATCGAGACCTGCATAGGGCTCTCTGCTCAGCGAGGAGCCTGCTTCCCCCTCTCTCTCTGCCTGCGTCTCTGCCTACTTGTGATCTCTCTCTCTGTCAAATAAATAAATAAAATCTTAAAATAAAATGTAAGTTTTTATTTTAATAGGTAGAAGTTTTGACTAGTGGTAAAATAGGTATACAATCGGGCAAATGAAAAGTTCTGTATTACAGAGACCTGGAAGGAATTTGGGTCAAAGAAAGTAGTGACAGATGACACAGAGTTAGCACTTGATAAAAACTCATTGTTTTTACCCTTCAGACTAGTTTATGGTTATTTGACTTGGAATAGACAATAAGAATCAACTAGATATAAATGGACAATTTGCAGATGAGGAACCTGCAGCTCAGGGAAATAAAGTGATTTTCCTAAATTTCAGAAGCAATATAGTAGCAGAGCTAAGAAGATAATCTAACTTTCCTAGACATTAGACCATGGTTTGTTTGTTTTTGTTTTTGTTTTTTGATCTTCAACTGCCCAGTTTTTTCTCTGTCACCTGTGTATACATTTCTTTAAGTCTGGGAGATTCCCTCGGATGCAGAGTAATTATAGATGGTCTACTCTATCCCTATTTACGGGTCCTTTGGAAGAGTAAATTAATTCTCATAAAGGTGGGGGATTCTGATTCTCTGAAATGAGAATCTGAGACCCAGACACTGACCTGGTGTTTGCCTGAAGCTCCTACTTTGGTTGCAAAGATGAAATGGAAACAAGCTAGACTTAGAATATCTGGGATTCTCAGGAAAAAATCGAGGGATTTATTCTGTTCTGGATCAACTCTGTTGTGCCACTAGTTGTCATGGCAACATGCCGGTACAATCTCAATGTCTCAATCTGACCATCACTAGGGAAGCCCTCATGTATTCATTAAAGAAGTACAGTTAGCCCTTAAATGACATTTTCTATCAACAAGTGAATATTGAATGAATACTGGTAATAAACTCAACATGGTGCTAGGCATTGGAAAGCCTTGGAAGAACTAGAGTACATGTTTCTGCTCCTAAGTGGTAAGCAGAGTGGACTACATTGGACTGAGCTTTGTCCTTTCAGGCAGACAGTTTCTTTGGGCCTGTGTCACATCGTTAAAGTAAAGGTGACATATCTGTAAAGTGTTATTTCTAAGAAGCTAAAGGTTAAATTGTGGTGAGAAGTTTAACACACTTGACAAAAATCAACAGGCAAAACAGCATGAAATGACATGTTGATTGCCTAACTGGTAAGGGGAAATTCAGCTAAGATTTACTTAGGTTAAGGTAGTATCCATGGAAATGCAGATCTTTTCAGTTAGAATCTGGAAAGAATTTGGATTAGAGGGACATTAATTGGGTGTCTGATGTGAGTTGAGCAGGCATGTAAATTATCATAGTAAACAAGAAGTAATAGCTCTGAAGCAGTTCATAGTGGATGATCCATTTAGAAGAGGGATTTATTTTAAGGAACTTAGTATTTGTAAATTCCACTCCAAAATAGAATTCAGTTGGAGCACAGTCAATGTTTTACTGTTTTTCTGATAAATAAATTCATAGAATCTAATATTATATGTTGTCTATGTGCCACGTACTCTTACAGGTACTCATTGTTAATCTACTCATTGTAGTAGATTAATCTCCTCCACACAAACTCTAGAAGTTAGCAAACTGAGACACAAAGAAGTCAGGTAGTTTATCCAAAGTTTCATAGCTAGGGAAGAGAGGAACCAGGACCCAAACCTTGCTAATTCAGGTGTTATCATTTCTGTTTCTTGGTGCTTATAAAAATATGTTTATAGGAAACATGGCCCTTGTTTTTAAGAGACAATACCAGTGGCCTATAATAGCCTACTGAAGTCATGGATATTTCTATACACTCTCTGATCCAATGCAGTGATGCATGAGATGGTAGATTTTCATCCCTGGTCCATGAATTAAGTTTGTAAGGAACCATGACTGCGCCTGAGATCCCAAGGGCCAGTGGTGGATTTCAAAACTCTCAATTCTGCTTGTGGAATTCTGCTCACACAGTCAAAGTGGGTGTGAGTGGGAGCTGAAATCCATATGGAAGGGGAATTTCCTTATTCCCATTCCTAACCAGTGAGGGTCTGGAAAGTGCAAGTCTCTTTCAAGACAACTAATACTTCATCAGTTTTATGCAATGCTCAAAGATGAAAGAAAGTTCATCATCATTACCAACAACAATAACAACAACAACTACTACTAGTTATCAAGTACTTCTACTGGGCAAGATGCCAGGTGCTATGTGGAATGCAAAGATGGGGAAGATAAAACCCTGCCCTTAAGCAGTGTGCAGTCTAGAAGCAGATAATGGCAATTCAAAGAAAAAAGCCACAAATGTAATAAAGTATCATATTTCTGCTTCTGGCTTTTGGCAAGTCTTGTTCTCCTGCATAGCTCCAAGGTGGGCACTAAAGAAAGGAGATGGAAGCACTGACTGGCAAATGTAGTTAGGACTGCATTTCTTAAGCACAGTGGGCTTGACTCACACTAGGCAGAAATGATGCACCCTGATAATCAGGGAAAGACAGCAGGCAGTAAATTGATAGCAAGGGAGAATTTCTGAAATGACATATTGAGAGGCAATAAGAAACTAGAAAGGAGGGAGGGACTTTATCAGGTTAGATTAAAAACAGGTAGAAAGTACAAGATAGGCAGGCATGTGGATATGAGTCTTAGGTCTATACTGAGGAAACAAAGGAAATGACTGAGATAGCAGGTGAGAATCAACAGCTAGAAAATCCTCCTAATTCTACAAAGATACCTATTACTGTCATGGAAGAGCTGCAGGCTCTTCTTGGTAGGCTTGGCTAAAGGAAATCCAGACTGAATTTGAAGGGACCTGGCTCTAGGGATAAAGAAGCTGGTTATCATATGGCCAAATTTTCTATCTTCTTTGGTTTTAGACATTCCTGAGTCTGCTATCTCTTATAGGCAGGGCTATATCCTCAAGAACACTGGGGATCAAGAGGTGTTGGTTGGAAATGGGGGAATGCTGAATTTCCCTAATCTCCAGTCTACTTAATCATTTTATCCAGTTTGTGTCCAGGTCTCTACAATACAATTATTCTATGAAGTTCCAGCTTATTTTGAGTTTGGTTTTAAACTACCTCATTTCCCTTGGTCTGAAATGAACTCTTCCCTCAGTTTACTGGGCATAGCACTTCCATGCCTTTTGGACACAAACCCATTCCTGCAGGGTCTACAATACCATATATATCGTTGCCATAAAGTAACATCTTCCTGGCGTTCTTTTCAGAAGCTTGTGACAGGAACCAAACCCCTCTAGTCTGAGGCTGGAACGCTGACATACACACTTGATATAAGAGGAAGTCTGAAACGATTGCTCAATATTTCAACAGCAAGAAAACCAGGAAGCAATGAGAAACAAAAGTACCCTCTAGATCTGAGCTATCAGACCATCTGCTCTGGCAGGCTATGTCAGTCACAGGCAAAAGAGTAATTAGGTTATGCATGTTATTTGGTCTGGAGAAAAATCTATCTGTCTGATGATGCTGTGTGCCAGCCATTTTAACTGGAATGATAACAAAACCACTATCAAAGGTCCTCAAATTTCCATTTCAGTCCCAAATTGCTCTCAATAAGCTGCTCTGTCTAGAAATCACTAGTCTATATCAAGGACTCAGAGTTCGTTAGTCCAAAAGCATATAGAATGAGCTACTTTTTTTTTTACTGGTGACTATTTTTACATTTTCCACTGTAATTTAGATAATAATTGAAGAATCTCCATAATTTGCCCATTTAGCATAACCACTAATATAATTTACGTATACTTATTCTATTTACATGGAGTTTTCATAGGCATATAATACAATGTACTTGAAATGTCAAGCATTTTTTAGTTGTGGTCAAATATACACAAAATTTATTATCTTAAAAATGTTTAGGTCTCCAGTTCAGTAGTATTAAGTATATTCCCATTGTTGTGCAACCTGTCTCCAGTTTTTTGTCTTGCAAAATTGTAACTCTATTAGTTTAGTCTATTAGTTAAACAATTCCTCACTTCCTCCTCTCCCTCCAGGCCCTGGAAACCACCATTATGCTTTCTGTTTCTATGAATTTCACTACTCCAGATACCTCCTATAAGTGGAATCATACAGCATTTGTATTTTTGTGACCAGCTTATTTTACTTAGCATAACATCTTCAAGATTCATCTTCAAGATTGACATGTGTCAGAATTTCCTTTTTTTTTTTTTTTTAAGATTCGTTTATTTATTTGGAGGGAGAGGGGCAGAGGAAGAGGGACAAAAAGTTTCAGGCAGACTCTGCCCTGGAAAGTCTTAAACGGAATTGTCATGAAGGGCAAAGCCTGACTCAGGGCTCAATCTCCCCAGTGACTGGAGATCTTGACCCGAGATGAAACCAAGACTCAGTCACTCAACCAACTGTACCATCCAGGTGCCCCAGAATTGCCTTCCTTTTAAAGAATTCATGGTATGGATATACCCCACCACATTTTGTTTATCCATTCATACATCAATGAATATTTGGGGCTATCTCTACCTTTTGGCAATTGCGTATAATTCTACCATGAATATACATAAACTGTCATGTCCTACTTTTCACTTCACATTATAATAACTATGTATATGCAAAGATAATTTTTTTCAGGTTCATATGTAGTCTTTTTTAAAAAAGATTTTATTTATTTGATTTATGATTTATTATTTTATTTACTTATTTATTTGACAAGGAGAGAGAGGGAATACAAGCAGAGGGAGTAGGAGAGGGATAGGGAGAAGCAGTGAGCAGGGAGCCCAATTCAGGGCTTGATCCCAGGACCATGGGATCATGACCTGAGCTGAAAGCAGATGCTTAATGACTGAGCCACACAAGCACCCCAGATATATGGTCTTCATAATAATCTTTTCTTCTCTGTTTTAACAACAGATAGTTCTTAATCCCATGTACTTACACATTTCTTAAAAGTTTGATATTTTCAATTTTTCCTTAATTACTATGATAAAAATATTGTATTTATCATGTTCCTCGCATATTTTAGATTATTTTCTTAGAATAGATTCTTAAGAAGTCAACTTACTAGGTCAAAAGGTATGAACATTTTATGACTTGAAAGACAAAACATAGAAAGCCAAATTGCTTTCTAGAAGAATTGTGTCTGTTTGCATAGCTACTAATAGTGAATTTGCATTTCATTATATACATATCTGCTTCATTTTTTTTTACATTAGGAAATTAAATCAGAGATGAAAAAACGGATAAGTGAATTTGGTAAAGTTAGGATACAAAGTCAATGTACAGAGATCCATTGCATTTCTATATGCTAATAATGAAGCAGCAGAAAGAGAAATTAAAAAATCAATTCCACTTACAATTGCACCAAAAGTAATAAAAATAAAAATAAAATAAATAATAAATTAAAAAATAATAAAATAAATAAAATAAAATAAAAATAATAATATGTCTAGGAATAAACTTGTGAAAATGTGAAAGACCTGTATTTTGAAAAATATTAAACACTGATGAAAGAAATTGAAAATTTCTGGATTGGAAAAATAAATATTGTTGAAATGTCTATACTACACAAAGCAATCTACACATTTAATGCAATCCCTATCGAAACACCCACAGCATTTTTCATAGTACTAGAACAAACAATCCTAAAATTTGTATGAAACTACAAAAGACCCTGAATAACCAAGATAACATTGAAACAGAAAAGCAAAACTGGAAGAATCACAATTCCAGACTTCAAGTTATATCACAAAGCTGTAGTAATCAAAACAATATGGTACTGGCACAAAAGTAGACACATAGAACATAGAACAGGAAGCCCAGGAATAAGCCCAAAATTATATGGTCAATTATTCTCTGACAAAGAATGCAAGATTATGCAATGGGAAAAAGACAGTCTCTTCAATACATGATGGTGGGGAAAATGGACAACTACATGCAAAAAGAAAGAAACGGGACCACTTTCTTATACCATACACAAAAATAAACTCAAAAAGGACATAAATGTGAGACCTGAAACCATAAAAATCTTAGAAGAGATCCCAGACAGTAAATTCTCTGACATTGGTCATAGCAATATCCTTCTAGATATGTCTCTTGAGGTAAGGGAAACAAAAGCAAAAATACAATACTGGGATTACATCAAAATAAAAAACTTCCACACAGTAAAAGAAAATAGCCTGGTGGTGGGTATTAAGGAGGGCATGTATTGCATGGAGCACTGGGTGTTATACATAAGCAATGAATCTTGGAACGCTACATCAAAAGCTAATGATGTACTATATGGTGATGAACATAACACGATTTTAAAAAGAGGAAAATAACCAACAAGACTAAAAGGCAACATACTGAATGAGGGAAGATATTTATAAATGACATATCCAATAGAGGGCTAGCATTCAAAATATAGAAAGAGCTTATACAAAAACTAAATAATTCAATTAAAAAATGGACAGAAGACATGAGCAGACATTTTTTCAAAGAAGGCATCAGGATGGCCAATAGACATATTAAAAGCTGCTCCGCATCACTGATTATCAGGGAAATGCAAATCAAAACCACAAGGATATCATCTTACATTTGTCAGAATGGCTAAAATCAAAAACTTAAGAAACAACAAATGGTGGTGTGAATGTAGAGAAAAATGAACCCTTGTGCACTGTTGGTGGGAATGCAACCTGATGCAGCCTCTGTGGCAAACAATATGGAGTTTCCTCCAAAAGTTAAAAATGAACTACCCTACTGTTCAGTAATTGCACTACTGGGCATTTACTCAAAGAATATGAAAACACTAATTCAAAAGGATATATACATCCATTATTGCAACATTATTTACAGTAGCCAAAGCATGGAAGAAGCCCAAGTGTCCACTGACAGATGAATAAAGAAAATGTGATATATATATATATATATATATATATGAATTCATATGAATGTGATATATATATATGAATTGAATATTTAGCCATGAAAAATAAAATCTTACCATTTGCAACAATATGGATGGATCTAAAGAGTACAGTGCTAAGAGAAATAAGCCAGTCAGAGAAACATAAACGCCATATGATTTTACTCATATATGGAATTTAAGAAGTAAAACAAATGAACAAAGGGAAACAAAGGGAAAGAAAAGAAACAAAGACACAGACTCTTAATTATGGAAAACAAACTGATGGCTGCAAAAGGGTAGAAGGGTAAGGAAATGGGTGAAATAGATGAAGGGGATTAGAGTATACTTATCTTGATGAACTCTGATATAATGTAATATATGAAACTGCTGAATCACTATATTTTTAATTATTTTTATTATATTAGTCACCGTATAGTACATCATTAGTTTTTGATGTGGTGTTCCAAGATTCATTGTTTATGTATAACACCCAGTGCTCCATGCAATATGTGCCCTCCTTAATACCCATTACTGGGTCAACCCATCCATTTAACCCTCCGCTCTAAAACCTTCAGTTTGTTTCAGTCTCTCCTGGTTCATCTCCCATTCCTTCTGCCCCCAGCCCCGTTTATTTTTCCCTTCCTTCTCCTAATGTTCTCCGTGCTATTCCTTTTGTTCCACAAGTAAGTAATGAAACCATATGATAATTGACTTTCTCTGCTTGACTTATTTCACTCGGCATAATCTCCTCCAGTCTCATCCATGTTGATGCAAAAATTTGGTATTCATCATTTCTGATGGCTGAGTAATATTCCATTGTATATATGGACCACATCTTCTTTATCCATTTTTCTGTTGAAGAGCATCTCTACTCTTTCTGCAGTTTGGCTATTGTGGACATTGCTGTTATGAACAATGGGGTGCATGTGGCCCTTCTTTTCACTACATCTGTATCTTTGGGGTAAATACCCTGTAGTCAAATTGCTGGGTACCTCTATTTTTAATTTTTTTGAGAAACCTCCGCAGTGTTTTCCAAAGTGGCTATACCAACTTGCATTCCCACCAACAGTGTAAGAGAGTTCCACTTTCTCGACATCCTCTCCAACATTTGTTGTTTCTTGCCTTGTTAATTTATGCCATTCTAACTGGTGTAAGGTGGTATCTCAATGTAGTTTTCTGAATAGCTATATTGTATACCTAAAACTAATGTAATGCTATATCTTATCTATACTGGAATTAAAATTTAAACAATTAAATGGGAAGATAAAAACTCATTCCTATTTAATAGAAACACTCTGATTATTAACAGTGATGAACATTTGTCTTTTTTTTTAAAGATTTTATTTATTTTATTTTGACAGAGAGTACAAGTAGGCAGAGCAGCAGGCAGAGGGAGAAGCAGACACCCCACTGAGCAGGGAGCCCGATGTGGGGCTCAGTCCCAGGATCATGACCAGAGCCAAAGGTAGCCGCTTAACCAACTGAGCCACCCAAGCCCCCCAGTGATGAACATTTGTAAGAACATCCCAGGCTTGGATAACCTGTAAGTACTAACATGGTCACAGTCAACCTATGTAAGTATAATTATATATGTGTATTAAAAACATACCTTACATAGTGGGTACTCAATAAATGATAGCTATTATTACTGTTGCCATTGCTTCTATTAATACATAAAGTATGATTATTTTTAATCTGTACCTGCTCTTTCAAGCCCTCAGCTCCCACAAACCATGACTTTCCAGTTATGTTGGGTCATTCCCAGTTTGGTGGTATCTCAGAGGAGTTTTTTCTTCACTGTGGAGGTGCTACACCCAAGTCCTCTGCTGCTGGTGTTCTCTCTTAAGTCACAGCTTTGCTTTGCTGGTAGCTTTCCTAAGCCCTCAGTGTTCCAAAACTGCACTTAGGGTGGGTAGCAGAGTGGCAGAAGTGTCACCTGGGCTTCATATATGGCACCACCTTAGCTTAGAGTCTTATAAATGCCTTTATTAATATTGCTCCTCCATCTTTTAGTCACAACCCACTCTCTTCATAAAGGCTCAGGCCACAGAGTATACAAGGGGATAGTACGTCATGCTCCCCACAGTAGGAAGAACAATGGCCCCAGAGATGTCCACCTTCAAATCCCAGAACCTGTGAATATGTTACTTTCAATGGTAAAGAACCTTTGTTAATGTGATTAAGTTCAGAATTTTCAGATGGAGGAGATTATTTCAGATTATGTGGATTGGCTCAATGCAATTATACATGAATTCTTATAAGTAAAGGGAGTATATAGGAAACTAAGAATTAGGGAGACACACACAGAGAGAGAGAGAGAGAGAGAGAGAGAGAGAGAGTGTTAAACGAGTTAGTGCTTTGCTGCTGCCTTGAAGGTGGAATGGAGCTGCAAGCCAAGAAACACAGGCCACTTCTAGAAGCTAAAAATGGACAAGAAAACAGATTTTTTCCTGGAACCTCCAGAAGAATTGCAGTTCTGTAAACACTTTGATTTTTAGTTCAATACAACCTATTTTGGAGTTCTGACCTCCAGATCTCTAAGATAATAAATCTGTGTTGTTTTAAGCCACTAAATTTGTGGTAATTTGTTAAAGCAGCAACAGGAAACTCATATGCTCCCTTAATGTCCTTGCCCCTTGTCCTTATTTCTCTTTTCAGGTTTCCTTTAAAACTCTTTCCTTCTTTTTTGACCCTAAATTGAAAATCCCCAAGTTACTTAAAACAGGAGGGAACATGAATTGGAAACATCTGTTGCTGCTTTTGTTCTTTTGTGAATTGTTTATGTTCTTTGCCCCACTGATGACTCCTAAGTTCAGAAAAATATAGATCTGTAGTTGTACTCCAAGACCCCACAATGAGCCACACTCTCTTCTGTAGCCATTAATTCAATCATCCATACAAGAAATAGTTGTTGGAAGCCACTGTATGTCAGGCAATCTGCTAGCATTGAGATGCAAAGATGGCAGTACTATCTATGCCTTAGAGGAAATAGAGGTTGGATTTTTATGATTTGAGAACAATATGCATAAATTTTTGTTTGTTTCAGTCTGGTGGATGTTCTAAGGTTTGTTTCTTTCTGGAAAGCAATTGGGGTACATGGAGTCTCTTTCACTAAGTAACAAGGGACAGGAACTGTACTCTGGCTTCATCCAATCTTCCAATTTATATTCAGACCTAGGCAAGAGTTAATGAATTCAATGATAGATAAGCACAGATGAAAGACAGCACAGCCCAGTCCATCTTTGCTTAGGATAATTTCCCCCTCTCTTTATCCTCTCCAGTTCTGCTTTCCTGTCTCTGACGCAGGGAACTAAGGCTCTGAATGAAAACTGTTGGAAGTTCCAATTAAATCTTTGTGGACAAAGGGCACACATGACATCCTCAGATAACAGGTGGCAATAAATCCATCAGAACATCCACTCAGAGAACAGAGTCCCTTCTGAACTGCTAACAGCTGCCAATACCTCACTGAGTACCTCACATGAGATGGGCTCTAAGGTAAGGTGTTTCTTTCCCTGGACATTTAATCTTTTCTTATAATTTGTCTCTTAACAGAGAATTTTGACTCTAAGGTAAAGTTTACTACTGATTGGTTGGCAAATTCTTGGTTTGGTTTGGTTTGGTTGTGTTTTTTTGATCTGTCTTTACAGTACTTATTCCATTCAGGTTTCTATTGCTTTTTTTTCTTTTTTTTTTTAGTCTCTTAATTTTTTCCTTATGTATCCCAGGTAAATTTGTATTTAGAAACACTATCTTTACATAGAGAAATGAAAAATCTTAAATGATTGCATGTATTTTCTGGTTAAAACTTATCTGGGTCTTTGGTTCCATGGGGACCTCTTGGTCACTTAGAACTATAGAATGGATGATCTTCTCCCAGCTCTGGTTTAGAATAGAACAGAGTAGCTCAGTGCTTGGGATGTTCCCAACATTTAAGACTCACTATTGAACTCCAGTGATAATCACTTAAAATTATTTGCTTCTTGTAAAGTATGTTAATTATGAAAGTAGTCAATTAAAAAATATTTAGGAACTACAGAAAAGGAAAAAGAAACTAAAATTAAGTTAGTAATTATAATAGCTGACACTTGAGAATGTATTTTTCTAATTTTTAAAAATATCAACATAATTTTTTTATATAATTGAAGTCAAGCTGCAAATATAGTTTACTATCCTTTTTAACTTAACAATATGTTGGGTATTTCTAAGTCATTGAAATTATTAAAAAATGATTTTTAAGAGCTGTTTATATTCCACCATTAAAATGTTTGATTTTTTCACTAATATAAGTAATTCAACAATTAGTAATTTTAAACATAAATCTTTGGCCACACTTCTGATTTTTTCCTTAAGATATGTTCTGAAAAGTAGAGTTACTTAAAAGTAGAATTACTGAATCAAAGGTTACATTAATTTTAGAGCCTGATGCATTTCATGATAGTAATATATATTAAAATGTGTATGATTGATATTGCTGATATCACAATTGAAGTCATACACACACAAAAATTCTTCCCTGAAACTGCTATTACCTGAAGTTTAACAAAATGTTGTGACTTAATGCTGACTAAAGACATGAAATCCTAAGTAGAGAACTAATTATGATAGCATTTTATTTATACACAGTAACACACCTTACTGAGCAGGGATTTATAGCTCAAATAACATAGAAGTGCTTCAAATACTACAGTATAAGGGAAGATGGTGGACTATAATACTGCAAGTTAAAATGCTTGGAGTTTCATTCCAGTTTGATATGAACTATGTAAAACAGATCTCTTAGCCTTCTGAGTCTCATATTTCTCATCTGTGAACTGACAGTGTTGGTCTAGGTCAGTGTTTCTCTGGGCACCACAAGTAACACTTGTAGCACATGACATATTTTGGGGTGGTGCAGACCATAGGCTATAATTTTGGATTAATGTACAATTATGAACCATAATTTGTTTTGTATGGCATATTTTTTAAAATAATAGTGGTTTAGTTTTTAAAAAGAGTGGATTTAGAGGAAAAGATTGAACAAGTAATAATACAAATGGGCTCCAGATATTGTCATAAACCATTGAAGTGATAGGAATTTGAGACACAGAGCTAAGTGAACAGAGCTAGAATCTGCTTAATGTGCTAGGTAGAATTCCAGATATAAAAAGCCAGTAAGCAGGGCTTTCTTAGAAGGCAATCTGAGAATCAGGTGGAATTATTGAGATGTATAGGAAGTAAGCAGAGATACAGGCAAAGAAATGGTTCAAATACATCCTAGTATTTGCAACTACTTGCACTTTTCATTTTATTAGTGAGTTTCACTTGTCTGGGCAGAATTTCTCCCCTCTTCTATAAAGGCTGCAGAAGACCTATAGCTGTAACGGGACCTTTCATAAGAAACTGGAGAAGACGCTCCCAGCCCAGCCATCACCATGCCCAGGGTGTTTTTGGACACTTCTCAGCAGTTGCTAAAGGAGGGGAGAGAGTCACAGAAGCTGGTACTCGTGGTGGTATTTGTTGCTCTGCTTCTGGACAACATGCTGCTTACTGTAGTGGGTATGTTTGGGTCTTTATGCTGGGGGTTAATTTGCTCTGGGCCCCAGCAGGCAGCATACACCCTGATAAAATTCAGCAGTGAGTGGACTTGAGAATTTTTCTTTTTATGCTTAGAAAACACAAAATAGAAAATGAGATTCAGAAGTATCATATGACTTGCCTTAGGTGCCCAGTTGGGGTTCAAGCTATATCCAACTGACTCCAGAGCTGGAGTTTCTTACACTATACTTCCCTGCTCCTACCATTTCCATGCTCTGCCATCTTTATATGAGAGCTGAAATAATAAGACAGAGACTATCTTCTTCCACCTCAGCTGTGAAAGTAACCATTGGTAACTTGAAATTTTCCCCACTCTCTGCCTGCGTGTCCAAGAAAAATTCTGAAAACTCCATGGGTATTGATTTTGTGATTACAACTAAATGTTAGCAAGTAGGTGATTGGCCAATACAGAATTCAGGAGTAATGAGGGCCAGTTGTATGTAGGTTGGAATTTAGGTACTTAATCTAATAGGATAATTTGGCATGTATAGTTCTTTAAGTAGGCTTCAAATTATGTCACTTAGACAGCTTCCTTAAACATGAGTATAAAGCTCATAATAATGCCCCTGAACCAGTTAGTGTTAAAAAGTGTCCTTGGCTCTCATCGTTTGTCTTTCTCGATTTTCAGTGCCCATTATACCCAACTTCCTGTATGCCACAGAATTCAAAGAAATCAACGCTCCTCTCTACCTTGGTTCCACCACAATTTCTCAACATGTCCTTACTTCTCCTACCTTCTCCACCATCTTCTCCTTCTTTGATAACAACACCGTGGCTATCGAAGAAAGTGCACCCAATGGCACAGCATGGACAGATGACAATACTGGCACCATCCCTCCTCCAGTCACTGGAGCCATCCTAGCACAACAAAACAACTGCTTGCAAGGCACAGAGTTTCTGGAGGAAGAGAACATACGGGTTGGGGTTCTGTTTGCTTCAAAGGCTCTGATGCAACTTCTGGTCAACCCATTTGTGGGACCTCTCACCAACAGGTATCTCAATGGGTACAGTGCTCTACCTGGTACTCACTGGCTCAGGAGTAAGAGGATGATAGGCTAAGGTATCATAAAGGTAGTTAGAATGGAAAAAGAAGGAAACTCACTTGTCCATTTCCAGGGCAAACAACTGTTTGGAAAACTGGTTACCCAAAGGATAACATGATATTGGTGAAATGCCATAGGCTTCAAATTTTCTTAGTGATGTAATGATTACTGAGCACCAAAAAAAAAAAAAAAAAAAAAAAAAAAGAACCAGTGATCAGAAGTATACTGCTGATGTTATTTCAGTGCCTTGAAACATGGCTCCAAGGCAGGACTACTGCAATCTGGAGCACTGGCTTGTTAGCAATGTTTGGGATTATCCTGATGTTTCAAAGGGATATACACTCTAACTAGGTCATCTTTTCTGGAAAAAAGGATTTGGTCCCTGTTCTATGGGTAAATTTGCATGTTTGTTCATTTACTTATACAAGTTAATATATCATGTCCCATCTGTACACTTGCATTCAGAGACACGTTTTTCCATGTACTCAAATAACTGCATTTCTCTTCCCAATCACATGAAAAAAAAAAAAAAAACCAGCCCAAGTATATGGATGTCTATTGGGACTGTATCTTTTTTCTTCATAATTCTCTTTTAGGATTGGATATCACATCCCCATGTTTGCTGGCTTTGTTATCCTGTTTCTCTCCACAGTTAGTAAGTAAATTGCTTCCTTCTATTTCTTTCATTGATTACCTTTGATTTTATCACATGCACTACAATGCAGAGAGTAGGGTCAAGTTAGCTAATGAGGCATCTGACTAAATGGTCTATGCAAAATCCTTTGCAATTTTGAATATGGGTATTAGAGCAGTAGTGGCAAATCAGTCTAGTTGAAATTTGTATATTCTGCTATAGAAGAACAGATACTTTACTTCCTCCAACTGGGGAAAATTATAAAGTTTGTTTTAATAGATATGCTGTTTTGTGTGTGTGTCAGTAGTCCCTTGAACGAGGTTAGTCTAAATATCCCAACTTTGGGAAGAGGTTGTATTATTTTGATACACAAAGGTAAAGGACTGCCAGCAAAGAATCTAAATTGGACAATAGCAACTAGATAATACCAAAAAGTCTACTGCCTTGAGGTAAGGACATTAAAGGTCATAGCTTAGAGAAATAAATTAGCTAAAAAAACAAGAAAGAGAAAGACAAATAGTCTATCCAATATCAGATAAATGTTCTAATAAAATAGAGATGGGGTAAGAACAGGAAGTAAACAAATTTTGTCTGGAAATTTACCCTGATAATTAAAATAAGAAGGAATGATGGGGGGGATGTTGTGCGGTGGGAGGTTAACTGAAGGAGAAGGCAGCCTCTGGAGCCTTTGGTGGCTCCCTGATATCTCTGCTGACTCTGCTCCCAATAACAGATCTCCTTCTTTCTGTTTTCTTATCAACTTTTAGTTACTTTTCTGTCTTTTTTGTTGTTCCTCCTCAAGTTTTCTTCCCTTTCAGCATATGGCTTGACTCTTCTCAACCAATACTTAACAGGAATTTGTTAGAGTCAATGCTGGAAGGTTGCAAAGAGCAGGAACTTGATGTGTAAAGTTCTGAGAACTGGAGCTTACTTGTGAAAATTCTAGTAAATCAAAGAAAATGAGGGAATTCAAGTTAGAAATGTTTATTGAACTTCTAGAATCTCAGGCTATGCCAAATAATAAATTAAAAACTAATAGGATTCTTTGTTTCCTCAAATGAGACTCATAATTTTCTCCAAAAAACTTTATGTAGCACACATAAGTCTTGATGGCAGAAGTCACTGGGGAAAGATAAAGAATGGAATGACATGGTTCCAGCCTAGGAGTTGGGGAGATACAACAAACACCCTGCAAAATAGGATAATGCTAGACTATTGTGAACTCTTTAGCATAAGGACCTTGCTGGATTCTCTGCAATTAAATAATTATTGTTTCCATGTCATAACCAGTGTTACTATACTAAACTGGCCAAATTCTAGCAAATGTTGGTCTTTAGGGAATCTTATGGGGCATCTCCTTGGGGTTTTTTAAGTTGCTGATGCCCCTTACCACCATTAAGGGCTCCTAACTGAGACCCATGCTTAATCTAATTAGGAGCGAAGTGGTAACCCATGTTGGGGGTAAAGTGAGAAAGAAATTATTTTGGTTTTCCTACATAGGGTGACCAAACTTTCTACTTTGTCTTGGATTCGGGGGCCTCCCAGAATATACAAAGTCCTTGGCAAACTGGGAAAAGCTGGCCATTCTATTCTCAAAGGACATAGGAATAGAGGTACCTGGGTGGCTCAGTCAGTTAAGCATCTGCCTTCAGCTCAAGTCATGATCCCAGGGTCCTGAGATTGAGTCTGTCTTTGGGGTCCCTGCTCCTCCAGAAGCCTGCTTCTCCCTCTGCCCTTAACTCTCCCTACTTGTGCTCTTTTCTCTGTCAAATAAGTAAATAAATAAAATCTTTAAAAAATCTTTCTAAAAAATGAAATAGGGAATAACTAACCTTGAACAGACGAAATCAGAAGGCCTAGGAGAAGATATTGGAAGCCCAGCAAAGAGACACCAAACACGCACATGTTTGGGAGACAGTGTGATCACATAAAGAAGTAATGGGAGAAGATTACAAGACATCAAACAACCCAATATATCTGTAATGAAAGGGTAAAGGGATTCAGATTCTGATGATTCAGATACTTTGGAGGAATTTTTTCTTTCAAGGGCATTGTCTTGAAATAGAGGTGAGACGTGTCTGGATTTACCAAGCTTACCTCCAACACCATGTAATTTAGTTTTTGATAACATATTCCTGTTTGGTAGTCAGTTTTGTGAATGCTAGTCTCATGTAGATGGAACCTCTTAAAGGACATGAACTGGACGTTCTCTTTATTTCACATGATGTTGTATAGTTGTATATCTAATATTACTTAATACATACTCACTGATTTGATTTGGCTAAAATAGGTTCCACTATAAGATAAAAGGAAATATCTAAGACACTATTTTCTACCCAATGCTTATGGGTCCTTCAATTACACATAGCTTTTATTCCCTCACTGTTGATGACCCACTGGAGCCCAACAATGACAAAGGTAAATCTGGGTATTGAATATGAAGGATTGAGAAGTAGGGTCTAAAGGCATTATACTTATTGGACAGCATGATTCCAGTGGACAAGATATTGAGTTTTGGGCCAGAAATGTGAAAATCTAGGCTTCCATCCACTGTGTGGTAAATTGGTTTGTGTTTCTGTGGCTTCTTAGTTTTCATGTCAATTAAAATACAATCCTGATTAAGGTGTGGGAGATTATAAAGACAACTCCAAGAACAGGGGAGCAATGATCATCCTTTATTAAAACATATACATAGTGGTTCATATCTATAATATCATGGGCACATTTTCTGGTGGTTAGGGAACCAAGACAATTTGCTAACTGGAGCATTCTTGCTATTCTCTATACACAGTGTTTGCTTTTTCTGGTACCTACACCCTACTGTTTGTGGCCCGAACCCTTCAAGGCATTGGATCTTCATTTTCATCTGTTGCAGGTAATGCTGATAACACACACACACACACACACACACACACACACACACACACACACACATCTCTTACTACCTTCAGACCCTATAAGATTTATGAGTAGGTAGGAAAGTATCCTAGTGGGCAGAAATTATGATTCAAAAACAAGGTAATTGTAGAGTTATTATCAGTGTTATAAATCCCTAAGCCTGACATAACTTTCTCTGATAATATTTAGATACAGACAGCTCAGGGCAAAACAAGCCCAATGTAAAACCATGAAGTAAACCAGGCTTTTATTTAATGGCCCTCTATGGTCTTTTCTCTGCCCCCCCCTTATCATTTTATAATAAAATAATGCTAATATTACCAGTAACATTATCACTTTGCAAAGTATCATCAAATAAAATATTTAACGTAATCCTATGAAGTAGCTATTTTATGCCATTTTACACATGGGTAAATGATAAGAGAGCCCAGACCATGCTATCTTCCACATGTCTTCTGCACTTCCCTCTTCCTTGGGCACCTCCACTGAACAGAATAGTGTTCTGTGTTTATAGATTTTCCTTTGATTTACTCCATGTCCATTCATTCAGAGAAGTGTGCTAGAAATAATAAAATGCAATAAAATGCTGTATCAATGGACGGTGGTATTCTGTATTACCCTTCCCAGAGACTTTTGTGCTTCTAACGATATTGTGAACAGAAGGAATAAGCAATGTGGGAATTTTGGGGGACCAGTGGAGACAGTATTTGTAAAATAATATGGGCTAATTTTTACAAGACCCCTCAAACTGTAAACTAAGTATAGAACAGGGATTCTGTGAGAGAGGCAGACAGAGAGCTCCTGTATGCCAACTCCTTATCTCCCTCTCCTTTCAGGTCTTGGGATGCTGGCAAGTGTCTATACTGATGACTATGAGCGAGGGCGTGCCATGGGAATTGCTTTGGGGGGTCTGGCTTTGGGAGTGCTGGGTAAGTGGCACCTGGTCTCAAATCTAGGTTCAAAGGGTAAGATACTGCATACTCTTCGAAGATGATCCATGAGGCAAGTGTTCCTAAGGGTCATGGAAGATAGGATTTTCTTTCTTTTTCTGTCCAATCATATTTTGAGTCCTGAAGTTTTTCCCAGGAAAGGCAAAATCCCCTTCCCGTTAAGAAGCTTAATAGTCCATGTGAAATAAGTCAAGCAGAGAGAGTCAATTATCATATGGTTTCACTTATTTGTGGAGCATAACAAATAGCATGGAGGACAAGGGGAGATGGAGAGGAGAAGGGAGTTGAGGGAAATTGGAAGGGGAGGTGAACCATGAGAGACTATGGACTCTGAAAAACGATCTGAGAATTTTGAAGGGGTGGGGGGTGGGAGGTTGGGGGCACCAGGTGGTGGGTATTGTAGAGGGCACGGATTGCATGGAGCACTGGGTGTGGTGCAAAAATAATGAATACTGTTATGCTGAAAAAAATAAAAATAAAAAATTAAAAATAAAGAAAAAAAAAAAAGAAGCTTAATAGTCCACGACATCCTGGAAATGGAAGAAACCTAGTCTATTCCAGTGAGCAAATATCCCCCATGTTAGCAGCTGCTGCCTCACCAGTGCTTTCCCAAAATGAGAGGAGATCTTTGTTGGATTTTGTGCAAAATACATTGCAGACATAATCTCTTTTAATCCTCACACTATTGTCAAGAGGTAATGATTGTCTCCACCACAGAAATGAGGAATAAAAAAATGTTAAATAGCCATCCAAGTTTACATAGATAGAAAATGCCAGAGCCAGGATATAGACTCAAATTCTGGACTCAAACCCCAAACTCTAAACCATAATGTATTTTCTTTGAGGTTCATTCCTCGTATAGATTGATTGACTATTCCAAGTCACATATTTTATGGAACACTTACTATATGCCAAGGTCAATGCTAGGACACAGGGAATTTAGGTAAGGAGCCTCAAAAATGGTTCCTTCCCTAGAGGAGATCACAAGCTAGTTAAAGAGAAAACGCCAAAGGTCTCTTCCTGGTACATATCCACCCCTCTCCTCCAAAACCATGGGAGAAGAGGGAACAAAAATCCTGCTCTCTGTTAACATCCATTTTCCCAAACATCCAAGCTGAAACTTTGGTACATCCTGGTCTCCTTTATTACTTCTCACTCTCAAATGGATAAGCCCATTAATATTCTCTACAACCACTTCCTCAAGGTCGGTTCCTCATCACATCTCAGTTGGAACCAGCCTACTACCTGATTTCTTGTACCTTCCCTCCTTCCACAAAGGTGCCATTAGAAGAAACTTCCTTTGCCCACAGATGGTGGTATTTCTCCCCAGCTAAAACACGTTTCTTCACTGTCCACAAGACCAAGTAGATGCTTTATCTGGGGCCTTTACAGGGCCCTTGATTATTCGGCCTTGACATTCCCCACCTCTACTTTTCCTCTCCCAAATACTCATATTCTAGTGACTGCACACTGAATATTGATATTCTTCTATTTGTTATCCAACCACACTCTTTTAACTTTTTTTTAATTTAAATTCAATTTAATTAACATATAGTGTATTATTAGTTTTAGAGGTAGAATTCAGTGATTCATCAGTTGCATGTAGCACCCGGTGCTCATTATGTCAAGTGCCCTCCTTAATACCCTTCACCCGCTTACCCCACCTCCCTTCCCACCTCCCCTTTAGCAACCCTCAGTTTGTTCCCTATAGCTAAGAGTCTTTAATGGTTTGCTTCTTTCTTTGTTTTCCTCTTAATTTATTTTTCCTCCCCTTCCTCCATGTTTATTTGTTTTGTTTCTTAAATTCCACATATGAGTGAAATCATGTGGTATTTGTTTTTCTTTGGCTGACTTATTTCACTTAGCATAATACCCTCTAGTTCCATCCATGTCATTGCAAATGGTAAGCTTTCATTTTCTAATGCCTAATATTCCATCATATATACTACATTTTCTTTATCCATGCATCTGTTGGACATTTGGGCTCTTTCCATATTTTGGCTTTTGTGGACATTGCTGCTGTAAACATTGAGGTGCATGTGCTCCTTTGAATCGCTATGTTTGTATCCTTGGATACATACCTAGTAGTACAATTGCTGGGTTGTAGGGTAGCTGTGTTTTTAGCTTTTTGAAGAACCTCTATACTGCAACCACACTCTCTTTTATGATGCCTCAATGCTCTTCACTTATGCTTCTTCCCCACCTATATTACCCACTTGACAAAGCCCTGTGTTCACCTGAACTCAATGAATCGTGTTTCTACAGCACCTTGTAGATTGAACCTTTACTGTTGAACTCTACCCTTCACCATGTTCTAATTATTTGGGTTCCTCTTCCCCACCCCACCACATGCATTTTCTCTAGTAGAAAGTGAGCTCCTGAGAGCCAGGTCTTCTTCATTTCTGAGTCCCCAGAACCTTACATGGAGGTTCATTGAGTAAATGTGGACAAGTCACACCAACTAGGAATATGTCCTTACTTCTAAAATCTGTGCCTGCTTTGCCTTTTCAGTGGGAGCTCCTTTTGGAAGTGTGATGTATTCGTTTGTTGGGCAGTCTTCACCTTTCCTCATATTGGCCTTCCTGGCACTACTGGATGGAGGTAAGTCACCATAAGCAGTCACCAGACAGATGATAGCTTAAGTCAGATTGGGAATGCACTATGCTGTAGTGTCAGTTTTGACGTGCTTTAAAGATCAAGGACTGCCCTATTTTAGGAAACAAGGAAGAAACTCAGGGAGTTAGATCTGTACATGATAGGGTGATATCAATGTGGCTGTTATTAAAGCCTTCAACTAATCAGTGGACAAAATAAACTGTTTCTTTCTCTCCCACTTTCTTTCTTAGCACTCCAGCTGTGTATCCTACAGCCTTCCAAATTCTCTCCTGAGGTAAGTTGACACTAAGCTCCATTGCCAAAGGATATAGAGAATGAATATTTACAAAGACCCCCCCCCCCACTAGATCATCCCTGTCAAAACAAAAGAAGAAAGATGAAGAGGAGTGGAGTCAAAGAAACTGACAACTATACTTGGGTAGTGTCATATTTAGGGTAGCATTGGAGATGGTGGTGGGGCAGTCTGGTCTGATATTGGACAAAGATGGAGGAAAGGCCTTATGAGGGATCAAGGAAATATTACAAAATTTATATATATATAAACTCAGAACCAAAACACAATGACAATGGGACTTGTATGTTCATAGTTACAATACCTCAGAGCTAGAAAAGTTCTTAGAGGCTGTTTAGATAATCTCTCCCAAATAGCATCTTTATAGATTATCATTATATCATGGTTAAATATCAGAGTTGGTATTTGTCTGACTCCAAGCCACAGATATCTCTGGGAAATCCATATCAAACCACAAAGAATGAAAGATAAGGAAGTACAGAAAGTATGGGGAAGTCTGAACTAAAAACCTTGATTTTATAGCCAAGACAGACAAAAGTGTGAGTAACCTCGGAACCCACTATTTTCAATTGGGATCTGAGAGGGTCAGTCTTGTGGGACTGAGCCCTTTACCTGTGGTGTCTGTGTTAACCCTAAGAAGTCAATGCAGAATTGTTTGGTGGGAAAGCCCTCACATATGGTACCAAAAGTGTTGTAAGAGGAAAAATTATTTTCCTTTAATATATTTCTGCATGGTTTTGACTTAGATGATAATATTCTACATATTCAAAAATTCAATTATTATTTTTTTGCCTGTAGGAAATACCACTGTATGCATGCCATATTTTATTTAATCCTCTATGTTTGAACATTTAGGTAATTGCCAGTATTTTATAAAGAATGCTACGATTAATAACCTTATGCATATGCATTTTTATAAAATTGGAAGTAATCTATAGAATAAATTCCTATAAGTGGAATTGTTAGGCTAAAGGCCTTATTGGACTTCTTTATGTGTATTTTGTGATTTAGATCTGTCTCTTTATTTTGAATTATATATTTAGTTTTAATATCTCAGAATATTTTATTGTACCCCTGTTAAGTATGCAGTGAGGGTTATTATATCAAAACCATTAAATTAATATCAAATAGAATGTAGTTAGCACCACAGATTAGGGCACAGTGCTCAGGAAGTTTGTTAGAGGGAGAAGTTTCAGCTACTGAGTCAGGAAATACAGTGGAAAAGAAGGAGCCTTTGAGAATGGGTAGGAGCTGGACCTGAAGAGAGAAAGAAGGTAGTTTAGGCAAAAACAAAAACAAAAACAAAACAAAACAAAAAACAAAACAAAACAAAATCATGAACATAGTTTAGGCAAAAATAACCTGCTGGAATGCATGAGAGGAAAGTGGAGTGATTTGAGTTTAATTGGACTAAAGATTTTCTGAGGGAAAGGGGAAATTAGAACTGAGCATTTAGGCTTGCATTTTAAATCTGTATTTTCAAACACCTTCAGCTTGACTTGCCGATGTGGCTCAAAATGGTCAGGATGAAGCCTCCAGAATGCTTGAAGATCTTTCTAAGTTATCACCTCTGGGCTCACCTTTGGGATTCAGTACTCTGCCTGTGGGCAAACATTAACACCAGCAAGATCTCGTGGTGAGGCCCAAGACCAGGAGTCCCGACACCCATTGCCCATTGCTGGCCTTGCTGACAATCCATTTTCATCTAGTTGATGATCATTTGAAAACAAGAATTGTGTCTGGAATATGTTGTCTTACTCTTTGTGACTACCACTGTGTTTGCCTTGCACACAGGAGGTATACTGCCAGCTGACTCTGTGACATTGGGGAAGTCACTTTATCTCCTTTGATTTGGGTGTTTGGTCTCTTCATTAAAGGAGCTGACATAGATGATTTCTAAGGTCCTGTCTGCATATTCTCAGATTCTATGACAATAGGAGAGATGTACACTGTAAAAATGGAAGTTTTTTGTTGTCCATGTTCTCAGAGTGCCAGGGGGACTCCTCTCCTTACACTTCTCAAAGACCCTTATATCCTGGTGGCTGCAGGTAAGCTGAAAATGCCTCTCTTTGCAATGGGAGGGTCTGGGTTTCTGGGTAGCCCTGGTGTTCACAGAACTGTCTCTCCAGGCTCCCTCTGCTTTGCTAACATGGGAGTGGCTATGCTGGAGCCCACACTGCCCATCTGGATGATGCAGACCATGTGCTCACCTGAATGGCAGTTAGGTAAGTGACCTTGTTCCTCAACTTGGGCTTAGGCAGAAATAGGTGTGTGCCATGCGCCTTTTTTCAGGTAATTGAGATGCACTATCAGGCCCAGGTCTTCAGAGTCACAGAGGCACAATGTGCTTCCTTTGCAGAGTTATCTTCTCTGTCCATACCTGTAAATCAAATCTGAGTGGGCATGCAGCACCTCCAAGAAGCAGCCCAAGAAAGGCAAGGTGGGAGGGGTTGAGAGGGGCTATTGAGTGACAACATACCTAGCTATGTGGTAGAATGATCAATGATTTTTTTTTAATTTTTAATTTATTTTCAGCGTAACGGTATTCATTGTTTTTGCACCACACCCAGTGCTCCATGCAATCCGTGCCCTCTCCAATACCCACCACCTGGTTCCTCCAACCTCCCACCCTCTGCCCCTTCAAGACCCTCAGATTGTTTTTCAGAGCCCATAGTCTCTCATGGTCCACCTCCCCTTCCAATTTCCCTCAACTCCCTTCTCCTCTTTAACTCCCCTTGTCCTCCATGCTATTTGTTATGCTCCACAAATACGTGAAACCATATGATAATTGACTCTCTCTGCTTGACTTATTTCACTCAGCATAATCTCTTTCAGTCCCGGCCATGTTGCTACAAAAGTTGGGTATTCATCCTTTCTGATGGAGGCATAATACTCCATAGTGTATATGGACCACATCTTCCTTATCCATTCATCCGTTGAAGGGCATCTTGGTTCTTTCCACAGTTTGGCGACTGTGGCCATTGCTGCTATAAACACTGGGGTACAGATGGCCCTTCTTTTCACTACATCTGTATCTTTGGGGTAAATACCCAGGAGTGCAATTGAAGGGTCATAGGGAAGCTCTATTTTTAATTTCTTAAGAAATCTCCACACTGTTCTCCAAAGTGGCTGCACCAACTTGCATTCCCACCAACGGTGTAAGAGGGTTCCCCTTTCTCCACATCCCCTCCAACACATGTTGTTTCCTGTCTTGCTAATTTTGGCCATTCTAAGTGGTGTAAGGTGTTATCTCAATGTGGTTTTAACTTGAATCTCCCTGATGGCTAGTGATGATGAACATTTTTTCATGTGTCTGATAGCCATTTGTATGTCTTCATTGGAGAAGTGTCTGTTCATATCTTCTGCCCATTTTTTTATATGATTGGAATGATCAATGATTTTTAGTCAAAAATCCACATTTTCATTTTAGTTCCATTGATTGGCTATGTAAACTTGTGCAAACCACATCAATTTTCTGGGCACCAACTCTCTCATCTCTGAAATGGGCATTGGAATACTGTCTAGTTCAAAGGGTCATTTGAGAAATAAATGGCATAATATGTGGAAATGCTCTGCACCTGCAGAATATTAATACGTACTATTGCCATCCACACTTTTCTCTTCAACTCCCTTTCCCCTACATTAGCTTTTGCTCTCCTTTTACCTCTAACAAGGTGTTTATGGAGGCTTCCAGCTGGAAGATCTTCCTCTTCTTCATGGAGAGATGTCCCTGTGATTCATCTGAGTTTAGAGAGGAGGTTCTGGCCCTTCCCAGGAAGCCGAGGACAGGGAATAAAGAAGGCTATTGTGCCATTCGGTCCCTGTGGGGAAGAGTCTTATGGGGCCAGAGGGGAAGTTGATAAGGACCTGATATAGCTCAGCATGCAACAAAAAGCACTAAATCTAATTTTTGTAGGGGACTATTCTAAGCAGGGCTCCAAGCTGCACTCTTAGCTTCAAATTGGATTTTTCTGGGCTGCTAATGCCTCAGACCATGACAATTAATTGAGTTAGTTGGTGCTCTGCCCCAAGGCTATGACAGCTCAGGCTCTGGGTGCAGGTGGGCAAACACAGCTCAGAGCAGCTTCTCCTCAGCTCTTCTTCACCACATAGGAGAGAATATTAAAAGCAAACCAGCCTTCAGTAACTGGTGAATTGTTGACTTTGAGTTTAATTATAATTATCATGACAATTCCTAGTAGGCAACACTGTTTCCTCTACACACAGAAAGGCATTGAGAGGCTAGTAAAACCCAGTGAAATGCACTAGGCTGATTCTATACAGCCCCTTATGCAGGTGAGGCTGCAGTCGAAAGCTCTCAGGAGAGAAAGTCAGAATAATGAGAGGGCTTTGTCTCCCACACTCCTTTACAACTTTCCTCAATGCTATCTGCATCTCTAAGTCTGGCTTCAAAAGCTCTCACAACACCTGGAGAGCTTGTTAAAACTCGGAGTGTTGGGCCCCACCCAGAAATTCAATAAAATCAAATTTGCATTTTCTTAAGTTTCCTGGTGATGCTGATACAGTATCAGGGATCACACTGAAAAATATTGCACTAAATGCAGACAACCTGTCAAAGTTGTTTGGAGGAGACAGCACTTTTGAGAGTGATTGGTAGTCTGTGACTGAGTACTCCCTAAGTGACCCATTTTGTGCCCAGTACTCTCCCTGTGGGGAGGAAACAGGCTGACCTGGGTGTGACTCCTGACCACTTACTAGTTGTGACCTTGGATGAGTTATTTAACTTCTTCAAACACCACTTTCTTTCATTTGAGGAAATGGAGACGCTTTCAGAGTTGTTTTCAGGATTAAATAAATCTATGTATTCTAAAGGGATTAACACAGGGGCACCTGGTGGCTCAGTTAGTTGAGCGTCCAACTCTTGATTTCAGCTCAGGCCATGATGTCAGGGTCTTGAAATCAAGCCCTGTGTGGGGCTCTGTGCTCAGCATGGAGTCTCTTTGCCACTCTCCCTCTTCTCCTCCCCCCACCTCTCTCTCCTTCTCTCACAAATAAATAAATAAAATCTTTAAAAATAAATAGGTAAAGGGATTAGTACAATTGGTTAGAATACAGGATAGATATACTATGTAAATAAAAATAACTATTTTCACCATTGTTTTTGTTGAAATAATTTTGACAGTCACAGCTATGTGTAATTCCCTGCTCCTTGGAAGATATGCTGTGAAAAAATATATGTTTGTCTATAAACATATATTTTGGAATATATTTTGCAAAAAATGCTACTGAAAATGCAAGCTATACCCAGTCTTAAAGAGCAAGTCACATTTTTTGAGGAAATTTCATTTAGGAAATTCCACATCATTTAAAACATTAAAACATTTAAAAGGAGGATATTAAGCTTCCTAGAGGTGCCTATCTCCAGATCTCCAGTAAACAGTGGAATAGTTATGGTTCTAAATTTTTAAAAGCAATTAAACATAAACAAATGGGTACGGTTGGAAATATTGCAGCCCTGTGCAAATAGACAAATACACTAAGATATGCTTCACTTCCACCCCATGAAAGAGAATATTAAAATCAAACAAGCTATCAACCAGTAATTGATGAATTGTTGACTTTAGGTTTAATTGTAATCATCATGACAGTTTCTATTAGGCACCGCTGTTTCCTGTAGGTTGAAAGGCATAGAGAGGCTGGTGAGACCTGAAAAAACTCTCACTGCTCATTTTGTGCAGTACCTTATGCCAGAGACATCTGTGCTGTCATGCTCTGGTGTGGATAGTGGAAACATATGAAGTTGGAAGGTGAAGGCCTGGGTTCAGGTCATGACCCTGTTACTAACCAGTTAGGACAATAACAGTTAAGGCTGATGCACAGAGGGCACTTAATCTGTGCCAGACACTGTGCAAAATGGTTGGCACACAGTATCTCATTCAAGGCTCACAAGCAGCCTATCTGGTAGGAATTATTATTATCCCCATATTTCATAAATTTCTTAATCTGATCCAATTTCCTATCTCCCCCTCCAAAAATTCCTGGAGCTTGTAGAACCTCCTGTCATTGACAAGTGTCCCGTGTCTTCAAACTCTTCTCTAAACATTTCCATCATCTTCTTGCCCTGAGAGCTGAATGTTTCCTGAGAGCACTGTTTCCCAGCTGTCTTGAT
Source organism: Lutra lutra (assembly GCF_902655055.1). Lineage (NCBI taxonomy): Eukaryota > Metazoa > Chordata > Mammalia > Carnivora > Mustelidae > Lutra > Lutra lutra. The sequence goes on along the minus strand of NC_062279.1, from coordinate 42,885,978 downwards.
GGAAATGCATGTTCCTCTAGACTTCACTCACCTTTGTTACTTCTGAATCATTTCTTCTTCTTCTTCCTTTTTAAGATTTTATTTGTTTATTTAGAGAGAGAGAGAGAGAGCGCACAAACAGGAGGAGGGGCAGAGGGAGAGGGAGAAGCAGACTCCCCTCTGAGCAAGGGACCCTGACTAGGGGCTCCATCCAAGGATGCTGGGATCATGACTTAAGCCAAAGACAGACACTTAACTGACAGCCACTCAGGCACCCCAGAATTATTCCTTCTTTATTCTCCTTCAAAGACCTCAACTCCCTTGAAGGTCATGTCATTATATTATACCCCCCTCCACCTCTCTTCACTGCAATCACCTATTGACCCCTTAGGTCTCCCTTTTCATTCGTTAAAATTGTCAACACCTGGCTCATATTCTTTTCTCCTTTATTCCTTCCATCATTCTTTTTTTTTTTAAAGATTTCATTTGTTTATTTGACAGAAAGAAACACAGTGAGAGAGGAAAAATAAGTAGGCGTGTGGGAGAGGGAGAAGCAGGCTTCCCACTGAGCAAGGACCCCCGATGAGGGGCTTGATCTCAGGAACCTAAGGGAGATGCTTAACGACTGAGCCACCCAGGCTCCCACCTTTCACAATTCATTTTTTTTAAAAGATTTTATTTATTTATTTGACAGACAGAGATCACAAGTAGGCAGAGAGGCAGGCAGAGAGAGAGGGAGGAAGCAGGCTTCCTGCTGAGCAGAGAGCCCAATGAGGGGCTCAATCCCAGGACCCTGGGATCATGACCCGAGCTGAAGACAGAGGCTTAACCCACTGAGCCACCCAGGTGCCCCACCTTTCACAACTCTTGATGGCTTCAATATCCAGGTGGATAATTCTACCAACATCTTGGCCTATTCTTTAATCTACTTTCTTGCAATAATCTTTTGCAATGATCTTTTTCTCCTTTCCACCTTAACCAATCAAACCTTTTTGACCTTGACATTAATTTTATCATCTCTGAAATTTAATTTCAGATAATTCAGTCCAATTATCAATTCACATATTCCCTATTCACATATTACCTACTCAGGTATTCTAATATCCCATATCAACAAATTTTGGCCACATGGAGTTCACCAATCCATTGGCCTCAAGTCATTTTCTACTTTCTATCACTTCTCATGTCCTCACTTTTTTATTTATTCAGCTTGAATTCCATCATGATGTTACTCCTTTGAAAGTATTAATTCCTTTGCCCTGCTTTCCCTCTGGGGTTGTCAGCTGACACAGCATTGATTCTGGTTAAGCCAATCTGTTTGCCTACTCCTTGTCTATGCATGAGTGGCACATTGGGGATGTGGGAAAACACATAGCAAGGCTGTTGGTCTCACCTTACATTTATGGCTAAAGAAATAAAGTAGGTTTTCACATTGCCCAACAATCTTTCTCTAGGTCCCCAGTTATGTCCTCCTTCCCACTTTCTGAAATGACTGTTTTGTACTTATTCATTCAAACCTCTTCTACACCCTCATCCTTTCATCATTCTTAGCTCCTAGTCATTGAGAAATCAGAAGCAATGAGATGGGAACTCACATGTTCCCATCACTAAGTATACTAATTTTCCTGCATTTGTATGCATATTCACTGCCTTCTTTTTGTGGTCAAAGCATCGTAACTCCTTCAGAGGCCAAACTACTACTACTCCCACCACCACCATTACTTCTCCTCCTTTTCTTCTCCCTCCTCCTCTTTCCCCTCCTCCTCCACCACTTATTCCTCTTGTTGTTGTTGTTGTTGCCTTCCTCCTCCCCCTCCCTCTCCCTCTTCTTCTCTGACTTCTACTTCTTCATCTTCATCTTCTTCTTCTCCTCCTCCTTCTCTTCTTCTTCCTCCTCCTTCTTCATTCCATCCCCTCTAATCTTCTTATCACCCTTGTTATCTCCTCTTCCCTGCTAAATTTTTTTTTATTTGATTTCTTTTCAGTGTAACAGAATTCATTGTTTATGTACCACACCCAGGGCTCCATGCAATAGTGCCCTCCATAATACCCACCACCAGGCTCCCCCACCCTCCCATCCCCCGCCCCTTCAAAATCCTCAGATTGTTTTTCAGAGTCCATAGTCTCTCATGGTTCATCTCCACCTCCAATTTCCCCCAACTCCTTTCTCCTCTCCATCTCCCCATGTCCTCCGTGTTATTTCTTATGCTCCACAAATAAGTGAAACTATATGATAATTGACTCTCTCTGCTTGACTTATTCCATAAGTCATAATAATAATAATAATCTCTTCCAGTCCTGTCCATGTTGCTACAAAAGTTGGGTATTCATCCTTTCTGATGGAGGCATAATACTCCATAGTGTATATGGACCACATCTTCCTTATCCATTCGTCCATTGAAGGGCATCTTGGTTCTTCCCACAGTTTGGTGACTGTGGCTTTTGCTGCTATGAACATTGGGGTACAGATGGCCCTTCTTTTCACTACATCTGTATCTTTGAGGTAAATACTCAGTAGTGCGATTCCCTACTAACTTTTAAATGTAAGAGTCCCTGAAAGCTCAGACCTTGGATCTCTATCTTCTCTATCTAATGTTTCAGAGGTTATCCCAGTCTTTCCTATGGTCTTAAGAACCAAGTGTAAATGATCATTTTGAACTTGAATAAGTGAATAAATGAATATTTATATCTATGCTTAGGCTCTGTCCTTGGAAATCTAATCTTGTACACCAATGCCTTGCATCTCCAGCTGTATATCTAATATGCATTCAAACCTTGTTTCCCCAGGCTCTTCCTCCATCTCCAGTTACCCAACTAAGTAAGACAAAATGAATGATTTTTGATTTCTCTCTTTCTCTCACTCCAACTATGGCCACACCCAACTCAACAGAAAGTTCCACTGACTACCACCATAATAATATTTTGGTCACTTCTTTCCATCATGACATCCAAGCTGAAACATTGTCACTTTCTTCCTGGGTTCTGCAAATAGTTTTCTGGCTTTTACTCTTGTCCTATGAACCCATTCTTCTAACCACAACCAAAAGACTTGAAAAAATGTAAATTAAAATATGTCATTCCCCTCCAAAGTTTCCCATTGCGCTTGGAATAAATTCCAAATTCTAGGCCTACATTTTCTGTTACTCTTCCCTTTGCTCATTGTGCTTCAGCCACATAGACCTCCTTTCCATTTCTAAAAGAGACCAAAAGTTTTCTTTAACATCTTTGTATTTGCATGAGATGTTTTTATTTGCTTACTTGTTTGTTCTGCTTGAAATACTCTGTTTAGGTCATTCCGATATTCCAGTTTAAATATCATCTCCTCAAAAAGGTCTTACCAGCCCCCAAACTGAAGTTAGCTCTATTCCTGGTCACACTTCCATGCCATATTAAATGTTTTTCGTACAACTTATTATTTTTCAAAATTATCTTTTCTTTCATTTGTTTACTTGTTTATTGTCTGGATCCCTCCCTTGAAATGTAAATGCCCTAAAAGCTAAGATTTTTTTCTAGCTTATTTACACCATCTTATTTATCCCATCATGTTCTAATCTTAGAACACCAGACACATAGTAAAAGCTCATTAAAAGTACTGAATGAATGAACAAATGGATGAATGAATAAGACTTAGGGAGGGTAAAGTGCTCAAAGTCACAGAGATAAAATGTAGCCAAGCCACAGTTTCAACTCAGAACTGTATGACTTCAAAGACCATGCTCTAGAGCACATGACTCTACCATCGGAGAAAGAAATGTGACCAGTGCTTCATTTTACAAAATACTTTTAAATATGCTATCCAATTTGCTCCTCAGTATAAGTTGGTATGATAGAATCATAGCTTTGTTTTTGCCAGATGTGGATGGTAAAGCTCTGAAATCAGTAACTTTTCTGAGATCACCACTAGAGCAATGGAAAGAAAGGTGAATAGCAAGGCAGGAATTTCACTTCCCAGGTAACATGTATTTCTTTTTCTAAGACTGATGATATTCTTATGTTGATAATCAGAAGGACTTTTACATATGAATTTCTCATTAGGGCTATTCTTTAGGAAATCTATGTGGAGGAGCTGGAAGGACATTGTATTAAAGCTAAACAAAGCCTGGCTCCTGAGGAAAGTGGAAGTGTAGAGCCTCATGTCAACTGTTCTGTGTTGGCACAGGGATCTCTAACACACAAAACAAAGGGGTTTGGAATCCTTGAAGGTAACAGAGAAACTTCACTATCTTGTCGTAAATATAGTATTTTGTAGTAAATTGGGCATATCCTCATCTTAGAATTGTGTCTTTCTACAGGTCTTGCTTTCTTGCCTGCCAGTGTGTCCTACCTCATTGGCACCAACCTCTTTGGTGTGTTGGCCAACAAGATGGGTCGGTATGTAGCCTGGAAATATGTGGAGAGTATAATAGGAATGTAAGATGGGAGAGATTATTGACGTTGTCCCTGCACCTAGGATAATGAACAGCTTCTCTAAGGTTGGAAGTTTAGGACAAGCATGCATGGATAAAAGCTGCCTACAGAAAGGATAGGAGTAGATAGGTGGTGAAGGGGATATGGATAAAGGATGGCCCTGAGTTGGTTGTGAATATATGATGGATAACCTTTACTTACCAGATGTTTGTTGTCTAGTTGAAGAGCTAAAATAACCCCACAGAGAACAGCTATGAAAAAGCTCATTACTTTGGGGGCAGTGTGTTCCCTGGAGCCCTAGAGAGTTCTAAAGAGGTACCTCAGAGACCACCAAATGGAAAGGGTTTGAGGCTAAAAAGTAAGTCTGGATTTTGTTCTACCACAGTGAGAACAGCTTCAATTTTATCTTTGAAGCTCAGCATACAGATTTTAAGACAAGCTTAAAAACCCCTGCTATAGGAAATCCGAAAAGGAAAGAAGTTTGGTATTTTTTGTGCATTTTGTAATGGGCTTTGAAGACCAGATAAAATACGAGTAAGTGAGAGGTAGTCTGAATTGGGAAAGAGCATGAATTAAGTTTGAGTGTTACTTTCAAGGGGCAAGTATCTTCTGAGTAAACTGATTCCTCTGCTAGTGGAAGAAAGAATATGTCCCATTGAACCTCCTCTGCTTCTACTATGGAAAAGATATGGAACCAGGCAAGGGGGAGGTCAGGGAAAGGGTCCACTTGGTTACAAATGGATCATGTAGAGATGTCTTCATTTTATCACATCCTAAGGGGTTCATGGAATTAGGAGTGTAGGACTGGCTGGTGTAGTGGAGATAAGATGATAGGTGAAGGGATTTCTCCCTTTAGCATAGTTTGTGATGGCTCTTTTCTTCCAGGTGGCTGTGCTCCCTGATTGGGATGATTGTAGTAGGCACCAGCTTGCTTTGTGTAAGTATGATGAAGTCTAGGAGAGAGAGAATGAGAGAGAGAGAGAGAGACCCCCAGACATTTAAAGACAATTTTCCTTTGAAATGAACAGAGGGTTAACTTGTCAATGACTGTTGGAAAGACTGTTTCTACATGGGTAAGAATTTAGCTCTGGGAGAAATGCCACCAGGCATCCCATTAAAGGAGGTGGAGAAGGAGGGGAAAAGGGCAATGGAGCAGCTGTAGCCGGAGGTCTGAGTCCCTATGTATGGACACATGAAACAATTCATGTTGATACCTATTTCTGGAGCCATTAAAGTGGTTCATTTTATGATTTAATTTATTTATCTCAACCTAACAAGACCTCATAAGCCACCAGGGGAACCATCACATGAGTTGCAGTCTCTAGTGCCAGAATGTTTCGTAGAAAAAGAAAAAAAAAGAAGAGCTTTCCTATTTTAAAGAGACCCTTCAAGCTCTCTAAGCCTTCATTTTCTCCTCCTCATAATGGGGATCATACATACACTTGCCTCCTAGAGCTGTAAAGCACTGAGTACAATGTTCAAGAAAGCCTGGAGGTCTTGATCAGGAGCATGTGTTCCACATCATTCCCAGCTTTGCTACTTCCTGCTTGTGTGATTTTGAGCTAGATATGTCACCTCTTTTTGTTTAGTATCCTCATCAGTGTAGAAAGGGATCTGTTAGCCTCTCTTAGGACTGTCCATATAAACTACACCACAGTGGGTCCACAGTAAATCTTAAGGCAAGCTATTGATAAACTATAATTACCTTTTGAGGAATAACCCCTAAAGTTGTTATTAGCCACTAACATCTAGATGGTATGTTAAACCTCTGAGAGGTAAATATGTTGGGGTAGCATGTTCAGGTGAACAGAAGTGTATGTCTGGGAGGGTGGTGAAAGCAAGCTGAGGAAGAATTCTTGCAATAGAAGAGGTCCATTATTATGTAAAATGGAGTCAAATCTGAGATTTAGACTTAATCTTGCCACTTATTAGCTTTTTACCTTTGGATAGGGCATTTAACCCAAATGATACCAATCTAGCTTTCATATCTTTAAAATAAAGATTCTTCTTCGTAAAGAGAAGTGATAATCCAAATAACTAACATATGTGGTACATAGCATATGGCTAATAAATGCATATCATGTGAAAACCCTTTGTTTTGTGGTAACTGATTGGACTCCTGATAAATCCTTCCTCCTTCCCTGCTGCAGGTTCCTCTGGCTCACAATATTTTTGGTCTCATTGGCCCCAATGCAGGGCTTGGCTTTTCCATAGGTAAGAGTACTTTCAAAGGAGCCAAAGGCCCCTGAATTTTGGCTTTGGACCAGATTAGAGGAGGTATATGGAAAGGGAGAAGGAGCAGGAGGGTGGCTAGCAAAGCTGTGGGTTCCTAACTCCTACCAGGGATAGGTGTTGGTGCTGAGAGGGAGGATAGCAGGCAAATGGAATAGACTAAAGGGAGGAGAAGAAAGAATGGTGCCACAAAAAAGGGAGGGGACTGTGGGTAGAGCTGACAGTGTCCTGTTTCCTTTGGCCACAGGCATGGTTGATTCCTCTATGATGCCCATCATGGGACACTTGGTGGACCTGCGTCACACCTCGGTGTATGGCAGTGTCTATGCCATAGCTGATGTGGCTTTCTGTATGGGCTTTGCCATAGGTATGTTGGCAGGGGAGAGGGGAGCACACAGGACTTGGTGTCCCATTTTCTCTTATCTACTGTTTACCAGCTGAGAGTAAAGCCAGAGGGCTGATTCTCCTAGGGTTCTGGAGATATTTGACTTTGGGACATCCTCTGGGTCACCCATTGCTCCTTGCATAGTGTTTTCTGTGTGATCAAGGGCCAATAAACACTTGCGAATTTGGTTTATTCCTCACAGGCCCATCCACTGGGGGTGCCATTGTGCATGCCATTGGCTTCCCCTGGCTTATGGTCATTATTGGGGTCATCAACATCATCTATGCTCCTCTCTGCTACTACCTGAGAAGCCCCCCAGCCAAGGAGGAAAATCTTGTAAGAGACTCTGACTGTTGCTAAAAGAATAATAATTTTTAAAAAAATTTTTATCGTGTTATGTTAGTCACCATAAAATACATCATTAGCTTTTGATGCAGTGTTCCAAGATTCATTGTTTATATAGTCTGTGGACTCTGAGAAACGAATAATAATCTGCTGTTTGTTTTTGATCTCCCGTTCTCTCATTGTTTTTCATCGTATGCTGTTTCCTCCATCTTTGGAAGTCTTTTTTGCTTTGTCATATTTTCTGATCCCATTTTCAACTTTATTTTTCCTTTGTGCTCTTTCTTATTTTCCCTTCTTTAATAACCACTTCCCCTCTTATACTGGGTGGTTAAGAAGGGCCCTAAGTAAAGAACAAAACTGAGAAGGTTATAAAGAGTTGGGGCCAGGGTCCATCAAAGGCATCCCATACTTCAGTTACCAGCAAAATGTGAGTTAACATATTATCTCCTCAAGGTGGTCAAAATTCCATTGGGATCATTCATTCATGTCTGCCATTGTTCTTACCAGGTCATGATTTAAAGTACAAAACCACAGGGAAGAGAGCTATAACTTTTGATTTTAGTTAATAAGGTACTTTATTTTATTGTAGCATGAGGACCCTAAAGGTTTAGGTGGCTCAATGATGGATGTTGGGGCTGGTCACAGGGATGAAAGAAGACAGGGAGGCCAGATAGGGGATAGTACTGGTTTCAGCTGGCTCCCTACTATAGCTTGTACTACCACTATTAGGATTCAATAAAAAACATGACAGACATTTGTCTTGACCAGGGTGGCTACATTGAGGTGCCTTGGGTGGTCTTGTGCTTGTAAATGATGCAGAAGAAGAGTACTATGCTTGTTTCTTGAATATTTCCTGAGCAACACTAGACTTGGATGAGCTAGTGAGGGAAGTGAACAGGGAGACTGATAAAAGATGTGCAGTAATTTCTCCTCCTGTGTCTTGCTTCAGGCAATTCTGAGCCAGGACTGTGCCATGGAGACTTGGATATGTGCAACTCAGAAGCCCACAAGGGAATTTCCTCTGGGGGAGGACAGCGATGAGGAGGCTGGCAGTGAAGAGTGGTAGGAGAAGGTGGTCTCTGAACCTTGTCACATGCGGATACATCAGCCTTGGACTTTAGTGACCAAAGTGACCACCTCCTTTTCTGATCACCAGATCACCATGGGCTGCTCAATAGACTTCATTTCTCTTTCCCCTTGGTATCTCCTTTCCTCCCCTCCCATGGGTGCAATTTCTTGATTCTCTCCTTATCTGTGTAACCCATAGTTCTTCCTCTGAGCTTTGTGGCTTCAGGTGCCCAGTTTTTCTGGGAGAACATAGTGATGCTTTTTCCTAGGCTATTGTGAGGTTGATTAAACTTGAGCTGGTGCATTCTGCAAGGAGTGACTTATTCCACGGGAACAGCAATGACCACAGCATGCCCTTGAAACCAGTAGGGTGACTGACAAACCTCATATCATCTGTTATCTGATTTTCTTTGACATTCCCAGCAAACCATAAAACTTTTGTCCTCTGTTCCTCCATGTGGTCCTTCCTGAGTTTTCTCCGTTAAGTTGGGAATGTGTCCTCAATGTTATACTGCTGCCAGATTGCCAATTTAAATTGTTTTCCTGGTTTTTAGAAGCTGAGTGGTTCTTCTGTGGCTAAACCTATAGCTGTTAAAGTATTTTGTCCTCAGCGAATGGAAAGCTGGGTTTACACCTTTCCTAAATCTCTTTGACTGTTAGAAATAACAACAGGAGGACAGAAAAAAAATATCTCCAAGGTTTTATTGGAGGAAGTAAAAAGAAACTGCCCTGAAATTTCTTCCCACAGTGGATTTCCTAATACAAGGATTATAATGAGGAATTATTCTCACTTCTTTTTTTTTCTTAACATCTTAATTTAATTTAATTTTTTTCAATGTTCCAAGATCCATTGTTTATGCACTACACACAGTGCTCCATGCAATATGTGCCTCTTTAATACCCACCACAAGGTTCACCCATCCTCCCACCCCTCCCTTCCAAAACCCTCAGTTTCTTTTTCAGAGTCTACAGTTTCTCATGGTTCATCTCCCTCTCCAATTTATCCCAATTCATTTTTTCTTTCTGTCTCCTAATATCCTCCATGTTATTCTTTATTCACAAGTAAGTGAAACCATATAATAATTTACTCTCTCTGCTTGATTTATTTCACTTAGCATAATCTCCTCCAGTCCGGTCCATGTTGATACAAAAGTTGGGAATTCATCCTTTCTGATGGCTGTGTAATATTACATTGTATATATGGACCACATCTTCTTTATTCATTCATCTGCTGAAGGGCATCTCAGCTCTTTCCACAGTTTGGTGATTGTGGCCATTGCTGCTATGAACATTGGGGTACAGGCCCTTCTTTTCACTACATCTGTATCTTTGGAGTAAATACCCAGGAGTGCAATTTCAGGGTCGTAGGGAAGCTCTATTTTTACTTTTTTGAAGAACCGCCACACTGTTTTCCAAAGTGGGTGCAACAACTTGCATTCCCACCAACAGTGTAAGAGAGTTGCCCTTTCTCCACATCCTCTCCAACACATGTTGATTACTGTCCTGTTGATTTTGGTCATTCTAACTGGTGTAAGGTGGTATCTCAATGTAGTTTTGACTTTAATTTCCCTGATGGCTAATGATGATGAACATTTTTTCATGTGTCAGTTAGCCATTTGTATGTCTTTTTTGGAGAAGTGTCTGTTCATGTCTTCTGCCCATTTTTTGACATGATTACCTATTTTTTGGGTGTTGAGTTTGAGGTGTTCTTTATAGATCTTGGATATCAGCCCTTTGTCTGTAGTGTCAATCACTTCTTATTTATTTATTTATTTATTTATTTATTTAAATTTCTTTTCAGTGTACCAGAATTCATTGTTTATGCACCACACCCAGTACTCCATACACTACCTGCCCTGCATAATACCCACCACCAGGCTGACCCAACTTCCCATCCCCACCCTTTCAAAACCCCCACATTGTTTTTCAGTTGTTAATCCCCCTTTATCTTAGGAAAGTTTAGTTCTTTAACAAAGATATCAAGATACATCCAGGAAGAATCAAAAAAACCTTCCTTGCCCACATGGAGAATTTATAACCACTCTCCCATCTTTTTCTTCTGTCAGTGTCTGTGTCTTTGTTTTTGTCTTGGTAGTATATAAATCTTATACTTGGGGTTCTTTTTTTTTTTAATTTTTTGAATTCATTTTCAGCATAACAGTATTCATTGTTTTTTGCACCACACCCAGTGCTCCATGCAATCCGTGCCCTCTCCAATACCCACCACCTGGTTCCCCCAACCTCCCACCCCCCACCTCTTCAAAACCCTCAGATTGCTTTTCAGAGTCCACAGTCTCTCATGGTTCACCTCCCCTTCCAAATTCCCTCAACTTCCTTCTCCTCTCTAACTCCCCTTTTCCTCTATGCTATTTGTTATTCTCCACAAATAAGTGTAACCATATGATAATTGACTCTCTCTGCTTGAGGTATTTCACTCAGCATAATCTCTTCCAGTACTTGGGGTTCATTTTGATGAGGTTCTTATTTATTTATTTATTTATTTATTTATCTCTTGTCATCTACTTTTGTCGGTCTTTCTGTTTGTCTGTTTTTGTTTGTATACCTCATGAATCTTGGGGCCCATTTGGACCAGGCCTTTTCTTTTATCTTTTTTTTCCCCCTGTCTCTCTCTCTCCCTTTTTTCTTTTTTCTTTCTTTTGTGTGGGGACTCTTAATTGCTCAGAAACATTCCATGGTGCACCTTACCTGCACCATGGTTGACACATTCAGCTACACATCCGTTCAGCCATCTCTCACCAAAACGATTAAGAGGAGGAATGCCCAACAGAAGAAAAATTCAGAGACTGGGCCTTCTGCATCACAGCTATTGGATATGGACACAGACATTATGTCAGAAAGGGAATTCAGGCTAACAATTATCCAGGCAATAGCTAGGTTGGAGAAAGCCCTTGATGATAAAATAAAATTGAATAGGGCAGAAGTGAAAGCTACCAGGGATGATATTCACAATGTTCTCAATGAGTTCCAATCTAATCTAAATTCTCTAACAGCTAGGGTAGCTGAGGCAGAAGTTAGAATTAGTGATATGGAGGACAAGCAGATAGAGAAAAAGGATCAGGAGGAAGCCTGGAACAAATAGCTTAGAAGCCACAAAAACAGAATTAGGGAAATAAATGATGCCATGAAACATTCCAATGTCAGAATTATTGGAATTCCTGAGCGGGAGGAGAAAGAAAGAAGACTAGAAGATATAGTTGGTTGAACAAATTCTCCATGAAAATTTTCCCAATCTCGTGAATGGAACCAGCGTTCATGTACTATAGGCAGAACGGTCTCCCCCTAAGATTATAGAATCTAGAAAGACCTCGAGACCCCTGATAGTGAAAATGATTAATCATAATTGTAGACAGGAGCTCTTGAAAGCAGCTAGGGCAAAGAAATTCCTTATGTACAGAGGAACGCCCTTAAGAATAACAGTCCTGTCCATAGAAACCTGACAAGCTAGAAAGGGCTGGAAAGACATATTCAGGGCACTAAATGGAAAGAGCATGCAGCCAAGAATACTTTATCCAGCAAGACTGACATTCAAAATGGATGGAGAGATAAAGAGCTTCCAAGACTGGCAAGGTTTAAAAGAGTATGTGACCACCAACCTGACACTGCAGAAAATATTAAGGGGGGTTCTATAAAAGAGGAGAAATCCTAAGAATAGCATTGAGCAGAAATATATGGAGACAATCTACAGAAACAGACTTCATAGGTAACACGATGTCAATAAAAACGTATCTATCAATAATCACTCTTAATGTGAATGGCCTAAATGCACCCATAAAACAACACAGGGATCCAGTTTGGATAAAATGATGGGGCCCATCCATATGTTGTCTACAAGAGAGCCATTTTGAACCTAAGGATACACCCAGACTGAAAGTGAAGGAATGGAGAAGCATCTTTCATGCCAATGGGCCTCAAAAGAAGGCTGTAGTAGCCCTTCTCATATCAGATAAATTAGATTTTAAACTAAAGACTGTAGTCAGAGATAGAGAAGGACACTACATCATTCCTAAAGGGACTAACCACCAAGAGGATCTAACAATTGTAAATATTTATGTTGCCAGTATGGGAGCAGCCAATTACATAAGAAAACTGTTAATCAAGGGGCACCTGGGTGGCTCAGTGGGTTAAAGCCTCTGCCTTTGGCTCAGGTCATGATTCCAGGGTCCTGGGATTGAGCCCCACATCGGGCTCTCTGCTCCTCAGGGTGACTGCTTCCTCCCTTCTCTCTGCCTGCCTCTCTGCCTAGTTGTGATTTCTCTGTCAAATAAATAAAATATTAAAAAAATAAAATTTAAAAAAATTAAAAAAAAGAAAACTGTTAATCAAGATAAGAGTTATATTGACATGAATACATTAATAGTAAGAGATCTTAACATGCCACTCTCAGTAATAGATCATCCAAATAGAAAATCAATAAAGAAACAAGAGCATTGAATGACACATTGGATCAGATGGACCTCAGAGAAATATACAGAACATTCCACCCTAAAACAACAGAATACTCATTCTTCTCGAGTGCTCATGGAACCTTCTCCAGAATAGACCACATACTGGGTCACAAATCAGGGCTCAACTGATACCAAAAGATCAAGATTATTCCCTGCATGTTCTCAGATCACAGTGCTTTGAAACTAGAGATCAACCACAAGAAAAAGGTTGGAAGGAATTCAAACACCTGGAAGCTAAAGACCACCCTGCTTAAGAATGCTTGGATCAACCAGGAAATCAAAGAAGAACTTAAACAATTCATGGAAACCAATGAGAATGAAGACACTTTGGTCCAAAACCTATGGGATTCAGCAAAGTCGATCCTAAGGGGGAAATACATAGCTATCTAAGCCTCCCTCAAAAATGGAAAAATCCAGAATACACCAGTTGTCTCTACACCTTAAAGAACTGAAGAATCAACAACAAATTAAGCCAACTGCACACACAAGAAGGGGAATAACCAATATTAGAGCAGAGATCAATGAGATAGAAACCAAAGATACAGTAGAATGCACCAATGGAAATAGCAGCTAGTTTTTTAAAGAATCAATAAGATGAATAAAATATTGGCCAAACTAATCCAAAAGAAAAGAGTGAAGGCCCACATTAATAAAATTATGAATGACAAGGGAGAGATCACAACTAACACCAAGGAAATAGAAACAATCATCAGAAGTTATTATCAACAGTTGTATGCCAATAAGTTAAGCCGCCTAGATGAAATGGATGCATTCCTGGAAAACTATAAACTTCCAAAACTGCATCAGGAAGAAATTGAGAACCCGAATCGACCAATATCTAGTAATGAGATTGAAGCACTGATCAAAAACCCCCCAAGGGGCGCCTGGGTGGCTCAGTGGGTTAAGCCGCTGCCTTCGGCTCAGGTCATGATCCCAGAGTCCTGGGATCGAGTCCTGCATCAGGCTCGCTGCTCAGCAGGAAGCCTGCTTCCCTTCCTCTCTCTCTGCCTGCCTCTCTGCCTACTTGTGATCTCTCTTTGTCAAATAAATAAATAAAAAATCTTAAAAATAATAACCCCCCCCCCAAAAAAAAACCCAAAAACAAGAGCCCAGGACCTGATGGATTCTCTGGGGAGTTCTACCAAACTTTCAAAGAAGAAATGATACCTATTCTCCTGAAGCTCTTTCAAAAAACTGAAGCAGAAGGAAAATTTCTAGACTCTTTTTATGAAGCCAGCATTACCCTGATCCCCAAACCAGGCACGGACCCCACCAAAGAGGAGAATTTCAGACCAATATCCCTGATGAATATAATGCCAAGATTCTCAACAAGATCCTTGCTAATAGGATCCGACAATATTTTAAAAAGATTATCCACCATGACCAGGTGGGATTTATCACTGGGTTGCAAGGATGGTTCAACATTAGCAAATCATTCAATGTGATAAAATGAACCAATAAGAGGAGAGGAACCACATTGTTCTCTCAATTGATGCAGAAAAAGCATTTGACAAAAGCCAGCATCAGTTCCTGATTAAAACACTTCAATGTATAGGGATAGAGGGAACATTCCTCAACTTCATCAAATCTATCTATGAAAAAACCACAGTGAATATCATCCTCAATGGGAAAAAGCTGACAGCCTTCCCTTTGAGATCAGGAACACGACAAGGATGCCACTCTCACCACTATTGTTCATCATAGTATTTGAAGTCCTAGCAACAGCAATCAGACAACAAAGAGAAATAAAAGGTATTCAAATTTGCAATGAAGGAGTCAAACTCTCTCTTCACAGATGACAGAAAACCCAAAAGTGTCCACCCCCAAATTACTAGAACTCATACAGCAATTCAGTAATGTGGCAGGATACAAAATCAATGTACAAAAATCAGTTGGTTTCTTATGCACTAACAATGAAAACACAGAAAAGTAAATTAGAGAATCGATTCTATTTACTATAGCACCAAGAACCATAAGATACCTGGGAATAAACCTAACCAAAGAGGTAAAGGATCTGTACCCGAGGAACTAGAGAACACTCATGAAGGAAATTGAAGAAGACACAAAAAGATGAAGGACCATTCCATGCTCATGGATCAGAAATATAAACATTGTTAAAATGTCTATACTGCCTAGAGCAATCTATACTTTCAATGCCATTCCGATCAAAATTCCACTGGCATTCTTCAAAGAGCTGGAGCAAACAGTCCTAAAATTTGTACGGAATCAGAAGAGATCCTGAATTGCTAAGGAAATGTTGAAAAAGAAAAACAAAACTGGGGGCATCACGTTGCCTGATTTCAAGCTTTACTACAAAGCTGTGATCACCAAGACAGTATGGTATTGGCATAAAAACAGACACATAGACCAGTGGAACAGAGTAGATAGCCTAGATATGGACCCTCAGCTCTATGGTCAAATAATCTTCAACAATGCAGAAAAATATATCCAGTGGAAATATTACAGTCTCTTAAATCAATGGTGCTGAGAAAATTAGACAGTTATGTGTAGAAGAATGAAACTTGACCATTCTCTTATACCATACACAAAGATAAACTTGAAATGGATAAAAGACCTTAATGTGAGGCAGGAATCCATCAGAATCCTATAGGAGAACATAGGCAGTAACCTCTTCCACATCAGCCACAGAAACTTCTTTCAAGATATGTCTCCAAAACCAAAGGAAACAAAAGTGAAAATGAATTTTTGGGACCTCATCAAGATTAAAAAGCTTCTGCAGAGCAAAGGATACTGTCAACAAAACAAAGAGATAACCCACAGAATGGGAGAAGATATTTACAAATGACAATACAGACAAAGGGTTGATATCCAAGATCTATAAAGAACTCCTCAAACTCAACACACACAAAACAGATAATCATGTCAAAAAATGGGCAGAAGACATGAACAGTCACTTCTCCAATGAAGACATACAAATGACTAACAGACACATGAAAAACATGTTCATCATCACTAGCCATCAGGGAGATTCAAATCAAAACCACATTGAGATAACACCTTACACCAGTTAGAATGGTCAAAATTAACAAGATAGTAAACAATGTGTGTTGGAGAGGATGTGGAGAAAGGGGAACCCTCTTATACTGTTGGTGGGAATGCAAGTTGGTGCAGCCACTTTGGAAAACAGTGTGGAGATTCCTCAAGAAATTAAAAATAGAGCTTCCCTATGACCCTGCAATTGCACTACTGGGTATTTACCACAAAGATACAGATGTAGTGAAAAGAAGGGCCATCTGTACTCCAATGTTCATAGCACCAATGGCCACGGTCGCCAAACTGTGGAAAGAACTGAGATGACCTTCAATGGATGAATTGATAAAGAAGATGTGGTCCATATACACTATGGAGTATTATGCCTCCATCAGAAAGGATGAATACCCAACTTTTGTAGCAACATGGACGGGACTGGAAGAGATTATGCTGAGTGAAATAAGTCAAGCAGAGAGAGTCAGTTATCATATGGTTTCACTTATCTGTGGAGCATAAGGAATAACATGGAGGATGTGGGAGATGGAGATGAGAAGGGAGTTGGGGGAAATTGAAGGGGGAGACAAACCATGAGAGACTATGGACTCTGAAAAACAATTTAAGGGTTTTAGAGGGGCTGGGGGGGGGTGGTAGGTTGGGTGAGGATGGTGGTGGGTATTATGGAGGGTACATATTGCATGAAACACTGGGTGTGGTACATAAACAATGAATTCTGGAACACTGAAAAGAAATTTAAAAAAATAAAATAAATTAAAAAAATAATAATAAAAAACAGAAGTCTTTTGCTTCCTGCTTTCTCACCCCCTTGAAAAATCCAGTTTCAAATTTTAGGTTATTTATTTATTTATTTAGTTGGTTAGTTTTCCTTCTTCTTTCTTTATTTCTAAGAAACTTACTTACCCAGCCAGGTCTTCCTTGATTTAGTATCTTTTAAAATTATTTTTAATTGAGCTTTTAAATTTTAATTTCAGTATAGTTTACTTGCAGTATAGTTAACTAATGTTTTGTGTGTATAATATAGTGATAAAATTGTATACATTACTGAGTGCTTTTTTATGGCTAAATAATATTCTACTGTGTTTGTATGTCTGTCTCTGTGTGTGTGTATACTACATCTTTTTTAGTTAAAATCAATTAATATATAGTGTATTATTAGTTTCAGAGGTAGAGTTTCATGATTCATCAATTTCATATACACCTAGTGCTCATTACAAGTGTCCTCCTTAATACCCAATAGCCAATTACCCCATTCCCCCACCCACTTCATCTCTAGCTAACCTTAGTTTGTTTCTTAAGGTTATGATCTCTTATAGTTTTTTCCCTCTCTGATTTTGCCTTCTTTTATTTTTCCTGTCCTTCCTCTATGTTAATTTGTTTTGTTTCTTAAATTCCACATATGATTGAAATCATATGATATTTGTCTTTCTCTGACTGGCTTATTTCACTTAGCACGATACCCTCTTGTTCCAGCCATGTCAATGAAAATGGCAAGATTTCATTCTTTTTGATGAATGAGTAATATTCTATCTCATATGTATACAACTACTTCTTTATCCATTTATCTGTCAACAGACATCTGAGTTCTTTCTATATTTAGTTATTGTGGACATGACTGCTACAAACTTTGGGGTACATGGCCCTTTCAAATCAGTATGTTTTTATCTTTTGGATAAACACTTGGCAGTGTAATTGCTGGGTCATATTCTTTAATTTTTTTTAATTTTATTTTTTATAAACATATATTTTTATCCCCAGGGGTACAGGTCTGCAAATCGCCAGGTTTACACACTTCACAGCACTTACCATAGCACATACCCTCCCCAGTATCCATAACCCCACCCCCCCTCTCCCAACCCCCCTCCCCCCATTAACCCTCAGTTTGTTTTGTGAGATTAAGAGTCATTTATGGTTTGTCTCCCTCCCAATCCCATCTTGTTACATTTATTCTTCTCCTACCCCCTTAACCCCCCATGTTGCATCTCCTCTCCCTCATATCAGGAAGATCATATGATAGTTGTCTTTCTCCGATTGACTTATTTCGCTAAGCATGATACCCTCTACTTCCATCCACGTCGTCGCAAATGGCAAGATTTCATTTCTTTTGATGGCTGCATAGTATTCCATTGTGTATATATACCACATCTTCTTTATCCATTCGTCTGTTGATGGACATCTAGGTTCTTTCCATAGTTTGGCTATTGTAGACATTGCTGCTATAAACATTCGGGTGCACGTGCCCCTTTGGATCACTACGTTTGTATCTTTAGAGTAAATACCCAGCAGTGCAATTGCTGGGTCATAGGGTAGTTCTATTTTCAACATTTTGAGGAACCTCCATACTGTTTTCCAGAGTGGTTGCACCAGCTTGCACTCCCACCAACAGTGTAGGAGGGTTCCCCTTTCTCCGCATCCTCGCCAGCATCTGTCATTTCCGGACTTGTTAATTTTAGCCATTCTGACTGGTGTGAGGTGATATCTCATGGTGGTTTTGATTTGTATTTCCCTGATGCCGAGTGATGTGGAGCACTTTTTCATGTGTCTGCTGGCCATCTGGATGTCTTCTTTGCAGAAATGTCTGTTCATGTCCTCTGCCCATTTCTTGATTGGATTCTTTGTTCTTTGGGTGTTGAGTTTGCTAAGTTCTTTATAGATTTTGGACACTAGCCCTTTATCTGATATATCATTTGCAAATATCTTCTCCCATTCTGTCAGTTGTCTTTTGGTTTTGTTCACTGTTTCCTTCGCTGTGCAAAAGCTTTTGATCTTGATAAAATCCCAATAGTTCATTTTTGCCCTTGCTTCCCTTGCCTTTGGTGATGTTCCTAGGAAGATGTTGCTGCGGCTGAGGTCGAAGAGGTTGCTGCCTGTGTTCTCCTCGAGCATTTTGATGGATTCCTTTCTCACATTGAGATCCTTCATCCATTTTGAGTCTATTTTCGTGTGTGGTGTAAGGAAATGATCCAATTTCATTTTTCTGCATGTGGCTGTCCAATTTTCCCAACACCATTGATTGAAGAGGCTGTCTTTTTTCCATTGGACATTCTTTCCTGCTTTGTCGAAGATGAGTTGACCATAGAGTTGAGGGTCCATTTCTGGGCTCTCTATTCTGTTCCATTGATCTATGTGTCTGTTTTTGTGCCAGTACCATGCTGTCTTGATGATGACAGCTTTGTAATAGAGCTTGAAGTCCGGAATTGTGATGCCACCAACTTTGGCTTTCTTTTTCAATATTCCTTTGGCTATTCGAGGTCTTTTCTGGTTCCATATAAATTTTAGGATTATTTGTTCCATTTCTTTGAAAAAAATGGATGGTACTTTGATAGGAATTGCATTAAATGTGTAGATTGCTTTAGGTAGCATAGACATTTTCACAATATTTTTTCTTCCAATCCAGGAGCATGGAACATTTTTCCATTTCTTTGTGTCTTCCTCAATTTCTTTCATGAGACTTTATAGTTTTCTGAGTATAGATTCTTAGCCTCTTTGGTTAGGTTTATTCCTAGGTATCTTATAGTTTTGGGTGCAATTGTAAATGGGATGGACTCCTTAATTTCCCTTTCTTCTGTCTTGTTGGTGTAGAGAAATGCAACTGATTTCTGTGCATTGATTTTATATCCTGACACTTTACTGAATTCCTGTACAAGTTCTAGCAGTTTTGGAGTGGATTCTTTTGGGTTTTCCACATATAGTATCATATCATCTGCAAAGAGAGATAGTTTGACTTCTTCTTTGCCGATTTGGATGCCTTTAATTTCCTTTTGTTGTCTGATTGCTGAGGCTAGGACTTCTAGTACTATGTTGAATAGTAGTGGTGATAACGGACATCCCTGCCATGTTCCTGACCTTAGCGGAAAAGCTTTCAGTTTTTCTCCATTGAGAATGATATTTGCAGTGGGTTTTTCATAGATGGCTTTGATAATATTGAGGTGTGTGCCGTCTATCCCTACGCTTGGAAGAGTTTTGATCAGGAAGGGATGCTGTACTTTGTCAAATGCTTTTTCAGCATCTATGGAGAGTATCATATGGTTCTTGTTCTTTCTTTTATTAATGTGTTGTATCACATTGATTGATTTGCGGATGTTGAACCAACCTTGCAGCCCTGGAATAAATCCCACGTGGTCGTGGTGAATAATCCTTTTAATGTACTGTTGAATCCTATTGGCTAGTATTTTGGCGAGAATTTTTGCATCTGTGTTCATCAAGGATATTGGTCTGTAGTTCTCTTTTTTGATGGGATCTTTGTCTGGTTTTGGGATCAAGGTGATGCTGGCCTCACAAAATGAGTTTGGAAGTTTTCCTTCTATTGCTATTTTTTGGAACAGGTTCAGGAGAATAGGAATTACTTCTTCTTTAAATGTTTGGTAGAATTCCCCCGGGAAGCCGTCTGGCCCTGGGCTTTTGTTTGTTTGGAGATTTTTGATGACTGTTTCAATCTCCTTACTGGTTATGGGTCTGTTCAGGCTTTCTATTTCTTCCTGGTTCAGTTGTGGTAGTTTATATGTCTCTAGGAATGCATCCATTTCTTCCAGATTGTCAAATTTGTTGGCATAGAGTTGCTCATAGTATGTTCTTATAATTGTCTGTATTTCTTTGGTGTTCGTTGTGATCTCTCCTCTTTCATTCATGATTTTATTTATTTGGGTCCTTTCTCTTTTCTTTTTGATAAGTCTGGCCAGGGGTTTATCAATCTTATTAATTCTTTCAAAGAACCAGCTCCTCGTTTCGTTGATTTGTTCTATTGTTTTTTTTTGTTTCTATTTCATTGATTTCTGCTCTGATCTTTATGATTTCTCTTCTCCTGCTGGGTTTAGGGTTTCTTTCTTGTTCTTTCTCCAGCTCCTTTAGGTGTAGGGTTAGGTTGTGTACCTGAGACCTTTCTTGTTTCTTGAGAAAGGCTTGTACCACTATATATTTTCCTCTCAGGACTGCCTTTGTTGTGTCCCACAGATTCTGAACCGTTGTGTTCTCATTATCATTTGTTTCCATAAATTTTTTCAATTCTTCTTTGATTTCCTGGTTGACCCATTCATTCTTTAGAAGGATGCTATTTAGCCTCTCCATGTATTTGGGTTCTTTCCAAATTTCCTCTTGTTATTGAGTTCTAGCTTCAGAGCATTGTGGTCTGAAAATATGCAGGGAATGATCCCAATCTTTTGATACCGGTTGAGACTTGATTTAGGACCAAGAATGTGATCTATTCTGGAGAATGTTCCATGTGCACTAGAGAAGAATGTGTATTCTGTTGCTTTGGGATGAAATGTTCTGAATATATCTGTGATGTCCATCTGGTCCAGTGTGTCATTTAAGGCCTTGATTTCCTTGTTGATCTTTTGCTTGGATGATCTGTCCATTTCAGTGAGGGGAGTGTTAAAATCCCCGACTATTATTGTATTCTTGTCGATGTGTTTCTTTGATTTTGTTATTAATTGGTTTATATAGTTGGCTGCTCCCACGTTAGGGGCATAGATATTTAAAATTGTTAGATCTTCTTGTTGGACAGTTCCTTTGAGTATGATATAGTGTCCTTCCTCATCTCTTATGATAGTCTTTGGCTTAAAATCTAATTGATCTGCTATAAGGATTGCCACTCCTGCTTTCTTCTGATGTCCATTAGCATGGTAAATTCTTTTCCACCCCCTCACTTTAAACCTGGAGGTGTCTTCGGGTTTAAGATGAGTTTCTTGTAGTCAACATATAGATGGGTTTTGTTTTTTTATCCATTCTGATACCCTGTGTCTTTTGATTGGGGCATTTAGCCCATTCACATTCAGGGTAAGTATTGAGAGATATGAATTTAGTGCCATTATATTGCCTGTAAGGTGACTGTTACTGTATATTGTCTCTGTTCCTTTCTGATCTACTACTTTTAGGGTCTCTCTTTGCTTAGAGGACCCCTTTCAATATTTCCTGTAGAGCTGGTTTGGTATTTGCAAATTCTTTCAGTTTCTGTTTGTGCTGGAAGCTTTTAATCTCTCCTTCTATTTTCAATGATAGCCTAGCTGGATATAGTATTCTTGGCTGCATGTTTTTCTCATTTAGTACTCTGAATATATCATGCCAGCTCTTTCTGGCCTGCCAGGTCTCTGTGGATAAGTCTCTGCCAATCTAATATTTTTACCATTGTATGTTACAGACTTCTTTCCCGGGCTGCCTTCAGGATCTTTTCTTTGTCACTAAGACTTGTAAATTTTCCTATTAGGTGACAGGGTGTGGATCTATTCTTATTGATTTTGAGGGGGGTTCTCTGAACCTCCTGGATTTTGATGCTTGTTCCCTTTGCCATATTGGGGAAATTCTCTCCAATAATTCTCTCCAACATACCTTCTGCTCCCCTCTCTGTTTCCTCTTCTTCTGGAATCCCAATTATTCTAATGTTGTTTCGTCTTATGCTGTCACTTATCTCTCGAATTCTCCCCTCGTGGTCCAGTAGCTGTTTGTCCCTCTTTTGCTCAGCTTCTTTATTCTGTGTCATTTGGTCTTCTATATCGCTAATTCTTTCTTCTGCCTCATTTATCCTAGCAGTGAGAGCCTCCATTTTTGATTGCACCTCATTAATAGTTTTTTTGATTTCAACTTGGTTAGATTTTAGTTCTTTTATTTCTCCAGAAAGGGCTTTTATATCTCCCGAGAGGGTTGCTTTAATATCTTCCATGCCTTTTTCAAGCCCGGCTAGAACCTTGAGAATTGTCATTCTGAACTCTATATCTGACATATTACCAATGTCTGTATTGATTAGGTCCCTAGCCTTTGGTACTGCTTCTTGTTCTTTTTTTTGTTGTGAATTTTTCTGCCTTGTCATTTTGTCCAGATAAGAGTATATGAAGGAGCAAGTAAAATACTAAAAGGGTGGCAACAACCCCAGGAAAATATGCTTTAGCCAAATCAGAAGAGATCCCAAATCGTGAGGGGGGAGAAAGGGGATAAAAAGGGGTTCAGAAAGAAAAAAATAAAATAAAATAAAATATAAAAAGAAAGCCGATAAAGAAAAAATATAAAAAGGAAAAATATATATATATATTAGATAAACTATTTAAAAAACGTTAAAAAGGAGGAGGAGCAAGATGGCGGAGAAGTAGCAGGCTGAGACTACTTCGGGTAGCGGGAGATCAGCTAAATAGCTTATCTAAAGATTGCAAACACCTACAAATCCAACGGGAGATTGAAGAGAAGAAGAACAGCAATTCCAGAAACAGAAAATCAACCACTTTCTGCAAGGATCTCTTCTGATATGGCTAAAGCATATTTTCCTGGGGTTGTTGCCACCCTTTTGGTATTTTACTTGCTCCTTCATAAACTCTTATCTGGACAAAATGACAAGGCGGAAAAATTCACAACAAAAAAAAGAACAAGAGGCAGTACCAAAGGCTAGGGACCTAATCAATACAGACATTGGTAATATGTCAGATATAGAGTTCAGAATGATGATTCTCAAGGTTCTAGCCGGGCTTGAAAAAGGCATGGAAGATATTAAAGCAACCCTCTCAGGAGATATAAAAGCCCTTTCTGGAGAAATAAAAGAACTAAAATCTAACCAAGTTGAAATCAAAAAAGCTATTAATGAGGTGCAATCAAAAATGGAGGCTCTCACTGCTAGGATAAATGAGGCAGAAGAAAGAATTAGCGATATAGAAGACCAAATGACCGAGAATAAAGAAGCTGAACAAAAGAGGGACAAACAGCTACTGGACCACGAGGGGAGAATTCGAGAGATAAGTGACACCATAAGATGAAACAACATTAGAATAATTGGGATTCCAGAAGAAGAGGAAACAGAGAGGGGAGCAGAAGGTATATTGGAGAGAATTATTGGAGAGAATTTCCCCAATATGGCAAAGGGAACAAGCATCAAAATCCAGGAGGTTCAGAGAACCCCCCTCAAAATCAATAAGAATAGGTCCACACCCCGTCACCTAATAGTAAAATTTACAAGTCTTAGTGACAAAGAAAAGATCCTGAAAGCAGCCCGGGAAAAGAAGTCTGTAATGTACAATGGTAAAAATATTAGATTGGCAGCAGACTTATCCACAGAGACCTGGCAGGCCAGAAAGAGCTGGCATGATATATTCAGAGTACTAAATGAGAAAAACATGCAGCCAAGAATACTATATCCAGCTAGGCTATCATTGAAAATAGAAGGAGAGATTAAAAGCTTCCAGCACAAACAGAAACTGAAAGAATTTGCAAATACCAAACCAGCTCTACAGGAAATATTGAAAGGGGTCCTCTAAGCAAAGAGAGACCCTAAAAGTAGTAGATCAGAAAGGAACAGAGACAATATACAGTAACAGTCACCTTACAGGCAATATAATGGCACTAAATTCATATCTCTCAATACTTACCCTGAATGTGAATGGGCTAAATGCCCCAATCAAAAGACACAGGGTATCAGAATGGATAAAAAAACAAAACCCATCTATATGTTGACTACAAGAAACTCATCTTAAACCCGAAGACACCTCCAGGTTTAAAGTGAGGGGGTGGAAAAGAATTTACCATGCTAATGGACATCAGAAGAAAGCAGGAGTGGCAATCCTTATAGCAGATCAATTAGATTTTAAGCCAAAGACTATCATAAGAGATGAGGAAGGACACTATATCATACTCAAAGGAACTGTCCAACAAGAAGATCTAACAATTTTAAATATCTATGCCCCTAACGTGGGAGCAGCCAACTATATAAACCAATTAATAACAAAATCAAAGAAACACATCGACAAGAATACAATAATAGTCGGGGATTTTAACACTCCCCTCACTGAAATGGACAGATCATCCAAGCAAAAGATCAACAAGGAAATCAAGGCCTTAAATGACACACTGGACCAGATGGACATCACAGATATATTCAGAACATTTCATCCCAAAGCAACAGAATACACATTCTTCTCTAGTGCACATGGAACATTCTCCAGAATAGATCACATTCTTGGTCCTAAATCAAGTCTCAACCGGTATCAAAAGATTGGGATCATTCCCTGCATATTTTCAGACCACAATGCTCTGAAGCTAGAACTCAATAACAAGAGGAAATTTGGAAAGAACCCAAATACATGGAGAGGCTAAATAGCATCCTTCTAAAGAATGAATGGGTCAACTAGGAAATCAAAGAAGAATTGAAAAAATTTATGGAAACAAATGATAATGAGAACACAACGGTTCAGAATCTGTGGGACACAACAAAGGCAGTCCTGAGAGGAAAATATATAGCGGTACAAGCCTTTCTCAAGAAACAAGAAAGGTCTCAGGTACACAACCTAACCCTACACCTAAAGGAGCTGGAGAAAGAACAAGAAAGAAACCCTAAACCCAGCAGGAGAAGAGAAATCATAAAGATCAGAGCAGAAATCAATGAAATAGAAACAAAAAAAAAAAACAATAGAACAAATCAACGAAACGAGGAGCTGGTTCTTTGAAAGAATTAATAAGATTGATAAACCCCTGGCCAGACTTATCAAAAAGAAAAGAGAAAGGACCCAAATAAATAAAATCATGAATGAAAGAGGAGAGATCACAACGAACACCAAAGAAATACAGACAATTATAAGAACATACTATGAGCAACTCTATGCCAACAAATTTGACAATCTGGAAGAAATGGATGCATTCCTAGAGACATATAAACTACCACAACTGAACCAGGAAGAAATAGAAAGCCTGAACAGACCCATAACCAGTAAGGAGATTGAAACAGTCATCAAAAATCTCCAAACAAACAAAAGCCCAGGGCCAGACGGCTTCCCGGGGGAATTCTACCAAACATTTAAAGAAGAAGTAATTCCTATTCTCCTGAACCTGTTCCAAAAAATAGCAATAGAAGGAAAACTTCCAAACTCATTTTATGAGGCCAGCATCACCTTGATCCCAAAACCAGACAAGGATCCCAACAAAAAAGAGAACTACAGACCAATATCCTTGATGAACACAGATGCAAAAATTCTCGCCAAAATACTAGCCAATAGGATTCAACAGTACATTAAAAGGATTATTCACCACGACCAAGTGGGATTTATTCCAGGGCTGCAAGGCTGGTTCAACATCCGCAAATCAATCAATGTGATACAACACATTAATAAAAGAAAGAACAAGAACCATATGATACTCTCCATAGATGCTGAAAAAGCATTTGACAAAGTACAGCATCCCTTCCTGATCAAAACTCTTCAAAGTGTAGGGATAGACGGCACATACCTCAATATTATCAAAGCCATCTATGAAAAACCCACCGCAAATATCATTCTCAATGGAGAAAAACTGAAAGCTTTTCCGCTAAGGTCAGGAACACGGCAGGGATGTCCGTTATCACCACTGCTATTCAACATAGTACTAGAAGTCCTCGCCTCAGCAATCAGACAACAAAAGGAAATTAAAGGCATCCAAATCGGCAAAGAAGAAGTCAAACTATCACTCTTCGCAGATGATATGATACTCTTTGTGGAAAACCCAAAAGACTCCACTCCAAAACTGCTAGAACTTGTCCAGGAATTCAGTAAAGTGTCAGGATATAAAATCAATGCACAGAAATCAGTTGCATTTCTCTACACCAACAACAAGACAGAAGAAAGAGAAATTAAAGAGTCCATCCCATTTACAATTGCACCCAAAACTATAAGATACCTAGGAATAAACCTAACCAAAGAGACTAAGAATCTATACTCAGAAAACTATAAAGTACTCATGAAAGAAATTGAGGAAGACACAAAGAAATGGAAAAATGTTCCATGCTCCTGGATTGGAAGAATAAATATTGTGAAAATGTCTATGCTACCTAAAGCAATCTACATATTTAATGCAATTCCTATCAAAGTACCATCCATTTTTTTCAAAGAAATGGAACAAATAATCCTCAAATTTATATGGAACCAGAAAAGACCTCGAATAGCCAGCGGAATATTGAAAAAGAAAGCCAAAGTTGGTGGCATCACAATTCCGGACTTCAAGCTCTATTACAAAGCTGTCATCATCAAGACAGCATGGTACTGGCACAAAAACAGACACATAGATCAATGGAACAGAATAGAGAGCCCAGAAATAGACCCTCAACTCTATGGTCAACTCATCTTCGACAAAGCAGGAAAGAATGTCCAATGGAACAAAGACAGCCTCTTCAATAAATGGTGTTGGGAAAATTGGACAGCCACATGCAGAAAAATGAAATTGGATCATTTCCTTACACCACACACGAAAATAGACTCAAAATGGATGAAGGATCTCAATGTGAGAAAGGAATCCATCAAAATCCTCGAGGAGAACACAGGCAGCAACCTCTTCGACCTCAGCCGCAGCAACATCTTCCTAGGAACATCACCAAAGGCAAGGGAAGCAAGGGCAAAAATGAACTTTTGGGATTTTATCAAGATCAAAAGCTTTTGCACAGCAAAGGAAACAGTGAACAAAACCAAAAGACAACTGACAGAATGGGAGAAGATATTTGCAAATGACATATCGGATAAAGGGCTAGTGTCCAAAATCTATAAAGAACTTAGCAAACTCAACACCCAAAGAACAAAGAATCCAATCAAGAAATGGGCAGAGGACATGAACAGACATTTCTGCAAAGAAGACATCCAGATGGCCAACAGACACATGAAAAAGTGCTCCATATCACTCGGCATCAGGGAAATACAAATCAAAACCACCATGAGATATCACCTCACACCAGTCAGAATGGCTAAAATTAACAAGTCCGGAAATGACAGATGCTGGCGAGGATGCGGAGAAAGGGGAACCCTCCTACACTGTTGGTGGGAATGCAAGCTGGTGCAACCACTCTGGAAAACAGCATGGAGGTTCCTCAAAATGTTGAAAATAGAACTACCCTATGACCCTGCAATTGCACTGCTGGGTATTTACCCTAAAGATACAAACATAGTGATCCGAAGGGGCACATGCACCCGAATGTTTATAGCAGCAATGTCTACAATAGCCAAACTATGGAAAGAACCTAGATGTCCATCAACAGACGAATGGATAAAGAAGATGTGGTATATATACACAATGGAATACTATGCAGCCATCAAAAGAAATGAAATCTTGCCATTTGCGACGACGTGGATGGAACTAGAGGGTATCATGCTTAGCGAAATAAGTCAATCGGAGAAAGACAACTATCATATGATCTCCCTGATATGAGGGAGAGGAGATGCAACATGGGGGGTTGAGGGGGTAGGAGAAGAGTAAATGAAACAAGATGGGATTGGGAGGGAGACAAACCATAAGTGACTCTTAATCTCACAAAACAAACTGAGGGTTGATGGGGGGAGGGGGTTGAGAGAGGGGGTGGGGTTATGGATATTGGGGAGGGTATGTGCTATGGTGAGTGTTGTGAAGTGTGTAAACCTGGCGATTCGCAGACCTGTACCCCTGGGGATAAAAATATATGTTTATAAAGCTGTAAAAAAAAAGAAAGAAAGAAAGGATGAATACCCAAGTTTTGTAGCAACATGGACGGGACTGGAAGAGATTATGCTGAGTGAAATAAGTCAAGCAGAAAGAGTCAATTATCATATGGTTTCACTTATTTGAGGGAAATTGGAAGGGGAGGTGAACCATGAGAGACTATGGACTCTGAAAAACGATCTGAGAATTTTGTTAAGGGGTGGGGTGGTGGGAGGTTGGGGGCACCAGGTGGTGGGTATTGTAGAGGGCACGGATTGCATGGAGCACTGGGTGTGGTGCAAAAATAATGAATACTGTTATGCTGAAAAAAATAAAAATTAAGTTCAATAAATAGAAAAAAAAATAAAAAAATAAAAAACGTTAAAAAAAAGAAAACGGTAAAAGTTAAAAAAATTTAGCAGAAGAAGAGAAAAAAAATTGAAAAAGAAAAAAAAAAATAAATTAACTGCAAGGCTAAAGAATCATGGGGAGAAAGCCATGAGTTCCGTGCTTTGCTTTCTTCTCCTTTGGAATTCCGCCGCTCTCCTTGGTATTGAAACTGCACTCCTTGGTAGGTGAACTTGGTCCTGGCTGGGTTTCTCATTGATCTTCTGGGGGAGGGGCCTGTTGTAGTGATTCTCAAGCGTCTTTGCCCCAGGTGGAGTTGCACCGCCCTTACCCGGGGCCGGGCTGAGTAATCCGCCTGGGTTTGCTGGGTTTGCTTTCGGGAGCTTTTGTTTCCTGAGCGTTTTCCGTAGAGTTCCAGAGGACGGGAATGAAGATGGCGGCCTCCCGGTCTCCAGCCCGGAGGAGCCGAGAGCCCGGGGCCCCACTCCTCAGTGTGCCCTCAGAGCACATTGCCCAATTACTCCCGTCACCCTGGCCTCCGGCCGCGCTCTGAGCTGACCGAGCCTGCGACTGGTTCAAGGTAACCCCGAGCTGGGAGTCACTCCTTGGCTCTGTCTCTGTAGCCGGCTTCCCCGTTCTAATACCGGTAAGCTCTGCGACACTCAGACACCCCCGATCCTTCTGTGACCCTGTAGGACCTGAGGCCGCGCTGACCCCGCCCGGGCTTCACCCCGGTTAAGCCTCTGGAGCGATGTCCCTCAGCGGAACAGATTTTTAAAAGTCCTGATTTTGTACTCCGTTGCTCCGCCGCTTGCCGGGAGCTGGCCGCTCCCTCCGCAGTCTATCTTCCCGTCGCTTTGGATTCACTTCTCAGCCAGTCCTACCTTCAGAAAGTGGTTGATTTTCTGTTTCTAGAATTGCTGTTCTTCTTCTCTTCAATCTCCCGTTGGATTTGTAGATGTTTGCAGTCTTTAGATAAGCTATCTAGCTGATCTCCCGCTACCTGAAGTAATCTCAGCCTGCTACTTCTCCGCCATCTTGACTCCCACCGCATAGTCTTTAATTTTTTGAGGAAACTGTTTTCTTTTTTTTTAAAGAATTTATTTATTTATTTATTTATTTATTTATTTATTTATTTATTTACAGAGAGAGAGAGAGCTAGCTCACAAGTAGGAAGAGAGGCAGGCACAGAGAGAGGGAAAACAGGCTCCCCACTGAGCAGAGACCCCAATGTGGGACTTGATCCTGGGACCCTGAGATCATTACCTGAGCTGAAGGCTTAACCCACTGACCCACCCAGGTGCCCCTAGGAAACTGTTTTCAAGAGCGACTGCACCAGTGTTTATTCCCACCAACAGTGTAAGAGGGTTTCTCTACATCCTCACCAATATCTGTTGTTTCCTTAGTTGTTAATTTTAGCCATCCTGACCAGTGTGATGTGGGATCCAACTGTAGTTTTTATTTGGATTTCTCTGATGCCCAGTGTTGGTGACTATTTTTTCCTGTGTCTTTTGGCCATTTTTATATCTTCTTTGGGGAAATGTCTGTTCATATCTTCTGCCCATTCCTTGACTGGATTTTTTGGTTTTGGGGTGTTGAATTTGATAAGTTCTTTATTAATCTTGGATATTAGCCCTTTATCTGATAAGTCATTTGTAAATGTCTTCTCCCATTCCATAGGTTGCCTTTTAGTCTTGGTGACTACTTCCTTTGTTGTGCTACAGCTTTTTAGCTTGATGTATTCCCAATAGTTCATTTTTGCTTTTGTTACCCTTGCCTCAGGTGAGGTGTCTATCAAGAAATTTCTGTGGCCAGGGTCAAAGAGGTTGCTACTTGTGTTCTCCTCTAGGATTTTGATGGTTCCCTATCTCACATTTAGGTCATTCATCCATTTTGAGTTTATTTTTGTGTATGGTGTAAGAAAGTGGTCCAGTTTCATTGTTCTGCATGTGGCTGTCCAATTTTCCCAACACCAGGTTTTTTTTTTTAATTTTTTAAATTTATTTTCAGCGTTTTTGCACCACACCCAGTGCTCCATGCAATCTGTGCCCTCTCCAATACCCACCACCTGGTTCCCCCAACCTCCCACCCCCCGCCCCTTCAAACCCCTCAGATTGTTTTTCAGAGTCCATAGTCTCTCATGGTTCACCTCCCCTTCCAATTTCCCTCAACTCCATTCTCCTCTCTAACTTCCCTTGTCCTCCATGCTATTTGTTATGCTCCACAAATAAGTGAAACCATATTATAATTGACTCTCTCTGCTTGACTTATTTTACTCAGCATAATCTCTTCCAGTCCCGTCCATGTTGCTACAAAAGTTGGGTATTCCTCTTTTCTGATGGAGGCATAATACTCCATAGTATATATGGACCATATCTTCTTTCCATTTGTCCATTGAAGGGCATCTTGGTTCTTTCCACAGTTTGGCGACCATGGCCATTGGTGCTATAAACATTGGGGTACAGATGGCCCTTCTTTTCACCACATCTGTATCTTTGCAGTAGTGCAATTGCAGGGTCAGAGGGAAGCTCTATTTTTAATTTCTTGAGGAATCTCCACACTGTTTTCCAAAGTGGCTGCACCAACTTGCTTTCCCACCAGCAGTATAAGAGGGTTCCCCTTTCACCACATCCTCTCCAACAATTTTTGTTTCCTGTCCTGTTGATTTTGGCCATTCTAACTGGTGTAAGGTGATATCTTCCTGTGGTTTTGATGTGAATTTCCCTGGTGGCTAGTGGTGATGAACATTTTTTCATGTGTCTGATAGCCATTTGTATGTCTTCATTGGAGCATTGTCTGTTCTTGTCTTCTGCCCATTTTTTGACATGATTATCTGTTTTATGTGTGTTGAGTTTGAGGAGTTCTTTATAGATCTTGGATATCAGTGCTTTGTCTTTACTGTCATTTGCGAATATCATTTCCCATTCCATGGGTTACCTCTTTATTTTGTTGACTGTTTCCTTTGCCGCACAGAAGCTATTGATCTTGATGAAGTCCCAAAAGTTTGTTTTCGCTTTTGTTTCCTTTGCCTTTGGAGACATATCTTGAAAGAATTTGCTGTGGGCAATGCCAAAGAGGTAACTGCATATGTCATCCAATATGATTCTGATGGATTCCTGCCTCTAGGATTCAGATGGATTCCTGTTGAGGTCTTTTATCCATTTTGAGTTTATCTTTGTGTATGGTGTAAGAGAACCATTTATTGAAGAGACTGTCTTTTTCCCATTGGATATTTTTCCCTCCATTGTTGAAGATTATTTGACCATAGAGCTGAGGGTCCATATCTAGGCTATCTACTCTGTTCCACTGGTCTATGTGTCTGTTTTTATGCCAGTACCATACTGTCTTGGTGCTCACAGCTTTGTAGTAAAGCTTGAAATCAGGCAACGTGATGCCCCCAGTTTTGTTTTTCTTTTTCAACATTTCCTTAGCAATTCAGGATCTCTTCTGATTCCGTACAAATTTTAGGACTGTTTGCTCCAGCTCTTTGAAGAATGCCAGTGGAATTTTGATCGGAATGGCATTGAAAGTATAGATTGCTCTAGGCAGTATAGACATTTTAACAATGTTTATATTTCTGATCCATGAGCATGGAATGGTCCTTCATCTTTTTGTGTCTTCTTCAATTTCCTTCATGAGTGTTCTCTAGTTCCTCGGGTACAGATCCTTTACCTCTTTGGTTAGGTTTATTCCCAGGTATCTTATGGTTCTTGGTGCTATAGTAAATAGAATCGATTCTCTAATTTACTTTTCTGTGTTTTCATTGTTAGTGCATAAGAAACCAACTGATTTTTGTACATTGATTTTGTATCCTGCCACATTACTGAATTGCTGTATGAGTTCTAGTAATTTGGGGGTGGACACTTTTGGGTTTTCTGTCATCTGTGAAGAGAGAGTTTGACTCCTTCATTGCAAATTTGAATACCTTTTATTTCTCTTTGTTGTCTGATTGCTGTTGCTAGGACTTCAAATACTATGATGAACAATAGTGGTGAGAGTGGCATCCTTGTCGTGTTCCTGATCTCAAAGGGAAGGCTGTCAGCTTTTTCCCATTGAGGATGATATTCACTGTGGTTTTTTCATAGATAGATTTGATGAAGTTGAGGAATGTTCCCTCTATCCCTATACATTGAAGTGTTTTAATCAGGAACTGATGCTGGCTTTTGTCAAATGCTTTTTCTGCATCAATTGAGAGAACAATGTGGTTCTTCTCTCTTCTCTTATTGATTTGTTTTATCACATTGAATGATTTCCGAATGTGAACTACCCTTGCATCCAATGGATAAATCCCAGTTGGTCATGGTGGATAATCTTATTAGCTAGGATCTTGTTGAGAATCTTGGCATCCATATTCTTCAGGGATATCAGTCTGAAATTCTCCTCTTTGGTGGGGTCCATGCCTGGTTTGGGGATCAGGGTAATGCTGGCTTCATAAAAAGAGTTTGGAAGTTTTCCTTCTGTTTCAGTTTTTTGAAACAGCTTCAGGAGAATAGGTATCATTTCCTCTTTGAAAATTTTGTAGAATTCCCCAGGGAATCCATCAGGTCCTGGGCTCTTGTTTTTTGGGAGGTTTTTGAACACTGCTTCAATCTCATTAAAGGATGTTTGTCTATTCAGGTTCTCAATTTCTTCCTGGTTCACTTTTGGAAGTTTATAGTTTTCCTGGAATGCATCCATTGCATCTAGGTTGCTTAACTTATTGGCATACAACTGTTGATAATAATTTCTGATGATTGTTTCTATTTCATTGTTGTTAATCGTGATCTCTCCCTTTTCATTCATAATTTTATTAATTTGAGTCCTCTCTTTTCTTTTGGATTAGTGTGGCCAGTGGTTCATCGATCTTATTGATTCTCTCAAAATAACAGCTTCTAGTTTTGTTGATGTGTTCTACTGTATCCTTAGTTTCTGTCTCATTGTACTCTGCTTGAATTTTTATTATTTCCCTTCTTGTGTGTGGGGTTGGCTTAATTTGTTGTTGATTCTCCAGTTCTTTAAGGTGTAAAGAGTGTTGGTGCATTCTCGATTTTTTACATTTTTTGAGGGAGGCTTGGATGGCTATGTATTTCCCCCTTAGGACTGCCTTTGCTGTATCCCATAGGTTTTGGACTGAAGTATCTTCATTCTTATTGGTTTCCATGAATTGTTTAAGTT
Source organism: Lutra lutra (assembly GCF_902655055.1). Lineage (NCBI taxonomy): Eukaryota > Metazoa > Chordata > Mammalia > Carnivora > Mustelidae > Lutra > Lutra lutra. Next base: position 42,852,210 of record NC_062279.1, on the reverse strand, counting down.
CTTCTTTGATTTCCTGGTTGATCCAAGCATTCTTAAGCAAGGTGGTCTTTAGCTTCCATGTGTTTGAATTCCTTCCAAACTTTTTCTTGTGGTTGAGTTCCAATTTCAAAGCATTGTGATCTGAGAATAAGCAGGAAATAATCTCAGTCTTTTGGTATCAGCTGAGCCCTGATTGTGAACCAGTATGTGGTCTATTCTGGAGACAGTTCCATGTGCACTTGAGAATAATGAGTATTCTGCTGTTTTAGGGTGGAATATCTATGAGGTCCATCTGATCCAATGTGTCATTCAATGCTCTTGTTTCTTTATTGATTTTCTGCTTAGATGATCTGTCTATTATTGAGAGTGGCGTGTTAAGATCTCCTACTATCAAGGTATTCATATCAATATGACTCTTTATCTTGATTAACAGTTTTCTTATGTAGTTGACTTCTCCCATATTGGGGGCATAAATATTTACAACTGTTAGATATTCTTACTGGATAGACCCTTTAAGAATGATGTAGTGTCCTTCTGTATCTCTGACTACAATTTTAGTTCAAAATTTAATTTATCTGATATGAGAATTGGTTCCCCAGCCTTCTTTTGAGTCCTATTGACATGTAAGATGCTTCTCCATCCCTTTACTTTCAGTCTGGTTGTATCCTTAGGTTCAAAATGGGTCTCCTGTAGACAACATATGGACGAGTCCTGTTGTTTTATCCAATATCCAACCCTGTGCCATTTTATGGGATCATTTAGACCGTTCATGTTGAGAGTGATTATTGAGACATATGCTTTTTTTGCCTTTGTGTTGGCTGTGAAGTCCTTGTTTCTATAGATTTTCTCTGTAAATTTCTGTTCAATGACATTTTTGGGTTCCTTTTTCTTTATAGGACCCCCCCCCCTTAATATTTCCTGTAGTGCTGGCTTGGTGTTCACATACTCTTTTAAACCTTTCAGGTCTTGGAAGCTCTTTATCTCTCCATCCATTTTGAATGTCAGTTTTGCTGGATAAAGTGTTCTTGGGTGTATTTCTTCTCATTCAGTGCCCTGAATACATCTTGCCAGCCCTTTCTGGCTTGCCAGTTTTCTGTGGGCAGGTCTGATGTTATTCTGAGGGGACTTCCACTGTATGTAAGGAATCTCTTCCCCCTAGCTGCTTTCAAGAGCTACCATCTAAAATTATGATTTGTCGGGGCACCTGGGTGGCTCAGTGGGTTAAGCCGCTGCCTTCGGCTCAGGTCATGCTCTCAGGATCCTGGGATCGAGCCCCGCATTGGGCTCTCTGCTCAGCAAGGAGCCTGCTTCCTCCTCTCTCTCTGTCTGCCTCTCTGCCTGCTTGAGATCTCTCTGTCAAATAAATAAATAGAAATCTTTAAAAAAAATAAAATTATGATTTGTCATTTTCACAATCAGGGGTCTTGAGGACTCTTTAGATTCTATGATCTTGGGGGAGACCTTTCTGCCTCCAGGACAGGAACACTGGTTCCATTTGTGAGATTGGGAAAATTTTCATGGAGAATTTGTTCAACTCTATCTTCTAGTCTTCTTTCTCCTCCCCCTCAGGAATTCCAATAATTCTGATGTTGGAAGGTTTCATGGCATCATTCATTTCCTTAATTCTGTGTCCATGGCTTCTGAGCTGTTTGTTCCAGGCTTCCTCCTTTTTCTCTTTCAGTTTTTCCTCCAGAGCACTAATTCTATCTTTACCTCATTTGCCCTAGCTTTTTGAGAATTTAGATTAGATTGGAACTCATTGAGAGTATTTTTGACATCATCCCTGGTGGCTTTCACTTCTGCCCTAATCAATTCCATTTTGTCATCAAAGGCTTTCTCCAACCTGGTTATTGCCTGGATAATTGTTTTCCTAAATTCCCTTTCCAACATACTGTCTGTGTCCATATCCAATAGCTCCGATGGAGAGGGCCCGGTCTCTGAATTTTTCCTCTGCTGGGCATTCCTCCTCTTAGTCATTTTGGCTAGAGATGGCTGTATGGATGTGTAGGTCAATGTATCAACCATGTTGCAGGCAAGGTGTACTTTGGAACGCTTCTGAGCAATCGAGAGTCCCTAACAAAATAAAGGAAAAAGAAAAAGGGAGAGAGATAGAGAAAAAAAGAAAGAAAAGAGAAGTCCCAGCCTGAATGGACCCCTAAAGGTAAGATTTATAAAGTATACAAACAAAAACAGACAAAACAAAAACACCGACAGAAGTACATGACAATAAATAAATAAATAAATAAATAAATAAAAAGAACCCAGCCAAAATGAACCCCTGTGTAAGATTTATATACTACTGGAACAAAAACAAATAACAGAAACACTGACAGAAGAAAAACATGGGAAGGTGGTTATAAATTCTCCCTGTGCGCAAGAAAGTTTGTTTTGATTCTTTCTGGATCTATCTTGATATCTTTGTTAAAGGACTCAACTGTCCTGAGATAAAGTGAGATTAAAACTGGTTTATATATAGGGGTAGCATTGATTGGGAAAGGGGATTACCCTGAAGCTTATCTTTATATGAATATTAAAAAAAATAAAAAATTTAAAAAATAGAAAAGCAAAAGAAAAACACAGGTATATGTATCAAAAAGTTCAGATTAAAAGGTTATTATGAAATTTGATGTAGTATGGTAAGTAGGTTAAAAATTATATAAAAAATGAAAAGAACAAGAATAGTGGAAACGAATTAAAAATAAAAGTTGTATCTATGAAGCAGCGGTGGTTGTCCTCTTGTTTTGTTGTTGTTGTTTATTTTTTGTTTCTTTTCTGTTTCTTTTCTTTTCTTTTCTTTTCTTTTTTTTTTTGGCTGGCTTTCTGGGGGGAGGGGCCTGCCACGTGTCTTTTCATGCAGTCTTGCTAGAGTTGAGTCCTCATACCCCCATCAAGGGACTGGGCTCTGAGGAACCCAGTTTTTCAGGCTTTTGTTTTCTGGAGGTGTTTTTGTTTGTTTGTTTTTTCTCCCCGTGGTGGCTATTGGTGGTTCATTGGAGGTTTAGAGGAAAGCAAACTGTACTCAGACCTCCGTCTCAGAGAGAAGCCTCAGTTTGTTCCCCTCTGGGTGCTCCAGAGCACATAAATTCCCCCTCTGCCACTGGCAGAGCACGTCCACAGTCTCAGTCTCTGGGGTCACAGGAACTCCCACTTGTACCCAAAACCATGAGAAATACTTGCGTTGGCTGTCTGGGTAAGTCCAGACTGCCAGAGAGGTCCCAACCAGAGAGAGCCCACTGAGATTTTCACACTGGCCTGGGCTGGGAGTGTTCAGAATCTCTGGGTCCTAGAGAGTGCCTTCTAGTGCCTGCACGGACCTCTCTCAGGGGAGCATGTGGAGTGCGACTCAGACCCTGGTCTTGCCTTGCATGTGCAGAGCACAAAAGGCTGTGGTTCTAGAGAGCGCCAGCTGGTGCATCCACACCAGACTCCCTCATGGGTACCACCACCCAGATGCTCTTAGGCAAGCCAGTGGCTCAGGGACCAAGACCTGGCTTCTTCATTGCACTCTCTGGTTCTGCACCAGCGGTGGCCATCCTGGGCCCATGGGCTTAAGCCCCTGTCCCTAACCGCCCAATTCCACCAACTTTCCCTTAAAGATCTTTTGCTCTTTTTGAGTGTTTTCAACCAGACTCCAAGTTAATGCTGGTCCCCAACCACAGGGCATTCTTGTATTGGGGTATTACTTTCCAATGAGTGACTTCTGGTGGCTCCCTCCCCCTTTTGTTTATCTTCAAATATCAGTCTGATGTTCCCACTCCACTTTACCTGTCCACTGGTGTCTTCTGTCCCCATAGAGATCCAGAAGTGTATAATTTTAATCTTATGCTGATTTCATAGGTGATCAGAGTTCTTTGGTAGGTAATCAGCTCACTTTAGGGGACTGGTTGAAACAGCACCTCCTACTTCTCCGCCATCTTGTCTCCTCCCCCCCATATCATTTCTCACAATATTCTTTCAGAATTATTTGTATTTCTGTGGTTTCCATTGTGATCTCTCCTCTTTCATTCATGATTTCATTAATTTGGGTCCATTCTCTTTTTATTTTTGATAAGTCTGGCCTGGGGTTTATCGATCATTTTGACTCTTTCAAAGAATAAGCCTCAAGTTTGGTTGATCTGTTCTATTGAGGTTTTTGTTTGTTTGTTTGTTTTAATTTCTATATCATTGATTTCCATTCTAATCTTTATTATTTCTCTTTTCCTGCCGGACTTCAGTAAAGGATTTTCTAGTGTTTTCTATAATTTTGCAAGCCCATCCAGTTTCTATGTAATCATTGTTTTAAGTTCTATTTCAGGCATCTTACTTATATCCATATTAATTAAATCTCTGACACTGAGGACTACCTATTGTTCTTCCCTTTGGAATGAATTTCTCTGTCTTGTCATTGTGTTCAGAAAAGAAAGGAAGAAAGGAAAAGAAAAGAAAAAAAAAACATGAGAAAAATAACAATAACAACTACAACAACAAAAACTCCAGGAGATATTTCTGATGTATGCTGTGTATACTCTACTGTTGTATTTTGGCTGCACTTTCCCACTGGTTCTTCTTCTACAAAGTTCTTCCTTGGTTGTTGTGGGGAATAGAAAACATTTTTCCTCAATGAACTGACAACAACTTGACAAAATACACCTTTGTGAACAAATTAAATCAATTATTTTTTTTCTCCCTACATGAATTCTCCAGAATTCAGAAACTCTCAACAAATATTCTTATGTTTTTGTGGCAATATATTCATTTGCATAAGTTCAATTAGAATCTGTTCTCTTTCTGACAAGACACAACTGGAAATTGGTTATATTACCAAGGCTTTGTCCAGAATGTCATATTTGAGAAAGACCTGCATAGATTCAGATATGATCAGAAAGTTTTAAGGATATAAGGTTGACCTTATGGAGCCAATAAAACTGCCTTGGAAATATTAGCCTGATACCTTGCTTACAGAGTTCCCAACATACTTACCAGGTGACTAAAGAAGGTCATTTCTTGGCAGGTATGGGAACCTCTGGATATTTTGGGGACCTTGAGAAGAGAGTATTTCACCCAAATCTATAGATATCATAAGCAAAGTCTGATAGCAAGCATTTGGCTTGGTTTCTGGCCTCCGGAGTCTATTAAATTTCAATCTAGAGATTCCTTATGAAAAGTTCCAGCAAACTAGTTTTATTTATTTTTTTCCATCCCAAGTTTTTATTCAATTCTAGTTACTTAACATAAAAAGTAACATTAGTTTCAAGTGTAGAATTTAGTGATTCATCACTTACATACAACACTTAGTGTTCATCACAAGTGCATTCCTTAATACCCATCACCTATTTAACCCATCCCCTTGCCCGCCTCCCCTCCAGCAACACTCAGTTTGTTCTCTGCAGTTGAGAGTCTGTTTTTTGGTTTTACTCTCTTCCCCCCCTACACTATGTTCATTTTTTTTTTCTAGAATTCTAAATATAAGTGAGATCATATGGTATTTGTCTTTCTGTGACTGGCTTATTTCTATTAGCATTATACTCTCTAGATCCATCCATGTTGTTGGGAATGGCAAAATTTCATTTTTTATTGCCAAATAATATTCCTGTGTGTGTGTGTGTGTGTGCGCACGCGCGCACGCATGCGCATGCACCCCACTTTTTTTTTTTTTTCCGTTCATCAGCCAATGGACACATTTGGACTATTTCTATAATTGGGCTAATACAGATAACGCTGCTATAAACATTGGAGTTCATGTATCTCTTTGAATTCATATTTTTATATCCTTTGGTTAAATACCTAGTAGTGTGATTGCTGGATCATAGGGTAGTCCTATTTTTAACTTTTTGAGGGACCTCTATACTATTTTCCAGAGTGGCTGCACCAGTTTGTATTCCCACCAACAATGTAAAAGGGTTCCCCTTTCTCCACATCCTTGCTGATGTTTGTTGTTTCCTGAGTTGTTAATTTTTACCATTCTAATCAATGTGAGGTAGTATCTCATTGTTTTTGATTTGTATTTCGTTGTTGATGAGTACATGTTGAGCATCTTTTCATGTGTTTGTAGGCCATCTGGATGTCTTCTTTGAAAAAATGTTTATTCATGTCTTCTGCACATCTTTTAACTGGATTGTTTGTTTTTTTGGGTGTTGCACTTGATAAATTCTTTATGGATTTTGGATAGTAACCCTTTATCAGATATGTCATTTATATTTTCTCCCGTTTTCAAGGTTGCCATTTATTTTGTTAGTTTTTCCCTTCACTGTGTAGAAGATTTTTTAAAAATTTTAATACATCCTGAATTTTTTATATAATGTTCAATGATTTATTAGTTGCATATAACACCAAGTGGTTATCACATCACGTGCCTTCTTTAATCTCCATGACCCCAGTTACATCATTCCCCCAACCCACCTCCTTTTCCACAACACTCAGTTTGTTTCCCAGAAGCTTTTTATCTTGAGAAATTCCCAGTAGTTTATTTTTGTTTTGTTTTTTTTTCCTCCTCAGCAAACAAGTTTTAAGAGTGTATATGGCAGTTCTCTATTCTTGCTACACTTAAGTAAATAATCAAACCAGATCTTTTTGAGACTAGACTTATTTTGCAAACACATTAGTGTCGATTAGACTATCTTTGGTAAAAACGAGGGTGGTTATAGAGAGAAAATATGTTTCAATAACACATCTTTGTAGTTATTAGATTTTAATACTATTTACTATAAACTTGACTAGATCCTGGTTTCTTCTAGTTTCCTCCAGTGCCTAGTTAACATTTTGATATTTCTCCCAATTTTCTGACTTGGAATCATTTGGGAACTAAAAATGCCTTTTTTTTTTTTCTGAAGACCTGCAAACTAAATATCAATAACTTGATGTAAAGAAATCACCATAATAACTGTTTTATAGACATTCTTTATGCTTGTTGCTTTATGGGCTACTGACAAGATCACCAGAGACATTTGAATTACAAACTGGGAACATCTGTCAGATTGCCTCTATTTGCCCTCACTCTATGTGAAGATGCTTAAAGTCTGACATCTAGAAATCTTCTCAACTGGCTCTCCTTAGAACTCAGATACTGGCTTAATATTTGATCCAATTGACTATTGTTTTTCCTTTATTTCCATAGAAACATTTTTTATTTAATACCTGATTACTTGAACCATAGGCCTAGCTTTGAGAATATACCTGCATCACTGTTTTCTGATATGAGTTTAACTAAACTGACCTATTGTCAGAACAAAGCAACTGGATCAATGAGATGAAACAACCTTCCAGCTCAACTTTTAATATGTGATACTCCCATGGAAGTTTCAGATGGGGGAACTGAAGGAGATCAGGAGAGCTACCACCTCCCCAACCGTGAATGTGCCACTTTGGCATGTGGATTACTTTGAGCTGAAGTCACCTGAGACCCTGTTGGCTCAAAAGAAACTTCTGTCCCTCCCTTAACCACACAGAAGAATCTAAATTGGAGGTCTTTCCAAACCATGAATGACTTAACTGTGGAAAACAAACTGGGGGTTGCTGAAGGGAAGGTGGGTGAGGGGATGCAGTAACTGGGTGATGGTAATTATTAAATTATTAAATTTGATTTTTTCCTGTTAATCTGTCTCATGTCAACTTGATGAGGAGACGGGTATTTCTCCTTCCCAACAACCTGTAGAGTCTCACTTGCCTTCAGCTTAAAATAATTTTCCTGTAAAGTGGCCCATCTTTGGGCCCTTGGGCACTGTAGAACTATAAGATAATATATTTATATTGTTTTAAGTCATTGCATTTGTGATAATTTGTTACAATAGCAATATAAAACTAATATACATACAATAGTTGATGAAGACAGAGAATGTTGAGTAAATGAGTAAGAGATTAGGATTAGGAAGGATTCATTTTATAGAGATCCACCAGGAGGAGCCCTGACCACACTGGAAACCTAGCTCCTCTCCGTGGAATCTTCCAGCTTTTTCAATTTTATGGAGTTTTCTTTAGGCATAGAAAAGCGTTATCCACAAAAATGTTCAAGGGAAAAATTGTGAAGTGTTTGTTTTGATCATTTTTCTATCTCCTTTCAATTCAGAATGCACAGGCATCCAGAGGCTAATTATATACACTCCCACTTTTAGGACTAGGATCAGTTCTCTGATGATTCTTACCTGCCCCGGGGTTCCTGAGGCAGCTCTTCAGTACTAAATTGCCAACTGGTTTTCCGTGAAATAAAACTTAACTAGTCCTATCACTTAAATACAGGTGGTGATCTGATAAGCTAAGTTATGCTACCCTGTCCATTTCTTCAGCTTCCCATTTTTTCTATCTCCCTGTCTCTTTTTCCCTCCTTCCTGAAAGCCCTTTAAAGAAGAATTTAAATATATTAGTTCATTCATTTAGTCATGTATTTTCATGATTATCATTATCATTTATTTGGCTCCTATATCAGTTACTGTACTAGAAAAAACAAAGTTAGACAAAACCTGGTTCTTACCTGTCCAACAACTCATTAAAGAAGGCCTTGTGGCTGGGGCTTTATTCACATAAATGAAAGTGTTGCAGATGCACAAAGGGCACCTCAGTTCAACAATTTTGGGGTGAAGGACTTGGAGAAGAGGAGAGGGACTTGGTTAGAGGAGGCGATATTTGGGTTGAACCTTGAAAGATAAATAAGAGTGTGCTTCTCACAAAAAGGAGGTGAGCAGCACAGATGGGGAGGCATAGCTTTTCAGGTCTTTCTGAGGGCCTGAAGAGCTATGCCAATGGTGGGAGTGGTTGCAGGCCATCCAGTAAAGGACTCTGTAAAAAGGCTTAAAGGCAATCCATGGAATTCAGACATTAAGTTATAGTGAATCAGGATTATTTAAGGCTTTCATTCATGTTCTGATATGGCTGTGTTTGCACTGTTGACAGCCATGTAAAGGTTCCACTGAGGTGAGGATATATTATAAGCAGGAATTCCCATTGGATGTCTCTTTATTAAAGTGAATAAAGGGAAGAACTCAAAAAGGGCAGTAGCTGAGATAACATAGGACAAAGGATAAGTAAAAGAAAGTAGAATTTATAGGACTTTGTGTGGGTGAATATGGAGACTAAAGAATAGAAGGAGGTGTCAAAAAATATGGGCTCCTGACTCCAGTTTCTGGCATGATTTCTATGGTGACGCCTTTGGCCAAGAGCTTGAATAAAGGCGAAGAAGCAGCAAAGGGATAAACTTTAAATTAGTGCCCGTAAGACACACAGGAAAAGAACAGGGAGAAATAGAGCAGCATCAACAAATCTGTAAAAAAAAGAGTTTGCCTAAAGATGAGGAAAAAAGACAGGGTAACAAGGTGGTGATCAGTAACACTGAATGCCAAGTAAAGGCCAGGAAGGAAGGAGGCTGGAAAGATACCATTATAGGTGACAACTAAGTCTCCTAGGAGGGCTTGGGTTAGTGGATATAGGAACCGGACATAGGAGGATAAAAGATACAGCAGCACTGTGATACTACTTTTCCAGATTGGAACACCAAAGAGGAGGCTGTAAATATGGGGACAGGTAGAGGTGTAGAAAGTTTTTGTTTGTTTGTTTGTTTGTTTAGAATGGAGAGAGTTGAATCTTCATGGGAGCTGAGGGGAAGAAGCCAACAAATAGGAAGAGAGTGAATGAGATTAATACAAGGTAAACGACCAAAGAATTGATTATGATATGATTACCATCAGTCACTGCTGGCAAGTTGTTCATTCATTTTTTTTAAGATTTTATTTATTTATTTATTTATTTATTTGTCAGAGAGAGAGAGAGGGAGAGAGGGAGAACACAAGCAGGTAGAGCAGCAGGCAGAGGCAGAGAGAGAAGCAGGCTCCCCACTGAGCAAGGAACCTGATGTGGGACTCGATCCCAGGACCCTGGGATCATGACCTGAGCCAAAGGTAGCAGCTTAACCAACTGAGCCACCCAGGCATCCCTGCTGACAAGTTGTTGAAGGAAAGTTTTCAACCATAGCACCACTGAAATCCTACCAAGTTGGCTATGGTCTCCTTCTTGCCTGAATGGGCAGCCCTGGCTCTTGCATGTCCCAGGGGAAGAGATTTTATGAAGGTTTTGATTTCTGAGAAAGATTTGAGAGAGAGGTGGAGCCAGACAGTCTTGGGTCACCATCCCTGTCTACAGTAATACTAGGCAAGCCAGATCACCTCTGTGCCTCAGTTTTCTCCTGTGGGAAAATGAAATTAAACTCTGTTTTTTCAGGGGCTGTGGTGAGGCTTAGGAGCATTGCACCTGAAATGTTGCCCTCAGATGCGGTGAGTACATTGTAAGTTTCTTATTTTCATACTTACTCTTAATAAGGGGTTCCTGACAATAAGATTTCTTCCTTCTCAAGTGATGTTGGCAGACCTGATGGTGTTTGCTTATTTCTGTGTTTATCTGTACCTTCAGATATTTTCTACATACATCAATGTCTGGGCTCTTCCTAGCCAGGAAATGGAACTTCTAGTTATAGCAGTGTGCTTGATATTTACTAGAGAGCTAGGCAGGTTGACCACTCAAAAACCCAGCTATGAACAGTCTCATCTGGTAAGCTTAGGGAGGGAGTGGATGAACGAGCTACAAGAAAAACAGCATGATTACCATTAGAAAAATACTGGTCCTGCCGTCTTTCTTAGAAAGCCCTCCCTGATGAGTCAGTACATTGGCCTGTATTGAACGCCCACAGGAGCTAACCGGGAGATTCTCCTGGCACAGGTCCTACAGACAATTTCTCTACTTGTACACAGTTCCTGGTGCCTAGTAGTATTTAGCTAGTCCAAACTTGTCTGCTAGTTTTAGGAATCTTGTTTTTCCCTTTCCTATAAGGATAAATCTCCAAAACTTCTCCTCCTAACCAGTTAAACTTAATCTAGGGAATTACAGATAGAGGTAAGGGTAAAAGGAAATTTGAACCTAAAGGGCACTAGCAGTGAGAGGGGATGACAGGGAGAAGAGTGGCAGCTGACAGGGCTCTCAGGACCTCGTGAGTCATCTCTGATCCCCTCATAGCACCTGACCAGTGCTTTGGATACAGAAGTTACTCAAAACATGTTGATGAGGGAGTGAATACATTAGGGCATGAATGAATGAATTTAAATTTGACTAGTTTACTCGAGAGACAAACACCAACATGGAATAGCAATTAAAATGGGCTTGGAAAGAGATACACTGATAGATCATAGTACTGGGGACAGATCGGGTTGAATATGGCTAGCATGTATGTTTCAGTTAGGCACTAACTGATGGGCACTAACTGATTTAGTGCCTAAATCCCATCAGCCTTTGAATTTGGTGTGTTCAGTCTCACAGAGTTACAAATGTCTGTATCACTTGCATTTCTCACCCACTGATATGATACAGGTAAAGTGGGATTTAGAATATTGAGAAAATCTTTCCTAAAGAGACTTCTCAGGGCTTATCTCTGGTTTGGAGAGGCCCTGTAGGGAATTATTCTAGCAAAACTACCCATCATACTTTCTTACTTGGGACATGTAAATGAGGCTTGTCAAATTGGGATTGAGAACAAGAGCATCCTGGTGATGTTCTCTGGGAATCTGTAGATTGGCTGATGCAAAGTTTGAATAGAGCAAGTACAGTGTTAATCTAAGTTAAAGACTATTGTAATTCATTAATGGCATTGTGGTTGCTTCTCTTGAGGAATTTCTGGGCTTAGTTCAGTGACTTGGACTGAATGCTTTGGCTATATCAGCAGTGGCCACCAGGAAGCCATGTCACACAGCCAAGAGAGTCTGTGGTATGTGCCCACACCAGGCAGTAGCAAACTGTAACAGAGTCTAAAAGGTGTCTCAATGCTTCTTGGGCCTAGAAACATGGCATCAGTCAGAGTCCTTGATTTAGGGGAATTTATCCTCAGTTTTAGTCCTCTGTGACCTTAACTGAAACTTTTCAGAAGTACCCTGTCACAAATAAAAGGGCCCATTTCTTCTTCTTTCTTCCCCAGAGTCTAAGAATATTTTACCTTTAGGGTGATAGAGAGGTCACTGAGATCACTTAGACAGTTATTCAGCTGTTAATTTATTATCTTGGTTTAAAAATTTGTTTACACTACTATGAGTTGCTTTAGTTATACACGGCATCTTAAGTTAAGGATGTAAAAACATGCCATTAAATGTATGGAGAAATGTCTTCAAATTCCCTAAGGAGTTACCGGTAAACCCAAAGGCTTTCAAATCAGGGACAGTTGCACCTTGGGCCTCACTAGGAAAGATCAGGAGCTCCCTTCTTTTTCAGTAATCTGGAAAAAAAAAAGTGGCCTATCCCATGTGAGAGGCATTACCTGGGAAGAGAGAGATCAATGGAGAGTATCAGGAACAAGCACAAATATGAAAAACCCTGAAAGCATTGAGCCCCAGGTCTAGTTCTTTAGCAAAGAGAATAAAGAATGTGGGCAGCCTACATTGTGGGTAATCCCTTACTGATCAAATGGGGAGAAGTGGGAAGAGGCTCATTGGAAAGAGACACTAACAGAGAAGAGCAGGAGGCCATTGTGAGGCATTTCTGTCCTGTACACTTACATTTCAGCCCAAATATAATGGATCTACTTTTTAACTATTATCCTCAGAACTTTGGGAACCAAATTCCCCTCAACTGCAATAAGAGAACTTATACTAAGTCATATTTTACAACAAATAACATCTAAGTGGGATTAAAGGTCAGGATTAGAATTTGTTATTTAATCAAACCAAAACTAATTGAATAATTAGTTACAAATGCAGAGTGTTGTGTTAAGCATGACAAAGAATATAGAGATGAAAAAAGTGTGAACCTACTTCTCCAGGAGCCCTCAGCTGGTAAGTAAGCAAGATACACATGCCAAAAACCTGGAAAAGAGCATAGTTAGAGCCAAGATGCAGACCCAAGCAGCCTACTGTGGAAGTTTGATGATGGAGATATTGATTCCAATAAATTTGATCTGCTAAGGCTCATTAGAGGAAATAACATCTAAACAGGGCTGTGAGAGCCTTACTTTGCCAATTCAGGGCAGGTATTTGGGTAAGGTGATTAAGGCACTTTGACTAGGGTGCAAAATGTAAGAGTACTACTAAAAAACTCAGTTACCAGATGAAAGAATAAGGAAAATGTATGCATATCTGTATATCATAAGACATTATGCATCCATAAAAAAAGATGAGGTTGTGCCATTTGAGACAATGTGGATGACTTATTATACCAAGTGAAATAGGTTTTTATAGGTTATTATACCAAATGAAATAACAGACTAAGAAAGACAAATACCATATGATTCCACTCACTAGTGTAATTTAAAAACAAATACAAATAAATAAACAAACAAAAAGCCAAATCAGACCTATAAATATAGAGAACACATGCATGGTTGCCGGAGGGGAGGGAGGTGGGTGGTTGGGCAAAATAGGTGAAGGTGAGAGGCCTTCAGTTATGGGATGAGTAAATTATGGGAATAAAAGGCACAGCATAAGGAATAGAGTGATATGATAGAGTGAATGATAGATATGATAGAATCATAGATATGATAGATAATGATAGAATAGAGTGAATGATAATGTAATAGCATTGTACAGTGACAGATGGTAGATACACTTGTGGTGAACATAGCATAATGTATAAACTTGTCAAATCACTAAGTTGCACACCTGAAACTAATGTAACATTGTGTGTCAACTGTACTCGAAGAAAAAGAAATGAAATATAAAAAAGAGGAAAAACTCTGTTGTCAGGATAAATAATATTTTAATGAAATTTTTTAAAAATTGAACACAAAAAAGTCCATGATCAAAATTTCAATAAAGGATGTTTGTTTGTTTTATAATGCTGTATTCTTTTTTCTAAAAGATTTATTTGTTTATTTGAGAAAGAGAGAGTGTGAGAGAGAAATTGATCATAAGCAGGGGGCAGAGGGAGAGGGAAAAGCAAACTTTGCACTGAGCAGGGACCCTGATGTGGGACTCGATTTCAGGACCCTGGGATCATGACCTGAGCCAAAGGTACATGCTTAACCACTGGAGCCACCCAGGCACCCAGTATTTCCATATTCTTATATAATGGGAACAGTCAGTTTCAATCAGTTCCTGGGTTCCTAGTTGCTTACCATATAAATAATGGGGGTTGACAATGACCTGGAAACAGAGTGGGCAATGCAGAGCTTTATAGATAGTCATATATTTTTTATTGTAGAGCTTTTATTAACTTTTGCATTTGATTCCAAAGATCAGAGCATACTTTGATAAGTGTCTATAAGGGTGTGTATTTTTACTTTTGCCTCGACTCCACTGTAGTTTGGCACAACATTGGCCAGGCTGGTAAAGAGGGAAAAGACACATGGAAGGAGAACAGCTTGAGCAAGTGTAGGAAGGACTAGACATACTGGGGTTATGGATAGCGTCTGTGAGATGTAATAAGAGAGAAACTTGAACAGGTTAACAAGGAGACATTGTGGAGGGCTTTCAAAAGTGTTCTGAAGACATTTGGAGTTAATGTTATAGATTCTTAAAGGCCATATAATATTTCTGAATAAGGATGCTGAGCAATCACTTGGGGCCAGTAAGTGCAGGGGCAGTAGAGAACAGTGGTCAGAGAGGCAGGAGACAGAATCTCCAGAGAGCAGCCACTGCAGTAGAGAAGTGGGAGAACATTCTAAATCAGACCTAGGTCCTCAGGATTAATAGACTGAGCTGTTAATCATACACTTTCTATGGATAACATCTGACAAACTAACATTCACTTGAAGACAGAAAATGCATTGTGGATTTTTTCCCTATGGGGGAAAAACAGCCCCACTGAATTAGGTCACTTGTCTAATACTCACACACTTATTTTCATCAGCTGCTGACATCTCTGGGCTACCTGGCCTTCCTCAATTTCTAGGTGGAAACGCAATGAGTTCCCAGAAGTCAGTCCCTTCCTTCCTGCTGTTCTTGGAATTGTTTCAGGATACATTTCAAAGAGTCAGAACTCCACCTTAGATGTAGGGGAAGAGTGGGAAACAAACCCTTAGTCATTTTGGAGGGCCTTTATTTTTCCCCTTTCTTACATAATAGAGGACACACTAAGAAAAAATGAAGCTTTTGCAAATTGTGGACTGATTAAGAAAGAAAAGTTAGTTTATAAAATGCTTATATTGTTAAACCTCTCAATTCTGACTCAGCTTCCTGCAAAGTCACAGTGGTTCAGGATTGAGGATAAACTAACATTAACATTTGTGATCATGAAGAAAGGGCTTTTGTGAAGAATTCCATGTAAACAAGATGGAAGGATGGAGTTTTAAATTGTGTCAGAAGAGGGAAAAACTAATTTAAATGTTGTCAGGAATAGGACTACATATGATTATCTAATTACTAAGGGAACTGGCAAATTATATCTATTTAGACATTACAGACTCAAAAAGAGTTTTCTTGAACAGTCTTTTTAGGAAACATTATTCTACTTAGGATATGATCTCAAAGATATAGAGCTGGACCTCTTGAATTATGTTAAAAAACACACTTTCATAAATATAGATATATCTTTCTTCAATTAGCCTGAAAGTCTAAGTTGAATTCAAATAAGAACAATTAATATCTTGAATATCAAGTCTTGTGGGGGGGATGTCAAGATGTTTAAGGGTTTGCTCTCCAATAGAGTAAGTTATCCTGTTGGGAAGGTAGGAAGTTAAGTAAGAGAAAATGTTACCCAGCAAAAGACTTAAACTATTTGTTGGAGTCAGCTCAGGCTGGCTTAACAAAATACTGTAAACTAGTTAGCTTAAACAACAGAAATTTGTTTCTTCCAGTTTTGGTGGTTGTAAGTCTTCCTGGAGATTAGGGGTCAGCATGGTTAGGTTCTAGTAATGGCCCTCTCTGGCTTACTGATGGCCACCATCTTGTCTTTTTCTCACATATCCTTTCCTTAGTGCCTGCCTACAGGGAGGAAAGGGAAGAAAAAAGGAAGGGAGGGTGTGGGGGAGAGAGAAAGAGAGAGAGAGGGAGAGAGAGAGAATAGAGAGTACTCATATCTTATAATCTTATAAGAGCACTAATCTTATTAGGCTAAGTCACCTGCCTTCATGACCCCTTAAAACCCCAATTATTTTCCCCAGGCCCTTCTCCAAATACCATCACATTAAGAGGTAGGTGTTCAACAAATGAATTTTAGAGGAAAGCAGACATTCAGTCCATAGCATTATTGAAGAGTACAATTGTGGGAGGTTGATTGGTTGACTGAAGTAAAAAATACAGAAAATTTCTGAGACAGTTACTATTGAAGCTATAAGATTTGAACTGCACTCTCAAGAAGCTGATTTTATGCTACGCAAAATAAGTCAGTCAGAGAAAAACAAATACCATATGATTTCACTCCTGTGGAATTTAAGAAACAAAACAGATGAAAATAAGGGAAGGGAAAAAAAAAAGAGGAGGAAGCAAACCAAAGAGACTCTTAACTCTTTTTTTTTTTTAAGATTTATTTATTTAGTTATTTGACAGACAGAGATCACAAGTAAGCAGAGAGGCAGGCACAGAGAGGGAGGGGAAGCAGGCTCCCTGCCAATATGGGGTTCAATCCCAGGAACCTGAGACCATGATCTGAGCCAGAGGCAGAGGCTTAACCCACTGAGCCACCCAGGTACCCCAAGACACTTAACTTTTAATGATAGAGAACAAACTCACGGTTGATGGAGGGAGGTAAGTGGGGGATGGGTTAATGGGTGATATGTGAGTATGTGTTATGATGAGCATCCATGTAAGTGATGAATCACTAAGTTCTATTGCTGAAACCAATATTACTCTCTATATAACTAACTGGAATTTAAATAAAAACTTGACACCAAAAAAGAAAAAAAAAGGAAGCTGATTTTCAGCTAGGCAAAAAAAAGCTCATAAATATATCTTGGGAAAGTGAACAGATACTTGGAGCAAAACACCAGTGACAATAGGAAGAGAGAGACAATGGGATAGGAAATAAGTCTCATGTTGAGCAAAACAGGAGCCAAAGAAGGAGTGGTGTGCTGACTCTGGGTCGTAAGAAGCCTCAAAATCCAGGTTGGGGAATGTTGGCCTTTTTCTTACTGATGGTAGGAAAGGAGCTCCATGACAGTGATGGTCTAGGGAGATGGTGTTGACAGGATTATGCAAGACAGAGAGGGGGCAGTAGGAGATGGGCTGACTGGGGAGAAGGCTGCAGCAGTGTTCCCTCCTGGGAGTAGAGCCTGAACCAGGGCTTGCTTCAGGTCTTGCATTGCAGTTGCCATATGATAGCTGTTAATTTCTGACTTTGTTTTCTCTCAGAATCGAGGAGATGGCACAATCTTGTTTAGGGTGCAGAAATCCAAGGGCCCTTTCAAAATCTTTATCTTGTTTGGACTAAGGAAATGAGAGAACAGCATGAGGAGAGCCAAGAACCATCTCACAGCCCAGAGAGACCATAAACATATATCTGAAAGTGCTAGAGACATACAATTTTGAGGAGATGCACTGCATTTGAGAGATCACTATGGAATTAAAGTGCTCACTGGTGGAATCTGTTTTCTCTGCCTAGTAGGAAGCACAAAGGCACTGATAGAAGATAACTTCTATGTTGTCTCCCTACATACAGGGGATGAGAACTAGAGAAAGCAGAGGGAATTGCCCAATTTTGTAAGATTCACTTTTCCACTAAACAAAACAAAACAAAACAACAACAAAAAACCACATTCTCTTTCTATCCAAACAGGATATCACTGGATAGTTCTCTCAAAATCATTTCATAATTCACAGTGCTGAGCCAAATGCTCCTAAAATATATGACCATTTTTCCCCCTGAGAGCTGTGGTAAAGAAATTTCATTATGTTTGGCAAGGAAAGCTAGAGACACATCCTTTTAGGTGAAAGAGGACCTGATAAAATTCTCCACACAGTTCTGCAAGCCCAAATCAAGAAAAAATCCAAACCAATGGCAAGCAGTATCTGCTATGATTTTTCCTAAAGTCTGCTACTTCAGTGCCCTAGATGTGGTAAAGATGTAGTCATTTCTGACACTAAAGCCAATGGTTTCTGGAGTGTGGTCCATGGTCGAATCACCCTTGCTCTGCAGAGCCCAGGACAGGAAGTTGGCTGAAAAACTGCTTGGCCTGACACTGTCTGTTGAAGCAATAACATTGTATCAAGTCTTTTCATATGTCAAGCTGTGCTCAGATCAGGACAGAGAGCTCTGTTTCTGGAAGTCTCTGCTAAAGGGTCTTGAGCCACACAGCACATTCAGTTCTGAGAAGGGGAACAACCGCACTTTTGGCAACCTTCTATTACCTTGGGGGTCTGAGACAAACAAAAACACAGACAAGGTCTTCTTTGGTCTTGGAGAGATGGAAATTTAGTGTAGGATATTCAAGTGAAATCCCCTGATGGCAAATAATAATAATATCATCTTAAATTTTGATGATACTTTACAACATATAGAAATCCTCTCACTTGATCCAGATTGAACAGGGCAGGTATTATTTGCTCCAGTATGTAAATGGAAACACAAACATTTCATGAGGTTCACTGTCATGCCCAGATCACTTAACTAGTAGATGGCAGAGTCAGAATGCAAATCCAGGTCTCCTTACTTCAGTCTACAGTGCTTTCTGAACACTAACAGGAAGATCCTATAAAATGTGAATCTATTTTCTTCTCTGACTAAATTAGCTATAAAAATAGTGGTTATAATAGTCATCTGTTGATGGGCTCTTTCCATAGTTTGGCTATTGTGGACATTCATTTCTGGAAACATTGGGATTCACATGACACTTCAAATCACTATGGTTGTATTCTTTTGATAAATACCCAGTAGTGCAATTGCTGGGTCATAGGATAGCTCTATTTTTAACTTTTTGAGAAATCTCCGTACTGTTTTCCAGAGTGGCTGCACTAGTTTGCATTGCCACCCAACATACACCACACCTTCTTTTCAGTCATCAGTTGATGGACACTTGGGCTGTTTCTATAATTTTGCTGTTGTTGATAATGCCGCTATAAACATTGGGATGCATGCATCCCTTTGAATTAGTATTTTTGTATTCTTTTAGTAAATGCCTAGTAGTGCAGTTGCTGGATCACAGGGTAGTTCTATTTTTAAATTTTCAAGGAAACTTCATAGTGTTCTCCAGAGTGGTTGTACCAATTTGCATTCTCACCAAAAACCTGTTTTGTTTTTAAATTTTGTATAATCTCCCCAACTGTTTTTGATATGCCTCTCAGAATAAAAATAATCTGAATCCAACCACAGCTTTATATAATAGAGTAATCCAGCCAGGAAAAGGAAAGTGACTTGGTCAGCAGTGTGACCTAAGGGAGAACTGAACTGGAGAATCAGACACTTTTATCAGGTATAGATACTCACTTTAGCCCATATGATCTTATAAACTCCTCAGTTTTCTCATCCCCAAATGGATTTAAACAATAACAACACCCTTGTTTTGCATCAAGAACAAGACAGATAATGGATATAAAGGCCATTTGAGGAGGAAAACAAAAACTATTTGCATGTGGTATGAGGAATGCTCACTATTACTCTGATAGAAAGAGATTGATAAACTGATTATTGTTCCAATAGGGGTGTTCCTAATACATTTGGTTTTGGAGACTCTCCTTCCATCTCACAGTTTATTGTTCAACTTTTCATGACTCTTTCGAATTTTTTTCTGTAGAAGTCAGTTGTTCCAAAGTGTCTAGACTCACCACATTTTTTTTTCCTGTTAGAACTCCTGAAAGTCTCTGCATGAGTTAAAAAATTTAGAAGCTGAAGTCACTTCCTGAAAACACACACATTTGATGTGTGACTGAGGGATATGGGCAGTGCTGCTCGAGGCCCAGTGACACAGCTGCACATAGAGCTGAGCAATGTCTCCTTCCTGCCCTGGAACCCAGTGCAGCCAGTGGCTTCAGAGGAGAAGCAAAGCAGGAAGAGTAACAGGTGGCAGGAGCACCCAGCAGGATACAGTTAGGGAAGCAGTGTTTTCAGATAGTGGTGTTGGCACAGCACCCTTCACAAAAAATGGCTTCTCAGACACAGACCTCCATAAGGAAAGAGCCTCAAAAGGGCATGAATCCTATTGGCACCAACATGAAAGAACCCCCCAGTGGCCAAATCTGAAATGATTATAGAACATATGGAATACAATACGGATCCTTATGTCCATACTGATATAAATAAAGAATCATAAAATAAATGCAGGAGAAGAAAAATCTCTTTCTTAGTGTAGGATTCCAACTAATAAATGCGAAGGGACTGATAAAAATAAAACACCACCATTTGGCAAACATAACAGTGATTACTGTTACAGGAAAGAATCATCAATATAGACTAAACTTAATTGACAAAGTGTTATGAAAACATGGTGTTTATATATTCTCAAAATATCTACCTACAAGATACTTATTAATCACAAAATGAAAATAAATACTAACTTTACTATGGAGAAACTTAGTAGACAGCACAGGAATAAGCAGTCAAAATCAACATCAACTTTAAAGGGGCAAATGAGGGGTGCCTGGGTGGCTCAGTGGGTTAAGCCGCTGCCTTCAGCTCAGGTCATGATCTCAGAGTCCTGGGATCCAGCCCCGCATCGGGCTCTCTGCTCAGCAGGGAGCCTGCTTCCTCCTCTCTCTCTGCCTGCCTCTCTGCCTGCTTGTGATCTCTCTGTCAAATAAATAAATAAAATCTTAAAAAAAAAAATAAAGGGGCAAATGATATCATGTATGTCCTAATATGCACTGAAAAGTACACATATCAATTCTGTGATAATCTTCCCCCCAATGTGTAATGAATTTAATCATGAGGATTCATCAAACAATCCCAAACTTAAGAACTCTGTATACAATCAGTGCTCTGCAAAAGTATTAGTGTTGAGAAAGTCAAAGAAAGACTGAAGAACTGTGTCAAATTCAAAGTTACTAAGGAGAAGTGACAAAAAAAAAAAACCAAACAGAATATATGATTCTGGATTGGATATCGGAGCAGAACAAGTTACATTAGTGAGTCATTAATAGACTAGATAATAGTGTTTTTATGCGATGTTACTTTATTCATTGTGATCATTGGATGATGGTTGTATAAAATGTTAGAGTTTGGGGAATTTGGGTGAAAATATACTAGAATTATTTGTAGTATTTTTGCAACTTCTATGTAAGTCTGAAATTATTTCAAAATGCGAAGTTTGAAAAAGTAAAAAAGAAAAGAAAAACACAAGTACTTCTGAAATTTTCCATGGTTCCAGAAATGACTGGAGTGGGGGTGTGGGGGTATGGTTAGGAGGTCTTTGGTAGGGTGTGGGAGAGTGAAGATGTCCTAGGGTAGAAGTATCTATTACATTTTGGATATTATATTAAATGTTTCATTTCAAATTTATATATATTTTATATGACCATATTGGGGGTTAAGTGGGATAATGAATATAAAATGCATAGAACAGCAATGGCCCATGGTGTTTAATAAATGCTAGTCACTACTAGTGTCATCTTCACTGCTGTCATTATTGTTACAAACTGGTGACACCTACAGGTGTTCTGGTTACACACACATTTCACCTGGAAATTTTCACATCTGCATATATTTCTTTCCCATTTAGATTTCTCTCTTAGTTTGAATCTTACTCAACTCCACCATAATTTGTTAAAAATAAAAAAATATGATTGATTAATTGATAAATGTGTCTTTAGCTACTTCGCAAGATGAAGAATTAGATAATGAATTTGAGTTTACTCTGCCAAACCTTGGATGGAGGTGCTGATAATCAGAGAAACAGCTGAATCAGTAGTGAAAATAGGAGAGAATTTTTCCACAAAATGAGAAAACCTGAATATCAATTCTACCCAAAGTGCTTCTCCAGAGAGAATGAACATTCACATTCAAAGTGGTGGCATCATTACACAACCCTTAGCCCAGGATCTGTATCCACTGTCTATAGTAGACTATGGTCTATGGTAGTCCTAACAGGTGACTGTGTAATTTAATTTTGAAAGTGAACACAGTACTAAAAATAATTAGCAGAAATCAATTGCTCTAGAGCAGGTGTAAACCAAAATGGTCTGGTGTGATATATCCTATATACAAACCTTATCTAAAAACTGATACTAGTTCTCTGCTAGTGAACAAGTCCTAAGTCACAATATGAGGGCAGCTTGCATGCCCCTTCAGATTGCGGCAACTTTTTTCCACAAGACCTTGCTAGCATCCAAGCAGGACAGACAAAATGGCTGTTGATCCATGCCCCCACCTCCTTCCCTTCCTACACACACAGTCCCTTTTCTGTGCAGCTTTGATGCTCTGCTGGGAAAGTACCTTAAATTTCCATTCAGATTATGCAATAGCATTTTCATGGCCCCACTCACACCCAGCCCTTGCACACCCTCAGTCCCTGCTTCTGTTTTTGGCTGGGGGTGTCGCTGGTCCAGTACATGAGATGCCTTCTGCTCAACAGTGATATGAGGGGTGCTAGAAGAACAATGCAGCAGCCAAATAGTCTTCCACACACTGCCATATGCTTATCTTTGAAATTCCTTAACAGAGGGACGCCTGGGTGGCTCAGTTGGTTGGACGACTGCCTTCGGCTCAGGTCATGATCCTGGAGTCCCGGGATCGAGTCCCGCATCGGGCTCCCAGCTCCATGGGGAGTCTGCTTCTCCCTCTGACCTTCTCCTCGCTCATGCTCTCTCTCACTGTCTCTCTCGCAAATAAATAAATAAAATATTAAAAAAAAAAAAAGAAATTCCTTAACAGAGGATAAAACTTCTGTCTAAGAAACAAGGAGAGAATAGAACAAGAACAATAAACTTGGAAGGTCTGGATTTTAGTCCTAGCTTGCAGATTTGATGTTTATCACTTGCCATTTGAGTCATTTAGCTTCCCAGTGACAGGTTTTGCTTGTCTGAAAAAGGGGCAGTAAAACTTGCTTTGGATGTCCCAGGAGCTTCTTTTATAGCTTAATGACCTAACATATGTAAGGTTGCTGTGTGCATGTGAACTGCATTGTTCTCATGAGAGCTGGTGATCAAAAGCACTTATTCCTGGGAGAAGGGACATACTGAGATTACAAATGATGAAAAACATAACCCATTGATAGCCCATGGTTGGAGAATTGGATGCTGGTTATTGTACTTAGAGATATATTTGAAACATAAGTTTAGAAACAAACAGGTTTTTGAAATGTTTTTGAATACTGAAAAAACTAATATTTGTATATTTCATGGATATCAGTCATAAAAAGTGCAATACGGTCTCTTCTTTCCTCCTACACTCCCTGAAACTTAAATAACAGACCAAGAAAAGAAGATAAAAGCAAATTTCTCTTGGCTCCTGGATTAGTGATCCTATTGCTAGTGTTATGCAGTGCCAAGTAATTTTCTGATCTTACTCTTAATAAGATATTCTGAAGGGAAAACTGGACAACTATGTATAGAAGAATGAAACTTGACCATTCTCCTACACCATACACAAAGATAAACTTGAAATGGATAAAAGACCTCAACATGAAGCAGGAATCTATCAAAATCCTAGAGAACATAGGCAGTAACCTACTTGACATCTGCCACAATAACTTCTTTCAAAACATGTCTCCAAAGGCAAAGGAAACAAAAGTGAAAAAGGACTTTTGGACTTCATCAAGATCAAAAGCTTCTGCACAACAAAGGAAACTGTCAATGAAACAAAGAAACAACCCACACAATGGGAGAATATATTCTCCCCACAAATGACAGTACGAAGGGCTGATATCCAAGATCTATAAAGAACTCCTCAAACTCAACACACGCAAAACAGATAATCACGTTAAAAAATGGGCAGAAGACATGAACAGACACTTCTCCAATGAAGACATATAAATGGCCAATAGACACATGAAAAAATGTTCATATTGAGGAGACAAGTTCACAGAGAAGTAGGAGGAGGCACTGTTTCAACCTGTCCCCTAAAGTGAGCTGATTACCTACCAAAGAACTCTGATCACCCATGAAATCAGCCTGAGATTAGAATTATACACTTCTGGATCTCTACGGGGCAGAAGATGCCAGTGGGGAGGTATAGCAGAGTGGGAACATCAGACTGATATTGGAAGATAAACAAAAGGGGGAGGGAACCACCAGAGGCGACCCATTGGAAAGTAATATCCCAATAGGAGAGTGCCCTGCGTCTGGGGACCAGCATTAACTTGGAGTCTGGTAGAAAGCACTCAAAAAGAGCAAAGGATCATGGGGAGAAATTGGGGGAATTGTTGGTTAGGAACAGGGGCTTAAGCCCACAGACCCAGAACAGCCACCACTGGTGATTAGCCAGAGAGAGTGCATCTAAGAAGCCAGGTCTTGGTCCCTGAGCCACAGGCGCACCTGAGAGCCTCTGGGTAGTGGCTCTGAGGGTGAGGGAGCCTCACCAGCCAGTTGGCTGAACCAAAGACTTATGCACTGTACGCTTGCATGCTGCATAACCAGAGTCTGAGAGAGGTGCTTGCAGGCTCCAGCCGGCTCTCTCTAGGACCCTGAGAGTCTGAGCACTCCCAGCCCAGGGCCAGCCTGAAAACCTGTGTTCTATCTCTGCTTGGGATCTCTCTGGCAGTCTGGACCTGCCGAGAGAGCTGTGGCTAGTATTTCTCGGCTAGTATTTCTTGTGGTTTTGGGTACAAGGGAGAGTTCCTGTGACCCCATAGACCATAACTGGGAACGTGCTCTGCCAGCAGCAGAGGGGGAATTTATGTGCTCTGGAGCACACAGAGGGGAAGAAACTGAGGCTTCTTTCTGAGAGGGAGGTCTGGGTGCAGTTTGATTTCCTCTAAACCTCTAAAAACCACCAAAAGCCGCCAAGGGGAGAGAAAACAAATGGACAAACAAACAAAAAAAACCTCCAGAGAACAAAAGCCTGAAAAACCGGTTTCCTCAGGGCCCACCCCCTTGTTGGGGGGAGGACTAAACTCTTGGAAGAATATTGCCTGAAACCCCACATGGCAGGCCCCTCCCCCAGAAAGCAAACAAACAAAAAAAAAAAAAAAGGAAAAAAACAGACAAGAGGACAACCACCACTACAACAGAGATACAACTTTTATTTTTAATTTGTTCCCACTGATGAAGTTCTAGAACCTAGGTGAGGTTCGGTGGGCTGAGGTCCGGAGCTGATGACCAAGAAAGAATTCTTGAGACATCTTTGGTGCAAAATGGTGGTTTATAAAGCACGGGGACAGGATACGTGGGCAGGAAGAGCTGCTGCCAGGGGTTGTGAGGGTGGCAGGTTATGTACCTTGCGTTGCGGTTTGGAGAAGTTGAGGGGAAGGGAGGTTTCAACAGAGCTTTCATATGCTAAAGAGGGCCTACAAGGTGCCGGATACTGGAGGGGAGGCCTTGCGGCTTGATCAATGTTGTCTTTTGGCCAGCCATTAACATCAAGATAGTTGGGAAATTCCTGGTGGGATGTCACAATCCTGCTATTAAGCGTCTTTGTTAGTGAGATTTGGGTTCAGAAGAGACTTTTTTAAAAAATTTACTTATTTATTTTCAGTGTAACAGTATTCATTGTTTTTTGCACCACACCCAGTGCTCCATGCAGTCCGTGCCCTCTCCAATACCCACCACCTGGTTCCCCCAACCTCCCACCCCCCACCTCTTCAAAACCCTCAGATTGCTTTTCAGAGTCCACAGTCTCTCATGGTTCACCTCCCCTTCCAATTTCCCCCAACTCCCTTCTCCTCTCTAACTCCCCTTGTCCTCCATGCTATTTGTTATGCTCCACAAATAAGTGAAACCATGTGATAATTGACTCTCTCTGCTTGACTTATTTCACTCAGCATAATCTCTTCCAGTCCCATCCATGTTGCTACAAAAGTTGGGTATTCATCCTTTCTGATGGAGGCATAATACTCCATAGTGTATGTGGATCATATCTTCCTTATCCATTCGTCCGTTGAAGGGCATCTTGGTTCTTTCTAGTTTGGCGACCATGGCCATTGGTGCTATAAACATTGGGGTACAGATGGCCCTTCTTTTCACTACATCTGTATCTTTGGGGAGATTTAACTATATTTACATTTCCTTCTACCTCAGCCTCCTTCAGTTTTGTTTATGGAGGGGAGGGTGACATTAGGGCTTGAGGAACTGAGTTATTTTCCTCTGGAAATTGTGCTATTGATAAGGTAACTTCTTTGTTTGTAGATCTCTAGGACATTTGTAAACCAAGGGAGACTCCTGTCTTGCACGATTGTGATCTCTGCAAGTTAACTATTTGTTTCTCATTTATGGCAGTCATGGGTGCCTGTGGAATGTCACAGACATTACCAAGGTGAAGCAGGTGGAGAGGAGGTGCAAGGTGCCAGCTTTAGCTTTGTCCTCAGCCAGCCTCCTGCTCCTTCAGCATACCTATGTTTTTCATTTGCTTTTCTATTTTTTATTTTATTTTATTATTTTTAAATATTCATATAGAGATAAGCTTCAAGGTAATCTCCTTTCTCCAATCAATGCTACCCCTATAGGTAAAACAGTTTTAATCCCCCTTTATCTTAGGAAATTTGAGTCCCTTAATAAAGATATCAAGATACATCCAGGAAGAATCAAAATAAACTTCCATGCCCACACTGAGAATTTATAATCACTCTCCCATCTTTTTCTTCTGTCAGTGTTTCTGTGTATTTGTTTTTGTTTTGGTAGTATATAAGTCTTATACTTGGGGTTCTTTTTGATGAGGTTTTTTTTTAATTAATTAATTTATTTTTTTCTTTTTTCATCTACTTTTGTCAGTCTTTTCGTTTGTCTGTTTTTGTTTGTATACTTCATAAATCTTACCTTGGGGCTCATCTGGACTGGGCCTTCTCCTTTATTTTATCTTTTTTTTTTCTGTCTCTCTTTCTCTTTTCTTTTCCTTTTTCTTTCTTTTTGGTGGGGACTCTCAATTGCTCTGAAGCACTCCAGGGTGTACCTTGCCTGCACCACAGTTGATACATTCAGCTACATATCCGTTCAGCTATCCCTCACTGAAATGACTAGGAGGAGGAAGGCCCAACAGAAGAAAAATTCAGAGACTGAGCCTCCTGCATCAGAGCTATTGGATATGGACACAGACAGTATGTCGGAAAGGGAATTCAGACTAACAATTATCCAGGCAATAGCTCGGTTGGAGAAAGCCCTTGATGACAAAAAGGAATTGATTAGGGCAGAAGTGAAAGTCACCAGGGATGACGTTTACAATGTTCTCAATGATTTCCAATCTAATCTAAATTCTCTAACAGCTAGGGTAACTGAGGCAGAAGATAGAATTAGTGATCTGGAGGACAAGCAGATAGAGGAAAAGGATCAGGAGGAAGCCTGGAAGAAACAGCTTAGAAGCCATGAAAATAGAATTAGGGAAATAAATGATGCCATGAAACATTCCAACGTCAAAATTATTGGAATCCCTGAGGGGGAGGAGAAAGAAAGAAGACTAGAAGATAGAGTTGAACAAATTCTCCATGAAAATTTTCCCAATCTCGTGAATGGAACCAGTGTTCTATAGGCAGAATGGTCCCCCCCAAGATTATAGAATCTAGAAAGACCTCGAGACCCCTGGTAGTGAAAATGATGAATCATAATTATAGACAGGAGCTCTTGAAAGCAGCTAAGGGGAAGAGATTTCTTATGTACAGAGGAAAGCCCATCAGAATAATGTCAGCCTTGTCCACAGAAACCTGGCAAGCCAGAAAGGGCTGGCAAGATATATTCAGGACACTAAATGAAAAAAAAAAAAAATACAGCCAAGAACACTTTATCCAGCAAGACTGACATTCAAAATGGATGGAGAGATAAAGAGCTTCCAAGACTGGCAAGGTTTAAAAGAGAATGTGACCATCAAGCCGACACTGCATGAAATATAAAGGGGGGTTCTATAAAAGAGGAAAAATTCTAAGAATATCATTGAACAGAAATAAATGGAGACAATCTATAGAAACAAAGACTTCACAGGTAACATGATGTCAATAAAAACGTATCTCTCAATAATCACTCTTAATGTGAATGGCCTAAATGCACCATAACACAACACAGGGTTGCAGACTGGATAAAATGACAGGACCCATCCATATGTTGTCTACAAGAGACCCATTTCCAACATAAGGATACACCCAGACTGAAAGTGAAGGGATGGAGAAGCAATTTCATGTGAATGGGCCTCAAAAGAAGGCTGGGGTAGCCCTTCCCATGTCAGATAAATTAGATTTTAAGCTAAAGACTGTAGTCAGAGATAGAGAAGGACACTACATCATTCATGAAGGGACTAATCACCAAGAGGATCTAACTATTGTAAATATTTATGTCACCAGTATGGGAGCAGCCAATTACATAAGAAAACTGCTAATCAAGATAAAGAGTCATATTGACATTAATACATTAATAGTAGGTGTAAAGTTTCACAGGCAAGGTAAACACAACACCAGGCAAGGAGGGCGTAAGGTAAGATTTATTAAAGGTACTCTCTGGCAAAGTTTCAGGGCTCAGGAGAAGGGTAGCCAGGAAAGTTGTGCTGGGAGGAGGTGGGCACTCTCGAGTGAGGTTCTGCAACTTGGAAAGGGGAATTTGAGGAAGTCGCTCTGGGAGGGAGTTGGCAGGGGTCTTTTAACGGACCAAGGTAGGGCATGGGCTCACATCCATATATGGTAGGGTATTTGGTGAGCGAAGGGTATGGGTTGGGGGGTCCTGATACCTCTGTTTCCTGCATAAGTATCAGGTTACCTATGGAGACGTGGCCTGGGCATACATCCTTTTGGCAGGAGATTCAAGGGTTAAGGAAGTAGGGGAGGAGGCTAAAGATGGCGGAACCGGCAGTCATTTCTATTGTTCCTTCTGCACTCCCAGAGCCCACCGACCCAACCTTCCGACCTTTATGGTGTAATAGGGGTGGCGGCTCAGCTCTGACTACTTCCTGCTGGCAAAGTGGCGTCGTCATAGGGTCCTTTGGATGTGGGTAGGCGGGTATAGGAATGCAGGAGGAGTTGGTTGACAGTGACCCTGGAAACCTGCAGATGTGATCCTGAATGAAACAAAGAACACAGGGGGCAATTAGTGCTAATAGGCAGCGGAGAATAAGGGGACTTAGGATTGGAAGGAGCCAGGTCATTAAGGGGGAGAGACACCATTGAGAGGGGTTTATTCCAGTGCGATGCCTGCCACCAAGGGAGTTGTGGATTTTTGCCAGGGCACTGATATTGGTTTTGACTATATCGGATTCATTGATATAATAGCAGCATTCTTCATTGAGGAATAAACAGCTTCCTCCCTTGTCTGTGGTGAGCAGGTCCAGGGCTCACCGGATCTGTAGGGCTACCTGGGCCACTGAGGTAATCTGTAGTCGTAGGGATGCCAAGGACTCAGCTGAGGCCTCCACGGCTGTCCAGACCTGTTCGGATAAATCTTGGGTGGCGTCTATGAAGTGAGCTAGGGCCCCAGTGCCCAGCCTGGTGGCCACTAGGGAAGACGCCAAGGAGACCCCAATAACCAGGGGAATAAACATAGCCCTTTTCTGTCGCTGGAGGGGGTCAGTGAAGATAACCACTTCAGCTTGTGTGTAGATGGTTAGTTGAGGGACCAGGGATATTGGGATGCATAGGAGCCTGTCTGAGAACTTGGGGGTTTTCGACAGAGTGCCATTGCACCAAAAGAAACCTCCCAGAGGAGCATGAGTAGGGGAGGATGAATTAATCAAATTGTATAAGGAAGGGTTTGGGGATGAGTAGCAGAATGGGAGTACTGGGTTTTGAGGATCAACAAATAGGGGAACGTTCTGTGGAGTGGTGGGTGCTGAAGAGGTAAGAGTGGGAGTGGTTATTTCAAAAGGTTGTGGTAAGGGTACCACGATAAGGGGATTGGCCCCGAGAGCTGCACAGATGAAGCAGTGGGACAGGTTGCCCATACTGGAAAGGTTGGTCAGAGTAAGGCCTTGTTGAATAAGTTTGAGCCAGGAAAATGGGTCAGAATCCTGAGAGGGAGAGGGGTGTAGGGGGTTTCAGATTGCTTATTCCTGGGCCTGTATGGACCGCGACTGGCTCTGGAGGTCCTGAGAATTTTGGGGAATGTTTCTAACGCAGGCCTGGTAGATGTGCAAGGAGGCCGTTAGATATGAATCAAAGGGCCATGTGTAAAGTTTGGCCTCAACTCCAGTAGCCCATCATGGATCCCAAGGGTGGGGGATGGTGAGGTACCAAGCACTACTCCCATCAGTGGTGAAGCGATATCAGGAGCGCTGGTTTCCATAAATATCTAGTTGGGCCTTATGCATTTTGCAGGAGGTATATGGACAGCCCCCATTTGTCTGGACCCAGTATGTTCGACAGTTAGGATGGGTTTGATCATAGAAAAAGCAGATAGCGGGGTTGGAGTGCCCCTGCCAAATGGAAAGGAAGGCAGGGATGGTGAGGTTGATCCGGGCTGGCAATCGGTGGTAGCTAGTGGGCTAGACCATGCAGTCTCCCCATGGGTCCAGTTTTCCCTCAGGTAAAAGCACCACCTGAACTCGGGTGTGATGGACAAGTGGCTAGGGAGGGTTGGGAGGAAGGGGAGAGTGAGAAGAAGAAGTGCAGGAAATCCGCAACCACGTAGACCCCAGGGTTTGGGACGTCCAGCCATCCTGTGGTGGGGCTGGCTTTAGATTGGAGATGTGTACCCACGGGTGGTGTCCTAGGAGTTTTGCTGCTGAGGGAGTTGTGAGAATAATAGTATGGGGGCTGGTCCACCTGGGCTGGAAGGACTTTGGGTGAAGTTCTCATAGGAGAACTTGGTCCCCAGGATTTAGGGCCTGGGGGAAGCCTCCACCCGGGCTGTCATTGACAGGGATGGTTGAATCTGCATGAGCCCTCAGGAGGGCTCATAAGGGGGTCAGAGAGTACAGATAGGATAGGAGGGGTGGAGGAGAAGCAGACAGGTTGTGATTGAGCAGGAAGGGCCTGCCATACAGGAGCTCAAAGGGGCTGAGTCCTGACGGGCTGCAAGGGGAGGCCCTAAGGCGGGTGAGTGCTAGTGGGAGAAGGGTTGGCCAAGAGAGGCGGGTTTCAAGAGTGAGTTTGGTGAGTTGTTCCTTGAGAAGGCTGTTGGCCCTCTCCACCTTACCCGAGGATTGGGGGTAATAGGGTATATGGAGTCTCCAGGTGATGTTGAGGCTTTCAGAGATTTGTTGTGTGATGCTGGAGATGAAGACCGGTCCATTGTCTGATTGTAGGGTTCGAGGGAGTCCAAACCTCAGGATGATGTGCTCAATGAGAATTGCAGTGGCCACGTGTGCTGTTTCCCTAGCAGTGGGGATTGCATCGATCCAGCCTGTGAAGGTGTCTACAAGAGTTAGTAGGTATCCAAAGGTTTTGTGTTGAGGCATGTGAGTGAAGTCAAGTTGCCAGTCCTCGCCTGGCTGATGCCCTCGGAGCTGGTGGGTGGATCCTGGTCTGTGGAAGCCGCCCTGGGCGTTGACTGCAGAACAGGTTCTGCAGGCCTGGTGTACCTTCTTAATGGTCTTTTGGAGGAGAGGGTGGTGAAAGAGAGGTCGGAGAAATTGGTATAGGGCCTTTGGAACCATGTGGAGAGACTGGTGGATTTCAGTAATGAGGGTGTGGATTAGGCTGTTTGGGAGGGCAATTTTGTCCTGGACAAAATACCATCCCTTGTCACCCAACCTGCCACCTAATGTTTTGAGTGCCTGAGTCTTCTCATCAGTGTACGAGGGACTGTGAGGAGTGTTAAGAAACAGGAGAGGGGCTGGAGAGGATTTTAAGGCCATCTGTTGGGCAGTAGAGTCAGCCTTATTGTTCCCCAAAGAGATGGGGTCCTTGGAAGACTGATGGCCATGGCATTGGACAATAGCCACCTCAGTAGATTAACTGAGAGCCTTGAGGAGTTTGGCAATAAGAGGCCCGTTGACTATGGGGGTTCCCTTGGTCATGAGAAATCCCTTTCTTGCCAGAAGACAGAGTGAGTGTGGATATTAAGGAAAGCATATTTGGAGTCAGTATAAATAGTGACCCGTTGGCCCTCAGATAAGTGAAGGGCCCTGGTGAGAGTCACAAGTTCTGCCTTTTGAGAAGTAGTCTCAATGGGAAGGGGGTAGCTTCTATGACTGCATCCAGGGTGACCACTGCATAGGCCATGTGTCACCGTCCATCTGGCGCTATGAGGAAGCCCCATCCATGAACAGAGTGCGATGGGGTCAGGCAGCGGCCAGTCTGAAAGTCCTGGATGGGAGGGAGAGAGTTCTTCCAGAAGTTGAGGGCAAGAGTGGAATGGAGTGGGGATAGACAAAGGTGTCAGCAATACAGTGGTGGGATTTAGGCGAGGGGAGACAGAGAGTGTTACCTGGGGGTTTTCTATGAATAGCAGGTGGTAGAGTTGGAGACGGGAAAGAGTGAGTTGTGCCAAGGATTTGTGGCTGACTAAGTCCATCAGTCTATGGGGGGAGAAGTCTGTGAGGTGCTGTCCTAAGGTAAATTTGAGGGCCTCCTTTGTAAGAGAAGCGGCTGCTGCTAGGGCCCTGAGGCAGGGCTGCCATCCCTCGATGGTGACATCTGGTTGCTTGGAGAGATAGGCCACTGCCTGGTAGTTGGGACCAGTTGGTTTGGCCAGAAGGCCGGTAGCCAGCCCAGACCATTCATCAGTGAAAAAGTGAAAAGGCTTTGAAGGGTCAGGCAAGGCCAGACTTGATCCTGAAATGAGGTGGCTCCTGAGCTGGTAGAACAGACGTCTGACGGAGCCTGGGTCAGTTAGAGGTCCCTGGGGTGTGTCTTTGGCGGCCCTGTGTAAGGGCCAAGCCAGAATGGCAAAATTGGGGATCCAGTGTCTAAAAAAGCCCACCAGTCCTAGAAATGACAGTATATCATCTGCGTTCTGAGGGGGTTGTAGGTCTTGTAGAAGACAGATATGGTCTCCTGTGAGGGATTTGGAAGTGGGAGTTAGTAATATTCCCAAGTAGGTGACCAAGGGAGTACAGAGTTGGGCCTTGGCAGGTGTCACTCAGTATCCCAACTCCACACATAAGAAGGGAAATAATCAAGATTAGAGCAGAGATCAATGAGGTAGAAACTTGGCTCCCTTGGAGCCAAGGAAATTGAGCAGAGTGGCGGTATCCTCCTGAGAGGAGGGGAGAGAGGGGCTGCAGAGGAGGAGATCATCTACATATCGGAGAAGAGTCCTGGCTGAGAGGGTGCACTATTGGAGACCTTTGAACAGGGCCTGACCAAAGATGTGAGGGCTATCTTGGAAGCCCTGGGGCAGGACCGTCCAGGTTAGCTGTCCAGAAACATGCATTTCCGGGTCCTCCCAGGTGAAGGTGAAGAGGAAATAGGAGTCCAGATGAAGGGGGATAGTGAGGAATGCGCCCTTGAGATCCAGGACAGAGAAGTGGGTAGTGTGTGGGGGAACATTGGAAAGGAGAGTGTAGGGGTTGGGCACCACCGGATGGAGTGGGACTACTGACTCGTTAATAAATCTCAGGTCCTGTACAAGGTGATAGGCTCCTGAGGGCTTTTTAACGGGGAGGATGGGGGTGTTGCATGGAGAGTTAATGGGGATAAGGAGACCCTGCTGCCAGAGGTGGTCGATGATGGGCTTAAGTCCTCACCAGTGGGTCATCGAGATAGGGAACTGTGGGTGGGATGGAAATGTAGACTTGTCCTTGAGTCGTATCCTGACTGGGGTATGGTGGGTTGCTACTATAGGTCTGGAAATGTCCCATACCTGTGGGTCTACGTAGGGGAGACAGTCTGGGATTCGGGACAAGTCAGAGGGGAGTAGAGGGAGGATGAGGTGAGCAGAAGTCGAGGGAGAGGGAGAGAGACGAATGCTGGCCTGAAGTTTGTGGAGGATGTCCCTGCCTAGTAGGGGAACAGGGCAGGAAGGGATAATGAGGAAGGAGTGTGAGAAGGGTATCCATCCAGGCTGCACGTAAGGGGTGGGGTGGCCTTTGGAGTGGAGGAAGTACCGTCAATTCCCATAACTGCAACTGGGGAGGGACGAGTAGGACCTGAGTAGGAAGGCAGGACAGAATAGGTAGCCCCCATGTCCAACAGAAAGGAAATGGACTTGCCCGCTACCTGGAGTGTGACCCTGGGCTCTGCATGGGTGAGAAGGGTGTCTGAGTCTGGGCTCCATCAGTCATCCTCCAATCCAAGAAGTTGGAAGGCAGGACTTACCATCTCAGGGTTTCCCCTGTGTGGAGGCGCTGGGAATCCCCTGAGGCTGGGGCCATCTGATTTTCAGTGGCACATCATGTGGCATTGAGGGCATGGCCTAGCAGGCACTTTTGGATTCGGCTCCGCACTTGAAACAGGCCCCCGGAGGGATGCAGTTAGGTGCTCCCTTCTGTTGACCCCCAGAACCTGCTGGCCTCAGGGCTGCTACCAAGGCTTGGGTCTGCAGTTGGACCTTCTGTTGGAGTCTGGCTTGGCGCTTACGTTCTGCTGCCTCCTCTCGGGAGTTAAAGACTTCAAATGCCATTTTCACCAGATCAGAAATGGGAGTTTGAGGGCCCTCCTCCGCTTTCTTTTTTTTTTTTTTTCCGAATGTCGGCAGCTGACTGAGAAATAATGTGAGTAGCTAAAACAGTTGCGCCTGCCGGAGAAGCCAGGTCTAGGAAAGTGTATTGAGTCAGCACCTCAGTAAGTCGGGTAAGAAACATGGCTGTGTTCTCATTTGGTTCCTGAATGACCTCTCTAAGTTTATCATAGTTGACTGCCTTATTAGAGGCAGCCTGCATGCTGGCGATAAGGCACTGGACAATGCGGTCACAACGCTGGCTGCCATCTTGGCCATCTTGGTAGTCCCATTCAGGGTCCGCAGCTGGGAGTGCCTGAGCGCTAACCAGCATGGTGGCATCAGTAAGATGGACCTGATCAACATATTCTTGAGCTGCAGCCTGAATGCGTTCCCTCTCCTCTGTGGAGAGGGTGGTAGTTTGGACCACATGTAGGTTATGCCAGGTGAGGTCATAGGCCTGGGCCAGATATTGGAATTCCTTTATGTAGTTATCAGGGTTGGACGAAAAAGAGCCCAAACGTTTCTCAATTTGGGAAAGGTTTTGTAGAGAGAAGGGTGCATGAACTTGAACAACTCCCTCAACTCCGGCAACCTCCCTTAGGGGGCAGACTAAATCAGGGGAGGGTTTTCGAGCATTTGTGTGGGTGGAGATGGGAAGGGAGGCTGGAGGGGACATGAGGGGGGATTTAGGGGGGCTGGAGGGGATGTGAGGGGGGGTTTGGGGTGGGCTGCACCAGGAGCAGACTCAGGTTTTGGGGGGTTGAGGGGATGAGACAGGGGTAGGGGTGGAAGGGACCCAAATGGGGGTTGTTGGAGTAGGGGGGGGGTTAGGGGCCATAGGGAGAAAGGGACCTTGGGGTAAGGGATCACAATAAGGAGGAGGAGGAGGAAGAACTGGGGACCCTCTTTTCGGTGGGTGGGTGAAGCTCTCCGGGGGTTCAGAGAGGACAGACAGGGAGGAGAGGTCTGGGTCTTTGGGAGCAGTGGGTGGCAGGGTAGGGGGAGGGGAGCAGGCCAAGAGGACCTGTGAAGTGGAGCAGTGAGAGCAGAGGGAGGGGCAAAAGCACAGAGTCCAGAAAGCCTGGACATAAGGGACCTCAGCTCATTTGCCTTGGCGTTTGCAGAGATTATCTAGGTCCATGAGAATCTGATAGTCAAATGTGCCTTCTGGAGGTCACTGGGACTGATTGTCTAATCAGTATTGTGGCCATGTGATGGTACAATAATGTATGAGACGTCACCTTCGCAGGTCCTCGTCCAGTTCCAGGGTTTTAAGATTGGCCAGCAGGCACCCCAGGGGTGTTTTAGAGTCGAATTTGGATTGGGAGGTCCCCATGATTCATTGCTGGGCAACCTGAGGGTGGAGGAAGGCGTCCCCTCGTCCACCACTGGGTTGTGGGGAAAAAAAAAAAAAAAAAAAAAAAAAACTGTGTCAACTGCTGTAGAGGTTAAGACATCTCCCAGTCTCTTGGAGTCATGGAAGTCACATGGTGACCGGCGGGGTCCGCCCTGATGTGGCCATGATTAGAGCAGGGCTTTCTAGAGGGAGGCTCGGAATCGGCGGAAACTCACCATGGCTTCGGAAGTGGCATTTGGAAAGGCAGGTCCAGTTCCGGTTTGGGAGAGGTGAGAGCCTCCCCACTGGGGTGCGGGCTCAATCTCCTTCCTGGGTTTTGGCACCAAATGTAAAGTTTCACAGGCGAGGTAAACACAACACCAGGCAAGTTGGGTGTAAGGCAAGATTTATTAAAGGCACTCTCTGGCGAAGTTTCAGGGCTGAGGAGAAGGGGAGCCAGGAAAGTTGTGCCGGGAGAAGGTGGGCACTCTGGAGCGAGGTTCTGCAACTTGGAAAGGGAAAGTCGAGGAAGTCGCACTGGGAGGGAGTTGCGGGATTCTTTTATCGGACCAAGGTAGGGCATGGGCTCACATCCATATATGGTAGGGTATTTGGTTATCGGAGGGTATGGGTTGGGGGGTCCTGATACCTCTGTTTCCTGCATAGGTATCAGGTTACCTATGGAGATGTGACATGGGCATACATCCTTTTGGCTGGAGAGTCAAGAGTTAAGGAGGTGTGGGGGAGGAGGCTGGAAGACGGCAGACCGGCAGTCACTTCTATTGTTCCTTCTGCATGCCCTGCTGACCCAACAGTAGGAGATCTTAACATGCCACTCTCAGCAATAGACAGATCATCTAAGCAGAAAATCAATAAAGAAACAAGAGCATTGAATGACACATTGGACCAGATGGACCTCATAGATATATACAGAATATTCCATCCTAAAACAACAGGATACGCATTCTTCTCAAGTGCACATGGAACCGTCTCCAGAATAGACCACATACTGGGTCACAAATCAGGGCTCAACCAACAGCAAAAGATCGAGATTATTCCCTGCATATTCTCAGATCACAGTGCTTTGAAACTAGAGCTCAACCAGAAAGAGAAGTTTGGAAGGAATTCAAACACCAGGAAGCTAAAGACCACCTTGCCTAAGAATGCTTGGTTCAACCAGGAATTCAAAGAAGAACTTAAACAATTCATGGAAACCAATGAGAATGAAGACACTTCAGTCCAAAACCTATGGGATACAGCAAAGGCAGTCTTAAGGGGGAAATACATAGCCATCCAAGCCTCCCTCAAAAAAATTGAAAAATCCAGAATACACCAGCTGTCTCTACATCTTAAAGAACTGGAGAATCAACAACAAATCAAACCAACTCCACACATAAGAAGGGAAATAATCAAGATTAGAGCAGAGATCAATGAGGTAGAAACCAGAGATATAGTAGAACGTATCAATGAAACTAGAAGCTGTTTTTTTGAAAGAATCAATAAGATTGATAAACCATTGGCCAAACTAATCCAAAAGAAAAGAGAGAAGGCCCAAATTATAAAATTATGAATGAAAAGTGAGAGATCACAACTAACACCATAGGTAATAGAAACAATCATCAGAAATTACTATCAACAGTTATATGCCAGTGAGTTAAGCCACCTAGATGAAATGGATACATTCCTAGAAAACTATAAACTTCCAAAACTGAACCAGGAAGAAATTGACAACTTGAATAGACTGATATCTAGTAATGATATTGAAGCAGTGATCAAAAACCTCCCAAAAAACAAGAGCCCAAGACCTGATGGATTCCCTGGGGAATTCTACCAAACTTTCAAAGATAACACGTAACAAAAATAACACGTATTCTCCTGTAGGTTTTTCAAAAAATTGAAGCAGAAGGAAAACATCCAGACTCTTTTTATGAAGCCAGCATTACCTTGATCCCCAAACCAGGAAAAAACCCCACCAAAAAGGAGAATTTCAGACCAATATCCCTGATGAATATGGATGCTAAGATTCTCAACTAGATCCTAGAAAATAGGATCCTAGAACACATTAAAAAGATTACCCACCATGACCAGGTGGGATTCATCTCTGGGTTTCAAGGGTGGTTCAACATTCACAAATCAATCTCTGTGATAGAACAAATCAGTAAGAGAAGACAGAAGAACCACATGGTCCTCTCAATTGATGCAGAAAAAGCATTTGACAAAATCCAGCAATGTTCCTGATTAAACGCTTCAAAGTATAGGGATAGAGGGAACATTCCTCAACTTCATCAAATCTATCTATGAAAAATCCACAGCAAATATCATCCTCAATGGGAAAAAGCTGACAGCCTTCCCGTTGAGATCAGGAACACTACAAGGATGCCCACTCTCACCTCTCTTGTTCAACATAGTATTAGAGGTCCTAGAAATCAGACAACCAAGAGAAATAAAAAGTATTCAAATTGGCAATGAAGAAGTCAAACTCTCTCGCTTCAAAGATGACATGATTCTTTATATGAAAAACCCAAAAGACTCCACCCCCAAACTACTAGAACTCATACAGAAGTTTAGTAAGGTGGCAGGATACAAAGTCAATGTACAGAAATCAGTTGGTTTCTTATACACTAACAATGAAAATGCAGAAAGGGTAATTAGAGAATTGATTCCATTTACTATAACACCAAGAACCATAAAATACCTGGGAATAAACCTAACCAAAGAATTAAAGGATCTGTACTTGAGGAACTACAGAAGTTTCATGAAAAAAATCAAAGAAGGGGCACCTGGGTGGCTCAGTGGGTTAAAGCCTCTGTCTTCGGCTCAGGTCATGATCCCTGGTCCTGGGATCGAGCCCTGCATCGGGCTCTCTGCTCAGCAGGGAGCCTGCTTCCTCCCCTCTCTCTCTCTCTGCCTGCCTCTCTGCCTACTTGTGATCTCTGTCTGTCAAATAAATAAATAAAATCTTTAAAAAAAATCAAAGAAGACACAAAAAGATGGAAGACTATTCCATGCTCATGGATCAGAAGAATAAACATTGTTAAAATGTCTATACTCCCTAGAGCAATCTATAATTTTAATGCCATTCTGATCAAAATTCCATCGGTATTTTTCAAAGAGCTGGAGCAAACAATTGTAAAATTTGTATGGAATCAGAAGAGACCCTGAATTGCTAAGGAAATGTTGAAAAAGAAAAACAAAACTGGGGGCATCACGTTGTCTGATTTCAAGCTTTACTACAAAGCTGTGATCACAAAGACAGCATGGTACTGGCATAAAAACAGACACATAGACCAGTAGAACAGAGTAGAGAGCCCAGATATGGACCCTCAACTCTATGGTCAAATAATCTTTCACAAAGCAGGAAAAAACATACAGTGGAAAAAAGACAGTCTCTTCAATAAATGGAGCTGGGAAAACTGGACAGCTATATGTAGAAGAATGAAACTTGAACATTCTCTTACACCGTACACAAAGATAAACTCGAAATGGGTAAAAGACCTCAATATGAGACAGGGATCCATCAGAATCATAGAGGAGAACATAGGCGGTAACCTCTTTGATATCAGCCACAGCACCCTCTTTCAAGATATGTCTCCAAAGGCAAAGGATATAAAAGCTAAATGAATTTTTGGGACTTCATCAAGATCAAAAGCTTCTGCACAGCAAAGGAAACAGTCAACAAACAAAGAGGCAACCCACAGAATGGGAGAAGATATTCGCAAATGACAGTACAGAAAAAAGGCTGATATCCAGGATCTATAAAAAAGTTCTCAAACTCAACACACACAAAACAGATAGTCATGTCAAAAAATGGGCAGAACACATAAGCAGACACTTCTTCAATGAAGACATACATATGGCTATCAGACTCATGAAAAATGTTCATCATATCTAGCCATCCAAAATTGAGATACCACCTTATACCAGTTAGAATGGCCAAAATTAACAAGGCAAGAAACAACAAGTGTTGGAGAAGATGTGGAGGAAGGGGAACCCTCTTACACTGTTGGTGGGAATGCAAGTTGGTGCAGCTACTTTGGAAAACAGTGTGGAGATTCCTTAAGAAATTAAAAATAGAGCTTCCCTATGACCCTGAAGTTGCACTACCAGGTATTTACCCCAAAGGTACAGATGTAATGAAAAGAAGGGCCATCTGTACCCCAAGGTTCATAGCAGCAATGGACACAGTCACTAAACTGTGGAAAGAGCCAAGATGCCCTTCAACAGACAAATGAATAAAGAAGATATGGTCCATATATACAATGGAGTATTATGCCTCCAGCAGAAAAGATGAATACCCAAC
Source organism: Lutra lutra (assembly GCF_902655055.1). Taxonomy (NCBI): domain Eukaryota; kingdom Metazoa; phylum Chordata; class Mammalia; order Carnivora; family Mustelidae; genus Lutra; species Lutra lutra. The sequence goes on along the minus strand of NC_062279.1, from coordinate 42,812,192 downwards.
TTTTGTATCAACATGGACAGGATTGGAGGAGATTATACTGAGTGAAAAAAGTCAAGCATAGAAATTCCACTTTCATATGGTTTCACTTACTTGTGGAGCATAGGGAATAACACAGAGGACATTGGGTGAAGGAGAGAAGTGTCCTGGGGAAGATCGGAAGGGATGATGACCAATGAGAGACCGTTGAGAAACGAACTGAGGGTTTTTGAGGGGAGGGGAGTGGGGGGACAGGTAAGTCTGGTGTTGAGTGTTAAGGAGGACATGTATTGCAGGGAGCACAGGGTGTGGTGTATAAACAATGAATCTTGTAACACTGAAAAAATAAAATAAAAATTTAAAGAAAAGATATTTTGAAGAGAAGCAAACAACCAGGAGATAGACCACACGGTCATTTGAATAGAGTTTAAAATAAGGAGTGACTATATCAGGACATTGAATTTATGGGGAATTGGTTACTAAAGAGGAGGAAAAAGAGGCCTGAAGTATATAGGATTGCAGACATAAAGAGCAGTCCCTCTCACAAAGGCTGAGATGGAGACCTGCTGGTGGGCACAGCCATGACTCACTGGATGGCCATGACATTGCTTAGGTAACACGCAGGTTGAGATTGCTGGAAACCTACCCCCTGGGCACTGGAGAGAGATGCTTACAAGGGGGTGCTATGCCTCAGAACTCATTGCAAAGCTGCCCAAGGAATTGTCAATGAGTGTGACCAGTCACTGGACTCTGCAAGAGCTGGATGCTAAAAAGGTCATTCACCGCAGGAATTGTATATGTTTGACAGACCACGCACTGCCAGAGCTTCAAGAAAGGAGCACTCTGGAACCAAGAAGAGAACAGCCCCCTCCTTTGGCATTGTCTCTCCAACATTTTCTACTAACTAAAATAACATTGTGCCCACTGGCAAAGGAGATGTATTTGCAGAATACAACTTCATTTACACAAAGTGATGAAGGGTGAATTTTGAGCTGAGAGACAATAAATTGATAACTGATACAGACTGTGACATATTACAAGAAACATCAGGCTGCTCTAGACATAGTACTGGGACTCACTGAATATAGGGCCTCAGACAGGTAAACTCTGAGCCTCAAATTCCATGACTGCAAAATGGGATCCTATATGCTTATCCCTCAAGGATATTGTTAGGGTAAAACAGAGGGTGGGAGTTGTATATCAGTAGTAATAGGAGTAGCAGGGTCCAATGCCTGGTCCCACTCCTTGGCAACTCCTTGGGAAGCTTTGCAATGAGTTCTGAGGCCTGGTACCTCCTTATAAGCAACTCTCCCCAGCACCCTGGTCCTTAACATGATGGATTCCCGTGACAGATTGCCTATATCCCTGTGCCCTACATACTAGCTAGGTGACCACAGGCAATCCACTTACCTTTGGGCCTTATTTTCTTCTGTGTAATGATGATACTTACCTCACCATTTCACTGTTGTGAGAAGTCAGTGAGATAATCTGCTCAGAATGTTTGCACATATTAAATGCAAAATAAACTTAGTTATTGTTATTCAATTATAATATTCAGTTATTTCAAATAATATAGTTATACATTTACTTTTCCCTCACTTTTATTTGTCGGTGCATACTCTTTGTGTGTATTATGCTAAGTTTTGCCTCAGAGGTCCAGGAACTGTGCCCACTTTGAACAGTGGGAGTTACAATATTTTTAGGAATGTGGTTCCTTAGCAGGAAATGCTGTTCATTTTTCTCAAGAGCAGAAAAGCCACTCATAATAACTCAAATTTCTAAAATTAGCCTAGTGTGGTTTCTGGTAACTCTGAGCATTTAAACTTTAAACAAGCTTTTATTCTGAAAGAATTTTAGAGTAAGAATTTTTCAAAACATTTTCTAGATTGAAGTTTTTCTACATCTTAATTAATGTAGCTAAGTATGAAGTATGCAAACCACTAAATAACAATTCCTTTGCAGGGGTGGGGTCCAGCAGAACTGAATAAGCTTCACTGGTACTATTCTGCTTTCGAATAGTAGATGCTGAAAGGGGAGATGTCAATAGGAACTACATTGAGACATGGTCAGAGCCCACTGTGTCTGCATTCGCCTCTTAAATTGTTTCCCTGATTGGAGTCTGTCTGTCTTTTAATCCTTCTAGTGAAGGATTTTCAACGTTGGCACTACTGATATTTTGCATTGGATCATTCCTTGTTGTGGTAGGCTGTTGCATTATAGAGTACTTAGTAGCATCCCTGGCCAATATTTCCAGATGCCAGTAGCACCTTCTGTGCCACCCTGACACATGAAAATTTCCAGATGTTGTCAAATTTGCCCTAGGTGCAAAATCACCCCTGGTTGAGAATAACTGACAGATCTTAAGAATCTTCCTGGAGCAGGTCTCTTAATAGCCTGAATGAAGTCCACATTCTTTAACTTGACACTCAAGGCTCTTCAACAACCTAACTCATACCACCCAGTCTTATTACTCTCCTTTTGACTCCAAACAATAGATCTTCTCAGGTTCCCAGAGTGTTTCTTTTACAGCTTTTCAGTCTGTCAACTTTTACTGTACTTTCCTTGCATTTCCATTTCTCTCTGCTCCCACTACCCAAGAAGGTTTGAATAAGTGGAAAGATATAACTTATTTTAGGATAAAAGAAACCCTCAATATTGTAAAGAGGTCAAGTCTCCTCAAAATTATTCTTAATTAGTATGACCCCAGTAAAAATACCAACATAATTTTTTTTAACCTTAGACTAGCTTCTCTTAAATTTTAATATAGAAAATAAACTAGGGAGAATACCTAGAAAATTTTTGAATAGAAGAGTATCAAGGTACAAATCCTACCAGTTATTAAATATATTATAAAGTTAGAGTAATGGAAACAATTATGGCATGATGTATAATTATAGATCAACCAATATAATAAAATAGATATTTTGGAATATGACCTAATGTTTGTATGAATTTGATATATAATTTAAAAAGTATTTCAAGTCATTGAAGGAATGATGGTTTATTCAATAAATAGATTGGGGACAACAGGCTAGCCAGTCATCTGGAAAAAAATAAATCCCTACTTTCTTTTTTGCTTTTTTTTTAAAAAAGATTTTATTTTTTATTTATTTCTTTATTTCTTTCTATATTTAATTTAGTGAGCCAAATGAGTGGGAGGAGGGGCAGAGGGAGAGTGAGAAAGAATCCTAAGCAGACTCCACACTGAAAACAGAACCAGATATGGGGGCTCAATCTATGACCCTAAGATTATGAACTGATTTAGAATCAAGAGTCAAAGCCTTAACTGACTAAGGAACCCACAAGCTCCAATCTCTACCTAACTTACTTTCTTTCTTTCTTTCTTTCTTTCTTTCTTTCTTTCTTTCTTTCTTTCTTTCTTTCTCTTTCTTTCTTTCTTTCTTTCTCTTTCTGTCTTTCTGTCTTTCTCCTTTCTTCTCCTTCTTCTTCTTCCTTTTACTTAGCTAACATACAGTGCAATATTTGTTTCTGGAGTAGAATTGAGTAATTCATCAAATTTACCAGTTACATCCAACACCCAGCGCTCATCACAAAACAAGCCCTTCTTAATACCCATCACCTGTCTATCCCATCACCCCACCCACCTCCCTCCATCAACTCTCATTTTGTTCTCCATTGTTAAGAGTCTCTTATGGTTTATTCCCTTTCCCGCCCAATATGTTCATCTGTTTTCTTAAGGTTTACATACTAGTGAAATCATTTGGTATTTTTTTTTCTCTGACTGACTTATTTCACTTAGGATAATATACTCTAGCTTCAGCCATGTTGTTGCAAATGGCAAGATTTCATTCTTTTTGATGGCTGAGTAATATTCGATTACACATACACACATATATATATACACACAGATATGTGTGTGTATATACACAAATACACACACACAGATGTATATATATATAATATCAACTTGATCTATTCATCAGTTGATGGATATTTGGACTCTTTCCATAGTTTGGCTATTGTTGATAATGGTGCTATAAACATCGGGTTGCATATACCCCTTTGAATCTGTGTTTTTGTACCCTTTGGGTAAATACTTAGTAGTGCAATTGCTGGATTATAGGGTAGTTCTATTTTTTACTTTTTCAGGAAACTCAATACTGTTCTCCAGAGTGGCTGTGCCAGTTTGCATTCTCACTGCAAGTGTAAGAGGGTCCCCTTTCTCAACATCCTCACAAATACCTCTTGTTTCATGTGTTATTAATTTTAGCCATTCTGACAGGTGTGAGTGGTATCTTATCATGGTTTTGATTTGTATTTCCCTGATAGTGAGTGATATTGAGCATTTTCTCATGTGCCTGTTAGCCATCTGGAACTCTTCTTTGGAAAATTGTGTACATGTCCAAAGGATTATGACAACTTCTTAATAATGACAATATGTTAAGCTCTGGAATAATAAAATACTTCACAATACTAAGCACTTAGAATCTAGGAGTTGGAAAGACGATTATCAAGGGAAAATAGAATATCAGGTATGGATACCACCTAGCTGATTTGTAGATAAGAAAGTGAGACCCAAAGAAATGAAACAGATCACCCAAATTACCCAGCTAGTTAATAGCAGGGTTGAGACTAGAACCTAGGTCTTAAGCAGCAAAAGCAACAACAATAACAATAGCAAAACAATCTTTACTCTGAGCAGATAGACAAAGGACAAATGTAAAATAAATTTTAAAAGAATTTTTTGTACAGTTATAAGGCACTATCAGATAAGCAAGCATCTTATATTTCTGTAATCTTCTCCAGCTGACAAATTACATTTTCTATTATCTCTATTTTCTATTTTCTACATTTTCTATTTTCTACATTTCTATTATCTATTATTGTTTTCCAAACCTATCTAGTGATAAGAATTACTCAGTTCTCTGGAAAACATAGGAATCTGGGTAAATGATTGTAAATATTTTTTTAAATAAGCACCTCAAGTAGTTCTTATGACTAAGCAAGCTTACAAAATATTGCTTATTTCATCCTCAAAACAAAGTAGACAAAAAATATATATTCTTAATTACCATTCTATACAATATATAATTCTTAATTATCATTTTACAGATGACCAAAGTAAGGCTCACTGATTTGAGGTGACTTAAGGTTTATCCCTTAATCATAGAGTAACATCTCTGAGCTCCAACAGTCCTCCTACTATTAACTTATCTTTTTCTCTTTTGTAGTCTAACTTGAGATAATTATTTACTTTCAGCAATTAGTAAGGAAAATACTTTGTGAATGCTAAAATATCTATATCCTAATTAAAGTTTCCACTCATAACTGTTTACTGGACGAAAATCTGCTCTTTAGGTCACAAGGAATGAATTATTGGAGGTGGACATGAACCAGAAACTAAACGCTTAAATAAATCCCACCTAACTCTTTCCATTTAGAAGAGAAACACAGCATTAAAAGCAGAAAGTGGAATTTTGCAATTCAATGAACTAAGGCTGACCTGCTGTAAATAATCATAGTAATCATTTTGTTGTTCTTCTTCTCATTTGGAAAGCCTTTTCTAAGACTTTGTGGAAGGAGAAAATAACTGTGAATCATGCTGCTACTTGACTTAAAAAAAAAAGTGAAAAATAATTTAAGGAGAAACAGGGAAGTAGTGCCTTGAAGCTACACATGTCCACCAGAAATTGGGACAAAGGTTACAAGCTAAACTAGTTCAGATTTGCCTAGATTGTGAGGAAAGTTCCCTCTGATCATTCCCCAAGAAACCTTTAATGGCCTTTCCTCTTCAACTACAAAGTGTAGTCAAATTTTGAACAGTCACCATTAGGAAATTAGTCATTTCTGAAGGCCAAATTTAATTTTAATGGGTGAGAGCCTATGCCTTTAAGCACCAAAATATGAATACATTCTAGATGTTTTGGATAGAAATCAATTTAAAATATATGTTTGAGGACTTTTGTACAGATGACATTGAATAGAATCTAACTTTTTTTTAAGTTAACATATAATGTATTATTAGCCCCAGGGGTACAGGTCTGTGAATCGCCAGGTTTACACACTTCACAGAACTCACCATAGCACATACCCTCCCCAATGTCCATAACCCCACCACTCTCTCCCTAACCCCCTCACCCCCAGCAACCCTCAGTTTGTTTTGTGACATTAAGAGTCTCTTATGGTTTGTCTCCCTCCTGATCCCATCTTGTTTCATTTATTCTTTTCCTACCCCCCAACCCCCCACGTTGCATCTCCACTTCCTCATATCAGGGAGATCATATGAAAGTTTTCTTTCTCTGACTGATTTATTTCACTAAGCATAATACCCTCTAGTTCCATGCACATCATTGCAAATGGGATGATTTCATTTCTTTTGATGGCTGAATAGTATTCCATTGTATATATACAATGTATATATGGTGTGTGTGTGTGTGTGTGTATATATATATGTGTGTGTGTGTGTGTGTGTGTGTGTATGTATATACATATATATATGGTATATATATATCTATATATATACCACATCTTCTTTACCCATTCATCTGTTGATGAACATCTAAGTTCTTTCCATAGTTTGGCTATTGTGGACATTGCTGTTATAAACATTCAGGTGCCTGTGCCCCTTTGGATTACTACATTTATATCTTTAGGGTAAATACCCCATAGTGCAATTGCTGGGTCATAAGGTAGCTCTATTTTCAACTTTTTGAGGAAGACCCATGCTGTTTTCCAGAGTGGTTGCACCAGCTTGCATTCCCACCAACAGTATAGGAGAGTTCCCCTTTCTCCGCATCCTTGCAAACATTTGTCATTTCCAGACTTATTAATTTTAGCCATTCTGACTTCTGTGAGGTAGTATCACATTTTGGTTTTGATTTGTACTTCCCTGATGCTGAGTGATGTGGAGCACTTTTTCACGTGTCTGTTGGCCATCTGGATGTCTTCTTTGCAGAAATGTCTGTTCATGTCCTCTGCCCATTTTTTGATTGGATTATTTGTTCTATGGGTGTTGAGTTTGAGAAGTTCTTTATAGATTTTGGATACTAGCCCTTTATCTGATATGTCATTCATGAATATCTTCTCTCATTCTGCCAGTTGTCTTTTGGTTTTGTTGACTATTTGCTTTTCTGGGAAAAAGCTTTTGTTCTTGATGAAGTCCCAATAGTTTATTTTTGCCCTTGCTTCCCTTGCCTTTGGTGATGTCCCTAGGAAGAAATTGCTGTGGCTGAGGTCGAAGAGGTTGCTGCCTGTGTTCTCCTCAAGGATTTTGATGGATTCCTGTCTCACATTGAGGTCTTTCATCCATTTTGAGTCTACTTTGTGTGTGGTGTAAGGAAATGGTCCAGTTTCATTTTTCTGCATGTGGCTGTCCAATTTTCTGGACACCATTTCTTGAAGAGACTGTCTTTTTCCACTGGACATTCTTTCCTGCTTTGTTGAAAATTAGTTGACCATAGAGTTGAGGACCCATTTCTGGGCTCTCTAGTCTGTTCCATTGATCTATGTGTCTGTTTCTGTGCCAGAACCATACTGTCTTGATGATGACAGCTTTGTAATAAAGCTTGAAGTCGGAATTGTGATGCCACCAACTTTGGCTTTCTTTTTCAACATTCCTCTGTCTATTCGGGGTCCTTTCTTGTTCCATATAAATTTTAGGATTATATGCTCCATTTCTTTGAAAAAAAAAAAGGATGGTATTTTGATAAGGATTGCATTAAATGTGAAGATTGCTTTAGGTAGCATAGACATATTCACAGTATTTGTTCTTCCAATCCAGGAGCATGAAACATTTTTTCCCTTTCTGTCTTCCTCAATTTCTTTCATGAGTACTTTATAGTTTTCTGAGTATAGATTCTTTGCCTCTTTGGTTAGGTTTATTCCTAGGTATCTTATGGTTTTAGGTGCAATTGTAAATGGGATTGACTCCTTAATTTCTCGTTCTTCTGTGTTGTTGTTGGTGTAAAGAAATGCAACTGATTTCTGTACATTGATTTCATATCCTGACAATTTACTGAATTCCTGTACAAGTTCTAACAGATTTGGAGTGGAGTATGTTGGGTTTTCCACCTATAGTATCATATCATCTGCAAAGAGTGACAGTTTGACTTCTTCTTTGCCAATTTGGATGCCTTTAATTTCTTGTTGCTGACTGATTGCTGAGGACTTCTAGTGCTATGTTGAATAGCAGTGGTGATAATGGACATCACTGCTGTGTTCTGACCTTAGCAGAAAAGCTTTCAGTTTTTCTCCATTGAGAATGATATTTGTGGTGGGTTTTTCACAGATGGCTTTGATGATAGTGAGGTATGTACCCTCTATCCCTACACTTTGCAGAGTTTTGATCAAGAAAGGATGCTGTACTTTGTCAAATGCTTTCTCAACATCTATTGAGGGTATCATACAGTTTTTGGTCTTTTATTAATGTATTGTATCACATTGATTGTTTTCCAGATGTTGAACCAAACTTTCAGTCCTGGAATAAATCACACTTGGTCTTGGTGAATAATCTTTTTAATGTACTGTTGGATCCTATTGATTAGTATTTTGGTGAGAATTTTTGCATCTGTGTTCATCAAGGATATTGGTCTGTAATTCTCTTTTTTTATGAGATCCTTGTCTGGTTTTGGGATCAAGGTAATGCCGGCTTCATAAAATGAGTTTGGAAGTTTTCCTTCCATTTCTATTATTTGGAACAGTTTCAGGAGAATAGGAATTAATTCCTCTTGAAATGTTTGGTAGAATTCCCCTGTGAAGCTGTCTGGCCCTGGGCTTTTGTTTGCTGGGAGATTTTTGATGACTGTTTCAATCTCCTTACTGGTTATGGGTTTGTTCAGGCTTTCTATTTTTTTCCTGGTTCAGTCATAGTAGTTTGTATGTCTCTAGGAATGCATCCATTTGTTCCAGATTGTCAAATTTGCTGGCATAGAGTTACTCATAACATGTTCTTATAAATGTTTGTATTTCTTTGCTGTTGGTTGTGATATTTCCTCTTTCATTCATGATTTTATTTATTTGGGTCCTTTCTCTTTTCTTTTTGATAATTCTGGCCAGGGGTTTATCAGACTTATTAATTCTTTCAAAGAACCAGCTCCTAGTTTTGTTGAGTTGTTCTATTTTTTGTTTGTTTGTTTGTTCATTTTTTGGTTCCTATTTTCATTGATTTCTGCTCTGATCTTTATTATTTCTCTTCTCCTGCTGGGTTTAGGCTTTCTTTGTTGTTCTTTCTCCAGTTCCTTTAAGTGTAGGTTCAGGTTGTGTATTTGAGACCTTTCTTGTTTCTTGAGAAAGGCTTTTATCACTATATATTTTCCTCTCAGGACTGCCTTTCTGTGTCCCACAGATTTTAACCGTTGTGTTTTCATTATCATTTGTTTCCATGAATTTTTTCGATTCTTTTTAAATTTCCTGGTTGACCCATTCATTCTTTAGAAGGATGCTCTTTAGTCTCCATGTATTTGGATTCTTTCCAAATTTCCTCTTGTGATTGAGTTCTAGTTTCAGAGCATTGTGGTTTGAAAATATTCAGGGAATGATCCCGAACTTTTGATAGTGGTTGAGACCTTATTTATGACCCAGGATGTGATCTATTCTGGAGAATGTTCCATGTGCACTAGAGAAGAATGTGTATTCTGTTGCTTTGGGATGGAATGTTCTGAATATATCTGTGATGTCCATCTGTCCAGTGTGTCATTTGAGGTCTTTATTTCCTTGTTGATCTTTTGCTTGGATGATCTGTCCATTTCAGTGAGGGGAGTGTTAAAGTCCCCTACTATTATTGTATTACTGTCGATGTGTTTCTTTGATTTTGTTATTAATTGGTTTATATAGTTAGCTGCTCCCATGTTAGGGGCATAGATATTTAAAATTGTTAGATCTTATTGTTGGACAGGCCCTTTGAGTATGATATAGTGTCCTTCCTCATCTCTTATTATAGTCTTTGGCTTAAAATCTAATTGATCTGACATAAGGATTGCCACCCAGCTTTCTTTTGATGCCCTTTAACATAGTAAATTGTTTTCTACCCCCTCACTTTAAATATGGAGGTGTCTTTGGGTCTAAAATGAGTTTCTTGTAGACAGCATATTAATGGATTTTGTTTTTTTATCCATTATGATACCCTGTGTCTTTTGATTGGGACATTTAGCCCATTTACATTCAGGGTAACTATTGAGAGATATGAATTTAGTGCCATTGTGTTGCCTGTAAGGTGACTGTTACTGTATATTGTCTGTTCCTTTCTGGTCTACTACTTTTAGGCTCTCTCTTTGCTTACAGGACCCCTTTCAATATTTCCTGTAAAGCTGGTTTGGTGTTTGCAAATTCTTTTAGTTTTTGTTTGTCCTGGAAGCTTTTTATCTCTCCTTCAATTTTCAATGATAGCCTAGCTGGATATAGTATTCTTGGCTGTATGTTTTTCTTGTTTAGTTCTCTGAATAGATCATGCCAGTCTTTCTGGCCTGCCAGGTCTCTGTGGATAAGTCTGCTGCTAATCTAATATTTCTACCATTGTATGTTACAGACTTCTTGTCCCGGGCTGCTTTCAGGATTTTCTCTTTGTCGCTAAGACTTGTGAATTTTATTATTAGATGATGGGGTGTGGACCTGTTCTTATTGATTTTGAGGGGAATTCTCTGCACCTCCTGGATTTTGATGCTTGTTCGTTGCCATATTAGGGAAATTCTCTGCAATAATTCTCTCCAATATACCTTCTGCTCTTCTCTCTCCTTCTTCTGGAATCCCAATTATTCTAATGTGGCTTGCTCTTATGGTATCACTTATCTCTCGAATTCTCCCCTTGTGGTCCAGTAGTTGTTTGTCTCTCTTTTTCTCAGCTTCTTTATTCTCTGTCACTTGGTCTTCGATATCACTAATTCTCTCTTCTGCCTCATTTATCCTAGCAGTAAGAGCCTCCAATTATGATTACACTTCATTAATAGCTTTTTTTAAATTTCAACTTGGTTAGATTTTAGTTCTTTTATTTCTCCAGAAAGGGATTTTATTTCTCCAGACAGGTTTCTCTAATATCCCCCATGCCTTTTTTGAGCCCGGCTAGCACCTTGAGAATCGTCATTCTGAACTCTAGATCTGACATATTACCAATGTCCGTATTGATTAGGTTCCTGGCCTTCAGTACTGCCTCCTGTTCTTTGTGTGTGTGTGTGTGTGTGTGTGTGTGGTGAGTTTTTCCGCCTTGTCTTTTTATCCAGATAAGAATATATGAAGGAGAGAATAAAATACTAAAAGGGTGGCAAAGACCCCAGGAAAATGTGCTTTAACCAAATCAGAAAAGATCCCAAACTGTGGGATGAAGAAAGGGGGTAAAAAGAAGTTCAGAAAAGAAAATTTAAAAAAAATTAAAAATAAAGAAAACATATAAAAAAGAAAAAAAAAAAATATATATATATATATATATATATTAGACTGGTGAATAGAACAGGGTCACCCACTGAATTTTGGGATATTTTGGTCTCTTAGAAGAAACTACCTCCCAATATTTTAAAGAATGAAAAACATATATAAGGGTAAACATGATGAAGGGATGGAATATGATTATAATGATGAAAAATTTTTTTTTAATTTCTAAAATAAAGGAGTTGATAAGATAAGTTGGTTGGGAGAATAAAGAAAAAGAAAGTGGAGTGAATTTGCTCAGGCTGGACACTAGAACAAAGCCCTGTGCTAGATTCAGTGTATATTTTGATCTATTAGAAGAAGTTGTATCCCAAATTTTTTTAGAAGAAAAAAACCCTATGTGTTTACAAAAAGTAAAGTTAGATACAATGAAGGATAAAATATGACCATAATAATGAAGGTTCAAAAAAAGATATTTTTTGAAAGGTATTGTTAAGATAAACTAGCTAAAAAATGTTAAAAAGGGAAAGGGTAAAATTTTAAAAAAATAGCAGAAGAAAAAAAATAAAATTAAAAAAAATTAATTAACTTGGCAAGACTAAAGAATCATGGGGAGAAAGCCATGAATTCCATGCTTTGCTTTCTCCTCCTCTGGAATTTGGCTGTCCTCCTTGGTAAGTGAACTTGGTTGTGGCTGGATTTCTTTCTGATCTTCTTGGGGAGGGGCCTGTAGTAGTGATTGTCAAGTGTCTTTGCCCAAGGCAGAATTGCACCACCCTTACCAGGGGCCAGGCTAAGTAACCCGCTTGGGCGCTTTCTGGAGCTTTTGTTCCTTGAATGCTTTCTGTAGAGTTCCAGAGGACAGGTATGAAAATGGCAGCCTCCCAATCTCTGGCCCAGAGGAGCCAAGAGTTCAGGGCCCCACTCCTCAGTGCACCCTTGGAGAAAAGCGCTCAATCGCTCCCATCTCCCTGGCCTCTGGCTGTGCTCCAAGCTCACCCAGCCTGTGACCAAGCATCTCTGTCTCTGGCACACAGCACCACCTGGAGTGTCCAAACCATGCAGATCCTGAGCTCTTCCAGGGGGGTCTCCCTGGATCTTGTGGGGTCCCTGCTCACAGAGCAGTGGCTTGTGCCATGGATCACAATTTAAGGTAACCCTGAGTTGAGAGCTCACTCCTCAACTCCATCTCTGTAGCCAGCTTCCCCACTCTAATTCCTCTGAGCTCTGTGACACTCAGACACACCCGATCCTTCTGTGTCCCAGTGGGACCTGAGACCACGCTGTTCCCGCATTGGCTTCACCCCAGTTTAGCCCCTGGAGTGATGTCCCTCAGTGAAGCTGACTTTTAAAAGTTATGATTTTGTGCTCCATTGCTCCGCCGCTTGCTGGGAGCCCCTCCACCTGTGGTCTATCTTCCTGTCTCAATAGATTCACTTCTTCGCCAGTCCTACCTTTCAGAAAGTGGTTGATTTTCTGTTTCTAGAATTGCTGCTCTTTTTCTCTTCAATCTCCTGTTGGATTTGTAGGTGTTCAGAATGGTTTGATAAGCTATCTAGCTGATCTCCTGCTACCTGGTGTCGTCTCAGCCTGCTACTTCTCCACCATCTTGACTCCTCCAGATTCTAACTTTTTTAAAAAAAGATTTTATTTATTTGAGAGAAAGAGAATGAGCGAAATGGAGCAGCAGAGGGAAAGGGAGAAGCAGACTACCCACTAAGCAGGGAGCCCCATGTAAGGTTCCATCCTGGGACTCCAGGACTATGACCTGAGCCAAAAGCAGGTCCTTAACTGACTAAGAAATGAAGAAGTTATATATATATAACTATATAACCATATAACTATATATATATGCACATATGTATATATACATAGTATAATGTTAATTTAGGACTTTGAAAAAAGTTAACATGATTAAAATTCTATCAAATTATGTCTTCAAAGTATAAATGTATTACACAAATGTATGAATTTTAGATCTTTTATATTTTGTTTTAATGTTTAGTCATTTCTTCATTGTGAATGACCTATTTTTATTTTATTTTTTTATTTTTTTTTTAGATTTTATTTTTTTATTTGACAGAGAGATCACAAGCAGGCAGAGAGGCAGGCAGAGAGAGAGGAGGAAGCAGGCTCCCCGCCGAGCAGAGAGCCCGATGCGGGGCTCGATCCCAGGACTCTGAGATCATGACCTGAGCCGAAGGCAGCGGCTTAACCCACTGAGCCACCCAGGCGCCCCAAATGACCTATTTTTAAATACTGAAACTACCAACTTGTTTCTGTAAGAATCCCTATGAAGTTAAACATTTTTGGTTTTTATTTTTAACATTTTAAAAGCTAAAAAGCATGTTTCAGAGGATAACTACAACATATATTTTACATTGTTACAAAATATATTATTTACCAAAGATGCCAAACTGCTATGTGTGAGTGCATAAGTTTATGTGTGTGTGTAGGTGAATGTTTGCAAATATTTATGCATACATTTTTGTATGTGAATGCTAGTTCCAGAGCACTCCATCTATGGTTAATTTCCACTCACCCGAATTTTCCAAATAGGAGTCTCCTTTGCTTTTTCAGTTTTGTTTTTTTTAAAAGATTTTATTTATTTATTTATTTATTTATTTATACACACAAAACTTTTTTTAAATTTAATTTCATTTTTTCAGAGTTCCAAGATTCATTGTTTATGCACCACACACAGTTCTTTATATCAAGTATTTTGTAAATTATTTTGTCATAAAATAAACTTACATAGTTATATTATTCCATGAAAATTATTTACACATCTATAAGGTGAATTTGCATACAATTCTTACTCTTTACAATATAAGATAGGTTATAATTATTCAAGGACATTGTATTTTATCTTCCTTGAAGTTGATAATATTTTTTTCAATTTTTTAATTTAATTCAATTAATTAACATAATTTATTATTAGTTTCAGAGGTGATTCACCATCTTATAATACCCAGCACTCATCGCATCATGTGCCCTCCTTAATGCCCATTATACCCTATACCTCCTCCTCCCTCCCCTCTAGCAACCCTCAGTTTATTTTCTATGATTAAGAGTCTCTCAAGGTTTGTCTCCCTCTCTGGTTTCATCTTGTTTTTTTTTTTGTTGTTGTTGTTTTCTTTTTTTCCCTCTCCTCCCCTATGATCCTCTGTTTCTTAAATTCCACATGCCAGTGAGATCATATGATGATTTTCTTTCTCTGATTGACTTATTTTGCTTAGCATAATACCTTCTAGTTTCATCTACATCATTACAAATAGCAAGATTTCTTTTTTTTAATGTTTTAGTAGTATTCCATTTTATTTATATACCACGTCTTCTTTATACATTCATCTGTCATTGGGCATCTGGGCTCTTTCCATAGTTTGGCTATTGTGGATATTGCTCTTATAAACACTGGGGTGCAGGTGCCCCTTTGGATCACTACATTTGTATTCTTTGAGGTAAATACCTGAGTGTAACTGCTGGGTCATAGGGTAGCTAGGAGTCTCCTTTGAAGTGATGTCATTATAAACTGATGTAGACCTAGAGCATCCCTAGTGTGGCTTAGGGTTTGAGAGTCATTACTTGGAAATGTGGTTAGGAAAAAGACATTATAATCCTGCTTCAATGAAATTTAGGGAAAGTTTAGAAAGAAAAATTATCACTAAATGGTTATGTGAGGGAAGAGGATTCACTTACTCATTCAACTCATATTAAATCCTTTCAATGTACTACACACTAATATTGGGCACATGGCATAAATCAAGAAACAAAACCTGGAATACCCAGAAAGATCATTGTCTGGCTATGGCTTATATTCAAGTGGAAGGTAGAGGGGATTTCAAGGGGAGTTAATTTTATGTGAGGTGGTGTTAAATGACTTGAAGAAAAACTAAACTGGGTGAGAGTGACAAAGGAGAGATGATATTTTAGAAAGGATGGTCAGGGAAGCCTCTTTGATAGAAGGAATTTGAACAGACACCTGAATAAAGGGAGGGAAGAGCAAAACATATATCTTTAGGAAGGGCATCTGAATAGAAGAAAAAGCAAGTACAAGCCCTACAAAGTGGAAGGTTCTTCAGAATGGCCAATGATTACACTAATACAATTTCTTCCCTGTTCCCCCGAATTTGACTCACTAAGAACACAACTGCAATTGTATCTGTTGTAAGCTACCAGCCATAGTAAATGCTTATGAGTAGAATAGGAAGGGAAGGTGGAGGAGGGTTAGAAAAGAGGTTAACAGGGCAGCTAAAGAAAGGTCATGGGAAGATCAGTGGGTTTTGCATTTTATTCACAATGAGGTAGGGAGCAACTGGAACTTCTTAAGTAGAAAATAAATATTGTCTGTCTAATGTTTTAAAAATTTTAATGTTTTTAATGTTTATTCTTGAGCTGTGTGAAGAATAAACTGAAGGAGGAAAGTGGAAACAAGGGGATTATTTATAAGGGTATTACAACAATTATACTAAGATGTAACAAAAGAAATAGAATTATTTGTCTTCCAGATCTACTCAAAGATAGAGCTACAAGATTTACTGGTTGAATGGATGTAAGGAATGAGAAGAAGAAATCAAGTATGATTCCAACATTTTTAGCCTTAGTAGATGGAAGAATGAAATTGTTATTTTCTTGAAATAAGGAAGACCAGATGGAAGAAAGATAATTTGGAAATTAAGAATTCAGTAATGCACATATTTTTAAAATGCCTATTAGACATCTGAACATATAAGCCAAGAGATATAAGGTCAGAAGTCACCAATATGTATATTGTATTTGAGGCTATAAAATAGAATAAGATCATCTAGAAAGTGAATGTTAAGAGAACCCATTGGAAAACTAAGCCCAGAGCTATACCAAATTGTAGAAGTCAGAAAGATGAGAAGGAACCACAAAAAAAAGTGGAAACAGACTACCTACTGAGATGGGAGAGTAACCTACATGTAGGGTAGAAAGAAAATGAAGAAAGAGAAATAGTGATCAATTCTGAAGATTATAATTGAATTCATGAAGGACTGAGAGTGTTTGAACTCTGAGTTTGGCTCATGAAGGTAGCTGGTGAGTTTGACAAGAGTAGTTTTCATGGACTGGAGGAAGGAGGTAAAAGTCTGATTGCAGTAAATATAAAGAAGATGGCCAGAAAAGATGTAATGGGAAAGGTTGTGGAGATAGTAAATATGGACAGCTATTTAAACAAACTTTTGTTGAAACAGAACAGAGAAGTGGAGTGGTAGCTAGAGACTGATGTGAGGTAAATATATATATATTTGAAATTAATAATGTGATCCAGCTGTAGGAAAGAAATGAGGGAGTTGGGGGGGTAGATGGCAGAGGAGTAGCAGACTGAAATGACATCAGATCCCAGGAGTTCAGCTAGATAGGTATCAAACCATTATGAACACCTACAAACTCAATAGGAGATAGAAGAAGAGCAGTATTCTAGAAATGGAAAACTGACCACTTTTTGAAAGGTAAGATGTGTGGAGAAGTGAATCTGAAGTGACAGGAAGATAGACTGCAGGGGGAGGGGCTGGCTCCCAGCAAGTGGCAGAACAGTGGAACACAAAATCAGAACTTTTAGAAGTCTGTTCCACTGAGGGACATTGTTCCAGAGGCTAAGCATGGGTGGAGCCTTCATGGGAACAGCGTGGTCTCAAGTCCCATGGGGTCACAGAAAGATCGGTGTCTGAGTGTGGCAGAGCTGCCAGGTATCAAAGTGGGGAAGTCAACTATAGAGACAGAGCCGAGGAGCAAGCTTTCAGATCAGCGTTACCTTAAAAAGTGATCCAAAGCAAAGTCTGGCCACTGCTCTTTGAGCAGGGACCCCACAAGTGGCAGATCCAGAGAAACTTACTTTCCTTCTCCAGGAGGAGCAGTGCAACAGGAATCTGCTGGGTTTGGAGACTCCCAATGGCGCTGTGCACCAGAGATAGAAACAATCAGTCACAAGCCGGGTGAGCTCTGAGTGCAGCCAGAGACCAGGGAAACAGGAACGATTGCTTATCTCTGAGGGTACACTGAGGAATGGGGCCCTGAGCTCTTGACTCCTCTGGGCCAGAGACTGGAAGGCCACCATTTTCATTCCTGTCCTCCAAAGTAGTATGGAAACTCTTCAGGGAACAAAAGCTCCAGAGAGGAAACCTGAGCAGATTACTTAACCTAGTCTGCAGCAAGGGAGGTGATAATTCCATCTTGGGCAAAAACATTTGAGAATTACTGCAACAGACCCTGCCCACAGAAGACCAGCAAGAACATCCAACCAAGACTAAGCTCACTGATCAAGGAGGACAGTGGAACTCCAGAGCGAGGGGAAAGCACTGCATAGAATTCATGGCTTTCCCCCCATGATCCTTTAGTCCTGCAAAGTTAATTTTTTTATTTTATTTTTTTCTTATTCTATTTTTTTTAACTTTTCCTCTTTCCTCCTTTAAGGTTTTTTTTTTTTAAACTAGTTTATATTAAAAATACCTTTTTAAAGAAAAAGAAAAAAAACCTTTTCAAACCTTCATTGTTATAGTCATATTTTATCCCTCCATTGTATTTAACCTTATTTTTTGTATACATATAGGGGTTTTTTTTCCTAAAAATTTTGGGATACAATTTCTTCTAATAGATCAAAATATACCCTAATCTAGAAAATGGCTTTGTTCTAGTTTCCAGCCTGAGCAAATTCCTTCCTCTTTTTTTTTCTTTTTCCAACCAACTTATCTTATAAATTCCTTTTTTAGAATTTTTTTAACTTTTCGTCTTTACAGTCATATTCTATCCCTTCATCATGTTTAACCATATGTATATATATATATATATATATATATATATATATATATATATATGTTTTTCTTCTTTAAAAGTTTGGGAGGTAGTTTCTTCTAAGAGACCGAAATACACCCAAAATCAAGTGGTGGCTCTGTTCTATTCACCAGTCTATATATATTATATATATATATATATATATATATATATATATATATAATATTAATATGTATTATTAATTATAATATAATATTATTATATTATATAAAAAGAATATAATAATATAAAAAGAAAAAACATATCTATATATTCTTTTTTTTTTTCTTTTGTTTTTCTTTTTTCCCCCTTTCTTCTTCCCCCAGTTTTGGATCTCTTCTGATTTGGCTAGCATACATTTTTCTGGGGTCTTTGTCACCCTTTTAGTATTTTATTCTCTCATTCATATATGCTTATCTGGATAAAATGACAAAGCAGAAAAACTCATCACACACACACACACACACACACACACACACAAAACAAGAGGCAGTACCAATGGGTAGGGACCTAATCAGTACAGACATTGGTAATATGTCAGAATGAGAGTTAAGAATGACAATTCTCAAGGTGCTAGCTGGGCTCAAGAAAAGCATGGAAGATATTAGATAATCCTTTTCTGGAGAAATAAAAGAACTAAAATCTAACCAAGTTGAAATAAAAAAGGCTTTTAATGAGGTGCAATAAAAAAATGGAGGCTCTTACTGCTATAATAAATGAGGTAGAAGAGAGAATTAGTGATATAGAAGACCAAATGACGGATAATAAAGAAGCTGAGCAAAAGAGAGACAAATGACTACTGGACCATGAAGGGAGAATTCTAGAGAGAAGTGATACCATAAAACAAAACAACATTAGAATAATTGAGATTCCAGAAGAAGAAGAAAGGGAGGGCAGAAGGTATACTGGAACAAATTATAGTACAGAATTTCCCTAAAATGGTAAAGGGAACAAGCATCAAAATCCAGGAGGCAGAGAGAAACCTTCTCAAAATCAATAAAAATAGGTCCACACCCCATCATCTAATAGTAAAAATTACAAGTCTTGGTGACAAAGTGAAAATCTTGAAAGCAGCCCGGGACAAGAAGTCTGTAACATAAAATGGTAGAAATATTAGATTGGAAGCAGACTTATCCACAGAGACCTGGCAGGCCAGAAAGAACTGGCATGATCTATTCAGAGCACTAAACGAGAAAAACATGCAGCCAAGAATACTATATCCAGCTAGGCTATCATTGAAAATTGAAGGAGAGATAAAAAGCTTCCAGGACAAACAAAAACTAAAAGAATTTGCAAACACCAAACCAGCTTTACAGGAAATATTGAAAGGGGTCCTGTAAGCAAAGAGAGAGCCTAAAAGTAGTAGACCAGAAAGGAACAGACAATATACAGTAACATCACCTTACAGGCAACACAATGGCACTAAATTCATATCTCTCAATAGTTACCCTGAATGTAAATGGGCTAAATGCCCCAATCAAAAGGGCATCAGAATGGATTAAAAAAAAAAAAAAAGACCCATCAATATGCTGTCCACAAGAAACTCATTTTAGTCAGCACTATCTTTTTTTTTTTTTAGGATTTTATTTATTTATTTGACAGAGAGAGATCACAAGCAGGCAGAGAGGCAGGCAGAGAGACAGGAGGAAGCAGGCTCCCCGCTGAGCAGAGAGCCCGATGCGGGACTCGATCCCAGGACTCCGAGATCATGACCTGAGCCGAAGGCAGCGGCTTAACCCACTGAGCCACCCAGGCGCCCCTAGTCAGCACTATCTTGATCTCAAAACCAGACAAAGACCCCACCAAAAAGGAGAATTACAGACCAATGTCCTTGATGAACACGGATGTGAACATTCTCACCAAAATACTAGCCAAAAGGATCCAACAGTACATTAAAAGATTTATTCACCACAACCAAGTGGAATTTATTCCTGGGCTGCAAGGTTGGTTCAACATCCACAAATCAATGTGATACAATACATTAATAAAAGAAAAAATAAGAACAATATGATACCCTCAATGGATGCTGAAAAAGCTTTCAACAAAGTACAGCATCCTTTCTTGATCAAAACTCTTCAAAGTATACATACCTCAATATCATCAAAGACATCTGTGAAAAACCCACAGCGAATATCATTCTCAATGGGGAAAAAAAACTGAGAGCTTTTCCCTAAGGTCAGGAACACTGCAGGGATGTCCACTATCACCACTACTATTCAACATAGTACTAAAAGTCCTAGCCTCAGCCATCAGACAACAAAAAGGAATAAAAGGTATCCAAATTGGCAAAGAAGAAGTCAAACTGTCACTCTTTGCAGATGACATGATACTATAGGTGGAAAACCCAACATACTCCACTCCAAATCTGTTAGAACTTGTACAGGAATTCAGTAAATTGTCAGGATATGAAATCAATGTACAGAAATCAGTTGCATTTCTTTACACCAACAACAACACAGAAGAACGAGAAATTAAGGAGTCAATCCCATTTACAATTGCACCTAAAACCATAAGATACCTAGGAATAAACCTAACCAAAGAGGCAAAGAATCTATACTCAGAAAACTATAAAGTACTCATGAAAGAAATTGAGGAAGACACAAAGAAAGGGAAAAAATGTTTCATGCTCCTGGATTGGAAGAACAAATACTGTGAATATGTCTATGCTACCTAAAGCAATCTTCACATTTAATGCAATCCTTATCAAAATACCATCCTTGGGGCGCCTGGGTGGCTCAGTGGGTTAAGCCGCTGCCTTCGACTCAGGTCATGATCTCAGGGTCCTGGGATCGAGTCCCACATCGGGCTCTCTGCTCAGCAAGAAGCCTGCTTCCCTCTCTCTCTCTGCCTGCCTCTCCATCTACTTGTGATCTCTCTCTGTCAAATAAATAAATAAAATCTTAAAAAAAAAACATCCTTTTTTTTTTTCAAAGAAATGGAGCATATAATCCTAAAATTTATATGGAACAAGAAAGGACCCCGAATAGACAGAGGAATGTTGAAAAAGAAAGCCAAAGTTGGTGGCATCACAATTCCGACTTCAAGCTTTATTACAAAGCTGTCATCATCAAGACAGTATGGTTCTGGCACAGAAACAGACACATAGATCAATGGAACAGACTAGAGAGCCCAGAAATGGGTCCTCAACTCTATGGTCAACTAATTTTCAACAAAGCAGGAAAGAATGTCCAGTGGAAAAAGACAGTCTCTTCAAGAAATGGTGTCCAGAAAATTGGACAGCCACATGCAGAAAAATGAAACTGGACCATTTCCTTACACCACACACAAAGTAGACTCAAAATGGATGAAAGACCTCAATGTGAGACAGGAATCCATCAAAATCCTTGAGGAGAACACAGGCAGCAACCTCTTCGACCTCAGCCACAGCAATTTCTTCCTAGGGACATCACCAAAGGCAAGGGAAGCAAGGGCAAAAATAAACTATTGGGACTTCATCAAGAACAAAAGCTTTTTCCCAGAAAAGCAAATAGTCAACAAAACCAAAAGACAACTGGCAGAATGAGAGAAGATATTCATGAATGACATATCAGATAAAGGGCTAGTATCCAAAATCTATAAAGAACTTCTCAAACTCAACACCCATAGAACAAATAATCCAATCAAAAAATGGGCAGAGGACATGAACAGACATTTCTGCAAAGAAGACATCCAGATGGCCAACAGACACGTGAAAAAGTGCTCAACAGGAGACATCTGTTCAGCTCACTCAGCATCAGGGAAATACAAATCAAAACCACAATGAGATACATCCAGATGGCCAACAGGCATGTGAAAAACTATTCGACACCACTCAGCATCAGGTAAATACAAATCAGAACCACAGTGCGATACCACCTCACAGAAGTCAGAATGGCTAAAATTAACAAGTCAAGAAATAACAGATGTTGGTGAGGATGTGGAGTAAGGGGAACCTTCCTACACTATTGGTGAGAATGCAAGCTGGTGCAACCACTCTGGAAAACAGCATGGGTCTTCCTCAAAAAGTTGAAAATAGAGCTACCTTATGACCCAGCAATTGCACTATTGGGTATTTACCCTAAAGATACAAATGTAGTGATCCCAAAGGGCATGTCCACCCACATATTTATAGCAGCAATGTCCACAATAGCTTAACCATGGAAAAAACCTAGATGTCCACCAACAGGTGAATGGATAAAGAAGAAGTGGCATATATACACAGTGGAGTACTATGGAGCCATCAAAAGAAATGAAATATTGCCATTTGCAATGATGTGGATGGAACTAGAGGGTATTATGCTGAGCAAAATAAGTCAATCAGAGAAAGACAATTACCATATAATCTCCCTGATATGAAGAATTAGAGAGGTAGAGTGGGGGGTTTAGGGGTTAAGGAAGGAAAAAATGCAACAAGATGGGATTGGGAGGGAGACAAACCATAAGAGACTCTAAATCTCAAAAAGAAACTAAGGGTTGCTGGGGGGAGGGGGGTGTGGAGAGGGTGGTTGGGTTATGGACATTGGGGAGGGTATGTGCTATGGCGAGTGCTGTGAAGTGAGTAAACCTGAGAATTCACAAACCTGTACCCCAGGGCAAATAATACATTATATGTTAATAAAATAATTAATAAAAAAGAATTATAGCTACACAAGTAGTGCCATTCAATAAGGAAGAAGGGGCAAAATCCAGTGTGTGGATGGAGTGTAGATGGAGCAGTTGGTGGGAACATGGACAATTCATTAATTGTAACAGGTAGAAATAAAGCATATATGTGCAGGTACATTAATAGGTTTTGTGGTAGAGACCTGGCCTTGTTAAGCAAACAAGCTTTAGTTTTTTCAGTGATTAGCAACTCTAGCTATGTATTAGAGTTACATGGGAACATTAAAAAATAACTGATAAGAAATGCAAATTGAAACCATAAAAGTTAGTACTACACCACTATGATAATGGCTTGGATGAAGCATATGACCAAAAGAATAACAAAACAACCACAAGATGAACATATAGATACAAAATAGATTGGTGTTTGCCAAAGTTGAGGGATAGGGATAAGTGAAATGGGTGAAATGGGTCAATAGGTACAAATTTCCAGATATGAAATAAATAAGTCATGGGGTTGTAATGTACAACATGGTTACATAGTTAATAATACTGTATTGCATATTTGAAAGTTGCTAAGAGAGTCAACTCTAAAAGTCATCAGAAGAAAAAAATTATAACTATATATGGTAACAGGTATTAACTAGACTTATTGTGGTGTTCATTTTGCAATATACACAAATACAGAATTATTACATTATACACCTAAAACTAATATAATTAAATGTCAATTATACCCCAATAAAAATAAAAAGTTCTCATCACAAGAAAAACAAACAACAGGTGGTGGGTATTATGGAGGGCACGTATTGCATGGAGCACTGGGTGTAGTTCATAAACAATGAATTTTGTTATGCTGAAAAGAAATAAATTTTTTAAAAAACTTAACCAAACAAACAACATATTGACAATACCCTTCTGACAAGGAGGAAGAGCAACTGAATCTGTCATGCATAGCTGGTGAGATTGTATAGCCACTTTGGAAAATATTTTGGCAGTTTCTTACCATATGCTCCAGCAATCCCACTCCCAGGTATTGACCCAAGAAAAATAAATATTGTTCATACTAAAACCTAGAAATGAGTGCTTATAGAATTTCCATTGCTGATAATCAAAGGCCAGAAATAATCTAACTGTTTTTTGACAAATGGATAAGTAAACTGGTATATTCATACAATGGAACACTATTCAGTGATAAAAAGGAGGAGGCTGTTTATACACAACCACCTGGACTGATCTCAAGGGCATTATGTTGAGTGTAAAAAGGCAGTTTGTTTAATTTCATTTATATCACATTGCCCAAAAGGCAAAATTATAGTCATGGGGACAAGGTAGGTGACACTGGGAGGAGGGTGTGATGATAGAGGGGTCTCTGAGTTATTTGGGGTGATGGAACAGTTTTATGTATGTGTGTTAAAACTCATATAGTTGGACACCAATTTAAAATGTCAGTTTTACTGTATACTAATTACCACCTAAAAAAAAAAAAAAAAAAACTTTCTTGGTTAGTGTGGGTTCTGGGGGAGCCAGTAGTGAGGAGGCTCAATTTTCTGGTGAAGGTGGTAATGGAGATATCCCCAACTCCAGGGCAGCTCCCAGGGAGGAGGGTTGAGCTTTATTCTTAGCTGTCCCACTGATCTATCTGGTCCTCTGACTCTCTTGGAAATCCTGTACACTACCTAATATTCTTTAATAAACCCTTTCCTATTTGAACTTTAAAAAAAGAGCCCATACTCTACCACATCCACCCAAATTCTGACTTAACTATTGGGGGAGAGTAGGTGGATTTTTAAATTAAAAAAATTTTTTCTACATATTCAGGCAATTCTAATGTGCATCCAGGGATGAAAACCACTGAATTAGATCAAGAAAATGAAGGTAAAGTTCAGGAAGATTTTAAGATTAGATGGTATTTTTTCCGATGGGTGGCAACAAGTTGTGGAGGGCATTGGGCCAGACTAGGGAGTGTGAGGGTTGTCTGGGCAAGAGGTAGTGGGAAGTAATCCAGTGGTGTTTGTTTTGCAGCCTAACAGGGACCAGTCATCAGGAGATTAGTCTTGATTCTTTCTTTGCAGATAGTAGCACTAAGGCTTTGGGTGTTGGGGAAGTGGCAGTGTTCTTGACAGAAGCAGGCAGAGCTCTGTGGATCATCCCCTAAGCTACTGTAATAGCTGTGTGGTTGGCAAGGGAGGGACAGAATTTGATGGATGCTCTCTGTCAAATCAACCACGAGAGGACATGAGGAAAGTAGAAATATCTTGCCCTTTACCCCTACTAATAATGGGAGAGATGTGGTAATGGAAACTAACATAATTAAATGTGGTAATGGAAGCTAATATAATTAAACTTACATGATATATACAATCACATATTTATAGTACTTAAAACAGTGCCTAGCACATAGTAAGAACTTAATAAAGGTTAAACAGAAAATAAAAAGATAATGCATTTGAAAACACATTTTTTCCTGTGTATCAGTGTAAGAAGTTGTTATGTCTTCAAAGTTCATACTCAATTGATAAAACCACCTTTTTACCCATTAGATCAATTTTCCTGGATCTCTTGGGACCCTGGAAAGAGTACATGATTTGGCACACTCTCAGAATAGCTCTGTTTATACGAAAACATTTTCTACAAATACATTCCAAAAGGCCCACGATCCAGAAAACATTTCTGGGGCTTGACATGGTTGAAAACACAGGCAGAACACTACAAAATTTGTTTCACTGATCCCTTTCAGGCTCTCCAGAGTTTGGGATTTACTGGTTCAGAGCCTGTCTCTATTTGCCTCTCTCTTTTTCCTTGATCCCAACAGGGAGTGAAAGGATCACTCCATGGGAATAAAGACCAAGAAAAGAACGTATCCTGATGAACAGCTCAATTAGTAAAATTTTTTATTGAACTCTAAGGCAAATTTTATGTCTATTTTGGAGATACTCTAAGATGTTCACTGAGGAATTAGTCCTTACTGTGTGCTAGGTACTGTGCTTTGCTCTATCACCTGTGATGTTATTGTTTTTATAACAATCTTGTGAGTAAATTAGGTGAGTGATGAACATTTTATATATGAAGGAGGTAAGGCTCAGAAAGTGACTTGACTAGGGCTACAGAATTGATGGCAGGGCTGGGATTTCAATTCAACTCTCCCACCAACAGACCTTTCCTTTCCCCTAAATTCCGTCATCTGCAGTCTTACTCTGAAATACAGTAGTCAGTAAGTCACTGTGAGTAGTCAGTGTCCCCAAGTATCCTCCCAAGTGTTTGCTTCCTCTTGGAAAGGGTTATCTGGTAAAGATGATCTTCTGTTAGATCTGCTTTCAGGTGTTTGTTGATGCCTCACCCATTTCCCAGGGCTCAAGCATCCCAAAGGTTTGGGAGTCCAGAGTGGTACTTCAGTACACCCCCATCATTGCTCCCTAAACTGATTTGTCTCTAGGCACCAGAGTTCTGAACCCTGCTGCATTTCTGTTCTCATCTTCCTCTGTCAGTCTCAGGGGAAGGAAATGGGGAAATCACTGACCTTTGACATACAAGGTCTAAAATGCCTGCTAACCAGATGATCATGCCATCTTTGCACCATCATCACAACTGGAGATGTAGTAATGGAGAATTTGGGCCAGTTTCTTTGTTGGAGTCCAGCTTTTCTGTGGCTTTCCTGTGGGCTTCTCCATCTGAGTGGTAAAATGCTATCTTTTACTGTGGTTTTTAGAAATCAGATAAGGATTTTTCTTTTAGATAAGGAATTTTAAAATTGGAAGGGGTCATCTTATACAATTCATTCATGAAACCTAAAGGAGGTCACAGAAAGTAGGAAAGTTTGGACTAAAAATTAGAACCAGGTCTCTTGTCTCTTTATTCAGTGCTTTTACTGATAAAAGAATGAAGGGCTATTTTTAGAAATATTAAATTGCCATCTAGAAAGCAAAGTAAGATTTTCTAATAATGGGTTCAGAAACTATCCCTTTTCTGTGAAGTTTCCAAAACTGGATCAGACTGTGAACACATAATAATTTCTTGTACTGATGTAAATAAAAAGGGTTTTCAGAGATATAAACTCTTTTATTTTCTCCCTAATTTTTATTAAGCCCTTAATTTATGCTTGGCACTGTTTTAAGTACTTTAACACATTGTGTTAAAATGTTTTAACACATTTTAAGTACTTAAAATCATATAAATTTAAAATCATATAACTTTAAGATTTATATAAAATTTATAAAATTTTATATAAAATTTTATATATTATATACATATAAATTTATATAAATATAAATTTATAAAAACATAAAATTTAGTTAAAATCATATAAATTTTTAACTTCTGTTTTTACTACATTAGAGATATTATTGGAAAATCATAATGATGTCCAGAACGTATGAGCAGATGCTGAACTAAGCATTTTACACATTATCTAAATTTAATCTATTCTCTGAGCTCTAGGCTCAAATCACCATGTCTTACTTTAATATCTCCTCTTCAGAGTTTCAGTGGTACCTTAAGTTCAAGAAGTCCTAAAGCAAACACATGCTCACTTGCCCTCCGCTGCCCTCACCATTTCAGACCAGTATTTGCTCCTCACTTCAGTGAATAGCACCTATTAAGTACTTCCAAGACTGAGCAGTTACCCATGCCTTCCTCTCCTTGACTCCCCATTTCTAATCCATCACCAGTTTCTGTGGATTTTACCTCCTATGTTTCTCTCAAATCTATTCATATTTGTCCATCTCTATCAGACTATCCTATTCCAAATATTATTTCTCACTTAGATTTTAGCAGAAGCCCCCTAATTTGCCTACCCTTATCTACTCTCACACTTCTTAAATCTATTCTACAAATTGCATACAGGGTAATCTCTTTAATAAGGCAAATTAAAAATATTCTGTTTCTTAAGATATGTTAACAGCTTCCCATTGCTCTTAGGATAAATATAAACACCTTAGTATGATTGGCAGTGTTCTGCATGATCTGGCTGCTGCCTCTCTCTTGCCACAGGACCTTTGCACATAGTTTCATTTGCATGGATTATTTCTTGACCTTTTTTAGTTAAATCCCATATCCTTCATAACTTGGCCTTCTCTAACTTTTCAAATTAATTAAAATCTCTCCCATTTTATCTTCTCAGTACCTTGGACCTCTCTTTTATAAGATTTATCATAAGTATGTTTTTCATTTATTTGTGTAATCCGTATCTTTCCTCCTCACTAGACAATAAACTCAATAAAGTCAAGTATATCTGTATTTGTTGAAAATAGTATATTTGGTGCCAAGCATGGTTCCTACCCTATAGAGGACATTCATTTTTTAGGCATTATGTGATAGATTAATGAGATCAATAACTAGATTTTCCCAGCATGCTAGAAATTTTATTGTGTTGTTATTGCTATTTCAGTTAATCTTATACTAACTACAGAGAGTCTTTTACATGTGATGGAATCACAAATTCAGATACTTATAAGATTAGGCTAGTACCCATCATCTAAATGTAACAGCTATGAGAAATATATGCTCAGAGATTTTTCAAGAGAAACTATATGTGTGATTTTTTGAAAATACCTGTTATTGATTGAAAATATACTGAGAGGATTAGGCAAAAAGATGACAGGAAGGAGTGGGGAAAGTTTGCTAAATGCTACTAGGTCATGTAGTGGTTGAATTGTGTGCCCCCAGAATTTACATCCATCCAGAACTTCAGAAGGTGATCTTATTTGTAAATAAGGTCTTTGCAGATATGATTAATTAAGAATTGAGATGACTTCTTTGCAGAAATGTCTGTTCATGTCCTCTGCCCATTTCTTGATTGGATTATTTGTTCTTTGGGTGTTGAGTTTGCTAAGTTCTTTATAGATTTTGGACACTAGCCCTTTATCTGATATGTCATTTGCAAATATCTTCTCCCATTCTGTCAGTTGTCTTTTGGTTTTGTTCACTGTTTCCTTTGCTGTGCAAAAGCTTTTGATCTTGATAAAATCCCAATAGTTCATTTTTACCCTTGCTTCCCTTGCCTTTGGTGATGTTCCTAGGAAGATGTTGCTGTGGCTGGCCAACAGACACATGAAAAAGTGCTCCATATCACTCAGCATCAGGGAAATACAAATCAAAACCACCATGAGATATCACCTCACACCAGTCAGAATGGCTAAAATTAGCAAGTCAGGAAATGACAGATGCTGGCGAGGATGCGGAGAAAGGGGAACCCTCCTACACTGTTGGTGGGAATGCAAGCTGGTGCAACCACTCTGGAAAACAGCATGGAGGTTCCTCAAAATGTTGAAAATAGAACTACCCTATGACCCAGCAATTGCACTGCTGGGTGTTTACCCTAAAGATACAAACGTAGTGATCCGAAGGGGCACGTGCACCCGAATGTTTATAGCAGCAATGTCTACAATAGCCAAACTATGGAAAGAACCTAGATGTCCATCAACAGACGAATGGATAAAGAAGATGTGGTATATATTCACAATGGAATACTATGCAGCCATCAAAAGAAATGAAATCTTGCCATTTGCGATGACGTGGATGGAACTAGAGGGTATCATGCTTAGCGAAATCAGTCAATCGGAGAAAGACAACTATCATATGATCTCCCTGATATGAGGGAGAGGAGATGCAACATGGGGGGTTGAGGGGGTAGGAGAAGAATAAATGTAACAAGATGGGATTGGGAGGGAGACAAACCATAAGTGACTCTTAATCTCACAAAACAAACTGAGGGTTGATGGGGGGGAGGGGGGTTGGGAGGGGGGGTGGGGCTATGGATATTGGGGGGGGTATGTGCTATGGTGAGTGCTGTGAAGTGTGTAAACCTGGCAATTCGCAGACCTGTACCCCTGGGGATAAAAATATATGTTTATAAAAAAAAAAAAGAATTGAGATGAGATCATACTGAATTAAAGTAGACCCTAAATCCAATGATTGGTGTCCCCATGAGGAGAGGAGAAGAGCCAAAGAGACTCAGAGGCAGAGATTAGAGAGATGCCTCAAGAAGCCAAGGAGAGCCAAGAATTGCTGGCAATCACCAGAAGCTTAGAAGGGAAGCATGAGATTGATTCTCCTTCAGAGTCCCTGGTAGGAAGCAACCCCACCAATAACTTGATTTTAGACTTTGAGCCTCATGAACTGTGACCAAATAAATTTCTGTTGTTTTACATTATGAAAGTTCCTCAAAAAGTTAAAAATAGAACTATCTTACAATCCAACAATTGAACTCCTAGGTATTTACCCAAAGAATGCAAAAATACAGTTCAAAGGGGATACATGAAACATGAGGTTTATAGCAACATTATCAATAATAGCTAAATTATGGAAAGAGCACAAGTGTCCATTGACTGACGACTGGATAAAGAACACACACACACAGAGGAATATCACTCAGCCATCAAAAAAAGAATGAAATCTTGCCATTTTCAAGGATGTTGGAGCTGAAGTGTATTATGCTAAGCAGAATAAGTCAATCAGAAAAAGACAAATACTATGTGATTTCATTCATATGTGGAATTTAAGAAATAAAACAGATGAACATATGGGAAAAAAATTCAGGCAAGCCAGGAAACAGACTCTTAGCTATAGAGAACAAACTGAGGGTTACTGGAGGGGAGGTGGATGGATGGAGGGGGTTCAAATGGGTGATGGGTTAAGGAGGATATGGGTTATGATGAGAATCTGGTGTTATATGTAAGTGATTAATCACTAGATCCTACAGCTAAAACTAATGTTACATTTTATGTTAACTTACTGGAATTTAAAAACTTGAAGAAAAAAAAGAATAATGCTATTTCAATGAATGAATGTTTTTACCAGAAGATACTGCATTGCAAATGGGGGAAATTGGAAGGGGAGGTGAACAATGAGAGACTATGGACTCTGAAAAACAATCTGAAGGGTTTGAAGAGGTGGTGGGGGTGGGAGGTTGGGGGAACCAGGTGATGGGTATTAGAGAGGGCACGGACTGCATGGAGCACTGGGTGTGGTACAAAAACAATGAATACTGCTATGCTGAAAATAAATAAAAAAAAAAAAGAAAAAAATACTCTGTAATTGTATTGTATTGTATTGTATTGTATATATATATAATGTATACAATTGTACTGTATATATATATATATGAATGCTCATTGCATTTTTTAGAAAATTTTTTAGAAATTTTATGCAAACAGTGTCTTAATCACAGTGTGGATCACAGATTACAATATACACAATCATATGAATAAAAGCCTTTCTAAAAGTGGTAGAAAAAAATTCTGTTTCTTTAAGCCACTCAGTTTATGGCAGCCACAGGAAACTGAGCAAGGAAAGAAAAGAAAATCAGGACTGAAAGTTAGGTAGACAGATTTTGGCACATGATGGTCATTAGAGATCTTAACAACGGAAGTGAAAAAGTGAAAATACTGTGTCTATGCCTGCCCCAATTCACCCAGATGACTACCCCCTCCACCAAACTATGCTGTGAATAGGAGCTTCCAGGGCAGACGGATGCCCTGGAGCACTTGCCTGCCTACTGTTTGCCTGCAGGTCTGTGTGAGATACACAGAAAAAAAAAGGACTTCCAGTCCTTGGCTACCTCTTGGGGAACACATTAGACTGGCTGGGCACAGAAACAAGAGAGAGAGTTTGGCTCTGCTCAGTGCCAATAACATGATGAGTGAGAGAGATGGAGAAGCCAAGGAGGGGGAGGACAGAGCCAGGTAGGGGAAGAGAGCAGCCAGAGAAACCCATGTGACTGTAGAGGCCAGTCCTAGCACATGAGGTCAGAGAGCCCAGGCCTTGTCTAGGCAGATGTTAAACTCAGGCATTGCTTAGAAAAGCACATTGGGAACCCAGTTCAGTTAGTGGGAAAGCTGGCAAGGGATTCCAAGCAGTGGGTAAGAGAGTCATCATATGAAAGTACCTTGTTTTTCTAAGAACTGTGTGTATTCTCAGTCAATAGCTGGAGAAATGTGGACCAGGATGTAGTACCCTAATTAGAGGAGCATGACAGGAAGGGTCTGGGTCTAAAGTGGGCCACTGAGCCCTCCATTGCATGGTACTGAATTCCTGACTCCATAGCAGCTCACCCCAGCTGCCTCTCAATGGTGCTTACTTTATCATTTAATATTCTTTTATGTTTTCATTTCTTTATTTTATCTGTATATTGTTTACATAACTGTTCATATAGGATACACACGTTTTTCTTTCTCAACCTAGTACCTAAAAACTCAGTAAATAATTAATTATAAATAATAAACATATAAATAATAATATATTATATAATTATACATTATAATATATATCATATATTATAAATAATATTATTTATTATTATAATATTATATAAGTGTATATAAATAATAAATAATTAACTATTAAGTAATAATTTCAACAGGAATGGTCATTATAGAGTACTCAAACCAATTGTCAGAAATGGAAAATTCCCATATCCCTAGAAAGCAGGAATTTAAAAGAATTATCCTTTTGCTTGTTTCTTCTTTGACTTTGTGAGAATAATGATAGTATCAGTTGAACATTTTCCTAAGCAATAAACTATGTAATTCTCATGACACAATTCCTTCAACATAAGCCCAGTTTCTACACTAAAATTATACTTCAATAAAATTATAATAATATAATTATTTTTAATGTGTTCATTGTCCCTTAAATACAGATAGTGCTTTTATGTGGCCTTTAGTTCAGAGATGGGGCAGCTACTGTGTACAATTTGGCAATTGGTAAGATGATCTTAATTAGGAAAACCCCCAACATCTCTCTCTGTCAGATAAATAAATAAAAAATCTTTAAAAAAAAAAAAAGAACTAGGGGCGCCTGGGTGGCTCAGTGGGTTAAGCCGCTGCCTTCGGCTCAGGTCATGATCTCAGGGTCCTGGGATCGAGCCCCGCATCCCGCATCGGACTCTCTGCTCAGCAGGGAGCTTGCTTCCTCCTCTCTCTGCCTGCCTCTCTGCCTACTTGTGATCTCTCTCTGTCAGATAAATAAATAAAAAATCTTTAAAAAAAAAAAGGAAAACCCCAACAGATTCATTCATTCATTCATTCATCCATTCATTTCTTCAAACAAAAAGTATTCCTTAATATTGAAAAACAAAACTGGAAGCATCATGTTGCCTGATTTCAAGCTTTACTACAAAGCTGTGATCACCAAGACAGCATGGTACTGGCATAAAAACAGACACATAGACCAGTGGAACAGAGTAGAGAGCCCAGATATGGACCCTCAACTCTATGGTCAAATAATCGACAAAGCAGGAAAAAATATACAGTGGAAAAAAGACAGTCTCTTCAATAAATGGTGCTGGGAAAACTGGACAGCTATATTTAGAAGAATGAAACTCGACCATTCTCTTACACCATACACAGAGATAAACTGAAAATGGATAAAAGACCTCAAAGTGAGACAGGAATCCATCAGAATCCTAGAGGAGAACATAGGCAGTAACCTCTTTGCTATCAGCCACAGCAACCTCTTTCAAGATATGTCTCCAAAGGCGCAAAGGATACAAAAGCTAAAATGAATTTTTGGGACTTCATCAAGATCAAAAGCTTCTGCACAGCAAAGGAAACAGTCAAGAAAACAAAGAGATAACCCACAGAATGGGAGAAGATATTTACAAATGACAGTACAGACAAAAGGTTGATATCCAGGATCTATAAAGAACTCCTCAAAGTCAACACACACAAAACAGATAATCATATCAAAATATGGGAGAAGATATGAACAGACACTTCTCCAATGAAGACATGCAAATGGCTAACAGACCAATGAAAAAATGTTCATCATTACTAGCCATTAGGGAGATTCAAATTGAAACCACATTGAAATATCACCTCACACCAGTTAGAATGGTCAAAATTAACAAGACAGTAAACAATGTGTGTTGGAGAGGCTGTGGAGAAAGGGGAACACTATTACATTGTTGGTGGGAATGCAAGTTGGTGCAGCCACTTTGGAAAACAGTGTGGAGATTCTTTAAGGTATTAAAAATAGAGCTTCCCTATGACCCTAAATTGCACTCCTGGGTATTTATTCCAAAGATACAGATGTAGTGAAAAGAAGGGCCATCTGTACCCCAATGTTCATAGCAGCAATGGCCACGGTCGCCAAACTGTGGAAAGAACCAAGATGCCCTTCAACAGATGAATGGATAAGGAAGATGTGGTCCATATACACTATGGAGTATTATGCCTCCATCAGAAAGGATGAATACCCAACTTTTGTAGCAACATGGACAGTACTGGAAGAGATTATGCTGAGTGAAATAAGTCAAGCAGAGAGAGTCAATTATCACATGGTTACACTTATTTGTGGAGCATAACAAATAGCATGGAGGAGAAGGGAGTTGGGGGATATTGGAAGGGGAGGTGAACCATGAGAGACTATGGACTCTGAAAAACAATCTGAGGGGTTTTGAAGGGGCGGGGGGTGGGAGGTTGGGGGAACCAGGTGGTGGGTATCAGAGAGGGCACGGATTGCATGGAGCATTGGGTGTGGTGCATAAACAATGAATTCTCGTACACTGAGAAGAAATTTTAAAAAAAGTTAAAAAGTATTCCTTAAGTGCTAATGTGTGCCAGGCACTGTTTTAGGTACTATTATGGAATAGAGAAGTTCTAGCCTTTAGGGAAGATAGAGAGTGAACACATATGTGAACATCATTTACCACAGTGCTAAAAAATGTTATAAGATAATAGAATTAGAGTAAGATAAGGTATTTAGTAGAGATGGGACCCAAGTGGATAGAAGCCAGAATGAGGTGAGAGAACAAAGTAGGGATACATATCAGAGAAGTGGGGTCTGGATGGAGTGGGCAAATCTGAAAGCCTTGGAACTTCTTTGCTTGCTTGAGAGCATAGCAAGCAAGCTAGAGAGTGGGTGGAGAAGTTATAGAAGAAAAAAGTTGAAGAGGAATCCAGAAGCCAAATTACATAGGCAAGAACAAGTGCTTTTCATTTTATTTTATATCTGAGGGAAGCCCAGACAGTTTCTCAGCTGAGTAGTGAAATGATTTGACTTAGGTTTTAAAAAGAATAATCTTGGCTGAGAATTCTCTTGGCAGAGAATACATAGCTAGGGGATGTAGGTGAAGAAAACCTTTTCCATCTACCCTTCTAGGTTCTGTGGCTGGTCTAACAATTACAATGACATAAGACAGAATAATAGGGAAAAACAAAATTATATACATTTAGGGGAGCCCCATAAAGATACAAGTTTCAAAAGGCAGCCCACAATTGAGGTTTCTATATCATTTTGAGCTCAAGAAAGGAGTAGAGGTCTGGGGCTACAGAGGAGGAAGGCAATTCATAGGAAGGTGAGAGGAGGAACTATTCCACAAACAAAGGTTGCTTTGCACTGCAGATTAGTTTCTTAGGTTTTAAAAAAAAAAGTTTATTATTATCTCTGATAATAACTTTCTTCCTGGTAACGTGCATATTTCTTCCTTTCCAGTGTAAATTCCCTTTATAATGGCAGATTTTCCAACATATGGGGAAATTTGTATTTCTTTTAGGCAGTTCAAAAGATGGTAAATAACTTTTCTGGAGTCTGATGGGTTTTGATTTCCTTTAGCTCCAAATAAGCTTCCTGCCAAAGTGGCATATTTTGGGGAGTGCGGAGATTGCTTCAGGGACAAGACTGGAAGCAGAGAGACAAGTACAGAGGCTTTGCTCTTGTCTAGGGGAGAGATGATGGTATCTGGGACCAAGGAGGTAGCAGTAGAGATGGTGAGATTCAGTCAGATTTGTGATATAATTAAAAGGCAATTGCAGTTAGTTGAATGGAATCTCCCTGCAAAAGAAAAAAAAAATCCATGTCAAATCACTGAAACCTGTATCATCTTATTTAGAAAAAGACTTTCTGCAGATGTAATAATTTTTTAAGAGTTATTTAGTTATTTGAGAGAGAGAGAGAGAGAGAGCACACATGAATGGGAGAGGGCCAGAGGGAGAGTTAGAGAATCCTCACAGACTCCTTTGCTTGATCTCAGGAGCCTGAGATCATGACCTGGGCCAAAATCAAGAGTGTGACACTCAACCAACGGAACCACCCAGGTGCCTCAGAGATGTAATTGATTTAACTATCTTGAAATAAGGAGATAATCCTGGATTATCTGGGGGGTCCTAAATCCAATTACAGATGTCTTCATAAAAGATATATAGAAATTTGACACACAATAAAATTTCTTGCCCACACTTCCCCTCTCTCCAGTGCCTTCTGATTTATCCTGTGCTTACTCACAAGGCCGTCCAATGTATGGTGTGTCTCTTTCCTTGGGAGTTGTGGGTACAATGAAGTATCTCTTTAATGGCAGTCATTTCCTAATCTGTTGGTTTTATCATACCTAAATAATAATAAGATCTTTATTTAAAACAATTGGTCCAATGAGCAAGGTGGTTTGGACTCAAACTGCAATGACATAACACTAGACTGTTCTTGCCTTGCTAACCGGTTTCACTAGATGGCATCAGCAGTCTGAGAAGGTACCCTTGCCTGCTCGTGTGCCTTTTTGTTGTGGCTGAAAATGCTATTTGTTGTATTTGAGGGGTGTTGCTTAAATTCAGAACTCAAAAGCTGAGTCTTCCTTGAATTCTGAGCTGAGCTGAGCTCACCCAGATTCTGGAATTATGCCCCAGGGACACCCCTTTTTATATTGACTAGCTGGACTTACCAAAGCCTCCTCCAAAGGAAGCAAGGTATGACTTCCTTCCAAGTGCCAGAAAAAGGGTCTGATCAGTCAAGCAGTCAGCAGTAATATATCATAAGACAATGAAATTGCTATTTTCCCATGCATTTCATCCTGCTGGGTCAAGTAAAGAGAGAGTTCTCTTTATAGGTACTTGTGAGTTGTGAGCCATGCTAGGGTCAGTGTGAGGGCATCTATCTCAGAAACCATGGCATCTTGTAAAAGGTATTGTTTTGGACTTAAATTTTGTTTGGTTGTTTACCTGCAGTTGTTGCAGTTTGTCCCTCAGCCAGGGGGATATAAAGGATCACATTCTTGGAGACAGCACAATGCTATACACACACACACACACACACACATACATATATATATATATATATATATATATATACACACACACACACACATATTCATATATATATGTGTATATATACACATATATATGTGTATATATATACAGCACAATGCTATATATATATGTATATATGTGTGTGTGTGTGTGTATATATATATATGTATATATATATATATATATATATAAAAAGAGGGAACATTTTATCTTTGCTCTACCTAAGAACCCGAGGAGGTTATGTAATTGATTCAGGGATGTAAAATGCTGGAATCATGTCCATTGACTACTTACCAGCACACCAAGGGCCTTATGCTCAAAACACAGAGCCTCAAAACTACTAAGAAGGCCACTGGTCTTTCCAAGGAGATTGACCTAGAGGTCAATCCATTATAAGGTAATGGGGGCAACCTAGAGAGAGAGACCTCCATTCATGAGCAAGGCCACTAGGGAATACTAGGAGCTTATCTGGTAAACTCTTAAAGTATATGCAACAACTGGGGACAGGTAGGAGACCAAAAGAAAAAAAAAAAGTGAACAGGGACTGGTGGTTTGGATTGGTGGGAGATTAAAGGCTGCTATAGGTCTTTAAGTATAAATCTGTGTCCCTGGGTTGGGAAGCCTTAACATGAGAGGTTGCTAACTAAGAGGAAGGCCTCCAGGCCTCTTTGCCCTCTCCTCCTCCCTATAACCATCTACAAGGTCCACATTGATTTATTAGCAGAAGACAAAAACTAAAAACCATGGTTCAGATGACTAAAGGACCAAAACAAAAACTAAAAGCAAGAAACAAAAAGAGAGAAAAGGAAAACAAAATAATACAAAGCAAATACCTAAATAGAGGGAGAAAACAAAGTTAAATAAATTTTATAATAGAGAAGGCACGGATTGCATGGAGCACTGGGTGTGGTGCAAAAACAAGGAATACTGTTATGCTGAAAATAAATAAATAAATAAATAAATAAATAAATGAATGAATGAATGAATAAGCAAACAAATAATTAAATAAATGTAAGAAAGAAAGTCTACCATATGACCCAACTGGAAATTCAAAATTTTTATAATTAAAATTTATATACTAAAATTTATATATAACAAATTATATATAATAAACATAACAAAGTTTATATACTAAAATAATTTGAATAAAAGAAAAATACAAAGGGTGCTGATTGACTTTCATGTCTATATCAAACCTCTATATAATTCTTGCATTTGCTAAAATGCACTCAGCTGACACAGTGTCATAGACTTAATCAATGCTGAGGCTTAAATTATAGTTATACCTGGGGATACCACTAAATTTGAACACTGTACCATCTATAATCTTAAGAAAGTAACTAAGAATAAAATAGAAAAACTAAGTATAAAATTGTATAAAAAATAAGTGTGACTCACTTTAATGATAACCTTGCCTAGATTTCCCATAGTCATAGTAACTATTGCTCTAAAATGTCACATAGTGGGCATAGACATTCTCAACACCATGAGGAAAATTAAATAAAAAATTAAAGTTAAATCAAGTCTTTGGCACTTGGTAAAATGGAATTTCATGGCCTTCCAGTTAAAATGACCCAAGTTAAATTAAAATAGGGCCTTCAAGAATTTATGCTTATATAAATTCTCATTAATAAAGGGATGATTATCCCCACTGTTCTCCAGTCAAAAGCCCAATTTTTCTGGTTCTTAACCGTGGAAAAAATAAATGGTGTCTCATGATAGATTACTGAAACCCTAATGCTATGCTCTCCATACTCAATATTCACTATTATTAAAATTACTGGCTTCATCTAATCCACAACTGGTACACATCTTACTAATATAGATTTGGCTAATGCATTCTATTCAGTGCCCATTTCAACAGGTGGTCAGCCACAGTTTGTCTTCAGCTTCAAAGGCACACAATACATTTCAAGGCTAATTCTGAGGTACTCAGCAATTTTGCATCACACATAATCTTTGCAAACAAGAACTTAATTGTACCCACCTCTCTCCATAAGCACAAGAATGTCACTACATTGATAACATTGTCCTCCAAAGAGATTTCTTTGAAAGCCTTACTAAGGACATGGAAGTCCAACATCTTTCAGTTCTTTTTGGGTTCTGGTGGAAACATACTCCTCATTTTCAAACTTTACTTTATCTTTATCTTACTTTACTTTGGTATTCATTCTTTCTGTTGGAGGTGTAATATTCCATTGTGTATATGTACCATATTTTCTTTATCCATTCATCTGTTGTAGGGCATCTTGACTCTTTCCACAGTTTGACAACTGTGGCCATTGCTGCTATGAACATTGAGGTACATATGGCCCCTCTTTTCACTACATCTGTATCTTTGGGGTAAATACCCAGAAGTGCAATTGCAGGGTCATAGAAAAGCTCTATATTTAATTTTTTGAGGAACCATCACACTGTTTTCCAAAGTGGCTGCACCAACTTGCCTTCCCACCAACAATGTAAAAGGGTTCCCCTTTTTCCACATCTTCTCCAACACTTGTTGTTTCTTGCCTTGTTAATTTTGGCCATTCTAACTGGTGTAAGGTGGTATCTCAGTGTGGTTTTGATTTGAATTTCCCTGGTGGCTAATGAGGATGAACACTTTTTCATGTGTCTCTTAGTCATTTGTATGTCTTCAATGGAGAAGTGTCTGTTTATGTCTTCTGCCCTTTTTTTGACATGATTATCTGTTTTGTGTGTGTTGAGTTTGAGAAGTTCTTTTTAGATCCTAGATATCAGCCCTTTGTCTGTAGTGTCATATGTGAATATCTTCTCCCATTCCGTGGGTTGGCCTCTCTGTTTAGTTGACTGTTTCCTTTGCTGAGCAGAAGCTTTTGATCTTGATGAAGTCCCAAAAGTTTATTTTTTTGCTTTTGTTTCCTTTGCCTTTGGAGACATATCTTGAAAGAAGTTGCTGTGGCTGATGTCGAAGAGGTTACTGCCTATGCTCTCCTCTAAGATTTTGATTGTTTCCTGCCTTACATTGAGGTCTTTCATCCATTTTGAGTTTATCTTTGTGTATGGTATAAAAGAATGGTTAAGTTTCATTCTTCTACACCTAGCTGTCCAATTTTCCCAGAACCACTGATAGAAGAGACTGTCTTTTTTCCACTGGATATTTTTTCATTACCTAAGACATAATGTCTTATCACTCTAACTTTCAGACTCACCAAAGGGAGATCCCCATGACAATCTCTCTAAGATAGTAATGATGAAATTTGGAAGTTTTTGGGATCATGAGTGAATGCCTAAGAAAGAATTCTTGAGATGTTTCTTGTGCAAAAAGGTGATTTTATTACAACATGGGAACAGGACTCATGGTCATAAAAAGCTGCACTGGGATTATAAGGAGTGACTGATTAAATATTTTTTAATTAGTGGGGGTTAGGGATAGTGTGTCTCTAAGGAATTTGGAAGCAAGGTTTTCAGGACCTTGAGGGGCTAGCTACTGTTAAGATAAGGTTATTTTTAAATTTTTTTCTTTTTTTTAATTATTATTATTTTTTTATTTTATAAACATATATTTTTATCCCAGGGGTACAGGTCTGTGAATCGCCAGGTTTACACACTTCACAGCACTCACCATAGCACATACCCTCCCCAATATCCATAACCCCACCCCCCCCAACACCCCTCCCCCCATCAACCCTCAGTTTGTTTTGTGAGATTAAGAGTCACTTATGGTTTGTCTCCCTCCCAATCCCATCTTGTTTCATTTATTCTTCTCCTACCCCCTCAACCCCCCATGTTGCATCTCCTCTCCCTCATATCAGGGAGATCATATGATAGTTGTCTTTCTCCGATTGACTGATTTCGCTAAGCATGATACCCTCTAGTTCCATCCACGTCATCGCAAATGGCAAGATTTCATTTCTTTTGATGGCTGCATAGTATTCCATTGTGAATATATACCACATCTTCTTTATCCATTCGTCTGTTGATGGACATCTAGGTTCTTTCCATAGTTTGGCAATTGTAGACATTGCTGCTATAAACATTCGGGTGCACGTGCCCCTTCGGATCACTACGTTTGTATCTTTAGGGTAAATACCCAGCAGTGCAATTGCTGGGTCATAGGGTAGTTCTATTTTCAACATTTTGAGGAACCTCCATGCTGTTTTCCAGAGTGGTTGCACCAGCTTGCATTCCCACCAACAGTGTAGGAGGGTTCCCCTTTCTCTGCATCCTCGCCAGCATCTGTCATTTCCTGACTTGTTAATTTTAGCCATTCTGACTGGTGTGAGGTGATATCTCATGGTGGTTTTGATTTGTATTTCCCTGATGCCGAGTGATGTGGAGCACT
The DNA here is from genome assembly GCF_902655055.1 of Lutra lutra. Lineage (NCBI taxonomy): Eukaryota > Metazoa > Chordata > Mammalia > Carnivora > Mustelidae > Lutra > Lutra lutra. Next base: position 42,771,212 of record NC_062279.1, on the reverse strand, counting down.
TTTTCATGTGTCTGCTGGCCATCTGGATGTCTTCTTTGCAGAAATGTCTGTTCATGTCCTCTGCCCATTTCTTGATTGGATTATTTGTTCTTTGGGTGTTGAGTTTGCTAAGTTCTTTATAGATTTTGGACACTAGCCCTTTATCTGATATGTCATTTGCAAATATCTTCTCCCATTCTGTCAGTTGTCTTTTGGTTTTGTTCACTGTTTCCTTTGCTGTGCAAAAGCTTTTGATCTTGATAAAATCCCAATAGTTCATTTTTGCCCTTGCTTCCCTTGCCTTTGGGGATGTTCCTAGGAAGATGTTGCTGCGGCTGAGGTCGAAGAGGTTGCTGCCTGTGTTCTCCTCGAGCATTTTGATGGATTCCTTTCTCACATTGAGATCCTTCATCCATTTTGAGTCTATTTTCGTGTGTGGTGTAAGGAAATGATCCAATTTCATTTTTCTGCATGTGGCTGTCCAATTTTCCCAACACCATTGATTGAAGAGGCTGTCTTTTTTCCATTGGACATTCTTTCCTGCTTTGTCGAAGATGAGTTGACCATAGAGTTGAGGGTCCATTTCTGGGCTCTCTATTCTGTTCCATTGATCTATGTGTCTGTTTTTGTGCCAGTACCATGCTGTCTTGATGAGGACAGCTTTGTAATAGAGCTTGAAGTCCAGAATTGTGATGCCACCAACTTTGGCTTTCTTTATCAATATTCCTTTGGCTATTCGAGGTCTTTTCTGGTTCCATATAAATTTTAGGATAATTTGTTCCATTTCTTTGAAAAAAATGGATGGTCGTTTGATAGGAATTGCATTAAATGTGTAGATTGCTTTAGGTAGCATAGACATTTTCACAATATTTATTCTTCCAATCCAGGAGCATGGAACATTTTTCCATTTCTTTGTGTCTTCCTCAATTTCTTTCATGAGTACTTTATAGTTTTCTGTGTAAAGATTCTTAGTCTCTTTGGTTAGGTTTATTCCTAGGTATCTTATAGTTTTGGGTGCAATTGTAAATGGGATGGACTCTTTAATTTCTCTTTCTTCTGTCTTGTTGTTGGTGTAGAGAAATGTAACTGATTTCTGTCATTGATTTTATATCCTGACACTTTACTGAATTCCTGTACAAGTTCAAGCAGTTTTGGAGTGGATTCTTTTGGGTTTTCCACATATAGTATCATATCATCTGCGAAGAGTGATAGTTTGACTTCTTCTTTGCCAATTTGGATGCCTTTAATTTCCTTTTGTTGTCTGATTGCTGAGGCTAGGACTTCTAGTACTATGTTGAATAGCAGTGGTGATAACGGAGATCCCTGTCGTGTTCCTGACCTTAGCGGAAAAGCTTTCAGTTTTTCTCCATTGAGAATGATATTTGCAGTGGGTTTTTCATAGATGGCTTTGATAATATTGAGGTGTGTGCCCTCTATCCCTACACTTTGAAGAGTTTTGATTAGGAAGGGATGCTATACTTTGTCAAATGCTTTTTCAGCATCTATGGAGAGTATCATATGGTTCTTGTTCTTTCTTTTATTAATGTGTTGTATCACATTGATTGATTTGCGGATGTTGAACCAACCTTGCAGCCCTGGAATAAATCCCACGTGGTCGTGGTGAATAATCCTTTTAATGTACTGTTGAATCCTATTGGCTAGTATTTTGGCGAGAATTTTTGCATCTGTGTTCATCAAGGATATTGGTCTGTAGTTCTCTTTTTTTTGGGATCCTTGTCTGGTTTTGGGATCAAGTGATGCTGGCCTCATAAAATGAGTTTGGAAGTTTTCCTTCTATTTCTATTTTTTGGAACAGGTTCAGGAGAATAGGAATTAGTTCTTCTTTAAATGTTTGGTAGAATTCCCCCGGGAAGCCATCTGGCCCTGAGCTTTTGTTTGTTTGGAGATTTGATGACTGTTTCAATCTCCTTACTGGTTATGGGCCTGTTCAGGCTTTCTATTTCTTCCTGGTTCAGTTGTGGTAGTTTATATGTCTCTAGGAATGCATCCATTTCTTCCAGATTGTCAAATTTGTTGGCGTAGAGTTGCTCATAGTATGTTCTTATAATTGTCTGTATTTCTTTGGTGTTCATTGTGATCTCTCCTCTTTCATTCATGATTTTATTTATTTGGGTCCTTTCTCTTTTCTTTTTGATAAGTCTGGCCAGGGGTTTATCAATCTTATTAATTCTTTCAAAGAACCAGCTCCTAGTTTCGTTGATTTGTTCTATTGTTTTTTTGGTTTCTATTTCATTGATTTCTGCTCTAATCTTTATGATTTCTCTTCTCCTGCTGGGTTTAGTGTTTCTTTCTTGTTCTTTCTCCAGCTCCTTTAGGTGTAGGGTTAGGTTGTGTACTTGAGACCTTTCTTGTTTCTTGAGAAAGGCTTGTACCGCTATATATTTTCCTCTCAGGACTGCCTTTGTTGTGTCCCACAGATTCTGAACCGTTGTGTTTTCATTATCATTTGTTTCCATGAATTTTTTCAATTCTTCTTTAATTTCCTGGTTGACCCATTCATTCTTTAGAAGGATGCTGTTTAGTCTCCATGTATTTGGGTTCTTTCCAAATTTCCTCTTGTGATTGAGTTCTAGCTTTAGAGCATTGTGGTCTGAAAATATGCAGGGAATGATCCCAATCTTTTGATACCGGTTGAGACTTGATTTAGGACCAAGAATGTGATCTATTCTGGAGAATGCTCCATGTGCACTAGAGAAGAATGTGTATTCTGTTGCTTTGGGATGAAATGTTCTGAATATATCTGTGATGTCCATCTGGTCCAGTGTGTCCTTTAAGGCCTTGATTTCCTTGTTGATCTTTTGGTTGGATGATCTGTCCATTTCAGTGAGGGGAGTGTTAAAATCCCCTACTATTATTGTATTCTTGTCGATGTGTTTCTTTGATTTTGTTATTAATTGGTTTATATAATTGGCTGCTCCCACGTTAGGGGCATAGATATTTAAAATTGTTAGATCTTCTTGTTGGACAGTTCCTATAGTGTCCTTCCTCATCTCTTATTATAGTCTTTGGCTTAAAATCCAATTGATCTGATATAAGGATTGCCACTCCTGCTTTCTTCTGATGTCCATTAGCATGGTAAATTCTTTTCCACCCCCTCACTTTAAACCTGGAGGTGTCTTCGGGTTTAAGATGAGTTTCTTGTAGGCAACATATAGATGGGTTTTGTTTTTTTATCCATTCTGATACCCGGTGTCTTTTGATTGGGGCATTTAGCACATTAACATTCAGGGTAAGTATTGAGAGATATGAAATTAGTGCCATTGTATTGCCTGTAAGGTGACTGTTATTGTATATTGTCTCTGTTTCTTTCTGATCTACTACTTTTAGGGTCTCTCTTTGCTTAGAGGACCCCTTTCAATATTTCCTGTAGAGCTGGTTTGGTATTTGCAAATTCTTTCAGTTTTTGTTTGTCCTGGAAGCTTTTAATCTCTCCGTCTATTTTCAATGATAGCCTAGCTGGATATAGTATTCTTGGCTGCATGTTTTTCTCATTTAGTACTCTGAATATATCATGCCAGCTCTTTCTGGCCTGCCAGGTCTCTGTGGATAAGTCTGCTGCCAATCTAATATTTTTACCATTGTACGTTACAGACTTCTTTTCCCGGGCTGCTTTCAGGATCTTTTCTTTGTCACTAAGACTTGTAAATTTTACTATTAGGTGACGGGGTGTGGACCTATTCTTATTGATTTTGAGGGGGGTTCTCTGAACCTCCTGGATTTTGATGCTTGTTCCCTTTGCCATATTGGGGAAATTCTCTCCAATAATTCTCTCCAACATACCTTCTGCTCCCCTCTCTGTTTCCTCTTCTTCTGGAATCCCAATTATTCTAATGTTGTTTCGTCTTATGCTGTCACTTATCTCTCGAATTCTCCCCTAGTGGTCCAGTAGCTGTTTGTCCCTCTTTTGCTCAGCTTCTTTATTCTCGGTCATTTGGTCTTCTATATCGCTAATTCTTTCTTCTGCCTCATTTATCCTAGCAGTGAGAGCCTCCATTTTTTATTGCACCTCATTAATAGCTTTTTTGATTTCAACTTGGTTAGATTTTAGTTCTTTTATTTCTCCAGAAAGGGCTTTTATATCTCCTGAGAGGGTTGCTTTAATATCTTCCATGCCTTTTTCAAGCCCGGCTAGAACCTTGAGAATCATCATTCTGAACTCTATATCTGACATGTTACCAATGTCTGTATTGATTAGGTCCCTAGCCTTTGGTACTGCTTCTTGTTCTTTTTTTTGTTGTGAATTTTTCTGCCTTGTCATTTTGTCCAGATAAGAGTATATGAAGGAGCAAGTAAAATACTAAAAGGGTGGCAACAACCCCAGGAAAATATGCTTTAGCCAAATCAGAAGAGATCCCAAATCGTGAGGGGGGAGAAAGGGGATAAAAAGGGGTTCAGAAAGAAAAAAAGAAAAAAAAAGAAACTATTAAAAAAAGAAAGCCGATAAAGAAAAAATATAAAAAGAGGAAAAAAATATATATATATTAGATAAACTATTTAAAAAACGTTAAAAAAGAAAACGGTAAAAGTTAAAAAAATTTAGCAGAAGAAGAGAAAAAGAAAAAAAAATTGAAAAAGAAAAAAAAATTAACTGCAAGGCTAAAAAATCATGGGGAGAAAGCCATGAGTTCCGTGTTTTGCTTTCTTCTCCTCTGGAATTCTGTCCCTCTCCTTGGTATTGAAACTGCACTCCTTGGTAGGTGAACTTGGTCCTGGCTGAGTTTCCCATTGATCTTCTGGGGGAGGGGCCTGTTGTAGTGATTCTCAAGCGTCTTTGCCCCAGACGGAGTTGCACCGCCCTTACCCGGGGCCGGGCTGAGTAATCCGCTCGGGTTCGCTGGGTTCGCTTTCGGGAGCTTTTGTTCCCTGAGCGCTTTCCGTAGAGTTCCGGAAGACGGGAATGAAGATGGCGGCCTCCTGGTGTCCGGCCCGGAGGAGCCTAGAGCCCGGGGCCCCACTCCTCAGTGAGCCCTCAGAGAACAGCGCCCAATGACTCCCGTCACCCTGGCCTCCAGCCGCGGTCCAAGCTGACCGAGCCTCCGACCGGTTCAAGGCAACCCCGAGCTGAGAGTCACTCCTCGGCTCTGTCTCTGTAGCTGGCTTCCCCGTTCTAATACCGGTAAGCTCTGCGACACTCAGACACCCCCGATCCTTCTGCGACCCTGCGGGACCTGAGGCAGCGCTGACCCCGCCCGGGCTTCACCCCAGTTAAGCCTCTGGAGCAATGTCCCTCAGCGGATCAGGCTTTTAAAAGTCCTGATTTTGTAGTCCGTTGCTCCGCCGCTTGCCGGGAGCCAGCCTCTCCCCCCGCGGTCTATCTTCCCGTCGCTTTGGATTCACTTCTCCGCCAGTCCTACCTTTCAGATAGTGGTTGAATTTCTGTTTCTAGAATTGCTGTTCTTTTTCTCTTCAATCTCCCATTGGATTTGTAGGTGTTTGCAATCTTTAGATAAGCTATTTAGCTGATCTCCCGCTACCTGAAGTAGTCTCAGCCTGCTACTTTTCCGCCATTTTGACTCCTCCCCCCAGGTTATTTTTAATTTTTAATTAAACATAAACATTAAGGCCTTAAGGCAGCCATTACTTCCCTGAGGAAGGTTATGATTTGCATGTTTCATGTATCTATCAGTGGGCTGCAAGGTATTAAGAGATTTAATTTAAGCTATATTTCTCATGACTTTGTTTCCCTCATCAATAAATGAACTTTCTGAAGGTGGTGATAAGATGGTGGAGAAGTAGGAGTGCTGTTTCAACCAGTCCCCTAAAAGCTGATTATCTACCAAAGAACTCTGATCACCCATGAAATTCGAATACCTGAGATTAGAATTACACACTTCTGGATCTCTACAGGGGTAGAAGATGACAGTGGGTAGGTAAAGCAGTGGGAACATCGGACTGATATTGGAAGATAAACAAAAGCAGGAGGGAGCCACCAGAAGCAATCCATTGGAAAGTAATAAGAGAGTAATAAGAAATAAGTAATAAGAAAGCAATAAGAGAGTGCCCTGTGATTGGGGACCAGCATTAACTTGGACTCTGGTTGAAAGTGTTGGGTTGGCGGCTCTGGGAAAGCAGGAGGAACAATAGAAATGACTGCTGGGCTGCCTTCTTCCAGCCTCCCCCCTTTCCTTAACCCTTGACTCTCCCGCCAAAAGGATGTATGCCCAGGTCACATCTCCATAGGTAACCCAATACCTATGCAGGAAACTGGAGGATCAGGACACCCCCCCCCTCCCGCCATACCCTCTGATCACCATGTATGGATATGAACCCATGCCCTGCCTTGGCCCAATAAAAAACCCCGCCTACTCCCTCTCAGCACGACATCCTCAAGTACCCCTTCCCGAGTCATGGAACCTCCTCCTGGGGCGACTTTCCCTGCCCCCCTTCTCCTGAGCCCTGAAACTTCACAGGAGAGTGACTTTAATAAATCTTGCCTTGCGCCTACCTCACCTGGTGTTGTGTTTACCTCTCCTGCAAAACTTTACATTTGGTGCCGGCACCGGGAAGGAGATTGAGCCCCCACCCCGGCGAGGAGGCTCTTTCCTCTCCCTAGCCAGACCTGGACCTGCCTTTCCGAATGCCACTTCTGAAGCCGTGGTGAGTTTCCCCTGATTCTGCGCCTCCCTCCTGAAAGCCCTGTCCTAATCGTGGCCACATCAGGGCAGACCTCGCCGGTCACCAGGTGACCTCTGTGACTCCAAGAGACTGGGAGACATCCTAATCTCTACGGCAGTCAACACAGTTTTTCCACAACCCAGTGGTGGATGATGGGACTCCTTCCTCCAGCCCTTGGATTGCCCGGCAAAGAATCATGGGGATGTCCCAATCCAAATTAGACTCTAAAACACCCCTGGGGTGCCTCTTGGCCAATATTAAAAGCCTGGAACTGGTCCAGGACCTGCGAAGGTGACATCTCATACATTATTGTATCGTCACTGGGCCACAATACCAATTAGACAATCAGTCCCAGGACCTTCAGAAGGCACATTTGACTATCAGATTCCCATGGACCTAGATAATCTCTGCAAACGCCAAGGCAAATGGGCCGAGGTCCCTTATGTCCAGGCTTTCTGGACTCTACACTTTCACCTTTCTCTCTGCTCTCACTGCTCCACTTAACAAGTCCTCTTGGCCTGCTCCCTTCCTTTTACCTTGCCACCCACTGCTCCCAAATACCCGGACCTCCCCTCCCCATCTCCCCTCTCTGAACCCCTGGAGAACTTCACCCACCCACTGACAAGAGGGGCCCTGGTTCCTCCTCCTCCTCCTTACCACGATCCCATACCCCAAGGTCCCTCTTTCCCTATGTCCCCTAACCCCACTGCTCCAACAACCCCCATTTTGTCCTTTCCACCCCCACCCCCATCTCATCCCCTAAACCCCAAAAACCTGAGTCTGCTCCTGGTGTGGCCCCCACCGAACCCACCCTCACATCTCCTCTGGCCTCCCCTCCCATCTCCACCTGCACGAGGGCTCGAAAACCCTCCCCTGATTTAGTCTGCCCCCTAAGGGAGGTTGCTGGAGTTGAGGGAGTTGTTCAGGTTTATGCGCCTTTCTCTCTACAAGACCTTTCCCAAATTGAGAAAAGTTTGGGCTCTTTTTTGGCCAACCCTGGTAACTACATAAAGGAATTCCAGTATCTGGCCCAGGCCTATGATCTCACCTGGCATAGCCTACATGTGGTCCAAACTACACCCTCACCACAGAGGAGAGGGAGCTCATTCAGGCTGCAGCCTGAGAACATACTGATCAGGTCCATCTTACTGACAACTCCATGCTGGTTGGTGCTCAGGCGGTCCCAGTGTGGAGCCTGAATGGGACTACCAAGATGGCCAAGATGGCCACCGGCGCCATGACTGCAGGGTCCAGTGCCTTATCGCCGGCATGTGGGCAGCCTCTAATAAGGCAGTCAACTATGATAAACTTAAGGAGGTCATTCAGGAACCAAATGAGAACCTGGCCATGTTTCTTAACTGACTTACTGAGGCACTGACTCAATACCCTCGCATAGACCCGGCCTTTCCGACAAGGGCAACTGTTTTAGCTACCCACTTTATTTCTCAGTCAGCCACCGACATTCAACTGCAGACCCAACTGCAGACCCAAGCCCTGGTAGCAGCCCTGAGGCAGGCAGGTTCTGGAGGTCAACAGAAGGGAGCACCTAATCGCGTCCCTCTGGGGGCCTGTTTCAAGTGCAGAGCCGAGGAACACTGGGCCAGTCAATGCCCCAATCCAAAAGTGCCTGCTAGGCCGTGCCCTCAATGCCACATGATGTGCCACTGAAAATCGGATGGCCCCAGCCTCAGGGGATTCCCACGCCTCCACACAGGGGAAACCCTGAGACGGTAAGTCTGCCTTCCAACTTCTTGGATTGGAGGATGACTGATGGAGCCCAGACTCAGACACCCTTCTCACCCATGCAGAGCCCAGGGTCACACTCCAGGTAGCGGGCAAGTCCATTTCCTTTCTGTTGGACATGGGGGCTACCTATTCTGTCCTGCCTTCCTACTCAGGTCCTACTCGTCCCTCCCCAGTTGCAGTTATGGGAATTGATGGTACTTCCTCCACTCCAAAGGCCACCCCACCCCTTACGTGCAGCCTGGATGGATACCCTTCTCACACTCCTTCCTCATTATCCCTTCCTGCCCTGTTCCCCTACTAGGCAGGGACATCCTCCACAAACTTCAGGCCAGCATTCGTCTCTCTCCCTCTCCCTCGACTTCTGCTCACCTCATCCTCCCTCTACTCCCCTCTGACTTGTCCCGAATCCCAGACTGTCTCCCCTACGTAGACCCACAGGTATGGGACATTTCCAGACCTATAGTAGCAACCCACCATACCCCAGTCAGGATACGACTCAAGGACAAGTCTACATTTCCATCCCACCCACAGTTCCCTATCTCGATGACCCACTGGTGAGGACTTAAGCCCATCATCGACCACCTCTGGCAGCAGGGTCTCCTTATCCCCATTAACTCTCCATGCAACACCCCCATCCTCCCCGTTAAAAAGCCCTCAGGAGCCTATCACCTTGTACAGGACCTGAGATTTATTAACGAGTCAGTAGTCCCACTCCATCCGGTGGTGCCCAACCCCTACACTCTCCTTTCCAATGTTCCCCCACACACTACCCACTTCTCTGTCCTGGATCTCAAGGGCGCATTCCTCACTATCCCCCTTCATCTGGACTCCTATTTCCGCTTCGCCTTCACCTGGGAGGACCCGGAAATGCATGTTTCTGGACAGCTAACCTGGACGGTCCTGCCCCAGGGCTTCCAAGATAGCCCTCACATCTTTGGTCAGGCCCTGGTCAAAGGTCTCCAATAGTGCACCCTCTCAGCCAGGACTCTTCTCCGATATGTAGATGATCTCCTCCTCTGCAGCCCCTCCCTCCCCTCCTCTCAGGAGGATACCGCCACTCTGCTCAATTTCCTTGGCTCCAAGGGATACCGAGTGACACCCGCCAAGGCCCAACTCTGTACTCCCTTGGTCACCTACTTGGGAATATTACTAACTCCCACTTCCAAATCCCTCACAGGAGACCATATCTGTCTTCTACAAGACCTACAACCCCCTCAGAACGCAGATGATATACTGTCATTTCTAGGACTGGTGGGCTTTTTTAGACACTGGATCCCCAATTTTGCCATTCTGGCTTGGCCCTTACACAGGGCCGCCAAAGACACACCCCAGGGACCTCTAACTGACCCAGGCTCCGTCAGACGTCTGTTCTACCAGCTCAGGAGCCACCTCATTTCAGGATCAAGTCTGGCCTTGCCTGACCCTTCAAAGCCTTTTCACTTTTTCACTGATGAATGGTCTGGGCTGGCTACCGGCCTTCTGGCCAAACCAACTGGTCCCAACTACCAGGCAGTGGCCTATCTCTCCAAGCAACCAGATGTCACCATCGAGGGATGGCAGCCCTGCCTCAGGGCCCTAGCAGCAGCCGCTTCTCTTACAAAGGAGGCCCTCAAATTTACCTTAGGACAGCACCTCACAGACTTCTCCCCCCATAGACTGATGGACTTAGTCAGCCACAAATCCTTGGCACAACTCACTCTTTCCCGTCTCCAACTCTACCACCTGCTATTCATAGAAAACCCCCAGGTAACACTCTCTGTCTCCCCTCGCCTAAATCCCGCCACTGTTTTGCTGACACCTTTGTCTACCCCCACTCCTTCCTATTCCTGCTCTCAACTCCTGGAAGAACTCTCTCCCTCCCATCCAGGACTTTCAGACCAGATGCTGCCTGACTCTGATCGCACTCTGTTCATGGATGGGGCTTCCTCATAGCCCCAGATGAATGGCGACACGTGGTCTATGCAGTGGTCACCCTGGACGCTGTCATAGAAGCGGCCCCCCTTCCCATTGGGACGACTACTCAAAAGGCAGAACTCGTGGCTCTCACCAGGGCCCTTCACTTATCTGAGGGCCAACGGGTCACTCTTTATACTGACTCCAAATATGCTTTCTTCATTACCCACACTCATTCTGTCCTCTGGCGAGAAGGGATTTCTCATGACTAAGGGAACCCTCATAGTCAATGGGCCTCTTATTGCCAAACTCCTCGAGGCTCTCAATTAATCTACTGAGGTGGCTATTGTCCACTGCCATGGCCATCAGTCCTCCAAGGACCCCATCTCTTTGGGGAACAACAAGGCCAACTCTACTGCCCAACAGATGGCCTTAAAATCCTCTCCAGCCCCTCTCCTGTTTCTCTACACTCCCCACATTTCCTCATACACTGATGAGGAGACTTGGGCCCTCAAAACATTAGGTGGCAGGTTGGGTGACAAGGGATGGTATTATGTCCAGGACAAAATTGCCCTCCCGCACAGCCTAATCCACACCCTCATTACTGACATCCACCAGTCTCTCCACATAGGTCCAAAGGCCCTATACCAATTTCTCTGACCTCTCTTTCACCACCCCCTCCTCCAAAAGACCATTAAGGAGGTACACCAGGCCTGCAGAACCTGTTCTGCGGTCAACACCCAGGGTGGCCTCCACAGTCCGGGACCCACCCACCAGCTCCACAGGCATCAGCCAGGCAAGAACTGGCAACTTGACTTCACTCACATGCTTTTACACAAAACTTTCAGATATCTACTGACTCTTGTGGACACTTTCACAGGCTGGATCGTGGCATTCCCCACTGTTAGGGAAACAGCAGACATGTTCGCCGTGGTTCTCATTGAACACATCGTCCTGAGATTTGGAATTCCTTGAACCCTACAATCAGACAATGGACCGGCCTTCATCTCTAGCATCACACAACAAATCTCCAAGCGCCTCAACGTCACCTGGAAACTCATATCCCATATTACCCCCAATCCTTGGGTAAGGTCAACAGGGCCAACAGCCTCCTCCAGGAACAACTCACCAAACTCACTCTTGAAACCCGCCTCTCTTGGCCAACCCTTCTCCCACTAGCACTCATCCACCTTAGGGCCTCCCCTTGCAGCCCATTAGGACTCAGCCCCTTTGAGCTTCTGTTTGGCAGGCCCTTCCTACTCAATCACAACCTGCCTGCCTTTCTTCCATTCCTCCTATCTTATCTGCCCTATCGGACCCTCTTACAAGCCCTCCTAAGGGCTCATGCAGATGCAACCTTCCCCGCCCCGGGCAGCCTGGGTGGAGAATTCCCCCAGGCCCTAAATCCTGGAGACCAAGTTCTCCTATGAGAACTTCACCCAGAGTCCTTACAGCCCAGATGGACCAGCCCCCATACTGCTATTCTCACAACTCCCACGGCATCAAAACTCTTAGGACACCACCTGTGGGTACACATCTACAATCTAAAACCAGCCCCACCACAGGATGGCTGGATGTCCCAAACCCTGGGGTCTATGTGGTTGCGGATTTCCTACACTTCTTCTCCTCACTCTTCCCTTCCTCCAAACTCTCCCTAGCCACTCGTCCATCACACCCGAGTTCAGGTGGCGCTTTTACCTGAGGGAAAACTGGACCCATGGGGAGACTGCATGGTCTAGCCTACTAGCTACCACCAATTGCCAGCCCGGAGGGTGCCAGGCCTCTATCAACTTTACCATCCCTGCCTTCCTTTCCATTCGGCGGGGGCATTCCAACTCTGCTATCTGCTTTCTCTATGACCAAACCCATCCTAACTGCTGAGCATACTGGGTCTGGACAAACGGGGGCTGCCCATATACCTCCTGCAAAATGCATAAGGCCCAACTAGATATTTATGGAAACCAGCGCTCCCAATATCGCTTCACCACTGATGGGAGTAGTGCTTGGTACCTCACCATCCCCCACCCTTGGGATCCACGATGGGCTACTGGAGTTGAGGCCAAACTTTACACATGGCCCTCTGATTCATATCCAATGGCCTACTTGCACATCTACCGGGCCTATGTTAGAAACATTCCCAGAAATCCTCAGGACCTCCAGAGCCAGTCATGGGCCATCCAGGCCCAGGAATAAGCAATCCGAAACCCCCTACTCCTTTCTCCCTCTCAGGATTCTGACCCATTTTCCTGGCTCAAACTTATTCAACAAGGCCTTACTCTGACCAAATTTCTGGCATGGGCAACCTGTCCCACTGCTTCATCTGTGCAGCTCTCAGGGCCAAACCCCTTATCACAGTACCCTTACCACACCCTTTCAACATAACCACTCCCACTCCTACTTCCTCAGCACATGCCACTCTACAGAATGTTCCCCTGTTTGTTGATCCTTAAAACCCAGTACTCCCATTCTGCTACTCATCTCCAAACCCCTCTTTATGCAATTTGACTAATTAATCCTCCCCTAATCATGCTCCTCTGGGAGGTTTCTTTTGGTGCAATGGCACTCTGTCGAAAACCCCAAAGTTCTCAGACAGCCTCCTATGCATCTCAATATCCCTGGTCCCTCAACTAACCATCTACATACAAGCTGAAGTGGTTATCCTCACTGACCCCCTCCAGTGACAGAAAAGGGCTGTGCTTCTTCCCTGGCATCTTTCCTAGTGGCCACCAGTCTGGGCACTGGGGCCCTAGCTCATCCATAGACGCTACCCGAGATTTATCCAAACAGCTCTGAACGGCCATGGAGGCCTCAGCAGAGTCCTTGGCATCCCTACAATGACATATTACCTCAGTGGTCCAGGTAGCCCTACAGAACCGACGAGCCCTGGACCTGCTCACTGCAGACAAGGGAGGAACCTGTGTATTCTTCAATGAAGAATGCTGCTATTATATCAATGAATCCGATATAGTCGAAACCAATATCTATGTCCTGGCAAAAATCCACAACTCCCTTCATGACCAGCATCACCTTGAAATAAACCCCTCTCAATGGTGGCTCTCCCCATTAATGACCTGGCTCCTTCCAATCCTAAGTCCCCTTATTTTCCTCTGCCTATTAGCACTAATCACCCCCAGTGTTCTTCACTTCTTTGAGGATCGCATACGTGAGGTTTCTAGGGTCACTGTCAACCAACTCCTCCTGCATCCTATACCCCCCTACCCACATCCGAAGTACCCTATAACGATGCCCCTTCACCAGCAGGAAGTAGCCAGATCTGAATCCCCGCCCCTAATGCACCAAAAAGGTCTGAATATTGGGTCAGCGGCTCCAAGAATGCAGGAGGAACAATAGAAATGACCACTGGGCTGCCAACTTCCAGCCCACCTCTTCCTTAACCCTTGACTCTACCGCCAAAAGGATGTATGCCAGGTCATGTCTCCATAAGTAACCCAATACCTATGCAGGAAACAGGAGCATCAGGACCCCCCCCCCCCCATATGCTTCAATCACCAAATACCTTACCATGTATGGATGTGAACCCATGCCCTGCCTTGGCCTGATAAAATACCCCGCCGACTCCCTCTCAGCGCAACTTCCTCGACTCCCCCTTCCCAAGTCACGGAACCTCGCCTGAGAGTGCCAACTTCCCCCTGGCACGACTTTCTGGCTTCCATTCTCCTGAGCCCCGAAACTTTGCCAGAAAGTGCCTTTAATAAATCTTGTCTTGCGCCTACCTTGCCTGGTGTTGTGTTTACCTTGCCTGTAAAACTTTACAGAAAGCACTCAAAAAGAGCAAAAGATCTTAAGGGGAAATGGTGAAATCAGGTGGTTAGGGACAGAGGCTTAAGCCCACAGACCCAGGACGGCCACCGCTGGTGCTAAGCCAGAGAGAGTGCAGTAAAGAAGCCAGATCTCGGTCCCTGAGCCGCTGGCATGCATGAGAGCGTCTGCATGGCAGTGTGCATGAGAGAGTCTGGTGTGGATGCCAGCCGGTGCTCTCTAGAACCACATCTATTAGCACTCTGTATGTGCTGCACAACCTGGGTCTGAGTCATGCTCCACACCCTCCCCTGAGAGAGGTTCCTGCTGGCACTAGTTGGTACTCTCTAGGAGTAGGAGAGTCTGAACACTAAGAGCCAGGGCCAGCCTGAAAATCTCAGTGTGCCATCTCTGGTTGCAACCTCTCTGGTGGTCTGGACCTGCCCAGACAGCCATGGCAGAGATAGCTGCTGGAAGCCACCTCTCTGGACTAGTTCTTCTCATGGTTTTGATAACACTGGGCACAAGTGGGAGCTCCTGCGACCCCTGAGACCATGATTGGGGATGTGCCCTGCTGGGAGCAGAGGGGGAATTTATGTGCTTTGGAGCATGCAGAGGGGAACAGACTGAGGCTTCTCTTTGAGATGGAGGTCTGAGTGCAGTTTGCTTTCCTCTAAACCTCCAAAGAACAACCAAAAGCCACCAAGGTGGGGGAAAAAAAAACCCTCCCCGCAAAAAAAGCCAGAAAAACTGGTTTCCTCAGAGCCCAGGCCCTTGATAGGGGGAAACAAACTCAATTCTCGCAATACTGCCTGAAAAACCACACGACAGGCCCTCCCTGAGAAGGCCAGCCCCACCCCCCCATATAAAACAAAAAAACCCAAGAGGACATCTTCATAGATACAACTTTTTTTTAAAATTCATTCCCACTATTCTCATTCATTTCAATTTTCAAAAAAAAAATTTTTTTAACTTATTTACCATCACAATGAGATGTTCGGTACAACAAATTCCATAATAACCTATTAACTTGAACTTTTTTGATACATGTACCTATTTTACTTTTGCTTTTCTATTTTTATTTTATATTTTATTTAATATTCATATAGAGATAAGCTTCAAGGCAAACCCCTTTCCCCAATCAATGCTACCCCTATAGGTAAACCAGTTTTAATCCCCCTTTATCTCAGGAAAGTTGAGTCCTTTAACAAAGATATAAAGACACATCCAGGAAGAATCAAAATAACCTTTGCCCACACTGAGAATTTATAACCACCCACCCATTTTTTTTTCTTCTGTCAGTGTTTCTGTGTATTTGTTTTTGTCCTGGTAGTGTATAAATCATACTGGGGTTCATTTTGGCTGGGTTCTTTTTTTCTTGTAATTTACTTTTGTCGGTCTTTTTGTTTGTCTGGGTTTGTTAGTATACTTTAAAATCTTACCTTTGGGGCCCATTCGGGTTGGGTCTTCTCTTTTCTTTTTTCCTTTTTCCTGTCTCTCTCTCTCTCTCTTTTATTTATTCCTTTCTTTTTGGTGGGGACTCCTGATTGCTCAGAAGTGTTCCAGAGTGCACCTTGCTGCACCATGGTTGATACATTCAACTACACATCTGTTCAGCCATCTCTCACCAAAATGACTAGGAAGAGGAATGCCCAACAGAGGAAAAATTCAGGACAGTGCCCTCTCCATCAGAGCTTTTGGATATGGACATAAACAATATGTCAGAAAGGGAATTCAGGCTAACAGTTATCGAGGCAATGGCTAGGTTGGAGAAAACCATGGATGACAAAATGGAACTGATAAGGGCAGAACTGAAAGCCACCAAGGATAATGTTAACAATGCTCTCAATGATTTCCAATCTAATCTGAATTCTCTACCAGCTAGGGTGACTGAGGCAGAAGACAGAATTAGTGATCTGGAGGACAAACTGATAGAGAAAAGTGATCAGGAGGAAGCCTGTAACAAACAGCGTAGAAGCCATGAAAACAGAATTAGGGAAATAAATGATGCTATGAAACATTCCAGTGTCAGAATTATTGGAATCCCCAAGGGAGACGAGAAAGACAGAAGACTAGAGGATATAGTTGAACAGATTATCCATGAAAAATTTCCCAATCTGGTGAATGGAACCAGCGTTCATGTCCTAGATGCAGAACGGTCTCCCCCCAGGATCATAGAATCTAGAAAGACCTTGAGACCCCTGATAGTGAAAATGAAGACTCATAATTATAGACAGGAGCTCTTGAAAACAGCAAGGGGGAAGAGATTCCTTACATACAGTGGACGGCCCATCAGAATAAAGTCAGAACTGTCCACAGAAACCTGGCAAGCCAGAAAGGGCCGGCAAGATGTAATCAGAGCACTAAAGGAGAAGGATATGCAGCCAAGAATACTTTATCCAGCAAGACTGACATTCAAAATGGATGGAGAGATAAAGAGCTTCCAAGACCGGCAAGGTAAAGAGTATGTGACCATCAAGCTGGCACTACAAGAAATATTAAGGGGGGTTCTATAACAGAGGAAAAAAAACCCAAAATATCATTGAACAGAAACTTATGGAGACAATCTATAGGAACAAAGACTTCACAGGTAACACGATGTCCATAAAAACGTATCTCAATAATCACTCTCAATGTGAATGGCCTAAATGCACCCATCAAATAGCACAGGGTTGCAGATTGGATAAAATGACAGGGCCCATCCATATGTTGTCTACAAGAGACCCATTTAGAACCCAAGTATACATCCAGACTGAAAGTGAAGTGTTGGAGAAGCATCTTTCATTGCAATGGGCCTCAAAAGAAGGCTGAGGTAGCCATTCTCATGACAGATAAATTAGATTTTAAACTAAAGACTGTAGTCAGAGATACAGGAGAACACTACATCATTCTTAAAGGGTCTATCCAGGGACACCTGGGTAGCTCAAGTGGGTTAAGCCTCTGCCTTTGGCTCAGGTCAGGGTCTCAGGGTCCTGAGATCAAGCCCTGCATCAGGCTCTCTGCTCAACAGGGAGCCTGCTTCCTCCTCTCTCTCTGCCTGCCTCTCTGCCTTCTTGTGATATTTTTCTATCAAATAAATAAAAGCTTTTAAAAAATATTTTAAAAAGGGTCTATCCACAAAGAAGATCTAACAATTGTAAATATTTATGCCCCCAATATGGGAGCAGCCAATTACATCAGAAAACTGTTAATCAATATAAAGAGTCATATTGATATGAATACATTAATAGCAGGAGATCTTAACATGCTACTCGCAGTAATAGACAGATCATCCAAGCAGAAAATCAATAAAGGAACAAGACCATTGAATGACACATTGGACCAGATGGACCTCATATATATACACAGCATATTCCACCCACAACAACATAATACTCATTGTTTTTGAGTGCTCATGAAACCTTCTCCAGAATAGACCACATACTGGGTCACAAATCAGGGCTCACCTGATATCAAAAGACTGAGATTATTCCCTGCATATTCTTAGATCACAATGCTCTGAAACTGGAGCTCAACCACAAGAAAAAGTTTGGAAGTAATTTAAACACTTGGAAGCTAAAGACCACCTTGCCTAAGAATGCTTGGATCAACCAGGAAATCAAAGAAGAACTTAAGCAATTCATGGAAACCAATGAGAATGAAGACACTTCGGTCCAAACCCTATGGATATGACAAAGGCAGTCCTAAGGGGGAAATACATAGCCATCCAAGCCTCCCTCAAAAAAGTGGGAAAATCCAGAATACACCAGCTGTCTTTACACCTTAAATAACTAAACAATCAACAATAAATTAAGCCAACTCCACACACAAGAAAGGAAATAATCAAGATTTGAGCAGAGATCAATGAGACAGAAACTAGAGATACAGTAGAACACATGAATGAAACTAGAAGCTGTTTTTTTTTTTTTTTTTGAAAGGATCAATAAGATCATTAAGCACTGGCCAAAAGAATCCAAAAGAAAAAAGAGAAGGTCAAAATTAATAAAATTATGAGTGAGAAGGGAGAGACCACAACTAACACCAAGGAAATAGAAACAACCATCAGAAATTATTATCAACAGTTATATGTCAGTAAGTTAAGCAATCTAGATGAAATGGATGCATTCCTGGAAAACTATAAAATTCCAAAAGTGAATCAGGAAGAAATTGAGAACCTGAATAGGTAAATATCCAGTAATGAGATGGAAGCATTGATCAAAACCTGCCCAAAAAATAAGAGGACAGGACCTGACGGATTCTCTGGGGAATTCTACCAAGCTTTCAAAGAAGAAATAATACCTATTCTCCTGAAAATGTTTCAAAAAATTGAAGCAGAAGGAGAACGTCCAGACTCTTTTTATGAAGACAGCATTACCCTGGTTCCCAAACCAGGCAAAGACCCCATCAAAAAGGAGAATTTCAGACCAATATCCCCGATGAATATGAACGCCAAGTTTCTCAATAAGATCCTAGCTAATAGGAATCAACAGTACCTTAAAAAGCCTATCCACCATGACCAGGTGGGATTTATCCCTGGGTTGCAAGGGTGGTTCAACATATGCAAATCAATCAATGTGATAGAACAAATCAATAAAAGAAGAGAGAAGAACCACATGCTCCTCTCAGTTGATGCAGAAAAAAAACATTTGACGAAATCCAGCATCCGTTTCTGATGAAAATGCTTCAAAGTATAGGGATAGAGGGAACATTCCTCAACTTCATCAGCTCTATCTATGAAAAACCCTCAGCGAACATCATCCTAAATGGGAAAAGCTGACAGCTTTCCCTCTGAAAACAGGAAAACGACAAGGATGTCCACTCTCACCACTCTTGTTCAACATAGTACTAGAAGTCCTAGCAACAGAATCAGACAACAAAGAGAAATAAAAGGTGTCCAAATTGGCAATGAAGAAGTCAACCTCTCTCGCTTCACAGATGACATGATACTTTATATGCAAAACCCAAAATACTCTCCTTCCCCAAAACTACTAGAACTCATTCAGCTATTCAGTAACGTGGCAGGATACAAAGTCAATGTACAGAAATCAGTGGCTTTCTCATACACTAACAATGAAAATACAGAAAGGCAAATTAGACAATCGATTCCATATACTATAGCACCTAGAACCATAAGATACCTGGGAATAAACCTAACCAAAGAGGTAAAGGATCTGTACTCGAGGAACTACAGAACACTCATGAAAGAAATTGTAGAAAACCCAAAAAGTTGGAAGACCATTCCATATTCATGGATTGGAAAAATAAACATTGTTAAAATGTCCATACTGCCTAGAGCAATCTATACTTTCAATGCCATTCTGGTCAAAATTCCACCAGCATTTTTCAAAGAGCTGGAGAACACAATCCTAAAATTTGTATGGAGTCAGAAGAGAACCGAATCGCTAAAGAAATGTTGAAAAAGAAAAACAAAGCTGGGGGCATCACGTTGCCTGATTTCAAACTTTACTAAAAAGCTGTGATCACCTAGACAGCACGGTCCTGGCATAAAAACAGACACATAGACCAGTGGAACAGAGGAGAGAGCCCAGATATGGATCCTCAACTCTACGGTCAAATAATCTTCAACAAAACAGGAAAAAAATATACAGTGGAAAAAAGTGTCTTCAATAAATGGTGCTGGGAAAACTGGACAGCTATATGTAGAAGAATGAAACTCGACCATTCTCTTACACTGTACACAAAGATAAACTCAACATGGATAAAAGGCCTCAACGTGAGACAGGAATCCATCAGAATCCTAGAGGAGAACATAGGCAGTAACCTCTTCAATATCAGCCACAGCAACTTCTTTCAAGATATCTCTCCAAAGGCAAAGGAAACAAAAGTGAAAATGAACTTTTGGGACTTCATCAAGATCAAAAGCTTTTGCACAGCAAAGGAAACAGTCAACAAAACAAAGAGGCAACCCACGGAATGGGAGAAGATATTTGCAAATGACAGTACAGACGAAAGGTTGATATCCAGGATCTATAAAGAACTCCTCAAACTCAACACATACAAAACAGATAATCATATAAAAAAAAAGAGGGTAGAAGACATGAACAGACACTTTTCCAATGAAGATATACAAATGGATAACAGACCAATGAAAAAATGTTCATCATCACTATCCATCAGGGAGATACAAATCAAAACCACATTGAAATACCACCTCACACCAGTTAGAGTGGTCAAAATTAACAAGACAGTAAACAACGTGTGTTGGAGGGGATGTGAGAAAAGGGGAACCCTCGTACGCTGTTGGTGGGAATGCAAGTAGGTTCAGCCACTTTGGAACACCGTGTGGAGATTCCTTAAGAAATTAAAAATAGAAAAAAAAAATAAAATAAAAATAGAGCTTCCCTATGACCCTTCAATTGCACTCCTGGGTATTTACCCAAAGATACAGATGTAGTGAAAAGAAGGTCTATCTGTATCCCAATGTTCATAGCAGCAATGGCCACAGTCGCCAAACTGTGGAAAGAACTGAGTTGCCCTTCTTCCAACAAATGGGTAAGGAAGATGTGGTCCATATACACTATGGAGTATTATGCCTCCATCAGAAAGGATGAATACTCAACTTTTGTAGCAACATGGACAGGACTGGAAGAGATTATGCTGAGTGAAATAAGTCAAGCAGAGAGAGTCAATTATCATATGGTTTCACTTATTTGTGGAGCATAACAAATAACATGGAGGCCATGGGGAGATGGAGAGGAGAAGGGAGTTGGGGGAAATTGGTGGGGGAGATGAACCATGAGAGATTGTAAACTCTGATAAACAATCTGAAGGTTTTGGAGGGGTTGAGGGTAGGAGGTTGGGTGAGCCTGGTGGTGGGTATTATGGAGGGCATGTATTGCATGGAGCACTGGGTGTGATACAGAAACAATGAATTCTGGAACACTAAGAAAATTTTAAAAAATAAATAAAAATTGAAAAAAAAAGAAGAAAAAATCCACCATATAGAGAGATATTCTGCAAAACAAATATTTAGATTCCTAAAAATTGACTGTGCTTTAAAATAGAAAAAGAGGCTGTGGCATTAGGTTAAAAAAAATCTAAAGGACCCTGACAAGCATGTGTAATCTGTGATCTTTGATTAGACCCTAAATCAAAAATAGAAATAAATAAAATTATACATTATATATATATATATATATATATATATATACATATATATATATATATGTATATATATATATATATATATATATATTTTAATTTCTGAAAACCTCTACCCAGAGAAGAGAACATCTGAATAAGTATTAGATAGTAAAACCAAGGAAATGATTAGGTTAATGAGTTGAATTCATTTGTTGATATATTGAGTCTTCACTAACAGAAATAACATTTTATGCATGGCTATGGTAGAGACCACTAATGGCCCCTGTGTGCTGGATATATATACATATATATTTATGTAGTTGGGGAAATTAGAATATAAAATGCATATTGGATAATAAAATAATGTTACATTTCTTGAGTATTGCAGTTGTATTGGGGTTTTTTATGAGAGTATAGAAAACATATGCTGGACGATTTAGGATTAAAGTGTTTAATGTCTGCAACTTATTTATAATGGTTTAGAAAAATAATAATAATAATAGTGGTAGTAGTAATTTTTATGTATGGTAAATTACTAACAATTCATGAATCTAGCTGAATCTAGGTGAAGAGTATATTAATTGTTCTTTGTACTGTTCTTAAAATATTTCTGTAGATTTGAAATTGTGAAAAGTAAAATGTTGAGGGAAAACTATAATAGAAAATACACATGGATATCTTCTAAATTTTAAGGTAGAAAAACATTTTTAAATGATGATGTTCACAGTGTTAGGGCAGAGCTGAAAGCTACCAGCGATGAGGTTCACAATGCTCTCAATAATGAGTTGCAATCTAATCTAAATTCTCTCAAAGCTAGGGTAACTGAGACAGAAGATAGAATTACTGATCTGGAGGACAAACAGATGGAGAGAAAGGATCAGGAGGAAGCCTGGAACAAACAGCTTAGAAGCCATGAAAACAGAATCATGGAAATAAATGATGCCATGAAACATTCCAACGTCAGAATTATTGGAATCCCTGAAGGGGAGGAGAAAGAAAGAAATCTAGAAGATATAATGGAACAAGTTCCTCATGAAAATTTTCCCAATCTCGCGAATGGAACCAGGGTTCATGTACTAGAGGCTGAACGGTCTCCACCCAAGATTATACATTCCAAAAAAACATCAAGGCACCTGATAGTCAAATTGAGGAATGATAATTATAGATATAATCTCTTGAAAGCCGCTAGGACAAAGAGGCTCCTTACTTACAGAGGAAAGCCCATCAGAATAACGTCAGACCTGTCCACAGAGACCTGGCAAACCAGAAAGGGCTGGCAAGATATATTCAGGACGCTAAATGAGAAGAACATGCAGCCAAGAATACTTTATCCAGCAAGACTGACATTCAAAATGGATGGAGAGATAAAGAGCTTCCAAGACCGGCAAGGTAAAGAGTATGTGACCATCAAGCTGGCACTACAAGAAATATTAAGGGAGGTTCTATAACAGAGGAAAAAAACCCAAAATATCATTGAACAGAAACTTATGGAGACAATCTATAGGAACAAAGACTTCACAGGTAACACGATGTCCATAAAAACGTATCTCAATAATCACTCTCAATGTGAATGGCCTAAATGCACCCATCAAATAGCACAGGGTTGCAGATTGGATAAAATGACAGGGCCCATCCATATTTTGTCTACAAGAGACCCATTTAGAACCCAAGTATACATCCAGACTGAAAGTGAAGTGTTGGAGAAGCATCTTTCATTGCAATGGGCCTCAAAAGAAGGCTGAGGTAGCCATTCTCATGACAGATAAATTAGATTTTAAATTAAAGACTGTAGTCAGAGATACAGAAGGACACTACATCATTCTTAAAGGGTCTATCCACCAAGATCTAACAATTGTAAATATTTATGCCCCCAATATGGGAGCAGCCAATTACATCAGAAAACTGTTAAACAAGATAAAAGTCATATTGATATGAATACATTAATAGTAGGAGATCTTAACATGCCACTCTCAGTAATAAACGCATCATCCAAGCAGAAAATCATTAAAGAAACAAGACTATTAAATGACAGATTGTACCAGATGGACCTCGTAGATATATACAGCATATTCCCCCGAAAACATCAGAATACTCATTGTCTCGAGTGCTCATGGAATCTTCTCCAGAATACACCACATACCAGGTCAGGAATCAGGGCTCAACTGATACCAAAAGATCGAGATTATTCCCTGCATATTCTCAGATCACAATGCTTTGAAACTGGATCTCAACCACAAGAAAATTTTGGAAGTAATTCAAACACCTGGAAGCTAAAGACCACCTTGCTTAAGAATGCTTGGATCAATCAGGAAATCAAAGAAGAATTTAAACAATTCAAGGAAACCAATGAGAATGAAGATACTTCAGTCCAAAACCTATGGGATACAGAAAAGGCAGTCCTAAGGGGGAAATACATAGCCATCCAAGCCTCCCTCAAAAAAATGGAAAAATCTAGAATACACCAGCTGTCTTTACACCTTAAAGAACTGGAGAATCAACAACAAATTAAGCCAACTCCACATGAGAAGGGAAACAATCAAGATTTGAGCAGAGATCAATGAGATAGAAACTAAAGATACAGTAGAACACATGAATGATACTAGAAGCTGGTTTTTTGAAAGAATCAATAAGATTGATAAACCATTGGTCAAACTAATCCAATAGAAAAAAGAGAAGGCCCAAATTAATAAAATTATGAGTGAGAAGGGAGAGATCACAACTAACACCAAGGAAAAAGAAACAATCATCAGAAATTATTATCAATAGTTATATGCCAATAAGTTAAGCCACCTAGATGAAATGGATGCATTCCTGGAACACTATAAACTTCCAAAAGTGAATCAAGAAGAAATTGAGAACCCAAATAGACCAATATCTAGTAATGAGATTGATGCACTGATCAAAAACCTCCCGAGTAACAAGAGTCCAGGACCTGATGGATTCCCTGGGGAATTCTACCAAACATTCAAAGAAGAAATAATACCTATTCTCCTGAAATTGTTTCAAAAACTTGAAGCAGAAGGAAACCTTCCAGACGCTTTTTATTAATACAGCATTACCCTGATCCCCAAACCAGGCAAAGACCCCACGAAAGAGGAGAATTTCAGACCAATATCCCTGAAGAATATGGATGCCAAGAATCTCAGCATGATCCTAGTTAATAGGAATCAACAGTACCTTACTATCCACCATGACCAGGTTGGATTTATACCTGGGTTGCAAGGGTGGTTCAACATTCACAAATCAATCAATGTGAGAGAACAAATCAGTAAGAGAAGAGAGAAGAAGCACATGCTCTTCTCAGTTGGTGCAGAAAAAGCATTTGACAAAATCCAGCATCCGTTCCTGATTAAAATGCTTCAAAGTATAGGGATGGGGGGAACATTCTTCAGCTTTATCAAATCTATCTCTGAAAAACCCTCAGCGATTATCATCCTCAATGGGAAAAAGCTGTCAGCCCTCCCTTTGAGATCAGGAACACGACAAGGATGTCACTTTCACCACTCTTGTTCAGCATAGTATTAGAAGTCCTAGGAACAGCAATCAGACAACAAAGAGAAATAAAAGGTATTCAAATTGGCAATGAAGAAGTCAAACTCTCTTTCTTCAAAGATGACATGATACTTCATATGGAAAATCCAAATGACTCCCCCCCACCCAAACTACTAGAACTCATTCAGCTATTCAGTAATGTGGCAGGATACAAAATGGATGTACAGAATTCTGTTGCTTTCTCATACACTAACAATGAAAATACAGAAAGGGAAATTAGAGAATTGATTCTGTTTACTATAGCACCTAGAACCATAAGATACCTGGGAATAAACCTAACGAAAGAGGTAAAGGATCTGTACTCGAGGAACTACAGAACACTCATGAATGACGTTGAAGAAGACACAAAAAGATGGAATACCATTCCATGCTTATGGATTGGAAGAATAAACATTGTTAAAATGTCTATACTGCCTAGAGCAATCTATATTTTCAATGCCATTTCAATAAAAATTCCACCAGTATTTTTCAAAGAGCTGGAGGAAATAATTCTAAAATTTGTATGGAATAGAAGAGAACCGAATTGTTAAGGAAATGTTAAAAAACAAAAATAAAACTGGTGGCATCACATTACCTGACTTCAAGCTTTACTACAAAGCTGTGATCACCAAGACAACATGGTACTGGCATAAAAACAGACACATAGACCAGGGAACAGAGAAGAGAGCCCAGATATGGACCCTCAACTCTATGGTCAAATAATCTTCGACAAAACAGGAAAAAAATATACAGTGGAAAAAAGTGTCTTCAATAAATGGTGCTGGGAAAACTGGACAGCTATATGTAGAAGAATGAAACTTGACCATTCTCTTACACCATACACAAAGATAAACTCGAAATGGATAAAAGACCTCAACGTGAGACAGGAATCCATCAGAATTCTAGAGGAGAACATAGGCAGTAACCTCTTTGATATCAGCCACAGCAACTTCTTTCAAGATATGTCTCCAAAGGCAAAGGAAACAAAAGCGAAAATGAACATTGGAACTTCATCAAGATCAAAAGCTTTTGCACAGCAAAGGAAACAGTCAACAAAACAAAGAGGCAACCCACGGAATGGGAGAAGGTATTTGCAAATGACAGTACAGACAAAAGATTGATACACAGGATCTATAAAGAACTCCTCAATCTCAACACACACAAAACAGATAATCATTTCAAAAAATGGGCAGAGGATATGAACAGACACTTCTCCAATGAAGACATACAAATGGCTATCAGACACATGAAAAAATGTTCATCATCACTAGCCATCAGGGAGATTCAAGTTAAAACCCCTTTGAGATACCACCTTACACCAGTTAGAGTGGCCAAAATTAGCAAGACAGGAAACAACATGTGTTGGAGGGGATGTAGAGAAAGGAGAACCCTCTTCCATTGTTGGTGGGAATGCAACTTGGTGCAGCCACCTTGGAGAACAGTGTGGAGATTCCTTAAGAAATTAAAAATAGAGCTTCCCTATGACCCTGCAATTGCACTACTGGGTATTTACCGCAAAGATACAGATGTAGTGAAAAGAAGGGCCATCTGTACCCCAATGTTTATAGCAGCAATGGCCACGGTCGCCAAACTGTGGAAAAAACGAAGATGCCCTTCAACGGATGAATGGATAAGGAAGATGTGGTCCATATACACTATGGAGTATTATGCCTCCATCAGAAAGGATGAATACCCAACTTTTGTAGCAACATGGATGGGACTGGAAGAGATTATGCTGAGTGAAATAAGCCAAGCAGAGAGAGTCAATTATCACATGGTTACACTTATTTGTGGAGCATAACAAATAGCATGGAGGACAAGGGGAGATGGAGAGGAGAAGGGAGTTGAGGGAATTTGGAAGGGGAGGTAAACCATGAGAGACCATGGATTCTGAAAAATAATCTGAGGGTTTTGAAGGGGCAGGGGTGGGAGGTTGGGGGAGTCAGGTGGTGGGTATTAAGGAGGGCATGTATTGCATGGAGTACTAGGTGTGGTGCAAAAACCATGAATACTGTTATGCTGAAAAGAAATTAAAAAAAAAATCCACCAGCATTTTTCAAAGAGCTGGAGAACACATTCCTAAAATTTGCATTGAATCAGAAGAGAACGGAATTGCTAAGGAAATGTTGAAAAAGAGTAACAAAGCTGGGGCATCACGTTGCCTGATTTCAAGCTTTGCTACAAAGCTGTGATCACCAAGACAACATGGTACTGTTATAAAAACAGACACATAGACCTGTGGAACAGAGTAGAGAGCCCAGATATAGACCCTCAACTCTATGGTCAAATAATCTGCGACAAAATAGGAAAAAATATACAGTGGCAAAAAGACAGTCTCTTCAATCAATGGTGCTGGGAAAATTGGACAACTATGTGTAGAAGAATGAAACTCGGCCATTCTCTTACACCATACACAAAGATAAACTCGAAATGGATAAAAACCTCAACGTGGGGCAGGAATCCATCAGAATCCTAGAGGAGAACATAGGCCGTAACCTCTTCGATATCAGCCACAACAACTTCTCTCAAGACTTGTCTCCAAAGGCAAAGGAAACAAAAGTGAAAATGAACTTTTGGGACTTTATCAAGATCAAAAGCTTCTGAACATTAAAGGAAAAAGTCAACAAAACAAAGAGTCCACCCACGGAATGGGAGAAGATATTCACAAATGATAGTACAGACAAAAGGCTGATATCCACGATCCATAAAGAACTCCTTAAACTGAACACACACAAAGAAGATAATAGTGTCAAAAAATGGGCAGAAGACATGAACAGACACTTCTCCAATGAAGACATACAAATGGCTAACAGACCAATGAAAAAATGTTCATCATCACTAGCCATCATGCAAATTCAAATCAAAAGCACATTGAGATACCACCTTACACCAGTTAGAATGGCCAAAATTAGCAAGACGGTAAACAACGTGTGTCAGAGAGGATGTGGAGAAAGGGGAACCCTCTTACACTGTTGGTGGGAATGCAAGTTCGTTCAGCCACTTTGGAAAACAGTGTGGAGATTCCTTAAGAAATTAAAAATAGAGCTTCCCTATGATCTTGCAATTGCACTCCTGGGTATTTTCCCCAAAGATACAGATGTAGTGAAAAAAGGGCCATCTGTACCCCAAAGTTCATAGCAGCAATGGCCACAGTTGCCAAACTGTGGAATGAACAGAGATGCCCTTCAACGGATGAATGGATAAGGAAGATGTGGTCCATATACACTATGGAGTATTATGCCTCCATCAGAAAGGATGAATACCCAACTTTTGTAGCAACTGGACAGGACTGGAAGAGATTATGCTGAGTGAAATAAGTCAAGCAGAGAGAGTCAATTATCACATGGTTTCACTTATCTGTGGAGCATAAGGAATAACAGGGTGGACATGGGGAGATGGAGAGGAGAAGGGAGTTGGGGGAAATGGTAGGGGAATATGAACCATGAGAGACTGTGGACTCTTTAAAACAATCTGAGGGTTTTGAAGGGTTGTGGGTTGGGAGGTTGGGTGAGCCTGGGGGTGGGTATTATGGAATGCAGGTATTTCATGTAGCAATGGGTGTGGTGCATAAACAATGAAATCTGTTACACTGAAAAGAAATTAAATAAATAAATGAATTCTTTTAAAAATAAAAGTTTTAAAAGGCAAAAAAAAAAGATTAAAAAAATTTTTTTAAATTTATTTATTTGTCAGAGAGAGTGAGCACAGGCAGACAGAGTGGCAGGCAGAGGCAGAGGGAGAAGCAGGCTCCCCGCTGAGCAAGGAGCCTGATGTGGGACTTGATCCCAGGATGCTGGGATCATGACCTGAGCCGAAGGCAGCTGCTTAACCAACTGAGCCACCCAGGCATCCCAAGATTAAAAATTTTTAAGTTGAAAAAATAAAATAAAATGAACTTTCTGCTCTGTGGTCCACTGGTGGCCTTGCTCCCTCTTACCTTACCCCACAGTGCCCTCCTCTCCCACTTCAGCAATGCTGTGCCCTACCTGGAATACTATATCCTAAGCTAGGAAGAGTCTCTTCCTTCTAAAATTCTGAGACTGGTTGTGAGGGTGGATTTTTTTTAATTTTATTTTTTTTGCATTTTATACTTCATTTATTTTAAACATTGTCATTAAGTGATTCCATGCTTTTAAAAAAGAATGAAATTTACCCTTCTTATTTTTGAAAATTTTCTTCTTTAATTCATGATTCAAAGTTGGCATATATGTTTTTGAAAATTTTTTCTTCCATGATTATATTTAAATGTCTCTTGTTGGGTACCTGGGTAGCTCAATTCGTTAAGTGTCTGCCTTTGGGCCAGGTCATGATTCCCTGTCCTGGGACTGAATCCTGCATCCAGCTCCCTGGTGCATGGGGCTCCTGCTTCTCCCTCTCCCTTCCTCCTTCCTGCCACTCCTTCCATTCTTGCTGCCTTCATGCATGCTTGCTCTCTCTCTCTGTCACATAAATAAATACAATCTTTAAAAAATGATAAATTCCTCTTGGTTACTCAAAGCTCAATATGTCTAGCTTGTTTGTGAAAGGACCTACCAAACTGGAGGAAAAGGACTCTCAGAATTAGGATTTAATCTTTAAACAGATGAAAACACTTATACTAACTTAAAAAAAAAAAAAACTGCCAACTTAAAAATCCTTGGGATCACCTGATCATCCTTTTAATTTTATTTAATTTGATTTTCTACTAAGTTGATTAATAATTTGTGATGACTGCAATCTATCATCTGTACATTTAATATGGAGTTTTCCCCCAAGTTTTATTGAAAAATAATTCACACACATCACTATATAAGTTTAACATAAAGCATAATGGTTTGTATTTTTTTAATAGCTTTTCTTCTACTACTAATATCCCTTCATTTTTTCCCTTGGGATATTTGATAGCAACATGAAGAAACTACCTTCACATGGGGAAATCATCTTTCAGATACTTAAAATTATTTTCCTCATGAGTATTAGATTGTGACTATATGTATGTGTGTATTTTATTCACTCACTCTTGCCTCCAGATTATGATATAAAGAACTTTCCTTCTGGTCAAGGCAAAATAAATTAGGTAAAGTGTGGGTGGGAAAGTGGAAGACTACTACATGCCCACCACCACAACCAATGCCAAGATCTAATGCCATAGGCTAGCTACACCATGAAGGATGTAGATCTAAAAGAGCAGAGTGCTGGTAGGGACTAGTTGTTACCTTAGTCAGAGTATTCTTGCCCTCAAAATTGGGGCCTCAACATTGGGGCATGCTCTTTGAAAGTGACTCATTTATTACTTTTTCATCATTTTGTCTCTAACTATCTTATTATGAAATTCTAAGTCTCAAAACTGAGTTAATGTTAGCCCATTGGTATTTTAGTGTGGATTGTACCACACAATTCAGCACTGAATTATTTTTACCTTACAGTGGTTACCATGGATCCCTCTATACTAGAGTTAACTTCTCATCATTTTGGTTTCAAGCTTCTTATAGGTAAAGATTTCTATTTCTCCTCCACACTATGAATGAATATTAGGTGCTCATCAAATGCATAGATAAGTACATAGTCTTGTTTTTTATCAACTCACATAAATAGCATCATTATAATATCTGATGTGTCTTGGTTTAAAACCATTATGGAATAATGTCAGCAGGTCAAGGGTTTCCCAACTAAGTTAAGAAATTAAGCTCAGTTGTCAAAAATGTGGGCTTTAGCACATGATGTTGATGCAAAAAACACACAATGCGCCATCTATTGCTCTCTTCACATATTTGTAGCTTTATGAAAGTTATCAGTGTGTTACGGTTGAGTTCCCAATGCCTCTGCTCTGAATGGCATGTGGGAAAGATGGTATAGGAGACAAATTGTTCCATTTCTTACAACAGCTGCAGACTTCCTGTTAGGCAAGTAAGCTGGAAAACCAGCTATCAATGACCCAAAACCAAATCCATTAACTTGGAGATATGTGTATCCCAAGCCTTCTGATCTCTTTTGTTCATATGTTTTTCTAACACCCTCATCAGTTGGTTTCCCTAGATTCAAGCTGCTCAAAGTGTGATCTATGGATCAGTAGCTTTGACTTTCTCCAGGAGGTTGTTGGAAATGCATGATATCAGATTCACTAAAGCCCAGACCTACAGAGTCAGAATCTGCATTTTAATAAGATCCCAAGGTGAAATAGAAATACATGTAGTTTCAGAAGCACTGTTCTAAGATATCTAAAATAAAGAATCCATTCTCATCTTGTGCAGTTTTTGCTGTCTAGGTATTTTTTTGTTCCAGTTTTTGGAAAAGGTGGAATGAAGGTAGGTGGTGGTGGTGGGGAATGATGGAATTTCTAGTCACTTGAGTTTTTGGCTCTAATTTTAGCTAAGTCAATCATGGTTCTTGGTGTGCAGTTTGCTGTACAATATTTGAGAAAAGTTAAAAGGGTTTGTCCTGTATTTTAACCAATACCAATGATGTAGAACAAAGGTAAACATAAAGTCAAGATGACAAAGGATCCCAATATCCAATAAATTCAAAAGTCCTTTGTCATAGTAAATCACATGGGAGATCCTCTCCTTTTCTATTAAGTCAGCAAACATTTATTGAGAATTTATTAACTTCTTGGTCTGTAAGAATGAATAAAATGCCAGGCAGTCTTGAAAGCTTGATGATACAATTGAAACTCAAATAATTTGACAAAGGGCTAGAGTTAACTCATTTCATAGGGGAAATTCCAACAAGGAAGTATATTAATTAGTTCCTACATTCCCAAATCCTACATACTCTTTCCTGCACTTTTCAAACCTGTTTCTTCAGCTATTCCTTGGATTCTGTGATCACCTCCTCCATGTCTTTATTATAAATTCTCCTATGATTGACTTGGGTAGAGTTGGTTTCTGTTGTCTACATTTAAAAATCCTGACATGAAAATGTTCCTAGAGCTGTTGTGAGGATCAAATGAGATGATGTAAATAAGGCATTTAGCAGGGTTTAGGCCCATAAGAAACTCTCAATACATTCAGTTATTATTATTACTGTGATCTGAACTTTGAAGGGATGAATAGAGAGAAAAGTAAAGAAGAATGGCATTAAATAAATTCTTGTTCTCTCTCCCAGGGACACTAGAAGATTTGGAACTGAGACTGAATCTGGATCCAACTGTGCATCAGTCCTCTTTTTTTTTTAATTTTTTAAATTTATTTGCAGCGTAACAGTATTCATTGTTTTTGCACCACACCCAGTGCTCCATGCAATCTGTGCCCTCTCCAATACCCACCACCTGGTTCCCCCAACCTCCCACCCCCCACCCCTTCAAAACCCTCAGATTGTTTTTCAGAGTCCATAGTCTTCATGGTTCACCTCCCCTTCCGATTTCCCTCAACTCCCTTCTCCTCTCTAACTCCTCTTGTCCTCCATGCTTTTTGTTATGACTTTTATGACACTTGACAGACACAGAGTGTCAGTCCAGTAACTCATAGATTTTATATTTACTTTTATGTGATTCTATAATGAATTTACTCTCTACAAAAGGAGAACTAGTTCCTGCCCAGAAACTCACACACCCTATAGCACAGTTCCTCCAGAGTATTAAAGTAGATATTAAAGTAAACAGCAGGAACACAGGAAACAAGGTCATTGATGATAGTGATCCTGATAATTATGCTCTTCTTATTTCCTGTCTAATGATTTTACACTTTCTGGTGGATTCATTTGTTGAAAATTATAGTCCTCAAACATCTGATATACACTCAATGCATATGGGAATTTTGTATACGATAAAGATGGCTTCTCAAAATCTGTGAGGAAAAGTATTACATGATAAATGTTAATTGAGTGGCCATCTGAGGACAAAAGCATTATATCTATGCTCCACCCACACCTTCACATAAATTCCACATAAATCCAATATTAAAATGTAAGAAACAAATTTATTAAATAACTAGAGGAAAACATGGAAGATTCACTTTTATGTCTTTCACGTGGAAAAGTCTATCTAACTGTGACTTAAAATCAATAGAGACAAAAAGGTTGATAAATTGACAACATAAAAGTTTAGAGAGTTGTATAGGATAACACACACACACACACACACACACACACACCATAGAAAATCCAAAAGACAAACTGAGAAGAAATATTTTTCAAATCATATCACAGATGTAAGGTTAATCTTTTATTAAAAAGAAGAAAAGAAATGAAAAAAAAAAAGAAAAGGAAACCTAACAGAAAAACAAGAAACAATTGCAAAAAAAAAAATGATTTTTATATATAGTCCACTTAGGAAAAAACTTGGCAAAACTATTGATATTTTTTGGCAAGAATGTGATGGGGAAATAGGTACTTTCAGACATTTCTGCTGAAAGAATAAGCTAGTAGAATCCTTATGAAGGCCAGTTTCTCAATAAATGTTAAAGTTATAAATGCTTATATTCCTCCACCAAGAGATTACACTTTTAGAAATTTGTCATATAAATATATTCACATATATATGAAATAATTTGTAATGGCAAAGATTAAAAGGAACTGAAATTTCTATTAATAGGCAACTTAAACTGTGGCACCTTCATACAATAGAATTCATTCAGTGGTTAAAGAGAAAAAGGAAATGAGACAGCTTTTTATGTACTAAAATGGAAGTTTCTGTCAGACTAAGAAAAAAGCAAAGTAAGGAACAGTGGATATAGTGTGTCACCATTTGTGGTTAAAAAGGGGTGGAGAATGCATTTTGAGGTGTATAAATATCTTTACCAGCATATGCACCCAAAAGTTGTGGGAGCTTAAACATGCACACCTACACACAAATTACTATAGTAACAAGGAGGAGGGTGGGAACTGGAGATGAAGAAGGAAGACCTTTCACTGTTCTATCTTCTCTCTTTCTCTCTCTCTTTCTTTCTCTCTATCTCTCTCTCTCTTTTTGAAATACTTAAATATATTGCTTGGCCAAAAATAACAATAATTAAAACAACATCAAATAAATAAGAAAAATAAAATAAAGGTCCAGTCTTTTAAGGAAAACTCTCAAAATCAAGTCCTTGCATGTGCTAAAATTCTAATGAGAATATTTATGTGACAAAAATTTGTAGAGCCTGTACATTTATAAAGAATTATCTATCCTTTACTCTTCGATCCCCTTGAACTGTATTATTTCTTCGTTAATTCTTAAAACAAC
Organism: Lutra lutra; assembly: GCF_902655055.1. Classification (NCBI taxonomy): domain Eukaryota; kingdom Metazoa; phylum Chordata; class Mammalia; order Carnivora; family Mustelidae; genus Lutra; species Lutra lutra. Next base: position 42,737,446 of record NC_062279.1, on the reverse strand, counting down.
TTACAAAGTTGGTTTTGTTGTCTCCATTTAGTAGTAGCTGAGAATATTGAGCCTCCAAGGTTTACAAATCCCCAAGTCTCACATACGCTAACACAGAGACTGGAGCATAAACCTCAGTCTCCTTGCTCCAGGTTGACTTTATTCTACCATGTCATGCTGTCTTAGGGCACTTGGTCTTGACTCCTGCTTAAAGGCTACATTATATATTTCCACTGTCCTGTGGAATGCAGTCCATCCTGAGTCTCTTGAGTGATGATACAGATTCATGTGCTGATCCTACTGCAAATCAAGGCTCCTGGAGTCTCCTTCCTGCATAGGAACATAAACTATCATGTGACATGTTAAGCACCTGATTGAAAGAACCAAATGCCTAGCAAAGATCAGCTGTATTGTTTAACTAATTGAGCCAATTGTGGCACATTTGGATAGCTTCCTAATTCTTGACAAGGAGCCAAGTCATAACATGAAAGATGAATGGGGTGGAATAGAAAAGAAAAGGGGAATAATAAAGGATAGTGAGAAATTCAGCAAAGAGTCCTAGAAGACTCACAAAGAGTCCTAGAAGACTCACAAAGTATTGGTTCCTATAGGATTTTGGAGATAGCACAATTCCCTTATTTTACAGATTATAACAGGAAACTTTCATAAGTCCATATACCAGGTACTATTTTAAGTGCTTCGCATTAATTCATCTGATTCTAATATCAACCTAATGAAGTAGATACTATTATGCGTCTCTTTTTTTACATGTAGATAAACTGAGGCACAGAGAGTTTAAGAAAGTCAATAACATCACACTGGAAGTAAATTGGTAGAGTAAGCTGCTAGTATCCAGACAGGCTTTCCTGAATCCATATTCTTAACCACTAAACTTTGAGGTAAAGCGATTTGTCCAACTCAACTAGTGAACCAAATGGGTGAGTGAACCAAATGGGCTAGAGCCCAGGTTTTCTGAGTTGAAGTCCAGAAGCATTCGGTGTATACCCACAGGCACTGTTTGGAGAGGGTAACTGTGATGGAGTTACAAGCATATGTCCAAAAAGAGGGAGAGGGAAGGATAGAGGGAGGAAGGGAGAGAGAGAGAAAAGAAAAAGGAAGGAAGAAAGAGCAGGCCTTTCTCCTTGTCTTCAGGGAGTATAGTCCAGCTGCCCAATTGGGTTCTTTCTATTCATCTACAGACCAAAAGCTCTCATGGTCTGCTGTGGGATGTTTTAAACAGATCTCAGAAGAGTGATGCCATTTTGTCATTTTGGCCAAAATTTTAACCAGGGGGCTATATCACCCTAGCTACATCCTCTTTCCAGCTCTGGTCTTCTCTCTCGTTAATTAAGAGGAAATTTCCCTGCTTGACAAAACTATGCTTCTTAGTTTTTAGAAGAATAAATATTTGCAAGTACAATTTGCTGAACTTTCTATATACATTATCTCATTTGACAATTATTAATCCCACTTTAAAGATGAGAAAATTGTCTCTGGTAGATAAGTAATTTGCTCAGTCATATAGCCGGTATGTAGAAAGACAAAGATTTCATCCAAGACTGATTCTTTCTTAGTCTGTTCGGGCTGGCAAAACTGAGAGACTTCTAAACAGACTGAATGTTTTATGAAAAAAAAAAAAACAAACAAACAAAGAAACAAAAACAGAAATTTATTTCTCAGTCTGTAAGCTGGAAAGTCTGAGAACAAGGTACTAGAAGATTTGTTGGTGTTTTCTGAGAGGACACTTCTTGGTTTGTAGACAGCTGTCTTCTTTTTTTTTTAAGTTTTTTAAAACTTATTTGAGAGAGACAGATCACAAGCAGCGGGGGAGGAGTAGAGAGAGACAGAGAAGCAGACTCCCCACTGGTCAGGGATCCTGATGTGAGATTGATCCCAGGACACCGGGATCATGACCTGAGACAAAGACAGTAACTTAACTGACTGAGCCCCCAGACACCCACAGCTATCTTCTCAGTGTCCTCACATGGCAGTAAAGTGTCAGGGGGCTTTGTGATGTTTCTTTTATAAGGACACTAATCAAATTCATGAGGACTCCACTCATGACTTAATCATCTTCCAAAGGCCCCACTTCCAAATACCACCACATTGGACATTAGCATTTAACATATGAATATTGGAGGGATGCACTCAGTTTATAGCAGATTCTAAAGACTTGTCTTTAATATGATGATGTATTGTTTCTCCATACCATATTATAAATCCTAAAGCTACTTTCTTAAAGTGGGAACATTCAAATCCTAACATTGTAGCCACCAATCTGAGAAAATAAGCTATAAATGTTTATGTTCAGGTAGCAAAAGTGTGGTCTTTCTTTCCAGCTATTTTATTACCACAAGGCCAGAGATTGACTTTAACAAGATCACAGTGAGGTAATTATGTCTTTATGTACAAAACTGACCCAGAAGCAAGTTATTTAAGCATAACTTAGCACCATGCTCTAGGCCACAAGAAAATAACTCAAAATTGGAACATAACCCACAAAGAAAAATAGGTTTCTTGTTTGTAGTACTTCATATATGCTTCATAGTTCTATAGCATGGCAGAATTTTCTAAGTTACTGAGTTCTGAAAATGTGTTTTATAAGAAAAACCCAAAGCATGAGAGAGAAATCAATGAACATCATTTTTTTCTCTTACAATAACCAACAAATATTTCTTGAACACTTAGTAAACATTCTATTCTATGGTGTGGTGCTGCCTGTTTTCTCTCCCTCATAAGTCTTATCTTATTTAACTCTCTGAAATATGTTTCATTTTATTAGTCAGCAAGTGGGATAAATAACTGGCCTTATATTTCATAATACTCTTGCCTGGACAATATCCAAGAGGGATAAATTAAAACTTTAAGGGGTGCCTGAGTGGCTCAGTGGGTTAAAGCCTCTGCCTTCAGCTCAGGTCATGATCCCAGGGTCCTGGGATAGAGCCCCGCATCAGGCTCTCTGCTCGGCGGGGAGCCTGCTTCCTCCTCTCTCTCTGCCTGCCTTTCTGCCTACTTGTGATCTCTCTCTGTCAAATAAATAAATAAAATCTTCAAAAAAAAAAAACCTTTCAATTCAGGTGTGTGTTTTAAAACTTTAATAAAATGTCCTGTAGCATCAAAAGGAACCAGAGCAAAAGTCAAGTATACAAATAGCAAAGGGCTGATACATACATTTTGGGCTGAGCCATTTCAACTTAAGTGCAAAAGGCATCCTGTTGAGGGGGAGAATTTGTGTTTTTGAATGGCTTTTCCCTTTCTGTGTATTTGCCTAATAGTTTTTTAGGCTTTATTCTTGATTTGTGATCTGTAACAGATAAAAATCCCTGCCCTCCAGAAGTTTATATTCTGTTGGGGGAAGACAGAATTTATGCATAATAGCGAGTAAATTAAATTGCTATCAGAGAGTGACACATTTGGGGAAAAAAAAAAAAAAAGATGTGCTAGCCACTAGGCAATTTTAAATAGAGTGCCATCAGGGAAGATTCCATTGAGAGTTGACATTTGAACAAAATCTAATGGAGGTTGAGGGAGAAAGGCAAACTGATATCTTGGGGGAGAGCCTTCCAAGCAGAGGAAAGGGTAATTGGTAAGATCCTGGAGTGGCATGGGGAGAATATAATAATAAAAATATGGCTAAAGCAGAGCGAAGGACATGAGGGTGGAAGGAGGTGAGGTGAGGTGTTGGGAGATAGGTAATGTGTGGGGCCTTGTAAGCCATCAAAACATGGTGCCTCTCCAACTATAGCTTCATTTGTAATCCCTATCATTAGCAAAGGATTTTCTGCTTGTTTATGTTCTTGATCAAATTTGAGGCTACTTTGGTGGAGTAGAAAAGTGTGCAGATAACATTGAGCTAGAAATGAATAACCAAACTCAGAAAATATTGAATAAATTATCAACTTCTCAGAAATTTGTTTGACCTGGATTTGACCCTATGTCTCCTCATTTCTAGATCTTTCCTCTTTCCACCATATCTTGACTTTGTCCCAGGATATCTATGCTTTTAAAAAGGGGAGCAAATAAAAATCCAAAAACTCTAGGTCATTTATTTAAAAGATTTAAAAGATGTAGAAGGAAAGGGAGAGAGAAAATTAAGCAGACTGTGCACTGAGCAGAGAGCCCACTCAGGGCTCAAACTCATGACCCTGAGATTATGACCTGAGCCAAAACCAAGAGTCAGCCACTTAATACCTGCACAACCCAGGTGCCCCAACTCTAAGTCATTTTTGTCTTTGATACAGTCTCACTCTTGTGCCATGGTCCATTTTACCATCCACAGCTGCAAAGGAATGCAAGTTATACACTGCCCAGCCCTACTGGGCACCATATATTAGACTACAGTATGAATAGTGCTCCCTGGAGTTGATCCGAGTGCTGGCCCTGCCATTACCTATAAGTGTTCCTTATTTTGACTTTTTTTATTTCTAGTTCCACACTTGCCCTCTGAACTCAATGGCAGAATTCCATCTTCCCAGTTTTAACACAATATCTCCTAGAAAAAAATATGGTTTGCACTGACATTTTAGCAACCCAGCCAAGTCTTGAACCTCATCTGGAATTATTTGCCAGGTAGGCATATTAGCTGTTCCTTCTTCATCCTGTCCTCACTCCCATACCTAACAGGATATGGGATAGTTCTGTTCTACATCAATTTACCCAGGCCTAAGAAAATCAGCTCATAACCTTAGGCAGTTGGGATCTATCTTTGATTCTTGTGTTTATTGCAAAACTCTGCAAGACCTGGGCTGTCAGTTTTTTTCTTTATGCTATCTTTGCAGGGTCTTTGAGTGTTATTCACAGATCACTAAGTTTGAGCCAATTTGATGAGTGGAACCTTCAGAAATGGACGTTCATTAAACAAACAGATCTGCTAAGCTGATAAACTTTGTTTATAAGCTAAGGAAATTTCCTTTTATGAAATTTCTCACGGTATTGAGCTGTGCAAGGAAAGCAGCTGTTTTCTCAAATATTTTTGGGTTCCCAGTCACTGCTGCAATTTAGAGTGCCCATAGCCATGTACTTTCTCATGACCCACCTCCTGACTTCTGGGTTCATAAATGATGTGAGCATCCTTAAAGCTACAGAACTGAGACCTCCAGCAACAGATTGCTTCTCTGTCTCAGTCACCATAAGAGCTGGTTTCTGACATTGAATCCTATTTCCCCCTGAGGATTCCCTGTTCTTTCTCAATTAAACCTTTTTCCTTTCCTAAATCCTCCAATCCTAGATCCCCTTTGATCATACTATTCTATTAACCTAGAGCCAAAAAGCTTCCACTAGAGAAAACAGAGGCACCCTTTATCTCTTAACATATGAAATAAAGGTATTAGAATGTAATTACATACAACATGAGTATACCACACCAGAAGTATGAGTCATCACAGGAAACTCCTACAACAGGGCAGTCCAAATTCTCTTCTTCTCCATGCATGCTTTTGATTCCCTGATTTCTCCCAAGGAACTAATTTCTCTGATTTTTCCAGTGAATTAAGCATGGGTGAAATATCTTTATTTTAATTCAGTCTTGTTTATTTTAATTGTCTTGTTTTCTTACTTTGAGATGAGCCTCAAATCCAGATTTTGAAATAGTCTACAAGAAAACATTCACAAAGTAGGCCAAGCTGACTCTTGTGATATTGGTACAAGACAGAATTTCTGAAGTGGTGGACAAGAGCTACTTTCCACCTCCAAGGATAGAAGTGTGTGAAATCTAAATTATTCAAAATAAGCCCCTGGGTTGAGGCTCTTATTCTATTGTTAAAAAGGTTATTATAAGCTACAAGTGGTTCATGCATTATCAGGATATGAAGTACTATTAAGTACCATTTCAGAGCAGTAACAATTAACAATATTTTATATTAATAATAGTATAACAATTAAGTATTAATATATCAATATATCATATGGTTATATATATGTATATTTTGTCTGCCTATTATCTATCTATCATCCGTCTACCATCTCCCTATCTATATGCTGATGATTGAAAGAAGGATGTGGAGGGGAAGTTTAATATTACACAAGGAGTGTCATAGTAATTCACAATGAAATATGTGCTTCCAGCTCCAAAGCCAACATGCAAAATAATCCCATTTATTTATTTGTTTATTTATTATATTATGTTATTCACCATACAGTATGTCATTAGTTTTTAATGTAGTGTTCCAAGATTCATTTTTTTGCATATATCACCCTGTGCTCCATGCAATATGTGTCCTCCTTGATATCCACCACCAGGCTCAACCCCCCCGTCCCCTCCCCTCTAAAACCCCCAGAATCTCTGATGATTCATCTCCCCCTCTAAATCACCCCCTTCATTTTTCCCTTCCTTCTCCTAATGTCCTCCACATTATAACTTATGTTCCACAAGTAATTGAAACCATATGATAATTGAATTTCTCTGCTTGACTTATTTCACTCAGCATAACCTCCAATCCCATCTTTGTTGATACAAAAGTTGGATATTCATCCTTTCTGATGGCTGAGTAATATTCCATTGTATATATGGGCCACATTTTCCTTATCCACTCATCTGTTGAAGGTCATCTCTGCTCTTTCCACAGTTTGGCTATTGTGGACATTGCTGCTATGAACATTTTTATTACATCTGCATCCTTGGGATAAATACCCAGTAGTGCAATTGCTGGGTCATAGGGTAGATCTATTTTTAATTTTTTGAGGAACCTCCACACTGTTTTCCAAAGGGGATGTACCAAGTTTAATTGCCACCCACATTGTAAGAGGGTTCCCTGTCGCAGCCAGCGTGACAAATCGACCAGGAAACGTGAGGGTAAGAGGATGGTGAAAAGAAATTAAGAGACAAAGAGATGGGGGCAGGAGGAGCACTGAGGATGATGTCCAACAGTACCGATTTTATTCCACATCTTACAAGCATTTATAAGGCAGACCACAATAGAAGGAGTAATACATCAGTATCCAGTCAGATGACCGCAAGTTCCTATAACAAGTTTACATTAACTACAAGCAAACCTCGTGATGTCAGGTAGTCTTGGCTAAAGCCATTAGCAAGACAATCAACCAGGGATTGGGTTATGGGAGGTACAGGAACAACAAGGACCAACTAAGAATTCATGACCCTGACCACATTGTTCCCTTCTGTAGGGAGAGTGTGTGGGAAGACACGTAGGCGAGCGCACGACACATAGCACAGACCCTTTCTCAGTGTTACTCAACTTTCCTGTCCTTAACCCCTTGTCAAGGCATCTGGACTTTAAAGGAGACACAAGTCAGGGCCTGGTTTGATCCACGACTCCAACCATGCAGTAGCCTCCAACAGTTCCCATTTCTCCACATCCTCTTCAACATTTGTTGTTTCTTGCCTTGTTAATTTTTGCCATTCTAACTGGTGTAATGTGGTATCTCAGTCTGGTTTTGACTCGAATTTCCCTGATGGCTAAAGAGGATGAACACTTTTCCATATGTCTGTTAGCCATTTGTATGTCTTCTTTGCAGAAGTGTCTGTTCATGTCTTCTGACCATTTTTTTGACATGATTATCTGTTTTGTGTATGTTGAGTTTGAGAACTTCTTTATAGAACTTGGATATCAGCCCTTTGTCTGTCATGTCATTTGCAAATAATCTTCTCCCATTCCATGGGTTGCCTCTTTGTTTTTTTGACTGTTTCCATTGCTGTGCAGAAGCTTTTGATCTTGATGAAGCTGCAAAAGTTCATTTTCACTTTTGTTTCCTTTGCCTTGGTGGAGATGTGTCTTGAAAGAAGTTTCTGTGGCTGATATCAAAGAAGTTACATTCCTCAACTTCATCCAAGTTCTCCATGTTCTCATCCAAGATTTTGATGGATTCCTTTCTCACTTTGATGTCTTTCATCAATTTTGAATTTATCTTTGTGCATGGTGTAAGGGAATGTTCAAGTTTCATTCTTCTGTATACATCTGTGCAATTTTCCAGCACCATTTATTGAAGAGACTGTCTTTTTTCCACTGGATATATTTTTCCTGTTTTGTCAAAGATTATTTGACCATAGAGTTGAGGGTTCATATCTAGACTTTCTACTCTGTTCCAATGGTCTCTGTGTCTGTTTTTGTGCTAGTACCGTACTGTCTTGGTGATCACAGCTTTGTAGTAAAGCTTGACATCAGGCAACGTGATGCCCCCAGCTTTGTTTTACTTTTTCAACATTTCCTTGGTGATTCAGAGTCTTTTAAATTTTGGATTATTTGTTCCAGGACTTAGAAAAATGCCATTGCTATTTTGATCAAGATGGCGTTGAAAATATAGATTGCTCTGGGCAGCATAGACATTTTCACAATATTTATTCTTCCAATCCATGAGCATGGAATGTTTTTTCATCTTTTGGCATCTTCTTCAATTACTTCCATGAGTTTTCTCTAGTTCCTCAGGTATAGATCCTTTACTTCTTTGGTTAGGTTTCTTCCAAGATATCTTATACCTTTTGGTGCTATTGTAAATGGTATCAATTCTCTAAGTTCTCTTTCTACAGTTTTATTGTTGTTGTATAAGAAAGCAAATCATTTCCATGTATTGATTTTGTATCCTGCCACATTACTGAATTGTTGTGTGAGTTTTAGTAATTTGGGGGTGGCATCTTTTGGGTTTTCCACATAGAGTACCATGTCATTGACGAAGAGGGAGTTTAACTTCTTCTTTGCCAATTTGAATATTATTTATTTATTTATTTATTTATTTATTTATTTGCCTGTCTGTCTGTTTGTTTATTTATCTATATTTGTCTGATTGCTGTTGCTAGGACTTCTAGTACTATGTTGAACTATAGTAGAAAGAGTGGGCATCCTTCTGGTGTTCCTGATCTCAATGGGAAAGCTCTTAGCTTTTCCCCATTGAGAATATTTGCTCTGGGTTTTTCATAGGAAGATTTTATGAAGTTGAGGAATGTTCCCTCTATCCCTATACTTTGAAGAGTTTTAATCAGGAAAGGATGCTGGATTTTGTCAAATGCTTTTTCTGCATCAGTTGAGAGGATCATGTGGTTCTTCTCTCTTCTTTTATTGATTTGTTCTATCATAATGATTGATTTGTGAATGTTGAACCGACCTTACATCCCAGGGAGAAATCCCACCTAGTCATGGTGGATAATCTTTTCAATGTAGTGTTGGATCTTATTAGCTAGGATCTTGTTGAGAATCTTGGAATCCATATTCATCAGTGATATTAGACTGAGATTCTCCTTTTTGATGGAGTCTTTGCCTGGTTTGGGGATCAAGGTAATGCTGGCCTCATAGAAAGACTCTGGAAGTTTTCCTTATGTTCTATTTTTTGAAACATCTTCAAGAGAATGGGTATTATTTCTTCTTTGAATGTTTGGTAGAACACCCCAGGGAATCCATCAGATCCTGGCCTCTTGTTTTTTGGAAGGTTTTTAGTCACTGCCTCTATCTCGTTACTAGTTATTGGTCTAATAAGGTTGTCAATTTCTTTCTGTTTCAGTCTTGAAGTTTATAGGTTTCCAAGAATGCATCCATTTCTTCTAGGTTGCTTAACTTATTGGTATATAGCTGTTGACAGTAATTTCTGATGATTGTTTTTATTTCCTTGGTGTTAGTTGTGATCTCTCCTCTTTCAATCATAAGTTTGTTACTTGAGGTCTTTTTTCTTTTCTTTCAGATAAGTCTGGTCAGTGACTGATAGATCTTAATAATTTTTTTCAAAGAAACAGCTTCTAGTTTCATTGATTTATTCTACCGCATTTCTAATTTCTAATTCATTGATCTCTGCTCTAATCTTAATTATTTCCCTTCGCACACATGGAGTAGACTTAATTTGTTGTTGATTCTCCAGTTCTGTAATGTGTAAAGAGAGTTTGTGTATTATGGATTTTTTAGTTTTTTATGAGTGAGGCTTGGATGGCTATGTATTTCCCCCTTAGGACTGCCTTTTGCTATATCCCATAGATTTTGGACTACTGTGTTTTTGTTCTCACTGGTTTCCATGAATTTTTAAAGTTCTTCTTTGATTTCCTGATTGACCCAAACATTTTTGAGCAAGATGGTCTTTAGCTTCTAATATTAGAATTTCTTCCAAACATTGTGTGTGTGTGTGTGTGTGTGTGTGTGTGTGTGTGTGTGTGTGATACAGTTCCAGTTTCAAAGTATTGTGGTCTGAGAATATGCAGGGAATAATCTCAGTCTTTTGGTATCAGTTGAGACCTGATTTGTGACCCAGTATATGGTCTATTCTGGAGAAAGTTCCATGTGGGCTCAGGAAGAATGAATATTCTGTTATTTTAGGGTGGAATGTTCTGTATATATCTATGAGGTCCAACTGGTCCAGTGTGTCATTCAAAGCTCTCGTTTCCTTGTTTATTTTCTGCTCAGATGATCTGTCTATTGCTGAGAGTGGAGTGTTAACATCCCCTATAATTAACATATTCTTATCAATATGTCTCTCTCTTTTTTTTTTAAGATTTTATTTATTTACTTGACAGACAGAAATCACAAGTAGGCAGAGAGGCAGGCAGAGAGAGAGGAGGAAGCAGGCTCCCTGCTGAGCAGAGAGCCCGATGCAGGGCTCCATTCCAGGACCCTGGGATCACGACCTGGGCTGAAGGCAGAGGCTTTAACCCACTGAGCCATCCAGGTGCCCCAATATGTCTCTATTTTGATTAACAGTTGGCTTATGTAATTGGCTGCTCACATATTGGGAGCATAAATAGTTATAATCGTTAAATCTTCATGGTGGATAGACCCTTTAAGAATGATGTAGTCCTTCTGTATCTCTGACTACAGTCTTAACTTAAAATATAATTTGTCTGATATGAGAATTGCCACCCCATCTTTCTTTTGCTGTCTATTGGCATGAAAGATGTTTCTCTCTCCCTTCACTTTCAGTGTGGATGTACTGTCATGTTCAAAATGAGTCTCTCATAGACAGCATATGGATGGGTCCTCTATTTTTATTCAATCTGCAACCCTGTGCCATTTTTTTTCCACTTTGTACTTTATTTAAAATTAATTAAATGATAAACACAATTATAGATAAATGGCAATTTGGTACATTTGAATAACATTTTAAAAATTACATATTCACAAGTACATAGATCCTTTACCAACATTGAACATTTTAGTCTATGTAGTCAAAGTCTTCTGGAATTCCAAAGTTTTTATCAATTTTATTTTCTTCGAAACCAAATTTTCTTTTGGCCCAAGATTTTATTACAAATATATTATCAGTCCATCTGTTAGCAGCTTCTTTGGCTATTTTATTTGCTTGACGTATTTCTTCCACAACTTGTGGGTCACATTCCTTATATTTTTCTACTTCTGCCTTTAGCTGTTCCCTTTGGTCTCGAAGTGAAGAAAGCTCTTTTGCTAGCATGGTTCGCTCTTCTGTTTCATGTCGGCCAATTTTAGCTTTCTCAATGCTTTTCTGTAGATTTGTGTGCTTCTGGTTTCCCTCAGATACCTGAGATTCCAGAATCTCCAACTTGCGTTTCCTCGCATGAAGAGCTTTACTTGGAAAAGCCCAGTAATAATTAGATGTTCCAATCCTCTCACAGTCAACCATACCATCATCAACCAAACTTTGAAGGACTTCTTTCACTGACATAGCAGTAATGCCTTTCTCTTTGGGAGCAATCTTCTCCATGTCTTTTAATTGAAATACATCTTTCGTCTCAAAAAATATTTCCATCATGCGGGCTCTCTTCTCTTCTGCACTTAGTCCTTTTTTCTTCGACATGGCTCGGGCAGTGGGTCTTCCGGTGGCCGGGAACCCTGTGCCATTTCATGGGAGCATTTATGCTGTTCACAATGAGAGTGACTATTGAAATATATGATTTTATTGTCATCATGTCGCTTGTAAATTCCTTGTTTCTATAGATTGTCTCTTTAAATTTCTGTTGTCTATCACTCTTGGGGTCTTTCTCCTTTTATAGAACCTCCTTTAATATTTTTTGCATAAGCTTAATGGTCACATATTCTTTCAGCTTTTGCCAGTCTTGGAAGCTCTTTATCCCTCCATACATTCTAAATAAAAGCCTCGCTGGATAAAGTATTCTTGGCTGCATGTTCTTTTCACTTAGTACTCTGAATGTGTCTTGCCAGCTGTTTCTGATTTGCCAGGTCTCTGTGGACAGGTCTGATATTATTCTGATGTTCCTCCCTCTGTATGTAAGTAATCTCTTCCCCTTAGCTGCCCTAAGATGGTTTTTCTGGTTTTAAGATTCACAGGTTTCACTATTACATGCCTGGGTGTTGCTCCGCTCTCCTTGATCTTGGTGGAGGGTGTTCTTTCTGCCTCTAGGACATGAATACGTTTTTCATTCCCCAGATTAGGGAAGTTATCATCTATGCTTTGCTCAGATATATCTTTTAGTCCTCTCTCTTTCTCTACCCCCCCCCACCCCCAGCCAGGGATCCTAATAATTCTGGCATTGGAATGTTTCATGGCATCATTTATTTCTCTAATTCTGTTTTCATGGATCCCAAACTGTTTGTTCCAAGCCTCCTCCTGATCCTCCTTTTCTTTCAGTTTGCCTTCTACTCACTAATTCATTCTTCTACCTCATTTACCCTAGCTGTTAGTGTATCTTGATTAGATTGGATCTCAGTGATAGCATTTTTAAGTTCTGCCAGATCAGCTCTTAGAGAATCTATATTGCCCTTAGAGAATCTATATTGCCATTAGTGATTTTCTTCAACCTAGCTATTCTTTGCATAACTATTACCCTGACATCTATTTCTAACATCTTGCTTATATCCATACCCATTAGTTCTGTGGCAGAGGTCAGAATCTCTAGATTTTTCCTATTTTGGGATTCCTCCTCCTAGTCATTCTGGTGAGGGGTGGTTGAGGGAATGTACAGAATCCAAAGTATTGACCACAGTCTAAGCAAAATCTTTTTTATAGGGACCATAGAGTTGTCAGCCTCTGATTCTTTCCACCTATTTTCTGGGGTAGGGCCCTGCTGTGTTGTTACTCAGGCAACCTTGTTTGGGCAGAGTTGTCCTGCCCCTTGTGGGGGTGATGGGCTCAGTAAAACCGGTTTTGGGGGGTCTTTGCTCTCTGGTGGGTTTTCCTAGAGGCTTTCTATGTCTCTTCCAAGAGTCAGAGCAGAAGTTACTGTGTCCCAACTTCTGTCTCAGAACAGAGAGCTTGCAGTCTGATCTCCAGGGAGCCCTCCAGGCCACACTGACTGCATATCTGTCTGAGCTGTTAAAAACTGCTGCATCCTGGGTTGTGTGTCCCACAGTAGCACTCCTAGCCCTCATTTCCAGGTCCAGGCACGTCTCTGTGTGCTTCTAAAACCACCAACTGCCTCCAGTTCACATGTGTGCCTGCTAGCCTCAGTTTCAGCCTGGGGGCTTCCCTAAAGTCCTTACCCCACAGCTTCTGGTCTTCAAGTCTCTGCACCGTCCCCAATGTGGGATGCCTTTGCACTCCTGTGTTATTCGACCATCTCAGCCCCAGCACTTCCATCAGCTCCCTCCCCCTTCCATTTATCTTCTGATCTGCCCAAAGAATTGAAGTTCTACACTCCATACCTTGAAACCAACTGCTGGACATATTCTATTGGTATAGATCCAGATATATCTTATTATATCTCAGGCTGATTTCCTGGGTATTCAGAGTGGTTTTTTAGATATCCAGCTCAATTCAGGGGATTCGTTGAAATAAGGTCCCCCACTCCTCCACCATCTTGCCACTTTTTCCAAAATAATCCTTTTTAACAGGAATGCTGAAGTGGTAGAAAACATAGCTGCAATGTAAGTTATCTCAGGTTAGAGAAGAGACATGAAGACACAAAGAAAAGCTTGCCTATGTCAACAAGTAGAGCAGAAAGTTAGCATTTTGGGAAAGAAATTAAAGATAGTTAAGCCTCTATGAAATTTTAGAGTGTACTTTGAATATGCGTCTCTGAAAAGAGCAAGGATGCAATGCCCATAATAATAAGGGACCTGAGAGTAGTCCATGATACTCAACCTGGAAGAGAATGAGAATGAGTCTAATGAAATAGGCCCCAGGGTGTTGGGGGGTGGATGATTAGCAGTATTAAGATAAGACATAGAGAGAGAGGGCACCAGATAAATTCCAGCAGTTTGGCTAAGGAAGTTTCATGAGAACACTTGGAAATTTATGTCAGAATCACACTAACTAATTTTTATAATCACATACAGTCTCTTTTCATTATTCACAGTAATTATGATCTATAAAATCCTCACAAACTATTAGTAAACCCTAAAGAATTACACTTAGTGGAAATATAGGACAGGTTCCTGTGAGCTTCTAGCCACATTTTTATCAACTGATAGTACGTGACCTTCTTTTTTTTTTTTAATTGTGTTATGTTAGTCACCATACAATATATCATAAGTTTTTGATGTAGTGTTCCAAGATTCATTGTTTATATACAACACCCAGTGCACATGACCTTGTTTTATGTGTGTTTGTGTTTAGAGACCCCTTATTTAATATATATTATTAATTCATTAAAATTTAACTCACATCCAACAGCACTATAAAACATGCCTGAATGGAACATACCTAACACACATACTTTTCTTCCATAAGGCACAACACAGCCTTCTTGCATTTAAGAACACTAAATAACACTTCAGAACTATGCTGGGGTGGGGGGGCATTACACAGTGAAATCAACAACAAAAAGCACAAAAATTAAAAAAAAAAAATCTAAAACAACAGCAGCAAATAGACCACAAAAGTGATGCTTGGTTATAGTATGAGGACTGAAGCAAGAAGACAGTTTTGCCTTGTTTGATCATGTATGCCAGATGACTCAAACTTTCCTATGCCTTGTGCATATCCACAAAATTGTGAATGTGGCACGTTTACTGATTTGGGATTTTAAATAAATTTTAGCAAGAAGGTAAATTTACAAATATGGAACCATAAATAATGAGGTTTTACTGTATATACATAGCTCAGCCAGTATATATTTAGTAAATGTATTATTTTTATTCTAGAATGTGGTCTTCATTGAGTCCTTTTAAAATATCACATATAGATTCCAGGGCTGGGTAGATTCATCCTGATTGTTCATATCAAGCCTTAGGTGCCGAGAGTGGTCAAGATTTGGTAAACAGAATGTGTTCAATAAGGCTTCCTTGGGCCTGGGTACACTGACTATTTCTCAGGTGCATTTGTGAGCAGAACCTCAAAACTGAATAGATGTGAGTCTGTGTAGTCAGATATGTGGCAAATTCATCTACACAGATCGATGCAGTTTCAGGTGAAAGCAGTAATAGCATCACCCTCCATCTCTGGCCTGGATAGAATCCAGAAATTGGAATTGCCTGAACTCATTTTTTTTAGTATTGCTTCAAAGGCCCCCTTAAATAAACTTCCAATGCTGAGGCAGTTTGGAGCAGCAGAATCATCTGCCACCTGGGAAGCAGCATGAGAGGCCTCATCGCTGCTTTTAGTTCCCATTATCAAATTGCTCTGGGTAAGGGCTGTTGCCTTTCACTGGTTGCATCCATAGCTCTTCTGATATGTTTCAGTGCTGTACTTCTCCAGACCCTGAAAAGCCAAAACCAACTGGTATCCTGAGCAGAAGTAGGAAAATTCTCTGTGTTAGTTTCCCAAAGTTGCCATAACAAATTATCACAAACAATGGAAATTTATTCTTTCACAGTTCTGGAGGTCTGAAATCCTGTAAGACTGTACTTCTTCCAGGGACTCAAGGGAGAATCTTCTTTGCTTCCTCCAGCTTCTGGTGGCTACAAGAATTCCTGGGTTTCTGGTACCATGACTCCAATATTGCCTTTATTTTCACATCACTGTCTCCTCTTTGTGCCTATTATCTGCATGTCCCTTATAAAGACATTCATCATTGGAATTAAAAAATCCACCCAGATAATTCAGAATGATCTCATGTCAAGATTTTTAACTTTAACTTTGTAAAAGAGTCCCCCTTTTAAAGATTTTTTGTTGTTGTTTAATTTAAATTTGATTTAGTTAACTTGTAGTGTATTATTAGTTTCTGAGGTAATTTAGTAATTCATCACTTGCATATAACATCCAGTGCTCATTACATCAAGTGCCCTCCTTAATGCCTATCACCCACTTACTCCACCTCCCCCCCAACCCCTCCCCCAGCAAACCTCAGTTTGTTTCCTATAATTTAGAGTCTCTTATGGTTTGTCTCCTTTTTGTTTCTGTCTTATTTCTCCTTCCCTTCCCATACGTTCATTTGTTTTGTTTCTTAATTTCCATATATGATTGAAATCATATGGTATTTTTCTTTCTCTGACTGGCTTATTTCACTTAGCATAATACCCTCTTGTTCCATCCATGTCATTGCAAATGGTATGATTTCATCCTTTCTGATGGCTGAATAATATTCCATTATATATATACATATAGCACATCCTCTTTATCCATCCATCTGTTGATGGACATCTAGACTCTTTCCATATTTTGACAATTGTAGACATTGCTGCTATAAACATTGAGGTGTAGGTGCCCCTTCAAACCGCTATGTTTGTATCCTTTGGATAAATATCTAAAAGTGCAATTGCTGGGTCATAGGGTAGCTTTATTTTTAACTTTTTGAGGAACCTCCATAGTCTTCCAGAGTAGCTGTACCAGTTTTCATTCCCACCAACAATATAAAATGGTTATCCTTTCTCCACAACCTTGCTAACCTCTGTTGTTTTCTAAATTGTTAATTTTAGTCATTTTAGCTGGTGGGAGGTGGTATCTCATTGTGGTTTTGTGTTGGATTTAACTGATGCCAAGCGATGTTGAATATTTTTTTCATGTATCTGTTGGCCGTTTATATGTCTTCTTTAGAAAAATGTGTGTTCATGTCTTCTGCTCATTTCTTGACTAGATTATTATCATTATTATTGTTATTTTTTGACCTGGATACTAACCCTTTATCTGATAAGATATTTACAAAAACCTTCCCTCATTCTGTAGATTGTCCTTTAGTTTTGTTGATTGTTTCCTTTGTTGTGCAAAAACTTTTTATCTTCATGAGGTCCCAATAATTCATTGTTGCTTTTGTTTCCCCTGTCTTTGAAGATGTGTCTAGCAACAAGTTGCTGTGGCTGAGGTCAAAGAGATTGCTGCCTGTGTTTGCATCTAGAATTTGATGGATTCCTCTCTCACATTTCGGTCTTTCATCCATTTTGAGTTTATTTTAGTGTATGGTGTATGAGAATGGCCCAGTTTCATTCTTCTCCATGTGGCTGGCAAAAGACCCCTATTCTCCTTTCTCACATTCTTACAGTTTTGTTTTCACCTGGGCATTAAAGTCTTCCCTTGGCCTTAGAATAAAATGGAAAAACAAAGAAACAAACAAATGAACAAACAAAAACCCACTACTCCTCTTAACTTTAGTCCAAATGACTTTATTTCCCAGGTCCCAGATAAATCCCAAGCTGGACTGAAGGATCAGTCCCTGACATATCTTTTTTTTTTTTTTTTAAATTTTTATTTTATTTTACATTATTTTTTTTCTCTTTATTTAATTTAAATTCAATTAGTAAATGTATGGTTTGTTTTTGGTGTAATGTTAAATGATTCATTACTTGTGTACAACACTAAGTGCTCACCACATCCCATGCCTGCCTTAATGCCCATCACCCAGTTACCCCATTCCCCACCCATCTCCCTTTCTATAAATATCAGCTTGTTTCCCAGAGTCAAGAGTATCTCATGGTTTGGCTCCCTTTCTGATTTCTTCCCTTTCAGTTTTTACTCCTTTCCCCTATGGTTTTCTGCAATAATCTTAATGTTCCACATATGAGTGAAACCATATAACTGTCTTTCTCTTATTGACTTGTTTCACTCAACATAATCCCCTCCAATTTCATCTATGTCAGTGCAAATAGTAGGCCATATGCCTACCATTAACCATTAACCATTAGCCATACAACTAGGCATAACAATTGTCTCAGAATGAACACAGTTGAGGCAAAGCCTGGACCTCTCCTCCATCCCCTCCCATCCCCAGCCATAGATGTATCCCTAAACCAAATTGTAGGTGACTGTTTCTGTCTAAAATTAAGGCATATCAAGAGGCTTTGACAAAATTAGTACTCAAGAAATATTATTGAATGAAGAAATGAATAAACTATAAACTGTTTCTTTTATAACCTCTCCCCTTACTAAACTACAACCTACTGAATTTATTGGGCATATGAAACATTTGTGAATTGAATTGAACCAAATCTGAAAACAACAATGAAATATACAAATACACAAAATGAAATAAACCTATTATAATGGTTAAATTTAGGCATCAACTTGGCCAGGCCATGGTGCTCAGACATTTGGTTAAACATTATTCTGAACATTTCTGCAGGGCGTTTGGATGAGATTTGCATGAAATAGATGGACTTTGAGTAAAGCAGATTTGTTTCCATAATATGAGTGAGTCTTTGAAGGCAGGAAGAAAACAAAAGGCTGACCTCTCCCAAGAAAAGGACAATTCTGGCAGCAGACTGCCTTAGGATTTCATCTTCAGTATCAGTTTTTCCTGGTTTGCCATTAGACTGCCTTTTTACTAAAACTGTGTCTCTTTTCTGATACTCCAACCTGCTTGTTTCCTCTATCAGATTTTGGACTTACCAAGACTCCACAATTGCATGAGTGAATTCCTTAAAATAAATCACACACACACACACACACACACACACACACACACACACACATCCTATTGGTTCTGTTTCTTTGGAGAACTCTGACCAATGTACCCATGCTGTAAAAAGGCCAAACACAAAACCAGTGGCAAAAACACTTATATTTTTTGACTTGACTAAATTTGATATAGCTTTGCTCACTATTGGGTTTAAAGGCTTAGTATTCCTAAGTATTGGGGAGGATGTGGAGAAAAAGGAACCATCTTGCACTGCTGATTAGAATGTAAACTGGTACAGCCACTGTGGAAGATAGTGTGGAAGTTCTTCAAAAAATTAAAAACAGATACCCTATGATCCAGTAATCAAGCTACTGGGCATTTATGCTAAAAATACAAAAATATTAATTCAGAGGAATACGTGTACTCTGATGCTTATATCAGCATTATTTATAATGGTCAAACTATGGAAGCTGCCTAAGCATCCACTGACAGATGAATGGATAAAGAAGATGTGATATGTATATGTGATGGAATATTATTCAGCCATTAAAAGAATGAAATCTTGCCATTTGCAATGACATGGATGGAACAAGAATGTATCATGCTAAGTAAAATAAGCCACTCAGAGAAAGATAAATAGCATATGATTTCACGCATATGTGAAAATTAAGACACAAAACAAATGAGCAAGGGAAAAAAGAGACAGAAAGAGCCAAGCCAAGAAACAGACTTCTAACTATTGAGAACAAACTGATGGTTACCACAGGGGAGGTTGGTGGGGTGAACTAGGTGATGGAAGCTAAAGAGTTCACTTATCATGATGAGCACTGGATGATGTGTGGAATTGTTGAATCACTGTATTGTATATCTGAAACTAATATAACACTGTATGTTAACTATACTGGAGTTAAGTAAAATAAATTTGTTTTTTTTTTTTAAAGAAGATGCAGTGGCAAGGGGAAGAATTCTTAGTATTCTTTGAAGTCATATTGTGAAGTGTATTTTTCAAGTTTTTATGTGCCACAATCTCAAACAAGCTCAGTTCATTTAGCTGGATACCTTATTTTTATATTTAGTTTGTTGATATGAAGTTTTCCCATATCTGTAGTTGGCATCACTCTGCAGTTTTATAAGCATTAATAGAAGGTCCCACTTAGCTTTGCTCTCCAAAGGTGGTCTCAAAAGAACAACACAAGCAATACCAGGAACATGTTAGAAATGCATATTCTCAGGTCTAACCAAAACCTACTAAATCAGAAACTATCAAGGAGTTTCTTTTACCAACTCCCCAGGTGATTTTGATGGAAGTTAAATTTTAAGAATCAATTTCCACAATGATCAAAGTCCTTCCCCAATTACCTCTTTTGACTAGTAGGATCCGTTTAGATTAGCTATTGAAAAAAATTATAATTTTGTACAATCAAAATTGCAGGCAGATTTAGAAAGCAGTTCCAACCTGACTTTTGTTGCAGTTAAGAAATTAGCATACATGGTAAAAACAAATTTTTATTCAGTATTTAATTAACACTTACCATTCACTTTAGCTAGACCATTTCTTTCTGTGACTTCCCTTATGCCACCTAAATTACCTTACCCTCTCTCCAATTCATTGATTAATCATTCAAGCCCCAGCTGAGGTCCTATCTTTTTCATGATGTCTCTCAGCTCCACTGCTCTCTCTCTTTACCAAATACCTTATTGGATTATTGCATTTTCTTACATGTAACTCATTTCTCATTTCTCACTTTAACTTAGCATTAGATTGCATTTTTTTAAAGATTTTATTTATTTGTTTGACAGATAGAGATCACAAGTAGGCAGAGAGGCAGGCAGAGAGAGAGGAGGGGGGAAGCAGGCTCCCCGCTGAGTGGAGAGCCCAATGCAGGGCTCGATCCCAGGACCCTGAGATCATGATCTGAGCTGAAGGCAGAGGCTTTAACCCACTGAGCCACCCAGGCGCCCCTAGATTGCATTTTTATTTATCTTTTCTCCCCTCTTTGGGCCCGACGAAGTATTAAAAACCTCTGAAGGGAAGAGTATATGACTTTAGGTAGTTGTACATGCCTATCTTGGTCTGCTCAGACTGCTAAAATTAAACACTACAAAGTGGGTATTCTATCAACAACAGAAATTTATTTCTCACAGTTCCTTTAGGTCTGGGTTATAAAGCATTAAACTAATCTCTAGTTCACTCTGCTTCACTGCTGTATTTCAGAATCAACCCTATTTATCCAGACTTTAAGATCAAGTATCTAAACCATAAACAAAGGAATTTTCATAATTAGTATCATCTCTTCATGGCTGGACTTACATGAGTTTGGAGAGGTTGGAACTATTGAAGCCAAAGTTACTCAGACCTTGAGGTGTCCAAGGTCACCTGGCTCAGAATAGTTGGTATTTTTAGAAACTGGTATAGAGTTTCTATTGAGAAATGTGAGTGTGATAAAATTACTTCCAGCAGTATTTCTTGGCTGAACTGAATAATCTTGAAGCTTGTTTTGTGTTGTGATAACAAGGTAAACAAAATGTATAAAGAGTATGGATTCTAATGAATTTAGAGATTTTTTTTTAATAAGCTTCCAAATGAAGCTGATCTCAAATACTAAAAGAATGCACATTCCTTCATAGGGCTTTTAGAATGTCATTGGTAACTTTAGGGTTGCAGTATCAGAGATACAGGATTCTGAACATAGGATTTCAGAAGGAGTCTTCCTTACTGGACATAATGGTAGCCAAGGTGGCCATGTCAATAGTGAGGAGGAAAGAAAGTCCTGCTGTTCTTAGGACTAAGAAAGGGACTTAGAGATGTTAAGCCAGAGCAATCTAGAAGGTCATATTTAGATGTTCTTAAGTTAATATTCCATATGTTCTCAAAGAAAATATCAGAAAACTTTAATGAGAATTCTTGTCAGTTCATTGGAGCTATTTTTGTTGTTTTTCTTCTCCATATTAGGCCATTTTTCAGAAAATCCAAACTTCCCGCTAATAATGATATCAATGACTCTAATTTATTGAAGACCTATCATAGTGTAGACCTGTGATTTCTAAAATAGTATCAGCATGGGACTATTTAAATTTAAATTAAATTAAATTAAAAATGAAAATTTCAGTTCCTCAGTCACTCTAGCCACATTAAAAATATTTAGTAGCCACATATGACTGAGTTACTATACAAGACAGGGAAGCATAGGGAATTTCCGTTACTGCAGAAAATTCTATTAGATTGTGGTGCAGGCACTCTCTAAATTCTTTATGGGCATATTCCTAATCCTCACACATCTCTGCAGTAAATATTATTGCCTCACTTTTGCTGCTAGGGAAACCAAATCTCAGAAGGATTCAGGGGTTCAGCCAAGTTCATGTAACAAAGGGGCAAAGGTGCACAATTTTAATTTGGTCTGGTTCTTAAGCCCCTTTTTCTCTTTTTGTCCCATGTTTCTTGATTATATTTTCTCATCATGGAAACTTCTCTTCAAAAGTCTTTCAAACGGACATTCAACAGAAAGTAGAATTATTGTTGAACTACAGAGAATTTAAGTAGACAATATGATAAACTACAAAGGTGAAGGTCTCTTTAAGTTGTGAGAAAAATGACATAGGAGCTTACGTGTGGTTATGTGTAAATACACCCTATCACATTTAGGCATAAGTAATGTAAACCAGATTTGGAAGTTGTTAAACTGTATCCAGTAGTTTATCACCTAAGAAATGGATAGAGACATCCTTGAAGAAATCTTTCCAAAGTACTCCTAAGGTCAATAAGCATCAACCTAGGTGGATACCACCTATAAGCAATGAGAAATCAGCAGAAAATGTGACTACATCTTATGGAAATTTATATTTTGTCTAAATGAATACTGTTACGCTGAAAAGAAATTAAAACAACAACAACAACAACAACAACAACAACAACAACAACAAAAAAACATAAAGTGGGAGCAGTATGGATGATGATGGAGAGGAAAAGGGCCAGATCAAGTTCTGTAAGCCACATAAGTCTAGTAGCTCATATCAGCAGAGTATTGGTATGAATCCAACACTTTATGTGTATGATTTTATTTATTACTCATAAAAGCCCTAAGAAGTGCTTATAATTATTTCCCCCAATTTTAGAGACCAAGAAAGTGGAACTTAGTAAATTTATATGACTTGTCTGTGGTCATTGTTCTGTAGTTAGTTAGTGAGAGCATCAGAATTGGACACAGGCAGTCTATCATCAGAACAATTTTCAGGATTAATCAAGTCAGAGTTCTAGAATTGCTGACCATAACCAGATGTTACCCACATCTAGTGAGCCACAGTGCTTTATAATTCAGTTAAAAAGATTACTAACTGATATTAGAATTTAATCATAAAAATCAGTAACTTATTCCTTCAGTAATTAATCACCATATATTTATGGAGTTTCCACTATGTGGTAACATTGTCGTAGGAACTAAAAATAAACCAGTGAACAAAATATACAAAAATTCTTGCGTTTACAAAATCTATGTTTCTAATGAGGGGAGGTAGGCAGTTAACAAAAATATAATAAATAGAATTAAGGTTTTACTTTCAATAAAGAGAACTCCAATTTTAATATAATTAAATATGTATTTTCTAATATGAGCAATTTTTTTTCTTTTTTTAATTTTTTTTTAATTTTCAGCATAACAGTATCATTGTTTTGGCACCACACCCAGTGCTCCAGGCAATCCATGCCCTCTCTAATACCCCCCACCTGGTTCCCCCAACCTCCCACCCCCCGCCCCTTCAAAACCCCTCAGATTGTTTTTCAGAGTCCATAGTCTCTCATGGTTCAACTCCCCTTCCAATATCCCCCAACTCCCTTCACCTCTTTAACTCCCCTTGTCCTCCATGCTATTTGTTATGCTCCACAAATAAGTGTAACCATGTGATAATTGACTCTCTCTGCTTGACTTATTTCACTCAGCATAATCTCTTCCAGTCCTGTCCATGTTGCTACAAAAGTTGAGTATTCATCCTTTCTGATGGAGGCATAATACTCCATAGTGTGTATATGGACCACATCTTCCTTACCCATTTGTTGGAAGAAGGGCAACTCAGTTCTTTCCACAGTTTGGCGACTGTGGCCATTGCTGCTATGAACATTGGGATACAGATAGACCTTCTTTTCACTACATCTGTATCTTTGGGTAAATACCCAGGAGTGCAATTGAAGGGTCATAGGGAAGCTCTATTTTTATTTTATTTTTTTTCTATTTTTAATTTCTTAAGGAATCTCCACACGGTGTTCCAAAGTGGCTGAACCTACTTGCATTCCCACCAACAGCGTACGAGGGTTCCCCTTTTCTCACATCCCCTCCAACACACGTTGTTTACTGTCTTGTTAATTTTGACCACTCTAACTGGTGTGAGGTGGTATTTCAATGTGGTTTTGATTTGTATCTCCCTGATGGATAGTGATGATGAACATTTTTTCATTGGTCTGTTATCCATTTGTATATCTTCATTGGAAAAGTGTCTGTTCATGTCTTCTACCCTCTTTTTTTTTATATGATTATCTGTTTTGTATGTGTTGAGTTTGAGGAGTTCTTTATAGATCCTGGATATCAACCTTTTGTCTGTACTGTCATTTGCAAATATCTTCTCCCATTCCGTGGGTTGCCTCTTTGTTTTGTTGACTGTTTCCTTTGCTGTGCAAAAGCTTTTGATCTTGATGAAGTCCCAAAAGTTCATTTTCACTTTTGTTTCCTTTGCCTTTGGAGAGATATCTTGAAAGAAGTTGCTGTGGCTGATATTGAAGAGGTTACTGCCTATGTTCTCCTCTAGGATTCTGATGGATTCCTGTCTCACGTTGAGGCCTTTTATCCATGTTGAGTTTATCTTTGTGTACAGTGTAAGAGAATGGTCGAGTTTCATTCTTCTACATATAGCTGTCCAGTTTTCCCAGCACCATTTATTGAAGACACTTTTTTCCACTGTATATTTTTTTCCTGTTTTGTTGAAGATTATTTGACCGTAGAGTTGAGGATCCATATCTGGGCTCTCTCCTCTGTTCCACTGGTCTATGTGTCTGTTTTTATGCCAGGACCGTGCTGTCTAGGTGATCACAGCTTTTTAGTAAAGTTTGAAATCAGGCAACGTGATGCCCCCAGCTTTGTTTTTCTTTTTCAACATTTCTTTAGCGATTCGGTTCTCTTCTGACTCCATACAAATTTTAGGATTGTGTTCTCCAGCTCTTTGAAAAATGCTGGTGGAATTTTGACCAGAATGGCATTGAAAGTATAGATTGCTCTAGGCAGTATGGACATTTTAACAATGTTTATTTTTCCAATCCATGAATATGGAATGGTCTTCCAACTTTTTGGGTTTTCTACAATTTCTTTCATGAGTGTTCTGTAGTTCCTCGAGTACAGATCCTTTACCTCTTTGGTTAGGTTTATTCCCAGGTATCTTATGGTTCTAGGTGCTATAGTATATGGAATCGATTGTCTAATTTGCCTTTCTGTATTTTCATTGTTAGTGTATGAGAAAGCCACTGATTTCTGTACATTGACTTTGTATCCTGCCACGTTACTGAATAGCTGAATGAGTTCTAGTAGTTTTGGGGAAGGAGAGTATTTTGGGTTTTGCATATAAAGTATCATGTCATCTGTGAAGCGAGAGAGGTTGACTTCTTCATTGCCAATTTGGACACCTTTTATTTCTCTTTGTTGTCTGATTCTGTTGCTAGGACTTCTAGTACTATGTTGAACAAGAGTGGTGAGAGTGGACATCCTTGTCGTTTTCCTGTTTTCAGAGGGAAAGCTGTCAGCTTTTCCCATTTAGGATGATGTTCGCTGAGGGTTTTTCATAGATAGAGCTAATGAAGTTGAGGAATGTTCCCTCTATCCCTATACTTTGAAGCATTTTCATCAGAAACGGATGCTGGATTTCATCAAATGTTTTTTTTCTGCATCAACTGAGAGGAGCATGTGGTTCTTCTCTCTTCTTTTATTGATTTGTTCTATCACATTGATTGATTTGCATATGTTGAACCACCCTTGCAACCCAGGGATAAATCCCACCTGGTCATGGTGGATAGGCTTTTTAAGGTACTGTTGATTCCTATTAGCTAGGATCTTATTAAGAAACTTGGCGTTCATATTCATCGGGGATATTGGTCTGAAATTCTCCTTTTTGATGGGGTCTTTGCCTGGTTTGGGAACCAGGGTAATGCTGTCTTCATAAAAAGAGTCTGGACGTTCTCCTTCTGCTTCAATTTTTTGAAACATTTTCAGGAGAATAGGTATTATTTCTTCTTTGAAAGCTTGGTAGAATTCCCCAGAGAATCCGTCAGGTCCTGTCCTCTTATTTTTTGGGCAGGTTTTGATCAATGCTTCCATCTCATTACTGGATATTTACCTATTCAGGTTCTCAATTTCTTCCTGATTCACTTTTGGAATTTTATAGTTTTCCAGGAATGCATCCATTTCATCTAGATTGCTTAACTTACTGACATATAACTGTTGATAATAATTTCTGATGGTTGTTTCTATTTCCTTGGTGTTAGTTGTGGTCTCTCCCTTCTCACTCATAATTTTATTAATTTTGACCTTCTCTTTTTTCTTTTGGATTCTTTTGGCCAGTGCTTAATGATCTTATTGATCCTTTCAAAAAAAAAAAAAAAACAGCTTCTAGTTTCATTCATGTGTTCTACTGTATCTCTAGTTTCTGTCTCATTGATCTCTGCTCAAATCTTGATTATTTCCTTTCTTGTGTGTGGAGTTGGCTTAATTTATTGTTGATTGTTTAGTTATTTAAGGTGTAAAGACAGCTGGTGTATTCTGGATTTTCCCACTTTTTTGAGGGAGGCTTGGATGGCTATGTATTTCCCCCTTAGGACTGCCTTTGTCATATCCATAGGGTTTGGACCGAAGTGTCTTCATTCTCATTGGTTTCCATGAA
Organism: Lutra lutra; assembly: GCF_902655055.1. NCBI lineage: Eukaryota > Metazoa > Chordata > Mammalia > Carnivora > Mustelidae > Lutra > Lutra lutra. The sequence goes on along the minus strand of NC_062279.1, from coordinate 42,710,988 downwards.
TTGCTTAAGTTCTTCTTTGATTTCCTGGTTGATCCAAGCATTCTTAGGCAAGGTGGTCTTTAGCTTCCAAGTGTTTAAATTACTTCCAAACTTTTTCTTGTGGTTGAGCTCCAGTTTCAGAGCATTGTGATCTAAGAATATGCAGGGAATAATCTCAGTCTTTTGATATCAGGTGAGCCCTGATTTGTGACCCAGTATGTGGTCTATTCTGGAGAAGGTTTCATGAGCACTCAAAAACAATGAGTATTATGTTGTTGTGGGTGGAATATGCTGTGTATATATATGAGGTCCATCTGGTCCAATGTGTCATTCAATGGTCTTGTTCCTTTATTGATTTTCTGCTTGGATGATCTGTCTATTACTGCGAGTAGCATGTTAAGATCTCCTGCTATTAATGTATTCATATCAATATGACTCTTTATATTGATTAACAGTTTTCTGATGTAATTGGCTGCTCCCATATTGGGGGCATAAATATTTACAATTGTTAGATCTTCTTTGTGGATAGACCCTTTTTAAAATATTTTTTAAAAGCTTTTATTTATTTGATAGAAAAATATCACAAGAAGGCAGAGAGGCAGGCAGAGAGAGAGGAGGAAGCAGGCTCCCTGTTGAGCAGAGAGCCTGATGCAGGGCTTGATCTCAGGACCCTGAGACCCTGACCTGAGCCAAAGGCAGAGGCTTAACCCACTTGAGCTACCCAGGTGTCCCTGGATAGACCCTTTAAGAATGATGTAGTGTTCTCCTGTATCTCTGACTACAGTCTTTAGTTTAAAATCTAATTTATCTGTCATGAGAATGGCTACCTCAGCCTTCTTTTGAGGCCCATTGCAATGAAAGATGCTTCTCCAACACTTCACTTTCAGTCTGGATGTATACTTGGGTTCTAAATGGGTCTCTTGTAGACAACATATGGATGGGCCCTGTCATTTTATCCAATCTGCAACCCTGTGCTATTTGATGGGTGCATTTAGGCCATTCACATTGAGAGTGATTATTGAGATACGTTTTTATGGACATCGTGTTACCTGTGAAGTCTTTGTTCCTATAGATTGTCTCCATAAGTTTCTGTTCAATGATATTTTGGGTTTTTTTTCCTCTGTTATAGAACCCCCCTTAATATTTCTTGTAGTGCCAGCTTGATGGTCACATACTCTTTACCTTGCCGGTCTTGGAAGCTCTTTATCTCTCCATCCATTTTGAATGTCAGTCTTGCTGGATAAAGTATTCTTGGCTGCATATCCTTCTCCTTTAGTGCTCTGATTACATCTTGCCGGCCCTTTCTGGCTTGCCAGGTTTCTGTGGACAGTTCTGACTTTATTCTGATGGGCCGTCCACTGTATGTAAGGAATCTCTTCCCCCTTGCTGTTTTCAAGAGCTCCTGTCTATAATTATGAGTCTTCATTTTCACTATCAGGGGTCTCAAGGTCTTTCTAGATTCTATGATCCTGGGGGGAGACCGTTCTGCATCTAGGACATGAACGCTGGTTCCATTCACCAGATTGGGAAATTTTTCATGGATAATCTGTTCAACTATATCCTCTAGTCTTCTGTCTTTCTCGTCTCCCTTGGGGATTCCAATAATTCTGACACTGGAATGTTTCATAGCATCATTTATTTCCCTAATTCTGTTTTCATGGCTTCTACGCTGTTTGTTACAGGCTTCCTCCTGATCACTTTTCTCTATCAGTTTGTCCTCCAGATCACTAATTCTGTCTTCTGCCTCAGTCACCCTAGCTGGTAGAGAATTCAGATTAGATTGGAAATCATTGAGAGCATTGTTAACATTATCCTTGGTGGCTTTCAGTTCTGCCCTTATCAGTTCCATTTTGTCATCCATGGTTTTCTCCAACCTAGCCATTGCCTCGATAACTGTTAGCCTGAATTCCCTTTCTGACATATTGTTTATGTCCATATCCAAAAGCTCTGATGGAGAGGGCACTGTCCTGAATTTTTCCTCTGTTGGGCATTCCTCTTCCTAGTCATTTTGGTGAGAGATGGCTGAACAGATGTGTAGTTGAATGTATCAACCATGGTGCAGCAAGGTGCACTCTGGAACACTTCTGAGCAATCAGGAGTCCCCACCAAAAAGAAAGGAATAAATAAAAGAGAGAGAGAGAGACAGGAAAAAGGAAAAAAGAAAAGAGAAGACCCAACCCGAATGGGCCCCAAAGGTAAGATTTTAAAGTATACTAACAAACCCAGACAAACAAAAAGACCGACAAAAGTAAATTACAAGAAAAAAAAGAACCCAGCCAAAATGAACCCCAGTATGATTTATACATTACCAGGACAAAAACAAATATACAGAAACACTGACAGAAGAAAAAAAAAATGGGTGGGTGGTTATAAATTCTCAGTGTGGGCAAAGGTTATTTTGATTCTTCCTGGATGTGTCTTGATATCTTTGTTAAAGGACTCAACTTTCCTGAGATAAAGGGGGATTAAAACTGGTTTACCTATAGGGGTAGCATTGATTGGGGAAAGGGGTTTGCCTTGAAGCTTATCTCTATATGAATATTAAATAAAATATAAAATAAAAATAGAAAAGCAAAAGTAAAATAGGTACATGTATCAAAAAAGTTCAAGTTAATAGGTTATTATGGAATTTGTTGTACTGAACATTTTATTGTGATGGTAAATGGGTTAAAAAATTAAAAAAATTGAAAAGAATGAGAATAGTGGAAACGAATTTAAAAAAAGTTGTATCGGGGCACCTGGGTGGCTCAGTGGGTTAAGCCTCTGCCTTCAGCTTAGGTCATGATATCTGGATCCTGGGATCAAGCCCCACATCAGGCTCTTTGCTCGGCAGAGAGCCTGCTTCCCTCTCTCTCTCTGCCTGCCTCTCTGCCTACTTGTGATCTCTCTCTGTCAAATAAATAAATAAAATCTTTAAAAAAAAGTTGTATCTATGAAGTAGTGGTGGTTGTCCTCTTGGTTTTTTTGTTTGTTTGTTTGTGTGTGTGTGTGTATGTGTGTTTTGGGGTGGGGTGGGGAGGGGGCTGTCTTTCTTGGGGAGGAGCTTGCCACGGGCTTTTTGAGGCAGTATTGCTAGAGTTGAGTTTGCTTGCCCCTTATCAAGGGTCTGGGTTCTGAAGAAACCAGTTTTTCTGGCTTTTGTTGCCCCTCTTGATGGCAACCCCCTTGGTGGTTGCCCCCCTTGGTGGCTTTTGGTGGTTCTTTGGAGGTTTAGAGGAAAGGAAACTGCACCCAGGCCTCTGTCTCAGAGAGAAGCCTCAGTTTGTTCCCCTCTGGGTGCTCCAGAACACATAAATTCCCCCTCTTTCTCTGGCAGAGCACATCCCCAGTCATGGTCTCAGGAGTCACAGGAGTTCCCAATTGTGCCCCAGTGTTACCAAAACAAGGAGAAGTACTAGTCCAGAGAGCTGACTTCCAGTGGCTGCCTCCGCTGCGGCTGTCTGGGCAGCTCCAGATCACCAGAGAGGTCACAACCAGAGATAGCACACTGAGTTTTTCACCCAGAGCCAGGCTGTGAGTGTTCAGACTCTCCAGGTCCTAGAGAGCACCAGCTAGTGCCTTCATGGAACTTTCTCAGGGGAAGGTGTGGGGAGCGACTCAGACCCTGGTTGTGCAGTGGGCATACAGAGAGCAAAAGTCCATGGTTCTAGAGAATGCCACCAGACTCTCTTATGCGCACTACCACCCAGAGGCTCTCACGCATGCCGGTGTCTTAGGGACCATGACCTGGATTCTTTGCTGCACTGTCTCTGGCTCAGCTCCAGCAGTGGTCATCCTGGGTCTGTGGGCTTAAGCCTCTGCCCCTAATCACCAGAAACCACCAATTTCCCCTTAAGATCTTTTGCTCTTTTTGAGTGCTTTCAACCAGATTCCAAGTTAATGCTGGTCCCCAATCATAGTGCACTCTCATAATGGGGTATTACTTTCCAATGCCTCACTTCTGGTAACTCCCTCCCCCTTTTGTTTATCTTCCAACATCAGTCCCATGTTCTCACTCCACTTTACCTGTTCACTGGCGTCTTCTGGTCCTGTAGAGATCCAGAAGTGTATAACTCTAATCTCAGGCTGATTTCATGGGTGATCAGAGTTCTTTGGTAGGTAATCAGCTCACTTTAGGGGACCAGTTGAAAGAGGGCCTCTTACTTCTCCACCATCTTGCCTCCTCCCGCAATCCACACATTTAATGCATTCATTATCAAAATACCAACAGCATTTTTTATGGAACTGGAATAAATAACCCTAAAATTTGTATGTAACCACAAAAGAACCCTAATAGAGAAAACAATTTTAAAAAGAAAACCAAAGCTGGTGGCATCACAATTCCAGACTTCAAGTTATATTACAAAATCATAGTAACCAAACAGCATGGTATGCACACAAAAATAGACACATTGATCAGTGGAATGCATTAGAAAACCCAGAAATGAATCATCTATATTTTGTTCAATTAATTTTCAACAACACAGGAAAGAATATTCAATGGGAAAAATGTTGGGTCCGTGGGCTCCGGGAGTGCAGGAGGAACAATAGAAATGACAGGCGGCTCTGGAGGCTCCTGGAGTGCAGTGGTGGAAATGACCGCCACTGGGTCCCGCCGTCTTCCAGCCTACCCCCCACCCCCTTAACCCTTGATCTCCTGCCAAAAGGATGTATGCCCAGGTCACGTCTCCATAGGTAACCTGATACCTATGCAGGAGACAGATAAAAGACCCCCCCCAACTCCCTCCCAGGATGACTTCCCCCACTCTGCTTTCCAGAGTTGCAGAACCTCGCCCACCTCCCCCTGATGCAACTTTCCTGGCTCCTCTTCTCCTGAGCCCTGAAACTTCGCCCAAGAGTGCCTTTAATAAATCTTGCCTTACACCCACTTCACCTGGTGTCGTGTTTATCTCGCCTATAAAACCTTACAAAAAGAACAGTCTCTTTTACAAATGATACTGAGAAAACTGGAAAACAACATGCAAAAGGATGAAACTGGATTACTTCAATACACCATACACAGAAATAAACTCAAAATGGGTGATGAAACACCTAAATGTAAGACTGGAAACTATCAAAATCCTAGATGAGAACGTTGGCAGTAACCTATTTGACATCATCCACAGCAAATTTTTTCTAGATCTATCTCCCGAGACAAGGGAAACAAAAGCAAAAATAAACTAATGGGACTACACCAAAATAAAAAGCAAGAGATGATACAATCAACCAAACTAAAAAGCAATGTAATGAATGAGAGAAGATATTTGCAAATGGCATATCTGGTAAAAGGTTAGTATTCAAAACATATAAAGGAATTATAAAACTCAACACCCAAAAACAAATAATCTGATTAATGATTGGACAGAAAACATGAACAGACATTTCTCCAAAGAAGACATCTAGATGGCAAACCGACACATGAAAACCTGTTCATCATCACTTGCCATCATGGAAATACAAGTAAAAACTACAATGAAATATCATTGCACACCAATCAGCATGGCTAAAATTAACAACATGGGAAACAACAGGTGGTGGTGAGGGTGTGGAGAAAAAGGAACTCTCATACTGTTGGTGGGAATGTAAACTGGTGCAGCCATTCTGGAAAACAATATGGAGTTTTCTCAACATGTTAAAAATAGAACAAGCGATTGCTCTACTGGGTATTTATCCAAAGAATACAAAAACACTAATTCAAAGGGATACATGCACCCCTATGTTTATAGGAACATTAACAATAGCCAAGGTATGGCAGCAGCCCCAGTATCCATCAGTTGATAAATGGATAAAGAAATGTGGTATAAGGGAGACAAGATGGCGGGGAACTAGGACAAGGTGCCGTTTCAACCTGTACCCTAAAGTGAGCTGATTACCTACCAAAGAACTCTGATCACCCATGCCATCAGCCTGAGATTAGAATTATATATGTCTGGTTCTCTACAGGACCATAAGACACCAGAGGGCAGGTAAAGCATAGTGGGAACATCGGACTGATATAGGAAGATAAACAAAAGGGGAAGGGAGCCACCAGAAGTGACCCATTGGAAAGTAATACCCCAATATGAGAGTGCCCTGTGACTGGGAATGAGCATTGACTTGGAGTCTGGTTGAAAGCACTCAAAAATATCAAAGGATTGTGGGGGGAAATTGTGGGAATCTGGGCGTTTAGGGACAGGGGCTTAAGTTCCTGGACCGGGGATAGCCACCCCTGGTGCTGAGCCAGAGAGAGTGTAGTGATGAAACCAGGTCTTGGTTCCTGAGCCTCGAGTGCACCTGAGAGCACCTGGGTGGAGGCTCCCGTGAGGGGCTGGGAGCCTCGCCAACTGGCAGAACCACAGCCTTTTTGCACTCTCCATGCGTGTTGCCATGCTGTGCTATCAGTCTGAGTCGCTCCCCACACCTACCCCTGAGAGAGGTGCATGCAGGCTCCAGCCAGCAGAACCACAATCTTTTGCACTCCCCACGTGTGTGCCACACCATGCTATCAGAATCTGAGTCACGCCACACACCTCCCCCTGGGAGAGGTGTGTGCAGGTGCCAGCCCAGCACTCTTGGACCCGGAAAGTCTGAGCACTCCCAGCCAAGGCCAGCAGGAAAATCTCAGTGTGCTATCACTACTTGGGACCTCTCTGGTGCTCTGGAGCTGCCCAGACAGCCACCACTGTTGTGGTTTTGGGTACAAGCAGGAGTTCCTGAGTCCCCAGGGACCGCGACTGGGAAGTGCTCTACCAGCAGCCAAGGGGGAATTTATGTGCTCTGGAGCACCCAGAGGGGAACAGACTGAGGCTTCTCTCTGAGAGGGAGGTCTGGGTGCAGTCTGCTTTCCTCTAATCCTCTAAAAACCAGCAAAAGCTGTCAAGGCAAAAGAAAAGAAATGAACAAACATAAAAACTTCCAGAGAACAAAAGCCTGAAAAACCGGTTTCCTCAGAGCCCAACCCCTTGAGGGGGGCGGGAGGACTTAACTCAGGAAACACTGCCAGAAACTCATGTGGCAGGCTCCTCCCCCAGAAAGCCAACCAAAAGAGGGGGGGAAATAAGAGAACTACCACCACTACTTCATAGATACAACTTTTATTTTTATTTTGTTCCCACTATTCTGGTTCATTTGGTTTTTTTATACATAATTTTTTAACCTATTTACCATCACAGTGAGATGTCCAGTACATCAAATTCCATAATAACCTTTTAACCTGAACTTTTTGATACATACACCCGTGTTTTTCTTTTGCTTTTCTATTTCTTAATATTTTTAAATTTTAGTTTAGTTTAGTTTATTCTTTTTTTTATTTCTATTTGTTAATATTCATATGGAGTGAAAACATCAAGGTAATCCCCTTTCCCCAATCAATGCTACCCCTATAGGTAAACCACTTTTTAATCCCCCTTTATCTTAGGAAAGTTGAGTCCTTTAACAAAGATATCAAGATACATCCAGGAAAAAATCAAAATAACCTTCCTCAACCACACTGAGACTTTATAACCACTCTCTCATCTTTTTCTTCCACCAGTGTTTCTGTGTATTTGTGTTCACCCTGGTAGTATATAAATCTTACACTTGGGGTTCTTTTTGACGAGGTTCTTTTTTTGTTTTGCTTATATATGTATTTTTTTTTCTCTTGTCATCTACTTTTTTTTTTTTTAAGATTTTATTTATTTGTCAGAGAGAGGGGAGAGCGAGCGAGCACAGGCAGACAGAATGGCAGGCAGAGGCAGAGGGAGAAGCAGGCTCCTCACCAAGCAAGGAGCCCGATGTGGGACTCAATCCCAGGACACTGGGATCATGACCTGAGCCGAAGGCAGCTGCTTAACCAACTGAGCCACCCAGGCATCCCTCTTGTCATCTACTTTTACCAGTCTTTTTCTTTGTCTGTTTTTGTTTGTATACTTCATAAATCTTACCTTGGGGTTCATTTGGGTTGGGCCTTCTCTTTTATTTTATCTTTCTTTTTTGTCCTCTGTCTCTCTCTCTCTCTTTTTCTTTTTTGTCCTCTCTTTCCTTTTTTCTCTCTTTCTTTTTTCTTTAATTTGGGTGGGGACTCTTAATTGTTCAGAAACGTTCCAGGGTGCACTTTGCACCACGGACGATACATCCAGCTACATCCGTTCAGTCATCTCTCACCAAAATCACTAGGAGGAGGAATGCCCAACAGAAGAAAAATTCAGAGGCTGGGTCTTCTGCAACAGAACTAATGGCTATCGACATAGACAATATGTCAGAAAGGGAATTCAGGCTAACAATTACCGAGGCAATAGCCAGGTTGGAGAAAGCCATGGATGACAAAATGGAATTGATTAGGGCAGAACTGAAAGGCACCAGGGATGATGTTCACAATGTTCTCAATGACTTCCAATCTAACCTAAATTCTCTAACAGCTAGGGTAACTGAGACAGAAGATAGAATTAGTGATCTCGAGGACAAGCAGATAGAGAGAAAGGATCAGGAGGAAGCCTGTAACAAACAGCTTAGAAGCCATGAAAACAGAATTAGGGAAATAAATGATGCTATGAAACATTCCAATGTCAGAATTATTGGAATCCCTGAGGGGGAAGAGAAAGAAAGAAGTCTAGAAGATATAGTGGAAAAATTCTCCATGAAAATTTTCCCAATCTTGCGAATGGACCAGCATTCATGTATTAGAGGCAGAAAGGTCCTCCCCAAGATTATAGAATCTCAAAAGACCTCAAGACAACTCATAGTAAGAATGAGGAATCAGAATTGTAGACAGGATTCCTGAAAGCAGCTAAGACAAAGAAGCTCCTTACGTACAGAGCAAAGTCCATCAGAATAACGGAAGACCTGTCCACAGAAACATGGCAAGCCAGAAAGGGCTGGCAGGATATATTCAGGGAACTAAATGAGAAGAACAAGCAGCCAAGAATACTTTATCCAGCAAGACTGACATTCAAAATGGGTGGAGAGATAAAGAGCTTCCAAGACTGGCAAGGCTTAAAAGAGTATGTGACCACCAAGCTGACACTGCAGGAAATATTAAGGGGTTCTATAAAAGAGGAAAAATCCTAAGAAAATATTTGAACAGAAATATAGAGACATCTACAGAAAGAAAGACTTCAAAGGTAACACGATATCAATAAAAAAGTATCTATCAATAATCACTCTCAATGTGAATGGCCTAAATGCGCCCATAAAATGACACAGGGTTGCAGATTGGAGAAAACAATAGGACACATCCATATGTTGTCTACAAGAGACCCATTTTGAATCTAAAGATACACCCAGACTGAAAATGAAGGAATGGAGAAGCATCTTCCATGCCAAAAACCTCAAAAGAAGGTTGGGGTAGTGATTTTCATATCAGATAAATTAGATTTTAAACGAAAGACTGGGGTCAGAGATACAGAAGGACACTACATCATTCTTAAAGGGACTATCCACCAGGACGATATAACAATTGTAAATATCTATGCCCCCAATATGGGAACAGCCAATTACATAAGAAAACTATTAATCAAGATAAAGAGTCATATTGATATGAATACATTAATAGTAGGAGATCTTAAGATGCCTCTCTCAGTAATAGATACATCATCCAAGCAGAAAATCAATAAAGAAACAAGAGCATTGAATGACACATTGGACCAGATGGACCTCATAGATATATACAGAACATTCCACTCTAAAACAACAGAATACTCATTGTCCTTGAGTGCTCATGGAACCTTCTCCAGAATAGACCACATACTGGGTCACAAATCAGGGCTCAAATGATACCAAAAGATTGAGATTATTCCCTGCATATTCTCAGATCACAATGCTTTGAAACTGGATCTCAATCACAAGGAAAGGTTCGGAAGGAACTCAAACACCTGGAAGCTAAAGACTACCCTGCTTAAGAATGCTTGGATCAACCAGGAGCTCAAAGAAGAACTGAAACAACTCATGGAAACCAATGAGAATGAAGACACTTTGGTCTAAAACTTATGGGATACAGCAAAGGTGGTCCTAAGGGGGAAATATATAGCCATTCAAGCCTCTCTCAAAAAAATTGAAAAATCCAGAATACACTAGCTGTCTCTACACCTTAAAGAACTGGAGAATCAACAACAAATTAAGCCAACTCCACACACAAGAAGGGAAATATTCAAGATTACAGCAGATCAATGAGATATAAACTAGAGATACGGTAGAACGTATCAATGAAACTAGAAGCTGGTGTTTTGAAAGAATCAATAAGATTGATAAACCATTGGCCATACTAATCCAAAAGAAAAGAGAGGAAACTCAAATTAATAAAATTATGAATGAAAAGGGAGAGATCACAACTAATACCAAGGAAGTAGAAACAATCACTAGAAATAATCAACAGGTATATGCCAACAAGCTAAGCAACCTAGATGAAATGGATGCATTCCTGGAAAACTATAAACTCCCAAAATTGAACCAGGAATAAATTGACAACCTGAATAGACTGATATCTAATAAAGAGATTGAAGCAGTGATCAAAAACCTCCTAAAACACAAGAACCCAAGACCTGACGGATTCCCTCGGAAATTCTACTACACTTTCACAAAAGAAATAACACCTATTCTCCTGAAGCTGTATCAAAAAATTGAAGCAGAAGGAAAACTTCCAGACTCTTTTTATTAAGACAGCATTACCCTGATCCCCAAACCAGGCAAAGACCCTACCAAAAAGGAGAATTTCAGACCAATATCACTGATGAATATGGATGCTAAGATTCTCAACAAGATTGTAGCAAATTGGATCCAACAGCACATTAAAAGGATTACCCACCATGACCAGGTGGGATTCATCCATGGGTTACAAGGATGGTTCACAATTCACAAATCAATCAATGTGATAGAACAAATCAATAAGAGAAGAGAGAAGAACCACATGGTCCTCTCAATTGATGCAGAAAAAGCATTTGACAAATTCCAGCATCCATTCCTGATTAAAACACTTCAAAGTATAAGGATAGAGGGAACATTCCTGAACTTCATCAAATCTATCTATTTAAAACCCACAGCAAATATCATCCTTAATGAGAAAAAGCTCACAGTCTTCCCGTTGAGATCAGGAACACAACAAGGATGCCCACTCTCATCACTCTTGTTCAACATAGTATTAGAAGTCCTACCAATAGCAGTCAGACATCAAAGAGAAATAAAAGGTACTCAAATTGGCAATGAAGAAGTCTAACTCTCTCTCTTCACAGATGACATGATACTTTATATGGAAAACCCAAAAGACTCCACCCCAAACTACTACAACTCATACAGCAATTCAGTAATGTGGCAGGATACAAAGTCAATGTACAGAAATCAGTGGCTTTCTTATACACTAACAATGAAAATACAGAAAGGGAAATTAGAGAATCGATTCCATTTACTAGAGCACCAAGAACCATAAGATACCTGGGAATAAACCTAACCAAAGAGGTAAAGGATCTGTACTCGAGGAACTAGAGAACACTCATGAAAGAAATTGAAGAAGACACAAAAAGTTGTAAGACCATTCCATGCTCTTGGATCGGATGAATAAACATTGTTAAAATGTCTATACTGCCTAGGGCAATCTATACTTTTAATGCCATTCCAATCAAAATTCCACTGGTATTTTTCAAAGAGCTGGAGCAAATAATCCAAAAATTTGTATGGAATCAGAAGAGACTCCGAATCGCTAAGGAAATGTTGAAAAAGAAAAATAACACTAAGGGCATCACATTACCTGATTTCAAGCATTACTACAAATCTGTGATCACCTAGACAGCATGGTACTGGCATAAAAACAGACACATAGACCAGTGGAACGGAGGAGAGAGTCCAGATATGGACCCTCAACTCTATGGTCAAAGAATCCTCGACATAGCAGGAAAAAAATATACAGTGGAAAAAATACAGTCTCTTCAATCAATGGTGCTGGGAAAATTGGACAGCTATATTTAGAATAAAGAAACTCGACCATTCTCTTACACCGTTTCAAAGATAAACTCAAAATGGATAAAAGACCTCAACGTGAGACAGGAATCCATCAGAATCCTAGAGGAGAACATAAGCAGTATCCTCTTCAATATCAGCCACAGCAACTTCTTTCAAGATATGTATCCAAAGGCAAAGGAAACAAAAGTGAAAATGAACTTTTGGGATTTCAGCAAGATCAAAAGCTTCTGCACAGCAAAGGAAACAATCAAGAAAACAAAGAGGCAACCCATGGAATGGGAGAAGATATTCGCAAATAACAGTACAGACAAAAGGTTGATATCCAGGATCTATAAAGAACTCCTCAAACTCAACACACACAAAACAGATAATCATGTCAAAAAATGGGCAGAAGACATGAGCAGACACTTCTCCAATGAAGACATACAAATGGCTAACAGACCAATGAGAAAATGTTCATCATCACTAGCCATTAGGGAGATTCAAATTAAAACCCCATTGAGATACCACCTTCCACCAGTTAGAATGGCCAAAATTAGCAAGACAGGAAACAACGTATATTGGAGAGGATGTGGAGGAAGGGGAACCCTCTTACACTGTTGGTGGGAATGCAAGTTGGTGCAGCCACTTTGGAGAACAGTGTGGAGATTTCTTAAGAAATTAAAAATAGAGCTTCCCTATGACCCTTCAATTGCACTCCTGGGTATTTTCCCCAAAGATACAGATGTAGTGAAAAGAAGGGCCATCTGTACCCCAATGTTTATAGCAGCAATAGCCATGGTCGCCAAACTGTGGAAAGAACCAAAATGCCCTTCAACGGACGAATGGATAAGGAAGATGTGGTCCATATACACTATGGAGTATTATGCCTCCATCAGAAAGGACGAATACCCAACTTTTGTAGCAACATGGATGGAACTGGAAGAGATTATGCTGAGTGAAATAAGTCAAGCAGAGAATGTCAATTATCATATGGTTTCACTTATTTGTGGAGCATAACAAACAACATGAAGGACATGGGGAGATGGAGAGGAGAAGGGAGATGTGGTAAATTGGAGGGGGACATGAACCATGAGACGCTATGGATTCTGAAAAACAATCTGATGGTTTTGAAGGGGCCGGGGGTGGGAGGTTGGTGGAGCCAGGTGATGGGTATTAGGGAGGGCACGTATTGTATGGAGCACTGGGTGTGGTGCATAACCAATGAATTCTGTTACACTGAAAAGAAATAAATAAAAATAAATATATTTAAAAATAAAGTTTGAAATCTTGCTATTTACAATGACATGGATGGATCTACAGAGCAAAATAAGTCACTCAGAGAAAGGCAACAACCATATAATTTCCTCATATGTGCAATTTAAGAGACAAATGAGCAAAGGGAAGAATAAGCGAGGGAGAGACAAATCAAATAACAGAATCTTAATTATAAAGAAAAAAATGATTGTTACTAGAGGGGAGGGGTTTAGGGAAATTGATTAAATAAGTGATGGGGTTTAAGGAATGAATTTATCGTGATGAGCAGCAGGTGATATATGGAAGTGTTGAATCACTATATTGCATACCTGACACTAATATAATACTGTACATTAGCTAACTCTATTAAAATAAATTTTGTTTCATTGACTTTTCCTAAATAAAGTATAGATAGAGAAGCTCCCTGACAGTCTGCCCCTCTTTCCACTTAGTGTACTTATGGGTCCTTTGGTTTATGGCAAAATGATGGTATCTGTCAAGTAAGAGTTAATTTTGCCTCCATAATACCAAGTTTGGATTTTTTCCAAAGAATCTAATTAATTTGTCCGACTCTGATAAAACAGATTAAGTGCCATTTTAAAGCTCAACTATATTTTCATTTATAATATCAATAAAATGTTTGCCAAAATACAGTTTTTTTGTAAAATTATCTGTACTCATCCCAACTTTATGATATTTAAAAGCCTCAACCACATTTTATGAAGAATATTAAAGAAAATTTTACATCTACAAAAAAATAAAATAAAATAAAAACTTAACAAAATAAAATAATGGGAAAACCATATTTCAGAATTTTTTTAAATTGTTTTTTTAATTTAAATTATAGTTAGTTAATATACAGTGTAATATTAGTTTTAGGTATACAGTTTAGTGATTCAACACTTCCATACAATATCCAGTGCTTATCACAAGTGCACTCCTTAATCCCCATCACCTACTTCAACCATTCCCCCACCCACCTCCTTCTGGTAACCACCAGTTTGTTCCTATATTTACATCTCTTTCTTGTTTTTCTTGGTTTGGTTCTCTCTCTCTCCTTTCTATTATTGTTTTATTTCTTAAATTCCACATTAGTTTTTATATCATTCTTCTTTTAGTTGCTGCCTTTAAATATAATTCTTATTTTTAATGCAAATTGCATCTTCATCTCCCCAAACATCACAGGCAACTTTACTTTTAAGTATTTTTCATATTGGACTACAAACAAAATTCTCTATGGAGAGAATTCATTTTCTGATTTTTGTGTCTGTTGTCTATTTTATTTACATGTCATGGGTTTTGGGATGTTGAGTGACAGGCTCATTTTAAAGAGAAAAATTTTCTTCTCTCTCTTGCTTCAGGTAAACTTGGGCTTACCTTTTTCTGTCTAATAAGGTTGTGGTTGTTTCCATCTGGCCTTCTAGAACTCCAAGTAAGAAGATCTTTAATGATAATTTGGAGCTCATTCCTGCCCTGGATTGATATTGGGTATATCAAAGGTGGTGCAGAGAATGAATCCCTAGTCAGGAACTATGAATTAAATAAAAGCAATGTATCATAGTCTATGAAATCCAGGATGTTTCATATTCTATGAAATATATAATTTTATGGCATTCTAATGCGCCAATAAAAGAAAAAACTGACAATTAAGTCTTGTTATAATGCTTTGTTATCACATGTAATTTTATTTTATACTTATCAAAAAAGAATTCTTTTGACTTAGATGTCGATTTTATTATATATTACTCTCTCTATATAAAAAAGTCAATGGCTAATATGTTCCTAGAATATCTTTACCTTTTTCAATTCAGAAAGTGTTCCATATGGAACATATGATGTTCCATATTTTTTCACATCATGTTTGTCCCTGTGCCAACTAGAGCAAAAGCATTTCTTCACATGTCTTTATGAATTTCTTTGCACCCCTGACCCTCACTCTAGTATAGATTCTTATGCTCTGTCAGGGACAACTTGCATTATAAGTGTCTGCTTTCTAAAAGAAATTCTGGAATCCTTTCAGATTTTAGAGATAATGCAGTGTGAAAAAATGCACAGCATAAAATTGTTTTTTTAAAAAGGTGCCTGGATGGCTCAGCAGGTTAAGTGTCTGCCTTCAACTCAGGTCATGATCTTAGGGTCCTGGGATCAAGCCCAATATCAGGCACCCTGCTCAGCAGGGAGCTTGCTTCTCTCTCTCTCTGCCACTCCCCCTGTTTGTGCTCCCTTCTCTCTCTCTCTCTTAAATAAATAAAATCTTTTAAAAATTAAAGGGGTAATTACAAATTTGTATTTCTATTCAGAGTAAGGTATTTAATAGGATTTGAGATATTTTAATTGGGAATGGAAAAGGAGGCATGCTAGAATTTCCACTATGGGGCTTAAAGGAGAATCTGTAATGCTTGAGAGCACTGACAAAAAGAATTAAACAAAACCAGAAACACTTCTTAGAGATATCACCTTGGTAAAACTAATTAAGCTCTCTGTACCTCAGTATCCTTCCCTCATAGGGTTGTAAAATAAATTAATTAATATATGTAAAGCACCTAAAACAATCTGTGTTCATGATTATCCTTCTTCCCATTCCTACACTTGTCTAATGTCCCAATTCAAAGTTATGTTTTGTTTCTAACTTTTCACTGGCAGGAGGATCCTTACCAGAGCCTTTGACTTCTAGCTACAAGCTTGACTCAGGGTAGTGCCCTTTATACCCTCACCCCAATTATTTTTGCTCAAATAGGACTTGTTTTCAGTCATCTTTTCCTGGCAGAATCTCAATTTTGGCCACAGTACCTATCTCCAAAATCAGAGCCTGTCCCTTTAGCCCTGTTAACTGCTCAACTTCCAGCTCATAGAAATATTTGTCTGGTTTTTGAGCTTACTTACCTCTGTCACTTTGTTCTTCCCTTTTTATATTTTACTACTGTTAAAATATAAAACTGGGTTATTACATGTTTTAAGACTTTATTTTAGCAAAAATCACCTCAAATCAGGCAACAACAAACCATAAGTGGTTAGGAGCATTCAACTCTCCAAGCCAGGGAATAAGGCCTGTGCCTGGAGATTTGTCAAGGAGTGATTTAATGGTTCCCTTTACTTTGGGTAAGACAAGCATTGATAAAAAAGGATCAGAGAATGTTATAGGATGTTATAGGAATGAGAAGGAAGGAAAGCAATCATTAGGAACTCAGTTTTTAAACTTCTCCATTTGAGGACTTTTGTGCCAGGAAAAATTTTTGTAGATAAATTGTGAAAACAAAACAAGGAAATTATTTGATTTTAAGGAATTGCATTATTTGGAATAGACTTGTTAATTATTTGTAACTGGTTGTCCTTAGGTTTTGATTTCTTAACTTTGTGGCATTTATAGGCTTAGTTTTGGTTTGCTTACCTATGCTGCTAAGGTGTTATGGCTAATGGCCTTGTTTAATCAATTTAACCCAGTAATTGCTACAATCTTTTGACTGGAGTGGGCAATGAAAGCATGAATTCTTTGTGTCACCTAGGCTGGAGTTATTAATCATGTTTATACATAACTGTATCCTTAACTAGGGTTCACACCTCATTCATCTTGGTATTAGTCCAGCACCTGACACAGTTTCTGCTGTGTAATGGAACTAATAAGAAATGATTAGATGATTGAAATAAACATTTTTTTAAATTTCAAAACTTATCTCAGTGTCATTTTATAATGCTTTGCTTTATTTAGTTTAATTTGGGACTCTGAGTTTCTATTTTTGCTCCTTCTTACAAGATTTAATGGTCATGAATTTTGTTTGTTTGTTTTTAATTTTTAAATATTTATTTATTTGTTTATTTGAGAGAGAGAGTTTGGGGGGAGGAGCAGAGGGAGAGAGCCTTAGGCAGACTCCAAACTCAACACAGAGCCACACTTGGGGCTTGACATCACGACCCTGAAATCACGACTTGAACTGAAACCAGAGTCAGATGTTAAACCAACTGTTCCACCCAGGGGCCCCTTGTTTGCTTTTTTAAAAGCAAGTTTTTCATAATAGTTTTCAATCTATAGAAAAGTTGCTAGGATAGTATAAAAACCTCTAGCTTTTCCACTTAAAATTTCTATTTACTACATTATCTCCATCCTCATCCTCTTCTCCCTTCTCTATGTATATGTGTATATATACACACACACAGAAATGATGCTACTAATACTATACTAATACTACAGTACTAATAACTAATACTAATACTATAATGTGTAACTCCTAAAAATAAGAACATTCTCTTACATCACCATCTATAACCTTCCCAATCAGAAAATCACCAATGTAACAACACAAGCATTCGATCTAGAGACTCCATTCAGATTTTCCTCCTTCTTTCAACAACTTATTTTTTTCCCTTCTGGTTTAGGATCTTATGCAGAAACTAGTAACATATTTAGTTGTCATATGTCTTAGTCCATGTCCATAGTCTGGGAATCTTATAAACATAGACATTTATTTCTTAGAATTCTGGAACGTGGAAGTCTGAGATCAGGATGCCAGCATGATTGGGCTGAAGGTCCTTTTCTTGTGGCAGTTGTCTTGTTTTATCTTCATGTAGGGGAGAAATAATACTTTTTCTCTATCTTTCTGTGTTCATGGATGAGACCTGCCTATAATATAAGACAGATTAACAGGAGAAATAAAACAATTTTAATTACATAAGTACATATGGGAGCCCAACAAAAACATGAGACTCAAAAGGCAGTCAGACTATTAAAGCTTATATATCAGCCTGAGCTGGGATAGGAATCTGAAATGATTAGGTATGGGGCTTCAAAGCAATTCACAGGAAGGTGAGAGGAGAAAATGTTCCACAAACAAATGTTTCCCTGCTGGTAAATCTCTCAGGTGAAAAAGTTTTCACAACTTTGTAATGGAAATTTCCTTTATAAGAAGATTTTTTTTTACAAAAGGTTACTTCTATTCTGCTTTCAGAGATTCGTTTGGGTGTGCAGTTTCTCAAAATAATTTGCTTAAGATAATTCTTATGACCAAAAAAAAAATTATATATATATATATATATATATATATATATATATATATATATATATATATGAGTAACATATTCTTCACCCTTCACCCACATGGTGGAAGGGCAAAGAAACTCTCCCTGGCCTCTTTTATAAGGGCATTAATTTCATGACCTAGTGATTTCCTCAAGGCCCCACTTCTGAGTAACATCATATTGGAGGTTATGGTTTCAACATATAAATTTGAGGGGAGTACAAACATTCAGATCACAGTATAATATTGCATCAGTTTCCTTCAATCTGGAACAGTTCCTGTCTCCTGCTGTTTTGGTCCTTCTCAGGTATTTCTTTCTACAAAATGTCCCTTAACCTGGGCCCATTCAACATTGCCCTGGCCAGTCTCAGGCCAAGCATGCTTGCCAGGGAATCCCACAAAATTTTTGCTGCTCCTTTCTTAGCTCATCAATCATGAGGGGCACAATGTTGGTCCAGACCATAGCTGTTCATGTTACCCTTGATCATCTTGTCAAGTTGGTCTCTTCCAGCTTTATTTACAATAAAAATTGCCATTTTCTTTGTGTTTTATTAGCACTTTGTAAGGAGATAATCCAATATTACCAATATCCTATTTCTCACCAAACCTCCTCCATTGAAGAGGAATGGAATATGACACACCAGAATGTGTCTGTTTGGCATAAGGATTATCCTGAGCTAGTTAATTTTAAGAAACATCAGACATAGGTGAAGCTCTGAAAACTGAGTGGAGGTTACTCTTTCGTAAGGAACACTTACATTTATAAAGGAAATTTCTTTTTAAAAAAGTTTTTATTTAAATTTTAATTAGTTAACATACAGTGTAATATTAGTTTCAGGTGTACAATTAGTAATTCAACACTTACATACAACACCCAGTGCTCATCACAACAAATGCATCATATATTTCCCCCATTACCCCACATCCTCTCTGGTAACCAACTATTTTTTTCTCTAGAGTGGATTCTGTTACTTGGTTTGCCCCTCTTTTTTCCCCTCTGATTGAAATCTCCATTTGTAAGTCTGTATCCCTTTCTCTACAAGGAAAAGAAGAAAGCCTCTAAATCACAGGCACCCTCATTAATGAAGAAGTCACTTACTTAATTCTACATAATAACTTTACCCTGATTTAACGTGCTTTTCCCTAATAACCTCCCATAAGCCACTCCTCCCTCTCCTGACCCCAATATCTTTTATCTTCAGCTAAAGATGGTATTTAAGGTGTTGTCTCAAGCCATTTGTGTGTGTTACTCAGTTTTCCTGGGAATCTCCCATGTATACAGATGTTTATAGGTCATTAAACATCTGTTTGTTTTTCTATTGTTAATCTGTCTTTTATATAAAAGAGTTTTAGCTAAAAACCTAGAAAGATAGAGAGGACATTAATTTTCCCTTTCTGCACATCAACTTGCACATCCATTGATGATTCCTGCCTATATCAACTACCACTGTCATGTCTGACAAAGAATTATTCTCTATTTCCACTAATGGAGTTCAGAGCAGGCCACTCCAAAATATGCCACTTTGGCATATTGATCATTTTGAATCAAAGTTACTCAAACAACTTGTATAAGGACACTTAGACCCTCCCTTGTCCCTCTGAAAGCAGGAAGTTAATCTTCCATAAGAAGGGTACCCTCCCTATACCAGAAAGTAGAGAGATATACTTATCACAAGAGATAGAGAACTCAGGGCTGCAAAGACTGTATAGACTAACCTATTTCTCCACCAATTTACTACACAAGCCCAAATTTCTTCATCTTGTCAATTCCTTGTGAATTTATTGTCTTTTTGTTCAAAACATGCCTGCTTTAGTCACTTATTTGAGTCTCATATTTCTATAAACTCCCAGATTTTTGAGATTAAAATCTGTTAATTTGTCTTGTGTCCATTAAATTATTAGACTAGAACCAAGCAGAGAAGAAAGGGAAATTTCCTTCCTTACAGTTTTAGTGCCTAATATGAGATCCTCCACTGGCTGGACACTGCCCACCTCAGAGCTACTGCAACTGAGAGATTGTGGGACTTCTGAAAGTAGCTGGCATAAGGTAGAAATTTTTACCACAAAAGCCCCTTGGATCTCTGCCTGAAAAGTCTGGTGGAAGCAATAATGGTGAAAGTCCTTTTCTTTGTCTAAATTTAAAATAGCAGGAAAAAATACTTGTGTGAATTAATTTTTTGCATATAGTGATTTTGATAAAGATTTGTTATAAATTGTCTTCATTTCCACTGATCCCATTCCTCCCAGAGATAGTCATTGCTTCCTTTTGTTTCTGTCTTTTTTTTAAGGTTTTAATTATTTATTTGAGAGAGAGAGCAAGGAAGAGGCAGAGCATGAGAAGGGTGGATGGTCAGAATGAGAGCAGACTCCCCACTGAGCAGGGAGCTGGACTTGGGGCTCAATCCCAGGACCCTGGGATAACTGTCTGAACCAAAGGCAGATGCTTAAACAACTGAGTCACTCAGGTGCCCCTCTTTTGTTTCTGTCTTTTTTGTAGTTTTTCACAAAGGGTTGATTAGAAAGGAAAAAAAAAAAAAAACTCTCTAAAGGCCTGATATATGAGAAGCCATTTTAAATTTCTCTCTAAGTTAGCATGACTATACATAAACTTCATTTAAAACAAAAGCCTGATTTATGGCCCACCAAGCATACATTGTACATCAGTTTTATAAATGAGTACCCTAAAGAAAAAATATCCTATTGTTCAGATATCAATCAATGCTTCTATCCATTGCATTCCCTGACATTAAAACTCGTGATTCCTGGGCACCTGGGTGGCTCAGTGGGTTAAGCCTCTGCCTTCGGCTCAGGTTGTGATCCCAGGGTCCTGAGATGGAGTCCCGCATCTGGCTCTCTGCTCAGCAGGGAGCCTGCTTCCTCCTCTCTCTCTGCCTGCCTCTCTGCCTACTTGTGATCTCTCTCTGTCAAATAAATAAATAAAATCTTAAAAATCAAAACTCATGATTCCTGTCTTTATGCTAACCTATAATCTTTTGAGATTTTACAAGATGTAAAAAAAAAAAATGTACATAACCCTGTAAAATCTTTTTATTCTCTAGCGCACTTTCTTCCTCATAAAGAGTATGTTTCCTGGGCAGCTGTCCTAACTCGGGCTCAAATAAAACTCTCTTTTTTAACTTCTAGGGATTCTAAAAAGTTTATTCACTTTTTTGTCAACAGACTGGAACTCAATCATAGTTACCATAAGCCTGCTGATGGGCCAGCCTCACACATCAATGAGTTCACAGTTCTTACTGGACCAGTGTCTGTTTAGTCAAACTTTGCTGTGGGTTCCCTATATAAAAAAACGAAAACAATTTTCCTTTCATCTTATTCCGTATCCTGAGTGCTTGGTTTTGTGACCAGAATCTCTGGTCCCTGTCATCCATATGGAACACATAATGGTGTGAATCTAGTGCCAGTTGAATACAGTTGGGTTCTGAGATACAAAGTCACAAATAGCATTTTCTTTGTTCAGTCATGCCAGCTCTCAGAGGAGTTTGTCATAAGAGGTCCCAGTCCATTAGAGGCCTTTGTCATCTCAACCTTTGTTATCTTGAGACTGCTAGAAAAGTCCCACTCCAGTAGTGCCTGCCCAGTGTCACACATCAGTGGGTCTGTGACTAGAGGTGTGACAAATTCCTGTGAGAAGGAAGAGACATTGTTTTTACTATACTATACTTACTGCTTATGACAAAAATTTCTTTTATCACTTACGATAACCCTGAGAGAAAACATTTTAGTTATGAATGCTGTATCTTCTGCACGCACTTCAGCAATGCCTCTCACAATCATGGTAAAGATTTATTCTAAACATCAGAAGTCACCTTCAAGTCTTTCCATAAAAAGACACAAAGGAATAACATGGCTAGCCTTAGGGAATCCTTTAACAAGATTAAAAAAAAAAAAAAAACTTAGAACAAAAATTAAAATCCACATCTAATCTAAATTCCCTCTTTCCACCATCTCATACATCTCATTATTCCCAAATTCCTGTCTCTAACCCTCCAGAAGATTTTTTGGGTGTTTGGCCCTGGTCTAAATTCCCCTTTTCAAAATACAACCCTACCACCTCAACAAATTTCTTCAACTCTCCAAATTTCCAGTATCCTCAGAAAATCCCTAAACACACACCTACTTGTTTTATCATCTCTTTCCTTAAAAGATTTACAGAAAACACCATACCCTGACCTCCACATCCAAGGTACAGAGTTTATTCTATAAATGCCAAATATTAGGAATGAATGTAGCAGAAATACCTGGGACAGGTGTTCAAGTTCAGGTGAGGATTTGTTTTATTTTGGCTTGCAACTTCTCCTTTCATCCAGTGATCAGTAATCAGGTACTACCAGTTTGGGGCCTTCCTATGCAATCTTCATTGTGGTTGCTAAGCTGGACCTGACAGCAAAGAGTTCATTTCCCTTGTATAATAACAAATTTTTGAAAGTATAAAGCACTTTTTTTAATTTCTTTTCAGCATAACAGTATTCATTGTTTTTGCACCACACCCAGTGTTCCATGCAATATGTGCCCTCCCCAATACCCACCACGTGGTTCCCCCAACCTCCCAACCCCTGCCCCTTCAAAACAATCAGGTTGTTTTTCAGGGTCCATAGTCTCTCATGGTTCACCTCCCCTTCCAATTTCCCTCAGCTCACTTCTCCTCTCCATCTCTCCATGTCCTCCATGTTATTTGATATGCTCCACAAATAAGTGAAACCATATAATAATTGACTCTCTCTGCTTGACTTACTTCACTCAGCATAATCTCTTCCAGTCCCGTCCATGTTGCTACAAAAGTTGGGTATTCATCCTTTCTGATGGAGGCATAATACTCCATAGTGTATATGGACCACATCTTCCTTATCCATTCATCCGTTGAAGGGCATCTTGGTTCTTTCCACAGTTTGGCCACCGTGGCCATTGCTGCCATAAACATTGGGGTACAGATGGCCCTTCTTTTCACTACATCTGTATCTGAAGCTTTTGATCTTGCTGAAGTCCCAAAAGTTTATTTTTACTTTTGTTTCCTTTGCCTTTGGACACATATCTTGAAAGAAGTTGCTGTGGCTGATATTGAAGAGGATACTGCCTATGTTCTCCTCTAGGATTCTGATGGATTCCTGTCTCACGTTGAGGTCTTTTATCCATGTTGAGTTTATCTTTGTGTACAGTGTAAGAGAATGGTCAAGTTTCATTCTTCTACATAGAGCTGTCCAGTTTTTCCAGCACCATTTATTGAAGACACTGTATTTTTTCCACTGTATATTTTTTCCTGCTTTGTCAAGGAATATTTGACCATAGAGGTGAGGGTCCATATCTGGGCTCTCTACTCTGTTCCACTGGTCTATGTGTCTCTTTTTATGCCAGTACCATGCTGTCTTGGTGATCACAGCTTTGTAGTAAAGCTTGAAATCAGGTAATGTGATGCCCCCAGTTTTATTTTTGTTTTTTCAACATTTCCTTAGCGATTCGGGGTCTCTTTTGATTCCACACAAATTTTAGGATTATTTGCTCCAGCTCTTTGAAAAATACCGGTGGAATTTTGATTGGAATGACATTGAAAGTATAGATTGCTCTAGGCAGTATAGACATTTTAACAATGTTTATTCTTCCAATCCAAGAGCATGGAATGGTCTTACAACTTTTTGTGTCTTCTTCAATTTCTTTCATGAGTGTTCTGTAGTTTCTCAAGTACAGATTCTTTACCTCTTTGATTAGGTTTATTCCCAGGTATCTTATGGTTCTTGGTGCTGTAGTAAATGGAATCGATTCTCTAATTTCCCTTTCTTGTATTTTCATTGTTAGTGTATAAGAAAGCCACTGATTTCTGTACATTGACTTTGTACCCTGCCATGTTGCTGAATTGCTTTATGAGTTCTAGTGGTTTGGGTGTGGAGTCTTTTGGGTTTTCCATATAAAGAATCATGT
Source organism: Lutra lutra (assembly GCF_902655055.1). Lineage (NCBI taxonomy): Eukaryota > Metazoa > Chordata > Mammalia > Carnivora > Mustelidae > Lutra > Lutra lutra. The sequence continues at coordinate 42,686,950 of NC_062279.1, read as the reverse complement.
CATCTGCAAAGAGATTTTGACTTCTTCATTGCCAATTTGGATACACTTTCTTTCTCTTTGTTGTCTGATTGCTATTGCTAGGCCTTCTAATACTATGTTGAACAAGAGTGGTGAGAGTGAGCATCCTTGTCATGTTCCCGGTCTCAATGGGAAGGCTGCAAGCTTTTTCCCATTGAGGATGATATTTGCTGTGGGTCTTACATAGATAGATTTTATGAAGTTCAGGAATGTTCCCTCTATCCCTATACTTTGAAGTGTTTTAATTAGGAATGGATGCTGGAATTTGTCAAATGTTTTTTCTGTATCAATTGAGAGGACCATGTGGTTCTTCTCTCTTCTCTTATTGATTTGTTCTATCACATTGATTGATTTGCAAATGTTTAACCATCCCTGTAACGCAGGGATGAATCCCACCTGGTCATGGTGGATCATCTTTTTAATGTGGTGTTGGAACCTGTTTGCTAGGATCTTGTTGAGAATCTTAGCATCCATATTCATAGTGATATTGGTCTGAAATTCTCCTTTTTGGTAGGGTCTTTACCTGGTTTGGGGATCAGGGTAATGTTGGCTTCATAAACAGTCTGGAAGTTTTCCTTCCACTTCAATTTTTTGAAACAGCTTCAGGAAAATAGGTTATTTCTTCTTTGAAAGTTTGGTAGAATTCCCCAGGATATCCGTCAGGTCCTGGGCTCTTGTTTTTTGGGAGGTTTTTGATCACTGCTTCAATCTCGTTACAAGATATTGATCTATTCAGATTGTCAATTTCTTCCTGGTTCAATTTTGGGAGTTTATAGTTTTCCAGGAATGCATCCATTTCATCTAGGTTGCTTAGCTTATTGGCATATAACTGTTGATAATAACTTCTGATGATTGTTTCTACTGCCTTGGTTTTAGTTGTGATCTCTCCCTTTTCATTCATAATTTTGTTAATTTGGGCTTTCTCTCTTTTCTTTTGGATTAGTGTGGCCAATGGTTTATTAATCTTATTGATTCTTTCAAAAAACCAACTTCTAGTTTCATTGATATGTTCTACTGTATCTCTGGTTTCTACCTCATTGATCTCTGCTCTAATCTTGATTATTTCCTTTCTTATGTGTGGAGTTGGTTTGATTTGTTGTTGATTCTCCAGTTCCTTAGGATGTAAAGACAGCTGGTATATTATGGATTTTTCATTTTTTTGAGGGAGGCTTGAATGGGCTTAGGACCACCTTTGCTGTATCCCATAGGTTTTGGACGGAAGTGTCTTCATTCTCATTGGTTTCCATGAATTGTTTAAGTTCTTCTTTGATCTCCTGGTTGATCCAAGCATTCTTAAGCAAGGTGGTCTTTAGCTTCCAGGTGTTTGAGTTCCTTCTGAACCTTTCCTTGTGATTGAGCTCCAGTTTCAAAGCATTGTGATCTGAGAATATGCAGGGAATAATCTCAGTCTTTTAGTATCGTTTGAGTCCTGATTTTTGACCCAGTATGTGGTCTATTCTTGAGAAGGTTCCATGTGCACTTGAGAAGAATGAGTATTCTGTTGTTTTGGGGTGGAATGTTCTATATATATCAAGGAGGTCCATCTGGTCTAACATGTCGTTCAATGCTCTTGTTTCTTTATTGATTTTCAGCTTGCATGATCTGTCTATTACTGAGAAAGGCATGTTAAGATCTCCTACTGTTAATGTATTCATATCAATATGACTCTTTATCTTGATTACAGGTTTTCTTATGTAATTGGCTGCTCCATATTGGGAGCATAGATATTTACAATTGTTAGATCATCTTGGTAGATAGTCCCTTTAAGAACTATGTAGTGTCCTTCTGTATCTCTGACTAAATTCTTTAGTTTAAAATCTAATTTATCTGATACGAGAATCACTACCCCAGCCTTTTTTAGGCCCATTGGCATGAAAAATGCTTCGCCATCCCTTCACTTTCAGTCTGGGTGTATCTTTAGATTCAAAATGAGTTTGAATACCCATACCCAACATATGGATGAGTCCAGTTGTTTTCTCTAATCTGCAACCCTGTGTTGTTTTATGGGTGCATTTAGGCCATTCACATTGAGAGTGATTATTGATAGATACATTTTTATTGACATCATGTTACCTTTGAAGTCTTTCTTTCTGTACATTGTCTCTATATTTCTGTTCAATGCTATTCTTAGGATTTTTCCTCTTTTAAAGAACCCCCCTTAATATTTTCTGCAGTGTTGGCTTGGTGATCGTATACTCTTTTATGCCTTTCAGATCTTGGAAACTCTTTATATCTCCATCCATTTTGAATGTCTGTCTTGCTGGATAAAGTACTCTTGGTTGCATGTTCTTTTCATTTAGTGCCCTGAATATATCTTGCCAGCTCTTTCTGGATTGCCAGGTCTCTGTGGACAGGTCTGATGTTATTCTGATTGGCTTTCCTCTCTAAGTAAGGAGCCTCTTTGCCCTAGCTGCTTTCAAGAGGGTCTGCTTACAATAATAATTCTTCATTCTTAACTATTAGGTGTCTCGAGGAGTTTCGAGAATCTAAAATCTTGGATGGAGATCGTTCATCCTCAAGTACATGAACGCTGGTTCCATCGCAAGATTGGGAAAATTTTCATGAAGAACTTGTTCCACTATATCTTCTAGACTTCTTTCTTTCTCCTCCCCTTCAGGAATTCCAATAATTCTGATGTTGGAACATTTCATGGCATCATTTATTTCCTGATTCTGTTTTCGTGGCTTCTAAGCTGTTTGTTCCAGGCTTCCTCCTGATCCTTTCTCTATCTGTTTGTCCTCCAGATCAGTAACTCTATCTTCTGTCTCAGTTACCCTAGCTTTGAGAGAATTTGGATTAGATTGGAACTCATTGAGAGCATTGTGAACCTCATTGCTGGTAGCTTTCAGCTCTGCCCTAATATTGTGAACATCATCCCTGGTGGCTTTCAGTTATGCCCTAATCAATTCTGTTTGGTCATCCACGGCTTTCTCCAACCTAGCTATTGCCTCGGTAATTGTTAGCCTGAATTCCCTTTCTGACATATTGTCTATGTTGATAGCCGTTAGCTCTGTTGCAGAAGGCCCACCCTCTGTATTTTTCTTCTGTTGGGCATTCCTCCTCCTAGTCATTTTGGTGAGAGATGACTGAACGGATGTAGCTGGATGTATCGACCGTGGTGCAGTCAAGGTGCACCCTGGAACACTTCTGAGCAATCAGGGTTCCCCACCCAAATGAGAGAAAAAAGAAAAGAAAAAGAAAAAAGAGAGAGAGAGACAGGGAAAAAAGGGAAGATAAAAGGAAAGTTCAGCCCACAGGACCCCAAGGTAAGATTTATGAAGTATACAAACAAAAAGAGACAAACTAAAAGACTGATAAAAGTATATGACAAGAGAAAAAAAATATATATATATGCAAAAAAATGAAGAACCTCATCAAAAAGAACCCCAAGTATAAGATTTATATACTATCAGGACAAACGCAAAAACACAGAAACACTGGCGGAAGAAAAAGATGGGAGAGTGGTTATAAATTCTCAGTGTGGGCGAGGAAGGTTGTTTTGATTCTTCCTGGATGTATCTTGATATCTTTGTTAAAGGACTCAACTTTCCTAAGATAAAGGGGGATTAAAAGTGGTTTACCTATAGGGGTAGCATTGATTGGGGAAAGGGGATTACCTTGAAGTTTAACTCTATATGAATATTAGAAAATAAAAATAAGAAAAAGAATAAACTAGACTTAACTAAACTAAAATGTAAAACAAATTAATAAAAATAGAAAAGCAAAAAAATCACGGGTGTATGTATCAAAATTTCAGGTTAGAAGGTTATTATGGAATTTGATGTACTGGACATCTCACTGTGATGGTAAATAGGTTAAAAAATTATCTATATATTAAAAAAATGAACCAGAAGAGTGAGAACGAGTTAAAAATAAAGGTGGTAAATCTGAAGTAGTGGTGGTTGTTTTCTTGTCGTCTTTTTTTTTTATTCCTTACCTGGTTGGTTTTCTGGGGGAGGGGCATGCCACGTGGGTTTTTAGTCAATGATGTTCCCTGAGTTAAGTCCTCCTTCTCCCCTGAAGGGAGTGGGCTCTGAGGAAACAGGTTTTTCAGGCCTTTGTTCTCTGGAGGTTTTAATGTTTGTTCATTTTTTCTCTCACCTAGATAGCTTTTATTGGTTCTTGGAGGTTTAGAGGAAAGCAAACTGCACCCCAACCTTCTCAGAGAGAAGCCTCAGTCTGTTCCCCTCTGGGTCTCCAGAGCACATTAAGTTTCCCCTAGGCCACTGGCAGAGCAGGTTCCGAGTCGCGGTCCCTGGAGATGCAGAATCTCCTGCTTGTACCCAAAACCATGGAAGGGGCGGCTGTCTGGGCAGCTCCAGACCACCAGAGAGGTTCCAAGGAGTGATCGCACACTGAGATTTTCCCCTGGCCTGGGCTGGGAGTGCCTGGTCTTTCCAGGTCCGAGAGCTCCGGGCTTGCTCGCACCTCTCTCAGGGGAGGGTGTGAGGCATGTACATCTCAGGCTCTGATAGCACGGCGCAGCGTTCTGCTGCCTGGCGAGGCTCCCAGCCCCTCACAGGAGCCGGACCCCAAGTATTCTCAGGTGCACTGGTGGCTCAGGGACCAAGACCTGGTTTCTCTGCTGCACTCTCTCTGGCTCAGAGCCAGGGGAGGCTGTCCTGGGTCTGGGGACTTAAGCCCCTGTCCCTAACAGCCCCGATTCCCACAATTTCACCCCACGGTCCTTTGTTCTTTTTGAGTGCTCTCAACCAGACTCCAAGTTAATGCTGGTCCCCAGATGCAGGGCACTCTTGTATTGGGGTTGTACTTTCTGATTGGTCACCTCTAGTGGTTCCCTCCCCCTTTTGTTTATCTTCTGATATCAGTCCGACGTTCCCACTTTGCTTTACCTGCCCACTGGTGTCTTCTGCCCCTGTAGAGATCCAGACATGTACAATTCTGATTTCAGGCTGATTTCATTGGTGATCGGAGTTCTTTGGTAGGTAATCAGTTGTAAAGCCTTTTTACATCCACTTTCAGAATATCCTACCAAATTTAGAAGGCAATTTGAAAGATTAGTAGCCATTCACAACTCTACTCACAGAGACTGCTAAGGTGTGTTTTTCACTTCCCGTGATTATACTGTAGTTAAACAAGACAGAAAACCTCCCCTCACAACAATAAAGCAGATGGCCAGAAATTCTCCCAGGATCTCATAAAAGTGACCAGAATATAGCTCAGCTAAAGGATGATATTCAGGGCTTGGTAGGTGCAATTTTGGAGGCTTTCCACCCTGTAATGAACTTGCACACTCAGAAAGGAGAGCATCTGAATGTCTTTGTTGAGTGCTTAATGCACAATTTTCAAAGGCATTACCACACTAAACCCAGAAGCTAACGAGCACAGAAATCTTTTTTTTTTTTCTTTTTAAAGAAAGGAACATTTTAATTTCAACTTTAATAGGAAATTCAGCCCTTCCTATTTTCCTCTAGACATTTGCAGTCATTGTAAAAGAAAAAAAAAAAAAGAAGAAGGAAAGGTAGGCCATTGGAAACATAATTATCCTGCAATTAAGGGAAAGAAACATTTAAAAAATAATCCCCCTAGATTCCAGCACTCCCAAAGGGTCAACTTTTTCCTTTCCTATGAGGCAATTCACCACTGACTGATGAGATCAACTGACCCTCAGTCACATCCCGGAGTTCACCATTAAAAATTTTTTTAAAAGGATCAAAATCTGGATTTTAAAATTGAAAGTGGTGGGAATTTACCATCTGATGAGAGCATTTATCTCTACCTGTCACCTCTGATTCTAATGAGGCTACTGGAGTCTCAGGGCAATCTATTTCATTATCATTATCTTAGGCCACTCCAATATCTTTCAGCTTTCTTAGCAACACTATGCATTTCTAGTTTCCAGCTCCTCACCAGCAAAACTTTTTGGTGATCTGCTATGTTACATTTAATGTGAAATGTAAAGAGAAAGGCATTTTTATTTCTCCACTTTCAGACAAAACTTTAAATTTCCTACTTTCTTTGTTAGCAGCCCTCTTGTTTAACTATAGACCTGAACAATTAAAACCAGAAATAGATAAGATCATTTAACTAACTATAATGCTAATTGTAAAGTATTGTGTTTTTTTCTTATCATACTTTCTTGATGCATTGATGAAGGTGTATTGCAATGACTGGAATATCCCAATGTCAGACCAGAAAAGCCCTACTAGCAATTGAATGCTGAGAAGATCACACCTCACGTATTCTCTTCCCTGTCTTTGATCATGGGCTGAACACATACCAACCGCTGTCCATGATCACCTATTTTCTGTCTACTCTCTAATACTTTCTCCCCTAATCTTTCCTCATAAAATTCTGTCCATCTTGTAGGCAGAGAGGTGGGTTTATAAGATTTAACCAGCCATTTCCCCTGGCTGCCAGCACCCAAAATAAATTTCTCCCTTATTCTTTTCCAAATGTTCATTTCTTGAGTTATTTTCTTCTCTTGCAATGAGCTTATCCAAGTTTGGCAAGTGTTGTGAATGAAGCCAGGGACTGTGCTCTCAATTTATCCAGCCCTCCTGGGATTCCCTAGGAGGGAGCAGTTAGTCACAGTAGCACACTAGGGTTTACCTATTCATTTCCTGATTTAGCAGCTGTGATAGACCAGTCAGTAACATACTTATTAGAAATTCATCTAGATTTAAATTCCTCTGAAGAGGATCAGTCCTTAAGAGATGCCCCAATTAGACTTTAACACCCCATTTACATCAATGGACAGGCCATTCATACACAAAATCAATAAGGAAACAGTGGCTTTGAATGACATATTGAACCAGATGCATATAACAGGTATTCAGAATATTCCATCCTAAAATAGTGTAATAAGCATTTTTTTTTCAAGATCATCTGGAACATTACCCAGAACATATAACATGTTAGGCCACAAAACAAGTATCAATAAATTAAAATAAAAATGAACTTATACCATGCGTCTTTTCCAACCACAACACTACCGAAACTAAGAATTGACCAAAAGGAAAAAAAAAAAAAAAAAAACCTGGAAAAAACACAAATACATGGAAGATAAATAACAATAAGACCAAGAAATCCACTTTGTTTTATTGTGCCATTCAGCTCCTATTAAAATTAGATTTTAATAAAACTAAACTAAGAATTCAAAGAAGAAATAAAAAAAAGACACAGAGACAAATAAACATGAAAACCCAGCAGTCCAAATATTTGGGGATACAGCAAAAGCTGTTCTAAAGGGATAGATTATAGCAATTCAGGCCTACCTGAAGAAGCAATATATATCTCAAAATCTCAAACTATTTGACCTTACACCCAAAAAAGCTAAAAAATAAAAATTAAAAAAAAAAAGAATAAGAAGAGGAAACAAATCCCAAAACCAGTAGAAGGAAGGAAGTAATAAAGATTAGAGCAGAAATAAGCAAAATAGAAAGTAAAATAAATTAATTAATTAAATTTAAAAAACAAACAAAGATTAGAACAGATCAATGAAACCAGGAGCTGGTAGTTTTTAAAAAAGATCAACAAACTGACAAACTGTTCGTGAGACTCATAATGAAGAAAGAGAGAGAGGACTTAAATAAAATCGGAACTGAATCAACACCACAGAACAAAGGATTATAAGAGAATGTTATGAAAAATCATTTACCAAATTGAACAACCTAGAGGAAATGGACAAATTCCTAGAAACATATAACCTACTGAAACTAAAGCAAGAAGGAATATAAAATTTGCACAGACTGATTATCAGCAAAGAAATTGAATTAATAATCAAAAAAACCCATACAAACAAAAGTCTAGGACTAGATGACTTCATAGGTGAATTCTACTAAACATTTATTTATTTTTTTTTAAAGATTTTATTTATTTATTTGACAGACAGAGATCACAAGTAGGCAGAGAGGCAGGCAGAGAGAGAGAGAGGAAGAAGCAGGCTCCCTGCAGAGCAGAGAGCCCGATGCGGGACTTGATCCCAGGACCCCAAGATCATGACCTGAGGTGAAGGCAGCGGCTTAACCCACTGAGCCACCCAGGCGCCCTCTACTAAACATTTAAATAAGAGTTAATACCTTTTCTTCTCGAACTATTCCAAAAAATAGAAGAGAAAGGAAAGCTTTCAAATTCATTCCATGAGGCCAACATTATCATGATACCAAAACCGGATAAAGTCACTACAAAAAAAGAAAGCTATAAGCCATTACCTCCAGAGGACATAGATGGAAACATATCCTCAACAAAATAGTAGCAAATTGAATCCAACAGCACATTTTAAAAAAAAAATTCACCACAATCAAGTGGATTTATTCCTGTACTGCAAGTGTGGTTCATATTCATAAATCAAGCAATATGATATATCACATCAATAAGAGAAAAGATAAAAATCATATGATTATTTCAATGGTTGCAGAAAAATCATTTGACAAATTACAACATTCATTGTGATAAAAATCCTCAACGAAGTAGGTTTAGAGGGAACACATTTCAACATAATAAAGGTCATAGATGAAAAACCCACAGCAAACATCATACTAAATTGGAAAAGCCAAGTGCTTTCCCCCACTAAGGTCAGGGACAAGACAAGGATGTCCACTATCACCATTTTTATTCAATGTAGTACTGGAAGTCTTAGCCACAGCAATCAGGCAACAAAAATAAATAATAAGCTTCCATTGGGGTACCTCGGTGGCACAGTCAGTTAAGTGTTCAACTATGGGTTTCAGCTCGGGTCGAGACCTTAAGGTTGTGAGATGGAGCTTGGCATCATTCTTCCTGTTCAGCTCAGAGTTGCTTGACACGCTCTCTGCCCCTTCCCCCTGCATGCTTTCTCTCTCTAAAATAAACTTATAAAGAGGGAGGCAAGATGGTGGAAGAATAGGGGACCTCATTTTTTCTGGTTCCTAAGACATCAATAGGTATCAATACTAATGAATTCAACCTGAGATGTAAGAGAAGAATTGCTGGAATTCTACAAATAGAAAAGTGACCACTTTTTTGCTAGGTAGGAATATGAGTAAGTAAAACTTTATCAGAAGATAAGGAGTGGGGGCATCGAGGAAGGGGTTGTAGGGAGGGAACCTCCATAAGCCAGCTACCAGAAACTGATATGCTCCAGAGTGCACAATCAGAACCATTACAAATTGCTCCAGTAAGAGATGTTGCTGCCTGAAAAGTGCTCAGTGGTGAAGTGGGGCAAATCCTAGGTGGGACTGTGTGGTCTCTGGATCCTTGGGGTCACAGAGAGAAGGGGGTGCCTGAGCTAGCAGAATTCTCAAGCACTGGAGCAGAGAAACCAGCTATGGCCTGTGAGCTGGGGAGGGGACTCTCAACTCTGTTAGCCATAAACCAGAAACGCTGCAGGATCTGGTGACAGCTTTCAGTGCGAGGTGGGTGAGGCCTGTTTGGTTATTGTCTGCGTGTTTAGTGGATGGATTGAAGGATAGCTGAATTTACATTTAGAGGGAGACAGTTAATATGGGCTCACATACCTCAGGGATACTGTAAGTCTCTGGCACTACAACACTAATAAGTAAATTAATATCATGACAGTAGTAAATAAATTAATAACAGGTTATTTGCATTTTCATTCTTTTATGGATTGAGCCAGACAAGGGAACTCATTTTATTTATTTATTTTTTGCTTTTATTAAGTTCAGTTAGCCAACATATAGTACATTATTAGTTTTTGATGTGGTGTTCAAAAATTCATTAGTGGCATACAACCCCTAGTGCTTATTATGACACATGTCCACCTATACCCACCAACTGGCTACCCTATCCACCCATGCCCTTCCCTCTGTAACCCTCACTTTGCTTCTCAAAGTGCAAAGTTCCTCATGGTTTATCTCCATTTCTGATTTCTTTCCATTCAGTTTTCTCTCACTTCCCCTATGGTCCTCATGCTATTCCTTATATTCTACATATGGGTGAAACCATATGAAAATTGTCTTCCTCTCATTGACTTATTTCATGTAGTATAATCCCCTTTAGTTCCATCCATGTTAATGTAAATGGTAGATATTAACCCTTTCTGATTGCTGAATAATATCCTATTGTATATATGACCAGATCTTCCTTATCCATTCATCTGTTGTAGTACATCTTATATCCTTCCATGGTTTGGATATTGTGGACATCACTGCTATGAACACTGGGGTGCAGGTGCCCCTTTGTTTCACTACCTCTGTATCTTCAGGGTAAATACCCCATAGTGCCATTGTTGGGTCATAAGGCAGCTCTATTTTTAACTTTTGAACAACCTTGATACTGTTTTTCAGGGTGGCTGTACCCACTTGCCTTCCCACCAACAATGTAAGGAAGTTCCCCTTTCTCCACATCCTCACCAACTTTTGTTGCTCCTTGTCTTAATTTAACAGTTGGTTTATGTAGTTGGCTTCTCCCATGTTGGAGGCACAGATATTTACTATTGTTAGATATGCTTGTTGGATGGATCCTTTAGGTATGAGATAGTGTTCCTCTACGTCTCTTATTACAGTTTTGGGTTTTTTTTTTTTAAGTCTTATTTGTCAGATATGAGGACTGCTACCCTAGCTTTCTTTTGAGTTCCATTAGTGTGGTAAATGGTCCTCCATCCCCCTCACTTTCTATCTGGAGATGTCTTTCACTTCAAAATGAGTCTCTTGTAGACAGCATATGAATGGGTCCTGCTTTTTTATCCAATCTGAAACCCTGTGTCTTTTCATGGGAACATCACCCCATTTACATTCAGAGTAACTATTGAAAGATATGAATTCAGTGCCATTGTATCGCCTGTAAAGTCCCTGTTTCTATAGATTTTCTGTTTCTTTCTGGTCTATGTGACTCTTGGTCTCTCTTCACATACAGAACCCCCTTTAATATTTCTTGCTGGGCTGGCATAGTGGTCACATTTTTTTTTTTTTTTTTTTTTTACTTTCTGCTTGTCCTGAAAGCTCTTTATCTCTCCATCCATTCTGAATTACAGCCTTGCTGGATAAAGTATTCTTGGCTGCAAGTTCTTCTCATTTAGAACCCTGAATATGTCTTGCCAGATCTTCTGGCTTGCCAGGTTTCTGTGGACAGGTCTGAAGTTGTTCTGATATTCCTCCTTCCATATGCAAGGGACCTCTTCTCCTGGCTATTCTCAGGATTGTTTCCTTGGCTGTAAGATTTGTAAGCTTCACTATTATATGTTTGAATGATGATCTATTTTTTCTTGATTTGGGAGGGGTTCTCTCTGTCACTTGGACTTGAATGCTTGTTTCCTTCCCAGATTAGGGAATTTCCCATCTATTATTTGCTCAAAGATACCTTCTAGCCCTCTCTCTCTCTCCACCCTCTCAGGGACCCCAATAATTCTGATATTGGAACTTTCATGCTATCATCAATCTCTCCAAACCTTTTCTCATGTGTTACTAGCAGCCTATCTCTATTTTCCTTGACTTCCTTCCTTTCCATCAGCTTATCTTCTAGATCACTTATTCTCTCTTCAGCCTTATTTACCCTGGTGGTTAGAGTATCCAGCTGAGACAGCATCTCATTCATAGCATTTTTTTGGTTCTGTCTGATTAGATCTCATTTCTGCTCTTAGAGATCCTACATTGTCACTAATGCTTTTTCTTTTTCAAGCCTAGCTATTGACTTTATGATTGCTATCCTGAATTTTATCTTTGACATCTTTGACATCTGCCTCTCTGCCTGCTTGTGATCTCTGTCTGTCAAATAAATAAATAAAATCTTAAAAAAAAATGATTTGGTAGATATCCAGCTAAATTCATGGGACCAGTGAAATGGAGTCTCCTACTCCTCTACCATCTTTAGGGAACTCATTTTATAGCAGAAATAAACCACTTGCTTACAATGAGTCTGAAGGTCTCCTTAAAATTTCATATCCTGTATAATTCTCTATCTTCTGGAAAAGTGGTACCTAACAATTTAGACAGAAAAGGGCTTTAGTAAACATCTGTCAAGAAACTGGCTACAGAGGTCTGGGTAACTCAGTTGGTTAAGTGTCTGCCTTCAGCTCAGGTCCTAGGATTGAGCCCCACACAGCGCTTCACTGCTTGCTGAGGTGGGACCTCTTTCTCCCTCTCCCTCTGTTCCCGCCTCTTCATTCTCCTTCTCTCTAATAAGTAAATAATATATTAAAACAAAACCAAAAGGAAACTGGAGCTAAATGGCCAGAAGATCCAGAATATTCCAAATAGAAACTGTCAATTGCCCATTTTTGAAATAGTGTTTGGACATTCAATGCCTCATGGTATCTCTAAACTTTCCATTCCTAGATTAAATGAACACTGTAGGAACATAAGTGGACAATTTGATGCTATGACTAGCTGCATATAAAAACTAACTTGTGTACTTGAAGTATATTGCCAATAGATAAAAAAAGGCATGATCTCTACTGACAAGACTTGCTATCAGTAGGCCAGGTACACATCAAGTCTATAGTACCAACCAGAAGGCCAGGTACACATCAAGTCTATAGAACAAAATATGCTCTGTCATCTCTCTGGGAAAATTTTTATGAGGTATTCTAACAACCTACACTGTTACCAAAATAAAAGAAAAATCCTGAATTCATGGAAATCATACCAACATATATACAGATTATCCTTCCCATAGTAACTGGAAGACAGTCCCTACAGTTCCAGGTTTTTGAAACAGAAGGCATCACAAAGTGGACAATTTTTCCTAACATCAAGAAACTTTGCTTTTACCTGTTTCCTTTCCTGTAAGACTCCCTACCACACACAGACACACACACAGAGCTTATTAATGAATATTTTTTCTTACCTATTTATTAATTATTTATTAGAAGACTGACTGGAGTTTAATTGTTTAAATCTGTCCTAATCCCCTTCTAGGTTTTATATAATAATTCTCTTTCAATCTGTGTCTTGCTCCTATTAAGCATTATTTTTTCAACAAGTCACATGCAATCTAAAGACCCATTTATGCTACTTTACCAAACCCTAGTGAATCCATCAATTGATTGTGTCAACATTTGGAGAGTGCAAAATAACCTAAACAAAAAGTTCCTGCCCATGTGAATACCTGGTGGACTAAGTATGGAAGATGGATGAATGACAGGGTATAGTATCCACAACCAAAAAAACATCACTTGGTTTCTTCTTCTAGTGAGTTATTTGAACTGGGAAAACCTCTATAGAAGCTCAAAAACTGTACTTTATGCCAGATAAAGACAATAGGTGAAAAAGTTTCCCTTTGTATTGAAAACAGACATGCCACTGGACCTTTCCTGGGTAACATACCAGGAAAATATTTCAATCAAGCCCTGTAGTTTGATTTCACAGACATTTTCAAGCATTTCAGGGAGATTAAAATTGACTGTAGCACTATGTTTTATGGCACAGATGTTGACAAATCACAAAATGTTTTGAATGGTTCACAGGCCAACTTTGTATGACTTGGGCTATCTCAGCTACTCCCATGATTAGACTGCCCAATACCCCAAACTATATATGAATGGATAAAAATCTGGATTAACTTGGCCAGGTGACAAAACTTAGCTTTATAGCTGCCAAAACTAGATTGAAGGCCTCCTTTTCCAGGCACTTTGCAATGTATTCCGCTCCTACAAACTAACAGGAGTATATGTTAAGTGGAGATGTAGCAATGATAACATTACTTGTAGCAAATGTCAGGGAATGTCTCAGATGTGGAAAACTGTGAATTCTGTTCTGACTTTATCTTTGAATCACACTGGTCTTTTTTTCTTATGTGGCAACAAGGTTTATAAAGTATTCCATCTAATGGTCAGGATGATGTGGACTTGGATTCTTGGCTCCTCTGTCACCAGATATTCCACTTTAAATGCCAATCAGATTAATCACAAACTCAGGTTCCACTTTCATAAAGTCATGCTATGTCATCATATAGGATGAGAAATTGTAGAAAATCTGCTTGTGTATTACTACTCCAAGTTCTTTTCAATGTTGAGGACCTTATTTCTAAGTTTTGAGACTTAATGAATTCCCAAGAATTAAGACCTAGGAAAAGGCAATCTTAAATCTTTCTATGGTAATAGAAAAAGAGTACAATGCCACTATGCAGACTTTTGACCTACTCCAGTCAGAAGGTAACAACTAACCCTCCAAAATCATGCTGTAGATACACTGACTACCCAGGAAAGGGTCGTGAAAAATGTCTTTATATAAATTAAATAGGACAAGTAATATCTAACTTACATCTGTTAAAAAAGATTAATACGTTCTATCAGATAAATGAAACACAGCCATTTTATTGACTGATCTATTCCCAATATTGAGAACTGCCTTAATGGGTTGTAGGGAAATGTGCTTCAATTTCTCCCCCATTTGTTCATTCTTCTGATCTGTGTATTTTTTTTCCTCCCTTTGTAGATCTTTTACCAGCTACTAAGCTGATTCTGTTCTTCATATCCATCAGCTCAAATTTTGTTATGTGAAACTTCCAAGGAAGTTTCAGAGGAGAAAATCAAACTGATGAGGTTTACTGAAGGCCACCCAAATATACCACTGTGACATTTTGGTCATTTTGAATTAAAGTTACTTAAAAAGGCGCTGGTACAAGAAGGACAATCAACTCTATGGTGTCCCCCTGAAAGTAGGAGATAAGTCTTCCATGTGAAAGGTACCTTCCCTGTACCAGAAGACAGAGAGACATCCTTATCACCAGAGATTTAAGACTGAAACAAACCTTGTTATACCTTCACCAATTTACCCCAGACCCAAACTCCTTAGTTTTGTCAATTCTCTGCAAATATATTGAATCTTTGTCTAAAAGGTATAAAAGCTGTTTATTTTGGTCACTTGAGTCTTATGTTTTTGTGAGCTCTTGCACCTAGGAAATTAAAATTTGTTTCTTCTTTTCTTAATCTGTCTTATGTCAATTTAATTATTAGACCAGCCAAAGAACCAAGAAGGGAAGGAAGGAAACGTTTTCTTTCCCTATAAAATCATCACTTCTACATTTACTAAATGACAGTCTAATGTAAGAAACAACTTTTACTTCTCCTCAATTTATTTATTTATTTATTTTTTATTTATCAGACTCATGATTTCTGTTTTATTCATTGGTTTGTAATATGACATTCAGTACTTATCTTGATACTCAAATTGTCTGAGATTTTGCCAGTAAAAGTTCTGTGTCCTTTATCCTTTTGGTATATCTCCAACATTCTTTGAGCACGTCCTTAGTTTTTATATAGGAAGATGTTTCAGACTCACCTTGGAATTTTCTTACTGTAGTCATAAAATCAGCCTATTTTAGGGAGTCCTGGTTCCCCTTAGTGGAGGATGGTATTTAGAAACCAAGATCCAGGTGGTATGTGTTTGTTTATTGTTATTAGTATGTTATTTCTTATTGGCCTTATGGGCAAAAAAAAAGCAAGAAATATATTTATGTATATATGTACACATGCATACACACATATTTATATATGGCTAAACTTTATACCTACACATACAGCTATTTCCACATTGATGTGCATATAAGTGTATGTGAGCATCTTACAAGGACTTAGGTCATGTACTCAGCTCATTATTTTATGTGTCCCTCCTTGCTTTACTGTCCTACTTTCAGAAACCATGTAATCCCTCCACACCACACCTCCTTCCACTCACCACACTATTTCTAGGCCACCAACATTCCCATGCTTGGAGGGAAAAGAAAGTCAAGGAAAGATAAGGAGGATAGGAAGACAGGGAGGGAAGAAAGAGCTTATCTTTATTGTTGTTGTTTTATTTTCTTCTTTATCTCTGTTTGAGAGATATAGAACACTTGGTTCCAAGTTTCCATGGAAAGTATACAGTAGATGATGATCTCAAAGCCCCATTTTTGTGAGAAGCTGATTTGTCTAAACAAAGAGCCTCACCCAGCAGCAGTTTGGGTCTCCCACTCATTTGGGTGACAGCATGCTTCCTTTTTTGGTACACATCTCTCCCTTGCCTGAAGTTCACTGAGTCCCAGTACTTGGAAGGATGAGTAATGCCACTGATTGAAATTGTTTCCATTTAACTGGGAAACAAATAGAATGACCCCTGTATTCATGGGAAGGACAGAACTAAAAATATCACTGGCTCTTACAGAGCTGCTGCTCAGTGACACTCAGGATAGGAAGGGTGAAATAAGGCCCCAGGAGACTGATGGTGACTGGCAGAAGCTCTGCTAGAGGTCTGCTCACACCCCAGTTTTCTATTTAGACACCCAGGACTCTCTGGTACTTAAACAATGGCTTCAAGAAAGCTTTCCACTATAGTCAGTCAGTAGACAAAGGGCCAAAGTCTGTTGGTTCATTTACAAGATCTTGAGTTTGGGGCCTTTTTCCAGGCAGTCTCAAGCTCTCTGGTCATGTGTTTATTTTCTGCACCCTGGTGGGCTGACATGATAAGGCTATTAGGTCCCCTGTTGGATCTTTATGAGATCCAAGCCAGTGAAGTCTCTAGAAATCTCCCATATATTCCAAGGAAATGACTCCAGGGGCAGGGGTTCAACAAATGCTGAGATCATCCTAGTTCCAACAAGAACTAGTTACAGAGCTTTGCAAAGCACTTTCTGTTTTCAGTTTCTGCATTTGGGAAACAAAGATAACAACATCTGATTCACCTCAAAACTTTTGTGACTGTCACAGGACATTAGATATGAATATATTTTCAACAAATATCAGGTACTATTATCAAGGCTCCAGTTTATTTAAACCTAAATGAATTGGCATCAACAGGGTGCTTTTCAAACAAGAAAGAACTTTCTACGTATTACCAAATTTATCCTAATTAAGAACTGCCTAATGCTTCAGAAAATGGTCTGAGAATTAAGAGAAATTAGAAGTCTACCTTTGGATAGAAACAGCCAATGCTCTTGGCTTGTTTTATTGGCCTTGACTCTTGCTGAGTAGTTTTTCAGCATATATTTTTCCTCCTTTTCTCCATTCAATTCTCTGCTTAGTGTTACATTATTACAGAGGCCTTCCTTGATCACCCTATATAAAATTTCTCCACCCTTTACTCACAGTATTTTCCTTCCACCCTCCCTGTTTAAATTTCCTTTCATAGTATGCCTCAGTACCTGATAAACAATATGTTTATTTGTTCATTTGATTACCATATGTCCCCCCCAAAAAAAATATGAGGTCCCTACAAGTAAAGACATTTTCCAGTTTTATTCACTGTTGCCTCCCCAGAACTCAGATCAGGCCTGGCACATGGTAGGTACTTAATAAATATCTCCTGAATAATTATTTGAGTCCTTATTTTTATAACAGAGCTTTACTTTTCAAAGAATTTTGATACATAATAATAATAACAACAACACTGGTAAGGGAATAATAACTATTTGTATCCTCCTTTTAGAATAAAGACAAAGACACAGAGAAGGTCAATAACAGACCCAATATCAAACAGCTACTTAATAAGAAGATCCAGATCTCCAAAGCTTTTTTATGATATCATTTGTTAGGTTCTTTATGAAAACATCCTGATAGATTATTTACCAATTAAAATAAAAATCTCAGAATCATTTGGCAAATAGAAAAAACAGGGTTCTTGCTATCGGAGAATAGTTTAGTAGCCTAAACTATTAACGAAGGAATACAATATTCAGTCAAAAAGAAATCTACTTTTCAAATAAGTTTTATATTCTTAAATGTTCTTGATGATAAGAATCACAACAAAAAGTGAGGGACCAGAGAGGGGAAAGATGGCAGAGTAGTAGGAGCCCTGTTTCAACCCGTCCCCTAAAGTGAGCTGAATATCTAGCAGAACACTCTGAACACCCACGAAATCAGCCTGAGATGTAAGACTATACACTTCTGGATCTCTTTGGGGGTAGAAGACATCACTGGAGATGTAACGCAGAGTGGGAACTCTCAGACTGTTATTGGAGAATAAACCAAAGGATCAGGGAGCCACCGGAAGTGACCCATTGGAAAGTAATACCCCAATATAAAAGTGTCCTGTGATTGGGGACCAGCATTAACTTGGTGACTGGTTAAAAGCACTCAAAAAGGGCAAAATATCTTGAGGGGCAACTGGTGGAATTGGGCAGTCACCAGCACAGGCCAAAGACCACACGGTCCCAGGAGAGCTACCGCCCGTGACTACCCATGCCAGAGAGAGACCAGCTGGGAGTTCAGTCTGTGGTGCCTGAGTCTGCAGCTTTCCACTGCTTGCACCACCACTTGGGTTGGGTACACCCCTGCCCGCACCTGAGAAAGCCTGGTATGGGCACTGGCCCACGGTCTCTGGGCTGGCTGCCATCTGTGACCTGTGTGGTTGTGGGGTCTGAGCACACCCAGTCCGCTCCTGAGAGAACACAGTATGGATTCAGGTCAGGGGCCCTTATCCCATAGCCTTCTACAGCTTGTGCCTCCACAAGGTGAGAGCGCCTGGGCGTGGGTGTGGGCATGGACCCCAGACAGCAGTCCTAGCAATGGCAGCCGCCAGGGTTTGGACACACCAAGACCAATATCGCTCATGGTTTCAGTGTCATGGTGGTGCAGAGACAGACCTTGGGTGACCACTGAGACAGTAGCTGGGTGTGCACACTGCCTGTGGGAGGGTTTTGTTAGGGAGGGGTGTTGAGGGGATGGGCAAGCCTGGTGGAAGGTATTAAGGAGGGCATGTATTGCATGGAGCACTAGGTGTGGTACATAAACAATGTATTTTGGAATACTGGAAAACAAACAAACAAACAAATAAAGTGAGGCACCACCACAATAGATTGAAACAAAAGGGCTGAAAAAAAATCTGAAAACATATCAGTATATAAGGAATCTTCTTTAGAATACAGGCCTGTTAAGAATTG
Source organism: Lutra lutra (assembly GCF_902655055.1). Lineage (NCBI taxonomy): Eukaryota > Metazoa > Chordata > Mammalia > Carnivora > Mustelidae > Lutra > Lutra lutra. Next base: position 42,668,179 of record NC_062279.1, on the reverse strand, counting down.
GAAACAAACTTCATGTTGCTGGAGGGGAGGTGGATGGGGCATGGTGTAAATCAGTGAAGGGCATTAAGGAGGTCACTTGATATAATAATAATACCGTATATGTTATCCAAATTGAATTTAAATTAAAAAAAATTAAAAAGGAATATAGGCCCCAAAATGGAAAACAAAAAAAAGTATTTTTAGATGCCAGAATGGCCTGGTGGCTCCTGTTATTTCCTAGATTAATGGAATATTATCTACATTGAATTTTTACTAAATACTTTCAACATCTGGTCAAGATTCAACAAAGCCATACCTGGAAAAATGACCCATATGATTAAATTCAGTGTAAAATACATTACTACCATTCTGCTCATGCCCTTTTTCTCTAGAATGCTTCATGCCCAGTGAATGTAGAGGTCATAATGTGAAATACAAGACTTTTCCAAATTGACCCTTCATTCCTAGAGTACTGATGGGAAACTGAATTGGAATAAGAGTTTTTAAATGATTTGAACTACTATATTTAATGCTGTATTTGTTCTCCTTACCAATATTAACTGTTGACTTTTCCTTAGAAATGGCATCTGGATAGCCATTCCTTCAATGTCTCTCCTTTCTGAACTAAAATAACCAAAAAGATGCAAAAGAAAAATATAAGAATAAAACAATGCTGGATAAGTTTGAGGAATTTCCACAAATAGTAAAGTTATTCCAACCCCTGAAAATGAAAAGTAGAGATAAAACTTACTGTTCTACCATCATTAACACCTAGAGATTGCTTATACAAAAACAAACACAGAAACAAAACACAACAACAACAAAAACCCACCTTTGTTCCATCCTTCCATTACATTTGCCCTAGGTAAGAAAGACAAATTTTTTACCACCCATAAAATTGGCCAGCTAAGTTTGAGTTAACCACTAATTCTCCTACCCTGCCTCCACAGTGCTACCTTTCTTCTCCTATAGTGACGTGAAGTCTGTAGTTCTAAAAATCCACTTAGAAAACTGAGAGAAGTGAAGGAGCCCTGGTTAATAGCACCTTGGAAAAAATGCATATATAGCCCTTTAATTTTGAGCATAAGTCATGCTTATAAATATGTATAAAAGTCATTTAATATCTTATTTAATTATACTCCATCTTTTGGATCTATATCTAGAATTCATTTATTCTATTTTTCCATTTTCCTTTACAAGTGAATACATGAAGATATGGCTTAAATATACAAAATTTAAAAAAAATAAACATCTCATTAAGGCTAAAATAACAAATTTTGACATTTCTAATTATTTCCATTCTTGTATTTAGTTTTTAAGTCCTTTATTTATTATTACCATCAATACTTATTTTTCCCATTTTCTACTCCATTTATGAACTTAAGGATTAACTAAAATATTCAAATAATTTCACAAACACTTATAGATGCAAAGATTATGATAGTGCTAAAACATAACTTTATTCAGAAGCAGTAACAATGAGCAAACCTTAAAATTTTGTGTATCAGTGTGTATACAAGAGTCTGAATATAATGGATAAAAGACAAAACTAAGTAATTGAAGAGGTTTTTAATGTGATATTAGACATTTCTTTAAAGCAAGAAAATGGCAACTATAAGATTCTGGGAGAATTATCTGGGAGAGAGCATGGGGAGGGGCAGAGAGAGAGTAAAAAATCAGTCTTCCCCTGAGCAGGGAACCCAATGCTGCACTATATTCTAGGACCCTGAGATCATGATCTAAGCCAAAGACAGATGCTTAACTGACTGAGCCACCCAAGTGTCCCAGTAGTGTACATTTATGTTTTATATATAGATAACACATGCATATCACATATATAGCTTGATTTAGTGGTTACACAAATTAGCCCTTCTCTGTAATAGAATTATGAATCCCAACCCTATTGAGAGTCATCTGTTATTATAACATAAGCTACTGTATCCTGCCTGGTATGGTATGTGTGTGTGTGTGTGTGTGTGTGTGTGTGTGTGTGTATACCAACCATTATATAATCGAAAAATTTGAGTACTTGTAGGACTTGGGAAATAATGTACAAAAACATGTTATAAAAACTTTTACCTTATGAGACACCGTCTTTGGGGTGATCCGTGGTGGACGTTTTGAGGGCAGCTGACCTGCAGCCTGCGCGTCCCGGACCGCCTCCCGTGGAAGCCTGAGCCAGCCGTGTAGCTTTCTCCCTTTGTCTCATAACCATGTCCACCAACGAGAATGCTAATTCACCAGCTGCCCGCCTTAACAGATTCAAGAACAAGGGGAAAGACAGTACAGAAATGAGGCGGCGTCGAATAGAAGTTAATGTGGAGCTGAGGAAAGCGAAGAAGGATGACCAGATGCTGAAAAGGAGAAACGTAAGCTCGTTTCCCGATGATGCTACCTCTCCACTGCAGGAAAATCGCAACAACCTGGGCACTGTAAATTGGTCGGTTGATGACATTGTCAAGGGCATAAATAGCAACAATTTGGAAAGCCAGCTCCAGGCTACTCAAGCTGCTAGGAAACTGCTTTCTCGGGAAAAGCAGCCCCCCATAGACAACATAATCCGGGCTGGTTTGATTCCAAAATTTGTGTCCTTCTTGGGCAGAGCTGATTGTAGTCCCATTCAGTTTGAATCCGCTTGGGCTCTCACCAACATTGCTTCCGGGACATCAGAACAGACCAAGGCTGTGGTCGATGGAGGCGCGATCCCAGCGTTCATTTCCCTGTTGGCATCTTCCCACGCCCACATCAGCGAACAGGCTGTGTGGGCTCTAGGAAACATTGCAGGTGACGGTTCCGTTTTTCGAGACTTGGTTATCAAGTATGGTGCAGTTGATCCGCTTCTGGCTCTCCTCGCGGTTCCTGATATGTCATCGTTAGCATGTGGCTACTTACGTAACCTTACTTGGACACTTTCAAACCTTTGTCGCAACAAGAACCCCGCACCCCCGCTAGATGCCGTCGAGCAGATTCTTCCTACCTTAGTTCGTCTCCTGCATCACGATGATCCAGAGGTCTTAGCAGATACCTGCTGGGCCATCTCCTACCTGACGGATGGTCCAAATGAACGGATTGAAATGGTTGTGAAAACAGGAGTTGTGCCCCAGCTCGTGAAGCTTCTAGGAGCTACTGAATTGCCCATTGTGACTCCTGCGCTAAGAGCCATAGGAAATATTGTCACTGGGACAGATGAACAGACTCAGGTTGTAATAGATGCAGGAGCGCTTGCTGTCTTTCCTAGCCTGCTAACGAACCCCAAAACTAATATTCAGAAGGAAGCCACGTGGACAATGTCAAACATCACAGCTGGCCGCCAGGACCAGATCCAGCAAGTTGTGAATCACGGATTAGTCCCATTCCTCGTTGGTGTTCTCTCTAAGGCAGACTTTAAGACACAAAAGGAAGCTGTCTGGGCTGTGACCAACTATACAAGTGGTGGGACAGTTGAACAGATTGTATACCTCGTCCATTGTGGCATAATAGAACCATTGATGAACCTCTTAACTGCGAAGGATACCAAAATTATTCTGGTCATTCTGGATGCCATTTCCAACATCTTTCAGGCTGCTGAGAAACTAGGTGAAACCGAGAAACTTAGTATAATGATTGAAGAATGTGGAGGTTTGGACAAAATCGAGGCTCTACAAAACCATGAAAATGAGTCTGTGTATAAAGCTTCATTAAACTTGATTGAGAAGTATTTCTCTGTAGAGGAAGAGGAAGATCAGAATATTGTGCCAGAAACTACCTCTGAAGGCTATACGTTCCAGGTTCAGGATGGCACTGCTGGGACCTTTAACTTTTAGCTTGTACAGCCGACGCAGAAAGTTGTTTGTGGTGTGCTTTGTTTGGTAGAAGTTTGTCTTACTGTTTCTCTACTAAGAACTCTTTTTAAATGTGTTTTGTTATTGTAGCACTTTTTACAACAAAACTCTACTTGACCAGTTCCAAACTGTAAAAACTGTATGAAGCTCCTCCTCCCAGTGGGTTTCTTATTTCTATGTGGACTCTCTTCTCTTGCAGTGTCCTGTAAATAAAGATTAAATTCCACCCTTTTCTTTAAAAAAAAAACAAACAAACAAAAAAAAAAAAAACTTTTACCTTATGAAAGGTAAGAATCATCTGCAATCCCTACAATTAAATCAATATAAGCAATGAATGAGACCTAAAGCCCTGGAAGTAGTACAATCTGAGAACAGTAGGTTTTGAATATATTCCATCTGTTCAAATTATCAGAAACCTAGGAAGTAACACATAAAAATATTCCACTTTAGTTCAAAGCAGTCACAGTAGAGGAACATTTAAGTTTTAGGAATTGGCTTAGAGGCTCTAACTCCATAATTGTTACCTCTCTGTAACATTCAGAAGCCACAACTGCATTAATATGGGAAATGTGGAGCCAGAGAGAAACACACACTCTGGCTGCTGGCCAAAGATAAGTCTACTGGGGTTTCTTCACTTATATCTGAGTATATAGGAAATAAAACAACATGAAATTTGTTTTTAAAAAGCATATGTATATATTTATTATCTATATTATATTAAGATTGAGGAGTGCAAATATCCTGAAATTATAGAAAATTCTAAAAGAAGAAACTTTAAGAAAACCATTTATTACCTCAATAATATGTGAGAAGCTCTAGTCTCTATTAAATAGGAGGAAAAATAACAAAGAACAGGCCGAAATAAGAACACAAGAGGACTGGATAAATAGGGATCTATATGAAGTAAAGGTTTTTCCCCAAAATTAGAAATTCAACAGAATAATTTAAATACCCTTTGAAGGGAATAAAGAATAAAATGACACTTTAGGAAACTGAATGATGTATATAGATGAGAAAATTGAAAAGTCTCTCTATAATGTAAAGGAAGGTCACCAAGATAAAACCCTGAAGGACACAATAGACAACTTAAGAAGCAAGATCCTACCTCAGAAATATGCATGATCTTTAGGGAAAAATCAAAACATAAGGAACAAAAGGATGAAAGACTTACCTGCATAAACCTTTCCTAAATTAGAAACATCTATTTGCATACATATCTGAATGAATATGCAGACTAAAAGTGCCATATTTCAAACAAAAATCACTGAAAGACATCTCTATATCTATTCTTTTTAAATATTATTTATTTATTTATTTGTCAGAGAGAGAGAGAGAGGAAGGGAGAGAAAGAGCAAAAGCAAGGGGTGCGGAAGGCAGAGGGAGAAGCAGGCTCCCTGCTGAGCAAGGATCCTGATTTGGAACTTGATCCTGGGACTCCAGGATCACGACCTGAGCTAAAGGCAGATGCTTAACTGACAGACGCCCAGGTGTCCCCTATATGTAGTCTTGATTACACTTTCAAGTTATACAGAGAAAACTCCAGGAATTCGGAAGATTACAAAGGACAGCTACTTTTTTCTTTTCTTTCCTTTCTTCTTTTCTTTTTTTTAAATTTAAATTCAAGTCAGTTAACATAAAATGTATTATTAGTTTCCGAGGTAGAGTTTAGTGATTCATTGTTACATATAACACCCAGTGCTCATTATATCAAGTGGCCTCCTTGATGCCCATCACCCAGTTACCCTGGCCCTCTCCTGCTTCCCATCCAGCAATTCTTAGTTTGTTCCCTATAGTTAAGAGTTTCTTATAGTTTGCATCCCTCTCTGTTTTATTATTTTATTTTTCCTTTCCTTTCCCTATATTATCTTTTGTTTCTTAAATTTTATATATGAGTGAAATCACATATTTGTCTTTCTCTGACTGACTTATTTCATTTAGCATAATACTATCTAGCACCAACCACATCATTGCAAATGGCAAGTTTTCATTCTTTTTGATACCTAGTAATGCAATTGCTGGATTGTAGGGTAGTTTTATTTTTAACTTTTTGAGGAGCCTCCATGCTGGTTTCCAGAGTGACTATACAGTTTGCAATCCCACCTACAGTGTAAGAGTGTTCTCAGCATCCTCGCCAAAACCTATTGCTTCCTGTGTCTTGATTTTAGCCATTCTGACAGGTGTGAAGTATCTCATTGTGGTTTTGATTTCCATTTGCTTGATGATGAGAGATGTTGAAAACTGGACAGCCACATACAGAAGAATGAAACTGGACTACTTTCTTACACCATACACAAAAATAAACTCAAAATGGATGAACGACCTCAAAGTGAGACAGGAATCCATCAAATTCCTAGAGAAGAATACAGGCAGCAACATTTTTTACCTTGGCTGCAGCAACTTCTTGCTAGACACATTTCCAGAGACAAGGGAAATAAAAGCAAAAATAGTTATTGGATCTCCATCAGGATAAAATTTTATGCACAGCAAAGGAAGCAATCAGCAAAACTAAAAGGTAACCAAAAGAATGGGAGAAGATATTTGCAAAAGGCATTATTAGATAAAGGGCTAGTATCCAAAAACTACTTCTATAAAGGAATGAAAATTTTAACAACAACAAATAGTGGAGCAACACTCATCAGGCTATTAGTGTGAAAAAGACCACTGCCTAGTTAGGTTGGACCTTGTGGGTATAAGCAACAAAAATAAGTCTGCTCTGTAATAGAGTTTGGAAAGCATTTTTGCATAGTGTCTTTCTTGAAAAAAAAATGAAAAGATATTTCATCAGTTGAAGGACTAATGAAAATTAAATATTCAAGAATATTCAAAATGAAATATTCAAGAAGGCCATAATCTTGCTTTATTAAATAGGCTTTGGTCCCAAATTCAAAAATTTAGCTTTTATTTTTTTTCAAAAATTTAGCTTTTAAAAATTCTATTAGTGCATGCAAAAATCATCAATGGATGCTTGAATTAGTGCAAGTATGATAAGAAACACGATGTTCATGAAGTCTCAAAGCATTTCCCATAAAATAAATATTAATTACAAAGGGAAGAATTATAAGTTTTCAGAGAAACCTTTCAGAGGTAAACATAACCAAATTATCAAAGTTATCATCATGTGTAATAAGGCATACGGATTTCATGTCTCTCCTAATGTGGTAAGCTGAAAAATGTATATAGTTTCTGTGGTATTCTTTCCAAATGTGCATAAATTCAATTAAATCAGGAGAATATATCTGACAACCCCAAATCAACGTATGTTTGATTTGGCTAGTACACTTCAAGTACAAAAGTCATAAAAGACAAAGAAAGACCATGGGATTGGCATACAGGAGATGGAAGAGATAGGACAACCAGATATAATGTGGAATCCTAGTTTGGTTCACAGGCCAGAAGACCATTGGTGGGGGGGCACCTGGGGTGGCTCAGTGGGTTAAGCCTCTGCCTTTGGCTCAGGTCATGGTCTCAGGTTCCTGGGATTGAGCCCCACATCAGGCTCTCTGCTCAGCGTGGATCCTGCTTCTCCCTCTCTCTCTGCCTGCCTCTCTGCCTACTTGTGACCTCTCTCTCTGTCAAATAAATTAATAAAATCTTAAAAAAAAAAGAAAAAAGAACATTGGTGGGAAAACTAGTGAAATACAAATATGTAGATCAATCACATTATGTGATACATTATAAATAATTAACACAAATTGTGCATATGCTATGTGATAATATATTTATACATTTTTATAAAATTTGCAAATTAAGATATTTATCCCCCAACTGGTCAGGGCCACTTTCTCTCACCACTCTGACTTCCCTATCACAGGGTAGTGTTGGAGACATGGCACCAATATTGAGATCTTGCTAAGTCAAAGCTGATTGCACTTAGGAATCTTAAAGGAATACATTTGAATTCTGTTTAGAGAGCTATATTATGTGGTTTGTTACAATACCATGTAGTTATTGCTACCTGTTATGGCATAAGCATAGCTTCTAGGAAAAACCCTACTGCTGACTGTGACAACCATCCAGCACTGGAAATAAAAGTGAAGGTAAGAAGTTGTTTTGACACATAAGCATATCTATGAACTAACATAGGATGTCAGAGGTATAGGAGGGAAAAAGTTTAAAATGTATGGAGCCAGAAGCTAGTTTATGGAAAGATGTCCCAAATCTTTAAGCCCACATATGAAAGAAATTTGTTAGAGGATTACTCAAATTTGACAAAGGTTTTAGAAATTCATATTACATTGTCAACAAAAAATGTGAAGCTGGAGGAAACTTTTGTAATAATGATGAAGAACAATTTCATTCACACTAGAAGAAATATTGCGTGCATAAACTTTTATATTACTTCTAGCCTCTATTATAAAATCATTGTTTTATAAAAAGGAAATCAGAATACTCAGCCCAAAAAATGTTTAAAAGATAGAAAAAATGTGTTATAGAATGAATTAGTTGATAAAATTATATTATCTTTGGATTTTGTAATATTTTTAAATTTATAATTTATTATGCTTTTCTCATTTTAAATATGTTTTCTTTCATCACTTATTTTATATTTGGAGTGAATATTATTTTTTAAAATCTTCCTCTCCTCCATTTTATAAACTCAGGCCCTGGATTTGTGCGGAAATGTACAGTCTCCCATATATGTCTTCTGATTGCCTTTGAGGCTGCTTCCTTGTTCAGAGAATGTTAAATAAAACACTGATACTTTAACTCTAAATAGATTAATAGGTATTTGCATTAGAGTTACTAATTCTGAGGCCCTAAGGCTGAGTAAACTGAGTTTAGTGAATGGGAGGTTTAAGATGGAATCAGAAGTATCAATTTAAGGTGCTTCCTATGTATGAATGACTTCTTGCATATTAAAGTCTCTTTGTGGCTACTTTAAATAAAATTAATTTTTAATTCATTGATGTAAATATTTAAAAATTCTAGTTTTTTTATTATGTTCAATTAGCCAACATATCATCATTAATTTTTAATGTAGTGTTCAATTATTCGTAGTGGTGTATAACACCCAAGGCACATCACATCACATGCCCTCCTTAATACCTATCACTTGGTTGCCATATCCCCAGACCCATTCTTCCTTCTGTTACCCTCAGTTTGTTTCCCAAGGCCAGAGTCTTTCATGGTTTGTCTCCCTCCCTGATTTCTTCCCATTTAGTTTTCCCTCCATTCCCCTATGATCCTCTGCACTATTCCTTATATTCCACATATGACTGAAACCATACGATAATTGTCTTTCTCTCACTGACTTATTTCACTTGTCATAATCCCCTCCAGTTCCATCCATTTTGATGCAAATGGTAAATATTCATCATTTCTGATGGCTGAGTAATATTCCACTGTATATATGGACCACATCTCCTTTATCCATTCATCTGTCAAAGGGCATCTTTGCTCATTCCACAGTTTGGCTATTGTGGACATTGCAGCTATGAACATTGGGGTGCAGGTGCCCTTTCATTACACAACAGCTGTATCTTTGGGATAAATACCCAGTAGAGCTATTGCTAAACTGTAAGGTAGTTCAATTTTTAATGTCCTGAGGAACTTCCATACTGTTTTCCAGAGGGACTGTACCAGCTTGCATTCCCACCAACAGTGGAAGAGGGTTCCCTTTTCTCCACAACCTCACCAACAATTGCTGTTTCCTCTCTTGTTAATTCTAGGCATTCTGACTGGTGTGAGGTGGTAACTCATTGAGGTTTTGATTTGTTTTTCCTGATGATAAGTGATGTGGAGCATTTTCTCAGGCATCTGCCAGCCATTTGCATGTCTTCTTTGGAGAAGTATCTGTTCATGTCATCTGCCCATTTCTTGACTGGACTATTTGTTTTTTAAATGTTGAGTTTGAGAATCTCTTTGCAGAACTTGGATACCAGTCTTTTATCTGCTATGTCTTTAACAAATATCTTCTCCTATTCTATGGGTTGCCTCTTAGTTTTGTTGACTCTTTCCTTTGCTGTGCAGAAGCTTTTATCTTGATGAAATCCCAAAAGTTCTTTTTTGCTTTTGTTTCCTTTGCCTTTGGAGATGTGTCATGAAAGAAGCTGCTATGCCTGTTGTTGAGATTACTGCCTATATTCTCCTCTAGGATTTTGATGGATTCCTGTCTCACATTGAGGTCTTTCATCAATTTTGAGTTTCTCTTTTGTATTGTGTAAGAGAAAGGTTCAGTTTCATTCTTCTGCATGTGGCTGTTCAATATTCCCAGCACCATTTATTGATGAGACTGTCTTTTTTTCCATTAGATATGTTTTCCTTTGTCAAAGATTGGTTGACTATAGAGTTGAGGGTCCATTGCTGAGCTCTCTATTCTGTTCTACTGGTCTATGTGTCTGTTTTCGTGCCAGTACAATGCTGTCTTGATGATCACAGCTTTGTTAAGTATTTTAAAGTCAGGCAATGTGATGGCCCCTGCTTTGCTTTTCTTTTTCAACATTCCCCTGGTGATTTAGGGTCTTTTCTGGTTCCACACAAATTTTGGGACTGTTTGTTCCAACCAGAGAGAAAAGTGGATGGTATTTGGATAGGGATTACATTGAATGTGTAGATTGCTCTGGACAGCATAAGCATTTTAACAATGTTTATTCTTCCAATCCATGAACACGGAATGTTTTTCCATCTATTTGTGTCTTCCTCAATTTCTTTCTTTTTCTTTTCTTTCTTCTTTTTTTTTTTTTAATTTTATTCATCCATTTGACAGAGAAAGACAGAGAGAGCAAGAGAAGGAACACAGGCATGGGGAGTGACAGAGGGAGAAGCAGACCTTCTGCAGAAGAGGGAGCTCAGTGCGGAGCTTGATCCCAGGACCCTGATATCATGCCAGAGCTGAAGGCAGACACCTAACAACTGAGCCGTCCAGGTGCGTCATCTACCTTAATTTCTTTCATAAGTGTTTCTGTAGTTTCTAGAGTATAGATACTTTACCTATTTGGTTAGGTTAATTCCAAGGTGTCTTATGGTTTTGGCTTCTATTGTAAATGGAATCAATTCCTTAATTTCTCTTTCTACAGTTACATTGTTTGTGTATACAAATGCAAATATTTTTTGTGCATTGATTTTGTATCCTGTTACATTACTGAATTGCTGTATGAGTTCTAGTAAATTAAAAAATACAGTATTTTTTAAAATTTATTTTTATTTTTTCAGTGTTCCAAGATACATTGTTTATGCACCACACCCAGTGCTTCATGCAATACATGCCTTCCTTAATACCTACCACCAGGCTCGCCCATCCTCTCAAAACCCACCCTAACAAAACCCTCAGTTTTTTTTTCTCAGTCCAGTCTCTCATGCTTTGCCTACCACTCCAATCTCCCCCAATTCTCCCCCAAAATTTCCTTTCCTTGTCCTAATATCCTCCATGTTATTCCTTAAGCTCCACAAGTGAAACCATATGATAATTGACTTTCTCTGCTTGACTTATTTCACTTAGCATAATCTCCTTCAGATCCATCCATGCTGGCACAAAAGTTGGATATTCATCCTTTCTGATCGAGGCGTAATATTCCATTGTGTACATGAACCGTATCTTCTTTATCCATTCATCTGTTGAAGGGCATCTTGGTTCTTTCCACAGTTTGGCGATTTTGGCCAGTGGTGCTATGAACTTTGGGGTACATATGGCCCCTCTCTTCACTGCATCTGTATCATTGGGGTAAACCCAGTAGTGGAATTGCAGGGTCACAGTTAGCTCTATTTTTAATTTCTTAAGGAATCTCCACATTGTTTTCCATAGTGGATGCACAAACATACATTCTCACCAATAATGTAAGAGGGTTCCCCTTTCTCCACATCCTCTCCAACACTTGTTTCCTATCTTGTTAATTTTGGCCATTCTAACTGGTGTGAGGTAGTATCTCAATGTGGTTTTGATTTGAATTTCCCTGATGGCTAATGAGGATGAATATTTTTTCGTGAATCTGTTAGCCATTTGTATGTCTTCTTTGGAGAAGCGTCTGCTCATGTCTTCTGACCATTTTTTGACATGATTATCTGTTTTTGGGGTGTTGAGTTTGAGGAGTTCTTTATAGATCTTGGATATCAGCCCTTTGTACTGTCATTGGCAAATATCTTCTCCCATTCCATGGGTGGCCTCTTTGTTGTGTTGACTGTTTCCATTGCTGTGCAGAAACTTTTGAACTTGCTGAAGTCAAAAAAGTTTATTTTCATTTTTGTTTCCTTTGCGTTTGGAGACATATCTTGAAAAAAGTTGCTATGGCCGATGTCAAAGGAGTAACTGCCTATGTTCTCCTCTAGGATTTTGATAGATTCCTGCCTCATGTTCAGGTCTTTTATCCATTTCGAGTTTATCTTGTGAATGGTGTAAGACAATGAATGGTCAAGTTTCACTCTTCTATACGTAGCTGTCCAATTTTCTCGCACCACTTATCGAAGAAGCTGTCTTTATTCCACTGGATATTTTTTCCTGCTTTGTCGAAGATTATTTGACTATAGAGTTATGGGTGCATACATGGGCTCTCTGCTCTGTTCCACTGGTCTGTGTCTGTTTTTGTGCGAGTACCATGCTGTCTCGGTGATCACAGTTTTGTAGTAAAGCTGGAAATCAGGCAACATGATGCCCTCTGCTTTGTTTTTCTTTTTCAACATTTCCTTGGCAACTCGTGGTCTTTTCTGGTTCCACACAAATTTCAGGATTGTTTGTTCCAGCGCTTTGAAAAATGCCAGTGAATTTGGATTGGGACGACATTGAACGTGTAGATTGCTCTGGGTGGTATAGACATTTTTAAATTGTTTATTCTTCCCATCCAAGAACATAGAGTGGTCTTCCATCTTTTTGTGTCTTCTTCAATTTCTTTCACGAGTGTTCTGTAGTTCCTGGAGTACAGATCCTTTACTTGTTTGGTTAGGTTTATTCCAAGATATCTTATGGTTCTTGGTGCTATAGTAAATGGGGTCGATTCTATAATTTCCTTTTCTATATTTTCACTCTTAGTGTATAAGAAAGTACCTGATTTCTGTACATTGATTTTTGTATCCTGCCACATTACTGAATTGCTGTATGAGTTCTAGTGGTTTTGGGGTGGAGTCTTTTGGGTTTTTCATAGAAGTATCATGTCATCTGTGATGAAAGAGAGTTTGACTTATTCTTGGCCACTTTGGATACCTTCTATTTCTTTTTGTTGTCTGCTTGCTATTGCTAGGACTTCTAGTACTATGTTGAACAACAGTGGCGAGAGTGGGCATTTTTGTCATGTTCCTAATCTCAGTGGGAAGGCTCTCAGCTTTTTCACATTGAGGATGATATTTGCTGTGGGTTTTTCATAGATTTTATGATGTTGTCCCTCTATCCCTATACTTTGAAGAGTTTTAATCAGGAACGGTTGCTGGATTTTGTCAAATGCTTTTTCTGCATCAATTGAGAGGACCATGTGGTTCTTCTCTCTTCTCTTACTGATTTGTTTTATCACATTGATTGATTTGTGAAAGTTGAACCACCCTTGCATTCCAGGGATAAATCCCACCTGGTCATGGTAGATAATCTTTTCAATTTACTATTGGATCCTATTAGCTAGGATCTTGTTGAGACTCTTGGCATCCATATTCATTAGGGATATTGGTCTGAAATTCTCCTTTTTGATGGGGTCTTTGCCTGGTTTGGGGAGCAGGCTAATGCTGGCTTCATAGAACAAGTCTGGAAGTTTTCCTTCTGTTTCTATTTTTTGAAACAGCTTCAGGAGAATAGGTATTATCTCTTCTTTGAATGTTTGGTAGAATTCCCTCAAGGAATCTGTCAGGTCCTAGACTCTCATTTTTTGAAAGGTTTTTGATAATCTCATTACTAGTTATATTCCTCTATTCAGGTTGTCAATTTCTTCCTGTTTCAGTCTTAGAAGTTTGTAGGTTTCCAGAAATGCATCCATTTCTTCTAGTTGCTTAACTTATTGGCATATAGCTGTTGATAATAATTTCTGATGATTGTTTCTATTTCCTTGGTGTTCGTTGTGATCTCTCCTTTGTCATTCATAATTTTATTAATTTGGGTCCTCTCTCTTTTCTTTTGGATTAGTTTGGACTGTGGTTTATCAATCTTAATAATTCTTTCCAGGAACCAGCTTCTAGTTCCATTGATGTGTTCTACCATATCTCTAGTTTCTAACTCATTGATCTCTGCTCTAATCTTGATTATTTCCCTTCTTGTGTGTGGGGTTGGTTTAATTTTTTGTGGATTCTCCAGTTCTTTAAGATGTAAAGAGAGTTGGTGTATTTGGGATTTTTTTCCTTTTTTTTTGAATGAGTCTTGGCTGGCTAACTATTTCCCCCTTAGGACGGCCTTTGCCATATCCCGTAGGGTTTGAACCAATGTGTCTTCATTCTCATTGGTTTCCATGAGTTGTTTAAGTTCTTCTTTGATTTCCTGGTTGATCCATACATTCTTGAGCAGGATGGTCTTTAGCTTCCAGGTGTTTGAATTCCTTCCAAACTTTTTCTTGTGGTTGAGTTCCAGTTTCAAAGCATTGTGATCTGAGAATAAGCAGGCAATAATCTGTCTTTTGGTTTCAGCTGAGCCCTGATTTGTGACCCAGTATGTGGTCTCTTTTGGAGAAAGTTCCATAAGCACTCAAGAAGAATGAGTATTCTGTTGTTGTAGGGTGGAATGTCCTGTATATATCTGTGAAGTCCATCTGTTCCAATGTGTCATTCAAAGCCTTTGTTTCTTTGTTGATTTTCTGCTTAGATGATCTGTCTATTGCTGAGAGTGGCATGTTAAGGTCCCTTACAATTAATGTGTTCATATCTATATGGCTCTTTATTTTGCTTAACAGTTGGCTTATGTAGTTGACTGCTCCCCTATTGGGGGCATAAATATTTACAATTTTTAGATCTTCTTGGTGGGTAGAACCTTTAAGAATGACGTAGTGTTCTTCTGTATCTCTGACTACAGTCTTCAGCTTAAAATATAATTTATCTGATATGAGAATCGCTACACCTGCTTTCTTTTGAGGTCTGTTGGCATGAAAGATGGTTCTGCATTCCTTCACTTTCAGCCTGGATGTATCCTTAGGTTCAAAATGGGTCTCTTGTAGACAGGTCCTGTCATTTTATACAGTCTCAACACTTTGCTGTTTTATGGGAGCATTTAGGCTGTTCACTTTGAGAGTGATTATTGATAGATAAGGTTTTTTTTTGACATAATGTTGCCTGAAAAGTCCTTGTTTCTATATATTGTCTCTGTAAATTTCTGTTCTATATCACTCTTTGGTTCTTTCTTCTTTTAGAGGACCCCCCGCCCTTAATATTTCTTATAGCACCAGCTTGGTGGTCACACACTCTTTTCAACCTTGGTGACTTTGGAAGCCCTTTATCTCTCCATCCATTCTTAATATCAGCCTTGCCAGATAAAGTATTCTTGGCTGTATGTTCTTCTCATTTAGTGCCCTGAATATGTCTTGCCAGCCCTTCCTGGCTTGCCGGATTTCTGTGGACAGTTCTCACATTATTCTGATATTCCTTCCTCTGTACTTAAGGAGTCTCTTCCCCCTAACTGCCCTTAGGATCTCTTGTCTAAAATTATAATTTGCAAATTTCACAATTATGTGTCTGGATGCCTTTCTAGATTCATTGATCTTGGGAGGTGTCCTTTCTGTCTCTAGGACATGAACACTTATTCCCTTCCCCAGACTAGGAAAGTTTTCATCCAGAATTTGTTCAGATATGTCTTCTAGTCTTCTCTCTTTCTCCATCCCCTCAGGGATCCCAATAATTCTGATGTTGGAACATATCATGGCATCATTTATTTCCCTAATTCTGTTTTCATGGCTTCTAAGCTGTTTGTTCCAGGCCTCCTCCTGATCCTTCTTTCCTTTCAGTTTGTCTTCTAGATCACTAATTCGATCTTCTGCCTCATTTGCCCTAGCTGTTAGAATATTTACATTAGAGTGGATCTCATTGATAGCATTTTTTCATACTACCAGATCAGTCCTCACTTCTACCCTTAGAGTTTCTATGTTGCCACTAATGGTCTTCTCCAACCTAGCCATTGCCTGGATAATTGCTACCCTGAATTCCTTTTCCTACATACTGTTTAGGTCCATAACTACTAGTTCTGTGGCAGAGGTCACAGTCTCTGAATATTTCTTCTGTGGGGTGTTCCTCTTCCTAGTCATTTTGGCGAGAGGTGGTTGAGGGGATGTATAGCTGAATATATCAACCATGCTCTAGGCAAGGTACACTCTGGAAAATTTCAGAGCAATTGGAAGTCACCACCAAAAAGAAAGAAAAAAGAGAAAAAGAGAAAAAGAAAAGAGAAAACCCAGCCAAAATGAGCCCCCAAAGTAAGATATATAAGGTACATGAACAAAAATGAACAAACATTAGACTGACAAAAGTAAAAGACATGAAAGAAAAAGAAAAACCCAGCCAAAATGAACCCCAAGAATAAGATTTAAATAGTGCAAAAACAAAAACAAATACACAGAAACAGTGACAGAAGAATAAGGTGGGAAGATGGTTAGAAACCCTCGACGTGGGTGAAGAATGTTATTTTGGTTCTTCCTGGGTGAATCTTGTTATCTTTGTTAAAAGACTCAACTTTCCACAGATACAGAGAAATTAAAACTGGTTTATATATAGGAGTACTATTGAATAGAGAAAAAGGATTACCTCGAGGCTTATATCAATTTGTTAAAAAAAAAAGAGGGAGAGAGAGAAAGAAAGAAAAAAAAGAAAAGAAAAAGAAACACAGGTATATGCATGAGAAAAGTTCAAGTTAAAAGGTTATTATGAATATATTGTATTAAACCTCTACCTGTAATTCTTTGGCGGGGAGATAAGATGGCAGGGAAGTAGGAGGAGGCACCATTTCAACCTGTACCCTAAAGTGAGCTGATTACCTACCAAAGAACTCCAATCACCCATGAGATCAGCCTGAGATCAGAATTATACACGTCTGGATCTCTACAGGGGCAGAAGACGCCAGTGGTCAGGTAAAGTGGAGTGGGAAAGTTGGACTGATATCAGAAGATTACAAAAGGGGGGAGGGAGCCACCAGAGGTGAATGATTGGAAAGTAATACCCCTAATATGAGAGTGCCCTGCATCTGGGGACCAGCATTAACTTGGAGACTTTTTGAAAGCACTCAGAAAGAACGAAGGATCACGGGGGGGGGGGGGGGGATTGTGGGAATTGGGGCTGCTAGGGACAGGGGCTAAGTCCCCAGACCCAAGACATCCTCCCCTGGTGCTGAGCCAGAGAGAGTGCTGCGGAGAAACCAGGTCTTGGTCCCTGAGATGCCAGTGTGCCCAAGAACTCATGGGGTCTGGCTCCTCTGAGGGGCTGGGAGCCTTACCAGATGGCAGAATACCGATCCGTGCTACTGAGCCTGAGAAGTGTGTGAGCCCCTCACCCTCTCCTGAGAGAGGTGTGTGAAGGCCCAGCCCGGAGCTCTTAGACCTGTTCCATTGTTTCAGAGCCTGAGTCGTGTGTGTGCCCCAAACCCTCCCCTGAAAGAAATGCGCAAAGGCCCAGTCTGGTGCTCTCGGACCTGCGCCCTGCTACCAGAGCCTGAGACACGCGTGAGATCCACAGCCTCCCATGAGAGAGGTGCGTGCAAAACCGACACTCTTAGACCCAGAAAGACCAGCCACTCCCAGCCTGGGCCAGTGGGAAAATCTCAGTGTGCAATCGCTGCTCGGAACCTCTCTAGCAGTCTGGAGCTTCCCAGAGAGCCCCCGCTGCCATGGTTTTGGGTACAAGCAGAAGATCCTGCGTCCCCAGGGATGGTCACTTGGAACCTGCTCTGCCAGCGGCCAAGGAGGAATTTATATGGGCTCTGCAGCACCCATAGGGGACCAAGCTGAGGCTTCTCTCTGAGAGGGAGGTCAGGGTGCATTTTGCTTTCCTCTAAACCTACAAAGACCATCAAAAGCAGTCAAGGCAAGAGAAAAAAAGTGAACAAACATAAAAACCTCCAGAGAACAAAAGCCTGAAAAAAACCGGTTTCCTTGGAGCCCAGCCCCTTGAGGGGGGGCTGGAGGACTTAACTCAGGGAACATCATTGACTGAAAACCCACGTGGCAGGCCCCTCCCCCAGAAAACAAACCAGGAAATTAAAAAAAAAAAAAGACTACAAGAGAACAACCACCACTACTTCATAGGACAACTTTTATTTTTAACTCATTCCCACTATTCTAGTTCATTTTTTTATATATATAAATAATTTTTAACCTATTTATCATCACAGTGAGATGTCCAGTACATCAAATTCCAAAATAACCTTCTAACCTGAACTTTTTTTTTTTTAAAGATTTTATTTATTTATTTGACAGAGAGAAATCACAAGTAGGCAGAGAGGCAGGCAGAGAGGCAGGCAGAGAGAGAGAGGAGGAAGCAAGCTCCCTGCTGAGCAGAAAGCCCGATGTGGGGCTCGAACCCAGGACCTGGGATCATGACCTGAGCCGAAGGCAGCGGCTTAACCCACTGAGCCACCCAGGCGCCCCACTAACCTGAACTTTTTGATACATACACCTGTGTTTTTCTTTTGCATTTCTATTTTTTAATTTTTTTTTTCTAAATTTTAGTTTAGTGTAGTCTAGTTTATTCCTTTCTAATTTTTATTTTCTAATATTCATATAGAGTTAAACTTGAAGGTAATCTCCTTTCCCCAATCAATGCTACTCCTATAGGTAAACCAAATTTTAACCCCCCCTTATCTTAGGAAAGTTGAGTCCTTTAACAAAGAAACCAAGATATATCCAGGAAGAATCAAAATAACCTTCCTTGCCCAGACTGAAAAATTCTCACCACTCTCCCATCTTTTTCTTCCACCACTGTTTATGTGCTTTTGTCTTTGTCCTGATAGTATATAAATCTTATACTTGGGGTTCCTTTTGATGAGGTTCTTCCCTTTTTTGCATATATATATATTTTTTTTGTCTTGTCATATACATTTATCAGTCTTTGTGTTTGTCTTTTTTGTTTGTATATTTCATCAATCTTGCCTTGGGGCCCATTTGGGCTGAACCTTCTATTTATCTTCCCTATTTATCCTGTCTCTCTCTCTCTCTCTCACTCTTTTTTCGTTTTCTTTTCCTTTTTCTCTCGTTTGGGTGGGGAACCCTGATTGCTCAGAAACATTCTAGGGTGCACCTTGACTGCACCACGGTCGATATATCCAGCTACATACATTCAGTCATCTCTCACCAAAATGATTAGGAGTAGGAATGCCAAACAGAAGAAAAATACAGAGGATGGGGCTTCTGCTACAGAGCTAACGGCTATCGACATAGACAATATGTCGGAAAGAGAATTCAGGCTAACAATTATCCAGGCAATAGCTAGGTTGGAGAAAGCCCTGGATGACCAATCGGAATTGATTAGGGCAGAACTGAAAGCAACCAGGGATAATGTTCACAATGTTAGGGCAGAGTTAAAAGCTACCAGGGATGAGGTTCACAATGCTCTCAATGAGTTCCAGTCTAATCTAAATTCTCTCAAAGCTAGGGTAACTGAGACAGAAGATAGAATTACAGATCTGGAGGACAAACAGATAGAAAGGATCAGGAGGAAGCCTGGAACAAACAGCTTAGAAGCAACGAAAACATAATCAGGAAATAAATGATGCCATGAAACGTTCCAACATTAGAATTATTGGAATCCCTGGAGGGGAGGAGAAAG
This sequence comes from Lutra lutra, assembly GCF_902655055.1. NCBI lineage: Eukaryota > Metazoa > Chordata > Mammalia > Carnivora > Mustelidae > Lutra > Lutra lutra. Next base: position 42,648,740 of record NC_062279.1, on the reverse strand, counting down.
AAAGAAGTCTAGAAGATATAGTGGAACAGGATCTTCATGAAAATTTTCCTAATCTTGCAAATGGAACCAGCGTTCATGTACTAGAGGATGAAAGATCTCCACTCAAGATTATAGATTCCAAAAAAACATCAAGGCACCTGATAGTCGAATTGAGGAATCATAATTGTAGATATAATCTCTTGAAAGCATCTAGGACAAAGAGGCTCCTTACTTACAGAGGAAAGCCCATCAGAATAACATCAGACCTGTCCACAGAGACCTGGCAATCCAGAAAGAGCTGGCAAGATATATTCAGGGCACTAAATGAAAAGAACATGCAACCAAGAATACTTTATAAAGCAAGACTGACATTCAAAATGGATGGAGAGATAAAGAGTTTCCAAGACCGGCAAGGCATAAAAGACTATGCAACCACCAAGCTGACACTGCAGGAAATATTAAGGGGGGTTCTATAAAAAAGGAAAAATCCTAAGAATGGCATTGAAGAGAAATATAGAGACAATCTACAGAAAGAAAGACTTCAAAGGTAACACGATGTCAATAAAAAAGTATCTATCAATAATCACTTTCAATGTGAATGGCCTAAATGCGCCCATCAAATGACACAGGGTTGCAGATTGGATAAAATGAAAGGACCCATCCATATGTTGTCAACAAGAGTCCCATTTTGAACCTAAAGATACACCCAGACTGAAAGTGAAGAGATGGAGAAGCATCTTTCATGACAATGGGCCTCAAAAAAAGGCCGGGGTAGCGATTCTCATATCAGATAAATTAGATTTTAAACTAAAGACTGTGGTCAGAGATACAGAAGGACACTACATCATTCTTAAGGGACTATCCACCAAGATGATCTAACAATTGTAAATAACTATGCCTCCAATATGGGAGCAGCCAATTACATAAGAAAACTGTTAATCAAGATAAAGAGTCCCATATTGATATGAATACATTAATAGTAGGAGATCTTAACATGCATCTCTCAGAAATAGATAATCGAAGCAGAAAATCAATAAAGAAACAAAAGCATTGAATGACACATTGGACCAGATGGACCTCATAGATCTATACAGAACATTCCACCCAAAAACAACAGAATACTCATTCTTCTCAAGTGCACATGGAACCTTCTCCAGAATAGACCACGTTCTGGGTCACAAATCAGGACTCAACCGATACCAAAAGACTGAGATTATTCCCTGCATATTCTCAGATCACAATGCTTTGAAACTGGAGCTCAATCACAAGGAAAGTTCGGAAGGAACTCAAACACCTGAAATCTAAAGATCACCTTGCTTAAGAATGCTTGGATCAACCAGGAGATCAAGGAAGAACGTAAACAATTCATGGGCCAATGAGAATGAAGACACTTTGGTCCAAAACCTATGGGATAAAGCAAAGGAGGTCCTAAGGGGGAAATACATAGCCATCCAAGCCTCCCTAAAAAAATTGAAAAATCTAGAATACACCAGCTGTCTCTACACCTTAAAGAACTGGAGAATCAACAACAAATCAAACCAACTCCACACATAAGAAAGGAAATAATCAAGATTAGAGCAGAGATCAACGAGGTAGAAACCAGAGATACAGTAGAACGTATCAATGAAACTAGAAGACAGTTTTTTGAAAGGATCAATAAGATCAATAAACCATTGGCCACACTAATCCAAAAAGAAAAGAGAGAAAGCCCAAATTAACAAAATTATGAATGAAAAGGGAGAGATCACAACTAAAACCAAGGCAGTAGAAACAATCATCAGAAGTTATTATCAACAGCTATATGCCAATAAGCTAAGCAACCTAGATGAAATGGATGCATTCCTGGAAAACTATAAACTCCCAAAATTGAACCAGGAAGAAATTGACAACCTGAATAGACTGATATCTAGTAACGAGATTGAAGCAGTGATCAAAAACCTCCCAAAAAACAAGAGCCCAGGACCTGATGGATATGCTGGGGAATTCTACCAAACTTTCAAAGAAGAAATAACACCTATCCTCTGAAGCTGTTTCAAAAAATTGAAGCAGAAGGAAAACTTCCAGACTCTTTCTATGAAGCCAGCATTACCCTGATCCCCAAACCAGGCAAAGACCCTACCAGAAAGGAGAATTTCAGACCAATATCCCTAATGAATATGGATGCCAAGAGTCTCAACAAGATCCTAGCAAACAAGTTCCCACACTGCATTAAAAAGATTATCCACCATGACCAGGTGGGATTCATCCCTGCATTACAGGGATGGTTAAACATTCGCAAATCAATCAATGTGATAGAACAAATTAATATGAGAAGAGAGAAGAACCACATGGTCCTCTCAATTGATGCAGAAAAAGCGTTTGACAAAATCCAGCATCCATTCCTGATTAAAACACTTCAAAGTATAGGGATAGAGGGAACATTCCTGAACTTCAAAAAATCTATCTATGAAAGACCCACAGCAAATATCATCCTCAATGGGAAAAAGCTTGCAGCCTTCCCATTGAGATCAAGAACAAGACAAGGATGCCCACTCTCACCACTCTTGTTCAACATAGTATTAGAAGTCTTAGCAACAGCAATCAGACAACAAAGAGAAATAAAAGGTATCCAAGTTGGCAAGGAAGAAATCAAACTCTCTCTCTTCACAGATGACATGATTCTTTGTATGGAAAACCCAAAAGACTCAACCCCCAAACGACTAGAACTCATACAGCAATTCAGCAACGTGGCAGGATACAAAGTCAATGCACAGAAATCAGTGGCTGTCTTATACACTAACAATGAAAATACAGAAAGGGAAATTAGAGAATCGATTCCATTTACTAGAGCACCAAGAACCATAAGATACCTGGGAATAAACCTAACCAAAGAGGTAAAGGATCTGTACTCGAGGAACTAGAGAACACTCATGAAAGAAATTGAAGAAGACACAAAAAGTTGTAAGACCATTCCATGCTCTTGGATCGGAAGAATAAACATTGTTAAAATGTCTATACTGCCTAGAGCAATCTATACTTTTAATGCCATTCCAATCAAAATTCCACCGGTATTTTTCAAAGAGCTGGAGCAAATAATCCTAAAATTTGTATGGAATCAGAAGAGACCCCGAATCGCTAAGGAAATGTTGAAAAACAAAAATAAAGCTGGGGGCATCACGTTACCTGATTTCTAGCTTTACTACAAAGCTGTAATCACCAAGACAGCATGGTACTGGCATAAAAACAGACACATAGACCAGTGGAACAGAGGAGAGAGCCCAGATATGGACCCTCAATTCTATGAGCAAATAATCTTCGACAAAAAAGGAAAAAATATGCAGTGGAAAAAAGACAGTCTCTCCAATAAATGGTGCTGGGAGAACTGGACAGCTATATGTAGAAGAATGAAACTCAACCATTCTCTTACACCATACACAAAGATAAACTCAAAATGGATAAAAGACCTCAACATGAGACAGGAATCCATCAGAATCCTAGAGAGGAACATAGGCAGTAACCTCTTTGATATCAGCCACAGCAACTTCTTTCAAGATATGTCTCCAAAGGCAAAGGAAACAAAAGCAAAGATCAACTTTTGGGACTTCATCAAGATCAAAACCTTCTGCACAGCAAAGGAAATAGTCAACAAAACACAGAGGCAACCCACGGAATGGGAGAAGATATTTGCAATTGAGAGTATAGACAAAAGGTTGATATCCAGGATCTATAAAGAACTCCTCAAACTCAACACACACAAAACAGACAATCATATAAAAAAATGTGCAGAAGATATGAACAGACACTTCTCCAATGAAGACATACAAATGGCTATCAGACGCATGAAAAAATGTTCATCATCACTAGCCATCAAGGAGATTCAAATTAAACCCACATTGAGATATCACCTTACACCAGTTAGAATGGCCAAAATTAGCAAGACAGGAAACAACATGTGTTGGAGAGGATGTGGAGAAAGGGGAACCCTCTTACACTGTTGGTGGGAATGCAAGTTGGTGCAGCCACTTTGGAGAACAGTGTGGAGATTCCTCAAGAAATTAAAAATAGAGCTTCCCTATGACCCTGCCTTTGCACTACTGAGTATTTACCCCAAAGATACAGATGGATTGAAAAGAAGGGCCATCTGTACCCCAATGTTTATAGCAACAATGGCCACAGTTGCCAAACTGTGGAAAGAATCAGATGCCCTTCAATGGACGAATGGATAAGGAAGATGTGGTCCATATACACTATGGAGTATTATGCCTCCATCAGAAAGGATGAATACCCAACTTTTGTAGCAAAAGTTGTAGCAAAAAGTTGCAGCAAAAGTTTGTAAGAAAAACGGGACTGGAAGAGATTATGCTGAGTGAAATAAGTCAAGCAGGGAGAGTTAATTATCATATGGTTACACTTATTTGTGGAGCATAACATATAGCATGGAGGACAAGGGGAGATGGAGAGGAGAAGGGAGTTGAGGGAAATTGGAAGGGCAGGTGAACCATGAGAGACTATGGACTCTGAAAAACAATCTTAGGGTTTTGAAGGGGCGGGGGTTGGGAGTTTTGGGGAACCAGGTGGTGGGTATTAGGGAGGGCACAGTTTGCATGGATCACTGGGTGTGGTGCAAAAACAATGAATAGTGTTACGCTGAAAAGAAAAAAAAAGCCTCTAGTTGTAATGGTAAGTAGGTTAAAAAAAAATTAAAAGAACACATATCGTGAGAACAAATAAAAAAAAAAGGAAGTAAAAGAAAGAAAGGTTTTATCTATGAAATATACAGGTTTAGGGGCAATACTGAAGGCTTAATATATTGTTTCCCCTTGAAGTTTTACATTTTTATGGGGATCCTGTGGTGGTTGTCCTCTTGTTCTTTTGGCTTGTCTTCTGGGTTCGGGTCCTGTCACATTATTTTCAGTCAGTCCTTCTTGGACTGAGTTGCTCTGACACCTAGCAAGGGGTGGGGCTCTGTGGAAACCGGTTTTCCAGGTGTTTGTTCTCTGGAGGTTTTGTTCTTTGGCAGCTTTTTGTGGCTTTTTGGAGGGTAGTGGAAAGCAAACTGTCCACACCCAGACCTCTGCATCAGAGAGAAGCCTCAAACTGCTCCCCTCTGGGTGTTCCAGAACACACAGACTCCCACTCTGCAAACTCCGCTCAACACCACAGCCTCCCACAGGAAGTGTGCACACCCAGCCACTGTCTCAGTGGCCACCCAAGGTTTGTCTCTGCACCCCCATGGCACTGAAACCATGAGTGATATTGGTCTTGGCATGCCCAAACCCTTTGGCTGCCATTGCTGGGATTGTTGTCTGGGGTCCATGCCCACACCCATGCCCAGGAGCTCTCACCTTTGGAGGCACAGGCTGCAGAAGGCTGTAGACCTGAATCCACACTGTGCTCTCTCAGGATTGGACTGGGTGTGCTCAGACCCCACAACCACACAGGTCACAGATGGCAGCCAGCCCAGAGACCGTGGGCCAGTGCCCATACCAGGCTTTCTCAGGTGCGGGCAGGGGTGTACCCAACCCAAGTGGTGGTGCAAGCAGTGGAAAGCTGCAGACTCAGGCACCACAGACTGAACTCCCAGCTGGTCTCTCTCTGGCATGGGTAGTCACGGGCGGTAGCTCTCCTGGGACCGTGTGGTCTTTGGCCTGTGCTGGTGACTGCCCAATTCCACCAGTTGCCCCTCAAGATATTTTGCCCTTTTTGAGTGCTTTTAACCAGTCACCAAGTTAATGCTGGTCCCCAATCACAGGACACTTTTATATTGGGGTATTACTTTCCAATGGGTCACTTCCGGTGGCTCCCTGATCCTTTGGTTTATTCTCCAATAACAGTCTGAGAGTTCCCACTCTGCGTTACATCTCCAGTGATGTCTTCTACCCCCAAAGAGATCCAGAAGTGTATAGTCTTACATCTCAGGCTGATTTCGTGGGTGTTCAGAGTGTTCTGCTAGATATTCAGCTCACTTTAGGGGACGGGTTGAAACAGGGCTCCTACTACTCTGCCATCTTTCCCCTCTCTGGTCCCTCACTTTTTGTTGTGATTCTTATCATCAAGAACATTTAAGAATATAAAACTTATTTCTCTGCCATCTTGCCCTTCCCCCCAAATCAGTAAATTTTAACAATCATTTTAAGAAAGCTTTTGATTATCATTTATCAAGTGTTTATACTGAACATTATGACTTAAATTATCACCCTATATAAAACTTGATCATATTTTTACAATCATTTTAAACTGCTTTTATAAGCACTTATAAGTGCTTATTTTGAAGCACTTGGAATGTCAGAACTGAAAAGCAAAACTCTTTTATCTAACCACTCCCCTTAATCTAATAAATTAAGTTTAATAACACTGTGAATCCTAAATTCCCTTAAACATTCCACTATTGTTTACTAACATGTACTCTTATCCTATTTTCTTAAAAACTCAAGACTAACATAAATTACTTTAACACATGTCCAATTGGACTCCAATTGGAGTAATTGTCCAATTGAAGGTAATCTGTCAGATACGCATGAATATAACAAATTTCCTTAAACATAGCACAAAATATACAAATGATTCCTAAATTTAGCCCTGAATTATTACAGAATATTTTATTTGTTATCTCTCTATATCTCTCTCTCTCTGAGCCTTCCCAGGGTTAAAAGTTTGAGTATTTCAGGCAAATTGGGCTTGCTTTCTCCAATCGTAGTCTTTTAACCAGTATAAGAAAGCTGATATGGTAGACATTCTTCAAAGATGGCTTTCTCTGTAAACTATGCCTCTTGCAATCCACACCTTTGTGTAGTCACTCCTTTCAGAATCTGTGACTTGATTGTAACTACTAGAATGTGACAGTAATGAAGTTTTGTTGCTCCCCCTCTTCATCTCTTTGAATTTTCACTCTGAAGGAGGCCAGTTGCTATGTAAGAAATTTGACAGCCAGACCACCGCACCTCAGAAAAGCCCAAACTAGTCACAAGCAGATGTCATATATGGATAGAGGGAGGGAGGCCTGGTCAGCTTGACCTCTCCCAGCCCACAACAATTTACATCAACCCAGTTTCAGTTCCAGGTACTTCCTTCTAAATCAAACCATTCCTGGGGAATCTGTCTGAATTCTTAACCTGTATATAAATTTTTGAAATGCAAAAATAACACTTTTTTTAGCCATTAAGTTTTAGGGTAGTTTTTTAATACAACAAAGATAACTGGAACACCTGCAAAGTGATTGAGCCAATAAAAGACTGGCTGAGCCCCTTTTTATGGCTTTTATATCATAAGATCCCAAGCCCATCTCTCTCTGTTGGGGTTCCATCATCATATTTATGTATTTATTCCACTATCCTATTTATATTATTTCCTATATCTTCAAATTTATTTGAGTCAATCAGCATAAAACTGAAGGTTACAGCAACTTCCTTTATGGCTTGGTTGGATCTTGCTTTTGGTTTGGTAGTTAATTTATTTTATTTTAGTCTGGACTAAAAATTTCACAGAATTTAAATGACATGTGATTGAACTCTGTTTTCCTTTCTTTGTCAGGCCCCAACACCACAATATGAAAATCAGCTAATGAGGACTCCTGCCTCTGACAGTGTGCAGAGTCCCCTAAATCAGCAATTCAGGGCAGTACTTCCCTGAGGTAGAAAGCTTGGCCTCAAATCTGACCTACTGTTACCATAAGCCTGGCAGCTGGAGGACTGCTTTGCTCAAAAGACACTAGAGCTATAGTGCTTATGGACTTGAAACTTTTTAGGGTTTGAGACCTATAGAATATATTACAGGCTTTGAAATATGCTGACAAATTGACAAAATCCAAATAGAAATCTATTTAATTAAATGCCCACAAATACATGTTAACTTTATTAAACACTGAATTTAGTACTTAAAAAAAAAAAAAAAACACCTCAGGAAACAAACAGGGTTGCAGGGGGGTGGGAGGAGGGATTGGGTGGCTGCGTTATGGACATTGGGGAGAGTATGTGCTATGGTGAATGCTGTGAATTGTGTAAGATTGATGAATCACAGACCTGTAACCCTGAAGCAAATAATACATTATATGTTAATTTAAAAATTTCATTACATTTAGCACAATTTCAAGTTATTTTTTTTAATTTTACAAGAATTTCTGAGAATGTACCAGAAGTGCCAAAACATTAGTAATTCACAAAATAAATTACAAAAAAAATTTTAAAGTAAAAATATAAATATACTTTGAATTTTTAAAATTATATTAATGTGGACTAAGGTACATTACAATATTTTCATGATGAGAGTAGGACTCCCACAAATAGGAATTTGAAATCTCTATTTGGGGGGCACCTGGGTGGCTCAGTGGGTTAAAGCCTCTGCCTTTGGCTCAGGTCATGATCCCAGGGTCCTGTGATCAAGCCCCATATTGGGCTCTCTGCTCAGCAGGGAGCCTGCTTCCTCCTCTCTCTCTGCCTGTCTCTCTGCCTACTTGTGATCTCTGTCTGTCAAATAAATAAATAAAATCTTAAAAAAAAAAATCTCTATTTGGTCCTAACATGGTCTTGGGAAACTGACTGCTTTGCTTTAAAAAAAAACCCAGGCCTCTATTATACATACAGTCATTCCTCTTTCTGTCTCATCAATCACCCTTGGCTCTATGCTATCCTTTCACTGCATCTTGGACAGAATTAGAACCTAAATGGTCCTGTAGTGAGTTGCATGTGTAGCTTAGTCTGACTCTTACTTTCAGTTCAGGTTATGATCTCATGGGTCATGGGATCGAGCCCCTCATGGGTCTCCCTGCTGAGCAGGGATTCTGCTTGATATTTTCTTTCCTGTCCACCCCCACTAACTCTCTCTCTCACTATAAATAAATAAATAAATAAATAAATAAATAAACTTTTATAATTTTTATTTTTTTTATTTCTTTTCACTGTTCCAGAATTCATTGTTTATGCACCACACTCAGTGCTGCATGCAATACGTGCCCTCCATAATACCCACCACCAGGCTCACCCAACCTCCCAACCCCTCCCCTCCAAAGCCCTCAGTTTGTTTCTCAGAATAAATCTTTAAAAAATAAATGGTCCTATAGAGATTTGTTCCTACCTTTAGGCAGTTAGTATGTTATTGCCAATTTTAGAAATAAGTCACAGACAAATGAAATGCTTTGTCCAAAGTTTCATGGTTAGTAAGTAGAAGAGGGACCAAGACTGTAATCCATGTTTCTGGATTTCAACATTCTTTATTCCCCTTATTTTTCCCTTCAAAGCATCTTATAACATCATTTTATTCACATTTTGAAAAGCATTATTGGGACAGGAAAGATATACTATGTGATTATCTCATTCTGCTGGGACATGATTCTACACCCACTGACCAAAGAATCACTCTTAGAATTGTACCTTAATAGGAATGGAGAATAAGAAATGCTACATTACGGGGCGCCTGGGTGGCTCAGTGGGTTGAAGCCTCTGCCTTGGGCTCAGGTCATGATCCCGGAGTTCTGGGATCGAGCCCCGCATCGGGCTCTCTGCTCGGCGGGGAGTCTGCTTCCTCCTCTCTCTGCCTGCCTCTCTGCCTACTTGTGATCTCCGTCTGTCAAATAAATAAAATATTAAAAAAAAAAAAAAAGAAGAAATGCTACATTACAAAGGAAGACAAGATTTTGAGCATTACAAAGTTCAATAAAACCTCAAACCAAAATTGCTCTGTGTTGTCTTAAGCCACTTCTTCTGCTAACATACATCCTAGATGGGGTTCAGGCTAAGGTTGGAGCATAGAAGCCAGAGTAGTTTCTATCATTGGATCCTGAGAAGCAGGAGACAAGAGAGAATATTAGAGAGAATATTAGAAAGATCAGAGAGAATATTAGAAACAGACTTGATTGTCTTTGGAAAGCTAGTGTTTTCTTTCTTTCTTTCTTTCTTTCTTTCTTTCTTTCTTTCTTTCTTTCTTTCTTTCTTTCATACTTTCTTTCTTTCATACTTTCCTTCTTTCTTTTTTTTTAAATCAAACCAATCCCCGGGGGGGGGGGGGGATATTCTTAGTCACTTACACAATTCAATTAAGTAAATAACCTCTCCTAGGGGTACTTGCATTTTAGCCGTCTTATTCTGGCTGTAAGAAATAGAACTAAACTTTGGCTAACTTTTATTAATCATGTGGGATTTCATGTTGTGTTTTTCTGTTAATTTACACTCCTCTACTTTCATGTTGAGATTTGGCCTTCATTTTCCTTACCATTAAATTCTTTCTCCTTCTAAAAACATTTATATTTAAAGGTACATTTGGACTTTTATTTTTTTTTTTTGCTAGAGTATAATTTATTAAGCTGAGTAATAACTATGTCCCCTGCAAGTGCTTATTTTCCTTAAGGTTTTTTCATATATTAAATCACATCATATAGTATTAGCCTATTCCACTGACAGAAGGGAGCTGCCTTGTCCTCATCAACCCCAAAGAGCCTGTAAAAGCCCCTGATCCACAGAACTCTCTCTCTCTCTCTCTTTTTTTTAATTCTAAGCAAAGGACAAAACACTCAGGAAGTCTATGTGCATAGAAACTTAGAGAAAAGCAAGCCAAAAAGCAGAGGGATAAGTAACCCTTTAAAGAATTTAAAAGTAAATGAAAGTTATTTTCAGTATTTTGATAGGAAAAACTGAAATAATCCCAAATATCAAAAGTTAATTTACTTTGGCTTCATGTTAATTCTCTGATGGTTCTGCCAGCTCTTTCTTTACTCCTTCTCTTCCTTTTGAGAGTGTTCTTTTAGTTTCTCCACCCATCTAGTACTGTTCCTGTCTCCATCTCCCAAACACTCCCATAGGAGATCCTCTATAGTCCACTGGAAGAGCATCCAGAGGGGCATCTCACCACTCTGTGATGCTCTGCCTTGACTGTCCCTTCCATCTGGAAGCCATTGTGACTGGATCAGAAGTGTGAGTCTTTCCCAGTCAGGAGAGCAGGACTGCCAGTTCCTGTTGCCCCACAGTAACCTGTAAGACTCCCCATCTTTCACTGTCCTGCAATAACCTCATCCAGCTCTCTTGTATCAGGGAAACAATTGTTCTGTGTTTATTAAAGATGATACCCAGAGAGAATCAGAAAGAGACCATTAAGCAACTCCCCTAGAAAAGCATGTTCTACTGACCTAGTTTAGGAGCTAAGACCCAGGCCCTGAGTTGTTTTTTATAATTCAATCCCTTCTACTCTATTTCATCCTTGCTGCAGGCTCAGCAGAAATGAAACACAGCTGGTTGTCATTATTTTCTTCACCACTACTGTACACAAAATTGAAAACAACTACTTCAGACTTTCCTTCCTCAGATGAAATAATACCAAATTTGTAAATATTTCTTCCATGTTCCATTTTCCAATCCAAATAATTTTCAGTGTGAACATGTCATTTCAGCAATTGATTTAAAATCAATGTTTTTTCATAAACAGATATTCAAATTAGATAATGTTAAATTACTTTTATTTATTTTTAATATATAATTTATGCATATATGCAAAAACTTAGAAGGCTCATGAGGGAATGCAGTGAAAAGGTAGTCTCTCTCACCCCACACAAGAGGTAACAAAGACATTGTTCCATAATTATTTCACTTAATATATTTTTAGATCTTCCCAAGTCAGTATAGATGGAGCTACATCTTTGAAGTGACAACATATAGCAATACAGTAATACAGTATAATTTATTTAGCTTTTCACTATATTAAATTCATTTTCAATATTTTATTACAAACAACGATGTAATTAGTATCTGTGTATATTTACCACTTTGCATATGTAAGAATTTATATGTAGGATAATAACTTAAAAGATTTGCTAGGTTAAAACATATATCAATTTTTTATACTGAACAATACAGTGCTCAGTTTCCTGGCAGGCAGTTGTGGCAGTTCACTCTCCCCCTTACAGTGTAAGAGTTAGTCCCCCTGCACTCTCACTGACACAATCTTTTATGGAATTTTCTTCTTTCTTTTAATCACCTTTTTGTAATTTTAGTTTGCATTTTTATTATTATGACTGAGTCTGAATATCTTTTCATAAATTTTAAAACCATGTATATTTTTAAAATTTTATTTTATTTTTTCAGTGTTTCAAGATTCATTGTTTATGCACCACACCCAGTATTCCTTGCAGTATGTGTCATTCATATTCTTAACATGTGACTATCTGGTCTTATCTTTGACTACTTTTATAATAATTCACTGGACTCTTCAGTATTAATTTGTGGTGATAAGGAATTTAACTCTGTTATTTTTGTTTACTGTTTTTATGTTTAAATTTTTCTTTCTTATGTTAATCACCATACAGTGCATCCTTAGGTTTTGATGTAGTGTTCCATGATTCATTATTTGCATATAAGACCTCCATGCAATATGTGCCCTCCTTAATACCCATCACTGGTCTAACCTATACCCCTACCTCCTTCCCCTCTAAAGCACTCAGATTGTTTCCCAGGGTTTCCTCTTCTGATTTCCCCCCCCTTCATTTTTCCCTTCCTTCTCCTAAAGTCTTCCATGCTATTCCTCATGTTCCACAAATAAGTGAAACTACACAAAGATAAACTCTAAATGGATGAAAGACCTCAATGTGAGACAGGAAATCATCAAAATCCTAGAGGAGAACATAGGCAGTAACCAACTCGACATCAGCCATAGCAACTTCTTTCATGACACATCTACAAAGGCAAGGGAAACAAAAGAAAAAATGAACTTTTGGGATTTCCTCAAGATAAAAAGCTTCTGCTCAGCAAAGGAAATGGTCAACAAAACAAAAGGCCACCCATGGAATGGGAGAAGATATTTGCAAAAGACATATCAGACAAAGGGCTGATATCAATATTGGATCTATAAAAAACTTCTCAAACTCAACACCAAAAAACAAGCCAGTCAAGAAATGGGCAGAAGTCACAAACAGACACTTCTCCAAAGTAGACATACAAATGGCTAACAGACACATGGAAAAATCTTCAACCTTATTAGCCATCAGGGAAATTCAAATCAAAATCACATTGAGATACCACCTTACACTAGTTAGGTTGGCAAAAATTGACAAGACAGGAAACAACAAATGTTGGAGAAGATGTGGAGAAAGGGAAACACTCTTACATTGTTGATGGGAATGCAGGTTGGTACAGTCACTTTGGAAAAGAGTGTGGAGATGCCTCAAAAAATTAAATATAGAGCTACCTTATCACCCAAAAATTGCACTACTGGGTATTTACCCCAAAGATACAGATGTAGTGAAATGAAGGGACACATGCACCCCAGTGTTCATTGTAGCAATGTCCATGATAGCCAAACCGTGGAAGGAACAAGGATGCCCTTTGACAGATGAATAGATAAAGAAGATGTGGACCACATATACAATGGAATATCACTCAGCCATCAGAAAGGATGAATACCCAACATTTCCATCAACATGGATAGAACTAGAAGAGATTATTTGAAAAATGCTGGTGGAATTTCGAACAGGATGGCATTGATAGATTTCTCTGGGCAGTATAGATATTTTAACAATGCTTATTCTTCCAATCCATGAGCTTGGAATGCTTTCCATTTTTTGTGTCTTCTTCAACTTCTTTCATGAATGTTCTGTAATTCCTCAAGTACGGATCATTTACCTCTTTCGTTAGGTTTACTCCAAGGTATCTTATGGATCTTCATGCTATAGTAAATGGAATCAATTCTCTAATTTCCCTCTCTATACTTTCATTGTTAGTGTATAAGAAATCAATGATTTCTGTACATTGATTTTGTTTCCTGCCACATTACTGAATTGCTGTATGAGTTCTCATAGTTTGGGGGTGAAGTCCTTTGGGTTTTCCAAATAAAATGTCATGCCATCTGCAAAGAGAGAGAGTTTTACCTCTTCTTTGCCACTTTGAATACCTTTTATTTCTTTTTTTGTCTGATTCTCTTGCTAAGGCTTCTAGTACTATGCTGAACAAGTGGTGAGAGTGGGCATTCTTGTCGTATTCCTGATCTCAATGGGAAGGCTCTCAACTTTTCCTCATTGAGAATGATACTCATTGAGATGGATTTTGTGAAGCTGAGGAATGTTCCCTCTATCACTATACTTTGAAGAGTTTTATTCAGGAAAGGATGTTGGAATTTTTCAAATGCTTTTTCTGTTTCAAATGAGAGGACCATGTGGTTCCTCTCTCTTCTCTTACTGATATGTTCTATCACATTGATTGATTTGTGAATGTTGAACCACACTTCCATTCTAGGGGAAAATCCCACCTAGTCATGGTGGATAATATTTTTAATGTACTGTTGGATCATATTAGCTAGGATCTTATTGGGAATCTTGGTATCCATATTCATCAGGGATATTGGTCTGAGATTATCCTCTTTCGTGGGGTCTTTGCCTGGTTTGGGGATCTGGATAATGCCGGCTTCATAGAAAGAGTCTGAAAGTTTTCTTTCTATTTTTTGAAACAGCTTCAGGAGGATATTTCTTCTTTGAATGTTTGGGAGGATTCCCTGGGGAATCCATCAGGTCCTGGGCTCTTGTTTTTGGGAGGTTTTTGATCACTGCTTCAATCTCATTACTAGATATTGGTCTATTCAGGTTGTCAATTTTTTCCTGTTTCAGTCTTGGAAGTTTATAGATTTCTAGGAATGCATCCATTTTTCCAGGTTGCTTAACTTATTGGCATATAGCTGTTGATGATAATTTCTGATGATTCTTTCTATTTCCTTGGTGTCAGTTGTGTTCTCTCCACTTTCATTTACAATTTTATTAATTTGGGTCCTCTCTCTTTTCTGTCAGATTAGTTTGACCTGTAGTTTATCAATCTTAATAATTCTTTGCAAGAATCAGCTTCTAGTTTTGTTGGTTTGTTTTACCGTATTTCTAGTGTCTAACTCATTGATCTCTGCTTGAAATTTGATTATTTCCCTTCTTGTGTGTGGGATTGGCTTAATTTTTTGTTGATTCTCCAATTCTTTAAGGTATAAAGAAAGTTGGTGAATTTGGGATTTTTCCATTTTTATGAGTGAGGCTTGGATGGTAATGTATTTCCCCCTTAGGATTGCCTTTGCCATATCCCATAGGTTTCGGACAGATATGTCTTCATTTTCATTGGTTTCCATCAAGTTCTTCTTTGATTTCCTAGTTGATCCAAACATTCTTGAGCAGGATGGTCTTTAGCTTCCAAGTGTTTGAGTTCCTTCCAAACTCTTTTCTTGTAGTTGAGTTCCAGTTTCAAAGCATTGTGGTCTGAGAATATGCAGGGAATAATCTCAATCTTTTGGTATTTTTAAACATTGATTTGTGAACTAATATGTGGTCTCTTTGGAGAAAGTTCCATGTGTGCTTGAGAAGAATGAGTATTCTGTTGTATGTAGTATAATACAATACTACATACAACAGAATATAGTATTCTGTTGTTATGTATGTATCTATGAGGTCCCTCTGGTGTAATGTGTCATTCAAATGTCTTGTTTCTTTGTTGATTTTCTGATTAGATGATCTGTCTATTACTGAGAGTCGCATGTTAAAGTCCCCTACAATTAATGTATTCATATCAATATAATTCTTTTTTTTTTAAAGATTTTATTTATTTGACAGAGAGAGAGAAATCACAAGCAGGCAGAGAGGCAGGCAGAGAGAGAGGGGGGAGGAAGCAGGCTCCCTGCAGAGCAGAGAGCCCTATGTGGGGCTCAATCCCAGGACCCTGGGAGCATGATCTGAGCTGAAGGCAGAGGCTTTAACCCACTGAGCCACCCAGGCGCCTCTCAATATAATTCTTTATGTGATTAACAGTTGAATTATGTAGTTGGCTTATGTAATATGTCGTAGTATGTAGTATGTAGTATTGGGGACATAAATATTTATAATTGTTAGATCTTCTTGGTGGATAGACCCTTGTGGGCAAGGAAGGTTATTTTGGTGCTTCCTGGGTGTATCTTGTTAACTTTGTTAGAGGACACAACTTTCCAGAGATACAGGGAAATTAAAACTGGTTAGTATAAAGGGGCAGTATTGAATAGGGAAAAAGGATTATCCTGAAGCTTGTATTTATGTATATATTAATAAAAAGAAAAGAATAAGAAATACAGGTAGTTCAAGCTAAAAAGTTATTATGTAATATGTTGTATTAAACATCTAGTTGCAGTGGTAGGTAGGTTAAAAAAATAAAAGAAGTAGAATTGTGAGAACGACTAAAATAAAATGTTGTATCTATGAAATATACAGGTTTGGGGGCAATACCAGGGGCTTAATATATTTTTTTCTCCTGATATTGGGGATTTGCAGTTTTATGGGGACCCTGGGGCTGTTGTCCTCTTGTTCTTTTGCCTTGTTTTCCAGGGGAGGGGCCTGCTGCATTGTTTTTCAGTCATTCTTGCTTGAGTTGAGTTGCCCTACCCACTAACAATGGGCCAGGCTCTGGGAAATGTTTTTCAGGCTTTTGTTCTCTGGAGGTTTTTGTTTTTTGGCAGCTTTTCATGGCTTTGCAAAAAGTTAGTGCAAGGTAAAATGTCAGCACCCAGCCCTCTGTCTCAGAGAGAAGCCTCAGTCTTCTCTTCTCAGGATGGTCCAGAACACACAGACTCCCCCTCTGCAAGATCCACTGAACACCTCAACCGTCCACAGGTTGTGCACACCCCCAGCCACTGTCTAAGTGGTTGCCCAAGGCCCCTGCTTGACTCTGCACCCCATGCCACTAAAACCGCAAGTGATATTGGTCCAGGGAGCCCAATTCTAGTGGCTGCCATTGTCGGGACTGCTGTCTGGAGTCCAGGTCACACTGTGTGCACTCACACCTGGCGGCAGTGGCAGCATATGGTAGGAGCTCTGGCTCTTCCAGCTGTAGGCAAGGATGCACGCAACCCCAGCAGTGATGCAAGCAGCAGAAAGCCCTTGGGCTCAGGGACCATGGCCTGGCACCTTGGCTGGGCTCTTTCAGGCACAGGTGGGCTCTGGCAGTGACCATCCTGGTACTGTGGGTCTAAGGCCATGCCTGTGGCCACCCAATTCCACAACTTGCCCCTTAAGAAGCTTTGTTCTTTTTGAGTGTTTTTAACCAGACTCCAAGTTAATGCTAGTCCCCAAGCACAGGGCACTTTCATGCTGGGGTATTACTTTCCAATGGGTTGCTTCTGGTTTCTCCCTCCCCCTTCTGTTAATCCTCCAATATCAGTCCAAGCATTCCCACTCTGCTCTACCTCTCCACTGATGTCTTCAGCACCTTAGAGGTCCCGAAGTGTATAATCTTACATCTCAGCCTGATTTCATGGGCGTCCATAGTGTTCTGGTAGATATTTAGCTCACTTCAAGGGACCGGTTGAAACAAAGTCTCCTACTTCTCTGCCATCTTGCTCCTCCTCCTTTGTTTTTATTTCTGTTTTTCTTGTTTCTATCTCCCTTATGTTTATTTTGGTATATTTTTCTAATCTCTTGAATAGATGTTTGTTTTCATAATTCTTATTGATTTAGTGCTTAGATGAATCTTCATTGTTTTAGCTGAATTCTGTAAGTACTGATATGTAATGTTTTTATGATTATTATATTGTAAGATTCTGCCATTTACATTTTATTACCCGCTTAAATCACAGAGTTTTGTGAGAATGTTCTTGTTTTTCACCTCCTTACTGTCAGTTTGTTTGTTTGTTTCTTTTTAGTATGCTATTTATTATTGGTTTTATTGTACTGTGATCATGGCTGTGTGTACCATGTCTATTTTTAAGAATTTATAAAGATTTTATTAGTGATATTGTATGAATGGCCAGTATTTTTATAATGTTTCACATGATAAGAAGACATTTTCCCTATTTTAAGGAGAAAATGATGGAGATAACAAAAAGAATGGCCCAATCTCATTGTTATTTAGACATTTTATGCCATTACCTAACTCTCTTCTTTTAATAATTTTTATTAACAACATAATATATTATTTGCCCCAAGGGTACAGGTCTATGAATCCAAAGGCTTATATACTTCATACTACTCACCATATCACATACCATCCCCAATGTCCATAACCCAACCACTCTCTCCACAGCCCCTCTACCCAGGAACCCTCAGTTTGTTTTACGAAAGTAAAAGTCTTTTATGGTTTGTCTCCCTCCCGGTCCCATCTTGTTTCATTTTTTTTTTCCCTAGCCCCCAAACCCCCCACTCAGCCTCTCAAATTCCTAATATCAGGAAGATCATATGATAATTGTCTTTCTCTGATTGACTTATTTTGCTCAGCATAATAACCTCTAATTCCATCCACATCATGGCAAATGGGAAGATTCCATTTCTTTTGATGGCTGCATAGTATTCCATTGTGTATATTTTACCACATCTTCTTTACCATTTCATCTATTCATGGACATCTAGGTTCTTTCCATTGTTTAGCTATTGTGGACATTGCTGCTATAAACATTCAGGTGCACTTGCCCCATCAGAATACTACATTTGTATCTTTAGGGTAAATACCCAGTGGTGCGATTGCTGGGTCATAGGGAAGCTCTATTTTAAACTTTTTGAGGAAGCTCCATGCTGTTTTCCAGAGTGGCTGCACCAGCTTGCATTCCCACCAACAGTGTAGAAGTGTTCCCATTTCTCCATATCCTCACCAATATCTGTTGTTTCCTGATTTGTTAATTTTAGCCATTCTGATTGGTGTGAGGTGGCATCTCATTGTGGTTTTGATTTGTATTTCCCTGATGCCAAGTGATGTGGAGCACTTTTTCATGTATCTATTGGCCATCTGGATGTCTTCTTTGCAGAAATATCTGTTCATGTCCTCTGCCCATTTCTTGATTGGATTATTTGTTCTTTGGGTGTTAAGTTTGAGAAGTTCTTTGTAGATTTTGGCTACTAGCCCTTTATCTGATATGTCATTTGTGACTATCTTCTCCCATTCTTTCAGTTGTCTTTTGGTTTTGTTGGCTGTTTCCTTTGCTGTGCAAAACCTTTTATTCTTGATGAAGTCCCAATAGTTCATTTTTCCCTTACTTCCCTTGCCTTTGTGGATGTTTCTAGGAAGAAGTTGCTGTGTGGCTGTCAGAGAGGTTGCTACATGTGTTCTGCTCAAGGATTTTGATGAATTCCTGTCTCACATTGAGGTCTTTCATCCATTTTGAGTCTATTTTTGTGTGTGGTGTAAGGAAGTGGTCCAGTTTCATTTTTCTGCATGTGGCTGTCCAATTTTCTGGACACCATTTCTTGAAGAGACTGTCTTTTTTCCATTGGACATTCTTTTCTGCTTTGTCGAAGATTAGTTGACCATAGAGTTGAGGGTCCATTTCTGGGCTCTCTAGTCTGTTCCATTGATCTATCTGTCTGTTTTTGTGCCAGTACCATACTGTCTTGATGATTACAGCTTTATAATAAAACTTGAAGTCTGGAATTGTGATGCCACCAACTTTGGCTTTCTTTTTCAACATTTCTCTGGCTATTCGGAGTCTTTTCTTGTTCCATATAAATTTTAGGATTATTTGCTCCATTTCTTTGAAAAGAAATGGATGGTATTTTGATAAGGATTGCATTAAATGTGTAGATTGCTTTAGGTAGCATAGACATTTTCACAATATTTGTTCTTCCAATCCATGAGCATGGAACGTTTTTCCATTTCTTTGTCTTCCTCAATTACTTTCTGAGTACTTCATAGTTTTCTGAGTACAGATTCTTTGCCTCTTTGGTTAGGTTTATTCCTGGGTATCTTATGCTTTTGGGTGCAATTGTAAATGGGACTGACTCCCTAATTTCTCTTTCTCCTGTCTTGTTGGTATAGAGAAATGCAACAGACTTCTGTGCATTGATTTTATATCCTGACACTTTACTGAATTCCTGTATGAGTTCTAAGCAGCTTTGGAGTGGAGTCTTTGGGGTTTTCCACATAAAGCATCATATCTGCAAAGAGTGAGAGCTTGACTTCTTCTTTGCCAATTTGGATACCTTTTATTGCTTTTTGTTGTCTGATGGCTGAGGCTAGGACCTCTAGTACTATGTTGAATAACAGTGGTGATAGTGGACATCCCTGCCAAACTGAGAGTTTTTCCCCTTTGAGAATGATATTCGTTGTGTGTTTTTCATAGATGTCTTTGATGATATTGAGGTATGTACCCTCTATTCCTATATTTTGAAGAGTTTTGATCAAGAAAGGATGCTGTACTTTGTCAAAAGCTTTTTCAGCATCCATTGAGGGTATCATATGGTTCTTATTCTTTCTTTTATTAATATATTGTATCACATTGATTTGTAGATGTTGAACCAACCTTGCAGATCTGGAATAAATCCCACTTGGTCGTGGTGAATAATCCTTTTAATGTACTGTTAGATCCTGTTGGCTAGTATTTTGGTGAGAATTTTCACATCCATGTTCATTGAGGATATTGGTCTATAATTCTCCTCTTTGGTGGGGTCTTTGTCTGGTTTTGGGATCAAGGTAATGCTGGCCTCATAAAATGACTTTGGAAGATTTCCTTCCATTTCTATTTTTTGGAACAGTTTCAGGAGAATAGGTATTAATTCTTCTTGAAATGTTTGGTAGAATTCCCCTGGGAAGCCGTCTGGCCCTGGGCTTTTGTTTGCTGGGAGATTTTTGATGACTGCTTCAATCTCCTTACTGGTTATGGGTCTGTTCAGGATTCCTATTTCTTCCTGGTTCAGTTTTGGTAGTTTATACAACTCTAGGAATGCATCCATTTTTTCCAGATTGTCAAATTTGCTGGCATATAGTTGCTCATAGTATGTTCCTTTAAATGTTTGTATTTCTTTGGTGTTGGTTGTGATCTCTCCTCTTTCATTCATGATTTTATTTATTTGAGCCCTTTCTTTTTTCTTTTTGATAAGTCTGCCAGAAGTTTATCAATCTTATTAATTCTTTCAAAGAACCAGCTCCTAGTTTCATTGATCTGTTCTACTGTTCTTTTGGTTTCTATTTCATTGATTTCCACTCTGATCTTCATTATTTCTCTTCTTCTGCTGGGTTTAGACTTCCTTTGCTCTTCTTTCTCCAGCTCCTTTAGGTGCAGGGTTAAGTTGTGTATTTGAGACCTTTTTTGTTTCTTGAGAATGACATGATCATAATTATGTGTTAGATATGATACACTGGTTATGGTACAGAAAATGAGTTGAGGGTATTAGAGCCTAGGAAACTAGTTAGAATTCTGCTGTTACATTTCAAGTGTGGGATAATGATTACATGATCTTGTAGATGAGAATGTTACTCCAAAATATGCCACTCTGGCATAAGGATTATTTTGAACTCAAGGAAATTGAGAAAAAGGGCACAGGATGAGATCTCTGCCTTCCTCCCATTTACTGAATATAAGATAATAAAATCCTTTGTGAAGATGTACCGCATCTCCTACTTAAACAAGGGAGGGAATAAGAATCTTATCACCAATGATGAGATGGCATTGAGAAAGAGTCTACACAAACAAACCTTACTAACTACTTCTTACTTACCATTAGTTTCCCATGTTTTTACCTTCCTGCAATTTATTATCTCTGGAAGCTTAAAGTTATTTTCCTTTGTCTTGTTTGTTCTCTTTAAATTTATTCCACTTTGTTCAAATGGCATAAAAGTCTCAAAGATTAGCCATTTCTTTGAAAGATTTCTTTTTATGAAGACCTCCTTACCCACCCCATTCCACATAAAAGTTATAAGATCAAATAAATGTGTAAGCCTTTTCTTAATCTCTCTGTTGTTTGTTTATTTCACGGAAACATCTAGAGACCCCAAGAGAATATAGATTTTTTTTCTCTCCTACAATCTAAAGTCACAGAAAAAGGGTATGAAGAAATATGAATAATGTGATTGAGGTTGTATGATTGGAACTTAGTTAGATGTGCATGAGGGTAAGATAAGGAAACATCCAGAGTGATAATCAAGTTTCTGGATGGATGAATGGCTGAACTTTGATATCATTCACTGAATTATCAAAAATAAGATAAAGACTGGCAGAATATTTCAAGAGAAGATAATGTATGCTTCTCTGTGTTCTGTGTAATTTCACATACTTGTAGGACATTTAATAGATATCTAATGGAGAGTTGTATGGGTTTGTGCATGAATGTGAATGAGCCCACATGTATGTGTACACACACAGCACAGGAAAGTTCATTGACTATAAAGATTTCAATTGTATTTAGCTTTACATGTGTTAGGTGAAGACATGAGAATTGATGAGATCATCCAGGGACTGCATAAAGAATTAGAAAAGTAAGTGATCAAGAACAGACTATTGTAAGCATTACTACCTAGTAGGTACCTGACAAATTTCTTTTCAGTTACATGCACTTTAACCTACATGACTTGCTTGACCAATTTAAAGTATAAACACAGCCACCTGTCTTTTATTTTTTTTCAACTATCTTGAGTTCTCACATGCCTTTACTAGTAGCAAGTCTAATACCTACCTCAGAATACTCCCCCTAATATCTGAATTTGGGTATGAATCTTAATTAGTTTCCTCCCAGAAGACTCTTTGACCCCATTAGTACTGGTGTCTAACCAGTTGACCAAGCCAAAAACAAAAACCTGAGAGTCCTTCTTAATTCCACTTTGTTTTTTATTCCCCACCAAACATCCAATCTTACAGCAAGGTCTATTAACTCTATCTCTAAACATATCTTAAACATATTCATTTACTTTTCCGCATAGCCACCACTACAAAACACTATCAGCTTTTGACTGACAATTGCAATGACTTACAATTTTTTACTCTTGTCATATAAAATTCATTTTCCATGTAACAGTCAAAATTACCTTTTTTTAAAGATTTTATTTATTGACAGACAGAGATCACAAGTAGGCAGAGGCAGGCAGAGAGAGGAAGGGAAGCAAGCTTCCCACCAACCAGAGAGCCCGATGCAGGGCTCGATCCCAGGACCCTGGGATCATGACCTGAGCTGAAGGCAGAGACTTTAACCCACTGAGCCACCCAGGCGCCCCCCAAAATTATCTTTCTAAAAAGGTAAATTAGATCATATTATTATGCTGCTTAAAAACCTCAGTGCTTTCCACTGTATTTTGAGTAAAATCTAACATTATTACCATGTGCTACAAAGCCTTCATGATAATTTCTCTGTCTACTTCTTTTTCTCAGTCTTCTCTAGTACCATTGGACTGTAACCATACTCCACTCTCCAGCTCCACACTTCTGGAAAACATCAATCTTGTTCCTTCATTAGGATATTTATATCCCACACCACACCTAGAGGGCCCTTCCCCTTGCTCTGTCCATGGTTTGCTCTCTCCTGTTATTTAGGTCTTAGTTTATGTGTCACTCCCACAGAGACCTTCCTTGACCACCTAACTTAGAATAGCAGACTGTGTCCCATTCCATCATACTGCTCAGCACTCCCTGCTATCTACAGTCAAAGACAAAAGATAGCAGACAATGAAGGAGATCATTTTATTCAGGCTATTACAATAGAAGGAACATTCATTAATGAGAAGTGTTTCAAAGGAAAAGAAGGGAGTCAGGAGTTTTATAGGGTACGGAAACAAGAAAGTGCACAAGACTTAGTGGGAGTAATGAAGTAGGGAGGGGGATATGCAAGAACAGGGTGGCCTTTGTGTCTGGCTGTTTCTCACAACACAGAAATATTTGCCAACATCACTGCTTTCTGTGAACACAGGGCTTAAAGTTCAACACACACTCTCTCTCTTTCTCTCTCTCCTCCCTTCCTGTTTGTCTGTTTAATAACAAACTTATAGATAATTGAAATAAAAATTTTAATAGTTTTAGTAGGATTAGATTAGTTGCTCAAATATAACATTTTCTGGCTTAAAATCAAATTTTAAAATGCTATATTTGGTATCTTATTATCTACTTTGAACTAAGACTTACCTTCATATTACAAATCTTTGGGTTAATATGCCATCTTGAAAATGTTTAGTAATAGATCCAGAGATTAATCTAAAACTAAATCTGAATTTTGAAGGAAATAGTGGAAACTTAAGCCTAAAAGACAGAACTTTTAAGCAGTTAAGTATGATAAGAAGTTGTATTTCTGGGGCACCTGGGTGGCTCAGTGGGTTAAGCCGCTGCCTTCGGCTCAGGTCATGATCTCAGAGTCCTGGGATAGAGCCCCGCATCGGGCTCTCTGCTCAGTGGGGAGCCTGCTTCCTCCTCTCTCTGCCTGCCTCTCTGCCTGCTTGTGATCTCTCTGTCAAATAAAAAAAAAAAAAAAGAAGTTGTATTTCCAAAACAATACCATGGGTAGCTATATAAAATCATACAATATTAGAACTGTTGGAGAACTCAACCTCTCCAAACCCATAATTTTACAAACAGGGAAACTGAGTCCAGAAGAAATGAAATTATTTGTCTAAGGGCATATGGGACAGAGAGGAGTCTAGAGCCAAGTGTCCCAATTTCTGGTGCTGTGTTCTTTTAAGTATATTATTTCTCCATGTGTTTAAACACAGAAACAGAAGTCAAGAACATTGTTTTATAGGTTGTTTCCTCTCAAATAAAAATTAAATCATCATTTTAAGCTAAAAAAAAAAGAAAGAAAAAGAAAGGTGGGTGAATCCTTTTGGATTCTCATCTTTTAGAGTCATATGGACTTAAGCCAGTTGTTGAAATAAAGTTTATTTAAAGTTTGAAGTTTCATGAATAATTTATAGATATGCCCTTTGCAAATTTTTCCTTGAACAAATCATTCTGAAAGCCGATACTCTTGATCAAGTCTTTGCCCTGGGAACACCTTTATTTTGAGAGGCAAGAGGCTTTTGAAAAAGTTTTAGGGTCTTAGATTAGTGAATAAATAAGAATGCTTTTAATTAGCATATCAGTTCATTTGGGAAAATTGATCTGAAGAAGTTATAAGTATGGTACTTAGAAATAGGTGTCTTATCATATCAAAAAATGGGCAGAAGACATGAACAGACACTTCTCCAATGAACACATACAAATGGCTAACAGACACATGAAAAAATGTTCATCATCACTAGCTATCAGGAAATTCAAATTAAAACCACATTGAGATACTACCTTACACCAGTTAGAATGGCCAAAATTAGCAAGACAGGAAACATCATGTGTTGGAGAGGATGTGGAGAAAGGGGAACCCTCTTACACTGTTGGTGGGAATGCAAGTTGGTGCAGCCACTTTGGAGAACAGTGTGGAGATTCCTCAAGAAATTAAAAATAGAGCTTCCCTATGACCCTGCCTTTGCACTACTGGGTATTTACCCCAAAGATACAGATGTATTGAAAAGAAGGGCCATCTGTACCTCAATGTTTATAGCAGCAATGGCCACAGTCGCCAAACTGTGGAAAGAACCAAGATGCCCTTCAATGGACGAATGGATAAGGAAGATGTGGTCCATATACACTATGGAGTATTATGCCTCCATCAGAAAGGATGAATACCCAACTTTTGTAGCAACATGGACAGGTGTGGAAGAGATTATGCTGAGTGAAATAAGTCAAGCAGAGAAAGTCAATTATCATATGGTTACACTTATTTGTGGAGCATAACAAATAGCATGGAGGACAAGGGGAGTTAAAGAGGAGAAGGGAGTTGAGGGAAATTGGAAGGGGAGGTGAAACATGAGAGACTATGGACTCTGAAAAACAATCTGAGGGTTTTGAAGGGGCAGGAGGTGGGAGGTTGGGGGATCCAGGTGGTGGGTATTGTAGAGGGCACGAATTGCATGGAGCACTGGGTGTGGTGCAAAAATAATGAATACTGTTAGGCTGAAAAAATAAAAAATTTTAAAAAAATTAAAAAAAAAAAAGAAATAGGTGTCTTAAAGGAGTATTTAAATGGTTTAAAAGACTTCCCAGAGATGTTAGTTAAAACTCTGAAAGTATTTTCTTTTTATTCTTAGATAAGATATTTTAAGCCATGCCATATTTTTCATGACATGTAAGTAAAAAATCATGGTAGTAAAAAAATCTTAAAATGAAAGGAGATCAAATTAATGAACTTTTGGAGTCCTTTTAATATGTGATCTACATTATACCTGTCTTTTTTTTTTTGAGATTTTATTTATTTATTTATTTGACAGAGAGTTCACAAGTAGGAAGAGAGGGAGGCAGAGAGAGACGAGGAAGCAGCCTCCTTGCTGAGCAGAGAGCCTGATGCAGGGCTCTATCCCAGGATCCTGGGATCATGACCTGAGCTGAAGGCAGAGGCTTTAACCTACTGAGCCACCCATGTGCCCCTATACCTGGCATTTTTAAGGAAGCAACATCAAATAGGCCAAGTACTATATATGTTCTCAACATTTAATAAATATCAAAGAGAATAAGATCACTTCTCACTAATAATTTGGATTATAACCTTTTATAGGACTGCTTTCTTCCCAAAATGAATTCATAGAAGTCCAAGATTCTTTAGGAGACCTCAATTTTTAAACTCTTAAGAAAACAAGAAGTTCAAATCTTGGTTTATACAATTTTTATATTTAAAAACTATAGATCAGGAAAAATTATCTTTATAAAAAAATGGTCTAAACAAATAGTATCTTTTGAGCATTGACTATTTATAAAGTATTTATAAATTTTATAAAGTATTATCTCAGGTTGGGCAGTGAAAGAAGTTGAGGCAGGTATGACTGAAACAGAGTTCCTAACTTTAAGAACCTTGCATTCCAGTGGAAGAGATAATACATATAAAGAAATATCTTCAATGCAAAATAACTGTGGTGTGTCAAAAGACAGACAAAAACACAAGGATATGATATTTCAGAAAGGGGCAACAGGGATGCAGCAGCAAACAAAACAAAATTTGTAGACATGGAGTTTTTTGTTTTTTTTTAAAGGAGAATTTCCAAAGAGATTTCATTCTGTTGGGAAAGTCTCATTGTATACAAATAAATAATCTATATCCGCATCTATATTCATACTTATCTGTATGTGTATATAATGTCAGATACAAACTAAGGTGAAAACAGAAGAGTGAAACTACTTTAGACAGAGTGTTCTAAGAAGGCCTCTCTTGATACTGTGCTATTTGAGACTTGATAAAAAGAAAAATAAAATGAGCCAAAGGAGTATTTGTCAGAGAAGAGCATCCTAGGCACATGGGGGGAAAAAATTCTGGGAATATTTCAGTGTGGCTATAGCTCTGTCAGTAGTGGGGGAGGTAGTCATAAAGTTAAGTAAGAAATGTGGCTGGAAAGATAGCTGGGACTAGACCATCACTCCCCAGTGCCAAGGGCTTTGAAGGTTCTTGAAAGGACACTGGCTTTTGCTCTGAATAAGATGGAAACTGGAGAGTTTTGACTAAAGCAGTGGCATAATCTGACTTGCATTCCAAAAGGATTACTCTGATTGCTATGGGGCACAAGTACAGAGGAAGGAAGACCATTAGGGGGATGTATTAGTTTCCTAAGACTTTAAAACAAATTACCAGGAAAAAAATGCTAGGTGGCTTAAAACAAGAGAAATATATTCTCTCATATTTTTGGAAGCTAAAAGGTGACTATACAGTTGATTCCTTCTGGAGTCTCTAAGGAACAATCAATTTCATCCCTTTCTTCTAGCTTTAAGTGGTAGCCAACAATCCTTGGTGTTCCTTGAATTGCATACCACTTTAATCTCATCACCTTTTTCATATGGACTTCCTTTTTGTGTCTATGTCCATTTCTACTTTTTTTTTTAATCATCTCTTAAAAGAATATTTGTCATTGGATTTAAGGCCTACTCCAAGCCAAGAAAATCTCAATATCCTTAACTGAATTACATTGACAAAGACCTTTCCTCTTAACAAGATCACATGCTGAGGTTCTAGGTAGACATGTATTTTGGGGGAGCCACTATTCAACCAGGTACAGAGAGTGTTTGAGTATTTTAGATCAAGGGCATTAGAGTGATGTGGGGGAAAAGTCAGATCCTAAGTTTCTTGAAATCAAAGTACAAGGTGTATCTATATTGTTTACTTTATGTCCTTGCCTGGCACATATGAGATGCTCCATAAATGTTGAAATAATCTGTATCATATCCTATGCTCTTCAGAAGGCCAGGACATCAACAATAGTCCAGGATCAGGAAAACCCCTTGCTTCACTGAGGTATTCCAGCTTAGCTCAGGCCCTTCCCCATGCAGCACTCAATGACTCTTCCTGTTCCTTCTTTAATCTCCTATAACCCTGTCACTTCTTAATTGAACTCTTGTGGTGTTAGGTTACCTGCAGGAACCTTTTATCTTTTGTATTTTTATCAATCTATCAACTCTGCATAGGGTTACAGGAACATTTCCTACCATTGCATTCAGCAAAACAAAACTATTATCATCCTATGGCTATAAACCCTCAACATTTGGATTTAATAACTGTTTACTTCTTGTCTGAACAATCCAGAACAGCCTAGGAAACTAGAGATCTTTGCACTTTCTAACTGCCCCTGAAGCTAGAGGAGGAGGGGGATTTATTCTGCAACTCACAGATACTTATGTCTAATAATATGATTATATTCACAATCTGTGCTGAAGGTCTTGTCTTTCTCATTTATGATTTCTCTATGAATTGGGGGAGAAGCCCATTCTATTCCTTAATTCCTATATTTCTAAGTCAGTATCATCATTCCTGGAGGTCCCTGTTAGGACAATAGTTCCCAGACTTGGCTACATATGGAAATCATCTGGAAGAATTTTTAAAAATAGAGATGCCTGTGTCTCATCCTTAGAGACTGTTTAGTTCACAGGGGGCAAGGTTCAGCACTTGCATTTGTCAAATCTCCCCAGTTAATTATAATATACAGTGAAGTTTGAGAACCATTGTCTTGGGGTGCCTGGGTGGCTCAGTCAGTTAAGTGTCTGTCTTTGGCTCATGTCATGATCCCACTGGGATTGGAGTGGAGCCTGGCATCAAGCTCCCTGCTCAGTGGGGAGTCTGCTTCTCTGTCTTCCACTCATGCTCTCTCTCTCTCACTTTCTCTTTCTCAAGTAAATAAAATCTTTAAAAGAGAGAGAGAGAGAACGATTGTCTGTGGAATGTGTAGGGCAGGCTTCAGCTGATACCAATTAATTATTTTGGTGGGGCCTGTTCCTGACTGTGCATTTTTTTGTATGAAAAACCAGCAAGCTAGATAATTCTACAGGGAACTCCCCAGAGCCAAACCCACATGTTGCTTTAGAGCCAGCTGTAGTTACATACAAATCACAGCCAGGGATTAAGAGAAAGAATTTGTCCGAAAGTAACCTTCCTTTGCCTGCGCCCACCTCCCACGTGGAATTTTACTCTTTAAACACTATTCTTCACTCTCAGTCTACAGTAAGTAACTTGATCAGTTTTTAGGAGAGACAGCCAATGCAAGTCACATGACAACATTTTTCCCTTCATAAACATTAGATTGGCTAAGACAGTTGTTTTTAATTAATAATTGTTTCTTAGGCCAAGGAATAGCTGGCTTCTTTGACCATGATCATTTATATTTTTCCTTAAACACTTAAATGTAGTGGCTCCCAGTAGTACACCATGTGTTTTAGCACATTAGACTTTGTCAGAAAGAGGAAAGGAGGAAGAGAGGGTCTGGCCTGGGTCTACCTAGGGTATACTGAGATCCGGAAGCAGTGTGTAGAGGCTTACATTGGGATTTCATGGTTTCAAGTTTCCCAGGGTCTACAAAACTATGTTGGCTGTTGCTTTCTAGTAATAATTCTAATTAGATACAGTTACAGATTAACTAACAAAAATATACTTCAGTAATTTTTAAATTGTTCTGGGTATTTTTAATTATTCAAGAAATCATCTAACATTGATTCCCAGTCTCTCACTCCCCCACACCGCATGATTTCCAGCAGCTCTGCTAGGTGCATGAAAGCTTTACAGTCTCAGACTGGAGCCGGTATGCTTTTGAAAGTTTTTTTAAAGAATTACTTTAGGAGGTGCCCATATTCCTCACCAACTCTGAAGGATATGTGATGTAAGAAAAGATAGAAATTACTCACAAGAATTCACGTATGCTTCAGGAAAAAGTATAAATTCCTTTGTAGCTGAACTAACATGAGTTTCCTCTTTGGCGATTCACAGAGACTAAACCAGTTAGAGTTGTCACAGAAAGGAAACTTTTTTCAGCAAATAAGGAGATCACAGGGAATAATTTCCAAAGCCATGACTCCTACAGCAGGGGTGGGTGGACTCCTTTTATTTAGGGTTAGGATGAGTATTCAAAAACTGAAGCTTTGTCATAATGTGTAGAGGTAGCCATGCATGCATTTTAAGGAAACATATTTATTTGCACCTTGTATTTATGTTAATGAGGTTTGTGCTTCTCCTTGGGTGGATATTTTAACATTATATTGAGATAGAGGTAATTGTCCGACATTCCATGTCCATATGCATATGTGTGAGTTGGCAGTCCAGCTCAAACTGGCCTAGGCCACTGCAGCTCTTCCTGTTGTTTGCCTCACATTCCTGTGAAGAAGGGGGTCACAAGGAGTCTTCATGGTGACAGTTTTAATTTCATTACCCCTATGAATTATGGTTTCAGTCCTGCAAAAACAACTCAAGAACATGTGTTAAGTAAATCCTCATTCCTGAAACTGCACTGGAGTTTTACCATTGATTTATTGTCACTGATATGCTTAGGCTATTTCCTGTCCCTGGTAGAGACAGTTTTTGCATTCCCTTTGTTCCCTTAAAATCTTCAACCACAAAGGATTTTCCATTTCTTTGTTCTAACACTTCCCAGGAAGTTCTACAGGAAGTGCACTCCCCCAAATAGAGCAGGTAAGGTCTAAATATAAATAGCTGGGAGCCTAAAAAGATTTCTTTTGTGTCATGAAAGCTGTGTCTTATCCTTCTTTTTTGGGGGACTCCTAACTCTTTCTGCTTACACATTTATTTATTTTCTGTGGTTGCTTATTTGTTCTGAAGCTCTCATTTTACCAATGACTGAAGAAATGCAAATGTTAACTTTGCAGTTAGTGGTAATTTAGTCAATTTCTCTCTCTCTCTCACTTTCTCTCTCTGTCTGTCAGGAATTCTCTTCTGCAAACCTTCTTCCCACCCCTTCCCAGTCTGAGTATTCACCCTCATGGAACTGGGTTGGGGGCCTGGCTTGTGTGTTGGCTTTTCCTAATGGCTGCTGCTGACCTTTGTGGAGATTCACTTGGTCCTCCAGAGTTGGTATAAAAATTATTTTAAATTAAAAGTTTCCTAGCTCAGGGAGCCTAGGTGGCTCAAGTGATTAAGCTTCTGCTTTTAGCTCAAGTCATGATCCCAGCATCCTGGGATAGAGATCCATATCAGGTTCCCTGCTTAGCAAGGAGCCTGCTTCTCCCTCTGCCTCTGCTGTGTCCCTGCTTGTGCTCTTTCCTGGTCATTCTCTTTCTCAAATAGGTAGATAAAAATCTAAAAAAAAAAAAAAAAAAAAAAAAAATCTGGGCTAAATAAGTTGAAGAAAGTTGAGTGTCCCTTATCAGACTTAAGCACAGTCCCCAGAAATTAGATGCCATTAATGTCCCTCTAAAGAAGTTACCTGTGAATTCAGCTGCTCTAGTGACAAACTATTTTCTCTAATTTAAATTCAATTACCAACATATAGTACATCATTAGTTTCAAATGTAGTGTTCAATGATTCATCAGTTGGGTATAACACCCAGTGCTCATCACCTCATGTGTCCTCCTTAATGTCCATCACCTACTTCCCCAACCCCCCAGTTGTTTTCCAGAGACAAGTCTCTCATGGTTTCTCTCCCTCTCTGATTTCTTTTCATTCAGTTTTCTCTCCTTTCCCCCAAATCCTCAGTGCTATTCCTAATATTCCCCATATGAGTGAAACCATATAATAATTGTCTGTCTCTATTTGACTTATTTGACTTAGCATAATACCCTCCGGTACCATTCACATCGGTGTAAATGGTGGGTATTCTTTTTTTTTTTTTAATATTTTGTTTATTTATTTGACATACAGAGAGAGATCACAAGTAGACAGAGAGGCAGGCAGAGAGAGAGGGAGAAGCAGGTTCCCCTCTGAGCAGAGAGCCCAATGCAGGGCTTGATCCCAGGACCCTGAGATCATGACCTGAGCCAAGGTGTCCCAATGGTGGGTATTCATCCTTTCTGATGATTGAACAATATTCCATTGTATATACAAACAACTTCTTTATCCATTCATCTCAATAAAGATGAAGGACATCTCAGGTCTTTCCACAGTTCAGCTACTGTGGACATTGATACCATGAATATTGGGGTTCATGTGTTCATTTCACTACATCTTAATCTTTGGGGTAAATGCCCAGTAGTGTCACTGCTGGTATCATATGGTAGCTCTATTTTTAACATCTTGAGCAACCTCCATACTGTTTTCCAGAGTGGCTGTACTAGCTTGCATTCCCACAAACAGTGTAAGAGGGTTCGGTTCCCCTTTCTCTACATCCTTGCCAACATTTGTTGTTCCCTGTCTTGTTAATTTTAGCCATTCTATTTGGTGTGAGGTGGTATCTCATTGTGGTTTTGATTTGTATTTCACTGTCATCAGGAAAATACAAATGTGGAGCTTTTTATTCATGTGTCTATTGGCCATTTGTATGTCTTCTTTGGAGAAATGTTTGTTCATGTCTTCTGCCCATATTTTGACTGGATTATTTGTTTTTTTTGGGTGTTGAGTTTGAGAAGTTCTTTATATATCTTGGATACTAGCCCTTTATCTATAATGTAATTTACAAATATCTTTGCAAATAGCTTTGTTGACTATTTCCTTTGTTGTGCAGAAGTTTTTTTTATCTTGATGAAGTCCCAAAAGTTCATTTTTGCTTTTGTTTCCCTTGCCTTTGGGGTTGTGTCTTGCAAAAAGTTGCTGTGGCTGAGGTCAAAGAGGTGGTTGCCTGTGTTCTCCTCTAGGATTTTGATAGATTCCTGTCTCACACTGAAATCTTTCATCCATTTTAAGTTTATCTTTGGTATAGTCTAAGAGAAAGGTCCAGTTCATTCTTCTGTATGTGGCTATTCAATTTCCCCAGCACTACTTATTGACAAGGCTGTCTTTTTTCCGTTGGATATTCTTTCCTGCTTTGTCAAAGATTAGTTGACCATAGAGCTGAGGGTCCATTTTTGGGCTCTCTATTTTGTTTCATTGATCTCTGTGTCTGTTTTTGTGCCAATACCATGCTGTCTTGATGGTCATAGCTTTATAATATAGCTTGAAGTTAAGAATTATGAGGCTCCCAGCTTTGGTTTTCTTTTTCAACATTCCCCTGGTGATTTAGGGTCTTTTCTGTTCCCATAGAAATTTTACAATTGTTTGTTCCAGCTCTGTGAGTAATGTGGATGGTATTTTGATAGGGATTACATTGAATTCTTCCAATCCATGAGCACAAAATGTTCCTTGGTCATGTTGTGTTTTCCTCATTTTCTGTAGTTTTTAGAGTATAGATCCTTTACTTCATTGGTAAGGATTATTCCTAGGTATTATATGGCTTATGGTACAATTGTAGGTGAGATTGATTCCTTAATTTCTCTTTCTTTAAAAAAAAAAAAAAGATTTTATTCACCAATTTGCCAGAGAGAGAGAGAGAGATAACACAAGCATGGGGAGCATTAGGCAGAGAGAGATGAAGGCTCCCTGCTGAGCTAGGAACCTGATGCAGGACTCAATTCCAGAACCCTGGGGTCATGACCCAACATAAAGGCAGATGCTTAACCAACTGAGCCATCCAGGTGTCCCTTAATTTCTCTTTCTTCTGTCACATTGTTAGTGTTTAGACATGCTACTTATCTCTGTGCATTGATATTGTATCCTTCCATGTTGCTGAATTACTGTATGAGTTCCAGAAATTTGGGGGTGGAATCTATTCGGTTTTTCACATTAAGTATGACGTCATCTTCAAAGACTGAGAATTTGACTTCTCTGCCAATTCGAATGTCTTTTATTTCTTGCTACCCCAGCTTTCTTTCGAAGTCCATTAGTATGGTAAGTTGTTCTCCACTCCCTCACTTTCAGTCTGCAAGTGGTTAGGTCTATAATGAGTCTCTTGTAAACAGCATGTGGATCTGCTTTTTTATCCAATCTGATACTGTATATCATTTGATTGGAAAATTTAGCTCATTTAAATTCAGAGTAACTACTGAAAAATATGAATTTAGTGCCATTTTATTATCTACAAAATCCCTGTTTCTGTAGATTGCCTGTTTCTTTCTGGTCTATGTTATTCTTGGACTTTCTTTTTGCTTACAGGATTCCCCCTTAATATTTCTTGCAGGGCTGGCTTGGTGATCACATATTCTTTCAGTTTCTGTCTGTCCTGGAAGCTCTTTATCTCTCCTTCCATTCTGAGTCATGGCCTTCTGTATAAACTATTCTTGGCTGCATGTTCTTCTCATTTAGTACCCTGAATATATCGTGTGGCCCTTTTTTGGCCCTGCTAGGCTTCTGTGGATAGGTCTGATATTAATCTCATGTTCACTTCTCTGTAGGTAAGGAACCCCTTGTCTCAAGCTCCTCTCTGGGGTTTCTTTTTCTCTAAAATTTGCAAGTTTCACTATTATATATCAGAGTGTTGATCAATTTTTATTGATTTGGGGAGGGATCTTCTCTGCCTCTTGGACAGATTAGGGAATTTTTCAGCTATGATTTTCTCATTTATAACTTCTGGCTCACTCTCTCTCTCTCTCTTCCCCCTCAGGCGCCTCAATAATTCTGACATTGGTATGTCTCATGGCATCATTAATTTCTTGAAGCCTTTCTTGATGGGCTATTAATTGTTTTTCTCTCTTTTCCTCAACTTCTTACCTTTTCACCAGCCTATTTTCTAGATCACTTACTCTCTCTTCGCCTCATTTACCCTAGCTGTTAGAAGATCTAATTTAGACTACATCTCAGTTATAGCATTTTTAGGTTTGGCCTGATTAGACCTGATTTCTGCACTAAAAGATTCTCTACTATCTTTTATACTTTTTTCAAGCCCAGCAATTAACTTTATTGTTGCTATCCTGAATTGCATCTATGACATCTTACTTATATCCATATTGATTATATCTGTAGCAGAGAACATTACCTCTAGTTCTTTCTTTTGTTGTAAATTCCTCCTACTGGTCATTTTGCCCAGAGAAGAATGGGTGATCTTATGAGCAGAATCAAAGATAAACCAAGCAAAATACACACTAGAGAAATATAAAGTTGTCAGAAAATAACACAGAAATGCAGTCAAAAACTAAACAGCACAAAAAAGAAAAAGAGAAAAACAAAGGGAGTGAAGGTGAGAGTATAATCTCACAAAGTGGACAAAGCAGGGTGATCCACTTGTTCCTGAGTGAAGCTTCACCTATGTGTTAAAAGACAGTAAACCCCAAAATTGCAAAGTAAGCAAAAAAAAAAAAAATATATATATATATGATAGATATGATAGATAGATAGATATAATCAAATAAAGTGGGGAAAAAGCCAAAAATGAAGCATATATCTATAAAATGCAGATGTAAAAAGTAAGTTAAAAAACAACTTAAAAATAGAGAGTGGATAAAATGAGAAACTAGTTGAAGTGGAAAAAAAAATGGAAAATTTTATACTGAGAGATAAAAGAACAACTAGGAAAAATCTCAAGCTCAATATGCTATTTTCCCCTGGTGCTGAAATTTAGTCTTATGGGAGTGTAAGCTGGTCCTCTGTGTAATTTTTTTTTCATTTGTTTGTTTTGTTTTGTTTTGTCTTTTTTTTTTTAACCTGGATACTTTGTGCACCTCTTTAGAAGATCAAAATAAAAATGGCTGTTGCCCTGATCTCCAGCCCCAGAACCAAAAGATCATGTTCCCCCCTCCTCCAGTAATCCTTCTGAGACAAAGTCTTCACTTTTGTGTGTGAAAAACTTCACAAACTCCTGTGGTGCATGTCCAAAGCCATCCTCCTGGGGGAGAGTCCAAAGATCTGGTGTTACTGCCCTTTGTGTGACCTGGGATTGAGATAGTTTGTGGGCTCATGCTCATATCTATTCCACCATTCCTGAGGGACAGCTGAGTGTCACCCTACTGTCCTTTCCAGGGCTGCTGCCCTGAGATCTGTTGCCCAGTCATGGGCACACCCATTTTGCCCCTGCCAGGGATGGCAGAGGGTCTGTATGTTCCAGTCCTTTTCAGGGGACTCAGGTGGAGAGCAGTCACCTGATTGGCCTGCCTTGAGATTTATGGTGACCTGAGCCGAGAGTTTGCTTCTGGGCTCACTGATGATAATCAGTTTCCCCCAACCACTGCTTGGAAACTCTACTGGTACTGGCTCCCCCATTTGTTTTGTGACTCCTGGGATCTTGAAACCACACCGACCCACCTAGAATTCTGCCTTTTTTGTCCCCTGAACCCCTTTTAGATAGGGATGTCTCTCACTGGAACAGACTTCCAAGGCTTCTGATTTTGCTCTTTGGGGCTATATAGCTTTCCAGTAGCCAGCTTATGGAAGCTCCCTCCCCATCTGTTTATCTTCCAATATCTCCCCTCAGACCCACATCTCTGGAACTCCTATCTTGCAAAAATCAGTTCCTATTCTACGTGTAGAGTTCCAGGAATATTTTCTTATATCTCAGGCTGAATTCATGGGCATTCAGAATGTTTTGATAGATATCCAAGTTAATTTAAGGGACCAGATGAGAGGCAGTCCCTACTCTTCTTCCATCTTGCCTCTCAAACCGTCCATTTTCATTAACATTAAAATTCAACTGAACCTTCCACATCTTCCCACTGTAACTCTAAAATACTTCTCCTGTTTGTAAATATTTTCTATAAACTTTTTATTATTGGCTTTAGAGTGAGTTACTCATCAGTGAGTACTCTGGTTGCTACCAATATGCATAAATAAACTTCATCTTTTCTTTTGGCAGTTGTCTACTGCCATTTAATTTACAGCCACCCCTCTACCACTACTGGACACAACTTGGAAGAGGAAGAATTTTCCTCCCATATCCTACTCAAGTCACCTGATTTCTAGATATTACCCTTTGCTCTCACTACATTTACTGTTGAAGAATTGCCCAAGATTGCAAACCTCATGGTCCCTCTTACTGTCAGTAGTGGGTGGTCTCCTTTGGCAGCACAGCAACACTTCAGTTCACCCAGTTACGGCTTATCTTCTGTGTCTCAGCAGGGTCATCTGATCTATTCCTGGCCTAGCCTACTCTCCCTAAATTTCATTTTTTTTTCAAATTTTATTTTATTTTTTCAATAGTCCAAGATTCATTGTTTATGCACTATGCCCAGTGCTCCAAGTAATACATTTCCTCCTTAATACTACCACCAGGCTCACCCATACCCCCCCCAACCCCCTCCCTTTCAAAACTCTTAGTTTGGGTGTACCTGGGTGGCTCAGTGGGTTAAAGCCTCTGCCTTTAGCTCGGGTCATGATTCCACAGTCCTGGGATCAGCCCCATATCGGGATCCCTGCTCAGGAGGGAGCCCACTTCCTCTCTCTCTCTCTGCCTGCTTCTCTGCCTACTTGTGATCTCTATAGAATAAATAAATAAAATCTTTAAAAAAAAAAGAACTCTCAGTTTGTGTTTCAGAGTCCTCATTGTCTCATGATTCATCTCCCCCTCTGATTTCCCCCAATTCACTTTTCTTTTAATTCTCCTAAGGTCCTCCATGTTATTCCTTATGCTCCACAGTAAGTGAAATCATATGATAATTGACTTTCTCTGGTTGACTTATTTCACTCAGCATAATGTCCTCCAGTCCCATCATGTTGATACAAATGTTGGATATTCATTCTTTCTGATGGAGGTGCAATATACCATTGTATATATGGATCATATATTCTTTATCCATTCATCTGTTGAAGGGCATCTTGGCTCTTTTCACAGTTTGGTGGTTGTGGCCATAGCTGTTACAAACATTGGGGTACATATGGCCCTTCTTTTCACTACATCTGTATCTTTGTAGTAAATACCAAGTAGTGCAATTGCAGGGTCAGAAGGTAGTTCTTTTTTTAATTTTTTGAAGAATCTCCACACATTTTCCAAAATTGCTGTATGAATGTATATTCTCATCAACAGTGTAAGAGGGTCCTCTTTTCTCCACATCCTCTCCAACACTTGTTGTTTCCTGTCCTGTTAATTTTTCCCAATCTACTGGTGTAAGATGGTATCTCAATGTGGTTTTGATTTGAATTTCCCTGATGGCTAATGGGGATGAACATTTTTTCATGTGTCTGCTAGCCATTTGTATGTCTTCTTTGGAGAAGTGTCTGTACATGTCTTCTGCCCATTTTTGATGTGATTATCTGTTTTTTGGGTGTTGAGTTTGAGAAGATCTTTATATATCTTGGATATCAGCCCTTTGTACTGCCATTTGTGAATATCTTCTCCCATTTCATGGGT
Organism: Lutra lutra; assembly: GCF_902655055.1. Classification (NCBI taxonomy): domain Eukaryota; kingdom Metazoa; phylum Chordata; class Mammalia; order Carnivora; family Mustelidae; genus Lutra; species Lutra lutra. Next base: position 42,610,601 of record NC_062279.1, on the reverse strand, counting down.
TGCCTCTTTGTTTTGTTGACTGTTACCTTGCTGGGCAGAAGATTTATCTTCCTGAAGTCCCCAAAGTTCCATTATCACTTTTGTTTCCTTTGCCTTTGGAGACATGTCTGAAAGAAGTTGCTGTGGCTGATGTGGAAGGGGATAGTGCCCATGTTCTCCTCTAGAATTTTGATAGATTCCTCTCTCATGTTGTGGTCTTTCATCCATTTTCAGTTTCTCTTTGTGAATGGCATAAGAGAATAATTGAGTCTTGTTCTTCTGTACATAGCTGTCCAATTTTCCCAGCACCATTTATTGAAGAGACTGTCTTTTTTCCACTTGGTATTTTTTCCTACTTTCTCAAAGATTATTTAACCATTGAGTTGAGGGTCCATATCTGGCTCCAATATGTTCCATTGGTCTTGTATCTGTTTTTGTGCCAGTACCATGTTTTCTTGTTGATCACAGCTTTGTAATAAAGCTTGAAATCAGGCAATGTGATGTCCCAGCTTTTTCTTTGGTGACTCGGGGTCTTTTCTGGTTCCACACAAATTTCAGGATTGTTTGTTCCAGCACTTTGAAACATGCCAGTGGAATTTTCATCAGGATGGCATTAGAAGTATAGATTGCTCTAGGCAGTATAAACATTTTAACAATGTTTATCCTTCCGATGCATGAGCATGGAATGTTTTCATTCTTTTTGTGTCTTCTTCAATTTACTTCATGACTGTTCTCTAGTTCTTCAAGTACAGATCCTTTACCTCTTTGGTTAGGTTTATTCCAAGGTATCTTATGGATCTTTGTGCTATAGTAAATGGAATCAATTCTCTAGTTTTCCTCTCTATGCTTTCAATGTTAGTGTATAAGAAAACAACTGATTTCTGTGCATTGATTTTTATCCTGCCACATTACTGAATTGCTGTATGAGTTCTAGTAGTTTGGCAGTGGAGTTTTTTGAGTTTTCCATATAAAGTATCATGTCATCTGTGAAGAGAGAGTTTGACTTCTTCTTTGCTAATTTGAATACATTTTCTTTTTGTTGTCTGATTGCTGTTGCTAGAACATCTAGTACTATGTTGAAAAACAGTGGAGAGAGTGGGCATCCTTGTCATGTTCCTGATCTCAAAGGAAGGCTATCAGTGTTTCCCCATTGAGAATGATGTTCGCTGTGGGTTTTTCATAGATAGATTTTATGAAGTTGAGAAATGTTCCCTCTATCCCTATACTTTGAATAGTTTTAATCAGGAAAGAATGCTGTATTTTGTCAAATGCTTTTTCTGCATTAATTGAGAGGACCATGTGGTTCTTCTCTCTTCTCTTCTTGATTTGTTCTATCACATTGATTGGGTTGTGAACGTTGAACCTCCCTTGCATCCCAAGAATAAATCCCACCTGGTCATGGTGGATAATCTTTTCAATGTACTATTGGATCCTACTAGCTAGGATCTTGTTGAGAATCTTGACATCCATATTCATCAGGGATATTGGTCTGAAATTCTCCTTTTTGGTGGAGTCTTTGCCTGGCTTGGGGATCAGGGTAATGTTGACTTCATAGGGTCTGGAAGTGCCTTGGTGGCTCAGTGGGTTAAGTCTCTGCCTTCAGCTCAGGTCATGATCTCAGGGTCCTGGGATCAAGCCCTGCATTGGGCTCTTTGCTCAGCAGAGAGCCTGCTTTCCCTTCTCTCTCCACCTGCCTTTCTGCCTATTTATGATATGTCTCTCCCTCCCAATCTCTCTCTCTCTCTCTCTCTCTGTGTCAAATAAATAAATAAAATATTTTCCTTTTTTTTTTTTTTTAAAGAAAGAGTCTGGAAGTTTCTTTCTGTTTCTATTTTTTTCAAACAGCTTCAGGAGAATAGATGTTATTTCTTTATTGAATGTTTGGTAGAATTACCCAGGGATACCATCAGATACTGGATTCTTGTTTTTTGGGAGAATTTTGATCATTGCTTCAACCTCTTTACTATTTATTGGTCATTCAGGTTGTCAATTTCTTCCTGTTTCAGTCTTGGAAGTTTATAGGTTTCTAGGAATGCATCCATTTCTTCTAGGTTGCTTAACTTATTGGCATATAACTATTGATCACAATTTATGATGATTGTTTCTATGTCCTTGGTGTTAGTCATGATCTCTTCCCTTTCATTCATAATCTTATTAATTGGGGTCCTTTCTCTTTTCTTTTGGATTAGTTTGACCAGTGGTTTATTGATCTTAATAATTCTTTCCAGAACCAGCTTCTAGTTTTGTTTTGTTGATGTGTTCTATTGTATCTCTAGTCTAATTCATTGATCTTTGCTTTAATCTTATTTCCCTTTTTATGCGTGGGGTTGGCTTAAATTTTGTTGATTCTCCAAGTCTTTAAGGTGTAAAGAGAGTAGGTGAGGGGTGCCTGGTTGGCTCAGTGGGTTAAGCCACTGCCTTCGGCTCAGGTCATGATCTCAGGGTCCTGGGATCGAGTCCCACATCGGGCTCTCTGCTCAGCAGGAAGCCTGCTTCCTTCTCACTCTCTCTGCCTGCCTCTCTGCCTACTTGTGACCTCTCTCTGTCAAATAAATAAATTTGTTCAACTATATCTTTAAAAAAAAAGAGAGTAGATGAATTTGGGATTTTTCCATTTTTTTGAATGAGACTTGAATGGCTATGTATTTCCCCCTTAGGACCGTCTTTGCCATATCCCATAGGTTTTGGACCAATATGTCTTCATTCTCATTGGTTTCTATGAGTTGTTTAAGTTCTTATTTGATTTCCTTGTTGACCCAAACATTCTTGAGCAGGATGGTCTTTTATTTATTTATTTATTTGTCAGAGAAAGAGCGAGCATGCACAAGCCGACAGAGTGGCAGGCAGAGGCAGAGAGAGAAGCAGACTTCCCGCTGAGCAAGGAGCCTGATGCAGGACTCGATGCCAGGACCCTAGGATCATGACCTGAGCTGAAGGTAGTTGCTTAACCCACTGAGCCACTCAGGCGTCCTGAACATGATGGTCTTTTTAGCTTCAATGTGTTTGAATTCCTTCCAAACTTTTTCTTGTGGTTGGGTTCCAGTTTCAAACCATTGTGGTCTGAGAATATGCATCTTTTGGCATCAACTGAGCCCTGATTTGTGATCCAGCAGGTTTTCTATTCTGGAGAAAGAATAAATTAAATTCCTCAAAATTATAAATTCCTCAAAACATATAACCTATCAAAACCGAAGCAGGAAAAATGGGAAATTTGAACAGATCAGTGGCCTACGAGGAGATCAAATCAGTAATCAAATAACTCCCAACAACAACAACAACAAAAGTCCAGGACCAGACAACCTCATGGTTAATTCTACCAAATATTTTTAAAAGAATTGGTACCTATCCCACTCAAACTATTTCAAAAAATAGAAAAGGAAGGAAAAATTCCAAATTCATTCTAAAGGCAAGTGTCACACTGATACCAAAACCAGATAAAGACACCATTAAAATGAGAGAGAGAACTACAGGCCAATATCTCTGATGAACATAAAGACAAAAACATGCAACAAAATACTAGCAAACAAAATCCAACAATACATTAAAACATCATGTACCACCATCAGATGGGATTTATTTCCAGGATGCAAGGGTGGTGCAATATTCACAAGTCAACCAATGTGATATATCACATCAACAAGAGAAAGGATACACTTCTCCAATGAAGACATACAAATGGCTATCAGACACATGAAAAAATGTTCATCACCTGGGGCATCTGGGTGGCTCAGTGGGTTAAAGCCTCTGCCTTCGGCTCAGGTCATGATCCCAGGGTCCTGGGATCGAGCCCCACATCAGGCTCTCTGATCTACAGGGAGCCTGCTTCCTCTTCTCTCTCTCTGCCTGCCTCTCTGCCTACTTGTGATCTCTGTCTGTCTAATAAATAAATAAAATCTTCAAAAAAATTATTTAAAAAAAAGAAAAGCAAGAGGGAAAATTAAAAAAAAAATGTTCATCATCACTAACCATCAGGGAGATTCAAATTAAAACCACATTGAGATACCACCTTACACCAGTTAAAATGGCCAAAATTAGCAAGACAGGAAACAACGTATGTTGGAGAGGATGTGGAGAAAGGGGAACCCTCTTACACTGTTGGTGGGAATGCAAGTTGGTGGGGCCACTTTGGAGAACAGTGTGGAGATTCCTCAAGAAATTAAAAATAGAGCTTCCTTATGACCCTGCCATTGCACTACTGGGTATTTACCCCAAAGATACAGATGGAGTGAAAAGAAGGGCCATCTGTACCCCAATATTTATAGCAGCAATGGCTACGGTTGCCAAACTGTGGAAAGAACTAAGATACCCTTCAATGGACAAATGGATAAGGAAGATGTGGTCCATATACACTATGAAGTATTATGCCTCCATCAGAAAGGATGAATACGCAACTTTTGTAGAACATGGATGGGACTGGAAGAGATTATGCTGAGTGAAATAATTTTATAAATAAATTTATAAATAAAAAATAATTTCACTATTTGAAGATGACATGATATTATATAGAGAAAACTCTAAAAAGTCCACTGAAAAACTACTAGAATTGATAAATTAATAAAGTTGTGACATACAAAATAAATATGCAGAAATCTGTTGCTTTTTTTATACACTAATAATAAGCCAGCAGAAAGAGAAATCAAGGAATCCATCCCATTCACAACTGCACCAAAAACTATAGGATATCTAGGAATAAACCTAACCAAAGAGGTGAAAGACCTATACTTAGAAAACAATAAAACACTGATGAAAGATACTGAAGAGGACCCAAAGAAATGGAAAGAACTCAAAGAAATGTTGTAAGAACAAATATTGTAAAAATGTTTATATTCCCAAAGCAATCTACATGTTTAAAGCAATCCTTATTAAAATACCAACAGTATTTTCACAGAGCACAATCTTAAAATTTATATAAAACAGCAAAAGTCACTTAATAACAAAAGCAATCTTGAAAAGAGCTAGAGACAGCACATTTCCAGACTTCAAGTTATATTACAAAGCTTCAGTCATCAAAACAATATGGTACTGGCACAAAAATAGACACATAGAAGAACAGAACAGAATAGGAAACCCAGAGAGAAACCCACATTTATGTGGTCAATTATTTTTTTTAAAGATTTTATTTATTTATTTGACAGAGAGAGATCACAAGTAGATGGAGAGGCAGGCAGAGAGAGAGAGAGAGAGGGAAGCAGGATCCCTGCCGAGCAGAGAACCCGATGCGGGACTTGATCCCAGGACCCTGAGATCATGACCTGAGCCGAAGGCAGTGGCTTAACCCACTGAGCCACCCAGGTGCCCTGTGGTCAATTAATTTTTGACAAAGTAGGAAAGAGCAACCAATGAGAAAAAGACAGTCTCTTCAACAAATTGTGTTTGGAAAACTGGATAACTATAGCAAAAGCATGAAACCGGACTGCTTACATCAGACACACAAAAAAAAATTCAAAATGTATTCAAGACCTTAATGTGAGATCAGAAACTATAAGAAATCCTAGACAACAGCATAGGCAGTAATGTCTAACATTGGCCACAGCAACGTTTGTCTAGGTATGTCTCCTGATCCAAGGGAAGCAAAAACAAAATAAACTATAAGAACTACATCAAAATAAAAAGCTTCTACACAGGAATTAATCAACAAAACTAAATGGAAACCTCTTGAATAGGAGAAGATATTTGCAAATGACATAGGATAAACCATTAGTATCTAAAATATAAAAACAGCTTATAGAATTAAACACCTCAAAAAAGAAACAATTATATTTGAAAATGGGCAGAAGACATGAACAGACATTTCTCCAAAGAAGATATCCAGATAGCCAACAGACATATGAAAAGATGCTCAACGTCACTCATCATCAGGGAAATACAAATCAAAACTACAATGAGTATCCCACACCTGTGAGAGTGGCCAAAATGGAAAACAGAAGAAACATCGGGTATTGGTGAGGATGTGGAGAAAAGGGAACACTTGTGCTCTGTTGGTGGGAATGTAAACTGGTGCAGCCACTTTGGACAAAAGTATGGAGGTTCCTCAAAAATTAAAAATAGAACTACACTAGGATCCAGCAATTGCACTACTAGGCATTTACCCAAAGGATACAAAAATGCAGATGTAAAGGGGTACATGCATCCTGATGTTTACAGTAGCATTATCAATAAAAACCAAACTATGGAGAGAGTCCAAGTATCCATTGACTGAGGAATGGATAGAGAAAATGAATATTACTCAGCCATCAAAAAGAATGAAATCTTGCCATTTGCAATAACATGGATGGAGCTAGAGTGTATTATGCCAGGTGGAATAAGTCAGTTGGAGAAATACAAATACCATATGATTTCACTCATATGTGGAATTTAAGAATACCCAAGTTTTGTAGCAACATGGACGGGACTGGAAGAGATTATGCTGAGTGAAATAAGTCAAGCAGAGAGAGTCAATTATCATATGGTTTCACTTATTTGTGGAGCATAACAAATAGCATGGAGGACAAGGGGAGATGGAGATGAGAAGGGAGTTGAGGGAAATTGGAAGGGGAGGTGAACCATGAGAGACTATGGACTCTGAAAAACGATCTGAGAATTTTGAAGGGGTGGGGGGTGGGAGGTTGGGGGCACCAGGTGGTGGGTATTGTAGAGGGCACGGATTGCATGGAGCACTGGGTGTGGTGCAAAAATAATGAATACTGTTATGCTGAAAAAATAAAAAAATTTAAAAAAAAAAGAAAAAGAAAAAGAAAAACAACCTGAAAAAAAAAAAAAAGAAACAAAACAAATGATCAAAGGAAAAAAAAAAGGAGAGAGAAAGAGAGATAAACCAAGAAAGAGACTTAGAGGAAAAAATGAGGGGAGTAGTGTGGGGGGAATGGGTAAAATAGGTGATGGGGATTAAGAAGTGTGCTTGTTTTGATGAGCACAGGGTGATGTATGCAGTTGTGGGATCATTATATTATACACCTGAAACTAATAGAAAGCTATATGTTAACTATACTGAAACTTAAAAAAAAAAAGGTTAAAATAAAATAATAAAATAAAATGATGTACCAATAGTTGATAAAACATTTTTTCTGGGTGTGTCTGTAAGAGTGTCTCCAGAAAAGAATAGCATTTGAATCAGTAAACTGAGTAAGAAGATAACCTTTCCCCTTCTGATAAGCATCTTCCAATCTGTTGAGTGTCTCGATAGAACAAAAAGGCAGACCTATCTGCTTGACCTGGTATATGCATTTCTGCCCTCAGACACCACTGGTTCTTGGGCTTTCAGATTCAGACTGGAACTTAATACCACTGGCCCCCAATATTAAGGCCTTTGGACTCAGACTGACTAATATCACCTCTTTTCTGGGTTCTCCAGTTTGCATACAGCAGATTGTGAGACTTCTAAGGCTCCATAAACTATGTGAGCCAACTTCTACAATAAATCTCTTTGTATTTCTATCATCTCTGTCTTTATAATGTCTCTATTCATTCTACTGATTATGTTTCTCTCAGAGAAACCTGAACAATACAATGCTCTTCAAATTGAGATTATACCCTTCTATTCCTAATTTTTTGAGTTGTTTTTTTTTATTATGAATGGATACTAAAGTTTGACAAATGGTTTTCATCCTCAAATTTTTTGTGGTTGTAAATCATTTTAATTAATGGACATATGTGTTGTTCACAAATTTGCTATTAAAAACAAAACTGTAAGGAGTGGCACCAAACTAATATCTTTTTGCAGACGTAAATCTTCAAAATAAAATTCCTAGGACCAGGGATATTAGAAAAGGATAATCATTTACAATTTTGATAGGTATTACCCTCCATAATAATTGTACCAATGCACAGTCCTACCACCGGCGTAAAAGAGTTCTTAGTTCCTTTTAGGTTAGCTAGCAAAATATATCTTTAAACTTTAGAATTGTTCCAATCTCAATTAGTAAAACTTGGTATTTTGGTTTTTGTTCATCTCTTTTTATGATAATGACTATCTTTCCACCTGTTTGCTGGTCTTCTTTTTACATTTTTTACTTTTTTTGACATTTACATTTACATTTCTATTCCCATTTTTTGCCCTCTTCCTCTTTGTGTATGTATGCATGTGTGCACGTGCATGATTTTATTGATTTTTAGAAGCTCTTTTTTTAATATCAATCTCTTGTCAACTTGTTATCTTTTGACCTTGCTTTTGGTGTGTGTGAAAATCATATTTCACCTTAACTTAAAGCGATTTTTTCCACTATTTTTTTCTGATAAGATTTTAGAAATGTAATTTATGAGAAAATATGGAAAATGTTGTAATTTGTCTATTCCTTTGACAAATTATCTTGTGGAAAGATACCTACAAACAGCTAACCTTATAGTAATAGTGGGATATTCCTGCTAATTTCTTGCACAGAAAGCATTTAGTATAATTTCAGTGTTTCTTCTTTCATAGGTATGGATAAAAAGGTACTATCCTCATTCACTACTTTAAGATTACAAAGGTCAAGAAACAGAGTGATACTATTTGATTCATATAGAGTTAAAATGTGCCCTTGGAGTAATGGTCACCTTGAAATAATAAGTGACCTGATTTCAAGTAGAATACTTCATACTTCTGAGAGTAGTATACTTGTCATTGGTATTTTAGCCCAAATCACATAGAGAAAAACTAGGACTTCATCTTACAACCCAAACTCTCCAACTTGGAGACTTCTGAGAGACCAATTTTTCTAACCCTTTCTTACATATCAAAGTGCTGAGTTCACAAGGATGAATTCAACCAGCTCTTTATTTAATGTGTAGTATCATTACTTTTGTGTATGACACTACTTCACATGATGTTGGCACACATAGTAGGAAATGGTTATTTTTTCTTTTAAAATTAAAATTAACTATATCATGTTGATATTAATATCTCCCTTCCTTCTTTTTAACTTCTGCTTTCTGCTGGTTTTTTTTTTTTTTTTTTTAGGTTAACATCTCAGTTCCTTTTTATATCTTCTTCTTAGGACATACAGGAAAATCTCCTTCTAGAGCTAATTATGTTCATATTTGTTACATTCTTGAGAAATCCATTTCAGCAAATCAAAGAATATATTTTTAGAACATCCTAAATGTCCTGTTCCCAGAAATTATGAATATACTGGTCAATTTCAATTATACCCGTTGCTTATAGAAACCTGACATGGAGAATGAAGTGGAGTTTCATTCATTATGTTACTTGTCAGAGTTTAAAAAGTACTTATTCCTTTGTTCATTTGTTGTTCCTTAAATGAGAGACAAGCCAAGAAACAGACTCAAGTATAGAAAACAAACTAATGGTTACCAGGGGGAGATGGGTGGGAGATGGATGTAGTAGGTGATGAGGACTAAGTAATGCACTTGTCATGATGACCCCTGGATGAATGTACAGAACTGTTGAACCACTTTATTGTACACCTGAAACTATTATAACTCTGTGTGTTAACTATGTTGGAATTAAAAATTTAAAAAAAATACTATTTCATGATTGTCACCATCAATTTATGCATCTAATTAAAGAGTTATTAATATAAATATATTTATTTTTATACTCTGAGGTTTTTTTTTAAGTATATAGATGATATAATCATTATTATTAAAGAAACTTGGTGTCCATCTGAGAAAGCAAGATAAACAATGATATAAATTCATTTCTGGGAAAATAGAATGATGGAGGCAACATAGAGCCAAAACATAATATAACACAGCATTATTTTCTAGCTCCTACTTCATATACAGATACTTCCAATATCTTTAAATCTTCCCTCCCTAGCTAATTTTGGGGAAGAACAAGGCAGAGAGCAAAGTAAGTGCTAACATATACAGGGTCTTTGATTGAATTACAAAACAATGCCCACTCTGGGTAGCTGAAGTACAAAAAGACATTCACTTATGAACACAGGAAGCATGTGAAGATCTATGTCATTCATAGCTTTCCTGTTTACTTCCATATGCCTGTTCAAACTTGCCATAGGTACTATGACTCTAACACCTTGCAAATTGCCTGTAGTAGATGCCTAATAAAATCTGTCAGCCTGAGTTGACTTTATACTTTCTTTCCTCTGTACCTCCATCTTTTAATATCACTTGTCACAGCTCACCACCAGTGAATCATTTAACTGGAAGAGATCTCAAGGTTTTCTGATTGAGTCCCCACTGAAGCCAATGCAGCTTCCAAAAAAACGTCAGAAATTCCTGTGCATTAAAGCTTGCTGGGAAAATATTTGGCCAAAGCTGCTACCAGACCCCACACCATATATGCTAAATCTAGCCATCCACAGATTAGTCCCTTCTCCCTAAAACTCAGACATACCTTCATATGGGCTGGGCTTCAAGACAGTAGGACAGAGACATGGCAGAATTCAAAAATTGTCTCCCTTTTCCATCCTGGCCCCTTGTCCATGAGTTCCTCTTGTGTGTTCTTGTTTTCTTTTCCCTGCCAATGATTTCTGGTGAACCATCCCCCAAGTGCACTGACATGCTCAAACAGCTTTAAAACTTAGAGGAAAAAGAACAACTTTGAAGTTAGACTTGGGTTTGAATTCCAACTTATCCACTTACTAGATATGAGTTTTTAATTTCTAATTTACTTAATTTCTCTTCACTTCAATGTATTCATCAAGGAGAAGATGAAAGTATTTGTCTTAGGGGCCTGTTGTGAGAATAAAACAAATGTAAGGGTGCCTGGGTGACTCAATTGGTTCAGCGGCCAACTCTTTTTTTTTTTTAATTTCTTTTCAGCATAACAGAATTCATTGTTTTTGCACCACACCCAGTGCTCCATGCAATACGTGCCCTCTACAATACCCACCACCTGGCTCTCCCAACCTCCCAACCCCTGTCCCTTCAAAACCCTCAGATTGTTTTTCAGAGTCCATAGTCTCTCATGGTTCACCTCCCCTTCCAATTTCCCTCAACTCCCTTCTCCTCTCCATCTCCCTATGTCCTCCATGTTATTTGTTATGCTCCACAAATAAGTGACCAACTCTTGATTTCAGCTCAGGTCATGATCTCAGGGTCCTGGGATAGAGCCCTGTGTTGGCCTCCATGCTCAGCTGGAGTATGGTTCAGGATTCTCTCCATCTTTCCCTCCCCTCACTCACTCTCTCTTTCTAAAATAAGTAAATATATCTTTAAACAATCAAGTGCAAACAAAGTGATTTGCACAGTGTCTGGCACATAGTTGATGCAAGAAAATGTTATCTGTTATTCTTTTTATAGCAATACTATGATGTGGTGATCACTGGGTGTTATACAGAACTAATGAATCATTGAACACCACATTAAAAACTAATGATGTACTATATGTTGGCTAAGTGAATTTAACAATAAAAAAGCAATACCTGAATACATGCTATGCTCATGCTGACAGATCTTAGTGTTCATGTAACAATGGAAGAAAGGAGATTGAGGGAGGGAGTTCAGAATACATGTATAGTCATGAAAGGTATAGAGAAGATACAGTCATTATTCTTGACAGGGAAGGCCATATAAGCAAAAATGTATAAATCAGAATAATAAATCTTGTTTGGGGAAAGAGTAAGAGGCCATGCTATCTGGGGCAGAGCTTCCATATTAGATTAGTGAAGAATGACTTGACTGAATTAAGAAAGTGTAGGGAATACAATTATTTATTGTTTCTCTATTCACTTCCCTTGACCTGCATTTGGGCATTAAGGGGCTTAAAGAACTCCTAATTTTGATTTAGCTCAGCCTAATTCAGGAAATTGTCTTGGGATTATATATCCTGGCAACCATATTCTGGTAGTGTGAACTTGGACTTTGCACACAACATTTCCTCAGCTATAATGGGACAATGATGCCAACCTCATGGGTTTTTACAAGGATTAAGAAAGAAGATGCATGTGAGGACCTAGAATGGTAGCCTCTTGATCTCAAGTTCAGATCATGTGCTAATCTTCAGCATCTTATCCATGACATAATTTCCACTACCATACTAGCCCCTTATAGGAACAATAAGACTGTACAGAAAATTTTGCCATCCTTGCCTTCTGCAGCCAATTTTGGCAATTATTGATCTTATTCCCTTAAGCAATTTATTCTGTTGTGTCCTAAGAATGAGTTTCATTTGGATTGTAAAGTCTTTGTGTTTTATCTTTCACTAAAAAAGAATTCTCTTAGCTTATAAATTAAGAGATATCTACATCCAAAAAAAAAGTCTAGAGATGTTGGAACCATGTCAAAGGAATGGGAGAGGTAGGAGAAATAACTTAGGTCCAGGTACTTTCCTTCATCTCACATCTTAGACAGATTTCCATTTTAGGTCCAGAAACCTGAGATGAGAAGGTAAACAAGCTAACAAACAAAAAACTTAAGCCATGATAAAATAGGGAAATTCCCATACTAGAAATTTTGTGCAGGCTATCTGAGTTAAATCTGTTCAGAGTCAAAATATGCCAAAAAAAAAAAAATCAATCATTATGAATAAATGACTTGTGAGGATCAGAGAACAGAGTTGCCAATGTGATTCAATGGAGAAAGGTAAGTCTTTTCAACAAATGCTGATGAAACAATTTGACTATATTAAATACAAAAGCAAATAATTACTGACACTCCCACCATAATAATAAAAAAAACTTATATCGCTTGCACCTTTATATAGCTTGCACCTTATATAAAAATTAATTAGAAATGAGCTAAATGTAAAATAGAGTGAAAAAATGCACACACATATGTGCTCACACACACATGCATGCACATACCTGCACGGACATTTGCTCACATATGCAAATAATAATTTACAGTTTTGTTGTTAGCAGAGACATTAAGTTTTGAGTAAAAGAATGGGATTGTTATGCATATTCTAGAAAGTTCATAGGTCTGTTATATCATTACAAGACTAATGGGTAGCCAAGGCAATTGCAGAGATTAAAGGGAAAACTACTGAAATAATCCAGGTAAGATTTGATAGTGATAGCATTAGCAAAGTAAAAAGTGGTCAGATTCAGGATATAATTTGAAGCAGAGCTGATAAGATTTCTTGACTGAAAGAAGGGGGGGGTGGGATTTAAGGATAAATTCTAAAGTTTTCGTCCTGAGTAAGAGGCAAAAGGAACTTGCCATTATATCACTTGGCATCAGGGAAATACAAATCAAAACCACAATGAGATATCACCTCACACCAGTCAGAATGGCTAAAATTAACAAGTCAGGAAATGACAGATGCTGGCAAGGATGCGGAGAAAGGGGAACCCTCCTACACTGTTGGTGGGAATGCAAGCTGGTGCAACCACTCTGGAAAACAGCATGGAGCTTCCTCAAAATGTTGAAAATAGAACTACCCTATGACCCAGCAATTGCACTACTGGGTATTTACCCTAAAGATACAAACATAGTGATCCGAAGGGGCACGTGTACCCGAATGTTTATAGCAGCAATGTCTACAATAGCCAAACTATGGAAAGAACCTAGATGTCCATCTACAGACGAATGGATAAAGAAGATGTGGTATATATACACAATGGAATACTATGCAGCCATCAAAAGAAATGAAATCTTGCCATTTGCGACGACGTGAATGGAACTAGAGGGTATCATGCTTAGCAAAATAAGTCAATCGGAGAAAGACAACTATCATATGATCTCCCTGATATGAGGGAGAGGAGATGCAACATGTGGGGTTAAGGGGGTAGGAGAAGAGTAAATGAATCAAGATGGGAGTGGGAGGGAGACAAACCATAAGTGACTCTTAATCTCACAAAACAAACTGAGGGTTGATGGGGGAAGGGGGGTGGGAGGGTTATGGACATTGGAGAGGGTATGTGCTATGTTGAGTGCTGTGAAATGTATAAACCTGGCGATTCACAGACCTGTACCCCTGGGGATAAAAATATATGTTTATTAAAAATTAAAAAAAAAGGAACTTGCCATTAACTGAAAAAAAATGGGGTTAGAAGGTTTATAATCAATAGTTATGTTTTTTTGCATGTTAGACTTGAAATACCTATTATAAAGCCAAATGGAGATATTTATTTATTTATTAACTTTATTGATGAATCATTGAGAAATATAGTGGTATATATTTAAAGTCTACAATGTAATAACTTGATATACATATACATTATAGAATAATTACAAAGATTAAGATAATCAACACAGCATCACCTCAAATAATTAACACAGTTAACTCCTGATTATGTGTGTGTGTGTGTGTGTGTGTGTGTGTGTGTGGTGAGAATGCTTAAGATTTGTCTCAGTGACTTTCAAGTACACAATACCATATTCCTTTTTTTTATGTTTTGTTTTTAAGGGGACTTGGGGAGGGGCAGAGAGAGGGAAGTGGGAGAGGGAAAATCTTTTTTTTTTAATTTTTTTAAAATTTCTTTTCAGTGTTCGAGAATTCATTATTTATGTACCACATGCAGTGTTCCATGCAATACGTATGTGCCTTCCATAATACCCACCACCAGGCTCACCCAACCTCCCACCCCCAGCCCCTCCAAAACCCTCATATTGTTTTTCAGAGTCCACAGTCTCTCATGGTTCGTCTCCCCCTCCAATTTCCCCCCAACTCCCTTCTCCTCTCCATCTCCCCTCCATGTCCTCTGTGTTATTCCTTATGCTCCACAAATAAGTGAAACCATATGATAATTGACTCTCTCTGCTTGACTTATTTCAGTCAGCATAATCTCTTCCAGTCCCATCCATGTTGATACAAAAATTGCGTATTCATCCTTTCTGATGGAGGCACAATACTCCATAGTGTATATGGACCACATCTTCCTTATCCATTCTTCCATTGAAGGGCATCTTGGTTCTTTCCACAGTTTGGCGACTATGGCCATTGCTGCTATGAACTATTGGGATACAGATAGCCCTTCTTTTCACTACATCTGTATCTTTGGGGCAAGTACCCAGGAGTCTAATTGCAGGGTCATAGGAAAGCTCTATTTTTAATTTCTTAAGGAATCTCCACACTGTTTTCCAAAGTGGCTGCACCAACTTGCATTCCCACCAACAGTGTAAGAGGGTTCCCCTTTCTCCACATCCTCTTCAACACACATTGCTTACTGTCTTGTTAATTTTGGCCATTCTAATTGGTGTAAGGTGGTATCTCAATGTGGTTTTCATTTGAATCTCCCTGATGGCTAGTGATGAGCATTTTTTCATATGTCTGTTAGCCATTCGTATGTCTTCAGTGGAGAAGTGTCTGTTCATGTCTTCTGCCCATTTTTTGACATGATTATCTGTTTTGTGTGTGTTGAGTTTAGGAGTTCTTTATAGATCCTAGATACCAGCCCTTTGTCTGTACTGTCATTTGCGAATATCTTCTCCCATTCTGTGGGTTGCTTCTTTGTTTTGTTGACTGTTTCCTTTGCTGTGCAGAAGCTTTTGATTTTGATGAAGTCCCAAAATTCATTTTCACTTTTGTTTCCTTTGCCTTTGGAGAGATATCTTGAAAGAAGTTGCTGTGGTCGATGTCGAAGAGGTTACTGTCTATGTTCTCCTCTAGGATTCTGATGGATTCCTGCCTCACATTGAGGTGATATTTTAAATATATAAAATCCCCAATAAGAATTATTTAGAGGATAATTATCTTTATAATAACATTTCTACAGTATAAGTGCCTCAAAAATGGGCCTGCAGTCTGACTGAATCAGGCTAAAATAAGACATTCTTTAAATGTTTTATTAGTTTCAGAGGTAGAATTTCATGATTTATCAGTTGCATATATTAAAACATTTTAAAAGAACAAGGTTATGGCAGCATTCACTTATGACAAACTACCATGTGCTGGGCTCTGGGATAGACTTGGCTGGTGTTAGAAGATACTAGATATACACTGAAGATTCCTCCTAAAGGGGCAAGATGGGAGTGTCTCCAAATTGTAGTTTTTATAGGTTATATATGTAACATGATTGTGTCTATCCCCACAAGTCTATACATATACATTTTTAATACCTTTATTGAGACATGCCTTAAAAGTCACTCATTTTATTAAGTATACAATATAATTTTTTAGTATAGTACAGAGTTTTGCAATCATCACAATCTAATTTTCTTCATCCCCAAAAGATCCCTTATATTTATTTGTAGTTAATTTTTCTTCCAACTCTCATCCCCAGGCAACAACTAAAACTACTTTTTTTCTCTATAAATTTCTCTTTTCTGAAAAATTCATACAAATGGGGTCATATACTATGTAGTCTTTGTATCTGGTCCTTTTGTATAGCAAAATTGTGGGAGGTACATCCATGTTGCAGCAGATAAGCAGCAGTTCACTCTTTAATTTTCAATAATATTCCTTTGTATGAACATATGACATTTTCTTTATATCTTCACCAGTTGAAAGACATTTAGGTTGCTTCCACTTTGGGGCTCTTATGAATAATGCTGCTATGAATATTTTTTCAAATCTTTGTGGACATACATTTCATTCCTCTTGGGTATAAACCTAGTAGTGGAATCACTGGATCAAATGGGTTAAACTCTAAAATTAATTTTAAAAGCAATGCCAAACTGTTTTCCAGAGTAGCCACACCATTTTGCATTCCCATCAATAATATATGCAGGTTCACATTTTCTCTACAGCCTTGCCAACTCCTGTTATTTGTATTTTTACTTATATCAACAGGCATTGATGGACAGTGAGCAAAGTTTAAACTGGGAAGTCTCTTCCTGTCAAGGGGACCCCAGTCCGGAAGACCGTATGCCTAACTAACAATGAAGTTTTGGGTTGGTAGCCACCAAAACAATTGTTTTCTGTATGAAATTCTTTCTGACTGTACTAAGAAGCAATCTCTATTTAGTTGCATGTATGGCTATGTATTCTTCTCCCCAAACAAAGTTCTAAAGAATGCAACTTCGCACACCAAATAGTTAATTTTACTGCACAAACTCACTTCAGAGGTAACAATTTGACCTCAGAAATAAAGATAATATACTCTAGAACATGGTCAAAATATTCTATATTAATTTAACATTTTATTAGTGAAAAAGTAGATGCACGCAAGGAAAATTCTCTGCATTTTATTTAGGAAAAAAAATCTGTAGTATTTTCCTTTATAGTTATTTTATAGGATTTCTAAGGCTTTGTACAAATGTAAATATAAAAAATTCAATATAATGTGTATTGTAATTTTTAGAAGCTATATTTTTTTCCAAGTATAGTAATTTTACTCAGTAAATTTTTTTCAGTAAAAATGTGCTGAATGACTCTTCCCTAAGAATAAATATCTTTTTAGGGAACTAAAACAATACAAAATAATAACTTAGTATTATAATAAAATTGTCAGTTTTATTAAAAGCAGACTCTATTTCTTAACATAGTTAATTGAGTTTTCTTAAAAAAAAAGTCTACTTTATGGTATTATTTCATCAGAGTAAGTTGGCCCAATGAGACTGTCATTGACAAAGACATGTACAGAGTTAGTAACACATGTCTATAAATGCAGTTAGCCACAACCTTTCTATATATAATTTCCTTTTGCTCATACACACATATATTTACAGCTAATAAATAACATTTAAAGCCAAAGCATTGCATATATATATATGTGCAATATATGCACCCATGCATGTATTGCATATACATATGTAGATACACACATACACATACACACACACACACATATATATATATATATATATATATATAGTGAAGTCTGTAGAAGTCAGAGTTCCTAGGGCCAAACACCAATTGGATCCATATTTTCTCGAGTTTACACACCCTTGTTCAAAACCCAAATCCAGAAAATTAATGAATTAGCAATAAAGGGGGATGACAACAACAAATCTCACAACATTTTATTTTTAGAGAAAATTCATTCCAAGTTAGCTGACATCAATCACAGCATTCATCCTACTTTGTATAGGTATAACCATACTTCTCAAATGAAGGGCTGAAGTTCTGGCACCTCTGGAATAACTTCTACTCCAATATGCCCTAATGCTATAACTCTTGATTGGTTGCTTTCTAAGCTATGCTGAAGAAAAAATGTACATGTGGGGCTTCATATATAAGTAATATGTTCAGATACCCACACATGGTCACAGTTTGGATTCTCAGCAATAGACTTTGAAACATTTTACTTCTTTATTAATTTATGTTAATTATAGATCATTCTGAAAATATGATACCTAGTTTATAAATAACTGTTCACTCGTTCTTGACTAATTGTTGAAAATAACACCTCTCATGGAATTTGATGTGGCTATGGCAATTGAGGATTCTTTTAATTGCCCACAATGGTTTTAAGCACTGTTTATGGATATATACTTTTTCACCTCTTAACTTAGTAACAATAGCCTTTGTCTAAAATTTATAGGAACTTGCATGATTTAAAATTTGACCTCTGGTACAGGGATGAAAGAGACAATCTCAAAGTATAACTGAAGCATGACTGAGATAACCCTAAAATTGAACAGTGCCTATCAAATATTAAATGACCTCAAATTGATGAATATATTTTCAGAAATCTGGTAAATGAAACTATGGTATCATTTCCTTTTTTCATAGTTAAAATTATGTGTCAGTTGACAATAATAGGCTCTTTTAAAACATCAACCTAGAAAGCACTGTTAAACTATAATCTCAAGACAAATGGTGGGTAGAGATTAAGCAATAAACTGTAAAGCCTATTAAAACCGAATTGGTCTAAATTTTGTATCTCTTTTAATTTGTAACTTAGCAATGATGCAATCAGCTTCAGGGAGGGCTTAAAGTTTCAGTGATTTATCAACTTCATTTTCTATTCCTTTCTCCAAGTCACTAGGCCCTGGTTCTGTTGGGCAACACAGAACCCAATGTCAAGAGAAGAGCCATTCCAAAAAAGTCAGGTGTTTTGACTAGTAGGTAATGGGTCCAACTCAAGCCACCGGGAAAAAAAAAAAATCATTTTCTATATTCAGACTTGGAGAAAACTTTGATAAGGTATCCGTCCAGAAAATGAAGACTTCTGATTAAAAAATGAGATTCTACTCAATTTTAGGCTATGGTTAAACTCACTAGATAAAGAAGGCCTATCATGTTGCCATGACCCAAAATGTTTCTTACTTCTCTCTCTAAGGGCAAAACAGTGATTTTTCAAATCTGTGATCTTTTAATGTTGGAAGATGTGTTATTTGACCAGTATATTCCTCACATTGAATTAGCCACTTTTTGGGTATTTAAGACTGTATCCTAAAATAACTAGTCAATTATTAATTAGGGATTAATATTCAGAAAAATTCTCTTTGAAATAACCAAAGCACTGGGCATCTTTTGTAAAAGTTATTTCGTTCTTCAAGGAATTCCTCTGCTGTTCTTCCTTCTGGAAATTTGCCCAGGGTCTGAGAAAAAGCAGAGGAAGGGAAATTTATTATTTGCTTAGTGTTTTATAACTCTCCATCCCACCCCACCTTCATGATGAAAAAGTTATTCGACTGGAAGTTCAGAACAAGGGTTGTGAGTATATACCCAGGGTACATATGGATAATGGATCAGATATGGATAATGGCAGGCTTGTAGGAATGAAAGACCCTCTATGGGTCTACTTAGCCATGCCCCAATAAGGACTGTCATTTTTCAGAGGACTGAATCAAATTATTTCAAAGAAGATATGATTTAAGATTTCTTAATTCTAAAACTTGTCAAATGAAATGCCTGATTTTTTGCTTTTCTTTTGATATGAGGCTTCTATAGAGTTATATCAGAAGATAAGAGACAGAGAACTTTTGATTAATTTAGTGACAGAAGAGAGAAACTGCAGAGGGTTATTAGTCTGATTCACAATTCCTAGATAAAGTTCAGATGTTTAAAGAAAAGCCACCTAAATATCTGTGGTGTCAGTAATCCTGTAATCAGACAAGGAATGTATCAATAGACTTTCTCAGATAAATGACTGTGACTTATATAAATAATAGGACCAGAAATACTTTTAAAACAGCTGGAGATATTTGGGCACCTGGGTGGCTCAGTGGGTTAAAGCCTCTGCCTTTGGCTCAGGTCCCAGGGTCCTGGGACCAAGCCCCGCATCCGGCTCTCTGCTCACCGGGGAGCCTGCTTCCTCCTCTCTCTCTCTGCCTGCCTCTCTGCCTACTGTGATCTCTATCTGTCAAATAAATAAATAAAATATTAAAAAAAACAGCTGGAGATATTTCCTAATTTTTCAGGTTTTCTCTTTACATTCACATATAGATTTAAAATTGTGGATGCTTTGGGGAGAATGTATGTGTACAAGTGTTTGTATATGTTTGTATGTGACATAAACACATGTATAAAACTTCACAGTCTCTTCTAAAAGTTGAAGCAAAGGTGAAATTGTCTTAGATTTGTGATGAGGGAAAACAAAGCAATGAACCTCTGATTAGAACTGTCTCCACTTAGATAAAAATTCAGTTATTCTGCCTGACTCAGGACCATCAACTATTTTTCATTTTAAGTTTATCTTGAGTGTTCTTACATTAATGTTTGTAATCAAGCGGCTTCATCTTATTATTCAAAGTGCACGCCATAAGAAAAAATATAAATATTATATATGCATTGAGAAGGTCTGAAAGAATATAAATTTAAATGTTAATTGGGAGTTATCCCTGGGGAATAGAGTCACAGTGATTTTATTTTAGCCTATTTTTCCTAATTTACCCATAATCCATAATTATTCATGGATAAATTACAACATAAAATAAAAATTTAAAATAATAGAGATATTCCACATAGGGTTTTTAATATGTTTTCATTAGGCAATTCTTATTCTGTACTTTTGTCTATAAATGTAACTGAGAGAAGAAAAACCAGAAGCAATTGTTTTTTCTATCCTGGCTTGTATGACACGATCTAAGCTTTTCCCTCTTACACTTGTAACCCATTAGCACTTGGTATCTGGCAGGGGAATGAGTAGGGAAATGAAAGTGAGATAATGTGAAAATTCAGGAGAGGTTGGAGAAGGTCACATGTTTAAACTCCATTTAGTACTGACAGTCTGGAAAGGCTTAGCTGACAGCTGCAATATGGACCAGTCTTAAAGGTCAGTAGGACAGAGCCAGCAGATTATTTTGAAATGGAAAAGAAAACCATCTCCTAAATTCTAACTCCATTAGCTTCCCATCGTTGGGGATTTTGAGATGGATGTTGGGTGGCTGCCCCTTTTTGGTTCTCTGTTCTGGTCTGCTGCCACTTGGAGCACCAAGGACTATGTGCTGCAGCTGATGTTTTGTCCCCCTGGAGGGGCTATGTCCACCATCACAATGATAACTATTGTGTTGTCTGCTCTGCACACAGGCTCCATAAAGGTAACAGTAAGGCAGTACAGAAAAAAAAAAAAAGCAGTTGTAAAGATTTTGTGTAGTGCAAAAGGAAAACAAAAGAACAGAAAGAGAAAGAAAATAGAGGAAGAACTGCCAAAAACAAATAGGCCAGGCCAATGTGTACATGGAAGGGCTAAGAAAGACCACCTGAAGAGTCCAACCACAAGAATCAGTGCAAGTCTTCCGTTATGGGTGAAGAGCAACGTATGAAACAATGTCCCTGAGGGCAAGCTCAGGGTACCCAAGGAACTTTAGCTTATGATGCTCACCAGCCAGACTTTTTATTCAGAGACTTGTCATGGCATTTCACAAATACTACAGATGCCTTTCCTTTCTGCAGATGAGACACTTTCTCCCTGGAACAGAAGATTACCCTGTAGAAGAAAATGAATGTGAACATGTCAAAAGGGAAAAGAGAAACAACTGAAAATATGATTTGGTCAGGGCTGTTTAAATCCTACCCGATCATTATGATTAATTATTTTTATATTTCCGATAAACTGCTTAAAGTCAGGCCATTCTGGCCAGCAGCACATCTGAACCGGAGAGTTAATTGAAGTCCTAACCCGCTATTTAACAAAAGAGTTAATTAGTCTACACAGGCATAAAGACAGCTTGGAGCAGCCCTAAAATCTCAGAGTTTTCACCACGAGGTGACAGAAGATCAACTTTATCATTTCCTTTAATCTGCATTAGGGAATTCACAAATGATCCTTCAACTCCTGTGAAAGAAATAAATTCTCGGCATAGCCTCTTCATCCACAACCTGTTTTTTGTTTTGTTTTTGTTTTGTTCTGTTTTGTTTGTTTGTTATAAAAGAAAATGACCAGAGGGGGGGAAAAATCAATCTTAATTTAAAAAGTCATTTTTATTAACAATAATGGCACACTATAGTTTGCAAAATCCCCATACATTAAGTATAGAAGGTTTAAATCCTATGGGGCTCTTTATGCAGTTAATTTATATATAACATTAAGTGAGGGCAGGAAGAAGGGTGAGATTACTTTGGAATCTCATTCTTCTTGAAGAGGTTGATTTTAATCTTTGAATGTCAAATCTCTGAGATTCTTTCCATAACTGTTTCGTGCTTGTAAGAAACAGTGCTAAATGAGAATCTAAGATCCTCAACTTAAAATCTCAGTTCTCAACCAATAATTGTGATCAATTCAGGGCTTATATTTTCTTTCCGTGAAATTTATAAACACTATTATTTCCCTGGTGTGATAATAAAAGAACACGCCTCTCCAAAATTATAGGTGTAATTATCTAGTTGATATAGTTTTAAAGAAAGAGCTTACTAAAGTTCCACCTGAATGATGAAGGCTCTCCATTATTCCTAGGTCAGGACAAAGTGAGTTTAAAATGAATGGGCAAAATATATTTAATTACTTTTTTTGGGTCTCTCCAGCTTTTACTCTGATCTTCTCAATAGCAAAGCCGGGGCTGCTCCACCAGTCTGACCAGCTGAAGTATGAATCGCTCTTCCATTTGAGTTTCAACATTAGCAGTTCCCCAATATCAACCTCCGTGTAAATTAAAAAGGAGTATGTCTTATTTGCAGAAACTTCAGGCCTGAAGAAAAAAAATTAGCATATTCGGTTAGTTCTGGATATAAGTTTTTTGTTTTTTGTTTTTTTTTTCATTTTTTTTTTCCTTGCAAGACAGAAATAGCTTTATTGTTTGGGAGGTATTTTAAAAATGCAAAAAATGTCCAGCAAAACACTCAAGATGAAGATCAACGGCATTTGGGTATTTTAAAAGATACCCACACCCTTTTAATCTATTCTAACTTTTACACTAACAGTATGAACTATTTAATACAATTCTTAGGAAAAAAATCCATATATCAATCATTCAAAGACATTTATTTTCATTTTCATCTATCCCCTTTCAATCTATATTGCTATGTGAACATGTTTGCTTTGATAAAGTCATAAAATACATATAATTATCTATTCTTTCTTTGTTTACTTCATATTTTATTTTCCATTTTTTGCCCTGTTTTACTGGAATTTTTATAATTATAGTTTTTAGAAACTAGATTGATTTTATTGGCTTTAAACCACAACTCATTTAGCCATTGTCTCAATGTTGGGTACTTAGTTTCTTTCTAATCCATGCTATTATATGTACCAACGTAAGAGAGCCACCCAGATGCCCGCCATAAAGCTTTTAAAAAAAATCCAAAGACTGTTTCTTTTCCAAGTGTCCTACTCTTCTGCTCTAAGGACCAATGGTTATAGCAGGTAGCATTGCTATGATAAACCCACATGCTGGACGTAATGCCATGTGGCTACTCACAGGGTAAAAGGGATGTTCTCACTCTCGGCCACAGTGCCATACAGAGAGATATCGAAGGCTTGGTTGGTCTGTGTATCACTCTCAGTCCCAGAAAAATGTATCTTTACTTGGTAATGGAAGACTGTAGAGAGAAAATTGGAACAAGTGCTGATCAGTTTTTATGCAACCACCACCATCCCCAAATAAACGGGTAACTCAGAACCACAGAATCCTGAACCATTAAATAGGAAGTGTTCACACATGACTATCAGTGTGAAATATTTCTTCATGTCTGCACAGTGTTCATTACTAGAAAATTCAGACCTTGAATTCCACTCCCTTTCAGGAAAGTGTGGTTGTAGTGGATAGAAGAAATCCAGGTGTATATGAATTGCAAAGCAGTCCTGGAAAGTAGTCATTTTTGATGGGGCACAAGGGAGATCAAATCAAAAAGTGAAAATACCCATGATTCTTTCTTCAAGAACTCTACCCTTTCTTTCTTTCTTTCTTTCTTTCTTTCTTTCTTTCTTTCTTTCAAGATTTTATTTATTTATTTGACAGACAGATTGTAAATAGGCAGAGAGGCAGGCGGGGGGAGGGGGGAGCAGGCTCCCCACTGAGCAGAGAGCCCAATGAGGCTGGATCCCAGGACCCTAAGATCATGACCTGAGCCGAAGGCAGAGGCTTTAACTCACTGAGCCACCCTGGAGCCCTGAACTCTACCCTTTCTTGGCCATCTTATCCCCAAACATCTATATGGAGCATATTTTAATGGGACACTGTATGTGACTGTTTCTTCATGTTTTATGAGTATGTCTGACTCCCTACCTATGTGTAAATTCCTTCAGGTCAGAAGATCACATTTATCCTCTTTATCCCCTCAGCATCTAGCACAGAGTAGGTAGTATATAGCAGGCTCACAATCAACCGTATTTATCAAATCATCAGTGAGGCCATAAAAACTGCCAGTTCCTAATGTGTTCTGTATTAGGGAGAACCTCTGGAAGCAGATACTTGAACATCTACATTTCCTTGCTGCTCTCTCCATCTCCATTAAAAAGCTGGAGTAAATGAGATGGGGGAGATTAAGGAGATAAGAAAGGCAGCTGGTTTAACACACAGTTACTAAAGGTGAAAAAAAAAAAAAAAAAACAGAGTTTGGAGTTGAATGGAGTCCTTGCAGGCATCACCATATACCAGAGCAGGGGAAGTTGAGACCACCAAAGTACTCCCAAAAATAGGATGGCGCCCTGCATAGCACTGAGCAGGATATTTGGGGATGAGTCTTCAGAAGAGTCCAGTCTCCTCTATACCTCACACCCACTTTCTTATTCTGAAGAGTCAGAGAAACTAAGGGTTTCCTCATTGCTTAAAAGGTTCCCTTGAATTATTGCTGCTCCAAACCTTTAGGCCACCAAATGTGGCTACTATGGTGGTTCTAACAAACTACTATGGTGGTTCTAACAAACCCCCTTCAAATAGTTGCCTCTATCATATATATTTTATCTTGGAAAACTGTACTTCAATATCATCCTTTCCCTCGGACTTCCACCTGGACCCCACATAAGTTAGCTTTTCTGGCCTGAGTTCCTCTTGCCAGATTTCCTTAGTATCTCCTCTCCTGTTTCCCTCCAATCCCTATAAATCTTGCTCTAAACATGTTTGAAATTCAACTGGGTATAAATTCATGACAAAATGGAAATATCTTGAGGTTTGGTATATTCTTCCCTCCCAGGAACAGTTGAATTTTAAAATACAGGTAGTTTTTGCCTTCACTTAAACCAAACTTTAGAGTTGGCAAACTTTTTTCTGTGAAGGGCCAGATAGCAAATAATTTAGGCTTTGTGGGCCATACGGTCTCTGTCCCAACTACTTAACTCTGCTGCAGTAGCACAAAAGCACTCTTAGTCAATACGAAAATGAATGTGTATGGCTGTGTTCTAATAAAACTTTCTTTACAAAAGCAGGAGGTAGGCCGGATTTGGCCCATGCACCATAGTTTCTTGCTGACCCTGGATAGATGGATGCTTTCAAATTAGTTCAGAGCCTAGTACGAATGGGCTGGCCTATGCTGGTGGTCACAGTTACTGAGGAGGGTGGCAAGCAAGGCTGCTGCCTAGGGTAGCGCAGGTTGTGCACTGGGCATTACTGGTTATATAAATTGGGAGCTTCAGTTAAATAGACCAGGGTAACTCCTTCTCTACCAAAGGAAATACAAGGGAGGGTTCAGGGTTTAGTAACATCATTTCACTACCTCTGTTGCAATAGACAGACATTGTACATGTGATGCAGTAAGCATGATAAAAAAATAGGATCAAATTGATTTTCTTTATTCGCAACATTCTCCAGCCTACCTTTGTAAGGCATCTGAGAGCGAGTCTTCAAGTACATTTTGCTGCTTCTTTTGGCTCTAACCTTATTGATCTCATAGCCCAAGTTGTTGCAACGGTTCTTTCTGCAACTCAAGCAGAGCCCTTTCTCAAAGGCTTCCTTTGAAGTGCACCGGTAGGCCTTACTTGGATTTTCTTCATTCAACAGAGAGTCAATAAAGAGATGAATGGAGCGCTCATGGGAACACTTCACTAGCTGGTCCACATCTGGGGAAAAAGAGGCACAAAGGAAATTCAACTCCATGAGTGTCCACAGTGAGTGTTTCATCTTGTAGTCCAAACTAGTTTAGGTGTGATGTCAGAATAAAATTACCTAAGGATCTAGTCCTATGACTGCTTGAGTGTAAGTCCTATTTAAGGAGATATTTTTTGTGGCAGTTTCTCCTGTCTTTCCGAGTCAAAATTGCAAATCTTCAGAGAACTTTTGCCTTTTCTGCTGTCTTATATTTGTATGTTTATGAGGATATAATAAGAGACATTCAAGGTAAAAGTTGATTTCCCCCAGTTTGTCACATCTTTCTTTTATATTGAAAACATAAAACATTTCTCCATGCCTCTAAAAATAACATCATAAAAGGCAGAATTGTTAAGTGAAAAGTATTTTATCATATGTATAATTGGAGGTTGTCTCACTATCAATAATTTTTACATCAAATTAATCACGGAAATAATTAGCTACATAATAAAAGTGTATCTCTTACCATAAGATTTCATAACTATTGAAAATAGTAACATTAAGCTGTAATTTCTATAACATGTGCACAAAAGATCTGAGCATATTGACTACAGGTAAGTTCCACTGCTCACAAAGGATGAAAAGATCCCTTAAAACAAATTATAAATTTGACACAAACATGATTATTGCAGTAAACATTAAGATAACATTAAATTACATTTTCTTCCTTAAATTCTTATAAATTCTTCCTTAAACAGTTAGAGAAAGGTGATTTATTTTATTTTTTTAAAGATGTATTTATTTTAGAGAGAGAGAGGACGAGAGAGAATGCATGTGCATGAGTGAGGGGAAGGGCAGAGGGAAAGAATCTTCAAGCAGACTCCCCACTGAGGGTGGAGCCCCGCTCTGGTCTGGATTTAATGACCCACAAGATCATGACCTTAGCCAAAACCAAGAGTCAGAGTCTTAACAGACTGAGCCACCCAGGTGCCCCTGATTTGTTTCTTATTTGTACATCTCTTTAAAAGGCTGGCAAAAGAAATCAGGACTAATTAAACAATAACTCTTATGGTTTTACAACCATATTCAAAGTAGAACATGTGGCCTGATATCATTTTATACTGCTATTATCCAACGCAGTGGAGTTTTCTTATGTAGGTCTCACCTTTCTCTTCTTTTATTTCTGGAAGCTCTGTACTCAGTGTAGTCTACACTATAACACATAAAAGAAAAAAATGTCTGTCTGTCTGACCAAAGGAAGTACTAAGGCAGTAAAGGTGATCACGCTGAATATGATAGCTTTTCCAGAAAGATTTCTTGGCTCAATGTGTATATTAAAACTACATACTTGTTGGGAATGGATAGGAGACTAGATCAATAAGAATTAAGTGTGAAACTTATATTTAATTAACTTCTAAATCATATTTACCTCCAAGGCCTCTCTCTGCAATCACACGGATAGCTTCCCCAATGTTACATCCCGGTTGAAAAGTGCCTCCATTAGGATAAATGTCAACATGTCCTACTGGTTTCTGGATTCCAATACTTCGGCCAGGCGATCCTCTGGTGAATGTGTGTAAGACATCTACAAAATCTGCATCATCAGGAGAAAGGCGACTTGGAGCTTCTGCATATTCAAAATTAGGTCCAGCTGGATCTAGGCCTTAATGCGGGGGGGGGGGGGGGGGGGGGGACAAACAAAGAAAAGTAATAAAGGCCTCACAGATTTTTAAATTCCCATTCATTTTAGCCTCCATTAGTATCACCTTAGCATTCAATTATTCATCATTTGAATGTAACTGGCAGACACATGGGTTCTTATTAGTTCCTTATTCTGTAGTGATTGGATTCTTAAATTACTGAGAGTATCAAAAGTAGGCTTAGCTCCTCTGAAAGAAATTTGAGGCTCCTGAACAGTAAATAAGAATCTTCATTCAGGATAAATAGATCTCAAAAAAATAATTTTGTAAATTATTTTTGAACCTGGTGAGAAGGGCTTCAAACAGTGGCGGGCTCTATCTTTTTCTCTTGGCATGCCAAATCATCCATGGCTGGGGTTGACTGTCTTCCTTTTTTCAAATAGCCTCTGGTGTTGGTCCTTTTTCATTTCTCCCAGCACTGATGGGAGTGGTGACATACATGCATTATACCACCAAAATGCAGAGCAGAGGGAGGAGGGGAATGAGCTTCCCAGAGACTCCATTGGGCAATCTGTGCTTAATTAACTCTGCTCTATTTCTCTTCTGACAGTATATGGTAAGCCTAGGAGAGCAAGGGCCCATATGCTATCCTACTCCAGGGGAAAAAAAAAAAAAAAAAAAAGCCCTCCTATGAGATAATCAAATGGCTGGGCAAACAAAGGAACACCACACACATACGGGTATTTGACAAACTTTCTGATTCTCTTTCAGAATGACTGGCATCTCAACTCTTCTGTGATGACTACTGGCACTGCTTTCTTACCAGTAATTCTATTGACCTTCTTATTGGTCAGACTTCCTGCAATGCCAGCAGCATGGGCTCCGAGGCTGTATCCCAAGAGATGGACATTGTCCAGAGGATAGTGAAATTCCTCCTTTGGAAGAGATAAAGAAAAAGGTTCTTATAGTTCTGTACAAAAGATCAAAGCTAAAAGAAAAAATAAATATAAGTATTGTTCTTGAAATACAGGCAATGCCGAAAATTAACTCTACTTATTTTAATTTTGTGTTTTAGATCAAACGCTCTAGTGTTGAGATTTTTCTCTTTCTATAAAAACATATCTAAGTTAGAAAATTTTCCCATACATCTAAAATTGAAGTGTATGGAAACATGAATTTCCATATATCTGAAAATATATGTATGCATGTACATGTGTAGTTATATACTTATATGTAGATATATGTATATGTGTCATCTATATGTAGATAAACTATATGTAAACATACACACATATATTAAATATATATTTAACTTTAACCCATTATTCCCTACTCTAAATACTCTACATCATTTTATTCCTTCAGGTTGGCCAGAAAATATTACAGGGGGAAATAACCACAAAAACATATGATCCAGGCTCTTTCTTCAACAGATGAGAAGCCTGAGGCCCAGGCAGGGATACGATTTGCCCAGGTTCACTTTCTTGACAAGTAAAAGAGTCAAGAAAAGAATTCTAACTTTTAATGGTCAGTCTAATAAACAGATTATTTTTTACCTCCAAGTATCTGGCTTAAATAATTTGGCCCTGTCAGAGTATTAACTTTCTTTCAGCCAACCCCAAGATGTTTTTCAAAGGTAATTTCAGAGGCTGACATCAGAGAATAACATGGATCAAAGTGGAAGCTAAATCAGAATTCCTGACCCACAGCCACCTCATAGTCTACAGACCTTCCCTGCCATTTTCTTCCTAACTCAAATCTATCCATCCCTTAACCCTCAACAAAAATCTGGACCTTTAATCTACACTAAGGAATGGGTAGTATTAATCTTTTCATGAAAAATACTGGTATTCTAATGGGTCAAAGGCAGGATAACATTTTCATGCACCAGCCTAGTGTAGAGAAGGATTTGGCTGAACATGACATCTTCTGTCTTCCCTGAAATAACAAGCTTTTGTCTGCTCTGCCTAAATAGTTCTTGGTCGTGCCAGATCTAATCACTAGGAGAATATCAAAGGATAGGGCATGGCAAGACTATGCCTTGACTTTACAGTTTTTCATTCTTATCATAATGCTGCTTTCTGGCTTAAAAAAAATGTCTGTATTTATTCTGTAGATTTGAATTGCCCCAGAAAATATTTATATTTAAGTGAAAAGGAATAAAGAACAGCCTTTTGTTCAGCAATAGTGAAGGGATCAGTTTCGGACCCATTAGCCTTCTTCCCACAGTCTTCTTACCGCCATCCAGTTGATGAACTTGGCAACATCTTTTCCCACCAGCTTGGTGTACCCCGCAGACACTGGATAATGCTGCTGGGCCCGTAACAGCCAGTCCACCACAATGACATTGGAGTCCGGTTCCCTCTTGTACAGGGCAGCCACAAGTTTTGGCACCCAACTCTCATACATTCCTGTCACCTGAAGAGGATGATACAAGCTTTCCTAAAATATCCACCTGCAACTTGTTATAGATATGTCAGCTACATTAAATGGCAAGAAAACAAACCTCAAAGGAAGCCCATTGGCTCAGAAAGAAAACTTAAACCATGGAAAAGAATAATCAGAGACTTATGCCTGACTCTCCTGAGGCAAATCTGAGTACGCCAAAGAAGGAACGTGTTGAGCTGAGGAATGGCAGGTTACGTTCACACCACCAATTTTTAAACACTTGTTTTATAAATTCTGTAAAACCAATAATTTATATAAAAGATCAATCTGAATAAGTTAAAATTCTGCAGCAGAATTATAGACTATTTTAAAATAAATTTAATTATTTCCAATTAGGCTAATAAATTTTTCCCAGCCACATTATTTTGGAGGACATGAATGCACTTGTTTTTCTTACAAAGAGTCATTTATATCAAACATTTGATGTGCTAATGAAAAAAGTAGTTTCAAGCATACTAATCCTAATAGAAGGTAAATTCATTCAGCAGTCTATTAATACATAAACAAATGATCAGCTTCAGCTTAGAATTTTTTTATTATTTCTCTCAAATTCTTTTTTTTTAATATTTTATTTATTTATTTGACAGAGATCACAAGTAGGCAGAGAGGCAGGCAGAGAAAGAGGAGGAAGCAGACTCCCCACAGAGCAGAGAGCCCGATGTGGGGCTTGATCCCAGGACCCTGGGATCATGACCTGAGCCGAAGGCAGAGGCTTTAACCCACTGAGCCACCCAGGCGCCCCTATTTCTCTCAAATTCTTAATTATCAGAGTGGAAATTAATGAGGTTTAATAGTCACAATTCCCAAATTATTAGGTTGGCCCTGTTTGGAGATAAGAAGACTTCCAACTATAATTCTTTGTCTCTTATTTTAAAAAGGTTCCCAAATTCAAAGTCAAAAGAACTGTAAGAGTCCTCAGGTTAGTTCTATTTCTGTAAAATTTTAATTTAAGTTTTCAGAAAGAGCATTGGCCACCTTTGTAAAGATGCATACTTTACAATAATGGAAACACACTTAAAAACTGCAGATGGTAAAACTGTGCACCATCTTGCCATGAGCTTAAACATAGCAGTAACCGGATTCCAATCCCCTAATCTACCCACTCCTACCATGACCTGAGAGAAAATCATGTTGTAGCCACAGTAAAGGTTACTTAAATATGTGCTCAAAAAAGAAGATTCTGAAATACCTGTTTAAGGTAGCTTTTCAGGGAGACCTATAAAACTCATACTCTTCTTAGCTTAATTCCAATAACAAAAATAGGAGTCATGAATTCTCAAACCAAGGAACTTCAACTGGAACATTGATCTTATATAGTGGTTTCTTTTAGATTTATTCTTCCATTTTATTTAGTTTATTTTCTAGACTAAAACTATCAAAACGAGATCTCACTTCACTCCTGACACTAATAACGGTTAGTTGTGCTCTGTGGCAGGGAAAAGCAAGTCTGAAACTCAGGAGATTTTGGTTTCAGTCCCAGCTCTTCCAATAATTACTTCTATGAATGTAGGCACTGTCTTAACCTTTTAGGCCACCTATAAAAGGGGTTGGGGTCAGATGATCTTGAAGTTACCTGCCACCTCATAAATGTCTTCTTGTAACCACTCTGACTCTCAATCTACTTGCAGTGATATAATAGCAAGTATGAAGAGAAAGGGAGAAAATCTATAAAGGTAACATTAGTCCATTAGAAACTAATTTAAACTGTTTTTGAACCTGTCTCAACGAGAGGCTGCTTTAAACAGTCTAAGTGCAGGGGCGCCTGGGTGGCTCAGAGGGTTAAAGCCTCTGCCTTCAGCTTGGGTCATGATCCCAGGGTCCTGGGATCGAGCCCCACATCGGGCTCTCTGCTCAGCGGGGAACCTGCTTCTCTTCCTCTCTCTCTGCATGCCTTTCTGCCTACCTGTGATCTCTGTCAAATCAACAAATAAAATCTTGGAAAAAAAAAAGAGTCTAAGTGCAGCCTCAGTCATGGAGGGAACAAGTCAGAACACCCACCTGGCCCAAAACCCCAATGAACTGGTCCTGTCTCCCCTCTTCCTCTCTTAGACATTGAGGGTTTGCCACCTTTTGCAACTGCCTTTCAAGAAGGGATGATGTCAAGTTCTTCAGAATGCAATGTTAACCACTCCTCCTTTCAGCCAGGCGTGAGGACCTCCTACCACAAGGAGAACTCTGTACTTAACACTCTGGTCTATGAAACCTAAGCAGGTGGCAAAGCTCCAGGACAGCTGTGTCTAAACTGCCTTCTGGGTTGTGCGCTATGCATACTACACACTAAGCATTCTTCTGAATTTTCCATGGCAAAGCTGCAGAACTTCTTCATTTCCCTTTGTCCCTATGACCTTGAGTTGCCAAACAGTTTATCTCAGATAAGGCAAAAATCGTATTTGCTCTAAACCCCTACTACAAGTTATTCTGCATTATCAATGTTTCCAAGTTAAGCAATCTGTCAAAGAGTAAGTAACCCAACTTATTCCTACAGTGACTGATACTTTTATTAACTGCCTAAAAACTATTTCAAACCTTTCTTTTTTTAATTCAATGTAAAATACTGCTGTCAGTAACTCTGAACAATAAAGGGGTGGAAAATACAAGAATTCACCTTCTTTAACTCTAAAAAGGTTATTATTTACTAGGTTTTTTTCCTCCGAGTTTCCTTAAATCAGCACAAATTTTAAAAATCTTTGATTCTCAGACACCCAGCTGAACTGAAGCCCTTCTGGTCACTCAGTCCAGGTGGTGGTCCAACTTAACCAGCCAGGTAGGCCACTGAGATAAGCTAAGATCCATTACCCAGTGTGGCTGGATTAATCATCACATAGGAGCAACCAGCTCTTTATGATGACACTCAGTTCCACAGTGGCCTAACCTCTGAGGTCAGGCTCTCAAAATGTTAGGACACACAATGTGAAGAATATGGGGGCGCTTAGTGAGCAGGAGGGCCAGTGATAGAAATTGGCACTTTGTACTGATATTGGATCAGTCATGTCATCTTTGCATGAGAAGAACTATGCTTTTGAAAAATCCCTAAAGCATCAAGTTCTCTTAGGGATAAGATTGAGATGTCTGAGATATTCAATTTATTCTGTCATATAAAATGTTTATTAAGCTTACTATATGTTTTTGAAAACTATTTAAGTTCTGTATACAACCAAAATGTCTCTAAAACTACCAATGTTTACTTTTTCTTATTTAAATCTCTTAAAAATATAAAAACATCTAAGTATTTGAATACATATTTTTATCATCAGATACGTGATTTATTATGTTAATTCTAGTAAAAAGATTTTTAAAAAATAAATATCCATGCAAATTCTGTTAGTCATTGCCTTCATCTCCATAAAAGTTACAGCACTTGTCCTGGATTAATAAGAAAGGAACTTAAGTTACACAGGAAAAGAAATCAGGACTAGAAATCTATCATTCTCTAATTCGTCTCACTATAATTTATTTAGTATCTACTACTTTATTCACAAGCTCTGACATAATGGCAGGACTATTTCTCTTCAACCTCCCATTTTATATAAGTTCTTTTTATATTAAAAAAAATGAAATCTTCTCACTAGGGTTTGAAAATATTAACAACAAACTGAAGTAGCTAAGAACTGCACCATGGAAGGTGACTGGCATATTTAGAAGGCACTATATTAATTGTATTCTTTATTTTTTTTCTTTTTTAAAAGATTTTATTTAAATTTCAGCCAGTTAACACACAGTTTCACATGTAAAATTTAGTGATTCAGCACTTCCATACAACATCTGGTGCTTATCACAACAAGTGCATTCCTTTATCCCCATCACCTATTCATATTATTTAAAAGTAAAAGTAACTGTAACCACAGTTTTTACATTTTCTAGTCATTTGGCATGACACTTCCCTGGCTATCCCTCTTTCATCTCTAGAAAAGTTCTCTAAAGTTTACAACTGGAGAATTTTGGAAGTGGAGTCTAACCTCTTTGTCTTACACATCAGTCATCTGAGGCCCAGAAATGAGAAGTAGCATCAATCACATTACAGAGCTGGAGAATGGCAAAGCCAGAATCAGAATCAATATTTCCTCACACCATTCCAACCCTCTCCTCCCTCTGACAGGTTCTCCCTTTAGAAAAGGACCTTTGGTGATGTGCTGCATGAATCAGGATCATGCCAGTTTCCCACTGGTTTCCTAAAATGATAACCTACATTCTGCTCTGTAGTTGAGCAAAGCCTTATTTTCCCACCTCACAAGAATGGCTGGTTCAAGGGCACCAACTAAGTACCATGGTAAAATGAAGGATGACACTACCTGGGGGAAATACTCATGAATCAATGATTTTAGATTCCACAATTCCCACCCCAAGCCAGAATTTCCTGTACTCAAGTTTAAAGTAAAGCCATTGGAAAACAAAGAGAAGCACAGGATAGGAAGACTCATCCCAGGGCTCCCAACAACGGGAGAAAGCCAGACAGGCAGACAAGCAGACATTCTGCTTCTTCCTAAAGAGACTGTCTTACCGTCCAGCCATGGATCACCACAAAGGTTTTGCTGCTGTGGTTGAAGTGGCAGTTAGCCACAGATTCTGTCACTCCAGGAATGAGGTGGCAAGTATCCTCAGCTGTGTCTTCAGGGGTCCTTAGAGCAAATTTACTTTCAATATCTGTAAAATCTCTTCCTCCTGTAATTCCCAAAAAGGAAAAAAAAAATGGATAGGTGGTTAATTGGAGGGCTGTTTGTTTTATTTGCTGGAATGGTATGTTTTAAGCTTCTAAGCAACTTCCACCAGTGCTATTTTTGTAAATATATGTGGATTGCAAGAGAATGACTAATCCTCACTGGTGATCAAAGTTGACAGAGATCAGAATCCAGGTCTTTTGGTTATAATTCAAAACTCATTCTCCCAAAGAACATTGGCTCATGGCTCTTGCATTGTAAAGTTCCACTTATTTCGTATATTATCTCACCCTCTTTCACTCTCCAGTTACAACAAAGGAATGTTTTCCCAAAATATTAAATAGGCTTGAGGAAAGGTTTCCTTTTCAGTAGCATGATTTTTAAAATGTTAGCATTGAGAAAACTTGGAAGCCTAAGTAAATTTTTGTATAAAACTTTTCCCACCCCCACATCAAGGTACATCAACTAAAATTGTTTCAAAAAATCAT
Organism: Lutra lutra; assembly: GCF_902655055.1. NCBI lineage: Eukaryota > Metazoa > Chordata > Mammalia > Carnivora > Mustelidae > Lutra > Lutra lutra. The sequence continues at coordinate 42,575,315 of NC_062279.1, read as the reverse complement.
TCGGAAATGCCTGTGCTATGTGTGAACTGGTTAATTCTTTTTTTTTTTTTTTTAAGATTTTTATTTATTCATTTGACAGAGAGAGTGAGAGAGCATAAGCAGAGGGAACAGCAGAGGGAGCAAGAGAAGCAGGCTCCCCGCTGAACAGGGAGCCCTAGGACCTGGGGCTCCATCACAGGACCCTGGGATCATGACCTGAGCCAAAGGCAGACAGACACTTAACCCACTGAGCCATCCAGGTGCCCCTGAATAGGTTAATTCTTTCCCCAAATATTTCTTTTACAATATTTCTTGTCTTCGCAGTCTTTCACACAAAGTCAAAGCTTAAAAAACTGTAGCAAAGCAGATTTGGGAAAGAATTCACTTTGACTTTTCATAGTCGATCACAAAGTGAATAAGGAGGGAAATAAAACTTCAGCCAACCATTTGCCTCTCTTGATAATATATTTAAATTTTGATAAATCTTCATTTAATGCTACAGTGAACGCTTGAAGTAAATTGTATTTCCAATTAGTCAAATTCTTACACAAAGTGAGCAAGTCAAAGGTAAGTTGTTAAGGGAAGTTATTTAATTTCTTAACAAGTAAAAAAAAAAATTAAAACTACTATAAGGTAATAATTTGTAGTTTTTAGATTTCTTTATTTCTAATTTCTTAACCTAAACTTACTCTTTTCACAATTCAAATGCTGAAAATTTGTAATTTCAAGTAACATTGCAAAAGCCAGGCCAAAGAAGTGAAAATAAAAATGATATAGTATAGTGAAAGTACAAGGATTCAAGTCAGGCTTATCATGTAATTAGCTGAGTACTGGTCAATATTTCCCTTTTTAATTATTTTCTAAAACTCCTTAAGCAGTATTGTGGCTACTTGCTAAGTAATTCATTATAGGTGACAAGTTGATTACACACACACACACACACACATGCACACACAGACTTCTAGCACGTGACCATTCTAAAATAATTTATTCAAATATTAGCCTGTGGTAAACTATTGATATTTAAGTTTTTTTTTCATTTTCATATAGTAAAAGTACAACTGACCCACCAAACATACACTCTGCCTTCCATCTTATTTGAGTATGTAGGTCTTCCTTTTCCTTTCTAACCAGGAAGTACTCTGGTGGCCTTATTATTTCCCTGATAGTAGAAAAAGAATATTATAAATTTTTAATCTGATTTTGCTCTCAACATCCAAGAAGTGTTTTTATTGTTACAAAGTACTTTAGAAAATTTAAAACTAAATTAGTTTCACCTATCCCATATCTCTCCACATCAAATAAGTCATTCTTCCTCAATAATCACATTCTTTTAAAATATTTTATTTATTTGTGAGAGAGAGCATGAGAGGAGAGAGGTCAGCGGGAGAAGCAGAGTCCCTGCTGAGCAGGGAGCCCAATGTGGGACTCGATCCTGGGACTCCAGGATCATGACCTGAGCTGAAGGCAGTCACTTAACCAACTAAGTTACCCACCCCAATAATCACATTTTAACATGTTTGATCACCAATTTTTTTGAAGTAGAAATCATCCAAATAACCTGGCAGACAGATCTCACCCACCACCTATTTGTTAAACTGATATTTAAGATTATTGCCCTGCCTGACTCCAGAGGATGCCACTCACTTTGGTCTATTTTTCCTTATAATTATGCAATGCAGCAGCCCTGGTGTCGCTGGTGGTTTTGAAAAGACTAAGAATATTCTCTGGCATTATTAAGGCTAGCTTTGTATATTTCCATGAAAAAAAAAACTCTATTAAATTCATAGATTCTCAGTGAGTTGAGCATCCAACTCTTGATTTCGGTTCAGGTCATGATCTCAAGGTGGTGAGATCAAGCCCCAGGATGGCACCATGCTGGGGGTGGAACCCGCTTAAGACTCTTTCTCCCTCTACCCCTCCCCTCTCCGGTCTCACAGGCTCCCTCTCAAAAATAAATGAATGAATAAATAAATAAATAAAAACTCCTGTACAGATTATCTGCATATCCCACTGAGAGGTCCAATTTTCCACAACTAACATTTCCTGTTGGGTACATAATTTTTAAATTAAAAAAAAATAGAAAATTCATGCATTCTCAAACAAATTTGTATCTGGAGATTTTTTTTCACTTCTCAGGGAATTTTTTTTTTCATTTTAAGTTACAGAAAACATAATGAAGCATTTGACAGGAAGACAGCACCACTCCATATGCTACAAGATGTTTTCAATTCTATGTCAGTGCTATATATGAAATCATAAATGTTATAGTGATTACAGTTAGTCTTTCCTTCTCTTTGGATTCTGATAGAAAATATTCCCGATACTGGTCTAAGAGTGTCTCAGCAACCTAGGGATGAATGAACTTCCCAAGCCTCACTTTCTCACACAGCTGATATATATCAGTCAATATGTTTAGCTGTCCCAGTATACACTGGGATTGCTGTTGGCTGGCAGATGAACTGATGCGACTCAACAGTTACTAAGAAAATTATTGTTTTCCATACATGAAAATGGTATTAATGGCTCTGCATTTACCTTTTTTAAGGGGGTAAGAATTTTTTAAATCAGGTTCCCTTAGAAATAAGAGTCACCTTAAATTAGTGGAAGGGTAAGGTGTATTTTTTCGTAAGAGCTTCCATCCTGAATTCAACTCATATCATAATCACCACATCAACCAGTTCCCATCAGATATGTTCTTATTCAGCACTAAGGTAAGATCTAGGGTAAGTTACAAGTTAATGCATTTCTTTTTTTTTTTTTTTAAGATTTTATTTATTTATTTATTTGACAGACAGAGATCACAAGCAGGCAGAGAGGTAGGCAGAGAGAGAGGAGGAAGCAGGCTCCCTGCTGAGCAGAGAGCCCGATGCGGGGCTCGATCCCAGGACCCTGAGATCATGACCTGAGCCGAAGGCAGCGGCTTAACCCACTGAGCCACCCAGGTGCCCCCAAGTTAATGCATTTCTTGACAATGTAATCTTTATTTCTAAATTATTAAATAGTTAAAATCCTAAGTGTATAAACAAAGACAAAAATTTACATAATGTGGATAATCACTCAGAGAGATGAAAGTAGGTTGAGAAATCAAAGAGTTTCAAAGGTAAACTTATAAGGTATACATTATTGTTCCTAGAAAAGAACATTGAGCATCCCAGGAAAGATATTCTAAAGTCAGCTCACAATTATCAGATGAATAGGATTAGTGTGCATATGAAGACATGAGGTACAAGAGCTCAATTATAATGCAATTCTCTTTGAATTTTCTACCCCACCACATACATGCCTAAAGGACTTCATCACTAATTTACCTTCTCTCTGAAACTGATGGTCATACTTACTCAGGCAGCTTCTACAGAATGCCAAAAACCACTGACTGGGTGAGAACAAAAAATAGTTTGATGAGGTGAAAAAAAAAAAAATCAATATCCTATCTGACTGAATTGATTGGTCTTTACATGCTCCTGATTATTTAACAAACAGATTTGCTTTTCATTTTTATAGAAAAAAAATGTTCATAAAATAGAAGCAGTAAACTATATAGCTCAATTTCTCCTCCTGAACAAAGGGAAGAAGGTTATGCTAAAAATACACTACACTACCTGAAAGAAAGTGAAAATTTTCCATTGTAACTCTACCCCTGTGTCTGACACGAACTTTTCAATACTGCTATTAATCAATCACTCCAGTGCTGAGCTCTGCTTCATTTGCAAATGCTATCAGCTATTTTGCTGTCATCACCATCACATTTAACTTAGATGTTAGCCTGGAAATTCACTATGGCAGGTCAAATAGAACTGCAGCTACTGAGTACTGATTCATATGCTCCTTGTCTAGCTCTAAGCTTCCTAATGAGGCCCTGTAGAGATGGAGGTGGCTTCAAGAACAAAGAGCCTGAGGGCAGTGAGCACCTCATATCCTCATATTCTTCTTAGGAAGGAAAAAAAAAAATCCAGAATAAGCAAAGTCAGAGCCCAGAGAGGTACTGTTTACCATTCATTCTCTCACTGATAACTTTTGCTTCTGAAATTGCTAAGTTCCTAGATGAATTCAGCTGGAGGAGAAAATGGGAGATAATTTGCTGTGATGGGAGAAGCATAATATAAAGGGAGGTTAGTGGTGGAGTGAAAGTAGGAGGGAAGGATAGGAGGGATTAATTTCATGTCTACTTAAAAATGATTCCTCCCTTGGGGCACCTGGGTGGCTAAGTCCCTTGTGAATCTGACTTATGATTTCAGCTCAGGTCAAGCTCTCAGGCTCTGGAGATGGAGCCCAGCGTGTGCAGAGCGCTGGGTGTGGAGCCTGCTTAGGATTCATTTTCTCTCTCTCTCTCTCTCTGCCCCTCCCCCCAAGTGCTCAGGCTCTCTCTCTCTCTTAAGAAACAAAAACAAAAATTTCGAAATTATTAAAAAAAAAAAGATTCCTCCCTTGATACATTTACAGCTAGCTAAAGCATGCATTGCTTAAAATCCAATTTAATTCATCAATCACAAAGCGCCCATTTAAATCAAAGTGTATGAATTAGAGGAGACTAAGAGAATTTTGACTGTGGCCTGAACTCCTCATTTTTGAGTTGAGGAATCTAAACTCAGAGAGGTGACACTAACCAGACCAGGAATTTAGGGCTGTGAACTTCTAAGAAGCCAGCAAAAACAGGGGCTCCTAGGTGGCTCCATCAGTTAAGCCTCTGCCTTTGCTGAGGCCATGATCCCAGAGTCCTGGGATCCAGTCCAAATTGGGGCTCCGGGCTCAGCGGGGAGTCAGCTTCTCCCTCACCCTCTGCCCCTTTCAACCTTGTGCTTGTGCTTGTGCGCGCGCTACTTCCCTCTCTCAAAATAGATAATGGCGTGTGTGTGTGTGTGTGTGTGTGTGTGTGTCTGTGTGTGTCTGTGTGTGTGTGTGTGTTTCAAAGCTAGCAAACACAAACTATGGAAAACACATATTTGTGTGGGTTTTTACAGTAAAAGTAGCTTCACACCATGGTGTATTTTCTGAAATAAGAATATGGAATTTGTTCCTACCATCTTCTTGGACAGGGTTAAACACTATGGAGGAGTACATACCACTATGCAAGATATTTAAGACTTTTTAATTCAACCTTCAGATATTGTTTTTTTAATCCAATCAGACTTGATGAAATCTACATTTAAAAAAAAAATAAATCTAACAGAATGTTATTTTTCCAACCCACTGCAGAACTCTGCAAAGTCAGCTGCAAAGTCATGGAGAAACTCGATTTGAACCCTGTTGCCAGTAAACATAACCAAGCGACACTGCTCTAACTGCAATTTCACCACTCAGGGGTAAAAATGTTGCCTTTGGGTTGCTGTTTTATGTTCAGTGAACCAAGTAAGGTTCAAGGTACTAGGGCTGCCTCTATAGTCGGCAGGTCTTGGGCTGCTCCTTTGTCTTCCTGCATCTCTCCTGTAATGCCTTAACCCCGAGGAGTGGCGGCTGCAGGGCGCTGGCTGGATTTCACGCGGCTGCTCCCGGAAGCCCCACGTGCTGTGGACGCTCCGCGAGGCTGAGCGTCAGAGCGGGACTCAGCTCGGAGGAGTTTAAGAGTAGCCAAATGCAAACCTCCTAACACTACTGCAGCCGGCGGCCACAGACTGCTAGTCTCTGAGCCCTGTTTTGAGGAGGGCAGCCCTCCGCTAGGCTTTCCGCGTGCTAAGAAAAGCGGCGCGTGCAAGAATGGAAACTGCAGAGCTTCCCCGGCTCTCAAAAGCCTGCGGGACGCTGCGTCCGCGGGACTCGGCGCAGCGCGTCCCAGTCTCCCACCACCGCGTCCACGCCGAGGGCGAGTGCCCAGTGCTTCTGCGATGCAGACAACGCCTCCTCCCCCGTCCCCACCCTCTCGGGTCGGCTTCTCTGAGAGAAAGGACCACTCTCTACCCACGCTCCCATAGGCGGGGACCGAGCCGCGGTGGCGGCCGCTCCAGGGTCACCTTGACCTGCGTGCCTTTCATTCCAGGGTCCTCGCGAGAGGGTTACTGCCAATCACCGCCATTTAAGCCCTTCCTCCGACCTCTCTCGTCCCGCCCCACGAGCTACCCCCTACTCTTCCTCTCTGAAGTCTACCGACGCGGAGACACCGCCTCCGCCAGACTGGGACAGCGCGGGAACGATTCCAACACGATCAGAGGGAGAATTCCTTCCCTGCCCCTCCAGACCCCAGCCCGCTGACTCTTCTCCGGACTGGCGCTTGGTCTAGGAGAGTCTCCAGTACGCATCTGCAACCCCTTTCGGCTTCCTCTTTTTCCACCTTCGTAACGTGTGGAAGTTGCCAAAGTGGAGTCCGCAAGTGGAGGGGAGTCTACGGGCAAAACTTACTGTCGGCGGCGGCCACCCCTCCGCGGGTGGCGGTCAGACTCTGGAACCACATGCCAAGCGCCACCAGCAACAGTGCTTTGCTCTCCATCTCAGGGGGCGTCTCTCGGTAGGAGCTACAGGGAACTGGCAGAAGCGCGGACAGGGTGATGGACCAGCTGAGCCCGAGGTGGGAGCAGGCTGGAGCTGAGGTCCAGCGTGGGCCAAGTTGCCCTTTAAGGGAGGGCAGGGCAGCTAGAAGTGACAGGTTCCCTCTAAGGAGGAGGAGAACGGATCGAGTCTGACACTGTTTCCACTCCACAGCTGCTTATGTGACTGGAAATATGCAAATAAACCTCATCACCTATTGGCTATAAAATCATAAGTTGGGGGGAGGGCCCTAAATTCACTTCCAAGTATTTGAGCAAACAGTAAGGAGGATAAAACCTTGCCAGTGAGAAGAGGGGAAAAGGGCAGAAGGGAAATTTGCTTTCTCTGTAAGGTTCCTCTTTGCTTTTCCTAAGGACTCTGTCTCTCAAGCTCCCCCCACCTTTGCTTTTCCTAAGGACTCTGTCTCTTAAGGGCCCCTCAAGGGCCCCCTTGTAAACGCTCCTTGTACAAGCACCAAATACAAATTTATATGCAGTTATGTTAAATACTCTCAATCACCAGTTTTCCAAGGTTAAGCTGTTAAACTACGTTTGATCAATACTTAAACTACACTTCTCTTTTCATGGCTTCTGTTCCTAACTTGCAGTGTTTGTTGTTGTTATTTGTTTGCTTTTCCCAAAATTCTTCTGGACAATGTCAATTTAGGGATCCATGGACACACACTGTTCTGCATTTATGCTTGCACATCTGGTATATTAACATTGGCGAAATGGATTAGCCTATGTGGTAGAGAAAAGCCCTCTTGGTCTAACTAGTTTCTAAATTTTCTCTCACGAAAATTGTGCCCAATCCTCAAACTCAAAGGAGTCTAAGAATAACATTTTATCATCAGAGACAGATTATTGAGGTCAAATAATATAAAAATAGATTGTTATGCTAAGTGAAAGGAGCCAGTCTCAAAAAAATACATACCATATGATTCTATTTATATAAAAATCCACAAGTAGTCACATTTTAGAGACAGGAAGTAGACTAGTGGTTGCCTGGAGCTGGGGAATAGGGGTTGGGGAACAATGGAGAAGTTTTGGGGGAATGGTGATTTAAAAGTTTTAAAATTACATTATGGTTTTGGTTGTACAACTGGGTGAAATACTAAAAAACTTTGACTTGTACACTTTAAATGAGTGAAGTTTACAGTATGTAAATTATATCTTAATAAACCTATTAAAAATGCATTGAGATACACAAGTTAAATAAAAATGAAGTCTCATTGGATGTTGTATTTTTTTGCCAAAATGTTCAAAATACTTTCAAATATCTTTCTAAATGTAAATAATTTTCATTGGCCAGCAAAAACAATTATCATTATATTCCACACTCAGATATAAATCTGAGAAACTGACTTATAAATCAGAACCTCCAATTCACTGTCTATATTGAATGATTTCTCTGAATATCTTGAATGCTTCTTTCTATTCATTCTACCCCCATCCACATTTGTGTGTGAGAAGGATGAAAGATCACAGAATTTAAACGGGGCTCCCATGTTAAGTTTTTCTTATAAATGAAATACATCTGATAATACCCCAATGATTCTAAATTTGTTATTCTGTAAAATAGAGTTCTGTTCTTAATTTGATGTATTAAATGGCACAACACAATATATTGTCTTGCATTGCAATTATTCAGCAATTTATTGTGCACATTCATTCTATATGTCAAGACATGTAGAGGAATTCTGAAACCTGCAAAGAATTAAACCCCTCAGAGGAACTTTAGAACAGACTATGCAGGAGATGAATAACTATGATGTGGTAGTCTTCCAAAAGCTATATAGTAAATTCCAATTAAAAAAAATGACACAAAATGAATACAGTTGCATGGCATGTACTCCAGATATAAATGACATATATACAAAAAGGCAAAAATTCCTACTATCTTATACAGCATACTCATGAAGTCTGTTTTCCCACATAAATATTGTTTGCTGAGATAGACAACCTAATCTGCACTTCTGTCTCTTTCAGAGAACTACAAGATTTTACATAATTGCTAAAGGGAGGTCTGAGTCTTATAATGTATGTTTAAAATGATTTCCCAGGTTAACAGATAACAAAATCAAAGAAACCAAGGGTTAGAGTAATTTTTTTTTTTTTTTTAAACACTAAACCGGCTTTGGAATGGCCTGTGTTGTTATGCTGCATGTCCATCAGAGTGGCAGGTATTTCCAGGAAGAATTAACTCCTAGCAACTCAGCCTGGTTTTTAAAAAAAAAAAAAAAAAAAAAAAAAGACAATTTGGCTCCTATAGCTGGGGCAAGCAATGAACAGGTGGGTGTGGTGGCAACCCTCTCTCCTGATTGGCTGTTCTCAGAGATGCCTGCCTTGTACTGCGGAGGTTCAGCGGATCTCCAGTTCTGGACTGCTGTGCGTTAGTGGAGTGCCTTGGTCAAGTGCCTCGTCCAAACTTCAGCGAAGTTATTTGATTACCGATAACATGATGCTTGATTTTTTTTATAATTAGCATTTCCTTTATAACAGGCTTAAAAATCTTCAGATTAGAAGAAGCTAAACTGTTCTATAAATGTTTAACAACCCAGCATTCTTAGAGCAGGACCATTGCTCCTGCGTAAGTTGAAAATGATGTAAATAAAAAGTTAAGTGGGTTTACCAACAGAAAGGACCAGAAACTCCAGAATGGTCGTGAAGTTCTACTTACCTATCATCTATTATTTAGATTGAGAAACTGCTGTTTTCATACACTGAGCACTTTTCATCCCTTTCTGCATTTAATCATTACAAACCAACCAACCAACAAACAAAAACGCCCTGGACTTAGTAATATTCCCATTGTGCAGCTGAGGAAAAATGAAACTCAAGAATAAAGAACAGTAACCACAAATCATAAAGACTTTTCCTTTGGTGATCCGAAGGAGGGGGGATATTTGACGGTTATATTTTAATCTTGCTGTAATTACAAACTGGGAAAAGGCTGAGAAGTGGATGTTTGTTGTGCATGCATAATTTAGGGCATATATTTTTATGGCTCTTTTTTTCTAAATTAGAATATGATGGTATGTCTTAGTGAGCTCTAAAAGAACATCAGTACTGAAATAGATCTGGTCTTTATCACAAAAATTATATTTAATTAGAAAAAACGGCTAATGAAAATAAAATTTACAAATACAAACTCATAAATAAAAAAGGTACTTAAAATATATTGCCATTAAATAAGAAAAAGCAAAATCAAAATGCTAACTAAAAATTGCTGTGAAAGACTTTTCCAGTGCCACTTACCGTGTGCACATATGCACAGGCTGCATCTGTCAGGGATGGTGATATGACAGTGAGGATGAGGATGAGGTGAGATCATAGCTCTGGGATCTGGTACCTGAGGCTAGAGCTGTTCTACTGGACAGTTGATAAGTGGAGATGCTGGTCTTGCAGACTTTTTTTATTCATTACCGAGCAAAGCTATGTTGAAGAAATTCCAAGTAGCAGTTCAAAAGAAGGTTAAACTCAGAGTTTAATTCTCCATTTTTAAAGTTGGGTGTTGTATTTTGAAAAAGACCAAGTATAAATAAATATTATACTTAGCCAATTTATATGGTCTCCTTCCTCTACCAGGTTTGAATAAAGGAGCCAGTGATACTTCCTTTGCTTTGGGGCTGAAGAAACTGTAGAGTATGGAAAGAATTGCTTCTATGATAAAAGTATGGTGTTATATAATCCAGACACATTTTAAGGGTTTTCGTTTTTTTTTGCTTTGGGGATATCCATCCCCTCCTCTTTTTCAATAACAAAAGAAAGCAAACAACAAAAGAAGTAAGAAAGAAAAGGAAAAGAAAAGAAAGAAAAGAAAAGGAAAGAAAAAAAAGAAAAGAAAAGAAAGAGGTCATATTCTAATATTGGCATTAAAATGTTTGACTAAATAAAGTTTAGAAGAGAAATAAAAGATTTCTTTTTTTTTTTTTTTAGGGAGTGAATAACAATTCAAAAAGCCAGTGCATTGCAATGCCATGTCCTGGAACAAGGCCTTATGGTGAAGGAGACATATCAGAACCTACCAGAGAGACAGATACTGTGACTGGCTGAGGGGGGAGAGTGGTGTAGGCCTTTTCTAGAAGACAGCTCATAAAAACCAAAATGAATGCCCCACAAATAACCTACTGGATTTATAATCCATGTTTATTTTTAAGTAGTTTTATTAAAAAAAAAAAAAAGTTAACTGAAATCCATGTAGGAAATAAGAATTTCTTTGAGACCTAGTTCACGACTTGAAGTAAGACCACCAGTGTTTTTTTGAGGACTTTGCTTTCTGAGGTATCTTCAGACAAAACATCAAAGACATGGGGTGAAAATGAGCTAAACTGAACTCAGCAGGGATTTGTTTGAAGCGCCCCCTGCTGACTTCTGGTGACACTGTAACATCTCAAAAAAGCTGTTCTAGGAGGCTTCAAACAGAATTAACTTAAATTGAACAATCATTAAGCTTTTTTAAAAAATTAATTTATTTATTTATTTGACAGAGTGAGAGAAATCACAAGTAGGCAGAGAGGCAGGTAGAGAGAGAGGGAAGCAGGCTCCCTGCTGAGCAGAGAGCCCAATGTGGGACTCAATCCCATGACCCTGAGATCATAACCTGAGCCAAAGGTAGAGGCTTAACCCTCTGAGCCACCCAGGCGCCCCAAGCTCTTTTTATTACCGAATTTTATTACTGAATTTTTCTTGTTTATCTTATTAAATTATATGTAACATGAAGGAAGGTTATCTCTGTGGTACTTCCCATAGCATCAAACTGTGCTGGGAAGTTAAGAGGTTCTTGGCCAATAGTTGCTAGTGTAATTAACAACACTGAGTAAAAGGTGATCCAGTGTTAAATGGGGGAGAAAGCAAGATATTTTTTATTTTTAATTTTCACTGAATTTGAAAGTATGAAACTTGTCATAATCTAGGCCAAATCTATCTGGGTTATGGAAATGGGAAACAACTTTTTCTGACTGGAACCTTCTTCTGGCCTCATATTTGTCTTTTTCCTCTTAACTAACTCTCTAGTTAAAAAAGTAATAAATTCTTGACCAAAATAAAATCACAAAAGACAAAACATTTGAAGCAGCACAAATGTGTGTGCAACCAAACAAATGTCTTCTTCTGACCTCCTACTTTCAATCCTTTGGTCTTTCTCCAAAAGCAACTAGTTCCCTTCCTTGTGTACCTTTGTAGAAAGTCTATGCATTTATAAGCATAAATGTGTTTGTAAATGTTTGCCTATGTATGTTCATATTCATCTACAAATTCACAACTCACTTTCTACAGTAATGTTAGCATACTATAAGAACTGTTATGCAATTTATTTTTCCACTTAATATGTGAATTAGAGATGAGCTTATGAAGAACTCCTTTTTAAAAATTTTAATGGCCATGTGAGTTTCCCTCATATAGTGGTCCCATCATTTATTAAACCAGACATCATTAATAGTTATTTAGAACTTTTGATAATATAAACTAGGCTATAATGAACAAAGACAAATTCGTTAAAATTACTGAGTCAAAAAGTAGAAATATTTGTCATCTTAATAAGTAAAGCCACTTGTCCTCTAATGGAAACTGCACGAATTTACATTCCTACCTACAGTGTAGGAGAGTTGAGTGATTGTGGATATTCTTGCTATTAATGTATATTATTGAGCTATTTAATCTCTACCAACCTGGAGTGTGAAAAATGATTTCTTGTCTTAATTTTTATTTTAAATAATAATAGCTACCTCTCATACAGCAGTTGCTATACGTGTTAGGCATCATTCTAAGAGCTCTACATATATGACTGTGATACAAAAGACCTTTATTAAGATATAAGTCATATATAAAGTATATCCATTTAAGGTATACAATTAAATTGTTTTCAATATGTTCACAGAGTTGTGTGAACATGACCAATTTTAGAACATTTTGATCATGCCCAAAGAAAGTCTGTATCCATTAGCTGTCACTTCTCCACCCTCCTTCCCATCCCCAACCCTAGGCTACTTTCTGTCTCTATAGTTTTGTCTGTTCTAGATATTTTTTTTAAATGAAATCATATAATATGTGATTTTTATGACTGGCTTTTTTCATTTAGTATAATATTTTCAAGGTTCATTCCTCTTGAAACCTGAGTGAGTACTTCATTCCTTTTCGTTGTCAAATAATATTCATTATATGCATATAACATATATTCTTTATCCATTTATCAGTTAATGAATATGGGTTGTTCCCACTTTTTGGCCACCATGAATAATGCTGCTAATAAATATTCATATACAATTTTTTATGTGAATAGTTTTTATTCTCTTGGGTATAGAAGAAGGAGTAGAATTGTTGGGTCATATAGCAAGTAACTCTATTTCTAAGTTTTTGAAGGACTGCCATATTATTAAGTACCTCTTTCTTCATAAAGCTTCCCAGATTTCCTTCCAAGAGTTTGTTATGACCTCCTGATGTTGCAAAATAGTATTCATTTATTGATCATTATACATATAACATACTATTATTTACCGTCTGTTTATTACTTACAATGGTAGCTTCAAAAAGGTGGGGATGAAACCACAGTCATAGCCAAACATAGATTTGGGCACCACTACGAGTAATCAGACATTTATATGAACAAATGATGGAATAGAGGAAGAAAGGAGGGAAAAGTTTAAAAGGTGAAAATCAGTATATAATATAAGGTATTTACATTTATCTTAAAACTTATTTCTAGTCTCCTTGGCAAAATAGTTAAGTAAAAAGCCAGAATTAAAAGGATAAATTGAAACCTTAAAGTCTTAAAGAACCTTACATATGACTAAACATGGCAATGTAGGGCTATGCACAAATGAAATAAGGATAAATGCAAATCAGAACCAAATCAAGAGGATCCAGATCTAAGCTTGCATTATCATAAACATCTGTAATTATATGGTAATACTTTTTAATTTTATTGCAAGATTTGGAAATGTTATAGCAACCAGTATAATTTTATAAGTGATGTTTTTCTCCTTGTATTGTTGTTAAAACCAATCTTGCCATTTTATTGATTTTTTTGTCATCACTAGTAAAGTACTATTTTATCAAAAATGATGTATATGTTGTCCACTACCGATTCTAATACCTTTCATCCAAGATACGTAAATAGTCTAATAATAATACATTATGCCACATGTGAACAATCATCACCATTACAAAGGCTAAGGCATCATACTCAGAATTGAGAATTTGCCTGGACTTGGACAATCACCTTGGAAAATCAGCACACAAATTAATCTTTAGAATTATTTCTAAAAAGTTTATTCTCTGACTTCAAACATCAATTTCTATAAGCCTTCTCACTACACACAGATTTGATTGACCTTATCCAAAATTCTACACAGCAAACCTAAGCCTACTACACATATCCTACCCTAGTTGCACTCTTTGGACTATTTCAAGCTACAGGTCAACCCAGTTGACTTATTACCTAAGAGAAATGAAAGAAGAACATAAATATGCCAGGACCTTGAGCCCACATTATTAAGGGCTTTCTCTAGAGGCCTTGAACCAATTTGTCTACTTGACTGGCTAGGAGAAAATAGGGAGTCTTGTCATCTCAGTCCTGCCTGAATGCCAAAGACTTTCCCATCTTGGACTTTGGCTGTAGCAGCTTCACTGAAAAGTTTCAAGGAAAGCAAATCATTAGATCTTGATAGAGAACACTGAAAATAGGTGTCAAAATCCACAGTGAAAGGAGAGGAGAACCACAAAAGTTGGAGCTCTGGGCCTATTCCTGGTCACTAGAATCCTGGTCCAAGAATCACTTTGACATCAACAGTCTCAGCTGGAATGCTCTTTTCATTCAGGCACCGTTAATCCTTATCTGTAATTCACTGAAGCAGCCTTAAAAAAAGTTTGCTAAAGATAACTGCTAAACCTTTAGGAATTATGCAAGCAGGCTGATGGCATTCGAGCTTGAAACAAGTCATTAAGGGAGTATGGAAATTGGCAAATGGTACAAACTAAGACTGTGTGTGTGTGTGTTTTCCATAAGAGAGTGAGTAGGCTAAATATTTACCAGGACAGCACTTATTCGTACGTTATAAAGTGTACATATAAAGCATAGGTCCTCAACCAGGGTTGATTTGGGCCCACAGGTGACATTTGGCAATGTATGGAAACGTTTTTTTTTCATTGTCATGAAAGGTAAAAGCAGGGAGGTGTTACTGCCATCTAGTGCGTAGAAGCCAGAAATGCTATTAAATATCTTTTTTTTTTCTTTTTTAATTTTTTAATTTATTTTTTAAAATTCCTTTTCAGTGTTCCAGAATTCATTGTTTATGCACCACACCCAGTGCTCCATGCAATACGTCTTTTTTTTTTAAGATTTTATTTATTTACTTGACAGACAGAGATCACAAGTAGGCAGAGAGGCAGGCAGAGAGAGGAGGAAGCAGGCTCCCCACTGAGCAGAAAGCCCAATGTGGGGCTTGATCCCAGGCTCTGGGATCATGAACTGAGCTGAAGGCAGAGGCTTTAACCCACTGAGCCACCCAGGCGCCCCATCAATACGTCTTTTTAATTGCTATTTAAATTCAAGTTACTTAACATAGAGTGCAATGTTGGTTTCAGGAGGGGCATCTGGGTGGCTCAGTTGGTTAAACATCTGTCATAGCCTCAGGTCTTGATGCCAGGGTCTTGGGACTGAACCCCATGTCCTGATCCCCACTCAGCAGAGAGTCAGCTTCTCCCTCTCCTTCTGCCCTTTCCTCCCCCTCCCAACTCATGTGTGTGTGCTCTCTCTCTCAAATAAATAAATTAAAAAATAAATTTTAGTTTCAATCATTCATCACTTAGATACAACATCTAGAGCTCATCACAAGTGCCCTCTTAACTACCCATTACCCATCTAGCCCATCCCTTAACCAACTCCCTCAAACAACCCTCAATTTGTTCTCCATCTTTAAGAGTCTCTCAAGGCGGGGCACCTAGTTGGCTAGGTGGGTTGGGCCTAGCCTTCAGCTCAGGTCATGATCTCAGGGGGCTCAGGTCATGATCTCAGGGTCCTGGGGTCAAGCCCTGCATTGGACTCTGTGGTCAGTGGGGAACAAGCTTCCCCCTCTCTCGTTGCCAGCCTCTCTGTCTACTTGTGATCTCTCTGTCACATAAATAAATAAAATCTTTAAAAAAATAGTCTCTTATGGTTTTTTTTTCCTCTCTCTTTTCCCACTCTTCCCATATGTTCATCTGTTTTGTTTCTTAAATTCCACATATGAGTGAAATCATGTGAAATTTGTCTTTCAATGATGCTATGAACATTGGGGTGCAGATGGCCCTTCTTTTCACTACATCTGTATCTTTTGGGGAAATACCCGGTAGTACAGTTGCAAGGTCATAAGGAAGCTCTATTTTTAATTTATTAAGGAATCTCCACACTGTTTTCCAAAGTGGCTGCACCAACTTGCATTCCCACCAACAGTGTAAGAGGGTTGAAACTTCTTGAAAGAAGTTGCTGAAAAAGAAAAACAAAACTGGAGGCATCACATTGCCTGAATTCAAGCTTTACTACAAAGCTGTGATCACCAAGACAGCATGGTACTGGCATAAAAACAGGCACATAGACCAGTGGAACAGAGGAGAGAGCTCAGATATGGATCCTCAACTCTATGGTCAAATAATCTCTGACAAAGCAGGAAAAAATATACAGTGGAAAAAAGACAGTCCCTTCAATAAATGGTGCTAGGAAAATTGGACAGCTAGTTGTAAAAGAATGAAACTCCACCATTCTCTTACACCATACATAGAGATAAACTCGAAATGGATAAAAGACCTTTCTGAGGGGCAGAAATCCATCAGAATCACAGAGGACAAAATAGGCATTAACCTCTTTGATATCAGCCACAGCAAACTCTTTCAAAATATTTCTCCAAAGGCAAAGGAAACAAAAGCAAAAATGAATTTTTGGGACTTCATCAAGATCAAAAGCTTCTGCACAGCAAAGGAAACAGTCAACAAAACAAAGAGGAAACCCACAGAATGGAAGAAGATATTCGCAATGACAGTACAGATAAAAGGCTGATATCCACGATCTATAAAGAACTCCTCAAACTCAACACACACAAAACAGATAATCATGTCAAAAAATGGGCAGAAGATATGAACAGACACTTCTCCAATGAAGACGTACAAATGGCTAACAGACACATGAAAAAGTATTCATCATCACTAGCTATCAGGGAGATTAAAATCAAAACCATATTGAGATACCACATTACACAGTTAGAATGGACAAAATTAACAAGACAGTAAACAATGTGTGTTGGAGAGGTTGTGGAGAAAGGGGAACCCTCTTACACTGTTGGTGGGAATGCAAGTTGGTATAGCCATTTTGGAAAACAGGGTGGAGATTCCTTAAGAAATTAAGAATAGAGATTCACTATGATCCTGCAATTGCACTACGGGGTATTTACTCCATAGCTACAGATGTAGTGAAAAGAAGAGCCATCTGTACCCCAATGTTCATAGCAGCAATGGCCACAGTCGCCAAACTGTGGAAAGAACCAAGATGCCCTTCAACGGATGAATGGATAAGGAAGATGTGGTCCATATACACTATGGAGTATTATGCCTCCATCAGAAAGGATGAATACGCAACTTTTGTATCAACATGGACGGGACTGGAAGAGATTATGCTGAGTGAAATAAGTCAAGCAAAGAGAGTCAATTATCATATGGTTTCACTTATTTGTGGAGCATAACTAATAACATGGAGGACATGGGGAGATGGAGAGGAGAAGGGAGTTGAGGGAAACTGGAAAGGGAGGTGAACCATGAGAGACTATGGACTCTGAAAATGAACCTATGGGTTTTGAAGGGGCAGGAGGTGGGAGGTTGGGTGAGCCTTGTGGTAGGTATTATGGAGGGCATGTATTGCATGGATCACTGGGTGTGATACATACACAATGAATTCTGGTACACTGAAAAGAAGTTAAAAAAATAAAAATAAAAAAAAAAAGAAAAAAGAAGTTGCTGTAGTCAATGTTGAAGAGGTTACTGCCTATGTTCTCCTCTTGGATTCTGATGGATTCCTGCCTCACATTGAGGTCTTTTATTCATTTCGAGATTATCTTTGTGTATGGTGTAAGAGAATGGCTGAGTTTCATTCTTCTACACCTAGCTGTCCAGTTTTCCCAGCAACATTTATTTTTATTTTTATTTTTTATTTCTTTTCAGCGTTAACAGTACTCATTGTTTTTGCACCACACCCAGTACTCCATGCAGTCCGTGCCCTCTCCAATACCCACCACCTGGTTCCCCCAACCTCCCAACCCCCGCCCCTTCCAAACCCTCAAATTGTTTTTCAGAGTCCATAGTCTCTCGTGGTTCACCTCCCCTCCCAATTTCCCTCAACTCCCTTCTCCTCTCCTTCTCCCCTTGTCCTCCATGCTATTTGTTATGCTCCACAAATAAGTGAAACCATATGATAATTGACTCTCTCTGCTTGACTTATTTTACTCAGCATAATCTCTTCCAGTCCCATCCATGTTGATACAAAAGTTGGATATTCATCCTTTCTTATGGAGGCATAATACTTTGGAGACATATCTTGAAAGAATTGCTGTGGCTGATATTGAAGAGGTTACTGCCTATGTTCTCCTCTAGGATTCTGATGGATTCCTGTCTCACGTTGAGGCCTTTTATCCATTTTGAGTTTATCTTTGTGTACAGTATAAGAGAGTGGTCGAGTTTCACTCTTCTACATATAGCTGTCCAGTTTTCCCAGCACCATTTATTGAAGAGACTGTCTTTTATCCACTGTATATTTTTTCCTGTTTTGTCGAAGATTATTTGCCCATAGAGTTGAGGGTCCATATCTGGGCTCTCTACTCTGTTCCACTGGTCTATGCGTCTGTTTTTATGCCAGTACCATGTTGTCTTGGTGATCACAGCTTTATAGTAAAGCTTGAAATCAGGCAACGTGATGCCCCCAGTTTTGTTTTTCTTTTTCATCATTTCCTTCGCAATTCAGGGTCTCTTCTAGTTCCATACAAATTTTAGGATTGTTTGTTCCGGCTCCTTGAAAAATGCCAGTGGAATTTTGATTGGGATGGCACTGAAAGTATAGATTGCTCTAGGCAGTATACACATTTTAACAACGTTTATTCTTCCGATAAATGAGCATGAAATGATCTTCCATCTTTTTGTGTCTTCTTCAATTTCTTCCTCAATTACAGAAACTTTGCCCCTTTGGTTAAGTTTATTTCCAGATATTTTATGGTTCCTGGTGCTATACTAAATAGAATCAATACTCTAATTTCCGTTTCTGTATTTTCATTGTTAGTGTATAAGAACGCAACTGATTTCTATGCATTGATTTTGTATCCTGCCACATTACTGAATTGCTGTATGAGTTCTAGTATTTTGGGGTGGAGTCTTTTTGTTTTTTTCATATAAAGTATCATGTCATCTGCTAAGACATAGAGAGTTAGTCTTCTTCATTGCCAATGTGAATGCCTTTTATTTCTCTTTGTTGTCTGATTGCTGTTGCTAGGACTTCTAGTACTATGTTGAACAAGAATGGTGAGAGTGGGCATCATTGTCATGTTCCTGATATCAAAGGGAAGACTGTCAGCTCTTCCCCATTGAGGAAGGTATTCGCTGTGGGTTTTTCATAGACAGATTTGATGAAGTTGAGGAATGTTCCCTCTATCTCTATATTCTAAAGAGTTTTAATCAGGAAGGGATGCCGTATTTTGTGAAATGCTTTTTCTGCTTCAATTGAGAAGACCATATAGTTCTTTTCTCTTCTCTTATTGATTTGTTCTATCACATTGATTGATTTGAGAATGTTGAACCACCCTTGTATCCCATGGCTAAATCCCACCTTGTCATGATGGATAATCTTTTTAATGTACTGTTGGATCTTATTTGCTAGGATCTTGTTGAGAATCTTGGCATCCACATTCATCAAGGATATTGGTCTGAAATTCTCCTTTTTGTTGAAGTCTTTGCCTGGTTTGGAGATCAGCGTAATGCTGGCTTCATAAAAAAGAGTCTAAAAGTTTCCCTACTGCTTCTATTTTTTGAAACAGCTTCATGAGAATAGGCATTATTTCTTCTTTGAATGTTTGGTAGAATTCCCTCAGGGTCCGTCAGGTCTTGGGCTCTTGTTTTTGCAAGGTTTTTGGTCACTGCTTCTTTTTTTGATTTCATTACTAGTGATTGGTGTATTCAGGTTGTCAATTTATTCTTGATTAAGCTTTGGCATTATAGGTTTCCAGGAATGCATCCATTTAGTCTAGGTTGTTTAACTTATTGGCATATAGTTGTTGATAATTTCTGATGACTATTTCTATATCCTAGGTGTTAGTCGTGACGTCTCCCTTCTCATTCATAATTTTATTGATTGGGGTCCTCTCTCTTTTCTTTTGGATTATTTTTGCCAATGGTTTATCGATCATATTGATTCTTTTAAAAAACCAGATTCTAGTTTCATTGATGTGTTCACTGTATCCTTAGTTTCTATCTCATTGATCTCTGCTCAAATTTTGATTATTTCCCTTCTTATGTGTGGAGTTGGTTTGATTTGTTTTTGATTCTCCAGTTCTTTAAGGTATAGAGACAGCTGGTATATTCTGGATTTTTCAATTTTTTTTGAGGGAGGCTTGGATGGCTATGTATTTCCCCCTTAGGACCGCCTTTGCTGTATCCCATAGGTTTTGGACCGAAGTGTCTTCATTCTCATTGGTTTCCATGAATTGTTTAAGTTCTTCTTTGATTTCCTGGTTGATGCAAGCATTCTTAACCAAGATGGCCTTTAGCTTCAAAGTGTTTGAATCCCTTCCAAACTTTTGCTTGTGGTTGAGTTCCAGTTTCAAAGCATTGTGGTCTGAGAATATGCACAGAATAATCTCAATCTTTTGGTATTGGTTGAGCCCCGATTTGTGACCCAGTATGTGGTCTATTCTGGAGAAGGTTCCATGTACACTTGAGAAGAATGAGTATTCTGTTGTTTTAGGGTAGAATATTCTGTATATATCTATGAGGTCCCTCTGGTCCACTGTCATTCAGTGATCTCATTTCTTTATTGTTTTTTCCACTCAGATGCTCTGTTTATTACCGAGAGTGGTGTGTTAAGATCACCTACTATTAATGTATTCATATCAATATGACTCTTTATTTTGATTAACAGTTACCTTATGTAGTTGGCTGCTCCCATATTGGGGACATAAATATTTACAGTTGTTAGATCTTATTGGTGGATAGACCCTTTAAGAATGATGTAGTGTCCCTCTTTATCTCTGACTACAGTCTTTAGTCTAAAATCTAATTTATCTGATATGAGAATTGGTACCCCAGCTTTCTTCTGAGGCCCACTGCCATGAAAGATGCTTCTCAATCCCTTCACTTTCAGTCTGGATGTATCCTTAGGTTCAAAATGGGTCTCTTGTAGACAACATATGTATGGGTCCTGTCTTTTTATCCAATCTGCAACCTTGTGCTGTTTTATGGCTGCATTTAGGCCATTCATTTTGAGAGTGATTATTGAGAGATACATTTTTATTGACATGTTGCTTGTGAAGTCCTTGTTTCTGTAGATTTTCTTTATAAATTTCTGTTCTATGACACTCTTCAGTTCTTTCTTCTTTTATAGAACCCCCTTAATATTTCTTATAATGCCGGCTTGGTGGTCACATACTCTTTTAAACCTTGCCAGTCTTGGAAGCTCTTTATCTCTCCATCCATTTTGAATGTCATCTTTGCTGTATGTATAAAGTATTCTTGGCTGCATGTTCTTCTCATTTAGTGCCCTGAATACATCTTGCCAACCCTTTCTGGATTGCCAGATTTCTGTGGACAGGTCTGATTTTATTCTGATGGGCCTTCTTCTGTATGTAAGAAATCTCTTTCCCCTAGCTGCTTTAAGAGCTGCTGTCTAAAATTATGATTCATCAGTTCCACAATGAGGTGTCTCGAGGTCTTTCTAGATTCTATGATCTTGGGGGGAGGCGTTTCTGCCTCTAGGACAGGAACGCTGGCTCCATTCCCCAGATTGGGGAAATTTTCATAGAGAATTTTTCAACTTTATCTTCTAGTCTTCTTTCTTTCTCCTCTCCCTCAGGGATTCCAATAATTCTGATGTTGGAATGTTTCATGGCATCATTTATTTCCCTAATTATGTTTTCATGGCTTGTAAGCTGTTTGTTCCAGGCCTCCTCCTGATCCTTTTTCTCTAACAGTTTGTCCTCTAGATCACTAATTCTATCTTCTGCCTCAGTTACCTTGGGTGTTAGAGAATTTAGATTAGATTGAAATTCATTGAGAGCATTTTTAACTTCTTCCCTGGTAGCCTTCACTTCTGCCCTAATCGATTCCATGTTGTCATTAATGGTTTTCTCCAACCTAGCCATTCCCTGGATAATTGTTAGCCTGAATTCCCTTTCTGACATGCTGTTTATGTTCATATCCAATAGTTCTGATGGAGAGGGCACAGTCTCTGAACTTTTCCTCTGTTGGGCATTCCTCCTCCTAGTCATTTTGGTGAGATTTGGCTGAGGGGATGTGTAACTGAATGTATCAACTGTGATCCAGGAGAGGTGTACCCTGGAACGCTTCTGAGCAATAGGGAGTCCCCACCAAAAAGAAAGGAATAAATTAAAAAAGTGAGAGACAGGAAAAAAAAGAGAGAGAAGACCCAACCAGAATGGGCCCCAAAAGTAAGATTTATAAGGTATACAAAAAGACTGATAAAAGTAAGCGAGAAGAAAAAGCAAACCCAGCCAAAATGAACCCCAAGTATAAGATTTATTACACTACCAGAACAAAAACAAATATACAGAAATGCTGAAAGAAGAAAAAAAAATGTGAGGGTGGTTATAAATCCTCAGTGTGGGCAAGGAAGGTTATTTTGATTCTTGCTGGGTGTATATTGATATCTTTGTGAAAGGACTCAACTTTCCAGAGATAAAGGAGGATTAAAACTGGTTTATATATATGTGTAGTATTGATTACAGAAAGAGGATTACCTTGAAGCTTTTCTCTATGTGAATATTAAATATTAAATATTAAAAAAATTAGAAAAGCAAAAGAAAAACACACGTATATGTATCAAAATTTCAAGTTAAAAGGTTATTACGGAATTTGTTGTATTGAACCTCTCATTGTAAATAGGTTTATAATAAAAAAAAAGAATGAAAATAGTGGGAACAAATTAAAAATAAAAGTTGTATCTATGAAATATACAGGTTTTAGGGCAATACTGAGAGCTTAATATCTTTTTTTCCCCCTGATATTGGGGTTTTACAGTTTTATGGGGACCATTTGGCTGGCTTTCTGAGGGAGGGGCCTGCTGTGTTGTTTTTCAGGCAGTCTTGCTTGGGTTGAGTTCTGTTGCCCCCATTAAGGGTCTGGGCTCTGAGGAAACTGTTTTTTCAGGCTTTTGTTCTCTGGACGTTTGTTTGTTTGTTTTTTCCCTTGGCAGCTTTTGGCAGTTCTTTGGAGGTTTAGAGGAAAGCAAACTGTGTCCAGACCTCCATCTGAGAGAGAAGCCTCAGTCTGTTCCCTTCTGGGTGGTCCAGGACAAACAGACTCCCCCTCTGCCACCTCCCACCAGCAGAGCACGACCCCAGCCACTGTCTCAGGGGTTGCAGGAGCTCCCACTTGTCTCTGCACTTCAGTCCAGGGAGCCCACTTCCAGTGGCTGCCTTTGCCAGGCTGCTATCTGGGTAGGTCCAGATCACTGGAGAGATCCCAACCAGAGACAGCACGCTGAGATTTTCATGTGGGCCTGGGCTGGGAGTGTTCAGACGCTCGTGCAGGCGGGGAGCATGGCTCAGGCTCCAGTTGTGCAATGCACGTGCAGAGTGCAAAAGGCACGTGGAGAGTGCAAAAGGCTCTTGGGAGCCCTGTCTGTATCCACGCAGACTCTCTCACATGCCCCAGTGGCTCAGGGACCATGGCCTGGTGGCTTCGCCACACTCTCTATGGTATGGGTGGTCGCTGGTGGTGGTCGTCCTGGGTCCATGGGCTTAAGCGTGTGCCAGTGGCCTATCCCACCAGTTGGCCCTTAAGATCTTTTGCTCTTTTTGAGTGCTTTTAACCAGACTCCAAGTTAATGCTCATCCCCAACCAAAGGGCATTCTTGTATTGGGGTATTACTTTCCAGTGGGTCACTTCTGGTGGCTCCCTCTTCTTCTCTTTATCCTCTCATATCAGTCCAATCATTCAAACTCTACTGCTTTTCCTCACCACTGGTGTCTGCTGCCCCTGTAGAGATCCAGAAGTGTATAATCATACATATAAGGCTGATTTCATGGTTTTTCAGAGTGTTCTGGTAGATAATCATCTCACTTTAGGGGACCCGTTGAAACAGTGTCTCCTACTTCCCCACCATCTTGCCCCCTCCTCATCAGGGATCTTGATCTGGTTTTGGAATCAAGGTAATGCTCACCTTACAGAGGAGTTTGGAAATTTTCCATCTATTTTTTTTTTTTTTAACAGTTTGAAAAAATAGGTATTAACTCTTCTTTAAATGTCTGGTAGAATTCCCCAGGGAAGCCATCTGGCTCTTAACTTTTGTTTGTTGGGAGGTTTTTTTTTATTATTACTGATTCAATTTCTTTACTGGTTATGGGTCTGTTCAAATTTTCTATTTCTTTCCTGTTTCTGTTTTGTATGTTTCTAGAAATTTGTCCATTGCTTCCAGATTGTCCAGTTTGTTGTCATCTTATTCTTCATAATATTCTCTTATAATTGTTTGTGTATTATTATGGTACTGTTTGTGATCTCTCCTGTTTTATTCATGATTTTATTTATTTGGGTCCTTTCTCTTTTGTTTTTCATAACTCCAGCAAGGCGTTTTTCAATTATATGAATTCTTTCAAAAAACAAACTTAGATTTATTGATCTATTCTACCCTTTTGTTAAAATTTTTATTTATTTTTAAATTTCTTTTCAGTGTTCCAGAATTCATTGTTTATGCACCACACCCAGTGCTCCATGCAATATGTACCCTCCATAACACCAACCACCAGGCTCACCCAATGCCCCACCCCCTCCCCTCCAAAATCCTCAGTTTGTTTCTTAGAGTACACAGTCTCTCATGGTTCATCTCCCCCCCAATCTCTCTCAACTCCCTTCTCCTCTTCATCTCACCATGTCCTCTGTGTTATTCCTTATGCTCCACAAATAAGTGAAACCATGTGATAATTGACTCTCTCTGCTTGACTTATTTCACTCAGCATAATCTCTTTCAGTCCCATCCATGTTGGGACTGTTGCATGCTGCAAAAGTTGGGTATTCATCCTTTCTGAAGGAGGTATAATACTCCATAGTGTATATGGACCATATCTTCTTTATCCATTCATCCTTTGAAGGGTATCTCGGTTCTTCCCACAGTTTGGCGACTGTGGCCATTGTTGCTATGAACATTTTTGTTTGTTTGTTTCTATATCATTTATTTCTGCTCTATATTATTTCCTTCTTATGCTGGATATAGGCTTCATTTGCTCTTCCTTTTCTAGCTTTTTTAGGTGTAAGGTTAAGTTGCATATTTGAGACTGTTTTGCTTCTTGAAATAGGTCTGTATTATAATATACGTCCTTCTTAGAACTACTTTTGCTGTATCCCAGAGGTTTGGGACTGTTGTATTGTCATTTTCATTTGCTTAATGCACTTTTTAAAAATTTCCTCTTTAATTTCCTGATTAACCCATTCATTCTTCTGTAGAATGTTCTTTAACTTACAAGGATTTGAGATCTTTCCAAATTTTTTCTTGTTTAGAAATTTTTTCTTAATTAGAAAAAAATAATTTTTTTATTTTCTACTCTATCTTTAATATTATATTTTTTTTCTTTGTTTCTTTAATCTTTCTCTCTCTCACACATACTTTTTTTATCAGACTCATAATCTTTTTTTATTTGTTGGTTCATTTGTTTCCTTCTCCTATTTTTGGGATCAGCTTACTCTGTTTTTTGTTTGTTTGTTTGTTTTTGTTTTTTACTTTTCTTCTTTCCCTACTTTTTTTCACCTTCTCTCTTATTGTTTAGAGCTTATAGTTTATTGCTTGTCTGTTTCCATCCTTGTTCCATTTCCTCTTCTCTTATCTTGAATCATGCTTTCATTTTCAATTTTGTTTTTCACTTTATTTTGTCTTCTTTTCTCTTCTTTTTCCCTTTACAGCCTTATCTTGACAAACAAATCAAAGGACACCTACTTAAAGGTCCAAGTACTCCTCAATACAACCAAGGAGGAACACTGTAGAAGGACCAGAGGGAAAGAGGAGCCAAAACACAAGAAAGGAGTGCACCAGAAACAATTACTTTGTTGTTGTTCCTACTATTGTTGTTTTTGGTGTTTTTCTTTCTTGTATTTTTTCTTTCCTCCTTTCTTTTCTGAACATAATGACTAGACAGAAAAAATCACCCCAAAAGAAAGAACAAGAGGTAATACTCACTACCAGATATTTAATCAACAAAGGTATAAGTAAAATGTCTGAACGAGATTTTTAAAAAACAATTATAAAAATACTAGTGTTGAAGCATAGAAGACACTAGAGAATCACTTACTATAGAAATAAAAGAACTAAAATCTAATCAGGCTGAAATTAAAAATGCTATTACTGTTAGGGTCCTTAATCAAAGGAGCAAGACTGATATAAAGGTCAAGAAAAGCTTTATTTCACACCAAGCATCGAGAAACAAACTGACCAGTCAGGGCCATCTCTTGCAAAGAGGTGACCCCTCCCAGCCTCACAGACTAACTTTTATAGAGGTAGTTTAGCCAGGCTATACACAGGTGACCAATGAGATTGCAATACACAGAGAAAACGGCACAGTCATGCTAGGTCTGCCACACAGAGAAAAAAGTGCTAGGTAACACATGGGTGGCCAATTGAATTTCCATTAACCTTAGTAGATATATGTGCACCCCACTGATTGAGTGTCTTCACCTGGCCTGACCTCCCCTTGTATCTAGGCTTTGCAAGTAAGTTCCTCTGGGAGGGGTGGGGTCAATCTAAGTTCACTGCATAAAAACAAAATGACTCCCTCTGGCTAACCAGGCCATTACATTATTGAGATACAGTCACAAATGGAGGCTTTAACAGCAAAGTTAAATGAAACAGAAGAGGGGATCAGTGTGATATAGAAGACAAAATGATAGTGAATAAGGAAACTGAAAATAAAAGGGAAAGACAAGTACTGGATCACAAAGGGGGACTTTGAGAAATCAGTGACTACATAAAGCAAATTAATATTCAGATAGTAGGAGCCCCAGAAAATGAAGGGGGACAGATTATTTATGTGAAAAAATTATAGCTGAGAATTTCCCTAATCTGGGGAAGAAAGTTATTCAAGTTCAGGAGGAATCTCCCTCAAAAATCAATAAAAATAGGTCAGTGTTTTAACATATAATAGTGAAACTTCCATATTTCAAAGATAAAGAAAAAATCCTGAAAGCAATTCAGGACAAGAAGTCTTTAACCTACAGGTGTAGAAACATTGGACTGGCAGGAGCCTGTCCACAGAGACATGGCAAGCCACAAAGGACTGCCATGATATATTCAACATGCTAAATGGGAAAATAAATGCAACCAAGAATACTTTATCCAGCAAGGTTGTCATCCAGAATAGAAAGAGAGAGAGAGTTTCTAGGAGAAACAAAAACAAATTTGTGAACACTAAACCAGCCCTGCAAGAAATTTTGAAGAAAATCCTTTGAGTGAAGAGAGAGCCCTAAAGTAACAAGGACCAGAAAGGAATAGAGACAATCAAAGGGATAATGATTTTGAAGGTAATACAATGACACAAACTTCATATCTTTCAATGATTACTCTGAATACAAATAGACTAAATGTTCCAATCAAAGACATAGAGTATTAGAATGGGGGGAAGAAAAGATCTATGAATATACTGTGCAGAGGAGACCTGTTTCAACACAAAGACACCATCAGATTAAAAGTGAGGGGTTGGAGAATAATTTATCATGCCAGTGGACATCAAAGGAAAGATAAGGTGGCCGTCCTTATATCAGAAAAACTAGATTTTAAACCAAAGACTGTAATAGGAGATGAAGTACACTATATCATAATAAAAGGGTCTATCCAACAAGAGAAGAGGTAAAATGTAAATATTTATGCCTCCAACATGGGAGCAGCCAACTATACAAGCCAATTAATGACAAAATTAAATACATGTATTGATAATACAGTAATAGTAGGGGACGTTAACACTCCACTTACAACAATAGACAGATCATGTAAGCAGAAGATCAACAAAAAAGCAAGGTCTTTGAATGACACACTGGAATAGATGGACTTAACCGATATATTAACAGCATTTCATCCTAAAGCAGCAGAATGCACAGTCTTCTCAAGGACACATGGAACATTCTCCAGAATAGATCACATATGAGGTCACAATACAGGTCACATACAGAAAGACTGAGATTAAGGTGTGCATATTTTCAGACCACAAGGCTTTAAAATTTGAAGTCAAACAAAAAAATTTTGGAAGAACCATAAATACACAGAGGTTAAAGAACATACTACTAAGGAATTAATAAGTCAGTAAGGAAATTAAAGAAGAATTTAAAAAAATACATCAACCCAATGAAAATGAACACAATGGTCAGATCTTTTGAGATGCAGCAAAGGCAGTCTTAAGAGGGAAGTATATGGTAATAAGGAATTTCTCAAAACACAGCAAAAGTCTCAAATACACAACCTTACCTTATACCTAAGGAAACTGAAAAAGGAAAGCAAATATACATAAATCCAGTGGGAGAAAATAAATAATAAATATTAGCAGAAATCAATGATATAGAAATAAAACCAGTAAAACAGAACAATGAGAATAGAAACTCGATCTTTGAAAGAATTAATAAAATTAATAAACTCCTAGCCAGATGTATTCAAAAGAAAAGAGAAAGGGCCCAAATTAATAAAACCATGAATAAAAGAGGAGAGATCATGACCAACACCAAGGAAATACAATTTTAAGAACAAAATGTGATCATCTACATGCCGACAAATTAGGCAATCTGGAAGAAATGGATGCATTCCTAGAAACATACAAACTGCTATAACTGAAACAGGAAGTAATATAAAACTGGAATAGACAGACCAACCAGCAAGAATATTGAAGCAGTCATGAAAAATTTCCCAACAAACAAGAGTCCATGGCCAGATGGCTTCCCAGGAGAATTCTACCAAACATTTAAAGAAGAAATAACACTTATTCTACTGAAGCTGTTTCAAAAAATAGAAATGGAAGGAAAACTTCCAAATTCATGCTATGTGGCCAGTATTATCTTGATCCCAGACATAGACCCCACCAAAGGAAAATTACTGACCAATTTCCCTGATGAACATGGATGTCAAAGTACTCACCAAGATATTGGTCGATGGGATCCAACAGGATATTAAAAGGATTATTCATCATGACCAAGTGGGATTTAACTGAGGGCTGCAAGCATGGCTCAATATGTTAAAATCAATGTGATACATCATATTAATAAAAGAAAGGACAAGAACTATGTGATCATCCCAACTGATGCAGGAAAAAAAAATGACAAAATACAGCATCCTTTTTAAAAGATGTTATTTATTTGACAGAGAGAGAGAGAGAGATCACAGGTAGGCAGAGAGGCAGGCATAGAGAGAGGGGGAAGCAGCCTCTTCACCGAGCAGTGAGCCCAATGTGGGTCTTGATCCCAGGACCCTGAGATCATGACCTGAGCCAAAGGTGGAGGCTTAGCCCACTGAGCCACCCAGGTGCCCCAGCATCCTTCCTTGATTAAAGCTCTTCAAAATGTAGGGATTGAGGGAACATATCTCAATATCATAAAAGGCCCACAGCAAATAACATTCACAATGGGGAAAAAAAGATCTTTCTCCCTAAGATTAGGAACACAACAGGAATGCCCATGCTCATCACTGTTGTTCAGCTTAGTACTAGAAGTCCTAGCCTCAAGAATCAGACAAGAAAAAGAAATAAAAGGCACTCAAATTGGCAAAGTAGTCAAACTCTCACCCTTTGCAGATGACTTGATATTTTATGTGGAAAAAACAAAATACACCACCCCAAAATTGCTAGAACTCATACAGCAATTCAGCAATGTGGCAGGATACTAAATCAATGCAGAGAAATCAGTTGCATTTCTATACACAAACAATGTGACTAAAGAAGGAGAAATTAAGGAATCAGTCCCAATTACAATTGCACCTAAAACTGTAAGATTTCTTGAAGCTTTCTCTCATGATCCAGAAGAGTTTGTTTTTCTGTCTTTTTTCAGCCTTCCATCATATTGTCTTCTATGTCATTGACTCTCTCTTTTGCCTCATGTCCCCTAGCTGTCAGAGCATCTATAATTTTGGTCTGATTAGATTTTAGATGTTTTATTTTTGCACTAAGAGAGTCTCTGCTGTCTTTTATTCTCTTTAAATCCCAGCTAGTATCCTTATAATAGGATTCTGAATTCTAGGTCTGACATCTTACTTATATCCATATCGATTAAATTTTTGGCAGAGAATTACCTTTGATTCCTTCCTTTGTTGTGAATTTCTCCTTCTTGTCCTTTTGTCCAGAGAAGAATAGGTGATTGAGAGAATAAAAGCAAAATTATCAACCATGGCCCGAGCAAAATATAGGCTAGACAAATCAGAAGATATCAAAAACTAAAAAAAAAGGGGAAAAATGGAGAATATAATATAATAGGTGGACAAAACAAGATGATACACTTGTTCCTGGGTGCAACTTGGCTTGTTTTTTAGAAGGCACTAGATTCCAATGTTTTAAAGAAAAACTTATGTATACATATGAAAATAAAATTGAATACAGTGAGAGGAAGTAAAAATGAAGAATATATTTTAAAATGTAAAAATGAAAATTAAAAGAGACATTAAAAAGTTGATAAAATAGGAAGCTATTTGAGAAGAAAAGGAAAGGAAAAAGAAAATTTTAAATGGAAAGACCAAAGAATCATTAGAGATACTTTGAATTGTATATATTTTCCCCTAGCACTGGTTTTTCCTTTCTGTGTGATCTCTAAACTTGATGTTCCTGCTGATGTTCCTGCTGGTCTTCTGAGGAAGGGGCCTGTTGTGTTGATTCTCAGGTGCCTTTGCTTGGACAGAATTGCACTGCCCTTGCTGGTGGGGGTTACACTAAGCCTGGCTTAGTGTAAACTGCTCTGGATTCCTCTATGTGGCTTTTGTTGCCTGATGGCTATCTGTGCCACTATAGAGGATGAAAATAAAAATGCAGCACCCTATCTCCAGTCCCAGAACTGAAAGTTCTTGGCCTGCACTCTCCAGTGTGCTCTCAGGGATTAACAGTCAATCACTTTTGTATCCCTGATTTCCAGCTTTCCTCTGTGTTCACCCAGACTGTGACCAAGTGATTTTTGTTTTGTTTTGTTTTGTTTTGTTTTAATCTCCTACATGCAGCCCCATTTTGAGTCTCTAAGCCCTACACATTCCTGCCTCATACATCCATGACTCTCATCCTGTGAGTAGAAGGGTATCTATAGGGTACCTGCTCAGGGAGCTGTCACCCAATGATGCATTCATCCACAACACTCCTCCCTGGGGAAGGGGAAAGGTCTTGTAATTCTGCCACTTGCTGAGCCCCTGCTCGGACATTGATCACCTAATCATGTTCCAGTTCACGTTTTATGTCAACCCAAAGTTGAAAGCCCACTCCTGGGCTCACTGATTGCAGCCAGCTTCCCTGCTCCAATGCTTGGGAGTTCTGCCCATTAGGCACCCCTATTCTTTATGTGACCCTGGGGATCCTGATACCATACTCTCCCACCTAAAATTCTGCCCTGCTTTTCCACCAGAGCCATTTTCAGACAGGGACATCCCTCAACAGAGCAGACTCCTAAAAGTTTGGATTTTGTGCTCCATTGTTATTATTAACTTCCAGCAGGCCGCTTATGAAGTCTCCCTTCCACAGCTGTTTATCTTCTGATAAAACCACCTCATATTCACTTCTCCACACTTCCTACTTTGCAAAAAGTTGTCACTTTTCTATTTGTAGAGTTGCAGTAATTACTTTTCTTAGATCTCAGATTGAATTCACAGGTGTTCACAATGATTTGATAGCTATTTAACTGAATTCATGGAACCAGATAAAACCAGGGCCCCCTACTCCTCTGCCATTTTTCCTCAATTCACTGAATCTTGATTTTTTGGTTAAATAGGTGACTCCATTTTTGGACTTTTCTTTTTTTAACAATCCACTTTTGATCATACTCTTAGCTTAACTGAGAGATACAAGAAAAACTTCTGGCATTGACACCACTCTTATCTATGACTCTGAATTTCTTAGAGTTTTTATTATTCCTTGTATATGTAGGAACCAAGGCCTGGCTGCAATCAAATATGGAACTTTTAGATATTGATTATTTTTAAAAAACTTTATTTAAGAGTCACTTGTGCAAGAACACTCAGACCGTCCTCTGTCCTCCTGAAAGCAGGAAATAAATCTCCCATATGAAGGGTGCCTGCCCTGTACCAGGAGGTAAAGAAACATCCTTATCAACATCGGAAATTTAGAGCTGAGAGGACTATATAAACAGCACTTGTTATTTTTTTACTAATATACTACCCCAGCCAGCCCAAATTCTGTTTAGAATTCCTTACTAAATGCAGCCCCAAAAGTTAAGTTTTGTTTCTTGTTTTTTTTTTTGTTTTGTTTTTGTTTTTGTCCTGTCAATTTCTCACAGATTTATTGTGTCTTTGTCTAAAAGTATAAAAACTGCCTGCCTTGGTCTATTCCTTGGATCTCAGTTTTACTCTTTGGCCTCCATGTCCATGTCATAAAACTTTGTTGTTGTTGTTGTTTTTCATCCTATTAATCTATCTTGTGTAAATTTAATTCTTAGTCCAACTAGAAGACTTTAAAGAGTAGAAAATAATTTCCCTTCCCTTCAGACAGTAGTCACAGGTCATGCTGTCTTTGCCTAACCTCTATGATATTCACAGGTTATAACTTCAGGCTTATTTTTAAAATTGGTCATTTTCTTTGTTCCATTGACATTCTAGGGAAATCATTTGCTTGGTGGTTAGCAGCTACAAAAAGATATTTAAAGCTTCTGAATTAATATAATACACAGAGGTATTATTGTAATTACTATAAACAAGATAATATCCAATGTTTGGAGAGCACTTTGAAGCCATGGTCCCCAAAACCCAAATCAGTCAAAATCAAGTAAGTCAAAGAAAAATGCCATTAAGGAAGCCATTCTTTTAAGCTATGTAGCTTTCTTGGTGATCTTTTGCAACTGAATTTTAACTCCCCTCAAGTGTTAATCCAGGCATAGCACAGATATCTCATTGCTCAGCTAAAAGATAATCAAAAGCTATTTTATTATCAAGAACAACCTTGGCTATAGAGCCTAAGAAGTTTTGTTTGACAATTATTTTAGCAGTGGGTTTTGCAACAATGGCAAGAATTAAGGAGAACTTCCTGATCATGGCCTTATTTAAATTTATCTCTAACCATGGAAAAATAGTTCTGTCAAAAGGCATGAATCCTGAATTGTGAAAGCCTCCTGGTCGATTCTTTCTAACTTATTCTGTAAATTTAAAAGAGTCACCAATGGGAGGCCTTATTTGCTTGTAAAGAGTTAAGAACTAAATTTTCTCCTATCCTAACATAAAAGGCTGTTCTAAGTTCCAATGTTTACCCCTGTTAGCTGCGGCCTGGGAGGTACAGATGAGGGTGTTATCTTTACAAGCCAATGCCAAATAAATGGAAAAGGAGAAAGGGTTTCATTTTTAGTTAGTGTATGAAGTCTTGATTCATGTAGATTTCTTCTGCCCAAGATGACAAATCAAGTAGCTACTTATTTTTCTTATTTATTTGATTTGGAATTCTTCGGCATTGACACAGTCTCAGATGTTATGTGGAGCTTTATTCAGCTGTGTCACACATACCCAAAATTCAATGCCTTTTAGTTTTGCAACAGTTTTATTTAGTAAAAGCAGTTGGTAAAAATCGCTTTCAATGGGGTTGGAGGGCTCTCTTCCTCTGCTGACATTTTCAGAATACCAAGCCATCAGGCTTTAGACTATGACAAATTGGATCCTTTGAATTAGGATCCAGGAAAGCTTCTTTAGCCTGTTGTTGATAGACTTGTGCAAGATATTAGAGACTTACAGTAACTAGTCACACTAGCATGAGACAAGAGGTCAGCAGAAAATTGTATACTGAAAGAATTCCAAGAAGTTTGTAAGGTTTCTTTAAGGTTCAGATAATTTTCCCAATGAAGTGAGAGCTTCAATCACTGGAGATTACAGAAGGTGCTTCAAATGGGAAACGTATTTTCTACAAGTTTCTTTTCCACTGTGAGGGGTCAGCCTTGTGGCAGTGAAAGTCTTCAAACCACCTGGAAAACATAAAAACAATAATAAGAACATGTTGGCAATCCATACTAAGTGACAGTTGGATAAAGTATAACTGCAGTTGTTCATAGGATCCATAGGATCCAGGATATTGGACTTGACAAATCAGACATGGCTGTTAGACTTTGAAATATTTTACAGACCTTCACACCACTGTTTTTTCATAGTTTGAGTCATCTTAAACTCCCTATGATAGGTGAAGGAATACAAAAACTGAAAAAATGAAGTTTGTCAGGATTCAGAAAGAACCAAGCAACTGTCTTGGTTTTTTTATACCCCCACCTGTTCACTTAATTTGCAACCACTGTTTATCCAACTTAATTTCTCTAATTCAGGAGCAGGCTATTGCCTTGTTATAAAGACATCAGGGTGGCAAAACTCTGGCAAAGAGGGGCAACTTTTTGTAGAAGCAGAATGGGCTTTATCCACATGTATCACAATCTTACAACACAAAGAATACTTAGAATTATTTCTTTTCTTTTCATCAAAGCATTTTCCTTTTTTTACACTTTTCTATATTTTTTAAATTTTTTAATTTAATTTAATTTTATTTAAATTCAATTAATTAATATATAGTGTGTTATTAGTTTCAGAGGTAGAGTTCAGTGGTTCATCAGCTGTATATAACACCCAGTGCTCATCACATCACATGCCCTCCTTGATATCCTTCACCAGTTACCTTACCCCCCCCAAACCTTCTCCCCTCCAGAAACCCTGTTTGTTTGCTATGGTTGAGTCTCAAGGTTTTCCTTCCTCTCTGATTTCATCTTGTTTTATTTTTCCCTCCCTTCCTCTATGCTCCCCTGTTTTGTTACTTAAATTCCACATATGAGTGCAGTCGCATGATAATTCTTTCTCTGATTAACTAATTTTGCTTAACATAATACCCTCTAGTTCCATCCACATCATTCCAAATGGCAACATTCCTTTTTTGTTGGCTGAGTAATATTCTATTGTATATATGTATGCATGTATGCATGTATGTGTGTGTGTGTGTAAATATATATAATCTTGTTTATCCATTCATCTGTCAAATAGAATCTCTCATGTCAAGCAAGGGGCTGTATCAAGCAATGATGCAAGCATTTGAGGTACTGCAGATAGGATATATTGCCAGGACCACCATCAGCTGACACTCCAGAATTGATAATGAATAAGAACCAGAGGAGGTCTGCAGAGATCCAAAACTGACTAAATCCATTTAAAAAGGGGAGGATTGGGGCAAAAACTGTCAGACTCTTCAACTTCCATTGAAGCTCTGCGTGATTGATCTCCGAACAGAACTGAAAGCCTTCACTGATTGAACATCAGAAGCAATAAGTGTGAGAGCTGACCTGGACCAGACCAAGGCCTTATCTCAACTGTGTACTCATAGACTTCACAATTGGTTCATTAACGTCCTATACCCTTGATATCTTGTTTGTTGTGCTGCTTGTCTTCTGTCCTATTTTGTGTGTTGTTTAAGAAGCCAAGTTTAATCACATGGTGAGTTGTCATTGAGTTTGGAATCCTTAACCTGCTTATAATTGTCATTTAATTTTACTTTATGATTGAATAAACCTGACATGATGGAAAGACACAACCTCTGTGTATGCCCTCATACAGTACTCATGATGTGGACATTGCTGCTATAAACATTGGCGTGCAGCTGCCCCTTCAGATCACTACATCTTTATCTCTGGGGTAAATACCTAGTCATGCAATTGCTGGGTCATAAGGTAGCTTGATTTTTAACTTCTTGAGGAACCTCCATACTGTTTTCCAGAGTGGCTGTATCAGCTTGTATTCCCACCAGCAGTGTTAGAGGGTTCCCTTTTCTCTACATCCTCACCAACATTTATTGTTTCCACACTTGTTAATTTTAGCCATTCTGACTGGTGGAAGGTGGTGTCTCATTGTGGTTTTGATATGTATTTTCCTGATGTTAAAATTACTTCTTATTTGACAATAA
This sequence comes from Lutra lutra, assembly GCF_902655055.1. Classification (NCBI taxonomy): domain Eukaryota; kingdom Metazoa; phylum Chordata; class Mammalia; order Carnivora; family Mustelidae; genus Lutra; species Lutra lutra. Next base: position 42,539,566 of record NC_062279.1, on the reverse strand, counting down.
TTCCCATGTAATTTAACATATCAAATAGTTCTATTTAACCAAATGCTTTAAAATGCTTTAGCTCATCTTTTAAAAAAATAAAATGTTTCAGCTAAAAATATATAAGCAAAAGTCCAAAAAACCAAAATCTGTCCTTTTAACAGAGAAAAAAAATGGAAAAAAATATAATTTTGCAACACCTTACTTTTTTTAAGATTTTATTTTATTTTTTTATTTATTAAATTATTTATTTCTTTTCAGCATAACAGTATTCATTCTTTTTGCACCACACCTGTGCTCCATGCAATCTGTGCCCTCCCTATTACCCACCACCTGGTTCCCCCAACCTCCCAACCTCCGCCCCTTCAAAACCCTCAGGTTCTTTTTCAGAGTCCATAATCTCTCATGGTTCACCTCACCTTCCAATTTCCCTCAAGTCCCTTCTCCTCTCCATCTCCCCTTGTCCTCCATGTTATTTATTATGCTCCACAAATAAATGAAACCATATGATAATTGACACTCTCTCCTTGACTTATTTCCCTCAACACAATGTCTTCCAGTCTCATCCATGGTGCTATAAAAGTTGGGTATTCATCCTTTCTGATGGAGGCATAATACTCCATAGTGTATATGGACCACATCTTCCTTATCCATTCATCTGTTGAAGGGCATCTTGGTTCTTTCCACAGTTTGGTGACTATGGACATTGTTGCTATAAACAGTGGGGTACAGATGGCCCTTCATTTCACTACATCTGTATCTTTGGGGTAAATACCCAGGAGTGCAATGGCAGGGCCAAAGGAAAGCTCTATTTTTAATTTCTTAAGGAATCTCCACACTGTTCTCCAAAGTAGCTGCACCAACTTGCATTCCCACCAACAGTGTAAGAGGGTTCCCCTTTCTCCACATCCCCTCCAACACATGTGATTTCCTGTCTTGCTAATTTTGGCCATTCTAACCGGTATAAGGTGATATCTCAATGTGGGTTTAATTTGATTCTCCCTGATGGCTAGTGATGATGAACATTTTTTCATGTGTCTGACAGCCATTTGTATGTCTTCACTGGAGAAGTGTCTGTTCATATCTTCTTTTTTTTTAAATCATTTTTAAATTTATTTTTGGCATAACAGTATTCATTGTTTTTGTATCACACCCAGTGATCCATGCAATCTCTGCCCTCTCTAATACCCACCACCTGGTTCCCCCAACTTCCCACCCCCCCACCTCTTCAAACCCTTCAGATTGTTTTTCAGAGTCCATAGTCTCTCATTGTTCACCTCCCATTCCAATTTCCCCCAAATGACTTCTCCTAACACCTCATGTCCCCCGTGCTATTTGTTATGCTCATAATTTCATGAAACCATATGATAATTGACTCTCTCTGCTTGACTTATTTCACTCAGCATAATCTCTTCCAGTCCCGTCCATGTTGCTACAAAAGTTGGGTATTCATCCTTTCTGATGGAGGCATAATACTCCATAGTATATATGGACCACATCTTCCTTATCCATTTGTCCATTGAAGGGCATCTTGGTTCTTTCCACAGTTTGGCAACCGTGGCCATTGCTGCTATAAACATTGGGGTACAGATGGCCCTTCTTTTCATTCCATCTGTATCTTTGGGGTAAATACCCAGTAGTGCAATTGCAGGGTCATAGGGAAGTACTATTTTTAATTTCTTGAGGAATCTCCACACTGTTCTCCAAAGTGGCTGAACGAACTTGCATTCCCACCAAGCGTGTAAGAGGGTTCCCTTTTCTCCACATTCCCTCCAGCACATGTTGTTTCCTGTCATGCTAATTTTGGCCATTCTAACTGATGTAAGGTGATATCTCAATGTGGTTTTAATTTGAATCTCCCTTATGGCTAGTGACGATGAACATTTTTTCATGTGTCTGATAGCCATTTGTATGTCTTCATTGGAGAAGTGTCTGTTCATATCTTCTGCCCATTTTTTATATGATTGTCTGTTTTGTGTGTGTTGACTTTGAGGAGTTCTTTATAGAACCTGGATATCAACCTTTTGTACTGTCATCTGCAAATATCTTCTCCCATTCCGTGGGTTTCCTCTTTGTTTTGTTGACTGTTTCCTTTGCTGTGCAGAAGCTTTTGATTTTGATGAAGTCCAAAAAGTTCATTTTCACTTTTGTTTCCTTTGCCTTTGGAGACATATCTTGAAAGAAGTTGCTGTGCTTGATATCAAAGAGATTACTCCCTATGTTCTCTTATAGGATTCTGATGGATTCTTGTCTCACGTTGATGTCTTTTATCCATTTTGAGTTTATCTTTGTGTATGGTGTAAGAGAATGGTCAAGTTTCATTCTTCTACATATAGCTGTCCAGTTCTGCCAGCACCAATTATTGAAAAGACTGTCTTTTTTCCACTGTATATTTTTTCCTGTATTGTCGAAGATTATTTGACCATAGAGTTGAGGGTCCATATCTGGGCTCTCTATTCTGTTCCACTGGTCTATGTGTCTGTTTTTATGCCAGACCATGCTCTCTTGGTAATCACGGCTTTGTAGTAAACCTTGAAATCAGGTAACGTGATGCCCCCAGTTTTATTTTTGTTTTTCAACATTTCCTTAGCGATTTGGAGTCTCTTCTGATTCCATACAAATTTTAGGATTATTTGCTCCAGCTCTTTGAAAAACACTGGTGGAATTTTGATCGGAATGGCATTAAAAGTATAGATTGCTCTAGGCAGTATAAACATTTTAACAATGTTTATTCATCCAATCCAAGAGCATGGAATGGTCTTCCATCTTTTTGTGTCTTCTTCAATTTCTTTCATGAGTGTTCTGTAGTTCCTCGAGTACAGTTCCTTTACCTCTTTGGTTGGGTTTATTCCCTGGTATCTTATGGTTCTTGGTGCCATAGTAAATGGAATCGATTCTCTAATTTCTCTTTCTGTATTTTCATTGTTAGTGTATAAGAAAGCCACTGATTTCTGTACATTGACTTTATATCCTGCCACGTTACTGAATTGCTCTATGAGTTCTAGTAGTTTGGGGTTGGAGTCTTTTGGGTTTTTCATATAAAGAATCATATCATCTGCCAAGAGAGGGAGTTTGACTTCTTCCTTGCCAATTTGGATACCTTTTATTTCTCTTTGTTGTCTGATTACTGTTGCTAGGACATCAAATACTATGTTGAACAAGAGTGGTGAGAGTGGGCATCCTTGTCGTGTTCCTGATCTCAACAGGAAGGCTGCAAGCTTTATCCCATTGAGGATGATATTTGCTGTGGGTCTTTCATAGATAGATTTTATGAAGTTCAGGAATGTTCCCTCTATCCCTATACTTTGAAGCATTTTAATCAGGAACAGATGCTGGATTTTGTCAAATGCTTTTTCTGCATCAATTGAGAGGACCATGTGGTTCTTCTCTCTTCTCTTATTGATTTTTTTCTATCACATTGATTGATTTGTGAAGGTTGACCCATCCTTGTAGCCCAGGGATGAATCCCACCTGGTCATGGTGGATAATCTTTTTAATGAGCTGTTGGATTCTGTTTGCTAGGATCTTGTTGAGAATCTTAGCATTCATATTCATCAGTGATATTGGTCTGAAATTCTCCTTTCTGGTAGGGTCTTTGCCTGGTTTGGGGATCAGGGTAATGCTGGCTTCATAGAAAGAGTCTGGAAGTTTTCCTTCTGCTTCAATTTTTTGAAACAGCTTCAGGAGAATAGGTGTTATTTCTTCTTTGAAAGTTTGGTAGAATTCCCCAGGGAATCCATCAGGTCCTGGGCTCTTGTTTTTTGGGAGGTTTTTGATCACTGCTTCAATCTCCTTACTACATCTCTGTCTATTCAGGTTGTCGATTTCTTCCTGGTTCAATTTTGGGAGTTTATAGTTTTCCAGGAATGCATCCATTTCATCTAGGTTGCTTATCTTATTGGCATATAACTGTTGATAATAACTTCTGATGATTGTTTCTACTTCCTTGGAGTTAGTTGTGATCTCTCCCTTTTCATTCATAATTTTATTAATTTGGGCTTTCTCTCTTTTCTTTGGGGTTAGTGTGGAAAATGGTTTATTGATCTTATTGATTCTTTCAAAAAACCAGCTTCTAGTTTCATTGATACATTCTACTGTATCTCTGGTTTTTACCTCATTGATCTCAGCTCTAATCTTGATTATTTCCCTTCATATGTGTGGAGTCGGTTTGATTTGTTATTGATTCTCCAGTTGTTTAAGGTGCAGAGACAGCTGGTATGTTCTGGATTTTTCAATTTTTTTGAGAGAGGCTTGGATGGCTATGTATTTACCCCTTAGGACCGCCTTTGCTGCATCCATAGGTTTTGGACCAAAGTGTCTTCATTCTATTGGTTTCCATGAATTGTTTCAGTTCTTCTTTGATCTCCTGGGTGATCCAAGAATTCTTTTTTTTTTTTTTTTAACTTGTCCCTCCAATTTTTTTTCAATTTTATTTTTTATAGACATATATTTTTATCCCCAGAGGTACAGGTCTGTGAATTGCCCGGTTTACACACTTCATAGCACTCACCATAGCACATACCCTCCCCAGTGTCCATAACCCCACCCCACCTCTCCCAAACCCCCTCCCCCCATCAACCCTCAGTTTGTTTTGTGAGATTAAGAGTCACTTATGGTTTGTCTCCATCCCAATCCCATCTTGTTTCATTTACTCTTCTTCTACCCCCTTAACCCCCCATGATGCATCTCCTCTCCCTCATATCAAGGAGATCATATGATAGTTGTCTTTCTCCGATTGACTTATTTATCTAAGCATGATACCCTCTAGTTCCATCCACGTTGTCGCAAATGGCAAGATTTCATTTCTTTTGATGGCTGCATAGTATTCCATTGTGTATATATACCACACCTTCTTTATCCATTCGTCTGTTGATGGACATCTAGGTTCTTTCCATAGTTTGGCTATAGTAGACATTGCTGCTATAAACATTCGGGTGCACGTGACCCTTCGGACCACTACATTTGTATCTTTAGGGTAAATACCCAGCAGTGCAATTGCTGGGTCGTAGGGTAGTTCTATTTTCAACATTTTGAGGAACCTCCATGCTGTTTTCCAGAGTGGTTGCACCAGCTTGCATTCCCACCAACAGTGTTGGAGGGTTCCCCTTTCTCTGCATCCTCGCCAGCATCTGTCATTTCCTGACTTGTTAATTTTAGCCATTCTGACTGGTGTGAGGTGATATCTCATGGTGGTTTTGATTTGTATTTCCCTGATGCCGAGTGATATGGAGCACTTTTTCATGTGTCTCTTTGCCATCTGGATGTCTTCTTTGCAGAAATGTCTGTTCATGTCTTCTGCCCATTTCTTGATTAGATTATTTGTTCTTTGGGTATTGAGTTTGCTAAGGTCTTTATAGATTTTGGACACTAGCCCTTTATCTGATATGTCATTTGCAAATATCTTCTCCCATTCTGTCAGTTGTCTTTTGGTTTTGTTAACTGTTTCCTTTGCTGTGCAAAAGTTTTGATCTTGATAAAATCCCAATAGTTCATTTTTGCCCTTGCTTCCCTTGCCTTTGGTGATGTTCCTAGGAAGATGTTGCTGCGGCTGAGGTCGAAGAGGTTGCTGCCTGTGTTCTCCTCAAGGATTTTGATGGATTCCTTTCTCACATTGAGATCCTTCATCCATTTTGAGTCTATTTTCATGTGTGGTGTAAGGAAATGATCCAATTTCATTTTTCTGCATGTGGCTGTCCAATTTTCCCAACACCATTTATTGAAGAGGTTGTCTTTTCTCCATTGGACATTCTTTCCTGCTTTGTCGAAGATGAGTTGACCATAGAATTGAGGGTCTATTTCTGGGCTCTCCATTCTGTTCCATTGATCTATGTGTCAGTTTTTGTGCCAGTACCATGCTGTCTTGATGATGAGCTTGAAGACCGGAATTGTGATGCCACCGACTTTGGCTTTCTTTTTTTATTCCTTTGGCTATTCGAGGTCTTTTCTGGTTCCATATAAATTTTAGGATGATTTGTTTCATTTCTTTGAAAAAAATGGACGGTACTTTGATAGGAATTGCATTAAATGTGTAGATTGCTTTAGGTAGCATAGACATTTTCACAATATTTATTCTTCCAATCCAGGAGCATGGAACATTTTTCCATTTCTTTGTGTCTTCCTCAATTTCTTTCATGAGTACTTTATAGTTTTCTGTGTATAGATTCTTAGTCTCTTTGGTTAGGTTTATTCCTAGGTATCTTATAGTTTTGGGTACAATTGTCAATGGGATTGACGCCTTAATTTCTCTTTCTTCTGTCTTGTTGTTGGTGTAGAGAAATGCAACTGATTTCTGTGCATTGATTTTATATCCTGACACTTTACTGAATTCCTGTACAAGTTCTAGCAGTTTTGGAGTGGAGTCTTTTGGGTTTTCCACATAGAGTATCATATCATCTGTGAAGAGTGATAGTTTGACTTCTTCTTTGCCGATTTGGATGCCTTTAATTTCCTTTTGTTGTCTGATTGCTGAGGCTAGGATTTCTAGTACTATGTTGAATAGCAGTGGTGATAACGGACATCCCTGCCGTGTTCCTGACCTTAGCAGAAAAGCTTTCAGTTTTTCTCCATTGAGAATGATATTTGTGGTGGGTTTTTCATAGATGGCTTCGATAATATTGAGGTATGTGCCCTCTATCCCTACACTTTGAAGAGTTTTGATCAGGAAGGGATGATATAATTTGCCAAATGCTTTTTCAGCATCTATGGAGAGTATCATATGGTTCTTGTTCTTTCTTTTATTAATGTGTTGTATCACATTGATTGATTTGCAGATGTTGAACCAACCTTGCAGCCCTGGAATAAATCCCACTTGGTCGTGGTGAATAATCCTTTTAATGTACTGTAGAATACTATTGGCTCGTATTTTGGTGAGAATTTTTGCATCTGTATTCATCAAGGATATTGGTCTGTAGTTCTCTTTTTTGATGGGATCCTTGTCTGGTTTTGGGATCAAGGTGATGCTGGCCTCATAAAATGATTTTGGAAGTTTTCCTTCCATTTCTATTTTTTGGAACAGTTTCAGGAGAATAGGAATTAGTTCTTCTTTAAATGTTTGGTAGAATTCCCCCGGGAAGCCATCTGGCCCTGGGCTTTTGTTTGTTTGGAGATTTTTGATGACTGTTTCAATCTCCTTTCTGCTTATGGGTCTGTTGAGGCTTTCTATTTCTTCCTGATTCAGTTATGGTAGTTTATATGTCTCTAGGAATGCATCCATTTCTTCCAGATTGTCAAATTTGTTGGCGTAGAGTTGCTCATAGTATGTTCTTATAATTGTCTGTATTTCTTTGGTGTTCGTTGTGATCTCTCCTCTTTCATTCATGATTTTATTTATTTGGGTCCTCTCTCTTTTCTTTTTGATAAGTCTGGCCAGGGGTTTATCAATCTTATTAATTCTTTCAAAGTACCAGCTCCTAGTTTCGTTGATTTGTTCTATTGTTTTTTTGGTTTCTATTTCATTGATTTCTGCTCTGATCTTTATGATTTCTCTTCTCCTGCTGGGTTTAGGGTTTCTTTCTTGTTCTTTCTCCAGCTCCTTTAGGTGTAGGGTTAGGTTGTGTACCTGAGACTTTTCTTGTTTCTTGAGAAAGGCTTGTACCGCTATATATTTTCCTCTCAGGACTGCCTTTGTTGTGTCCCACAGATTTTGAAACATTGTCTTTTCATTATCATTTGTTTCCATGAATTTTTTTCAATTCTTCTTTAATTTCCGGGTTGACCCATTCATTCTTTAGAATGATGCTGTTTAGTCTCCATGTATTTGGGTTCTTTCCAAATTTCCTCTTGTGGTTGAGCTCTAGCTTCAGAGCATTGTGGTCTGAAAATATGCAGGGAATGATCCCAATCTTTTGATACCGGTTGAGACCCGATTTAGGACTGAGGATGTGATCTATTCTGGAGAATGTTCCATGTGCACTAGAGAAGAATGTGTATTCTGTTGCTCTGGGATGAAAAGTTCTGAATATATCTGTGATGTCCATCTGGTCCAGTGTGTCATTTAAGGCCTTGATTTCCTTGTTGATCTTTTGGTTGGATGATCTGTCCATTTCAGTGAGGGGAGCGTTAAAGTCCCCTACTATTATTGTATTATTGTTGATGTGTTTCTTTGATTTTGTTATTAATTGGTTTGTATAGTTGGCTGCCCCCACCGTAGGGGCATAGATATTTAAAATTGTTAGATCTTCTTGTTGGACAGATCCTTTGAGTATGATATAGTGTCCTTCCTCATCTCTTATTATAATCTTTGGCTTAAAATCTAATTGATCTGATGTAAGGATTGCCACTCCTGCTTTCTTCTGATGTCCATTAGCATGGTAAATTCTTTTCCACCCCCTCACTTTAAATCTGGAGGTGTCTTCGGGTTTAAAATGCGTTTCTTGTAGGCAACATATAGTTGGGTTTTGTTTTTTTATCCATTCTGATACCCTGTGTCTTTTGATTGGGGCATTTAGCCCATTAACATTCAGGGTAACTATTGAGAGATATGAATTCAGTGCCATTGTATTGCCTGTAAGGTGACTGTTACTGTATATTGTCTCTGTTTCTTTCTGATCTACTACTTTTAGGGTCTCTCTTTGTTTAGAGGACCCCTTTCAATATTTCCTGTGGAGCTGGTTTGGTGTTTGCAAATTCTTTCAGTTTTTGTTTGTCCTGGAAGCTTTTAATCTCTCCTTCTATTTTCAATGATAGCTTAGCTGGATATAGTATTCTTGGCTGCATGTTTTTCTCGTTTAGTGCTCTGAATATATCATGCCAGCTCTTTCTGGCCTGCCAGGTCTCTGTGGATAAGTCTGCTGCCAATCTAATATTTTTACCATTGTATGTTACAGACTTCTTTTCCCTGGCTGCTTTCAGGATTTTCTCTTTGTCACTAAGACTTGTAAATTTTACTATTAGGTGACGGGGTAGGACCTCTTCTTTTTGATTTTGAGGGGGGTTCTCTGCACCTCCTGGATTTTGATGCTTGTTCCCTTTGCCATATTGAGGAAATTCTCTCCAATAATTCTCTCAATATACCTTCTGCTCCCCTCTCTGTTTCCTCTTCTTCTGGAATCCCAATTATTCTAATGTTGTTTCGTCTTATGGTGTCACTTATCTCTCGAATTCTCCCCTCGTGGTCCAGTAGCTGTTTGTCCCTCTTTTGCTCAGCTTCTTTATTCTGTGTCATTTGGTCTTCTATATTGCTAATTCTTTCTTCTGCCTCATTTATCCTAGCAGTGAGAGCCTCCATTTTTTATTGCACCTTATTAATAGCTTTTTTGATTTCAACTTGGTTCGATTTTAGTTCTTTTATTTCTCCAGAAAGGGCTTTTATATCTCCCGAGAGGGTTGCTTTAATATCTTCCATGCCTTTTTCAAGCCCGGCTAGAACCTTGAGAATCGTCATTCTGAACTCTATATCTGACATATTACCAATGTCTGTATTGATTAGGTCCCTAGCTTTTGGTACTGCCTCTTGTTCTTTTTTTTGTGGTGAATTTTTCCACCTTGTCATTTTGTCCAGATAAGAGTCAATGAAGGAGCAAGTAAAATACTAAAAGGGTGGCAACAACCTCAGAAAAATATGCTTTAGCCAAATCAGAAGAGATCCCAAATCGTGAGAGGGGAGAAAGTTTCAGAAAGAGGTTCAGAAAGAAAAAACAAAATACAAAAACATTAAAAAAAAGAAAACGAATAAAGAAAAAAATATAAAAAAGAAAAATATATATATATATTAGATAAACTAGTTAAAAAACGTTAAAAAAGAAAAGGGTAAAAGTTAAAAAATATTTGGCAGAAGAAGAGAAAAAAAACTGAAAAAGAAAAAAAATTAAATTAACTGCAAGCCTAAAGAATCATGGGGAGAAAGTCATGAGTTCCGCGCTTTGCTTTCTCCTCCTCTGGAATTCCGCTGCTCTCCTTGGTATTGAAACTGCAATCCTTGGTAGGTGAACTTGGTCCTGGCTGCGTTTCTTGTTGCTCTTCTGGGGGAGGGGCCTGTTGTAGTGATTCTCAAGTGTCTTTGCCCCAGGCGGAATTGCACTGCCCTTACCAGGGGCTGGGCTGAGTAATCCGCTTTTGCTTTCAGGAGCTTTTGTTCCCTGAGCGCTTTCTGTAGAGTTCCGGAGGACGGGAATGAAAATGGCGGCCTCCCGGTGTCCAGCCCGGAGGAGCCAAGAGCCCGGGGCCCCACTCCTCAGTGCGCCCTCAGAGAACAGCGCCCAATTACTCCCATCACCCTGGCCTCTGGCCGCGCTCCGAGCTGACCGAGCCTGTGACCGGTTCAAGGTAACCCCGAGTTTAGAGCTCACTCCTCAGCTCTGACTCTGTAGCCGGCTTCCCCGTTCTAATACCTGCAAGCTCTGCGACACTCAGACACCCCCGATCCTTCTGTGACCCTGCGAGACCTGAGGCCACGCTGACCCCGCGTGGGCTTCACCCTGGTTAAGCCTCTGGAGCGATGTCCCTCATCGGAACAGACTTTTAAAAGTTCTGATTTTGTGCTCCATTGCTCCGCCACTTGCCGGGAGCCAGCCCCTCCCCCCGCAGTCTATCTTCCCATCGCTTTGGATTCACTTCTCTGCCAGTCCTACCTTTCAGAAAGTGGTTGATTTTCTGTTTCTAGAATTGCTGTTCTTCTTCTTCTTTGATCTCCCATTGGATTTGTAGGTGTTTGCAATCGTTAGATAAGCTATCTAGCTGATCTCCGCTACCTGAAGTAGTCTCAGCCTGCTACTTCTCCGCCATCTTGACTCCTCCTGAACCAAGCATTCTTAAGCAAGTGGTCTTTAGCTTTCAGGGGTTTGAGTTCCTTCTGAACTTTTCCTTGTGATTGAGCTCCAGTTTCAAAGCATTGTGATCTGAGAATATGCAGGGAATAATCTCAGTCTTTTTGTATCGGTTGAGTCCTGACTTGTGACCCTGCATGTGGTCTCTTCTTGAGAAGGTTCCATGTACACTTGAGAAGAATGAGTATTCTGTTGTTTTAGGGTGGAATGTTCTGTATATATCTATGAGGTCCATCTCGTCCAATGTGTCATTCAGTGCTCTTGTTTCTTTATTGATTTTCTGCTTGATGATCTGTCTATTTCTGAGAGATGCATGTTAAGATCTCCTACTATTAATGTATTCATATCAATATGACTCTTTATCTTGATTAACAGTTTTCTTATGTAATTGGCTCTCCCATATTCAGGACGTAGATATTTACAATTGTTAGATCATCTTGGTGGATAGTCCCTTTAAGAATTATGTAGTGTCCTTCTGTATCTCTGACCACAGTCTTTGTTTAAAATCTAATTTATCTGATATGAGAATCACTACCCCGGCCTTTTTTGAGGCCCATTGGCATGAAAGATGCTTCTCCATCCCTTCACTTTCAGTCTGGGTATATCTTTAGATTCAAAATGGGTCTCTTGTCGACAACATATGGATGGGACCTGTTGTTTTATGCCATCTGCAACCCTGTGTCGTTTGATGGGCACATTTAGGCCATTCACATTGAGAGTGATTATTGATAGATACGTTTTTATTGACATCGTGTTACCTTTGAAGTCTTTCTTTCTGTAGATTGTCTCTATATTTCTGTTCAATGCTATTCTTAGGATTTTTCCTCTTTTATAGAACCCCCCTTAATATTTCCTGCAGTGTCGGCTTGGTGGTTGCATAGTCTTTTAAGCCTTGCCGGTCTTGGAAACTCTTTATCTCTCCATCCATTTTGAATGTCAGTCTTGCTGGATAAAGTATTCTTGGCTGCATGTTATTCTCATTTAGTGCCCTGAATATACCTTGCCAGCCCTTTCTGGCTTGCCAGGTTTCTGTGGACAGGTCTGACGTTATTCTGATTGGCTTTCCTCTGTAAGTAAGAAGACTCTTTGTCCTAGTTGCTTTCAAGAGAGTCTGCCTACAATTATAATTCTTCATTCTTACTATTAGGTGTCTCGAGGACTTTCAAGAATCTATAATTTTGGGGGGAAACCATTCTGCGTCTATTACATGAACACTGGTTCCATTCGTCGAAAATTTACATGGACAACTTGTTCCTCTATATCTTCTAGACTTCTTTCTTTCTCCTCCCCTTCAGGGATTCCAATAATTCTTACGTTGGAACATTTCATGGCAACATTTATTTCCCAAGTTCTGTTTTCATGGCTTCTAAGCTGTTTGTTCCAGGCTTCCTCCTGGTCCTTTCTCTCTATCTGTCCTCCAGATCACTAATTCTATCTTCTGTCTCAGTTACCTTAGCTTTTAGAGAATTTAGATTAGATTGGAACTCACTGAGAGCATTTTGAACCTCATCCCTTGTGGCTTTCAGTTCTGCTTTGACATTGTGAACATCATCCCTAGTGGCTTTCAGTTCTGCCCTAATCAATTCAGTTTTGTCATCCATGGCTTTCTCCAACCTAGCTATTGCCTGGATATTTGTTAGCCTGGATTTCTTTTCTGACATATTGTCTATGTCAATAGCCATTAGCTCTGTTGCAGAAGGCCCATCCTCTGTATTTTTCTTCTGTTGGGCATTCCTCCTCCTAGTCATTTTGGTGAGAGAGGACTGAACGAATGTAGCTGGATATATCGACCATGGTGCAGTCAAAGTGCACCCTGGAACGCTTCTGAACAATGAGGATTCCCCACCTGAACGAGAGAAAAAGAAAAGAAAAAGAACAAAAAGAGAGAGAGAGAGACAGGAAAGAAAAGGAAAATAAAAGAGAAGGCTCATCCCAAATGGGCCCCAAGGTAAGATTTATGAAGTATACAAACAAAAAGAGACAAACAAAAAGACTGATAAAAGTATATGACAAGAGAAAAAAAAAAATATATATATATATATACAAAAGCAAAAAAAAAAAAAAAAAAAGGAAGAATCTCGTCAAAAAGAACCCCAATTATAAGATATATACTATCAGGACAAACACAAATACACAGAAACACTGGTGGAAGAAAAAGATGGGAGAGTGGTTATAAATTCTCAGTGTGGTCGAGGAAGGTTATTTTGATTCTTCCTGGATGTATCTTGATATCTTTGTTAAAGGACTCAACTTTCCTAAGATAAAGGGGGATTAAAAATTGGTTTACCTATAAGGGTAGCTTTGATTGGGGAAAGGGGGTTACCTTGAGGTTTAACTCTATACTAATATTAGAAAATAAAAATATAAAAGGAATAAACTGGACTAAACTAAACTAAAATTTAAAAAAAATAGAAAAGCAAAAGAAAAACACAGGTGTATGTATCAAAAAGTTCAGGTTAGAAGGTTATTATGGAATTTGATGTACTGGACATCTCACTGTGATGGAAAATAGGTTAAAAAATTATCTATATAAAAAAAATGAACCAGAATAGTGGGAAAGAGTTAAAAATAAAAGTTGTATCTATGAAGTAGTGGTGGTTGTTCTCTTGTAGTCCTTTTTCTTTTTCTTTCCAGGTTGGTTTTCTGAGGGAGGGGCCTGCCACGTGGATTTTCAGTCAATGATGTTCCCTGAGTTAAGTCCTCCTGCCCCCCTCAACGGGGTGGGCTCTGAGGAAACTGATTTTTTCAGGCTTTTGTTCTCTTGAGGTTTTTATGTTTGTTCATTTCTTTTCTTTCACCTTGACAGCTTTTGATGGCTTTTGGAGGTTTAGAGGAAAGCAAACTGCACCCCGACCTCCCTCTCAGAGAGAAGCCTCAGTCTGTTCCCCTGTGGGTGCTGCAGAGCCCATATAATTTCCCCCTTGGCCACTGGCAGAGCAGGTTCCCAGTCGTGGTCCCTGGGGACTCAGGATCTTCTGCTTGTACCCAAAACCATGGCAGTGGTGGCTGTCTGGGCAGCTCCAAAACACCAGAGAGGTTCCAAGCAGCGATCGCACACTGAGATTTTCTCGCTGGCCCGGGCTGGGAGTGCCTGGTCTTTCTGGGTCTAAGAACACCGGGCTTGTGTGCACCTTTCTCACAGGACCCACACCTCAGGAGGATGTGGGTCATGGGTGCGTCTCAGGCTCTGATAGCAGGGCGTGGGTCCGAGAACACCAGGCTGGGCCTTTGCACACCTCTCTCCGGGGAGAGTGTGGGGTGCACGCACCTCAGGTTCTGATAGTGTGGCACAGGTCTAAGAGCACCGGGCTGGGCCTTCACTCAATTCTCTCAGGGGAGGGTGTGGGGCGCTCGCGTCAGGCTCTGTTAGCACGGCACAGCGTTCTGCTGACTGGCGAGTCTCTCAGCCCCTCACAGGAGCCGGACCCCATGCGTTCTCGGGCATGCTGGCAGCTCAGGGACCAAGACCTGGTTTCTCCACCGCACTCTCTCTGACTCAGCACCAGGGGAGGCTGTCCTGGGTCTGGGGACTTAAGCCCCTTTTGCTAGCCGCCCCGATTCCCGCAATTTTTCCCCCGTGATCCTTTGCTCTTTTGAGTGCTTTCAACCACTCTAAATTAATGCTTGTCCCCAGACACAGGGCACTCTCATATTGGGGTATTACTTTCCAGTCGGTCACCTCTGGTTGCTCCCTCCCCCTTTTGTTTATCTTCCAATATCAGTCCAATGTTCCCACTCCGCTTTACCTGCCCACTGGCATCTTCTGCCCCTGTAGAGATCCAGATGTGTATAATTGTGATCTCAGGCTGATTTCATGGGTGATCGGATTTCTTTGGTAGGTAATCAGCTCACTTTAGGGTACAGGTTGAAACAGTGCCTCCTCCTGCTTCCCCGCCATCTTCTCTCCCAAGAATCTTTATTTTATTTTTGTATGTCAGGAGAGAGAGCACAAGAAGGAGGAGTGGCAGACAGAGCAGGCATAACAGACAGAGGGCGAAGCAGACACCCTGCTGAGCTAGGAGCCCAATGCAGGGTTTAATCCCAGGACCCAGGGATCATGACATGAGCCAAAAGCAAACTCTTCATTGACTGAGCCACACAGGCATCCCACATCACCTTATTTTTGTTATCGCAAACTTTCTACAACTTTGTTTTTCAGTGTTCCAAGATTCATTGTTTATGCACCACACCAAGTGCTCCATGCAACATGAGCCCTCCTTAATACCCACTGCCAGGCTCACTCATCCCCCCAACACCTTTCCTTCCAAAAACCTCATTTTGTTTCTGAGTCCACAGACTCTCATGCTTTGTTTCCCCCTCCGATTTCCCCATTTCACTTTTCCTTTCCTTCTCCTAATGTCCTTCATGCTATTCCTTATGTTCCACAAGTAAGTGAAGCCATATGGTAATTTACATCCTCTGCTTGACCTATTTCACCCAGCATAATCTCCTCCAGTCCCATCCACGTTGATTACAAAAGTTGGGTATTCATCCTTTCTGATTGGGGGCATAATATTCCTCCATATATATGGAGGAATATATACATATACATATATGGACCACATCTTCTTTATCCATTTGTTTGTTGAAGGGCACCTTGGCTCTTTCCAAGATGGCAATTGTGGACATTGCTGCTCTGAACACTGGGGTGCATATGGCCCTTCTTTCCAATACAATTGTATCTTTGGGGTAAATGCCCACTAGTGCAATTGCAGAGTCATAGGGAAGCTCTATTTTCAATTTCTTAAGTAATCTCCACACTGTTTTCCAAAGTGGCTGCACCAACTTGTATTCCCACAAACAGTGTAAGAGAGTTCCCCTTTCTCCACATCCTCTACAACACATGTTGTTTATTGTCTTGTTAATTTTGGTCATTTTAACTGGTGTAAGGTGGTATCTCAATGTGGTTTTGATTTGAATCTCCATGAAGGCTAATGATGTTGAACATTTTTTCATGTATCTGATAGCCATTTGTATGTCTTCTTTGGAGAAGTGTCTGTTCATGTTTTCTGCCTATTTTTTTGATGTGATTATCTGTTTTTTGAGTGTTGAATTTGAGAAGTTCTTTATAGATCTTGGATATCAGCCCTTTGTAGTGTCGTTTGGAAATACCTTCTCCAATTCTATAGGCTGCCTCTTTGCTTTGTTGACTGTTTCCTTTGCTGTGCAGAAGATGTTGATCTTGATGAAGTCCTAAAAGTTCATTTTCACCTTTATTACTTTTGCCTTTGGAGACATGTCTTGAAAGACGTTCCAACTTATGTATCAACATGGGCAGGCCTGGAAAAGATTATGCTGAATGAAATAAGTCAAGCAGAGACAGCCAATTATCATACGGTTTTGCTTACTCGTGGAGCACAAAAAATAACATGGAGGACATGGGGAGATGGAGAGGATAAGTGAGTTGGGGAAAATTGGAAGGTGAGACGAGCCATGAGAGACTCTGTAATCTGAGAAACAAACTGAAGGTTTTGGAGGGGAGGAGGGTAGAGGTTGGGTGAGCCTGGTGGTGGGTATTATGGAGGGCACATATTGCATGGAGCACTGGGTGTGATGCATAAACAGTGAATTCTGGAACACTGAAAAGAAATAAAAAAAGAAAAAAGAAGAAGTTGCTGTGGCTGATATCGAAGAGGTTACTGTCTATATTCTCCCTCAGGATTTTGATAGATTCCTGCCTCACGTTGAGGTCTTTATCCATTTCAAGTTTATCTTTGTGTTTGGAGTAAGAGAATGGTCGACTTCCATTCTTCTATACATAGATGTCCAGTTTTCCCTGGACCACTTATTGAAGGGACTATCTTTTCCACTGGATATTTTTTCCTGCTTTTTCAAAGAGTTTTTGGCCATAGAGTTGCAGGTCCATATCTGGACTCTGTACTCTGTTTCACTGGTCTATGTGTCTGTTTTTGTGCCAGTACCATGCTATCTTGGTGATCACAGCTTTGTAGTAAAGCTTGAAATCAGGCAATGTGATGCCTCAGGTCTGTTTTTCTTTTTCACAAAATTTCCTTAGCAATTTGGGGTCTCTTCTGGTTCCATACAAATTCAGGACTGTTTGTTCCCATAGTTTGAAAACTGTCAGTGGAATTTGGATCCAGATGGCATTGACAATGTAGATTGCTCTGGGCAGTACAGACATTTCAACAATGTTTATTTTCTGATCCATGAGCATGGAAAGCTTTTCCATTTTTTTCTCTCTTCTTTAATTTCTTTCATGAGTGTTCTGTAGTTCCTTGTGTACAGATCCTTTACCTCTTTGGTTAGGTTTATTCCAAGGTATCTTATGGTTCTTGGTGCTATAATAAATTGGATTGATTCTCCAATTTCCCTCTCTATATTTTCATTGTTAGTGTATAAAAGAGCAACTGATTTCTGTATGTTGATTTTGTATCCAGCTACATTACTGAATTGTTGTATGAATTCCAGTAGTTTGGGGGTGGAGTCCTTTGCATTTTCCATATAAAGTATCCTGTCATCTCTGCAGCAAGAGAGTTTGAATTCTTCATTGCCAATTAGAATACGTTTTATTTCTCTTTGTTGTCAGATTGCTGTTGCTAGGACCTCTAATACTATATTGAACAAGAGTGGTGAGAGTGGGCATCCTTGTCATGTTCCTGATCTCAAAGGGAAGGCTGTCAGCTTTTTCCCATTGAGGATGGTAGTCGCTGTGGGTTTTTCATAGATAGATTTGATGAAGTTGAGGAATGTTCCCTCTGTCCATATATCCTGAAGAGTTTTAATCAGGAAGGGATGCCGTAATTTGTCAAATGCTTTTTCTGCATCAGTTGAGAGGAGAATGTGATTCTTCTCTCTTCTCTTATTGATTTGTTCTATCACACTGATTGATTTGGGAATGCTAAACCACCCTTGCATCCCTGGGATAGAGTCCACCTGGTCATGGTAGATAATCTTTTTAAGGTACTGTTGGATCCTATTAGCTAGGATCTTGTTAAGAATATTGGCATCCATATTGATCAAGGATATTGGTCTGAAATTCTCCTCTTTGGTGGGGTCTTTGCTTAGCTTGGGGTAGGGTAATGGATTCATAGAAAGAGTGAAAGTTTTCCTTCTGCTTATATTTTCTGAAAGAGCTTCAGGAGAATAGGTATTATTTCTTCTTTGAATATTTGGTTGAATTCCCTCAGGGAATCCGTCAGGTCCTGGGCTCTTATAATTTGGGAGGTTTTGATCACTGCTTCAATCTTGTTACTAGATATTGGTCTATTCAGGTTGTCAATTTCTTTCTGTTTCAGTCTTGGAAGTTTATAGGTTTCCAGGAATGCATCCATTTCTCCTAGGATGTTTAACTTATGGCATATAGCTGTTGATAATAGTTCCTGATGATTATTTCTATTTCTTTGGTGTTGGTCGTGATCTATCCCCGTTCATTCATAATTTTATTAATTTGGGTCCTCTCTCCTTTTTGGATTAGTTCAGCTAGTGGTTTATCAATCTTAATTCCTTCAAAATACCAGCTTCTAGTTTCGTTGATTTGTTCTACTGTATCTCTAGTTTCTAACTCATTTATCTCTCCTCTAATCCTGATTATTTCCCTTCTTGTTTGTGGGTTTAGCTTAATTTCTTGTTGATTTTCCATTTCTTTAAGGTATAAAGAGAGTTGCTGTATTCTGGAGTTTTCCTTTTTTTTTTTTTTTTTCCAGTAAAGCTTAGATAGCTATGTATTTCTCCCTTAGGACTGCCTTTGCTATATCTCATATGTTTAAGACCAATAAGTCTTAATTATCTTTGGTTTCCTTGAATGCTTAAGTTCTTCTTTGATTTCTTGGTTGATCCAAACATTCTTGAGCAGGATGGTCTTTAGCTTCCAAATGTTTGAATTTCTTCCAAACTTTTTATTGTGGTTGAGTTCCAGTTTCAAAACATTGTGGTCTGAGAATATGCATGGAATAATCTCAGTGTTTTGGTATCCATTGAGCCCTGATTTGTGACCCAATATGTGGTCTCTTCTGGAGAAAGTTCCATGTGTGCTTGAGAAGAAGGAGCATTCTGTTATTTTAGGATGAAATGTTCTGTATATATCTATGAGGTACATCTGGTCCAAAGTGTCATTCAAATCTCTTGCTTCTTTGTTAATTCTATGCTTAGATGATCGGTCTATTACTGAGAGTGGCATGTTAAGAAGCCCTACAATTAATGTGTTCATATCAATATGACTCTTTATTTTGATTAACAGGTGGCATATGTAGTTGGCTGTTGCCATATTTGGGGTATATTTACAATTGTTAGATCTTCTTGGTGGATAGACCCTTTAAGAATGATGTAGTGTCCTTCTGTATCTCTGACGACAGTCTTTAGCTTAAAATCTAATTTAACTGATATGAGAATCTTTAACCCAGCTTTCTTTGGAGGCCTGTTGGCATGAAAGATGGTTCTCCATCCCTTCACTTTCAGTCTGGATGTATCCTTAGGTTCAAAATGGGTCTATTGGACATTTAAACAGGTCCTGTCATTTTATCCAGTCTGCAACCTGTACCATTTTATGGGGGCAATTAGGCCATTCATGTTGAGAGTGATTATTGAAAGATAAGTTTTTATTGCCATCATGTTGACTGAGAAGTCCATGTTTCTATAGATTGCCTCTGTAAATTTCTCTTCTATGTCACTCTTGGGTTCTTTTTCCTTTTAGAGAACCCACAAAGTATTCTTGTGGTGCTGGCTTGGGTGTCACATACTCTTTTAATTCTTGGCTCTCTTGGAAGCTCTTTATCTCTCCATCCATTCTGAATGTCAGCCTTGCTGGATAAAGTATTCTTGGCTTCATGTTCTCATTTAGGGTCCTGAATATGTCTTGCCAGCCCTTTCTGGCTTGCCAGGTTTCTGTGGACAGGTCTGACATTATTTTGATGGTCCTTCCTCTGTATGTAAGGAATCTCTTCCTCCTTGTTGCCCTTAGGATCTCTTGTCTAAAATTATGATTTGTGAATTTCAAAATTAAGTGTATGGATGTCTTTCTAGACTCATTGATTTTGGGGTGTGTCCTTTCTGCCTCCAGGACAGGGAATCTTGTCCCATTCCCCAGATTGGGGAAATTTTCATCCAGAATTTGTTCAACTATATCCTCTAGTCTTCTCTCTTTTTCCACCCCCCTCAGGGATCTCAATAATTCTGATGTTGTAACGTTTCATGGTGTCATTTATTTCCTAATTCTTTTTTCATGGCTTCTAAGCTGTTTGTTCCAGGCCTCCTCCTGATCCTTCTTTTCTATCAGTTTGTCCTCTAGATCACTAATTGATCTTCTGCCTGGCTTGTCCTAGCTGTTAGAGTATTTAAATTAGAGTGGATCTCATTTATAACTTTTTGGTACTGCCAGATCAGCCATCGCTTTTGCTCTTAGAGTTTCTATGTTGCCACTAATGTCTTCTTCAACCTAGCCATTGCCGGGTTAATTGATACCCTGAATTCCCTTTCCTACATACTGTTTATGTACCTATCCATTAGTTCTGTGACAGAGGGCACAGTCCATGAATATTTCCTCTCTTGAGTGTTCCTCTCCTACTCATTTTGGTGAGAGGTGGTTGAAGGGATGTATAGCTGAATATATCAACCACAATCTAGGCAAGGGGCACCTGTAAACTTCCAGGGCAATCAGAAGCTGCCAGCAAAAAGAAAGAATAAAGAAAAAAAGAGAGAAAAAGAAAGAAAAAAAAGAAAATGCAGACTAAATGAACCCCCAAGCATAAGATTTATATAGTACAATATACGAAAACAAATACACAGAAGCACTAACAGAAGAATGATTTTGGAAGGTGGTTATAAACACTCAAAGTTGGGGCACCTGTGTAGCTCAGTGGGTTAAAGCCTCTGCCTTGAGCTCAGGTCATGATCCCAGGGTCCCTGGATTGAGCCCTGCATTGGGCTCTCCGCTTGATGGGGAGTCTGCTTCTCCGTCTCTCTTTGCCTGCCTCTCTGCCTACTTGTGATCTCTGTCTGTCAAATAAATAAATAAAATCTTTATAAAAATACAAAATAAACCCTCAGTGTGGACAAGGAATTTTATTTTTTTTTATTTATTTTTTTTTCCTGGGTGAATCTTTTTATCTTTGTTAAAGGACACAACTTCCAGAGATACAGGGATATTAAGAAATTAAAATGGGTTTATATATGGGGTAATATTGAATAGGGAAAAAAGATTACCTTGAAGCTTAAATCTATAAAAAAAAAAAAAAGAAAAGAAAAGAAAAAGAAACACAGGTGTATGTATGAAAAAGTCCAAGGAAAAAGTTATTATGGAATATGTGGTATTAAACGCCTAGTTGTAATGGTAAGTAGGGTAAAAAAAAAAATTAAAAGAGACTGTCTTTTTTCCATTGGATATTTTTTCCTGCTGTATCAAAGATTATTTGACCATAGAGTTGAGGGTCCATATCTGGGCTCTCTCCTCTGTTCCACTGGTCTCTGTGTCTGTTTTTATTCCAGTACCATGAGGTCTTGTTGATCACAGCTTTGTAGTAAAGCTTGAAATCAGGCAACATGATGCCCCCTGTTTTGTTTTTTCTTTTTTCAACATGTACTTAGCAATTCGGGGTCTCTTCTGTTTCCATACTAATTTTAGGATTGCTTGCTAGAGCTCTTTGAAAAATGCTGGTGGAATTTTGATCAGAATGGCATTGAAAGTATAGATTGCTCTAGGCAGTATAGACATTTTAACAATGTTTATTTTTCTGATCCAGGAGCATGGAATGGCCTTCCATCTTTTTGTGTCTTCTTCAGTTTCTTTCATGAGTGTTCTGTAGTTCAACAAAGCAGGAAAAAATATACAGTGGAAAAAAGACAGTCTCTTCAATAAAGGGTGCTGGGAATATTGGACAACTATGTGTAGAAGAATACAACTCGACCATTTTCTTACATCCAAACACAAAGATAAACCTGAAATGGATAAAAGACCTAAATGTGAGGCGGGAATCCATCAGAATCCTAGATGAGAACACAGGTAGTAACCTTTTCGACATCAGCCACAGAAACTTCTTTCAAAGTATGTCTCCAAAGGCAAAGGAAACAAAAGCAAAAATGAACTTTTGGGAATTCATCAAGATCAAAAGCTTCTTCACAGCAAGGGAAACAGTCAACAAAACAAAGAGGCAACCCACGGAATGCGAGAAGATATTCGCAAATGACAGTACAGAAAAAAGGCTGATATCCAAGATCTATAAAGAACTCCACAAACTCAACACACACATAACAGATAATCATGTCAAAAAATGGGCAGAAGACTTGAACAGACACTACTCCAATGAAGACATACAAATGGTTATTAGACACATGAAAAAATGTTCAACATCATTAGCCTTCAGGGAGATTCAAATCAGAACCACATTGAGATACCACCTCACACCAGTTAGAATGGCCAAAATTAGCAAGACAGAAAACAACGCGTGTTGGAGAGGATGTGGAGAAAGGGGAACCCTCTTACACTGTTGGTGGGAATACAAGTTGGTGCAGCCACTTTGGAAAGCACTGTGGAGATTCCTTAAGAAATTAAAAATAGAGCTTCCCTATGACTCTGCAATTACACTACTGGGTATTTACCCAAAGATACAGATGTAGTGAAAAGAAGGGCCATCTGTACCCCAACGTTTATAGCAGCAATGGCCACAGTTGCCAAACTGTGGAAAGAACCAAAATGCCCTTCAACGGACGAATGGATAAGGAAGATGTGGTCCATATACACTATGGAGTATTATGCCTCCATCAGAAAGGATGAATACCCAACTTTTGTAGCAACATGGACGGGACTGGAAGAGATTATGCTGAGTTTGAAATAAGTCAAGCAGAGAGTCAATTATCCTATGGTTTCACTTATTTGTGGGGCATAACAAATAACATGGAGGACAAGGAGAGATGGAGAGAAGAAGGGAGTTGAGGGAAACTGGAAGGGGAAGTGAACCATGAGAGACAATGGACTCTGAAAAACAACCTGAGAGTTTTGAAGGGGCGGGGAGTGGGAGGTTGGGGGAACCAGGTGGTGGGTATTAGAGAGGGCACAAATTGCATGGAGCACGGGTGTGGTGCAAAAACAATGAATACTGTTACACTGAAAAGAAATAAAAAATTTTTAAAAAATTAAAAGAACAAGAGTCATGAGAACGAATTTTTTTTTTTTGAAAGAAAAAAAAGAGTAAAAGAAAAGTTGTATCTATGAAATATGCAGGTTTGGGTGCAGTACTGGGAGCTTAATGTATTTTTTTTCTCCTCAAGTTGGGATTTTACCATTTTATAGGGACCCTGTGGTGGTTGTCTTCTTGTTCTTTCAGCTTGTCAGCTGGGAAAAACAAGCTTGTCTTCTGTGCATTTTTTTCAGTCCGTCCTGCTTGGTTAAGTCACCCTGCTGCCTATCCAGAGTCTGGGCTCTGTGGAAACCAGAGTTCTTCAGGCTTTTGTTCTCTCGAGATTTTTGTTCTTTGACAGCTTTTTAGCTTTTCAGAGGTGTAGTGGAAAGAAAATTGTCCACATCCAGACCTCCACCGCAGAGAGGCGCTTCAGTTTGCTCCACTCTGGGTGGTCCAGAACACATAGACTCCCCCTCTGCAAACTCGACTGAACACCGCAACCTCCCACATACATTGCACACTCCCAGCCAATGTCTCAGTGGCCTCCCAAGGCCCTGGCTCGTCTCTGCACCCCCATGCCACTAAAACTGCGAGCGATATTGGTCCAGGTGTGCCCGAACCCTGGTGGCTGCCATTGCTGGGAGTGCTGTATGGGGTCCACACCTATGCCGACTACACTCACACCTGGTGGAGTTGCAGGTCATGGAAAGCTGCAGGCCAAGGGAACCCGACTGGAGACAATGCTGGTTTCTTTCAGGTGCAGGCTGGGTGCACTCAGACCCTGCTGCTTCACAGGTCACAGAAGGCTCAGTCTAGAGACCACCGCCCAGTGCCCACATTGAGCTTTCTCAGGCGGGGGCAGGAGTGTGCACGGCCGAAATAGTGGAAAGCCATGGGCTCAGGCACCATGGACTGGGGTCCCCGCCAAGGTCTCTCTAGCATGTGTTGTTGCCAGCAGTGACCGTCCAGACCGTGGGCTTAGGCCTTTGCCCTTGACCACTTGATTCCACCAGTTTCCCCTTAAGATCTTTTGCCCTTTTTGAGTGCTTTTAACCAGTCTCCAAGCTAATGCTGGTCCCCAATCACAGGCACTTTTGTATTGGGGTATTACTTCCAATGGGTGGCTTATGTTGACTCCCTCCCCTTTCTGTTTATCCTCTGCTATCATTTACAGGGTTCCCACTCCATGTTACCTCTCCACTGATGTCTTCTGACGCCATTGAGGTCCAGAAATGTATAATCTT